>NC_138825.1:117251772-122051772 GCF_965183815.1 Platalea leucorodia | reverse complement strand
TGATTGGGAAGATGGGCTGTGCCTGCCAGAGCACGTGATGCTTCGGGTGATGGCGCAAAGTCCCTGGCCCACAGGGACCCGGTGGACACATGTGAGCCCTCCAGCCAGAGCAAACAGAGAAGCCGGTCTCTGGCATAGCAGACCGAGGAAAACCTCTCACAAATCCACTCATAGCTTCCTCCCTGTTGGTACGGCTAAATAGGCACTCCACCCCTTCTGTGCCCAAGCAAGGAGGAGGTGACCCTCCTAAGGACATCGTTGTGTTTCCCCCACAAGCATCTGCTTGGATCTGCCCCAGAAGCACTGGCAGGCACCTCCCCGCAACACCCCTGGCACCCTCCTTCCCCCCGGGAGCTTTGGTTTGGTGGCGTGTGGGACCAGAAGAGACCGGCTGGTTGGGCCTCGGTGGCTGAAGTCTCTGCTCCAGTGGTGTTGCAGGGAACATCTGCTGGTGGGACCAAAGGGTGCCACGTGAGACCCAGCTGCACGTCCGCCTTCGAGGACTAGATGGGGCAGCTTTGGACTCTGCCTCACGACATTTTACTCTGAGGATTGTGCAATGCCCCTGAGCAGCAACGTTTACCCTGTGGGCCAGCAGATCACCTGTGACTTGGCAAGGCGAGGGCATTTCGCTGCTCTCTCCTCACGTATCCGTGCAAACCTTGGCTGCTATCAGTGAGTGGAGGCTGGTTTTAGGGCATTTACTCCAGGATCTGGTGAAACTCGTATCTTCAGTTTCCTAACGGGCCAAAGATAATGCTTGAAGCCCGTCAGCCCAGGGCAAAATTCCCCACCCTGCCTTAATCATGACCTCAGCCATGTCTTCACTAACAGTCCATCCGCTCTTTTATCTTTCTCTAAAATACTTTGCAGTTTAAAATCTTACAGTATTGGACTCGTGAAGAGCTGAAATCAAATATTTATATAAAAAAGAAATGTGGTAATGCGGCGTTGAGGTTGGGATGAGCTATAGAAGCCATGTATAAATTTAAGCTAATTGTCATAAGAATATATGATATGCTTTTGGGTCAACTGATAGTCCATCCAGGCCCATATTCTGCCTCTGACAGCTCAGTATGAGATACTGTTTTGAAAGACCACGTGAGCCTTTGAAAAACCACTTGTTGCCATTCATCCTTCTTGTGTCCACACAGGCATTCACACTTGCTGGATTAAGGATGTTTGTTAGGTGTAAAACCAAGTCTACCATGGGGGTTCAAAGTGGTGAGGGTGCCAGAGACACTCAAGATCTCATGCCATGAGGATTGCACTGTGAAAAGTGGCATGAACCTCCAGAAGGCAGCTCCTTTCCTGAGGTTTTCACCATCTTAGACCAAAATCCTGTAAAAACATCCTCTGTCGTGATTTTTTTTCCTAGCCTTTACCTGCTATATAATTTCCTTCCAGCACTGAAGCTGACCTAAAACCAAAACTTTAAGGGACTCTGTTTTGGGTTCGGAAGCAGAGATTGAAAAGCTCTTGGAGTTTGAAGGAGCTCAGATTTGAGATTGTGCTCCTGACACATCATTAATTTTAAGATTGTTTTCCCAGCAAGCCTAGGCTTTCCGTTCCCAGTTGAAGATCATTTACCATTGACTGAATGGTGAATTATAGTAGTGGAATGAGGCAGAGAAATATGTCGATATCAGATATAACAACGAGCAGTCAGTCAGATTTGAACCTGCGCCAATCTATACAATCCTAGCCTTGAAATTGTTAAAACAAAGAAGTTCATTACATTTAATGATCAAGTGTCCTTCAGATTTCTGAGGAGTTTATGTTAACCACTTACATTACTCAGCTCTAATATAAATGGCAAACTCCAGGAATATCCTCTTAAAATTAAATTGGAAAGTTGTTTTTTTTTATATATATCTATATAGTTATTTTGCTTCAAGGAAGTATCTGCTTTCCAGACATCTCTTCAAACAAATCATGTCTGAACAGAAAAAATAAACAAGGAATAGCTGAAACTACAAGGTTTTGCTGTGTGGAAGAGCAGGGAAAGGAGTTAAAAAAAGAAAAAAAAAAGTTGAATTTCCTGAAAAAGTGCCTTTGCTTATGCCATGTGGCTATCACATTGCTGCCTACAAAGCAGGGCCTTAGCACAGTGCTCTGGTATAGCAGGTTCTCCAAATTGAGAGGATTTGGAGGGATGTGCTGCAATTTCTACGAGCCAGTTCAGAGATAGTTTTCTGTTTATCGTGCAGTGCCCAAAACAAACTTTGAGGTTGAAAGTGCTTTGTTTTTATCAATGTAAAGAAATAAAAATAATAATTTATGAGGCAT
The DNA here is from genome assembly GCF_965183815.1 of Platalea leucorodia. Lineage (NCBI taxonomy): Eukaryota > Metazoa > Chordata > Aves > Pelecaniformes > Threskiornithidae > Platalea > Platalea leucorodia. Next base: position 122,049,483 of record NC_138825.1, on the reverse strand, counting down.
TTGGTGGTATCTTTATCACCAGATATTAACTGAGAGCAAGTGGTTTATAAATCCAAACACCAGTGAGTAAAACTAGGTCTCCCTGTCTCTCACTCAGTGCAATCCACCAGTGCTTCAGCAAAAAATAAACTGTATTTATCCTTGAAATGATTTCCTCCGTAGTGAACCCTAGCAAGTACATCAAAAGGCATCGTTAGCTTCCGATAGTTATTCCAAACCATTTGGTTTCATATTGTTGTAATTGAGGTGACTGTAGGTAATTGGGCCAGCATCCAAATGTGACATTTTTGGACGGATGCTGATAAGATTAATGACATTTTCCTTCTTGGATAGTATTTTCAGCACTGAAAACACTACTGTGTAATGTTTGAACTGGATAACAACTTGACAGGCATGCCAAGTGCTGACTGTAGAGTCTCCCCACCTCTGAAGGCCACTTCCTAAGCTCAGACCTGGGTCTCGTACTTAGGGTCTGTTTATATGTCTGAACTCACGAGGACTGGCAAGTCCTGGTATAACATGCTGTTAGACCTGGATGAGAGACATCGGGAATTTGCAGCACAGCTGCTAGGTCTTTTAAAACGCTGCTCACTGCTCTGTTCATTTCCCCCAAAAATTGTTATGGGGAGGGAAAAGCACAGAGTGAGACTGGAAGGGGTTGAGTCCTAGAGGAGCAGGTCACGTTTCACTGCGTTCTCATTCCTTATAGCACTGATGTGTGTATGTTCAGTAATCCCACCTCTTTCAATTAGGCTGTTGATGCCCTACAATTTTTCTTCCTTTTTACAAAAAATTCTTTTTTTTTGTCTTTTTTTTTTCCCTAGACCCCAGGCAGGCGCAGTCATCCCCGCCATGGTCCTATGACCAGTCTTACCCATCCTACTTGAGCCAGATGACTTCACCGTCCATTCACTCCACAACTCCCCTGTCCTCCACTCGAGGCACAGGACTTCCAGCCATCACCGATGTGCCCAGACGCCTCTCAGGTAAAGATCGTGTTTTGCCTAAAACAATTATGCAGATAGGAACAGGACTGGCAGCGGCTGCCTCCGTGGTCTCAGACAAATCTTAATAAGAAGAGCAAAGTTCAGTCGGTGGTAACAGGGTTACTGCATGGCGGGCGGGGGTCCAAGTCCCTTTTTTTCTGAGGTGCTGTGTTGCTCTGAGCATGTATCATTTGAATGTCTCTAGGTCCATTTCAGATCAGACTATTTTTTAATTGTGAACCTGATTCTATGAACAAATTCTCTCCTTTTTTTTCTTCCCCTACAAGAGGATGTTTACTTGCATTTTTTAAAGTAATTGTGATATTCTCTATTTTTTGGTGCTTTACTTTTGTGGTGTGTGTGATGTTAGGCATCCTGACAGATAGATGCCTTTATTACTTCAATAGTTAAGGGTAAGGTTCATTGTCCCGCATTTCAACCCAGTAGCTCAAGAAAGCCTATTTCCTTAGTTAATGTGTACTTAAGATGCCTATCAGAAACTAGCTGAGTCACTTTAGGGTAAAGATTGGACAAATTGTGCTTTGGAATGATGCAGGAGAGAGGAAGTACGTTTAGGAACGCAGACAAGACAGCAGCAAGGAACTGAGACTTTTTTTTTTTATCAAACAAATGTACATTTACATACTGTGCAATTCATCTCTAATGGTCTCAGTGATATAACCATCTGTGTGAAGTAATCTGATTGCCCCAAAGTAAGATAGAGCCTGTCATGGCACACAGTCACCTTGTATATCTTGCCAAAAATGAGGAACCTTAGGGGAGGGAGGCTCAGTATTAAAACTCCAACCTTGCAAGTGTGGAAATATTAGGAGCGTATGCCAAAAAAGCATGTGTAATGTAAAGAAAGCTTTTATGATTCATTAATGAAAACCAAAGAATCAGTCTTATTACATCTATTTTTTGCATGTTTGCAAGATATTATTATAATCTTGGATGCTGCTGCCATACACCTGTTTGACTCGCAGCCAGGTGAATTTCTTGCTGTCGTGTTTTCCTCTTCCACCAAGCTCATAGCACTGGAAAAGTTGATCACTCCAATGAGCTGCATCACTGACAAGCTGAACTTCAGCCAGCAGGCATGTAGGATTTGATTAGCGTAGACTCCTTGATTTCTTTCATCTTGGAGGAGGGAAGCTTTGTTTCTCAAACAGCTGCAAAAAACCTCTGCGGTCCTAGCGTGCTCTGCCTTCTCAGAGATGCCAAACATCTCCATGTGGGCCGAGGGATGGAGGGTAGTGGAGCAGGTTCTTGCGGGCTCTCCATGCAATGCGCTGACTTCGTTCAAAAAACTTGATGGGCTTGATGCTGAGGAAATGCTTTGCTTGGCCCGAAACAGGTTCCCTTTGAGTAGGAGCCTCCTGATGGTCTGTGTTGTCAAATGGGTTATTTTTGCAATTGTGCCCCCAGCAATACCTCCAGGAGAGGCTCGGCTGGGACCGTGGCAGCTGTACCGCCGCATACTTGCCCTGCAGCCCTTGCTTGTCTGTGTGTATTCAGACGTGAGTGCCTGGCATGTGGGCACAGGCAGAATGACTAAAAGACCTGGCTGTGTGCATTATGTGGCCGCGGACTGAACTTTTCTGCTGTACTCTACAGTCAGTTGCCTTCACCCTTCTTGCCCTTCATCTTTTGGGGGCTCGACCGATGCCTCTGCAATGCTCTTACCTTTTCCCAGAGTGGGGATCTTGCTTCCAGTTAGACTCAAGATTGAAAAAGGGGACTTTGATCTTCCACAAGTGCCAGAGGTTGTCTGCAGTGTTTGCTGACGTTCAGAAATACAGAGCGGCATTCCTGGGTGGAGGACGAGCTCCGATGCTCAGGCTGCAAGGAGGCACGTTGCAGCCCCAGCTGCAAACCCTGCGGTTCCCCTCAAGGGTTTCTACCTACCAGTGCCACAGGGAGGGAGGGCAGGATCCGATCCCTTTTGTATATAAAGTAGAGAGAGAAATGCGAGTTTAAAGCTTACAGCAACCAGTTTATCCCTCGCTCACAGAGAAATGCGAATCTCCACTCAGTTACTTGACACGTCTTTTAGAGGAGAACAAATGCTTTATGTGGGGCAAAAATGACTGCTAAGAAACACTAAGAACATTAGAAAACTTCAGGCACCTCCAGTGCATGAGGGAGAAATTAGAGTTTTACAAGGCCTTGAATAAAACCAAACTTTGCTTTCCAATACAGTGGCAGAAATCTGATTATCAAGGCTGTTAAAAGTATACAAGGTAATTTTAATGAATGCCATATTTACTGCCTGTTGCTTAACATCATGCAGGAGGAAAAATGGGTAAAACTTCCCCCTTAGGCCTTGGATGTCACACCTACAGGCACAGGACTTCCTACCTGCCACAGTTTCACATCGCCCAGCCTTTCCACAGGCCTCCAAGGCTCTGCCTAGACCACTGCTTAAGTTGTGCTCAACCAGATCTTGAAAATATACCATCTAATAAAGCAATGTGTCCTTCCAAAGAGTGGTTCCTGGTTGTGTTGTCAGTGGCAGCCCTCAAGAGCTATTTTTGATGGTAATCCCATGACCAGAAACAGATCCATGGCCAAACCGATGGTGTTCCTCCCTGTCCTGGGATGGGTACATCTCTTGGTGATGAGGACGTCTGTGTTTCCATCACAGATTAGGCTGAGGATCAAAAGAGGTTTGGAGCTATAGGAAGGGAGGTGATGGGGGACTGCCATAGCAGTTCATGCGGTTCTCTGTCCCATGGGAGAGGGGAAAAGGGCAGCAGGCTGCAACCCTGAGGAGTTATTCAGGCAGGCTGGTGTAATGTGGCTGAACTGGTCGTGTCAGTGTCTAGACTGATTTCTTTGCACAACTGAAATGTTAGCATGCATGCTGCAGACACGTGCAAATGAGTGCCCATGGCTGTCAAACTTCGGGTATTCATCTTTTATTCTCCAAATGGGGATCAGTGGTGCATTTGCAGTGCCGTACAACTAATTAATGATGTGTCACACATATTTGGGCAGTATTCAACAGCAATAGCTGAAAAGTAAAGCAAAAAAAGATTATCTGGCATCACTCATGCAACTTTTGAAGCAGTGATCTCTCTGGTGCATAAGTCTCATGTTGATATCAAGAATAAATAAAAAATAAGCTCACAAGGCCATGCAATTGACTTACCTTATTGCACCACTCAGTCATAAAAAGAGCAGGATTCTCCATATTTTATTAAAATATCTGTCTGCTCAGACTTCACCAGAAGACAGTGAAAGTTGGTGGCCTAGCAGATTAATATTCTTAATTAAATAATATTGTAGTGGAAACCATGGGAATATACGAACATGGTCATTTTAGAGAGACTTTTGCCTGAGGGACGTAGTCTTATTGCATGATTCATAGTGAACGCACTCAGTCTGTGTCCTATGCATAACCAAAGTGCATGTGGGATGGGGAGCATGAGTGTCTATTATGTAATTAATGTATATGATTCATGTAAATACACATCACAGCCATTTTACATAAAGCTTTGGGTCTGATCCAGCAAGTCCTCGGCACACGCAAGGTTCAGAGCAGGGAGTACAGGTCGGGTTGTTCCTGCAGGCGCAAGAGGGCTGCTCTGCAGCAGGTGAAGGAGGTATGGGTATAGGTGTCCCCAGGGTAGACACCCATATCTGAGACAGTCACCCGCGGCTCCCTTTTGAGTCACTGGGGACAAACTGGCATTTGCAGGACTTGACCAGTCTGCAGATGAGCTGTACTGGTCCCTGGCAGTGCCTTGGAAGAGCCTGTTTGTCTCCACAGGCTCTAAAGCGAGCCTAGGTGAGTAGTTCAGGTACAGGCATGTCTGATCTGATAGTCTGCCTTTGGTGAGGTGATTTAAGAGACGATTTAACTGTCCCATAAACATATCCATATCACAGCCTTGTTACACATCAGTCCTGGTTTAACCCTGCCATGGTCTGCCTCACCCTGACCTCTACTTGCTCTGCGGTTGCAGGGTTTGAGCTTGAATTTGATTTTGTTGAGAATACTGAGAAGGGAGGTGGAGAGACTTCTTCCCCTACACTTTTTCTGGACCTCCTCACCCTTCTGCCTAAATGCTAGTCTCTTGCTTTTTGTTTCACCTTTGAGAGAGACTTGCGGGGTCAAGGTCTTAAGATGTTGGAAGACCTGCCCTGCAAGTGTAACATGAACACGTTCAGTGCTGGCTGTGGAAGAGCCTGTCTTACAGAACTGGGTTTGACAAACGCCCACAGGACAAAGGAGAAAATTAAAACTGAACCTAAATAGCAGAACAAATCACCAAACCTACCTTTGCCAGCCCCGGGCTCACACTCTTTGCAGACAGTTGTCAGTTGGGGATGCTGGCCTCGTGCCACCATGCCCAAACTCTTCCGTCCCACGCGCTGGAGTCCCCGCAGCGTGCAAGGTGGGTTTTGCTGTCTTTATATTTACTGTGTCATTGAATAGGGACACGCTGGGATAGATGAGAGACACACTGAGAGAGATGAGGGACACGCTGGGCTCAACCTCTAAACAGAAGAAGTTTGCAGATCCATCCCTCTGAACTAAAATGGCCAGAAAGGAATATCTTTACCAATAAATTACACAGTGGTAGGGCCTGGGCTGTTAAACACCAGTATTGTTAAATTGTCAGCGAGGTTGGTTTCGAGCGGGGCTGGCCAGCACGCTCCTGAGCAGGTCCCAGCCGTGGTTTGGAAATGAGCAGAGTCCTGAACCCATTCCCATGAGCAGCTCGGAGGCAGCCACCCTATTGTGGAGACTAAAAGGATTTAATATCACAGCTGTGGCCAGACCATCCCAGCTGGGTTTAGAGCCAGAGAATGGGCCCTGATCCTGGGCTGTTTGCTAGTTCAAGTGTAGCCAAACTTTCCCATTAATTCGTCTCGCTCTGTAGATATCACTGCATCGTTTTAGACCATCCTGGACCTTCATAGGATATTGAATTTAAGAAACTTTCCTGTTCTCCCAGCTCACTGAGGGCTGGCAAGTAGAAATGCAACCCTGCAAATGCCAGCCATGCCCTAATCAGTGACAATGCTGTTCCTTTACACAATTGAATTTTCATTCTTGTAAGCCTGCAAATCTTAAAATAAAAAACCACATATAATGGAAGCAGCTCCAGCTGAACTTTTGGATTTAGTGTTTGTATGTTAATGAGAAAGTGGCTCACAGCGATGGGCTGGTTTTCCTTGAGGTCCTGTACTGCTTGTCATCTTGGGTTTCTAACCCTGAATATGAATTACCTTGGATTTTGCTTAATGTCATGTACACACATGATCTTTATAATAAGGATTTTCCCTTTTGGGGGGGATTTGGTCTTTAAAAAATATTAAGAAAGAAAAGTTGTTTATCTTCCTCTAAGGAGCTCAGAAAACTTTACAGCCACTAAGTAAAAACTGTGGTCATATGAAGCAGCTATTCTTGCATCCCTTAATTCCTACTAACTTCATTAAATGTTGTGGGTAATAAGCACATTTCAGGACAGAGCCCTTAATAAGAGAAGGCATTACTGCTGTCTCCAAAATACAATTCTTTTCCTCTTTGCGTGCTCTGGGGAGCAGAGAAATGGTTAATACCGGGGCCATTGCCAGCAACGGCCTTGGTGTTAGCAGCTCCTGAAATGAATGAGCAGTTCACGCTTCAGCAATATTGTCTCAGGCTCTTGGCAAACCCAAGAAGCCAGCTCTGTTTCTGGTGCACTCACTACGCTGCGATGTTTTTCTTGGTGACTATAACAATTTTCACTCTGTCTTCTTTTTTTTTTGCAAATGGAAGCTGAGAGCCTCAAGGTTGTCTCTGTCTCCATTTCTCCTCGCTACTTTTCAATTCTTTCCCTGCAAGGTGACACTGAGTTAAGGCAAAGTAAAGAACTTCGGAGAGCTCAGGTCTTCAGAAACAGCCCGCTCATTTTGCTACCCTCCCTAAACTTGTAGCTTGTCTTTTTTTTTTTTTTTTAAATTATTTTTCAGTGGTTCTATTTATTTTGTTTACCGCAGGTTTTCCATTTTTAGTCTCCTGCCCACTTGGTGCCACCTGGGAATCTCAGCACCTTGGCACGCCTCTGTGGGGTTTCAGTAGCAGCCTCTCTGCTGGGTAGAATCTCTCATTGGAGTAATTGTCCAGAAGATGCGTTGCATGATCCCTACCTCAAGGATGAAAGCCAAATTTTTCTAGCGTGGGTGGCCTCAAATTAAGCACCTATACCCATATTTAGGTGGTAAAACAAGCAAGCTGATTTTCAGACGTTTGAATATTATAATGCGTGTCTTTAAGCCCTTTTCATTTACTTAAAACGGCTGTCGGGAGGGGAAATAAACAGGAAAAATGAAGGCAGAAGGAAAGAGTTTTATTCCTGAAATAAGGGATTTAAAAAATACCGAAAAGAAACAAGTGGAATGTTTTTAAATGGAATAAATTTGTTGCTGATACAGGCAGGAAATAGCACACTCCAATATATGTGGATGTATAGATATATTTTTATCTGAGCTTTTTTTTGCAATGTGTTTTATATTTAGGACACATATCAAGATTTGCATCTGTTTCCAGAACTTGCTGCTAACAGTTAGTAATGATGCCAAAACATACTTTAGTTCCAGCTTGAGACCAAATGATATTCAGGGCTTTTTTTTATTACTAATTTAGGGTCTGATATTAATTAAGGAAATTTTTCCATAAGTGCCAGGCCTTTTCTGAAGAACTCATTAAAATTATATTAACTTAAACCGGAATCACAGTCTGAGCATGTTTTGTAATGATTATTCTTACTGACTCTGCTGGGTTTTGTAAACAGAATGCTAATTGTTAATGGGGCAACCGGGCGCTCGATTCCAGACTTCCAAAGGGCCAGATCCTGAGCCATGACCTAGATGTGTGCTCCCAATAAAGTCAATAAGCTCCTAACAGGAAAGCTGTGGGACTGAGCTCTTTGTTTCATCCTTGTGCAAAGGCGTATGATGATTTCTCCGTTCCCTTGGGGAATCGCCGTTGGTTTTCTACCTAGGATGGAGTCAGCAGTGGTGGCTGATGCAGGACCATGTGTGTCCTGATATGGAGAGGGAATCTAACCCCATATGTGAAGCTCTCTGGTACGTATAGGATGATCAGGATCACTTATTTTGCTCCTAACTCTCTGTGGCCATGAGTCTTCGTTGCACTGAATTTGGTTTGATTAATTGCACAAGCTGAACTTATTAAATGGTTCTGTAAAATGCAGGAGAATTTGGTCCTTCTCAGACTGTGACTGTGTTTGGTATAAGATAGGTAGAAAAGTATCTTACGCCTTCCAGGGCTTGTATGGTTTAAAAGGCCCAGTTCTGCAAATCTTACACTAAAAAATACAATTCAGGAGGCAAAAACTGCTGCTGGTAGAAATAGCTGGAGCTGCCTTGACTTTTGGTGAAATTTCCTCGCATTTCTGGCCATGCAGAATTTGGTCATGAAGGGAGCGTTAAAGCCTAGCAGAGCTTCACAACACCTTTTTGAAGTGGTTTAGTAACAGTTGTTGGCCCCATTTTACAGATGCCCAGATCTCCTTCCATCTCGATGGATGTTTTAGCAGAAGAGGATCTGGTGTCATGCCAGTTTGGTTGTCAGATTTAAAAGAGCACTGATATTGGTGATACTGGGCTGATACTGGTGAATGAAAGAGAAGTTAAGAGCCGTGCAAGTCGTTCAGGTTTTCTCCTGTTGTACAAAAGAAACCAACGTAGGCAGCAAAGGAGAGGAAGATGAATGAGATAAAGTGAAGGTGCGCACCTTCACGTGGCTCATAAAGGATGTTATTAAGAGAGAAGGAACTATTTCATATGCGTAAAGGGAGGGTATTTGGGGACGCTAATCTGGAAATCTCTTAACATTTGCTTTCAGACTGACTCAAAAAGAGCGAGGGAAGGGATCAAAGCAGGCGATGCCTTCCCGAGCTTGGGACAGGTTCCCCATGTCCGCAAGAGCGGTGTGCGGGCGGTGCAGGGTCCCCTCGGCGGGAAGCCGACCCTGCAGCCACGTGGTGCTCGATTGCGCTTCTGTGTCCGAGGAGTTTTTGGGCACAGCAAGGATTTTTAGCAATGGTGGAGCTTCGTCTATAAAGCTCAGGGGAGGATAATTTGATATAAGGATCTTTCCACAGATACACATATTCACAGGTTATTAATACAGTGAAACCCATGTGATCATCTGCTTTGAACCCAGCTATAAGAATTCCCCAGATTAGCTCTCATTTGAACTTGAGGATAACCTTTGAGAAAAAAACAAACAAACAAACATGAAAACTCAGTTAGTCTTCATTTAAAAATTTCCAGGGAAGCAAACTGCACCACAACCTTTGGTTACAGACGCTAATTAAGCTCTCTTTGGAAATGTGGGTCTTATTACTAGTCTGAATTTCTCTAACTTTAGTTTCCACTCATTTGAACTTGCTATAACTTTGTCTGCCAGATTGCAGCACGGATTTGTATTTCTGAGGTTCGAGTGGGTTCCTGTGGCGGTGACAGATACAACAAGGAGGTGGTCAAGAAAGGAGGCTGCTGCGGTGGGTCTCGGGGAGGTGGCAGAAGCCACAGGGAACTGGACGTTGCGGGACACAGAACTGGTTTGACTTGCGAGGAGGCTGGAGAGGCCCCGTGCAAAAATATTTTGGTCATTGAAGTTTGCTGTGGGTTCACTGTGATCTATCAAATAGTGGAAGTTCCCTTCCCTAATCAGCCAAACTCCTACGGTATCCGCTGAAAAGGAGTTATTTTTGATTGAATTACTAGTGGGACTCTACTTTTCCAACCCACCTGAAAAAACGCACTGAGAAAGCATTTTTTCACTGACTTTGTGGGCTTCTGCAATTCCTTTAGGAATTTTTCTGCTTTTATATTTGCCCAATTGTAAAGTCCCTCCCATTTTTTCTAACAAAATTCCTCGCCCACTACCCTAGTTGGAGATACAGGAGTAGGACAACAGGATACGCATTCTCCCCTAGTTTTCAGACACTGATTAACTTTTCATTTTAAGAAATGCAGCTATAGTCACGGGGGCTTTTTCCTCCAGGTTTAGTTAGCATTTGCTCTGTCAAAAGCAAAGAGAACCTGCAGCTCGGAGCTCAGGCTGTGGCCCCGCTGGGTAGCAGACACCCAGCCGGAGCAGCCTCTTTCCTCTCCACGTTCGTAATTATTCCACAGGCAAATTCGCGAATAGAGAGTTGAAACTGCGTGAAACCCGTGGGATTACTTGGACCTGGCAACGCTCTCATGGCATGAAGAAGTTTAGTTCTGGCAAAAGAGGTATCACGCACTTAATGCAGGGGGTTTTGTGGTACTTTAAAGGTGCTTGTGGAGGAGGAGAGGAGTCAGTGTGCTGCGCCTTCAGCCCTGTCTGGGCCATGTCACCTCCAGGCTTCCCAGTCGTTTTTCCCAAAGGTCTCTCTAACCACCCACTTGACCTTTTATCCTGTGGTAGCCATGAATGTTTGCCGTAAGATGTTATTTTGTAATATAGAAGTGCTGAGTGTAGGCAGCTGGAGAAAGCCTCCTTGGGCTCTTGTGAGAAAGAGGAGCAACCGTGCTGAGAGAAGGGGAGCACCAGCAGAGAAAAACAGCCTGAGGGATTTAAAACAAGGATCAGTTCTGAAAGCAAAATGGAGGGGTAGGGCATCTCATGTCGATCTTTCTGCCTCTTAACATCACATTTCTCTGGCGGCGAGAAGTGGAAGGTGGTATGCTTGGATTAGAAGCGGGACCCACAAAGCCTCTTTCATTTAGCTGAGATGAAAAGTCCCTACACAAGCTCTAGTGATGCCACATGTGTGGTTTCCACTCGTTATTTTTAATGGTTAACTGGGCTATCGCTGTCTGATCCATAGGCATCAGTGCTTTTTTATGCCCTTTCCTATTAAACAAGCACTGTCTAGAATTGGCAGAATATTATGAAGCTGGCAGCTAAAGGTATGTCCACCTTGCTTCTGTTTATATAATTAGGCTGCACAATGGGCTTGCTTGGAAAACAGGATCGCAGCACAGGTACAGGACCAAACATATAAGGCACATCGTTTTTAGGTGATAGATGTCTGTAAGAACACAGCTTGCCATATTTAATTCTGCGCTGAAATTATGTATGTTCTGCGTTGTCTTGAAAGCTGAACGTGGGACTGAAAGGAGATTTCCACAAACGAGATCGGTCCCCTTGCCAGTCCCCTTGACAAGGCTTCGCGTGAGGTTTTGACTTTAGCTGGAGCACCCAAGTTTGGCTCCTGCAGGCGATGCGGTTCAGTGATCGAAGTGACGGTTTTATTTCTGGATAGCTAATGGGCCTTTGCTGGAATCACCGCTGACCACGCGATAGGCAGCGGCTGCTAATATTGTTTGTATTGCGGTAGCATCTGGAAGGCCGATCCTATTGTGCTAAGGACTAGACAATTAAATTAAGAGGAGGAAAAAAAGAGAGGTCAGCCTTGTCCTCTATGAATTTGCACTCTTAAATACAGTACAACCGGTTACAAGATGTACACCAGAATACAAGGGGGAATTGAGGAAACACAAAGAGAGGCAGCGAGGTGATAGCAGTGGCTGCAGCCTCGCTAGAGCCGGGTGGTGGTGAGCATGGGTCAGAAGGGAGTGCAAGGATGGTGTTTGAAGGAGGGTACTGAGATAGCTCTGGGGCTCTCCACATCCTCCCAGGCTTCAGGGGCAGCAAGAAAGAAAGCACAAAGCTGCTCATTACAGCTTGTAATAAGAGGCAAGCAGTGTTGGTCAGCATCATCATTGAAAAAGCTGAGTGGGGCAGAAGATCAGCCCCACCAGGTTAGACCAAAGGTCCATCCAGGACCCATCGCCTTCTCAGCATGGCCAAAAGTGGCTGCTCAGTTCCCTTGGAGTGCAAAACAAGAAAATATATATCTTCCCAAGCTGTAGGGGGTTCCAAAGCTGGAGGTTTATATCTGGATCATTGTATTTAATAGCTGTTGATAGACCTCTGCAAATCTACTTACCCTTAGGTAGGTGGGAATAACCCCAGAGGAGCTGTTAGATCAATTCTTCTATTTCCGATAGGTCTGTAGTGTCGTAGTCATATAGGACTGACAGGGACCTCATGAGATCATATGATCTGTGTCCCTCTGTGCAGAAATAGGATCGAACATCTGCAGGTCATTCCTGTTAAGTGTAGCCAACTAGTTATGTGTATTGCTGCCACTGAAAACAAACATAAAACCATGTCCCAAAGAAGGAAAAATCCCAGCCAAAAAACTTCATTGAGGTTGAAATAGATCATTTTGGTGCAGTTAAAAGATTTTTAGAAAATAAACTTAAAAACAAAGGAAGTCAAAGCTAGCATTATAAAAGAACATATGAATAAGTGCTTTGAGAAGTGCTGGGGGCTTTATGAATACATTCAAAATATCCCCAGGCTTCTGAATGCGACTGCTGGCCATAAAGTGGGAGTCATCGCTGCAGCATGGTGAATAGACCTAGAGCTGCGTAGGGTTTGTCAGCATTGACAGAGGGAAGGAATAGAGTAGAAACCTCCGTGGGAAAGACCATAAACATTTAGGTAGCCTCTAGGGCGCAGATTGCAAAGGCTGGGGTCTGGACTAGGGACTGAGGACTGAAAATTAGACCTTCTGCAAAGGTAACTGGTTTACCAAATAGGAAGGTTAGCAAGTGCCTCAAAAACACCAGGAGGGCTGCTGACCCAAAATCTCTGCAACATAAGCCTGAGATGAAATGGCTCATTGGAAGAGGCGTCTCGCAGAAGCTTCTCGGAGGAAGTCCCCGGGAACTGTGATGTGGATGCTGGCATGGTCGGAGGAGCCACAGAGGAATCCTGGCAGTGGCAAAAAGGCACCTCTCTTTCCCCTTTCTTCCCTCTTCCTCTCTCAAATATCTCCCTCTAAAGGGATTTTTGTTTGTTTTTGTTTTCATTTTGATTCCTGCTAAAAGCCAACCCGTGTTGTTTTTTTTTTAATGGGTGAAAAGGAGCGCAGGGGAGGATCTAAGTACCACCGGAGCCTAATTAGGAGCCATCATATTAGATTCCAAAATTAGATAGGAAGCTGGGTTTAAGGGTAGTCCAAACCCAACCAGTTCCTAGTTTGGCCTGGCCCACGTAGGTGGGCCAGACTGGTTTGGAGCTGTTTTGAGGACAGGCTGGTTGCCCGTGGAGGAAAGCGTTCCAGCTGCAGCGGAGCTGGAGCACGGCGCCTGGTCCTCAGCCGGGCCAGCTTCTGCTCTCACCGGTCTGCTCTGCAGATGCGCCGGAGGGGCGTTCAGTTTAAAGCAATTCTAGCTGTTGCTTTCTCAAGCAGATGAAGAAAACTGAAGGCGATAATTCAGGCTGACTTTGTATGCCTCTTTTTTATTTCGGGTATCAGAATTGTGTATAAAAGTTTATTTTAAGCCAAGTTCTCTTTAATCTGTCTGACTTCCACCTTTTCTGTGTCTTCACCTGTTGAAGAGCTTATAAAAATACCTGATGGGTTTTGTCTTTAATCTTGGTAACTGTACAACATCTTCCAACAAAGGATTTCATAATATTTTCCAAACTGTGCTACTGACCTTTGTCACTTGGCTACTATGAAGTATTAAAATATCCATCTTATAGCAAGCAAAATTTAGCCAGGAAAATCAAATTACATGCCCAAAGTCACAAAACAAATCAGTAGCAAGAGCCAGAAAGCAATGCATCACATTTCCCCTTTTAACAGCTTTAATGGATAAGTGAGCTTTCTAAACTTCTGAATAACATACGCTTTTTTTGCCAGTATGCAATTATCCTGTGCAATATCTCCATGATACATTTATTTTTTACCAGCCTGGTTAGAAGTTGTCCAAGCTGTCTTTTGATATAAAGCAAATTCAGAGACTAGTCAGGTTCTCCTGACTTAACTACAGGCTTAGTTAGGCTTTGGTAGGAGTGTGCATTTCTACAGACTATGGCAAGCGCAAGGCGATGAGTCTTAGCTTAATCCTCTGTTACAGAATTGTAGTATCTCACATTTACCATGAGCTGTGGCCATTCAAGTGACTGTTACTGTGGTTTATCTGAGACGTGGTAACTTGGATTTTAAGTTTAGACCATCAATAGTGATTTGAGCTGCTAGCGGTATAGCCCAAGTTGCCATACAGCAAACAGCCTAAAGCATGTTTATGATGTGAGCTATTACAGACCAAAGTCTGTTTCTCTTTCTCATCACCAGTTTCCTGGGAGGATAAAAACCGTATTCAGACTTTACACTATGGAGAAGAAGCATTTATTTAGAGTTGTTCAAAGTTGGGCTGGTTTAAGCTTCAGCTCAGCTGATGAATGGAGATGCTGTGTGGACAAGCTTATAATAGATTGAAACTTAGCTTACAGTAGTTTGCCTTAACCTAGTAAGAAACTCAGGTTGGGTCTGAAATGAATGAAAAAAAATATACGGAGGGCATTACACTGCTTTTATTAAATGAGATTGAAAATCATATATTGTTAAGGTGGTACCATGCTGAATATAAAAAGGGATACGGTACCTCTAGCCCTGCACACAACCCTGATTAGCAATGTGTGTCCTGCTGAATTTAATGGCAGTTGGGTATCTAATCGGGCATTGAAGTGCCTAAATGCATGCATTGAAACCTCTGTAGGTCTTTGCACTGGTCAGTATTTTTGACTCTTGGAGATAAGAGCAGCAGCTCTAGCGAAAACAGCCCAGCGGTTGCGTGCAAAGATTTCCTCCGTCTGCCCAAAGCTCGTGGTGACTCGGGGCACGTCTGCATTGCACAGCGACGAGTCCTGCTCTGCGGCTTGTCGAGAGCCACAGCTTTGCTCCTGCGATGCCGAGGGTCGTGGCGTCCCCGAGCTGCTCTCGCTCTGCCCCATGAGACGGGCGCAGCGGTTCGCCTGGGTGTTTGCGTCTCCCCGCAGGGCTCCTTCGCGCCCTGAGCCTCCCGAAATGCCTTTGACCGGCGGCTCTTGAGTCATGCTGATGTGTTTGACAATTTTATCACGGCCTGACGTTACCGCTGTTCGTGTTACTTGGGGGAAATGTTATGTTCTCACTGTAAGGGAAAAAACTGGCCGTCGCTGGGTGAGTTATTTTCCACTGTTTTCACTCCAACAGCGTTATTTCGCCTGCTGCTAAAATCCTTAACCTAAGATGGAAATGCCTCCCCGGTATCTCCCCTCTCATTTCTCCGGTATCCAGAAGTTCTCCATGAGCTAAGCGCCCTCATCCCCTTCGGAGCGGCTGCTCTTGCGTGCTCCCGTGCAGCTCCCGCTCCGCACACAAGCAGCCGCTTTCAGCTGCCTCCCTGCAGGACGAGGTGTGCCTCTTTACCCTCCGGGGACACGGGGCTTCATGCCGGGGAGGAGGGAAAAAACCCAACATCATGGCCCTGGATGTGGACAGGGACCGAGACTGAAAATGTCCGTTGAAGGGAGAAGTTATTTTGGAGGGGAAAAGTGTGCTTTTAATTGTTTAGATGAGGGGGTTTCATGTTTTATGGATGTCTGGGGGCTGGGGAGGTGCCCTTTCTTCCTCCATGTACAATATTGTTCAGGAAAGAAAAAAAAAATTGGACTAGCTACATTTGTGAATTTAAGTTTTTTTGGCCAGAAGTGTAACAATTTGTAGGGTTTGATTTTTCTCTGGAAAAAAAAAAAGGCGTTTTGAGAACAAGGCCCGGGTAACCAAAATATGTTTGTTTTTGTTTAAATCACTCAGTAGAGAAATCGTCTCTTGTCTATTGTTAAGAGAGAGGTTTAAATCAAAGGCAAATTCTACATATTCTAAAATATACAGACAACTCTTTGAAAGCAAAGCCAAGCAAAACTTTAAAAGAGACCTTCTCCTTGATGCAGAAGTTTTCAGTTTACTGTGCTGAGGCTCGAGTGGAAAGCAGCAGCCTGAGAAACAAATCGCAAATCCCCGTTTCGGCGGCGGAAGTCGGGGAGAGCATCGTATTAATAGCACACGGGATCTTTCCATAGAGCTGCTCATCCAGGGCTTTTCCAGCAGCAGCGAGGAAAAGGCTTTGCAGTTCGTAGGGATTTTTGTGTTCGGATCTGGCTGTGGAAGGTTTAAGCGAGCTGCAGAGTGAGGGAGCAGAGGGCCTGATCCTCTCATGTTGGGTGGTCCCTCCTACCACAAATAACCCTATTGAAAACAGAGGGACTATTTATGGAGTCATTTGTTTGTCAGGAAAAGTAGGGTTTGTAGGATACGGCCCCAATTAGCAGCCAAATTCCTGGTTATTTTCTTGTGATAAAAACGTGGCTAGCTGTCACAGAGATGCACGTAGCATCTCTTCGGTTCCCGTTTGAACTCCTGCCACTTGCTCCATGCTTCTTCCCGCTTCCTTGGCCATCCAAAAATTATTCCGGCACCACGCTAGCACGGATTAGCTGCCTGCTTCCCTCCTGCCGGGG
The DNA here is from genome assembly GCF_965183815.1 of Platalea leucorodia. Lineage (NCBI taxonomy): Eukaryota > Metazoa > Chordata > Aves > Pelecaniformes > Threskiornithidae > Platalea > Platalea leucorodia. The sequence continues at coordinate 122,033,118 of NC_138825.1, read as the reverse complement.
ACTGATGTGGCCTCCATCCCTTTGCCATGCCTTTAGGGATCGGCAGGGCTTGGGCTGTGCGTTCCCCGGCTCCCGCTCACAGGTACCCATCGGTGAGGGCACCTGGGGGTTGCTCTTGACCTTCGGCTCCTGGCCGCTGGCGCACATTCGGCAGGTGATAGACACCCTCTGTGTGACATTGCTGCCTAACACCCACCACATCGTCCCCACCATAAATCCTGCTTTTAATATGACCCACGTACAGCCAACCCCATCCAGCGGAAGTCCCTCCTGAATCCAGCCTTTCTCGGGAGATTTCCTTAACGAACAGTTTATCACCGAGCTGCAGTTTTTGGAAACGCTCTTAATTGCCCGCACACGCTCTGTCGCGGCGGGCGCCCTGCCCGACCCACGCGTGCCGGCGCAGGCACGGCGACGGCCCCGCTGCCGCCGCCGCCGCTGCCGCCCCGCCGCTGCCGGCCCCGCGCGAGCTCGGCGCGCCGGCGGATGCCGGGAGGGCTTTCTGGGAGCCGCGGCAGCGCCGATAGCAGTGCCGTTATTTGGGGGAGGGAGGAGCGCTCTCATTAGTCGTATTTTTTTGTGGCTCCTTGTTTTGGTAGCCATAAGTCATTAGTGGTTTTTAATTTTTTTTTCTTTATTTCCCCCTTGAAACTGAAATAAGGGCTGAAAGGGTAGATTTGTCCTTTTTTCTTTTTCTCTCTTTTTTTTTTCCCCTCTATTTTTTTCTTTTTTTTTTTTTTTTTGGCTAATCTGAGGCACACTGCCACATCTGAAGCCACTTGGCTCATTATGGATTTCATGGAAACTGATTCCCTGAAAGTGTTTCCATATGTGTGTTCCCAATATATCCCATCCTTTTCTAAATGGGAGTACAAACTCGCACACGAGCTGGAAATGGCTTCAGGATGTGACAGAGAAGTCATATGACTGGAGTGGCACTGTGTGTGGCCCTCTCTGAAAGACACGGTGTCCTGTGTGCTGGCTCCCATCCTACAGTAGATCCAGTTTCAAAGAATATCTTCCTTCCCGGCTTCTTAAAAACTCTTAATCAAGAACCAGCAAGGAATCTTCTGTCCTCAGGAGGGACGCGTATTAGTTGAACGAGATTCGAAAGGAAAATTTGGATGGGGAGGAAAAAAAGAGAGGTTTAAAGGGTGAAATAAAAGAGCGATGCCAAGGGCTTCCCCCCCCTCCCCGCCCCTGCAAAACATAGTTTCTTTGTGTCTGCTTGAGGATCAGATGGTATTTCTGAGTTGCTAGCATGCAGTGGAAAAGTACAATTCATGACAACATTGGAAACAAATATTTATACTGGATAGTTAAGGCACATTTTTCTGCAAAAAAAAAAAAAAAATGTAATAAAGTAGGCTGCTAGCCCCAATGTATATTATCTTCCCATTCACTGGATTTGTACAGGACTCTTGTACTGACGCTCGCCGTCACCGTGCATGCGTTGCAGCTCTCAGCCCTGCGGTTTCACCCCCTTGCTGTATACAACGCCGCTGAGGTTGCTATCCAAGAAAAGCCTCAAATGTTCCTTCGGATGCGTTTCGGCTGGGGCTGGCGAAAAACAGCAGCGGCTGACATTCAGGCAAGAAAAATTGGGGAAAACTGAACAGAGAGCGATACACGCCTGTGTGCGTGTTTGTGCCATGCAGCGTTGCAGAGCTGCTAGACTTATTTTAAGGAAACGTTATTTACTCTTTGCTTCCAATGTAACGCGTAGATGGCCTGAGACTTTAAACAAGCAAGGGGGGGGTTGCTATACTACCAGTTCCTTTCCACCTGAATGCCCTGTGACAGCTCCAGACTAAAATCACTGAGATGAGATAGCAAAGACCAAGAAGTTAAGAGGCTCTCCATCACACCAGGTCAACGGGCATCCACGGGTGGCCGGTCACAACCTCAAGCCAAGAACGTATTTCTGTAATGTGACCATTTGTCCCCCTCCTGTGGTTCCCGTTAGAAAGGTTTATGAGTCCTGTATAAGTGAAGCTTCACAAGAGGCAACGTCTATAAATGAGACAGTGAGGACCGATGCTTTTCATAGCTCCATTTCTGCTCCCAACAGTCCATCTAGGAGGGGTTTGTTATTGCTTTTTTCCACACGCGGGAGGAATTTCTACCTATTGATGTTCCTAAATTTAAGATGAGCTACCTGTTGAGGTGCAGCCAACAGCCACCTGTATTTAGATGCATAGTGTCACCCAGCAAGACTTAGGTGCCTAAAGAAAATCACCTTCTTCCAGCACAGTTCATCCAGCGGAGAAGTCCTATTGAGGGAGCTGGGCAGGTAATGATGGAGCCCGGGCTGGAGAAGTGCAAAGAGACCCTGATTTTGTCGTTAAGCAATGTAACAGCTCTGCTTGGGAAACGCTCTCCTTTATTTGCACGAGTGGTACTTTAATGGTCGCTGCTAATTATGTTATTTATGGGGTGTTTCTCCCAGCAAAGGGCTTAGGTGCTGTGCCATAAATTCAGTGAAAACATCTATCTGCAAATTAATCTGTGGTATTTTAGGTGCCAAAGTCCTGGTACCTAAATACCAGAAGGCAGGAGCGTGCAGTTTACCATGTGAACTGGGGTACCGAGGGATGGAGAGAAGAGATGCACGAGAATTAGGTTCTTGCGTGGTGTGCATGAGGCTCTGAAGGGGTTAAAGTGTTCCTTCCTCCCTCTGACTTTTGTGAGACTGCTGTGCTTAATAACCTTGCAGTTTAAATGGTCCCAACTAGGCCTTGAAGTTAACACCTTGTTGAGGTGAAGGAAAGGGGGGGGGGGGGGGGGGGAAGTTCACACCTTTTTTGCTGCTATTGTTTGCCGGGAGACCTGCTTGGGGTAATCTGGGGAAAAAAAATGAAAAAAAAAAATGTAAAATGCTTTTTTTCTTTTTTTTTTTCCCCTGATTTTTTTTTCTGAATGAAAGGGAGGGGAAGGGCATTAGAAAACACACCATTTCCTATGATGAATGGTTGCAAGTATCGAGACAACACACGCTCATCCTAAAAGTGAACCGGGGAGGGAGAAGCCCCGCGCGTTATTTCTGCGGCGCTGGAGGACCCTCGCCCTTGCACATAGAGACATGCTGGGTGGTGGATGGGTGCGAGCAGTCCCTGAGCTCCGGCACGAAGCTGAGCACCAGCGTAGGTTTGCAGGATCGGGACCTAACAGCTACAGCAAGGAATAGGTACCCGAGGAGGGGATTTGGGATCCCTGGGAACTGCAGTCCCAGGATCCGTCCTGCAGCAGCATCCAGGGGGAAGCTGGTACAGCACCTTGGGAGAATCAAAGTCTTGCCTGGAAGGAGGCAGGAGAAGGATCGTGCTGTGTTTGATTCACTAAACACTTACTAGCAGAGGCAGGAGACAAGAATTTAACAGAATGAAGAGCAAAATAACACTCTCGGCCTGATACAGAAGGATGCTTGGGAAAAACAGAGTTCCAGCTAGCAAGTAATCACTCCGTCCCATCCAAACACGTTGAAAAGATTGCAAAACTAAGTGCTCAGAAATTGGGAAATGTCAGTACTTACGTTGCCTGTGCAACTCTAAATCAGCGTCATTCTGCTTATGCATTATATTACAGATTTTAATTACAGGATCACATGATACTTTTCCCACGGGATTCCTGTCTCATTCAGTGCACAGGATGGACAGTGCTAGCTTAATGAGCAGCTCTTCAATATTTTGTTTTCTTCTTGTTCTTTGCATTTCCTCAGGCCTTAAATTCAGCATTAAATTCTGCTCTGAAGAAGGAATTCTTAATTTCTTGATGGTCTTATTTCTGCCATAGCATTTGTATACAGTTCGTTGCAGTGCAATATTCCCAAGAAAGAAAGAACCCGCTTTAAAAAGAGTACTGAGGCTGACTCTAAGCTCTCCTGTAATTCAGTGCACCTTCTGTGTGTCGCCTACATCATGCATTTTTTTCTATCTTTAACCTTACGTTCAGACCTGAGCTCCTGTTGGCTTCAGCTGCAGCTGTGAATATTTAGCGCACATGCAAATCAGAAGCCAACATCGTTGCCGGGCACAGAAAATGAGACAAGTAAAAATGGGATTTGGAGAGATTTCAACTGAGTCACGTAGGAGCTGTGTAGCAGAAACACGTGTAAAATCCAGTTTGCTCGGGAAAATAATCGGGTCTCCCTCGCCTTGTTCACTTCACCTCTCCTGATCTCTTCCAGCAGTGGATTTGGGGGATATATAGACAACGGTCTTCTCTGTTCCTCAGCTCTGATACATCTCCAGAGGTCAGCTCGTGTGCTGCCTGCCGGAGGGTTTGTGTAAAAGGAATAGCATCTTCTCCTGCAATTGAATGCTGTATCGTAGTGCGTATGGAGAAGTAACTTGAATGCTGGCATTTCCTATCTTTCTCGCTCTTCACATGGTAACCTTAATAATATCCTTTTGTTTGTCTCTAGTTGTGTTTATAGTTTCTCAGATTTCTAAAAAAAGCAAACCCCAAGTAACCCCGCCTTCCCAAATTTTTCTTTGCAATATCGTACAAACATCCCCATGGGCCATCATTTAGCTCCCTTTACGCAGGCTTCTGCCACTCCGGTGAATGGAGCCACCGATGGACCGATTCTCAGTCAGGAGCCGCACGGGGATGGGTGGGGATGTCCCCGTGTTTCAGCAATATTTGCAGGCATTTCAAAAAATGCTGGGACTTGGGACTCCTGGATTTCATTCTAGGCTCTGGACAAGTGTCTTTGTAGGGGCACAGACCCTTCTGCCCATTTTTAGGCAGAATGCTTATGATTTGTTCATATTTGGCTGGATTTTCATGGCAACGTCTCTCACACAAAAGCCACTCCTATTCCAAAGTTCAAGTCCTTACTTCAAAGCGTGGAACTGGTACAGCTTTTCAAAGGAAGGCTCCTCAGAGTTTAAGATTAGTAAAACAATATATTTTTCCCAGCACAAGAGTTTCAGCTGAAATTTTAAAAACAAACAAATGCATAAATCACAATTTAGCCTGAGACAGACGCCCAGCATGGACAATTTCAGCCAGAACATTTAAAGTCTGGCAAAGCTGTAAGAGATTGTCTGATCGTCTCATCATGTGAACTGTGTGGCATACTTCATATGAGGCGATATTATCAGCTGTAAGTAATCCAAGCTGTGCATATAATTCATAGACATAGATGTTAGGTAAGGAAAAAAACAATTTTAATAGATCAATCAGTGCTACGTCCCAGCCTGAATCGAACTATTGAACAAAAACCCCCAAAATCTAGTATCTGCTTCAGCAAAGGTCTTAACCCTGAAGTTCCCCAAACACAAGTGAATCATTTAGCTACTGGTGGGTATATTTAACTGTATGTAGCTGAATTTCCTTGAGACAGACTATTCAGTGACTTTTGAATACAGCACCACTCTGTTTTCTTGCATCCAGTGATTATGCATTGACTTGATGTGCTAGAAATTTCCCTATCAATCAGACATATGCAATAAGCCAAGGGGACCTTCTTTTTGGCTAGTGACCTCGTAGCATAAAATGACAAAGCGAATTGCAATATTTGTAACTTATAAAATTATCCTATAACCCTTTCAAGTGGATGTCAGCTTGCTATACCCACAAGGAGTTAATCTATCCACAGTACATTATGATCTTTAATAATTGGAAGCGATTGGCCAAAGTGCTGTAAACCTGGCAGAAATTTGTTGCCTTATTTTCTGCAAACCACAAGCACAGCTTATTAATTGAAAAATGAACATTAACTGGCATTAGCTGGCATCTGTAAACTGAAACAGAGAAATGACCACGGTACGCATTCAGCTGTAAACGGTAGAGCTGCAAAGCTGCAACAGGTAAAATTGGGTTTTAAGCACGAATGCAAAACCATTTTAGTCGGCTGCTGGCAAATGCCCAAGTCTAGGGTTTTTAATGAGGCTTCTGCATCAAAATAAGTGAAACCACATGGAATTTTAATTGTTCTTATTCTAAATATGAAACACACTGGAGCAGTATTCTTGAATCTAGGATGTTAGCATACATATTGGCATATTAACATTACCACTTTTCTGTTCTAAATGTATGGCTCTCAGAAAACTTGAGTGCCAGGTTACGTTAGGGAGGAATCAACTTGGAAGATTTAAAAACAGTTTAACCTGGGCTCCTTCAGATGTAAAGGGTTTTTTTTTTAAATATACTCTCTTTTTTTGGTATTGTCAAGCACGGTGAGCTGATCAGACTGTGTAGGGAAAGAAGATCACTTGCTGTGCTTGTTGCCGTGTTTCTCTTTCTGGCGGCACAAAATAGTGTCTCTCCCCTTTACAGAAGCGTGGTTTCGCAATCATGCGGCCATAATGTAGGGCGGAGGATCTGTGCTTCACCCGTTTCATACAAGCTATCATGAGAGTGGGAATTCACAGATGCAAATTGTTTTCTTGCTCTGACGGAGGAAAAATTAGCATAAATCTTTAATCCTGCTGGGGAGAGGAATAAATAAATTATTTACTTGCACCGTCATGTTACTATATTGCTGATCGACATCGCTATTTGTGCGCACCTAGATATACAAAGATGGGTGCCATACTGAGAAGAGTTATTTATCTTCCCAGTCCAGCGAAGAGCTAGACATATATAAATGAATATGCATCTGGTGTTTGCAAGTTAGAACCAAAACCAACCTTAACGCAAGGAGGTAGCACAGAGAGAGGAGGAGGAGGAGGGTGAAAATGCATCAGTGAGATTGCATGGCAATGAGGATGGCAAGAAGCCGAATTTTAGAGGTGACCTTTTAAAAAGTTTCTGGACTCACTTAGAAAAGAGGCTTTAGAACAGGCATCCCACAAAACTTTTTCTGATCTCCAAAAATATCTTTACACAGTGGAGATACAGAAGGCTGGGAACAAATCTCAGCCTAGAGCAGGGAGTTAGGGAGACAGCAAAAGGTATTTGGGCAAAAGGGGGGTTGGAGAAGTGAGCGTGCAGGAGCCATGCAGACACAGCCATGAGTGAGATAAGAAAGGGTTATGATTATTTGGCCTTTGGGTAAATAGGATTGTGCTTTACAAGCAACAGTAAAAACAAACAAGTGTGGATTTACTAGGGTATGTAAGGAGGTCTGTAGCCCCACATTAGAAGTGCCTGTGCGTGGTGTGCACATTCCCAGTCATTTGACACAGACATGATCTCTTGGCAGCACCCATACAGATAATATTTGGATCTAGCCCTGAAAGGGAGATTGCCTTTTAATGTGTAAAACTGTGTGGATAGTTTGTTATTAAAAAAAAAAAAATATTAGTTGCAAAGAAACAAAAAATGCTGATGCTCTTCTACACCCTTACACTCATACCAATTCTACCTTTGATTGTAAAAGCCTTGTTTAGCTTCTATCAGGGTAAACTAAGAGCAACTCTGTTCATGTTGGGAGAGTTGCAATAACAATGAAAAAAAAAAGGAATATAAGCAGTAGCAGATTGAAACTCAGTATTTTGAGCAGCTGGGGAAATTATGTTCTAACCTTATATTTCCAGATACATATCAGACCTGTTCACAATATAAAGGATAGTGTTCCAAAATTACAGCTTTGAATCTGGGTGGTATCGCCTCTGGCTATTGTTTGCAGTTGGGAACGAAAGAAGTTGCATCAAGTAGTAGAGTGTTTGCTGTAAAGGTACAAGTTATATTACATTCCACGGTGCTGTGGTTGGAGGGGTTGATGATGGAGACAGACCCATTCACCCGTAGGTCACTGATTCGGTTCCAGATAAAGATAATAGTAATCACATTGTCCTCAGAGTTAAAAAGGGGCTTTTACTGCCCATTTAAAGCTCTGTACCCAATATCTTCTGAGACAGTGGATTATAATCCCTGGGTTTCAGGCTGCATGAGTTGGACGCTTGGCTGGCTGCGGCCCAGGTCCTTCAGCCTGAACCCAAGCTGTGCCTAAGCTTTGCCCCTGCCGCTTTTAGGTATTGTCTGATACTATATTGAAGGTGTGGGTTAAATGAGCTGGTAGAATAGGAGAAAACAGTGATCTAAATCAAAAAATGTCCCATACAAGGTGGCAGGGTCTGTTGAGTCTGTGGCTTATGGTAACAACCACCATTGTGGGTGCTCTAGGGGACCAAGGGCAGAAGGGCTGGAGGGACCTTCCTTCTACACAGCAGTGTTGGCAGGTCAGATCCAAACCCTATCTACAAGGAAAAGCGTTGCTGCGTCTTACACTGAGGATACACAGGGTGTTTCAGTGTTTAGCACGTCAGTTTGGCATCTCGAAGATGCCGTATTTTCCCTTTAGGTAAATCAGATTTGGTAGATTGGCAAAGAGATGGGTGAACCCTTGGATCTAGAGGACTGTAAAGCTGTAGAAGTGTTGGCTGGGAAGCACAGGGAGAGCCCATTTGATTTCATTGTTTTTCCCCTTTATTTATACCCTGCTCTTTCCAGCTCTCTCTTTCTAAAAATGTGCATATGTATCTACTGCATACTGGCCGATGCATTTCCCTCCCTCTTGCACTGTACTTCTTCATTAGGCTTTTTCTCTTCCCCCCTGTCCCTTTTCCCACACCCTTGCTGTTTTCCACTTTTCTGGCTCTCAGCACAAGCTTTCACCATCTTTTTCTTCTGCTCCTGTCCATCCCACAGTCTCCTAAGCAGATCACCAAGCTACTAACGTTTGCTTTCCAGTTCTGCTCCAAAACTTTGGGCATTTGATGTGGGATTAGAAATTAGGCAAAATGAGTTTAACCATCCCTGTTTTGTGTTAGACTCCAATTCACAGCGTTACCATCCAGACGTTCACAGTAGCCATAAACTGTGTGGTCTTTTTTTTCAACCAGACTGCACAGACTACATAGGAAAACAACTTCTTTCAATGGCAAGAAGTGTGTTGGGCTTGTAATTTTCCATCGACTGCACTGAAAAGTAAAATTTGCATCTTTGCTATCAGCTCAGTGGCTTTGCCCATCGTTCGGATGCAGCAAATAATATTTTTCAGCCATAGGAAGTAGCTGAGCAGATCCTCACCTAAATAAATTGATTTAAGGCAAGAAGTGGGGCTTAGTCACCCCCGGTGTAACTCCCCTGGTGTCAGTGGTGCAACTAAATCGGTGTTGCCAACTCTTGTAGTCTTACTACAAGCTGCACAGTAATTTCTGCTTTTCTCAAAACCCCAGCTCCCCACGGCATGTGCTGGGGTGGGAATCTCAGCTTTCGTGTGCAACCAGACCTGAGTTTCTCGAGAGCAAAATAGCAAAAACCCAGACACGTAACCCTCAAAGCTCAGAAACCAGAAGGCAAGTCAACTCCAAATCCACCTTTCTCTTTTTGGCTCTTTTCGGTCTCTTGATTTTTGAGATTCTTTTTTTTCCCGGCCTGACTTGTGACCTTTGAACGCTTCAGGTTGGCAATGCTGCTCCCGCCATTGGCATCAGTGGAGTTAGACCAGGGATGAGTTTGGCCCAGCGCTTGTAGAAGACAGGTGTATGAATCTGTTCCTTGCAATGTATTATTTAATATGATCTACTGTTCTCTTGGGGGCCAAAAGAAGTGGGTTTTCTTAGAAAAATAAAATTCTATCATCACTTGATACAAAAAATGGTATTTACAGAATTGTTTTCCCCCGTCTTTTGTTATAATTTTTTAGGTGCTTCAGAGCTGGGCCCATTTTCAGATCCCAGGCAGTTCACAAGCATTTCATCCCTCACTGAGAGCCGCTTCTCCAACCCACGAATGCACTATCCAGCCACCTTTACCTATACACCGCCAGTCACCTCAGGCATGTCACTGGGTATGTCCGCAACCACTCACTACCACACCTACCTACCACCACCCTACCCCGGCTCTTCCCAAAACCAAAGTGGACCTTTCCAGACCAGCAGCACTCCATATCTCTACTATGGCACTTCGTCAGGATCATACCAGTTCCCCATGGTGCCGGGAGGGGACCGCTCCCCCTCCAGGATGCTTCCTCCGTGCACCACCACGTCCAACGGCAGCACGCTGTTAAACCCTAACTTGCCCAACCAGAGTGACGGTGTGGAGGCGGATGGCAGCCACAGCAGCTCCCCAACCGTCTTGAATTCTAGTGGCAGAATGGATGAGTCCGTTTGGAGGCCGTACTGAGATTTCTTCTGTAGCCGGCCCGACCTCCGTGAGCCAAAAAAAAAAAAAAAAAACCAAACAAACGGTCGACTAACTACGAAGTGCCTGTTTTTTGTGTTTTTTTTTTAAAAAAATAGATTTTACCAATATGTGCAACTGTGTAGATGGGATGATAATGGCCATAAATAACACAAAAGTTACCAACACACCACAACCCATGTTTCAGATTATGTGGATCAAAGCACATATTTTTTTTTTCTTGGAACCATTTTACTTTGTTTTATATTTAAAATGTACTTTTTACACACACACAAAAAAATCACCCCTCCTTTTTTTTTTTCTTTTTTTTTTTTTTTTTTTTGGTCTAGAGTGTTGTAATAACTAGTGAGTTCTTTTGCCAATGAGGAGAGAACGGACTCCCCAGCTATCAGGAGAAACATGGTGATGCAAGGCAAAGGCTGCATTCCCTTTTATTTTTTAATTAAAAAAACCTAACCATGAACTCCAGCTACAGTTGCAATCATACAACGTATGGGACCCTCTTCACACCCGTAGTGCAATTCAACTGGCTTGTATTGGTGCACATAAAAAGGAAAGCAAGATCGAGTTGCTTCCATTTTGCCATGATACATTCAGATGAAAACAGCTGTCCCAAAAAAACTCTGTCCGAGCCTTGCTGCAGATAACGGTTGAACTTCTCTGTGTTCATTGCTTTTTTGGTTTGTTTTTGGGTACTTAAAGAGAACGAGTCTTCAAGTTAGGGTAGACAACCCTGGGGTTTCCTTTTTGCTTTTGTATTCGTTCGTTTTGCCTTCAATTAGCCAAAAACCAAAAATAACAACCAAAACCTTTAAAAACAAATAACAAAATGTTATTACTTATGCAAAATATAAAATGGCAATATATATTACTAGAGCCAAAATGGTATACATAGTATTTGTGTTCGGCTATGTTCTTTTTTATTTTTTTTTTTAAATTATAAATGTGTAAAATTTGAGGTTGTTTGCTAACATGAATCATCATATAACTTTAAAAGAATATTTATAATTATTTAATGACATTTGGACCCTTTAAACGTTTCTTAATGTAATGATATATTGACTTCGGTCTCTAAAAGTGGTTTTGTTTTTTTTTTTTTTTTTTACTTATTACATTTCTGCAATGGTGTAAACCTCAAACCTTTACCCAACTCTGAAAAGCAGTTCCAGTGTGAACCAGTTTACAATGTGACTTAAAAACGACAAACCCAACCCAAATGCATCCACATCAAATGATTTTGGATGTAGGATCTTTTTATATAACTTATGAAGGAAATATTGTGCTTAAAATATTTTTATTAGCTGTCTGGTTGCCTTCAACACAGTCTTGCCTTTTAATCAGTAGTTGTGGAGACACTGGAAAAATGGTAGGAAGGATGAAATATTTTCCACCCTTCCCCTAATTTCTTCTTCTCCCAGGATTTTTCTCAGAACTTCAAAATTTGAAAATATTCATATTTAAAATATTCTGTTTTGACAGCATAATTTGAATTTCGACAGGGTTTTTTTTCCCCAAAGAAAAATCAAAACCTTTTCAAAGCCCATATTTTATAAATAATGAATCGTTAATTATCTCAGAACTGGGATTAAGGGAGTATTGGTGAAACTTTTTCCCCTCCCCTTGCAATTTCAGCCCACTCGATGGAATAAAAAGGTTCAAAACTTGAGACAGAAACTGCCTGGTAGCGCATCACCGCCCGTTAGCATTAAATGCTAGAGCCGTAAGGATGCTGTGTTGACTTTGAAGCTGTTGCCATATTAGAGACAAGCACAAGGGCAGCAATACTCACCTCCGCAAACGCTGAAGATAGATATAAAAAATCACCTTAAAAGCCACCCTGGGGCTCCCAGGCGCAATACAGGGAGAGCAAACTGCACCCAAAACCCTTAACCAACCTGTCTGCCGCCAAACAGCGGAGGGGCCCAAATTTTGCCCAGCCCAGGGCTGCTATGGCAAACGGGGAGGTGACACGGCATCGGCTGGATGCAGTGGGAGCTGAACCACCCTCCCCATGCTATCCCCACGCCGGTGATGTTAAGCCTGGTTTAGCGGGATGTTCAGCACGTGCTGGTGGAGTTTGCCGGCGCTCCCTCCTTCCCCTGCCTTAGCCATCGCCGTCCGCAGCCTCCTCGGGGGGCTGCCGGCCGCCGTGCCCCTCCTTGTGGCTACCTCCAAAGTATCGCAATAACTCAACGGTGGGCATAGCCATACAGAGCCGGACAACGCCATCACCGCTCGTTAATAGCGAAGCTGTTAAACGAGGTGACATTAGCATGCTACATCCCTCTGATTCGCGTGATGATGCGCTCTTAAAAAAGAAAATTAAATAAAGTCTTTGCCTTCTAAAGGTTGTATACCAAGTATGCTTAAAGTATAAGTAAGACACTTTTTTTTTCTTCTAATACTTAGTTTTCCTTCAAAGATGGAAGCTGTAATTGATTCTATTTATTGTTGGTTTGTGGTAGCTTGAAGCATACCACTGTCCATTTATTTGTAACTGTAAAATACGTTTGTTAGTCTCAGCAGCACTTAAAAAGCCAGTGTCTGGTTACACATTTCAGTTTTGTTTTTTGTTTAGTAAGCAAGAGAAAAAGATGTACTGCCAGTGCAAGCTGTTTCCTATTTAATAAAAGGTACTATATTTGTACATTATTTGTTATTGCTGAGAAGGGCTTTTTAAGGTTTACTGTATGCATATTAAGTAATTTTTAGGGTGCTTTTGTGTTGAAATGTTGTTAAGAGTGGCTGCAGGCAGCAACCCAGATTTTTTTTTTTTTTTTTTTAAGACTTTGTTGTAAAATTCAAGCACTTGGTTTTTGTTTCTGGATAAATCCAGCACAGACCAGACTTTTGTTTTGCTCAGTACCGACAGGACTCTGTTTGTGTCCCCGCGGTTTTTCAACTGGACCATTAGGGACAGAGGTTGAAAACGTTTTCTCCGCCCGGTCGAGGCGCGCGTGCCCGATCCGTGCCCTCGGCTTCCCTGGCCGTGCGGGCAGGCGTCTGCCTCTGCCTGCTTGAGATAGGAAGGCAAGGATTTTCTAAGTACCTACGGACGGAGGAGCACCAGCCCCTTGACTTTCAGTAGTCCCCCGTGCTCCTGAACCCTCCTGGTGCCTTTGGAAAATCCCTCCCGGTACGTCAGGCTGGTCACAGAGGGAGTTGTACAGGCTGAGGCAGAAATGCTCATCAAAGCTGTCGGGAAATGCTTCCGAGTTCACTTGGAAGTGCTCTTGAATCAGGATTTCAGACCAAAATAAACCCCAACCGGCGCTATGTAGTTAATCATATCAGATTATTTGACGTTTTGTGAGGTGCTTAGCATCGACAGAAAGGAGTTTTCTCAAAGGTACGAGAGCCCTTCCCTTTGGTGAGTGGCAATCTTTGGCACCGGTCATAGATTTAAAGATTAAAAAAAATGGCCTTTTTTCACTTTCCACCTCTCTTATTCTACCAAAGATTTACTTCCAGCACAACAGGCACGATGTCCCTTTTGTCAAATGGAGGGTTAAATCCTCCTCTCCCTCCTCCTAAGGGTAACCAGATCGGGGTCAGCGGGTTGGGACGGATGAGTAAAGCAAATTATTTAACCCACAGCATCATTCGTGTGGCGTTTATCGTTTCTTTTAAAAGACCAGCTGCTGTGTCTATCTTAGCATTGAACTTTTTTGCCAGCAGTCCCCCGAGCAAAGATTTACCGGTTTCCACAGGTACCATCTCGAGTGGGGAAAATTTTGCACTTTCACACTTAGCAAAGCGAAGCTCAGCCCCGCACGGGGCTGCAGGCGGCCAACAAGCCATGAGCAAAAGCAATAACTAAAACCTGGATCAGCCATGAGCTCAAAGAAGCCCCATTCTCTGAACCCCTGAATTTCTTGTTGTTTTTAAATAGAATGCATTTCATTTTAACATTTTCTGAGAACTTTTTTAGATGTTTGTTTACTTCCATGTTTACAGATAACTCTTTGCTTTTTTTTTAATGCAGTACTTTTAAGTATATCAGCCAAAACCATACTTTTACAGTAACTTTTGTTTTAGGTAATATGAGTGACATTCCAATTTTTTTTTTGTTGTTAAATATGCTTTACCAGTCTTGAATTCCGCTGGAACAAAATATTTGTAGCATTTTGTGTAAATACAAGCTTTAATTTTTTATTTTTTCAAATGCTGTCACCCAAGATTTGCTTTTCATGCACATATTGTACAAACACACTCTGCTTTATGCCACAGACGATGATTGTGGATCAGTTTACTTCAACTTCAAAGGGACTATTTGTATTGTATGTTGCAACTGTAAATTGAATTGTTTGGCATTTTCTCATGATTGTAATATTAATTTGAAGTTTGAATTTCATTTTCAATAAAATGGCTTTTTTTTTTTGTTAATGTTCTTCTACGCTTCTTTTTCTTCCGCTGTCTCCTCTTAGCACCAGGCAGGGTAAAGTAAGTACACGGTAGGACACAGTGCCGGCCCTTCCGTGGCGGCCCCATCGATTTCTACAGCACTTAAGTTTTCCATTAAATATAAAAAACATGTTTCCAGGCCTATGGGTGATAAAGGACACCTTCTAAATCCGATCTCAAATGTTGCTTCTTTTCCTGAGTCTGCAAACTATCAACACCTGTGTTTCTTAGAGGAGTGCAAACTGCTCCATTCATCTTGCTAGATCGTTGACTCTGAAACCTAACAATTGACATTAGCTGGGACATTCTGGTGCTATGGTGCTGTGGGCAGAGCTTGGAGTACAGGGAAAGCTGGGAGAGATTTCCAAACTGGGGGGGAGGGATTGGGGTTTATGGTGCTTTTCCAGGATGGGGGTTGCTCTATCCCCACCTCTTCCTGGTCAGACCTGAGGAATGCAGTTACAGATAATCTTGTGATTTGCATGGCCTGAGGCAAGAATAGTTTCCAAGCAGCAAAAGATATATGGATAGGGAGGAGACTGGGGGAGGAGGCTATTTTTCCTCCAGCCTAGTGTCAGGGGTAGGAGGAGATGCAGCTAATGAAGGTGAGGTTAAGTTCACCTGAGGCTGCCTGCAGGAGGAGAGCAGAGGACAGGAGTTGTTTGCAAGCTTGTGCCTGGTTTCATAGTAAGTTCTTATCCTTTTTAGCTATTTCTTGAGTCTGCAAAAGTGAAATAGTAGCACAGAGAGGCATGAGGTTCTGATCATTTCAAGAAACCTTTAACTCTGAAGTTTAAATGTCACTAATACTGATTTTGTGAGCTCTGTTGGCTTTACCATGGACCTATACGTTTCTTGCACGGTGGTTGAAGATGAAGATAATGTTTGGGGGTTTTCAAGGGTGCTTTCATTCCAGCCCATAATCTGAGTCCTGATTTTAGGGAAGCTTCATCCAAGAGTGAGGAAACAAGCAAACCAATCAATGCTTTGTGGTGTAATTGCTATATAAATGGTTTTGGGGGGACTTAGCTACAAACATTAGTGCTAAGACTTTCTACTGCCCTCTGGTACACAGGTTAACCCATCTCAGCTCGTCGGAGCACAGAGGGACGTTCAGTATATTCTTGCTTTCATGATCACTTAATCCAGATGCTCATAAAGGGAAATAAATAAGTTTTCACCATTTTGTATGGTCAAGTGGTGGAACAGGGGCCTAGAGAGGTTGTGCCACCTCTGTTCTTGGAGATTTACAGGACCCAACTGGGTAAAGCATGGAGCAACCCGGTCTGACCCCGGAGCTGAGGCTGCCTGAGCAGAAGGTTGGGCTGGAGGCCTCCCACGGTCCCCTCCAAATTATCCCGTGGCCCTGTGAGTCAGGCTAGGAGCTATCTGCTACAGGTTGTTGCCTAAGCTAAAAACTGCTTGTGTGACTGTACGAATAACACATATTCAGCAAAAATCAATCTGAATAAAGAGGCTTGACGGGATGAAATTCTTACATAGGCAGGTTATTGAGGAGTTACAGTGATCCCTCTATCTTTTGTTGGTTTCTGACACATTTCTCTGGGATATCTATGGCAGACGTGGTCAGCACAAGGGTTGGAAGAGCCAAACCATCACTCTGATCCAGTACAGCAATTCCCATTGTACATCATGCTGGGGGTGTTGCTTTTGATTTTTTGATTCATTTACCCTTTTGCAGCTTGAGAAGGTGACTCTCGTTCTCTTGCCTTAGCCAAAAAGCAACCACTCTCGAGGCAAAATGACCACCGCTGGTCAGCATGGAGGACTGCCTGATACGGAGACATGTGGAGCAGTGGGGGGAGATCCAACTCAAACTATTTTTAGGAGATAAAATTTAAAGATGCTTCCTACAAGGGATGGTGACCGTTGTCTTCCCCATCTTTTGGTGTCAGTAAATAGCTTCTTGCTTTTGGGTTGTGTGGTTTGAACATCAAGTCTGGATCGCTGGAATCGGGCCTTTGCCGGTCCCACGCAGCGTGCATAGGGCGGGCAGCATCTCGCGCTGCCTCTCCCTGTTGGCCTTGGTTTTAACTTTTTAATTTCCTGTGGCTGTGAGCAACACCGGAGGGGCTCGGAGCAGCCACGTGTTGGCAGCCGCAGGCCTAAATCAGCCTTTTTTCTGCCTAAAACAAGCTCTGGGGGAGGTGGGGGAGAGAAGGAGCAGGGTCTGACTTTATGGTTCAGCACCAAGCCCTGTGCTGGCACCAAATAAAAAATTCATCAAGCTGTTTACTGGGGAAAAGGAGGAAATAACCTCAGTTATATATCCAAGGATTGACATGTACCGTCTAGTTACCTTCTGCGTGGTCAGGAGGAAATGAATCGGTGTTTTGGGGTGGAATCCCTCCCCTGGGCGCCCGCTCACGGATGGCCAATGATCTGCATAAGTCGCAGCAGTGCTCTGCAGCACTTGGGGGGTCACGCTGGAGCGTGTATTTGGGTAGGAGAGGGCATGGTACGGTGTGAGTGACCAGCTTTGCAGCTCAGGCGCTCACCACTTGGCTGAACGCTTGCAGAGAACAGCCCAAGAGCGTTATTCACCAGAAATATTTGTTGGACGGGTTAAAATTATAAGCAAATCAACTAGAAACCCATAATCGTTGGGTAGGTGATGGGGATGACTGTGGCGGATAAAATATTGGGAGCAGGTTGAGCATTTCTACTCAACATCTTGAAGAAAAGTTTTAGCACAAGCTTAAAACCAAAATTTAAATATTTATCATTCAAAAGAGCTGTCTTTGGCTTTCTGTAATTATAATCTTTTCCCTGTAGATCTACTGGTGCAATACCAGTCTGGGATGTATGGAGTTGTTCCCGTGGGGTCTCTGTGATACTTGTATGGCCTTGAAGGGGGGGACATCGGCATCTGCCCCTCTGGGAATAGAAAGCTGTTGGCCCCTGTAACAGATAAGGCTGTGAGATATGAGAACAAAGCCTCAACTTCCAGAAGCATCTGGTGATCTGATGCAGTGCCAATAAAGTAACTTAGCACCTCCCACATAATTTAAAATTGAAGTTCTCAGGCCTGCCCTGCTACTTGCATCCAGATTAATTGCATATATTACTTAGGGCAGATGCACCCTGCTTTTCTAATGTTGACTGTGTTACCTAAATGACAAGTGGACTTGAATTTCCCTCATGGGGATTTCAGGTGGGCTTGAATTTCCCTCCTGCAGCTCAGGTGAGAGAATAAAATAAAATCCCTATAGTTATATTTGTAAGAACTTGTAAAGATGAGACAAATTAGCTTTTGTTCCATAGCTGGGGCATTTCACCATCATCTGTTATTCTCCAGGCAGCTTTGGACTCCTTTTTTTTATGCCTCAGTTTCCCTAAATATAGAACATGGAATTTACTATTTCCCTACTTTGTCAGGGTGTCCCATGGACTCAGTGTTTATAGAGAGCTTTGAACTGTTGTTGTTGTTGTTGTTGTTTAGCTCTTTTTACTACAAATCCAATGTTTGGTCTCACACCATTGGATAGTGTCCTTTGAAACAGCACATTTCTAAACCACATGTTTAGAAAAATTGACCCAGTTTCCAGACTGCTGATCTGGTCAAAAAACAATGCGGAGTTAAGGCCAAGTTGTGCTGTCTCAACAGATTTACTCGGGATTTGCGGTGGGGCAGGAAGAAAAACAGAGATCGCTGCAATCCGTGCAGGCAGCCCTTGGCCGCTCCCTCCCGGCTGCTCGCTCGGGATGAGCAGCTGGAGCTCGCGGGATGTCCCAACACTTAGAGAAAAGCAAACAACCCATGTTAAAGTTGATACGCCGCAGCAACTCGCCAGTGATTAATGTTCACCGCGAGGCCAAATTCAGATGCTGATTACGCCAGTAGAGATCAGCTGAAGTCCCTCTATTAATACCCCCACGTTTTTGGACGTCAGCGTTTTTCAGCCCATAAATGTGGGTGTTATCAATGAAGGGTCACCGAAATGCTGGTTGGAAGGGGTCTCCGTGTGTCTCCTGGTCCAAGGGAGGCTCCACACAGGCCCACCACCACCAGATCCACTCAGCATGGCTGTGTTCAGCGTGTCTTGAAACCTTCCAAGCGTGGAGATGGAGCTGGGGCTTCAGCAGATCATCTCATCCCTGCGCTTCTCTTAACGTCCTCCCCCAACCTTCTGAAGTGCTATTGGTGTCTTTTCCCCCAGCCTCTGGGTTTAGGTTAGGGTTTGGGTTTAGGTTTGGGTTTTTCCCTGCCTCTGGGTTTGGGCACACCGGGTACAGTAAGGATTTAAAACCTTGTTGCACATCTATAGGAGTCCAGTGCTTAGTGACCTCTCCTTTCCACCCCTTCATTTGTATTCCTCCAGGCTGGGACTTTAGAGCATTATTAAAAATAAAGTCAGAGCCTAAACACGAAGGCAGCCCCTCACCCCCCAACCTGTTTACTTTTTCATTTCTGCAGTCGGAACAAGTCGTCCATAGTAGCTGAAAATGATGCTGTTACACCCGTATGCTGTGAGGTAGCTTCTCCCAGGAAAGCACGATTTTTATCCCTGCACCGGGGTGTGCGAGGCTGGTTAGCAAATGTCAGAAAATAGGAAGGAAAGGCCGTGGCAGAAGGGGGGGGAAAAAAAAAAAAAAAAAAAAAAAATAATCCAGACAGATCTCAGGAAACCTGTATGCAAAGGAACTTTGTCCTTTTATTGCCAGTAGTGGTGTTCTCCTAACAGAGCAAGATGTTCTCATCTTTTAATAACTGCCAGGCCAGATGCTGAAGTCTCTTCTGTAAATACTGTATAAGTGAGAAGGAGAACAGCCGATTTCTGTTAAGATGAATACACCAGGAGAATAAGCCAAAAAAAGTAGGAGAAATCTCCAGAGGTCTTTCTTTGCAACTCTGTTTGGCAGCTAGATCTCAAAGTCGGGACTGAAAATCCAATCTGTGCTTCTGTCCCTTCGCTGATCGGTCGCCGCGTGTCGAGCGGCAATTCCTGCACCGCTCAGGGGTTTGGAGCAGCACGGGTGGGGATTTCCCCCTGTACTTTAAAGAGCTGAAAAATCCACAGCCTTTGGCTTTTGTGGAGCTGTAGAAAGTACCAGTCCGTGAAGAATTTGTTTGACATGCTCCCTGCCATAGAAAATGGTTACATGCTGAGTTGGGGCCAGTGACTTAAAATGGCGTCTGTTCCATCTTTTTTCGTACTTTCTCCTCCACCCTGTTTTCTTTCCTTAGTCTATTTTATTTGTATGGAAGAGATTAATTCAAAGTACTAGATAGAGACAAGACTGTTGTTTTATGAGGCATTGTATTGGGCATTAAGAAAGATGCCTCTTACTCTCCTCACACTACCCCTTCAATCAACTTTTATGTTCGGCACAGAAACTGCAGTTCCCTCCAGGCAGGGATCTTTGAAATCGCAGTAAAAACCACTCATGTTTGTAATGTGCTTATAGGTATTGGATGGAAAGTGTTAGAGAAAAGTGGGGTAGATGGTGACGTGATATTTTGTATTTCTGTAATGGGACAACGTCCAAGAGAAAAAAAGAACTGACTGTGCATCATGTTCACACATTTTTCTCATATGCTGAATGGCAGTCCTCGAAAACGGTTCTTAGAAACCAGAAAAAAACCCATTGTGAAACGATGGGGAGAACTCATCTGATGTTTAGGGTTGCCGGCCAACGACTGCAGATAAAGATGTTTACGGAGAACTTATGCAACCCTTTTCCTTGCCGGCGAGGGAAGGTTTCGTACGTGCCATTTCAAACCTCCCTGTCTCTGCCTGACCAGGAGGATCCCCCCAGTTGCTGTTTTCATAAGTTTCCAATTTTGGTCGCTCCGTTTAACAAGGTGCATGGACTTTTTTTTTTTTCTGTGCTCTGCATTTATTTATAGAAGATACTTTTGGGGGGATAGTCATGCTAAGCCTGGCATTTTGTTTATTGTGGACTTCTGCCCTGGAGCACCTCACCAACTCCTCCATGACAGAAAATACTAACAGATAATGTGCTGATGAGCCACGGTGTTACCTGGGTATCGTCTCTTGGATTTACTGAGCCAGGTGTGTGTGGCACAGAGGGACAGACCCTGCGCCCGCTCTGTGTCGGCAGCACCAGTGGTGAAGGATGGAAAGAGGATCCTCCGCTCATGGCTGAGGGCACGTGCTCCGTGCCGGGGCAATCGGCTGCTCAGACACACCTGGCTGTATCAGACTTCACCATCTGGAGAAAATTAAAAATAGAGAGAGATAATTTAGGTCATCTGCAGTGTGACAGCCTAGAGACAGGAAAACACAAACCACTGGTGCTCGAACAGGCCGTGGTTCAGAGGAGGTGGCACCTCCCCGAGTCTGTTCAAGTCCGGTTGGTGGGGGAATCACACCCATCCCGGTGGGGCTGAGGAGTGAAACCCTGATGAAGATGGATAAATTAATGCATCCCATAAACAAAAGTCCTCTTTGAGGCAAATTTTGAAGCCCAAATCCTGGCTTTCTTCTGGAAGCAGTAGGGTCCTGAAGGCACCCCTTGGTTCCAGCTTCCCCAGAAGGTTTTGGACATCTAAGGTCAGCGTTCGGATCTTGCATTCAGCTCTTTCTTTCTACCAAAAACCAAAACTAAAATAAGATCCAGTTTGTTCTTTGGGGAAGTGTAGACTTGCTGAAGTCGCTGCCAGATTTAAGGTTGCTATTGGCCCTTTGGCATTTCAGTTACTGCCGTGTTAAAGTATTTTACTTATAAACCCTTCCTGACCCATGAGAGCTGATACGGGCTGCATGAAGGGATCCATTGCTTTCTTAAGTGTGTAGCCCAAGCCCTTCGCTGGGGCACACAGGGCTTCTCCCATCCTGTTGAGTCCTTTCAGCCCCACACTGGTGTTGCAGACCAAAATGAGGGAAATGATAGCAGCCTGGCTCGTGCCCCTTGAAGTGCCCTCAAGACCCATGAAAATGTGCACCCGACAGAGAAAAGGATAACACTGAATTTGCAAAGGTCTCCTGCTAGAGATGAGAATGACCACAGACCTCAGGCCTCGCAAATGAAATGTCAAGTCATTTCTTTAGTGCTTCTTTGCCACAACAACTGCAAATAAGAAATTGAACCTCAAAGACGGAAGACGTGAAGCTCAGAAACACGCACACACCCCACATGCAACACGAGGAAGAGGGAAATCAAATTTTCAGCTGCCTCCCAGAATGAGAAGTAGTTCATTTTTAAAAATGTTTTCTTAAGCTTACTCTCTTCTCAAGTGCCCAGAAGCGATGGGTACTTAATAAAAGTTGTGTAATGCTTTAGATGAAAATACTGAATATGAACGTGAATATGAACTTGTATTTACCACCTTGTTAAGTCAAGGGTGGCTTTTGAAATATTATCATAAATGGGTAAAAAGATATATGAGCCAGGGGAGCTGATCTTACTATGAATCCTGCAGCTCCTGGTTTCTTTGGGAAAAGTGATTGTTATTTAGTTACTTCTTTTAGCTTAAAATGCAATTATTGTTTTTCTTCCAAGGGTTTTTGGCTGCTTTACAGTTGTTAAGAAATCAGTATTTCTTAGTAAAATATGTACCCATTTATTAATATTTGTGACAAGGCAAATTTCAAAGAATTAAAAAGCTGTGGTGCCATTTTTCTGGAAAAGGTCAATACCTTGCCAGTAAACACATTTCTCCTTAAGAGGTCAATACAAGTCCCAGTTAAAAAGAAAAGGGGGGTTGGAGTTTTGGGATTTTTTTTTTCTGCCACAGATGCTATAGTTACTCTACTTTGCCCTCTTTGGGTTCACAATAATGGTTTAAAAACATTATTAGCAAGATACACAAAGGAATGACTTGCTTCAGGTAATAAATGGTAGGATTGAATCCTGCTGGTTTTCCTTTTGTAGCCAGTAAAATCTATCTGAATGTTTTCTGCAGAGACAACAGTGGGAAGCAGAGCCTTGAACGTCATTGCCTCCCACCTCGTGACTTCTCCCCTGCCAGGTGACACCTCACAGCTCCCAGCGAGCTCCGGGCTGGCGACAATCGCTAACTCGTTCCTAAAGCTGGATCTTAATCCCTAAATTACCCTAAAAAGGTTTCACGGGCTATATAAGAAGCGTTATACAGACCGTTAATTCAGAAACCGAAGCTAGGTGCCAGCTAGGTGGATATCCTCCACCATGCAGATGACCAAGAGAAAAGAATTTGGCCCAAGCTGTACTCAGAGGTGATCTCCTGAAGTCAAGAGCTAATTTGCTGAGATTTAAGGATTAGGGCTGATTGATAGTTTATACATTTTTTTTTTCCCTATATATGTATTTATGCTCTATAGTAGTACTTATGTGATACTCAAATATTTAAAAATGGAACATAAGAAAACTCCAGCTTCCTTGCTGGGAGAAGCACCATAAAATGCACCTTTAGGCTTTGGGGGTTTATGCTTTCTGTGCATGTGAGGGGATCGGCACCTTGTACCCGGGCGTGTTTGTGGATCTGTGTGTGCGAGCCAGGGCAAACTGGCCCTCCCAAGGAAAACAGAAGGTGAGAGAGTGCTGATAAAGAGGTGGGATTTGCCTCTGGTTTTGCATGGGGAAACCCATTCTCTTTGCAGAACGGATTTCTGTTTCCTAGGAAAATGAAGACTTTTGGTCTGTAGATACACAGATTTGAAGGTCAACTGGGTAATTAAGTAGTGGCGATGCTGACAGCTGTTAATGTTATACTCTTCGTTGCTTGCTGCAGTGCTTTGGGATGCCCCTGTGTGCAGAACCCCAGCTAGACCATACACCCTGAGCCCAATATAGTATGTGTGATTGGACTGGAGGTTTTCAGGTAGTTTTGAAGATTCAGAAGATGGGGGAAGGCTACTTCTCCTTTGGTCAGGGCTTTGGTCATTCCAGCTGTAATGTATCCCACTGCCCCTCTGTAAACTCCGGTGTCCGATACTGCTGGTGTTGGAGATCAATTCACTGAATATCAGTGAGGCAAAGCAATATCTTTGGTAGACCAACCAACACAGCTGGAAAAAATGACAAGTTCTTGGCCAAGTCATTTTTAAGACTCTAAATAAAAAAAAAGAAACTGGAGAAACTGGGGGAAATTGCTCTAGGTTTACTGTATTTTTATAAATTATCTGAGACACAAAAGTAGAGCAGAGAGGGACCTTGCAGTGGGAGAGATGAGGGAAGAGACTAAGTGCCATAAAAGCAGTATTTCTATTGTATCCTTAATGGTTACTATCTAGTACAATGATGAATTTCAGTTCTCAGATTCATCTTGCATTGGTCTTCTTACAGGACTTAGAGGTCGTACATAGTTCATCTTTTTTTTTTGTCCTCGTAGCCTTGAGCAGTTGCTTTTGTGAGCTCACAGTTTATCAGTTGGTCTAATCAACTGCCTCAAAAAGCCCTCCCTCCCCAAACCTAACTGTTTCTCTTTCAACAAGTTTCCATCCTTAGACTCCAGCAGCTTGAATTTTAAGTCTGTGACCTTGTACTTGTTTCTCAGTACAAAGCCTGGGCACTGAGCCCCATAATAGGAAGAACGTGGCGAACTGCGTGGTCAGTGGGTTGCTTGTAGAGGTGGCAGATCTTTCACAGAGACCTTTTCCACCCCCAGCAGATAAGTCGGGGATAACTGGTGCATTGACCACTATTGACAAGTTTTTGCATGTATTTCCTGGAGTGGAAGAAATGATATATAGTCTTTTGTTCAATGCAGAAAAGCAGAGCATCCACGAAAAATGAGGTGTCCCAGGTTTTGAATCATGCTAATGGGTGTGACACGTTGTTGTGCAAATGCCTCCCGCCTGTAGCCAGCACCTCTCAGTCCCAGCTGAGCAAAGTTTAGCCGCTCTCTGGGTTGGGCTAAGCCATGAGAAGGCTGGGAGATGTTGCTTTTCGTATTTGATGCAAGGGAACCAACCTCTCTTTTCTTGACACTTTGACCCCCTGTTTTCTTATCAGCCATCACAGCGGTGTCACAAAGATGCTGAAGATAGCAGAGGAAAAGGGTTGAACCACATGAATCTAGTTTCATTATTTGCATTTTATTTGCTCTGACTTCGTCTGGGCTGTTGCATCCTGACTGCCTTGTTTGGCTCGTGTGTAGAAGCAACTTCTATGAATAGCTGCTCCTGCTTTGAGCTGTTCCATGAATAAGAAGGGAGCTCTATGAACACGAAGCCCAGGTAGACAAAGTGAGTGATTTTGTAAGGACGTACGTCCTTCTTTCAGTTTAAAGGTTTAACTTAGACTTTTGGGGGAGTTAACTTTAATTTTCAGCCCCCTTCGGAAGGAGGCAGAACTACTGGGATTGTGTTGTATGTGGACACAAGGGCAATGTCTGTCTGTCCATCTGCCTGTAGCTTTTCAATCCCATGGCCAGTCCCAGTTCAGTGAAACTCAGCAATGTCAGAACTTCTGAATTCAAACACACGTCGTGATGATGTCTCCCCAGATAGCAGAAATGTTTCTCTCCAAGCATAGGTTTGGATAAAACCTTTATTGTGCAGCAAAGAAGACAACCAAGGCATGCAGTACTACAGAAGAGCAAGCTCCTGTACCCTTCAACCAGGCTGGTTTGCTCGTTGTGCCATGACTTGTCTGAAAATTTGTGGGAGTATTTTTATTCTTTTGATATTTTCACAGACCCTAAATTTGGGGCCTAGACTAAGGCAACAGGAGACTCAGAGACCTCCTAACAAGTTTGTCCCACCCATTCTCTTGAAGTAGCCCATTGCTTCAAACTGAACCACTGCCTACAACTTCCACTAAACATTACTGCTTCTTACGGTAATAGGAAGGATTTAATCATGTCTATAGAATAACTTCATCCCAGGATCCAAGTGTATAATGTCTTTTTCAATGTACGTTATCGTGAAGTCTGCATCATTTTCAAAAGCCTCGTTGGCTTCTAAAGTGTAACATAGCCATAGCTCCTGGGTGTGCCTGTATATGCATGCGCGTGTGTTTTGTGTTGAAAATAGTTTCAGGAGCCTTATGAGCTCATTGCCTGGTGGTTAAATATACCGAGGGCTGGAGCAGCTCCTCAGTGTTCACAGGATGAGATGATTTCGTATCTGAAATAGAGCAAAGATTGAATCTACAGTAGGCAATAGAAGCGCTCGGTAATGCCCTTTTCCTCTCCAACCATTTGTGGCTTGAGTGCACTCTTGCCATATCCCAACTCTTTTGCTGGGAGTAAACTGGACTGTTCACCATTTCCCTCTGCATCTGAACATCCTTCAAAGGAAATACAGGCTGGACAGCCCCACTGTGCACCAGTGGGCCCCCAAACAGGACAACTGGCAGACCAGCACTGCCCAGCCCTGGTTTACAGGCTCAGCTATAGACATGCCATGTTTCCCAGTCCCTTCTTCTAAATACTGCAAGAAATTCTCTTGCATAGAAAAATAAGAGCTCATGAAAAGGCTTTGGGCTCCCACACACTGAAATAATGTAACTCAAATGGTGGCTGTCGGCAAATGTGAGAGAAAACACATTTGCTGAAAGCCCAATAAGAGGTTTCAAGCTAATGCTTGTGGCCTCACCCTTGTGGCTCAGCGTGCACGGCCCATTGGTGCGGGGAAGCTGACATGGTGTCACTCATTGAGCTGCAGTGACACAATCGTGTGCCTGAGCCCTCCAATTCTGCAGAGCAAAGGATAAAATGTTTATCAGATTTGACCTAGATTTGGCCTTGCTTTTTAAAGGCAGCCTCATTGCTCTGTGAATAAACTCAGGATGTTGAACATAAACATCTAAAAAATAGGAGAGGATGACTCTTCTCACTCAACCCCTAGAAACCAGAAAAGGAGAGAATTAAGATTTTAAAAGAAAAGTCCCAACAGTGTGGAAGAAAGACGGGAAGATGCTCCATTTAAAACAATTTGAATTCCCACATTCCGTATCCTCGGGAAAGTGATACTCCTGGACCAGCGACGGCCGCGTTGTGCGTCCATGCACACCCTGCCCTACTCCTGGGGTTACTCCTCAGATCTTCTGCAGACTTGAGCTAAAACTGGAGTCATACACCAGCCTGAGTCCTTGATAAGAGGCAGCCACTGTAGAAACCAGAGACTTCAGCCTCTTCCAGGAACCCCGGGTGGGGTGTTTTCAGAGAAAAGGTTGAACTCTCTCTTTCCGTCCACAAAAAACAACTAACTGTTAAACTAGGCTTGGCTACTTTCTGAAGGTCTTTGCTGTAGCCCAAACTTCTAGATAGGAAAATAATACACAGTGAGAGCAGATCTTTCCTCCTGGCTCTGCTAGTTGTTTGCAGAAGGCTTTTCCCTTATCAAGATTCCCTGTCCGGGTGCTATGTGTTTGCACACTTCGGGCTTCTTTTGGCCTGTCCTTTGCACTCCTGACATCTGCTTGGACCCCCACCCTGGCTCACTGACCTCCTACACACAGAGTTCATTCGCTTTAGCAAAGCTGAGCTTGTGGAAATCTAGTTTTTCCTTTCTAGCTGAGCAAACGGGAGCATTCACACCTCCTGACGTTGGGCTGTGGTGTGGAAAGGAAAGTGAGATTTATGAAGCCTGGGAGAAAATAACGTAGAAAGAGAGCAGGTGTACCAACAGTGATGTTCCCCTGGGAGGAGGCAGGAGTGCACTTCCATCTTGGTTTTGCCAGGTGTGGGTCTTTCCAGGACCTGTATCACTGGCTAATTAATGCTTACACATAGCAGCCATCCCTCCAAAACCCAACCCAAGGTGGGGCTGAGTTGTTTTGGAACAACTGCTGCAAATGGACCAGTGCTGGAGCCCAAAGAGGCAGGACAGGGGTTATCTCACCTAAATCAGGACAGACTTCCACATCTGGGCTAGTTACCCTACATTTGCTTCCTTTATAGTTGATAGAGGGAAAGTGGCACTTTGATCTGAAATGGTTTAATCGCCCACTTTAGGATGAGATAAATTATGCTCTAGAAGCATATTTCTCCTCCCTGACTGCAAAAGAAGCCCAGAGGCATCTGTCCTGGGATCTGGGTCATGAGGAGGTGCAAAAAACTGTGACCCTGGAGCCAATCTACCAGTAGATTTCCTATACCTCATGACTGGAAAATAGTTCTGGGTGTTGAAGTCCAAGTTGTTTTTCAATCCTTTAAATTGATGGCTGTCCACAAAAATAGTGAGAGCCATATTTTTGAAAGGAAAGTGGTTTTTTGTAAAAAATTATCAGCTCCACACACTGCCTCAGCAGATATTATCAATAGCAAGAGCCTTTGAATTGGTCTTGGTGAGTGACAGGAATGAGCAAGACCCGAGACGCAAACCATTATCTGCTGAGCTTTGGGTTGAGTTTTCTAGTTTTCCTCTCAGTGGCAAACAGAAAATTGCTCCAGGAATCAAATGAGAAAGAAGGAGAAATGCAGTTTCTCCTGCATTTTGTATGGGTGGTAATCTTGCTTCTTTTGTACATAAATCAGATGCAAATTCACTAGCATTAAGCAACTGCACAAATGGTGACTGAGCTAGGGAGACAATCTGACCTCAAAAAAGCTTCAAGGCTTCTTCAGACAAACAGCCATAGACTTGGATGCTTTCCCAAAGTGTAGCTAAACATTTTGCATTTGCAAAAAAACAAGCTGGAAACCTCCCAGGAGGCTTTTCCTAAGAGGTGTCTGAACCTTCCTGCTCCAGTGGGGCTAAAATCACCCTGGGACAACTCTCGCTTATGTTGGGGCAGTTGGAGGAGAGCCGATGGCAGGTGGCAGCAGGGTACCAAACTGGGACAAAAAACAGTCTCAGGATGGGTCTTCTGCATTTCGCCCACTTTGTTTCTGGTCCTGAGAAGAGTGAGGGAACCTAAAAAATAATGAGAGAAAGATTCATGCACTGGCAATAGCAAGAGCCGTGGCTTGGGTGCAGGTGGCAGCCAACCGAGGGCTCTGGCCAGGCTGCGTGTTTCCGTAAGCAGCGGGACGAAGGACACCAATCAGCTGTGCAAAGAGTCATGCTGGATGTGGGGTAATGACAATCTACGGGCACTGCTGTCCCCAGATGCATCAGGTAGTCAGCCCCTTGATGCCAAGCAGGCATTTTGTATTAGCAGGCTGTACTAGCACGGGTCCCCCCACCAACATGTGCCTTCTAGAAGGAGTTTTTTCTCCATCTGTGCTCATAAATGAGCTAGGGCAGTGCTGGCAGAGATGCTGGAAGGGGAAACTCTCCGATTTTGGGGAACCAGAGATCCCTCACAGCTGGTGCTGCATCCAGGCTGCCCTTGCATTTGCTCCTACCTCCAAATGCTGCAGCCACTGATCCCCAGGCAGTCCCCAGCAAAGATTAGCTTCATTTTCCTTGCACAGTTTTTTGGACTGTGTTCTGATTTCTCTCTGGGCTGAGAGCTCAGCAGTGGATGCCAAGGCTCTGGCTTTCCTCTCCCATCGTACACTGAGCAGTTGTCCCCTCCGTGGAAGCAGGTTGGCCCCTGGGGAGCAGGTTTCTCCAAACCCCTCGCTGTGAGGTGCTGGGGCTTCACCAGGCACCCCTTTGCCAAATAAAACCATCATCAAAGTGACCCACGCAGCATTTGGTCCCTATTGTGATCATAGGAATCAGGTGACAGGTAGGAGAACGACATCCCCAAGATGTCTTTGCCCATGGCCATGGTAGGCTTGATCTCTGCAGCTACGTGAACCAAATGGTGCCTGGGCTCAGGCTCTGGTCCTGAAGCCACTTGGCTTTTTTTTTTTTTGTCAGAACCATAACACTAAGTACCCTTAGCCCCTAGAAGAGAACAGCCACATCCAAAATGCCTATTCAGAGTGGTCCTTGGCTTTGCTAACAAGTGGTCTAGGCCTGGAAATGGCTTGGGAGAGTGCTACTGGACTGTGCCCATGCTAAAAATTTTGCAGCAGGGATGTGTTCTTGTGCCCATTCCCGCATGCCAGGACTGTTTATTTTACTATATATAGTCATAGCATATGTGTACTTGAATATATTCTCTCTACAGCCTGGTTCAGTGTAGAGGTTTCATGTAGCATACACTATAAAAAGTTTTTTTTTTCAGATTTTCATCTTGACATGAAAGTGCATTACAACATTTGCCATCAATAAAACACAATTCCTTCCATGTGAAAAGCATTACAGCCACAGTATGGTTATTGAGTGATGATACCTGGATGACGGAAATACATGAACAGGAAAGTGTACATAGGGAAACTTCAGAAATGATGCCAAGTTTTTTAAAAAAAACAATGTCTGATAGCAATGCAGATGGGTTTGGAGAATTTAGTTCATTTGTACTCAAAAAAAAAAAAAGAAAAAAGGAAAGAAAGAGGCTGAGCTGAAAGCAAAATAAAAAGCTTCACAAATGAGTAACTGAGGAGGCTGGCAATCCAGTGAAGACACGTGTGAAGAACAGATTTCTTGCCTCTTGGCTCAATCTTGAGCCAAGCCAGTCATGACCAGGCATCAGGGTTTTCAGGAGCTACTTCTGCTCTCAGCCTGTAGCTCGTGCCCAGCGCAGCGTCCTGTGCTGGGATGCCAGGGACTGAAGGTACCATTAACATTATCTTTGACTTTGAATCCTAGCGATAGGTCCTCCAGGTCAGGCTTGAGGACACTGGGGACCCTAAGTGGGAGATTGCCCTCTCTTATACAGTCTACACCTAAACTGAGCAGCTGACTCCAAACTTGCTGAAACAGAGGGAAAAACTCCCGTGACTTTGTAAAGAGCTTTGGATCAAGCACTTCTCCTGAAAATGTGCCAAGCCAGGATCCTTCTACTGGCTCTAAATTTGTTTTTTATGAAAATGCCCCCATTAGCACCAAAATAAATGCTACCTGTGTTTTGATTTTAGCAAAATTTTAGCTTCGAGAAAAAAACATGCTAATTAACTCGTTAACTGAACCCAGTAAATATACATCTCCAAATCTTCCTGAAAGTAACGTAAATCACCAGCGCTGGGTTCCCAAGATGCAAGGCAAGTTGCTCGGCTTTGGAATGCGTAAACATTTAGTGGAAGAAATTGCGACTTCAGAGAAAGTACAAACAAAGCAGCCTGTTTGTTTGTGCGGCTGCTTTCTCGCAGGAGAACAACCGAGAAGCATGGAAAGCCTCGAGTGTCCTCCGTGGTTCGCGTTTGTAGCTGTGATCCGAAGGGGACAGAACAAAGACTTTCCTATTTATAGCCGAGCGACCGAAAGCAAAAGCGCTCAAGTGATGAAAAGGCACAGTCTACCATTGTCAAGGCTTCTGAAAAGAACACAAACCATGGTTTATCAAAGAGCAGGAACAAAAAGGATTTTGCTGGGTGGAAAATAAATGATGGTTTTCCATTGAATCCACCATCCCACATAATAATTTTTTTCTGGATTGGTCACACTTCATCAGAGCAGTGATTACAGACGGGGGGGGGTAGGAGGAGAAACACGTGTCTACGTATGTGTGGAGGAAGTGCTCAGCAAAACCCACGGTCTTATTATTTCCATTTTGCAGGAAATGCCAATACTGCGTGTCAGAGTCAAACTGTTACATGACATCACCAAAAGGGTAGATTTTGATTTAAGGAATAAGATAAGCTCTGCTGTTTGTGCTAACAGCTGCTTTTAACGTTTATTTAAAAAAAAATGAAATTATATACAATAAATAAATAGGCTATTTCATCTACTATACCAGGTCTTATTTGACATCTTGCCACAGTATCAAATGACTTCATCTCTCTGCTGTGTTATATTTACACTACTACTAAGGCATTAGGAAATCAGAGTTACCCAAATACATTATAAAGAAAAGAGCAGTTGTAGTGTGACACAAAAATCCCTTTTTTTTCCTTCTCAAACAGAGTTGTTCCGAAAGAAATTCTTTTGTTTCAGGAAAGTGTCTCTTTTTGTCAAAGCCTTTTTGTCAGGGGAAAAAAAATGTGAACATTTATTTGAATCATAGTTTCTGATAGGAAGCTATTTTCATGGGATTTTTTTCCAGTTCTGGCTTTGCTTCTTCCTTGGGGCTCCCTGGTACTACGACAAAACTGCTGACCAATACCACCTCATCCCAGAAATCAAATCATAATGCTTCAAAATCCAATATTTATATTTATATCAAAGTAACTGGAACAAGTAAAGCCTGACCAGGACTTAGCTTATCGCTTATAGCGACTCAATTAATATGTATCAGTGTTACAACCTGCTATGGGAACGCATCGGCTCCACCTCACCACCAACTCCTATTCCGTAATGCAACATCGCTGTTAACTAGCCTGTGTTGGTTTCTGGCCTTGTGCGAGGGTTGTCTTGGGCATGTTACTGGGGTGTGTTACTGGGGCGTGTTACTGGGAGCTGGGAGTGCTGGAGAAGCCAGAGCTACCATTGGTGATGCTGAATTTAGGAGGCAGGCTGGGGCTTGGTCGTAAGGAGGGGCCATGTCCAGGATGGGAGCAGAGAGGCAGCAAAAGGGTCCCGCAAGTGATGGGACTTGGGCAGGAAAGAGCTGAAAAGCTTAAAATGTCCTGTTCATTGATGACCTACCTCAACAGAGCTAGGCCCACCTAACCCATTTGTGAATTTGACTTTCCAACTGGAAGATAGGACCTGCCACAGTCCCCAAAGGTATATTGTCATTGCTAACTCTGGGAGAAAGGTCCTGGGACTTTTCATGGGCAAAAGAATGGGATGGGATGGGATGTTTTGGAAAACCCCAGCCAGACATTTCTAGGCAGACAATTTGAGCTGATATTGTTGAAAAAGGTTGTTTACATTTGTGCATTTGAATATAAAAGAAAGGCAAACACCTTTTGGGGAGAGAGGGAGGAGCTGTATAAATATGTATAAATTCAGGTGAGAGAGGCAGGCCCACATTGGGGCATGCCACCTGTGCAGTGGCCGATGCTGCCTCCGCTTGCACAGCTGCCAAGGCACTCTTGCAAAAGCTGGTTTTCAGAGGGAATAGGATTGTGTGCAAGGCTCGGATGGAGTCGAGGTGAGATAAAAGGAGACTGCAGTCTTAAGGGACGTGACTGTCCAGATGTGCCTCCTCACAGCCCAACCACATGACAAAGTGAGAGGCAACTCTGAGAAAGCAAAGGCAACGGGTAGAGGAGCCCACTGCAGGGAGAGACGGTACCAAGTAAGGGTTTTGCTAAGATTAAAAAAACCCTCTAGCGCAGGCACGTTAAAGGAACTGAATGCATTTACATGCAACAAGTGAACCAATTTAAAAGAAAATTAAGAGAAAACAGAATTCAAGCTCTAAACCTGATTTACGCTTCCTGCAATTTCATGAAAATTGGAGCAAACCAGGTTAAAATTTACCTTGTCCCTCCCTAAGTCGTTTGTGCATCTGAGGTTTGTGAGAATGATGTGGACGGGGCGGGTGTGAAGAATCTGGCTTGCTCTGGGTCTGGGCTGTGAGCTGGCTCGGTGCTGAGTCTCCCAAAATCAGATGGGCACAGTCAAGCTCTTTGCCACTGCCAAGGGCTGCAGTGGCCAGGACTTCAAAAAAGACTTGCTAATTCCCTCAAAGCAGACCTCAATTCTTCTGGTTTTACACCCACTCCACTGTGATCAGGTGGAGCAAGGGTGAACCTGGGCACAGGAGCAGGAGGCTCTCAGATCCTCTAATGAAAATCACTTTTGTTTTCCTTAGATTAAGGAAGGAGGTGGGGAGAAGGGGAAAGAGGTGGTCCATCTGGGAGACAAGAGAAAGATTACATGAAATAATTGATGCCATATGAGCACAAAGTCGCATTTTCTTGCAAATGTCCACGGCACAGAGCCGTGATGGGCAACGAAAAGATGACAATAAAGATGGTTATCCAAAGAAAAGGCATTTCGATGGTGAAAGCCAGTCTGAAGGGGGACATTTATACTAATAAAATAAACAGTTCAATGGACACATGATTGTCTGTTATTAGCCTGGACTTGCCCTAACAGAATTGTTAGGAGAGGCCTGGGCAAGCTTTTGGCCTGGGCTCTCCCATACAATGCCTGGCACAGCCCTGGAGCCAGCACAGGCCAGGGACCGTTCCCAGTGGGCAGTCTGGATATGACCACCCGGATCTGGAGGCTAAATTGAATACTGTGGACATATCCAAGCCATGCCTGTTGGCCTTCTGTCCAAAGAACAGTCACTGGTCGTTTTTTTTTTTTTTTTTTATGTGGCCAAGCATATTGATTTTGTTATCTTTCCAAAGCATTTAGCTGCACCCTATCATCAGCATGTCTGCATATTTCGCAGTCCGTGATGTATTTATCTTTGCAACCCATCTGGTAGGTAGGAGAGAGCTATTAACCTTATTGAAGCGAGGGGGACGGAGGCGGAGGGAAGGCTGTCTGTGCACCAACGCACAGCGGTACAGTTGGATGAAACTGGCTCCGGGCAAGTTAACGAGGTTAAACATTGTAAAGATGTAGTATGGACCTTGAAAATGTAGTATATGCCTGTTTCTTGAATCAGCTCATAGCTTTGCAGCGTGGAAGCTGTGGTGTCACATCTTCACTGTGGTTTTGACCCATGCTAAGCAGCGGGGATGCACCTACCCATGCTACGACCACACCAGCGCTCTGCTGGGAGCGTGGGCACACAAACAAGTTGCTGCAGGGTAAACAGGGGCGTGAGCTTTCTCCTCCACCTCTGTACCTGTGCGTGCTTGTTACCCCAAGGTACCGACGGCGAGTGTCGGGTACCAGCTACCCATCCCCTCTGCTACGGAAGAACAACCTGCTCCCAGGACACCAGGGGACAAAAAAACGCACTGCGATGGTGGAGATGACTCAGCTGGAGGTCCTGCCATAGCTCACCCTGTGGGAACTTGTTTATATGCTCGTACAAAGCAGCTTGCCCCCAGATCACCCCAGAAGTCTGTGGCAGAGGCAAGGGTGGAACCGGTCTCTACCGAACCACCCGCCTTAACCGCTGAGCTGCCCTTTCACGCTCGTCAGTTATTAACAAGCGTATTTCTTAAGCACCAGCAGTGTGTTCATAGCTATTAAAAATATAAAGGAGCTATAAGCTTTGACCTGCCCTCTGTTCCACCCGTGTCAGATAGCCACTGAAATGAAGAGGTGTTTATTTGCCTGGAAGTGAGGAGTCTTATGTCAGCTCCCGGTGTAGGAAGTAATTTTGCTGGGGGTCCGATCCTGCTGCGGGGGAAAGGGCTGGTGCTTTTGTTTCTGTTTTACTCCAAGCGTGGTGCCTGTGCTGTCGGCATACCTGGAAAATTATCCCGCTTCTCAGCCAGAGCCGGTTCCTGGCCACCCCTGCTACACGCCAGGCTAAATTGGGAAACTAAACTCTTTTTTTTTTTCCCTGGTGTATGGCTGGCCTCCCCACCTTGCTGCTCATGAATGCCTTGCTGAGTTAGCTGTGATTTGGAAAATTAATTGACTCGGAGCCTACTGCTGAAGCAGCCTCAAACACAGAACACCCAAGACGCAGCGGTAGCAAGGTCAGAGGAGGTGGGAAATTTTGCGAGAGAGGTAGCAAGCAATAAGCAGAGGAGAATATGGGCACTGGCGGGGAAATGTAAAAGGAAACCATTCAGATCAGACACGGCCATAGGAGACAAGGCAATGGGACCTTGGGAGGCTTTGGTATTTATTCGGGGAGCTGGCAATGCCTGCGGCGGGGAATGCCCCTGGTTCACTGTGGGAGGTGGGGGGTCTCAAGAGACCCCTTGCCTCTAGCCAGGACGTGCAAAGGGCACCCTAAGGACCATCTCCTGTGATTGCCGAGAGCAGCGTCTTTGCTGTGTAAAGAAATCTTAAATTATGTAGTTTATCTCAGGCATGCCATCTGCTTGGGAGTCAGCCCCTCGAGAGAAAAAAGGAACAAGGGCCAGGTACAGCTCCATAAGGGCTTTTCTCCTACGGCTTCAATGTTTTTGCTCTCATTTTATGAATCTTCACAGAAAAAAGAGCTCTCAGAGCGCGCCTGTTGTCTGTGACACAGAGAGTATGCCAAAACTTCTGCCTGCCCTGATTTACCAAGGTTCAGCTCTTCAAAAGTAGCTGGGGAGTGAAATCCCGTGGAAATCCCTTCGTTACCGGAACACCATTGCGGAGCCGCTCTTCAGGGCCCGTCTGTGTGTAACCCTGAGCAGGTCGTGCAAACGGGATGGTTCAGGCACGCAATCGAGTGTTGGCAGCGTAATCCCTTCCCGTTCACGGCCGGCTGACAGACAGGGATGATCTGTGAGCCCACTTTCATCCGCCTCTGCTTGTGAGGCAAGGCGACACAACCTAAACCCCCGGTGAATGCGTGCTCCATTAAATCACATTAATTCCCATTTGAGGTGGCCCAAGGGCACATGCACAGACAGTTACGGAGGCTCAGCTGACAGAGAGGCGATTTGTTAAGCCGCTGTCACTCCCGCGTGCGTTTGAACTTTCCCTGCCTGCACGACGAGGAGGATGCTGACATTTCCGAGCGGCACAGCACGAAGGAAAGGCATTTCTGGGGGTTGAGTAGCTGACATTTGTGACTGCTGGCACTCGTCTTGGTTAGCCTGTGGTGCAGACGCCAGGGGAAGCACATGATATGCAAAAGCTGGTTTCTTATCTTCAATTTCTTTGGGACCGGGAGATGGGGTTGCTATCTCAGAAGCTGCAAAATAGGATGGTGTAGTCTAATGTTGAGGCTGGGGAAAGGATACTTGCCCAATGGGAAAAAAAAAGTTCCAACAGATCTGATTTAATTACAGTTTTGTATGGCTTTGTCACCAAGCAAGTGTCAACCAGCTTGTCCTCAAAACACCTTGCCACGGTGAATGACAAAACTCTCCCTCCAGGGCAGGAATACCGAACCGACCTGCTTCGGATAACCCTGGGAATATGCAACAAAGATGGGAACAGACCTCTGCTCTCCCCAGGTCAGAGGGGCTGAGCCAGAAGGTGGTCAGGGATGGGAGCAATGAGGAAAAGCAATGTTTCCACCACTCATCACTTTGTCTGGGTCAAGTCTTCTCCTTGTTTCTCAGGTGTGAGGGAAACTGAGGCATGGGACGTGTGACAGTGTCTCAGTTGGCGATTTCTGCTGATGTTCAGCTTGCTGCTGCCCGGAAGCTTTGTGGCATGTTTTAAAGCTAAATTGTGCAAATGAGTTTGGTCATTATTATCATGCAAAAGAAAAGATCATTTGTATACAGCTACCAGATTGCTGAATCCTAGCGGCGCAAGGTCGCAGAGCAAGCCTATGACAATGCTGGCAATCGAGCCCCGCTCCTAGACTCCCCACCTAGTTTCTATTCATTGCTTGTTTAGGGTAATGAAGAGCAGACTGAGGGAATTGGGGCTGTTTGCTTCAAGAGGCTGTTATAAAAAAAAAACCCTACTGCAATCTAATTCTGGCCTGGGCAGTGAAGAACAAGTTTCCCGAACATCTTTGCTTTACAAACTCCCCCAAATCCACAATGTTATACAGGTTCCTATTTTATATCTAGCTTTTAAAGCAATTAATATCAAGCAAATAACCATTTGATACATTTCTCGTAGCCGTCACGCCTGGGATATCCGCGGCAGACCTCTGCCCGGTGAATCTGAAGGGGCAGGCAGGGACAAATAGCCCCTCAAACGCTCAGGAGCATCGTCCTCTTCGCTTTCCCAATTGATTTCCTCATAAACAGCCTATGCCAAACCTTTATGAAATTCAAGTCCGGCTTCACATTTCATTGAAAAACCTTTAAGAAAAGCCATTTTTCATACTTAAGACTTTTTCAAATCTCCTCTAACCAGTTACATTCTGCATTGTATCTTTTGAATCTGGCCATTGTCCAACGACAATCCTTAAAATCCCTTTACAGTTTTAAAGGAAAATACAAGCCCTCATTTACCACTGGATCCAGCCTGAAAATAAAAGCTTAATGCCTTGACAGGCCTGGATATTTTTTTGGGTCCTAAGTCTGATTTATGGTGGTAGCCAGCAAACCAGGCTGGTGAAATATTTGCTGCTGCTCGCAGGGATCTGGAAAAATGAAGTGTGAAGTTCTGAAGAGAGCAGGCAACAGTTCTCCAGTCACTAAACACTTCCAACGAGTTGGCAGCGGAACAGAGCTGTGGTCTGAAAGATGAACCTCAAAGGAATAGGGGAGGGGAGCAGTACTGCGCGCAGTGTCAAAATACTGCTGCAGCCTAAAGCTTTCCATACATTCCTGACATCGAGAGGGAAAGAGAAACATTTTCTTCATTATTTATTTATTCTCTTTCTCTTTTTTTTTTTTTTTTTTCCCCTTCCCCCTGCAGGGGTTTCACCCGAAGTAGGGAAAAAAATTAAAAGCAACAACAGGAGCATAGGAAGCTGCTTAAGCCCACTGTAAAAATATGCCGGTTAAAAAAAAAACTATATGATCCGGTTAGGGGAAAGCATTGCTTGTGCTTTGCTTGTCACAGAGCGATCTCAATGAGCGAGGCTGTGGCGAAGCATCTCTAGCCTTTCGAAGTGCCAAAGCCCTGCGATCTGTGGGCGTGGGAGCTGCGATTTTCATTCCCATGAAAAGGGAATTTCCTAGAGGTAAAAGTGAGGTGGGGATTTTTCAGAGCGTTCTTGGAATGAATCACCCCTGCATACGTTTGCCAGGTAAAACATGTGGCTGCTTCGCTTTATTTTCTTCAAAGGAAGTTAATATTCATCCCTATCATGTAGATCATACGGAGACAGAGATAGGCTGATAAATGAGGCGTATTTCATTACTCGGGGTTTCAGTGATCTGCTTTAGCCCCTATGAATTAACTCGGTTTCCAGTGTTTGTGCTGAATAAAAGGGCCAGCATTGGGAGAGCTTACTGGGGCTGTGAAGTGGGGATGAGCCATCCCTGAAAAGCTTTCTTTGCCCGCTTGCAGCTCGGAGGGTTGTCCCTCTCCTTCTTATCTGTGTCTTAATCCCATCCCAACAGCTGGGCACACCATGAAATAAAAGATCCCCTCCAGCCCCCGCCTTGCCGAGCAAAGCCCACAGGGGTTTTATTGCCCCCAGGCCCAGGAGAAATGGGGTTGACTTCACCCATCAGTCATGCTATGCACGTCCAAAGTAACCCTCCTGGCTTTGACAGTTACTTGAAAATGACAGCGGCAAAAGCAGGGAAAATTTATTTTTCTTCACATTCATGGAAATAAGGATGGGATTATTTTTATTTGTTTGATTTTTTTCTTTAAAAAAGAAAAAAAAAAAAAAAAGGCACACTAACCATTTTGGTTTAAAGCTGTCCGAGGTCAGAAGCTGGGATGATATAACAAAGCGCTGCTTGTTTCCAAACACAAGCTTTTGGTTTGGGGAGGAACAACTGCACGTTCTGGTCGTCTTTAAAGTTGGGGAATGTTCTGCCTCTGCCACGGCGCGGACGGGGCTGGGGAGCCGCCTGGGTACCAGCCTGCAGCCTCCCGCCCCAACAGACAACGCATAGTATTATTATTATTACTATTATTTTTTTTTTCTTGTTGTTATGAAATGGTTCCCTTTAACAGTAGAAGCATTTACGGGACATGCTCGCAGACAAACTCGTCCGTACCACAGCCGCGCAGCCCCAAACCCACACCGTCTGTCACACACAGGCACTCTGTGCCACCCACGCGCCTGCACAGCCGCTACGCAAGCAGGGCTCGACGCTCACACAGGCTCACACAAACCGAAACCGACGGTCGCCGCCGTACACCCACGCGGACGTAGCCAAAACAGGTCCCTTCAGTCTCACACGTCCTTCCCCCCCCACCACCACGACCTGCCAACATCCCGGCATCAAAGGGGAGAAAAGTACAACCTGAGCTGCTCTGGGTTTTGCAGCGTTTGTCGCATCCAGGAGCTGCTGGAGAGGCCAGCCCTTACACCCCCGTCCGGGTATTGGTTGCTTTTATTTCACAAGAGCTCAGAAAATGCTGAATAAATCCTGGTCCCCAAAGAACAGGATCTTCTGGGCCTCTTAGCCTCCATCAACTCCTGGTTTTGCAGGACTATTAAAATCCTGGTGGTCACCCTTTGCTATTTTAGCAGCTGGAGAAAGGGGCTGTTTTTAAAGTCAGGCTTAGAAACATGACTTGTGGCAATAAAAATCCCTTTTTCTTGTTTTGTGGGGGGAAGTCCAATGAACTTTGTGCCGGGGGATGCTCATAGCGGATTCTGCAGGGCATGGGTGCAGATGAGGGATGTGGTGCAGCAATGCTGTCCTGTCTGGTGGCCACACTGGCCTTTCCTCATGATAGCCCAATGCTTTTCCAACCAATTGACTCAGATAGCGGTTGCTGGTGCTGATGAGCAGCAGGGCTCTGCAGTGCTGTGCTGTGCATGCTGCTGGGGTGTCTTTGAGGGAGCACCCCGAGATGTGGCAGGGGGTCTGTGGTCCCCTCTGAATGCATCCCGACTGCCACCCCCTGAGGAGGCACATCGGGGCAGGGCACTGCCGCGGCCCCAGGAGCACCCCAGGCTGCAGGGTGCCCCCAGCCCACCAGCACTGGGTGCCTGAGGGGTTTCTTGGGAGACCTGCTCGCTTACACATACCCAACACCAAGCCTCCTCCACACACTGGATTTCTCTTCCAGTTTTGCTTTTCTCTCCTCTCTCCGCTTCCCAGGGCTTTGGGGCCCCTTTCACCCCACCATTTACAGCTTCTGAGCTGCAGCGTGGTAGTTCCCGGCTCTGGGAGGGTTTCAGCAGATGGTTCACCTCGTGGTTAGTGAGCTCCCCGCAGCACCGGGGACAGGAACCCACTTCCCTCAAGGTGGCCTTGGGACCCGGTATTGATGGAGGTAGGGCGCTACCTCAGGTGACATCAAGGGGACCCAGGTGGCTTTCTGTGCTAGACAACCTCAGCTGGCACCTAAACACCTCCAAAAGTGGAGTCCCAGGCTTCAGAAAAGCATCGATAAGAGCTGAAAGGGTGCTGTGAGTGCCTAGGAGGCCATCCCTGAACCAGAGGGGATTCAACCCCGAGCCATCCACTACCCACGCCATCGCGTTCCTGCAAA
Organism: Platalea leucorodia; assembly: GCF_965183815.1. NCBI lineage: Eukaryota > Metazoa > Chordata > Aves > Pelecaniformes > Threskiornithidae > Platalea > Platalea leucorodia. The sequence goes on along the minus strand of NC_138825.1, from coordinate 121,992,760 downwards.
GCATTTCTGCAGTGCTTTATGGGCACCAAACCTATGGCGGTAACAGCCCTCTACCTCAACACATCGTTTCTGAAATTCATGTCCCAAATGGCAAAAAAACACACAAAAAATAGCTCATGTGTGTTTTAATTGTCCTCTCCACTGTCACTATCCCAAAGTGCCTCATAAGCTTTGCAAATCAAGTTTCATTTACTTTTCCTACTGCAAAGAGGTGGCCGTCATGGAGGCAGAAAGTGGCCAAAGCTGATGAGTGCTTAATGACGTTACTCATGTCCACAAGAGGAAACAAAACCTCCTACATCGAATTAAATACGGATGGGTAATTCAGATATGAAGACTATTGACTGCGTTCGGCCTTGTAGCTCTGAATCATATTTTGGGCTAGCTGGCTTGGGGTTTTATTTTAGTTGCTTTAAATGTTGGGGTGATACTCTCTGCCCGCTGTGCTAGGGTTAACCTGAATTTAGATTGGGCTCCAGAGGTTTTATGTTGATAACACCTGATGATATGATATGATATGATATGATATGATATGATATGATATGATATGATATGGTATGATATGGTATGATATGATATGAGTTGGCAGGGCATGCGCACAGCCCAGAAAGCCAGTGTTATTCTGGGCTGCATCAAAAGGCCAGCAGGTTGGGGGAGGTGATTCTCCCCCTCTACTCCACTCTCATGAGACCCCACCTGGAGTGCTGTGTCCAGCTCTGGAGCCCTCAGCACAGGAAGGACATGGACCTGTTGGAGTTGGTCCAGAGGAGGACCGCAAAAATGATCAGTGGGATGGAGCACCTCTGCTATGAGGACAGGCTGAGAGAGCTGGGGTTGTTCAGCCTGGAGAAGAGAAGGCTGCGGGGAGACCTTATTGCAGCCTTTCAATACTTAAAGGGGGCCTACAAGAAAGGTGGGGACAAACTTTTTAGTAGGGCCTGTAGCGATGGGACAATGGCTTTAAACTAAAAGAGGGTAGATTCAGACTAGATATAAGGAAGAAATTTTTTACGATGAGGGTGTGGAGACACTGGAACAGGTTGCCCAGAGAAGCTGTGGATGCCCCATCCCTGGAAGTGTTCAAGGTCAGGTTGGATGGGGCTCCGAGCAATCTGATCTAGTAGAAGATGTCCCTGCCCATGGCAGAGGGGTTGGACTGGATGATCTTTAAGCGTCCCTTCCAGCCCAAACCATTCTGTGATTCTATGTTAGCTCATACCGTGCCTTGGTGACACAAGTGCAACCCTCCTGCTTTTTAGTAGAATTGCTCTATTCTAATTCAGTGATTAACGGTAAAAGTGTCAGCAGAGTTGGAAGAACTGCTTTGCTGTGTGTCTACCCAATACACACTGTCACAGCACGCGTGATAACCTTAGTAAATCGCTAAACTTTCTGTGCGGAGGACCACCAAATAACATTTTTCTCATGGAGCCCTTGGAGCCAGCAGGCACACTCTGAGCCACCTGGCTCTGAGTGGATGGGAAATTAAATGCTGTGCTTGAATTTGGGTTTTTTTGAGAAGTTTGAAGGGAACTTTTTCCTGTGAAAAGGTTGGAAAAGGTCTTTTTCCTGTAAACAATTTCCAGTGGAAGCGCTCCTGGCCTCCCTTCGTTGGGACGTCCATCCTGAGCCTCACCCCAAAGAAAGACCCTTTTGTTGAGCAGAACAATGTGGCCGCACGGGGAAGCGGGATCAGCTCCCTCTCGCAGGGTAGGGTTTCTCTCACCTAACTTTAGCTGTCTAAAACCTAGGTGTCTAGTCTAAACCCGTCATCCAGCCTTCCGCTAACGACCCCGGGGAGATGGAGGCACCTTCTCGGGGCCGTTCACTCCGTCTTCGGGCAAAACAAATCGCTCTCGGGTGGTGGCCAGCTCTCCTGTGGCTGGGGGGGAGCCCACGAGACAGGCTCTGCGCAGACCACTGGCTAATTAGGTGAGATGAATCCCACCCCAAGGAAATCAAGGTAGCTAATGAGTTGCTAGAGTATGTGTTTGCGGAGAGCTTGCCCGCACAAAGCGTGACCGGGCTGAGAGCTCTTTGGGTAGCTGTAAAAGATGAAGACTAAGGAGCTGAGCGTTGCAAGCAAGTCTATTTTTATTATTATAGTCATACCGTGCTGCTTTGCTGATGATCATCCACTGAATCAGCTTGTTGCATCTCATTTTACACCTAAATGGTAAGATATCAGGGAACTTTAAGATATGTGAAAAATCAGCTCATGCCTTAATCTGTTTTTTTAGGCATCATGATGATAAAAATTAAGGAATAATCCTATTTTCTTCTGAATTCCTACAGAGAGCAGGAATTCAGTATCTAATCCCAAATAAAACCCTTAAGTTTTGCCAACAGCATCAATAGGATAAAACCTCATTGCAAGTACAAAATGACTTGATCAGTTTTTTTTTTTTTAAATTTGCATCTAAAATCACATAGTCCTGCTACTTTTTCTTGAAACAGGATTAAGCACTTTAGTAGAGATCTGTTTTTTTGTTGTTTTTTTTTTTCTTTCCTCCGCAAGCGCGTGTTAATCTACCCCAATCAAACACGCTGGCCTCGGACGGATGTGTCTGCTTTCACCACGTCAGAAGCTCTGTCTTTCGAGTCCAGGGGCACGCAGGATTTAACAAGCAGCTTGTCAAGCATTTGTTAGTTCTTCTAAAAGGTGATTATTGCTAAATGTCCATTCTCGGTGGCTCATTAAATGCTTTCATGTGACAAATCCATGCAGCATTTTGTGTGTACAAACCCGGGGCTGTCACCGTTTAGAACAAAATGCTAAATATTTACTGGCAAGGCAAGCTACGAGTATAAATATTTATACCAAGGTACAATAAAAAAGTACTGTAAAACTGATATGTTATAAAGAATTTATGTGTTGAAACGGCCGAGGCCGTTACAAAAGATGTGCTATTTCACGATTATATTATGTGCGGAGATCACAGTGTTTAGGTGTTTAATTTACTGCTATCTGGCCTTCGCCGTTCGACTCATTAATCTGTCAGGTGAAGGAGTCCTAATTATATTTCTTGTAACCTGGCAAACTACAGAGGATCGTGCTCATATGGGGAATAGATCTTGAAGATTTACTGATCTGTTGCTAACCGTCCCACAGGGCTCAAAAATGGAGAAAGTATACACAAGAGCACAAAATGTTTATAAGGGGCATCTGTCTTCCTAATTATTGCGCTGAATGTATCCTATTGTGCTGAGATAAGAGGAGAATAAGCAACGGCTTATTTAAAACTACTCCCAGGACACTTTTGAGGCGGTCATTGATTTGGTTTTGTGCATGAGGCTGCACGCATCCTGAAATTCAACGTCTGATCGAGGTGATAAGGAGCCTGTCTCACCCTGCCTCTGTCCCCTGCTCCGCCGCGGTCCCCAGCCAGCACCTTCAGCGGGATGAGTTCCAATGAGTTAATGAGCAATGGTTCCTTTTTTTCTTATTTTTACAACTATTTCGCGTTGCCACAATGCTAAAGGTTGATCGGGAGTTAATAGAGATAAGAAATGTTAGCTCAGGGTTAAAAAGTAACCTGGCATGAAAGGGTACAATCCAAATTTTGCTGTTTCTGGCTTATATGGACTCTCATGGTCCACATCTGCCCTTGCAATAAAATGTCCCAACCCACCAGCCCCGAGCTGCAGTATCCTGGGGAAATACCAGTGCAACTGCCTTTTCTTATGCTAGGCATCCACTGCTGGCCACTGTCAGAGGCAAGATGTTGGACTAGATGGCTACTAGACCTGATCCAGTTATTTATATATAAGCCCTATATATATAAAAGTCATCTCCCCAGGTGAGGTACTCATGGGCAGTGTCTGCTGCAAGTTCAATAGCAAAGCACAGGGCTTATAGAAAGAGGCAAAGAGAGGAAAAGGAAAGAAGTCAGGCTCAAGAGGAAATCTGGACTCCTGGATTGTCACTTGTGCTCTTGGACCATAACAGTGTCCTCTCCCTTGCTTTTTTCTTTTTTTTTTTATATAGTGCTTGACACTGCAGACACAGGTGCTTGTGAGCTGGTGAGATTGGCAAAATTTCAGGTGATCCTAGAAGGAGACCATACCACCTACCACAAAAGAATATAAAAAAGCCCCAACATTGAGACCTCTGGGAAATTCCTTCCTGGCCGCAGCTCTGACACGCGGTTTCGCTCTGAGGAGCTCAGAGTCGTGTTTTTACGGTCAGCGATGAGCACGTCGCCCTGAGAACGCAATGGAAAACAGGTGCAGCGACTTGGGCCTTCAGCAAAAGCGACCCTTTTGGGGGTGGGAAAACCTATTTCTCCTCCAATATGTGGAAGTTACATGTTCACCCAGCCGGTTGTAGACAGCTGTGGAAATCCCTGCCTCAAAGAACTTGCTGTCTAAATCTTTTACTATGATGGGAATAGGAAAGTGAAAATAAGTAATGTCTAATATACAGATTTTTTCAAAAGAGCTGTCAGTGTAAAGCCTGTGGACTAGACATTCAGCCAATATAAACTGAGGTATAGAGACACTGAATTATTCCATTTTACACCAGCGAAGGGTCTGACTATTATTCTCTATAAACTTAAAGAGTTTGATCAATGTTTTCCTCTGGCTCAGCATTTGATTAATATCACGGACTAGCCCATAAAACAGACTTTGGAAACTGCAAGATGTGATCCATTTAATCAGTTTGTCAGTTTTATTTTGGAGACTTAACGGAAAAACAAAACCCTCTGCATAGCTATTGATTTAATATGCTTTGCTTTATATTCCCATGAAGGCAAATGAATAAATATATCTGATGCATAAAGTGCTGGGAGAGTGTTATCGCTATGTTCAGGAACAATTCATATGGAAGGACTGTAATATGTACTATCAGTATATTGTTAAGTCCTGTCAAATGCTAGCAATGAAATAGATACTAAAATAACATTAATACGAAAACAAATGCAGAAACATATGCTTACATTTACACAAACATACCTCTGGGAGCCTTTCGCATCCTGTTCATTTTCAGAGCTGTTTAAAGATACCGTTGTTCCTCCAAAACCAGTTTTTCTATCTTAGGCTGATATGAAACTGGAAATGTTAGGTTGAGGCTTATCTAAAGAAGCATCTAGTTGGGCCCAGGTGCTCCCGGTGGTTTCAGAGGGGAAGCAAGTGAACCTGCCAGACAGCAGAGAAAAGCTCTGCTAACCTAATTTGGGAGCGAACACAGCACTCCCATGAAAATGGGAAAGTTTTCAACACCCTGATGTATGAAATACCCATATTGATTTAAAGGCTGAGCTGGACTCCAGTCTGGATGCCTATGATGGGATTTGCTCACCAGCTTTATACGCCATAGACATCTAGATCTCTGCTAGACCTGAGGCAGTCCGTGCAGAGAAACTGGGGCTGCAGGCTTGAATCAAGGGCTGTTTTTTTCAGGTGAGATGAATTGCGCTGCTGACGTGCCCGTTCCTCTCCCGGGCTGGGATGGAGAGCCCAGGCAGGTGCCTAGCTCGAGTCTGACGTGCACATTTGATCAGAGAGTGTTGCTGCTTCTAGAGGGAGGGATATGAAGAAATAAATCAAAGAGAGAAAATGGATTAAATCAGTTGGGAAGGTACAGCATACCAACACTAAAAAAAACCCCTACTTTTTAAAAAATTGAGCTGTGGACATTTCTTACAGTTTATTCTACCTTAACTAGGTGCTTGGGGATGAATTTTTACATTTACATTACAAAAACAAATTTATAATTACTTTTGACATAATCCTATTAGCCTACCTAAACATAAATAAGAATTTCCATTTAGGTTCATGCTGGTTTAATGAAGTCATTAAAATAATGTAACTTTGGATGGAAATTCCTCACTCAAGATTATTGCACAAAAGCGAAATTTTTGATTACTGAAGGTAAGCCCAGCAAGTTGTGCATAAATATTGGTTCCCTTTTGTCCTGTAGCTTAATTTATTGCCTGTGCTGTCCCCGAGTTTTGTTTCGCCTCCAGACCTCCCCCATGAGAGCTGTCTTAATTTACGGGCGCCTACCAAAGCCCAGGGCAGCGCTACTGAGAGTGAAGCTGGCAGGAGTGAACAGGCTACGGGGAGTTAGCAATGCTAATTTTAGATGTCTGCAAGGTGGGCACAGCTGAGCCGGTGATCCCAGGCTGCCCGTATACTCTGTGGAAAAAAGCAATCTCTTCTGGAAGGAATTTTCTACCTAATGTAGGTATCTATCTGCTTTAGCATAAGGTAAATTGGGCATTGCCATCTTCTCTTCGCTGTCTGAAAAAATGGTCTAGGATGACTAGGGGTAAAGATTGCACTGTAATGAGATAACATCACCACTACCATTTGTTACTATGGAATTAATAATGCTACTGTTAAGGCTCGTACCTTAGTAGCATCCAGGCATTGAGCTCCAGTGATATCAGTTGGGATCCAAATAGAAATTAGATGCCAACATAATTCTGGATCTGGCCCTACGTAGCTTCTAAAACTTCAAAGATGGTATACCTTAAGATTAGAAATTATGATGTATATTTGTAAATAACCTTGTGTAACTCTTTCTAGAGCATGCTGGAGCAAAAATCATCCATAATGGTAGCCAGATCTTGCATCTTATGCCTAGTTAATTTACTTTCCTGAGTAGTCACAATGAATTCAGTGTGAAGTGTGCAAATGAGAATTTGCATTCACACGAGTGCAAGTCAGCTGCAGCTAAACAGCTGCTCAAGACAGCATAAGGTTTTGGTGTGTCTCAGTTTATAATCTTTATCCTGCCTTTTGCCAAAAAGTGTTGGGAATCAAGAAAAGAACAGTAAATTCTGTATTAGACTGCGCCTTCACACCCTTCCTTACATTTCCTAACAGTAAGAAGAGGTCCGGGCAGCTTTCTGCATTAAAAAAAATCCATTTTCCTTTTGTTGCGCTGCTGACTGAACAGGACGCAGTCTCGCTGGCTGAACAACCTTTTCATTTCGGATGGGTAGGCTGTGCCTGGCTTCCCCGCTAGCGACAAGGACGCACTTATGGGAGGGCAGCACTGGTTTTCTTCTGGCTTTAAGAAATGCTATTTTACCTTCTCTTCATGCAAATGCATGGGGCCCTTCACAACTGTATCCCACTTTGCATGATCTGAACGACGAAGTAGACCCATGATTCCCTGCACAAAGCGTTTGCGCTCTGCAAACGCTTTTGCATGGAAGAAAACCAGATCCCTGGCAGATGGTCAGCAAACGCTTCCTTTTTGCCAGTGGCTAAAATGCTGCTGTTTGTTACACCTGCGTGCTGGCCTGTTTAAACAGAGAAAAACAGCAGAAAATACAGGAAACGCTTACTCATTTTGCCCAGCTCCGGTGTCTATCCTAATGCAAGCAAATACTTTTGCATCTAAATTCCATGGTGGTTTCACTCCTGAAGAGCCGCTGTTGTCCCCATCACCAATAGCAGCACTGAGAAGCTGTAGCCATGACCTCGTATTATGCAAAAACAAGACAAAAAGTTTCCCTCCGCTCTTGGCACTTGAAGTTTCAGCGTCCCAGGGCAGGCTAAGCAAGCGGCTCGCTATCTCGGCACGTTTAATCGTCAGTTAATTGTAAACAGTTATCGGGCAGATGGAGGAGCCTCCGTCAGCAGCAAAGTTGGAGCACGGGGTTGCTGTGCGGTGTCGCGGGGAATAAACCTCATCCACGAGCGTCTCAAAGTCCAGACATGGATAGAAAGAGGAGCAAATTCTTCTCCTTTAATGGCTTTACCCCCTTGGCTGGCTTAAGTGAGCAATAAAATGACAAAACATTTTCACATGGTTCCACCAAGTGGAAAAAGGTAATGTTCACCGTCGTGTTTGGTTAAACAGGGAGGATGTGCTTAAACCTGCAGTCACCCAAGTGTTTTCACTGCTGACACTTAGTACCCTCCAAAATACTTGGTGCTGTCAGCACCTTTCAGTAGAGCAGGGTTTTCTTATTGTCGCAATGCCGCGTTGCAAGGAAATTCACTGTTTTCCTAGCGCAACGTCGTCGCGGGCATCGCGGCTGTCATTACTCCGCGTGTGTTAGGTGAGTGCAGCGGGAAGGGGAGATGGACCACGAGGAGACCTCGCTGGCCGGGTGGTCTGTGCTAGGGACAGGATAACATATGCCTTAAATCAGAAGGATCACTTCCCCTGAGTCCCGGGTAGTGAGCAGCTATTTAATACATGAAAGCAAGGCTACCATAGTTTAGGACAGAAAGTGAAATTTATTGCCCTATTAGATTAAATGACATAGGAATGTAAAGTAATTCAAATGTAAGCACACAACTGGAATTTGGGCAGCGCATCAGACTTAACACCCTTTTCTCATGAGCAGTTTCAATATCTAAAATTATGAAAGAAAACCTCTTGCTCCTTTTTTTAAATTATTGCTCAGCATTGTGAGCAAAGGAAATCTTTAAAGATAAAAATTATTATTTGATCATTAAGCAATCATGCCCAATCCAACAGCACCGAGCCATCAGATGCACCATTCTGGGGTGCACAAAAGCTCCATTCAGACTCCAGAGGATGAATGCTACTTCATACATATGTGGGATGAAAATTTCCAGTGAAATGTTAGTAGTGTGGCACACCCAAAAGCTGCCAGTTTGTGGGACCCGATATGATCGCAGCGCGTGATCTGCAAACAGACGGGTCACCCGATATTAAGGAGCACCCGAGCACCATGGAAGAAACAAGGGCTGGTTCAAGCAGTGCATATGTGGATTCAGGAATCTGTCTCGCTGCAGGGAACTTTCATGATAAATGATCTATTTATTTGAAATTGTTGTTTTAAAATTCATTATATCCACTCTAGTCCCTGTAGTTCTGTACTCAGCAATTCTGAAGTTTTAGTTAAGAAATTGTCTCTGTTCTTGTTTGTCTGAAATAATTTTCTCTGTAGCCCATATTTTTATTATCCCCTTTTTAACCTTACGCTCTGCTACCTGTCTCGCTCTTTTGCTTTTCTGTTCAGACTTGTTTATTATAACCGTAATTATAATATCTGAGCAGTGAAATATAAGTTGACTAGATTGCTGAAACTGCTATTTTTAATTAAAAACACACAATAATTTCAATATTTTTTTCCTCCTATTTCCTCCTACGTATATCCTATAACTTCTGTTTCCCATAGCTGCTCAAAACTGAACTCCCAGTGCTTGGTAAACTACTGGGCCAATTCCTTTAAAATTCATCAGTGTGTTCAACTCAGAGCTAAAGATGTGTGTATATGCAAGAAATATTTTTACTTGGTATTCTCCTTAAGTGCTTTTTGCTACCAACTGTCCAGACAAAGTCTAGCTCCATAATTCTAATTCTACCTAATTCCATATTTCTTTATTTCACTTGGACTTGTTAAAGGATTTCTTGAGTACAAACAGGGTTTTTTGGGCACAGAAATCACTATAGGAGCAAGTTTGGATATTTCAGAGCAAAACAGCTCATTGCTTTTCTTTGTTTCTACTGCATTCAAAGAAACAGGATTTTGTGGGCATATTCCTTAGTTAAACAGGATTATACTCAAGAAACAGAAAAGTTTCTTCTAATAGAAACAGATCTGCAAGAGTCCAGATACTAACTAGCTAGTCAGACCAGAGCAGCCATCCTAGTTTACAGGTATTGTCTTTGGATGTGATTTTCTCACTTGCTTAACCCCCATAGTTCCCACTGAATTTGTCTGCACTTCTGGAGGCTCGTTATCCTACAGAAGAGGTTGGGACATTTCTGTGGTTTGCCGGTGAATCCACAGTTCTCACAAGTGTATCACACAGTTTGAAAAACTGTTCTACTTCATGCTTCGGGGATTAAGATAGTCTTTCGTTCTTGAAGCCTCGGTAGTAATCCCTAGAAGGAGGACAGAGTTTGTACCAGCTTTGTGTGCTTCAGGACAGCTACACCTCTCCCAGCGGTACGTGATGCTGGCCACTGTCTAAGGCAGGAGCGCAAGCTCGTTGGACCTCAGGTCTTTAATTCGGTGTGGCAACGCTTACATTCCTGACATCAGTCTGTACATGCCACACATCTAGAAAAGTACATGGGGAATATGTTGCTTTCCTAAAGAGGAAGCCTGGATGGAAAGAACCTCTCCTGCCTTTCTGCCAAGCCCCCTCTCGGTGTAGATCCCAGAAATGACAGAAGTCCCCAGATAATTGCCTGTTCCAGCTCAGGATTTTTTGATATTCAGCTTTACAAGCATCCCTCATCGCAGATCCCAGCAGCAAGCAGAGTGGCAATGCGCCCGCTGTGAATGTCTCCTTCTTTGATTTTTAGTTCATGTCTGAATATGTGATTATTTCTTACCAGAAATAATTATGTGGGAACGAACAAACAGTATCTCTCTTCAGCCGGTGACTGCTATTCCCATTGTGCATTGGCTGGTGGAGCAACGGTTGGGATAATATATAGTTCCTCCATCAAGTATGTGGTCCCTGGTAGTGCCAGACCAGAGTGCACCAGGGAAACCTCTGCTACAGGACGTGGTAGGATGCAGAGAAGGATTATGTTTCTCTCCATCTGTCCATTTGAATTCATTGATAAGGAGTGGGTTTGAGCAATATCATCGTCCAGCCCTTGTCCCACCTCCTTCTGCCACTAACACTTGACATTTCTTCCCTTTTGTCCTCGCCCAGAGCTAGCGACGTAATTCAAACAGAACAGCTTTAGTTGGCGAAGTCTGTTTGCCGGTGATAAATGGTGCGCATGATGGATGGCTGTGGTCTTGAAGATGATGGAGGTGAACAGCAGGGTGCTGTATGGATTTGTGCTAGCAGCAACATTATTTAATACTTTTATTAATGGTCTGGAAGGAGGTGTAACCAAGTGCATTAACTAGATCTGCACATGACACTGCGCTGGAAAGAACTGTAAACCAAGTGAAGACAGAGAAATAACACTAATGGAACCAGAGGTTAGAAATATGAGCAGGAAACAGAATGAGATTCTGTCTGGAAAAAGGCAAACTAATAAACCTGGGAATAATAATCCAAAACACAGATATTTAATAGGAGGGTGAGAGATCTGAAAAAACACTGATGTTCTAAAAGAGCTACTAATGGTGGTTAAGAGTGACTAGGAAATGGTTGTACAATGTAAAATGGTGGAAAAAAGCAATTTTGGTTTGTAGAGTAAATCCAAAAGTATCTTGCCCTGGCACAAGGGCTTGTCCCTCCTTGTGCGTATGAGTTTCTACAGTACTTTGAGCCCTTACCTCCAAGTTTTATCTGTGAGTAGAAGCCCACAAGTAGAAAAATGTCTTTACAGCCAACTCTTCACAGAAACACACATCTGGAGGGCATCTTCTGGACCATCCAGTCCTGCATCTGCTCATTGTGAGAGCAGTGTCGGTCCATGTCGCTCTCCTCTCCTCTCTGTTCAGCCCTTCTACAACCCTGCTAGAAGGATGAACCAGGCCTTCTCTGATGGTAGTTTTGATGACTGGCAATTTCAACATCAAGAACAGAAAAATGTGAAGTAGCACAAGTTAATCCCAACAAAATGATATGAACGGATAAGGAGTTGAAGGCTGGATTTCTTACACAGAAGCATCCCAAGAAGACAATGAATGTTCAGTGGGACCATTGCTGTTCCTTTCACTCAATGCAATTAAGTTGTAGGTGCCTGTAATATTTGTGTCAATTAATTCCATGGCATAAATTGAAATCAATAGGCAGTGCCATGTGGAAATGGGTATTTGCCAAAAGAGGACTTAGAAACACTGTAGGACTTCTCAGGTGGGACTAAACAAACAAAGATTACTAAATAGCAGGACTTCTCCTAAAATGATTTGTGCTAGATTGCTGAAGGGTCTTAAAAGTGTGCGGTCATTGCAGTCACCAACTCAGCAGCATGCTGACGTGTGTGCAAACCTCGGGGGTGTGATGAAATATAAAGGTAGATGCAGCAAGCTGGAAATGCGTCCCACATGTACGCACTCGAGGGCAGCCATCCCTCACCAGTGAGAGCTGTTAGCCCTGTGGGGCAGGGATGCTGCGAAAAGCGCTCGCTGGGATCTCAGGCGCAGTGTAAGCATGGGGTCACTGCCTGCTGTTCTTGATAAATGCTTCATGCTGGGCACTTGGTGCTCTAGAAATGGAAATGAAATTATTTAAAGCGGTAACTTGTTTTTGGTATCGATTATAAGATGGATAAGATGTGTGTGCAAGAAATACAGCTGCTATGAACTGCCTCTCCGGAGGAATTCTCTGTCAGCATGAGGAGCTGAGAGTGGTACAAGCCAGGAGTTCCAGCTTTTCATAATGAAAACATATGATCATTTCTGCTCCAGGCCCTAATTAGCCATAGAACTGGTTGTACACTCAGCCCTCAGCATTATTCCTTGGGGAAAGGTGGTCTTCTCGTGCTGGAGCCCATCTGGGTTGCTCCCAACCATCCAGCAACCTGAGGCATAAGGAAAGTGAGAGGTGGGATCCATGAACTCAAATCCTCCACTTATACAAATGCTCCTTGGACACTGTAGTATATCATCTCAGAGATTTTTGGTTTATTTTGCTTTGTTTTGCTTTTAAATGATGATTATAAGCAAGCTGTGAGAATAAGAGAAAGGGTACATTTAGCTTACAAACAGCTTTCACATTCCCTCATCAATGTCCTCACCGTCCTGAGAATAGAGGAAAAATTAGGAAAATGACCTATTTAGCTAAACAGAACCCAAGTCTATTTTGACCCGTAGGAGAAGCAGAAGGACCAAGCTGCAACATATATCCAAACAAATTGATATGTGTTCATTAACTGAAGCAAAAAGTCCTTTACACACCGAGAGCCACTTACTCTCCCGTACTCCACGGTACCTCCACTGCAGGCTGGCAAATTGCTCCGACATTGTAAGAGTAAAATATAAACCCATGTAGCCCCAAGTATGTATCATCCGCTTAGTCAGAGTGGAAATGCAGCTACCTCTAGGGTGGAACAGAGAAACCACCCGTGTGAGCTTCACTGCAATCTTAGCTCTCCAGGCTGGAGCTTTTCATAGCTCTGCTCACAAACCCATCATTAAAAATTTAAGTTATAAGGAGCTATGTTAGTGTCAGGAAAACCTTTGTTAGAATATTTTCCTTCAGTCAAATCTCTTTATTCCTAGAAGTCCTCCGATACAGATATTAAACTATTTCAATGTTGTTTGTAGTAACATAATAATGCCAGGAAAAAAAAAAAATACGGCCACTGTATGAAACACCTGGGTATATCATATGTTACTAATTTTGATTAACCATTTCAGTCTGTTGTAAACAAGAAGGCCAGTTAGAAACAAGCAATGTAAATGGTCCAGTACTGGAGGTCAGTTGTTAAAATAATCGCCTATCCAGTTATCCCTGGATGATCTTTCAAAAAGGAAAAATATTCTAAATGAGAATGTGAAATCTAAGAGTAAAGTGAGCAGGACCTTGTATTATTCTTCTGGCATGAATAGGGAGGGTGAAGTGATTGGCAGGACTGTGTTTATAGCTCCAACATGGGAACCGCTAATCCCTGTTAAATCTCCTGAGAAACAGCCGATCCTCACAGCATCACACAGGTCAATGGAAACTGGGAAGCTGCAGGATATGAAAATCTTGAACCATGTCCCGTTAACTAATAAAATCCTGATTTGGGCATTTCTCCCCCCCCGCAGAACTCCATTTTTGCTACTGAAAAAGGAATATATCTGAGGTATGGCTCTTTGGTTGGGGGCCTCATCCCAGTCAGACCCAGGAGCACGAGTCACTTCATGCACGGGGAGATCAACCCCGGAGCTGGGGATGTCCTGTCCCTGCTGCAGCCCATGGGAACTGGAGCAGCCTGCACCGAAGTTCTCAGAGCACTGTAGAAGGACTGTTAAGTGCATATAATTACTCATGTGAGCATGTATTTTCAGGATCAAGGCCTAGCCTTTTAGCTACTGGGCATTCCTCCTTATTCTTATTAACAGAAGTGATTTTATTAAAGTAGCATTCTGGCACCTGTTGTACCAGACATCTACAATTACCTGACCACGGCACAGTCCCATATGGGGAAAGACCCTGGTGTGCACCAGCTACCTCCCTGTCCCAACCCAGCCCAGGAGGCAGCTGGGGCTGTGCTGGCAGGTCCCCAGTATGGCAAAGTGGGGGACCAGTATGCCACAGAGCACTCACCTTTCAGAATAAGAGTAGCCTAGAGGGAAAAAAAATCCCATCCCCAAGCTGTTGAACAGAGATGAGTGTAGAAGGTCAAGCTGAGGCACACGGAGTTAATGCTTCCTACAAAACATGAAAACAACACAAAACCTGAGTTTCTTTAGCCATTTCTTTTAGGAAAGGTGAGCTGCGCCCTGAATGTGCCTATTTCTCCTCACTGACTCTAAGCCTAAACTAGTAGCCTGGGTTCAGGCAGCTACACTGCAAATCTCCTCTGCTTTTCATTGCATTAGGCTCACTGCTTGTTAGAAGAAGCACCTGAAACATCATGAACAGACAGCAAAGGCCTCAGGACAGCAACTGACGGGCCACGCTAGGACCTGAAGCGACTATCAGAGGTCTCAGGGGTGGGCTGAGAACATTAACTCGGCTCCCCTAAGCTTTGCTTAAGCAGGCCACAAACTGTCCATGCTGTGCTGTTTTTATGGAAAGGCGCCTCTCATTCATTAGCAAAAGAAGAGATGGAGAAGGGGAGAAAAGGGAGAAGTCAGGCAGTTTTCTAATGCTGGACACCTGGAGAGTAGAGGTGACTTCCAAGGGCCCTGCAGAAGGGTCCAGCTTGACTGCGATTAGGAGCTCCACAGCGTCTCTGAGCTAGTGGCCGAACCACTGCCACAGGGGACCACAGGGCACAGGGCTCATCCCATCTATCTCCAAGGGCCTTAGTCTGAATTAGCTGTCTGGTCTCCTTCAGTAGTGGAGCAAGAGAAGCCGCTTTTTCTGATGCCTTCAGATTTTGGGCTCAGCTATCCTCTAGTGTATTGCCCCCCTCCCCATCGATTACTGTGCATAGTGGAGACAAGGCTCCTCATTTCTGGGGTCTAAGGATAAGGATGAGCTGGGCTCCTCTGCTTTAGGGCTTCAACATGATTTTAAAGTTGATCGCAGGTATCAGTGCAGACCAGAGAATCCTACAGTGTGCTAAAATGTGAAATAATTAATGGTTGGTGGATGGATTGAACCCAGCTCCTTGCTCCTGCTGTACGTCAGTGCTGCGGCCTTCCCACACCATGCAACCCAACACACATTTCAGTACATGCCCAGCTAGTAACTGTGCCCAGCACACCCTACAGCTGTAGGGTGGGTTTTTTTGGGAAAACAAAAATCATCTTTGGTAACCATTAGTGTAAAAATAACCTCCAAAATTCTGTCTTACTGGTCTCTGCCTGCAATCTTCCTCCTGCCTGTGTCCAAAGCAAATCTGTTTCCCTGACCCTGGGACTTAACTCATTTCCTGGAACTTGTTTGAAAATTCAGCAGCTAGCTCTGAAATAAGTACACTCACAGCTTGAAAATGGGAAAGTTCTGACCAAAATCAATTGACATTGGCTAAATGATACTGCATCGTAAGATAGCAAAATTTGGCCCTGATCAGGAGCACAGTAGTCCATATCTCAAGGACCACCAAAATACCCATTTCTCAAGGCAGGACTTATGTTTTCCCTAGGTTTCCAGATGTTCCAGATGACTTGCAAATCTGTTTGGCATCAGGGCACGTATACAGCCCATATATGATCCACACCCAGGTCATAGAGGTTACAGAAACCCAGGATTGATTGTCTACTGCCCCCAACAGCTGCAGGGAAAAATAACATCTGCATCGACAGCTCGGAGCAGAAACCTTGGGGAGATTGTGGCTGTGCTTCCTGAGAGTTTCCCTTGGCACTGTGTGACCGTCGCTCAGTTTGAGATACTAAGATACTAAGGCATCAGATACTAAGAGCCCACAAACACACAGAAATAAAGCTAAGTGCAATATTTACATTTGAAAACTTGCATGTTCTTTTTCTAAATTTTCCCTTCCACTACTCAGTTTGATACGCGAGCACGGAGGAGTCACCTCTTGCTTCCCGCAGAGATGACTATGTAGGGAAGGATCTTTGTAGCTTGCCATCAAAGCGGCAGACAGACAGCTGGGGAACATCCACATCTGGGTGTGCTGGTGTTTCATTGCATGTTGCGTTCCATATAAATTCCATATGGAGTCAAAATCATTTTGGACTTGGTACCTCCTCCAAGCCAATGGCTTAATTAGGAGTGTTTTGTTTTGTTGTTTTCCTAAAGGAGAGCTGCAGTCCAAGTGCATTATTATGGGTTTACACATTGCTGTGCTCTTAATACCCAAGCTTTCGTTTGGCTGGAGGCTTCCTTCCCTGTGGGGGAAGGGTTGCTGTGGGAGTGTTGTAGGTTACACAATATTTTCCCAACAGAAAAGCAAAGCGCATGAGTTGGAGTCTGTTGTGATAATGCATGAGAGGAAGTCAAAAGCAAGTCTGTGTGGTAAAGGGAGCCTACGAATAACACACAGAGTCGCATGTAGCGTAACTATCTCAGATTGCAGCCTGATGGCAAAATCCTGTATGCCTATTAGAGCAAGAAATGGGAAATCAGATAAAATAGAAACATTCACAAGATGTCCATTTACAGTTACAAAATGGCCACTTTGCTGACAGAAATGATCTTGGTTGCATTCAAATAGCCATCTCGTTGGATTAATTGCATTCCCCTGAGCAGCACTGAGCGGTCTGAACTGGGTGTTACACTTGCACGTAGTCAGAAGACGACTCTGCCAGAAACGATGGCGACCTGAGTAAACAAGACTGATAAAAAATGGAGAAAAACTGAATATTTTTGTTGTCCAGGTTGGAGATGGTAAAGATAGACTGTGTGGCTCTGTCTTGGTTGCGTAAAGCTGGGAAATAACTCCAACCAGTCCCAGCCTCAGCCCGCGGTATTACCCTTCTTCTTTGGAAAGTGAGGGTAGCTCACTACCAGGAGAAGGTTCCTGATAGTGGTTTTTAATTAGCTGGTAGAACAGTTTTTCAAAGGAATTAATTAACAATGCATTTGCAGGGACTTCTCCTATTAACTCAAAACATCATTGTTTTTCCCCATAAAAATGCAATGAAACTGACACCAAATTCCTCCCTATTTTTGGTCTAATATTACTTATTCTAAATGGGGATATAGTAAATATTGTTAGGAAGGATTATTTGCATGAACCAGTCATAACAATCAAAATTACACGTTATGAGCGGTAGAAGAAATCTTTCCCTTTTCTCTTACTCTCTCATCACCGGCATAGGAATCCTGTACCTACACACATCTTTGCCTTTGTGCTACAGTGCAGAAATGGGATGCAAGAAAGTCTTGCAAAATAAGCAAACATCCTCCACCAAAAAAGCAGTGCTGAGATATTGATTGCCTTCTCATTTAAATGTGCCATGCACACTTTCTGCACCACACATTTACTTACAACTGTCTTCACAAGAGTGGAAAATCTGACAAGTAATTTTCTGTGGGGACATAAAAATGCAGGATGGAAACCTCTAAGCTGCATGGTCTTTAAGGAGCAGTCATCCATTGAACTAAAGCTATATTCAATATCACAGTATCTTGTTGATAGATGACATAAAACAAATTTGTTACTTAGAGAGGCATGTTGATTGGCTTCACGCTGGGCGCGCATGGAGAAAGACATCTAGACTGTCTTTTATCCAGATGGAATTCCTAAGTCAATCAAATAAACATAATAATAATAAGGTTAATCTGGTCTTTACTCATTCAAGAGAGAAAAGCAGAGATGTGGATCTAATTACGTAAATATTGTAAAATCAATTTGCATTTATCTCTTTCCACATATCCTTGGTACAGCCCTGGTTCAGCATGCTTAACACAGTCTTTTTGGTCTGAATGATTTAATTCTGGGGCTAAAACCATTCAAGATTTGTTTGAACAAGAAAATCTTGTTTTCTTTGGAGCATCTTGAAGTAGGCATAATTACAGTGTTGCAAATGCGATGCTCTGCTTAAGGAGCTGTCAGCGTTTCCATATTAAACCTCTATTTTCGGGGGTTAACAGAATTGCCAGAGAAAGAAAAAAAAAAGAGAAGAAAAAAAGAGTGGAAAAGAAGGGTGCATTATGGCCTGAAACTTGGTGTTTAGGTTTTTAATCCAGGAGGGAGGTTTCGAAATCAAATTGTGCAAAATTAATTTACACTGTATGCTTGCAAAACCGCTCATGTCACTTTTTTCATGCTTTTTTTTTTTTAAAAAAATCAGCCCACAATAAAGTCCACTTATTTTGCTTGCTTCTACTGTACACTGCTCTTTAAAGTTAATGTCATTTCCATACAATACCCCCAATGTACTATGCCTTAGAGGCAGCATAGATTGAATAAGTGACTTGGAGCCAGGGACTCCCAAGTTTATAATTTAGCCGCTGACTCACTGTGTGGCCTCAGGCAAACCACGTAACTCGTATGTCCTCATCTATGGTATGGTCTCAATTTTCCATTGTGTTGCACAACATGTAAGGAGCTCTGCTCATGTTCAATAGGAGCTTAACACGATGGTGAGTGGGTTACTGGATCCTTGTAGAAGATATGAGACTTAATACAGCTCCCACTTACCAGGTTTTGTCTATTCAGTTCAATCTGCAGGAGATCAGTCTTCACTGAGCTGGTCCAGGTGGGCATTTGGTGGAGGCATCTCCATCTGCAATTTCTCAGTTGTGGAGATCAGTCTGTCTTGGTGCTGGCACTGAAATAATGATGTTCTTCAAAAACTTATGTAGAATAACTGGGAGGTTGTTTTGACTGAATGTGTAGGCTGCTTTGCATTGGACCTGCAGGAAACTCAGCTAATGTTGACCCTTTCTGTACACCTTCAGCTTTCCTCAGCTCTTTGTGTGTTTCTGCACCGTCCCTTCATGTCTGAGATTTTCCTCTGCCATAAAGCCCATTTGCTTTTGCATACAGTGGAGAGTCAAACTCCTGTTATATATTATTCTACTCAATTGGAGAGGAAAACATAGACAGCTTGTGTAGACAGTGGATGAGGGAACAGAGAGACTTTTTCCTTAAGAATAGCAGCCCCTAAGAAGTAGGTCCTTCAGCATTTAGCCAGGACTGGGAAGGGACTTTTTGCAGCAAGTACTGGCCTGGTGTAGACCTCTGTGAACGATACTGCATTTGTGGGATAATGAGACTAGAAACATAAATTTAGAAGAGACTGTTTTGCTCATCACTTCCAGTCCTCCATATTGCAGGCAAATGTACACTGGTGGTGAGTTCAGATGTGTCAGCAGAACATTTGCTACCCAGCTCACAGCACATCCCATCTCCCAGCCCCCTATAGCCATCTACAGACCTGTAATAACAGACCAAGAGTAGCAGCTAAAATGTGTCACAGGAGGAGAACAAGAAAGGCTCAGTGGGCTGCCAGTGGCCTGGGTCAAGAACAGTGCAGACATGGTGAGGCTGGGCAGATCTAGAGAGACGGGGGTCACAGCCAGCCTTCCCCTCTCTGAAGGGACCTTTGTTACAGCCAAAGATGATCATGAAGAGCACCCTGGCTTCAAAAAAACATCCCCCCTCCTCTTTATCCCCTGTCTACACAAGCTGCCAATATCTGATCACTTTTTGACCTCATGCAAACATTTCTCTTGTACAACATCTTGCAGCACGAGCCCTGCAGACTCACCACACATTTTGTGAAGAACCATGTCTTTCCTTTTTTTTTTTTTTTTTCAATCTTCCACTTCATAGTTTCATGTGGTGCCTTTGTGGTCTTGTCCTGGAAGACAGCTTACCTCAAAGGGAGTTTTTCTTGATACATTTTTAGTTTTAATAGCTAGACACTCTCCGATGTCCTTGCACTTTTTTCTATATTGCCTATGTACCAGTGCTCACGTGGTCCCACTTTCATATCTGTGGAATGGGAGTGATAGTGTATGATATCATCTAACATATATGGGATTACGAAATACAGGAAATCCCACCATGATCCAGTATTCCCTGCCAGTTAACAAAATAGTTCCGTGTCTCTGAGCAGACGTGTCACCAGAACAAGGATCTGGATTTGTGTCCTGCCTTTAAACATTCCTTTTCATCTTTAATTTGGATCCCAAACTGAACTGTTGGAAACTTAGAATGAGATAGTTGTAGAAAGATTTTTTATTGTGAATGTAGGAAATATTTTGAAATATTTTGTTTGTTTGAGCTGTTTCAACACTAAGCTGTATTTGCAGTTGTTCTCCATTCACCTTACGGAAGTTGTTTTCTTCTGGTTGTTTTCTTGCTGGCTGGGCTTCCTTGTTGGAGTGAATCTCCATTGCTTCACAACAGATATGCAGATCTCAACATGTATGTGTAACTCCAGCTAAAGCAGATTCATGTCAGGATGGCTTGACCTACAATAGTTCTAATTTGCTTAGACCTGACCCAAACAATTTTCAGATCACATTGACCCCAAGTTAAATGCCTTCCTTCAGCTCTCCTGAGGGAAAATGGAAACATTTCAGGAAAATCAAGCTTTTCCTAGGGCCAACACTGTCTTTGTACAAAACAAATTTGGTATTAAAAAAGAAAAAAAAAAACTGAAATGTGAAATTGCTGAGTGGCTCTAATTGCCCATTCTCTTGATTTGATGTGAATGCTGTGGAGCTATGCGGCTGTATCAGAAAGGATACCATTTCAGTCCATGGGAAACAGCAATGTTTTAATTCAGCATTACACTAATAAAGAGGTTTTTCTTCTGCCATGTAGTCAATGTTAACCAGTCTGCCAGCTAGTCTAACAAGGCGTGAGACAAGCCTCGTAAAATTAGGTTGCTTTACCAAAATAAGAGTGGGTGATAACCCTAAAAATTAATACCTATAAGGCACTGTACAGCCGGGAGGCTGGTGGAAACAAAAGCCATGCGCCCTTCTGCTGGAAAACATGTAAAATTGACACTGTGCACCAGATTTTATAGTGGTTTGTAAGATTTACAAGACATACTGCAAGTAGCACTTGCTAAACTGTACAGCTCAAGACCTCTGGAGAGAAAAATATCTGCAGGAATGGGGAAGAGCAGTGTCAGCTGTTTAGCAATGGCTCTCTGGGGTGCCTTGGTGGGGTGAATAAACGGTGATGTGGTTTGGTTGTCAAATGCACCGGTAGAGGCAGAAGGTTGGAGTGGTTTATAAATTAATTCGTCTTTGGTTTGAAGGAGAAAGACTTTACTCATGCTTAATGCATGGATGTAATATTAAGAAGAGCTGAATGTCTATAAAGCTCAGCTATTGACTTTCTGAAGTATCAGCTAGCTGGTCTGACCCTCACAAAAGTGACTGCAACATTTGTGCGCTGCTCAGTGGCTTTCATTGAAGATCTCTGCAATGTCACTAGAGCTGGACAGACTTTTCAAACGTGGTATTTTTTTATCTATTCCTTTTGCCAAAGGCATTTCCAAAGAGGATCCTGGACGTTTCCCTAAAGGCATTCTTGCATAATTAAATTCAAGCTTCCTCTCCCCTGGAGAGATGGGGACACCCATGTTGCAGTGCTGCCGGCTCTTTGGGTACCAGCTGGCAGAAGATGCTGGTACTGGAAGGAATGATATTCCACCACCACTGCTACATGGTTCTGCCTTTGCGTTTTGTCCAAATCCCGTCAAAAAAGCATGAAGGACCAGAAGCGCTGCCGGACCAGAGCTTTGCTCATGGCCGCATGGGTGTCTCCAAGCCACCTGGCCTGCTAGGAAAAAGATGACTTTCTCTTTAATAACAGATGGTGGTAGTGAGACATGAAAATTAGGACATATTTTCATTTGATATTGGAATATCATGAGCATCAGTTATTTTGGGAAGGAGTCCAAAAAATACTTGGAGAGAGTCTAAAACTGCAGATGAATCCGCAGGTTTATTTTATTGGGTGATTTCAGTTCTGCCAAATATTTGTAGTGTAAAGAAATCATAAAAAATGCTGGTGGTCCTCGCCTGGCGGGTACTTCTCACATATTTGAGACAGTTGTACGAACTGTGACAAGAATGTTTGATCTATTAGCTTAAAAACAAATTAGAGTCTTCAAGAGAAATAAATGAAGTATAGATGGTAGAAATACATTTCTCTTATCTTAGAGAGACCAGGAATTTTTGCCCCCAGGCTTTATTTGCATTTAATTATCACAGTTTGGATTTCCTCTACTGCATGCATGGAGGTTTAGTCTGTCTCATTCCATCCTCTGTTCTGAAATAACATTAGTACCTGTTAATGATTATCATTGTCAATTATGTATTCTGGTTACATGCACATTATAAGAAATATCAGTTTGTTTTAATAAATCTTCAAAAGGTAGCCTAAACCTGGGCCTTATCTCCTTTCTGCTTTGTAATTTATTTATTTTTACAGTTATGATATATGAAAGACACTGCATGCTCCCAGGGACTGGGAATGGGTATCTACTCAGCACTTGAATACTGAGATGACAGACAGAAAAGGTTTTATTTAATATAGCTTTCCAAATGAACCGAGAGGGTCATGTATCTCAAAGATACACAGAGATAGTGAGGAATACAGGTCTAGAAATCCAAAGACTCAGTTATACGCATAAAAGAGAGGAAACTTAGATGTACAGTGAACCCATAGGTGGTTTAGTGTGACGCATACTAAGTTGCAGAGTAGCTGATGCTCACAATTTAGCAATTATTCTTTTTCTAACTTAAATTATTTTTTGCTAGGATAATAATTTCTCTGTAGTCCTGACCTGGCAAAGGACTGATTGCCTCACTTCCCATTGGTGTGTAGGGAACGAGGATAGTCCCATATAAGAAGTTTTTCAGTGCATTTTTAAGGTGAATTTTGTTTTGAGTAGTGCAAACTTGATGTTTATGCCGTTTGCCCATGCAAATTTCCAGGATTATTTTCATTCTCTGGACCAGCACTGAAACGTCCACTCCAAAAAAGAACACTTTAACCAAGCATTCTTTATGTGGTCTTCAATTAATAAACAGGAATACGCCTTTCTAACCCTGTGGGTACTGATTTTTCTGTTTGCTGCTACTGTACGTAACCTAAATGAATGGGGCATTTATATACTGTCCTTTCATCTGCGATATCAAAGCACTTTATAAATATGGACCAATTGGTCTGATGTGCAACCACTGAATTGTGGCCTTCTCGGAGGTGGCATGCGGTTGACATTTTGGCTGGAAAAGCACATTTGAACATCAGAAACTGTTGGTTTTCTCAGATGGATAGGCTTGGAGGTGGGTGCGTGTGAGACTATCATCTGAATTCATCTCTAACACATGCCTGCCCCAACACTGGGAAGCAACACCATCACCTGCTTTCCAGCTAGGTAAAGTATGGGCTTGGCTAAGAGCACAACCAAAGCACCTTCCACCACTGGATCACTAATTTTAATTCAGCCCAAGACGGTCGCTGTCAAAAATTATTACCATATGGTAAACTGGTAACTTGCCACAAGAAAATGAGCTTGGTGGTCCCAGATTAGTTTCATATGGACAGGTGTCTACACCACAAAACCACCGTCATAACTGCTACTAGCTGTTGGGTTTCGGAAAGGAGGTCCAAGACTGAATGGGTGGTGGTAACACAAGTGATGCTTCTAGAGGTGGGATCTCGAGGCCAGAGAGGTGAGGCTGTTTGTGTCTGTTGAGGTGTTCCTTGACACGTGTGACCACTTCAGTTTCCTGAGCTGTCGGCTAGCTTGTATGGTGCTCTCCATCATTGTTGTGGCAAGTGCTTTCTCTTACCTTTACACAGAAGCCCTATCCCTCCCCTGCTTCTACCCCGTTAAATGGATGCCACAAAAAATTTCAATGGGGAGTGTGTATTGAAGGTATTAAGTTCAGACCACACAAGTAGTCTTTAACGTCTTTGGTATGACTTGGAAAAGCCTCCAGGAACACAGGACTGGAAGGACCTTCTGGGTCACTGATCCCAACCTCCTGCTATTGCAGGCTTTTACTTTGCATAATCCTTTCTAAAAGCTGACTAATCTCCAAAAATGTGGACAATCACAGGAAACCTCGAAAGCCCTCTATGTAAAAAAGGCGTCAAATCTGTTTTGCACTTCTCTAACACCTTTCATCCAAAACTTGTAATGAGTTTTGCAAACATGGAGTTAAGAATTGCTATGCCACTGGCAGGGAAGAATTATCCTTACTGTATTTGGGAGGGAGAATTTGGGAGACAGCAAAATTATGAAGCAAATAGCAGTTCTCATTCAGACAAAGCTCTTAGTGGCTTGAGGACTCTGGCTCCAATGGAGATATCCAAATCCATACAACCAAATCAATTAGACAACCAGGAATTAAAATGACAGTTCCTGACTCTCTTTTTATCTGCCTTTTAACCACTGAAGTGTACAACAGCTCAAGATTTTCCACCTGTCAGCCACACTAGTTCTTCCAGAAGAAATAGATACTACATCCTATTTCTCATGTGAAATAAAATTAACATCATCGTATATCATAGTTAAGTATACTCCAGGCAGGCAGGAGATTCTGTTATAATGAGGGAAGACCATCAGCAGCATGTCATAGGGTTTTTTTTATCTATCTGTAGAAGATACAGCCAAACCATCAAAGAGAGATGAGTTTCCTGCATTTGCACAGCATGAGAAAAATGTAGCTGAATTCATCCTCAAACACATGAAAACATTCCTTCTGTAGGGAGAATGATTCCTGGGAAATGTACTGTGTTGTATATGTCAGGGAAATGTTTCGCTTACATCTCTAAGCCAAATTCTGCTCTCAGTCCCATTGACTCTTGACTGAATTTGACCTCTCTGATTTGCTAGCACATTTTTTAAACTTATAAGTGTAATTGGTGGCAGAGTATGGCCCTGGGGCTATTTATCTATCAGCAGATCATGGTATAGTTGTAAGGAATATCAACAGCATTAGGAAGTGGAGAAACTAGTCCCCACAACCTTGAAGCACCACTGCTTAGACACTGTTTCAGGTTACTGATGCTAAGACAAGAGTACAGGTCCACCTTTGATCAACATGTCTCGTAAGATTTTCTTAAAATTTATTACTTTAGGGACTGATCCCACTCTACTGCCTAGTGGATAAAAATCTATCCATAGATTCTATGAGACATTTAGATTGAATTTCAAGTTTGCTAAATGAATGTAATTCAGTACTGGAAGAGGGAATGCATGCACTCCTTATCTCTTGTGCAGATGCTATATTGGCAAAAGTGAGTAAAACTGTGCTTGTAAACTTGTCCACAAAACATTTGGAGTTGAGGGTTCCTGGGAGGAAGTGAAATCCAGGATAAAGACGTGCAGGGGCCAAACGCTGATGAACCCAGTTGCACTGAGAAGGATCAGGCCTAAAGATTTGCAATACTTTCAGTAAGCAACTGGGAAGTTTGAAGGATTTTATTTGCCTCTATTGGTACAGGAAGGAAGAATAAAAAAAAGTGACTGGCTGTGGTGGATGTTTTCTCAGGCCGTTGTTGTTAGAATGGCTCATTTCATACAGTTATCTCTACGGGACACAGGTAAGAAAGAGACAAAACTGTGAATTCAAGCAAAATTCAAGTGCTTTCTCACCTGTTCAGGGTAATCTGGCCTTTAATGGAACAACTCCTTGGCAAATAGGTAGCGAGGCTTTCTTGTTTTCCAAGAGTGGCTGTCCTCACAATGCATCAGGGAGTTTGGGGGTGAAAAGAAATGACCTGCAGAGAGAGTATGAACTTTCATCATGGGCTTGCTGGGCTCTGTATAGACACTTGGCATTGCACTGGACTTTTGGTTTCCCAAAGCAGGCCTCGCCATGGGTTGGGTGTTCAAAACAGCATTGCCTGCTAATGCTCCCTTGGTTAGCAAGAGGGGATCTACAGCCCCCTGCCCCTCTGTGCCTGGCAGACTAACATGCTTCCATGCTACTGTAGTCCTCTAAGATCAGGTGCATTTGCTTTGTAGTGCTCCCCCGTCACTTCTGTTCCAAAAATACTTTCTGTACTAACATATGGTGCATCGGCAAAGAAACTTGTATGAACTAGGACATTTCAGATGACAGTTCACATCTCACCTTTAGCTCAAGCTGCTGTGCAGGGAAGACTGCGGCAGCCTGAGGAAGGGAGCTGTACTACATGGTGTGCTCAGCAGGATTGGCAGATCTTGCCCCAAAATGCTAGGCTTCACTAGCATCTGCCATGGTGTGGTTACATATTTTTAAATCACTTTAATCAGTTTTGTCTTTGAGATTTTTGTTTGCTGTTTTTTTCTGTGACAGATTCTCTTTTCTTCTCCCATCAGAACCATGCTAGTCAGAGAGAGACATGGAAATTATCTTTCCTTAAGGTCAAGTTAGGGGTGCTTGAATTGGGGAGGTGTGCTCATTTGGGGGGGTCCTAAAAATTGAGGTCTATCTCTATTCTGGAAAGCTCAACTTCAGGCAACTTTTTCACAAGTGCAGCTCCCAAAATCCCATAGGCTCCCAGCTATGTGTATGAACACTTTACTGACTTTGGGCCTTGGGGAGCAGGGATAAATACCAAATTTGGGGTTGTCTCTCAACCCAAATTTTGAACATCCTGCAGATTGCAGTGCTTGGATTTCGTTATAAATGTCAAAATTCAGGATAATGACAATGTTGGTGTGCGCGTCTCGGCTGACTCAGAGCGCTGCTCCGCATTTGGATGTTTGATTCAAGCTCGATCTCTAATTATAATGTCACAGGGACTGGCCAAGTGCAGTACCTCCGTCTGACGTTGTATACAGTGTGTTGGACTGTGTATTTTGTTCCAAACCTCTGCTGCTATTACATTGAAAGCATTAGCCATAGCATGAGCTATGCAGGGATGATTTGGGGTTCTTATGGTCATTTCTGAAGGCGTATCCACTTTCACACTGCCCAGAGAGACTGAGCGGCAATGTTGTCTCAAAATGGGCTCCCTGTCTCTGTGGCAATATAATCAACATCTATGGAACAGATGTATAGATGGATGCAGGGGGGTTTTGTTGGGTTCTGTTTGTTTTTTTTTTTATTTTTGCCTTGGAAGCCTTAATTCTCTCCTTTCTAAGCCAGGATCCTGCATGAGTTTTCTTGTTGACTCATATAAGGACTTCAGCAGCTGTGCCTTGGCTCTTCCACATCACTGCTTCGACAGCCTGTCTCTCCTCACATTCCTGGTGGCATCCGGGCTCCTTCTGACCTTGGTCTCCTAATAGTTCTGGGCTAGCGCAGACTACCCGACTCACAGTCCTTGTTAAAGACTACATGCCATCTTTTTACAGCTCGGTTTCTTTCCATAAAGTTAATCAAGCAGCCCTCCTTTTACAAGGCAGCTGACCTTTTGGTCTTTCTTCCTCTTGGCATGCTGAAGATTCCCGATGCTGCCAGAATCCCCCTCCATCCCCTTTTTAAGGCAATCCTGTACATAAAGTAAGTGGCTCCCCCAGGAAAGAGAGAAGCTTCTTGGCATAGAGAGGAGCCTTCCCCGACAAGGTGCATGTATTGTGTCCTTAGAAAACTTCCTCTTTCCATTAAAATATGTTATTGGAGATATCTGTGTATTTCTATTAGAGATGAGTCCAAACCATGAGGCTGGATCCACACTTAGTCAAACCATGAGGTTGCTTAAAGTCGGGAGTACAGTCTCAATGTGTGCTTTTTGGCTTGAGCTGCTCTCCTGTTTGCACAGCGTAACACAAAAAGCATCACTACGCTGTTGGGAAAGCTGCTGACACAACTAAGAAACCGAGTGGTAAAGACTTGTCATCAAAATCAACAAACCTGAAGGCAAATGGGAACCTGGTGGTGTGAGTAATTGTGACCCCCTGCCCAGCCACACAGAGCAAACTTTCTCTTCTCAATAATCACCAGGTTTTATGAAAGAAAAAAATCAATTGCAGATGAAGCACAGAGCAAAATTTCCCTGCATTCCTCTTATGGGGAAAAAAGAAAAAATCTCCTTCTTTGGACTTAGTTTGTGTACATCTTTGCTGTGTGCTGAGCTGCAAATGGTGGCCTCTCATTTCATTAATTGACAAACACCATCCCCTAAACATTTCCAGGCACAGTCATTTTCTTTTCTCAGGTTTACTCAGTGGTTCTTACTGAGGTTTATATTTTTCCACGCATGTGCTGAGAATAAACTTGCCTCTGCGATCTCATCTCTTGTGCTATGAGAAGTTTTGATAATGTAATTCATAAGCAACTTCATTTTCTGGGTCTTTCTCTTTTTGCAACTATCCTGGCTTTGGCTATTTACTCCTCTCTTTGCAGCAAACTGCCCTATTTCCCAAATACCACAGGACTTTCTGAACGGCAGCATTTCATTCCATTTGTCTCTCTTTTTAAGGGGCTGATTTGTCTTAAAGAAATTTTTCTCATTTAAAAATAATTTTGCTGTGGTTTTACAGTCAGCATGGTTCCCCCGAAAAAAAACAAAAAAAAAAATCCCTACAGGCCTATTTCTTCTCCTTCTCTCATGATTACGCTAGTGTAATGACACTGATGCCGATGGAATTATCCTGTTTTACACCGGTATGTTTGAGACCAAGGGCTGTAGGATGGGATATACTCAACACCTTCACAAAATCATATTAAGGACTGGGCCAGAAGGGTATCTCCATCTATCAAAAGGAATCTCAAAGTGCTCTTTCATCTTCAGTCTCTCAAACAAAGGAATATAATCATCCACCAGCGGGATGCAACAATCCCCAGGGTGAAATCTAGCAATACATTTAACGTGGAGAACAAGGCAAAAACAGCACAACACGGCCCTTTAGGAATGTAAGCAAGGAATACAGTGTCCAGCTGAAATTAGTGTTACTATTTGCCTCGTGGAAATTGCTTGGGAAGCCCAGCCAAATTCAAGGCTCCAGTCTACTAGAGCAGCCACAGTGAGGGCAGTCTCTGTTCCCCAGTGCTTGCAGTCCCAGTGACAAATAGCAATCAGACCGCGGGCCAGCAAGAAGTTGAGCCAGGCAGAACTAAAATATCCCTGTTGGAGTGCAGTCCCATGAGACCAGTGTTATGTCTTACCAGAAACAAAGAGAAGAGCACATTTCCAGTCTCAAAGACTTCTCTGTCCCATTAAGGAAAACTCCAGACTACAATTAGAAAAAAAACAAGAAAAAGAGACGCAGCCACAGCGCGCCAGTTTGTATCCAAAATGCAGCCTAAAAACAGAGGGTGTGCTCCCAGGAGAAGGCTGCTAGCACCCTCTTGGGCTGGCGGCTCTGGCTACCTCGCTCAGGAGGGTGGGAATGTGACCCCGGAGAGAGACCATCCCTCCCCCAAACCCAGAGCCGCTGGGTAAATATTGACTCAGAGTGAGGAGTGGCTGAATCACTTCTCCCTGCCCTGCCAAGGTGTTTCCCTCCACCCAGCGAGTGTCCAAGCCCACCCTGCACAGCCCAAAATAGCAGACGGGAGTTGGTACCTGTGGTGATCAAAGGACACGGACTCAGACAGAAAGACAAGAGTGCCTCTGTTTGTGCAGGGCTGACGTGTTTGTTTGCTCTCCGAGTGGGCGAAAGTCTCCTCCAGTTAGTTATTCAGGAGGACACACGGTGGGAAGGGTGGGTAGGTGGAGGGACGAGGAACTGGGAAGCTCCTAGTGCTGTTCCTCCATCCTTGACATGTGCATCACACCCCAAATTCTCTGACTGCTGGTGCACAGTTGATAAAGGTGTTGTGCCATACACAGCTGATGGTAAAACAAGGGCCTGGGTTCATGAAGTCTCTGCCCCAAGGTGCATCGAAGAAACAGTGAATTTGTGAGAAGGGGTAGGAAAATATCCAACTGTCTCAGTTGTCCAACCGTTGTCATAGCTGGATTCAACCGTATGGTGAAATGATCTGGATCTTATCCCTAGAACAATTCAGATCATAATCTAAGGGTATTAAAGTTAAGCACAGAGAAGACCTGGAAGCCAAGCAGTGGTGACCACTGACTGGAGCTGTGAGTGGGTGTCATGTACATTTGGGTGGCTATGGGCTAGTATGATCCAACTGGATGTAGGGGAAGGCTGAGTTGACTGTTGCAAGCACAGGTCTGGGTTTCATTTCAAGTCTGCTACAGATTTCCTAACTGGGTCACTGTGCCAGCCTGTAACACAGAAATTATATGTTCCTCCTTCACCGAGCTGTCACAAGGCTCAAGGCTTGAAGGTTTCAAAACTGATTGAAGGTCTCCAAGAAAAAGGGCTGTGTAAGAAAGAGCATATGCTATGGATCTCTTTATATATGCTACATTACCAAAAGCGCTGTATTTATATATTTCAAAACTGGGCACTGTGTTACATTTTCATTCCCCAGTACAAAGGCAAATACATTCCAAACAAAGCAATGTTGTTTCAACAAAGCAAGGGTTGAAATCTCTCCAGGGCTTCATTCTGTCTCATTTAGATCGGGCATAAGATCTTAAAGCAGAGTTTAGTGGTCGGCCGATCATGTTCCTCTGGGAAATGACAGAGTGGTAATTCAAAAAGGGTAGTGAAGTACAGCATTGTCTTGGTCTGCAGGACTGTTCTTCAATAAAACCAGCGGCTCACCCGGGTTACAGGAGAACATTTTTTTCCAAAGGAGCTGTGGCTCTTCATTAAACAAAAGAATTCACCTCCGGCTAGACTTGGGTGTAAAATGAAAATGTTATTGGAGACAAAATGTCTTTGTGAAGACAGCATTTCCAAGATGCCTGCCACAATTGCCTGGGCATATCTTGCAGTTGAAATGAAAGTTAGGACGAAAGGTACGTCTGTAAGGCACAGAATCCGCATTTGTTAAAAATTTCTTTCAGGCTTGGGAGGTGATTTCAGTTCAGGCCAGGAGCCCCGAGGAGGGGATAAACAGCCTGGGTCCTGTCTGGCCATGGGCTGGCACTCGCTCTGCAGTGAGGACCCAGATTCAATCATGAGTGAGTCGAATCTTTCAGGACTTTCCCGAAAGCCTTTCCTTGGAGTAAACAAGTTCTTCCACATCTGACACAGGAGATTGGGAAAGAATCTCAGGGTATCTAAATCCAAAAAATTATGAGATATGCCTTCTCTCCTCCAACCGTCCCGACACACTTGGGAAAGTTCACAAACAGCAAAGATGCAGTAGGATCATTCAGGGAAATAATTCATGTCCAGACTGGCATAATTCAGGTGTTCAGATATGGCTGTCTCCCACCAGAATTAACTCTGTAGGAAAGATATAGCCTATGCAGTTCCTCAGTGTATGAAGACGAGAAAAAGCACCTCAGGCTGTGCAGTTTCAGGGGATTTTCGTTACAAGATTATTTTCCTAAAAACGGCACCGTACCTCTGGAGATGAAACATACTGGGAAATATATGAAAATTTAATGAATTCCATGAGTTCCTTCTTTTCTCATGTACTTAAGGCAAGATCATTCCCTTGTCATCTTCAGATCACCTAGAGGCTCTTTATTGTACAGCCAAAGTGTCCACCTTTAGCTTGATGAGCAGATTTTGGCCTGCAGACTCTGAGGCAGTGCAACAGCCGAAATAATCTTGCAGAAACACTCTCTTGTGCTATGTCTAATCATGGCCTCCTACTCAGCCTCTCCCTCTTTCACCCAAACATTGCTTAACCAGGAGGGCCAACAGCCATGGATCTGCTCAAGCCAGGACAAGAGGCTTCCCGCACTCTTTTTCATCATCTCTTGCATTTAAGTACTGAGTTTCCAGAGCCTGAGAAATGGTAAAAGACGAGGATTGCTGGACCACTGGTCTACTATAGTATAAAATTCTTATGTCGACTCTAAGGCTTAGCAGAAGCCTTGTGCCGGGGAGTCAGATGGTAAATACCCAAGAAAAGATATAGTCACTGTGTTTCAGTGGGGAACACTGCTGTGACAAGCCTTTGAAAGGGACAATTCCATCTGAAGCATAACATGGCAGAGGTTCAGCGTAACCCAGCCTGGGTGTAGTTTGTTTCATTAATCAGCCCAAGAAGAGCCGTGTCGTGTAAGCAACAGAGGCCTGTCCACTGCTGGCTGAACAATGTCCTTGCTGGATGGTCTGTAGGAACCTGAAATCTCATTGACTCATGTGTACTGAATTTCCAGACTTGACTCACTGGCTACTAAAACCATAAGATTGCATGGTGTGTCTCGTATTTTTCCTGGAAAAAAAGAGCAGGTTAATATAAATACATTTGGTTAATTAACATCTGAATCTGTTTTGAAATCTCCAGAGCATATATGTAAAGAAATTAAACTAATCTCAAACCAGCAAAGAAAAAAACCCAAAACGTCTGGAACTTCAGGATTTGTTTCTATACTGTTCGTGGTTGCCTCATCCTTTGGGCATCCTGTCTCTTCTCTTTTGTATCTCTTAGTACCTACTGAATTTCGTGTGAGCACGGGCTTGTTCTAGGGCCATGTGTGGCAGGAAATGCTATTGAGAAAGGTACAAAGAGTAGATACACAGGCGGTTTTAGAGAAAATGCTATCTGGCTGATTAGTATCAAAAATCTGCTGTGTAAATGGAAAAACTTCCTCACATAATGCGAAACTAGCCTGAGAAATTCATTGCTATAGGAATTAATTGAGACTAAAACCTTACCAAAGAACAAGAAAAAAGAAAAGAAGAAAAAGAAAAAAGGAAAAGAAAAAAACAAACAGGAAAAAGAAACATAGTAAAAAAACGGATGTGATGTTTACAAGGCTAATAAGAACATAATAAGGACATTTAGAAACACAATAGTACTTATTAAAGAAAGAAAACAAGACTCTCAGAAGAATTAAACATGTTGGAAAGGCTATCTGCTTCAAGACAGGAAAAACCTTTTCGTGTAGCTAATGGCCAGATTCAACAACGTAATTAAGCACCAACTCTATTTTCAGTTGTAGTCCATACAGTTGCAGTCCATTTTGAGCCTGATCTTAAATCAAATTTGTTAACCTGCATTGTATAAAAGGTGACCATCAACAGCGTAAATATCTATCCTGGGCCAAAAACCCGATTCATTAATAGAACATTGGGAAAATTTCCTACAACAGAGCAGGGCATAACTGTTATCGAAGACTTTTTGATAGCTTCCTTTAAGGCAGCATTTACTGACCATTGACAGAGGCAAAACACAAGAAAAATGGACAAAGTGGTCTGATCAATTTTAATGCTTTCTTCTACTCACTGTTTCTTTTGGCTCTCTGGAAGCAGCTGTCAGTCTTATTCCAGTTTCAGAGGACCTAAACAGTCTCTCCAGCCACTTCTCCATCCTCAGTAAGTTGCTGGGAAGGGAGCACATGTGGGTAGAGAAGAGATGTCCTTGCATGACCATGGGGATGGCTGGGCTGGCAGTCTCCTTAAACATGACAGATTCTCCTGCTGTGCCTTATTTCTGTGCTGCAAAGGGGAGGGAAAGAAGGCTTCCCCAAATTTAAGATGCATTAATAGAGGGGTAGGGTAAAGGAGCCATCAGAGGGCTGCGTTGGCAATGTCAGTTGATGGGGAAGATGAAAGTGGCCTTTGGTCCTGGCTCCGTTGTGGACTTCTGTCAAAGCATTTCATTTTTCATGTGTTTCAGTCTGGCCCCCATAAAGTGCAGCCAGTGTGAGACTTCTCTGTGCAGTGCTTTGAGCACAGCGGGAAAAACGTGTTAGGCAATGAATATTGTCATGAGGAATTGCCTACTGCCCAACAATATTACCTCTCCAACGTGCCTACCTCCTCTTTTCCTGTTCCCTCTCCACGCTGAGATGTCAGGGCATCCTCAGGGGCTCTTCTTTTGTAAAAATAACCGGAGCTGCTGAGCACTTCAGAAAGTCTGGCTTTGTCCCGTAGGTGTCAAAGAAGGACCTCAGGTTCTTGGAAAATCTGGTCCCAAATGAATGTAAAAATGCACATTTTGTCAGGAAGTGAATAAAATCTCACTGAAATTAAGCCAGGGACAAAGATGAAAAAGCAGATGGCCCATGACAAACTGTGAGAACAAATTTGTTCGCATGACATGGGAATAAGTATGTACTCATAACAGACTATTACTCAAGAAATTTTGAAAGAGCACAACTCCACAGGAGTCATAATGTGATTAGTCACATAAAGCCCAGTCCAGCTAGGCCTGGTGTATTGTACCTGAAAGAAGAGAAACAGACCCCAAAACAGACCACAATTAAAAAAAAAAAAAATTCCAAAGAAATGCATGAGTTTATGAAGTCAGAAAAACTCGTAAGCAAATTGAAATCTGTAGAGTAGCTCATGGACTGTTATTAGGCTGCTTAAAAATCAAGAGGCCAGACTTGCTGAAGTGACTCAACCAGTAGGTTTTTAATTTGGCAGCACAGCAACAACGTTAGGGTATTTTTGGTGAAAAGTCTTGGATTCTGGGACAGACTTTGCCACATGGCCCATTACAGCATGGTTCTGGTAATCTACAATTATTTCCAAAATCCCCCCTTTTTTTTTTTTAATTGTGGGAGTGATGGGTGAGATTGAGTTTGAAAACTAGTGGAAAAGGGCTGATTTTGAACACTGTCATCTATTGATGTGGTCTTTCAAATTAATATTTCATGCAAGACCCCTGATTTTGAGTGGGCATTTTTAATTACATGAAATCACTTTTGTCATTAAAGATTGCCATACCTTGATATATATGATATTTTGGGATATTTCCATGTATCCAGAGAGGAGTGGATTCCTAGGATATAAAAGTGATTTGCTTTATCTAAAAAAATAATTAACAATAAGCTTGCCTAATATTTTTATGATTTTTCTATGTATTTCTAAACTGCTCACTCAAAAGCACATGAGCGTTCAGAGCTAGTTTAGATTTTTACAAAGAAAAGATGTTAGACACAGTATCTAGAACCAAATTCAGATTCTGAAATCACACATATGCAAACACCAGTCCTGGAGTGCTCACACTGATGTTTTTGTTCAGACCTATTCTAATGTAGTGTCTGGTAGTCTGTTTGCCCAATGCTGTAATTTAACCCTTTCTAAACTTGATTTACAGCTCAAAACCCTTCTAAACTTGACTGCAGATGAGCAGTCGGAAGCAATGCCACTCTGTATCTGAATCAAACCTGAGCAGCGCAGGAGGGATGGCTTCAGATTCAGATCCCAAAGATGGACTTTGGCCGTGCAGAAGCAGTACCGCCCTCTCTTACGCAGACGTTGCTATTGGACTTTCATTTACCACAAGCTGTTAGGACTTCAGTTTCACTTCTTACCAGAAAGAGGAGGCAGGCGTATATTTAGACTTTCTTGGGAAGCAGCTGCAAAATGAAGTGGGAGTGCATGCACGCACTCGGTCTCACAGGCACACACGCAGATGCTGCTCGCTTTAGAGCAACTTCATAAACCCGAGCACAAGGGACAGTTCACAAAGGCTTCCTGCAGGTTACTGTGTCACTGAAGGGACTGCATTACTCATTTCAACATCTTAATATCCTTCTCATTGAAATAGGTTGTTTGTTCAGTGCTGACTCACTTGGAAGATTATCACCTTCTGAACCACCAGCTCATTTCTTGAAGCAGTCTAGGGGCCTAAGTCTCTACTTTCTTGCACCTTAAACCTTATCTCCATGGTTTTATGCCTTCCGTGGCAGCGCTACCCATTTACTATTCTGATTTGATAGGAAATTACTTGCTACATCTATATATAAAATGAGGAATCCAGCTCATCTGACTTCAGCCATTTAGAAGTCAGGCCATCTAAGATATTTGACTTAGTCCTACAAGAAATGCTGGAAGGGGAGGAACACGCCACAGCATGATCCTCCCACCCTTCTTAGGGACCTGATAGCTTGGGATGGCTTATCCCCGGAGGTGCTTCTTTCTCTGCTGGAGTCCGGATGACTGCCTGGCACTAGATGCCAGCTAAATGGCTAATGTTAGATGAGCTGAATCCCATGCAGTGTGCTAGCCAGTGGAAAGTCATGCCCCTGCTTTTCCCTCAAGGTTTCTCCTTCACAGACCTTTCCCTTGTCAGCTGACAAAAGACTAAGAAATCAGAGTTTGCAGCAATTTGGCTGCAAGGCAGATAAAATCAGTAGTCAAACAAAAGCAGCTAAGATAGCCAAGACCGCCTGAAAACTTAAATGCATGCTCTTCTCGTACAGATGAATGCATTTAAAATAGCTTTAGTTTCCTCATTCTCACAGGGCAGCCCATTAATCTTTTGGTAACATCCATCATCGTGGCCAGGCAACGTACCAGGAAATCCTCTCCTGGAGGTGCTCCATGCTCTCTCTCATTGCTGTATCACCTGGCCTAATTACAGTCCTGTGAGTTTTTAACAGCCCAAGGTCCTCTCAGAGTTGGCAGCACAGAAGTACTCCCTATTACTTGCAAATAGGTAACACAAAGATGTGCAACTGCTTTCTCTTTGGGAGACCTACAGTATATCAGGAGGGTAGTGAATGTTAGACATCCAGTGTTTCTAAGCTGGGCACCCATCTTATTTTTATGCACGTGGTATAGGATTTCTCTCTTAAAATGTAGGCATTTTCAGTGCATGGCATCCACATCTTAGTTATCCTACATTATACCCAGCAAAGAGATGAGAACGCATACTTCTCATTCTAGCAATAAAGAGGTGATGCTAGACCTGTTTAATCCACTGACTGGGAAGAAAGACTAGGGAAATAGTTAGGATGTAGATAACTATACCATACACTGCTAAAGCTAAAGATGACATGAATCCCATCTCAGTAAACCAGTTCTCCTAAAGGATGAGGCCAAGCTCCTTATGCACTCAGTAGAAAGAAGTGACTCAGAGTCTGTTCAGAGAGATACAGCCTATGTGTCTAAGCCCTCTCTTCAGGGGCTTTCCCTCTATATACAACATAGAAAATGCAGGTGCTTTCAGGGAATTTCTTCACAAGGCACTTACAGTTCGGTCATTTAGATGAATTGGATCCCAACCCAGGTTTTCTGAGTCTTGGATTAACTTCCCTAACTAGTGAAACGTTTTCTTGTAAGCTAGAAGCCTACCTTGAACAGCAAGTCTTTGCACAGGGAAGTACGCTATAGTACCTTACCATCTTCTTTAGACTGGGTATGCTGGAGGGTGCTAAATGACCATGCAGAGGTGAGTTGTTATGTTTAGGGAAACGTCACTGTACTTGTCTGAGCACCTTGTCTTCAACATCTCTGTTCTCTGCAGGCATCCATCCAACCTCACTTACCTACAGTTCTGTCTCGATACATGTCTAACACCCCCACGAATGAGTGTGCACCTAGATGCTCCAGTTAAGAAGACTCTTTCTGCTGGGGCTGTACAAAAAAGTGAAAAAAGCAAGCACTATAGTTGTGATGACTCACAGCATTCAGATAAACCAAACAAAATTGGAGAGGAAGGAAATAAATAGAATTATCCTGTTGTATACGATAAGCAACTGTAGTAGCTTGCTCCATGCTTCATCGTGCTTAGGACTTCCATATTCCTGGGGTTTCTCAAACATGCCCTAGCAATTTTGTCCATGGAGAAAAAATTATTGACCCTAGCTGACCCTGCTTTGAGCAGGGGTTTGGACTAGACAGTGTCCAGAGGTCCCTTCCAACCTCAGAGATTCTATGATTCTGCAATTTTCGTCATCAGTTTGGGTCTTTGGATATTGAGCAGTTGGGTCAGATCCTGTCCAGACAAGCAGTTGCTCTGGATGCGCATATCCAGTTGTCAGCTGTGCACATACCTGGCCATTGATCTGAGCAGTGCAACAGCTTCCACATGTCCTGGATACGCCAGGCCCCTGCACGGGTGCCCAGATGCCCACGTGGAATTTCTTAGATGGAAGTATGGGAGCCTGATCAAGCTGAGCAAGATGTGTTTAAAAGGCTGCATGGCCCAAGTAAATCTTAAGGGGGGAATTAGGGGGATGACAAAGCCATGGCTTCTAATAGGAAAGCCATGCTGTTTGGAAAGATTGAAGCTAAAAGAAGAGCCTTTGGTGGTCATATTTTTGTCTCTCTTTTTGTCTATATTAGTTACTACTCCTTGTATTTTAACCCCAATTACTCTTTAACCATTTAAGAACCATTTGTGACAGTTATTTGTCACAGTGCTAAACCAGATTGCCTCAAGGTTTGTCGAGCTTCCTCTGCTCTCCCATGTATGGAAAAACATCACACTTAATTTGGTTTGTTTGGCCAGTGTGGACAGGGATTAGCCACGCTATATATGGACCATAAACACTGTTCTGGTTAACACTACGGTTGAGCCAAACCTGAACCTTTCATCTCACCCTTTGCAAACTTTGGTGGTTTGGATGGAAATGGAACTTGTATTTGAACTGTGCTTTATTTTTGTTTTTGTTTTGAAAAACCAAAGCCCAATCAATAACACTTTGGAAACCCAACATCCAGCATCCTCAGCCCACCTCTAGTGAACAGGGATCGAGCGCCTGTGTAGGCAGGGACTTTGTGTCGGGAAGAAAGCCAATACACAAAGGAAGGAAACTGTTTCAAGGAACCTGCAGTAACTTTCCATAAAAATCTCAGGGACATAAGGGCATGCTGAATTTTGTGTCATAATCCCCTCCAGCCAACATGTGTGCTTAGTTAGGGAAAACATGGTGGTACCATGTGGAAGAAAGATGGACTTTTGTAGGCTGCATATCCAATTGGTTTGGTGTTAGAAATGACAGGGAAAAGCCTTCATTTGCTTTTGACTCACAGTTTCAGTTTGCTATCTGGAATACCAAACCAGCCAGTAAAGAAAACGGATTTCTCACATCAGATTTTTTAGATGCCAGAAATAATAATAGTATGGTGTTAACACCTCAGTACTTGGCTTTCTCTAGGTTGTCTTAACCTAGATAAATCTACTAATTTGTGTCTTTGTATCCACAGCAGTGCCTTAAAATTTGCACTTAATTGCAGCAGAAGTAGTTTTAAAATCCATCTGTCTTACACTGACCATTCCTGTAGCATCTCACCACCTTCTGTATAATGTGTTCCCAATGCTAAAATAAAGATCTGTGGCATGGTATAGTAATTCCACTATGCAGGTCTTTGAGGCTGTTGAAAGACTAACATTTCCTATTATATTTCTGGCTTCAGAATTAATGTAAAAATAGGTTCATCCTTACCATAGCGTATTTACCAACTGGGCACAGTGGGTAGAGCACCTTGGCCCATAGTGTGGCTCTCCAGGTCTTTGCGTATTCCCCAGCGGCTGCTCTGTCATCCTATACTGTATATGTTGAAGTCAGTCCAAGCAAGCATGTTTCTAATGAATTTAGTGGACGTTGGATGAGGTCCACTGAACTGCTTGCAAGGCGGCATAGGTGTCAGGCCGGGATGCACAGTGTCAACAATTTCTTTCTCAGTCTCTTCTTTGTTGATTTTTATAGCTGAAGCTGCTAAATATCTACAGGCAGGGATCTATGTCTAAGTTTAATTTTGTGAATTCTGTCATGCTTCTACACAAAAAATAAAATTATTGCAGAGTTTAAGCCACCAACTAGGTCTTGCTGTTTCTGGTGCTGACCTGCCCGTTCAAACCAGAATGCTGAAGACTGGGACCCTCTATGAAGCAGTAATTAACTTTGGCTCCGGCAGCAGCCATCCAGCCCTCACATCTCCACGGGAGATCTGAGTCAGTTAGGACATTACCATCGTTCCATGACTGGCCAGAAAAACACAGTAGGTAATTCACCAGCTAATGCATACGTATGAGACTTCAACCAGAAAAATGTTAAGGCCTGTCCAGAGGCTTTATGAAGAATGGGAGTGGAAGGATAATTTAGATTTGTAGTGTCAAATTGCATGTTTACCTACAGTAGGCTCTTGTCTTTGAGTATGTCTGTTCTTTTCTAGTTGGCCTACAGAGAGTATCACTACCGGCTAGTGAAATTCCCCCTTCCATCAGAAAAGCCTAGTCCCACCGAAGTGACAGCAAGCGATAGTCTGTGTATGTAAGTACCTGTGTGAATCAAGGCTCATGATGTGTCTTCCTTGCAGACTCAGACTCTTGCACGCCTGATGCTCCACCTGCTGCCACTTCACCACCAACCTCTGAAGAACCTGGACCTTTCACAGCTCCAGCATCACACTCTTCCTCTGACACTGGTACTGCATCATTTTCACCACCGTTACCTGCCAGTGTTGCAGCCTTACATCCCAAACCGCCTCCTATTCCACCATCAACATCAGCTTCTGCTGCCACTGTTCACCCTGGGCTCCCTTCTCTTCCTGCGCCACCCGCCTCTACTCCATCCCTGCACCCTGGACTTTATTTGCCGGTAGTCCCGCCCGGCAGTGCCACCCACCTCATCAACTGGCTGCCCTTCCTCACTTCTGCAACACTCACCACCATTCGAGGGAAGGAGGAAGACCAGCCATCCATAAGAACAGGCTCCGTGGAAGGCATGAAGCACTGCAGCACCACACCCCCACACCCCTCCCATGATGGAAATCCCCAGGCAGCACCCATGGGAGACAGGGCACCAGAGGCTGCTTCCTCACCGCCGGCTGCCCATGCCATGCCCCCAGGCTCCGAGCAGGCATCGGCGAACGTGAGTGACATCCTGGCAGAGCTGCGGACGATGAACAGCCATCTCTCCGTCATCGCCCGAGCCCTGACGCAGCTGGCGTCGTCACTGGCACCGCAGCAGGACGCACGTGGCACCCCACCTCCTTAGTGCCGGGCTCTGCACCGGCTCACCCTGCTCATAGGGGCTGGCGTTGGCCGGGGACAGCCCACGGTGGAGGTAGGGTGGAGGAAAGGGACCCTACCCAAACCTGCCCGTACCATCTGTGCCAGCTCGCTGTGCTCTGACACCGACCACGTCTCCCCAGTGGGTTTTTCTGTTTGTTTGTTTATTTCCTCCTTGTAAATGGCTGCATATATTAAAAAATAGTTTTGTGGTCTTGTTAATAAAATTGTTTATATTTCTTGCATTCCTTTCAGATGTGCTCGCTCCCCTCCTCTCACCCATTAACCACACAAGCACTGGTAAGAATCAGTGAGGTCTCGCACAGTGAATGCAGAGAATCTGAAGTGGTGAGAAGTTACCCATGACAAAATGCTCAGGGAGGTGACAAAACCCCTCTGAGCAATGTGAGGGGACACAGACAGGAAAGAACACAATCAAACTCTGAAAAGTTTTCTTATTTCTCTCCATCCACTCTGCATGGCACAACTGTTGAAGTTGGAGCCCTTCACGGTCCACTAAATCTCAGAGTAATTGCAATTACCAACGCAGGTAAAGGCTGTGATAAATTGTTCAAAATACAACGCAGGGTAGTTGTCAAAGCAGTACTTGGTCTGAACAGCTACCAAACAGCCTCATCAACCTCTTGTCCTTCGAGAGAGCATGAACTGAAGGCAGCACAGCGCTTAGCTGGAGTGCATCTGTTTTATTTGCCGGTGGTGCCTGGGGTTCTTCAAGGGCATAAATGGGCCAAGCTAATTTACAGCAATTAGCAGATAGATCCCGACATTTCTCCATCTTTTCCCTATTGCCAAGCTGCAGTGGCTTGCCTAAAGGTGGCCTTGAAGGCATGAAACCTCAAACAATCCTCTTTGTGGATAGGGAAAGAGCTCTTGGGCATGAATCTGGGACTCGTCCCTCTGAGATGTGTGACCTGAAGAGCAGCTGGTGAGGTACTCTTGGACGCTGCCTGGCCTGGCAGAGGCACCAGAGCTGGGAGCCGAAGGTTGGGATGTGCTTGGAGCTCTGGAAGAGCCCCAGGAAAGAGGACTCTCAGTTCTTGCAGAGCCATTTTGTGCATTTCAGCCACAGTCTGCCCATAGAGCAAATAGCCATCAGTCAAAATAAGATGTTTTCCCAAAGGTGGGCCAAGCACAGGGCCAGCAGAGGCTGAGCCAGGCTACGTGGCTGCTCTGTCTTTCATCCCAATGAATTAAAATGAAAGAAATGCTCATGGCAAACAAGAGGAAAGAACGGCCTCTGTGAAGTTTGGTATGATCTCGCCTTAACGTAGCTGTGCAGCCCTCAGATATCAGGATCTGAGGCCATCTCTAGGAAAAACCCAGACAAACAGACAGATTGCTAGATAAGATTAAAGAGGAAGTATTCTGTCTATTTGCAAATATTTCTGTTACAGATGAGCCTAAGCCACAAAGATTGAATGAATATACAAACTTCCCCAAAGCTCAGGTGTATTTGAATTTGAGGTTTTGGTTACTGTATATATATTTATATATAAACCTATCTATATTTTTAAGTCTGTGCCTGAAAGACAAAGCAACTGCCCTGTTCGATCATGTTTGTTTTTTTTTTTTTTTTCTAGGGCTGATCAGGCTCTGATGTGTTTAACAAAAAAGGTGAAAAGACATTTCATAGATGGCCTTCACTACCTTTTAGTTTTGTGTGTTTCAACAAAAAGAGATAAAAGGAGTGTCTTTTAAAAAATTTTGTCTTTTGATTTGGCTATTGTAGTTTCCATAGACTAAAAAAGCAAGAGTAAAGAAAAAGTTTATCACTTTTCCTCCCTTCATTAGGAAATATAGGACAGGAAAGAAAGGGGAAAGCTCTCTGGTTAAAAAAAATAAAAGGAATATTTTTCATTTTTACCTATCTTTCCCTCTTTCAGTTTAACATGGTAGTAAATAAATAGCATATTCTCCCACTCTTGGTACTTTATTTATCCTGTTGGTTTCGAATAGTAACCATTGATGGCCTACTCCTAATCTCAGCAGGGTTGAGCAAGACACAGCCATATTCCTCTGTACAGATAACTTCAGAAAATCCTACTGTGCAGTTCCTGAATGCTTTATCAACCAAGGTTAGAGCTGGCTTCATTTAGGTGTCTAAGGGATTTGACAACAGTTTACATGTCATGCAAATCCAGAAAAAAACTGAAAAATTTGCCTATAGCATTAGATATTCAGCTGTGAAGGCAATGCTCTTCTTTCTCAAAGAT
Source organism: Platalea leucorodia (assembly GCF_965183815.1). Taxonomy (NCBI): domain Eukaryota; kingdom Metazoa; phylum Chordata; class Aves; order Pelecaniformes; family Threskiornithidae; genus Platalea; species Platalea leucorodia. The sequence goes on along the minus strand of NC_138825.1, from coordinate 121,950,014 downwards.
GCCACAAATGTGATCCAGCTGGCAGGGAGGGAAGAGCGCTATTCCTGAGCTTCTTCCTAAAGGAATGAGATTTCTGTGGTCCCACAGCCAAAGATATTAGATGCTAAACACGCTTGCAGTCTAGACTCCGAGCTGTCTGGTCCTGCGGCATCCTGACAACAAAGCAGGACCAGAGCCTGTAGCCAGAACTAGCAACTTTCAGATTGACTTGGTAACTGCTGCTGGCTCTCACATGGGCACAGCAACTGGCTCCAGAGCCGACAAGACAGACAGAGGCTGTCTGTGGATAGGGTCCGGCCGAAGGGAGCACGTCAGTCCTGACCGACCTGAGCCAGCCTGAGCCCAGCCAAGGCTCTGCTAATGCTGCGGCCACAGGGTCCACTTCTGCAAATTCCCATGCAGGGTTTGCCCACGCTGGGCTCTGTTAGCAGCGCCTGAGCCAGCTGGTTAAAACCCAGCTCAGGTACGTCTGGGCAGCCCCACCATGGCACAAAAGGGCTTCCCTGCTCTGCAAAGAGGGGTCCTGCCCATGGGCACCTCATTCAATAATGTGCATTATTCTCTACTCAGGGCATTCAATAGACTCATGTCCCTTAGGAATTTACTCGTTCGAACTTAATTGAACCACTTAAGCACTGCAAGAAACGAGTGGCTGCTCTGACAGCATCGCTTGGATGGCAAGAAGGCTGCCTCTGTCTCAGGTTTTGTTTGCTCTTCTTGGCTTTCATCTGCAATCATCTAAATTTGGCTTGGCACTGCCAGCCCCGCTGCTGCTTTCTGATTGCTTAGCAGCATTACTCGCATTGCTGAGCCGCTGCTGCACACATGGTACTCCGCTGGTCGAAAGCTGGAGTGCAGCTCACAAACAAAAGTCTCCTAAAGCATCTGAAGCTGGCAGCACAGCAGCTGAAGAAGGACAGAAACCCCGGTGCAGCTGGCACCGTCTCTGCACCGTGACCCCGCAGTCTCCCAGCACCTGCAGAGACAGCATGTCTGGGCTACTTCGATGCGACAGAGCCTCATAACCCATGGCAAACAGTTCAAGAGACTTTCTTCTCTAAATTATTCATTTTGATTCAGCTCAGAGAGCGAGGGGCTGAAAATTGTAATGTCTTGGTGCATGTTCAAAGTCCTGTGTAGAAATAACCTCATGGGCTCACACTCCAGTCGCTGTTAAATTATTAAAAATCCCCTGCTGGCCTTCTCTCTCCTGGGACATCTTCAGTCTCTCCTTCTTCCTCCTCTTCTACAGCCTTGTTATTTGCGAAGGCAACAATTTATAGGGCAAGATTCATTTTATAATTGACAGATGCTTCTTTGGATTTCAACTAAAAAAATCTGAAACACTCCGGATGAGCAAAACTTAAAGGCTAGAGGCCAGGCTGTTATTCTTAGAGTCACCATGGGTGATCATCACACCCCCTTCCGGCTCCACCATCAAAATCCTGAACACACCGATCTCATGTTTCACAGCTGCTTTATAAACAAATATTGAGGGTGGGTTTCAAGTCACCACACCTTAATTATCTAAAAGTTGGTTTTGTAGGTTCCTCTACAGCCATGGGGAGGCAAGGGCTTTCAGCGTGTGATTGATCCTAGCCTAAGAAAGGTATTTAAAATAAGTAGGAAGGCAATTGACTTCTGGCAGTGTCCATCCCTCTCCCCTGACTATAGACAACTAGTTTAAGCCAGATGCTTAACTTCTAGATGGCTGGAGGTAAATGAAATGAATCCTCTGTTTGGTAATTGCAGTTCATTTCAAACTGGTGAAGCATCAATCTATCACATTTATTTGAGCCCTGATAGATATGTAAGGAGCTGGAAGAGGGGAACTGGGAGCTCAGGAGAATAGGACTGACAGTAAAACTGGAAACCCCTGCAAAATATGCAGCTCCAGCCTCAGGCCAGGAGTTATCCTGTGCCAGGAGAGCACCAGGTCATTCCCTTCTCCCAGAGATTTACTCCTCAGGATGTGGAACTGGAAGCTAAACAACTGCATGGGATTTAAGTGATGTACTCAGTGTCTGCTACTCCAGCAGGAATTATTTAAGGAGGCAGCAGGCTGTACAATATTGTATTAGACTGCAACTCAAGAAGGTGGGAGAAATCACAGGTTTACCCAGGAGGAATAGGAAGCCGAGTGGTTTTTCGCTTTGTGTTCTCTAGCGCACATTGTTTTTCCAATATTTGTACACACGTTCACTGCAACGATACTCAAATCCCTCAGTAAAAATAATTTATAAAGAAGCATTGCTAGGGAGTGCATTCCTTCGCATTAGCCCAGCTGCAAGCTGGCAGCACGCAGAGCCTGGGAGTGAGCTCCCTCCTACAGACAAGATGGTTATTCAGCATAGCTCTGCCTGGGAAGCATAAAGCAGGTACCCTCTGCCAGATGCCCCTGTAGACACCCATCTCTGCCCACAAAGCCATATGGCCTATGTGCCTCCAGCTTCCTCCCAGACCTTTCACTACAGCATTTTGCAGAGTTCTTTGGGTTTCTGTTCAATTTATTTCAGTCCATGAGCAATTAGCCAGGACACCTGTGTCAGGATACTGGTTGCACCCATAACCACAAGGCTGTATCCTGAGTCCACAGCTGCCAGCTTGGTGAGAGATGCTCTTTGGATGTCATGGGGCAGAATATACTATACCACCAGTGTGGGCAAGGATACCCTGTGGCCAGGGCTGTCCCTGTCCTGGGGCACAGCGGTTGTGCTGATGCGTGGCTGTGCTTGGGAGGGGGTAACTCTGAGTCACCCTGTCAGCGACTGAAGCCACATGCTTCATACCCATCCCATGGGCTGGGAAACCCTCTGCTCACATAACCCACAGGATGCAAGAGAAAGACAGAGTCTGTCCGACCTCAGCTGGGTTTGGCCACCACTGTGCCGGAGAAACACCGAGGCAAGCAGCACTGCTCCCAGATTGCACAGTTGCTGAATGAGCCTGAAGACAGGGGCTTTCCCAGCCCGTGGCTGAGCTGGGAGACCTTGCTCACACGATTCCACGTGAGTTAAAAGGCACAATATTTTGTGCTTGCTCGGATGCTTCTGGTCATCTCCCACGTGGAATTTTCTTTCCCCTTGACAGCCACTGAAGCTCTGCTCTCAATTTAACCGTGAAGCGTTAGGCTGTAAGACACAAGGCAATTAGTACCAATCTTGCAGGAAATAAAGGTGACATACTCTGGGCCAGGTTTTCTGATGGCATGAATGAATGAGACTCCGTCCTTTCTCCTGGGTGGGCCAGGACCACTGCACTGAGCAATGCTGTCCATCTGCCTCTCCATAATCCTGATTGCTCTCTGCCCCCATTTGTTTTACACCTAAGTTGTACATTTCCAGAGCAAGGACTATGTATTTGTTCTGCCATGATGCAAAGTTTAGCATGGAAGGGGATTTTAAACACCATAACAACACAAGTAATTATTAATAGCAAGCGATATCATGAAACCGAAATCTTCCTCCCAACGAAGAGGAATTCAGTAATGTAGAAGTTGAAGACAGAAAAGTATACCACAACCTCTTGCTGGGTTTTGCTGCAGATTCTTTCTCTAAAATAAGCTGGGCAGAAACAGTAACTTCTCACTACTGCTTTTGCTTGTGGAAGTGGTTCCCAGACACTTTCTGTACATCATATAATGTCGACATCTGATTTGATCCACATCATTCCCATCTACTACTCATTCTGGATTTCCCATTTATCTTCAACTTTGGCTGAAATATAATTTTATTCAGAGACAGATCTTATTGGAACAGCCTTCATGAAGAGCCTTACTAGTTATAACTGTCGTTCAAAACATCTTTGAACAGAAAAATATGGATTTGCACCAGCTGAAGCACTTCATGATTCATGGCAATGGCAACAAATTGTTTTTGTCACAAAACAAAAATAACAGGCCCCTGAAAAAAGTCTGAAAAATGACAAAGACTGTTTCTATTTCTTAGTAATTATTTTATTAAAGATATTAAAACCATGCCAGTAGTTCAAGAATTAATTGAAGCATTTTGTTTCCTCTGCATTCCCACTTTATCCATTTCCTCAAAATTTTTTGACAGTATTTATTTTGGGTCAATAGAAAATGACGTTTCTTCTCCTCCTCAGCAGAATCAAAACATTAGATACTCATGTGGCTCTGCTAGGAGAATACACTGAATTCTTAGGTTAACTTGGCTATCTGTGAGTTGAAATCCAAATCCCACAGTTTCTTCCAGATTCTCCAAAGTAGTGAAAGTATTGGTGACACCAATCCAGTATCCCATGGTCCAATATACACGTAACCAGTGAAGTGGTATATGGCTCTATTCCCCAACCTTGATTGGAAAGGGAACTCACAGGCTTTTAGGTGATATAAATTTCCATAGGACTTTCAGCTTTGATTGACCAGCCAAAGCAATTTGATCTGTTCCAGATGGGACCTGACTTCATGTGTTTTAGTAAATGGTGGTAGATGTTGGACTTTTCAAGCCATGCCAACCAACATGTGATAAAAGCTTCCAGAGTCTTATTCATTTCTTCTGTATAAAATAAGGTAATTTGCACATTTTATGTTAATTCTATATTGACCATCACTCTTAGGAGGTAAGGATGTCATTATTTTTTAAACACACAGGGCTTTACTCGATCAGACTCATTTGTTTCTTCTGATGGAAGAAAAGGGCCTGAGGTGGAGAGAAGTTAAGAGCTGACTAGGAGGTTTTAACTGAAGTAGTGGGATGAATGTGAGCCAAGGAAAATTTAGGCTGCACATCAGGAAAATTTTCCTAACAACGAGGTCTATTACTACGTGGAATGGTCCCCCCAGGGAAAAGGGGGAAGCTGACTAGACAAAGCAATGAAGAACATATTGTAGGGAGCAACCTTTAAACAGTTGGGGAATGGACCAAGTGACCTAAGTGCATTTTCCATCTCTCATTTCTCTGACTCAACCATTACAAGGGTACACTGTAGAGTATATGATTCCTGTGCTCTGCCACATCAGTAGCTCTGACCTCCCGGCCTCTTAGCTGGGGTCTAACAGGCGTAGGCTGCTCTTGCTGGGACCTTTGGCTACCTATGGCACTCACCCAGGGACCACAGGGTACATGAACTCGGGTCATTTTGGACTGGACCTTTTTCATTCTTCAGCTTTGCTTTTCTTTGCATTTTTTTCCTGACTTCTTCCTTTTGTTTAACAAAGCTTTTCATGCTCAGAAGCCACTAAGCTGCTATCACACTTTTCTCTAAGATAATCAGCTTAAGTTTGCTTTGCCACAGCCTTAGAGGCAAACTCAAGCTACACAGGAACCACAGAGGTGGATTTTCTCAGCATCTGGTGATGTTCATGTGACAGCTAACATGTGAGCAGACATCCAGGATCAAACCAGGAGACTTTAGAGCAAAAAGCTCTAAATGTCCAGAAATGTCCATAAAATGCCCATTGGGTTCATTTAGTCCATGATTTTGGGCTCCCTCTGTGATGGTGGTCACTCAGGACAGGAGAGGTGGTGTGTTGCGTGGAGTTACTGGGCACCAAAGCCAGCTCAGGTCGAGTCACTGCTGCACTTGCACTGCTTCTTGTAAGGCTTCTCCTCCATTGGTTCAGGTGGTTCCTGCTGCTCCGGCATGGGCTTATCCATGGCCACAGACGCTCTGGAGTGTCCTGCTGCCACATGGACTCACCCCCAGCCTCCTCGCTGGTGGGGTGGGGTGAGAAGCAGAAAAGGCCTGGACTCTGTGTAAGCACTGCTCAGCAATAATGAAAACATCCCTGTATTACCAACACTATTTCCAGCACAAATCCAAAACATAGTCTCATACTAGCTACTATGAAGAAAATTAACTTTACCCCAGCCAAAACCAGCACACAGTCAACAATCTCTGTGGGAAGGGCCAGTTTCATCACATTTCTCAAGGAAAGTTCACCCAAAATTTTGAAATTATCATACTCCAAATGGCATCTTTTGGTGTTTTTTGAAAAAAGAAACATAATGGATTTTTTTGTTGTTGTTGTTTTCTTTCATTTAAAAGCAGATTTTCTTTTCAAATTTTAACTAATGAGAGTAAACAGAAAAGCACTCCTGCTGTAACTTAGAGAACTGAACTTTTTTTTTCCTCTTCTCAGAAAAATGGTTTAATATGCCCAACTACAGTGAACTTTGTGTCTGAGTATTTTTATCACCTTTCAAGAAAAAGAATCTTCAAAATATCAACATTTCCATAGAAGAGAAAAATACATCCTTCTTTGGTTTATTTATTGTCTGGGCAGGAATTGCTTGAAAATATAGTCAAGATAATGAAGGGCCTTTTCTGCTGTGCCTATGCTGGAAAACCCGTATTTATTCTTAGTTTAAATCTGGCCCTGAAAACACATGTTTTGAAATAATAATAGGTATATTATAGGACAAATTCACTGCACCATGAATAAGGCCGGAGGAACTGTGGAAATTTCTGACATAGATTTCGTCTGTGCAAGTTGGATTCAGTTTTTCCTTTCAGCAGCCTTCAGCAGTGTTTAGTGCCGTAGTCTTAATTCACATCTATTTCTTCTCTGTGCTAGGTGCATGCATGAATGCGCTGACATCTAACAATGAAAGAGCAGCTTCATGGAAGAGAGGCAGCAGACCAGCTCTGTATTCGGTGAAAGCTGACAGCAGACCATAAAAAATAGATATGTGAATGCAAAGAAAGGCTGAAAAAGACTTCTAGAAAAAGTGATTACTTCTGTATGTTAAAGAAAAAAAAAAGCCAACCAAACAATTAATAAGTAATGACTTTAGAAAACGCACTGGGACAAGACAGGACAAATACCACTTACAGGGGAAAAAAAATGTCCATGTCAGTAACACCTCTACCAACACCACTTTCGTTTTACCAGTTCCTGTCTAGCCGGGAACTAATTTCTTTACAGTTACTGAAGCAGAGTAACCACAAATCAAACAGTAGGAAAATGATAACCTGTTGAACTCCATAGAGGCCTCTTGAGTGGGTTTGGTGACATCTGAAATATGCTTAGACAGTTGTGAAATGTCTAATGTGGGTCAGTCAATCAGGCTTTGCCTCTGAACTTGTCATTTTGTGAGACAAAATGGGAATAAAAAAATAAAAAACACAAATATTCAGAAAAGTCAAAACTGTTAGAAGTTATTTATGAGCAAAAGTTGGATATTTCTTGGAAGGTGCATTAGAAGCCTTTAATATATTATGAGAATATAAAGCATGAGGGGGAGTATAAAGTGCACGGAGAGACACCATTCGCGGGAGTTTTTCAAAGTTATGTTCCATTGGCTCAGGCTGCACCTTACTAAAATGAAACTTAACAGGCCAATAAATATAGCACTGCTGAGCAAAAAGAAGAAGAAATCATACTAAACTCTGATTATGCTGACATCAGCTGGCCTATAAATTATCGCCCAATAAAAACTATCAAGATGTGAACAAAAATATCCCAGATCTCCATTCTGGGAAGAAAAAACATCTTGGAGCTGTTCCAGTGTAATAATTCTTTTTTTTTTTTTTTTAATTGTGATCATGTAAAGGTCTCTCCATTTGGCCAGCTTCATCCCTGGGCTTCTTTTACACTCACTGTTCTCTAGAAGAAAATTTCTATTTTTAGGAAGTTCTTTCTTGAGCATCTTTAATGGCTGAAAGGCATAATAAAAGCTTTGGCCCATAGCCTTGGCCAGTATAAATCATTGCGTTTGCACCAAAGTCAAGGTACCCAATCTAATTTACATTAGCTAAATATATTGCCCTGAGTTTCTTTGAATACTTCATTCATTCCTATAGACAGCTATGGTGTAGACTTACAGTGGTTGTACTGATTTCTAGGAAGCTATGAAAATTTGTTCTGCCTGGAGGTCTGTCACTTCATGACAGAGAAAATGATCTGGGAGGTTTGTGATATCTCTTGGAAATGCCAGGGGACTCCTGTCTCTGTTGTGAATTTCTTAATTTACATTACTTTAAAGTGGAGATTTCAGTGAACATGGAGGATTTGTCTCTACAGCAGCAATTATAGAATCATAGAATGGTTTGGGATGGAAGGGACCTTTAAAGGTCATCTAGTCCAACCCCCCTGCAATGGGCAGGGACATCTACAACCAGATCAGGTTGCTCAGAGCCCCGCCCAACCTGACCTTGAATGTTTCCAGGGATGGGGCATCTACCACCTCTCTGGGCAACCTGGGCCAGTGTCTCACCACCCTCAGTGTAAAAAATTTATTCCTTGTATCTAATCTGAATCTACCCTTTTTTAGTTTAACACCACTGCCCCTTGTCCTATTGCTAAAAGCCCTGTTAAAAAGTCTGTCCCCATCTTCCTTATAAGCCCCCTTTAATTACTGAAAGGCCATTAGTTGAGTCCACGTGAATGAAATGAGAGGAGAAAAGACACATTTCAGTATGACCTCCTCCTTGTAAGAGATCTCAATGAGGCTCTGAAGGGTATATTTTTATTTTTCCATTGTGTTGTGTTTATAACCCCCCCCCCTTGACAGGTAGGAACTATATTTCTGAATGGAGAACAACTCGATTGTAGGCCTACTGCTACTCCTGGTAAATCTGGTAACTTTGTAAGGAAGCTCGGAACACTCTGCCCACTACCCATGCTGCCAGCTGGGGCAAATCCAGCCCAAGATGCAAGATGTAACAGCAGGCAGGTGTCTGTCTTAGGTGAGGGCAGAGGTTTGGTGGCGTCCAGGTTCTTCTTGCAGGTCAACCAGCAGGCTGATTTGGAGCAAACCACTTTGCAAAGCAACTGGAAGGGCAATGCTGCCCAAAAACCCTGATATTATTATTGTAACTTGGGAGCCAGCAAGGTTCACGACTAGAGAGGCCATTTCCTGGTTCTGTCACGAGCTTCCCAGACAAATGCAGCAAATTACTTCTGGCCAGAGCCAATACAAGGGGTAGGTGGAATGGAGGTGTTCATTCCAACAACTGAAACTCATTGTTTAATTGATACCTTAATTTTGTACACACCTTCTGTGAGATTTCAAAATTGCTCTCAAGACTACTTCTACCCATGTGCAGATTGCCAGTCTTCACAAGGCTGAGCAGATTGGTGCTTAACTCGCACCTCAGCCCAGACTGCAAGTTCCTGCAAGGACCCGTGCTGGTAGATGCTCCTACAGCAAAACTAACATACAGTCATGGATAGAGGATCCTCACAGTACAGGGTGGCAGAGATGGCTTTTGGTCTGTATAACAGGTTGGTGATTAAAGTGCTTTTCTGGGAAGAAAAACTGAGCTCCCATCCAGGCTCAGCCTGAGAGATCCTGCCTCCCTGGGGCTTCCACTGGCTTTAGAGTGTTGGAGCACAGATGCTCTCTATGCCACGTGTTAAAGAGAAAAAAGGAAAGGTTATCTGGCTTTTGTTTAGCACATTGGACTTGGCATTCATCTGGGAAAGATGTTGCAGGGTTGCCATTCTTGCTTAGTGGGTTTGCTTTAAAAACATAAAAATACCTGTTTTTTAATTGCTTTTTGTTTCATTTCCCAGACTTTTCTTCTGCAAGACCCTTTTCATCACCCCATTGCAAGCCATGCAATGATGTGTCCCTTCTCTGACTGGTTCATGATCTCTTTGAGGTAGGGAGCCAATCTTGTGTCACATCAACGTAGATCCAGCTGCTAATAAATAGGTAGCCACGATACAGAGTAGAGGCCTCTTGAATAGAAAGGGATATCTTAATAGTATAGCCTAGCAGACTCCTTTAGTTAAACTTATCAGGTTTTTGTCAGTGAACTGTTAATTCTAAGAACTACCAGTTCCCAAACTTAACAGTCAAAAAAAATGAAAAATCATAATTAGAGGAAAACAGATCATGAGAACTCAGGTTATGATCTGTCCCCCTTGTCTGAAAGATGCCATCTCTGTACCACCCAAACCCTCCTACCATCAGTTTGGGTAATGACTGGGAGCAACGCTGGCTCAGACTGAGAGCGTGCCACCCACTGAGTCACCGGGACTGCTTCCTGTTGGCACGGTCCTCCCTTGGTAGGAGCTATTCTTCTGCTGAACCTCCCTCACTTCTTCTTACAAGCAGAAAGCAGAAGTGATATGAGTCACCTCACAAGACCACCTGCTAAATTATTCTCCTGTGGTCTTGACCCAGCTGCCACCTGCTAACAATGAATGTAAAGATACATGTCTTCAGGATATTGTTCAGAAGGAGAGACTCTTTCTTCAGGATTAATTTCCTATGGAGAAGCAATAAATACCAAATATATATGTACCCACTTCCCAGGAGCCCACAAATTCTGAAAATGTTTGTCTTTATGGGAGGCTAACCACTGTTGTTACTCATCTGTAGTGAAATAAAATCCATTTTAAGGAAGTAAAACACATATTAAATATTTTTTGTTTGAACATGAGTTAAATAATTTTCAAATTTGTCTTTAACAATGTGTATTTAGGCCCATTTTCTGTCTTATACAGGACCCTCCCAAACATAAAAGACTAAGGAGTCTTGTATTCTGATTTCCATTTCCAGTGTTGCTCTGAACCCTTTCTTCTTATCCTCAACTACTTGCTGAAGCAGTGACTGAAGCCATGCAATGATGACAGCCTGCACACTGGGGAAAGATAGCCAGCATCAGAAGCTGGTAGCATGGATTTCTCCACCATCCTCATATTTGTAACTTCTAACCAAGGATTCAGAGAGAAAATACTCACCTCTTCCACACTGCCACAGCCCATGCAATGCAGATCTGTCGAGCTGATGTGCCCCCAGATCTCTGAGACTTACAAGTGAACGTGGAATTTTTGTAAAAATAGTAATCTGAGAGGAAGCAGAAGAAAAGTAGCTTTCACCTTTTATACTCATCAAGTGTGGGACAGCTTCCAAATCAATGAGTACATGTTATTCCCTGCCCTCAGTTTTGTCTTGCTTTTTGAGTTACTACCATGAAATAACCAACTGAGACCCATAGATTTTAACAAACCAGTGCTAAAAACAATGTGGTCTTTGAAATCACTTTCCAATCTATCTATGAGTTAAACACTAGGAGTTTCTTGCCTTTGAAACTCCTTCAGCAAAGATGCCTTTGCCTCTAAGGAATGACATTTCATTAATGTGCATGCTTGTGTATGTTAGGGTGTACATGAATATATGAGTAAAAGTATAGACAAATATTACACAAATACTTCTTACAAAGACATAAGTTTATGGAATTAAAAACAATAGCCTCAGTGTTGTGTCTCTGAACATGTAATGTATGTCAGCATTTAGTGATGTGTACCATTCAAGAACATATTTATCACCCAAAAGCATTCCTTATTTTACACTCTTACTTCCTGTATGTTATTTCAGGCAGTCATAATTCCATAGGTATTTATTTTTACTTTTGTTTAAGTGGTAGAAGAACAGAACCAGGATATATCGGCTGGCCTAACCATGATGTCTTTACTTAGATCTTACTCAGATAAAATTGCTCAGGACTTCTACCTGCAGAAAGACCACAGGAATTAGCCCTACAAATGCTTTCCTCATTTCCAAGAGGTAAATACGTATCTTTGTTCTTTTATCTATTTGTTGCCAGGGTGACAGGCTTATACAGTTTGAAAGTACAATAATAAGGCCTTAGGGTGTCACTTTAAGATAACCACACACTCAGTTTTGTGTTTAGCTTCATTATTTTTTTTTAGTTTATTCATAACAATGTGCTACTGAAAAATGCCTATTGTCAGCTCCAGGTGTGTTTGCCAACATTAAAGAGCATAATCGCAATAAAAGAAAAGCCAGGAGCTATTCCACCTCCCACATGCCAAAATTAACAAACCATAGTAAAAATTAAAATCAACAATACTTTACTTCCCTCCCTCCCTTCTTCTCTCCATCCTCTATTCTCTCCCTCCCTCCCCCAAAATATCAGGCTTTCTTTCCAAAGACCGGGATAAACGGATAACCTGCAGCACGGATGTTCAGTTGATGCGACGAAAACGTAATTTTGGCCTTGTTTTCAAACCGTTGGCTCTCCATTGACAGTGTGCCCTAGGCAGATCCCCTTTTTCATGGTCATCTGACAGAGCCTTCACTCTTTCATGGATTTTAGAGACATGGACATCTCTGTAATTGTCTCTACAGTCTACAATACCTCTTGGGTTTTTACGCCTCTTTCTAATTCAGATCTGTACTTGAGATAGGGATTTTTCAGGGAAACAAAAACACCCAGATGGTCAGATTTTCCAGTGAAGATGTTCCACCACAGGTCTTAAAAGCTAATTATGTGTCACTTTTTGACTTCATGCTCTATTTTATCTGACTTGTATAGCCTCTGCTCCCAGTCATTGTTTATTGTAATATTTTGCTGGTTACACTGATGATTTCTCTGCTATCAAATTCCCCTTCTCCATGTGGGCACCACTTGACTGTTGTCAAATGACCCATAATCTTGTCCCTCATAGGTAGTGCACTGTAAGGTGTCTTGATCCTTTAACCATTCTTCTGATCTGATCCTTAAACAATCCTCTTGGTTCTTTCTTGAAATTTCTGCATCTTTTCTACTTCATTGTGGAAGGCCGGAGACCAGAACCAGACACAAAAGTCCAAGACAACCCACAATATTTCTACTGTGGTACATACCACAGTAAGCACACTTTCTATTTTTATTCACAATTTACTTATTTAAACCCAAGCTCTGAACCTATTCTTTGTGTTGCATCATGGTTAGCTCATGTTCAGATGATTCTCTGTGATTTCCAGATCTTCTCTGGAAGAAATGTCTGCTAAGCCGGATCAGTCCATGTTCTATGGTGCTTGTGTTCTTTGGGCAGGATTTGGTCAGCCTAAATCCCAGCCACAGTAGGATTTAGATATCTAAAATCCACTTTCAGACCAAGCCAGCGTACAGTCTACTTGTTTTTCATGTCTGCCTTGTACTGCCCTCACCTAGATTCGTTGAAAACCTCCCTTTTTACCCTTAAATCTCCTTAGGTTCTTAACTATAGCTGCTCAGATAATATGCCCCCAGGACCTGTCTCCGACTGGATGTCAGTGAAGACTCAGTTATGCACACAGGCCTCTAACCTCTGTTTAAACCCCCAGGGGAGCTTCAAAAGTTGAATTTATCTAAATAATTAGGCAATCTTTCACCTTTTCCTTTGCAGAAAATAATGGCCTTGCCTTCACTCCTAGCCCCATCAATTGATGGTGTGCATAGATGAGCTATGTGAACTAGGTTGGGACACTGAGTTGAACTGTCAGTAGTGAATCTGGGATAGTCCCATAATTATTGCAGTTGCTTTGACATCCTAAAACAAGTCTACAGATTCATCACATACCTAAAGGTTTCAATTTGGCTTCCTCTTTTCTGCAGAGAGCTGCTGTAAGCCTGTTGGATGTGGGCAGAGAAATGTTCAAAAGCCACTGAAGCGAGCATCAGAGTCCTGTGGCTAGCTCTAAATGGCAGAGGAAACTGAAAAAGCCCATGTTTTAACCTATGCTAGGTTGCACACAATTCTTGTCCTATGGAAAATGTGCCAGTTCAGCATTGCTGGACTAAACTCACAGCAGGGTCCACACGCTGACAGACAGATGATATTGCAACCAGACTTGCAATATCATCAAAGGTGGGAAAACAGTTGAAATGTCCACAGCTTTCTTCTCTCTGCTAAGCAGATGGTTCAAGTGTATTTAAGTCACCTGAAGTATGGCCCCAGGGGGGGTATAAGGTAGATTGGCCTAGGCAGTGTTAGGACATGCTGATTCAGTGCATTTTCTCAGTAGCCTATTATCATTGGACTGCCCGGAGGGCTCGGATGCTGAGCCCAGCTGCTGTAGACCCAGAGGAAGAGCAGTCCAGCCCTTGTTTGGATTCCCCTCCACTCTGCAAACTGTTCGGCTGGAGCATAGAGGTATGAACAAAATTCAGTAAAGCTGGACAAATCCCATGAGGCCCCAAAAATGTCTTTATCTGAGAAGGCCAAGAGCTTTGCCATCTTCCACTGGCGTTCAGCCACATGTGGTGAGCCAAGACAGGTGGTCTTCTGGGTTGGAAGAAGCACTAAGACAGTCTGGTCTGCCAGACGCATTGGCATGAGCGATTCACTGAATGGTACTCTTCTCCTTGCACATGAACGAGTCCAGTGCAATACAATGGGGTACTGTGCTGCTGAAGAAGTTGTTCTTCGGGTGAGACATTACACTCATAAAACTCAGCGGAGGTCCTGACCACTTTGTGGGCATTAAAGATCCCATGACTTGTAGCAATGACTTTGGTGTCCTGGCCACGCTCCAAGTTGGAACGCTTTGTCTTGTTGAACTCCCTATACAGCTCCTATTCAGAAATGTTGTCTTCACTAAGTCTACATTTTGATGAGCTCATGTTAAGCTGCCATTTCAAAGTTGATGCCAAAATGGAAAAAGAATTTTAAAAACAATTAGTGATGATTACTGATAATTACCTACACATGGTTGTTGTATCAGACTCAGAAAAATACCTCAGAAAGAAAAATGTCATATAAATATAGGGTATTACTAGGTTTCTGGCTGAGCTTTTGAAACACTCAGAACTGCACGTATGGAATCACACGTATTTGATATCAGAACAAGAAGTGCTGTTGTGGTGCTTAAGATCTTAAATTCAGATTGTGCACTGGGTAAGTTACCAATAATGCTTGCAAGGATATGATATCCCTGTGGAAAAGCCCACCCAACAAATTTGAATGTGGTACTTGAAGCAGCTCCCTTTGACAAATGGAGCTTGGAATCATGTTCATCACCGTAGGAGGAGATGCCCACCACACTTCCCTTCAAGAAGACCTTCAAGAGAAGGTCAGACGCTGGCAAAACCAGGCCGCTAAGTCTGCTAGAGGCAATTTAAATACAACACATCAAGATAACATTTGCTTTAAGCTTTTCATTTTCACAGCCTTACGCAGTGAGAGTGGCTTATGAAGTCTCCCATTTAAAGCCTGATTTGTGATTTATAGTGATTTATAACAACACTAAAACCTCCCACAAAAGACAAATTAATACTCAGATGCTTTTTCAGCACCTCCTTTGAGAAAAAGAGTTTTGAGCCAGTGCCAAGGAGTGGGAGGCAAGTATTTCTACTGAAACACAAATGGGTGGCAAACTCTGGAATAATATTTTGGCATGGAATATGCACGACATTTTTGGAGTCTTTTCTCTTTAGAGAGTCTGAACATTTCAATTCAACAAATTAAACATTCCCTAATAAAATGAGTTGGTCAAGGGGAAAAGAAAGAATTTAAGTTAAGGATAAGTCTTCTTAAATGTTTTTTGCACATTTGTGTTTAAAGCCCACTCCCTGATCTGCCTCTCAGTTCATGGTAGTTCCGAAATACAGAGTACTTTTTTTGGCTCTAGGCTTAATATTATATTACCATTAAAATTCCAACTAAATCCTCCAGGTTTGTAATTAGAACTATGGAGAGACCCATGAGTCGAACACGAAGGACGCTGAACTTCAACAGAGGAAATTACGGCACAATTTGATGCAAGAACTGTTGGATGAAATTTAATGGAACAAATCAGTGAAGCAGATGGGGAAGGAGAGTATGTCCAAAGATCAATTAGTGCATGCCCGAGTGTTACGAGCACTGCCAAGCAGCAGTGCATTAAGATTAAACTAGGACTCTAACAGATGCAAAAGAAAGTGCAAAAACCATACAAAGGACAAACCAAGAATGATGGATTCATTCTGTAGAAAACCAGTTAGTCAAATACTTTGGTTGGAATTAAAAAAAAAAAAAAAAAAGTATGATCATTTGATGACCAGTTAGAAGAGAAAGGCAATCAAATTTCATGCTTCAAGGTACAAGCTGGTAACCACAGGGGTCAGTAAGTTTTTCCTTCTCTGGAACATTGCAAAATTGGATGACAGGGTCTTTATAGGGGCTGTTCTTGCTCTCCCTCTCTCTCAGTCTTCTGGCTTTGATTGAAACATTGGGTGTGTGCCAATCTCAGACCTAGACACAAGTTGATGCTCAAATGGTCAACTACAGCAAATTTTATTTTCTGTCAAAAGGGATGAAAACCGAAACACAAGAAGAGATGAACCTGGACAAAATAAGAGCCCAGTTCTGTCTTCATTATTCTGGAGGGATTCCTAGTGCCTTGGATGGGAATTCTGCCCCAGCATGGACTGCAGGATTGACTTTTTACTGATCACAGATGAGATTTTCTGTATATGCAACCAGGCTGCCAGGTATCGTTGGCAGCAGTGAAGGCCAGACTGAGTATCTAAAATTTTTTCTTAAAATTACATGATAAAATTACTCAGAAAAAATAGCCCAGAAACCTTAATAAACCAAATACTTCCCATAGGTACCCTAGCCAATATTTCCCATTCATAAACAATGAATCTAATAATTAAATGGCATTAATTCAGGAAAAAAAGACTAGTGGCTAGTTGGCAGAACTTTCATAATAAAGAAAACATTGAATACCCCAGTGTCTTGGCCAGAAGCCCACAGAATGGTTTCCAATCATCTCTGGTGGACAAATGTCTCCATAGGATGTCACTTGCCCCTTTTCTTCACTTCTCCCCATCTTTGTTTATTGTTGGTATCACACATTTTGCTGCTTCCACTCTACGTGTAAGCCAGGCACAAGGGTAGAAATCCACATGACCACGTGCCTATGGCTCCATCTGAGTTAATTGTCTAGACTAGCTATCAACAGAGAATAAAACAGATACTTCTAGAGCACAGTTGACTTCATTTTAAAGTAAAAGTTTAAAGCAGTTCAGATTATTTGTGCTGTAGCAAGTGTCTATTTCCTTCTCTTGATTACAGAAATCTCTAAGACAGAAATGTCTACATTGTAGACATCAAAAGCTTGGCGAGATGAGTCCCATTTACAGTGCTGTCACTTTGCCATTAGTGATTACAGCACTGGGGATATCTTGCAACTGTTATGCCATCTCTCACTCTGGGTTTTCTTCAGGACAGAGGGTGATGTT
This sequence comes from Platalea leucorodia, assembly GCF_965183815.1. Lineage (NCBI taxonomy): Eukaryota > Metazoa > Chordata > Aves > Pelecaniformes > Threskiornithidae > Platalea > Platalea leucorodia. The sequence goes on along the minus strand of NC_138825.1, from coordinate 121,933,103 downwards.
TTTGGGCTCTGAGGAATGTCCTCAGTCCATAAGGACTTCAGCCTTGGTGATTGGAGGCAGGAGCTGGAGACACAAAAGGAGACCTTTCTCCTCAACCTTGTGCTACCCTAAGAAGGAGCCACGTATTGCACACACAGTCCACAGAGCAGGACCCTTCATAGCTGAGTTGAGGCCTGCAAGTATCCCACTTTCTCCTACTCTTGCTAAGAAATGAAGACTGACATGAGGCTAGGACCAGAGGCTAGGATCACATCAGTACTTTTCAAAGAGCCAGGGAATGGGTACAAGCCCTGGCATATGACTGTCCAAACTGATAAATTGTTAGTGCATAATCCGGAATTACTTTTATCGAGGCCAACTAACACCGTGCCCGGTAGTGTCTAGGTCTGGTTATTGGTGTGGATCAAGGATCCTTCCCAACAGACTGTTTGGATGTGGCTACCCTGCTCTGGAGGTGTGTCGAACTGTGCCATTGCGGGATGTTCCCTGGTCACTGGACTTGAGCTTTGACCTGTTTTATTTATTCATGCAGCAGCTATAGAGACTTCACTCAATAATTTTAAATCCTCTTCTGCTTCTTTTTGATCACAGAACATGTAAAATAAGATCTCGCTGGTGCATGTGAAAATAATGTCAGTTACAAGCAAAAGCTTTCATATGAACCCACAGTGTGCCATACATGGGAATGAAGCTTGCTCATTTTATTTTTTCATTTCACCAAGAGATGCTACAGAGGCATGTTCTTCCCAGACCCCCAGACTGCAGTTTTATCCAAGAAAAGGACAATTAAACTAAGATAAGATTAATAATGAAGCCAAGCCACTTATAATGATACGATGAGGTACCTTTTGATCACCTCCAAGCAACAACAGTAAAAATAATGTAGCTGACATGCAATGTAGTGTATTCAGCTTGATGCAAAGCTCATGGAAGGGTCTACAACTGGCCCTGAGTCAGGTCTACATCACGACCTTAACCTAGTCCTGTTTTAACAAGACAAAAGTGGTGGAGGTGGCAAACAATCCCTACAAAGCTCTTCCCTTGATGCTCACAAAGGAGAGGGGTAAATATTACAGAACTATGGAATAAAGCGATTTGCCAGAATAGGCAACACAAACTAAAACCCCCATACCTGAACAACCTTCAGGACCAAGTGACATTTATCTCCCAATTCAGCCAGAAATGGCATGAAGGAAAGAGGCTATTTTCCTTTGATGTTCAAAGTCCTTTACAAAACAGGTTACAGTGCTGAACTGGTGATAGGAAGAAAGGGACAGACCTCACACTTCAGGTGGCAACAAGGATGGCAGCAGAAACCTCAGCTAATCCATGTATCCCAAGAAATTTTACCATTACTGCTCTACATTATTCAGTAGCATAAAAGGAGTCTGCACTGAAAGCAGAGTTTGGATTCACATTTAAGAAGGGACTTGGGAAAGATTAGCAAATTCTACCCTTATGAACATGATTTCAGGAGCTGGTAATATAACTGGAAGACAGCCACACACATAGCAGGGAAATAACCACAATATCATCATTGATGAAAGGGTGGCTTGATAAGAGGAAGCTGCAGACAACACTGAAACTGGAGAGAGGAGGGTTTTGTGGTTAAAGTGTTGGACTCAAGAGATCTGGGTTCCATTGCTGGCAGCATAAATGTGGACAAGTGCCTTAACATCTCCTTTTACCAGGTATCCATCTGTAAAATGGGAGCAAACCACACTCCTATCCTTTGCCTATTTAGAGACTGATTTTCCCCTGCATTAGCCTGCAGCAACCAGCAACGTGAAAGCCTCATCTCAGATGGCGGTTCCAGGTGCTAAAGCTATACAAACCAATAATAAGAAATAATAGTACTGCTGATAGAAAGCTTCTCTTCCTTGAAAATTAGTTTTCAATTCACTTCTCCTAAGGAAGAAATTCTATATTCTTCCAGGCCAAAACTCCCTTTTTTTTTCCAATGCTCACAATGTGGGAGGTGAAAATAGAGTTCATAATGAGAACTTGATTCTGTGGGTTCCCAATGGGAGCATACATGTTGCAAGGTAAGTGTCCTGCCTTATAACAACTTTTCCTGCTACTTCAGCTATAACTAAACTGGTAGAGCAGAAATAAGAACAGGCACAATAAGTAACAAGGCTGTGCTTTACCTTTTTTTTTCTTTAGGCCACTAAATGGATGAGAAAATAATATGTGGAGTTACATGAGTTACATCTGCTAAATCAGCATGAGACACTATGGATTTCATTCATGGATTTCATGGAAAAGCTTTATTCCACATATTTTCTGGAAAGTCTAAATCAAAGATTATTTTTTCCCTAAGTGCCCTCCCTTTACAGTAATTTCATCTCTGTCTCAAACACCTCAGGCACTAGGAGATTAATTTTTGCCATCCCAGGAAGCATGTTTCCCCTTCCTTTACAAACCTTCTCTCTTTTCCCCACCAAGCTGGCCACTAAAACAGACAGAGCTTTGGTTGTTTGTGACCTTGCTTCATTTTATTGACCCTAAATATCTGAAGATAGTTCCTCAGTTGAAGACCCACATCTGTGTAATGCCTCCCTCTACTGGATTTATGCAGATGGCTAAGACAGCTAATAAATGTTTGTGGGTCACCGATAGCATTGGGAAAAGATGCATTTCTGTGCACATTCAAAAATGATAGCTGGTTTGCCTTGATTTTACAAGGATTAAAAGAATGTCGTGCATGCAGCTTGGCTAAACAATGGCTAAAGGGGACGTGATAACCATCTACAGAAAGCTGTGAACATGCTGGAGTTTGCAGTTAAGCAGAGTTTAAGTGATTAAATTAGGAAGGGCTGAACTTTGTGGAGTCTGGGGTGAGCAAACCTCTTGAACATTTTTCTGAGACAGTGGGGGATTTGGGAGAGCATGTTGTCAGAGTCACAGAACTGGGCTCGTTTAGCAAACTCCTTTTTTTCCACTTGTAATTTAAACCTTTGCTGGTTCCTTCTCCACTTTGAATTCAATTAGAAGAACATGTGTTTTTGGCTGCAGACAAATCCATGATGTACAGTGAGGAGGGAAGAAAGAGCCATTTAAAAACTATGTAGTCACTTCACCGTGGTATCAACTGTTTTGTTCACTGCAAGTGGTAAAAATTCTGGCAAAAGACACGAATCACTGCAGATGTGAGTTCAGAACTGATAGCATGCTTGTGGCCCACCTGTATGTAATAGCATGAATCTCTGAGTCCTACTGAAACTCTGTGCCATACCACGATATTAACACTTCCTAAATTTTTCACTTCCTCTCCTCCAACCCTTTCTTTTTAATCACACCCCTATGACAACTCTATTTCACTTTTTGAAAATTCCTCTTTATTTGGAGCATCTGCCAACATGCCAGTAAAGCTCTGTGCACGCTGCACAGTCAATGGGACTGAGTTCCTCAAACCATGCTGGTGCCAGGGACGATTTGCCAGACAGCTCTCACCAGCATCACCTGTGCATCCCTAAAGGGAACTGGGAATGTTATCAGTGTCATCAAAGTTAGAGCAGGGTATCTATCGAGTAAAATGGAGCCATTTTTGTACATGATCACCTTTCAGAGCAGAATTGCTCTTCACAAATGCAGAGATGTGATTTGGTCCTGTTTTAATCATTGGATAACGTTGAACTGTATCAACAACTGTATCAACAACCGTATCAACATAGAGATCGCAGGGAAATGACACTTTGCATGAAGCCAAATTATCCATCTGGCTACATTAGTAATCTAAAGTGAGATCATACAGCAAATGAAATGTGGGGAGGAAGAAGGAATATCATTTTGTAAGAGAGCTTAATAAAGATTATACTTAATCAAGGAAATACTTCTGTATGTGATGATGCCCACAAAATACGAAACGACTCCCATGCAAAAGGCATTTGTTAAAATCCTTTAAAAACAGCTTTCAGAAATTTGGGCAGCTAGGATTCCAACAAACAGGAAAACAAACTAGCGAGGGCTGCTGGTTACTGCTTTGGATCGGTAAAACAGAGCATCAACTGCCTGCAGCCACAATTCCCCCATGTCTCACAACTTGCAGAGAGCAAAGGGCTGCAGAAGTCAAAACCGTGGCAGGTCTGGGATCTTGCTCTTGTTTTTCTCATTTCTGGGTCTGAACCATGCACCCAGACAAAACAGACTCAGCACTTCAGAGAGCCTGTGTGCAGCCTGGCCAGTCCGGCTTTGCTCTCTCACTTGTGTAATTTTGCAGGTCACTTTGAAATACTGGTTGAGCAGTTTATCACAACATGTAAATAGTTTAGGCTACAGGCAATAAAAAAGAAAAAAAAGTAAGTGGATTAAAAGAGGGTAAGTCAGATTTTATAAATGTTTCTCAAATCATTTGCAAAGATGTCTTCCTTTGGTTGCAGTCTCCGGCGATTTCAGGGAACAGCCAGGGATCCTGTGGGGGTATCCTTTTTCCTACCTTACGTAATGTCCTTGCTTCAATTCCTTCGAAACATGTTCACACCCTCGCTGGATCTATCCTTCAGGCTGCGTAAGGAAATACCTCTGAAGGACTGATGTCTTCCAAATACCTTTAGGGCCCATCTTCCCTTTTTTAGACTAAGAGGATCTAGGAAATGAAAATAACATTAACAAAAGCAGCATTGTTTGCAGGGGCCTGTTGTGCCAGGAGAAGGCATCACTATCTGTGTCTCACCGTCAGAAAGATGCTATTAGATGATTTGAACATCAACCAGTGTGGGGATGGTCTGCCGAGGTGGAGCTGGGAGCAAGGTGGGGATGTGGAGGAGAAGGGAGATGGGAAAGAACCTGGCCAGGGAAAAAAACAAGAGTTTATTTCTGTGTTTGTGAGAGGTGGCTTTGTTAGTTCAATTTTATAAAATGCTTACTTTGTCTAGATTTATGAGCAAATGGTATCCTAATAAAAGTCACAGCTGAAAAAATCATCTTGATGTTTCTACGGGCAGGTCTTTGGATTTCTCTCTGGAAGTAAATTCCTCCTCATCTCACCAAAGCAGCTGTGGACGACAGTAATGTCCAGGCTCTCGCTGATGCTGTTTCCCAGGCTGTCGCTTTGCTTTGACCTTATTCCCAGCCCTGCTGTGCCAAGCCACCCTACTCGGCAGAGCTGAAGGTCTCCTAAAATCTCAGAAAAAGCTGCCTTTGCTTACCCCAGCCATGCAAAAAGGTCTTAATTCCAGTCTCATGACAAATTATGATTAAAAGATACATCCAGGGTCTTAGAAAATACTCTCCACTTTTCCCTGTACACTGTCCATAATGCACAGTCATGGTGGACACCCTTCTTTGGACCATCAGTTCTTTGGGGAAAGGACTGTATTTTTAGTTATTTCTATGAAGTACTTTTCACATAGTAGAAACAGAGGTCTTTTAGCATGGCATTGGCTCTCAGTGACAAATATCTTCACTGGAACCTGAAAACAGATGTGCTCTGCTATTCTTATCTCTACTTTAGCTGCCTTTTACGTCTAATGCAATGTGAACCAACTGAGAATACAGATGTTTCAGATGAACTGAAATATTAAAATGGGCTTCAGGAGGCCTAGATACAGCAGAGGCATGTGCCTGCATGGGTATATCATACTGATTATTTGCATCATGGTTTCACACAAAGATATCTAGAATAAGATGTCTAGGCATAGAGACAACACTGGTTTTACCACTGGGAATCATAGAACCGTAGAATCACAGAATCATTTATGTTGGAAAAGACCTTTAAGATCATCAAGTCCAACAGTAAACCTAACACTTCCAAGTCCCACTAAACCATGTCCCGAAGTGCCACATCTACACATCTTTTAAATACCTCCAGAGTATTTAAAGAATGAATTTGGGAATTGTGGAATGAACTTATGGTGAGCTCAAACTCTGTTTAAATCATTACATATTCATGGATAACCCATTGACTCCCATAATTAAAAAAAATCCATTTAGTCTGAAAAGAAAGGTAGGGTGGCAAATGTCTTTTTGTGCTATAAACTTTCTTCAAAAAAAATTGTTTAATGCCCAGATACCAAGCATGCAAATGAGATAATGAGATAGATATTGATGTGCTTTTGGGGCATGTGTGTTTGTTTTTGTCTAACTCTCTGTCATCAAGAGCTGAGCAAATAACAGAGGTGGTACAGAGCATTGCAGGGTTTTTCCTTGTGCAAGTAACAATCATTTACTGGCAATGTCTGATGCTTTATCTCATGTTTGCTGAAGTGGGCGAAACCAAGAGGAAAATTGATGCAGCTGCTGGGAGAGCTTTGTTAGTGTTCACTCATGACTCTAGGTATAGGCATCCTGGCCATACCCAGATAACATTGCAGGTTTCTCCTACATAGAAGGAGGAACTTCATGATTCTAATTTAGGAACTTAAATTTCGATTTGATAATGTACAAGGTAGAGTTGACCCTAGTTTACTCTCCCAAGGCTGTGTTGGTTCTGTAATATATGCATCAATAAAGCTTGCTTTATCATCACAGCTTAAGTGGATACAATTTACCAGCTAGATAGGGATAACATATAACAATGGCAGGGATGCAGACACGCTGACCTTGAAGGTGGCACCTTTCCGTAGGAGTCGCTGTGAACTAAAGTTACAAAGTACCTTCCCATTGACTCCAGGACTGCAGGAACCCAATCTACAATCCCTTTTCTGATTGCAGACATCCTTTAGTCTGCCTTTGCTCTGTTTGGCAGTGATTTGTAATGTGATTATAATGTATATTTACACACACACCCTCTTAGCACTAGCTGCCTAGCTAAGCTAGGAAACACTGCTGAAATAATAAAAGCAGTCGATCCCCTTCCTGCTTGAAGGTTAATGCTGTGTGGTGAGTGAGAGACTTCTTAAAATTGTTTTATTAAGGGAATAAATGGGAACCAGGAGGTGTTTTAATGACAGTGATTTCACAAAAAAACTAGTATGTTTTTTCTTTAGAACAAATACCTGGTAAGAACAATACTATTTTTTTTTTTTTTTTTTGTGATGAGAAATAAATCTTCCATTATCAGTGCTCAGAGAGGAGCAGGCTGGGACTCAAGAACTAAGGATTTCTGATGGACGTCAATCAGGAAAGATGAAGAGCAAAAGGTGAAGAAAAAAAAAAAGAAAAAAAAATAACAACAAAACAAGTTAAATGAAGCAGCTAGGTGCTGTGGGGAGTGGGTGGGTATTTCCAGGGTGCATGGGGCTTAGAAACCCATCAGGCCCTGGTTTGCAGAGCTTCATCTTCCCTTTTAATGGTAAGAAGGCACATGTATTAGTGGGGAGATGGACACCCAGAGCTTTTCCAATGTTACTGCTCCTTGGATGAGTAGGCAGCAGATCAAATCCGTGGCAGGACAGCTTCAGCACTAAGACCTGGCGTGGAGAGGTCACTAAATCCAGTGAGGTGCTAGACTGGCTCAGGAGCAACAATGGGAGTTTTTTGCAGCCTGGGGTGAATTCTGGGCCCAGCAGCGGTGGGAGTCCCTGGCTGTCTTTTGTGTTCATGCAAGAACAAATCGCTGGTGAGGGTGACATCCAGGGATCTCTGTGCAGCTTCCCACTATGCCTAGGACACCTCCATGACAGAACCAGGTGATACGGGGGCAGTTCTGCAAAAGGAAAGAAATGACCGCTGAGATTTTCAGTCACCCAAATGGGTTTGACTCATCATTTCCTCAGCTTTCAGTGGGAATTAAGTATTTAACGCTTTCTCAAGAAATGCTTCCCTCCCCTTAAAATATGCCCATTGTGTTTTCTGGGCTAGAGTCAGGCCATCTAAATTAAGGGACATAAATAAGTGTAGTAGCTCTAGGTCACCCTCAGAAGGCAGCTGAGGTCTTGGTGGCCTTCTTTCTGCACTGACTGCAGAGGGTATCTAAGCCAGCTAGACTCATCTGCCATCTAAGGTGCATGTGCAAATCTAGGCAGGAAGAACTTGGACCACTTTTTCTGTAAAATAACATCACTCCACCTTCCAAAGGCACAGTAATGATCTACAAGATGAAGTGCTGAGGTCCTGGGGTGATGGAGACTGCAAAAGCACACAAGGTGAAATTGCTGTTTAGGACTGAGTTGGCGGAACCCACTTTTCCTCATCTCCTAAGCTGCCTGGTATGCCGCTGTGTCAGCATCCTCAACGCTTTTTGACATGGATGGGGTCCTCGATGCTTTTTGACACCGGAGGGTTTTCTGTAGCACTTTGCAGGATCCAGCTGCTGAGTTCCTGGCTGCTGTGGGGACAAGGATTATGGATTTAATACACCCGCATGCTTACCCCCGTGTAAATCAGAAGCAACTCCACTGATTTCTTTGGCATCAAGCCAATCCGGCTCCTAATGGAGCCATTCATAAGAATCCCACTAACTTTCCATGGGGGAGTGTGGATACGGCCCTTGCCTTGGGAGGTCGCAGTCAGTCCGGTGGGGTTATACTGTGAACAGGAGGGAAGAATCAGCCCTCAGGCCTTTCCTTTCTAATTCTGAGCATGCTGCCAGCGCTTACCCGTGTTAATAATTAACCCACAAGCCTGGAATTCCCTTCTCAGTCTGCATGGCAGCCACCACTGAGAAAAAACGGCTGCAAAAATGTAGGAGACCTGAGCTGGCTGCCCATGGGTTTGTCTAAGAGCACATGGTACGATCTGTGGGATCTAAACAAAGGGGGAGGCTAATTTCCTGAAGAAAGCCGCAGGAAATCATCTCCTCAGCACAAATTTTCTGGTGCAGGTGAGAAAAAGGGGAAGTTTTCAAAACAACTGCATATTTGGATTTTATACTCTGCACACAAATTAACCTCTTTGAATAGGGTCACTCCGTTGTTATTATTATTATTTTTAGATACATAGTTAAAGTTATGGTTAGTTTTATCCCCTCCTATGTTATTGTTGTTATACCACATATTAATGTAGTGCTTCTGTAGCTGGGAGAAGTATGGTTGAATTACAGTAACGCGCTACAAGCAGGAGGAAAGTGCTGTGGTTTGGCTGGTCCACTACTAGATATACACCAGCACATCTGGACAGGAGATCATGTGACAAGTAGGAAAGCCAGAAACATATCCTGGATACTATAAAAAATGGGTTCTGTTAAATTAAAAAGGCTTTAAATATTGGCTCAGCTGGTTTCTGTATAGCGTTTTTAGTAGTTTTGGAATGTGTTGCAAGATTTGTGATCATCAAGAACTTGATTAAATATTGCAAATCCATTGTGTTGCTAGTTTGTTCTCATGGGCTCCGTGCGTCTTGCCAGTTCTCCTGTACTCATGTAAAACAAGCCATGACTTCTGATTCTGGATGAGAACTTTTTATCCTCAGAACAACTTCTGTGCAAAAAAAAAAAAAAAAAAAAAAAGAAAAAGAAAAAAGCCCAAACACACACACCACCACCAAAAAATCTCTGCTTTTGCATAACATTTTGGACACTTACAAGGCTATAGCAGGTTTTCAACTGCTGTAGGATGCTAGACATGACTCCCTCTGGTTAAAAGCCAGTCTGTTGACTCATAGAAATTTTAATCCTCAGCCAGACCAGTTGCTAAATTTCACTCATGTCTACTCACGACCTGCTATGAAATGCTGTTCTGCAAACACAGCTTTGTGGCTGTACATGTCATCTTACTTTCTTCCTCAATGACCTGAATATCCTGGATAGTCTTTGGTTCAGGTCTGGACACAGGTCATGATCTTCCTTTCTTGCACATGTAAGCAACAGTCTTACTGGAACAGATTGTGATTCTCCAAGGAGCAATGTACCAGCAATATTAATAAATTATTCCTGTGGCATCACAAAGAAAACCATCATAGTATCATGTAAATAAAGGGCTCGAAAGGATCTTAGGTGATCATTGTGTCCAAATTCCTGCTCTGGCATTAGCTCTCAACCTGTGCAGAGGAACAATAAGAAACACAGGAGCAGACAGCTTGGCTAAAGCATGAGCTCTGGGTAGACCTCAAGCACAAGAAGCATACAGGTAGTGGACACGAGGGCAGATTACTAGGATTGGTATATGAGAAAAGCAGCAACATGTTAGGAATAAAGTCAGAGAGGCCAAAACACAAAATGGGATTAAAGTAGCAATAAGCATACAGTGTATCAAGAAATCATTCTATAGATACATCAGCAGTAAGAAGAGAAGCAAGGAAAGCTGTCCCATTACCCAACAGAGAGAAAGAACTATTGTCAGATGATGCTGACAACAAGGATATGCTTAGCAGCATATATATAAAGTCCCTGGGACCAAACTAGAGCTAGTCTGAGGAAAAACCCAAACAAGCGGAGTGCGGTCATTGGGACTAACTGTTTCTTATGACTGATCCACTCCTATTGCACCACAATGTTTGCACAAACAGACACAGCCTGAAAAAGCAGGGTAAAGCAGCCTTACAAATGTTAGCAATTATCTTTGACAAGCCTTTGGCAGAAAGGTGAAAAACTGAAATTGGAAATAGTGCCCACTATAAAAAGAGGAGAACAGAAAAGCCAAGGAACTGTAGGTCAGTCAGTTTACATTTTAGCCCCAGAAAAAATCTGGAATGAGCAAGTGAACAAATTATTACACCTGGAAAATACTAGGGAGATGAGTAGCAGCCAGTAAGGATTTGCCAAGAATAAACCAATCTAGTATTCTTTCAAAACAGGAAAACAGTTCTTTTTGACTGGGGAAAGTTAAAGTGTTTCATAATCAATTCTGTTTCACTTGCCATTCTCATAAGCAAGCTAAAGTCATAGTCCAAGTGAAATTAGTTTAGGTGTAAAACTGATCAAATTATTATATCTGTTGAGTAGGTAGGAATCTGCCAAAATCAGAAGATATAACTCATCAAGAGATTTCTACAGAGGTCAGTCCAGACCATGAAACAGAGAGTGGATACATTAAATTTGCAGAGGGCATAAGGCTGGAAGAGACTGCAAAGGACTTATTGAAAGAATATTCAACACTATCATGACGTTGTTCTTTTTGTCCTCTGCTGGGAATGACCACCCCAGAAAACACCTGAGGAGCACTTCTCTACCTGCTCCTCCCACTCTTGTTTGGCACAAACTAGAGACTCAAGGAGTCTTGTTTTTCTCCAGCCTAGGGATGGTGCCCAGAGAAGACCTCATAGCCCACAGATAGCTGCCAAGAGAAGGAGTCGTGACTTAATCATCCTGAAACTTTCGCTCCATCCGCAGGAGTACTTACATCACAGTGAAGTCCGGGGTCAATAAGCTTACATCATTTTCTTCTGATTCACGGGGAACTCAGTCCTGCTCTCATTAGATCAACAGCGGAGCTTCTGAGGGCTGTGAATGACCAAGGTACCAGCTGCACAAGATAAAGACTAGTGACACTCTGCCTTATTACTCAATGGGCTTGTTTGAAATGCAATGAGTGGGGCAGGGATGGACACGCTGAACATCACAACTATCTATCAAGAGATTCCTATGTATAAGGTATTGTACAAGAGACATTACTGTTACACACTCCTTTGGGGAACCATCTCACACAGTGTATGTTATTGTTTCTTTCAGAGAAGCTTATGGGAATCATTGAGCTCCATGTATTAGTCACCAAAATGATTAATAAGGACCTAAAGGTTCACATGCACATGCTTCCATGTTAATGAAGCCCTCATGCTTTATGCATGAAGCAGAACACAAAGCTCCGGAAATAGTTCTCCTCAACGTTCTTTCCAACGCTCCCATTTTTTATCCTGTAATAGACATTGATTTATTTGAAATCAGCATAAAATATGTACCAGCTCAATAAACCCCAAAGAGGTTCTCAGACTTTCTTGAGTGTCCTCATCAGGCAATAAATCACAGAAGCAATAAAGTATGTTAAATAGCTTAACCAATCATGAAGTGCAGAGCCACCAAATGACTCATTTAAATACTTGTAGGACATTAACCAAATAAGAGATACTGGAGTCTTTAAATATATATTTCTTTCTCACACTTATACAATAAGTATGAAGATAGGGCAGTGGAATTCAGGGCCATACATAAAAAATTCGTAACAAAAATTATTTTCCTTATCTTTGTAAATGAGAACTGCTATATGCTATATTTACTTAGCACATATCTACTTAAAGTACTTCACCTTGAACTATAGTATTTGAAAGCTTAAAAACCTTTACTATATTTATCTTTGCTACATCCCATAGAGGAAAGGAAGTAACCTTGTCACCTTCTTAAAATAGAACTGCAGGACAGAGAGACTAAGGGTTAAATCAATAAAGGAGCCTACATAAGAAGTTATTAGGGTCTGCAGACAAAATTTAGATCCTTGAGAGCTCAAGTGTTATAATCTAATGTTAGAAAGGCATATTCCCTTCAGAAATGTAGTTTCTTACATTCCAGCCATGGGAAGCTGGGATGGGAGCCAGTTTGCAGGTTAAGACACCTGGATCTGGTCAGCTGAATCACTCTTCAGAACTCACTGATTCTGCCAGTTAGATCTCCATCAACTATACCTGGAGTTTAGAGATCAGCTTGCAGGTAGTCATCTACATTTACATAGCTTAATCTGAACTTGTATCCCATCCTGGCAGACATTTTACCTTATAGAACATCATCAAGGTCTTTGGGCTATGAGCTGGATTCATGTGGCAGCCTAAGAGTTGCATCTCACCAGCTGAGTGACTCCCTCTGATTTACAGCTTTCTCAAGGGAGCCAGCACCAGACCCATAGCCCATCTGCAGGAGAAAGGACTGTGTCCAGAGCTATGACCTTCTTGTGGCTTTATGGGAGCCTTTGAAGGTTGAGTCAGGTCAGCATGGAAGAAAGAAGTAAGGCTGAAGTTCTGCCTCTCAGTGTGGCTGTTTAGGGTCTAGTGCCATTTTACATAGTCTGAAATGGGAATCCAAAACTGAGACATGCCCTTTTGCTGCAGAAAAGGTCTACAGGATATTCGGACATAGAGTTTCTCACTCTTGCTCTCCCTCAGATTTATTACTCTCCTTGTTAGCTATATAATATACTTAAGAAATAACATATAATACGAATATTTCTCATGTATATGTTATATGTGTGTGTATTATAGGAAAAGAAACCATATATATTCCTATATATATATATGGGGCCAGAATTGGCAAGTAGGTGTTTCAAATGCAAGCACTAACCACTAGACAAGATCATCTCCCACCTACCTTCCTGCTCCTAGATTCCTGAATTTCCTCTGCCTGGAGAGCCAGTTAGCTCATTGCAGACATGAGTCAGAGAATGAGCCTAACACTGGCACAGATGATCAGAGTTCAGGGCTGAGTGCAAATTTGAGGCATGAGCTAACATGACAGTGTGGATGTACTCAGGGAAGAGGATGGTTCAGCAGATAGGCAGCGCTCTGCAGGAAAAAAAAAGGAAGGGTCTGGGTTGAAAGCCAGGGAGAGGATTCAAATGTGGGGCTTTCCACACTAACCCTGAGTGGCCCAACCCAGGAGTAATTATACTAAAGGGGACCCTCCCCCATCATTTCTGTGATAGAGCAATGGTAAAGCTCATGATAAGCATGTGAAAATAGAGGGATTTTTAATATTGTACCCACTCATCATCTCACAGACTGTTCAGAAGAGATTTTTTGAGTTAGAGGCTACAGCCTGTTCACTAGTACACCTATTATTCCTGGATTATTGAATCTCCCCTTAAGCCCATTAACACCTCTGGCTTCTGTACAAACCTGCAACAATGATTTCTGCCACTTAATTACATTTTTGATTAAAAAATACTTTGTTTTGATCTAAACCTGCAGACTGATGATTTCCTATGGTGTTTTCCACTTCCCATCTTCTACAAAATGGAAAGCAATTGTTTCCTATTTGCTTTCGCTGTAACGCTCCATTTCTACAACCCTCTATGAGCTGTCTCTTTTCCAGTCCGTCCTTTTGCAGATACCATATCGTACATACATCTGATCATCACTGATCACTATTCTCTTTACCTTTCCTGATCCCTCCTTATTTTCTGTTGAGATAAGGTGACCAGATCTGCACACAGTTTTCAAGAAATGAGCCCAAGAGACATGCGTATAGTTAAATAGTGATGTCTTCTGCTTTACAGTTTAGTCTTTACTAACAAGTTTTCTCTCTCTATTTGCTTTTTAGGCTGCTGATACCTGTGTTTCTATTTTCAAAGAGCTGCAGTGACTCCAGGATCTCCTTCCTGAGTTGGCAAGAGCTTCTTTAGAGCCTCTCATTGTTCATGAACACTAAGGGCTACTTTTTTTTTCCATCAGGTGCCTTACTTCACCTTTGAAAAATCATATTTTCAGGTATGGAACTTAAGCCTCTTCCTTACATAATAATTTATTTGCTTATTGCAGAAGCAGGGTGCTTGGCTGGAAGCTCAGCTGAGCAGAAGTGGCCACTCACTGCACATTTTGTATCCTGTGACCATAGATAGGAGTGCTCTGTTGGCGATAGAGACCTGTAGCACCTAGCTTGAACTAACCACTATGCTGGAAAACTACCTAACGTGTACCAGGTACGTTCAGCTGACTAGACGATATGCTGGCACATGGGACGGAAGGGGGCAGTCATATGTGAGAGGATGGAGACACGTTGGGGCAATAGGTCTTGAGCACAAATTCAAGTTTGATTAAAGTGCCCAGGAAGGGAGACGGAGGGATGTCATGTGCTGACCCTCTAGTCTGTTCCTTACCTTGTACTCAACCCTGTTACCCTACAACACAGGGCTTCTTGTGCTTCCTTCCCCACAAAGCAAAGCCCCCTGCTCTTTCACAGCCACCCACTGACAGCTGTATCCTCACTGCCTGCCAACCCTCACCTTGCCTAAATGACCTCTCATCTGAATCCCCCACCTGCCCTTACCCTCCAAACTCAAGAGAAGTGTTCTTTCACAGGATCTGATCAAAATTAAGGACAGACATGATTTGCTTGAGTGTAAGGTGGTTGCTATGTCCACTAACGTACACTTGCCCATCACCACTTTTCCCTAGACCCTCTGACCTCAGTCACTCCCTTCTCAGCCCTGCTGCTGCCCCAGAGCTGCCCCTGCACTTCTTGCTGGGTTTGAAGTTGGGTGCTCTACCCCAAGCTGTCAGTGTCCCTTTTTCCTCACCCTCAGGCCTGGAGGCACTGTGACTGATCAAACCATACCTCTTGCCCTGGATCTCTCTACAGAAACAAAATCCCCTTTCTGCTCATTGTGATGGTTTGGAAAGCCTGGTCATGACTGGTCTTATCAAAAATCCTTCTGGAAGAGATGCAGGTAGGAGAAAAAAAGGAATGTGTCTGAGGGGAAAGTAGGTCTACAGAGGCCTCAGGACCAATCCCTTGGCTGCAGAAGTGCATCACCTGATGAGACCAATGGTAGTATCTCACAGTACAACACAAAGAAACTTGAACCCTAGGCTCTGCTCTTGACTACCAAGTTATAGTAGGACTTTGGTCAAACTCCATCTCTTTTGTTGTAGGTGGGCTGTCTTAAAGTTAGGAGTAGGCACCTACTCAGGAGTTCTTGCAGCTGGACTAGATGATAGTTGTAGGCCCCTTCCAACTGAACTAATTTATTCTATTCTATTCTATTCTATTCTATTCTATTCTATTCTATTCTATTCTATATGCTTCATGAAAGAGATGAAGGCTTGATCCAAATTCTCTGAAAATCAGTAGTCACTTCACCACCAATTCCAGTCATGTTGGCAAACCTCAACAGGCAAGGCAGTATTACTAATTCTTAGCCTGGGGAAAATTTTCTTGGCACTCACCATTCTCCTGTCCTTCCAACTGTCTCTGAGGTTGTTGGCTGAAGAATTATTTTCTTCCAGACACAGTTTTCTCTCTGTGAGTATGAGTGTACATGCTTGTGTGTGTAGGGAACAGGGTGAGTTATTGTGGCTTGACTTCTTAGCCAGATTACCAGCTCCATTTGCACAATCATCGTACATGTTTCCACAGGATTATACAATGCACTGGTCATTCCAACTTCAGCTGCACAATTTGGCATGTTGACGGTTGACTCCTCCTCCTCCTCAACCCTCCCAGAGACTGGCTTCACTCCACTGAAGCCAGTGGAATTGCAATAAAATAAAATCAATGTTGTGGAGCAAAAGAATCGAGCCCATCCGACAACATTTCTTTAACAACCCACTCATTTGGTACAGTTCAGATTCTGGCAAGTGGCACCCCATAGATGGATTCATTACTACCATGATGTGACAAGCCAATCCACTTATGTCACATTCTCTATAAGAGCAACGGGACTTGATGTCTGTCTATTTTCATTTTTGACTGATGTATCTAGTTTTGCATGATAACAAGCCCAGAGGAAAAAAGAATATATAGTTAACATAAGTATTAACGAACCAAAATACTTATATACATGTGTGTGAGCACATACACACAAACATAAACCCCAAACCCTGTTGAAACCACCATGTTGCTGCAACGGATGAGATTTACCACCCACTCAAACCTCTGGGCATGAAAAAGAGCACAGGAGAACCCATTCCAAGCTGGGAGAGTGCAGGCTCCTGTCTCCTCTCCACACAGCCCTTGTCTGACAGCAAGAAAATTAATGTAATAGTACTGAGGGGTTTTAGCTGAGCAAACACCCAGCACTTCAACATAGCTTTGTTATATTTACCAGTGCCAGGGCAATTTTCAAAAGGACTTCAAAACAATAGGATGAGCCTCGGGTCAATATAGCTGATTTCTGATAGATATTTTTTTTGCTCTCCCCTTTCCAGAGGAGGAGCTGCAGAGGGAGCCAGTGACAAAGAGCCAAGGTCTGTAAGGTTTTCCCAAGAGCGTGTAACAAATGTAGGAAACTGTGAAGGGGAAGACTATAAATCAGGACCCAAAAGGATGCACTGTCCGCAGCAGCAGCTCTGAACCTTCAACGAGACATTTTTCGAGCAAGTTTTTGGAATTTTGGTGGGCTCTGACCTGCAGTTTTCACTTCCAAAATAACTTGACTTTTCTAAAGTGGTAATTTCATTTTCATGATAATGCTAAACTCAAGCCACATGTGCTTTAATTTAAAGCAGGACTCAGGCAGTGGACCCTGCCAAGAAACAGTAGAGAAACATGCTTATTCTACTAGTTTGCTTGAGGCATTCAGCATTTTTGAATGCCTGGGCAGAAATATAGTTTTTAAATAAGCCAATCCCAGAGAGAGAGAGAGAGAAAGAGAGAGAGCAGAAGAGGGAGGGAGGGGTAGAAGAAGGTTGCAGTACATTTTTGCTTTAAGCTTTTGTTGCATTGGCTTGTTAAATAAGAACTGATGAACTGGCAACAGAGCAAATATTATTTATTACCTTCACTGGCTATTTTTTTTTGACAGTGAAGGTGTTGTCCAGACCCCTTCTCTTTTTCAGACACAAACTGGCATGATAGACTTCATCATGGCACAGGCTATTAGATTGCTTTAAATATACACTTGGTTGCACAGCTCTTTCTACTAATTAAATCCCAGAGAGAGATATGTTTACAGTCCTTTTGGCGGCATTTTTAGGATTATTTTAAACTCTCCTGGGAGGCCCAGGAAAGCAACCTTGTCTTTTTATTCAGTGAGAGTAAAAGAGAGAGACAGAAAAGGAGAGAAGAGACAGGAATGAGTGGACAGAGAGGAAGACATTTTTTTCCCCTGCCTCCAGAAAGCCAGAGGACAATGCTCTTGGATTTGTGGGTGCTTTGTGTCAAGTGAGAAGCCAGATTCTTCCTCCCGTTACAGTGCCTTCTGACTGCTTTTATCTGTCACTAAGAAATCAAATTTGGCCTCACCTCCTTTCTAAAGAGTTTATAGCAGTCCATTGCAGCACTCCAGTTGTGCGAGTCATCCCACCATGTTTCTGTGATGGCAACTATATCATAGTTTTCCTGCTGCACAAAGACAGGAAAGTGGTATCTTCCTGGTGGAGCAAATTATGCAGCCATGAATGGTAAAAGTCAAAAGTTGCAGGGTCAGATCTTGATTTTTAGTGACTTCTGTTGGACCTGAAAGGCTCAACACTCTTCTTTGTCAGGCCACTCTAATTTTAGATGTTCACAAAGAAGATGTAGGTGCTTGAGAGGAGGTACCGGTGTTTGCAAAAAAAATCATTGATTGCCTACTAACGAAAAAGTGTTTCATTTCATTGACTTCCAAACATTTACACTAGAGATGCTCTTGACTTGTGCCTCTTGGGGATTTTCCTGATCTAAATGTGCACAGTTAATGACAAGAGCGTGGAACAGCAATATCCACTTCTTTGTTGCACCCCTAAGACCTCAGCTGCCCCAGCTGTCTGTCTCTACGCCCACAGTGGCTTGGCACTATGTATATGATACAGGGCAAATTGTAGCCAGAGACTCATGTTATTAGATATTGGCCAAATTTTTTCATTTTAAGCAGTCCCATTCTGGTCACTTGTGTTTGACCCTTCCCCACCCATGACACACCTGTGTGGGACAGTAGTGCTTCAGTCAGGGTTTCCTCCTCTGCTTTCTTCAGCCCTGTCCCCATGATGTCCCCAAAGGTTAATTCCTGAGCTTTCTGCTTAGTGTCACAGTCCCAGGCCCCTGCAAGTCTCCCCAAACTGGGGCCCAGCCATTTCCAGCCAGGAAATCTTCCTTGTGTGCCAGCTTCATGGTACAGCATCGATTTTCTGTTTCCATAGCATTGGACCATGTCTGAAGCTGGAAGTGGGATCAGTGTGAAGGATGCAGCTGGGTTCAGGCAAAAGCCCTGACAGACTCCAGGTGCCTGCTGTCATAATTAAAAAAAACACCCTCATAGGTAAAAACCCAGTGATCCACACTGGTCTACTCAGGATAGATTTTTAAAATCCCTTGAAATAATAACCCATGTTCTCAAACAAGGTTTGGGTTTTGATCTTAAAGAAAATAAAGTGTGTTTTAACAAAGAATTTCTAATTTTGAAAGGCTGAGAGTTGCCTTTCAAAAAATTCTTCCCTGGCCCTGGAACGGGCAGCCCTAAGACTGGTTGTTTTACGGTGAAATATCTTCAGTAAGAGGTATTTAGAAAAGGAACCACAATGCCTCAAGACAGACATGATTCAATGATTTCCCAAAACAGGGATTTTAAATAAATATTGCATTACATCTTTCTGGTTTTGTTTTGTTTTTATAAGCCATCAGTAACATACATGTAGCAGCTTCCAGGAAGGATGTGCAGGTAGTGAATTATCCATAAGAAATGACCAGGGGCTGAAAGCTCAAAGCTTCCCTCTTTCCCTGAATTACCTGGCTGGCAGGCTATAACAAACATACATGCCACCCACACACTGTTTTAAAAGAACATTATTAAGGTTGCAAATCAATTCTTAACTCAAAAATGAACCTTAAATCATTTCCCTTGTGTGTATGAATTATATAAGTCTTTAATTAAACGAACACCTAGTATATTTTCCACTACCTCATTCAGAATGGATGGTGCTCTCCTAATTCAATATTTTGTTCTCTGCTTATTATCTGAAGTGTGACCCCAGGCCTTATTTACAGTACAAATCTCATTCTGAAGACAGAATTATTAATTTCCTTGTGGCTTCTCCTGTGGGGTTCACCACCGCAGGATCCGAGGGTTTCACAAACATTCACTCATCAGTCTTCCCAAAACGGAGAGGAGGGGGTGCTGTCATCCCCGTTGGTCTGTCGGAGAACCAAGGCACGGGGAGACTGATGAAAAGTGAGATCTAGAGGGTCACGGTATGAGACACATGACCTGATCGTGCACACTGAGTTCGGCCGCAGTCAGGAATAATCAGCATTTCTGCAGAATCTATGATTTTATCAGATATCTAGAGGATGAGAAATGCACAGTTAATGACTTGTGGGAAAAGTTTGGTTTCAGTGACAAGATGGACTTAACAGACACCAGGGTAAAAGTGAATCCAATTCAACTCATTTAATCAAGGGACCATCCTTTCTTTTCCTGCAGCCTTCATTTTCTCTTCTTTTCTTACCCTTTCCAGGCTGTGAAAGCACTGAGATAGCAGTACTGAAAATATGTGTCCTTCCTTCAAAACGTTGGTTCCCAAAGCAGAGCCTCATTGCATTGAATGAGGCAGGGGTCAGTGGGAAATGTAGAAAGTCATCGACTCACTAAAATCTGCATGAACACCACTTAGACACAAGAAACCAAATTGAAGTTGCTCAAGCACTTTTAAATTTGGTGATTCCTAACCTTTGCATATTCCTGCAGTTAACATTTTTTTTTGTTTCCTAGGTTTTTAAGAAGGCAGCCTGAAAAAGTAGACTTTCCCACAGGAGTTATGGTCCTGGCACCCACATAGGTCATCAGCAGGGCTGGAGCCTCTATATCACCCTCTCGGACTTCTGCCACTTGAGGTAGCAGAGTAATTGGGCAGAGGAAAAATTTGGGGAGGTTGCTTAATATCTTAAAACTGTGTGAATTGTGGTTTTTCAAAAGCCTGAAACTTTGCCAGTTCTGGGCAGATTCTCACGGGGAATGCAAAAGACTCATCCCATCCACAGCAACCAGCCAGCTGTAAAATTTGAAGTTCCCATTAGAAATCAAAGGAAATGTCCCCAGAATTTAACACCAAAAATTAATTTAGCCTTCTTCTTGGAAATGGCAAATGATTTCACCCTAAATTCCCACCCCCCAAAAAAAAGGAAAAAAAAAATCAGTTATAAACTAGCAACCAAAATGGAAAATTTCAGTCCCAACACAGAATCTTGGGAAAGTCACAATGGACTGAAAATTAGAGTGTTTTAATAGTATTTGTTGGGCAATCTTAAAAGTTATTGTGACAAAGGATATTTACATGTTTTTCTTTTGGTGGAGCCAGGACATAACCTTAGAGATGACATGTCATAAGAAGTTACCTTTTTGCCTGTGCTTTGTTACAGTTCACTTGCAGCAATGCAGGTGAACCAGAAAATGCGATCTATTTATCAGGTGGCTTAGTATCTCTGCTTGACTTTGTAGTACTTTGACTGCTATGGTTAAAACAGTGAGAGGAATATATGCAATGAAAAACCTCAGATCATTACTACATCTATTCCTACTCCCACTCCTGGATGAGACCTTGAGTCAGCCAATTCCTTTATGGTATCTAGATAATTGGCCTAGTTCTCAAAGGTGTGAAAAGATTACAAATCCCTCATGCTTTACTAGCACAACTGGAAAATTGTACATCTTTGCTACCCAAATAGGAACTGAGTTGCTGAACTGGAAACCTCGTGACTGAAAATGTTTGACCTTGCTCTTGAAGTGCATTCTCTCATCTAAAAGTTGTGCAGAAGCCAATGAGAAATTTGAGTACTGTTTGATGTACAGCTTCATGCCTGCAAACTGAACTGTCTCTTGGCCAGATAGTTCTATGGTAGGTCAGGAGCTAATTTATTGTTGGTTGCTGCCACTGGGATTCCTTCTAAAGAGCAAATGTCACCTGCTGTAGGACACAGAGGAAGGATCAGTCCATGCACACCCAGGCGGTGCACCTCCCTGACCCTGGGAGCTACTTGCCAAAATCACCATACAAACGAGACCTGCCCTACGCAAAGCAGATAGAGCAGGGAACAGAGGAGTGCCGGGAGGCATTCACAGGTGGAAAAGGTTAGTGTCTCCCTGTGGGGTCCTATTACTCATTTCTGAACACGGTGCTCAATCCTAGCACAAGCTGGGATGACCGTGCTGGATGGCTTCCTCAGCAGCTAGAGGGGTGGTTTTCCCAGTGGGTCCCAACCTGTGTGCAGTGCCAGCATGGGAGTCACATGTGAATGGCTTTGGAGCAAGTAGGTGGAGAGCCCCAGGTTGACCATTCAGATATTATTTTCATTTATCCTCATATTCCAGCTAATTATTATTGGATATGTAAAGCATGGTGTTGGCTGCAGCTTTTATAACTGGTAAACGGGTTGGGTTTACATAGCATTTTTTAATGAAATCGTTTGGTATCTTTTGACAGAAATGACAACTTGTTACAAAATCCCTTTTTTTCATCTCAGTGAAAAATAAAAAGCTCTCAAATCCAGATTAAACACATGAAGTGTTCTGAATATTTTCCCCAAGATGCATTTGCCAAAGTGTTTGAATTTTCAGCAGTAATGGTTTTTTTCCCCACATTTTCAAATTGTCAGCAAAACAAAACAAAAAAAAATTGATTTTGCCCAGTACTAGCTGGAAGATCATTTAGACAGATGCTCTGTCAACAACATCCGTAGAATTTAGCCCCTAGGGTGTTATATCTGTGTTTCTCAAGCTCTACTCTATCATAGCTTGCCATATCCTTTGGAAAAATTGTAGGTAGACCATTGAATTAATCAGGTTTATTTGATTTTTGCCCACTGGAACTGGAATAAACAAAACAAATGCTAATGTCTAAACCAGAACAACTGCATGTCTCTCTGATGAATTAGGAAAGCCAAGAAGTATGTATTTTTTTTAAGGAAGAACAATGGAGAGCTGACATTGCAAAAGGCCTGATAAATGATACTATATTGTTTTCTTTTCAGTGCTTTCCACCGTTGCCCACTTGTTTCAAGCCCAAAAGACCAGCTCCAGAAAAGGAAATCTTGATTTTAGTGAATGCAACAACTCCCAGTCAAGCTCGATGATTTATTTGTTCACTCTATCATTAAACCTCCACAATCTGGATGCCATGTTCTGTGACGAACAGACATGTTAGGTTATTTGCGAGGAGACTCATTCATGGTACTTAACAGCAAACTTGTGCTAGCAGTGGAATATTTAAGTCATCTAGGCATCCAACAATTTGTTTCCTGGTCATCTGAACTGGATCTTCCAGTGTATGCTCTTGCAATGTGGTGGAATAAAATAGGAGACCACTATTTTAATACATAGTCGTAAGCAACCAATAAAATAGCCCATTTTCCCTCCCTCTGAAACACTTGCAAGTTTAGCTCTGTAAAGGTTAAATAATTGGTTTAACCTGATCCCTCTATGACTCTCCTCTACCTTGTGGGAAAACTCCTGTAAGCTTATTGTAAACATAATTATGCTGTGTGGGCTTTTCATTAATCTAGCAAAAAACCACAAGATGACATGCATCAGACTATTTTTTCCCTTTCTGGAACTTGCCTCTACTTGCAGTTGCTGCAAGATGCTTATTTGTATAGTCTGAGCTTTTTTGCAAATGTACTGTGAACTAAATCTTCTCTGTTTTTCACATTCTGAGAATTAAACAGGAGGTGTCCCAGGGTTAATAATGAGGAGTTTAAGGCAGACCCACTTCTTTAGCCATTACATGGCAGACAGAAATCTCTCATCCTCCTGTTCCTGGGCTTTGGTGGCAAGTCAAGTAGTAAAATATTACTTGAGAATGCGAAATACAAAGACTGGAAGTTACTTTCAGCAATGATGCTGAGCCAGGGGACACATTGTATGTTCTCTTGGTGGCAATATAGCCTCCTGTGTTATGTACAGTTTGCCAGCTCTCCAGGCGTGGATCCTCTACCTTGCCTATGGCAGGCAGCTGTCCTGCTGCACTGATGCCTAGAGACCCAGAAATAGTGATCTGGGGAGAAGCAGGTAAGCTGAAGCCAAATCCGTTGGGTTACCCCACAGCCAGCTGAGCACCCAGTTGAAGTTATTCTGCATGGGACCAATGGGACATCTGGGAGCCGTTGGCTTCTCCTCCTCCTAAGGACTTTTGGACAGTACTTTCTCCTTTCTAAAGTATGCGATAAGTATCTGGTGGCTCTTCGGGGATTTTGGGTCAAGATGTTTGGAAAGCAGTGGCTTATTGTGCTGGGTTTGTGGTGAGTAACATAGACTTTTAGGGCGTGTTCATTAAATAAAGGTCAAATCCAAGGATATCCCAATTTGCACATATCTGCAGGCTAGTTGAGCTGTCTTCCTCTGCTTTCTCATTCTCCTGGGAACCACATAGGAGTATCCCAATAGCTGAATCTCTCCCACGATCCAGCAGTTGCATGTTGTAGGGCTAGAGACTAGAAACCAGGGCTGGAAACCACCCTTCAGTATAAGATCTATTTCCCCTCACTGTCTTCATCTATTAGGAAAAAAAAAAAAAAAGATAGTAACACTTGGTTGGTTGCCTAAAAGGACATTTAGGGACATGAAAGAACAATATTTGAAAAGTACATTAAACAGTCCTGTTAAATATACTGAAATAATGGATACAGATTCTTTTTCTCCAAAAAGAAGGTGCAGCCAGTGCTTGAATATGCATTACAAAGTGAATTTGTTAGCATGGCCTTTCACAGACAGCAGACCTGCACTCACATCATCTGGACTACAGCATGGCTGCAGATGAAGCAGCTCTGATCCAAAAGCGGCAAGCGGCTCATTGAGAGCAGCCCAGTGCTTTCAGCGGGACTTACGGATCTGTTTAGGCACAGCACTGCACTAATGAAGCTGCTCAGCTTTCAAATCAGCACTGGCTCATGTCCAGCTGAGCAACTGCAGATCCATCTGCAGAGGCCGGTGCAGAAAGCCCCACAGCTGGTGCTCCTGGGGTGGGAGTGGGGACAGTAGCCCCCTTGTTAGCATCACCCAACGTGATGCATAATCCAGGTCAGCTGCTGGGGTAGCAGTAGCACAGCTGCTACTTCCAACCCTACATAACTGAGGTCTAGCTGAAAAGCAGAAAACACTTAAAAAACCAAATTTTTTTTAATCCTACATTTGGGAGCCAAAGGTTGGGCTACAGTTGGTACTGAAACAACAATCATATCGTCGTCTTTACAAAAATATGGAGATGTATAACAGGATTCCAGTCTGCGTACACTGTTACAGCCAAGGTGGATAGTTTGTGGGGTAGGAAGCAAAGAAACACTGCACTTCAGGAACTTGTTCCACAAATCAAGATGTTTAGGTCTCCCATCAAAATCCTAAAGCCTGGTGACTCTATGGTCCAGAGTTGATTAGTAAGAATTACAGTGCCTGCAAAACAGCACAAGAGGAAAAATTGCTGTTGTGGATTTTTTTAGAAGAAATCTTGCCAAACCAAACTAAACTTTTTCTGGCACAGCAACAGACCTTTTGGATAAGGTAGAAGCATAGATGTTTTATCTTGCCTCTAATAAGCTTTTGATACTGTTTTAAACAGCATTCTTAGGAGCAAGTCAAAGTAATAATACATGGAAGAAAAAAATTGCTGGGAAACTAAATGGTTGCCAATACTACACTCTCTACCAGGAAATATGTCATGAACAGAGTTTTGTAGTAGTCTTCTGCAGTAATATTCAATGCCCTCATGAATGAATTGGTGATAGAGGAGAGAGAAAGCTCATTAAATATATGGATCATGAATTATGCAGGCATCCAAAAGTGAATTCTGAAAGTATATTCAGGGACCAGAGCAGAATTAAACTAATCTTCACAAAATAAAGAAGTGACTGGTAAAAAATAGGATGCTATTTGACAAGGACAATAGAGAATATTGTTAATAAAACATGTGATATAATCCTTCTGCTCTACTTGGTTTGGCTAAATTTAAATTGAATTACTGTGTTCAATTTGAGAAATATGTAGGCCAATGGCAGAAGACACACAGAAGTTCAACAAGAATGGTAAGAAATCTAGCAAACATGACCTGTAAATTGAAGGAATTAGGATTATTTAGTCTCTTCTTTAGAGAAGATTGCAGGGATATGTGATAATGGTCTTCAGATATGTGAAATTATCAGTAAAGAGGAAGGGAGTAAACTATCCTCACATCTAGCGCAGGTAGAACAAAAAGTAATAGGTTTGAATTGCAACAAGAAAGATTTAGGATAGCCTGTGGGGAAAAATGTAAACATAAATGTAATTAAGTACTGAGATGGATTGCTTTGCAAGGCTGTGGAATCTCCAGCAGAGGAGGTGCTTAAGGACAGGTAAAACAAGCATTTGTTGGGAATAATATAGCTATCACTTACCTAAGGTTGGTTTCCCACAACAGACTAGATGACCTTTCAAGGTTCTTTCCATCCTTTTCTTTTACAATTTTGAGTGGGGAAGAGGGTGTAGCGTGTTAACTAAAGCACTCTATGCATGGAGCAGAGTTGTAAGAACATCCTTATTTCTACTGCTACTGTGTGACTTTGATTAAAATATTCTATTTTGCACAATAATCTTCCTTAATTTTTAGTTGCTTATACTTTCAGTTATTGTATTGTTCTTCTAAGTATCTTTGATTCAAAGATTTCCTCTATGCAGGCATTGACATAGCCACATTATGTAATTCCTTAGTCTTGGGACAGTAAGACATCAGGTAGGGTATAAAATAACATGAGGAGGATAACAGAAGCTGATCCTTATTCCTTAAAATCCCCACTATCCTGAATAACAATTTTATATGAAGACTAAGGACTTCTGTATTTCTTTCCACTTGAAGATATTTTTTCCATTAAAAAATTCCAGTTGCAGAAGAATGGGTTAGCTTTAGCTCCTTGATAATACTGTTCGTGTGTTAGGTTACATTGCTTAGTTCTTCAGTTTTCCATGTTGAAAATGGAACTTAACAGTATTACAATAGAGAATATTGTAATATTTTATTGTACTATAGCAACAAAGTCAATATAATAAGTACAAAGACAGAAGATACAGGCCACAAGCCAGGACAAAGCCGTGGTCTATCTGTAGGCATAGTACCCTAGGTTTTTTGTAGACCTTGGCAGAAGTACAGAATGCAAAAGGCTATGCATTTTTATAATATTAAACAGGACGCGACTTTCGTACTGGATATATATATGCCTTAGCTTAACATTGGTATCTAACCATGTTCCTTGAATGAACTGAACACGGTCCTTTTCCATGTGATCTGGAGTTCACAGCATAAATGAAATTCCTCTTTTCTTGAGGACTGATTGCATATTTGAGTGACTGATTACTGTGCAAACAAAAAGAGATGTCATAGAAAATCCTGCCCTGAACAGTTATGAAGAGTGACTCCAAGAAGTAGAGCGGGTGCCAAACACATTGCTCTGCAGACCTTTTCCGTGGTTTCTTTTCATTCTGGATGTGGTACTGGTAGATTATACTTAGCATTTATTTTGAAACTAATTAAGTTTGACTGTTTATTATGTATCTAAAAAGGCAAATGTCTAATTTCCACTTTTTAATATTCTGATTTCATATTTTCCTTAGCAGATTGCTAGTGAAAGCACTTTAACTAGAAAGACTATGACACATCATCTCAAAAAATAAAGACAAGGATGATTTTTTTGCCCACATTTGCAGAACTTTTTTCCATATACTGTTTTGGATTGAAAAGCCTCATCTTCGGGACGTGTACCACAAGACAGCAGGATAAACCAAAATCTTCCTTGGCTGCTCTCACAGCATGTTGCAGGAATCCCCTATATCCTTCAGAACAGAGCAGAAAGCACTGAAACAATATTTCAAAAGAAATAAATCCTTCGGAACATACTACCCCAAAATGTACCTCACCTAGCTCCCTAGGCCATAGAGGTGATCAGCCTCAGTTTTTCATAACCACCACTTTGATGCCCCTGGTTTTGCCTTAGGTATTAGCTCTAGGTACTGCTGGCTTTTTGATTGTTCTTTTAAGTCGATGTAGGTGTTTTCCACTGACTTTATCGGTCAGTAGATCAGGCACTATAAGAATAGATACAGCTTTGTAAGAGTTTCATTAAACCAATGCACATGAGTCCAAACCATCTTACCTGACTAAAGCCTGCAAAGATAAGCTATGTAGGTAGTTAGATTAGGCTCCCTAATGAGGTCAACAAATTATGTCTCTTTTATTGATGATATAGGAAACATTGGAGAACAATACCTCTATACAACACGTCACTTAAGTGGGATGAACCTACCTATATAAATACCTGTGCAGCTGAAACCCCACCTAGAAGCTGAGAGACATGGTTTACAGCAGTGATCACTATGTACCCTGCTGTCTCTCCAAAGTAGACCTAGATGAATGCTCTGGAGGAGCTTAAAGTTGCTCTGTAATGCTTTTGCTAGTCGTGCAATATTTGATCATAGAAATAAATTTTTCCCTAGTGCTGAATCCCTTTAATATATGGCAGGCCCTGTGATTTATTAATATTTACTATTTTGATTAGTTTAATACTTTAACAGATACAAGGGGGATTGAGAAGGAGAATGCCATCCAACAATAATCAGAGATGAAAGATGCTGTAATTTAAAATAAGAAATATCATCTCAAACCCATTGCCTTTAGCTTCTGTATTGCCTCTTAAGGCTTATCCTTTTGTGAAACCTTTGCCGTAAATAAAATACCTTCTCCACCAACTGTAAGAAGGAAAAGATGATTTTGAAAGCTATCTTCCACTGTACGTCATACAGAAAGTGTGTATTCAAGCTGGATACAAGGTTGTGTAGGATCAGGACCAGGAGTTAGGTGCTTTGGGCCTGCGTTATCTCGGTGCTGATCCTGTCATCTCTATAACACTTTGAGCATTTTATGCTAGAGAAGGGCAACCTGTTTTTTAAAAAAATGTAAATGCTTAAAAAATTAACTGTCATTTCTAATACTGACCCAGCAGAGTTTTCTGGTTAATAAAAAAAAGTCCTGTTTTCCTCTAACATATTGATTGCTCTCGAGAGTAAAACTGCTGAATACTCCCATATCATCAGCAGTGAAGTCATCTAAATTTTGCTTAAGGATGCTCATACTATTTGCCTCCAGCTCCTTTGAACCAAAATCCCTCCTGGCTATTTATTCTTTCCCTAAAACAATGCCTCCTTCAATTCTTATGCTGACATCATCTGAGGAATTCAGGATGTGCTTACAGAAATCAATGGATTAATCCTCACAATAACCCTAAAAAACAGAGAATTATTCTATTTCTGACCCGGTAGAGTGGGGAATTGAGGTACAGCAAAAAACCTTTTTACCCAAAAGACAGATGCATACAGTCTTAGCAGTGCAAAGCCTCAGCAAACAGAATTGTGATTTGTTTTCTGTATTTCAAGTCCATGTTCTAGCAGTGATACAACGCTTTCCCTCCCCTATGTAATATGTTCACTCTTCCTTCAAATATCTATCCTGGAAACTCCTGCTTGGTGTAAATGTATTATAATCCTTAGTTTCAATATTTCATTCAAGTCACCCCATAAACAGACACTTTCAAGAGTAAATAATTCCATTTTGAATCAACCCCTTTTGTATGTGAGTCATTCTTCCCATGTATCATATTTAGTCAGATTCTTTGTGCTTTCCAGCTGAAACATACCTCTTGTCTCAGTAATTATTTAGGATTCAGTATGTGCTTTCTATATATTAGTGAGGAAAATGCTTCCAAGTATTCTCAAAAGCTTTCTTGCATTTTCATCACAGCCAGTTCAATGGCGACTCTGATTCTTATTCATATAGGATAAGCATGTCAAGTTTGTAATCCCAATACAGTCTTTACTGCAGTCCTATGTTATTTATTCAGTTTATCCCATGTTTCCATTGTCTTCAAAAAGCACTAAATCAGGCAGAGATGGAGCTGAGATTTTGGAACAGATTTTCATTGGCATGAATAGCAGTGAGGTGCCTATTAGGCAGTTCACGTGGCCAGCTAATATGGCTGTTCAAAGCCTTTGGGGATTTGAAAATATCTTCCCAGTGCCCCAAAGTGCAGTAAACCAACCTACTTCATGCTTACTTGTAGAAAGTGTGTCCAGATGAGATGGCAGTGCAAAAGAAAGCGTGTGCTGTAAACTCACACCTGACTTTACTTCATAGAATCTTCCCTGTGTCGACAAGCCTCTAAATATATAGCGAAGGCAAATAAATTCAGTGTGTTCACCACTGCTGTTTGTTGTGATCGCATTAGATTAGAGATCAGAGTTCAAAATTAAGTTCTTGCTATCCTATTGGCAAAGTCTGGGTATTGATGTGACACTTTCCGTGTCTGTGTGATACAGTACATCATGCTCCTTGTAGTATTTTGTGAAATGATTGCCCCATGTCACATCTGCGTCCAGCTTTCTGCTTTGCTTTGTTTTTAAACCCAGGGAAGAGAATTCACTTAAAGCTTGGAGTTTTGGAAAAAGCATAAGACGGGGTGATCAAATTCAGCAGAGTAACAGGATCCTTTTCCTGCAACTTGATCATTTATATGGGATTTTGACAGCTAGAAGGAAAATGATTTCTCTTTTCTTTTAAGCCTGTCTCTGGTCTCAGGCTCATTGCAGCTTTGAGCACTTCAGGCAGGCAAATGATGTCAGAGTCTATTCCAGGAGCACCCTACAGCGACTGAAAGGGCAGTTGGCACAGTGGTGTATCCTCCCCTATCGACATTAACGGAGTATCCTCAGCTCATGTTGGCCTCAGTGGTGCGGCCTCACAAAATCCCCTTCCCTATTGCCACCCATGGGCAGGAAGGGCAGACTGTGGAAGTCAAAGTCAAAGTCAAAGAATTCTTCGATGCCATTTGCTAGGTCCTTTTGGAACAAATGAGAAAGAAAGGTGCCCCCAAGTATGCCTGAATTAAGAACAGCAGGGTTCGGTACTTGGTACTTACTTGGAGGGAGTAGAAAGTGAAACAAGATAGCAGAGGCAGATACGCAAAACTTTGCCTTTGGCATCAGAGTCTTGACAGATAATGAAATCTAGCTCAGGAGAAGAGCGGGCAGAGGGAATTTGCTTTAGCTTATATCTGAGGTTAATGTGTGTTCTTGTTCATATATCCAAGTCCACTTGATGAAAGTCTACTTCTTTCTGCACCTCAGTTTTAACTACACAGTGCCATGTAAACGTGAAGGTCTAAGCAAGGTTATAATGGTCCAGTTGGGTGTTGCTGGAGCCTTTTGCTAGTATGTTATGTGTTTGGTACCCGGAGCTAGTACCTGGAGTTGGTACCACCTTAATTCAGGTGGGACAGGCACAGTGTAGGCTGAATAAGGGGGTCATTCCATGCCCCACTGCCAAGCAGAGGTTATGTCAAGAATTTGATTATCAACCAAGTTTTTGATTGATCCATTTTCAACAAATATCTTTCTGCCAGTAAATGCTGTCTATTCAAAAATGGAAGTGCTTTGCAAATGCGTGTCCCTTTTGATGACAAATAAGTGAGGCCAAGTTATGTCTGTCCAGTGCTCACAGCTACTGCTTGAGTTGTGCAAAAGCCATGTTGAAATCCATGCTCTGCTCCATTCACAGCCAGGGTTTGAACCTGCACTTTGCTATTCCTCAGGCAAGTTTCTTAACTGTTTGCTTGTGTTTTTTTCAAAGCTGCAACTTCAAGATTTTTTTACAAAAGAGTTGTATCTACCCAGCTTGAATTGCAAGGGCCTGGGGTGCCCTGCTGTTTAAGTTTCTGTGTGGAAGTTAGTCCTCCTACAACCCAACAGCTACTTACACGGCCAGCTAGGAAGCAAAAAATAACCATTAGCAAACAAGAAAATATTGAAGGATTTCATAAAAGTGAGCCAATGAACTGTATGAAATCCAGGCAAGTTCTAGTCACTTCTTCAAGGTCTGGAGGGGAATTCAAATTTGCAGATGAAACACAAGCGTGACAGCTGGGATCTCCCCGCAGATGGAGCATATAGGTGCAGTGTATGGATCTCATCAAAGACAGACGCGATCGGGAGCCTCTTTGGTTTGTCTTCATTCATGCCTTGCCAGTTCTGCTCACTTTGATGATAAAATTCCTTCTCACTGCAATTTCAAGGAAATAGGGAGAAAACACACAAAATATACTTCAGAAAATTTCACTCAGGCTTTTAGAACAATTTTCTGTTAAGGAGTCAGTGTTTTGTCTCTAAGGGGGATTTGCAGTGTTTCAACCAATACTAAATAGGAAACTAAACTAACCTGTCAGTAAAAGTAAAATGTTGACTCATGTTGACATTTGAGCTAAAACTTATAACAGGCCTTGGGAAGAACAGCTAAGATCTCTTGCATCTGCTTCCTATCTGGAGGTAGAGGTTATTAACGTTTGCTTTACTTTTGACTAAGGAAAAAAAAAGGAATTAACACCAAAAAGACGAGCCTGAATTAAAAATAATGAGTCTATTCATATTTATAGTGTCTCTCACAGAGACGTACACTCACTGGAAAACCAGCAATATTTCCATAGAATCACAATGCTCATTCTTAAAACTTTTATTAATTCCATTTGTAAGAAATGAAAGTATTCACAGTGTTAAGAGTGGTGAACTAGGGAAATACTATGAATTCTGTTCCATTAATATTCACTGTTTGCAACAGTTAAAATCCTAACACCCAAATTCACAGGCAAATCTCATATGGAGAAAATTTTCCTGTCCCTGTAACTGATGATACAGAGGACTGTAATTTCTGATAGTTGCAGATGATGCACGTCAGCTGTGTTGAGGAGATAACCTAGCAATATTAAAGACTAAAATATGCACAACAAGTGACAGGCTGGTCACTCTTCCATAAAACCTAAGACATCTCTCCAGGTAAGACTTCCAGCCTTTTAGGAAAACATCCCTCTAAGACATCTGACAGGGTAAAAAAAAAAAAGCAGCCATTTCCACCAGGTCTTGAAGGTTAGGAAATACAACAGCTCTACTAAATCCTGGAATACGTGGCCACCCAATGGTAACAAACTGTTAGTCTCTGAGCCTTAGTTTCCCAAACTCTGTTGGAGGTGACTGAGACTGAGACTCATTTCCAAAGCTTTCAGCTGGGATGTTTTATTTAATGGGTTTTGTTGTGTGGGAACTGATTAAGACCAATGATATGATAAGGTCTGCCACTTAATTGGGAAAGGGTTTGACTTAAAAAATTTGAGCTCAGCCACTGCCAAGTGCTATCGAGGGTGAAACTGATGTATCAAAAAAAAAAACCACCAAACCTTATGCTATGGAAATGAGTGGCGGGATCTGGCTGGATCATAGTCTGATGGACCTAATGTGAGAATCGCACAGTGAGGTTTTGTGGTTGGCATTATGTAGAAAGTCGGTCTAGGTGATCTGAATGGTGCCTCCTGGCCCCAGAAGATATTAAACCGAGGGATGTTTTGGTGTTTTTTCTGAGTGTGTTGTTTAAAATGGCATTTCTTGTGTCTGCTTTCACACCACAAGTGCAAGGTATTTACTTGCACTCATATTAGTGAGCTTTTAGCTGCTCTAATCAAGATCCTGCAAATGTTGTATTTGGGAATGGGGCTAAATATATTCATAAGCTTTTGCAGGAGCAGGCATTAATCAGAGCAACCCTTTTTAAAAGGACTGCATTTAATTAAATTAATTATGTTTCTTTGTATTTAATTAATCCCATGCTTCAGGGTTTCCACTGGATGCCTAGAGAGGCCAGGAAGATTTTTTTTCCCACCTTTGATGAATAACTTGGCTGGTGATTTTTGGTGTTTATTTTTTCCCTATTTTTCTCATATTCATGAGAGATTGGCGACAGCCCGACATGGGACAGGAGGTCAGGTGCACTGTTGCTTCCCTCTTGATTTCTTCTTGCTCCTGTGCTCAGCTTTAAACCACTCATGAGTTACAAGGCCAGGAAAATTTTCTCCATATCAGATTTGCAATAATTTTGTACGTTGGCTAGATTCCTTGGACATTTTCACCTGGCCAGTGTCCTGCAATCGAAGGTGCCCAAACCACTGGTGACGACTTGAGTCTCTCCTGGGCTCATCCTGTGCAATACTATGGTTTTGAGGTTGTTTTGCTTTCTTGAGCAATAGATCTCATTTTTTTTCTGAGTGTTGGGGAACGGAGCCAAGGATATTTGGATTTGTACACAGAAAAGGCCCTTGGGGGACCTCCCAGTCTTAGCATCTGTTACATCTTTACTCACAAGAGAGTAGATTAGGTTATCCAGGTGATGTCGTGCAGTCTGACATCCCTGGGACAGCTCAGCATGAAGTCAGAACTTGAAATTACTTTATGCTTATAATTCTTGGGCAACCTGCACATAAGAAAAGACAAATTATACAAATGGCAACTAGCCACAAGTTTTAAGGAGATTCGAATGCAGGTCTCAATAAAGATAGATGATATATTTATGAGATTACAGGCTCTCATTACGGTTTCTAACAGCCACCATCCTGTTCATGACTTTAACACTGATGCATGGTGCAGAGCTGTGCCTGGCTGCCGTGCTGCCAAAGGAGAGCTGGGGGCAGAGCCCAGCTCCGGGAACAAGGCTGGAGCCAGGGATGGAGGGTGGGATGTCCTCATGGCTGGCATGAAAAAAAGCTGGAGACCAATGCTTTTTGTCCCTCTAGGTGACAGAGCTGCAGTTAAGTACTTAGCTTGAAAGAAAACCTTTTGATGTTAATTGGGATAACAGGGTCCCCAGGTATGAATAGGGATTTGTGGTGATCATAATTAATTAGGACCATGACAAACTATTTTTTTCAGAAGGTACCCAAAATCCAGTTTTGCACTGGATCTAATATACAGATCATAAACCACAGCTTTATTTTTTTGAAATAAAGCATGTTATTGACCAGGGGTTTTAAGTGTGGGTTTTCTACTTTGTTTTTTCTAATGTGCACCAACACAGGGACTGATTCTTCAGAAAACCCCAGAGGAAAGGTCAACATCTAAGACCACCTTGGGCATGAAGAACACAGGAATGAGATTGCAGAAATGCCTTAAAATCTTTCTGGGTCTGTACAGGACAAGGCTTGATTTAGACTGGGGCAACTAAGACTAGAGCCAGGGCCCTTAGGCTGCGTAGCTGGTCTATGCTCTGTGATTGTCTGGGTAAGAGATGCAAGTTGAGAGTGCCATAGCTCCTCGGTGGTCCATCTTTCTGGGTTCTTCCTTGTGGAAACCCTTATTTTAGCAGGCAGGTCTTGCTTTGAGATGAGCCCAGGACCAGGGTTACTAATTCTTCCTTCTCATAATCCTTGTGCCTTCAGGTAGAGAGGACCACAGAAATGCTCTTGACACAAGTGCTCTTTGGTTCAGCTTACAAATTGGGTTGCCTTTTAAATCTGGGTTTGGGCTGGGATTGCAAATGCTGTGATGGGGCTGAAAGTGGAGTGTTACATTCTGGGGCTTGAGATCAAAGGCTGTGTATCCTTTCTGCCAGAAATACTGATCTGGGAGGAATGAGGAATTAATTCCCCAGTAATTAATAAACAGCACAAAACTCACTGTCTTCTGCTCAAATGCAAGACTTCTACCTCTGAGCTTCCTCCTTTAACACAGGACAATCAGCAAGCTCTTGAAATATTCCTTGGGAAAGCAAAATCTCCTATTGCACACACTTGTCTCCTGGGGAAAGTATGAGAAAGAGCAGACAGCAGATGACAAATGCCAGTCACATCTCTGAATGGGCTACTGGAAGACGGTCACACATTATGGTGGGGAGCCCAACACGCGAACATACAAACATACCAACATACGATCTGTCAGCACATCATCAGACAAACTTCATACCAAAGCTGGGGGGGCATTTTGCCTCAGTAACATAATGCCTCTTACTCACAGCCTCAGCATTTGTTACTTTAAAACTGTAGGCGTTTTTTGTTCGGTTGTTGCATTTAGCTTTTTCCAGTAAGTTTTAAAGGAAAAAATATACAAAAAATTCCTTCCTTTTAACAATGCTGTCTCCTTTTTTAGATTTGCAGCTGAGGAAGGGTGTGTTCAAGGAAGAGAATGCCAGTTTCTTAGGAAAGCTTTTATTTAACCAAAAAAAAAAAAAACACCAAACACGGGAAAACAGTCCAACACAACAAATCAGAAACTAAACGGTAATGTCAGTCAAATCAAAAAAAGGACCATCAGATTCTTAAGTAAAAGCTACAGATAGAGTGAGCCAGACGCCAAACTGATTTTATTATGCCTCCACTTTAGCATAAATAGGCAACTGTCAAAATACAGCATCTTGTCATTCGGCAAAGTGAAATTCTACTAAATTGAATCAAGTTGAACAGAGAGACGACTGTAGTTTAGACAGGCTCTCCCTCCCCTTCTGACATTGTGGGCCTGCTTGGCAGAGCGCTCAGGTTTCAAATGAAAGAAATGTGTTGGAATAGAGCAAGTGATGAAAAAAATGTCCTTAACAGGAACTTCATTAATTAAAACCCAAGAGGCTGACAAGCCTTGAGCTAATATCTTGCAGTGTTGGGGTGAGGGGTATATATTACTCAGAGCTACAAGCCAGGTTTATCCCCCACCCCTATTATCAGGACTGGTGGAAGTTTCTTCTGTAATTTAAACAGTATTCACTGTTGGAAAAGAAAAGAAAAGAAACACAACATCAATAAAACTGAGCACGTCGCACTTCTGCTAACCTTAGGGCAGTGTGCAGCTCTCATCATTTATAAAAATCTAGGCTATCAATTTTAGGGTGTTATACTGGTGCCCATCACCAGAGTATCTCTCAAAGCACCTAAAGTAGATTAGCCCCAGACTAGCTTCACAGCAGTATTCATGGACTTGCTGACTTCTGGCATTCGAAAATCCACCTTGGACAGGATAGTGTCTTTGTTAGTTTGTTCATGAGTTTTGAGTTTTTCTTAGCTTTCTGCAACTAGATTTGACTTTAGGCTGGCCAAGAAGGCAGGTAGAGGGGGACTGCCCAGTGGCTTTTGAGCTTCTTGCTTGCAATAGTAGAAGAGACGGTAAAGAAGGGGTTCAGCATTTCCTGAAGATCAAATGTACCTTAACTTCTGTAGGACCTATAAGGCAGATTTTAACTTCAGGTTTTCAGAGGTGTTCTGCCTGACTCAATGCTGCATGGTATTTTTCATCGTAGGACCCTGTGCTCATTTGTGTCTCTCTGAAGGTTTGTCTGAATTTTTTCCATGCCATGCACTCCCTTCAAGCTGTATTTCTCTTGAAGTGTCATCAAAATGCTTCAGTCTTGTGTAAGTACAGAGTCCACAAAAAATACTTACTTGTCATACAAAACATGAAGAGAGTAAGCTGAGGGGAGCTACGATCAGACAAGGAGCTGGAGGTCTAGTGAAAAAGAAAACCAGGAGTAATTAAAATAGGAGCTCTGGGGTGAAATGGCTTAGATGATTGTATCCTGATGGAGCCTGAAACAAGGAGACAGAAGAGAGTCACATTCCTGTGCATTATGTAGCTGCATGAACCAGGCCACATGTCTCCTTCTGCAACCTTCATCACTTTTTATCTAATTTCAGCATGTGGTGATAATGAATTTTTGTGATAATGAAGCAGGGACAGCCATCTTTTCAGTCAGGGAGTATTTATTCATTCCAGTGAATGCCTGTCCACTGACAGAGGCAATGATCCAAAAGCAGGGAAATACCACATCTGACTGGGAAATAAGAAATGGAGGGCTTTCCCTGAGGACAATGGGAAAGGAGAGGGCAGGAATTAGGGTTACCACCTAGCTCACTGTGCACTCCTTTGCAACAAAGCAAAAGAAAGGATCAATAGACCTTGCTATGAATCTCCCATTCCCCTGAGCATCTGTGAGATTAACATGAGCTGGAGAAAGAAGAAAAGAAAGATTAAAAATTGCAATATTGAAAAGGAGATTATAAAAAAACCCGGTGTGTTATCTTTCTTTTTTGACTTTGGTTTTAAATTAGGGTATTTCACACATAAGAGGGAGCATATTTTCAAATAAAACCCTCAACATCTGGAAATTTCATCTTTTCTTCATGGACTAGACAGGCCTTCCTTCCTTTCCTTCTGCTGGTCAGTCCCAGCCAAAAGCCAGAGTCCAACATCCATGCTCAATAAAGTATATGGAATAAAACATTACACATGCTACACTACCAAACAAATGGTAGTAATCAGGCTATTGAAATTAAGGGGCTAAAAGAAAAGGAGTTTGACCCATTTGCCAAAGCAATAGGAAAATGTACCCGAGCCTATTGTAAAAAAGAAGAAGAAAAAAATGCAATGAGAAAAATTTATTTTGCTAAACAGAAATTGCTTACTTATATCAAGCTCTCTTCAGGCCAGAGGAAATAGCCAGATGTCTCACTCAGGCTAATAGCACTTTTGCAGACATATTTATCTCATAGACTTTCACCTTCAGCTGTACAGCAGTTCAAGAAGTCTTAACGCAAGTGGACTGGCCATCAAATGTCTCCGGGTAACTTCTCCACCCATTAGTTCAGGCCATACGAAGGTTTGCATCCAAATCTAAATACCAGCTTATAGCCTATGCCTATCTCTGTTTGAAACTTTCCTTTGCAGCACAGAGCAAAATAGGGTTTTTTTTTCATTATTAGAAACCAGATAAGTCTCCAGTTTTGTCTGACAGGTGAAGTGAATGGCTTCTGTGTGAGATTAGGTCAATAAAACTCTCAGAAAGTCAGTGCCCGCTTTTCCATAGACCTTTCACACAAAGATTAACTTCATGCCTCAAATTTAATATAGGTAAGTGCAAAAATGTCCCCCTAGGATCAGAGGTCTGACCTAGGATCAGAGTCGGGCACTCTCTTCTTGAAAGCAATGACTCAGAAAAGGAGCTACTTCACATCGACTCCCAGGAAGACACTATTGGATAAGGACAAACTTGAAATATGAATAGAAAGGTGGTAAGCAGGAAGGCATCTTATATAAGTATTGGTGAGACCAATGCTGGAATATTTCATACATCCATTCCCAATGACTCCATATTTAAAGAAATTTTGGAAAATTGGAAGGCAAATCTCAAATTACTGGAAATGGCTTTCAATGAGAAACTCAACTTGAGTCAAAATTGTTCAGTCCATGGAGTTTATCAGGGAGATAATTGAGCAGTGATGCAATTACAGTCTGTGAAAATGTTGTCAAGGAGGAAAGACTCAGCATACAATGTCTCTTTAATCAATCAGAGAAAGGAATAATGGGAATGGAAGTCCTAAAAATTACAAATAGAACTATGACAATGGAAATGATTAATCATTACCACAAACTACAAGGAAAGCAATGAAAGATTCACCTGTGGATCTTTTCAAGGGACTATAAAAATGTCAAAGGTGTGTTTTAGCCAATACAAAATTAAGGCTTTATCAAACAAAAATTATTGGAGTCTGTAGCCAGGTTACTGTGGATAATCTGATAGGTGCACCACCATTAAATGTCTTTCCATGGCCTTTCTGGCCTTAAATTCACTGAATCAATTAGTCTACTATAGCGTCCCCATTCCAGCCTTGAGCATCTATGAAGCCACTGATCAAATCTTTGCACAATCAGCACATGGTTGTGGTGCTTTGGCACAGCCGAGGGATTATGGTGTTAATATTGGAAATGAGTTGCATGGATCTAGGTTAAAAGCTGATGCAGGCTGTGTATAGCTTGTGTACGTGGTGCCCTAAATGAGCTAAAAGGGGTTTTGACTAGTCTAGGAGGAGGCTGTTAATACCGTCAGCCCGTACAGATATTCTCTCCTAACTGAAACATGCAGAGCAAACTGCTATTTATCAGCATAAAAGTGCTGCCAAGGGAGAAAGGAAGATCTTCCCAGTCTCTCACACGGAGCCTTTGAATTCAGGCTGTCTTCACAGAAGTAATATTAAGCGATCTGAGGAGACTGCCTTATAGTCGTTCCCAGGCTTCTTTGTGGAGTAGCTGGCAGAAAAAGATGGGAGGGAAACAGCAGAGAAAGGTGGAAGATAAAAGGAAAAGTTTGAAGTGAAATGTTGCACTTATTTAGCTGACTAAAGTTCACCATCTGTGTAGAGCAGTGTCGAGAGCCAAGGAATTTGCATGTTACAGTGAACCATTTATGAAATACACAAATATGTATATAAATATATTATACTAAGTTTTCTTGTAGTTGAGGGTTTTTTTACCAGTAACAGACCCTAATTACACTAATGTTCATAACTTTACATAAATCACTTGCCATAAGGAATCAATAGATTTCTAAAAATTCCTGAGATTTCATAGACAGTTTTTCAGGATTACATGTAATATACTCTTCAACATTTACTTGAAGCTTTCATTTCACTTCCAAAATGGAGGGGTTTTTTTTCCCCCCTCTAAATACTCCCATCATCATTTTTTTCAGCCTGATTTTTAATTAATTTTTTATTGGACCATACAATGTATATTAGTATCAGCCCGGGAAGAATGTCGCAGATGAAAACTTTCCACTTTATTATGCAAAGCGACCTCTTTAATCCAGCTAAACCTTTCTAACACAAAAAGAACAAAATCTTCTCAAGTGCCAGGGCACATTGACACCTTTGCGGGTTTCAGTGAAGAAAATCACTTTCCAGCTTAACTTTGTATGTGTGAAAGGCTTTGGATTTGCAGCTCTGGAGACAAGAAGCTGGAGGCTCAGCTGCTGTAATCTAGTAGAGATTTGCACAAGATGAAGTTCTGGACCCATCTGGTCACTTAATGGCAGTGTGTGTAGGCAGAGAGAGAAACAAGAGAAGTTGGCCAGCGTTATCTTGCTCGTGTGCCTTCTTTTGCAGTAGTTGTCAGTCTATCAGCATGCACAGTTGTAAGTTATTCTGCACCCTGAACACCCACTCCAATCCTCAGTTGAACTTTCTGCATTTCTTTAAGGAGATCATGATGGTCGTTCAATGTTACTGAACTCAGTTGTTCTTCTACCTCCTCCCTGAAATTAAGCTCAGGTTTCGGCAAATAAAACATGTGGAGGGGTCTGCCCTGGCCTGGTGTTGTTCAATACTTTCACAAATGACTTGCATGATGGAGAGCATAAATGTAAAGGTATCAACAGCACAGGAGAGGCTACATGCATGCTGGAAGAATGGATTGACATCAGGATCAGCTGAACAAAGTGAAGAAATGGTCTGAAAGAACAGGGTGTAATCTAATACCAGCACATGCAAAAGTCCAGATTGGAGTAAGAATAATCAACTGCACAAATACAAGATGAGGGTGACCGACAATTCTGTTGAAAAAGTTCAAGGTGTTACAGAGGACCAGAAATTGAGTGAATGCATGTCAACACTGTCATGCTGTTGGGAAAAAAAAAAGTGAACATGACAAAGAGCAGGGTAATCCGCAAGACCATGAAGCACCCCTCCTGCTCTCTTCAGTACCAGTATGTCCCCAGCTGAGATACAGCGTCCAGTTCTGGCACCTCTCTTAAGGAAGAGTATACACTGATCAGGGAGGACAGAAGTGAAACTCACACGAGGATGGGAGAACAGCTAGAAAACCTGGCCCGGGAGGAAAAACTGAAAGAACAATTTTTAAGATGACAATAAACCCGAAACAGCTCCTGAAGGTATCTTCTATATATTCCTGTTTGCATGCAGTGCCCATGAAACACGGTCACTTTATTTCTTTAGCAAACACATGTGAATACATTTCCCTCTGCCCCGTCAGGGATGACTACCAGGCATCCATGAAGAATCCTGGGTCTCCTCACTTGGAGTCCTCCAAATTTGGGATCGACCTCCTCATCTCAAGCCTTTAGACAGCTCCAAACCTGTCAGCCAGCAGGTCAGGGTTCTCCACAGCCAACTGCCTTACAGCTTCTGGATGAAGAGTTGGCTGGTCCCTGGCTGCTGTGTACAAAATAATCTGGGTTTAAGCACCAACATGTAGATGATTTCTTCCCTCTGTGGAGCAGTGTCTTACCAGATAAATTACAAGAGCTCTTTCTTGCCTTTAACTAAGATCGCAGTAGTCAGCTATGAGCTATAAATGCAGCTCCAGGAAATGAGCTCCAGGAATGAGCTCCAGGAAATGGCAACTGCTCATCTTTAGGGCCATAAAATCAACTATAATAAAACATATACTTTCCTAAAAGGGTCTGTG
Source organism: Platalea leucorodia (assembly GCF_965183815.1). Classification (NCBI taxonomy): domain Eukaryota; kingdom Metazoa; phylum Chordata; class Aves; order Pelecaniformes; family Threskiornithidae; genus Platalea; species Platalea leucorodia. The sequence goes on along the minus strand of NC_138825.1, from coordinate 121,891,617 downwards.
TAGATAGCAGAGCTGAAATAGCATCTGTCTGAACACACAAAAGCACAGGTACTGGGATTCAGTCTCTGCTGCAGGTGTATCACTTGAACTAGATTGGTCATTGATGCTCACTGGCTATGATTACTATCTGTGATTTACAGAATTTCCTCTGCACCGCGCATTGCAATCAATCAGTGTAGTTCAAAGCGAGTCACTAGGTAAATTGCCCACACTGAAACCTGAAATTCATACAGGGTAAAACAGGTGAAGGTTGCAGGACCATGTGCACTTCCATTGCCTCATTTACTGTTGTACTGAGCTAAGGCACTAATAATAAAAGCCTAAAAAAAAAAAAAAAAAGATGCATTTTCATAGCAGAATATTTGATGTGGCAAATGCCTCAGTCAGATCTCTGACAAAGCAGGAATGTCACAGGCTGTACAAACATGTGATTGAGGCATTCATTAGAAACACCCACAAAACCACACACACACACACACAGAGGAACGCACACTTCATATAAATAAGACTTAAGGAAATAGAATTTATATTCTGATAATATTCACGCACGTTCACAATTCATCTACAGATGAAAATTTTATTTGCTTGTGTTCTGTTTACTTTTTATTAATCCAAAACATTTTAGCAAAAAAAAAAAAAAAAAAATCATTGCTGGGGATTTTCTCCACTGCTGTGAATTACAAGGAAGTCTTCTAAGAGTTTTCAAAGAAAATAATATGCATCATTAGCTATGAGTATTCGTAGCTGCATCCATTGTGCAAATAACTTTGTTTAAAGCTGTGAGTGTACAAACATGTCATGAACAGATACTCTGAACTGGGTAAATTGTGGACACTCCCACTTAAAAGCTTGGCCAGGACTGACCGCTGAGTTCAGAATCATTTGCAAAAATTATTTAATAAGTAATTATGAATATGGAATATGGAAAAAATTCAAGGGAATCATGGAATCAAAAAAAATTAAATACGACTTATTGCTTTTTTTTTTTTTTTGTCAATTATTAGCCTGCAGTCTGCACATAGCACGTACATCTTATAAAATAAACTAATTTTCCTAGAAGAGAAGTCTCAGGATGAACTTGAACTACAGCGCATCTTCCAGCTGTTCAAACTGATTATATCTCCATGAAAACAACTCAGGCCTCTGTTTATTTATTTTTTCAGTTATACTCGGTTATTACTGAATGAAAGAGCTGTGACTCCAGGTGTCATGTATATGTAACCATTTACCAATCAGATTATTAACATTCCAGTCCCCTTAGTCTTTACGCAATATCTCCAATGGAAAACTTCCTTTTGAGGTGAATGAATATTAGATCAGACCTTCAATATGTTGTGGTCATGATCAATCCATGCAACGAAGCCAAACCCAAAGGAATTGTTTTTAAAAATATGTTGAATGAATCATCTGAGGGCATTGCAAAAACTGAATAAATCATAGAATCATAGAATCACAGAATGCTTTGGGACAGAAGAGACCTTTAAAGGTCATCTAATCCATCCCCCCTGCAATGGGCAGGGGCATCTACAACCAGATCAGGTTGCTCAGAGCCCCGTCCAGCCTGGCCTTGAATGTTTCCAAGGATGGGGCATCTACCACCTCTCTGGGCAATCCGTTCCAGTGTTTCACCACCCTCATTGTGAATTTTTTTTTTCCTTGTGTTTAGTCTAAATCTACCCTCTTTTAGTTTAAAACCGTTACCCCTTGTCCTGTCAGGGGTGAAAAGGTGAAATTTGGAGAAGAAAATACATTGTCTTGTCTCGTATGTACCAAGCATATTCATCAAGCCGCTTTATGGGTAGATGTGTGCATCTACACACACACACACATGCGTACACAGAGACAGATACATGCATGCACACATCTACATGCATATAAATAGTTTTATGACGGGTGTCTCAAAATGGCAGTGTTCCCACAGAATCTCCAATTCTGTTTCTTGGCATGCAAGCAGATATTTCTGCCATGTAAAGACATGCTGTTACGAGTTTTGATTTTCTGGCTGATTGTTGACAGAAGATCATGAAATCTCAGGGCACCATGTCAACCCTGAGACTGCAAGGGAAAGTGAAGAGCCTAGGCACACTTAGGAGTTCTTAATAACTTCTTGAATTTGAACTTTTGTCAACTCTGACCTTTATTCTTTCCCTGAATCTGTGATTGGAGCTGTTTTCTGTGTTGAGACATCTTGGGAGCCAGCAAGCAGCATGAAAGGAACGATGGCTCTGCCCATCCTTGTAATCCCCTCTCTACAGGAGAGGTGCAGACATCTAAGTAAAGCAAATTGCACTTTGTATGTCACCAGACTCCTCATCCATCATGCTGCTTAGTCAAAATGTGTGGGTATATACGACCAGTAACCTACCTATGGTGGAATACATGAGTGAGCAGGAGGGATTGCCATGTCTGTCTGGTTTCTAAGAAAGCAATGGACTTCCAGCTTAGCAAAAGAAAGCATTCAGATTAGAACACCACAGATCTTTCTGATTCATTGCCTTGGAGAAGTAAGAGCAGCTCTGGCATATACCCCTGTTATTGTGTGCCAGCTATGAGAGAAGCCACACTGAGAAGCCTGGGGCCTTACACCGTAAGCAAAAAGAAAAATAAAGAAATCCACCGCGGGAATTGCTTCTTGTTAGTGCAGCTCAAACCCACAGACTGCAAAAGGTTAAGCTTTTGGTATAAAACCTAAATAGAGTTTGTCATGTTGGTCCCACATAAATACAGTACTCTACTGTTTAGTTTGTTGTTTAAATCCTCCTCTTGCCAGTGCCTGGGCCTTTTGCAGATGTCTGAACATGGGAGAAGCCTTGTGGTGCCAAATTCATTTTGAGACTAGCCATTTATTTTGCTTTGGACTATTTTTTTGTTTTGTTTTGCTGTTGCTTTTTTTTTAAATTCTTATTCTGTTCACCAGAATCATCCTTTTATGTTTGACATGCAGAAACACATGCACACACACAAATGCTCACGAAACAACATCGTGGCCACTTGCCAAGGAAAAGGTCAGGTCCTCAGGACACAAGCTGGTGGGTTTGCATAAGTGCACTTGTCTACGAGGTGAACACTTTCACCACGGGAACACACCCGAAAGTGCTATAACAGGGCTCTGGGCTCTCACCAGGACTGCCACGGAGAAGCCACAACCCCAGCATTGCCTGGGCTTTGAAATGAAAGAAGATTTCTCAAGCATTGCTAATACCTTCTCAAAAGCCTTTATGCACAATTAACTTGGGGAACTCATCACCACTAGGAAGAACTGAAACCAAGGTTATACTAATATTCAAAATATGGATGCTGAAGCACATCACAGAAACATCCAGAAGTACCTTAGCTTGCAGAATAATATGTGCATAGGGAAAGCAGCACTGAATTTACATTCTTAACAGGCAAATTTCTGTGGTCTACACTCATTAACAAATTTCCTTAAAAGGCAGTGAAACAGTTAACCCAGGCTCCCTGCAGAAACTGTGCATAAAAATGTAAAAATGTTGTTTTCTTTCTCTGTATCAGCTTGTGTCCCAATGAACTGCTATAAATTATTCTGCAATACAGATTCTGAGTAGTACAGTTAAGCTCATCTCAGATAAGAAAGGTTTGTTGTTTGCAAAGATGTCATGGTTATACCCACAGTAATAATGTATCCCTAGACACAGGAATCTCAGCCTGCTCGTGTGAATCCTCGTGACTTGCTGCAGTGGGAAAATATCAGGGTTAAAGATGGGTCAGAAGACGTCAAGTTAGTGATCAGCAATGCAGTCTCCTGAACTAACCTCTGAAAACCATTGTACCAAACTCAGAGGTGAAAGAAAAGTTCAGCTTGAGCCATTTCAGCACAACCTAAACTGTGCTGTTCAAGCTGTACAGACAGCGGGAAAGCATTTCATAGCAATTTCTGTAATTAAAAGGTATTTTCATTTAACAGACTTCAAACGGATTCTATTTTCCAATGACAATTTTTGTGAAGTACCTCATTTAAACACTTATCAGTATGACAATTAGGATATAAAGCCAACTTGGGAGTGAATGAGATCTTTAAAAGCAATTATTTTGCTAATGGTTAAGACAAGAATTTCCCTAATCATTTTAATTAAAAGTACATTGTAAAAAGTGAAATAAAACTAATAATATTGGCAATTGTGCACCCACAAAAATGTATCAGACAATTTGCCCTTCTTTAAAGTGAGCAATTTAAAGGAGTTTGTTCACCTGCTCTATTCTTTTGCTTGAAGCTATTAAACATTCAGTTACACTGATTTGAGATTGCAATCGTGTCTTCTGTGATGAAAGAAGAAAATGTGTTAGATTAGATTTACTCTGACTGTGGAGCCTGGATCAGAACTGCTTCCTATTCACTCTAGAAAGAATCTGAAATAATTCCATTAAAAATCCTTTTATGAACCTCAAACCTGATTCAAGTCTCATTTACAGGGCTTTTTACAAAGGCATATCTCCATATCTACCTGCTGTCCTGACATCCCTTCTCAGATTCATGGCTTACCACCTCTCCTGCTCTACCAACTGGCTGCCCATTAGGCTTGGTTTCATGAAGCATAGCCCATACTCTCTCTAGCATCTTTGTTGCTGGTGTCTGCTTTGGTGGTGGGTTCTGTCCCTACTTCCTCGCTCCTACCCTTCCCTTTTGTGTCTCCTCCCCCTTGTCAGGTCTGCCTTGCCACCCTCATATGGGGTTCACCCTCAACTGCTTCTCACTCACTCCTGTTGGGTGCAGAGACTCTTGTGGCAAGCCCAAGACTTGGCTGATTTCCCTCTTACCCAGTATGTCTTCCTGTAACTTTGCTGACCTTCTAGCTAATATTTTTTAGGTATTTCCAGACAACTCTACATCCTATATTACGCAACCCTTCATCACAGTTTTCCCCCACCTCACATTTGACTCACCATCATCCCTTTCATCTCCCTTTCTTCTCCCTTTCTTCTTGAACTTTCTCCAAGTCAGATCTCACAAGTGCTTTCAAAGGTGCAACACAACCTTCCTCATTTCTTTGGTGCCATTTCTCTTGCTCACGTTCTGTCTCACAGCACTCTTTTTCCTTCCTCCTGATACAAACAGGGACATTTGTGTTCCTCCTTTGACATTGATGGCCCTACTCCACGTGACATCTCCACAGATCCTGTCCCTCATTCCTCTGAATTTTTCACTTTCTTCTCATTCTTACTGCATTTTCCTCTTTCATACCCCTCCTTAAAACATCGTTCTCCCGTTGCACCTCCAAAGATACTGGTGAGGATTTGGGGTGCCAGCATACTTTGTCTACTGATTGTCCCATGGAGTAGCAGTTGTCTCCTTCCCTTGCCATTGCTGTCCACAGCCATCTGTTGTTTCTTGCCTCACACCTACTGCTGCGGTACAAGATCTTGTTATCAACACCTGGAGAGTCACTGGGACCCGCTGAGTCACCAGGAGGGCCCGTGTGTAAGCCATTAGCCCTCGGCAAACACAATGTAAGACAGCTTAGGTGGTAACTTTATTAACACAGGGTCTGTATTTATACAGCTCCTTGTTGGGGACCTGACCCTAGAGTTCAGGTCTCCCAGGGGGTAAGATACTATGACTAATAATAATACTAATCCCACGAATATCAGCAAGGGAATGTTTTTGATTACAATACAGATGCCTATGTTTGAACAAGGGGTTTCAAAATGTGCTTGCATTGTAATTTAAAAGAAATGGTTATGCTGTGGAAGGCCCTTTGACCCATCTATACTTGCTCCCAAAGTGATGTGAAATTCATCCCCTGCAGAAAGGCAGCGCAATGAGCCAATTAGACCCCCAAGACCCACAAAGGGTGAGTTATGCCCAAAGAGCACCTACATGTTATGAAAGTATATTGCCGCAAAAAAAGTACCCTAACTCTGTAACAGTCTCTTTGAACACAATATAAATGCTACTGTGGACCACAGGGGTTAATCCATTACAACAAGGCAATTAGATTTAGTGACTGTTTGGAAGATAAAAGCAGCGAGTCATAATCAATCCTGAGAACCCAGACATGATAAATTTCTATAATTTCCTCTTACTTCATAGATCTGAGCATGACAAAGAGAGTTAGGGTAGAGTGGTTACAGTCCCATGTCAAAAATGCAAGAGGAATTTTATTTTTATTAAACAAGTTACTTGCGAAAAAGGAGTCTTTCTCTCGCTCTCTTTTGGGCAATCCCATTCCAGATGGTGATATGTTTAGCCCTCAAACATTTTGTAGATGCCTCTTGCTAAGCTTTGAATGTCAGCTTCTGGAGGCCGATGGGAACAAAGGGGTTTTTTCCTGATTCTTCTACAGCCAGGCGACTTCAAATTGAAAGCCTCATTCCCCATCTTCTGTCTAAATCCTGCCCAGAATACTTATGCTCTGCTTACAGCTTGTTTCATCCACAGTGGCTAGTGGGAGAACATGTTTTCAGTCTTGTGTAGAGGTGGTATGTAGCATTATGTGCAGCCAGAGCCTTCCCAAGCTGAATTTCGGTAGTGGATCAAATGATTTCTACAGCAGAGAGCGGCAAGACCCCCATCATTAGGCTGTCCACAAAGCCAAACCCCAGGCCAGTATGAAAGACTTGCTAAAAGGAGAGCCACCATGGTAGTTTGAATTGTGCATGTGTCGGTGCACTCTGCAGCACAAGCCATCTAACCTGGCAGAAGGATCCTGGCTCTCTGACAATGTCCTCCAGCAACCTGTGTGTTGGCATAAATTAGATACGCGAGGTTGGATGCCTGCTTGGCGTAACTCCGCCGATCTCACTGCATTGTGATATGCCTGCAAAGCAAAAGATCTTGTTCTCACAGGATATGTGTATCAAGGCGATGCCCTGGAAATGCTGATCTCGGTGCAGAGTCACAGCTCAAACTTTCCCTGGAGACTTGAGTTAGAGAACCAGCAGTGCAAGTGCAAGGCACTGCCGCCCCACGCAGCACAGCTCCTCTTGGCATGGGCTAGCTGGAGCCTGATAGCAGCTGGTGGGGCTGAGATTTGATCACAGATAGTGGGACTTAGCTCACCTGCTTCTGGCTTTCCAAAAAAAATGTGACCTAACCCAGGTCACTAGTCATGGAGATTCCCTCTGCACTCAGGAAGAAAAGATCAGGGAGGGATTAAGATCAGGAGTAGGGAAAGACTATCAAGGGCTAAAGTATCCCTGAGTAAGGGGGAATCAATGCCCTGTGAAGATGCTAACCATACAGAGAGACTAAACAATTTGTTTAGACAAGATGTTTAGCTTTTAGAGAGCTAAAGTTAGGTGAGATTAACCTGACCCTTTAAATCTGTGCAAAGCTAGAGGTAAAAAATAAGTTCACGTACTTGAAATGGTCTGATACTCCCATCAGCTATTAATTAGCCTCATGCTCCCCTTTTTCCCTTTTTCCCTTTTTCCTAGCAAAAGCCCCAAACTAAGCAGGTTGGGCAGCACCCAGGCAATGTCCTGGCCCTTTGTAGGGGTGTAAGTTCAGAAACATCACATAGGAGTTCTCAGGAAGAAAAACTGTCCCTGGTGGGACAACCCTACCTTTTCCTGGAAGAATATTGGTGAGTTGTCTTCTTCAGTGAGCTCATCCATGGCTCAGCATCGCAGGAGTAGAGCACCAACCAAAAAGGTGACACAACTCTAAGAGTAAATAAGCTGCACCCCCCTCTGCTCCCCACCCACCCATCGCACCCAGCGATGTGCATCTGCTGGTGGCATTTGGGTCAGGAGAACTGGGCTTGAGCCACCTCAGTGGCTGCAGCGTCATTCAGTGCCTTAAGTGACACATAATCCCCTGTTTGACCACTGGCCTGCATATCTGTGGTGATGTGACCAGCAGTTCAAGCATTCCTCTTCTGTGTATGCAGTTTATTAGGGCTTTCAGTATTTTTTTTATTAATATAAGAATATGTGAGGAGGAAGAAAATGGTAGCAATTAAGTGCAGCCATGAATTTTATGAACAGTTTGCTGGAAACCACATTAATGACTTCATCAAGGCTAAGTGCACACATCAGCCCAGCGATATTTACTTTTTAAAATAAATTTAGTGCCCAGGAAAGATGCCTAGTTGACAGCCTTGGCGACTGAAGCCCTCTCCTATCCACAGAAAAGATATAGTGAAAGCAGTAGTGGGATATACCTCACCGCATTGCCATGCACATATGGGCCTCCAGCCTGTTTCAGAAGGATCACCTCTAGACTGGCAGAATAACTCAACATTACATCTTTTTCTGCTTATCTGTATTTGGAAGAGGTTCCCGTTTACGCCAGCAGTAATAGTATCTTTAGTGCTACAGTAACCAGAGCCTGGATACTCTTCCAAACTGCAGCTGAAGAAATCAAATTACAGGTCTCCAAGAGTCAGGATTGTTTCGGTGTATCTCTGCCTAGTGGGAACTGGAAGCTCTGAGCCGCCTATGAAGCTAATCAGTGTTGTCTATTTGCTATTTTTTTCTGGCACACACCTTCATGCATTTTTCTAAGCTGTCCCTTGAGTTTGGAAGAAGTTTCCCATAAATATCTGTAAACGTACCATATTTTTGCTTCTTTGGTTCCCTTCTTAAACATCTCCTTTGTCATACTGTCTAAAGATGACCAACTTGAAAAAAAATCATATCCCAGTCCCTATCATACTGACCAGAAATGACTTGGTGACTTTTACTCTGGGGCTATCTCTTGGCTTATTCTGATGCAGCTGGTGGCTCATGGTCAGCTCTATCCCGCTGGATGATTTATTCCAGCCCCCAGCCCCCAGACACCTCCCACTGCATCGGTACACCTAAGAGGTGGACAGTCTCAGACTAGTCTGATGAATGGTTGGCTTTTGAATGCAGAAAAGTTAGATTTTTTTAGACTGTCGGCTTTTTAATGGAAGAAGCCACTTTTAATGGAGTTTGTGCAGAGAGCTCAGTGAGGTCCAGGTCTCCCGCAAAAACAACAACAACAAATATTTCAGACAACCCCAACCACAAAATTCATATCCAATTCAGGATTCAAACACCCATAAATTTTGTTCCTGGTTATGAAATTCAGCTCAGATTCTCATTACAAATGATTTCTAAGGTCAGTGTCATAACTGGACCCAGGCCATTCCCTGCTAGGAACTGAATCACTGCACATTGAAAACTGGAAAATTCTCAAGTGAAAAGAAAAACACTGCAAAAAATGTTAATAGACAACTCTTTCAGCAAAAGGCTGTTACCTGGGTACTCCATTCATAGCACTTAAGGATACTTCACCCTATTTTTTTCACACTTTTATTCCAACGTTAGCAAAATTTATCACATGCTGGTTTTGCATAGGTATTATTTCATAAGAAGATATTTGAGATAGGCAAAAAAAAGTTTTCCTATTTCCTCTACCTCACAGTGTAAGAATTAAAAGAATAAAGAAAATGGAAAGGAAGCTCTTTCAAACACATGAGAGGAAAGAAATTTTTAACACACTGGATAGTGAGCCTGTGAAATTCATTACTTTTAGATAAGATTACCAAATATACCTGAGGACCTAAACCAAATAACTGATTTGAAAGCAATCTTATGTATGAGCAGAGCAGGTTTTTAATTTTTGGAACAAAGACCATCATTTCATTTCTCTCTAAACTTTTATGAAGTTTTATGAAGTTAAGCAAAATGAGGAAATCATTCATCAGATAACTCCAAATAACTGTGTTCTCTTCAACAGAATTGCAAAATCACAGAACTGCTGAGTCTGGAAGGCACCTCTGGAGATCACCTAATCCAAGCCCCTGCTCAAAGCAGGGTCACCTACAGCAGGTTGCCCAGGACTGTGTCCGGTTGGGTTTTGAATATGTCCAAGGACAGAGATTCCACAACCTCGACAGAGACTCCACAACCTCCCTGCAGAACCTGTTCCAGTGCCTGACCACTCACCCAGCGAAAAAGCTTTTTCTTATGTTTAAGTGGAATTTGCTGCATTTCAGTTTGTGCCCACTGGCTTTTCTTCTTTTACTGGACTCCACTGAGATGAGTCTGGCTCCTTCTTCTTTTCCCCTGCCCCCTCCAACCAAGTACTTATACACAGTGGTAAGAAAGATCCCTCTGAGCCTTCTCTTCCTCAGGCTGAACAATCCCAGGTCTCTCAGCCTCTCCTTCTGTGACAGATGCTGCAGCATGTCTATGCCCAGCACTGGGACACAGCATTCCAAGCGTGGCCTCACCAGTGCAGAGGGGAAGGATCACCTCCCTCGACTTGCTGGCAATGCTTTTCGTAATGCAGCCCAGGGTGCTGTTGAACGCAAATGCTCATTTCTGACTCGTGTTCAACTTGGTGTCCACCAGGACCCCAGATCTCCAAAGCTGCTTTCCACTCAGATGGCCCCCAGCCTGTACTGGTACATGGGGTTGTTCCTCCTCAGGGGCAGGACATCCGTCTGGTCTACCAGCCCCTCGTCCTGGTTTTGTATCATCTGCAGACTTGCTGATGGTCCTCTCTGTTCCATCAACCAGGTCACTAATGAAGACGATAAACACTGTTGGCCCCAGTATAAACCCCTGGTGCAAACCACTAGTGACTGGCTTCCAGATGTATTCATGCCATTGATCACAACCCTTTAAGTCTGACTTATTGCATATACATTATTATTTCCTCACCTAGATTCTGTATCATCACATGATCCTGCAAATGGTTTTATATATACATATATATATATATACACAAACATATATATATGTATATGCGAGTATGTGGCTGAATTTAAAACTGCATATAGTCCTGAGCATTTTAGAGTTACTCTTGTGTGCAAGCCTGTATAGGATCAGAACTTTTAAAATAACCTATTTGGATCCAAACAAGAAATATGCATCTGACCTCAGAATGCCGGGCATCTCACAAACATAGCTGAGAATTATGTGTGTCAGGAAACTTACAGGGAGAAAGATTAGAAATGGAAACTATGAATATTTAAGTGTCTCTTTGGGTTTTTTTAATGTAAATTTCACTGAGGCCAATCTCTTCAGTCCATGTTTTTTTTAAACATTTCCATACCTCTCAAAGTATCTAAGGTATGTTAATAACCAGCTTTTATGCAACGCAAGCAAAACTACACCATTTCAAGTTATCGGAGTTCCTGCTTTGCAAAAATGTCACCTTCACAAGGTTTTGCACTTATTTTTGTGGAGAAGCAAGGTTTCTTCCTGCATCTTTTCTGAATTCAAAAAGGGAGGGCAAAGGTGGGTGATGAAACATGCTGTGAAGCATAGTTATATATGAGGATCCATGCATGTAATGTGTATTTTCATAACATTTCCAGCAGCAGCCGAACTTCCACTTCAGAAGAGCTAGCCTTTCACATTTCTTTTTTTCTATGGGACCGAAGATTTCCAGCACTTCTGTGTTTAGTTTCCATATCATGCTTTTGCTGGAAATGTCCTCTTTCCATACAGTACTTCTGACTCACGGCTCAATGGGAACGCTGACTATAATCTCCTCTTGACATTAAGATGTTGCTGAGCGACTAGAGGATATTTCAAGCAGTGGAATTCATGTTCAGCCACATGTTTGGGCTGACAACCAGTTAAACCTTGCTAGAGCAATATTTTTCTATGCCGTTAGTTTTTATACCAAACAAGGTCTGTAGTAACTGGATGCCCCAGTTGAGCAAAACTGTTTACAAGAAATAAATCACTCCTGGCATTAAGAAAACACAAGGCCAATGACTCGCAAGCACAGCATCATTCAGATCTTTATTTCTCATAAACCTAACCTCCAAACGTGTATTCTCATACACTGTGACTTGCGCTTTGAGTTGTGGTCAGTGCATTTCCATAACCCTTTATTATCATGCTTACCTAATCTTGTAGCCATATTTAACTGCAAATGCATAAGACACCATTTCACTGCTCACAAAGAAAAAAAAAAAAATGCAGCTGAAGACGTGACACAAGGTAGGCATTTTATTTACTTAATACCAAACCTTAATTCCAATGCAAAACTCCCAGTGATGCATGAGGACCAAAATTTGGCCCTGAGAATAGTGTGTGGCTTGTGCAAGCCACTGGTGCGCCTGAGTTTCAGGTCCTCTTTTTACTGGCCTGCAGCGGATATGAGTTATCACAACTTCTAGCTTAGCTTTCCGGTCTGGAGGTTCCTGAGTTGCACCATGACGTGTCAGGTAAGCGGGACTCGTCTATCACTTGCGAGGCAGTCAGACCTCGGTGCTGCAGATGAGCTTCCTCTGAGCAGAGGAGGAGTGCAATCCCCTGATGGCTTGGAGCTTGGGTTTTCAGACAAATTTCAGACCAGAAGGTGGTTGTTCCATTTCGTTTATGGAGCAGAACCCTCTGTTTTGCAAGCCCCAGAGGGACGCTGCTGAAAGCAGAGAGCACTGAGAAAACCGTTTGGAAGAAAAAAAGGAAACAGAGCCCAGCACCTTGCTTGCTTCCCTCTCCGTCACAGAAGGATGCAAGCAGACTGCAGGACTAGAACTGGCTGTTGACCTCAAAGCCACAAGATGACATCCCTGCCAGTGTCCATTTTTGCATCAAACTGTCCAAGCTACAGTGACTGGATACAATCGCAAGGCCATCTACATCCCTCTGCCTTGCAATGCAATATCAGACCCTGCTGGGGAGGCTACAGAGACTGATACTGTTTGGAACAGATTTTTTTCCAAGCTGCAAATTTCTTATCTCATCTCAGATAAAATCGATATTCAATCCTGTGCGTGATGCATGTAGTTGTTAGTTCCTCTTTTGTAACATAAGGAAAACAGTACTTACATTTTAATGCTCGTAATCTCATCTCTCCAGACAGTTATCTTGTAGCACCAGAACCTGCTTCTTCCTCTCTTTCTGTACAACATGTAGTATAAGAAGACCTTGATTTTTGACTCAGACCTCTCATTTCCTCACTGTAGAACAGCAAAAAAAAACAAGTTATTTTGAGACTTTAATTAAGTTCTCATGCTACAGAACTTCAGAATTTTTTTTCTCATATGGGTATTAAAATGGTATCAAAAGCAGATAGTTACTGCTCAAACATAAAGTGTTTTACTTAAAATATGTGTGTTACATGGTTCATTGGTTTATGTGCATTGACTTTTAAATACTTTGTCAAATGTCTTAGTGATTCTCAGCCCGTTTTACTAACCCTGTGGATACCCACTGAAATCAGCAAAAATATTTTTTCTTAGCTTTTAATGGAAATGATGATGAAAACTCTCACTTCTGCAGACAAATTAACAAAAATATTTGTCAGGCAATCTCAAGACTGTGTGTGCAGAAATTTTGGTTACTGTAGGGAAGGTGATTGACTAGATTTTAACTGTGATACTTCTGGTTCTAAAAGCATGGGTTACATCCACGAGAGACAATTTTCTGTATCATTTTCAGTTACTTAGTTAATTTTAAACTATTTGCTAATTTTCCCATCCTGGAAATGGCTCTTTAAAGATGTACGTTACCAGAGAGGCCAAAGGATCCTGCCCAGAACAGCTACATTTACAAAAATAAATTAAATGGGGTCAGGCCCCTTTCTCTGGTCCTGAGGGCAAATGGCACAGCATAGATCATGTCCATGTCTTCTCCCTCATTCCCAAAAACCCCAATATGTCGTTGTCTGCACTGCTTACCAGGAACACCATGCGGTAGCCGGCTGGTATAGACCAGGTGAGTGCTTACTGGCGTCCATCAAAAGCGTGACAGAGAGCACTTTTGATCATACGATCCTGCGCCTGATGGGGTGGAGTTTAAATCAGGCCCATGATATTAATGACCTTGTTTTCTCATCTAAATAATAATTTTTATGGACAGAATTTTAAGGAAGAGTTGCTCCATCAGACTTCCACTAAGCTGTGCTTATCTTTTTTTAAAAAAGACCAATCTGATGTAATATTTGCAGTAACATACACATAACACAGGCTAAGTTTGAGTGCAGAGGTTTAGCAGAGGTTAGTTTTCCAGCTTTTGGAGATTTGTGCTTGTTTATATTATTGAATAAAATATAATCCTAAAGAGATAAACCAGAGAGCCTCCTTTTTTATACTTTGGCTCTGGCCCTGTCCATCTCTGCACAGACGCAAAAAATTCCACTTTTGAGCCAATTAATGGAAGCAAAGTTGAACATTGCTGTCCCAGGCTCACTCCCATGAATGCAGGAGCTGGGCTCCCTGTGTGGGCGCAGGTTTCAGCTCGATGGGCAGATTTCCAGGCTCGGTGGCAAGTGCAGCAGGTAGGTCTCGTGAGATTCACGACGGGAAACTCTATGGCTACCAAGTGCTTTAAGATGTCTTTGAAGTCTCAGCTGTGAATAATCATAACATTTCCACAAAATTGACATAAATTCTATGGTGATTATACTCTGTTCACCTTAAGTGTGGAGTCAGAGGTATAAAGCTGTGGCACCGAGTGGCAAGTGTGCTCATGAAATTGGATAGCCCACGCTGTAATTTGTAAAACTGGAGCGTGTGTTTAGCCGTTGGATAAAATTGGAACAGCTTAACTTTGTGTCATCAGTCCTAATAATATTAATAACACTTTTTTCCTAGATGGTCATTTTTGCCTATAATCCTCAAAGTATTTTACAAAGCTGACAAGTATAATTAACTCTAGTTTATAGGATAATAATTTGAGGCACAGAGAAGTGAAATTTCTAGTATGAGGACTCACAGTCCGTTTTGCACGCCCTGCACACCAGACTGCTTTCTTCGTGGTGTTAGATCCACATTTTGGACCAGCAGATTCTGAATTCATGTCTTTTTCTACCCCTATGCCCTTTCAATATTGTATGATATCTGTCTGTAAAGGACTTAGGCTGGTTGCTAAAAAAACACAATTTGTTGTTATTGGAATATTGTTTTACTTCCAAAGCCCTGTGAGAAAAGAAAGCAGGTGAAAAGAAAGCAGGACAGCTTTGGAAATGAAGCAGTATCTCTTGTGGGGTCAATTTGCCTTTTCTAAACTGTCCAACTGTCCCAAGAACTGTTGTTCTTCAAAGATAATGAAATAGGAAAACACAGCACATTGGCATAAACCCCTTAGACAGATAAATGAACAAAAGCAATTAGCAGGTATGAAACAGCCAGCCAGCTCTGCTCTTTCTCTAAGCTCAAGCGTTGCTTTCACCCTCTCACATAGCAGTAAGTAGGAACAGACAGACATACTGGGTTTAAAGGTTCAAACACTTCCTCCTCCCTGCCCAACAAAGAA
The DNA here is from genome assembly GCF_965183815.1 of Platalea leucorodia. NCBI lineage: Eukaryota > Metazoa > Chordata > Aves > Pelecaniformes > Threskiornithidae > Platalea > Platalea leucorodia. Next base: position 121,876,467 of record NC_138825.1, on the reverse strand, counting down.
GAGAGACATCCAAAATATTTCCAAAGCAAATTATAATAGAGCCAACCACAAGAATGTCCTGCCATTTCACAGTGGCTTGTACCAAGCCGGTCTCACTCTTTTCCCAGTGGAGTGGAGCAGAAGAGTCACAGCGTGCTGCACTTCGACCTCAGCTCCGTCAGCCCTTTCCAGCCTCAGGAATCTCAGGGTAATTTATGACCAGCTACCCTCTGCCTCTGTGGCCATCTAGGTAATTAGCAGGTAATTACTGGGGGGACTTGCTAATGGGTGAGAGCCGTGCACTTTGGATCACCCTCCATCACGGATGCACAGATCTCTTGGAGTGCTTGGTGCCGAGTTTGTGGGTGGACATGTCATCTGCATGGCACTGCTCCATCTTTGAAACGCACCACTAGAAATCCAGGAGGACTACACCAGCGTTTGCTCTTCCTTTCTGACAGCTCGGCTTTCTCTAGAGTTTTTCAAGACCTTTCTCTTGGCTTTGTTAAAAGTGGTTTCCAGTTCAAACATCCCATTTTTAACAATATCCTTCATTGCACAGCTTTTGGGGGATTAGCAGAGATTAGACAGGAAGGGCAAGAGCCACAAGGGGTCTTGGGTGCTTAACTTGTCCTCACTATCCCTCTAAGCTCCTATGAAACCCAAATTCCTGCCTTACTCCCACATAACCTTGGAGATGCCTCCAAGGCACCACCAGCTGTGTTCCCTAAGTTTGCCACAAATCCTTGCTCCTGACACTGCTAAAGAGCAAAGAGCCTAACCCATGCTGCATCTCTAAATCCTTCCAATCTTCTTTTAAGTGTACGTCTGTATCTACCCAGGAATACACTTACCAGTGGGGAGGAGAGGAGATTAAGGGAAGTCTAGCTCTCCTTTAACACAGCTTGGTGTGGCACATACCTTCTGTGGCAGCACTGGGAAGAAGCTGGCAGGAGCACAGATCCTCAACTGCAGAAGAAATGCATGAGCCCTTAGCTCTATACCATTATTTATAGGACATTGTCCTATAGCACATACGTGGCTTTTGTATCCTGGCCTATAGTAAAGGAAGCCTGTACTTCCTCCCACTATGACACTCTTTTTATAGCTCTTCATAACTTTGTAAATTTAACCATTTGGGCTGAAATTTTACAAATGTGGTTCACCTGTTGCCAAAACAGAGCCCAAGAAAAAAAATCCATTGTTTTACAATATAAAACACAACAAAACCCAAATAGGTGTTTCATTAAAAAAGTTCTACTATCCCTCTTCTCTGGAGCAAAGATTTGGAATTCAGCAAGGGGCTTACCCTAATGTCAGAGACATGCCTTTTCCTGTGAAAACCTTCTCCGGTGAAATTATCCTACGAAATGAGCCTTTGGGAACTCTGAGGTCGCACACACTCCACAGAGACTTTTTTTCAAGTTTAACAGCTTTGGAGTTTCCTCCAGCCCTGAGCCAAATATGAGTTTCCAGATAATTTGCTGCTCTTGGCTGTGGAAGGGGCGCTGGTAATGCTGGGGGAGCTGGGAGATGGGGGAGGCCTCTCGTGTGCTCCCATTGCTCCTCCTGCTGGAGCCGAGCAGCATGAGGGAGGCTGCTGGGGAGGGAGATGGGCAACCCGGCAGTCAGGTGGGAGATGGATATAAGCAGGGCAAGGGAAAAGCCAGCCCCTCGAATATGGGGTTTGACCCGGTCATTGTTGCTGGGGTTGTCTGTTAAGGCTTTTCCCACAATTACCAGAGTTGGCAATTTATATAGTTTTTAAATTAAAAATGAGCTTTCTGTGCAAGCTTTACATACTGTCAGCTGGAAGAAAAGAAGTAATTCTAATTACCAGGGGAGATACAAGCACAAGTCTTCGCAGCACCAAGAGCAGGAATCACAGCAAGAAAGCAGATGGGGCCTCTTACACCACTCTTTTCTGCCCCTATAGTCCCCTAGTCCCTTTTCCCACATCCTCACATGAGGCATGGTACTGCCATGTGGCAGATCCTGGGTCTCTATGCTTCTCATTTACCCTCAAGACTAATGATCCCGAGTACTGGATAAGATTTCGTGGAAGAGATAGGATGTGATCATTTCATTCGAGACATTATCATGGGTCTTCTGCACATGGAAAGAAAACTGAGGTTGCAAAGGCTACCTAAACAGTGGCTTTTCCTAATTTCTTGCTTGACTTTGTCACCTACAGCTCTTGAAGCATAAAGGGGTGTGTGCATGCATGTGTATGTAATATACATTTTTCCCCAGCTAATCTGTGTCTGCGTTAAGACAGACATCAGACTGTCTAGTGTGAAAATATAAAACACACTAGGTAAAAATGGAGTCAGAAACTGCCATTTTGCTATGGGTTGCAAAGCTGAGAGACACCACAAATAGGATAACAAGGAGAGTTTCATGAATCCAGTTGCTCAATAACCTAATGCAGCTTTTTCAAAGCCTCAGTGGTGGATTCCTGTCTCCAGGCTCTCTTGTGGTCAAGGAAGTGTGAGGAGCCACAAATGACAGCATGTTCTTGGCAGCAGCAGGCCAGCTTTGCAAGTCTTGTAGAATTCTGCCACTTCAGGACCTTCAGTTTTCATTCACTGCAGAAGTAAAAAGGCACATGCCTGAATTTTCTGATTTTTTTTCTGTCTCCTGCACTTCATGCACACCCTCTGGTTTGTATGTGCGCGAGTCTGAGAATGAAAAGGAAACGGATGGATTTATCTATTTCACATCACTTTGCAGTAATGTTATTGGATGGAAAATAAAAAAAAAATGAAAACCCGTCAAGCAATAGAAAAGCGTTTTTAGAAATTGAAATAGCGGACAGAACTGAAAGTAGCTGCCTTTAAGATGGCATCAAATTTGGTATGGACATATTTGAAATTTCTCAGCAAATATGGAAGGGAACACATTTACTCTATGTAGTTGTGACAGAGGGTGGTAGGTGCTGGATATTCACTTTGAGTTTCACTACAGCAGTTTTCTAGGCAAGTATCTCTCACCACAAGAAGTAGTCAATGTCTGAAGTCCTTTCTAATTGTAAAGACAAAAGCTTTTATTTTGGACACTGTGTGAGAAAAACTTGCCTATTGAGAACCTTGGTGAAAGAAAGTATTCAGAAATTACTCTTGGTGAATGGGTAGAGGACTACAGCACAGTTCCCTCACCACAAGAGCAACTCTTCACTGTGCTGCGGGTGGCTGCTCTTTGAGACACTGGTGAGGACAAGCTCCTCCAGAGCTGGATAATGCCAGAGTTTCCTCTAGAGCTGGCTCAACGCAAGAAAACCAGGGTTAAAAAAAAAAATACTCAAAGATCAAACTGAAAATCCTATTCCTTTCACCGTGTCTTCCTAGACAGTAATACCTAACTGAAGTTAAAACTTCCTTTGGGAGACAAGAGGGATTCAAAACTCTCCTTTGGACAGTTCAGAATTTTCATGGGCTTGGACACACAAAGCGCACACAAAGAGCAAGGGAAGGTGAACAAGAAGTAATGAGCTTAAAATTCAGCAAGAACAATTTAGGTTTGACAAGAGGACAAACTTTTTAAGGCTAAGACAACATATTGCTTGCGAATTTGAGTGTGTCATCACGAGGTGTTTTTTAGAACAGGCAAATGTGTCAAGAACAGCATGGATCAGCCTTGTCTTCAATGTCTTCTTGAAGTCTTTTCCAGACTTCCAGACTTATATTCCTCTAATTCTGAGATGCCACATGCACACACATAAAACTACATCAGAAAGCCATCAGTAAGATTACAGGCTTCAAAATGTTCGTAAAACCCAGACTTTACGCTTCTCTGTGTAATTTTCCTATCTTTAGCCCCCTGCACACATGCATGATGAGACAACCAGTAGCATTATTATTGCTTGTCTGCCATTTTCAGCAGTAGCACTAGCATTGGGGCTCGTTTTGTACCCAGATGTTTCACTCCTAAGTCTTTTTTCTGTTCTTTACTAATATTCATCAGACAGACTTACAAGGAAGGATTCGGCTTGTCCTGAATGTCCATATTTTGGCCGCAGACATCCTCCTGTGGCAAGCAGTCCTGCTTAGACACCCAACATCACCTGCCCCAGCAGTGTGTCTGACACAGAGGAGAACTATCAGGAGGACTTCAGAGTTGGGGAGGCTGCTGTGGGATACAGCCTGAGCTTTTCTATACAGAACTACAAATTCACACCCAGAATCTGGTGTAGGTAACAGTGGTGGGAATATCCAAGCTGTCTGTCTTTGATAATAAGTGAGTGTCTGAAATTCATATCCACACAGGGAGAGGAGGAATTACAATAGCACAGTGTACAGACATGGGGGCTAGATATACCTACTCCAGACCTAAGTGATGATAGGGTAAACTGACCTTTGCACTGCATTGTCAGTGACCGGTCTGGATTTGCTACCAAAACAGATTAATTTATCCATCAGTCTCAGGCTTGTTCTGTTAGCTGTTGTGGTGGGATGGATTTAAAACCAGTTTTGGAGTAGATACAAATGTAATCATGTTTCACCTCCTTACTGCTAATGGTGAGACTAAAGGTGTTTGAATGATACAAAGAAACTGAAGAGATGTTGTAGATCTTTTGCTGAGGTGATCTTTGATTTGGGTCTCCTGTGGAGCTTGGACAAAGACCATCAGTTCTACCATGAACGTGCTTGCCTTGTGACAGGTCAAGAAGACCACTTATGTCCATGACTTGTATGTGTAAGCACACAGCTTTGCTTGATTGTCTGTAACAAAAATGCCCTCTGAGATAGAAGAACTTTTATTTGCCTTTTCTACAAGCAAGAGAGGAATTAATGAGATTACAGAAACTAGAAGGACTGCCCAGTTTGCTGGAAAAAGTCTTTGAAGGATTTACTCATATATGTATCAGCATTGTTTCAGTGAAACCAGTAAAGGTACAATAGCAATTCTGGTATGTCTCTACAAATTTTCTAAATTTTTATGGGTGTGAAGATTGTATCTATGGTTTCACAACCAGCTAGAATCTGCAATGTCTCAGAGGAACCACTTTGTCAAAGTGATGACTGCTTAGATGATTGGTTATAATCTGAGTCAACACTTCCCCAGATACAGAGATTAAGAAGACACTACAGTAATTGTCAAAAATTTATGGTCTCAAAATTAGTGGTTTAACTCCCCTTTTGCAGCTATTAGCTCCTTTTTTGCAGCTCTGTTTTTACACTCAGCTCTGCTTCATATGGTGCAAACTTAATAGGCAACTCTTCCATATCTTTTTCTGCTACTCATTGTTATATGTGCATTAATAGCGATAGGAGCCTTGAGGAAAAAACTGTATGTGATGAGATAGATAACTAAAGACTGTGTCATAATTTACAATGCCAGAAGGCAATGTTTTGAAGTTGATTGACGTCCTTAATTCTGGCATTTATCAGCTTTTAAGTACTTGATTCTACAACTATAAAATGTTCTTTCAGGTTGGTTGGATTATTTATTTATTTATTTTAAATGTAATATCCTAGGTCTCAAAAAACCCCCGCTCTCCCTTCTGCCTCCATGATTCATCAGGTGCCAGCATGCTGGCATTCACCTGGGTCAGGGGAAGGACTGGACTCTATTGATGAAGACTATGGAGCAACCACTTTTAAAGCTAAAAGAGAAAGCAGCAGTGGGAGTAAACTGTCATCTTCTACTAGAGCTAGGTAGAGGTGAGAAAACTTCACCAATAATTTTCACAGACATTTACTGACTTCAAAGGAATAATGAGCAATAAAAATGCTGGGAGTCATCCAGACTGCAATAGGCACAAAACCAGGGCTCATTCCTTCTTCCCCTTCCTCTCTGACTTCTCCCAGTCTCTTTCCTACTTCTGACACTTTCCCTAATCCCATCCTTCTCCCTGAGACAGTCTCGAATACAGCTGCTCAACACACAGCAGAAAACTATCTGGTGTCAAATTATGCATGTGGGCATTTAATGATTCCCTGGATGGACAGACTGAAGAACAGCAAGACAGACAGACAAATAGATAAAGGGTCCTAAATAGGTGGACCAGCACAAGCAGAGGTATGCTTTTCTTTGACCTGTTAAATATCTGATAACAGGTTTCATATTCTCACTGTGTTCAAAAACGACATTAAAAATATTTAGGGACACATTATACTACATTTACAAAATCTAGAGTCAGCACTTGTTCACAGACATCAAAGCCCCATATAAACATGGGCACATTTGACTCCATAGTGCAGATGCTAATGACTTTTTTTTCTGTAGATGTTTTCTTTTTGGTGACTCCTGTGGTGGAGAAGATAATTTTCAAGAAGCACAGTAAGTAAATTCAGTAAGACCCAAGGAAGTGGGTATTATCATCTGTTAACTACCATGTTGAGCTTTGAAGTTAGGAGAAGCCACAGTGCTCACCACACCACCATGGACAATTTTTGAGTGGTAATGTCTTCCTCCAGATGTCATTATGTCAACCACTGTAATAATGTGCTCTCTCTCTAGCTTTGAAGGTTTTTTTCCGATCAGTGTCTAGGATTTTATCGGAAGAGTCATGGACCTTAGGGGAACAACTGCCAAAAACTCATTGTGAAATTTTGCAGGATCAGATTACTGTGGTGGAGAAAGGGTGAGAGTCCAAGACAACTTTAGACAAATCTGTCTAACTCAGTTTATTTGACACAGGTTGTCTGATTGCACAAAGCCTTATTTCCCCATCAATAAGAAAATATTGCTTCTTAATAGCAAGACAATTATATGGCTATATTCCAGCTCAACAGAATGGACCTTGTAGCAAAATCATTTTCTTCCCTTAAGAGAGTAATTTTCTATTAATATGAAGGTACAGCATAAAAAAATCTTTGTACGAATGATGCTTTATGAATGACTAAATGTTCGTCAGCTATATTGTACTCAGATATCACGTATGGACAAGACATCATGGCTTGTGCTCTAATGCTTTTTATTCTTTATCTCTTTGACCTCTTTATCCTTTGAGTAACTCCCTTTCTGTGGAAAGAAAGACTCTTTCAGGTCTGTTATGGTTGTGAAATGAAAATTATCTCACTTAGATACTCATTTTCTCAACTAAAATATGACCCAGAGCTAGCGAAAACCCCTGTCTAGCGTCCATTAGTATATTTATTTATTTTAACAGGGCCAATAGCGATAGGACAAGGGGTAATGGTTTTAAACTAAAAGAAGGTAGATTCAGACTAGATATAAGGAAGAAATTTTTTACAATGAGGGTGGTGAAACACTGGAACGGGTTGCCAGAGAGGTGGTAGATGCCCCATCGCTGGAAACATTCAAGGCCAGGCTGGATGGGGCTCTGAGCAACCTGATCTGGTTGTAGATGTCCCTGCCCATTGCAGGGGGGATGGACTGGATGGCCTTTAAAGGTCCCTTCCATCCCAAAGCATTCTGTGATTCTATGATATTACCCTTACAGTGCTACTTACCCACAGTCAAGCAGGAAGACTCTGAGATGACCAGAAACTGAGTTTATGTATTCTATACCCAGCTCCAGTGCCTTAACCGCAACACCATCCTTCTCTTAAATCAGTCACATTTGGTTTTGGTTATCCAAAATCTAATTGATGAGGTTTTGCATAAACAGAGAAGTGCCAACATTGGGCTAAAACTAGCAGTCAGCTGGACTATTCCAATCCTAATGGCTTCTGTGGGCTTGAATTGGTATTAATGAGGGCAGGATTTGCCCTTCTATTGCTTGGCCTACAAAAGGATTTCAGTATGAAGTGCTTGAGAGGTATGGATAAGTAGAGAAAAATGGTCAAGGCAAGTCAGCTGCTTTGTCTTTTTGTTCAGTTTTTTTTCAGGTGGTAAAATCTCATGGTCAGTCATTCCTCAGATATATTGATCTTGCTTCAGCTTTTTTCAGGATAAGAATAGCTGCATATTGTTAACAGCAATTCATGTGTAGTCATATGTTTCAGTCAAGGTTTGTACGAAGCCCATATAAAGACGTTCTCCTTGAACTCAGGTGACTGTAGTCTGTAGGTGGGGACAGAGTCTGGCTTCCAGCCTAACTGCCTTCAGGAAACATGCTCTGGCAATCTATGGGGAATGAACGATTTTTAGTTCACCAAATCTTGGTAATTTGCACCTAAGAACTACCTGAAAGAGATTTTGGTGAGTTGATACCTATTTTTATAACTGTAGAAGCTCAGGAGAATTCCAGAAGAAAGATCGAAACTGATGTGCAGGTTTTCAAGGCAGAAAAGTGAGATGATGCAGATAGCTAACCAGATAGCGAAGACTTATATGATTTCAATTCATGGCAAAATTCAAGGAATGCAGAGAAGTGATTCAATAAATGAAGAATTTAGAAATAAGGTGCAATTGGGGCTACTCAGTAAGTTCAAATTAACCTGATTCTCTTTTGAAACAACATATTCGGTCTATAATAATATCTTCTGAGATATATGCAGTATATGGGCTTTTGTAAGGTCATTTGTCTGTACCGCCATTCTCCTTCAACCGTGAGCATTGCACAGTCTCAACAGCACATATGTGAAATGGATTAAGAAATTATTAGCTAGCAGAGCTCAGAAATAGGAATGTCAACAGGAAATTAGTTTTGAATATGGTGCATCCACTGGGCTCCTACAGGGACTGGTGTAATGTGTCGTGTCATGTCATTCAGTGCTTTGATCATTATTCTGAAAACAAGTATAAAAATTGCTGCTCATAAAATTTTCAGAATACACAAAGTTTTCCAGGTGGCTAAATAATAAATGAAGACAGAGCCTCAATACTGAGTGATTTGGATCATTTCGTAACCTCATGCGAGTCAAACAAAAGATGGTTTAGCAGATACAGATGTAAGTATAGCTCTAGAAATAAGTAGTGCAGACTGTGCACAAGATCTTCAGACCAGTGACAGATGCTTTTCTGGAAAATATGGGTATTTACATGAAAGTTATGTTTTGGCCAGGCAAGACGTGACCCAGGACAGGGGTAATGAAGTAAACTGTAACAGTCTGTTATGTACAGTGGGTAAGATCACATTATTACAAAGTTTTCAGTTTTAGACCACAAAGACCAAGTTCATCTGACCACAGATATACACTTAAAATATAGACCTCTGCATAGAAATAGTCACTCTGGACTCTCTTTATAGTCACAGAATCATAGAATTATAGAATCATGGAATGGTTTGAGTTGGAACCCAAGACCATCCAGACCAATCAAAGATCATCCAGACCAATGCCCCTGGCATGGGCTGGGACATCTTCCACTAGATTCAATTGCTCAAAGCCCAATCCAGCCTGATCTTGAACACTTTCAATGATGGGGCATCGAATTCCTTCCTTATGTCTAATCTAAATCTACCCTCTTTCAGTTTAAAACCATTGTCCTGTCACTACAGGCACTGGTAAAAAGTTTTCCTCCGCCTTTCTTATAAGCCCTCTTCACATATTGAAAGGCCTCAATAAGGTCTCCCTGGAGCCTTCTCTTCCCTTGGCTGAACAACCCCAATTCTCTCAACAGTCAATAAGGAGAAATTCAGTTTAAAGTCTTCCAAATACAGATAACAAAAATAAGCTAGATGAAGCAATCACCAAGAGATCCTATTTCTTTCCTCTGCTTATAGAAGATGGCTGGGGTGACTATCCTAGCTGTAGATATCCTCGCTGTAGCTTTCTAAAGTTATAGAAGATGAATCCCACTTCAAGTGACAACAAAGGAAAGAAATTCCCTTGAAGTCAGGAGACATTAACATATCTCTTACTAAATTATACCTTCAGAACAGTGTATATCAGGAATAACTCAATTCACTGTTAAAGAATCTCAAATTCAACTGACAATTTATTTTGGAAGATAGTCTGAGAAATGATGAAAGGACCCAGTTTTCAGAAACAGTTTGTCCCCATTTCACAGTGCACTTTTTGAATCACAGACTGCCCTTCAGGTGAGGTTTACATAATCAGTAGCAACCTTCAAAGTCTCATATTTCATTTATATCATGATATTGCAGATTGAGTGAAATGGTGTTTTTGTGGTATTAATGCCATTAGTTTTCTCTTAAAATCTATTCTTCAAAGTGAAATTCTACAATAACATCAATGCATTCTGATTGGTGGAGACTTCAGGGTGTCTTTATCACAAACTCAACCGCATCTGTCCTTCAAGCCAGTCTACTGACATTTCCAATGATGAGGAAGGGAGAACGGCAGGCCTGTTCACCCCTACGTGTCTGGCTTGCCTCCCTGACGTGACATCATTGCTCATGCCCTACTCCAGCATAATCGAGCAGGTCAGTAGTTATTCCAAGCTTCACCCATTCCAGATTCCACCCTTAACCCTCCAAAATGAGTCTTTTATAGTTAAATGATTCACTTATTAGGTAAAATAAACATGAAAATAATGTCAAATTAAAATAAAGCAAAGTAGCATGAAGTTAAATTCAGACTGACATTGAGCAAACAGTCTGGTTGGAATCATTATACCCTTTTGGAAACAGGCACGGATATCGGAGCATGGATCCAATTAGTTTCAACTGGGAGGACCCTTCCTGTTCCTGGCTCCCTGAAGCTTAAATCTCACAGTTTAGATGTTAATTTAGAGTTGGGGACAACTCTCCTGCAGTTGCCGTCTGCAGGAACTCAAGAAACCTACAAACTGGGTTCTGAGGCCAAAACAACAAAAGAAAAATATTGAAAAGTGTGTAGTTTATTGTTTGTAAAGATCTTTAAGACTTTGGTCATGTAAATGCTCAGCAGGCCTTGGCTCCTATGAAAGCTTGGAGAGAGAGCCAAACCCAAGCCAAGTTCACCAAGTCCAAGCACTGGTCTTCATATCTGGCGCCAACAGGCAGGCCAACATACACAGAAGAAAAATGAGTGGAAAGGGATGTGTGAGGGCTGCTCTGCAACTGCTGAAGAGAAGTGCTAGACTGCTCTCTCTGGCCTACTGTTATTAATTGGGCTCCACAAGTGATTTAGTTAGATGCACTACCAGACCACTGCTACAACCACTCATTGGCTTTCCTGCTACTGCCCCTTACCTCAGTCCAGCAGATACAAAACAATATGCAAAGTGGTACGGAAGAGCAAGTAAGCAGTATGGAGTAAGCTTTTGGCTGTAGGCAACTTTCTGCCTTTCAGACATAAGCTCCCCTGTTGAAGTTGTGGTATCATGTAGGGAGAAAACAAAAACACAAAATTAACTCAGTGATGCCACTTCAGGATCCAGCTGGACATGGGATCTGTCACTGGGCACAGCTACTACTGGTGCCACCCAAATACAAACCTCAGAAGAGTGAAAGCACATTTTCCAGCTAAGATAAGCTTGGCCGAGCTCAGTGAGGAGAAGACATCTTTCAGGCTCACTTGGAAGAAGAATTCTCAGCAAAGCTTGTAGATTTTAAACCACTATTTCAAACATATCCAGGGTGTGTATAATATGAGGTACATCCCTACTTGTTTGCAAACATATCCACCATCCTGAGAACTGGCAATGCTCCTCAGCTGTATGACAAGGGGTGATATTTTAATATCCTGACTTGACAGAAACCAGCACAATCTCAGCAGCTACCTGTCATGAGGCAACCATGAGCATCACAGATCAGATTTGGGCAGTTCTTGATTTTGCATGCCGTGAGAATCAAGAAGAGTGTCAGGATGTTATTTCAAATATTTGGCTCTTTATTTATATATTGTGGGGAAAATAAGGACATTAAATAATTTTTTCTTTCAATTTCTTTGAAAAATCTCAAAGCAAGTGGAGTCATAGTATTTCTGCTGGTACACCCATACTGTTCTTCTGAATTCTGTGTATTTGGCGGCAAACAGTTTTCAGCTTGCTCTCTCTGCTACCCCTTAAATCATCAACGCACATAAGGGTATTATGCGTACAATTAAATTCCCTTTCAGCCCAATGAAAACCATACATGTATTTTTAATTATCAAACTGTTGACTTTGAATATTGGGCAACAGTCATTTAAAAAAAAAAAAAGAATCAAAGCTGATATCACCATCTCTGCCAAGTGAGAGTGATCCAATCAAAACTTGGCATAATCAAGTGGTATGAATTCTTCCAAGCAGTCATTACAATCTTTAAAACAATCCTTCATCCAAAAGGCTGATACAGCATCAGTCATCACTCCAAGGAAGCATTAACAAAATAGGTAAGAGAAAAGAAAAAAAAAAAGTAAAAAGCTTTTATTAAAAATTATGCAAATCTGGCAAGGAATGTCTTAACTTTGTTTTTATTACACTCGCTTCTCAAATATGACAGCCCATGTTGTCTACTTTTGCACATCATCTGTGTGGGTTGAGTATTCTCTGGATCGGGACATCAACTTTTCTGCAGAACTCTTTACGCACTAGCAGTGTGTCACAGGGTTATGGCCACACAAAAAAAGGCCATGTCTACATTATTCTTGAGAAAATAAAACCAGCAAGATGACACCTCTGTAGAATTTCTCCCTTACTGCCCCTGGGGAGGCTGAAGATCTCTGCCAGCGTCTGGTAGCTCCAGGGCAAAACCGCAAGTACAAACGAAGAAAAGGTGGAAGTTATGCTTGGCTGGGGAGAGCCTCTGCAGCCTCCACCACTATGAGGGAAAGGCATCCTTGGTGCCAGCCCCAGCCTCCCAGCATGCCTTTCTGCAAGACCAGCCACCTTCCCATCACGCCCTTTGGTGACAGCCTGGCCCTGTGGTTAATATGGCCACTGCTGCCCACAGAAAAGTGGGCCTCGACCTGCTCACGCACCCCAAGCAGAGCCAGCTGCCTGGGTCTTCTCCCAGAACACAAATAGACACTTGCAGCCTCTTTCTCCAAGACACACTTCGTCTGCCCCAGAAGTCTGTCATGGCGGTCCAACCCTGGCACAATACACTGCTATCCCCCTGTCCTCTCTCCACAGTCTTCAAGGACCAAAACACCCTCTATCAAGAAGACATTATAACATAGTCAGCCTGTTGGAGTATTTCTGCTTTGGAAAGGTTGCCAATTAACCAACGGCAAATGCCCACCTACGAACTGAAAGAAATGTTTTTGTGGGTTTATGCACATAAACATCTTGTTTACAGTACTAGGAAAGAGAAATGGCTGGAGTGAACTATGAGCCCCAGAACCATTGCTGCTGATGACTAGAGCCAAAGCGTTACATCCAAGACTGCTCTCCAAGTCCAGCTTGATCTACTCATACCTCATAAAACCAGAAAGTGAGGCACAGAATTAGAGGCCAGCTGCTGCTTTAGGACTTCTCTGCCCCATTCACTATGATGTCTGTCATCTGAATCAAACCTGCAGAGCTTGACCTCTTGAAATGCCATGGGAGTAACTACTTGTTCTCCTACATGATCCATATTTTCCAACCAAGTCCACAGACTGCAAGCACAACTGGCAATAATGACCAATGTCCCTCACCAGTCTGTACCAAGGGGAGACAGTACAATCATTTACCACTATTTGTTCCCTGTGGAACTACAAATCTTCCTGTGATTCTCTTATCTTTACACTTAAAAAATACAGATGAGAGGCTGCAAAAAGCACTCAGCTTTTACTAGTACATAAGAGCATGTAGAAGTGTTTATAAATTGATAGGCTCAGGGAAGTGGTACTATGATGCAGACAAAGTATCATAGAGTAGTAGTAGCTAGCATAGTGCTGGCTTCCAAATCCATCTCTCACCACCTTTCAGACAACCCTTTGGACTCAGCAGGTGTCAAGTGTTAAGTAATAAATCCCTGAAGAAATGTTGAAGAACTATAAGAAAGTATTTGCTGACTGCAAGCCTAATGCCACCGTTTTATTAGATTTCAGATGAGAAACCTGGGAGTATTGTATGGAGCAGAAGATTCAGCATCTCAGCACAAGATTAAAATCCTACCAAAAGGAGGTTCTTAAACAGAAGGTATTTAGCAAGAAAACAATGGATGATTGAAGGGATTGCCTTCATGGTCCCTTTTATGATGGATGATCTAAGGACATTCATCCTAGGAGCCGATGGTGAAGACTGTAGTCTGGCTCCTATCAACCCAGATGTTTATATAAGCAAATCAATGTGCCTCTGCATCATTCCTCTCCTCCATTTTTATCTCACAACAACATTGGAGCAACTTCAAAATCAGCTTCATTTTTTGTAACACAAATATTGCCAGTCACTATTTTATACAATACAGCATTTCATCTATTTTAGTACTAAGAACGTGTTATAATTAAAAACATAAGACCTATTTTCTGTGTCAAGATGTTGCAAGCTAGTTGAGCAGACACTACGGAAGTAGGCGGTAATGCTCTCATTGACCTCACAGAAATCAGAGAAAGGCTAATAAGAAATGGTTCTGGAAACACCATCTTGAAGAGACCCATGAAGAAAAAAATTGCTCATCTTGATCTCAGTAACACATTTCCATAGCTTGCCCTGGTGCAAGGCAAAAGGCACAAATTGCAGTACCTCCTGATGTCTGCTTTACAACAAGAGATTGTGGCCACTCTGGCTCCTTGAATTTTATAAACTGTGCAGTCCCAGTACACTGGCTACTGTTTTCTATATTAAATTGTTGGGGGGGTGGTATCAATAAACAGCTGCACAGTCAAATTCATATTGTTTACTGTCAAATTAACAAGGAAAGTGATACTTTCTGCTCTTTGTTTATAACTCTGCACAGTGGGCCCCGGCACCAGGAAGACTAAATGAAAATGGACAGCTCCCAATGGTAGATGCTCTCCTAGATCAAACAGAAGGGAAATTTTGTTTGTCTTATAAAATAAACAGTATCTTTTCAGGTTCATGTGCTCAGAATAACAGCTATTCAGTTGCACCAGCTGTTTTTTATTTCACTGCTAATTGTATGTCTCATTCCTCAACTGACTTGCAGGTCATTGTTTCCTTGCTGATGCTCACTCAGGGAAAGGCAATGGGAGTCCAGCACACAAATGTGTGCATGAGGTAGAAGAATGGGGAGATGTTTAAATGCCCAGATGAAAGTTGTGTACATTTGTAGGCCTGTGTTGTATTGAGCTTTAGAAGATACACCCTGGCCTTTCAGCACAAGAGCTTCGTTCTTGGAGAGATGGTATGAAAGGGATGCCAAAAGCTTGCAACAGTTATATGAAACTGAGCATAGACTGAGGGTGCTTTTTTCCCCCCCAAATGCCCCCAAAGTCTACAAACAGTCCTTAAAGATATATTCTGAGCTCTTCAGTCAAAATATAAATAGGGAAAACTTAATTTATTCCAACTGAGCCTCATTTTTAGGTGTGGTCTAGGCTACTTGCACTGGGAAAACGTTATCTCTACATACTGTGCTTCTTGCCATTCACTCTTCCGACTTTCTTCCTTCACCTCTCCATTCATTAGAATTTCTCTTATACTCACTTATTTTCTAAAATCCCATGCACTCAGACAGAAATATATAAAGGCTGTCACCACACAACAAAATAAAAAGAAATTTGCTCACACAACGTGTGCACAAGCTTTGCTTATGATTGATAGATTTCCCCCTAATTTTACACCATTTGCATTATAGTCACTTCAAGACAGGTTTTTGCAAAACACTTGATGTTGGTGTATCTTTCTCCTTAAATCCAATAATAATTTTACTATTTATTTACAAGGGTATACTTAGAAGAGTTGCATGGAGAGCTTTCTAGAGCTGTATTTCTTATCACAGAAAGCAAAAATTGGAGAAAGTAAATACACAGACCATCATAGTTCACTGCTTGCATCGTTTGCTAAATGCTCAGAAACTATGTGAATGAGGGTGACATAAATGCTTGGATGCATTAAAACCAAAAGCCAGCTCTTCTCTGTCTCCAGTTAAAAGGCTTTTGTGGTGATATCATGTTGATAAGGACTTTGAAATGTTATAAATAGGTAGATATGATCTCTAAAGGATGTGTTTGAGGTCATTCTAACTCATTCATCTCAAGAAAAAATTCACCACAGGCAACTTTTGCCGATTACATAAAGTTTGATAGACAGTTATAACAGTGAGAGTTGGTCATTTCTCCAGAGTAGCTTACAGATCAGTATTACAGTTGGGACTCCTCATCTAAATGGTTTATTTATAAGTTAAACATGAAGAATGGGATAAGTCATGCCCAGAGAGCTTTCAGAACACCTCTACATGTGTGCTGGGCATCCAGATCCCTGTTATAGTCAGTGGAGGTTTAATCCCAGCAGCCAGTGACATTTAGACTGAAGTTCATCTTGCTGTAGACACCTACATCTGGTCAGATGATCTGTGCCCCGATTCCACTAACCATACCAATAAGATTTTAACTGTAATGGGAGTCAAGACAACTAGTGCACAAGCAGATATCTACATCTATAAACACCTGAAGTTATAAATTAAGGTGACATCTAAGTTACTTGCCTAGGTTTCCTGTATCAATGATGGAGAGGAGTGGGAACTCTCACCATGTTCCTTATTCCATCCTAAGAGACAACTGTAAAATAATGGGTGGGATGTCATATTCCATTAGCTTCTGAGGAACGCTAGATGAGTGATTTAAGCTACCCACACAGCTTTAGAGGACTGAAATTCAATGAGATGTTATAAAGAGAAAGAGAGAGAAAAGGGGGGGGGGGGAGGGGGGAGGGAAGAAGGGCAGGGGGGGAGAGAAAGAAAGAAAAAGAAGGAAAGAAGAAGAAAAGAACAAAAGAGAAAGAAGAATGATTTATCTTTTTTTGTTAGAAAATAGCATCATTTACTGAGAAATTATATGGTCATCTTTACTGGCATTTTTAAAGAACAAATTCTGACTTGCTATAAAGCAAGATGTCAAATCAGGATCTTTCTTACCCATTGAAATTTTCGCTGTGCTTTCATCTGGATGTTTAATGATATACTTCTGATCCAAAAACCTCTGCAATATTATTCCTTCAATAAGACACTTCACAAATGACTAAACTTCAAAGGTAAGTGAAGCTATTTCGGAACCTTCTGGACATTTGCAGGCTGAGGAAAATTAGAATAACACAACAGCAAAAGGTGCCCAAGTAATACACAACATACTTTATTTAACAGCATTTCTGTTGTGTGATGCCAACTAACGCAGGGCAACTCTAAAGCCAAAGAAGGTAAAGGAAACAACTTTTTGCAAATCTGTGCCAGACCCTTTCAAAAAACAACTAGGAATGTAGCAAAAGTGATCAAAGGCAAAAGAGCCTGCCAGGCTTTATTTACTCTCTACTCCCTGTCTGTTGGGGATTGACATTTTTTATATTTTTATTTCTTTTTTAAAAACAATAGTTTAGACAAATGTGTCTAGACTGATGGTAGAGCAAATGTGACATTAATTATGGATTCCTACACAGTGGCTGAGTGTATGTGGGCAGTTGCCAGTTCCCAGGGAAACAAAAATTGCCAAGCTGCCAAACTGGAAATAGCTGCTCATCTTACCATGGTCACGTCTCTGAGCGTGACTATTATCAGATGCTTCAGGAGAGGTTGCTGGCATGCTGAAGTGGACGATTGTAGGGCAGCAGCACTGGAAAGGTGCTGCTGCATTTCCAGCAAACAGTGTTAGCAGAGAGGAGCCTACAAGGAGATTTGTTTTCATAGCTCTGCAGGAGCTACAGCAGGTCCAGTCACCTGCCAGGTGAAAGCTAATTTGGCTTGAAGAAAGTTTTCTGCAAATGTGGTGAGGCTGTTCCTGCACCCCAACCTAGCCCATTTGGTGCTACCCCTTAGTCTGCTCTCACAGGGTTGATTTGCTCAGGCTTGTCCAGACAACAACGGGTACCCAAAAGGTAGGCAATATTGCAGATCTTTGGCAATTGTGTTAAAACATCTTCTTTGCTGCACATGTCCTCTACCCTGGGAAAACTTTTGTGTTATTCTGGTTCCATTACATTGGTGGCTCTGAATAAATGTGTTATCAGCTAATACACTAATGTCTTTCCCATCTCAGTTGCTTCCAGTTGATGGCTCTGATATTCCAGCAAAAATTCCCATTATTAATTCTAAAGTGAAATCTTTGCATTTTGTTCTATTGAATATCATCCTATTTCTGCTTTTCTCACCCTCAGGACATCAGTTCTCCCTGCACGATACCCCAGTCCTTCTCTTTGTGTCATCAGCAAATCTCAACAGCCTTTTGTGCTAGAGTGACTAATGACCATATTAAATATGCTCATTCTTAAGAAATGGTTAATGACAAGCATAATTCTTGAAAAAACTGATCTAGTAACCTCCTTCCAGCCAAATACATAATTTCTTTCATCACACTCTTTTTTGCTTTCTGTTGAGCTGATTCCTTACACATCTTCCTGTTAATTCATATTTGATCACTGATGGGCAATCACATATATTCTAATATCTTGCGGGGCTTTTGGAGGGCAGAGTGAGATATAAATACACTATGATAATAGGGCAATGTCACTCTAGTGTAGAACATACTGCCGACCATACCCTTCTCAGTTTATACATGAAAGTCTGTATGGTACCAGTGTCCCAGACTGGGTTGTCAGCTTCTGCACAAGTTTACAGGTAATGTCTTTAGCAAGAAAAGTTCTTTTTAATATTTGGGCCCATGGCTGAACCTAAAAAAATTTAAAAAAAACTACTAAAAAAAAAAAAAAAGAAAAAAAAAAAGTAGGCAAAATGGTTTTGTCTTTTAATAAAGACTCAGCAGTATAATTTTTAGAACTTGCCAGTGACACAACCCATTATTGGTTTGTCCATATTAAAAACTTCCTGGTTTTATTTTTAATTAAAAATAGCTCTGACTGGCAGAAGTGCTGAAGGCTGTAACCTTCTGGTTATCCACAAAACTAGAATAACAAGGGCAACGGGGCAACCTCTCCTCACCCTGCCTCTTCACGCTGTCTCTGTTCTCCCAGCGGGTCTAACTCTTCCCACTCAGTCTAGGGCTGTTTTGCTGAGTCTGACACCAAAACTGTGGAGCTGAATTTCCTGTAGGGATGCCAGGGACAAAACCAGAGTCAATGTGTAGCCACAAAAAATCCCTTAAAACTTAAGACTCAGAAAAATGACTCAGACTGGCTGAGGAAGCCAATTCATACAGATAACTACTCTCTGTAGCATTCAGGCTCGGGTGAAAGAGGTGGGTGAAAACTCCTGCCCTGTTATTAAAAAAGCAATTTCCCTGAATTCTCCCTGAACTTAATTCTCCATTGCCTTGAGTGATCTGCTGGTGAAAGTGTGGCAGTCAGCTCCGCTGGTGCCAGAACCACAGGCGCTGTGCATTGCTAGAGCATCACGCTTTCTCTCTGGAGGCAACACACCTCCCAGGTTTTTTAGTTCCCCACTTTTTTGAGGAGTGTGAATGTGGAGCCGCTGAGAGGCGAGTGGGTGGGAGTGGACTGTGCACTTCTGTGCTGCTCCTGATCCATCAAGGATCTGAGCCGAATTGTTGTGACATATTCATAGATAGCTTTAACATCACATTTAATGGCCAAGAGGCAATCAGCACGCTTGCACATAGTGTGGCTACGTCCTCCTGAGCTGAATGAATGATTTGGGCGTTTTGACTCTTTTCACTGGTGCAAGTGGGCAAGGCAGGTAGAAGGAGCTGGAAAACTAGGGCTGCAAGAGACATGCTAGTGGGAATGCCACCTCCTGTGGTCAGTATCACCTCCACCTTAGCCTCCACCCAACAGCTAGTGTCCAATGAACTTTCTGCCTCCTCAGCTCTATCATATCCCTGCGCATTAACTGATGCTGCTGGTGTTTGCATGAAGACACCAGTCCGTGAGTAGAAGGGCAGGGTAGTGACCCCCAACAGAGAGGCAGCGTGGGCAGCTGGGAACGATCGCACCTGGACCCATCTCTGCCAATTCCGCCAGCACTGTTTGTCGAACTCCTGCCTCCCCATGCTGCCCTCTTTTTCATGTGGTTTGGCTTTCAAGGCAGAACATTTTTATTCAAATCAGCTCCCTGATACCAGGAGGGTGAAAAAAATATTCCTTTTAACTCAGACTTCACCAATGAAATGTTTCCTTTCTACAAAAAGAAAGCAGTCTTTGAAAGAACTGCTCCTAGCAAATATGTACCCTGAAGAGAAACTTTTACAGACGTGACACACAGAAGAAATTGGAAAGCCCTTGAAATTGTATATCAAGAAGGGGTTTCTAAAGGGCAATTAAAAATGCAGGCTTATTTTACCCAAGGCAGCCCACGGAGCATTGCCATAGCTGCCAAAGTGACCACACGCAGGAACAGCAGCAGGAGCAGAGAGGCGCGGAGATGAGGTAGCGTATGGGGCCAGGGCATTTGTTCCCAGCATGAACATCAATTCATGGTTCTTGTTTCCCTCAAGAGAAAATCAAAATGTACAACCTTTTTTTGGAGGGTTCATGCTGTAAAGGCACTAAGTTCATTAAAAACTTTTATTTCATAAAAATCAGGCAAACATGCCTGGTGTAGTAGAAACTGCCAACCTGGGGTAGAGTAAGGTCTACCAAGTGACACTGAAAGACTGTATGACATTTTGGGCTTCCTAAGCCACCAAGTCCCCCTAAAGTGTTTCTCCACATTTAGACTAGCTGAAAGCTTTGACGCTGTCCACATTTTAAATTTTAAAAAAAATTTCTAGAAGAATATTCATTTTCCGTTAAATCTGGGACAAAGAAAAATACCTCTTTCTAACTGAATCCGTAAGTGACAACAATGCATGGATTACGGAAACAAATGCACTGCTTTGCTCTACCCGCTGTGCACAGTTTTACTAGTTTATTTACACTTGTTCGGCTTCTGCCAGTAGTCAAATCCATAACACCAGTGCACAACAGGAGACCAGTGACTTTTGATCTACTTCCATTTGCACTATGTATCTTTAAACACAATCTAAATTTAAATAGGTGGTATTGTCCCATACAAAACTCATTAGCAAAGAAGCTGGAGATATGCTCTAGATACTCTGTATTCCAGTACTTGTCTTGTTAATGTCTCCCTGTGCCTCAGTTCCCTTACCCTTAAAAGACCATTAATATATCCTGAAGTACTATGGATGCAAGGTAGTACAGTAAAACTAACCAGTCTTGTTTATTTAGGAAATTCTGAAACAGAAGTAATTTAAAATATTAGTAAATATGCATATAAGTCTAATTTTAGTCTTCCAGAATGCCCCGAAAGAGTAAAGTTCTGCAAAATCGTTGATTGGACGTTGCTCAAAAAAGAATTAAAGAAAACTATTTTCTTCTTTTCCCTTTGATTTTCAACCATCTTTTTCCAACCTTTTATAATTTTCTAGTAATTTTCCTGGTTTATTTTTTCCTATTCTTTTCGTTGAATATTGTCCATGTGTTGGGTTGACTGTCTTGGGTTTGGTTTGGTTTTCCCTTTCTAGTATTTTTTTGTTGAATTGGTCACTTCTCATAGGAAGTGCTGATCTTTCCCTATCCTCACTGTGATAAGAAATGGCTATGAAACTACTGGAAAAAAAAGCATTTTTCCTATCTTTTTTCATAATTGGACTTTTGGAACAGAAAATCCCTTAAAATAAGTAGGATGAAACCTCAGAATAAGTTTTTTGTATTGTACTAAAACTTGATTTCTTCATGTGGGCTAATCTGAGGCTGTTGCAATGAATTATATGTTCCCAGCATCCAAAGATTTTGAATGCTTACTGCCAAATGCCAGGAGTTACTATTAATAGTAAGCTTTTGACTACTCCCTACCCCTACTGTTTCTGATACAGAATGGGCTCATGCTTGGCAACATATGCACATGACTGTACATTCATGAAATACACGTGTTCCCTATGAAAACATGGGCCAAGACACAATAGAAAAGAGGAAGGGGAGATGGGAATACTTTATAGGCTGTGAGAGGAAAGAGAAAAGGCAATACACAACAAATGGACCTGCTAAACGGGGAGTTCCAGGTGAGGAGGGTGTGTAAGCCTGTGTGCAGGATCTCACCAGCATCAATGGGATATTCATGGGCCAGGCTCAAGTCCCACTGAGACCCTTGGAGATCCCTCCCATTACCTTTTTTGTGGTGCTGGATCCCGTGTCCCTCTCCTTCTGTCCTGGCCTTGCAGCTCTTGCCCCAGGCCTTCTTTGTTGACTCTTTGCTGAGTTAATTCAGCTCGTTAAAGTGACAGAAGATTTATCCAACAAACAAAAAAGTGTGAAGCATGCCATTTGCTGCCGTTTTACAGAGGTGACTCAGCTTACGTAGGGGCCGGACACGCAGCAGAGCCAGCCCAGCAGAGGGGCAGGACTGCAGGACCCTGCTGCTCAGCTGTCCAATGAATTCCCACGCCAACACGTTCCAGAATCTGCCTCTAGTTGTTTATGATAGATATATGTTTAAATATTTTACTTTATTTTGACCACGAACACATGGACAGTATCTATATCAGTACATTAAACATGGGAGCAGCCCTTCACTGGATGTCCATGTCCACACTGCTAACTACTCTCCCAAAACTGGGCAGCTGCATTCAAACTGCTACTGGGAAAGGTTCCTGTTCTCTGCTAGCTCCCAGCTCGCAACTGGGCCCTGCTGGGATCAGGCCAGAGCATGCTGGGGAAAATCCCGACAATTTAACAGTAGAGACAACCAAGGGGCTGCACCTGAAAATGCTCCTTGACGTGGTTTAATCTGTCAGCATAGGTGAAGACATGATGTCTCAGGTCAAAAAAAAAAAAAAAAGACGACAGCAGCAGCAGCAACATAAAGACATGGTTCAGCCAAAGTAGTCAAACCACTATTGCTCTACCAAGTCGCTGCATTCTCTATTCACATTTTGCTTTCAAAGCCCCTCCTAACAAGATGCCTTGAGTCAACAAGGTATTTACTTACTTATTTATTCTATATTTATCCCAGGGTTGAGTAACCAGTCTTTTATTGATTTCCTTCCTTTCTTGAGAGTTTTGTTCCTTCCCTCTGCCTCTTTGTCTCTGTCTCAGATGATGACCCCATCATATAAATGCTTCCCAAACACTCCCAGCATGTGGACCTCAAGTTGTCACTTCTTCAGAGCAGGGCTCAGGGCTCATTTTTAATGCATATTGAGCGGGTGGGGAAAGGAGAGAGGAGGGGAAACATACAGAGTGAATTTAGTTCTTTTTTTGCACTAGAACAAATCCAGATTAATTCCAGTTGTGCTGATGAAAGAGAAATTTGTCTTTGTGCTGCCCAGCAGGGATCTTGTAGGCTACAGAATATTCCCCTCCCTGGTTGTAATCCAACACAACCTTACAGTGCACAGGGTTCTCTCTTCACAGCCCTCGTCTGGTTCAGCCCTGATTTGCAGAGATGTCAATAAGAGCTTTTCCCCTGGCTCCAGTGGGGGATGTCTACGGCTCTTGCCTGGTTTGCTTCTTACTCATAACATTTTGCTGGCAGCTACCTCTGCTGTTGGAGGGACAAACGTTCTCAGTTATGTATCTCCTAATGGCTGACCTATGGCACTGCAATGAGAAGAGCCTTTCTTGGACTGGAGCGGAATTTGTCCCTTTCAGAGGTGTGGTTCAGTGAATGTAACTGCAGACAATCTTGAGGGTTGGTTATAGCAGCTGCTGATTGCCCAATCCAGCAAAGAGTGCGAGCCCAGTGCTTCAGTTCAGGCCACCTGTAGTCCCATTCATCTCTACATGAGATTATTCTCACCTGTCTTCAGCCATCCTAAAGATAAATGTGTAGTCTGAGATGGTCCTCTGGAAGAGAATGGGGTTCCTCCCATCCTAAGAGAGGTGTCTACAGCCAGCAAGGTAAACAGCTTTGTGGAGGTGCTCATCTCACGTCACTGGTGGCAGAAACACCTTGGTCTGAGGCCAAAGTTAGCTGAGGACAAGCCCACCTGAAGGGTTTGGTGTGAGCCCCTGACTTTGCACTGAGCTCTGCAGAGGCAACAGGTACCCCTCACTGATACAGCAGTTCCTGAAGATAAATAAAAATCTCAGCTCCCTCCCGCTCCGCATCACCATCAGCTAATTGAGCCTTACAGTTCACAGTCAGATAAATAAATAAGCAGACTTGTGATTCACGGCAGACAGGTTTCTAAGAGGATTTAATGTCTTTGTGAGCGAAGCTTTTTGCAGAGTGGGGTACCAGCGTCCCGGTGGGAGTCACCCAGTGCTGCTGCCTGAATACGTTCAAAAATCTGGCCCAGCCTGTAGACACCAAATGGGAAGAAATCCAGCTCCTGGCTCTTTAGGAAACCTGGCCCCTTGCATTTCACATGGTTCCTTGTTTATCTTCTCCACAGCTGTCTCCTCTTGCAGTCCTACAAGGAGACAGAAGCAATTCAGTGCTAGAAAACAGTAAATAAAGAAATACAGAGTATTGCAAAGATAGCACTGGCAGGCATGATTGTAAATCATGTTCATCTTCACATGTACTGCAGACATGGCATAAATTTGCAGCTCTCTGGGACCCAGCACTTGCTATTCACAAATGTGGGACAACCACCTGATCCCCCGCCCACTGTGTGTGTGTAACCTAGATGCCTGGGAGGTTTTTGGTAGAAACTGCAATCACTACCAGTTTGTGCAACTCCAGGCTGAGAAGCCAGACATCTCCTTGCAATGCTTCTGTCACGGTGACGGCAAGCACCAGGAAAGGGTTGGCCACCCGGGTACCGCCACTGAGCCATGGCTTGGCTGGAGAGGTGGCAGCAGAAGGCGGGCTTCAGCTCAGGTGGGGTTGGACACGCGAGGTCAGATGTCCAGTCTGAACCAGGACCTTGGTCTCTCTCTGCCTAGAGAGCATGTGGGCATGCACCGCATTTGAGTGACTGAGCAGATGCTTAAAATAAGGAGAAAACGCTTTGAAAATGTCATCTCCGCCACTGCCTTTGGTGCCCACAACTATGTTTGCACAAATATATCAGGGGTATCAAGAATTTTATAATGATACTCCCTCACCCATGGTTCCACTTAAAACCACTGTAATAAACAAAACATACAGAGCACATCACTGGCACCAGAGGCTATAATTTTCTCTGAGCAGAAATATTACCAAAAAAAAAAAAAAAAAGAAAAAAAAAAGGCAGGACTTCATCCAATTTAGGAAGAAATCTATGCAGATCTTTCCTTTCATTAAACTTCTCAACTATTATTAAAGGAAAATCAGTAGCCAAAAATTCTTTGATGATGACATTGAATCATTTGATGACAGAGTGTTTCGGGAAAGGCTACAGATGCAGATCACTGGTAAAAACCTTGAGTCCCAGGAAGAAAAATCTTTCAAATGTCACAATGCTTTCCCTTTTGCAGGGGAACACTTTAAACCCTCAAGTGAGCTCTACATTTTCTCTTCAGTTCTGCAGCTATGAGGAAAATAATATACGACACGTTTTCTTCTGAAGCTGCAGAAGATCTTGACTGATGGCAAAGAGAAAGCAAGTACCAAGGCAAGAAATCTTGGTTCCGCAGAATATGAAACAAGAAATGCTCAAGCACACTTGCAGCAAAGGTGTTTATTTTCTTATTTTCCTGCTTAAGACATTTCATAATACCGTAAGGAAAACGTGGGTTACATAGTGAATAATTCATCACTGTGTAGCTCCTCCAAATTCTATTGTCTACACATCTTTATGTTTCACATATCCCTACTGATTTATGTTTCACTAGTTTTTAGTGCCTGTCTGTGGACAATTTAAAGAAGCCCTGACTTTTAAAGGTGCTGATCAATGTTGTTCAGAGGCTGGAGCTATTTGAAGGTGCTTCTCTTGCTATGTCACCCCCATCCAGTGACATTGACCTTCTCCCTTATCTTGGCTTTTTTTTTTTAATCAATCACTCTCTCTTTAAACTTAGTGGAAATGTTCCCATTCAGTAAACCAAATGAGCATGTCTTTAAGCACACGCTAAACTCTATCCCAGATCAACAGACCATATAATCCCCTTGACTTCAACCCTGGATTTAAGGATAGGTATGTGACCATGCATTTTTTCAAGTGGGAGTCAAAGAAACAAAAGATCCCATCCAAGCTGCATCTGGCCAGCTTTGAGCGCCCACGAAAAGAAGCTGGGGCCTGCCTGCGCCCACCCCTCTGAGACTGAGGCAAAAATCGTTTCTTCATCCTCTTCCTTCATATTAAATCACTAGTAAATTGTGGGTCCCCTGTGTTTTGTGCCACGGTACACACAAATGAAGATGTTTGCCCAGCTCATGTGTCAGAGGACAGCAGATGAGTAAAGCAGGCAAGGGGAACACAAGGTGACAATGACTGGCATCCAAAAATTGCCCACTTCAGTGCACTGGAAGGGACAGTTCCCTCTGAGATGCCATCTTATTTAAAAATGTAATTTCATTTCCAAGTACTGACTTTAGATGAGATATTTAACCTTAGTATCTTGGTTAGTAAATGAAGATTAATTGTTTTGGTGGGGATTTGAGTGTGTGCCCAAACCAGCAATTCTACATGAAAAGTTTTACTAGATTATGGTTTTTAATGTGAATTTCATTTTGGCTGAAAAATGGTTTTCATCTTGGATAGACATTGCTCAGAAGAGCCCCTAACTGAGGAGTCACATGCAGAAAACCTATGAGCTGTGCATTCAAATTTTCCAAACCTCATGATAAAAATGAGTTGTGCCCCTGGGACCCCAAGTCACCAGCTCAGCAACAAGTTCCTGGTCAGGTCCCTGTGGGTGATGAGCCACCCTCACAGCTCTTGGGGTGCTCCTGGGAGACATCAGGGTTTCACCAGTCTCACTAAGGAGTGGATAAAGGCAGGAGAGGAGCAGATCTGTGATGTCCATTCCTGTCTGCTATAGTGGTGGTGGCACTGAGGAGTTAAGGGTTTTTTGGTCAGTATTATTTATCAAATGCATTTTTAGACCCAATGCTGAGCATGGTGGACCTCAACCACCTACATGAGATGGGAGGTCAAGAACTAGCATGGGTCATGGCACAGATAGATGGGGCAAACAGAGCAGGGAGGAAGAAATAGCAATGAGATTGTCATGGTTATTCAGTCTCTGGTGTCCTACATGTTCCCAGAAATAACTGAAGAAAGGGACACTTGGGGACTCAGAAAGGAGCCTTTCAGAGCATGGTCTGGCTATACTTTTCTGTAGACCCAGCAGATGACAAAAAGGCCCTAAGGAAACACCGTTCCTTCTTGGCTCTGGCTTTCTCTCCCCAGCCCGCTGTCTCTAGGTTTCTCTTGTAACTCACCACCACCCTTTTCCTCTCCCCTTCCTTTCCATGGAGGAGAAAACGCTCCTGCAAACCCCTCTATTTATGCCAGTAATGGGAAGGCACTGATGATCCTGTGCTTCATACATTACTGTCCAGAGGATGAGGGCCGAACTACTAACCTGGCCATTTGGGTGATGAGTGAACATCTTTCTTTGGACAATCCTCCCTCTGCAAATGGAGGCTCCAGTAAGACATCTTTATCCCACTTGGATTGCAAATTTGTGGGAACAGCATAGTCACTTCAAGCACTTCTTATATTATTGACACAGAGTGTTACATGTTTTCATTATTATATAGCTACATTAATATAATAGGATGTCAGGATGTGTGGAAAACCTCTTCCAAAGCTTCCTGTGCCAAACAATGCTGGTGTTACCCATTCACTATTTGTCACCATCCCTTATGCTTCCCTGTAGTTTTTCCAGAGGAAGGGATTAACCAAGTGCTCTGCCATCAGCTCCTGACAGAGCCAGGCAGGCTTGTGCACAGCCATCCTCACTGCTCATTCAAACTACTCCAGACAACCACCGCCATTGACTTAAGGAGTGCTCAGGCAACCCCTTGCCCGTGGGCAGAGTCGTGGAGGTTGTAGCAAACACCTGAGACAAGGACATCTTCCAGGGGCTCAGTTGTTTGCTTAGCAAACTGCCATCCCTGGTTAGTTAGTTAGTTGTTAGTTACAGCACCCAGGTGCTATGTAGATAAAACAGGTCTGATGTACTGGGTGGAGAATGGAGGATTCGTGAAGGAGGATCACAGCTGTCTCAACCATGGTCCCACTTGGCCACTGTGGCTTGTGGCTACTGGGCGGTGCAGTCAATTTAAATCAGGCTGTGCCTGTCCCCAAAAAGTAATGGTAAAAGCACATTAAAATGTGATTTTTTGAATGGCAACCAACAGAATGAAACTTCCCAGACAGCTGCTTTTCCCCAGCGCGCCCTTTCCGACAGGCAGCTGGAACCGATAAAGCCGTAATTGCCCCTTCTACTTCAGAGAGCATCGCGGGGAGGGGTGCACAGAAAGTGGCCTCTTTCTTACCTGGTGGGCACAAGAGTCTTGTGCAAAGCAGACCTTTGAGTGGAACTGGTGCAGGGATGTAGAGAATTTTTTTTTTTTTTTTTTTTTTTTTTTTTACAACAGCAAATATCACATCATCTAAATCCCTTGGTCCCTCTGCCTCTTCCCAGCCCCAGTCCTGCCTGTAGGACCCTGGTAGAGGGGAGGAAGCAGAGCCCCATGTTGCTCCTCCATGCATGGCGCAGATGCTAGGCAGCCAGTGGTTTGGCTGCCAGACGAGCCCCAGCATCAGGCTGGTCTCCATAGGAAACAATGGCATTGTTGCCACTGGAATAAACATCCTGGTGGCCCATTTGTGTTTATCTGGTATTTCCATTCTCTGCTGATTAACCCAGCCAAGCGAGGTCTTCATGTGGTAATTACAGCACAGCTCATTTGTGTGTGTTTTACAATGGTGTTGATATAATCCCACTAGAGCACCCCAAGCATGTGCAAGGAGTTCCCACCAGAAATCTAAATAACGCCCCAGCGCTGCTGACAGCTTAATAACATGACAAAGTTCAGTCTCGCTGGATGTCAGGGACAGGAATGTGGCTCAGGCTGCTCTGACCTGGAGCTTTCAAAATACTATACAGTTGAGGCTGAGCGTTTGACAAATAACCTTTTCTTTGCCTGCTCAAATCCATCAGACGTTACCAGGTGCCATGGAGAGGCCACATGCCACTGTTAAAATGTTAAATTGAGTGGCACGGCCATCGAAAGCTCTGGGGAGGGACATTTATCTTTATTATTATTGTTATTAATAATGCAGATATTGCTGTGCGTTGCATTCCAAGGTATTTTTGCAGCACTAAATCATCCAAACGCCCATCGACGGCCCTGATAAATCACACAATAAACCAAAATTCAATACAGCTGTCAGCCCAGACCCCAAGTAAAATCTCAGTGAGCTTAATTATAAAGTTCAGGCAGGGACTGAGTCTTTTTGCAAGGGGATGAGCAGCAGCATGGCACTGCCATTTCAGGCGCTCGGGAAAGGCTGTATCAGCCCTCTCCTCCTGCTCCTCAGCATCTCAGTGCTGTCGCAAGCAGTGCCATGGGAATGACTGCTTGTGACAATAGTTCTCATTGTTTTCCTCTTTCTGCTTTTTTTACACTGTTTCTTTACTTCTTCCTATTTATTTAAAGCTGTTTCTCTCAGTTTGTATTATTTCTACTTTTCCTTTTGCTCCTCTCTTTTCCTCCCATTCTTTCCCTCCCCTCATCACTTGCCTTCTATCTCACCATCCCTTTTTTGCTCTTTCCCTCTTCTTCCCCTCCCGATCCCCCCATCAAAGCAAAGAAACCATAACCCAAAGGAAGAACAAGAATTGAACCTGTGCCAATGCAATGGGCCAAGAGGCTACATATGGAACCAGCAAATCACAGAGCCATGAAGGATGTTAGTGATTTAAAGTTATGTATATTGAAGTCTGGATCTTAAAATGAATCCATAATGGTAGAGGTAACTAATGGAGAGACTTAACTGACAGCAAGCAGAGTTTTTTCTTTAACATTGTTATGTTCCCACAAACTCCTCTTTTCCGGTCCCCACCCTTCCCCTGCTCCCCTTTCTGATTAGTTCAACATCCACGTTGACAATGAAAAGCTAAAGCTGCTGCTTTATGAATAAAGATTTAAGCCCATACACCATAAATATGAGTGCTACTCTGGTTGGATGCAGAGCAAAGCATGCAACTGGCTCTGACAGCCGCGGGGCTCTCCCTGGGGAATCGTGCCCCATGGCAAGGGGTAGTGAATGTTCCCGGCCAAACGGGCATGGCGGCACGACTCTCGCTGCGGTGTGATAAATAACCTCCCTAGGACGTGGGCTTCAGCGGAGACGCGGTGCAAAAGCCAGCCGGTCCCCTGTGGTGGCTCAAAAACCAACTGCATCGATTTTCTGTGATCATTACAGATACTCAGAATTAAAATGCTGCTCTGAGGGAAGGATGCCACTATAGATGTATACACACAAGTATAAATGTATGTATGTGTGTGTGCATACATACGCGCACACACACACAAGACATTATATAAGGAAAAAACTATCTTAAGACATCACCACACTTGCAAAGTCAAACACTCCGAACTTAGGAAAGACCAAATACTGTTCATCAGAGCCAGATTTGGCTGCTTTTTATGGTGGCACTGAGACCTGAGGTGGCAACAGCTGGGGTGCAGGAGCTCTGAGCGCTCCCAGCTGCACTCGAAAGCAGTGGGAACATAACCCAAATACCTGCCTTTACTACTTAGTGTATATACATACATATACACCATATATATATGTATATGTATCTATATCTAGATTTTGAGACCTCTCTTGGCTGAGGCCACCTAGGACCCTCCCAAACTACTCTGTCCCCAACATCATTTGGAAGTTCATTTGTCCAGGGTCTGTTTCTAATAAGCAGTTTGCAGGCAGCCATCCAGTTTAGGAAGGTAAAACCAGTACGGACAAGAGCCATTTTGTGCCAGTTTGTGCCAGACATTGGGAGTTTTCCCAGCACATTGAATTTATTGGTACAGCAGTACCATGAAATCGCTGTGCAGTGCAATGTACTGCGAAAAATCATGTGAAATAGGTGAAACGGAGTATTCGAAGTGAAGAGAAAACTCATGTCTGAAGTTCTCAGTCTTGGTTCCCACGCTGTGAAACATCATCCTTTCCCCCTTAGGGATACATGAAGTGATCTAATCAATGTCTGTGAAGCAGTTACAAACAACACTGCTGTAGAAAGCACATGATACCATGACTATTTTAAAGAGCTTCCTAACAGGCTGAGTAATAAGGACTAAAGAAGGCCCAGCACCCCACATGGCCAAGAAAACAAATTGCATCACCCGTTCAGGGCGCCGAACGGGGCAGGACCTGCGCAGGATGTGGTACACGAGCAGATGAAAACTGGTACCGCAACCCATCCGCACAAGGGGGTGAATGAGGCTTACAGGGGTGACCTGAAGTCCAGCGGGTTTTTAAAAGTCCTTCTCATGGCACCAGTAATGTTAATGTTGTTTTAACAAAGGACTGAGGGAAGGGGGACTTCTTGCAATAAATTCTTTCTCACACTTCTCAACGAATATACTTCCATCCAGCTTTTCCCAAAACCTGTGGCTTTCCTATGCAAGGAAACTAGAAGAAATCCCCTCTGTTATTATCACTGCCCTAGAAATCAGGAGCATAAGGCTTACTTAAGCACTAAAGAAAACACCCTTTCTTTTTGGCAATTTAGGGTTTCCAGACTGCTGCACCTTCTTCCCTATGGCATGAAATTCCTCTTTGCATTCCGCAATGCTGATTTAAAGAGAAACTTAAACAGATTAAAGCCCCTGGAGTGTACACACAACACACGGGAGAGAAGGGCTGTGTTTCCCTCTAGTTGCTGAACAACAGGGTGGACTGGAGACTGGCCACCAGCTCCTGGCATTGCCACGTTCGGCCCTGGGATGATGGTGCTGGAGGAGCCGGCTGCAGTCCTGCTGCGGAGTGACTAGACTGCAGGTTTTTTCTTTTCCTCCAGGCTTCACCAGAGAAAGGCTAGATGCTGTTAGCGGTGCCTGAATATTGGCCAGATTATGGGGCATGTGGGTATAGCCTATATTTATTTTTTTTAAGTATATATTTGTTTGATGTTTTGCAAGCATCTGCTTAAGATTTCTGTGCTTATCTAACGGGAGGAATGAGCCCATTCTTCCCAAAGCCAGTTCAGTGCAAGAAAATGTCATAACACTGCTGGGCCCCTTTGTTTCATCCTTTGCCAGAGGGACTCCATAGTTCCCCTGCTACTGCTTGGGAAGCCAAGCGCAGTGGCTGGCAATTAAAGGCATCTGCTGGGCTCATGAAAGGAAAGGCATGCATGAGATATGAAGGATGGATGACACCTGAAATGTCTAAACTCTTGCCTGGCGCAGACGGGACTGATTGCAGCGTGTCTAGCGGGATGTGTAGAGTGTTACAGCAGGTATTGAGATAAAAAAGAAAAACCAAACTAAACCCTCCTTGACAAAGCTCCCCCCCATCCCATCCCTGAAGGAAGAGGTGCCAGCAGCTCCGTGGAGTCCGCCAAGGACTCTATTTTTCACGTGGCAAGCAGGGAGAGACAGCAGTACAAATCCCCATCAGATAGAGCGATAAGCTGGGTAGAAGCGATACTTCAGAGACCAAATGACCAAAAAAATGACCAGGAGCATAGAGACACGGCTGCGGAAAGGGGAAACTTCTGGCTTGTTCAGAGCAGATGCATAAGGAATGATAAACTAAAGACAGGAAAAATGATGAGTGATCCAGGTGGTTACTCACCCCATTTTTCATCATTCAGGTCTGCAATCACAATCACTCACGCACAGAAATCTCTTATTTTACACAGTGCCTAATGGATCTGATGGTCTCTCTACTGTAAAATATCATCTAGACCAGTGTCTGGAGAACCTGAGACCAGCGTCAGGTTTGGTTGTACAATGAGAGGAGCCAGAGCTATAGGTACTATTTTTAATGAAATAAACACTAGAAAAGCCCCACCAGTGTGGAACATGTATTATGTCTGGTCAGTATGATAAACCCCAAGTGCTGGGGCTCCTGGCACCACCCTTTGAAGCACTCAGTACCGGCCACTCTCAGAGATGCTCACCTGGATAGCGTAGTCTCACACATGTGGTTCTGGCAATGCAGTGACACACTGGGGCTAGGCAAGGTGTGGGTTTCTATGAGAAAATGCATGGCAGTGTTACCAATCACCCATAGCAGTGCTGGCCATGGTCAACCCTTATGCAGTTGAGTGACCAAACAGCGAAGCTGTGCTTCCATTCAGGACTAGTTACAAATTGGGCAAAAAGGGGATCGTACTACCTTATTTATTCAGCATTTGATATGCCCTGTGGTGAGTTTTGCAGGTATCCTGATTTTCCTCCATGCTGCCATGATCAGAGAGAAGGGAAAGACCACGTCTGCTATGAAGGTGCACCTCAGTGCTTGCACATTGAGGGCTTAGTCCAAAAGCAGTGAGCAAAGGCCCTGGACTTCTACAGTTCTGCACAACTGAATACGTACTTCAGCACTAGTTAAAGCAGAAACATCAGGCTGACACTTACCAACTTGGGTTTGAAGACTTTGAAACAAGTTCTCATTTTTATATCACACATCACATCAAGAGAGATGTGGTGCTAGAGAGATGTGGCCCAAAGGGTGCAGTCTTTGGTGACCAGAAGAAAAGTTGAAACATAAGCTGGAAGGAATCCTATTTGTTCCTCTCCAGTTACAGCTGTCGGATGATGAACTCCTGTTAATTCAGGTGGATGGTGATTCCCTGTCAGTTGCTGTGAGAGGAACTCCAAGCCTCTGTCTCTAATGCCTCTCTGGAAGTGGTTTGCTTTGGGGAAGCTAAAATCAAAGTTTTGTGGGGCAATAAAATTTACAATACTTCACATTTGTGTATCATAATATCAGAAAGGCCATCCTGGAGCTGAGCCACCCAGCCCTACCTCAGCTGTGTCTAATCTCTCGCAGCAGAAGCAATATAAGGAATAAGGCAAGTGGAAACCTACTTCTCTCTGGACTCTCTCCCAGCTCTGGTATTTAGGGACTTCTTGACCTGGAAATTGCATCTAAACTTTCATGTTTAACAACATTGATGGATCTGTTCTTCATGAAGTTATCGTATCCATATTTGAACCCCATATTCCTTTCGATCTGCACAGCATCCTCTGGTACAGGGCTCCAAAGTTTAATTATACACTGTGTAAAAAGGCACTTCTTTCTGTTTGCTTTAAACTTCCTGCTTGATTATTTCATTAGGAACACGTAACCTGTGATATGAGAAATACTGAATAATCATTCCCCCTTTCACCCCAGCCATTATTTTCAGACCCATTTTATAACCCCACCCGTTCTCATATCCAGCGTGCTGCGCTTCGACACTGCCTTGGAGAGTGCTGTCCGGTCCAGGCCACCACGGTCCCACCAGCTGCCCTAGCCATATTGCACCAACATCGGGGGGACAGTGCGTGAGTAATACCCCGGCCATGTTTCTTCTTCTAGCACAAATGCAGCTTACTTGTCCTTGCTGTCTTTCCCTTGATTTCTGTTAAATTGATGGTTAGATCCAGTGACGAGTATACCTGTATTCAAGCTGTGAGCGCACTTTTTTTTTCTTGCAGCCAAGGGAATGTTGCCTATGTAAAAAAAAACAATTAACAAATTAAACAAAAGTTCAGGAATAACCCAATGAGAAAATAAACCACTTTTATTCAAATTATCAGGTGTTAATCACTCTTGGAATATAAGATTATAAACAGCTCCAATTCAGGAAGGTGGATTTCTTCATTTAACACATTTATTTGAAGGATACAAAAGAAATGTTTGCTTATTTATCCAAAAGCTTAAAATGAAACAATGAGCAGATGCCTTTTTGCTTTTAAAAATCAAATTTAACTCTTCCTTCAATAATAAAATACACTACCTATTATACAAAAAGGACATTAATTTTATTCACAATTGACAGAATACAGCTGCACAATCATAATATTAATGACATTTTAATTATATTATTCCTATTATTATATATTATGAGGGTTAGAGCAGCACACAAAGGGTCTAATCAGGCTCCTGTTGTGTTAGGAGCTGCACATACAGAGAAGAAATATATAGTTTCTACCTCAAAAGGTTACAGTCTAATCTAAAATTACCCATTAATAGAAGATGTGCCTCAACTGAAAATCACAAATATGCAAAGGGATTTACCCTGTCTTTCTTATCTGATGGAGACCCCTAGATGCACAGTTACTTTTCACTGTCAACCACTATAAAATAGTTGTTTACAAATAAATTACTTTTCTTTGAAGTTTACCAGGTCCAAGTTTAAAGATCATTCCTGCTTTCTCCGTAAGAGTTACCAATTTTGCTTTTACCCCAGCAGATCACGTGGTGACAACCCCAACAGCCATTAGGTGTTTCTGAGATTAATGACATTTTGGTGGAGAAAATCCAGCCCTGGACTTGGTTCCGGGCCAGTACCTAAAAATTTGAGTGCCCTTTCAAATGAGATATTTTTTGCCTAGATAACACGCCGAAGAGGTACCGTGCCTGATCATCACGTCATTGCTCATATCCCCGATTTTGCTTTTTCAGGTCATTGCAATTTTTAAGCAACTGTGGGTTAGTTTAGGGCCATTCAGATCTCAGTACAGGTTGCTTTCACACTAAAGATGGAAAACATGTCCATATACCTCTTAGGACTTCCAGATTGGTTCCTGCTATCCTCTCTCTGTGGGACAGTAACATGTACAGTGGGCTCCCCTTCCTCTCTTTCAACATCAGACCCCCCTCTAAGTAACCATGATTGTGCCCCAAATGAGTCAGAATTTGTAAATGAGTGGTTTTTGAGGAAAAAAAACGTTTCTGTTCGCCCCCAAATCTCACTATGCAACTTGGTTTTGATCTTCAGGCTTTAGAACTGAAAACAGTCAGACTACAAAAATAAATCTATCGATCGCTAGATCATAAATTTCTAAGCAATACAGAGAATGACTCTTAATTTAAAAAAAAAGAAAAAAAGGAAAAAAAGGAGGGGTGTACCATCATAGCTACAAGGATTTGCAGAGATGAAGACCTGTTCTCCAGAAACCAAGGCAAGTAGGGAATCGATACACAGCCTCTGAAAATACAGTCGCATGCATAAGCAGCCAGTTTTGCACTAGGAAAGAGGCTTCAACTGGGGTTTGCAGTTTTTCACCCCAGTTTCTTATGGTTAATAATGCCCAGTAATTTCCACCACTAAACAGCGCAATATACTCCTGGTTTATTTGAAACCCAGGGCTTAGACACAAAATGGCATTGGAAATGAGAAGTGAGGCAGCGTGGCAGCTCAGCACACTTCAGGGAGCGTTTTTAAGCCATTTAGCAGGAGTTTATTGCTTCAGCACAGGAGTCTTTGAGCATTCAAGCACGACAGGGTGTGCATTGTTGTGCCAGAATTGCCCGCCTTGGGTGTGCATGGTGTGCGGCAAGGGGCCAAAGGCTGTGTTTAAATGCACCCGCACGAGAAATGCGATTTAGGCAGAACAAAGCACACTCCTGTTGTGCCTCCCCGTGATTATAAAATAGATCTGTGTCATTATAAATAGAAAATGACTGGTGACAAAGATGCTGCTTTGACTCACTTCTGAGGCCGAGCTCTTACGCTGCGGTTCCTGATGTCAGACCAATTTAGAGGCTGCGCTGCAGGCAAATGTGTCTGGTTCAGGGTTAGCCAGTCCACATCTCATGATGGCTTAATCTCATTTTTACAACAGCAGGGGGTTCGCTGTGGTCCTTCGCAAGCAACGCTATCCGTTCACCCAAGGACGGTCCTGGATGCCTTCTGAAATGCGCTGTGCCCACTGCAAGACTCAGATTGCTAAACAGCAAATTACCCTGTCCTCCACAGAGACTGCCAGACTATCTGGATCTGTGAAGGTGAGATCCTGCTTCTACACAACTAAATGGTGCAGTTCTTGTTTATTCCAGTGGGAACAAAATCAAAGACACGGTAATAATAGTGCTGTTTCAGGAGTGTAAGTTTTCCTCTTTATGCCACCTTCCATCCCAACACACTTGACAGCATTATTGAATTAAATAATGCGGTTAAATAAAGTGAATATATATATATTTTGTTTCTATGTTGTACAATCAGTAACAAAAAAAAAAAAAAACAACAATGGAGATTGGAACTGAATCTTCACTCCCTATTGCAATATCTGGATTATTCTGTTTGTTTAGTCCTAAGCATGTTCCTTAAAACAAACTGTAATCTTCCTGCTTAGATTATTTAATCAGAATCACACTTCTATATATATTTTATACCACAGTTTATTCCCAAAGCTGGGGATAACCTCTCATTTCCTGAAAACTCCTAAAAACTTCCTTAATTAAAAAGCAGAGAAATCTGCTGTTTGCAAATGCTATTTACTTGTCATTTACTTCCAAACTAAAGTAGTTAATTTAATGAAAGGGGAGAAAAAAGTGAAAAAGAAACAAATTAATGTGGTGCCCATAGCCATTTCCAAAATTCTTCAGAGTTTATAGACCTAGGGAGACAGGGAAAGAGCAACTTCTCAGCAGTGCAGCAGAATAGGCTGAAATGACCCTGTGAAACCCAAGTGATTCTGGGAATTAAAGGATGTTCACTCCTGCTACGGTTCTACACTGCAAACTGCTTTTAGGGCTCCCAGTAGTACCCATTAGCAATAGCCAAGCTTTTCTGTTTTAATTTAATTTAATTTAATTTCCACCAACAAATTCCACCCTGTGGTGAGAATTGACAGTATCATGTTGAGAACCATTAAAGCATATTTGGATTGTTTTTACTCCATGTATATATAAAAAAAATTCCCCCACCCTTAGTTTTCTTTAGACAAGCCACTTCATAATAAGAGTGAGGCAGACACAATGGAGGCATCGTTACCCTGTGGGATACCGCCGTAGGGAGTGTGGCTGGAGATACAGCAGAACATGCCTTGGCATTACACTGCTAGCGTGACCTGGTCCCAGCTCTGCTCTGAACCTCCCCATGATAAACCAGAATGAAGCCTGACAGCACTGGTGGTGTCCTTCCAGTTACCACCGGGACAGAGCTGGTGTCCTTCTTCTGTAATAGGACCCTAGATATCACTGCTGCTTCCTTTTCTCCTTGAGTGTTTTCTGTTCTTTAAGGACATCTTCACGCTTGAAACATCTTCGTGCTCATGTAGCCTTGGGCTCTACTGGGAATTCCTATTGGGAATTCCCCCACTGGGAATTCTGCCACTGGATTTCAAAGGAAAGAGAATAATAATGCTGTTCATTAATATAGGCTTTTCTGTCATGACTTTTAGGCCCCTATCCAGGCAAGCAGGCAAGCACATGTTTAACATTAAACACATGAGTAGTCTCTATTCACATGCTGCAGGCTAGAAATGCTCATTAGCGCTGGATCATGGCCCCAGCTGAGCTGCTAACACACTTCAGCTAGGGAGCCGGGCTGGAGAAAAGGTGGCACTGAAACCTTTCATCGTGGTTGCACCATCGCTGGCTGAGCAGCTTCGGCGTTTCCCACCCGAGCGCCGCTACTCCAACGGGCGACGGTCTGTCCGTTTGGCAGCAGAGGCACGACCTGCTGAGCTGCGACAATGTCATCATTCAGAGCTGGTTAGTTGATGAGCACAGCTCAAAATACATCACATTCAAGTGCATCCTCTGGAGTATTTTCAGCTTTAGCATCTCTCCAATGGTGAAAGGGGAATGATTTGAGGCAACAGGGGAATAACACGATTGCTGCGGTCTCTGTAATGCTGCCGAGTCCTGTAACGCTGCGTGGTGAGTGCCTGAGGAGTTACACGGGGCTCTTCAGACCTTTAGGTCAAATGTTAAAACATTAACTGATCAAGCTTCGAAAACTAGCGTTGGATGGGATTCCTGTGCTTTCCGAAGGCTGGAGTGTTGCTTGGGATGTGGGGCAAGGAAATAAAAGAGATTAATGCTTTCTGCTTTCCCTGCACGTGAGCTAGAAGGGAACAGAAGGCAATAGGACCTCTATTTTCACTGCCTAGCACTGAGTTAGTGGGCTGTCATAGTTCAGTGCCAATACAAACCAGCAGATCCCTCCTGACCAAGGAAATGGGAAATTTTGTGACTCAGAGGGAACATCTCCATGTATCCTGGGGAAATCCCTAGGCAAAGCCGCTTTAAACATGGTGGCTTACTCAGATCTGTGCTGAAAATCACAGTCCAGGCTAAACAGTCTATCACTCTTGGTTAAAGTATCCCAGATGAAAAGACACATTTTTAAAAAATGCTCTTAATACTGTTTTCTCCAAAAAAATCATTACCTCCTTCAACTTCTCAACAAGTATAAGCCTCACAGCTTTCCTGCCTCCTCTGGAATTACTAGGTCATTGCAGACATCAAAATTAATGAAGAGATGAAAGATTCAGCAGAAAGGCAAAATCTTACTGAAAAAATATTTCTTAATATCAAAAGCAACTCAAGAATAATGAATATATCTAGCAGAATAATAAACAAATGCAAACTTCCTGATGCTTAAAAGAATACACATGAAGGAGGACATAAGACTTTGGGGTCATTTTTTTCGTTAAAACACCAATTCATTTAAAAAAGTGAATGTTTCCATGTGCTTCTGGGGCTTTACATAAGTGGGATTTCCACTGCCTAAATTTTTGCAATACCTTAAACTCAGCTAATTAGCCAAACCCAGTCAGTGCAGAAAGTGGGCGCTCTCTGCTTCATCCCACAAGACGGATGGGTTATGCTACAACGTGCTTTCCCGTGTGCCCATCCATGAGCACCCTGCTACTTAGCACTGAGGAAATGGCAGAATGGTTATGGCTAACTTGGAGTTGACTTTGAGCAGGGACGAGAGAGGAGGAAAGGTGGCTAGGGGTTCAAAGAAAATAAATACATATTCAAAATAAATGCTATGTCCAATTCAGCTGAACTTCCCTGTAGGAAAAAAAGATTTCTAGCTTCTTTGTGATATAGACTGTCATTCCTCCCTGGCAGTGGCTTTTCAGCTCATGCAAACATAGGAGAAGAGCTTGTAACCTGTACCTCTATGTTCCACACTAGTCCTGGTAAAGCAATATGATTCTTTCTATTGGAAAAAAAAGTTTGTCAGAAGCCCTCGTTTAAAGTCTTGACACAGATACTTCTTTAGTCTTACCTGCACAGTAAGATGACCTCTTGGCAATTCAAATAGTCTAACAGAAAATAAGAGTAATGAATATACGGGATCCTCTAACACTCCCATACCACTGCTAATAGAAGAAAAATCAATATTAGTTCCAATATGAATGGAGTGTTGGATTGACTGAACAGGGAGCTTTGAAATAAATATCTAAGAAATGTTTGGATGAAATGGACATCTTTACAGACATTTGGTCTGCATTTCTGAAATGTAGATGATTAAATCCACATTGTTGGCTTCTTCCCCCTCTGCACTATGTCTTTCTTTACATCTTGCAAAAAATTTATGAACAAAGTTATTGTAAATCTGCAATGTCTGTCTTGTCACTTAGATTCTTTTCAGAAATGCTGCCTTGCCAGTGTAGATATACAATCCTGTATGATTAATATTTATTACTTATAATTCTAAATACAATGGAAGGTCACCAAAAATACCCTGCCTAAAGGAGTCTGGAGCCCTTTAAAATCTCACTGGTGATGGATCCTGAGTCTTGAGAACTGAGCTCAAAAATCTTAGGAAAACACTTTTGTATGTAGGATTTTCAGTATTTGCTGCTTCTGGCTATGGCTAAAGCCAAAAAGCACAAAGGTGAGCAAAAGGTACAGATCTGAACACACGAGCATGGATTTCAAACCCAAACAAAGGTCAGGGAATGCCTGAACCTGTCCATAGTCTTGGATCAGCGTATAATAGTGCTATGAGTAAGATGCAAAGTTAGGATGCAGAGTGAGACTTGAATTCACACAGAACAGGCATGGTAGCTGAAAACTGTTTAATTTTCCTCTTATTCTTTCTCATATCCATCAGTACATTATATCTACATTTTTTGGGGGTGTTATTACAAAAATGAAAATATTTCAGGATTTTTTTATTATTAATTAAAAGGAAGGTACCTTGGGGATTTTCAGGCTGTATAATGAAATCCTAAAAAGATTTTAAGAACATGGAAATCATCTTACAAAAAGCTTGTTTTGGTTTTGGTATAAGCCCAACCATTTTTAAACATAATTTTTTAAAAACAGATGCAATTTGAAGTCACTGAGATCAACTGTGTTTTGGCCCTCTCCTAGCAAAACTAAAGACATATTAGAACATTTCAGAACCACGGGATTCAGCAAATTGGTGAAGATTCACAGAGACGGAAGAAATCATGACAGACCCTGAACTGGTTCGCTTACCCTGCCTGAGATCTGCTGCATGTTTGGACAATCTTCTTTAAGGAGCTAAATATAATAAACACAGAGCAAGAATCTGCATCTGCCTCTGTGTCTTCATTCAAAGATTCACTACAACTGTGACTAAGCAAAGACACTAATTGAAGTACAAACCTGGAAAAAGACAACTGAGAAAAATGTAGATGCTGTTGATCGGCATGCTCCTAGCCAAATCATACTGAAAGTAAAAAAGTCCCAGTGACCGTTAATCAGACAGAAGACTTTTGATTAGAAACGAATTTGAGGAGCATTGCTAATAATACTTTTCTAAACAGACAGAGCCATCTTGACCAGCGTGCTGAGTGAAAACAAAACCAGAAAGACAGACGGAAAGGACTGAGTCAATTAAAATAAATAAATAAATAAATAATTGCCTTAATTTAAAAAAAAAATCACAAATAACTCCAATCTCATGAAGAAATGTTTTTAACAAGCCACATGTGCTTCCACAGACACTTCTAATCTCATTAGATTTTTCTGGCTGCTATTAGTGTTCTCTGAGCCAACTGATTTCTCAGCAATATTTTAAAGAGTGCGAGCCTTTGCCCTCCAGTCTAGCTGTTGTTAAAATAGCCCATTCTAGGGGAAGACTTGGGAGTTCATGGGTTTTCTTCCAAGGTTTTGGAAAGTTCAGAACAAATTGACCATTGCATGTGAAACAATAGTCAACCACAAACTATCTTCACAGTCAACGAGCAACATTCTGCTCCCAGCTGGGTTAGTGTGAAAAGTGGAATAATCCCACCAAAGCAACTGGATGGCTTCAGATTGTCATTGGCGTCACACGGCAGAGGCTGGTTTTTGATGCTGTCTCCAGTCCTCCAGCTCTCTGGCTGCAAACAAGCCTGCTGCGAGGTTCTCCTCGGTTACAGCTCACCAGCTTGGGGTTCCCCTCAAATCAGTGCAGCTCTCTGCAGCTCTGATCAGAAGGGGAGCCACATTGGGTTACAGATCAGCTTTATTTTGTCTTTGAAATCAACAATAAATCCCCCCAAATTGAAAATCAAGAGCCATGTGCACTGTTGTACATATCAGGGCACGTAAGTTTCATGCAAAAGAGCCGTCATTCTGAATTTGCTACAGTAACATGCAAATAATCACTAGTGTAAAGCAGATTGTGTCAGGCAGATGCTACAGATGATAGAACAAAATAATTGGTTTAAGAAAACAATCCTAATTCAGAATCGTGTAACCTGGATCAGTAAACCCTGGCAGAGTTGGACTAAGGCGTTACACATGGATTTCTGCTAGCATACTTGCCGAATTTCTGGCTG
Organism: Platalea leucorodia; assembly: GCF_965183815.1. NCBI lineage: Eukaryota > Metazoa > Chordata > Aves > Pelecaniformes > Threskiornithidae > Platalea > Platalea leucorodia. The sequence goes on along the minus strand of NC_138825.1, from coordinate 121,834,166 downwards.
GAAATGTGCCTCTCTCTGTTTTAGCCTGCCTTCTTTGAGGCTCTCGGAGCGAACTTCTCCTGGGGTGAGATGTTGAGTGCTTGAAAGTGACCCATCTGGAGCCTAATGCGAAGAAAGCGCTTCCCCTGCCTGGAATTTGTGTGCAACGACAGCTTTCTCCTGCCTATCCAAGTTTCCCAAGATAGCAATTATAAAGGAACTGGCAACCATACAGTCAAGACGACAATATCCTACGTGGTTTGGTTAGCTGTGCCAATTCCCTCTATTTGCTGGAGCCAATATGCTGCCCCCGTTATTGCTGTGTCTGAGTGTCTCTACCAACTAGCAGATCCACTGGGCATTTTGGCACAAGCCCTGCTCTTCCAAGGGCTGCCTGCTCAATTGCTCATTCACTCTCTTTTGCTTTAAACATTCGAATCCAACAACATCATGCAAATTTTATGCAAAATAGCATCTGCAAGTCTGACATATTCACTCAGGCTTCCCCCTCTTGTGCCAAGTTAAAAATAAATACCCTATAAACTCTTGGGCCTGCTAAGACAGAATATGCATTCAGAGAGTTTTTTTAAATATAACTGCATTTCTCCTTTAGGGTCAAACTCTTTTTTTTTCCCCTCTCTCTCTCGTATTTTGCTCCTGCCTCAAGGATCTCAATAGCACTGGGGGAAAAAGCATCCTTGAAATAACCTACAGAAGAACCAGTTCTATATGTTCCTAACTCTCTTACTTGAAATTTCAGCTAATATCCTATTTTTAAAATCTCCAAAGAATACAGGTAGTGATATACCCCCAACAGGAAACAAGAAACTAGTAAAGTGGACTTATTTCCAATACTGATTGCAAATAATACTAGTTGAGCTAGATCTTAGGTTCAAATTTCAAAGGGTTTCCATGCCCCACACTAGAGCTGCCTCCTCTTTTCTCCAGGGAGAAGCAGATTTGTCCCTGACCAATACACTTGAACAGGTGAAGTCATGGGAATGCCAACCACATAGCATAATGATAAGGTATATCTTAAGGCAACAAGGAGAAGAGTCTATAAAAGGGGATATTGAGCCACCGCTGAGGTCAGTTAGGACTTGCTGAGTCGCTTGGCCACGTCTGCGTAGGCTTGCTCAATTTCTTTGTCTGCCGCGCAGGTGTTGGTGAATTCATCCCTGGCATACGCATTCTTCAGGTACCGCCACAGCCCCGTCATCTCTGTCGGGAACTCAAAGTTGCGGTATTTCTTTGCCACAATCTAAACCAAAGATAAAAGAGGGAAAAAAAGCATTCTGTTGGTGATATATCTCCAGATTCCTTTTTAGAGAGCTTCTTACTCTTTCTTGTCACATAATTAATAGCAAAAGAGAGAAACGTTTGGACAATTAGGGTCTTATAATATAAAAGCCTGAAAAGTGACCATTGGTCGTCCCCTATCTTGCAAGGATGCTACTTGGCCTAACGACACTCTAATGCAATGACCTGGCAACTATCCCCAAATTATGACTTTTATGATACCTAAAGTTCATTAATTTTACCGTATTGGTGTTTAGTGTTTTTTACCACTTATGTACATCACTTCTTAAAGTTGAGATGCCAAATAAGAAAGAGCTGATTAGCTGAATCATAAAAAGGAAGATAGACTGAAGGGAAAGTCATTGTAACAATTAATATATAACATATTTTAATATTAATTATTATATTTGCATTTAACCTATTCAATTATTATATTTATATTTAACATAATATATATTTAACATATATTTTATATATATTATATTTCTATTTATAATACATGTAATATATTTCGCCTGGCCAACGATGTCAGAGGATGTAACCACCTACAGCTGTTGGAAGGCTGTATCCATGTTCATGCAAAGGAAAAATTCAGGATGGTATGGGTACCGTGACTGAGTAACCAAGATGATTTAGCAGACATTAGAAACAGGAGTATTAGGATAAACTGGGGGAGAAAATGGTTATTTCAAGACTTGTTAGACTAGGAAATTGTCTATCAAGGGAAATTTTTGATTTTTAAAAACACTCAGGCCCTTATTCAGGAAAATAGTTAAGTGCATACTTAATTTTAAGCACCTGTATAGTCCCATTGAAGTCAATGGGACTAATCTGTGCTTAAAGCTAGTTGGTTGGTTAAGTAGCTTACTGGATTGGGATATTTCAGTTTTCCTGTAAGAATATACCATATAGAATAATCCTGTGGTGACAGAATGAACTAGCTGATAGGAAGGGATGGATTAGCTGATTTAATGAGTGCTTCCAATCTCTAATTTTTCTGACAGTATAAAATTGTTCCTGGGCATAAATTACATACATATGTGCCACTGAGTTCCCCTTTATTTTTAAAGCACATGGTAGAGCTGTTTTCCATCTCAGATTTCTTAGGACAGTCATATTCTCAGAAATGACTGTGATTTGTGTTTATTACCAGGATCCACTTGGTATATGCAAGTCCAAATCCTGTCCTAAACTGCATTTAATTAAGCATTCTTGCCTTCAATGATGCTTCACACACACATGGGGAAGATAAAACCTGCTGGGCAACTTAAGTCAAGATTTTCACAATTTCCAGCACACATCTTCCATCAAATGAAAAAATAATTTACCCTTTTCTTCCATCTGTAAAATGCTTTTCAGGCAATATCCTATGGCTATGCTTGTCTGAGAAAGATTTTAATTCTCTTTTGACTTCTTTCATTTCATCCCAAGGAGACAGGAACCAGTAAGGGGCCACACATTCATTTTGCATTGTCTGACTCCAACGTCACCAATGAAGACGAGCCAAAGAAAGAGCTAAACCTGTGAGGATATTTCTTATGCACATTTTTTTTTTTTTTTTTTTTTTTTGCATGTGTGCAGTCAGCTCCTATGCTCAGTTTATGTTTTGGCTCATGGAGCCAAATTAGATGCATGACTTGGCTTTAATTCCTAGCTTTCTTGCTTGCCAAGGTCTGCCAGGTACTTGCTTTATTCTAAAGAAACATGTCATCTGATAAATTAAATAAATGCAACATTTAGAAGTCAAGATGATGTACACCATTTGCACTATACCAGCGACCACTGTACATCTTAAATCCTGGACCTCAGCAGTGACTTTGATTTGTTAACTTCTCTGCGTGAAATACCAGCTGGAACAAATATTCCCCCAAAAGAGGGACTGCGGCTCTTACGTTACAAATGGGTGAGAACGGGGTAAAGTTTTGACGTCTCTCTTAAGAATAATGGGAACTAATTAATATGAAAGACTGCTGTTACTTGCAGCAGGGTAGAAATAAAGAGACAGCATACTGAGATCTTAATATTGTCTTTGCCCCTAACTAGTGATGGGACAATTTCCCCATGTACTAGATACAAAGTTACTTAAGTTAACCTATAGGAAATATTGAGGAGCAAAAGTGTGTTTCAAACTCTGCTCTTCAAGAACTTAAGATATCTTTGCTGAAATACGTGTTGGGTTTAGCACTTGGCTGTTGGAGCAGGGCACTTCACTGCCAGACAAGGCTTCTTTGACTATCTCATGACACCTTTTACCTTGACAACATGGAGTTTGGGCAGAAGGTTGCAGTCAGCAAGAGTCAGGTCATCTCCATCCAGAAACTTGCGTTTAGACACTTTCTCTTCTTCAGTGCTGTCTGCATCAATCTCCTCTGGCAGAGGGGTTCTCAGATAGTCATCCAGCTTCTTCAGAGCCTTCACCAAGCCCCTTTCAAGAGCTTTGCCAAAAATCAATGAATAAGTTATTAGGGCAGCGTAAGAATTATTTAGAAACACTCATCGTCAATGGCTATGGCAGTATGTAGAAAAAAAAGCCAAGAACCATTTCTTTGTTGTTAATTTGTACTCCAATGCCTACACAATCTGATGACAAAGTAGCCCAGCAAGGTCTGCCTGAGGGTAAAGCTCATCCTGCAATGGAAAAAGGGGACACAGGAAACTGGTGTGCCACGTCGTCTGACCAGCACAAAAAAAAATAGTGAAAGAGATCATGGAAGGAAAAAACAGCTTGTCAGTATGATATACGAATAAAACACATATACCCTTTGATATTTTTCTGGTCTGTTGAGGCCATTGCACAGTAGATTGGAGATCTGTACGCCACTGTTGTATTTCTAAGCAGCCAGGTAGGACTGTAATGAAGGGGAATTTTCTAGCATTACTTCAGCTCTAAAAACTTGTAGTTTTACTACTTTTAAACCCCTTCCAGAATAATTAAAGTCAATAGCAATAATTCCAGAGATGCTAACCAGAGCTCTACAGAGCTGGAAGATACACTGCAACTGAAATGAAAGTAATATAACAATAATTAAATGTAATGCTACACACAAGAGATGAGATATTCAGCTACTGTTAAGATTGCCCTCACTTCAGGTTCAACTTAAGTGCAAATTCTGTTTTTCATATGTCTCAAATGGGGTGTCACAATGGAGAGGAGACTCTGGACCTCTCACTGCAGTTACTAAAGACCATGTCCCACACTACTGCTGGTTCCAAGAAATTCTAGGCCTAAAAGGCCAATTAGATATAATATACAGCAGAGTGCAAATTTTTTACTTAAAAATATCAACCCGGGCACAGAATTTGTGTTCTTATGCTTTACCGGCAGGATAATAGAAAAATTTGATTGCAATAGTGCACTTACAGAAAGCTGAATGACTGTACACATGTTTACATGTTATTTAAACTGCAAATGCTCTGAGGCAAGAAGGGTCTTTTGCATCTCTGTTCGAAGGGTGACAAGCATGATGGGGTCCTGGCCCCTGACAAGTGCCCCAAAGTGTTAAAGCAATATAAACAGCAAGAATTTACAATGTGAAAAAATAACAACATGACTCATGGGCTTAGGGCCAGAATTTCAGCTGGTGAAAATTACCTGCAGTGATTTATACCTGCTGCAGATCTGGCCTGGAGTCAGCATTTAAGGCCTAATCCTATAAAATCTTATATCTCTGAGTAACTTACTGCCATTTAACTTAGGGGAGACCACTCAATGCGTCAAGTTACTCAGGCGGTGTAGCACTACAAGGCCTATGGAGATAAATATATTTATGGAGCACGACGCAAGCTTCAAAAGGCTGCAGCGATCGCCCTGCATAGAGCAGCTTGCTGGCACAGGTAGCTCCGCTGGCTCTGCTGTCAGCCGCCCTGTGTTTTTGGCACGGAGAGAAAGGCGGCGCGTACAGGGCCACTGAGAGAGCAGGAGCTGAACACCACAGAACATGATTTCTCTGCTGCCCTAACATCCATTAAACCTTGTGCCAGTGGTGGAAGTCAGATTAAGCTGCCTGATGTCTTGCTCCCACTGAAGCCTCTTGGCCAAGCACCAGGGAACCATACCAGCTCTTTTGTGGCTGACTCTTAGACACGGTGGCAAATCTTGGCTTAATTGATTGACTGGAGAAATGACTGTGATCCAACTGAAAACACCCCAACAAACATAGCAGGGAGGGAAAGAACTTTATTTCTGAAAGCAGAGCATCTAAAGCGACTGAAGTGCTGCCATCCATAAAACAGAAGTGTTGCCATTCCTTATTTAATCAATTCAAATTGAATTTTGACACTGACATTCTGCTGTCAGATCCTGGCAGTGGTGCCTTTAATCATCTGCAGCTGTGCTCTGCCGCACAACTACTGAAGGGCAATAACTGCATAGCTTGTAATATACCCTCATGTGGCAACACTCAAAAGATTTAGCAATCTCTTTTTGGTTTGACCCATAACACCTGTTGAATAGACAGTTCTTCTCCTGGTCAGCCTCAGACTACATCCTCTGACAATGAATTCATTTAGAGACAATGGAATTAAACTACTGTGATTTAATTCAATTTTCCCCATTCAGATTTTAGAGAACTGGCGTCATGCTGAGCATTTTCCAGTATCCCCTTTACCCAGTAGGATTGTCGGTTCTCTGAGTCTTCTGTGCAATATTTCCATATCAGTACTACATTAGATGCTTCGTGCTGGCCCATGGGGTCAGTTAGGTGTGTGTACGAAGACAGGAGCATCAGGTGGGATGTGTTTATGTAACTTTTCTGGAACTTATTAGGGTTGGGGTTTTTTTTTGCTCTTATTGATATATCAAAGTGCGTCATGGCTGTCTCAAAAACAATGCCTGGAGTAAAGCCTACTTGTGACAGTGGGAAAAACATCTATCTGAATTCATACTTGGCACTTGCATATGACAGCTTTAGGCCAGAAATAAGCGTATGTTCAGGGTTCAACGCATCTGTGATTTAATTCACAGGCTCTGCTTGAACCCACAGGATCCTGAGATCTCCCAGTGAAATCACCACAAGGTCAGGACCATCTCATATCCTGATAGTCAAGAACTGGACCACTACTTGTAACTCCAATGACCCTATTTAATTAATCAAAACTCTTCTGATCTAGTAAATCTCTCAGAACACCCATGAAAGTGGAAGCGTAGCGAACAAGGGAGAACTGCCTTTCTTCCAACTGAACAGTGACAGAATTTTGAAAAGCTAAAAGAATTAAGATCCTAAAATTGCCACTTCAAATGGAGTTTAGGTGCACAGGGTCAGGTTTTTAAAGCCCATCAATGATGCAAATATCCATGTTGCAAATCCTAATTTCTAGGTGCCCTGACACATGCAGATTTATCTATACGATTTGAAGTCTTAGGTTCCTTGAGAAGGTGCTCAGGGAAATCCCCACTCAAAGTAGGAGGATGTGTAAAAGAATCTCAAAAATATTTAAGCAAGAGACTTCTAAGCCCCACATCTCAGGGAGAGCCAAGTGTCTAAAGCTGGAATGGGTGGGAGAACCCACCTTATGTTTGAATTCACCAGTGAGCCCCCAGAAGACAGAGGTATCAAAAGTAGGTCAGTTTTTTCTTTCTTACAAAAATTTTTGGTGGAAGTGCTGTGATTTTACCAGTGGTATAGGGAGAGCATTTTCCTGGAAAGTGGAAGACTGAGTTTCAAATGCCTTTTCAACGTGATGTCAGCCCAGATCTGCCAGATGAGACTCCACCAGTGGAGTATCAGGTAATTTGCATGGCTCTCCTCTTGAACTGTTTCATTTTCCATAAATAACTCAACATTCAGTGAATCATGACTAAAGGCTGACACCTCAGGTAAAAGAAAAACTAACTCTCTCATTTTCTTTCTTATTTGGTTGATATTTAAGCATTATGTGAAAGGTGAAAAAATGTGAACAGAGTCCAAGAAATAACCTCTTCAGAATATCCTACAGCTCTGAAGGTTTTGGGACTCTTGCTGACAAAAGAGCTGTCTGGGTTCATATTACTGAGCAAATCCAGCACAAGAAAGATGATTGAATTCTAAACCTCCCATACTATGGCCGTTTTGTGAAAATCTGGATGACTCTATCTATATACATTGTCTCCACTGAGAACATAGGGGACAGCGGGCACTCTCCAGGGCAGGCGTCTAGTGAATACCAGTCACAGCACTAGACTGAATGAGGACATTTAAAAAGATGTGACTAACTAAAAAGTGACTAATTCGCCATTTGTGAATGTACTACCCACAATGAATTTCAGAAGTGGCTAAGCAGCTAATTCCCTTGGCAACTCATTCTCTTGGAAACATCATTAAATAACTAAATAGTTTTGCTGATAACAGCTGAGGCTCCATTGCAAGTCAATGGGTGGGATTAACCTTCCCTGGAGTAAATTACATGAGTAGGTTTGAATTAAACACCCTGAGCTTCCTCTGTAGTCAGTGGAGTCTTCTCTTCTACACTTGGTTTAGGTGACCCCTAAATCAGCTGTCTGGAGAACTTGTCCTGAAGAGTCTAATCCCAGCCTTGCATTGTCTTGGTAATGTCAGGGTGGAGGATTCAATATTACAACACCAAGTGGAACTATGCCTGAGAATGTGGCTCTGTGCTGCTTTTGAAATTTCTACCTCCAATTGCTTCTCCACCCAGCAGACTTTCAGTATGAACTTAGAGATCCCAAATGTGACCACCTCTGCGAGAGGAGCCCTGTCATCAGGTTACCCTTGCAACAGCTGCAATGTCTGAACTCCTGGAAACCATCTTTCTGGACAGTGAAATCACCGAGCACAAAGGCACCAGCATCATATTGCCTCCACAGTGATGCATTTAATATAACTTCAAATTCCAAGAAGTTCTGCCTGCTTATATACAAAATCCATGGTGGAATGATCTCTCTCACCCTTCACTACTCCGCTCTGAGCTACTTACGCAGCCAAAAGCAACTTCGAGCAATCACAGTCCTGCCATGTCATTCTCCCAATAGTAAGCAACAATATTAATAAAAACACCTCACGAGCTTTTTGTGATTTTTCCTTCTCCCTTCAAAACTATGCTTTTATACAATTTTACTTAAGAATCCTGAGTTAGAAGCCAGAAAAATAGCACTTTCCAACCTCAAAGCAACCACAGAACATTTAATGAATATATTACCATCTGTCAAATGCACAGGGTGAGGTTCAATTTAGCTGATGATACCTAATTCACAATGACGCTCTGTTTTCAGCAAAAGGTTACTTGATGTTGAACAATGAGATTAACAAATCCTGACACGCACAGAAATACAAATAATGTAACAAAAGCTAATAATTTGCAAAATTGTGCTCTCAGTTACACTGACATAAAAGAGGAGTAACTCCACATTGTCAACAAGCTATTCCATATTTACTCCAGTTCAACCAAGAACAGACTTTGGCTCTGTTACTCAACTCTTCAAGCAAAAGCTTCCTTAAACTATTAGCCTGTGCAACTATTTCCAGGGGACAAAGAGAAATCTTTGTGTCTTGAAGTATTTATACCACAACTGAACAAAACATTGGAAAATGTAATGCATGGAGCAATCCTGCAAGTCAAGGGGAGGGCCAGATGACAAAGATTCATTACTAGGTACTCAGGGTGAAATTTTGGCCATATTGAAGCCCGTGGAAGTTTTGCTGTTGACTTCAGTGGGGTTAGGATTTCTCCAGGAGTTTTTAAAGCCAAAAGGGACTATTATAATCAGTTAATCTGACCTCCTAAATAATACCAGCCATAAAACTTCCAGCATCATCGGTTGTTTCCACCTCTATTTTCTGTGGGTCAAATAAGGCTGAAGCAAAATGGAAAGTAACTAGAAAGTAGTAAAAGAAAAATGGTTCGGAAAAAGTAAAACTGATTCAGACTGCCCACACCCACAGCATTTTCAGAGGTCAGACAAGGACTCTTCTTCCCCTTCCTTGAACTCCAAATATTTCCTTCCTTGTTTAATGCTGGGGCGAGAAGAAATAGCAAAGCAGACAAAGCACGTAAACGCCAATCTCTGTGGCCTAAAGGAGCCACTGGAAGGCAAATCATTCCTTCCTAAAATAGTAGCCTAGGAAAAGCTGAATTGCCACCAGAGGAGCCTCTCTCTCTCTTTTGAGAACAGGCAGACTGGCTACCTAAATTTAAAATAGCTAAAATTAGGTGAGATGACTCCTATTTTATGTGCCTGAGTGGAACCATTTGCAAGATGAGGATTTTACTTGATAGTTATGATGGGAAGAGATGCAAAGCATAGAGGACACAAGAAAAGCACTAAGAACAATTAATTCTTTGGCCAAATTGAACGTTAAAACTATTTCATTTATGTTAAAAGACAGCAAAACTAGTTAATTTTTTTAAACTAACTTAAAGCAAAATAACATAAGAATTCCAAACAAACATGAAAACAAAAAGAAAGCCGTGTTTTGGGATGGTTGGTTAAGTCAGTCATGCCTAGACATTCAATCATTTTCACATCACTTTTAAAATGTTGGTAATCTTCAAAATTAACATGTCATTTCCAAAGTAAAAAGAGAATAAGCTTTTGTTTCAAAAAGTTTAAGAGAAAATATTTTTACTTTTCAAAACAAGTCGTTATTCACCAAATTCAACCCACATTTGCCAATAACTCAGGTTACTCACACCCCCCATGGCATTTTTTGTCAAATAAACATTTTGTCACTAAATATTTTCTCCAAGCCAAAGTAAAATATATGTGGCCCTCTTCATAAGTGAATACCACGGAAAGCACAGTGACAACAAGGCTTCAAAGTCATCGAAGCCCAGCAACATAACGGCTTTTGTAGCCATCATCTGAAACCACCTGAGACTGACCTCAGCAGGACTGAGAGTTTCTTAATTGTCAAGCCCAGGCAAGTTCAACAAACAACGATCCATGTACAAAAATGAACAACGATTCCTGCTGCTACCCTGGATCACTGATTGATGCTTTTCCTTTTTACTGCTTTCTTCCACTGCCCTCCGGTAAGATTTATCCTGTAACACACGCAAATGAACTTGGTGAAATACGCAATGAGGGAAAAGGGGGAACAGTACATAAATATTCACAGTCTCACACAAACAATCTGAGATTTATTTTTCCTTTAAAAAAACAAACCACCTTTCCTGATCACTTCCAGATTCACAGAGTTTGATATTATATGAGACCCAATACTGTTTTCTGGTAGGAGAGAGAAACCAGCTAAGAAACAGCAATTTAAGGTAAGAAAATAATATCATTCTACTAGTCTGACAGTCTGATTAAAGACCAAGGATTCATATTTTCACTCTCTTTTTTTCTCCATCCTGCTCATTTTTTTCAGGCAGGCTCAACAGAGTATTGTAACTTTAATCTGTATAGATTAATCCTTCTCACATGGAGGAGCTGTGACTGCAATATGCGTGCCACTGTATTACAGATTGAACAGTTTATCTCCCCCCCTATGATTTCAATATAACCCTTGAGATTTGAGTGCCTCCTCGATTTCTTCTGTTTAGCCCTTTAAGAGTCAGGTGTCTTGTCTAAGCTGGTTATGTAGGTTCCCTCTCTGCTCAGAGGTCCGAAGCATCTCCAGAGGGCAATTCCTTCCAACTGCCTGAGACACCTGATTTAAACTTGGTGTGACTCACTCCACACATGCCCTTCTCGCTGCGTGAATTACAGATGAAGCCTAAAGTACTAGCTCATAGACACCTAACTTTCAGGGAGGTGAAGTTAGGCGAGATGAATCCTACCCTTTGAATATAATTTCACAGTTCACCTAAGTGATGTAGGATAATACCTTCCCTTTTTTTTTTAAGTTACTTAAATATTACGGCTTACTCCCCAAAGGGTGAATACATTGCCAGTTTGAGCATTGCAACATTCTTTCCAGGCATGTTTCTGCCTTGTAAAATCCTCAGCTCTGAGCAGTGTCTATATTGACAGGCAAATGAGTGGGCAGTCACTAAGAGAGCCATTGGACATGCAGAGGAGAAGGATGGAGGTTGTATGCTCCCATGCATCCAAGGCATTTAGATGCCTAACTCTGGGCCAAAGGGAGTTTCTGGGGTGAGTCACCTCTCCTATTAAAGATGTTCCACTCTAGAGAAATAATTCAATATTCACTGGAACAGAGACTTGAGCATGTTCCCACAATGAAGGTAAATGCCCATACAACCATGCTGAAAATTTGCGATCTGTCTGTTTCTACTCACTCAATGAACCGACAAATACCTAGTTGTGTACACAGAAGAGAAATAGATTAGTGTCTCTTATTCCTCAACTCTACTTTCCTGGTTAGGGGTTTCTCTTAGGGGACAGGGGTTCATATGCATCCTCCAGATCAGTCAGAGTTGGGACTTGAAAAGGGATTTTTACTCCTGGTCAGCGTTCGGGTGAGCATACACCGGGAGTGGGAGAAGTCACACGGACACAGGTGCACACATGCAAACAGCCACACAACTTTGGCCATAGGCTGCCTTTCAGACATGGTCTAAACCAGGCATAAATAGGTACATATTCTCCATATATGTTGGCGCGTATGTTCTGTGTATGTCCAGTGAGAGAAACAGAGGTGCTAAACTCCAGGAGCACTTCAGCCAAGACTCAGAGGAACATGGAGCTGAAATACAGACATTAGATACCCAAAGCAACTTTAGGAACTCAGACTCACAAAAAATCTATTGATTTACTTATGGATAAGATTCACCTTGTCTAATTTTAGCCATTTAAGTGTTAAGTAATTAGTCCAACCTAGTTGTCCAAGTCTCCTTTATAGATAGCAATGAAGACAGGCACCTCTAAAGGAAGTTCTCCCAGCTTTAGGTCCCTATTTTAAGACAAATCAAACTGTGTTTTAGAAATGGATTTTTGTCCCTCTTCATTGATCACAAAAGAAGCCAGGATTATTGAATGTATAACTTTTAGACAAACTTAGGTGAGACGATCCCTCCCTTATCACCCCTCTTCCCTTCCCATCTACAAACCCTTGATGACGTGGATTGATCGATTAGAGCTTCATCCCAAAAGTTTGGGATATTTTGACAGACTTGTCTCAAAAACTCCACAGAAGGTATGTCTCAGCCTCTCTGAGGCTCTGATTCCCCAGGTACCCTTTCCCAAGCCAGAGCATGATGATCCAAGGGTTAAGAGGTTACCTGGATTTAGGAGACTTAAGTCTCTTTTTCCCAAGATTTTCTACATGACTGTATATAAATGAATTTTAAATTCTCTGCCTTCCAACTTCTTATATACAAAATAAGGATAATAACACTCTTCACCCACAAACTTTACATTAGTAAAAGCAGTAATGCACCAGCCATGGACGTATGTTTCAGGCTGAGGGAGATAAACTGTAAATATAACAAAAAAAGAGGCCTCATCCTATTTTTGTGATACCATCTGTCCTACTCCCAAATTAAACCCAGGGAAACAGGTGAATCGATAATGTCTTTAAAAAGAAAATTAAACACATAATTTTCAAGCATCTAGGAAATTTGTTTTGACTTGTTTCTAGTTTTAGACTAAAAGCTCAGGTTTCTTCCTTTCCTTTTCTTATTCGGTTTTACAGTAGAGGCAAGAAATAAATGTAATACTTGTAACATTATCATGAAGAATGCAACTGGAGCACCTTCAAATGCTGTTTTTTAAGAAAAAAACCCAGGTGTTCAAATGACACCAAAAGAAGGGTTCATTTCCAAGTCTCATAGGAGTCCAAGTGACCCTGAGGGCAGGAAGCAAGTGAATGTAAAACTACTGGCCTACAAGTGCCCCAGGAAGAACAGTACCTAACTTGCATTTCACAAATCATCGTAACTGTAGCAGCAAGTTAAGTGACAAGCATAATTTCTAGAGCACGTCCCCGAGCGCCTAATCCTGACCCCTGCGATGCTAGTCTTGTGCAGGTGTCCCTAAACCAACTGCAGACAAGCAGCAGCTGATTTGCATCAGAAACCTGAAAAAAAAAAAAACCACCATCAAGCTCTGCAGATTATAAAAACACATATTTGTAGTATGAGATTATCACTCCGATATCTGGATTTTTAGGATGCTGTGTGTTTACTCGGAGTTTAAAGTTTTGTTTTACTACCAAAGAGCAGACAAGATGATTCTGGGACTAACAAAGAAAAACTAACTACATATTTCTGCTTTAAAATAAGAGTAAAGTTAGCTTCTGGTAGAGAGTGCAACTGGGCTTTAGTGACAGTGCTGTGGGGACCCCTTGTGTTCTAATATTTAAGCAAAGAAGATTGTTCCTCGCCAGGCTGTTGATGCTTGCACCTTTACTATCAATTTCTTTCAATCCCAGGCATGTAGAGGAATAAAGTCTGCTTTTGTTTACACCAGGATAGTCCCAATTGCACTCCACTGATTTCAGCTAAATTATTTCATTTCAGAAGTGGTGGAGTGAACACACGTGAGAGGGGAACACAGCAATGCCTAGCTAGCAGCAGAAGATGAAGTTTTAAAGCTTATTGAGTTCCAGATCCCTCAGTTCACTTACCAAATCTCAGTCTCAAACTGTTTTATTTTAATGTTTCCAGTATTTTCTGCTCTTTGTGTTCAAAACTTGTTACTCAGATACAAAAAAACATGAGACGAAGAGATTTACAAATGACTCACTTCTTAATTCTTTTCCATTGTTTCTCTGCTTTTGAGATTTTTTTTGTTTCAAGCCCCATGAAATGACTTAGGGGTCATCATGATTATGCCTCAACTTAACCTCTCTGAAAGGAGCAGAAGGAAGAAAAGTTACAATTATGTCGGGATGTATGAAAAATTTTCAAGTATTAGTAGGGAGGTCATATTCCCTCTGTTGCAACTGTACTGTTGCAACAAGTATTAAGAACATTTTTCCCAGTTCTGGTGTCCCCACTTAAAAAAGGCTTTGAAAATTCGAGCAAGAAGTCAAAGAAGAACAATAATATGGCGCTCAAGGACTGGAAACAAGCCTCAAAATGTCAGGTTTGAAGTCTATTTGTTCAGCTTATCGGAGAGAAGGCTGAGAGGCCAATGTGCACAGATGCTCACCCAAGGACAAAACATCTGGGAAGTGTGAGGGAGCTCTTCAGCCTTGCTGACAAAGGCATGAAAAGGTCTAATGGTTGTAAGGCGGACAAATTCCGTTTCCAGATTGCCAAAGCAATGAACTATCTAAGGAACAAACAAGGAGGGAGGGGAGGTGGACTTACTTCTTGGGGTGTTTATAAGGAGATTAAGAAAAGGCAGGCTTTAATCCAGTTCCGGCAGAAATGTGAGAAACTGGGCTGGAGGGGGATAGAGTTGCATGGGCAGGTCATGGCACTTTAAAGTCCCTAATATCATCATTTAGGTCTTGGAACAAGAACCAAGGTAAGTTGCCCGCACCACCCTCAATGTCACAGAGAATTTTCGACTCAACATTAAGACAATGACTGTATTTAAACATCATGCTTCAAGACTTAAGAAGCTTGGAAATGTTACAGTATCTTTTCTCCCAGTATGCAATTAATCAGATGTGTTATGGGGCTTATCCATGGCCATCTGGTCATTCTCTTCTAGAGATGGTAACAGTTGGACCAACGCCTTGGAGTGGTGCAGAAAGTCTTGCTGAGTAGATGCCTTCCTCACACATTCAGAGTCATCCTGATTCCAGATTAAGGTCCAGGAAATCTTTGTTTTTCAGCTTTGACTGGCTGAATCACCATGATTCACCTTCCTCTGCAGTGCAGAATATGGACCAGCTATTGCCATCAGCTGGGCATCTATCATCCAGTAAATTCTGCCCCCCCTTAGAGGGGCATTGTGCATCGAAGACCCTTCAGTTTCTCCTGTTCTCTGCTCTGATGCAAAATAACTTATACTCTAAAGGCTGAAGTAATAACATGTTTGCTCAATGGCCAAAACTGACTGGGATGTGATTTGCAGGAGATCGTAGTAAATAACCTAAAGTTCCTTAGAGCCTCAAACTCCATGAAATTCTGTTGTTGTTTTTTTTTTTTTTTTCCCTGCAGTCAGAAGAATCAGGATATTTAGAAAAGAATTATGTCTCCAGTTCCCAATTAGTCACCTTATTCCAAGGACTGTTTTCAAGCTAAAGGTCAACTATTTAAGATCTGATCTAATAAAGAAAATTAGCAACACTGATTTTCAGTTATGTCTCATTCTTCTCTTCCCTGTTATTTGATGAAGAACATTTGCATGCATAAAACAAAAAATATGTTTTGGGAAAAACAGATTCTGGGCCAACCCTTCTCCCTTTGAAGTCACCAACAGTTTTGCAAACTGACTTCCAGGAGCCAGTCAGTGGGCTCTCTATCATGTGATAATCTTGCTCTCCAACTGCTAAATATAAGCCTGTGAACAATCCTCTTGGGATAATAAGACCAGTTGGGTGCTTAAATCTGGACATTTTCTTATATAAGATTTGGACACTTTACTGAGTAAGGCCATAACTTCATCTAAGTCCTTGCTGTGGGGAACATACTTAAGATGCACCAAGTGTATCGCAAGGAGGGGAGTTACCCACCAGTGCGAAACCATAGAACAATGAAGTTAAAACTCAATTCTAAATAATAATAATGTAATTTAGGCCTCCCATTCTAGCAGCGAGGTGCTTAATTCCTCCCAGGACTGCTGCTGCCAGATTGCTCTAATCCACTTCCAGCTGTGCTGCTGCTCCTGTGTGCAAGCATGGGAGCTCAGCTGGGAAACAGAACAAAGCATCCCAGTAAAGCCAGCAGCACTTGGAGGAATATTCAAACACACAGGGGAAATAATTCCCTCTTAAAGAAAAGCATCTGCCAACTACTGTTCCCGTTGCAAGTATTTTAGTCTAGGGCTGGCCTGTGCATATAGGCCCCGCTTCAACAAAGGCTTGAGAACGTGCCTTAATTTGAGCATATCATTAACCTCTTTGACTGCAGTATATATTGTCAACTGTTTTTTAGGGTTTTGCATATTCTCTGTCTTGAACTTATATAAATATAGATATTTTTTCATTTTTTTCTGTCCCTCCCTACAGTATGCTATGGTTTTAAAGGTACTTCGGCATAGACGTGTCAGAAAACTATGCCTGCTAGTTTATTAATTTATTAATTGTAAATATTTACTGTTCCCAGAACGGCTGCATCTAAGACTGCTAATCAGGCATACCAAGCTCCTGCCTTGGAGGGCTTGCAGTCTGATCACATTTGGACTTACACAGAATTTTAGTTTTAGTTTTGTATTGTTTGCAAGTAGTATTTTTCACATTTCTGTCAGGTATTCTTCATACCTTATTTAGCAAGGTCTTAGAAGAAGGAAAAAACCTAAATGATAGGAAAGTTCAGAAACATTCCCTAGTAAGGTACATATTTCCAAGGTTAAGATGATGGTTTGTTATAATTTTAGAAAACTGAAAACCTCTTCCTTCCAATGGCATAAATTTTCAGTTCTTAGTTTTGGCAGGTCAAAAGATATTGGTCCTTAAAACTGTCACTGGTACCAGACAGAATATTGATGGCTCTGGGCCTCCAGCCAGCATGATTTTGAGAAGTTTCAAAAAGTTATTTGTCAGGCAAACTTATTTTGCAAACCGCTGTTTCTGAGCAGTTTAGAATCAGTCTTTGATTACTGGGCAGAAAGCAGATAAAGCAATTTAGGACAGATGATAAATGCAACTTGCAGCACTACTTAACAAGTTCGCACACAGCTATCACCGCTGTTTTAGTGGTCTTTGTATGTGTGTTTTTATAAAGACACAGAGTGGAGAACAGTTTTATTAACATATCACGAGTGAGTTATATGGGTCATCCCAAATGAATGGCAATAAAAGCTTTATATCACACTCACCAACATATATTTGGTACTTTATGTGCCACAAATGTTGCAGAAAAGCTATTTTACATATGTTTTAAAGACTGGGTATTTTTTATATTAGGGCTGGTTTTGTAAAGCTGCCAGGCACTTTAGCTACCGCGAGCCCAACAGTACTCAGCTCAGAGGGAGCCATAAAAACTTGTTTAAAATGTTCTGAAATAGCTTTTTTGTGCTTCAAAATGCCAAAATTAAAGATCTGTCATCCTGATGTGTTCCATCACAAAGCAAGTCCTTCTCTCTAAAACAATTTTAAAAGCTATTTCTAGTCCTTCCTGGTTGCATGACAGAGAAAACTTAATATTGCCACAGCATAGGACAAAGTGTGGCTCGTGCTGGGCCTTGGACAGGTGTGGGGTTTTGTAGTGGAAAAGGGAAATTCTGCAACTAAAGAGGAAGAAGGAAAGAATTTTAATGGCAAGTTGATACACAGACATCACACCCACACATGTGTATATCTCTCTCTATATATATTTATATGGCACTTTGAAAATCTATGTAAAAAGCGTAAAGCATTAATGTGGGTCCTGAATTAGAGCCTGATCCAAGATCCCTGTCACAGGAAACTCCCCATCAATTCAAGAGCATCCAAACAGCTTTTTAAACTCGCTCTGTTAAAGTCAAGAGGAGCTTTGTCAGGTACTTTGCCTTCAGGCACAGAATAGGCCAGAAGGATCAAAGGCTCAGGACAAGCCATGTCACGTTTACCGTTATAATCTGACCCCTTTGGATGTGAGAAGCCAGGCTGGAAGGAAGAGGGGTGACCTCCAGCCCTTCCCCACCAAGCGTGGAGATGCTTTGGGGACAGATGTTTTGGTGCTGGAGACCAGACCAGACCACGCTTGTCAGGGTGACACAGGCTGACCCACGACATCACGAAGCTCCTGTCCCAGCTAGGTACATCAGCTCAGGTGCCACAAAGGGTCTGCACCACAGAGCTGTTATTACTGTAAATATTCTACGTAGGGTTTTGGCGTGAACTGATTTTCTGCTTATTTAAGGAGGCATGTGATGGCTTCTAGAAAGGATCAGAGCACGCCCTCCAGCCTGTGCATTTACCAATACTGTGGGTCTGACTCTCTTCCCAGCAGGAGTAACTCCACAGAGTCAAAGCTGCCTAAAACTGAGGTAGGCCAGTTTTAATTCCAGTCCTATATGCGTCTGTGCAGATCTACCGCGCACACACATACACAGCACATGAAGAGAGGCATTTCCCACCTCACGCACTTAACCACAAAGTGTGATGTAGCTACTGAAAGAGGTGAATGGCATTTAATCACATGTAAGTTAATGATTTAAATGCGCTTTTATTTTTGGTCTCTTGATGTAAATCCAAACCAGACAAGCGGAGTCCTCTGGTCAGACGGCTGGAAATTCCTCTGCATGAAGTCATGTTGGTGGTCTCCCGGCTCAGCGCCTTCTGAAGAGCCGTACAGTGAAATATCCTTCCGTACCACTAATGAATGCGCCCACCCACACTGGAGCTGGTGCCCCCTAAGAACTCAGTTCAAGAACAACTTTTTAAACTCATAAATGAAATCAAAGGGCTCATTCTATGAGCCAAAGAACTTACAATTTCAGGCGGGAGAGTTAATGGGTAGTTACTATAGGTTGTCCTCTTGGTTTGCAGTATATAGTCTCGCAAGAAAAAATACTAAGCAGGGTACTGAACATGTACACAGCATTCCAATTAATTAAATTTCATCCTCCTCCAATGAATGCAGAAATTGTTGCTACCCTGGTTACTGTACAGAGCTTGAGTGACATCAATGAAAGGAACCAAAGTAAACTCTCAAGATCTTGGTTTACTTTCCTGTGCTCAGACAAGATCTCCTTCTAGATAATAAACAATCACTAAGCAACCAAAAACTCTCCAATTGGCAAAAAAAAAACTTGAGCAAGAGCATCCAGGAAATAATTTTTAAGACTATCGCCACTCAACTCTCCCAAGGTCTCCTGTTCTTGTGTGAACGAGTACTTGTCATTTCAAGTACAAGCGGCAAAGCCTGGTGGCAACGGCCGGAGGACTGAATAACCCAGTTGTGCTATCGAAGCTAGGCGCAGATCTGATCCCATGATGAGGAGATGACTCCTTCAGAGAGGCCTGTTATAAAATTATCGAGTGACATGGGGGGTGGAAGGAATCAAGCCCGTTGTAATTGAACTGACTTGAAATAATAAATGCACACACTTTCTTTAAACACAGCTTGCCACATCCTGAGAATCTGGAATCAATTCCTTCCCTTTCAAGAAGCTTAAAAGTGTGATATGGCATGAGCATGTTTGCTTCTGGGCTTACAGCCCTCACCAGCCCGTTCCAAACCTTTCAACGTTTTTATATTATAAGACAGAAAAGTTAGGAAAACAAAGATGGAAAAAAAGAATCAGAAATTCAGGGAACTATTAAATCAGGGCAGCCTAGCTGCCAAATACCTTTGGTAAGTAAATGAATCATGATCAATAACATATTGCCATACAGACGTACAGCAGAAGGTTATCACTTGCTTCTGTGCCAGGCATAAAACATAACGGCGTGGGGCTAATGAAGTACCGCATGAATCCAGAAAAAAGCACTATTTTTCTGTGTAACGTTAAAGCATTTTACTTCAAAGTAATTTTAACTCATCCAGAAAAAACATTATTTTTTCCATGAAAACTTTGTCAAAATCGATAGGTTACTATGAAACACTTCTCTTTTGATGATGTTGCATTTATAAGAGGAAACTGTCTTGATAGAAGGAAACCTATTTTCTTAAAGGGATGTTTCAGCCCTGATTGTAAAACTGATTGCTTTATATATTCACATATTTGCCAGCAGAGGGTATCACAATCTTAGAAACAGACAGACATATGTATCATTGTGTCTTCATTTGCATGCAAGAATTCAGGCACACACTAAACCAAGAAATTACAAATCTTGTTTTCTTCAGTAACTTTTCCACTATCAGAAGAAGAAGAAAAAAAAAACATTTAGCTACTTAAAGGCTACAGACTCTGTTATCAGTTCCATCTCACCACCTCTCTCAGGATAGGAAATATTGCAATGATATGGCCAAGTGATGGCATCACCTAAAGTCTGAAATTGTTGCATAACCCTGGCTGCAAACCCTCCTTTGAAGAACAGCTTGGGCTTATCTTTGGCATGCATTAGGTTCTCATTATTTCTCACATCCAGTATCCTCATACTGCATAAATCTCATTAATCATCCCAACCACTTCACGCCACTTTTCCGCAAAGATTTAATAGCCACAGGCTGTAGTGAGGGCTCACGTTACGTAGACCTCATGATCTCTGCTAAACCAGTATGCTATGAAGAATGATCATATATAATTACACCTAACCCACACTTCTCGCAGCTAGAGATAGGCTGATGCTACAAATTCCCAGCCTGATATCCCATGCATTAATGAATGCACATCCCTGACTCACAAGTTAAGAGAACATAATTTAAACAACCTGAAGTTTGGTGCTTCAGCTTACTTGGTATACAGCACTCCGCTATTCCCAACTAAAATAATTTATTTTTTTTTATATATATAACAGTCTGGTTTGCCCATTCTATTTTGGATTTATTAACAAGTCTTTTTCTATTTGTGTATTTTGATCATGTGCAACTGATGTCCCGGTCACTGGTGTGGCTTTCCGGATTAACCCAAGCACCTGAGTCAGCTGGAGTTAGGAGCCAATATAGAGGATGACTGAGAGACAGGTATTACCTTTATCTGAGAGCTGGGCTATATAGGAACCATTAAGATAACCACAAGCAACAATCTCTGTTCTTTTTGGATCTCACCTGCTCATATGGAGACAGGGAAAGGGACATTATCCTAAGTAATTACATTTATGTTTATAAAATGCTTTTTATTATTACGGAACTATATACAACTACTTCTACTGTTACACAGGGAAGATAATGCATCAGAACCTGCTGCAAAATGACATGTATCACATCAGAGCTAGGGCCCCAGATCTTTTTTTGATTGCTGTTGCAATTTTAAAAAATACCAATCAAAAAGAAATAGGTTCATTAGGAAATATGTATATCGTGGTGCTGTCCTTTCCTGTTTGCACAGTCTTTTCACTGCTCAAGAAATCTAACACAACTACCTTTTAATTAACTCATTACCTGCCATCTGAACCAGCCTTCAGAATAACTGCTGTAGGTTCAGATGAACTGGATAGGAAAGTGAGGAAAACGTCCCTGGGATAAGGGAAAAGCTATTCTTGCTTAGCCCTTGAAAACTGAGTCAATTCAACTCTGCTGAAATTGAGGTCTACTTCCCAGATGGCATAAATCTGCACTGATAGGACTCCGAGGTCCTCAGGTACTTTACTCAGTTGATAGAAAGAACATGTAGGTACTACGTATACTCTGCTCATCTCTGCTTTATTCTCCTTGCACTGCAGCACTCCAGCTGTAAAAAATTAAGCTAAAAACTTTTCTCTACTTCAAAGAGGAAAGTTGAGTATCAGTATGTTCAGAGGTTGCAATGTGCCTGGGTATCACAAGAGCACGAACCAGCCAACAAAATGGAGTGAGGATGTTTGCAGAGAACAAAGATTGTTGCTCTCCTGCAGCTTAACATCTCTTTTCTCTAGAACCTTGGTGTGCTTAATTGCCATTGGGAAGCATTGTCCTTTTATTTTCAAGAGTACCTAAACCAAGAGTTTGTTAGGCAGAACTAGGGAAAGCTCCCATTAATCACGCTGCAGCTAGTAAATATGTGGAGACCCGGTGACGAGCACTTTGTGGGGTTAGATTCCTTATCTCACAGTAATGGATATCCGACCTTGAATTCCAGCTCTGGTCATAGCCAGATGCAGACACCTCTAGCACAGCCATTTATTACTGGCTGGAGCTGCCAGCCCTTATGAGTCCAGGGATCTGCATATTGCAGAGTCACTGAGGACGCGTTGGGATTATGCATGTGGACAGATACCCGTGGCTGTTTTAGAATGCAAGGGGCAGCACAGCTGAGTTTAAGATTTACAGTTGCAGAGCAGACCATAAAAATTCCTTGTAAATGGCCAAGATATTTTATTTTCACTGTAACATCTATTTAGTCTAACTCTTAATTTATCTTCCTTTTACAACTTCCTACAGAGGTTAGCTGAGCATCCCATTAGCATTAGACAAAAAAATAACTTTTTAGCATCCCTGAGAAGTGAAGCACTATAATTATTTCCTTCTGTTAACAACATAAAAATATTAAGGAGCAGATTGTTATCTGACATAAATCATCATTTACCCATTTTCATCTCATGGGTCAGCCTCAGGCAGTGAAATATAATTGCACAGATGGAATCTGTGGCAGAGCTGGAACCTGAAAAAATCTAGTCTTCTCTGAATGATATGATATGATATGACATGATATGATATGATATGATACGAGCGCATGGTGTTTAACATGCCTTAGGTCTCTGTCTGTGAAACTAGTAATATAAGGTAAGATGTACAGCAGTGAGTGACTGCAGATAGTCTACTAGATCATCTCAAGGGATGTGGCAGCATAAATCCATTAGCTTTCATGGAGCAACAGGAGCTTAGACTGAAGTCTTGCCTCTCTGAAGGGAAAGGAATGTGAAGAACAAAAACAATTTCATTATGAAGACAGTGTAGGATGCGTGTAAATATGCATGGCATCCTGCTTCTGGGCGGGCATTCTGACACACAAACATGTGAGGGAAGGTCTGGAGCTTACAGAGTGCAATTACATTTCTTAAAGCCACTTCTTTAATTTAATTACTTTATGTTTGATATCTTGACATAACTCAGTTTATATGAGCAAATTAGCTACAACAGCATAATATAATCATGAGATAAGCAGTCCAAGAGTCTGATGGCCACACCTAACAAATTATGAAGGGTCAGGGCATGGGTTGCTCTCACCCAGTCATTCACTGCTAAATTTTTAGTACTAGCATGGGTTTGGGTCCAGTCAATTAGCACTCCTCTAAGCAGTGCCGGGGCAGAGTAGAGGAGGTAGCACAGGCTGCCAGCCACTTCCAGTAAGCAGTATGGGATCCTGTTCTGGTGAGGATGCTGGGCTGTAGGGACAGGAGCCATGTCATGGCAATTGGTAAAGGGGCTACTGAATGCACTGCAGACTGTTTTATCTACGAGTATAAATGTAGTCAATTCAGCCGTGGACATGTGAATTGAGTCCACTGAACCTACCATCTCAAGTTGATCAGCAGCGGTACCTGGTGTCATCTGAACAGACTTTACAATAAAATGTTGGGAGAATGGCAAAATTATTCCCATTCCACATACACAAACTCCCTGGCACATTTGGTAATGATCCTACTCACCAGCATTATCCTGCTGCTTGGTATTTTTGATGTATGCAGAAAATTTGGAGAAGATATCGATTCCAGCAGTGTTTGATTCCCGGTGCTTAGCAGCCAGCTTGGGGTACCTGAAAAGGGAGAAGCAGTGTGGAGATAACATCTCGTTACCAGCAACATAGTGATGATTACAAATAAAATTTACAAGAAGAAAGAAAAAAGCCCTGTAGGAGGAACTGTAATTAACACTGTCATTTATCTCAAAACAACAGCTTGGCAAGTCCCTCTTAGTAATATCCGTGTCTGTCAAGGCAGGCGTTTGGATAGTTGCACAAGGATGGCTTCATGGCAAAGGTAATTGCACTGGTGCTTTATGTGACCATGATCCAAGATACAGTGGCCTTAAATCAGAAAGAAGCATAAATTTCCAGAAAGGTGCAGGGGAGTCTGGCAGTCAGCTCGCTCTATTATGAATGGCAGTCGTGCCTAATTCCCTACACTGAAAATGTACTCCAGGATGTAATAGCAAGGCATGTTAGTATTACCCAGATGAAGGAACATAAAGTTTTCAGTCTCTGAATTCTTTTATAGACATCTGGTGCAAAGGAATATATCGATTTGAAAGACCAACACAAACTAATGACTCCTACTCATTTCAGTGGTCTTGGACCAGAGTATAGAAAATTTAAATATCTGATCTCTTCCCTCAGGACTGGCCTATAGCTGCTGATTCAGTTGGAGGTAAAACACTCCATAAGGAACTGAGCAAATTTTCATTGATTCATAGATTTTAAAGTCCAAAACACAAGCCAACAATTTTTTTCCCATTATCCTTCTATTAAGTCCAAAACGTTTGACTAACTAAGGCATATCTGGTGAATCTAAACCTTTCCTTCGTAGCTTGTTCCAATGGTTAATCATCCATACTGAGAAAATCTGTGCCTTGTTTCTAATCCAAATTAGTTTGGTTATAACTTCCAGTCATGGGCTCTTGTCATTTCTTGACTAGAATAATGAGCACTTTTCTGCCTTCAGAACCTCTCGTACTCTGTAATCAGTTCCCCTTCCAACCTTTCTAATACACCATACAGCTCAGAAACCTCGAGTTTTTTGCTGTAAAATGCTTTTCCTGGCACAGATATTTTGTGTGGCAATTCTCGGCATCTATTCCAGGTTATTTTTAGCTTTGTAAAATGTGGACACCAGACCCCTACAAAATTTTTCTAGTATTGGTCTCCTTAATTCTGCATACAAGGGCATCCTGAAATGTGTACAGAGAAAACATTCTGCAGTTATTAGTCATACAAGTAACCTTCACACATGGAAGTCATCTCACTGAAGCCAGCAAGTTTCATAAATAAATATTACTCCTGTAAGTAAAGATTGTAGGAGGGAGTGCTTTTTAGGAACTCCTCTTAGGACATCTTTCATTCCTAGGAAATGGAATATTGACTGAAAAAATCCCAAGTTCTTACTTTGGAGGTGCAAGAATCTCTTCCAAGAATTCCTCAATCTTGTTAACATCTGTCTTGACTTCTCCATTAAAAGTCAAGAAAGGTGGGTGGGTCCCAGGAGCCAGATTGTGTAGGTCAGCTGGCTTTCTGCAGAGAGAAAAAGTCATGAAATCAGTAATCTTTATGGTCAGGTAGTTGCACAGATATTTATAGTTCCTACAAAATCGGCTTCCCCTTCTTTTTTTTTTTTCTGTAGCTTGTGGTTAGAAGACTTTGAAACTACCCCAAGCACCCTGTTAAATACAAAACATTCCACAAGTGAAAAAAAAAAAAACGCTAAACCTGAATCCCAACTATTTTGTTGTGCACCACAGACTGTCTAGGCTAGATACAAATCTGATTGAACTTGGTGGGGCCTTTCTATAGGGCAAACACTGGATCGTATAACTATTTTCAATTAAATTGAACATTTTTTACCTTTTCAGGTCAACAGTGGTGACGTTGAACACAACTCCTTTGAGCCACAAGATCATGAAGAGACGCTGGGAGAACGGGCAGTTCCCAATGCTTTCTCCATCTATACCGGCCTGAGGGATGGAAAGAGAAGGAAAATAGATTTCAGACTTGTTAGTCACTTACGTCCCTCAAGATGGAAAACTGAATGTTGAAAGAAAAATAACCAGTTTAAAAATAACTGAGAGTGCCCGTTATTTGATATAGTTTATCATCAACACAAGAATGGAGTTACTCCAGGATTCAGCCTTTGTCAGGAGCTTGAGAAAGCAATCTGGTGCCTCTCCTGAGGGCAGCTCTGGGTAAAGCTGATGGCAAGCAACATCCAGGAGACTGGACATTCTTTCAATTACTCTCATCCCTACAGCACTCCCTGCTTCATGGACATGCTAGAAAACTCAGGACAGGTTTTCTGCTCTATTTAAGTCTGTGGACTGCAGCTTATACCAGCCTAAGATCTGCTTCACTGTTGTACTATCCAAAATGTGGACTTTCAGATCTAGATTTAAACCCAAGCTCTCCGGACATTCACTCGTTCTTGTTCACATCCAGTAAAGCAACAGCCTCAGACACAACCAACCAGATCCAGACAGAAATCTCCATCCGAATCCTTCCAAGGTTCAAGGCATATTTCAACCACCGCATTCGGTCTGTTCCTATCTCTAGTACCTAATGAGTTGCCTAAAAACCCACTACAAAACAATAAAAAACTGCTAGTGTTAGCATTGAGGAAACAGCCTGTTTTTTCCTCTAAAAATTTATGGTCCTTAGCCATGCAAATTCTGACTTTGAGCCATGGAGGGATACAAATAACACTAGACGAACTGAGCCAAAGCTGCGTCCAAGGACAACATCCTTCTACAATAATTATGCTTGTGGCCAAAGCTTTCAGGACGATAATGGTTTTGATAGATTTCCATTTTAATTTGTGGTACCATTGTGTTTAAAAGATTCTTATAATCCTGGTGAAGCAACCAACCTTCCGTTGTTGACCCACATGGGTTGCATAACTGTATTTTACGCACACAGTGTGTGTCCGAAAACAGCTGATGAAAGAGCTAAGGAAATACATGCCCTTTTCCTTTGGAGAAAATATTATGTTACTCTGTTTGCTCTCATAAATTTTATCTTATTAATATTCAAGCTGTGAGGTACCATTTCGCTGTCTTAAAGAAGGAATCACTTCTAGTTATTGCAGTTCTGTGAAACGTTCACAGCACAACAAGAAACATTTTGCGATGTGTCCAGTTGCTACAAATACAGGCCTTGCATGTGAAATGTTTAGCTGAAAGGTTTTCTGCTAGGCGTCGTGAATCTTTCTCATGTCTTCAATGCAGCTTTTGATGATTCTGGGTTTAAAAACAAATTCCAGATTTCCCATCCACCAGAATATGGAGTGAGTGTGGATTCAAGCCTTGGAGACAACCCGTCGTAAAGTTTAGGGCTATGTAAAGAGTTTTTCTCTGGGTTCAGATTCGGTTCCAAACACTCAGACTCCAGAGGTATTTGGATATGGGGGTACAGCTTGGCTGCACTTTTACCAGAAATTATGGATCTGCAATATGCCTGGCACATGGCATATGCAAGAATCAGCAAATAACGTGGGTGAAAGAGGGGTATGGCATGAGGATGAGCAAGAGAAGATGCATTTTCCCATCTGCCTGAGGTGTGAGTAGCCTAGATTTGCAAAATTTTATTAATTAAATAGTTAGCTCTGTTCTGCAAATTTCATGGCAAAACAATGACATGTTACCATGGGAATACCAGGCACCACCATATTGCATACAGTAATTACTGCAAGTCACATTTGTTGCTTTGGCTTTGGCTTGTTAAACCATTGCCAAGAACTTTTAACTTCTTATCCTTCCTGAAAAGAGGCAAATGTTATAGGAGAAAACAGCGATATGACACCAAATTTTCCCTTGGCTTTTTCACCCATCATAATCATATCCTTCATAATTGAGTTGGCTAACTGATTCTACGAACAATATATTACAAATCTAAAATTTGAAGAAAAACAGATCGACGACTGAATTAGAGGGCAAAAGAATGCAGACAGAAGGGCTGATTCTCATCTTACCTTCTCTGGATTTACTTTGGCTTATAACTCCATTGAGTCTGATTCACTCTTCACCTGACTCCCTTCAAAGGGAGTGTAAAACCCTGGTTTGCCAAGTCCTGCAAATAGCTTGCGAGCAAAGGGGTCCTGTCTCACAATAGCATGCAAAGCTCCAGCCCTCCTGCAGGTCTCCATCCTGCATGGAGGCAATCTGCTGCCCGTCCTCATCCCCCACTTCTTGTGCTGCAAGTAACAGTTTCATCTTTTTCAGGAAAGAGACTCAGGGAGACCATTTCCCTGCTCTCTCCAATTATATATTCTCATACAAAGGTTAAGTGCTACCCAGATCTGCATCTTTTTACATGTTCTCCTTCCTGCAAGGCAATGGTGAAAAACCCTCTCGAGACCAGAGAGGTTTATCAGGGGAACAAAGCCAATGAATGGCAACGAAGACACAGAAGTGATGGGCCACGTGAGGTTAAGGGATGCACAAGTCATTGGGGACAGGAGAAAGATGAGGAGTATGGAAGAAATAAGATTCACTTAGACATCAAAAATAAAATTAATTGTGGAGGTCAAACAAGGCCTCCAACTGCCCCAAATGGTCAAAATATCTTCCCAACATTTCCAGAAGAGTGGGAAACATTAATTGCTAGAGACACATTGGGAATAGACAGAGGAAATTCCAGAAAAGAAAGATAAACTAAAGAAAAAGTACGGTATGATCTCTGTTCAAAGCTCCTGGATCTGGAAGCCAGGCTCATGATTTGGGTGGAGTCTGACTCATGGGTTTTGATCTCATGTGACTGGCATAACTGAAAACGCTACCACAAATCACAAGGCAAACTGGTGACAGAGGAGGGAACAGAATCAAAATCTCCCCATCAACACAATTTATCCATTAAATTCAGCTCTTTTTCTGCAGAAATTATAGGCAAGGCTTTGTCGGTTTTGTGAATCCTTCCTCATTGCTTCTAACAGCAGTCAGTAATTCAATGTTCAGCACTCAGAAAGAGCAAAACCTTAGTAGGTAATAACTTCAAAGGCTTAACACAATGTCTCGAGATCCCTTGTGAAGTCTATTAACTACCAGGAGGAGATGAGGAAGAACAGAGAACTTCCCGGGCTTAGTCACTCTTCACTTCAAAGAAAAACAGCTTGCTTAAACCACCCTGGTAGTGCCTAAATACAAGCCTATTATGTATCTGTCCAAGATTAAGGGCTCAGAAATGAAGGAATTAAATAATACCTTCATCAAGATCAAGAACTCAAACAGTGGATGGAAAGAAAAGAACAAATAATTGACAAGCTGGAGAAACACCATTTATCCCTGCTGTTATCCACAAATGAGCACAAAAGCTTTCTCACATAGCTTCCCTGAAGCACAGCAAAAGTGATCAACCACTTATAAAAAGGAGCAATTTGATGATATACGCGCTCTCCCTGCCAGTAATACCAGATATTTCTGATTTAATGATTGCAACAAGGATAGACTTGAGGCTTTGTGGGCACTAGGATCAAGGAAACAGAGGTTTTAAAGCACGCTGTAACTCCCAAAGCTGTGAAAGGGTTTCAGAGCCACCTTCTCTCTGCAGATGAGCAGCCCCTCCTGTTCCCTACAGGGAAGGACCTCACCTGAAAAGGCAAATTCCCAGAGTGACTGTGGAAGAGTAAAAGAGCTGAGGATTCGCTGGGTGAGACTCTTTGGACAATGTTCATCCCACTGAAGTTTAACTGAGGTGCCTAAGGGAAGGTCTCCTGTGCGGGCAAGGCCGGGATGCACATCCAAAAGGTGAATCTGGCCACTTTTCACTTTGACTGAATCCGATAAGCATCTGAATTTAGGTGAGATAAATGTGGACCCCGGTAATAGGTAAGCCTGGAATCTGTGGAGGCCTAACTGCTAGAGAATTATTTTACTCCATCTTGGAAACATCACTTTCTGCTCCTGTTGCTTCACACAAACTTACTCTTATTAGTTTAACTACTAAAAAAAGACGCTTTTCTACTTAACCTCCAGCCATTTAGGTACTTCACACCAATTGATGCAAGGTCCTGCCCTGGAACTTGGTATAATCACATCAGGTATAATCAACCTCACCGTCATACCAGCTGCTTGTCTCTATCTGAGTAATGGCAAGAATGAACAAGACGTTCTCCGTTATTATTTATGAGGTACTCCTCCTTAAATACTATTTTTAATGAATTAATTAAACCTTAAAGACATTTGTGTGCACAAGTGGGGGATGTATGCCATGCTATCAAGGAAAAAAAATAAGAGGGTTTCGGGGCGGGAGGAAAAATGTCTCAGTGATGTTATGAGCTTTTGCCAAATACTTTTGTGAAGTAGCGGTAGTACCGAGAGCCTCCAACGACTGCACAGCACAGCTGAATGACACGAACAGGGAGCTCTTCTCAAGTTCAAGCTACTACTTTGCTATAAATGAAATAACTGGAATAAACTTCCTCACTTGTTCCAAAAATACTCCAACTGGTACATGCACAGTGACTGCAATGCACACAGACAACTGTATATTATTTTAACTCACCTTAAAGGGGGAAAAAAAGCAAGTTTCATTTTCAGTTATTCCCAAAATACAGCAGCTTTAAAAAATACACCATCATTAATAATAACGAAGCATCTAGCTTAAAAATGGTGGCGCTGGAAAGTGTTGCATATCAGAAAGCACTACGTTTTTTCCAGGAAAATAATATATTTGGGTTTATCTATTCTCCTTCTTTTTTTAGTTTTCCTTGTATTGAGGCCATTCTGCACACTGGTGCAGTGCTCTCTTAGACTCTGTGGTAACGTAGGCAGATAATTTTGATGACACTAAACCACCCTTCTTTTTCAAAAGGATTTTAACAAGTTAACAAAAGCAGGCAGGCTAATGTACCTCAATGTTTCCCAGTAAGGATTAAGGAGGGATTTGATTTCATCATCCCTACAATCAAAATCTAGATTCACATTACACATGGTTACACCCTCTCTGTTTTAAAATTGGGAAAGCGCCTGCCTTTTGACACTTACTCTCCTTACGCTCAGAACCCAAAGGGGAAGTGAAAATCCTATTCGAAACGCAGAGCAGGCCAGGAAATATCCTATTTATTGTGCCATTAAAAAAAAAAAATCTGTCTTAGTAATTATACCACACACACAATAGCACAAATCTCCATTGTAGGGAAAAATCATTGGCTGCAACATGAGATCAGACATGCCAAGGTATTGCTTTAGTAAGGATCATTTTTTTCCAGTTTCTCGTCTCTTTTCTTTCACAACTTCTCGTCCAAATGTAAAAGCCAGTAAGCTATTTGGAGTGCCACCAAGAGAGAGGCAAGCTAAGAAGTGTATATTCATAGAGCAGCCCTGGTAGGTCTCAAGTAAGAAGTAAATCTTATAGCACAAGTCCAGTGTATCACAGGACACTCTTGTTGACTGTGGCTCTGGTTCAGGAAAGCATTTAAGCATGTGCTGAAATACATCCCAATTCAGAGGAAGTATATCTTTGACTTTAAGCATGTTCTTAAGTCCTGACGATTTCAATGGGACTTAAGCACATACTTAAGTACTTTCCTGAATGGGGGCCTATAACAACAATAATAAATTTGCTGTGCGGCATTTTAACTTCGTTGGACTTTTTCCGAGATTTCATTTTGCTAGGAGAAACTCTTAGCAGCAGCCGTCCAAGGGAGGGCAAGATAGAGCAGGAACATATTCCCAAGCACACACACACGGAAACAGACCGTGTGCATATATGTCAAATAAAAATAGAGCATTTGCTAGAAAGACTGTCAGGGTAGTAACAAAACAAAAAGGAAGTGGTGAAATTCTTTAGCCAGCTCCCCAAAAGCCAGCCAAAATGTTGTCCAAGTTTGGCATAGATACAGACATATATTATAGATGCACATAAGCTTAACTTGGTCTGCGCTGCCGGCCAATTTGAAGGGAGCTGGCTTGTTACGCTCGGTTCAAACCGGCCGAGCAGCATGTCAGTAGAGTTGAGGATCTCCAAGGAGCTGCCATTGCACTTCTCAGATCTCCGCAGTTTTGGGACAGATGCGTTTGTACTCTTGAGACATTCAGGATTTTCAGGAGATGGAATTGCAGGTTGGAGACCTCATGGGCATCAGTAGTTAAGACATGACAAGTATTTTCTTTAGGTTTGGTAAATCATTATTTTCCAGCTTTTCTGTTCAGATGAATGGCAGGCTGGGCAGGGAGGGATCAGTCACATAGGTCAGCTTCTTCCTAGGGATCCTTTCATGATGGCTTAGGGTGTTCATACTTGAAGATCAGTTGACTCAAGCTGGTCCATGCACCTGGTGCAGAGCAGATTCATCTGCCACATCAGCTGAGGTCCTGGTGGCATAATAGCTATAGGCACAGTGATCAGGCTGTACACATAGGTCCTGGTTTTCCTCAAGGGCTTTGTTAGAGCCACTGGCCACTGCATATGTTCTGCATGAAATACGTTTTGCTTTGAAATAAACTTTGAGATGCCTAAGAACTCCAATCAATCAGTCATGTACAGTCTGGATTTAGGAAACTACAGACTAGTCACAGGCAGATAGACGCAGCATGTAAAAATGATTCATGCTATTCCATCACCTCTTCCGCTTTCTTTAAAGAACTAAAGGCCCATGACTTGATGGATGACAAGAGTAGAAAAGCACAGGCTGGTCCGACACCCTGGTCCAAGAAATTATTTTGTTCTCATTTATATTTTTAGATCCCTTACTTATCATTGCATGCATTCAACTTAATGAGATATTGATAGTAAAT
Organism: Platalea leucorodia; assembly: GCF_965183815.1. Taxonomy (NCBI): domain Eukaryota; kingdom Metazoa; phylum Chordata; class Aves; order Pelecaniformes; family Threskiornithidae; genus Platalea; species Platalea leucorodia. The sequence continues at coordinate 121,801,991 of NC_138825.1, read as the reverse complement.
AATTAAAGGAAGTAGGAACGGTAATGAAACTTTCTACACCAAAATATATACAGCAATTCCTGAATTAAGGATAGGACCAAAATATTTTTTTTCTAGGAGATCGTGTTCCATCATGCTTTGCTGTGAGGAATTTCTGCATACCAAATCTGACTCTCACATGGTGATGTATAAGGGAAAATCCCCCAGAAGAGTGAAAGTCATTAAGTAACATCAGCGGTATCATAGAGACAAACCGCATATTGCACATCTTTCATTTATAAGGATCCTTTCGATGTTAGCAAAATCCCAGCTAAAGGATGGGTGGTAAATGCAGGCTGACATTTTCATAGTGGCTATGAGACAATCTGAAGGCGGCTGACTTCTCACAAGTATCAGCTCTCCACACTTGGAAAATCAGGCCAGGAGCCACCCAGAAGAAATAGCTGTTTTTAAAAGTCTTAGTAAGAATTTTCTAGATCTGCTTTGGGAGTATCCCTGACTGTGAGCTTCTTGTGCAACTAGGCAAAAAAATAATATGAGAGTGTTGAAAAAAAAAATCTCCATTGGAAGAATACTCTTTTGAGGGGCACACTTGGAATTCGACAAATACCTGGTGGACATGTGCCATGGCTTTGGCCATACCACCTTGGAAATATGCCTGGAGTCCCAGTCTTTGGCTACCCCCCGCAGTCCTGCCAGAGGATGGGCAGGTGCTGGGACCCCGCAAAGCCGTAAAAGCACGGGGTCCCAACGTGCCGCTCAGCCAGGACTCGCAGAGCTCCTGGCTGCCCAGCAGCCCACCCACCAGCCAAAAGTTCCTTTCAAAATTACTGAGACTCTTTCAATTTCCCTTCTCACAGAAAACCCACAGCTTCTGTTCAATAACACTGCGAATGTTTTAAAATGTGTTTTTTAGACTTAGAGCAATTTAGAGCAAAATCTTGAAATTCTTCAAAACCCAAAATTGCCATTCCCATCACAGCTCTCCTTAGCAGATTATGCACAAAGGTCATGTGCTTCTGGACATAGTGGACTGGATATATATGTTTCTTTCTTGGCTTGATGGACAAATAACAACCATCCTTTACACTTCTTCCTCAGCCTTTTCCAACCTAATAAAGCAGTTGTGCTCCCATCACTTACCAGTAGCATGGCACAGGGTCCTGTGTACCCACATTAGCCACTGGGTGTAACCACAGATGATACAGCTTTTAAAAGCTTTGCTTTTTGGGGACCCATCAATAATTCATTGTGTGTGAGACGCCATAGGAACAAGAAAAAAACTCAAGAAATCACACCTATACAAGCTTAACATATAGAAAGATACTGGAACAAATGATTAAACAGTAAGCTCACAAGCACATGTGGAGATGTAAAGTTGATAAGAAAAGGCAATAAGGACTTACCAGGAGCAAATCACATTAAATTAATCAAATTTTGTTCTCTGACAGGGTATCCAGCACAGTGGGTAGGAAGGAAGCAGCAGGTAGCAGCAGGTATCTAGAAGCTGACTTCCGTAAGGCTTCTGACATAAGCTCCAGATTGTATTTTCATGAACAAAGTAGGGAAGTAGGACCTGTATGAAATCTCTGCTAAGTGCTTGTATGAGTGGCTGAAAAAGTACTTACGGAGTAGTAATAATCAAGTTTTCTGTTACTCTAGGAACACCTAACAAACAGAGGTACCATAAAGGTCTACAACAGGACGAGTCATACTTGATATTTCCATTAGCAAAATGGAGGAAGCAATAGACAGAACCCTACAAAATTTCCTGACAGCAACAAGCATGAAGAAGTCACTGGTATTTCCCAGGAGAGAAGTAGACTCCAAAATGATGCTAAGAAGATGGAACAAAGTGTCTAAAATCATTTAAATGGAATTTAGGAAAGTAAACCCCAAGATATAAGATGTCAAAAGAACAAAATCTAATGTACAAATACAGGATGGGGAATAGCTGGTGAGGCTGCGAGGATGAAGCAAAGGAGGTTTTACGTCAATCACAAACAATATGAATCATCAGCATATGCATCTACAAGCAACAGCAACAAGATAATGTGATGTACATGCGATGTTCCACCACTCCATAACACTCCTCAAGCATGCAGAAGACTGTTTTACAAAGAGGATGATGATCCATTGTTGTTCATGCCCACAGAGGATAGGATTAAGTATTTCACTTACAGTTTGCAACAATAAAGCTTTAGGGGAAAAAAAATCCAGTGTAATTATAGGAATAATGAAACACAAAGCAGGCTTTCTAAGGAGGTTGTGTAATCTGCATTAGTGGCGGCTTTGAAGAAATCAAAAGAAAAAAAAGTTGGTAAAACTGGTCTTGATTTATTTCATCCTGCTGCGGAGGGGAGAGGGTGCATAGGATGTTTTAAAATCCTTTCTAACAGTATATATTAGTGACTCTGACAACAAAGCTGTTCTTGCTGTCAGTGCTAGATGCTTGGTGGCACAGACTTTTGCTTTCCTCTGACCTGCATAGGATGAAGTCTGGCCCTGGTGAAGTCAATGGGAATTTTGCCCGTGACTTTGATGGGACCAGAATTTCACTCATAGGTTTAATGGCCAGAAGGGACAATTATAGTAATTTTTCCTGACCTTTTGCGTAATACAAACCATAGATTTCACTCAGCCTGTAGCCAACATCTTGTGGTTGCACTAGAACATATGTTTTGAAAGGTTTTTCAGGATAGACATCTGCTAGACATAGAGTGGTAGTAAAATCCCCTCTAGTGGTGTATGTTTGCATTGCAGGGTGAAGTTCTTACTCCCAGGGAAGTCGGCCACAAACATCCTCTTTGTAGGGTTTTGCTAAAGGCAGCTAATTTACCCCATTGATTATCTATGTAATTTTTTTCTATAAGTTGCATTGCTGTATGTGAGTTAAACTGGAGGAAGGAAGCTTAGTCACAGGGTTTGGGGAGTCAGGCCCCGGCAGTACTCAGAAAATCGTCACAATTTTAAAGTCAATAGAGATGCTCAAGCATCAGCTACTGCGTGGTTATCTGGGCTACGTCTGTGTATCTCATAGGAAGAGGTAAGGATGTTGAACAAGAAAGCCACAAATCCTTTTTTAAGACAAATAAACTTGTCCTGCAACGGATTGATACTGGATGGCTGTTCGTGCTCTGCACATACAGAATGCAGCTCCTACATTTTGGCAGCTTATGCCTATAGGGTGATATTCTGGGTTTGGCCTTTTGGTGCCACAGCTATTAATAGATTATACTCTAATACACTTGGTCTTGTTCTTCTTCCATAGCAGTCAATATTTGTACAAAATATTCCCACTAATGACAAATATTCCACCGACTTCGGTGAGAGCACAGTCATATTTTGGATTCACTAGTTTCTTTCCAATAAGTGATTAAAATTTCAAGTGGTTTTATGGGCTGTGGAAAAAGAATCTGGGAATGAATCTGTTTTAGCTGTTCACAAAGCACCAATGATAATCATTTCAAATATTGATGATTCTATATCCTGAGAGCTGATTAAATATGTAAAAAATTCATTCCCCCAGGAAAGCTGCAGAAAATAAAATGAGATGGATCATTGTCAAAAGGTGTCACAGGCAATGCAAATTACAGTCAAATTATTCCTGTTTCTAGTAGAGATCAGGTGCAAATAAAGGAGTCGTTTCTCCAAAGCAAGCTCTATGCAGAGCTCCAGTTCCCATTACAGTACCAGAATCCTGCACACAGTTTTTCTTGTATGAATTAAATCTGTGCACATCTGGAATTTGAATGTCTGTTAAAAATCTCTGGGCCAGGGACAGTAATCTGGTCATATAGTATATTCTGCAAATGTTGATGGATTGCAGCCAAATTTCCATGCCTCTAAGCAGCATATCGGACTAACAAATAATAACAGCAGCCAGGTGCTGTAAGTTAATGCTGAACCTGAAATCAGACCCAGGGCTGAATTATTTATTGAAATTCCATGACTTTATTTGCACTATTAGAAGAGAGAGTCACTTGCAGGCACTGCAAATAAAGGTCTGAATGGGGGGGTGTCGCTCATAAGGGCATTTACCACCAGCGCAGGCCATAATCTGCCCTCAATGGTCTCATTTTGTATCTTATTTAACGTCTTATAAATACTGTCCATCGGTGACTTCCGATGGACATTTAAGATGAAAGAGCAATCAGTAACTCTCAGGGGGTATCCTGCAGCGGGCAGGACTTGGTCTTTCTACCTCCTTTTGCATCTCCAAAGTTGACGGCACTGCACAGGGGATGAGAGAAGCTTCATCCCGAGATGCGATGACTGCTTACGACTTTCACTGAAAGCAGATCAAGTTGCATTGCAAAGGAGCAGCACGTCGCAGCCTCAAACTAGTCTTTGGTTTGATGTTTGCATCTCAGTATGACTTCCCAATGCAACCCACAATACCTTCAGTAAAATAATTACTTAGCAATATAATATTACCAGCATTTGGACCAAGCCTTACTGCTATGAGAATACAAATGCAATATAGACAGATTTTCAGATTCCCAGCTACTCACAGAGAAATCATTACAGAATTTAGTGTTGAGAGGATATTTTTTCACCTTCAATATTTTCTTACCTGCCAAAACTGCTGTATTTGTTTATCTGATCATTTACACAGACATACAGTCAAATTTAGCCATTAAAGTGGGTGTTACACTACAAGGTAGTCTTTTCTGATAGCCATCTACAAAGGAGGGGAATGCAATTCTCTCTGAATATTTCATTAAACAAGAAACAGAGAGCAAGTTCTGAGTTTGTAAATGTAAATACCTGTGACGAAAACAAGAGTCTAAGATGTACACACAAACAGCAAGCAAACATTCCTTGTGACTCATCTAAAAGCAAAACAATTTGCGTTTTCAATATCAAATGCTCAAGAAAAAAAAACAGTGATGCTTTCCAAAAGCTACTGAGAAATTTTCAGTAAGTGTGTATACCGGTAGAAGTACAATTTACAAGTATTTTATGGTACAGACTTCTGAAACTAATGTATGATATATCTTGTAAATAGAAAAAACAGTTGGATCAGTGAGTGGAGTTTGAATCATATTTCTTGTCTACTCGCCATCTCAGTGCAGGATGAGTTCTTAAATCTCTGTGTCTATACTGTTTGGCGCAGTTTGAAATGCTCCAGTGATGCTACTTTACAAACTTCCCATAGGAAACGGTTTTGACAATTTTCTCAAAACACGTTTTGACTTGATGCTCAGACTGAATTTCCTCTAATTTCATTTTATCCTGTTATCCTGCATAAAAAAAACCCTTAATTAAGTTTAATTCAATGCTATTTATTAAAATAATTCTTACTTTTCTTCCCTTTATACAAAATCTTAATTATGCCATTGCAATTTCCCTAGCACCTCTTCACCTCTTACTGTCCTCTTGCTTCTGGCATCCTTGACCATGCTGTCTGTTCCCAATATCATCTTTTTTTTTATTCTCATCCCTCCTGAGTCCCTCTCTCGCCCAGGCCCCTCATGCTCCAAGTGGACCACTCTCCAAGAAGACCAGCAGTGACCCCAGCATGGTCGTACAGCAAAACTCATCTCCAGTCTGGTCTTTCCTACCGTACCTGGCTCAGAAGCAATCAGTAACCTCCTCCCCAAACTTCTCTTGCTCACTCTCTTCCGGCCCACAAAAATAAACACTTTCTTGATTTTCTTTCATTTTATGCCCCTCACCTTTCAGCCACATACTCTGTTCACTGGCTTCACCAACCAAGTTGGTGACAGCGACATTGAAATCTGCCCCCACCTCCCATCCCTTCCCCTGCCTGTCCACTCTACTTCTCTGACATTGTCACTCACCTGCCTTATTCAAATTAAACAAATCCCATTTGATGTGGTAGAAATGGAGCGTGACATGGGGTTCAAGCCCTGTAAATTCCTTCGCCCCTTTATCATTAAGGTCATAGCCCGGAGCCACCTTCTCTTCCTCTGAAGGCAGTCTCCAACCACACTCTGTAAGTCAAATCTTTATTCTGTTTTCCTCTGGTTGCCTCATTTTCATGATCCTTTCCTGACCTGCAACACTGCAGACCTAATCACTGTTTGGCACTCTTACAAACAAGCTCTTTCTCACAGTTTTTTCCTCTCTCAAGCTTAACAAAATAGACACAAAATCTCATCTGCACCTTCTTCCTATTGTCAGTTGTACAGGAGAATGTTCACTAAAATTTGTCGCTACAGTTTAATGTGAACACTCAGGTTTGGGCTGATAGAGCTGGATATATAAAGCAGTGCAACCAGGCCATCATACTTCTTATGCTTTGCTTGTGCTTTGGACCTAGATTTCATTCTAGATGGATTAGACCGATATTTCATTCTATCAGTCTACAGTCTTTCTAGTCTTCTACACTACTTCTATATATTTTATATTTACAGTTTTATATTTTGTCCTTTATAAAAATTATTATATAATTTGTATTCTATATTTAATTTATATTTATTAGATATTATATTATGTATTTATATTACATATGTTTATTATATTATTTCTTTTATATTTTATAGTTCCAGTTTGTCGTGCAATCTGTTAACAGGCATGGTTAATCTGTTTCCCAGCATGGTTAACCAATTATAATTCATACCTTACCACTTTCTGGTGCTGTACTCTTAAACAGGTAATGGGGCCTAACCATCACATCTAGAGAAGGGCTGAATCTCACCCTGCTTCATTTAAGAAGTTTCCCTGGCAGCATTTTGTTTTATCCTGCGCTCCTGCTTGAAGAAGGCAGCAGTTCCCAATGGCAGTCGGAGAGCTGTTAGCCTGAACAACTGCCATCTGCAGAATGCCATTTGGAGTCCATACACCACACACCCGCCAAAAAAAGCTGATTGGAACATCCATGTTAATGAGGTAATTGAGTAACTAGCATTTGGCAAGAGAAGTTCTGAACATTTTATATACATTTTTGTACAGCTAGGCCCAATTCACTCAAGTACCTAAATAAGCTCTGAAGAATTAGCTATTTTTTCTTGTTTACTTATAATTCTCTGTGAAATGGGGATTTTTTTATTATTGTGAACTGCTAAGCACACAGGTTGTTCTTGAAAATTAAGAAATATAGAGAAATCCTATAAATTCACATTTCCAATGAATAGCCAAACATCAGCCAATACAAAAACCCTCTGTCAGACAACATGATTACTACTGGCTGCACTCTCAAAGGTCCTGGATATGGCTTTTAAAATAAATTTTAAATAAATAGTTAAATAAGATTTTAAATAAATATTTAAATAAAATTTTAAATAAATAAAAAAAAAAGTAAATGCTTGGCCCACAGGAGCTAATTAGGAAAAAACCCCTTGCCCATAGGAGCTGCAGCAAGGCGCTGCCACACGTGCAGACAGGGCTGGGAGCGGTGGCCAAGGTCGGGGGAACAGGCTTTTCCTTCCCCCGGAGAAGAAAATCACCATTTCAGGGTTTGTCTCTTTGTTAGGGGAGTGGGACGGCGCTTCCTCTAAGTTTCCGTCCCGGTCACATCCTTCCCAGGCTCTCCAAGGTTGGACCTGAGTAGCTGTCTACAATCAGCACTTTTAAAAATTATTGTTATTATTATTATTATTATTATTATTATTATTATTATTATTATTATTATTATTATTATTATTATTTTATTATTATTATTATTATAGAATCATCTCTTTTGAGATAAACATCGGACCATCAGGCCATCAGGCAGAGGTCCTGCTCAGCCCAGGAAGAGGATGATGTCCACCCTGCAGATGCATATCCAAGGGTGGTGGGTTCAGCGTACCAGGATGGGCAGGTAGATACTTCCTAATCTGAAACAAGTCTTCCTGCATGCATGTTCAACCGCCTTTTTTACAGACTGAATAGTGAGAAGTAAGACTTACAGAGTGTTCAGAGAAATGCGTACTTGGAGATCAACCAAACCCCAAAAGATTACGTTCACACACTGAGGAGATCCTCGTGGCTCCATCTTGGAGCAGGGTGAATGCTTAATGCGGAGGAAGCAACAGATTGCTTCTGAACCTCAAACAAGACCCAGCTCTAGCACCGGGTCTCGAGCTTAACTGGGGGACTCAGATATATTGGCTTTAAAAAGAAAACAAAACCAAAAATCCAAAGTTAGAGCACCTCAGTACAAGAAAGGGCAACTCAGTAAATCAAGGCAAAAATACCATTCCTTGTCAAACTGCATGTGCAAGTCAACAGTCAGAGAAGATAAGAAAATTAAAATCACCCAAACGATAGTGAAAGTCTGAAAAAGAAGGCTTATTAATGAAGGGGTTTGGAGCACTGGATCCTCTTGGCATGTCCTGAACATTTAAAAGAACTGGGCACAGACAAACGACTAAAACTGCCATTCTGAGAGATCCTATAACCTGCAAGAATATTCCATGATTCAGCCCCTCTTCATCCAGGAACAGTTTTTTAAAAAATGCTATAAATAAAATAAACAAATGAAACAGGTCTCCAGTTGCACACTGAATCAGCAGCGATGGTTCATCACAAAACACAGGGCAGTGAAAGAAAATAATTTCCTCCCATGATAAGCACTCGTATCTGTTTGAAGCTGCCCATTCAGCAGCTAAAAGCAAAAGGAAAGCAGTAACACAACGTGCCTGTTGACCCACACAAATTGAATCACAATCTAGAAAAACACCAGCAACAATAGCGATGATCCATCGGGGCGCCGGTTCCTCTGAATCCCACTTGTTTTGGACAATACACAGGTACAGACACGCACCAGCACCCAAAACAACAATAGCTATATGCGGAGGGTGCCAAGGTTCAGGATGTTTATTTGGGTGTTGAAATGTTACGGGAAGGACAAGCTTGGCAACTGATATAGAGAAGCACCTGCCCGACCTGAGAATTAAGTCAATATTTTCTGAGGAGTTAAACCACAATGCTTGAAAAGCTTTTACAGTCATTCTTCTAGGTAAAGAGAAAAGAAGGAAAGCAATTTTAGCTGGAGAAGCTACTGGGCTACACAGATATGAAAATGAATGTTGGTGCAAATGTTTCACAGGACATGAAGCCAAGGCACAGGGATGTGGCATGACTTAGGCTATGGCTCCATGACAGACAGAAAGGGAATTCAGCTGTTGTATCTCCCAGTTTAGCTCTTCTTTCGTCTCAGCCACAAGGTCTGACCCGTACCAACACAGCATTCAGAGCCCTGCCCAAGCCAGCACCTGCTTCAGCCTTTGGAGCTCCTTCCAAAGTCTGGCCCTTGCATATCCAGACAAAGATAAGCAATTACATATTTAGCCACTACCTGAACTAATTCCATCCCATTATCACACCCAGGACACCAAGAGATATTTTAAGACACGCAAGCAGCCTCCGAACATAATTTCTGTCAGACTGGCTTCAACCAAATTTGTACTATCTTTCAGAGACATGGAAATCCAAGATTTCTTCTGTGCTTGAACCAAGCCCTGTTCTGGCTTGCCAAGATGTCCTCCATTGCAATGCCTTCCTGGTTTGTAGGTTTTATGGCTTGTTTATTCTTTTATCAACTCTAACTATACGTGCTTCATTAAAGCATATCTAGTCCTGATCTTAACCAGAAGAAGAAAGGGCATGACTTCTTTGGTGGTTCATTCCAATGGTTAATCACCTTTACAGTTACTATTAAGCTTATTTCTAACTTGACTGTATCTGACCTTAACTGTTAATATTTCTTGTTATACTAGTTACCACTATATTAAAAACCCCCCTACAGATACATTTAATATTGCCGTCAAGTGACATTTGGTCTTTTATTTAAATGAGAAAGACTGCCTTAAGGATGGCAATCTTAGGTATATTTTTAAGCCTTAAAATTATTATTCTCTAAATCTTTTCCAATGTCAATACACATTAGTTCTGTGTGCATTTAAAATAGCCAGACAAAAGATAACCTAAACCTTGACTCTTCCCTACTAATAGCAACGGAAAAAAATAAAAAAGCATAGTTGTGACTAGTATAATTTGTGTATTTATTATTGGAATATTTACTGTGAATTACTAAGCAGGTGTGGCACACGAATACTGATTCAGTGGTGCTAAGTGCTGTACAAAACCCAAAAGACGCAAGAGCTACGCCTAAAGGACGGAGCACAGGACCAGCGTGGTGTTCTTGCTGGACCTCCTGACACAAGGCAACCACTTCTCAGCTTCTACACCCATAAAGTGCTGACCATGAGTGTAAAGTGCTTCAGAATTGCTCTAAAAAGGCCTCTGTATTTTTTATCTCAGGGACTGGGTTTTGCAAAGAGAATCATGTTCAGAGACAGCTGCCAAAGCACGGAGCAGCCTGTGTGGCCTCCTTTGCAGAACTGGGGTCTAAGTACGCTTAATAGGTATCAGCACCCGGGAAGGTTATAGACCTTCTATTATCACCTTGTGTTTTATAACTAAGGTGGTTTTTTTGGTTTTTTTGGGTTTTTTTAGAAAAAGCAACTGATGAACATTTAAAATGTATGCTAAACTATCTTTTCTGAATTTCAGACAGTTGTTGAGCTTAGCTGTCAAATGCTTTTTGAGATGGAACATACATCTCCATGCATTAGCTCATCATACTTCGAAGTCCACTGCTAGCCTGCAGCAGCACACCCTCTTTGGAGCTGCAGAACTTCATGAAGTTCAACAAGGCAAAGTGCAAGGTCCTGCACATGGGTCGGGGCAATTCCAAGCACAAACACAGGCTGGGTGGAGAATGGGTTGAGAGCAGCCCTGAGGAGAAGGACTTGGGGGTGTTGGTTGATGAGAAACTCAACATGACCCAGAAATGTGCGCATGCCACACAGAAAGCCAACTGTAACCTGGGCTGCATCAAAAGAAGCGTGGCCAGCAGGTCGAGGGAGGTGATTCTCCCCCTCTACTCCACTCTCATGAGGACCCACCTGGAGTGCTGCGTCCAGCTCTGGGGCCCCCAACACAAGAAGGACATGGACCTGTTGGAGCGAGTCCAGAGGAGGGCCACAAAGATGATCAGGGGGCTGGAGCACCTCTCCTGTGAAGACAGGCTGAGAGAGCTGGGGTTGTTCAGCCTGGAGAAGAGAAGGCTGCGGGGAGACCTTATTGCAGCCTTACTGTACCTGAAGGGGGCCTACAAGAAAGCTGGAAAGGGACTTTTTGCAAGGACACATAGTGGTAGGACAAGGGATAATGGCTTTAAACTGAAAGAGGGTAGATGTAGATTAGATATATGGAAGAAATTCTTCACTATGAGGGTGGTGAGACACTGGAACAGGTTGCCCAGAGAAGCCGTGGATGCCCCATTCCTGGAAGTGTTGAAGGCCAGGTTGGATGGGGCTTTGAGCAACCTGGTCTAGTGGAAGGTGTCCCTGCCCATGGTGGGGGGGTTGGAACCAGATGATCTTTAAGGTCCCTTCCAACCCAAACCATTCTATGATTCTGTGATTCTATGATCAGCCCTTTTCCAAACAGTAGAGCATTATACTTATATGTCTTTAGTAGCAGCAGAAGTTAGAAAATTTTATATCTGCTTTGGCATCTTCATGGTTAACAGAAAGGGAAACTAAAGCCATACCTAAATCAAGCAAACTTCCTTCTGTGTATAAACTCCATTCCCAGTATCATGAACAGGTATTAACACCTAAAATACTGGTGAATGGAGAATTGCATCATCATTTTTTTTCTTAGTCCAGAGGAAACCAAGAAATGCAAGAGAAGCAACAAAAATAGTCAAAAAATGGCTTTTTTACAGCCTGACTTACATAAGGAGGGAAAAAGAACACTATTCCCATATATAATCTTTGCAAGTTTTAAATGTGTGAAATTCGAGTTTTATAGAATTTGAAGTAAATGAAAATCAGCTTTGGCCTTGAATATTAGGCTTTGAACATTCTTGTTACATTTTGCATCAAGCATACGCAGGTAAATGCCACAGGCTTCTGTCATCTGCTCTGCACACAGAATTAGTGACTATCAAGAATGAGGATTTAGAAGAGCAAACTATCGCTATCTGAGCAACTTCATCCTTAACGTAATGTAATTTATGCCAAAATAGCTACAGCAGGGATAGGTTTGACTTCTAGTGTCCTACAGAGGCATTAATAAGTTATTACAACACAACCCTCCTGAAATACATTTCAATTAATGCTTTATCTCAGTCTTATGCAGAGTTGCCAGAAATACATATAAAGGAGTTATTTCAATGTCTTTTGGCAATCAGGTGCATGGGGAAAAAAGTAAAGAAGCATCCGAGCTCCAGATATACAATACCTCTTAGGCAGAAGTTAAACCAGGGTACCCTGGGGACCAACATAGAAATCATGGGGATTAGGACACTGGTATAAATTTATGAGTCTGAATGCCTGTGAGAACAAGCAGAAAAAACAGAGAAGCTGAAAAAGAAAGCACTACAGATGATACAAGACCCTGAGAAGGAAAAAGGAGGTCAGGGAAGAGTGGACAGGGTGCCAGCAGAAAGGAGCTTTGGCTCAACATCTGTGGGAGGCAGCTCAGACTGAGCTCCCCACCGCACCACTGCCTGGCTGGGCACAGCGCGGTGCTAACACGGCTGCACGAACTCTGGGCTAGAGCTCAGGTCCAGACACTTAATAAAGCACCCAACAGCCTGTACCTGAGAGCAGACAAATGTCCAGTTTCCTCTGGTTTGATTTCTTCTATGTCCAGGAAATTGAGATTTTCAATATACTTTGTCAGGAGACAGTTTTATGTCAAAGACCTGATCCCATCATGTATTTCTCTTCTATTTTAAGTGGTGTTCAGGATGTCATGCCGAGGATAAGGGTGAAGAATGGTCCCTGCTCCCACAATGAGTCCACATCTGGTGGAGAAGGACTGGTATCAGCATTTTATCAAGGTGAGGAGAGCCTGAATAACTCACCTTGGGTTGCTGAAGGAGGCAGAAGAGCAAAAAAGTAAATAAAGCCTCCCAAGAACTTGGGTGGTAACCCAGCAATATTACTGAGCTTAATGTGTTGCAGAATTTGCATGGCAGGACCTTTTCATATTTTGATTAGAGCTAGACAAAAAAAAAAAAAAAAAAAAAAAATCAGAGGAGCTGTGGCTGTTGCTCTGTATTGAGATAAAGCACTGAAACACTGGGTGGAAAGTAAAACCGTGTTGATTTCAGTTTCGACAACACTTGGGGCCATTTTAATATGCCAAAACTTTGCTATGGTGTGTTACAGAACGGTATCTCAGGTACTTTTTGTCCCTGTCTCTTTTGCAGCACATCTTCTCTTATGACACTGTAGCCACGCAATTTCTGTGGTACACCAGCGTCGCTGAATCGAAGAGGAATCTGTGTTATATCATGGAAGATCTACCTCAGACAGTGACCACTCTCATTAAAAAAGGATACACGTAGAAGGGTGAAATCATAAACACTCTAAAAGATAAGTTATGAAATTATTATAGAGAGGGACAGAATAATACTCATTTACAAAGAGTCATTTGATTTAACACAGTCAGAGAAAACAACCTATGGACCTGTTCTACATGTATGCGTGAACTGGCAATCGAGTTGCGCAGCAAACAGCAATGACATGCTGTAAACGTAATCAGTTACGGAAAGTTCTACCCTTAGGTATTATTAGATAAAATTACTGGTTTGGATCTTCAAAACACAACTGAATACATTTTGAATGACTTTTGTTCCACTGTAATAATTTCCAACTCTTAAGTCTAATATAAAAAATCATGCCAGGAATACATGATGCTGATTAAACACATCAGACCTACAAAAATCAAACATTTTTTTAACTCATAGCTCCAGATGTACATATATATCACTGTTATCACATCTAGATGGGTTTTACTGCATGTCAGCAATACAGAAGTGCAAACAAATGGGGAGAGCAAGGAGCAAGGAAGGAAAGGGCAGAAGGATCTATTTTGGACTTTGTCAGCGTTAAACTTTACTGTGCCAAACAGACCACTTGAAGCTATTTTCAAAGTACCTACTATAGCACTTTAGGTACCTGCTCTGATTTCCTAGTTCACGTAAGATTTATGGGTTTGAATACAATATGAATCCAGCACAAAACCAACCCTTCCTTATGCCGTCTGATTCTCCCTATGACTTTGACTCAGCCTGGAAAAAAAAAAAAAGTATCATTGAAACCTTCTTTTATTCATGTATAAAACTAACACGCAAACTCACAGACCTTTAGCATCTGTCTGACTCTACTAAAAAAGAGTAATTTGAAAAATCTTCTACCAGAGCTTTTACCTGCAAAATGGAAATACTAGCGTTTACGTTACCTCTTTGCAGTATTACTGGGATTATGTTGCTGATATCTGCCAGATTTTGAAGAATTAGGTGTCATACAGGCACTAAGTAATATTGCTGCTGTCATGATCAATATGTTATTCTAAATGATCCTTATACAGCCTTCCATCAAAATATATTTGACATAGCCAGGTGAACTGATACTAACATTTAACTTTGGAGCACAGGCAGACGTACTTCCTACCGGCTCTCTTGGAAGGGATCCCTGTGTATTTTTGGGATGCTATGTCAAACGATCTCTGTGACATTTGCTGTTCTGGAATAGCGGCAGCAGAGCCATATATTGCCGATAAAAGTTTCCTGGGGACACTTACTGGAGCTTCACTGTCATTGCTGAACCATGACACAACAACCTGGGAGCCTGACGAGACGCGTGCTGCCAGAGATGGAAAAAGAGCTATCTGCAGCTAAACATAGAGCACCCAAAGCATACCAGTGGCGATGTCTAAGGACAAGCAATAATAATTATGAATATCACCAGTTCTTCACGGGAGAATTAAAATACTGCATTTACCTGATTTGACTATGTGGCTCAGAAAAGCTGGAGTAAATAAAGGAGTTAGTAGGTGGAGTTTAAACAACATCTCAAATACACTTAAGCTGGCCTAACTCTGCTGCCATTGAACTCAGCAGTACAAACCTGACTGGCTTTTATGGCCATGGGATATGACCCATCCTGAATCTTTCTGAAGTCTTATCCATTTGAATTATGGATCCAATTTATAAAGGCATTTAAAGAAGTAGAGTTATGCATATTAAACAAAGCATTTGAATATGTTCCATTTCAATCAGATGTTTTGATCACAATTAACATATATAACATATATGCCATCAAACATCAATAAAAAGCAAGTAGTCACAGCCATTTATATGAGGGAAAAAACCCCAAACCATGGCAGATAAGGGTGTCACTCACCTCTAGCCATAAACTAATGGTTAGGTCATGAACTTAGGCAGAAGGAGTCATAGTCAAAAATCCCTCCTTAACTTGAGATCGTTTCCAAGCAATCCTAAAAGCATTCCAGACTAGGTTCAAGGTGGCAGGAATGGTCATTATATAATCACAAGTCCTTTTAGAAATTTGGCATGCTTAAGCTATTCGCTGCCCATCTCTGATATTCCCACCAATGAGGCACTTGTCTTGATGCAAAACAAAGCCTGCGAATGCTCAGAGGGAAAACAGACCCGCAGACATAGAGACTCTGGGTTGTATAACTCAGGCTAAAGCTTCTTTAGAGTATTGTTTTTCTTCATCACAAGGAAAAACAAGCAACTTGTAATTTTAAAACATTTGCTAGGCAGCTATTTGTTAATTTATTGAATTATTTTCATTTAACAATATAAGATTAAAGCAAAATTAGATCTTGCCAAGATGGATGTTTTTCCCTTGACTATTCTTTTTATTACTGTATTGAAAATACTTAATAAAAAGAGCAGAGAAGTAACTGTCAGTCCAGGTAGCATTTCCCTGATTTAACTGGGTCTGTAGTGGGCTACTATTAAGCTTCTTGTGTAAACAGTGTGATTCAAATTTAGGAGGCCTGACTCTCTTCTTGTGCCCATTTTATGTACACATAAACTCTGTGGGCTTCAATGGAGGCGCTCCTGATTTGAAAAGAACTGAGCAAGATAGGAACTGAGCCAGAACTACACTGAAACATCGGAGTCTGCCTGCATGGAGCTTATGAAACATGTTTCTAGATGTTTGAACAAACCTTGTAAAACTATTTTCCTCCCAGTACGTACGCTGGTGTCCGGACTACCAGGAAACCTTGTAAGTTTGGTAACTTTAACACTGATCACAAGGCCAGTGCACTAGAAGAGGAGACTTAGGCTGCTGTTCATACATTGCCTCACCAAAATAAGTTTGGAAGAGACATGAACCGTGGTGCCCATCATCTGCTCGACAGCTCTGAATGGGTCAACAATACAAGATCCATGAGAAACCCCCATGCTCAAGCCACTTCCAGGGTGACAGCTGAAAAATGCCAGAGACTGCACGCGCTGTACGTGTCTGCTTTGTAGGGTGTCTAAGTCTCTCTCAAAATGTGAAAGCCTTGGCCAACCACATGAACAAGGATCCAAAAAAATGTTATTGTCGGTCTTGGAGCACCAGACAGCTTGAATCAGATGTTTCAGTATCATCATTCTTCCTTGTGCTTTTCTCTCTTTACTGTTTCCTCTTTACCTAGAAAGTTTCGCTGAAGTTCATCATACCCAGTAAAATACTTCAACTTCTCAAGAAACAGAAACAAACTTTGTACCTTCCAGATATGATTGTGTTTTCTACTCATCATCAAAATACTTCTTGAGGGCAGCCTACGAATCAAATAAATTACAGAGCCTGTATTGTTATAATGGGTTAAAAGGTTCCCGTCAAGTCCTCTCTCCCAGTTTGTAAAGCCATTACTGGTTTTGATAACCCTTAAATTCTGAAACTGTAATCAGTTTTCTTATCAGAGTGACTCTCTTACCTTAAAACCACAAAAGCCTTAATAGCAGGGAATGATTATTTGTACCAGGAGTAATATTTTTATTTATATCTTCTTTATAGCTACTTTGCAGCAGTTCACCAAACTGCAAACCAGGGTGAGTTTGAAATCACCCTTCATCAGAGATAACTTTAAAAAAAAAAAAATCCAAAAAATGCACAAAAAGAAACCCCAGAGTGCATAAAAATCTTGCACCTCCCTGGGATAACTTCTGGGACAAGTCTGTCCAAAGGAGGGGAGAAGGGCAGCCATGCCCTCCCAAGAGAGCAACCCCTGGGCTTTTGACAGAGCACACTAAATCAGCAGGACGACTGCTTTGGCCTGGACGGCCGGGCTCTCTGACCCATTCATTCGGGGCCAGTAAGTTTGGTTCCAAATCTTGCCATCGCTTTTAAACATACTCCTAACAGACACCTAAAACTATCAGAAATGAAACCGCTGGAGATGACAAAGGGCTCACAGGTTCCTTGCACATCTGTCTGCTGCTCCAGGAGACGGTGAGCATCCCAGGACTAACCTCTTTTCCTTGTGATAATCCTCTATCACGAAATGACTGCAAGGGGCCCTACAAATACTTGGACACCGTTAGTCCTTGAACCTTGCCTTGGCTGGTGCCGTATCCCTGCGACACTGCAAACACACCATCACGGTGCCTGGTCACGCACAACACTCAGCTCCTCATGGGAGGAAGGGGCTGAGAGCGTTCGGTGCATCTTACGCCTTTATGCCTTCCGCTGGCAGACGGGAATACGTTCGATGTATGAGTCAGTGAGTGTGCAAGCTCAAGGCCTTTGAGAGGTCTCTTTTGCTTCTTACATTTGCAAGCACCTTCATGTTTTCTCTAGATGGGTGGTCGGTGTGACTGTGGCTGAACGCTTTGTGAAGTAAAGCCTTACACCTTTTAAGCCAAAGTTCTTGCACCCCTGAGCTGATGAACATATCCAGAACATTAATCACTCAATACCACAACGACTCCTTGCAGAAGTAACTGTCTGCCAGTTCACCACTCATTCTCCTACTACCATGATGATACTACCGCCTTTTGATTGCCCAAAACATGCATTATTATATATCTTGTTACAGAGTATTTCTAAAGCAGGAAGATTTTTTTAAATCAAATGTACTTTGGACCGTTTGTGTCATTTGTTTTCTAGACTGCACTCATCCTGACCAGTGCACATAGACAGTTGTACGCTCAAGTCTTGTTTCTACCGTGCTTTGTTTTCCATGTATACAATGTATCTCCCTTCAAATTAACTTTCTGGATATCAGGCACCACTCTAGTTCTGAAGCACAAGGAATGTACATCCAAACACCTGTTTCCACTGCAAACAGAAAGAAACCATAAAAGTTCTGTGATCCTCCCATATGGATTTTAATAGTCCGCATGTAAAAAGAGCACCATTTCAGTGTAGTCATTATGTTCAAGTATACAGCTGCAAGACTGCCAGAAAAAGCTAAATATACCTTCCATCAGGGTGTCATTTATACAGAAGCACTTTGCTTCTCCAGCACACAAAGAATTAAAATTAACCTGAGTTACAACAAGCTGGGTTAAGCACAGAGCAAGCGCTACCTCCCGATGCTCACTTCCCCGACGCCGCTGCTGCCAGCGTCTCGCGCTACCCCACATCGAGCTTTTTTCCCTGGCAGCCTCTTCCAACTCCTTGTCAAACAAGTTTAGAGGGGGAATTGCTGCCGGAGAGTTTCAGCGTTCACAAAAGGCCCGCTTAAACGAACTGCAGATCTGATTAAGGCAGCATTATCTGCTCGGCGGACCGCACCGCTCCTCAGCTCTGCCCGTTCTCACCATCAGTCTGCCTGTGTCCCGCCCCAGATTTGGGGGGGTTACTCTCAAATAAGCATCTTGCAAGAACAAACACTCGTTCGCAAAAAAAAAAAAAAAAAAATCTCACAGATCCAGGTTAGGGAACCGTTAGAAAAAGAGCAAAATCAGTGGGGATGATAACAAGTAGGTGCGATAACCTGTGCCATAGCGGTTGAGCTGTGTCCTGTGGTGCCCAGCCTACCTGCCCAGCTCCGGAGACAGCTCACCTGCATTGGGTTACAGCACGGCTCTTTCGTTTACAATCATCTCTCTACTTGTCTTTCTAAGGCTCCTGCTCTCCTGATTGTTAAATAGAAAAAGGAAATAGAGCAATTGTGTAACGCCTTTCTTTTTTTAACCTGAGACAGAAACTGCTTTTATTAGAGACTCTATGGCTGGTGAAAAACAGCCCTTTCTGGTTTATTTGTGCTTATGGAGGATACAGTATTCTCCAGGCCACATCTGCTGTCCTACATTTTTCTCACTGATCTCTGCATTTTCTGGCTGTGTGTTCATTCGAGGATGCAGGACAGAACTCTTTTCCTCGAATGAAGTATTAGCTCCACAAAAATCAAATGATGAAATGCTCGTTGACCCCAACATCTCCTGCTATTAGAACTTGCCTCAAGCGTGGTCTGGTGTATTTAGATTTGCCACGTGTCCCAGTATCTCATACTCATCCAGAAGCTGCCACCTTTCTGGTCTTCTTTCCAGCCTTAAAACAGAGTAAGTGCCTTCTCCTTTGCAGGTTCTCTCCTGGATCAGCCTTCCTGTTTATCTCCCCTCACTAATATCCTATTCTTTTAAATTTCACGCTCCAGGAAAGTTTTCACCTGTTCATATTTCTCTTATATGCTCCTGTTTTTCAACTTTTAGCTCATCTCTTGTTTGGATGTTCTGCTCTTTTTTATTTTCAACGTCTGAGCTGTATAATTTAATATTCTGGTTACACGCTTTACTGTACAACTTTTTAGACTTCTAATTAAATGAATGGCACCTTTCCAAAACATCAAGAATTGCAATTTTTCAACCTAAATGGAAAGTCTTCAGGAAGATACCAATTAATTCTTTTGCTCCAGCTCTGCAAATTATGAGTTTTATGTGAGAGTCTCTATGCAATTCTGTACCATGCATTATGCAGGAAGTCACATTACTAAAAATGTTCTTTCTGGAGTTATAAATCTTCAGGTGATGGCACGGCTCAGTTGAATGCAGTGCAAATTTTGTCCAGTAACTTATGGATCCAGAAGTTCAGACAATGAATCTGGGCAATGACCTTCACTTTAACAGCTGATGCAGTCAAAGAACCATATATCACAAACATCCGTACCAGCCTCAATAAAATAGTGTGGGCACTAAAACAAATCTGTAGCTAAAGGTTTGTATTCCACAATACATTTGTGATGACAGAGTGCCAGACAATCCCTCTAAGCTATTTTTTAGCCCACAAACTTCTCCATTACACTCACTTTGGTAGAAACAACTTGTAAGAGGCAAGGTATCTGGATGTATGGACCCATGTAGGTCCAGTTTAATACATTAAGCTCTGCACAAAGGAGCTACTGAGCATTTATGAACCAGAAATTCCTGTAGAATCTGTTTGCTAGGGATAAAGACCTCAACGCTGGCTCGGTCAGAAAGGCTGCATCTGAACTGACTGGTTTTGGAAGATGCGTGAAGAGGCCATGTATACACATCATGGATGTGGCTGACATTTCAACTTACAGCCCAAAATACCCATCAGGGAGTACAAAGCAATTATACACCTTCAACTTGACAGAAGGGAGGGGTTGGAATTTGCTTTCCCAGTCATTCAGTACTCTGTTTGCAAAGGGTCTGATGTAACTCCCGCATATTAATAATAATCTTATCGATTTACAGGGATGGTTCGGGCTCGGAGAGACCAAACACCTGCACTTTATATGGACATAGTGGATTTCAGCCTCGACGTACGTACAGGCTTTGAAACAGGCTCTGAACATCAAAAAATCTGAGCTCTTCACTGGGACAGAGTTTGCGTGAAGTTTGCTATTAATAAGGTTGTATGTGTAATGGGTTTGAACTGTGCCACTGCGTTTAATGGTAAGATTTTCATAGCCCAAGACCAACAGACGTACCCAAATTGGAAACATTCTGAAATCCTACCATATAACAGGTGTACTTATTTTTCTAGATTTTCATTTAATCAGTTTCTGTTCTCAGTTACCCTGGTGTAAAATCAGAATGAGCTTCGGGCTGAGGAAACTGAGAGTAAATACTGATTCCGTTTTCATTTTTTTAGGAAAAAAAAAAAAGTATTGCAGGAAATAACCAGAAGACTGCCAGCTTATTTCAGTCCTTTTTGGTTTATCATCTATTAGTGTTTCAGACCTGACAGCCTCTGCCGAGGTACCAAATCATGGTACCCCTCAGCTCTTCGTGCTCTCTTCCCAAAAATGGAGAAGGAAGTCAGGATTCTTAGTGAAAAACCTAAAGGCTAAAGCCTAAAGTTAGGACACAGTACATTGCAGGCAGCAGGCTGAGAATAACAGAACAAACTCGCCAGGAGAGAAATAACAATGAAATGCAGGAACTCTGACTCTCCCTCCACAACGTTACCTAATTCTAATGTCACAAAGAAGAAAGCAGTGCCAACATGTGTGCAAGAGATAACGGGCTGTCAAAGCACCGCTTCTGCTCAGCGCCAGAAAATTAAAGTTGGATTATTCAGTAGAAGCCGAGCTGATCCGAGAGTCACACCAGTGTCCAGTTCACAGTGCAACTTACCTTCACAAAGAGCTCAATTTCAGGGTCCTTTCCTTCCCCATTCGCAGGAACAGAGTCTGTCATTTTTCACCCCCAAGGCTACCAGCTGATCTCCCGCTATTAAGTGGCAAAAGGAGGTTTCAACTGCACAGCGGGGAGGTTTGCCTTCCGAACAGCTCTCACAAAGCTTTTAAAACATCATTTGTAATGATAAAGCTCGAAACCAGTGGAGAAAACAAGTTTGCAGGTTAATAAATAAATAATAACCATAAAAAAAAAAAGGCAGGCGGCAGAGAAGCAGTCCCTGTTACGGCTGTGTAGTTTCCTTCAGAGCAACAAGTGCTGCTGTGCCCTGGTACGGTATCCTCATCTGTCAGAGCTGCAGTTCTCACTGCCTGCCCAAAATAGCCCAGAGCATAAAAAAAGAGGGTGGGGTTAACTCACAGGGGAGGGGACAAGCTCCTGGTACCTACGGCAGGATCCGTCTCTGAGCAAATAACTCTGCTCGTTTTCAGCGTTTCTGTTGTTCCCTCCCTTATTCTACGGCTGGGAGCACCAGTGACGGGAAGAGGGAAGGTCCGCAGCAGGCTGGTTTCATTGCTTTAAGCAACAGTGATGTTTTTTCCTTCTTTTCTGAAGGGTGTGTGTCCTGCTTCTAGCTGTTCAAAGTCCTCATATTGTTATTGCCAAGAATGGTAAGGACAAAAGAGCCTAATTTCTTCACCCTGTGCATTGGCCGCTGCATCGGTGCAAGGAGTGTGCAGAAAAGCAGAGCTCTGCCTCGGCGAAAACCCCTGTGTGAGGTACAAAGTGGTACAGAAGCTGAAACTGAATATTCTTGGGTGAGAAAAGCACCCATCGTGCCACCACTCCTGATGGAGTTCAGGAGCAGAGGAACGGGAATGGGGTTACGCAGGAGAACGAAGAGCCTCTGGGCCCTGGGAAAATAAAATATTTGGGTCCCATAACTATTTCTCAGGGTGCTGGTTGTAGAGGGGGGCCAGGAGAGTGATGATACGCTGGGGTGGAGTATGGAAGAAAAGTTTCAAGGGTCTCAGCCTGCTATTGACATGCTGTCGTCATCTCTACTCCCTTCCTTCACCCTGCATTCCTTGCGTGACTCGGAGGTCGCCGCACAGCAGCCCTAAGCGAGAGGTGGCACACGACGGAAAGGCCTGACACAGCTAGAAGGCACGGAGGAAGGGAGTGCTGGCACGGGAGAGGGGAGCGGACGAAGGCAAAGGGGTCGGATGGGACCTCCTCTTCATTGCCATCATTGCCTGGAGGGACTGGCTACCTCCGTGCCCTCCTGCCCTTGCAAAGTCCCTTCCTTCACCTCTGCTCCCCCACCCTCTGCTCCCGTTTCGGGACTGCCGCAGCTCCCGCTCGCAGGCTGGCGGCAGCTCCCGCGGCCAGACACGAGCACTTTTACCTTCCCCTTCTGACACAGAGAAGCCTTTTGGGTATGGTTTTGACATGATCAAACACTCGTCTTTCCTGAAAGTGTTCTTAGCTGTGTGCTTTCGTGATGATCTTTAATTCCCTGCTGTGACCCCTAGGCATTTGACACGGGTCCAGAGCAGTGGCAGCCAACATCT
This sequence comes from Platalea leucorodia, assembly GCF_965183815.1. Classification (NCBI taxonomy): domain Eukaryota; kingdom Metazoa; phylum Chordata; class Aves; order Pelecaniformes; family Threskiornithidae; genus Platalea; species Platalea leucorodia. The sequence continues at coordinate 121,779,104 of NC_138825.1, read as the reverse complement.
CCGTGGCTCTTTGGGTAAGCTCTACGGGAATTTCCCACAGCAGCCGTTTCGTGTGCGCTCCATGAAGCACTGAAATGGTTAACAAGTAAATCTCATTATGCTGTTGCAACTGTAATTACAACATAATCAACATTATAATTAGTGTAAAAGTGTACTTATGGTTTTTAGATCTAATTAGCACTCATTCAAATAACTGGAAGGTTAACTATAAGAGAATTAAGTGTTATTACTGCTTTGATTTCAAATTTTTACATGTAATTTTTGGACCAGGTACATTAATTACCAAACATTTATAGTATAATTATTCCTAGGCCTACAGGCAATCTTCCAAGGACATGGGCTAAGTGTACTTACATGTAGCAAAAAGAATCATTGCATTCTAATTATATATTACAGTTATAAAAGTCTGCCAAAAACATAAGTATAGTCACTGTATCTCTAAAATGCATCCCTAAATGACATATTATCAACTACATGATTATAAGCTTTTGTTTTTGCTGAAAAAATGTTTTGCTTTAGCACCTCAAGTGACGACGTAATTTCCCTTTAATGAGGGCTCCTGGAAACAAGGGGAAGTGGGTCATCTTGACTGAGGTTACCTGTAGCTCCAGCCTCATTTAAAACACTGTTTTGATATAGGCAAGTGCTTTGAACAATTTATATCACAGGAGCGTACATATCAGCACTGGAAGAGACAACACTGCCAGCTATGAGAACAGTAAGGAGGTAATGCTGCTAATGCTAAACCAAAATGTTTAAATAAAATCAGCATTCAAGATACCAGCACTTATAAGATGTGATGCACGTGACCTATTTAAATATCTATTTTAGAATGAAAAAATGTGCCCTAGAAGTGCCTACTTTTTTCCACTGGTAATAAAGGGAGCTCAGGGTAACAAGCTCAGATAAAGACATTATAATGGTCAGACAAATCCTGCTGTAATTATTAAGTAAAAGAAATCTGTGGCTTTAGTGCCTGATTTCTATGCATGTGTCATCTCCCACTTCAGAAGTTGTGCATGCCTTGCGCTTCTGAAAGTTAAACTCTAGATGTAGCAATTTCGGTAGAGACTCAACGTCTCAAAACATTTAAATCCTTCCTTCCCAATTACCGCCTGGGTTTAGTGGTGTATTATAATTAGTTTGCAAGACGAAGATTATTGTGCTGAGGCTCAGCAAAGGAGAAGGGAAACTGTACAATACAGAGAAAGGGAGCTAAGATGCCCTGAAGCCATTTCCACCCTGCCCCAGATATAAATTACTGCAGGAACGGGCCAGACTCCATCTGGTTCAGGGTGCTCCCGGGCAGCAGCGCCCCTGGAAGGTTCCCTTCCCCATCCGCTTTCACCCATGAGGCACCACCTTGAACTCATCCCCTGCCCCAGGACTTGGTATGGGGTGCGCGGAGGCTACAGAAGCTGTAGTGTGAGCACCACATGTCTGGTATTCCAGCTGTGCTTGTAGGTATCCACAGAGAGAATAACCCAGCCCGCCTCAAAAAACCTCTGATTTTCAAAAATCTCCCTATGGAACCCCTAGAAGAGACCAAGCAAAACAGAGTCCTTGTTCATATAAAAGCTGTGGTTTTTAAAATAGATTCTGAAAGCTTAATTTAAGATAAATATTGAAGGAGGAAATTATATATATATGTACTACTTCAGGAACCTATTTACTGCTTTGCTGTCATATAAAACTGACTTATCGCTTACATCTGGGTGGGACCTTTTTTGCTATAATGGTTATTATTGCCTACACAGCTCTGTTTTGTGTTATGAAATCAGCTCTTTCTTCAGCCAAATTAAGGGTACGATACTGATAAATAATTAGTACACTCTCATTTTACTGCAAAGAATGAATCGCTTAGTTTGGCCTATCATTTTCTCACAAGTCAGAAGTAGCAGAGGCTTTGAGTTACGTACAAGAACATTAGGCACTGAATTATGAACTCTTCATAAGCCAAGTCATTATAGTTTGAGGTTTATGAGATATATAAATGAATATGAGTGCGTCATCCCATTAATAAAAGAAGAGGACAGCTTCAGAAAAGGAACTGCCACATCTCCACAGAAGACCTCTATTGTAGGTGAACTGGGACGCACTATCAGCTTTCACAGGCCTGATCCAAGCTTCGCTTCCAGCAAAGATTTGTCCCGAGGGGGTGAATCAGAGGCCAAGCATCCAGAATGTAACTCTATCGTGGAGTTCTCCAGCAGACCGCTAAGTTACCAAGAAGGATCAGGGCACAGAGCGCATCCGTCCCCCGGTGCTGCTGCCCAACTCGTTCTGTGAGAGCGGGGCATTACAAGTTTTACACGACACAGGTAACATTTTTCATGTTGTGAATAAACTTCTATTATGGATGAAAAGAAGAAGTAAAATCTTGCTGGAGCTGCAGTAAATGGTATTTGGAGCTATGGTCTTACCTGGGAATTATTTAACCGCTTAGTTGCCTAAAAAAACACAATTAAGCAGCAACCAGGTACTAAACCAGCATGTTTGAATGGATTCTGAAAATATATTTTCCAGGGACAGTTCTGAATTACTGGTCATTTGCAACTGCATTTATTGCATTATGGTAGCTTCAACATGCTACTTATTTAACAAGTTAATAAATGCAAGAAATCAATAGTTTTAATTTCCTTTTGAATTACAATGCATCACTATCAAGTTCTTGTTTGATCTTCAGAAAAAGCAAAAGGGATTTGTCTCAGATATTTGGGGTCAGACTGCACGTTTCCCTCCCAAGACATGCAAGGATGTACAAAGCTCTTCTCATTAGCCTCGTGCCAAGGCTGGGTGAGCAGATATTTCCCCTTAACTCCAGAGATGTACAGTGCCTCAGAACTTGTTGGTTTGATGGAGGAATTGTGATTTTGTTGCTTCTTATAAATTGTCCCACACTCACGGGCATGGAACAGAAGACATCAAGTGATACAACAGGCGTACAGCCTGAATGTCCCAAGAAACGGGATGAGATGGCAAAATCTAGGCCAGAAAACTTTGCACTCCCCTTAACAGGCAAGTTTTAGATAGCTTGCTCTACATCCATCTCCCAGACATTATGAGTCTGTCATAGCCAAGAGCTACAGGAGCTCTCCTTTACCGTATGAAAATGCATTATTTTGGCTCTAAAGGTCTCTGGATGAAACTCAGCTGTTTAACGGAATGGTAGATCACTAGAATCAGCTCAGACAGGAGTTTGGCAAAGTACCTTCTAGTCCAAAGGCATGAAATTATTTTTATGTATAATTAGGTTTTCACAGAGATGCAGTATCAAACTTTGCTGTAACATGAATAAGCATTAACAACTTCAAGAGAAAAACCCGCTGCTGTTCAGTGTGAAGAGGGATTTCATTATGGATAATTATCTCAGCGCTCGTGTTGAGACAGCCACAGCTAACCTTTCACAGGGAAGTGGCACTTAAAAGGTACACAATCATCTCCTAACACCGCGTTCAGTAGAGAGGCTTCTAGAGGGCAGCGGTTTCTTCCTTTATTCCTTTATTCCTTTATTTTACTATCATTCCAAAACCGTCATTTCCATTAAAAACAAAAGATACTTCCAAATGGGACTGAGACTGCTCTGGAAAGTGGTATTGTAGGGGATACAATTGAGGGCATTACAGACTGTCCCGAACTGCGGGCCACTGGATACCATAGCTGATGAAAGGAGGAATGTAGATACCCTCAGCCCTTGTTTTCCAAAATAAATCCTCCATACTGTTAGGTGTTATGAAGAAAAACACCACCAGGTAAGTGTGATGTACCCATTGCTGTTGACTCACTGCTGTCACAGAACTAAATTTATGTGATTTTACTTACAAGTCCACAACAGAGTAATGCATATCCCCGTCTTAATTTACAAGTGTTCTTAGCGCAAGTCCCTATTTAGACTATTTCTGTTCATTTCTTGGTATGCTTCATTGTCATAAATTAAGTCTAAATTAATTAGGATTTGAAGTATGTACATGTAAACGAGGATTAAATCCCTCCAAGCAAAAGACCATCACACAACACACTACTCCAATCGCAATTTATGAATTATTATTTACAGAAAGTGTTCAAAATGGCATGTACATCTCATGCAGATCTCAGGCTAGGTTTCAATTTCCTCCAGTAAATAAGGCCCAAAGAATGCACAATTGCTGCTGATTTCATTGGATACATTTGTGTTTCACTCTGTTGTTTAGCAAACAATTTGGCTGAAAGCAGAAATTACTTTCTATGTTCTGATGCACATTATTCCTAAAAGATGAAGCCTTCAACAACTCAGTCTGAAATTACTCGTGACTCAAACTAGTTCCCATGGGTTCAAATGTTGGCATCAGTGACATTTAGCTGTGCCAGATTAAGCCATAAAGTACCCGCACAGCAGGTTATGTGTGTGGATCTGCACAGTGGATGACAGGATCCTCTGAGGTGTACGTACCATTTGGCTTAAGAAAAGGGCTTCTGGCTTTTGGCTCCTTGATAAATCCATGCTTGTTCAGTATGAAATAGCAGGGATCAATGCCTTTACATCTCTCTTTATGGCAGTAAAGTTTAACCTCTGCATACTTTATGGTCCACCCCATCAGTGGCAGTGCTGTATGCCTGGGCTAATGCCGCTGGCCGACCTTCAGCCTCACAGTGAACTCTAGAACTCTTCCATTCTCCTTAGAAAATTGCCCTCATTCATTTTTCATTTCACCTTTTGGTACTTCTGTGATAAAGTTTCCACCAAGTTTGCCAGTGAACAAGCTCACTTTCCTTCGGGCATCACCTCACGCTGTTATTAAATGAATGGTGCGTTGGTTGTTTGGTTTTTTTTCCTTCTTTCTTCAATGTAAGAGTTCAACGTCTTGAAGCACCTGATGTTGACTTGGTGATATCTCATTTTAGTTTTTCTTTGCCTGAGGACCCTTTTTGCTGCAGAGTTAATGCAGACAACCAGGACGAATCGGAGCAATGTGGTTAAGCACAGATGTGAACCTCTCTGCTGTAGCTACGCTTTCAAGTTAGTAGATTTTCACAAGTGACCGCATTGTGCAGGTTTTTAGGACTTTGGAGACTGTGTCACGCATCTTTAAATGAAAAAGGGTGGTGGCAATTCTTAAAGAAGAGCTTAGCTTAACACTGAAAGTAAATCTTTGTATGAAATTCAGCTCTGAGCACGGAGTCTGAATAGCAATGGTGCCTCAATTAAGTCTGTCAGAACTAGAAATACTGGGTAGTCTAACTAGAAAAATGGAAGATTTTTTTCCTCTTAAATGGAAGATTTTCCAAAAATTTTTCATCTTTTCCTGAACATAGTGCATGTGGCAGGTATAACTTTTACAAGGAAGGTGAGGGCCCTTGGTCACCGGCCGCAATACCTGGAAGCAACCTCATAGATATATCGAAATGTCAAAGCACAGAGCCGTCTTTGCAGTCTCACTGCTCTGACCTTGATGACAATTATGATACAACTGTAGAAAATGGAGCAGGTTTTCCTGGGAGACCTACATCAGTTAGAAAAGTGCTGATGAGATATGGAGCCCTTTACTCATTATTAGCAATTTCTACCCATTCCTACCCAAGCAACAAGTGAGCCTTGATGCCAGTCTAATTCATAAATACATATATAAAGGTATCTCATGATGTTGAGAGAAAGCCTAAATCCCCCTGCAGAGGACGGCACCGATAAGAGACTCCCAGGTTCTCTCTTGGCTACAGGTTTACACAGAAAATTGACTTTCAGAGAGGAAAGGTGAAGAGTTCAGAAGGGTGACATAGGTGTGCTGTAAGGAGTGACTCCTCTCAGCTCTGTATCTCGACTAGGTGGAAGCCACTGTGTGGCAGTTTCTACCACCACTGCTCACACTGGGTCTCCTGACCAGAAGATGACTTTAGTCTACAGAACTACCAAACCAATATCCTCTGCAAGTATCTCGTTTGCCATAAGAGATCTCTCAATTAAAAAATAAACTAAAAGGTAATTGAATGTTCTTGTGAAAGGGAAAATGGCTAAGCAGTTATAAGTGACCTTTTCAGAAAATTAAGTGTATCGCATCAAAATGGGAGGCAAGTTAGCCAGGTCTTCTGTCAACCTTGCAGTATATTATTATAAACCAGAAAAAAAGTTAAAATACTATAACTAAACTGAAAGGACATCCAGCCATACAAATTCCATAGTGAAAAGCTTCATAAAATCAAAGAGGAGGACTCAGAGCAACTGAAATGAATACAGGAGGGAATAGTTTACTATTGACAGGGCTGATACTGCCACCTATTTTTAAGGCTTCCTAATGCTTTCCCTGATTACACCCTGTTCTCAATTCAGTGTAACTATTGCCAGACTTTAAAAGGGGAGCTCTTCAACGCAGGTGTCTGCCTCCTTTATTCATCCAAAGCACTTCAGACATCCAAAGGTTTATCTCGCAATGCAATTAACCACTGAAGACACTGTTCCCCCAAAGTCTACAGTTTAAAACAGAAGGCAGGCAGAGCTTGAAAGGGAACAGCAATGCAAGGAAGTGACCTGATTTCCCCAGAAGCAACAGCAAGGCTAAGAATAGATTCCTGAACTCCTCAATGCCAGCTTAGTCAAACCATTGTCAAATAAAAACACATTTGTTTTTCCAAGTATTCAGAATTCCATCGTCGCAGAGGATGCTCCCTATACAAGCGATTACGTGAGTATATGTACAACATCCTTGTACGTAAAAATACAGATATTCTGCAGGCCCGCTTCCAAAGACATTCCACCAGCCCACCTGCCACACTCTGCTTGGAAAACCTGCTTGGAAAATCTGGCCTTCAGTTTGTGTGTGGGGTTGTTTTTTTTTTTAAAGTAGAACTTGATTGCTTCCCCCATGAGTCAGAGAGTCCAGTGTGCGCCTTTATTTGACAGGTTAATTGCTAAGTGGAATTAAGCAGCAGAATGTTCTTTGGTCACATATTTGCCGGGACTTGGAGAACACCGTCTCCTCCCTCGCTGGCAGTGAGGAGGGAATGCCAGGGCAGCTGTGCTGCTCGCCGGGCTTTTATACCCGTGCTATTTTTAGCTGTTATCAGCCACGGTGCCCAGGGCCAATCAGCGCCTGATGCCTGCAAGAAACTCTGCTCCCGTCCAAACTTCATCCTCTGCAATCTCACAGGGAGGAGCCAAATGACTGCGAATTTGCTGCTCTAAACTTCTGCTGTTCGTTATACGGGCTCATTAGCACACAGCGCTAGCACAACGAAAGTACACGAATAGTTAGGACCAGGGTGAACTTACTGATTCCACAGATAAGCACCCTGCCTACATTTGGTGAAAATACGTACATTTAAGATGACTCATAAAGTCTATTAAAGTATGCAGTCCTGCAGTATGATACATACATAAAACAATGTGTGGTTTTTACAAAGGTGTTCTTTTTTATGTCACCTTGTAACTATGCACTATGTAACTAGAAACTACTGATTGCTGCTTATTTACAAATCCATGTGGTCACCAAAGAAAGGGAAGAAAGACTGGTGCCTCTTCAAAACAGGCCACATGGTATATAACAAATTTTTGATACTGGACCTTTGTCCAGTATATTTGTTTAGCATCTCTTCACAGAAATATCACCTTGTAGTAACTTAAGGCTTTGAGAAATCGATGGTGGGGTTAGACTGCTCAGACATAGCCCTTCAGGGCCATGTTAGATGCCCTGGGGTGTCCTGCCCAGCCTCCAGCAGTTGCTTTTCACGGGATCAGACCTCTTACATGTTACAGCAGCTGAATCACTTCAAAAAGCTGCTCTTTCTCAGTTGGTACTTGGGCAGATGTGATCAGAGTTCCCCATTAGTTGATCTACAACTTAATGACTGACCTCCAAGAAATTTAGACTGGACGAATTCCTTAAGACGGTCTATTTAAATCAAATAGATTTGAGGTTTGTGAACTGCTATTTCTAGCCCAAGTCAGAATTACTCCTTCTCCATATTCAACTTCTATTCCACCATGGAAACAACAGAGAAAAGCAAGCAGCTCAGACCGATGTTCAAGCAATTTTATATCTGACAGACAATCATTAAAACAGACTTCATAAATTTTACACAGATGGATCCCCAAATCCAAGAAATATTCAAACTGCATGTACAGAGTATGCATCGAAGTATTTTGAGTAATATCCTGTCTGCACTAAATCAGTCCTATACTCTTATTAATTTCAGCACAGTTTACATTTTCAGCCTGAGCACGCTACTATTTAGAAGTATCCCTGAAATCTCACCAAGACCCACTGAGCAGACAGCATATTAACTGTGATCCACACTGAATTGCTTGATTAAAAATACTGGCCCTATAGCCCTTTATAATATTCATCTGAACTGACAAGTTTAATTTTCTTTAGTCCCCAAAATGACACAGAGACTGAAACATTAATTGTTATATTTTCATTTTGGTATCTAGTTTCTTATAGTTTCATACCCTACATCTAAATTTATCTATGATTTCTCTATATGATAACATTTTAAATTAATTAACCTCTCTACCTTCATAAAGCAAAGGATGGGATTTTAGTGTTGTCCACTGAACTTCCTCTTCCTTAAAAACTATGATTCTTCTCTAAAGGTTCATCAGCTTTTTAAAAAAAGTCCTGCTTTTCATTCTTCCTTTTCCCAAAGCACTGAAGCATTTAAGTAGAAACATAATTTTATTAATTTAAAATGATTGAGAAAAATGTGAATGAAAGTTTCTATATCCTAAAACATCAGGCATGTGTTTTATACTTTTTATGGATAACCATCAGAGCATTCAGCATGCTGCAGCACTGAGCTCCTGGATAATTATTTTTAAACAACAGGGATATAAGTGCAGTCTTCATTCTTAATGGGCCTCCTTGATGGCCTGTGAAAAAGCCCATAATATGTACAAGAAAGGTTACCTTCCATGCCCAAATCACAGCACGATATTAAAAAAAAAAAAGAAAAAAAAAAAAAGAAAAAAAAAGGACTCTTAGGTCAACAAGTCTACTCTATGAAATTCAGGATTCCTGATTTATTTTCTCCAGCACTTATCTGGAAAGTTCTAGCTAATAGACATTAAAATTAGGAAAACTTTCTAGAGACATTAAGAAATAAAACTTTATAAGTTTAAGTTATTTCTCCTGGTATTTCTATTTAATGAGGACTTGCCAGTATTATTTAGACACCTCACCAACCAGTCACATGCCAGTTTTGGCTAACAGAGGCCCTCTTGCAACAGGGAGCCACCAAAGTATCAGTGTCACAGGTAAGGATGCACATATTTATAGAGCAAGTATAAATGATCCATTCTGTGGGGCAAGCATAACACACTTCTGCTGGCCAGATTTTTAATCAAATACATTTTAAAATAAACCAAAAAATGATACAAATACACATGAGCAGAGGTCAGAAGAGAGATTAAATACCTACATATTCAGATGCAAAGCTTCCACTCTTTCCATTTGCTTCTCAACCAGTCCTCAAACTACGGGCATATGGTGTCGAGCTTCAGATGCTCAGATTTCCCAAAGAGCAGTAACATAGACAAGAGAACAACTCCATCAAAATGTCAGTTAAGGATCCAGAGAGAAGCCCTTCAAAGCTCTTGAACTTAAGACTCAGGACTGGTACCTGCGAGCACTCTTAATGCCAATGGGACAGTGGGAATTACGCCCTGCTGGTGCTCTGCAGGCAGGCTAGGGAACCTTACCATGATGCTAGAAAACATTATTGTTGCCGAAAGGAAAATAGGTGTCAGGATAAGTCAAAAACTGTGAAAGGCACAAAGAAATTAATGAAGCTATTTCTGACTGACTCTAATGTGTTTATATCAGGATATTTCACCTCAAATAGAATGATGTGTTTACTTAAACAACGGTGGGTATCTTAAACCAGCAAGTTATTAAAAGAATCTTTTTTGCTGCTTGTTTAGTCTAGCTATAAAAGTAGCAGCAACCTGAGACAGGATGCAGCTGTGAAAAAAAGGCATCTTTGTGGAAAGAAGATATGCACAGAAGGGAATTACTGTGACGACTGGAAGAAATGGAGACAAAAAGGATTGGCTAGTTTAGCCCAAAAACATCTGAGGATGTCTAAGCCTAAACTGATTTAAAAAAAAGCACTAAATGAAAGAATGAATGCTAATGGACGATGCTGGCACAAGAACAAGGATGTATTAGCTGCACATGAATAAATGTCATTTGGAAATTAGAGTAAGGTGTCAAACCATCAGAGCAGTGATGTTCTGAAACAGATTTCCAAAATTAATAGTAATGGCCACTTAGTTTTTAGATCAACCTTGATCGGTTTATGAGTTATGCATTATGTGATGAGGCTGTCTGTGACAGAAAAGGACTCTATTTCATGTCCCAAAAGGTCACTCCAGTCTCATGAAATTTTTCTCAGATTACCAGGAACTGAAAAAAAAAAAAAATAATCTTGGTGAGTGTGCCAAGATCTCTACTTTTCTGTGCCTCATTTTTAATAAACACATGAGCAGGAAAATATTGTTTTTCTCTCGGAAGATGTGTTCTCAACTTTTACTTCATTAACACTTGTAGAGTGCTTCGAGGTGACTGCATGGAGGCTGCAACAGAAAATCAATTAACTCACGAATCAAAATCCTGGTTTCAAACACTGCTTGCCTGTACTGAAACCAGACCTGTGCACTAACCAATTCACTTCTCCTCTGTTCCTAATTGTATCACTATAACTTCATGAAGGTCACTGATGTTTTACAACATTATCAGAGATGTACCAACAGTAAAAAGTCAACCATAATTGTACCATTAATTGATATGAAAAGGATCGTCTAGAGGTCTAAGTATAAAAATCACACCTGCAGATAACAAATCAATGACTAAAATTAGTGACATGCCACCTCCTTTTTTTTTTTTTTCCCCTACAGAAGATAGTTTCATACAGGTTCATAACATTTGCCATTAAGCAATTGTAAGTATTTAAAAAATCGCCACTGATATAGAAAAATATTCAGGTGTTCCTTTTCAGCCACAATCACAGCGTATGACAGAACACTGAAAATATTTCTAATGGACCAGTAAATACAGTTGCAGAATAGTGGAAAATTCCCTCCAACATGGGGTCTTATGACCCAAAGAAACAAAGCAGATTTTCTTTTCACAATTAAAATCTTAAGCTGTGTTTGAACGGGTACCTAGGAATTCAAACCTAGTAAATTCAGTTGGCTTTTCTTTTCTACTATGGTGTCTAAAATAAAAAGTAACTACAAAACAAATATAGTCGAAAGAAATGTATATAGAGGTTGCTGTTAAGTGAAGGATAAGGGTTGACTTAAGTTAAAGAAAGTGCTGGTTCTCAGTCTTGGAAAGATGCTAAGATGTATCGGAGATTATTTTATCTGATTAATTAGATAGTCCAGTGAACAGCCAAACTGTCCAACAGTGCACAGTTGCACTTCAGCTGTTGCTGAGTGCGGACACTGAAAGAAATAGGAAAATTAAATAGCCTGGTCAGGGGGGCGAAATATGTCTGGAGTTTGTTTCCAGATACCATCATCAGAACTAGCTTCCAGTCTAATCTAGTAATCCAGGCTTTTTATTTAAACTGTCACTGGTGGCATTCAGTTTATTTAACTTCAAGTGACCATGCCATTGTATGCAGTGAAAGTTTATGGCTTGATTCAGTTGCCTAAACCTTGATCCCCAGCAGCATTCGAGAGGCCCTAGGATAGCTGAGGAACTCTGTAACCACATACGAGAAACGATCTATGGGAGACCCGTGGCCTTCTGCAGAGGCAGCTGGAGGCCAGGAGGGAAGCCTTAAGGCATCTAAAGCAGCACTGGATGCCTATGGTTGGAGAACTGAATTAGGCCCCTACTCAATACAACTAATGAGTCCACAGAACAACTAACCTCACCCTACAGCTGACGCTTACACTTGGCCACATGAATTACCCTCCCATTGCGCTATTTCAGACAGCTTTTTGCTGCAAAATGGCCTAAATATCCTGCAGAGATGTAGTTAATACAGCTTACAGACACACCTTAAGTCGGGTGAGCCAAATCCAACCCCTGTTTCCAAAGAAAACAAAAAGCAGAGCAGAAAAGCAGCTTTCCTCTTGCAGATTCCAAAATAATTTACATATATCATTACCAGTCACTTTGCAGGGACTATCTACTACTTTGTGTTTGTAAAACACCAGCCTCAGTAGAGCTGCTCTTTAGGTACTTCTCCGATAAACAATTAAAAATAATACAAGTCCCCCTATATTGGACAGAAACCATTTAACAGCTGACAGTACTGCTACATAGATAAGTTGTCAGGGACAGCAAAAAAGTAATCAATCCACAAATCCAAACATTTTCCTCTCCTAAAATGTAACAAAAGGAACTGAGATGTTTCAAAAGAAAAACAAACAAACAAACAAAAAAACCCGCAGGCTGGGATAACAGTTTTATTTTCAGAACATCAAAGAGGGGGTCACAAAAAGAAAATTGTAAGAAAAAGAAACAAGTAAATAAACCCCATTTTAATTTTCTCTCAGTATGACCCATGTATTTACATTGTATTTGCTATTGCTGCAATCACTGTGCAGTAACAATTTCCTAGACAATACGGATCCGTATTTTGAAGCTGTTGCTACGCTACTGCGCTATACCCAGCCACAGTCGCTGCTGGAGCCAAAAGCTGCAGGTGGCACAGGAGTGTCAGCTGAAAATTGATTCATGGACCTTTCCGGAGGCAGAAAAGGTGCACGAGCAAGGCACAGACTCAGCAGAGGTCAGAACCAAGACCTTTTACCCTTTGTATCCAAAAGATTAAGCAAACTGCTATGCCCTGCTGCTAAAGCACATGTTCTGTTCATGACTGATAGCCGGACAACTGGATGTTATCTGTAACAGAACTGCCATTCGCTAATCTTTTCACACACACACACAGAGTAATTCAGATAAGCATAAATCATGCTATGAGGAGACCCGCAACACAGTTTTCCTCCTCAGAAATAAGGGCTACATAGCTACTAGGTTTATACGTTAAGACTTAAGAGATTACCAGTCTCCTATCCATGATAGGGTCTAGGAGGCAGCCATAAAGCCATGCTTTGTCTGCAGAGTACGGTGCAGAGATATTACAGGTGTACCTCTGTTTCCTGAGTTGGTAGAGCAAAAGCATTGGTGACAGTGTGTTCCACATGGGATTTATATCAGAGCAACTCTCTGGCTTCAAAACCATACTGTTTTCAGTGATGGGTGATCAGAGTCTGATCACATTCACTCGGAGAAACCTAATGCTCCTGAAGTCAAATGGCAGGCGCAAACTGTGCAATAGTACTGCATTACAGCTGCTTGCAAACAGGCAAGTAATAAATGGTTGAGACCATTACAGAAGCATTTATTGGGAAAATACCAGGGCTAGAAGATGAACTTTGTAATCCTAAACAAAATGTTAAAGGATACACAAATATGCTAAAATACAGCAGATAAAGTGTCCCAACTAGAGGGTTGGACAGATGATGAATTAAAGAGGCACTTGCAGTAGTAATTTTTATTGCTAAATACACTACCTGTACCTGAAAACCAGAGCTTAAGAAACATATAAATTAACTAGGGAGAAACTGGAAAAGGTCAAAAAAAACCCTAAAACAAACAAAAATCCCCTACAACTCACCAAACTACTCAAAGTTTGGAATTGATGACTCAAGCTTGAAGGCAGGCTGAAGGAATTGAATTTGTTTAGACCAGAAAAGCAAAGACTGAAGGAAATTTTATATCTGTCTTCTAATACATAAAGAACCTATCTACTAAAAAGAAAAATAGCATAATTCAGAGCAACAGAATTTTAATAAAGGAAAATATTTGTCTCAGGAAAATAATTAAACATTGACAGAGACTAATTGGTATAAGTGCGGAATCTGCGTCACTGAACATTTTCAAAGAAGCATCTGTTAGGGATATTCCAGACTTGTATTTCTATACTTAATTATAAACTATCTTAAATAAGACTATTTGCAGCAAAAACCATCCATTAATTTCATTAAAATTATCAAAAAAGGTATCATGTTAGGATATTGGCTTCCCATTAGTCATTTCTTGCTGTGAACATATTAACTGCAGCACATTGCATCTTGGACTGCAAATCTGCCATGACTGGGCAACTCTGAAAATAGTTCTTGGATATTTTCCTTGCTGAAGTTGCTCAGTTAACACTATTTAAAAGGTGGATTATGAATCATTTAACCTTTTTCTAAGCTTATTCATAAGACCGAAATAATATTTGCTTACTTTCATTACATTTACTATAAAAAATATTTTTAAAAGTTAAAATGTCATAAAAAGCCAAATTACTATAATTTTATGTACATTTTGAAAGTTACACCTGCCACCTGGCTTCAGCCAGAACTCCTTTTACTACCTGCAAACCTCGGTGGAGAAGATACAGTTTAACACCAGCCTTATGTGCTATATTGGAGTCAATTAAAAGACTACCCGGCTTGCATTGCTAAAAGGTATTTGGACACCCAATTATGCTTGCAAAGACCTACCACCCCAAAACTGTGAGTACAGTTGTTTTACTCTGTAGACTATGAGTGTAGTAAGAAATAAGCAGCTGAAAATTTGAAAAACTGATATTCTCATTAATGTCGATATCCATCCCTTAATTTGAACCCCCCTGCAGGACTTCCTACTGAAAGCTACAAATGTTCACCTACGCTGGGTACTCTTTTACTTTCCATCTGCTTCAACAGAATGCTCAGCTCTGCTCAGCAAAGCACCAGCATAACCACTAACTTAGGACTGGGCATCCACGTGGTTACATTACAATTTGGTTCTGCTCTTCTCAAATAATACATGCTAAAAATTAGCTATGTCCTCTAACTTCACGTTCTAAACCATTAATTCACATTTTGAAACAAAACTTTCTCAACAGATACCACTATGCTTTGTAAAACAACAGAAAATCCAACTCAATGGGAAGAAGCATGATTTTTGCAGGGATACAAGCGATTAACCTCACTGTCCCTGTCAGAACATGGTCTGTCATTCATAAGAGTTCAGCTCAACTTTGTGAGTCAGCAGGGAGCTAGCACAGGGTTGTGCCATCAAGTTAGAGCCCTCAGACCTTCCTGACTTGGAAACAAAGGACTGGGAATCATTTTGCGGGAAAAACAGAAATATCCTTTCTTTCCCAGCTACTGACTTAAAGAAAGTTTATTAAAGGATGCAATAATCCCAATGGAAACAGCTAGAAGTTTAAGTTCTGATGTACAGAGAAGTTAAAAGCAGTATCTTTCTTAAAACAGCATTCTTAAATATAAGCACTGGTATCCAGTGAAAGGCCAGGAGGCAACAGGCACAAATTGAGATACACAAAATTCCATTTAAACATAGGAAAACACATTTTTACCATGAGGGTAGGACACTGGAATGGTTGCACAGAGAAGTTGTGGATTCTTTGTCTTTGGAAATATTCAAAACCCAACCAGACATGGCCCTGACCCTGCTCTGAGTAAGGGCTTGGACGAGGTGATCTCCGGAGGTGCCTTCCAGCAGCATCCATAACTCTGTTACCCCAGTGCAGTGATCCAACACGTGTGCTCACGATGCTAAACCGCTGTATTAAATTTGTATTGTTTGTATAACATGAGGTGTTTGTTGCTCAGGGTAAAGAGTTACCTTCCTTCTTTTGAGAACTGTGCTCCTATGGCACAAATGTGTATAGAAAGGGTATAATGTGTAGCCCGTCTCGTGTCGTCAATAAACCAGAAGGGCAATAATTTCCTTCTGAAAAGAAAATAGAGGGACTATTCTTTAAATAACAACTCAAACTTCAGGAAAACAAAAAGTTAAAATTTTCAAAGAAACTCACCCTTCAGAACAAACACGCTGCTAAACAGGGAAATACAGCATACAAGTGAAAAGGCTGGACCTCTGAGCAACAGCTACAATTCGGTCAAGCTGTCCCATACACTCAGTAACTTAGCTCATGTGTCAGTCATATTTCTGTTCAAATTTCAAAGGCTTTTGTTTGAAGAAATTACAATGTTATTGAAAGGGCACTAAGGTGGCCCTGACAAGCCTGGACATGCTGGATTCACACAAACATCTCCATGGTGGTACATGCTGTATTCTGCTATTAAAGGTACAGGCAACTCCTTGATGAAAGGCAAAAATTTTTACCTTATGGCACATCCTGAGATAGTCCACTTACGATGACATAGTTACCAAGTACTGATAATGAGTGAAAGATGAGTTAATGGGCTTTAAACATTTTCTCAGTGTCTAATAACACAGAATGGACTACAGAAAAGATTATCCAGTCTGACTGAAAATATGGTCCTAATGCAGCAGCACTTAAAATATTCTGATGAAGTTAAATTTCTAGTCTAGGCAGTGCACTGCAACTAAGCCACCTAGACTGTAAGTTAGATACCATTTAATCCTCCCACTTTCTCTGGTTTTCGGCCAGCAGCAACCTCTGTCTGACAATGACGTTTCCAGCCACTCAGAGATTTATTAGTGCTACAAACAAAGGAAAGAGTAAATAGTGGCAGGATTGTCATTACCGCTATTGTCCCACAGCAAAAGGTCCTGTTGTCACTGTTAATGTCTGCAGAAAAGAGCAAATCCAGAAGATGAACCCA
Organism: Platalea leucorodia; assembly: GCF_965183815.1. Taxonomy (NCBI): domain Eukaryota; kingdom Metazoa; phylum Chordata; class Aves; order Pelecaniformes; family Threskiornithidae; genus Platalea; species Platalea leucorodia. Next base: position 121,762,525 of record NC_138825.1, on the reverse strand, counting down.
ATTTCAGGGCAACACTCGCCTCAGATGAACTAGAGACCATACCAGAAAGGAACTGTCTATGAATAATGGCCATTGACACAACTGAGAGATTTGGTTCCTACGTGCAAGAAGTGATAGCCCTCAGGTATTTCACAATTCTTGTTATATATTACCCTATGACCTTCCATTTTGTAGGCTGACTTTTGCTATCTAGATAATTAAAGACAGCAAAGCTGGCTCTGCACTCCATGGAGTTAGTGCTTTATTACCTCAGTACCAGAAAGAAAGAAAGAAAGCAAAAATCCAAAAATGAAACGTCATCAGTTTCTCAAGGAACAAAATGCTGAGTAGGAGTTTGGTTCAGCCACCCACACAGAAGCATCCAGTGCCCTGCCCACCGGGCCTCCAGCCCCTGCTGGAGGAGAATCGCAGTACGGATCACGTGAAAGCCTCACATCTCATCTTCCAGCCAGGTAGGGACGTCCTGGGGCTCAAGGACATCTCAAATGGCACCAGGCTTTTCTGTTTAGGCAACTGAATTGGGTCCAAAGTTTGTGCTTCTCTCTAGACTAGCTGATAAGCCCCTTTATGGGATACTCTGCTATGCTGCACAACAAAAGCAAGGAAAAGGACTTCCTCAATCCCTTCTCCATGATAGTTATTTTCAAAAAGCCCCTCTTCTCACTTTTCAGAAATTCGAGTTAACCCCACCATCTCTGTTTGAATAGGAGCATCTGCACGCATTTTCTTTTTTCACGCATGGAAGACAGGACACCAGTATCTTGAAACAAGACCAAGGTGAAAGAATAAGGACTAAAGAGAGATTATTTTAAAGTCAAAATACAACATTCATGTTGCTAACACCATGAAGTTACTAACAAACAAAATATACCAAATTGTTGCAATTTCTGGTACATGTATGCAGGACTACAAGCAGAGATATGAACTAGAAACACCACCATAGGTATTACTTTGCCCCTATAATTAATATATTTTTAGCAACGACCATGATCCAGTCACAGAAATAGGACAGCTGCCGCTTCAAAGAGCCGTGCAGTGTAAGTACTATGAAGGTAATGAAAAGGCCAAGCGCCCTCACACATGGCTCTCGTAGCCCACTTCTACAGAAATCAGTAGCAAAAACCCCTTCTGGCAGTACGCACAGACCCAGAACGATTCACGACCCAGCAGTCAGTAGATACTCCCTCTCCTGAAGGACACACACATTTTTAGAAGAGATGCTGCAATTATATTGAAATTCAAGAGAAGTGGCTGATGTTTTATGGTTTATCTTATGCAGAATAGGACTAAGTAACCCAATAGCCATTCCTGGTTTGGTTGGTTCATTGTTTTGTTTTGTTTTTTTTTTTTTTTCTGTTTCTCAATAACTGAAATGATCTCTCTTTATACAAAAATGAGAAAAGCAATCACAAAGGATTGTCACATAGAGACAGGAGACATGAAAAGGGAAAAACCTCAAGTTTTCATCTACAGGAAGACATGACACAAAGAAAAAATACTTAAATCATAACTTTCTTAATGTATTCAAAAGAATCTCAAGATTGTGTTGACACTTTATGGAAGTGATCCCCTTTATCCTACACATACATGCGGGGTAACTTTTTAACTAACTCATTTTTCCAAGAAATCCAAGATTTATAACAGAAACCAAATGAAGTATTAGAAGAGTCCATCAAACCATTTGATCTTCCCTAGCTCATACAAGATAATCAGTATCTCACACCAATGCAAAGGTTATAGCGTGTTCTTGCTTAAATAAACTAAATTAATGAAATACAGACATTGCTGAAACCATTTCTCACTATGTGTGGTAACAAAATCTCTTATCCTACTTTCAAAGCACCTGTGGAACTGAGGAACAGCTTCTGATAATCTTATTTATGGTGAAAAGTGACAAACTTCACAAGACTTCTGCTGAAATAACGAAGTATTACACTCACGGTGTATGGTCCTATTCAAGGGAAACAAGAACTTGAAAATTTCTCTCTTATGTAGTTAAAAAGAAGGAACTGTCAGGTCTGTGTTACGGCCTAATAAATATTGAGAAAGGTTGAATACAAGAGCTTTTATGAAGGGTAGTGTTTATTCAAGAACACAGGTGTTTATGGTTTAGAAATTTAAGTAATACTTTACAAGGTTAGGGAAAGTGTGAAAGTCCCTTCAGTAATTTAAAGCTAACTTGAAATTAATGAAAAATACATGTTAAAATTATCACAGAAATACGTTAATCTAAATATGGAAAGAAATAAAAGAAAGACCTCTTTCAGGGATGAGTATTTGTGGAAATTTTATTGCCATCATTTAAACTATATATTTAGTTTTCTTTATAGCATTAATAACTATCACCTTTGAGCTATTAGCTACTAGATAGGTAGTAAAACACAGGGATAGCTCAACTAGCTTAACTAAACCAGCTGAAGTAGTAATGCAGCAGGGAGATACCACAGAATAAATGAATTGCAGCAACAATGAGAATGCTTTCACCATACTCATATTTCCACTTGAAATGAAGAAATCCCAGGCATCTCCACACAACACGAATCTTCCCTTTCTGTGCCTTAAGATATAAGAGGTCTTATGGCTTGGCGCCCTGCAGCAGACAGGCAACAATGTTGGGAACAAAGCAGCAGGTAGCTGTATTTTACTGATTTGGAGGACGCAGATTTATTTGGGGTTTAAAACTACTGTATTCTTAGAAGCACCCAAGCTCTTACCTTTACAAACATGAAAATCTCATAATCTTCGTGAAAGTTGTCGGTTTCTCCGAAGTTATTGTTAAGGGGGAACTTGAGGGAAGTTGAAGAGTTGGAAGAAGTGCTCTGGCTCCGACGCAACTGGAAATCCAGAGGAAAACGTATGTTGCTCTCAAACATCATGCCCTCTTCGTGTTTATCTTCCAGAGTTGGGCTCATCAGATCCTGGTATGGGTGGTCTTCTTCAGCATCATGGTGAGATGAAGAAGAACCATCATCCCCATCATCCCCGTGCTGAGAGGCCACAGAATTACTACAGCTGTCTTCTGAGCATTCTTGACTACTAACCATGATCTCTGGGATAGTGATAGAAGAAGGAGATGCTGGATCTTCATGGACATGATCATAAAGATTATTCTCTTTGTCTTCCTCAGATTCTGGAATGTCATAGATATTGCTGGTGTTAACATTTTGATAAACATTGGTGAAGACCTGATCTTCCATAACTGCTGGCTGGTGAGTTTTGCCTGCTTTCTGGTACCTTAAAAGACTGCAATTAAAGTGAGATGTTGACAGACAAACGCTCTGTAGGAGGAAGCAGAGTCTGTGGTATGCTTTCTGAATGCTCTGCTACACATGGCAGATCTCCAACAATCATTTACAGAGAGCTTTAAATCAACAACTACACTTGCACCGAAGTAAAAGACAGGGCTGTCTCACTTTTAACCCTTTTGTCGATCTGACTGCTGGTAACCGTATCTTAAGAGCTGTAATCACTTTTTCTTCTTCCAGATACAGCCTGACCAAGTACAGTGTAAAACAGCTGAAGCACCTACCAGTACTAGAAAGCTATGGTACAAAATATGTGTTCTTTCACAGGAAGTCAAAAACAGTTTTACTGGAAATCTTATGTACATTTTGTGTAAAGAGGTAGAAATGCAGACATTTACTCATATTTTCAACACACAAAAGCCTAGCCTCCAGGAAAAGCAAGGCAAAGCTGCCTGAACGATACAAGCAACCGTCTGCAACATTTCAGTAGTTACTTACAACATCATTAACAAATTATGATCATTTATAAAAAACAACAAATAAAAAAAAATATAAAGTGGAATACCCAAAATAAAAAGGCATCAGACCTGAACTCTTTCCAGTTTTGCCACTGGTTCACTTTAGGACCTTGAACCAGTCACTTCATATGTAGAGACTTCATCTTCTCATCTATAAACTAGGGCCAAAACTGTAAGAAGTCTTGTGAGCTGCCTTGGAAAATAGGAAAAGCAAGCACTGAATTAACTATTATTATGTATACTTAATATATCAATTATTTATAATCACATTTAGGTTATATATCTCCATGTCATAAGACACAGACCCAAGTTTCCAAAGTTGTGTTAATGCCGCTTGACTTTAGCAATCTAGTTAGCCACCTTGTCTATACAGCTCCTTTTCTCTAAAGAATGGAGAGACACACAAAACTCGACAGAACCTAAAGCAGGTGAATACTCCCAGCTTTAGCATAAAATGAACTGCCCTCTTAAAGACAGATACACATTCTAGAGCATCTGAAATCAATGGAGCTGAAACTCATTAAAGATCCAAATCTGAATTTATCAAAGTTATGAGAACTTCAGACTTTATTAACTACGGACTTTTTATCTACACGTGTACTGCATCTGGATTATGTAGATTATTACAGGAATTCTTAGAATCTATTTATATTTAACCTTTGGGTTTGAGCCAAAAGGAAAAATGAAAGTGTTTCCCTCCTGACCCATCCTTGTAACTTCCTGAGAGGTAACTGCCACAGCCAGGTTGGATTTCTAAAAGAAACACAGAAGAGAGGTTCGAGAGAAAGATTGTCATTCCAGCCATCTCCAAACAGAACGACCGGGGGAACACGTGCTGTTTCACATGGTAGCGTAGCAGGTGCTGCCTCCCTGAGATTTATGATTGTAGTTTACTGTCATTATTCTTACGTTGAACATTTTAGACTACTAATAAAGTTAAATATCAAAAGCAAACCAATACTTCAGCTTATTAAACTTCATTCACCTTCTAAGGCTCCTAGACAACCCCAAAAGTGCCAAAATAATAGTCACAACCAGGTTTAATCACTGTAACAGTGAGGAAAAACACTACCGCAGAATTTCAATTCCCTACATGGAACCAGCAATACAGTACAAAGACACAGGTAACTATCAGAGATCAATGAGATCTCAGCTCATGAGTGCATTTCTGGTCTGATGCAACTCAAGGAGTGCAAGGATATGTAACTGTCGTGGTTTAACCCCAGCCGGCAGCTAAGCCCCACACAGCCGCTCGCTCACTCCCCCGCAGTGGGATGGGGGAAGAGAATCTGAAGAGTAAAAGTGAGAAAACTCATGGGTTGAGATAAAGACAGTTTAATAGGTAAAGCAAAAGCTGCACACACAAGCAAAGCAAAACAAGGAATTCATTCACTGCTTCCCATCGGCAGGCAGGTGTTCAGCCATCTCCAGGAAAGCAGGGCTCCATCACGCGTAACGGTTACATGGGAAGACAAACGCCATCACTCTGAACATCCCCCCCTTCCTTCTTCTTCCCCCAGCTCTATATGCTGAACATGACGTCATACGGTGGGGGATAGCCCTTTGGTCAGTTGGGGTCAGCTGTCCCGGCCCTGTCCCCTCCCAGCTTCTTGTGCACCCCCAGCTGCTCGCTGGTGGGGTGGGGTGAGGAGCAGAAAAGGCCTTGTCTCTCTGTAAGCACTGCTCAGCAGTAACGAAAACATGTCTGTATTATCAACACTGTTCAGCACAAATCCAAAACACAGCCCCATACCAGCTACTATAAAGAAAATTAACTCTACCCCAGCCAAAACCACCAGTTACCCATATCAAGGTCCAATTTCAACTATTACTACCCACAAATTCCTGCCTGGCACAAGTGGTCCATCAGCAAACAGAACGAAGCACGTCTCCTCTTTATATTTTCTGTATGTAACTCAGCCAAAATTCTTCATGTGCAAATCTTAAGTAAGAGATTCTGAAATGTGTGCTGTGTAATCTGCATTGCAAATTTCTAGCGTTCAAGACCAGCTATTAGGCCAACAATAAGACTGATTTAAAATCATGAGCTTAAAGTACTAAAGCTTGGGAAAACCAATGAGCCAACTAGAAACTTTTATAACTTTAATTTTTTTATGAGTACTTTTTACTTTTAAGAAAACACTTGCATTTCTTCACATTTTGTAGAAATACAAATGTATTTCTACCTGCGTCTGTTCAATTTGCTCTGAGGATGGCCTTGATAAGCAACTCCCACTGATCTTCAACCCCTTCTTACAAAGAGCGCTTGCAGGATTAAATATGCTGAGATCATAAAAATTCCCTCCTTAGTCACTCTGCTGGCAAATAACTTCAGGAAGAAAAGAGAACACAGACACGAATGCAAAACATGTTTCATGATGAGAAACAAAGAGCAAAGTCCAGTTGCATAGTATTCAATCAAATGACTGATTTTTTTTTTTCCCTTCCACGAAGAAGACATTAGCAGGATGCAGCAGCACCTGGTGGAGGGTATAAAATATCACAGGTAAAATAAGGAATAAGAGTGTAACGTATGGGTATTATTTAAAAATAAATACAGTTGAGGCGGATTTCATTAGTCAGAAATGCGAGTTACTCAAGTTCTCCTTTCCTCTGCCCCCCGCCAAGAGCAAAGTACCACTCAGCTCCAAGATCCAGACTTCACTTGAGAGAGAGCAATAAAGCCCCAGAGTAAACTTGACTGCACTTAAGAATTTATCCAGGTGAAAATCAGGTGCATTTCAAATCACATTATATGAACCCACTGCTGCTTTACAACCTTCACGCTTCATCTTCAAGGAAGACAGAAATAATTTTCGTGCCACAATTCAAATGTTATGATATAACAAATGAGATCAAAACGGAGGCGCCCACATTGTGACCTGGGACACTAGCGTCCTGGCCTGCTCCCCTGCGTCCGGGCCTGCTCCCTCCCCACTCCCCAGCCAAAAACGCTCCGCTCCAGCACAGGAACAGGGCAGAGCAGCTGTGTGCATGTGTGTCCAGTGAAATGGGACTTCTCTCCTGCAGAGAAGTGAGAAGAAAGAGGCTGGATGAGGCAGGAGAGCCGAAAAAGGTCCCGGCACCACTTTGCGCTCCATGCTCCACTGGAAAACGAAGCCGTCCGAGGAACAGTCCCAGCCCCGCAGCCACAAGAATGGAAGATTACAAAAAAGAGAGATCACCAATTTCATCCATTCCCTAAATTCCTCTGCTCTCAAATCTAGAAGGTGTTAAATTAACGGGGTAGTTAGTAATAGCAATACTTTCCGCTGTTAGTTCTGTAACTGAAGTTGTGTCACTTACCACTGCATGTACCATCCGTTCCCACGTGAGCCGTCCGGTAACACTGGTTACTTGCTCGGCAGAAATACAAATAACCACATAAACCATAAGTAGTAAAATTCATATAAGGACAAAGAACGTGAGCAACAGAACTCCTCATTTTCAAGGTTTATTTTTTACTTCTTGACTGAATTTCTGTTTTTACTGTAACCTTATTCTTTTTAAAGCAATAAATACCAGAATTAACATGACCATAACTCCGGTCAGTATACATAAGACACAAGTTACAGTCAACCAGTAAGATCTCTTAAGTCTCATTTTTAGACACTTTGTTTGTACTAAGTTTAGCTGTCTATTGTTCAGCACCTAGATTAAGCTAATCACTGATTCTTCCTACAGTCCAATGGACAGCGATGGGCATCTCAGAGTATGTGATAAAAAGAGGTGGAAAGAATTATGTCAGAAGGAGATTAAGTATATTCTGGAGATGGTGTTTATTACTGCAAAACTCAGTCATCTGAGCTCCCTAAAACAGATGCCTTTTTAGACAGCAAGGTTGGAATTCACCTACATTTAAAAGCCTACAAATGGACATCGAAACTCATGCTAGGAACCTAGATAATCGCCTGGTTCACTCCACAGAGATACACAGAGCTCAGTTCAGTAGCCCAAACACACACAGGCATTTATTGGTATTCAAGTTGTTTGCTTAGACCAACTTGATTTTACCTGAAGGACAGCAAATATAGTAAGGGCCCTGGCACACTTAGAATAGTATGTTAAAATCAGACCACTGAAGCTACTACTGAAACTTTATCTGTTCACCCTGTAACCCTTACAGAAATCAGCACCGCCAGCTTTGACTTATTTTAAAATATCAAGCAGAAGACCAGCTTGTAAAGAAATTCCTGCATGGCTAGAGTCAGTTATCCCTCACCTCCATAGCAGAAGAGAAGGGTGAAAAGAAGGAAGAGCAGCAAGAACGTCAGACCCCTAAATAGCATACCTCACGTCTTCTCGGAGATTAATAATTAAAGGCAAAAAGCCACATTACACTATTTAATTCAGATTCCCAATACAAAAAGACTGTTACCTGGGTACGCCTTTATTAAAGCCAATAACTTGCATCTTTTCTAGACATTCCACAGTACTGGAAACTTCAACTCATCCATCAGTGCCACGAGTAGCTTCGGTAGTTAATAGCCCTGCTTAGGAATAGCAACCTGTTCCTATTGGAATTTCTCGGGAGGTCGTTTCCAGTTGGTTATTGCTACGATTTTAGTGCTTTAATTAAAAAAGTCCTTCAGTTTTATTTGTTCTCCATGAAGATACTTGCACACTTTAAGCAAAGAGCCTGTAAATCTTTCTTCGTAACCTAAACAAATTGAGGTCCTTCAGTTGCTTGCTCTAAAGTATCTTTTTCCAGCCATAAGAGAAGCAAGAAAATTGAACAGTTAAAACAAAACACTCAGAGTTCTTGGAAACAGCTGAATGTGAAACTCAATGATGGTAAACAACATTTTTTTGTGTCAGTAGAAACTGAGGGATCTTAGCATCCCATAGGGTCGGGCCCTTCGTTTGCACTTAAGAGCACTCAATGCAAAAATCATGAATGTTCCCGGCCATTCAGGATGCTGGTTTTACAAAAATAACTTTTTTCTTTGTAAAGCTCAAACGTTTCCAAAGCTTTGCAACATGTAGTTCAAGTCCATTATCACAACTACCCTGTGGGCTCTGGGAGAAAGACTGTTTATGGTTTACAGACATATTACAAGGGAGTTGCAGTAAAATCATACCACTTCTTTGTTTTCACTCCTGACTGCACTAAATACCTGGATGAAATCAACTGCAAACAAACTTTCTTGCATCCTTTCCAGCCTCAGCTTTTACTTATGGTTACTTATGGTTAGCAGCGCCTCATCTCTTCACTGTTCACGAACAGTAGTGCTTTATTCACTGCCGATCTTGCACTAAACAACGTGAGGAAAAGACCTTTACCCCGCATTCAGATCTTTTAGGAAATTTCCGTGTAGAGTACTTTTCTATTTTGGCTCTGAGCTCTCGACACGAATGAGAGACTCAAGTTCCTCTACGGAGTTATTCCTACAGCCGTTAACACTCACAGACCTGCGTAACAGGCACAGTCTGTGAAAAACTGCGCTCTTCAGAGGTCCAAGCATTTGCAGATCCCCATTCTTTTTCAAAACGGGAATGATTTGGTGAGAGGAAGGAACAAGACTGTTCTGTACGGCCCTGTTCTGCTCCAGCCTTTGGATGGTCACCTCTGGACACCCAAGAGGATCACCGGAACCACGCTGCTACGAAGTGCTACCTTACGAAGGACAAGAAGCTGCACAGGTATGCTGACAGTTTTATCTGTGCTGTATATGTGCATACGGAGGTAGTTCATCTTCTGAAACACATGCTTCAGCTCAGTTTCATATTAACTGTTGACATGTGCAGCTATAGCAGTTTCTGTACTCTATTTAAGACGTAGTACGGAAAACAAAACACACAGAAAAACCATTGTAGAAGAGAGTGGTTTGGCAGGAGACTTTGATCCTCGCACCGTTTCACACAAGAGTCAGCACATCCTTGAAGCAGGCCTCCAGAAATCCGTTTGTTGCTCAACCAGGACTGACCTGGATTCTGCAGCCTGGAGGGGCTGGCTCATCAATTCAGGACCCTGCTGTAATAACGGTGATTCACCTTCACCCAGATTTTGCTACTGACTGCATAAAAGGCATATTTAAAGCCAACACATCAGTAAATTTGACTCTGCATAAGACAGACACTTGTCAGCTGGGAACTAGACATAATTATTTTGCACAGGACACTCAACTCTCATGTCATCAACAGCTTTTAGTTGTTAAAAATAATATCAGGAGTAGTCATTGTCAACAGACACTTGAAAACCTGCTTTACCTGCTGCAGGGCCTAAACAATTATTCCTGATTTGGATGTTTCAAAGCCCTTTATTTGTGGTCTTCCAGTCTCTTTTATAAAATTTTGTTTGATTTGCTCTCCAACTCCATGGTTGGAAACTCCATTAGAATATCTGAGACCCTAAGAAATATTGACTTTTTATTCACCCAACTGCTCCAAGGAAAACATTTTTGTTTACCTTTAAAATCTGGCACCATTTCAACATACCTGTTCAGAGCTTTCATCCTGTTTCATCCCTGTTTCAGAGGTACTGAAACTAAGCACCCCTAGAAAGCCCAGCAAGCTGGCTTCAAGCTTGCTTACAGCGGAGGCTCTAGCAGCCGAAATAGAGAAGGCAGAGACACCACACTACTCTGTATCACCATCCTGCAGCCTGAGGGATATCGCTCCATAGACGGTTTGAGAAACAGCACGGTTAAGAGCCCCATTTTGGTTATAGTCTCCACGTGCAACCTATTCTTCAGATTAAATGGGCACTAAAAGCTTAAAATCTAATACAGCCTACCAGCTGTTAGTCACCTAGCCCTTTTACGGTTTTATGAAACGTCTTCCTATTTTTCTTCATCTCAACTATATAAAGATGCATCAAAACACAGTAAATGATGGATTAAAAAACTACGCAGCAAAAATGACCAGAGATCTCTGTCACATGGATAAAACTGAGAAAAAACCCTGGAAAAATATAGAAAAATGTTTCTCTTTCAGTATTCAGTTATTTTAACTCTAAGTAATGAAAATGCCCTGCTTTTTCTTAAGAAAATACTTAAGTATCTGAACTATCCATGTGCAACATCTAGTTTTCATCTGAATAAACAAGGAGTTGCCTCCCCTCCACAACACTGCCAACAGGAGGGCATAGTTTCCCATCTAGAAATTAAGTGTTTTACTAAACCCAGCCAAACACTGAGAATATGTTGAGGCTGCCTACCCTTTACTTCCTGTCATTCACTAAATTCCACTGACACAAACAAACACGTGTAATGGTTCTTGAGCTGCAAATGCTCAATTCTACTACAGCAGTAAATCTGCACAGCTTCTGGCAGGATTTAGTATGGTCTAGTGCTTAAAAGAACTGCAGTCTATACAGACAAATGTGGGGTGAAATACAGTACAGAGAGAGATTAAGGTGAGGGAAGGCAAACATCTTGGTAGTTCCCAGTTTTACTTCTTTTAATGTAAGTGTACACGTAACTCACGCATTTCTTGTAGGCATACACTGTAAATGGACCCAAGATACATGTTGGCTAGCCCAGTTCAAAGTCCAGAGTTGGTATGGTATGCTACCTCTACGACGTGTCAAATTGGACACATTATATTAGGCTGGGCTCATGAATAGGTGAATACCGTGAATAGGTTTCAAAGCACACAGGTAAGGATAAACAAGAGATTACTCACACCTTTTAGGACTGAATAGCTGAGTAAGTATGTTGCCAAACTAGGTTAGCAAAAGAGCCTTGATGCTTAAAATTTGTCTGTATCTCTGCATAAAACTTGTAACAAGACCTCAATCGTAATTTGATGAAAGTGGCTAAAAGATTGCACCTGTTATATATTCCTTTGACCTCTAATTCACTCTGTGTAATAAATATTTTGAAGGAAACTATTAATAAAGTAATTCACAAAGGACATTTCCCTCCTCCGTATGATCAACTGTCACATGAATATTTACAAAGCTGAGTTAGTGTAACCAACCAAAAAAAAGAAAAACAGACAAAAAGACCTTGACTTGAACTTGACATACAACATGTGAATAGCTGTGAGAAGTCTTATCTAGCTCACCTGGCATTATTTTTTTCCTCTTTAACAATCCTGTGCTTTGCCACACGTGCTACATTCCATAAATCAAGGTGAACCAGAGGCGTGTCACTTTATTCAGCCTATTGTACCACATCTTTAGAGCCACTCCGCAGCTGGCACGCACAGGTAGCACAGCCTGCCAAACTCATACATATGTGAAAGCCATCAGGAAGAAACAAGCTCAAATCTACCCAGCGTTCGGAATAAACATGCTAGCAGGATACACAGAATGAAATTCAGATCCTTTACTTAAGTCCATCATGAAGCTGCAGACATGTCTTTTTCTCAGTTTTTATGACGAAATTTAAAATGGAGTGACGATTTCTGCTCTGTGCTATTAAAGGACACTTATTTTCTCTATTTACACAGAGCTGATTTCATTGTTATTCAGCACCGGCAACTTAACAGGTTCGGCAGAATTAATAATCCCTTCTTAAAAGGAAAACCAAGGGAATGTAAACTATTTGCCTTAGTTTATGAAGCAAACCTACACCAGGACCCAAAACACACCTCAACCCATCATACCACGCAGTGCCTTCCTAAAAGCAGCGCTGGCACTCAGAGTACTTGCATTCAACAACACACGCACTGGTTTATCCTGCATGTACTCTAAGTTTAAGGATAAACCAGTGTTGTCACAAGAGAGCACAAAAAGGTCATAGGCAGGAAAGAATATGAACAGTCAACTTCAGAGCTGTGTGGCCAAAAGGGAAGCAGGAGTCACGGAGAACAGATCTGTAGTCACGCTGACAAGAGCCATTGCCTTGCAAAGGCCACAGCCTAGGGCTGCTGCGACACCTGCAAAGGAGGCAGGTTACAGGCATCCTGGGGAAACTCAGCACAACGCCCATTAACACACCCCGTCACAGCCTCACCTCGCCTCACCCCATGGCGTCCTTCTGCAGCCACCGGTCACCCCAGCAGACCCAGCAAACAGCCTGCACCCCAAGCGAGCTCTGACCCCCTACCAGCAGGCCTCACCGTCCCACCTCGGGGGCCAACCCACCCGCATCCCAGCCCGGGGGGGCCTAACATGCCTCTCATAAAAACCCGTGCTCCCCTGCAACCCGCCACATCTGCCTGCTTGTGACAGCCGCCTCCCACAGCTCCCCTCAGCCCCTACAACCCCCTCACCTCCCCTCAGCCCCCCATGGCTCCCTACAGCTCCTCTCACCTCAGCTTTCCACAGCCCTCCCTCATCTCACCTCCCCTCAGTCCCCCATGGCTCTCCTCAGCCCTCTCTCCCCAGCTCTGCTCCCCTCATTCCCCCATGGCTCCTCTCAGCCCTCTCACCCCAGCTCTGCTCCCCTCAGTCCCCCATGGCTCCTCTCAGCCCTCTCACCCCAGCTCTGCTCCCCTCAGTCCCCCATGGCTCCTGTCAGCTCTGCTCCCCTCAGCTCCATCCCCTCATTCCCCCATAGCTCCCCTCAGCCCTCTCCCCCCAGCTCCACTCCCCTCAGCCCTCTCCCCTCAGCCCCCCATGGCTCCCCTGCAGCCCTCTCCTCTGAGCCCTCTCCCCTCAGCCCCCCCATTGCTCCCCTCAGTCCGCTCCCCTCAGCCCCCCCCCCCCCCCCCGCGCCCCTCTCCGTGTCCCACAGCGCGACGCCCACCCCGCTGGAGCCAATGGGCGCCTCCTCCGGCGGGCCCCCAGCCAATCACACCCCGGGCTCCCGCCGCTACCGCCGCCCCCCCGCCAGGGCCGTGCCTGCGCCGCCGCGGCCGCCGCTGGCAGTTGGGGCCGCGCGGGTGGCGGGCGCGCAGGCGCGGTGCTTTCCCGCCCCCCCCTCCCCCCAGTCACCTCCAGCGCGTGCCCGCCGGCGCTTCCAGCAGGAGCGGGCCCGCACGGTGGGGTCGCGGCGGCACCGCGGCGGGGAAGGGGGCGGCGGCGGGCGGGCGGGCGTGGGGAGGCGGTGGTGACTGGCGCTGCCCGAGCGCGGCAGGGCCGTGGGACACCCCCCACCCCCGGCTTCGGGGCTCGGGCTTCGTTCCGCGGGGCGGCTGCGCCTCCGCCCGCCTCGGGTGGTCGCTGAGGGGAAGGAGGCGTTGGTGGGGAGCGGGGGGGGCGCCGGGGCCCCGTGTGGGTGTGCCGCCGGGGCCCCGTGTGGGTGTGCCGCCGGGGCCCCCCGCCGCCCGGGCCCCCCGGACGGGGCCGGTCCGTTCGCCGAGCAGCCGGACCCGGGACCCGCTGCGGGTGCCCGGCCCCAAGTGCCGGCGCTGGGCTCGGTGCCGCGCCGCGGGAGCCGGCCCTGTCCGCAGGAGTCTTTTTTTTAAGTTTGTAATGACAGCGCGGCATCTCGCCGCAAGCTTTCAAGGCCAGGCTAACTCATTTCTGACTGATCTGAGCTACTGGAGACCTGAAAACCTGGCTAGGAGGTGGAGGAGAGGTTCGGGAGCGGATAGCTGTAATGCTGATGGCATTTTATAGATAGCTGTGATACAGGGTGTAAAACCACAGATGCTTAGCATCTTTGGAGTATTTCGAAGCTAATATTGAGGCCTTATGTCTTACTGCGCTATGAAAAACTCTGGTTCTGCTTTTTAAAGCACCTGACAACATGAAACGGGTTGCTGCCCATCTCATTTCTTCCTTTTTTTCCCCTCTTTAAAGGGGCTGTGTGTTACAGGTCCTCTCTATTAGGAGGTACCTTAATGCTGGTTTTGATGATCCTTTCTTCTAAAATTTGTCTTCTCAAGGAATTTTAGCTGTTGGTTGCAAGGGGGGATGATTTCCCATGCTTTGAATTCCTCTCACTGCTAAAGCTTTAGCTATCATTAAAGCTACTTATGCTTTTAAAATAATACACTCACAGTTTTAAAGAGTTTTAGGGAAATGGTTGAGCTAGGCCAGCAGATATTGCGGCAGTTAGGAAGATACCTGCTGTTCCTCCTAGAATCACCCTAGTTTGTGCAAGTGCGATAAAGGAGAAGTTTGCTGGAGCGGGGCTCTTGAGAAGTAAATATGCCGTCTAACAATATTGCGAAAGTTTTTGTGAAACCTGGAGCTTCGCTTCCTCTTTCTTAAAGGCTTATAGAATAATTCTGGACCTTCCTTCACAAAGTGCTCCTGTCATGCATAATAAGCTGCTTTTCTCCCCCCCCCCTTACAAATCATACCTTGCGTTTATAATAGTCATGAATTCCTTGGTGAGAAATACTTGCTTCACAGCTAATGTTACTAATGATTTTTTAAATTTTTTTTAGAGAGAGAGAAATACGATACATAAAGAACAGGTTTAAATACTGTTGTGGTAGGTGTACAGCAGCTTAGAAGGAAAACAGAAATAGAAGTTACTCCTGGCAGTTCCGTGTGTAGAGTAAGCAATGAGTAAATAGGAATGCTGTAAGGCTCAAAAGTCTTCCAGCAACTCAAGAGGGTGGAAACTGTGGAAAAGGAAAGGTGAGATGAAAAAGAAGAATTATAATTACAGTAGAAAACAAACTTCTGGTCTGAACAGTGATGTGTAAGCAGGATTTAGAGCTGCACAGGACTCCCAGATGTGGAGCTGGAATTTTTCAGGTGCCTGTGCTTGAACATGAGGGAAGAATACTGATTGTCTGTCTTGGAATGTAGAATTGTAATAAGACGCACAGAATGATGGAATAATTGCTTAAAAGAGAGAAAACAATTCTTCCTTTCATTTAGTCTGGAATGAAAAAAAAATCTCATTGCTCATTTGTTTTAATATATGAAAAACTATTACAATATATGGGAAACTTTTGAAGTCAGTAGGGAAATATACTGTTGACTTCAGTGGTTGTTTAGACCGGTTATTTTGGAGTTAACCTCTATAAGGAAGATGTACATAATGTATAGCTAGTTAAACTGGTTCCATTACAATTATTCTGTGTTACATGCCTTATCTTTTTAAATTTTTCAGGTGCATCTGATTAGCTGCTGGAAATACTTTGAAGTATCGACAATGAACTCAATGTTGACGTTATTTTTTTCTGGAATAGTTGCCTGTTGTGCTCACTCTGCTGGTGATTCGGTGTCCAGGTTACTCCTCGTGTCCTTTGATGGCTTCAGGGCTGATTACTTGGAAACCTATAAACTTCCTCATCTTCAGAAGTTCATTGAGGATGGCGTGCTTGTAAAACAAGTTACGAATGCTTTTATCACCAAGACTTTCCCAAACCATTATACCATAGTCACAGGTTTATATGAAGAAAGCCACGGCATTGTGGCTAATGACATGTACGATGCAGATGCCAAGAAGAAGTTTTCACAGTTCAATGATTCAGATCCCTTCTGGTGGAATGAGGCAGTTCCAATTTGGGTAACAAATCAACAGCAGGGAAATGGAGCAAGTGCTGCTGCAATGTGGCCTGGTACCGATGTAAAAATTAACGATACAACCCCTCAATTCTTTATGAAGTATAACTTTTCAGTGACATTTGAGGAGAGGGTGGAGAAAATTGTTGCGTGGCTGAACAGTTCTAATCCAGTGGTCACTTTTGCTACATTATACTGGGAAGAACCAGATGCAAGTGGGCACAAGTATGGACCAGATGACACTGAGAACATGCGCAAAGTATTAGAAGAAGTGGATAATCATATTGGTTTCCTTATTAATAAATTGAAGGCATTAGGTTTGTGGGACACTATTAACATCGTAATAACAAGTGATCACGGAATGGCCTCCTGTTCTGCAGAGAGGCTGATTATCCTGGATGACTGCATTGGTCGCAATAACTACACCCTGATAGACAAGAGTCCAGTTGCTGCAGTGCTGCCAAGGCAGAGTATGTTTTGGGTTTATTTTAAGTCATTCACTGAGAATGAAATCTTGTTTATCTTACTACTAAAAAGCGCACACTATGGTAGACCGTTCACATCTTTTGCAAAACCAGTGTAGTTCATGTTGCACAAGTTTGACATAATTTAATGAATAAGCTAAAGAATGTCTGTTTATTTAGGACTTAATTACTTTGTTTTGGTAATCAATGGGCCAAGGAGCATTTCTTGTCAAATTGCTATGGGTGGTAATGATAGTCCTGGTACAGCTTATTGAAAAAGCAGACAGGCACTTAGTATGCCTGCTCTCTTGTTGCTCACTTACTCTATGCGGTTGTAATTCAGTAAGCATGAAATAAGCCCTCAGGCTTATTCAGAATAAAAATTGGCATTGTCTAAACTTCCGATTAAAAATCTAAACCCAACTTCGATTGCTTTACCACTTCTGTTTCTGTGAACGAAACTTCAGTTTTCATACTGTGAATTCAGTTTTTGTATCTTGGAGTAGTTACTAACAGGCAGGGCTTACTGGTCTCAGTTTCCACAACTGTGGCCAGACTGAAGCAACTGTAACAAACAAAATGATTTATACAGTAACAAAATGTAATACTTACTGCTTTGGATAAATATTGACTAATTTGGTGTGTGATTGCTTTCTCTTGGTTGCTCTGCTTGAGTTTTGCCCTCCTCCCCTGCAAGCCCAGAGGGTGAGTTGAATTGTAGGTCCAAAACCACAGCCGGGAGGTGCCTGATTTAAAACTGTGAAATCCACCTTGATACATGTAGCATTTCATTAGGGAGATGGAAAAGTCCTTTTCTATCTCTCTTTTAAAAAAAAATTGTTTTGAAAAAATGGATCTTAGGTTTAATGACAGATAATTGCAGTAAATGGGACATAATTTCCAGCTGTTTCACATGCACTTTTTTTCTTGGCAGACAAGAGAGATGTGTATAACTTACTGAAGAAATGCAGCAGTCACATGAAAGTATATCTCAAAGAAGAAATTCCAGACAGATTTCATTATCGTCACAATAAGAGAATTCAACCCATAATTCTGGTTGCAGACGAAGGCTGGACAATTGTACAAAACGAGTCACTTTCAAAATGTAAGTGTGCGTTCCTCATTTGTGCTCTTGGTGGCTTATGTTGGTAAACTGTCTTGTTTTTATTCTAGCCATCTGTAGGATGGTCCCAGTTTAGCGAGTGGAGTCCTGGCACTGTGTATCTTTAGGAACATCTCAGCATTTTCTAGAACGTTCTCAGCCTGAGCCTGGAGTGTTTTAACAGATGAGGAGGAGATGGGGGATATCCCGTTGGCTAAAACACTGTCATGTTTCACTTAATAGCCTGAGGTACACTTTTAAAAGTTATCTTTGCAAGTTAGCAGTCTGTCTCACGCTTCCACCAGAGTGTGATTTAACTTTTTTGTATATAAAATATATATATGGGGAGCATAAATTGAAGAATGCAAGACACAACATTTAATGTTACAGTGCATATACTAGGAAACAAAAATAAATGAGAGGAAATACTGAAAATAATAGGAACGCAACAATAATGGTCAAAGAAGCCAGAGTTCTTCCTGTTAGGGGCATCAAATAGTGTGTTTTAAAGACAAAAAACAAAACAGATGTTACTTCACACAGTGCATTGCTAACCTATGCACTTTCATCCTGCTAGATGCTATGAATGTCAAATTATATACATGCATATATGTGTGTACATATATGTGTATGTATATATTTCCAGGTGTTTCACATGCAGGTTTTTTCTTTGCAGAAAAAGAGGCGTGTATAACTTACTGAAAAAAATGCAACAGTCACATGAAAGTACATCTCAAAGAAATTCCAGATAGATTGCATTATTGTCATAGTAAGAGAATTCAACCCATAATTCTGGTTGCAGACGAAGGCTGCGTGTGTGTGTGTGTGTGTGTATATATATGTGTGTGTGTGTATGTGTGTGTTCAGAAAGTGATTGGGCAAATTCTTGGAAGAAAAATCCATTAATAGAAATTAAATACCAACTTCCAGGAAGTTTCTGAGCAGCCAGCAGCTGGAGGCTGGTGGGTACGTCGGGGCTAACCCTGCTGGGCACTTCCCAGACTCCCTGTTGTGACCGCTGTCAGAGACAGGATGCTGGGTGGTGTCAACTCCCGGTTTCACCCAGTTTGGCTGTTCTTACTGTCTGCCCTTTGCACGTTTAAGTTCAACTTTTCTCATTATTTGTACTGCTTATAATGTAAGGTATGTTTGTATTTTAACCTGCCCACAGATTTGCTAGTCATCTTCAAACTGACAACGCTCAGCACACGTGTTCTCTAATAGAGGTCTCTTTCTTTAGAGGTCTCTTTCTTGTTTATGGTTAGATTCAATTTCATGTACCTAAAAATAGTTAATAAGTGTATATTTATAAGTTGTATCAGTTGAAGTGAATCACTTTTCGAAACAATTTTGCTAGCCAAGGCTTCCCAGAAGCAGGCAGGGAAGGTTTTAGCCTAAAAGGCTATTTAAGTGTTTATTGTACTTGTCTTCACGGACAAAGTGGCAGCGTAATGATTGGCAAGCATACCAACACCTACGCTTTATCTAGCAATGCTAGCACAGACCAGCCCTCCTACTTCAGGGGTGAAAGATGGGAAACTTCATTGGCGAGGGGACTTGGAACAGCTCTGTACAAAACAAGCAAGTAGTAGAAGGAAAAAATATGTAATCAAGAAACATAGGATTGCATTAAAACAAACAAGCAAGATGTGGTGCGGTATCTTTGTGGTAACAAACATAACGGTGGAAAACATTAAAAAGGAATATTGGAAGTATATGGAAGTGGTGAGTGTGACCTCATCAATAGGAATCTTGACATTTCACATCAGAAACGTCAACGAAGCAGCCAAGGAGACAGTTCTCAGGGAGACACATTAAACTGTTACTAAGAAATGAGCTGAAAGCTGAAATGCAGTCACTCAAATACTGTGCTGCGTGTGCTATGAGAAATTTTTGGCATCTTGGATGGATTTTTCAGGCATGTTATTAGGAAATTTGACTGTGCCTGGTTTTTAGCTATGTATATTCCACCAAAAATCGGAGTATTTCTTAAAAACCTGTCAAATGTCTGGGTCCTGGTGACCTTGTAGCCACAAATGTCTTGTTGTTTGCCTGTCATTGTGATCTTTTGATTGTTTTTGGACTTTGACAATTTGGGTATCCCGTCTCCTGAAGTACCTCATCTGATACCCATGATTTGAGGGTACTTGATGTGCTCGAACTGAACACTGTGAAGGGGAAAGTGCTTGGCTTTTAAGAAGTAATTAAAGTGTCTGCTTTGCAAGGGGGAGATGTCTTTACAGGGTCTGAGAAGAACAAATTTGCATTCCAGCTACCGACTTGTGGAGCGGCAACATCCTTTTCAGCTTTGGCATGAGGAGTGGGAAGGGGAAAACTGAAAATGTTGATGGCCGAAAGGAGACGAGATAATCGGGGGGTGGGAAGGACCACGGCTGAAGACCAGTATGGGAACAGACTTCTGGGGATTGGGGAAGCAGGAAGGAACTCTGGGTTCCTTCAGTGTTTAATCCAACAGCTGCTTTTATCTTCTGCTTTTATGTTCTGCATTAGTTTTTGGTTAAAATATATGCCTTTTGGGGGTGGGGGAGAGATAGGGAGGGAATATTTGATATGCAAACAGAAACTGCGATGTTAACCCTTAACTTTGCATTTCTCCAGTAGGCGACCACGGCTATGACAACGCTCTCCCAAGCATGCACCCGTTCCTGGCTGCTCGCGGGCCTGCTTTTCATCGGGGTTACAAGCAGAGCACGATGAACAACGTTGATATTTACCCAATGATGTGCCACATCCTGGGACTGACGCCTCGGCCACACAACGGCACTTTCAGTAACGCCAAGTGCTTGCTCACCGACCAGTGGTGCATAAATCTTCCAGAAGCTATTGGGATAGTTATTGGGGCTTTTATGATACTGACTACTTTCACCTGCATTATAATAATCTCGAAGAATAGAGTAGCTCCCCCACAGCCGTTTTCCCGACTTCAGTTACAATATGATGACGACGACCCTTTAATCGGATAGCGCGTAGGGAGCCTCGCCTCGCTTGCTAAATAGGGATTTCAGGAAGAGAGTTGTTTGAACTTGCACTGGATGGCATTCTTTGATGCACTTTAACAGTATCCGTACAAAATACTGTACAGCCACATCTTGCTAACTTGTTTGTGTGTGCTACCTGACTAGTAGTGCTGTAAAAATATTTTTCAGAACAAAATGGTGAACAGGTGGCTTTCTGCTGGAGGAGATGCTTAACATAATAAGGATGCTTAGTTTTTCATTCAAGCCTTTGAACACTTTCAAAGTGAAATTCCAGAGTATGAACTAGCCAGGATAGACTAAGTGAATTTTAACATTTGTAAATGATAATTGTTTTTTGTATTAAATTTAAATTAATGTTGACTTCTTTTACTGTTGTTGTACCTGTATTGGAAAGAAGAGCTTTTATGAGGGTTAGAATTTAGTTCTGTTTGGACGGTATATTCTTATTTGTTCTTAAATTTGGGGATAGGGGGTGTAGGAAGATCCAATACTTCTGTTTCCACCCTAAGCCAGCAATATGACAAGAAACTGGCGAGAAGGAAAACAGAAGTCAGTGAGGAAAGAATTGGTGTGTATCATCACCCCTATTTTGAGCAATAAAGTGTGCGGTTCAGCAGGTATAATGCTGGGCAGATAGCTCTGACATTTCTAGACGTGTGTCTGGGGATGACTTAGTTCCACAGTTCCTGCGCCCGGAGAGCTGGGATGGTACTACTTGCTTATCTCAAAGAAAGGTGTCGATTTAATCTGAGAATCCTTGGATTACTCAGTTTAATGCACTGTAGTAGTAAAATTACTGCTTCTAAACCCTGTGGAAAGTTTTTCAGGTGTAAACTCTGCTGAAGGTGTTTTCGTAATAAAGGTGGTTCTGCCCTGGGTACCAGCTGACAATTATCTGTTGAAGGCTGTCGTGCTAAAAAGCAACAACTGAAAGTTTGACATGCAATCATCAAGCAAGGATTCCAAAGTCTTATTTTAAACCCTGGAAATGTAAAGGGAAAAGTTAATTTATTTTTTGAGCTAGGCTCTGTTTCCTGTAGTGTCTTAAGTTGTATAGATGTAAAGTTCTGGTGAAGACCAGTGCTAATGGTTCTCTTAATTGAAACTCTTGATGCCTTGTTAATGGTCAAGTCTAGTAACTTGCTATAAAAACAAATGAATTTGATTTAGAAAGCCTTAGTGGTAACTTATCTCTTAGTGAGGAAAGAATGTGAGGTTAAATTGTTAATGCTAACCCAAAAAGAAAACTACAGTTACCAAGTCCTTTTCCTACAAGTTTGATGGTTTTAAGAACTGATAATTTGAAGTGAGAGAGCTGAGGTACCTGGTAGCATGCAACGTGCTTCCTTCTTCACAGGCTCAAGTTCAATGCAATTTGGTGTTAGCCAGAGACTAACTTTTAGTGACCCAGCTGGGAGGAAGTATGGGCTTTGGAGGGAAAGGTTACTTTTAACTGCCCACTGAAAAAATACATTTGAGTTTTAAAAATGATGTGTGGAAGTCTTACTAATTTGTTATCTTCCTCCCTGAGGATTCTGTTTTACTGATTAAAAACACAATACAAAACCTAAGCTGTTCTGCCTTTATTTCCCCCCCTTCTTAAACTACTAGTTACTACTTACTAACGCTTTACTCTGGATTAATCTGAACATGAAAGAGGCTCAGGCCCTTTGAAAAGTCTGTACTGTTACTGACAGTGTACTGGATTTTAGAGTCTCGCTATAATAGAGTGATAACTGGACTGAACACAGAAGTCACTTTTTCATCCTGCTGGAAGATTTAAAATAATTAATTACATACACTAAGAGGTCAGGTTAATGAGTAACTATGATGTGAATGTTGTGCAGGGTCAAACCTAGGCTTAGAGATGCTGTAAAAGGGAGGATGCTTGAATTCCTACAGTGGAGAGCGCTGTTATTTTCTTGTACTTTTGCACATAAAGGCTGCCATCCTCAGAGGGTGGCAGACTTGCTGGGAGATGCTTTGCATCATCTATATACGGAGAGGCTTGACTCAACTGAGTTACCTTTATCTTTCTGGCAGACTTGGTAAGACCAAACTCTGCTGTCCTCTACCTGGGAAGGTTTTTTCCCTAGATGCTAAAACTGTTGAGCACAGTATATGCGTCACTCCGTTCTTCCCTTTCTCTTCCTTCCCCTGGACAGCTGTCATACGGTGTGTGACTGACGTGCTTTCAGTTCCTCTGTGCATCACCATCGTAGGCCAGGTGTCAAGGTTACCACCAAGGTTGTAGTTACCAGAAATGTAAATGTTGACTGAAGTGCAGCGGCAGCACTAATCTGAAATACAAATACTGTTACAGATGGGGAAATCTAGGTCTCAGTACATTTCTCCTCCTAGCTCTAGGTAGCCCCTGCTGATAAGAATTGCTACAGGCAACCGTGCTCCTATGAAACCAGAAAGTGAGCGGTAGAGTATCTAGCAGAAATCCTTATTACCCTCTACTCCTCCCTTTAGTGCTGAGTCTAAGCAGTGCTGTTGTAGGAAGGGTTTAAAGAGAAATTTTAAGTATTAAGAAACTGGATAAACTATATTCCAGCTGCATTGCTAATTATTTTCAATTCCAGAGATGCAGTATAGTCTGTAAGAGGGCTGAGGGTTCTTCCTGGCGCAATTCTTTGCTGCTGGCAGGGAGGGTTTCAAAGTAGCTGTTGTACATCCAGGATTTCGTACAGATCATGCAGAAATCAAGAGAATCTAGAAAAACACCTCTTTCCCCTTAGAGATAAAGTTGATATATTTGAAGATGATTATTTTTAAAAGTGTTAGTGCCTTAAACACAATGAAATATTTCCACTAATTATGGTTTGTATGAATTACGGCTTGTGAAAGTCAGCAGCTGATTTCCTTTTGAATAGGTAATTCAAAACAAGAACATGAGAAACTGTGGCTTCCCCCTTCCTCAAAGCTGTGATAAAGGCGATATCCTACAATAGTTTGTGGCAACATTTAATGACTTGCTAAATATACACAACTCTGCAACGTTCATGCAGGGCATACTAATTTAGGGGAAGTCCTTAACACTTAAACTAGCACTGGAGTTTAGAAGGGAAGAGGGGAAGTTTGTAACGCTACTTGCCAGCAGTAAAGACTGATGTTGTTTCACTATGTTGACCGCCTCCATAAAGGAACTCTCCACACTGGGTAGAGAAGCCTTAAAACATCCAGCCCTCTGGGTTTAGATGCTTTTTGTCCGTTAGCTCCAAGGAAACAGTTCCAGAACTGAGCTGATTTCAACTAACTGTAGGTCCAAACCACTTGTTTCAGGGGGAAGTTTAACTTGCTATAAATTGAAAAGAATGGACTGCCTACGAAAATAAACCAACAGCATCACGTACCTCCAAGGATCAGACCACAGGGACAGATGCTTGCTTTAATATGCATGCTACCACCTTTTATTGCAAAAAAACAGTAATAGAGATTTGTTAACTTTTAGCATGATTCAGATTTTAATTTCATTATGAAAAGGCATTTGCAATGCTGCAGATACCACTGCTGAACGTAGCCTTTTCATGTGCTTGCAATAATTTTTGTAGTCTACCATCTAATAAATGCTTATGTTACCTTTACTGTAGTACAAACATGACATTTCTTGAAAGGTATGTACGGCAGCATAGTAGGTATGGTCAAGACAGCATCCCTGGCCATTATTTAAGCAGGGAAAATTTAGAAGTAAGCCTGTTATATTTGCGTTTTACAAAACAGCAGACTCAACAGCTGCACGTTTGTCATTCTTTCCCCACACAGCTCAAGATTGTGTTGTTCCACACGTACTTAGAATTCTAAGTCACGCTGCACAACCCTTCATCTTATAATAGGCATTTTTGCATTTGGGTTGTTTTTTTTTTTTTTTGAGACTGCATTTATTGTAAACAGCATTACTGCAGCACTTTACCAAGAAAGTCGTGAAGATTTTTTTGATAAAAGAAACTGTATTACCATTGTTGGTAACAGATAGATAGCTGTTCTTTCCATATACAGTAGCAAGGTGGAAAACAAGGTCTTTTATATAAGAGCTTTGACCTAAAATTCTTAAGTTCTATCACACTTCCAGTTATTTTTAATGAAGGCATACACTATGCAGAGTACAAGAAACATTTGGGATGTATATGAGTTAAGGCCGTTCTCCCCCAGCCGCCCCCCCCACAATTCAAGTTTTTTTTCTAGAAGTGTTTTTAAATGAAGCAAGCACTTAATGCTTGATAGCACGATAGCAAAGGTATATTTCAACTTCAACATTTCCAAACAGGAAGAAACAAAGAAAACGTTTGACATCTCGAAGTGTGCTTCACAGGTCAATAATGAAAGACAAAATCATGCACGCTTCTCAGTTTCCAAGCTTACGTTATTATACAGTGTACTCAAATCCACTTTCCAATAAACTTGTTCGTACATCATAAAAAGTATCATATACACAGAAACCAAAGCCCACATCCTTCCCAACAAAAAGGTAGTCTGAAAAAAACTCACATCAGAGAAAAAGTTGGTATTTTTCTCCAGTGGCATCATATGTGCTTTCAGGTTCGTTAAGCATACACCCAACAACTTAAAGCAGTGTTTAAACACTGGCTAGGCAAATATCCTAACAAGGTATCTATCCAAGAGGTACCTGCAAATACATCTAAGCAATAAAGGAAACATGTTTAAACCTAAACTGAAATACCTGAATGCTGAAAGATTCCCTTCAAAGTTTCATTTTACCCTCCTCAGAGAAGGGCCTTATAGTGCAATACAGAACAATGATATCAAGAAGAATTCTCATGTTCGTGTTCCCAAACTATTTCAAATATTATTGTTCCCAAACCTTTTGTTAGGGGAAACCTACTGCTCTTCCCTTTTTGCATGTTTGGGCAGGTAAGCCTAAGTCCCAGGATGGCTGAACAACACTGACTAACTTTGCCCCCTCCTTAAAATCAAGGGTCACTTTGGACGATGATAGAACTACGCCCGTCACAAATAAAAAAGTGGGAGTTTAATGAACACTTCTGAGATTACAAGCCAGTTATTTTTACATCTACCATAAGCATTGCTATGAAATTACTGCAATAAGAAGAATTTCTATTAAAGCAGCATGTTCCAAAGTGAGAAAGCGTGTAACTGAAGTAGCTACAGGTGAGGATTATAGCATCTCCAATTTTCACTGTTATTCCCTTAATCAAGCCTCTAGATCTGTCTTTAAACACACGCTAAGTTTGTGCTACAATTTGTTTTTAAGTTGCAAATAAGCAAGAAAAGGTGGACTCAATGCATCAATTTGCTATCTGCCATCCACTTCTTGGAAGGTCGCTAGGGAAGTGATTAGTAACAATTTAGAGGTTTAGGTTTTCTACTCGGCCCTCCCTAGCCTCTCTAGAAACTACCGTGAATGTCATTACTGCCTTCATCTTTCAGCCTGATAAGCCCCTGCAGCATTCTGTTTTAGCTGGTATCTGCAAATTAAATTTAAGACATACCTAACGGTCAGCTCCACCAAGAATCAGCTTTACAGTGTCAGGCACAGCTATCCCAGAATTTTTCCTTCGGGGCTTTCTTAAGAAAATGGCAACATAGGAAAACAAGGCAGTACACAGAGTAACAGTAGAATTGCAGTGATGAGTCAGATAAAGTTAGGCAAGACCATACTTATCCCCCAAATTAAGGGGCTGTCCTCCAACACATCTGCTAGTTTCCCATCTTCCTAAAGCTACTATTACAGCTAGACTTTCAGCATATACCTTAAATTGGAATATTTCATTGCCTTCCCTCTCAAGCATTCATTGCACCTAGCTGTGGTCTCTGGAAACTTTCCACATCTGTTTGCAAGACAGATTAATGCTAAGCAAGCGTCCCTGCCATCGCGGAGGAATCCAACAGCTTACTTCTGACGCAGCGAGGACCAGGCAGTTCGTAACATGGCACCGTAGAGTCATCACTGAGGCAGCGAGAAGTAAGCTCGCTTCTGAACTCGCCTAGATGTCATTCATTAAGTCTGGAATTAAGTTCAGCAACATGAGTTTTGAACGTGAGTTAGTCAGCTTGTTGCAGCTCCTCGCTAGGTCTGCTAGCAACCCTCCCAATTGCAGCACCAGACTGTTAGTCACACCCTCAGTTTGACAGAGCACATCCGAGGCCAAGACATTCCCATCTTTGCCCTCTGCCCTCTGCTGGGTGCTGTGGATAAAGCAATAAACTGCACTTCCAGAAATACCAGACCGAGTATTTGTGTGAATTCTGAAAGAGTTTATTTCGCCTTCAGGCACTGTACTCAGAAGCAAAGTGCAGAGAAATACTAACTCACACAGGGAGGGGAAAAAAAATTCAGCTTTTAAACAAGTCTGACAACTAGACAACTTTTCTCACTTCATACCACGCTTTTCATACAAATCTTAGTCAGCAGCTTCTCACCTACCATTTAAGTGAGCTCATAAAAAAACCACAATAGCAAGATGTATTGCCCCACACAAAAGAATCAGAGTAATATATAGTTTTGTTGACTGAAAATTAATAATTTTCCCTGACAGAGACCTTCCTCTGGAAGAACAAACTCCAGTCTTATATCTTTTTTCATATTAAAGTGTGCTTTTTCAGATTTAAGAATATATATGGCTTAAGATTTATACAGCTGTTCCTTAAATTGCATGTCTAATCCTACTCATCAAATTCTAAAGTCCACCCAGACATATCAGATAAAACACAAGACAGAAAGCCAAGCCCACGCCTGAGAAGAGTCTCCAGTAACAGATCTGATGTCACACCTGGTGACAAGCTTGGCAGCACTCTGAAACCAGCTTGTACATGTATGTTCCTTAACTGATTCATCTGCCTTATTCTGAAAGAACCCTCTCATCACAGAAATATAAAGACTCTATTTATGCATTGATATACAGGTGTTGTGCTTGTATGTGTCTTTAAACTGCCAGCCGTATGGAATTCCTAGAAAATTTAGTCCAGTGCACAGGAAACAATTGAAAAAGCAAAGACTTAGATTTACCTAAAATTGTAAAGACCTATACCTAAATAAAAACAAAACAAAACACAAGTAGTTTAATGCTGATTGCTAAAGGCAATACCACCTAGATTCCTATTTTGGGGCTACAAATAACACAGTAGTTTAAAGAAATATGCCTAACCCTAAACTTAGACACTTAGCGCTGCATGACCTAGCTTAACAATAATAATGTTGTTTTCTGCAGGATTTAATCCACCAAGCTATCTGTAATGGTGATCCATGCAAAAAGCTTCCTTGGGCAGGGAAGAAAAAATCCCAAAGAAGTCTAGTCACATTCAGTGACTTGTTAGAATCTAAGAGACTTAAAAACCCTCTCAAAGAAAACAAAAAAGGGGGGGGGTGTGGGAAATTACATCACCACATAATAGCCTGTGAAGTGCATCTCAGCTGATGTTATTTCCCTAAAGTAGCTCAGAATGAGGTATTCAAGGTCTATTGTCACTACATGTCTACATACATATACAGCTTTCCAGGTTTACCTAGAGTATTTTCAACCCCTGAAAGGTGAAGTGGTTGTAGGGTGAAAAAGAAACATGCTCTTTCTCTGCATACCTAGTATGTACGTACTCCAGTGTACTAATGGATCAGCATCCATTTCCTTTTACTCCACATATTTATGCTGATCCACTTCTATTAATTTTTTTTGCATAAGCTTATTTTAAGCATCAAATAGAAAATAGCACCAAGTGTTATTAATCTTGCAACAGTGGCTGGGCCGCTTCAGTATGTTGCATTTGCATAGTATTTGCTTGGGTGAGGACAAAATGCTGAACAAACACCGCAATAAAAACCATAACAAGGAAGCTGCCCAGAAAGATTCCTACAACAGTAGCATAGGTGTCTGCTCCAAAGGCTACAGGAACTTCTTCAGCGAGTATATCTTTCACAGCGTTGAATGAACCATTGTTTGGCAGTGGGTTAATACCAAGGAGATGGCACAATAAGGGATACAAGTCTGTAGCATTCATGACTTCTTTGGTGGCATTCTTTCTGAAAGCAGGCCCAACTGCCAAAAAAATTGGATGCATTTCTGGTAAGATGTTGTCATATCCATGATTACCAACTAGAAAGAAAAGATAGATAAAGGTCAATATTCTGAAGCTGCAAAACAAGCATTGAACCTTTTCCTAGAATTAGCATAATGCAGAAAAGGAACAGTCATAATTTATTCTTGCAGAGGTTTAGAAGAACCATTTTGATCAACAGCACATATGTTTCCTAGCAAATACCAAGTCTCACAACTACAAAGTTAAAAAAAAAAAAAAAGTTTTAAAAAAAGAATGGAGAGCACTACTTAAAAAAAAAAAAGAAAAAAAAAAAGGTAAGCTTGCATGGCAGTAACAGCACTGCCAATGGCATGCTATGCTACACCCAGGTTTCCTTGGTTTTCCTCAAGGAAAAACTCCAACTTTGCAACTGGACCAGATCTCTTAGGAAAAAAAAAAAAAATCCATGTAGAGACAGATTGTCTGTTTGACTCCCAGTAGCAGACAGAACTTAAGCTCTGACTGCTCTGACGCTGTCCAATTTTGTGCACTGTCGACTCGTCAACAAGGAAAAAGTTTACAGATCTCACTAGTGGGTCTCCAGTGCCCCTTCCTTACGGGGGCACTAAAAACTCTGAACAAGTCAATAAACATGCAGGCATCAAACGCTGCTCTCATCAGCTGTCAACAACTGAAAAACTTGTTAAGTCTTGCAGGTAACGCTCTTCAGCTTCATAACCAGCAGCAAAGTTTAAAAGGTTTTCAATTAAGAAACTTAAGAACTGACCATATGACACCTATATTTTTCCTCCTAGCTAACCAAAAGTTACAGTCTACTGTCTGCATTCTACCTATAATAAATCTCACAGCCCCAAGGTGAGGAACTTAGAAGTGGTTTTTTTTTTCCTCCAAATCACCTAGAATGCATCTGATCCTTATAAGGCAAATGAAAATCACGGCTGTACAGTAACACAATATTCAAAGGCTCTTTCTAGCAATAGAACAAGGTTACTGTAAGCGTAGGCATCCACAGAAGCTGAGGACTTTCAGAAAGCATTCTTGTATTTCCAACCCAACCCTTCTCCAGTAAATAAACAGTACATGATAAAACAACGCCATTCGTCATCTACTCAACAAGTTCAGTTACACTTTTTTTTTAATCTCTCAGGAAGTGCTTGTCAGTTTGCTAGATCTCGCAAGAAGACCTCAAGTATGCGGCCACTAAAACATGTGAATGATCTTATCTCACTAAGTTTAATTTTTAGAAATGGAAGTCCAGTTCCCCCTCCCCTAATAGTACAGTGCTTCCCATCCCAACAGGGAAAAAAAAAAATATATAAATTCCACACACTTAGCGTCAGAGTTTTCTCTTCCAGGCTTAAAAAAAAAATAAAATAAAAATTAACATTTGTTGAGATTGGGAGAGAAAGTACCATGTCAGGTCTCTGAGTAGGAAGATACAGAAAAACACTGTAAAGACAGAATACTTACATTGAAAACCGTCAGACTTATTATATACAATTTCCCATCCTTTATCAGCCACTGCTAAGATGGGCTGAATTTTACTGTTGTGTTTGTAACGTAATCTATCTGGAATCTGCTCCTTTTTATACACAGTCATGTTGGGATGAGCATTGGCCAAAGCTTCATATACTTCATCCAGCTTGCCTTCAAACAAACAAAAGAAACAAAAGACAAAACTTAAACATACCAATGTTTACTGAACTCATCAGTAGTTTAAATACAACTGAAAGAAGAGGGCAAAATGCACTTCCCCCAAAGCTAATTACAGCTGTAAGAGACAACAGCGGACTACAGCGTGCACAGAAGTTACTGTGAGAAATCCAGAGCGTCATTCACAGTAAGGTCACACCTGGCATCAGACTTCACAGCCTGTGCCTAAGCAGTAGGTGCCTCGCTAATTTTAGAAAAATCCCTCATTTCATAGTTATCAGAACGTTAGCAGAAGTTATCAGAAGCTTCTCACAAGAATGAGTTAGAAGGCATTCAGTTAAGTCTGACAGAAAAGAAGCCAGCTCCTCCTAGCTCCATGCAAAGCCTGAAAGCAAGAAGATAGATAGCTCCTAAACCTGTTTATGAGGTAATGTGCGCATTAAGGCCATATTCTGTCTTTCCCCCAGCTGGCTATGATGACAAGTGACACTTTCATTTATTTTAAAGCAGTTTAATTGTTAGTTGCTTTCCTTTAAAAGGCCAAAGAGAGCAGCCACTTTGTTTCTTGGCATCTCTGAAAATTTATTGCTGAGTGAACCCAACTATTTATTTCTCCTTCTACAAGATGCTCCAATAAACAGCTACATATTTGGCCTCATTTGACTCCCAGTTTTGATCTTCTACCATTTTGATGACAAGTTTAGCCAATTCAGAAAGAGTAGCTAGTTTGCTGCTACGCACCATGTAACATCATAGTATTAGCAATTCATTGCCTAGGGATAAGCAAAACAAGCTTGCACTAATCCTTCAACGGAAGCCCTCAGGTCACCGTCCAGATGCCACTAACAGGTTAGGAGCTGTACAAAGACTGCAGAGGCCGAAGCAGGGAACACAGGACAGACGTACGAAGGGACAGGCTGGACTGGCAGATGAAGCTGGCACTTTTGGTCTAAAACTGTCAGCCACTCTGTATTCCATAACGGCTAACAGCACTACCTACTCCTT
Organism: Platalea leucorodia; assembly: GCF_965183815.1. NCBI lineage: Eukaryota > Metazoa > Chordata > Aves > Pelecaniformes > Threskiornithidae > Platalea > Platalea leucorodia. The sequence goes on along the minus strand of NC_138825.1, from coordinate 121,731,222 downwards.
TCTGTTCTTAGCGTCTACTCCTGTCCCTTCCCTGGTCATCTACTGCACAGTGAGTGTAAACCCTCAAGAGCTGTATTAACACTACCAAATAAATGGGTGTTTTCCACCCCCAATTTTTTATTTGCTTATTTCATTTCTGAGCTTTTCTTTCCAGTAAAAGTCACTGAACAAAAGCAGTTGGACAAGCTGGAACACCAGCGCACGGAAAGGAGGAACCGGGACACACAGACAGGAACACAAAAGCAAGTTCAGGAATCTACATCTGAGCAAGTTTCTTCAACCCCCCCACTCCATTTAAGCACAGATTCCTATTGAGGGCTATGTAGTGTATATAACAGACTTGTGTTATATACCAGATAACTCAGCTCCTTGACTTATTTAAGTACTTTGTGCTACACACGTGCACAATCCAGCCGGACAGCTGAGTTCTCAGCTAGCCTCTGCAGGCCAGTTTCAGCACCACAAGTTCTGAAGCAGGGTTGGAAGATGTTTACATTTTCTTTGTGGCCAACGCTGCCGTGTTTAGCAGATGAGTGGGATCTAAGCACATCCTGTCATTTTGACGTATCATTTCTCGCTAATTCTGCCTCCACCGTTAGCTGCACACCCTGCAGTGGGTGTTCCTGCGAGTCAGCTCTTCTCTGACTGTCTGTCCCAAGAAATGATTGCCTTGATGACCGCAAGAACAAGTGCTTAGTTTGACCCAAGACACCGCCTGAAGTAAACCAAGGATAAAAACCGGTCTACCATTTACAGCGTGCATGGAGTTTTGAATGTATCTCAGGGAAAAAAAGCTTAGGGGGAAGGTGCCCAGTGTCTTTAAAGAAACCATCTTCGTTTTCCTCCTCAGTTCCTGGGATCCAGTATAGAAATTCTGGAGGAAAACTGGAAAGAGATTAATGTATAATGTTTCTTATCTCAAACTGGCATAAAAAAAGAATCACTAAACTTAAGAAACACAATAAAGGTCAAGATGAGACAGCAAAAGTCCAGATATGATAGAGATAGTTACAGCAATAAGAAAAGGGACTCCAATCTAGCATTTCTAGGACTATATTAGTAACAAAATTAATTTTGTTATGCCATTTTTCTATATGGGATAACAGAGAGGAAAAGCCCCAAATACAGCAAACTATGATTTTGCACTAAATTAATTATTTGAATTAATATATTTATATTAAATGCAAGAAAAAGGCCAGCATGACCAGCTGTGCTACAGGTACCATCTTCGTGAACATATAATTAGTTCCACACACACTAGTACACTCGCATGGTTAAATAATGGCTTTAATGCATCTCTTGGGGAAGAAATATGCAGCCAAACAGTTAAAAGTAGCAGGAATCACTGTATTTTTAAGCATTCAAAATTTTTCTCAATGTCTCACTAAGTTTCACCATTGCCTTGGTTTAAGCAAGACAAATGGAATAACTGTTGAAGAATCAATCTTATGTACTTAAATATATGTTATTTCATAGCTAAACTGAGAATGAAGCTCATATTGTTTTATAATAAAAATTACAGCTGGTAACACAGAAGGAAGGAATTTTAGCTGTGCTCAAAACTAGTTCTTGTTTATTGATAGTGTGATAAATACCTGAACCTCCAGGCAAAACCAAATCCAAGCTATTTCTGAAATCCGTTGAAATGGCTTTTTTACTATTCTGTCATCTCATTGCTGCAGAGATACTGTTTCTTTTCAGCATTTAGGAGACAGGAGAATCAGGTTACGCATCTTCAAGTTCTTATTTACTGCATCAGGGGTGTTTCAGCAATAAAGTTTACTTTTACATCTCCTTTATTTGGTAATGAGAACATCCTGGTCAGCCATGTTTGTCTCCATCAGGATGGAGCTCCCAAACTCGGCTCTTCTGTCACTGCTGAGAGACACAGCGCCCAGCTACACGCACGTGCGTGTGCTCAGGCAGCAAATGACCTCAGTCTGGACATACTAACATTTTAGTCTGGAGTATTCTTCAAACTAAAAATGACACGAGACATTTGTTTACACATTTAAAAGATACTTAAGTCTTCAAAATTTCCTCCCCGCTGGGGCATAAATACGGTGCTAACCATTAGTGATGCAAATGTTACAGAAATCTTAAAAAACACCTTTTCAGAAGGCCACCTTAAAATTCAACTTCCAAATTAGCACCCCTGCCCACACAAAAAAAGTGCTGTTTTCCAGGTTAACGCATTTGCACCAAACAGTTACAGCTTTTGATCATCAAAATAAAGAGCAGCACCTCTACATCAGTGACACTAAACACACACCTGACACTTAAGCAACCCTTCAGTGACTGCAACCAGACTTCAGATTTCCATTCCAACAGTATTCTTGCCCATCATTATCACAATAAAAACGGTATGAATATAACTGGCTGGCTGTTCAGCATGGTGGGGTAAAAAAAAAAAAGTGAACTACAGCAGCTGGCAGCTAATCAAACAGCCAACACAGGCTTTCTTTTTATCAAAGGTCCCCATCTGGTTTCAGTTTACTGTCCGAGTTAGAAATCTAATTCTTCTGCTATGGCTTTAGCATCTTGATGAAAGGCAAGATATGTAACATTCAGTTGTTATCTATCTAGAATGCCATTCATCCTTGATAATGCCATTAGATTATCTTACTTCTCATAAGGACTAAAGGATATTTGGCAATATTAGTCAGCAACTGACAGATTTGCTCACTCTTCATTTCAGAAAGTTAACCCAGGCTTTTGACAGAGCTAACAAGAAGAACAAAGAAGTGATCCTGCAAGTACTCCTTGCTCGAGGATGATGTCCTACTGGCATCAGTGCTGCTACCACCACTTCAGTTAAGGAACAAAGCCTATAAAGTTTTGATACTCAAGTATTTCCTTCAGAGAATTTTACCGCTATAGCTCCTACCTTCTTTTGGCAAAATAGCTACTGCAGGAGAGTGGTCAATGACTTCATAGAGCTCTCTGTTCACATACTGATCAAGCTCAATGAGCCTTTCCGAGGAGGACTGTGACATTCCATGATCGCTTGTGATTATGACATTTATCACATCCCACAGCTTCGCCTTCTTCAGTTCAGAGATAAGATATCCCAGCTTTTTGTCAATATCACTAATTATTGGTCCCATAAGTGGGTTTTCTGGGCCCAGGATATGGCCCATCTCATCAGGCTGTTCCCAATATAGGAGACCAAAGTTTATGGGTTCTTCTGATGTAAACCAGTCAATAAGCCTAGCAACTCTGTCTTCAAAGGAAACAGATTCATTGTAGGGCATATAATATGTAGGAAAGACTCCATGTATTTTCACATCTGTTCCAGGCCACATAGCTGCTCCGGTTTTATGTCCTTCCCCCTGGTTCGTTACCCATATTGGGCTGGCTTCTTCCCAGAACTTGGAGTTATGGATATTCATTTTGTTCAGAGAGAAAGTTTCATTCAGAATAGGATCATACATCTCATTAGCAACTATACCGTGGCTTTCTGCATAGAGACCAGTCACCATTGTATAATGATTAGGATACGTTTTCGTTATAAACACATTAGTGACCTGTTTGACGTGAACACCATTCTCCATGGCATAGTGAAAACTGGGCGTTGAGACTTTATAGATGTAATCCCATCGAAATCCATCAAAAGACACTAGCAACACTCTGGGCTGGGCTGGCTGGACAGACAATGCTCTTGGAAGAAACAGTAGCAAAATTGCCAGGACTTTCCAATAACAGTTCATGGCTATTCTGGAAGGTATTCGTCCCCTCTTCTGAGGCAACATGGCATCTGTTGAGCAGAGACAGAAGATTTGTTTGCATTAACCTGTTCGTCAAAGTCATAACTTAGTTTTAAGAATGAGTAGCTGAACTATTCCTTATGTATTTACACAGCTTGCCTTACTAACACTGAGCACTACAAACACAGGAACGAGACCTTTTACCTATCAGTTATATTGATATCCCAGTTTCAGAGATGGGAAGTGAGACACTACAATTTGTTGAATGAAATGCAGTTCGCAAAGCAACTTCTTTATCCAACACCACTGCCCAACCTCTTCCTTTTTTCATCCTGCTCCCAATACAGAGGAACTCCTGCTCTTGCAATTTGAGAAGCTTTCAAGTATTTTCTGTACTCAAAGTTGTAAGAAACCGTCCTATGAGAAAGCTTCTGCTTGTTAAGATGTAAACAGGGGCAGTTCTCACCTTGAGAATAACACTGTCCACCTCCACCAGAACTTCATAACCCTCATTAAAATCTCTGGAGCATTACTTCTCTTCCGCGCAAGCGTGGCACCGAGACACCAGCACCACGTGGCAGAGCAACGACGGGAGCAGGAAGTACACGGGGGAACTGGAGGACTCTGCGCCTGCACAGCTCCCATCAGGGAAGGGGGATCAGCTAGAAACCATCACAGCTTCTCAGCCCAGATACTTGGTATGGGATTACTAAATGTGCCGAGTACAATTTCCAGTGGAGAAACTAGCAAATAAGCTTTGAATTTCATATACAGCAGTATATCCATTAAAAGGTTTTGCTGCTTAAAAGGTGTCAGATCAAGAGTTAGACAAACAAAGAGCAGGAACATCAGCTTCCCAACATTTTATCACATCTCTAACCTGATCATAGCTTCCCTACGTAACGTAGTTCTTACTGATCAACTAATTCTGACACTTACTACCAAAGGTCACTTCTAGTGTACAGACAGCTTTACCAACAAGAACGTATACAAGTCACACAAGTCAGCGTGCAGTTTAAGTTCTTCTAACACAAGGTCTCTAACACTTAGGTCTCTGAATGGATTGGAAAGAGGTGGTTGAAAGATTCAGTGATACAGTTGTGAGCCACGGGAAATACTACATCTTTCAAGCAAGCGTCATGTTGCTTGCACTCAGGTAGCAGTGGCATTTGACTGGAAAGGACAGCTGAAGTATGCAAGACACAAGGAATGTAAGGCAAATCCCGTCTGTGAACTGCATGAGATGGTGACTGCTACACACTGTACCCTTGTCGTGGTTTAACCCCAGCCAGCAACTAAGCACCACACAGCCGCTCGCTCACTCCCCCCCGGTGGGATGGGGGAGAGAATCAGAAGAGTAAAAGTGAGAAAACTCATGGGTTGAGATAAAGACAGTTTAATAGGTAAAGCAAAAGCCGCACACACAAGCAAAGCAAAGCAAGGAATTCATTCACTGCTTCCCATCGGCAGGCAGGTGTTCAGCCATCCCCAGGAAAGCAGGGCTCCATCACGCGTAACGGTTACTTGGGAAGACAAACGCCATCACTCCGAACGTCCCCCCCTTCCTTCTTCTTCCCCCAGCTTATATACTGAGCATGATGTCATATGGTATGGAATAGCCCTTTGGCCAGTCTGGGTCAGCTGTCCTAGCTATGCTCCCTCCCAGCTTCTTATGCACCTGGCAGAGCACAAGAAGCTAAAAAGTCCTTGACTAGTGTAAACTCTACTCAGTAAGAACCAAAACATCAGTGCGTTATCAACATTATTCTCATCCTAAATCCAAAACACAGCACTCTACCAGCTACTACGAAGAAAATTAACTCTATCCCAGCTGAAACCAGGACAACCCTAAAGCATGTGCTCCCTAGATAAACATTCAGCACTAATTCTGATCATATGACTCAATAATATTGACTATTCCTAGCTATGACTGGCATTCCTTATCTAATAGCATGACATAATATGACACATAATTTCATATTGCATTGGGTTGTACTCCCCTGCCCGTTTCCCTCTGCCCTTCCCAAACACTTTCTCGTTCAAAACTCAGTTACCTAACTCTAAGCAAGATCCCTGTAAGAACCCTCACGCAAGATTTCCCTATCTGTAACTGACCTAAAATTTCATGCTAATATTCCCCACTTCTTGCTCAACAGCATCGTTTAACCTCAAGACCAGATACTGTTCAATCCAATCCTGCACATGGACTGTACTGATACGACACTCCACACAGTTCCCTTTAGGTTCCCATTTTTCAGCAATCCTTTGGAACACATCACTACTGAAATTCAGCTGGAAAACAGTGATTGTGTAACCAATAAATCCGTATTAATATCCAGACTACAGAAATGTCCTAGTTAATATAAAAAGTTATAGCGTAACGAGCGTATGAATACCACTGCAATGACAGAAAGGGATTTGTCATTTTGGTAGAACACAAGGTACCTTCCATGGGAAATTTTCCTACTCCAATTCCCCAGCTAAATCTCTCATGTATATATTTACACTGGAAAACAGCATAGGTACTGTTGACTTGCACGTAGTCGTGTGTTACACTGAACTTGCATGTCTCCCAAAACTAAAACCCAGGCCTAGAGTCCTGCTAAGAATGAACTGACACTTCAGAGGCCTAATTCCCCTTTCAGCAAACACCACAGACCCAAAGGCTGCAGAATCACTCAGTGTCACCCCGTGCAGGATTTCTTTCAGCTGAATCCCCAGGAAGAAAGGGAGAACACGCTGTTCTGTCCGTCTGCACCCCCTCTGCCAAATTAAGCACAGCCCAGGGCTGAGGCATAAATTCCCCATTCTGGGGAGCGACAAGCATGAATTTAAGTCCTCTCAAGTGAAACCAGGTCTTTACTTCTGAATTTTACGCAGTTAATGTCAATGCCACCTAATCCTGTAATTGCACATTTTTAATAAATAATGTTGTTTTTTTCCAAGGCCTTCTATACTGGTCTGCACTGGATACACCCTGAGCACATCTACTGGCCCGGGTCTCTCCAGAAACCCGGCACCACAAAGCACAGCTCTGGGGTCTTGAAGGGGCTCCGGTGGGATGAAGGCGTCTCACTGCCCGGGGCAGGGAGCTGCCAGCCCGCCCGCCCGCCCAGCGCCCAGGGACCGTTCGGCAGTCAGAGGAGCTCAGCACACAGACAAATGACAAGGGCGGACCGGCATTCCCCTACACAGCAGCCTCCAACGGCGGCCGGACACCTCTGTGAAAGGTTTACCTCACCCTGAGGGGCCAACCCGAGCGACACCCGGGCTCAAGAAACCCCCGCTCCCACAGGCCGGAGACCACCTCGACACGCAGGGCAGCCCCCGCCGCGGCCCACCCGCGCCTAACGAACCGTCCCCCCGCCGCCCCCGCAGCCTTCGGCCCGGGCTGCCGCAGCTCCCACCGCCCCGCGGGGGCCTCCCCCAGCCCGGCCGCAGGCAGGAGGAGCCGCGACCCGCCATTACCTGCCGGCGGCCCAGGCGGAGCGACACCACCGCCCCGCCCCGCCCCGCCCCGCCCCGCCGGGAGAGGCCAGCGGCGCTGTCAGTCAGCGCCGGATAACGGTCACGGCGCGGGAAGGCGGGGCGGCCGCGCGGAGTCTCCTCAGGCCGCGGCCCCGCGTGTTGTCCTGGCTCGTACGAGCGCTGCGGGCGGCGGTTAACGCTTCTCCGGGCTCCCCGAGAAGGGCCCGGGCGAGGAGGCAGCTCCCGGGGGTCAGCGGGCCGCCCCCGCCGTGGAGGCGGCTCAGGGTGAGGCGGCCCGGGCGGGCGGAGCCGCCGCAGGGGCGGTTTTCTCCCGCCCTGAGGAGCGGGGGGGGGTGGCGGTGCGGCGCCCGGGCAGCTCCGGAGTGGGGCGAGGTGTAAGGGTGTCGCTGCCTTGTCACTGTCGTGGAATTGCTTTAAAGAGACAAGAAACAGGGCCCGGGCTGGGCTGTGACCTGACTGTAAAGGCAAGGAGCAAAATTCTGGGTATCTCCAAGTGCTGCTTCAGTTAAAAAAAAAATTGCTTTTGATTCAGGTGTTTTTCTGTCTGCCTTTTTTCTCCTCTTGTATTCTGAGGCTCTAAATCTGCCATTTTTGTTCAGGTGGATGATTACACTTTCCCATATTGTGATGTTCAAGACCCATAGCCGTGCCCTGGAATGAAGAGGAAAATCAGTTTATCCCTCCTCATCTCACTGGGAACTGAACTGCCGAAGGGGACAGGAGTCCGAGCTGGGTTTCCCACCTTTACTAGTTGAGGATCTGTGCTACATAAAGGTCCAGAGCCCGTGCCTTGTGTAGGTACACAAACCTTACCTCTCCTTGTGTATGTGCGCAAACCTTACCCCACCTCGTGGCAGCCTAGAAAACCATTATACTTACACTGGTGCGCAGGAACATGCTACTTATTAAATAACTTTATAGCTGGCACTGCCCAACTTACATGTCCTGGTGCAAACAAGCATTACAATGTAAAGAAAACATAACTGAAAGGTTTGGGGATTTGTTTTTTTGTTCTTTTTTTTTTTCCCTAATCCATACAGGATGAACCTGCTTTCAGGTTGATGGCAACCTACTGGAGGCTTCACTTCTCCGACATAGTACGTTACTGGTAAGAAGGTAGAAAAGGGTTACGTGTAACCTGCGTTCAGGCTGTAATCCAGGTCAGGTTCTGGCTCCCTCCCCTCCTTTTTGTGTAAAGTTACAGCTTGGCTTCTCAAGCTCGAGATGACTGAGCTGTGCAGTGAGGGACTCGCTCAAGCCAGGGGCAGTAGCAAAGTCTGGTCATTGTATTTAAATTTTTTAAGCAAGAGTGATACCTTCCTCCCCTTCACCCCGGCGCGAAGAATTATAGCAGGGGACAAGGCTCTTTTAATTGTTTTCTTAATGTCTTTTTTTTTCCCCTCCCCTTAATTAGTGTTGTTCTGTTTGTTAGAGATATGAGACTGAGACTAGTACAAAACTGAAAATACATATTGCTCCTGTGGCTGGTAGAAGCTGTGTGGATGTGGCTTTTGTACACAGGAAACTGAACTAGACCACAACTGTAGCACCAAGTTCATCATCTGATTCCTGACAGCAACCCACGCCAGAAGTTTGGGAGAAAGAGGTTAAAAGAAAAGAAAAAAGCCATTATAAAATTGCACCTGTGTGTATTGAAGTCTCTGGTTGGGTACCCTTCAACAGCAATGTGCTGTCTCACGCGAATCGTTACTCTCATTAGCTAGGAAAAATGGTGCTCACATTTACTGTTGGTTCAACTTTAATTTTGGCCTCTGGTCACTCAGATCCCGAGGTCTGGGGAACTCCGGTCGTGACCTGCACGCTTCTGCAGTGGCGGGAATTCGTCACTAGAGGGTAGAGGTGTATATGGATTTAAGGCACTGTTCTGGATAGGTGGAAATGATAATATTTGTCTTGAACGTAAGAAATGGCTCAGCTGCTTAAAACTGTTATAAAATGAAAACAAAGCATGGACAAGGAGTTTGCTAATTCCACCAAAATGTTTAATACCATAACAGATTTTCACTGAAGTACAGAGCTAATGTGAATATTTGTACAAAATATGTGGTTAAAAATAGTATTGATTTATCATATATACAGATATGTCACATCTGTGTCAGAAATGCAGACACTTGAATGAAAACATGAGTCATGTTTTTAAATCTACAACAACATACATGAAATATTTCTGCAGCTACCCACAGTAGGACAACTTGCCAAATTGACACTTAAGGATCCGTCAGTCATTACAGGTGGCATTTCTTTCGGAAGTTTCTGAACAAGAACTCTGCTCTAAAATGGATTCAAAACATCTACCTTCATTAACCGAATAGTGAAGAGAACGCATCTGTGTGACGTTAATGTAGATACAACTTTCTCATACTAGCTAAATGATCACGCACAATAATTTGTTAAAACAAGGCTGATTTTCTGGTGTATAATAATAGAGAAGTTTAATCCTTCTTGCTAGACACTCTTACTCGGGTGAGTGAGGAAGCCCCTGACTCAGGAACAGCAAATGGGCCCTTCTTAGTACAGCTCTCATTTACATGAATTTAAACCCTGAAGTCTGTCTTAAGGTGCTTAATATCTTCATTTTTCATTAACTTTGAGGCTGCTCACACTTCACAGCTTTCCCAGTCTTACTCCAGCAAGAATCTCACTAACAGATGCCCCAGATTCTAGGCTTTGTAGCTGCTGCATCGGTACTCAATCCTATATTAAAAGAATCCACGGATGACTCTTATTGTAGCCCCAGAATATCTGTGTAGCAACTGAACAAATTGACAAAAGGGGAGACACGAATTAAGTCTTTTTTTTCATGCTTTTTGAGCATCTCTGCACTCCTCGCCCTTCCATCGGGAGTGCGGCTGCTGTTCTGCCTGTAACGGTGCGGACTCCGCTCCCCTCCAAGCCAAAGCAAACACACTCAACACTTCATACAGGCGTGTGGGGAAGAGCTTTACAACGCTTCCTCCCTTGTCATTTTACCCCCGAATGCCACAGTCTATGTGTACTTAAAAAAGAGCACACCTCACATTAGAAAAAGTATCTCCTTTTAAGAGGAGCCTAGAGTGTTTGAAAGCTGCTGTACTCCCCCCAGAAGATGTGCTAAAACACAAAAAGCAATGTTTTCTTGATGTTTGGGTTTGGCTTTTTTTTTTTTTTTTTTGCTAGCATAGTTATTCAAGAGCATTGCATGAGGATGAGTATAAGCAAAGGTCTGTCTGGGATTTTAATCCATACGTGGTTTTGCTTTTTAGTAAAACAGAACTAAATATGATTTTTTGGGCAGAGGTGAATCAAAGAAATGCAAAGGTCTTAAATTCACACTAGTATGTGAGAGAAAGTCGTAAGTGGCTAAATGTTTAGTGGTAAAATGTTTACCACTGAAGAAGGAACAAAAATAAATTTCGTAAAGATTCTTTAGAGGAGGCGATCTGAATGCACTTTAATCAGGATATCCACAATAACCTGCTTAAATCCCCTCTTCCTCAGAAAGCCTGTTCCAGCTCCCCAGGTCCGTGACAGGTATTGCCTTCACTTCAGGCAAGCTCTTCCCGTAAGTCTGCCTGTAACACCACCAAACTGACTACGGATTTCATCACCGGCAGTAAAACACCGAAGGCCCCAACCCCTGCGAGTTGCTGAATCCATTTCAAGAAGCTGGGCCGATCATCAGGGAGGGAGGTGGTCACCACAGAGCCAGCTGCAGAGCTGGGGTCTGCTCTGCGCTTCCCAACACGTCCTCCTCAAATCGCCATCTCTCTTGCTTTGATTGTCACTCTTCAGGACAAAAAACACAGGGCTGCGCAAGGAACAGCAACAGCCAGACTGCAATGAAGTACGGGGAGCTTTGGCTGTGGGTTGCCAAGGCACGAGCCATGGAAGCCACAGGCCCCTGCTGCAGCTGGGAGAAACGCTCTTAACTCCCTTGAGTCGGTATCGTGCGGGGTTAGGTTGCACATTATCGCTTGCATGCACAAATGCCCAGATAAATAAATATTGCCCATTTGCATGTGCAAATTAAATGCGTGCCGAAGTCATACGCATACAGACAGTCATGTCCTCAACCACAGCCCAGTCTGAGATGCTCCGGGACACGCAGCTCCTGCCATTTACCACTGAGGCCTTGAAGCTTCTGTCCAGTGCCAAGCAAGACGGAAGAGCCGCAGTCGGCATGTAGGTAATGCGACATTTCAGTCGGATCAGATGAAGAACCTTACTGTAGTTGGGAAAGACCATTTGTTGCTCAACAGTGAAGAACAGATCAGGCCTCCTATAGTGCATTTTACCTCTGAAGGACTCCGTAAGAAGATGACTACTACTACTTTTTCTAATCAAAACACAGATGTTAAGGCCTGTCTTTTCAAAAGGAATCAGTGAGCTGAGAGCTTGCATTTCCAACAAGACTTCGTAAGCAGATCCACTTTTCAGAATAATGAACAATCATCCTTTAAGAAACTGAATGTTTTATGCCAGGCACCCAGAAAAAAAAAATCGTGTTTCCAAATGCAGTTCTGAGTGATCAAATATAAGAATTTCACAAGACAGTTAATTAGCAAACTCATCTCCTGGTTTCCAGTCCTTTGCAAGATCCAGTACAAATTGACACAAGAGACTACAAACAATGAGTTTTGATTTTTGTAATAATTAATGTTAATAGAAGCTTCTCCCCAGCCTGGATGGTAGCTGGATGCCATGTTCCTTAGGCAAGCACTCATTCCCCAGTACAACAAAAGCACAGGAAGAACCGCATCGGCTGTCGGGGATGTGCTTTCGCTCACCGGGGACTGCGCTGTATTCTTTTTTTGCATACACATAGCCAAATCCATGCAAACCAGTGCAAGTTCACATGACTCCGTGAAACTGCAGCAGTTTAAAATAGAACATGGCATATCCTGCCAACGAGAGGGCTACTTTTCCTCCCTAATTTCTACTGAAACAGAGTTCGGCCTATGTCACACATTTAAGCATTTTCAGTTCTACCAGTTAAGAGAGCAGTGGTATACACCACACTAATCAGTTTATTTATATCGCTTAACTCTTTAAACGTTGCTTTTCAAAATGCCAACGCAAGCAGAACACAAAAATACTGTTTGCCGTATTTATTTTTTAAACTAAGCTCTGAATTATACAAGTGTAAAAGTGATTAATTAGCCAATAGCTTTTTAGTACTCCTATAAAATATGACTAAATAGAATATTTCAAAAGTATGTACAATACAATGGAAATGCTAACATAATCTGTCACAGTGCTCAGACGTACCACTGTAATCAAGTCGTGCAAGATGGTTCAGCCTGTTACTCTGTACAAAGAACAGTCTGTCTCTTTGCAGAAAGCTTTTTCGCTGTTGCTGAATGGGAGGGAGGGGGCAAAAGACCAAAATAATAACAACCCACCCCTCCCACCCAATTTAGGATCAAATAAATGTTAAACAATTTATCCATGGGGCTCATTTTTATAACATAAAGCACTTTACAATAACTATGTCTGCAGTCTTGGTATGGTTGAGGAGGGGATGCTCTCGCCATGTTTTCTTGCTGAAAACAAAGTGTACTTGAGCGTGTATGTGTCTGTGTTAGGAAGGGGGGAGTTTGTACTACCTCGTCTTAATTACAAAAATCAAGGCCACAAAAATTCATTGTTCTTTTGTTCCAAAAGAGCAGATTCTAAAATACCCTTTCTCCGTGCGCTGTAAATGTTTTCATGCTTTTAACCGTGCTTAGGAAGTCATTAACATTTCGATTTCGTATCTGAAAGGTCAGAAAGGACAAGCAGGCAGCGGGCAACAGAAACAGCAACTGTATTCCCGATTTCCTTCTTTAATTTCCAGCCAGCAGCAGGAGCAAGGCCCACCCTACAGAGGGCCCCGGGGCACGGCTGCCAGCCTCCCCAGGGCTCCTGCTTCGGGAAGGAAACGAAAAGGCCATCCCGTCATCTGTGTCACTGTGCATCAGGAGCTGCAAGGTAACACAGAGGTTTTGTTCTTATCTATCTACAGTATTACAACATGAGAGAAGCTGCTTTAGCACTGCAGACACCCTGGGAAAAGTGCAAGTCAGAGGGACTAAGCTCACCAAAGAAGATTCCCGCTGAAGTGAGTAGAGGCTCTCTCTGTGAGTTAGGAATCAACTAGGCCAGTTACTCTTCCAGATGGTCAGCATTTTTTGACCAAAGCCTTTCTTCCGTGCCAGGCAAGAACCAGCCTTTAGCAAAATACTACCTTAAGAGTCACAAATGCTGTTACTTCTATGATAGGGACGTTATTCCATAATACCTGAAACATTTTTCTATGATGACCGTTATTTTAGCATATAAAGGTGATATATAAGCTTTCACCACAGTTTAAACGGGCTTCTTTGAGTTTTCAGGTTTGTAGCTGTGTTTCTATTTCTGTGCTTTAACCAATGAGCTATGTTCCAGTCCCTCCTGGGTAGTACTACATAGTTTTATAAAGACAAAGAGTAGTCATCGAATGGCGCCTGCTCTTAAATGTCTGAAAATGCACTTTGAGGAGAGACCATTTAAGATCCAATGCTTTAATTTGCAGTATAGTTTTACACCATTTGAGGCCAAAGTCGGTGGTTCAGAACCAAGTCTCTCTGAAGTCTGAGTACATGGACACAAGGACCAGATTCAGCCTCCAACACTTTTGCATGTAAAAAAATCCAGAGTATCAACTTCGATTGGAGATCTCTGATCGCTTACATCAGTTGACGATGGGACAGTAATTTATTCCATACAGGATATATTGACAAAAAATCTCAGCCGTTTAAATCTTACTCTCCCTGTTTACACTGGTCTAAAACCCACGGACCTTAGCGTTCTGTATGTCCTCAAAAAAGACAGCGGTATTACTCCTGAAATATTGCAGGTGGCCTACGACGGTGTTTTCAACAGGAACGTCAGGTCCTAGGGCAGTGAGTGACAATTTATTTATTGAAACCAATTCTAAATGCGTCACTGAAAAAATAACTGAAGTGAAATCTCTAAGGAGTTACTTTAAGACAACTTTACACAGATATCATGAGGATACTAAAGCCCCATTTTTTGTTCAGTCTTGGCTGTATTTAATGTGCTTCTATTAGTGTAACACACGCACGACGACGTCCATAATGCAGTAACAAGTATCACATCATAGGCATATGCTAAGTAAAGCACTACAGCTCAACGGGAGCAGTAGGGGGTGGTCAGCGAATGAACTACGTGAGAATGGCATCTCCTGTCTTCACCGACCGAGCAACGTGCTTTTGTCCCTGGCAGCCCTGCAGAGCCAACAGCCCAGCAAGGGGGACTTGCCTCTGCTGAAGCCTGTAGCCTCACCGCTAATCAAGGGTGGAATGGAACCCTCCCTCAGAAACCGGATCATTAGGTTTTATGACAAAAATCTTGATTACAGAACCTAAGCTGACTTTTCAGATCCCAGAATGAGCTTCCAAGACGTATTTACTTATTTGAACCTGTAAAGGATTTTAAACCGTGGAATCTCACTGTGCCATTTTATAGTCACTGTTGGGAGTACAGCTGCAGCTAATTAGCTTAAAAATCCCACCGTATCTTACACATATGCTCAGTTTTCTGCAGTATTAATTTCAGTGGAACTACTCGTGTGCATAAATTAAGCGCATGCTTAAATATATGCAAAATCTGAGCTCAAACGTCTAGAAAATATGTTCTCAAAATGACAAGTACGCATAAAAAAAAAAATCATCATGGAAGGTCTGCCAGACAGGGAATCCAGTATTTGTCTGCTGTCAGCCATGATGAAAACACAGAACGATTTTTGTAACCCAGTATACATTGCAAGTGAACGAAACATGCAGGACAGAGTGAAAAAAGGGGATTCAGTTGCATGCAGTCTAATTTCAAGTGTGTAATTATGGTCCTGTTTTCTTTGGCCTAAAAAAAGAGAAAAAAAAAAACAAACAACAAAAGAACACCAACTAACCTCTCCTCACCTCCACAAACCCAAACTGCATACAGCTCAAAATGGGCTTTAAAGCACAGGAAGTGGGGAGGGAAAAGGTCTGAATATTAGAGATGTACGAGTCATTGCTAACAGTTTCAGGGCTATTCAACACACCACTAGGAAAGCATTCAGCCTGTGTCATGACTAGAACTTACAGCTATGACAGAGAGCAATGAATCCCATCTTAAACGAGCAGTCAGTTAGCTTCTCTTTCTTCTCAAGCTCAGAGAGAAGTACCACTCATACCTTTACGGGAGAGAAAATGGCAATCCCTATTGATATTCTGGCTCCCTCCTCCTTAGAGAGACGGACTGAAAGACACCGGACCCTCCAGCAAGCTGCTGCCTCTCCCCTCAGCCCAGAGAGCTCTGTCTCCCACCCCTGCCACCATTAAGGACCAGCATGCTCCACAGCGGTTGGTGGAAGAGGGTGTTTTTCTGCCGTTTCTAAAAATGTTGCAAAGATAGTATTCCTCACAGAAAATTCCAGGGGGGTGAAAAGGCCACCAAGCTGCTAGTATATTAAAAACAACACACGCGCCCCCCTTAAAAAAAATTAAAGAAAGGGAAAACATTAAGGTCTGCTGGGGAACTGAGGAGGGTGGAGGAGCAGGCTGCTCGATGCAGGGCACTAGCAAGTATTCTGGGAGTCTGAATATCAAGCCTGATATCGGCCTAACTGCCCACCCTGAGCAATCTCTCTGGTAGTGGTGTTTAGCATGCAAATTATAGCTGTGAAAAAATCCTCAGACTGAAACCCTCCCTTGTTTCTTCAGCCTTGTTTTGTCCTTTCCAGAAAAATCTATTTGTTGGTGTGTGTGATATGGTTACATATACAAAGATCTTTTTCCTAGCCCTTTCATTACATAGGCTTGATTACTGTGAAGGGATTTCAATGAGTTTAATGTCCTGGTACTCAAAAGGCAATGGCTGCCTTTCAACAAAACAAAGCAAACAAAAAACAAGAGCTGTGTCGGAGGAGAGAAGTGCTGCTTCTGCCGGAGAGGCTCAGTTAGATACAGGCGGTGGCAGACCAGGGCGCCGAGTTTGAATGATTTTTGGCTTTGGAGAATTCTTTGGGTCCTCGTCTTCTTCCATGTCGCTGTCGCAGACATGCACTACCACACTGGGAGTGGACTCTGTTCCTGCGTGCAGCTCGTATTTCTCTCCTGGAAGCAGAGAAAAACAGTTAGATCAGCAGTCGACCGTCCGAGTAGCAGCGCAGACCACGGCACTCTTGGACTGCAGAATACTCCTGCACCTGGATAGGGCAGATGAGTGTGTGCTGCTCCTGAATATAGGCGAGGGCAAGCATGGCTAGACTTTTATCAGCTGTCACAACAGATCCTGGGGATCCTGCCCCCGGGGGGCAGCGATCATTGGTCTGTAAGGCCTTATAAAATACCCTGGTGCCTATGATGGTGTTTTGCACACATATTAGTGGCCAACAGCACTGAAAAACAAAGTACAAAGAGGAGAGAGAGCACAGAAGTTCATGGTTAAGAAGAGGGACTGGAATCCAACCTATCAAACGTTTGGCCTGAAGTCGTTTCACAGCTGTTGGGCTGGGGCTCTTCTCTTTTGTTGTGGTGGTTCTCTTTCAGCCGAGCATGGCTCCAGTCCCATCTAAAGTCCACTAGATTCTGCAACTTGTCGCCTCCAGACAGACATCAACACTTGGCCCAATTGCTCCAGAAATAAAAAAATACACATATCTGCTCCAGACGGATTTTGAGATTCAAAGCTCTTTAGCTGGGGCCGTAACAAATTCTGTCTCCACAGATGAGATTACAGAGTACAGTCTATAAATGCTCGCTAGCAGGCTAAACCCTTAAACAGCACATTAGATTTTCTAACTATGTACATTCCTTATTTAAGTCTCCACCCAGTACTCCTGCGAGGTAGGTGAATATGGCTTAGGTGGTTACCTGCAAGGGTCCACAAGCAAACAAAGGAAAATCAGGATCAGACATAGGACTTTCAGTCCTACGTCAGTCTGTTGGCACTTCTGTGTTTTGCATTATACACAGGATCTAAGTGGGTACTGGTGATTAATTAATTAAGGAATAATTTAAGACTGTAAAGAAAAAAAAGTCCCAACAGTGACATTTCTGACAGGATGACTTGGTCTTTTAGCAGTGACAAACACCCGTTATCAGCACTAAAACCTAGAAACCATTCCAGATAACGCGCTACTCCCCTTTGGACTATTTGTCCACTCTCATCTCCAAAACCCACAAGCCACAGTTAAATTCAAATAGGCTTACAGTGACCACACGCATACCTGACAGCTTGGATTTGTTTTCATAAGACTGCTCCAAACCCACTGCATATTGCCTGCAGAATACTCTGAGATGAGGAAGGTGGGGTCCCAGTACACCCAGCTGACCTGTATTCCTGGTGCAGCAGCTCCTAAATGCCTGCATCACAGGCAGAACCCGGCAGTGCTAGGTGCTGTATGATGACAGTGAAATGGCAGTCCCTACCTCAAAGCACTTGTGGTTTGCTCGTGTTACTAATTTGGATTTTTATTTATCGACAACTTTATGGCAGAGTAATTCATGTAAGGAAGGGGTTGCAGGTTTGGCCCTGCATTAGCACACGCAGTTCTGGGACTGTCATGGCATGCTCTCTGTGCTGACAAATTCTTGGTCCAAATAAGACTGGGTGGCTTAGGACTAGAGGACGTGCTGCATTTTTGCCTAAAAAAATAGGAGGCAACTAGTGAATAATAGCTATAAGTCAGGCATCTTGCTGTGAGAAATATTTTACTGCTGTGATACCATTAATGTTGACATTTAACTGCTCTATTTTTGGCAACCTTTTCTCTGAATCCAAATTGAGCAAAGCATTACAGGTCTTGCTGATAGGCTAAAATATAAAAAGAGAAATAGCTTGGTTGTGCTGCATTGAGAAATTATATGGTTTTTCTTTGCCTATTTTCCCTGCGGGCTTCAGCTAATTTCTCAGCTATGGGCTGACGTCAATGCTGCCAACCAGCACTGAAGGCTACATTGGTCACTGTCGGCTCCAGGCAGCTCTGCAGCGCTGCGCACACACAGCGCCGGGCCCCTTCCTCGTACACCAGCACCGTGAAGTAACTCAGATTCACTGCCCTCTTAAAAGGTAATAATCCCAGTTCAAATGCCACATTTTTCTACTGTTCAAATCCTTCCCAGAACGACTCTTTCCGCTGAAAAAGAACAGTGGAAATACATACAGACACAAGGAAAAATATTCAGATGCCTCTGGCACAAGTAACTGCAACAGCAATTAATGTCACTTTGCAAATCAAAATGCGATGCACTCATAAATTAGGTTTTTAAGGCATACAGTTATTTCTGAGCATAAATGAGCTGCAGACTCAGTTCTGCACTCACGATTATTCATGCCTGCAGAACTGTGGCTGAAACTGCAGAAAACCTTTTTACGGCTGAGCTAGGAACAGGACAATGGTAACTACGGGACTTTTATACAGCTGTATCTTGTTCCTAAACGTAACCGTTGTCTGCGGAAAAATACTAAGGTAATAAGTACAAAATAAAAATCCAACAGATACGGCCAGATTACCCCTTCCCTTCTCTTTTTTCCTATGTTTTTTTTTCTTTCCTCGTAAACAACACCTCCAGCACAAAAAAAAAAAATTGAGCTAAATCCGCAGCAGTTACGCTAGTGGAGTAATGGTTGAAGCACTGCAATCGAGTCCTGTTTACAAGACATAGGTTGTCCCAAGCTAAGAGTAGCAAGTCGAGTTAGCATAGTTAAGACTCACCACCTCCTGTGGTTAACATCACTGCAGCATGTGTCCGGCTACCTGACTCAGCTGGCTCTGATGCTGCCCCCTCCGTGTTCTCAGGCCCTGCGCTGCCCCACCGCTCCCGCTTCTCCCGCTTGCCTCGAGAACTCTCGCAGCTTAAGCCAAAGCGCTCCTGGGGAGGGGCGTCTTTCTCCTCCAGCAGTCTTTGGCCTATCTCTATCCCTTAATAATAAGTTGTTTAAATATTCATGTAAGCTGAGATAACAATGGAAACCCACATAAATTTACTCGGAAGAATACCACAAAATTTATCAAGTATGCTCGAACATCTAAACTCCATCTTCAGGATACAATGCAGGAAAGAATTAAGCCGTGGCACCTCCACCATATAGATTTGTCAGAAAATGTTCCTAACAGACCCCTGAAAATAGCAGCGATGTTCCTCCATTCATTTGCTTCGCATAAGAAACAAGACAGGAAATTGAAGTTTCACCATTCAACAGTGGGCCTGGCTGCTTTTCTGTCACTTGGCACTACCTTTTGTGACCACATTAACCACAAGCAAACCCACAGTCTCAGGTGATGCAACAGAGATGACCACAAGAACAGCACAAAAACAACTTAGGATATTTTAGAATTAAAAATAATGGCATGTGATTTTCTGTCCCTTTGTGAATCAGTACTATGACCTTTCATTGACGGTGTATCTCTTGTCTAATGAGGCTCTTTTGTCCAGCAAAGAGTATGTTCATACACTTAATTAATAATGAAGAAGTGGTAATGATAGTGTGCAGCTACCTCATCCCTGATTCTGACTCATGATCAAAGGTTAATGAGTTCAGAGCTGTCCATTCCGTGTTAAACGTGTCATTAGCATCATAAAAATACCTTCCACTTACAGTCCCTTCATCCAAGTGCTTTACAAATAATGTGGTACAAATAGCGGGTAGTCCTTTGTACGGGTACGCGTTCGCGTTGGAAGAGAGACAACCACCCAGCCCATATGGTAGCTGTACTGCACCCATCTGCCATATGCAAGATGGAGGAGTTGCTCCCTGGAAGCCCATTACTGATGTTGCAGGAGAAGGGCACTGTCCTTCTAGGGCCACAAAAACGATCAGAGGGCTGGAAGACCTCTGCTATGAGCAAAGGCTGAAAGAGCTGGGGTTGTTCAGCCTGGAGAAGAGAAGGCTGCGGGGAGACCTCATTGCAGCCTTTCAGTACTTAAAGGGGGCCTACAAGAAAGATGGGGATAGTCTTTTTAGCAAGGCTTGCTGGGACAGGACAAGGGGTAATGGTTTTAAACTAAAGGAGAGTAGATTTACACTGAACACAAGGAAAAAATTTGTCCTGATGAGGGTGGTGAAACACTGTCATGGGTTGCCCAGAGAGGTGGGAGATGCCCCGTCCTTGGACACATTCAAGGCCAGGCTGGATGGGGCTCTGAGCAACCTGGTCTGGTTGTTGATGTCCCTGCCCATTGCAGGGGTATGGACTAGATGGTCCCTTCCATCCCAAAGCATTCTGTGATTCTATGATTCCTCTCCTGGGCAGCAGAACAACGCAGAGGGAAAGCTTTCTGCGCCCAGCAGCTCTGTGCACCCTGCCCCTGGCAAGGGGAGGGAAGGGCAGAAGCAGGCACAGAACAGAGGAGAGAAGGACAGAGATGGAAAATTTCATGTCACCCATCTGACTGCCCCTCCAGCCCCTTTGAATCCTCTCTGGAAGTCATATGAAGTATTTACTATTTCCTCTGAATCAGTGAGAACAAACATGAGAGTTTGAAAACACCTGGGCGTAGAAAACTTGCAGTGTGAGACATGGTTTGCAATCCCTGCGTGCGGCATTTACTGGGCAGGGTCCTGCTCTTCCCTGTTTTCCCCTTCCCCGTGCAAGGCTAAGCTAAACCCAGGGCAGAGCAGGGGCAGGAGCTACACATCCTCCTCAAGAAGCCCAGCTAGAGCATGGCAGGAACAGCTACATCTTAATTGCTCAGAGACAAAAATGAAACCCGGACCCAGCCCCTCCTCTGACCACTAATCATTCGCGGACCCAGCAGCCCTGTGGCACAGACTGCTGCGGGGTCTCCTTTGTGTCCCAAGTGGTACCACTGTGGACCGGAGAGCCATCACGTGTAACACTTCAGAATGGTGCTTTCCTAACATGAAAAATGTGTTTTACATGACCTGGAGCGTAGCCCGAGGGCATTTAGGGGGTGCAAAGCCTGCTGGAATGCTGATGATGGACTGGGAAACGTGGAGAGAACTGAAACTGCTACAAATTTGTCTATATGGGCTACTGGAAGTAGTGCCCAGCCTACACTGGTTTTCAAATGGTGCCTGAAATTGTGGAAGCGAGTGCTAACTGACAGAGGGCAAAATTGCAGCAGGGAGCACATGGAGCAGTTAAGTGCTCAGGACCCTGACCTATATTGTGTGTTATTGCATCGTGCAGATCTCACCAGTGGAGCCGTGATCCCTGAATCGAAGCCATGGGAGAAGGGCAATTTGGCTGGGCAGCCGCTGTGTGGGCAGCGGGCAGGGGTTGAGATTGGCAAGGGGAGGCCAGGGTGGCACCTGGGACCCTGGGGAAAGGCGCTCTGAAGAGTGCAGACTGAGAAAGGGAGGGAGTACAGGGCAGTCTGTTGAGAAGAAATTGGGGGAACAGGTTTGAAAGAGGGGAAGGAGGGAAGAAATATGCAGGTTAGGGGGTAGATAGGGAGGGGGCAGGACTGCTTTCCAGAAAATAAGGACTTACACCACTGCCAGGAAGATGGTGATGGTTTGTAAACTGCTGCACTAATAAATGGCAGAGCAAACATAGCTGCCTTTTCTTTGAGAGGAGCAGCTCTGCTGTATGTACATAGCCTAGACCTGGAGATTCCCTCCTCCCCCTTACGAACATTTCTAATTAGAATAGAATAGAATATGATATGATACATGATATTTCTCATTTCTTCAAGGTGGTGAGGCACTGGGACAGGCTGCCCAGAGAAGCTGTGGATGCCCCATCCCTGGAAGTGTTGGAGGCCAGGTTGGATGGGGCTCTGAGCAGCCTGGTCTGGTGGAAGGTGGCTCTGCCCATGGCTGGAAGCAGATGATCTTTAAGGTCCCTTCCAACCCAAACCATTATGTGATTCTATGGTTCTAAAATTATTTCCTGTGTTCCTCAGTGGGATGAAACTAAGACCTTAGAAAACGTTACAGAAAAGACATGAGGGCCTAGACCAGCTTGGTACATTGCAAGCGTTCCTGTAGGAAAGCATTAGGTCCAAGTCAGGCCAGGCAGAGATGCAACCTGGGCCTGACAGGCAAACAGCCAAACTACCACCCTAGTTCAGTGCAATGCCTTTGTATCTTCATCAGTATTTTAAACTACTGAAGTTCTCTTGACAGTGGAAGTGTTTTTCATCAGAGATTAATGATCACACGTCTTTATTTGCAATATATTGAAAAAAGTGTAGGCTGGTGGGCAGAACCAGGCACAGACGCAGTTGCTGGCTCTGACTGGTCTACGGCATTCTGTTCATGCCTCATTTAAAGCTCAATTTCTGCATCTGCAGAAAGTGAGAATACACATCAATCAACCAGAAACTTAATTAAACGTGCCATGGTCTTCCCTAAGAAGTAAATGCACCCTTATGATCTCAATTTAATGCTGAAGGACCAAAAGCCAGCTTCCTTTTGTGCACAGCAAAAAGAAATCTTTTCCGTTAGACCCCTGAGATGCCAGTCATTGCTGCAGCCACAAGACTGCAAAAAAAAAAACCCACCTGTCCCAAAACTGAGCTTGGAAAAAGACAACACACAGCAAATCTGTTAGCTAGCTTCCAGCCTATTCATTTTACTCTGGAGCGAATCTCCCAGCCTTTGCGCCTAGGGACAGTTTTAGTCTCTAATTTTGTGGCCATGATGATTATGGCAGCGTACTGTGAAAGGAGATGACCTGTATTCAGGGAATGGGAAAGTAGCGTGGGTCTGTGTCCAAGTGGTGTATCTTACCTTCCCAGCAAAGTAGGTCAGTAAAGCTCATCTTATACTGAGGACGCACAAAGAAACTGTTCGCTACACGCTTAAATGAGTTTTTCTGGTCCTCAGATATTAATCTTACCAAATCAGTGTATTTAATATAGCAAAGATTCCTCACGGCCTAAAAGACATAGAAGTCAGGCTCTAACATTCGGAGTTCTGTAAACAACTGTGCCTGTGAGTATTGTTTGATAGCTGTTAAGCCACAGTTACATTTGTCAATTGTGTTTTTTGAATGAAAAAAGAATCTAACTTAGCTGAGGCTAACAGTGTTATTTGATGTACAGCAGTATGTTTTACTGATGTGATACTGAGAAACGAGTTTTGGTGGGATTTGTTTTTCAATGAAATTCTAAACATAGTAAATGCACAACTGAGAGCTGCAACACTATTTTAAAACCGCCACTGCAGTTAACTAAAATTGATCTCTCTAACAAGTGCTAAAAATAGAAAGAAGAGAGCACACAATGACTTTTCATATTGCTCCCTGCAGGCTCCTTAAATACGGGTGAATATGACCTTCACGCAAAGCTGTCCCAGGGTGTGGGACAATGAGTGATATTTCACATTCCACTGCTCTAGAACAGGAATTGATTTATTACCCAGCTAGCTAGGGAATTTGTTTACATGTTTCCATTTATAACACTGCTGCATCAAAGGAAAAAAAAGGAGTTTTTTGCTTTTCTTTTATTCAGCAGTTTAGAACCAAAGCATGAATTCTGGAAATAATAATATGCAATATAGTACGAAGTGTTACACCTGACAGCCCTTTTCTATGGGCTTTCCTGCTGAAGGGGAATAAAACATAGGAATCTCTGATGTTCTCCTGAGATATATTTTCCCCCTGTGAGAGATCCCATGTGAAAAAGATAAGAGATGATCCTGCAAACCTTGCAGATCACGAAACATCTCTTCCCGCACCCTGCGCACTTCAGCTCTGGGTTACTCTGGTGCAGTTACGCAAAAGCCCCAGTGATAAGATGTCTGCAATCGGAAGCTAGGCTCAGAACAAGAAAGCAGCATCTTCAGTACAGCTGGGGAGAAAAAAATTTCTCATCCCACAAGAATTTCGAAAATAAACTGTGATAAATTTTCATGAGCTCACCCTCCAATTGTTCTTAGATTGGACCTGAAGTGTTTTATTTCAATATGAAAATAATTTAACAAGCTATTTTTTCTAATGGTTTACAAATGTAAATTAGACTTAATTTCTAAATGATACTGCTTAGACCTGAAACCTTTTCCATTTTGAAAATTTTAAAAGAGGATGCTTTAACACTTTTGAAAGAAAACTATTTGTAAAGATGACTTAATTAAATCAAAAGTAATCCTCTCCTATGAAAAGTTTTGGTTTCATCAGATGAGCATTTTCTAAGGGAAAGCATTGTTTTGAAAATCCCAGCTAGCTTCAATTCCTGGCATTAGCTGAAGATGGGAAGACAGAAGAAAGTCTATGCATTATCCATTGACATCTACCTGATTTTGATAGAAGCTATAACTTATCCCATTCCTTCTGCACACAGTTTTCAACAGAAAATGGGCGGTCCCAACAGAGCAATCCTGCCAGGGTTGGGGAACGGTAGTTCTCTCTCAACAAACTTGTTAACGTGAGAGATTCTCCACTCTGCTGGAGATGCAGTGATGCCTAAACATTTGATGAGGTATTCTGCATCTTGGAAAGCAGCACCGAGCAGATGTGATTTAAAGCAAAACCTCCTCAAGTTCATGGACAAGCATTTGTCCATTCCCCACATAAACCACCAGTTGTCTCATCTAAGCACAAATCCAAGCACAATAAATTGTGTAAACAAGCTTTGATCTGCCGTTCAATCAAATAGCACTCAGGAGCTGCAGATAAGATATAATTCTGTATGTACATACGGTAAAACTTACTTTTTTGAAAGGAGCAAAGAACCAGTTGACACGTATCGACTTAAATCCAAAGCTTTACTGCAACTTACAGGCTTCACCTCGACTTCCTCTACAGTTATTCTCTATACTGCTATTTCTCGTCTGCTGCTTCTGACACATTTTCACACAAGGACCACAAGCTTACCTGGTCCTAGCTTAGAAACTGCATAAAGGAGGTCGTAGTTGATGACAGGTGTTGCATCATCTATTGGTTGCCACCCTACAGGTGGGGAGGCTGGAGGCGAGATGAGAAACTGTTTTGCAGGCTGTGGTGGTGCCAAATGAAGCTTGTCTCCATCTGTCTCAGAGGTCTGAATCTTTAAAGCATAACAAATACATTGTTTAGTATAGGATGGGTAAATGGAATGATTACGCAAATCATACACTTCTAATACCAAGTGCCACCCAGGCAGGGTTTCCGCGTCAGTCTCAGCAGAGAAGGCCTGGAGATGAATTTCATCTCAACCTTACAGATGGTTCCTCTACAGTAAATACACTGTGGGGGGCTGTTATATAGGCAAAGCTACAATGTTTGTGCCTACTGTATATGTTCTCTGAGGATAAATGCAAAGCTTTGGTATCCACAGCTGCTGGTTCAGAGATTTTTGAGGCTGAAGAGGTATTTTTGTGATCTACTGGCCTAAACTCCTAAATAAAAACAGACATTAGATGAGAAACCAGTAACTCCTGCACCAAAGCCTTATCAGTAACTTCAGAAAGGTTTCTGAAAATTTGATTTCTTCAGCTGAAGTGATAAATGAATCGGTCATGTCCCTTAGTCATTTGCAACTAATTGTTCTCATTTTATTTTCATCTTCAATTAACTAGTTTAATTCCTGCTTTTTTCTGGTATGTTAAAGGAGTCTCAACACCAATGAATTACACTACAGCCATACCTGAGCGAGTTTACAACCACCTCGGGCCCAGAAGCAATGAGCTGCATTGGCATGACAGCAAGCCTGAGACAGCGCCCTGCTGTACCACGGCGGGGTTTGCAAAGAGCCAGTTTGGGTCTCTCAACTCCATGTTCCCCAGAACTTCTAGTTCTAGAAGTACTTATTCAGTCTGGCTCAGGTCCATATAAACAGACACTGCTCCAGACACTGCGCTGCTTCCACATATTCATTCCCTGGACACAACTAATAAGCTCTTTTAAGACTGCATGTACTGGAGAGCATAGTGCAGATACCTAAATGGCTTTGCAGAAAATCAGCTTAGATATGGAGACTAATCACTACTATGCACATTTTTTCTTTTTCTTGTGTTATCCCAAGTTTCCTATTAACCTCTTGATTGTGCGGTTAGAGTGAAATCATTCTCAGATATGCTTAACAGCAGGTTTTGAAACCTTCCAGAAAAAATTCAGAGCCAGATCTGGGAGATTAAGGCATATAAAATGGGACTGAGGTAGATTGTCAACACCTAAATCCAGCTGTAAAATCTTCTGAACTCATCTAACCCATTAAGCGTATTGGCTTTTTCACAACTGTAGTTTTCCATCTTCCTGAGGGTCTGCTTCTGCCTAGGCTCCAAACAGCTCCTATTCTGTCCAGGCTGTAGAGGCTCCAAATTGAACTGCCTTTTAGGTTTGACTGAGATGTTCAAATGAGCCTGCCCTTCACCTAAGACCTCTGAAGGACCAATCTGACAGCTCAAAGCACACGTACGTTGCTTATAAGCACTAGTGACCATCCCATAAGCCGCAGTGGCCACAGCAACTTATTAAAATACATTCAGAAGAGGTGGTGGTCAGGTTCTCAACCTCCCTCACCTTTCTGTATCCTGGCTGGGGCCTAGTACTCACCCAGGCTGTGGGACATCTGGGTTCTCTCAGCCGTGGCCAAGAAGAATTGAAACCCCCACCTGACACTTCCAACAGATGGACATCATCCCCTGTGCCCCAGGCTGGAGTAATTCTTCTCCCCCTACCTTCTCCCTTTTACTTGAACTTACTGAATTCCTTTTAGAAAATTCACACATGTATTCAGTAAGAAAAAAGAAAAGGCAGGAGGAAGCCTGACTGTGGCTCAGGGTTGCAGTCAAATAAGTAATTCGGCCCTACTTTTTTTATGAACTTATAATACTTTACATTACTGCTTTTTTACGGTTAGTTTAGAGAGTTACCCACAGAAAATACCCAGTGTTGTAAATCAGTTCTAAGCTACGTAACTTCTGTGTGTTGAATAAGCAACTTGGGTCCTAAGTGGTCCTTTAAATTTTCTGCAGACCCACTGGGCAGGTACAGCTCAGGCAACGTAAGGATGTCTGAGTAATCTTTTAGCAGTAAATCTGAGTAATCTTTTTAGCATTGGGCATGGGAGGAACCTTTATTACTTCTGTTCAGTGCTACTGCACGATATTTCTGTAAAAGCTATGCACTAACATAGAAGTAGATACCAGATTTCATTACCTGTGCGAAATACAACTTCAACTTCTTCCCTCTGAACTGTGTTTCATGCAGCTCTATTCTGGCACGAGCAGCTGATTTGGGACTACTAAAATTTATCCGCACACGCCTGAAGCTTTTAAACAGCTGGAATGTCACACAGTCATCATAGGCACGGAACAAGCCTTCAAATTTTTCCTGCAAATGAAAAAGAAATAATGCTGAAGATTAACTTTGTGCTCTGTCGCATCAGTCTGTGTCAAAGGATAATCTGAAACTTGACGGCAACTGATTAACCAGCAGGTTTCAGCTTGTGGCCTTTGGGAGTGGGTGTCCATTGACTCATAAAGGCCCTGTGAAAAGAAACTAAGGAAAACACTGGTCTGGAAGCGCCGAACTCTGCAAAACGTTTGGGGGAAGGAGTCTTCAACTTGAGAGCCCAGCAGCTATTGAACTTCTCGTAAAAGTTGAGCAAAACTGTGGCAGTGACTTAGGAAATGATGCTGAAAAGGGCATATGACTGAAAATACCAGACACCTGTGGTCTCGTCTGTACCAAAGCAAACATTGTGCTGAATTACAATGGAGTCAGCAGACAAAGTCAGGCCCACTGTAACTGAGGGTTACATTCACATCAGCGCTGCAGGGTCATTTTGCACTGCATGGTATGTTCTTCTGGATGTTTTGTCATTTAAATACTTAGCACAGATATACACTCATTCCTTCAGAGTTCCTGTAGCAGCAGGGAAAAAATAAGATAACTGAAAACAGTGACTTGTCCCAAAGACAAACTTAAGGCTTAAAAATGTTTAGCTGTAGAACTCCATGTTCAAAAGCACATGACACAAATACGGATATTTTAACATTGTAAAAGAAAGGTCTGAAGCGTACCACATCTGTGGACCTAGAGATCAACAGAAATTCAAGGCACGTTAGCAGCCTTGGAGGATCAGGCTCCCTCTGCAATTTCTCTGTAAACTGTGCACACACAGAGGACTAGTTCCACATCACCAAATAAAACCAAAGTCCTGAAATCAATTCTGACATACTTGCACAGGTCTTTTCATTCACACAAGCATAGATTCATAAAATGTTAAGACTGAAAGGGAACAGTTATCATTTAGTCTAGCCTTTGTGTTTACTCAGATTTTAGACTGCTATCCAGTGAGTCTCACAGGAAGTCCCAGCATTTTAACTACTGCAACCAAGACTTGGAGTCTTAGAAGATGGTGAATCAGCCACAGCAAAGCCCCTTCTCTTAAGACTTCTTTATCCTGAAAAAAACAGTTTGAGATGATTTGCCACACCATTTCATACACTGTGGGCTATTATATCAGGTGTTTGTATAATTACAATAACCTGATGTTTTCTTTGATACATCTGCAAGTAAGCATGTTTTTACATGTTTTAAAATGTAACTTCTTTTCTTCTCATCCAGGAAAACAATTTCTTATCCCGCAGAGCGGATAACTGGTAGAGGCTGCAGAAGATGAAATAGAAAATGCAATTTATGTAATCTCATCAATACTTCAGTTCTCCTCTGTTGATCTTACAAGCAAGACAAAGAATCCAGAACTTCTTAGAAAAAATGTGTCCTGAAGCACAGTGAAGCTGCATCAGGGAGCACTAACAGCACTGCGGGAGCGCCTACTGTCTGCATGACACATTCGTTAAGGAGTTAACGAGGAAAACAAACCCGTTCCGTGGCAAGGAGTATGAGACACTAATGCGCATGTACCAGATCTCCTTTCATTCACTGCCAACTCTGTGGTCTTCTTCCCCATAACTGATATTCCACCTCTGGCACCCTTTCAAAGGAACCTCCCTGTGGTCTATTAAGCTTTCATGATTTCCATTTCATTTCGCCTGACCTCACTCACCTCTTCCTCTCACCACAGGAGATACTTTGGAGGAGGGGAGGAATAAAAAAAGAGGCAAGAGCTCAGTGGTTTGGTTGAGGGCAAATAAAGGCACACAGTAATCCCACAAACAGCGTGAAGTTGATAGGTTTGTACAAGCAAGTCTAGTCATACCACCTAACGTTTAAATTGTCAACATTTCACACCTGACTTATGTTTTTTAACTGCTTTGCTTAGAGTTTTGCAAAATTCCATTTTCCTGAGCAGAAGGCTACATCCAGTGACATTTGTGTAAAGGTCAGCCAAAAGCCGCAGTCATCTAAGTCCTGTCCTGCTTGGCATTTTGATGCTACAACCTTCACAGTGACCAGGGGAAGAGGGCTGGGGGCAGGGAAAGGGACAGGGCACCAGCGTATGGGTAAAGTAGGACTTAACGCAGTGCTCAGAAACATGCAGTACTGTGTATAATCTAAATAACAGATAATAGTGACTGACTAATTAAAGCTTATGTATTTATGTTACCTATATTACCGATTTCAGACTTCTTCAGTATTTTTTTTAAAAAGCACCTTGAAGTAAAGAAACTTAAATACATACATATATACAAGCGATATCAAGGTATTTATATTTTATTATATACACACACACATATATATATGAGATGATCAACGTATTATAACAGAAGTCACACAAGCTAAAAATAAGCAGCAAGGTGAGTCTTTCCTAGTCCCCTGTAGTAGCTCTCAGTTTCCCCACAAGTCAACAATGAGATCATTCATCTTATAAAAAAGATATTTCAACCAACCGTGGAAGAAACCATGCATGGACTAGTCTGGACACTGGGAAGTAAGTATCTATTACGACTGACTTTATTAGAAACAGATTCTCGCTGTATCGACACAGCAGTATTTTCTTGCATCGGCCAGTCCTGCGTGCCTGCCCTCTCTGTGCACAGCATACGTGACAACGTAGATCTTGGTTAGGGCCACAATGCAGAAGAAGGGAGGATGTGATTTCAGACGTGGGTCTAAGAACCGCGAGCACAAGGAATGTTCTGGGCACATTTCTGGACAATACTGAGATGCACTCTCATTAGGCACCAAAAGGGACAGATGGGAGTATCTCTAAATAAAGCTGATCAAGTACTGGACGCCAAATATAATACTGGGAGAACATTAAAGCGCTATGAACTTTATTCTGCTTACTTTTCAATTTGATACTGGTGCAGCTGTAGAGATCCAGCTTTGATTAACACTCCTAAAAACACCGTCGGGGAGGAGGGAAATCAAGCCCTCCATTTGATATTAATACGGGGCAGTCTGTCCACAGTGGGGACACATCTGCTGCACCGACTGAACCTGCATCTCCCATTAAAAAGATTCATACATCTGAATTTTTCTACATTTTCAGCTGATAATAATAATGACCTCAGCAGAGGTCATTAATCATCAGCTGCAGTTAATGGCCCTCAGCTGCATCTTGAGCCATCTCAACTCCTCCCAGCTTGATATTAATTCCCAGGAAACGCTATATGCTTTAATTGCTATAGCCTGTGACTTCTAATATCTGCTGAATGTACTTATCTGGATAAAAGTCTTTCAGAGTCATTCCAATCTATAAGAAAATGTATCATATACATTTTAAAGACCTAAGCAAATTCTCTCCCTTTCAAGTTTTGTGGATAAATTATTCAAGACTCATAACCCTCTCAATTCAGGACTTCTAAAGTGCTTTTAAGATTCAGTATTTTTAAGATGCTTTTAGAATATAAGTCTTTAAACTTTCAGAATACTTTGAAAACTCCTGAAAAAAAAATAAAGGAATGTCTGAAGTTAAGCAGCAGTGTTGCTACTCCTAAAAAGTCAGAACGCAGAAAGTCACAGTGATGCATTTATTTCTGGGATTTTGGCATGTCTTCATCCATCCCAAGTATGTGAAGGTCAGGTAAATTGTGACCCAATTAATGCTCTGGCAAATGTGAGTGGCCTTCATGTGACCAACACTGCAGAAGTTCTCACTTCTCCCTCGAGGGCTCTGTTCCCTCGCTTCATCTCGCTCTTCCTTTGCTCAACACCAGGCACCTTTCCCCAGTTCTTTGCTGTCACCTTACGTCAGCTCCCATCACCCATCATGCACCACCTCTAGCAGTTTCTAGAGTTCTTTTTTTTTTTTTTTAATTAACAAAATTAGCACAAAGTAGGAACATACTAATTAATGCTGCTGATTACTCAAGCTTGATTGTTATCATTTACGACAGCCATGCAGAGGACAAACAGAGCACCATCCAAAGAAGAAACGAGCACTGGAGTAACAGCCACAAGCTAAAAGCCTGAGTACAGAGGTAAAGCTATGCACTCCTGGACTAAAAACGATTTCTGCTACTGAATGGGAGCTCACCTGGGAACCAGGATCCTGTAAGTCACACGATAAAAGTGATCAGTGAAGTGCGGCCATAAGGAGGCAAACAAAATACATCCAGTAAAAGTATTTCCAGTAAAGCAAGGAACGTATTAACAACATTATATAGAGCGCTATTACACCTCATTAAAAAATGCAGGTTTTATTGCCTGTATCCCAGATAGATTAAGCCAAACGGGAATAGATTCAGATAAAGGCTACAGGGAATGAACAACTTCCTGAATAAGAAATGAAAATGCTTAGCTTATTTAGCAAAACAAAGCAAAGCCTGAGAGGAGATGGGACAATCATCAGTAGCTTACCAGAACCGTATAAAGACAAAGTATACTGTATAAAGACTAAAAGACTATGTTGGCATAAAACAAGTGGAAACAGTTGGCATAAACAGGGTTAGGCTAGAAGTTAAAGAAGGTTTCAAACATCAGAGTAATGATCCAGAAACAACCTTCCAATTACAGCAGCAGTGGCAAAAGATTTTTTTTTAAGATTGAAATTGGTTAGTTCAGGAGAGGGACTATGACAAAGTATCGACACAACAAGCATTGTACGACATGACTGCCTGAATTAGCAAGTGAATTGGGTTCCGACACAGCAAGTTCCTGTGATTTATTTCCAAACATTTCTTTCATGAATAGCTCCACTGGTACTGTGGCCATTCAGGACAAAAGCCAAGGCCTAATTCAAATCAATGGAAGCCTTTCCACAGACATCACTGAGCTTTGGATTAGAGCCCTAGAACTCAGAACACAAATTACATTTTATTATTCAGTATGTTTACGCTCATTATCACCCTTGTTACACATTTGATTTAGGAGATGGCTGTGAATTGAAACTTTAGTCTAATCCTTTTTCCTAGAGTTTTGCAAGCAAATAAAGCAAGCATTTTTTCCATTTTAATTTTCCTATTCGTTTATATAAACGAATATATATAGCCAAGGAACTAACTGTATACAATAGGAAAACTGAGACATAATTTACAATTATGAAATATGTTTTTCCTGAAATTAGTTCTGTACTGGAGGTAAATTTTCTTGTAAGAAATAAACTCATATCTCAGAGTCGAATGTTTTCTATTTTCACATAGCCACGCTGGTTGTAACACCGCAGATCCCTCATGCGGCACAAGAAGAAGGATGGAATTTGATAGAACATATGGAGGCCGTACACCGAAGACTCTAGGAACAAAAACATTCTACCCCCAGATTAATTCCCTGTTTATAGCAAAGAGGATGGGCATACTGGTTAATTCTAGGGGGGATAAAGGAGTCACTAAAGTGGCATACATTTAAAAAAAATAATAACACAGAAGCCTAGAAAATACCAGCTGGAAGTAATTTCAGGATTGGGATATGTCAATGCCACATGAAGGGTACTGTAATGACCTAGTCTGGATATTGTGTATGGCTCTTCTCATCCAGGATTAAGGAAGATGGAGGCAAGCTGGAAGAGCAACAGAAGACTGCAAGGATGATCAGAGAAGCAGCAAGGCTATCACAGGAGGTAAA
Source organism: Platalea leucorodia (assembly GCF_965183815.1). Taxonomy (NCBI): domain Eukaryota; kingdom Metazoa; phylum Chordata; class Aves; order Pelecaniformes; family Threskiornithidae; genus Platalea; species Platalea leucorodia. The sequence continues at coordinate 121,698,192 of NC_138825.1, read as the reverse complement.
GGTAGATGATCTCACCTTGGGAAACAGAAACTAAGGTACGATGTGTTTCCTGCTACACCTAAGTATAAGGAAATCAGTAAATGATGTGAAGGGAAAGGGATTATCCGAATTAAAATAACCAACAGTGTTGGTATGAAACAAAGACTGCCCATTAAAAGATTTAGGCTCAAATTGAGGAGGTTATTCAGCACTAGACCCGTAAAATTTCAAAATGCCATTGGCCCAGAAGTAGCAAAAAGGCGAATTACTTTCCTGAAAAGGATACAAAGGAAAGATTACAGGACAGCAGTATGCAATTCAGTAGTTCTGGACATCGGGGGGGGGGGGGGGGGGGGAAGAAAAGAAAAAGGGGCTCTGCTTTGTCTAATCATAACTTTAAAGAACTGGGTTCACCTCAAGTGCTTTTAACAATTATTTCATGAACTACAGAAAACAAGCAAGCAGCTTGATATAACTCACATGTGAAAATTCCTTAAGTGGCAAGAACCCCTGCGAGTAGCCAGTGTAAACAACAGCCTAATCAATGATCAAATTCTCTGCTTCTAAACAGGTAAAACTTACCAGGAAACTTTGGAAGCCCATATGAGAAAGCACCATTGATTCTCAGTTAAAATTCCAGGAGTGCTGTAAAGGGAGGAAATATTTTAAGCCAATTATGATGATGATCAATAGAGCTCCCATGGTCTTGTCCTCAGGCCTTTAAGAAATGGCAGGAGAATAAAATCTGAATTTATCATTCAGAGATCACCTTAAGGCACAGGTCTCCAGGTCCTAGCTTTTTATTTTACCTTTCACTGAAGGTAGCTGTAGCCAAGAGTGTGAGATCTTCCTACTCCCTCCTTACCAGTGGGACAGGGTATTATTTGAATAAAATATTCAGCCTGAATACTACTCTCTGAATGTTGGTTTGCAGAAAGTTTCGGCTGTTATCAAAGGGAATCCCTCATACAATCCCATAGGTGGAAACAGCAATGAAAAAATGCAATAGAAAAATGTGTCCTTCCACCTGTCATTCATCAGGGTACATTTTAAGATGGTAACATTTCTACATGTGAGAAATTTTGAAAGGGGGAAAAAACAGGGAACACTAGGTATTTTGTCAGGTAACCAGAATTACAAAGTACTCTGCAATGACCACTGGTTACCGTACTGTCTACAAGTGTGTTTCTCACCTTGGAACTCAGTGCAAAGTTCTGCTCATCTCTTCCTGAAGTTAGATTAGAGCATTGAGATAGGGGTGAAAAGAGCTTGGGTTTATTTATTTATATTAAACACAGCACTAATTAGCCTCTTCCAAAACTGCACAATTGCCTCAGTACATGAACAAATCAACCCAGGTTTGCTACCCCAGTTCATGCAGTTTGTTGTTCTGTGCTTGGCTTTCTGTTGTTTTTAAGGGGTGAAGGTCAGGTAAATTGTGAGCCAATGATGAAATGAAAGAGAAGAAGCCAAAATAAATTTTAAGGTTGGACTTCGAAAGGGGCAGGTTAAAAAATGCATTAAATCTTGCTCTCTGCGGTTAAATAAAGACCGATTTGCTTGCACTATTGCAATCTTGTTAATGTTAAAGGGGGTCCTAATACCTTTAAGTTTTACTACGTAAAGAATACACATTTTGTATTCCAGACATGATGCTAAGTGACCTTGTTGCTCTGCTCTTTGCAGTGAACAGCCCTGGTCCATGGCTCACGCATGCTGCCACGTTACCCTTACACACCAGGGCTGGTTTGGAGGCATCTGCATAAAACTTTTACATCCTGAAGGCTGCATCCAGAGTTTTGCCTTCATCTTGTGCCGAAATCATTCTGACAGCAGAAATAGTTGATATAATGCTTACTGCTTATAGATTCAGCGACTTGTTCCAGAGAGAGACTTTGAGAAAGTATAACAGACATTACACAATGTGGTGTAGACATTTGTAATTCATCATCTCACAAAAACGTGTGATGACAAAAATAGGTAGGGAACTGGAAGAAGCTTGATGGTTCCCCCTCACACCGGGACGGAGGCAGTAGGAGCCATCCCTCACTACCAGTCCTCCTGCATGAGGACAGTCCACCAAGGCATGATAGCACTGCAATAGCACTGCAAACCTCCTGGTGAACAAAACAAGACAGACTTGCTTCTTGAAAAATCAGCTGAACTAAATAAATTTATGTTCAGCTTCCAACTCATCAGCACAACAAAAGGTACAGAGATTATATCTGCCCCAAAGCTTAATGGAAACGGCATTCACATTTCAGAAGAGGCTGACAAATGTCAGGGGCACAGAATTTTGCTGCGTTGCCTTTTCTGTTTTTAACCAGCTCACATCCCTGTTTACCTCAATGTGACGCACATTCCTCCTGCTTAGCTCCACTGATCTGGAAACCAAAGGCTCCTTCAAGATGAAATAAATTGTTCCTGTGGCAATGCCAAGGGGGTGATTTAATATAGTTTGGAGACTTCTCAATTCAATTTCACACCCAACGATTGAGCTAAAAGAAAAATCCACACTTTACATTTCTTCTTTATATGAGCACTGCTATTTTACTGTATCACCCGCAACAGCTTTTTTGAGCACTCCGTATTTGAAATACTCCAGTTCCAGATGCCATATTAGCTCCCTGAAACGCTGGAAGCACTCTTTCAAACCGGCTGGCCAAGTGCACATTATATGACCAGACCTATTCGTTTCGCCCCCAGTGCTAGGGAGCGTTCTGTACAGACATCACGCTTTGTTCTCTGAGAAGCTACTTTTGATGCCTGTGCTGGCTACCATTTTGTGCAACATCACTCGATACTTTCTTTTTTTTCTCTTTTGCATCGTATTTGGCAGTGAAAAAAAGGCAAGAACAGGTTTGTGGAGGATTTAATGCAATTTCTGTTTTCCAAATAGCAGCCTTACATTTTGGCTTTAGAATGATAAAAGTAATGCTAGTAACAAAGACATGAAGAAAAGATTCAGACTTTCCTGAAAAGAACCTTTTTTTATTTGTTTGATTTTAAGAATTCAAACAATAAATGAGTAGATAATGTATGTAGTGAACTCCAAGGAGCTCATCCGCATTGGATTTAAGAATGTACATAGTACAATACTGGCTATCGATTTTGTCTTATTACTGCAAACATTTGAGCCCAACAATTAATTGGTAGCACAAGGAACAAACGGCTGTCTGTACATTTAACCTGTTTCATTAATTCCTAAAGTTCCTATTATCTTAATTTAGCAAACAAAGCTAAGGAAGAAAAACAACCTTAATTAGTTTTTACCAATAGTTGCTGTGTTTATATCAATAAGGTGCTCCAATAGGAGCAGATCTCTACAGCAAAACAGTTGGTGCTGAGGACTGTCTGATCAGGTGCCACAGACTGAACGCCCGTTAGCAGTTGGAGTGTATTAAGCACACTACTGGAGTGCGTCTTCTATATTAATTTCATCTGAAAGGTATCCAGTTCGTGAACTGCTCTGTGATGTGAACGAAAAGCACAGTTAATGAAGATCAAGAGGAAAGCTGCCTCATGAGGATCCCCAGCTCGGACTAAAAATGCTAACGTAGATGCAAGCCAGTATCTCTCATAAGAATAGTTAGCTGGCACCCCTGGAAAAGCCAAAAAAAAAAAAAAAAAGTGCTGGGGACAATAATAACTAAGCGACTGGTAGTCAAACTTGTGCAGGAAACTAGGATTAAAGTTACGCATTACAAGAAACTGCATGAAAAATAATCCTACTAACTGTATGAACTTAGGGACTGCAAGAAAAACTACATAAATATCCATCTTCTTATTACACTATTTTTCAGTGATCTTTGACAACTTAAGTGTCATCTCCTCAACCCTTCTGAGGTGTACCACTCTCTTCTTCTGTGTGGTGACACTGAGCTGATGACGGACTCGCTTATGGTCACAGTGCCCACTTACAGGGAACCACAGGAGTAGAACCAGTGTTTCCCTAAGTAATTCAGGAGCATCTTACTTCTATAAGCATAAACGGTCCCAGTCAGAGGATCTAGAAAGCTCAGTCTCTTAAAAATCTGTTGCCAAGCCTGTTGAAGTGTCAGGGGACACCTCCGTTGCTGTCAGTGATGCAGAATCAGGACCGCACTGAACAGAATGTTAAATGCAAGAATGAAATAGAATAAAGAGAACGCTAAGCTGAGAAACTTTATTTATACTCTTGGAGCTGTAATGTTGTGAAACAACCATAAAATACATACTATTCATTCCCTGTCTCTGTCAACCCAGTTAAACTAGAAAAATAAACAAGAAAAAGCCATGGGACAGTTTAAAATAAAGTGCTTGCCTTGCCCCTTCCTGATTTACTATTTTGCCTACAGTGATCAACATTTATAGCATTTCAGCTGTTTCTCATCACGGTCATGGGGAATGCTTTTTCCCTTCCCTCTCCCCCACAACTGCAAGCTGGACTAACATGACTAAAAATATAGTCTCAACTTGTGTGGATTTAGAAAGGACACTGACAATTTTGAAAGTGACTTTTAAAAAAAACCAAGCAAGAAAGCAGAAGAGAATCTAATCTCATGCTCCTGCATAAATGTTATTCAACCGTCGAAAAAAGGTACAAGGGGAAACTATTGACCCACCAATACACATCCTCAGAAGTTTAGTAAAAAAATCTCTGCTGAAGTGTGGCTTCAAATACAAAGGGAAAAAAAACAGTCTATGCGGAAACAAAAATGTAGAAGTCAGTTTTCACTCAAGGCATTAGTCTTACTTTGCACCTCCGCACTAAAACATGAAACAAAGAGCCTCCTACTATCCCCTCTTGCCTTTCTCCCTGCCATTGCACAATTAGTGGGCAGAATCTGCAGCACTGCGACCACTGTCTAACACCCTGCTTGTACTATTTGGCTGTTTCGTATTCTTGCCAGTCTGTCTCGACCATCTGTCATTCGCCCTCTTACACTTCATTTGCAAATTACTCAAGCAGGTCTGTTTTCTGTAGACATTCGAACAGCTCCTAGAAGCTACAGCCTCTAAGACTGGAGTCTTTTTGCGCAATAAAGATACATCAAGGACAATAATACGCTATCTCCAGTTGAGTGACTGAATGGAGTCTGTAGCAAAACTACATATAGAATCATAGAATCGTTAAGGTTGGAAAAGACCCTTAAGATCATCGAGTCCAACCGTTAACCTGTGACTGCCAAGTCATAAACTGCACGTGAATACATTTCAAGCCTAACGGTACACAAAAAAAGTTCAATAAAGGTACCTTTTATCAGAAATAAACATGTAAGAAAGAGGTAAAAAGAAAACTAAGAAAAAAATCATCATTGGGCTGGAAAAGGGCAAAGGTGTACACAGAGGAAACTTTCTGCTTTCAAATAAAAGGATATGGGAATCCCTTTCTAGGATCCGTTTCAGATGTATTCTGACCTATTCTGTCTCTTGTACATCCAGCTCAGTGTAGGTGACGGAATAGGAGCACACTGGTCACAGAGCAACACACCACAACTGAATGGATGACACATACAAGTCAAACACATTTTACCTGATGGGCTACCTAAGGATTTGGGGGTCCAGGGTCACGAGAGATGCTTACACCACACCACAGCTTTCTGCATTTTGCGCTTGGTTAATACAGCAAACCCCTTCACATCTCGCTAAACAACAGAGATCAATATAGCTTTCTTAAAATACGTTAACTTGTTCTAGTTCCTAATTTCACTTTAAAATAGAGAAGTGGTCTAAGTGGGAAAAAATAGAAAATGGAAGAGGAAAATAAGGTGAAATAAACAACCTTAAAACATAGTTCAGAAAATATGACATCTCTTTTAAATCGAGAGATCCAGAAAAAACATGTTGAGTTGCTGCAATCTCTTAAGCAAAATTATTTCCAGAAAAGGCTTTTATGATTCATGAAAATCTCCTTCTGTAGCTTGCCAATGAAAATCCATCTTCATCACCAATTCTTTATGTATATTTTCTTTTTAACCTATTTTGCTCTTTGTAGTCCTTCCTTCATGAATTGTTTATAAGAAAACATTTGAGCTTGATATATTTATTTGAAGAGAAAAAAATCTTTTTTATTATTGCATAGGTTATAGACTTTCCTCACAACAGGAACTGTGCTATCAAAAATGGAAAGACACCAGTGTATATATATAGATTTAAAAAAAAAAAAAAAAAAAAAGGGTAACTACAGGTAACAGTCTGTTCCTCCTAACTTCAAATGGCAGAACTTCCATAGACTAAAATGGCTATATTTATACTTTGTACTGAAAGAGGCAACTATAGAAGACTGCAAGTATAGCATTCTCCCACATTCACTGATTTGGTGCCCACAGAGGAGCCTCAGATGAGGTATAGTCTGCTGGCTATGACTGATCTTAATGCTGCTGTCACCCTGAAAAGTTTACCTGGGAATTTGATTTTGCAGAGCATGGCAGAAAATGGATGGAGAGTATCTACATAAACAGAGATGCTACACTCTTCCCTCCATGCTTTTTCTGTACTGTCACTGTAACACCTGTTTCACCATTGTCCGACAAAAATCTGAAGATGCTTTCCAGTTTGAATAAGCTACAGTGAAAAAAAAAAAAAATGCTTGAAATATTTTTACACTTTGAGAGGCTGTTTTCTCTCCCATCAGAGGTCACAGTCTTTGGAGGACCCCAGGATCACAAGCTGCACAGATGCTGAAATATCAAAGAAATGCCATACAGTGGTCTACCTGCCTAATTAAAAAAATTTCAACAGCATATTTTCATTTCCAGTATATACCACAATGCTTAATTAGCATCCAGAACTTTTTTGTGTTATAGTACCTAATGAAATCAAGGATTTGGCACATATCAGAAAATTGGGCTGTGCAGGCCAGAAGAGGGGTTTGGGTGGACTTGGTGAGCAGCTTCCCAGCACCCAAGAAGGAGTTACTGAGATGACAGGCCCCGGCTCTGTATCAGGTACGTAAGGGCAGAAAAAGAAGCAATGGTTTCTATTTGCCCCAACAGCCGCTAGTGCTGTCCACTACCAGACAGGATACGGAGGAGGGAATTTCAGTCTTACAGTGATATAATTGTTTTATTAGGCAGATGGAAGAAACCCCAGGGTGAAAAAGCAAATATTCCTGACCAAACTGCTCCCATGTCATTTTTCAACCAACTGGATAATTTCCAGTTGGCACAGATTTTGTTTAGAAACAAGAACTGGAAAGTAGACTAATCCTATCTTACAGCTAAAAACAGCACTGCTCTTCATCAAAATCATTTTCATTTCCTGATGTGAAAAATGTATCAGTAACAGCATGATATTAAAATGATACTGGACTGGCATTATGAAACTGAAGCCGCTCTTCACAGAAGCTGTATCCAGAGCAATCAGTATGAAGGCAACAAGCCCGGTGACTGGCAAGCAGAGTGGTAACCAAATGTAGATTTTATTCTTTTCATGAACAAGTTTGTTAAAAATAAGTAGGACATATAAGAATAATTAGTTTCCCGTAGAGTCCAGTTTCTTGCCCTGTGGCACTGTTTCACCCTGCCTCTGTGCCAAAGAAAGGTACGTGCCTCGCAAATGCCGTTACGTAAGTCCGTAATGCGTATGTCTGCAGAGGGGGAGACAAACGTGGGGACTCGAGGGAGCCTGGCTTTGAGGTCAGTGAGATTTTCAAAGCGCTAAAGTTTGGTGCAAATAGACTCTAAATGACATGAGAAGACGAGGGACTACCAATTTCGGGGGAACTAGTCAGTCAAAATAAAGGGAAGCAACCTGCTCACTACTGAGGTTACATCTTCAAATGTCAGGGGGTCTCCCAGACCCCTCAGCCTGATGTATGGACCCTACCTGCACCCAGCTGCAAATCACTGCACTGCAGAAGCAGTGTCAGCTGGAGCCTCAAGAACAGAATTTACACTTTTCAATTTCAATTGAACTGTTTACTTAATCAGTATGGGATACCAATATTTAATTAAGAAGGACAAATTATCAACTGAAAGTGAACAAGTTCATCCTACAAGTCCCTTAGTGCAGTCCACAGACTCTTTCTAAGGGGTATTTAAATCAGAAACACAGTAGATCTAGACTTGCTACATATAAACCTCAAATTTGATGGAAAACATTTAGGGGAGTATAAATCAAAAGAGGTTGAAAGCAAGGGTACCTTCCTATAGATAAGTGGTCTCAAAATAGAGTAGTTCAATATATACCAATCTGCAGCTGTTATCAACCACATACTTTATTTTACATAGACATATACACTCCCATTAATTATCATTTTACCATATATATACACATATACCAATTACTTATTCCCAAAGTGAATTCTCCTTATCCAAGACATTTTAAAACTTCTTAAAATCCATCTGCTCTGCTTCTGTTTCACTACAAAACTATATAAACTATAAAACTATATAAAACAGTTAAAGCTTAAGCAGAAATTTTAGCAAACACTGAGCCAATGACATTAAAAAAGACTCTGCATTGTTTTCTAGGATGCAGTACGCATTGAGTAATCTCCTGTTTCGGGGCCACTACTGTAAGCCAAGCAAATGTTTTTATTCAGCAATACTTGGTGACACCAAGCGCTTTCCCCTACCCCAAGGAATATCACTACTTTGGGAGTTAATATTGTGGGCAGGTAGCTTAAATCACTACAGTTTTCCAACAGTTTCAGTCTAGTTATCTGCTACAAAAGCAAGAAATAGATATCTAAACATCTTTCCTCTTTATTAATTTATTTAAAAAAATCAGACAACAATACATCTTCTTCTCAAACCTCTAAAACTTTAAGTATGCCAATAATTTATTTCTGTCTAACATAAGCAGCACACTTATTACTGTTATGGCCCAGCATTTGGCTTTGCTCCCAGCTGTCGTGATTAATAAGAATTTTTTTTAGTTCAATGATTCTCAGATTATGGTTCAAGGACTAGCAGTAGCCCGCAGAAAGCTGGCTGGTCGCAAAGCCCTGGAATTCCTCTAATATAATCAGCTGTTCTAAAAGTAAAGGTACTACCTTTCACACTTCAGTGGTTTTCTTCTTAGGATCTGTAAACAAGATAGCAACTTGAAATCTCATTTTTAGATAAAAAATGTGCATCTGAAAAGTCTAACCAGCCTGAAGAGACAAACGGCACACCTGCAATAGCAAGCTTTGACTGACCACAGAACCCAAAATAATTAACTACCACTCAACAGAATTAATGAGCTCAAGAACACCACAATATCCACAACTCGAGAGCTTTCAGTCAGCTTGACAACAGAGTCAGAAAGTACCTGGCTCTTGCAAACCACTATCCAAGCACCAAGTGGGCCTAGACTTTTATTCCGCAAAACAAGACTCCGTAACAACTTCAAGAAGTGGAATAATCTCCCCACACCAATAACTAGCTATAACAGAAGAGTGTGAGCACTGTAACGGCACCATTGGAAGGGCTGCCATCCCGGCCTCTTTGCTAAGCTTCTAACGTTCTTGCAGCTTTGCCATGTTCTCTCCAGCTCTTTAGAGCACACTCCAAACTAGCCATGGTAGCCCAGCATCAATGTACCAAAGAGAGAGACTAAGTGACATGCACTGTCTTCCGTATATCCAGAAATTACATGCAGGGAACTGTACTCTGGGCTGCATAACAAGAAACGTGGCCAGCAGGTCGAGGGAGGTGATTCTGCCCCTCTGCTCCGCTCTGGTGAGACCTCCCCGGAGTCCTGTGTCCAGCTCTGGGGACACCAGCACAAGACAGACATGGACCTGTTGGACTGGGGCCAGAGGAGGGCCATGAAAATGGTCAGAGGGCTGGAACACCTCTGCTATGAGGAAAGGCTGGGACAGGTGGGGTTGTTCAGCCTGGAGAAGAGAAGGCTCCGGGGAGACCTCATTGCAGCCTTTCAATGCTTAAAGGGGGCTTATAAGAAAAATGGGGACAGACTTTTTACCAGGACCTGTACTGACAGGACATGGGGTAACAGTTTTAAACTGAAAAAGGGTAGATTTAGCTTGGCCATAAGGAAGAAATTTTTTACAATGAAGGTGGTGAGATGCTGGAACAGGATGCCCCATCCCTGGAAGTGTTTCAAGGTCAGGCTGGACAGGTCTTTGAGCAACCTGATATATGGAAAGATGTTCCTGCCCATGGCAGGGGGGCTGGACTGGATGATCTTTAAAGGTCCCTTCCAATCCAAACCATTCTGCGATTCTGTATTTGTTTTGATTACAAAAATATGATACTGCTGACTGTTCTCTCTCTGAATCTGAATTCTCTCAGTGCCAGGAGGCACACAAGGCACGAACATCGTTCTTCCACTTCGATCGGTCTGCGGCTGCGTGCTCTGGGGTCCCAAGGGCCACAGCGCAGTCTTCTGTTGTTTTTTTCCTCAAGACATGACCGATCCAGTTCCATCTCCTCCTCCTCACTTCATTACTGATTTTCTCCATCTCCGAGTTGATGCTCGTCGTTTCTGCAACTTTTTATTTTTTTTTTTTTCTGGGAGGAGGTAGTTGGCCTCCTGCCCAACCCCCATGACTTGGAGGGCCAGTGGTTTTTCTGTCAGGGTGGCCTTCCCTTAGGCTGCGTTGGTTCACGGCACCTTCTTCAGTTTTATCTGATGCACCCTCCAGAGAGGGATCCCCTATCCACCACCCAGGGGACGCGCCTTCTAGCCGTGCAGCCCCCGCCGAAGGACTGCTGACTGTTACTCATTGCAATTCACTAGAACTCAAGAGATTTGCATCACACAACTGTTTAGACATGTGAATTTCTTTACACAGCTGTAATTTTGATTTCAAGATTTACTCCTTTGCAGTGGTCTTCACTGAATATCATCCTGTTGCTTAATTTAAGGTTGTTCAGAATTTTGACCCTGCCCCACCAGCACAGTGTCATCCACACATTTTTTTAAGGTTTTTCGCTGTTGACTAGTGTCATTACTGTCAACTTGGTTCCAGAAGAACCACGTGAGCTTGTCTACTTAAATGCCTTCACTCTTTGAGAATGAACCACTTCTGGCTTAGACATTTTTTTAAACCACTATGCACCCACTTTATGGAAATTATATTTAGACTGTAAATTACTTATGAAAATGACTTGTTGAACAGCATGAAAGCTTTAGTCAAAATATCCACCTTCCACATCTCCTTTATCCCACTTATCCAGTTGCCCTGTCAAACAAGGAATGCATATTGATTTGACATGATTTGCTCTAGACAACCCAGGCCTAGTTAATTCTGAAGTACTTACAAACTTATTTCCCCGAATCCAAGTTAGATAAAATTATCTGTAATTATCCAGGCCTTTCTCCCCCTCCTCCTTTTAAACACGAATGCTATTTCTTCCCATCTCCTATCCTCAGCAGTCTCTCTGTAACCTATGAACTCAAAGATAATTTCAAATAGTGGAGAGATTATTTCAACTATATCCTAAAGCATTCTTTGGTAGATTTTATCACATCCTGTACACTTTAGTAACTTTACCTTACCTCTGTATTTTTCACAGTTTTTCTCTGCTCTGGCCACCACTAGGTTTTTTTGTTTGTTTGTTTGTTTCTGTTAATTTAGCTGATTATCTGTCAAGTTCTTTATACAGACTGACACACAAAATCAGTCATACCTTAACCCTCCCTGCATTGTTCCTTATGTGCTGTCTTCTTGCTGTTAATGGATTTGCACATTGTTTTCCTTTTACTTTATATGCATCCCAGGAATTTCCTTGTTCTTCTTTAAATCCTCTGCTAATTGAAATTCATTTTGTGATTTTGCACATTTAGTTTTCTCTTTATATAGAAATCCTTAAACTGCTGTAAAGCAAAAGGAGTATCTGATCAAGCCATAACAGTCGCTTAATGTACGTCCCATCTGTCCTTTGCATCAGGACAGATAATCTCCATTATGCATTCAAAAGTGCCTCCTTAACTGCTAATTCTCATGCACTTCTCAGTCTCTCAGATAATCTTCTTAGAAGACACTATCTACCAGCTCCATAAGGTTGCTGAAAATTACTTTAAAAAAATTTTTTCCTTGTTCATCTGATCTCAGACTTTCTTTATTTCAAAAGCTTTCTTCAAAATACATTTTCACCAAAAGTACTTGCCATTATTAATTTCTTCCTTAATTGCTAGGATCAAAACCTATAATCAAGTACAAATTACCTCTCTCCATTTGCTGAAAGAAGTATGCCCAGAATATTCTCGTAATTTGATATATTATGTCTTACTGTATCACTGTTTGGGTACTTGAAACAATTTAGCAAGTATTGGTTTTTATTGATAGTATCATTTACCACACTGGACAACAACAAGGGAAAACACATAATTCCTTCTTACATTCCAGAAGGATGAAGCAGAAAGGAAGACAGAGACAGCGGGAATAAGATCTATGAAAAGAGAATACGGTGGTTTTTTTAGGGCTTACAAAAATATATTCTGTCCCATGCATGCATATGTAGCCTAGTCTAGCCCCATTCAATGACTTCATTTCTTGTAAGATATTTAACACCAAAGAGTTCTGAGGAGGGAGTTGAAAGGAGGGGGACAGCAGCCCAGAGTAACAGTTTGCAAAGGGATTTTTTTTACCTGGAGGCAGAATGGAGGCCTGTGGAAGGTGCTTTCAGGGAAGCAGATGAACTTTCAAGATTAATTTACGTAAGGTTTCAATGATGCTAACACCTGCTTGGTAAAAGCTTTGTCACAAAGTCCCCCTTTTTTTGACCATCACCTGGTTTCTTTTGACAGCTCGTGTCAGCTTCTGCTCTCAAAGTCCTTAAATCATTCCACTACACCATGACAAGTCAAAGTCCTCAATCAATGGTTGTTTTTTCTATCAGTTCTCCCTCCATCCTAAACTTCTCTGCCTCTGTCACCTGCTCAATAAGAAGGCCTGCCACAATCTACCTCCCTGTTCCAGCCTCCGCAAGAGTTTTCTCAGTCCTTGGTCTTGCACCACAGAGGCACTTCTGATGAGGGAAAAAAAAACAAAATACCAAAGAAAATCCCTATCATCATACTGACTTCCCTCCTCTGAAATCCTGTGCTCCCCTTCCTCATTTCAGCCACCTTTTTGAATAACCAACTGCTTTCCTCCTCCCTCAGGTTAAAACGACAGCTCAGAGGATTTCTACCTATGACCTGCTCCTTAAAGATACTTGCTTCTCTTAAATAAATGTTCCTCTTTGAGGGAGAAAAGCCATTTCTGACAGTGGGCTGTTTTTTGGGGGTTTTTTTTTGTTGTTTTTTTTTTGTTTTATCAGCACTAGCAAATAAAATAATAAGCCCCCCAAAAAATCACACACACCCCCCCAAAAAAAAAAAAACAAACCAAAAAACCAAACAGAAGGACCCCCACCAAACCAACAGCTACAGAGAAGTGGTGGTTAAAACAAATTTCTCAGTATAGTTCTAATTATTTAGACAATGAAAAAGTTTGTATCCTTACTGGTTTAGTTATTGGTTTTCTCTGAGAAACATGGAAAAGTAACCAAAACTGAATGAACCTTATCATCAGGCAAGAGAATATGAAGCAAAGGACAATAAAACTTGAGGCTGGTAAACTTGGAGTAAGACTTGTACAACAAATGAAACAATCTTCTTCTTATCTCCTCCATAAATGGAATTTCATTTCTGGAGAGGATTAGCAGTTCTTTTACCATAAGTTGTTCATCTGCCCGCACACCAGCACATCTGACCTACATGAATTAAAGGACAAATGAGATTTCTGCAAGTTTACCACTTCTCTGGCCATGACATGGGTAAAACACAGCAGAACTCACGGTGCATGATTCAGCTGTCTGAATGCCTCCACCTTTTATGGCCAACGTATCAAGATTACTCACTGCAGTATATGAAGCAGACAGATACTTCTGCAAGTGACAAATTGAGCTGAAGAAATCACCGTGTACAGCTGCCTGCTGATACTGCTCTGAGCACAGGAGGTTCATTGTGTTTCTCAGCTCCGTGACTATTATTTCAACAGATAGAACTATGCAGTGATGCAAAACTGGAGACTCTTCCATGCTGCCGTACATTTCTCCTGCTAAATATGAAACCATCCCGCAAGATAAAAGTCCATCTCTCCTTCCAGATGTTGCCAGAATCTCAGGCAGATTCTGAAAGGTAGCAAGTTTGGGCTAATTAAAAAAAAAAAAACAAAAAAAAAAAAAAACAAAAAAAAAAAAAAAAAAAAAAAAACAAAAAAAAACAACCCCAAACCAGCTATCAACTAAGCAAAGCTCCTTGCTCTCTGGAAAGCATCTAGAGCTCAAACAGCATTTGAGACTGAACTTCTACAGAACCCAATTATTAAAAACAAGGATTATTAATTACACCAGATCTGATACATTCCAAGCCAGCTTTCTAATCAGAAAATTTATTTCCTGGTTCCTTAGTTCGCCATCTGCAAACAAAAATACTTGGAGCTTTTTATCCACAACACCACTTTGAAGTTTTTCAGCAACTCCAGGAGTGCAGAAGAGAGACACACACTGCTCGGGAGATGCAAACAGCAGCCCGCAGCTGTTGCCCACAGGCCCATCTATCTGGTTTCCTATTGCGCCGTTTGCTGTGCAGACATCCTGCAAGGACAGCGGGGCTGTTTACTCCATCAGAGCTGCTGCAACCAAAGGCTTCTCCTTGATTCAGCACCAACAGAAACTCCAAATGAGGGCAGTTAAATGCATCACAAGAACACTGATGTTGTGAGAAGGTGCTCTGTGCTTTCAGGAATTAACATGAACAAAGCAGAAATCAACCTGCATTCTAGATGGAAAGCATACGCTGGAGCCAAACTTGATGGCTGCATGTGCATTTTAGAAGCATTGTCAATGAGAAAAAAAAAGGGGAGAAGCTTGCTATTTGGCCAGAAAAAATTAAATGTATAATATCCTATACTGCAGTTAGTGGAGAGAGCAGCTAAGCTGTCATGCCTCAAGCTAGCAGCAATTGAAGCTCATCTGTATGATCTACACCAAACCAAAGAGTCAAGACTCAACACTAGGAAGTCAGTAAATGCTGTTACTTCAAGGAGAGTTAGACAGTACAGTCTCAGAAGTCTCCCATGGGGAAAATTTTAATTCTGTTGGCATTCAGAAGGTGCTTATTGACACTTAGCCATATTAATGGGGGAAATTTTCAGGAAAAGCCCTTGCACACAGTCCTGGCACCACTATAAATACGTGGATGGAAACCACAAAACCCTGCAGCATCCGAGCACTGACTAGAGGCTGAGCTTGGCCAGTTTCTGGACCGTGGCAGCTTGTGAGTTAGCCAAGTGTTTGAAAAACTGCGGTACTCTTCTTGTTCAGCGTCTCTTCGCCAAGGAAGAATTCACTGCTCGAGACCACGCTGTCATGGTTGTTTGCATTCTGGCATATGATTAGATAATATCTTCCAAAGCAAATATGCTGTTCAGCCCATGAACAATCAAAACTAAGTAGATTATTTAACACCTTTGGTAGAATCACCCCTAGAATATATTAAAGGAAGAACTGTACAACCATAAAGCATATCCATTAATCTATGTGGAAAAAAATTACTGAAGAGATACACACAACAAGGTTGGTGCAGACCTTTGCCTCAAAACCTGCAACTTCTCTCAATATCGAAGCTTAGATCGTGCTAAGAAGCAGCAAACGGTGTCAGTAAAACTTGAGACAAAATGGTGCACATATACAGTACCTTCAGAGAAGAATGAGACTAGATCACTGTAGACCTGAAAACAATGTGCCCTTGAAAAAATTTTTGCAGAAAAACAGAAAGAATTTGTGTACTTCACCTCTCCAGGTTCTTCTGGGAATTCTAAGCAAAGTAATTATTTAATGAAAAATCACACTTGCATCTGTATTAAAAGTACCTCAATCTATAGCTGTACAGATTAATTCTTCAAATCTGCTAAAGCAAATCATCGTCTCTTCATTGTTCCTCACATAGGCCGGGCCATTTATCAGTATAATTGCAAGGTCCATCTTACTTCATTACCTGCCTTGGATTAATGCTGCACCTTCTAGCAACACATTCTAGCTATTATTTATTTTCTTTTGACCACAAATTGCTCATTGTCTAATTATCCTTATGAAAAGGAAATATCTTTATGTGAATTCCAACAGAAAGGAGGAGCAAAAAGAATACAAAACTCTCCGACTTGCTCTGCTGTTCACTCTGTTAATATTAAAAGCGTGAAGAATGATAAGCGGAAAGCATCTCATGTTCACAGGTGCATAAGCACCGGCAGCTGCCACTGACCTCCAGTGTAACAGCTTGACTGCCTCTGAGACAAGCAAAAAGCGAATACAAATAATTGAAGGTAAGCCTAGGGGGCACATCACAACCCTTAGAAGTCTTACCATTGTATCACTTCTTCTTTGGAAACTTCTTAAGGGTTCAGCTGCCTTCACACAGGGGCTGTTAGAAGGACAAAGGCAAAGCCTAAACTATTCCTGTAACACAGGTTACCTGCAGCACCTCAGTCTGCAGCAGCACTGGGTGCGTGAGCCCCAGGTTTGCTGGCTCGGAGTCTCTCAGCACTGCCACTGAAGCCATGCAGCAGGGTCAATGTGCTGGAAACAGCACTACCGCTTCTGGGACCTTTTGAAGAACAGAGGACAGCGCTACCGTTAAATTAGGAGTGGAAAGTATCTGTCTGGACATGTACCTGCTTATGTAGGTATTAAATATTTCTGTTGCTTTTGAAATTTTTCATATTTACCACATAACAACTAGTGTTTTATATTAAAAAATTGATTACAAACCTCTTAAAACAAAGGTGACATATTTTATCTAACTCCCTTATTTTCCATCAGTTATATCAATATTACAGCTTCTTGAACACTGTAGAAAAAGGTTGCACTTTTCTCTCCAAACCAGTCATTTTAAAAGCATTAATACAGATAGAGTAAATGAGTAAGAAAGCTAAGTGTTTTCATTCTTCCTCTTTGTTACTCTAGATGAAGACAGAGAGTAAGCAGAGATCAAAAGATGTGTATCTATTTCTCAAGCAGAACTATTGGATCTTGAAGATTTCACAGATGCAACATTAATTGCAAATAGAAAGAACTATCAGGTGCAATAAATACTAACGGAAGAAGTTATAAAGCAGTCCTTTCAAGCCATCAGGGTATTTTTGGTAGTCATACTGTTGTTTGGCTTCCTCCTTACAGCCCCAGTCTGTGCAGTCTTATGATTGTGCAACAGTCTCTTCCCACAAATCAAGCTCACATGGCTAAGGAGAATTTGAAAAAAGAAACCCTGACACTCTCCCAACAAGTCATGATTTCCGCCACTGGGCAGCGGGCGGTACCCAGAGGGGCAGCAACACTCTTCCCTTTTTCTACAGCTTTCTTCACTTGACTCTAATCTTGGACCACTTCAATTTTAAACCTCACAACATCTCTGTGAATCAGTTACTTTTACAAATGGAGAATTGAAGTGGGGAGGAAAAAACACAGGAATCTAGTATGCTTTCGCCCTCTGGACCTCAGAAGTTTAGATAAGACATTAGACTGCTAAACCTCTCAAAGGCAACTGCAGGGCAATGACTGATCTCCAAACCATCCATCCCAACCAACTAGTATTAGC
This sequence comes from Platalea leucorodia, assembly GCF_965183815.1. Taxonomy (NCBI): domain Eukaryota; kingdom Metazoa; phylum Chordata; class Aves; order Pelecaniformes; family Threskiornithidae; genus Platalea; species Platalea leucorodia. The sequence continues at coordinate 121,680,693 of NC_138825.1, read as the reverse complement.
AGTGTGCTTACTGGAGAGTTTGAACTGAGTAATGAGTTTACAGATTGACACAGATCCTCCTCCGATGAGGATTAATCCCCCAAAGCAATACAGTCGAAACAGTGAAACTATTTCTGCTATTTCCCTTTGCTGCCTGGCTCATGTGTGTTTTTTCCCTGCATTAAGATAATGGTCCTATCCACATTACTTTACATTAATGTCTTCAGATACAAATGCGATCAGTCTGGATCATTACCATTTATTTTCTGTTACAGTAGTGCCTCGTTGTCCCAATTGCATCTTGTTGCCTAGCGGAATGGTGCGTGTGAATGTAACTGAAGAGAGAACATGAAGAATTAATAATATAAGAATATCTTGTATAGAGTAAGAAATAAGAGTTTAAATTCTCTTCCACTGTTTCAGTGATGTCTGGAATTCCTCTATTAGAAATAAACAAGATATTCATTAGCTAATTGCTTATGTAACAAACATCATTATATAAAATTATCATCTAGAGACACCGAAAGAAGAATTTTAATTATCCAGGTGAACTTCAAAGCAGAACTGCACTTGATGATTTCTATGGTTGCCTTCTCAACTTTACTAGTTCCTGATATACAGGCACTGTACAGTCAGTAGCATGTTGATTAGCCTGGCCCAATTTTTGGTTTATAAAAGACAATTCAAAGCAGCAGCTGATCAACACTGGAAGGCCTGTTGGATGGGTTCATGGATGGTAAACCAACAGTGTCAGTGCTGCGGGCCAGCTGCCAGTTTCAGGGCATCCATACAAGCCTCTGTTTGGCGAAAGGATGAGCCACTCCAAATGCTGAAACTAAAAAGCTTTGCCTTCAGTACTAAGTAATCGCTCTCCTGTTCCAAAGGCCAAATGGAAAAAAGAGTATTTCCGAGCCTCTCTGCCAGATGCTAAGAGCATAATGCCTACAGAGTAGGGTCACTTCCATAGGTGGAAAAGCAGCAATAAGCTAAGCAGCTCACTCCACTCCAAGCCCTGTGCCCAGTAGCAGACATTGCCTCTCTGTGTAAGAATTCCCCAGCACTGAAGGGCCCATGCTCTTGAGAAGCAGCAGCTTCAAGGAGTCACGATTGCCACCTGCTGCGACAGCTCCTGCTCTACAGCCCGAACGCACACCAAGCTTTTCCACTGCAGGCCTGGCAAACAGGGCAGCTCCTGCCCACCCGCCTCTGCAGCCTGCTGGCGGCAGGCAGCCTCCCCAGTGCGTCCAACCCACATGCCACAAGCGGGACCATGATGGCTCAGAACAGCCAGCATCCTTCTCCAAAGCCTCACTTCAGTTCTAACCCTAAACTGAAATAAAGTAAGCTATGCTGCAAGCATATCCTAAAACCTTAAGCACTATCCTTGCTGACATTAGAGAACTACTACAGGACTAATAGTTCATTTTAACAAATCTCACTGAGCATCACACGTATCATGAAATCTCTGTTCTACCACTGAAGGTGCCTTCCCTTCACACAGCCAGAAGGTTCCCTACAAAAAAACTTTCCCCTACATGAAAAGCTCTATAGCAGAAGAAAACTGAAAGGACAATAGCCAAGACTTCAGTTTTCAATACTACTTGTGCCTTCCAGTCGACCTGCCGAAGGGCTGGGCAGGGGGGCGCACACAGGAGAACAGAGGAGGGGGAGGAGGCAGGATTTCTGGGCTTGCTTTTGCTCTTTTACTTCACCTTCCACACCCATCTCTTCTTAGAAACAGCCTCCTTCCTTTTTACCCTTAAAGCTTGATGTTCCCTTCATCCTATCAAAGTCAACATAAAAATGTTTATGTTGACAGTGACCATGCCATCAACAAAAAAACCCTCCTTGAAGTGAACCCCTTTTGCAGACAAAAAACCCACTTTTTTTTCTTTTTTTCCCTCCGATTCTCATGGGATCGAGCAAAGAGCAGTAGGTGTCTCCACCTTTAAAATATCAGTAGCCCTGAAACTTTCAGAGAGCAGCCTGCTGTGTAGAGAAAGACGGGGGATCAGCGCAGAGCTAGCTAGGCTTGTGCACTGGACGCAGCCTAGCTGCGGCAGCGTTGCACACAGCCTCCGACAACTGAGTTTGTTGACGACTAAGTGAAAATTAGTCTGCAGTGAGCGGTGGGTCACTGAGGACAGGCTGCTTCTAGCAGAAATGCCAGACAACTTCAAAGTAGACTTACCGTTTCTAAGCTGCAGTGCAGTCTGCAGTGCAGTCTCCATTGTAAATATACCCAAAGTCTTTGCACTCAACATTTTATTTCAGACATCAGGAAAAAAGAAAAAAAAAAGGCAGTTTCAACCAAAGCAAACAAAGTACAGAAAGTCCAAGTAACATGAAAGGGATTACAATTCCTGTAATGTCTCTGTAACCCCTTTGTTCTCTTTTATCCCATGTTCCTCAGCCACACTTTCCAGATGCTGCAGCTTAAATCAGGCTAATCTAAGTCTTACCAAAGTCAATGGAAAGCTTTCTCCTGCTTGTATGGAAGCCAAAATTTTGCTTTTTCATTGCTACTGTCATATGAATAAGGATACAAGAAGATCACTACAACTTTAATTTCTTGCATAGTCTTATGTTGAACATGGACCAGTCTCTAAAAGACAGTTGCTCCAGGTGCAAGCTCGTATCACTGCAGGTGGGATTCCTAAATTCTAAAAAAAAATATGTTCTTAAGTAAAAAAGAAGAAAAAAAAGGAATAAGCAGACAAACATTTTACTACTTCAGAACACTACAGGAAACATGTCCCAATGCAGGCAAGACTGCTCACCTGAACCATTCCTCTGAATTACTCACTATTTCATCTCTAAATCCAGTATTAAACTGTTAAGAAAAAGCTTCTTAAATTAAGAAGAATCTTTTGCTGGCAACACAAAAGCACCTGTACAAAGTATACATGATATCACTTGGTAACAAACTAACAGGGAAATAAAAATCATAATAACCTCTTGCAAATGAAAGTGGTTTTATTTCCAGATATTTCCATTGGCTTCAATGTTTGACTCAGAATTAAACAGAACAGGAATTCAAAATTTGACCTCCAATCTGTAAATCCTTTTTCCCCTGTTCCATTCTTTCAATACTAAGAACAATCAGATTAGAAACTAATGTTGTCTGTGTCTTTGTCCTTTAAATAAACTGCTGAATATCACTGTATTACATCTATGAGCTCTTTCAGATGATCTGTGAAAAGCATATTTAAAATTCCTCTTTCAAACTTAATTTGCAGTGATTTTCTTGCAGTAATATGAGAATAAATGAAAAAGATAATTGATTTCAACAGTAAGCAATTGCACACAATGACTTTTCTACAGCAGTTGTCTAATTAAGAGACTATGAGCCCAGCATATCAAGCCCGAGATTTAAGCATTGTTTTTGATGTATTCATATGATATGCAAGATGCACAACTTTTTGTATTCTGTTATATTGCAGGTGCACCAAAATACTTGCTACAAACTTTTAACCCTTCACAAAAAATTTATACTTGTATATATGATTTGGATCTGAAGAAAAGAAACAGCTACTGTTCAACTGAGTAAAAATATCTGAAGATTATCAACATTGATAAACAACATTTATGGCAAGGCTGATCTAAAAAGTGACACTGGACTAAAAATATCTCGACAAAATTAACAATGAATGATTTGTTATGAACATGAAACATGCATATGCACAGATGTCAGTTATATAACCCATTTCTTATATCATTAAAGAGTAAACACCAGCCTATTCTTTCAGCTTATCAAACACAGTGAAAAGCAGGCACATTTCTTTCCCATATTTCTCTCCCCTAATTAACAGATTTTTTTAACTGCATGTCTTTTACTACTGCAGCAGAATCTCATCTGCCTCCTTATTCTGAATTGCTACATACAAATGCCTATTGCTCCCCAAAGGCTTTTCTAAGAAGCATCTGTAACAAAAGAATTGTAGGTGCATACCTTAACCTCTTGGTTGGCAAAAATCTCCACGTCAACCCCACAGGCAACCAGAGTGGAGACATCACAGTCCATGCTACGGGCTGGCATCCCCCCCTTTTGTACACAGAGTTAGGCAACCTCAGAGTAAGAAACGATTGGAAGGGAAAAAAAAAAAAATCTTCAATTCAGTATTGCAATTGAACAGTCCAAAATTCTGTCTCAAGGCTGACAATAACTGCAAGCTTCCGACACAAGCTCTTTGCACTTAACTGAGTTGCTCCTTGCCTTTCCCTCGTACACCCACCAACTGAGCAGGCACAGCATAGTAACAGCGCTATTCCATCTCTCATGGCAATGACATCACCACAAAGACTGACATAAGCTAAATCTATTTTTTCAACCCTTTTATCTCTAGGCAGCACAGTGGATCAAATTGAACATGATTATGTGCTAAATCTGAACTCGGACTAAATCAATTCAAGCAGCGTTCACTGGCAACTGAGTCATAGCTGTTGTTTCAGCTGAGCGCTTATGTTGGCAAAAAAGATCGCCTGACACTGAAAGCTCCACTCTGAGTGTAAATTAACCCAGCATTTAAAGCCACTAAGCTCGGGTAACGTTCATTACTTTATTATACTTTAAAATCTACAGCAGAGCACTAATGAAAAAAAAAAAAAAAACACAACAACAAAAACCTCACCATTCTGCTTTTAATAGCTCTAAGTCTTATTTAATAAAGCATGCTATTTAACCCCACCCATGAGATTAGAGAACATCTAGTCCTATGTCATCAGGAGTGATCAACATACTGCAAATTCGATCCCAGTACTTAGATATACAAGTTGCACTATGACTGATCTTCAGAAAGATCAGAGGCATGTCTGTGTGTGATTGGGAAGTCAATGCTCCTTCAAAGAACAGAACATGAAAATTTGCCTTGAAATTAGGACTTCACACTAGGCAACCTTTACGCCGTCTGTCCTTAGGGTGACTTCTTCACAAATGTAACAGTATGCAACTGAAAGAAATAGATTTGATTAAAGTGAAGAAGTTTTACACCTGCTGACTCAGTGGTCTGTTTATTCTTTGCAAGTTTATTTTTTAATGATAGATACAAAATATCTACAAATTTGGGACTTCTAAAGTTGATCTTTATCCCAAACTTGCACCATTGTTTTTCCTCTAATGTTTCATTCTTGTGATCCATAAATTACTTTTAATTGTTGCAGGCCTAGAGATGACATTTATGGGTAAATCAGACTAACAGGCTGTTGTGGTTTAACCCGGCAGGCAGCTAAACACCACAGAGCCGTTTGCTCATTCCTCCCCTGCAGTGGGATAGGGCAGAGAATCAGGAAAAAAAAGTAAAATTTGTGGGTTGAGATAAAGACAGTTTAATAGGACAGAAAAGGAAAGGGGAAAAAAAAAATACAAAACAAGTGAGGCACAATGCAATTGCTCACCACCCGCCGACCGATGCCCAGCCCGTCCCCCAGCAGTGGTTGCCCCCTGCCCCAACCAACTCCCCCCAGTTTCTATACTGGGCATGATGTCATATGGTATGGAATAGCCCTTTGGCCAGTTCAGGTCAGCTGTCCTGGCTGCGCCCCCTCCCAGCTTCTCCCTGGCAGGGCACGAGAAGCTGTAAAGTCCTTGACTAGTGCTTGACTAAGCACTACTTAGCAACAACTAAAACAGTGTGTCATCAACATTATTCTCATCCTAAATCCAAACACAGCACTATACCAGCTACTAGGAAGAAAATTAACTCTATTTCAGCCAAAACCAGGACACAGGCAGAATTAAAATATTTAGCTATTGATATAAACCTAGCAGCAGCACATAGCTCAATGCAAGAGACTGTTCTGCTTACTCTGCTTCATTGACAGCTGTTGTAGCTTGGATCACGTTCTATGATGCTGCACATAGTTTGCTACTGATATTTAAACTAGGTTGTGTAACACTATCTCAGATACATGCTGAACCATGGGCAGTTTGCACTGTAGACTACCATACCCTTAATGAAATTCAAAATGAAGACACCTGGGGAAAATATACCAAGTTATATACCAGCACTGTGGATTCAGGCACCTAAAAGCAAAAGCAGCTTCAGATTAGACTCAAGCTACCCAGCTTCCTGTCTTATTCTTTCACCAGCACCGTAAATTTGGTAAGAGCAGGGAATTCCAGATTAGCCGATGACAGAACAACCCCGCTGAGAAATCCCCTCTTTACCCCTGTGAGCTGGCAGTAAGGTTAGATGCTGTTACAGAAAAGCTGAGAGCTCTTAACAGAACGTTCTTTTCCAAGTTCTGTTGAATTTTTTGCCCGCTTTTTAACTTGCATTTATAGTAGCCCCTCAGCAGTAATCACAAACTAAGACCCAGAACCAGGACAGAAACGTATCCCAGCACTGAAGATTTTACAGACCAAGACTATACCGATCAGCAGAAATGGATAGAGTAGTACAAAGCAGCAAAAGAATCAATACAGTTTATCATGATAATCAATTGTTTTGTACACCAATCACTTAATCACTGTCAAGTTTTTTCATAAACCATAGGAAAAGACTTTTAAGAAACAATATGAACTTAACATTTTTGTACATGTTTAGAGGAACTTTTATTTATATATTTAAATATCGTATATATGTGATATCATAGAAAAAAGTTATAAGGATGCCTGATTGAAGTTCTAAGCAGGCAGCAATGGAAAAATCCATGCCATCAGAAAACCGAGAAGTTAGTAAGTGGTTATCAAAGAGCTCGAAGGAAACACTGAAAGCGAAGACTAGTCATGTATATCTGCGACTAATGAAAGTTTTAACAGTATGGACCAACAGGACAAAAAACCATAACAAACAATTGACAGAGGAATAGATCAAGAATTAGACAATGCTGATCCCTAAGGTCTAGAAAGGCATCTGAAGTGAAAGTGCCTGGCCTGAGCGTGGTTTCATAGCAGTGATGGAAAAAAGATCTTGCAATACAGAGCTACACTGGCTAGTTCCGTAATAATTTATTTCCTTTTTTCATTTCTAAAACTGTCAGCTATCAATTTCAGTAGCCCATCTCCTGAATCTTATGAAAACCGGTACATGGTGTGTGAACTAACCTGTTCCACTTCATGATTATTCTTGCACTTCTACTATTCATCTCCTTTCAAAACAGAATCATTGCAATTTTTCCACTCCACCTGAGTAAGGAAACCTTACTAAGATCACAGTTACTTTCATTTCTTGTTTCTTCTTGCCTGTTCCTAAGCATAACCTATTTTTTCTCCTTAAAAACCACTCTAGCTCACTCTGGGATTTTAGTGAGCTCTTTACAGAGACAACCTAGTTGTTTTTGCTTCTTGAAAACAAAGATTACCTAACAGAAGAACTCTACAGAGCGTTTGAGTGCTTCAACTTACGTCTTTCAATATATGTCATATTCTATTTGTTACTACGCACTTCTCATTTGAAATCCTATGTAACATTTTTTTCCAGGGCACTCTACAATTCCTTATAGTCTCATCTAATGTTAATAAAAAATTTTATTATGGATAATTTAAAATTTATTAATATTGACTGCTTTTTCCAGATCAGGAGACTTGTTTTTCAATCAAATTTAAAGAAACATTCTTTCAATTTCTTTCAAAACAATTCTTAACTGTGAATCTAGATGGTCTTGCTAAATTCAATTCGGCAAACTCCCAAGAAAAAATAAAGCCGTATTTCATGCATATTTTAAAGTATCATATTTAATAAACACAAATTGATATAGACACATAATGCACTTCAGCATACTCGAAGAACTTACTCTTTCAGTAGGTTCTCCAGGTCACAAACTGCTGCTTATCCCAGCTTTTGTACTAATGTGAGCAGGAAAGCCGCTCTCTTGTTGGCGGGTGCTAAGCCAGAAGGTTCGTGGACCATATATATACACCTTAAAGCTTCACCTGAAAGTTAAAAGCTAGACAATATATGGAATATTAATACTGACCAATACAAGCAGATTGTTTTTTTCCAAGTAAAACAGTTGGTGTTGAGGACCTGACATCAACAGTATACCTATTTCAAGAGGAATTATTTTAGGCTAGCTCTAGCATGCCCTGTGGACTGGTACCCAGCAGCAGCAGAGTAGCAGCAGTCCTGGAGGCATCCTCTGGTTTAGGTTCATCTAAGGGAAGCCACATGCAGAGTGCTCTGCGATGCGAGCCAAAGCACAGAAGGTGGAAGACCATTTCAGAAGAAAATGACCTGAACTAGAATGCTAATATAAGTGCATCCAAAAGTATATAATGCTATTGCCATCCCCTACCAATTTTACATTGGGCTTAAGGCCACGACCACTAATTCTGAGAAAGGAGAGAGAGAGTTTTGAACAGTCTTTCAGAAGTTTCTCAGTTCATTTCAGGTTTGTCTGTAGTAACAATCAGGCATGGAATTAAATGGGCGCCATTCACTACGTGCGAATATTTCAGGTGAGTGAATTTAAGAGCAGTTGAGAGCCACTTGTACATCTAGGCTGAGTACAGAAATACCAAGTTTTTAGTTACATATATAGCCATGAAACAGGTTTGAGAACTCAGAATAACACTGATTAAACGTAACTCCAGGTGGTGTCGTTCCTTCACAAGAACCAATATAATCCTATAGCATCACTAGACTCTCTGATGATTAACACTTGATGATCGTGTCTTATACATGAATCAGCAATCCCCTTCAAAAAGACAAAAAGCTTCCAAAATCAGAAGGAAAATAAGTCCCTAGCCAGGGACAATCTTGTGTTCTGGATTCGTACAGTGCCTGGGACAACGCAAGCCTAGTCTACAACCTTTACTCCTGTGTGTGGAGTTTTTGTTTTTCGACAGCGTTACCATAGTTATAGCTGTGTCTCAGCCTGATACGTATAAATAGCACCTCAGATTTAAGACTTTTCGAGCTCAACTGTCAAGTCATTAAAACAACTTGTGCAAAATCTTGACCCTCCTTTTGCAAGCAAACTACTGCTGATTTACCCTTAGGGAAACTTCACTGTATCCAGACCTCACAGCCACATTGTAACCAAAAACACCAGCTAAATTCAGAAGCAAGCATGACATTTTTTGCTCATGGGATGAAGCTTCTGCTCATTATTACTAGCAATAGAGAGATTATTTCTGTAGCAGCTCTGCTTGCGGGTAACAAACCATATTAAGGTGCTGAACAATAAAAAGAAACCCTACATCACTGACCCTTTGATGCCTGAATGGAACACCGTAAATAGATTCACATTATGTCTGACTCAAATGTTTTTAGTGATGCGCATCTTTATTGATCTTGTTCAACCTACACAAGTCAGAAGTATTTAAATCGAGCTCCCTTATATACTTGTTGCTAGGAACATACTTTTACAAATATAATCCTATTTTTTAACAGAATTATAAATACTTTTAAAAACCCATAAAAATTTCACAATGTAAGAGACAGCCCTGAAAAAAAGCTCCGAAAAAACAGTTGTTCTAGTTTCTCTGTCTGCAGCAGAAGATAAGAAAGGCCAACCAGATATATTCTTCAGGAGCGAAGTTAGCTCCTTCAAAGAGGTCTTTCATAAAGACATTAAAAGAAAGTGGAATACTGAAGACTGAGTAGGATTCAGCTCAGCCATAGAAGGAAAAAGAACATGCATAATTATTATTTTTTTTGTATGACAGTGAGCATTGACTCATGCTAAAGTAGATTACCCTTAAAAGCATGGAAGTAACAGATAGATCCAGCCAGAGGAACACACCAGCAACACATCAGACCAGGAGAATCTGGGCCAAGACCTGGGAACGGAGGGAAGGAGTTCTCCTCATCTCTAGCTATGCTGCGGTTTACGCTCTGTATATGCTGAAGGGTGAACGGCTGGTGCTTTCAGGACACAATTTAGAGAGAGATGTCTGAAGTCAAGGGAGATGTGAAAGCAAATGAGATAAAATACATTACCCGATGCTATAAGCTAGCATCACCACGCTAGATGAATTCACTGTTACCTGGAAATAATATTCCCACTCTTAATTCCCAAACAGAATGGCCATCAAATGTTACTCTGTTAAATTATGCCCCTTTTAACACTGTTGTGAGGATTTTAACTCTTGACGTATACCCTTTTTAATAGACGAAAAAGCCCAAGATTCCATTAATGTCCATTAGCAAATGTCTCCAAGGATGGAGTCAACAGCTGAAACAAGAGGGTGTTAAGCCAGAGGAAGCCTATCTGCGCCCACTTACTCTTTCCCAAGTTCTAAATTACTATCAAAACTTCATGAATTTCCAGAGGCTATGGAACACAGCAATATCAAAGATATAAAACAGAGCATCTAGAGCATCTTTGAACTCCCCAAAGATGATAAATAGATGAATTATACATCGAATATATTTTAGACAGAAAATTTAACTGGCGTGTACAATAAATAAGGAACAACGAACTATCCAACAGCTACAAAACTGCTGATTTTTCCAAGATTAGTTTGACCCCCAAGCTAAAGTTTCTACAAATCCTAAATTGGCAACAATTGTGGCAAAAAAGGACTCCCACTCACCCCTTCTCATAACAAATAATCATTCCTATGGTTTGAAGATTTTTAAAGACACAGAATTTTGGCCAGAGAAAAAAAGAAAATGGAAGTTTAATTAAACTTACAATAACCCTAAATCAATAAATTCCTCCTATGTGCAGATACTCTAGAGCTTGGAAAATCCCTGGCTGAACCATGCCTCGGCTGGCCTTGATTTTTGAAAGGTAACTTTTCTGTATTATATTGTATTCTGTATTATAAGCGATACTTTGCTTTCCTGTAGGTAATAACTTCCTGTCAGTCACACTTACAGATCTCAGAACCTGAGGGTCTAAGAGTCAGAAAATAAAACACATCATAAACATTATGTAGGATTTCTCCCTCCTTTAACAGAGATAATATCAAGCAACTCAAAACCCCACATATGATAAGGTGAGAATACTTCAGTGACTAAATAAACAACTATGTCATTTAGCCAGCATCATTTTGCTGTCTCATTTAGCTACATACAAGTTTTAACTCTGAGTCAGAATTGCTCAGTTACTTTTAACATGGCGGTATCATTCATAGTCCTTAGCTTCCAAGTATACGTGGGGAGGTGTGAGGGGGTGGAAATAAGTGCATGTGTCTTCTGTCTACTGGAAATGGTTACAAATCCTTCCCTGTGCCAGATCCACGCAGGATAAGAAGTGTTACCGTTCAGATTACAGAACCCTCTTGCTCATAAAATGAGCTGCTGCAGTTCAGAAGTCAGGCTGTTCTTGATTCATTTGGGGAACAGATGACCACCCACAGAATACATAACACACACATGAATCCCTGGTAGGAAAAGAGGACCATAACCCTGCAGTGTAAGCTAAATTTATTTGCAGTCTATCTACACAGTATCATAGATAAATTGCATAGGTTTCAGTTTTAAATTAAGAGAACTAAACATAGATCTCCACATCCTGGTATATACATTGCCATTATAGGCAACAGACTTGGGACTTAATTTCAGTGCTTCAGCATGGACAGCTAGTGCAATGTGAGATGCCTTAGGGTATCCAAGACAGGGTTGACAAATGGGATGAAGGACCTCCGGAAGACCCTTCTCTTCTGCACCATCAGCCAGAGGCCCCGAGAGATTATTCAAGATATTTAAATTAGCACTAAGCACCTGTATTTGGGCAACTGAATGCTTCTTATTCAACACATCTATGGACTCTAGAGTGGGATTTTGCTGACTAGTCACTTGATATGTAGTTTAGGATGAGCTGAATTGCTCTCTAACCTCTACTGATTACTAACTAGATTTCCAGCAGCTACATCAGAAACTTAAACATATAGTGCATACGTATAAGCTGACATTTAAATTTAAGTGTTGATCTTGAACTGAATCCTACACATAACGCTACCACCATGCCTCAATTTCTTCAACAGCAAGATAGGAACGGTGATACTTATCTACTGTGTAGATGTATGGCAATGTTAATGAGCACGTGTAAAACAGATTTCCCAGGCAAATTTCTAATCAATAGATTTCTATATTTTCTTCAATTTCATAAAAGACTACAAAACAGGTGACATGCTTACATGTATTTACTCTTGCAGTACTTGAAAACAGAATTAAAACTAGATCATACATGGATTCTGTAAGAGACTGCCACATACACAAGATGCCAAGCCAAAGATCTGAGAGCTGCAAGGAACTCTGAAATCTCGGGCACCTTCTCAGTTCACATTGGGAAGATGGACGTGCTGATAGGCTGGCACAGGAGCACGATGCTGAAGAGACAGATGCAATTCTCCACAGAAGGACCTTTGTGACCTTAGACGAAGAACAGACAGGAACACACATTCAGAAGGGCTCAGAGCCCTTGTGTTTTATTTGGATTTCAAGTGCAAGCTGGGCAGGACAGGTACTCTCTATTACTAGACGTTATTTAACAGATTATGCCAGTTGGGATAGGCCTGTAATACTCCTGCCTAAAAATGTGATTTACAGTTATCCATGAACTCTGTTAACAGTTTCAAAATGTATTTTTAAATAATTTCCATTTACCCTTACTTGTCTCAGACTAGCAAGGGTATTTAACATGCCTGTATGTTTTCCTTGTCATTTGAGATGCTTCATCACAGCAAAATGCCCTTGAAAGAAGAGCCTGGAATACCAATGTTCACTGCTGTGAGAGAGACCAGAGAGACCAACCTTATCTCTCAGCTGCAGCTCTGCACAGGACATGCAGGTGAGAGATTTAATGGCTGTGCTGAGAGAAAACAGGCTTACTGCCAAGCCAGCAAAAGCAGTCCAGTTCAAAACGGGGGGGAGAAAAAGGGAAAAAAGAGTAAACTGTCAAACAGCATGCAGTCAGACAGCAAATAATGAAGAAATGAATAATAGATTTCTTACATAATTGCTATTTTATCCTGATGTTATAGGGTGGGTATTTATTTTGCTGCAACACTTTAAACCAGATAGTCTCTTCTCCTGTTAATCCCCTGATCTAACAGCAGACAAAAAATACATGTTAATACTTAAAGTTTGCCATATACAAATATCCATTCTTGTCTTCATTACTGACAGAAGACACTGTCTTCCATTTTGATAAGTTCTCTGCTATTGTTTTTTTATTTATGTTCAAAGGACAGATGGAGATTAGATAATATGGGACCCAAAAGTCAGATATAAAGCTTCTCCAGTGGCAGTAAAGTAAAATGTGAGATCTGTTAAAGAAGTTGTGTTTTTTTCCCCCTCTACAGCATACAACTGATGATCAGAAAAAAAAATTCCAAGTAATTCTTAAATATTATATTAGTGAATTTGTAATGTATTTATAAAATGGCTTTATCAGAGTCCCTCCCCACAAGGCTGATTTCATGATTTCACAAACAGAAGAAAGAGACCATAATGGCCCGTTTAAGAGCTTGTATCTTACATGAAGATACAACAGATCAGATTTAGTTTCCCCTTTTTCTTCTCCCTAAAAAACAGACTTATTTTCCCAACTAGAACTTGAGAAATAGTCTTCCATTGACCCAGCCCAGGAAAGGACCAGAACCAGTCTTTCATTCTTCTGTTTTGCACTCTCAGTTTACTCAATATTTCAGTAGTTTTTATAAAGTGTGATACAGCTCTAAATAGATATTAACAAAGATAAAAAAATCAAAACACAGCCAGTTCCCATACAGTCATCTCACACGTGACATATCAGTAGTGGTTTCAGAAGATGGGTATTCAATACAGTTCTAGATCATTTAGTCATTCTATCTGTTGGTTCACTCTCTAATAAAAGGGCATTACAATGCACTGTCAATATTAAATTGACAGTAATTAAATAGCAGATACATTAAAAAATACAAGTGAGTGACAGAAAATTCATCTTATTTCAAAGCAACTTATCTATGTTTAAACAATCAGCTTCCTTCTGAAACATGGAGTTGCAAACAATTAATCCAAATGTATGCTATTACACAAAACATTTTATAGTAGAAGAACATTTCCATACAAAAATTCTAACTCACTCTAGTTTTGATAGCCTTCAGGAAAAAAGCCTGACGTACTTCTGATTCGAGCCATCCAGATCCATGGGAATTCTTGTCTGCACTAGATATTCTGGCTAAATTAGAGCGACCACTAAAATGCCTAACAGAGAAAGCCTCTATGTCTACCAGTGCAGATTTTTCCCACTTTTGAACAACGGCATCAGCCATACTTGCAGTTGAGGCAGCAGTTCTGCATTTGCCATACAAAGTCTATGGTAGATGCAAACTGTCAGTTAAGACAAGACCTCAGGCATACATGTTATTCCTCACCACCTTACTTTGTAAAGCCTCTTAATCACATAGAAAAGCCCAGACAACAGTGACTTTTCAAGAGTTTTTCCAAAGGCAGGAAGGGGGAAGAACCCAAATATTGGCTCCAACTAACCTAGAGCAGTTCAGCTGTTACTTTAGCTTTTGGGTTTTGTTTGGTTTGGGGTTTGGGTTTTGGGGGTTTTGTTTGGTTGGTTTTTGTTTGGTTGGGTTTTTTTTTGTTTGTTTGTTTGTTTTTTCATTTAACTTTAAGTAACTTAGTTTCAATCAGAAGTCCCTGTAAAAACTTGAAAAAACAGAAACAACTGCTTCCATGAAGTTCTGTGAAGTTTCTTATTTTATTAGAAACAAGACTTTCTCAGCCTGAGATATTTATTTATTTTATAGCTTCTTACAGTTTTCTAGTTGCTTTACATGTAGGCAAACCCAGCTTATGAACTTATTTGACTTTGTGAATGCACTGGTTAATTTTTTGAAGATTTCAGATTAAGTGGCTACATACATTTGGACTTAGGACTGATTCCTAAACTGTACCTGAAGCTACACCAGTAAACTAAGTCTGCCAGGAATACTCTAAGCTTAGTTTTGACACCAGATAGCACACAACAGTCCACATCTGTGCTGGTACTGTTGGCCTACAAAACGAGAAATCTGTCTTCAGCCCACCTTTGGGGAATGTCTCAACTGCTGCGGAGCTCTACCTGTGCCAGGAACTGCTGGGAGAAAACACTACTTAGCGCAGCTAGATTCAGGCCAGTCTAGCAATTTACTAGCCACGTTTACGTAGACAAGCATGCTTGAACTTACTGTTGTAGATGCTGTTTTTAAGAATTCTCAGTTGCTCCCACTCCCAGGCAGACTTTAACAGTCAAAGATAGTTTGTAGAGTCCAATGGGCCTGTTCAATCACTTTTTTTAAAAAAAACTATGTTAAAACATTCAAATTGCAAAGGCGGGGGCAGAAAAATCGCTAGATCTCAGAAAATGCTAAGTGAAAATTCCACAAATAACTTCAATCCCAAAACATCTGCCTTTGAGTTCTGTATGTCAAGACACAAAGATGCAGGCCCATTAATCCGATGTGGAGTTGTTCTCCACAGCACAATCCATCTGTAATTTTGTCCAAGCTAGATTTAAACATCCAAGCGAGGAGACTCTAACAAAGAGTGTCTTTAAAATGATTTGTTAGGACAATATGAATTTACCTGCTACTGAATTCTGCATTTCTAATCATGACCATTTGTGCCCCAGTTATTTTCCACTCTGAATCTTGCTCACAAACCTTATCACAGCTTACTTCACCTCATAATCAAGCAATGTATATTTAGTTACTTTTATATTTCTTCACAAGTAAGCTCTTCAAATTATCTGAGAATATTTGTTGATGATTTAACTTTAATCTGCTAATCATTTTTGTAATCTGTTACCAGGAATTCAAGGTAATATTCTGTTCTAGTTATATGAATCAATTCATAGAACAGTTATGGATACAGCTCTGATACAGAATCTACAGCTTGCCCTTATACAGGAAATTAAAGTTTATCACATAGCTGTAGATCACTAAATTTTCTCTTTAGTCAGTTAAATTAGAACAATGCAAATAAGCTATGAAAAGAGAGAATGCCAGCACTGAAGCACTCAAAAATAAAAAAATTCAAACCATTAAGAGTTAATCCAACAGCCTCGATTTTCATATAATGCACAGGATCCCAGCGGGGGGGAAGTCTCACTAAAAAAGCCCACTCCTCTCTACCCTGTGCCCTTTGACATAAGGTGCTCCGGACTGACGTTTACCATAAAATATGAATTTGAGATTGTATTTGTTTGGAGGTCACTATTTGTTTCACAGCTTTCCTCTGTAAAGGAATTTTTTTCCTTGCAGCATAAAACAAGTAAGGGTTACTGTAGAAAGGTGGTTGTTTCCTCATTGTTGAAAAGACAAAAAATACAAGTATTAATTTGTAATTTAATGTGCAACTTCAAAATAGTATCTATAAATTTTAGTCATAAACTGAGCTTTTACAGTCAGAACTTCATATTCACCCCTCCAACTTAAGATGGACAAGCAAAATTCTACTTCAGTTCACTTGAGATATCACCAATTATATTACAATTTCCTCAGGCCACAGAGATAAAATTAGGCTCAAATATTACAACACACAGCAGGAGGCATCTTGGGCATACCACCTGCTCTCAAAGGAGTACTTGGAACTACTTAGTTTTATTCCGTGGCACTGGTTTCATCAACTTGAACAAGAAGAAATTCATGCTCCAAAATGCACATAACAGAGGAAGATCACAACTCTAAATTGGCTCTTAAAGGATCGCTAAAAAGTATTCTAATATTGGATGATATCAAATAATAGCAACCACTTCTCATGGAAAGAATATGCTCTGCAGCTAATACAGATTTATTCCCACTCTAAATTACTAAGCATCTCTCAAGCATGTTTATGTTTCAGTAACACAAGGAAGTAACTGAAGACAGTCACAAGCCAAGAAGCATTCCTTGAAGATAACTGAATTAGAACTTGAACAAAAAATAATTTCTTATCTTTTGGACAGAGCAACTGAGAGAGTTATATATTTCCTGTTCCGTCAATGTTCTTTTAGTATCTTAAAATATTATTGTAATGTCTGGTTGCTATTTACAAAATATTTTACATACACCAAAGAATGCAGCCAAATTTCTGAAGGGACATGTACCAGACCATATACAGTAAGCAGATTTTAAAAAGAACAAATTCCCCAGCAAAACAATTCCTAGATCAGGTTGCAGACTGTTGCAGGGCAGAGGACTGCCCCACATTAGACTGTCCTAAGAGAAGGCCGTTGAAGTCTTTAAGGCATCACATTCACTGTAGCGATGGCCATAGTACAAAAAATTCGCACATAAAAGGGAGCATCTTGCGAACCACCAAAAGACAGCCCCAGTCTACCATCTGGCTGTGCGCCAGGAAGCACAGTGGTCATGAAACAGGGACATGGTCCACACAGTCTTACACTGATCCCGCCTTGGCAGGAACATAAACCAACAGGGAGTAAAAGGCATTCATTCATAAAGATACATGTTCTGACATCCATAAAGATAGTCCCAACTTGCTGCCTTTTTCCTGTAAAGATACAAAAGAGAAGCTAGACAACAGACAGAGAAGTTTCTATATTAAGATCCATTTATATGTGGGGCTAGCTCCAAACCTGTAAAATAAATGTTCAAAAGCTACTAAATATCACAGAATCATAGGAGGGTTGGAAGAGACCTTTAAAGGTCATCTAGTCCAACTGCTCTGCAATGAGCGGGGACATCTTCAACTAGATCAGGTTGCTCAGAGCCCCCTCCAACCTGACCTTGAATGTTTCCAGGGATGGGGCAAATATCTCATGGTATTTTGAAAACACATACATAACAAAAGCTTTTCTGGAAGGCAGAGTAGTTACCAAGTACAAAATCATGCCACAAAGAATCTTCAAGGCATTGACAGGTTTGGAGTTGTATGGGGTTTTTTTTGCTTGTTTGTTTTTGCTTGGTTGAGTTTTTTTTTTTGTTTTTGTTGTTTGTTTGGGTTTTTTTTAAATGTCAATTTAAGATCTGGAAAAATTATTTAAATTCTAATGGCCTGCATATTTGACTTTTCCTCTAATACCTTTGAACCATTCCCTAGCTATGACAACTACTGTATTTCAATTTTCTTCAGTTTATTAAGATAAACACAAATAATTAATTTTACTGATTTATTTATTACTACACAAATTTCTGGAAGTAAAACATTTATGCAAGCCTAATGCACAAAAAAGTAGTTCCTTCCACCTCTCAAATGTAGAGGTGATTATAGGTTAAGAACTATTTTAGCACTACTTCTAAAACAAAAGCTGAGCAAATTAATATTTTTTTAAAAGCAAAATTTAAAAAGAGGCAGAAAAAGAGTGAGGAGATACCTTTTCCATTGTTTAAACATCAGTATCCTCAAACAGTGATTTTGTAATCCACAGGATAGTTGCATCCTGCAACTAACACAGAATAATTTATGGTTTTTAGTTTATTTTTCTGACTATAATTTTTTCTATGTAATAGTGATGGAGAATTCAGTTGTACAGAATTTGCTTCATCTGTAATTGAAATATTTCCTTTGGTGAGTGGGAAGCAGTACCAACAACTTTATAAATCAGAAAACATGTCAAATTTAGATACTACACTTGGTGCTGTCCAGAGACTCTGGGCTGGTCTTTACCTCAAGAAGCCCAGGAGGACTTATGGATACAGAGATATTCACATATTATATCATAAGTTTTGGAAGCTTAGAACTGAACTGTAGGGGACAGTCACATCTTGAAGATATACACGTTAACTCTAAAAGATTTTGTACAAAGGCTACAAGAGGACTCACAGAGACAAAACGCAGCAGAAATGCTTTCTGTTGCGTATTTCTCTACCTGGGAGCAGACCTCTTCCTTACACAACAGCAATTTTGTTCTGTGAATTTGCAATGAAGGTAGCCAATATCCCCATTAAAAGACTGGTACATACTTCAGTGCAAACCCATAATCTTGCAGGGAGGGGGAATGACCAACAACAACCACCCCCACTATCAGAGCTAGGAATCTTCTCACTCATTAAGTCTTTCAGTCTTTTAATGCAGCTGTTTGCCATAGTAGCAGATTGAGCTGAATGAAAAGACTGAGAATTTAGCTTTTTGGCCCCTCTACTACTGGGAAACTGTTCCACAACCAGATGCTGTTAGCTAGAAACTCCAGTTTTCAGACAAACTTGAGGCCAGGTTTTTCCCTCTCCCTGCTAATTTTTTTTTTAACTCCTGAATTTATAAACAGCAACAGAGTAGTTCACAGGCTTTGCTTCTGCTACATTAAAATGAGCCAAACTCTTCCACAAAATATCAATGCAAGAAGAGCTTAGAGATAAAACCAACTTAGAATTAGCTTGGCTATTTCGGCTTGGCATAGGCATCCTCCAGTTCAGATTCTAACTCGGCTCTTGAGTCAGACAGGCATCCTGCCTGTGGCCCCAACAGCTCACAGCTTCCCATGTCGTCATCTGTGACCAGAGGTCCTATTATTTTCAACATGAATTTGTTAACTAACCGAACACTGCAGAAGAGCTTATGTAAATAAAAGTGGCCTAAAGTCTGTGTAGTTTTAAATTCAAATGAAAGAACAGAAACAGATCTTCAACAGAGATTTCAGTTCTCATAATGACAGAGAACAGAGAACCAAAACCAAGCTACTTTCTTCCCACTATCTCAGACTTTCTCCATTTACGACTGTGGAGAATCTGCTGCAACCCAGGAAGCCACTGAAAACAGGTGAACTGGAAAAAGATTCCTGTGCCTCCTCTACACCCTGTTTTTGCAGAGTAAAGTTATCTAACCACTTCATCAACAGCACCAACAACAACTTTATCAACCACTTATATTACTTCTGAGATCATCATTTGCTTTCTTGTTTTAGTGCATCATTTACAAATTTTAATAAAAACATCTGAAAATTCCACCTCAAATCAAGACAGAGAGTTAGGTTAACCTCAAAATTGATCAATTTGGGGTTGCGTCACAAAGTCGTAACAAGAATAGAATAGAATAAACACAGCTTTCTTGAATATAGGTAGAAGTACAGTAGGCAAGCACAAGCTTACACAATTTCAAGAGATTTTTGGAAGAGGTTTTTAAAAAGATCATTGCAATCCATACACTTAAATGCTAAAAAAGGCAGCAACAGTTTAAAGTTAGTTTCCTTCTGAAGAGAATCTTTAATAGATTTCTGTCTATTATGGTTTACTTCAGATAAATAAATGGTGGATCGCATACAATAGATCATCTGATACAGTACTGGACAGCAAATCATTTATTAATGCAGAGAAGACAGCATTGGTATAGGAACTGCTAAGTGTAGAAGAGGATAGCACTACCTTCAGCGCCAACAGAGGAAGTACCAGACCGGGGGAAGGCTACTAATACCGCTTCTACTGAAATGGATTATTAGCAGCAATTTTATCTGGCATATTAATGACAACCCACGCACGACCCATGACAACCCACGCAACAGACAGGCACTCACAAAACTGCCAAGAGCTTAAAGTTAGAGGTGCCTTCAAAGCACAGGACGCAGACTGGCAGTGCTGGGAAGTTAACGTAATAGCATTTGGAAAAAGCCAATGCAATCCCAGGTTTCAGCAGCAGAATGCTTCAAGACAAAGACAGAAATTATTACGTCACTTCATAACACCTCAGTTCAATAATGAGTACAGTTTAAAAGCTAGAAGATGATGGTGGCATAGCAAACAAATGCACACTTGTCACAAAATAACAAGCTCCAAGATGTCTGTGGGGATACTAACCAGACAGCAAGACTGGTATTGCTTCTGGAACGAGACAGGAATAATTTGAAAGAGTTTTAAGCTAAGTATGGGAGGGAAGAAGTGCAAAGCAACAGTGGTGATAAACTTGAGACAGAACTGTAAAATAATGGCTTGAATAGGTAAGAGTGATGGTGCTGGAGAGAGGAAAAAAGGAACCTGAGTGTACTCTTATTTCATACCATCATTAGATACATCAGAATTGGAGTCACAATGATTCATAAGGAAGAAGTCTTAACAGCAGTTTTGAATAACGAAATAGCATGGGAGAAAGTGTGGGAGTCGTGAAACCCAAGCACAGGGTCAGCTCAGCTATTATTACAGCCAATACATTCCTTCAGCCATAGAAGCAGGGGGAAAGAATAGTTCTTAAAGTTGAAGTTTGCTGAGCATAGATAAAATAAGATGGATTGTCTGGGTCTGTCACCTGGAATCAGGGCAAAGATATTGCGACATATTCAGCATAAAAGAACAAAGAAGACGTCAGAAAAGGAACAGGAATTTGGTTTCAGTCATTCAAGTTTTTACATTGTCAGCAAAGCACACGCAAGTGTCCATTAAAACAGGCCAGCTGGATTTAAGGAGCCAGATAAGAATTCAGAAGCTGAATCAACTCCAGCTTTTGTGCTGAAGTCAGGTGAAAAACAGGAACAATCCAAGGCAACTTAAAGAGGGTTTCTACCAAAATAGACAGTGAAGCGCAGAGCAACAATAGGTTATGTCTCATCAGTAAATTGGGAATACAGTATCAAATCCAAGTCTAACAGGAACTCATTAATAACCTAAACTAAGAACATACTGGAAGCTATTTTAATTCCACAGATCCCAATTTTAATTTGGGTAAAAACTTCAAGAAGTGCCAGTTGAAGAAGTGCCCAAATTTGAGCAATAAAATGATTCTAATGACTGTTAAATCAGTACAAGCAATTGATCATTTTAAATTAACTGGTCTGCAATGATTAATTTAAGTGTGGGCAAACAGCAACCAGAAGAAGTCTGATACTAGCACACCAACACTCCTGCATCTACCAAGAAAATTCTGCTTCATATGGAGCTTTCATAGCAGTGCTTTATAAGAACAGTTTTAAGTCGTGACTTTTTTTTTTTATAATGGGAGAAAGACAAGTACGAATCAGGGAATAGCTGTAGCTGGAAGGCAAGTCTGGAGATCATTTAGTCCAACACCCTGCTCTGTTCAGGGTCAAACCACAGCAGGTTGCTCAGGGTTGTGCCCAGACAGGTTTTGAATATTTCCAAAGATTGAGAGTCCCCAGTTTCTCTAGGCAAGCTGTGCTAGCACTTGACCACCTTACAATAAAAACCGTTTTTTATTACTATAAACTTTTTTAAAAAATATTTAAAGGAAGTTTCCTTATTTCAGTTTGTGCCCACTGCTTCTTTTCACTGATCACCACCAAGAAGAGTCTGGCTTCATCTTCTTCACTCCTCCCCAGCAGGTATTTATACACACTGATACCCCCTGAGCCTTGCCTTCTCTTCTCCGGGCTGAACTGTCCCAGCTCTCTCAGCCTCTCCTTATATCATGCTCAAGTCTCTGAGTCACCTTCATGGCCCTTTGCTGGACTCTCTCCAGTGCATCTATCTCTCTGGTACTGGGGAGCCCAGAACTAGAACACAGCGCTCAGATCGGAGTGAGCAGAGGGAAAGGATCACCTCCCTCAAACTGCCACCACTCTTCTGAATACTGCCCAGAATGTCTTTGGCCTTCTTCACCATCAGGATGCACTGGTGGCTCACGTTCAACTTGGTATCCACCGGGACTTCAGGGCCATTTCCCTCCAGCCAGTCAGTCCCCAACACAGCATGGGGTTCTTCTCCGGGGCCACGACTTTGCATTTCACTTTGTTGAACTTCATGAGGTTCCTGTTGGCCCATTTCTCCAGCCTGTTGAGGTCCCTCTTAATGGCAGCACACTCATCTGGTCTATCAGCCACTCCTCCTCGTTTTGTATTGTCTTCAAACTTGCTGAGGGTGCACATGCTCCCATCATCTAGGTCATTAATGAAGATATTACACAATACTGGCCCTTAGTATCAACTGCTGGGGTGCACCACTAATGACTGGCCTCCAGCTGGCCTTTGTGCTGCTGATCACAACCCTTTTAGCCCAGCAGTTCAGCCACTTTTCAATCTACTTCACTGTCTACTCATCTAGTACCTACTCCATTAGTTTGTGTATGAGGATGTTACAGGAGACAGTGTCAAAAGCCTTAAAGTCAAGATAAACAACTGCTCTCCCCTCATCCATTCAGCTAGTCACATCACAGAGAACCATCAGGTTGGTCAAGCATGACTTCCCACATATTTAACATTTTACACTATAATTTTAGTAATGAACCAAAACCCATTTTAACCCTTTTTTCTCCCCCAGTTAGTTGCCTTTCTGCTCCCTCTGCTTTTTATTGTCTCTTCATTTACCTGAAATTCAACTAAACATACCCTAGCACAATAATTTACTTGCAGATGGCTGTTCAGTAGCTCCACATCA
The DNA here is from genome assembly GCF_965183815.1 of Platalea leucorodia. Lineage (NCBI taxonomy): Eukaryota > Metazoa > Chordata > Aves > Pelecaniformes > Threskiornithidae > Platalea > Platalea leucorodia. Next base: position 121,657,589 of record NC_138825.1, on the reverse strand, counting down.
CAGATATGCACAGATCAGAATATAATCCATAGTAATGGAACATTAACTTGTGTATCAAAGATGTATTTTTCTTCTAGAATTTGAGTTTACATGACACAGAATCTTGCTAATATGGCCCCACACATTCTTCATTAGCCTGTTTTAAGTCTCCCCAATCAGGTAAGAAAAGTCTCAACTTCAGTAGATTTCAGATACACAGCGGTATTTTACAGGTACATCTATATTTGCATTTAGTTCAGATCAGGATTGTGCTTTTGAAGCAAGCCTCCTGACAAGCCCCACCTATCACACTTCGTTTTATACCAGTGATCAGGCTGCGCACGCAAATTGGATTTCTTTGGACAAAACTGAAGTGGAAGAGGCACTCCAGGAGCATAATGAGCATGCTCAGCCCAGAGGACTTAAACTAGATTAAAAAGTAGCCTGAAATACCACATCCCCACATACATACAACTATTTTCCTCTACAGACCCACCCCTGCTTCGCTGTCCTGCTCTCTACCGCAGACACAGAACACCAAGATCTCAGTGCAGAGACAGTTTCATTTAGCAGAGGTTGTCAGAAAGTAAGAACTTAAGCACACAGTACTTAGCCACTATCACGGAAAAAAAAGAAAATTTTATCAACAATGCAAAAAAGATAAGGTTGGTGTTGGAATGATGCTAACCATTTTCCATCTCTTCCCAGTCATGTCGGAAGGAATGCAAAGAATGAGATCTTCTGATGTGTAATAACAACAATGCACAGAAGGGCCAGGAAGCAGTCCAAATAAAAGCATGATTTTAAGAGGCCTGCAACCAACCGTGCTCCATCTATGGCAGTTTATATGTCGAGAAGCTCTACATTTGCCAATTAGACAACAAAAAGACCAATACCAGACATATCTAGTGAATCGGTTTTCTAAAGCAGATTTGCCACAGCAGAAACAAAACTCAAACAGCAGACAAATACCCATGTACATAAAACCACATTACTTTCCAGGATACACCAATAAAGTGCCATATAAGTGTACGTCATAGGACAGTAGAATAATCTATGTTGGAAAGGACCTCTGGTGGTCATCTAGTGTAACCTCCTACTCAAGGCAGGGAGAGCTTTGAAGTTAAATCAGATTGCTCAGCCTCGTTTAAGTCAAGTTCCAAAAAATCTTCAAGGATGGAGGTTTCTCAGCCTCCTTCAGCAGCTTGATTCGGTGCTTACCCACCGTGAAAACTGTTTTTCCTTCTGTCCAGTTGGAATTTCCCACATTGCAACTTATATTTGCTGCCTTCTGTCCTTTCATTGTGCACCTGTGAGAAGGGTCAGGCTATCTCTTCTCTACAGACACTCATTCGGTGGTAGAGGATGACAACAACCAGATCCTTCCCGAGTCTTAGTCTTCTCCTCTTTAGGCTGAAGAAACACAGCCCCCACAGACAGCCTCTCCACACGTTACGTGCTTTTTCAGTGCCCTCTCCAGCCCCTCTCCAGTTTGTCTGCATCTTTTTTATATAGGAGAGCCCAAAACAGGACACGCTATTCCAGCTGTTGCTTCACAAGTAACTAAAATAAATCACCTCATTCAGCCTGCTGGGTCTGCTCTTGCTGACATAGCACATTATGCAGTTAGCTGTGACTGAAGACTAGAATTTGAATATTTTAAAATACTCAAGTCTCACAGTGAGAAAAGAGAAATGAAACACAGCTGGAAGCAAATTTACCTGTCTACTGTGTCCTAACAGATAGAAGGATTACCCTTTGCGTGGCTTTCCATCCAGCAATAACGTGGTTTTGTGCACTGCAGGAAACTCAGTACATTGCTCCCTCATTCCCCAGGAAGCCTCTTTCCAATATCTCAGCAGCTTGTGTTTCTGCTCCCAGCTCTTCCAAAAACTCTGTTGCGCTGCAGGTTTCTTCCTCTCTTAACCTTTCTCCCCTCCTACTTTGCATTCTGGAAGCCTGTCCTTCCCAGTGCTCAGTTGCTTCCAAGGAAGAAACAACATCTCTCTGACTGTCCAGCAGCTCAGGTTTCAGGGTCCAGTAGCTCACAGAAGGCAAACTGAGCTTTCTCTGTAGGCCAGTCTCAGCCATTAATAAAACAAAAATCACACATACAACAAACAACATGCTAATACTAAGCATTCAAATATAATGCAAGTATCACCTGTTTCATAACCACTGTAAAGAGCTTTGGGTAAGACTGACTTACTAAAATCCTTACCCAATGATCTCATTCATAAGCGGAGGAAGTATGGGCTGCATGAACACACTGTTGAAATGGGTTGAAAACTGGCTGAACTGACAGGCTGAAACACTAATCACCAAGTGCTCAACATCCATTTGGCAACAAGTAACAAGCAGAATAGCATAAGGGTCGGTATCAGGGCAGACACTGTTCAGTATCTTCCTAAGCACTCTGGACAGCAAGACAAATTGCAAATTTGCTGAAAGTATAAACAATAGCAAAATAGATAGTAAAATAAGGGGGTAAAGCCTTAAGTTGCAGCTTGGGAGGTCCTGCTTGGACATTAGAGAAATATTTCTTCACTTGAAGGGTAATGCAGCACAGATGCCATATACCCAAAGAGGTTGTGGAGTTTCATGGAGGTTTTCAAGAGCTGATGAAAAAGTTACAGCTGACTTTGTCTAGTCTTGGCAGCAGTCCCACTTTCAGCAAGAGTTTGGACCAGATGGCCTCCAGAGATCCCTTCCAACCAATGTTTCTAGGATTCTGTGAAGATACAATACAGGTGCTTAATGCTCAGGACAGCAATGATAATTTGGGGAACACTCCTAGGAAGAACAAAGTATATATTGAACTAAGTGGATGCACCAAATAAAATGCTTGCCATTCTGCTCAGGTAAACAGACCCCGCTTGCTCGCAGACTCAAAAAAAAAAACTCAAGTAGAGAGAAGTCAAATTCCCAATATGGTAATAATACAATACACTTTGCCTTGCCAAGAGCTTAGAAAAAACTCCCTTGCTTTTGTCTGACAATTCTCTGTCAAGCTGACTCACTGACTGCCACTTAAATGTCATTGCAAGTACACTTAAATACCTCACTACATTTACGCAAACTTTGAATTACAACGTAATTCATCACAGTGGCTTTTGAGTATACAAAGCCATCTTTTTACCTTGTTGGCCTATAGCCTATTAAGACGCATACAGAATTGAATTCCAGTTAGAGCAACTTGTTTTGCAAATAAAACAATAACTTTCACAGCAATGAGTTATCTACCTAAAAAATATTCAATGACATCTCCTCTATGCTGCTCTGCACTCGTCCAAGTTTCTTGTACTCAATTTTAGTTGCCTACGCTGCTCCAGTAACTCGTTTGTTTGAAGCCTGGCAAGCAGACTTCCTACTGGCTTGCTTAAGAGTGACCTGACTTTTCTGCTAGCCCAAGAAAAATCACAGTTAGCTTCCATATCAGAATTATTTTTCTGAAGTATGCACACACACATGTACATGCAACACAAAAAAGCAGAATAAAACCAAACTGGTAGGAAAATTTATTATCTGCCCTTACATACTCAGAATATAAGAAAAAAAGTAATTGCACTCAGTTTATGTAAATACATCAAGCTAATTCCTTCTACACACAGTAAAACCATTTTTAAATACCACCTTAGAGCAGGAAGTTTGTAATTAAATGATCTGGCTTAGCATTCACTGGAAAGTCAAAGTCGTATAAGTATGGAATAGTATCACCAAGATATTACAGAGGGACGCAAGTCCTATCTACCCAAAAAATGTTCCTGGCATCACTAGGGCTTTATTACTCATTTTGGTTGTGTTTATTCCTCTAGGGTCTAGTACATTGTTTTAGGTGCTGTACTAACAAGCATCACAAGCCTAAAGCACTTAAGATACAGTGTAAGTTACAGATAAGGAAAGTAAATCATCATGCAAAACAATGAAATAATCAGAAAATAAAGACATTAGCTTGGCATTTGTAACTTTCTAGCTGATAAATTAGGAGAAAGTTTTTCCATTGGTAAAACTTCTATTTGATATGCTAAGAGGCCATAAACTTCTAAAAGCTTCATGCAGCAGACTACCGCTACTGGAGAAAACTGCCATTCACTGTGAATATAGGGATGAAATTTAGCTCCCAGTAGAGATTTACAAAAGCAAAAAATATTTTTTCCCCAAAGTAGCTACAATTCATATCATACAATGTGCAAAAACCAGAATTTTTAAGAAAATGCTCTCATGTAGGAAGTAGTGCAGTGTCAATGGAGTAGTGATAACCCCAAATGAAATTTTTTCTTCTTCCCAGGCCCATGTACAAAACAGATTAAGTTTATGAAAACAATTTCTCTGCAGCATCTGTAAAGTGAATGCATCCCAAACTGCATGCTCATCTAGAGGTCTTATGTCACTCAGCATTAGAGTTAAATGAGCATGCAGTGGGAGGAATTAAAAATGGCAGAACTTACCATTTTCCGATAGATATAAGTAAAATTCAATAATCACGTCATTGGTCAAAGAGATCAGTCCTTCTGTTTGCAAGGCCCAAAAAAATATACTTTATGTTCAATGCATTTAAATTACTGATGTATTCAAATATTTCAGGAAGCATTCTCTTGAGTCCATTCATTTACTTAACTATCTTTATGCATTAGATAGTGACTGGATCCGTTAGTTACCAATTAGCTCTGCTAAGTGTTTTTGTGTTTTACTCTGGAGGACATCCCCCCTCCCCCCTAAAGATCAGAATACCAAAGATTTCTCCCCATGTCGCTAAACAGTCAAGTGGAGAGGACACAAGCAATATATTCTTAAATAGGAAGATACAAAGATAAAACTAGAATATTTTATCAAGTTATTTTTAACAAAAACAGTCTCCTTACCAAGGCTGAGCTATAAACAGCACAAGTACTCAAATAAATTTACAGTATGTTTTGAACAAAATGGGAAGATTAAGTAATTTACTACTGCATATTTTAGCTGAACTCATTCATCTAAGCCAGGCTGAAACTTTATCCATCTTATGCATTACCTTGCTTTCCAAGTAATCCTATATACTTCAGTAGGGCTTTGCCAAATAAGACAACAAATATGCATAAACATGGCCAGATTTTAATCACCTTAATGCAACAGTATTTCCCCTCCCCTCCTTTTCTTTTAAAAAAAAAAAAAAGCAGCCAGGGGCTACCTGTAACAGCAAGGCACGTTAAGTGCCTTAAATAATTCTCACGATACATTTATCCTAACAACGTCTCTGCTACAGTAGGTGGGATAGTAATGGAGCCCTCCGATACACATGTAAAGCAGCCTGGTCAGGACAGAAAGATAAACCTGTGAACACAATTTGGGTCCCAGGTCCCAAACAGGTCCGTAATCATTCAGTTATGCTTCCTCTCCACAGCATGGATTCCAAACTATCCACTAAGGATTGCCACTTAATACGTGTGTTGGATCATTTCCTTTGTAGGTGGAGGTACAAATATCCTTGTGTCAGCTGGTATGAAGAACAGAACTCGTACAACCCACAGCTAAACAGGTTCATGGAGGCAAACATTGACAAGGAATAGATGGGGGCTAGGAAAAAAAAAACAACACAAAAAAACCACAAAAACACCCCCAAACACACACAATCAAGAACTAGAAACAGATATCAGAAGGCTATTTTACCGATGTAGGCTTGGGTTTTTTTTCAAGTCATGGTGAGAGTAAGTGGAATCATATCCGAATACAATATTATGATTTGAATTACTGGCATACGTCAAGTGGAGAATTTAAAGTATCAGTAAGAAGCAGAAGTGTAAAGACAAAGCTCCCATGTTTCCTTTCCAAGCTTTTGAAAAGGTCCTTATCCCCACCTTCTGGTGAGTCTGTTTAGACAGATGAGAGATTCCAACCGTGAGAAGGAAAACATCCTAAAAGTTAGATAAAAGCTCACATTTACAGTATCGATGTCGAGAAGCAGAAAGCTTCTCTCACAAAAATAAGGTACTCTCTTTTTCTTAGGCTGCACAGAACCTACCGCTTACTTAAGTACATAAGGCTGAAACTACTTTCAACACAGCAGCGTAGCCATGTTCATGAGGCAAGAAAGCAAAAGAAATTTAAGCTTCTAGTTTCAAGGGGGGTGGAGGGTTGACCTTTCTTGTCATAAATAACATGACCATTAGTGACACTTTTAGGAGTACAGGAAGACTGCAAAACTAAATCTCCAGGAACAGAATCTGCCTTTGTTCCAAGTGCTTTTTTTTTGGGCCTCAGGCCTCTTTTTTTGTTATTCAAGTTTTCATGCACTGATTTCCACCATCACTCCCCATGGGCCAGATTCTAAACCCTTCCAACACATTCTAGACCTCCTTTTCTAGGCATCGTGCCACCTGCTTAAAAGGAATCAGCTACAAAATACCAACCATTCATCTCAAGTTAGAAGAACAAGATCTTTTTCTAAGCACTGAAAAATTAACTTCATCAATTTCAACTATGTAACCCAGTATTAAGTGCTTGTTCAAAAACTCACACTTCTAGATCCGGTTTACTGTTATCAGTACAGCAGTGAAGCTGTTTCATCAAAATTTAGCTAGCATAGTAGGAGACCCATAAAGGCTTGAACAAATACGAAAGTACAACGTGTATATATACACACACACACACACCCCGAGATGAAACACTGGATATTTAAAAACATATTAGGATTCTGAGCTCAGCAGACAATTAAGTAGTATTAAAAGCCATTTATTAATGTAAAGCACTGAGAAACAATCAGTTTCCCGTAGCGCTTATATCAATACTTGCTTTTTGGAAGACTCCCTTCAACACTGCAGAGCACTTAAATTTTAGTTGCATAAAATGTTCTATTCAAATCTTGCAGATAATTTCTACTCAGCTTCAGTTCTACTGCAACGTACCAGTTGGCAGTGTTTTAATTCAGAGTTTGAGTGACTGTATAAACTGTCTGAAATTTTACATAACTCAAGTTTCACGTATCCATCAAACATATTGTGGTAACGCACACCAATAACACGAACAAGCTTTTAAAAAATAGATTATCTTCTAGAAGTATGTTCTAGTAAAAGAGAATTTGAAAATTAGAACCTACATCATGAAATGACAGAATACTCACACAGCAACTCCTTCTGATTTTGTAATCTGCAAGAAGCAAGACTGTGATCCAGAGGAAAGCAAACAGCAAGAGGAACAACACAAAGGTAAAGGAACTGTATGAATTCCCATTTCAGATGTTTTCTTTAATCTTTCTCACAAAGTAGGCAGGCATCTATCTCAAGTATTTAGAAGGAGGCCATGATGAGAACTCTGTAGGGTTTTTTGTTTAGTTAAAATGGGTTTCAGTAGAAAGCCTCAGGTAATCAAGAACCAAATCCTTTGGAGGAAAAAAATACTAGTTTCTTTATAATTCAGCCATGGAAGATTCAAATGTAATTTTAAGGACAGACTGTATGCTCCTTTGAACTGAAGTCAAAGGAGGAAAACCAGCCTCAAGTTCTGTGAAAGAATCAAAAAAGCTGGAAAACGAACCTTTGTTCTTGTATCTCAAGCACATACCTTCACAGCACTTCTGTATTAGGGTTTCAGTGACCCCATTTTTAGGTTAAAGGCTTCCGAATGTTTTGCTTTTGTACTTATAAGGAAGGAAAGAAAACTGTGGAATTTTAAGTGTTTTGCTAGATGCAAATGAAGCTGGGTAGGCAATACAGGAGTCTTGATGGTATCATTCCAAGGTTTTCAACTATTATTTTCCTCTGTAGATATTATATTTCCTACTGTGGTTTGGACGATCAGGTAACAGGAAGAAAGAATGCTTATAAACTTCTTTCAATACCCATTTCTGACTTACCTGCACTTTCAAGTTCAAGCCATGACTGCTAGCCACATGTGGGTTCAGACACTAGCAAAGCACCTTCGGCACATCATCTCTGGCACTGACGTTCATCAAGGATGAAGTCGCACTACTTTCCATCAGTACCTGCCTTTGCATCCTGCTTTCAGCTATGTTGAGAGTCTCTGGAGCACCCCTTGATTTACAATAGGGTCTCAAAGAAGGTGCACCCGACCTTTGATTTTGCACAACTCTAAACGTGTTCTTTGTCCCCCACTAGGTATTTCTAGAATTATTGTCCCTATTTCATATGCAATACTTCCATGAGTAACTAGCCTAAGCCCTGACCATATGTTCAGTCATGTGATCCCAAGATATCACATGAGAAATCTCCAGTTAATCCAGCAGGCTTAGACTGGTATCAGGGCACTGGAGCTGCTTCTACATGACAGAAGGTGTCAAGGCCCATTCCCAAGTCCTGAGGACAAGTGTCAGGGAGTAGCAAGAGCAAAGCTGCTCCATGAATGAAGATTAGCTGGAAGCTGAGGGTGACCACAGCACAGGCCCCTGCTCTGTGAGGGCACTGCCTATCTGGCAGCATCTGAACATGATGGGCTGAGCAGGGTGCTGGTCACAGCACTCATCGACAGCCCTGGCCACAGAAAGCAATGGAAACAGGTCCAGGTCTATCCAGGGAGTCAGGAGGAGAAAGAAATGGGACACCAGAACCAAAACTAGAAAGGCTGCAACATAAGTCCAAGGCTACAATGTGAGTCCAAGGACAGGACTTGAGACAAGTAGACCTATGTAACTGTTCAGGCCAGGAATGAAGGCCCCATCCTGAGCTTAAATGGAGCCCCTGGACCAATAAGCAGAAGGTGAGGCTGGTCACAGTAACTGAAACCTGTTGGTGCACTTGGGGCCCTGACACAAATCGCCATGTGCTGGCCACATCTATACTATTAAGCGATAATTAAATTATTTCAAGGAGACTGTTAGCTTCTGAAATGGCTATTGGGAATGATCCCTGGGACCATGCAGACGCCCAAACTATGCCTGGAAGTTGTTCGGGGAAGTACTATTTGTCCTCAGCCAAAAGTGTGTCATGGACCATTTTAACAATTCAGTTAAAAACATTATCTCACATTATAGTGCTGGAAACCTTGCCAGAACACTATTTGATTTACAGCAGCCACACAGCCTAAGACTATAGCATTAGATATTACACTTTCATGCTTATTAGGATTGAATTTCTCCTTGGTAAATACCTACTGACATTCAGTTGAGTGACCCAAAGCAATACATCAATTTAGGTTTTCAAGAAAACCACTACAAGCAAGACAAAACAGAAGTTTCCTTTTTAAACCAATTTAATAAATAGGCTATAAACTGCTCTTGGGTCTAGCTAAACTGTACTCCTCCACTTTGCCCCTTCCCTCAGCTTTGTTACTAAATCAGGTATAGCCAACTATTTATACCACCTTGCCCGGTGGCACTGCTGCTATGTTTGCTGAGGACAACAGAATCTATTTTACCAGGTTTGCAAGCAAGCACAATAAAGAAATTATTTCAGTCTCACTTCCTAGCTATTTACAGGATAACACATACGGAATATAACAAGTGGAATGAGGAAAGAGTTCAGATATGTAAAAAAAGTTGAAAAGATGAAGTGCACAGCTAGAAGCTGAGTTCAGATAATGAGCTGCAATACACTGCAAAAATTAAGATCTAGGTTCACTGTAAGCAAAAACACTGCAAAAGAACACTGATGGTAGTAATAATAATTACTCTGTACAACTATTATGCAGGGCTGAAATAAAACTCAAATACATTTAGGGTGAACACTGTTGTTCATATTGCACAAAACCAGCAAGGATTACAAATTACATTTTGTATGTAATGTTCGAGTGGCAGGGTATTTAAAACTACATTCCTTAACATGTTATTTTTCCTTCTCTTCCCGCGGTTGTAGAGCTATGTGGTACACGAAGCAGTCAGCAGAGGGCACCCATAGCACTCGATACAACCAGAGCGCACACATTCTGATGTCCTTTAGTTCACACACAGTGGATTGTTCACAGAAAGCATGGGTTTTTTCTCTACCAGCTAGGATCTTCCTTTATACAGTGTAAATAGTCTAAGTGGGTACAAATTAAGTTTATCTTCACTATCAAGGTGACTTGCTGCATGATTATCAGGTGCAAGGAGAGATCAGAAAGAAGTGAAACAGTGCTTTGCACTTACATAATTTTAATCTCAAATTCCACAATATTGGCATTTTTACTCAGTTTTCATGAGTAATGCATCTGTGTAAGAACTGCAGTTTCAAATACTCTCCTTCACCCCACCCTACACACCCCTAAGATATGACGTCAAGAAAAAAGAAAAAACCCACATACCGATGGTGATTCAGGTGTACCATAAAGCTCAAAAACACAGAAGGCATTAAAGAGAATATAAAGTTTTCCTAAAAATCAATATCACAGAATACTAATATAACCCATGTTTTATAGGTCTGCGGTTAATAGCAGTCCATATGCCATAAGAACATGGATAAAGGATAGCTGAAGGTCCTTGAAAAGCAAAGTAAGGTAGGGAGGGCATTAACTGCTAATGCAGAAGTAGAAGCAAAAGCAAGGTAGGTAATAAACATTTCAAGGAGATGGGCCTATCCTAAAACTGTATGCAGTTTTATTACAGTATATATTTGCATTACATGTAAAACACACAAAATCTTACATGACTTTCAGCTTATGAAGAATTTTCTGAGAATCCAGTGTCTGTTAATGTTTGCATTCAGACTCCACCCCCCTCTTCAGATATACTACCAGAAAGTAGTTGGTGGTTTTTGTTGTTGTTGGGGTTTGTTTGTTTGTTTGTTTACATTGGAATAATTATCATTCAAAGTGCAAATCTGTGCAAGACCTACTAACAGGGAAAAAAAACAGAATGTGCTGGAAAAATAAGGATTGTACTGGAAGAGAAGATGTAAGATAACTCATCTTATTTTGTAATGTATTCAATAAAGGTATTGATAAGGCATACATCCATCTCTTTCTCATTTAAGACTCTGACAAATATCAGATAAGGATTTAATTCTTAGACCTGAAGTAAATACAGGAAATGCAGATACATAGTTTGGACAAGCTATTTAAAATTAGTTGTTTTCTCATCACTACATAAAGTCAATCTGATCATTTTAGATCAACAGAAAGACTACAGTGCAATAAGGTTTTGAATAGATAATCTGAACTATGCTTCAGTAAGTGACAGTTACCGCCACAAAAATTTCTCAAAATTTAAATACATATGCAGGACACACTGCATTTGCTATATGTAGATCATAAAACAGCAGGAGTCAGAAAAACTTCCGTTTCAAAACTGTAAGGCTGATAGATCAAGACAATCAGTAATGAATACAACAATTTCTTTGGGAAAGACTTATTAAAAGGTATAAGCTTTTTTACATCACTTGAAACTGGAATATAAAAAAAGGAAGACACATTATGTTCCTAAGAAGCACTCCTGTACTATTTGCACTATGTGTTTCTCCCTCTAACCACAAGACAAACAGGAGCAATTCGAATGCTCATATCAGAAGCAGCTGTATTACAGAGCACAGAGCAGATATAATGGACACTATGTTTAAAGAAACACCTGAAATGAACTGGTCATAGTAACAAGGAAGATTTGTAGTTACAGATACAAAAGATAAGGGGATTTACAGAAGGACATGGGAAGGAAGGACAACATAACACCATTCTGTGATATATTTCTGCAGTTCCTGTTGACAGCTGCAGACTTTAAAGGAATTTGGAACTGTCCGTGACCAAAACCTTTAAGTCAGATGGGGAGAAGCACTGATGCACATTTATTCAGAGGAACAGGATCACTAGCAGTTAAGAACCAAATGGGTCTAGAAGTTACTTAAGTATGTATCATTATATAACTTGAATTTTCTCTTTGCTTGTTAAACAGACATTCTTGGGAGAACCTACCCAAAAGCTTTGCAAAGGCAAGAAAGTGAAAGCAACCAGTGTCAAAGAAAGTAAACTTGCTAATGTATATTAAACATGCTTGATATGGTCCAGGAGCCAGCCTCCAGATCAGGGCCTGCGCTGCCAGTGCTCTCAGGTTGTATATGGCCCTGTCCCAGGAACTGAGGGAAAACCAAATAAAAATAACTCCATTTTCCAAACTGGCAGAAGGCTGATCTAGATAGCCCTGGGACTTGATGCAACACAATCTCGGCCATGTGAAATACCCACTCCCTTCACTTCAACATTGGTGGTATTTCAGCCTGAGTGAACTGACTATTTTCAGTCAGGGACGCCATGGACTCCAGCTGTTAAATTGTTAAATAAAATAAAAAAAAAAAAAACACAAAACAAAACACCACAACAACACCCAAAGCTTTCAACAAGTAGTATCTTGAGAAATAGATAAACAATCATCATTAAGAAGAGTCATGAAGGATAAAAACAGAAGAGACATGCATAGCACGACTTTATCATGGCTTTTAGAGGTCAGCCCCATGGTGCACACCAGTTTGTAACAGACTTTAAAACAGGGGCCAGCTCCACTCAGTAAGGGGCTGGTACTCATTTCCTCAGCATCTTAAAGTTTTCAGTTTTTTTCCTTCCCTTGTAAGCCAGCCACACACTAGAAACACAGGGATGACACTATCAGATTTCTCCACACTACTAATTCCAGTAACATTAAATGCAGAATTTCTAGATTATTGCATGCAGCAGTCTTACAATGTCTTTATGCTTTTTAGACTAACCGCAAAACCAATTAAAGACAACACATACTGATTTGAATCCACCCTGCTGCAGTGTAATAGATCCTTCATTACTCTCTTGCCAGGAATACCGTAATTTCTTTTTCCCATTCTACTGTCATCTTAACTTCCAGCTCATTAGTCTCTATTGCATGGAAAAGGTTTCTCTTATCCCTCCGAGACATACACATTACATTTACCATATCTCCAATGCCTCTGCTTCTGTATTAAGTTTCAAAGCCCCATACAAAAGTCATGTAATCTAAGCAGGGTAAAGTGTCCATAAAATGCAATCAAATTAGAGCCAAAGAACCTACATTTAAAAGTAATCACATTAGAGCAAGGCAATAAAATAGTACAAGATGATACATTATTTTTTAAACCATTCACGCACTCGTACTACACAGGAAACTAAGAATTTGAACAAATTCCTCAGCTGACAGAATGGTATAGTTTATCAGCAGATCTGTTGCCTGAGGATTGGATCTGAGAACACAGCCATAGAGAGATCCTTGCATGTGGCAGCAAATGTTAAAACTTCCATCAACCACAAAAAGAACCATGAATTTATCTGGCACAGAAGAAAACATGTTTTCAAATGCATAAAAGTAATTGATAATTCACTTCACCTTGATTCAACTCTGATTATGATCTCTCACCTTTGTGCTCAAATCTAATGCAGAATTTGTCTTAACCAATCTTAAAGCTGCTGCTTAAAGCCACAATCTTAAAGCTGCTGCCTCTTTCTTCTCCACTCTTTGTCACCTCAAATCACCTTCCAGTATCCCTCATTTTCTAAGACTACATTCCTTTTCAAGTGTTACTTTTTTCCTACCTGTATTCAGCATTATTTGATTTATTAGTTACATTAAACTCTGGTGCAGTGTTTTTAACATGTTTTGTATGAAACATTTGAGAAATTCCCTTAAATAATTGGTAATTAGAGTCATAAATTTACTTTTTCGAATGTGATTGAGCCAAAATGTAGCTTCTGAAAATGCAATGTCTTTATGCATTGGTAATGAAGGCTGACCTTCATTTAGAAGCCTTTTCCTTGGGCCAGAAAACTGATATCAGAACTTGTGGATGGATTAGGACCTCTGATGGTATTAAAATAAGGAACAGCTGCTGCCCTAACCACATTAGAATGGCTTTACTGCACTTTTTGATCACTATCAGCTAGAAAAACACTATTTTTGTTGACTTCAGAATGACAGTCTGCTGGAGGCAGAAGGGCAAAACTGTGTTTGACTATTAGCAGGTAAGAACTACTTAGTGGAACAAACACCAAAGACTTTTCTATAGACTACATAAAGGCAGCTTTTTCCTTTGAAAGATGTAGCTCTTGCTTCTGTCGGCAGATACCAGAAGGGTTGACTTCTTGCTTTAATACACACTGCGCCAGCATAAAAGTTTCAATTAGATGCAAGGAAGTTGCTGTAGAAATCATTGCTGTGGTTTATTCCAAATGTGACCTGGTGTCTGTCTTCTTGGCTTTATATTGCTTTACAAAAACATGCTACACCTTAGATGGCCAGACAAGAAAAAAAGAAAAAAAGCCAGGAGTAACACTGGTCAAGAATAGCAAGTATCACCAGTTACAATAAAACAAACCCTCTCTAGCTTGGTAAATAGGAAATGTCATAAAATTGCATGGAGAGATTGCTGCTAGGTTCTCTTGCTTATCATCCCAGAAAGCAACATATCCTGTGATCATCCTGGGAAAAAAGGCTCAGTATTCCATGTACACACAGTCAAACTCTCAAATATTTTCAAGCAGGATAATCAGAAGGAAAAAACCACCACCAACAAAACTTCTCTGTCAGCAGAGTCCTTGGTTGAACTCCGTGTCCCAGCTAACACTGGTAGCGAGTTGAGAGGAAAGGCATACTAGCCTCAATGTTCCAGGCCAGATCTCGACTTCCTCAAAGATCAAAAGGCATTTGAGTCCAGGAATTTAGTTCAACTTATTACAGGAGACAGACAACTGCAAAGTGGAATCTTAATCTAAATTTGTACAGTGTTTAGGGATATCTAAATCAGACCTACCCACAGTTTATCCTACAATGTCCATTGTGCTCAAGAAGAGAGTAATTAAGGAACGATTCTTTACTGACTTGCAGATAAGACCTCGCAATTCCCTCTGCTCCCGGAGCCTGTTTTCTCATGCCACAACAGAAGGTCCTTGTAAACCTTGGCATGGATTTACCAACACCTCTATTAAAATGTCTCATTATTCAAAACTCTGCATATCTTGACAGAACTGATAAGAAAATTATATTCCTGTACAAAAAAAATTGAAATACTTACCCTGAATGGTCCTTTCCCAGGAAAGATTTCACACCCATCCTGGTTTCTTGAGATAACGCGTTCCCTCTAGACTGCAGAGTAGAGCATGACCACAGAAAGCCAGCACTAGAAGAATTTTTCCATAGTTGCTCTTAAGCAGAAAAGTACATTTCCAAATTTAAAAAGCAATCAGTAACTGCTGTCTTGTGTGTTCTGGAAAGAATATTAATCAGTTTATTTTTGTAATTTACAAGCAACTAGTATAGTCAAATGCTTTGAAGCACTACTCCAAATTTCAGCTGCAACGAATACAAGCCTACCTTTAACCCACTTGGTCTTTTGCCAGGCACGTTCTCCCATCGAAACAAGGGCATTTGTACTACCAAGCGCCCCGTGCGTGGATGGGAAAATAAGCCCAAGTACTGTATAAATTGTTAGACAGCATCCACATTACAGACAGTGGCGCTTCAGGCCCAGAAATACTTGTTACTTTTTTTGGTTGGTTGAGGTTTTTTGTTGTTTTTTGTTTTTTTTTTTTTTTTTAAAAAAAAAAAAAAAAAAAAAAAACACCACACCACATTTTCAGAGCAGGAACTGAGCATTGACTGAATTGAGGAATATTTGGAGCTTGGCAATTCCTGGATGCCAACAGGATAATCGTGGCTAAGTATACCTTCTACTTGCATGGGATGAAGCGGGCATACACACAGATTCAACTTGACCATACTGTTACAACTGCACAATCTCAGCATGCCCTTTGTGTTTCTTCGAAGGCTATCAAATCATAAAGCTTATGCATTTTTCCAGAAAGACAGTAGAAATGCTGAAGCCTTTCAGTAACAGCCAGAACCACCTAAGAGGGAAGACAGAAGGAATGCCTGAACCAGACTAGACTAACGACTCCTTACAGTTCCATTAGAAATTCTGCAGATGACCTCGGACAAAATTAGTGTCAGAACCTATATACATAAATACATGAGCTGCCTTTAGTACCCTCAGTAAGTTGTCTTGTTAACAGCAGCAAGAGCAACCTTCAATAATCTCCTTACATATATGTATTCAAATACTGAATATGCAAACCACACCAATCAAAACTAATTCATTTTCTTCCCTGGAACTAGAATGAACACTCAATAGATCCCAAATGTCAATGAAGATAAACTTTACTACTGCCCTTTCTCCAGTAAAACCTCAGCACCTTACTGTTACTGTGGTTCTACAATCCTAGGGGGTTCCAGACACTGATATGC
The DNA here is from genome assembly GCF_965183815.1 of Platalea leucorodia. Taxonomy (NCBI): domain Eukaryota; kingdom Metazoa; phylum Chordata; class Aves; order Pelecaniformes; family Threskiornithidae; genus Platalea; species Platalea leucorodia. The sequence goes on along the minus strand of NC_138825.1, from coordinate 121,641,478 downwards.
TCCGTGCATCTTCGTGCCAGTCATGTTTAGAGAGTTCATATGATACAGTATGCCCGACTTCATGCAGTGTCTGCTCTTGTTATCTGAGCTCCTCAACATAACTCACAACTGACCTGCAAGTAAGGCACAGAAACAACAGCTCTACAGAGGAGCTGTTATACCAGCATCCCGTCCCGCATGTCAGTACATAGTTGACTAACAAGGTCCAGCAGCTATACCACAGAAAGTTAACTAAGGTAGGTTTATGAATGACAAATATCAACAGCTCTTTCTGGTTGTAGAGAGGACTTATATAACAGGGCTGAAAAAGTTGGGATTATCACTCCAGCAGTCAGATGGGATCTCAGATGCAGAGCATGAAAGTTCATAGGTGTTTTCAGCTGAGACACTGTTTTGCACTGATATGGTTCACAGAGAAAGTATTTGAATTGAGTTATTGAATAAATGCCACGGAAAATTAATTTTTTTAGACTGCATACTCCTCAGAGCAAGAACAGCTTCCTATAGTTACATTTTAGTGCCTCCACGATCATACAAAAAAGTAGTTCTTAGATGTCTGTAAACCACCACCCAGGGAAGAGTGCAAGATAGGATTCCCAGAGGGCAGCTATGATTCATGAAGTGCTGAAGGACACTGCTCCTGCAGCCTTTCTTTGCAAGCTCTCTGCATCTAATGAAATAAAAATACATATACAGTGTACAGTAAAAACACACTTCAATTTTTACAGAATGACAGGGAATAACATTCATCCCATTTATAAAGCAGAACAAAACAAAGTAGGTAGAGATTCCACAGCGCAAGGCACAGTCTGCTTCAAGTGGCAGTTTCTGATAATGTTATCATATCAACGGACAACAACCTTAAAAGGTAGAAAAACTGAAAGTAAAACAAAGCAACAGCAAGTGTACCGGGAAGGCAGAATGAAGCCTGCATTCCTTTCCAGCCTTGGAGCGGTGACTTCATCTTAGCTAGGGTGACCTTCCACTGAGTCCAGGCTTGAATACTAATATTAGCCTAAAAAGAAGTGTGCCACCCTCTAAATATAATGATGACTCAACACCTAGAGGCTTCAGTGATGTAATATGACCAAAGAGGTTCTGACTTCACAATCTAGATTTTTAAAAATGAAGTCAAAAGGAACAGATCTTCCTCTGCAGAAACAAAGCCTGCCTTCTAGAGCATCTTCTTGAATTAGCCTGTAGGAAAAGGGAACCAAAGAAACATTTCACACATGGCAGCAGACACACCGGCTCCACTTTGTTTAAAAGGAGCACTGAACAGACACATTTCAATTATATGCTTCAGAGCCAAAGCATCAGTAGAAAGTTTCAGTTCCAGAATTAACATATAAAAGTTAAAGACAACACAGCAGATCACTGAACAGTCCGGTGTCTTTTACTGGAGCTTAAAAATAAAAATAGCAGCATGAAGATGTACTTTGTTAAGAAAGCTGAATACAAGCACAAGGAAAAAAAGCCTTTCCAAGTAAGACTACAGAGTTTTCTTAAAGCATCATCCTTGGACAAATATTCCAACACTCATTTGAGGTAGCCTTAAATCTTTTTCAAGGCCCAAGCTCAATAATACATCTTAAAAAAAAAAAAAGGGGTCAAAGAAAGCCTAATATAAGCTTCCGTAGTAAAAGCAAGTAGTCATCCAATATATGTAAATAAAGTTGTAATGTGAAAGAATCCCTCATGAAAATAGTAACTGTTTTCATAATAAAGTCCTTCCATTAAACTAGGATTATCTTATCCATTGACTTAGTTCAACTTCTTTTCTCCTCCCTTTCCCACCCCACCTCCATTAAGCTCACTGTTCAGGAAATGCATTTTTAATCACCTTCATTCCCCAGGCTTGCATTCACACCCTGACCCTCCTCATCAGAAGAATTAGGATACACTTCAACATATGTTCACAGAATGACAGCCTGGTGGAGGTTGGAAGGGACCTCTGGAGGTCATCTTGTCCAACCCCCAACCCCTGCTCAAGCAGGGCCACCTAGAGCCAGTGCTGGCAACCTGTGCCTGGGCAACCTGTGCCAGTGCTCAGTCACTCCCACAGTAAAAAAAAAAAAAAAAAAAAAAAAGGTGTTTCCTGATGTTCAGAGGGAACCTCCTGTGTTTCAGTTTGTGCCCACTGCCTCTGGTCCTGCCACTGGGCACCACTGAGAAGAGCCTGGCCCTGTCTTCTTTGCACCCTCCCTTCAGGTGTACATACACACTGATAAGATCCCCCTGAGTCTTCTCCAGGCTGAACAGTCCCAGCTCTCTCAGCCTTTCTTCATAGGAGAGATGCTCCAGTCCCTTCATCATCTTAGTGGCCCTTCGCTGGATTTTCTCCACTATGTCCATGTCTTCCTTGAAATGGGAAGTCCAGAACTGGACACGTTTGCTCACTATTTTCTCATGCAGAAATAATAATAATATTCCCTACTGGTTTGAACTACATTGGCAAGAAAAGCGCTTAATGGACTTTGGCTATCATGTCCCAGGCAGCTCCACCATAACTAAAACGCTCAGAAACTGATTAATCAATCATTCTTTATCCAAAATATAACTATCAAGTTTAATAGGTACTCCTTCCAATTTGAGCCAAAAGAGTAGAAAAAAGAGCAGGAAAAAAGAACATACAGCCTCTAAACAGCATGAAGAAACACATCCTTCCCTCACGTAAGCGTATTCTAATAGTAACAGTTTTGTGTAAGCATCTCCTGAAGCGTTACAGCATCTGAAGAAACCATCTTAAGAGACAAAGATGCTTCACTTCGACAGTGTGCTTACCAGTTTCAGCCTGAAGGAAATTACACAGTCACGTTACAGAAAGGATGGTTTTACAAAACAGTGATACATGCCTAACAAAAGCGCAACAAAAGGGTTACCATCCGGAAAGCCCGAGGGCTACGTGTAGCAATTAACTGTTAAAACGCACACATATCCACCCTTGGGAGTAATCAGAGTCATGCCCTTTGGCTCAACACCGCAATTGCTTTATCAGGAAAGATAAAAGCAGCAGCACCTCCCATTCAGTCACACTATCAGCCAAAAATAACAGTCTCAATTTGCCCTATCTTGCTCACGTAAGTAGTCCCATCAGTTTTTCCAAGAGACATGTGGCAAATCCCAGGGTTTAGGAGTAATTTTATTTTTAGCTTCTTTACAATAAGACTTCCAGGACCCAACCAAGTCAGTGCCGTACACTCCAAAACACAAAAAACGTCTGCCCCTACCATTAACGGGTTATATGCCAAAACAAATGATCAGAACACAGGACAGTGATGGGAACACAGCTGAATGTGACCCCAGCTTCACAACAGGCCTGCTGGATAATCTACTTCTCCACACCTTTGTTCTTCCTTAAAAACTAAAAAGTTCAGTATTTTCTAGTCACATTGTAGAGAAGGTACAATTTCATTTTCTGTACAAAGGAGCAGGCTGTCCATGATGGGAATGGAGATAAGCAAAACCATCTCCCTTCGGTTGCAGCAAGCTGTTAGTGCACTGACACTGCTAAGCCATCCTGTGCCTTAATGCCCCTATTATCGACCCAGCTATCCAGGGCATTCTCCTGACCTAAGTAAAGATTTCTTTCCAAGAACACAGGTCTGAAAGGTAGGGATAGATTTTTTTGACCCGATGCTCTGTTACTGTAGCAAAATCAGGTATGTGTAGTAGTACTAGTCTATATTGCCCTTTTCTTCTACCAGTGTTTAAGATCAGGCAGTCACTCCGGAGCAGCTTCCTTTAAGCCAGATGGCAACACTCTTCTTCAGATCCCAGGGTCCACAACTCTTCAGACTCACTCTATGTTGAGACCTTAGGCTGCCAGCCAGGAGAAAACTCAAGCCTGGCCCGGCACAGTCTCATCATCTGTAAAGGGCATGGCCTTCAGCTGCAAGAATTCCTCGCCTTCAGAAAATGAAGGTCCAAACTCAGGCTCCCTACAGATGCCATCATCACTTTTGGTAGGCAACACAGAATCCTTACTAAGAAGTGCTGTACAGCCACATGATACTGGTGAAAGGGTGCATCCGATACAGGACGCAGTAAGAACAAAGCAAATTGGCTGATCCACAGTGCAGGTGTACGTGCAGTGAAGTGTTCCCCCCGGGCTGCTGCAAGCACAAACTTACCCTCTCTCTGATACAGAGTAGTTAAATGCATTCAAATTAAAACAAAAATATTTAAGGCATTTGCTTTTAAAACCTTTCTTTAGTGAGTATATTGCTTAGATATTTGTGTTAGAAGTTTGAACTTGACAGTTCAGGCTCTTAGACACTTCAGGTAATGTAACTTTAAAGCTGTCAGCGTGAATTCTTTACATTAATACTGAGTGGCTATGGTATGCAACAGAAGTTTATATATTTAAATATTATGTATGCAGCAAGTTCACATGCCAAATCAAAACAACCATTTACAATGATAGGTTTCTCCGGCTTTCTTTACTAGCTAACTTGTAACTTCCAAACCAATCATACCTGCGTTTTCCTCCTAAAAGTGTAGGTCAGGAGTAAAAGTCAACTTTACTTTCTGTAGAATGGATAACACCATGAAACTACTGTAGATATAACCATTACTGTAGTATGTTCTTTAAAAAGTTTAGTGTACCACTACATATACATTGGATCAATATATAATTGAAGACATGATCTTAGCAGCATTTATTAATTGTGATTGTGTAAGATTGTAAACTTTAGCTTAGTAACTTGACAATATTTTATATTGAATTTATGTGTGCCCTTATCCTGCAGCAACAGTTAATAACAGAAAGGATTACGGGTATTAATCAACTGGGAACACAAGTACATGTTCTACAGGAATAATAAAAATCATACTCAGCTCCCCAGGTCCTTGGATGTAATGAGAAATCTGGGGGTAATCCTATCTAGTTAAATATAGACTTACAGGAGTAACTACTTACCTGCAAACAGAGCTGTTCAATCCATGTCATTGACAGATAGTTTACAGACATGCACACGGAACAGAATATCCACCTCCACAACCCAGCTGCTATTCCTAAGACACATCCCTAAGCCCTGCAAGTCTTTGGGGATCGCTATCCCACATACTTACATAATCACCCTTTCCATTTTCTAACTAAGCCATCAGCTCAATACAAGAATACAGCTCTCAAAAGGCAAAGCTCAGGAGCAAGTGGGGATAGAATCTCTGCAGGATAAAGAGAGATTCTCTAGTTCTAGGCAGACTTCTGTTCTCTTCCTTTAAAACGAGACTTTCCGACCCCTTCAACCTTAGTGAAGTTCATTACCAAAGGGTTATAAAATTCCACAAAACAGCACAACATAGATGCAAGATGCTTATTAGCAAAAGGACTTAAACGGAATAAAGTGGTGCACTGTTTTCCAAGATTGCAATTTAGAGTGTGGAATTTTTTATTTATATATAATATGATCATTTTGTTTAGTGCTGTGGTATGAACTTTTTTCTTCTTTTAATCTGTATTACTCAAACATACACAAGACACCATTACAGAAGACCAAGATGTCTAAAAAATTAAACCCAAACAATTCCATTTGTGCAGCCTTAGATACCACTTTCAGTACCTTTAACAGGAAGCCCGTATTCTTAGAAATCTTGCTTTATTTCCCTTTCATCTGGTTAATTTCCCCACTAAATACCCTTTGTCCATCCTGGCCAGCTTTGGTCCCAGTGAATATGTTCTGTAGTTTTATCTGGATACCTCATCAGCCAAAACCCACTTTACCACTGCCACCTTGTTTCCCAATTGAAAATCCTGGACAAGACACTCAAGCAGCCTCAGATGTGCCTATAACAATTAGCCTAGACTAATTTCATCAGACAATAAAGCCCCAAGCTATCCGTTTTGTATTCCTGACATCTCCATCAGGAAGAATACTAGGCTAAGAAACAGGAACTGAATACTTCCTGCAAAAGCTGATTTTTTTTTTTTTCCCCAAAATTTTAAGAGGATATTCTTGTCAATATTCTGTTTTAGACTAATTGCAGAGTTAAAAATATTATCACACAGTTCCTCTTGTCTTTGTTCTCACTATCATTCTAGATTTTCCAGATAAAATAGTATTTTAGATAACTTAAAACATTTGAGACCTTATCACTCTCTACAACTACCTGAAAGGAGGTTGTAGTGAGGTGGGGCTCAGTCTCTTTTCCCAAGTAACAAGCAACAGGAGAGAGGAAACGGCCTCAAGCTGCGCCAGGGGAGGTTTAGGTTGGATATTAGGAAGAACTTCTTCACCCAAAGGGCTGTCAGGCACTGGAACAGGCTGCCCAGGGAACTGGTTGAGTCCCCATCCCTGGAGGTATTTAAAAGACGGGTATACGTGGTGCTTAGGGCCATGGTTTAGTGGTGGGCTTGGCAGTGTCACGTTAACAGTTGGACTCTATGATCTTAAAGGTCTTTTCCAACCTAAACGATTCTATGATTCTATGAGAAAACAGAAGAAAGGCAGCCTCCCATCACAGTGGTATATGATCAGCAAGTGGGAGGAACCTTCACATGTTTAACTTTGCAACCTCCATCATTACTGCAACTATGGTTGCTATGAAGACATGTACCCACATTTCAGTATTCTGCAGATCTGAACAAAAGAAAAACATTTTTGTTCATTGCTGTTGACAAAAAGGCTTTCAAGCTCTTGAAATAAACATCATGGCAGAGCGATGTTGTCACCTTAGAAAACTCATATTTGTGATCCAGTTTCTTTGTACAAGACAGATTAAACTGTTTCATTGAAACTGCAATAAACACAAACATAAGGCATGTGTTTCTCTTACATTGAAAACATGGAAACTGACACTGTACCTTACTGTCCTCATCTTCAAACACAGACTGGTGAACATTACAAGCAAAGAGAGAATTCGGGAGATCGTTGAAGTCAATTATTTCATGAAAATCTTCCTCTGCAAAACATCTCTTTAAATCGTTGTCTCCATTTATAGAGTAGAGTAAGAACTGTCCTCCATCCTCCGGGATGCAGCCATAGTGACCGAGGCCTCGCATTCCAAAGAAGTATGAGTCTCCCCTCATCCCTGGCGGCATGGAGAAGAGAGACACAGTTACACTACACTTTTGAAAATATCACATACACAAGTTAATCCAGAAATTCTTAGTTTGGGGGCTTGGCTTGTAGAAAGTATATTTCATGCTATTTTAAGGCAACAATTGATCTATTAAACAGGGCACTAAGACTAGTTTCACCAAGGCTTAAATAGGGACTTTGCTTAAGTTTCATTTATTAGCACAGAAAAGACCTAACCATATCAGCACAAGCTGCTGAACACAACCAGAACCAAGGCATTACTTAAGTGCCCCTTGCCCTAAAAGAAAATACCCTGTTGTATTTGGGTTTAAGAGAGTCATGTTTGTTACTGGGAAAGCAGGCTGGTGTTTCTGAGCTTGCAGTCAGATAAAGTGTAATGCACTGGATAAGAAGAAAATGGAAATGACTTCAAAAATTACACCAGGCATCGATGCAAAGAAAAAAAAAAAAAAGAAAAAAGACCCTGTTGGAAAGTAACATGAACACAGAATATCAAAAAACAGTACAACTAAGACGCATCACTATTACAAAGAATAAAGCCAACATTTTCTAGTTTAAGGACAGAATGTACCCTGGTTTTCCATGTCTATTAGCAATCTCTTTGTTTGCATCTTAATCACATTAGGAAGTAAATAAAAAAAATGAAGGGAAGAGTAGACTCAAGAGATAATTCTCAGCACCTTTTAGGAACATCCTGCTGACTTTAGAGCCTTTACCCCAAATCCAGAGTAGAAAGACAATTTTAAGACATGCTGAAGGACACAGAAGTAACAAGCCCGTACATCAAACAGTATCCCTACTGTTGATACAAGAGTAAACTTCATACCAGCCGAGCAGAGTAAGTAAAGGTCCAATTAATTATCAGTGTGTTCACTAGTATAAATTCAGGTATTTGTCCTTAGTAAAGGTGTATTAAGCATCAACCTATAACCTCTACAGAGGTCCAGTAAGCTAACTAGAAGCTATGCAGAGGAGTAATTAATTCTCTTATATTTCTGTTTCTTTGAGTAAGAACACGCAATCATTGGCTGCTTTTTCTCCTCATAACATAAGGAGTTAGAGAGTTACATAAACACAGTGTGCTCATCTGTTTCAGATTTGCCCTTGCTCTGTTGTGTACTTGCTATTCTCTATAAATAGTTGTAAATATTAGTTCAAATACACTATTTAGGACTAGTGTCCAAAATTAAACCCCATAGGCTTATTTAGACTTAATCTCAGTAAATCAAAGCTAAATTATGGAGCTAATTTGCCATGCCTGTGCCTTTCATTTCTGCTGCAGCTCTGAAATGACATTTGTCCAATGACAGAGCACATCATTCCATAACCTTACGTTACAGAAATGTCAGTAACTGTTATTGCTGAAGTCTCAGGGCTAACGACAGAAGTCCTCAAGAAAACAAACTAAAGTCACACTCAAAAGTATCAGTTTGGAGCACTGAGTCCATGCTTACCGCACTCTCAGATCACACAAAAGAGAGAGATTTATTAGCCAGTACTAGTCAGAACAACTAAGGTTGGAAGGGGCCCACAGAGGTCATCTAGTCTGAACCACAATTCAGGATCTTGTCCAGAGGTAAATGTACAGCAATACCATTTGGTGCATATAATGATCTGCAGAGAGCTGGTAGGTCACAGGATCTTAGCTGTCCTCCTTTTCCAGGTACTAAAATATGTTACACAGCTAAAAACAGAATAGTTTCCTAGCCCTGTATTCTATGCATGGAATTTATGAGGGAGGGTTTTAAAACAAACAAGAATGCAGTGTTGTAAGGAAGCAGGTGTAATGTGAAAGCCTCAGGCCAATTACCTCTTTTTTACTGTGTCAACCTGAGAACAGGCTTTTAGACTAACCAAATACACACTAGTATTTTCACCAACTCAGACTGACATTAGCACAACTACCTCCAACTAATTTCAGTTTAGGAATTTAATTCTAACTGCGAAAAAAAGCCTGAATAAATAATGGAGGAGGTGGCTAGAACTTCAACAGTATACATTAGTGTATAGGAACTCAGTATCACAGCAGTATTGCCGCTGGTATTTGAACCAACTCACTTAAGCCTAGTATTACCATACATTTCAGTGTAATCACACCCAGATAAGTACTGTAAAGAAATACTCACAGCAGCCACTACTGGGGAAGAAACTTAAATTCAGAATGTAGCAGAAAATATTAATAGATCATCTACTCCAAATGCAATCATCTCTAAATGTGTTTGCCATCATGGCTAGCCTATATCAAGATTAGATTCATTGCTTTCAGGTTTATGAAAATAAACCTCAAGCCTGGTATGTTACAAAATATAACTTACATGGCAGAGCAGACTTTTGCCAGGGAGTATGAAGTATTTCCTTCACAACAGTCAAATTACTTGCAGTCAGTGAAGATACTGAGTATTTTATAGTCACACTGGGTAAACCCCTTCTGCCCCCAGAAGTATTAAGCTGAAAGAGCCCACTCAGCAGAGAGGGATGTTTCGAAGCCAACTTTACACAACAGACTCAAGAGGGTACAGATGACACAAGCTGATACTCAAAAGTTGTAGGAAATTGGATTATGAATTAACACTCAATAAGCATTCTAGTGAGAAGAGGGGAGATTACACAGAACTGGGAGTAGTGAAGTTTAAGATCTACAAGAATGTCCTAGGATATAACAAAACAGGAATCTGCTGGCTGAATGTAACTTCAAACCAAAGTAAAGTAAGAGAGGCAATAAGGTACATTGATCTGTTTTCCATACACATCTCTAGTTATAACAGCTGATTTCTTAAGCTGTACTTTTGAGTCTAATAAATAAGCTTCACTTTCACTGTAAAGTACGATAGCAATGTTAAAGATAACTTCATGGTAGCTAACTAATTTCATACATCCTGTTCCTCAATGCATAACAAAGCTATTAGAGTGTGCAGCAAAGAATCTCAATAGTATTGACAGAAGTCAGAAAAGTCTACAGGTTTCTTCACTAAACTGTTGTTTATTTTTTTCTCCTGGTAGAGCCATATCACAAGGTACTAGATAGGAAAGGAAGCTTTTAAGTGAAGAATTAACCAAAAGCACTATGACAAGCAACAAAACAGAACAGGATTTTAAGTTACAACCATGAAGTTCAGGTTTTTAACCATTTTAGTTGGTAATAAGGAAATGAGCATACACTATAGCAGGTGATTCTACAATATATAGCCTTCAAAGTTCCGTCTGAGATTAGAAATTAATAAATACTCTTACGTTATGTGGCAGTAGTTTTGCTCTGCTAGAGCTCTTTAACAGCAAAGCTTGCTCCTTTTTCCCCAGTCAATTCTTGAGACAGATTTGCTCAGTGGGGCTTGGGTATTGGCCATGTCTTCTTAAGAGAGTCACTGTCTTGCATGCCTTTTGACCATCTCTTTTCTGAGACTTGTAGGTGGTAGGTGGGTGTGGATACACACACATGCCTCTTCTACACTTAAGATATACCCAGAATTCTGATCAGTCTTCCCTTCACTAGCTAGTCAATTTACTATTAAATCCTCTGCCCAATTTAAGATGGGACCTGCACAATTAAGAACATCTGTATGGAATAACTATTGTATAGCAAAGTATAATTTGTGAAACAAGGGCCATATACTGCACAATACTAAACACAGCACCACAACTAAAATAGAAATCTCACTAATAAAACATATATGCTCCCAAAGAAAAATAAACTGCCTTTGAGCCCGAGCTCAATGATCATCAGAGGGGACAAACATACTTGAATCAACAACACTTGTTAGCACAGTTCAAGCCCTTGGGCTCTAAGTTCAGACTCTGACTGGACAAACTAGCACTTCTGCCAAAAGATGCAACATAATCTGTCACGCACCCCGGGCTGTTCACTTCCAACACCAGTCACTTCCTACACAGAGACAGGGCCCCACGCTACCTTTTGTAGTGGAGACGGCATCTCCTGCTCCAATTCATGGCACAACCACACAAACCGATTCAGTTAAAGACCAGGCCTAAAGAAAAAAGTTTGGGTTTAACTCCATTAGGTAGATAACTGACCCAATTCATTTCATGGCTGCATAAGCGTTTGTAGCAACCAGAAAAAAAGTGAGCAAAGCTTTTTGGGAGTGGACAGGCAACAGCAAAGCTTAGGATTGTACTTTTCAGCAACTAATCTACTTAAAGCATCCATGAAATTACAGTCTGTGTTTTCACAGCTCTGCATGAACTTCATAATAAGTCACTATATCAGACATTATTCAGCTAGTCACGAGCTAGAATTCTTACTTTTTCCTGCATTATTTATAGTGTTAGACATATATAAAACAAATCATAACTACATATCCTTTATTATGTCCATCAAATACCTTAAGGCTCAGGTGTGGTGATGGTGTTTTGTGGCTTCTTTGAATTTACTTAGCCACTTCGGGCAGTCCTCTGTCAAAAAATGTTCTCTTTTGAATTCTTCTACTAATTTAGAACAGAAGAATTTACATTTCAAATCTCTTAAAACAATTAATTCTAAATCACGTGTAATCCATGAACTGGATTGCCATATAAAATAAACACAATTAAAAGTCATCTTTTATGTAGCTATACTACTGGATCACATTCCTTTCTACAGCTTCTGACAAAATAAGTTAAATTCCCCCCTCTTATGGTCCCTTTTATATTATCAAAAAAACATAGAAAGACATCCACGTAAGGGTAAACCATACTCAACTTTTAAATGGTAAAGAGTTCAAGTTGAGTTGTGCCTTTGCTCCTTCCTCCCCAAATCAGGAAATTTTTCAAATACTTAAGATACCGAAGTTGTCATACAGAATTTCAACAGAAGTGGCAATGCCATAAAAATAATACAGTAACACTAAGGCATCATCCAGCACCAATACTGGTGCTAAATTCATTCACCAAGATCTTAACTGGAACCACATTAGTAAACTCCGTAGCAGGATTGTTCCCTTTAGAAGACTGAGATACTGAGACAAACAAACGTGAGCCCAAGTTCATGTAACCTCCAGATAATGCTGATTCCTTGCCACATCCGTTTATCCCCTTTAAATAAAGTTCACCCATTGCAACCTGTGTTCCTATGTTATTTCTTAATTTAGTGTAGCATTTTGACCCTAAACTTTCAAGTCAGAAAATACATTACACAGAATAGAGCACCCCAAGAGTGCAGTACTATTAACCCTTGGAAAACCATAGCAGCCACTACCCTTCCAGACCCTGGTGGAATCTCCTTGTCACTTCTTTTGTGCAATTCATATACACAATTTGCATCACTTTACACTAATGTAAGTTATTTCAAATTCCTCCTCCCGCGGTCAAGGGGTGCAAGAGCTTGTGATTTGTGGTAGTTCAAAACATGAAACAAATACCCTTCCCACTGGAACAGATCAGGTCATGTCAGTGTTCAACACTGTAGATACTGTAATCAAAAGCTCTGTAGAGATTCCAGGTGAGAGCTAAGTATTCATTCTGTTACCTCACTAGTTTTAGAGACGGTACACCTCTAATTAAAATTAACAGAGACCAGCAGAAAATTATAATCATTGGCAAATAGCACTAGCTTACTGAAGTTTCTATTTGACAAATTGTTATCAAACAGTATTGCTTTTCTAGTGCAAAACTGAAAGGGCAAATATGTATAGCTTGTTATGATGTTAGACCCCTACAGCGCAAAGAACTTCAGCTGAAATTTTGCTGAATGAAGACAACTGGAGCACATGGAGTGTTTGAACGGACTAATGCCTTATATAATCATCAGGCACGTATAGATTTATCCACTGTTTTTTATGGAAACTAATAAAGCATTTCCCTGGTGACCATTTTCCTGTCTTAAGAGTTTTTAAAAAGAGTCCCTGAGGGACATCAAGAAACAGGAACATATCTCTTGAAATTGCTAGGAAACTTTACTCTTTTTTTAATTAAACACTGCTTGCCATGACAAACAACATGACTGAAAATAGAATAAAGCAAAACAAAATGCTACAAATAGAAACTTTAAATACTACCACCATAAACTGAAGTATTACCGAGTCCTGAGTGCAAACCTGGAAACTGTAGTCTACAGGAATTAAGAAAATCTGGGGGGGAAGCAAGAAAAGTTGCAGCTTTTTTTTTTTTCTAGAAGGATCCAGAACAAGTGTAAGGATTCCATCTCTGCTCCTACTAAAAAAAAAAACCCCAAACCAGCAAGTTTTACCATAATTCAAATCCACTGGGTAAGATTTTACTGAAACAATCAGTTTTTACTTAAAATAGTCACTGACTTGGTGAAAGCAGAGTCACCAATTTCTGTAGTGTTAGCCTGAGGATACAACTCCTGCTGAAGCCAACTGGACCCACACTGAAGACTTTGGCAGAAGGCACAAGTAGAACAGGGAAGTTCAGATAGTGGTAACCTACTGAAATTTCACTCCATTCTGCAAAATGAACACTGGAGATTAGCATTATTTTTATATAGTGCTAATTCTTCACTATGGAAAGCTCCCATGGACTTAAATGTGGACATGTTACTTAATTAGAAAGAGCAGAATGGGACCTCACATGACAGGATTAATGAACTATTGCAGTCACAAAAGTAATATAGACTATAGTCACCCCCTCCCTTAACCTTCACCCCTGCATCCCCCACCTGGGCAATGACTATTCCCTTTACAGTAATAAAAATTACCGGTACAGCAAAGTCCACTCACCTTTTAACTTCAATTTGGTTACCACCACACAAAAATAGCATCAATCTCCACTATTTCCTCTTACAGGAGTGGCAGATATGAGGAAGAGGATTTTATTTTTTTTTTAAATGCTAACTGGTGCAAATCCCAAATGTTCTAATCCTTTCCATTGACATTCTAGCCGTATTAAATTTAGCCGAGACTTTGTAACTATTTTTGGAAGCTTTTAACATCCAAAGGCACTATTGACTTTTATTCATCTAAAGCAGGGCTGGCCAGTGCAAGCTGTTCAAGACCTGCGTATTGCTCAGAAGGCTCAACTGTGCCCTCCGTGCCAGGGATGCATCCTACGACCAGTGAAGGAGCTCAGTTGACATTGGCTTGCTAAGCAACCTGTGTCTCCAGCCCTGCAGAAAACAAGCCAGCAGACACTGGTATTCAACCCTACTAAGCCAAAACTCCAGCCCCATTCCACAACAGGAAGACGATACTCTGAGCAACCAATGCCAAGCGTGAAGATTTTGTGTGCTATTCTTAAGGTCAAGAAGCTGGGCTATGATAAATCAACCACTAAAGTTACCATGGTAACATTAAGGTATTCAGAGAACAAAAAACCCTTCCCAAACCCAAAGAAACCAGAACAAGCTTTCCGATTACCTTCGCTTGGCCTCTATGCTACTCTATTTAAAGCAAGCCAGTTTTATAAGGGGCACACAGTATTACAACGTCATTGGCCTTCAGCCAGATCTGTCACCTCACACAGGGGTCAGTGGAACACTCCTTTAATAGCCCTCTAGCTTGTAACATAAAATTTTTAACTATACCCCAATTCTTACCAAGACCTGCTTTCCCTTTCCCTGTTGGGAGGAAAAAAAAGGAAGAAACCATGTGTGTCAGGACTACGTTCAGTAAGAGCTGTTCACAGTGTTTAACTCCTACAAGATATTCAAGACACCATGATGACTTGGAATACAATTTCAAAGTTTCCTTGAAAAGGATTTTCTGCTAGTACACACAAGTAATTTATAACTTAAAAAACATTAGGACACCAATGTAATGACAAACATGTTTAATATAAACAACGACAAACCAAGCCACTGAATCTGAATACACACTACAATATTTGGAAGAGGACAGACAAACTAGATCACATAACTGACAGCTCCTTCTCAGAAGTTTAAGGAGAATGGGACAGTTCCTGCTGTTAAAGAAGAAAGGTATCAGTTACTAGTTAACAAAGTTGATAATGTACATAAAAATATTCTTCTGTCCTTGTTTACTGTGATGTGTTTGTAGTTTTTCTGATTGTTTTATATTCTCACAGTATTCAGACTTTCATCTGTTCAGGAATGATGTGTAACCATATAATTTAGTTTTACTGCAAGAATAAATGCAGCAGAGTTTCTTTGCAGAAATTATCTATTTTCATAGAAAAACAGTTTCCCTCTTCTACAGAACAACCATTCTAACTAGGTAAACAACACAAAGAGCAAACCAGTTTGTAAGGGCAGAACTGGAAAGCCTGACACAGAAGCTCATGTGAGGCATAACCCCAGATTAAACTACGATTCTCATCTGTATGATTCCTTTCAGCTGTATAAACCTATCATACATTTTCCTTTCAGGAAACTAGATTAAACTCCACACTCAAGCAGTAAAGGGACCAAAATATTTGGGGTGGGGGGGAGGAAGAAAAACAACCAACAGCTTTGGAGAGCTACCTGCTATAAAAGCACCAAATAACATCGGTGTGGGCTGCAGGTAACTTTACAGCAGCCCAAGAAGAGTCTCCCTCAGGGATACGGGCTTCCCTGCGTTCCTGCACTCCAGCCCTAAGTCGCAGGAGTAGCTGGGACAGGTCTGCACCACGGCAAACGTCCACCTGCTTCGAGCCGACACCCAGCGCTTCCCGCAGGGCTGCAAGCCCCCTTCCCACCTCCTCCTGCCCCAGCCGCGGGGATGCTCCCTCACCTCACCAAGCTCCTCTCCACCCCCGGCGGACGAACCACCTGCCCCAGCCGACGAGCCGCCACGGCGTTGTCCCTCACCGCACGCCTCCACCTCCGCCCACCGGCCATTTCCAGCCGCCCGCCCAGGGCTGCGCGGCGGGCACCGACCCCCGCCGGAGGGCGGGCGCCGGCGGTAGAGCCCCGGGCTCGCCCCGCAGCCCGTCCCGCATCCCTCCGCGCCCGAAAAGCCGCCGGTGAGAGGAGACCCGCGGTAACAGCGGGGCGCGGGGAGCGGGCAGGACCGCGGGCAGAGCCGGCGGGGCGGTTACATAACCCCGCCACAGCGGGCGCACGGCGCCAGGTCGGCGGGGCAGGGCTGCAAGCGGGCGGCCCCGCCGGGGAAGGAGCCCCTCACGGCCAGCGGCCCTGCCCTTACCTGCTGCGCCTCGCTCGTCCTGCGCCTCCCCTGTCGCCGCCGCCGAGCCCCGAGGACCGCGCCGCCGGCTCCTCAGCGAGCGCCCCGCACCTCTCGCCCACCCGCGCCTCTGAGGCGAAGGTGGAGGACAAGGCGGGAGGGGTGAGGGGACGCCGCAACCCAATCAGCAAACCCCTCCGCCCAAACGAGCGGGCGGGATTCACCAATAAGAATGCGAGGAGCAAACTGGCCCCGCCTCCTCATCCCCTGGCCACGCCCCTCAGCTCCCACCGCTTCGCGCCGGCTCTCGGTTACCGGAGTGGGCGGCGGGGGCGAGGGGCAGCGGCGTTCGCCGCTCCGTGTGGGGACAGGTGAGCCGGGGGAGGGTCTCACGTCGCCCCCGGCACCTAGGGAGCCGTAGGAACCAGGCACCGTTTTGTGTCCTCGTTAGTAGTGCGTGGCAAAGCTTCCCTCCCTCAGGGTGTCGGCCCCCCTGCCCTGAGGTGAGGTGGGGTAGGATGAGGTGAGAAGAGAGGTAAAGTGAGGAGAGGTGGGGTGAGGTGAGGTGAGGTGAAGTGAAGTGAGGTGAGGTGAAGTGAAGTGAAGTGAAGTGGGATGGGGGTGAGGAGGGGTGGGATGGGGTAGGGAGATGAGGGATGGGATGGGGTGAGGTGGGATGGTGTAGGGAGATGTGGGGTGGGCTGGGATGGGAATGAGGAGGGGTGGGATGGGATGAGGTAGGGTAGAGGAGAGGTTGATGGGTTGGAGAGAGGTGGGATGGACGCCCACACAGTGCCAGCACACCTCGCCATGGTTTTAGACAAACCTAATGTCCCCTGTGGTGATTTTGTAAGGGGCATAAATACCTCTGGGGGATGGAGCTCCCAACCGCCATTCCCCCACCGATAAGCAAACTGGCCCTTGAAGTGAGCTCCATCTGGAATGGATCCAGTTGTTGTTCAACTCTTTTTCAGACTAACAGGTGAATAAGGTGTATCTCCCCGTTACAGACGAGGCCAGAAGGTGCATTTGTAGGACTCTTGAGGACAGTGAGGGTTTCAGTGGAAAAAGGCTGATCGTGATCATGATTTTAAAAAGAAGAGAAAGCATGCAGATGCCCCCAAGGCATGCTTTATTAAAGGAAGGGCTATTTTCTCTCTTCCAGCTGTACGTCCGAGACTGCTAAGCATCAGAGGCTAATGCTGATTTTCTGCAGTCTCTTCTCTTTGGAATGTAATACAGAGGGATTTAATCAATAGGGTGATACAGAAATGTAAATAGGTTTCTGTAAAGATGGTTTTGAAAATCTATAGAATATAATGGAGAACTAGAAGACTCCCATATAATTATTAAATACCCTATAAAAAATCCATGGAAGGAATAAGTCTCCATTAGTTAAAAATATATAAAAAGATGTATGCCATTTATAGCAGCACTTTCCAATAATAGCAGAAAAAACTGTTGTAATGAATGAGATCAATAGTGTATCCCACCTCATCTCTGCAAATACCTAAGAGCAATGCATTGGAGATTGTGGTACTTGCAACAGAGGAGTTTCTTCCTGGTCCCATTAACTAAGGACTGACTTATGTCTTGATGCACATCTGGTTTCGACACCTTCCAGGCTTTCTTCTTTGGTTCTACCTTTATTTTTTAATATATAATAGGTAACTGATAGTAGTAATTATTTTTTCTTGTCGTTTTATCCTTGTGCCTAAAATATGAATTCCTGACCGTGATCTTACTGCTTTAAGCACTATGCAGAAGAGAAAGCAAGCTATGGAACCGAAGATGTCACAATATAAACTAATTGGGTTTTAAATCAAATTATATGCTTGTTGCTTCGGTTTTTGTTTTAAGAATTAAACCTGATAGGATATCTTCCTTTGTCTCCATTTACATGCATTCCCTTTGCATGATATCTTATTTTTATATTGAGTAGGAAGAGCATCCACTGTGCTTTTTCTGTCCCACATTTTATGTTCTACAATTTCCTTGTGTCTTCATATCCCCATACCTCTTAATTGTGTCTTGGTCAGGTAGCCAGTCTCATTTTATTCTTTTTCATATTTTCATATTGGGAAGAATATTTTCATTGTGATGAAGTTGCCCTAGCATATGCTTTCCTTGTAGTAAAACGGGAATCTCTACAGTTATGAAAGCAAGCTAATCCACGTTCAGGAAAAATCAGGAACGCCTAAGCCAGTACTTTGGCAATGCTTTTAAATGCATCCAGACATCATTGCTAAGATGAAGGGGAAAACAAAAAAAACTGAATTCCACTGTTTGTAGTAAAAATGTCCTTCAAATTAGATACTAATGAGAATGGCAGCAATTGCAGGGCTTTTAATATCCCCTGTTGTAAGCATTAAGGATTTCTATTGGGAAAGGTCACAAAGTAATATATTACTTAGACATGGAAAAAGCGGCGCTGCAAAAATAAAAGAGTAAGAGCAACCGAGAGCACGTCCTTCTTGGAGTCACACTGTTTGCTCACTTAGGCCCCAGCGCTATTCAGGCCATGCAGCCTGAGCAGGCACCCCGTGCTTCCTAAATGCTGTGAGCATCTTCCCACAACCCAAGCAGTTGTAGAGTGCGAAAACCTGGAGGAAGCTTAAATTTTGGAAAGGATACCAAAGGAGGTGATAAAACAGCTGCTACTTGCAAGATTTGCAAGCAGTGCTGTAGTCCTGCTCCCACAGCTCTGAGTGGGAGTTTTGTTACTGATATCTCCGAGCACAGGCTTAGCCCATCTCATCCAAATCCTGAGCTGCTCATTATCTTCAGTCTGCACCTGCTTCTTATCTGCAGACTTAATCTGTAAGCAAAAGTGGCCTCTCAAATGTACTGAAGCAACCACACTGAATATCAACACAAATAAAGTACTATAACCAAAAGACTGTGGCCCCCTATGTTATGCTGATTTCTGATCATCAGAATACAAACACTGACTCACTCCTGCAGCCTTTGCAGGAGCCTTGGTGACAAAGTTTTCTCTTTTCAGAAGAAATGAGTAAGTAATGTCTCCAAATCTGTAGATTCTCAAGAAGTGAACACTGCTGCTTTTACATCTCTGCTCACTGGGATAATCCCAAATTCTTTGGCCAGATATAGATTATGATTTCTTGCAAATGGCTGAGTCTGGAGATTAGAGTGGATAAAGCAAGTAAAATTAGTGTTGACTCTATCAGCATTAGCGTACCCTTGATTGTTTGTTACTTTTTTAGAATATAAAACCACAGTTGGATCCATCTAGCTCTGTATCTTGTCTCCAGCAGCCAAGACTGAATGCTTAGTAAAACAGTGTAAAAATAGACCATGTTTTCTTTTCCTATTTACCTTATAATTTTTCAGCAACTACTGAGGTAGGGACTTCTGGAACTCAGGGTTGTATCCAAGCTACTATGCTTGGTAGCTAGCAGTGGTCCTGTTCTCTAGGAGTTAAGACAAACTCTTTTTGAGCCCATTTGTGGTTTTTCTTTCCACAATGTGCTGTGCCGTGATAATTCTTCACTGTGTAAAAACAATTTCAAGTCTTATTCCTGATTGTTTTATTAAGTGTTCCTTTGTTACAGAGGCAGTAAATGAAATTTGTTTTTTGACGTTCTCACCATCATTATTTTCCAGACTTTAATTAGATTTCCCTACAGCTGTCCCTCTTTCAGGCTGATGTGGTTCTCTATTTCCAGTGTGAAACTTTATCACCATCTTCTCTATCCTTTCTAATTTTAATAGAAAACATTACTTTCTTTAAAACATCGATTCTGCTAAAATGACTGATGAATTTTGCTGGATCTGGAATAGGCAAGAGCTGTGTGGCAGAGGGACTCAGAAGAACTCTGAGCATATGAGTGATGACTCAAAGTCCTATGACTTTGGGGGTCCCCTCGTCATCTAAGGGGGGAGCTACTAATTCTTAACATTCATTTCCCCTTTTTGACCACTTCCTAGCCCCACACTAACACTTTCAGAGAGCTTTCCACTTTAGCCTCCAGATCTGCTGCAGCAGAAGTGATAGCTCGAACCAGTGTCTCATGTACGTATAGTTATATAGGGTTATTTTTTCCCATGTACATTACTTTGCACTTATCACCGCTGAATTTCATCTGCTATTTTATCACCCAGTCACTCAGTACAGTGAGACAACATTGCCTCGACACCTCTTCAGTTCCATCCTGTATGTGTGTAGCAATCGCCAAGCAGCTTAGATACAACGTATTGCAGATGTTTCTATAAAAATGTGTAAAGCAAAGGCTATCTTTTCTTTTTTTTTTTTTTTTTTCATTTATCTACAGAGCATTTTGCACAGTTCTGGGTGCAGGAAGAATGATTAATAATTGCACCAACGAAAAATTGCTGCAGAAAGGGAGAGTATCCTTTTCTTGCTGTAAAATTTCCGTGCCTGTAATGCCCTTGCACATGGCATCCCATGAGCAGGTTGATCATGGAGCAGGGCCGTTTCCTTCTTCGGGGATTTGGAGATGCAGAGAAGCACATGCTTCAGCTGGGCGCAGGGATGCCAGTTGCCTCCAAATCTGGTGTATGGGGGTCAGGCAAGTGGGGAGAACCTGTGGCAACACTCTGGGAACCCCTGAGCTCCCAGCCTTGCAGTGGGACAACCCCTGCATTTGGCTCTGTTGCTCCCTAAATCCTCTCTCTGGAATATTCACCTTGTTTCTGAGCATCTTCAGGGTCAGACAGAGGTCAGACAGGAGGCTCGTGTCTCTTAAGGCAATGAGAACAGGAACAAAGAGTCTTCACATTTTCCATCCACTTCTGAGAGTGAGAGTTGCCTGAAAAAAAGTCTTTTTGATTTGACATTGCAAAAATTCCATATCTAACATAAAGTCCCACAAAACAGAGCTTTATTATCTTACAGCTAACCCTCAGTTTTGAAGACAACAAAAATGCCATGTCCCAATTTCTGGTTAAGGAGTATTTTTAACCGAGAGATGTTTTTTTAGCCTAGATGCATGATAGATCAAGGGGAAAAATGGGTTTCATTGACTTTTAAAACAATCTCCATTTCAAGAAAGGAAAAAAAAAAAAGCCTTTTGTTCTGTAACAAATACCATCCTTAAAGTACAAGTACAGTTCTCTCAAATCTGAGATATTTATGGCCAGATTTAAATTCTCCCATTTGAAAGAAGATGCTGAAAGGCGAGGAAGTTTTCATTTTGTCGAAATATATGAGGTATTTAAAATGATTGTTTTCACCTATAGGCTGCCTGTTTCTTCTCAGCTACCATCTCTGTGCAAAATGAAGGCAGTGCTGTGTGAATTGCCGATTGTGTGTGTACCTGCTACCAAAGCTACAAGCATCTCACGTTGTGAAGTAGAGGGATGACAAACTGCAGAGGTAGGATGTTAAGGAAGCCGATTTCCGTGTTTCTTTAAAAGATTCTCTTTTCCTCCTGATGTCCTTTTCCCAGTGATCTTCTCTCTGCAGAGTCTTAGACTGTTTCTTTCATAACTGGTTCACTAAGGTCAAGGCCTGTGCAAGCTACCATGCAAATTCAAAAGCAGTCTTGGAGGTATAGTCTCAATTCAACAGCGTGACCGATAATGTCAGCTCAAATTCCTCAAGAATAAACTGTGGTTTGCTGCCATGTGTTAACAAGTAGAAGCACTTGGTTTCTAGGATTTACCCAATCAAAATACGGGAAGCTAAAACATCTGGCTTGTCAAAATGATCATAAGCTTATAGAAGGAATGACAAAGATGCCAGACAAATAAAATCCAGAAAATGAGCACAGTTTAACCAGAACATAAGTTCAGTCTCTAAACATACTCTCTTACCTTCCTGATGCACTGATTTCTATCCTTTTTCAGACTGAAATTCTCCGAGAAGGAAACTTCATGCATTTGAGGAAGTGCTAAGCATCATGATGGTATTTAGTAAGTAATTCTTACCACCTCCCTTGCTATTTCTTAGATTTGTGATGAGACTTATTAGAAGTGACTTGCCCATTGTGACCCAAATGGAAATTAAAAAAAATGCAATGAGCCATAGCTATGTGACCTCAAGCCAAACGCTTCAAACTCATGTACCTAAATATAGACACCTAAATAAATGGCCTGATTTTCAGAAGCACTGTGCAACTCTGAGACTTGTAGGTGCTCTGAAAAATCAAGATGCTTATTTAGGTATCTAAATACAGACTGAGCTTCTGAATATATTTTGTAACCTGATTCAGAATGTAAACAACTAAGAAAACAAACGTACGACAAATACTATTTTTACATGTGGTAATTAGAAGGCCAGAGAGTGTAATCAACTGCAAGACACAATTTAGTCCTATAAAGCAAATATAGTGTGGTAATTATTGTTTATTAACTGTTGAGAAGTAGAATTTAGGAGCCCTAGTTCTGAAGCAGTGCTAGACAGGTTTGATGGAGAAGTCCATTGTACTAGATTTCTTTGCCTTTTATTAATCTTTACCCATAATTACAGAGATTGACACAGAAGGGCTTTCAAAAATGTCAGACTAAGGAGTTCTGTTTATATTGAGAGATCATAAAACATTATTTATGTGTTCCATTCTCTTAAAGTGTGAGCCATAGTCTTAAGGCTTTTTGTGTTTTTCTTTTCTTTCTGAAATCTTCATTCATTATTCTGGCACTTTTAGATGACTGTTGAAGGCAGAATTGGAATATCATTGGAAGCAGAAGAGTGTGAATGATGAGTTATTAGTCAGCACATGACACTACATAACATTGAGTTAATAGAAAATAAGCAGCTCAAGCAGGTAAGTAACAACTGAGACTATATTTTTGTGCCTGAATTGTGCCTAGAAGTAAAAACCTACACACATGGCCTTTTTCAACACTTCTACTAAGACATGTTTTGTTCAGACACATTATGTTAGTGTATGCTTATATATATATTTTTTTATATATATATATTATGGCACTGATGTTCTAGAAATACATCTGTGATTGACAGTTGGCCCCTAGATGGTGCCAGTGCCTACGTACTGCCAGCCCTGGTGCAAGGTGAACACTGGAGATGGCAAAATGGCAACAGTTTTCGTGACACAGATATTCTTGGAAAGTCATAGCTTCCACGACGCTGAGTCATTGCAGCAGAGCAACCTCTGAAGAGTGTCCTTCTTCCACCTCAGCCAGAGGAAAGTCACTACCCCTTCCTCCTGCTCTCCCAGCAGTGTAACAGAGCTCCAAAAGAGAGAGCCAGTCCATCCAGGCATTATGTCCTACCAAGGCACTGATCTGCCAGTCTTACCCTTGCAGTGTTGCAGTCCAACTTTAAGCTTTTCAGATACTTGGCAGCCTGGGTATCTGAAAATCCAGGAAAAAAGGAAAGAGTTAAGCTGGGTTTACAGCTGAGCTGGGAAGGGGGAAAAAGGGCACTAGTGAAGTTCCCAGGGAGAATGGGAACAGTAAAGCGAAGTTAAAAGGGAAAGGAGAGAAGAAACAGGGCCTCTGCTCTAGATTCTGCCCTTGGGAGGCTCCAATGCCACCTCTGGAAGAAGCCAGCTGTGCTGTGAATTCATTATGTAAATCTGTTTGCAGAAAGAGCCTGTGCTGGAGATGTCCCGTTCAGACAAACAGCCCATCAAGAGATCGAGCGGCACAGCATGCTCCCAGGTTGTGAGATGCTCAGAGTCCAGAAGGTGGGACAGCCCCAGGTCCCAGCCTTCGACCCCTGTACAAAGATGCCAACGCTGGCATGTCTCCGTGTGGAGGGATAAACATATCTCGGCATGTGCAGATCAGTGCTGGCAGGTGTGGTAGCTCGGGGCAGATGCTTTAGTGATTGCAGCTTTTGCTAGGTTCTGTCACTTGGATTTGTCCTGGCTTGTGGGTACGGAGAGAACTCATTACCCAATTTGTTCCTACAGACCCATACTGGGTACCCTACAGGTACAAACTGAGCACGTCCACTAAACCTCTGAACCAGACTGCACAGACAAGGTCTGTAAGAAAAATTTAGCAAGGCTGAATATGTTGATTAAAACCCAAAGGACAGAATATAACCATCTCCCGCTGATTCGGGTCTTTTTATTATTTTAAGAAACAACCAGATCATTGTGATGAGACTGGCTTTTAACAAAGTGGTGCTTGATTTCAGTTCATGGTAAGCAAAGGCCAGTTGCCAGGTTTTCAGATAGTAAAACATTCTTTGGTTTATTTTTTCAGAAAAAGAAACTTCAAACCCCAGGTTTAATGCCTGAAAGCAGCCTTGTAATCATCCTGTTTTATCTGTGTATTATTCTAGTTCTATAAACAAGCTTAAAATAGTCAATGATAACACCAAGGTTTGGACAGAGGAAGAGCATCAAAGGCAGGATCTTGAGCTGCAATGAATTACTTAAAGAGCAGAAATCTTTAAGTATCTTGCACTGCTTATCTATTCGTTTTAACCTGGAGATCACACTCGGGCAGCCATGGCATGATACTGGAAAGCACTTGATTTTCTTTTGGTATCAAGCAAACAGAAGGACACACTTAATGCTTTTCTGAGCAATGACAGTTTTCAGAATAAAGGCCAGATAAAAGGCCAATGCCTTGAAATTGCCTCTGGATCTGTGTCAGCAGTAACAAAGACCAACACTATGAACCCACCGAAACTTTTGTGTTTAATTCAAGAGAGTCAAGTCGAGCTCCGATTGAGACCTTTGGCATGAGAAGGAGTGACAGAGCCCTGTCTTCAGCTTGGAGCGTGCTTTACCAGTGCAAGACCCCGTAGCCAGAGGAGTCTGGAAATGCAGTGCTGAAGGACAACATCCATAGAGCCTCACTTGGCTCTTATTCGGGTCAGATGTTCACAGAAATCCCTGAGCAAGGATCCAGGAAAAAGTGAATGCCAAATCTTGCCATTCCCTAGTTACACTTTGTAAAGAACACGATCCTCCTTAGCCTTAGGCTTCTCTGGCCAGCTGTGATTGCCTAATCTGACATCTTCTAAACCCTACCTTGTCTGACCAGTATCATACCCTCAGAAAAGATGTTTTCTGCATTTGTAGACTACCTAGAAGTTGCTTTATGGAAGTGGAATGCCTGCACAGAGAATTTAGGTCTTCAGACTTTTCTGATTTATGTTTTGCGGATTCCTGAAAAGTAATCAGGTTGCCTTTCCCTCCTCTCTCCACCCCAGGAGCGCACACACACCAGATCAAAAGCTTCTTTTTCAGAAAAATGTGCAATTTTGTTTTCAGGACTATTAATATAGAAATGTAATTTCAGTCCTTGGTAAAACAATTCCATTTCCCGAGCTGCATTTTTACCTCATTTCAGGTGGGAATCTGCTCGTTTTCACTTCAGTCCGCGGCAGAAAGGCACAGCGAGCTCCAAAGGCCCATCCGTTATTGAACTTCAGTATCCTCAGCCTGTTCTGAAGTCACCTCTGAGAATTCCCTTTCTTAAGCTAACCAGATTGACTCTAAGGCTCGGCAGGCTTAGCAACATTTTCATCAACTTTCTGATTCAGCTCTGATCTCTCTCAAATTTATCAACAGCCTTTTGAAATCACAGCCAGGGCGGTTACAGTGCTGTCAATGGGAGATGTAGTATCTCCTCTCCGGATCCGAAATCCATGTTATCCCCTTCAGGCATCGTATCCCACTGGAGCTCGGGGCCAGTTGTTTGCTCATTTGCCATAACTCCTTTCCTCACTTGTCCTTTTCAAAGCTGCAAAGACTTAGCAGTAATAGTTCCACTGTGCTTGTACATGAAGCTTTTTCGAGGCTTGTTACTCCAATACTCTTCCTGGTGCTTGGGAAAGATGATGTATCAAACTTCTATGCAGTAAAAGCAGTAGACGAGTAAAAAAGCCTGATACAACTTAGGACAGTTAGAGTACAGATGTAGTTCCTGTCTCACAGGTAGCTGCTAGACAGCCTTCTAGACAATGCTCCTACGCAGAGGTTGGCTTTATGAAAGGACATTGTATTTTTACGCAACAAGAAACTTGTCCATAGTCTTTAAATTCCAAGCTTTGCATTAAAAACAAAGTATTTCTGAGGAGTCTGGCATACAGCTGTTTCATCAGCATCTTAAAAAGTGTGAACTAAGAGATTTAAAATATTTCTTTTGAATATTTTGACTGTAACTCTGCAAGTAATGTAATTTACCAGTAACACAAATATGACAGTTCCAATTCAGGAAAGCATGTAGCTTATCCAAAGTCTTACAGACGTCCACTGCTAGCAATAGGCAGGCTTGAGTGCTCTGATGCGTGTGAGCAACACTTACAGCTTTTAATCCACAGAGACTTTGCAGCAGCGGGTAATTATCATTATTACCCCACCGTATAGATGAGGAAACTGAGTCACTTGAGGCATGAAGTGATTCGCCCAAAGAGCAGAGTGAGTCAATGGGAGCGCTGGGAATAGCACGCAGAATTCCCTGCGTTATCCATTGGAGTCGTCCGATAATATCATTTTATAAATGCTCTATCTTTGTAAAGACTTCAGTGCTATAATTATCTTCCGAGGACTCTCACGGAAACAAGATATTTATAACTCCATTAAGCCTTTCCTAGTAATTTTACGATCAAAGTGAAAAAAATAAATAATGCTGTGCCGATCAGTCGCATGTCCAATGTCATTCAGAATGGCTACATGATGAAAGCTTCTCCTTGGTTGTTTCAATTAAACACTTGCTATCTTTTGAATGCCTTTCTTGCGTCCAGTTCCCCTTCCACTGCATACCGGTGGAGAGGAAATATTTTTTGCCATGTGATGAGCCACGCATTTAGAATGTACCAAATAACTGGGAAAGATGCTTGCTGCCAATAAAGCCTACTGGTTCATGCTATAAATGTGACCGTTTAAAAAAAATATTTTTCCTAAAAGCCCTCACTGTTTGCCAGGTTCACCTAAAATGAGCAAAGCTACCTCAGTGTTTCCACTAACCCTTGTACATCTTTAAAATTGCAACACAGATGCCAAGGCTAACTGTAAACAACGGGCTAGCAACTGAGGCATTTGGACCCTGGTTCAGCAAAGCACTTTTAAGCGTGTGCTTAAATTGAAATCCATTCTTATTCTGCAAATCCATTTTGTTTGCTTAAAGCAAAACACATGCTTAAGTCGAGTTTTGCTTGGCACAGTGCTTAGGCACAGCACAGAGCTAGGGCCTTAGAATTAATTTCTTTCGAAAGGAAGTAATTATTTTTAGCTTAGCTCTCAATGGCTACAGCCGTATCTTTTAGTCCCCAGATAGCTATTTTCAGGAGGTATACGTGCTAAGCCTAAACTTCTGGTTTCTGTGACAATCAGTGGCACAGAAAAGATATCGAATACCGTTACTAGCGTAAAGAAAGAGACCACTTGAAATACTTGACTGCTAAGTACAGATGAGAGGGGCCTTCAGCGAGGCTCATTAAAGGGAAGACATAAAAGAAGCTGTGATTATTCTTGGAGGTGGCTGCTGATACCACGGGTTATCTTTTCACCGTGCTGACTGGATGAGATTGACTTGCAGTAGGTCAACAATTTTAACTCAAAATGTTTTGATGAGTTTTCTGTCAAATATTTTATTTCCACAGGAAATTTATGATTTCAGGGACTATGTTTATACTTTCCCCAAAAGTATCAAAAAAGCTTTGGCTGCAATGTGATATTTTCTGTGGGTTTTCTTCCTGAAACTCTTCTTTAATATACAATAAAGTCCAAAAATTATTAAAGGAAATTTGATTTAAAAGAGTTTTATTGCTCATGTCTCATACCTCTAGATTTCCTCTCTCTTGTTAAGAAGACTCCCACCATTTGTTTCACAACATATAGTCCTGGCCCGCCTGGACCGCGGGTTTTGCTCAGATAGATCTGGCCTACGGCATGTCTGGAGGGGGAACAATTGCATTTTCTAAGAGGGGAATTTTGTGGGGCATTTTGAAGGATGCCCCACTGTGTTCCCTTTAACATCCATACTTCATCCGGAAGGTAGAAATACAAAGATGGGTCAAAATACATTAATTGTTTTTCTTTTTGGGTTAAAAATCTCCTGCTTGTGGAGAGGAGATACTACCTTTGTGGTGGCAGTATGAATAAAAACCTCATTCTGACTCCTCCTACTGACATGTAGAAAATACCCAGTTGGAAAGTGCTGTCTTTCCCTCCCCCAGAAGCTTCTGAATTAGTTCCAGGTAGAAGACCCTATTTAGCTCTATCACTTGACCACCACGTTGCTTTACTAATCCACCTCCCTTGGTATTTCTACCTAGGAAAGTATCATCATGTGGCTGTCATGGAGCTGTCATCCCCTCCAGGGCAGTCTCACAGCAACGGGATCCTAGAGTCAAGCCGACTTTTCTTCACCTGCTTGTTTGATATCTCTCTGGCTGTCAAGAACAGGTACTTCTTTCCTGCCAAAAGCCTACACTTTAATAAAAATATGTCCTGCCTTTCAGGATAAATATTTTCATGACTGATTCTAGCCTGCTAGGGAGTTGCTAAATCCGGTAGCCTGACAGAGGTGAGGCTGCCGCAGCTCCACAGCCCTGAGTCCTGCCTGCAGCGAGGCTGCGCATGGATTCCCAGCAGGCTCGTGCACAAACACACAGGTACAAGGTGTGTGTGCACTGATGGCACAGACAGAAACAGCACTCACACGAGCAGCACCAACGGCTCCATCTTGCTCCCCTCTCTGGCAGATCAGGGTGAAGGTCTGTGAGTGCAAAATATATCCAAAAATACACATGTACAATGCGGATCCCTCCAGTTCGGAATCCTCGTTCTCCCCAGCTGCCTCCTGCCCAGAGAAACACACATGCACACACACGTACAAACGGGTCTCCGTCAACCCCCAGGCCCCATGGGCTCTCAGCTGGCCTGAACCCCCTGGTCTCTCCAGCAGCCAGCTCCTCCACATGCCTCACCCTGGGAGACACACAGTTCACCTACTTGCCAGCTAGCCTGGCTGGATTTTTGGTAGCCATCACACACTGACGTAACACACCCACACAGTATGCACACCCGCACTCCCTCCAGCTGCCGGCACCACGGACCCGTGGCCCCTCTGACCCGGGGTCCCACTCCCGTTGCTGCACTCACACCCCCACATCCATACGTGCACACACACAAGAGCCCCTCACCCAGGAAAAGTGAAGAACAGAGGGTAAGGAGAAGACAGGACAGACTGCACTGATCAGGCACAGGGCACAGCCAGACAAGCATCCCACCCAGCAGCCTGTGTACATGCAACTGACCTCTTTTATCCCCTTATCCCTCTATTTTCCCACATTTGTTCCTCCCCAACCCACCCTGATCACCCCCTTTCCCCACCTCTGGTTCCTCCCCTAAACATCCCACAAGAAGTCTTGTGCAACCGCAAGCTGCTTCTCCCCTGCATCCCACCTGTCCCATTCCCACAGGCAGCGTGTCCCCCCCCAGCCCAAAAGGTGGGAGCC
The DNA here is from genome assembly GCF_965183815.1 of Platalea leucorodia. Taxonomy (NCBI): domain Eukaryota; kingdom Metazoa; phylum Chordata; class Aves; order Pelecaniformes; family Threskiornithidae; genus Platalea; species Platalea leucorodia. The sequence continues at coordinate 121,612,049 of NC_138825.1, read as the reverse complement.
GCTCCCGTTGCGGCTGCGGGGTGTCCCCCCAGGCCACGGCCAGCCCCGCAGGTGCTGGGCAGGGCATTGCTCAGGGTCCCCACCTGCTTTTGCTTCTCTGCTCCTCTGTGCCTGGCGGGGAACATGGTTTTTATCACAGACCCAGCTCACAGGCTCCTCTTGCGGCATGTGGAAGGAGGCAGAACGTAGTTCTGACCAGACACGAGATCACACCGAGTCTGAAAAACTCAGCAATAGGTGGAAACTGCAGCAGAATTGTGCTCGTGTTTAGGACAGATCAGAAGCCATGTGCAGGGGTGTGTTATTAAATATTCACAGTTTTAGTTGGCTTCAAGTGCCTTTTATTCATTCTAACCAAATTGATGCTGACCTTCAGGTTATACTTTCCTTTAGGGACCTTTTACTTTAAAGTCAAGTTTGCCATTACAGAATTTTGCTTTTTTGAGTTACCTCTCTTGGGAAAAAAACCCAACCAAAACAAAACCACACACACAAAAGAAACCCCAAACCCCCAAATTAATTAAACAGAAAAATAAAAAGAAATGTGCATTGGGGAAAAAAAAAAAAAAAATTATCTTCACAAAACTACAAGATACCAGAACAGATATTGTGGACATTTCCAAATTTTAAAATTAAAATATACACTTTTGGGTAATGACCACCCATGAAAACCAAGGGAACAGTTTTCAGTTATGGAAGAGAGAGTGAAACAGCAGTTAAGAGTGCAGCTCTTGCAGAGTTAACCATTAGGAGCTAAATTAGAAGTTGAACGAAGCATTTTCCAGCCATATAAATCATTAAAGTTTGTTAAACGGTTGTATCCATAACTGAGGTAAGCCAACCATTTAATGAATTATACAACGTGTTATTTTCCTATGCATGTTATTCCCATAGTTTTTACTGTTGTTGAAAGTCCATTTGTGTTTTTTTGCAAATACTTCTACAATGATGAATAATCTTTACTTAAAAGACTAAAAATACATGCCGGCTATTATCGTATATGAAATCTGACAGCAGTTAAAGCGTTGGTATCTGAACTTACTTGACAGCTTCTTTGAACAACTTTTACTAGGTATTCTTTATAGGATTAAATATTTTTAGACTTGCGCAATTTGTTCTAGAAGTAAGTCATGCTAAAGGGAAAGCAAAAATGTTCTAGATATTAGACAACGAGTCTAATGAATAGCAATAGCTTTTCTTGCAATCACTTTTCATTAGAAGCCAAACATCACGATCAAACTTTCGTTGCATATTCATGCAAGGACTGATTCTGAATCCTGCGGAGCAAATAAAGCTCAGTAGAAATTTTAGGTGCTCCAGTGGAACAAGACCCCAGTGTTTCCCATGCTTGCAATTTTTTCATTACAAATGCATTTTATTTGCAAAAAGTTGCCACCGATGGCAGGCAGAGCAGGCCAGATCGCCACCTACCTACACAGGCAGTGGTACAGAGGTCATGCTAGTTTATTGCGGCTGTGGATCTGATCCGGAGGTCTCTGCTCAGCGCTGTCCTGTATTTTGTGCCCACCAGCACCAGGGAGCTGTACGGAGTTCCCACAAGGCACCGCTTTGGCCTTGGTTCAGAGAGACCTGCAGGAAGCAGTGACCTGGCCCAAGGGACCTGCTCTTCCGCTGCTTCCAGCACAACTTCCACGCAGGATTTCCAAACATAGCAGCTTTTTGTCCTGAATGTCTGGTTGGTGAGTTTAGTATATCAGATCTGCAACGTCTGTGAATAATGGGCCCACAAATTATGAATGCAGCAGGAGAGCTTGATTTTTCAATACTAGGAGGTAGGCAATCAGGTGAGGAGCACAGATAGGACTGCACTGGTATGGCATACCACAACACAGAGCACGTACAGCATTTAAAGTTGAAATTAAGAACTGCTAAGGCAGAGAACCTATCTGAAGATGCAGGACAGGGAAGCAGCTCAGTGGTCCATCCATCCAGGGGTGGCTGGCAACGGAAGGGAAGTTAGTGCTGGGCAGCTTTCATTCCCGGCATTTATACTGGACCCGGAATGGTGCCGTGGGTTGCTGTGTCCCCACCAAATGTAAAGGGCTCTGCAAAAAGAAGAAAATCAGTAGAAACATTTAGGTTAGTTCAGTTAATGGAATTCTCATCGTGCTTTAATACTAAGATATAACCATATTCTTGGAGCTTCGGTCTTAGAGAACCAAGACCAAATACTGAGACTGTTTCTTGGCTTTGCTGAAGCCACTGAGTAGAGCCTTCATGATTACTTTTTATTCCACTCACTCTGACAGAGGGTGACACGTGAGAGCTTAAGAAACTCTAATGGTTTTGAATATCTTCACCAGCGTAATTGCCTGTGGGTGCAGACCCAAGTTACAATCAACTGCAGTGAGAGCTGGCGTGGCAACACACCATCAGTCAGGAAGAGGCACCTTCCTCCACGTTCTGGGTGGACTTTCTACCACTACTTGAGATCAACATCTCACGTTCTTCAAGGAGAGCAGAGGAATTAAGTTCTCCCAGCTTCTGACTTCCAGCCTAAAGGGCAATCGTACAAAGCCCATGCCACTCTCAACTTCTCCCTCTTCTCCTTGGCAGTTCAGCTATAGAGCGTTTGTCACATTTAGGCTGTGACAGGCAGACGTGCTGACTTCGCAGCAGGCCATGTTTGTGAGGAACAAGGATTTCTGGAAAGTGGAAAGGACGCAGTGCAAACAGGGAAGGAAATTACTGCTGAGGGTGGAGACCGTGCCACTCTCCCTTAATGGTAAAACCTTTCTGTGCCACAGTTGCTCCTACAGTCTTACCCTAATCACTTCTCTTCCACCCACCCCTAAATATGTAGTGGAAGAGCACTGCGAGTGCTGCATCTGATTTCACATCTTTAAAGTATTAATAATCCCGTTCCATAGTCATTGTTTTTGTGAATGGCAGAAAGCAATTACAAAATCTCTTGTAATGTTTAGGCAATGATGAGACAAAACCCTCTTGCAGGTGCATTCTTGTCTAGACAGCGCAGCCCCACTAACATTGCTGGAGTTACTCTGGGTTTTCTGAGTTAAAATGAAGATCAAGTTATTCATTACATGTTTTATCAACACTCCTCTCAAAATTTTGCTTCATTATACATAACCACAGTTGAACATGGTTGTTCAGCTGAGCGTGATGAATGAAGGATATAAAGACGTGGAATGCTATCTAAATGCATGGATCTTTTACCTCCTTTGGTACTGCATCCAAAAGCACAAATTCGTATTTGTATAGGAATAGCACAACGAACAACTGGATTTCCATGATAGCAAACCACCTGCAAGAAAAGGGAGGAAAACATTGGCCATCCAGCCTGACCATCACACGGGTGTTATCATCAGATAAGAAACAGGGTGTCTTTGACACATTTTACATTCCACGCTTTAGTTCTGCCTGAAAGTTTATCTTCAGTAGGAAAATATGCTGTGGCTTGCTTCGCTGAGCAATGAAGCCGAACAACACGAACATAGCGGCTGCCCCTTCATTCCGGTGAAACGTTAGACCGACAGTATCCCTCTGACACCCTATTTTAAAACAGCCCCTTATCATTATGGTTTTTTCCACTGGGTAAACATTTATGTTCTTCTAACGCTTGCTGCCTTGAAATAATTTCATAGGAGTGAGAAGACAGTCAAATATAGAAAAGGCTATATGACTAATTGTGCTATATAAAGTTATATAATACAGCTGGGAGCCTGATGACTTCAGAGTAGCTGTGACAGCGGGAGTTATTATTTAATGCGTCAGCATTAGAATGCAGTATGAGACCCAAGGGCATGAGTTTTTTTCTGTAACGCTCTCAGAAAAGTCCTTCTTAGTCAGTCCGGAGAAGATTTCAGATAACTGCAGGTGAACCCCTCTAGGCTATTATTTTTTAATGTTGATACGTACAAGAGGTTTCTGCATTCGGGCACTAACATGCACCTCTGCCAGGCCACGGGATTACTCACTTGCAGAATTTAGATGTAAGTCTTAAATACCTACTTAAAATAGTAATACTACCTTGGTCTTCTACACAGTTTATTTTCCATTATCTGAGAGATGCTGGAAAAGTTGGATAAAACAGCTATTGGGGAATTCACTGGGGAGAAGGCCGCATGACTGCACATGGCGTCAGCCTGGATTTGGCCCGGCAGGTGTGAAGAGGAAGCTAATAACCCCCACGAGACCCAAGCTAACTCCCGCAGAGCCATCCAGATCTGCACACGGAGCCACCCTGCGCTCCGGAGTGGGAGGATACTTGTTTGTTTTGGCATAGCTTCAGACCCGAATTATCTCCGTGATTTCACATTGGAATCACCTTGAGATAGGGAGCTTTTGGTGACCTTGGGCTCAGGGGAATGCAGTGCAGAGAGATTTCAGTGGAAATTAGCTCAGGTCAGGCAGGACTTGCTAGCCCAAACTCCACGCCAGCAGCACCGCACAAAGGTGGGCTCCTCACAGTCACTGCCCTGGTTGCACAGTGCGGCCCTTGAGGTCCTGCCTCTGAGCCATCCTCACTGGTTTGGCATGGATGTACCATGATGCAGCCAAATGCCAAAACGCCTCTAAGTTGCCCTGAAAGTGGAAATGCTGCACTTACAGAGGGCTGTCCTTCAAACACAAGCACAGCTGGATGTGGGCTGACCAGCTCTGACACCTCCGTACCCACGGCGGGGTTCGGCTGCAATCTGCCCGAGTGGCAATGGATGTAACTGGTAACAGACTGCAGCGCTTCATAGAATCATAGAATTGTTAAGGTTGGAAAAGACCCTTAAGATCATCGAGTCCAAGCATTAACCCAGCACTGCCAAGTCCACCACTAAACCATGTCCTCAAGCACCACGTCTACCCGTCTTTTAAATACCTCCAGGGATGGGGACTCAACCACTTCCCTGGGCAGCCTGTTCCAGTGCCTGACAGCCCTTTTGGTGAAGAAGTTCTTCCTAATATCCAACCTAAACCTCCCCTGTCGCAGCTTGAGGCCGTTGCCTCTCGTCCCATCGCTTGTTACTGGGGATAGGTCTCAAAGTGCTTTCTTTTCCCAACAGGCTGCTGTTGTTTTTCTGCTCTGCAAACAGAGACGCTGAGACACAAGGACGATACGCAACACACATGTCCGAGGGGGGCCAGAGGGACAGTCCAGGAGTGAAAGGCAGGACTGCGGAGTCCCAGTGCATCCTTCTCTCCCACAGCACATTATACTGAGCAGAAACCATGAGCTTTCTTGCAGCTAAATGCCCACCTCTCTTTCGTATTCGTGACTGAATTCTAGAGCAGTTTTCCTGCAGAAACTCTGAGTCACGGATGCCTTCCCATTTTATTTAGTCACAGGGGGGTTTGACAAGGATGTGCTTTCTGAGATCTTGCCCCCAGTGCACTGCTACATATTGGTGCTGTGCTGGAACCCAGGAGCCCAGCTGTGGATTGAGGTCCTGCAGTAAATGGAGTCCGAGAATGAAATCGTGGCCGTTGTGCTGAAGGGTTTACAATGTCAGCATAAGATAGGAGACAACAGACGGAGCCGTGCAAGACAAGCACAGTTGCACAGGCAATAGTCACCTGGTTCGACAAGAGTAGCTTCACTGCCATCAAATTTTTCTTTTAGGTAAAAGAGAAGATGGCTCAGAAATGGCTTTGTAGGAGCTCTTCCCATGTCAGTTTGCTAGAATATTTGACAAGTAAGTTATTATCTAGCTTTCAGTTTGATTAAACTAGCTTTTTAATTTCACGATGAACTTTTGCAATGGAGAAATGAAATGTTTTATACATTTCATTTATAAATGACAGCACTGAATTAAATGAAAATGCATCTTAAACTTGAAATATCATTTTTTCATTCAGTCATACCAAAGAAATCTGCAACCTGGGATCTAGATACATCCCTTGATTTCATTTCCTTTCTTCCAAGACCACCTCATTATTCTTTTAGAACTACTGCTGAAAAATGTGAAGGTGTGTGTTACCATGTGGACTGCCAAAGGCTCTGAAAGGACTATTTGTCTCTCAGCAAGAAAAAGATTCTCCACCCGTTGTCTATGTAGAAATGTTATCATTTTCTTTCTAACCATAAACTTATTTTAAAGATATTATCAGAGTCCAGAGAACAGCCCGAACAAAGAAATAGGTCAGTATATATAAACAAGCAGCTTTCAGAAACATTGTTTTGTAGCTTGTCCTGTACCTGCGGATGCCTCTTGTGAATTCTGCTGTCGCCCTTGCTGGGAATGAGGCTGTGCTCATATTTAGCTCAGGAAGATGGTACAAGTCACGGAGGTACAGCAGTGAGTGAGCACTTGCCTCTGGCAAGCCTAAATAGTGAATGCAGGTTTATTCATTTTGTTTATGTCTTTAATGCCTTCACAAAGTTTATCTGTCAGCCGTGTCCAGCCTCCTATGGGGTGCAGATTCAAGAATCCAGATCCTCTGCAACACCCTCTGGATTCCTTGCTCCACATGGGACTCTTGAGTTAAAGTGACTAGTTTTAAGGATTCTTGGTTACTTGCTTCTTAGAGGAGAACAGGTTTTGAAGGCAGAGAATTGAGCATAGATGTTTGAACACAGAAACGAGGAGCAGCTGGCTCCCTGGGACTTGTTCCAGGAAGAGGGACAGCAGAGAAAACAGCAGAAGGAATGCAGGAAGCATCGAGGCTGGCATTGCTGGAGGAGTGAAGAGAGACAGGATCTGCAATTGAAGCCATTGTACAATTGCGTGGGCCTTAATGCAAAGACAAGATTTAAACAGAGAGGAGACAGTTAAGACATATGAAGATTAGCAAAGATGTCAGTGGCATCACAGAGGATGGCAAGAGAGTCTCAGACCAGAGCAATGTTCTTTAGGTTAGTTTAGAACTGGTTTATGGCAACCTAAAAGCCTGTGTCTGTAAACTGGCGTGTTTGTAAGTGGAACAACTCTCCCTTGATGAAAAGGTGCCTCAGCAGCAGCTGAAAGTTGACTTTCCTCCCTGGGGGATAGCCCTTGATATGCTGGTCTCAGATTCTGCTTTTATATCGTGACCTAACCTGTCTTTTCCAGGAATGAAACCACTTTCAAATCAGTTTAAACAAGGTCCAGATAATACTGAACATTAAGGCACTGACAAAGAGCAAAGCAATGAAAACACTTTATCTCCAAGTGTAAGAGGAGCCCAGTTCAAGAGAGTTGTTCTCTGCAGGGTTTGGGAATAAATAAACCCCAGCTGTTTCACTGACCTTCCTGGACACTGATGCTTCCCTCCTCCGAATGCCACAAAGCTGTCCAAGAAAGCATTCTTCTCTAAATTTGCCTCTTTCCAACGATCCTGTGGGAAGAAACTTTTTTTTTCCAAATCAGCCTTATATAAATAAAGCTTAACTTTATTTCTCCAGGCTAAAAATGACCTTGGACAGCTAATCCTCAATACAGAGTTGCACTAATGCCGTTCTTTGCATTCAACCTGTTAGTGTTGGAGTCTGGATTCAAAAGTCAGCACCAACTCAGGGAAAGAAATGAGGGTCCAATTTCAAACATACTTAGTGCTGGAGAGGTTTTCAAAATCACCCCTAAAGCCTTCTTCCTATACCTCCCCATTTTCCTAAATCCTGCGGTCTTGAGCATGCCTACAAAAATGCGACCTTCTCCTTTTAAATATATGCACATTCAAAGCAAATGTTCGACCCATACCTTCCCTCAGCCACAAAATCGTATGACGGCACACAAACGACTCGTGCACGTCTGGCACGCAAACCGTTTCTAAGATGCTGTGCACAGATAAATGCCAGGTGTCTGAGCCGTCACACAAGAGAAAGGCCAGGATTGCACCGTCCCACTCTCAGGTGCAAGCCAGTGTGTGAGAAAATGAACCCTTCTCAACAAAAGCAGCCTGTCTGTACCCAGAGGGCTCCTTGCTCCATCAAGTTGCTTTAAGAGAAAAGGAACAACACGAGAAGCAAAGCAATATCGGCTAAAGTTTGGGTGGGCGACACTGACAGAAGTAAATCTCTTGAATGCTGGGCGACAAACTATACCAGCCTCCAGAAACTCAGTGCAACTCTACCAAGGCCTTCAGGTAACACCCCGCCAAGTTTATGGTGGCTAACTCCTCTGAGGAACCTGTCTGAGAGAAGATGCAATCTTCTCTTTGTTTATTTTGGATTTTTTTTCAGCTTGGGCTGTTTAGAGCTTTCTGAAGAGGAAACCTGTTAGCATCGAAATCCAATGAAAGCAAGACAAAAAAATGTCAGTGGTGACGAAGCAAGGCGATACCATTTGGGACGGCAATGTCCAAGGGGTACTCCCCTGTTCCTCATGGAAAAAGGGAGAGTTTCTAAAAAACAAGCTACCTTGCCTTTTAGGAATAAAGTTACTGAAGAAATAAGCTGCCGCATCAAGGTTTCTGCTTAGGGTTTCAGACAAGCAGGGATTCTTATGAGGGATTTCAAATTGCTGAAGAGTTTGCTAAAAGGCAAGTTTTGTTTAAATTACTCTTTGATGTATTTCTATAAAAAAGACAAACCATTTTACAGTGGATGGTGCTAAAAAGAGCAGTAACAAGCCTGCCCACGCGGCCACCTGGAGTGGAATAATAATCAAGAAACTCGAGATGAGCTACTGAATTAGCAGAGCTAATATCTACCCGAAATCATCTGACTGGAAAGACCAATGAGCCTGGGTAAATACGTGGAGATGAGCTACACAGACAGATGCCAGGGGGAGGAGAGCACTTGGAGCTGGGTTCAACAGTGAAATCAGTGGGGTCTTTCCATGGTGGGCTTTGAATCAAGACCAAAGTGATATACAGTAGCACCATATTATTTGGAATACAGAACTGAACTTTGAAGTCTTACTTATTCCTACAGGCTCCTCCTTTTTGTGCACATCTTCTCTGTACACAAGGCCATCCTCCAGACGATGGGGAATGCCCCACTTTAAGCCAATTTGTCCATGTGCTTTTGTTGTGAAATATAAAGAGGAAAAAAGACAGCAAAATGCCCATGCTAGGAGTGACAACTTACAGGTTTGAACATTTCTGGGTCAGGAAAATATTTTGGATTCCTGTGCAACCAATACGGCGACAACATCAGCATGTCCCCTGCAGGGACGGTGAAATTCTGGAAAGGAGAAAAAACTCTAAGAAAAGAGAAAATCACGGGTTCAGCTCACAAAACAGTCCCTCCTTAGTAGTTCTCTTCCATCAGCAGAAGGTCCTAACAGAGGACAAGTGAAGGTGGTAAAGCCACGGTGGGCATATTACACGTGTGAAGCTTCTTCTTGCTGTTGCCTTTTCTTCCATAAGAAAGACCTAAACTATAGAGAATGTGGAAAGACTATTTTTGTTCTTATTTGGTTTTTCAGGTATAGAAATAACAGAAACATTATTTCTGGCTTTCCCACTTCTTGACGTACCATGTGAACTGGTATTTTTTTCTAAATCTTTTGTTAAGCACTTCCTTCAAAACACAAAGAACTTCATAGAAAGACTTATAGGACAATAGACCTTTATGGGACTTTAGTAATTTCTTAAATGGGCATGAGTGCTGATTCCTTAAGAGAGAGTGTTTTTCTCCCAAATATTTATTTGTTAGACTCCTGAACGCTGGCACTTCCCCTCTAAATGGCACTGAAGAGAACAAACAGAAAAGAAGGAGCTTTATCAGTTAATAAATCATGGTGCCTTTTACTGTATTTATTGTGTCCGATTACTATTTCATAGAGCATCAGCACAGTATCTCCAGCTCAGTTCAATTTAATTTAAATTCAATTCAAAACTGAAGGTAAAACTATGAGCAAAAGAACCAAAACCACTCTTAAATTAATGACAATTAAAAGAACAAGGATGAGTAAATCTGTTAAACTAAACAGAAGTTGTATGTGAGATTGTGGAATGTCTCTACTATTTTAATTTTGTCTAGATCTATTGGGAAGCCACTTCCCAGACAAAACATACAGCATCCTTTTGGGGAAAAAAAAAAAAAAAGAAAAAAAAGAAAAGAAACTCACCTGAATTCTTATTGGGTTTACTACTTTCTTGGTGATTGCACCTGGAGACCTCAGCCGTATGGCTTCCAAGGTGCACCATTTAATAAAAGGGAGCTTCTTAAGGTCCTCTTCAGAGACTTCTATTTTATCTTTACCTGTTGTGGCATGAGAAAGAAGAGACTGTATAAAAATTAGATTTCATACTTGTTTTGATACATGCTGACATGTCTTGCTTTAGACCTTCTGATAGAATACCTCAAGACTTTAAGACTTTGTTTACACCCAGAAATTTTCTTTACATTTCAAAGTAAATAAATGGACCAAAATCAGTACAATTTAAGAACAGCCACTGAAGATAATTTAATAACTGTAAGGTAGCTGTAGATACGGCTTTTGCCAGAAGAGGCCAAACAAAGTTCATCTTGGAAGTTAGGAGTCCCTGGACTTTTTCAGTGCTTTGGTAGGACACGGCGTGGGAATCTCAGGGACTGTAGGCACCAAGACAAGTAGTCAAGGCTGAGCTCTTGGGCTATGTTAACACTAGCAAATAAAGCAGGGCGAGAGAAAGGCTTAAGCACTGGTTCACGATTATCCTTATTGGTTAATTATTGGCATGTTCCTTGATGTGGTTTTGACTCATGTCAACCAAGAGTCTTCCATGAAAGTCTAAGCATCGTTCAGGGGACTGCATGTGTGAATAACTGCTCCCAGGAGGTGACTGTTTTTTGAGGGAAAGAGATTAGTCATGTGGGGGTGAATCATGCTGGACAAACGGACCTCAGATGAGAGAAAAGAGAACAGTTCCCGGCCTGTTTTTGCACAGAATAGCTGTAACTCCAGGGAACATCACACCACGAAAAGCAGCTGAATTGAAAGACCTCATCTGACCCTACCATAGATGCATGAAAAAAGCACAAGACTCGTTAATACAAATCTAGTTCTAAATGATAGGTGAGGAACGAAGAGACAAATACACACGGTTCTTTTTCTACCTTCTTTTGCTAACTTCAAAGGTGTTTTTGCTTAAAAGTATGTCTTGAGCATACACTGAGTAAAGAACTCTGAGCTGGACCCTATGTTATCAGTAGTACCCTCAGCAGCAACATTTGTTATTCCCAGCCATTGACCATTGGCCGCTGGGCCCATTGGTGCTGGGCCAACACAGAATAAATCATTTCTAAGTTCCAGAAGGACATGATCAGATTTATTACCTGCTTTGCCAAAAACAGAAGCCAGGTCTTCCATGATTTTCTTGTAAATGGAAGGATAAGAGAGTATGAAAACAAGGGTCCAGAATGCAATCTAAACAGAGATGAAAGTACTTTAACTCAGGAAAATGGCACAGAATTACAGTATCTTTGTAGCACATCACAGAGGCAGGTGAAAACATTGGCACTTTTTTGGATGTGCCTGTTGTAGCTGGGATGCCCGGGGAGCTGTGCTTCCAGGGTAAATCCACATCTAAGGGCTCAGATCCCAGGAGATTAGGTCTAGTCATCTGCTGTGTACTTATCTTCAGTGAACATTACATAGCTTTGGCTTTGAGCTTTGACACACAGAATCCTTTTCTTTAATTTCCAATAACTAGGTGTTAAAATGAATTACTAAATCATTGTGTGTGATTAGATTTAGCAGCATGAATGGAAGAAAAATTGAATAGTAAATTCCTACTAATATTAGCAGAAATGAGGTGAAATAATTTGCAGGGCATCGTCACAGTGAGTCGCACTAAGATGGGCAGGAAAAGTTTTAATTAACAGCAAAACAAGCAGTGGTATATCCCCTTCAGAAATAATTTGCTAACTGATTATGCAATGAAGTTGAAAATCAAGAAATTTAGGAAAGGAGAAAATCCTCTTAAGTCGGATGAAACCAGAAGGACACGCAGCACTGCCAGGACGCCCTCCCCTCTTGCTGAGCTAGCGGGAGATGCAGCCTGCACGCAGATCTGGTCGTGGGCCATCTGTGCTGGTGAGGGATGAGAACTCTTCCTGTTATTTCCCAAATAGCCCCACGTGGATGCAGCCCTCCTTCTGCAAAACAAATCTGGTCGCTTAGTTTTCTTGTGCAGCGCTTGGATGCCGTGGCTTCGCTCCATGGGCTGAGGAGGGATAACGGAATTGTTTCAGATAAAAGGGTTTAACGCGCTTGTAAAAATTCCCCTTGGAAGGTGAAAGGCCTTTTTTCATCATTCCAGTCCCCGGAACAGTGGTTGTGACTATTCTGAGAAACAACGAAATATCTGTTTGTCTATTTACAGCTGAATATTACAGAAGTAAGTAATGACAGTGTTGTGGAAGGAATGTCAGTTATCCTGATAACAGACAGCAGGCTATGCCTCTGACTTATACCAACATGTGAATCCACAGAAACCTCACTGAAATGGATGAAATTCCTTTAGGGTAAATTGTAGTAATATCCAGTCTACAAAAAACATATCCACTAGGAGTACATATAAAAATAACTCACTATCATTTCTTTCTAAATCACATCTGTAACGGACGTAACTCTGCTGGAAAGAGCTTAGTAGTCATGGTCAATAAAGGATGTTTTTGCTGCTATGGATTCTTCATCTAAGAAATTCCTATAAATGTCTTTGTTCAGCCTAAGCTGTGTTAGATATATCGGGCTTGTTAGCATGCATACATCTGTATCATTAATCTGTCAAATCCGTTTCTAACACAGACAAAACTTAAGTGGCAGTAGAATCAAACTATTGCTTTTCTTCCCCTGAAGCAACACTGGCATTTGTATAGCAGATTCCCCAAAGCGAAAGAGCCAAATTCACTCAAGGATTTACACACAGATGAAGTTACTCTATATCATGCTTTTGATATTCTTTACAATTGATAACACCAGGCCATTTAAAATAGAGTCTCTACTATAATACAGCCACAGTGCTTCAAAATAAAGTTAAATGCTCTTCGCAGCTTAAGACTGTGATCTGAATAGCTATGAGACATATGTTCCCGAAATCTTATGATAGAGGACATAATAATTTAGGAAAAAAACAAGAAGAGCTTTTCTTGTCATCGCTTCTGTGACATTGCAGCCTGGGTATATTTGTAGTGATGCATGTGGGAGTGATAATCCCTTCTTTGGAATACACGCAGTGTGTGTGACCTCTGGTTCAAAGTCTTTGCTTTCCAACTACAGGCTTTTGAACAGGATCGAGAGAAGGTGTTTCTGTAGCCGATGTACTTACAGGGACAGCATTTGCTTGGGAAGCCCAGAGCATCAGGAGACCGTAGTTGGGAGCTAGATGTTTTCCTTCCAAGTGATCCAGGAGATGGTGCAGTAGTGTCTGTTAAAATAAAAGATAATAATGTGTATTTCCAAAAACATACTAAAATCTAGTTTAGGGTAGGGCTTACTAGAATTCAAGGCTATAACGTAAGACTAGCTTATCACAGAGAAGTAATGATGTTAGTTATGGTTTTTTTGCAGTCACAAAGCTGAGCTGACAGCTGGTAGGAGAAAGTGAGACTCACTCCTAGGCAGAGGGCCAGAAGAAGTCAATGCACCACGTGAATCCCTACTGAATACTTGCATTGCCCTCCATTTTCTTAAAGTTTTTAGGGGATTTGGTTCCCTCGCTCCCCATTGTTGCCTGTATGTGGAGGAAAGAAAAAAGAAATCTATTCTTTTTTAATTCCTGCTCTACTTCTCTACTTTAAAGAACCTGAAAATGGGACCGAACAAGTTGAATGAATGGAAATGAAGAAAATGTTCTCTCTGTTCCTGCCAAAAAGGTGCTTGTTATGAAGAGATGGTCTGATACATCAGCAAGCTCCCTAGCTCCAGGTGCTTTGGTGGTGACCTAACCAGTGACTTCAACGCCTTGATATTCTTTGAAACTATAGCAACTGTGTAATGTTCTAGGATCAGCTTTTGTTTATAGTATTTCCTTAAATACAGGGCAACCATGCATTCAAGGCAAAGCTACCTGTCTGCTTTTCAGAGGGGAAAAGGCTGACCTTGAATAAAAAAAGACCGCTCTTCTTTCCCCATTCCCACCCAATCTAAGACACTGAGTTCGTGCCTCCTACTTCCTGCACCTTCTTACCTCCCACCATCCCCTCTCCAGCCCTCTCTTTCCTTCCATTATTCTGGTTTATTTTATGAAAGAAACAGTGGTATGTAAAGCTTTTAAAGTCTAAATAAAACCTGGTTTGTTTAATGATCTGTTCTATAATCATTTGGTAGATCAAAATTCCCAGGCCAGTCTGCCCTCGCGTTTGTCAGCCGTACAGACAGAATTCTTGCCATAGCTAAGGAGAATAACCAGGGGGACAACTTATCACAGCTTTGACACAATCAATATTTAGGGTACTTGGCTTCCAATCCAGTAATCTGCTATTTTCTACTCGTCTGGCTGCTGGAGGATCTACTCACTCTACACCAGGGTTTAAAAATAGTACATCGAAGGTTTTGAAATTTCACAGCGCGGTGCCCTCAGAGAAATAACTGAAGAGGTCTTTCTCTCACCTCTTTCAGCTGCTCACTGCAACTGCGATACCAGAGGCTGGCGATGGGTCATAGCTCTGAACCCTTGGCTTAAAATTCCCCAGCGGAAGATGTCAATTCTCAGAATTGTAGGAAAGAAACTAAATTGAGGAGTAGGACTCAAAATTATGGGTCTGTCCTAATGTAGGTGACAGCAATACCGGACAATTAAGGCACAGCTATCAAAGCTGACATATTTGGCTTATTTCTTCCAGTACTGAAATAATTCCTGCCCTCCATTCCTTCAGCGAAGGAATACATACAATATATACAACGAAGTCATCTTATTTCGTAGCCTCGGATGTTTACCTTGGATGCAGTCTCTGAAGGGTTGGTCCTTTCAGCATCTGACACTACTTTCTCAAATAATTTTAGAAGCCATTTTTTGGATTTAGACCAGTTCCTGTGAAGAAAAGCAACAAACCAGAAGCAGTTAAGTGAGGCAGCACAAACTGACATTTCCTTTTCCATGAGAAGGACTCCGTGGTTTCTTTCCAAAAGCCCCTGGGCAGCAGTCAGTTGATGAATAGCCAAGTGTCAATCTGACTGACAGTAGTGTCGACTTCACCTTGGCCAGATCTCACCTTGCAGCCAGCACCTGTGACTGTAAGACTCCCAGATTTTCATGTCTATTCCACTACAGGTTTTCATTGTGGCTTTGCACAATTGCGTAGGTCAATCTTTTCAAGAATGACCTCCCCTGAGAAAATGAAGGCCACATTTTTAGAGCATCCTTAGTTCTTTCTGAAGGCTATTTTGAGGTGCTCAAAGCGCTGTCACAGCCCTGAGAGCACTGACAGGCTCCCTTCCTTCGAGTTTGGTTGCCTCTACCCAAGGTCAGCTCTGCGACAGTGCAGCCATGTAACCTGGGATCAGTCTAGGAAAACATTTAAAGTGTGGGAAAGAGCAGAGAGATGCCTCACTGGGGACCCCCGCAGCTTGGGACTCACATTTAGGCTCAGACCTTTGCCATTTGCCCAGTTCTGCTGCTCCCTGACAGCTCCAAGCCGGACCGTGCCCACCTAAGCAAGGTTGTTTCTGCTTTATGCCAGGAAAATGCAGGAGACAAGGTCAGAACTTTTTTGAAGCACCTAGCTGAAAGCCTGCCTGACCCGAGGGTGCACTGTCGATAAAGACAGTGCATCACCCTCCAGGGGAAATGTCTCTCATGGTTGATATCCCAGCAAGCAAAATGCCTGTAATGGGTACACCACGTGCATCATCTCCGCTCCGTTACCTCAGGAAGCACTCGGGCATCTGAGAAGCGTATTCGAAGTCCTCGTCATACTTCTGAAAATGTTCTTCAAACTCCTTGATTTCACTCTGACTTGTCGGGCAGATGCCTTTCCCAAACAAAGTGTTCACCACTGCTGGATACATGACATGCCTGCAAGGACAAGATCCCCATGACTTACAGGCCCCAGGGAAGCTGGTGCAGCAGTTTTAGGTCAGGATGCAGCACGTTGAATTGCCAACACTACGAGTGCAGGACTCAAGCGTCACGCCAGTATGGAAGGGCTGGCACAAGGCTCGTACCTCACTCACACGCTTATGGGAGACTTTAAGCAGAGGCGGGGAGATACACGGACCTCCGGCTAGTCCTCTGCCTGTGGCTGAACTTCATCAGTTAGCGTTTGGTCACTCACGCAGTGGCAGAAAAGCTCTGGGTGCTGACATCCCCTTCTCCCCATCAACCACCCCTCTTATTTCAGCTTAGCCCAGGTGGACCTTCCAGGCATTGCGCAACCCTTTCTGCAGCCAGACACCCTGAGAAATCATTCCTCCGGCTGCAGCTTTGCTGGACTGAACAATGCTTCTTTTGTTTTATCTCGCTCCTTCCTATTTTCTCCTCTGTTATCCTGCAAACTCTGAGCTCATTCCCCGGGCCACTTCACCCGTACTCCTGAGCTCTGAGAAACCCTTATGCAGTCTTTGCTGGGTTCCAGCCACTGCTAAACACCTATTTCAGGCAACGGCTCTTTCACTTCCTTGCTTTTCTACAGATCATAAGGAAGATGGAGCCACCTGCTGGCTCTATGGATTTAATTTTGAGGCAGCTAAACAACAATTATGCAGGGCATTGCATTCCAATTCTTCTATCCTGTGTTGTCTGGCAAAATCATAAGAACAGATGATAGCACAGATTTACTGTGGATGACTCTTATGGTCACAGCCTCCTTCCGGCATCCCTCTGCTCCGGTGTGGGGTCCTCCACGGGCTGCAGGTGGATCTCTGCTCCAGCGTTAACCTCCATGGGCTGCAGGGGGACAGCCTGCCTCACCATGGGCTTCCCCAGGGGCTGCAGGGGAATCTCTGCTCCGGCACCTGGAGCACCTCCTCCCCTCCTTCTGCACTGACCTTGGTGTCTGCAGGGTTGTGCCTCTCACATATTCTCACTCCTCTCTCTGGCTGCAGTTGCCCAGGAATTTTTTTTTCCACCTTCTTAACTATGTTATCCCAGAGGCGCTACCACCGTCACTGATGGGCTCGGCCTTGGCCAGCAGCGGGTCCGTCTTGGAGCCGGCTGGCATTGGCTCTGTCGGACACAGGGGAAGCTTCCAGCAGCTTCTCACAGAAGCCACCCCTGTAGTTCCCCTGCTACCAAAACCTTGCCATGCAAGCCATACAGCAAGATACAGGTGTTGCCCCAGATCATGAAACTCTCAGTAAAGGGATTTTTTTACATGAAGGATGACGTTCCGGCAGCAAAGTCAGTTGCAGAAGTCTTATTTAAGCTTTGGGCTAGGCTTGGCTCAAAACAGGCAGGGAAATTTTTCATCCTGCTGCAGATCAAGCATTTTGTCTGTCCATAAGTTCTTCATAAACATATGAAACTTTCATCCCATCTTTTGGGAAAGAGGGTTTGTTGGAAGATGCTGTGGTTTCTTTTTTTTTCCAAATAGGTAATTCAGATGTTTCTCCTAACTGGGAGAAACACCTTTAGATGAAACCCTGTCCGCTCTGTGAGCCACCCGAAACTGTGAAGCAGTGATGAGCACCCTGACACAGCTTTTCTAAGACTTGTGAGCCTGAGCTTTATGGTAACATCTCTGCTCCCACACAGTTACCCATGCCTTAGAGATGTGCTGCAAAACTCCCTTACCTTACCAGGTCGTTGAGGTCGCCTGCGCCCTCCGCGCCCAGGTGTGCCATGTGCTCATGTAGTTCCGTACACAAAGCGCCCGTGAATGTGTGCAGATTAGAAGGACCCATTTTTGCCTTCATCATGCTGTAGAGGTTACCATGGTTCCGATAAAATGCTTCTGCAGGGACAGAAACTAAATACAAAGAGAAGCAGAAACGTTTTGGAAAGTAGATGAAGTAGATTTTCACTGAAAGATAGAGTGAAAATTTTTACACATAACCTGTGACTCTAATTTAAATGCCTTAGCCCTCATTTTCCTAGAGTGAAATTCCCAGAAATCTTCCTTCTAACCCTGTTAAGATTTTGGTGAGCCCTCTGCTTCTACCAGTCTGTGTAACATCTTCCTGCCTCACGAAGCTTCAGTGCCAGAATCAACAATCCAGAGATTTCCCCCCAGCTTCCATGTGGATGTAGAGAGATGTGCATGCGCTCCACAAAACCAACTGACATGAAAAAGAAATTAACCCAAGAAAAACCAGTTTGGGTCTTCATGCTGCAGTACATTGTCTCAGTCATACCAGGAGAGGCTGAGAGAGCTGGGACTGTGAAGCCTGGAGGAGAGAAGACTCAGGGGGATCTTATCAGTGTGGATAAATAGCTGGTGGTGGGAGTAAAGAAGATGAGGCCAGGCTCTTCTCCGGGCAAAAGGCAATGGGCACAAATGGGAATACAGGAGATTCCACTGAGACATAGGAAAATTTTTACAGTGAGGATGGTCAGACACAGGAACAGGTTGCCCAGAGAGGCTGAGGAGTCTCCATCCTTGAAGACACTCAAAAGCCAACTGGACACAGCCCTCAGCAACCTGCTGTCGCTGACGCTGCTCCGAGCGGGGACGTGGACTAGGCAACCTCCTGCAGTGCCTTCCAGACATGGGGGTTCTGTGATTCTGTGACTCAGTCTCTCTGCCAACTTGCTTCTCTCTCATTTCACAGCCCCAAACTGGCAAACTACTCAAAGAATTCCTGTCTGCGCAGTCCCACATGGATATAAGCACGTGAGCTGGCGGAGCATGCCACTGCGGATGGGCTATATACCTCATCCCTTTCTAATCACTGCTGTACTATAGGGTAACAACTAATTATTGCTACAAGCTGATTTTCAAATTAAATGATAGGACAACATATTACTGCTCCAAACCATGGACGGTGAAGTGTCTAGCTGCAGAAAAGGACCTGATCTCAAACTGAGGTTGCTTGATGATAAAAGGGATAACAGTCTCTGGTTCAGAAACCTTTGATCCCTTGAGACCGAATCCAAATCACTTAGCAGGCTGGATCTGCATGTAGGAATTTCATTTCACCTTCATTTCGTAGCATAGTCCTGGGTTAAGATAAGCGTTTAAAGCATGATCAAAAAGCCAATGGGCTTTGGATTGGGCTTTAATGTTCCTGGGTAACTAGATCTGATTTCCATTAAAAAAGAGCTAGGTCTCATTTACCTGCATTCTCGACAGCTTGTTGTACTGCCTGTTCAAAATTTAAGTCTTTAGATTTAAAAAATGCTTCAGCTCCTTCTTCCTCAGTCACAAAAGTAAACCGCTTTCCCAGAGCGAATATTGTGAATACAGGCCCATGCTGGAACAAACAAAGATTTCAGGTTACTGTACTGTTAACGCGTTTGACGGGAGCCCCAACAGGACTTCAGTACTGCCGAGAGGTCAGGAGGGAGCACCTGGTCCCTCCTGCTCTCTGCACACCCTGGCCAGAACTGCACAAAGATGAACATGAATCAGACCACAATTTGTAGACTGACAGACCAGAAGGGGACATCACAGCCTGACCTCTTGCAGAGTAGAAGAGGTTCCTTCTCTGAGATGAATATTTTATATTTGAATTACATTGCAGTTCAAACAATACAACCTACCTGGATTTAAAGAACCCAAGTGATGGATTATCTACTGCATCCCTTAGCTGTCATAGCAAAGCATTGTAAAAATCCATAATCCTACCTATTTCAATCTACATTTTCTTAACAAAAACTCCCCACTCCTGCATCTTTTTAATGTCTGTTTTTTCCTTTTCTTTTCTAGTTCAACAGTTCTGCTAATACCAACAATTTTTTTCTTGTACAGGTGTTTAAAGATTAATATCAAAATAGCTAACAAGCTTCGAGCCGAATAGGTGGAGTTTGTTGAGGCTTACATTCAGGGCAGGTTTTTGATGCCATAAATCATTCTTTCATTTTCCCTTAATCCAATATCCTAGAGCCCTCTCAAAACTTTCAGCAATACGTATTCACTTCTGAATTCCTACATTATGAAAAAGATCACTGATACTTGTAGATACTCTAAACTAGTGAACAAATGTGCCATACCTACTGGCTGTCAGATGTAGGCATAAAAAAAATCAGAAATAGGAAATGAAGCATCTTTAGCGTCTTTTTCTTAGTCAAGGCAATTTCTGCTCACAGGCAAGAGCCTTGGACATCAAAAGCCCAGCATTTACATTTATATGCACACCACCTTCTTTTGGCAAAGTTATTAAATATGTGGAAAGGTTTAGGGCTTTCGTGAAGTCTCTAGACACATCAAGAAACTTGATTTTCTTTTCCAGGTTACATTGCTGACAAAGGTGAGAAAAAGTTTTCTGTTGGAGTACTGAAAAGCCTTGAATCCACTTTGCTCACATGGTTTACGCCATTGACTTCAACCATTTCTTTTGTTGTCTGTGTCTGTATTGTAAAGCCGGCTTCATCAAAAGCTCTTTGAAGCCAAAGAAAAGATTCCTCTTGACATCAATTGGATTTTGATTGTGTCCTTCAACTGTAAATTATTAAAGAAAGAATGACTGTTTAAACTCTCTGGGTGACAAAATATTGTTTTAATAATAGCGAAATTGTTAAAGTTGCTTTGTTATGGATAATAGCATGTCCTCATCATCAGGCTGGATAAAACCCAGTGAATTTGTACTGCGTTTGTTTTTAAATTAGATTTTTTAAATCTTAAATTAACATTAAAATGTACTTAAACTAATTTTAAAATAAAATTAAATTTGAACTAATAGTAACCTGCAATAACACTTAATTATTCAATTAAGGTCGCACTCAATTAAAGATTGGAACACTTTATTTGAGATGATTATGTGTGAGCAAGTTGCCTAAGCTCCCATTACAGACAACAGAGATCGAGTCTAGGCAGTCAGGGGAGCCTAAAACCCGATTCATCTGCCCACCTCTGCACACCTCTGTTTCCGAAGGGGAGCTGAACCGCCCTCGGACTCCGCTGACAGGACTGACTACGTGTCCACTGACCCTCAGTAAAGCTTGGACGTCTTGCTTACCTGTAAACACCTACACAAACAATCTGGTTTTGAATCTCATCCAATTTCCTGCAATCTAGTTAGAATAATTAAAATGAAACCAATATCAAACAAAAATGAAATTAAAAAAGCTCCACGAAGGACCTCCAGAACAAGTCAGCTTCACTGAACAGCACACTGATGGTGGATATTTGAAGACATATCTTACAGAAAGCAGAATTCTTTTGTCCAAACAGGAAATTACAAATATATATGCTATCTGATAAAGTAAATGTAAAATTAAAATACTAAAAAAAGGTTTGAGGATCAAACTACTAACGGCAATCCCCACCCCCAGTAATAAAGACTTTTCCAAGCACACCAGAGGCAGGAAGTCTCCTAGTGTGCTGCTGAGCCTGACAAACGCTCAAAGTGTAAAGAAACCAAGTGGGGAAGCAACCCGAGTTTGCGATCACGTCAGTTTAAGCCAAGTCCCACCCTGGAGCCTTTCACTGCGAGTGACGGACCGAGACCTTGTTTCAAAGGAAGTATCAAGTCGAATAGACTTAAACAAGTGCTAGGTAAATCAGTGATAAATACTTCCACTCAAAACTCTAGAGGGATTAAAATATGAAGTTGCAGCACTACCCACTGTGATCGGTTAACTCACCCTCAGCAACAGGAGGATGGGACAGGCAAAGGCGGTGCCTTTCTAGAGAGCTCCTGAAGGAGGACCTGGGAAGCCTCAAAGAGTCATTCCAGCACTCAGCAAATTTTTACAAGCGTTATTAAAGACCAAGATTAGTAGTGGATATATAGGATGTACTAAAGAAGAGCCCAATACAGCTTTTAGGAAGACATAAGGATGTGTGGCCTTAAACATATTCCTCATTCATTCCTTAGAAGGAATTAAAAGTTTACTCGTGATCTGGAGTCATTTGGCAGTCTAAACTATGGGGAGACCTAGAAACATCACAGAAGAAGGCGGCCTGGAAGAATCACATTCTGAAATGACTCCAAGATCTATTATACAAGTACTAGTAATTAATTTAGAGCTCCCACCTTGCTAGGAAAGGAGCAGAGAAAGGACAGCAAACAACTAAACCCATCCTGTGCCCACATCTTCAATTTAATATGTGTATCTCTGCCCATTCCATCTCAGCAGGATATATTGAGCTAGAAAAGGCAAAGGGCTGGCCAGCAAGCATGAATGGAAGTTTCAGTAAGAGGAGACTAAGTGGACTTAGATCCCAGGAAAGGTGAAAAAAGAATAATTATTCATAATTAATGTAAAAGCTACTGGGCACCTCTTAGAAGCTAGCTGGTTTAAAACCAGAGAGAATACTTTCTTCATATGGTTCACGGTTAAATTATGGATTCATTGCTGTGAAGCCAAAGTTATCCACAGGGTAACAAAAGAGATTAGGTTATCACAGTCAGATCACCTGGATGCAAATTCCAGCCTAGGAAGTCCCTAAACTGTTGATGACCAGAAGCTGGGAAGAAAAAGCAGAAGGCGGCTCCTTACACCTGTTACTGAGCACCTACTAATAGCTGCTGTTTGAGACGGACATCTGAATAAACAGATTTTTCATCTGTCCCCGTATAATGATGCTGATGTTCTAACGTAATACAATCAGCTACTGCAACAAGCTGTCAAGCAGTTCTGCATCTACCATCGTTGTGTTATGGGTGGGTACCAACGAAGTGTGGGCACTGCCTGCCAACACTGCACCCCAGTTTACTGCTCTGTCTGAAACAGGAGGCCTGATGACATTCAGAGATATAGAAAGCAAAACAAAAACCTCTTAGGATTTAGGGCCTATGAAGCTGCTTTCACTCGTGAAAGCTCTGGTTTTTCCCCAAGACTGTGAAACACTGCACAAAACAGCAGTGCCATGATCACAGGCAGATCTGAGCCTACAGGAAAGTAACACTCCAGAGAAATAAAAACAGAAAGATGTTCTCCAAAATCCCAAAGGACAGAAACCAGGGAAACTGCCATTTTTCCCAGGGGCGCTGCCAGGCAGGGAGCCACCGCTCTCGGCTGAGACAGCTGCAGTGGTGTCAAGACTCATGTTGGGAGCTGGGTGCACTGGGCTGGTTTTCTCTCCCTTGGCACGCACGCACGCACGAGTTCAATGCCATGTCCTCCCTCTATCTCAGGGACTTTGGCATTTTGGTCTTCTGTGCGTGGGACCAGGGTCACAGACCATTAGCGACTCAGCTGTGGACACTGTCTTCAGAAACGCTCTACCAGAAGCCTGGTCCCCTTCTCCAGCCTGTTTCCCCTCCATCAAACCTCACGCAGGATGCACGTCCCTTGCCATGTAAGCCAGCGAGCCATCCCTCATGCAGAATAAGGCTGAGAGGCATCTCGCCAAGTCCCGAGACGTGGCACCACATCCCAAACGCAATCAACACACTGAGGGTGATGTATGGATCCACAGGTCCATGCAACAGTGCCCAACAATCTCCTGGGTTTAACTGAGCTTTTCTTGCTAGCTTAATTAGCAAACTGATGAGAAGCATCTGAAATTCCTTATTAATTCTTGTCACGTTTGCCAGGCAAAGTGGGGACCACGTCCTTTGAGCCCCTCATTAAGCAGCTCTACCTCTATTTTATGTTGCACGGTGGCTCTGGTTGCCCACCCTGCCCATCCCAGACCGCCTGCAAAACTGCTTTAACTAGCCAGGCAGCTTTAGGAGGAAGAGGTGGTATCTTTTATTAGACCAGAGATTAAATATTTTATTAGAGCAGGGGATCTTTCTTCTCTTAGACCCACTGATGACACAAGGGGAAAACCAGACAATTCTTCCAGCCCACATCTTCTTCTGTAGGAGGAAAACAGAAGCAGCCAACTTCAAGCAAAGTGCAGGTTGGAAGCAGCGGAATTCTGGTGTTATTCCAGGGCTTGAGAGAAAAAACAGTGAGGGATATACACAAAAGGGACAATAATAAGAAAGCTAACTCTTTAAGAAAGAAAAATAAATGAGTGTCACTTTGACAGACTGAAGGATTAATCCAGGGAAGGAATTTTCTAATTGCGAAAGCCTCCCCTGAAGGTAATGACCCTACGGAGCTGAAGAGGTTTCACACTGCCTAGAGCCTGTTTCTGCACTAACTTTTACGAGGGCAGCTTGCTCGTACGAGGGACACTTAACCCTGTTCTGGCAATATTAAGGAGCTGAGAATTATTGCAGACGTATTTTGCAGCACCTGTTTTATTTGGCTGTACTATGCTACCGTGCCTACTCCTTTACGAGGGAGCAGGCAGGAAAAGGCTTATCTTGCCTGGCCTCAGCACATCCAGCTGGTGTGGGAGGTGGGAAGGGAGGGGACGTGCCTGGGGTGTTTGAGGAGAGGAAGGGGAGAGCCGGGGCAGGGAGACTGCCGGCTGGTGGGATGCTGGTGCTGCAGGCAGCCGGCCTGGGGGTGACGGACGGAAAGGTCCCTCTTGGCCCCTGGGGACCGCAGGGAGAGGTCACAAGTCACAGGGAAGCTGAGTTGCTGGACTCAGAAAAAAGTCAAGGATAGGACCTTTCGGTCCTATCTGCAAACACACAATAAAGGCAAGATATGTAAGAAAGCCTTCCCTTTCTGCTTTGCCTTATTTTGAGTTTTCTCCCATTGAAAATGTTATCTTGTTCTAGTTTCTGTCCCAACAAAGCCTGGGGTTTATAAAGTCCTCCAGGTGTTTCTGGTGTGTTCAGATGTGTCAGCAGCTGCCATAGCACCAACAGCGGCCTAAAGGGTCTCCAGGTAAATGAACATCAAAATTAATGGACCCAGAGCCACTAAGTTTGAATTTGTACTTCAATACGTTCTTTAGTACGCAAAAGTTCTGCTCATTCAATCCGTGAATGAACCCCCAAAAAGGACTCTTCTGTCAGGGTTGTTTTAGAATTTCGCCTAAGAGATTTTGCTAAAAGCTTCCTGGGAAAAAAGGCAACTAAAGCAAGCTTAAGTCATGGTGAGACATCTGTCCCCAAAAGGGACTGCGCTGGAAAGGACAGTTTGGCAGGCTGCTTTAATTGGGTTGCCCCCAGGATATGTTTTCAATGGAACAAGGAAGTTCTCTAACAGCCTCGTATCAGAGGAGTCAAAGAAATATTACGATATTTTTTTTTTTTAAGGGAGGCTTGATCAGTTTATTTAAAGGATTATATGGCATGTTTTCCAAAATAGTAGAACAGACTGGAATGAGTTTTCTTCCACTCCTACACTTCTGCCCTAAGATGAATGAACAAATGACCCATCATGGTACGCATAGATAAAAGATAAAGACAGAGTAATACAAGGTTAAAACCCGCCTGTTGAGCTCAAAGAAGCCAAAGAACTCCAGATCATACACATGAGCTTACTCCATGGTGCACCCAATGTGGTCTAACACAAGACCGACAGCTCTCGATGTTCCTGCACCTCATACTTCAGCTGATTATACCTGAACCTCTGCTTTCATTTAACACCACGAGTTTATAACCACCATGGCTGCGAAGAAGTACTTACAAATATGAAATCTAACAGTTCAAAATGAGAAAATAAATC
Organism: Platalea leucorodia; assembly: GCF_965183815.1. NCBI lineage: Eukaryota > Metazoa > Chordata > Aves > Pelecaniformes > Threskiornithidae > Platalea > Platalea leucorodia. Next base: position 121,586,663 of record NC_138825.1, on the reverse strand, counting down.
TTAAACATCCAGTATTTATTAATATTTTCTTTTCAAATTTCAGGATGTTACAGTGGTTTCATTTTTAGCTAGTTTTTGCAAGCAGTGGGCTGTGCGATCCTTCAGTATCGAACACTTGGGGCTGACTATATTGCAGTAGCAGGTGATATCATCACTGAATGAAAACGGGAAACTGGGGTTTACGTCAGTTACTCTTAGCTGCCTAGAAATTAAGCATCTAATCTAACTTAATCATTTAGAGTCTCTCTATCAGACAGACATAGAGAAAGAAAGGCATGCCCACAGGGTAAATCTTCACACCCGTCTTTGGTAAGTTTTTTAGGATGGAAAAAGTTGCCTGCCGAGCATGCGTCTCTCTTGAATGCTGAGGGACACCAGCTGGTACTCGGAAATCTAACCTAACTTTAGGCATGCAAATAATTAGTCTCCTGGTCCCAGCGCCTGGCACAGGGCTTTCCACATTATCTGAAACCAAGATTAACACGTAGCCAGACTGCAAAAGCAAAACAGCAGAAGTGCTGGGTCCAAACAGGATGATCACAGCACGGAGATCATGCTTGGATTGGATCCACAACTTAGACTGTGTTACTGGTAGAAAGCCGGTCCTTCATGAGCTAAATGCCCCTGACGTTATAAAACGTGACAGGAGAGGGGCAAACTTAATGCAGAAGTTTCTCCTTGCCTTTCCCCTTGCAGGCAGCCACCCTGAGCACGCCCCCACGAGCAGGCACACCGCCACAGCCATTACCTTGCTCCTAGCTTGCTCTATAAACTCCAGAGGAGCTTTCCCAAACTGAAACGCAGCTCCAAACCAAGGGATCCAGCTCCTGATGCAAGGAGGGGAGCTCGGGTTTCTCAGCCGAAACAAAACAGCCTTGACAATAAGAAGTCCCAGGATTGCTGCCAAGAGGAGAGCAAGAGCCATTTTGCCTCTTCGCTGCCTGCCGCAGCAGCTGCTCCGCCTGCTGCAGCGCCCTGCGCGGCCGCGCTGGCCGGGATTACCCGAGTCAATGAATAGGGCCTCTCTTCCCAGCCTTGCCAGCTGATCACTGCCATGGAGACAAGATGTCAAAGCACCAAGCAGCCCAAGGGACAAGCCCTTGTTTTGGAAAAGGCAGAGCCAATTCTCCTCTGCTCTGGGACGAGGACCAACTCCACCGCTTGCAAAACTTAGATGTTGCTGTGACAAATCCTTGAACTTTGCACCAGCTGCTGGAAGGCTACCCAAGCAGCCAGGGACGCAGCCAGGGACACTGTGGCAAAGCAGTGCGTCGCTTTCTTCAGATAAAAAAAATTATTTTTTGGCAATATGAAGATTACAAAGCAGAGAGGCTGTGATTTGCAGGCACTGAGCTTTCAGCAAGGCAGATGGCAAGAAACTTCTGCAGGCATCACCTGAAATAGTAAGCCTTATGAAAGGTATCTCTCACCTGCCTGAGATCATCTCATTAAAGGCTAGATGTGTGTCCAGTGTCTGAGGAGCAGAGAAAGGCTTCGGAGGTTGAACTGACAATTCAAAACCTGCTGGTGGCCCCTGTGGTATCACTACAATGTCAGAAGCCAAGATTTCAGAGAGGTCAGATTGGTTTCTTTGTGTGTGTGGAAGTGGCACACCAAAATTATGTACAGAATTAATTAAGTATAAAAAAACCTAGGAAGTGCTCTCACAGCCTATCCCCACACACCCCCAGCAAGTCTGAAGACAACACAAAACCAGGAGGAGTGGCTGATAGACCAGATGAGTGTGCTGCCATTCAGAGGAACCTCAACAGGCTGGAGAAATGGGCAAACAGCGAGTTATCGCAGAATCCTAGAATCCCAGGTTGGAAGGGACCTCAAGGATCATCTGGTCCAGCCTTTCTTGGCAAAAAAGTGACGTCATGAAGTTCAGCAAAGGGAAATGCCAAGTCCTGCCCCTGGGTAGGAACAACCCCATGTACCAGTACAGGCTGGGGGCCACCTGAGTGGAAAGCAGCTTTGCAGAGCTGGGGGTCCCGGTGAACACCACGTTGAACACGAGTCAGAAATGCGCATTTGCACTCGCTAGCACCCTGGGCTGCATTAGCAAGAGCGTTGCCAGCAGGACAAGGGAGGTGATCCTCCCCCTCTGCTCAGCGCTGGAGAGATCCATTCGGAGCGCTGGGTCCAGTTCTAGGCTTCCCACTGCAAGAGAGACATGGACAGACTGGAGTGAGCCCAGTGAAGTGCCAAAAAGTTCACAAAGGGGCTGGAGCATTTGTCATTTGAGGAGAGGCTGAGAGAGCTGGGACTGTTCAGCCTGGAGAAGAGAAGGCTCAGGGGGATCTTTTCAGTGTGTACGTACACCTGAAGGGAGGGTGCAAAGAGGACGGAGCCAGGCTCTTTTCGGTGGTGCACAGTGAAAGGGCAAGAGGCAGTGGGCACAAACAAATACAGAAAATTCCACTTAAACTTATTTTTTTTTTTTTTATCATGATGGTGGTCAGACACTGGAACAGGTTGCCCAGAGAGGCTGGGGAGTCCTGGGAGACATTCAAAACCCAGCTGGACACAGTCCTGAGAGCCTGCTCTCGGCGACCCTGGCTTTGAGCAGGGTGTTGGACTAGCCAGTCTCCAGGTCCCCTCCAACCTCAACTGGGGTTTTTTTGTGATTTTGTCTTCTTTTGCTCTGGCTCTTTGTCCAAATCCCTTCTTCTGCTCAGTCCCAGGACCTGATCCTCAGGCCCAGACTCCTTGGTTGAACAAGCCCTGCTCAGCATTTCTAGCTCTTCATCTGTTTGTTCCATAGACAAGCAGCCAGCTCTACATCACATCTCACACTTCTCCCTTTTCTCAAATATTACCTTCACACATGCATCTCCTCTTTAATCAGTCTCAGCCTTTCTGGCTCTGCCCCCAAAACCGTTTCCCCATGTCCTTCCTCCTGAGCCCTACTTAGTTCTGTCCCATTCTCTTTGTATCTGTGCTCCCAAATCTCACCAGCATAAAACCACGCTGGTGCCTGAGTAAGAGATAGACCTGGACCGTGCTCGAACTTGTCCTTACGTATATTTTTATGATATTTCAATAGTTACTAACCCAGATGCCTTATCCACTTACCAGCCTTATGTATTTTACTAGGAGAAGGATATAGTTCATCGCTACTATATTTTGTAACGCCGTACCATGGGAACACCACACCGTTTGTATGATGTACAATTTGTGCACCGTTTTGCATGAACATGATTATTCCATCGAAAGTGCATTGTACAAATACAGTTTAACTCCCTTCCTATCGGAAATAGGTGCACAGACAAGAACCTTTGTACCTGTGCAGACAGGCAGTACAGTAAAAGTAGCACAGCAGAAATACACGATAGTAGGAGGTTAAAAGTTGTGAAAAACAGATCTATGGCCTTCATTAAACAGGCACGCTGAAATACATTGGGGTGTTACCTACGTCGGTCATAGGTGCAGAAGAACAAGCCCAAATGTGTCCACTGTGACAAGCAGGATGTGGATCTCCGTTTCGCAAACTGTCTGGAAGAAACAGACAAATCACTTTTAACGCTGGTATTACTACACTTCTGTGTTTAGCTATCACAGCTCTTTGTGTGTTTATTTTCTGGTTTTATTTTATCCATTAAATTCTTTCTTTTCCTACAAAGGGGTAAAGTGATAAGAGAGCGAAAGGCCTTGTAACATTGGAGTATATTTTCATTATACGCGCAGCCTGAGTAGTCAGTTTAAGGTGATCTGTGTATACAGGTAAGACAAGCCCTCAGCCCTCTGTGAAGACATTCATTACAGGCTTTTGTGTTTGTTTTGGACTTTTGTTTTTGTTTAGCTTCTGCTTCTGGGGCACGATTTGGTGAGGGACATGAGACTGAAAGGCACTGTTGTGAGGAGGACACAACCAGTACGATGGTGTGATAGTCACTAACAAGCTTTCCTCAGACTAGGTCCTAGTCCTGGGCAGATAATAGTTAATGTTGTCTTCCCAATGTAAACTAAGGCAGTCAGCACTGATGGAAGCAGGTGAGAGGAGCGGGGCAGCCTGGCTGCCTTTCTGCAGCAGCATACTGCCCTCCCAGACCCTGCTGCTGCGTCTCCATCGCATCTGAAGTCCATGCTCCCACCCTGCCTATGCAGCCTTTGATCAAACTGTCATTGGCTTTGGACAGAAACCAGAAAATGCTGTCTCACTGAGAACTGAAATAAATAACTAGGAAGGGTCCTCTCTGCTGGAGCTGTCTCCCTCAGGATTTGGGGATATATAAACTCCAGCTGTTGATGGACCTCCATGAGCACTGGCCCTTCTCTGCTCCACAAATCAGAGCTGTCCACGCAAGCGTCTGCCTCCAGGTCAGGCTCACTTCAAAGATCCTGTGGGAAGAGAAAATTCTTCCTCACCGCCAACCCCAAAGCAGTCTGGTTTAAAAAAGAACTTATTTCCTCAGACTAAAAATGACCATGGAGAGCTGCTCTCTCCATAGGATGCCCCAATGTTATGGGGTTTATTTTAAAGAGGGATCTAGTTGTTGGTTTCCGTCTCCTAAAGCATGGTTACAGAGAAGACAGAATGAGACTGTCCCCAGAGGTGTACATCTAAGGGATGAGAGGCACCGGGCATAAGATGCAACGTGGGAAATTCTGACTGAATATAAGGAAAAAATGTTCACAAAGTGGTTAAGCACCGGAGCAGGCTGTGGTTGTGAAAACCCCATCCACCTAAGTGACCCAAACAAGACCCTGGGCAACCTGATGTATGTCTGAAGCTGTCCCTGCTCTGAGCAGAGGATTGTACCAGATGACCTCTAGAGGTCCTCTCCAACCTAAATTATGAAACGATGATATAGAGGCTGATACATAACGGCACAAGCTGACCCAAGCCCAGAGAATAGCTACAGAGGGAGGCACAAAAATGCTAAGAGCAGATTGCACAAACTGCCTAGAACAGGGCTCTGAACCACTCACACCCTCAGTGCTGCCACGCACGTTTGCATTAAATTGCATTATGCCTTCTTCCCATTTTCGTCAGGGTTTTGTCAGTAGTTTGTTTTATCACTGCATGAATTCTAATAAATTCTAACCCAAAGAAGGATCCAATTTAATACCTATTACTGGTGACTGATGAGATAAATTCATCTGCCTTTAGCTGAATATTTCACCTGCAACGCTCCCTTCATTTGTCTGAATCGTTGTGACCAGGACTGCACACCAAAATGTTAGGCAGTCAGACAGGGGTGTGGGGAGGTGTTCTGGGATAGGTTTCTGTGACCTAAAAAATCCTCAGATCCTCAGCATGAGGATTAGTGATTAATGGCTAATGATTAACTTAGCGATTCAGCTGAGCCTTAATGATAAATGAAAAGCTTCTTTTGAACAGCGCGTGCCTTACTCTTTTCTTCATGATGAGAACCTAAATATGCCTACATTAATTTAAGAGAAATTAGGACTGGCACACAATTAACAGGGCTTCAGCATTCAGCTAGCAAAAGCTTTTAAACTTTTTGCATACCGGGCTTTGGGCAGAGATCGGCTTCTGTCTTCCCAGGTTTGCGTGCCCCTTGCTCAAACTGCAGTGCTCTGTGCTTAATCCCCAGCAGACGTGAATTGCTACAAGCACTCCAGCACTCCAGCTCGGCATGTGGCTGTTGCTAACGCAGCTTTCATTAAACCAGGATCTGGATCGATTCATCCATCCCGGATGCCTGTGCAGCTGTTTGACACGGGGACGCAGTCTGGGGTTCCCGAGGCACTGCTGTCAATGCCAACACCCCATAAAGCAAACAGACCCCACACACGTTCTCATAATCTTGAGGTCTCATTAATAATATTTTTTTTTAATGTAGATAATGGGCAAAATTGTGCGTGTGACTGTACCTGTACCGCCGGTTTCCTGGCAGAGGGTAGCGTTGGTGACAGACTACATTTCCCAGGAGCCTGTTGCACAGGAGCCTCTTGTGTCACTGCATAAGGACCTCGCAGCGCTGCAGGAGGCACTTGGGCTGCTGCAGTTCCTGGTGCTGGCGCTCGAGAAACATGACCTTCAGCAATTTGTCTCCTCAGCGACCCAGAACAGAGCTGAGATAGGGTCTGCTTTTATTCCAGACCCTTGCAGGGCGGCTGGTTAGCCTTGTTTCATGTTAGACGCTAGATGTCACCTGCGGAAGAAGAGAAGAGCTTACCTCTTCCAGAGAGATGGCCCCGAGCCAGCAAATTCGCTCTGTCAGCCTGTGCAGCGGCTGTGGCAGAACTAGGTACAACTCACTGTGATTTTCTGAGAGGCGAGGGGGTCAAAATTTACTTACGGAGGGCAGGGGGAACTTCAGTCCCCGGACACCTCATTCCTCGGTGTTCGCTCCGGCTTTTCTGCTCCTGCAAATCTGTTCGTTCCACTCTGCTCATCGTGACTTTTCAATAATTTAAGCCTTGCAAGTGTTTTATGCCACCTGGATGTGGCTGGAGGGAGGGGTTTTTCAGGTTGAAATCTTTGCCTCTGAGACCGAAGGGCTGCAGTCATTAACACAGAGCAGTTCTGCCTAATTTAGGCTTTGCGCTTGCTGGGTTTCTGGAAGAAGACTAAAGAGGCAAGACGATCGGTTGCCTAAGTTAGTAGCAAGGGGCTGACTTCTACAGGAATTTGCTTTTCATAGTTAATACAGATTAATAAAAAAAAAAATGGAATCTTATGTTTCTGGTTATAGTGGAGATGTTTGTAAAAATGGAGTATAGTGAACTGCTTGCTGAAATGCGGGAAAGCAGCACCCTGGCATCTGCGCAGCACTACTTTGTGATCAGTAACTTATTTGGAATATTTCTTAGGATATTCTATGTAATTTCTATAAGCTCTTACAGGCAAATCTGTTGCATTGCTCTAATGATTTGTAACTTCTCAATCTTTGCTAATCTTTAAACATGAATACCAAACTTAATGCACAAATAGACTGTAAATCTGACATCAAGTTGGACCGCTTTCCCTGGCCACCAGTTATTCAGTGAGAGAAATAACAGGCTAAACATGTTTTGTGTCTGCATCAGAACAGCAGCATGTTTTAGGGTGGTTCGTAGGATAGGTGCTCACCTGCGTGTGTGTCTGCAATACGATGGCCACTGTGGGGTTATTCCTGACTGTAACGTGTGCTGCCACTATGCTGGGCAGAATTGGAGAGGCCACATGTTCGATAAGAGATTTGACTCATCTGTATTCAGGGGGAGTAACTGGAACAGGATTTTTAATCCACAGTCTCTCGAAAAGTACTCGTATTGCATAACAAATCTGCAGAAAGAAATAAGGGAGAAAGACTTGGTGTTTGACAGGAATGGATTTTGGTTACTCACGCCCAGAGCCACTTTTAACAGATCTGGACATGAATCTCCTGTTCTCCACGAATCGCCTGCACCCCGCTTGGGTACGGTCCCTGCTGCCTGCTGGTGCTTGCACGGCCCCCTTGGCCGCCTGGCAGCGGGGATTGCGGTGCAGGTGTTACCAGCGTGGTAGGTCTCCCCGCAGCTGCACCCGTAGTCACGTTTGTTCCCTGCTCTTTCTCTTCAGTGACATTTCCCCTGGATCTCACGAAAACTCGACTGCAGGTCCAAGGTGAAGCTGCTGTTCATCGCAATGGAGCTGCCGCCAGCCAGGCGGTCCCTTACCGCGGCATGCTGCGCACCGCGGCTGGCATCGTGCAAGAGGAGGGCTTACTAAAGCTCTGGCAAGGAGCCACGCCGGCCGTCTACCGCCACATAGGTGATTATCTGCTCATGATCCGACAAGTTTGGTTCCTGCCTTCTGTGGCCAACAGCCTTTTGGAGTGAGCTTGCCATATCTTGTTGTACTTTAAATATATCTGTGAGGACTTCTTCAGCTTACCCCGCAATCCCGCTTTGAAATATATGGGATGCTGGTTCAATCCCTTCTCTTCCCTCTCTTGTCCATTCCTTCACAGCCTTATTCTGGCTTCTGGGAAAACAAAATATAATTTCCCTGGGGTCTTTGCAGGAAGGTCTTCAGCGCAAGAAAGCACTCAGAGTCCTCAGAACAATAAATATCTTTTATTTGAGGGAAGTGGGGATGGGCTGGGAAAAAAAGATAAGGTTGCAAGCGCTAGGATGAAGAAATGCATTAGTGGTTTGGTCACAGGTAACAGCCTTCTGTGTTTTACTTGGAAATATGGTGACAGCGACAAACCTCAAAAGCACTTGTGGGAGGTTTTGTGCTTGGCACCAGCTGAGAGGGAAGCAATGCGGTCGCATCTCCTTAGCGTGTGGGCATAAGCCGTGCTGCCTCCTGGCAGACGTATCGCTCAGCCAGAGAGATTCTCTGGTGCTAAAAAGTTCTGGCCCTGACATTCCTACCAGGCCGCCCCCTTGCTTTCCCCGTTTCCCAGCAGTGACCAGCTGACCCAGGCAAGCTCCGGAGTGTTTTACAACCAATCTCTTGACCTCTCTATCACAGTGTGACCTCCAGAAATGGCAGACCCAAGAATCATCTCCTGCTTTTGTTTTCCACAGTGTACTCTGGCGTTCGGATGGTTGCGTACGAACATATCCGTGACTCCGTGCTTGGCAGGTCTGAGGATAAAAGCTTTCCTTTCTGGTAATGTTGCATATTTATGCTTTTGCCTGTTTCGGGTTTGTCCTTACTGTAGGAGTCCTGCAGCCCTAAAAGCTGTCTTTTCCTCGCAGCTCGCCGACCCTAAAAAGGGTAAATATAAAGTAGGGGTGTAAGCACTGATACGGACTTTCTGATTTTAGTTTCAGGGCAGTATTTTTTCATTCAGCTGGGAACAGGACTAAGAAATATTGAAATAAGTTTCTCAGAGGCTTAATTAGGACCATGATTACTCTAATAAGGATACTCTACTAAAGAGATGGAGAAACATGATAAACCGCATCGATAGGAGCAGCTGTCCTGGGCTGGCAGGAATCAGCCTGGATGAGAGTGGAGGCAGGGCAGCTTTACCGTGACTCAAGGTCTGCGATGTGGTGGCAGCTCTTTTATTTCTGCATGGGCCGGGGGATGTTCGGACGTGCAGGTGAGTCGTGGCTGACTGTACAGCTGCATGTGACGGCTGTTGGAGAAGCTGTGAACTATTGCACAAACCCAACACCCGCATCAGTAACCGTGACTAATCCTACAGCTGCCTGGGTAATGCAAACCAGAGGTTCAGCTGAGCCAAGCTGGACTTGCAGCTCGTGCCCCACTCGGCTTCGAGGTCACCCAAGAGCTCGATTAGCTCCACACGGGGTGAGGACACATTTCCAAAGGTATGATGGACACCTCAAATGTCCTCTGGAGCTTTGCAGAAAAGAAGTGAGGGGTGGTACATCTCAGATTTCGGGCTGCTGGAGGGATGGGTCCCGTTACGTGTTGTCCAGCAGCAGTATGGCATCGCTTTGCTGTTTTGCTGCTTGCCGTACTGTCTGGGTAAGAAATTATTATGCCATTGGATTATTAACGGGGAGCATAAGAACAGGCAGGTTTGCTGATTCTGGTGGTGTATTTTAGCCTAAGAGATGGAACTTTCCTGGCTACTGAAGAGGCAGATTGTGAAGGAAAAGACACTATTTTGTCCCTGTGTGTATGGCAGATGTCAACCTCAGCTAAATCTGGGCATCCTTCCTGAGGAGGCAAATGATCCTTATGAACAGCAAAGCCAAAGTCTTTGTTTTGCAAGTTCAATTCAGCAGCAGTTAAATCTCACTCGATCCCTTTTTTGACAATGCAAGCAGTATACAGCCATAGAATTGACTCTTTGCCCGTGGGGAATGAAGCAGATTTTTCCGTAAGTTTTGCAAAATTTGGTAATTTCTAACTGTCAAATCCTTATTGTTAAAATGTCAGTCATGTACTTTTATAATCATATACAATATCATATCCAATCAAGTATTTTACTCCAAAATCAAATCTTTGGTCCAAAATGTAACTGTTTTTAGGATGGGATTTATAAAATCTAATACAAAATACTTGTCATGCCTGATGCCACAGGAAGGGGGAACTAGGGATAATACCGAAATTTCTGGTTCTACTAAAATAAGTAGAACCAGAAAATTAACACAACTCCTCTAGTAGAAATTGGAGATAAAGTTTTATATATCAGCAAGCGGTTCAGAGTTTCAGATTGGCATTCAGTTATTATAATATATGGAGCACCATCCCTTACTTGTGTACCTTGCCATCCTGCCTTTAAACCCTAAGTGAGGAGCATAATGTAACCTGGAGAGGAAGCAGAGCATCTTGGTGATGTATAACAACTTGGGTTTTTTTCCCCAGATAATTTTTAAACCTTTCTTAAAATTGACAGAAGTATTATTGACTACCTTAATTACCTGCAGTCGCCACAATTATTACCTTAACTTTGGCTGGTAATGTAAGGAATAACCATTTACACTTGTTTCACCTGGGTTGTGCTGCTCAACTCCTCAGCTCGAGCACTGTCATTTGTGAAGATTTTCAGCGTAGTCTGGAGCACGTTTTTTTTTCCCTGTTCGGCAGGAAAGCTGTAGTTGGAGGCATGTCTGCGGGTGCCATCGGACAGTTTTTCGCCAGCCCAACTGATCTGGTGAAGGTGCAGATGCAGATGGAAGGAAAAAGGAAGTTGGAAGGAAAGCCGTTACGGTTGGTTCCTCTTGAAGCTGGCAGGTTTTTTCCTGTTCATGATTACTCTTTGGCTGAGGGTGTGGTTGTCTGTTTTCTGCTACCTCCTCTTCCCAGCTGCTTGGAGCCCCTTCAGGGGAAGAGCAGTGCCTGGGGAGGCACACGATGGCTCTGGGCAGTGGAGAGGGTGGGGGCAATATAAATTATTCCATTTATACTCACCTTCCTTATTCTGATATATGGGTCCCAGAGCCCACAAACCCTCACCCATCCTACATGTGCAGCATGTCCATGCCAGCGCTCTGCAGTGGGGAGAGAAGGATGCTTTCTGAAGAAGGGAATCTGGAAGAAAGGATGGGGGAAATGGCTTGTGCAGGGTGCACAGGCGCAGGGAAGGGCTGGGTCGCCTGCAGACAGCAGGGCTCGAGACCCTCCTGCAGATACCAGGACACACTGCCCTTTGCATCCGAAACCGCTGGCATCCTTTGGTGTCTCGTACATTTAGTATTGCAACCCAGCTGTGGGACCAAAGGGTCGTCTGTCATTAGTGACCAGACTGCTGCTTACCAGGGCAACCAGTATGTTTGGTAAAATATTGCAGCGTGAAAGTCAAAGATGGATCCAAAAATGGATGAAAAAATGGATCCGGAGGGCCAGATCCTCGCAGGTATACATTGCCTTTCCTATGTGAGGACCTGGCGCAGCAAAGTGCTGGAATATGCAAAGATTTCGCCATAGCTGGGCTCTCCACTTACTAGTTGCATATTGATTTCAGATTTCGAGGAGTGCACCATGCATTTATGAAGATCCTGTCCGAAGGAGGAATACGGGGGCTTTGGGCTGGATGGGTGCCAAATGTCCAGAGAGCTGCTCTGGTGAACATGGGAGGTAAATTTCCTAACTTGGTCTGCAGCGCTTAAGGCTGCATCCTAACTTTAAGGAGAGTTCAGTTGCTCCCCTGGTCTTCGTCTCTTGGTTATCTACACTGGGGACCTGTTTGAAGTGCACTGCAGGTGACTTCTGCCTTGAGCGTTTTGTTCCTGTGGAAATCAAGTTCCTTAAAAATAACAGTTGATGCCTCAGCCTGAGGAATGCTGGGGGGAGTCCCACAGCCAGCAGAGCAAGGACCTCGCCAGCCATGACCCAGCTCCCTGGTGCCCAAGCAAGGTGAGCAGGGCAGAGCCAGCGAAGGCAGATGGGTTCCACCAAGATCCAGATCCTCAGGAAAGCGTGTGGTGGTGAGGCAGGTCTGAGGCCAAGCCAGGAAGCTGAGCCAGCATCAGGTCTGGTGAGGGTCCCCAGGGTCAGACACGGCTCAGCAACCGCCAGCAGGCCCATGGTGATAAGAAAGGTCCAAGGTCAAGCTACGGAGATGGTCCATGGGTCAGTGTCCAGATCAACGAGGTCCACAGCCCAGGCATGGTGTGATGGAGCTGCAGACAGGTACCCCGACAGTGTAGTTCAGTCAGGGACTGAGGGTTGTAAGGTGAAGTGGCTGCCTGAGTGCTCACCTGATCCAAGAAGCGCTCACTCCTTCCACATATAGATAGAGCTTTCCTCAGCCTCTCCAAAACTGCTAGGATACGTTGGATGGTCTTTGCTCTCCTTCCCGAGGTTGTGTTTATAAAGTAAGGGGGGAGATGTCTTTGGGACTGCAAGACACTGCCTGTGGGTGCCCACCATAAACACTTGCTCTGCACTTGGTGGCAGACATTATAGCGTTGCCTTGACAATTTTTTATTTCGCATGCTTAAATTTCTTTGGCACGACAGCTACTAATTTCTATGTCATTCAGCGCAGGGATATGTTAGCAGCATGACCAAAAAATATTTTTGAAGATAGAAAATCAGAGGTGGTGTAAGCTTACACCTTGCCAGGCAGCGGTAAAGGAATCACTGGATGGATAATGTTTGCAGCAAGAGCTGTTAAATGAGGGCTACAGAATGACTAAGAACTAACCATTGACTATTACCTCAATACACAAGGTTAATGTGCAGTCTCAGCATGTAAACTTAAACAAGCAAACTCTTTTACAAGTGGGAAAAGATCTCCGCTGGGTACGTTTGGGCTGTAAAGCACTACAAAGTGCTGGAAGGGTCATCCTGGTTAGTAGGCTGGGCTCTTAAGTTTTAAGGTCAGGACATTGGAAATGTCTGCTGTTAACTTTCATATCACTGTCTTTCATTTAGATGCCCAGATGCTATAACTCATGCCTGCTTTCAGCAGAACATGATATAACTTTCATGATGTCATCTACTTTTTTGTCTAATATTTCTAGCATCTTTATAATGCTTGCATAGAGGTGGGAGAGGTAGAACTGTCCTTATTGTGATGTTTCTGCGTTTGGTTAATGAGTTAATTTTGCAGAATTTTCCATTTGGGATCCATTTTATCATTTGTAGGGTAAATCAGAGAAGACGGTAGTGGAAGGGAGCATGTGCGCCCATGTCTAATGACAGGACCTAGGTGCCACAGCTGCCATCAGAAACTGGGGGCAGTGCCAGCTGTGCCGATGGGAGGAGCTGCACTGGAAATTTAGGTCTTGCCAAGCCTCCATCCTATGTCAGTAATGAACAGCGCAGATGCCATTTACTTCTGACAAGGCTGTTTTTTCTCTTTACCTTCTTTACAGATCTGACCACTTACGACTCGGTGAAACACTTTTTGCTTCTGAACACACCGCTTGTGGACAACAGTTTGACTCACAGTGTTGCCAGGTGCCGTATTCCCCAGTTACCCCTTTTCCGCTGCGGAGCATTTCCAGCCTCGCTGTCTTGATCTGCCTCTCTGTGCCAGCAGAAGCCCCTATTCTTTGGTCATGATACTGCTGATAAAATGCACCTTTATAACTACCTTTTTTTTTTTTTTTTTGCCTGAGACATCTTTGTACAAAAGACACAAGACAAAGGATGCAACCATTGTACAAAACTGCCCTCACTAGAAGTGCCTTGCTGATGCATTTAAACACTTCACACATCTGTGAGAGCACAGGAATTTTCACTTTTCTAGAACTGCTACTATTTTATCTAACCTAGTTTTAATTTTAGCAAACCATAAGAATAAGCAATATAAACTTTGCAGAACAATTTCTTTCACTCCCTTCAATTATGAAGAAATCCACTTTATACAAACAAGATCATAAAATGCCTATTGTGGGTCCTTTATCCCTGCCTCACAGAGAGTGAGGGACCCTGCACACAGAGGTGAGGGAAGCTGGCGCTGGGAGGACATCTGAGCAAGAGCAATACTAGCAAGTCTCCTCCCAAATCAAGTTTTTGTTAAGTTATGAGGTATTACTCATGATTTTATGGTAACTGTTTTAATATATTATATTATATATTATTAGAACTGGAATCATAATGCTTAAATTGTCATGATAAATCTTAGTTTCTTCTTTAAGTATCTGCTGCTGTTGACAGTTGCTGTTCTGGCCTGGTAGCTGCTGTTCTGGGAACTCCTGCTGACGTGGTCAAAACCAGGATAATGAACCAGCCGAGAGATAAGCAGGGAAGGTACAGACACTCCAGAGACTGACTTTTCAGCAGAAAATTGAAACCCTGAGTCTCACTGATTTCACTAGGAGTGAAGTGCTAATTCCCTAATTTGCTCTTCATCTTTCTGATGATCATTTTATTGTTTTAGTTTTGCATGTCCAGGGGGGTTTGTTGTGATGGCCACCTAAGCATACCCAGTTACTTAGTGGATTTCAGTTCTGATGAGACTCCAGTGAACTTACAAAACAGCTCTTGCTTGTACAAATTTATCAGATACAGATTATTTTTCGGGGGGGGGGGGGGGGGATTTTTTTCAAATGCGTATTTCTAATCCTAACAGTATTTGTTCTCCTTGCACATTGCCAGAGGTATGCTGTATAAGTCTTCCATGGACTGCTTGATTCAAACCGTACAGGGTGAAGGGTTTATGTCTCTATACAAAGGCTTTATACCAACCTGGATGCGAATGGTAAGTGCCTTTTAATTCTCTTTACAAGACAGTTGGACAATGTGGCATTAAAACGTGGAGTTCTTTCTGTGTCAACACTTTTCCAAAACTATTTGGGTCTCTTGATTTATTTACTTGCAGTTAGCATAGTTGAATGTAGCGGATGACACAACTGCATGCAGTGTCACTTTCCCCACGTCGCCTCTTGCATCTCTTTAATTTGGAAAATGCTGTCCTGCCTAATTGCTAGTGATTTTCCTTGCTTTTTTTACAATTTCAGGCTCCCTCCTTTCTCCCTTCCTAAACTCTCTTTTGTTTCCTTCTTGCTCCCAGCCCTGAGCTCCCTTTGCATCCCTCTTACTTTCATTCCTCCTCTCCTGAACCCAGAAGTGCTTTATTACTCTTCCATCCCAGATCTCACTTTCGCCCCTCTTGTATTCAGGCTGGCGGCTTTCTCCTGCATACTGCTGGGCCGTTAAAGCTACATCTGTACAATTAAGCCAAGCAGCAGCTGGAGCCTGGGAACTGGAACTTGGCTGTCTATACCGTTATTTTGGGCAAGGGACAATTCCCAATAGAAAATTTACATGTGACCACCTTTTTTTTTTTTTTTTTAAGTCTATAAGAATTTAACAGTATGGCTACGTCTAGACTCTGCCAGCTGGCTACAAGGTCTTGACACTGTTTAACTTACCAGACTGAGCACTAAGATCAAAGGCAAAAGCCTCCCTTCTCTAATTTAAGTGAGCACCACAGCCTCTGGTAAGAGCAATTATAGGAAGGTTCTGCTCAGTTGCTCAGTTTGCGTGTCCCTCAGCGGGAGCACATTCAGTATTGATGGGGTCTTTGCGACTTTACTACTAAGCTAAAAATTTCCATGGAGCATAGGCCAACTTAGATTTCCCAAAGGCTTGTAATTTTGGGAATGTTTAGTGGATATTTCAGAGGAGCAGGAAAAGGTGTTTCCTAGGCACAAGGCAGCCTTTTGGCAAACACCAATCTATTGCCAAAAAAAAAAAAGTAGAGCGTCTCAACTAAATGGGTGCAGGATATAAATTTTATGCAAGGAGAACCGTGTAATTTTCTGATTAAGGTTCTAGAACAAGTAAACCCTTTAAAAATTTTTTTAAAAAGCATTCAGACTGAAGTAGTCCCCAAGTATGAAACATTTCAGGTCAAACATTTATGAGTTGGCAAGCTGAAAAAAAAAGTTTTAGGTGTCTTGTGAAGAACTGGGTAGCCCTACCCATACGCAACACTACAATTTTTGTATGAAAGACATAATACGAGACTGACCTTAAGAATATGATTTTTAAGAGGAGATAGTTTAATCTAATGGGTTTATTTATTGGGTCACTTCTGTTTTAAGCCTCTAACTTCAGTGTTTGATTCCACAGGCTCCCTGGTCACTGGTATTCTGGCTTACATATGAACAAATCAGAAGGATCTGTGGAGTTAGTTCTTTTTAAAATCGTGAAACCACTTCAATATTCACAAAACAAAGAAGAATCGGAAAGCTGAATTCTCATTCCACAAGGCATCCTGACTCCACAGGGAACTAATTAATTTAGGAGACTGGCAGTAGGATCACATGTATAGGTTGCTGCCCCAAATCCAGTCCTTACTGGTTAGAAGTAGCCATGACTTAAGAATACTATTTGCTTGTCAGACTGCTGTATGAAACTTAAGTTATCCACAGGATAAAATTGCAACAATAATACTTCAACTGGCAGCCAGCATCAGCTGTCTGAAACAGTAAACAGAGGCAAAAAAAAAAAATCTACCAAGCAAGTAGAATATAATACTGTTTGCTTGTTTGATAATAGAGATGGTTCCTATTGTTAAGGACAAGAGCAGGTTGAACAACGCAGCACTGAACATCTTCTGTGGCTAAGCCATCCATAAAATCATTTGGGAATTTTCGTTATTATTACATTTGCACATACATGAAGAACTACCTCTTGTTAGTTTGATGCCTCAGCAAACCAAGCCTGTAGTGCTAGGAACTGAAAAAGATTAAAGCAGTTTACCTGATTTCAAGTTGCTTTGCACAAAAGGTGGAAGGGGTTGAGTTCCTCTTACTTCCCAGAGATCGCCTGACCTCTTCACTCAATCATTTGACGAGTATCCATGAGTGAAATGCAGTCCTGTATCCCAGAAATGAAAAGCTTAGTTTGCTCTGCCCCTCTTGAAGGACTCGTAAGACACATGCTGTCCATAGGACCGAGTTGAACTACTTGTCCTTTGAGAGTCCCAGTGCTGATGTGGCAGACTGGGTCATTAAGGTTCCCACTTTTCTATGGAAATAGGCACTCTACCCATTTTAAATCTAAGTGAAAATATAATGTTATACTCAAACATTTTGTGTTTTTGAAGAGATTTATTTTTTTTTAAACCTAAAGCTTTCCGTATTTCATAGGAAAGGGGACTGCTGCTCTTTGTCACTAGGCTTACCTTTGGCAATCAGGAGACAAAAATGCAGTATAAAAGCCATCATAATGTAGATAGAACAAAGCTGGCTTTGATTTAGCAATATCTAGTAATGCAACAACTGTACAAGACTTAATTCTCTGAGTAAATACTCAGGATTTCTTCCAGACTAGTCTTTGCAACTAGTATCTTCAATGTGCCAATTCCTGATTACAGTTCGGGCACCTTCTTGGCTTGCACTTGTACTTTTTGATTGTATTGTACATCTGTTGTGGCTGCATGCATTTGGGTATGTGATTCCAGCCTGGACAAAATTCATCTCACCATTATTAGGAGGCCAGAAGTTTTTGTTCAGAAATACTGTTATTTTTCTAGTTGTCAGCTTGAGAAACTCATCTGAGTTCTTTCCTTCTTGCACACCATCACCAGTGATTATAAACCAGCAGTCAAAGCTGCTTCTTCAGTTACATCCCGAGTGGTCCTGCCTGCAATCCTGGTACTCAGATAACCCCGGTAACGGGTATGCAGGAGTACCTGATCTACCGAGTTAAAAAAAAGTAATTTTAGAAGTCTTGTAGTGAAAAACTGTTTTAATTCTTAATACAGTTCTCTTTTTTTCGCGTGAAACACTAAAGAGATTTGTAACAGTGCTGATTCCTAGTATTTTGTATTTAAAATGAATAAATAATTTGATTAGGAAAACTTGGCACTTTCTGCATGACTGCTGAGTGTTTTCTAATTCCAAATTTTTCAAGCAGTGAAACACATGGCCATATTTATTTACTCACCAGCTTCAGTTTCCGAAGCCAAGCACTAGCCCGAGGATGGCACTGAGGCTCCTTGGCTGGACTCTCCTGTGGCCTCAGAAAAGCTCCCTGAACTCCTGGGCCTTTTTTTTCCCCTCACACCTTCACTCCTGACCATTGTCCCTAAAGGTGGGAAGGCAGCTAAAGGTCTGCCTGGAAAAAAGGGGGCGAAACCAGGGAGAAATCACACGCTTACAGAGCCCGCACCTCAGGCGCCCCTGCCCCGCCGGGAGGCCGTCGGGCGGGGGCTGCCGCGGCTCCGCGCCCGGCCCCGGCTGCCGGCGGCGGGAAGCCTCGCACCCCGCCCGGCGCCTCAGGGCCCGGCCCCTCAGGGCCCGCCGCCGCCCCGCCCTCACACCACCGCCCCACGCTGGCCAATAGCCGCCAAGCTTTGCACGCACGCCCCGCCCCGGGCGCCCGCTCTGACCAATGAAGGCTAAGCGTGTTCTCCCTCCCCTCAACCCTTCTCCCGGCCGTGCCGCTACCACACAGCCAGCGTGGTGCGCTCCGCTCCGGGCGAGGGCAGCTCCAGCGGGCTCTGGGCTCAGCCCTGCGGCTCCAGCGTGCCCCGGCGATAGCCCTCCTCTTTGCGACACCTCTGAGCGGTCTCCGTTTAGCAGGAGCGGCCCGATGTGTTAGCCCGGTCCGCCTCTCCTGTTCCCCCCCCCCCCCCCCCCGCGGGGATCAAAATGGACTCGACCACTCTGGCAGCCGCGTAACGGTTCCCCGCCGGTCACGTGGGCGGCGCGTGCCCTATGAGGCCGGGGCGGGGGCCGCCATTTGGCCTGGTGTGGGCGGCGAAGGCAGAGGCGGGGGAGGATGAGCTCCGGGCCGGGGATGGTCAGCCCCGGCACCACCGTGACCCTGCGGGTCTGCGCGGTGGGCCTGCGCCCCGAGGTGCCCGTTGTGCGGCTGTGGGGGCTGCTGGGTGAGCGCAGCGCTGACTACATCCGCCTCCGTCGTGAGATCCAGGCAACGGTGGGGCCGCGCTTGGCGGCCGCCCCGGGTCCCGGTGGGCTGGTGGCCGGTGGGGCTGAGCTGTGCACTGGAGACCTGGGTCTGGTGGAGGTGGTCGGGCTCTGGTATCGTTGCTGCGTGGTGAGTCGCCGCGGCCAGGACTACCGTGTCTTCCTGCTTGATGAGGGCTTCACGGTGGTCACGTCTGCCTGTTACCTGGCGCGGGGCTGCAAGGAGCTTTTCCGCCTGCCCCCGGAGGTGCTGGGCTGTATCGTGGCTGACGTCATGCCCTCCGGAGGCCCCAGGGTGGCAGCCTGTGGGGATGCACCAGTCTCCACCTGGACAGTGGAGGCTATGGAGTTCCTCAGCTACCTGCATGGCAAGGAGGTGTCTGGCCTGGTGCAGGAGGTGATGACGCCGCAGCTCATAGTGCTGGAGCTGCCCCAGCTCGCAACCCAGATGCATCACCTGGGCCTGGCCAGGCAGGTCACTCCCAGTTGGTTCCGCCAGGTCCTCAGGCGCTGCCTAGCTTATGGCCACTTAAGGAACCAGGTCAAGCTGCAGCCTCCGGCATGTTCCCTTGTGACTTCTGCAGTGCCACAGCTTCTCCGTGTTTTGCTCTCATATCAGCCTGTGTCACCTGCCTTGGATTACTTCTACCCACAGCTTCAGTTGGGTGTGACAGAGCCTGTCCTAGTGACCCATGTCTCTGACCCACACCACATCTACTGCCAGCTGCAGATCCTGTCCCAGGAGATCCGTTGCCTTTCTGATACCATGCGCCACACTTATGACCGGTGGGAGCAGGATTTATTACCCAAAGTGGGCTCACCCTGTGCTGCCCGTGGCATAGATGGCCAGTGGTATCGTGCACTCCTGCTGGAGCTTATTGCTGGGGAGCAGGACCAGCAAGTGGCTCTGGTGATCTTTGTGGACTATGGCAGGAAGGAGACTGTGACCAGAGCTAACCTGCGCCAGTTGCCTGTTGAGTGTTTTCGCATGCCTGTGGTGACTTATCCATGTGCTCTTCAGGGTATCTCGGATGGGGGTTGTGGCTGGTCCTCGTCACAGATTGATGAGCTGAAAGCGTTGGTGCTAGGCAAGGGAGTGAGTGCTTGCATCAAAGCCTTTAACTCCTTTGAGCATCTCTATTACGTGAACCTGTACGGGGAAAATGGCGTCAACTTGAATCATCTTTTTGGGGTGCAGGCTTGCTGCCTGGTGAGCAGCCATACGCAGGTCAGCCAACCTGAGGCTCCGGGGCAGCTGAAAGTAGAAGAATCCGTAGCTGAAGAACTGGAACTGCCACCAGGAGCACCTCCTGTTGCTTTAACGCACAGAGATTTGGCCTCTGCTCCTGTAGTTGCTGTGCGTCTGAAGTTGGGCGCGTTCCACGATGCGCAGGTCTCCCATCTCTGCGACCCGTCTGAGTTCTGGCTGCAGCTCCATGAGCATCGCCAGCTCTTCAGGCAGCTGAGGCAGAGCATGTGGAATTTTTACTCCCATGCCACGAAGCTGGATGGTGCTGGGTGGGACTTACAGCCTGGATCCCTTTGTTGTGCAGGTGGGAAAGACGGTGCCTTTTATCGAGCGGTGATCACCAGGGTACTGGACAGTGGGGTAGAAATACACCTGGTGGACAGAGGCAGTACGGAAACTGTAGATCGGTGTGCGGTAAAGGAGCTGCTCCCTCGGTTCAGGGAACTACCTGCTTTAGCTCTGAAGTGTTGTTTGGCAGGTATTTCTGCTCTGAGTGGGAGTTGGAGTGAAGCATCTCTGTCTGCCTTCAGAGAGATTGTACTGAACAAGGGACTAAAGGTTCATTTTTTGAGTGTGCAGGGCGAGAAATACATGGTTGAAATTTTTGACCAGTCCCAATTAGGAGAGAAAAATGTAAGTAAACTCATGGCCCAGGGAGGGCATGCTGAATACCAGAGCTGTGAAATACCCGAGACTCTCCAGAAATCACCTGATAAGGCTGTGAGCCAGGCCTCTTCCCCAGCATGTGCTGGGGAGGAAAAGCAAGTAAATGCAGAGAAGAGGCTCAGAGAAGAATCTGATCTAAAGAGAGATGATAGAGCACTTAATCCTTACGCAGCTGTGGTGGTCAGAGAAAGCCCTGTTGCAGCCATTCAGTGTTCTAAAAGCAGTGAATCTCTTCCTGCTCAGAAGCATGAGGGCAAGGAAAACCTGCCAATCTCTTTGAGACAGAATTATGTGGAAATGAAGCCCGGCTCCTCTTACAGAGGTCAACTAGAAGTGGGAAGTACAGTTAATGTCATTGTGTCCTATGTTGAAAATCCTAGTTATTTTTGGTGTCAGTTAAGTAGAAATTGCCATGACCTTAAGGTATTAATGGCTGAAATTCAGGAGTACTGTAAAAATTCATCCCACCCACATGCTTGGCCAAATTCTGTATGCTTAGCCCAGTACTCAGAGGATGAAAAATGGTATAGGGCTTTAATTGTTAGTGAAGCTCCTTCTGCAAAAAAAGTAGAAGTTGTATATGTTGACTATGGCAACAGAGAGCTGGTATCTCTAACAAGCCTCCGCTCAACTAATGAACGTTTTCTTAGGTTAGAGGCTCAGGCTTTCAGGTGCAGCCTTTACAACTTAATCCAACCAAATGGTCAGGATCCTTTTGCTTGGGATGAAGCAGCGATTCAGGCTTTTCAGGAGTTTGTTGATACTTCGTCCTCTCGCTTTGAACTGAAGTGTACAATATTTGCCTTGGCTTCGATAAACAATAAGGGGCTATTTAACATTGTAGATTTAATGACACCTTTTCAGAGTGCTTGCCAGTTTCTGACTGAGAGGAGTGTGGCCAGGCCTTTATCTCCTCAAAAGCCTCTGGTATCCTCAGTTCAGCTTCATTCTTACTATTACTCTATGCACGGTATCAAAATTGGGAGTGAGGAAGATGTTTATATTACGCACGTTGAGGATCCATGGACATTTTACTGCCAACTTGAAAGATGTGCAGATGTCTTAGCACAGCTTACCGATAACATCAGTCGCCTGAGTGAAACAATAACCAGCTTACAAACCTTGCAAAAGTCTGGGAGCTTGTGTCTAGCAAAGTATACTGACAATCACTGGTACAGGGGAGTGATTATGAAAACAAAACCTAATACGGAAGTCTTCTTTGTGGATTTTGGGAACACAGAGACAATAGAGAAAGATCATCTGCTTCCTTTACCCAGTGATGCTTGTGATATCTTGCTTTTGCCAATGCAGGCCATAAAGTGTTCCTTATCTGATATATCTAATGTTCCCAAAGAAGCTACAGCGTGGTTTAAGCAAGCCGTCCTAGAAAGGCAATTAAAAGCGATAGTAGTAGCAAAAGAATCTGATGGTAAACTGTTGATTGAGTTGTTTGATGGTAATACTCAAATTAATGCCAAACTGAAGGAGTTAAGCTTAATAAACAATACAGGACTGTGTAGGCATGTAGAAAATGAAACTTCATGCTCTAGAAATACAGATGTGACTGAGAGGAATGAGACTGCAGAGTCCCCTTTAAATGCAGGTAGGCCGACTGAAAGAGAGAAAGGCAGATGTGAAGCCCAGGGAGGATGGGGGAGTAGCAAAAGGCACTTCAGAGAAGATGTAAACCTTTTCCAGCCTGCTACAAAGGGAGATCTGGCAGCTGGATTAGTAGAATCTGATGAAATGCTTCATAGTAAGAAGGATGCTTTTTTATTAAATAAAGCTGGGGAGGAGTCTCTGCTTTCTGTCCAGATGGATAAACAGTCAGATATTAAATCTGATGCTGAAGGCGGGTGTATAATGCTTACAAATGTATCTGATGTACTGCAACAAAAGATAGTGCCGGCTCTTAAAGTGTTAGTGTATGTGTCTCATGTAAATGATCCATCGGATTTTTATGTTCAACTAGAAAGTGATGAGGCTCAGCTTAACAGCATTTCAGAAAGCTTAAACAATAGGACACAAGCAAAGAACCCCTGTGGACAGCTCTTCCAAGCAGGAGACTTAATCAGTGCTGTTTATGCAGAAGACAGCCTGTGGTATCGAGCTGTAGTAAAAGAGAAGACTTCTGACAATTTGATAAGTATACAATATATTGATTATGGTAATACTTCAGTAATTAATGTTGATCAGGCACACAGACTCCCTG
Organism: Platalea leucorodia; assembly: GCF_965183815.1. Lineage (NCBI taxonomy): Eukaryota > Metazoa > Chordata > Aves > Pelecaniformes > Threskiornithidae > Platalea > Platalea leucorodia. The sequence continues at coordinate 121,563,832 of NC_138825.1, read as the reverse complement.
AAGACTTGTCATCTATTCCAGCAATAAGCATTCACTGCTTTCTAGGTGGACTTAAATCCAAGAAAAATATAGACTGGGCAGAGAAAGCAGTGCTTTACTTCACCAAGAGAACAAGTGAAGTTCTGCTAATGTGTGAATTTGTAGAGAAGGTTGAGGATAAATGGGAAGTTATTCTCAGTGACCATCAAGGTGTAATAACAGTGGATTTAGCTGATGAAAACCTTGCAAGTAGGGAAAGAACTTGTTCAACAGAAATACTTGATAGAGAGAATGACATGGTAACTGTGCGTGAGCCTTTGCCTGCTCAGGCACAGAATGAAATTTCCAGTGTAAGCAATTGTGAATCATTTATCTGGAAGTTTCCAGAGGCAGGGCAGACCGTAAAAATTTATGTCACAGTGGTAAACGGTCCAGAATATTTTTGGAGTCGCAGTGCTGATACGGAAGACATGAACTACATAGAGGAAAAAATAGAGGAAGCTGAAAACCTTGGACTGAACTCTTTGAACGATTGCAGAGCTTGTATTAAAAGCGGTGATATTTGTCTGGCAAAATATAGTCAAGATGGAAAGTTCTACAGAGCTAAAGTCAACAGCATAAAAGGTGACAACGTAGTTGTTAGACATGTGGATTACGGAAGTGAGGAAGCTGTTAGTGTGGAGATGGTCAGGCAAATTCCCTGTGAATTGCTCAGAATACCTAATCAAGCATTTGCTTGCTGTCTGTCGGGTTTCAATTGCTCAGAGGGCTCATGGCTTAGTGAAGCAAAAGAGAAGTTTTATGATATGACTGAAGACCTCTTATTAGAAGCTGAAGTAATAGAAACTCGGAAAGATAAGGATTCTGAAGTCCCTCTGTCTGTTGTCAAGCTGGAAGTTTCTGGCAAGAGTATTAATGAAGAGATGAAGTCTTTTTGGAAGGCTAATAAAGGAACTGGTGATGCTTTCTCAAACCTTCAGAACCCCTTAAAGGAAAACGGATGTTCAAACAATGATATTGGTCTTTGTCTCGAAAGAGAAACTACTGCTGTTTGTGGATTAGCTCAAGAAGAAAGTGAAAGTGCTTTACTTTGTTTTGAACCTTTCCTGGGTGTAACTTCTGGGTGTTCAAATACTGTGGAAGCAAATGTGTCAGTGGGAGCTGTTGAGTATATGTCTGGGAAGGCTGATGATGGATGTGAAACGGCTGAACATGAAAACAACTTTGATAAAGAGATACCTCTATCTGAAGGAGAGAGTGATAACAATGTATTACTAGACCCAACGAGAAGCTGCAGTCTTGATATTTTGAGGAGTGAAATGAAAGCTGCAGAACAAGAGTTATCTGAAGTACTGTTTCGAGAAGATGCTGAGCCGCAAGCAGAACTGACAGGCAGTGCTTCAGCAGCCAGTCTTTTCCTAGGAAACAAACAAACAGAGCCGCAAAGGCTGCCAGTGCTCCAGGTACAGTCTTCTTCGAGTGATGAAACAGGGACATTAGTAGAACTGGATCAATTACAAATGCACTCTTCATATGATGATCTAAAAGAGTTCATACTGGAGCTAGAGGCACTTTCAGTGCAGTCCTCCTTTGGTGAAGAAACAAAGGAAGCTCTGGAAACAGAGTCACTTGAAATGCAGGCAGCTTCAGGCAGTGAAGCAAGAGAGAACGTGTTGGAACGGGAATCGTTTGAGCTGCCAGTTGTGAGTGAGGAGACGGGGGAGTTGGCAGCTCTGAAATTTCTTGAAATCTTACCATCACTTAATGAGAGAGAGAACCTGGTGCCTTCAGTTAGCGATGGACAGAAGACAGTAGAGCTGATTCCATCCGATGGTCAGCTTTCTTTGGGAGAGAAGGCAAAGAAACTGGAATTGAATTTGTCTGGGGTTCATAAAGCAGAAGCTATACAAGAAGATTGGATGGAAGTAGAGTCTTCTCCCCTAAGGCTGTCTTCAACTGGTGGTAGACCTGAGAAACAACTGGACCTGAAGACCCATGACATGCTGTCAATGCTGGGTGCCGAAATCGAGCAGCTTCTGGAACTGGTGCTGCCTGACGTGCAGCCATCGCAGGAAGATGGGGAGGAGGACTTACTAGGGTTGGAACATGCTGCACTGCGAAGTTCTGCAAATAGTGGAAGTCAATTTTCATTTCTTACAAAAGACCTAATGAATCAGAGGCCTGTTTGCACTGTAAAATCACGTGACTGCAAAGTTGAGAAGCGTAAGGAGTGGCAGAAGACGACAGATGACTGTTACGTGGAAGAATGGATGAAACAAGATCTGACTGACTCATTTAAAGAATGTGGAAATGCACGTGTGCAGTCTTCAGAGTGTGAGCCTGGGGAAGAAGCAGTAGAAAAAAGGCAAAATGAGAACTCGGCTGACTGCAGTGCAGGTAAAGTATCTGATTTTAAGGAATTAAATAATCAAAATGCTGTGCACATTCAAACATGAGAATGGCTTTCTTGTAACTTATTAGGGAATAAAAACTAGTTTTTTACTATATTGATGTTAACGTCAGTATGCTTTGATGGGTTACGGACATCAGACTAAGCGTAGTATCTCATGGATAATGTGACAGTCTAACAGCAACTAATCTTACTTTGAGAGGTTAATGATTTTATGATTGGAAATCTATTTCTGAACATGAAATGCATTTTCAAGACAGTTCATGATGACAGATTTTTACCTTTCAAATACTTATTGTATTTTGGAAGGGGGGCAGGGGAGTATGGGAAGAGGGCTGTGAGGCATTTGAGTTTTTTGGAGGGGTTGGTTTTGTGTTTTTGGTTTTTTTCTTTTCTTCCTCCTCACTGATATGTCATCATTTTTGTAGAACACAATGAGTATACCTGTAACCTGAAGGGCTTTGCTGTTGGTTCCAAATGTGTGGTGTGGACCTCTCTAAAATGGTGCGAGGCTCGCATTTTGGAGGTATCTGAAAAAGGTACCAGGGTAAGTATGGTTTGGATATGCTTTCTGCGTTCTTAAGATCCAGTCCTTCTTTGGTCTTCCTCCAAACTTTGAATATTTTACAGAAGTCTATTACAGAATTTAAGACTTAGTATTGCAAAGGCTGATTCTCGACATATAGACTACATAGAAACAGCAGTGTTTCAAACAGAGTGGATGCTATATGTCAAGACTTGATATTCCCTTCATATCTTATTCCCCTGCATTGACTGCGAAGTCTGAAGGATCTGGCTCCAGTTGGAGATACGTACTCCTGTGTGTGGTTCTGCCTGGCCTGCAAGTTTATGTTCTGCTGTGGAGCTGGGTTACCATTAAATGCTCATGAAACTTGGCATCCTTTTACTTATGTTTTGAGGAATTAGTGTTAGAACAGTAGAAACTTGGGAAGAAACTTAAATTATCCCATAATTAATAATGAATACACAACTATTCCTACTTCAGTGAAACGTGTATTGAATTAGTGGTTGGTGGGTGTTAACAGTAGATCATAATTTAATGGGCTGCCCTGTTCTACTGCTGTTTAAGCTATGGGATAAATGAGAAGTCTTCCTCCAGTTCAGGGGGAGCGTGTGTGTATGTACACATAAGCACAGACGTTATACTTACATAAAAAGGCCTTTAAGTTGTAATTTAAGGTTGCAAATCCAAAACATAATTTCGTAAAAGTAACTTTTTGGAAAATTGAATGCCTGAGATCATGAAAGCTAGCTCTTTTGCTAGTAGATTCCTTAGGTGTCTAAAGCTAACCTCAGCCGTATTCAGATGAGTGTCAGTGTCAGGTATGTAGTGATATCCCTATTCTTCAGTTTCCTACTGGTTCTGATCTAGTAGGTGTTTTCCAGCCTTGCTCTTTCACCATACTTGGATTAGAAGCCCAGGAGAGCCTTGAGCAGATTCAGTAGTGACATTCAGCTTTATTAGAGGTTAACTTGCTCTTCCTTGCCAGATCCAGACTGAAAGCCTTCTCAAAGGCAGGGAGTCCTCAGTTGTGTTTTCCTACTACTAGGTCTCATTTGCTGAGTGTATTCTTAGGATCCACTGCTGTGCTAGATACGATTTGGCTCTGTCTGTACAGGTCTTGAATCTCTCCAGTGGCGATGAGGAGATTGTAGATCCCGAAAATGTCTGGAACCGTATTCCTGACTGGGCTTGCAGATCATCTGAGGTATGGCGGTGTGGTAATGGACTGGGCAGGACAGTACTGATTTTTAGAAAGGGCACTCTGAGTTTAGTTGTGATTCTTCCTGTTTCGCTATGAGAACAGAAAGGCAAAGTAGCATTAATCTAAATCTGTGCATTCATGCCAACCACTAGAGGCACAATATTTTTCTTTAAGGCATCGTATTGTCCTTCCTTCTGTAATGGATCTCTATGGAGACTGTAGATACTTGTATAAATTTATATAAATGTATAACTGATTTTATATAATTAGTTTACATAAATTGATTTATATAAACTGTCAGCCATTTGGCCTGAGGACTGTGAATTCAGTCTGGGAATAGATTAAAGAAAAAAGCTTGAAGGAAGAAGCGTTACTGGAAGACTACTGTTAATCAAGACTGTAGAACAATGCTGATGATATGTGGCTTTTGACAGATCATGCTAGTAGAGCATGTAGCTAACCAGTAAATCATGAAAAATACTTTTATTACAAAGTAATTAGGAAATGATAGTAAGGTTTTCCTCACTGATCTTTATGAAGTACCAATTAATGAAAAACTCATGTCTGGAACCCAAAACTCAGGTTGTCAGCCATGCTGCTGATGACGATAACCGAATGAATTTCCAGTTCATTCTTCACATGCAGAATTTGCACCAAAGCAAAAAATGGGCAGAAGACTTCTGTAGTGAGTTATAAGGGGGGAAAGCAGTGGTAGATAAGAGTCCAGCAGTGCTGATGTAAAAAGTTAGTCTAGTATTAAAGGAAGCACCTCAATGGAAAACTATTTTGGCGATAGTGCCAGCTTCCTAACAGAATCCCCTTTTGTTTAGGCAATAACCCCTGCAACAGAAAACTTGCAGTCCTTACCGGAGGAGTCCTTACTTCAAGGTAAGACTGCTTTAAACCTCCCAAAGAGGTTGTGTACTTGGTGTTTGGATGCTTTCTAATGTTCTAGAAAATGCTTTGTTTTAGAAAATACAGTTGAAACACTTTTTTTTTTTTGAGCTTATGTATTTAGTCTAATTTTGTGATTTTCTTAGTAGCAGTAGTTTACGTCCTCTATCACTTTAATGGTGAATACATGCAATGAAAGCTGCTACTCTGTCTTGATTAGAAATCAATTTAGTATTTATTTATTTAACTTGGTGGACTGAGCCTCTTGGACAAGCTGGGGCGGTACACCCAAGTTATAGATTTTGGTAGGGTTTTGAGCATCAACCAGCAGCATGCTCCTCTTGCTCACATTTCTGAGGCAAGGTGAGCGACTGCTAGACAGACTCAACTAAGCATTGTAGTTTGGGATTTGAATGCCCCAATCCCTTAATAGATCTTGGTCTATGAATCTAAACCCATAATAATACCATCTCAGTTGTTGTAAGGATAGTTTGTGAATAGTGCATGTATACCTTTATTGTTACTTAAAAATGCTGAAGTGTTACGGGCAAACAGCTATTCTGTGTACCAAAGAAAATACTAGAGGTTCTTTCTGATTATATACTGTTTCTATAATCTATGGAATCATAGAGCAGTTCTGGTTGAAAGGGACCTTTGGAGGTGCTCAAAGCAGGGTCAACTAGATCAGGTTGCTTAGGACCTTCCTTTCAGGTCTGGAATCTATCCAAGAACGGAGACTCCAGAACCTCTCTGGGCAACTTGTTCCTGTGTTTGACCAGTGGTTGCCTGATGAGACTGAACTAGGCTTAAGCAGAGATAGCATTTGTGTTTTCAGTGATTGAAGCGGTAATTGTATTTCAGTACAACTGTACTGAAAGCTGACTGGTTTATGGGTAACAAATAATGAAGCCTGCAACAGAGATCTAGTTACCTGTTGGGCAAAAAAGTGGTTAAAAGAACTTGATTAAAATGTTAAACTGGTGAATCTACAAATCCTCCCTCAATTGCATTGCTCAAATGCAGGATTATTCTTGATCTTGCTGTTTCTGGTTTTGATAACACTTCTACAGTTTTTTACCACTTCATTTTAGTGGTTTTTTTTCCCCCCCTTCTTTGTTTGCTAATTATTATTGTCCAAACATGCCCACTGTCTGTGTTCTTGAATACTTTGCACGGTATTAGTGCATGCACCCTCTCAACAACCGTGCAGAAAACGTGAGCTAAGGTCGTGCAACCATATGGCACAGAACTGGATCTTGCTGCACACGTGGGCCACTCCCTGGCAAGGCAGTTTGAGTAGAAGGTGCCCGATCCACACGATGCAAAAACTCCTGCAGCGGCTTATGCTAAGCCCACTGAGGGGTGGAGTGAACTCATAACTGAAATCTGGGAGCGCTGCTTGCTTCATGTTCTTGGGCAGTTCTGTTGTTTATCCTTATATGACAGCTTTACATAAGTGTAGTCTTTTAATCTGGTCCAATATATTGATGACGTTTAGTCTGAAGCCTTGTAGAGCTATGACTTTAGATATTAATGCATTTATACATGTTTATGGAAACATCTTGGTGGGTCTAATCTGTTTATATTCCCTGTAGAAGAGCAAACTGGCTGCAGTTCAGATTTCACTGAAGATCCTCATGTCCTCCAACATTCCTGAAACCAAGTGACACGTTCACCGCATGAAGCTGAACAAGTACCTGTCTACACAGCCATTCCCATGAAAATGTGTTTTTCATAGGAACAAGAATACAAGGCAAAGCATTGTGTGTTTCTTTTACCTAACTGAGCAAATGCCTGTCACCGCCATACTTCCCTGTCAAGGAATACTGCTTGTTGGTAGACTGTTATTGTCAACTTGGCTTCTTACAGCTGTACTTTTTTTACTTAAATAAGAATTTGCCTCTTGACTGGCATTCCCTACTAAATGTGTGTGTGCACTAACTTGTATCTAGCTGTTGGTGGGTGGTTCTTGAACAAAGGGTTCTTGTGAGTTGCTGTACAGGCTACTGTGTTGCACAATACTGCTTTCTGATGTTTGCTTTCTGAAAAGTTGCATTGTTAAGTGTGGGGGGTTTTTTTCTCTCTAAGAAAAGTTGAGGGTATCTTCTTTTTTTTGTGGTGGGATGAGTTTTTTCGCTGTAGGGGAACACAGTTGTTTTGGGTTGAAGTCTTGCATTTGGTGCTGTTATGAAGCAATGGAAGAAGCTGGAATAAAGCTTTGGCTGGCGTATACTGATTAGTGTTTTGTTAATGACCTGTGTTCTCTCCCTATGCATCAGCCCAGCTGCTGTGTACATACAGGGTAGCTTTCTTCAACTGCACTACTGCAGTGGGATGTAGCTGTGCACATTCTGCAGTTACTGGCTCTGTTTTGACCCTAAACAGCTCTACAGAGCACTGAGAGCTGTGGTGAATGCTTCGAAACATCACGCTGTCACGTACAAAATAGATCTCGTATTGATGAGATGGCCTTAATTGCACTAATGAAAGGAAGCTTTTCCTATAAATATGAAGCAGACCTGGCAGAATGGTTTTGCTGCTGCATGTGTACCGTGTGGTAAGGACTTCTCCTTAGAAGAGCTGCAGCTTATCTCACCTTTTATTCTCCACCTCATGTGTTGAAAAGGGGTTTCTATTTTCCAGGCCTGTTCCATCCTCCTGTGTAGCATAGGTTCTTTCTCCTCTTCAGCGGCTGCGGATTCTTCATCCTGCCATAATGTTTTAGGGACCCAAGATTTCCGACAACGTAATAGTCTGGCTGAGTATCACAGCAGATCTCAAGTGTTAGTGCTCACTTAGTAAGAGAAACAGTTCCATGTTGATTCCATCAATAGAGACAATACATGATGGTAGGCTGGAGACAATTTAATTAAATTCTGAAAACCAAGTCTTAGATATTGTTGTAATCTCATGTTAAGATCACAGACTATATAAATATTTAATTACACTGTTAATTGCTTTGCTTGTTCCGCTTGCTTCAGTTGTTTTGTTTGTAACCTGATTTTGAAACAAATAGGCTACAGATAGAAGTAGTCCCCCTTTTGCAAGGCCTGTTTGTTTAAGTCACCCTTCCATGTGGCAGCTTCAAAGAGTTTTGTTCTAAAAATCGGAGCCTTCTTTAGCCAACCACATAGTCAACTGCTTCTACTGACAGATACAGACAGCAATGCTTGTTAGTACCTGGACAAAGACAAGTGGCCGGAGAGTATTACATCCATGAGAGACATCAAGATGATCAAGCAATGCTTACATGCTCCTTTTTAAAGGGAGGGGTAGAAGCGACACATCTCTTCTGTAATTTCACCTACAACAGTATGACTAAGTGACAGTGGTAATGTTAACAAGAGAGGCACTCTTTGGAGCTTTGCCTAAGGGGAATCACAGTTGCTACAACAAGAGTGACCATTTCAGCAGCTTTTGGAATGGAAACATCCTCTGAGTATGGCAGTAAACACAGATCTTAAGTGTAAGTGGATTAAGTTCATATGAGGAGTCCTGTGTCTGAACACACACCTTTCTCTCCTGTTCTCTTAAACTATTCCCTGTAGCTTTTACTATGACTCTTGTCTTAATAAGACAGTTTTGAAGACCTTCTTCCACTGGCACCTCTCTGACTAGAAGGTGCAAAAACCTGCTCCAACTCTCAACTGTTGTCAGAGCACAGCTGAAATACTAAGTAGTTTAATAACAAATTTAAGATTTTTTTTTTTTCCTTACGCTGCAAAAAAGGCTTGCTGGATGCAAACTGACTTAATGCTTGGTAAGCAGAACTTTAGTTGAATTCATTGGAGCTTAATCTCTCTCTCTCTGCAAACTTGATTTTAAGTCAAAACCAGAAACGATTTAAATTTACCATTAAGTGGTTTTCCCCCAGCTGCCTATAAAGCAGAAGTTACCCTGTTGCAGTATTTCAGAGAATCCCACTAACTCATTTGAACTAAAACTTCCCTACGTTTTCATTGTAATGTAGCCTAATGCCTTATCTTTTTTTTTGTTCCACACCCCAAAAGCTGTGTAGGTGGCCAACGCTATCACATCTCTGAGCAATGTCTGGCCAATATTAGTGTCCTGATGTCCGTGGCATATTCAGTACTTCTTTGTGTTCCTTATTCAGGTTCAGCTGGAGATAAGTCAATATTGGTACCAGGAATAACATTGGGTCCTATGCCATCCACAAGAGAATCCCACTTATCGAAATCTTTCTTAAGACCTATAAAATGGGGGAAAGAAAACCCAAGTGGTAATGAATTAAGTAGTCAGCTTTTTGTAAAGCTACACTGAAAAATTAAGTTATAGGACAGATGAATCAACTTGGCAAAGTAGGGGAGGCACGATGTTTTAAGGAGGGGAAAATGACACTCCAGGTTTTTATGTATTAGAACAAAACTGCAATGTTTCTCCTCCAAATTGCTGAGATTACAAAAGTAACTAACAAACCTCTGGAAAAGAATTTGACTTGTTTTTTTCTACTTAAATTTTTCTGACACACTTACTTTTCATAGAATCATAGAATCGCTAAGGTTGGAAAAGACCCTTAAGGTCATTAAGTCCAACCGTTAACCCCGCACTGCCAAGTCCACCACTAAACCATGTCCTCAAGTACCACATCTCCCTGTCTTTTAAATGCCTCCAGGGATGGGGACTCAACCACTTCCCTGGGCAGCCTGCGCCAGTGTCTGACAGCCCTTTCGGTGAAGAAGTTCTTCCTAATATCCAACCTAAACCTCCCCTGGCGCAGCTTGAGGCCGTTTCCTCTCGTCCTATCGCTTGTTACTAGGGAGAAGAGACCGACCCCCACCTCACTACAGCCTCCTTTCAGGTAGCTGTAGAGAGCAATAAGGTCTCCCCTCAGCCTCCTCTTCTCCAGGCTGAACAACCCCAGCTCCCTCAGCCGCTCCTCACCAGACTTGTGCTCCAGACCCTTCACCAGCTTCGTTGCCCTCCTCTGGACACGCTCCAGCACCTCCATGTCCTTCTTGGAGTGAGGGGCCCAACACTGAACACAGGACTCGAGGTGCGGCCTCACCAGTGCCGACTACAGGGGCACTATCACCTCCCTGGTCCTGCTGGCCACGCTATTCCTGACACAAGCCAGGATGCCATTGTTGTTCTAAACAGAATGGTTCTATAAAAAGCTTCATAGGAATTCAGATTAAAATTTAAACAGATACTTACTCAAATGTTTCTGCAGGAAGGCTAATGAAGCATGATTGCTTATATCAATAGCTTCATTTGGATCTATTTCTCCTTTTAATTTGAAAAATCTTCCAATGATTTCTCCGCTCACAAAGGTAAAGTCAGGAAAGCTCTGATGTACTGACCCCCTACAAACAGAAAAATGATCAACAGGTTTATAAGAATGCAGTCGTCTGATTAAAAGATGCCATGGGTGGCACAGACTTCTTCAGTCACACATGCAAGATTAGCAGTAAATTCTGTCCTAACCACAGAAGGGAGGAAGTTTTGTACATACTGTAAGTCACTACCATTGCAATGGCAATAAAGGGTAGGCTTGGCAAAACTTCAAGATCAAGTTGTCTCTCTGTTCTAAGGTGGACTGTAGAGCCATCCGCTCCCCTGCACGCAGTGCTTTCACGAGGTGAGTGCGTAACTGCTATTCAAAGTGTTCAAACACAGATGACCTATGAGGCCCAGAGCAAAACTTGTGCCCCAAGGCAGGAATGCACACCTTGGAGTATCTTAAACCTAGGGTTACTGGCTTCTTTGAGAGAGGTCTCTGTCTCCACTGTGGGGGACATGCTGCTGTCTAATTTAAACATGCAGTAAAAACCCAGGCCGTGAGGAAGTAGTGACTGCCTGTCTTTCTGCAGTTACATGTAACTGAACGGCTCCAACAAAAGAGTAAAGGTTCATCTTCAACCACAGAAAGGATGGTTCCTGGACACTTACTTGATAGTGATCATTTTCTTGTTTGTGTCATTGGAGCTCAGCCTCTTCATCTTTAAGATATTTTCAGCCCACTGGAATTTTTCAGAGTTGATAAAAAGCAGCGGTTGCTGGACACTGTTTTGGTAAATGTCATCGCCTATTGGAAGCATCCATGCATCGAGGGCAATGCCACACCTGTCAAAAACAACTGGATACAGTCACGAAAGCAGACAGCTTTGTATGGAAGTTCTCAGCGTGCTCTGATTTGCAGGAGACATGGGAAAGAAACTCTCTATGATACCGAACAGGTAAACAGGTTAATGAGTCATTTTGTTTCAAAATGATTTCTACTCTGGGGGAAGAGAATTAATCCATTATTGCATTTGTTGGTCTCCATTGCCAGGTGCAGCTGGGCACAGGAGCTTCTGCAGGGTCCCACAGTATCGTGATATAAATTGATACAGCTATTATGTTCCACCGCATCCCCGCAGTTGAAAGAAGCATGACTTGAAAAAACAGGACATGCCAAACAAAACTTTTCTTCAAGAGCAAATTAGTAGTTGGGGGATCTTAGGGAAGGTCCCCTGCTCCAGACCTCTCAAGTGCCAAAAGTCTCTTGCCTTGTTTTGCATACTTACCTGAATCTTATTTCTTTGCTGAGACTCTCAATAACTGTAGCACCACCAAAAGAGTGTCCCATCACAGCTATCCTGCTAGTATCAACAGAATCCTGTCAAAAAAATCCAGGTGCTGTAAGAGACTTTCTTTCCCAACCTTTTTTTTTTTTTTTTTTTTAATAAGGGACTAATTTTTTAGGCAATAGATCCTATTGAAGTAGGAAGAGCATCATTTCAGCTCCATTACTATCTATCCAGCTTGGGATGACCTGAGGATATGTTCATAGATCTATGGTGTGAGCTTCAGAATACTTTACAGGAACCAGTTTAGAAACGGAAGAGGGAAACCAGAAGCATTATGAGGCCTTTTAACAAAATGCAGTCACCGCCCTCCACTCACCTTCAGGCTATTCCAGTCAAAGTTTGAATTCAGTACATTCATTACTTCCTCTCCTGAATTGATTTTAAGAATGAGGTTGAGAGCTTTGATACACTCCTGCGCTCTTTGCTGCACCTGGGGAGAAAGAGAAGTTGGGGCAGAGCAGTGGAAGGATATGGCAACGACTATTCTGAAATGCAGAATGTATCTATCTATCTGTAAAACAGAACTCCGATGAGGTCTGACCAACAACAAAACTGACTTCTGGAGGTCCAGGGAGTTGAAGCTCTTGCATAGATCCTCTGCACATGGAGAAATTTATCCCTATAACATGCGCCTTCAACTTCAACCTTCAACTCCTTCGTCCTGTCACTACTCAGAGAAGGGGTTGTTGGGGTGTGCAAAGGCTTAAGTTACACAACTACAAGGAAGGCTGACTCGCTGCTCCTCCTCATGCACGCTTTGATGAGCAAACGGCATCACTCGCCCCATCTGCACAATAGCTTTGAAACTGTCTTTACACTCGATAAACGCAAAATAAGAAACAGCCAAGAAGCCCGTCTCGTTTTATATATATAAACATTCCCGAAAACTGTAGCAAAGCTGTTGCAAATAAAGGTTTTCATTGTTCAGTGTAAGAAGTGTTTTTGACTTTGGTATGTCAGTAAAAGAAAAACTTCAAAAAGAACCAAAGAACAGTAGCATCCTTGGGAACCGCAGTGTGTAGGCAGCTAGCAAGATGTCTGTGCATCACTGAATTTCAAATAAATCTCTATCTCCTGACTTCTCTACTAGTGAAATTTGCAGGCAATGGCTTCTGGAGGTTATTTGCAAGCTCAGACATTACGTATTTAGACTTACAAGTAGAATGTTGTACACAGACAGGAAATGACAGTTGTACTGCTGTCTGTATGGCTCTGGGAGATAAACACCTCCCTGGCTGAGCCTGCATTAGCTGGAAGAAAACACTCCCATATTTTAAAGGTCAAGTCTATGCTTGGAGGAGCTCGTCAGTATGGCCATATCATATCTAGCACGAATGCTGCTTATAATCAGGAAGTCTGCATTGTTTACTTTGCTATAAACCACATTAAATTGTGTTGAAGATGATGAAGCAAACACTCCCCTTAGAGCAGCCATGATTCATCTTGCTATCCAACAGCAGACAAAAGCTGAAGCAAGCCTAAGGCCACACAAACATTTGTATTCAACTCTGTGTCACTTAAAGACTGGGTGGGGCAGCAAAAGTGTGAAGACACAGAGAAGAAACAGAAAGTAGAGTGGAACCGCAGGAGAAACAGCTGAGCTAACGGTGCAGCTTCATGAGAACAGCAGTAACAGCTGTAACAGCTCAACAGTGCAGCTTCAGTGCAGCTTTGTTAAGGAAGTAGTTTATGCTCTGAAGAAAGCTGTTGTCGGCTTTCCCATCTTCAGGAACATCGGACTTGATGCATTTTTATATATCCCCCGAGTCATGGCCCAAGACTGCAGACATGGCCAAAGGGAAAGAGTCTGCTAGTGAGTCCTAAACACACCACTCCTGCCTCACTTCCTAGAGCAGGCCTAGGACGGGTACCTGCTTATGGCGCAAACAGCGCTCTTCCTCTCCGGTTTTCAGTTTCCTGTAGTAGATCCACTCCTTCTCCGTGTTTGATGTAGACTCTTCCTGGGGTTCAGAAACGGACTTTTTTTTACAATAATACGTTGCTGAAGCAGATTCGTCTCTGTAATATCAAGAAAAGGTTATTTCTGGGGATGTATTCCGTTTGGTTTGAGATGAAGTCAGCAGAAGTTTTAGATTTCACTTATCTCAAGAGATCCAGCTACCAACCACTGCTGCTGCAATCACAACCGAGCGTAGACAGACTCTCTAAATAATGCAAAAACCCCACCAAAACTCCTACCTCCTTTATATTCTCCAGGTCCTAACAGTAAGAGAGAGAAAAATAGCATGCCTGAAGAATAATGAATGGTATCTACCCTGGGACTTTTCATTCAAGGGCTTATCTAAGCAAATTCCCTTTGCTTAGATAAGAGTTGAGCTAGAGAAACAGGGGGTGTGGGCAGGGCTGAAGAAGATATGGTAGTCTTTCTTTTTAAAAAAATTGCAAGTTCCTCTTTACAATAAATAACATTCTATTCAGTGTGAGAAAGCTTCTTCCATCAGAACTCAAAAACGTGCAGTATACACACCTGTGCTCCACAGCAGCCACTATAAAGCCCTGGGAAGCCATCTCTATGCAAATAGCAGAATAGATTGTCCTGCAATCAAAACCACACTCTGGTGAGACACGTGCATACATAATTATTTCAATTACCCTGCTCTTCACATGTTGACCACACTACATATGTGCTAGCCCCCATTCAGTATTTCTTCTGTTTGAATTTGCTAGCCAGTAGAGCAGGATTTTGCATGCCAGACACCAAAGCCTGTTCACAAAACCTCGTTACTGTTACACTATTCAGAAGGAAAGATGCTAATGATTTTTAAAAAGTAGCATGTATGACACTTTGCATCTTCAAAGAGCTGTCCAAAAATCAATTAGCTAATCTTCACAACACGCTTATGGATTGGTAAATACCTTCACCCCTAAAATACAAAGGGAAAACACAAACATCAACCCTGCTTTTATTTACTGCTATTGATTTTAGGGGAGGCATACTGATACACAGCAGCCTGTTCTTCAAATCTGTTTCAATGCCACAGCAATCTCACCCCCCTACTGAAAAGCTGTTCAGAACCATCCTTGGAGACTGCTGTCTCCATAGACGACAAAAATAGTTTGTCAACAAACTGCAGAATTACCGAAAAGCTCCGAGTCCATGGGAAAAAACGAGGAGTGGGTATTTTTCTCCCATCTTAAAAGCAGCATTTGACTTTGCAGGACAGGTCACTGAACCTAGATAAAAATCAAAGCATATGTCATTACTACTGAAATGACAGAAAGCATTCGTGCCTGTGGGAGAGATCCCAAGAGCTTGGTGACCACTGATTTCAGAGCAGTCATCTGAACATAAGGTACCAAACCTCATCCTTAAAATACAGAAGACAAATAAGGATCTGATTCTGAAAATACTTTCTACTTGGCAGAAGATACCCTCCCTCTCCTCTTCCCCTCCACAGCCTAGCACAAGGCCTCTTAAACCCTACAAGAACAGATTTTCAAGAACAGTCACGCATCCAAGTCTTGCTGGTATTCAGACCTCAGTATCTATCTGACCTTTGTATATTTGCACGTTTCCTTGTGGGATTTAAATCCCGACACATAGGTGCAGCTTACTACAGCAAATGGCCCAGACCCTCCTATTCATAGCAGCCAGGGACTGCGGGTCTGCCTGCGAACTGGGTCACATTCAGCATTGAGCATCGCTACACAAACCCTTCCCAAACACACACACTTCCCCCGGAGAAACTATTTTTCAGTCCTGCAGCAACAACACACTGCTCACGGAGCAGCGAGGCAATGACCTGCATATAGAGCTCATGCCCTTCCACTAGTCAAGGAATAAAACCAAAACCAGTCTTACCAACATAGTACTGGAAAAGCCTTTCTCCTACAACTCGGTACATATTAAGGAAGTCAGAGAGTCCCTGGTAGTACTCTTTATCTGGAATCCACGGTGCCTCTTCGTTATCTGTGGCATCGCATGATGGATAATACAGGCGCAAGAAGCTTCCCTGGGATTAGGAGAAAAAAAAGGGAAGACTGATATTTATTTATATATGGCAGAGAATAAGGAAGATAAAAACATTTATGTCAAAGGTTTCAGATGCGAGAGTGACAGCTCATGAGAATTAACAGAATCTCACGAAAAAATTATGATCCTATACAGGCTTTGATGCCAATCCTATGCCACGATCTTTTTGTCCCTGCAATGAATATAAAGTAGCATGACAGCTGGCATCCAGGTAGAGACACCCATCACCTTCTCTTCGTTAGCCTATGGCTAATTCAAAATGCTCCATTTAATTAAGTTAATCACTACGAACACTCACTACCTATTTGCTCTATTTATTTCTGCATCTTGCTGGATCTCTTCTTCTGTCTTCCTCACTAGGCCTCCCTTTGAGGAATGGTAAAATGATGCAGTTTGATCCGTTTAACAGGGGTGACTGTGTCCCCTTCACCCTTCCAGCTGGGAGCTGCCATTGCTTTCTTTGCACCAGTGAGTCTCATGGATCTGTTACTGACCCAATTCAGCTTGCTAAACTGGGGGGAAAACAGGACCCTCCTAGAAGTACATTTTTCCATTGGGTTAGCAAGAAAAATTTTACCCTGAGACTAGTTTCTGGAAGTGTGGTCCAGCAGAGGAGGTGCGGGTGGAGCCAGGGCATAGTGTTGGCTATAGTGTTCCATGGCTAACCATGGCTATAGTGTTCCTGGCTAACCTGAGCAAAAGGCTGTCAGTAAAGCTCTTGGGCAGCTGCACAGCAAAGCAGTACAATATATTGTTCTTCCTCCTCATCAAGGTGTTTACAAGTCTGTAGTGGTCCATCTTTCTAAACACAATTTTGTTAACCTGTGTTTTATCTGCCTCCATTTCTTACTGCCGGTTTGAATCTTCCCTTACGCTCTGCACTCCAGGCCTTCCAGGAAACCCCCAAGCTTTCCACATTCACGTGGAGCCTCCGGGCCCTCCTTCCCAGTATTCTTCTACGCAGACAGCAGCAATGTACCAATGGCACACCTTAAAGCAGATGCCCCTGCAGATGAACTGTGTGTAATTTGCCTTCTTACTTCCTGGTTTGCAAGGGAATTTGCGACACACTACTCAAATGCACTGTTCTGCTCCAACTGTACTTTTGTTTTAACAACTTAAGTCTAGGGCCAAAAAGAACATGAGCTTTGGAATAAAGTCCGGTTTCTTGAACACTAATTTATCAGTTTCATACACAGCGTGTACCAAAAGCTTGTTTAACGAAGCTTTTTTCTATTTACTGATCAAACTTAAATCAACCTTTGACACAAAGGCCATTAAGGAAGAAACGATCAAACCTTCATCCATACTGGCAATGATATTAATTTGACCCCAGAAGAGTCTCAGTGAACTTCCCCAGGTAACTAACAGCTTACCAGAAGGGGAAAGAGGTTCATTATCTGTGCCTGAGAGAACTGTAATTATACAGATTGCTTATCTAAGAAAAAAACACAGGCTGATTGCAAAGAGAAGCTAATCGCTTCTTTGTGCTAATACAAAGTAAGCTCAGTAAAGGAAAACACAGGAATAACCACTGCAAACTGATCACAAGTTCCACTATACCTGGCTAGTCTGAGCAGTAAAACCACAGTGTAAATGCAGGCGTATTCTCATAGGAAAGTTAAAAAGCAAGAGGATTTGAAATGGAAACCCATAAGCAAGCTCATTAGCTGGCTATTTACTGTCCCCATCTTCTTATCGTGGCTTCTCTCTGTACTAACCCCTTGCAGAACGGACATCCTGTTTTTTTTCAGATAGATAAAATACCGAGAAGACATCTCATGCTTTACCCTGCAGCTGAAACATTACATACCCTCATCACCCAACCCCACCAAATCCTGTTGGGATCTTTGTGAAGAGAACAGCTACAGTCACGGAGACTGCGTGCGGAGTCTCCCCAGGAGCCCAGGGCAGAAGGGAGCGGTGGGGTGGGCGGGAGGAACCCCGTGGCTCCCAGGAGGACACAGCCTCTCTGCAGTACCTTGCGTAGGGGAATCAGGAAGGTAAGGATATTAAGAGGAAGGAGGAGGGGAAGACTTGCAGGTTACATCCATCTGGCAAACTGAACCAATTCCTGGAGGCACCTGGTATTTCCTGAACTGTGCCCAGTACACATGCTACGTTGGGATGGAGAGAACAGAAAGCTCAGCTGCGAGCGTCAGCTACGGAGCATCCCTGCACACAGGCAAGACCTTCTGTTTGATTCATCTGTAAAACGATATCAAGTTGTTTCACTAACATTGTGGCTTAAATCCAAGGGAGGAAGAACTGAGAACTTTACCTCAACTGCATTTTCTGTCATCAGGTCTGTACATCCAACCGAGTGCGGTCCCTTCCCTTTGGGGATCCTATAAAACTTCTCAGTGCTGCTGCTCCCCATTTCCATTGGTGCCTTCACCGACAAACCTGGGGAAAAACACAAAGTAGATCAAGAGACGGCCACGGCCTGTGTGACCAGATCACCTACCCTGGAAACAATTCAGCGCGTTGAAGATCCAGGAGTAGGAAATTCAAGGTTGAGCAGATACAAGAATCTGCTTGCGAGACTGAGAGATCTGAAATCCTGAGTCACCAACCTGACCTGCTCTATCAGGGCATTTCCTTGGAGCAGTGTCCCAAATCCCAAGGATCGGACAACAGAAAGGCGAGGGGGGGAAGGTTTGGCTGGGGACGCCGCCGCGGCCCTCGGGAGGTCGGCGCAGCGCAGCAGCAGTCTCGCTTCTTGGGCGCAAAGAGGGAAGCGCAAGCCCAAGAGCGGCGAGCGGTGGCCGCGGAGACAGTTCCCAGGCTACGACCTTGAGCTGCTCCCCCTCGTAGGAACGGCGGAGAGAGGAGTTTTTGCAGCTCCTCAGGAAACAAAACCGGCCCACGCATCTGAGCGAGAAGGACGTCGCGGAGAAAACCAGCGCTGTACCCGTTTTTCCAAGAGGAATGACGAAGCCTGGATGCGACCCCTGGAGAGAAAAGGGCGGGCTGGCCGCGCAGGAGAGGTTGTTGGGAAGGTCTGACCGTCCCCGGCCCGTACCTGGGGTGACAGCTCGCAGCCAGGCTCTGCCTGGGGGCCAGCCGCATCCCAGACTAGGCGGCAGGCCCGAGCAGCGTCCCCGGCCCCCCGCTCCGCCAGCCGGGCTGGCTTTTATCCGCCACGTTGCGTCCCCCCGGCAGCAGCCCCGGCGCAGGGGGGAGGAGACCCGGGGCCATCCTAACACCGCAGGAGAAGCTCGGCGGCTCCGCTCCGGCCCCTGCCGCCCAGCCGGGCCCGGCCGCCGCGCCGGGGCGGGCCTCCCAGGCCGCGGAAGCGGCGGGGCGGAGGGCGGCGGCTCCTCCCCGGAACGGGCCGGCCTTGGCGGCGGCGGGGAGCCGGGGGCGGCGGCAAGATGGTGCGGAAGCTGAAGTACCACGAGCAGAAGCTGCTGCGGCGGCTGGAGCTGGTGAGCTGGGAGGCGGCGGGGGGGAGCCTGGCCGAGGTGAAGGCGCTGCGCCGTTACCGGCTGGGTCGGCGGGAGGACTACGTGCAGTACAAGGCGCTGGCCCGCACCGTCCGCGCCTTGGCCCGCCGCCTCCGCGACCTGGGGCCGGCCAGCGCCGCCTTCCGCGCCCGCTGCGCCGCCGCGCTGCTGGAGAAGCTCTACGGGCTGGGGCTGGTGAGCTGCCGGCGGTCGCTGGCCGTCTGCGAGAGCCTCTCGGCCGCCGCCTTCTGCCGCCGGCGCCTGCCCTGCCTGCTGGTGAAGCTGCGGATGGCCCAGAGCCTGCGCCACGCCGTCACCTTCGTGGAGCAGGGGCACGTCCGTGTGGGGCCCGAGGTGGTGACCGACCCCGCTCTCCTCATCCCCCGGGCCGTGGAGGACTTCATCACCTGGGTGGACGCCTCTCGCCTCAGGCAGAAGGTGCTGGACTACAACGAGGAGCGCGATGACTTCGACCTGGCCGCTTAGGGCTGCGCCGCCTGCGCTGCCTCTGCCGCCCGCGCTCTCCTGCTCTGCCCCTTCGGACACGCGTGGGAATGAACGCCCACCGGTAAAACCACGGCGGTGCCACCATCGGATACATACACCCCCCCAAACACACCTGAGAGGGGAGCGAGAAGGAAACGGACTCACTTCTAGCAACGTATCGCTCTGTCCGAGCTCCCCTGCGCAGCTAATGTTCCCCTTCATCCACGCCGAGAAACTTCCCTGCCACATCCATCGCTCCGAGAAAACGTCCGATAGCCCAGCTCCACCGTACCTACATCCCGTAAAGCCAGAGTGCTTCGAAAGGTCTCTGCCTGGTCGCAAGAGAGGATGCGCTCGGGTTTAGGTGCTAATAATAGCTGCTGGAAGGGGTTTTAAGCCTGGACGAGCGGCTGTTTTAGGACTGAGTTTGGCAGCTTCGCTGCTGCTTTTCTGAGAGGTTGCCCTGCCGGTTCCTCCATCAGCTGATGGGCGCGCAGTAACCGGAGGAGCTGCTTCGGGAAGGGTTTTCTCTTGATACCAAGGAACGCGTATATGGGGGAAATACAGGGGTTGATCGGGGTCAGCAGTAAACGAGGAAGCCAAGTACTGCATTTCTGGAACTGTAAAAATTTTAGCCAGAAACGGAATTAAAAAAAAAAAAAAAAAAAAAAATCCAATGACTTTATTTTCATCTGAAGTTGTAAAGGGAAGTTTGATACTCTGAGTTCGGTACCTTTGCTGTGTGGGGCTCCAGCTGGCAATTAGGCATCATTTACGGAGCAGGATCTAACGGGGCAGGCGTTGGAGCAAAAGCTGTCCTGACCATAACTGCAGATCTGGGGGGAACTTTGACATTTAGCACATAAGCCGAAGAAAAATTGGCACCTGAGGGGAGCCTCAGGCCTTCTGGAGCTGTTGGGAACTTTATTCCCCTTTGAAATAAAGAGCAGGAAAGCAAAAATAAAACAGTTGTTTTAAGTTACTGAAGAGGTGTGTGTCCTATTTTATGATGTAGTTTCTCTGAGAGTTTCTTCAGATTTTTTAAATACTCCAGGCAGCCCTGTTTGTCATCTTGCAGAGCTTCTTTTTTTATGTAACTTTTTTTATGTAACCTTTTTTTCTTTTTGATAGCTACAAGGCTGTTACTGAGTTTTCAAGTGTTTTTTGCTAGAAATGCTTCCTTCCCTTTATCCAGAGCTACGAAAGGATTTGGCAGCGGGTTTAAGAGCAGAGCTGTGACTGCTCATCCCAAGCCCAAAGGGCTGGAGTTCAGCTGCAGCCGCCGCTCTGGGTCTGGATGTTTTAGTACGGCTTTTCTCAACAGGAAAGGAGTTTAGGTGAGGTGTGTTCTGAGGTTATCGAATCTGGACCAGAAACTGTCATTAAATGTTATGGCTGTTTTTTAAAATGCAAACTAAATATTAAAATTCCTACCAGTCTCATAAGCTAAATGGATTAAGCAGAGCATTAACTTTTAAAGCAATAATAGATATGAAGAAAAGGACACAGAAGAGGTGGGGAAACCCCTTTGCTTATCCTATGAACTACTCCTCTTTATACTTGAATTTCTTTCAGTAAAACATCACCTGTAACACCTTAAAAACCTTTTTGTTGGGGCATGCACTTTGCTTATGGTAAGAAATACAAATTGAAAAGACATTTTACACCTGAAATGTGACATTTTTTAAACACCTTTCCAGCTTTCATCTAGAACTATGTCATTAATTCTTGGGAAATTCAGAAGATGCCTAATTCAGGCACAGGTAAAAATGCTGCGTTTGCTCTGCTTTGCTCTTTTGGGGGAATTTAAATAACAGCACAGTGATATGCCCTGTGCAGGGCATTTTACTACTCTGATGCTAAACTGCTGCTCTGCCCAGTTTGTCCAGCCCTTGAAGGAACAGCAGAAAAGGAAATCTCGAACCTCCAGCCTGTTAGCCTCTGTAGTTTACATCATCAGCCTGTTCTCTTTGTCCTAAACCAACTTTTCATCCTTCATCTCTGCACCTCCAGCATCTGTAGCAGAAGAGAAACAACCCAAACCCCTGTAGGCTGTTAAATTAAGCAGTGGGAATTGATTTCCCTACGGATACTGTGGGAGAACAGCATCCATCACCCCTGCTCTCCTCCTGCGGTACTGGAAATCAAATTCTTACGTTCTTTTTAAGAAATGCTTATGTCTGTGTGTGTCTTGAGTCTGTAATTCTGCAGCCCTGCTGGTTGCACAGTAGCTGAGACCTGAGATGAGTCTCCTGCTCCTAAATTTTTAACAGCTGGAGTCCACGCATGCCCGGGCCAAGAGCTGGGTCCGCTTCAAGTGCGATAAACAGGGTGTCATCTCAGTCTGTAAATGGAAGTTACATCTGACAGCAGCACGCCCACGCTCTTGCTCGCGAATGGCTTCCTCGTGTTTAAGGGTGTTTTTGCCTTTAGTTCATGTGTTTGAGTTTGTTTGCCAGAGCTGACGTGCTGTGGCCGGGCAGTTCTCAGGTGGAGCTGGGGATTGAAAGGGCGCAGGAAGCGGCTCCGACAGCCTTTCCCGGCACTTGGATAAACACGGAGGCTTTTTTTAAATCCCAAGACTGCATCCAACATCAGTCTAAATCAGTGCTGGCTTCCATGGGTCTGTGCGAGCTGGCACGAGGAGGTGATCCGGCATTGGGCTTTTTTGGGCCGGATCCTGCAAACTCTCCCCTCCAGCGCTCCGGGGGCTTGCAGCAAGAGAGTTATGCACATGAATGCGGCGGGAGAGGGTTGCGGGTGTCACTGTGTTTCTTCCCAACACCTTCTGAAGTGGCTTTGCTGTTCCTCAGGCTGCTCAGCATCTCCCGTGAAGCTTGTGGGAAGTTAGGGGTGGAGGAGGACAAAGGATGATGGTGCTGGTGTCGGGATGAGCTGTCCCCACGCTTGATAAAACCTGATCTCTGCCACCTCCACGCGTGTCCATCCCAGCAGCGGGGCGCTTCTCCAGCAAGGGAGGAAGGGGCTGCAGGGGGCTCTGGGCAGGGCAAGAGCCGTCAGAGCGAACACCAAGCAGTTCCCGCACAGGAGCTCTCACTTGGATAGTGGCCAGTGGTAAGGGAGGCTTTACCAGGGCCTATGGTTTTAGGCTTTTTTTTCTTTCCCTGCATTTTTTTTTTCCTCTTTTTTTCCCCCTGACCTTGGCTTGTCCTGTATTCGAAGGCTGCCAAAGCGGGGGAGCTGAGCTTGGGGAATGTGAGGGAGCTGAAGGAGAGAGTCCCTCACACTGATGCCTTTTGTGTTGCAGGGAGCAAATGGCTGAGGCCATCATCAAAATGCAAATGTGTATTTTTCCACTGATCTGAGCCACTTTTTTCTTTCCAGTAAACAAGCATACTGCACGTTTTAAAGGCTGCTTCCATCTGACATCTTGATGTGGCTTAGTGCAGAGGTGACACTGATCTCAGTAATTCGGTAATAGCACATCCCCACGAGCTCAGACAGCACACCAGGCTGGGGAAGGACAGTACATCCCCCTTCTCAAGATGGGAAATGGAGGCTGAGAGAAGCAAAGGTGGAGCTGGGTGATCCCAGCCTTTCGGGTGATGCTCCTGCATCCTGGGTTAGGCCAGGGTCTCCCAGCCACGTCTCAGGGCACTTCCACATGCTCGTCTCAGTAGCACTCCTCAGTGAGATATTCCCCAGCAGATGGAGGTGTCACTGTCCCCTTCTTGAGATCTGAGTAATCTGTTTTAAGTACATCCCCTGCCTGATTTGGCACTGGAGATTGAACCAGAGAGCCATTTCTCATCACCGGGGAATGGGATCACCTTAGTCCCTACCCCAGATATCAAAACATTTCAACATTTACTGGGTCTGGGGAAAAAAGCACTCCTAAGCTTTATGACAGCATTTACCTGGGAGCCCCAGTTCTGGTCCCTGCTCTTAAATACCCCATTTTAGGCATTGAAGCAACTCTTCTCACCCTTTGGTTGCTGGTTTGGGCCTGAAGCAGGACCTGGGTGGTGGAAAACCTGTCTGCTGTGTGGTCGGGACGTGGGGATGTCGGGTGGAAGCAGCAGGCAGCAGCTTTGGAGTCAGCAGGAGGAGGCACTTGGGTTCAGTCATCCCATAAACCATGGAGCTCCTGGATCCAAGGGCTAAATCCAAATTTACCTCCTCCAGCAGGAACGTCCCTTCTCACTTCTCTGCAAGCATGACTCCACTGCAGAAAGGTCCCTTCCCCCCTAATATTAGCTGATTGTGAAGAGAGAAAGTGCTTCACTTCCAGCAGGCAGAGAAAAAGGAGAGGTCAATCACTAACGACAGCCAGAGATGGAGATTTGAGCATCTCCAGTTTCCTCCTAGAGCTGCCCGTTAGAGGATCCGGCGTGTCCCCAGCAGTAAGTCAGAGCAGCTTCTCGGCTGCTGTAAATCATGTCAGCGGGGTTGGCAAGTGCAAACCCGGATGGCATTGCTGCCCTCAGTTCCTACCCTGAAAAGCCACCATCTCCTGCTCCCGGAGAGGCTCCGGTGGCTGTGTCATGGGGTAAAGTACAGGCAGGATCTCCTGGCAGGTTCATCTGGCTAATGTTACAGTCCACCACTGTGTCACCTATACCTGAGCTCATCGGGCTTAAAACACACCAGGGGAAACCACATCCTAAAACTGTCATCCCTCTCCCCACCGGCTCTAACAGCAGCCAGGGCGCAGGGTCCCGTGCAGGCACCCGCCTTGCAGATCCTAGGTTTGGGAGAGAGAAATGCCGTGATGGCAGAGCACCCAAAACCTCCCACTCTGTGTCCCTCTCAGCCACCCAGAAGAATTTAGGTCGGGAAGGACTGCTGGAGGTCACCTAGTCCAAACCCCTGCTCAAAGCAGGGCACGCATGGGGCTGCCTCAGTTTTGCATGTCTCAATGCTGGATGCCTGAAACAGAGTTTAATCACCCTTGTTGTGAATTTTTTTTTCCCCTTCCATCTCATCTGAGTTTCCCCTGCTGCAGCCTGGGACTGCAGCTTCCCATCCCCACGCTAGACACGTCCGTGCCAGGAGGTGGGTGACTTTTCCCTGTGGGAAAACTCGATTCACCTTTTCCCTGAACGCTGGCCGTACACGCAGCAAGGAAGGGGCATGTCCACCGTATCCCCCCCTGCAGCTTACCCAGAGCAAATCCCACCCCTCCGCAGGGACACGCAGGGATTTGGGGCCAGATAAGGGGCTGGAAGGGAAGAAGCGGAGGAACACGAACCCTCGAGGGTTGGGGACAGGCTTTGGGAAGAGCAAACTGAAGCCAGGGAGTGGGAGCACTGGCTTAAAATCCCCTTCACGCCACCATCGCTCCTCCCCGTGCTCTCTCCAGACCCTTTTCCCCCCTTGAACAGCACCCGGTGCTCCACGTACCTGGTGTGCGGTGTCCCGGCTGCCCTCCGCTCCCGTCCCGCTGGCCGGAGGAGCAGGATGGACCCTTCGGCCGCCCACAGCCCTCCGCAGCCAGGCGAGAGGCTCCTGCAGGAAGACGTCTTTCTCGCGGGCAGACCGACTGCCGGGCTCTCCCCGAAGGGGAGGGACCAAACTTTGCCTTAGTTTTCAGATGAGACAATCTTTCTGGGAGATATCTTCCCCGGGCCTGGAAAACAAGTTTCTGGCATGGAGCCATCCCCAACAAACACTGCACGGCCCAGAGGACCCCGCGGCTGCTTAAATGCTGGGCTGTGCCTTTGTATGGCAGGGACGGGTTTATATACGGGCTTGTTTGCGTGTGGCTGTGAATTCCTGGCTTTCTCGCAGCGCTGCCGAGCGTGGTGGCGTAGGGCTGGGTCAAGCACCGGGATCCCTGTGAGAAAATCCCCTGGTCCCGCTTGCAACGTCCCGCAAAGGAGCTGCAATGCTTATGGCTGGGTGAGGAGGGAAGACCTTTGGCTCAAGGTCCCTCCATAAAAATGCAAATCTTTTCTTCTGGCCTTATGAGAAGGGGATAACAACACCCTAAAGAAGCTGATCCCACTTTTGGGTGCAACTTCTGGAGCAGTTTAAGGTGGATCAAGCACAGGTCCCTACTGATGGGGCAGATCTGCGCCCACCCACCCTTTGCACAGCCCCAGAGTTTGCCCTCTCGAAAACACTGAGTTTAGGGAATTAACCCTAAAACCAGCAGCAATAATAAAAGATTAGTTTTCTGAGAGATCAATAGGTTGATCCAGCTGATGAAACAGATACCTCAGCTTCAAGGCTAGCAAAGGGAGGTAGCAGGGGAGGGAGGAAACATAAAATTTGGCTAAATTTCTTACGAAGCTGCACCCATGGACTGTCTCCTTGGAAAAGTGGTGAGCTCCTGGGGTGGGATCATTGGCTTCTCTTCCTCTCCCTTTGCATGTAATATATGTGTGTGGGTATGATCTGAAGCTAGCAGAGCACAAAGTTGCTTGAAATTTAAGTTATATTTTTGAACTTTGAATTTTGTTGGCATTTCCTTGGAAAAGAATAAGAAAGATGTATGAAAAGGGCCAAGATTTTTTTTTTTTCCTGTACTTTTGTCCAGCACTCATTTCAGTGACAGGCTGGATGCATTAAAGTATAACATTTTCAGGATAAATTTAATGCTGATGAAAGGTCTTGGAGGACAACTCTGAAGACCTCTGTTTAATCTAAAGGAACAGGTTCTTCCAGGTTAGTGAGAGGCAATGAGGAGGAGGAGGCGGCGCATGAGTGGTTAAAGTACCAGAGACATGCCAAAGCCATTGATAATTTTGTAGCCCGCTGAGGAGCTCCAAAATTTATTATATTTTTTAATATATTCAGATATTCCCAGATGTGCAGGAGTCAAACTCAGTAGTAGTCATGTATGGGTCTTTCTCTTGGATCTGGTCTACACAATCCAACCACCTACTGAAGCAGGCTGTGGTTCCTGCTGACATTTGTATCTCATCTTTTTCTTACAAGAAAGCAGGGTAGAGATGGTGGTGTGTCCTTCCAGCCTGGATCTGGGATGTGGTTGGGATGTTTATGGAAGTTGGGAGCATGGAAATGGCCCCATCCACTTCTGGCTCCCAGGATGTAACCCCTAAGATTGCAAACCTTCTCTCACATCAGCCTCTGCAAGCTCCAATGTTGGTCCTTTCTTACATGCTGAATGTGGAAATCACACTCTTTTCAATCTGTGAAAATTACTCCATGAAGTAAATGCAATGCCAAAGCTGGAGCAAATCCTAAAACTCTTCTTGTTTATGAAGGGGACTGGACTAATTAGCTCAAGACAAGCTGTCGATACAGGAATATAAAAGTTTTCTCCCTATTGATTTGGCCAGACTGGAGAAAATATTGCAGTGTTTTCATCCTCAGGATGATGGGGTAGCATAGTGATCCTTGCAAGCTGCTTAAATTCCCTGCCAGCAAAGCATCCAGAAAATATCCCCTAGCCCGGGTATAATTATTGAAATCCACAGCTTTGCAGGGGCCGAAGATCTGCTTGCATTTCTTGATGGGCGTCTGTTGTATGGGGACAGAAAGCGCAAAGCACGGCTATGGTGACAAGATTTTTAAGCAACATGTCATAGCTTGATTATTTGCACCAAAGAACATCAGAAAATACTCGCACAGGCATTTCTTTCACTGCAATAAAATGCTACCAATAATGGGTCTGCAGCATTGGCAAGGGAGGAGCCAGTTTCCATGGTAAGTGAGTACCAACAGAGCCGTGGCAAATGTTTGGCCTGAGCTGGCTGTTTGTTAGCAACATCCTTGAGAAATGCAAGGTGGTTTTATCCACAAATCCTTCATATTATTCTGTTTGGCTGAACTTTGCTCCAGATTGCCATGACTGCAAACCAAACATCACCATCAGTCTGTGATCACTGGTTTGAAGATAAATTATAATTTTTTTCCCCCCCTCTCATTCCTTTTTCCTTATTTTTGGATAAATCCTGGTTTCTCACAGTGCATGTCTCATTTTTAATCCAGATGCTGCTTGATCTGATAAAATGGCTCTTGAGAGGAGCTGATACATCAGTGAACACCCACTAAAAGACCATTGCTCTTTTACCAGGAACCTTTCTGAAGTCTGCAGCATGACAGAGCTCCACGAAGCCGTGGCTTTGGGGGACTACGACCTGGTGGATGAGATTTTGAGGACAGGGCGCTGCGACCCAAATCACAAGGATGTCGACTGGCATGACAGGACCCCGCTGCACTGGGCTGCTGCGAAAGGTAAGGGCAGCCCCTCCTCTGTTACCTCTGCAAACCGGCGTCATAAAAGGTGATGCTGATTGTAATTACATCTTGCTATGATGGCAATTAATGCTGGCGATAGTCATAGCTTGTATCTGATCATTTTGTCCTTAACAAGCAAGAAAGAGAAAAATACCAATTTAAATGGGAACTCTGCCTCCAAAATAATTTATGGGATTACCATCAAAGTGATTTTTAAGCTTTTTTTTCATCATGTGAAAATTTACAATTTACGCAATATGTACATATAGCATGTCTGCTTGTCCCCCACATTACTTTTCTAAGAGCTGACTTCATGCAGTGCAGAGGAGTTATCTCATGTATACCTGCACGAATGAGCAGAAAGTCAAACCCACTGTATTTGTACTAGGTATTTATCAAACCCAGCAGAACAAAATAATTACAGTGTGTTTTACATTGCCCTCCCTTTATCCCACCTGGCCGAATAAACAACAGGACCAGAGATATTTGCAGCTCTCATTTTGTCCTTCATCATCAGAAGTGTCTGGTAAAGTCAAATATCTCTTTGCAGCCCAGAAAAGAGATGACTGCAACAATATATAATGCATAATTGTACACAGTGTAAAATGGGAAACTGGACCTGTACTCCTTCGTGCAAGGGTGTTTGTTACACGTTGGGATCTCACATCACGGCATCTGTCTTTGCTCAGAAATCAAGTGTGTGATTTGCTGTTTTACACTTGATACCATGCTTTACTTTTGCCCAGATGGATTATTACTCATTTGGGCAGCAGCAAAGGGAACTGAGCTATTTAAGAAAATGATGATGAGAGACTGGCATGGCCTAGGTGCCACTGGGAATGATCTAGCTCAGTCAAGGCAGTATGAAGTGGGGCAGAAACAACTTTCTTTGCTTCTTTAAGCAATTCCACAAGTTAGAAAAATATGAAGGTGAATGAAAACAAGTAATTTCTCTATCTCCTGTCAAACAAACCTTTGTTTTAGTAAAGCCGTTCACAGGTTTTCCAGTTTTTTAATGTTTAAATTTTATTTTGCATTGAACTAAAAACCAAAATGAAACAACGAAATAGTCAATAGCCAATTGGTCAATGACTGCTTCAGATGTGCTGTTCAGAAATTAGTAGAAAGCTTTTTGATTTTATTGTTGGTTTTGTTGTAAAATGCTTCTGGAAGCAGTCTAGTTTGGAAAAAAAAAATCAGCATTTTCTAATGAGTATCATTTATTTGATAAATCAAGTGGCCAGGTCTTGAGTAAAATCCATTGTTACGTGACTGAGGGAATTATGATCAATTGTGCGTGATCGTCTTCTGCATCTTGAAGGTATAAAGTCTAATGCAGGTGCTGCTTCTCTCCCTGTTTTGCTGCCCAACACAAGGGCAATCAGAGCTGGTCAAGCTCCTGGTGGATCACGGCGCCCGGCATTGCCTGCGGAGCGACGTGGGCTGGACTCCGGCTCACTTTGCTGCCGAGTCGGGGAGACTGGGGGTGCTTCGCACCCTTCATTCCCTGCACGCTGCCATGGACGCGGCCGACCTCTTCGGTGACACTCCCAAGAGGCTTGCGGAAATCTACGGTCACCAAGACTGCTCCAGGTTCTTAGAAATGTGAGTAGCGATGGCCGGTCCCACTGCGGCAGCTGACGGGGCTCCAGCGATGAAAATTAAATTGACTGCTATATAGAGGACCGGAACAAATATGAGTGTGTTACTTATCTTTCCACCTAAAGCCTACCAAAGTCATCAAGCACGAGCAGCGCTTGATAAGCAAATACAGGTCTTTGTCATGAGGAAGCCATTGGGAAGACATTAATTTATTCCACTGCCTGCTATGGTTTGCCTTGGCATGTTTACAAAATTGTTACCACTGCATGACATCATTGTTTTTATAAGGATATTACAGAGCAATTATTAAGCAATGGAAATGAAAGCAATACACAGGTTGACTTGTTTAAGAACAGCCCTTCAGCCGTTGATGTTAGTGTATGTATATCATTTGTCTTTTCTCGTAGTAAAGAATGGAGCCACACTTTTTTTACATAATTATTGAAAATTATACCATTTGATCTGTTAATAGGATGGCCACATATTGCTTCCAAATTTTGGAAAACTCCTTATTGTCTTACCTGTTTATGGTTATCACTGTGGCACCATATGCAATGAGTAATGTGCTTTTAAAGGGTCACCCAATTACCATTCCTGTTTTTCGGCCACTGATTTGGCTCGCAGATATTTTCATCCTTGCAAAGGTGTTTCCCTGGATCAGGATGCTGTCCTCCAGAGGTCTGAGCTGTGTCCCATACCTGCATCTCTCTAAAGCAGGGGGACAGATCACCAGAGGCTAACCAGCTTGCTCAGTGCAAACTGTAGTCCCACACGTTACCTGGTGTTTAAATACATTGCTTGTGAAACCTGCATGCGCTGGACCCTGAGATGCTGAGAGCACCCAAAGGCTTTTCCTCCCCTGGGTTTTTCCGTGAATTTACAATCCCACCATAGTCCTTAACTGGCATCTTTTTTACCGCTGCCACGTTCTTGAGACTGCTTTGGCATCATATAAATCATGGATTTTTTTATAGACCCATATCCAACTCAAAGTCTCCAGCTTGCTAGTTCAGCAGAAGAGCTGCCAAGTTCAAAATCAGGCATGGTGGCTGGGCAAATGCCTGAGGTGGCCAGTGCCTACCAAATACCACCTTTCGCTAATCCACCTAAACATTTCTGTAGGTACTGTTGTCCTTTTGCTGTACTTCTACAGCCTGTTGGTTCCTGCTGAAACGCTCCATGCCCACCTTTAATCTTGACACAGCATCAGTGTCCTTCCATAGGAAGAGACACCCAAACTGTGCAAAATCACCCTGTACAGAGCCCCAGAATTTTTCTAGGGGAGCCATACGTTCCTGTTTCTAAGCTCTGGCTATTATAGAAGCTGACGTACTGCAAACCCTCACTCTTCACCACCTTCCTTCCACACAGAAGAATCAGCTCTTATTGCCTTTAGACCTTTAGTTTAAAGACATTTAAACAACAAGCAGCTGATACCTAAGCTTTGCTAATTAATTAGTTTTTTTACTACCTAGACCCTAGCTGGGACAAGCTCAGGTTTGCCAGTTCTTTGAGAATGGGGCGCTTTCTTCCAGAGGAAGGTTTTCCCTTTATACTGTTCTTAGTTCTTGGCTTACTTTTAGTTGCTATATCAGAACAGGTAAATATTGTCTATCCTAGAGAGTGAAAGGTCCACAGGCTTGTTGCCCTCCATTAATCATTTATAGCAGTTGCTTACCTATTCAATGCTATCAGTTTTGCACTAATGATGTCACCATTAAATCCTGCTTATCGAGTCCTGTCAAGTCTGTAGCATTTGCCGTGTGCTTGGCTGTGCACCAGAGCCGCGGTGGTGAGGTGCTGGCGAGGGTGGGGGAATTGCCTGGACAACGCCGACGGGCGATGCCTGCGGCAGGCAGAGGTGCCTATGCTGGTGGAGGTGGCTGGGAGAATGATTGACAAGATGATTGACAGGATGATTGACACCTCATCTAAGCCACCTAGGCAACAGCCTAGGGCAACTCGTGTAGCTGATGGAGGGTTTTCTGAGGTGGATGACTAATTTAAGGTGGAAAACTTGTCTTTCAGAGCCACAGTGCTGTCCTGACTTGCCCTGCGGCTGCATGACTCAGCCGGGACCGTGGCTGGGAGAACTTAATAACCGGGAAGATACTTGGAATGCCCATGCCTAGGACATTTTATAAGACACATGAAGACTGTATGATCACCTCACAGCCATAATGCAACCTGTGGGCAGCCAAGAGTTCTATCACCAGGGCTCAGGAACCCTTTTTTTAAGCCCAGCCACTATAATTTACAACCACAGTGGATGCCTTCACCCTCATGCAACAGTTTGACCTCCTCACGTTGGCAAATTTGGAGGTAACTAGGGGGAATTACTGGTATTTGTAGTATAATCATCATGATTACCTTCTGCTCGTCCCGGTGTGCAGAAGGTCCCAGAGGTGACGTCCATGGTCAGGCAGTGCTCTGCGGCTCCGGCGGGAGCTGGGCAGGACCGATGTGCGCTGCAGGCAGAAAATGAGGTGTGTGTGTGTCTGCGTGCTAATGCTGTGCAGCACAGAGTAGGCCTGCCCTCTGCTCACGGTGTCTGTGGTATTGGTATGTAAATATGAGGGATATTTTGTTACAGAGCATCACTGTCAGTTTTGGATAATTTGCCTGTCATGCAAAAAGATAGAAAAGGCAATTTTTAAAATAACAGCCTGTGCCAAAGGCAGGGCTGACATGCATATCTAAACAGGGCTATGAACATCCAAATCCTTCCTAAATCCCAGTTCAGCCCCCTCTAGCACCACCGTGATCCTTGCACACTGTGTGTCTGACCCCAGGTGCTGCTGGCTGCATGAACATGCGCTGGCCTACCTGGGCTGAGCAACTGCTCTGTGCTGGGGACTGTTTGCATCAACATGGAAATAATGCGTGTGTCGACGTGTAAATATTATTAACATGTAAATATTAGGAATATTTTGCTACAGAGTATCTGTACCACTCACTGAGGTTTGCATGGACATGCAAAGAATAGGAAACAGCCTTCAAAACACAGCTGCTTCTGAGCAACAAGCTTATAATTTGCATGAGATTTTTTTGCATGAGAAGAGCTTTACCCTGGATGCTGTGAAAGCTGCTGGGAACAGCACCGAGGCGACACAGAGACCCGTGGCTCGTGCCTGCTGTCAGCCTCTCTGCAAAGTGCCAAGCACTGAAACTGCACCAAAGGCTCCTGCTATCTAAGCCCAGGGCATATATATACACATATGTATATACATATACGTATATTATATACACTCCCACATACGTATGTTTATGTGTGTGTATATATATATATAGTAAGCCCACACTACGCAGTGCATCTCTGTGCAGAGCCGCTGGCTTTGCTCCGTGCTCTCAGTCAGGACAGCGTTGCACTGATGTGAGAGTTCTGCTGTATTACAGAAAAAAAGGACTTTTCCCAATATTTGGTGGTATTTTTGACAGAGCTCTGTAAATACTGAGTACCTACAAAATCAGACCTCTGCAGTAGGAGAAAAGGGTTTGTGTGCTCTTGGACAAGATGTACAATTGGGATGTCAGTGCCCTGGTGCTGGTGGCAGGGGAGGGTCTCTGTGAAGAGAGGTCAGGGTTGTTCTGTGCCAGACACACTGTAGGACACAGCTGAGCCCATCACTGATGCTGCTGATGCCTCTGGGAAACATATCGAAGAAAGGAAAAAAAACACTGCCTGGTAGTGAGGAGTGAGGGAAAAAGTGTGAGAAACATCCCTGCAACACCAGGGTCAAAGGAGCAGGTGCTCCAGGTGTTGGAGCAGAGATTCCCCTGCAGCCTGTGGAGAAGACCATGGTGACGTAGGTTGTCCCCCTGCAGCCCATGGAAGACCCCATATGTCAGCAGGTGGGCATGCCCTGAAGGAGCAGCAGACCATGGAGAGCCCATGCTTGGAGCTGGCTTTTCCTGAAGGACTGCAGCCCATGGGAAAGACCCACGCTGGAGCAGGGGAAGAGTGTGAGGAGGAAGGAGGGGCAGAGACCGCGTGTTATGGGCTGACTGCAACCCCCATTGTCCACCCCACTGTGCTGCTCGGTGAGAAGAGGTAGAGTAGTTGGGAATGAAGGAGTGAAGTTGAGCCTGGGAAGAAGGGGGGGTGGGAGAAAGGTGTTTTAGTTTTGTCTTTGTTTCTCACCATCCTACCCTATTTTCAATTGGCAATAAATTAAATTGATTTTCCACAAGTGTGTTTTGCCTGTGATGGTAATTGGTGAGTGATCTCCTTGTCCTTATCTTTACCTGTGAGCTTTTCCATCTTTCTCCCCCTCTCCTGTTGAGGAGGGGCAGTGAGAGAGCGGCTGGGTGGGTGTCTGGCAGCTGGCCAAGGTCAACCCATCGCAGTGGATTCTGTTTTTTCAGTACTTTCTTCTGCTTACCACTGGTGAGAAAGAAAAGAAGGTCTTATTGTTTTGCTTTTGCTATTTTTTGAAAGAGAACCAATTTATCTTTCAGTGACTTGAAACTTTGTGGTTAGACTAGATGATCTTAAAAAGGGTCTTCCAACCTAAACCATTCCGTGATTCTTTGTTGTATGATTTGGACATTGTCTTGGTTTTGGCTCGGATAGAGTTAATTTTCTTCCTAGTAGCTGACATCATACTGCTGTGTTTTGGATTTAGTATGAGAATAATGTTGATAACACACTGATGTTTTAGTTGTTGCTAAGTAGTGCTTACACTGGTCAAGGACTTTTCAGATTCCCATGCTCTGCCAGCAAGGAGGTGCACAAGATGCCAGGACAGCTGGCCCAGACTGGCCAAAGGGCTATTCCATACCATAGGACGTCATGCCCAGTATATAAACTGGGAGGAGCTGGCCAGGGGACAGCAATCGCTGCTCGGGGATGGGCTAGGCATCGATCAGGGTGGTGAGCAATTGCATTATGCATCACTTGTTCTGTTCTTATTCTTATTTTCTCTTCCTCTGCTGTCCTATTAAACTGTGTTTATCTGAACCCATAGGTTTTACTTTTTTTTTTCCCTGATTCTCTCCCCCATCCCACTGGGTGGCAGGAGGGTGAGTGAGCGGCTGGATGGTGCTTAGTCACCGACTGGGGTTAAACCACAACAGAGGTGAAGGATAGCTGTACTCCTTCTGAAGTTCCTCGGTGCCTACAAAATGCAGGAAGTATCTAGCTATTTTTTAGTTTGGGGTCACTTCTTTCCAAGATAATCAATCAATCAATCAGCTGTGTTGGTGCCAGGCATGTATAAAGATTGTAAAGAGAACGTTAACAACACTTAATAGGAAATACATTTAAGAGCTGTGATTAACAAAACCATAAGTGAGGTGACAAAAAAAAATTACTGGTCAAAGGAGTGTATTCATTTTGGTCTTGATGAAAGTGTCTTTTAATTTGCTTTCGTTGTTTACAATGGGAAATGTATTGAAAACCATTGATATTTCAAGGCTATAAGGAAAACTACAGTGAAATATGTTTATTTTGAGGTTAGCTTGTACAGTGTCCTTCATTGAAGATCTGGGACTGTGTTTGCTTAATAGAAAATATATGAACCTGATGAGGACGTTATATATATGAACGAAAATATATGAATGAAAAATGAGGACTTTGGTAAATCACAGATGCCAAGAGCAAACTCACTGCTGACTTGGAAATCCCAGGGTCTGGATGGATGATGGTTCATTGTCTGACATCCACAGGTTTCACACACTAGAAATCATGGAGGCAACTTGAAAAACACAGCTGAAAACCCCAGCAACTGGAGGAAAGTTGTGAATGATTTGCATATAGAGATATTGGGCTGGGGAAAATGGTATCTTCTACATAATATTTCCCCATGCAAAATTTGAACCTCCGCAGCACAGCCTTATTTCTATGACATTGCTTAGTTCAAGTTATTATTTAAAAAACTGAAATGGGGATGAACTGTCAAGTTTAGTTCTAGATTTGAATGCAAAGTTTAGCAAAATTTCAGGCTGAATTGGATTAGGATTAGATAATTTCTGATGTTAAAATGTCATCTATAAAGAATAACTATGTCCAAATCCTCCCAAATTCCAGTCATCTTCAGATCTGATATTTTGGCATTAAGAATTTCTAGTACTTATGAATGAGCAGTACAAAAAATAAAAGAAAATTGAAATGTTGTGGTTGCAGTGAGTTAAAATACCATGTACAATTGCATTAAATGTGCTTAAATCTATTTAATAGCACACAAATTCAAAAGATCAGTCTTTGAGAGCTTTGCACGGTTAAAATTATGCTTCCAACAACACGAGTCTGGTCTTACCATAGATCCTTACCAAAGGTTCCCCACTTTAGCCCAACTCTCAGTGAGTACCTGATCGCATGGGGTGATGAATGCTGTTGGATTTGGAGCCTCAGTGTTTTCTCATGTATTGCTGGCAACAGTGTTTTGACCATACCGGTACATGATCCCCTGTTCCTGTAGATGGGCCGCTCATGAACGGTGGAGTGGCTGTGCTGGGCTCAGTATCTGAAGATGCAATCTTGCTTTCTCCCCCAGAGCAGAGGTGGAGAGCAGAAACTATCGCAGGACAGCTGCAATGAAAGGAATCCCCTTAGACCAGAGAGATGAAGACTGGGAACTCAAGAAAGAAGAGCTTGAGAGAAACCCACCGTGTTCTTGGGGGAACTACACATCCTCTGCTCAAAAGAAAAATCGAAAAAAAGGGGGGAAACAGTAGTGTGCCCTGCTTATGTGGTGCCACTGAGAACCTGCAATGCAGAACAAAGACACTGGCAGACCTCAGGTGCATCTGCAGGGTGAAATATGGATGAACAGGAGAAGCAGATGGACACAAGAATGCGTTTTGTGATGTACTGTAAATATCGTCACTAATAGGGAACAGCTAGAAGTGTTTCTGTCTATCTGTGTGTCTATATGTATCAGATAACTTCAGAAGATGTTTAAATATACTAATACTCTAAGTCACTGAAATGTATAAATTTACAGAAATGACAGCAATTACTCATATTGTCTGAGGGGGAAATGGTTTTGCTCCTAACTGATTCATGAAAGCATCTGGGACTGTGGTTCTGCTCACTCTGGTGATGTCCGTGGCCTTTGCTTGTTTGCTTCTGGTCCTGAGTCAACCAGGAGGCTCTCTAGGGGCTCGTAGCCTCTGGTGGTGCCTCTCTCTTTTCTTTGGGAGTGGTGTGTAGTTGCTTCTTCTGGCTGAAGGGGAGACTCTGATGTTGACCTTTTGCTGGACACATGGGTCTAACAGCCTGTATCTGCCATTTCTGGCCCAGCAAAAGGGCTCCCTCATTCTGCTTTCAGACATCTGTGGCTGCCAAGACAGTTAGAGCACGCTTTATTTTTAGCGGTGCCCCCAGCCATTTTTATGTCTATGCTCATAGAAATGCTGTGGAACCTGTCCTGAGCTATCCCTCCACTCATCAGCACTTTCCATGGCAAAAGCATTTTTAACTGTTTCACTTCTTGACAATAAAAAATGTTTTTAATTTGATCCAAAGTAGTTTTCCAGACCATTCCAGCACTGGGCAGCCATTCGTATTGACTTCTGACATCTTTTATGTGTCTGCTTCCCCTCCCCTTATGTGTCTGCCTCCCTTCCCCTCCGCTTCCCCTCCACTACCCAAACCTGGTGCTTCTGGAGCGCCTTGGTTACAGGTGTCCTCAACATCCTCCACACAACTGTCATGGATGAGTGGCTAGGTCGCTTAAAGAATCACCGCCAAAGATATTTGCAAATAGTGATTTTAATAGAAATCTATAAAGGTGTGATTTAACAAAGTTCGATGGCAAGGTTGACTCTATTACTTATTAAATGAATGGAATATATATATATATATATAAAGAGAAAGAAAGAGGAAATTGAGTTAGAAGGAAGTACAAGGAGGAAAAGAGGACCCTCCCGTTGAGTCACGAGGTTCAGAATGGACCCCCTTGCTTTCTAAACTCCTTCCCAGAGAGGAGCCTAAGTACGGCTGGATCCAATCCTAGTCTCAGACTTGGTCAATGGTTTATGTCTAAGGATTATATATGTCTAGCAGCAGTTTAAGGTTTGTTCACAGTTAAGAGAGAATCACAAGAATTTAGCAATAACTAGTCATTGGTTAATTTAGCACCTACAAGGTGGTTAAATAGGGTTTACTACAATATTTGTATTGATACATGCACGTACACACAATAGGCCTAGCAATTTGTCTTGACTTTAGTGAAATACTCACAATATGCACATATAAAGGTACCTAGTAAAAATTCCCCTTGGGTTCAGTGAAATACTCACATCAAATAATTATCTCAACGGGCGAAGGTTGATTCTCAAGGAGTGAAAGGCGCTGGAGATCAGCCCAGGTCCTATTATCAGGCCTCTGTATGCAAACTTAAAAATTCACAGCTCTGAGGGGCGTCCCACTCAGAGGGATATGCTGCTGCAGCCCGCTGCCATCCAGGAAAGCTCAAAGGGTCTCACTTGGTACCGCTGTTTATAGGGTCGTGAAATGATTGACTTCAGGCATCAGTAAATTTCCATCCTATTGTCACAATCCGGGTTGGTGATTACCAAAGTTCTCAAAAATTCCAGTGACTTTGGTACAGATCCTCCTGAGTTACAACCCAGATAAGATATGCCCCAAGGCTGTTGAGGGCAGCTGATTAATCCTGGTACAGTCAAAAAAATGTTCCAAAGTTGTCAGGGGGTGACTGGCTCCCTGGTACAGACAGTGCTACTCCCACCTGAGCCATGTAAGAGTTTCTGATATGGTTGAGGGACGCTTAATTGCCAAACTTGTTACACAAAGGCCAAGTCTTGACGGGAGTTACTAAGATTGTAAAACAGTCCAGGAAGAGGCGGGGGGGGAATGCACCACCACAACACCACTCAGGCATTGCAATCATAACCAACAACTCTGCGATCCACCTCCCTCTTCTAGATCTCCAGAGACTAATTCAGCCATCCACACAGAGGTGTCTAATGCCACTTGAGATGTTCTTGAGTACCCAGGCTGACCCTGTAGGTCTCCAGAAGATCCTGTGCTGTAGCTTCCAACCCCGTGCAGGTGTCTCAGATACTCTAGGACATCTCAGATGACTCGAGATGCCTGTGTTTGGGCAAACAAGTCAAGCTCCAGCTTTGTCTTTTGCCATTTGCACTTTCTAAGCCATATGAAACATCAACTCCATTCACATTTGGCCTGGCTGTTGAAGTAGTGAAGTAGTGACAGTGCAAGCGGAGACATACGTGGGACAGATTGCCTATTGCCGTGCTGATAAAGTAAACAGGCCTGTTGCTAGCCCTGAGACCAGCTGGTGGAGAGTCCTGTAGTTGAGGAACATTTTCCCCAGAGCTGGGCACACCATTGCATCTCTCCGGAGAGCAACTTTAGCATATGGGCTGTGCACTGTGGCCGTGGTGTTTTATAACCTGTCTCCTCCAGTGCCAGCTGGATGGGGGTGGTGCATGGCGGGGATGATGCTGTGTTGGGCATCACATTCACAGGGGTTTCATGGAGATGGAAGAGAGTATCTTCAGCATGGTTTGCTGGGGCTGCATTCTTTTTTGTGAGAACATCTTAGACTAGATATTAGGAAAAATTTCTTCATGGAGAGAGTGGTTAGGCATTGGAACAGACTGCCCAGGGAAGTGGTACAATCACAGTCCCTGGAAGTATTCAAAGAATGTGTGGATGTGGTGCTTAGGGACATGGTTTAGAGGTGGACCAGGCAGTTGTTAGGTTAACAGGCTGGACTCAATGATCTCAGAGGTCTTTTCCAACCTTAACTTCTACTATTCTATGATTCTATGATGTGCAAGTTGTTGGTTTTGCCTGCTGAGTCTTGTGGTATGTGAGCTTCTGAGGAATGATGTTGCATGGGATGTAGGGAGTAAGAAGGATTTTCCATGGTCTTTTTGTGAAAGCAATGGGGACTATAATACTAAAGGATCAACTGCATTGAGCAACAGCAGGGAAAGAAGGGAGGTGTGGTGCTGCTTGTCCTTTAAAGGCCTTTCAGCTGGGGAGATGTGGCCAGAAGAGATGTTTAAGATCTGCCTCCCTCAGGAAATGTGAGTGGTGCAGAGTGGCTCCTACTGTGGCAGAGGAACTCAGTGGAGTTTGGATCTGATCTGAATTGCAGCTAAAGGCAAACAGCTAAAGGCAATGTGCTCTGAGTGTCTAATTTTGACCAGATGACTCAAACCCTTTCAGCGGAACAACATGAACATAATTTTTTGCTTTACTACTGCAGGAAAAGCCAGAAAAGAGTGAAAGCTAATGGTTTGAAAACACTTTCTTATACTTTCTTATTAACCTCTTCCCCTTTTATTTTTGTGGGGATGGAGAGGAAGAGGGAAGGGAGTGCTCTTTTGCTTACGGAAAAGGCAACCCTTAAAAGAAAAAGGTTATAAACCAAGCTTTTTTGCTTTCACTTCAGCTTTTCAAATCAGCATCCCAGGGCCACTCATGTTCTTTGAGCAGAAACTCTTGCTCTGTGTTGATTTCTAATAGAGAGTACATAAAAATTTGTGAGGCCTTCACACTGTTGTGCTACAAGATGACCATATCTCTTTTATCAGGCAAAAAGAAGATCTGAGAAGTCTTCTGTTAGTAGAAATACATTAAAGGCTGTTCTCAAAAGCACAGCAGAGAAGCTCAAGGGCTTCTTATAGAGTGAATCCATGTCCAGCAGGGCTGATGCTACACCTGAGATGACTCCCTAGAGATCATTTTGGGGATATCTGAACTCTGCAGAGCTTCAGGAGGCCTCTGAGGTTTGGGCTGCACACCTGGCAAAAGTACTCCTTCTAGGTGAGTGTTTTAAATCAAAAGCAGAAACAAAACCTGCCAAGATGCCTGAAAAATGCACACTTGGCACTTGGCATGAGGTAAGATGTCCCTCTGGGCCTAAGCTGGTGAAAGAAATTAGTAATTCAGGTTCTGCTCTCTTCATGCTGGAAATATTTCATGTTTGGGTAATCTGCTGTGGTGGGTTGACCTTGGCCAGCTGCCAGAAGCCCACCCAGCCGCTCCACTGTGGATCTCCACTCGCGGCAGGGGGACAACCTGCATCACCATGGTCCTCCCCAAGGACTGCAGGTGAATCCCTGCTCTGACACCTGTAGCAAATCCTTCCCTTCCTTCTCTGTTTGTTGTAGGACTGTTTCTCACAATTTTCCTCACTCCTCACTGCCAGGCATTGTTTTTGCCCCTTCTTAAATATATTTTCCCAGAGGAGCCACCAGTGTCACTGATGGGCTGTGTCCTGCAGTGGGTCCATTGGAGCTGGCTGGAACTGGCTTTGCCTGGCACAGGGCAGCCTTGACCTTGCCTCACAGAGACCCCCCTGGACCCCCCAGCTGCCAGCACCTGGCACGAACACCCCGTACATCTGCCCACGGATCACTGCGAGATGAAAGCATGACTTTATTCCACACCGCACTTTGCACAAAAACCACCTTCCTCGGTGTTTTACCGGGCCAGAGTCCATTGGTAAAAGCAGATGTCATAAAAAAGTAAAAGCAGAACAGGAGAGCAGTCGCACAGAGCAGGGGAAATCATGTTTTTGCATGAATTGGGGCAGAGAGAGGACACATAAGGCTGCTGTGAGGAGTGGGGTCTCCACCCCACTTGTCCGCCCTGCAGCCATTTCTGCATTGCTGTTTGTAAGTAAGTCAGTAACCACCTCTGGTGAATAATAGTGATCAATATATTCACTCATAAGCTATAAACCAATGCAAGATAGTGATACAACTCATAATATTACAAAGTACACAGTCACAGCAGAAATAAATGTAAAACAAAATAGATATAAACACGTTGTTTAGTTAAGTAGTTTCAATCAGCAAATGCCAAAGCATTTTTACAAGGTTTGCAGTATTAACAGGTTAGCAGTAGTGTTATTCCCCTTTTGCAGCTAGCCCATGTACAAAGTCTAAATTACTTTGTTATTGACAATAATTTAACTCAAAGAATTATCTAAATCAAATTACAATAATAATTTATTTAACTCATAATAATTTAGTTCAAAGAATGTTAATAAATTTTTCTTAACTTAGTGAATATAGAATATCTGTATCATCTACACTGGCTGGAGAGTTGCATTAGAAATTAAACTACTTGGTTTTTATAATAAAATATGAACATTTTTAATGGGCTCCAGCTTTTGTTACAGTTTCTACCTGATGCAAACCTTGCACTTCAAACAGGGCAGAGTCCTTAATAGTGTCTTTTCCAGTTTGGGATTGCTGAAAATCAGAATAAGGGAATGAGCAGCTGAAAAAGCATAGTGAAATATGAAAATAAAAAGTGTCACAGGATTTTCCTTCTTCATGGCATAAATCAGTGTCAAGAGCAAACATGTAAAGTTAACGCTGTAAATGAAGAAAAAGGACAGAATAGATTTCATGGCTTTGAGGTGGGCATCCATACTGAGGTTCTTCACTGAGTTTGCCTGCATCTTGCATTTGTGTCTCCAGAGAGAAAAGAGGAGGAGAGAGGCTGAAAATATTACTGCCGTGAATGCAGTGGCGAGTCCAAAGCCGCTGATAAAATAAATAGTGAAAAAACGTTCATCCATTCTGCTGCTCGGTTTCCAGAAATTTTCCAGGGTGGTGGAATTGAGGTTGTTACAGTACACTTCATCAATGATCTTGTAGACAAGGATGCAGATGACCAGGGATAAAAGCACTGAACCCAGCAACAGCCATGGCACAATCCTGTCAATTTTTACTTTCAGGTAGATGAAGAAGATGTGCCTGAAATTTGCAATTTTTATACAATAAAAAACACAAAGACAGGCAGAAACCCACAAGTTGGAAGAATTTAAAAAGCTTTGAATAGCTACAAATAATTGGGGTATGGGGTGAACATAAAAGGCCCAGGGATAAATTATTGAAAGAAAGGAATATACACATATGAGGCACAAATACCAAAACCTGGAGCACCCCAGAGACAGCAAGATCTTCTCATTAGAGTTAAAGCTTTTCTTTTTGACCCAAGCAATACAAAGCACAGAAACAATGAAAGCATTTATCCACATGCCAGCAAATGCTGGAAGTGTGGTGACGACCATAGCCATGACATCGTATGAAGTGACATTAAAATTATCTTGAGAATAACGAGCTTCCATCCTCCAAGATGAGTAGTGGTGCTGTGTTGGAATAGTAGGTTGTTGCACCAATGCTTAACGCAGGTTAGCAGCTGCTCTTCCCTGAGTGTCCTCTATGGAAACAGGAGCTTTATAGAGCTGGTGGCGGTGGGGATTTTGGTGCTGCTCCTATTCAAAGCAGGGCAGGTGAAGGAAAGCAAATGTGCTGGGTATTCCCTTACCTGGTATCAGTGTCAGTCTTCAATATTTGAATTTCAGTTCAGAAGAGCTGTTTTGAGTGACACAAACAGTGTAGATGTTTTTCTGCAGTAGACAATGTTGTGATTTAGTGACTGTCCCGTGTTTGATCACTGTCAGGATTCACGATCTGGGGTTCTTCTGTCCCTTTGTGGCCTATGATGCTCATGACGACGGGAGCGCTCAGCGAAGCACAGCCAGGGGAGTCACTGTCCTCTTTCATCCGAGAGTCCAGGAGCTGCAAATTCAACCAAGGTGCTGGAAACCAGAGTTCATTTTGATCCTCCATGGGCACTGAAATCCATGTTAGTTTTCCCGGTGGTAATGCCTTAAGTATAAGTGAGGAGCCACATGGTAGGGAGAGGGCACTGAAGAAAAAGCAGGACTTTCTTTTAAAGGTTTAAGTTGAAGCATATAGAGAAAACGGGCAAAAATAAGCATGAGTCCCTGTGCCAGGGTTCAAAACTCATCTGCTAACAATGATGTGAAGAGTTTTAGGGATGGGACCATGCTGGGTTCCTGCCACACTGAAATACCCTCAAGCTTCCAAGTGACTTTAAGTCCTGAAAAATGTGGCTTTTTAACAGGCAAGGTGTGTTAAGCTCTGTAGGGCATGGACTGCCTATAGATTTTGGGTTTGTACAGGACCTTGCACATTGGACCTTGCACATCGGGACCACAGTTACCAACTAGATCTTGGCTGATGCTGTGATGTAATCAGGAAAAATTTAAATCACAACAAATAGCTATATAGCTACAAGAAATAAACCACCAGCACTTTATCTCTTTAGAATGATGCACTTGTTTTCTGGGGGATATAAATGCAAGCACTACCCTTTGAATATTATTACCACATGCTCCTATTTGCATTTTTTTGCTAAGGACCTTGCTAGAGCATTAACACATTGAAATGTTTTTACATTTCCTGGAGTTCATCTCAACAACAAAACATGGTACCTACCACATGTTCCCATGAAATCCATTCGGATAGTCCAATGGCTTTTAATAAAAGTTCTAGTGAGATATTCACCACCCTTTATTTTTCATATTTTCTAGAAAACATCAGTGTCATAGCTAGGTTTGGATGCAGTCATTCAAAAATATTATGGATCATTTAAAACCAGTCATGCCTGACTGAGATGGCATTAGAGATAGTCACTGTACTTATGGATGTAAAATATCTATGGATATTGTCTGGAAGCTTGAAAGAGAATTACTCAAGGAAAACAACCCACTTCTCTGAGGCTAAAAATGCGAGAATTAATGTGAAGCCAGATGATCTCCAGGTCCTTTAGACCTTCAAAAAGTCAGGAATGAAGACGTCAGACTGTGATGGTGATCAGACTTCTCTTGTGTGTGTGAAGAGCAACCTTATGGGTGCTGGACACAACGCTGCTGGCCTGCAGTGGATATCAGTAAGAAGCAGCATTTAATGAATCACCCTCTTCTCTGTATCTCATTGACCATCGCCTTCATGCCTAAAGAGGGTGGAAGTTTTACAGACTGGGTGGCAAGGAGGCAAATCTGTTCCTTTTTTTTTGGTCTATGCCCTTGAGTTCAGGAGTCAGGGCTGGCTTATGCCATCTGGCCATTACTGTATTTTCTTTCCCTGAAAGCTGTGTTTCAGGAGGCTGATTTGGCAATTTCTCTCCCTGTAACCCCCATTCTGCTGCTCCTGTGACAGGTGAGCTGGGAACTGATGGATGCTTTTTGGTGAATTCAGTTTGTTTCCTCTCTTGTGGCCCTGGTTTTATGGGATGGTTTGTGATCATGCCTCTGGGGAAAAGCTGCCGATGAGGCATGTGGATTAACTCCTTCTTTGCACTCGCTGGTACCCCACTCCCCTCTCCGATCCCACTGAACTAATGGGATTTGCCAGGCAGATGCCCCACGCAGGTAGCAGTACTGAGCGTGCAACCTGTAGAGACCCCAGGCTCTCAAGGTGGCCAGTCCTGGCCTCTGCCACCACAGTCTGGTGCAACTGCCTCCTTTCTGTTCCGTAACAACCCTCCTACGTCTTGCAGCACCCAGGACCTGGGGTCTCACAGGCTGGGAGGAAAGGCTGCTGGCAGGCTGCAAAGCATGGCCAGGGAGCTCCCTGCTGAATATCTCCTGTTCCCCCCTCCACAGCCAGATCAGGACAGTCCTTGCCCTGAAGGATGGGGGTGCAGCAT
The DNA here is from genome assembly GCF_965183815.1 of Platalea leucorodia. Taxonomy (NCBI): domain Eukaryota; kingdom Metazoa; phylum Chordata; class Aves; order Pelecaniformes; family Threskiornithidae; genus Platalea; species Platalea leucorodia. Next base: position 121,519,057 of record NC_138825.1, on the reverse strand, counting down.
GATGTTGGGCAAGTGAGCAAAGCAGAGGCAAAGGTAGCAGCAGCGGTGTGAAGATGGGAGGAGGAGGAGGTGCAGGAAGTGTGTGGGGGCAAGAGAGCTGCAGGAGTGTGCAAAACCTCTGTGTGGTTGCCAGGAGGAGAAAACATCTGAACTGTTGGAGGCAAAGCTCAGCCCTGCTCTTCTCTTCTCACCAAGGGGCCTTTCTCCTGCCCTGCTTCATCCTGGCCCACATGACTTGTGTCCACAGGGAATGCCCTGGGTGGGATTCCCATGCAAAACACTGGGAGCATATGGCTTCATAGGCACGTGAGCAGGATCAAGCCAGGACCCCCTTGCTGTACTCCTACTCTGAGATGCAAAGTCTTCAAGATCTCCTGAGGAAACCCAAACCAACACACTTTTGCTGGAAGTTGATGACTCACATTCTGTTGATTATAAAAATAATGTTATTTTTAAATTAAAGGTGATGCTTTACCCATAGAACCAGAGGAAAACAAAAATTCGTTTCCATCTACCAAGATGTTTCTAGGAATTAAAAAAAAAAAAACCACCAAGCAAACATTCTCTTAAAGTGATTTATTCAGGTTGCAGACCATAAGCCTCTTCTTCTGAAGCACGTGGTATTTCCATACACAGCAGCTTTGTTGGTCTCATGTCAGGATGGGGCCAGGAAAGCAGAAAATAAGAGTGAGATTATGTCTGAAGAAGTCACAGAAATATTAAATAGTTCAATAGCTCCACTTGGCAATGTTAGGTTTATGGTTGGACTTGATGATCTCAAGGGTCTTTTCCAACCAAAATTATTCTATGATTCTATGATTCTATGATTGCTACAAGGGTCAGTATGCTAAGAATAGTTATAAAATGGGGAAGCAGATTGCTTATCAGATTGGCTTATGGCTATATCTAATAACACTAAAATCTGCTCTTCTGTTTAAAGTTCAACTTTTTTGATGGCTTGTGCTTATCAGTACTTCTGAAGGCTATTCACCTGCAGCACACTATATCTACACTGACAGGTAGTACCAGATGGTCTTCTGAAATGGATTCCTGGAGGATATGTTGTTTCACAGCACTGGTTACCTGCTCCTATGCCTTTACGGTATTCCCACCTGCTCCTTCACTTTCTGGCTTGGGGTCAGGGTGAGATTTAATTTCATTTGTCTGTGATTTTGAAACTGTACTTTCTATGTTTCAGATCCAAAAATCTGTTGAAGATAGAGGTAAGGATGCAACATTTTAATGTTAGTGGAAGACTATCAGTCACCAAGTGGGAAATTATATCAACTCATGTTGTTTAATTGCTAACTTAGGTATGTTATTTCTTTTGATAGTTAATGATGTTGATGGAGGGTGGCTTAGAAAGGACATTCCAGAAATAAACTCAGGTAAGTCAGGACAGAAAGTAGCAGAGTGTTGAATTATTACAGAGATCTGAGGTAACCTTTGGGGACCACAAGTCTGGCAGATGTGATGGCACCAGCATGGACTGAAAGCTTCTATGTGAGAAAAAATCCCAAATGCATAATGGATATGGTGAGTGTTGCAGCACAGTTAAAAATGTATGGGATGAACCCCAGCTGCTTCTGGAGAGAAGACCTCCACTTTGGAGTCTGGTAGCAGTCAGGGAAGATGGGAGGGCAGGGGCAGGGCATGGGGCAGAGGACAGAAAGGTCCATAAAAAGTTGGTGTTGGAAAGGGAACATGGAAAGGCCAGGAAATTTCCACAAGGATAATTTCGTAGGAAGCCCAGGATCTTAATCTTCAATTTGGAACCACACTCAACTGCTCCTGGACTGAACCTGCACACTGTGCCACTGCACTCTTCTGCAACACGACTGCCGCAGAAACTTTGGCAGTGGCTCTGATTCAACTTCTGCTTCGTTGCTGTGCATTTATCTTAAGTGAGCTGGTTGGTTTCACATGACCGAAGATCAAGATATTGCCTTCATCCCTGCCCCAGGGTTTCAGAGCATTGCCTTGAGAGAGTTTTCGTTTCCTGGTGTTGCCTGTTATCTGCATTGTGCTCTGGTGTAGGTTTCCTCTGGTTTTGCTGACAGAACAGAAAACACGGTGCTAGTTTTTGTGTTTTTTTTTTTTTTTTCTTCTCTCCATGTGTATGTGAGAATATAAGTTATTTCTATAACAAAAGGTCTAAAGGTGAACTGTCTGTGCTGGGATTGGGCCTTTATGATGGCACTAAATGAAAATGTTACACTAGCAGGACCATACAGTTGCTGGGGTTTGGACTCAGCTCTGTGTGGGAAACTTGGCACCTTAAAAAAATAAGGCTATAAAATAAGAGTCTCAAATGCTGTGTTTTTAAAGCATGGAAGGTGTGGATCAGCTGCTTAAAACACAGGTGTCTCTTGCCAGTTCAAACACTTCTCCTCGAGCACCGCTCTCGAAGGGGTAGGAGTCTCCCAAACTTTGTATCCACCAGCCCATATGGATATTTCGGATACCCTTGTGTGTCTCAAATGGCACCAGACACCTATGTTTAGGGCAACTGGATGGACACACAGCTGTAATGGGATCCGAGAGACATAGCACATAGATTTAATTGCTTCAGTCTGAGCTTGGTTCAGGGTGAGGTGCTTGAAAAGGTGGACTGAACCTCCTCTCTCTCTGGAATCCTTGTCTTTCTCCTTTGATCATCTGGGGAATCCCAGATGATTAGCCTAGGTTAGCTAACTACTTAGGCTATTAGACGCCTAACTTCTGGACAAATCCATCCGACCTATATATCAACTACAATGTTCAAAAGTCCACAGTTGTTTCAGGATAAAAGCCTGGCAAAAATAAAAAAATCTCCTCTGGGCAGCTGTTTTGGCATTGTAACGGAAATCTTAATTCAACCCCAAATCCTCCTTTGCTGCAGACAGAGGAGTGTCATGCTGCGGCGTGGCAATGGTTATTTGTTTGCTTGTTTCTGGGCAGTTGCTGTTTAAAAGTGAGATGGGTTGGTTGATGAGGCATCCTGATAGATTGTGTGATCTTTGAAAAAAAACACGTATTGTAGTTCTTGATATGTTACTCTGGCCTAAATTGTTGATTATCTCATTTCAGAAACGGGAAGGAAGCTTTTTGAAGGTGATATTATCTTACCGGTATGTGCTGCTGATATAAACCAACATCAGCAAGAGTGTAGATGGGCCTTAAAATGTTAACACAAGCATGTTGATCTCATTTACAGCTGGAGAAGAATGCTCTGAGGAACAGCTCCTACAGATGGAAATTTCCCATCCCCTATATCCTAGCTGACAGCCTGGGTAATAAGTCTTTTTATTATGGTAGCACTGTATTACTTGCATTAGATATACTCTGGTTTTGTCCCGCTCTTCGGGCTGCTTTTGTTTTGTTTGCTATCGAGCGATGCTGCGTTAATGCCCTTGTTACTGCTGGCCAGACAGAGAGGCACAGCTCTGCCCCAGCACACGCTATTTTCAATGTCACAGCCCCAGTGAGCAGCTGGATGCTGATGAGCAGCCAGTTTAACTCATACCGGTGTATCTGGCTGAGATCTCTAGATAAAGAACTCAGGAAATCCTAATCTCAAGAATGTGCATGTTGATCTACTGCACCCTTCATGCCTTATCTCTTCTTAACAGTTCCAGCTCAGCACAGAAAGAAAGGAAATATAGGTATTTATAAGTGAAAAAGTTCAGAGCATTCGTCCTTCTTGGTTTTATCTAATTTTAAGCACTATTTTAAATTGTGAACAATTTAGGAGTAAAAACTAATAGTAAATCAGTGTTAAAATCCTATGAATCTCTCCTGTGTTTATGAGCCCCAAGCTCAAAGTTTAAAATACTTGAAATTATATAATAATACACAATAAAATTAGCCAGCAATGCCCTGGATGGCCACAAGTCTCCTTGTTTGTTTCAACACTATCAGTTTATCGAATAAAAGATATTATTTCTCCCTATGGCCTCTGCCGAAGTTAATCCAGTCAGGGAATTCTGCTAACAGCTTCCTGCTCTATGATCCAAGTAGATATTTTTTATACATGTTCATATTTTTAATGCACACTTGTTCATACTTTCTATCTAGAATTATAGATATTTATAATATTATAAAAGCAGAACAACTGTTATTGTTATCCTCTACTGTGTGTTTCAGATCTGAATGCTAAAGGTGTTATCCTGCAGGCGTTCGACATGTTCAGGCTGAAGTCATGTGTTGATTTCAAGCCCTACGCAGGGGAACAGACTTACCTAAAGTTTGAGAAGCTGGACGGGTAATTTTGTGTTAACAATCTGGTTTGTACTGCCTTGTGTGATATAATAGTTTTTCCAACTCAGGAGACATTAATTTTCATTCTTGCTTGTACAAAGGACATAAATACCTGAGCCTCATTTCTGTCCCAGAGCTTATTTGTATTACACTGGAGATAAAACAAATGCAAACAGGCTAACCAAAGGTATTATCTGCATTTGATGTTCTCTTAATATGAGAAAACATCATTTTATTTCCATTGGCATCCTAGCTACTGAAAGGAACTCCTTTCTTGCCACTCTCTGAGGGAAAACAAGCAAATAACTTCCTTCTGGCGTTGGTTAGGGGCAGGGTTGGGCTTTACCTGACCACATGTTGAAGCCAACAACCTCTATTGCTGTGCAGGTCACCGGGGGTTGCCTTTCCAGTCAGTGGGGAGGTGGTGACTTTTCCAGGCCACGAATGATCTCACCTAAAATAGAAGTCTAAAATAGGTCTGGTGACTCACATCCCAAATGCCTGTTACTGTCCAGGGACTGTAGAGGTGCCAGGGAAGTTAACTCAGTGGCAGATGCCAACTCTGTGGCTGTCTAAAGTTAGGTCAGGGGACCTCCCCACTTACTGGGAAGGACCGTAATGAAGCTAGTGACACCAGCTAGTGTTGGTGCCTAAGAACTGAGTGTAGATCTGCCCTCGGGTGTAGGAAGACTGGTGCACAGCTTTTTGGGGCATATATATTTTTTTTTTTTTTAAACATACACTGATGAATTATTTCTAAACGGACATGAAAAGTTAGGATTTAAATTGGTATTTAGGAACCAAACTAGGGAAGCCAATGCAACCTGAGTTCACTGGAGGCTGCTCAGTACCTTTGAAAATTGGGCCACTTATTTATATACTTTCGTAAACATACATATAAACAACAGCCAATGCAGTGTATGAGGTTATAAGGCACCTGCTGTACTTTCCTGTGCTGCTCATCTTCTGCTACCCCCCTTCCTATACTGGTTGAACTGGGGCTACCCAGAGTGGAAGAGCAATAACTTTTGCCATCACCACCTCCTTTACAAGAACTGCAGCCGTTGAAGAACATGCATGCACTGCCCTCCAGGGAGGGCAAAATGAAACAAGAAGGCCAATCACATCTGGGACAGGGACTTGTTGCCAGACTGTGGAAGGATGCTGAAGGCACACGTTGCTCTGTATTCTGGCACTGTAAATCTACAGTCTTGGCAAGACTGCAAAAATCAGGTGGGAATTTCTAAAAAATATTGGTTTTTTTTACTTTTACCTTGATCTTGCGGTTGAGTTAGTGTGTAGATACAAATCATAGGAGGTATTATGCAAAATGGGTGCAATATCTGAGTCTTTGCCTTATAGGTGCTGGTCTTATGTGGGGGACCTCCAGAGTGGCCAGACAGTGTCTATAGGAGAGAGGTGTGACTATAAGGCCATAGTGGAACATGAGCTCCTGCATGCCCTGGGATTTTACCATGAGCAGTCCAGGACGGATCGCGATGACTATGTTCAGATATGGTGGGATCAAATTATTGAAGGTACGATGCAGGTCTGAAATGACTGACAATTGTCTGTAGATGCATGTCCCTGTTTTCACAATGCTAAAACATCTCTGGTTGAGAATGGCTGCCTCCATGTTGACAACTGGACCATTATTTAGCCATGGGTAAAGCATTTTGAAAAGATGTTATATGTGCTAAGTTTTATTTCTGGTCTTGCCTAATCACGTATGTATGTTTTTGTCTAGGTTATGCGTATGCCTTTGACAAACACAATGACAGTTTCCTTGATGACCTCAATACCCCATATGATTATGAGTCAGTCCTACACTATGGACCATATTCTTTCAACATCAATAGCAGCGTTCCTTCCATTACAACAAAAATTCCTGAATTTAACGAGATCATTGGGCAGAGGTTGGATTTCAGCAGGATTGACTTACTGAGGTTGAATCGCATGTACAACTGCAGTAAGTCCTTCTTCTCACACATGTATTTGAAAATCCTTACTCAAGCTTCATGATAATGTGGATGGAGTCACATGAGAGGAGCAGAAACATTTCACCCTCGGGATCCTCTTGCAATGCTAAAAGGAACTATAGTTCTTATGCAGCAGCAAGCTCTATGGAGGTCAGATCCCCATTTCTTTATAGAATACCATTGGAGTGAATCAAGGGTCTAACACCTTTCATTCACACAGACTTTCCCACAGTATTACTTGTAATAGTTACAGTTTCCTTCATGGATGATGATCATCATGCTGTTGATGATGATAAAATCTTCAGGTAACAGTAGTCTGGAATTGGGGTCTCTGAAATCAGAGTATTTCAAGTATCTTTTTCTGCCTATGTGATGTTTGATAAGACAATTGCAGTCAGGAGCATGAATGGGAATAATCGCGCTTTCCAGCTCCACTGGAAAAGCTATGAAAGTAAATGCTCCACATACTGTGCAATACAGACTTACTGTGTTAACACGTACCTGAATATTTCCACTAGGTTCAGCAGAAGTACTTCTGATTTACACCCTGAGGAGAGAAACGGGCCACAGAGCCAATCCCAGGCAGGCTTAGAGAAACTGATAGATGTCTGAAAGGGAAAACTAGCACACAGGGACTGAGCTGGTTCCCACAGGGAAATACTCAGCCAAGAGTAGGAGAAAGAAATGGCGTGTTTCTTACAGGAGGTAACATCATGTATGTGTGGTAACAGAGATGTAGATGTGAAAGTTTGTGCAGTCTTCAGTTGTATTAAGAACATATATCCTGACATTAAGTGCTGTATGTAAATACTCTAGAATGGGGTTAACAGTGAGAGCCTTATTTGATATAGTGGACATGGTAAAACATGTTATTCTATTCCTGGCAGCTTCGAGCCTCACCTTCTTGGACCAGTGCTCCTTTGAATACATCAATATCTGTGGGATGGTGCAAAGTGGACAAGATGGTGCTAATTGGGACCACACATTGGGCAAACTAGGAGATGAAGACCATACTTTGGTGGGAAACTGTGCAGGTAACACATGTAGTTTCAGATGGTCGTTAAACTTTACCATGCTTTTATGAGATGCGAGAACGAAGATATACAGATATAAATAAGTCATTAGGAATACCCTTCTATTAATGTTAATCACTGTATACCTGATGCTAAACATGACTCCTGAATTTTCAGATAGAAAGGCTAATAATTTTAATTTGAAATGTTTAACCCTTCTTTAAATCTCCTCCCTAAATTGTAATATCTCATGAAGAAATGGCAGTTTGAGACTTAGCTGCTGTAAATTGGTTGTAGCTCCACTAAAATGAAGGGAGCTCCACCAGATTGCCACAACTGACTTTGATGAAACTCCATGGAATTGAGTCAGGTGAGACTCTCCTCCTTTTATGCATACCTTACAGTATTTTGAGTAATTTTCTACGTTTTTTTGAAGCTGAAGCTGAAAGACACTTTTCCTTTGTACAGGAGTTCGCTTGAGGCATCCCCACAGAAGTACAATGCATAAACAAATTTCACAATACACAAATCTTGTTTGCAGACAAATTCTGACATTGAAACCAGTCCAGGATCATCAAAATAGGAAGCTGAGCTTCAGCAATGTGTCATGGAGCAGGAGGAAAAGAAGACTTCTCAGAAGACTTCTTCAAGGGAGGGGGTGCTGGGTGATGCAGAGCCATATCAGGAGGGTGTAGCTGCTGCTAATTCAAAGTTCATTCAAGCTGCAGCACGTAGGGAGGCTGAAGGATTATCTGGGAAGCAAACCAGCAGTGATTTCCCCTCTTCCTAGGAGAGTGTTGTATGGGGTCCTTTTGATCGAGGGTTTGGCTCCGACTGCACCAATTGAAGCAAATATTGAACATATACGAGCGTATTGAGTTCTGCAGTATTTCGGCTGCTGCCAGGACACAGGAATTGAGTAGGGTCTGTTGTTTTCAAAGGCAGTGGGGAGAAAATTAAATACTGCAGAGGAATATCACATAAACAGTCCAAAAATCCTCTAGCCAAATAGTTTCTTTTGAAAGGCAAAAGAATCGCAGCTGGTCTGCACAGAAGTGGTCACGGTTAGGGACATCTTCTCAAAACACAAGTGGTGATTAGTCACAAAAGTGTCTCATGGTGCAGGAGAGGAAAAAAGTACTGAATAGAAAAGAAAGCTATTTCTGTGGAACTTGTTCCCAGGAAGGAGAGAGCAAGAGATGGCTTTTGGCAGTAACAGATCGTATTTGCTGCCTAACGCTGCGTTTAGTTACAGTTTGGAGGTCCTGCGGTTATACCAAATTTGCAGGCAGTGAGGAGGAGAGCAGGCGCGTCGCAGGCAGGGCGAGGGGATGCTCCTGTTCTCATCACACATGGGGTTTGAGAGGGCAGATGTGTGCCCGGTGAAAGGCACAATGCAAAAGCAAGCACTTGGAAGACCCACCAAGCGAGGAGCAAAACGAATAGGAGGGTTGTTTAGGTCCCATCGTGGGCAAGAAAAGAGAAATTTCTTATTTCTCAAGTCTGTTTGGCTGTTGTTTGACAGGCTGTTTGCTTGCGTTTTGCAGGGTGTGCGGTTTGCTGACACTGTAAAGGCTCTGGATGTGTGACAGAGCATGTGGCTCGGGAGCTGACAGCAGCTTCCTGCCTCTTGTGGCTGGTGACAGACAATTAACTGCTCTTCTTCAAGGAGGGGGAAGAAAAGTGTTTAAAACTTAAGCAGTCAGCCTTCATAAGTTTCCTGAGAGCAAACGGGTCATCAGTTATTGGAAAATAAGCAGCTTTACTGGGTATTTGTAGGGGAACTTACTGCAGAAGGCCAGCAATGCTTATGGGAGCACATCCAAGCACAGGCATGCAGCTGGAAGCAGGAGTGGAGCTCAGAGTGGCATCAGGCGGCAATTCAGAGTCATCATTCTCTACACGGTCTCTGCTATTTGCATCAGTCAGCTCCCAGACAGACAGAAAAGTGCAAACCCGTAGATGCAGCCACAGGGTATTTGGAAACCCCCCGTGTGATGCAGCTTGAAAACGTCCTTGCTATCAGGAGAGACACTTCCTACAGAAAAGGGATGTATTGAGGCTGTTCGGTGAAGCTGATGCACTTGCCCAGTCGTCTTCAAGAAGCTGATTTAAAATTGGAATATACAGAATGGGGCTGATGCGGATGACGGGGGTGCAAGTGGTCAGCCTTTGCAACCAGGAAGATGGAAGACTCAGAGGAGGTATCACTCCAGCCCACAGACAGAATTGCAGACTAACTGTGAAAGAAAGGAAATGGTTATTTCAAACACATTGGCAAGAGAGCTGATACAAAGTAATAGGGCTGGAAGTTAATAAATTCTTTACCCATAGCAGAAGTAAGGTAAAAATGTCTTCAGCTACTTGTATAGGGAAGTCCAATCTATTGATAAAAGGCTTAGAGGGCACGGTTTCTAGGCAAAGCAGAAGACTGAAGGTCTTAACCTCACAGGACCCTTCCAATACTTTCCTAGTTTGTCTTCAAAAAAATCCCTGCCCAAGTGCACCCACTTAGATTTGCACACCTTTACAAGATTGACACATGTACTATTCGTACTTAATTTCTGAAGAGTGCAATCCAATGTGTACCTTATCTAATCAACTGAACACTAGTTTGCAAGCCATATTTCAATGCATTTTCATTTTAGTATTGATTTACAATGTAGGGAGAATTCTTTTCTATTGAATTTTTTTTTTTTTTTTTTACTTTGAAAATAACTTTCTAACTCAGGCAAGTGGAAACTACACTAAAGCTTATTTAGCACTGGCATTTCATTACTGAATGGATCAAAACCTTTTATCACATCACTGTTTTGTGCTTCCCAGATAGAGGATATTTCATGCACTTAGATACAAAAACTGGACATGCTGGTCAGTCAGCTCTTCTGGAATCTCGCATCCTTTATCCAAGGAGGAAGGAAAAATGCCTTCAGTTTTTCTACAGGTTAAATGGAAGTCCACAGGATAAGCTAGTTATCTGGGTTAAGAAAGATGATGGAACTGGAAAGGTTAGACGGATGGAAAAGCTGCACACTATTACAGGTAAGTGAAAGTGTGTTTTCATATCTGAAGTGCTGGCAAACTTTGATGTGAGACAACACTGGCGTGGTTTATCGTATGAAAGTTTGCTCAAGTACCCAGTGTAAATCTAACCTTCATTTTCTTCATCTGAGTAACTCCAGAGCTAGTGCCCATGAGAACAGAATTTGGCTCAGAGGCAGTTTCCTTAAGACTGTTCCTAGATTAGGTAGGGTGCAAAGCATCAGACAATCACCATCCAAACGAACAGGCCACAGGATGCTTGAGGAAGACACAGCTTGATTTGGGATTGTATCCTGGACTTTCCATTCTTACATATATTTATTTCCCTCTTCAGCTGATGGAGAACATCACTGGAAATTGGCCAACATTCCCTTCAGTGTCCAAACCAAATTCCGGTATGGGTTTCAGGGCATCAGAGGAGATCCAGCCAAGTCTGCTGGGGGGATTGCCATCGATGACACCAGCCTGACAGAGACAAACTGCCCCACCAACGTCTGGCACATCAGAAACTTCACATCCCTCTTTAACAGTACTTCAAAAGGCGATTATATCACAAGCCCTGTATTTTACAGCTCGGAAGGCTATGCCTTTGCTTTACAGCTGTATCCTCATGGAAGAAATTCATCACCCTACATGAATTACATGGGGATTACTTTCCACCTCTGCAGCAGTCCGAACGATGGCCTTCTTGAATGGCCAGCGGGACACAGACAAGTTGTCTTGTCAGTTTTGGATCAAGACCCTGATGTAATCCACAGAATGTCCCTCAGCCTTAGCTTCACTACAAACCCAGAGCAGCCAGTATATGGTAAGTCAGAGTGCACCAGGGAGAAAAATAGAAATGCAGAGATTTGCTCAAGCTGGAGAAAAGTGTTGAAAGTCAAGAGACTGGGCAAGATTTTCTTTGCATGTAACACTACCGGGCCGACTGGAGATCAGCTTTAATTACTTCTGTAATTTTGCACAACAGGCAGAAATGACACCCTGCAGTGGGACAAACCATCTATCACTGGAAGTTTTTCTTCTTTCTGCAACTGCTACATGAGCCCAGGTGTTGGCTGGAATACATTCCTGACCCACAGGGAGCTGCACTGGAAAAAATTCCTAAAAAATGACAGTCTTTTCATCTTTGCCGATTTTGAAGGTAGAGTATTGCATTACCAGAATCCCCACTGGAACAGAGCAGATATACATGTTCTTCGGTTGGTAAGGAAAGCTCAAAAGATGAGGATGATTAACAAACATCTAGAGAATCATCTATTTCAGGAACAAGGTTTATAAATGCCCAGTGGTTTGAAGTGTCTGGATTTTTGACCACCCAATACAAAACCCTGTGGATGACCTTGATTCTCTGGTCCCTAAAAATCAGATTTTCAGGACAGATTATACTTCCATGTCTTGAAGATCAGCCTACTTAATGGTGTTCCTATTTGCCACCACCCCTATATCACTTCTAACTTAAGAATATTGTGGTTTGAAAATGAAGGAGTTCTTTTCAGACCTTGAAAAACTGGCAGAAGGAGTTTTTGATCCAAATCTTCTCTTCTGAGGTTGCAATTTTTTGTCAGGACTGTGTGCAGCCGCTCTGCTCTGCCAAAGGCAGCAGGGAAGCAGAAGGAGGAAAAGAGCTGTCTGGTTTAGAGGGCAGCCTGGCAGGCACCCCTCTGAGCAGGCCAAAGGGACTGTGCATGCCCGTCCTCTGTGACAGCCACAACTCAGATGGCTGTCTTCATCTTACCTCATGTTAGGTGTCCAAAAATGAACTTTCTAGAGTTCCCGGTGGGTCATGTGAGGCCAGCAGGTACCTCTGGGGAGCAGTGGATCCCATTCCAGTATAGTTGTGATGAACTGCTCTTCTGATGTGCTGATCTCCATCGGCTGCAAAGTGCTCCATCACTGAGGACGAATGATGGGTGAGATGAACCCTATCACCCTTCTGAAGTGAGTTTCCTTTGGACAATGTCAGTGCCTGGAAAGTGGAAACACTTTGTATACGTAAATAATCATTAAACCAGACCTGACTCTAGTACAGGGGTCAGAGCACTTGTCTCAGGTAGGAGAGGACAGTTGAGAGGATGCTGTGATAATCCAGGCTCACTCCGCGCGACCAAGGGCTGTAATCACCACTGTGAGCACTCCTGGCCGGAGGATTTCTCCCTTGCTCTTCATGAAAAAAAAAAATGCACAGTTCTTGTTTTCATTCCAGCAGAGAATGGAGAAACTTTTGGAACGGCAAGAACTTTTGCAAGGTGGGAAATCTGCTTCCCATGAATGCTTAACCAGGAACGTGTGCTGCCTAATAAAAATGCAAAGAGGAGTCTACATTTCTGGCATACAGAATGTCCCAGCTTTTCTGCAGGTTATGTAGGGCATTCAGCAAAGCTTCCAAGTCCCCTTTAGCAATAAGAAAAGCAGCTGAGGCCTCTTTTTGTTCTTTCCCTGACAGTGCTTTGTACTGGGAGCAATTCACCAGGGGAAATTCAGTCCCTCTGTGTGATATGGGTGCCAGTGGTCCCAAAAGCACTTGCGGTTGCTAGGTGAAATTTTAATTAAGAAATTGAAAGACTTGTTAGGAGACAGCATTTAGTCTCCAGTTGTAGACTGCTTCAGCTTCGCTTCTAGACATTAAATCTAATATAATCACATTTATAAGGTTCCAGTCTCTGCATCTGGATATTCATTTTGATATCAGGATGCCTAAAAACTCAGGGACAGTGTTGCATTGCCCTCTGATGAAAGCTGGAGGCTGTCTCTGTATAACCACTGAGGGTCTGCCCCGGGCCTCACACTTCTCCACCCTCCCTCCTCACTTCCCAACCCTGTTTCAGATCACCTCTGACCCAAGCCCTCTGCTCTCTCGCCCCAGTCTCCCTCCAGCTCAGTGATCCCAGGATCCCCTGATGGGCTTGAGAAAGACACAGACTGGAGCTCCAAGCACGCCTGCAGCTCTCTGCCCTTCCAGTTTCCCCTCCCACCTCCTTCACTGGGGACTGCAGCCTCTACAGTTATTTGGACGAATTATTGTTGCTTTGTTTCTTGCCCCAGAATCAGCCTGCATGTCAGCCCAACACATACGATAGAACTGTACGACATACATACTCCATGCATTAAATTAATTACTTTAACTGTCTTTTCTTGCAGATCTCACCCCTTTGATTGCATCTGAAGTCCCAGTCCGTCCTTGAGGTGCCCTCAACCTCTTCACTACAATTACAAACGGTCATCCATGACAGATAAAATATATTACTTCACTAAAGAAACTGTATTCAGTGGTTTCTGTATTTTAAGAATTTGAACTAAGCTTCCCTGTTAGTTTTAAGAGACTAAACACATAGACTCTCCAATGATTATTTTCGCCCAATCAGCAAAGTGCTTCTCTTAGTTGTATCGTCTTTTTTCTCCTCGTATTTCATTCTTTTTGTTTATCTTTGCTGATGGGAATGCTTACTTCCCAGCTCTTGTGTCTGAAGTCTCTCTGTCCAGCCTTCCCTAGCCAGAAGAACCAGTGCTTGACTTTCCAAAATCCTCTTCCAGGACTTTCCTTTTCTCCCCATGGCCATTACCACTTCTTCAAGCCCAGCTTTTGATAATGATGTTCACTCCCAAGTATTCAGCTCGTTAGGTCACTGCTAAAAGAATAGCATGCTTCCTTACCTTCATCTGCATCTGGACCTAATTAAGCATTACTGAGAAGTTTTCATGAAAGCAAAATGGGAATTTTTTTGGATCTTGTGGTGGGTTGACCTTGGCTGGCCACCAGGTGCCCACCAAGATGATCTATCACTCCCCCTCTGTCAACAAGATAGAGGGAGAAAAATACAACAAAATGCTTGTCGATTGAGATCAGGACAGGGAGATCACTTACTGATTACTGTCATGGGCAAAACAGCCTTGGCTTAGGGAAATGAATTTAATTTTTTGCCATTCAAACAGACTAGGATAATGAGAAATAAGAAAAAACCTAAAACCACTTTCCTTCCACCCCTGCCTTCTTCCCAGGCTCATCTTTACTCCCGATTTTCTCTACCTCCTCCTCACCGGTGGTGCAGACGGACAGGGAATGGGGATTGCAGTCAGTTCATCACACGCTGTCTCTGCTGCTCCTTCCTCCTCATTCTCTTCCCCTGCTCCAGTGTGGGTCCCCCGCTGGGTCACAAGTCCTGCCAGCAAACCTGCTCCAGTGTGGGCTCCTCTCCCTACAGGCCCACAGGTCCTGCCACAACCCTGCTCCAGCGTGGGCTTCCCACAGGGTCACAGTCTCCTTCAGGAATCCCCCTGCTCTGGCGTGGGGTCCTCCATGGGCTCCAGGTGATATCTGCTCCACCGTGGACCTCCACAGGCTGCAGGGGCACAGCCTGCCTCACCATGGTCTTCCTCATGGGCTGCAGGGGAATCTCTGCTCTGGCGCCTGGAGCACCTCCTCCCCTCCTTCTGCACTGACCTTGGTGTCTGCAGGGTTGCTCCTCTCACGTATTCTCACTCCTCTCTCCAGCTGCTGTTCTGCAGCAGTTTTTTCCCTTTCTTAAATATGTTATCACAGAGGTGCTACTAACATTGTTGATGGGCTCAGCTTTGGCTGGCGGTGGGTCCGTCTTAGAACTGGCTGAAACAAGCTCTGTCCAACATGGGGCAACTTCTGGTGTCTTCTCACAGAAGCCACGCCTGTAGCCCCCCTCTACCAAAACCTTGCCACATGAAATGAACACAAGACGCATTTGGGGATGCATACATTGTGCAAGGTGCTAAATGAATATATTAAATTGCATTAGTAAAACATGAGATGGCTGCATAACCATTGTCCTCTACAAACTCAAATATATGCCTACAGAATGACTTATCTTTAGACATCCTCTTTAGTTTCTTGGGTAATTTTTAAGTTAAGGGGACTAAAAACCAAGTGTTTTTCAGACTACTCTGATTTTGCTTCTGTTTGTTGTTCCTTTCTCACATCCACTGCTACACATCTGCAAATCACAGCCTTTGTGCTGTGTTTTGACCCTCTTTGCTTGTCTGTGAAAATAACCTTTACATGATGTATCTTGAGGCATGCACACTAGTGGTGTGTCCTGTTCTCCTTAGGTATCAGTGTCCTTCCAAATAACAGTTCATATAAGCAAGTGTTGAAGAAGACCCATGTATGCTAGGTGAAAGATCAGTCCTCTGTGGCCCTTCTGAAAAAAAGGAGAGATCACTGTACTAATTCCTCTGTAATGTGGTCTCATACAAACAGCTTCTTACTTGGATCCGTTTGGAGGAAAATATGTTGCTTAGGTTGGAGGACTGACTCCTTTCTAGGACAGGGTAGTCACTGTACACAGGCACATTTCCTACTCAAAACCTACTTGCATTTGAGGCTTCTTCACACTGGACTCCTGTCTCCTGCCAACACTGCTGGGAAGCAGTGTGTGAAGCAACTCCGGAGCATTTTTTCTTCTTTTCCTACTCAAGCCCTCTGTGTTGTGCTGTGGGTGGTGGTGTCTGTGGCACAAGCCTCTTCCTACCTAATTGCTGATCACAGCGGTGGACACCCTCACCTTCACCACTTGCAATTTCAGATGTGAAATGAGGCAGCAGGATTCAACTGCCTAAGTTTAAGGCACTGTGACATTCCAAGGCACATGGGACATTTGCAAGGGGATAACAGGTATGATGCAGGACCTGTGGGAGATCTAGAGCTCTCTGGAGCCTTGGTTCAGTTAGCCCATCTGCCCTCCCTGACCCACGTACCCTGAGAAAGAAGACAGCAAAGTGCAGGACAAGAATTTGTCAACTCTGAAACCCACCAGAAAAGAAAGGAGCATGAGGCTGGAAGGCCAAGGATCTACTGATGTATGTGACCACCTCTGGAGGCAAAGGGTAGCACGTTGTGCACTGAGGCCTCAGTCCTGAGATGGGATCCACTGTGGGAAAACACTGTCAGGGCATTCATAATAATTCATCTTTTATCACTAACCTTTACAACGTGATGTTAATTATTAATTGAAAACGGCACTGGGTCAAATTCTAATGTCGCTGGAATGCTACAAAACCAGAATAATTCTGCTTAAGCATGTGGCTTTCGTCCTGTGCAGTCGAGATTGTAATGCTGACAGATAACAAGCACAGTGGAAGGAGTCAGCAGCTTTGGGCCAGATTGAGATCTTCTTACACAAAGTCTGGACAGGCCTTTCACCAGCTGCACTGAAGACACGACGTTATCACATTCCTCTCTGTAACATTCCTCCAAAGTGGACTTAGGTAATTGATAGCAACAATGCCGTCATGTGTCATTTAGGAGGAAAATCTTGCTGTTATAATAAAGGTACAAAGGTGGAAATTTCGAAGTTGATTGGCTGATGTTCTGTGGAAAGCTCGGCAGCATGCCCTATATATTGCGAGAGATAAGAGGGACCAGCTTGCTCTTCCATTGCAAAAATGGGCTCCAGCATATTCCCGCTCTGCCTAGCTCTTCTGTTATGTTATGTGTATAGTACTCCAGTCTCTGTAAGTAGAAACCTGATTGCTACAGGCTCCTCTCAGTCCAGAGACATCTCATACCTCATACTGGTTGTATTTTATTCTCTTTCAGGCCAGGCACCTCTCCGGTGAAGCTGGTAAGTGCTCTGCGAACTCTTCTGAGTTTTGAAGCATTTTGTTTTGCTTGCTGTGTGCCACCACATCTGAACACATAATGTTTTATCTGTCTTGCAGCAGCAGATGCTAACGCTGGTGAGATAGTCAAAGACATTCCAGACATAAACGTAGGTGAGTTCATGTCTAAGTTCTCATAAGGCCTGAAAAATTGTGAATGAAATGTTGAATTTTTAGTACTGTAAAAAAGATGTGGGTGACTGATGGTCAGGTCGTTCATGGTAACAAGAGAAATATAATTGAGTGAGCTCTGAATTACCTTCCTCTGGCTATGACGCACGAATCTATCCTAGGACTGTAACCCTATGGAAACAAGGGGCGCAGATGTCTCTCACTGCTGAAGTTTGGACAGGCTGCCAGTGTTAAGGCAGTAACACGCTGTATCAACTGGAAAGGCTCTGGAGTCCCACCAGCATTTCCCCTCCATCTATATATGATTTTTATAAAGTTTTACTAAGTGGACAATAGCTTAGATGTTTTCTTGAGCTTCTGTATAAGTGGTAAGGAAATCAAATGGAAAAGACACAAGACACTGTACTGTCGTTCTCTAATTTTTTTATTTCCTGTAGTGCAGATTTCCATACACCCTTTGATGGTGCACTGTACAATATTCTTCCTGATGCATTACTCAGTATTACCGTATTCTCTAGAGCATTGCCTCATTGTGTGACTGCTGCCACTGCCTGGTGGCAAGCAAGAGGTTATCAAACTAGACATGGATAATGGTGGCCACCAGATTTCTGCCACCAAAATGCGGACATTGCTGAGTAGTAAATATTGAGTAGAACCTACTGTTACCTTTAGGCCTGTCCCTATATTTCCATGTAAAGAGGTTGGTCCTTCTTTATTTTTCTGTAAATGCCTGAAGATATTAACTTCATATAAGCAGGCTCAATATGGTTTATGAGGTGAAATACGTTTGATATTTCATTTACATTACCTTTCATAAAATTGCTTTTCAGCTGCTGGACTGGATCTCTTTCAGGGTGATATCTTGCTCCCTGTAAGTAATTCAAAACTCTGTATCTATCACTTGTCCTAACTGTAATTTTGGTACAAATCAGCCCATCTCCCCACAACAGATGCATCACCAGCTCTTATTTCCCTTTTCAGCCAACTCAGCGAAATGCCCTAAGAAATGAGATGTACAGATGGAAGTTCCCCATTCCATATATTCTGGGTGATGACCTAGGTAATGCAAATACTTTGTTCAGATTTTAGCTCCAATCCTTATTTGCACTGGAGTTACTGTGATTAAAAAATGCCTTTTTCAGAAATGGTTCTCTCACATTAAAATTCACTAATAACTAGATTGCTTCTTTATATCAAAACCATTTTTTCTTCTACAGCTAGCATAACAAAACACAATTTAATCGATTTAAATAATTTTTCTTTTCAGTCATTTTTCTTTTGGTCCCATGTGTGTATCTGTGTGCGTACCTTACCTGTCCAGGGTGAATGATCTGCAGTGTGTTAAAGGTGCTTTCCTGATGTATGTTTTCCAGATCTGAATGCCAAAGGAGTCATTCTCCAGGCATTTGAAATGTTCCGTCTTAAGTCTTGCATTGATTTCAAACCATATGAAGGAGAGAGAACCTACATATTCTTTAGAAAAGAAGATGGGTAAGAGTTATATCAATTTCTGTTTAGTTTTGCTGTGTAGAATCAGCTGGGAATTCATTCCACCTGACTTCAGCAGTCTAAAAATTTAGTCTAAGTCTACTGTCAGCAGAGAAAAAGAGGCCACCGAGAAAGCAACCCATCTTATCTTCTTAGACACAGAGCTTGGAAGTAGCTGCCTCCCTTTGCTGACTGCAGAGGATATTTGGATAATGAACTTGGAATAGACATCTGATGTTTGGATGGTTACTCTTCGATGAGGTGAATCCCAGCATCACTGAGTTTTCAGCTGCTTCCACTTTCCTACCTAGGGTTGTTTTCCATTTCAGTGGTGGGTGTAATGACCGCCATGTACATCCTCTTATCTTACCAAGGATGTGAATAGCCAGAATTCAGGTTTTGAAATCTTTGGAAGACAGATCAAAAAAAATCTATAGGAAGCCAGTTTATTGCAATATTGCTATGGTTTTGAGGTGGCTCTTCTTTGATGAAAAGTCCTCTCAAAATCTGAAAGCCTTTTATAGTCAGAGATCCAGGTTTTCCAGGAAATGGAAAGATTTATTTTATTTGCTACATCTAAACATGTTTGGAAAGAACATCTAGAAAAGCACAAAAGTCTTCTCACTATATCAACTGCAAACATTTCTTGTTCTCCCAGATGCTGTTTGGCACTTATGTCTCACATTACCCTTGGGCTACCATAAAAAGTTCCCAGTGAATTGGCTGAGGAGCTCCTTTCCTCCTCAATCATGATTAGCTTCTGCTGAGCCACAGATGAAGGGTCGGGCCCTCACAGAAAAATGTAATTTCACACCTGTGGCCAATGCATTGCATAGTTGCTGTTAAAAAGGACCAAATGCTGCTATTCTAAATCCTCCTAGATCCTTTCTCTAGCTTAAGTGATTGCAAAAAAAGACATTCTTGATGAGTTTACTGTTTCTATGTATGTATTATGTTTCTTGGCAAAATGGCAGCTGATGAAGAACAAAACTTCTGCGGATCTCAAAAATTGGGGCAAGCTTGTCTAACATAGAGGGTCAGTAAAATGCTGGCCTCATGCAAGTGGTAGTGAATATGTTTTTAAGGCTTAGTCTGCTTTCAGAATAGAGTATCTGTAGAGTATCAAGGCATCTGGTCAGCATCTAAATAATGATTTGTGTTACTCTTTTTATATTTAAACCTTTTTTATATTACTTGAAATCCAGTGAGCAGATTGAGAACTTAAACACAGAGAAGAAAACTACTTAACAGACTGTAAGATCTCTTTCTTTCTCAGGTGTTGGTCCATGGTGGGGGACCAGCAGACTGGACAGAACCTCTCTATTGGGGCAGGGTGTGACTACAGAGCAATTGTGGAACATGAGATCCTGCATGCTTTAGGATTTTACCATGAGCAGTCAAGGATGGACCGGGATGACTATGTGACAATCTGGTGGGATGAGATTAATACAGGTGGGTTTTGACTTTCAAGTCAGATTTTGTAAAGTACAGATTCATCAGTATCTTATTTTCCCTCCTAGATTTTAAGACCTTCTTAAAGATATGATTTTAGAAACACTGGCCTGCACCTGAGACCACTGTACATCAACCTGTAGATGTAGCAGGATTTTAATACAACTTCTCTGGTCAAGGACTAGAGGGAACTATATCCGGGGAACTACAGGCCTGTCAGCCTGACCTCGGTGCCGGGGAAGGTCATGGAGCAGATCATCTTGAGTGCCATTATGCAGCAAGTGCGGGACAACCAGGGGATCAGGCCCAGCCAGCATGAGTTCATGAAGGGAAGATCCTGCTTGACCAACCTGGTCTCCTTCTATGACAAGGTGACCCATTTAGTGGATGAGGGAAAGGCTGTGGATGTTGTCTATTTGGACTTTAGTAAGGCCTTTGACGCTGTCTCCCACAGCATTCTCCTGGAGAAGCTGGCTGCTCACGGCTTGGATGGGTGCACTCTGCTCTGGGTAAAAAACTGGCTGGACGGCCAAGCCCAGAGAGTTGTGGTGAATGGAGTCAAATCCAGTTGGCAACTGGTCACGAGTGGTGTTCCCCAGGGCTCAGTATTGGGGCCGGTTCTGTTCAACATCTTTATCAATGATCTGGATGAGGGGATTGAGTGCACCCTCAGTAAGTTTGCAGATGACACCAAGCTGGGTGGAAGTGTTGATCTGCTGGAAGGTAAGAAGGCCCTACAGAGGGATCTGGACAGGCTGGATCGATGGGCTGAGGCCAACTGTATGAAGTTCAACAAGGCTAAGTGCCGGGTCCCGCACTTGGGTCACAACAACCCCATGCAACGCTACAGGCTGGGGGAGGAGTGGCTGGAGAGCTGCCTGGCAGAAAAGGACCTGGGGGTGTTGGTTGACAGCCAGCTGAACATGAGCCAGCAGTGTGCCCAGGTGGCCAAGAAGGCCAATGGCATCCTGGCTTGTATCAGGAATAGTGTGGCCAGCAGGACCAGGGAGGTGATAGTGCCCCCGTACTGGGCACTGGTGAGGCCGCACCTCGAGTACTGTGTTCAGCTTTGGGCCCTTCACTACAAGAAGGACATGGAGGTGCTGGAGGGTGTCCAGAGAAGGGCAATGAAGCTGGTGAAGGGTCTGGAGCACAAGTCTTATGAGGAGCGGCTGAGGGAGCTGGGGTTGTTCAGCCTGGAGAAGAGGAGGCTGAGGGGAGACCTTATTGCTCTCTACAGCTACCTGAAAGGAGGCTGTAGCGAGGTGGGGGTTGGTCTCTTCTCCCTAGTAACAAGTGATAGGACAAGAGAAAAATTTCTTCACAGACAGAGCGGTTAGGCATTGGAACAGACTGCCCAGGGAAGTGGTGCAATCACAGTCCCTGGAAGTATTCAAAAAACATGTGCATGTGGTGCTTAGGGGCATGGTTTAGAGGTGGACCAGGCAGTTAGGTTAACAGGTTGGACTCAGTGATCTCCAGAGCTCCTTTCCAACCTTAACAATTCTATGATTCTATCATAATAGCACCTAGATTCTGAGTTTTGGGCCCCATTTTTGCTGTGCACTGTAACTAACCACCTCCAAAGCAAGAAGACTTACAATGTGCCTACAATGCACTATTGCGAGCTCCATGATGTACAGAGGTATTGAAAAGCTTGACAAAACAGTGCCAATTCTCCATGCGTTATTTTTTTTTTTTCCTCAAAATATAACATTGAATCCTCTCAACTTGTGTGGTGTATTCAGTAGCCACAAACCTGGGACACCAAAAAAATGATACAGACGATGGACTTTAGTGTGACACTATTCTGAATGGAGTCCTGGGGCTGGTCTGATATTATAGTCAATTCCTGTATTCTGTAGGTTTCTATCCATACTATAAAATGTCATTTTCCAGTTAGGCAAATTAATTAAGTAGAAAACTTCTACTGAAGCCATTTGAAAGACATCTGCTCCTCTAAAGGGAAATAAGGCTGATATGATTGCGCTCTGTGTGTGTGTGTGTGTGTGTGCACTGCACATCTGTTCCCACATTAGTGATCTGCAACCCCAAATTTAATAGCATGGTAGCAGTTTTTGCCATAATACATTTTCATAAACTGCAATGCAGATAGCTGGCTGATGAGAGAAGAGATCCCCTATTCATATTGCTGTTGACAGAAAAGCTAATAAGCCTATTAAACGTCAAAGAAAACACACAAGAGAACCTAATGAAATAGCCTCCTCGCTGTATGGTTTATTTCTTTTAAAAACACATGGCAGTTGCCCTTTGCCTGGTAATGATCATAAAACCCAGCATCGTTACACATGCCTGTGTCCTGCCAAGATTTTGTCCCCAGCTATAAAAAGTGATAGCACTTAATTAGCAAGATAAGCACCCTTTTTGAATAAAGGTGCAATTCAAGTATCTGTAAGAAAACAATCCCAAGCTCTTATACAATCTCAAGCTTTGGACTGAAGACCTTTGCACCCAGAATGGACTTGCAGAAAGGAAGGGCATCCTTTACACAGAGAAGCTGTAATTATCCACCGAGCGCAGTCATGTGCTGTTTCTTCCTGGAGATTGAAAGCCAAATGTTCTGAAAATGTTTGTAGTTGGAAATGCTGGCACTCTCTTTACTTCCATACCAAAGTGTGTGAAATGGCTCCCTCTCTCTGCCATAGCAGACACCTTCATAATGAAAATCTTTCTCTAAGAAATCATGAGAAACATTTCCAAAAGGCATTTCAATAGAAATGCCATAGCAATATTGTCAGTCTAAGGTAAAAACATATTTTTTTTCACAGATTCCTAATGTATTTTTTGCTTAAAAAAAGAATAGAACCTGGAGGCACTCCAGGACTGTCATACCCATACCCTTAAAGAGCAGAAGGCCCCAGGGCCTCTCCTTGTTCATATATGATCTAATATCCTGGGGAACATTTGCATCAATATTCACAGGCTCTGGAATGGAGTACATTAATCCTTAAGCCTAATCGTTCAGGATGCTTAGACCATCTAATCTGGCCTCCTATATATCCCATCCTTTACCGTTCATTGATATTTGATTTTGAACTTACCGAAGTCACATATGAGGGTGCAGAACTGCAATCTAAAGACACTGCTTTGTTGTACAAATTACTTTATAAACAAATCTTGCTAAATCTGAATATTTTATGATAAAGTAATTGCTTTCGAGTATAACAATTCTGCCTCAGAAAACTGTATGCAATGGGCCATGCTAAAGCCATTTCCTTTCCAATTTCTCTAAAAATGAAGCACTTTTCTGTTCTTTTACCAGGCCAAGAGCACAATTTTCTGAAGTACGATGACGGCTTCATCACTGATCTGAACACTCCCTATGACTATGAGTCACTGATGCACTATGAACCATTTTCATTTAACAAAAATGAAAGCAGGCCCACAATCACAACAAAGATACCAGAATTTAATGACATAATTGGACAACGTCTAGATCTCAGTGCCATTGACCTGGAAAGGCTGAATCGCATGTATAACTGCAGTAAGTCATAATTTAACCATGGCAAACTGTTTCTTCGTTTATACTTGAGACTGGCTGGTTTACCTCCCTTACGTCTCTAAAACCACAAAAACTCTTCTCAAGTGCTCTTGAGGCGGTATGGGAGAGGACCTGTGCTGTAGAGACTCAAACTGTTTATTCATTCTTCATCCCTCTCTTTGGCTCTGCTAACTGTCTTTACTTTTGTAAAAGTTCAATTAGTCAATGAAAGTCGATCTGTTCACGTCTTTTCTTCCATGTTGCTCCTAGGGGTTCAGACATGTAGTTGTGTTCTGCTGGTGTGTAGGCAGCTTCGTTGTGCCTCTTTTGGGAGGTGAATGTAACTGTACTTTGTCCTCTTTTACTGACATTTGGTCTTAATTAGATTATTTTGCACCTGAGATTGGCTAAGTCTAGAGTGCGAGACACTCTGTCTAGTTGATTGCTAAGCTGGTTGAAGATGTTATCACCATGTGTGATTGTTAGTGAGAAGTTCTTGTCCCTACGGATCTGCCAACAGAAGCATCTACTTGCAGGCAAACTCAGCTGAACCGGCCTAAGGTAACTGGGTGGACTTTGCTTGAAGTGGAAGAACACTGCTCATGCTCATCAAGCAGATGAGTGAGCCATGAAGAACAATAACCTCCAGCAGAGGAATGGTTAAGTGCAACACCACCGCTGTTCACAAAAAGTGACTTGTCTCTCCAAGGCTTACAAGCTGGCATAAAGACAGCCAGCACCAGTCACTGTGCTTCAGCTGTGGAGTGGGACTTTGTTAACTTTCTGCAAAGTGGTTGGTATCTCTATGCAGGGAATCCCTCCAGGAATCAAACTTTTCCTCTTTTGAGTCTTTGGCCTCACATCTGCTGTGGGTTGTCTTCTTTACATGATGTCTATACTAGTGTGAACAAAACCCCCCAAAATTAGGGCAGAATTTTTAATGAGATACTACTCTGAAGGTAACCATGTGTGCATTTTTTTTTCAGCTTCAACTCACACTTTCTTGGACCAGTGTTCTTTTGAGCTTGAAAATATCTGCGGCATGATTCAGGGCAGCAGAGATGATCTAGACTGGGTCCGTCAACAGGGCAGTGCTACAGGGCAGGAAGACCACACACTTTCTGGGCGCTGTAGAGGTAAAACAAAGTAACAGAACACTTTCCTATGGAAAAGGGATTAGCTGGAGTAATGGTCCCTTGTGCATGTCTGTGCCGGTCTGTGTACTTTAACTACAGCGTCTTTAACAACTTCTCTGAACCTGTTGTAGTCAACCCTTGAGAAAACGCAGCACTGGCTACTCTGAAAACACAGGATTAAATGACCATATTTAGAAGACTACCCAGTGAACATCTGAGTTGTAGTGTTTCTAGTTAAGCAAAAAGCCCTTTTTCTTTTCATGTGTCTTGGCCCTGTGAGTGTGAGTTCATGGTTGCACTTGTGCTCTCATTAAACTTTCTCAGCACAGTGGAATGTTCTCCACACCAGCAAGATAAAAGGTGACAAAGAACAATCTTGACTAGAGACCTTTTAAATATAACCTGGAAAAGGATTTACTGCAACTTCCAAAGTCTGAGTAAGAGTTATGTTAGCCCATGATAAGAATGAAACAGCACTCATAGCCACTCATAAATGTTGTGTTTGCAAAGTGAATGATAAGCTAAGCTTGAGGAGTGCTGGTTCTGGAGGTAGAAATTGCAAAGTATTTTATGATAGGAGTTTAGGGATAATTTTCTTTTTTACATGGTAATTTTGCCACTTTTCAAAGGAAGAAAATCTCAAAAAGGGTTGAGTCAGCCCCTGTCACAGTCACAGTGTGCTAACTTACAGGTGAGAATAAAGATTAAATCCCAACAAGCAGTTCTGAAAAGCAAGGGCCTCTTTTGTCATTATTTAGACAGGGAAAACAACTACAGACTTCAAAAAAAAAGAAGTTACTTCCATGGTAAATTTTGCCTAAATGCAGAGTGAAAGAATCCTGGCCTAAAGCGCATTCAGTTGTGCTTTGTTACTCTTTGATAAAGGAAAAATTTGCCTTGCTGCACTCAGGAGTAGACTATTCCCCTTATGTGACACACCCACTGGAAAGAAGAGCAGGTCCTCAACCTCTTATAATGCTGGTACTTGTTGATCAGGTCCAAGAATGCAATATAACTCAAGAAAAGCATCTGACAGCTTCTAGAAGTACATGCTCCTAACCCTCATATGACTTCTTAGTTCTTTCTCTCCTTTTTTTAACCCATATACTATAATTGTAACTGAAAAATAATTCAGCTGAGTTGTTTGAGATTATCAGGTAAAATCCAATCTGTCTAAAGTAAGCACTTAACTTGCACTTATGCTTTAGCATCTAGTGACTCAGTACAGAATAAGTATTGACATTATCTGAAGAGTTAATGGAGAGGGGTAGGTGCCTCTGAGGATCTCCAGAGCGTCTAAATGATTGCATGAGTAGGGAGTGCCTCTCATTTTGGACGCCTTCAATGACTCTTGGTTCATTCAAATTTAGATACTTTTGGAGAACTGGTTCTGCAGTCATCTCCAGTGGGGGCAAATTTTAAGTTTCTAACACAGATGGATTGTATTTTGCCCAAACAGTTTTGACTTCTTGTGTTTTTGACTTATTACTGGCTAAACTGAAGGAGAGAAAGTATAGCCTAACATTTAGAGAGGAACTGGCAGCCTGGCTCTGGATTTGATCCCTGTATCCCCATGCTGAAGTCTGCTAAGGCCGTATTCTAGTTGCCATAGATGCTTAATGTTGCCTTTATTTGACTTTCTTATCAAAAGGGAGGTAGAGTCTAGATCATTTCAGGGTTTGATACCATAATAAGTTCAACAACGAAGTTAGGCACCTGAATAAGGTTCACAGCCCTGTTTCTCACTTGGAGCAACAGTGATCATACTTTCATTTAACATACTTAAATTTAACATAAATTGAACTTACGGTGAAGTGTCATACATGCGCATAAAGCAATTGGGTATCTTTGGCAAGGTTTCTATGGGTATGAGTTCAAAGCATTGCTACCGTGTGGGAGGTAATGGAGGCTATTCCCCTGACGTGGTTAGAGCGAACGTGATAGACAGCTCGAACAGCTCCACTAACCATGCCGGAGGCTGTACTGTGTTTGTGCAGCTGCAGGTTTAACTGATGATGCCCTAGATATTAGCTTGGACAAGAGTACAAGAAACCAGCCTCCAAGAGAAGAAGCTTTCACACAATAGCTAAAAGTATTTTACTTGTTAATTTAATCATAGACTATAATGTATAGTGAAAGAGCAATGCAATACAGATAAGACTTGACAAGTCCATGTGATACCAAGATAAGATACGTGTGCAAATGGTGAATCCCTTGTAAATATAAGGACAAAAGTGGACATTTCAAATCTAACCTAATGAACATTTCAGAAAATGTTAGTGTGAAATTAAACTAGAGGGGCAGGTATTCTTAAATAGAGAAGCTAGTTTCAAAAAGTCTTTGGGTAAGCTGTAAAAATTGCTTCTTCATGTTTAAGGTCAGGAGAGTGCCAGTTCTGTGTCCAACTCTTTTTTGTTATTTTCAGCACTGGTAAGAAATTATCTTACTCTTTAAAAGGTAATAGAGAATGGGATCTCTAAGATAGCACCTCTAGATTATCTTCAGTATAAATCAAGTAAAAAATATGTTTGCTAGTCACTTGCAGTCAGCACTGAATCCTGTCTCATATCTCTGACATCCCTGAGGCATCCAACTTCCAACTAGACCAACTAATGCAAAATTGACATAAGCTGCCAGCAATGAGTTCCATATATATGCTAAACTACTAGTCCTGTTCCTATCCTGGTCCGTCTTGGAGGGTTATCACATACCATTTCATCTACTATTCATGTTAAGTACTACACTTATGCCTACTAAAAGAGTGGAGTTGAAATGATAAATTTACGCTATGCAGCTAGCAGGAAATCTGGGAAGAGACACTGACACTCTACACTTTCTTCATAGATGCTGGCTATTTCATGTACTTCAACACCAGCTCTGGCAAGGCAGATGAGGTGGCAATCCTCGAGTCTCGAATTCTTTATCCAAAGAGAACTGAGCAGTGCCTCCAATTCTTCTATAAGATCACAGGAAGCCTCTCTGACAAGCTGATCATCTGGCTTAAAGAGGATGATGGCACTGGAAATGTTCGCAAGATGAGGAAAATTCAAACCTTTCAAGGTAATGCTGGAAATATGAGGAATATATAGAATATTGGGGGAGGAAATGGTGTCTTACTGAGTCCATGAATACAGTGGATTGGCTCAGAAACCAAAAGATTTTCCCAAAGCTACTGGAATATCTTGCAATCTGGCTAAGGATTTTGGTATTACATGAGGACATTTAGCAGTGAAACTGTGGGCTGTAATAATGTAATTTAGGTGCTCCACAGCAGAAGTCACAATGTTCCTAATAATGTTATGTTACATTCAGTGGCTGAGAGGGACCCCAAACTCTGCTAGAGATCAACTGACTAGATCTCCACTGGTTGTTATATGATCTAACAGTGAGCCGTCCACATATAAATACCTGTGCTCATCTGCAGTCAATAAAAATCCCAGCCTGATTTTTATATGGTTGGCAATGTAAAAACATATGCAATTTTGGAAATATGAACTGAGTTCCCACTTCGGGTGATTTTGCTAAGTAGGACAAATTAAGCCACTGTGGCACTATGTGTTTATATTGTCGAAACCCAAGACCTGTGATAACCTGCCTATATCAAGTTGCAGCAGTTTGCAGAGAAGGATAAGTCCCTGGACAAGTGGCAGCAACAGTTAATTCTAACATGCTGGGTCATTGACTCTTATCCACTGGTTATGTCTTGGCCTTTAGCCTGTTGTCTTTTATACTAGAGACTGTCATTCACTAATGTGTGAAAAGTTCCTAATACAATGTGTCCAAAGCATTCAGGTGATAAGGCAATGTGAGTATATCATAATCACAATATCAACTTAAGATCTCTAGGCTTCAGGGTTCTGTGAGAGGTCCAATTGTCTAAAAAAGCAGCTGGAATGGATGTCTAGGAATAAGCTGCTTCATAATATCAGTAATCATGCTGATGGAAATGTTTTGCTCCCCTTTTACCAAAGCGGATAATGACTATAACTGGAAAATTGCGCACGTAACCCTCAATGCTCAGAAGAAGTTCCGTTACCTCTTCCAAGGACTAAAGGGCAACACCAGCTCGTCATCTGGTGGGATTGCTATCGATGACGTCACACTGACAGAGATGCCCTGTCCCACAGCTGTGTGGGTCATTCGGAATTTCAGCCAAATCCTCGAAAAACCATCAAGTGATGTTATTGAAAGCCCCCGGTTTTATAGCCCTGAGGGTTACGGTTTTGGCATAAGTTTGCATCCCCACTCCGGAATCGATGGCTACAGTCGCATTGCCTTTCACTTGTGCAGTGGAGAGAACGATGGAGTTCTGGAGTGGCCAGCTCTGAACCGCCAAGCTATACTCACAGTGCTGGACCAGGACCCTGATGTCTTGAAAAGGATGTCCTCAAGCAAAAGCTTCACCACAAGAAAAGACCATATTAGCTTAGGTAAGTGGTGTCTGCCTGGAGGAATGATGAAAATGAAGGCCAAAGAATCTGAATCAGAGGATTGAGTGTAGGACTCAAAGTTGGGCAACTTTGGCTGCATTTCCCAATTTGGGACATTTTCCTGTGTATGACTTTCCTGTGTATGACTCAGAATTCCTGTCTGTGAAAGATCATCTAATGTGAAAAGTGACGCACAGAAGGTTGGTGTTATTATGAACAGTCCCTGGGATATCTGAGTTTGACTCTAAATACAGAGTTCTCCAAAGAGCTGGCAATTCCCATTCTACCTGTGGTTTGCCCATAATGATAGGTGACATATCACCACAGGATGGTACAATGCCAGCAAGGTGCTGTATTCCACTACTAAATCAACAATAATTTAAGTTAAAACTGCATTTTGGAGGCTTGGTTAACTTGAACATACATGCTCTGGATTCACAGGGTTCACACTGTAGCTCTATGTAAGAAAAAAATACATGAAAACACCTGTGAGATCAGTCTGCAGCATTTGAAGCCTGTCTTGCTTGGCTGGATGTAGACTGCAGATTATGAACTCTTTCAGACAGGGGCTACCTTTTAACTCCAGGTTTATATAGCATGTAGCACCGTAGTTCCACATCCACCCCTAGGATTCCCCATGGATGTGTTAATTCAAAGAAATAAGAACAACAGAACAATATTGAGTTTGGTACAGAATAAAACACTAGAGATTTAATCTCCATCCCTCTTCACTTTTTCCGGTGGAAGTTTAGTATACACTCTTTCAGTAGGAGGTTTTAAACCTTGGTATGAATATGTTTAACAGAACCATAGTAATGAACAAAATCTGCTAGACTCTTAAAAACTTACGTACTTAAAACTTAGGTACTTAAAAAGTGATGGGGAAGTGTCCTTATGCAGGAGGGAGCTCTTAGCTGGTGACAATAAGGAGGTAACTTGCCTTTGGTTAGCCCTCAATGAAAGGGGAGTTGTGGAATTTAAATGCCCTCGCATAGACTAAGAGTCCTCATGCAGACCATATCTAAGGATCTGCTGGCACCCATAATTTGTCAGTCCTCTGTGATTTGTTTGGGCATTTCAGCTCTGAACTTGATTTTACAGCATAAATCCCATTTAACACTGTAATGCACAAAAAAGTCATGTCATACTTCCAGCTGCAGAACTTTGTCGTTCTTATTCATCACTCATATTCTCATTGCAGATGCTAACGGAACCTTAATATGGGAGAAACCATCAATTGTTGGAAAATTTGATGCTTCATGCAATTGCTATAGAAGTGTATCCTGGGGGTGGACTAACTTCATATCCCACAGCCAGATGCGACAGAGAAGCTTCCTGAAAAATGATGACCTGATTATTTTTGCAGAATTTCATGGTAAAGACCCTCTTCTTGATTCTCATTGGAAAAACAAATGAGTGATCCTTTCTATCTCTTTTTACACAGTCAAGTAACTATTGCCACCTGTCCTTGAGTTATCTTCTCTTCTAATGGGGATCAACTTTTAAAAGCATTTCTGTGTCTTAGATTCAGGTGGGTGATGTTGACTAAAGTGAATGTGAGTTCAGAGGAATCTAAATGGCAATGATTTACTGAAGGTTAACTTCTTAGACACCTTTAAGCACCCTAACCAGTAGCTATGTCCATTTCTAAGCATTGAGCATACTAAAAGGCCTTCCTCATTCTGTTTGTTTTCAAACAGAATAGCCACACTTGGCATAATTTTTCAAAGTACAGAACACCACTGATTTACCTAACTGGTTACCATAATTTCAGTATTATTTTCTATCTTGTTCTTTAAATATGCAGAATTTGCTGTGGTATGGCAAGAGCTCTGTAAAGGGCAAATGAGCAAGGAGTACACTCTGGTCCACAAAGCACCCTGTGAGCCCCTGGTATGAAGAATACTACATATAGCATCACTCGCTGTTATATGATATCTTTCTCCTCTCTTTCCTTTTCTTAAAAGATCTAAGTCACCTCAATCACACTGAAGTCCCTGTTGAACCTGGACAGTCTGCCTTCACGGAAGGCCTCATTCTTGAAAGGCAGAAGAGAGCAGCCCAGGATATGGAGCCCGTTCATAGGGACCGGCTGCCTTACCTGCAAGACCCGTGTGACCCAAACCCTTGCCAGAATGATGGAGTCTGTGTGAATGTGAAAGGGAGAGCAAGCTGCAGGTACCACAGACCTCTTCCCTGCTTGCCTTGACTTTCTTCTGAACCAAATGATGCATCTACTAAGTATCCAGAGCTACAGACCTCAGAGATCTGAGCCACTAGGTCTTCAAGGAACAGTAGGAACAAAACACTTCACTGCAGTGACGGGTTTCTACTAGCAGACATAAGGGGAGGCAAAGAAACCCCATTCTGTGGTTCTTCCAGGGGATGTAAATAGCCTCCAAAGAAGGTGGGGATGTTGTGACATGAATCCCTCTAATGGGAACTGCTCATCCAGGATAGTGAGTGTGAGGACCTTGAGGTGGGCCTATAGGGCAGGACAAAACTCCTGATCCATGTGAATCTGTACTTTATTTTCCCAGGTGCCCATCAGGACAAGCCTTCTTCTTTGTAGGTGAGAGATGTCAGTCAAGGCAGGTCCATGGGAACATCCTGGGAATGACAGTTGGTGGAATTGCTGGAACCATTGTCTTAACCATTGTCTTCATTTCCATGATGGCTAGAAGATAAAGAGCTGCAGGGGGGTAAATCTCAGCCTGGTATTTTTCCATACTTCATAAGACATCAGTTTTCAGTGAAAAATGATGAATACAATTTGTAGAAGACCAGTCAGCATATGGATGAAATGCCCTGTCAACATCTTGGCAGCAATCTGTTTACTCTGTAGGACTTGGCAGTTAAAGAACATCATGTAGAACTGCTGTCTAATGAAAGTTCATACCCTGCCTCTCTTGTGTATTCTTTTAATGTTTCATTTCTTCATCCAATAGCACGCGGTAGTGCTGGGAGTCCATGCATTTACTGTCAA
The DNA here is from genome assembly GCF_965183815.1 of Platalea leucorodia. Taxonomy (NCBI): domain Eukaryota; kingdom Metazoa; phylum Chordata; class Aves; order Pelecaniformes; family Threskiornithidae; genus Platalea; species Platalea leucorodia. Next base: position 121,487,028 of record NC_138825.1, on the reverse strand, counting down.
CCACAGTTCAAACTTAGGTTAAATAATGGGTGGAACCTCTCAAAACACTGGAAAAAGTCACATAGAAGCACATATATTAAGATTCTAGAAATATTCCTATAGAAATTACTCAAGAAATCTAAAGGATACATACCCATAGCTATGTAAATCAGTACATCACACTCATTTTCCACAGAGCTGTGCTGGTTTACAAAAGCCGAGTAGCTATTACACAGAATTCATAGTAAACTACTACTATGTATTTTTGGCCAATTCTCTAGCAGGGAAATAATTTCACATTAAAGCTAGTTGTCTTTCTAGAAGGCCTCATCATATAAGGTTTTCAAATATTCAAGTGTAAATCTATTCTCTGGGCATAATCCAAGGTTTTTTTAAACATCTATAAAACTCCCATGACTTCAGCAGGCTCTGGATGAAATCGGAGCAGAGTATCAGTTATCATAGGATAGGATCTGTAGCAGTTACCATTAAATTCGTATCTCTTTGGAAATCGTCATCGCACAAGTCAAGGACAGGGGTGGGAGTGTTTGAAGATGAAGACTGGGTCTGTGGTATAGAGTGTGCTGGATAAGATGTTAACACCCTAGAACTTATTGCAGATGGCAGGAAGCAACCGACCTCGTATGCCCTAAGATCTCTGCTTTCAAGGGCTCTAACAGTTTCCGCACTTGAAACTTTGTTACCCAGGTTTCCTCCAAAAGCAATTTCTTCTTGTCTGCATATCAGAACAGGAGTTCAGAATGTAAATAATTGCAGAGGGTGAAGCTACCCTTGTATTTATCAGATACCTGTCACAAGGGATGGCAACCAAGGGAATATGCACTCTCATGGCAGTAGGTTGTACACAGGGAGCTGATTTCCACTTGTTTTTACACTTGGATTCATCCTGGTGCTCACACCAGTCCTGTAAGTAGGGACAAACCATCCATTTAATTAAGGCATTATCAACAAGTTAATACTCTGTTCCTAGAGTAAAGGGACAACAAGAATAAGACTGCAAGTTGTCACCACTCACTCCAAAAAGATGCGTAAGCTCTGACAGTGTTCAGTTTACTTGTGTAGACCGAGCCCAAGTCTTTACCCCCTGCCAAACCACACACTGACTCCTCTTTTGGGAACTTGTGATGGCATCCAGCCACAGAGGATGTCCCAGCAGGTGATATTGGGTGCACTTGGGCCCTGCTTGATGTTCAGGCGCCCTGTTGAAACCAGGGAATAAAAGTCTGTCCCCAGCCCCAAGAGAAGGGGATGGAGCTGCTCTCCTTCAGGAAAGAGGAAACCCTGTCCAGTCCATGTCCAGGACATCAGGGCCTTGCTGGGATCTGCTGGTTGCTGCTTCATGTCCTGCTGGGTCTGGGGCCTTCTGGAAGGAGGCTGTTGGACTTGCCAGTGCTGCTGGTGGCTGGGTCCAGGGATTTCTTCTCCGCACATCAGGAAGCTGGTTTTGGCCCTGATCTCATGCATCTTCAAAACCCGCTGGCAGCAGAATGTGATGATTGGGAAAGACGACAGGGAGTGGCCCTGCTCCCTTTGAATGATGTTATTTTAGGCCTTTGCAGGAGGAACACATCCCAGCTGCCCCTCAGCTAGACCCTAGCCCCACTAGCTCCTCAACTTGAGAGTAACAGAGGTCAGAGCACCTCACCAATGCAGAAAAAAACCCTGAAGAGTGTAGCTGCAGTCACTCTCTACAAACATTCCAGTATCTGCTCTTTTTCTGGGAAACTGTACACACAGTCCATTTTCCTTGGGATCTGAAGATTGATCGTGTCAATCATCCCAAAAGGTGCCCAAAAGGAGAAGCCCAAAAGAACCTATTCAGAGTCTGATCCCTTCCTTGTTCTTCCTTGGTTCCCAATCAAAGCGCTTTGTTTTACTACCCATTGGGCTTTGTACTGGGTATTCTGGGATGCTCCATTATCTGCAACAAGTGCTTCAAATATCCCTTAAACATTGCTCAACTTAATTTCATAGACAGTTTCCAGGATCTTTGCAGGTCAGCATCAGTGCTCACTCCTTCATTTCCTAGGAACCTACGTCTCCAGGACACAGGACTTCTCTGTACTAGTAGCAAAATCCATGTTGGGCAGTCGCTGTTGCTTGCAAATGGACACTTGGTTAATTACTAGCAAAAGAGGAAGGTTATTATGGGCAAAACATGACACTGATCAATGCTGGATAAAGCTCTGCATAGAGCAGCAAAATCAACAACAGTCGTTGCTGGGCCAACTGCTTGTTTCACTGCTGTTGGGGAAAATTATCTCACAAAAACTAGGATGGCCGCAGAGAGCAGCTTGGTCTTTCCTATGTTGGCTTCCAGGCCGAGTTAACTCAGCCATTTTTAATGTAGGCTTGCAGTTCCTGTTTTTGGCTTCTCCTGCTTCTGAGTTGATCCAGGAAAGAAGCATGGGAATGGATAAAAGGCGCCATGGCCACAGGTGAAGTGCGGTTTTCTGGAACTCCTGAAGTTCAAATAAAAGTAATCATCACAGTGTAAATTGTTTCCCAAGTGGAAATGCTGCACTCAGCCCATGGGCTACAAGCTTAGGAAAGGTCAGCTGCTAAGCACTATAGTTTTAGGTAGTTCCCCTCTCCAGTGTGTCTGCACTGCAATTAACTCATATACTTTCTGTGTTCAGTCACTATAGGATGTAGCTGACAGCCTCTCTTGGCTCTCTTAAACATCATGTCTAATAAAGTCAGCTTTTCCACAGTCATTGAAGCAGAATATTTAAAGCATGAGCTTCTAAAGCTTTTAAAATCTATATTTAGGCTCCTTAAATAGGCCTGTACTGAAGTTACCCAAGAAGCATTGACTAACTGTAGTTTCTAGCCTGAGACCTTGTTTGATCTGTACCTCTGAATACCAGGTCAGTTCTAGCAAGGCCCCCTAACTCTGACCCTCCAGGGGGAGAACTATAATAAGTCTGACCTGCCATCTGGAATTTCTCCAGAGAAATGGTTTTTGGAAACTGTAGATCAGATTTTTTTAAACCTGTGGTGTATGAAGGAAAAAATTTGCTCTGTGTGCAAATGCAAACAGTAGCTGAAGTATTGGTGATTTTTGCCCGTGACCAAAGCATGTGTAGGTCTTTGTTTCCTTTTCAAACTCACATTTAGGGGATTTATTCTCCTAAAAGCAAAGAACTGTGTTTCCAATTGTCCTTTGCTTAACTTGTATGAGAAGTGGGAATTCCGTTGTGGGATGACAAATCCCTTTTTCTCTAACCTCCACCCACAGGCTTCTGGTGCAGAACATCAGTCTTGCTTGTGTGTCCCAGGCCTGTGCGGGTGGTGGAGCTGGGTTACAGACCTGCAACCTTGACATGGTTTTGCAGCTGTTGATACCTTGTTTGCCTTACCCACCTATTTTACCTGGCAACATTGAACTGGAAGCAACAGTGGTCCAAGCTAATGGAGACTGCAGACCTGGATCATAGGAAAGGCAGCCACCACATCCTCTTAGCTTCTGCAAAAGATCCATGTAACCTACAGAAGACCCTTTGGAGCCACCAGGTGTTGTCAGTATTGCTTATAGCTCTGGGCTACAGGGAAGAGATGCGAAAGGCACAGCTCAGACTGCCGGAGCAGAGAAGCAAGTGTATTTTTGCCATCTCCCAGGCCCAAGCTTAGGATGTCCCCTAGGAAGAGCTGTCACAGCAGTTATTCTCAAGCAAGGTGCCTGCCCTAGCTCTTATGTGTTTTCTAATCAGCAATGGCATCATTCAAGGGTGTGAACCTGCCTCATTCACTTACTCATCCAGGGCAAAACAAGATCTGTAGCCCAGGCTCCATGGGGTAAAAGGGTAGAAAATATTTCCGCAGTGATTGCTGGGGCATTTCAGACTTCATCCAAATGACCTGGGTGTTTGCAAACAACCCCACATATCTCTGCTCCCCCACCCCACTGCCAGACCTTCTGCTGGTGTAAGAAATGAAGCCTCTTTCTAACATGTCAGAGCATCACAGTGGGCTGGCTCTTCTGCCATTGTTCCCTTGTCCAAGGCTGGGACTGGAACTAGATGGTTCTCATGTACCTGTATTTTCTTTGTTGTTAAAAGATACCTCATCCTTCCCAGCGTGGCTGGCTGCTGCAGACCCGTGGTTAAACAGGGGCTGTCACCGCCGGGCTGGCTGGCCATCACTGCTGCAGGGAGGGCTGTGGACAGACTCCTTCTTTGCTATCCTGGCTCGCCTGACCTTGGGGACAGCATAGGCTAAATGATCTGGGTGATGCTTGCAGCATCACCGGGGTCACCCACGACCTTCTCCTGAGCATGTTGCTTTGAGTGGTTGCTCCTGCCAGGCAGCAAGTGGGAAAAAAGCTCTCATTTGGCCCACACGCTGGTTTGTTTTGGACACAGCCAACTCGGCCGTCGGGCAGGGCGGACTGCCTGACAAAGGCGGTAGGCGAGCAGAGGCCCGCCAGCTGCGGTGCCAGCACTGCCTTTCACCCACAGCTCTGCTTTCCTGGGTGCAGTGGCTCCATCCCCTTCCCTTGGGGCTGGGGGCTGATTTTCACTGCCCCACTTAATTAAGTGGGGGGCATTAAAGGGGAGGAAGGGGAGCATTAGGCCGGGGCCAAGGTTACCCCTGAGAGGACATGGACTCTGTGGGATTGCACTATTTATCCCAAGGAAAAAGCTGAAAAGAACTTGGAAAGAGTGTAAATTAGAAGAAATGATCCTAGGTTTGGTGTAGATTGTATCACGTTCTTTACCCTGGTTTTCTATAAGGAAAGTACTCAAGAAATGACATGGTCCGTGTGTGAATCTGCCTGTCAGCCCCATGTCTTCTCAACAGCGTTGAATCCTGTTAGCTGTTGAGGACCAAAAGCCTCAGAGAAGTTCTCCTTATGAGTTCCCAAGTATTGATGGTTGGTAGAGCTTGTTAGAGCTGCCATGGAGGGACGGATGGGCAGAACGTGATCATCCCAGCCCCTGGAGAGCCCCAGCCAGACCTTCATCACCTCTGTGGCTCTGCCCTCCCCGCAGCACATCCAGTTTCCTACAGCTGCTGGCAACAAGGTGGGTGAGGGAGGTTGTATCAGAAGAAAGCGCTGTGGGTATGGCAGAGAGAGGTTTAGGGCAGCCCTAATCTTGATGGACTGAGATATGTGAGGACTGTGTATGTGAGGGAGACCATGGAAACTTGGATGATTGGAAAGAGAAGAGGGTTGGAGGGTACAGGACACAAACTTGTAAGAAATGAACCTCATTTCTTCTGCTCATGGGATTAACAAATCCAGCTGAGGTCACAGGCACTACAAGGTAACATGCAGTTGGACATACCTTACATACTGGGCATTTTGTACATGGAGCGGGGGGCACCTTTTTATTCTTGCTTAACCTGACTTTTCCAAAATGCAGCTGTTTCCTGAATGTGTTTTCTGGGTCAGTGTAAGAAGTAAACATACGGGCCAGACTGCTGAGCTGTGAAAACATCAGACATCAGAGCATAATTGGCTTCATGGTCCAAAGAAAAGGTATCAGAACCGCACACCTGTAAAGCCTGGTTCTGGGGCACGTTGATTTTCACTGGCCACCGTAGTGTGGATAAAACAGTCCTGGGCTCTTTGCATTGTTCATATCAAAGGTTCCCAAAGTCTTTAAGGAATGAAGGGTGAAATCTGGGCTTGAACACATCTAAGATTTGTTCAGCCACTGTCACAATCCAAAAACTCTAAGCAGGGAGTGTGAGAGAAGGCAGGTCTGTGCTTCAGAGACCTGTATGTCACAATTCCCTCCTTTACTATTTTTTCTGAGCTGGAATAAATCAGAGGAAAATGCCAAGGCAGTGACTGTTCTTCATCCATTGCTATAAAAGGTGGGTAAGGGAAAGATCCCACCCTTCCCAGAGATCAGGTGAACCTGGTAGGTTTTCTGCAATGTGCTTTAACTTAGTGCCTTGCAGTTAAGCAGGGGGAGGTACATGAGTGACAGCAATCATCAGGGAACAAGTCCTGTGACAGCCCTTGCTTCAGGAAGGGGGGTGAATGGAGGGATTTGGGCTTTGACCAGGACAAAGGGAAGTCAGGGTAAAGGACTGGGCCAGCTGACCAAAACCAGACAGCTGACCAAAATGCCAGACTCCTGAGGGGAGCAAGCTGTTGGTGAGCCCACTGCCCACCTTGCCTATGCCAAAGACCTGGTTCTCACTGCTGAGAGCGGGTGAGAGGGGTATAGGGTGGTTGCTGTCATGTGTTTCCCATTCTTCCTCCATTCAGCACTCACTTCCACCTTTTCTTCTCTCCCTTTTATCTTGATCCATGTATAAATAGAAGTGAAGCCTTGGTCCCAAGTCTTTAAGACTGGCACAGTTAATTTCTTAGCGGCTTCTCTTTCATGAACTGTCATGGCTTTTGGAACACTGGCAAGGACCTTGCCATTGACAATCCACCCAAAGATGGCCCTTCAGTGCCAGATAGCTCGGCATCACATCCTGATTTCTCATTTACATACAGTCAAGACCCACGCTTAGCTAAACTGGGAGGTGTGGTGAAACCTCAGAGGTGAAATGTCTGCAGAGATAAGGTGTGGTGGGACTGTGCTGTCTACAGGGACTTGTACTTTACAGTTTATGTAAAGCCTATTCTAACTCCGTGGGAGTGAATGGTTCTGCAGCAGGTCAATATTGCACAAGCTACTTCCAGAGTGGGTTAGACCAAATGGCTGTCCAAAGGCAAATTTGGGTTGGAATAATGTGCGAAGGTCTGATTTTCAAGTTTCCACTAGCCATGCAGTTCAAAGAGATTCTGGATTTTCAAATATTTCTTAATCTCTAACTGTGTTCTAGTTCTAGTATTATACCTAAATCTTCAAGCAAAAAGAAATTGCTTTCAATATAAGTAATACATTTGATTGATGCTTGTTTATTGTCTTCAGTCATCACCACCTGCCCATATCAAACCGTCACACATGTGTGTAACTGTAGGTAACAGTTTCCCATCCTAGTTCATCCCAAAGTCCTGGGAACAGGTTTACCACTGGTAAACATAGGCCTGATTGATTCCCCAATAACCAAATGGGGCTGTACCACCTGACAGCAGTATTTGCTATTGGCCTCAAATCTGATCTTCATGATTCCATCTATCATATTTTACATCAAGTTTGTAACATTTGTGTGCGCTATAAATACTTTGCAGGCTCTCTCATAGCCCTCTGCCTAAGACAGGAGTCCTGCCTTTAAAAGTATACAGGCTTGGAAATAACTGATTCCACAAATGTAGTGTTAGAGCAATAATTTATACAAAACCTTTCATCCTGCCATGGTTTGTATTCACTGCAGAGTTGGCTCTTTGAGCCTTCCAAGTGTGATTCTCCTCTGAGAGGAGACCCAAGAGTACAGACTTTACACAAGAGACTCCTTGCATACTTAACATTACTATGCATTAAATAAATGCAGTCCCCTCTGTGACAGAGGGCAGCAACCATCTCTGTCTTACCACATTACATATCAAGGGAAGGACAATTATAGCTAAGGATATAAAGCTTCCTTTTCTTCAAAAAAGTGCCACATGGAGCTTTCAGTACATTCCATCTGAAAGAAGACCAGCAGGAATCATCACAGTCTTGATTTTTCTAAGTCAAAAGTGAAGATCTGAAATGGACCTTCTCGGTTGTGAATCTTTGGTTCCAGAAAGTTTTAAATAGAAAGTGGAGAGCACTATACCCTATGGCCTTTCCAGACTCTAATACAAGGGCAGGAGAGAAGCTACGAGGTACTTGTGTATCTACACAGGCCTTAGGAATCATTCAGAGAGTCGATAGGGGAAATGCTAAAGCCACTGGACAACAGCTGTGTATAGCACTACAATTCATGGCTCAGTACTGCATAGTGCTAAGCATCCTCTTAAAGGCTGAGAATTCTTCACTCCCAATGTCTTTTCCGGCACTTGACGGCCTTCAAATTCTTCCAAGTTTGAAACACCTTGTCATCTCTTCTGGGACTGGTAGCCCCTGTAAAATTCCACCTCTCAAAGCTTCCCTGCCTTACACGTTAACCAGAAATGATTATTCCAGAAGAATGCACCAAGGCACAGTTTAGTCAAAGTGAAGCAGTCCACTTCTTGATGGCTCACAGGTGCTTTTAGTGTGTGTCTTGGAAAGGGCAGAGGTCCTTTCAGAGTTACCTGATTTAGCATTTGCAGTGCCTCAGTTAAGCAAAGAATATGACTTGGAAATGTTTTCAGAGGAGGAGGTGGATGGCTCTGAAGAAGACACTCTGTATTTTCCTGCAAAACAAAGCATAGAGGTTAGACATAAGGACAGATAGCCTAGGACATGTTGGCACTGCAAAGTAAGGACAGTTAGAACTGTCCTGATGACCCAGGTGGCTTTGACTTGGTCTGCAGCCCTGACACTAGCTGGATTACAGCAATACCAGTGACCACAGAAGTCAATGTGTTTGGCTACACAGCCAGGATATGTCAGCCTGAACTGACAGTCGTGCCATAGGGTAGTAATTTACTCACACAAATGGAGAGACTTACTGGTCTTCCTTGAGCATGGGGAAGCATCTAAAACACGTGCTCTTGAGGTGAATCCCAGCTCCCTCCCTCTTCTTGACCACAAGGCTCTAAACTAAGACCCAGGTGCGCAGAGCCCAAGAGCAGAGTGTGGAAGAGAGAGCTGATAATATGGGAGGTTCGGGTGGCAGCAGCATGGAAGGCAGTTGTGGGCAAGTCTCATTCCTGTGTAAACTTACTGTAGCACAGTCAGAGACCAACTTCTTGTTCTGTTATCTGACTAATAAACAGACTCTTACAAAGCAGTTGCTTGCCTAGATTAAACTCCTTCATATCCTGCTTTGACCAAATGTAACCATCTTCTCTGAGCAATGGTTGGATGCAAAGATTACACATTTAGGAATGAAATTACTCATATTTTCTGCAATGCTTCTTGCAAAATAAAGTCATAACTGAAATGGTGAAATGTTTGTGCTTCAGTAGGAGAGATCTATTGTCACATACCTGTTTTCCCACATAAGTTGTTAAAGGTTCTTGAAAATGGATAGGTCATAGAAAGCATTGGTGTCACCAGGATCAGGGAGGATGACTGTAAGGGAGAAAATTACTTTTTGTGAAAAGCCTAGAACTTTCTTTGTAACCACATTGAGAGTAAAAAAAAGAGGTTACAATAAAATGTTGTTCAGTAGTACAAGCAGGCAGTACACAAAGGGACAAGTTAGATGTTTGTGAGGCATCAAGTTCACCCGTTTGCATGTTTATGATGGCGGTGAAGGAGATCAACTTTAAAAGAAACTACAGGACACAAACAGTCTGTCTCTAACCGTTGGCCAGGGAAGATGGCTTAGGCTCCAGAGCCTGTTATATCAGACAGTATAGAGCTCTGGTCCCTTATCTGAGGAAGTATATCCATTAAGATAACCAGAAAAGCTAAGATTTATATGCTAGTAGATGGTCATTGAAGGCCAACAGCCTGAGATAATCAGAGGCAAATTTAACTTGACACACTAGAGGGCATTGGAACACAACTCTCTACAGTCCAGATGGGAAGAAAGAAGCTTTTTGCTGCTGAAATGAAGTTTTTTTTTTTGGTTCTGGAGTGATTTGAGAATTTAATGGGATTCCTTCAAAAGATGTGTTAAAAAAAGGTATGGAAAACACATCTTTCTCTGTTCAATCCCTCTCCATTCATTAGGTTTTACCATGGTGGGGAAATTAGGCAGTTCTGTGCATTGTCACCTATATCATAAGGTGGTAGAGGAAGAAGGTAAACGAACCACATCTAAGAAGTTTGATCAAAGACTTTGATCTTGCTTTATTTATTCCTTATCAGAAGAACTGCCATGGTAATATGCCAATTCCCACTGCCTGGGGCAGCTTCCACAGTGTCAACTAGAGTTGGAAGTGTCTGGCCCAGATTTTGTCTGAAAAGGAATTCAGAATTGGGGTCCAAGACTTAACAACTTGTTCTCTCTAGTTTACTCAGCTGGATGTGTCAATACAAGAGGGGATGAAGAACCTGACATGCTTAATGATAATTGTATCAGTTATTCCCACCTTTCTTCTAGTTCTCTGGGAAAAAGGATTTTTTCCCACAGTCAGAATAGCACCACATCAAGCAGATGTCATTTTCAAGTCAGAAGGAAGGAATGGCGCTTTCAAAATGTATTAGGAAATGTTCCCAGACCTGGATTCCCAGGAGTAATCCTCCTGCAGAAAATGCTGGAATACTTGGAGTACCTGTTAAAAAAATCCAGGTAGATGATTCTGGGACCCTAAATGAAGAAGCGTGAGGCAGAAACTGCATCTTTCCTGCCTCATCCGGACACAAGATCTGAGTGTGGCAGATGGCTGGAGCACTTAAAACTTACAGCACCGCTCTGCCTGGCTAATCACAAGCTACCTCCTCCTGGGCCTTCAGCACATTGCTGGAGGGGACATGCGGAGAGGTCAGTACTGGGTCCAATACTGTTTTAAAATCTTCATTAATGATACAGATGATGGGAAAAGTGTACCCCCACCAAGTCTGCACATGATACAAAACTGGAAGGAGTGGCTGATAGATCAGATGAGTCTGCTGTCATTCAGAGGGACCTCAACAGGTTGGAGAAATGGGATGACAGGAATTTTATGAAGTTCAGCAAAGGGAAAGGTGAAGTCCTCCTGTCCCTGGGGAGGAACAACCCCATGCACTAGGACATGCTGGGGGCCATCTGACTGCAAAGGAGTAAAGACAGAGCCAGACTTTTCTCACTGGTGCCCAGTGAAAGGACAAGAGCCGGTAGGAACAAGTAGAAACACAGGAAATGCCACTTAAGAAGAAACTTTTTCACTGTGAGGGTGGTCGAACACAGAAAAAGGCTGCACAGAGAGATTGTGGAGTCTCCATCCTTGGAGCTACTCAAAACCCAACACTAGCTCTACCTCACCATGCTCTGAGTGGGAGGGTGGTACTAGATGATCTCTGGAGGTGCTCTCCAACTTCATCAATTCTGTGTTTCTTGTGGTAGCTGGAGTGGTTCAAGCCAATGCTGCTCCTCTGAGCTGACAGTCCAGTCTTAATGGACTCCTTGATTCCTTTGAGGCTATGTACCCATTTATCTTAATGGTGCTGGTTTTTAAGTCTGCTTCCCGGTTCTTTAGCAATACCTCTACAGGCTTTTCTGAATAAACCCTGTTCAGATATGAATATAAAACTAAGCCCTATTGTCAAATAAGAGTGATGCCAGCATTTACCACCATTTTCTTTTTCCACCCCAAGTGCCAATGATTAGATTCTGATGCCTTCAGTCCCTTACCCATCCTGGCATGGCTTCTTTAGTAAGGGATTATGAATGCAGAAGTGTAAATTGAAACAAGCATTTCTGTATTAGAATACACAGAGTTATCCACCCTCATGCAGCCATCCCAGATAGAGATATTTTATTCCTGTCAGCTGAAAATTTTCTCTACTCTTTGTCTGGGAATGTGGCCCCTCTTGTGCAGAAGTAGCGATGAACACACCTTTGACATCAGCAGGAAGAGGATAACAAACAACTCTGTAGCCGCAACATGTCTTCAACCAGCGGAGTTCTTTGTGAGGTGAATATTAGTCCATAGCCTCAGCTCTTGGCCCTCCCCTAGGGCTGTAAGACACGTCCTGGGTCACTGAGGCTATGACCCCTCTGTGTGGTCACCCTCCTATACTCGGCTTTAGAGGTTTGTCAAACCGCATTGTAAAAGCAGTTAATTCTGTGGTTTTACTCCTTTGTTCACACTGAGAGACCGTTCCTTCACCCCTTGAATGGGTAGTGGTTGCTTAATGCCATAAGCAGATTTGCACTTGGTTGGATCCAAGGATCCTCTAGCCCAATCACTTCTTATCCAAAGAAGGCTACAGCAGAGGCCCTAGGGAAGAGTTTTGGGAACGCAAAGCAAGCTTGTAGCAGCACATCTTCTGGATGTTCTTTCCACCTCTGGCTGTCAGAAGTACAGGGACTTCTGGAGGCAGAGGCAAGCCCTTGGTGTTTCATAGCCCTTCATGGCCTATTAAGCTTGCACAAAATGAAGTGAACTATAAGGAAACCTAGGAGAGTGTCCAACATCCACAACGTCCAGGAGCAAGGAGGTCTAAATGTCCTTTGCTTGCTTTGAATGTGCTGCTCGTTAGGGCCAGGTCTGGCCCTTAATTATGAAACTGGATGGCTTATTTGCTTTGTGGCCTCATAGCAGCATACATCACTTCAAAATTCCCCATCAGTTGTGTAGGCTGAAGAGTCCTATGTCATTCTAGCACAGCAGTCATCCCACCTCTTTGATACTTGTTCTGCTCTGCATCTTTCCAATTGGGCTATATCTTTTTGGAACTTAAGTAAGCTTGTTTGTCCCCATGCCAGCATGTTCCTGTGTCTTAAATAGCTCTGCCTCCCTTTAGGCATTTTGGATGAAAGGCCTATGGTGCCATGAGATCTGTGGAGGTGAAGGATGGATGGGGAGAGGAACCAGGAGCTCCTAAAGATTAGAAGGTGTGAAGGGAGCAGATACGTGGCTGGCACAAGACAGTCTAGCTCCATGGTGGCCCAGTAGCTTATAGCAGCTGAGCCCTGTTTTACCCTTTTCAAACAGCTACTGAGCATTTTCTTTCAGAGTCTTGATCTCTGGAGCATAAATTGAAATGGAAGAAATTCCATTTAATCATAGGAAAAACCTTTTTTTTCATGCTGAGGGTGGAAAACACCACAGCTTTTTTCAAAAGGGTTAGTGGATTCGTCAGCTTTAGAGATACTGAAAACCTGACAGGACAATGTCCTAAGCAACCTGCTCTAGTTTACCATGCTTTGAGCAGTGGGTTTGGACTAGATGATCTTTGGATGTTCCTTCCGACCTCAACTGTTCCATGGTTCTGTGACATCTCTCTTCAGCAGAAACACTGCCCGCATTTCTGTCCTAATTGTATTCCTCAGCAGTCATTTTCCTGAGTCACTGTGCAAACTTTACTTTTTCTTTTAAAGATGGCAGTGGAATGGTTTTCCCCCTTTAATGTGAACACCTATGCTGAGCAAAGGCATTTCCAGACACCCATTCAAGCTGTGCTTCAATGCAGAGAGGAGTGAAAGAGTCATTGGGCCAGAGGAGGTCTCTGCAGATGGAAGAGAAGCCTTCCAGGATCTTTCTTAAGGATCCAGTCTCTGTTTGCAACATAATTTCTTTTTTTTAAGGTACTGAATGTTTTGGGTTAAGTGCAGGAATTTGCTGGGTATGGAACTCAAGTCTCTCCTGTTCTAGAAGGGTGTCCAGGACACTTGGTTCCAGAACCACATTCATTTATGTTCTATCTTTTGCTCAGTGAAATCTGAGTCTTTGCTACACATAGACATGATTTTTGAAAAAAGATTCATACTTCCTCCCGTTTTCTGTTCCCAGCATAAAGTGGAGGCTAACCTGTCTCCTTGTCTCACGAGTTCAAGTCTCAAGATCTCCATCCTTTCCTGCACGTAGCTGAAGGGCATCTTCCCCAAGAAGTTCCCTTTGCATTTATCTTAGGTTGTGAATGAATAATGGTGCCACTGAAATTTTCTGTTTTCTAACAAAGTTTCAGTTACATTTTGTGGTTTATTTCTTGTGGAATTTAGAGCAAATGTCCACCAACCTCCTCCTCATTTTTTACCAATTATAGGTGAAATAATGAACTTTCTGAAAAGGGGGATATATTCATATTTATGTTGTTAATGTCTTGTCTTTCTCTGACTAGTTCTAATAAATACTTCAGAATATAAAGTGCATTTGAGTTAAAAGACGCTTGGAGAATGTTAGACTATTCAGCAGTAACTCTGATGTACATTCTTAGGTCAAGGACCTAACCTTTGTTTGCTGCGAGCTCCATTTGGACATTGAATTCCTCTTTAGCAGGGCTTCTTGTATCTATTTGTTAAAAAAAAAAATCAATCAGTAAATACAGCAATTATGTTCAAATTCCAACAGTATTTTCACATAATATAAGAAATAATTTGAATTCTTACCTTTTTGTCCCAGAGAGTCCCAAAGACAAAAATGAATAATCCCTAGGAGACAGATAATTACACTCAGTTTGATGACACCAACTTTTTAATTGCAGTACCTCATAATTATCTCAGACATTGTCCACGTTGACCATTTAAACTCTGAACTCTTTGATAGATGGCATTTTTCTAACTGCACCTCACATAATAGACTGTTGATGTGGTAAGAGTTCTCCAGGGCTGGCCTGCTTAAACTGTGTGTATATCTGGTCTACAAAAGTGACACAGCTAGTTTGCTAGCACTAAACATATTTGGAAGAAGGGACCGTTGTGTATGGAAGACATACCCTGCTTATGCTCCCCAGGTAAGCTAGGAAGCTTACAATGTAAAAGGCAAGTGAGTTTGGTCTCAAGCATACAATTTTGAGGCTGTTCTTAAGAGACAGAGTATACATAACTATTGTGTCCTTAAGAAATCCCGTTGTGTTGGGATCCTACTGGCCACCTAAATATGTTGTTGTAAAAATCATACTAACTGAAAACTCTCATTCATGTGTAGTTTGATCAGTTATTCTCTTTATTATTAGTACTACTCAGCTGTTCTTTGTGACTTTCATGTTGTTTATACTCCTCCATTACTTGAACCCACAAGAGCACAATATGATGCCTCCAGATGCACTATAAATGAGACCAGACATGCTGAAGCTTGCCCACCTGAAGATAATAGGGCTATTTTCCTGATCTTCAGGAATGAAGTTCTTCCCAAAGCTACTGGAAAAGTTGGAAGTTATCTTTATGTTGGCTTTATCTAGAAGACGCATCTGTTAAGGCAGCTGAGAATGCAAAATACTGCCGAATTCCTGGAACGGGTTTCCCAAAGAGCCCTTTGGGAATAAGGATGTGTAAGGCAACCCTGAGCTTTCCCAAGCTGTTTTTATTCCCCCTCCAAGCACAGCACTGCAAGAATGTCACTACATGTTAAATGGTCATAGAGGAAACAAAACCATACTTATGTGTAACTCACCTGCAAAGCATTGAGCAAAGCAAAGAGGATGTGGAAAGCTCGATGGCTGTCTTGGATGACAGTGGCAAGGCCAAATCCCCAGGTGAGGCCTAACAGTGGTGTCAAGATGGCCACACTTTTGCAAATTTGAAACAAAGAGTTCCTCTCCTGCCTGTTTGACCTATCCCCAATAGTTGGCCTCAGTATTTTTATTATAACAATTGCGGTGATGAACAAATTCATGGCCACAATGATCAGGGCAGGTATGACGAAGGCCAAGAGAGCTTTGCTGTCCTTCCAGTTGAGCCAGCAGACATCCTTTCTGGTGTAATTGTTCCCCGGCAGTGTGACAGCGATGGTGACGACTGCAATGACAAAGGGGCACCCATATCCCAGACAGAATGCCACTGCTTTCTGAGCAGTCTTGCTTGTGTTATGTAAAATGAAGACCAGTCTGTAGAAAAGAATGAGGCCCAGGCTGAGCATCCAGAAAAAGACACACAGGTAGAACAAATGGATGAAGAAGGTGGCCACAAAACAGATACCTCTGCTCATCTGTCGGTTTTGGTCATTGATGGAGGCAGTGACAATGAACCAAACGTCAGCAATCAGGAGCGATGTAGCTATGTTGAATATACAGACATGGCGCATATAGGAGGTTGTGTTGTTTGTCACGTATTTCCAGACTAAGGATTCAATTATAATGCAGGCCACCAAACTCAAGATTGAAATGGCCAGGCCAATGTAGGTAATATAATCTTCAAAGATTACCTGGGAGGATTTATCAGGTGACATCAGAATGGAGAATGATGTCAAGTGATTGCAGGAGCAAATGACATAATTTTCAACCTCTGTGGGTGTACAACCATGAGTATCCCAGCCCGCCATACCTTTGTTGAGTGTGAAGTTCCAAAAGACACACTGGGGCATCGTTAGAGACGGGTTTTTCTTTGCAAAGGTCATATTAATATCGAAATTCTGGCTTCTGTTGCTGCTCACAGTTGTTGTTATCAGTAAGCCGTTCACATACTCAGACTCATTCCGGGGCAAAATATGTCCAAGTTTTGAGTACATCACACTGACAATGGTTGAATTTTGGGTTAGAGTCTGAATTTCAGTTTCACCAATGAGCACATTAACTGTGAGGTTTTCTGTACTGTGGAAGGTCTTATTATAATCTGTGCTGCTATTTTCTGGGACAACTATGCCTTGCAGCTGAAGGGTCTTTGCAGAGACAGAAGGAATGGTATTATTAACTGGTTGGAGGCGCAGGGAAAAATTTTCTACCGAATACAGTAACAAAGAACTTTTGGGTGTCTCCTCTTTATTCAGTTCTTCCCAAACTTTGGTTGTGGAATCAGCAACAATAAAGTCCACTGTGGAGAGGAAATTCTGGAACAACAACAGAATAATGCTGTTACTGAAATCCCATAGAAATCATTGCTGTTTCTGATGGTAATTTCTGCATGGTCCTAGAATTGCCTTTTGAAAAAGTCCAGCATTTTCTTATTTTCCTCAATCCATGTGAAACCTTCAGTTGTTAACCCTCTGCATGCTCTGTTTACAAGTTAAGGTTTCCAAAAGTGGAGCTGCATGTTTTTTTTTCACATATGACTTAGTATTTTTTTTTCTTCTTTCCCTTCTTTCCCTTCTTTCTCAGCCTATGTGCTATCTTTGATTTCTCGCTCTCTCTCATATAGGGTTCTCCAGCTACAAAACATCAAGTATCTTTGTACTTTTCTGCTCAGAACAGCAGTGCTTTTCCTGTGTACCTCATAATCAAGGTTCCCAAGTATTTCTAAGCTATGTTTTGCCATTCATTTGTTGTAATATCTAATTGATTTTCCTTGCTTGATCCCTATCCTTATTTCAACCCTTTTTTCTATTTCTGCTCCTACTCATAGAATCATAGAATCACAGAATGGTTTTGACCTTTAAAGATCGTCCAGTCCAACCCCCCTGCCATGGGCAGGGACATCCAACCTGACTGTGAATAATTCCAGTGATGGGGTATCCACAACTTCTCTGGGCAACCTGTGCCAGTGTCTCACCACCCTCATCATAAAAAATTTCTTCCCTATGTCCAAGCTAAATCTACCCTCTTTCAGTTTAAAACTGTTGCCCCTCGTCCTGTCACTATAGGCTCTGCTAAAAAAGTCTTTCTTCATCTTTCTTAAAAAGAAGCCCCTTTCAGGTATTGAAAGGCCGCAATAAGGTCTCCCTGGAGCCTTCTCTTCTCCAGACTGAACAGCCCCAACTCTCTCAGCCTTTCCTTATAGGAAAGATGTTCCAGCCCTCTGACCATTTTTGTGGCCCTTCTCTGGACTCACTCAAGCAGGTCCATGTCTTTCCTGTGATGAGGACCCCAGAGCTGGACGCAGTACTCCAAGTAGGGTCTCACAAAAGCAGAGTAGAGCAAGAGAATCACCTCCCTCGCCCTGCTGGCCATGCTTCTTGTTAAGCAGCCCAGGATATGATTGGCCTTCTGGGCTGCAACTACACATTGCTGGCTCATCTCCAAGTTTTCATCCATAATTCCTTGTCCTTTCCTGTAACTTAGAATGCTAGAGACATTTATGAGTCCCTAGATTTCTAGGTGCTAAGCATACAGTAGTCTCTCTTTCATGCATAGGCTGCTTGTCTTCATCATTTTGACTTCTGATAAACTCTTCTGTATCTTTGCTGCCATTTCATCTCATTCCGTTAATACTTTCCTGTTTCTGACCCTAGCTAACTGTGAAATCTCGTCAGGAAGAATGTCATCCTCTGTGACAAAAGGGGCCAAAGGGCTTGATAAGTATAGGTAAGACTTAAAATAAAACCTTACTTGAATATTGTCCTCCTTTGCATCTGCTGGGATAGAGGAGATCATATCCAGGATGGTAACGATTGCTCCAAGGTTTGCAGAAGAATTGTTTATTGTGCTTTGTTCTTTTTCTGTCTTTTCCCTAAGCTCTGCAAGGTAGTTAGGTAGGTTTGCTTTTGCCTCAGGACTGCTGACCAAGCACTGGAACAAAAGATAACAGTACATCACATATGTGCAATTTGCCTTGAGCTTGATACTCCTCCATAATGGCTACCCTTATACTAGTAAAATAAACAGAGCCAGGGTCATTCTAGACACGCTGGTAGTGTTCAACTCTCTGACCTTCCAGAACAGGGTATCCTGACTGCATATTGAGAGTGATCTCTCATCTGTGCTAATTCGCAGACTGCTCCTGGAAATTTAGGGGGAGAAAATAGTTGGCCTGGGCCCAAATCATATGAGGGAGCAACTTAGCAAGTTAAGAAAATACATAATTGAGTAGCTGTACCTCTGCCTGGGACCTTGCTGTGCCTAATTTGCTAAAATAAACATATTTGATGAAAGAAAGATAATTGTTCTCATCTAACCTCACTGAGAGAAGGGTGACTCTGGATGGTTTGTAGAAGTGAAGAGTGCTGTGATAGGATACCTAGGCTGAAAGTCGAGGCCCAGCACCTATCTGTGAAGTGCAGCGTGCTGAGGGGGGATGCTAAACAGGGCCTGGGTCTGAGGTTGGGCAGTGGCCCAGAGTTGTCCCTACTGCATGGTTGTTAGTGTACTCTGTAGCATGCGTTGGGCTTGTGCCAACTAGCGTCCACCCAGGCAATGCCTGAGCATGGTTCAGAGAACATCCCAGGCCAGCGATTGCTCTTGCTGGACGCTATTAATAAGGTCACCTTGTCTGGGGGAGAGAGCGTCCATGTGTATGGATGTTAGCCATGCAGTGCCACATGCGCTCTAGGCCAGAGAAGGGGACCTAGCCTCTTTCACTGACTTGTGTGGATATATCCAATCATTCTTTACATCCTTTAAAAGACAGTTTTAATTGAATATTTGATTTTTTAGTGTCTCATATATTTTAGATTATGTTAAGCAAAAAAACATCCAACAAAAAATTTTGCTCTCTCCTTCCCTCCCCCGCCCCAACCTCTAGAAAACTCATAAATATTACCTTGGCACTAGTCAGCAGTTGGTTTACTGGTACAGACAGGCAGTCATTCCTTTCAATCGACCATGATTTCTTGGAGCACTTGTAAATTATATTGCCTCTGGTAAAACCATCTGGATTATTTAACTCACAGCATGGCTTTATTAATGTGGCCCCTTCTATTCCAGTGCCAAAGCTGCCTGAGCAGGAAACTTCCTTACCTGTGTTGAGAAAAAGACATAGACGTAGAAAACTAAGAAGCAGGGAGATGAATAATTTACCCCCATCAAACCTGTGACCTCCTGAAGTTCAGAGGTCTTTAAATTACTTAGGATTTCAGCTTGCTCTCTTCATTGATTATGACCTTTCAGGATGTATATGTCTTGCATTCCCAGTTTTTTGGAATAATGAAATTAAAAAGAAAATTGAATAAAGCCCCTTGCTTTTGAGTACTGAATCAAATCAACAAACCAATACCCAAAGTTTTAGGATCTGTCTGTTAGATTACATGGTTAGATAGGGGTGGAGTGGGATTATATTGACCACTATGTGGACAGTAATTCACACAAAGTTTATTCTACTAAGGGACTCAGTGCTGTTGCAGCACTAATAGGAAATTCATTAAGACCTTGATAAGGTCTTCTAATAGGAAATTCATTAAGATCTTAAGGCCTCAACACCTTTGGTTGGATTAGTTATATCTGTAAGTATCTGCTGATTAAAGTAAATAAAGTGTCTGCATATTTATTGCCTAAGAGAGTGAAATCTGGCCAGATAGTGATTCAATAGTAGACATCACTACTGTGGAAAAAACCAAAATTTCTGCGTTATGGGGATATCCAACATTTCTTTCTTTCCCATTTAGAATAAGAAGCTGAAATATCCAAACTCTGGTCAGAACTAAACAACAAAACTGGATTTAGCAATGTTGAATTGTAATTACCCAGCATTTCCTGCAGAGCTGACTGGAAGCTGGGTCTGCCCAGGTCTCTGCAACACCTCATGGAGGCTGCCATTCTTGTGTTTAAAGGGGATATGCTCTCCTACAGGCTGACCTCCTGAGCTTCTTCCTGAGGCGCCACAATCTTTTACCCTTGCTAAATTGTTGGTGCAAGCTGGGAGCTGTATGACCACATTTCAACACAGGAGATGAAGCTCAGTGGTGCAGGTTGCACCAGAAGGAAGTAGGGACAGGAGATGACTGAACTACAACTGCTTGGGAACATACTGGGGCCACTGTCAAATACAGTGAAGACAAAACATCTTGTTTATTTATTTTTTAAAATTACAGCAAAATTGATATTTTCCTCTGTATTTCAAAATTTCCTGTCAAAGAAGGAGACTAAAGTTCTTGGCTAAAAAAACCTGCTCCTGTTAGGTGTCACCAGTGATAAATTTGTGGCATCTGATTTAACAAAGATACTTGGATTTCCTATTTAACAGCTTTAAATAGAAATTTTTTTCTTACCAGGTATCAGGCGCAGTGTTATATTTTCACTGTTGACTTCCTGTTCAATGTGGTTAATAAACTTGCAATGTGCCGTGACATTTTTCTCTTCGCTGCATTCTGTTTCTGTGTAATTGTACATGTAGCAAAACAAATTTCCTTTTTTCTTTTTCCCTGTATGGAAGGATTAAGATAGGTTAACACAGATTTGGGGTCTATCAGCTAGCAGACAGCAGAAAGCATCTGCAAAACTTTCTTTTCTGTGGGTCCTAGAGAAAAAAACTTCCTTTGTGAAAAAGCTTCCTTTTTGTATGTTGTCTCTTTACTCCCCACTTAATAAATCTTCTGGCAGCTGCTGCATGATCAGTGCCTTTTCAGCTACTGGTGTATGAGCAAATCCTGCCCAAACCCTCCTTTACTCTGCAGGAACCAAAATTTGCTTTAGAAACCATTTTGGAGAATACTCTTTCTGCTTCTGCTTCTACCACAGGCGTTTCATTTAGGCTAGGATACTTTTTTGCTGTTCTTACGTGGTTCTTTTGAACTCAGGATCTGCACCACAGTCCCGTTGCTTTTCAGTATGCCTGTGCCTGAGGGTCCCTGACTGCAACCTCTTCCAACAAGATCTTGGCATTTTTCTCAGCAGCCAAAGGACCCCTCAGTCTCCACCTGCTTTACACTTCAGCCTGTTGTTTTTACGCTCCTGCATGCTTTCTGAGTTAGTTTAGGTGGCTTTCCTTTGCTTTTTTCAAATTAACTGTTTTGTAACCCACTTGAAAACTTCTAGTATATAAAAACATGCCAGGGAAGCTGCAGAATTGCCCTAAATTTGAAGACATAGAAGCTTAGGCTTTTGTGCTGCTAAAGATATGTTACCTGTATCCTTGAAGAAAACAGAATACTTCTCTGAATTGCATTCTTAATGTGTTATTATACATTTTTCATGAATTAGTAGATCATCTTCTTAAGGAATGTTTCATGTTCATCTTCTTAAGGAATGAATCATAGAATCATTAAGGTCAGAAAAGACCCTTAAGATCATCGAGTCCAACTGTTAACCCCGCACTGCCAAGTCCACCACTAAACCATGTCCCTAAGCACCACGTCTACCCATCTTTTAAATACCTCCAGGGATGGGGACTCAACCACTTCCCTGGGCAGCCTGTGCCAGGGCCTGACAGCCCTTTCGGTGAAGAAGTTTTTCCTAATATCCAACCTAAACCTCCCCTGGCGCAGCTTGAGGCCATTTCCTCTCGTCCCATCGCTTGTTACTAGGGAGAAGAGACCGACCCCCACCTCGCTACAACCTCCTTTCAGGAATTTCCTTGATACTCAGTTCAAAAAAGTGGCAGAGGAGTGGAAGATAAAAGCAAATAAATGGAGTTCAGCAATTTCTCATCTGAACAAGGATGAGGATGCTCACTTCTCACTGCCTGGCAAGGTAAACCAAACATCGAATTTACCTATTATGTATTTATCACTACAGCAGTGACTTCAGTTGCTCTTCTATTAATCTCAGCCATGATCCCCAGGCATAGCAACCATCCTAAAAAAAGTCCATTACCCCTTTTTTACACTCTCAGGAGTGCTTGTGGATTGTCATAATAGCAGTAAATATGAATTGGTTACACGGACCTAACCGGAAACAAAAAAACCCAGGGACTGGGTTGTGACACACAGTGCAACTAGTGATTCTGCAAGTTTATTGTTCTTACCAACTTGAAATTCATTTCGTTGAACCACAAATGTAACAGTGTAATTTTCCATGGTGTTAGCACTTATGCAGCACTCAAGGGCTTGTGGCAGTTTGCACTGTATAGGTGCTTCAATGGGGTCTATCAGGATGTTCTGCTTCAGAGGCAAGGAAATAATCTTAATTGTCATGTTGGCAGAACTCTCCAGGTACTTCTGGGAGAATGTGCAGATGTAGGTGCCTGAAAGAAGTGACACAAAAACCATGGCTCAGTCAACAGAAGTGCTCCTCAGCTTTTGCATGGTCATGAGCCCTAGTACCGAACAAACACAGCGATGTTGGCAGCATCATGTCTTGCTGTCCTCCAGCAGTTATGATTTTAACTCTTTTTTTTTTATTTACTGTGGCAGGGCTAGGGATGCTGTAAATGATCTGGTACAGCAATTTGATTGCCTTTGTAGCCAATACAAACGAGGTTCACTCACCGTTCCAGTCCTGTGTGGCAGTCTTCACTGTAAGCACAGACATGGCTGGAAATTTGCTATTTTTGATGCACGTACCACAGTCTACTGTTTTTGTTTTATTTCCAGACTGGATTTTCCAACTGATACTGTCATAATTGCTCACATCACTTTCACACGTTAGATTGAAAGCATATCCCTCGGAAACTGATGAGTTTATGCTTGAAGATATTGTTACCTGGGCTGAGACAACACAAGATAAATGTTACATTATTGAGACTCACTTGTTATAATCATTTGCCTGCAAATGACATGTGCCACAGAGGCCACGTACACATTAAAAAGCTGATGGTTTGTTACATGCTACCTGACTCTTACCTGTCCGGAGGTACGTCACTCTGATGTTTTGACTGCGCCTGGCACCCTGTCCAGTCCGCAGCTCACATGTGTGTGTCGTCACTGTACCTGACTTCTCAGGAGGGCATAGTAATTCATTGATGTTGAGCTTGTATTCAGTGCAGTTTTTAGTGAAACTGGAGACTCCTAGAGAGAAATAAACATTCCTTGAAGGGCTATGGATGTCCAAAAATACCTGGGCTCTGGAAACCACAAGCAATCGCTCTAGCTAAGGAAGACTTTGTGGGTTTGTATGTAACCTTTGACAACGTGGGTCTTTTAACTCATCGTTGCTGAAGTTCATTGACATCTTTTACTATGGCAACACTCACAGTGGTCTTCCAAAGGCCTGAAGTCCCTCAGCACAGTGCTGGGCATCTGCTGACAAAACCAATCTGAGAACAACAACATTGCTTGGATACCTCAGGATAAGCCAAAATGCAGAGTATTCTAGTTCAGCCTAACCTCATTATCTGTGATGTTTAGGATGAGTAAGATAAGTAAAAGAGGAGTAAATAGTGCAGATTTTAGTGTGATCCTATTTTGAAATAAACATTTGGAGGTACTTGACAGTCATTCAACTTTAAATCTGAAGAGTTCTGGTTTAATTATAAGGGGAAAACCTCACTAAAGCTGTCCCATGCTGCAACTGAAAGTGCATCTGGCATGAGAGCAGAGTTCCTGGGGGAAAGCCCAGCCACAGGGAATCAAGGGCAAAACAGCTCATTACAGTAAGCCAGGATCAGCCCTCTCTCTGCAAGGACCTGCTGCACACCAGTACCTGTCCTCTGTGGAAATGACTGTGCACATGAGCTTTGAAGGTTTTCTCTCATTTTGCTGTCCTGCTTTCTGCTAAATTTCATTTCTAACAAACAATTAACAATAAACAGTTAATCCATACCCATAAAATATTAAGAGGGCAATAGCCTGTTTATGACTATGGTTCATACACATTTATGAGCATTTCTATTGATGTTATTTTGCAACTCTTTGTAATACATTTACTCGGAACCTTATTAGCTCTTTATTTCCATATTAAAAGTAAAGTCTTGTGGGATGCCACTGACTCAACTGACAGGTGATGCATCACAACCACAGGTGGAGAGGGAAACTGCGCACTCAGTGTTTAGCTATGCTGCAGCTGTTTCAAAGTGTAGCACCTGCCTCTCTTGGTTGCCAAACCTCCGTGTGTGGTACACAGAAGCTTTTCATAGCCTAAGGGTGATTCTGGAGATAGTGGTGGAGACTGATGCACTCATCCTTGCTCTCAAAACTAGACAATGCAGAAATAAGGTTTTTGGAAAGAATTGGTATGATGCTGGATGGCACGGTTTTAAGCATCAATGTCTGCACAGTTCATGGAGATGCCCAGAATCCCACTGGCACCTGCACAGTACGTATGGAGTCTGTACCATGCCATTCATCCATTGTCCTATGGAGTCTGTACCACGCCGTCCATCCATTCTCCTTCCCACACGCACACCCCTTTGGAGCATACCCTGTATTCATCCTAGGACTTGGCGTTTGGGGTAGCCAATTAGGAGAAGATCTTTGAAGAACAAACAAACCTAGCAGGTGAAAGACAATCTTTTGTTAATCTTACCTGTAATATTGATTGCTCCATTTACTTTCCAGTCACCAGTAAGTGATGGTAACTCTCTGTCAATACAACAGGACAGCAGAGGACTGTTTGTCTGCGCTTCAAGACTATTGCATATAACACTGATGTCGTCTAAGTTTGGAGCCATGTGTAGCGGAGAGACTGCTATCGTTTTCGTGTCCGTGTATATCAGTGTGTCAGACTGACTGCTGTTTGTGAAAACGCACTTATAGGAACCTGTAAAGCATAGGCAATATCTTAGCATTGGGAACATGTTTTGCTGTTTTTAACTCTACATTTGGAGTTAGGAGCTGGGAGCTAATTCCACACCTAGTTTTCACATCTCCCTGCTCTGCAGTGGCTCTGCTACTTGCTAATCAAAATGTACCCTCAGGTCATCAGCAGTATGCTTTCTGCAGACTCCTGGTGCCGAGTGTATCCAGATTAAGCAGCTTCAGTGTTGATGGGTACTTGAGAAGAGACCTGCACTCTGGGACTGAAATACTTAAAATCTGGCTGAGTTGGTATTTTTGGGGATCTGTATATTGCCCATAGTCCACGTGGCAGCAATATGTCACGCTAAGAATGCAGACTGACTGTGCAAAAGGTTCCTACACAGAATGGGTGAGAGATAGGTGCCCAGGGTGGACTCCACAAGAGCTGGCACTCTGACTGCAGCTCATATGCTGCTCAGAATGTATTGCCAAAGAGAGCAGAGTATTGATCAGCCTCTTTCTCAGGCACTTGTCCCCTGGATGCAGCCAAGCTTCCTTTTGAAACTGGCAATCAATCAGAGCTCCAAACTTTCTTCATACGTTAGGTACGTGGGATCCCCTTCCCCACTGGGATAGCCAAGTGAGTAGGCCACTTACTTAGGAGTGGAGACACAAAGGTTCAGGGCATCCTTAGCCCAAAGTATTTTGGAGCCACGACTCCTACCTTGTGTATGTGTGCCCAAATATGTGGCCACAGGCTGCCCTTTTTGAAGTTGAATGTAAAATTCATGGTCCAAAGAGAAGAACTGAGTGGGACCTTGAGTCAAAGCTCTGATAACACATGATAATTCCCCTGGTAACTCCTCCCAGTAAAATGCCACCACTTTACCTGGTTCTGATTTTCAAAAAGCTCTAAACATGAGCACATGAAAAACTCCCAACTCCAAGCTCTGCTTAGTTAGGTTATGTTTGCAAAGGGGGCAAGGGCCACCAAGGACAAACTCAGCCACAGCCTCAAGTTACCACACCCAAACAGTAGGAAGGCCTCACAGCCATGTAGTCACTGCTGTTCTCTTGTGATATGACAGTGAAGGCTGGCACTGAGAATACCCAGGCCTGTATAGTCACTTCAGTCAGTTCACATCTTACTGGCAATGCCAGTCAGTATGTAGTTCATTAAAGAAAAAAAAAAACCACTGGAAAATTATAAGGGACAGTGTATTTTTCACATTTACTCTAGGAAAATGCAGTCACTGCTTTCCTCTTTGCTTTTTATAGAACTAGTCACACTAGAGATTTACATCTGCTGTTTTAATGATAGAAAATCATACCAGAATCCTTCATCGTAACGTTGGCAATTTTAAGAGTCGACTCTGAGGCTTTCATTGACAATTTTCTCTTTATCGAATACGGGAAGCCGACTGAAATGGCCCGATCAAAGTGATACCAGGTCATATTGTCAGATCCTGAATTTATCTGACAAGTCAGTTGTACTGTATCCCCTTCAAAAATGTCTACAGGACTCACGGTGAAGTTTGTCTGATCTGGGAAGACAAAGAGCAACATTTTGCATTATTGTGATTTCAGCTCATATCCATATGGTGTCTTTCATGTCGTGGGAATCCTAGGTGCTTCACAACTAATATGCACTCGGCATCAGTTGCAGGGCACTACCTCTGATACAAGCTATGCAATCTTCCTGCAACATATTCTTCTACTATCTTTGCCAGCCAAAGATCCCAGAAGGTTTTATGCAGAGAGCCAGAGATGTTATCATGCCACTACTTTCTAAGTAGATAAAATGGGAGGACAAGCAACCAGGTTGAAGTAATCCTCTGAGACAGACAGTCCAGCGCTCAGTGCACTGAGGGTCCAGCACCTCTGGGGCACTTGATCAGATAACTGAATTGTAACACACTCTCCAGCAGCAGCATGGAAAATGTGCCAAGGAAGCCAGGGGGAACCTGTTCTCATGTAACCTGCAAGAGGTTTTTGTTTTGTTTGAAGAAGAGGGAAGTGCTGGCACCCTGATATGCTAAGAGCTGTCTCAGTTCTGGTGGTGAACTTAAGGGTATTCCATCTCTCTCCCATGGAAAGACTGCATCAGGGTTCAGTAGAGCAGCTGGTAGGATTTGGTTTTCCGTGGGAGGTACTGCGTGCATGGTCATCTCATGTAAGTCCTAAGCTTTGGTGGCATGGGATGAAATCAAACAACCAGAGAAATAAATGTTTTTTGAAGGTCCAGTACCAAATAATCAACAGTATAAGGCAGCCACATGGTTCAGGCTAGAAATACTGAAGTAAAGGTTGAAGGAAAATACTGAGAGAGCTTTGAACTTACTAGTTATTTCTGTTGTGAAGGTAGTTGGCTTTAGCTGGTACGATGCATGTAGAAATCGTGGTACAAATCTATTGGAACTTGCTATCTGGTCAAAGCTTGCTGCTCCTGCTTTTACTTCATAGTTCACAAAAACACTTCCAGGCCTAAACAGATACAAGAACAAGAGAAGCACCAGAATCAAATTTCCTTGCATATTAGTGATTTTCCATGTTGTGGTGACCCATCTTGCCTGGCTAGGAAGGCTTCACAGGGCACACCTGTGAAGGCTCCTGTTGTGACTCAAGACATACTCTGGTATACAAGAAGGTTGTGCTAACAGTTTTTCCCAAAGTAAGAACACCTTTATGTGACATCATCTCCTTCATCTGCTGTCTATTTCTAGTAAACTTCCCTTAGAAAACCTAAAATACAGCTGCATTTAAATATGTGTGGACTTGAGTAATGTCTCTGTTATCCAGATCCAATGTTATATCCAGAGTCAATGTACTAATTCATCTTCCTGATGACCTAGGAAATTATGTTAGGTTTACTCGCATCTTTTTCCCCTTTTGGGTGGAATTTCCCAGTTTCTCCCACAAAAGGCTTTGATCCAGATGGAGAATGATTATGTTTCTTGGACTTTTGCACAGTAGTGAATTTTACCCACAATCCTATTTCCATGCTAATAGTTGGGCTTTCCTTTGCAGCTATTATACTGTTATTTAGTATGTATATACTGGGTGCGGGTTCTAGCTAGAATGAATGTAGTCCTTGCTGACCGGTGTCTCCTTGATATTGGACATAAAGATTTGCATCTTCCAGGAAAAAATTAAATTGTTTACTTACCTGAAACCAGTTACTGTTGCCGATACAAAGCCTGGTAAACATCTGTAGCTAGCATTAAACTGTAAACAAAGACATATTACATGACATAAGTCCTCTGTATATTACTTTAGCGTGCTTAAAATAGGAAACTCTCCATTCAACATTGATGTGAATAAGGGCACATAGCATATCTGATAGAGCAGGCTCAGTTTTCTCCCCACGGTCATGGGATAAATTTGTGTTGATGGTTTCATTCTATGTGTGCTCATGTGGATTTAAGCTGGCACCAATAATGTGATTTTTTTTTCATGCTTTTAATGCAAAAGATTCCTAAATACTTCCCTGTCGGCCAGCATATTAAAATGAATGGGGATATTGTCATTGACTTTCAATGGAGGTCAGCTTTGGCCCACTTTGTAGCTACCACTGCTGCATACTTCACAGCTCCCCACAGAGACAGTGACAGTGTACCCTATTCCCCAGACACTTAGGGTAAATACCGTATTTCTTAGAGGGCTTTCTACCTCTTTAGATAGAAAACTAAAGTCATTACCGCTTTTTCAAGGTCAGCCTTATATTTTTTGTATAATTCAGAAGAAGAATTCCTGAGATCATCCCCAAAGTCTGTGTCGAGTCTGACTGACATATACATTACAATGGGCTCTCCCATGCCACATGAGTCTGTAAGGAAAAACATAAAAATAAGTGTAAAAATAACCAAAAGCAATGCTGACAAAGTGATTTCTTAGATTTTTCTTCTAATTTAATCACAGATTCTTAGAATCATATAATGGTTTTGGTTGGAAGGGACCTTTAAAGATCGTCCAGTCCAACGCCCCCTGCCATGGGCAGGGACATCCAACTTGACCTTGAATACTTCGAGTGATGGGGCATCCACAACTTCTCTGGGCAACCTGTGCCAGTGTCTCACTGTCTCATTTTTGTAAAAAATGTCCTCCTTATGTCCAAGCTAAATCTATCCCCTTTCAGTTTAAAACTGTTGCCCCTTGTCCTGTCACTATAGGCTCTGCTAAAAAAGTCTTTCTTCATCTTTCTTAAAAAGAAGCCCTTTCAGGTAATGAAAGGCTACACTAAGGTCTCCCTGGAGCCTTCTCCAGGCTGAACAACCCCAACTCTCTCAGCCTTTCCTCATAGGAAAGGTGTTCCAGTCCTCTGATCATTTTTGTGGCCCTCCTCTGGACCCGCTCCAACAGGTCCATGTCCTTCCTGTGATGAGGACCCCAGAGCTGGATGCAGGCCTCCAGGTGGGGTCTCACCAGAGCAGAGCAGAGGGGCAGAATCCCCTCCCTCGCCCTGCTGGCCACGCTTCTTGTTAAGCAGCCCAGGATATGGTTGGCTTTCTGGGCTGCAAGTGCACATTGCTGGCTCCTGTCCAGCTTTTCATCTACCAGTATTTCCCAAGTCCTTCTCCACAGGGCTGCTCTCAATCCCTTCATCCCCCGGCCTGTCTTGATACCAGGGGTCGCCCAGACCCATGTGCAGGACCTTGCACTTGGCCTTGTTGAACTTCATGAGGTTTGCACGGGCCCACTCCTCAAGTGGTCAAGGTCCCTCTGGACAACATCCCTTCCCTTTAGCGAATCAAATGCACCACTCAGCTTGGTGTAATCTGCAAACTTGCTGAGGGTGCACTCAGTCCTATTGTCTATGTCACTGATAAAGACTGAATAGTATAGACCCTCGAGGACATCACTTGTTACTGGCTTCTACTTGGATGTTGAGCCATTGACTATAACTCTTTGGACATGGCCATCCAACCAGTTCTTTATCCATCTAACAGTCCATCTGTCAAACCCATATCTCTGCAGTTTAGCAGCAAGAATGTTGTGGGGGATCATATCAAAGGCCTTACAGAAGTCTAGGTACATGACATCTGTGGCTCTTCCCTTGTCCACTGATGCAGTCACTCCATCCTCTAAGACCGCTAGATTAGTCAGGCACAGTTTGCCCTTGGTGAAGCCATCTTAATCCTAAATCAAAGTCTTACAACTTGGCAAGATTCATCTGTATAATAGGAAAGTTGGGATTCTCCTAATTTTCTATATCTAATTTAGATGCCTGGCATCTGCTAGATATCTAGACTCTCTCTCTAGCTGATGCAAAGCTGTAGACATGTTCAAAAGGTGATACATTCTGAAGGTGATAGACAGCTTTCCTACAATGGTTGAATTGTTACATTGCTCCAGTTATAGAGAATTTGGATTAATAACTTTTACCAGATACTTAATTTTTACATAGTGAAAGTTACACAGGATGAATCTTCGCCTATGTTTCACTGAAATGAATGGAAAAATCCTCAATGACTTTGGGAGGGTAATATTCTGGGTGAAGACCCATCAACGGGCACAAAAGAATATAAAATGCTTAGAGAGATACTGGAATTTTCTAAGATGAGTCCATTTAAGGACATGTCCATACGATGTGGTGGAGGAACATTTTACCCATGGCCCTGGACGTCTTAGGGGTGTGCGGCTTCCACATGGAAGAGAAACTAGCTCTAGTCCTGGAAATAGTATAGCAGTATTGATATGAGGCTGCCCTGTGATAAAAGGATTGCCTCTAAGCAGAGTTGGTTAGAACGGGCATGCTGACAGCACTGGACTGCTTCCAGCTCTAGGGCTGCCTCTGGGTATCTCTGCATGCTGCTCCACCACCAATCAAAGGCAGAGCCCTGGGGGGTTTGCCTTGGATTGCAGAGACAACAGGTAGTGCTCCACCCCAGTGCTGCCAAGCCTAAGTTTCCAGTCATCAGTCAGGTTCCTAAAAACTCATGGGCACGTTGTCACGAGAGTCATAAAATAAAACCAAACAAAAGATATGTGCTGGGGCTTTTTGTTCCTTCTCTTCTCTTGAGCACTATGGCACACTTTGGTCACATTTGTAAGTTCCTCTGTTGAAAATATGATGAGATGAAACTCTTTGCTTAGCGGAAGCTGAAAGTCCCAAAGAGGCATGTGAGTGATTCCAGGAGCTGGGGCTCCAGTATGGCACTAAACATCTGCAAGTACTTGGGTCAAGGTGGACCCATGTCACAAAGAGAAGAGCTCTAGAGCATCTCTACACACTTTCCACATTCATAGGCAATGTGGTAGCCAGCTCAGTCCTGATGTGCTGCTTTATCACACCTTTAACACTATTCCATCTTCTAACCAATATACGAGTTGTACAATGATGAAGTTCAGCACTGTTTCTCCTTACCTTCAGTCTGAAGCTCACAGTAAGCCCCATCATAGAAAGGCATTTGCCTCATGTAGCCACAGGGCAGGGCAGGTGCTAGGCTGACAGACCCGCAGGTTATCAAGTCGCGGCACACCGCCCTTGGCCAGGCATATCCACTTTCACAAGAACAACAGCTGTTGTTCTCCTCACTGGGCAGACAGACTAGTGTCAGAGAGACAGAGAAATAGTATGAGAACGGTAAACAGAGCATAATGTATAGCATGATGTATATTTACCCTGATGTATCTTTATGCCAGTGATCTCAACTAAATGTTACCCTTCTTGCGAGTTCACTTGAACGATGCAAACACGATGATCTGATGCCTTGCAAATCTTACTATACTAATTATAAATGACTAACCAGAAATGGGAACCAGACTGGTACAGAAATAAGTCTGATCAATTACTTTTAAATAATTGGATGGAGATGTGAAGTCTGATCCTAAAAATTTACCTGGCATATTGGCCAGGGTCCTATGATAGTTTTCAGATTGGATATTTCTATATTGCCTGGCTGAAAGCAAATGTATAGTCGTAAAGATTGTAAGAGCATGTAATAGTCATTCAAAGTCCCGGTGTCTAGTGAGATGCTGTGTCATTCTGACTGTATCCTGACAGATGCTGCATGAGAGAAGGTGACATTATCACAAAGTGCTTTAAAGACAAACATTCCTTCTAATAAAAAACAAAACAAAACAAAACAAAACCCACTTCAGTGTTAAGTTTTTCTGCTCTTAATGTGCTGTTGGCAAAGTAAGGTATTAACAAAGTGATTTTCACACATTGTGTGTGACCCTGAAGGCCTTTAAAAGATTCATTTGCATGTTGTTTTGAGAACTGATGAACTCTTCCTTTCACTGCTTTATGGGCCAGCGATAAGAAGGTATGAAATCTCCTCCTCTACTGTTGTAAATGCTTGGTGTGCTTGTATATCCTCTGCTGTATTAGTTACTTGGATGTGACGCTGCACAACCATTACTCACGTAATAAAACCTGTCTGATATCTTGCCCTGTAAGAATATGTTTCATGAGTTGTAACAGGAAAAGACTGCTTCTCATGCAGCCTGTCTCTGTCAGCGTCAGAGTACAGCCTCTTACAGCGATTTACGTTCCAAATACAAGTGAAGGGAAGTAAACAGTCTGATAACTGCTGTCACAGCTTCCTGAAACTTGAAAGTAACTCAGACTGCTTGTTAGTCAAACCGGAGCAAAATCCTTTGGCTCAAGCTTCCTCTGGCTTTGTCCCTTCCTTGGGAAAAGAAAAGCATTCAGGGCTATTCCTAATGCCAACATTATATAAAAAGGAGTGGTGGGATGCAGATAACAAAACCTGCTGTTGTGTGCTAGAGCTTCAGTCTTGTTGGGTCTTTCAGTAGGCAGCAGAGACAGTTCAGTTTTGCTGATTTCTAAGCCTGATGGATGGTAAAAGTGGGAGAGATCAAATATTGGCAAAAAAGCATGTCACTCAGAATATAAAAATAAATAACCAACCCACCTGTTGTAATGTTGATGTTTGAAACTGTCATTTCTACATTTGAAATATTTGTTGAAACTGGAAGATTAAGGTTTTTTATATACTCTTTGATTGGCTCCAGAAAAGATGAATCCATAAGGCTTACTTCAATGTCAACGGTGTACTCCAGAGGGGGAAGGTCAAAAATAAGCGCTGAAAGAGAAATAGCATGAGAGCACAAAGCCGTGTGTGAGGGTAAATCACAAATTGATGGCTTCCAGTTCGACATTTGGGTTCTTTGTTGCTATTTAGTTGTAGCCTAGTGTGACATTCTGCTTAGGAAATCTTGCTTCCTACTCAGCAGATACTCTGCACGTGTTTTATCTGCTGCTTGTCTGACAAAAGCCAGATTTCTTTAGTCTCAGAGCAATAGGAAGCTGATATAAATGGCATAATATATACAGAGAAAAGCTGTCTCATCCCTTCTCTCCTTTGACTCAGCAAGTGGATGGGCTGTCAGCCACAAACTGAAGCCATACAGGATTATCTTGTGACCCTTGTCCTGCTAAGAGGCTCGGTTTTTTATCTACACCATGTATTTCAACTTGCATAGAAGGTGTGTTTATATACATCATCATATGCATGCCATCCAGAAGGACCTGGACAAGCTCAAGAAGTGGGTCCATGTGAACCTCATGAAGTTCAACAAGGCCAAGTGCAAGGTCCTGCACATGGGTCTGGGCAACCCCTGGTATCAAGACAGGCCGGGGGATGAAGGGATTGAGAGCAGCCCTGTGGAGAAGGACTTGGGAAATACTGGTAGATGAAAAGCTGGACAGGAGCCAGCAATGTGCACTTGCAGCCCAGAAAGCCGACCGTATCCTGGGCTGCTTAACAAGAAGTGTGGCCAGCAGGGCGAGGGAGGTGATTCTGCCCCTCTGCTCCGCTCTGGTGAGACCCCACCTGGAGGCCTGCATCCAGCTCTGGGGTCCTCATCACAGGAAGGACATGGACCTGTTGGAGCGGGTCCAGAGGAGGGCCACAAAAATGATCAGAGGACTGGAATACGTCTCCTGTATGGACAGGCTGAGAGAGTTGGGGTTGTTCAGCCTGGAGAAGAGAAGGCTCTGGGGAGACCTTATTGCTGCCTTTCAGTACTTAAAGGGGGCTTATAAGATGGGGACAGACTTTTGACCAGGACCTGTAGTGACAGGACAAGGGGCAACAGTTTTAAACTGAAAGAGGGTAGATTTAGCTTGGACATAAGGAAGAAATTTTTTACGATGAGGGTGGTGAGACACTGGCACAGGTTGCCCAGAGAAGTGGTAGATGCCCCATCCCTGGAAACATTCAAGGTCAGGTTGGACAGGGCTCTGAGCAACCTGATCTGGTTGTAGATGTCCCTGCTCATTGCAGGGTGGTTGGACTAGATGCCCTTTAAAGGTCCCTTCCAACCCAAACTATTCTATGATTCTATGATTCTATGACAATCTCTGATCAGACAAAAGTTTCCATCTCTTTTATTTGTGCCTTTACTACTGTACTAGTTTTGGCTGGGGTAGAGTTAAATTTCTGCGCAGTAGCTTGTATGGGGCTATGTTTTGGATTTGTAACAAAAACAGTGTTGATAACACAATATTTTAGTTATTATGGAACAATGCTTACATGGCATCAAGACTCTCTTTTTCCCACTCTGTCCTCCCAGCGAGTAGGCTGGGGGTGCACGAGAAGCTGGAAGGGGACACAGCTGGGACAGCTGACCCCAACTGACCAATATGACAACACACCATATGACCTGGAGTGTGATGTCCACACTATGTCATTATGCTCAGCAATAAAAGCTGGGGGAAGAAGAAGGAAGGGGAGGACATCCAAAATTACGGCGTTTGTCTTCCCAAGTAACTGTTAAACGTGATGGAGCCCTGCTTTCCTGGAAATGTCTGAACATCTACCTTCTTCTAGGAATTAGTGAATGAATTCCTTATTTTGCTTTTCCAATTAAACTGTCTTTATCACAACCCACGGGTTTTCTCGCTTTTACCCTTCCAATTATCTCCCCCATCCCACTGGGGGAGAGTGAGCAAGTGGCTGGGTGGTGCTTAGTCGCCAGCTAGGGTTAAACCACAACAGCTACTCCTCCTTAATGATCGCAGTTCAGTACCTCAAGAGACGCTGTCCCCAGTAGTGATTTCACCCTTGGCTTACTAGAAACCTGCTCTGTTACCATACATTTGTGTACGTACTGTTTCGCTTCTGCCTTTGCATCTCTGAATGGAAGATTTCCTCTCCTAGTGCACTGTCAATCTGGAAAAAAGAGAGTGAAACTCTGTGAAAAAACAAAGTGAAGCTTTAGCTTCTGTTGTTGGCATGAAAGAATTAGTGAAGAAAATACTGGCATAGATAATTCTTTTGCCTCCACCAATCTTTGCCCCTCCCCACCCTCCTTTTCCTTTTTAAATAGAATATTTATATCTTCCAAGCAGGGAAATGTTAAACACCAGCTGAGGGATGTACTGAGTTTGCAAGTGTCTCTTTGCATATCTCTCCAAGGCAATTGTCTCAGCTTAGCAGAAATTATGTGTCTGAGCTGCAAACCAGCCGTGGGGCTGACATAGTGCTCTTAGTCCAGCCTTGCAAACTACTTGGGATACCTGGTCACTCAGCCTTTGAATCCAGAAAGTGGACTCATATTACTCTTTGCTTTCCTCTTTGCTCTGAGCTCCCAGCTCTGCAGCAGCAAAACCAGCCTGAGTAGGAGTAGAAAGGGGATTGAAATGTCTTGGCTCCAGCTCAGGTGTCAGGTCAGCTATTTTGTGGGCCTTCAGTAGCACACAGTTGACCAGGGCAGTTGTGGCACAATTTCAGTTTGACTGGGTTCATGCAGGGTGCAGCCAAGTGAGATGGGGACCATCTTATTTTTTTTAATCATGCCCTAAAAATACATTGGCACCACAAGTTAGCAAGAAAGGCTAAAGAACAAGCAAAGACTCAGACAGGAAATTTGCAGCTTTGCCAGTTTCTTGAGTCCTACTGAAATCTTTATTTACAGAAAGGGTGAATAGCTTGGCAACTCTTAAGTCATCTCTTTACATAAAGGAACCACCTGGTGTGTGATTAGAGCTGGGCTTAGTATCGCAGCTGCGCTGGCAGTGAGGATCCCAAGGTGCATGGGCATTTTTGCACTGCTAGGGGTACTACCTTTCACCTTAGATGTTAGCTGCAAAAGTTATAGAAAGCCCACTGTGATCCACTTCCCCCAGGTTTGCTCTCAGTGGTTTGTTTAATTATTCTCCCAAACAACTGCAGGGTATTGCTATGTCATGAAATACTTCACATATTTCACACCATTAAGTGATGACTCATTTTCAGGATCAGCCATGGATCAAAGATGCTAAAAATTAAAGTATTAACCTTTTCATGAAAATGCCTAAATGCTGAGCTGGAGACAGTTTGAAAAAACAGAGCAAACAAGATACTTGTTCCCTATTAGACATTTTCCAAAGGGCAGACAGGGCTGCTGGAACCAGCTATATCTTGGTTTGCCAAGACAGGGGACGGTGGCAGAAACAGCTAAAGGAGCTCCCACCTTCCTCTTCACCTCTCCTTGCCTTTTTTCAACCTGCTCAAAAAAGCACATTGTGTTCTGCTCAGTCCATCAGAGCTAAGGTCCCTGTGGCGCTAGGGACTGAATATAGATGTTAGAATCTGGTCTGGCTTGATAGGGTTCATAATGTAGAAGACAAAAGAAGTATTTTCTGGTCTAATAATAATTATGATAGTCCAAGAGCTGGTAGATTTGTAGACTGGTTTTCTTTACCAGACTATATTAACTTCCATTTGGTCAGTGCTTTTGTTCCTCTGTTCCTCTTTTGTCGTTTCTAGTTCAGGACTGTTTGTGCAGAAACTGTCTGTTACCAAACCCACATACAGGACAAAGCACAAACCAGATTTCCATAATTTGCACTATTGATGAAACAAAAGAGGTATGTGAGAATTATTGAAAAAGTGGGAAACTGAAGTAAAGCCTGAGTCCAAGCGCAACATCTAAACACAAGTCACTCAGGAGTGGCATTTTGGTCATGTGTATTCATGGCCTACTGACAAGACAGTGGTGAGTCTTCTGTCACCTCCCTGTAAGCACCTCTGTGCCTGAGCTGGTTTTGTTGACTTTGGTGGTTTCTCTCTGTCATAGAGGATGGGTGAATCCAGGAACAGTGCCCACGTGACTGTTACTTAGGCTTAGCTCCAGGGACAGCAATTTAAATCCCCTGCAGACTAACACAAATGAGAAACCAGAAGTTTTGCTCAGTTCCTTCTGGAGAGGCTTTAAGACTGGGAAGCAAGAAGAACCCCGTTCCTGGATTTCTCCATCTCTTTTACACACCGGGGAGGCTCTGGGTTCAGTTTCCCCACCTGATCTTACACTGACTTCCTCTAAGGTTTTGTGAATGTAAAGGAGAGCTATAGCAGCGGGGTGCTACAAACAGAGACCAAATGAAAACCAATGGGGCTGGGAAAGGATACTCACTACATATTGGATGAATGGATCAAAGTTTGAGTCCTGTGATGTCTGGGAATGTGCTGTGACCAGTAGAAATAGGCAGTGGAGACCTGCAGTAATCGGGGATGGCATTTTGTCCAGTGACTTTGCTGTACAGCCTGAGAGGAAAAGGAAGCAAAAGGATCAGGGAATTTTCAGCTGACTCACGCAGTAGGAAATACCAGCACACTCTACAAAAACAGTATGTTCAGACTTTTTCAGCACACTCCGCCTGTTCACTCCATCCAAGACACAGCATGGAACAAGGTCTGTAATTATTCCTCTGCCACTGTCACTAGACTGTTTCCTTCATATCTCCTTTTTTTTGTGTCGGCTGTACCTACTAAAAATGGAGGGAGAAAGAAATTGCTTGGAGAAAGCAGAGTCCTAAGTAGACTCCTGACAGGGACAAAAGAGGTGCTAGAAATTAATCTGCCGTTAGAAAAGTTGACTTTGGATCTTCAAATATTCCTCACGGTGGTACTTGGCAAAGGCACAACCAGAACATGAGGGAAGAGTTGGAAATGTTGCTGCAAGTGAGGGCCTGTCCCATTGCAGCAGGGAGAGCTCTGCTACTGGCCATGTCCCACTCTGGAGAGGGCTGCAGTAACATCATGGGCTCAGCTAGAGATTTCTGTATGTTTGTTACCCCTTGGCTAACAAGGGAAACAATGAAGAGTGGTATCTCCTGGAAAAAAATCCGTGTAATTTTGAGTTTTTAGTATACATCCCCGTTAACTGCACTGAAGTTAACAAGTAAATAACCTAGAACCCAAGAATACTGACACACCAGAATATAATGTGGTACCTGAAATCAAAACCCAGAAAAAACAACCTTTTCCAGCTCATTAATACCTAAGCTAATTTACTCATGCAGTAGATTGAATTATGAAACATAAAGGGAGAGGCAAAATGCACATGGACCCTTATAACAGGTGCTGACACATTTATGCAACCAGAGGGAATAGAGAAAGGGAGCTGAAGAATACGTAAAAATACGTATTGTGCTATAAATATGCACTTTCTGATTATTCTTAACAAAGCACTTCCCTAGCTCCAGAATGAACAGCTAGTAGAGAGCTACAGGAAAAGACAGAACCCAAGCAGATTGTGAAAATCATTTTAAGAAAAGAAAGCACTGAGAAAAGACTCTTTAAGTATAGCACTGAACAGTACCTGAGTGGATAACATCAGCTTGATTCAAATAATGAGCTTTTGTAAAATTATGATCTTTTTGTATTGAAAAGGCTGTTCATACAAACTCGGGCTTTGAAAGGCCGCGAATCACCAGGTGAAAGCAGAAAAATCAGCACCTCCTGAGATGATAATGAACATTGGCAATGGCTGCCTATTGCCACCACATTGCATATCATAGCTGGGGTTCCCAAGTACACAGGGCGCTTCACTGTGACTTTCCTGCTCAAAAGAGCCCATGACAGAAAGCTATAATATGAACACGATCTGTGGCCTCACCTTGTGAATGGATAGAGGACAGCAATGAGCTTATAGCCAAGCAATGTACTTGACGTCACTGACGTGGGTTTCCAGCAGGCATTTGTCAGGGCTTCTCATCAAAGGTGGTTCTTAGAGAGATTCATCTGCAGTGAGACTTCACCTGAACACTGACCTGGTTAAAAGGTAGGAGACAAAAGTAGGAAGAATTTATTTGCTTTTCCAATAGAGAGTTGTCATCACCAGAGCTCCACAGGAAGGTGTGTGTACGCCTGTGTCTTACCCTCTGCTCTCAAGTGATGTGGAAAAGGCAGTGATTAGTGAAACAACACTGTGGAGAACTTTAAATGATTGAGTCTAAAAAACACAAAGTCTGCCTGCGAAGATCTGCATAGAGATCTCAGGATACTGTGTGACCGGGTCAAGAAATTCAGTACCGATAACTGTAAGGTAGAAAGAAATGATCCTGACATTATGTATTCTGTGACGGACACTGAATTGACTAACAACACTCAGAAATGGGGTCTGAGGAAATGTCAACTGAACTCTGAGGAGCAATTAAAAAATGAAAATTAATTTTAAGATATTCTAGGGAAGCAACAGAGGGAAAAAAAAACAAACCAGAAAATATGCTATCTTGACATTTGAGCTGAGCCACTATGGTTGCTCTTATGCTCCTATATAGGAATAACCCGAAAGCAAGACATCTCACTGATTCAGAATATCTTCCCATCTCACACCAAAATCCATTTAAAAAAATACTGTTACAGGCTTTTTTTATCCAATGGATGAATGGCTGTCAGAATTAAAAAAAAAAAAAAAGGTAGGGAAAAGAAAGTGTGTCTTCAGTTTCCTGGGCACGTCCATCAGTATATCTAGCATTCTACAAGAGACTATTTTGAAGACATCATCCACTTGTGACAGCCTCAAGACTTCCATAGATCTGGCTGATCCCAAGACCAAGATGGATCAAAATGGATCAAGAGGGACACATGGCCAAGTTATAAGCCATGACGCGAGTCCTTGAGATAGTGACATGACTTATTAATAGAAACACTAACAAAACAAAGATTTCTGATAGTTTTGTATATGCAGCATATGCTGACCACATATGGTACAATAGCTTAACCTGTACAAAGAACTTGTATTTCATTGGTAATGGATTGATAAAACAGATAATAGAAAGGAAAAAAGGTCATTAAACAAAGTTTATGATGAGGTTAAACAGCATCTGCTACAGTTTTGCATGCATCTTTTGCACTGTTCACAAACTTGCGTTCATATTCAAATGTCGTGGGTCAGCCTCTATTTTCAAATACGCCCTTTGTGCAACCATGTAGCTGAGACCAAATGCCCTGTTAATTGTGTACATACGAAACCATATAGAGGACAACTCATGCAAATGAGAACCGTGCTGCTACTCAGGCTTTGACAGCTAGTCAAAAGTCCCAAAATCCCAAACCGGTATCTCAAAAGCCAGAATACTAGCAACCAAATATCAAATTGCAAATAGGAAAAATATTAACGTCCTTCTCAAGTAATGTGGCTGTTCCCCTTGTTCATTTAATATCTCATTGAAAAAAGAATTGTTGTAAATTTTTCAGCAAGCAATTTCTCAAATATCTATGTACCTTCTGTTGGTAAAACCAAAGCTATGTGGACACATTCATCATTTCTCATACACGCTGTCTGCTGGGAGGCAATAAGTATCTTTGACTTATAAAGTCCCAGAGAGCTAAAGAAGACCAAGTTTTCTACCAAATCTCTTTTTCTCCACAACATTCAGGCTGAAAAATATTTAAAGTTAACTCTAAAGTGCAGAAGATTCCTAGAGGTAAATAGCAAGGTCTCACTTTAACCCAGGACATAGGTTATCTATATGACCTCCTTTTTACTTTTTCTGTAAGCTTCTCTTTTTCATAAATGTTGCAAAATAATTACACCCTCTCTTGAAAATCCACCCAGCATAATAGTTACTATCCCATATGTTTTAGAAAATAAAGAAGACACCCAGAGATATAATATGGTTTACCTTCTCAGGTGATTCAAATAGAAAATCTTCTAATTAGATCCATCTTAAATGTCCTCTGCTTTCTATTACAGCCCAGGATGCTTTGATCTCTCTCAAAGGGAAGCCAAGACACAGGAACTTTTATAATGAGCTGAACATGTTCTTACTGC
The DNA here is from genome assembly GCF_965183815.1 of Platalea leucorodia. Taxonomy (NCBI): domain Eukaryota; kingdom Metazoa; phylum Chordata; class Aves; order Pelecaniformes; family Threskiornithidae; genus Platalea; species Platalea leucorodia. The sequence continues at coordinate 121,446,305 of NC_138825.1, read as the reverse complement.
CCAGAAAACAAGCTGCCTCTAGAGCCTGCACTCAGTTTTCACGTGTGAGGCTGACCAGAGATGCCACTGCAGAAAACCCACAAGGCTTTTCAAGAGGAGATATTTCCTGATACCATTCGTCAGGTAGTGCTCATTATTTCCCCCTGCACTGATCTAAGTCCTTCAACATCTTATCTGCAGATCACTTTATCAAGTGGACTAACTTGTTCTGCTGCTGTAACACACCCGTTCTAACAAAAGAGGGTGTTGGGGACTGAATGCAGTAAAATCATGTTTTGTAGGTATGGCAATATGTTTGTGGGCTTTGACTTAAACAACAAGGGAGGAAAACTATCTAAAGTTTTGCTACCTGAGCTGGCAGCATGCTTGCCGTGGGCTGGACCTGGCAGGCATTAGGGACATCCATCGGTGCCTTTGGAGAAGCTGCACAGAGATGAACAAGCAGAAAACCGAGGCTACATCTACAGTACTAAATGCAACCACCTCTGTCTCTGCAGACAGGTTTTGTGGCTGGCCTTGTGCTGGTGCCTTCTATGCCCCTCTCTGAGACAATTTAACTTCCTGCAGAAAACTAAACCAGCAGCAAGGCATCTAGCTTGCTTTCATCTGAGCAAGTTTAATCAGCTCAGAGAAGGGCCCAGTGAGTGCCAGGGCCAGAGGAAGGATAGGAGCAGATCTGTGGCCCCAAGCAGGGAAGGGGGAAGGAACAGAGGTGGGCAGGAGGGTGAGGAGAAGGAGGACGTCTTCCTTTCTGCCCTGGCAAGCAATTAAGCATGAGCCCATGGTTTATCCCTACAAAAACAGCTGTGTCATTTTTCATCCAGTGTTGCTCCCTTGGCTGTCTGCTTGCAAGTTCAGACAAGCAGCAGTGCCAGCACAGAGGATGAGGTGAAGAGGAGGGCAGGCTTGGTTTAGACCGAGTTAGCTGTGGTGGATCCACACCTTTCACATTGCCAGCCCTTGACTGGAAAACCAATCTGATTTAAACCTTCCTAACCCCCTTTTTTTGTTGTTGCTGTGGCTTTCAACAATTTTAACCAACAGCACCTTAGGGCGTGGGAATGGGAAAGAATGTCAGCAAGGGGACAAGATTCCTTAAAAGAGGGTTTCTGCTCAAGACACTGTATCATCAAACTGCAGCCTAAAGGGATGAGAAATCTTGGTTCACTTTGCAGGAGAATGTGAAAATTGCACAATGGCAGAACATTAGGTATGTAATGAACTTGGTATGTGAGCACAGGGGGATGTCCTGATCATGCTGGTGTTTTTTTCTGTATGCATTCATCATGTACTGTCATGTCACCAGAAACTGAACTTCTTGTATTTTAAAGTTTTAAAGTTTCAACCTCAGAACACTTTCAGTTTAAACATCTGAGACTGCACTTAGAGAGCCATCACAGGCTCAGGAAAGCAAGCAAAAGGTGTGTTGGAGGATATCTGCTCTGAATGAGGAGCGCTCATCCAAAACAAGGCAGGGCTATGCTGATCCTGTAATTCACTGGAGATGTGCAAAAGCATGTTACAAAAGCATGTGAACACATTTCATCTGGCACAAATACAATAGACCAGGGTAATGTTCCTGCATAGGTGCAACCTGAGAGATACTGTTCAAAGCAAAAGTAAATGTGGGAACAACTTAGAAATGAACTTAACAAGATACAGCCCTCTTGACTCGCCCATCTTCATTCTAAGTCCTGGCTGCTCACACTTCAGCCTCATCTCTAGAATATAACCTTGGCAATTTATGTAATCAAATCCCATTGCCACTTGTACCTCAAACTCAGAAAAAGATGGCAAAACCTCTCAGAAGCTGGATGCAACACTGCAGGTTCTTATACCATTTGCCTTTCTCATTATTTTGGAGTCTGAATTTTGCATGGTCAGCTTCTCAGAGAGATGTGTTTTAGAAATGGAAGGACAGAGTGAATCCCAAGCATATTGGAATTAATAGGCAGATTACTTTGAGATAAACGGTTTTGGGGTGAATCTGGCAATGCCTGGGGCTTCATTTATTATATCTCTCACATGACTTTATATAGTTTTGCCCACCTCAGCCTTGCAGAAAAGAATCTGGAGGGAGTCCTAGCAAATTGCTACCTAACTCCACTCAGCATGATGTTGTTGAAAATAAGGCTAATCTCATTCTAAAGTTTATTAACAAGTATTTTTAATTTAAGGTCTGGAAGGTAACAAAAGTACTCTACTTGATGCTGTTGATGCCTTGGCTGGAGTGCTGTGTCCGGATGTTGCTGTATTGGAGAGCATCCAAAGGAGAGCCATGTAAATGCTAAGACGTAAGTAGAGTATGACCTTGTGAACATGTTGAAGGTTGTTTGGTTTAGGTAGAAGAATCAGGTAAGGACACAACAACAGTCTGTCGCTTGGTAAAGGACTAACACAAATGTTCACAGCAATAGCTGAGTGAAGGATGATGTGAAATCACACAATCTGAAGCAAAGATAAGTATGTTAGTGATAATGGAAAATGTGTAACTGCAAAGGTTAGAAGCACTGAATTAGACTACTGGGGCAGCTGCAAAGTTCCCTTCGGTGGAGATTTTTAAGAACAGGCAATAAAATTGCTGACATGGAAGAGAGCTCTTGATTCTGCCTCCATGTGAGTTTGTGGCAATGGGGCGCCAGGTAGACTGTTTATTGACCTCTTCCAATTACCTCTTTCTGTTTCTCTCTGCTGCTTCCATTTCTGTGCAATGAATGAGTTCAAAGAGATTCAGAGGAGACATGCAAGACCACTGATCTGTGTATTCAGAGCTGTGTTTGGACTTTGCTATATCCATCTTAGACAAGTTCAGGAATTCCTTTCTGGATGTCTCCAGCACAACATTCCCACTGGTTTAAGCACAGAGGAGGTGAAATGTATCTACAGCCTTACCTAGGGTTTCTCCCAAAATGATATTTCCAGAGAAGGGCTCTGGTTCACACCCTCTTCTACATCAAGTCACATTTTCCATCCTTGTTTATGAAGCATATACTTTTCCTTCTTGACCTATGACTTTAAATTTCTCTATTCCTCTGTAAGCCTTCCTGTGAATTGATGACCTTTTTACATACTCAAATAGTCTATATGGAAAATGAAAATAATTTAGTCCCAGCTATCTGCAGATCAGTCTTAAATAATACCATGACCAAGCAGGACTTCCTGCAAGAAGAAAATAACTCTGCAAGACTCGTGTTTGCAAGGCACAGTAGCTGGAATAGGAACCACTGAGCCAGATAATTGAGAGCATAGAAAATACTGCCCAGCTGACTGGCCAAATTATCACATCCTTCAAGCACACCTCTGAGAGCAGCAAACAGAACTTTCCATGAGCATTTCAACATAGTCTGGACAGTACCAGCTCTCCTGGAACAGTTCACAGTTGGACTTAGTGCTTGTCAGTGGAGAACAGCAATCTGCGGGATCAGTGAGGGTATTCTGACATGAATAAACACTAACTGCAGTAGTTATTGGCTAAGCATTAGCTAAGGGAAGGATGAAGGTGAGAAACAGTCTGCCACATTTGGCAAGACATGAGCACTGTCCCGGTTGCTGGCTAGCTGTACAGCTGACCGGTCTGGGAAGCTACCGCACTAACGCTAGACCTCTGGCCTACCCTCTCATGGGGCTAGCTAACAAAGTTCACCTGCACTTACAGCCATTTCACTGTGTTAGGATAGGAAAGGCTTGCTGAGAGCTAACTTTTCTTCAGAGTAGGTACCTCCATCTTTGGCAGGGAGATGATGCCCACGTAGGTCATGGCTTCTATGGCCTTACCAGTGTCGCATGGTACAGAGACACCTGGGTTGTACCAAAGCCATAAGTAATATATTGTTGGCATCCTGTATAATCCCTTGCAGTAGGGTTTGGTAGCTCACGTCTGGTGGCCAGACTGCTTCTATAAACACTCTCACAGCCCTGTGGCTCGTTACTTGGGTTCCCTAGCTCAGGTAAAGTCTGTTCACTCACAGAGACCTGGCTTATTCCACCTTATCCTTCTGCCTGACTCCCAGATTTCCACTCTTGTCTCTTACAGGGAGACACATCTGGTAGCCTTTCTTAGCCTGCCCCAACATGTATTTTTTCTAGAGTCTTTGGGACAACATTTCTCATTTGATACCAGACTTAATGATGAGAAGATTTCCTGGTTCTGGATGCATCTGAAGCAGTGTCCAGTCCCCAGGCTCCCCAGTACAAAAGAGACAGATATACTGGAGTGAGTCCAGCAAAGGGCCACAAAGATGATTAAGGGCCTAGAGTATCTGTCATACCAGGAGAGGCTGAGAGCTGGGACTGTTTAACCTGGAAAAGGAAAGGCACAGGGGGATCTTGTCAATGTCTATAAATAACTAACTGATGAGGGGAACTGAAGAAGCACCCACCCTGGAGTGGCTTCTTTGGTGAGGGATTATTAATGCAGAAGTGTAAGTTGAAACAAGCATTTCCCCTCTGTGTGGTCACCCTCATATTCGGCTTTAGGGGTTTGTCAAGCCTCATTGTAAAAGCAGTTAATTCTGTGGTTTTACTCCTTTGTTCACACTGAGAGACCGTTCCTTCACCCCTTGAATGGGTAGTGGTTGCTTAATGCCATAAGCAGATTTGCACTTGGTTGGATCCAAGGATCCTCTAGCCCAATCACTTCTTATCCAAAGAAGGCTACAGCAGAGGCCCTAGGGAAGAGTTTTGGGAACGCAAAGCAAGCTTGTAGCAGCACATCTTCTGGATGTTCTTTCCACCTCTGGCTGTCAGAAGTACAGGGACTTCTGGAGGCAGAGGCAAGCCCTTGGTGTTTCATAGCCCTTCATGGCCTATTAAGCTTGCACAAAATGAAGTAAACTATAAGGAAACCTAGGAGAGTGTCCAACATCCACAACGTCCAGGAGCAAGGAGGTCTAAATGTCCTTTGCTTGCTTTGAATGTGCCGCTCGTTAGGGCCAGGTCTGGCCCTTAATTATGAAACTGGATGGCTTATTTGCTTTGTGGCCTCATAGCAGCATACATCACTTCAAAATTCCCCATCAATTGTGTAGGCTGAAGAGTCCTATGTCATTCTAGCACAGCAGTCATCCCACCTCTTTGATACTTGTTCTGCTCTGCATCTTTCCAATTGGGCTATATCTTTTTGGAACTTAAGTAAGCTTGTTTGTCCCCATGCCAGCATGTTCCTGTGTCTTAAATAGCTCTGCCTCCCTTTAGGCATTTTGGATGAAAGGCCTATGGTGCCATGAGATCTGTGGAGGTGAAGGATGGATGGGGAGAGGAACCAGGAGCTCCTAAAGATTAGAAGGTGTGAAGGGAGCAGATACGTGGCTGGCACAAGACAGTCTAGCTCCATGGCGGCCCAGTAGCTTATAGCAGCTGAGCCCTGTTTTACCCTTTTCAAACAGCTACTGAGTGTTTTTTTTCAGAGACTCAACCTCCGGGTAGAAAGCCCTTGTTTTCAGTGACCATCCAGTTTGTTCTTCCTCAGCCACAACAGAAGACCTTTCCCTTCTGTGCATAAAACATGACCTTTGGGTAGTGCGTAATAATTTGGATGATCAGACAATGTTTGGTTCAGACATAAAACACACAATGACTTTAAGAAACACACACCCAGGCACAACAATATTTCATGGTAGAGTTGGCTAAAAAGGAAAGGGGGGACAGGGGAAGTTGCACTGACCTTAGATAACACATCTGAATGAGAACAAAAATAAGATAAACACAAGTTAATCAAAGACTCCAAATTGAACCACTTAGTGATAAGGATTCAAACAGGCAATAAACAGGCTGTGAGTTGTTTGAGGCTCTGTGATGTTTGAGGACCCGTGTTATTCCTGCTTTGTGCCTAGCATGGTGCAGGGGGCTGAGCTAGCTGGTATGCTAAGCGACCTGTAGGACCTGAGCAGAGCTTTCATTTCTAGGGGGACTGTAGGGTCAACATTTATTTTTGTGAGTTAGTTGTGTGCAAACAGATGTTGTGGCACTCATAAGTGAAGGGATGAATGTTCTCCGTGCCACATTGCACATTAATATGCCAGGCTGAAAACAGTGGTAGCTGAAACCAAAGTGAAAAAGGCATTTAAATCAGCACTTTACTGGAAAAAGAAAGCCTTGTCCAAATCTTGCCCTCTTCCTGGCATTTCTTCCTCATGTCTGCTCAGGAGGTTTTGCTCAATGCTAGCTAAAGGCTCCTCCTTGACCTTTGTGTTGGAGTTTTGTAGAAGGAGCAAAGAAAAAACATAAAAAAGCAAACGTGAAACAATGAGTTCCACTCTGCTATTCCAGCTCTTTGCATGTAGCTGCGTACCATATGTTTTGAAAAGCTGTGGAAAAGCACACACAAGCATGCATTCACTCAACTCTGGTGGCTGGGATGGGAGAAGGGATGGAGCCATGAACTTTCCCTCCCCCCTCCTCATCCTTTCTGGAGCATCCACAGTTATTAAGTGTTAGGCCTATCTCACAGTTAGCATCAATGAAACAAGACATTTGGAGCTCAGCTGTATGTGGGTACAGGGAAGATGGAAATCTGCATGTACTCATTCCAATATCTATATAGTGAAAAGGGAGGTCTAACAACATCCGTTGAAGTGGAATTTCCATGGGCTTCAATGACTTTTGGATTAAGTCCCTAAGTCAGGCCAGCCACGGGTTACTTCTATAGACTGAGGTACTAGAAAGTCTGATGACTGCATGCTTCCTGCTCATTTCGTTTTATTGACCTCTTGATTTTTTTCCTGTTATTGCTGCAAGCGCAGCTGGTGGTATAGGAAGCTACTGCAAGTTGTGTCGATGTCAGCCATTTGGAGTTTGTATAATCCCACTCTGGACAGCAGGAGTTTCCTGCCTGAGGGTCTGGCCTGTCACACCTAACAACAAAAATGTAGAATTACAAAATAGCATCAACCTTTTGCAGAAAGAATCATATAAATGGAGGCAAATCCCCTAGATCAGTGAAGGCAGGTCTCTGTTGTCCGTATCTCGTAATTGCCTTCTGTAATGATTAAGCCTGAGAGAAAAAATAATTGTTTATATTTTGTTCCACTGATCTCACTTCCAGCCTTACTATTTTTCTACTGATCTGTCTTCCAGAGCACAGGATTACTCAGAAATGCTAAATGGTGCCAGTATTTAACTTCTTTGAAGGCCTCACTTGTCTACAGTGTTTTCAATATCATCAGAGCTCTTTCACTTCATCACTGGCATTAGGTGTGAGATCAAGATAGAATATCATCAACGTGGATGGGACTGGTTTGTTTTTAGAAGACTTTAAGGAATATTAAACTTCAGACAGATGCTTGGCCTGATTCAAAATGACATCACACTTCAGATTTAGACCAGGGATGGTCCAGCCTTGTGAACCCTTATGGTGCGTGTTGGGCTAACGTGGCTTAAAAGCACAGCAATGCAGAGACAACTCGTACCTGACAGCAGGTTTGCTCATGAGACCCAACACTGAGCTGGATGAAGGAGTGGCATTTCTCAGGCCCTGGGGTGCCTTTGGAGAGCTTAAACAAACACCTGCCATGAGATGTAAGGCCAGAGTAGATGACCTGCACAGGTATCTTTCTGGGAGACCTAGTCAATAGTTAGCTTGTTCCTTGTCTCAGCCAATGCCAAGATTCATAGAAATGATTCAACGGACAGTATGGGCCAGGGGCTCTTCCCAGTCGGCTTCACAGCCTAGGCTGCCTTGTTGTAGAGGGAAAAGGAGAGTTCAGGCATATGGAGGTGAGCTATGCCCTGACAGATGGCCTCAGGGTTAGGGAACAATTCCGGTCTCGCACACTACACTGTTTCTGTTGCATGTGTTTCTCCTAATCCTAGCATGCCCTAAGGTAAAATACATGTTTCAACATTCTTTAGCTTCTCTGTCCTCAATGAGATGAGGTTGGTGCCTAATTTTGGTGGCATGTCCCGTGGCAAATCTTCAGAGGCACCTGTGTTTCTGCTGACTGTATGGGCAATCTAAGTTTTACTTGAGTAGGAATCTCCCCTGCTTCAACACCCTCAAAAGCATCTGCACTTACATTAGGGACAAGGGAAGCCTCCCTTATCTGCTGTCAGATAGATTAGGTCTTCACCAAGTTTGGTACTATGATGCTGAAACAGTGTTGGAGCCACCATTGCAAGTCTGGCCAGAAATAAGGCATTTAGGAAAAGAGCAGGCAGCTTTTGGGACAGATTTGCATTAATAACATAGAACACCTCCCCTATGAGGACAGGCTGAGAGAGCTGGGGTTGTTTAGTCTAGAGAATAGAAGGCTCCGTGGAGATCTTATAGCAGCCTTCCAGTACTTAAAGGAGGCTTACAGGCAAGGTGGGGAAGGACTCTTTATCAGGGAGCGTACTGATAGAATGAGGCATAATGGTTTTAAACTGAAAGAGGGTAGATTTAGACTAGATGTTAGGAAGAAGTTCTTTACCGTGAAGGTGGTGAGACACTGGAACAGGTTGCCCTGAGAAGTTGTGAATGCCCCATCCCTGGAGGTGTTCAAGGCCAGGCTGGATGGGGTTCTGAGCAACCTGGTCTAGTGGAACATGTCCCTGCCCATGGCAGGGGAGGTTGGAAGTAGATGATTTTTAAGGTCCTTTCCAACCCAAACCATTCTGTGATTCTAACATCTTGTGTGTCCTTACTGAGATAAGGGCCAGTGGTTATGAATGGCAATTGGACTTTTTAAGCCGTAGGCTTGAAAGAGGACGCATAGTGAGAGGAAGGAAGGAAGTGCCATCAGTCCTGTTTTACAGCCGGCGAGACTTGAGGCAGGCACAGGTTCATCCAGGATCTCAGCCATAGGATCAGTCAACCCAGATTTTAGGGACCCCATGCAGGAGTTTAAAAAATTTCTCCCTCAAGAAGGAACAGTAAAACAATTTCAGGAGCAAGGGGCATGCTGTGAACAGCCTGTCATAAGGCACACAGGGACAGCTTTGGAATGAAGATGGTTTCTACACACTCAGCCTGATGGCTGTTGAAGGCCAAGCCTGTGGTCACAGGAGCGAGGCAAAGCAGGAACTCTAGTAGAGCTTTTCCTCTGGGCATGAACAATTGGGGGAAGCTCTGCCGTTTTGAGGAATTTCCGAGGACAGTAAATTACATACTAGATCACAGCTCTATTATGTTTTTGGGGAAGGCATTTGGACATTAATGTTTCGTATTAAGATTTAAATGGGGAATACATACAGCTCTGCTACTCACTGGCACCCTCAGACCTGGCCTGCCACAGCATTTTCTCTCCTGTTGAGGTGGGTTTAAGCAGAGCCTGGGTTGACAGCAGCCAACCGTGTAAACAGACCCTTGCTACCTCTGTGTTCTCTCCTGCCAGACAAGGATGGTATTAGCTGTCCCTACTTCACAGGGTGTTTAGAGAGAACCTGGGGCAGGAATAACCCATCAGTACTTGCGCTAACAGCCTGATAAAGCAAGAGCTGTAGAAATACCTAGAAGGCAAGTGAGACACAGCTCCCCTTTCAGCCAGAAGGATTTCAATGGCAGGAGTGGTCCATTTTAGGTGACCTTTGAGTTCTTCCTAAAACAAATATTACTTTGTGTAAATCAGCTGATTGATTGAGATGACACAAGGGAGTAAAAGGTTCTTTCTGGGCTGGGCAAAACCTTCTGTTTATTCAGAAGTGGTCCATTAGAAGGTGTCTAAAAGGTGGGCTAGATATCCTATTGTGGTGGGTGGACCCTGTCCTGCAGCTAAGCACCCACACAGCCACTCACTTACTCCCTACCTGTCAGCAGGATGGGGGAGAGAATAGGAAGAGAAAAAGTGAGAAAACTAGTGGGTTGAGATAAATACAGGTTAATAAGGGAAAGAAAGAGGAAAGAAAAAACAAGTGATGCAAAGGGGATCGCTCATCGCTCAACCCCTCCCACAAGCAAACAGATGCCCAGCAAGTCTCCAAGCAATGGCCACCTTGGAAGACAACCCTGCCCCTGTTTTTTATTGCTGAACATGATGTTATATGGTTTGAAATACCCCTTTTGTGAATTCGGGTCAGCTTTCCCAGCTGTAGCCCCTCCCAACCCCCAGCCCAATCACTACAGAGATAGAGGGGGAAAAAGAGAAAGCCTTCACGCTGTGCAAGCACTGCTCAGCAATAGCCAAAACATTGGTGTGCTGTCAACACTGTTTTAGCCACAAATCCAAAACACAGCACCTTATGGGCTGTTATGAAGAAAGTTAACTCCATCCCAGCCAGACCCAGTACTCCCATCTTGTTTGGCTTGCTGTCCTGCTTTCATATGGGAGTTATGATGGAGAGGGGAGGGCTTTGGGGCAGAATTCATTACAGACTTCCACAGGGATAAACTGAGGTTTGGAGAGAAGATATGGGCTGGGTGCAGAAATGACGGATTAAGGTTACAACATCCATGCCATGTCATAGGATTGTTGTCAGAGTGAAACCTCTCTTACAGGCCACCACCATAAGCAGACAAGCCCTCAGAATAGGCTGCAAATATAGTCAAAAATTCCTTAACAAAGTCCACTGGTGCAGCATTATCACATGCAAATATAGTGCTGTAATTACTAGACAACCTGCCACAGTGAGTTAGCTTCTCTGCAGGATCTGCTCTTTCCTGCAAAAAACGTGGAGTGGATCATTCCTCTGTCAGAGAGAAACAAGCCATTGTAAATCATCTTTTGCAAGCTCTTTCCCATGCTCCCTGTTCCTGCACACCCACCTTGTGCCTCCCATCTCACCCACTTTCCTAGTACAACCCCTCCAGCCCACTGTAGGGCCACCATCACAGCCCTCCAGTTTCTGCCCTCACCCAGCACTGGCTCAGTCCTTATGCAGGATGCTGCCGAGCACAGATAAGGGGGACAAGCGCTGCTTCGTTACCACACGCAGCAGGTGCTGGATCAGATTAGTTGATGGGTGGTAACTGCCCATAGGCATGCTGAGCAACATGCAAGATCGTTTGAGAAATAAACTCTGCGTAACCATGCGGCTACAGTGAATCAGCTCGCGAAGCGCAGTTGGACCCCTCTTTGAGACGACAATCCTAAAAGATTTTTTAACAGAAAACCGGAAAATGGTTTTCTGAAAGGAGTTTGGGTTTACTGTAGATTCATCCCGTTTAGTCTTAAAAAGCCATGATTCTTCCACAAGGCTGAGCTTAACTCCAGCAGCAAATAATTTCAGTTTCAAGTGCAAGTGCATTTCAGTTACAATGTGCAAATGTAGCCCCCAAACTAATGATGCCCTCACCAATGATGCAATTCACGTCCGTGCTTGCCTACTGTAAGCCCTTGTTTCTTCTGGCAAACCACGAATTACAGCCATGAACGGCGGCAGCATGGAGGCTTTCTTGATCAAGATGAATGGGTTAAAAAAGGAACTCTAGTAAAGGCTGCGCTGGTCTTTTGTGTTTTAACAATGAGAGGAAGCTCTGCCTAGTTTGAGGAATTTCCCACGTCTCCAATTCAGACTTTGGAAAACTGCTTTATTAAACCTATCTAAGAGGTGTTAAAAAAATAAAAATAATCAAGGAGATTAGGACAAAGATATCTTCCCAGAGCCTACGCATGTTCTGTTTGTTTGTTTTTTTAAACCTGGATCACTGGAGGCAAATTCAGAGGAATCTAAGGAAGTTAAATAATGACAAATGCCAAATACTCACAGCAAGTTCCTGCTGAGCTGGCCGAGCCATTTCTGAATTCAGTCAAGTGTCACTGCTATGCAGATGCTAAAGATTTGCCCCTAAATTTCCTTATGTACCACTTCATTCTGCAATGTTGCCAGACATCGCAAGAGAGATTAAGTGACAGAAATAGATGAGGAATTTTCTGGGTGAGAGGAAGATTGAAACGTGCATTTTCACCATGCAACAGCAGGTGATGGAGCAAGGAGAAATGGAGCCTCAGACTTTCAAATACCCAGTGTCCTTTCCCTTGCTATTCCCTTGCCTGTTACAAGCTCATTGCCTCCTGTAAAACTGTCACTGGAAGCGAGAGTTACAGCATTCAAACAATTACACCTTTCTCCCCCAAATCTGAAAGCTCCTAATGCATGTAGGTGAGCATCGCTTTCCCACTGATGGGGAGAGAGAAACAAGGTTGTACAAGGTTGCACAGCTAGTTTTTTTCTGAATCACGATCATTTAAGTGACCAGTGGATACTGCTGCACCAGAGATGTTTGGATGGAGCAGGACTTTTGGGGTTATAGACATCATTGGAGGTGAAAGCATCAGAAAGCATCCCTGCATCCCCCCCCGACACTGCGCACCGATGACAGCACTCCAGCACTCCAACATGACACCATGAAACTGGCTTTCATTTAAGCAGCTCAAAACACAGGTAGAAAAGAATGGGAACAAGATAAATGTGACACTCAAAGACAGTACGCAGCAGTGGCTCAGCCTGTGGCCACGGGTGCCCCAAGTTCCTTTCCCCTGTCAGCAAGCCTCACCTAATATGAAACTGAAGGGGGATGCAAGAGATATTGCTCTTAAAAGAAACAAACCCACCATTTTATACAGCTGACAAAAATACAGTGCCTGTTATCTGCATTGCAAATACCAGCCACTGTAAACATAAAACAAAGTGAAAAAAATCCAAATGCTATTGCAGTTGATCTGTTTTTTTTCTGAGACTATGTAGCATGCCTTAGGAGGTAATAAATGTAGTCCAGGTTAGCACAGTATTTCTGTGCATGTCCCTCTTTACCTCGGCAGCCCTGAGCTTAAACTAGATTAATCATAGCATCTATTAATTCACTAGCCAAGCTAAAAGACAGTAGCACTTTGTCAGAAGCTTGAATGGCTTAATTCATACCCCAAAAAGCCAAAAGCATCCTACAGAAAACTGTCAGCTAATCACCACAAAATGAAACATGCGGCCAGTAGAAAACTGCAGCAAGTTTACCAGTCGTGCAAAGCTTACACCGCAATGTCAGAATCTGGCCCTGAAAATTCCTTCAAGCCACCTTCACCTGCCCCAAACTATTAAACCGCACACGGAGACCGATGCTACATTTTACACACATCTTCCATACCTGTAGGACAACAAGTGCTGGTCGTGTCCGAGTCTTTTCCAAACTTGTCCTCCTGTGCTGGGAAGGATACCTCCCATCCAAGCGTCAACTCCTGCCTCTGTCTCTGCCCTTTGTTTTCCCAAGAGCTCGAGACACACCTGCTTTTCCGTGTGTGCCGTTGGTTGTTGGGCTTGGGGTTTGTTTTTTTGTTTTGCTTTTCTTTTTGGAACAAATTAAACAGCCTGTGAGCAATTCACAGTAAGCGAGAGACAGAACCTTTTGGCTTGTGGTGATTTAATCAAGCAAACCCCGTGACCTCCCTTTCCTGCGATCAGTGGGAACCGATCCCTTCTCCACCAGCACGGGGTGGAGTTGCAGCTAAAAAACACGAGCCTGAAAGCACTGTGCTGGATGGGCAGGGCAGATCTTCCTTCTCCGTTTGTTGTGTCAGAGAACACGATGATTCCTGCTGGTCCGAAACACGGAGATGACCTCTGGCCAGGAAGGACCCTGGGAAATATTTTCTAAGCACTTTCCTGCCTTGGGGGGGAAAGTGGATGCAAGGGACACTTGGGCGGGGGTGCTCGCAGAGCTGCTGGAGAGTGTAATTTCAAGATGAGGAAAACACTTTTTTCGTTATTAGGGTGTGAAAGTAAATTACTTTTTTTTTCTAGGGTAAACTGTTCTAAGAGCCTCAGTTGTCACTATACACAGTGATTTGGAGCCTAAAAGTTGTGTAGGTGCTTCTCAGACTTTCAGCTACGGTGCCTTTCATGCAAAGAAGTGCTGAGGTACTCTGCAAATTAATATCGGAGAGCCTTTCCACACGGAGCTCATGTTCAGCAACACACCAGCGATGCAGCTGTGGCCCAAGGGCTCCTTGTCAAGGTGCAGAAGAAATCTGGGCAGGCTCATGCATCCAGAAGGACAACTACCCCTGGAATAACCCCCAAACTGTGCTGTGCAGGTCCTGCTGCCTCACACCGGGGCTCCCAGAGGGGGATTTTCATGCACTAGCCAAACAACTGCACCCCCGAAGGTGGGGAGTCATTCCCCAGGGCTCAGTCCTGGCGCAGAGTTTATGCTGATAAAATGAAGGACACTGTAATGACCACCTTGCTTTTATCTCTCCTGGCTTTGCACCATCTCTGATGTTCTTGCAAGATAACCCACTACAGCACCGTGGCCCAACATCAACATATCAGATGGCACAGGGCACGTGCCATCCATCTGTGATGAGTATTGCTTTCTGGAGGTATCAGTTTCTCCTTCTTGACTGTAGAAGTAGCCGAGGACAGCTAGCCTCTCTCTGTTTCAGGGTCTGAGTGCAGTGAATCTGGACCATCTTTCTGAGGATGTCTTGAGATGGAAAATTGTATATAGGACTCCAGTCTCTACAGCTAATAACATCCTTCTTTCTGGACACAACAAGAATTTATTTTAGTATCTTGGCATCTCCACTCAGGATCACTTTTTAGTTATTCTATCATGATCCAGCTCATACCAAAAAAAGCAAAAAAGGACATCAGAATATTTTGTTGGTGAATACACCTCACCCACATGCTCACTGATATACACTTTCTTTTTTTTGCACGGAGAAGGAGAGAAAGGGACAGAGAGGGAGCTGTATACCACATCTTTACATTCTCTTGATTAATGAGTGTGATCTGTATTTCCTTATATTTACCAGCAGCCTCTATATCTAACAGCAGTCACTTCATTTCAGTGGGCTTTTCAGTTTCATTTCCTTTTGTCTGGCTAGAGCTGGAAGTTTTATTCCCATTTATCTCCTTCTGCTGGCTGGGATGAGTAAAATATGACGGCTGGGACATCTAGGAAAGAAAATGCTGCTGAGATGCTTCAATTAGAGTGACAGAATGATTATTTCTTTTAAGTAGGGCACCTGAGTGATTATTTTTTAAAGTATATAGAAAGTGCTCATGGTATGTTTATTGTTCATTCTTGTTTTCCTGACTTTTATTCCCATCTATATCGTGGTTTGCTGGTGGGTTTGGTGTTGGGTGGAAGACGGTTTCCACCCTCACGGTAGTTTCCAAGGTTTCAGAACTGTTCCTGTTCAACATCAAGATAAGCTTAAAATCTTCAAGAAAGCCTGGGGCAGATTTTAGTCTCACATCTGGAAACTGGAGAGAAATGGGTACTCTAGAGAATGGTTAGATAAATATCTAAAACAGCTCAGAAGAAAGTATCTAAATTGGCTCAGACTAGAGATGCTTGTTCTCTCTGTTGACTAATGGGAGCCTTGAAGACCAGCTCACGAGCAGGTATCTGCATGGCTGACATTTCCAGTGAAGTGAGATGAACACTATTCTTTGTGGCAAGGCCTTGCTGCAATCAATGTGTCGTTATATTATGCAAAATGGAACAGCTCTTTGGACTTCAAGATAAGAGCTGACAGGCACGGTTCAGCAGCAGCATCATCCACCAACAATTTGATTTGCCAGAGTGCAGACTGGTGCCTAGGCTGGACATACAAATTTTGAAGGGAACAAGGAAAGCCTGAACTGTTGACAATTGAGTAAATGCAAGCTACGCCTAGGTTTGGATTAATCTGTTTTAGAGATTAAGAAAGGCTTGCAAGACCTCAGCAGAGTCCTATGATCTTTTTTTATATATCCTGTGCCCTATCTTTGCATGGCAGAGCTTAATCAGTTTGTATGGCTCTGAGCACAATGGGGCTCTGAAGTTGGCTGGGGCATCTCAGTACAACTATATCCAATATAAATCATTAAATGCCATGGGTCACTAGAAGGATGATATAGCAGGTATCTCACAAGCCTGTCCTGTCATCAAGGAACGTCATGACCATCAAGTGAGGTGCAATGCTCTAGTGTGCCCAAGGACAGCAAAGGGATATTTCAGTTGTCCTGGTGATCCTGGCAGAGAGCAAAGAATTAACCTTTGCTCATACTGGGGACAGCAAATCCTGACTCACTTTGCTCTAATGTGCAGAGAAGGAAGGAAGTAATGAAATGTCTCATTATACATCTGACTTGAGTAGTATATTTAGAATTGACAGCAATGCCGAAGGCTGCACGATTTCATACCAAAAGGAGCAACATGCTCTGGGCTGTCTCACTGCAGCCAGTGGTCAACTGAAAATATTTATCTGCATGAATAAGGTCCCTGAAGATTAAATTTTTCCTGAAGCACCAGGAATTCATTGCAGTCATAGAACAATTAATCTGAGTATTCGGAGTACTTCAGTTGTACGCTGCCATTGACCAGCTTTATGGGTTTCTTTTAGGTTTAAGTGACTTGGGTTTGTAATGTGGTTTTTTTTAGGCTAATTACCACACTTACATGAATTTCATCATAGGAGGCTGTGACCACAATAATGTGTAATGTAATTATCATGTTGAGAAGGCACAGAATGCTAAATGGCTATTTAATCTTCTAGAAAAAAACACAGAAAAAGCAAGTGTGGGAAACTGAAGCTGGACAAATTTAATTTAAAAGCAAAGGTCCACATTTTTAATAATCCCATCAATCAACCGTACATGCAAACTTCTGTGTGATTCACTAATACTCGACACATTCATATCACGGCTGGCTGCTTTCGTACATGAGGTGCTTCATTTTTCTTCATTATTGGGCTTAGATAGAGATATAGCTGTTTGACATCCCTAATACAGGACCTGCTCTTTCAGCCTTTAGACTTGCTGGAGCTCTTTTATTATTAAATTAGGGATCTGGGTGCTTTAGTGGACTGTGGTTTTAACAATACGTTTTGTCTGGGGTTATATAAAGCTTCGTGTGCTAAAAGCAGTATTAACAATAGGCAACCAAGGGCCGCCTTAGCTGATAAGAAATCCCAGTGCAGAGACCCAGGCTGAAGCAGGGACTTCTGCAGAACGATGGAGAACTCATTGAGCTCTTATGAAAACCAATAAAGGAAATGGAAAACGCCTGTAACTGGTGGCCTTTGTGTTCATGCGATTGTTGGAGTTCCCCGAGCAGAAAACACACAGTAATTCCTCCAGGGATTTTTGAGTCCCTACCCACAAAGCACAACCCACCCTTCCCTTTCTGGAACTTCAGGCAGCTTCTTTTGGGTTACCTGGGCCCTGTTTAAAATGGACGGCTCCAGGCAACGGCCTGTTTTCCCCTCCTTTCTTCTGACAAAGAACAATGAAGGAAATGCTTTTTAATAGTGCATTACCAAACAGAAGTGATCATCTAAGGGGTTTGGGTGTGGAGAGCTCTGCAAAGTTGTATCCTACATAACATGGAGCTTGAGGACTCCGTACAATGCAGTGTGCTGTGGAATTCCTACTTATTATTGTAATTACCTGCACATAAATGTTATTAATAGAAGTAATAGTAACAACACAGAGAAGCCCAGCAGTCAGGAGGATACCTTTGCGTTGAAGGTGTACAGACCCAGAGCTCCTGCCCCAAAAAGCAGGACAAGTAGTACCTGAAGATACACAGATGGCACAGGACAGGGACACTAGGAATAGTCCTGGTCCTGGCATGTCAAAGGGACAAGCTACGACAATGCTCAGGCTAGACATGATGTGTGCAAGAGCAGACACCAGCAGAAGGAGATGGATGAACGTTGTCATCATCCAGGTGGTGCCATCAGTGAGATAGCCAGAACCCGGGTGGGGACAGAGGGAAGAGGGTATCTCCTGTAGCTGGAATCAAGCAGAACCTGCAGGATTTAGGCAGGGTGTGAATAGGAGCTCTTGAAGATTTAAAGCTCCAGGAGTGCACAAACTCTGGCATGGGAGTGACCTCATGCACATGAAGAATCCGGCTGGGATTGCTTTCAGGGCCAAGACCTTTCTTTTGAAGTCTGGTCACTGTGGCACACAGTCGAACATGGTGGGGAAGTTGATGTGTTAGATTATGATAAAAAAAAAAAACGGTATTCTTCTCCTGGAGCAAAGGGGAGGGTGTAGGGAAAGAGCTCTCATCTTGTCCCCATGACAGGCAAAGAAGTGGGGAGATAGACTATACGTATACTGCCTTTTCTTATGTTCTCATGCTCCTTTTACTTAGTACTTTATTTACTTAGTACTTGATTTATTTACAAGAGAGAGGAAGCCTTACATAGGTAGGCGTTAGGATAACAAACTTGCCTAGGAAGACGTGGATTTAAAATCCTTGCTCTGACAGCAAAGGTCATATATGATATTAAAGTACAATACCTTGGGCAGGTCCTCCAAAGTGTTTTCCATGTTTATGAAGGTGAAGAAGAAGGGATCCACTTTGTGACAGGCTCCAAGGTGAAAGAACACAAACTGTACAAGCACTACTGATTCACATTTAACATGTGTTGGCTGAAGTACATGTCAGGGGTTGCATGTATATTTAGTTCATGGATTTGCGTATCCTTTCCAGTGAAAAGAGCCCTTTCGACCTGGTCAGAACATGTTTATGCATCATGCTGGTTACTGGTAAAGAGCATTCTGATCATACAATTGCTTCCCAGTCACCCTTCTGCCCTAAATGTCCAGCAGCACACTGCAAATCCCAAGCGGGCATGAGACAGCAAAGGTCAGATCCCTCCATGAGAGCTGTGGAGTCACCACGTGGATGACTAGAGGTAATCGAGCCCAAAGAAAGGCAAATACAAAAAGGACTTATGAATTCTGGCTTGCAGAGAGTCTGTATGTGTGTATATATATATATACATATATATATATATAGGTAGTCCATTCATACAGCAAGCCATTTCCTCTTTTGCATAGAAAATGACTAGGCAAAGCAGAAACTTCCGGCTCTACAGAAACCTTTGTATTTGGTACAATTCCTTGTGAAAGGCACTTTTCTGGTGTGAATCTGATCTTTTTTCTCCTTTGCAGGCATGAATGAGATGTCTTCACCATCATATGTTCCCTCTGACCCACAGGTCCAGCTCCCACACCTATCTTTTTATTAAATCAAATTCTTCTTTGCTGTCCTTCTTTGCTCTGGGACAAGAAGCACTCTTTCTGCTGTTGAAAAGAAGACAACATTGCCACAAAGGCCCCCTGGCCAGATGTCCATAGCACTTTTTAAGGGACAACCCCCCGTGTATTGGGAGAAGCAAACTAATATGAGGAAGGTTTTTTTAGCCATGAGTATGCTTTGTGTATTGAAATGTTTGTTAGTTCCTTCCCTAACACCTTTTAGATTTCTAAATCTTTTCACGGTTTCTCCGAAGGGCAGAGATTTCTTGTAATCTCAATGATAATAAATACCTACATGTTTCCTGTCAGAGGCTAGACTATAGAACAAATACCGAAAGGACAAGTATGTTTTGTTTGGCTGCTCAGCAGCTGAAAAACATGTCCAGCTAGTCAAACACCAGTTAAGTGGTTGTCAACTACATGGTGAAGACTTCTGTCAGGCCAACAGCCAGGCTGAGCCAGGCAGGAGACATGTGAGTTGACTGATGGTACTAGGAAGGGAGGGAGAGTATAGAGATTAATTGGGGAGCACTATGGGGAGGTAAGGGATATGTTTGTTGGAAATACAGGAAAGAGTTGGGAACAGAGACACAGAGAGGACACAGAAGGACTACAGTAGGGTCTAGGGCAGGTGTGGTGGCTTGAGTATTGTTATGGTGACTATTATAGGGAATATGGTGGGACTCCACGGTATTGCAGTAAAAGGTGTTGGATATAAAGCTGGGGAAAAAATTCATTACTTCTATAGTTCATAACACAACTTTATCTTTTTACAGATAAACATATCTTTATGTTAAGCAGGTAGGAGGTTGCTGAAGAGTCCCAAATGTTCCTGCACCCTAAGGACTCTGGAGAGAGAAGCCCAGGCCAGTGTCTTGGGTGTGAGACACGGCGATGAGCCTGGAGCCGGAGCAGTGGGGAAAGGCACCCTGGCTCCAGTGGAGGAGCATTTAAGCAGCCATTTGTCAGTGTTACTGGAAGGGGAGAGGTGGTTCACGTGAATTCCCATCTTCTAACAGAGACTTCCTTGTTTGCTTATAGCCTTGTGAAATGGGGAAGCTCTGCCCTGTAACAGCATTAAGGAAAGGTATAGTTTGTTTTCTGGGTAGAGTGGAAGGAATCTGGCACAATTTAGTTGATTATCAGGGCAATGCCACTCCATCCCCTCCCAAGAGCACCCCCTTCTCTTCCATCACCTGGTAGAATTTTTGCACTATCCAGTTCTTGTGGTGGTTGGTTACACTTCCTCCAAGTGTCTTTGCTTTGTGCCTGATCCATGATGTTCATCAGTCCATTAGTTGCTTTTTACTCAAGACAGATGGGCTATAAGGAACTGAATTCTCTTGCAGATTGGAACCACCAGCAGATATCCCAAATGCTAGATAACAAGTTACCCTGAACCTTCAAGTGCTTTCCATTGGTATGGAAGTCTCCAGCACAGCTTCTGGTTGACTCGCAGTTAGCACGTTTCCAAGGACTGATAAATTCCCAGGAAAACCAATGGAAAGGCACCTGCTGAGAGACGTAGGACTTGGCTTACAACTGCCTGGGTGGTGCTTAACCCACAGGGGAAGGAGAGACTCAGTGCCAGGGAGCAGAAGAAGCTGCCTGCTCCACATGGCAGGAGCTGGGAGCTGGCAAAGCAGTGCCCTCACTGATGGGCACAGTCCCATGGCACCTGAACAAGGAAAGCAGAGAAGGTCTGGTGACAGTGACCGGGTTCGGTCACAGTCCCATCCCCAAATGAGCAAAGGAGCAGGTCCAAGGTGAAGCCGGGAGGTCATGTCAGCAAGTCGGTGTCGGGATTAACAAGGTACAAGGCTGGGCACATGCAGACACACAGTGTGGCTTGCCCAAGGATAGAGGGCAAAACTTAAATGCGGCTCCTGAGCCAAGGCAGGGTCTCCCAATGAGACGTGTCCCAGCTTGTTCTCACACCTTAGCTGTCTTCTGGGCAGTCTGATCCCTGGTGACACAGCTGCACCCTTGCAAAGCTGACCTTGGGTAGAGGCAAACAAACCTCAAAGAGAGGAGGAAGAGCTTGCAAAGCCTGTCAGTTCTCTCAGGGCCATGACACTTGCCTTTAGACATCTGAATCCATAGCGAATGACTGCTGGGAGTATTGCAGTGTGTAGAGATGCAATTATATTGCACAACTCAAAGATGCCTAGACCCAATGTGAAGAAAGTTTTCACTTCTGAGCATCTGCTCCTACTGTAATACTTTGCCCTCAGTTCAGTGTCCAGGCTTGCCATTACACACGAGGAGGACTGGTTGCCTTGGGGCTCAGATCCAGCTGAAGCAAGAGTGAAATGCTGCGGGACAGGGTGGTATTTGAGCACCAAATCTCTTATGCCTTGCTAGATATGGGATCCTTCTCTCAGCAGCCCCACGTAGAGGCTTTTCCCCTGTTTGGGGGCCTCAGTTGTGCTAATGGCTTCAGTTTGCTGTGCTTTCTGTGTTGAAAAAAAAGGAGAGAGACTAATAGAGAAAGACAGCTCTGAGCAGCCAAAAAAATATTTCTTCACAAGGAAAATGCTCACCTCAGTACTAGAGGCCAAAGAGGTAGATGCCAAAGGAGTCAAATGCCAGACACAACCTTGATTTGCAATTCAGTTCCCCAGATCTGAGATCAAAGTTTGGCTTTTGTTTGGCCCCTGAACTCTCTCATTTGCCAACACCAAAAATGCCTCTGTGGCACGCAGTCATACTGCTCTGATCCCTTAGGCTAAGCCTGGCATCTTTGCCACCCACGCAGAACTGATGAGGGTGTTGCTGAGCAACTGCAAACTGAACCTGAAAGGGTTTGGGTGAGATAAGCATAGTGGCACGGCCTCATTCACATCTCTTGGACATGCTGAGACTGCATTGTATTCGTATTTCTGAAGTAAAACAGGTATGGGTGTGAGGTGCTCTAACAACAGTTTTTGCTGGAAAGTCCCTGTGCTTTTCAAAGTAGACAACTCCCTAGCCAAAACTAAGCGCCGGTAGGGATGTGAATACTTAATTGCCACTTCAGGTGCCAAGTTCTGTGTCTGCTATCAATATCCCTCTTAAATACTCTGAAAGTCCTGATCAGCCGTTGTCTAAGCCTATAGATACCTCTGCCTGCTCAGTACTTATTTGGGTAGACCCATGTTCAGCTTTGCAGGTTTCTGAGAGTCCCTTCCTGAGGAGCTCAGCCTGGACCAGGTCCAGACATCATCCATGTAGGGAGGCATTTATGAGGATTACAGGCTGTCCCTGGCCAAGCCAAAGATCTTGGGCTGCATGTGCATTTTATGATTTCTTCCAGGCTTGTTTTCTCTCAATAGCCTTTCAGATGTCATCTCTAGAAATGACTGGAAAGCCTGTGGGATTGTGGCCCAGTACAGACATATCACCTGTAGAACAGATCTGGAGAGAAAACTCTTGCTGCACATCCCAAAACCCCTCCAAGAGAGAAAGGGAAACACAGGACAGGGCAATACCGAAGTATCAGGTTAACACATCCTGAAAATGCCATTTATGGCTTAAAAAGGTTTGTTTGTTTATTAACCAGCACACCTGGCCCTTTTATTATTGCAGCACAAAGGTGGTTCTTTCTTAACGGTTAGCACAAAAACGGAGAAGAAATGTCAACAGTGGACTGTGTACATGAAAATAAACCCTGATCTTAGGTTACGGTGTACATTCAGCAAGCTCAGCTGACATTGAGCATGGGTTTGACTTTCTCACTGGTCCCAGCTGAACAGAAAGGACAGCAAATATTCAGCTTGAATTTCCTCTCACACCAGTTTTGCACCAGTGTAATTTGATTGGCACCAGTGTAAATCCTCCATTTGCAAGGGTTGATGGAGAGGAGGACCAGACCTGTGGACTGGCAGGCAGAGCCCCTCCTCTGGGAGTCTTCCACCTCAAGTCCCGGATCACTGAACATGCTGATCCTTACAGATCAGATGTAGAAAATTTTGAAATAAACAAAATACTTCATTTTAATTATCTGATAAATGATACTGGGATTGAAACAGATGCTTATCCATGGGTATTGGTGGTTTCTCTCATGTTTGCTAGCTCTCAGCCATATCAGTGAATACTCAAGTTTTACAGAACTTGAGCACTGGGAGAAAATTGCCCTGGGCCAAGGTGTTGAGAGCCTTCCACTAAGCCCAGAAGTAGTTCTTGTCGCTTGTTGAGTATCCTAGGTGTCCAAGATGTGCATCCCAGCTGTCTAAGATGCCTTAGCTCCCTAGCAGGGGTCTGAGACACCCTAGGACCCTCAGCATGGGAGAACTCTGCTGGGCAGTTTCCCTGGAGGCATCACTGATAGTGGTTAGGTCTCATAGGCAGTGAGAAAGCAGGCTGGCTTCTAGCACATGTAACCCTGTCAGTGTTTCATCCATAGTTTTGTGGAGTCAGACACATTTCCACAAGACTTCATTTGTGACAAAATATATTTTCTCAGTTAAAAAAAAAAAAAAAAGTCCATGAAGAAGACCCACAAGCTTTCAGCGCTGGCTTTTCTCCTTGTTCCCATCTGCACCCAAGGTTGATCCAGAGCAAACCTTCTGCCTTTGCCTGGGTCAATTGTACGTTTCCTGCAATTATTGTTTGCCAGCTATCCTTCCTGTTATGAAAGGGAAGCTGGCAAGATAAATTTCTTGGGACTAGTCTACACTTGTAAAGCACTGGCCCTAATTCTATCCCCAGCAAGGAATGCGGAGGAACATGTGCTGTCCCTCGACACACCTCGGAGGGGTATCCCAGGGGCTGAGACAGTGCTGCTGGCAGCAGCTGAAAGAGATGTGGCGTAGGGGGACTTTTTGTTGGATGGATGTGGCACATCCCCTGGTTTCTCTCCTTTCCCCAGATCCCTTGCACAGTAGCTGGCTCAGCACACTGCTGACTCATCTAAATCCACCATCCTCATGGTCCCAGCACCAGGAGGCAGGGGACAATATGACGTGGTGCTGCTGACACACATGATGGAGTCTGCTGGTGCGTAGGCACGACCTTGGGAGCTGCGTGAGCAAGTGTCTTGAGCACAGACTTCATTAAACGCATCCCTCTGGCCCCGCTGATTGCAGGGGGCTTGTGCCCCTAGGGTAGATGGAAGGGCTGTGGTCGCTGTGGGACCTCTCTCCACTGATGCTGTCTGTTGCAGGATGTGTCGCAAAGGAAAAGCATCATTCCTTCTTCCACTAGCCAGCACAGACCAGAGCCACTAGCTGCTGGTGGGTTTTAGTTCTGTCAAGAACTGCACGCTGCTACCAGCCCGCGCTTACCCATTTATTCACGTACAACTGCAAGGGTAGGTGGGACAACACCGACCTGTGTACACATGGCCACAATGCCCATTCCCATGGCCAAAAATCAAGGTCAGATGGGACAGACGCCAGTCCCCACTGCTTTCTGGGAAGAGCAGCTTTTGTTTTCTCCTTCTGTTTCAAAGCTTTAAAGTTGGTCAGATGCTCCCTGTGGAGCACAGCCTGGCTTTCACATTGGTTCTGCTTAAAAACACACATTGATCTAGCTCAGAACACCGGCAAATCTGACCAGCCTGAGCTGCATGCTCACGGGGCTTTTGGTTGCGGGTTGTCCAGTTCAGACTACAACGGATGCTCGTAGGATGTCTCTAGGAGGCCTCAGATGAGCAAACTGTTTGTCTTATCTTGAGTAGACAGGTGATACTTTCTGATAAGCAGACATGATGGAAGCAGGAAGGAAAACCTGAGGTATGGTTGTCCGCCAGCATCACTCAGCCGAGAAAGAAAATAAATCCTGCCTTTTTATGCAGTTGGGAGAGCCAGGGAAGCCTTTCATCCAGCCCACTTGTTTTAAAGGGAAATGGTTCCAAGAATGCAATATTTACGTAGTGTTAAATGCAGTCTTTGCCAAGTGTTGAAAAAGATAGGTTTAGCTTTTGCTGTAGTTGGCTAGCGATAACCTGTCTGTCCACTTTTATGTTACAATTACTCGGAATTTGCCCAGGCAACTCCAGCCAGCCTTTGGCATCTTTTCTGATTGAGGAAACTAAGATATGGAGCACTAAGCTACCAGCAATATTCAAAGGCTTTGGGGGACATATAGCTTTTCCAAATAGCACAATCACCACTCGGTGCTTCCCTGACCCGCTCCCCGATTTTAAGAATAACTTTTAGCTGGCTTCAGCAGGACTACGTGGCATGTGCCAGGTGAGCTGCCCTAGCAGCTCACCCCTGCTGTAAGCGAGCACGGCTGCTCTTGCTGCCTGCCTTCTCCCCTTCCCTGCCTCCCGGCAGATGCCCTGCTGATTCAGCTCACCGAGCTGGCAGGAAACCTCACGGATGTTTGCTGGGCTGGTTTGTGGCCAGCATAGTGGGATGAAGCAAAGCAACAGATGGAGGAACTGGCTGAGCACTTGAGATGCCACAGGTCAGGGGACAAGGAGGGGATACAGCTAAGAGCAGGAGGGGAAGAGACAATCAGTCAGCTCTGTTCAAGCCCTTATGGGTCACATACATAGAAGAGAAGAAAAAAAGTCAAATGAACTCACCCATAGGAATTTTCCTGTTTGAGCTGTTTCAGCAGAAAATTTGTATCCTCCTCAGTTAAATATGTTATTTAGAGAGGAATTTTGCCCAGTCCTACCAAGAAGTCCTTGATTTATGCATACAAGCAAGAGGCTCACATAGCCACTTCTCATGCGACCTCAGGCGCAGCACCAATGACTGTCTTAAGATGTGAAGTACAAATCCTTTTCAATTTCATCGCTCCCTTTTGGGGCTGTGCTTTTCCATTTTGCTCCCTGAGCAAATGAAAAAATGCTCTGTGTTTTCAACCCAATGGACTGCTTTCTACTGCAAATGAATTTTCCTTCGAGAAAGAGTATCTGTTAACACCCCATGGGCACATGAAGTGTTAAGAGAATTAATGAACACCTTGTTCGTGCTAGTCTTTGAGCAGTGCTTGCTCCCTGCTACCCTGGGCTCCTCCGTTTGCCCTATTATTTTTGCAGCAATCAAGCAGCAGCTCCGGCTGTGTCTCTGGTCCTCATTCTGCTCCATGGATGTAGCTCCTGGGGAGCTGCGGCCAAATCAGTGCAGCTTTTCTGCTCCCAAAGTGAGCAGGAACTGGAGTTTGCCTGGTGCTGCAAGTCTATGAGCACCTTTGGGCCCAGAGGGACTCCGGGGACAGACAAAAGGGCCCCGTGGGAGTCGCGCAAGCTGGCCTATGTTTATGCAGCAGCACAGCTGCACATGGGCCCTTGTGTTTAGGGAGCAAAGTTCTCATTAATTTTATTAGTGCAACAGCTCTTTGCATGCGAGAGCTAAAATTCGCTATGCCCTCCCAGGGAGGGTGAGTTCCCCCAGGCTTTGGGGCAGCCAGGAGTTAATAGGATTTAACATATACCCACCAGGGGTGGGCTCAGATGTGGGGGATCACTAAGAAACCACCCATCTTGAGTTCCCCCAGCCAGAAACCTGGAAGAAGGAAACCAAACTGGGCACTCCTTGTCCAGTGCGTTGGCAAAGGATGAATCAGTTGATCTAACAAACAGTGGTTTTTCAAAGGAAGAAAAGAAAACGATAACAGGAAGATAATGAGTAACACAGGATACCTAATAACTTCTGCAAAGCTTGATCATAACTGGGTACTGTCCTTATCTCAGTGTCCCCAGGGAAGCAATTGCGACATCAAAAGCTCTTGAAGTGAGAAGGTGCATTTCTAGTGCAACGAACTGTGCAGGTTTCTGAGGACTAACAATGTAGTGGCGTGCAGTGGCTGCAGGGCATGAGCAAGCTGCAAAGGAGAGAAGGACAGATCCAGTGCAGCTGAAAACTGCAGGGTCTCCTCCCAGAGAGGGATGTGTGGAGAAGACAGCCCCTGCAAGCAGTTGCACATCAGGTCTCCACCAGTGAGGGGCAATTCTGCCTCTTCTGCTGCCCACCCTCGCTCCCCAGCTGGCAGCCAGAGATGGGCTTGGTCCAGCATGTTTGTTCCAGTCTGCTTAAAACAATCCTTGGTATTTATGGCTGATTCAGGGCCAAAAATATGTCCAACATCCAGTCAGCTGGCTTTTCTCTGAGCTATACAAATCAAATCAGCCCTTAATTGAATTCCCCTCTGTTGAGGCAAACTGGAGCTCGAGCACTGGGATTTCCTTTGATTGTTCCCACTGGTGAAGCTTTCATCCAGTTTCGCTCTTGCATCTGGCACTTCTTAATGACTTCTTATAAAGCTGTATGCAAATCAGGCTCAATCATAGAATCATAGAATCGTTAAGGTTGGAAAAGACCCTTAAGATCATCGAGTCCAACTGTTAACCTAACACTAACTCCATCACTAAACCATGTCCTCAAGCACCACGTCTACCCGTCTTTTAAATACCTCCAGGGATGGGGACTCAACCACTTCCCTGGGCAGCCTGTTCCAATGCCTGACAGCCCTTTCAGTGAAGAAGTTTTTCCTAATATCCAACCTAAACTTCCCCTGGTGCAGCTTGAGGCCGTTTCCTCTCGTCCTATCACTTGTTACTTGGGAGAAGAGACCAACCCCCACCTCACTACAACCTCCTTTCAGGTAGTTGCAGAGAGCAATAAGGTCTCCCCTCAGCCTCCTCTTCTCCAGGCTAAACAACCCCAGCTTCCTCAGCCACTCCTCACCAGACTTGTGCTCCAGTCCCTTCACCAGCTTCATTGCCCTCCTCTGGACACCCTCCAGCACCTCCATGTCCTTCTTGGAGTGAGGGGCCCAAAACTGAACACAGTACTCGAGGTGCGGCCTCACCAGTGCCCAGTACAGGGGCACTATCACCTCCCTGGTCCTGCTGGCCACACTATTCCTGATACAATGAACTAGGGATGCTCTCAGCTGGGCAAGGAGAAGGCAGAGCATCAAGCCATTAGTGTGGTGTGTTCAGACTCCAACACCAGTGTCAAAGGTAGCACATCAATCACCTAATGCCAACAGCTACTGTAGGTGTGAGGCTCGGTGGATTAGACTGCTCTTTCCATGGTCCCACCGTGCTTAGTCACTCTTTGCAATATAATCTAAATTGCCCTATGAATAAACTTCAGGGCAAGGAGCCCCATGAACCATGGGAAGCTTCTGCTCCACGGAGAGGTCTGTGCTCCATGTGGGTGCTGCGTTCCTCCATCAGTGGATGGTGGGGAGCAGGTAGATGCCCCTAGCAGCCCCCCACACCTCTAGGGATGTGAACCCCTGGGGTAATCCTGGCCAGCTGGGCCAGGGCTATGTCTGCACTGGCCAGAGGCCTTCAAAGGCACCTCCCTAGCTCTTGTTTCTTTCCTACTAAAATGGCTGGTGCAGGTTTGCTGCAAGTCTGGAGATGGTGGCCAGGTTCAGTCAAGAGTCCAGGTCCTCAGGCAAGTTGGGGTGATAAGGCAGGTCCAAGGTCAAGCTGCAAAGTCAGCCTGCAGGTCAGGGTCAGGGTCAGGCCTAGTGAAGTAGCCAAGCTTAGACACAGCCTGGTGGTCACCAGACAAGTCCATATGGGCGAGGCAGGTCCAAACAATGGGAAACAGCCCTCAGCTGTGCCACATCCAGTTTGGCCCCAAGTCCTGGTAGCCAAACCACTAAAGGAGATGTGCTGAGGGTGCTGCCAGTACCTAATTTCCAGGCAGGGGAGATGCATCCACAGCAGCATCCCACCATCGCCACAACCAGACTGTGAGCACCCCTCAGTCATCTTCCTCCCAAGCTGGTAGGTTGTTCTGGATGAGAGCTCAGGCTCAGAGGAAGCCTTTCACAGCAATGAGCCTTCATTCACCACATATGGCTCTCCCTAAGTCTCTACAAGTCCTACAGAAACCTTGTGCCCTTCCTCCCTCCTCTAAGAGGTGACAAGAAGGAGTGGCATTTTCCTTTCTGTGGTGAAGAAGGACAATTTCTGGCCACTTTGACTTCCTTGCCTGCTCCCCATCTTGGGGACAGCCTGCCACCTTGTGTTGAAAGCTGAGGATTATCAGGGTGGTTTTGCTCAGGGCATTGAAAATGCCTCAGGCATTACTTATCGTTTTGCATTCAGGACTCCTAAAGCCCAGAAAAATGAAGACAACCTCGAGAAACTCAGCTCTGTGGGGGAGTCAGGGGTGCAAGAGAAATCACCTCAGTGTCCCCAGTCCTGGCTTTGGTGGCACAGTTGCTTTCGGGTAGGCCATTGCCTGGCGTTTCTCTCACCAAGCAAGTGCAAGCATCTCCTGAGTCCCCAGAAGCCATTTTGGACTGTCCCTGCTACAGTGGAAGACTTCGGTCCATTCAGGTTGTGGCATCCCCCACAAATGGATGTGACCTTTCTTGCCCTTGAGCCTGGCCCATAATTTGCAGCACCCATACCGAAAATGGAAGCTCCATTGCTTTCCTTCACTGAAGGCCTCAAGCATCACTGAGGTGCTCAGGGGCATTGGAGACATAGATATGGGCTCCTGGTGCAACATGTGGGACGTCAACAGCCACTCAGTGGTGGCTGGAGGCCAGGCCAGATGCTCAGGACACCTCATACAGCCCTAACTACCTGTGTGAGCCAAGGTATCCAGGTCCTTACACACCTCAGGGGCTTCATCTCAAACTGGACCCTGCCCAGCTTCCACTTGGCTCCTTTTGCTTCCTATACTCTTAGCAAGCATAAAGTGTTCATTAGAAAGGATAGATATCTATAGGGTGTAAGATTCTTTCCAGATTATTTTTTCATTTTTCTAATATTCCTAAGAGTGTGACAAATTCTTCTCATAAATCTTTTTAGTGGTTATTGAACCCAGAGGGAGACGTGCCATCGTCTTGCTGAGCTCTGCTGTAGCTTTCTACAGAGGTTCTCTTTTATTTCTCCTGTCTTTCATAGTTTCTTTCATATTTTTCTTTTCTTCACCATCAACCTTTCTACCCTCCTTATGCTGTTTTCCTCCTGTCCCTGTTCTTGCTGCAGGTGGTGTTATGTACCACACATATGCCCCATTCATGGGACAAGCAAACAGCACACATGTGATGTGCAGATGCTATGCAGGACGGTAGGTATGAGTAAAACATTCACCAAAAAAACCACATTTGCCCAGTTGTATTGACTCTTGCAGCTCCCAGCCAAGGGGTGACAGAAGCTGGGTTAGTTGTGACGCCCCAGCAGAGGCGAAGGCAGCTGCCTTCACTCAGCTTTCGCAGCGGACATGTAGGTACTGAGCTGGAAAATGGTGATGGCTCAGAGCCAGCTTAGAAATGGGGAAAAACATTGTTTTGTCCTCCTGGTTTTGGATTTCACTTCTTACACAGACCTGTTTCTTCTTACCCTTGCACAGGCAAATTGCTGCCCAGCTGAGAAAGGCTGGGTTTTGAGTTACTAACTCACAAGCCAAGTCACTGACTCACAAGTCAACAATGGTTGACTTCAGAGATACCTGTGTGCTAACCCAGCGGGTGATGAATTGACCAGGCACAACACAGTGCTCAGCACAAGCACAGCAAAAGTCAGTTTTTGGAGGTAAAAGTGGAAGTACCAGTTGCTTCCTGAAGTGTTGGACATTGCATGGCATGTCTGTGTCACTGGTGTAGCCCGTTGGGGTCACGGTGAGATGGTGCAATTCTGCCTCGTGAGCTACCACGGGCTGAGCAAGGCAAAGTTGTGCTGCATTTTCTAAAAAGACCTTCCCTTTCTCCTGTGGCTGGGCCAGCTGAGAATTAGTCTGCAGGATTAGCTCTCCATGTACGCTGAGATGAACCAAAGGAGAGCTCAAATGTGATGATTTTTCCTTATTAGCAGTGGGCTGTGGACACAGTCTGGCAGTGTGGCACCCATTGAATTCTGCCTGGGTATTGAAGAGCCTCTTGGCAGCTCGGCTGGAGAATGACTTATGGGTTTGTTTACTTACTAGGACTCCGACTCATGTTCAGCGTAGGCCAAGCTGAGTCAAATTTTCACATTTTGTTAATATGGCATGTGCATATCAGGCATGAGGAAACATGCTAAAGCTGCAGAGACTCAGCCATGTGTGTGCACTCCTTGGTTTTCTTGTTCCTGCATACCGGTGCTGGCCGATGCAGAAGGTAAGGCAATAGCAAATCCTATTATCAGTTTAAGCTTTGGCTGCTGACCTGCTTATCCAAGTGCAAAATGATGTATAAGAAGATTAAATCATCTTCTAAAGAAGGTCTGAAATCCTCGCTTTTCCAGTAAACAAGCAGGTAACTGTTTACTGGCACACCGTGAAACCCAGCCAAGAAATTGTGCTGAGTGCTAGTAACATTGAAAAATGACCCGATGTGTCCTCATAGCAGCAGGTCCTTTAATAAGATGAGGAACAAATACAAGGCAACTTTCCAATTACTTTAACATGCATAAAAAATCAGGTTGTGCCTGGTCATAGCTTTGTGATTTTCAGTGGAATTGCTATTTGGTACTGACTTGCTCTTGCATCTTTATTGCTTATTTAAAATGTGCCTCTGCTTGGACTGGAGTTTTGTAATAGTGGCACTTTGGGGTTCCACATCTATTGCCTCGGAAAACATCACATTAAAACTTGTTCAGCTGTACAAATCCCAGCCATGCAGACAGAATTAACATCACTGGCGCCTTGCTGGGTTCCCTGTAAAGCACTGACAAAGCCGACCCCAAACCTGCAGTAATGATCACATCCCTGTGATTGTACCCCTCTCACCACATGCTATCAAAGTGCCCTTCTGGCTTCTGCTTCGATTTGATAACTTCAGTACACAGCTGATGTACTCCACTACTGAAATGCATTTACCTCCACTCCTCCACCAAAACGTATTTACCTCTATTGTAGAGCACAGTATTAAATTATTAAGTAATTTACTGCCTACAGGAGTTGGGAATTGTGTTGCTTGCATTAGGAGGTGCTGGGCTGCACAGGTATTGCAATAGCTAGGTTTAACTGATGTTGTCCTGCTCCCTGCTCTAGTGGTACCCAGAACTGCTGGGGGGTTTGCGACAAGTGTCTCCTGTCCCAGCTTTGCGCCTCTGCTGTGTGGTGACAGGTGCTCCTCTTTTGCTAAAATGTAACTTGGTTCATTAACACTATATAATATCCCTGAAAAAAGGGGGAAATCTTTTTTCTGAGCCCTGACCCACAACCAGTGCCATGCCCAGGGAGCCATCCTGTCAAAATTTCCCCCAAACCCCCTAAAAGGGGAATCAGGACAGAGCAATCTGCTTCCACCTCCGGGTTCCCACCCCCACGTGCCTTCCCACAGTTCTTGTACTGGGAATTGCTGAGAGCAAACCCAGCTAAGTAGCATGCTTCCTCACACCAAATAGTGGCTTACATGCCAAAAGAGGTCCTACGGAGGAGCTACCTGCCACCGCCACCTGGCTACGATGGCTATGAGTTCCCCTGAAGTCTCATGAATGCATATGGTTCCCCAATAGACCACGGTAGGAAATGGTCTTGCTTTTTTATTGAGACAGAGGGAGCTGCAAGTGCATTGTTTTGTTTTGGTTTTGGTTTTTTTTTTCCTTTTGGTTAGCCTTGTAGAAGGCTTTTTCCCAAGTTCAGACCTATCCAAATGTGGGAAGAGTCATTCTCGGAGGTAAACGGACATCTCCTCAAGTCCTGTATGAAGATCCAAGGTGCTGAACTCACAGCTGTGGGTTCAGGTGCTGAGAGACCAAGAAACATCAAAGCTTGTTGTGTTGAGCCCTGCGCAGGCTTGCTGTGTTGGCACCAAGGAACCGTGGCAGCCCTGGACTGCTGGTGAGTTATTGGCCCAGAGCAGTTTGTGGATGACCTGTGGACCCTGTACCAGCAGCGGAGCAGGACCTCAACAATCTCAGGGATGAGAAGTCAAATTAGCCCCACAGAGAAGCTAAAGGCCAACCCGGCCCTAGTCTGCAGCATTGGACAGGTGGTACTGGGTGAACCTTTGTCACTTCTGTGGGTCAAGGACAAAGAATGTGGCCAGTCCCATCTAGGTTTTCCTTATTGTCCCTCTCCTCTCTGGACTTCGTTTTCCCACAATCTCAGGTTTTCCCCTTGGAAAAGGCTTGTGCCTTTCCCTTCAGCAGCCCTGTGGGATGGAGCTGACCCCAAGCAGAAGTGTTGAATGTTGTGGAGGTGGAGGTAGGCACCTCGTCGAGATTGGGCCTGAAGCTGGACAGGGTAAGAGTGGGGCACTTGTCTGCTGCATGGTGTTGCACATCTTCACTTCCAACCATGAGCGGTTATGTAGGCCTGTGACATATTGGTGGAATATGGGATTTTTTTAGCTCTTGAGGTGTATAGATCACAACTGGGCAACTCCTTGTAGATGAATGTGTAGTAGGTGTAAGAAGCAGCGGGTGAATGCTTCTGAGGCTGTGGAAATCTAACCATCCTTGGTGCCCCTCATGTCTGTTGTGTGTTTTGTGTTCTGGAAACAAGATCCTGGTCCACAAAGATGTTTAGGATCATCATTCCTATATAGACTCCTAACCTGTGCCAGCACCCATAGGTGTTGATGCCACTGGTAGGAGCTAGGTGCTTTCACGCATCTGGCTTCAAGTTGTCATTTTGGCAGACATGCAAGGACCTGGCCTGACTGGAAGAGAGCAAACACAAAATACAGGGTGTCCTGTGCGGGAGCATTGGTTGGAAGAGGACGTTCTGCATCTCTGCCTCCAGCCCACTGAATCACAACACCCATGCCTGGAAAACAGCCTTCATCGGGCATGTTCTTGGCACCGTGCCTCCATGCACAGCACTTTTTGTGTTCTTCCTGAGACTCATGAGGCTGAGCTGTGTGTTAGCTTGACAGAGGATGTGCTAGAGGCTGGCAAGAAAAATCCAGAGGAATAGGAGGGCCTCAGAGGCTATCAGGGTCTCCAGGGAACTGAGACCAAGTCACGGCAGAAAGACATAGGGAAATCATATCAGACAGATAT
The DNA here is from genome assembly GCF_965183815.1 of Platalea leucorodia. Lineage (NCBI taxonomy): Eukaryota > Metazoa > Chordata > Aves > Pelecaniformes > Threskiornithidae > Platalea > Platalea leucorodia. The sequence goes on along the minus strand of NC_138825.1, from coordinate 121,412,566 downwards.
GTAGATGCTGCTAGACTAAGCCCAGTGCAAACCAAACGTGAGCTCAGGTTTTCAGTGTCACCCTTCTTCCCCCAGTATTTTGCATCAAGGAAAAAAAAATACTGTTTTTCTCCCCTGGTTCTAATTGCAGGCAAATGAACTGAGCTGTGTCTGATGAGGACAAACTATGGGAATTGCAAACGATATCCAAACATTTAATTTTGAAAATTTAGAAATGTCATGTACATTTTAGCCTCTGTGTAGTCCTTTATAATATACTACCTATGGCAAAGATGGGGAAGGAAAAAAGGGAATAAAATCATTGTAAAATGAACGAGGTCGGCAGTTCTTATCTGGAATTGTCAAGGCGGAATGATTCAACATTAGCTGGACATTTTTCTGTGCTGTTGCAGCAGGAACGGGAAGGCTGAGGCTGAGCGCAACGCCTCTGTGTCCCACCGAGGCTTTCAATGCCGTGCAAGAGTTGTCCCTGTCCATGATCAGCTTTTCAGGAGAAGCACTTTGAAGCCCAGCAGCTCTTTGCAGGTTTATTTTCCTGGGGGCTGCATTTCTGCAAACGTAAGATTTGAGCCATTTTTCTTTTTTTTCTCTTGCATTTGCTTTCCTAATGTTAGCCTCCAGAGGGCGAAAACCCTTCAAAAAGACGCTGGGAAGAGCTCCAGCCAAGCTGGAGGTGATCTACTTACAAAACCTCAGCAGAAAGACCGGTGGTAAGGAATTCCCCCAAAACTTGCGTTTTCCAGCCCATTTCTGTGATGACGTCTCCAGCCTCCAAGCCTGACCACCACTGGGAGGTCAGGGCGAAGGGCTGGGTGAGAGAAGGGGAACATGATCTCCTGACTCAGGGCTTCCTGGAAAGCTTTTGGGATGATGAAATCGGCCGGTGCCTGACGTCAGGGGGGAATTTTTTCAGTGGCTTGTCCCAGGAGCTGGTTCACAAGCCAGAAATCCTGGGCGATGCAGGAAAGTCCTAATGCCGCTGATGCAGATGTTACGCTCCTTTTTGATATGATACACAAGCAGTTTCCTTGCGAAGTGCTTTAGGAAAGAAGGGGATCTGCCACTTGCCAGCTTCAGAGGGGGCAGAAAATCCTGCTGGATCAGATCATCCTGGTGCTCTAATCCTAACCCAGAGCCCAAAGTGATGGAGAAATGAATCCCAGGACAGCAAGTATTAAAGCAAGGGCTGGATGCTTTTGAGGACGGCACATACATTGCCACATGTTGAAGAGACACAGTTCCTGCAAAATGTCGAGCGTCCACTCTGAAAAATAAGTCCTTTGCATATGTCTCCAAAGGAACTGGAAAAGAATGGTGGGAATATCATACTTATGGACAGAGAGGGTATTGCTGGCACGCAGCTGAAAAAGAGTGTTTTAAGAGGGTACGGAGACAGGATGGAATGAGAGGAGCAGTTTGGGGGTGAGGAGATGGGAAATGGGGCTGAGGAAGGTGACTGAAGGAGAAATGAGACTGCTGGGGGCCTCAGTGTATGGAGAGAGAGCGATATATACACACACATATATATACACACACACACATACCAGTTATACTATTAGTATACTCACTCTATATAGTACAATTCAATCCTATAATATATTTACGGTGAGATGGAAGGCCAGAGGCTCACCCCAGGCTCGCTGCTGGGCCACGGGAGGATGCTGCCATCAACTGGAGGCCCCCAGCACCACTGCGTCCATCCTGGCACCATCACTGAAATAAGCTGAGTAATTAAATCATTTACTGCTATGTTTGTGTCAGATCTCGTTACGTGGCACCCGAGTTATTTTTCTGCTTGAGTGATTGCCTGGATTCTACTGTGGCAATGCTAGATATCCCATCCCTGATGGAAATAACCTCATCGCCTGGAAATAGCCTCAAAGGGGACATTTGGTCAAGGCTGGCACTTTCTTCTGCAGCAATAGTGCTGTCAGAGTATAATCCTGGTGTGGATGTGGTCCTGCCTCGTCTGGCATCACAGCTCACCATGTGAAGAAGGGGAGAAGTTCGGAGAAGGGATGCAGGGAAGATCAAACAGCTCCTGCAATGAGTAGGTGAGGGCTCCTTATCTTTGAAAAGAGATGGCTGGAGGGGAAACATGGTGAGGCTTATGAAAATGGAAGGAGAGACTGTTCACCGCTTCATCTAATGAAAAATAAAATTAAAATTAAATAAATAAATAAATAAATAAATAGGTAAGGGCATCAGCTGAGGTTGCCAGGCTCAAAACAGACAAATCAGCTGATGTTTGGTACAAAGTCTGGCAAGGAAGCTTTGGGTGGCAAAGGCGGGTCCTGCTCTCGCCGGAGCAGCCTGGGTGGTCACAGGAGAGAAACCCATGGAGGGTCACCCAACACGCAGAGACCCCGGCTGCTGCAGGCGCTCCCCAAGCCACAAATGGTCAGAGACAGGAGGGTTTGTGGAGGAAGTGTCATTACCTATTATTATGCCTTTCCCAGACATCTGCTTCTGGTGAGTGTCAGGGACAGGACAGCGGGTGACTGGGACATGCGGGTGACCCAGTACAGCAGTCCTGTCCAGTTCTTATAACCCCTTCGACTGATGCGAAGAAGCTGCAGCAGAGCCAGCCCCAGGCAGAGCCTCGAGAGGCTCACCTCGGTTGCACTATTTCACACCTTGCTCTTGTAGCACAGGCGTGGGTGACTCGTGCCAGCAGAGATGCTCTCCTTATGCCAGTCCAGTTGGAGAAACACCTGGAAACAGATCCCCCGCATTCATCCGTCTGTGTTATACCAGGCTAAGGAGGCTTTCCTCTGTCTCAGCTGCCTCTTGTATCCAATAAACCCTGAATTGTTTTTTGCACAGTCCAGCATTAACGGCACAGATGGAGCAACTATAGTGGAATATGCATGGCTTTTAGTTGAGAGGAATAAATTATAATGGTACACAGAGGCTTTTTTCTATGGCTAGGATTGGCATAAATATATCTTACAAAAAAAGACCTCCTTCTCCCCTTGTCTTCTTTCCCATCTGAAATAATCATCCTGGCCAAATGCTTGTGCAGAACTGGCTTAGGCTCACAAAAGAGTTTTTGAAAGCTCCATTTTTTTTAATTTGCATGTATCATCTGACATCAAAGGGGCTAAACATGAGCACTGCAAAGCTCATGTGTTTTCTTCATTGCCATTTTCCAGAGCGTTACTGTGTTTTGAAGCGGTTTGTACTGAAGAAAAACGAGTGTCATATACAGGGAGCAGCAACAAGCCTGCTGTCAGAGCAAACCCACCTTCACAGGATTTCCCAAACATTTTGCCTTTATTCTGCTTTTTGCGTGAATGTTCAACTCACAAGTTTTGTATCCTTTTTTTTCTTAGAAAAAAATAAAGCAGACAAGGTTTGAAAGAGCAGAGAACATGCCAAGTGCTTCAGAGAGTTTTTCTAGCGATGCTTGTCAGGTCCTTCATCTGGAGCTGCTCGGCTTGACAGCCTGTGAACTCCCATTTCTTTAACCAAAGCCCTGAAAACATTATATTCTTCTTAAACTACCCTAACACTTTAAACTACTATAGCCCTTTATAGCTCTTTAAGCTGCTTAAGATTCAACTACAGTTCAGATCAATTCAGACGCTAAAGCGTTGCAGAGTAGCCGAATGCTGTAAACTCTCTTGGCTTTGAAATGATCTCAAAATTGAAAATGTTTCAACTGGTAGTATTTAAATATTCATTGCTCTAAATCTAAGAAATTTTCTTCTAAATAGGATTGAATTATGAGCCTCAAAGAGATTTGCAGCACAAAGCCCCATTTGCAGGGAGCCTGACTGAGTAGCAGTTTTAAAGTTATTAAATTCTGCAGTTAGGAAATTCCTCCTTAAGTGACATCTTTAACAAATGCTTCACAAAATTGCCTTCACTGATCAAAAAATACAGATGCAATTAATTTGTCTTGAATTTTAAACCTCATTGACACCAACAAAATGAGCTGTATTTTGTCTCCCTGGCTCCCACTACCCAAGCTGAGTGCAAAATCTGGCAGTGACATAAAATCAGTACAGCTCAATGTTTTTGTGCTCGTTTGCTCAGGTTCATTAAACCAGTTGTGATGGGGATGTGCAATTGCACACGCAGGCAGGCACGCACCCAAAACCGTTGCTGGGATGAGATGGAGCAAGCCCAATCCCAGGTGCAAGGCAGCTTGTTTTTAAGTTACGAGCACCATGTGGGCCACCCTTTAAAATTGCCATCAGCCCAAGCAGTTACATGCATCAATGTGATCCTGTGCCAGTGGGTTTGTGCAGGTTTTTAGCCCATCGTCGTAGGGGGTCAGAGGAGGTGACACCAGCTTGGTTGAGGAACAGATGCCTCCAGTACACAACCGGATGCAATGTGTTTGTGGCCAAGTTTTTTCTGCTGAAAGAACAGGACGTGATTTTCCTGGCTGAAATAGGGCGAGACCTTGTTGGGTCACCTCTCCTGCCTCCGCCTGGCTGCGGAAATGAGTTAAATATCAAACTCTTCAGTTGAACCGATTAACCAGCTCCAATGCTGCTGAGAGTCTCTGGGGTGGCAGCAGTGGAAAAATGCGCAGGTGTGGGATGTGATGCCCAGCAAAACCCTGTGGGGACCCAGGTCTGCAAGCTGGGGGACAGCAGGGAGCCTGCCCACTGTGGCGATGGGGATGGATGACCCCCAGACCACCACACGTCGTAGGAGAGCCACATGGGGCTTGATGGTACTTCCCATGCGCCATCTCCCCAGCTGGTAGTGGGTGCAGGTCCTTGGCATGGGACTTAAGCACCTACATCCCACAAGGAGATCCTGCAAGTCCCACTCAACCCTTTGATCAGAAATCATGGAATCATAGAATGCTTTGGGATGGAAGGGACCTTTAAAGGTCATCTAGTCCAACCCCCCTGCAATGAGCAGGGACATCTTCAACTAGATCAGGTTGCTCAGAGCCCCGTCCAACCTGACCTTGAATGTTTCCAGCGATGGGGCATCTACCACCTCTCTGGGCAACCTGTGCCAGTGTTTCATCACCCCCATTGTGAAAAATTTCTTCCTTCTATCTAGTCTGAATCTACCCTCCTTCAGTGTAAAACCACTGCCCCTTGTCCTATCTATCTCAACAGACCCTACTAAAAAGGGCCTCTTAATCTCCTCAAACTCCAGCCTGGAATTGGTGCCCAGGCTGGCACCGGTTGCAGCAGGGTTGGGCACTGTGTGTTGGGGCACAGGGACCGTCCTTGGCCTTTAATGAGGAATTTCAGGTGCTTTAGTGGCCCTGGTCATGGAGGTTTCCCAGAGCTTGAGGATGGGGGGGTCAATGGGGCACGGGAGTGAGGATTATGTTAAACAGGATTTTAATGTGGTAACGTCAGCTTGCCAAATGCTCCAAAAACTGGCAAGTGCAGGAAAATTGCTGCTTACTCTGGTCAAAATATGCATTTCTTTTTAGCTTCAGAAGAATGTCTCCTCTGGAAGGAAATGGCTGCACATTTAGAGATGAGCGGTGGTAAGATGCCAGCATTTCAACGCTGAAAATTACACCTTGTGCTTTTTAACAGAGCCTCGGGGAACAACACAAATGAATGATGCAGAGGACAGATGCTGCAAGCCTTAACGTCACGCTCTCGCCTTTTCCCTCCGTCCTGCTGGAGCTACCAGTGGGGAGCGTCTGGCCTTCCTCCAAAAACCACGTGCAATTTATGGCTCTGATATTAAAGGCTGAACTATGAGCCCAAACATCAGCCTCGGAGCAGCAGGGTGTAAATCTGTGCCACTCGCTGTAGGACTGCCACCGTGGTGGGGCAGCTCTCGATGGGCATCGTGCTGTCACCTTCAGCCTGGAGGAGGTCTGGGGCCAGCCGAGCAGCACTCATGCCTCTTGCAGCCTCATCTAAGAAATGCTAATTGTGCTGCGCTTGCTTGAGCCTCGGCTCTATAATTAGCAGTGCTGCATCAGCATGCGTTGATACTGCAGTATTAATCGCGCAGCTCGTTTTCCAGGAGCTGCTGGGACTCCAGACAAATGAGGGGTTATTTCAGGTGACTTGTCTGTCATGCAGTTTCCCCAGGTCTGTCCGTCCCCACTGAGCACAGGTTTGCCGTGCAGTGGCAGCACTGTTTTTTTACGGTAACTAACCAATTAGTCTGATTGATTGGGAAACAGCCATAGAGTTTGAAACACGGTCCTGTGGGCTTCATATTGAGACCCTGGTGGCTTACACTTGGGAAGGGAGCTGGGACCTGGCCTGGGGACCCAGCCCCAGGGTAGCACCAAGCACCAGGGCAGCATTAGAGGCGTTAACCCCAAAGAAAGGGTTTGCTGCCCTCAGGGGAAGCATTTTCACCCCTGCAAACACCCAAACCCCAATCTGGAGGGTCTATTCCCCCGTGGCTCTTGTACATTGGGACAAGCGTGCCAAAAAATCAGTGAAGCTGAATGTTATTTTGGGATGCAAGCCAGGTGCTGTATCACTGCCTCTTCCACAGATACATGTGTATTCATTTAAAATCTGGCACGCCATCCTAATTTGGTTCCTCCAGAGGGGTTTTGAATGGGCCAGAGCACCTGTGGCTTGGGATGTCAGGCTCAGACCAAGACCCCCATGGCCATTCACAGTAGCAAAGTGCTGTTGGCATTATTCATCCATGGGGATGATGTATGGGCATGCATCACCTTGGGGATGGATGCAGGAAAACAGCCTCCCCAGCTCTTCCCACCCCACATCTTTGCACACTGAGGTCCTCCAGCGATGCAGCTGCAGGACACAGAGCAGGGGAAAGCATAGCAAAACAAAGGGAGTGGGAAAGAATGGTGAAGAAGAGGAGGACATTCAATATGAGGTGCAGAAAGCCCAGGTTACTTTTATTTTTCCCACCAAAACAGCTTCCCCCCACCCCCAATGTGGAATTGCTTGGGTATCCAAGGAGCATGCTGAGCTGCTTCCATAGCATGTGCCCATGCTTGTGAGTTCAAAGGTTACATCTGCCAGTGACCTGCCAGGATTTGGTCCCTGTTGGACCACCTTTTATTTCACTGCCAGATCTGGAAAACCTTGTGTGTTTGTCTCTTTGACACTTCATCTCACATGCTCATGGCAAAACCCAGTAGCTGCAGTTACCGAGCCAGTGTCACCCCCAATTTATGTCACCATAGGAGGCAGAAGAGCCAGGACTATTACATGTTTATTATATTAGCAGCCCTATTTCTAGACTAACAGCAAGACCAAGGCAGGTTTTGCAGAAGCCTGTGCACTTTATCCCAGGCAACAAATCCTGACTCAGCCTGTTACATAAATTATTTATCGCAATCATGGAAAGTTAGAGGAGAGAAAAGCTGAAGTAGTCCAGACAGGGTGGTTCATGCAAGTGAAAGCACAAGCAAAAGCAGGGCCACGATGAAGGCTCCTGATTTCACAAGGGCAAAGCTCACAAACTGAACATTGCTAGAGCCTGGCTGCAAATGCCACCAGTGTGAGGACCATCCTTGGCCCAGTTTTGGCCCAGGAGAGCTCACACCCTCCCGAAGGTCTCCTGTGCACTGCTCCTGGGGGAGGACAGGGCCATCGCCTTGTCCCTGGGGGAATTTGGATGGGGCCACCCCATGCTAGAGCATGAGAGTTAATGTTTTGGATGGGGGGTGTGTGTGTGACACCATACCAGCTGGCCCTCACGCTGTTGAGTTTACTCTCCATCTCAAGGATATTAGGAATAAACATCAAGACTGCAAAGAATGAAAGTAACCAGGGTTTCCCAGCAGCGAAGCCCCTCCCTTGGATGTTCACAGTGGGAGAGGAGAGGGGAGCAGCCAGGAGCTGAGCTTGCTGAATAGCAAAGAGCTTCAAGGAGCAAGACTCACCACCCCATGCAGAAATGTGGAGCTCAACACAAAGTTAGGTGCAGCCCCAAAACAGGGGCAGGCTTTCAGCAAATATTTAACATCTTAAATTGCCATCCATTGACCCAAGTCAAGCAAAAGCAGGGAGGAAAGTTGGAGGGAAGCTGCAAGGAAAAGATCCCTGAAGTCAGCGCAGAGGTGGATGTTATTTCACCTTACCTTAGAGATGCATGCTGATGGCATGGGGCTGTCTCCATGTGTTAGTCCTGCCGAGGATGACGCTGAGGTCTGGAGCAGCAGCAGCACTGGCCACAGCCCTGGTGTCCCGCACTGCAGCTGGGCTGACCTGGAGAGGGTCTGACGGGGAAGGATGGACTTGCTTACCCAAGGAAAAGGGGCTCTGGCTCTTGGTTTCTGATGGGTTTAGCCGTGGCAGCTGGGGAGATGACTGACTCCTCCTCCCCACCTCTGCTACAGGGGTGAAAACATCCAGAGGAGGAGAGCAGATGCTTGGGGATGAGAAACCCTTAAATGACCAGGCATGAGTCAAAATCCTGAGAAAATCTGACTTCATGAGATCAGAAAAAGAAAAAGAAAAAAAAAAAGGGGGGGGGGGGGGAATGGGATCAGAGTCTTTAAATACCTCCAGGAGGGAGCCAAGGGGCAGATAGGGAAGGATAAACATCAGGCAGGGAAAATATTTAATTTAACTAAAGGACTATATTGACACAAGAGCAAAACAGGATTATCTGTCCATGGATACATTTAATTAGAGGAAACTTCCCAGCCATTAGCTATTAGAGCAGAAGAGAGCAGAGGTGAGGAGGGAAAAAAAAGCAAGCTGTTTTCAAGATTAAATATTTTAAAAAAGGAAATTATATAAGTTGGCAACAGCAGGGGTGGGGGAAAGGGTTGATGCCCTTCCTGACACCTCCTTGAGGTGGTCTGTCTGCATTTGAGCTGGTTAATTCATCTTTACTGTCCAGTAAAGAATTTTTTTGGATGGTCCCCAGCCTGGCTTTGGCATAGGTCAACTTGCAAGCTGCTAACCACTCGCAGAGCTCGTCCGAGCTGGGGATGGCAGGTGGGTGCTCCCTTCCCACAGGAGGATTTGGAGGTGCCCTCCATCCTGGAGGCTGGCACAGCACCAGTCCATCCTCTTCCCATTGCTGCCAGTCCCTGCTCCTCCATCCTCCCGCTGCAGAAATGATGGCCAGATGGGGTGGGGACGTCCTTGGGAATGGAAGAAAAGGAGAAAAAACACAAAAGGAGATAAAAATGTGTGAAATGCTTTATTTGCTATGTTGCATTTCAAAAGCTTTAATTCCCTTCCGTCCTACCCCCCACCCAAAAAATGATGAGAAGGTTTTTGCTGCTCGTGGCCAGCTGTGGTTTCCAGGTGTGATTCCCCCGGCCATGTGGAACCTCTTCGCTTGCAAAGCCAAGAGCTCTGCTCACCATTTTCGGGTCTTTCTCCCATCGACAGCTGTACAGATATCACTGCCATGCCGTGCCCTTGAATGAGGCAGAGAGAAGGAGCATCCCTGCTCTGGGGAGACAGGACAGGCTGGGGCAAAAGGCAGGAGCAAGTGGTTTTCTCTGGGGGAAACAGGGGCAGAGGATGGAAGACCAGAACTGGACGTTCCTCCCAGCTGCACTTGATGAGATGGGGCAAGAGGAAGGCAGATGGTCTAACCAGGGAGCCAGCATGGACATGGATTTATTTTCAGCTCAAAAACTAGTTTAATGGGCAAATTAATTAATGGAAAGCATGGTTTGGGAACACCGCCTCCAACCCCCTCCGTTTGCTGGGGCTCAGCACTTCAAACCCCTAATCTTACCTGTGCGCTCCTCGAGGGAGGCTGGTGTGGGGTCTGATGGGGTGACACTTTTCTCTGAATTTCACCCTGATTTTTTTTCTGATCAGTTTGCTGATGGGAAGTTTCATCTCCATCCTTCAGTTTCCCCACCTGTAAAATGACAGTGACGCTGCCAGCCTCCGCTCACTGCTCACTGGGAGAGCTGTAAGACAACTAGTTATTCTTATAGTAAATTAATATTATCAGTAAAAGAGAAGCAGTTACCATGAAAAGCACTCATCAACCCATCAAAGCACCCTGGAAGATCAATGATTTAATCAATCTAATCCTCGCCAAGTATTTGCCTGGTAAGGTCTGAGCTGCCAGAAACAAAGTCAGGCAGATTAATGTCCTGCCCGCAGTCCTGCTTTCCCGCTGAGCCTGACAGGTCCCGGCAAAAGCTCCTGTGCCCACAAATATATTTTGAGACTAGCATGCTTACAGAATAACTCATTCCCTTCAAATTAAATTAAAGCAAAGTTAATCTCATCCATAGTGGGAAGGGAGCAGACAGGTGAAGGTGGTGTTGCAGCCAAGGGGTCCCTGCAGGGCTTGGAGCAGAAATGGGGTAGCAGGAGCACAGAGATACAAGGGTGCTTTGGCTCGGCCCCACTAAGCCCTGCAAAGCTCAAGGGCTTGGGTACGGTGCAACAATCTTGAGCTGCCAGAAATGCCCACAGGTGCCAAAACAGGCAGGTCCCCCATCCTCCGCACCAGGTCCCTCTGCTCCCAACCACCCCAGCAAGAAAGGGGACAGTGATCTGCAGTTTTAGTGAGTTAAACTGGCTCAGCTGAGGGTGCGATGGAAATGAGAACTGGTGCAGGAGGGAAGGCTGCGCCCTTCAGTTGGGAAAGGGTACGGAATACCTCCACAAATCTGCATCCAACAGCCTATGTGAGATGGCAGAAAGATGCTCCAAGGGGTCAAAAAGAAGGCCAGCTGGCGTGGTCTAGCCATGTCCTCACCATTTGACCCTCTTAGTCACCCTAGAAGGGGTGGCCACATCCAGGCTACTGTTGGGAGTGGTCTGTGGCCAGAGCAAGCTCTGGGAATTGCTGGGGAGCCGGGGCTGTGCCTGAGAGCACTCCAACAACATGGAGTTTCACACATGGGACCCTTCCCTGAGACTGTTTCATGTGCTGTGATACATAAATCTGGTTCTCTCATAGCAAAAATGTGGAAAAAAAAGGAAAATTCTGCCTTTTCTGTGGATGGTTGCCTCAGGGAAGATGTGGAGATGCTCAAAACTCAGCTGAGCACAGCCCTGAGCAGCCTGATCTCTGCCTGAGAATAGATTCAATTTTGAAGCTGTCCCTGAATTGAAAATGGGGCTGGACTAGGTGATTTTAAAAGGTCCCTCCCAGCTTAAGTTAACTTTATGGTTCTAAATTACCCAATTATCCAATTATCCAAATCTTCGGAACATTCTGAGATCCTACAGAGTGATTCTCCTGCCTATTTGCAGTGGTTCATCATACCTTGACCTCAGAGCTGGAGCTGATTTATGGATTGACACCAGCTTCACCACCGCTTCTCATTCCTCCTGCAGTTCCACGGACTAGTCTGGGTTGCCCCAGGGGATCCACACAGCTTGTCCTGGCACCATGGAGGTGCACCACGCCATGGAGGTGAAGCGGTGCACCTAGGAACAGGAGGTCCTTCAGCTGGTTTTGCCATCCAAGTCCCTGTGTTGTGAAACTACTGCTTCAGAAGACACCTTCCCTAAATGCCTCTCTCAGACACAGCTGCTCATCTCTTCCTAAATCCTGTTACTGCTTAATTGGAGATTGCTTTTATTTTGCAGGGCACAAATCTCACATGCCAGTGCTCTGCCCAAGGTGTACTGCCCTTTTGCTGCCCAGAAGATCTGGACAGTGTTGGGGAAACCTCAATCCTAGGTTTGGGTTGCACCTTTTGCACTATTGGGAGCCCAGCAAAACATGTTCCTGATATTTAGCAGAGCGCTCTGGGTAAAAATCCATCACGTGGTGAAGCCCTTTGAAAGAAACACAAGCTCGCTGCTGAAGTCCAAGCTGGCAGGTAGGTAGGAACCCAGAGTAAGCTCTCTTTGAGGAAGGTACAAATGCTTTCTGCTGCCTTGTGGTAATATTCAAGAGTCAAATGATTCTAAATAATTAAAAAAAAAAAAAAGCTTCATTACTTCATGCTGTAACTTACAGGACCATAGATATCTGGGATTGGAAAGGACCTCGGGGGTCTCCAGCCCGACGTCTTGCTGAAGCAGGGCCAGCTCTGGGGTCAGACGAGGCTGCTCAGGGCTTTATCTGGTCACAACTTTTGACCTACTCCACTGTCCTCAGGGTGGAAAAGTTTCTCCTTATACCAAGACCTGCTGCCACTGACCAAGGAGCTGCTGCCTGTGCAGGGCAGCTTATTCCCAATGTTAGGACTAAAAAGGGTCAATCTGAGGGCTCTTCTCCACCTCCACACCTTTCCCAGCCATTCCCAGGGTGAGGTCCCCAGGTTAGGGACTCATGAGCATCTGGGGAAGAAAAATCCAAAGGGAAAGTGCCGTAATTTGTGTGTTTGTGTCTGTAACTCACCCACTGTGAGTTTAGCAAGGTTTCAGTCATGCCCTACACAAGAGATTTCCTTCTTTAGCATCAGGAAAATAAGAAGAAAAAAACCAAAAAATGAATAAAGAAAAATTAAGAAGAAATTTAAAAAAAAATTAAAAGAAAAAATAAAACTTGCAGGGTTGCAAGATTTTATAAACTTTAAATGTTTTTCCTTGCAAAAAATATCAGAGGAAGGACTAGCTTCTGATTTTGAATTAGATCATTATTACGGGTTAATCATGCAGCCAAAGCAAACCTCAGAAGCAGAGAGGAACATCCTTAACATCGCTTAAGTAACTTCAGGGCCAGATACTCCAAGAGCATTTTAGGCACCTGAAGAACAGAGATGAGAACCTTGCCTGGCTGTAACAGCACCTAAATCCACAGAAAGGGTCGTGCAAGTTTAGGAAACCCCACAAAGTCCCTACCTGAGCTGCTGGCCAGTGTCTTCATCAACAGCTGATCTAATGTTATTCGGATGCTTCTGGTTTAATTTTTTTTTTTTTTCTCCTTTTTCTGGATTATATTTGTTAAGAAAATGCGTGAGAAAGGGAGGGAAGCTGGAAGGGAAAATGAGATTACAGCAGCAGGAAGGAAACTGCAAACCTCAGATGCTCACATGGTGAAGAAGCAGCCGTGTCCTAAAGGCTGGTTTGATCAACACATCAGGGGGTGCCACCACTAGGCAGGTACTCAATGAACACATAAATGATGGCTCCTCTTATTTCTCCTCCATCTTCCCATTTCCTACCAGTTGCCGTGGAAACTTCCCCGTCGCAGTACTCACAGGAGCAAAGTCCGAGAGAAGAAAACCCAGCCGCAAAGCCTTCATGACTTAAAGCTCATGGCCAAGCAATGCCAGAGAAGGATTTCTGTGTGAGCAACGTGTCCCCCTCCCACAGCTCGGCCCCGCAGCCCCAGGGAGAGGCACAGACCCCTCCGATAACTCCCGCATCCCACGCTGAGCCCACAGGGCACCCTGGGGTGGCATCACCACCCATCTCCCCGCAGGTTATTCACACAAAGCCTGCACAGATGTTTCCTCCTACACAGAGGCTGTGGTGCAGTTCACCAGCAATTACCTGATGCAAAAGGAGCCAGAGGGCTGAACAACCCCCTGCAAGACCCCAGGTGCTTTTCCAACCTGGAATGCAAGCAGCCATGCAGGAGGGTTACAATTAATTCCCCCATTAGGATAAATTCCAATTGGGCTGGGGTAGGAGGAAAGCACACCAGATACCTTGTTCTTCTGCAGGGAGTGCGTGCAATTCATGGAAAAAAAAAAAAAAGAGAATAAATGAAAAGAATCCCAAACCTCATTTGCACTGAAGGCATTAAAAGACTGTGGAACAGCACAGCCACCCAGCCCTGAGGATGCCAGGCCATGCTGGAGGCATCTCCAGAGGGTTTTGTCCCAGCAAACACTGTGAGCTCGGAGGAGATGCAATTTTCATGCCTCACGTCCAAGCCCGCAGCAAGCAGGACGGCAGCGGCTGCTGTTTTGTGTGACCTACACAAGGAATCTCAGTCTCTGCCCCAACGCAAGATGCTCACAGCAGGCAGAGCAGGGGAGCACGGCTGTGCTCTCGTCTTGCTTTCTGTCCCCTCTGGTTTAACAGGCTCTGCCATCCAGGACTGCACCCCCAGCAAATCCTCCTCCTCGTAGCTGTCCCTCGGTGGAGGACAGCATGCAAAGAGCAAACACCACGACTGGAAGAGCAAGGCTGGGCAAGGGGCAAAGCCAAGCTGCACGCTTCAAACCTGCACCTCTCACCTACGATGCAGACCTGAGAGTACTTTTTCTAATGCTTATTTTGCATAAAATGCAAGATACATTTTTATGCGTACATTATCAAGGTCTTTATATTCACAGCTTTGCCTTGCTAAACCCATTTAGCCAAAAACTTCCCCCATTGGAATTGTACACAACGAGTGTTGCGGCGTGCAAGGTTTGTGCATTGCCCTCGATGCCTCAAATAAGCCATGTATGAGGACAAAGACAGCCTCTCCCCCCACGAAGGTATGCCTCCAGGTCACAAACCCACCCGTGCCTGGTTTATTTTCTTAAGGCATAAGAGAGCTGGCTCAGAGGAAGGGTGGGAGTGCTGGGCTTGCGGCTCCTCACACCTCCCACGCCGCCAGGAAATACCCTGCCTATGTGTGTGGCTCAGCTGCTCTCAGACGTTTCCCCTGCACGCCCCCAGATACGTAAAATATATATATAATACACATATATAAATATGTAATAATAAAATTATTTAAAAATATATAACTACAGAAATAACATGTAATACAGAAAAATATTTATGCAGTATATATGAATATATAACATTAGTATATATTGAATATATATAAGAAATATATTGCACACACATACATATGCATACAGCAAAGGGCTGCTTAGAGGGGACAGCTCGGAAATAGGACATGATGGAGCCAGGGACAAGACCAACATCCAGGTGCAAGCGAAGGAGGGAGCGATGCTGGAAGTGTGCACAGCACAGATGGAGCCAAGGATTGCCCAAATCTTGGCCTGTCCCACGACCTGCCACCAAGATGAGTTAAATGCATCCCAACACCTTGGGGACCCACCTGTGCCCACTGTTACAGCTTCCTCGTGCCTCCTCGGCACCTCCTGGCCAAGGCACCTCCACGACATGCCTGCTCCACGGTGTTTGTTCAGCTGGCTGCTAAATTCACTTTCCGGGACCCCTTTTTTTTTTTTCTTCTTTACCTTCAAAGCCCATCAGAAAATGCACGCAGCTGCCAGGATGGAAAGCAGAGATGCGGGATGGGGCTGGCGGTGCCCTCCGAGGTGGCACGATGGCTCTGGTGCTTACAATCCACGGGATTACCTAGGAGAACCTGGACTATCAGAAAAAGACAAATCCCCAGTTTCCCAGCTGGACTTACTCCAAGAGCCTGCTAAGGCTAATTTAGAGCCAGCAGTTTGTGCTTGCCTTAAGCTATTGATTGAGCCCAGGATCACACGCCTTCCCTCCCCTTGCCAATTCTTGCCCAGGCAGATCAACAGCAACCACCACCACTCCCAACATGGAGATAAAAAAAAGCCCACTTGCTAACAGGGTGGTACCGGGCTCCACCTCGAAATACTGCTTTTAGCAACCTGCTCTATGCCAGGCACACGAGCCACGCTCGCTATTTCTTCATGCTTTGAAGATATGTTGCAGCCACCGAGAGCTTAATGCTTCATTGCCAGCAAGGGAAAACCCCACCCCAGCACTCCCAATAAAGGCTCTTGCTATTTCGCACTGTACTTCATCTGTCCACGTGTTGAAAAGTTTTAAACCTGTACCTATGTATAGTTCTGTAACAGCAAATTTCTATGTCAGCCAGAAGGAAAACGCAGCACCCTAGTTAGCGGAAAACACTCTGGAGATAAGTATACAAAATGACAGTACTATAAACCAGAAGCATTTGTCCCACTAAGGTTTCCATTTGTAGACAGAATAAGAAGGGATGAGTTATTTGGAAGCAGAGATTTTAAGGACATTGGTACGTAACAGGGCAAGAGAAATGCTGTGACTGCAACACCTTCACTCAGGAGTGACTCAGCACCACAGCTGTATCCTGGAAAATTAATACTTCAGCCCCCCCAAAACACCTGCAAGGCCTTTGAGAGCTTGCAAAAACCAAGCCTGGAAGCCCCGTCAGCCATCTATCTGATCTGCTCACTGCTACGGGGATTAACACATCCCCACCCCAGCTCAGGGCAGGGACCTGCCCTGCGGGGAAGCATCCCCTGCCCAGCAGCGACCGTGGGGACTCAGGGCAGTGTTGTCAACAGAAAGTGATCCCATTTTGGCCTGGAAGCTAAAGGAGAGAACCCCCTCACCACCCCCAAACCCCCAAATCTCCCTTTTCATCCCCCACGGACACCCTGAGCAGCCCCTGCTCCAACCCAGGTGTCCCCAAGCAGAGGCAGGTGTTAAGGAGGTTAACACAGAATCATGTCAAATAACAAACACCTAGTATTTATTAATAAATTAGTACACTGGAAGGCAATTTTTCAATTCATTCCCCTCTTCCCCCATTCCCACCCCTTCCCACAGGGCAGCACACACCACCCTCGTATCATGATTTCTTCAAATTTAGCGTAGTACAGACTGTTCGTTACGGGAGCATAATAGTTGCAAATATAATCAGACAGACTTCTTACGATGCAGCTTTTTTTTCCCCACCCCCCCTTTTTTCTTTTAATAAAAAGTGAAGTGTGATTTGAAGAGACTATTAAGACCGCATAAGGTCTTTGGAGAACCTATCGGCCACATCTGTATAAAAAACAAGAGACACGAGTGTAAAAGCATAGCTTGGTTTAAGTCTTACACCACGAGGAGAGCAGGACCACCGGCGGCCGCCTTCGCCTCCCCACATCCAGCACCGGCTCCCTTCGGGGCCCCGCCGTTCCCGCAAGCAGCAAGGCAAGATAACTCCTTACATTCGACTGAAGGCAAAGGACCTTTTCATCGCCTCGAAGGCTGGTGGGACTGACCCTTTTCTTTGCGTTTAAAGCGCTTCTGCTTTAGCTTATAGGAGCGCGATGCATTGTCCAGGTGAAAATCATACAATAAATAACCGTGCTAGTAAAATCTCAGCAATGGATATGAGCTATACAATAGTACATTTAAAAAAAAAAAAGTCAGCTCGGGTGGGAAGCTTAGCTGCGTTAAGAGACGGTAACCAGCAACGAGTGGGGTTTTTTTGCGTGTGTTTGCCATTTACCGCTCCGAGGCGAAGGGAGGTGGTGGGAGATGGTCACTCCGAGCGACAGCTTTGACAGAAGTGGGTTACAGAGCAATCCCCAATTCGATGTGTTAAATTACACCAGATTTGTGGTCTTTTAGTTCATTAACTGCATTTTTTTTTTTTTTTTAAAGTGCATCGACTGATCTGATGATTGGAATGAGAACAAGGAGGAAAGATGCTTGGGAAGGGGGCAGAGGGTACAAAGACTTGGACTGAGCGATAGAGTTAAGGTGGAGGGGTGCAACGCTGGCAAACTGCCCCCCCTCCAGAAACCAAGGACACCTCAACGAAAATACTGGCCATATATTCTACAACAAAACCTGCCTGCATATTGTCAGTCATCTTAACGAGTGCCAAGCTAGCTCTAGCAGATATTCGGAGTGCGTGGTGACCCAGTGCCTACAGTAAGTCGGGAAGGTGGCTATAGACAGAGTCCAGGAGGGTCTGGCTGGCTTCCTGGCTCTTGACTCCGGCGATCTCAAATAGCCTGTCCAGCTTGTCTTCAGCCTGCGGGATCTCCTCTATCACGTGGAGCTCCTCAGGGTTGAGGATGTGCAGCATGTCGTCGAAGATGGGCTGCAGGTCGCAAGGGTCCAAGCGCACCTGGCGCAGGACGGTGTCCTTCTTTTCTGTAGGAGGAAAGGAGAGGGTGGTCAAGAAACCCCTCAAGAAACCTCCGCTAACCAGGGCTTGTTCTCCTTGGAGACCTCAGTCCATCCCCTGGTGCCACCTCTGGAGATGGACATGGCACAAGGAGAACCAAGGGAAAAGGTGGAGAGTGATGAGTGATGGGAAGGGGGAAGATGGAGAAGCCAGTGCTGCTGAGGCACCTAATCCAGGATCCTGCTAGAGCAAACACAGCATTTATAAATGCTGAATGGCCAATATGGAAAAGTGAAGGCAGGAGGGGAGCCAAAAAAGCTGAATTCTGCTCTTTTGACATGTTTTCGTTGGGTCAGCTTCATTTCCACACCCAAGTATAAATTCAGTAGATTGACTGAGCTCAGTGTTTCACCTTCATCAGAAGTTAAAGAAGATTAAACGCAGCAAGTTAAATGCAGTAAATTAAACCCCCTCAAAAAAGGAGGGGGTGACTAACGGTGATTTGCATCTCAAGCCACACACTGCAGCAAGCAGGACCAAGGGTGGGGGGAAAAAAAAAAAAATTCAATCTCGAAATCACATTTTTCTGGTTTCACCTCACGCAATAATGCACAGGCCAATGCAACAGCCAAAAGTCAGGAGAAACCCCCCCAAACATCCAGGGATGCTACAGCTTCTCTGGCAGCACTTCAAAGAGTTAAAAGCCTTTAAAGGTGTTTTCCCCTCTCAAATCTGTATCGTCTTTGCTAACAGGATATTCCGGTCTGGAATGAGGGTGTGATAAATGTATCCTGGAGAGCCAGTTTTCCTAGTTATTTACTTTAATGATATCATGTTGGGCAGCTCTGCCACGTGTGCTGACCGCAGGGGATGTGCCATGGCATCCCTTTGGTCCTCCCGCTCCCCCCCAGGGCTCATTTTGGTACCTTTGGTAATAAAAGAGCCTGTCCGGCTGAGCGCGGAGGAGCCGCTGGAGGTCGAGTCGCACCGCAGGAGGGGCTCCGCTTCATCGACGAAGAAGCATTTCTTCTCCGAAGGAGAGGGCTCCACGGTGAGGACGGCCGCCTCGGGGGGCTTGGGGCTGGGGCTGGGCGCAGGGCTGAGCGGGCTGGGACTCACCGGCAGCGCCAGTCTGTCAGCTTCCAGCTTTGGGGGGAAGAAAGAGAGGGAAAATTAACTCAGGGGGATGACGCCCAAGCAGGTAAGCTCCCCAAAAAGCCCACTCCACAGCTATGGTTTGCTAGAAACAAGGCATAGCCCTGCCCCACGCCTCCAACCAATGCCGAGGCTGCAGGGCGAGAGCTGCAAAACCCCTCGGGGATCTCCACTGCAGCACGCTGCTGTGACCAGCTACACTGGTAACATTTCGACTTAATAATTTGTTTGCCCCATCTCACCCTTGCTCCCGTGAGCACTCCATTAAAGCGTGGTGGAGAAATCCATCCCACCAGTCTCCAAGTTCAGGACCAAGAAGGACAAGCAGGGGCTGGCGTTGACCACAGCATCACCCCAGCGCCTTCGCTTTTGCCCTGTTATCCTGACACCAGCCAAGGGCAAGCGTTCAGCTCCACAGTCCTGAGGACACAGGGCGCAGCAAGCACTGCTGGGACACGCTGCGCGGGGAAGCAGCGCTGCTTGGGTGCCGGTGTGAACCCGCTTCCTAACTTGACCATGCTCTGCATCTTCCTTCTTGCATCTCCTTCCTACCTGCCAACATTATCTACCCTCCTCTGTCTCTCAGCATCCCGCCAGGGTGCAAATCTCAAGCAGAGCATTTCTGGTTCCCATTCCCTGCAGGGACAAGAGGCTCAGGGCAGCATCCCCACATCCCTGGCTGGCAGCTTGGGCACCTCTGCAGGTCACCAGGTCCCCCCAGCAGGTTGCTCAAAGGACCATCTAATATTTAACTTCTTCCCAAACCCCGCATTCCTGCTCAACTGGCCAAAGCACAGATTTGGAAGCCCTGTCCACGTGCAACCCACTCTCCCAACAGCATTTCACAACCCTGTTTTCTCCTCCTGCAGAGGGAAGACCAGGCTATTCCTGCTCACATGCCTTTGCCTACTACCCAGGGATCAAAATGCAAAATTCGGATTAAAGGCTGTGGGACAGGGAGCTGCTGAGCCACCTCCGCACTGGCATGGATGTGCCTGCACATTCCTCATCTGTGTCGAAGAATTCGCCACCCACAAAATCACGTGTCTGCTGAGACGCCCATTAGTTCACATTAAATTAACATTGAAGCCTGTTCCTGGTAGAATAAAAGGGGTTTTTTTTCCCCCCTATTGAAAATAAACAGGGGAGGATTTGTTCTAGCTCAGCATGTTACACAATAGGCATGTTAAAAATAAAAGTCAGCTTTAATTTTTAATTAAGAGAATCTGCCTTCTCCTCTGAAACTCCCTTTCCAATACAACTCATCGACGACAATCAGCTTATTGCCATTAACGGGGGGAAAAAAAAGGGAAGGACCAGAACAGTGGCTGGCTGCTTTCCAAATTGCAACATGCTCCGATTTCCCCTTTAAAAAAAAACCAACCCAAACCAAACAGGCTTTAGGGCTCAGTTTTTCCCCATGCAACTCATCTATTTAATATCCAGCCGCAAGCCCAACTCCTGATTTCCAAAAAAGAGACCCAATGGCCGAGGAGCAATTACAGGGAGGGCAGGGAGCAGCCGGCTGCCCCGGCTGTGCCTTCCCAGCAGAGCAGAAAAATCCTTCCCAGAAGTGTGCGAGTCATTTGGAGTTTAATTAAACAGCTGCTAAAACACGCTAGGAAAAAAAAAAAAATCACCCGAGGTTATTTGACTGTAGGCGTCCCGGGAGCCCAAAGCTTTCCAAATAGCTGAACGGTTGCAAGCTTGAGGCAAAGCAAACAGGATGCTCGGATGCGTGTTAATATTTAAACCACGGGAAGAAAGCGAGTGGGAATGAGGGTTTTGAAAGGGCAGGGAAAGCAAAAGGTTGCTGTGAGGTGAAGCCTGTGGAATAGGTGTAAAAATACACTATTCATAGCCCGTGACTCATTTGCTTGAAACCACCTTGGCCATTCCTATTTTTAAGAACAGTGGTACTCAAGTAAAACCAAGCTCTGGCTGGAAAAAAAACCAAAACCCAGCTTTCTGAAGCTCTTTTGCCTTTCCA
Organism: Platalea leucorodia; assembly: GCF_965183815.1. Lineage (NCBI taxonomy): Eukaryota > Metazoa > Chordata > Aves > Pelecaniformes > Threskiornithidae > Platalea > Platalea leucorodia. The sequence continues at coordinate 121,391,811 of NC_138825.1, read as the reverse complement.
GAGCCACATTTCTCACCTTTCTGTTGTCGTTGCCGGGGTCCTGCGCTTGCCACTGAGGCTGCATTTGCACCTGCACAGAGACAGACATGGGAGACTGTTAGATGCATGATCCAGCATGAAAACCAAAGGCGATGCGGCGGCTTTGACGCATCAGCAGCCTCCCGCGACCGAGCACGGGGCAGTCGTACCGGGGCACTCCGCCAATTTGGTTTTTTTTTGAGCACTGCAGCAAGAGGTTTGCAATGCCAAAAAAAAAAATCCCCAAAGCTCCTGTGTACTCGCAGCCCTTTAGGATGTGGCTCAAGCACCAACATCCATCTGGGAGGATGCTCTAAGCAGCTCAGGGTGTCTGAAGGTCCTTCCTACACGGGCAAAAGGGGGACAGAAGGGGATGGGTGCAGAAGACGACATAGGCTTGGCTTTGTTTTCTTTTCACAGCTGCTCTCAACAGCTCTGTTTGAACTCGTTGGTCCCATTTTCTGCCTTCGTTTCACTGTACCGCAATAAAAGCTCAACTCGGACAAACAGAAACTGCAGCTGCAGTGCTAATGTTAGGAAGGAGCAGCCACGGGCATTAAAAAACCCCCTCCCTTGGGCAATGCTTTCCTGTAATTCCTCCTGCAGCAAGCAGGCAGTAATGAAAGCCGGTGGCAGGTTTGCTGCTGCATCAGCCTGGCTTTGGGCAGCTGTGCTTGGGTTGGGTTTTCTTGCCCCAACACAAACGCGACTCAAACTACTGCTGTTTTTTTTAAAAAAAATCGGAAAATTTGGCGGGGAGCTGGGGTCAGAGCAATCTCTGCAGAGGGTGGCTGCACACCCAAGCAGGATCGGGGACAAATTTAGCACCGAGGCCACCGTTTCCCGGATTCCCTGCCGAAAGATGACAGCTGGCTGACACCAGCCCTATTCCCAGGACTGTTACGCCTCTGTAGGGAATGCAGGAGGAGAATCCCCAGCACAGGAGGCAGGGTGGGCTGGGCTGGGCGGCAGCCCCACACGGGCAATGCTGCGGATGCATGGTGGTGTCGGGGGGGCGGGGGGGGATGCTCTTGCTATGGTCCCCACAGGCGCAGGGAGGATCTGCCCAGATGAGCAGGTTCATGGTGCGCATGGCGTTTGGGGGTCCACCTTCAGGGCAGACCAGACCTTGGAAGGCAAAACACTGTTCGCCAGGCCACGAGGTCTTGCCAAGGTGGCAGAGAGACACAGTGATGGTGTGCAGGTGCTGCAGAGCAGACGGCAACCCCTTTGCCAGGATAGGAAGGGCATGAGGGTGCTCAGCACCCTGGGGTGGGGTGGGAAAGGCCAAATGTCTTCTCTGTGTCCTTAACCTCACTGGCCAGGTTTCAGAAGAGCGTTCGGCCACCACTGCTGTGGTGGAGCTGGTGTCCCTCACCACAAGGCAGCCCTGGAGAAGAGCTACTCAAGTCAAACATCATCGTGACCCAGGATGAGCAATGCCAGGTTTGGGAAGGGTTTAGACACCAAGACCAAAACGCAGCCATCTGTGGAGGAAGCAGCTCTTCCCCACCAGCCCTGGCCATTCATCGGCCGAGTGCTTCTCCAGCAGGAGATGGTGTCTCCATGACAGTTCCTGATGGCTTCTCCTTTCTATGGACTTGCCCAGCCACTTTTCCAACTCAAACCACTATGAAGACTTGATGAAGCCATGATGAAGAGTTTCCAAACTCAACTACAGTCTGAGTAAGTCAGTACCGAGTTGGGCTTGTTTTGACCTCACCGTCTTCTAGTTTCATCTTATGCTCCCGAGCCCAATATACTGCAAATACACAGACCCAAGAAGACACGGCTACCACAGTGGGGAAACTTCAAATATAGCTGTACCTACTATAAAGTTTGTATTTTTGTGTTCATATTATCCATATTAGTATTACTTTATAAATTATTAAATTTTTGTTTATTGCACATTCTCCAGTCTGTTTCAAGCCTAACCTTGGTTTGCCAAAAAACAACTCATGCTTTAGAGCAAACCTGCAGGAAAACAGTGATGCCCAACCCAGCAAAACCCAACCAGCCCTATCCCTTCCCTGGGGCTCTGGCCATTTTATCCTACAGCTTTACGCCTCAAATAAAGCCTGATGCAAGTCCAAAAGGAAAAATTACATGCGATCTTGTTTTTTTTTTTCCTGGCTGCCTGTGCATTTTCCAGCCCTCGGACCACAGCCCCCCAGGCTGGGGAATCCATCCACCAGCTTCACCCTTGCTCCGCCGCACGAGGTTAACGAAGCACAAAGCTAATTGCTAATTACTGGGTCCAGCCCAGTTCTGCTTTGCCAAAAGAGGAAATGAAGGGGATAGGCAGGAGCTGTCAGAAGCTGGATTTGGGGAACGCTGCTCCAGGCTTTTGACCCCTCCCCAGGGTTTTGACCTGCAAAAGAGGAAGAAAAGGAGCCAAAAGACGTTGCCGAGTCGCGTGCCTGGACACGGGGCTGCTTTCACATCCTCTTCTCCTCCGGCACACCCCAAAAACCCCACAGCTTAAACTCACACCAGACCCAGCCCTGACATATCTGCTGATTCACAGGATTATCCGCAGCATGCAATTATCCACAGACCTAAATCTCATTGGGCTCGGGGCTGCAGCCCCCCCCTCCATTTTCAACATCTCCCTTATTATTATTTTTTTTAAGCTTTGCTGAGGCTGCGCTGCTGAATGCTCTGAGCAAGGCTGTTTGCTTCCCCTCCATCCATTCCCTGAAATATTTCAGCCGAGGCCAGCAGAGCCATAAATAAAAAGATAAGAGCTTAAAGCATTGCTCACGGTAGGACACTTATGGTAGCCAACGCAGTCAGCCGTGCCAGCAACGCCCCAGGCCAGCCCAGGCAAGCAGTCACCCCTTGGTATCTGCAAAATATTGTTATGCACTCCCCAAAAAAAAAAAAAAAAAAAAAAAAAAAAAAATCACAATACCCAGTGCCTGCATTGCACTGAACTTTTCTACTTTTAACCCCAAAATGGAGAATCACAATTTGCTGGGATAGCAGTGAAAAACCTCTCCCTTTCCCCCCTCCACCCTCTATTTTTGTTGTTGTCAGCACCACTAATTCGGGGTGTGCCTGTGCTCACATGCCGCTGCCCGGCAAGCCTGCCTGCAAGGGGAGAGATGCTGCAAGCCTCGAGCCTGAGAAGCATTCGTGGCCAGGGCCAGTCTTTAACAGGAGCCCTGCAAGTTAAACACCCCCCAAAAAACCTTCCCACAGCTGCTGCGCTCACCGTATTTTCTGGATCAGCTGCAAAAAGACCCTAGCAAAGCGATTCAGAGGGCTAAGCTGGTTTTAACCTAAATTCATTCAGTGCAATGCAAAAGCAGCATAATCTCCTGCAGCTAAAAAAGCCGGTGAGCCTTCAGTGGAGCTGGTCCATACCTCAAGCAAAACGTTTCTGCTACGTATTGTAACGTTCCAGAGACTCCCATTAATTCCCCTATTCCTATCAGGGGTTATAAATATTTGGATTTCGGAGGCCAAAAGGCTGCCAAGGGAATGGGGCACTAGGGGAGAGAGCAGCTTTGCCTCCGCAGGTCTCACAGGCTGAAGCCAGATGCCAGATAAGGAATTTGGGACAAGGGGATGGGATGGCGAAGGCAGGCTGGCTGGGTTTAGGGTACCAATTTGCTGTCTGAGAGCTATGTCACCCAATAACACAATTTCTACCTGTGAGTTGGGAGCGTTGGTGCTTTCTTATGATATAGGACCACAGGGAGAGACCGGGAAACCCCCTTTTGAACCCAGGGATGCCAGGCAGGGCCAAAGGCATCGCGGACAGCACAGCCACCTGCGCACCCCTCCTGGGCTCATCTAGGACACGCTGGCACATGTTGGATGCTCATTGCCGGCTCGGGTCACCCCAAGGGCATCATGCCATTAGCAGTAGGGAGGATACATGCATTTGCATTGCTTATGAGAGTCCTTGCTCCGTCCACAGCACAAAAAAGCTCTTTTTATTATTTTTTGTTGGTTTTTTTTGCAAGACCGCTTTTGCACAGCCAGCTGCTAGAGAGGTGCAGTGCAGCACCCATGGGGCAACCTGCTCTGTCAGATCAAACTAGTTTGGTACAGAGAGAAACCACCTTGATTTGTCTGCGTTTGGACGGACAAAACCACTGAGAGCCAAACTTGGCTTAGCTCTAATTAAAGGCTTTCCAGCCAGCAGATTAAAAAAAAAAAACCCCAAATGAAGTGACCTCAGTGCCCGTTCCCGTCATCGAGCAATTGGCTCCCCCAGCCGCTCGTGGTCCCAACCACCGCAACGCAGCTCAGCAGCCGGCACGAGGCTCCAAGGATTCGGTCTCCCTTGCACAAGCTGCTTCCCACAGCTTTCTGCATCCCTCCCAGGGCCACTCCATCATCGCCCGCATCCACACTGCGGGAGCCAATTCAGGGAGAGGAGGCAGGCAGGTTACAGCAGGTAATACCTTACAGAAACACAACATACTGCCATGCTGAATATGCACCCCAGGGTGCTTTCAAGCTTTGACATCCCACGCACTGCTTCAGCACAGCAGCTGGTCCAGGACCTCTAGGGCAGGGGAATGGCCAACACCTAAGGTTGATCATAAGGAATGCTCATCCAAAAAAGCCGAGTCAGATGCATGGGGGAGGAGGATGTGCCAGCTCTAGTGAATTTGTTAAAAAAACGCTTATTTGCTGAAATGAGTCCTATTTCTCATGTGGACCCACCTCAGCCACCTGCTCAAAAGATCAGCAACCCAATTTTACCAATTTCTAGGAAAACAAGTGAAAGCCATGGGGGACTACCAGCCTCCAGGTGCTGCTGGATGCTGGGGAACACAACACACTTAAAAACTACAGAGAAACGTCCTCCAGGAGAGCTGGTTGGGAAGTCCAGAAGACTTGCATACAAGTATCCATGAGATTTGGATTTGCTCATTCTCTGGAGCATCCGCTCAATGCATTTTCACTTACAGACACACACTTAAGGTGAGCAAACGGCTCATGGTTACTCCATCATTGGGAGTACACCATCCCAATGGGTCGCCTGATAAACCCCGTTCCTGGAGCTACCACCCACATTTTTGTGCTGTTTGAGAAGAAGCACCCGACAGCCTTGGCCAAAACAGCACAACACTCAGGAGCATTGAGCACCGCACAACCCAAGTCTGTTAATTAGGCATCGTGCTGATGAACAAGCCCCACATTTTATCTCATGTCCCAGCCCAGCACTTTGCTGTAGTATTCAAACTCAAAGCAGTAAGTAGGAGGACAGAGGTTACTACCTGTTCCAGGAGAGCAAGAGGACAACATGTCCCTCTGGGACATTGCACATACTGGAAACTTTAATTCACATGTGCAAAATGACAATTTTCTCTGCCTCTCTCCTTTTCCTAACCATAGCTTTGTCTCAGGCTCTTCATTTCATTTTTTCCATCTTTGATATTAAAAAAAAAAAATCTTGGAGAATGGTAGGAAATGAGAAAGCTACATGCTGCTTAATTACCATGAGCTGGAAGGAGGAAACAGCAACTGTATGGGAGCAGGAGTGATTGGGCAGCTGGCAGAGCAAATCTATCCAAAATTTGGGCAGGACACACGGGGCAATGCTTGGCACGCACCTGACTCAGGGTGTCTCAAAAACACAAACCCAGAACTCCTGCTAACACATTGAAACCTGTGATTTCACACTATGGTTATAAGGGACCAAGACGTTCAGTGCACTAAATGAAGTCACGCAGGATATGTGACATGGTGAAGGGACCATCGTCCCTCTTACAGGGGAAAGTTCAGGATGGTCGAAATGCGATTTAGGAATCTCCTGCCCTGACAAATGCTCCTCCCCACAGTCTTTGCTATACATGAAGGTGCACCTTGCCAGGCCCCCACCAAGAGCCCACTCGTTCCCGTTTGTGTCTGCGTCACTGCTAAGGCCAACTGGAAATGTTTTACTAACTGGTTTAGGGGGAAGAGCCCTCCCTTGACTGCCCTCACCTCCATCCATGTGTTGTCCCATTGGCTTCCACATTCAGAAGAAGCCCCATCCATCACCTTTATGAACACTTCCAGAAGACCACCAAATTATCAGAGCCAAAAACCCCAAAGCACACTGACAGGTAAGGCAAAACTGCAAAGGTCAGCGAGGCACCTCCTGAGACCTTACAGCCAGCCGAGACCCAATTGCAGGATATTCTGCAGCAATTTACTTATTCTCCCAAAATCTGTAACAGATTGTTTTAAGGCCAGAGCTGCCAAAGGGCAACAACTGGAGGACAGCACACATGGACTCCCCCATGCCACCAGGAAGCAACTTGCTGCTCCACAATGGCAACATTTAGTACTCAAGGATGCTTGGCCCTTCTCACAAAATCCTGGGCATTTAGTTATAGCATTTAAGAGCAAGTTTAAAGGGGGATGCTTTTTCTTCCGTGCCCCCAACACAATGGGTCAAGCACCAGGTCCTCCTGAGGACCTTCAAAGATACATGCAAACCACAACACACAGGACTCAAAAGCTTGTCAAAACTTTGACAAGGTTTTGAGCAAACTTTGGCAAAGCTTTGCTCAAAAGCAATGCAAAGCTTAAATATATAAGCCCCTGAGGAGCTCTGGAGGGAGATAAGAGTCCAGCTACTTGGCTATTAGCTAAGCTTGAGGCCACAGCCATGTCCCACGCACCCACATGCTCGCCAGGGCCAGACAAGATGTCCACCGCGTCAGACAAGAGCACACGAAGCCCAGCCCGCCATTACCGGCGTGGTGTCCTCCATCAGGCCTCGGATCTTCTCCACCACGTCGTTGCGGCGGTGCTGGCGGAGGGCGCTGATGAGCTGGGCCAGGCTGGCCTCGGGCCCGCGGATGGTCCAGTGCTGCAAGGCGGCATAGGCGCGCTCGTGGTCGGCCGCGTAGCCGTTGGAGAAAGCTGCCACCTCGCGCTCGCTGGCGTTGCACAAGAACTGGTAGATGTCCTTCCACTGGCTCCCCACCTGGGCTGCCACCAGCTTCAGGATGTCGATGCCTGTGGGGCAGAAGAGCTACAGGTGAGGCACTGGGGTCTGCAGCCTCTCAGTACTGCAGATCTAAGCTTTAGCAAAGCTTCTCCCGTCCCCAAATAGCCATGCTTTGCTTTTCTTCAGGTTTTTTTTTTTTTGTGTGTTTGGAGATTATTATTATTGTTATTGTTATTTTTAAGACCTTTCATGAGTCCAGGCTGCAAGGAGCTCTGCAGACAAGCAGCACCTGTAAAGTGCTCAACACCTGCTATGCAAGTAAAGTGTGACAGACCCATAGGTTGCTCCAAATGAGGCACATGCACTCTAAAATTAATCATGTTAATTTAACTGTAAAATTTCCTGCGCTCTTTGGCACATGAAAAACCTTGGTACTCATCTACCACATGGCTGCAGGAGCAGAGGAGATGGCAACACGCTTACCCATACGCCTGCATCACAGCTGCCACTTTGAATAGGAGCTGGATTAAGAGGTGAGTCACCAAAGCATCTCTATAAAGATGAATATTTCCATAACAGAGCACCTATAGTAGCTGCAGCTGCATTTAGAGCCGTTTCCAGTGCAGACTGGTGGGATGACTCAGTTACGGCATGGGAGACCCAGCACCAGGTGAGTGTTGGGTGAATGGAAGATCTGGTGTGGGATCGGAAGAGCAAAAAGGCAGAGTTTCCCCCAGAAAAGCCTTTGCGATGTGTTGGTTCAAGACAGTAAGGGTTTACTCCCTTTAGCTTTGGGAGCACTGCAAAAAGCACACTCAGCCTTGAGTCTACTAAGAGATCAGGAGTTAAACCTTCAAATAAAGCCATACCTCTTCCATAATAGCTAATTAATCTTGTTTTATCAAGCCAAACACCACCTTGTTTTAAACCACAACACGAAGGGTTGGCATAGGTGAGCTACAGAGATAAACTCATTTTTTCTAAAGAGGCAACCACACCTCGGGTTTCCCCACAAGCCAGCGCACCTCCTTCGCTACATTGCTACAGGGACTATTTCTCCTTCCCTCTGCAGGCCTAAAATTGAACAATTTCTAATGCAGTTTAGACCAGACCTCCCAACTGCACCTTTAGGTTGCAGCCCTGATATAGCCAAGTAGATACACACGTACATATACATAAAAAAATAAATATATATAAAAACTATACAACCTGATATAGATATATATGGATATCTCTTTTTACATATAATAAAACCAATAGAACCTGGTATATATTTATATACCTTTTTTGTATGTGTACATATACACGTATATATATTTTTCTCTATCTCTACATATGATATAGGTATTTTTATGTGTGTATATACGTACACATATGTGTATACAACCTGATACAGATATTTTCATATATGTATGTGTATATATGTCTGTATATATACATATTTTATGTATCTCTATATATGATATAGATATTTTATATGTGTGTGTGTATATACTTATACACACACACACACACACACAAAAACTACACAGCCTCGGATAGGTAACCCTCCTCACTATTAAAACAAGCTTATCAAGACCTCCTATATATAGGCTTTGGTTTTCACTTCCGAGCAAGATAACATAGCCATGATCCCACGGTGCTCAGAGCATCCGCAGCCGGTGTTCGACCTGCTCTACAGCAGAAACACCAAAGTACAAACTGCATTTTGAATATCCCTACCCTCCTCCCACCGTAATCACCAAACCTCCCTCCCCAGCTCATTTACAGTGACATGCATGTACTACCTCACATGGAGATGCGAGGGTCAGGGTTTCTCCTACCGTAAAAGCTCAGCCCACCATGCCAGCATGGGGGATGCAGCCCCTCAAAAACCAAACCAACCACAGGGCTTGGTTTTAACGACAGAGAGGTTCAGGAGGCAGCAAGGGGAAGCCTTCTTCATTATTCAAAATAAGCCCAAGACAAAGATGATGTTCCCCAGCATTAAGGAACAAGGAAAGGCTGCAAATATGCTATTGAGATTTATGATGGGACTAACTATCTGAGGCACATAAATATATGCTATCGTCCATCACATTTCAACATGGTAGCAGGAATTAAGCCTGGTCTTGTTAACTCCTCCTGTTACTCAGACAAGACAAATCCCTCTCCCTCGACGCCTTCGTATCCATCTGGGCTGGCCGTCGGTCCTGTGCAGGAAGGACACACAGCCCAGATCACACCGGTGGCCAAGCCCTGCGCCTTCGGATATCACACACCCGTGTCAGTAAGAAGCCCAAAAGCCAACTCAGGTTTGGAGTCGGATCCTTTAAACCAGCAAATTCAACTAGTTTCGGCATAAAGCCAGCAAAAGACTAGGTTTATGCAGCCAATGCTTAATTTTATCACTCAACCCAGGAAAAAAAATAATAAGCCTTGACTTTGAGGGTAGAAAAAGCTCTTTAAGGCTTGTGCACCAAGGTAACAACAGCAATGCAAAGAGGGATGAGCAGTTCTGGTGCTGTCCATTATATGTCTATATATAGATATATCTCAGTGCATAAGTCATTATCTCAGAGCTTTTTCTACCCTCGTATTCAGGGATTCCCCCCCCCCCCCCCGGGTTGAATGCTATATAGATAATGCTGCTCATTTATATATATATACATATATATATATATATATATATATATATATATATATAAAATGCTTCCCATTTTATATATAAAATGCGCAGAGCCAGGTCCCCCCAACAGTGCTATCCCGCGGTGAGACGAAGCGTTACAGCTGGGTGGGAGCTTTGCCCACACCCACTCCCACGCACGTCAGTCACAGAGAAGCATTAAAACATAACTTGCTGTTTTATGACCCCTGCATGACACATCTAGCCCTCCCAGAAAAGGAAAAGCCCATATAATACCTGCTCCCATTTACGTATTTAATGTTGATAAACCCCAGTATTTACAGCTGCTGTACTGGTGAGAAAAGTTTTCAGCTGGTCACAACTTGACTTGCACCAGTTTTATGCGGTGGCACAACATTTATGTCCTAATGTTCCCGCACAAGATTTATGACAAAGTGCTTATGCTCCTATTGACATTTTCAAGTTTAGTATATTTAATCTCACCATTCAATAAAGTGGCCCCATAAACATGTTTATATCCCTTGGCAATAATATCCCAGGGCACGAGAACGCACCAGGCAGCAGAGGACTTAATGGCGCGTAATAATCTTTGGAGAACAAATGTTCCATTAAAAACGAATTTGAAAATGTCTACCTTAATACTATAAGAACCTTAAAATCATTTTCTTGCAAGTATTAAATGAATTCAAGCCCCATATGTTCGCTACATCCACTACAATATTGTGCAAACAAAACCCCAGAGAGATATCGAAGAGACACAGACATGAGCGCAGATTTGGCTCCAGTCAGTTAGAAAACCATTGCTCCCTCTGTTTCTGAAAAATAAGATTAAAACCATTACATGACAAGTTGCGGCTGCATGCTGCCAAGTATTACTGCTCAAGCCATTTACAGTAACTTAATTCACTTGTTCAAAACTAAACTAAATGTTAATGCTTATAATAAGCTTACAGTCCTACTATTTCCATATCTCCAGAAGCCCTCTAAGTTACTCTGCAGAGCACTAGCAATGCCGGAGCGTCCCATTGGGATGGGAAGGTGCTTGGAGTAAAAATCCCCAGCTCCACCTGAGGTCCTGGGTCCTCTCCACTCACCGAACCATGTGGACCTTCTCCCACTTTGCTCATCTCCATGCTGAGGCTGGAGGTGACGCTCAAAGTCCTCCAGACCCCAGCAATCCCAAGTAAAATGGCCAAGCTCAGCAGAGACTGTGCCTTAACCCACCCGTTTCACACCTCCCACGCGAGGCCTGTCACAGCCGCATCGGTGCGATGTTAAAGCTGCTCTGAGCACGCAGATACTGGAGAATAGCCCGAGTCCTCCTTTTTTAACACGGGCCACGGGAACAGCCTGGGAGAGCTGCTACCACCCTGCTGTCAACGCAGAGGGCACCACCACCCTCTCCATCATCACCATCATCAGGGACCATCACCATTTATCACCCAGTTTCGCTTGCCTCAGACACTGGAATTAAAGAGGAGCCCTTGCTGTGAAACCCCCACGGCTGCATCCAGCAGAGCTGCCTGTGCTGTGGCCACCCCAGAGCAGGTAATGACAGCATCTGAAGGATCCAGGACATCCATGTGTGTCTTGGATACCCGGGCAGGTGACATTTCAATTGCCATTATCTAAATATTGCAATTGTGTACATGTCGTGATGGGCTACTCCATGTAACCACCTAATATTTTAAAGTGGTGGTAATCCCAGAGCAATGAAGGATTCCCCTTCAAGCCAGCACAAGGCCAACATGTTGTGCACAGACAAACGCAAAGCCCAAGGGTGGATGTACACACACAGGAACATGGGCACAGCCAGGCATGTCTACAGCCAGAGCAAACTGAGACAAATGGAGACAAGTCCGGAGATGGACAGATGCCTGCAGAGCAGTACAAGCAAACAGCACTGCTGAATACACATCCAGCTCATCTACAAAGATGCTGAGCTGAAGGAAGGACCTTCCTGGAGAGGCAGGGCAGGTCTACAGATAGGTCTCTCGCCTCCAAGCATACTGCTCACCTCCGCCCCAATCTTCGCCATAAACACCATTTCATTTTATTTCAGTGACTTCCATTTGCTTATTTTGAATCTGGTTCAAGATTTTTCCCACCTGTTACCAACTCCTTCAGATGTCTCCCGCCTCGTTGAGGTACAGTTTGCTGTAGACACAGCACTCACTCCTTCCACTCATGAACGTCACCAAGGTGGTCGTCACACCAGTGCATAGGACTTGGCTGAGCTTTAATGACTCTCTTGAGCTTGTTCCGGACAAGCCTCGCTCATCTCCCATAGCCCTGCTATTTACAGGTTGGACACGAACCCAGTTCTTCAGCGATCATTTGGCCTCAAGCAGGGCAAGAAGCCAGTGCGGCACGGGGCCATGACTGGCAGCGCTGGCACGCCTAGGTACAATACCTGCAAGAGACCATTTCTCTTCTCTGCCATTACTTTTTCACATCTTCAAGCAAACTCAAGAGGAGTGGAAGAGCTACCACACCAGAAGACTACACTCGAGCACCTGGCAGCAGATACGGTAAAGTCTAACCACAGCCTAGCCACAGCAGAGCTTCAGTTCCTTCCTCTCCCCACCCTCTCACAAACAAAAAGTCGTCATTGTTTTCATTTTCGGAGCTCAAGTCAAACATCATTTGGTATTTGTCAGAAGAGTGCCGTTGAGAAGCTGCCGCCTTTAAGGGGAAATCTCATGCTCAAGTCTACAGAGCCCTCCCAAGCCATGTGTCCTCCCACCCCACTAATAATGAAGGGATATAGCACTGAGAAAAGGATTAACACAACATCAGTTCAAGTCTTATAGGCTGTCTTATACAGCCAGGAAGCAAAACTCAGGAGATCCTCCAGGACCTTTGGCGCACATGGTCTCCAGAGCCAGCTTCATGCATTTTCAGAAGGCTGGATTTCAGGAGACTCCATGCTCCGGCCCTTCACCAGCAGGGACAGGTCCCACCAGTCCACCCATGCCACCTGCGGGAACTGACCCTCCACCATCCCAGTACCAATCTGAGCTGGAGCACCTGGAGCTTCCACCACCTACCTACTGACACAGGTATCCCAGAGATGGGCAATATTAATTTGTCCACCACATGCAGTGACAATCCTGACTGTGACAGGCTGGCTGGATTTTGACACTTGCACAGAACTTGGGGATGAAGCATCATGGGCGGAGAGCACAGCCCAAGGGCACATGCAAGTCAGACAGAACCGTGGTGATGCACCCAACCCTCCCCTACATTCAGATAAAAGCTCCAAATCACTGCAAACCCAGCTCTGTTCCTGAACTCAACCCACCTACCTCCTCCAAATATCCTCCTGACTCATGCAAAACACAGCCACAGCAGCCTATTTTTACCTCTGAGCACACACAGAGAGCCTACGTGTACAAGTGAGCCAGGATGCGGCACATCCAAACTCCAGTTGACAAGACACCACAGCTCGGCCAAACCAGGACTTAGAAATCCCAAATCCCCAACACAAATACCTTTCCAAAATGCAAAAATTTCACCAACCTCCAACAAAAAGGGGAGGTTATTGGAAACTCAATTCCTTCCCCCCAAATATATTTCAGGTCCTAAATGAGGAGGTTTGGAAGATGTGCAAGGTCCTGCACCTGGGCTGGGGCAATCACCAGCATCAGCACAGGCTGGGGGATGAAGGGATTGAGAGCAGCCCTGTGGAAAAGGACTGGTGGAGACACTGGTGGATAAAAAATTGGACTTGAGTCCGCAATGCATGCTTACAGCTCAGAAAGCCAACCGCGTTCTGGGCTGCATCAAAAGCAGCGTGGCCAGCAGGTCAAGGGAGGCAATTCTGCCCCTCTACTCCACTCTGGTGAGACCCCACCTGGAGTACTGCGTCCAGCTCTGGGGTCCTCAGCACAGCACAGACATGGACCTGTTAGAGCAGGTCCAGAGGAGGACCACAAAAATGGTCAGAGGGATGCAACACATCTCCTATGAAAAAAGGCTGGAAGAGTTGGGGTTGTTCAGCCTGAAGAAGAAAAGGCTCTTGGGAGGCCTTATTGCAACCTTTCAATACTTAAAGAGGGCTTATAAGAAAAATGGAGAGAGACTTTTTACCAGGACCTGTAGTGACAGGACAGGGGGCAACAGTTTTAAACTGAAAGAGGGTAAATTTAGATTGGACATAAGGAAGGAATTCTTCACTGTGAGGGTGGTGAGGCACTGGAATAGGTTTGCCCAGAGGAACTATGGATGCCCCATCCCTGGAAGTGTTCAAGGTCAGGTTGGATGGGGCTTTGAACAACCTGGTGTAGTGGAAGATGTCCCTGCCCACAGCAGGGGGGCTGGACTAGATGATCTTTGAAGGTCCCTTCCAACCCAAACCTTTCCATGTTTCTAACAAGAGCCTTTGTTGGGACAGGAGGAAGGGATACTCTTATGAAGACTTGTTAGAGATTTGCTAGTTTTCCCATGGAGGACAGTGCTGGTATCAGACTCTCCCAGGAGCCAGTGATTCACATCCTCAGCAAGTGCTGTTTAGGCAAAGCACTAAATAGTGATGTTTGGTTTTGTTTTAAAAAAAACAAAAGTCTCACAGGGCAGGAAAGGGACTGCTGACAAACACTTCCCACATGGTCTCTGGAAAATAACTCAACCAAACCAGGCAGTCCGGGAAGGTCTGTGATCAGCCACATGCAATCACGAACATGTTTCAGACCCGGGAACTTGAGGGTCAGCAGGAGACAAGACCTGCCTTCCCACCACACGCTATGTGGAGGCCACCTCCAGAACAGCACCTTTGGTCCAGCCCTCCCGGGACCCGCGCGAGCTCCTGCCCACCACCACGGGATGCTCTCCCTGCATCTCTCCCTATGCTGGCAGGACTTGCTCTTTCTTTGGTTTAAAAGGGAATGGCCAGCTTAAGTATTTTATGTAATTATTAAATTTTAAACGGCTTTCACAGAGTTAATCTTCATTATAACCCTGACGGACAGCTGGTAACCCCGAGCAAGCACACTGCCGCAGCCAGAGCCATATAAATATCCAGACACCCGCAGATGCCAACCCGAGGATTAAATTCGCCTCCTGCGTATTCCCCCCCCCAGACAAAGCCTTGGCAAGTGAGGAAAAAAAAAAAAAAATCTGCCTTGTTATTTGAGGAGTTATGTGTGAGAGCCTTACCGACGTGAGAAATCACAGCCCTCCCGGCACAGAAACGGCTGCTGGGTTTTTGGCAAAAAAACCCTGGGCTCGGTGTGTTTTTCTACAAGGACACCCCTCCTCTCCCCGCAGAGCTGCCCTGCCTCTGACACTCGGCCCTACACCTTAACAGGCAGGCACAAATCCCAATCCCTTATTAAATTAATCCAGGGGCCACCCAGGAATTTTTACCATGGGATAGTTTAGGTTTTTTTCTTTGTTTTTTGAAGCAGATTTGGGAGCAAACGTACCAGCTTCCCAGGGCAGCTGCGCACAGCCCTGCGCACGTTGCGGATAGATGGCTCGCATAGCAACACACATTAGAAGTGATCAAGCACCAGTCTTCAGGCCTGGTAATGCAATAAGGCTGAGGAGCAAGATATGATTATGTTTCCTCCTCTCTAAACAGAACAGCAGCCTCCCTCGTTTGCATTTTCCAAGGCTCCTTTTCACCATGAAGCCTTGGTCAGCTCCTGCATACACCCTATGGAAACCACACAGCTTCCCAAAAGGTCAAGGATGACTTTGGGACAAACCTGAGCAAAGTTTTGAGTAGTTTGAGGAAGATGCTGTTTCGAACTCATCAGATGTCACCCCAAAGCTCCCATGGCAGAGGTTTGCATTGCAGATGAATTGCTTCATCCCACCCCGAAGCAGAGCATTTCACCCGTGTTGGAGCAACTGCAGCATGAAACGCAGAGCTCCCGCGCAGCCGAACAAGCTCCAGTGAGGGAGCATTCCTGTTTTAAGGCTCAGCAGTACCACGGCATCCATGTTCTTCGTGGTGCCTTGCACATACCTGCCCCTTCCAATTTAACAAGCTCCCTTTCTGCCTGGGTCTCACTTTGCAGAGGTAGACAGGCTGACATTAAAGGAACAGCAGTCATCTACAGATCATTAAGCTGCAGATGCCAGAAGAGAGACTGCTTTGGAAAAAAAAAAAAAAAACAAAACCAAAAAACAAACCAACACCTTCCACCTCTCTGTTTTGGCAGGTAGACAGACATTAATCCCTCATTTCAGGCTCTGCCTGCCAGAGTCATATTAGGGTTTGCACACAAGCCCAGGGCTGCTCCTCCCCAGGAGTAACCACAATTACCAGATTATGTTAGCAGCAACGGGCACACCCGCCCTCGTGAGATGCTGCTGGCCATCTCTGCCCTTCCTGCGGTCTGGCTACAAAACCTTGAGGCCACCACGGTTTGAGACTGGTGAAGCTTTCAATCCCATTGCTCCTCCCCGTGCTCTGCAGATGTGCAGAAGAGATGGAGTCCCCAGGGGTGCGTTTCCACAGCAGCTCCTCCATCCGTGCCCTGCCTCCCAGTGCGATGCTCCTGCCACCAAGCTGTGATCAGTTCAGGAGTTGATCAAAGGGAACACTAACACTACAAAAAAACCCCACTACATGGCTTTCATCTCGTTTACCCGTACAAGCACTAAGGAAGGGTCCTAAATTAGCATCCACTGCCAGGCAGCCACCCTGTAGACCTGCGAGTGCCACCCCTGCAGCTGGGTTTCCTTATTTAGGGTAGCAGTTGAGTAGGGAGTGACACGAGGCTTGAGGAAGAATATCCACTGCTTGGTTGTTTCCATGCACTTGCTTCCTTTCATTAGGTAACAGATCTATAGAAAAGATTACGGTTATGTGTGGGCTTTTTTAGTCAATGTACTGTCTCTTTAAAAGAAAAAGAATCAAGTAATTTTACTCTGATAAGCATCTTCCAACACTAACCATAAAGGAGTATCTGATTCCACGTGAGGGCAAGCCTGCAATGACCTGAGACGCCCCGATGCATACTGCCAACACACCTGTTGGGTTACATTCACGTGCGGTTGCTTCAGAGCTGCAGCGCAGGGTCAGGCTCTCCATGGCACAGGGCTTCCCCGTGAGGCTCTGGTTCCTCTTCAACATCCTCACCAACTTCCTTTGGAGCAGACCAAGCTCAAGCCTAGCCCTGGTCCTACAGCAACCGAGCTGCAAGCCAAGGACTGCTCCCTACAAACCGCCAACCAAGACGATCCCAGTTCCCAGCGTGATGACAACCGGGCATCCTGACAGCTGAGCAACCAAGACCCTCAAATCCTAACACTCCTCATCTTTCCAGCATCATCCTCAACTCCCCACTCTGCTTTTGGTCCTGAGCCATTTTCAGTACATGCTCTTCTACCTGCAGTCAAGCCTCAGTTCCACCTCAGCTGCAAACAGCTTTTGCAGAACAGTTTATTTCTTTGATTATTTAATCAGAGCCTTCCTGGCTTCGCTCTCACCACCCACTGCAATAATGTGCAATTACCAGACTTGAGGAAAAATAAAAGGAAAGTGGCATCTCATGCCAGGCCAGCGCTGCCAAGATCTGTTCTTCAGTCTTTCAACTCCAAAAAAAAAACAAACCCACCACCAAATTCTCTTCTTGCCTCTTGGCACATCATGTCAGGCAGCTTCTTGTATACACAGGAGGTTTTAGCCCAAAATGTAACATTTTACAGAGTCTCTTGCCTTTCATCTTCTGCTACTCAATGAGTGAAAGTCAAAGACAACACTATCAGCAATTTCAGCAAGATGGATTTCAGGCCCATCTTCACATTTCGCATAGGCTGATGCCAAATTTGGCATTTCCAAGACGTTCAAGAGACAGGCTTCTATTCTCCATTTCTATTACCAGCTCAATTCCTTGCCTTTGGAAGCTTATCTTATTTGCTAAGATAAAGGGATTGTTTAGAATAAAGTGTTTCCAGTGTGTAGGCTGTTCTTGATCTTCTAAAAGAAAGTAGTCATACAAGGTTAAAACCACAGAGCACTATCAGCCCAGTACCCATGTCGTTCAGGCACTACACTGATAATTTCTTTGGAAATCTTTGGCAAACTGCTTTTCCCCTTTGGATTTCCATCTGCAGGGCTAGAAAGTAAGAGCCAGCTGAAGCAGCAAGAGGTCCAGCTTCTCCAACCACAGCCGCACCATCGATGCTGCTCCACCTTCAAGATCCTGCACAGATGAGACCTGGGAGCTGTGGGGAGAGCCCCTGCCACGGGGACAGACACAAGGACAGACGTGGAGGTAGGCTGGCTGCTAACTCAGGCTGTTAGTCATTGCAAGCTCTTCCCAGACCTCTGAACCATTTAATCCAGTGAGAATCATCGTCATTTGCCGTCTTGGCTGGAGCATGTCCATGTTAAGGACAGGGGTCTTGTTTTAACACCAGCCTCCCAAGCTACTGCTATTTTTAGGTTTGGGTTGTTAAGGCACGTATTATGACCAGAGAGAGCATGGGGCATAGAAACCAGCTCACAGGAAGATGAGGACAAGCAAAATGCCCCATGACAACCACCGCTGCTCAGGATGACACATGTATCTCAACTATTTAAGCAATTCAGTACATCAAGCACCATCAGGAACCAGGCAGGAGTTTGAGCCACTGCTTCCACCCTAAAATCATCCTCGTTTGGGAAGAAGCCCAATCACAGCAAGACATCTTTGATCCAGCACTGAGCAGTGCTGGTGCCACCCTGACCATGCGTCACCCAGAACCGATGGGTTTAAAGATATCGGTAATAAAAATTGGTAATAAAATCCTCCAAACGGGCAAAGCCTTGGATGCCAGCTGTGCTCCTGTCTGGCATCACGGGAGGTACATGGGGTGCCAGTGCAAGGGCAGCCACCCAAGCACAGCTCCTTCGAGCAGAGGCTGCAGCGCCTACGTCAGACCCGGTCTTCCCTTTCAAAGGTTAAAGCTGTTTACTGAAAGGATTAGGAGGGAGGAGATGGTAAACTAGGAGGAAGGGGGGGAGACTGTGCGCAACAGCTACGTACACAGGCTTCGCCCCCGCAATAAACACACCCCAGGTCCTTGTTGGCATGGCCAACAAGGTGGGAATGTCATATGGACATTGGCACGCTGCCAGCACCAGACCCCAGAGCTTCACCCCCAGCCCCAGATGATGATTTAAACCTAATTGCTTGCCTTCCACCCCCCTAGTGCAACCACAAACCAGGCTGGCACCTGAAGATCTGGGGAGCAGCTGTGGTCCTCACATCTATGGAGGCTTTGCTCTGGCTGCCTACTATGGAGGGATCTGCGCTAGCAGCACGGGTGGGGAAAGATTTCCTCCCTGCAACAGCCTGAAGTTTGTTCCTGGCTATATTCACCCTTGTCTGAAACGCTGCTTCAGGATGAAGCGTGATTTGGGTACAAACACTGCTGGAGCAGCAGAAAGCTAAGCCATGACGCTGCAGCTCTGCAGTACATCTTAGCTGTACCACCAGTTATTAAATAAAAGGTCAATTCCTCTATGGCACTACATCTTCTCTCGTTTCAAGTAAACAGTCTTAAGAGTCAGACATTTCAATAGGAAAACCAAAGAGGGATTTATACACCAATGTGGAGGAGAACAATTTCCACATCTGACATGACAGAGCACCACCACCAAGTAAGAACTAACGAGCAAGGCCCTTCCAGCTAACGCAACGTGACTGAGGCAACACCAGAGCTGCACTAAAAGCAAGATAAAGCATTAACTGGTTTGCGCTTGTCTGTCTGCCTTCATTGCACAAAGTTCAACTGAGGACGTTCAGTGGCAGGAGGAAGTCAGGAAGCCACCCGTGCCAACACGGAACTGACTATTGCAAGAACGACCGCGAGGGATGTGTAAAACCGCCCAGCCAGGAGCCCAGAGCAACAGCGCAATTCACTTCCAGACCTGAGTAGCTTGATCGGACACTGGGCCAGTTTGTCAGCTAAGTGTGGTTTTTGCCGTTACATCCAGCTTATTTCCCGAGACAAGGGGAAAACTTTGCAAATATCTTGTGAATTTGATGCACTAGATGAATTCAGCTGTTAAAGGATGACAGAGAACAACTCATCTTGGGAAGCACAGGATGACCCATGAATGATGCTGTCCCCCAAAGGACAGCAAGATCTGGGCGGTGGGGTTATACCTAAATGGGCTAACATAGCCTCGTTGCTCACCACATATCACCTTCTCTTAGCTGCACGGTTTCTTTAACCTGAATCATGCTTGGTGACCAAACGCACAGCATTGCCCACGAAGGCAGCTCTAATGTGGCCTCCAGGAAAAGGGCCAGCTGCAGCGTGGGCATTTTGGCACAGGGTCTGAAACGCCAGGTTAGAAACCAGAGCTGCACCCGGTCAGAGCAACTTGGTTTGGTCCCTGCACTCAATCACTCCCCACCCTGTTCAGATTCAGCCCCTGTTCTGAGATAAGGACACTTGCTGCTCCAAAACACAGTAAAGTGAGAAATTCAATCAACTGGTAATTAAGATCATGGGGAAAAAAGTTACTACAAGTTAGTAAAAACCAGCCACTTTTGGCCAATGAACCATGGCCAAAGCCATGTAGTATTTCTGGTACCACCCACAAATAAGGGTGTTTAGTAAGGTTCTGCAACCCCATTGCAGATCACTCACCATCGCCCCATGGACCACGCTTTGGGTACCACAGATTTTAGGGACAATGGAGCGCAGGGGTTACTGGAAAAAGTTATCGCAAAGGGAAAAAAGCTCAAGAAACAGCACCCCAAAAAGTCAAGAGTTAAAAGGAAACTGATAAGCAGCACAAACACAAGAGAAGGCATAAAACTAATTCCAACAAGACCTTACTGGTTATATAAATGCATTAACAAAGGCAAACAAAGTGTAGGAGGTCTATTAATCGGAAGGAAGGAGAAAAGAGTACACGACAGAAGACGCCCTACTCAAAGCCGCCTTTGCTTTGTACTTAAGCACTCAAGGATGACTTTCATCAAGCACTGATCTCTCTTAAACCTTCCAATCTTTTTTCAATCCATTCTTTGTTTGGCCCCCTCCTTGTTAAATGTGCTTTTCTAAAGGTTAACTGTGAACAGATGTTTAAGGTTGAGCAACCTCAACCCAAAGTAAGGACTCATCAGCGCTGCCTGTCTGCACAGGATAAGGAGGGGTCAAAACTGCCACTGTAGCTTTGCAGAGGAAGAACCATGCATCCTACTAGGGAGATCAGGGCTGCTTGGTGCTCACGTTCACACCACCGTTAATGTCACTGATTTTTTACAAATTTCAATTTAATGACCACAGCAGGTCATCTTTAAAGTCTCATCAAAACGCTGACAGCAAGTCATCCACCAAAAGAACAGAAACACTACAAAGCACAACCTCCAGGAAGACCTCATGACATTCATGGAGCTGTATCCCTCCACGACACAGCCTTTAAGGACAACCTTCCTGGCTCCAGCATGGGTGAAGGGCTGGGGACACAAGCCAGCAGTTGGGATTTAGGACTAAGAACCTGAAATTGAGGCGCTGCCAAGAGGCAGAGGATGACTCAGCCTTCCAGAAACAGACAGGGTGAGGGGAAAAAGGATGACACGAAAGACAGCCAGACCCACATCTGAGTCACCGAGAAAATAAGGAGAGAGTGAAAAAGAAAAGTGGAAAAAATAAAAAAGAAGAAGGTGGCTTCATTCAAGATCCTTCTACCAAGGATGGGTGGGAAGGAGGAGAGGAGCTGGGGTGAGCAGGTGACATTCCCCCCATTAACTCTTCCTTCAGGAGTAGGGACGCACCATGGGAACAGAGATGGAGAGAAGCCAAGGATGAAGAAACATCTGAGGAAGCAGTATATGGGCTTTGTCCTTGCTACAAGACCCAGCAAGTCAGAAAAGCAACCAGTCACTGGATGCGGTGGTGGCCCCTCCAAATCACCGCACAGGACGGCACAAAGGACGCTACCCCCTACAGCCCCCGGTCGCTACTGCTCACCGTGCCCGTTGCAGTAATAGATCCACTTCTCCCTGTTCTGCGTGGGGGTGGTGGACTTTTTCATAATAGCTTTTTCCACAATGGCACTTGGATCTTGCCTGGGTCCCTTCTTCAGAGTCCGTGAGCTCTTCCTGACACTGCAGACGACAATAACCACCAGGACCAACAGCAGGAAGAGGACAATCATCCATGGCAAGTGTTCGTTGATGTCGAAGTGCTGGTGGGTGTTCTGCTGACCTCGTCGGGGCGGCCTGTATGGGACGCTGGACTTCTCGCCCCCCGCCATCTCCAACGACGGCTGCTTCTCCAGTGCTTGGCTGGTCTGCTTGTGCCGGTAGCTCTGTGCCTCGCTGGCAGCGCCGGAGCCCATGAGGGTCCCACCGGCACCGTCCGTTTCGTTGGCCGAGGTTTCGTTGTAGTAGCCCGCTGGCTTTGCTGTGCCACTGGATGTGCGTGGCGCGGGAGAGGGGACAAAATCAGGAACTGAAGAGTTCAAACCTGTGACAGGAAAGGAGAGTTCAGGGTGACGGCACTGGAGACGCGATACGGCATCATGTCACAGTCTAAGACCTGCCTGAGCATCTGCTTGGCCAGCAGACAGAAACCCAACGCCAGGCAGTGAGAAAGGGAAGAGGTGAAGTTGAGGTTTGGCTCTGGGAACAGATGGGTACAGTTACAGACGTAGGTTCAAGATAAAATTGACCCTTGTTGGTTAAGGTTAGTGGCAATTTGTTTAAAAAAATCCCAAGTGATTAAAGGCATGCTGTCAATCTGTGTTTGTCCCACATTCAGTACTTCTCAGAAAACCTACAACTTTGAGGTTTCTCAAGTTTATGAACACGGGTTTCATTCCAAATGTGGAAAATGTGGTATTTGGGCTAGAAACACATCAAAATTTTGAGGCTTAGTATCTCTCTACCAGGTTTTGTAAGAGCTACTTTCCATCTTTATTGAGTTTTCATATCAACCAACAGCTCTCAGGTCCCAGCCAGTGGCATGACCAAAGCCTGGTGAAAAGAGGAAGGGCTTTTGCGGCAAGAACTAGAGCTTACTTTGGAAACTCTGCTTTTGAACATCATGTCTCATCCTAGTTGAGCCAGAGAGTGGGTGTAACCACATGTAATCTGATTTTGCCTCTGACTTGGTTACCCAAAATACTCTGACCAGGATACAAACAGGGAGAATGTTTTCACTTTTATCTAATTGTCTACAGTTGATTTCAAAGTTCAGGGAACACCCTCCCGTCCTCTCCCAATGACACACCAACATCATATCAAGCTTTGAGACCTAGCAAAGGAGAAAGCACTGGGAGTCTACCACTGTCAACACTTCCCTGCTATTGTATTTATCAACTCAGGTGTTCAGGCCATAAAAAGTTGCATTTTTTTTAATTAAAATGCCCCATCTGAGACACCGTAAGGAGGCTGCTTCCCTGAGAGTGTTAAGCACCACCTCAAATGGGGTCCTACAGCACCACTGCAACCAGCCACAGCTAAAGCATCTACCTAAAGACTGGGATGATACATCAATTTCAATTAAATGAGAGAATGGGGAATTCAACGTGGTTCTCCCCACCGGTGATAACTAACAGAAATCTTAGAGGTTAAAGAAAAAATTTACAGCACAGCCTAGGCTCCTGGAGGGCTGTTTTGGCAATGGATCCCATTCAAGCCAATACACTGGCTCAGTACAGGGCAAAATGCAGCAGGGAAAGCACGGGCACGAAAGCAGTGAATCCATCCGGAGAAGTCTGGTGGAGCAAAGCTCCTTCTTCTGCCAGGGTTTTCCTGCTGCACTCTGCTCAGGTTTGCCACAAATGAACAAAGACTTGTGCCAGCATGACACACAGACGGGAAAAGAGGCTGGGGAACGTGATGTCCTTTCAATCCAAACAGTAGGACAGCCAGGAGTCCAATCACAACTGCCGTCGCAGTGAAAACATTATTAAACGTGGTTTAACGCAACTGTGGGCAACCTGATGCACTCTGGAGCTGCCTTCTGGCCATGAAGCAAAAGCACCATCCACACTTTCGCCCAGGCTGCCCTTTAACAGCCTAAAGCCAGCCTTGACCGAGGCAGGAACACAATCTCACAACCAAAACCATGTCTGTGTTTCAGCAGTAGGCATTACCTTTGGGAAGATGAGCGGTTGGTGGAACTTCGTAGGGCTCTTCACCCACTTCAGTGCTTGACAAAGTCAAAGATGTGTTTGGAAGAGACGCTGGAGAACCACAGACGTTGTCGCTCTCCTTCGTCCCTGGCTTGATGACCACCATGTTTTTCCCAAAGCAGTCAGTGTATGTTTTGCACTTCATCACACTAGAAGGCACATCAGAAAAGGTACCACGAGGGCACGGCTTGCACCTAACGTCTTCTGTCTCGGTTCCTTTCTTGCGGACGCCCCAGCCGACCGGGCACACCGTGTAAGGGACACAGGTATCGTTTGTCTGAAACGTACCAGACAGGCAAGTGCACTCGCGGTCAGTCAAGGCAGTACAATGAGTTTTCTCAATCATTGGCAGTTCACAGGGTTTTCTACAAGGGTGGCACCGCTCTATGCCGTTCTCATGCTTAGTAAAGGTCCCATCTGGACAAGGGCTGCACTCTCTTAAGGTACTCTTCGTACAATGTTTAGATACATAGGTTCCTGCGGGACATTTGTCGCAGATCAGCTCTTTGTTGGTGGCACGGTCGAAGTGGCGGTACTTGCCAGGGGAGAGGCTGATGGCATTCTGCTCGGAGGTCAGCTTCGACTGACCGTCAGCGGTGCCAAGGAGCACGAGCAGCTGGAAGACAGACGGGAGGTATTAGTCAACAACAGCGTGCAACCGGAGCCCTCTCTGCCGGCGATCCCTTGCCGGATCACGAAGCACATCCCAGAGCCACGGGACCACCGAGATGTTTCTACACACAGGGGAAGGAGCTCAGCGAGGCTGGGGTGTAAGAGAACCGGTGCGGACAGCAGCACGCTCTCCGGACACAACGCCAGCTACGATTATAATTCCTTAAATTTGACACCATGCTTCTCGGTAAGAGTAAGCATCATTTACACTGCAACCCTGCCAGGGCAGTAAATACTGCTAATTGAGTTTCAGCAGTACGTGCTACCTGGCCACCCCAGGAAAATTCAGACCCGTTTTGCATTTCAAGGCTGAGAGGCTCCAGCATGAGCCAGGAGCTTGCCGAGAAGACAAAAAACACAGGCAGGTGGCAGCTCTGACCTGTAAAACTTTCCTCCTCTGCATTTATTAATCTGCACTTGTTCAAATAGTTACCTTTCTAAATAACGCAAACCTGGATGAAATCCAGGCTAGCAGGCGTTACCGGACTATTTCTCAGCCCCGCTGCCCTTTCATGATTTTTTATAACTGTGCAAGCACAGGGTTTGCTGAGACCACAAGGGATGTTGTGCTTCGAGCCTCCAACCACATCTGAACCCACTTTAAACCAGATGCATTAGCAACAGGAGAGAAAACCTGATGCTATTTTTAAGCTCTCTGAGGAGCTCTGCTGTAACTCAGCTCCTCATTGCATCAGACACAGGTAAAAGGTCTCCAGTTTTTAGACACTGAACTGCACCCAGCTGGGGTTGGCTAGATGATGGCTACAAATCTGTTTATCTCTACTTATTTCCAATCCCAGGGCTTTATTCCCTTTGCATTGAGGCAGCTCCATCTCCAGGAGAAGCTGCATCTACCAAGCAGGTCGATGCTTCTTCCAGAAGACCTCTGGGCCATGGATTATATTCAGTTATGCCAGCGGAGATACAACACCCGGAACAAAAGGCATATCAGAAGAAAGGCTGACACAACATCATACAACATGCAAATAGAAAAAACATTTTCAAACAGCTGCAGGCTGCGTTAGGAGGGAGAGAGGAACGAGCCAACGTTACCTTGAATTTCCAAAGGTGCTTTCCTACACTGAAGGTAAAAAGACCAGAGACCCTAACGCTTTTCAACTGCACAGCCAGGCACATAAATCACTTGGCTATGTTATACAAGCCTTCGCCTCTTGCTCTGCTACCTATTCTGGGCTATCAGCCAGCAAGAACATATTCAGAAGGGGAAAAAAAAAAAAAAGCCTCCCAACAACATGACTCTGCAGAAGGCACATCGCGGCAGAGCCGCAAGCCGCGCCGCATCATTTTTGGTGCAGTCTCTTGCTTCCTGGAAACACACAGCACATTTCTGTTTCACCTGCTAAATAATTTACAGCTTGGGATTTGTACAAAACGCTTCAATTTTTTATTTTTTTTTATTTTTTTTTTTTTCCTCCTGAAGCAGCAATTACAGAGCAGGCAGAAGCAGGCAAGCCCGCAGGAGTTGACAAGGATCCTGCAGCAGCCAGGCTAATTAACGGCACGTCAAATTAAAACAAAAAGCGGGGCTGCCCTGGCAGGCAGCAAAGGCTTACAGGATGCATTTTATTTTTCCCCTCCCTTAAGACATGATTTAACGAAGTGCTTAGCTGGCTCTAAGGAAACCTGCCGCCCGCAATCTTCATGACGCAACCCTGAATTAGCAAACCAGACACAGCAGGATCCGGCCTCCCGAGGTTGCGTGCGGGGTCACCTGCGTTACTCATCCTCCTCCCCGTGCCAACCGGAGAGGCAGGACAGGCAGCGGCTCTCCTGCCTTGCCAGGGATGAGCTGCGTGCCACCAGCTCAGATCCTAATTTCTCCCTCTGCATCAAGCCAGACCTCAGGAAACCCATGGACAACCCTGCTACAAGCACGCGCCACAGGTCTCATCCTGCTCTCCCTTTTCTTCCCATTTGCACCATCTTTCCATCATTCATCTGGGCAACTAAAGTCATTGGGACCCACGCTGCTGTAACAGCACCAGGTTTGTTTACTGTTTCTGATTTTTTTTAAATCCTATCTCAAGCAAAGTGGCCCTGACACTTTTGAACATCTCCAGATCTTCAGCTGCACATGCACTTCCAAGCTTAGGGACAACAGCAAGTCCCAGTGGGGGAAGGCCAAGCAGCGCTGAGCATCTGCTGTTTATTCGGATTGGTCTTTCTGGTCCCTAAAAACATCGTGCTACTCAGGTTTCATGGCTAGCACCACTTAGATCTCTGAAAGAGAAGGCCAGGAGCAGGAGGACATCCTCAACACAAAGGGGTGGCTGCTGGTTTGGTCCCTCATCCTCAGGACTGACCCAGCAGCACGCAAAACTACACCTTTCTGGCTGATATACCCAGTCTCAACAGCAAAAGCAACAGAATAATGAAGTGAGCTCTACTCAACCACTGGATTTCAGTTCATTACTCCAATACCACAGAAAGTGTATAGGGTAACCAAAAAACACAGAAAAAAGGAATTGGTGCAAGACAACACTGAAGAGCAGATCTGGTTTCAAGCAGTTTTGGTGCTGCTCTCCATGCCCAATGCAGCAGCTCTCGACACTGAAGCCGAAAGGGTCAAGCGGGACGAGGTGGCTGCGCTCCCAAAGAGCATCCCCAGCTCAGCATCGACACCCTGCACCACACGGGCAAAGGTGCTTCCCAGCCGCCTTCCCCTATTCCAACACGTGGAGGTTTAACGGTATCAGGAAACCAAATCAGGCTGAGGAATGGTCTCATTTTCACCTCCTTGCATCAGGGAAATGGCTCAGACGAGAGGACCTTCGTACTCAGCTGCAAACCAACCCTTGAGCCAGCAGCACCCCGCAGGTGACGTGGGCATGACCCACCTTGATGATTCCATCTCAATGATCGCATCTATGCCGTGCCTCCGTCACCCTCTTAAATAACTGCATGCTACAGGACAGACCCGATGGGCAATTTGCACAGCAAATAGCTTTTAGGGGCCCACAAGCTTCCCGGGCATGTGCACGGGGATGTGGCAGGGAATATAGCGGCTCATTCAGGACCCAAACCCACTCGGTGAGTCAACATGCCAGCAGAAAGTTGACGGATCAACAGGCATTTGTGTCCTGAAATGGGGTGACACCTCGAGACGGTCAACGTCTTGGGCTGTGTACAGCAATGTCCCACCGCCAGCCCTGTGGGCAGGCAGTGATAAACCTAAAAAATAAAAAAAAAAAAAAAAAAAAAAAAGACAAAAACCACCTAAACACAGGGCACTTGACCCCAGTAGAGAAGAGCAGGAGCAGAAAGCTGTAAGCGACCAAGGACCGACAGTGCTAAATTGATACTCTGGGAACCGTTTCCAAGCAAAACCAGCAGAATTTGGTAGAAATGGCAGCTGGCTCCACGGCGATGCCTTGGCACAGGTCGGGGACGGGCTGCACAGCCCACCACCCTTCCCGAAGGTCAGCTGCACCCTCCGCCGACCAGCACCGGGAAGTCGCTTGCGACATGAAAGGAGAAAAAAAATACTATAAAACAAACCCAGAAACACAAATAAAGCGGTCTGGAAGTTTTACGGTAACTTTGCAGACAGGAGGAGCCCATCTCCTGCCCTACTCACTGTAAAAAGGATCAAGTTACTCGTTCTGAAAAAAGTTGCTTGTGAGGAGAGCGCTGAAGAGCAAAGCAAGTTTCTACCTCTTGCAACACAACCAGCTATTTCAGCTGGAGTTTGTGAAACAGAGAGTCCGGGGCTTACCCTGCTCAGCAGTCCCTTTACTACGTCTCCAGAGCGAAACGCAGGCAGCCGAGCATGCCAAAACAGCAGCACCAGCACATCTGGTCCCCATGAAGGAAAACCCATCAGCTATTCCTGCAGCCAGCGCCGACCACAGTGCGCAAGCATCCCCGGCAGCCACGGTTTTGCTCCAAGCAGATTAAATCCCCCAGGCCCCCGAAAGCCCAGAGTGAAAGCAAGGCGACATCGCACCGGTTTGAGGTGAGGGCGTTGGGGGAGATGGTGGAAGCTACCTTGTGGCAGCCGGTGGGTGCCCGAAGCCCACGTCAAGCAAGAGAAACCACGACCAACGCCAGCCTTATACAACCACTGCCAAGTGGCTATCGCTCAAAAATCAAGTGGCCGGGCGGATTCAAGTTTGTTGCACCAGTAAGAGACCCACAAACTATTGATTTGAACGTACTTCCATTGGGCTGGAAAGACATTAACTTCTTGTGGGGCGAAAGGGAGTTACACAAAATTTCGAAGATGAAGATGTCGGATGAAGAAGCCCTGGCCGGTGGCCAAGGGAGCATCCTGCCAGCTCACGAGTAAACGGGAATTTTGTCTTACGGCTTGTTTGCTCGCACGATCAGCACATGCAGAGGTTTGAGTACATGCGTGCACAAGCAATATCTGTGTGCGTTTGCTTAGAGTCTCGGCTTCATTTTGCAAAACTGCCGTTTTATTTCCCTACCCCTTTATATCACTCTTTTTTTCCCCTCTTCCCTCTATACTCGCCATTCCCAACTGACCTCCAGGATCCCAGCTGGAGCTCCATATCTCAAGCTCCCCATCACCATCTCATCTTCCAGATGTGCAGCAGCACTCGCCTCTCCCAGCGGGAAACAGGCTCTCGGGAGCACCCAGCCAGCACCGTGCACGGACCCCAGCTGCTCCGCTGCTGTGTGAAGTTACCCTTCGCCTTCAAAGCGACGAGGCTATTTCCCAGCTAATGCTCTCCCAGCTTTAGATTATTTTTTGTTTACTCGGATTCCTGTCGAGCCAGCATCAGCTTGCTAAGATCCACCTTGAGTTCAAGAGCAAGTGCACTCCTCGGTTACACAACCGAGCCGCAGCAGCTGCGGCGTGTGCCTGACACACCGAATTACCGTCTCTCCCCGAAAAGATGGGAGGTAGCCTTAAAGCGCTGGTTGGGAAGGGCCCTACCTGGGAAGGCAAACCTGGAGGTGAACCCTCTGGAAAACATTTCTGTGTTAAGTCAGGGCAGCGGCGGTGAGTTTTGCTGCCTGTCCAAAGGGCGGCAAGAAAAGCAGCTGGGGAGGGAGGATGGATGGATGGATGGATGGATGGACGGACACACCCCAGGGCAGTGCTGAGCTCTGGGAGCGGGGCAGGGGGGCGAAGGAAGGATCCGCTCAGACCCCGGGGTGCGGCGCAGCCCTGGATGAGGCCCCCGGGGAGAATGCCGCCCTTTGCCCGGCTGCGGTAAAACGGGGATGGAGAGGATGGAGCAGGGGACGCTGCACCCAGCCGGTGCCCGCTGCCAGGCGCCGGGGCCGGCAGCACCCCCGGGTGGGCACCGGGGAGCCCCGCGCACCCCGCGGCGCCGCGGAGGGGGGACGGCGGGACACCCCGGGACACGCATACCCCCCCCAGAACACACCCCCCCCGCAGCCGGGCGGAGGGGCGGGCAGGCGGCCCCGCACTGCAGCACATCCCCACCCCTCCCCACCCCCGCACACGCGGATCTTGCGCGGGCGGCGCCGCTCCACCCGCGCAGCGCGCAGGGACGGACCGACCCCCCCCCCCCCCCGCACCCACTCACCGTGAGGAAGGCGCCGGCGCTCCCGCACGCCGCGACGGCCCCCATGGTGGCGGCCGGGGCCGGGGCCGGGGCCGCCGCGCAGCGCAGCGGGCGAGGCGCTGCCCGTCCAGCCGCGCTGCCTCAGGCGGCGGGGCGAGGGGCCGGCGGCGGCCGGCGGAGCGGGGCGCGGGCGCCCATGGCGGCGGGCCGGGGCCGGGGCCGGAGCCGGGGCCGGGCGGGGCGGGGGCCCTGCCGCCCGCCGCGCTCCCACCTGCCTGCGGGGCCGCCGGCTGCGCACTGCCGCGGCGGGGCGGCGCGCACGTGGGGCGGCGCGGCGGGGCGGGGCGCCCTTTGTGGCGTCACCCGTCCGCGCAAGGCGGCGCGCAAGGGCGCCCCCACCCGCGCAGCGCCGCGCAGCGCAGAGCCCCCCCCCCCCCCCCGTGCCGAGCATCCCCGCGTTGGGCGTTTGGAAAACGGGGGCCCTGGGCGGGATCGCTGCCCGTCCTCCCGTCCTCCCGTCCAGGGGGGACCAGCTCCCGCCCGCCAGGGACCCCAGCGGTGGGAGCGCTGCGTAGGAGCGGGAAGGAAATGGTTTTGCTCCATCTCTACCCCGTGTTGCTTTTAGCATCTCCATCGTCCCCCCTAAAAACGGGGTAAGAGTAGTTCGGGCAGAGCAGGGTCCTGGTCACATCAACAGGCATGGCAAGCGATGGAAGCAGGTCCTGGTCTATCCAGGCAGTCAGGAGGAATCATAGAATCATAGAATCATTAAGGTTGGAAAAGACCCTTAAGATCATCAAGTCCAACCGTTAACCCAGCACTGCCAAGTCCACCACTAAACCATGTCCTCAAGCACCACGTCTACCCATCTTTTAAAGACCTCCAGGGACGGGGACTCAACCACTTCCCTGGGCAGCCTGTTCCAGTGCCTGACAGCCCTTTCGGTGAAGAAGTTTTTCCTAATATCCAACCTAAACCTCCCCTGGCGCAGCTTGAGGCCATTTCCTCTCGTCCTATCACTCGTTACTAGGGAGAAGAGACCGACCCCCACCTCGCTACAGCCTCCTTTCAGGCAGTTGTAGAGAGCAATAAGGTCTCCCCTCAGCCTCCTCTTCTCCAAACTAAACCCCAGGAGAGGTGAAAGAAAATGGGACCAGAACCAAAACTAGGAAGGCTGTGACATAAGCCCAAGGTCTTTCCAAGGGACAGGAACAGAGATGAGGCTTCAGGGTGGACCCAAGGTGCTTCCTCCTAATTTCAGAGAGGTTTGAATCCAGCTAGAAGGCTCTTCTCCCAGCCAAGGTGGACTTTTTCTCCCCATACTTTCTCCATATCTAATCCTGGAAGGGTGCTGAAAGGGAGCAGCAACCTTCGGGAGCCTGGGAATGAGCTTCCCTCCCTGAGCAGTGGCAGGACTGCTGTTCCCAGGAGGGGACAAGTCAGACCGTGTGTCGTGGTTTAACCCCAGCCGGCATCTAAGCCCCACACAGCCGCTCGCTCGCTCCCCCCTGGTGGGATGGGGGAGAGAATTGGAAGGGTAAAAGTGAGAAAACCCGTGGGTTGAGATAAAGACAGTTTAATAGGGAAAGCAAAAGCCACACACACAAGCAAAGCAAAACAAGGAATTCACTCCCTACTTCCCATGGGCAGGCAGGTGTTCAGCCATCCCCAGGAAAGCAGGGCTCCATCACGTGTAACGGTGACCTGGGAAGAGAAACGCCATCACTCTGAACATCTCCTCCTTCCTTCTTCTTCCCCCAGCTCTATATGCTGAACATGACGTCATACGGTGGGGGATAGCCCTTTGGTCAGTTGGGGTCAGCTGTCCCGGCCCTGTCCCCTCCCAGCTTCTTGTGCACCCCCCAGCCTGCTCGCTGGTGGGGTGGGGTGAGGAGCAGAAAAGGCCTTGACTCTGTGTAAGCACTGCTCAGCAGTAACGAAAACATCTCTGTGTTATCAACACTGTTTCCAGCACAAATCCAAAACACAGCCCCATACCAGCTACTGTGAAGAAAATTAGCTCTACCCCAGTCAAAACCAGCACACCGTGTCACATGTGCAGGGAGAGGACCTTCCTCCACAGCTGGCCTTGCTGCTGTGCAAGTGCTGCAGAGCCCCGCTTTGGGCTTTGCCTTCCCGTGGGGCCACCAAACCTGGGAACAACATGCTCTTCCCAGGAGGTCAAGGAAGGGGAGCCGTATCCCAAAATAGAGATCACGATGCAAAGCAAGCCCCAGTAAGGCTGCCCAGAAGGAAATCTGGGATGCCCATCGCTGCTTTTAATTCAAAATAAATTGGGCAAATAATAGGTGTTAACACAACTGGGTTAACACCAGACTCGTGGATGGTGGAGGGGATTTTAAGTTTAAAAATGTGCAGCTTTGATGAAATACGAGACAAGTCGTGCCCTGCTGGTGTGAAGCTAACCGGGCTGGTTGTGTCTGGGCTAGAAGAGGGTTTGAAATGCCCCGGCAGCACCAACCCACGCTGGATCCATCAGCAGTGTGAAAGGCAGTGTTCAGATTGTATTAGGGAAAAGCAGAAAAATAATCACCCGGAGGACGGAGTGACTCAGGGGATTGGCAATAAGATGGATCATGTTACTGCCGTAGAATGGATTCCAATTAGTTACATCCGCTTTTAATTATTATTATTTATACAGAACCTAAAGGCAGTCCACAGATTATCCAAAAATGCACAGGCTGATTTGTAAATCCCCTGTCCCACGCCCCCTCGCAGCTCTTGTAATGACAAACACCAGTCACGCTGCCTAGACTGGTTCATACTGGCTGCGACATAAATTGCTTATTAGTGTCCAGCTTGCTGCATCACCACTTTTCGCACTTTTTGGAAGGAAAATAGGGAAGTGGGTGACTGAGGTCGGAGTTTCGTGTTAAGTGTTTTTGGTGGCAGCAGCGGCTCGAGAAGTTCCTCCTCGCCTCCCTGCATTCGGTTCCTTTTTCCCCCTTGTGCCACCCCATGAGTCATGCAAATACAGGCCCGCGGGATCAACCAGGTCGGTGGACTGGTAACTCTCTTAAAAAAACAAGAAGGAGGGTATTTTTAACCAGAGTTGGTGAACCTTGCTGCTTGTGTTGACCAGAGACCCCTGGGTCTTCGCTAAGACAGTGGCAGGAGTCTGAGCGAGCGATGGAGGGACATCCACTGACCTGGTTTGCCAGCAGAAACCATCTCTTCAACGGCAAAGCCTCCTCTCTCGCAAGGAAAAGCTGGTGATCCTGCTTAGTCATCTGAGGTTGTTTAAAGCACATTTATGAAATGAGAGGAATTGTTTTGCCAAAAGAAGTTTTTTGGGAAATGTTAAAGAATATGCTACAGAACCATCACTCGCTTCATCCTGTAGAAACCAGAAGCGTTCTGGGAAGCGGTTTCTCATCACTTACTTGCAATAAAAGAAGCCAGGCTAACAGGGCAGATGTAATTTACTTTTGGACTTTCTCATTGTCTGTACATGGTCCATCCCTTCCACATCTCTTGTAGAAACAGAACGTTTCGATGTTCTGTTGCTGTTATGGGGAAGTGGCCACTGCTTGGGAAAATTCGCAGCTCCAATTCATATAGAAATCACAATTATCACTTGCATTAACATAAATTGGGAAGTTAAAACAACAAAGCCTGTAGACTTCCCTGGGTGAGGGAAATGAAAGTTTGGATGGGAATTCTCACCCTTCTGGCCCTCCTTATGATCTCCAGGAAATTGGGAAGGGAAACGTCTACCAAGAGCAGATGTTCCCAGCAGGAACATATACATATACACATACACGCACACACACACACATATATAAACACAGTGGTTTCTAACAGGATCCACAGCAAATACAGGCTTGCCTGCAGGAAGGTCTTTCGGGTGGTTGAGGTGAGATGAGAAAACGTTGGTCTTCCAGTGTGAGATGGCAACTGAAAAAGAGCATGAGAATGCCCTCCAGATGAGCGGCCAGAGCAGCTCCCCTGTGGCCGTTTGTCCAGACTGGGACAGAGTGCACTTCTGCCGTCTCCTTATTAAATGAACTTTTCTCACCTGACACTGTGGGAAAACAGAATCACGTTCTCCATTACAGAGCTAAGATGAGTCTGGGTCTCCCTGTAGAGAATCCTGTTCCTGCCTTAAAATTTTGCCAGCAGCAAGTTGCTTTTATGTATTATTTTGGTTCCACTGACTGAGAAGCATCTTGAAGGAGAGAGATTTCCTTAACGAAGGTGTATTATCACTGATGGATTTCCTGCCTAGGTATCCCATGAGACATCAGGGCAAGGAGCCGGGGAGCCAGGGGTGGCCGCTGGGAAATGAAATGCGGCACTGTTCAATGCGAGTTTGGTGGCCATCACTCCTGAGCTGATCTCTCTTCTGGAAAAGGCTGATGCACAGCTGAAAAGCATGTTTTCCCAGAGGACCTTAAGAAAGGAGAAGCTCAGCAGCTGATGGCAAGGCTAAGTGCATAAATATGACTTTAACCCTGCACCCAGAGTAACGGCTGTGAGATAACCAGCAGGTAAGATGGGGAGATGAGGCTGCACATGCTGGTGCTGCACCTTCGCCCCTGGCGAGAACGGGGAGCGGGGCGCATGGGGCCGGCACGTCAAATCCTTTCCAGGTCAGTGACTCACTGTAAAGAAGTTTCCCTTCTGCCCCCGGAGCAGCACAGTAACACAAGTGCTGTAAAGCAGAACAGTTTATCTCTGTCTGAAAGCCACGGCTGCTTGCGCGCCGAGTTCAGTGCAGGTAGAGCAAGCCCAGCGGTCACGTCTGTACCTTTCAGAGGAAAAATAATGGATGTATGTAAAGTTAATGCTTCTTCTGGGGGGTTTTATCCCTTTGGTTATATATGGTCTTGTTTTGCAGGAGGTCCGTTGGCTCAGCTGGGGAGAGAGGCTCAGATTTTGAAGCCTGGAGGCTCATCTCAACCTCACCAAATCCACGATGACTCTGGGCACATCATGTAGTGCCCTTGTTCACCTTCCTTCTGCTCCTTGGGTGCAAGTGCTCTGGGGCCGAGGCTTGAACGGTGCCTAACAAAGCGGCGTCTCAGCTGGGGCATCTTGATGGTCATGAAGATGCAAATGAAAAATTATGAAGATTGGTTTTATTGCATGTATCTGAAAGTCTTGCTATGTCCCTGAGCTTACACTGGAGAAATCAAAGCAGCGAATTAAGCGGTATAGCCAATATCAGAGAGTTGGCAGCAAAGCTGAGAGCTTCATGCTAAGCAGAAGACCACGTCTTGTCTTGCTCCATTGAGCCCAGCACAGCCTGAGTGGGACGGGGAGGTGGCAAGGGGCACGGGGTGGTTTGCAGAGCTTTCAGAGAGCACTGCAAAACTGAGTACGAGTTTCCCAAAGCCAAGTGTTTCCCTGGGAGGGTTGTATGCTCTTATAGGTTCAACATCACAAAAAGACATCGAACAACCCCCCCCTTGCAAATCTCTGATTCATGTCAGCTGAGGACGCAAGATCACTTTTGTGTCAGATTACCCGGCGCACATGATGCTGCCGGCTTTATGCTTCGTGTCGCCTGCAGAAGGACTGTCAGAGTGGCACGGGCAGCCACTGCCTAATCCAGCCTAAATCCTCCTGGTACGGAGATGAACCAGCAAATAACTCTCACCACCTCTAACCCAGCAGGCTTCATTTTCGCTCAGCTCAGCACAGCACTTTTTTTGCTTGAGCAAGAGCTCAAAGCCAGCTGTAGAGCCTTGGGGTTTTTTTTTGAGCCCCAGGAGAATGTCACTTCCCAGGTGACCTTGCTCAGCCACCCCAGCTGCACCCAGTGGGGCGGACCTCATTGCCGAGTGATCGCGGATAATCTTAGTCATAGCTTAAGGTCTCCTCCCACCTCCCCGATGAAGGGGGGGACCCCACAGCTCCGTTGCCCTGGGGCTGAGGGCACGCGGGGCTGTATCTGTGCAAGGGTGCTACAGCCACCAGATAACGGTGTTCATGGAGGGAGGATGGTTGGGGTGAGAAGTAACTCACAGGGGGTCTGCTGGCCCTGCACTGTACATCTTATTTCATGTCTTCGTGCAGGATACGGAGTTATCCAGGGCGCTCACTAAGGGTGACTGCGAAGAGATGCAAAGAGCTTAAAATAATGCGTGACCAGGCAATACAAGCACATGTAAAACTCAGTGTCCCTGAAGAGGGGCAAGGATTCCCTCCACGTGGGTTTCTGCCACCCGGGAACGAGATCCCAGAGCCTTTCAGAGGCTCCCCCGGATCACAGCACGGCAGTGAGTGAGGAAGGCTAACAGCCTCCCCTGCATCTGTGAGGATGGTGATGGGTGTGGAGGAGCCCCTGGATGGGGAGGGCCCAGCAGGCATCATAGCGTGGGGGAGATGAGGCTGAAGTCATGGATAAATACGGAGAAAGCCAACAGGGAAATTAGTAACGTATCGCTCACAGCATGCATAGGTGATGGAGCCTGGGAACATGCCAGGTCTCTGAATCACCGGGATTTGTGCAACCTCGGTCCTGGCAGCGCTGGGTGTTCCCCACCACATCGGCTGAGCGCTGCGAGGCAGCCTTTTTCCCGGAGCAGTCAGCAGTGGAGAGCGTGCACAGAGCAGCCTGCTGGGACTGTAGGCAGCTGCCCGGGGTCCAAGCAGTGGCTGGATGTCCTGGGCACCGTGGGGAGCGGGGCAAAGTGCCTGGGAGGTAGCGAGATGTTCACAGCTTTCATGGGCTCCTGCAGTCCAGCACAACTCTTTGAAAGCCTTGCCCAAGTCTAGCTGATTTAAATCAGTTCAGGCTATTTAATCATCACATAAGCAGACATAGCTTCAAGACTGATTTATAGACTTAACATTGATTAGAGTGTCTTGGTGGGTTTTATAAGGAGCTGGTTATGCCATGGAAAGCTTTCAATGGAGATGAAGACCCAGGGAGCAAGATCTCTGGCACAAGGGAGCTCAAGCCTTGCTTTAAGCACCAGTTTAGGAGGCAAGAAGAGCCTGTAAGAAACGCCCCGCAGTCTGGCACTCTCCTGCCTTCACACATTTTTACTGTGTGCAAATCCTCCTCCAGGAAATTTAGTATTAGCCCTGGTGCTAAATTACTCTGGAAGACAGCCTCTTTAGCACAGATTATTGCTGGAGAGAATAACGATCGTTCTTGGGGCTTGATGTGTAAAGCAGTGCAGAGGTCACAGGGCAGCTCACATGAAGGACACGTCCCTCCCATCTCACCAGCCTCCAGCTCCTTCCTAGGGACTCGGCAGTTTTTCTCTGTTCCTTGGCAGCTTTTCAGACCCTGTCCTGTAATCGTTTCTGGTCCTGTTTGCCACCGCAGTTATACTCAGGCTGGATAAGAGGGAGAAGGGAGGATAAGTCTCACTTCCCGAGCTTAAATCATCTTCAGTTTGCCACTGCCAAACACGGAGGTCTCATTCCTGTCCTTTCTCCTGCAGCTCCAGGCCACCAGCCCTTGTCCTCCCCTCTGTCTTAGCCCTCACGCTGGCCGATTCAGTGCTGACTTAGCAAAAACCTGTTCCCTTTTCTTGCTTGGTTATTTTTGTGCCAGATGAGTAGTTTGGGTGTGTGGAGACTGTGCAACACCAAAGCTGATGTAAGGGAGAGCGAGGGGGGGTGGAGGATGGTCCCAGGCAGTCTGTGGGTGGGGAATGCTCACTATGGACGCGAATGCCGTCAGAGCCCATTCCCAGATCATATGGGAGCAGAGGTGGTCATTTGGGGCTACAGTGATAACTGGGGTGAAAGGCCTGAGACTGGGCGAATTGGGCAGAGACGTTGGCAGGTTGCTGGGACAATCCCAACAGGAGCTGGGGAATGGCTGCCATGGCATGGTGGTAGCTGGGAGATGCTATGGGAGCTCTGGGGTTGCAGCAGGCCTTGCTTGTAGCTCACTCCATCCTGAGTTCTGCCCCATCACTGTGAGGCGCTTGCTGGCTGAGTAGCAGCGGGATGGTAGGATGCCCAGTGCCATGCTATGGGATAAGCCTGGTTAGAGGTAGCACAGGGCTGGACAGGTAGCCACCACGATCCCACTGTCAGCCCAGTTCTTTCCATTTACGCCTCTGGGAACCTCCTCTTCAAGCTCTGAAGTGTCTATGGAGCAAGTTGTCCTTGAAAATGAGCCAGGGCACAGCCCTAAAAGCTCTAGATGCTGCCCTGTCTAGAGGTAATGCTGTAATAAATGCAACCTTTCTGGCAGCAACAAGAGAGCAATTAAGGAACCCTTAATTTCTAAGGGTACTTCCAAATGCATCACTAATCTTCGGCCAGAAACCTGGGAAAATTCAGTCAAACCAGCTTGTGTACTCAAGGGACTCTCCTGCCCTGTGAGCCTTTCCCCATCATCCTGCCTCTGCTCTCCTTCCCCCACCGCCATCCCCCAGCCATCCTTCCCCTGCTTCCCTTCCCAGCTATCCTTCCCCACTTGTGAACAAAGAAACTTAACAAAGCAGTGCTTCACTGAAGGGAAGACAGGCAAGGGAAACAGGAAAGCAGATAAAATAACAATAAACAACCACCTCATCCAAAGTACACAGAGACATGTTCAACTCTCCCTTTCTCTTTGCTTTTCCGGGGCCTCCTAGGAAAACTGGCTACTGCCTCTGTCCCGCAGCTTCCCACTGTGCTCAGTTCACTGGTGTCAAGCCTCAGGCTATGCGTTTCTCCCAGGCAGCAGATACTCGTCCATCCATCCATCCACCCACCCACCCACCCCATTAGCCACTACTCATCATTAGCTATTCAGTGATGTCCTTAGCAGGAACCCCATACTGTCCTCCCTCAGGAGAAGACTTCCAAAATAAAGTCAAAACCCAAGGGCAGCCCATTTTTTACGCGCAATTTCTGATAGCGGTTGTGTTGAGCTCAAGGTTATGGAGTGAGAGGAATTTGACCCAGGAAGAGGAGTGCCTGTGGACCCCCAGTTTCCATCGCTGGATTCACCTTGCACTCAGACAGGAGTGGAAGAGGAGCAGGAGCATGGGGAGGTGCACTTCTGGCCACATCGCCTGAGGAGTGACGTGGTGCCAGGCAAGGGACGAGCTCTTCCCCTGCTCATTATTGTTACCAGATGAGTGGGGGACTTTTACGACCGTTGGGTTTGGATAATCAAATGCTGATTGCAACAGAGGAAGGAGGGCTGCACTCCTCATCCCTCCTGTGCCCCACGCTAGGCAGGGAGGGGTAGCGGGCACAGCCCCCTGCCCTCTCCCCCAAGGCTTTGTTCCTAGGGGTGACGTGCAGCATCCCCGATGTGACTGCTGATCCCACCCCCCCACGACGCCCTGCTCCGTCTGGGGTTATTGTGCGATGCCCAGAACAATATGTTGTGGTTGGAGTCACAAGCCAGGGACGCCTGGGAGAGCGCCGGCAGGCTCCTCGCTCCCCCTCTCTCTGGTAGTGCTGGGGGGAGGCAGCTTTCAGCCATCTGGTAGCTGTGGGTTCGGTGGAGGTCCCACGGCAAGGGAGAAGAAGCAGTCACCAGTCCTGTTCCTAGACAGGAAGGCCAGCGTTTGTCACGGACTCTACCACAGATGTGCTGTGTGACTTGGGCACAGGATGCCTTCGGGCACTGAAGGATCATAGGATAGCTCATGTGGGAAGGGACCGCAGGAGGTGTCCAGCCCAGCCTCCTGCTCATGGCCAGCTCTGGGGTCAGACCAGGTTGCCCAGAGCTTTACCCAGTCAAGTCTTGGAAACCTCCGAGGTTGGAGGCAGCACAGCCTCTCTGGGCAT
The DNA here is from genome assembly GCF_965183815.1 of Platalea leucorodia. Classification (NCBI taxonomy): domain Eukaryota; kingdom Metazoa; phylum Chordata; class Aves; order Pelecaniformes; family Threskiornithidae; genus Platalea; species Platalea leucorodia. Next base: position 121,352,251 of record NC_138825.1, on the reverse strand, counting down.
CCTCTATCAGTGCTGGACTGTCCTCATGGTGGGAACATTTTCCCTCATATCCAGTCCGAACCTCCCTTGTTTCAGCTTATGCGTGATGTCTGTTGTCTTCCTGCCATGCACCACCGTGTAGAGCCTGCCTTCATCATCTTCGTATCCACCTTGCTATCAGTTCCTCACCAAAGCTCTCTCTCCTCTGGCCCTGCACCCTCAGCCTCTGCTCCCAGGCCATGAGCTGCAGTGCCCTGAGCATCTTGGTGGCCCTTTGCTGGACTTGTTCCCATGTGTCCCTGTCTCTCTTGTATTGGGGGCTGAAAACTGGATGCAATATCCAGACTTGGTGTCAGCAGGTCTGAGCAGAGGGGAAGGATCCCCTCCCTTGACTTGCTGGCAACACTCTGCCTAATGCAGCCCAAGGGGCTGTTGGCCTTCTTTGCTGTGATGATGCGTTGCTGGCTCATGGTCAACCTGGTGTCCGCCAAGACCTCCAGGTCCTTTTCTGCAGAGCTGCTCCCCTGCCAGTCAGCCCCAGCCAGTGTTGGAGCAGGAGAGTTATTCCTTTCCAGGTGCCGGACATGGCATTTGTCCTTGATGAAGTTCACAAATATCCTTGAAGTATCAAGTCATGGAGAGTGACCAGCCAGCAGGTGCCTTCTGGGTTTGCCCTAGTCACATGGATTTTTGCTTTGAAATAGTTTGAAAAGTCCCTTCCACGACCTACCTGCATCTTAGGGGGGGTTCTAAAATGTCTGGTTTCACTTCTCTGTTTATTTGGGCTGTTGTGATGGCTGGAAGCGCAGGCAGTGAGGCAATGTGGGCCAGTGAAATAACCAAGATTAGGAGAACCACGTCTCAGAAGAAAACCTTCTGCACCAGCCAGGGCCAAGGGGAGGACTTGTGGGAGCGCTGGGGGACCTCAGATAGGACTTTTCCTGCCAGTGCTTCATTGCAAAACCCTCAGAAGGAGTTAGGGGCTTCTGTGTCCTCCAGTGGCCATGGTACTGTCAGGAGGGGAGGGAAACTGTGTCCGTTCAGGCTTTGGGAGTCCAGTGGGCTGCCTGGGTGAGATATCCCTCAACACACATCTTGTTTGTGCAGACATTTTGAGGAGGCAGGGGACAGATGCTTGTGTGTGGCAAGGAGCTGGGCTTCAGGTGGTCCGGACTTCTCTGTCCTTGCTTGCTGGTTTGATTCCCTGTGTTACGCAGGTCGCCCTGGGCTGAGCCGACCCTCAGAGCCAGCTTGGTGTGGGGTATGTTTGGCCCAGGATCTGTTAGTCATCTTCCTTTGCTGCGTGCAAGTCCTTTGGCCAACAAGTGCGTTGGGAGATGGTTGTCGCATTTGGTAGAGGCAAGGCAGAATAACATTCTCCACTAATTACCCAAGGAGCGACAGTATCTTTAAAAGCCATATGAAGTGAGACACGTAGGAAGATACCATTTATTTTCTGTGGATGAATACAAAGACCCCCTTGGCTCCTTTGACAAGGAGCTCCCACTCTTCCCCAGCTTACCACAGCAGCAGTGCAGGGTCTCACCCTCACCATAGAAAGGTCCCTTCCCCAGACCAGAGTATTTATTCCCAGCACTTCCCTTCCCCAGGGCTGCTCATTCATCTCTTGCAGACAGAACGGAGCCTGTCACAAGAGCAGATGCAGAGCAGGCAGAGCTCCCCATGAGATCCTTCACCACCAGAGATGATAAACAGATGGGGAAATCTGCTGGGAAATGTATTGACGTAAGAAGTAGGTGAGAGGCTGGAGCATTGTCCCCAGGGAGGTGGAAACATGCTGAGAAAGCTGGATGCAGAGACCAATGCACAATGGCTCTTTCATTCCCCCAGACGGATTGCTGCTAATGGACCATTTCCTCTCCCAGCCCTCCTGGCAGGTCGGACATGTCTTGCCCTCGTGTTATCTCTCACCCTGACTTCTCTCTAGGATTTCCTCTGACCCCCTTCAGCGAGCTGCTGGGCTCCGGTCATCCAAGGCTGGTGTCCCCTGTAACATCCCTCTCTCACCAGAGCTGCCGTGGCTGGAGGCATTGCCCTTCAGAGGATAACTTACCGGCTGCAACACAGGCGTACGGAGCATAGCTGCGTGGAAAAGCCTCAGCCTTCCCATCTGGAGGGAGAGGTGGGGTCAGGCACTTCTCCAGGACCTTGAGGCTTGGCTCAATCTGACCTGACAGCCCTCCTTGGAGGGGTTTTCACACCAGGGCTGCACCCTACTGCGTCAATCCTTCTTGGAAGGACAGAGCCATCCATGCAATTGCCGTCCATGCAATTATTTGTGTGTTTTGCATTATATTCCTCTCCCTTTCCCTTCCCTAATCGGGGAGTAGGGCCCCCACTGCAGCCCATGTTCTCCCAGCCAGGCAGCCAGCTGCCAGGAGAGCAGTGCCTCGGGCCACCACACCGGGCACATGTGGGACAGGAGCACGCCCGAGAAACTGATCCCTGCAGCATCTGGGCCCTGAGCTGGTCTTTATTATTAAATTTTAATTACTGGGGCTGAATTTTAATAGAGAAACCATATAATTCCACTTTACATCCCAGCCCCAAGGCCAGGTTGCTAGCATCAAAGAGTCCCTGATGATGAGGATGATAGGGTTTTTTTGACTAATGCAAAAAAAATTCTTACTGGATTTGGAAATACAGGAAACAAGTTGCCCCGGTGCGGGGGAGGCAGTTACCAGGGCTGCTGCGATGCAAAGCTGCCGGGAGGCTGTGATGGCCAGACATATATTGCTGTTTGCAATACTTAATAGCGAGCAACACTACAAAGTCCTTTATTTATTCATTTCTCTCCCTAGCACTTCACAGCATGCAATAACTTGGATTTATAAATTAAACATGCTCCTTGTTTTAATATATCATCTACTTTTTATTGCACCTATAATAAGATTTCTAATTGCCTGTCATAGAATTGTGCATCCTCTTTGCAGGCTGGGAGTGCAAGTGTAACCATGAGTTCATTGGCCCCTGTCAGTATTAAATGGTGCACTTAAATCTTCACATTAACAAAAGCGAGGAACACGAGCAGGAACGTGGAACAGTCATCATTAAGGAGAATTGTTTTCTGTGGCAAAAATGAAGAAAACCAGGCCAAAAATACAAACAGATTTCTTTTTCTTTCTTTTTTATTCCCCCCCCCCCCCAAAGGGAAAGGCATTGCACAGTGTTTTAATTATTGCTGGGTTTATTTTCAACTGATGCATATCCAACAGCTTGAACCCAGATTATGGTCCAAAGGGCTGAGGCAGGGGGCTGGAAGACCCACCAAGGGTGGCTAGACACCCAGGAGCTGGTGCTTAAATTGGACCATCCATCTCCAGACTGCTGTCCTGCTTCATTTGCTGCAAGACATGTGGCCAGTTTTCCCTGCTTCTGTGCTCAGCAATGCTAAAATCTGTGCTGCTGGTTGAGATGTCCCTGCCAGAGCCTAGGAACCCCGGGCAGGAGAGGGCACCGAGGTGGGAGGTGGAGAACATGGCAGCGGGTACCGTTCTGTTGCTGTATTCAACCTTGGTGAACCCACACGGTGAGCACTGTGCGCTGCTCCGGTCTCTGCACCCCAAAGCGGGCATGCGGTGGGAGAAGGGACAGAAAAAGGCAGCTAGATGGTTAACGGGGATGGAGTAGCTGCCCTGTTGGAATTTAATGTGATTTCCTCTTGCAACACTCGAATATCTGCTCTTCATAACAGTTGGCTGTATCCTGGAGCTTTTATCACAGCTTCTCCTTCCTGGCAAAACAAAGTTAAATCCTTCGACCTTTCTACTTTTTCATATCTTAATCTTTTTTAATTAATTAACATCTTTCTCAAAGTGTACCCTAAATAGGAGACTTGGCCCAACCGAGACCTCATCAGCAGAGAGGAAAGCCAAATAATTACCTCCTCTGGCTTACACACAACAGCCTTGTTATTGCATCCTGGAAAGAGATTTGCTTCTGTTGGTGTTTTCCCAACCACAGACTTCTCATTCCCATCCTTTGTGACTTGCTGTACCTCCTCCCTTTCTGCCGTACGGTCACCTGGTAAGAGCTCCCTGGTGGGTACCGTGCATTTGATTTCACTTCTCCAAGAGCAGCAGTTTGTGCTGTTCTTCACTGGGTTTCATCTTGTTTGATTCAGCTTTTTCCCCAATTTTCTGAGGTCATTTTGAATTCTCATCCAGTCCTCCTGGGTGCTGGCATCCCAGCATGACCTGTATATTTTAGAAGTGCATTCCCTGAGCCATCATTTCTGTCAGTAAAGGAAAATATTGAATAGAAGCACCTTTACACCTGATCCAGGAGGACACTGCTCAAAATCTCCGCCTTTTCTGGCTGAAAACCATCAACAGTGACTCCCAATATCTTTTATTCAATTGTTCCTAAATTCACTTTCCAGTATTTCCTTAATTTGAGAGAATTTGTGAAGTGTCAGACGGGACTATTTCAAAAGCTTTACCTAAATCTCGGCACATTTTAGCTGCCCAAGAGGGAGCCTGAGCTGAACATTACTCTGGTTTGGGCAATTTATTCTTCACAAAATTCTCTTCTTATCCCTGTATTCCCCTCTGGCTTCATATCAACTCTTTGTTGAATAATTTGTTCTGGGAGCTTTCCTAGGCTCAAAGTTAGGCACCTGGTGTGTAATTCCCACTTTTTAAAGAGAGATATTGTGCCTGTCCATTTCTGCCCCACGGGACCTTTCCTAGCCTGGGGTGGCTGGGAAGAGCATCGCAATTGCTTCCTCTGCTCACCTCCCATGGGACTGTCCTCCGCCTGTGCTGACTCCATCTCCTCAGTCCTACCTAAACCGTCTCCAACCAGTTTCTTTCTCCTCCACCCCTTGGTCTGATTAACGTGTAATTAAAGTGAATCAGCTGGCAACGAGGAACCTTTTTTGTGAATGCACTAGCCTTTTCTGAGTCATCCTTTGGTTACTCTCTTTCCTCTTTCTTTTCCTTTTGACGTATTTATAGATCCTCCTGTTGCCTTCCCACCCTTGTTAGCCGAAACTCATTCATCCCTTCCCATATGGTTTCGCAATGGGGTGGTTTTGGCTGCAAATGGGTAATGAGCTCCCACGGTTCCCACCTCCCTCCACCCTGTGTTGCTGCCCTTGGGTTTGCAGCAGGACTGCTGGGGTCGGGGTCCGTAGTTGTGGTTTCTGCCTTCCTCCCGGCAGGATAAACCACCCAGTGCCTTTAGGGCTCTGCCCTGCCATGCCAGCCCTCCTGCTTCCCCAGGAGCTACCCACGGCTTCCCTGCATGTGTCGAAATCAGACAGTTTGGGTCCGGTGTCCCTCTGCCCTTGCTCTTGCATTTCCCTGTTTGTAAGAAAAATGAATTCTGCCATTCTGTGATTGCTCTCCCCAAAATCACTCTTCCCTCTGGTTCCCAGCTGGCTCCTTGTGGTCACAGTCTGATCTAGGTAGCTGTTTGTCCATCTGAGCTGAAACTTTATCCCTAGCATCCTAGGGACCTGGCGGACTGTGTCCCTGCCTGTCTCCTTTCCAGTTGTGGGTAAGTAAAATGACATCCTTTGCTTTGGCTGTTCTTGATAATTGGAAGAACTTCTTCTACCTCCTCCTCATGTCTCCTGCCATGGCCACGTCCCAGGCACAGCCGCGTGCCTTCCCAGCACTGCCTTCCTTTCCTCCGCTCTTCCCAAATTACCTCTGTAAGACGTAAGTAGGTTTCTGTGCTGTGAGTTGGTTGTGTGTAATGTCATCATTGTGGCTTTGTCTTAAGAATTCATCTTGTATTTATTTATTTCCTAGATTCTTGGGGGAGGTTGTGTAGACATAGTAGATAATCACTGCGATGCCCTTTTCCCTTTGTCAGGTCGCCCTTATCCCAGCACTGGGATTTCTCCAAGAAAACTGGGTCCTCCCCCATCTCCCATATTTATGTACCCCTGCCCAGGGCGGGGGGTTCTCAACTGTGAAAATTAAGCCACCAAAATCTTTGTCCCCAGCCAGAGCTGGCCAATGTGTCCCGCACCACTCGTCCCAATGACCATGGAGGCTGAAGGCCGTTTTCTTTGTGAGGACCATGCCCCTCCCAGCTCTGATGTCCCACTGGCGTCCAAGCCTAAGCACTGAGCCCTCTTTGTTTCTGGGGCCACTCGGGGAGCCCCAAGCCCTCCAAACCCCAAGGGCACCAAAGGCTGGGGCTCACAGATTTCATCTGCCACCCAAACCAGCAGGTTAAGCCAACCTGCATCACAAACACGGATGTAAGAGTGCGGTATTTAAAATGGAAATTGGGGTCTGAGATTGGCCCCAAACAGTTCAGGAAAATGTTATAATTAATTGTGAGATGCCGCTGCAAATATTGCTGTCTGGAGCAAGAGATTCAAGCATCCTTTCTCTGGTTTTGTCCTGCAATCCAAGAGTTTTATTTACTGTACATTGCAAAACAGAGCCCTTCCTCCCTCCCCATTTTGTGTTGAACAAACAATGCTATGTCTCTCCTGCCACTGCAGTATTAGGAAAAACTGGGTCATGCATATAATTCTGCAGAGGGAAACAAAAGGCCATTCTGCTCCTGTTGGATCCCATATTTATGGATGCTGTGGCACATTATGGTATTTCTCGCTTGAATGCAGCATATAATTAATAGCTAATAATTTGGTGGTGGCATTTTTACGTGCAGATTTGGGGAAAGATTCATGTCACTGTGGACAAGACAGTAAAATATGACTTAGACCTAAAACTGCTTGCAGACTTTCCGAGGCACTAGATTCCCATCTCCGCTTTGTCTTCTGGCTTTTCACGCACTCCCAATTTGGAGGGTGTTGTTGATAACTAATTCTTTCCTCTGTTTGTATTCTGCTCCATTTTTTAAAAATTATGAGCATCTCTGCATGCAAAACTGGATGGTCAATGAATTTATTAGAAGTATAATGTTGACATCTGTTCTGTACTCACAAGGGGACAATTTCAGGAAGGTGGTAAATTGAGAAGACACGGGAATATGCTCACATATACTTGCTTGTAGGTTGTACATGTCGATTTTATAGGTGCTCATGTACAAAATGGAGAAACCCAACTTTGGCTTGGTGAACAGGCTAAAATCACCAGGAGTGAAAACTGGTGTAAATCTATTGATTTTTGGCACATTTTAATGTTTCCTTGTTCTCCTCTGTGCATTTAGCCAAGTATTATCTCTTATATATGCACTCAGTGGCTCGTTGCAGTAAGAGCAATCTCAGGTCAAAGAGATGAAAATAAAAGCAAAAAAAAACCTGGAAAAATGTTTCCGTGGCTGTGACTGAGAACAGAAGTGTTCCTGCTTTGCTGAGGTCAGGATGTGACACAACTGCTCCCCTCCGAGCAAAGCTGAAGCAAAGAAGGCGCTGAAGCAAAAATCACTGCCATTATCACCCTGGGATTATCGGGCATAATCCTGCGGGTTGAGACGAGGTCTCCGGGCATAAACGTTGTCTTCCAAGCATGTCCATTCCTGCATGCTGCTGCGTTTCTCTGGCAAATCTGGGGTAACATATGGTCTAGGAAAGCAATGCTACAGACCCCCCTCTAGAGGAACTTCCCCGGGCGCACACACAACTCCGCATCATTACACATCGCCTAAACGCTAAATATCTGCTGCACCTCTTCATTTGTGCATTTGTTTTTCAAATAACAGCCAGCGAAGGCTGTGGGTCTGCACTTCCCCATTACAGCATCTCCTGGTATTGCAGTGCCTATATAGAGAAATGCTTTAATCCCCAAAACAGCCTTATCAAAAAGGCCCTGCGTGTATTATTCCTCCTCACTGACACTCCAAATAAATTGTGTGACTCAAGGCACTGGCAGGACTTCTGGAGTAAGTAAGAGCACCAGTATCAAAGCTGATATTGCCCTACAGCATCCCATTCAGAAGGATTTTAAGCAGCCCAAGCCCTGGCAGACATCCCTGTGGCCTTGGGTGCAGGGTAGGTTTGCTCCTCCTGACCTGGAAAGCAAAACAGCGGGACAACACTGAGAATGATGGCTACAACCTTCCTGCTCCTGGAGGACCACGGCAAACACATGCAGCATCCCTGCCACCCCTTGTTACACACGGGTCTTGGGGATGCGGTCCCTTGGCGGTGTAGGTGGGCATCCCTGGGCAGAGCAGGAGGTATGTGGGGCTGCGGCGAGGAGCTGCAGGGACGGCTGGCCCCTGCACACCCTGCCCCAGAGGGGAGAAGACAGTTTGGGTCTGCTGATGACCATTAAAAGTACCTTCTAACAGGGTCATGCTGGCACTGAAATAAGCATTTTGCCACTCTAACTCATGGGCTTTTTGGGCTTAGGCAAATGACTTGACATGCCCTGTTCCCAGCCCGCTCTCTGCCCAGTTCCTTCCTTGCTGGTTTTGCTCCTACGGTAGCTGCTCTCCTCTAGATGCAAAGAAAGAAAAATGCGAGTGGAAAAGAGGGAGGCTGAGGCGTACTCACATTTCATTTTTATGGGCCTTTCACTTTATTTCATCTGTCTTTGATTTAATACACCGGTGACATTTGAACATTCCCTGAAACGCCACCTAGGAAAAAAAACATATTAAGAAATAGCTTGACATAAAAAGTGAGGCATCCTTCAGTGGGGCTGACTGGGAATGTGCAAGGCAGCCTGCAGGCACAGGTTCCCTTCCCGGGAACCTCTGGGCTGCGGTGGCAAGATGCACCGGCTCCACGCCGCAGATCAAAGCAGCTCCTGCTCTTCGGTTTTGTCTTATGTGATCCGGCTGCCACTTGCAAGCAAAGCTGACATCTGGAAAGTAGGAAACATTTTTGCACGGAGGTGGTTCCCAGCCCCCTCCCGCTCTGCTTGCGCTGTGTGCTGTTTCTCCAAGGCTTTAATGACTTGCCATTTCTAGGAAACTGCCGGCAGACGTAGAGGAGACCATAATAATAATAATAACAATGCTGAAGGCGGTTAGTGCTGGGATGCAGATAGCTCCTTGTCCTGGGAAGATCACCTGGGCCAGGCGCACCAAGGGAACAAGAACCTGGACAGGCTGGTGAATGAATTTACCCTTCAGACACAGGAGCTTTTGGGGCTAATATCACACAGCCTTCACTGAGGAACTGCTGTTTATAGCCTTGAACTGGGTGATTGATTGTCTCTGCTGGGAACAAAATATCTCTGCAATTGTAGTTGACAAGTTTAGTACAGACAGACAGGACAACCCTTCTTATCCCCTATATTGTATATGGCTTTAGAGCTGTTGTGGAAGTTTGAGTGTGAAGCTCAGCCCATAGAGGCAATCAGCCCAAAAGCATACATGGCACTTTGTACCCCAGCCCTGGCTGGAGACCTTACCCACCACTTGTGTGTGCCCTTCCCAGGGGGAAGGGGTGGGATGCTCCAGAAGTACACCTTTGGCCTGAGCACAGCCCTGGGGCTCTCCAGCTCTGGGCTCAAGTCCAGTGCTGGAGCTGACCTGTCTCATGCTCTTGGGCAAATCCCTGCCACGGGGATAATTGTGCCCGATGCCAGTCTCCGAGGGGAGTGCAGAGGCTTCATTAGCTGATGTTTAGGAAAGGCTTTGAGCAGGACAAGTGTATTCAGCGTTAAAAATGAATGAGCATCAGCAATGCCAAAAATGTGTGTGATAGAGAGAGGGAGAAAGACAGTATCGGAGGACAAAATGCTCAGGGATCAAAGAGCTGGCCCAGAGAGAGCAAAAGCTTTGCTAGCACCCAGGCGGAGGGCATGGCTGCAGTGCTGGCCCTGGCAAAGTGTCCTTCAGGGACCAGTGGCCTGACTGGCTTGTCCCACCTTGCCCTGGCACACACAGCAGTGGAAATCTCTCAGTAATCCTCCTGGGGACTGGCAAGCGGGAGATCTGTCAGTAGTACTGTCTTTCCATCATCCCCTCCTCCCAGCCCTGGGACTCATTGGGCTGAAGGCACCTCCCTTCCTCTGAGGAATGGGTGGTCCAGCAAACATCTGATGTTTCCCTCCCCACCACTGCCCAGTCTTACACCTCCAGGGTTTCCCTCTCTGCAAGGTTCCTGTCCTGAGGCTGAGCCTCTGCTGTGCATAGAAGGCCACTGTCAGATGAAAGCCATGGCTCATGAGCTCATGGAGATGGTAGGGGAGAAGGTCGTGTGACCTTTGTGTCACCACCATCATAGGTCTGAGCTTGGCCTTGGTCTGTAACAGCCCCAAGGGACTGAGTGAGTGTCAAGGAGGCCTTTGTCAGGTTATCTGGGCCATTGGTCCTTCAGCTGGTCCTGGAGGACTCACCTGCCCTCCATGGCACTGGATATTCCTCAGGAAGAGATGACTGGCAGCTTGTCAACTGTTTTGTGATGACTGTGTCCTTGCGCCTAGGAACTTCTGATGGGATGTAGGAGAGGATGGGAGATGCCTTATCACCCCTGGCTATTCCCCACCTGCTGCCCCTCCACCGCTGGCCATCAGTAGGTTCTCCTGACGTTTGATTCTGTTTCACACTCACAAGGTTCACCATCTCTCCTGCAGTATCTCCCATCTTGCTGGTTTGCCACTTTGATCAGTTGCTACTAGATTTTCTTTATTTCTTTAGGGTCTGTCTGGTTTTCACCTGCAGCCAACCCAACTTGGTGTGGTGGAAGCTTTAGTTTCAGCTGCATCCATCAGTTGCTCTTTCTACATTGTCATCAGAAGGGAAAGATCCCAAAGATTCCCGTGTTGGTGGATGGTCACAGCAGGTTCTATCTGGGCATGGAGAGCATGGGAGCATGTATGTCCTTCTCCTCTCTGCAGCATTGCTTTTCCCTGCACACGAGCTCTGCAGTGTGTTTCTCTCTGGCTAAAATCAGTATCATCACTATACCTGATGCTTCCTCATAATTTCTCCTAAAAAACACCACTCCGAAGTGGGTGTGTGCAGCCTGAGGGACACCTGGACTGTCCAGAGACAGGGGAGCCTCAAACCACGCGAAACCTCCACTCATTTTGAGTTTTCCATCCCAGTCCTTCTCATGACTTGAGCTATTCAAGTCAGCACACTTGGGCTGGAGCAGGTCTTAGAGTGCAGAGGAGACCTCAACTCACTGATGGGACTGGCTCTACAGCTGCCTGATGGCCACATGCAGACACAAGCAAGAGGATGGGTATGGAGTTGGTGGGAAGGAGGAATGGGACATGCCTGCCCCTCTCAGTGGCAGCCTGTCGAAGGCATATACCACCTGTGCAGCCATGTCCACAATCCAGCTCATCAAAATGATGTTAGCCAGTGAATCCCATGGAAATCAGCAGGTGTTGAGCATCTGAACATCTGGGGAAATCACCACAGCCATACAGGATGTCTTGGCAAGGTAGGATCTTCCCTGGTGGGATTTAATAATGCAACAGTTAGGCTGTCTTTCCAGTCTGGGATCAAAGATGGGGATGGCCGAGGCCACACTGAGGAATGACAGTCATATCACAGGACTGACTACCTTGAATTGGGAATACAAGCCTCTACCTATCAGGCTCATCAAGCAGATCTGCTTATACAGGGTTTGTAACAAAATTACTGAGCATTCAGCAGGTCCCCTACAAGGAACAGCCCTGTGAAGCCTGCCTCATTCATCCTCCCGTTTCTCCTAAGGCTGAATGTCATCCTTGGTCCAAACCAGGAGATGCACTTTCCTTGGCTTCCAGGGCAGGTCAGCATGGAGATCTCACCATGTGGAGCCACAGCTCTCTGGGCTTTCGTTGTGTTTGTGGTGACATTAGCTCAGGCTTTGCCATGAAGAGCTGGGTGTGGAAAGACATGGAAAGGGGGATGTTTCCTACAGCTGAGAGCCTGAACGTAGCCATGACTGAGGAGGTAAACCTGCTGGCTCACATGGTTTCCCTGCTGCTCTTCAGGCTCCATCTCACACCGCAGGGAACCTGCTAGCAAAGCAACCCTGTCCAGAGCGCTCCTCTGTGGAGTTCCTCCTGTCCCTCCCAGGCAGCTCAGCTCTTGGCCAGCGGGGATGCAGAGGCTCTCTGCAACTCCAGCAGCTTTTCCAAAGGCTCAGATGGGAAAGGACCTTATAACCCTTCTCTTAAGAGAACCCTTAAGAGAAGGGTTATAAGGTCCTTTCCCATCTGAGCCTTTGGAAAAGCTGGAGAAGGGAAGAGCCCTTCTCCAGCAAAAACCATCTTTCATCTCTTGTGTATTACCACTGTATCTCCCTTGTGACGTGGTTCTGTGAGAGCGAAGGAAATGTCCTTTGGTCCCAGTACCCAGGTGAAGGTATGGCTCTCATGCACACATGCTAAAAGTACACTGCCTCGTGCTCCCAGGGAAATGAGGACACTTCCTACTCTCTCCCTGAGGAGCACAGCTGAACTGCTTGCAGTGAAAGTACTGCCAAGCTTCCCAGATGAACCGCATGTCACTTCCCACGTCTCTGGAGTAGCAGCTCTGACATCAAGTTAACAAGTGCTGCCAGCACGCCAGGAGCGTTCACCCTTTTGGATGTTTTTCCAAACCGAATCCTAGCTCTGAGCCCCTTTGAACTGGTGACCCACCATTACTGTAGAGTGGTGAGGCAGAGCAAACTACATGAGACCCAGGACAACTATAGCAGGGACCAGGAGAACCTTTGGAGCAAGTCCTTGGACCCATGTTTCACATTGCAGTGGGTGCCCACAGCAGCGGGATCTGCAGAAGATTGGTACTGTAGGATCCAGGTAGGATTGAGCACAAGGTGCAGCAGGACAACAAGGTTGTGCTGTAATCAGAATTTCTGCTCAAAAGCAGCTTTCCCACAAACAGCGCTGGGCGCAGCCTTACACAACCATAGCTTTCCCAGCCAGCCCACTCCTTATCAAAGGGGAGGGGAAGGAAGGGAAAAGGAATGAAAACTGTTTGATATTTCTTATATAAGGGAGACAGATTCAGAGGATGGACATTGGCCATGGGGCTTCAAAGACATGTCTTCAAGTTTCTTCTTTATGATAAACATCATGTGTGACCCTTGGCAAATCATAAACTTACATTCTGTTGGAACATCTAGTTTGATTTCTTGTTTGACACTGAATTATAACATGTAACCAGCTCCTCCTGTTGAGTTCAACAGCTTGTGTTTGACTAAAGCACAGATTTCCCATCTGTTCTTCAGCCTCAGTTCTTTTTGCTGCAACATCACACCGTGAGCTTGTACAGATGATCCCCCTAAATCCCTCAAATCCTTTTCTGGATAAGTTGAGTCCCCATCCTATAGGCACTGCCTGTGTTCCTTGTTCCCCAGTATATCCCATTGCATGGAGTGATACTCATCCTATGCTGTTGGAAGAGAGACAGGGCACAGTACAACTGCTCTGTCACTGCATTACGGATTATCCTACCAACCTTTCTGCAATCCCCAGCTTTTACCAGCAATGTTATTTATTTTTGCCCTCAAACTAGTGGCAGAGTTGAACAGTACTGGAATTAGCAGCTCTCCCTCCAGTTTCCAGTTAAGGAAACCAAGTATTTTATTTTGGCTGGAGCTATCTGCACCATTTCAGGCTAACTAGGCGTTGCACAGGTCATTCCTTTCAGTAGGCCTGGATCATCCTACACCCCGTGAGGCTCTCACACATGGGCTACTGCCCTATAGCAGCTCCTCCATGGGAAGGCCTCAAGAAGAGCCTGTCTTCTTTAACAGAAGAAGGGAAGGAAGCTGCTGGGAGCAATGCAATAGAAGGATATGGAAAGTCTTGGGCTTTAGCTTAGTGTAAGACCTTGTTGTCCTCTCCTATAACCTTGCTTCTTGCTCTTCTGGAAAATGGGCACAGTGTTCCCTAAAATCAGCACAGTGGTCCCTCCATGTCTCAGCAACAGGAGACACAGCAGAGGGGAGGTAAGAGGGCTGACAATGCCAGAGCAGACTGGGAAGCCTGATTTCCTTAATATTAGGCTGGGATTTGCAGAGTTATTTTCATGTGGAATTGGAGGCAAACCTCAAACAATGTTAATGGAACCAAAATCCTGCACAGTTTTGTTTTGGAAACACAGCAATTTTTGAAGACGAATCTGGCATCCAAGTTACCTGGCAGCATTTGGATAAAACTAACCGGATTCCCAGTGGTTTCAGGGCTGCTCAGGGGAGGGGGAGCTGCCAGGACAGACCATGGCAGATGCCTCCATTCAATACAATAGGTACATGGAGAATTGTTACTGATTTTGTTATTTTATTACAGAGAGCCTCTGAATTTGACGTTAGATTTTGAAGAAGGTCAACGATAGAGGTCATTGAGAGGGGAAGGAGGGCTCGTAGGAAAGGGAATAACCAATTTCATACCCCTCAAGGGGACTTAGCCAGGCCCACCTCAACTTATCATGAGGCTGGCAGAGCACAGAGGTGCAGTCAAGGCTGCGAAGGAGGCCTGAAGTGAACAAACATTTCTTTCAGATGTGGCTTTTCTCTTTCATTCCTGCACTCACAGGCAGCCAGCCGCATGGCCATGCAGCCAGAAATCCCCCACCCACATCACTCCCCTCATTGCTGAGGGTCTCTCCGAGACGTATCTTCTTCCGACCATCCAACACACGTGCAAGGGTTGCTGTAAGCACAAACCTGAAATCCAGGTCCACACCACACGCTGCCACCCTTGCCTCCGCTCCTCCACCCTGCAGGCCCTCGTTGTGCACAAGCTCAGGGTATCCCGATGCTAATTTGAGGCTCGGGGCAACTGCCAGGGGTAAATGTTGATGGTTAAATAGGGACAAGGGTTTTACTGCTGAGAGAAGAAGCTCCAAAGGCCCTGTGCTTCTGCATATCAGAACTTAAAATTGCAGCAATGCATAGCTACGCCAGTCTGCTCAGCGATGAAGGAGCTGCTGTATTCCCTGCTGCCGTGTACCAGCAGGCTGATGTGAAGATGATGCTCAGGGAGGAAGATGTTTCAAGGAAAGTGGAGGCTCAGCTGAGCTTTTGATTACAGATTTCAGCCCTTGAGCAATAACACAGTCAGGGTCCTGAGACAAATCGCCATGTCAAGGTTTTTAGACACAGGCTATTATCCTTTAGGGCTGCTTTGAAACACCTCTTGGGGGCTAATAAAGATCATAATTCTAAAATGGTGGAACCCATTGAACAGCAGGGTAAAGCAGGCATTAATACGTTAAAGTCTAGACATCAAACACACCTTTCATTCAGAAATGCCTGAGAAACTTTGCCATTTACAAGTCAGCCCAGCCTAGGATACTTTGGGGATGCCTTTGTATGCCACCCCAGGCCCCAAGACTGAGAGCAAGACTCCTTGTTGCCAAGAGTCATGAAGGCATCCTTAGGCAATAGATCCTCCAAAGATTTTAGTCCCCCCTAAGGCTGGCCCTTTAAATGGCATCAAGCATCCTCCTTGTGCAACGTTCACCATGTCCCATCCTGCCCAAGCCAGATGAGTAATGATAAAACCCAGCAAGGAGGCCAGTTCGTTTGTTTTTATTTTCAGTTAACAAGACTGAGCCTGGGGAGAAGGGCCCCAGGTTTTGGCCATGGTGTCAGTCTGGAGCCTGCAAAGGCAAAGGCAGATGAGTGGTTTGCAGCTCAGCTCAGTGGGAAGGAGACAGCGACCAGAAAAAGAGGAAGGGAGTGACCGGAGGACATGTGGAGACACAGCTCAGGAGATGGACGAGGAGGGAGGAACTGCTGTTCTTTCCTAAGGCTACTACCTACTAAAGCACTGCCCTAGCGCTATGCAGTGCTGTCCTGGTTTAAGTTATAGGATTGCTGAGCCCTGCCTTACTCCTCCTACACAGCCTGACTGAATGGTGCAAGGATGTCTCCTTCCCTGTGCTCAGGAATGAAGAAGTGAGGCATGGAAAGGTCGAGGACTTCGGGGTGCTGACAGCCCCGGGCAGCCTCTGCAGCAGCAGATTGCACGTGGCTTGGGTGGCCCTTTCAGAGCTACGGGGTTCCTCCAGAGGAGATGTTGGGACTTCTTGCAAATTGCTTGGTAAAAGCTAGAAATCTGAGCAGCCATTGAAGTCCCCTGGCGACTGCTGACATAGGTGACTTGCCCAAATGTCGACTGCAGTTAGGGGTTGGACCTCCTGGGATGTATCCTGCAATCTGGGCTCTTGCAACACAACACACAAGCTCTGCCCAATCCAGCCATGGTGCCTGACACTGCTCTGTCACCCCGCTGTGACCATGCCTCCTGCAAAAGCAGAGCAGGTGGGACAGAAGGGAAAGCACCTGGTGCCTTTCTTGCTCTAGTTCACAGCTTCACATTTCTACCAAACTGGTCCGTGACAGTGGGTTTGCAATAAGATGCCTGCATTGCAGTCCAGCCCAGCCAAGGTATGGACAGGTTCTGCACAGTCAGATCCATTTGGGGAGCTGCAGCTCCAGTGAGGACATGGGACTGAGTTGAAAAGCAGTCAAGGACTCTGTAGATGGATGCAGCAATTTTTTCAATGCATGTGAGCTGGAGCTCTTTACATTTCCCTTCCAAATCGTGCTACACAGTGCCTGTGAGACATCCCCCAGAGAAGCTGGTCCTGCTGAACGCTGGGCTGCGTTGGGCAGGTGGGAATATGCAAAGCGTGGTTTGTTCTGTGTGCTGGGCAGGCTGTGCCAGCGTCCCTGAAGGAATGGCTTTCGGCCGGGAAAGCGCTGTCTGTCCAAATGAACACGCTCTTGCCTTGATTCGCCTGGAATTTGTCAAGGGAGCCAAAACTCAGCATTGCTGTGAGAGAACATTTTGATTTCCATTTTGAAACTTCATCCCTTTCAGTTTTATCTTATAAAACTTCTTTGCCTTTTCTCTGACCTTGAGGTTGCCTGGTGTGGTAAGGCCACATCCATACTATTACACTTTTACCTTTTAAATGGGTGGGTGCATCCAATTTGCGGCTAGAGATGGTCCCTGTGTTGGGTTAAGTCTTGAATCCTCCCTGGGAATTGCTTGGGCAGAGCCGGGGCCAAATTTGTGCCCAGGACTGTCCCACCAAGATGAGCATGCTGACAACTGAGCACCAGTGGCTGGACATTGCACTCATGCAGATGTGGCCTTTGTGTCCCTCTTTGGTACCAGGCACACGGCCACCAAGCAAGTATCTTCTCCGGCACCTCAAGGGTGAGGATTTTCATTTGTGGAAATTCAAGTGGGAAAGCTTCTCGCTTCACTTCTTCATGTGAGCAAGCGCTCAGACATAGGGAAAATAGAAAAGCGGAACTAGTGGAAGGAAAGGCAACAAAATTTAAAAAAAAAAAAGCAAAATATTGATGACAATCTTGTAGTATCAGTTTAAGGTGAGGTCCCAGCTGTGGAAATGCTCTGCACAGGCAGAAGAACATGTGCCTCCTGGGGAGGGAAGGTCTCTGAAGGGGCTCAGCGTGGGAAGGGTGGTCTTTTCAGCCCGGATCTGATGACATGACCATGCTACCAGTTCAGAGGCAACCTCCTTCAGGTCAGTTCTACATGTTTCAGCCCCCTGAGGAAAAATTTTCCGTGCCTCTTCAGTACATGACTGTAGAAATGGCACCATCCACTACCTTGGTGACTTCCCAGACCTTTTCTAATCATACCCTACGTGGTAAGGGAGAGGACACAAAACACTGTTACAGGTGTAGTACCAGAATTTTAGAGAACAAGCCCATCTTTTTAGATGGATAGGTAAAGCTGCAACCCCGTATGCCCAGCCTGGATGCTACTGTGTAGGTAACGATCTGTTTACACGATTTAAACTCCCCAGGCTCCCCAGGCTTGCCACCCATGACAAATCTTCCTGCTATTGCCATAGCAATCTGCTGCAAAGGGCTCTAGCTGGAAAGGATGCACGTTTTCCCTGACTGTTCCAAGCCTATGCTGTTCAGATTTCCATGAGAGTGTTTTTTAAATTGGCTTGCATCCCCAACTTAAATGTATTATCTATAAAATGCAATTTTTGAATGTGCACGGTCACAAGAGAGAAACGCCAGTAAAACTGAGGTGCCAGATAGGAAAAAAAGTCAAGCAGATTGGACCTCTAGAGGCTTCCAGCAGCAGGCGTGGAAAAGAGATGATAAAACACTCTGTTCCGAGTTGTATTTTCTGCAGTATGTTAGAAGGCAGCCGCTGACTTAACCTATTCAGTGCCTGACAGTACGCCGCAGCTAACAGCTGTAGCTCTGCCGCAGGCAGAGATGTGATGCAGCATGTGTAAACGTAAAAATGTGAGGTGGCTCGGCAGCTGCAGGCAGGAGGGCAGGGCCGCAGCGCTGCCTGCCCAGGCCCGTGCTGATGTACTCACCCAGCTAATGTCATCGGCGTTCAGCTACCGATGTCGGAGCGCAGCTGAGATGGGGTATGATTGAAGGACTGTGTGCTCATCGTGGGCTGGACCTTCAGAGAGGACAGGATGGGAAGGATGTTTGTCAGAAAAGAAAAAGGTCAGGGTGGGAAAGATGTCAGAAAGAACAAGAGTTAGACAAAATCCGTGGTTGTTTGCAGGTTTTTGGGCACCTCAAATTTCCCCAGGCAGAAAGCAAGAACTGCACAAAGGCACGCAGCCAGGCTCCCACTCATCTTGAGCCTCAGCTGTCTCCACGATGCAATGGTTAACTGGGCAACACCATGGCTTGCAGAGCCATCTACTGACAGAGGGATGCAGGACAAGGAATTCTTTTTTTCCCCTAATGTGTATATTTTTTCCAACTTTGTCCATGCAATTAATGTTCCTTGAAGTACGCCCTACGGGCAGTATGGCCAGTATAGTCTGGCTCCTGCACACAACTCAACATAGGAATTGTTTTACTGTCCCAGTCTGATATGTGCTCTTCTCAATAAGAAATGTTCAAATATTGCCCCATCTTTAGATATGGATCTGTGGTGCAAGAAAAAGAAGGGAGAAATGAAAGTTACTGGAAATTACGAAACAGACCTTTCCCTCCTCAAATAGGAGCTATGCTTGAAAATCATGAACGGGTAGACGTGGTGCTTAGGGACATCATTTAATGGTGGACTTGGCAGTGATAGGTTAACAGTTGGACTCGATGATCTTAAGGGTCTTTTCCAACCTTAACGATTCTCTGATTCTATGTAAAATTATATATACTGTGGACACAGGCCTAAAAGTTGGTCAAGGACACAGCAGCGTCGGGAGAGAGAGGGACGAGCTGAACAGGGCTGTGCCGAGGCCGCAGGGCTGCGGACCCTGAGTTACCGTGAAGGCAGGGGTACATCCACTCTTAACCAAGTTTCCTTCCACGCAGACGCTGCTCTGCCACATAAGGCCCCTTCACTTGGCAGTTTTTTATCTGCTCCAAATGCATACAAGCTCCGGCACTTTTGTTTTACATCAGTTTGTATAGATAGAGGGCTGGACCTCTGCCACTCCACCTTCCCTCCCACAGCCGTAGAAACAAACCTTTTCTGCCTGATCTGGGTCTGCAAAACAGACTGCGTGTTTATTCCTCAACAATACCGACTTCTTTTATTTGTGTGCGAATAGCAGACTTTAGAATGGGTACGATTCCCATTTTCAAAGTGCTCCGTGCCTTTGGGGTAGAAATGCACCATTTCTTTAAAACTGTAAACAGATGCTGGGATTCTTAGGTTTGCAGAATTGGTGTTTCGTGGAAAGCAGAGCTTACAGTTATCTAGAAATAAATTCCTACCCCACTAAAATGCATCACGGCATTTTTAGTAGGGAAAACTAATTTTTTCCAAAACATTTTATTTGTTTATCTATTTTAAAATAAGGCAAAATCAGAATGAACTGTATGGCTCAATACTACAGGAAAGCGTTGACATTTTCCATTGACATTTTCTCCCCACAGGAATACTCAGGCTTCAACAGGCAATGCCATCTCAAAATGGAGATTCTGACTGCAGGTCAGTTTTGTCATCAGCTCTCTTGGTGAAGAGCTGCTTTTGCGGCAAAACGTGGACGCCTTCAGCAGCACATTAGCAGGATGGAGTTTGAGAGGATCACAGAATCATAGAAAGGCTTGGGTTGGATGGGACCTTTAAAGATCACCTAGGCCAACCCCCCCCTGCCATGGGCAGGGACATCTTTCATTAGATCAGGTTGCGCAAAGTCCCATCCAACCTGGCCTTGAACCTTAGGGTGACTGTCACTCTCCTGACTGCTGTAGTTGGCGCTCATCATGTCCCAGATGAGCATCTACAGATGGCCCATCTCCTCTCTGCTCCGGCCCTGGCCCACCCCGCCGGTTTCAGCTCTTCTGATACCTATCTGCTGCATGCACCTGCACCTGAAAGCCTCTTTCCTGCCAGGGCCTGGACTTGCTTTTGCAGTTTGGAAGACCCCTGGGGATTCAGCTTGTGATGCTTTGGTGGAGGTGAAGTGCTGTCAGAAATAAAGAAAAAAAATACTAATCAATATCAGGCTTAAAAAGTTAATGGTCATGATAGCCATTCCTCAAGGAAAAACAGGGGGGGAGGAAGAAAGCTTTTAAAAGGAAGGTGGCTGAGAGAGCTAAGTCTTTGCACTATTTTTGGCTTGCCCAGAGCAGTGCAGGGTGGAAGAGCCTGTGTGCTTATTAGAATATGCAGACAGGGTGAAATGCGATCAAGACACTCCTGACACAAAGGTTGTGCCCATGGCACAGAGCAGACATCTGACCTCTTTTCGTGAGACTGGCTTTCATGCTAGCATTACCTACGCTTCCATGGACAGGGGCTGACATATATGAAACAACTAAGTTTTTCAGTTCTGTGTTTGTACAGTGCAAATATGGGATCCCTGATAGGAACGGCCAGGTGCTATACATTACATAAATAATGAACATGCTAATTCTCTCCAAAAAAACAACCACATGTGAAATAGCATGCTACATACTCCGAAAAGAGCCTTAACTCTGCCCATCATAATGAAATGCACCTTCATTATGTGTGCCTACATCTTTGCATTTCAAGACCAAAGTGTGCAGAAAGGCCTTTGTGTAAGGGTTACTTACTTATAACTTTTTATTTGTTTGTTTTTAGAGGGGGGTTTTATGGTCCTGTAGCAAGCCTGGGCTGAAATGTCGTATCTCTGGAGCATTTTGGTTAAGGCAGCTGTTGCTGGAGTGCCTGATTTGCCTGACTGATGTGACACATCTCTCTCTCTTGCACCACGTTCCCTCTAAGGTTTTATTGTCTTATCTGGTGTTACGTTAAAGACCAGCTACAAGTCAGAGACATCCTTCAGCACCACCTAACAACAGGCCCGCTGTGACAGTCCTGTTCTCAGCCTGCTCCCAGTGGGAGACACCCAAAGGGACATGATGCTGCAGGTAAGAAGGTATCTTCCTTTGCTGGATGATGAGAACAGTCCATAATCCCATTCTTGGAGGGCCTGAATGGCTAAGGAGAAGTTGTAGCTGGTAAAGAACTAGGATCAGAGAAATACTGGAGGAAGTCAGACAGATCAGTCTCAGCTGGGTCAGTTTTCTTCTTGTTTTGCATCAGCTTGGTCTGAGTTGCAAATACAGACTTGTTTTCAATTTTCAGTTGAGCCCCTTCCTCCAGAACTGCTGCATGTCATGGACAGCAAGTGACAAACATTTGGTAGGGTCGCCTGCTTCCCTTCATCCCCACTGAGACCTTCCTGCATTCATGGAAAAGCAGAGAGCATTGCAAACTGGGTCACCATAGGCTGCTGTGATATTTGCTGTCAATCAGCTTGCAGCCTCCTGTCTCTTCTCTGTCCCTCTGCCAGACTGCAGTGGAGAACACCAAGATTACAAGAAGCAAGCGTTTGTCGGTGCGAGAAGCACAGGACATCTTTTCAAGCACCCTCCCACATGCTTGTTTGCAGCCAACCCTGTTCAGGTTTCCTCTTAGACCTACATGGACAGCAAGCCCTCAGTTTTCCTGGTGAACTTCACTCAGTCTCCCTTGATTGAGCTGCAGCACTTCAAGACAACTGTGAGCAATATCAGATTCCTTTTTGGCCCCGACCCACTGCCCCACGCAAATCAGCCAGCTATACTCTACACAGAGCTGTATGCGTGGACCTTAACCAAACTTGACAGCTCTGCATGGTGGGACGCATCAGGTTTGCCACACCAGCCTTGAGGCAGGTGGGTTTTGATCATGTGCAATGCCACATACATGTACGCGGTAAGCACCTTAGGACAGTCCAATGGCAGGACCATGGCCGAGCGATGTACCAGCTGCCTTTGGCCACGTTTCAGCAGAAGCACCATGGTGCTAGGTGGTACCTGGAGAAGATGGTCTCTCCTTATCTCTGGGGATATCTTGTATGGCCAGAGTGTTTACGGGTAGGTAACAATGTTCACCCAACCACCAATGCTCGGCACTTGGCTTCACATGCTTGGATAGAGGCTGTGGGACAGGCAGGGTGCAGAGCTCAAGGGGAAGTCAATTGTGGGGATGTTCTCCTGTTTGGTTCATCATATCGACAGGCCTGTGTGGAATATGAAAAAGGTGAATGCTTCTTGTGACTACCTCTCCTCCATGCTCAAGAGATAGGGTGAGCCTTGGTATAGAAAATCCATCTCCTTTGATTTTTCAAAGATCTTATTCCAGGCAGCTTCTCCATCTAAAATCTTTCCTGACTGAGTGCCATGTCCAAGAAACCAAGGAAAAATATGGGGGATTTTTTGCCAAATGCTTCCTTCCTCAAGGGAGTCCTTGTGAGATCTTAAGTTTGGCCTGGTTTTCAATGTGTTTTTTGAAATAATGTTACACCATCTTGGACAATGACCAGACTGGGCTTTGTGGACCAACGCTCCTGCTGGGTCTGATGAATGTGCAAAAATGGCTAAGCATCTTCGTAATATGGGTTGTGATCACATGGAAGGAAATTTTGGCATAAGGCTAACTCAGTGCATCCAGTTTTGCTTGGAGAGTTTTCCCAATATTTACACATAGGAAAGAATAGACAGAGAGAGAAATGTCTCTCTAGAGAGCCATGCTGGAAAGCGAATTATTCATGCATTTCCTTAATAAAGGATCTTTTGTATATTAAAGTAACTTCAATATTCCTACTAGAAATTTCCCATGGAAAACATCAGGTTCTCTACAAATGCTATGGTTAATTAAGGGTTGTACACATCAGCATTAGTTATTCTTTGTTAGATGATAGCTAAAAAGGTTTCATTTCACAAGTGATGTTCTTCATGCACTTTAATCTTTGGTATGAGTTTATTAAGTCATTCTGAAAAGGAAAAATATTTGGATCATTAAAAGAAAAAAAACAAACAAACCCCTCAATGTTTTTCATGTTCTTTTGAGATTCAGTCTTCCAATTTTACTTTGACGTATACCAGAACATATATATTAGATAGATGATTTCTAAATGACATGAACTTGTGAAATTGAATTTCTAGAAGTGCTTTTGTACCTGCAAGCATTTACACTAAAAACACGTATGATGCAATCTTTACCATCACCTGTCAGCATAGCCCAAATACTTCTGCACCACTGGCATACATAGTGGCATGAAGAACAGATGTCTATTTTTTATATCATTTATTCCCTAACCCAGAGATTTTACTAATGTGTTATCCCTTATGACAGGCATATCAAATATATGGCTGTAGAACAATCTATGCAGACTTTTTCCAAAATATGACACAGATATTTTGTTAAAAATTTCAAATGAAGAATCAGTCTGGTGAAATTTCACTTTGGCATTTAGTGGCGAAAAAACAAGGCCAAGGTTTGGTACAACGTATTTTTTTTTTTAAATGTCTTTCTCTCCTTTTGCAATTATGCAATAAACTCATGATTTCAACCATGCTGCTGAAATGAATCAGAATACACACCTGCCAACATCTCCTGCCAAAACACAGGGGGCTGAAGCGAGCGTAGTTCAAAACTGGTTTCATCTGAACACTGACTAGTTTTTTTTTCCCTATGCACACACAGTCAATTCGCCCTTTATTAGTTCTGCCTTCTTCAGCACATCATTCATTCATTAGTTGCCTAATTCCTCATGAACTTTGCTCCAGTACAGAGAGTAGCTTCCCAGGAATGTAGGCTCTAGCATGGCTCTTCACCCCTCCAAATTTTACCTTTCTGTATCTGCTACAATTAGAGCAGCTTTATTCTTCTCCTCTAGTATTCTTCCCATACAGGCTATTCCTTTTGTTTAATAAGTCAGTTTATTGTGGAAGAAACATGTTCATTCATGGACTTGCCCTGAAATAATAAGGAACGTGTAAGAACATTGATGTAATTATTTCAGAGTAAGCTTGTATGCAGACAAAAGCCAAAATTTGCTGAAAAGACTGTGCCCTGTGCTTCATGAATGTATTATACAGACATGGGGCATGTAAAAAAAGAGAGCACATCCACCTTGTATAATTTAGAAAAAAACTACTTTACAGAAATGGTGATTGAAGTTAAGAATTTAAAGACTGTTCACATTAGAGCTGTTGCTAAGGGACTGGGTATTAGTCAGCTGAAGCTCAACAATCCTGTAAACTCCAGCCGTTGCACACCCTGTATGGACACCACGCAGGGATACGGCTTCCAGGAGAAAGGAGGAGCAGCTCCATACAACACACGTACAGTGTGTGCGCACGTGCGCTTAAGTACCCGTATATGCAAGACCAATTGCTAGCATGACTGAATAGTCCTTTTCCCCCCATGAATACAACTGCTAACATCAACTAGCCATGAGACAGAAAAATAGCCACATCGCTGAGCATCCCACCCGTCCACCCTGAGACTGGACTGCATCTGGCTGGAGACACTGGTTTTGTCATCCTGATTCACACTGAGTAGCTGTAGTTAGAAAATAAAGCTTAGCTACTCTCATGAGCTGCGCTGGAGCATGGGTGAAGAAGGAGCTAGAGAACGGAGTAGGGCCATGGAAAGCCCAAGATTTTCCTGCTCCTTCTGCATCATTTCTCTGTCTCAGGAGGTTCTCAGTGTCAGCCGAGGCTGACTTTGGATGAGAAAACAGCCATTCTTCCCTGTCCTAAATTGAAGGATGGGTTGCATGGTGGCAATGGATGGGGACTAATCCTTCATCTGTGATTAACAGTACTCAAGGCTTGGAAAGTGCTAAAATTTGCATGTTCTGGGTTATGTTTTGATTCCAAAAAGCACAGGGATTTATTTCCATCAAACAATGGAAATCTGGCAGTTAAAGAGTTAGCGTGGAGACCTCTAAGATGTTTCATGCCAGAGCTGCCAAGCAGGTGGGAAATGATTGCTGGCTGGCTGTGAATCCTGCCACCAGAGAGGAGGAACCCCTTTTCTTGGCTCAGCCCACGAGGAGGTGCTACAGACTCGGGAACAGACCAGCTCACCCAGAGCAGAGACCGACCATATGCAGAGACCCAGCACCGCAAGTTATTACAAGTTATTTTTTAACAGGATTTTTTTGGTGAAACATTAGAACACTTACACTTTATCTTTTCCCATAGTTATTTTGTCATGATGCATCCAAAAAGAAAAGGAAGTATCAGCTGGTGTTCTTTAGCTCAAACAATATAGTTCTTGTAGAACTTCACAAGCAATTCATATCTGATTAAAGTTGGGCAAAACATCTTTTTCCCTAACTTCAGACCTGCCTTTCTATTATGCTTCTCATAAAGGAAAATGTTTGTTGTGAACAATAAAAGGAAAGTCCCACTTTCCTGTGAATAGCTGTAACATCAAACCTCAGCCTTTAATATAATGGGTTCCTATTCTCTCCCTGGACTAAAGGGCAGCCTACGTGAAACATTCCCAAGAAGACATGGGGAAAAAAATCCCCTAGAAACAATAAAAAAAAATTCCCAAACAAGGAAACACTCAGCCTCTGTCTTGTGCCAAAGCTCTCTGCTTTGCTTTCTACCTGACCGTCTGCCAAGAAATGAAGAGATTGTCCAAAAGCAAGACACAGGATCCTTTCCCCTGGGCCAGAGCTTTCACGGGGAAAGAAGAGATCAAGCAGATGGAAAAAAGAAACAGAATTTCTTTTGTAAAAAGCAAGGGGAGAAAGATGTGTAATATAGATGAGAAAATGTGAAAGAGATGGATGACATGTAGCCGTCATGTAAGGATTAATTAAATCATGTTCTGAATGGGGGCACTCCCTCTGTGGCTCTTCAACTCACTGTACCGCTTTGTCTCGGTTTATTGTCTGCAAGATGGGAAGAAAAAAATCTACCTGCATTGCTGAACTGTGAGAAATCAGTTAATGACTGAAGACGATTTTAAAGATGGGAAGTGTGCAGCATTAAAATTGGTCGTCGGTAACTACCAGGTGGCTCAAACTTTGCCCTTGGCTGACATAGGCAGCCAAGCATCTGGGCTTTTGACATTTTTGCTCATTAGTAAAAATATTTTAGAACAGGCTCACTTTGTGTTTTGAATCATGCTTAGAGAAATGGTACAAAGATTACTGTCAAATCTCTCATTCTGTTTAAACAAAAACATTTTAAACAGTAGAAATGAAAAATGACAGAGAAAAACAGTATTAAGGAAACACTTCAGAACTGTCAAAATACTGTTTCCTGGTTAGTGTGGGAAACAGGCAAACATTCAGAAAATACTTGGGTTTAGGTTTATCCAACCTTAACCAGAGCAGCTGTTTAATCATACTGTTAGGTTTCAGGTATTCAAATAGACTAAAAATATGCTTTAAATGGTCAAAATGTTCCTCTCTCACATGTTTATTAATAATCCTGGAGCAAAGTACTACTTTCACCATTGGCAATTAACCTTGAGTCATATATTTTGTTTCAATAACTAAGTTGCCATTACATCACAGTAGATGCAATATTCCTTCTCCTTTTACTGCACTTACCTGGCACCTCCCTGCTGACTTTGCACACATTGAAAATAGTCAGTGATTTTACTGTATGAGAGAGAAACACTCATATGTTATTTTACTGAGGCTCAGGATAATACCTTCACCTCCCTGGATGTAAGGAGGAGTTTCATCAGGAGTTCAAGGGGAACAGGACTAGCTGTCCCTTTGAAAAAGAATACAGAAGTGATATCATTGCAAAAAAATCTGTGGTATTTTACTTAAATGGTATTTCCTTACTATTATCTAACAGACAACAGCTAAGCTACTGCACTATGTGATGGAAGTCCTGTATCAAATCAATTTTGGCATAATGTGGATACTGATTGAATTCCTATGACGAGTAGGGACAAAAATGAAGAGCAGAGTAAAATACAACAAGGAAATGGAATGAAGAATAACATGAGGGCATTCTCCAAAGATATGAAATATGAAAGAATTAGTCCAACATGTGATGGGAAAGGAGAAATAATAATGGATGACTGGTTTAATGCCTTTTTTCCTTCAATAGTCACTTAAGAAAAAGCAAGTTTATTTAAAATGCTTAAGCAGCTGGTGTAAGCAGGATGAGATGTTAGTGATCATCCTTGAGAAGGTGGTGAGGACAGATGAGGTTCCAGGGCACTGGAGGAGAGCAAGCATGGTGAATATTTTCATAAAAGAAGGAAGGGAGGTACATAGCAATTATCACTAATCAGTCTGACTGCATTTTCTGAAAAAAATATCAAAGCAGTGTTTGTAAAATGCAGAAAACATCTAATTAATAACAGTCAATGCTGTTTTGTAAAGAATCAATTTGTTCAACCAGTGTATGGATGGCATGGAAGATGTTGAAATAATCTTTCCAGTCTAGATAGCATTGCTAAGGCTGCAGATGGAATAACTGTGCTTGGTTCGGCAAAAACACTTCAGAAAAGATGTGGACAATTCATCCATTTCTAGAAACTTGTAGACAATTCTAGAAAAGAGAACAGATGGAGAAGGTTGTAACAAACTTTATATAAACAAAAAGACTTCTGAAAAGAGGAAAAGAACTGTTCTTCCTCTATACTGCGAAGGGACATAAAATAATCAGCTTAAATTACAGAAATGACACTTGCACTAATGTTTTGAAGTCCCAAGTGACTGAACCGTTCCAGCTTGTGTTCAGTGTAATAAATTCTGTCCTCTTTCTCACTGCAAACCTGCTCTACAGTAACAGATTTGTTTACACTAAATGCTCTGCTTTGTTGGAAGTCGATCTGGCAAAAATCATTATGTTATACCTCAAACAGTGAGTCACTGAGCTTCCTCTTTAGAAGGACAAATGAGATACGGTTCACAATAAACTACAAATAATCCCCACGGATCATGAGTTCTGATTGTTGGAAATCATTGCAGATAATCATTTTAAAACTTCCTTCCTCTGTACAGAGCCTCCTTCTGAATAATAAAGAGTGGTACAGAACCAGTGTAACCATACTGTATTGCTCCTGGTAGAAGAATATCTTCCTACGAGCGCTCCACCATCTGTGGAAAAGCTCTTTTCTTTGAACCTGCGCACAAGAGGGTAGAAGATGGCAATAGGGGTAAGGTAGTAGTCTGGGAATCTAAAGATCTTGGCTTGCTTTCCACAGCATGTTCCTAAGACAGACCTGCAAAGGCGGGTGGTAGCAACCGACGCTTCAGGAGCAGAATTCACAATGCCCAAATTCTCTGTGTGCTAAATGGGGAAGTTTCCAGGTCAATGTGAGGATGTTAACCACCAGCAGGAAGCTCACGATGAGGGTAAGAACTGCCTGAAGGTCTCTCTTTGCTCTTTACCAAATGATTCACGTAAAAAGCCAGAAGGCAGTTCCCTAAGGCTCCCCAGTCCCAAATAAAGACCCCTCAGTCAGGAAAAGTGTTTTGGTTGCAAGCAGTCTATGTTTATGGGCTCATAACGGACTCACCTTAACAGAGGTGGAGGAGGAGTCTCTGCTGAGATGATCTAGTTGAGCAGAGTATGGTAAGGTGGGAATTCAAAGCATTTCAGGAAAAAAATGCAACTGTAATATGAAGTCTTCCTCCTCAGCAAAAGATCTGGGCAGCAGGGTTCTTACAAAAGGCAGGCATTGCCTTCGGCTGTGTACAAGAGAATACAACGTTGTAGTGTATGTTACACAGCCAGAGAGAATCAGCCCTGCCAAGGGTTGC
This sequence comes from Platalea leucorodia, assembly GCF_965183815.1. Lineage (NCBI taxonomy): Eukaryota > Metazoa > Chordata > Aves > Pelecaniformes > Threskiornithidae > Platalea > Platalea leucorodia. Next base: position 121,323,448 of record NC_138825.1, on the reverse strand, counting down.
CTAATTTCTAAATTCTAAGTAGCCCTTGGCCAAAAATTAGGTCCAGAGAGGCTCGATCCAGACAAGTGTTTACTGTAAAACGTGTGAGTAATCCTGGGATTCACATGTACCAGGTTCCCACTGAAAACGCTGAAAGCTCAGAAGCAGGCTGTGTACTTCAGATGTCCTCCTCAGTGCTAGCGAGGCTCTTCATTTTTTAGACATCATAATTTTAACTGAGCTTGCTATGGCACGGAGCTCCTGGTAGTTAATTTTAGATTGTGCCACTGTGAACAGAAATGTGCCGTTCTGATGCAGCATGTGTGCAGTGTAGATATGGGGCAATTTACTGCCGTGGCCTATTGCCATATCACAATATTATTATCCCTTGGGAGGGAAACAATGTAGATTTATGACTTGCTTGAGTTCTTTGTTTTGGTTATTTTTTCCTGTGAGGTTATTTTTAGTGCAAAATTGTTCCAAGTTATGTCAAGAACAGGAGAAGCTGAGCTAAAACCGTGATCAGAAATGCTGCTGTATATGAGGGATGGTTCTGCAGACAACAAGAGCCAGTGATATGTTGTATTGCATAACCCTAAAGAAATCTCTAGAAAGCAATGTGTTACCTCGATTATCTTCAGACAGTCCCCAATCCAACCCGCCCTGGTGTGAAGAAGCAGCTCCACTGCCTGTCAATTTTAGCAGCTGCAGGGTCAGTGAAACAGCCACTTTCAAGAAAAAACATGTCTCTGAGTAAGGAGACAAACTAGCTGACACAGTCCCCCCTCTTCCACTGCTTTTGAAGAAGACACAATATTCAAACCCTTAAATCACTTGCAGGCTTGTGTCCTCTGTTCAAGACATTTTACATCTCCTTGGGCTATTTGCTTTCAGAGACAGAACCATGGTGTTTCTCAGAAATTAATTAACAAATTCACAACTTCTTTTAGGTGGCTTGGGAAACAGCAGCATGGATGAATGCTCCGCTGATATGGTTTTAACGTTGAGCTGTCGGAGGTACAAATACCTGACAGTTCTTGAAACCTAATTACGGAGCACAACTTTCTCTGTTGCCATCTGCCTGCTCCAAACAGACAGCTGTGTTTCCTTCCCTTTAATGAAAGAGTGCTGTAATAATAGCTTGCAAATAGTTTATCTCTGGAAGCAATTATTAGTTTGTTTTAAAAGCTGAGCTAACACTGGAGACATGTTTATTCTCCAAGTAGACACCCTGTATTTGAGCTATTAAATTTCTCATTACTATTTTTAAACCAGTGTTGTGCAGTTGCGAATGCAAGTTGCTTCATCTGCTACAGAAAACACCCTAATTTGTTAATAAATTAACAAAAGGCGAGTTAAGGGGGAGGCCTCAAGAGTAAAAAATTGTGTTGGGAAGTCACCTCGATTCCAAATTAAATTAGAAGTGTGTGATGTTGCCAGAAAGTCCCAAAGCGATAATGAGCTGTGTAATGCTCACAGCCCCTCCGCTCCCCTCCCACCGAGTGCCCTGCGCTGTCGGTCTCCATCCCCCGGTGCCTGCAGCCTCCTGCTCGCTCCGCAGCCAGGAGCTTTCATCTCCTGTGGGACGATGGCAGCAGCCACGGCCGGGGCTGGGACACGCTGGCCTCCACTGGCACTTTCTAATCCTTGCTATAGCACCGTAAATCTTAATCAAAACCGAGCTGTACAGACTAGGGCCAATCTCACTTGGGCTGCTTTTGTGAGTGGCCTCTGCAGGATTTTGTCCTCGGTTAATCGTTGCCTCAGGCTCTTATGACAGTGATTGCTCATTTGGTGGAGGTGACCATTGCAAGTGGCTGCTGGCAGGAGTCTGAGTCAGAGGCAGAGTCAGATTCAAGGGAAGTTGTTCTTTTCTGAATATGAGAGAGCTGAGGAACACGCAAGCTGGACAAGGTAGATGATTTCCATTTTTTTCCAGAATGCAGTTATTTTTTTTTCCTTTCCTGGGGGAAGCACAGTGTCAAATTCCTTCTATAGCAATTATGAAATGTAGGTAGTGTGTCACATACCTTGTGTTCATGGCTATCTGCTCAAGAAGTAATACCGCACCTTTTGGAAGTGGCAGGATGCTGCCTTATAACCACAACGGGTGATACTGTTTGAATTTTGCAAAGCGATATCTCCTTTCCCCTCAAAAATATGGTGCTATTACTGTACGCTGTGACACTGTTAAACCTGTGCACCAGTCTGATCTGGGCCTGTGTGGGGTTTCTCCCTGCAGATGACGTGGTGCCCTGAAGGGGATGCAGGGCCAGACAGAGCAGGCTGCAGTCCAGCAGAGTGTGGGAAGCATTAGAGCCACCTCCTCTCTCTGGCACCACCCTTACAGATTCAAGGCCAGGTTGGACGGAGCTTTGAGCAACCTGATCTAGTCAAAGATGTCTCTGCTCATTGCAAGTGGCTTGGACTGGATGATCTTTAAAGGTCCCTTCCATCCCAAACCATTCCATGATTCTATGGTTCTATATCAACACAGTACAGCCCTCTCCCTCCATCCTTCCTTTGCTCCTTCCCCTGCTTGGACCCCCACTGATCCCTTTTTGCACCACTGCTCTTGTCTGCTTTGGCATTTTGGTGAAGAGAGGAAAAAGGACAGCAGGTGGAAAATGGGGGTACAGCTCCTCTCCCGTCCCTGGGCCTCCCTGGAGCAGAAAGCCGGTGCAAGTAATACAGCCCTGGTTCTGTTTTCTTCCTCCACCGGGGGAGCTTAAGATCCTATCACACAATGAAAGTACAAAAATCCTTCATTGCTCCAAAAAGCCATGTAAGAATATAAAGCCTGTTTTTGCACAAAGTCAATGAGAGGTCTTTCCACTAAATTAAAAGGCAGCAGGATCAAGTCCATACAAATAAAATGGGAGCTCCATCATCAAAGGCAGGCAAAGAAAGGGCACAGTGTGAACTCATGGGACTGTTTACTACGTAACGTGCTCGCCACATTTTTTATACCTTTTGCTTGGATCTCATTTTCCTTTGAACTCCAGACAATGTGCACGTTTAGGCCCAAATCCGTTCCCAGTAAAATAAGTGAATGTTTTCTTACTCATTACAACGCAGATTAGATCAATTCATTAATCACATGTTTTCCTCTTGAACATTATAATCAACCATTTTATGCTCGGTTGAATATAAAATTAACCCAGGCAAATTAGCTTTATTTCAGAATGTTGTGTATTCTAAACTATCTAATTTGGCTGGGAATACGCCAGGGTCTTCTCATCCATAAAGGTGAACATAGCCCAGATCGAAATGGGAAAACTGCACAGCTACTTTACTGTGAAAATATTGGGTTAGGTGGGAGCATGGACCATTTTGATGGGTATTAAAGAGAGGCTACAGTCACAGGCACTTCTGCCCTGGGATGAATCAACAGCGCAACACAGGGTATGCTGGTGAATCTGATTAAGCGTCTTCAGAAGAAAAATCTGCTTAAGAAAACATTTCAAAGATCTGAAAAATCTCAACAAGAAAAACACCCTTGATGATGTGAACCACTCACAGTCACTATTCCAGTTACTCTCTGCCTGTTACTCTCTGCCTCCGTCCTCTTCTATGAATCGGCAGTGTTTTCTTTGAGCACATGTATAGCGTATGGTAACAGTCAGAGCTCTTCTATCTTGTAAAATAAAGGTCTCGAAAGTACTGGGAAGCTTGTGGATAGATCCTCGTGACACTGGAAGGGAGACAGACGCATTATGTAATTTACAGGAAGTGCTTTTGGCAGCTTTGTGACTACGATTTCTATAAATAGCTGTTGTAGAAAAAACACAGGGACACAAAAGAAGGTTTGTCAGAAAAACAACGATACACTGTCGTAGGGAAATAATGTTACTAGACTTTGCAAGAAGAACTACACTCTGAGGCTGTTGGTTTGTATTTTGAAGGAGGAACCTACAGCCTCCAGATCCTACTGGGCTAAACTCTGCTTTCCTAAAATCTGCCTGTGGCTGGATCCCTCTCGTTTCATTAAGTCCTTTTGGTTCTCTGCCTGGGCTGAATTAGCACTGTTTTCTTGTACTTCTTGGAATAAAGTTTTGTCCTGGGCAGAACTGTGGCCCCATGTCATTTCCCACAATTTGAACTCAAAGTTTTTTGGGGACAGGTGTTGCTTGCACAGCGCTGGGCACAGCTGCAGCCTTTTGCCAACATAAAAGTACTATCAGCTTCTCTGCAGTACATCTGGAAGGCCCTGCTTGGCAGCCATAAGGGCTGGCCTTGATTATCTCTGAAGGTCTGTTGTGAAGATTGGTTTGAGCCTCAGCCCCAGACACCTGGGAAAATTTCCTTTCATAGAATCACAGAATGGTTTGGGTTGGAAGGGACCTTCAATGATCATCAGGTTCCAACCCCCCTGCCATGGGCAGGGACACCTTCCACCAGACCAGGTTGCTCAAAGCTCTGTCCGACCTGGCCGTGAACACTTCCAGGGATGGGGCACCCACAGCTTCTCTGGGCGACCTGTTCCAGTGCCTCACCACCCTCATGGTGAAGAATCCCAGTCCCAACACAATAATGAATCACAGTGTTTAAAATGATAGTAGCTTATTAATAGCATGTAGTGACCGGGTGCACTTTTCCCAAAGTCAAACAATAAACAAAGTAAAACAATTTGAAGTCTTCCTCTATAATTTCATGGCAAGCAAACTGCAGGCTGGTTTGTGTCCCCAGTACTAACACCCCACCGGCAGCCTGTGAGCCTCGTCTCTCCGCCCAGGATAAAAAAGCTGATGCCTGAAGTCTGAACTGCCCTTCAGCCAACCTGAGCTCCTTCTCCCTTCGGGTTCCTCTAGGAAGCTGTCCCTTTTTCACCATTGATCCTCTTCTTCAGTGATTTCTACCCCAAGACCCAATTTTCCCAAAGGATCCTCTTAACTATGGTTCCTTCTCTCTCTTTTTTTAATATGTACTCTCATGCCCTAAAGCTACAAGCTATGTGAAAGATCAGACAGATCAGTCACTCCAGGCCTGTTCTGGCTTGGTTGATTGGCTCAGGTTTTTCTTGTGTTATAGTAACTGTGTAATTTCCTCCGCTTTCACATGCCTGTTTGTTTGGGGTTTTTTTAACAGAAATGCTCCAAATATGAAAAACTTAAATGAAAATCCAACATTTTTCAGATGCATGCCTCAAACATGCCCGTTAATCCATTTCCCTAGGTCCCTTCCCTGCCACCAGACTCCAGCTATTTATGCTCCCTCCTTCCAGGCTGCCATCATTTTAGAGCTTTCTGGATGGGGTCCCCCTTCTCCTTTAGACCTGAGCCACCAGCCTTATGGCTCAGCGGCTTAGGCCGGACCTATCTGATACAAAGACTATGTATGAGGTCAGTTTCCTCTTGAACACTTGTGCTTATTTCCTGGAAAAGGCAGTTGCCTGGCCTGTGTTTGCTGTATCGGCTACAACTCCTTATCAGCCTTCTCCTCCCTCTGACCTCAGGCTCCTGTCTTTTCATCTCTCAGGTTTACCTCTGTGCCCAGAGCTCCTGTCCCTTCCCAGGCCATGGACTTTCTATTCTTCTGCTCTGGTATTGCCCCTCTGCTGCTCTAATCAGACTGGGCTCCGATGTTGGGACTGTCTTAAATCGGCTACAGAAGTCACTATATGAAAACCAGGTGATTTATAAAATAACCGGTAAGGCAGTCAAAAATAGAGGCAACTAAAATATATTTGTGACTGTTATAACCTCTTTGGGGAAATGACTTGAGTGGGTTTTTAAGGCAACAAGTATATAGCTAGTGCTCCAAAAACAAGTACCATCTTAAAGCCTAGTACAAAGAGGATTATCAGCATCCCCTACAAATAGGCAAGATAGACAGAACAAACCTGTGGATTAAATACCATCTCTTTGGCAAATGGTTTTACGGAATTAAATAAAATGGATACACAATTTAAACAAAATAAATAGTGTATGTGGAGGTGAGGAGGAGGAGAAAAAGTGGTATGGGCCAAGGGAGAATAAGCTCTGTTTAAAAAAAAAAAAAAAAATACACATGAAAGGAGACAAAGTAGAGGAACAGGAGACAGAGGACTGCATAAGGCAGTGCTGTTGTACTTACAAAAATAAGTAAATGGAAGGAATAAGGATCTTCTGTTCTAAGACAAGAAGTTACCATGTAAAAATGACATCATGGCTCTTGTGTTTTTTCTTTCTCCCTCCCTGCAAATACAGCCTGGGAGCACAGAAGAATGAGGTTACTACATCTCATCCATCATCATTTCTAATGGAAGTTACAGTGCTGTTACCACACACAGCCATGACACTTATCCTACTATGGCTTTTTTCATGGACCTTGTAGAGCAAAACTCCAGATCTTCCTTCAATTAGACACATTCGGTGTCTGTTTGCTGTCCTTGGTAGAGGTAAAATTCAACTCTGTGCATATTTTATGTGCCTTGTAATAATACCCACTCTTTCATTGCAGAAGAGGCATCCTATTGTCCTCCTATGACGCTTCTTTGGGATTGCAGCTGGAAGATGTGTCACTGGGACTTCTCTTTGTTTCCTCACTATGAACTAGATGCTAGTGACAGATGCTGGATTGGCAGCCCCACAGAAACAGATACTCCAGGCCACCAGCTTGCACAAATGGTGATAGTTCAAGTGTCTAGCTTCTGTACGGCACCTCTCACTTTGCTGCTAGACCACACAAGTTAATCAGCAGCTGTCAAATAGCACTGTCCAAGCCCTTCTTCTGGGCCGGGGTGGTAACTCACCTGGGTAATGTCATGGGAGCACAGACAAAGCTGATACAAGATTTCAGTTCTTTATTTCAGTCTTTTTTTGTCCTGTTAGGGAAGGAGATATAGTTGCACTCCTTGCTGCAGTTCTGCACCTCTACCTGCCTCTTTAGGGATGCCCTTCTGACAGTCTGAAGGCTGTCCTTCTTGAAAAGGAGAGGAATAGGGTGAAAGTGGGACCGTGATAGCCCACTGCAGACAGCAGAGTTCCCTAGCTCATCATGATCTTTATACTCCACTACCAGTACTCAGATTTGGTAACGCTAAGCTTGCTCTGGCATCTGTGCGCTGTATTGCAGTCACTCCTAAATATTTGGATTCATTTGTCAAAGGCAAAATGGAAATGGTGAAGTCCATGCCGTACAAAACATTGTGTCAGCCTATAAATATACATGGGTGCCTGTGCCCTCTGCTTCTCATGGAATGGTAAGAACTTGAACCTTGTGTATAGAACTCCTAAAAAAATAAACATATATGTATATACATACAGCACATGCACGCATACACGTAAACACAAATCATATATATGTGTGTGTGCACATACATGAACTTAGGAAATAATGCAATCAAGTCCTTTTCCCTGCTAGTAAAGCAAATCACATAATAACAATCCATTACATAAAGTGAGCAAGCTTCATCCTGAGAACCGGTAACGTCGCTTTTCTCCAAACTCCTGTGTGAATGTTGTCCCCGAATATCATGGATGTGCTCTGCAGTAATATTTCCTTCCTGATTTCCGCTCTAAGCACATCCACTGCCATATTGTGTCCATCGATTCGGAGCAGTGCTGCTTGTAAGCTGTAGTCGTTTCCTCTCCCTCAGATCTGCCTATGGATGTATTTACAGAGAGCAAATCCCTCCCTTCTCAGTCTTTGTTTTGTGAGACTAAACAACCTCTTTTAGACTGCTCACGCCCCAGTACGGTTCAAATGGTCCTTTTCTGTACGTATTTCAAGCTGAATTTACTCTTCTTGAATGTGGTCTTTGCATTCATTTTTCAAGAGTAGGTCTTACTAGTTAAATGATGACATCAACATTTCCCTATATAATGGAAACACCTCTCCTGATAAACTGAAGAATGATATTTGTAATTTTTGTGGCTGCATCATGTTAGTGGGTACAGCCCATGACTACTTGCATTTTTCTTCTCAACATCTATCTTTTCAAACAAGTAACTTCTCACCATTAGCTTAAACGCAGGACCAGTACAGGACCTTGCACTTTGAACTACTGTCTTTCTCACTGAGAGGCTTAAAAATAGAAGGAGCATAGTTGGATTAGGCCAGTATTTTATAACTTTCTTTCCATTTCAAGACTTCCTCTTTAAGCAGCTGTGTCTAGGTCTTGTCTCACTTTTGGGTATGTGAAGCAATCTCCAGAAACATGAACTAAATCTAACTCTAGATTGTCCAAAATGCAGTGCTGATTTTGTTTGCAAGGAAAACATTTTGATAGCAGAACATAAAGGGAAAAATAATACAGAGATGCTGCAAGAGGAATATGTATCCATCTACTCTAACGATGGCATTTGCTTTATCAAACTTTAGTCATTGAAGTCTAAGCTAATTGTGTGGTTTCCCTCTACAACCACCAGAAAGATGCTGGCACCTCTCCAGGGTTTTTATCACTCATACTTTAGGCACTTATTTTGGGATCTGATGAACTGTTTCCTATCAGTGCCTGCTTCTTCCTTTCCACAGATTGTCAAGTGAATCCGCACCAGCAGAGCAGCTGAAGCATGCAGCTAAAATCAGGTGAGATGAACCTCCCTTCACTGTGTATCTTAAAATTCAAATGAATATTCCAGCCAGTGACCGAAATGGCTGGGTACATGAAGCACATGAAGTGCCATGCTGCACTTTGCTAAAAATTACATGGGGACATAAAGCACTTTTCTGAACATTATTACAAGGGCGGATTTCATGCATGGGTGTTCCTGTGTCCCTTCTGACCACCAGCTCTAGAATAACTAAACGTTCCAGTACAACACAGGAGTAGGGCTAGTCAGCAAGAATTAAAAATGCTGAGGTTTTGGCATTTGGATTTTTCATGCACTGAGAAGAAAACAGATCGCAGAGCAATCACCTGGGATGTCAGAGAACTGTATAAAAGAACTGTGCTCCCTAGATCCATTCATTACTGATACATCATGAGACAAATATAAACACTGAAAGAAAAACATAGGACATTTGAAACTTTTTTTTTTTTCACAAACAAGTGTTTTCCAGAATGTTTATTGCAAGAATTGCTGTAATTTTAAATCGGAACAAGAATAAGTTTTGGAATCCTGATTTCCCACGAGAGAGATCTGATTAATTGGTGTACAAAATGGCCGAGACGGGAAATTGCCTGTGACCAATCCTGTGTTCCCATCTGTCCTTATATCAGAGCGATCCTGTTGTCTAAGAGCTCACTCTGAAAAAAATGAGGTCTTTTAGCAGACCGGTGTGTCTAAACAAAACTATTGTTTTCGCTCTTGTTTGTGACAAAAGGTCATGAAGAGAGATTGGGAGTTCCTGAGTACAGCAGAGCTCTGGAACAATTATAAACTGGAATTTCTAAAAAGGAAGGAATTTGATGTGAAGGGCCAAGTCATAAGGATTAATTAGATTCAAGAAGGGATGCTGACTTTCAAGTAGTCTGGGCTGGAAATAACACAGATGGAGAAGTGAAAAAGAATAGAAAACATCGTGTCTGCACACTGTTCTCTGAGTGGGTGTCTTTGGGAGGGTGCCAGCTAAAGGATTCAACTTTTGGTAGGAAAAGCATGAATTATCTATGCCCATATCTATGGGTAATCAACTCACAAATCATCTGATCAGTTAATGTTGCTTCCTTAGAAAAAAACCTCTGGTTTATGAGTATATTTGGTGATACGCTTTTGGCGACTCAGATACCGTGGCTGGAGCACATTCCCTTTTTCTGTCACACATCCCCCTCTGCACCTTCTGGTGGGCAAATGCGAGTCCAAACAATGCAACAAACTATTCCGTATAATTAATTTCTTCGTGGTGTTTTTCTCTGACTGCACACAAAAAGCCTATAATTCTTTGCACCTTAATCAGGAAAAGTAAAAATAATCCCTGTTCACTGTTCCACCTAAAATGGGAACTGAAAAATATTTTACTTGTCAAGACATAAATCCAACCTTCTGTTTACCTCTCTAACTTCATTGTCTCTGAAAGCAGAATAGGAGCTGCTTTTCCTCCTTCAGGTTGAGATGTTGATAACTGTTAAAGTGGAAATACAGAGTCAAGATTTCCACTTGTAGCCAGTGAGTGAAACGGAAAACTCATCTTCTGCTGTTTTTGTGGGAATATGCTCTGGTAGAATGAATAATCCCCAATCCTCTAACTTCTTAGGAGGGAAAATATAAAGCAATCAGGTGCTTCTGAAGTGCTCAGTCTGTTGTTAGGCTGAGTTTGCTGTCTCTAGAAAACCTGATGTGCGTTGTTGGCAGCACACATCAACGCCCCGAGGGAGAGGATATACAAGCCTGCAGGAATGTAGATAAATATTTAAGTTCTTACTCTGCATGACAACAACAAAAAATAATCAGTGAAAGCCTCCAAAGCTCTGCCAAGGGGCCCTTCTTCACAGTCACAAGTACCTTACTAAGAGGAGAGCTAACCCTTCTAATTGAAAATATTTTATATTTATTAGATCCAATCACAATTCTGACTTCTTTAACAAACAAAATTGATAGGTTTTGTTTTGTCTGGGGAAGGGGAGGGAGAAATGTGGGTCCTTTCTTGATCTGGGCAATGTTTTCTCTGCAGTAATGCCTAATGGTTTTGTCAGCTGTAATTTACTTGATAACTCTCAGAACTGAAAATGCAGGAAACCAACTTTTTTGTAAAATTTAGTAGCTTGCTGCAAATAGTTATACACCTTACAGAAGCACCTACTGATTATAGCAACACATCCCAGAGCTCACTTAGTGTAACGGAAGGTGAGGGTGTGAAATTCTCAGGGGCAGTAATAATTTATTATAGAGTTTTCTAAACAGTGGGTATTTGGTCAACTCTGGTTATTCCACAGATGTACAAACTGCCCCTTGGGAATGCTATTTATAAACTCAGAAGCGGCTGAACAGCACTTAGAAAAAGGCTGCCACTTTCAAGAAAATTAATGACAATCTTATATTGTTTGAGAGTGAAGAGAGAAGAGGCTTTGTGTTAAGCTTAAAGCACGAAGCAATAGACAAGTATGTTTGCGCTCCTTTGTCTTGAGCTCGCTATTGAGGACTGTGATATTGATGAACATGCACTACTCATTGCATTGTCAGTTTAGAAAAATCAATACAGGAAAATGTAAGCATACAGGTAATTCCACATCCCTTTCTCCAAAAGGCTCCTGAGTCCCCTATAGCACATTACTATAGAGAATACTGTGTCTTCACGCCCTGGAGCTTGCAGGGTGTGGCTTTGCTGTATTTCCATTAAAAAAACCAAACAACACAACAAAACCACAAAAAAACCCCAGGGCAATCATACTCAAAATAAATAGTTCCCTGAGTGCAAGTAACATGTGCAGAGTTTCTGCACCCGATCAGTCTTTTTGGTGATAGACTGGTTTTATTTGGAATCTTAAAAATTACAGTTGAACATAGTTTAATTTCAAGCCCAAACTGCTCTGAAGACAATTCCCTGCTTTAAAAGTTTCCTGCTGGATTTGGAAGCCGAACAGACTGAGCAAAGCCATCAGATGAGCACCAGAACTAACACAACAGCGAGACAGCCAGAAACAGAAGTTCAGTGTCAGAGAGCGACACTTTCCAATTGCGGTGGCAGTGACTCCGCTGCTTTTGGCACCACACTGACAGAACAAAGGGGCTGTACAGGTACCGTGACTGCCATTTGAATATGAGAGCACTTTCAGTTGACACCATTGTCTTACATGTGGCACAGAAATGCACCCTCATACATAATGTGTGTGCATTACAGTGATGCTTTAATAAAACTTACTACCTTTTGAGCAAACTTTGTATCTTTAGATCATTGTAATTAGGACTACACTGCTGTTACTGATGGAGCAAGGGAAAAATTACGTTGCTAATACTGTACATTTTGTGTGAAGTCGTCTCTGCAGAGAAAAGGCTTCTTATCTCCCTCTCAGAGCACGTGTGAGAACTGTTACAACAACAAGCAGTTTTTCCTTTACTTTTATTTTGGTAAGACAAAACGGCTGAAGGCCACAGCTGTTGATTTATTCAGATGCCGAAGGAAACCATTAGCCCATTGGACCCTGAAGATGAGATTTCTTTGTGCTAGATGTTAATATAAGGAAATCCCAAACAGTGGCTGCCAAAGGGACTTAATACAAATGCAAAACGCTGAACGTACCTAAAAGGGAAGGAGGAAGGCGGTTGCTTATTAGAGAAAAAAATAGATATGCCAGTGAAAAGCACAGTTTGCTTTCTTCCTACTTCTTCTGCTTTAAGTACAGTGTGATATACTAAAACCAAATTGTGGAGATGAAAACTCTCCTGTATTTAAATCAAAGAGAATACCTTTGAAACTACACGTATGGTTACACATATGGTTATACCGTTAAGGACTACATGTCCACGTGAAATGGTTTTTATCAGCATGGCACGGACGGAGCTTCTCCACAAACTCCCTGCTGTTTGCAGCTTTGTATTAATTAGGTGTAACAGCCCAGTAAAAATGAACTGAATCCGCGGAAGATATGTCAAAGAAAAAATGTAATAGCTGCCATCAGGGTAGGTAACTACTCTTTCAGATTACTGTTATAACGGCCTCATGGCAGGAACTTGACTAATGGTTGCCTATACTTAGCCTGAATTTCAGATACACCCCCCTCTCCCCCAATTCTTTTCTTTCAAGATTCAACAGTTACAAGTCCTTTCTTTCATACCTGTGCAACAGAAGTGACATTTCTAATACTTCATTCAGGACTTTAAAAGTATTTAGTACTGGACAAGCTGTCATTGCCAATAATGTTTTAATCAACATTGGGTCCTAGTTGAAGGAAGTATTTTTACACAACAAAATGAGGCCACAGAATTGAAACTTGTTCTGGCTCCCTGTCTTGTGCTCAGCCCAGCAAAACGGAGTAACGCATAGGAGTTTTTGGCATGCGGCAAAGGAATAAGAGAAGGAAAAAACAGTACTTGCTAGTCAAGGCTAGAACTGATTATGGAGAAGAGAATGGGATTGACAAAAGAGGTTGATAATAATGGAGGAAATAGATCAAGAGTGGTTAAACTTGAAACAAACGACAGAGAGGCCGATGTTCCTCAACATTTTCAACCAAGAACTTAACCAATAAAGAACAAACCATTTTTGTGGTGCTGCCACAACAATTTCCAGTTGAAGACAAATAAAATTAGGATAAACTTCCAGTGTCCATATTATTTCCCCTATTTTGGTTGGTTGCTTGCTTGTTCGATGTGTGAGAATGCAAGTGTAGTTTGTTTACAAAGCCATTTTCAATTATTTTGCAGACGAGCTCCTGAGTTCTCATAGATCATCATTGATCCACACTCCACGGTTTGAAAAATACGGCGCTCATCCATGATTCTTTCGATAGCCTGAAAACTGGCACCCCAAATTCCTTAGTATCACCAGCTGTCTGTAGGGACACAGTATTGCATCCTCCTTTAGCAATAAGCCGCAAGAGAGACTAGGACTAGTTGCTCTTTACCTCGATGGAGGGAGCTGTGCTGTAGCTGCAAAGGGTCCAGCCTTTCTAAGAGCCCTGCATAGCTGTTATGATGCCGCATAAAGGAGTGTCTGTAGGGGGGCAGGAAGAAAAGAAAGACAAAGTTGGTTTTGCTTCTTAAAATAATGCAACCCCTCCCCCCATCAGCTAAAAGAAATAATAGGATTAAATGTTAGTGTGCAAGCTTAATTTGCTCCCTCCTTGGAAATCTACATTTTGATACAGTTTTTATTTAAAAAACAACTGCTCTGTGTTTTTACATTTTCTCTCTCTCTCTTTTTTTTTTTTTAAAGAGTCCTGCCTCATTCTGTGGAATAAGCAGATTCACTCTCCACTGAGTATGCAGCGAAGGGAAAAATACTGTGCGCGCTGAATGAATATTTTCCCACAGTTTGTATTTTTTTAAATGAAATATATCTGCTGCTTCTTCAAACCAGCAGAGGGAGTTTTCCGATCTAAATAATTTTTTAACTTCTGAAACACAAACCTGTCTTTTTTTAGCAATGTTATGTTACCTAGTAGGAACCGCTACTGAAAACAAAAGGTGAAATTTTACAATCAAGACTGTTTAACTCCTTAGTGGTAGAGGCTGTATGCTTCCAGTCAATTTTTTATGAGTGTTACTGTGGAAGAAGTTGCTGTTGTGAAAAATGCAATAGAATATTAAAAGCATGAAAAATTGAGTCAGTTGGAATGTTTGGGAGCAAACTCTTTGGTTAAAGCGGAATGCACAATTATTGCAGTACATGCGCCACTCGAACATGCGTGAAACCATAACTTGGTAACAGCTGACACATGATTTTTGTTTGGAAAAAGTCAGTTCCTTTATTTTTTTGTGCTCTAGGGACAAATTTTGAAAGTTCTGGGTTTAGGTTTCTTTATTTGGAAGTAATGGAGTAATTTTAAGATTACCACAGTGGAAAAAAGTTGAAGTGAAATGTTCACTGTAGCACTACTAGGAAAAGAGTCTATCATTATTTCTAGTTTTTTTTGTGAAAGAAAAAAAGCATCTTCAGTGGTGACAAATGGTATCATTCTTATTTTATGTTATAAACCTACATACCAGACTCTGTACAATGATCCCTCTTGTATAATAAAATGATAACAGTTACTGACGTTAACAGTGAATATTTTCTTGATCTGTGAACATGTCACAACTCTTCCTCTCTCACAAGCAAGCAATAAATTCAGATATTCCATTAAGCTCAATCATAAACCATTTAAAAAGCTAATCTTTCATTTTAAAAAGTTTTATTGAACAAATTCCACCTTGGAAGAAAATAATCACAGTTATTTTGGGGAACCTAATTGGATTTGAAAACACTCTGAAACAAATATGCACTTTTATAATTCCATAGACTCAGAGTATCTATGTTCTACATTTTGCTTGAACTGAAAGAAATGACTGAATAAAAAGCAAGATCCAGTGTTCCCTGCATATCTATCAGTGTAACAGCAAGACTGTATTTTCAAAGGACTGCATAAATACCAATCATTGCATAATATCCAAGTGAAAATGGCTAATTAAATGTTTTCAGCTTTTACCGAAGTGGAAAGTGAAGAAGGAACTCATTGTAGGTGATTTAGAAGGTAATTATTGGTAAATAAGCATTTAGCACATGACATCAGACATAGAGCATATAGAAAAGAAACAAAGCAGTCATGTGGCTTAACAGTTGAGCCATAATAGTTAATAGTTAATAGCCTAGCACAGATGTATTTTCCTTATAGGTATTATAACTGCCAACTCATATAAGAATGCTAAATACGGGTCCTTATGCTGCTTTGAGTTACACATGAGCGGACTCTTGCATTTTTGCAAAACTCACTGCAGCGAAGTCTTGCCAAACTCAACGAAGCATGAGGCAGATACAACTGCTCAGCGCCATGTCACTCACCGACCAAAGCCCCAAAGAAGGACCAGCTTTAGACATGGGCAAAACAGAAAATGGTACAGGGCTGCAGATGATGGATTCAGCAGCATCGCAGCCAGTCGTCCAGAGAGGAAAAGACTTTTGGGCTCAGCAGGGAACCATCCCATTTCTGCCTTGCTGGTACTGAAAGGAGACGGAGGCTAAAGCACGGGACCGTCTGGATGCTGGTGCACCATCATCAGAGCAGATGGGCTCTGAATAAAGTTCCGTTTTTGTACTCAAACTGCTAAAAGGCTTTGAGCCAGCCCCAGCCACAGTTATCAAGACATGTAAAAATAAAAAAGCCAGCATCGTGCTAGCCCACAGAGTAAGAATTGAGAACCATCGTTTTGCTCTCCAGCACGTTCTAGACTGAACAGAGGAGGGCAAAGGTAACTTTACGTCAGCATGAGTATTCAGTGCTGATTCAAAAGTAGTAACGATGCTTAAATAAACTGGAATGAGCTTTTGCCCTAGTTCAGACCAGCTTCCTGAAAGAAGGCTACATGGAGCTCCTTCAACTCTCTGTAAAGACATACACTGTGAGTATTTTATTTCTCACCTCTTGTACATGCATACTGA
The DNA here is from genome assembly GCF_965183815.1 of Platalea leucorodia. Classification (NCBI taxonomy): domain Eukaryota; kingdom Metazoa; phylum Chordata; class Aves; order Pelecaniformes; family Threskiornithidae; genus Platalea; species Platalea leucorodia. The sequence goes on along the minus strand of NC_138825.1, from coordinate 121,307,530 downwards.
GCCTTCTGGCAGGGCTTAAAAAGGTAAAAATTGCTACATCAGATCAAATTTATAATTCCTCTTATCCTTTATCCTTTTTTTAGCACGTAGCTCTCCAGAGGAAGGAAGAAAACTACAGAGAAGATAGATGAGGGTAATTCATCCTCATGGAAGTTATTTTCTGAATTTTTGTTGGGAGTGACTTCAAGCTCTAAGGAAGATGTTTCCTTTCTGTCCCAAAACTCCTCCTGCTATTAACTATTGTAAATCTGGGGGTGCGGCGAGGTTGTATTTTTATAAAACATAGATTCTCCTTTTAAGGGGAGTATCACGGGGCCATTTATCAGCATTAAACACTATACCTGCTTCAAGGAAATTCTCACTGTCACTTGTGCATTTCCAGTTCTGCTGTCAGAAGAAAAGGAAGCACAGTTCTGCCTCAAAGTACAGTGAAGGAGGTAAAATATAATATGGTGTATGCTTGTTTACACCCTCAGACTTCACATTTTGTCTTCAGTAGTCATTATCTCAGTTTCTGTTTATATGCCATGAGAAAGATGCTAAGCAAAAGCTGACTCCTGGAAATACTTGACATTCTTTTTAGGCTAATTTTGTCCTGAGCTTGGCTGAAATGGCTCATTTTGAACCACTCATAAAAGGATGTCTGCAGCAGGGAAGACAGAATATTTTCATTTCAGAGAGCCCTGCTGTGTTATATTCCCTGATTTTCATTAAAACCAGACCATGTTTACTTGTCCTTTTGGTCTCGGGGTCAGTTTTTTCTTTAAATCGGTTTAGTTCTAAGTAGTCGTTTTCACTCATTCCCTAGTTTCCCACAAAAACCTAAACAGTGGCAGCCTGCTGTAGCTTTGAACACTTTCCTACTTTCTTAAGTACATCTTGAGTAAATAAAAAAAAAAAAAAAACAACAAAAAAATATCCCTACCCTATAAACTCTCCAAAAGCAATGCACAAGCCCACAAACATGCACAGGACATTAGCAGGCTCGAAGGCCAAGGGGCGATGGTGGCTTTCCTCCCCAGGCCTCCCTGCACCCACCCGTGCCACCTTCCCTCAGCCAGGGGGAATGGGCTGGCCCCGGCCGCCAGAACGACCCCAAATCTCAAGATTTCTCTGCCAAAAAGGGGCTTCCTGAAACGATCCCAGGGCGGGTGGTTTTGGGGAAGGACGGGAGCCAGGAAGCTGCTGGGGAAGGATGCCCCGGGGTGCACGGGGCAGCCCGAGGGCCTCAGAGAGCCGGGGTTTTGCTGAGGGGCTGCAGGGCCGTGAGGCGGCCCCTTCCCGCGGGGGAGCTGTGGCTGCGCGGCCCCCGCCCCGTGTGGGAGGGCGAAGGGGGCATCGCCCCTCGGGGGAGAGGGGGGGGAGGCGGTGTCTCCTCAGGAGACCTGAGGAGAAGTGAATGCGGGGCGAGCGGGAGAGACGGCGGAACACCCGCCCGGGGCAGGGGGAAGCGGGGCGGCACCGCGGGAACTCGCTGCTCCCGCCGGCGGCGGCGGAGGAGGAGGAGGAGGAGGAGGAGGAGGAGGAGGCGGCGGCGGCGGCGGCCCCGGCGCCGGGGCACGGGAGGGGAGAGAGGGAGGGAGGCGGCCCGGCGGGGCGGGAAGGGGCGGTGACGTCACCCCGCCTGGCAACGGCGGGGCGGCGTGGGGGCGGTGGCGCGCGGCTCTCGCGGGACTTGGCGACCCCCGCCGCGGGCGGGGCGGGGCGGGGCGGGGGCGGTGCCGCCGGTGCCGGAGCCGGAGCTCGCCTGAGGCGAGGCGCGGCGGTGGCGGGCAGCGACGGGACGGGTCTGCGGCCGCCTCTGCCCCGGGCCGCCGGCGGCTCGGAGCAGCCCCTTTCACGGCCGTAGCGGCACGGATGGAGCCGCCGTGCCCGGCTTGAGAGCGTCGGCGGGACCCGGAGCCGCTCCGCCGAGCCCGGGCGGGCGGGCGCAGCATGGGTGAGCGCGGCGGGGGGCGGCGAGACCGGCCCCTTCTTCCCGCTCCCCGGGGCCGCCTCCACCGCCCTTTGTCTGAGGGGGAGGGCGCGGACCTGGGGTGCCCGGGAGGCGCCGCCGCTTCGGGGCAGCCCCCGAGATCCCCCGGGGAGGGAGCGTTGCGGGTACCCGGTGCCTTCGCAGAAGGTGGGGGCCGGAGGAGCTGCCGCGGGTGCCCGGGCCCGGCGGGCGGGAGCTGGCGGCGGCAGGTGCCCGCAGGTGCTTGGGTAAACACTCCCTCCTCGGCGGGACGGGGAGCGGCGGCGGGGCTGGGAGAGGCCGGGGCCGCTCCCTCCTGCCCGGCCTGTCCCGGGGGGCAGCGGCGGGGGCCCGGGGCGGGAGAAGGCAGCCTGGGCTTCGGGGGTTTTCGGTGCGGGGAGCGAGGTTTAAAGCCGTATAGCGAACCCTGATCCAGTGCTGGCTGGAGGGAGCTTGGTTGGAGTCGCTTGGTGAAGAGTGAAAGTTGTCCTGATCAAATCCAGCCCTTCGGGGCTGTTTTTACCTAGCTTCAGTTTGAGCTGCGCCTTCACCCGTTTCTCCACCAAGGTGTTGGCTTAAGAAAAGCAAGCGTACAGCGGCTCGAAGTATTCCTGTTTTCATAATGTGCCAGTGCAGGTTTACACTCAACACAATCAGTTGTGCTGGGTCTGGTTTTTAATGTAAGAGCATCTGCATAGGGAAGTATGAAAGTGTGGCTTAAACACCACTCTTCAGAGCCCGCTTTCCTTATTCAGAGTTCCCCCACTGGGGTCCAAAATGGTCCATTAACCGTTTTGTCTGTCTCAGTTATCTCCACTCGTATGTCATCCCTTGCTTCGCTGTTCTGTATAACATCAGCGGCTTGATGTGCTTCTGGAGGGGTATGTGCAAGGGTGCCTGCGACAGTGGCTTGCGTGCGTGGTGTGAAGCGGCGTGTGTGTGCTTACGCTGCCGTCTGCAAACGTGCCAGGTTCGATGAGCGTGATTTAAGCTTTTTAAGTGGAAGCATGCCTGGGTTTTGTATAGCTTTGCTTCCTCCCCCTCGTGCATAAAAAGAAGGGTAGAAGTGCATGGTGTGCCGATCAAATGTGCAGTTAGCGAAGCGATACGTGCTCCTCCTGACTTGTGTTCCTCCTGATTATAAAGACATGCTTTCAGTGTTTTCATTTTAAGGGAAGTTGTCTTATGTGGTCAAAGCACACTTAAAATGAAGTCTGAAAATATAAAGTGAAATTGGTATTTTAGGTTCTGATACAACCCAAACTCTAAAGAACTCACTTTTTGATGCTTCTTGTGATTGTTCAGAATAGGTAAAAATTACTGTTTCTTTCTTTTTGGGCTGCATTGTCTTACTTACACATGAGAAGTGTCTTCCCAGGTCAATGCGGTGGCCTGCGATGGTAGTTCCTGTAGCATAAAAGTTTAGTTTAAACATTTTGAACTCAGACTGTGTAATGCTGAAATGTGAAATACCTGAGGATTTACATATGGTAGGTCTGGGTTATAAAACTATTAGCATGCAGTTAGGAATACTGTATAAGACTGTTAATAAAGGACTGAGGCCAGTTTGTGACTAATGATTACTATATGACATTGTTTTATGTATTTTTTCCTTATGTTTCCTTAAGCGTGGCTTCTTTCTCTGCCTCTTCTGATTGCAGTGGTGAGCATAGTATTATTGCTGCAGAGGTGACTGAATTGCGTGGGTGCATACACTCCAAGTCAAGTATTGTTATTGCATGGGTGGTTATAATCATAACAATTTGTGTGCACGGGCAATTATAGAACTGTTTCTGCCAGAACACTGGCAAACCTCTATAAATGATTGCAGAATGATCCCAGAGACTTTTAAATAGATTTTCTATGAAGGTGTGGTCCTTTATTCAAATTTTCAAGTGTTACTCTCTTGTGACCGAAAGTGGGGAGGAATGTACAGTAAAACATCTCTCAAAATGAGTGGAAAAAGAGCTAACTGTAGCTTGCACTGCACTTGCTATTCTTAGTGGTGGCCTCACGTTTACCTTGAGAAGTTGTTATTTGATTATTTTATTAATGACATCATGGTAGAGCTGGCTGTTGATAAGAGATTATTTGTCTTTTTTGTCAGCTTATGAAAGAGATTTTACACGTAAGAGGTGGCTTGGAGGGGATCATTGAGGTATCTGTTTGACAAACTCAAGGGTTTCTGAGATTAATGGAAAAGTAAGAACAGGGCAGCGTGACTCCTGAGGAAGCACAAGGAGAAGGGCAGAAATACAAAATGCCTTGGAACAGGTTCTTTTGTGTTCTTGTAGTAGCTGGAAATTAATGTTGCAAGAGCATGTGTCATTCAGGTGCTTGAAAGATGGGGAGGAGGACGTTATCGGAGGTGACAGGCACTAGACCATATGAAGGTACTGGTAATGCCCAGATACACACTTAAGCTCCATCATTATAATTCTGTGCCTTCTGTCCTAGATTAGTCATGTGGATTCAATATATGGCTCTACAAATTGAGAAACAGATTAATTTAATTAAAGGGAAAAAAAAATGTATTCAGATGTTCTGGGGAAAAAACTTTATTTGATTGAATTACCTTTTTGCTGTCTTGGGTTGATATCCACTTGTAGGTAGAGTTCCATGTACTGGTGCGTTGTAGCATCTGTCTGATTTACTTATATGGCTCAATAACAGATAATATTTCTAATTATAGTTGAGAAATGGTTTGACTGTACAACTTGCACATTAACAGCAAGGTTGAGCTAAATTTGCAGTGTCCAACTAATTTTTGTATGGCTTCACAACTAAGAATGAAATAGTCCAGCAACAACTGATAAATTGCCACAGTGGTACACTGAAATCTACTGGACTTCTGTCAGTATCTTTATAGATATATGCTTTTTTCCCCCCTTTTTTTTATTTCCAAAAAATTGGGCAAGCTTTTATTTGTGGTTCCCACAGGTTAGTACATTAGAATTTTCTGGATTTCATCTTTAGAAAATTTTATAAGTTTAAGAAGCCAGACATACTTCTTCATTGCTAACAGAATGAGTATAAATATGTGTAAATATATTTGGTCTACAGAAACTATTTAGTAAGTTCATCGAACATTAAACTTGTGTGAAGCCTTTTGCTTTCTCGATCTTCATGTTGCAACAGAAAAAAATCTAGAAGGTTTTTCTAAGCAATCTGAAACTGAATACTTTTAACATACTATCACAGGGACAGTGACAGATTGTTTCAGTGTTCGCTAGTAGTATTACAAGAACCAAGTAAACCATTACTGTAAGGCTTGTTCTCTACTAATTTTAGAAACAAACAATTAAAAAACAACAAAGGAGTGGGATAGATCGAGTCCTTCAGCTAGTATTTTTACCAAGAAATATGTCAGTTGCAATGTAGAGTTGAACTTTATTCACAGTAAACTACTGAAGAATAAGATGACTTAATCAGAAGTACAAGCTATTGCAACCTTTCTGTACTAGGGTACTCAACGACCCTAATGTTGACAGACCGACTGTACTTGTACTGGCAATGTTGAGCAAAGTGCTTTTTTATTATCGTTTTCCTTTTTCTAGACAAAACTATAAGGGAAGATGGTGGAGAGTTGACCTCTGGAGGAGAGGTGCCTCAGCTACTGGGAAACCAAATGACAGTAACTGTAACAGAAGAGCTAATGGGTACTGGGTTTGGGTCAAGGTAGAGGAGAAATCCCCTCAAAAAGTGCTAGAGATTCTGTCAGCTCAGCCTTTTTTGTTTTGTCAGCCTTTTTTGTTTTTCCAAAAATGTAAGAGCTGCTGCGCTGAGTGTCCTGCTTGTGGGCCAGGTAGGGAGAGAAAGGATATGGAAAGCAGGTCTGTCATGGAAAGTTTTTTATTTTTTTTTAATAAAAACTCGTGGTTTGGCAATTAGTAATTTATGGACTTGCTCAAAGGTGTTTGTACTTTCACTGGACCTTTTTTATGGATGGGGGGGGCCATCAGGGACTTGTACAAAGGGGGACAAAGAGGAACGTGGCTCTTGCCCTCCACAACTACCTGTGGCAGTGAGAGTCCCTGTTTAGCATGAATGGGGGTATGTAGGGGAAATACGTCCTTTCAGCGTGAGGTTTTTTCCCTAAAGCTGCTGCTTGTTCTGCCTGACTCCTTTGTATTTTTGAGAAATGGTGGATGGTTTTTTGGTGGCTTCAGACTGAGAAGTCTCTCTACATCTATTTTCCTCGTGTGCCTGGTCGCCTTTACTGGATGGTTATTTTAATTTGATAGCACTTTCATCTTGCTGTGGAGAGTTGTTCAGGACTGTGTTTGTGTTATTCAAGACTTAACTCCATGCAGGGGTGTAATTATATTTGCTGTCTTGGTTTCTTTTGTTTTCCAAATAGTTCTTACAGTTTTTGTGTCAGCTAGGTAGGATTTTTTGAAGTCTTTTCACCTTCACTGGTCTTCTTCACTCCATTGTCTGCCTGTGTTAGGTTTTTTTGTCCCTTGGTGGGTTTTCGTTGCATAAATACAGGAAACGTGTGGTTGGCACATTGTACTGTCTGGGGCTAAGCGAGGCGGCTGCCCGGTCTGTCCCGCTCTGACTGTCATTGCTCTGCTCTTCCCATCCATTTTGCTTCCTTGGAGATGCTGTCACATATGACTGCTGGTCTGGTATTTCCCTAACCCAGTTTCATAAAAATGATTTGTTAGGAAAGAGCAGCAATGAAAGTGCTTGAAGTGGCTTAGGTCATCTTGACAGAAGGGGGTAAGTCGATCGGGTGAAATTCGTTGCTAGTGGGTCTAAGGTGTAGTGATTTCTGGCAGCTAGTTCAACCTGTGATTACCATCTGGGCACTTAAAATGGGTCTCTGCTGCACTACAGGGGCTTAGCTGTTTTCTTCTGTTGCTTTTAAAGTTGTTTTTGTGGGTTTTTTTGGTGTTTGGTTTTTTGTTTTTTTGTTTTTTTTTAAACTGGCTTCCTATATTTTGTACTGTAGCTAAATTATGTTCAACTTTTTCTTCCCTGACACTCTTCCTTTCCATAAACGTTGCTTTTCTCTTCTACTCTGAATTGTGAATTTGCTAACAATCTAAAACGTGCCCCACCCCCTGTGAAGAGGATGCCTGTGCCTTTGCTGTCCCGTATCTTCTTGGATGCGAAGTGGTGAGAAATAGTTTTACATAACTTTGTCGCTGTGGTGGTGCAAGCGTAACTCTGCTTGTGCGTCGCCCTTGGCTGTCTTGTCACACTGGTTGTTAGCAGGGCTGAAGTACTAAAACTGCCTGTTCAGTCGCCTCTTTCCTAGAGTGACTCCTTGCTATGTTAAATAAAGGCAATAATTTTGATGCTAGCCTTGCGTTGAGCAGGATGTTTGCCTAGATGGCATCTGTAGGTTCCTCCCACCCTAGATTATTTTGTGTTTCTTAGTGTAAACTTCAATTCATTTGAATAATATTGTGATGCCAGCACAGCTATTTACTTTCTCTGACTAATGTCAACAAGTATTTTTGGGTATGATTACGTTTTATTGCTCTAGCCATATGTAGAATTGACTTTCTTTATATAAAATCAATATGAAATGTTGCTTTTTCAGAAATCTTGAATGAGGAAAATGAAGCGTTATAGATATTTTTGAACAGTATATCTGCATTTCCTGAAAAATGTAAGACCTGCCACTGCCAGAGTCCTAAATCAGGCTGAAGGAGGTGTCGCAGTATGTGTCTGTCTGCCAAATGAGTTAAATCTTTCCACTTTTGGGGTGATGTACACTGGAGAGTATATATAATACGAGGTCATTTAGAACATTAAGTTAACTTTTCTTAAAGGAATATGTATTGCCTATAACATGCTCAAGGTATTAGGCAGGATTGCTTTCAGCAGAATAAATTAGAATCTAGTATTTTGAATTATTAAAAAAAATGCACCATTCTCCTTTAATTTCAGCAATTTGGACAGTGCTGACTTGTGATGTTACAGGAGAGGGTTGCAGTTGAGCTCTCCACTGAACTCTGGAGAAGGAAGCTGGGATCTGTCTGCTTGTGCGCCTTAGAAGAGCTTTGTGATTATAAACTTTGAGTTTAAATTTGATGTTATTGTTCAAGAAACTCAGCATGAATTTTATCACCTTTATTGGTTCAACCAGATAAAGTATTATTTTAAATTATTTAAATGGCTTAAGCTCATGCTGTTTTCTTAACAGTACCTAAATTGCCATGAACATGATACTTTTTGACAGTAGAGGAATACGTAAATGGTTTTGGAATTAAACGGTACTACGTAATCTAATTTTTTTTTTATTTCACTAGCGCAGCAGCTGAGTCTCAGCTGCCATGAATAGATTTTTGTGGATTGGAGTTATTAATGATTTTTATTTTAGTTTTAAATTAAGAAGGCAATTTTGCTTGAGTTCCTGGAAACTTGCCTGACTTACCATTTAAAGAAGACTCTTAAGTCATCAGTTTCTACCTCTTGGATAAAATTACTAAGTGGTCAGTCTTAGTCAAATGTTTTTGACTGTATATGTAGCTTGAGCTTTTTGAGCTGGCACTGAAATAAAGTCTCACTCTTCACTTATGTCTGGCTAGTGAGTATTGTCCTCTTCCCTTGCTTGTATGAGCTGAGTCTTCTGAAACTTCCCTGTCGTCCTGCATTAGCTTTCAGCCAGGCTGGCTCTCCAGAAACTGAGACTAGGCTCATGGTTGCAAAGAGTGAATGGAAGCAGGAGGAAGGTGAGGATACTGCTTACAGCGGTGTCAGCTGCAGCACATTTACAGCAGTCATCGAAGTTGTGCCTGATAGAAATCGTCTTCCAATTTTAGCTCTTTAGTTCAATTGTGGATTTATTGGAAACATACCAGATTACCTTAATTCCATGTAGTCCGTCTCCGCTCCCCCCCCCCCGCCCCCCCCCAAGCTGCATTGTTTCTTCATTTTTTCAGGAAAAATACAAAAGCAGAACAATAAGCAAACTTCTCAGAATGGTTCAAGTCGTTTCTATTCAATGCATCTTTGGGACTGGGGGGAGAAAAGTCTTCATCTTTGCTGCTTGAAGAAATGAAACCGCTAGTTTCATGAAGTTTTCACTCTCTAGTAGAGGAGAATCACATCACCTTACTCTGAACTTGTATCTTTGGTTATAAAGGATTTGTTTTAAGACTGCTTTGCATGTAATCTCTCTTCTCCTGAAGTCATCCTGTGGGTGCAGTTTCATGCTGTGCTTCAGCAGAGATAACTTCAGGCTGCTGTCAAAAAGGGCCAGAGCTTTGCAATGCCTCTTCCTGGCTTGCCATGGCTCTAGTCATTGTGAGCCCGTGGTGTGAGCTGATAAGCTGACTGGTGTGGAAGAAACTCTTGTGCCAGCTTTGCCATCATGTCAGCAAGCTGAAGGCCTTACTCTGACTGCACAGTCCTTAGCTCCTGTGCAAAAGAGTGGATGGGACTATTTCAGGAGCCAGGGAAGAGAGAGTGTTTCTCCTTTTCCATTTTAGCCTGCAGTTACTTTGCACTAGATCCAAGCTGAAATTTCATAAGCTGCTTCTGAGTGTCTATATTAATTGTCCCTAACTGTCCATGATCCAGCAAACTTATTATTTCACAGCTTTCTTGTTCCTGATCTTTAAAATGTTTTTCTTAAACTCCTTGTCATCTTCTCCCATCCATTTTAAGCCAGCCAAGTGCCCTTTTTAAACTGTGCCTCTAACTTGCATTCTTTTTTTTTTTTTTTTTTATTGGTTTAATAATACCTTTAAAGAGAAAATACTTCCTGAACAGCTAGAACTTGTTATTGAGGTGCTTTTTGTATTTCTGTGGATTTTGGTTTTGGTTGTCCTTAGTAATGTGTATGTTTTGAGAAGACCGAGCACAGTATATAGAAAATACGCCTCAGTCCTTCTATATCCTGATTTTCTGCAGTTGGGCTGGACTTTAATGTTCCCATCACTTAAATGCTTTTATGGAGTTTGGCTTATTTAGTACTGTCATAAATCGATAAATGTAAGATTAACTAGAATAAACCTGCCTGAAACTTCAGGTAAATTATACTGCTGTTTGCACTCATTTTAACATCTGAATGTTTCTATTGAGGAAGTTATTAACTACCAGAACAAATTGCCAAGGGAAGTGCTAGATCCATCATTTCTTGCTATGGTCAGTCCCCTGGATGATGCCCATATCAGCGCATTCTTTAATCTTCCCTTTTGGCAGATTTAGTGATCATGTGTCCATGGGATGATCTAGTTCAAGACACTGGCCAGAGCTGAATCCAACTGGAAGAGAACCAGCTGGCTGATTTGGCAGCAAACTAAACCGGCACACCCTGGAGCAGCACAACTGTGAGACCAGCACAGGGGAAGAGGCAGCGGTATGGGAACGAGTAGGGGAGAGCATGCGGGGTCATTCCTTCATCGTCAGATTGTTGGGTTAGGTGTAAGAAACTGCATTCTCTGTAAATGACTAAAGCAACTGTTCCTGAAAAGCAGAGCCCATCTGTTTGGTTTCCTAAGTGGTTAAGTGAAGCATATTCTTTTGTTCAGAATTTTTAGTAGAAGATTTCACAACTTTAGCTAGATTTGCAAACTGCCTGGGAGTGTCGGCAGTTTCAGATGACTATCTGAAGCGTGGGCCATGGGCTGTTTGTTTGACACCTCAGTGTCCCACGCAACAGTTCTTTTTGTACTCATCTGAGTTAGTGCTGTTCTGAAGCCAGGTAAAATGAGATGCTGTTCTGAAATTGGGGCAGTGGAAGTGCTGAGGGGAGTCAGTCTTTTGTAGACATGAGGACAAAAGCGAATATGTTAATCCCATACTATCACAGGTGTGGTAGATAAGGAGACAGCAGATCTTTCAGAAGGGTGCAACCAGCAGAATAAAGTCCTTTCGTTAAGTATAAACTATTGTAAACTGTGCTGTTTTGCTCTTGAAAATCAAATACGGTGCATTTTTGCCTTACTCAAACTATGCTTAGTACTGAAAATATGCCTTGTTCTTCAGCCCAGGGAAGGAGAATTTGTCTGTGAAGTGGAAGACTGTGGTTAATGTGAAAATGTTAATGTAATGTTTTTATGAGAAGCCTAATTACAACAACGTCTGCTTTTACAGTGTACCAGTATCTGTGTAAGGATACGGTGCGGGGAAGCAGGGAAACTGGAAACCCTCTTAGCTTGGAAACCCTTTGCAGCTTGAGGAGAACTTGAAGGCGTTGCCTGTAGCGTTGCTTGTAGCTGTATGTGCTATCGGGCTGTATGTGAGTTAACAGTGTGGTTGTTCTCAAGTAAAAGCACAATTGAGAGTGCATAAAATTGTTCCCTCTAATTTTCATGTGTTCATCTTCTTACTAGATGCTTATTTTGTGGGAAGAGGATTTGCTCTTTTAATGTTGCATCCTTACTGAGAGAGAATCATAAAATATATATATGGATTGTAATGTAAATGGCTTCTAATGTGTAGGTAGTAGAAGGAAACCTGCCCTGGTAGATAACTAGTAACAGGAAGCCTTTGGCCTGATGAATAGCAGATGAAATAAAGCCGTTTCTGAAGCATGTCAGTAGAGTAAGACGCAGCCTGCCATCTCCATGCAGCAAGAAGACCATGCTGATTTCCTATCAAGACAGAGTTGCTGGATCTTTATGTACGCTGTTGTATCACTCTTTTGCAGTTCTGAGCAGTGCTTGAAGTGGTAAATCCTGACCTGTGTTTTTTAAAAAGCTGAGGTATATTGCTGATTTTTCTCTCCTCTTGATTTTACTTTTTTTTTTGTGTGTAGTTGAGTCACCAAGGTTGTGCCTGGTAGTTATGAAAGACATGGGGACAGTCAAAAGGATTTCCTTTGTGTTTCTGGAATCCAAACTGCTACTTCAAGCAAATGTGTTGAGAACGGTGGAGGTGCGGGTTAGCTTTCTATGAACTTGCGTTCAGGTGCTTTGTCTCCTGACCGCAGCGACCAGTATCCCTTGCCCCAGACAGCTTTTCATAACCTCCTGTAGAGCCTCTGCTCCCTCCCCAAATTCTTCAAATACCGATCGTTCTGTGTTACTATCAATTAGCTCTGCAAGACACAGCACATGCTGTAGCTGCTTCCAAGCTGCATATTTGGTGATTAGCCAACCATCAGGTTAAAAGAGCAGGAGTGTTGGGGCAGTCCTGAAGTCTTTTCCTCAGGGAAGACTGTGATTTGGGTGCTTCAGTGCTGACTCTGGAAAAAAAAAAAAAAAAAAAAAAAAAAGTACAGCTCTTATTTTTGAGACACTGCTCTTCTGGCATGTTCCAACCAAATGGTGTACAGGGGAAGAATTACTGGGAGTGAAGCAGGAGGACAGGCCTATAGGGACACTCATGCGAGCCTGGTTTCTTCAAGTGCTCAAGATTATGTTCAGATACCTGAAAAAACCCACAGTGAAAGAGTGGGGGATGGTTGATGTGCTGCAGTAGTACTGGGGGAATGGGCCAACAGGAACCTCCTGCAGTTCCAAAAAGACAAATGCATGATCCAGCACCTAGGAGGGAACAACCTCGCTGTCTACTGGGTGGCACAAGCAGGACAGCAGCTAGCAGGTCATGGGGAGTGGTTGTTCCCCACTACCTAGCGCTCATGAGGCTGTCTCTAAAATACCATGTCCAGTTTTGCTCCTCTTTCCCCTCAAATGCAAGGGGGAATGCCAACAAACCAGAGAGTCAAGTGTGGTTGGGAGCCTAGTGCATATAGTGTGCAAGAAGCTGTTGGTCTAGCCTGGAGAAGTGAAAGCCATACTCTCCTTGGAGTCACAGTGAAAAAATGTAAATCAATAGCTGCAAGTTAGGACAACGGTAATTCCTATTGAATATAATGGGGAAAAATTAGTATGAGAATTGAATACCAGAAAAGGTGCCCAGGGTGGCTGTTTTATCTCCATCCTTTGAAGACTTTCAAAATTTAGCTGGACAATGCCTTGAGTGACCTGATTTGACTTTGCTCTGACCAGTTTGGAGTAAGTGACCTCCAGAGGTCTTTTCAAACCTTGGTTTTATGTGATTGGAAGTATTGCGAGCCATGCAGGTTTAAATCATGGTCTTAAGATATGCTTAAATCCTTGTAAATTCAAGTTACAAATGGATGTTTAAAGGACTCTATCTCCTAACTTTTAGAACATAATTGAGCTAATGAAGCAATTTTATCTCCTTTAAAACTATCTGATTGAGATTGTAGGGTGCCCTTGAGCATTTGTGGTTTTGACTGGCTTTTGTAAAAATCCATTGCATAAGGATTTCTCTCTGTGCTTTTCGGTCAACAGTTCAGTTTTTTGTATTGACTAAAATGTCCACACTAAAACGTAAATTAACTTTATTAATGCCATAATTAGCGTGGACCATCCTGACAGCATGAATTCGGATAGGAACGTTTGTCCCTGTTTTAATGCTAAGCATATTTTGTGGTTTTTGCAAGATCCCAATCTGGGACCATTCAGACTATTGCATCATGCCCGTTTTTAAAGATGAAGGGAACACTTTGTGCATGTTCCGAATGATGCTTTTAAGTTTCCTTAAATTTATTTCAAAGCCAGATTCTTGCCATGTTTGCACAAATACTAATTGTCATTCTGAATTATATATGTGCCAAATTGTAGGCCATTTATCAAAGCATTTTTGCATTTTTCTAGAGCGTGAAAGGAGTTTTCCTTTGGTTTAAACCCAAAAGACTTTCAGAGACTTTCTTGTTTTTGTAACTCATGAATTCGTAACCTGGAGCTATGATCATGCTGTCCTTTTTGGCTAGAAGAGTCCTGAAAAAAATCTGCAGGAGGAGCTGAAGCTTTTGTAGTAACATGGGCTCCTGATACTGAAGGAAGGAAACTTCTAAAATTCAAATACAGATTTTTTTTTTTTTTTCTTTTCTTTTCTTTTTTTTTAGCAGGGGGATGATTTGTAAAAAAGAGTTCTAACTAAGAGAAGCAACAGAGTCTTCAGCTTCAAATGTATTTTTGTGAGTTAATTATCTAGCGGAGGTTTGAAGGGAAAAACCTATAAATATGGTGTTGGCCCTGTGGTACTTTTACTGCTTATTTGGTGCTTTGGATTTGAACTAAATCTAAATGAGGTATGATCTTTTTGTTCTTCAGAGCTTTTTGGCATGGCTTTGTTTTAGCAGCTTTTGTAATTTGGTGTTTTGTGACTCACCTTGAATGTTTTGCCAAATAAATGTTATAAAATTAACTTAAGGGAAGGAACAGAGGAAGAGGCGTAAATCTATATATGGAACAGTGTCTGAGTCATGACTTAAGAAAATGTGGTGTGCTTTTTTAAAGTACATCCCCCTGTGCCCTCTTAAGATCCGTGGTTTTCTCTGCATATTAAATTAATAGCAGTTTTTCACCGTTGCTTGTGAAGACATTTGCTACCTTTCCTCCAGGTGTCACCTCTCACTTCCAGGCTGGTTTCTTGCAGTGAGCTCTACTTAGACTGAAGGAAACAGCAAGCAGCACAAAACATCACTTTCTGCTACACGTAACTTCCCAGGTGAAACATTTTGACCTCTTCTGTCCTTACAAGGTAGTATCAAATACCCGGAGGTGGTAGAGATTTTATTCTAATACTTCCTATTTCCCGTCTTCTCTTGCTATGAAGGGAGGAGTCTGGCAATTCCCGCCCATAGAAATGAGGGGGTAAAAGCAAATCCACAATTTTAGCATTTATTAAGTTTGTGACCAAGTTTAAGACAAGTATTTCTGATAATATTGGAGAAGACATGATTGGATGCTTCTTCTAGAGTCGGTGTAATGTATCTGCAGTGAGGAATGTATTACTAAAATGCCTTTTTCACAGCTGGCTGGTAATGATGACTTACCATCTACAGGATACAGTTGTAGAATGATGAGGGCATGTGTGGCAATGATTCGCTTTAAGGAAGTGAAAATTGACAAACTTTTAATTTTTTAAGTGTGTTCTATCATACACGGTGGTAAGCACTAGAAGGCACTCTAGAAGATTACGGGAGCCCTGGAGTAGGAAAATGTGGCATGTGTGGTTTGCATCTTTAATACTTCAGGGCAGGCTGTTGGGCAGGATTTCTGGTGTACTGTTTAATTTCCTTCACAAAGTATCTTGCTAATTGTACCAGAGCCAGCTTGAGAAGCTGGTGTTTGAGATGGTTACTGTTAGAATGCAATGAGTTTCTTATTACTTGAAGTAGTTTGGGAGGAAAAGCATACTTTTTTTTACACTTTTCAGTTGTTCATTTTCCTAATTACTTCAGCCATTCTTATTGGGCTGTAAAATTAGACATAATTTTTTATTAAAAATGTGTGGTGAGTCATTTCTTGGAGAATGCACCATTGACTTGCCCAATCTAAAAATGCCAGGCGGATCCAGGGCAGCTTCCAGATGGACCGGTTCTGTGCTGGCAGAACCAAGCTCCTGGCTTTTGACTGTGTCATGGGTAGACTGCTATTTTTGTTTTTATTTTCCTTTTTTTAGGCAAGCTACTGCTGTAGAAGGATTGTTGCTCTAAGCAGAAAATGTTTGTGCTAGAACAGAGTGATGCATCATAGAGCAAATTATAAAAGGAGTAAGGAAAAGTAGCAGACACTGCAGGGTGGAAAGAAAAGAAAGAAAAAAACCAAAACTTTACTCAAATCACCTTATCGCTGGCTTTGACAGTGACAGGAGCTGGCTGGGGATTGTACTGTCTCGGAGTTCATGACTGGGGCATCAGTGGCTTAGCAGCGGGAAGATATTTTTGGGAGAAGTGTTCAGTGGCTGAAATTAATTCCAGTTTGGCCAACTTCTGCAGAATTGCCTGTCAGCTCTAGATGTAAAATTGGAATTGTGAGAAACTTTAATGAGGGATCTGACAGATCTTGTAGATCACAAGTCTGTGAAAGCCACAGGATGCCTTTGAAAGAGAACATGCCAAAGCCAGTTACTGATACGTTCTTTTATTTGTATGGTATATCTAACACCTAGGTAAAATCTCATTAAAAGATTTTTGTGTCTGAATCACAGAATGGTTTGGGTTGGAAGGGACCTTTAAAGATCATACAGTCCAACCCCCCTGCCGTGGGCAGGGACATCTTTCACTAGACCAGGTTGCTCAGAGCTCCGTCCAACCTGATCTTGAACACTTCCAGGGATGGGGCATCAACAGCTTCTCTGGGCAACCTGTTCCAGTGTCTCACCACCTTCATTGTAAAGAATTTCTTCCTTCTATTCAATCTAAATTTACCCTCTTTCAGTTTAAAACCATTGTCCTCTGTCCTGTCACTACAGACCTTGGTAAAAAGCCTCTCTCCATCTTTCTTATAAGCCCCCTTTATATACTGAAAGGTCTCCATTATCATTAGAAAGTATAAAATGCAGTGGGACCCCATACTTGGATTGGAAAGACTTTGATTTTTAAATTCTGTTCTAAAAATAGCGTTTTTTTAATCTGATAGAGGAAGGGGGGCTGGAAGTCTGAGCTGCCCCCGCACAGTGCTGCATGAATGCAAGCTCAGGCGGGGATGGTGCTGTCTGATCAGCTCTTATGCTGGGGAAATGGAAAGAGGGCTCATTGGGAATTTGGCCTGACGCTGCAGCGTGGTGGCTGCTTGCCATGGCTCATCTAATGCTTCATCAAACCTAATGAGCCTTCTGAGACGTGGGGTGTGTTGGAGCGAGTATAAAGGCTGTTGCTTCAAATGGAGCAAATCCTGTTGGGATCCAAATGGAGTCCCTGCTGGGTGGCAGCAGGCTGTTCGTGGTGAACCTGGAGTTTGGGTGGACACAGCTGAGCTGGTTTTATGGAGAATCAGCTTGGGTCCAACAGTGTATATTTGTTTGCATTGAAGGTGTCTTTATTGCTTGAAAGCAATGTTTGTTTGCCCAGCAACTGAGCTAATAAATTCTACAGATTTAGGTTCTGTGTCTTTGAAATAATCCACTACTGGAATAATCAGCTTACTGCAAATTGGGAGTTAATTGTATATGCTTAAAAGAAAATGTACATAGAATGGTATGAAAATCTTTCCGTTCCATTGGCATTATGTTGTTTTATTATAAACTAATGAAAGGATCCTGATGACTCAGGGCACTTTGTTTAAAACAAGACCTTAAGTCAATATTTGAATATATGAGGTTGGCATTACCTTAAACTGCAGAGTGCCTCCTCTGCCCCATCCCTTCGTTGTGGCAGCAGAAGTTTGCTTGGCTGGCATATAGGGGATCAAAGCTTTAGGAGAAGGAAGCAATATGACTGCTTTGATAGAGAGCTGTTTACCAGGACTGGAGCTGGCACGACTGGTATGGCTTACTTGGGAGTAGGCACAGGTAGAAATGGCTCTGCTATGTGTCACTGCTGTTTCCAAGGCCATACAGGAGGCACCCAACCTCCGTTTGAGCTACTGTGAAGGTAGAACATCTTATTTGTGACGCTTTTGGTAGTCCTCATGATGCAACTGTTTTGCGAGTCCTCCGTGAATGTGGTGGCTCCGCATGGTGCAGCTCGGTTAAGTGTCTGCTGTTCTGTATAGTGTGACTTAAACCTCTTGACTTACTGAAGGCTGTGGTGAACTGTACTGTAAAATATGTGTAGACTGCATGGTCTCTGTTAGATAAATATGCTCTTTCCTTGTTCGATTTCTTAATAGCTTGGAACTGCATCCCTGCCATCAGAGTTGACAGGAATCCAGTGGCCTCATATTGTTTATGCATTATGTTAGGATGTGGTTTCGTGGCAGATTTCAGCTATATGCAAAGCAGCAAGTGATGAGGGGCAAGATGAGTGGATCCATAGGGGGAAACTGCAGGTGTTAGGAACCTGACGTTCATATTGCATGTTTTGGACATTTTTATATCATCCTAGTTCTAGTCTCATCCCATGGACTTAATGCCTATTAAAGATTAGCATGCATTAAGACTGTTCCTGGGCTGCATATCTTTGATTTAGTTTCAGTGAAATTGCTCCACGTTGTGAACTGAAGCACGATAAATGAGGATGGCTTGGAGCTTCACTGGGAAGCGTACTCCTGACCTGGACTGTAACAATGATGTAGATGTTGATCTAAGTTGGGTTTGGTGCAGTCCTGCTCCCGTGACCCTGCAGTGAGCCATGTTAGGGAGATAAACTCGCAGAAAGTTGACACTAATAGTTTTCTCCCAGGCTGTTTTCTCTTTAGCTGATTCACCAGTAATGTAAATAAGTACTAATTTAAGTGCAGAGCAGGGGGAAGGGACCATGTGAATGCATGCAGAAGAGAGGATGGGCTCACAGCATCCCTGGGTTAAGATGTCTTGGAAGTACTACTTTGAGGTTTCCCACTTTCCATTAGTGATGTAGCTGTCTTGGGCACCATGAGAAGGAAAGAAGGAAATATTACATGTTTCCATCTGTTCAAGGTTCAGTCCCTAGGCTGCTTCTCATGCTGATGGCTACTGGGACGTGAAAGGAAGGGGAGTACCTTTTTGTACAAGACCAGTGGTCAGAGTGGTTTCCCCAGTAGTGGGAAACGTGAGGCACTTCC
Source organism: Platalea leucorodia (assembly GCF_965183815.1). NCBI lineage: Eukaryota > Metazoa > Chordata > Aves > Pelecaniformes > Threskiornithidae > Platalea > Platalea leucorodia. The sequence goes on along the minus strand of NC_138825.1, from coordinate 121,289,149 downwards.
CTACTCAGTGTGAGGAAGACGAAACCCACGTCCGTACCCCAAAAGAATACTCTGATCTTTGGGGAACTGGTTATTATGGTCATTGTGGGTCATCGTGTAAACAGGAGTGTGAATCACAGGAGCAGACGCAGAGCACAGGAGGAGGAGGCTTGCTGCAGAGCAGTGGAGGCTCTTGGCCAGGAGGGATTTGTCTTTGGTTGCCAAACCCTGGTGCTCACCTTGTGCATGTGTCTTACCAGGAGAGCTTTGTAGGACAAAACTCACGCAGTTTTGGAAGCAGGGGATGGAATTTTAAGGGCAATGGGGAGTCCACCAGGTCTCTTTGTTTCAACATATGGGCTGTCATCAGTGACTCAGGTCAGGGTAACAGGGAATTATGTGGTGCTGAAGTGGAAAGAAAACATAATCACTAGTTACCTTAACACTAATGGAGGTGTTTTCATTGTTCAGCATTTAAACACCTGAACTACTTTTTCAGTGTTAAGATCTGTCTTCAGTGGCCAAACATATACTATGGAATTACTATTAAAATAGCCAGAACTCCTATCTCACAAATTGTAGGAGTGTTTCTGGGGGAAAGCAATTGGAAGGAGCTTTCTCCTTCAATCCATCACCTTATTTTGAGATAGTTGTGAAGAAAAGTATGATAATTAAAAGGATAAGATTGTCTTTTGTTGTCTTTTTGTCTCTAGTGTAAGCTTGCTGTCTGCTATACAACTAAATACTTTTGAAACTCGGTGTATACGTATTCATACATAGTGACAAAAATGTTGGCTTGGTTTTATAGGAGACTAAACTTTGGGTTTTTTTGCTATAGATGTACAAGTGGAAATAACAGTACTAATAAAGTTTGTTTCGGGCATCTAGCAACTGTCTGTTATGATAAATTGGAAAAGCAAAATCTCAGTTTCTAGCGTAGCTGCAGTTCTGCTGGCAAGATGCTTCTGGAGGCCACACAACTTTCCAGGGTTCACGTTCCAATAAATGACTCTTAATCTGAATTGATCTAAAACCTGCCTGAAGAAACCTTTGAGGAGCATGGCACACAACTCAAGCTCCTCTTGCTGCTTGATGTCGGACTCTGTCCCTCCAGGTCTGCTGCAAGTTTCGGCAAAGCTTCCTGAATAGCTTGAGAGTTATATGCAAGGATTTCAGTCACCCTACGAATGATTTTTTTTTTCACTTTATAAGCTATTAAATGTGTTTTTCATGGGATTTATTTTGTGTCTGGTTTGTGTCTTTTTCTGGCTACTACAGAAAGGTCACTGGATTCTGACAGTATTGTAATATCCTAAACAGTATTGTAATACCCTACCAAGAATGTGAAATTGTGCTCTTTGCTGGACGAGTGTCTGACACTTGCTTGAGCCTTCTCCCAGCTCTTTCAGCCTTTTCTTGTATGAAGATACTCCAGTCCCTTAATCATGTTCGTGTCCCTTTGTTGGGCTCACTCCAGTATATTCATGTCATTCTTGTACTGGAGAGCCCGGAACAGGACCCAGCACTCCAGATGCGTCTCACCAGTGCTGAGCAGAGGGGGAGGATCACCTCCCTCGTCCTGCTGGCAATACTCCTCCTAATGCAGCCCAAGATGCTGGTGGCCTTCTTTTGCTGCAAGGTTGTGTTGCTGTCTCGTGTCAACTTGGTGTCCACCAGATCCTCCTCTGCCAAGCTGCTTTCCACCCAAGCAGCCCACAGACTGTAGTGGTGCATGGGGTTGTTCCTCCTCAGGGGCAGGCCTTGGCAATTCTCTTTGAACTTCATGAGGTTCCCGTTGGCCCATTTCCTCAGCCTGTTGAGATCCCTCTGAATAGCAGCACACCCATCTGGTCTGTCAGCCACTCCTCGCCGTTTTGTATCATCTGCAGACTTGCTGAGGGTGCATTCATTCCCATCATCCAGGTCATTAATAAAGATAGTGAACAACTCGGCATTGTCTCCTGGGGCACACCACTGGTGACTCTCCTCCAGCTGGACTACGTGTCATTGATCACAACCCTGTGAGCCTGCCATTTTGAACATTTTTCAGTCCATTTCGCTTTACGCTCATCTGGCTTGTACTCCATCGGTTTGTGTATGAGGATGTTATGGGAGACAGTGTCCACTGCTTTCCCATCACCCAGTGAAGTAGCCATTTCATCGTGGAAGGCTGTTCGGTTGGCCAGACATGATTTCCTCTTCATACATAGTTGCTGATTCCCACTGTCACCACCCTGGTGCTTTTGGGTGGCGCTGGCTCAGCTGCCTCTGATGCTTCATGGAACAGAGCTTCCAGCCCCTCGACTGCTACCAGGGCACTGAACGTAGTCCTGTGTTTCTAGATCTGTTCTGTCAGTTCTTACAGTCTGTTATAATTTATCTTCTATAATACCCTCATCAACCTGACTCTGATTTGGCTTGTCACTTTTTTGTTTCCTTCCCTCTTGCCTTGGTTGGAAGCATGTGCCAGGTGATGTCTTATGTTTATATTTGAATTCTTGCCAGAACAAGATTGCCACTTATTTGTTAGAGATCCAGGATAAAGACATCTTCTTTGCACACAGTGTAGGAGGTGGTTTGTGATGGCCCATGCTGCCTGTGAAAACTTGGAAGAATGTTGTCTCTTTCTCAGGTGAGCTTTGGGCCTGCTGGATGTGCAAGAAAAGCACAGTTAACCTCACAGTGTTCATGCTTGAGAAGACTATTTTTCATGCAAGACTTGGTCATTATGGATTTTTAAGCTACAAATAATTGATTTGAGCTGTGTTTGAAATTCAGAAAGCTGTGTAAAAAGCAGAGGGGAGGTAAGATAGGTATTTTTGGTAGTTTGTGTTGCTAAGGTGTTTTGCTGCACCTTCTACCAGTTGAGACTTTGTGGTTTTTGAAAGTTTTGACCAGCTTATATTACTGCAGTCCAGCTTATTGCTGACTGATTTTAGTATCACATCTGTTCTTGAGTAAAGCTTTTAAGTGAGAACTTGAAGCATTCAGAAGTGTAATTCAGAAGCATTCAGAACCACTTCAAGCATTCAGAAGTGTAATCCATGGACTGACATGACTCCTAATTATCGTTATTATAAGGAGTTGTGTTTCCTTAAAAACATTTTCTGTGACCACTGAACACTGTTTTCGCTTGGGTAAATATTGCACTTTAAGTCCTTTCAGAGGCTTATTTAATCTGGACTGTTTTGGCAGTAGAATAGTTTCTTGCCCATCACACTGCAGTCCTAATGACCTGGACGGTTCATCTACTGCTACTTACTAATGTTGAAAAGCAAAACTGGTAAGGGTTTCTCTTGAGGACCAAGTAGTAGAGGGATGTGTGGCTTCTTGCTGTTTCTGTGTCATCACATGAAAAAAATGTATGGGATGAAACTATCTCGACATCCCTCACTTTTCAGGTAAGAGAACAGAGTTTAGATCTGTTTTGTATATGTATCCATGAGAATGAGGGTGGTATTGAGTATCACTGACAAATACAAGAGGGAATTCAGCACCTGAATCTCAAAAATAAAAAGCTGACATTCATTTGCTGATACTTATCTTTGGAACACAGACTCATGGATGATGACTGGGAAGTTCTCAAGATCTTCCTTTGGTTGTTGGCATGACTGAGTCCATGTTTTACAGTCTGGAAAGGTGACCAAAATGAATGTATTGTGCATTTCAAGCGCAGATATAGAAATGTTTCCCCAAGGAAATAAAGAAGCTTTCAAAATAATTAGTTCCTGTTGACATAGTGTGGCTATGATTACCTGCTACTTCTATGGAAAAAGGACCAGGTGTTTGGCAGTTGGAGTTGTAGTCTGCAATGCTGTAAGCATTTACCATGACTGACACTGTTCTGATCCATTTTCCATGTTTAACTTCATAAAACTGTCCCATGGTGTGTATATTGAAATATAATACCTGCTAATGTGCTTAAAAACAGAGTTTATCATGAGAGAAATATGTAATGTGGATAATTTTTACATTTTTGTGCATTTGTAGGTTTCCAAAATGGTTGGATTGAGTTGGTTGGAAGATGACATTTTTATTTCCAGACTGTAGGTGATGAATGGCAGTTGTCTTTATGATCCGTGGCTGCCAGAATTTCCTATCAGTTGGGCAATATTTCATGTCAGCCACTGAAAAAACAATTCAGTGCAGAAGCAAGGCTAAACCACTATGCTTGCTGCAGGCAGTCATGGGGAAATACGATGTTTTGAAGCAAGCTTAGAGAATATGTTTGGCAAAAATAAACGTATGCAGTACAAAAAGCATATGTTAGGAGTTCCAGAGCATGTATCATGAGCAGATAACTCTGGTGATGACTTCTGTTCATAATGAAGAAGAAAAATTTTCTTTCTTAAAGGAAAAAAATGAAAACTAAGTCTTTGTGTTTATATTTGACTGGCTTCTTTGTTAATGGGTGTATTCAGAAAATAGTTCACCAGACAGATCATTCTAGCTTCTTTTGTATTCATGGCACTATCATGTAGTTCTGTTTTTTACTAAGGGTTTTCTGACTTCATCTATAGGCAGCAGAGGGATAAAGGCTACGTTGCAACATGCATGCAGCAGCACTTTTGATCAAAACTTTCCACAGATCAGAATTATATACTGATTTAATGGAGTTGTAAGTTCAATACCAGGAAAAAATACTTTCTCCCATTTGATTCCTTAGTTTGTGAATTAATTATTGGATATTATCATGCACTGATCATAAGGAGTAATCTGGGGAAAAACTTGTACAGCCATTCAGGATTTCTGCCTTTTAACCCTGTTATGGTCTCAGCTGTGTGCGTTTGTTGTGCCTGTTGTTGAGGAGAGGGAGGTTTTGGTGACAACAGTGTTACATTTGGTAGTGCCTGGGTGTCCTGACTGGATTTGGGTGAGAGGGAAGATTATTTGATTGCTGCAGGTTTGTGGAAATTTCTGGCATAAACAGAATTTCTTGATGAACAAATGAGTTTTTATTGCCAAACAAGCCTTAAGCTGTCAGTAAGCAACTCTCATGGATCTTGTGCAACAGATGGACAAGTATGTAAATAGATTGCTATGCTCCTCTGAGTAAACTTAATTATATCAGAATTAAAGCTCACTTGCTTATTCTTCTTCATACAAAACCAGAGGAATCTGAAGGAGGGTGCCTTTTACATGTCTGTGCAAATTAATTGTATGATATTGTCAATCGTACACCTTCTGGCTGTATTACATTTCTTGGATCAAACCTGCAAAAATATTGTGTGTGCAGCAATCAATTTTTTGCAGATATAATAGCAGATGCAAGTATGAGGATTAACAAAGCATTGGAGTACGTACCATACATGCACAATTTGAACCTCTCTCCCTCCTTGGCCCCAAATATGTGTTGAGTAACAAACGCTTGCACTGCGGGCAGTGATTCATAATTGGTAAATCTTGGGCTGAGACTTGGCGGTGCCAGGGGAGGGGGGTACGACTGCCAGTAATCCCTTCCACCACATATGCACAAAAACCTACCCACCACCACTGAAATATGACCCGGTGTCGTGTTCCTAAATTCACTTTATTCTAATAGGTGACTGTCTGGTTTTTTTCCCCTCTCCAAAATGGTTGGGAACACTACAATTCACAAATGAGTGTTGCTGTAAGGGAAACGCTTGTTCTTAGCATTTGCCGTTTGGATCTCCCGTTTTGTACATGCATGGCTTTCAAGTTGCATTTCCACATCTGAGTTCCATTCACTGTGTTTTTTTTTTTTTTCTTTTTAGTGGACTATATTGTGGAATATGACTATGATGCAGTGCATGATGATGAGTTAACGATCCGAGTTGGGGAAGTCATCAGGAATGTGAAAAAACTGGAAGAAGAAGGATGGTTAGAAGGGGAGCTAAATGGCAAAAGGGGCATGTTCCCTGACAATTTTGTGAAGGTGAGTTTTCTGCATTGACTTGGTTTTACTGTGATTGTACAGCAGGCTAGTTATTGTTGAAATGGTTAGAATATACATCGGTTGTATTTGTAACATGATTTTTTTTTTTTTAACTGGAAGATCTTTGAGATGATTACATTTTTTTTAGTATACTTTTGAAGGCCTTTCTCATTTGAGTAAGTTCTGCTGTCTGTTCTTACTCTCTTTAGCATTCCCTTTGGTCTGCACCCTTGCACTGTATGTTCTGTCTTCTTCCTACTGCTGCAGTGCACTAACAGTTGTCTGTAGCTATGATGACCTGCTTTAGTGAGAGGAACTGATTAAAAAAAACCAAACCACAAAAAAAAAAACCCAAACCTACCCCTACAGAAGACATCAAGTCATGAGAGAGTTGGGCAAGTGGGGTCACAGCTCAGTCAGCTCAGCTATAATGAAAAACTACATCCTTGGGCTGTGGTTGTGTGGGTGCTTCAGCCTCGATTAAGCCGCTTTGTTGAAAGGAGCAATTCTGCCCTACTCTGGGCTCCCTGCTGCTGGCACTGCCTTTCTTGTGACTGTGCAAAGGGACAGGGCAGGGAATGTGTCCAGCTAAAAGGTAACTGTGAAGTCAGGGTGGCTTTCAGCTGGTTTGTTTTCCTGACGATTTGTCAGCAGCCAGTATCTGAAATGGGAAGGGTGTGAGGTAAGTGCTCCACTGGGCTGCAGCACTGCCGTGTCTTTGGATTAGTCATCATCTCTTTAAATATGATCCTCTTCTCTAGGATCTGTGCTCACTCAGTGCTGTGTGACTGACTTGCAGAAGTTGTCTGCTGCTGTGAGATATTGCTTCTCAAACCTTTAATTTAACCTTTTATATTCATTCTATGTTTATGCCCTGATTTTAATTGAAGTTCTTGTTTGTACCTTCCACATTTTTCATATTTTCTCTGTGAATTTTCTAAATGTGATAATGAGTATGCACCTATTTATTAGCTACTTACAGTGAAGAAGTCTGCAAAGCAGCTAGGTGTGCTGTTCCACGTGTAACTTCTGAAATTCCGAGTCTGCAGAGCTGCAGATACTTTCTCATCTAAAACTACGCAAGTGTTATGGAGATGTTATGCTTTGCTTCTTTATGCTTTCTAACCTTGTTAGTAACTTCCAAGGATTCCTTAGTGTAACTTCTGTAAAGTATAATCAAGGAGAATTTAGGTATTTCTGTCTCTTCTGAAGTGAAATTAATTCTTTGCAAAACAGAATTATCTAATGTATCTTACTGTGATATTTTCATATTGTTAAACCTAAGGGGAAAATTGTCCAGTGCTATGAACACTTCTTTACACTTGCTTACATTAAATTTGACAATTTTTATGTTCAGCTTACTGAAAAAGCAAAATTACTTGTTTTTGATTTACTGCAGAGGGATTTAAGTATCTACCTTTTTAAAGCTGATGGGAATAATCCAGTTGTTCTCAGAGAGGGTCTTTTACCAAGGAAAAGTTTGAAAGAATGTCTTGTCTAATATTTTTAAGTTGTTTGTAGTTTAGTTCAAAATCTATTTTGGGTTTTGAGTCCTGAGTAAATAGTAACTGAATTTCACCTTAAGGGGTGTTTTGATGATTGCTGTGTTGATGTACTTAATAAGCACTCAAGTGCCCTATAGGAAGAAAGCGTCAGACACGGCTCTTCTCTGGTTCTTGTGTCAAGACTGTCTTTCTCCTGAACAGCAAGGGTCAAGATGTGGCTTGTTGCTATGTTAAAAACTAAACTTGTTCTGTGTTTTCTGGCCTTTCTGCAGCTGTGGCTTTTATAAACTTTGTTTTAAAGTATTTCCATTCTGAAAAATCTTTATGCATCTCAGCTCCAGGTATTTTTAACCAGACAACTATTCAGTATGTGCGTGGCATGGTCGGATATCCTGAATTATAGGGGACAGTCAGTTTTCTAGAAGGCGTAGGGATTTGGAGAAGTGAAAAGGAAGTTGTGTAGAAGAAAATTATCTCTTTGGTTTCATGACAACAGGGGATAACTTGCTTTCTTGGTGCTAGAGTTGAGTGCAATTATGAGGCTGATCTTGGGAACTTTTTCTTTTAAGATGGTATGCATAGGCTGGAAGACTGTTGTGCAGTGGGAAAAGTTTCTTCTTAAAAGTTAAAAGTTAATTTACAGCTAGTGATAGTTTGAGAGACTATTTCTGGGAAAGCTGTTGCAGAAAAGTGGGGGGTTTCTGCCTCCCCCGCAACTGTTCTCATTTGCTGCTGCAGCAGGTTGTTGATAGCGCAGCATCTATGAAGCGCTACTGTGACCGGAGCGCTGCAAATACCAAGCCTTAACAACTAAACTGAAATGCTCCAGCTTGGCCTGGTGCAGTGTTAACACCCACGAGGTGTGAGTGAGCTGCAGGAGGGAGGTGGAAACAAGCTGAAGCAGGGTTGCACTTTGGCCTTGTGAACAAGGAAGGTCCCTTGAGAAATGGATTTACTCCTTTGCTGCCCTGCCCAGTAGCTCACCACCATCAGGTGCTGGTGGCCTCTGTGTCCTCTGAGCTTTCTGTGGGAAGGGCTGTCTTACTGCTCTGAGCAGGAGCCTCCCTACAGCTCCTGCAAGGGGGTGTAGGGTTGAGAGTAGAGAAGTGTAGCAAGTTGATTGGGAGGGGTAAGACAAGAAAGATGCTGAGGAGGGACAAATATTTCTAACTTCTCATGACCCACATGAAAGGGAAAGGAGGCTGAAGGTCTGAAAGATGCAGTGAGGAGGGAACAGCTGGAAGGACACTAGACTGGGAGGGCTGGGGGGACCTCGGGTGTATGGGGTGGATCTCCCAGGTCAGGTCAGCAGAAATGTGACCAGAGAGAACAAATGAGTGTGGACAGGACCAAGGGTTGCACCAAATTTGGATGCAAAATTCTGGGACTGTACTTGAATATTCAGTCCTTCCTGAAAGGATCTTCTTATTCTCCCATTATGAGTGTAATTTCATGCATTAGATGGAGATCTGGCCTGAACTCAATATGTGGATAAATTTGGGGTTTTTTTGCAGTATATATGCTGGTTTGTTAAGAACTGAACTGAGGCCAGGGTATAACCATGCAGAATTTGGATGGTAAATCATGATCTGTGCTGATCTGAAAAGGATTAGCATTTGAAGCTGAAAGTGCACGTGTTATCTGCTGGATTTGCCTAGCCTCTTCATGTATAAAGTAATTAAAAACATAATAAATACGTGACAGATTAAACTGGGTGAAGATGGACATGTTTTCTTTTTCACATGTTAGATGTTCTTGGAGAAGATGAGTTCTTTAAAAGAAGCCCTTGATTTTCATCAGACAACTGCAGGAGAATTGGGGGGAGGCACTAATTCCAGATAGTTTGGTTTTTGCTCATTCTGTTGGTTTGTCTCTTTTTGGTCGTGTCCGAGGGCAGGAAAAGAGCTTGTTGCTTTGGTGGCAGCTGCGAACTGCCCTTGGCTGCCAGGCAGCGTGTGGCTGCCTTTTGGCTTTTTGAAGGGCAACCAAAATGTCGTCAGGAGGATTATGGCTGCATGCAGCCTGGATGTGTTGGATGCCCCAGATTTAGACTGTATCGTCACTGCTAAAGCAGATTGGTCCCCTTCTGTTTCCTCCTTCTGGGCTCCGCTAATACATAGGATTTACCGACATTTTAGACCACTCCTCATACTTTGGCTTTTCCATGCTTTGATAAATGCGGCCTTTCTGTTTGTAGCATGACCAAGTGCTATCAGCTTCATTTTGAGTTGTTAAAGTTGTGCAGGAGATAGCTTTATGATTACATCTTCCTTTTTTTCTCAAGGCTTCTAAATATTGCAAAATAGTTTTATGTAGTGGTAGTGGGTTTATGTTTCACATAGTAGTAGCGATTGGGTCATCGCTGTTAGAAGCGCAGCAAAGGACGCTGACCTTGTTTTCAGATGGGTTAATTTGTTGTACAGACAAGTAGGTGAGATAAGAACTATACGACTTTGAAATACTCATAAGCAGAAGGGAATGTATAGAAGCCTCCTGTGGATACCGATGTGATGCTGATGCTTGGTACCTTATAACATCTGCTGGTAACTTTTTGGTTGGGTTTTTTTGGCTTCTATCCAAACTTTTTGCCCATTGACAGTGAGATCCTGAAGAAGGATCGGAGCTTGGTGGTGCCTGGTTCCTAGTGCCAGCTGGGACCTGGGCATTTTCTGCGAGCTCATCACTTGATGGGTTAACCAGCAGTCTGAGATGGTCTGTCCCAAAGGTGCAGTTCTTGGTCCTGACTTCCACTTGCGTTGTTTTGCATTAGAAGAAAGAGAACAGGTAGACTCAAGTTAAGGGGAACCCTATAAAGCCTCCAAAACACCCTCAGATAGTAGTGTAAAAGCGTCACTGCGTTGGATGGAGAGTGGGAGGTATTGTAAAGGTTGGGAGGAAAGTCAAGGGGTGGGATGTCCAAAGCAGTCCTGAAACCGGAGCTCAGGGGTGGTGGAGAAGCTTGTGGTGACTGTATAGTTGAAAACAAGTAGGTAAAAAAAAAAATACAAGCAATTACACTGCCCGCTTCTGAAGCTAATTTCCTTGAATTCACTTTTCACTACTAGGCCTTTTTAAAGATTTTCTGCCTGTATTGCAGTGCTGAATTTTGTAGTGCATGAATTTCCAATTTTATTAACAAAACCTGATTTGAAATTCCCATCTGAACTCTGTGTCTATACACTTTTAGTGGGGTTGAAATATTTGAATTACAGTTCTTGTTCCTCACATTGTTATTGCCATTTTTCTTCCTCTTCCTGTATGGGCAATTTAAAATAAACAACTTCATAAATTCCTGAAAGGAATTAGCAGTGGAAACCTGGCAGACTTTTTTTGTTTTCTTTGAGAGTGGCTTTTCCTTTGTAAAATACATCACAGTGCAAAATGTACACACGGACGTTCATCTCCAGTGTGGGTTAGAGCAGTGCAGTAAGGTCGTTAGAGTGAATGTGTGAGGCCTTTGGAGACGTTAAGGTGTGTGGGATGTGAAATGCTTTTTGGGTTTGGGTTGGGGTTTTTTTTGTTTGTATTTTTTGTTTGTTTGTTTATTTTGAGTAGCTCTATTCACTCTCCAGCCAACTATTGTGTTGATAAGCTGGAAGTGATGATTTGGTGTTCATCCTTATGCTCATTTTGGGAAGGTTTTTGTCTGTACATAGCTGAGAAGGTTTTTAAGAACTTAAGTTTCTTGTTTTATTTCGTTTATTGCTATCTTAGTTCAGTAACTAGCTATATTACTTGCAATATGGCTTTTCACGGTGGTAAAACCAGTTTGATCGTAAGCTGAAGGCAGTAACTCGAATGAGGGAGGAGCAGCGGATAGATTTATCAGTAGCTTTCATCAGTTAAGGTAGAAAAGTTTGCCGGTAGGCTTCGGGGGCATTCTGGTGAGCAAGCTGGAGACTTCTACCAGCGTGTCTGGGATATGCACCTCCTCAGCCCCGCGCTCAGCGGAGGACGCGTCTGCGATAGAGCTGGTTCGGAGAAAACTTTTTGCCTGCGCAGGTGTGTGCAGCTGCTCCCGCATAGCTTAGCGCCGAGCCTGGATCCTTTTCAGGTTAACACGTGAACTTTGCTCGCTGTGACATTTTTCTTCCTCCCCCTAAATAAAAAAAAAAAACCTGCAACACTGGGTGTGTTCAGGCAAATATGTCCTTGGAAGCGGTAAGCTTGCTTTATTTTCCGTATGTTCTTAACATCAAATATTGTAAATGGACTTTGCATTTCGGGGTAATGAACGTGAACAGCAGCACAAATTTAAAAGTTGTGATTGCAATATAATTTTTAGATTTTTATTTAATATCAGGCCAAGAATTAACACTATAGAGTTGTTTATGTAATAAAATTACTTGGTTTGGTTTAGCTTATCTACCCTTCTGTAGTGTATAGAGATGCTTAGGAACTGCATATAACTATGGTGCTTGCATGAAGAATTTCTTTTTAAAAGGGTGATTTGTTTTTAGGAGTTACTTTCTTGTTCAACTTCCCTGTCTGTGTGTTTGTCCATGTAAACAAAACAAAAGCCAAGCCCCTTTCCTTCCCTTAAAAGCCCCCCCTAGACCAAAACTTTAGCGTATTAGCATAGCTGACCCACCTTCTTAAGGCTGTGTCTTTGCTGCCTCCTTCCTAGGCTCTCACTGGTGGGATGCTGTTAAGCACTGAGCGTGCTGTGAACTGGTGAGAGAAGTTTTGGCTGAAAACTCCTTCAAGCGTAGTGTCTTCTGTAATTCCTCTTCAAAAACAGAAAATTGACCTCGCCCAGGACTTTCAACAGGAATCGTGGAGTTGGGAGGGATCGTGGGCGAGACAGTGTCACTCTCTTCTGGGCCGTTCTTAATTCTAACCTAGGCACAATTAAATAGTGCAGTAACATTAATTAAAAAAACAGATTAATAACTGTGAGCTTTTAAACAATGTCTATAGGATAAGCCGTGTGCATCTAGTATGAAGTATTTAGGATGTCTTTATAGAATGGAATAAAACATGTCTCTATTTCCAGAATTTTGGGGTTTGCTGCTCTGCTAGGTGTTCTGTCTGAATTCTTTGCATCCAAGCAAGGCTTGGAGAAAATTAGATATGCAGTAATTTATCAATCCTATCAGTCAAATGATATTTCAGTTTATACAGCTTTTTCCTTTGCTTTATTGTTATTTTGAGGGAACTGTCATCTCAGTGGGTTGTGTCGGGAGGTGAGACTGAGGAGCTCGGAGGTGTCATTAGCTTCCCAGGGAGAGGCAGGCAGCCCTGCCGGTAAGAAGGCGATGCTTGCTTTGAAGCTGGCAGTTCTCGTTTTTCAGAAACAAAGATAACATGCAAGACTGAAAGCCATATTAAGTAATTTTGGTTTCACTGCTGAGTATATAAGAGAAACTATGGGTGTAAGCTGGCTCTTTGTCTCCTGGCAAGGAGTGAAACTGAGAGTTCAGGCTGGTGCTTTAAGACCTGTTGCTGATACGATGGTGCCATCCATCAATCCTGCTGATTTTTCTTCTGGCTTCTGGAGAAAATAGTGCCACTGGAGAGTGTGTTATCAGGGGGTGCCGTGTGGGTTTGCCTGAGCTGTCTCCGCTGATCCCATCCATCGGCACGTGTCTGGGATTTGATAATGATTCCTGTGCTTGTGGGGTGAGAGACGGGTCTCTACTAGCCAGCTATTTTGGCCTGAATAAACAAGGAAACAGGTTTCTTCCAACCAGAACGTCAGGAAAATGGTTTGGGTGAGCCTTGCTTATGATGGGGGGGCCATTGTTTCTAAAAAATGAGATTTTTAAAAACCCGAACAGCTGAAAACATTGGCAGATGTAGCCACTGGCACTGATATAGGCATGTAGTCATATATAAGAGTTTTCACTGGGATTCAGAGCTCATCATGGATTATTCTTATTCCTGTGACTTTTGCAGTCAAATTACTGGATTGACTGCTTGGCTTTATACCAGTTGGGCCCTGACCCTGTGAGTTCCCCCTGTAAACTGGCTGTATCTGGCATGAAGAGGTGAAAAAGCAGTCTTGAGGTTGGTTTGGGTTTGCAGATGGTCTGAAACTTTGAACCATAGGGCTGCTGTTGCCGACACAGCTATGGCAACACAGCCGCTTGCGGGCACCTGCGTGCCAGGTTGTCTTTTCATATCGTCACTGTGTCTACACTGGGATTTTATTGCCATATTGGTGTTGCTTGGGGATGTGTGAATTATTTCATATTTCAAGGTGGTACAGGTATATTGATTGTAAAGATATGGCACGAGAAAGTTTTATATGGCTATATGAATTATTTATCTTGATGGGCTATTAGATCTGAAATGTCACAAATGCTTTCCTCAAAAGTTAACTATTTAAGTGCAGAAAATTTGGTGAAATGGTATGGCCTTTTCCCCCTTCTAGATGAGTATCCGTGCTTTAAAATGTTTAAAAAAAATCATCTGCCAAGAAGTTTTCCGTTTGCTTTTGAAAATTGTTGTTTCACTGTAAGAGTAAAAATCTGTAGCATCGGGAAGTCTTCTGTGGCTGAATGTGAATGCAGAATGAAGTAAACACTGGTGCTTGTTTTGATATTTAGTATTTTAAAATATATTTTTATAGTCCATATTTTAAAAAGCTGTGTTGCCAAGAGCATGGGAGAAATGGAAAGAGCTCCTAAATTTTGCTTCAGTGGCAGTACTGGTATGGGAGGGAACTTGAGGTGCTATTCCAAAGGATGGCAGGATAAAATGTGATTAATGACTTGTGTAAATCCTGCTTAATATGCTAATTATTGTCTCTGATTTCAGTTATCCAAGTTTCTTGATTGTGCATGTGCCTCTTGCTTTTCTAAATGGCGTATTGGCTTGTGATGTTACCCTGTTGTAACTGCACGCTCCTGGGTACTCATAGTGCCGCTCAGCTGGGGTGCAATGGTTTGTGGCACAAGCTAGTCTGGGAGGGGCAACAGGTATATACAAATAGTTACTCCTTTAACCACATGAAACAGTCTGCTCTTTTGCCCTTCCTTATTTAATTTTTACACTTGATTTGTGCATAATTTCTTTGGCTGGGAGCTTGCAAACAGGGTGTGTTGCATCAGATGGCGTTTGCAACCCTTATCGAGTAAACCCTACAAAGCATTGCCAGCGTCTTGGTCAGCAATAATTGACTGGACACGTGCAGAAAACTTACTTTTAAGTTTAGACCTTTACTGTATACAGAAGTCTAAAATACAGCTGTAAATATGTACTCTGGAATTAGGGTATGTAATAATACCAAAAAAGTCAGTTATCCAGGTAATGTAATATGTAATGTTTGTTACATCCTGGGAGGCTCTGGGTGTGCATTCCAGCCCTGTATTTTTAGTACTTTGCCATATGTCTAATAAATCAACATATGTGTACACCCAACACAGTTAATATTAAATCTGTTCTTTTGCCTTTTTTTTTTTTTATGAGGTTGAATGAAGTAATCTACTTGTGAACTTGAAACTTAAACTTGCATGAGGCTAGCTCATCTGGCCTGTCATCTCATAACATTTGCACCATTTGTGAATTTTTTTTTTTGGCTGGGCCATCATTTTGGAAGGGGGAAGTTAGCTTTCTACTCCTGTAGTGTTTTCAGTATTAAATTTATTTTTGAATATATGTTTTCTTTCCTTGAACACTGAGTTCTATCTATTAAAATGAACCGATCTCAAAGTTAGGTGTGGTAAATGTTTGCTAGGCTTAACAAGCTTTTTGTGTACTTTTCACTTCCTAAAAATGTTACTTCAGTGTATGTATGTGAGTTTATTAGCTTTGGACTTGGTGCAATAAGCTTTCAAACTGTTAGAAACTGATGATGATGGGCAGATGCCCTGTCATCTCTCTCTGCTTGTAAAACACCAGCAGAAAGCAAGATGTGTTTTTAGTTTAAAATGTTAGTTAATATGTGAATCTTTGATAAAATGTAATCTTCAAACCTGTTTTAATCTTCACTGAGATTTTGAAGTTTATATTTTTAGCATTTAATTTTGTGTCTTAGGCAAGAGTTGCGATGGGACATAGATGTGGCAATGTTTTAGCTTGCTTTAACCTTTGTGCAGAGGTGGCCACGAGCAAAGTGCTGGAGGTTTTACAGGGAATGGGGAGAGATGGGTGCCCTGGAAAAGGGATGCAGGGAAAAAAGCTGAGTACGACAGCGGATGCAGGAAGCCAGGATGATGGCCAGGAGGAACAAGGGATGTTATGAGTTAAACATCAAAGTGGACCTGTAGTGGTTAATGGATCACACATTTCTCTGGACCAGCAACAGAGGCACTTAACTGGGAGAAGGGAAAGAAATGTGTCTTCCTGCCTTCCCTTGTGGGGGAAGCTTGATAAAACACCACGTGCTGCAGGAGCTGGGCCTATGTCTTGCCCTCTGCCACATGCGATTCTTGGTTTCATTGATCTAAAGCACTATTTTGTGGCTGGTGGTTGACAGGACATTAGCTGTTAGTCTATAAAACAATTACAAGAAATATAATTAGATTTTCATGTTTATAAGCAAGTAGAATAGAAAAGAAATGCAATTAACATTTTAAGATGTTTTTATCTGGCTGTGAATGTGGCAGCACCATAAAATATTATTTAGGTATTATTTTTAGAAGTATTTTAAGATTAACTTTTTTTCTTAATTAAATGGTTGGGAAACATTGATGTAAACATCTGTGCTTCCTGTAGTTACTCGAGTTAATTTAGGATTCTTTGCTCCACTGTTGGTAGACCTTGTGATCTGACTACTTGCTTTTCTGCATCTGGGCTTTGGTCCTTGTTGAAAGCAGATGGAAAGAGTCTTTTCAACATCGGCAAAAGCTTCTAAGGGTGCTAGGGCATTACACGTTTTTAGGTCTCCTGTATTTTGCAAATATTGACAAGACCTCAGATCAGAATCTGTTTTGACGCTTGTTTGGCACAAGCTTTACAGATATCCAGTTCTCCACGCTAAAAATTAATTTTATATATAGATATTTTTATATATAGAAATAAAATACATGCATGTATAATAGATTTTATTTTTATATCTATATATAAAATTGTATCAAGATCTGAAATTCCAAGCCTTCTTCTACGTTCCCTCTAGATATGAGTTTTCCTTATTTAGGAAAGTCCAGTTGTTTGCCTGTTCTTCACCTTCAAATGTTACATTTATTCAATGGCTCAAGTTTTAGTCTGTAAATCTGAAGTGACTCGGTAATTGTTTTATGCTTCCCAGAGATCCTGCTGATTCCACGTGTTATGTATTGTGAGAAAGAAGTGACACCTTGCCTGATGGATGACGCCTTTCTTCCTAACAAGGAGGCAGTATGATTAGATGATCTATATTTAGCATAGATTATGGCACATGTAAAAATATTGGTAACTTGTTAAACTTCATGCTGAGTGACATGATGTGGGTGTGATTTAATACACAAACTATCTGCAAACTGGAGAAGTGTGAGCCTGGCTTGACTCACTTCTTCTGTAGCTAATTATATTTTACTCTTGGGGGAAAAAATTAGAAATTGTGATTTGAATCTGCAGCAGGCACAAGTATTAATAATTCAAATTTCTGAAAATATTTCTCCAACCATTTATGAAACTCTGCTATGCACAGAGAGTCCACAGATGTCTTCTGGCATCACTTGACGGTGGATAAGCTTATCTACCAGGACTTTGCATCCTTGCTTTCTGTACTTTCATGTTTAAAGCACGTGAAAACTTTAGATGTAAATGGATAGCTCTGGAAATTCCCCTAAAAGTTTCTTATAAGAGTTTTACGCAAAGCCATGCTTAGCTGATAATGGCCTTTGAGCGAGTGGTGTGCTGTGTTGAGGAACTACAGCACAGTCGCTCCCATAGCAGTATGTGTCTGTAGCTCCTGTGAAAACTGCTGGGGATTCGCGTCAGCAGAAAACTTTTTCTAACCTTAGTCTTGAATAGAAATGCCTTTGACTGGGGTGTACAGAAGCCAGAATATGAAGCAGTTTCAGTTTTGGAAGAGGCAAAGACAAGGAGTGATGCTGCCTTACTGTTGGTTCAGCCTGATCCTGGGTCAGCACTTAAAAAATAAACCCCGTGATTTACTGTGAAACAGCCCCTACTTTGGCCATAAATTAGGCCAAAAAATTCAACTCATGATGCATGTTAAACTGCCAGGAGGTAATTTGTCTTGCAAAACAAAGGTTATCCAGTTTGTCTGTTCTTCAGATGGTAACTACTGTCATCTTTAAAATGTTTTGTTTCTGTTTTCAATAGTAGCGTTTAATCCTCTGGGGAGTTGGAGACCTCTCCTAGCCCAGCAGTTCTGCCGGGAGGTGGAACCTGCTCTGACCTCCGAATGATCCAGGGAAAGACCTCAGGAGCTTCTCAGCTATTTTAGTTCATAAATTGTCTTGATATGTCCCTCTAGTTCATGGCAAGTGTAGCAAAGGACTGGGGCAGATAGGAGTAGCTGCAAATTATTCATCTTTCTTTCTTTGCCTTTATTACATATTTCGTCTCTGTGGGCGCCTGCATTGAGGATGAGAAAACGTGTTTTCTATTCAAGGAGGAGACACTGGCAAAATGCAAACGTGGGATATCTTAGGTTTAAGAGACTGGAGCTGTTAAAGCTGCCCTGTGCCTACCTGTCTGCTGCTATAACTAAGACTGTAAATGCGAGAGGTAATGGGTGCTTAGATAATTAGCTATGTGAAGATTTTTGTGTTACAGGAACCACAGTGTTTCATTGCGCTTGAACAGATTATGGCTGACTCTCATCTGTATGCAGCTATACAGATTTTTATATGTATTTATCTACAGTCACACACATTATGCGTTGTTTTTCAGTGATGGGGTTTTGCAGGCTGTGAGGGGAAGAGATAAACTTGTATGAACAAAACTATTGCCTGTAGATTTATCACAAACTTCCAATTCCTCCTTTTCCCCTAAAATAAGTGACAGGTTCAATTCTGACTTTCTTGTTTTCTGCCCAGTAAAATATGAATCATAAACTTAATTTGCCAGTCCATAGGTTCTTCATTGCTGTTCTGGTGGGGAAGAAAAAGAGGTGAGAAAAGGCGAAGAAAAAAGATGAGAAAATCATATGTGGAGGCTCAGACACTTGTATTTGTGTGTTCTTCATCTCAGCCTCTTTAGATATTGAGACCATTTTCTGCTGCTTGAGGTCTTGCTTTAAAATGTGCTCAGCCAGTAACAGAAATGCACATTGCTTTTGTACAAGCTGATGTTTCATAGTTTACAGTGGAAATAATGTAAAAAGTCTGAAGATGATTGTTCTTGGTATAATGACATGTATAGAAGGAGATGGGCAGCTAAAGTCTTAATATTTATGCTTGAAGAGTGTAGCTAAGGATTTAGGTTTGCTGGGTAATGAACTTCTCTGTGCCCTGTAATTCAGGAACAGACTTGGTATTTATAACTACCCATTCCTCGTGTCCTTTCAGACGATCTGACCTGCTCTCTCTATCTCCAGTGCCCAGCTGATGTTAGTGCTCTTCGCTTCTGGCAAGGGAAGCGGGGAGGACGCTGCTGTCCCCGCTGGAGCGATGTGTGGGCAAGCAGCTGATGGTGGGAAGGCTGCTTGCTCGCTTGCTTAAAAAGTAGGTCAGGACTGCCTGCTTATTTGTTTATTTTAACAGGCATCATGAGGCTATAGGCGAATTTAGACGCGTTAGATTTTTGTCTGTGTGTAAAGAAGAATAATTCTTTTTTCGCATGGTGCTGTACCTAAATGATTTTTGAGATTTTTATATATAAATATATACATTTCCTTGAGGAATTGTTAAACTGTGACAGGTGCAATTAAAACAAAAGCCCCTTAAGGTCTCCCCAATCTTTTTTCCCTATTGAGTTAGATTTATATGCATTTTTGCATATCAGCCCGTAGTGACTTCAGCAAACTTGTGTTGTGAAATATGCGTTTAGTGGAGATTATGAAAACTTCAAACCTTTGTGACTGGTGCTGTAGTTTGCAACAGAAAGAGTGGGTGGTTACTTCCCAGTTGAGCGTGTTGTATGCCAAGAGACAGTCTGTATTGACCTTCTACTGCCAAGTCATAAATGCATAAAATCTGTGTTGCTAATGGAAACACTGACAAGCCTTGAACTGCAGCAGACTGGCATAATAAAAATACTAAAATATCCAGCTGCAGTTAATGTCAGATTTTCATTTCGTTTTTGCTGGCTGGCAGCTGGCGGTGGCCTCATCTCAAAACAAGCTGAAGTGTCCTGGAGGCTTTTTGCTGGTATTGTCACAGCACAGACTCTCTCTGTTAGTTTGGATATACGAGGCTGACTTAAAAAACAACAAAAGCAAAGAAAGAAAAATGCCTTACTTGTTGTGAAACCAATGAATGGGGGCCTTGGGCATGTTCAGGTTGGATATAGTGGTGCTTGGGAGATGGGACCTGTGGGCAGTGTCATTTTCCAACCACTGACATTCAGGCCAGCTGTTTGGGCAGAGGTGTAAGAATTGTAGACTCTTATTAACATTTAACGTTAATTGCAGACTCTTAATGTTATTAGTGGGGCGTGTATTGTTTGCATTGATTAATGTCAGTTTTCAGAGATCCAAACCGATATGCGTTTTGTTTAGAAATTATTTCCTTTGTAAAATCTTACCAAGTCCAAAAGGTCAGAGAGTCGTAACGATGATGCTGAGGACGAAATTGCTGGCAGTGGTGATGGGTACGTACATCAGAGGATCCTGATGTGTGCTTTT
This sequence comes from Platalea leucorodia, assembly GCF_965183815.1. Taxonomy (NCBI): domain Eukaryota; kingdom Metazoa; phylum Chordata; class Aves; order Pelecaniformes; family Threskiornithidae; genus Platalea; species Platalea leucorodia. Next base: position 121,269,087 of record NC_138825.1, on the reverse strand, counting down.
GAAAATGAATCTTAGAGCAGTTTCGTGCTGTTAGAGGACCGATGTGAAATACAGGTTTGTGGTGCAGTGGACCGCTTGCGGGTGTAGACACCAGGGATTCCTGAATTTGCTTTAACTTGGTTTGGATTTAATGTAGTTTTTAATGCCCTGAGGAAGGATAATTAATGCTGTAGTTCCTCTTTAACAACAAGAAGAAAAAAAAATTGTCTTTACAAGCATGTTTTAAAGGTTAGTAGGTTAAATGTGGAGAAAGCAGTTGTTGGCTTATCCATGCGCTACTTACTTACCCTTTTTCTGTAGTACTTTGTCAAAACTAGATTTATCACTGGTTGCTGTTGCAGTAGACTCTTGTGTGGTTATTTTTCCTCCCCTTGCTGCAAAGCAGCTTCGCTAGATGCTATGGTCACAGCGTGCTTTCTGATACATGAAGTAAAATGTCACCATCCACTCTGATTCAAGCGTGGCTGGCATCACTTCTTTACCCATTTATTGCAGATATTTTCCAATTATTTGCAGCTCTCTGCTCCTGTTTTTTTCACAGAGGCATCTTGATCTTTTCCTTGCATCCTCTTTCCTTTTATATGTCTTAGATTAGGAAGGTTTCTTTTACCTGTGTATTGAAGTATTCAGCTTTCATATCTCAGCTGTATTAGGAAGGTCTGGTGGTACCAGTCTCTCCCAGTGTCCAGTTGTTCTTTCTGGTTTCTGCTGACGAAATTCTTGACTAATAAGTCTTCAGCCTTTGAATCTGTCTGCAAGATTTTCTTCATGTAACTGTTCCTCACAGAATTATTTTAGATCTAGTATCTTTTAATCTAATTCCACTATATTTTCTGATGTATTTGCCATTGCTAGTCTTGTGTTAGACTTTGGGTATTTCCTGCTTGTCACCACTTCAATTATGGACTCAAGCCAGGCAAGGCAGTCGCTCAAGCATTCCTCCTTTCATTTTTGGGTCTTTGGTCTTTTGTTGTGGTCACTGCTTTTGTCTCAAATAGTGCCGTGTTGTTTGTAACCTATCAATTACTTTGCTGCCTTTGATACTACTGCTGGACTTAAAAGTTTATTGTCTGTTTACTACAAATTATTGATAAAGGTGATGCTTACCTTACAGCCTGTTCTAGCATTTGGAAGTGTTTTGGGTTGTTTTTGTTTCTGTTTTTTCTTAATTTATTAGAAGAAGTAGGTCATGTTTTTGACCAGGCCACCTGCGTATGTCTTCCCCATTTCTCTTTTGCCTGTCTCCTTTTCGCAGAATTATTGCAGCAGATAGTTCTGAAGTCTTGTGCAAAGTGCAAACCTGGGGAAGGAGCCTGGAGCTGACCCCTCACTGGAGAGTGTTATGATTGAGAAACCAGTTAACTGGGGAAGCTTTGGTTCCTGGAGCAGCTGGAGGCTTTTGGAGGCTGTATAAATTGCATAGCAAAATATGATAATTTTAAAAATCCAGGGACAGATCCGCTCTAGGCAAGTTTTCAAGCGCCAATATGTTTTTCAGTTGAGCAGAATGGCCTTGTCAGTAAGGCAGTTAGAAAGGTGTTTTTGCAGGTGACAGCTTTTCAGCTGTAGCCAAATTTAATTCCTCATGGTTTATCAGACTTGCAAGTAACTGGCCAAAAAACAACTATAAGACTGAGAATGACAGTCTTTGAAATGTGAAATGCCTACTCAAATGGGAGGTAGACACGATGCTGTGCTATCGTGGTATCCTGGAGCTTTTTTTTTTTTTTTCCTCCCCCCCTTCTTGACTTGGGAGATGGGATCTCAGCAGAGCTAAGAGCTCCAGGGCAGAAGTCCCTGCAGATGAAGGAGAGTAACAGCAGGAACTACTCGCCTGTTTTCTGAAAGCCTCTTTATGTAATGCAGATGAGTGGGAGGAAAAATGGTGCTGTCTGTAGTCTTACGTATTTGATTTGCTCTGCTCTTTTGGGAAATAGGAAGGTGCTTTGGATGGTTTGAGCTGAGGTTCGTAGTTTGTTTGAAAGCATCAGTAGCTTTCCAGACCCGCTGAGTTTTCCAGCGGGACAGCTGCAGTAAGCAGCCTGGGTTTTAATGTTCCAGAAAGCACCAGAGAGGTCCTGTTGAATACTCTTCGCATTTTTTGGCATTTCATCAATGCATGGGTTTTGTTGTCTTAAAGCTCATGTTTAAGAGTTCACATGACATTAACAAGAGTGTATATATATAATTGCCAATATTGTTTTCAAATATTATTAAATATTTTATTTCAACTGTAGCTGAAATAACTAGTGGAGTTGTTAACTGGTGGCTACTGGTGATGGATGCAAGAATTGTTCTGAAATGGATCACGAAAAGCTGCAAAGTACTTAGGGGTGTTTGCTTTCCTCAAGGCATTGTACTGCTGCGGTGGTGGGAACGCTGATGGGCTTTGAGGGTCTTGCTAAGCACGCAGGTGCTTGAGAGTCAGTGGATGTAACACACTTGGGTTTTCAGAAAGTCTTTATGATAAAGTTTTCCATCAAGTTATTGAAGGAATGAAGTTGCTCTGAGACTGAAGGAAAAATTCTTTTATGGATTGGAAGTTGCTTAAAGAGTAAGAAGGAAAGGACTTACCCGTGACTTGTCAGGATAGAGGAGGGTCAGCAATGGGATTCCCAGGAGCTGGTTGTGGTACTGGCTTTGTTCAGCATCTCCGGTCATCTGGGCACTCCCATTTGGTGAGTGCTATTAAACTCTTATGTAGTGTTAGCTGAGAGCTGAGCATCAGCTCATGAACATCTGGCGGTGCTGCTTTCAGTTCTCCCAAGTCCTCAGCTCTGGGTGCAGTGACAGCCCAAAACACCGGCAGGATGCCCAGTGCCATCAGGTCTGTTGAGACCAGGGTGGGGGCAGGCAGCTAGATGTTTAAGGGGATGGAGCAGCTGCCTGCTGAGGTGGGGGCTGACAAGCCTGGGACTCTTCAGTTGAGAGGATAAAGCCAAGGGGGGGATTTCATCAAGGTTTTACACAGCCATGGAGGTAGTGATAAACTAAATGCAGTAGTGGGGAACACACGCTGGGACTAGTAAGGTGTCAGCTTAGAGCAGATGAGAGAGAGGAGCTTCTTTACATAGCAGAGAGTGAATATCTGGTGTCTGTCCCCAAGGAAGCTGTGGAGGCAGACAGGACCATGGGTGCAGAAAGGGACTAGACAGCTTCATCTGCAGACATGAAAGGGAGAGAGGAGGGGATGTATCTCCCTAATGAAACCCTTATGGGTGCTCTGGGAATGTGGGAGGATCTGGGTTGCAGGCTAGCTCTCTAAGTGTCTGGGACTGCCACTGCTGAGAGCTGTGCTCTGCACTAGATGGGCCATTGATCTGACTTAATGGGTTTCTTCTTGTGCGCAGTGATGATTTCCTTCTTTCAGAGTATCTGTTCTCCAGTGGAACATTTAATGAGCTGATGCAGTAGAGTAGCTGCTGCGTACATGGCCTTTTCTGTCAAGAACTGATGCTTTCTTGATTATAGGCTTCTTAGTCTTGATTGGCACATTCAATTCAAATGCTAACACCTTAATTTAGAAAGATAGGAAGGTGGGAGACAATTATCAGGAAAATGATGCCTCTGTTACTTTACTTTCCTCCTACACCTTTCCCCTCACTTCCTCCCACTCTGTTTCTTCTATCTCACTTTCTTTTCCACTCGTGTCTTTCAGCAGTGAGATTGCATCTTGTCTGTAAACAACCTTTGAGTTTTATGAGGCAGAGATGGTCACCTAATACAGTTTTATATACTTAAATTTATTTAATGCCCTACCCTGTGGGTCTGTCATTGAAGTAATATGTATATTTTTAAAAACGTTTTCAAATCGAGCTGTGACTTAAGAATTATAATATGGGACTTCTGGGCTCAAAGCTGCTTTTCTTAGGGTTTGAGTAGACGGCTAAAATTGTGCCTGGCTTCTGAATTTTCTCAGCCCATCAGCTTACCTGTTTAGTAACATGACTGTATGGAAGGGTCAAGTTTATTAAGGCCTTTAGTATGTTTAGGTGCAGGATGCCATGATTTTTGAATATAATATGTCATTACACACCAAATGGTAAGTACCTGAAATCTGTTAGTCTATGGAGCGCCTGTCTAAAAACACTGACCTCTTGGGTAATTTAAATGGCCTCTCAGTCTTCTAAATCTCTTGTTTCAGGAAGTTAAGAAGGATGTAGAGCCCAAGGATGATGCCGTACCAGTCAGGAGGGAGAAATCTGGCAATGTAGCCAGCCTTGTGCAGCGTATGAGCAGCTATGCGCTTCCAGCAGGAGGATTTCAGCCTCATCCCCCGTCCAAAAGCTTCAAGAAGAGTACGTAGTCTTTCCAATTCCTTCAGTTGCATAAGCTGCTGACGTGCATTTTTTTTAATAAACATGAATTATTTAATGTCTGACTTTAGTTTTCAGTACAACCTTAAAACTGAGACATAGGAGGAAAAACTTTGATTCTAAGCTAAATTCTGCTCCTGGATGCATGGGCAGAAAGCTTATATGTAGTTCTTAACAGCAGCAATAGGGATGAATTTTCCTGGGAACAGGATTTAGACCCCTTCCATATTCTAGAGAGTTGCTCTGTAACTTCATGTGAGCTCTGCTTGTATTGTCAGGTACTTGAACGAGAACTGCGGGCCTGTTCATGATAATCAAAAATCTTCCTGTGGTCATGTCTTCTAAACAGAAAAGTTTTGCTACAAATTCAAGGCTTTGTGACAAGGAAGCACTCTGTAGTTCAGGTTCCTCTTGTTTGGTAGGCTTGTTTCTAGTGTGAAATAAGGTGGAGTTGGTGGTGTCTTAAGAAAAAGTAGTGGTCGTCTTTGATTGTAGCTGCAGCCCCCAGGATGGTCAGGAGTGCAGACATGGTGCCTCTGTATCTGTGGTTTCTATGTTTTAATGCCAGTATTTAAATCAAGGTGACAAAAACCTACAGCAGAAAACTTAGTGTTCCCTGCGTCCAGAAAATTGACTTGCGGTTTGTATTTGGACACCTCAGTCTTACAGGAGACATTGCTGCAAATTACTCTAGCATCCTCTCTCTTATAGGAGATTGCAGGCATTTATGATTTAAGGTAACTTTCTTTAAAAGAAAGAATTCAGATCTTACTGTTTCTGGTATGTTTATGCTTTGAGTTTTTGCCCATAAAAGGAGAAGAGCAACTAGTCGTCTTTTAAAGCCCTGAAATGGGACCACCAGATTTACAAACTTGTTGAAACCTTCTTCTAGGCAACTAAAGAGGTTACCTTCAAAATTTTAGTGAATCTGATCTGTGTATGCATATTGGCAACAGCACATACGTGCGTGTTAAATGTTTGCATCAGCAGGCTTTCGAAAATGTAGCCTGAAAGATTAATACTGTTCCTAGATTAATGCAACCAAGCTCTGAAAGGGAATCAACATGATCCTTATGGGTCCTTCCAACTCGAGATGCTCTAGGATTCTGTGATTCTGTGAACATGATCTGATACCAGTTCAGGTGTCGGCTGCTCATTCTGGTCTCCCTACCCCTGGAACAGTCCCGTATTCAGCATGTCTCGTCCTCACGCTGGTGGCTGTGGCCAGGGTAGTAGGTACAACTTGGTCTCAAACTATGCAATGCTCTGGCTAGTCTCATCCTCCTAGAAGAAAACGGTGTTCAAGCACCTTCCTTTAAGCACACAACTGTTTACTTGGCACAGTGACAATCTCTGTGTTTCCATTTTACTCGCCGTTCCCTCTTTCCTGGAAGACTGTTTAAACAGCTCCTGCAAATCCTGTTTGCTCTGTGCCTGGGCAATCGCTCACTCCCTTCAAAAGGTTTCCAGTGCTTAGTTGTCTTTCCGTTTCTGGTCCCTAACCTGGTAAAATGAGGTTTACAACGTTAAAAACAAAGTTAAGCTTCTTTAATAGCAAGTTTCCAGTGTGCGGTGAGGTAGGTTGTCTCTGCCTGGGAAGTCCCTTGTGGTGTTCTCATGTGCAGCTCTTGCTGAATTCAGGTGTTTGGTATCAGGTGAGTAGTAAGCTGCAGGCAGTATTCCTATCAGATGGCTGCCTTTATTCAGGAAGAGGAAAATATAGGTGGTGTGCTTAAATTATGGCAACAAAGGCCTAAATTTGATTTACCTGGTACAAAACAAATAAAACCTGAAGCCAGACAAGTTGTTTTGGAAACGGACAGAATTGCCTGGGGGCTGCCAGCCCAGTGGTCCTGCGGCACCACGTGAAGCTGGAGTGTTGTTTTCTGAGCAGATTGGTTAGCTTTCTAGGTTAATCTGGGGATTTTCAAAACTAGAAGGCAGTACTTCCTAAACTGGGTATCACTGAAAACAGACTTCAGGTGAGAGAGAGTTCTGGATGTGAAATGCATCTGTGGGATTGTTTTCGCCCCCTTTTCCCCATTTAGATAGCATTACAATATAAAGAGGAATGCTGAGATCAGATTTATACCAAATGGCCATGACTTTAATTTGCCTTTTTTTTTTTCGGTATCAGTTAATCTCATACAGAGGAGAAGCCCTGAAAGCGCTGTAGGAGGTAGTAAAGGCCAGTGAACCGTTTATTGCAATTACTGTTAACCTAACAATCCCTCTTGGCTGATCTATGAGTTTCAGTGCAGTTAAAAGAAGGGTGTATTATATCAGCAATTGTGTTACTAGAAATAACCCAGAGAGCTTCATACTTTCGGTTTCTTTGTTTTGTGCCCCTTTTAAGCTCTTCAGAGCACAGACGATATACCAGCATGTAGAAAATTCCTGACTTGGTGAGCCCTCTCTCAGAAATTTTGGATGCCGAATATTACGTGGGTGCCTGGTGTGTTTTGTACTGAGGGTGCTGGGTGCAGCAGTCTTCTAAACATCTGACTTTGGACTTTCGACGCTGCTATAATAACACAAGGATCAATCTTGGAGGCACTATCTGTGTTTTGAAATGTTTTTACCCAGCTAATCTTAATTGCTGAAGCTTGAGCGTGGAAGGAGTGCAAAGTATAAGAGAGAGTATGGAAATTATACAGATCCTTCAAACTTAAGCTTTACCACTTTGACTTTTTGAGTCATATTTTCACTTAGATTTGGCAAATTCTTTTTGAGGAGGACAGGGAGTACGTGTGGGTCATAGCTCGGGATGACAATTGCCTTCAAAAGCGTGCTGGCTGCTCTGTTGTGGAAAAGGTCTGAAGGCATGGCCTCTTGTTTGAAGGAGAAGTGCCTAAACTCTTCGGGTTCAGCAGTAGCATCACTCCAGGGTATGTGCAGAGTAATTGGGCAATCGTGGGTTCACACCACTCTGGCTGGAGGGGTTGTTGGAAGCCACTTCAATGCTCTCCCCTCTCGGGATGTCATTTTGTCTTTTTAATGCATGCAGAGCTTTAATGATATGTGGCAAACATCTAAAGACTGCACTTGAATTTTGCCTTTGTCAAACACTGCTAATTGAAGCTTAGGTTGAATTTCTTGACTCCATGGTGGCACTGAGAAAAGGGAGGTTTTTTGCATTTGTGGATAAAACTGAGTTTGGATTTTGAAATATGAGCTGAGCAAATGTTAGCGTTACCTCAGACCTGTAGTTAGCAAGGTCTTTGTTAGAGGGCGGAAAGGCTATTGGCACTTCAGTGTTGTGCAGAACAAAACACTTGTTATTTCTTTCAGGATTCCTTAAAGACTGGAGGCTCAAACTTGCACATTTTCTTCCAAGCAAGTGTTAACACTGCAACTGGCAGCAGTTGTCATTCTTGCAGATTTTAGTCAGGAAATAGCTTGAAAATCATTGTACTAGGGATTTATCTGACTTGCTTGTATCAACATGTTTTTTTGTAGCATGTTGGTAATTGGCAGTGTAGTGTGTGTGTTTGTAATCGGCAGTCTGTGAAGCTCCATGGTTTTCAAGCTCTGTCTAAGATACAGCTCGCTAGCCTCAAGTGACACAAGCAAACTGGAAAACCAGCAGCAAACGCTACATAGCTTTTTGGGATGATTTATGGGTGTTCTGGTCAAATTTGATCCTTGGGAGTTGAGTGGAGGAAAAACTAGTTTTCCTTTGCAAGCATTCTTACTTTCGCCATTTCCCTTGAATCAGGGTCCAAGAAGCGGCAGTGCAAAGTGCTCTTCGAATACGTCCCGCAGAACGAGGATGAGCTGGAACTCAAGCTGGGGGATGTGATTGACATCAATGAAGAGGTAAGCTGTTTTACAGAGCTGATCGTCTCGTTACGGGGTGAAAATTGAATTACAAGGATGTTGGAAAAACAGCATAGGAAGTAGCATATCTGAAGCTAAAACTAATGGTTTAGAAGTTCTTTCTCTCAGGATCTAAACCTAACCCCCTAGATATGTAGGGGAAGTATTTGATCATCGCAGCAATAAACTGTGATCTGTTTGTTACACAGATTCCTTTTTTGAAAGAGTTCTACAGTTCTTCGGCCCTGTCCATGTGATCCTTGTTTTTAGGATGCTTATGTTAAAACTTTTTGACCAGTTTCTTTTAAGTTGACATACTCTAACTTGGTTTATGTGAAAAATGTTATTTGACTTGATTTTCCAGTTTTATGCTTTCTTGCAAACTCTTTGAAGCTTTAAACTAATAGTAACAGTATTCAGCGGAGAAGCCTGTACCTGTAGTACAATATATTTCAACCCACTTGCACAAAAATATGGAGCATACAAATGCACTCAACAACATGTTATTATTTCTATTGCCTTCCTTTTCCACTGGGTAAGAAATACAGTTAAAGATATGTCTTGATGTTCAGACTTTGATGGCAATGGCCCTATGTATTTGAGTGGGGGTTTGGGGTGTGGGTTTCTTATCTTTTCCTACCCACGTCCTTCATTGGTATCTGGTCTGTTCAATAGCAACTTGTGTGGTGGGAGGCTTGAATATGTGGGAAGAGCATCTCTTACAAGAGTGGAATCTGTCAGGGAACCTGCGGAAAAGACCAGAGCAATTGTGGGAGGAACCTTTTCAGAACTGAGGTGGAGAACTTCTGCACAGCATGCTCTGACCTTCACTGGTGCCGTCTGTTCTTACCACCTCCCTGAGGGCCTGAGGGAAGGAGAAGGCTGAACTTTTCATGCTCGCCATGTGTCTGCTGGTGCTGTTTAAGTAGCTGTATGAGATTGTGGTGTTCACATGCATGACCTCTTTTGAAGAGAGTGCTAACTCTCCAGGATCCCGACAGTTGCCAGGAAGGACTTTTCCATTCTCATAGCAAGGAAAAAGTTATACTTTTAGATGCATTTGTACTAATGACTTCTAGAATTTGTTCTCTTTGAATAAACAGAGCAAGTGATTTGTAAAACCTGCTCACTGAAATCACAGTTTCATAAATACCATTGTGTGTGGGTGTTTCGTAAAGGAGTGCTCCTGGATAACCTCACCGGTTTAATTTGTGGATAATGCCTGTACACGGCAGTCATGACTTTCAATGGTCCAACGTAAGCATTTACAAGAGGTAGCACTTACAGTAAACTGTTGTGCATGCTTCTGTTTCGGGTCGCACATGTCAACATATGGAATTATTTTGGGAGGGGTGTATCAGAGATGACCAAGTAGCCAAACAGAATAAAAAGATCAAAGCATTTCCTCATCTGGTTTCTTAAGGGAAACATAGATTTTATTTTATTCTTTCAATTTTTTTGGGGGGTCAGTCCCCACGCTTCTTCCTTTCCTAATGACTTGAAAATGCTTAGTTGTAGTACCCAGCCTTTGCTATTTCTGAGAAAAACTGTTAGTCGATTTTTTTAAGCAAATGATACCAGGTAGAAAAATATTGTGGCTAACTATTAGCACAGAGCTGTTTGCACACTGTTTTTATGATGGTGTAGAATAGACCTTACGGGTGTAGGCTAGGTCTGCTTCACAAAACTGTACTGATGGACCAGAAATGTGAAGAACGGTAGAAAATACCATCCATTGGTTGTGCAATATGCTGGGATAACTTGTCGTAGGTAACTTGTCTTCACTACTGTGAGACGATTTACTTCCATTTATATATAAAAAGTGCTATTTATATATATGCAGGTAACTCGTAACAGTTACTTCAAGGAAAGATCATTTGGTCTCTTTTTTTTAATAGGGAAAATAAGGCAAAGTCAGCTCCCCAGGGGGATCAGTTCTACCAGTTACCTGAGAATAATTCCGTATTTAGCCCTTGCAATTGTTTTCATAAATTGAGTAGTTCCAACTGACACTACTGATCGTGAAATAAAAGATGGAAGCAGATGGAAATTAAATGGCTAATATTGAACAATAGAGAGCAGGCTACAAGGATCAGAAGTAGCTTTTAGGGAAGAAGGCCCTTGTGCTATGTGCTGGCTGAATCCGCAGGGTTTTGTGTTTACAGAACATGTGGGTTTTGCGTGCAAAATACACACGCGAAGTGCACGTGATAGCTATATCTTTGCTGTACAAGTTTTGTTTCTCCTTTGTATCTTCCCCCCGCTCCTGTCAGATGCAGCGCTAAATAGCAGATTTATTTTTGTAGTATTATATTTGTAGTATTTGCATGCTGTGTTATCAAGCATAATTGAAATTCATATGACTCCACTAATGGAGTTTTTATTAAAAAAAAATATCAGATTGGCAAAACTGCTTGTTTCAGCCTTCCCCCCCCCCCCCGGCCCCTTGTTTAAAGTCTGAATTTTCGTCATCTTATAGAAGTAAGTTGATGGGATTTACACTCAAAAAAAGTACAGATGTGCGTACCAGAGCTGTAACTCCCTCTTGTGGAAATTGTATCGTGGTAAGATTTTGAAATGGAAGATAAGAGTTGTGAAATTGTCATCTCTGTTGCTAGTGCCCAGAGATGCACAGATGCTGTCCACCAAAGCGTGTAGAACTTTTTTAACCTGTGTTTTAATGTCGATTAAAGATACTTTCTCTGGTAATATAGTTCTTACATGGTCAGGTTTTTTAAAGACAGCGTGACGAGGAGGCTGAAGCAAGTCCGCTGAAGAAATTTTTGTTTTATTTCTGACTGTCTCTGAACGGGCATCGCTTTGCCTTGCAAGTCTGTAAAGTGCTTTACTGACCTTATTTCTTGGCAGAAGAATAAACGGATGCTTGAGTTGCTTTCTGTCTCATAAGCATTAAAAGTCCCTTTCTCATGGCTCTTGGTGAGTCAAGACATTTGAATTTTAGTTTTCTGTAATGTATTATGTGAAGCATGAGGCGCCGGAGCCTGGTCAGCACTTGTCAGTAATCTATGCTTAAAATTTGTTTCAGAAGACCAGACTCTGAATTTGAACCATCCACAGCAAAGCTATTTTTGATCACCAGGATGTCTTTAAAAATAACAGTGCTCTTTTCATTGCCTGTCTGTCTCTGTAGCTGCCAGGTTTTGCATGCGTTCTGCTTGCCTGGAGGTAGGCTAGCGTTTAAAAACTATGCCTGTGTGTCAGGCGTAGTGACCTACAAAACAAGGCTAAAAAAAGATAATGTAAACAACTGCTGGGTTGGTTCCCCCCCGTTGCATTTCTTTCTTATCTAAAAACAGCTTTCCAGCCCCAAAACAGAGCAATTAAAATGAAACATTTTGAAGATTCATCTTAATTATAGTTTTAAAATGGTGCTCATTAGGCAAATACAAGCAATTTATTTAAGATATTTTGAAAACTGTTCATAAATGTGAAGAGCACAATTCTTACTCGGTCTTCTGGCATTGTTTTACACCGTCGCCTATGCATGCCCAGCTTTTGCTTGTCCTGCTTTGGACTGTGAGGTATTCCTGGTAAACGTTCCATTAAATTTTGGAGTATTGCAGTGTAAATGACACACCAGGAATCCGAGCACATAACCGAGCATTAGAGTCATTATGTTCCCTAATTCCTGAACGGGTTTATTTCCAGTGCAAAAATGAGGTTTTGTGAATAGCAAAGCCAACAAAATTTGGCATCCAACAGACTTCTGCCCTTTAGGACTGCTGTGTGGCACCACAAAATCCTTGTGCATCTCGGCCGCCTTCATCGGCTGGCCAGCTCTGATGGGAAAGTATCTGCACCTTCTCACACATCTAGAGCTAGGCATATGCTGTTCAGCCAGTTGCCTCCTGCTAGAAGGAATGGACAGCTTAGTTTTCCATTGCTCTGTGATGTCCTTAATGACTCTTCTCTGTTCTACTCGACATGATCTGTAGAAATTATATCTTTGAAACTTGTCTTTTGATCAAAATTGTTTGAAGCTGTTCAATGGATACGAGGCCAGTGGGAATAGGACTGGTGGAAACTGGACAAGACAGAGGAAAAGACAGACGGACAACAAGAATACATAAAAATTTCCTTAGAAAGCCAGGCTAAAAGTTGCATCTTTATTCCATAAACAGTTTAATATTTTCTTCTTCTGTTAGATATGTAATGCCTGTTGTTCTGTCTTACCTTGAACAAGTTGATGAACGTTTTGCTGCTCTTCTGGATTTACTGGCATAGGGCTAGTCTCGTGTTTCAGGATCACTGCTGTAGTGATAGAAGTGACAGTAAATTATTTTCCTGCTCTTCTTTTTGCCCACTGTTTCTACATCTTTGGCAGGTTTCTTTAAAGAGAAATCATGGTCATTTGAACTCTCCCAAAGTCGTTTGTAGAGTTTTATAAGTGAAGTATGGATGGAATTGATAGGAATTTCCTTTTGCTTTATTGGTAATGTGCAAAATATTTCTATACAGGTGGAGGAAGGCTGGTGGAGTGGAACACTGAATGGAAAGGCAGGGTTGTTTCCTTCAAACTTTGTGAAAGAATTGGAATTGACGGATGATGGAGAAACACAGGACAGTCTGGATGACACAGGTGGTATTCTGTTTGTTGTAAATCCTTAGCAAAGTCATTTTAGATCTCAGGTATAATTTGGAGTATTATGGTTGTGGTACAACAAAAGTTGTAAAGAATTCAAGCTTCCTAAGAATGGTAAGTATTTAATTTCATTCTAGAAAATATTGATGCTGAGTGTGAAACCTGTCTTGCTCCCACTACACTTCTAATAAAATTGCAGTCAAGGTCTTGATCTTGCAAATGTATATTCTGCATTTTATCACTAGAAATTTTATCATATTCAGAGTCGAGCTTTTTTTACTATTGGATATAAAATTATTCTTCTGTGTAGTAGCTTTTTTCAGTCTTATTCTCACAGACATGAGTTCTCTAACATGGAAAACTTAAGCATTTAACCATGCCAGCTGAGAATTTAAAACTTGAATTGAGTCAAAACAGTGTAGACAGCCTCAGCTTAAAATGAATCCTGGGAAGGGGGCCCTAGTTCTTTATTATGTTTGAATCTAACAATAAAATGTTTTTAAGGCAGTGTTTACACTTAGCCATTCCTTTGTGGCTATGACCGTATAGCTCGGACAGAAGGAGACGGTCCATGGCGGAGCATAGTTGAGTGGTGCCAGGCAGGTGCATGCTGTGCAGGCAATTACTTTGTTCCCTGAAACTGCACTTTAGAGGCATTCTGTCTGTGAAGACCTGTTTGAGGACTGGGGATTTGTGATATGATACTGCTGGAATGGGAGTGTTCTTTGGGAACAGCGTCTTAATGTGAGTTAATAGATGCTTAAAGACAGCTGTGTAATGTTCAAGTAGAAGAAGTGATATTTTTTTTTTCTGCTTGTAGTAATGTGCACCCTCGTTTACAAGATGTTCTGTATTGTTTCTAACAAGGGTTTGCTGAAAGACAGGAAAGAAGAGTCTGGCTTAGATTTTTTTGGCAAATTGTGGACATAATTGCAGTAGTGTAAAACAAGAGTTGTTTGACTTGAGCAGTCCCAAATAGCTCAGTGGCTGTCTCCTTGGAGGTCAAGTTCACTAAGTTTAGTGGGGTCTGGTGAGATGAATTTACAAATGGGTATGTGTTGGTCTTAATTCCTGAATACTGAGATCAGTGGGACTGAACAGTAATTTGAAGTAATTGTATTTTCTGTCAGTAACTAGCAAGTTATGGTTATCAGCCCTTCACACCCCCAGGGGTTACATTTAATGCTCCGTGCTTTCACAGTCAGGATCTCGAGCATCTGCTAGTTCTTTTTGCACTCCCGGGAAACAGTAAATGCCCCATTCACTGAGCTATGGTCTTTCAAACATGCAACCTGGACTTTTTTCATCAATGATGAGAAGCTGGCACAGGAAGGACATGGACCTGTTGGAGCAGGACCAGAGGAGGCCACAAAAATGATCAGTGGGATGGAACACCTCTGCTATGAGGAAAGGCTGAGAGAGCTGGGGTTGTTCAGCCTGGAGAAGAGAAGGCTGCGGGGAGACCTTATTGCGGCCTTTCAATACTTAAAGGGGGCCTACAAGAAAGATGGGGATAGTCTTTTTAGCAAGGCCTACTGCAACAGGACAAGGGGTAATGGTTTTACACTAAAGGAGGGTAGATTTAGACTAGATATAAGGAAAAAATTTGTCCCAATGAGGGTGGTGAAACACTGGAACGGGTTGGCCAGAGAGCTGGTAGATGCCTCATCCCTGGAAACACAAGGCCAGGCTGGATGGGGCTCTGAGCAGCCTGATCTAGTTGTAGATGTCCCTGCCCATTTCAGGGGGGATGGACTGGATGGCCTTTAAAGGTCCCTTCCATGCCAAAGTATTCTAGGATTCTAGGAAATCTCTAGCTATCCTTTTAGATACCTAAGAGGGATAAAACTAACTGAAGAATAACTTATTTGATGAAAGGTAAGAAACTGAAGTCAAGAGGCTATGTAACTTTGTGGTATTGTCAAACCCCTTACATTTATGGTTGAGGGAAGAGGCTTTAATCTTTATTGCAATTCCCAGCCATGCATACACTGGGAAAAATTTAACTGAAAGGCTAAAAGATGTGGAGGCTATTTTGAATTTGGTTTATAAAAGCTGTCTATTTTTGCATGACTATCTCCTGGAATTCTGCACATGGAAATAGTTTGCCCATGAATACTAGTTTGTAGGTTTTAACAGATTTGACTGTAACTTAAAAATTTAAAAAAGAAAAAAAAGTCTTAAAAGCTCCTAATACCTAAATTAAGCTCTTCTCTGAACTACATTTTTTGGGGGTGGATAAATGTTGTCCCCTAAAGCTAAAAGATTTAAAGAATCTTAAATACTTGTTATCTACCAGTGATTAATCTCAAACAACTGTATCTGATTTAATATATTTAATCATTTAAAATGGGTTTTAAGTGTTATCAGGTTAAAAAGCTGTTTAAATAAATTTGCAAGAAACTTTTCAGGTATTTTCGATAGTGCATTTTGAGCAATAGGAAAATTTCACTTTGGTGCCTTGAGAGGCATCACTCTACTACTGAAACACACTGTTTTGTCCTGTGGCTGTTGAAACATGGTAGGACTCATTATGGACCTTTATTGATTTTTTTGCTTTCAGCAGCTATAGCTGTGCAAATGACAAGCTTTTAAATGTTGGACTAAAAACACTTCTTCAGAGAATGCCTAAGCAATGTTTCATAAAACTAATGGAAAACATAACATTGACAGACTGTGGAGCCTGAGTGATAATTGAAATAGCAAGAAATACGGGTGATCTAATGACTTAGTTGCCAGAGTATTCAATGCAATACTGGTGTCACTTAAAATGGTCTTATGTTAAATATACAACTAGAACAAGTGAGAGATATTACAGCTACAGTAATGTTCCTGGAAAAGCTGTTTGACAAAAGCAGTGCACACAGATGTGTTACTTCCACTTTTTTTTCTAGAAAAGCAAAATAAAAAATTTCAGATATTAAATCAATTTGTTCTTTCTTTTTGTACTTTCAGAGTCTGTTTTTAGTGGTCCTACCTCACCTGTGGTCTCTCCAGGAAATGGGAGTGAACCTGGATCTGGACCAGCACAGCCAAAGAAAATCCGAGGTATTGGGTTTGGAGATATCTTTAAAGAAGGCTCAGTGAAACTTAAGTCAAGATTATCCAGTAATGAATCAGAAGATAAAAAGCAAGATAAGGTTTGTATCAGTTCATATTGTTATTTTGGGGTTTCCTGTAAAAATAATTTAAAAGACGTGGAATCTGAAGACATAGTATCTTACAGATGTTGAATACACAGGCCATTTAAAAATTTGTCAATATTGTTCCATAATCAGACCATAATCATCTCATAGGGCTCTTGCCTATAAAACAAAACAAACCCCCTCAAACTTCTTTCATAGTAAGTTGTATTTAACATTGATTCCAATACATCTGTTCAAATGTCTTGGTATTTAAAACATTAGAGAGGGAAAACCAAGCTGATATAAAAATTGTCGTTTCAAAGCCATATGGTGTAAGACATGATAACTTCTCAAACACATCTACAGTACAAGGTCTCTCGGAGTTCTCTTTGTAACAGACTTTGTATACAATCTGGGACAAGACTGTTAAGTCTTCCTGTACAAGTTAAACTTGGCCTTTAAAACAAGGAATACTTGGGGGTTTCTTTAGTTTTTGGTTTGGGTTTTTTTCCAAGTTTTGGTGGATGTTGAAGTTGCTGTTCTAGGTGTCAGCCATCATTACCAATGTAAATGTCCTTCAGTCAATGCTGCAAAGCTTTTGGCTTTGGTGATGTCATAGGTTAACGAGCTACATAAAGTGCTGATTCTGTAAGCCTGAAAAATACTGTTCTGCAATTTTGCATCCTCTTTCATTTTCTTTTCCCCCTTTTTTATGAGTGGAAAAAGGAGCGCTTTTATTTTCTGTATCAAACTGAAAGCTTAGGAGAGAGCAGATAATGTGATGATAGTGAAATTCCTTTAGTTTGAGTTTTATTTTGATCTGAACCCGAGCACGCTCTTATCCCTTGGAAGCAGAACAGCGATGCTCAGTCCTTTATCTTGAACTTATGCATTGTTTATACCAGGAGCTTATGTATGGATTTTCAGCTTTTGATAAATTCAAGGAAGCTGAGATAATCCAGTGTTTCAGTTTTTACTCAGGTGATCAATTCAAGAGAGCTTTTACAACCTTTGTCCAATTTCAATTTTTTGTCTGTGGGTTATGGTCATCAATGCTGTTTTGCTGACTGATTTGCTTTCCTCCGCTGCTATGGAAATAATTGGAATGGTGTAGTGCAAAAGGTGGGGTGAGTCCCTGGGAAGAGGGTAGGGACAGAGACTTCCTTGAATGTGTTTTCCCTCTGTAGCAGTGCTCATCCGCCTATAGACATGGTGTGTGTCCTCTTTGTTTTTGGTCCAGTCAAAACATCAGATGATTCAGAAAATGAAAGTTACAGCAGTGTTGCCTTCTGTTTAAGGCTTGGGGAATGTTATCTTCTAAGGAAGACATTGTTCAGCTTGGAGACGAGAAGGCTCCGGGGAGACCTTATTGTGTCCTTTCAGTATATAAAGGGGGCTTATAAGAAAGATGGAGAGAGACTTTTTACCAGGGTCTTTAGTGACAGGACAAAGGACAATGGTTTTAAACTGGAAGAGGGTAAATTTAGATTGGACATAAGGAAGAAATTTTTTATGATGAGGGTGGTGAGACACTGGAACAGGTTGCCCAGAGCAGTCGTGGATGCCCCATCCCTGGAAGTGTTCAAGGCCAGGTTGGACGGGGCTCTGAGCAACCTGATCTAGTGAAAGATGTCCCTGCCCGTGGCAGGAGGGTTGGACTGGATGATCATTGAAGGTCCCTTCCAACCCAAACCATTCTATGATTCTATGAAGGCACATGAATTTTCCTTGGTTCTCTCCAGGCTTTGTCCCTTGAAGTAAGAGTCTGTGGGATCACTACATCTTTGTGCGACTGCTGTTAGACTAGCGCTTCAGGACCTAGCTTTCAGTTTGCTCTCTTGTCATGAGATTGTTTAAAAGTGTGTTTCCCTACTTTCTACTTTGTAACTTGGGACTATAAAGATCCTGTCTAAAGTATGTTCAATTCATGTGAAATCTGCTCAGACATTTTGAATTATGTTATTTGACTGTGTATAAACACTAAAATATGTTGGCCCTCTGTTTTGTTACTTGGCTTGTCTGGATAGTTGTAGGCCATTTCTCAGCAAGAGGGGAAATGAAGTGAGAAAACAGTTTTGCATAGCTTAAAGACAATGAAATAAACAGTTGAGTTTAGCACTTCATTTTCCACTTATGCTTGTTGCTGAGTCATCCCAAAGGTGGACAGACTTACAGAACAACCTGGAGAGCCCTAGGGAGATAATTCTCATGAAGGTCTCACAAAAATGGATGGCTTTGGATTTGTGCTTAACTGGCTTTGGAGTTAGGTGGAGGGATGCTGGAAGGGCATTCTCTAAGCCAGTAAAGAAAAAAGCCATCATCAGGAAACTCTAGAGCAGAGAGGGCTTTTTTCCCTTGGGAAAAACTGGGAGACTGTTCAGCCCAGAAAGGCTGAGCACTGATGTATCTGAAATGCTCAAGAGTATATATGCTCCTGCGGGAGAGAGAGAGAGAGGTTTCAGCTGGTCCCAGCATCCTGCCTGGGCTCAGGTTATTTATACCCCCTCTTGCACTTCTAATTGCATCTCGTTTTGGAAGGGGGAAGTGTAGAAACTATTTCCATGTTGGATGGACTTGTTTAATCTCATAGGTGGGTTATTTTAGTGCTTCCTTCATATAGCATTTTGGAGCGAGTTAAATTGCATATGTACTCCAAGAACATCCCAAGTGACTGTGGCTTCCTCTATGGTATGCCAGAGGTATCAAACACCAGCCCACAGGCATCATCTGGTTTTAAGGACAGTAGGTCTGGTTTCTCTGGCAGCAGAAAGTCTGCAAAGTTTAACTGTAAATGAAAATGAACAGAGTAACTAAAGGCAATGGGATTTTTCACGTCAGTAACACTATTAGGGCTGCTCAGGTAAGTACTGACTGTAAGATCATATTCTGTGTTTGTAGCTCATAGGGCTGTGAAGAAGTGGCTGCAACTGAAGCTGTCTGAATCTTCCTGGCAGCTCAGTAAGCCTCCTGGGGGAAAAAAAATAATATTGGAACAATTATTTTGGTTAGATGTTAACTCTGAATCTTGTTACCGGTTGCAATGCCTCTGTGTTTTTTTGGTTCAGGAGAAATCTCTAGTGACATTTTTCTGTTCTGGTTCTGTTCGGTACGAATCGCTAAGAGTGAAGGGAACCTGGGATGGGCTTTCATGTGCTCCTACATTTGTCTGAGCAGTTAAAACCTGATTGCGTCTTCTGCTGAGGTGGTGTATGGCTACTGAATATTCCTGCTTTATTCCAGTGCAAAGTAAGCGTGGTCAGTGAGTTACTTTAGCAGACCTGTTAAATAACTGCTTCTGCTCTGGGCTGGAGGAGGCAATTTTCAGGATAATGGAATAGTAACGCTTGGAACTGCTGAAATATGATTGCAGAAGTGTATCTGGCAATGTCCTGACATGGGTTTCCAGTTTGAAAGCTGTGCTGTGTCTTTAACTGGTAGACAAAATTCTAATTGCAGTGGCTGTAATGAAGTAAATACAGTAACTTAAGTACTTAATGGGAAAGCTCATTGAATCTCTTGGAGATGGTCATTCCCATCATCTCAGCTACTGAAAGCCTGAGTATGTCCCGTAGCCTAATCAAAAGTAAAACTCAATGAATTTTTGTTAACAACGCTCTCTTTTGTTCTTTAGCCATCACCTAACCATCCCCCTGGAGCAAAGCTAATTCATTTTCCCAGTACAACAAAAACTGAAAACTCATCAGAAGTAGTAAAATCAGAAGCTGAAAGTAAACCAAAAGGTAAGGCTGATGGAACTTTACATCTATTGCTTGGTAATCTTCCCTACAGAAGTATTTGGTTGTCACTTTTTTTTGCGTTATACTTTTGTGTATATGGGGGTTTTGTGTTCTGTTCCTTTGAAGAGTTACGAAATGCGAGAGTCTGAAGGATTTTTTTTTTTTTTTTTGCTTGCATTTCTGTGGAAAATGAATCAAAAACATTTATAGGGTTGTCTCCCAGAACAAAATAAGGCTGGGGTATGAAGTTTTATTGCAGCAGCTCCTTTGCATTAATTTGTGACGTTGACGTGCTCAAACTGACTTACTTTCTGCCTAGCTTTTAGTCTTCAGCTAGGATGCTGGAAATCTATTGCTATGGAACAGTCCCCTAACTCAGTTTCTGTCCCTAGCCTATAGAAGTGACTCTCCAGGCTCAGGATTTACCGTGGTGTTGCTAGTGTGTTGTCATAACTGTATGCAAAGTTTCTTGCATCAGAAAGTTCATGCTTATGTTATGTTGAAGTCTGTTCCCTAGATAATCCAGTTCCATTGTGATTCTGTTTATAATAACTTCTTTTTTATTTTTTTTACTATCACTAAGAATTTGTGACTTCATCTAACTACCAAATTGCATAGTTTTATCTAGAGAGATATTTTTAAGTCAACCCAAAACATCTTGTGGGAGTGCCAACTCCATATAAAAAAATTAACTTCAATTATGTGATGCATAGACAGCTCATTTCGCCTGGTTCCAGAGCAGACTTTTTTGACTTCCGTATTGTAATTTCAAGTATATTTTTGTTTTATGTGGAAATACTTTATTTTGGTGTAAGTGGGTTGTTTGACATGGAATGCATAGTTTGCAGAAATAAGAAGACTATGACAAACAATTGCCTTTTTGCCTGTGTTCGGGAGTTGTGTAATCTAGCACAACAGGGCACTTGAAATGGCAGGTTTGTTAGTCAGAGCCCTAGTTTATCTGTAGCTATAGCAGTATATAGGGCATCCATGCCATTTTAGCTGTATTTTGGCTTTACTGAATTGGATAGCTATAAATAGCATTGCCATGTTTACAAACAGCTGATCAATGTCAAGAAGTGTTTGATGTAATGACTTGAGAGTAGTTAATACTTAAGTTCTGCCATTGCAAAGGATATATCAAAAATTTATGTACGATGCATTCGAAAGTTGATGCTTACTTGCAACTTAAAAAGCTTTACTAAACTTCAAAATTGGGATGCTCTTGGGATCTTGCTTTTAAGCTATTCCAGTGTTATTGCTATAAAAGCCAGCAAGACAACGTGCAGCCCTGAACATTGTGAAATTTGACTTGTCTAAAATTTTGCATAAAAATTAACCCAAGTCTGCCTAAAAAATCTGAACATTCAGTACTGAACACTTAGAACATTCAGTATGTAGCTCTTTTCATAATCTCAGGTGCATCTCGTACTAAGAGCATAGAAATTGGAGTAATCCAGTAGTCATGCTGAGTCTCTGCTCCCCAGAGAAATGAATATGTCAGAGAGGAACTTAAATATGGTAGTAATAGATGCTGTAGGAGAACACCAGTAGATAATACCTATAGACACCATTTAAGAACATCTTAGAACCTTTGGAAGAAATCTTGGTTTTCTTCCTTAATGTTTTTATTTTAATATAGAACATATTATAGTTTATGTATATCATCCTCAGTTTTGAGAGAGCAAGTTTAACATAAACTGTGTTCAATATGTTAGCAAATAAACAGAGATCTCTAAAATGTTTAGACTGGTGTGGCTTATTTTGTGGTGTGGTGCTGCTATTTCTGGGAAGCTTGTTTTGGCCTCTGGTGCAAGTATGTAAAAATATTTTGTTTAAAAAATAAAATAATCACAATTTGACCGGTCTTTCCCCCCGTTATGTTAGAATACAACATCTGTGATTCCTGCTACTGCATTGTTAGTCCCCAGTCTTTGGAAAAGATACAGTTTTAAGCTACCTTTTATTAAAAATATTTACTGAAGTTCAGATTTACTATTTTGTAAATACCGTCTTAGATTTAAATGCTAGAAAGCTAAACTGGACTCTATCTTAACTACTGGGAGAGTATCAGGCTCACAAAATAAGATGCTGAAGTGGCAAATTGTACATACTCTTAGCGTACGTGGCTGGGTTTCTCGGGCGGTGCTGACTGCTGGGGTTCGCAGCCTGGCACACATGGGGACCCCGGCAGCCTGCGGGCTGCAGGGCTCCCTGGCTCCAGCCTTCCTGGCGGCTGGAGCAGAGCGAAAGGTGCCCTTTCTGGCATGGTTTTCTGTCTGTTGTGAGACTTGGTGTACGTGAGGAGAGGAGAAGCGCTTGGAGGAGGAGGAGAGAAGGGAAGGATTGCGTAGTTCAGCTATACTGGCCAAATCCCCAGGCAGTAAGGAAATGCATGTATTTTTACTGAATCAGGATGTATAGAAATGTATTACACTTGTGTTGCACTTATTCATTAGTAATGAATAAAATCCCTGAATTTGATAGATATTTGCAGTGTGCTGTTGATATTTTTTTTTTTTTTTTTTTTAGTCTGTGTGAATTTTTTTTTTTTTACTTTGATTTAAACATTTATCTCTGACATGGTTCTGCTTATGTTCCTGTAATTCTTCACAAACCACAATACAATCTATAGTTGAGCATTTTTGATCACTAGATAAGGCAGTAAAATAATACAAGTTCTTGTACCTAGGATTACTCATGTGGTTACATATCTATGTATATCTATATAGATATCTGCATATATATATCTATATCTTAAGCTTGGCATACTTTTGCATTTTCATGAAGTGGTTGTCACTGACCAGGTAGATTTTTATTTACGAATACAATTTGTGCATTTTATTTTAACTAAAGATTTTTATCTTGATTAAACAGAATACAACAACAAAAAGATTCAACTGCATCTCACTCATTTATTTTCTTACCATCCAGCAAAAGGCAGTCATTAAGACTTGCAGGTGACCCCAGTGACTTGATGTTGTGCTACTCTCTAACTGGGGGCTGACGAAGCCGCTCACCTCTGCGTGTTGTCAGTGCCAAATACCTGATAGGTTATGGCAGCACATTAGAGTCCTTTTTGTTTGCTTCCTCTTCCTTAATCTGTCAGAGCCAGAAATCCAGCCTTGTTATCTGCTAAATTCTTTTAAATTATTTTAAATGTGCTGGGGTTAAAGGTGTAAAAAATGCTTTGCAATCAAGACTTCTATATTAATGTATTTTGGCTTTTCTCACGTTGTTTTTGTTCTAGCATGGAAAAAGACAACAGATTGTCCTGCTTTTTCACCTGAAATCATTAATTAGTTATTGAACTGGAATTATTCTTTCTACTTTTGCAGCAGAGGCTGTGACTGTCTGAGTTGATCACTCAGATGAGCGCTGGTTTCAGATGCTTAGCCAAGGGATTCTTTTACCTCAGTTACTCGATTTCACTGCAGAATTTCAGCAAATGTGCTGCTTGGGTATTTGAAGTGTCTGTAATTGTACATGTTAATAAAGGATGTCACCTTGAAACGATTGCATGTATTTAATTAGGATTGCAAATTTAAATTTAGATCAATTTTGAGAAAATATCGTATAAATTCTCAATAAAAAGCTTGAAACCATTTTTGTCTAAAGTAGCTCAAAAATGAATATATAATGCTATGGGGAGGATTAGATAAGCTGTTACAATTTTAACTGAGTAGGCTCCTCTCTTCTCCCTCTGATGTCAGAGTACTTGGAATTAAGTTGCTGTTGTGGAAAAAATGTTTTAGAGCTTAAACTACTGACTTCAGAAAGATTTCTCTTCATTGCTCTGTAAATATATAATCTTATTTTTCTTGTGATATGAATGACACACTGAACATTTGTAAAGCAGTCCCAGATGGCTGGTGTCTAGAAGAGAAGTATAATTATAGAGTTAATTTCTGAACTCTCCTTTCGGACAGCGTAAGTGAGCTGGTATTATGTATGTTACTTCCCATGGTATGCAAATGTAGTTAATTGTGCTGCTTTGTTTCAGCCAAGGAATATTGCAGGACAGTATTTTCCTATGAAGGCTCAAATGATGAACTCAGCTTTAAAGAAGGCGAGATCATTCAAATAATCAGTAAGGTAAGATGTTCAATCTGCTTTAACCATTTATATAGCTTTTGTGGGTTTTTTACAGTAGATAATGTGTGAAATGTGAAAGCAGGAGAGTCTGTTGAAGTGGATATTCCTGTAGACTGATTTGCCTCATGTGAGGGTCAACTCTTTGCTTCTGCACTTGGTGGAGATACAGATGTCCTTAAAGATCATTCCAGAGTGGGAAGTTATCTTAGATCCCTCAAAGGCCAGTCGGATCAGTATCAGTACCCAGTACCAAATGCCTTTTCAGTGAGGAAACTGGAAAAGCTTTGCAAATAGCTCTTTTACCTTCAGAACTTGCTGTACTTTTTCTCTGGTGATACAACAGGCTGACCTAGAGGAGGTGGTTGGGAAGTATTATCATGTCAAAAGGTGAGAAATTAAGTTCTGTACTTAACTGGTTTTGATCCAGGTATTGTGGAAAAAAAAAAAGAGCAAATATTTTCAGTAGGAGAATGAAGTCCAGGTGTTAGAGACACTTGGTATTTCAGAATAACCATACAGAAGTTAATGATACTGTCTGGCTATTTAGAGAAAGATGATTATTTAGTTGAATGTTTCTGTTTGTGTTGAATATTGAAAACACCTTTTTGAAAGGTCATCTTGTTACAGAGAGGGTTTTTAGCAAGAAATGAGCCTACCTGTACTTAATTTTCCTGCAGTACTCTGCAGTCTCTTGTTAGTTACTATTTACATGCTGCTATATTAAGGAATCACAACTTGCCTAAAAAAAGGGAAAGTTTCTTTTTTTTGTTGTTTTTTTTGTTTTGTTTTGTTTTCAGCCTTCAGAAGGTTGCACAAGAAAAATAACACTTTGTTTCTTTAGGAGGATTTTAAGTTTATGGAAAAGACAGCCACTTTTCTTAACAAGAAAATATATTATCAGTATTATTGACTGTAACTACAGTGGAAAAGAGTAGTTATGGAAGGCTCTTCTTTTAAACGTGACAGCCCTCGCCCCAGGGGATTATCTTCACTGTATCTCTCGTCTCTCTGTCCTTTTAAACCAATTTACCCAAAGCATGTGCTGGTCCAAAATGGGGTGAAGAAGAGTTATCCAGAGCAGAGCTCCCCCTCCAAAACCATCTTCTGAAGTCTGAGTGCATTGATGTATCTGTCAGGTGGTTGACTCAGTCCAGATCTTGCCAAGCGTTAAGGTATTTTTCTTTTAGCACATACACTTTGTGCAAAGCCTGTCCCCCTTGGCCACTTCTTTTCTGTTTTTTCTGCATATGATCATTTTCTGTGGAGTTGTCTCTGACTTTGTAGCATACGTCAGCACTGTCTAAACAAAGTTTAGCAATAGGTGCCTTATCCCATTCACGACGGCACCCTGTTCAGAAATTGGACTCTACAGTACTTAACTGAAAGGGTGACGGAGGAAGAAGTGAAAGAAAACTTTAGCAAATGTTTACTTTGAGCACTAATCACCTATTCAGGCCTTTTCTTGTTGATTCCTCCTTTAGTTTAATGTGGGGTGGGATTTTTTTTTTATAATTTTATTTGATATTTTATTTCCCCCCTCTCCTTTACTAATTCAGTGTCTCAGCTGAACCGAGTGCTGAGTTGTCAGTGTTGTGTGCTGAACTTTGGAATGAGCTACTTGGTGCTGCTAACAGTGGCACATGTCACCAGTAATCGGCTTGGATTTGTATGGAGGAGTGACATTTGCAGTATTTTGGATCTGAGGCAAAGAGGAAAGCTGTTGTTTATGCTGCTAAAATATTCAGATGCGGTCATACTTTCTGTTATGGACAAACTAAGGCCTCGATCCTGTAAGATCATGTAATGGATTTCTGTGCCACTGAATTAATTCGCCTTTTTTTTTCCCTTATGTCTTAATGTGGTTATTTTTTCCCTCAGTAGGGTATATTCTCTTGCTTCTTCACCCTTTTCAGACCAGCGGACCTGATCAATCACATCAGAAGCACTTTTATTCAGTAGAATTGTGTGTTACTTCAATGGCACTTGACGTATTTACTGAATAAGTTGCCGATCAAGGAAGTCGAGAATATTGAATGTTGTGCATTGGGTCATAACTGGTTTTATGTGCTTTCCTTCCCTTTGCAGGTCGTATCCTTATACCCTTATCTTATATATGACGTAATATAATTTCATCCTGCTTTTTAGACAGCAAACAAAAAGTGACCAAACCTGGTCAGATCTGTAGCTATTTCCCGTTGTTAAGTTGACTACATTATTCTTCTTATAAATGTGATATTTTCGACAAATTATTATTTTATATTGTGGGTGAAAGCAAAAACGTTGTTCCTGTAACTGTATCTGTTCTGGGGAAGAAGTAAATATTGATTGAAGTGTTCTGTTGTTTGTTTTAGGACACTGGAGAGCCAGGCTGGTGGAAAGGAGAACTCAATGGTAAAGAGGGAGTCTTCCCAGATAATTTTGCTGTTCAAATACAAGAGTCTGATAAAGACTTCCCTGTAAGTTCTTACATGTATCGTTTAGTATCACAAAAAAGTATTGATGGAAATGCAAGAAATAAAAGACTTCACAGCACATTATGCTGCTTAAAATGTTAATACAACTGTGGTAGTTTTTAACTTTATCTTGTATTAGCTATATCAAAGAAGAAAGATTTAAAGGATGATGTTTGTGTTAAACCTCTCCTTAAATATTAAACTGAGACGTGCTTTTCGAGATTAACTGTAGTTAATGAGGATGATTACGTCATATAGAAAAGGATATAGTTCTGCTCACATGGTGTTATGTTTAACTGATTACTGAATTAAACCCTTACTGTTTTGAAAGGAGATAAGCAGTGCGTCTTTTCCATCTGTAGTCCTGTAAGTAACTATAATTGGAAAATGCTGAATGACCCCTGTGGGACTGACTGGGATTTCTCCAGGTTAAGACTTGCCAGTAGGTTGCAGTGCGTGAAGGATAATCTTTGAGTGGGATCTAGAAATAATTTTTTCACCAGCTCATGTGCTATCTTATAGAAATCCACGTTTTCATGCGGTACTCCTTTGTTTTGTAATTTTGATTGTTATAATTTTTTTGTTGAGATTAGCATGATATTTTAGTTCTGACAAGTTTGTGTAGCGAAGATGGCTGTCTTAATTCACAAACGTACATCATCCCCAGATGGATGGATTCAGTTCGGGATCAGGACATCTGGATGTTGAAGCCTGTATCCTAGCAGAACAGAATTGGAGTTTCATGGTACTTTAGTGGCATTTGGTCTGAAATTGGAGACATTCACAGAGGATTGCTAGATACAACCTTGCAGATAGTTATTAACTTAGCATTTAGCCTCAGTTACCTAACATACTCAGAACATCTAGTTACACCAAGTCAGCGTTTTCTTTTCAAATAGATTCTCAGCTTTTCAAGGATGGCATAAATGCTGTAACATACGGCTGACTTGATTTGAGGGGTGGGTAGTATCACTCTTCTGAAATACAGAATTGCTCCCTTGAGAGAGAGAAAAAATTATTCTTTTACCATAAACAATGTTTCCTGTAGACAGACCTTGCTTTGATCCTTTACTCCGCTTTGTGTAGCGTGTCACAGTACAGGGATTCACCTTGCACTGAGCAGCTTTGAAGTTCAAGGCATTGGATGGCTGATTATTGTAATCAGCTATTTGATATCGACTTAATAAAAACACAGATCGGAATTGTATGATGTTGAGTGTATAACGTTGATGCTGAACTCTCAGTGTAATTGTTTTTGATATAGGCAGCAGTGCTACACAGCTGGATAATGTACTTGCTTTTTGGGGAAAGAAAGGAAATACGGTCTTGTTACTTAAGTTCACTAGCTTTTGTGTTCTCTGGAACTAAAGAAAGGAATTTAATATGGGCTTTCATGCTCGCTTAATTACATTTCACTCGTCAGAATAAAATCTTTCTGCATTAAGAAGAGCTTATTCAATAGCAGTAGGGGCACAGAAGTGAAATCCATCCATAGCAACTGTTTCAAAAATACCCACTACATAGCCCACTTTTGGAGGGGCTATATTAGACGTAGCCCATACGGTTTCAGCAGTATTTGTATAAAGAACAAGTGTTGTTGTAGGCTTCTGTGATCATTTTAATCAGTGAGTCTTGTCCTTAGCACAACCACAAAGACACCTCTTCTAGAGCATTTTCATGAATCAGATTCTGAGGATGAGGTGGCTTGAGATGTCTGTCCTGGGCGGTGCCAGTACTCCTTCAACAGGAGAGAGATTCAAATTAAAATTCAGTTTTACCCGTTTAAGGGAAGTGATGAGTGACTGCATTTTTAATAGAGTTATTTTCACTGTACAGACTGTGGCACCATAATACTTTGTAAATTTTTAATGGCTAGAGTAGTTTGTCCACCTTTCCCACTTAAATATCCAGTGATAAAGGAAGCTCAAAACAGCGTTTTTCATTTAACTGCAGTGTTTATGTTGCAAACGCTGCTAACTGCTTTTTCTTTTACACTGTTGTAGTTTAGAAGTCAATTAATTGAAGTAGTTCTTCTGATACTTAATTTAGAACTTTTTTTTTTTCAGTGAAAGTGACCATTTTTGGTTCAAAAATTTGCCTGATTACTCCTTTAAACTTGCACTGTACTAACTCAGAGTGAGGTTTACATATTGAAATTAGAATGGGTGTGATCAGAGCAATTCTTTGGACTAGAAAAGATGTAATTCTTAGTTTTTAGTTCTTTGTGCTTCTACTGCTTATGCATGTTGCTGAAGCACCAATCTGATTTGAAGAAACATGCATTTTATTCCTGTTTTTGCAACGGGTTGTCTGGGAGATACCAGAGGAATTACTCCAGTCCCCGTGTTTCCTGCCTGTGAATTGATTGCCTCCTTTGTGAAATACTTTGAAATCAGCTAGTAAACAAGCTAGACATTACAGTATGCAAAACAAAACACAAATAAGTCTGTCTTTGATAGAGAATATCTGTTTGTTTATTTATTTGCCTTTTTTTTTTTTTTTATTTTATTTCACAGAAGCCAAAGAAACCTCCACCTCCAGTTAAAACTCCAGGTATGTTGTGTATGTATGGTGGTACGTTGTGTATATATGGTGGTACGTTGTGTATGTATGGTGGTACGTGTCTGAGGAAATACTACATTTCAGAAGCAGTGCATGACTTCAGAAGAAAATTCAGAAGTGGCTTTGTATTTCCTAGTAATGCAGCCACCCGTAGTCACAGTTAGAGGTTACTTTTTATGCTTTATGTATTATGTTGCTGCTATGTATTTTTCAAAATTATGATGGAGCCTACTTTGGAAACATTTTAATGCAGGCCTACAGTTTGCTGGACTCATTTGAGTGTTTATAAATGGTATTACACTCCTTGCAAAGGAGAAAATATAAACACAAATTGGTGTATGTCATATTTTTAGTTAGTGACTAAGATAATTAAAGCTCTTTGAAAAATGTCTATGGTTTGTTTTTGCATTCAGCTCCAAAACCTGAATTGCCAACTGGAGAGAAGAAATTCCCTTCTTTGAGGCCTGAAGAAAAAGGTGAGACCGGTTTTCTTCATAGTGAATTTCGGACCATGCTCTTGTAAACGAGTTACAATTTTTAGCTTGGCTGCTTTGTGCCATAGGTGCCTGTTTGGAAGACGACATACAGATTCTAGTGATACCATCTACTGAAGCTGTCGTGTCTGTGATGTTATGGAAATGTCGTTAGAGTGATTAGAAAAACGACACTTCTATGAAACGTGTATTTCTTGTTATTGCATTACGTTCTGAAAATTGTTGGTTGCACTGCATAACGACATAGTTACTATTGAATTTATTTAAGTATAGTTCTGTGATGGCGACTGCAGTTTTGAATAGCAATAGTAAGTTATTGGAAATGAAAATGTTTGCTGCTGCTTCTGAATGTTTTGTCCAAAATCAGTCTCTGATGGAAAATATTTTTGAAAGAAATACACCAAACAGTTACAACACTCCTTAGACAGATGTTACAGTCACAGTGCTCAGAAATTGAGATTTCTTGTCCTGTTAATTCTTGCTATATTCCATGTTTTCCAGTTCCACAGAATTTGGATACATTTACCACTTTATTCTTAAAATTTAAAGGACACCTTTTTTTAGAAGAAAAGCTACTATTACCACCCAAACACATTTCCAAAAGGCTTCTTTTCATATTTGAAAAACTTGCCAAGTCAAACTGTTAGGCTGTTTTGATTGTGTTTAAAAGTCAGAACCTTAGACAAACATGCTGGTTGGGTCTTAAAGAAGAAATTCTGATGTTACTGCAGCTTAAGCATATTACAAAAACATACTCTGTTCTGTGAATAGCCTGACCGTGGCTAAACAGCATTTCAACAGCTGAGCCTGCTCGGTGGGTTTCTTGGCTTCCTTGGGCAGTTTTTATAACCCAGACTTTAAACCAAGCATGTTCTCAGGTGTTTCATATGAAGAGTACTTGTTAAAATCAGCTATTTTTCCTCTGCATGTGAGCAAACAAATTATTTTTGTCTGTTGGAACAGTATCTTCAGGTGCGAACTGAGATCAACTGTATGATTCTAGAAATTGTGATCACTTAGCTCTTTATAAGTTTAAGTTTATTTAAACTGAAGTAAGTTTAATTTTAGACTGGTTCTATTTGTACTATGCTGTTAACCTTTGCATGGTTGAGTTCAACTGTTAGTGGAGGAATACAGGAAAAAGAAATATTGAGTGACACCATCCAAAATGCTTAGGAACATGAAAGCTTCTGAAAAATTAAGTAAGGTAGAGAACAGTCCTTTACTGTGATACGGGAAATGATGGAGGAAAAGTTTGTCTTGTATTCAGTTGAAGGTCTGGTCTTAAAAGTTACTTATTTAGATAGCAGTAGTGTGTTACTAGAAGAAATGCCCATTTATCAGTGCAGTTTTACTTGTGGAAAAATAACCATGTTGATACTAGTGATTAAGTTAATTAACTATGAAACGGTACTGTAATTAATTTTCAAAAAAATATTAATTGAGCAGCTCTAATCACAAGATATCAAACCATGTAATTTTTTTATGCCTATTGGGAGACTAGTAAATCTGCCTTTAATTGCAATCAAAAATTGATCAAAAATTAAAAGCAGTGCTCCTATAAGTATTTCTGTATTTATAGTAAAGGACACTTAGTGATATCATGTAGAAATTTTTGTCCAGTGTAAATGTCTTCAGATTAGTATTTTTATTTCCATTACTAAACCTCTCATTTTTAGCCAAGTCTTATCTTTTTCACGGCGGAGCAAAATTAAAAAAAGAAGCATGCCATTTTGTCCAGCAACATCATCTGATTTCTGTGCTCATGGTGAATCTTGACCTTTGATATTAACTTTTTCCACTTAGCTGTGGAGGGGTTTTATATGCAGATTTTGAGTGGGAGTAACTGAAGAGAAAACTGACAGATGTTAAGGCAGGAATACGATCTGACGACAGCATTTTTCCTGCCCTGATTATGAACTCACTTATTCCTAAAAAAAAAAAAAAAAAAAAAAGGCATAATTCTCAGCTTGCGTTCAGCATAGCTAAAATAAAGCTAATTGATCTTCAGGAATACTAACTGCTATTGGCTATTTAAAATTTAAATCTTGCGTATAGGATCAGTAGGCAGAAGTGGCTAGCACTGTTAACAGGCTGTCTTACACAGGACAGTCAGCACCATCATGTGGCAAAATCCTTCCACTACTGCAGTATTTTATTTTTTTAACTCAACACTGAGACTGGAAGGGTTGATGACAACCAGTTTAGGTTTATTGTTCATAACTCCTCCTAATGTTCAAATGTCCCAAAGCAGGAAGACAATTCTGTCCTGGATAAGGTGGTTTTTTTCAGAAGTATCTCTATGATCTGTTTACTTCCAAGTATTCCTGTGAAAGAAAATCGGTGTTTTCCTGTTTTGCGGTTGGAGGGCTGACAGTCAGCGGCTGCAGGACTTGTCCGAAGGCAGTCAGTCATAGACCTGGCAGTTCGGGCACTCAGCTGGGATGGAGCTGAAGCAAATTTGCAACCCTACCCCCAGATCCATAGCATATGTAAGCATTTTACATTAGACGAATACTTGGTTAAAAGCAAAGTTATAGGAGGGGAGGATGGAAAGAATCAAAGCTGAAGGTCAGTCTCCATCCCAGTTTACTGATTTACTGCCCTGTAAGGGCAGTAACTGTAAAGGACTGTAGCTCCTTAACTGTAACCTAACAATAATCTTTTAAATCCTCAGTACTTTATGCATGCCTGACTGAGCTGTAGCATAGTTTTACAAGGAAAAGTAGAAGGTATGCTCTGGATATCCCACAGGGTGTGATAGGGAACAGGGGCTGAAGACTATTCAACTCACATTTGTGAAGCAGCTTGGATTTTTTGGTGTCCTGTATGTTCTATGTCAGCTCCTCTGGACAGTATTCAATTAGGTCATGCAGTCATTGAACAATAAATGGTTTTTTTGTTTGATTATCTATACTTAATTTGCATCTTGAACTTGTAGGAAGGTATACTTTATGTAAAATAAATTCAGTTATTCAGATAAATAGTCATTTTTTCCCCCTTTTTTCCATAGATAAATTGTGCTGCTTGTGTGTATGGAAGAAGTCTAGTTACAACAAAACTAAAAAACAAAACAAAACAAACAAACAAGAACAAAAACCCCTACCTTTTTAGGAGGAGACCAGGTGAATTCATAGAAAAGAGAAAGCAGTAGCAGTACAGAGAGATTCTTGACTCTTAGCTGTCATTTGCAATGCAATAATGTGAATCCATAAATGTGAATCCATAATTTCTTGCTACTGTTTCATGTCAGTAGAAAGACATTTTGCTTGCTTTAACATAATGTTTTTTAGGTTCAGGTAAGTAGTTTATGTGTTTTGATAAGGTATCACTTAAGACACTTGCATATCTATTTTTCACTTTTATCCGATGTTCAAAGAAAGTATTTCTGACAGCAGTTGCTTTCTAATTGATTAGCATTGGAAGAATTCTAGACAACATGGGTCTTTAAAATGTTACGGTGACTTATTTTGTCAGATGAAAAAGGAGCTTTGGATCAGAAGCCTTTGAAGCCACAGGCTCCTCAAGTACCACCCAAGAAGCCTATTCCTCCGAGCAAGACTAACAGCTTACTGAGAGCAGGGCTTCTGCACCCCAAACGTCCAGATAAACCTGTTTTGCCATCATCTGTATCCAAGTCAGTATAACTTAAATCATATACACCAAGTATATTTTATTTGATTTGTTGTTCGATCTTCCTGCATGGATGAGGTGGGAAGAAACGAATGTTTTAAGGGTGAAAAGGATGCAAGGATAAGTTTTGCCCTACACCTACCAGTGTCTTGGTTCACCAAGTTTTTATCAATGTGAACTTATAACTTTAATTCTTTGAGACGTTGAATCCATCTCAGAATAAATACTACAGCATAACTAACCCTGGGACAGATGAAGTTACAAATCTGTGGGCTGCTTTGCTTTAAGCCTGCCCCATAATAAAGAAGTTGTAGCTACAGTAGCAGGATGGTGTAAAAGAATCTGTGGACATGGCAATTGAGAATTATTATTGTGTTGGAAGATTTGAGCTGCATCAGCGTTCAATATTTCAACGCTTTATATAGAATAAGGGAAGGGAAGAGCTGAGCACAGTTAGTACCTGTGCTAAAGGTACTCGGTGTTGCTTATGTGCCCTGCTGGGGGAGAAAGCACACACTACAGAACTACACCCGTTCTCTATAGTCTGTCTTGAGTATTCTCAGTTGAGTTACTGGACAAATAAGGAGGGTAATAGCAAATAATCGCTCACTATTTCTTTTAGATCCACTTTTAAATTCTTTTTTTCTCATGAGTTTGAAACAATTATTGATGGTGTTTCACTAAGACTAATTTTGTATCAATACCCTTCCCCTCTCCCCCCTGCCCCGCAGTTTCCCTTTCTGTCTCCATCAAAGTATTTGCTAGATCCTTAACCAAAACTGTAAATAAACTGCTGACGGGTAACTATCCCTCTGGGATGTTTAGTTGACTTGAAAGAACCATGAGAAAGTAAGGTCATGATGGATTTGGCCTTGTACAAATAAAGGAGCAGACAGCTGCTACATCAAAGAGCTTGCACCTTAAATACCTGCAAAGATACAGGGTGGCAGCAAGCATTTCTCAAGGTTTATCTCTTTTTACAGCAGGTCCTGTATAGCTGAACCAAAAGGAAGAATATCTAAATGGAGAAAAGAGTGAGGAGGGAGGGCAGTGGGGAAAGGGAGTGTGGGTAAGGCACACACTTTGGACAGTTGGCTCCAGCAGAGGATGATCGAGGCAGAGCTGTCTCTGATCCCACCCTGTGCAGCCCTGGGAACACTGGAGGCCTGACTGAAGACTTAGACCATTGTCACTTCACTTCTGTTTAGGTTTTCAGTATGTAATTGTGTTCTATCACTTGGTATTTTGGAGAGTTTCCCAAGTAAAGTGTTTTTTTTTTTTTTGTTTTTTTTTTTTTTTTTTTTAAACCACAAGTCATGTTCCCCTCCCCCATTTTAGAAAATAATTATGGACATAAAGGGATACACATGTGCAGTTAAATAGAGGTCTGTAGTAAACTGTGGTCCTTTAATAATTGAAATCTTTAAATCGTAGGGGTATTTAAATATGATTAAATGTCTGAAAGTTTAACGTTGCTCTAGGAAGATAAGGCTGCTATCTCTTTTTCTACTGCAATAAAACTTCCAAATAAAGGATTTGGGAGATGAGTTAATGGTAGGGACACACTGAAGCTGAAAACTGGTCCATTTATCTACTTTACTTTTATGCTGTGTCATAAATGATGGCAAGAATTGTAAAGAAAAATGTTCTCTCTCCTTTTTTTTTTTTTTTTTTTTGGTTGGTTGGTTTGTTACAGTGGTGTTTTGGTTTGTTGTTGGTTTTGTTTTGTTTTGTTTTGTTTTGTTTTTGTCCCTGGATGTTGTGACCAGACATGCAAAGAATACATGGTAGAATAAAAGCCATATATACAAAGTACTTTATTCTATACCCAGAAAGACGTAACTTGTTCTTGGCAGCTTTTCTCTTTACAGGAAGATTTTGATGTCAAGGAGTCTGAGTATGTTTCTGAATATTTCAAGAGATATTACTGAAGGTGCTATTCAGCTCTCTTGTTTTCCATTGCACTGAAATGTAATATTTTAGATTTCAAGTGCCAAAATGTGCCATGCAGTAAAAGTCTTGGATTATTTTTACAAAGGGATTGTACATGTTTGACAACCTCTGCAAGAGCTGGAACACGAGAATTGGCTTTTATAGGAGTAGAATTGCTCTCCAAAAGACTTGATTTTAAGCAAGGCTTTAGGAAATGATAAAGTCTACTGAAGTTTTTCCATTTACTTTTAATTTTTGGTATGTTTCAGTTGTAAACTATTTAATCTCTTGATTACGTATGTCTTGTCTTTTTTCTTTTTTTTTTTTTCCCCCTTCTTTTTTCTTACTACAGATCTAATGGAGAAGTTGTTTCTCTTCGACCAAAATCTGAAGTTGAGCCAGGAGCAAAACCAAAGTTAGACTCTGAACCATTACCACTTAGACCAAAATCAGTAGAGGTAGATTCACTTGTGGTAAAGAGCTCTAAAGAATCAGGTAAGAAAAGAATAAAAAGCTCTTTTGGGTCTTTCTGTTTGGATTGAAGTACTTTACAAGGTTAGAATAAGCTTTTTAAGTAATTTACTCAAAATGCCACGGAGCGCAATTATGCCTGTTCAGTAGAAAGTCTGTTTTTCTACAACTGCTGTAGGAAGCTGAAGGTAAGAGTCAGCAAGCGATGAACAGATGTGAGTAGGCTGTTTGGAGGTAGTTGATGAGCTCTGTGTTGTAACAGATGATAGGAAGGGAGGAACATAGGTAGTGGTTTGTTCTTCTAATTTGAAAGCATGGGTTTTTTTGCTGCCACTTTTATCTTGCGTTTTTATTAAATTGTTTTCCTTACTGACTGGTTCTGTTTGTTCTGCTCTTGCATTTCAGATAACTTTTGCTTTTCTAGCTAACTTGTGTATTTTTAGTAATACCATTACCTTCAGCATTCTGTGATTAAGTTCATAGCTATTCCAGATTATGACTTTATCATACCTTAAATTTGGGCCAGCATGCTATATTACATTTGAATTTCATGCTTATGGCTTTGCTTATTGCACCTTGAGCCAAACCTGGCATCTCTTTAAATCTAAATTTGTCCAGTAAAAACCTTGATACGGGTTAAAGCAGCCACATTGATGATCAGGCTCTCTGAGCTATTACACAGCTACATTTTGTCCTTTACTTGACACTGCAACTGATTTCAGTCTCTATGTGCCTCTTAAGCAGAGATCATCTGCTGTGGGCATATTTTTTTTAAACTCTAAATTGTTTTCACTTTATGACTAACCACTGCAGAAAAAGCTTTAGTGGATTGTACCTGCAGTGTTTGGCTTGCATATCTCAAATGCAACCTTTCATCTCTGAAGAGGTTTTAGTAATAATACATTTTGAAATTGTACTATAACTTGATGTGTTTTTTTTTAAGGCCAGTTATGATATTCACGTTGTAGAATAGTTGATCCTAAAGTGTAATAAATTCATCTGCAAGATAAAAATAACGCATTAAAAAACTGAAGCAGTTTATGAATAGAAAAGAGTACTCCTGATTTTTTCTGTTAGGCATTCTAAAATGTGCTTCTAAGCTTAAATGCTTCGTATGAGGAAAGGTTAGTTCATGTATGTTTTTAATACAGAAGTTATATACTTCTGAACCACAAAAAGCTGGACTTCAGTAGGTAGTAAAATATCCTGGAAATATTACAAATACTATCAGTGTTACTTATAAATACCCTAAAGTATTTATAAGGGGCTTTTTTTTATTCCCCAGTAAAATCTATGCGTATGCCGTGGTACGCCTTGTATTAAAGATTTTGAATTGGCAGTTTAACTATTGCCTCTATTTAAAGGTGAGTTTGAGTGAGGGTGCGGAAGAAACACTTTCAGGCCAAAGTAACCTGAGAGATGAAAGAGCGATGCACAACTTAGCCTTAAAAATGTAAGCTTTGTCCTACTCTTCAGATGTTTATCTCTAGGATTGTGCTAGATGTGTTACTGTATGGCATAGTATTATTTATCCCTAGGAAAAAGCTCCCCATGAAAGCAGATGGAACTTTTTCTTTAGGTGCAATTATCTTGACATCTTTAATAACCAGAGTGCCAACATAGTAGCTTTGGTATTAGATATTCATATATATATATACAAAAATAAATCTAATACAGATTCAAAAAAAATCTATGACTTCTGATTTGCTGACATAAGATTTTACAGGCTCAGAGAGAAATTAAAGATTTTAATATCTAGGTGGGGCAGGGGGTGGGAGTGGGGAATTCGCAAGTGGGTGAGGTCTGTTCAGTGGTCCCTGTTTGGCGCAGAGCAAGCGGAGGCGGCTCAGGCAGTCCGCCTGGGGATGCGGCACTGACAGCGTCCAGGAGCTGCTATTAGATGAAAGTTTCAAAAGTCTTCTGTTGTGTGAAATTGCCGTCGTTGCATGAGTCACTTGTAGTTTCAGTGCTTTTGTGAAAGGGGTCTAGTGCAAACTCCTGCCAGTAGAATACAGTGAATCTCATGCTTTATGTCTCTGTATGCATTCTGCTGCTAAAGATGTAATACTCCATGCAGCAGCTAATGCTATATAAAGCTCCAAAGGTGTTGGGTCATTATAGAAAGTTTAAGATTGTTTAATCTTACAAGAACTAGATTAGATACTAAAACATGGGGAAAAATATGTGGCTAGGGTTGGCAACTCCATTCCCAGGGTCTCTCTCTTTTTTTTTTTTTTTTTTTTCCCCTTTAGCTTGAGATACTGAAGCGAATGAATTTTCTTTAACTATGGGTTTATTTTTTCGCAACTTAATTTGACCATGAAGTGTGATGTAGGTTCAGCCACTTTCAGTTTAGCCTAAGGAAAAGCTGTAAATATTTTGTATCTATAGGAAAAAACAACCCAACCCACACCAAAATTAGGTCCCCAGCCATCAGATGAGGATAAATACTCAAAACATTCAGAAACACTGATCATGTTGAAATACCTCCTCCTAAAGCTTTATTTGAAAAATTGCATAAATGTTTCTCTGTCCGGTTAGAATTAAAGTATTGTAAAAGACTAAAGCTGTAATACTAGCATGCTGAACATGTAAAGCGATTCTGTTTCTTCTACAAATGTTTCTTTTTCCTGCTTTGTAAAATAATTTTTTTGTTCAGAATCTTTTTCTAGACATTCCTCTCCTTGACTTTTCTTTCCAGATTTTGTTTCCTATCCTGTTTGCCATGTTTCCCTTCTTACGTGTCAGGAAATTACCCTACCCTTCTCCATTTTGGTAAGATAACAATCTATAAGGAAATCCAAATGCTTTATGCCATACACATAGCCTCTTCTTAACGTCATAAGCGTAATTTTCAGTTGCAGTTATTGATACTAAAATTTTTGGGTTTCAATTTAAAGTGCTTTTTATGTTTCTTTGAATGCCTGTTTTCCTTAGCTGTTAAACAAGAAGTTACTTTAAGTATACTTTTCAAATAGGAACTTGTAGAGGTAACAAAATAAAACAAGAAAAACTTTACAGTCCAGCTATTTATAAGACAAACATAGTGTTTATAGTGAAATGTGTTCAATATCTGTAGGACTTCTCGTGTATTTAGGTTGAATGGCTTTATCTTTCAATAGCACAAATTAGCCAAAGACTTCACAGTTGCGTATTTAGTATTATGGGTCTTGTAAAATAGTATTTGTGAGAGTCACATATTAGGAACATGCTTAATTGTAGCAAATACCTTACTATTGCTCAACTGCAAATTTAAATATTCTAAAGCTTATATCTGTTCCCTAAATTTTTGGGGTGCAATCTCAGCAAGATGAGCAATAGGAAAAAGGGCTGCCATCTTCTCTTACTCTGCAGATTAATGTGAGGTCTTGTGTTCTAAAATATGGGATACGTTTCACTTCTATCATGGGTTTTTAAACCCCAGCCACATGAGGTCTTGGAATCATAATTTCTTTAGACACCCCTTCAGCTTTGCTTTTTTTTTGTGAAGGCTTTTTAAGACAAACTGGTATGAATACACTTGAAGCGTCCACAAATCTTAACACAACCTCTCACCTAATTGTATTTGTTAAAGCTCCTAGCAGTTCTGTAATGTATGGATCCGTGTTAAGGTTGCAGAAGAGACATTTCTAATAGTCTGTCTTAAGAAACTGCTTAAATTAGCTCGTCTTTCTAGATAGAAAGGTGCTCTCGCTCGGCTTTAAAATAATTTTTCTTACTCAAATTATCCCCAGATGTATGGTATTGCTCATTTGGCACTATATGGGATTCCCTTTTACGATTACTCACAGGCTGTCTGTAAGAACGTTGATTGATAAATCACTTTATTGATTTAAATGGGTGTAAATTGTGAACTTTCAGTGGGTTTCACTGGTATCTCTATTGGTTTCAGTGGGGCCAAGATTTTTTCCTAAGATAATTAAGAATGCTGTTTAAAAAGAAAAACAAACAAACAAAACCCCCAAGCCCACAACAGAACAAACAAAAACACCACCACCAAAACCACAAACCCAAATCCCCACCAGCCTGTGTTTAATTTCTTCTCTATACCAAAGCAACGAAAAGGAAAGGTAAGAAGGAAAATGCAAGTACAGTCAGAATTCCCTCTGACTGTAATGGACTGGTAATATTTTAATGCTGAGAAATTGTCTCAGGTGTAGCAATTTCCTTTAGAAGCTCTTACAAATAGGGGGGAAAAAAAAAACCCTGGCTTTAGTGTCATCCCACCATCATAATAGCAACTCAGTTCACAATTCTGATTTAAATTTACTGCCAAATGATCTGTCATTTCTGCAGAATGACAAAAGGAGGATCGTTTAAAGGCAAAAATTACTGAGATGGGGGAAAGGGCATATATATATATATTTTTTTTTTTTTTTTTTCTTGCCTTCTTGTTACCTTTTTAGTAATACCTAACTAAGGTAAATGCTGATTTACATTTTGGCATGGGTTAGTGTTATGGGATTACTGACGACTGGGTAAAGAACATGAAGATAGACCCCTTGGTCACTGTTGCTTGACTTCTAATAAGTTAAATATTTTATTGGCACAGACTACAACAGAAATACCTTCATAGTTATTTATTTTCCCCTCATCCTCTTTTCCGTCAGCCACTTGCCATTCGTCACTCTTCTGTTTCTTCCTTCTTTGTTTTTCTTCCCCGCTTTTTTAAATTGCAAATATGATTACATGTTTACAAAAGAATGTCTTTACATTCTCTTTAATAAAATTAAAAAGCAGCGAAACTGATTGGTAACAAATAGTGTTATAAAAGCTAGTGTTTCAACAAGGCAGCGGATGATGAAGTAGATATGTTCAGGGCTGTCTGAAAGATGTGAATATTTTAAGGACTTCAAGGGTAGTAGCACAGAGTAGAAGACATTAAAATCAGTTAAAACACTCAGTGGAAAACTTGTTCCTACAGGTATAAATTAGCTTTGACCATGCATGAGTAAAACTTGATTTAATCAGATGATTTTAAGTCATCCAAGCACTGAAGTGGTATGAACGGTCTGGCTCAGTGTTCTTAGGCTTTTTTCTTATCTGTCCTGTTGCTATAGCTTCAAAATGAATGTGGAAATCGGGAAAGAAGTATGATAGCTTCTGTTTGATAAACGATAATGTAATGTAAAAATCAGAGCTTTCAAGGAAAAAAAAACAGAACAAAACAAAACACACCACCACCCCGGTCCCCCTAAAAAAACCCAACCAACCAACCAAAAACAAACCCCAAAAACCCGAACCTCAAATGTTACTTTTGGTGCCCATAGTAAATGCTGTGTGGCATTTTCATTAAACAT
This sequence comes from Platalea leucorodia, assembly GCF_965183815.1. Lineage (NCBI taxonomy): Eukaryota > Metazoa > Chordata > Aves > Pelecaniformes > Threskiornithidae > Platalea > Platalea leucorodia. Next base: position 121,228,547 of record NC_138825.1, on the reverse strand, counting down.
TTAGAGTCTCTAGAATAAGTCTAATGAATTTGTGTTGTAAAAACATGTAGAATACATATAATCTTATGTCGATGCTTAAATAAAAAACCTGTCTCATTGCACATCTATTGCCAGGTAAGTATTATTTTTGTGGAGAAATGGGTAAGATGTCAAGTTGTTAACTAGGTGAACTACTTAAGTTATTAGATTAGGTATGTTCTGTTCTTCCTATTAATAGGTTTTTTCCTAAGGTTGTCTCTTCCCATAGGATGTAAAAAAATTTCTACTGATCTAAGAGAGTTTACCTAGCGCTATGAGCATAAAGAGACTAATAAGCAGAGAGATCTGTCTGATTTAATAAAGTACGAGAATGGAGTTTTGAAATGTTCTATTACAGACTTCATGAAGTCATGTATTGTCTTTAGACGAAGTACTGCCCTGCACAGAAATGTTTGCAGTTGATGTCTTGTTAACTTACTTTCACCAACCTGTGGACATGTACTTTACCGTGTTGCTTTTGGTTTTGTCTCAGTCACTAAACTTGCACGAAAAGCATGAAAATCCAAGTTTAGTGGATAGCAAGCAAATATGCTCTCTTTAATTGTTGAATATGGCTTCTCTCAAAAAAATGAGTCATAAATATATTTTTCTCCAGATTCTTGTTAGGTCTGTTTTATGCTGCCATGTTACTACAGCACTTCTTCTGTTGAGAACTTGAATTTAAATGCTAGTTGAATTAATTCTGAACTTTTTTCAAGGGGGAAAATGTGGTTTCCCAGATATGCCAAAATCATGTAGCTGTTTCATATGGCTCATGTGTTGTATATGCTGAAAATCTTTGAAACAATAAGAATTCTGATAATTTTTTTTTTTTTGTCTTAAGGAAAAAAGTGATAAAAAAGGATGCAGCAAAACCTTGTGGTCTTGATGGTGGTCTGTGTTTTCATCTTTTTCTAGATCTGTTAAGCTTTGATGATGTAATAGCTACCTCAGATAATCTATCGCACCCTACTGCAAACCGACCCAAGATGCCTGGTAGGAGGCTGCCTTCACGTTTCAATACCAGTAGTCCTGTGAGTATATTGGGTGTGTTTTCCTAGTAGAGAACTAAGAACTAACTTCCTAGGAAACAAGGTGGAACTGGGAAACAGTCTTATGAACCATTTACCTGAGAGCAAAATGCAAAATGCCGCAGGGGTTCAGTTCCTATAGGCTTTGTCTACAGGAATATGCATTCCCAGGAGGGAAGGGTGCGTAAGAGAAACAACGCGACTGCGTTGCAGCTGAAGGAGTCTTTCTGTTCTGTGGGGTATTACTGCAGTAAGTACTCAGCTTTTCTGGCATCGCTGATGATTAAATAGTTGTTGTGCATACACACAACTCTGAAAGTGTCTTTAGTGCCTTACAAGCCTAACAATATATAGTCTTTGGCCACAACAAATTTGCAGTTTGATGTTGCTGTAATGCGGGGCTTGTGATCTCATGTGCTATGACATGAGATTGTCAGACCATGAGAACCAGGTGGTGCAGAGTCCTGGAAGTCAAATTATATCATCAGATTTGTATAGCTCAGTCATGTCAGTTACCATCTACAGTTACTGCCTGTTAATGTTTGTGTTTTAGGGAAGCACCTACAGGCTCCCAAAAGCATCAAGTACTTGTTAAGTACTGCAGAGGTGCTTGAAAATCCTGCCCAAGATTCCTATGTTTGATTTAAATTCAGCTGAATGAGTATTGTGGGGAAGGAAAGTTCTGACTGGCAGGGAAAAAAAATTATGGTAGTCTAGCAATTTAAGGTGGTTTGGTTTTTTGGTGGTGTGTTTTTTTTTTTTTCTTTTGCTTTTTACTATTGCATCTTTAGAAACATGTGACAGTTCTTTTTTTATTCACTTTTTCAATTTTTTTTTTTTTTTGATTCTGAAAACCTTTTCATTTTTTATGTATGGTTTACCAGGCAAGTCAAAATGTGAGTCCAGAAAAAGCTTTGAAGGTGCAAAAAGAAGAAGAATGTGCCAAACCAAAGCCAGTTGAAACAAAAAAGGTATGATGCCAAGGAGCTAGAGAAGCACCGGGCAGCTGGGTGTTCTGTTCACCTTGCTCGTATTTCTAGTTTAGATTGATGAAACCATCCAGATGCAAACAATTGTATTTAAATGCAAGTGAGTCATGTCATATAGTATAAAGTTCATAGTAGAAATTTTAGTGTAAAGCTCATTTATACTTCAGTATAAACTGCATCAGTTCTGATAAGAACTATTGTATCAGGTAGCATGAAACTACAGTGGTATTTCCCAAATAAGCTTTATGTCTGCTCAGCCTTTAGTCTCCCAACAGGCAGAACAACTGAGCAGATCAGAAGGGTGCACAAAAGATTGTAACGAACCAATGGGCTCCATTAAATCACAGTGGGTTTTTTTCAAGTGTAGAGAACTGCAGTGTGAGTACTTTTTTTTAGTGACTACAGGAACCTCAGGGAAATGCTTAATAAAGAGCTGTATAAAATAGTTACTTCATACTACAGTAGTCCATTTGAACTGGGCATTGTTTTTTACCTTTGGGTAGAAAATTAAGAAAATTTGTGCACATGTAGCTCCCATACCAGTACAACCTGTATGCTGTAGGTGTTCATAAAGATTTCATTTCTTAGCTTTCTACCGATTTATTTTTTCAGCCATCTGCATTCAGTCCACCAGTTCCATCTTCATCTCAGAGACCAAGTTCTGTTATAGTCAACTTTTTTCCTGGAGACATCCAACTTAAAGGAGAAACGGATGATGAAAAAATTTCTGTGGAAGAGCTCAGGACTCAGATGAATGATTTGATAGGTTTAATAGATGCACTGAAGAAAGAACATGGGTAAATATTTTCATTCTCAATCTGCAAAAGGATATATAGACATCTTCCAAGTGTCTTTAATGCCAAACTTCTTAAAAATAAAAATCTATTCTATATTAATATATTAATTCAGAACTTCTGTCTTTAGAAGTTGATCCAACTAGATGTCCTAAATAGGTACAAACTTGATGTCAGGGTATTTTTGGAATTTGTACACATTTTCCCCTTCCTACTTTGCGCTCCTGAATTCATTACAGCTTTTTGAAAATATTTCTTAAATGGTTAGTACTTTCACCGTAACGAAAAGTAGATAATTTTTGTAGTATTTAACATTAGTACATGTGCTGGCCTTGTGTAACACGATGCACAAGTAATTGCAGTATTGACATCACTGGTAGCAGGGAAAGATATTACTGAGCTTTTCAAATTGGTGATCATGGTGGCCTCATCTATGTGCATGTGGTAGGGCTGTGTTTGGGGAATGAGGTAGAAGAAAAATGTAATCGGTATTAGAGTAAACATAGTAAAGACCACTCTGCAGGAAATGGACTTTTTCTGGTTTTAGTTTTGCAGCACAAACATTCATTTTGGTCCTATTTAAACTATGACTAGTGCTAACCAAACTGGCTTTTAGAGTGACTTCTTGATAGGTTATAAAGCATCAGGACCAATTAGTCTCCAAAGTAAATGAGTAAATTATGAGTTCTGAAGATTAGTGAAAGTCTTCAGTGACTTGCTAATAATTCTTATCACTTTCTTGCCTGAACATAGTCATGAAATAAAACATGTTTTAGGAACTTCCTATCCTAAAGAATTTCTGTTCTCTATGTAGAACTTGGTTTAAATTCAACTCTCCAAGTAAAATAACAGTACAAATTTTTAAGTAGTCTACTTAAAATTGTCATAATAAGTTAGGGATAAGTGCATAGTGATAGGTAAGTAGTGTTGAGAGTTGGTGGAAGCTTGTGGTCCCCCAGATTTGAGTACCTGTTCACTAGTGGGCATGTACTTACATGTAAGCTTTATTTATAAGAGGTAGCATCAGACAGTTGTTATGTGAATTCATCTTGTAAAATTTAAACAAGGCCTGTCCTTCCTGTTCTGAGTAATGTGAAATTTTTTTACCCTTCTAACTCATCTTTCTGATATCTTAACTACTATTAGGAGAGAACTGGAAAAACTAAAGAAGGATTTGGAAGAAGAGAAGCTGTTGCGCAGTAATCTGGAGGTAATATTGGCAATTTGAAGGGAGTAAAGTTTAGAAGTATGTAGGCAGTGTTCTGGAATTCGATGCCACAAGAATGTCTTAATGAACATGCTCAACCTTTTTTTTTTTTTTTTTTTTTTTTTTTATTGCTGTGTTACTGTGCAAGTGAATGAATGCATCAAAGGCAGTTAGATGTGTATAGAAGATTCACAGCTCATCTTAGTTCAGCTTGCTTTCTCTGGAAAATTACTTTCAACAATACATATGGGTGTTGGGATGTGAGTTCAGTTTAGTGTTGCTAGATTCAGCTCTTTGCTAGAAATATGTCCAACTGGACATGTTCCAAGATAGAAGATTAATACTTTGCTTTTGTAAGACTTGAAAGACAAACTTACTTTATGTAATCAACAGAAAAACAGAGCAAAAGTGAACTTTCCTAAATTTTTGATGAACTGTTTAAATATTAAGTGGATCATTTGCCGAAAGAACAGAATGCATCTGAAAAATTTCCTTATGAATGAACGCCACTCTTCTCAATTTATTGATGAAGAAGGCTACCTGCAATACAATATGGTGCCATTAAGTAGTTAATCGGATGAGCTTATTGTAGAAAATTATTTCAGTCTGGTACAAAAGGGCATTTTATTTGTGAAATAGTACTTCTTAACTACAAAGCTACTTTCGAAACTTGAGGAGAACTTCTGGTGATTCCTCTTTTTAGTGCATCTCCAAAGCAATCGGTGAAGTAGCCTTAAATATGCACTGGGAATGAAGAGGAGGTAACTTCCATGTGTCCTCTAAATCCATTTGAAGAAATACAAATTAATCACAGCACGGTCTTTTGCGTGAAGACTGCTTTAGGAAGTTAGACTGAGGTGATGATGCAGTGTTACGCGGGGATATGTCAACTGATTTCACAACCCAGCTTTGACTGCTTTATTCAGAGTGAATTTCTCCAATGAGATGTGCCAGAACTATAGGCAATTTTTAATGATTTTAAATTCTTGTTTGTTTAGCAATATAGTAGTATAAATAAGCTGTAAATATTGAGCTGTCAAATGCCTCTGTGTTACGATTTTATTTACTTAACTGTCTTTGAAATATAAAGATTATAATTTTGATGAAAGCTCTGAAGACTTTAGGTTATTGTTACTTTAATACTGACTCTTTTTCTTTTCAAAATGTCCATTTTCCAGCTTGAAATAGAAAAATTGAAGAAAGCAGTGATGTCTACATGAGACAGCTATGGACTCAGTGTTTTTAACTTGCCAGGAATTCAAAGCTGAACACAAGGAGAACTGACTCTTACTTCATAATAATGGATGCTGGTGTTCTACAGTCTTAAAGAAAAAAAAAATATAGTAAAAAAAGGAATATAGTCTTTTATTCAGAGACATAAGAAAACAAAAGAGAATAATGGTGTAATTTTTCTGCCAATATAAAAGAGGCCTTATTTCTTACTGTGCTGGAATTGCAAACCTTATTTTTTGGTTTGCTTGAAAATACTACTGAATCTGTATAGAAAGGAGAGGGAATTCTTAATAGATTTTTATTGAGTACCAGTAGTTTAATTTTTAAAGAGATCTATACTATAAATAGGGTGATCTATCTTTACAACTAATCTGTAAAATAGTCTATTGCGAGGGCTGTAATAAATGTATCGTAATTGTAGTCACTACTTTTCCCCTACACGCAAAAGGGAATATATGATATTTGTACAATTTTGGCAGTCTTACCCAGGGTTATGCTGTTGTGCCTGTCTGCAGTGAGAATATTAATAATATGCGGTTTATAAGTTGAGTAATGAGATAGGAATTTGTTAATGCAATGAAGCAGGTGAAACTCCTATGCATTGTAGCAAGAACGAATGATCTAATCTGGGTAGTTTAGCAGAACGTTTTGTCACTTGCACTATTGGATTAAAAGGGGATTTAGGACTGAATCATGAAGTTATGACAAAATTGACTTTTACAACCACAAAATGCAGGAAATACAGAAACAAGACTAGAATCTAGTCTTAACTCAACCTGTTGTGCCTAAAATATTACAGCATGAAAAAGTAAACCTGAAGTCACAACATCTGTGGTTCTGTGTATCTAAACTGAAGTCATCAGTCTTTCTAGTGGTTAAATATGCATCTTGATCTGTTTTTACAATAGTCAGGTTTTGTTTATAATATGTCTCCAAATAAATCCCTTTGGAACTTTGATACTCTCAAAAGGTCTCAATATTTATATATTTATGCCATAAACTTTATCAGTATATTATGTACCTCTAAATTTAATAACATCTTTGTATTTTAATGAGTGATTGGAATGGTTGCTTTGACAGCATTGTGCTGGTTTCCAAAACAGCATCTTTCACATTTTATGGAAAACAGTTGAAATCTTGTGGATTGCCATTATCTTTAACAGCTGAGCTCAACACAGTGCACCAGAATAATATACAAATAATATGCAAAGTGATGGGAGACAATGGTATATATTCATTTGGTTAAAGACTTAAAAAACCTACAGCTCTAGAAAGCCAGTCAAATGCATTAGTTCTGTTAGTAATCACCTTATCTCCTTTTGGTCTACTAGAATTTAAATGACAAAACCATGCCACATAGTTTGGCAATTTCACCAGTAAGAGAAGTAATAAAGTTTCTATTCATGGGAATATTCATAAATATAGCAATTATTTAATATGTCACTTGAGGAAGTGAGATGGAAGTGTTACTTCTTGAGAGTATACTTTTTCCACAGTTGATGCATCATAAAATACAAACATCAAAAAGTCAATTGGAGGATGTTTGTCAGTTGCTGATTTAAATTGTTCATAAAATTTGATTAGTATACTAGGCAAATATTATGTAATATTTGGTAGTCACATTGCTAATAAGCTGATTCAATATTAATGCTTTTAACTTTTAATTGCCTAGTTGCATCACAAATGAAGACTTGAGCCAGATCTTTATACTGAGGAATAATGTACAGCAGTAATGCTTCTCGTCAGACACTAAACTCTTACTTAGAATTTGTACCTCTAAGTCGGGTGATGAAAAGCAAGAATTGAGCCTAATGGAATAGCCCATTTTGTTAAACAAGCTCTTCACTGTGATTAAAGCATGAAACAAATCTTGGAATGGATTGCTCTACAGAAGTTGTGTCTGCGTGTGAGCTTGTAGCAGACGAGCAGAAGACGACAATCAGTTAAAACCACAAATGAAAGGTGTTTGTTATTTAATGGCCTTTGTTCGCTATAGCAATAAATGACCCAAGTGCAATGACTTGATTTAATAAAACCCTCCTTTAAAAGTAGCTGCTATGAGTATTTTTAGCCATAAGGAAGTTGCCCTGATACATGTCTGTCTTGTCTTCAGCTAGTGTTATGTACTCGAGTGGAGGGGAAGAGGGTAATGGTTTTGAAGACATTCCACAGTACAAGTTCCTAAAAGCAGTATGCTTCACTGACTTGTTTACCGGTGCTGTAAAATGATGCATGCTATCCAAACTCAGCAAATAAAATAAGCTTAAAAACCTCTTGAAATGTCTGCTCAGTTCTGTTCAGGAATGTTTCGTATGCCATTAAATCCTTTGCAGGAGGAGTCTGGGGGGTGGGAGCAAAGTGTATTATTATTTATCTAGTCCCCCTTTTGAGGCTTTCGGATTTTAATTTACTCACTGGGATGCTCTGGTTCCTGACTGTCAGGATGGCTTAGGATCCAAACAGTTGGAAAGCTTACTGGTTTTCTTTGCAAGTGTAACTGGGAATCTTAACTTCTCAGTATCTCTTTATTTCCCCCCTGCCTTTTTATTTCCTGTTGGTCCATATTGGACTGACCTTACTGTGCATCTTCAGAGCCTTCTTGTAAGATCCCTGTTGCCACTCAGTAACGTGGATAAATGCATGTTTGAATCACTTCTTAAATATATAGTGAGGAACCGAAGACTGAGAGTATGGCATGTTTAAAAGGGGTATGGATGAGGGAAAAGGCAAATGGAGACCAGAACAGAAGGGCATTTTTAAACTGCAAGGTTTTTATTCATTTATCATAAAGTTTTCTAAAAAGCTTTTGTTTGCATACAAGGTACAGTTTTAAAAAAATATATATAAATTACAGGTCTACTTAGGTTTGTTTTAATTTATTTGAACAATCACCGTAAAGATAACATTTTTCATTAGTGTTCCTTCAGGGGAATGAAGTTTCTGATGAAAACCTGTAATGTATTGCAAGGTTGGACTTTGAGTTGTGTAACAAAGTATCTGTTGAACTTTTAAATAAATACCTTGTATTCATTAAAGTAATAAATTAGCATAAGTCTGTTAACTCTTTCCAAAGGGAATGGTAAAAACGGGTTTTCACAGCTGCCTTCCTTTTGGCTGCTGTTGAAGTTCTCGGAGCTGTTCCTGACTGCTGCCTGTTTGCTTTCTCAGAGCAGCGTCAAAGCAGCTGCTCACATATCTTGGGTAATTGGATTTTGCAAGAGCTGAAAAGACAAACCACTCCCTTTTGGGTGCCGAGGCACATACCTCCCGGCTTGAAGAATGCAAACAGCCTTGATCAGCTTGTAAAGCGTGAGACTGATGCTGCTGGTTCAGGGTTTGGAGTAGGCTCCCTGCTTGTTGGAATCCATGGTGTGAATACCTTTCTAAGCCCTAGGAAGCGCAGATCGCACCTCTCCCTTCTGGGAGAAGCATGTGCGGGTGTCTGTGTTGAAGTGTGCCAGCCTTCGTGTCCTTCAGAGGACTCTTGCTTAGGCTGAGGTGTTTGAGAATCGAGGGGTATTCGGTCTTGCCATCATAGCAGAGGTTCAGGGAGGGGGGGGTTGTGTGTAGAAGCGCAACTCCAAGTGCCTCCGGGAAAAAGCCTTTTAAAACGGGCATCCATACCCTGACATGATCTGGTCTTTGGCCTTTTTCTGACTTACCAGGTTGCTAAGGTGCCACCTCTTAGTTCATCTCTACCTGGTACTGTATCAAGAGCAAGTCGTGTAACCTTCCCAGGTGGGTTGTGTTGGCTGTGTCTAATTGTGCTTGGCTTAATTCCTGCTTGATACCAGTGTGAGATGCAAGGCTGGCTGTAGCAATACAGAGCAGTAAATAACACCTACCTCTAGGCTAAAACTGGAGACTTACTGTGTGGCTGAGGACGGGCTGAAGTTGTGGTAGCGGACAAAACGACATTACTTCAGGAAACCCTATAAGCTCATGACAAACACGTTGCAGGACTGTGGAAAAAATTAGTGACCAAAGTTCCAAAGCAGCCCTGAGTAGAAAGCATTAGGAATTGCTCTTCTGTTATGATAAACTACTTGCTGTAAATTGCTGGCTTTTGGACAAGGAGGCAGAAAAGGAGGAACGGAGTTGAGCCAATATTAAGAGAGCCAGCACTGAACATGGCACAGGATCAGACAACTCTCACCCCTTAACATGGGTGCAGCCTGTAAAAAAGCAAAAATTACCTGCTCATTGAGCTTTTTAGCTGCACAAGATACTGTCAGTAGCGTCATCTGTGATTTTTGAAGGGTAATGCATTAACTTGACCGGGCTTTGATAATGAATTTCTTTTTGGTGTTCAAAGTCTAGAAGATCTGTTAACTACAGCAGAGCAGAAGATACCTCCTCCACCAGGAGGAGAGGTACAAACCACGCAGGCGTGATTCACCTGCATGGACTTATGGCAAAGGTGGCAATCTGGAAGGTTTGTGGGTGTGTTTGTAACTTGTTTTGTCATTTTGCAGTGCAATACCTTTATCGTCATCTGCAGGTTCCTCAATGTTAATCCAGTCGGACAAGAAAAGAAGCAGGCTGATGCCCAAGGTTATTTCTTCATGGGAAAACTAAATGAATCGGAGCGCCCGAGCAATGCTGGGTAAGGCCGTGAGAGCGAGGCTGGGGCGCGATGGCAGCAGATGAATGGTTAGACGCTCGCCCGTGATATCTTGAGGATCTCTGGCCGTGTTAATTTTGCTTATAGTAGAACCCAGGCTTCTGAAAACGGTGAGTACTATCACAAAACAACATTTTTGCAGAGCTGCTGAAAATTATCAGTGGTCTGTGAAATTGGTTCATTCATAATCTGAAATGCCCCTAACTGCTTAGGCTGTATTTGCTTTGCACTTATTTCCTCAGTTCTATATTCTCCTTACATCTGCGGAAATAATTATACATCTTAATTATCATCTTTTTGCTTGTAGTTTTGTTAATTGGTCTGTAATTACGGTGTTGTCACTTTTAAGAAAACCTGAAATTTTTTAATAGCTAAATTGACTGTAAAGATCACTATTCTCTCAGAACGTGCTTTACTTAAATTCACATTTTCCAAGTGTGATCCCTTTAAAAATACAGCTAATACCATTCTCTACAATGAAGAGCTTTAATTATTATCCTTGGATGGCCACATTGAAGACTCTTAAGGCTCCTGATGCAGCCTTTATAACTTAAAAGGTAGCAGTGGCAAGTGATCACATTATGGTAGTTTATGAACTGTTTGGGTTTTAAGATAGCCATGTATCCATTCAAGCCCTAAAAATAATAAATTAGGCTCTGTAACAAAGGATTTAATATTTTTTTTTTTTAAATTTTGAATACACACAGTGTAAGATTGCAGTGAGTGCTTGAGGGAATATATTTGTCTAGCTAATTATGGCAAGCCCAGTGTAAATTTTTATTTTGTACAATATGTCCTTGTAATTTCTGTGCAGGATACCTTTCCCCATAAACTTAACTATAGTTTATCTTCTGGAGTAGTGGAGAGGGGCAAGCTGTAGCCCCAAGGTGATGGAGAGCCCTTTGGCCAGAGCTGGGCCCACCAGCCTGGGGGTGCCGTTCCCCCCCTTGTCGCTGCCTGGGCTGAGCCCTCCGGTAGCTGTGACCCCGCGGGGCCAGGCTCCCTTGCAATGCATCCTGCCAGAAATTAAAAGCAAGTGCTTGGGGCAGAGGAAGGAGGGATAGTTTTGTAGGATTTTACCAAACACTTTGATTTTAAACCAACAGAAGTCGCAGAGTAAGGGCTTTGAATTTGAGTCTGTGATACCTTAACCAACATATGGATTACTTTTTAAATACATGATCAGTTTACCTTTTTTTACTGTTTTAAGAGGTCCTTTCCACTCTCATAACCACTGTCTAGCCACTCACTCCTCACTCTTTCCCTCTTGTTGGGGGCTTTGCCTCCCCTGGGGTGCTGTGACCAAATGAAATGAGCTGGAGAAGGAGGATCAGCAGCAGGTGACCATCTCCTGAGTTGGGTGGGAGATACCTGAGGGTGTGGAAGTGTCCTCTTACTAGAAAGTCCCTTCCATGTGAGAGGGTTTTGGCAACTTAGCTGCTTGTGTGCCTCTGCCCTGATGGAGCAGAAACCTCTGGAAGAGAGGTGTGACATGTTTCCAGCTCCTTAAAAAAGGAGGCAAAGTTAATAGCCTGGTGCTCCTGCCATTGCCCTTCAAATGTGAATGAATCCCAGCAAGGATGGGTGCATGGAGGGGCAAGATGTTCTTCATCCAGGGGATGATTTTTCAAAAAGTGTCAAGTTTCTAATGGTGGTGTCTTGGATCAACAGCTCAGTTGCTCTTCATGGACCTTTCTCAAAAAAAAAAAAAAAAAAAAAAAAAAGTGCATTGCCTGAGTTTGGACCAGGAGATCACTGTCTGATACCCTGCGTTCACACTCTGTGTTCCTGTTAATGGCAGTAGTTTATGATTAGATATATATCATCCTCTATCTAAAGTACCATAATTGGATGCTTTGGAGGGAGAGGAATAGCTGTATATGCTTTCACATGGGCTTATGTCAGTATATCCATGTTTTTTCCCTAAAGTGACAGTGACTTGCTGCTGAATTACTGGTTTTGCTCTGAGTTTCTATTGCTGCACAGTAATCTTCACAGGTTCTTGCAGTGGTGAGACTGGGTGGTTTCCATGATGAGTCAAGCCATGCAACTGAGCGAGACAAGTGTTTCGCTGGTAACATGGGCCAGTATCTCGGTGAGCCTTAGACACCTGGAGCTGTCCCAGATTTCTGCCTCACTTAAAGGTAACAGCCCTAGGTGGAGTTACATCAGTGGCTAAATACAAAATGAATATGAACTTACTAATGATCACACATGATGAGCGCAAGGATTCCCAGGTGTGAAATGGAATTAGGGCTACGAGCATACAATAAACATTTACTGGCTGCAGAAATCAGAAAAGAATTTAATACAATCCTTTGCCTCAAACCTGTAGGTGTTTCCCAGCCACCCCCTGTTCTTCAGCAATATTGATCCAAGTCTTTTAGTTTACTTCTCTTTATCCATCAGTACCTATTGGGGGGAAAACTGAGTGGCTCCTATCAAGACATGGTGATTTGACAAGCCTCCTCCTGTGTGCATCCTCTGAAAACCAGCCATCATCCTGCTTTGTCACCTTGCATTCATTTTATGGATTTTATTTTTTTTTAGTACATGGCTTAATCTACTTACACATCCAGTGACAGAAGATCAGTGTCTCAATTCTTTTGAATCCACAGCAGCTGTAGCTTTTGCTTTGGACATGTATGGCATGTAATCATCAGATTTGAGGTAATGCATTATTTTTCCTTCATTCCCTTTACTGGATTATTTTCCTCCAGCAAATATGCCTGTAACAAGTTGCATCCCAGGATATTAAGGTTTTACCAAGGACCATGGGAAATTTCATGGAGGGACAAAGGCCTGAATCCTCCTGCAAAGCAAATAACGCTTTACTTCCGTCTGGTCCTTGTTTCTCAGATTTTGATATCCGAGCCCCGAGGGCCTGAGTTTCCTACCCCACATGGCAGGTCTCGGCAGCAACTGCCCAAGGAGAGAGAGCGGCAGCGCTGAACCCAGTGGAGACAAGGCTGTCTTAAATCACTTCGAAAGGGACCCACAGGCTGAACTGCTTTAATAAGCTCTTCACCTCACAGTTTACAGTAAATTATTAATGCAGTAACTTCCAGTGTTGGACAGTTTGGTTTGTGTTTTTGGTTTGGTGTGGGGTTTTTTTGGTTTTTTTTTGTTTTTGTTTTTGTTTTTTTTTTTTTAAGAAAAGGTTCACAAGTCACTCTCAGTAAAAAAGTTAATAAATTACAAATGTCTGAAAATCACCTTGCAAGCCCAGTAAGGACAGTCTTTGGGATGGATTTAGCTGCTCTCTTACTAGCAACCGAACTGTGTTCAAAAGTGAAAACAGAGATGCCTAAACTTCTTTAACATATCGTTCTTCAGGAGGAAAGCAGTAAACGTGAGGCGATGGATGTGAGGGTAGCCCACTGCCTGCTCCTTTGGGCTGTGCACTTCTTCCCAGCCGCACCGTGCACTGCTCTCAGGGTGAGTTTCACTAGATCAGGTTGCTCAAATCCCCATCCCACTGACCTTGAACGCTTCCAGCCACGGGGCATCCACAACTTCTCTGGGCAACCCATTCCAGTGCCTCACCACCCTCATCGTAAAGAATTTCTTCCTCATATCCAATCTAAATCTATCCTCTTTCAGTTTAAAGCCATTGCCCCTTGTCCTGTCACTACAGAAAATACTTCGATGTATTTAATATGTTCAATATGCCAAGCAACCTCCAGCACAACTTTTGTGTTAGAAATCTGCTATTGAGCCTGCTCTGCCCAGCAATAACAGTGCAATTTCCAATGCATCGCATAGACAAACTTTGCCTCCAGACTGACAGGGTTTGGCCGGTTGTAGATGACAGACCATTTGACCAAGCAGCGATGGAAGCCATTCTGGATTGTGCCTGGCTGTACAACATCCAGTCCCAGCAAGTGCTCCTGCCCGCAGGAGCCCAGTACGCCTGCCTTGGGGTCACCTCCCAGTCAGGAGAGGAACAAAGTGGTTATTGGTATTTGTACAGCTACAGCTTTATCTTACAGTAAAAGTCATATAGATCACATAGTCTCACCAGCAAGTCACATATTCTCATCAACGTGAGAAATACTGGAGAACTGAAGCCTAATACAGGCTTTTTGACTGAGGAGTAACTGCTGGAGGCACGTGAGATCCTGTCCACTAGCTCCGTGTGTCACTTCAGTAGAAAGGTGCAACTGAAGGCGTAATATAGAGAGACAAATTGTTAGTGGAGAGTTCTGAACTGGTCTGTATGAGCAAGGGGCCATGAGCTCTGCATTCTAGATCCTTGAAAAGACTTCTGGAATCTCAAAAGGACTATTTTGTCCTTGAAATCACCTTTCTGGTTTGTGCCAAGGAGTCAACTTTTACTTATTTATTTTAACATTCAATCTACATTCCACTTTTCCTTATTTTTCAGGTTCTCAGTAAGGAATCAAAGACTGGTAATCAGCAAGGTACAGTGACTGGCTATGTGTCTTTTTAATTCTTTGTGAAATGTTATCGGTTATCAATACTTTGTACCCCTGATACTCACTTCATGGACCATGGTATGCTGTCTTACACCTTATAAAAATATCTGCTTGACTTGTTTTCCAGATAGGTGTATGAATCTCATTCCCTGCAAAGATCACGGAGCTATTTGTATTCAGCCTTGTTTGCCCTCCTTCCATGGGGAGACAAGCTTTGTCTGCAAAGACAGAAAGTGGCACATGTTCACAGACGCCTGTGCAAGCCTGGATGTTCGGTCCCTTTTTCAGGTGAGGTAACTGTTATGCATCTACTTTGGCCTATGCTCATAATTTCTTGCAAAGACACCCCCTTCCTACTTACCTTTCAAAACGAAAAGGATAGAAGATGGGATCCTAAAACACAGATTACTTCGGTAACCGGCTTTGACTTCATCTTAAGTTAAGCGATGGGAAATGAATTTGGGAAATTCTGGTGTGGAAACATAATTCAGAAATGAAATTGCCTTTTCACTTGGCTGGTGTTCTTTGTGTGGATCTAAACTGAGACAATGATACACTAGGATGAACATAAGAAAAAAGCAACACGAGTATCTGGAATAATCAAATGATTCACGGTAAATTCTTCCCCGGCTACAAACTACAGAACCTTATTCAAGTCACCTCAGAATAAGGCACTGTACATAGTTCTGGGCCCTTCCTTCACGTGCATTGTACAAGCAAGATATTCTTCTCAGGTGAGCTTTGGTCCTGGGCTTCAGGCCATCCTGCACATTCATTGCACACGCCAGCACTGTACCTCTTGCCTGGTTGTAGCTGTAGCTTCACATCGTGGTTTAACCCCAGCGGGCAGCTAAGCCCCACCCAGCCGCTCGCTCACTCCCCCCCGGGGGGATGGAGGAGAGAATTGGAAGGGTAAAAGTGAGAAAACTCGTGGGTTGAGATAAAGACAGTTTAATAGGTAAAGCAAAAGCCGCACGCACAAGCGAAGCACAACAAGGAATTCATTCACTGCTTCCCATCCGCAGGCAGGTGTTCAGCCATCTCCAGGAAAGCAGGGCTCCATCACGCATAACAGTTACTTGGGAAGACAAACGCCATCACTCTGAACATCCCCCCCTTCCTTCTTCTTCCCCCAGTTTATATACTGGGCATGACGTCATACGGTATGGCATAGCCCTTTGGCCAGTCTGGGTCAGCCCCCCTGGCTGTGCCCCCTCCCAGCTTCTTTGTGCACCCGGCAGAGCAGGGGAAGCTGAAAAGTCCTTGACCGGTGTAAGCACTGCTTAGCAACAACTAAAACATCAGTGTGTTATCAACATTATTCTCATCCTAAATCCAAAACACAGCACTATACCAGCTACTAGGAAGAAAATTAATGCTATCCCAGCTGAAACCAGGACACTTCATTTTCATTCTGTTCATTAATTTTCTCAAATTTGTTTTCCTTCCTCCAGAGGATTTCTGAACGTGAACTCATTCCAAGCTCTGAAGGCCATTTTAGTGTTGCTGGAGGACACCTTCCTTTTGTAGGGGACGGAAAGCCAGTGCATGGGAAGCCTGGAAATGGAGCAAAATATTTTGGTGCTGATGACCGTGGGAATAGTAACTGCCAAGCTGATTTTTCATGCATCATCCCAGATATCCTGTCTTCACCAGCCATTCCAGGAAACATTGCTGATATAGTGGAATTGCTAAAGAAGATTTCCCTGCTGTTATCAGAGAATGTCAACAGAGAAAAAATGCAGGTACTTACTTTCATGGGCTTCAAGAGGTGTTTCTGAGCTTCCCAGAGCATCCCTGCAGTGTTTTGTTCTTATAGGCGCTCTCCAATGAAGTGGTGGCTGCAAATCACATGGAGATCACCTGGAAAGAGTTTCCAGGGAGGGTCATGTTTTGATGTCAGAGAAACAGTTTAATCTGTCCATGTGTGGTGGAAATCCTCCTGTGGAATTTGCTTTCTTTAAAAGAAAAAGTTTGCAGGAACTGCTATTGTAGACATGGGAGAGCAGTACAAGGAAGAATTAATTTTTAAAGTATGACATCATAGGGAAGGCAGCCATGGAGACGCTGACCCGCAGCTGTGTTGTCATGTGTTGCACAATGGCAACTTAAATCTTTCCCTGATGAACTTGGAAACTGGAGAGGTGGGGGAAGAAATGTAGGGAGGGAGATGTAAAGCAGACCTGCGTAGCAGGTCAGCATCTGGAATAGAACTTAGGTGTCCTGATTTTTGCTTTATACTTGCTTCTCCAAGCACCTTTTGAGCTATGATATGAAGAGGATAGGACAATTCTGTTAGTGACTCATTCCAATGAGATGTTTGCGTTTGACTGGGATGGATCATGGGAACCTGTTCATTGTCAAAGAAGAATATTCCCTTTATAGAAATAACTCTTGAATTAAATGAGCCTTTCTGGAGGCTCTGCCAGTGGAATAATGGTTGGTTTCTTTTAACATAAAAAATAACTTATTTTTTCCTTGTTTATTTCAGAGTTACAGCAGGATAGCAAACCATATTCTGAACAGCTCCATAATTTCTAACTGGGCTTTTGTAAGGGACAGAAATGCCGGTTCGATACTACTGGACTCGGTGAATTTATTTGCTGGGAAACTTCTTCTAAGAAATGGGTCGGAAAGCATACAGGAACACTTCATCTCTACAAAAGGCTACAACATACATAAAAATACTTCAGGCAAGAGCTTTGATTTTTCTATGGAGTTCAATAACACAGGCAATATCACTGGGCATGTGGTCATTCCAGAAGAAGAGCTTTTGAAGTTACCCGAGACTTCCAAAGCCGTCAGCATTGCCTTCCCAACGCTTGGAGCCATTATAGAAACCAGCCGGTTGGACCCTGGTTTTGTGAATGGAATGGTGTTATCGGTGTCTCTGCCAGAAGAGCTCCAACATATTTTGCTCACCTTTGAAAAGGTGAATAAACTGGAGAACGTCAAGGCTCAGTGTGTTGCGTGGCACTCTACTGAAAGGAGATGGGATAACAGGGCATGCACAATGAAGTCTGACAACATCAGCAGCGT
Organism: Platalea leucorodia; assembly: GCF_965183815.1. Classification (NCBI taxonomy): domain Eukaryota; kingdom Metazoa; phylum Chordata; class Aves; order Pelecaniformes; family Threskiornithidae; genus Platalea; species Platalea leucorodia. Next base: position 121,211,173 of record NC_138825.1, on the reverse strand, counting down.
TGTTTGCATCTGCAAGCATCACCATTGGACATTAAAATCCTTCTCCATTTTGATGTCCCCCACCATACTGCGAAACGCAGTGCTGGATTACATTACCCGTGTAGGGTTAGGCCTTTCGATTTTCAGCTTGGTTCTCTGCCTTATCATCGAGACCGTTGTCTGGCATCATGTTACAAAAACTGAAATAACCTACATGCGCCATTTTTGTTTGGTCAACATTGCTACCTCGCTTCTCATTGCTGATGTTTTGTTCATCTTGGCGGCTATTGTGCACAATACAGCCCTAAACTACCAGTTGTGTGTGGCAGCCACTTTTTTCCTTCACTTTTTCTATCTTGCCTTGTTTTTTTGGATGTTTACCCTGGGCATCTTGATTCTCTATGGATTATTATTAATTTTTTTTAAGATAACGAGATCTGTATTCATAGCTACAGCCTTCTGTATTGGATATGGATGTCCCTTGGTCATATCTATCCTCACTGTTGCTATTACTGAACCAAAAAATGGATATTTAAGGAGTGGAGCCTGCTGGCTCAATTGGCATGAGACGAAAGCCCTTTTGGCCTTTGTTGTACCCGCTCTGAGCATCATTGTTGTGAATGTGGTGGTGGTGGTGGTGGTTGTGGTGAAGACGGGGAGATCCTCTGTTGGAGAAGGCTGCAAGTCACAAGATTTGAGCAACATGATCCGAATGAGCAAAAACGTGGCCCTTCTGACACCTCTTCTGGGTCTCACCTGGGGGTTTGGATTAGCAACGATTGTCGACAGCTACTCGCTGGCGTTCCATGTTACATTTGCGCTACTGAACGCCTTCCAGGTAAACTCTGCGAGGCTGGGAATAGGTGTGCTCAGACTTCATTGAACTTGGGAAAAGGCAGCAGACCTAAGAGGGGCTGGCACCTTGAGCTGCACATGAAAAACAGGATCGAAGCTTTCGTTTCGACTTAACTATTTTACACAATGTGTGCACTGGGCATCCTGTATTGATGTAGTAGATGCAGACGGGTAATGGAACAAACTAGGTGGTGTAAAGTGTGATGAAAAACTTGTCATCTTAATTCATGTTAAACATAAAATACACTGGTTAATGTCCAGTAATTGCAAAGAGGTCTCATCACTTAACAAATACACAGAAAATTCTCACTTGCCGTTGAAGATGGTTTTGTTTAACTCATCAGTATAAACATCCAATGTTACCTGACATAACCTTGTATATCCAGTCTGCCTTAGCTCTTCCTGGCTAATGCTGCTACTAAGTGGGTTGAGAAAGTCCTGGTATGTAACCCATCAGTCCGGTTCGTAATGAGAATCAGCATGGGTTTTATATCCATTCTTGACATTCCCAGAGAGCCCGTGTGACCTGGGTGGATAAACTCATTTTGCGCATTGCTGTTATCTGAATCATTGGTGAGGATATCTATCACACTGACAAAAATATTATTTTATCTATCCTTAAGGAAAGAGCATCTAGAAGCATTTAAGAAACACCATGTGGTTATGCTGGTTTTGTTAACTGTTTTTGCAATTTTTTAGGGATTCTTCATCCTGTTGTTTGGGACACTTCTGGACAGAAAGGTACTTGGGTCACTTCAGCACTTGCTCGGGATTATATGAACATTTTCTACACTTTGATGAACTGTTCCCTTTAATATTTTTTTTTTAATCTACAGACGAGAGAAGCCTTAAGGATGAACTGCTTTTCATTAAAGCGGAAGTGTAGTCGAGCAAAGGTAAAGATTTCCACTCCCCCACCCCATAATGGCTTAATTTAAAATTTATACTAACTTACACACCTTCTTATTTGTACACAGAGAGAATGGAACTATTCACTAAATCTTAACTAGTTGAATGCTTTTTCTAAGGCTAGTGCTTGCTGAAGGAAATACAGGTATCTATCTCAAAAGTATGTTGAGGTTATTAAGCTTCTAAATATTAGAAGTGGCAATCCGTAGATTTAATAACCTACTGCTGTTACAAAATTAAAAATGGTATTTTGATCTGATCTCTTCACCTGCAGATATCAAAGCCCTTTAGACAGAGAATTCCTATGACTTTTCCCATCTGTAAAATAGATCTACTTTAAGGTTACTGACTAAGTAAGGAACAGAATGAGGAGTCCAAAATCTCATTGTAATGACCTGTTTGCCGCCTTCACAAAAACATGGATCTGTATGGCAGCAGGGCTGCTCTAGGATGTCAGAGGATTCTTCTGCTTCCAGCTGAATGTCAGCTCAGGATGGAAACCACTCAGAGCCCAACCGGTATGTTTGGTGCTAATCAATGTTGTGTACTCATAGGAGCTTGAGTTTTTTTTAAATATCAGGGCAATTCATTAAAAGGAAATGTTTAATCCTGGAGAAAACAACTCTGTTTCAGCAGCTTCCTAGGAAATCATTGACAGAATCGATGTGCTGACATCATTGAGTTAGTGTTTCCTACCTCTGCTGGAAAACTTTTGTCTTTTCATACCAAGGCTTTAATGGTTTCACGCTGTATTTGTAAAAGGGAATCCCCTTTACAAGAAGCGTCTGCATTGTTCCTGCTATTCACCAGAAGAAACTGTCGGTTCAGTTTGGACTTTGGAAAAATAAAGTTATTTCCTTGCTTTTCTCTAGTCTATTTACTAATAAGCCCTGATTCCAGTATTGAAAGCTGCAGAGTGCCTTTTAATGACAATGTGTCCAAAGGTACTTGGTTTATGAGGAAAAAATAGAGTGGTTAAGTAAACTATATCTCCTTTCTACTATTAGCATTGCCTGGTGTGCTTTGGGTCTTACAGTGCAAGAGAGGCTGCGTGTTTGTGCAACTTCTGATTCCTCTGCATCCTTCCTCTCCAGTTCAGTCTTCAGTTGCATCCAGCTTTGCTGTTCTGTGCTAAGTTTAAATGCAGTGCAGAAGGTCCTCTCCTAAAAGAAAACAAAAGAACCACAAAAAAACACCCAACCAGAAAACCCAAACAAAAACCCTACACCACAAAACATAACCCAAGACAAAACCCAAAAAAACAAAACCAAACAAAAAGACCAACCCCAAAACCTCTGCTAAAATTAACTATTTCCTACCTAACAGAGGAAGAAGAGAAGGGAAGTGCTTGAAACTGCTCCAAATTTAATAAACCAAGATTACAATTCATGCTTTTACAGATTGAGGATCCAAATAACAGTGAAGATATGAAACCTCTTGTCAGGCTTTAGGTCAGGATTCAACTTTTGAAAGTTAAAATTCTCTCGTCACCACCAACACAATACTCTGGAAACAAGAGATGGAAATATCACTAATCCCATGACTCAGCAACATTTACTAAAAGCATTAAGTGATCTCACTGGGCAAAACTTGATGTGGAAACCATGGCTGCATGTACCTAAGAACTTGGGTCGATGTTGTCACTCACCTGGGTGGAAGAGACCACATGTAGGTGTTTACCATTGCATAACAGAGAAGGCGAAAATGTTACTCATCCACTTCTGTAAACTTGGGTGTAAATATGGAGTTTGACTCATGAGAGCTGGAAAAGTTTGTTACACCTGAAATGATTGTTAAAAAAACCCAAACAATGAATCTTGTTTCAGAGAGCTTCAGAACGGGACTGTGTATCTGGGGTTTTAATGGTGAGTACGTAAAACATCTAGAAGGGTTATGCAGACTCTTGCTTCAGGCCTCCTAGTTTCTCCAGACTCATAAGAGCCTTTCTTCTGGTCAGATTTTAAGATGGGCATCTTGTGGCATTTCTCACAGGACTCTGAAGCACCTCCTGTTTGAAATGGAACCTCCACCTACATGGATGATATATCTCATCTGACCTGCCGATTTCTTTTCTCTTAGTCGTAGCAGAGGGCATTTCTCTTTAGTGGATCTGACCAGTGAGAGGAAAAGGAGCACTTCTTACGCAGAAATCCTGGTTTGAGATGAGCTGAAGTGGCTGAGCAGCTCGGAGCATGGACAGCACTGTCTGGGAGCGTGACCACGGGAAGCATCGTGAAAACCAGAAGAGAAAAGGTCCTGAACCTGCTGTCAGGAGCAGGAAACTATCAGTGCTCCTGCAACCCTTGGAGGAAACATGATGATACATAAAGGTTGTTTCTTACCTTTGTGAAAACGGCTGTGAGGAGAGTTTGTCCTCATTTGCCATTTCAGTGCTTCAATTTCTTACGCTTTTTTTTTTTTTTTCTCGTGTCAGTGCAATAAGGAACTGTAAAGCATGGGAGACTGTTCTAAAATTATTTAATTTTTAATGTGATGTACAAATATTGAGCATTATCTAGTTGGTTTTGCCTGTCCTTGATCATGAGTGATTCTATTAGGTGATACCATATTCAGCATTTCCACCTGTCCTCTCAGACTGATGGATAATGTAAGTCTGTTTCTGCATTACAGCTGTTCTCTCCATCTCAATACTTGTTCTCTCCATCTCAGTACTCGTGTGCCACAGGAATTGTACAAAGCCCTTTTTTGGTCTGTCAGGACAGAATTTTCCACTCTTTTTCCAGTCCTGCAAGACAATGACAGAGATAAACAAGAAAGAGCACTCTGCAAATAATTAGTTTCCCCTCTTTAGATATGGGAAAGCAGGCTTCGAATATGCCTTAGAGTTGAATGAAGTGGATGGAGATCTCCCATGTCCTGTGCAATGTTCTAACAAAGGAAATGGTTTATCTATGTGAGATGGTGTACCTGGTTTCATTAGAAAAGAGAAATCTTTTCAAATGAAAGCTTTGATGGAAATGTTATTGTCTCTTGTCAGGACAAATCGATACTTTCAAATGAAAATAAAGTTGAAATTTTTGTCATTGTTACTAATAAGGGGTCCTTCTCCTCCTCTACCAAAAAAGTGGATAAATGCCATTTAATATTAGCTGGTATTACTCAAGTCAGAAATCACTTATCCCCTGTGGTTTCACATATGTTTGAAATATAGAAGGTATAATCAAAATAATATTATGTCATCAGCACCCCTTTATTGAAGAGGGAGAAAAATACCCTGGCAGATGAACTGTGGGATGTGGGGCATATGTGATGTGTACTGTGGAAAAACCCACAGCCAGGTGTCTGGTAGGGAGAAGCTGGGGCTCTGGAGGGGGTGATCTGGAGGGCAGAGCTCTGGCCTGGGCCATGAGTCAGTTCTTGTCCCCAGGACTCTGTTGCTTCCTTCTGGTTTCCTTTCCTATTTTATCTCCACATAGACTGTAGCCTTGTTATGAGAGACTGTCCCTCCTTTCGTACTGCAGATTTGCATGTTGGAGAGCTTTTGATCAAATGGAGGTAAAATTGGGCTTATGTGCTGCTGTAACATAAATTTAAAAAGACCATTACCCCAAAGTCTGCTTCTTAGTGTCAAGCAGCATCTTCTGTGCTTTACCTTCTTTCTCTCCTTGAAGTGCTTAGAGGGTTTTCTTTCCTTCCCTTTTCCCTCCCTTAATAAGTTACATGTGTCTTGGAGTTGTCTCTGTTAAACCTTTTTCAGCATCGGTAGCGTCTCCTCCAAGTCCCTGCATGGCCTTTTTCAAAGTAGTATCACAGCTACACGCCTCTCATGCTTGAGGGAATTGTTTCATTGTGGTGGTATTGTACACCTGATTTATGAATTGGCTACTGTATTTTAAAGAATAGTTCAAAGACTGACACGGGATGTGTAGTGTCACGTGAAGATGTTGGTCAGTGTTCAGCGTGTGTCCTTTGCAGCCACGAACCCTTGTACAGTACCTCTGTCACCTCTGAAGGAAAGGGACTGCACTGTAGGAAGGCTCTACAGAGGGACCTGGACAGGCTGGATCGTTGGGCCGAGGCCAACTGCATGAGGTTCAACAAGGCTCAGTGCCAGGTCCTGCACTTGGGTCACAACAACCCCATGCAAGGCTACAGGCTGGGGGAGGAGTGGCTGGAGAGCTGCCTGGCAGAAAAGGACCTGGGGATGTTGGTGGACAGCCAGCTGAACATGAGCCAACAGTGTGCTCAGGTGGCCAAGAGGGCCAACGGCATCCTGGCTTGTGTCAGGAATAGCGTGGCCAGCAGGACCAGGGAGGTGATAGTGCCCCTGTAGTCGGCACTGGTGAGGCCGCACCTCGAGTCCTGTGTTCAGTGTTGGGCCCCTCACTCCAAGAAGGACATGGAGGTGCTGGAGGGTGTCCAGAGAAGGGCAACCAAGCTGGTGAAGGGTCTGGAGCACAAGTCTGGTGAGGAGCGGCTGAGGGAGCTGGGGTTGTTCAGCCTGGAGAAGAGGAGTCTGAGGGGAGACCTTATTGCTCTCTACAACTACGTGAAAGGAGGTTGTAATGAGGTGGGGGTCAGTCTCATTTCCCAGGTAGCAAGCAACAGGACGAGAAGAAATGGCCTCGAGTTGTTCCAGGGGAGATTTAGATTGGATATTAGGAAAAATTTCTTCACGGAGAGAGTGGTTATGTATTGGAACAGACTGCCAGGGAAGTGGTGCAATCACAGTCCCTGGAAGTATTCAAAAAACGTGTAGATGTGGTGCTTAAGGACATGGTTTAGAGGTGGACCTGGCAGCTAGGTTAATAGTTGGACTCGATGATCTTAAGGGTCTTTTCCAACCTTGATGATTCTATGATTCTGCAGTTTGCAGCATGGAGAAAACAACTGCTTTGCACCTGAACTGGCTGCAGTACATTTAGAAAGACCTCTGTTTCCCCCTACTCTTTGGGGCCACATTTAATTCAGCTGGTGGTGTTTGTTCATTTGATTTATTGTCAACAGTGAAATTTTATTAATGAAATGTTGGGATTTTTTGATAACACCTGAAGATTTAGGAAAACTTGCCTCAACCTGGCACCTTACCCTTCTCTCAGATGTGCACACATGTGCATGTGAAACCACAGTCCGTTATAACTGTGGTTTTATAGATAGTCTTGGATGAGGCTTCTCGTATTACACGCACCCCCTCCAAAATCCTGGGAAATTCAGCAGGATCCTTGCCCAGGCAATAGCGCTGTGAAAGGAATCTGTTTCATCTGCAGTTTGCTGAGAAAAGTATCTAAGCTGTTTATCAAAGGGTGTTTGAAGAACAGTGCTTATTTTCAGAAGCTGGAACACAGCAGAGTGTTTTACCCTGTGTTTTATGATCATTTACCTATTTAAAAATAACTGGGGGCTTATAGAGAACCAGTTAATGGTACAGGATGAGGATGAGCACTGAACTTTTATTTTTAGTACTCTGAAATTAAACTGACCAGGAGCATTTCATGAATAAATGTTTTTGCGAACGGAAAGCTGTAGCTGTCCTCTATGGGTTGTGAACTGGTATTTCTTTAAATGCTGTGGGCTGATGGCCCGGTTCTAATTGCAGCCAGGGGGCGGGGGGAGGAAGGAAAATCACTAATGTTGGAATTCTGCCAGTTTATCAAATTATCAATGTAGCAAAAGCTTAATAATGTCAGTGTTGAATGGGTCAGATAGATAGACCTCTTGATGCACAGGAGCTTGTTTTGGAGCTGTTCCACCCTGCTTGCCAAAGTGGTCAGGCTTGAAAACCCCAAGTGCTCTTCTTCATAAGGTGTCACAATTAATGGGACAACCCATTTTTTTTCCATACTTACAGTGTTGGTTGAGTGGCCAAGCGCGGAGACATCTCACAGCTCCTTGGCCAGGCAGGTAAACTTGAAGTTTCTTGTGTCAAGTTTGACACCAAAACAAGATCTTGGGCAGAACATTAATTTACCTCAAATACCTCACATTATACATTGCCTTTCCAGAGCCAGGCAATTTTTCTGCTCTTTTTCTATCTAGCACAGGCATCTCCTTCATGGTTGGTGAATCAAAAGAGAGGAAGATGCCAAACCAGCAGAGTCTTGGCAGGCTGTTAACAAGACTGCTGGGCTGCCCCATAAAATTTGCTTCTGGTAGAAGCTTGCCTGCACTGTGAGGCTGGGCACCGCTAGCTCCAGGCAGGCTTCCAGCCTGCTGCCTGCGGCTCCAAGAGCCGGTGGGTGCTTGACCTGTGGTACTTCACAACGGCGTTGCGTGGCTCTAGGTCTGGCTCGCTGGTTTGCCTCACTGAGAAGAGTCATGATGCCCTGTGGTCAGTCTGCTTGGCTTTAGGTGTTAACAGTATGTGTTGCTAGACAAGCAGGGTTTGTAGGATAATGTCCCTCCCAAAGTTAAGTCTCATTTCAGGGTATGGGGGGAAAGCAGAGTTTTGGACATGCAGCACTTTTTTCACCTCTGCCTCCAGAGTGAAGATGCACCTAAAATTTCTGGTGGGTGTGCTCCCAGGAGAGACCCCATTGGGAGCACTGCCTCCTTCTCTGGATCCAGTTTCAATGTTTTTGTTTAGGCTAATAGTACTATGTGAATGTATTTTCAGCATGTCTGTGAATGTGATTGGGTCAAAATTTTAAAACCAACAGTATTCCCCCCCTCTGACCACCAGGTCAGAAGCCCCATTTGTGTCCTGTAGGCAGAGTGATGCTGATGCCTTAGTTTATGATTTCTAACATATTCTGGACTATAAGCAGGTATTTTTGATTTCATTCTGCCAAGGGGGATATAATCAATACAAATGCTGTTAGAGTTGTATATAATTTTAACTTTTTTGTTATCTTTTGAAGTAACCAAATCTTTCCATGGTTTTGCTCTAACACTGTAGTTGGAGGTGTTTTTCTTGACCGGCTTCCATCTGGATGTAAGAGAGAAACATTTCTAATGGTATAAAGTTTGTAAACTTGTTTACGTGCAATCTACATTTAGGTCAAATTTGGTTGGACACCATGTATCTTCGGGCCCTCATTCCCATTGTATCTGAAACCCAGCCTGACTTCAGTGACACCTTGAGGCTAATTCAAGCTTTTGGAGAAGGTGCATGCCTCTTCTGATTTCACAAAAATAGTTCATCTGTCACTAATTACTGCAGCCACGTGCTAAGGTCATTCTTTTTCACAAATGGAAAAAGTCATCTTTGGTCAATTTATTTACTTAACTGCAGCCAGTAAATGGAATTGCAGTTTTATTTGTTCAGTGGTGCTAAACTTGAAAAGCCCAGTGCTCTCTTGCTTGCTTAAGTATCGGTGTTTAATTGTAGCTCTTCAACCCACATGAAAGATGCACATGTACCCTTTGGGTACTTTTGTTTCAGGTTGAGACCAGTAATAAATCATCTGTTTGTGTTGTTTGAAGACTCAGTGTTGAACAATGGATTGATTAGAAAGATCATTCTGACCCTTGGGGACTGCAAGTTGAGTTTTATAATTTACTACTTATTCATATTGCAGTGTCTCTGGTCAGGGAATAGACAATTACAATTACTGGGCTATTGGAAGGTTGAGCTATATTTAGCTTGAATTAGTCCAGCTTCAAATACCCCCTCCTTAAGAAGGATTAGTTAGTAGTAGAACCAAGTATTTTGAGAAGCAGAGGGTTTTCCTTTCTCTGGTGTTGCTAAATCAGGCTTTCAGTAAACACCAATTATTGGGAACTGTACAGTGGTGTGAAGGCAGCTCTCCAGCCTGTGAAACAGTCCTTTCTGGCCCTAACACTTGATAACTATCCCAGGCCTTCTTTTCTATTGCAATATTGTTATCAGTAGCCAAATGTGAACTTCTAGTATTATAAGTGGCCAACCCCAGGCAGAGCTCTCTGCTTTGGCTGGCTCTTTGGTTGCAATCGTAAGGAAAAGTAAGGCGGGGTAATTGCATCAGTATACTTGTATTGGTGCCAATCCTCTTAGTAAATGCTGCTATTCATTAGTAGTATCTTTGGTCCCCTTTGGAAGAGTGTTTTTCTTCCAGAAATACTCTATTGGTGTCAGTGGTTAATCCTGACTTCTTGTGGTACAAGAGAGCAGAACTGGACTTGGGTAGCACTTGCCTGTCTAAATCACATCAGATCCATCACAGTGCTGTGTGTCTCTCTGAGCCGTCGTTATTTCCACACTGCGCTGGTTTTGGCTGGGGTAGAGTTAATTTTCTTCGTAGTAGCTAGCATAGGGCTCTGTTTTGGACTTGTGTTGACAACAGTGTTGATTGATAACACAGGGATGTTTTAGTTACTGCTGAGCGGTGCTTACACAGAGTCAAGGTCTTTTCTGCTCCTCACCCCACCCCACCAGCGAGCAGCTGGGGGGGCACAAGAAGCTGGGAGGGGACACGGCCAGGACAGCTGACCCCAGCTGACCAAAGGGATATCCCATACTGCATGATGTCATGCTCAGCATATAGAGCTGGGGGAAGAAGAAGGAAGGGGGTGATGTTCAGAGTGATGGCGTTTGTCTTCCCAGGTCACCGTTACACGTGATGGAGCCCTGCTTTCCTGGGGATGGCTGAACACCTGCCTGCCGATGGGAAGGAGTGAATGAATTCCTTGTTTTGCTTTGCTGGCGTGCGCGGCTTTTGCTTTCCCTATTAAACTGTCTTTATCTCAACCCACGGGTTTTCTCACTTTTACCCTTCCAATTCTCTCCCCCATCCCACTGGGGGGGAGCAAATGAGTGGCTGTGTGGGGCTTAGCTGCCGGCTGGGGTTAAACCATGTCACACAGTAAGGGATTCATTTTTTCTGGGTAACAACACTTACTCGTGCAATCTCTTTTTTTCTGTTGTGCTGTAGCTGAAAATCTCCCACATTGCTGGGATGGTTGGCTTGGGAGCTCTAGGGCAGCCTGAATTTCTTTCTCAGCTACTGTGTTATTACAAAATGTTATCTTAATCTTTGCTTGCTGCAAAGAGCCCAAGCTATTCCTCAGCCAGCTAGAGAAATACAGCAGAAATCCTCTCATCTCCTGTACCGCAAGTATAGGAGCTGCTGGGCAGAGCAAGAATAAAGCAGTAGAACAGAGGATTTTGACCTTTTTATCAATAAGCTGTAAAGCTACTAGAGTATAATGTGTGTCAGGATCTGCCAAAAGATCTATTGAAGACAAGACTTGAAGGCTGACTTTGAAGTGTGCTTATTAATAGTAAAATTCCCACTGGCTCTAAAACGATCTGCCAAGCAATACGTGTCTTGAAAATGAACCTTTTGGGAAAAGGTTCACTAATACATTTTCTGAAGCTTTTATTTTTTTAGGCCAGAATAAAATGTTGAGGTTAACCAGAGCCTTCTCCTCTCAGATGTGATCAAACCACCTTTCAACCTTCTTTTGGGCAAGCTAGATAGATTGACCTGTCTTTTTTCTTTCAGAAGAGGAGTTGTAGTATTGAACTTGTATTGATTTCCATTTTTGTTAGCAGACAGAAGAATTAATTCAGTACAAAAATGCATCCTGGACATGAGCCGGCAATGTGCGCTCACAGCCCAGAAGGCCAACTGTATCCTGGGCTACATAACAAGAAGCGTGGCCAGCAGGTCAAGGGAGGTGATTCTGCCCCTATACTCTGCTCTGCTGAGATGCCACCTGGAGTCTTGTGTCCAGCTCTGGGGTCCTCAGCACAGGAAGGACGTGGACCTGTTGGAATGTGTCCAGAAGAGGCCACAAAAATGATCAGAGGGCTGGAGCACCTTTCCTGTGAAGACAGGCTGAGAGAGTGGGGGCTGTTCAGCCTGGAGTATAGAAGGCTCTGGGGAGACCTTATTGCGACCTTTCAATACTTAAAGGGGGCTTGTAAAAAAGATAGGGATGGACTTTTTAGTAGGGCCTGTAGTGATAGGACTCTCTTTGGCTGGAGAGCTGCCTGGCTGAAAAGGACCTGGGGGTGTTGGTTGACAGCTGCCTGAACATGAGCCAGCAGTGTGCTCAAGTGGCCAAGAGGGCCAATGGCATCCTGGCTTGTATCAGGAATAGTGTGGCCAGCAGGAGCAGGGAGGTAATAGTGCCCCTGTACTGGGCACTGGTGAGGCCGCACCTCGAGTGCTGTGTTCAGTTTTGGGCCCCTCACTCCAAGAAGGACATGGAGGTGCTGGAGGGTGTCCAGAGGAGAGCAACGAAGCTGGTGAAGGGTCTGGAGCACAAGTCTGGTGAGGAGTGGCTGAGGGAGCTGGGGTTGTTTAGCATGGAGAAGAGGAGGCTGAGGGGAGACCTTATTGCTCTCTGCAGCTACCTGAAAGGAGGCTGTAGTGAGGTGGGGGTTGGTCTCTTCTCCCTAGTAACAAGTGATAGGACGAGAGGAAACGGCCTCAAGCTGCGCCAGGGGAGGTTTTAGGTTGGATATTAGGAAAAACTTCTTCACTGAAAGGGCTGTCAGGCCCTGGCACAGGCTGCCCAGGGAAGTGGTTGAGTCCCCATCCCTGGAGGTATTTAAAAGAAGGGTAGATGTGGTGCTCGAGGACATGGTTTAGTAGTGGACTTGGCAGTGATAGGTTAACGGTTGGACTCAATGATCTTAAGGGTCTTTTCCAATCTTAACTGTTCCGTGATTCTATGACAAGGGGTAATGGTTTTAAACTGAAAGGGGGTAGATTCAAATTAGATATAAGGAAGAAATTTTCTACGATGAGGGCGGTGAAACACTGGCACAGGTTGCCCAGAGAGCTGGTAGATCCCCCATCCCTGGAAACATTCAAGGCCAGGCTGGAAGGGGCTCTGAGCAACCTGATCTAGTTGAAAATGTCCCTGCTCATTGCAGGGGGGTTGGACTAGATGACCTTTAAAGGTCCCTTCCAACTCAAACTATTCTATGATTCGATGATCCTTCTGGTTACAAACTGTGTTAAACTAATAGGAATTTGGATCTTCTTCCTTTAATGAATGTGTCTGAAAGCCCACAAGATAAAAGGAGAGTTAGGATGAAATTTTTGGTTACTGAGACTTAAGCTGCAAATATAGGAAAGAAATCCATAAAAATTAGTGGTTGACATCTGAAACAGATACAAGACAATTCAATTGCGATGTTGGCAAAGAAAAAAGCTACAAAACTTTAGGTTTTTTGACTAGCTTGTGGGAAGCTTTGTGCTTTAGCAACCAGCCCTTGAAACCCCATCTGGGACCTGCTGTGATAGCCAGACTGCAGCTGGATGCAAGGTTTAAGCCATCAGGCTGCTTCAAGAGAGTACATGCTGTTGTACATCTCCCCATTGGGTTGTGCAGCCCCACGTTGTGTTGTGTGGCTCCTCTTGGGTTGGTCAGCTCTAACTTGCACCAGACCCGTTTCACGGTGAGGCCCGCATAGGTTGCAATGGTGCAAAGAAGTGGGAGCATGCTGTGGGGCAGAGGTGGGAAGACCATTAGCTGGTACTACCATGGAGACCTTTGCATGGAGGAGCTTTGTCCCAAAGTATTTGGGACATCTGCGAGTTTGGTGTGTGGTGATGGGAGGTAGCAGATGCCTGAAACTGAAAGCAAAAGCTGATGCGGAAGGTGAGACGTCCAAAGATTGCTCTCCCAGGTAATATGGAGCTCAGCAGTTGTTTGGCAGCAGCAGAAGGCTGCCTCTATGTAGGATGCTTTACTATGGAGGGTTTAGGAGGAATAAGCATGCAAAATGGGATGCTCCTGATGAATGCGTGACTCCTTCCTTCTAAAGGAATGCTTCCCTTTTTACTGGTCACAATCCTAAATTGTCTGAATTATAGGGCTATATAAATAGCTGGCATGTGTTCTTGATCTCTTGAGCTACTACAAGTTTCTTGAAAATAAAATTCTTGCTTTATGGAAATGGAAGTTTAAAGCCAGAGGGGAGACAGGAGATTGGTTGAGTGAGAAACACCGTTGGTGCTTCCAGCTCTTCTACGACTACTAGTTTGCAGGGAGGCAAGAAATGTAAAGGAAAGCTGTGTAAGCCAAATGAGCACGACTTTCAGCTGAAATATGCCTAAAATGTAATTGATCTGATGACAGAATAGTCATCTCTCTGCAGAGATTAGATTAACTGCTGTCGATCAGTCCTAATTTCTTCGTGTGTAAATTCTCTTGGGGAACCTCAAGAAGTGAGGGGGATGTAAGCCCGAATCCTCCTTTTCTAAAGTCAGTGTGGATAATTGTATCCAAGAATAGCTCTAAGGCTAGCATCCTCTGTGGAAGAGATGCATAGGGAGTCTGAGTGCATAATTTAACACTGGATGTGTTACATTATGGGCACCAGCCCTGAAGCAGAAATGGTCACAGGTAGAGCTGCTGAAAACTCAGTGGCTGTTCTTTAGAGAGAGAAAAAAAACATTTTACCATGGAGAAAGTCTGATACTGGTTTGCAACTTTGGTCCTGCTATGTAGCTCCCTGGTCAGGATGCAGTCATTCGGAAAGAAGGCAAAATGTTTTACTGATTCTGTGGCTGGGCATGTCAGGCTGAGCGTCATCGGGACTGGGACAATCCACACCTCATACTAAACCCACTCAGAATCTTAATGCTTTAATTAATCTAATCATTCCTGTAGCAAGGCATTAATACTTTCAAATGTGGATCTACCTAAATGTTTATTACAGGGACTTACACATGATTGTATTTTTTAGCTCTGTTAAAAAAAAAAAAAAAAATCCATGCAAGTTATTTATCTTAATGAAAGTTTTTGATAACTTGATTTTCATAAAAGATGGCCAGTCCAATCACTTATGTGGATGATTACTTACGGCATTAAGACTCTAATTTGGGATTTTATTTCTTAAAGGTCTTCACACTGGTAGCTGTATTGTCTGACCTCGGTTAACTTCTCCCTTGGTAAAATGGGGTAATACAAACCTGACCTAAGTATCAATTATGAATATTGAGAATACGACCTCTTCTTTTGTGCTATAGAATCATAGAATCATTTAGGTTGGAAAAGACCTTTAAGATCATCGAGTCCAAATGTGCTGTGATTGCACAGAGCTCAGCATGCTGGAGTCCTGGACTGTAGTTCAAGATCCTACATGATGCCACAGTATAAGCGAATATTAATAATAACAATAATGCTAGTGACTCCAAAGGCTTCCTCTTGAATTTTTTTTGTTATGCATGTGTTTATGAAATTACACTCTGAAAGGTGTTGGTGACAGGTAAGAGAAATATTTGCAAATATGTACCTGCTAAACAAAAGTCGTTGCCTTGTGCTGTTCTAAGTAGAAGTGATGTGATTTGGCAGCATAAGATAATCTTCCACGGCAAGCAGAAAAGCAGGTGATTAACAACCACTTACCAAAATTCTTAGTTGTTAATTTTGCTGATATAAGGGGAAAACGGTATCCTACAGACACTATGTCCGGAGTCATGTGTTTTTATGAAAGAAACTGTTAAAAATTATATTATTTTCAACCGGTGAACTCTGAGCTTAACTCTAGTTAGCTTGATATGATTTGACATAATTAAATAATTGTTTCCAGGAAATAAAAACAAGTCATGTGGCTCAGAGACAGATCTTATGACAACATAAATACCAGTAAATAGTATGAAACAAATTCTTGGATTATTTCTTCAGAGTAAACCCATGATTTTCACAATGCTTTGTTGCTGTTTTCAGACCAAAGTTATTTTATTGGTGCAGTAAAGATAAACCATGCAAACTAAAAAAAGAAAACAAATGTAATGGGCTTTGCTCTTTGCTTTCTCTTGTACAACAGTGCAATTGTCCTAATAAGTAAATAAACCCCAAAAGTTTGAAGGAGCAACTGGGGCACTTGTTGAAAATTTTTTTTGCCCTCATGTAAAGAAGTCTGAAACTTCAGTTGTCTTGCTCTTCTATTGACATCGTCTTGGTGTTCATTCAACCCAGTTTCTGTACAAGTTAAGAGTGAAGAAAGCTCTAGTGCAACAAGTTATGGATTTGGAAAATAACATTTGAGACCAGTTCCATCTGAATTTCAACTTTCTTCTGGTCTTTTCCTGGGCTAGTCAGTGAACCTAAAGCCTTTCCTGCAGAACTATTGCTAGTGTAATAATTTGGCATTGCTCTGGTTGTGTTGCTTCTCTGTTGACAGGTAACTGAACGACACCAATTCTACTAGTTTTGAGGAAGCTTTTGCCCATGAAGTATCCTGGGCAGGGCTGGTCTGTCTGCACGCTGGATGTTCACTTCTGAGCCAACGTGTTCGGGCAGCTCGGTGAGCGACTCAGAGGTACTGCTTTCAACAGACTCACTGAGTGCTGCCTTGAGTTTCTTCCCCCAAAGAGTAACCTTAAATATGAAACTCTTAATGCCATTGCAGGTTGCGTACCTCTGTAGCATCTTTTGGATGACGTTTATGATTTTATTTTCTCAAGCAACACACTTCTCAGTGCATTAACTTTAAAATTTTTACTAAGATGGTGTAAAGATAGGAAGCGGTAGATTTATTTGTGGATGAAAGATATTTCTTTGGCTTTATCACCAGACTTAAAGGTGTGTGCATGTACGTGCATGTTTCAAAATACATTATATAGCCTTTCTATGTGCAGGAGAAAATAAATCTCCCCATGCAATATGAATAGAGGCTGTGCATGGAATAAATTCTTCTGTTTGTTAACATCTTTATAAAGCTTTGGATATGTAGAGCTATTAAAAATAAACCACTGAACCAAGGAAGTGAAATGTGTCTGATAGGATTAAATTTTACCAATTTGTGGCCAGCAGCAAAGATGTGATATCTGTTAGAGCATGCATGACTGGGGCTACAGAGTAATGCAGTTGTTGCCTACACTCGTCTAATAGAAAGATGAGGAAAAACATAAATTAATTTCCTTGTTCTAATTTTTTATCATCAAAGATACAGACAGTAGCTTCTTGGAGAGGCTGAGGTGAAGGCCAGAATTTTTCCCAAAGGTTGACTGAAGGATTTTAAAAATGGAAACCATGTGGAAGAATGAAAATATGGAAACAGTATGGAAAAAAATAAAACCAAAACATTTTGCTTACAAAGAAATCATAACTTTTGGCTAAAAAGCTGAATGTTTTAGAGGTTTGCTGTTTTATTAAGAACAAAAAAAGCAATTTCCTGGGGGGAGCAGAAGGATCCTTCACCCCCTCTGAAATGGTCCACCAAAAGAATTGAAAGCAACTTCATTATGAGAAAAAGTCAGAGAAAACAATTCTTGTGTGTCCTTTGACAGCATTGAATTTGAGATGAAAATCTGACTTTGAATCCTCGTTCAGTATTTTCTGTCTGTAGTGTGAACTCAATAATGGCTTTTCTTACCCTTTTGCTTGCTGCTTTTGCCACCGCAGGAACTTTCTGATATACTTTCACGTGGGCTGTGGTTTTAATTTTTTTTTTCGGTTCTCAGCTTCTTTATACATGTGTGCTTGATACAACACTAACAACCATCTCTGAAACATCTTTTCCTGCCGGGTTGTGAGCTAAGCACCTTTGGAAATGGCCGGTCTGACACTCCATCGCATTGAGAGCGCCTTGCTAACGCTGTGTAAAGCCAGAGACAAGCCAAGGTCAGGGCGAGCATCCTCATGGTAAGGGAACAGCACCCAATTAAAAGTTTGGGCTGCTTGTGTGACCTTGATAAAAGCAGTTTTTAAAAGTCAAAGTCGTCTTGCTCAGCACATTCACACTTTCTTTTTCCTGGCCAGACAGTCACTGAAGGTGCAAATATAATGGAATCTGTCATTTTAATGTCATAGATTTTCCCCCTCTTTCGTTGGTGTTAGTGCAGACCCTTGGGGAATCTGCAGTGTGATCTGTGAGCTCTCCATCTCGTGAAGCACCTCATTTATCAACAAGAGTCATCTGCACAGAGGAAATCAAAAAGGTAATTTTTGTAAACCACAAAAACATATTTTTAAGGGATAATACACATAAACTTGCCCTCTTTATTGACCAGATCCTAAACCAAAATTCCAGGTTTTTCAACCCTGGGACCATGGCATAACCATAACTCTTCTCTCCAGACATTAACAGTTCTGGAGAGGTATTAGAGATTGATGTAGTCTCAGATCCTATCCAGGTTATTCACATCAGTCATATATCCACTTAAGTCTGTAAGCAAAACACGGGGAATGTGTATTCTCCCCATTAAAACTGTTCTGCATCTCACCAAGCCCAACTCTTCACAGGGAGACCGTAGTGGAAAGCATGCATGGGATTATTAAACGTAGTCTGTTTTCAATGGTGTCTCTCTCCATG
Source organism: Platalea leucorodia (assembly GCF_965183815.1). Lineage (NCBI taxonomy): Eukaryota > Metazoa > Chordata > Aves > Pelecaniformes > Threskiornithidae > Platalea > Platalea leucorodia. Next base: position 121,193,271 of record NC_138825.1, on the reverse strand, counting down.
CAGGGTAATAATCCATGCTCACTGCTAAGCATCTCCTACACTACCTGAATTCACCAGGAACAGCACTAACGAACACCATGCCATCTGTCAGGATTTGTAGAGATGATTTAGTGGCATCTACAGCTCTTCTTGTCTTTACCACTGGGCAGAAAAAAATCCCCTTGGTCAGCCAAAAAGTGCATCCTGTCAGAGTTAAGTAATTTCCCTTAAAAGAGTGCATTTATTTCACAATGTTTATCAAAGAACTCGAAATATCCAAAAAGGCAACAAAGCCCATCTGAGCTGGGAAGTTTACAGGGTTTACAGACTTGACATGTTTAAATTGAATGATGGACCTTACATAAGTATCAGTACAGATGATCACTTTTAATTTCATATATAGCATGATACTGCTGGTATGAAATGTGTTGTAAATTCAGTTGTGTTTTACTGGGAACTTTCAGAAAATTCTTATATCTGCAATCGGCTTTGTATTTTCTGTAACTACTGACCTAGCTGTTTAAAGCAAGGCTGATGAGGCGAAGACCCCAAGCCACATCCAGCTCAGAAGAAAAATTCATCTGGCCTCCAACCTGCACCTTGCTGTCATCTTCCTGGGACTCTCACATATAGGTTATTGCCTTTTCCCATAGGGAAATTTGGAGAAAATGGAGAAATTTGCAAATGGAGGAGTTTGCAGCTGAGCACTTTCCTCTGTGTTTTTGGTAGGAGCCCTTCTGGTCCTTCCTCAGCTGTATGACCGATTGTGCAGCGTTATATGAGCAAAATGCAATTGCCTTGGAAAAAATACATGTCTGTCTTGTCCTACTGCAGGGATGAGCCTGGTAATGCTCCAGAGCATAACTGCATTTTTGTCCCATGGGTAGTCATGTGCACTATGTTTATCTGCTGGTACCACAGGTATGGGCCAGATGATGAACAGGGAGAAGGAAGAGGAATAAAGTCCTGGGTCATCTGCACAAGAAGCTACATGGCCAGTACATATGTATTTGTTAATTTTTGGTGTGGATGTTGCCCAGTATGAGTCATGAGTCTTCTTTCTGTATCCTGACTGATGATAAAAACTTAAAAAATTGACAGAACAAAGAATTTGAATAAAACTAAACAATAAAACTAAAACTAAAAATAAAAATTCTATTCTGAATGCCATGTAACCAATCTTTTGTGGAAAAAGTTGAAGTTCTTTTCAATTTGTGAACATTTTTATAAGCACTTTCTGAAAACAGTAAGTCTGCAATCTCCTTATAAAAACACTTTTTTTCAAATTTACTTGGTACCAAAACTCAACTTTCATACATACTTATGTTCTGCTGAGCTCCTCACTGATGTCCATTGGGCTGCCTTTGATAAATGCCCAGAATTTGGTGAATTTGGCAGTACAATTTTACCACAGACTGCAAAGATGAATAACAAATATCAAGTCCTGCTTCCTGCGTTATGGGCAACCACTGGCAGATGTTTTAGAAGGCTGGTTACTCCTCTCTTGCTCCATTTTTTTTCTTGACACCTGTATTTGTTCCAGGCCCTTCCCACGTGGAGTAACTGATACCAATTTGATACCTGTCTGACTGAAGGTTTAACTCAAATTTAGTCAAAGGGTATCTAATCTAAAAAAAATGCCCAACACATGCTTTCTAATTAATCCACAACCTTCCTCCCTTCCACGCTTGACACATTCTTTTCTTTTTCTTAGTATCAAGGTCTGATTTCGCTGATTTGCCTCTGGCACTAAATATACTCTCAGAAAATCACCTTAAGTATTTTCCTCGATTTTCTGTGCTATTTGGGATTTTATTAAATCCTCTTTCATTGGGGCTGTCTGTTGTGGTGTAAAATGTAATCATGTATTGGGGAAAAATGTTTTAAAAAAATTCCTCAGGGAGAATAATGGAAACATCTTTTTGTCTTAGCAAGTTAATGCATGATTTCACTTTTGCACGTGTAAAATGGCTGCAGCAGCTAAACATTTTATGCTGTTGGTATTGCACGGCCATGTCACTTGTACTAAGATATATTAGAAATGGTTTATTTGTTTTCATTAGAAATATGAGGTGAAGTGACTTTTCCTATTTTTATCTGATTTCTCTTTAGGGGTAAATGTCAGTGTGACTTGATTAAATTAACATTCTTGAGGCAATATTTCTGACGGTGAACTTTTCTCAGAAAAATCACCCATATGTACTGATCATCTTGAACTTTAGCATAGATTTGCCATGTACTAATTTTGCTGGCAAATTGTTAATTAAACAAACCTTAATTATGTTTAGCAAATCCGTGAAAAGCCAATCACAAAGGTATAAACAAGTATCTCTTTCTTTAGTATTCTCTATGATGACTTGGGAATAGTAGTCTTGGAAACTTAGAAATGTTGTAGCTATACTTCAGGACTCCAAAAATCTCAAGGAGATTAAATGGGAAGGAGGCAACCTGTAATTAAATGGATGGTATCATAGATATAGAAAGTTATTATTTAAATAATTTTAAAATTAATTTGGGGTGTAAGGAGAAAACTCTTCTGTGCAATGTCTGTGAGCCTTTAATCAAATAGTACAGTTGTGTGAGAACAAAAAAGAAAAATTTACCTACATCTTTCTGGTCCACAGAGTTTAAGAGTAGTCTCTTTAGGTTTACAATATGAAGTAAGAAACAAGCTTTATAGTGTCCTACTAAGTGATTCAGAAACAAATAATATTGCATATCTCAAGCACATGTATTTGGCATCCTATAGATTTTAGCCAGAAGACCTTTCCAAGCTTAAACAGACCCTCATTTTACAGAGGACTGTAATGTGGTAATGGATTAAAATAAAATTGTTATAAGAAATCATCCCCATTGTGCATGTGAAGGCAGATGGACGTGTTTCCAGTGATACATTAGAGGCTACAGCTTTCAGTGTTGGCATGTAACTGCCAGGTGGTGAGTAAAATGGTCTGCCCTGGTGGGGATGGTTTAGTGGTTGAAGTGTATTTGTTTGTAACTGTGCAAAAGTAAATCCTTTTTTTTTTTTTTTTCATGGCATAGAAGGACTGGGGACCTCATCAAAGCACAGATATGAATAGTTCAGTGAAGTACCTATAAATATTCATTGTTGCATGAGTGCTTGCCTCCTAGATAATGAATTTGTGAAGCAGGAATTGCATTTGTGTGACAAGAGCTAAATATTCCTATGTTTTGAATGGTTTGAGCTCCTTGCAAGTTTGTCCGAAAGTCCCCTCTGTAACAGTACCTTATTTATGAACCTTTTAATGTTCTTGGGAGAAGTCCTCTCCATGGGATATCTCTGTGTGCTTCCATGCTGAGTTGGGATTGGACCTCAGTCTGGAGGTATCTGTGTGCCACCCTTGTCTGTGGAGCTTATGGACTACCCTGGACTGGACGTCTCACAGTTAAGGGAAATGGATCCTGCTTCCTTGCCCTTTTTGTGTGCTATGGCACATGCTACCATGCAGAGGAGGTGTCAGATGTTCCTCCTCGTGAATTGTGTTTGATTGCTCTTGCACAAGGCTGTTGGCAGCTCAGGCTGAGGACCAAAAGGACGTGCAGAGGAAATTATAATTTTTTTTTTTTTTTTTACAATGCAATGGCCATTTCTTCTGTTTTCCAAAATATGGCAGCTAAATTCCCCAAGAGCTAAAAAGCGTTAATGCTCCCACTGAATTCAAGATATGGAAGACCCTGGCTTTCCCAGAGGACATCTGAATATCTCTTTCCCCTCCTTTGCAGCAGTGTGGCATGAACACACAATCCTGCTATTACATTTTGTGGGGGACGTGCACGCTGCTTAGCTTTCTTCTTGGCTGCATTGCTTCGCATCCCTCCTCCGAACCACAAAGTTGAGTTCATTTTCTCCATCTTTGCTTCTCAGGAGTGAAGGAAAACACTCTGCCTCCTGAATGCTTCACTCACGTCTGTGTTTGTGCCTCTGTTTCCAGAGCTACTTTCCATAGTAGTTCTATACTTCACTTTTGCTATAAGCACTCAGAAAAAAAATATCTTACCGGATAGAAGTGGAAAACTTTTCAGTTCTCGTTGCTAATAGAAATTGCCAGCATGCCATTCCAGTCAGTTTGATCTGCATTTCCCATTTTTGGTGGGTTTGAAATAATAAGGGAATTTACTCATGGTCTCTTTCCTTTTCACTCCACACATGAATGGCAAAACACTTTTTCCTAGAGAAGAGCTCAGTGACCTTGGAAATAGCATGCACCAGCTCCTACCAGCGTATTTGTGTGCAGATGTGCAGTGTATATATAATTTATGTTGACGCGTTGAAATGATCTAAACAAGTTCAGCAGTCGCTGGTTAGTGTGTGATTCCCTGTCATGATATGCCTGAGTCTTTTTTTAATCTTTTTACCTCAATAGGAAGATGTTAGCCACTTGCCAGTCCTCAAGGGATTGCTCTCAGACTTGTGAAAATTCCAGCTAGTGTTCCAGTAATTATCTTTTTTCCTTCTGTGCCTTCTAGAAAACATTATGTTGAAATGATGTGTTTAGAATTACAAAGAAGTTATTTGTTAAAGCATTTTCTGTTTCTTGGATAGACTTTGTTTTCAAGTTCCAGTTCGTGTTATAAGGTCCATCCCTCTGACTGGGAGCTTCCAGTACCCCAGCAGAGATCATAACATTCATGTGTCACCATTTAGAGAGAGAGACTGTGAACAGCAAGGGATTTAAAATAAATAAATAGACCTCTTCTGAACACTTGGAATGATGAAAGTGAAGGCTTATCCACCATCATGGGTTTGCATGTTTTCAAATCTTTTATTCCTTTAGGAAGAAAATATTTTTAGAGGATAACACTTCAGGTTACACATTTTTACTGGAACCTTACTCAGTTGCTGTGTGGGACATTAGGCTCTCACAGTGTGAGGACTGTAAAATTAATCCACTGAGTGTAGTGGGCTCTCTTATTTACGCAGAAGTTTTCTCCATCCCTCTGGTAGTATGATTTATACTGCAGCAAGACCCTCATAGAAGAAGGGCTTAGAAAAAATAAAATTGGGTGTTCTTTGTTGATTTTACAAGACTGAACTGGTCTTAGCTGCAGACCATGGCTGTGAGTTCTGGTTACATCTTCACATCTCTATGCTGCAGTCACTCAGTGCTCTACCTCTTCTTTGGTCTAAGTCTGTTAGTGAATATAATCTACTATGAGTATCTTAAATAATAGCAATGCCTCATTTGATGTTATTTACGCCGTAAATCTTACTCTGTTCATTTTACCATCTCCCAATTAATCTACTTCAGAGTTAGAACTTCAATCATCTAGTTAAAAATGTATGTATTATACCAAAATAATTTAAAAGCACATTGAACTTTCTTACGCTAAATATATGCTTAATATCTTAGATATATTATAACATCGGAAAGTAGATTCTCTGCTTCTATGCGTGTTGAAGTAATTAAATCCCCACATGAACCATAGTTCAATTTATATAAAATCTTTTTTGGATTTAATGATAGCTCACAGTTTGAGGACAATAACAGCATTATCTTTGCAATACTTGGTAGAGTATGAACAAGAATTACTCATTAAAACGTAACCCTTTTGTTTGTGGAGAAAAAGTACAATTAATACAACGGCTGTTTCAAAAATCAGTTGATATTTTTTTGTTGTTGTTATCAGGACATATCTTCTATAGGAGCAGATGTACATTTGTTTCCTATTAAGTTAATGATCAAAAGTCCTTAAAAACCACTTTGTGTTTATCCAGAACACTCAGACTTGGTTTTTTTAGACTGCAAAATCTCTTGGTGTTGCTTTCCTTAGTAAGAAGTGGAAGAGTAACTCTTTTATTAGAAATACATTCATAGCATGATGACTAGCCAAAGAATGAGATTTTGTTTGTGGCAATTGATTCCTTTTGCTACCTTTAGCATCTTGTGTAACATTCCATTTTTATCAATGCCACTCAGCATTATTTGAGGACATTATATTAATTCCTATCTTAAATAAGAAAAAAAAAAATAAAAAAAAGGAAAAAAAGACAAAAGTCAAATCTCTTATTGGCTTTAGTATTTAAAGGGACAAAGTGCTCATTTTTACTAATGCTATATGGTCTCCATTCTGCACGTTTTATTCTTTCAAAGGTCATGTACATACTGTTTCTGGAATTCTGTGACAGTCTTACAATTTCTCTGCTGTAGTTATCTGTAGATAGATGTTATGGGTGGTCATTTTTTTCAGTAGCTTCTCAATGTAAATTAAAGTCACTACTTCTACAGTGCTGTGCAACAATACTTTGTATTCAGTCATCTAGCATTAAGTTGTACCTCGTAAACCCCTGTCGTGGTTTAACCCCAGCCAGCAACTAAGCACCACGCAGCCGCTCGCTCACTCTCCCCCAGTGGGATGGGGGAGAGAATCAGAAGGGTAAAAGGGAGAAAACTCGTGGGTTGAGATAAGAACAGTTTAATAATTGAAGTAAAATAAATTAGAACAGTTAAATAGGCAAAGCAAAAAAACCGTGCACGCAAACAAAACAGAACAAGGAATTCATTCACTACTTCCCATCGGCAGGCAGGTGTTCAGCCATCTCCAGGAAAGCAGGGCTCCATCACGCGTAATGGTTACTTGGGAAGACAAATGCCATCGCGCCTAATGTCCCCCCCTTCCTTTTTCTTCCCCCAGCTTATATACTGAGCATGACGTCATATGGTATGGAATAGCCCTTGGGCCAGTCTGGGCCAGCCCCCCCGGCTGTGCCCCCTCCCAGCTTCTTGTGCACCCGGCAGAGCAGGGGAAGCTGAAAAGTCCTTGACCAGTGTGAGCGCCACTTAGCACCTATTCAGAGACAGCTTAGCACTACTTAGCAAGAACCAAAGCATCAGTGTATCATCATCGACATTGTTCTCATCCTAAACCCAAAACACAGCCCCCATACCGGCTACCAAGACGAAAATTAACTCTATCCCAGCTGAAACCAGGACAGTATCCACCCCTTATTCCATACCATTTACATCATGCTCAGGTCCCACATTATCCAATACATCCTCTTTAACCACCACCCCTGTTGTCCCAAAAATGTCCATTGAGCTCGTTTAGTCCATGACTTTGGGCTCCATCTGTGATAGTGGTCACTCAGGACAGGAGAGGTGGTGTGTTGCGTGGAGTTCTTGGGCACCAAAGCCAGCTCAGGTCAGGTCACTGCTGCACTTGCACTGCTTATTGTAAGGCTTCTCCTCCATTGGTTCAGGTGGTTCCTGCTATGGTAGTTCCTATAACATGCAACTCAGATCATGGGTTACAATAATTTAAAGGTATTTCCATCACAATCTCCACCCCTGGCCCCTTTGGGCTAGGTTTAACATTGCAATGAACTCCTCCCCTTACTCCTAGCCTGGCTAGCAACAAGGGGTTTCTGCTATAGTAATTCCCATAACATGCAACTCAAATCCCGGGTCACAACAATTTAAAGGTATTTCCATTACAGTCTCCACCCCTGGCCCCTTTGGGCCAGGTTATAGGGTTTAACACTGCAATGGAGTCCTCCCCTTGCCCCTGCTCCGGCGTGGGGTCCCTCCGACAGCACAGTCCATGAACTTCTCTAATGTGAGTCCTTCCCACGGGCTGCAGTTCTTCACTAACTGCTCCAGCGTGGGTCCCCCACAGGGTCACAAGTCCTGCCAGCAAACCTGCTCCAGCGTGGGCTCTTCTCTCCACGGGTCCACAGGTCCTTCCAGGAGCCTGCTCCAGCACAGGCTTCCCACGGGGTCACAGCCTCCTTCGGGCATCCACCTGCTCCAGCCTGGGGTCCTCCATGGGCTGCAGGTGGATCTCTGCTCCACTCTTAACCTCCATGGGCTGCTCTGACATGGGATTATCCACATCCACAGACGCTTTGGGGTGTCATGCTCCCGCAGGAACTCGTCCACAGGTCACAGTCCCTTCGACTCGAGTTGACACTGGAGTTCCAGCCTGTCCAGTAAAGCAGCACAGAAAAACAGCGATGCCCTGGCCATCTGCCAGCCCGGGTACGTGGCCATTGCTGTTATCAAAATATTCCCAGGCACAACACAGTAAGATGACTCTAGCATACAGTAAGGCAAGCAAGCCCCATGGCAAGCACAGAAGCCTGCCGATTAACAGCTAAACAGCAATAACAGCTATAAATTCGATCTAGCGCATTCCAATTAAATCTGTTGTTATCTCGAACCCTTCGAGCCCCACGTTGGGCGCCAAAAAGGACTGTCGTGGTTTAACCCCAGCCAGCAACTAAGCACCACGCAGCCGCTCGCTCACTCTCCCCCAGTGGGATGGGGGAGAGAATCAGAAGGGTAAAAGGGAGAAAACTCGTGGGTTGAGATAAGAACAGTTTAATAATTGAAGTAAAATAAATTAGAACAGTTAAATAGGCAAAGCAAAAAAACCGTGCACGCAAACAAAACAGAACAAGGAATTCATTCACTACTTCCCATCGGCAGGCAGGTGTTCAGCCATCTCCAGGAAAGCAGGGCTCCATCACGCGTAATGGTTACTTGGGAAGACAAATGCCATCGCGCCTAATGTCCCCCCCTTCCTTTTTCTTCCCCCAGCTTATATACTGAGCATGACGTCATATGGTATGGAATAGCCCTTGGGCCAGTCTGGGCCAGCCCCCCCGGCTGTGCCCCCTCCCAGCTTCTTGTGCACCCGGCAGAGCAGGGGAAGCTGAAAAGTCCTTGACCAGTGTGAGCGCCACTTAGCACCTATTCAGAGACAGCTTAGCACTACTTAGCAAGAACCAAAGCATCAGTGTATCATCATCGACATTGTTCTCATCCTAAACCCAAAACACAGCCCCCATACCGGCTACCAAGACGAAAATTAACTCTATCCCAGCTGAAACCAGGACAACCCCATAGACCGGGAAATAAAGAGGCCAATATTTTCTCAGAAACTGTCAGATTTCTATAATTGTAACTCTTTACATCCATACCTAACTGTTACAGACGGCAAAAAATCATCCTTAGTCCAAAGGCAAACATACTGCTTTTGACTGATTTAAACCATCAGCAATAAGCCAGGTCTGTACCTATCCTCAATGATCATGCTTAATTGGGAGGAGAGTAAAACAGCACACGTTGGGTGCATTGGCACTGGGAACATTATCAGGATCAGACCTAGCTCTTTGACCCTGATGCCAGCCAGTATTTCAGTGCTCTGAAGCTCCTTTGGCCACCAAAATGGTGTGATCGCATCCAAGCTACCCTTTGGGAATGGTTCCTGGTCCATGGTTGGATTTGTTGGTAGGGTGCTGGTTTGTCTTGGCCAAAAATGTGCCAGGGACTACACAATCAGCTTAATAAGTGTAGGTGACTTAGATTCAGTGCCAGGGAATAATTTCTTAGTAGGAATGTGGCTGATGAAAACAGAGTCACCCTGAAGTCTGAAATAAGTGGAAATGGGGTGAGGTAGAGAAGTACCAAGTACAAGGTACGCCCTTAGGAAAGAGCGGCAGGAACTGCTATTATGTTGTTTCCTGAGCTTAGCTTATATTGACGTGAAGGACTGTCCCATCATGGGCTCAACGCAGACCCTCATTCCACTGCTGCCAAAAAGCTGAATGGTATCCTAAATCGTATCAAAGACGACTTTCAAAAATACAGGTAGAATGAATCCCCCAGGTACATGATATATATAAAACATCATCTAGGATGCAGTGTTTCACACTGAGTAAAGATGGATAAACTAACACAGATCCTGAGAGTGACTAACTGTGATCTGAGAAATGGGAATGTCTCTTCATGAGGAAACTGAAGGTACTTTGTTTATTTGGATGGCAAAACGAAGGTTGAAATGATATTGATTCCTGTAATACACTGGGGGAATAAATACTGGAACAGGGAAAGAGTTATCAAAGCTACAGGAGAGTTTCAACATAATAACAAATAGGAGTATGTTCAGGCTGGACATTAGAGAAACGTTTCTAATCATCACTGCTTGAAAGTCAGGAATAGATCTGCAGTAAAACCAAAAGGAACAAATAGCTAAGCTGTAAAAAAGAAAATAAAAAAGAAAAAGGAGTCTGTTCAGCTCACATACTGGTTGGCTGCAGTGCTGGGTGATGAGATTTCATAGCTACAAACATTCTTCCTAATGCTGTGTCCCGGCTTCATCTGGATATTTGTATAGCTCTGTAAATCCCATATTAACTGCATTGAAAATAATCTCTGAATATGATCTCTATGTATGTACTTATAAATCTTATACAAATGTCTACATGTACATTACATATATATTTTTCTATATCTATTTAGAAAGAAGATACATTGTTCCAGCTGGGACTGGCAAACACACAATGGGGCAAATTGCCTTTGGGAAGTGCCAGTGTGTCCATAGGCAGACAGTTAAATTCTAAGTGAATAGGTGCAGGTCAGACAACCTCTTCCACGGACAACTCATTCGTCCTTTTCTCCCTACCTTCTACCAGCCAGAAAGCAGTTTATCAGAGTGCTTTGTAGACAGTGATTATAGTTTATCCAACAGCAACTTTTTTAACACTTCTAATAATCCATCCACACAGTATGAACGACTTAAAGAAAGAACAAGCGTTTAGGATTAAGGGAATTATAACCTTACACTAGCAGGGGAAAACCAACTAATTTATGTTCTTGAGCTGGTTTATGACAGTCACACTGGTTTTGTGGTAAACAAAAATATAGGTAGAACAGCAGAAAAATGATCTGAAAAGTCTTTGCTGGTATTGTCTGCTTGGTGGTTTCGCAGTGGTTGACACACGGGTGCAGAAACACCGTTGCCAGGATGGACCTCTGTTTCATGTTTGTTGCTGGTGACGGCATCTCTTGGACAGTCATCTAGCAAAGTTGACAACGTTGTCTTCACCTTTTTCTCTCCTTCAGTGGCATGCTTAGACATGGCAGATACTGTCAGGAGTTTGGGGCAACATGCTTGTCTATAGGGCTGACTCCCATTTCATACGCTTTTTGGCACCACTTTTGTAACGCAGAACCAGTCAGAAGGTCCTGGCACCCTGGAGACAGTCACCGTGACAGAGATGTCATCGAAGTGGGATCACCTCAGTGAGCCACTGTTGCCATTGCATGTCACACATTTTGCAAAGGTGTAAAACAGTAAGAGAAAAAGTGGGTTTATTTTTGAGGAAGGTGTTTCCACCCTGCTGTCTGTGCTAGACCACATACACAGAGAGACCTCTAACATCCATCCCTACGCATAAACACATGGTGCTTTGGATTTACATTTAATGACCTCCAAGAAAGTCACAAAATTTGTCAGTGTACAAGACAACAAGAGAAGTAGATACTGTAGCCCTGTTAGGTGAAGGTTTGTGCTCATCTTCCAGAGGTGTGTTACACAGATGCAGAGACAGCTGCCTTTAGGTCTCAGAAAATGAAGAGAGTGAAAAATCGGTTACATCAAACTCAAATTTTGTTGCCTCTTGCACTCAACTGTTTGCAAGTGTAATTGGTTTGTCCTTTGCCCTCTTCTCCTGTGGTCTTCACTTCAGTAATTATTAAGTGCAGTTTTCTGTATAACTGCCTGATCCTCGAAGTATTTCCAAGGTGACTTCTCCCAGCTGGGAACATTTTCCTGTTCTGTGTTTTTTTTTGCTATGTCTTGTCTCAAGTGATGCAACATGGGTGAGTACTGGTGTATTGACAAAATAATAAAGAGTGGTTAAAGTTTTGGATACCTGTTTAAAATAGAAAGTGTGACCTGTCCATCTGTATTTGAAGTTTGTGAAAATACCATGCAAGATTTGATGCTAAACCTGCATCTATCACAAACACATTCAAATGGACAAAATGGAATATTTCCTTTGCAGTATTTTCCCCAAAAAATTAATTTGTTCAAGTAACACTCTTCTGCTGTGATTATCTTTTTTTTTTTTTTTTTTTTTAAGTACACCTCTCATTTTTAAGTAATGGACCAGAAATGAATCAATGACAAAAGCTCAACAAGCTAATATTTCACATCTCCAAGCACTAATTCTGTTGTTTTACTACCTTCTGGGTTATTTGAGAAATATAATCTTTTTGCTGCCACCTCCTGTTGCATTGAAGGTAACGCTGTTTGGGGGTGTTTTTTTGGTAGTGTATAAGTGTTAATTTGATGGTAGAGTCTGTTTACCACTCTAGAGAGTGGTAACGCAGAGACTTCCCTGCTACTACGCTTGCTTTTACACAGCTGGTACAACCTGCATTGGCAGGGCAGGCACTACAGTCTCCAGAACACTTCATGGCTACTTGTTTTTCTTTCTCTGGAAGTAAACAGAGCATAGTAAATAGACTTCAGCCTGACACTTGTGGGACTGGGATGATGAGGAGACTGTGGTCCAAGGACTAAAATGTGTGACATGCACAGGGAAGCATGGAAGTGTCTGGGAAGGGAGTGGACAGAGAAGAAAAAAAGGCAAGTGATAAAAAAGGATGACAGGAGGGCTGAAGGGGAAAACTGCATGGGGAAGAGGAAAGGAAAGGTGTCCCTACCCTGAAACATTAAAGGGGATGCTGGAGATTGTTGAACCATAGAAGATACAGTTTAAATGAATGGCAACTTATTTTCAGAAACTCTTCCACTTTCTTTTTTTCCTTTGCGGCGTTTTCATCTTCTGGCCCATTTTACTTCAAGACTTTTCTCTTTTGCTTTTTACTGTTTTGAATACCTTTCATAAGTTAATTAAGTTTGTAGCTGAAGTAATGGTAGGTTCAAACCCAAGTACATATCTCCAGCTAAAGATGCACAGGTAAGTGATTTGCTGTCACAGAAAGGAGCTGCTCCATTCTGGAAATTTGGAGGTTCCCCTTGCTGAGTGTTTTGGAGAGAAGGCAGGAGGATTTTTCAATGGAAGCTGATAAAAAGCTTGCGAGCTAAGAATAAGGACATTATTTTTTATCCTGTTTTGTTCTCTGTGTGTAGGAAGTAAGATTCATGTTCCTTATGTTCAAAACTTTGTTCAAGACACACCTGACTGTCAACTTCTCTTTGCTATAGAGCACTGCTCTTGGGAAAGGAGGTCAAGCAGTTGCTGTTGATCATTTTGCAGTTGATTAATTGGGCTGTGTAGCTTTTAGAGTGAGAAATTAGCAACCGTTATGAGTCATGCTAAGTCGCGTGTTCATGAAGGACCTTGGAGCAGGGAAGCATGTGCATGTGTGTACACGCACACTTACACAAGCAAACAAGACCAGTAGAAGAATCCTTTTGTGCTCTAATATGATTGTGAACTGATCAGGATTGGATCAGCTGAGCTATTCTAAAATGGATCAAAAAAAGCCTGCTGAGACATTACATTCACAACAAAATGATAGCAAAATATAAAAAATTCTTTACAGGTAAAAACTGGTTTTGGTCTTTAGTCTTAGTTTGAGCTCTCCATGGAAGAGATTCTGTTTCTCTTCTGCAAAAGCCAAACTGATCCATAACTGCATAAGTCAAAGCATCCTCATTTCTATTAGCTATTAAGCTGTACTATTGCCCTTAAAAGACTCTGACTGTCTCAACCAAGTATTAGTTCTTCTAATGCTATCTAAAATTCAGTGCCTGAGCTTATGGTTAATTGTCTTAACTAGTGTTACCTCAGTATTGCCTAAGCTGTTTCAATGATACAATAAATATGGAGTGTTCTTGAGTTAGTTTTAAACATTAAGTTTTATCATCTCCTGTAAATGGAGAGAAATTGAGAGAAACTGAGAAGCTGAAGATTGTCTAATATACTGTAAAATTAAACAAAAAAAAAAAGTGTCCTTTGTCCTGTTTTCATTTGCAATGATAGTGAGAGTCTATGCGGGGGGAAATGATGGATCCAGGGTGACCTGTGATTTTCCCCTTCCTCAGACTGCCACCAATGTGTTTAATAATCAGATGTAGGCAGAATTTGGTGTTTGGACTCCGTTTTTTATATCTAGGGAAATGAAATATAGCAGGAGGTTGCTACACTTTATAGCAATGAAAAGACAAAATCATTGCTGAAATTTCTGGAGGGTCTTTGGTTTCAAATTCAGAAGAAATCCTTCCATGAAAGGAACCATTTAAAGGGACTATTTTATTTTATTTTTTCCCAAAGCAGAGAGTCCAAATGAAGTGTGAACTATTAAAGCAGTCAACATTCAAACAGGCAGTTCCTTGTTTCAAACCCAGCAAGAATTGCCTTTGGGTCTGATGTCATTAATGTACAACCCCACGAGGTTAATCTCTGTCAAGAAATGTGTTTGATTTCTTTCTTGAACTGACGGTATGAAGTAGAGAAATGTGCAATGCAAGTAGACACAGATCAATCAAATACTCTTTCATACTCTTTTGAACTTTGGTATTTAATGCATTTCAGTATCTGTTCCCTGGTTTTGAGACATAAGGTTTTTTTCTGTGCTGGTTACATCAATATTTACTTGGCATATGGGCTGTTTTCATAAATGGGTATAGTTACATTATATAGACTCAAAACAAGAGGAGTAGGGAATCTGAGATGTTATCTCGTTCATCTCTCTTTCCCTAACTCTTCTGAAACTTTTTCTACTAGATGTCCTTCCAAGCCATTTGTTTGTTTTTTTTTTTTCCTAATGTCTAGTGTGAACCTCTTGTTGAAATGTTAGCTCCATTCCCTTCTTGTCCTTTCTAACATAGGTAGGTAGCAAATTTATTCACTCTTCTACACATTTTTACACTGTTGAGAGGTCTCTCTTGAATAGTTTCTATTTCAGATTAAACAACATTTTTTTAATATATCTTTTCTTGTTTTGTTTTGTGTTTGTTTGTTTGTTTGTTTTCCCCTGCAGTTCTGCTTATTCTGTTGCCTTTTTTCTAGACTCTTAAGTGGATGTATTTGTCACTTTAAATGTGGGGTCTAACCATACTTACCAGCCTACCAACCCAAATAGGTGATATTTACAGCTTGTCAAATTGGTGAGCTTTTTACAGTTTCAAATAAATACAAAAAAATAACCCATTTTATCACAAGCAGTGGAATCGATGAAGCTTGATTTTTCTATTATTCTTCATCCATTAATGCATACCTTCCCTTTTCCCTCTGCTACATTCTTTCCATGCTTCTTAACCTTAAGAGATGTCAAAAGAGAAAGATTTTACACGGAAATATTGGTGTTTCAGTTGTCTGAAGCACTAAACAAAGGTTGATGCCTTCATTAGCCTCCATCAATGGCACAGGTCATGGTTCTGACTCCTTTCTTTCCGAAGGGTTATGGTCCTGCATCTCTTTTATCTATGTTCTTACTGATTTTTCAAAACATTAAAAGAGATAGAATTAGAGATTTATGTTTGTTTCTGTTTTGGAGGGAATTAATAAGTTCAAAATTGATTGGGGAAAACTTGGGCAGTGTAATTATGTAGTCGTCATTTCCTTAAGAAACCGAGAAGCAAGTCAATTGCTTAATTTTCATTCAGTTTTCAGAATGAATGTATATTTTCAGTGATAAAGAAATTAATTAAAAATAAGTATTTAGGAAGTATTTAACTTCAGAATTTTTAATTTCAAATTTTTAAGAAAACTACATTTTTCTATTCTTCTTTATTTAACTCTATTCTTCTTTATTTATCTATTTCCTCTTCTGAATTTTTCCATGGTGAAAGTGTTGTTTTCAGTTTATTTTTCTCATCCTTAAAGATAAAAGGCATGTAGGTATTTAAATTTTGATGTTTAATATTTCATCAACTAATGTTAGGTGAGATGAATCTTAGACTGCATGTATAATTATCTTCGTAGTTCATGGAATTAAGTCTAGAAGTCTGCTCACCTCTACATGATGGGCTGTTGCACTTTGTAGGCTGTCTCTTTGCTTTGTACCTTTCATGTTCCTCCTCTTGGGAGACTGGGGACAACAAGCCAAACCCAGAAGATCCCAGGCTGTTGTCATTGCCTGAGACAGGATGTTTTTAAAGTGAGACATACACAGATGGCCAGAGTGAACTGTCAGCAGGTGGCCTACTTTAAGGTTCTCTTTGGCAAGTTCTGCAGACCCAGAGGACAGAATTAGTGGCTTGATTGATCACACAGATTTTGTATGCCTTAGTAAGGGAAAAATATTCCTACATGTATGCATGCTAAAGGAGACATTGCTTATGTTTGTGGTGGAGGTTGGTATAAGTTGTTTTGGAGGGATGTGTACAGGGCAAGTTAGAATTAGGATTAATTTTAGACCTAGTTCTCTAGTCCTAGAAAACCTGGCATTTTTAGAGAGAAGTTCACTTGACTGATTACTCTCAGATATGCATTTTATAGTGAGGTGAAGTGGCCTTTGGTGATAATGAGACCCAAACTATCTGTTTCTCTGCAGTAACTGATATGAGCTTAATTTAGATGGATCCCGCCTTCAAAGTGGCTGAGAAATTTTTGGACAACACATCTGAGAAATGTTGTTCTAGGTGCAAGGAAGAAAGGAGCCAAGAAATCCAGAAGGGCTTAGGGCAAGAGAAAAGGTTGAAGAGGGTTATCTGTAACAGGATGAGGACAAAGATAGGCAGAAAACACGAGAAGAGAGGGACCTTGAGGAATTTTCCATAGCTAGATATGGTGGAACATGTGGTCCTGAAGGTCCAGTTGCTGGTGGAGCAGTGGAGATAGCCACTTTGCACAAAGTATGAGAAACTCATCTACCCACACAAGGATTTCTTTTCACATAGAAAAGATTCTATTTCTCTTGAGGATTGTATGCTAAGAACAACAAGGTTTTTTCTTGAGGGGGCAGAAGAAAAGGGAAATATTTTATCTTCTTTCCTGACTCGAGCTATCTGTCCAAAAGGAATGGCACTGCAAGCAGCTACCTACAATGTGTAGAGGAGACAGCTGTGTTTTGATGAACAAAACACGCTGGAGTTTTCATGCTTCCAAGTTGCCTTGTAACTTCTCAAGAACTTGCAGGGGACTAATTCACAACTTCAAAGTTGGAGCATTTATTAGTGAGAAAGGCTAGAATAGGCTGCCTCTTGACATATAATAGTGGTAATTTGGATACAAATGGTCAAGTCTTGAAGAAAAACTTCTGCACCAAGAAATTTACAGCCCAAATATAATGGACAGGTGCAGACAGGTGGATAAATAAGTGTGAACTTGCCTTAGAGGCCAAAAGATCAAATTCTTATTTTTGTTTGTTTGTTTTGGACTGGAACTTGAGCCATACTATTGATTTTTGCACTTGAATGCTCAACTGAGAATTGTGTGGCACAGGGGCTACTTGAGAGACTGGTATCCAAAATGAAGAAAGAAATTCCAGTGCTATTGTTGCTATTTCAATCTGAAATGTGTGGATGAAAAGGAGCTGTGAGGTTTTGGGCAGTAAGGATGCAATACTCCTGCCAAACATTTTTTCTGATGACTTTTACTTGTGTGTTTTTTATTTTTCCTGATTAAGACTGTTGTTAACTAGAACATACTCTTTTCCCATTTCTCTGTTCCTTTAGCCATCCAGATCTCTTCCTCAAAACAATGACAACAGTGTCTCTAAATGCTACCTGTCACCTCCTTCCTTCCTTCCTTCCGTCCTTCCGTCCTTCCGTCCTTCCGTCCTTCCGTCCTTCCGTCCTTCCTTCCGTCCTTCCTTCCGTCCTTCCTTCCGTCCTTCCGTCCTTCCTTCCAACTTTATAGCTTTATATTTAGAAGAGGGTCTTCCCCACTTCACCTTTTCAAGAGAGGACTTCATGGGAAGTTTTGAGATCAGCAGTCTTCTGCTCTCTGGAGACAGAGAATTTCTAGATGTGTCTTAAATTTCTAACTGCACAATGAAAGAACTGCAAACACTTCTGAGCTTCTTGCCATGTCTTCTCAAGCTATAAAAATCCTCCTCCTGCTAAATTGCCATGCATTGTTTAAAATGCTATAGATCCTTCATCCCATAAATCTCTAACTTCTCAAGAACTTTCATTTTTATGTCAGTGGACTGATGCACCTGCATCACCATCATTTGCTGTGCAAGGTATCTTTCTCAGTGGGTTGGTCATGGTGGAGGAGGTCTCAATGTCAAGAGCACTAGAGCTTACCCAGTGCCATGCCAGCAGGAAAGGCCTGGGCATGTGCACAATTGCTCCACTTGGCAAATCCTGTCCCAGCATTAATATTTAAAATATCATCCAAAGTGGTGCTAGCAGATTTTGCATAGTCAGTGACTCAGTTAACATGTATTGGCAGCTAGAAGATGAGGCATGAAGACAGGATGGCACCCACCACCACTGAGCTCTTCTGCGCCTTAAGCTTTGTACTGGCATTGTATTAATTCGTTCTGTCACGTGTCATGATGTATGACTTGGAGTTTTGCACAGCCTTGCCCTCTAATGACTCCTGGCATCTATTTCTTAATGAGAGAGTGCAAGTGCCGTAGGAGTAATTTGGGTAGACACATCCTGATGGATGAGGCTCTTGCACTCAAATTTCCCTCTTTCAAGCCATTGTGTGTAGCCAAGCTGAAACTGCATAAGCAGAGCAGAGAGTTACTTAAGTTTATCTCAGCTGATCAGTGCTACATTAAGCATCAAGGCATGAATTTCTTTTATAACCATGTGAATGAGCAGGCTGACCGTTTAAGACAACCTGCAGTTGGCCCATGACCATGTTTACTTTGGACTGATGTTCTACCTGCTGCACCAAGAACACTGCATAGTGGTACAAATGATGCAGGTAACATGGGGTTTCATTGTGCTTCACGTTGTTTGCTGAAAAGATACGTTACAGTGCTGTTGTGTACCAGTAACTGAAGTACAGCCATTCTGATCTTCTTAATTTTGGTGGTTTTTCTGGTTTTTTTTTTTGTTTGTTTGCTTGTTTGTTTGTTTGTTTGTTTTTTCTTTTGTATTAAATCAATAATTTGTTAAAAGACTTCATTAGAAATAGAAAAAAAAAATCTATGAATGAGCTGGTAGGCTGAAGGATTTTTCCCCCCCTGTATTTTTTTTTTCTTCTGTATCTTTTTTTTTCTCCTAAAAAAAGCCCACCCCCCAATTAAATATTAATTTTTGTGTTCTTGCAATCATGTCTACTATTGGTTTTCATTTCTCTATTTATGATGGTCTTGACATGAAATGTACATACCACCTGAATTCTTCCGAGCTTGGGAAGACCAGCAGCTTCTTAGTTCTCTTCAGCCACTGGAGCAATCTGATTCCTCATTTTCCAAACTATGGCTTTTTTTTTTCCCAAGGTTCCTGAAAAAATGTTCCACAACTTGAATCTTTTAATTCTCACATCTTCCCTAAGCCCCACGTGCCTGAACTAGTTCATCAAACAGTTCATAACATTTGCATTGGTACCATATCCTAAGCCTGACCTGGTGCAGTCAAAATCTTGTTATGGACCTTGTACACACATACAAGAATTGATTGCTAGCCATATTAAAAGAAGGCAAAATCTGCTACTGGTCCAGTTAAAATGACACCTATGCATCAATAATTCAAATTGTTTAATTAAAATAAAAGGTGTGAAATTACTAATGTAATTAATAGCAATATCCTGGCTACGCTGTCCTCTTGCTGTTCCTCTACTCCAAGCTACTTTTCCACCCTTGTGGTTGCTTGTGATTTCCTGTGGGCGCTGGCCGAGGGCTATCATGGCAAGATGTCAGTGCCTGAAGTTGGAAGCGTCGCTGCTGATGCCAATAGTTTCTTCTGATACTCTTCAGTTTTGTGGTTTGCTTGGGGATATTTTTATACTGCTGTTTGTTAATGAGCTTCTTTCCCAGTGATCTATGATACTATACTATGCTATGCTAGGATTTTCACTCACATGTGGTTCTTTGCTGGACTTTTGCCATACACAATATGATTAAACCTTACTAAATATGAAAAAGTCAAAGTTTTAAAGCTATGCAGCAAGGGCTGTGGTTAAAAAAAAACATCTGAACATTTTCTTTTGCTGGTGAGAGTTTAGTCACCTGACTACTTTGTTGTGAGAGCACACAAAACAAGTCAAGATCAGTTAAGATGATGGCTAAGGGGAGGACTTGAGGTCAGTAGCCTGTTACTAACAATGACAACATCATATCACCAACACCAACTGCAATAAAACGAGGAATAAACTCAATTTTCTTCCACTGCTGCCTTTCATGAGTTGTTTGCCATGATTTCTGCAAGTAGGGAAAGCAAACTCTTTCTGGGAGATAAGTGACATGCCCCAGAAGGACTTCAATTTATACTTTACATCTACTGATGTTTGACTCCATAGCAAATATCAAAATCTTCCTTAAAAAATAATGTTATAGGTCGGAAGTATCAGTGGGAGCCCTGAAAGTCCAGTTCTTTGGTTACTGCTTTGGAGAAGTACCATGCTTCTGTTGTATCCTAGTGCCAAAGGCTCTGGGTGATGCTATAAATGACACCCATCTTTCTTTTTACCTCCTTTTCACTCATCCTTCTTTGTCCTTTCCAAGTTGCAACGATCTTGTGTTATACTTCTCTCTTTAACCCTCACTAAGTGCTGCTGTTTTTCACTCTGCTCCATGTTGATGTGAAAAAAGTAAGGATGAGGAGAGGAGGGACACCATGTCGCATCTTTCTTCGGGACTTGCCACCTACAAAGCAGCCAGTTACCTTGGTCTCCTCTTGAGGCTTGCAAGGTAGCAGCACAAGACGGGTTTTGGAGGGGTTGGAGCTTCACATCCCAAGAGCTTTCCTGATGTCTACAACTGTTTTGGCACACACTGACAGTTTGGAAGACTGAAAATCTTGCCTGGAGTGAATTTTTTACTTGGAAAACTGCGTGCTTTTCACCTTTCTCTGTCCTGGTTCTTCACCCTGTAAATAAAACATGGCATTAACGATGAACATTTTCTGCAAATCAGCTTCAAGTCAATTGAGCGTAAAGCACTGTGTTCCTGTTAATTCTGTAGTGAATTGTCCTTAAGTCACTTGCCACATAAGGTTTTTGCTGGTGTAGCCTGGATTTTGGGTCAGCGTTGTGGTTTAACCCCAGCTGGCAACTAAGCACCACACAGCCGCTCACTCACTCCCCTTCCAGTCGGATGGGGGGAAGAGAATTGGAAGGGTAAAAGTGAGAAAACTCGTGCATTGAGATAAAGACAGTTTAGCAATTGAAATAAAATAAAACAATAAAAATAAGAATTAAAAAAGTGTAATGAAAAGGAAAATAACAGAGAGAGAAATAAAACCTAAGAAAGACAGGTAATGGAAATGAAAGCAATTGCTCACCACCGACTGATGTCCAGCCCATCCCTGAGCAGTGGCCCCCCTGGCCAACCTTCCCCCTAGTTTATTGCTGAGCATGATGTCATATAGTACGGAATATCCTTTTTGTCGGTTGGGGACAGCTGTCCCAGCTGTGTCCCCTCCCAGCTCCTTGTGCCCCCCAAGCCTACTCGCTGTGGGGTGGGGTGAGCAGCAAAAGAGGCCCTGACTCTGTGTAAGCACTGCTCAGCAGTAACGAAAACATCCCTGTGTTATCATAGAATCATAGAATCGTCAAGGTTGGAAAAGACCCTTAAGATCATTGAGTCCAACCGTTAACCTAGCACTGCCAAGTCCACCACTAAACCATGTCCTCAAGCACCACATCTACCCTTCTTTTAAATACCTCCAGGGATGGGGACTCAACCACTTCCCTGGGCAGCCTGTTCCAGTGCTTGACCACCCTCTCGGTGAAGAATTTTTTCCTAATATCCAACCTAAACCTCTCCTGGCGCAGCTTGAGGCCGTTTCCTCTCGTCCTATCACTCGTTACTAGGGAGAAGAGACCTTATCAACACTGTTTCCAGCACAAATCCAAAACACAGCTTCGTGCTAGCTACTATGAGGAGAATTAGCTCTATCCCAGCTGAAACGAGCACATTCTGTTAGAAAGTTACTCTCTGGAGTTTCATGATTCCTCCCTTTATATGCTGTGCTTAGGGGCTGAAGGATCTGCGTGTGGGCAAAGGAAGGCTGCAGTCTAGGTGAACTAACTGGGGCCAGCTTGTAACTGAAAACTGGGCTACTCCCAATCCCTTCATTAGGAAAGGAGAAAACATGCTGCTTTTCTTTTTATGTAACCAGAGAGTGATATCCAGCCATACTGTAAGACTCTGCCCTGGCTCAGAAAAATCTCCATATTTCTGGAAATCATTTGCTTCCTCTTATCTTCTTTTACCGTTGTAGGGTACAATCCTTTTTTCTCTTTTACCTGTGGAATACAATCCTTTCACCTCTCAGCAAGCATAGAAAGACACCAAAGAAACTAGTGATGATCTTTTTTAAAATCAGGCAAAAAAAGTGTCATAGTCTGTATTGATTTGTTGGTATTAAAATGTCATGTGAATTTGTTATTTATTAAAACCTTTTGGTGACTTCTGCAGCCTCTTAATTCCTTGTCCCTGGCAGAAAGGTGACCGGGTTAATCTCTGGTTACAAAGCAACTGAAAATATTCCCTGCAATATTCTTCCCATATCTGGGATCGAATTCATTTTGCCGTGTCACCAAGGAAAGTGCTTCTTGACCAGGCAGCTGATGAAAGCAAACTGATTCTGTGGGGCAGAGCTGTACAGACTCAGAAATCTGCTTTGGTGAGGAAACATCTGGGACTGATTCCTGTATTTCATCTTTGTACACTTCTTTCACAGGCTTTAAATTTTAAATGGGGAGTGAAAGTCAGGTCTTCAGTTAATGTAAAAATTTACTGAGTTCAGGGTAGTGATGATGATTTACACACATCTTCTTACTATCCAGCCCAGTTTTATAAGTGGCTGGTAGCGCTGCTGAACATGAGTGAAATAAAATACTAAAAGAAGCTTTTATTAACTCTGTGAAAGCACCTTGTAAGACTACAGATTTTTTTACTCTCTTACTAGAAAGAAAGAACCACTTGATGAGAAAGAACATGTAAACCTTTAAGTTTAAAAGCATTCTTCCTTTTGTGGTGCGGGCAATAAACAGGTTACAGCTGTGCTGGCAGGAGGGATCCAGCAGCCTGTGATGTGTGGTTTGACAGAATTTGGCTAGGTCCGGCTTATGCCCCTTCCTCCGCCAGTGGTACGCTCCCAGGGTCTCTCTCCGAGGTGTCACTGCTTCTTTGGAAAACTGATCGGCACGGACGTAGGGGCAGGATGCTCCGGACAGTGATTTTCATGGAGTAAAGTGGATGATTGACAGCAGCACCGCTGGGAAGAGGGAGAGAGGGAGGAACAGGACAGCGTTCAGAGGCTGGGAGCTTGAGTTGGGAAGGGGAAGAAGGAGAGAGGTTGCCGTTTACTGAGGAACGGTGTGATTTTCCCTTCTCCCTCTTGAATTCTAAAACTTGAAACGCCAAGAGCACTGCGGATTTATGCTTTTACAGGTCCCTCCGGTCCAGACATTGAAATAAAAGCAGCTGTAGGGCTCTAAGAGGGATGCTCTATACAGAGTTCATGAATAAGGTACGTCCTGTTTCTTCTCTTGTTCTTATAAGACGCTGAAAGTATGGGTGTGTACGTGAAAAAAAAAATGCAGGTGTAAAAATCTATGCATATGTGCACATTTAGGTGCTTGAGCTATGTATTTTCACTGTATTCTTAATTTAGGTCCGTCTTCATATTAACTTCACTAATACTTAGTTTCATGCGAAGTCTTGATTGCCATTCTACTTTTCTTCTCCTTCTTGTGGAATAAAATGTTTCATCATAGGAATAAAGATTTCAGGGTGTAGCCTTCTGAAAGGTATCTGAGAAAGAAAAATTTTCTGAAAGTTTTGATATTTAATGTTTGCACAGTGTCCTTTATTTCTTTCTCTCCTCCACCTGTTCTGATGGCATTAGGGTCTCTAGGCATGTGTGATATAACCAGTAATAATTTCATGGTGTAACATGCCTGGGAAGCGTAATGATATTTTGATAAATATTGGCCCTTTGGGGCTGGTGTTTCCTTTAGTCTTTTTGGAGATCTATGCAGACCTGGCATTACCTTTATTACAGACTGAATTCAGAAGAGAATTGATCATTTGTGTCTTTGGGCAATATCAGGAGCCTAAAACATTGATTGGTGTGATTTGATACTGATTATCTGATTGGTACCGATTTGGTACTGATTATTGGTTGATTTCAAAGAAAGAAATTAAAACGAATGTCCCCAAACACTCCCTTACAACAAGAGAGAAAGTATTTGCAGAAACTGCGTTCATGTCCCTTCCTCACAGCTTTGCTTGTTCATAGAGAGAAGGCAATTGCCTGGAATTGTAAAACTCTAAGTCAGCACAGTGTTGTGATGACACTTCACACCAAAGAAAAACCTTTTCAGTTGTATTTAGAACTTTAGACTGCATTTAATTGCAAATTAGCACTGAAGTACTCATCTGAGAGCCAGGCATCAGCAAATCCTAGTGTTTGCATGCAGTTGGAGAGTGTTTCTTTGCAGAGCGGGATGCAGGAATCCTCTCTGTGTGCCTGGCTCTGCTAAAGTTTGCAGTGTTGAGCTGCTGCTTCAGTGGTAAACAGGCAGCAAAAGAACAACTTTAATATCAGTTTCAGCCTGTAACAGGAGGAGAGAGATCCAGCAGAGCGAGTGAGGGGAAGGAAGTTAGCATTTCCAAGTTACATTCTGGCTTGCTATATGGCTGCACGTAAATCATTAAGCCACTCTAATTAGGTTTATGAGCTGGAAAATAGTTATGCCTGTATTTACTGAGGCCTTATTGTTTTACATGAGAAAGGAACAGACGAGATTTCATAAGCTGTGTGCCAGGAAGCCGCTTGTTTCTCCTTGGGACAGGATCAGGCTTTTGTGTATCGCTGGGACACTTGTTTAATGGACAGAGCGATGTCGAAGTGGAGGAATAAGGTTTCCTCTGCAATAGGAAACCTCCACCTAAAAGTGTTCCAGGAGCCAAAAACAAAATTGCAGGTGCTGTATCTTGTAAGTTGGTATTGCCTTTCTATTCTTCTTTAGCTGGTGTTATTTTTGTAGCTTTTCCTTGTTCCTTGTTCTCCCGTGGTGCTACTACTGTTTTCTTGGTTAAAATTGTACTTGCTGGGTTACTCAGCCCTGTTTTTGTCCTCTCTGTACCATGCCTTGACTGTGACTACTTTTCCTTTTCTTCTAGACAGTCTCGGCTGATTATGTAGCTGCCGTATTTGAGTGGCACGTGCTTTTTTCACAAGTCAACCTCAGGAAAGCAGGAATGTGAAACTTGCTTTATCGTTGCTGTGCTCTAAGTACTATAGAAATGTTCTTATTCAATAAAACCTTTGCAACCTCTTCAGGTCCTATAAAATGTCTGCTCTGTTTTATTTTACTTTGTTTTGGCTCAGGTCTATAGAGACACCCTAATTCCCTCTGCAAGATTAAGAAGGGGATACAGCCAGATATTGGGCACGTGTAAGTCAGTGTTACTCCACTGCAGCAGGTTCACACAGCTGAAGATCTGCTCACCACCAGGACTCCCAGGAAAACTGTTGTAAGAAAATACGGTCCTGTCTGCCCCAGAAAGAGCAGGAGTACGCACCCTGAAATTCGTAAGCAGGGTGAACTTAAACATGGATGCGAGGAAATTCTGGTCTGCCAGAGGGCTCCCTGGGGATACAGTGGGAATATAGATCTTTTCCTCCTAATATGCCATCTCTTGAAGTCGAGGAACTTTGTAATGAAGGCTTGAACATGGAGATGAATTTTTTAATCCAAGCAGGGCTGTTGGTATAATGCGTTGTTCTTCTTGGGCAAGCTGTGAATGCGTTTCGGGTTCTGCCTTCCTGTGTCCCTTGGTGAAGACACTGGAAATGTCCTCTGCTGTGGGCACTGGCTCAGGCGCAAGGTGCTGCCTAGTATCTTGTTGCGGTGTTGGTGTGTATGATGTTTTGCAGTTAGGTTGATTTTATGAACTAAAACCCAAGCAGAAAGAAATCTGTATTGTTTTTTATCAACCATCTACATGGCTCTTCCTTTTAATTTTTGTTCCCCAATCGAGTTTGTCTCAGTGATTATTAATCACCCTCTATTCTCCAGCTAAAATAATGTTTGAGTTTGAATTCCAGTTCTTCCAAAGTCCTTAATGCTGTCCTCTCTCCTTCCCGCACCTCCATCTCTTGCAATTAATTTATATTTTATGGTATAATATCATGGTGACTTTCAATTTTTTTGGAGTCCCTAAAAAGCACTGTCGGTGCCCCTTTCTTGCCAAAGCAATGACTCTTGTCACTGTACAAGTGCACTGCTCCTTATGTGTGTTACCTCGTCAGGGCACTTCAACTGGCCTTCCTCGTGCACAACCCTGCTCAAACTCCATTTTGCATTAACAAGTCTTTTATGAAGGCTGAATTCAGCAGATGATTATTGAATCTAAACTAATTACACTCCTAAAATAGTGAACTTAATCCCCAATATTATTCCTCCTGAAAAGGATCTGCCTATATCAGATATTAAGGATTTTTGGGGAAAAAACCCTCTGATATAACGATATGAGTTGTTTTAAGAAGTGAGTGGTCCCAAGTTTCTCTCTTTGAGAATTTTAATTAACCTCAGGAAAAATTCACCTCAGGAGGCTGTGAAATTCCCATTTTTAAGAATAGGCTGGACAATCATCTGTAACAACATAACCAGAATTTATCCTGCTATGAAATCAGGTAAGGAGTACGTGTTTGCTTGATGTGCTTTCCAGCCTGTTTTTCAGTTATAAGGGTTGTAACGATGGTGTGCCACAATTTCATTTCTCAGTGTCTGCCTTCTGCAGGGTGTAAAGCCCCAGTCACCACTCAGACAGTTCTCTTGGAAATACCACCCAATCTTCCAAAACTATCATTAAGCATCATGGTTCTGGCCTCTTGGAAACCACATGCAGGGGGTTTTATTAGCAGCCAGGGTAAACAGTTAAGAGATTTATCTTCCTAATCAGAGGTGACTGTTGTGAAGGCTGCTTCTCTACCCATCTTGCTCAAATATACTGCTGTTTTGAGAAGGAAATTTTCCATGATTTACATGCCCCAGCACCTTCAGATTCTGCTCCTGGTCACAAACATATATCTGGCTGCTGTCAGGGATATTAGCAAGCATTACACCACAGAGAGCGTTATTGGTTGTTTTGTTGAGCTACAGGAATACAAACCCACAAATAAATTGTAAAATTCAGATGACTTCATGCTTGTGGATGTTGTTATGTGCCCTTTGGATATTGAGGACTAACTGTATAAACGCAGCACTTGGAAAACATAATGCTTGTTATTTTTTACATCAAAAATTGAAAATATAACAGGCTGCTAAGATGAATCTGAAATTTCAGTTTTGATCTCCTTATTGTAAATAGATCAGTTGTCTTCCAAAGATGTTATCCCAGGGAAAAAAAAACAGTTTCAGGTGCCTGAGTATGACATCACCTTCAAAATCAGAGTCTGTTGTTACTGGAGCTAATAAGTTCTTTCTTACTTCATAAAAGCATTGCGTGCCTTTACATCTCTTAGGACAGCTTGTGGTTTATAATAATTTTCCAAAACAGCAGAACACATTATTCTTGCTTGTATCACTGACTTGAGAGCCATTACACCAGCACACATTAGTCCATCGGCCCACCTCTGCTGTAGATACAAATTCACTCTGTTTTTCTTCTGGGGAAAGAGGTTTAGCGATTTGCTGAAAATTGCCCATCAAGTAGAGGAAGGAATAAGACTCTGCAGGACCCAGGGCTTTGCTCTGTTCTTGGTCCTCCAGACATTTCTGCTCCCTTGGGAGGGTAAGAATCTCCTTCAGAAGATGGGAAAACAGGTGGACTAGGGTGGAAAAGATGGACAGTGGCAAAGTCATAGTGTGTGATGAAATATAAATGGACAAAAACACAGCCTGGACAGATTGCGTCAGTGGTTTGCAGCTGCTGAGGTAGCAGTTACTATGAAGTTCCTGTCTTCTCCAGACGATGTTGTAGAGGCAGATGTGACCTTAAGCTCACAGGCTGGAGTTTGCTTGGGGCATGGAAAGTCTCGTGCTGTGTCTGCAGTGTGTCAGCCACTGAGGGGTCTACAAAACCCTGAAACCAAATGTCAGTGTCTGAAAAGTGACAGGTAACGGCCAGGTCCATTCTGGTTGCTGTCACTCACCTCCTGCTAAATGTCCGCTTTTGGCAGCCCCAGGTGAAAATTCCCCAGATTTGTCCAAACCTTAGGAGAAACATCAGGTGGTCAGTGCTTTGCAGGAACAACTGAGATTTTTCTACCTCCTCCTTCAGTGCCCTTCCTATAGGGGGGAGGGATCAGGAAGGTTGCCACTATTCTGTGGTCTGCTTCTTTCCTGAAAGGGGTGGGGATGGCATGTTCTCAGGGTAAGAAGAGCCTGGCCAAGCAGTAAAGGACATGGTGAAACACCCCAGTGAGAGATGAGAGGGTGGGGAGCAAAACCGATGTAGGGCTGGCAAAACTGCATTGATTAAGCGAAAAAAAAAAAATCCTCAAATTGCTTTTTTTTTCAGTCTCAGAAGTTTTGAGGCTTGATATTGCCATTTTATAGTGTCTGAGTCAGGAGTTTGGATCTCCTGAGGTTGGCTATAGTGAAACAGTTCCATTTTAAAGAATATATTATTTAAAAGTGGAATCGTTTGTATTTAATTAAATATGAATGTCTGCAGCACAGGAACAAGCATGAGTCCATTTCTAATAGGAAGCAGCGGATTGGTTTCTTTTGTTATGGTTTTAAATCTGTTTTCACAGGCACTCAGGGCTTTTCAGCACAGAATGTGCTGGAAAGATGGTCTGTAGGTGAGTTAGATGGTAGGCTGTGGTGTAATGCTCTCTGTTCTCATGCTTTAGTCAGTGCAGACCTACTGCAAAGTGGAATCCTTTGGTCTTGTGAGGAAGCAAGAAGAAACCAGTCCTTGACAACTCTTTTATTTTCCAGTGCTTGTCCAAGTGTGCCTACCATGCTAGATGAAGCACTCGTGTTGCAAAACATCTTTTGAGAGCCTGGGTTTTAATCTATCCTTATTAATCAGAATCAAGGACACAGTTAAAAGAAGTCTTGTCTTATCATTCACTTTTTTTGTTATTTTCATGTATTTGCCTTTTTTTCTTTTTTTTTTTTTTTTCCCTTGAGCATTAGTGCTCAAAAAGTGTACAGCCTTGGAAAAATGACAGATCCACTGCTGTAGGTCTGCACTGCTTCCTAATGTAAAAGCAGCTGCAGACACTCACATAACCACTTGTGAATTTATTCTTGTCCCATTTTTTACAATTACTGCCTTGTTTCAAAATTCTGTAGTAAGTCTTACTGCATACTTTTAAGACTGAAAGGAAATAGAAGCATCTACCCAGGGCTTTAATCGAAAATCTAGGTTTTACTTCTCAGCAGGGTGTTTAGCCTGAGATGGGGGCCACATAAATCTGAGTGTAGCTTTTCTCTTACCCATCCCCTTCCAGTGTTGCTATGTGATGTTGCATTATGTTGGTTGTGCAGATCTTCTGTGATAGGTAGGCACAAAGTATTTTCCTAGTATCAACATCCAAAAAGTTAATGTTCCAAAAGCTCTCTGATTTTGTCTTGTAGGGGAAATATGAGACATTGCAATTTTACTGATTTCAGTTGCGATTAGCACAAAAACAGCAGTCTGATGTGATGCATTTTAGTGCGCACCTGAAATGTAGGCAATGTTAGTTTAAACTTTTAACTTAGGGAATTCCAAGTGGTGATTCCTATTCAATAGGTGTGAGAGAATCTACCCTAGAATAACCAGCAGCCTGGTGGTTAAACAAGTTTACTAAGGACAAAAGACAGGTTCCCAGTCCATAGCTTGAGTCTTCAGATTTTAGCCTTAATCTGAGATTAAATCAAGACCTTCTTTCTTAAGGAAATCTCTTCTACTGCATTAGGAGGTCAAAAAAAAAAGGAAAGAAAAGGATGGTGCTCTGTGGTTCTTTCGAGATAAGTTTTCTGGTCACTGTTACTTACATTCCTGTTGGACTGTTGGGAAATACTTGGCTAAGGAGGTGTGTCATAGAAATGAGTTTTGATGACCATCATCAAACTGGAGAAAAATGAGTACTGAGAAGCAGGTATTTAAAGGGTGAAGCAGTGTTTGTCACCAGGTGTGTTGGACTCGGGGTTTGTGTTATCAGCATAGCAGCCGGGATGGGTGTAGGAGGACAAGGCAATGCCCACTGGGGACATTTGCCTATGCCTTACACAGCCAATGCTTGCGAGACGGGCTCTGCAAAATACACAGGGGAAGTTTAGAATAAAAATGACACTTGACAGTATGCATTGGGATCCAGCAGACACTGAGAGCTGACTAACTTTGCTAAGGAGACTCTGAGAAATAGATGTCATTGGACAAATTAAAGAAAAAGATCATTCCCTTTTTTCCTCTTAAAAAGATAACAATACTCTCTGGCAATAATGTATCCTTTTAGCTTTTGTCTTTTACTAACTTAGATAAAATTATTCATAGTTTTATTGTTTTTAACATATCATGAGAGGGCAGAAAGTTATTTTCTTAATTAACACAATTGATAATGTTATCACTTTAGCTGTGTTAATTCTTTTAAAATGAGCTCTACTAATTCTTTCTGTGAGGTGGCACTGGGTTCACAGACATCTCCTGTTTCACTCTACCATTTGTCCTTTGGTAAATTCATCTTGCTTCTACAAATAATTGTAACACTTATATGTGGTCCGTGACTTTGAATATAAGTTCTTGCATGCCACTCCTGCCCCTCCAAGCACTGGCAAGAAGAACCGGCATGACAGAATGTCCTAAACAGCTCTTGGCTGGGTGGTTTCAAACATTGCAGAAATGGTTTTTTTCTTATGCTAAATTTCCTCACTTCTTCAGTTTTTTTTTACTTCTTAGCACAAAACCAGCAGTCTGATGTGATGCATTTTGGTGCGCACCTGAAATGTAGGCAATGTTAGTTTAAACTTATTTCATTCCTTGTGCTCTCTTGTCAAGCACATTAAAGCATTGCTGCCACAGTAACTTTCACAGAGGAATCTCTGCAGCATCCAGTCGTAGCTCAGTTTCTCCGATTCCTATGGCGCTGTGCTGGTTTTGGCTGGGATAGTGTTAATTTTCTTCACAGTAGCTAGTATAAGGCTATGCTTTGGATTTGTGCGGAAAACAGTGTTGGTAACAGAGATATGTTTTCATTACTGCTGGGTATTGCTTACACAGAGTCAAGACCTTTTCTGCTCCTCACCCCACCCCACCAGCGAGGAGGCTGGGGGTGCATAAGAAGCTGGGAGGGCACACAGCCGGGACAGCTGACCCCAACTGATCAAAGGGATATCCCATACCATACCATCCCATATGACATCATGCTCAGCATATAGAGCTGGGGGAAGAAGAAGGAAGGGGGGACATTCAGAGTGATGATGTTTTGTCTTCCCACGTAACCATTATGGAACCCTGCTTTCCTGGAGATGGCTGAATACCTGCCTGCGGATGGGAAGCAGTGAATGAATTCCTTGTTTTGCTTTGCTTGTGTGTGCGGCTTTTGCTTTACCTGTTAAACTGTCTTTATCTCAACCCATGAGTTTTCTCACTTTTACTCTTCTGATTCTCTCCCCCATCCCACTGGGGGGGAGTGAGCGAGCGGCTGGGTGGGGCTTAGCTGCCGGCTGGGGTTAAACCACAACAGTCCTTTTCGTGCCAAACGTGGGCACTCCACAAAGAGTTGAGATAATGACAGACCTGACCATAGTGTGTTAAAACGAATTTGTTATAAACATTGATTATATTAGTTTAGTAGTGGCTGGTCACAATGTTGCTTTATTTGTTCTCAAAGTTCATAGAATCACAGAATGGTTTGGGTTGGAAGGGACCTTAAAGATCATCTGGTTCCAACTCCCCTGCCATGGGCAGAGCCACCTTCCATTAGACCAGGTTGTTCAAAGCCCCATCCAACCTGGCCTTGAACACTTCCAGGGATGGGGCATCCACGGCTTCTCTGGGCAACCTGTTCCAGTGTCTCACCACCCTCATGGCGAAGAATTTCTTCCTTATATCTAATAGATAATCTACCCTCTTTCAGTTTAAAGCCGTTACCCCTTGTCCTACCACTACATGCCCTTGTAAAAAGTCCCATATAGCACATATGAGAATATAAGATATATGACATATGAGACAAAAGTTACTTAGTATGAGAAAGAGCGGTATGTAGCATGTGCCTGTCGTGGTTTAACCCCAGCTGGCAACTAAACAACACCTTTTCTTTTTGTTGAAAATTTTCAAGAAATAATGTGCTCTCTTTGCTTAAAGCCAAGATAAAGGGCTTCTTTTTCAGTAACCAGGTAAGACTAGTCTGTCATAACATTAACATTTGCAAGCAGGTAAACAATTTGCATTGAGCGAAGCAGCAAAATCTGCCATGTTGTAGCAGTCCAGTTTGATCACTGAAGGCTTTGTCCTGCCTCATATCTGTAATTTGTTTGGAAAACCTGCACCTCTCCTTCTGAGGCAGGTTAAAAATCCCAATGACTGGGCTTTTGTCCAGGCTTAACATATACAGAAGTTGAAATTTCCTCTTTAAAGATACTTTTTTTTTTTTTTTTCACATGCTTGTAAGTGGGACAGTATTGTCCTTGTGAGCCACCTAATATTGACTTGAGTGGGAGATTTTAGTGTGACTCAGGAAAGGAACGTGCCCTTAAACACTTTGATACTTATTTATGTCAAATCCAAACTGTGCTGACAGGTCCCAGATGCACTTTTCCATTTGCATCAATTCAACAAGGTTCAAATGCTGCAGCGATCTAAGAGTTGTGGGACCATGCAAGCTAGGGAACAGAAAAGCATCAGGATCCTCTTAAAGGCTGGGTGGAATTTGGATCAAGACCTATGGTTATGATTGGCTGGAGAGGATGATCAGTCTGATTATTTTGTTTCATGCCTTAGTCCAATGTTTTGTACAAGATGGTCTCTTTAGACTGTGTCCAGGCTGCTATACCATGGTACTTAATCCAAACCTAAATGGTTGCTCTGCCATCTGGAGCAGTAAACAATTTGGAGTGCTTATTCTCCGTGGCTATGGAAGGAGAAAAGTGCTCATGAAGTCCCCTAAGTTTTTTTTTGTTTGTTTTGTTTTGTTTTGTTTTTTAATTAATCAGCCTTTGCTTATTTTTTCTTTATCAGGAAAAAAAAAAAAGAAAAGCAACGAAGTGCTGAACTTTAAAGACTTAGTGCTACTTGGAGCCATATGCCTGGGACACCTTTTGGCTTCTCCCATGTCTCTCTCATGTCTGATTCCCTTAAATGAGGTATTTTTTTCAAAGCTAGAGGGACAGCAGGGAGACAGTTGTGGGTGCTTTAGGTACAAGTAGGTGTCATCTGCTATGTTTCTGGCCATACAGGACTGTTATTGAGAAGACTGTCTGCCTATAAGATACAGAAGAGATAGCAAATGGGTAAAATAATGAAACATTTTTTCTCCTCGCTTAGTATCCCTGAAAGTTTGGACTTTTGAGGGGCAACATTTAGATCTTCACAACTTGTCCCAGGTCCCACAGCAAAAAGTATGGAAGCCCTGGGAGTCACGTGCTAAGTTCTTGCATGCCACTCCTGCCCCTCCAAGCACTGGCAAGAAGAACCAGCATGACAGAATGTCCTAAACAGCTCTTGGCTGGGTGGTTTCAAACATTGCAGAAATGTTTTTGTCTTATGCTAAATTTCCTCACTTTACTTCTTCAGTTGTCCTGGAGGGGTAACCGTCATGGATGTCTGTCAGATTCTAGTTTTCCCATATCAGGGTTCACTTTATTGATCTTAGCACATTTCACCTCAATAGTCCATTTCCACACAAAAGGAAATGGAAAGAAACACTTAACAAACTTGCCTAGATGAGTCTATTATTTAATACTCCTGCTGCTTCTTCATAACTATAATAGTCAATTACTGTTTATAACCAAGCCACGCAAAGTGATTTATATTAGAACCCACCACCCAAATAACTCTAAGGAGAATTTATGGGTGTAACTTTTCACTTAAGTGTAAAATTTGCAGAGCTACCATCTGTAGACATAGTGCCCCTCAGGATATGAAGAAATTGCTGAGACTGTCTTACTGATAATTCCCAGTTTCTTGGGATTGCAAGAACAGTGTGTATAGACAAAGACAAGTTCAGTATGCATTAAACACATTAAGCAATGAAGCTATTCAGACACAAACAATTGCCCTGCTTGGTTTTTCCGTATTCTCAGTCTTGGGTCACTCTTATACCCAGCTGGAAACATGAAGCTCCTTAAGATATTCCGGGAAGGTGCTTCAGAAGCCCTGGCTTGAATGCCACAACACACTGGTACCTAGATACTGCTCAGATGGATTACTGTGACGAGTGCCATATGAATAATGACATTCTTGGATAAAGTAAGTCATGAAATAAATCATTGCAGGATGCTTTATCCAATTTTGAATTAGATCCTGAAATGCCCTGGGAGGTGGCAGGGCAGAAATGAAGACAGAAGGATGAATCTTATGTATGAACAAAAATATCTTTGCATTTTCTGGTGGAAGATATGACCTATTGCAAACTCTGTTCTTTTGTTTTTGCAGACGGTGAACTGGACATGAATGGGATGGCATCCTATCACAACACGTCCTCCCAGGAAGAATACCTCCCACACTATCTCCAGAAGGAAGACCCCTTTGCATCAAAGCTTTCTAGAGAAGCTGACATCGTTGCTGGGTTTTATTTGACAGTAATTGGTAATGATTTTTTAATTCATCTTTGAAATATGACTTTGTCACTGCATCCTTGCAGGCACTCACAAAGAAGGCAGAAGCTGCTGTGCATTAGATGTGTAATTACATATTTCTTCATACTAGAAAGACAAATCTAAGAGGGAGGGGAGAGAATGTGTTAGAAATATGGTGTCAATAGTTAGTGTCAACAGACAATGGTCTTCCAGGTTGCCAAAAGCGACTAGCAGCAGATTTTCCAGCAAAAAGTGAAGAAATAATACTCAATTTTTTTCTACTGGTAGGTTACTAGCTTGCAGTTTAATTATTCCTGACCAGAACTGGCTTTTGCCCTTATGCCATGTGGTTTTATGACCTGTTTTCAAAGCCTTTCTCATGTGCCTACATAGCAAAGAGAACATCCTCAGACGTGCTCATTTGAATCTTGCTCAGCTCCTGGCACCAGCTGTCCTCTGTTATATATTATAGTGAACAGTATTTGCTGCCAACACCTCCCCTTCCCTTTTGTTTTGGAATCTTTTACTGTGTGCAGAGTGACTTTGCAAGCAGAATAAATGGAATTATTTATTGGTTAGTGCACTCAGTTGGTAGCTGAGACTGATTTCTATGTTAAGTATTCATATGCCAAGGAGTTGTCATTCACCTGGGAAATACTGATCTCCATTCCTTCTAGGAATAAACTGGTCCTTGTTCTTGATGATTTACGGTCTTTGCTCTGGGAGTGGGGGCAAAGTTATACCTTTTTGTGTCAATATTTTTGCTCTCAAGTACTTGAGCTTCTAACTTTTGCCTCAACATTTACACTTCTTTCTATGGTTTAGGTTTCCTTATGTTTTATGGCTTTGGTTTATGCAGTTCCTCACAGCTCAGCAGCTATTTTCTCAGTAAAGCTGAGCCAAGGTCATGTAACTCTCTACACCAAACTGGGCTCCGGGTGTCAGATGGCTGAACACCCGGCTGAATACAGGGTATACAGTGTATTCCTTGACATTTATTTTGGCTTTGATTCATTCTCTTGTTCTACCAGTTCTGCAAAAAATACAAAGATCTTTCAGTCCTACCTTCATGTTTCTGATTCACTATTTTACATCCCTCCTTCCTACTTTTACTGCCTTTCCCCCGACTGCTCTAAGTAATCTAATCTTTTCTGCAGTGGAGGTCTCACAAGGGCTTGAATAATGCTTATTTCTCATTTGTCTTCTGCTTATGTCTTTATCAAAAAAGGAATTCAGAGCATCAGAGATGGCAGGTGAAACTGTATCTCTGTGCCGTTCTCGGTATTCATGCACCATGTTGTATGTATCCTAGCTTTTTGCATATATTTTTTTTTTCTGCTGCTATGCAGACAGATGTCTTCACTGAACTGTCCAAAACAACCCCCCTCGGTTCTTTTTTCACTCAGTTAAGCAAACTTAGTTTTAATCCCAGGAAATATGTCTGAGTAGGTGAAATGAATCCTTCCAATGTACACTGTGTTGCCTTGTTATATTGGCTGTATTTAGTGCAGATTTATCCAGTTTCAAAGAAATACCCCTTCTAGGTGTGAAACATCTTGAAAAACATAGATATAATCAAATTAAGGCAAGGAAGAGAAATCATGAATTGCCAGTGAAAAACCAAAAGCTAACCATGAAGGCACAGATTTACATAAGCAGTGTGAAGAGACTGAAATTATGGTTTATAAAGGGCTGATAATAATTTTGATATTGGACTTAGCAGTAAGATTCCTACCTTCCTGGTGTTGTGGACTGGACATCAAACAGCCTGTGGTGGACTCATTGCACCTAGTAGCCCAAGCCAGGAAAGTTTAAGCCATAGCTCTGCTGTATACATGTGTAGCTCTACTTTAGACATCATGTCCTGCATTTTGCTCTGGGTTTAACTTATTTTTTCATTTGTTTGTTTTGCATTGCATTTTACTTGGTTAGTTACTTTACCCTTATGGTCATTACACACTCCAGTAGCAGCTTTCATTACAGCCAATTATGCTTTTCACATATGCCTGTAAATGCTATATTTGCATCTTTCTTGGACTTGTATCTATAGCATAAGATACCACTGCTATCCTGCACAGATATTTTTAATTCTTTTAGCAATCATTGCAATGATTTTAAGCTTTTAAGTCATTGCTTAGCTGCTGGTCAGTCATACCCTCAGCGATTTCAGCAACAGCAACAGGTTTCATGTTTTCTAGACCAGCACAGAAGTGTTTTAGGCACTGTGTGCAATACAGTAATGGATATTAATTTGCCAGAGGCCAAGAGGAGTACAGAAACTTCCCTTTTACAGGGGTTTGTGTGAAGGAGAGCGTTATGCTTCTTACCAGTAAAGCTGAATTACACCTCAGAGGTCAGCCACTAAGACAGGGAATTAAACAAAACTGGTGGAAGGATCCATGTCAGGTTGTCTTCTGTGTTTGTGAATAGATGGGGTAAAGTAGTCTTTAAACACATCTTTCTTACCAAGAAAAAAAAAAAAGGCTTTGCTTGGGCTAATGCTTCACATGTTGTACGTTACGAGATGTACCTTACAAGATCGGTTTAGTTTATCGCTTTGGGGATGTCACCATTAGCTCCTGTTGATGTGCAGATCCATATTTTATTACCCATTCATGCTTAGGTGGATGGCAACATTTTAATAATAGCTTGGGCCTGCAAAAATATGAGATCTTAGAAGGAAATTCATCTTTATTGTTCCCAGGTAAATCTCTGAGTGCCTTTTTGTACTTTCTGCAAACAAAAATAATCCTAAATTTCCTTTTCCACTAAGCTGATTTCTGACATTTCAAAGCATCCACATTTCTGTTGGGACATAAAGCACTGCCTTGCAGAGATTTTTGGTGGTGGATAGTGGATCTTGAAGTAGTGGAGAAGGAAGGTTAGCTCTGTGAAACCCTTCACTGACATCAAATTCCACACAAAAGTCTTGCTGAGGCTGTAAATTCACTTTAATTGGCAGCTTTATAGTTAATCTCAGCTCTCAAGTATTCAAAACAGTAAGCAAAAACTATGTGCTTAAATAGCTCTTGGGCATAGTTGTGTCTTGTTGTAACTCTGCAGTATTGCAGATTCACTTTGTAAACTGTGTAATCTGCAGAAAACACAAAACCAAGCCAGAGCATTCAGCTCCCATACCCAGCGAGGGTGTGTCTATGTTTTTTTTATTCCAACTTGACGTTCAGGCCGAACCTGTCCATCGTCACGTTCTACCACTGAGCCTTGTCCCCTATTCCTTTGCAGATCCCATTCAAGAAATGGTGACCCCTCTTGAAGATGTCCTGTGGGGACATCCCGATAGCAGAGAGAGGGACTAGCAGTGGAAAGGTGGGAAGCCAGGAGGTGGGGATTGCTACTGGGCATCTTTTTATGCTTTGGGCATGTAAGGTGCAAGTGAGTTTAAAATTTATTTCAAACACAGGACTAAGCTGCACAGTGAGCATACAAGGCTGGGATCCTATCAAGAAACTCAGCAGAGCTTTTAGGGTCAGGCTGGTTGTACAACTGAAGTATTGCAGTTTGAAAATATAAAAATACATTTTTTTGTCTTTAAAGAAAATCAGGGATCTTGACAAATCTGTTATAAATTCTCTGTAAGTGTGTGATCTTTTGTCTTAACCAGTTCATTTCCACGTGCATTTTTTTGTCTGGAAAAAAAAGAAATCAAATGGTACACGTGGTTATAAGAATCCAATTCTTTTCACTTGTCACTTCCACCGCTAGCTTTTTTGTCACTGACTTGATTGATTTACTGTACGGCCAGGTAGGGTGACTAATTACTGAGTGGAGACCCACTGGCTGTCAGCTCCTTTGAAAGCCCATGGCAAATAACTATTGACTTGCAAACTGTTGTTGCACGCTTCCTCAACGTGTTATGAAACAGCTTAATTGAAAACAAAATCCTGAAATATCTTTTTTTTTTTTTTTGTTTGTTCCTTTTCTCTGATGGTTTAGCACTTCTGTCAGATTGGAGAAAAGGAATCTTATTTGTTCAGATTTCTTCTTTTATACACTTTCACCTTTTGCTGCAGGTTGGCTGTTTCTCTATAGATGGCACTTTTTTAGTTATCACGTCTTTGGCTCTTTGTGTGTATTTATGTAGTAGTATTATGGTGCCACGGACAGTTGTGGCCTGAACTGTTTGCTCCTGGAAAAGAGCCTTTATTTTATATCTGAAAAGTCTTTTTTCCCCTCTTTCCAACCCCAGGCTCTGCCCTGGCACACAGCCTGCCAGCACCTACCAGAGCTGGGAGCCTGCACCAGCAAGGACTTCGGATAGCTGTTAGGAAAAACATTTTAATAGTAGGAAAAATGAAGCATTAGATGGCTTATCTCAGGAGATGATAAAGTTTCTATTGCCAAGGAGTTAAAAAAGAATTCAGATAAGCAATTGCCAGACACAGGTATAGACAAAAGGCAACTTTTTTATCATTGGACCCCTTCCAGCTGTAGGATTAGGATGTCAGTGGGCTGGGGCTCTCTGAAACATTGCTATTAATAATGAGCAGTTGCTTCAGAGACTTGTCTGATGAAGACATCTCTCTGGACTACCAGTCAGTTGAAAAATATTTGAGAAAATGTCAGTTGCTTTCAAAAGGTATTTCAAAGTAAATGCTGGCACGCTAGATATCCTAAATATCACTAGGGAGAAAATGGCATTAAGAGAGAAAAGGATATTAAGATATATGAAAAATGCTCAGCAACATTGAGATTCATTCACTTAGATGAAAGAAAGAATAATTCAAATGAATACCTGTATCTACTTATAATTCAGATTAAATTTTCAGAGCCATAAGAATTCACCAAGGATAAATCAGATTTGCTGAGAAAACCTAATATTAAATGATAAGCCAGCTTCTGTCCTGTTTATTTTTTAAAATAATATAGAAAGCAATACTGTCAGTAGAAAAATAAGAAGTGTTTCCAATTATATGAGTGCTGCATTTATTACTGAAAAATTCAAAATCAAAGTATTTTTCTCCTGAGTTTTGTAAACTTTTGGTTCCACAGTTGTTACTCATATTTCTTGAGAAATAGTCTGGTTTTAGCCTCTGGGAACCATTTTTCCTTCTGCCTCGTGGATGTCCCCACATTGGGTTTCTTGGTTCTGTGAGGACATGGCACCCTTGCAAGGGGATCATTCCATTGATGGGCCAGAGGAAATACTCATTTAATTCCTGAGGTTTAGTTCCTGAGGTCTGGCCTCCCAGAAGACTCTGATGAAAATTATGTGGTGTTCAAAGGTACAATATTTGGAGAGGGCAGCGCTGCTGGGTGGATGGGTGCGTGCTGGGGTCTTTTTGAAACATGGAATACGGCTGAGTTTGCACCACCAGCGCCATGTGTAGGAAGACACCACAAAGAGTGACTTTTCTGCCTCATTAACAGAGGAAAGTTGGGTTATTTATGACTTTTTTATAGGAGTGTGGAGGGTTGGCCTCAGCTAGCAGCCAAGCACGCGGCGCAGCCACTTGGTTACAGCCCCTGCAGTGGGATGGGGAGGAAATCGGAAGAGCAAAAGCGGTGGAGATAAAGACAGGGTGGAGGTAAAGACAGGGAGATCACTCACCAGTTACTGTTGTGGGCAAAACAGACTCATCGTGGGGAATTAAAAATTAAAGAAATTTTTAAAATTTTAAAACATTTAACCCCCCCCCCCCCCAAACTTAACTGAAAACAATTAATTACGGATTTGGGTAGTGAGAAACAGAGATAACAAACATAAAATACTTAAGGAAGACACCTTTCCTTCCTCTTTCCTAGGCTGAACTTCACTCCAGCATCCTCTCCCTCATTGCCGTTGTAGGTCCTTTTGGTGAGGCAACAGCAGTCCAGGAGGTTGAGGGCTCTGCCACTCTTTGCTGTTCACTCTTTTATTCTGCCTCTCCTTCCTTCTTACTTGCCTCCTTTGCTCTGGTGTGAGGACTCCATGGGCCATGGTCCCTTCAGGGTGTTCACCTTCGGGGGTGACTCTTGCTTCCTGAAAGGGATGCTGTCTGCTGTCTTGTGTTTCCACTGCAAAACTCTCACTCTGGGCTCAAACTCTTTCAAACATGAGTTAATGAAGTTTTCTTTAAGGGAACTGGAAACCCTGTAATTTTTGGTACCAGTGTGATTAGCTCCACGGCTGATTAACCACTTGCAGTGTTGGTACCTGTGGGTCCTTGGGTGCTGATGTGGCAAAAAAGATGTCAGCCAACATGAACAGGATCCCTCCTCATGCACTGAATTTCAGCTGGAAGTTAAAATCAGATATATTTTATCATTTTTCTTCCTTACGACAGAAATCAATTTTTATTGTAAAATTGAAGATGTGATATTAATATCTTAATTTACATTGTTTTAGAAATGTATCCCTCAACCTCTGATTACAGTATTTAATAAAATGAAAGTTGGTCAGAGAATGGGGTCTCTGTGATTACAGACAGCTGAATTTCATTCTTGTGGTTTTCTAAATGTTTGCGAGACAAACAGGGTTGATCAGAACAGAGGAATTATGGAATTTCTATTATGTGCATTCAAATGATAGTTGTGCAGGCTCAGGTGGTGAAGGCAATGCCCTGCTGCAGAGGGGAAAATAGCATTTGTTGTGGGAGGGAGATGTCTGCAGTAGATGTCTCTATGAGCTGCATAATGAAGATGAGATGATCATGTTTCAGAGTAAAATGTCTAGCCTTTGGACCACAATTTCAGGCTGAAAATATCACAGAATTTCACAAGGAAGATGGGATATTGCTGGTTTTGAGGAGAATTCTAATTTGATTGTTTTTCTTTTTTATTTTTATAGGGATTCTTTCAACTCTGGGAAATGGGTATGTTATTTTTATGTCCTCAAAGCGAAAAAAGAAGTTGAGACCTGCTGAGATAATGACTGTTAATTTAGCAGTGTGTGATCTGGGCATTTCAGGTAATTTCATGTCTTATTTTCACTCATTTTTACTATCCCACCAGCCTTTCTGGCAGCAGCAAGAGTCAGTCCTCTGGAAGTCATGGGGAGCCCAAAATGCCTTTTGCTCTATTATTTGCATATAAATAAGAGAGAAGGATAGAAAACACCATTCCTGAACAAGTTGATGGAAAGAAATGAAAAGTACAGATGAAAAAATAGGGTTGGATTTACCAATCAGGCAAAACTCCTGTTCACCCTAGCACTGGGCAGGCCTTCAAAGACAGCTCCCATGTGCATTCTGGCATAATAACCACAAAATAACTCGGTATTATGGTTGAAGAAAATTATATTTTCTTGCTGTAGTGTGCAACAGGAGGGATCCAGGTACCTAAAACCCACGTATTTAGCCAAATATGACTGGGGAGGGGCATGAGGGGAAAGAATTTGAAAATGCCAGTGGCCATCAGCCTATCAAAGCTAATAATTTTCTCTCTATTGACCACCATCGTTTATCTCTGGGCCAGGAAAAAAAGCATTTTTCTCAATCTATAGATTGACATCAGCCAGCTGGAGGGATTTTTATTTCAACCCCACAGCCTGGATGCCATGGCATGAGAGGAGGGAGCTTTGGAAAGGTTTACACGAAGTTGCACAGTCAAAAGCCTTTGGAGATC
The DNA here is from genome assembly GCF_965183815.1 of Platalea leucorodia. Classification (NCBI taxonomy): domain Eukaryota; kingdom Metazoa; phylum Chordata; class Aves; order Pelecaniformes; family Threskiornithidae; genus Platalea; species Platalea leucorodia. The sequence continues at coordinate 121,151,189 of NC_138825.1, read as the reverse complement.
ATTCCTTTCGCTCTTGACATGAGTCTCATTCAGCTGCTTATGGCTACATGCAAATGCAGGAGGAGGACAGGATGTACTTAGAAAAGGATGTTTTGGACGGCAGACAATCCAATGGGTGTAAAGGCCTGATGTGGCCCAGCTGACCATGGGATCTCCCCAGTGCAATAAAAACAACAGTATGTTCCCATGCTCCCGAAGCCATCTGTCCCCTGTGTGTTGCATACACCAGGATCCCTGCCCCCAGGGCCCGTGCAACCTTTTCCTGCCCTCATCCCTGCCAAATGCTTTTGCTTTCATTCAAATGCCTAAAATAGCACTGAAAAACATAAAATGATGGCTCCCAGCCTCCTAAAACCGAAGCTCATTGTGCTCTCACTGCACACAGCCAAGGAGCTGCTCACCCCCTTCACTTCCAGTAATTTTGATGCATCTTGGTGATCAGTAAACATGGTTTTCAGAAGGAGAAACTTATGAATTTAGCAGAAGAACAGTGTTAGTATAAATATCTCTGCTGCCACACAAAGGAATCCCAATGATTTCTTTGGCACATCTGCATGGAGACACTATTTCCATCTTGCAGCACTTAGAAGTGAAGAAAAAAAAAAAAAGACCAGTTTTTGCCTCTTCTGTGATGCTCCCATCTCTTTTGCATCCTAAGAGCCTGCCTTATTTGATAAGGCTCATATCTGACTCCATTGAGAGTCACCCCAATGAGACAGAATGTTTCAGGAGAATTTCTGTAGCTATGTATTTGGAATGTAACCAAGTATCTCCTAACCACATAAGCTGTATGCCCCAACCATGCAAGCTACAGCCTGTTTGGGAGCCCTTTTAGCATGAGGGCTGCTGGTTTTTCTGTTAAGGTCTGTCACCAACATAACCACTTGGTCACCTTGTCTTCCATAGGGATCTCAATCTACCTGTGTGTTTAAGTTTTCTAATGAAAAATAATTGTGATTGGCACAGCCATGCATGCCTTTTCTCCCTTCTCTTTCCTTTTTTTTTTTTTTTGTTAATGGAAGATGTTGACTCGAGAAATGTGATGTGTTGTGTCTGCTGGACCAATTGGAGTGAAGATGGAACTTTTCCCAAAATCTCTGTATTTCATGCACTTGTCTTGGCACCTTGTTCAAGAAACGGGTTCTTGATGGCCCTGCTTCCTGCAGATTTCCACAGGGTGGCACCAGCCACTCGTTCAAAACTGCATCAGGCTCATTTTGCACTGATACCGTGCTGTGAGTCCTGTCCTGCTGAAGAGAAATTTGATTTTGTGCAAATAAATGGTTTGGCCTTTACAGCTGGCAATGATTTATATGAGTAAGGTTGCTGACTATTAGCATATATCTTAGACCTTGCCATATGTCATGTTTTCCTTGAAACCTTAATCACTGGGGTCAGCTTTTGCTTGAAAAATTAAAGTACATTGCTTCTGCTTGGAGAAAAGCACACAGTATACTTACTTGAGCACAACCTTCAGGCTCAGTCAGAATTTTCTTTACAGGATTAGACTAAAGGAAAAGAATCCCAAAATACCTTGTTTAAAAATAAGTCTCGTTTTGAAGGGTTTTCAATCATGATGCTTTTGGCACAGAAAAAGGAGCAAAGGCCATTTTCTGCAGATTTTGTTTTGGTAGAAATGTTTTAATTTTCTGTTAAGAATGAAAACAGAATGTTTAGTTTCGCATCTGAAATGGAATATTTTTGGGAATAATCCAAAATATTTTTCTACAGATCACTTCAAGAAAATAGAGACTTTGGTTTTGACTTATATGAATAGGTTACCTTGTGGGAATTACAGTTTGCAAAACCATTTTTGCCTTCTTTATAAACCAATTCACTGAACTTCCATGACATTACAGAAAGTGTGGTTCAGCCAGGGAAACTAGCCCAGGGCAGCTGAGATGCTTTCAACTCCTTGAGCTGCTCTGGCAACTCCCGTGCAGGAAGGAATACAGTCACAGGCAGGTGGAGTTCAATATTTGATGTTGTTTGAATGTTGCAGCTGAACTGTTCAGGCCTTGGAGCAGTTCAGGTCAGTCTGGTAAGTAGAAATGAAGGATTTAGAAATCATGGTGAAGTTCCTAGATTGTAAATTTTTTAGTTTTCTGTTCCATTAAAGTTGATTTTTTTTTGTTTGTCCAGTTTGAGGAAAAAAAAATCAGGAAGTGGAGACTTCCAAGTAGAAAATTACAATTTCCAAACTTTCCCATTTTCATGATACTTACAAAGAACATGAATAATGTTAGTCTGTTTTAAGGTGAGAATGGAACAACATATGACCTAACTTCACTTCTTCCATAATGCAGCACCCACTTTTACAAACGGAGAAATGAGCTAAGGTGCCACTAGGACAGAGTCTCCAAAATAGGTATTTCCCTTCTGTTTGAGGATGCTTAAAAAGTCTTAAAACTTGCTGAGAGTCACCAAGGAAGAGTGTGGTATGGACAGGAGCTGAAACCACTTCTGCAGCTCAAGTCCATGCTGCAACAATACCACCATCTTCCTTTCTAACCTAACACTTTACCACAGTATGCATCCTACTGTTTGGCCTTGATAGGTTTGTAGAAGTTCTCTTTGAAGGCAAATTTCTTTATCCTGTGTTTGAAGACACTCAATGGATTATAAGGATGTAGTCTAACTAGATCTGTGCCTGTTTCAAACCCAGACTCACCCATCACCCGTACTGTTTACATACTGGCATGTGTTTGCATGTGGACTTAACACATACTCTGAAGCTTTCATAATGGGAAGAGCTTGCACATGCTCAGTTCCAGAGTATGGGTTTACTTCTGGTTCACGTCGTCTGCAGTAAAGCACCTGTTTGCAGCCATTCTGCAGGCTTGGCTCACCCTACCACAGCATAGATGCTATGGGATCCAGCTACAGCTGTCTTAGGCTTAGTCCTGTGGATGGAGGGCACGCAAGTCATCACTTCTGCTGTCCCTGAAGCCCTCTCTCCACATTGCAGAGCATTTTTACTGGTATTAGCTTTAGGCAAATGGGAGGGTTTGCTTTTCTGAAAAAGGGTGGTTTTATCAGTGATGGATTTTATCAGTCATCTGACATTCTTTTCTCCTTTTGAAGTTGTAGGAAAACCCTTTAGTATCATTTCCTTCTTTTCTCACCGCTGGGTGTTTGGATGGATGGGCTGCCGCTGGTATGGATGGGCTGGTTTCTTCTTTGGCTGTGGGAGCCTTATTACCATGACAGCTGTCAGCCTGGATAGATACCTAAAAATCTGCCACTTGTCTTATGGTAAGAAAGAAGAGGAGACTGAGGGGAGACCTCATCGTGGTCTACAACTTCCTCACAAGGGGAAGAGGAGGGGTAGGCACTGATCTCTTCTCCCTGACAACCAATGACAGGACCTGAGGGAAAGGCAGGAAGATATGCCAGGGGAGGTTTAGGTTGGACATTAGGAAAAGGTTCTTCACCCAGAGGGTGGTGGAGCACTGGAACAGGCTCCCCAGGGAGGTAGTCATGGCGCCAAGCCTGACAACATTCAAGAAGCATTTGGACAATGCCCTCAGACATATGGTGTGAATTTTGGCGTTGTCCTATGCAGGGACAGGAGTTGGACTCAGATGATCCTTGTGGGTCCCTTCCAACTCAGGACATTCTATGATTCTATGATTCTAAATAATCCCAGCTGAATTTGTATTGCTAGACGTATCACCTTCGCTGTTGTCTCTCTGCTGTCAGCTTAAGCCGAGAGTTTTAGTAATCACTCATAGATAAATCATTTTGTGTCTATCAAGATACATTAACATTAACAAATGTCAATTAACATTAACAAATGCAAGTATTGCACATATTGCAAAGTCTTATGGACAAACACACAAAAGTATTCCTTATTAGATGCCTAAATTCCTTTAAAATACATGGCAAGCTATTTAAAACATCTGAAAGATTTGGATGTGCAATAGGTCGTAATGTGATATTGTCTCTCTAATATGGAGATGGAACGTAAGAGGATGAAATTAATTTAACAATGAAAGTTGCTATCACCATATCCATTAATATCTTATATCTCTTGAATATGGTGTATTATATGCTTCATTCTTTCCAGTTAAAAGATATTGTCACAGTTTAGAAAAGATGTTTTTCTTGCATTGGAAGGGACTAACTCCCCAACAGAATACAGGAAATATTCAAGGTGACTTTACATATAAGAAACAGCTTGCCCATGTGCCTTGAAGGACATACAACAGATTTCATTATGATGACATATAATATCAATCATGTAATGTTAAGTTATAGGGAATGTTTGCAGCTAGAAAGTGTAAGTAAGTAAGCTAGTCTGTCCAATAGCTGAGCATGCTGTCAGTTGAAAGCTGTGGTACTGCACTAAGATCTGCTGTCATAGATCCTGGCATGTGCATACTTTCCCCTTAAATGTGAGAGCAGGGAAGGTCTCCTTAGCTGAGTTTTAAATACACCATTCGCATTAAGCAGGATTTCAGTTCTTTTTATAAAAGTCTTACCAAAATAAATCAGTGGCAACCCAAATCATAGACAATTTTTCACAGACTTGGTGAGCTGAAGTAAATATTTCATGGCCGGCTGCATTCATGCCATGAGCTCTGGTATTTATTATGACATCTTAGTTCAAGAGAGACAGAACACTTCAAAATCTTTTTTTCTCAAGGGTTATCTGATCATGGCTGTCCATACAAAATGATGGAGAACAATAAACATATTTAGTATGTTCAGTCTAGGTGCTTAACTTAGCAATTTTCTGTATAAGGCTTACATCAGGAACCTGGAGCACTTGACTACACACTTACACCTTCGTTTTACTCCAAAAGCAGCAACTGGTTTTTTTGGTTTGGGGTTTTGTTTGGCAATAGGTTGCTATGGTTTGACAATAGCTGTGAAAATAATATCGCTCTTTTAGTACTCACATTATTGTTGCTTTGTTTTTCCACACCTGAAAACAACAAACATTGTGCTCAAATACATCATTGTCAGTCAGTGTTCATTTTCCTTCCTGTGATCTGCAAACGTAAAATCACCAGGGAAAGGGGCACTGGTCACATCCGAATTACAGTTGTTTCTTTGCTTTGGTTTTGTTTTAAGTCATTCACAAACCCTGAAGAAAGTTCCTCAATGTCAGTGGATAGGGAGTGAAAACAGATGAGATCTTCCAAGGTGGAAAGCGCTGTTATAAGACCATAAATCATAGGTTTTAACTTGTTAGTCCTATCTGAATCCAACATGTTGAACATAGGTGATGATGGAAAGCTTGTAAACTGAAGCTTTTTCTAGGTGAATCAGAGTTGTATGCAAGATGAGCAGAGAGACAATATTCCGCTCCACAACTCCAGGCATGCCATTAGCATTTAATAAAAAAAATGGGCAAGGATACATGAAAACCCCTATTACGAATACTTCTGACAGTACACATATGGTGATTTACTGTACTGGAAAAGAATGACAAGCTAAAAATAAATCTTGGATATCTTATTTCCTCTGTTAAGCCTTGTCTTTCAGTCACTTAGGTTAATAATTTATGTTGAGAAGTGTCCCGAGATCAAACTTTAGCCAGTTAATATATGACAGGAGGAATAGGAAATAACGTAAGTTATATTATACAGTTGCAGCTAGTGAGCCTTCATACTGAATAACGAAAGGCTGAATTAAATAGTTAGTCCTTCATGTGGGTTGAACCTCCATCTCATCTGACCACACACTATGAATACGCCTTTACAGGCCACAAAGCAATTTTCAAAATTACTAGACAAGATTCCCACAATTGTTGCTGAGCTAGTTGTTTGGATTGCTTTTGTACAGACTCTTCTAGGTTGTAAATCATCACAGCCTAAAGTAAAAAGATCTGAAATAAAGTCAGGTGGAGCCCTTCATATAAGTGTGCATTTCTCTTCACGAGGTACAATGCAAGCTGGAGTGGCTAGCTCAGGGGTCACTATCGATACCTGGAAAGAGGCAAGACGAAACCTAGGGAGCTGTTGTCAAACAGCCAAGCAAACTCTTACTGCATGTGTAGAATGACCTGTTCAACTGTGCCAAATACATATGGACCTGAACTTGTAACTCTTGAATTATCTTCCAGGTACCTGGCTTAAGAGACATCACGCATTTATCTGTCTGGCAATAATCTGGGCCTATGCTACATTCTGGGCTACGGTGCCTTTTGCTGGTGTGGGGAGCTATGCCCCTGAGCCGTTTGGGACCTCCTGCACGCTGGACTGGTGGCTGGCGCAGGCTTCGGTGGCTGGACAGGCTTTTGTTCTGAGCATCCTTTTCTTTTGCCTCCTGTTCCCAACTGCGGTGATTGTGTTTTCCTATGTCAAAATCATTCTAAAAGTTAAATCATCCACCAAAGAGGTTGCTCACTATGATACCAGGATTCAGAACAGCCACATACTTGAAATGAAGCTGACCAAGGTAGGTAGGAAGATTTAACTCAGGTTTTTGTGTTGGGTTGTAAAAGCAGGCTTGGAGAACTTCAACCATATACTCTCCTATGCTGAGCGATAGTACAATGCTCTGAAGGTGGTTCTTTTAGCTTTCTCCTCCGTTACTGTCAAGATGGGAAAAGACAGGAGTTGAAACATAGTTTTGTGATTAGAGTACTCGAGTCCCTCAGATCGTGATTCAGTCTGAAACTCTGCCACAGCCTTCCTGTGTGACCTTACACAAGTCACATCATCTTCCTGTGGCCCTGTTCCTCATCAAACAACTCCCTTTGCTTTCAGGAACAGTTGTAAAGAATTATTTTAAGGCGTTCGAGGTACCCAGGAATTATAACAGAAAAACAGATAAAAAGCAGATTATTGTAGCAGGGAGATAAAACTTTCAGACAGCTTACGTTCCTCTGTTAATGAAGATATAAACCAAGTTAATCCTGTGATATTGCAATTGTTTTTATGCAAATAATTTATCATTTAGGTTCAGCCATGAGCTGCTGATAAAAATGCACTCAAGTGATAAAATTAATTTGCCATCTCAGACCATACCCTATTTTCCCTTTCTGAGTGAATCTGTTTTCTATTTGGCAATGGTGACAGCCATGATCCTTGCTGATACTGGTTATTGTGCCAGGAAATCTCTCAAAATAAAAACTTGTACTGAACAAAACCAGATTCCTTAGTTGTAGAAGATTCAACAGCCTCTGTAAGCCATGCCAAGAGGGAGACAAGCAGCATCTTTTGCTTGGCTGATCAAATTTTATTACATTTTTGGGGAGTTGAACTGACAGTTATATAATATACAGCAATAAGTGACAATATGTCTAAACATATCAGAGAATCTCAGCTAGCTGCCAATACAGCTGGTAAACTGTACTTGCCTTTAAAAAGCGATGCTTCAATACGATACTGTTTTATGGTTATTCAGCACCTTTCTTTTAAAGAAAAAATGGAAACTTTTGATTTGAGGTTGCAGATTTATTTTTGCCATATTGGAGGTATCATGTAAAACTTTAGTGTGATCTGAGTCAAAAGACTAGCAATTGTCCCTGTCTTGGATCCACAGCAGAGAACATAATGTTGGGATATATATAAATGTGGAAAATGAGCCTCCATCATAACCCATTTAACTTCACAGCACAATTTGTAACAAACAGGATGTGTTTGAGATCCTTGGCTCACATGCGCTGTTTCTTCACTGACAGCCAACAAAAAAAAGGATAAAGCAATGAAGTTTCCCTGCAAATAATATTACCATCAAGATGTGGAACCAAAGGCTCCACAAAAGGTTACGCAATATCCAAAAACCTTGTGCTTTCTGATGGTTTTCTGTTGCAATCCTGCTAATTGCCTAATTCCAAATGAGTGCACATGTACTACTATCAGTCTGGATGCAGTAATAGTCTGTCAATGGCAAGAGTATAATGGCATATGTTCTTCAGAATGGATTATTGCATGGTGTCATTTGAAGCTATATCAGGCTGTGACTGAGTATAAAGTATATAAATCACAAATTTTGGCACCAAACAATTTTTCTTTAACATGTATACGAAACATTCCTATGGCTACATTTCCTCCTGTTATAAGGAAGTCCTTTACCATTTACCAGGAATGCAACCTAAATGTTTGGTAAAAATTTGCTTTTTAGAGCATCTACAGATTCTAATGGAGTACAAAATCCATGCTATGGGTTAGGAGAAAGAAAACTAGACATTTTACTATCATTCTTGCTCTCAGTTAAATTCCCAATAGTTTCAATTCCAGCTTAGCCAGGTAAATACAGTCATTTTTTATCTGCTGGAGTAGGCATACCCAGAGACTTGACAGCTTATGTCTTATTGAATAACTTTATGCTTACTTGTTCCATATTTGTCTTGAGAGGGATGCAAACGTTTGGCATTTTTTCCAGTGTCAGATAGACCATAAACCCCCGCCTGGGTGCAGGGAGAAGGTAAACCTAGTTTGGCAAAACTCTTGTCCTTCCTCCTGTTACCAGTGGCCGTCCTCGTGGCAGGTTATTGGTCCCACTGGTTTTTGACACCTTCTGTGTGGGACATCAGCACAACCTACAAGAGGGGAAGAAGCCCTGCATTAGATCAGGGTGTTGCAAACTTTTCTCTTTTCTTCTTTTCCTAATTTCCTTTGCTTTTGCCTAGGTGACTGGTACTGGGTGATACAGAAGAATGAGCTATAGTAGATATAGACAGGAATATACCCTCCTAAACAAACTCACCTCCAGAGATATTCAGGGTCCCCCACTCCCACATACCATCAGGACCTACTTTAGTCCTGGAAACATCTTCCAGGACTTTGATTTTATGAATTTTGGAATCTGATTTCAAAGGATCCAGAATGTGGAAGACTTGCACTTTAGTATTGTTTTGGTTTTGTTCTCCCAGTGCATGCTTCTTTTATTCCGGAATGGAAAAGAGACTGGGTTTCTTTTTGACAATCTGAGGAATATTTGATTGGAAGAGGCTAAAGAAGTGAGGGGCTCTGCAAATAAACAAGAAAAAAAACCCCAAACAACAAAGAAAAGCCCTATAGGAACTGTTTCCAGTTTAACCTGCATTCATTTCAAAGATCTTGCTAAGATTTTCAAAAATTTTCACAGTTCTGTTATATAATATCCTAAAAAAGAGAGTCTGTATGTTTTTAAAGGACCTCTAAAATAATTTAAATTTGATGTCAAAGAATTATTTTCTGAGATCTCATTTGGTTTCCTCATGTTTAGCCTGACCTTATATCACTTTTAAAGGTCTGTGATAACAGATTCATTAGCTGCTCTGTGTCAGGTGAAAGGAAAACAGGAGCTAGATAAAGAGAAATGCATGACAGCTTTTGTTTGTATTGTAAATTTATCTGAAGCGAGTTATCATTTTTATTTTCCATTCTGTTGCACGTTCCCTTGCATTCTGCCTAGCTCTGTGCTGTCTAACTCTGCTAGATTAACTTCTTTCTCTCTTTTCTCTTTTCCTCTCACAAGGTGGCAATGTTGATCTGTGCAGGGTTCCTCATTGCCTGGATCCCTTACGCTGTGGTCTCTGTGTGGTCAGCCTTTGGACAGCCAGATTCAGTTCCCATTCAGTTTTCAGTGGTACCAACTTTGCTTGCAAAGTCAGCAGCCATGTACAACCCAATTATTTACCAAGTCATTGATTGTAAGTTTGCCTGTTGCCGGTCAGGTGGACTGAAGACACTGCAGAAGAAGAGCTCTTTGAGGAAATCAAGGTAATTTCTTCTTTGAGAAGTAGTACACAATGTTTAATCTGTAAGCACACAATGTTCCAAAAATGTACCAAAATAAGATCTATCAAGAGTCACAGCTCTTTAAATTTTATTTCTTGTTTTTGACTGTGACCTATTCAGGGTCTTTCTTGCCATGGAAAATTGTGAAGTGACTCTAGCTGTAAAAAGAGAAGCAAGGAGGTGGTTCTTACTTTTAGTTCCAGCTTCAATTCCATGGATATAGTTGGAAAAAAGTCCTATTGGTTTTAGTGGTTTTTGGATCAGTCCTGTCCTCCTGTTCCTTTTCTTTCATGTCATCCTATGGGTCACCTCCAGAGCGTGTTGATGACCTCCATTGCCAGTGAAGTAAATGGGAGAGAATTGTGTTAATTCCTTATATAACTAACCTGTTAATACTATGCCTTTCAGCCACAGAATTATCAGGGAGAGATAATAGTTCCTTAATCACCCTGAAGGTACCACTCACACCAAAAAAACCCAAACCAAACAAATCAAAGTGTAATAAGGTTCCATAAAAAAGCCTCTTTTCTATTTAGAACTTTCTGGCAAAAACTGTGCTGAATTGTGCACTAGGAGGAAAAATGCTTCTAGTTCTGTCATGCTAGACGAGTATCTCACTTCTGTGATTGATTGAACAACAATGAGATAATGATGGATGTTAATCTGACAGTGTAGACTGATAAAAAGACCCCAGATGCCCTAACACATATAAGTGACTGTGAATCCATAGAATTCCAGTAATTTACTTCAAAAGCCTAGAACATATGTGCCTCAGTATGTACTTTTAGAGGCACCAAGGCCCATTTCGTCATTCGTATTATTCACTTACCAATTCCAGCACTTTTTGGTGTATTGTTCAGAGAGTGAGCCAGTATCTTGAGCTTCCACAGCTTCCCTTAGCAGATTATTCTGTAATCTTACACACAGATTTACCTCATCTGCAGAACATACAGAGTTTGTATGCGTTGTAAGTGTTTGAGATGCTGAATTTATAGTTTATCAAAAACCGATCTGCAGTTTTAGGCAAATGGGAGACAAATCTGAAGTAGCCTTCAGTGAATCTTTGGAGGATGGATTTGTGTTTAACCTCCATGCTATCACTTTGAAGGACGAAGGAGGTTTCACCTAGTCCCTCACACTGAATGCAAGTTGGCTTTTCTAGGCCTGTGCCATGAACAAAATGATCTAGAAAAATCACTTCCCAGAACTAGGAACTTAATTGTCAGCTTGGTGCGAACAAAATGATTGTTGTGCTTTCTCCTTCCCATAGGATGTATACCATATCTGCACACAGAGACTCGACAGCAATGAACGAAACCCAACTGGAAGTATGAAGGCTCATTTCACATACAGCAAATGAAAACCTGATGACAAACAATCATACTGTCTCAAGTTCCTCTTTCTGTAAATAAATTAAAACATGATGACAGTTTTATTTTACTCCCTAGTCCTATGTACAATGTAGTTCTTTCCATCCTGACTAAAATAATGTGATTAGAGCTGGGCAAATATTTTAAGTACTCAGAGGAAGAAGAAACGGAGAAGATTCATATGTATAAAAATTTTTTATTCACTTCAGAGCCTTTAAAATACTTTTTTTTTTTTTTTTTTAGCACTAACATAAGTGATAGTTTGGATGATATTTTCCTTCATGGAAAGGGAAGTATTCACAAAGGCCAGTTTTAGTTTGCTAAAGCTAATCTCCCTAGATTCCTACTGCAGTCACTGGAGAACTGGAGTATGAGAGAAAGGATTCCTTAGAGGACAAATCAGAGTCAGAGCTTCACTTAGCAGGGCTCCAAAACACCCACTGGAGAAACATTAGCCCACTGATTATCCCTTGTGAATATCTCTCCAACTCATGCGGCTACAAGCTATCTTAAAACCATTTTGACTTCAGTCCTTCAATATTCAGAAATATTTTTTTTAGTCAAGGCAAGATCAGAAGTGCCACACATACACCACAGATGATCAGTGTTTGTGAATGAGAGGGGAAAGGTCTCTTGCTCAACTGGTAATTTAATTTAAACAATTTGGAATCATGAATGACTTTGTAACAAAAAAGTAGAGCCTAAATGCAGTCGGCCCCATACAAGCCAAACTGAGCAAACCAATAGTTTGCACATCTTTTTACCATTCTCTGGCCAAAATTACAGTGAAACGTGATGGCAATAAGCAGATAGGTTTGACTTCTTGAATGGTAACTGACTTTTTTCACCTTGTATTGTTCTTTTCACCATTCTTTATGAGATCACTATTTAATATAAACTGACAAATCCTTCCTCAATCCTAAGCATGAAACCAGTGAATTCATGAGAAAGGTTACAGCATAGGTAGCAGAGAAATCTTTCTCAAGTGCAGTTGTATCCAATTTTTAAACACTAAGCCCTGGAAGGATGAGGATTAGGAACGATTTAGGAGAACAACAGTCCTACTAAAACAAAGCTTTTAAGTTCCTAATACACTCAATAGAAAAACAATGTGCCTTGAAAAGATCTGCAGAGTAAGGCAGCCAAAATAGTTGCATTGGATCTGAGCCATAATTATTCCCATTCTTTTCTTTTTCTTTTTTGGATTTACCTTAAGGTAGAGGCATTGCTACAGAACAAAAATTATCTCTCCAGTATAAGCAGATTTTTAATGCTTAAAATAATGATTTTGATGTTTGTATGTCATTTCTTAGGGAAGAATATGATACTATAAAAAATAAGTTAATTGCAAATCAGAGTCTCCCACACAAATTTGTGTTGACTGTTCATTAAAAAAGAGAAAGTTAGGAGGGTCAAAGTTTTCTTCTGAATTGTTCCTATAAGGAAAGAAAGCATTTATGAAAGAGTTTCAATTGTTTTCCTGTTTAACATTTAATGGTGCTTTTTATCATACTGTTATTTCACAATGGTGTTTAACATGTATTCCCTGCCATACTGAACAGAACTTCTTTTGTAGCTGATCTGTAGTGATGTTAATCTTGTTTTATATAATAATGTTGAAAAGATTTAAAATAATCTGATGTTTATGGGGATGTCCCAGCACTCCCATTCTACAGTGCAAACAGTTGCTATTTTCTCAAATGATATTCAGACAATGTAGCAGAAGTTGAATTTTGCTGAACTTCCTAAGCTGAGTAGAAGAAAGTATTGTTCCCTCCTTTGCAATATTTCAGCAAAAGAAGTTTGAATAAATATTAGGAGAACTTACAGAGGTACAAAGAGTCACCATGTTACCTATACAATGTTTTGTGCTGATTTTTCCTGAGGAGTTGAGTTCTTTCACCTCTATACATTTTTCAGTATAAGGCAAGTTTGTTTCTTGACCATGGTTGCAAGTTGCACCCAAGAATTGATCCAGAGCAGAAGGCATCCGTTACAGGATTTCCAGATTTGGTTATGAAGACATTAAAAATCATCCCTCAGCTTTTATTCCTTTCTTCATCCTGGTAAACTTTGGTTGGTATCTAAGGATGTTTATCATAACTAAGGTTTGATGTAAGGCAGATGTACTGTGGCCCTATAAATGCAGATTAGTTGGAGCAGAGCTGCTGGTAAGACTGAAGGAGTTACCCACTAGATTACCCACTGCCAGATTTCAGGGCAGATCAAGTCACAGTTTGTGCATGAACCCTTCCTGTAGTTTCGACTGGGGAAGCTTTTCGCTTTACTTTTTAAAATTACGCACTCCCTTCAAAATTGCTGCTGGGTCATCCCAGAAATGGATACATACTTCTGGTAAGGCTGAATTTTATATTCTTAAAGACTGTGAAATATTTTTGGATTTCACTATAGGGAATGTACTAGATACATGTGCTATCTAAATAGTTCAGAGGTTTAGTAAACTCTAAATATGAACTTCTGGAATAATGATAAGCATGTTTCATATGATTTATTTAAAGATATTTATTTTTATTCAGTGACATAATTGTATTTGTTTGAAGACAGAGTTTTACTGCTACTGAATAATATCTTGCTGTGTAAGAAAAGCTAGGACTCCAAATTGAGCTGGAGTTAGAGACAGGTTTATACTGAGTATGTGTTCAAGTGAGAGATGTCTTCCTGAACCAAGCAAGACATAAACATTCAAACATGCAGTACTGTAATTTAAATGCAGAATCTGAACGTAAGAGATCATGGATCTCATCCAGTTCAATGCTAAAAGAGAACTGGAGCACCTTCTTTGTACATCTGTATAAAGCAGATCATACAATTAGTTCATGCTAGGTTTGGGATCACAGTGGTAGAGGATTAAGGGGCCTTATTATGGATTCAAACTTTTAAGGTCAGCTTTGAATTGTATTGAAGGCTGTAGCCTGATGGTTCAAAAGGTAATAATTTGCCACTGATGCTCAGGACAGAGTTTGATCCTCTCCTTGTGTTGAGTCAGATAATTGATGATTATATAAAACTGAGATGTGTAACCTTGGTCTGAGGTAATCAAAAGACAGTGAATATCTCACTTTCTGTTAAAGAAACCTTTTAAATGTTTTTCAAGATTCAAACTTATGTTGTTTTGTGACCTGAGCTTAGTCAAAGCACCAACAAAGTAAAACCTCCTCAGTGTGATGAATAAGGAATACAACTCCGAAGAAGGTTTCTTTATTGCATTTTCAATATTTCAGCCTCCTTGTTATATTAAGTTCCTCATTTTATGTATTAACATTAAACCAAATGTTTTTCAATGAAAATAGTACCATCAAGAATAATAGCTATAAATGAGAATCTTTTTTTTATGTATCCTATGTGCACATTCAGACTGAGATGCCGAGAAGAAAAATATTGCCTGAATTCACTGTCAGTGGCTTGAAGGAAATAATTGACACAGGTTAAGACTCCATTTAGACAATGAGCTGACCTAGACAGTAAGATTGTCCCATTGTGATTAAGCCACTACTCTGTATTTCAAGGTTACAGACAGTGAAATTATGCGAAGCATGTCGATATGGAGAGTTTTAGTTTGGTCATTTTCAGTCATAGATGAAAAATGCCTATAAACATTTTTCTACAGACTTTGAAATCTGTTGACAATGTAGAACTATCAAGATTTACAGTGCTTGAAGAGACACTTGAGATAGGGGAATTAAGCAAACTTTTATGGCAGAAGTTGAAAAAAGTAAAACACTAAAATTGAAAGTTATAGCTGTGAGCTTTTGGAAGACAGTAGAGAGTGTGTGTTCATGCAGGTGAATGCAGCTGTAGCAAAATTTATTTCTACACCTGTAATAATAATGAAAAAAACCCAACCCAACAAGTGTTTTGTTAAAAATATTTATAGCTTACACTGCAAGACTGCAGCCAGCAGAAGATTTTTGGCTTTGTGGCATCCAAAGAGAAAGAGAAAACTGATGTGTCTTCACATGAAGAGAGCATGAATAATGAATTGACAAGCACAATGCTAGTGAAGTGGATTCTTTGGTGGAACTTTTCTCTTGGATGACTGTGTATGGACAATGTCTTTGGAGGATGTCCCACCTCCAGTGTGCAGGGTGATCTTCGTCATGAGAATAAATCTGAATTGCTCTTAACTGATCAGGCACTTAGTTCTTCTGTAATTCTACATTATTCATTTTATGATTGTGTTTCTACCTCTTCTTCCCACCAGGGAACAGTCAGACACGTCAATCTGCATCCTTCAGGAAAGCTGCTTTGACATCTTTTTAGTTACATTTCCCAGCTCAGGATGTTCCCAGATGAGTCTTGCCCCGGGTAAGAAGCTCTTAATAAATAACATACACTGCAAGACCCGTTTCTCTCCCTTCCCTCTCCCAAGACAAATGGATGATTGTCTGTTTTACTCCACATCTGCATCTTTCCAAGTTTTACAAGTCTTTGTAGTTCTCCAGCCCCAAGGATGAACATTTAGCCACCTGAAACTAGAATTTCCAGAGAGCTGTTGCTGAGCTTAGAGCATTACAATGAAGGGAAGAGGCCTTTATTATCATCACCATGTTTACATATGTTCTTGAGCCATTGTGCATCCCATACTGACCTTTCTCTTATTTACATGCTTTGCTTTTCAGGATGACTTGTATTCTCCTTTACTTGGCACACAGTGCATACAGTGATAGGGCTATTTTTGTAAGTGCCCACCATGATCTTCGCTTCCCCAGTTATGCCTCTGTTTCATGTCATAGCTGGTGGAGGAGGTCTTGGACCTATAGGTCAAACAAAATCTTTTGAAATACAAGGCTTAGTTACAGGGTTTCATGCTTTCATTACTTCTGAACTTAAAGGATTCTTCACTAATCATGTATAATGAGCCTTTGTCAGTCACTGACCGTAGTTTTGTGTCTCAAGTGGGTAGAGAAGAACACCCCAGAAAACTGCCACCTAGTTTATTACAGCTTTATTCTAAGAGAAACATTCAGTATCAAATCAGGTAACTGCAACATCTGGATGAAAGATGCTAATAAATAGCAAAGGATTAGTATGTTCCCTGGGTCAGTAAGATAGACTGTTGATCTGTATTTTGGACCTAGCACCTAAAGAGAATTTTGGGAATAGATCTCTTAATCTTTGTGTAAAATGACAAAGAAATTTGTGAAATATCAAGTAAGCAGTGCACTGACCAAAACCTGACTGTTGCACAGAACATATTTCAGTCATAGATGGTGGATACAGCGTGTGGTATACTATACATTTTAAATGATGAATAATATTTACATTGCATCAAGCATAATTCTTCATTAGTGAAAATATTAAACATGTAGAAAATAGATATATGTAGAAAATAGATCTGAAAATAGAGGTGTGAAGGTCTTTTCAGTTTGTAAAAGGGGCTACACAGAGGCTTAGCATCCTAAAATCAGAGGGTGTGTGAAAGTCTTGCTCTTTCTGCACCAATCTTGCAAAACATATCAAGAAAGGGATCTTACTGCAGGGTTTTGCATTCATGGAGGCAATTTGCAACACTTAAAACTGTTCCTCTGAAGCATCTGAACATCCTTGATCCTGAATTATAAGCCATTATCTTAGATTGATCAGTGTGTAGAGAACCTGCCTGTCTGCCTGTAGTTCTGGTCCTCAAAGCTAAGGAAAGCTTTAGCGTAAACTAAGGGAAAGTGAAACAGGGAAGGAAAAAAGTGATCATGTATAAGAAATGGAAGCTGAGAAGATGACAGGGTTAAGTTAAGTAGCCTAGAAGAGGAAAGGTCTGAGAGTGAATTATATCAGTCTATAAATATCTATAAGGCAATAATAATGTAAATGAAGGAAGGGAATTATTCACAGTCTCAGAAGGTGATAGAATAAGAAATCAAAGCTGGAAGCTAAGGCAGGAAAAGCTGAGATGAGGCTCTCTGAACTAGAGGAACAATCAGGCTCTGGAAGAGATCTCAAGGGGAGAAGCTAGGGCATGACTTATCAGATATTCAAGACCAGATTAGCTAATCCACTAGCAGAAATTATTTTCAACTGGAAATACTTCTAAATGGTCATTTTTAGTCCTGATATCCGATTTTCTGAAAAAAATCCTAATTTAAATGTTTGCGGAGTCTCACCTTAGGACCTATTTTTATTGCTGGGGAAATGAGTGCTGACCTCACTGTACAGACAGCTAGATTGTATACACTGAAACCTGCTTCAAAAGACATATCATACAGTGAAGCTCAACTTCTAATGAAGTTTCAAAATCCAAAGTTGGTGCAATGCAGTGGCATGTATAGATGCCAAGTTAAACTTTGTTATGAAAGAAGTAGCTTTGCTTTCTCAGTTATTAGATGAGCTTTTCAGAGAGGTATCATTTTGCAACACTTGCAGTTCAAGCTGAAATAAAATGTTGTAATTTCTGCCATAGACAATTTCTTGGAATAAAATATTTTCTGTTATGGTATTGAGCTTTTGAGAATATGATAATAAATCTGGAATCTCAAAGTAATTAAATTAAAATATACCAAATAATAACCACAGGGAAATTACATGAAAAATTTACCTTTTGAAAAACATTTTTTAGTGGTTTGTGATCTACATTTTTGTTCTTAGGAACTGTATTTCTAATAGAGTTAAATTTACAAAGATAACAATAGATTTTTAGTCATACTGACCCAAAATAACCGAAACATGATTGTCATCTCAAAGCTTAGATGTATTCATTGTATAGAAAGACATTCCTACTACTGAAGGTGTTTCCTATTAAGAAATTATTTCAAGTATAGTTTTTAGTGTATGTGCTATATTGTTTTAGTTTGTTGGCGGTAGAATTGTATTCACATTTAATGTCCTGATACAGATCTATGCTTAGTATTGTAGAACAAGAAATCACATATTAGCTAGCTTTCTCCTTCTCTGTTAAGGGCATCAGATTCCTTCCTGCTGAAAATAGGTACACACCTCCTTAGAAGTCCATGGTCCACATCTGTTTGCAGTTTCTAATGTAAAAAAGGGTCTTGCACTTCCTATTGGTCTTGCACGTTTTCCACCACAGCAGCCTTACCAGCCTCGCTGGAATTGCACCTGGTTTACAATGCCTGCAATAGAGGGTCTGGGTCCGTAGGGAAAGGAGAAAGTAGGCAGGGGCTGGGCTTCTCTCTCATTTAGAGATGAGATAATTCAGGAGCAACCCCACTGAAATCAGGGGACTGGCCATGCTCTGAAACTGTGTTAGAAATAAAAGGAGAAAGTGTCTTTGCAGCTTTACGGGAGCAAGCTTGACACAAGAATTACCAGATGTATTGGCCACTTTCTAGGGGCTAGTTCTCCAGCTCTGACTTAGATAACTAGACCTTCAGCTAAGAGGGTCTTTCTTGCTGAGAGGAGGTACTGACTGCAGTAAGCATTTGACTTGGCCAGTAGCATAAAGGCGAGGAAGGCTGAAGGCCCCTTTGTTCCTGTCACTGAGTGATTTCAGCTTCCTCCACGTTCTGCTTCATTATATTCTTTTTAAAATGCACTTAACCTTCCCAATGGTCTACTGGACTGCACAGCTGAAGTGTCAGTAATAGCATGTTGGTGTTGCAAGCAATATTCAAAGCTGTATACAGCTGTAAGAAATTAATACAGAACTTTCTAGAATACTTATTACTGCATTTTTTTTTTGGTATACTGGAGCTCAAAGCGTTGTGGAAGATCTAAGTATGGTTATTAATGAACCTCAGAGGTCAGAGTGGTGGGAGAGTTCATAAACTGCTACAATCTTGTAACTCAGTACAAAATTAAATTGTTAGTGTCCATAAATGTTTCCAACGCATTGCGTGTCAGTGCAACGTCCTGGTACTGCAATCAACAATGTAAGAGAAAATTTGTGGAGTGAACCTGTAAATAACTGTGTAAGTTCTCAAATGGTGTTGCTGAGTTAATATGTTGTTAATATATAACACTGTGCTATGAAGCAGTAAAGAACCTAACATACTGGCTGCACTTAACACCAAGGGACACTTTGCTGTCACTGTACTGGAACAATAGATTGGTTATTTTCATTTTTCTCTGCCCTTTTTTATTCCTCTAAACACACAACCAGACTGGTGTCATCATGGGCAGACTTTATTTTCTGTACTTTGTTATCTGAATGTGCTTTCAAATAAAGCAAGAGAATGGATTGGTGTTGTTACCTGTTGTTTTGTCTCTGGGTTTTGATTACAAAGTTGTATTCTTTTATATCAAGGCTGCCTTTAGTGCCATTTCAGTGCAAGCCATAACACACGTGTGTCTGTAGTCAAGTGCTTTGCCATGACTTGAGTAGCTGCAGAAAGAGGGTGAGGCCCATTTCAGCCTGAGGTTAAGAAGTTGTTTGTCCTTGTCTCTGCCACCCTGATTAAAAGGATTCTCTAAATAAAGAACAAAACACTTTCTCCACTTCTTTTCCCCTCTGCCCCCATGATCCCAAAAGACAGCCAGCAGCTCTGGCCAAGGGATCCTGCAAAGCTTCAGGAGGTACCATGGTTTGTGCATCCTGGTGCGGTGGAGTGCTACCTGGACAAGTTTTTAAATTGCTGTTCCGTGAGGGGACATGAAAGTGGGATACTCTCCTTCTTACTAGTAGCTTTGACCCATTCTTTGAGACGACTGAGGGGAGTTGAAAACTGGGAAGAGGGGGACAGTTTCTGCTCTTATCAGATGTTGACATTTGGGTCAGGTGTCAGCTTAGATGGGCTGGTAGCTACTGTCCAGGATGGGTTTGTTTATGCAACTGAATAGTAGCATCACATGGAAAAGGCAAAACTGTGGGGGTTAATTAGGTGGGATGAGCAGGAAGTGTGTGAGGCTAGCGAGCAGTGGGCAGGTAGGCAGGCAGGGCTGCCTGGCTTGCCTGCACTGCAGCGGTGCTCCTGCTGCCACCTCCACCCACGCAGCACATCGCTCCCAGGTGCTGCTCAGGGAGTGATGGCTACAATGGAGAACCCAGAAACTGCCTGGAGTTGGTTCTCCTGCTCTGTTCTCTGCAGTTGGGCTGCCCTGGCTCAAGTATAACATCCCCAACACCCTGCAGGGTTTTCAGGAAGGTGGCTCAGCCTCCACGTGAAGGGACAGTATGAGGAGGGCTAGAGGAAGGTCTGTGTTATGGGAGGTAGACCAAAGGGTGTTATGCTGCTGCTTCATACACTGCTCTGATTAGCGGTCTTGCTGCTGCCTTGGCCAGAGGGTGGGAAATGAGCTGGAGCCTCTCTGGAGCAACAACAGCGCTGAGGCTGGATGCCATGGCTTGGAGGGGTTGGTGGGCTACAAAAGTGGGCAGTCCAGCTGTGGATACCAAAGGGAAGGAAGTCAGCACTCTTCACCTTCCTTTTCCTGTTCTTCTGATGAAAGGTGCACAGTGGAAAACCTTGCCAGGCAGCGCTGACATCAGGTAAAATGATACAGTCAGGCAGAGGCTGCATAGCCCTCAGGAGCTTTTTCTCCCAGACTCATCCTCTCCCCTTCAGCAGTAATCTGTCCATAAATCTGGCCAGCCAAGGCTCAGAAATTGCAGAACACCAGCACAAATCTGAATGCTAGATATGGCAGTGTTTCAATCTCATTTTGCTCTGCCCCCACAGTGAGCTCAGCTACAGTCAAAAATGTGATGGGAGGAACTGTAAGCAAAGGGATTGAGCTGGAAAATAGTGCCAAGCTGCTGCCTGCATGCCTGGCACACCACGTCCACACCGTGCATGCACAGCTCCAAGTGCCCTGTGTCAGAGGAAATAATGGAAGAGAGAAAGATCTGGTGAAGGGCAGCAAAACCCTGTTACAAGACATGGAACAGCTTCTGTACGATGACAGGTTAAATGGACTTGCCTTGGAAGAGGGGGAAGTCTAATGGGCTACGGTACGGATCACAGATAGCACAGAAAGGGTGAAAGGAATGGATTTACAATTTTTTCATAGCACAGAAGTTGGAAGGCACCAAACGAAACACCACAGTGTAAAACAGCAGGCTTGAGGCAAAGAAAAGGACGCGTGCTGTCCTGGCAGCACATCATTAAGTGGAAAGGGGGGCACTCATCTTGCAGCAGAATTTGGACTGCTGTCCGACTGCGCAGAGGCGCTCCGTGATCATACAAAGGAAAAGGTACAAAGTGACTTTTCTGTAGGAGCCACAGGAGCTCTTCCTGGCAGGCTCTGGTCCCACAGAGGTGACATAAAGCACGTTACCTGACAAAGCGTTCAAGGATGCTTGAACAGACTTGTTTTAATGGCCCTGGGAAGGGGTGCTCCTCCCTACATCGTATGGGTCCACCGAAACAGAGCGCTGCACTTTGAGTTCATTGATGTAGGTTTAGATCCAACGACAGGTATTTCAAGGCACTGCAGAAGGTGTTTTGTCTTTCTTTGAAGGTCGTGCTTATAAATGGCATAAAAATAGTTCTCTGAGTGAATCAGGGGTTATTTCTATTAGCTTTCTTCAAAGCCAGAATAAAAGAACAGCTTTTTTTGGCCTTTACTTCATAGCTGTTACTCTGATATACTGAAAAAGAAACAACAGGTTTTGTAAAAAAAATTATGAGCAAAAAAATTATTTTTAGATCAGTAGGAAAACTATAAGATCAGAGAGAGCACCATAACAGATGCACTCTCCATGGAGATTTGGAGATAAGTGAGGAGCTTTCTGCTTATGGTAAGCTTTTCTGTAGTGGAAGCTTAAAATAAAAGAAGAATTTAATCAGGATTTAAAAAAAGAAGAGGTTCTGGTACATGTAAAACTTATGTGTGGATGTTAAAACAAGTAGGGTTTGCAGCTAGCTATCAAACAGGGGTTTGAATCTCAATATAAAATTTTGGTTTCACTGTTGTATTAAACTAAAGCTTGCTCTTTATCTGAGTTTGATTTTTAGGAATAAAATACTGTGAACCATGAGTACTTCTATGACGTGGTGCTGGAGCAACCCTAGATCTCACAGAGTCGTGTTTTGGGCCAGCCCATAGTTTTTAAAACCCTCTCCACATGAGAGCTCTCCCTGCTTGGCAGCAGCTGCAGTCCCCAAGGGTGCAGGGCTGTGGTACGTGGGAATCTGGTCAGGCCAGAAATGGGGTCATAAAATTGTTGTGTAACAAGAAAACAAGTTTGTGTGACCCCATCTTTAGTTTTAGTGACATTTCCCCAGGGATTTAGTAGGTAGAAAGGATGGTGGAGTGCTGAAGGCAAGTCATCTTTTAGGTACCTAATGTTTAAAAAAGACGGATATTCACCTTGTGGAAGGCCTTTTAGGATATTTTAGGGTGGTCACCACAATTCAAGTTTTGATTTAGATTTTTTTCTCCAATTCCTTCTCTTTACTTTTAACTGTTAAATAGAACAACAACAAAATCAGAAAGGGAGATGACTCAATTGGACAAAGTTTGAAGTGGGTCACTCACTGATCTTGTTCCTCTGGAGTATTATTTTTTATAGCTTGACTCTTCTAATTTTGATTTTGTGCTGATAGATAGGGAGAACTTTTGATTCCAGTTATGTTGGCTATAAATAACTTTTCAGAACTTCTTTCTTCTTAAAATATTTGGAAGTACGCTGTTGTGTTTCCACTTATCTTGATATTTTGCAGAAAATTTTGTGCATAATTTTTCCACTTGGAATGGTGCACACTTGATTTTAAAAGAACTTTTTAAACCTATGTAAAGCAAATGACACATATTTGCCAATCAGAAGGAAAGCTGTGATGGACTTAAAGGCTACACACATCCAGCAGGAGTCAGATGTCAGGCTTTGGTAAAATTCTGCTCTTTGCCTAAATGCCTCACCTACATACCGAATGTAATAATGATGTTTCTCCCATTTTCTGTTATGACTTTTGAAAGCTTTTCTTGTGATCCAGAATAGCAAGTAGTGTAGGGTGCACACAGAGCAAGCTGGTGATGAAGGTTCAAATGTCTCTTCCCTCCCATTGGGAAAAGGAATTTTAATCAGCATCTGCTGTATTTCAAAGACTGTTGACTACATGCCTGTACAGTTAGTTTCTCTCTTTTTCTCTGGCCCAGTTACTATTTAATTGTTTAGCCAAAGTGAGTTGCCCTTCTGAAGAGACTGAGAAGTAGAAATTGAGACTCACATCCATATCTTTCCAAGAAATATTCTTACTTTCTCCTCATCCATCTAAAGATGACCTTCATGCAACAAGGATTCTTGTCCAAGGAATTAGACTGTAACCTTGAAAGAACTACTCCAACACCATGTGCAAACTTTTTTGATATGCATGTGAGTCTCAATTTCTACTTCTTTGAATGTCATCTTCATTGAATGCACTCTTAGTGACCAGTATCTTAAACTATGAAATCAGTCCTTGCCAAAACTATTTCCTAGGACAATGTCTTCATTACCATGGTGAAGGGAAAGTCTTTTAGCAAGGGATTAATTCATTTAAATAGAGATGAGTCTTGCAATGCTTAGAATTTATCCTGGAATAAGTCTGTGGGTTTTGAAATCCCTTAGTGGAGCGCCTGGAAAGGTGTATAGGGTTTTGTATGAATCAAGAGCCACAAGATGTAGTTTTGTGCCTATCTCAGGAACCCACATGAATTACTGCTATATGATGAAGAAAATCAGAAGAAAAAAAGAAGAACAGAGAAGAAAAAAGAAGAAAATTATACTCCAGCTGAAAGGAGTTTGCTGCTCTGTACCACACATGCAGCAAGGTAGATCTGGGGATAATGGAAAAAATAAAAGTTTTCTTTTTGAAGGCTTATTGATGCTTATGCAAAGGAAGTGGACTAAAGGATAAAGACATCATGAATGATGCAGAGATAAAACGGCCAGTTTTAAATAAGATAGGGTTTGAAGTTGAAGCTTTGAAGTTTTCTATTCCTGTTCCATTCTCGTCCAATGCATAGTCTTCCAGAAGGTGCGAAATATGCACTGGATTTTAGTCATATGGAGTTTTGCATAAAAATTTGTTAGCATTAATGCTCTAATGCATCACAGTCATCTTTGAGCAGACAGTAAGCCATATATTATTTTGAAGAGAGTGAGAAAATGATGATGTCAGCTTCCATGGTGTGTTGAACTGGACTTGAGGCTTAAAAGAGTTAAATGCAGTTGCTTAGCCACTGGTCATGCCAAGCTCTCTTTCCTCATGGTCTACCATTGGGGCACTGGTGCATGTGTAGGACCTGCATACTCACCACCCACCTCTTTTCTACCGATATACCACTCCTGTGGCACTACATGAACAGAGAAACCTCAGAGTACAGAACATATGATCACAACCATAATATTGGATATACTATGACTGAACTCTGCTGGGCAGAAATAGAAGTATACCAAGCTGGCTTTACCTCTGTTTTGTGTTTCCCTTGTACATAGCTTGAAGTGTGGGAAAGCTTCACGGCCATGCTAACTAACTCTTCCAAGATCACAATGACTCTCAAAGACAGGCAAGCAAAAATATCTGCAGCACACTAATATTCTGGCTGCACTCCAACACCCCCATTTTTTTGTTGGCTGCCATTGTCTCCATCTCATGAGGGAACTACTTCTATTCCAAAGGTTTCTCTCAGTTTCAGTGTCAGTTTGACTTGTTTATATTGCTAGATTGGGCAATAGTCCATTGGCTATGCCATTAGGTAACTACGCAATTTCTTATCACTCATTCCTCTTCCATCTGTACAAAGAGATTGAGTTAAGACAAAGAGCCCTCCAGGGATGCTGCTGGGATTAATACGAGAAAGGGCTGTAGGGCAGTAAGGCAAGGTATAGCGTAATAAAAGTCATGTTGAATATCGTAAACCTCACCCACTTTTGATGCCATAGCCAGAGCCTGTTGCTCCCAGAGCTTCTGCTTCAAGATCTGAAGGAACAGAAGCAAGAAATGAGCCTGCAGTGCTATTTACAGAAAAGCTGTATCTCACTGAGGAATGACAGCAAGAGAAAGGTTTTCACCTGAATGGCTGAATAGAAAGAGACATCATCAAGCAGCAGATTTGTTTCTGCATAGATAGGCGTATAGGGACTTATATTAAGCACTGTCGAAGCCCTTCTGGGAATATATCCTCAGCCTGCCATGTTTATTACTGCTAACATCAGTGACACGGATGCTTTCAGGGATGCATTAAGCTCTGCTATTTGAAACAGGGATACACCATTCTGTGGAAATACAATGGACATGTAACTGGGATAAGCCTTTTGAAGAAAAAGGTTTTAGTGGACAGCTGACAAATTATTTGCGTTTGGCATGGGGAGCGCTTTCACAGGGGGTCCATTGAGATAAGAAGAGAAAGCATAAATTCTTGTAGTCAAACATGGTCTTTTCAGAAGGCTTTGCTTTGTTCTTCTTTAGCTCCACTTTCATTTTTCCCTTCTCTGGAAAATTCTCCCATTCCTCATTTGTTGCAATGTTTCATTAATTTTCTTATTCTTTGTGCAGACACAAGCGAGAATAATGTTTTTATTACATTATAGTCTCATTTTTAAAATGTTGCTGTCAGCCTGGCTTTTGTAGAATAGCTTATATGGTTTGCTTAAATATTACAAGCCTGTTTATATCAGCAAGCAGCATTTTTTTGGCTTGAGTAAATGCTGAAAGATATACCAATGGGAAAAAAAATGCCTCAGACAAATAAAAAGTGACAGTGGATATCTTATGGAGAGCTGTTTATTAGGATTTCAGTCTTGAAGGCTTCCAAAAGGAAAAAAAAAAAGAAGGTATAATTCATCTTCAAAGAGATCAGTTTATTATATTTGCTTACCTCCATGTAAAGCTCCTCTGCTTGTTAAAGGATAACAACTTGCTGAGAAGGAAGTAGTGGGGAAGCTAGGGAAGGACAGGGTGTTTTTCTGTTTCTATATACCAAACAAGCCTAGTGCTTCTCCAAGGTCAACTTCAGCAGAAGGTAGGGGAGTGTGACACCTCCAATAGATTTGTGTTATTAAAAGGGACATACTTGGCAAAGCAGTGTTGCTGGAAGAGAAAAATATAGACTTTCAAGCTTATGAAAGCGCCTAAGAATGGAAAGTTATTGTCCAGAGAAAAATCTGTTTGCCAATCACAAATAGATTTCTTTCCTCCTCTGCTGTTAATAGGGACCATGCGTATGCCAGAAGCAAAAGAAGCATCAATAATCTTAGAGGCATACCACAGCAAAGACTGTGTTCATTCAAACAGATTGATATTCAAGGTACTGCCATCTAGATGGCATCAAAAGCTGAATTGAAATGCCTACATTTAATGTGCATGTAATTATTAACCCCTTTAGGATGCTTGCCCTGCTATTCCTAGAAATCTGGGGTAAAATCCAAATTAAGTGACATCAGTTCCCAGTAGATGTTTTCAAGGTGTCCCTGAACATGCCATTTCTACTATTGAAGCTTTTTCTGCAATGCCCACAAAACCGGAGTAAGTCTCTAATACCTTTCAGAGCTGTGTATCAGCTCCTTCCAGAGCTGGATCCACTGTTGGATCTGCGGAGATCAGGAGACTGTGGGCACATGTCCTGGGGACAGCCAACCTTCATCAGCAAGTCTGAGCTGCCTCCTCACTGTGGTATGGGGAGACATCAAGACACACCAGCAGATTAAGCAAGAGCAGCTGGCTGCTAACTTTAATATAGGGCAGCAACGAGCAGCTTCTTCAGCAGCAGCTGAGTGTGAGCACTCTTCCGTCATCCCCAAGCAAAGTCACTGTAATTACTGTGTCCAATTACTGAGTCTGGCAGCCATTTCAGAGGAGACTCGGTTTGCAGTATACAAATAAAGAACATAAATAATAAAGAATAGAAAACAGGATAATCTGTTTTAAGCACCAATCATGATTAAGAGTTGAAACAAATTATGGAAGGAAGGGACGGATTCCCCATTCCTTGATGTCTCTAGTTCAAACCTTAGTGCCTTTAAGGAAAATAGTTTAGTTTTAGGTAGTCCTGCAAGGAGCAGGGAGTTGGACTCAATGATCCTTATGAGTCCCTTCTAGCTTGAGATATTCTATGAAAATATGGTTTGGCTATATACGCAAGTTACAGTCTGTTATATAGGACTGACTGGGTGATGTGCTATGGTGGTCATATGGTAGAGGGCAAAGGCCGACGGCCTGACTGTGGTCCTCATCTTAACCTAATCAGCTTCTGCAAATGTGGTGTTGAAGGACAGGTGGAGATAGCTGACTGTCTCTTGGAGGGCAACTGACTGCAGTTTACACAATGGCAGATGAATCTGGCACATCAATTTTATCAAAAAACAGTTTCTCATTTTGAGCTCAGTCTTTCTAAGCCATTCAATCTTTTTTTTTTTATTGTGATCAATTAGTGGAGTCAGAACAATAGAAGGACAAATGAAACACTCCGTTCAGTGCATCGAGTCTGTTCCTTGCACAGCAGACGGGCAAGGAAAACCCTGTGTTTTTTCTGGAAGCACTATGAGCAAGTGAGAATATAGCTCCGTTGTGTAGAGGTTGGTGTGATCCGAGAAGGTGACAGGGCGCTGCCTGGGTACAGACATACTGCTCCCCTCCGAAAGCATGTCGACATGGTATTGCACCGGGGGGACCAGATTCCTCATGGCATTAAGTCCTCTGTGCTTTATATTCAACATTTAAAATCCCGGAGGAACGTGTGAATGCCCTGTGGGGGGGAATTTTTATATGTGGAAAATCTGTTTTTGCTACAAGGCATCAAGAAGGGAAATACAGCTTTTAAATGCTTTTTGCTGGGAGTAGTAATGAGAAAGCCTAAAAGTTTCAGAAACTGGGGATTATAATTAGGGACACAAGAGGTTTGCTGCCTTCTCCTGTAACTCAGTATTTCAGGAAAATAAAAAAAAAAAATCTGGAAATTAGTTAGGCAGGAAAAGCCTCTTAAAAACAGCAACAATAAAACTAATGATACAAATAGAGCAAAGTAATTAGCTGGAAAATCCAAATGCATACAGATCAAGCCAGCTGAATGGAATATAACCTAGCATGCAGCAGGAATTAGATGATGAAATTCCTGAGGACATGCATATTATTTTAGAGAGACACGGAGGCAGAGAATTTACCACAAAGCTTAAGAGAAGACAAGGGAATAGCATTTTTCAGAGTAGGCGTGATGATTTCCATAGGGTAACTTCGCTTCTGCCTGTAGCAATATAGCAAACAAAAAGGAAAATAACCAAGAGCAAGCACCTGGATCCCATTTTTCATTATGTGTAATACCTGGTTCCTCAAACAGAAGTGTTGATGGATGGAGACTGTTCAAAATGTTTTGGTTTTTTTTTCAATTGTTTTCTGCCACTAAGTTTAATAAATCATCATTGTTCATCACCACTTCTCTTTTGTGCAAATGACAAGTTCTTCAAACTAACTTCTTGGTGTGACTATCCAACAACTAGTATGTTCATATAGCCTTCAGTTCTAGTTTTACTGATGCAGCAATTGCAAATGTGCGGTTTGTCTAGAATATCAGATTGCTGTAAATATTTATTTTCAGTGATTCCCATTCTCACAAAGGATCTAAGCTTTCTGTCTGAAGTTACCAGATCCTGGAAAGCAACAACTGATCACAGTGTCCAAGCCTGACTAACCTAGGACCTTCTTCCAATTATCTTGGAGAAAACCTGGGTGTGTAAGACGTGAAGAATAGCAATTATTTGTTGGTTTCTTAAATTTATATCCAGTAATTTAAGTAGTTGGACTAGATGATCATTGTAGGTCTCTTCCAACTGAAATATAATATTCTATTCTATTCTATCCTATCCTATCCTATCCTATCCTATCCTAATAGTCAAGATGACTTCTAGTGGGCAGTTTGAATATGAACATTTTACCTAATAACAATCAAGAATTATACTGAGATATTTATCTTACCAGTATAACCATGTGATGTTGTAGCTGTTGTTTGACCGCCTAGCATAATAGGATAAACAGGGAATTTGGGGGAAAGAGGTTTGTTAGGTCTGAGATAAAAGTAGATAATATCTGGAATATGGGAATACTGACTTGGATGAAATGATAATTTAGGTTTGAATGAAAAAGCTTTGGTTTTGGTGTGGTTTGCATAGGTAATTTGTAAAACCTTGTGAAATCAGCTCAATTTCTAATGCCAGACCCTGATTGCATTGTCAGAGGAAGGTGTATGGTTTTCATCTGTAACCCTGAATTCCAGACCATATGTAGTTTTCAATCTACATATTTAGCATTAAAAAGGAAGACAGCCTCCGACTAAATTATACTTTTAGTAAGAACTTGGAAAGGCCAACTAAAAAAGAAAAAGGAAAGAAAATAAAAGAACTAATTCTTTCAAGTCACTGAACACACTTTACTTTGTTTCCTTTTCCTTTGTGTTGGTAGTATTCCCTTTAGAAAATCCCAAAGGGCATGCGATTTGAAGACACACACTCTGCTTTTTTGTTGCAAGCTAATACATGGGATACCCCCAGACTGACCCAACGATGGGATAAAAGGAAATTTTCCATTCCATTACCCTTAATCCTGGCTCTTTAAAAGGTATTACTGTTGACAATGTGCCAAATGTAGCACATAATGAACCTTATGAATCACAGTCATTGTACCTCTGTGGTAAAGGCACAGTACAAAGGTTATTGTATATATTAACTACTTCAGTGATTCAGGCCTTAATTATGAAGAAAAGGACTTAAATGGTCACTGTGGTGGGTTGACCCTGGCTGGACGCCAGGTGCCCACCAAAGCTGCTCTATCACTCCCCTCCTCAACTAGACAGGGGAGAGAACACATAATGAAAGGCTCATGGGTCGAGATAAGGACAGAGAGAGATCATTCACCAATTACTGTCATGGGCAAAACAGATTCAACTTGGGGAAAATTAATTTAATTTATTACCAATCAAATCAGAGTAAGGTGATGAGAAATAAAAATTAAATCTTAAAACACCTTCCCTCCACCCTTCCCTTCTTCCAGGGCTCAACTTTACTCCTGATTTCTCTACCTCCTCCCCCTGAGTGGCGCAAGGGGATGGGGAATGGGGGTTGCAGTCAGTTCATCACACATTGTCTCTGCCGCTCCTTCCTCCTCAGGGCAAGAACTCCTCACACTCTGCCCCTGCTCCAGCATGGGTCCCTCCCATGGCAGACAGTCCTCCACAAACTTCTCCAACGTGAGTCCTTCCCACGGGCTGCAGTTCTTCACAAACTGCTCCAACATGGGTCCCTTCCACAGGGTGCAGTCTTTCAGGAACAGACTGCTCCAGCGTGGGTCCCCCGTGGGGTCACAAGTGGTGCCAGCAAACTTGTTCCAGCCTGGACTCCTCTCTCCATGGAGCCACAGGTCCTGCCAGGAGCCTGCTCCAGCACGGGCTTCCCACAGGGTCACAGCCTCCTTTGGGCATCCACTTGCTCTGGCGTGGGGTCCTCCACGGGCTGCAAGTGGATCTCTGCTCCACCGTTAATCTCCATGGGCTGCAGGGGGACAGCCTGCCTCACCATGGTCTTCCCCAGGGGCTGCAGGGGAATCTCTGCTCCAGCGCCTGGAGCACCTCCTCCCCCTCCCTCTTCACTGACCTTGGTGTCTGCACGGTTGATCCTCTCACATATTCTCACTCCTCTCTCTGACGGCAGTTGCTCTTGCACAGGGTTTCCCCCCCCCCCCTTCTTATATATGTTATCCCAGAGGCGCTACCACCATCGCTGATGGACTTGGCCTTGGCCAGCGATGGGTCCATCTTAGAGTCAACTGGCATTGGCTCTATCAGACATAGGGGAGGCTTCCAGCAGCTTCTCACAGAAGCCACCCTCTTAGACCCCTGCTACCAAAACTTTGCCATGCAAACCTGATACAGTCACTTGAATGTGTGTATTTTCATATAGATATATGAAAGAGCTTACTGACACTTCAAGCATCCGAGAGGCTACATGCATGGTAGATCCAGCTCTCTTCCTATCTTCCTGGTAAAGCCGATGAGAATTTAGCACCGACCTCAATAAAAGCAAAGAGCAACATAGGAGGAGAACCTTACTGTGGCCATCTCAAAAACAGATTCAACTGAAAACAAATAGCTGCATATGGCTTTTGTATTAACCTACAGTTATGCTTTATTAGATTTCTCCTCAGTTGATTGTGCCATGAAGATGACTTCTCTGGTATGATCTTTGGAGCTCTGTTTTCCTTACCACGTTTCCTGTATGCCAGTGGATCATCTGCAAAAGATTTCAGAACACTCTAGTCCTGAAAAGCACTTTGTGTACAGTATCAGAAGGGAGTATAGAAAAGATTCGTGTATTGGGTCTGGCTGAGCTGGAGTTAATTTTCCCCATAGCAGCCCTCACAGTGCTGTGCTTTGTATTGGTAGCTAGAAAGGTGTTGATAACACATCAGTGTTTTGGCTACTGCTGAGCTATGCTCACACAGCATCAAGGCTGTCTTGCCAATGTTCCCCCTGCCTCACTCAGTGGGCTGGGGGTGGGCAAGACCTTGGGAGGGGACATAGCCAGGACAGCTGACCCAAAATGACCAAAGGGATATTCCATATCATATGGTGTCTGCTCACCAATAAAAGCTAAGAGAAAAGGGGGGGGGGGGGGGGGGGGGGCGGGGAGCAGAGCATTCGTTATTAAGATGTTTGCCTTCCTGAGCAACCACTACACATACTGAAGCCCTACTTCCCGGGAAGTGGCTGGACATTGTCTGCTGATGGGAAGTAGAGAATAAGTCTTTTGTTTACCTTTGCTTCCGTGTGCGGCCTTTGCTTTTGCTTTATTAAACTACCTTTATCTTGACCCATGAGATTTTTTTTCCATCTTATTTTCTCCCCCCTGCCCCATCCTGCTGAGGAGAGGAGTGACAGAGTGGCTTGATGGGCACCTGGCATCCAGCCAAGGTCAACCCACCACAATTTGTTTTACGTTGGAATTAAATTCTGTATTTATTATCATTTAGATATTACTTGTTGGATATATCACAGTTTCTTGTTACAAATTAGCTGACCTTGATGCAATTAAAACTGGAACCTCAGTAACATGGTAGAGTTTTGATGACTTTTTCTAGATGAATAGTTGGTCACATATGTTGAATATTCAAGAAAACTATAGCGTGGGATTCTGTTCTTTCCCTCCTTTTTCATCTTTCCTAAAATACAAACCAACACCTATGAATGCCTCTGTGGTTTTTTTTTTCTGTCCTTTTAATAGCTATTAAAATTTTTCCATGGGAAATAAAAATAGAAAAAGCCTTGCCTAATAATGTAAAAATCTCTTCCTGTTCTCCACAAAGGCTTGTTGATGCAGATATATACTTTATATACATATATAATGCCATATATATGGCATTGTGAATAATCATAGAAGGTAAGGAAGGAAAATGACAGACTTCTGACATGCAATGCTCAGGTTTTGGAGCAGAAAAGCTCCATCTGTACTAAAATTAAATAGTGTCAGGGTCCATTCTCTGATGCAGAAGTCAACTGGCACAATCTGGACAGATCTATAGTATTAAAATAAGGTATTAAAATATAAAATCATAAGATTGCAGACTAATTTATCTTGGAAGAGGAAGATGATCTCTGGAGGTCAGGTAATCCAAACTCATTCTCAAATAAGGCTATCTTCAAGATCACTTGGGTTTCAGAGGGCAATTCAATGCCCAGATGAGTTTGAGTGTCTCCAAGGATGGCAATTCAGTGGCCTCTTTGAGCAACCTGTTTGACTACCCTTATGGTGAAACTTTTCCTTGTATCTCATCAAAATTTCCCTTGCAGCATTTTGTGCCCATTGTGACTTCTCCTTTCATTGTGCACCTCTGAGAAAACTCTGGCTTTATCTTTATTCCTTAACCCCAATTAGACTGTGGAAGGCTGCTATGAGATTTGCCCCATAGCTTTCTTTTCAGTAGTCTGAACAAACTCCACTCCCACAGCCTATCTATCTGCGTATGTCATATACATCTCCAGCCCCCTGACCATCTTAGTGACCCTCAACTGGAATCTCCCCAGTTTGACTATGTCCTTATTGTACTGTGGGGGAAGGGATATAACTGGACATTACACTGCAAAATTTGGGCCAAAACCATGCCAAAGACTGCTCTAACAGGTTATTGGTATAGACAACCAAGTTCTGGTGGCTAGGCTTGGCCCTGGCATTAGTATGATGATATAGGATAGATGAAACTAAAAAAGTAATGAGTATAGCAGGACTGTTATTAGAATAAAGACTCCCTCAATAGAAGAGTTTTGTATTGGACAGAGTGGCCATTTGTCAGAGAGCTAGTATAGCAAAGCTTTTGTATTATATTATTTACAGCTTTATCCACAGTTTTTCGGATTGTGTTCACTACGGAAAGGAAAGGAGCTCAGAGCCAGAACTGATCAAGCATCCGCACCTCTGCTCCATGAAAAGTACTTTGTATGTACACTTAAACTTTTTTAATGAAGTGTCAAGGTTTTGAGCTTTTTTAAGAACAGAGAGTTCAGAGGAGAATACATTTTGAAAATTTTGTCCTGAAATGGTAGTTGAAATGCGTCATGGTTTTATCCTTCATTGTGGCTAGAAGCCCAAGCCCATCTTATATATCCCAGAGTGCACAGCCATATAACTCTCATGATGCAAATGGTCCAGGCAATGGGCTCTGCTACTACAGAGAGAAAAAATGAAAATAATTTTCAGTCAGAGTTTGGATCATTGCAGAATGTCAGCAAGTTTGATCCCAGGTTGTAAAAGGTATGTGCAGATTTTTCAGGTGAACAGAAAACTTGTGAAATTTAACTTGGGGATGGTTTATATGAAAAACAATAGGTAGATAATAACCAGATTGCTCTGGTTTATCATCTGTGCAGCTCTGCATATTGGGCCACAAGGAAAATGTTGTCTTAGTGAATAAAAACCCAACAATCTAGAAAGAAGGTTTGTCATCAGAGGAAAAAAAAGATGGAATAAAAGGAAAATTTGGCACATAAAAAAACAATAGAAAAAAGGAAATGAAGGTGCTAAGTTAGATTTCTTGTTCTTCTTGATGTGGAGCCATTTTCTAGGTGGAATCGTGGGTAAGCGTATTCCCAGGGGACAAGTGGTGTTTTCTGTCCTAAATACTTCTTTTTGTAAACACTTAACATAAAATATTGTTGGCTGATTTATCAGTCACCTTCACACTTCACTTCAGAGGATGCTTGTTTGTGCTTAACAAATGCAAAAAGCTCTCTGATGTTTGGGCTGCCTGTTTTAAATGTAAATATGAAGACATATGTTTGCTTTTGTTTTTGACCTTTCTTGGTAGCTTCTGCAGCTGATGAATCTAAAATGACAAGAGGTTTTCTTCCCAGCTGATATTTCTGCTAAAACTTTAGCTAATTGTAAAACATGAAGGAAAACAGAGGAGCTGGCTGTAAAATTGCTGCACTCAATAACCTCGGTATTGGCCATTGACGTCAAAACAGGATGATCAATTCCTGGAACAAAGATTTAAAGACCCACTAGAGAGGAATCTGAATTTTTAAGAGAGTAGAAAGCTATTTCTTACTAACTCACGACTATTCTACTACATATACCAGGAGGAGAGTGCATATCTTAATTAGAAATTCATATTTATACATAATGTATAGAAGGAAAACATGGATTTTAGGATCATTTGGAGATCTCAGAGAGTTTAATCATCACAGGAAAGCTGTGCTGAGCAATCTCACTGAAGTTTTTCATTTGAAACCCTTATTACCAAAGACAGTGTGATCTGGTATACTAAAAACAAATGCTTTGTATAAATTTTTTCTCTCATTTACTAATTCTAACACTAATAAATGCAGAACGCAGAACACTGTATAAGGAGAGTATCCTATTTTTGAAGAACGTGCATTTCAATGTGTGTCTCAGCTGGCAGGGGAGTCTGAGCAGTGGCTGCGTTCCTCTAGTTAGCACCTGGGCCTTATGTCCATCCCAGATAACTAAAGACAAAGCAGGATTGTAACCACCTCAAAATCCTTCCTCACTTACCATGATGCAAAGTGACTGACTTAAAAAACTGTAAATTATTAAAATCCGAGCCTGTTTGGATACTTTTCCCCCCAGTTAAATAGACTAGATGGGAATGATTTCACTCGACTTAGGGACCAACTTAGGGGATTCATCGCACCTAACTTTGCAGGGGGACTCATCTCCATTTTCAGACTCCTACTTGGGTGTCTACATGTATGGAGCTCCATCAGACATTGACTTCACCCTAGAATAGACACATCAGTCATGGCATAGCTGACTAAGAAGGGAACTCATCCTACCCTTTGAGAACTTCTCCTCTTCCCCACAGAAAAAAGTCTTCTGGTTACAGTCGCTACCGAGATCCCAGTAAAAATTCTAACCTTTATTCCCAATCTCCAGACAAAAAATAATCAAAGAAAACTGATGGACTTTTCACAAAACACTGATCTGTTTGAGGTGAAAGCAAAGGCAAGAACATGAAACAGGCAAAATAGGAAGTACTGAAGCTTAAATAATATAAAAATTGTTTAAATAATACTGATTTTCTAACATTTAATGTTTTAGGACTGCTGTAATTATCTGGTAAGTATCAATTTGGAGAGGATGTCAGAAAACTGATTTTCAGCATTGCAACTGTTATGAACTGTGGCCCA
The DNA here is from genome assembly GCF_965183815.1 of Platalea leucorodia. Taxonomy (NCBI): domain Eukaryota; kingdom Metazoa; phylum Chordata; class Aves; order Pelecaniformes; family Threskiornithidae; genus Platalea; species Platalea leucorodia. Next base: position 121,115,620 of record NC_138825.1, on the reverse strand, counting down.
GAAAATATGTTATGACCACTGCTTGGTTAAGCTTTTACAGAGATGAGAGATAGTAGGCTTTCCAAAGTGGGGTTAATGGACTATTTGTGTCTGCAAAGAGCTACCTTTCACATGAGGACGATCCTGCATGTTTCAGAGATGAAGCAAACAACTGAGCATAGACGAAGGGAAAGTGAAACAAAAAATAGACAATGTGATTAACCTTTCTCTGAAAAGACAAAAACACAAGTGTATGAAAGACATTTAAAATATATAGGTGCTTTCTGAAAATTACACTTCAATGTCAGGAGTCACAGGAGTGGCATGAGAATTTTCTATACCTGTGAAAGGGAAGAAAGGAATAGGATTTTTTTTTTTTTTTTAATTGACATGATCCCACTAAAAGAGGCTGAATTTCTGATACGGGTTGTTAATGCCAGAGTATTAGATCTGCTTATAAGAGGAGACATGATAAAAGCATGCATAGTAATGAATGATTTAGGGGTAGCAAAAAAGAAATCTACAGCACAAGGCTAATGAGAGCACCAATGAAATCAAGTAGTGGCACATTTTGCACTCTGGAATAGGATCTTTTTCTAGATGATTTATGGTCAGTGGAATTCATGCTCTCAGCGGTACTATGTGGACCATAATGACCTTCAAAGAGGGATTGAGTGATTGCAAGGATAACAAGAATAGTAAAAGAAATTCTAATAAATAAGAAAAAAAAAGACGTTTGTTAGAAGTTTTGAATCTTGTCTTCCAGACATTTAATTTCTCTTTAAATAATAAGAGGTCCGAAGATATTTTATCATGGCGATAGTTTACTGCACTCCTGCCTACTCTGGTTTTGGTGTTCTTTATTTTTGCTGGATTTTTTTTGCCACCTGCTTCTCAGCAGGACACAATAACGCCGGAGCGAGCAGTCTCATGCCATGGATGGACAGCTCTGGAGCCTGACTTAACACATTTAGCCCCAGTCTGGTGCTAAAGAGCTCCAAAGTCTTCCTTTGCCTGCAGGTGAATTGCGGAGGGTGTTCAGACCCTCAGAGGGAATCAGATGTATTTTCTCATCCTATTTGTCCCCTCCATACAGTTTCCAAATTTCTAACAGGCTTTCTAAAAGAATAATTTCCCTTGAGATCTAATCTTAAATTGTATATTATAAATATATATAAATTGTATATCGAGGAGTAATGGTCAGCCTATGGTGCTTGTTATAATATAATAGCAGATGCTGCAATACTATGCTATCATAAATTGCAGCAGTGAATTCAAAACTATTATTGTCCATTGTATCAAACATAGCTAAGGCACTTTATATGTTCTTACTTTGTGGGGCTTCACATTTTAAAATGGATATAATATTGTGTAAGCATATTAGTGATCCGATGATAATGCAGAAATTGAAGACATTATTGTTGATAAAGAAATCCTGGTGAGAGACTTTGCTCGGCTTAAAAGGATATTAGATGGATTCACAATGTTGTACTTTGGCCTGTGTAGTCAAAGGGTCAACTTGTGATTGGTAGTGCACCATTTATGAAACAGCGTTAATCCATAAACCCGTTGTGCTAAATGCTGTACTTATCCAGAACAAAGCCTGCTCAAAGTGTTTATGATCTCAACAAGATGGACAAGGGACAAGGGATTAATACAGGCAGGATGGGAGCAGATGGATGAGAACAAGTAGGCACTAGAAAGTGGTACATAGTGGTTTAGCATGAGAGGCCTGTGTTTCCACACAGCAGCACTTCAACTAATGTTGAATCTTTTTCATGGGCACCACGCCAGGAATGGTTTCAAAGTAAAGACAGTGTGGTAGTTTTTCAGATTTCTGGGATGTTCTGCAGAGTTGTTCCAAAGGATGTCAAGAGCCCAGAAGAAAACTGCTGATGGATAGCAGCAGGTCAAGACTGTCTCTCAAAGCTGAAAAGAAGGATGTTGCAACGAGGAAGAGCCTGGGTCTGGTTTTGGTTGAGTGGACAGGGAAACAATATTGCATCATGGAGATAGATGCAAACAGGTCTAGGCAAGTTTGGAGCCTAGAGAAGTATCTGTCAGATACCATGTAAAAGTGGTAGCTGAATTTGTGTTGATAAGTAAGGGGATCAGGAGAGTGGAGACTATCCTCTCTGTAGAAACCTTACACTTGTAGAAATTGTGAGGGTGTACACAGGAAACATTTATCATGTATGGATTCATTTTCTTATATTCTTTCCATAAATATCTGCCCTGGGCACTTTTTTAGATGGGGTATGGAGTCAGATGCAGCTTAGGCCAGGGCAGCAACCTTATGTTCTTCTGGTGTCAGCAAGAACGTACCCAAGTAGCTTTTGCCTTAGACAACATGTTTTTTGTATTGCAGGCTGAACTATATTGGTTTCCATGGCATTTGACAGAAGACAATGTGTCGATTTAGGCCTGGTTTAATAAAACTCACAGTAAAGAGTTGACTTCATTTAGTACACGGACATACAGATATTATCATCTGGTTCATGAGTGAAGAAGGAGTCCCTGGAGGGGAGCCAGGAACAGAACTCTTTAAGGTTTTTTTGGTTGATCATTTACATCTTAGCAAGGTACTGCACAGTCAATGACCTCCCATTCAGTGAAGGCAGATGATATTTTCTTACAGATTTTGATCAATGTAATGGAAAAAGTTTAATGTTTCTTACCCTATGAGTGCAATGTCTTCGAGGAGGAATGGCAGGACAATTGAAAAAAGATTTTTCATGTTCAAATGGATGGAAAATCTGAGCCCAGAACTTTTGAGAGCTGGGGGGAGAAGGAGAGATTGAGAGATAAAAATATCATTATCTTTCTATGCATGTTTCTTTTCTCAGCAAGTTCAAAATCTGCTATTTAATTCCATTTAACTTATCACATGAAGCTAATATTCCTCTCTGAAGTGGCCAAAAAGATTAGGAAAGAAAACCACCGGATGCTAATTCTGTATTTCTGACTGATTATATCTGCTGAAATCAAGGTCCAGAGAAGCTTTTACTTTGGATATTAATTAATATTCATATTTCATTTCTTCATTTTGCTGAGGTCCACCCTTGCACCATATCTTTTCCCTTTTCCTGCAGGTCTGACAAAGAACTTCTGCTCATTAGTACTGATAGCCTCAAGACTTCAGAGTCCTAAGGCTACAATTTATTCAGCAAATCCTTTCACCACAACAACTAAGAGGATCTTGGATGCTTAAATCCAAGAGGATCTGACTATACCAGACACCTTTTCCAATCTAGTACCTGGTGGGCATTCACTCTGTCTTGCTGGAGTTAACAAGTCCCTCCCATATGAGTTCAGCTTATGTGGCAGGTATGTGTTTTGGGTAGGACTTGATAAGGAATTTCCCCTCAGTCATGGAAATCCAAAGCTTAGATTCATCTCACTTCATGTAGAGCAAAATTCAAGCACTTCAGTTAGAAACCTTGTCTCTTTAGTCTCTCTGGGCAGTCAGTGGAGAGAGATAAGCATGGGATAATCTTTCATACATCAATGTAAAAATGATATAACCCCCTGGCACAGCTATGCTGCCTTCAGAACCTTGGCCACATGCATCTAAAAACGGGCAGGCTAAATTTGAAATTAACGCCAGGTTAAGCATTCAGAGAGATGACCCTGTTCTCTGTTTCATACACATGCATCAACAACCATTTTCAGTCCCCAGATGTTCGAATGGATGTACACAGAGCAATGAAATGCATTGACACGGGACTTTGCAAATGCAGCTCGACCATTTTATTTCACATAACTGTCCCCCAAAGAGAGAAAATACATGCACACTTATTTTCTTTATTTGACAAATCTTTAATTAGAAAATCAGTCTTTTCTTTATTATAAAATTTCACAGGCTGATAAATCTTGGTAGGTTATAGACAGAATATTTTTTCTATGAACCTAATATAAAAGTTAAAATAAATAACAACATTCATCAGATTATCTCTCCCCCCCTACTATGTTACCTATTACAAAAAAGCCTATAGTCATCAACTTTTAGTTAAAAATCATAGATGTATATTGCAGCCTTTTATGACTTGAAGGGATGATATTAATATTTGATTATTTATTAATCATTTTCTGTGACTCTGACTGGCAGGAGTGGAAATGCAGCAGGCTTGGATCTAAACCCATACATGGAATTTTAATGTTCTGAACTCAGCAAAACAACTATCTGCAGAGGAGCACATAGTCAAATTTAATGATTATAACACTGTCTTTTTAAAAAGAAAAATCCAAGTATTAATTAGCATTAAAACATTAAAATCGATTACACAGCAAAGCTTGCAATTTTACATACAGTTCTTGCACCAGAGTGCTGCTAACATTGTGCTGGTGTGTTGTGCTATATCTATGAGGTGTGGGCATGCCTGTGAACCAGGACTCTCCAGCTGAACACTGTAGGGCTTCCATTCACATGAAACTGGCACAAAGAGACTTTGACCAAAGGTGCAAGACTGTAACCTGGACATTTTTATAGAACTGCATTAAATGACATGATCACTACTTAACTCAACCATGCACTGACATGCGAGGGTACTTGAGAAAGACCCAAAGTTTGTTTACTGTTTGTTTACAAAGCAGCTGCTTCCCGGGAAAGAAGTGTCCAAGCAATGAAATGAAATCTGCTGTGAAAAATGATTATACAATATCTACATTAACTTATGCTCCTCATTAAAATTATGAACAGGTTATCATTCATACCTAATTAATAGAACAAAGTCTGGGATTTTGTATCTATTTTGCATAGTCCGTTTAATACCCAATATTTTCTTGCTTGCATGATTAGTGTCTAAAAGAAACAGTTAAATAAATATACAGTCATTTACATAATGTCACAGTTTATTTAAAGCATTTTGAAGCTGAAATGATGAAAAGAGGACTGGGTAAATTACTTGGCAAACTGCACATAATTTATTACTACACTGAGTAAGTATATTGCACTGTCTAAAATAGTCACTGTTAAATTACCAACTTTTAGACACTGTCTAGATAATTTTTTTTTGTGATTTTGCACCCCCTCCTCCCCCAAGACACAAATAAATATACAATTTTAAGTCTGGATTTTAATGGAAGCCTACTGAAAATAATTAATTGTTGTCACCCCAAGGTCAGGATCAGCAATGAATATAGCAATAACCCAGTTCTTCTTGTTAGATACTTCATTGCTGATCCCTCTATATGTATCCATACCTCTTGAGGTGCATTTCTCAACACATTCTCAGATTTCTTTCTCAGCAGGCTTGCTCCAAAGCCCACTGATGATCATAAAAAAATTATTCTTGTTGCTAGGCTTCAGGCAGGTCTCATAGGTGCCTCATCCTGATCTTTCTAGTTTTCCTGCTGCTCCCTGGGAATAAATTTTGCTAGATATTTGGCTGTACCCATTGTTCTGTCTGTTGGCTGCCATCCTTAGAGGAGACGTACTCCAAAGAAATCCCTTCAGAATCACAGAGGACTTACTCACCTCACTTCACCTCTGCAAGGTCAACATCTACACTTGAACTAGACCTGCTAAGCTCATCAACAGAAAGAAGCAGGTACTTTTAGGGCACACTTCATTTGTCCTGGCTTTTTTTCACCTTTGTTATGATACAATGGATTGTGCCCAGCAAATGGCTACTTCTGTCTGCTGGCCAAACATGGACTCTACAAATGCCCTTATTTTGGTCGGAAGAATCCCAGGCTCTCATGTTGGAGTCTTGGTTCGTATTTATATTCTTGGGTTGGAAGTTTTAAAAGCAGTCTCATCATTTACTTGTCAACTCTGACCAAGGTCAGACAAAGTTTAACTGCAGAAGCCAGTGAGGTTGTTTAGCTCAAACATACTGAAAAGTCTGATTTTAACACTTTCCAGGAAACTGCCACCTTGAAATTGCACATAAGTTCCTAACCACATGATTTGCTGTAGGATGAATTAGTCTCAGCTGAGGAAATACAGCTGAATAGGAAATTCCATCAAGAAAACAGAATGAAATTGGGATCTCTTTTTTTTGCTGACTAATCATCATCAGAAGAATCAGCATTACGGTGTGCAGGTGGTTTGGCTAAACGTATGGATGCGTTTCAAGCTCTTCCACATGTTTAAAAATGCTGAATGTTTTTTAACTAGAAGTACTGTATGCTTAAAAAAATGTAAGACAAATCTTACATATTGAAACTTTTGATGTTAATGAGGCTGAAATTTGGGCTTCATTGTGCTGGTGTTCAATTTGAAACGTGAAATTGAAGAGTTTCGAGTTCAGAGGGTAACTTCATGTAATAAATGCAACACAGTCTCCCTTCCTAAATTATATCCTGAAATTCAAAAAGAACAAGGAAAGGTCAAAATAAAATAGATCAGAAAGCATGGCATTATCTCCTCTTTGTCCTGAAAATATCATTAGTAACTGAATGGATATTGGAAAGATTTGGTCTCAAAATATAAGATTGATGGAAGTGATATTACCCTGGGGATTATGCTACCATTTGTCCTTGTATTGCTGTTCAATCGATCTACCTCTGTATAACAGGCTAAGGTTACTTATATTTCAGTCAAGTAATATCAGTAATTTTGGAAATAGCTCACTCTTGTCCCCACTGTAGCTGATGCAAAAACCTGCTGAAGTCAAAGAGAGTATTTCTAACAGTTTCAGGAGGCTGTGGAGCAGTCCTCAGTGCAAGTAAGTGAAATACAAGTTGTGACAGAATGAGCAAAGGTGGGAGCCTGTATCCAAAAGGACTCAAGTCTTAAAAGCTATCAAGTAACTAATCCTCTCATAAGCTTTTGCAGGACTCAAACCATTTGATGTTCATATATTCTAGCGATGGTCATGTCATGAAAGCATGCATAGAGCCTCACAAATGGCTGTTCATCAAGCACTAGACACACTACCCTTATGAGAGTATCATCTAAACGATATTACTAAGACACTGGACATTTTATTGCTTAGTGGTAACTAATATTGGGAAATATTGGAGCACTGAAACAGAAAACTAGGACTTCCTCCTTTATGGCATGCATTGCATTGTTTGAATGATGCATGAGACATCACACTTTGCAATGCATGTGCTGAGAAAGCAGAACTGTTTGCTGATTCATACTGTAAATTTTCATCCTTATGGAGTATGAACGAAACTCTGGGTCATGAGCTAGTAGAATCTATCATTTGATTACAAACAGCTGTTTAACTATATATATATATACACACATACAAAATAAATGAATCATTTATTTACACTTGGCAATAAAACATGAGGTTGCTCATCCATTATTTATCCCTGCAGTGGAAAACAGGAATAGGGATGCAAAATTTCACTGAAACTTTTCTTGCTTGTGCTGTACAACACTATGTTCTGAAATAAAATCCCTGGCGTCCCTCCTCCTTTAAATTTTGACCCAGAGCAATCCGCAAAACTGCTGCATAGATAGGAAAACACATGGTGCTCCTTGCCCAGGCTTTCAGGCACAGAAGAAATGGTATCTTGCTCCTTTATTTTTGCGATCATCTTTTTTCAGTTTTTCTGTTGAGCATAGTCTAATTCCACTTGTCACAAGAGAAAACCTAAGACAGTTATGAAAGTAAGAGGAAGATGTGAGGGCTGAATTTCTGCTCATTTTTTTTTGCCACAAAAAACCTACTGTAAATCTGTTAACTTATATTTTAACATATCACATAAGAGAGGTATCACATAAGTAGTACAGTGTGGGAGAGTTCAACTATTACCAGCACTGTCTCATTATTTCTTCTGCCTCACTCTGTGAGTCTTTATCCATCTGCCCTCCCCCAGGGTTGTAACTGCCTTGGTGTAACCTTCAGTTTTTTTGTTTCAAGGCAGCCTGGACAGTGGAGCCCTACGAGCCCTGCTGTACAACTAATGACTTGGCACAAACCAGTTTCTAGTCTTTGGAAATTGTTTTATCAGCACTTGCTTTTCTTGCGAATTGGGATTAAAAGTTGGATTTTACTGTTACTATTGTTATTTAATATATAGTAATTATTATTCTTAATTTTATTCTTAAATCCTGGAAGGGATGGATTTAGAAATATTTCATTTTGGTGTGTTTGAAATGGGATGGAGCATTTTAATATTTCAGCCTCACAATATTTTGTTTCAGTTTGTTGAACATACTTAGATTCTTTCAGTTCTTGTCCTTGTGACATTAAACTATAATTCCCTGTCATGGCACACTGCCTCCTCTTAGGCATTATAATTTCAGCATCCTGACTGGCTCAGAGCTGGTGTACCTCTCCCGCAATGCCAATACAAGTCCCCTGGGATCCAGTGTTCCTGTGAACCCTTCTTAAGGGAGACTTATAGACCACCTTGGCACTGCATGAGATGTGCCATTTGGTTGTAGAGCCTGACCAATACATGGTGGAGAATCATAGAATCATAGAATTGTTAATGTTGGAAAAGACCCATAAGATCATCGAGTCCAACCGTTAACCTATCACTGCCAAGTCCACCACTAAACCATGTCCTCAAGCACCATGTCTACCCTTCTTTTAAATACCTCCAGGCAGTCTCCAGGGATGGAGACTCAAACACTTCCCTGGGCAGCCTGTGCCAGTGCCTGACTACCCTTTCAGTGAAGAAGTTTTTCCTAATATCCAACTTAAACTTCCCTTGGCTCAGCCTGAGGCCGTTTCCTCTTGTCCTATCACTCGTTACTAGGGAGAAGAGACCGACCCCCACCTGGCTACAACCTCCTTTCAGGTAGTTGTAGAGAGCCATAAGGTCTCCCCTCAGCCTCCTCTTCTCCAAACTGAAGAACCCCAGCTCCCTCAGCCGCTCATTGTAAGACTTGTTCTCTAGACCCTTCACCAGCTTCGTTGCCCTTCTTTGGACATGTTCCAGCACCTCGATGTCCTTCTTGTAGTGAGGGGAAAATAGAGAAATCAAGTAGTGAGGGAATAACTCTGAATAACTACTGAATATCATCAGCAAGTGGGGTTTAACGCTGAGCTGATGTTGAGAAGGCAGGTACTGCATGTGATTTGAAAAATCTTACCAGCTCTGCTCATGGTTAAAAGCCTTGATGGGAGCAGAAACTCCACTGCTGACTTGAGAACTTGACAACAGCTCAACCAAGGAGTCTTCCCACCTGTGGCCACTGTATTTAGTATTTGATCTTTGTTCATGCTTTACACAGAGAAAACTTCATATGTTACGTTGCTGAGTGCAATATGATGTAAGACATGCCTATAATAAATGAAAAACTTAGCTCTCAGCACCTCTTTACAAAAAGAATTGGCCTTGACTGTGTGCAAATACACATGCAGACATTTACATACTCCTCTCAGGGCGAGAGACATTTGCACTGCCAGCACATAAATAATTATATCCTTCTGTGAAGGAAAAAGTTTTCAATAGCTACCAGAGCAAACCTGCCTTGTCCAGGACAACCTTGTTTCAGAGTTAGGTGGAGTATTTATACTTTACTTACAGCCATGCAAAAGTGTTCATGCAAATACAACGCTATGGGCAACGTGCAAAAGCAGAGAGATGTGCACATTGAGGAACACATAACTAACTATTGTTCAAAGAGGCATAATCTCTCACAGGACAAAATAATTCTGTGTACTCACTCAGCAAAACTCCTTACAACTCCTTCAAGAAGCTGTTCATGCAGATTAAGAGCCTAACAACATCCTCTTATTCTGTTGCTATCTACCCTCCTACTCTGTTGCTACCTACTGTATCTTCCTTCACCTCCTCATCACACTCTTCACTGCGTTATCTGGCATTTCACGTTTTATCTCTGCTCTGGCTACATCAAGGCATTATGTTTCTAGGACTGTCAGACCATCAGTTTTCACAGCTACTGAGATCACATAAAAAGAAAGAAATATCTGATATGCTCTTATCCAAAGCCTCAGATCTGGCTCTTCACACACTCTAGAAATTTTGAATTCTTTTGTTCCTATTGATCTTAGAGAAATTAATGGTATCTCAACATAATAACGCAAGAGCAATACATCATGTCATAACTTTTCTCTCTGCCATTTCTGATGACCCTGTGGATGTATTTATTGTGTCTCCAAGTTTCTCAGATCCCTGTGGTCTGCACAGTCCCCTCATTTTTCAAAGGTTTTAGTTTATGATGATGATTATGCCACAGATGCCTGTAAAAATATATTCTTGATAGTGGCTGTTGATGTAGAACTAGTTTTTCACTTCTGTCTGCTTTATCTAATGAAAAAAGTAGGCTCCTGTTTTGCTTTGCTCTGCTTAAACTTTATTGAGTTTCAGGACACAGTGAAAAATTTACTCTGTTTCTTGGCTTATTCAGCTAAAAGGTATTAAGTGACTTGGCATTCTTTATTCTGCTCTTATGTATGTGGTTTTCAGCTTCTGATATCAAGCATTCAGGTCCAGTTGTTCTCAAATTACAAAACAGAAGTCAGAAGCACAAACCATATGAGGGTACCGTTCTGCACCTAATCTTAAAATCTGTGGTGAGTGAAACCAAATCCTTGGGTTCAGATTGTCTCCACTTGGGAATGACCTAAATGACAGTGTGGATGTGGTTTATTTCTCAGATAAGCAACTCCGTAATTTTAAGATGTAATGCAAAGATTATGGCTGCATGCTGAATGCTCTTAAGTCATCAGTGAGATCTATGAAACAATTCCTGATGACTTGGGACGTGTCAGGAGAGTGCAGGGCACCTGCAGAACAGAGGGGAGGAGGGCAATGTGCTACCTGAATATTAAAAAGCCCTCATTTCTACAGGTGCTCTGCTTTAGCTCACACAGGAGGGGCTTTTGTAAAGAGAATTTAATTCCTTCTCAACTATGTATGCTCCTTGCCTCCACTTCACTTAATGATATTTCCACAGACACGTCCTGTCCATTTTCTAAAGCATTTTCATTTTGAGTACTTAAACTGTGATGTAATCAGGATTAAATTTTTGCTTGGACTAATCTTCGAGAGTACAAACTTACTGTTTTTGAGTATCTGATCATGGGTCGAGCTCTATAAAATATGACTGATTTCAGTGGTTCTGTGTCTGGATCTAGGATTGAGCCTTTCTTTCCTGTTAAGTAAAGGCAGAGGGTTGAGTCATCAAAGGAATTCTGGCAAGATTTAAAAAAAAAGCCTCTTTAAGTTAACTTTACCTGCATCAATAGTGGAAACTATACCTTACATTATTAATAATGAATGCATTTGTAAAAGATTAATGCATTTGTAACCGTCTTTTCTTCCCATTTCCTTCTGCAATGCACTCTTCAAAAGCAGTGAAACTTATTTGGTCTATTTCAGTTTTCTTTCTAGGCAATTTCACATTTTTTGGGTTCTCCCATTAACACTAGGATGGCCAGGATATTCAAGTACATCTAAGAATTTTTAAGTCCTTGATTAGATATCCCTTACCGGGTACAAAAGTGGTGAAAGTACAAGCCCTGAAAACCTGGCTTCTTGAAACTCTCAGTCTGGGGAGCTCTACTAACGAGGCAATCTCAAAGGTGCCATACAGCCAGGCTTTTCAAAGACTTTAGAATGATAAAATTACGTTTCTGCTAGATTTTTAAAAGCTCCTAAGCAGTGAGCCTCAATGGGAGCTAAGCACCATCTTTAGGTATCTTTTGAAAAATCTGCTTCATTTCCTGACTTTTGTAGACATTGGCCACCTTGGGTCATTAGTGCTTTATGGAGGTTGCTTATACTTCTGTCAGTGTTTCAAGGGGATTTCTCTTACATTGGATATTCTATTGTGGTTCAGCCACGTCTATTTTTAGCAAGACAACACATGAATCACATTTCCATGAAGCAGCTGTCAAGGGACTGCTTGTTAGACTTTATGAGCAGGAGATCCCTTACACTTCTGCAGTCTTGAGAGCTATTCCTCTGGGAATTCCTCAGAAGAATTAAAAATAGAAATCTGGCTAATTGAGAACATAAGTGCAAAGTTATGCTAAGGACATGAGCTATTTATAGCAGGATGGCCAAGATGACAAGGAAAAACTGTGCTGTTTAGAGACCATTGCTGTAAAATGTCCCAACGAAGTCTTAAACAAAGAAGGGCCACCTATGTTTAAATGCCAGGGGATGAATTAAATGCTTGAAAAATGAGAGAATAATAACACACAGAAGTACACAAAAGTCATATGCTACCAAGATGTCAGTTGTTACTAATTATATTCTCTTTAAACTGAGGCTTTTCCATTATAAGGATGTCAGACAAAATTATGATGAAGTCACCCATATTTCTATTCCATCCATATACAAATTGATTTGAGGAACAGTTTTAATGTTACAATGCATTATACACAGAAATGGATACCTTTTCATTTAGAAAGTTGTCTGTCATCTCTGTGGCTGAATATGGATGGGAAATACGTGCCAGCATAACTGCATTTTTATGTCACAGTTATAATCCTAATTTACAGCAATAGCCAAGTCATTGTTGATAACAGGAAAAAGGATTTCAATGAAAGACTAATTATTTTGCCTGGTGGTTGTAGCACACTACCTTCCAGATGCACCTCTGATCTGAACCATCTGTAAATATCGAACCTTGAATTTATCTTCATTCAGGGCTCTCAGAGGTCAAGCTCGGCTCTCCACTGACATAAAAGCCAAGGACAATGTTATGACTGAGCCTAACCATTACTAATCATGCCATGTACTGTAAGAGATGCTCTTGATGTTGCTTTTCTTACCCCCAGCCATGTTTCATAACCGATCACATAGGATACGCCTCTTGGGAAAGGGAAAAAGAAGGCTGAGACAGTAAAATGAAGTATGCAGCTCACCTACTGAGCCAGGGAGTTGAAACAACCTATACATCTCCATCCATCACAAGCTTGTGACTTCATCCAGAGGGCACGGAGTCTATGTGGGAAGGGACGACTTGACTGGTTTGGGGTGTTTGAACCTCTGTGTAGGAGGGAAAGACAGATAGGAAGCCTGGAGAAGACACAGGGAAAGCAGAGATATAAAAACAACCAAGACTACAGCCTGACTAGGAGCATGGTTCTGAAAAATGCCTATGGGAAACTTCTTGGTTTGAATCAAGGAAAAAGAGGGGACTTTCTGTGAGCCAGAGAAGCTGTTTCCTCCTGCTTGGAGGCAGCATCTTTTGCATGCCTTGTAGGTGAAAGAAGAGGACACTGAAGAAATAGCTGAATTCTTTATCGATTTCTCCTGCCAACAGAAATGACTGCACCCTCCAAAATTTGGATAATTGCCAGGAAGGGAAAGAAAAAACAAATTAAAGCTCTAAAAATAGTTCTACTCCTCTCAATTTCTATTAATCTTTTTGTTGGCTGGTGTTAGACGTTATATATGTAGGAAGGGAGTGAGTTTTCCCCTGTCTTGGGCAGTTGTAGATTTACTAATATTCTGAGGGCTATGGACTCCTTTGGAAATGCTCTCTTTTAAGATGTACTCTGAGAAAATTACTAGTACTGTGAACTTCCAGCCTTTTGTTGAGAGATATTTGCAACCATCTTTGAGAGAAAATGCTGCATAATTCTGAAACTCTTTATTCTGAAAATGCTAGAGCCTGGAGAGGTTTTCTAGAATAGCAGTTCTGTATTGCCACAGGTGCACATTTTGTTGAGTAGTCCTAAGAAAGCACATGTTTAGCAGTATTTTTCAGGGATTTGTTCAAATCTGTTTCTGCTGACCGCTGCTGACACCATTACCTTCAAAATATTTATTCCTTAAGTACCATGACTTTGAGCTGACACAAGAAAGCATTGGCTTCCCAAAATCTCATGACCCCTTGGCACAGAAGGAACTAAACAAGTCAGGTAAATTTTGAACTGCTCCACACACACACTCAAGGGATTATATTTTGTCAGCTACTTCGAACAGACTGTGATCTGTAGAGTGCAGCAGATCAGAGGCAGAGAGATATGAGCCATATTTACCTTATCTGCCGATAGAAGAAACACGAGCCTGATGTATATGATCAGTCATAAGTCATAAGCTTCAAATTTACAGTTGCAGTTACTTGATCATTATCTTTAACATTATTTCCTTGGCAAGAAAACCCCTTAGATATAAATTTTCAAGTCTATCTGAAAATCTGGTAAAATAGGCTCCAGCATCACATGAACTGAAAAGCAGACACTTTAATGAATTCTGATTTGCTCTGAGTTATTTCCTTAACTTTATCACCTGTACCCAGAAACATTTAATTTTCTAATGAGAAGCCAAGAAGAAGTGGCAGCATGGTTATGATATGACTGCTTCTTTGCTTTACTAAATTTCATTTTTAGCTTTATAGTTTTTTCCTCAACCAAGAACAAAGCAAATCCCATTTGTCTTTATTGCTCTCTTAGAAGGAATTAAATACCCAGCTACTTACAGTTCAGTAAACTCCTCAAATCCTGCATGAACCCAATGAACAAAGCACATAAGCACATGCTTCTCTCCCGCAGACGCCAGTGAGATGTGAGCCTGTGCTTGAAAGATATGAGCAAAAGTGGGAATATTTATGCTTCTAAAGCTATGCCGGGTTAGAGATACCAGTGTTAATTGTAGAGGATCTGTGTAAAGGCACTAGATTTGTTCTGAAAATGGCATAGTTGTGTTGGTGTGATGTTACTCACATGGTAGCCTTATTTCTGAGCAAGAGTAACTAGCTCTAGCCCAGTGCCATGCTGACACAGCTTTGCAACTATGCTGCATCTCATCATTGTAACACTGCTCAGTGTAGAAATACTCTCTGTGAGGCTATGTGTTTGTACAGACTTTGAATTCAGTAAATATATTCCTTTGCACACTGTAGGATGAGTCTAAGTAAACTATGCTTATAACAGTCAGTGATGTTTCTTCTCCTTTATGTCCTGATTTGGCTATTTCCAGCTTTGCCAAACTTGGATCAAAGGCCAAGCTGTTGCAGCTAAAGTAATAAGCAGCAAAGCTATTGGCCATGCAGCAAAAAGGATGTTTCAGGACCTTGGCATTGTTTTGAGAACTATTAAGAGTTACTCCAGGGAAGCATCAATGTTGGGAAGCCCCTGAGAGCAACTGCAGGAGCTGTCACAGAGCGTGGGGAAAAGCTGCTCTAAGCTGTGATACAGTGCAGATTGCAAGAAGCAATGACTATGTTGTGAGACTGATCTCCTCTACTTGCTCCTTCAGCTCAACGGGACTGAAGACTTTCCACACTGCATCAATGTTTAAGCTCTTAAAATGCTGTGGACTTGGAAATGGAAGACAATTCTGTGAAGAATATGTTGTCATGGCTCTTTCCTTCCAGCCCCTTGGTACTCTGGTATCCAGTGCTACCAAATCATGCAAAGCAAGAACATCTATAGGATGAAAGTAAAGGGCTTGTGCCCTGGACCTTGAACTCAGTATTTTTGTGTTCCTCTGTCAGGAATCTGCTGGATTTCCAATCTCTTCAGCTGAAAAGTAGAAGGGATTGCAATGGTTCTGGACGAAAATGTAGTAGATGTCCAATATCAGCACAAACTTACACAGTGGATAACATCCAGCATAGAGATGACCACCTTGTCTGTCATAGCTCAAGAAACATTATGGGATTCTAACTTAATGTGATAAAATGTCATCACTAACATGAAATTCTAAAGCCATCACTCAATGATTATAATTAGCCCATGGCAAACTGCTCTGAATACTAAAGCAACTATAAAAGGCAAAAATTCTCTTAATTAGCAAAGATGCAGAAAACATGTGAGACTGACTCACAGCTGGGAAGGCTCCAATTAACCTGGCCCAGATTGAGATGATTAGGAGGGCAGCTCCAGTTGTGCAAAGGATGTAAAAACTGCTAGTGTGGTATTAGGTCTTGTATTTTTCCATCCCTGGGCCTGTTCTTCAGTGCTACCTTCAGGCACATCATCTGTTAACATAAAGTCGTTTCCTGAACTGGCTGCAGAAAAACAGACCTAAATCCAGCAAGCCCTCACAATACTCTGCAAACCTTTTCAGATATTAGCTCTTTCAGTGAGTATGATCTGTACAGCAATTTTTCTGCCTGGATGTCACATAGTCCTGTTCAAGCTCTTGTTCAATACTACTGCAGAGAAGTCTAGACCAAAAGGATTGGTAAAATTACCACCCTCAATTAAGAAAAAGCAAGAAAACATTTCCTTCCATGTAGTGGCAGCTTGTGGACACAACACCTAACACTGAGTCTCTGATTGTTGCATTGTTGCAGTTGAAAAGCTCCTTAGCCTGGACTGATCTTACACCTAACAAATTCAGTGGCTGCTTCTCATTGACTTCAGCAAGGGAAGATCACGCCACCTCCTTCAGATTCAGACCACAGGAGTACTGACCTGTCCTGCCAGTCACTGTACAAAACCAGTGTTGCAATGTGTGCGGGAGCCACAGTTTAATTTAGTTTTAACAGCAATAGCATAGTTACTACTGATAATCAGGGCAACAGGTATTTCTGCACAAGCCAGTCACTCAGGCACATACTCAGCTTCTCAGAAATGTTTTGTTTGCATCCCATACTCTAAAATTCAGGTATGTCTGTATCAGCTGCAGTCATATCTCTGCAATGCATCTTACGAAAGAGCATTAAATAATTGCATTCCTTTAAAGGAGAGATGGAGAAATACCCATCAGCACAACTGCAGCATTCCCAAGCAAAATGTAAATTATAGTTAGACATCCAAAAGTGATCGTGAATGAGATGGGCAGAGTAAAACACGCTAAATTTTTTTCCAGTCCCTAATTCTTCTACATGCACCCACAATCAGCCAGGATACAGGTCAGTTCATTGCAGGTGATGGGTTCTTATAGCAGCACCACCAATAACGTTTCTGAAACATTTAATTTGCTATAAGAAACTATGCCAAACCTTTGAGTTGCAGGACCTTATACATGATTTTGTTGAATGATGACATGAGCTCTTAGAAACTTCAAATGCTAACAACGCCTGCATCATTTCTCCATGTGCTGCCATGAAGATATCACCTGTCTTTCACACTATTCACTGATTGCTGAGGTGCGTGGGAGAGAACCAACAACTCAGAACAGATCTAAGGTCCATCAATCAACACACCACCAAAATCCATACGGATTCAATGTTGAGAGTATAAGGGAGTTGTTTTCAGAAATAACAACAATGAAAATGGACATTTTTTTGGCAGAACTAAAACTAAAATGTCAACCTGCATTACAAAAAGGAATTAATTGAAAATCTCATTAATTGCTGACAGTTTAGTAGGTCCAAAATTATGTATTTATGTTTTTTTATATTCAAATCCATGTTACCTTTTATTTCTCACAATAAATTGACCTGTATTTACTTTTAGTTTTTCAAAAATTACAAATAAAAATAACTGGAACTATATTATTTTTATTGTTTTTAGACAAGAACTGGCTAAAATTCTGGAAGGAGAACTGCAGTTTTCAGTTAGAATTGAGCAAAGACTAGAAATAAGCTGTTACAAAAAACTAGAATACAGATTGGAACAACTGTCCTTATCACTGGAGGGCAGTATAAGTACCAATATAGGCTAAAATAGCATAACTCCAGCATCCTCAACTAAGTGACTTTATCTATCGGAACAGCAATTGCTGCTGCTTTATAGTGGCCAGCTACAAACAAGAGATCCTGCAGACAGCAGGTGAGACCTGCCACTGAAAGACAGAAAGACAATTTTCTTGTCATCAGTTTTTCTTTATCGTTAAAATTTCCCAGACCAGACCTGGGTTGGGAGAGAGAGGAACTTTCCATGGCCAGAGAGCTTCTGGAAATTAAATTTGTTTGCAAAATTCATATTGAATTTTTCTCTAATTTTAATAGCAAATATGGTTGCAGAAGCCCTCATCGTGTCATGGCTATGACCAAACTTGAACGCAGTCCCAAGCCAGGCAACCACTAGCCTTGTTTCTTGGAGCTCAGCAGAGTTTAAGGGCTTGGTGGATGAAATGAGACTGTTTCATCTGCAACATGCATAGAAAACTTTGTCAAACTTTTCTATGTCCTTGTCAATGAAGAGAAGAGGAGAATTTCATGCCACAGTTCTGGGTTACCTTTTCTTAATCATAGCAATCTATGAAGTTTCTGGACTAGGCATTCCTTCGAAAACAATGAAAAAAAAGAATGTTAATTCTATGGGGTACCTCTGTTACTTTGGGCCAAATGTACATGAAAGTGAAACTAGAACAGGATCAACATGAGCAGAAATGGCAGCACCTAGTTCAGGCCAAGAGAAACAGTGTTGACTTCTTCTGGTTTCATGCAAAGCCAGAGCCTCTGAGGCAACAGTAAATCTCTGCTTCATTAATTTTGGCTGGTGTGAACATCTAGTCCCAAGTAAGACTGTATAAGCAGCTATGATATAATCAAGGAAAATTCTTTTATGTTTCCCCTTCAAATAAATCTGACAGAAGAAGAATGGTGAAAATTGTGTACTTTACACCAAATCAGTTAAACCAAATAAAAACAGAAAATGGAAGAAAAAGAAAGAAACTCTTATGGCAATGTTAGTAAATTTGTTGATTAAACATTTCTGATACAACAGCCTTAAGTCAGACACAGAAACTTGAGGTCAAAGTCCTCAGTAGGTAAGGAAATGTGCTTCATTTGCAGCTATACGATTCAGGCTGACTTGTGTCAGCTGAGATTCTTGGCTGTATGTGCAGGAATCATCCTGATAAGCTAATTAGCTTGATTTCCAGAAGAGCCTGCGCAATGGATTGACAAGAGGGCATTTGACATGGGACCAGCACAGATGCGTTGCTACAGCTGGGTGTCTATTGTGTAGGTTGCAGAATTTGGTAGTCCTTAATTTCTAGGCAGAAAATTGGTAAATTTCTGTAGTATGACTAGCGATTTGCAACATGAGCTATACAATTTTGATGACAAATAATATTTCAACCAAAGTAATTTCATGACTTCTTGCAATTCAGCTGAACACCTGAACCTCGGTCAGGTGCCCTCTCCAATATGAACAACATGGTCATGTCCTCTGATCCTGCACCATCCCCGCCTTTTCATTTGAAAGGAAACCAAGTCCCTGGGTAAGGACAGAGTCTTAGTCCACTAGGTTCCCTCTAGACAGGGTACCAAGGACCAGGACTTCAGGATACAGCCAGAGACTTCAAGGTAAAACCCAAAGATTACCTTTTGCACTGGATGGAGGAAATGTGAATGAATGTGAAATACATGATTTAATGTGTCGTTCTAAGCTCGCTATTTACTCAAAGGCCTGAGAGATGCTCATGCTGGTACCTCCATTATCAAGAGCAAGAGAAGTGATAGCACAGAGGCAGGGGCAGATCTCGTAGCCGTGGGGCAGTGCAAGCACGATGTAGGCAGATTCCCTCAGGCTTCCCAGAGGTGGTCAGAGAAAACCTGAGAAAACCATGCCCCATGCCTTTGCACTGGAAGGGCTTGAACTCCCAACTCTACCACCGCGGGAAAAGGACCTGAGAGGTATCAGGGTTGCAGAGGGGAGGGGAAGCCTGAATGTGAAAGCAAGAGAGAACTTGGTGAGAAAGGAGCTGTTGGCATGAGCAGTTGGTGAAGAAAGGAACTGGGTTATGTCCTATAGAGGCCATTATCTAGTCAGCTCAGTCTGGGAAATCTAAACGTTTGGTTGCATTTAACATAGCTTCAGGGCAGCTGTAAATTGTCTATGTGCCGATAGTCCATGAGGGTCCATATGCCAGCTCAGGGCACCAATTCCCTGACTCTGACCCACTCTTCCCAAGTCCTGAAATGCCCTGCACCTCTTGTGAGGAAGGAGGTGCCAGCTCCTGGTGCTGTCCGAGGTCTTAGCTGCACATTTGCTCTTAAAAAGAAACCCTGTTCATTTCCTCTAAAACTAAATGTAAGGGAACAGGCACCTGACAAAATGGTCCTGTAATATGCATTAATACTGAATATCTTTCTATTAAAGAAAGGGAAAATTCTAATATTTAAGAGTAATATATTTTATTGAAGACTTCAGTCTTTGAAAGACATAAGTATTTAGTATAGACTTTCAAGCTCAGTAAAAGGCTGTTAGACAAATATGGTCATGGTATATAATCTTGAAAAATATTAACAGTTTTCAGCAACAAGGGAGCTTTATGTGGGAAGAAAACCAATATTGACTTATGGTGTTTATTTGTAGCATAGTAAAGTTGCCTACACCTGAGAAATTCCAGTAATTATACACCTAATGCTAAATTCATACAAAAAAAGGTTAAGCAAATTCTGCAACTTAAAGGGAGATAGAAAAGCTGACCATTATGGGCTAAAAAAAAATGCACAAGCATTACATCAAATTAGGGTGCAAATGGACATAAATAACAGCTGGAAAAAATTACCTTCATCTTCCCTACAGTACTTGCTTAATTCAGTCCTTTTTGTATTCTTCCTGTAGTGACTCTTGCCTGCTTACAACTGTGTTGTTTGTAATGCTCCAGTCACCCATCTGCCATCCTGATCCATTGCCCATCACCAGCAAATTATTTATCAACATTTTCATTGCAGTTACAATGAACAGAGATGCCTCAGAGGGATTAGTCTGACCCCACTTTAGACATGTGCTCTCAGGTATACGAACTAGTTATCTTAGGCTATTCACCAGCTCTGGTAGCTGCTGTCAGATGCGTGCAAGGGCCCTCATCCTAAAGCAACTATCTGAGCTAGATGAATTGCAGTACCTATTTCTCTCCTTTGACTATAGCCCAGGAGGGGAGGTTTTTGATATCTGATATTTACATGTCCCTTTCCATCTGGTTGTGTGCTTCCATAAAGTATTAGCTACAGACTTCACAGGGGAAGACTTCTTTCATGAAAAGACACTGTTTGTCTTTAGACTCTTAAATGCTTATAGTGCCTGTGTTTCTACCGAGCTCATATTTTAGGGCAAAGTTTTTTAAAAAGCATTATTCTTGTAAGAAACAGAGATCGGTTACACTGAATCTTTTTAATGATGTTGAGGAAATGTCCTATTTAACACCTTCTGTCTCCTTTTAGAATAGAATATCTGCTTATCCCAGTCCTTAGGCTGACAAAGACTTATGGGCATATCTTTATATACATCCTGATGGATCCACTGAAGCCAATGGGATTATTCACAATGGTTACAGCTTGGCAGTTGCATCTTTTTGTGCAGCAGTGGGGACTTGATTTCTTTTCCTGGTGTACATAAGTGTTCCTCACCAGATGCAGCCCAAGGACATGTATAGTGTGACTCTCCACTTCTGCCCCATTCATGTCACCATTCACATTTAATTTAATTAAAAAGCAACAGATGACACCATGGCAAGTTTTACACTAGGCACAAAGCCAGCTTTTGGATTTTTTTATTGGCAAAGCTGAATTTAACTTCATCAAGCAATTCCTCTCTTATCCATAATAGAGGCATATCCAGCACTTCTCCAGAGTATCACTTAAAAGAAATAATGAATTACATTAAATGAAAAGTTTCATTTTTTCTTTTAAAAATGAGCTTTAACATCATAAAATACTGTATTCTCATTCTGAGTCAAATATCTTCTTGTTATTTTTCCGGAAAAAGTGCTTAGCAAGGCTTTGTTCTTGCCTGAGTGTGGTATGACTGTAACAAATCACTAAAATGTCCCTGAGATGTCTCACATCAGGGAAATTGAAACCCTGAAAAATATATGTGCTTGGCACGGTCTTTCTACATATTGTGAAATTGCTACTATAATTGCAGGATTTAGTATGTTATGGGAAAAAGGCCTTTGCTTTTAAGGCCTCTCTTTCTGCAAAGCTCATATTTAACTTGAAGCGCAGAGATAAGTGCACCCTTATTTAGCTCAGTACTTAAACACATGCTTAAATGTAAAGATGTCCCAGCCCATGAGACTTAAGAATTTGATTAAACTAAATCATTTACTTGAGTGCTTTGCCAGATTAAGATCTTCAGAAGTAAAATACCAGTATGAATATAGGCTGCATTAGTGTCTAAAGATATAATTTTGCTAGTAAACCAAGCAATGTCAGGAGTTGCCCTGTGGCCCCGAAGGAGGCGGGCATGGTATGTTGATGTCCATACTATTAAACTCTCCTGTAGTCTAAAAAAACCAGGTAACTGTAAACAAGCTGTCTGGTGGGAATTGTCCCTGGGCCATGCCAGCACCTGGACTGTGCCTAGGAATTGCTGGGGAGAGAGCTGGTTTTCTGGACCAAAGCTGTGCCAGAGATTTCCCTAGATATTTTGAAGATTAATTCCAGCACCCGTATCATGCCATAACCTGGAATCACCTCTGAAGGTAACTGCTTCAGTCTTAAGATGTTGCACCCTAAGTTTTGTGCTTCAACTGGCTTTATCATGCCCAGGTCTTAGAGCAGGTTTCATGGTGCTGTTCAGTAGCAGTTTGTTTTTCTACACATGGCTCTCTGAGGTAGTGAGAAGAGAAAAAGTTCTTGTTCAGGGCTAGATACTGTCACTGTTTAGGCTTTCACAGCTAGACGAGCCCTCTCTGAAGTTCCCACACAGGTGCAATAATTGCAACTAGGCTGATACCTTGGTCACTCTTTGGTTTTCCACCTTATGGTGGAAAGCTGATCTAGCCACAGAACTGAGTTTTGCAACTACCTCTTCTTTTTCTGTAGAGGCAAAATCACACATCCCACAAATCCTACATATTTAGTATTTGAGTGTACATGTTGGGAATGAGGGCCTATGTCTGAATGGGTACATACTAACACTTCTGCTAGGCCAGATGATGTAAAATCTCTCTTGACATGGAGTTGAAACCAATGGGATTTGCTCCAAGAGAAAGTCTGCTTCTGGCAGACAGGATGTTTTCATAGGTCAGGAATTATCTTCCGTGTGATAAATGTGAAAAAAGTTCAGTCCTTATTGATGAGAGGAAATAAGATCAAAGAAGTATCATGCCAGAATTGCAAGAGAAATAGAAAAAAAATGTTTTGGACCAATTTATTCATGGAGACTTTTACTCTCTATTCAATTGACATTCCTATTCAAAATCCCATGTAAAAAATTTATATCTTTGACTGAATCTGAAATAATTCATGTCCTATTCTCAAGTGTCTTATTGAAACAAAAGCGATGCTCTTTGTCCTTTACAGAGGAACTCAGCAAAATATCCCATATATAGCTGGGAAACTGAGAAGCAGTTTTACAGCAGAGGGTTGCCACACTGCTTCACCCAGGGATATATCCCTTCTCCAGCAGAAGCTGTGCTAATCTCTTCATGATTTTAGTACATAAGCAGGGTAGACTCTGATGTGTGCTCAGAACTATACAGCTGATATTGCCGGAATAGTGGTGTTGCAAGTAATGAGGAGACCATTATCAATCTGTGTTAGATATACTGTCTGGAGTACCCAGCAGGCTGATGCAGAGGGCTTGAAGTTAAACAGGACACTGTTGAGGTACCATTAATTTTTCTCTAGTTAAGGCTGTATCAGCATTTCCAGTAGAATACTTGTTTCCAGAGGCTTGTATAATTCAGCCTGGCAAATGTGCTCTGAACAGAAACTTGGCACAAAATGTTCCAAACAGGGGCAATATTTTCTTTTTTGAGGGCATGAAGAAATGCCCATTTATTTTTGCTTCTGAGACAGAAAAGCAGTGAAAAACTAGGCATTTGTATGATAAAAGCGTGCTGAAAAAAAGAAATCCCTACAGTAAAAAGAACTAGAAAGAGTAGAAGTTTATGAGATAAAATGTGCAGAAAAATGGAAATTTAGGCCTAATTATTTTCTGAATTTTCTTACAGACACTTTTCTATCTGAAGAAAGTTTTTAGCTCTTTGGGTGCTGTTATAAATTAGCTAGTTCTGTACCAGTGTCTGCACTTTGATGCATCCAAGCATCTTCCATTTATTTCAACAGGGTTATGCTGTCAGAGTTTTCAAAAATAAATAGGAAAATTTTGAAGAGGTTGAGAGCACACACAAAAGATTAAAGTACAAAATAAGTTGAGCTGCAAAGGAAAGATAGCCTCAGGGAGTGGGAAAGAGAAACTTTATTTTCTTTAATAAGGAAGCAGGGAGAAAATAAGAATAGTGTTGTGGGCACATTGGTACATCAGTGAGGAAACAAAGAAAACACGGAAAGATGAAGATCAGAACTGCTTCACATTTACTTGTTTTCAGCAGGATTTTGATTGCCTGTCTGGGCAAGAAGGCCAGATCCTTGTGTTTGGCCTGAAAACCCACAACCCACCTCAACCTTGTGGTTAAGCAATGACATTTCACACCCCTACGGGTAGGATGAGCATCTGAGTTTCACATCGGATCCTTTGTTTTTAAGCCATGAAGGAGGTAGAAACAGTTGGGGAAAAGAACACCTTGAGGATTAAAAGGAAAAGCTTCCAGAAAACTTTCTTCTACCTGAATGACATGTCAGAAGAAGCAGTTGCACCTCCCCAGTGTTGGGCAAGTGAGGTGATGTGTGGGGCTCTGTAGTGAGAAATGGGGATCTCTCAAAGAACACCTCTAAAAAAGCCCCTGAAGTCTTCTTGGTCAAAGATGTATGCCTGTGAGCTGCTGTGATCGCATATTCCTGATTACTCCTGGGGAAATTATGAATGCTGGCACTCAGTGCCAAGTAGTTACCTCTGCATATCTCCAGGAGATTGTGGTGTTGCTGCTCGTAAGAAGGCAGAGAGCAAGCTGTGCTTGCAGCGTGGTGTGCACCTTTCAGCTCTCATTCACAGCTTCGTCAGGTAAGGAAGCAGCTCTGAATCTCCTCCCCGAGTGCGTGTGAAACCCAAGATGGGATCCCTTCCTTGCTGTACATGGAAAACAGGTCATGGAGAGGCCCATGCTAAGGTGGGAGAACCTGCATCACTTGCTGTGTGACATTGCTTTATGCAAGACTACGGTGAAAAGAAGCATTTAAGTGATGAATGAGCTTCTTTCCATATTCAGTTTCCTTCCCTGTTCAAATGCCTTCTTATTAGTTTAAAATGGTATGGAAGAAGAATCAAATTTTTGACTGTCTATAATTGGATTACACTACCCTCCAAACAACATGTTTCACTTGGTTTTCACTTCACCTTAATCTTCTGAGATAGCCTTAACATAATTTTTTATTTAAATCTTTGTTGGAGGATACACTGCCTCTTTGTGAAGTATCCCTTTTCTCCAACACTACATATCTCTTGCTCACTAACTGCCTAACTTTGCTTCCTTTCAGTGTTTCCTAGGACATCAAATGAGAGCTCAAGGTACTCAAAAACCTAGTGTTGCAATGAAAAAGAACTTATTAAAGTTTATAATTACAGAAAAATTAATCAAAGAGACTTAGCATGGTACTTGCATAAAGACAATAAGCCAAGTTCTTGTCATAGTGAAATATGGAATAACTCCATTGAAATAAATCTTAATTATGTTCGAGTCAATACTCAGTGTGACTTAATTAAGAGTAGAGCAGCGAGAGCCTTTTGGGAAAAAAGAACACTGATTACACAACTACTTTACTTCATATTTCTTCCTTCCCCCCTGGTTCTCTTCCTTCTCACTGGAGAAAATTTCAAAACTAGAGTTGTTCAAATGAACTCAAATAGATATTAGTGTGTGGCAGGTTACATCCTAAATAGGAACTGTCTGAAGTAAAAGGATGAGAACGATAACCCTGAAGATAATCTCTTTAAATTATACATGCAAGGTGCCATGCATCCATACCTATCTTGGCCATAAAAAATATGTTGCTTTGTTAGGTAATAAATTTATGAAACATCAAGTACTGGACTACAGAGGTGAAGACTTAACTCTAATAAAAAAGACAGAAGAGTAGATTAATTAAGGTTAAAATATCTCGCATGGGAAAGTGTAAAGAAAAAATTACAGAAAGAAAATATATCTTCACTGCAACCTCCTGAATGCAGCATGCAACAATGGCTATAGAGTATAGACAGATATATTGTTCAACAAGCATATCAACAGTGTAAGAAAGAGGTTCATTTGTCATGATTTCACTTCTTACCAGACAGAAAGCATGCAAAGCTAGGTATATCATGGCAATAAATCTGTTGACTTCAACAGAGTTATCTCAACAATGAATTCAAACCAATATACTTTGAGGGAATGAAACCAAACCAAGTAGGAAATGCACACAGGGTTCTTTGCAGCTTATGTAGACCATATATGAAACCAGACATTAAAGGAACATATGCAATACCCCAGGAGACTTATGGCAACTGGGAAAAAAGTGTATAATGAAGATCCAATATGCAGCATGTATCAGAGTGTCAAATTGCTTTGCATGGGCTGTGTCCTTTCTTCACAGGTACTTATGTAGCTCCAGTTGAGCTGAACAGGTGCTGCAGAAAGGGGTGGAATTTATTGAAAAGGACTGAAAGCAAAATAAGAAAAAAAACGGAGAAGGAATTAAAAAATATGGACTCCTCATCCCCAAATGATTCCAGTGTGAACTGAATTATAGAAGAAAATAATCTTTTTTTTAGCTTGAGATGAAAGTTTTTCTGCAGACTGACATATCTGCAGGAGTAACAGTTGCAACGACCTTTTTTGGTGGATGTGGAAAATGGTTGATAAATAAAGTAATAAAATTACATCCATGGAAGATCTGGTTTGTTTTCTGCTCCACTCCCACATTGAAGTAGAAATAAAAAACTTCTAGTCCCAGAGTGTAATCTATATGTTTTGTGCCTGGTATATACAAGTGCTACTGCGCATGCGTGATATTGAGAGAGAAGCTGGTTTGACATCTCATCAAACTCTAGCTCATTTGTGTGATCCCACCTTCAATATTGACATCTTCTGATTTCTTAGCTCACCATTCTTTGCTAGGGGAATTCCAGTGGCAATTTTTAAATTATCTGTTCTGCATAAAAACCTTATAAGCCAAACATAAAACTTGAGCTGAGCTACTCCTGGGATTTACCCCTAAAATAGATGCTTGGGAAGCAAGATTTTAAAGTTTTCTCCTTTTCTATTTCATTTGATATTTGTTCATTTTAAGTGGGGTTAATCTCACCAAATCTGGATGAATCTGCATTGCCCATGTCTGTGTCTGAACTAATAACGCTGAGCTTCCTTCATCACCAATGGACAGAAATACGCATTTTTAAAGGCTTGATTCATTTAGTCCTAATGCACAGCTGTAAAATGTGTGTGTGTCTGTCCCTCTCCTATGGCCATTAAGGGAGCTCAGATATAAATATCTACATTGTCAACATCCAAAGTTAGATGAGATGAACCCTGGCTTTGATGACTTTGGAAAATGTTACTTTCTTCAATACAGTGCATGACAGAGACCCTGGGATACATCTGGGAAGAACAAGAGAAGACCAGCAACTTCCCCTGTGACACCTCCAGAAGTGATACCCAAGGGTCACAGTTGTGCTGCAACAATCCAGGTTTTGTATGGACAGTGGAGGAAATGTAAGAAGATATGGAAAGCTTGACATTCATAACCGACTGTTCTAAAAAGGATGGATATTGCACAATGTCTTCAAGATGCAAATCAAGGTCAGTAAATACTTCCCAACTAGAGACACGTCTGAGCCATAACCCAACATTAAAACATCCCCTCCTCCTAAATCTTACTAAACTATTTATATGTCAGTTTTGCAGCTGGCCGATGAATATCTTGGATCAAACCAGTAACCCTGATCTAGCTACACCTGAAGTTTAGATCTAGATTCAAACTTTGGAAGCTTTACCTATCTAGAAAGTTTATCTTTCTCTAAAACCTGTTGCACACAAAAGGTCCCTTGAACAATCAAGAGCTTTGACCGCTCCTAAAACACAGAGGTCATATTTGGCAAATGGTAATGGCAAAGTACAGAAAATATAAAGAGGCAAAACTGCATTCCTTGGAAACAGAAGCAGCTAATGAACATTAGAACTGGCGTTTAAATGGCTTTTTGTGCTGCAGGTGAATTTTCTCTGGCTCTCCCTAACCATGAAACAATAGGAAGAGGTGAGAGATGTCACAGAACAAAGAATCAACATCTTGCAGAGAGCTTTTTAGTGAAACATATGTACACACCCTCATCAGCAAACTCTGCAGGTTTGAGACTGAGTTAACCAGCCACAAATAGACATGTATACACATTTTGGAAGGCAAACAGCTTCCAGACATCTTTTAAAGGTACCCACAAGTAATACTAAGTAGACATAAATACTCCATATAGTGATATCTTTACATAGTGTCCTCATGGATACTATATATTCAGGAAGACATTGCTCATGTAGGTGATTCTATACCATACTCCAGAGAGTAGAAAGCAAGCCCTTTTAAAATACTGAAAGGGGAGATGGACATGGCAAGCTCCAGCACAGAACTGGGCCAAGAGCAAACTGAAATGGCTAGATCTGTTTTCATCCCTTCTTTTGGGCTACTAAGCCATATAGTTTACAAAACAGAGAAAGTCATTCATAGTTCTTTACAGTACGATTTCTAGCATCACATAGTAACAGCAGATTTACTGCACTCTCCCGTGAAATTTCAACTGCCATAACAAAGCTTTATGTTGCAGACGATCAACACTCAAATATTTAGGAGTAATAATAATAAAGACATTTCGCCCTCCCCTCCCCTTCCCACAGGGGATTGATCTGTCTTTTTACAACTAGGGGATGATTCAGCCCCGTGCAAACTGTAACAACATCTTTTTCGTGTGTGTGGCAAGTATTTGACTGACATTTTGCTTAAAGAAGGGGAAAATCCCACTTCCTGCAGCATATTGCAGGGACCAGCAAATATATCCCTTCGTCCGTTGGACCAAATATATAAGGATAATACTGTGCGGGTGCTCCAGAGCTGACTCAGCTGTTACATGATCACATTATGCCTGTGATATGCAATCCATCATTACGTTTAAAGTGCCTACTTGATTAATATTCAGTATTTAATGTCAACAATGATAAATTAAATTCCAAAAGTGTTACACTGCAGGAACTGCAAATACTGCTGCAGTGGCCTGGGTTAGTTTCATGAGCTCTGTTAGTTCAAGGGGAATTTCACAATTCAGAAATACCAAAATGTGTGTATGGTATTAGTTACCAGCTGTGACCTCTTGGAATAAAGATTATGTGTCACATTTAAAGAAACTAAATGTTAGATTTCCAAATGGCTATGATTATTTCTTCTCCTATATAAACAATACCTCTATCCCTTAGCAGTAGAGCTTTGCCATCCATATTCACAATAACACTCTAATTGTGGTGTTACAGATATACATGGTATAGTAGAATTGGGAAGTACTTTGGCTTAGATTGTTTTAAACATTTACTTCCCAAGTGCATAGGTTTCATCTTAACCAACTTGCTTAAGAAAATAAGAAAAAAATACCATGGCATTTTTTTATCTCTCTTGGTCTTCTTCCCTTTTCTCATTTGAAATGTTGTTGTTTTTTTCTTTTCCATGGACAATTTTATCAAACAAATCTGCCTTTTCCCCTACTGTTTACTTAACAGTAACTCTTTTTTTCACCTTTGCTTCAGTCTTACATACGACAGATTAAGCAATTCCCATTAGAGCTACAGTTTGAGATTCAGAAACACTTAATGGCTAACAGACTCTTCCCTGGTGGAGAATGAGGATTCAAAGGAAACATTTGAGATTATTTTTACTTTCATTATTTTTGTTAAAAAAAGTTTGCACCTTGATGTGTCATGAATACCCCTTCCTGATCTTCCTTTGCCTTGTCAGACCTGGCCAGCACAAGCAGCTGAGATCTTTGCTCTATTTTCCCTGCATCTCTGTGCAACGCTTTTTTTAAAAAGAGAATATACTATTATTTTTTCTAAGCCTTTCAGACTGCTGTAACATGATCAGGATTCTCCTGAATCTCTATGCATTCAATCTCTTCTCGTTCCTTCCTTTTGGCCCGTTTCTTTTTCTTGTGGTGCTTTTTGGAAGGTGGGAAAAAAGTTAGAAAGACGGGCAAAATAACAAAACAGTGCAGAAGTGTGCAACTGCCAGCAAGCAGCAAGCATTTGAACAGTGTGAAGGTCAAGTTTGAAGGCACAAAGAGAAGGGGGACCAACCCAATAAGAAAAGAAGAAACGTTCTGCAAAATGGCTGTCCCATGCTCTTGGAGGGAGTTCTTTATACACTGAGTTCGGGTGTGCTCAGTAGCTAGTACAAATGTATAAAGCAGGGGTGCACAGTGATCTATGGCAAAATTCAAAGTGTAGATAAGGCACAGTATAGAAATGCAATCCATGTCTACATTCCATAAGGTCATCAAGCCAAGGACGCCCAGCTCTATCGAGGTGACACTGAGAATTAACCAGAAATTTCCCAGAGGATGGATAACCAGGAAAAAGGTCAGTATTAACACCAGCAGGATGCCAAAACCAGAAATCAGGACAGGCATAGTTACTGATAAACCATAGTGGTCCATGAAAACAAAGGTAGGATTGAACACAATGAACTTGATGCTCTGTATAAGAGAGAGTGGCCTCAGCTTCTCCAACAATTCTACCGCCTCCCTCTGTGTGTTTTCACTAGTCCTGGCCACCAGGTACAAACGAGAAGCAATTATGTTGTTCTCATCTCCAGCTTTGGAGAAAATGATGTCATTTTTGAAGTGCTGGAATTCTGGCTTTTTTAAAAAGGAGCTCTGGAGGATGCTGATAAAGTCACTTTTGTTGGTTGCACTGATGTTACCCACTCTAAGGTACTGGTAATACTGTTCAATCCAGGACACTGTATTGAACCCTTGGCTTAGTGTTTTTAGGTCTTCTTGTACAGTGCCATTCCAGTACTCCAGAGGTTCATAAATGTAGAAACCTATCACTGGGCTGTAGTTGCTGAAATACTTTTGCTGTATGAGGGCATAGGAGACACTTGGAGACTCACTGGCAAGAAGGTTGATAATGTTGGCTCCATCATTAATCTGTAAGCACCCCATAAAGGAGAAAGAGGCATAAATAAGATACAGTATCACCACAAATGGCTTGACATAGATATTGGTAATCCACTCATTGTAATGCTCTCGGAGGAAATGCTGGATAAAGTGATGCTGGTACGGGTTGGTCTCATGATGAGAAGTATGGTGATGGCCATCGTTCATCATGGTCTGGAACCACACAGGTTTCCGGTCCAGGTATTCTGCTGAAGGAATTTTACAGCAGAAGATGCTGTGATAACGGTTCTGCTCCAACTGGCCAGCAAAGACCAGGCAGGAACCAAAGAACGAGAAGATATAGAAGTAGTTCAACAGGATGGAGACACACATGTTCTGGCAAAAGACTTTTACAGCTTCAATGTTGGTGAAAGGGCTTGCACCCATGCCGAAGGCTATGAAATACAAGGAGCTTGTCATTGTATAGGAGACCATGACATCTGAGTAGGCATCTGCTACTCTGTCCTTGAATGGCAGATTCTCTCTGGTTCGACGCCATCCTGAAAGAAGTTCAAACACTCCTTTGGTTCCATGACCTGAAATGAGAAAACAAAGTATATACATGTCCATATGTAAAGGGAGGTCCATCATCCTCCAGGTTTTTCATCCTCCAACAGGCAAAAAATTTTCTCAGCTAAGCTTCGTTATGATATTGTCACCAGTTAAACAAACGGAAAATTGTGGAGTGTCTGTCTAAAGCTAGGTACCAGAATTCATATGCAGGTGCTTAAATCAACAGCCTGATATTCTGAGACTCTCCATGCTCAGAAATGAAATGATGAAATACCCTTTAAAAGACACTCATTGATTTTAATAGACATTGAATATAGTTCCCAAATGGACTGCCTATATAGGACAAAGGAGAACATTAATTCAAGTCTGGGCTTCATTCTTGAAACTCCTTGTGGCATCCTACTACACCTTTCAATGTTTAAGGGATTCAGTTTGAAACACTTACAAATGCAAGTAACAACATTTTCTTCCAGAGAGTATAAATTAAAGACATTATTTGAGAAATGAGGAGGTGTGACCAAGAAAGGGATACCTTGGTTCTTCATGCTGGACAAAGGAAAAAATTTACTGCCATTAAGTACAAATAACCAGAATAATTTGTATGATTGTTCTTTACCTACTGAGTGAAGTTGGAACTTCTCAGTGATAGCAGAAGTTTCCACGCTATAAGAAAGTTGATGTGCTGGTGGTAATAATGGAGAGTACAGTATTGGCTAAATCACTGGTCCACATCCATTGCCTAGAAAACTTATGGGTTTTTTTCATTATTATGTCTGTCTCTCTTTTTCTCTCTCAGCTATCCAGAGCTCCTCCTGCAGAGAAGGAATTCCCTTAGCTCACATGAGATGACACTCAGAAAAGAGCCAGGCAAGATCAGTGCTCCATGACAGGTTCTTACTTTGTATTCCATGCTGAGAAGTATTTTAGGGTATGATTTTTTAATAAATTAAAGCTTAATACAGACTTACTTTCATTTTAC
This sequence comes from Platalea leucorodia, assembly GCF_965183815.1. NCBI lineage: Eukaryota > Metazoa > Chordata > Aves > Pelecaniformes > Threskiornithidae > Platalea > Platalea leucorodia. The sequence continues at coordinate 121,083,397 of NC_138825.1, read as the reverse complement.
TCATCCCAGTCACAGTCCAGGAAGTCTACAGCTATTAAACTTTGGGACAGAATGGTAAAGTTGAAGCTAATCTTACTAGAAAAGGTTTAACTAGTAAAAGTTATTCATTATGTATACATATTCATATAATTTATATGTTGAATATATATATACACACAAACACACATATTTTTTATTTCCCATTAGAGAATTTCAATTTGGGCAAAATATAAAAAATAACATTAAAAAATACAGCCAAAAGGGTTTGGCTTTCAAATAAAAAGTTTGGTCAAAAATTAAAAACACGTATTTGGGTTTGGATGAGAAAGTGGAAGTTCTCTGCACTTTGGATCAAGCCCTGACAAAATTCTGGACAATGTAAGGAAACACACTACTGAGCAGAGAAAGAAGTAGAAGCAGATTGCAGATGCTCCTAGCTCTGTTTGTGTGCCTTCACTCTCTGCAGTAGAAGAATTGAGCGCAACAAAGCATGCACAAAGGTAATTTTCTTGTAACAAAACCAGAAATATGACAAGAGGAGATTTGCAAATAATGAAGTGTGTAATAGTGAACAAAAAGTCTGTTGAGTTTGTCTTTTGATTTAAATTGTTTGGATTCATACAGCTGCTTATGTTGCCCAAAGCAGACTCCTGACAGCCATTCTAGACAGGGAAAATTACAGCATAAACTGTCAAGTTCTGTGAATGTTACCTGTTTTACTGCAAATCAGTGTCCCTAGTGAAAGATAAACATACAGTATAACAGAAGTCTTACAGTTAGCAAAAAGCTTGTGTGGAAATGTTGCTCTCTTATGAATCAGCATCTTGGTACAGGAGGGACCTTGAATTCCCTGGTAAGTTTAGAGTGAGCCTGTTCAAATTCTCAAGGCACGGCTGTCTTGCACACTGTCACTTTTGGACCATCAAACAGAAAGAATTGGCTCTTTGGGCTGAGTAAAGCTACAGAATCCAGTGATTTGGATGCAATTTTATATTATGCTTAAAATAAGCGTGTAAGTACCCTGCAGGGTGTGGACCAGGCTGGGTGGTCACCACTTCCAGTGCCCATGTCCTGGCATGGTTTAATTTAACGGTATAGGAGCTGTATTTCATTCTCTTTTGGGGACAATAGAGCACAATGATCTCCCTCAGATGTCTGTGTTCAGCCCCTCTCCATCTACCGATTCATTTTGGATGGTTCTTTTCCAGACATTTCTGACAAAGTCCCGTTAATATATGACTTTACCACTTAAAACTTGTTCATATCCCATATGTCCATAACACCTGTCTTTCTGAGCCAGTTCCTGACCTCATTCTTGCACCTTCTCTTCCAGCTTTAGGCACTCCTTTCTTACTCTCTCTTTTTGTTTTCTTCTCTTATGAAGAAGGCTGAGGGGGATGACTAGTAGCACAGGATTTCTGCTCCTGTTGCTGGTGTCATTCATCCCATCTCCCCATCCCATCAAGACTCTTGCACTGAGGGCGGAGTGATCTTAGTGAGTGGAGATGCTGTTTTTTACCTCAGTTTCCTCTCTTCCCCCCACTGTCCCAGGTACCTTGCTGTGATCTAAGACTAAGGGAATCCTTGGTCCACAGACTGCACATTGGAAACACTAATTTAGGGTATAGCTGAGACTTTGAGAACATCTGTCCTCTCTAACTTCTCTCTTCTCCCTTTGACAACACAATGGTACCCACGTTGCGTCGAACCAAGGATTGTTCTACCTCTGTCTAGTTGACCTGACAAAGTGCAGGGACAGATTTTCAAGAAAAAGATGTTGGAAACATATAGATTAATTCTTTTCCATTTCAACCTCTGAGTTTTTTGTATTCAGCCAAAAGGCCTGCCAAAACTGGAGGCTGTGTTTGCAACATCATGTTTGGAGGCATTGAGGGACCTTTATTCATCTGTCTAAACCATTTCTAAATGAACTCATGCTTTTGGCCACCACAGCCTCCTGCTACCAGGACCTTTATAATTCTATTACTTGCCGAATGAAGGAAGGACTGGCTCTTTTTTGTTTCAAACTCTCAGCCAGTATAACTCTACGGCTGAACTAAGCAAAATGTAAACCTGTTGGTCCATGAGCAGGGTCTTTAATAAAACCTGTTCTATGCATGCATCCTTTGTTCCTGGGATCTCCCATCTGAACAGTCCCAGCATCCCTCACCCTTCCGACACCTCTCCTTGACCACATGTCCACAGCTCCTAGCTGGCTGTCCAAGATGCATAGGCTAATTTGCCATCTGGATGTTACCAATAAAACATAGAATAGCTGAGTTCTGTCTTCTGCCTCTTCTATGAGATGCTAATCTGGGATTTTTCCTCTTTCTAGGCATCAATTGTCACAAAGCTTCTAGGGCTACAGTAGTCTCTGAGATGTCTATCCTTCCTCTAGAGGTGACCGAAATTGGCCCATTATTTGCAGGCTGTTGTTATACTTGCAAATGTATGGAGAGAATAACTGTGGGAAGCTCTTGTTAGGAATCATGGCTAAAAGTAATTGGCAACATCAAATAAAAAACAAAAGATTTTGGAAGTGTTAAAACAGATACTGTGGATCATTGTAATGTTTTAAATTGGAAATTTAGCAAAAGCGGTCCTTTTGAAGAAATGGTTTAAGTTATGATGGACTGGCGCTTTCCAAAGAAGCCTTAGGTGAAGCAATGGTCTACCAGCTCTATCAACAATTTGCAGTAATATTGACTTTTTTTTCATATGATTATTATTACACAAATGTAAAATTTCCATTTACCCCCCTTTTGCAGATAACTTCAGCTCTATCACACAAATACAGGAACTGGGAATACAGTGCAGTAATTCCCTTGCTGCCACAAGAAGAAATCTTTCCCTGACTGGTTTTCCTACATCATTACTCTTATACCAAGTTTTCCAGTCAGCCTCTGTTGTTCTCCCCAGATAAGCAGGTCTATTCCCCTATTCCCCAATGGATACAAATCCATTTTTTTCTGAATTGGACAGAAACCAATATTTTCCTGACATTTCTGATGATTCAGACACCACAGTCACTCTGTAAAATTCTGTTCCTTCAGCTTCATGGCTAATGTCACTGACAACATTGACTGGAGTTAAGTTCACTGAGCAATTCTAGGAAGGTTCACAGGGTCTTTGGCTCTGGGTCAAAACTGCCAAGTTTCTCTAGTATTAACATGACATGAACTAAGTACAGCATTTTTTTATTTGCCAGACAACCAATGGCCTATGACTACTTAAGAAGAAAAGAGACAAGAGAAATTTTTATTCCATTACTTATGAGGTTAGGAGAGCAAATAAGGGTGGCTGCAAAGAAGGTGGAAATAAATACGTAATGCTTTTTCTGCCTCAACTTTCAAAACAAAAAGTTAATTATAAGAAGATATTTGAAATAAATTTGAAGAGAATAGAGATAAAAACATGAAGAGTGCAATAACAGATTAAAGACCACTTGATTCAGTTAAATTTGTTCAAGCTGGAAGAACCTGGAGAAATTAATGAATTAAAAGCTGAGTCAAAGCAATCTAAACTATTAGCAGTAACCTTAGAGAATGAATGTAGATGGGATGGTCCAAGAAGAACAAAGGACAAACACAGTATCTATCTTCAAAAAGGAGAAAAAAGATGACCTACAGAACTTAGTGTCCATCAGCTTAGTTCCTATCTCAAAAGGTAATAGAATAAGCAATTGCAAACCAATTTACCATCACCAAGAGGACAGGAAAGTGATAAGAAAAAAATCATATAGATTTATCGAAAACAAATAATCTCAAGTCAACCTAATTTCTTGCTTTGAAAAATAACTAGCCTAACAAAGGGATAAAAACTGATTCACTAAAGATAAGCCTGGGGGCAGCATGCAAATATTTGAGGGACAGTGTGCTGGCAAGGTCCTTTGGTCTGCCATTTCAGTGGAGGCAGGGGATGGAGATCCATGCATTGGTTTTGCATAGCAAGGTTTTGGTAGCAGGGGGGCTACAGGGGTGGCTTCTGTGAGAAGACGCTGGAAGCTTCCCCTCTGCCCAACAGAGCCAATGCCAGCCAGCTCCAAGACAGACCTACCACTGGCCCAGGCCAAGCCCATCAGCAATGGTGGTAGCACCTCTGGGATAACATATATAAGAAGGGGGAGAAAAAAAAAACAACTGTACAACAGCAACTGCAACCGGAGAGAGGAGTGAGAATATGTGAGAGGCACAACCCTGCAGACACCAAGGTCAGTGCAGAAGGAGGGGGAGGAGGTGCTCCAGGCGCCAGAGCAGAGATTCCCCTGCAGCCCATGAGGAAGACCATGGTGAGGCAGGCTGTCCCCCCTGCAGGACCCCACACCAGAGCAGGGGGATGCCCAAAGGAGGCTGTGACCCCATGGGAAGCCCGTGCTGGAGCAGGCTCCTGGCAGGACCTGTGGCTCCATGGAGAGAGCAGCCCACACTGGAGCAGGTTTGCTGGCAGCACTTGTGACCCCACAGGGGACTCATGCTGGAGCAGTCTGTTCCTGAAGGACTGCGCCCTGTGGAAGGGACCCATGTTGGAGCAGTTTGTGAAGAACTGCAGCCCGTGGGAAGGACTCACGTTGGAGAAGTTTGTGGAGGACTGTCTGCCATGGGAGGGACCCCATGCTGGAGCAAGGGAAGTGTGAGGAGTTCTTGCCCTGAGGAGGAAGGAGCAGCAGAGACAATGTGTGATGAACTGACCCCAACCCCCACTCTCTGTTCCCCTGTGCCACCAGGAAGGAGGAAGTAGAGAACTTGGGAGTAAAGTTAAGCCCGGGAAGAAGGGAGGGGTGGGGGAAAGGTGTTTTAAGATTGAATTTTTATTTTCTCATTACCTTACTCTGATTTGGTTGGTAAAATCAGAGCCTTTCGTTATGTTTTCTCTCCTGTCCAGCTGAGGAGGGGAGTGATAGAGCAGCTTTGGTGGGCACCTGGTGTCCAGCCAGGGTCAACCCACCACTGTTATCCATGTGTTAGAAACCACGGAAGTGCCTGAGTATGGTCACATAGGAATTCGGGCTTCTCCCCTTAAAAAGGTGGCAGGATTGATAGCCCAACTGAAGCGCATCTACACCAATGCATGCAGCATGGGCAACAAAAAGGAGCAGCTGTAGGTCTTTGTGCAGCAGAAAAACTATGATATAGTTGCCATCACAGAAACATGGTGGGATGACTCACACAACTGGAGTGCTGCAATGGACGGCTATAAACTCTTCAGAAAGGCTAGGCAAGGAAGGAGAGGCAGTGGGGTATCCCTGTGTGTTAGGGAGTGTTTTGGTTGTCTAGAGCTTAATGATGGTGACGATAGGGTTGAGTGTTTATGGGTAAGAATCAGGGGGAAGGCCAACAAGGCAGATATCATGGTGGGAATCTGTTATAGATGACCCAACCAAGATGAAGAGGCACACAAAATGTTCTGTAAGCAGCTGGGAGAAGTCTCACAATCGCTAGCCCTTGTTCTCATGGGGGACTTCAACTTACCAGATGTCTGCTGGAAATACAATACAGCAGAGAGGTAACAGTCTAGGAGGTTCCTGGAGTGTGTGGAACATAAATTCCTGATGCAGCTGGTAAGGGAGCCAACTAGGGAAGGCACCCTGCTGGACCTGCTGTTTGTGAACAGAGAAGGACTGGTTGTTGATGTGATGGTTGGAGGCTGTCTTGGGCGTAGCAATCATGAAATGATAGAGTTTTCAATTCCTGGAGAAATAAGGATGGGGGTCAGCAGAACTGCTACCTTGGACTTCTGGAGGGCAGACTGTGGCCTGTTTAGGAGTGTGGTTGACAGAGTCCCCTGGAGGCAGTACTGAAGGGCAAAGGAGTCCAGGAAGGCTGGACATTCTTCAAGAAGGAAATCTTATGGGCACAGGAGCAGGCTGTCCCCATGTGCCAAAAGACAAGCTGGTGGGGAAGAAGATCAGCCTGGCTGAACAGAGAGCTTTGGCTGGAACTTGGGAAAAAAAGGAGAGTTTACAACCCTTGGAAGAAGGGGCAGGCAACTCAGGAGGACTACAAGGATGTCGTGAGGTTATGCAGGGAGAAAATTAGAAGGGATAAAGCCCAAATAGAACTTAAACTGGCTACTGCTGTAAAAGACAACAAAAATATTTCTATAAATACATTAGCAACAAAAGGAGAGCTAAGGAGAATCTCCATCCTTTATTGGATGTGGGGGGAAACATAGTGATAAAGGATGAGGAAAAGGCTGAGGTACTTAATGCCTTCTTTGCCTCAGTCTTTTATAGTCAGACCAGTTGTTATCAGGGTACCCAGCCCCCTGAGCTGGAAGACAGGAATGGGGAGCAGAATGAAGCCCCCATAATCCAAGGGGAAATGGTTAACAACCTGTTATACCACATAGACACACCCAAGTCTATGGGACTGGATGGGATCTACCCAAGGGTACTGAGAGAGCTGGTGGAAGTGCTCAGCAAGCCACTTTCAATCATCTATCAGCAGTCCTGGCTAACTGAGGAGGTCCCAGTTGACTGGAGGTTAGCAAATGTGACGTCCATCTACAAGAAGGGACAGAAGGAGGATCCGGGAAACTACAGGCCTGTCAGCCTGACCTTGGTGTTGGGGAAGGTCATGGAGCAAATCGTCCTGAGTGCCATCACGTGGCACATACAGGACAACCAGAGAATCGAGCCCAGTCAGCATGGGTTTATGAAAGGCAGGTCCTGCTTGACTAACCTGGTCTCCTTCTATGACAAGGTGACCCACTTAGTGGATGAGGGAAAGGCTGTGGATGTTGTCTACCTGGACTTTAGTAAAGCCTTTAACACTGTTTCCCACAGCATTCTCCTGGAGAAACTGGCTGCTCATGGCCTGGACAGATGTACTCTTCATTGGGTAAAAAACTGGCTGGATGGCCAGGCCCAAAGAGTTGTGGTGAATGGAGTTAAATCCAGTTTGCAGTCAGTCACAAGTGGTGTTCCCCAGGGCTCGGTATTGGGGCCAGTTCTGTTTAATATCTTTATCAATGATCTGGATAAGGGCATTGAGTGCACCCTCCATAAGTTTGCAGATGACACCAAGTTGGGTGGGAGTGTTAATCTGCTGGAGGGTAGGAAGGCCCTACAGAGGGACCTGGACAGGCTGGATTGATGGGCCAAGGACAACTGTATGAGGTTCAACAAGGCTCAGTGCCAGGTCCTGCACTTGGGTCACAACAATCCCATGCAATTCTACAGGCTTGGGGAGGAGTGGCTGGAGAGCTGCCTGGCAGAAAAGGACCTGGGGGTGTTGGTCAACAGCCGGCTGAATATGAGCTGGCAGTGTGCTCAGGTGGCCAAGAGGGCCAATGGCATCCTGGCTTGTGTCAGGAATACTGCAGGCAGCAGGAGCAGGGAGGTGATCATCCCCTTGTACTTGGCTTTGGTGAGGCCGCACCTCGAGTACTGTGTTCAGTTTTGGGCCCCTCACTCCAAGAAGGACATGGAGGTGCTGGAGCGTGTCCAGAGAAGGGCAACGAAGCTGGTGAAGGGTCTAGAGCACAAGTCTGGTGAGGAGCGGCTGAGGGAGCTGGGGTTGTTCAGCCTGGAGAAGAGGAGGCTGAGGGAAGACCTTATTGCTCTCTACAACTACCTGAAAGGAGGTTGTAGTGAGGTGGGGGTTGGTCTCTCCTCCCAAGTAACAAGCGATAGAAAAAGAGAAAATGGCCTCAAGCTGCTCCAGGGCAAGTTTAGGTTGGATATTAGGAAAAACTGCTTCACTGAAAGGGTAGTCAGGCACTGGAACAGGCTGCCCAGGGAAGTGGTTGAGTCCCCATCCCTGGAGGTATTGAAAAGATGTGTAGATGTGGTGCTTAGGGGCATGGTTTAGTGATGGACTTGGCAGTGCTAGGTTGGACTTGATGATCTTAAGGGTCTTTTCCAACCTAAAGGATTCTATGATTCTAATGGAAAGAAGGAGAAGGAGACAGGCTGTCTCTCTCACTAAGTCTTTCAATATCTTTCTACTGGGCTTAGTAAGTTTTTTAATACTATTGTACTTAGTATTCTGACAAACAAATTAAGGCAATACTGTCTAGAGGAAAACATGGGAAATATGTATTCAACTGATTGAAAGTGTGCACATATAGAGTTTTTTCCAATGATCTGTCAATTTTCACACGGACATTGTAAGTGAGATTGCATCAAAGGTCCATTTTGGGCCTGGTTCTTTTTTATATTTTCTATTAATGATCTGGACACTTATGGAATTTGTGTGTGAGGTTAAACTGGGGAGGAGTTCAAACCCTCTGTAGAGCAAGACTTTAAACTTGGAGAAGTTGTCAGAAATCAATAAGATGAAATTTAATGAAGATAAATGCAAGGTGCTTTGAGGAAATCAAAAGAAAGAAATGCATAATAAGGAATAACAGGTGAAGGAGAAGTGAGACAAAAGATTGTTTAGCGGATATGGGGAACTTCAAATATTCTGTTACAACATGTAAAAATCTGAATTAACAGTAATAACATAAAAATTTGGAGGCAATAATTTTGCTTACTCTAGTGTGATGGAGGCATAAACTGGAGCACTGTTTTGAAATGGGGCACAATATTTTCATAGAATCATAGAATCATGGTTTGGTTGGAAAGGACCTTTAAAGATCATCTAGCTCCAGTCCCTCTGTGAGCAGGGACATTTTTTTAAAAAATTTGGAAAAATTGGTCTGAATGCCTTGGGGAATGAAAATAGCAAACAATACCCTGTCTGTGAAATATGAAAAACACAAAGAAAAGCTGAATTAGTTGGCCTTTTTTCCCCTATAGACCACAATGCCAGTGAGGACTCAATAACATTCAAGACGAAAAAAGTTATTATGAAGAGGACAACAATCAATCCTTTCTCATTTCTAGTGGAAGGAGGACAAGGAATCATTGGCTTCATCTGCAGAAAAAACATTTAGGTTAGATATCAGAAAAAGCAAAACTTTTTTCCTCTAAGGTTCATTAAACACTGGAACACACTAAGAAGGCCATACAGGCTTCTTCAAGTTTAAAAAAAAAAAAAAGTTAGATTAGTAAATGTTAATGGAAGTGCTAGGTATGTCCTATCTTGGTGCTGTCAGGTGGATTCTATGCAGATTCCCAAGACCTCTTACATCTCTACTTTTGTACCATCATACCTAACTTTGACTTAAGATGCTAAGGATTACTTAAGTATGAAAACTAGTCTACCTTCTGTATTGTCTTAACAAAGCATGTCTGTTCAGCATTTATCTGTTCTCTCTGCTACAATCTGTCAGCTTCTTGGGATAGGAATTTGGTCTGCATTTATCACTCAACATAATATCCACTGAGACCTCAGTCTGAAGTCACTAGGCACTGCTGGAAGGAGGAGCTGGGTACTGCCAGCTTTTGTAAACTTTCTAGGAAGACCAGATTGACTCTGTAATTTTTTGGGTAAAGACATGAAGAAGAGGGTTTGCTGCTACAGGTGATAGCAGTCAATGTGGTGATATCCTTGCTGTCTATGCTATATTTCAAATTAAAACTGCAATGGATACTGTAATGGGGTTTTTAATCACGGGGAAAAAAATCACAGGGCTTTTAATCATAGGAAAAAAAAAGCCTTAGAAGTAAGTGCCATAGCAGAGCTTTACTCAACATTTCTGCACTAAGAAACCCAAGTATTATATTCAGTTTTCATTAACAGCCACTCCTGTAATCTTGCCATGTATATGCAGGATGCAAGGACAGCTTTCTTTGAAATCATAGTGGTGGGCAGAAAGTATATTTTTACATTAAAATTCTTTGCTGTGAGTCTACAGAAAATGACCTTTCCATTATTTTATCTAGAAAAACAACCTGTAACTCCTAGAGGGGCCAGTCACATTTTTTTTTCCCCTGGGAACAGACAAACAGGACACATGGAGATTTTTTTTCTTCCTTAGCACCAGAGAGGCCAATTCATCTCCTGGAAAAACTGCTGTTGCTTTATCTAATCAATGCCCCGTGATAGCAGGGGCCATGGCCATTAGTAGCATATTGATGCGACCTATTCTCTGTCTAATTAAATGTTTTAAGACAATATAGTTTATTTAGGTGCATCTTAACAGCCTGTGGTATTCAGAAGGTGAGGCTGCGATCTAATATTCTCTTCTGGCCTTAAAATTTATGAAACTATGAACTTATCCAGGTCTATTGATTTGAAAATACTCCCCATTTAAGATAGTTTAGGCTTACACAATCACTTTTTTACAGAGGAGGAACTTTCCATATCAACACAGTGCAATATAAGATGCATTTGTTCTTCTGCTTAATCACTAATATTAGAATCCTCACTTACATTTAGAAAACTGAAGCACAGAGATTAAGCAAATTGATCATGGTCACCAAGGACCGTCTACATTTCACAAGGGAAGAAGCAATAGAAAGAATGATTAAAGTGCTCCTTTATGATGAGTCAGTAAATCCTTGCAGTCCCTGGTGCAGAAGGCAAAGAGGATTTGAAGCTTGGTGATACCTCAGGCAGCATTAGGATATACGAGGAAAAGTGTACCTTAATCTAGATCCTCTTCCATAAGGTAAATCTCAGGACAATGAATCCAGACAAGAAGTGGACCTTGACCACAAGGCTGAGTAAACAACTTCCCAGCTTGATTAGGAATAAGAAGATAAAGTATATATTTTTTTTAACTAATCTAAAATATAGGCAGGAAAAGAATGGTTTTCATTTTGTATCTCTATGTAGCTCTGAAATAATTGTAACTGAATTGGTCACACAGTTGGATTGCTGACCATATCTTCTTTGTTTAGTTTTCCCTTAGCTATTACACTCTTTTCGTGGTAACTAACGGGGTCTGCTGAGGCAGATGAGGGACTAAAACACTGTCACAGTGGTAAGTGGTTTACTCTTTCTCCAGAACCTCAGTGCAAGAAGTGAAGTAGGATCTCATCCTACCAGTAAGATGCCTGGGATGGTTCAGACTTTGGGGACAGAGGGTCTAACTGCGGAAGCAATGAACCACTGACTAGCATTGTCCAAAGGGAGGAGTTTCCTTGAGTCATAGGGACTATCAGTGATATTACAATATTTACACCTTCTGAATGTCACTGAGCTTACAGCAACAAGTACATAAAGTCCAGCCATGATCTGCTAATGAATCTTCTGCAAAAATTTTGTTTTCACTAAACATGTGAGTCTTTATCTCATTTGAGACATCACATTTTGTAATATTAAAAAGCATCTAAACAGAGAAATGAAGTCATTTCTAGGTACATTCCCCTTGTGATGCCATGGCATACACATTTTTTTTTCTCTAACCAGATTTATGCAGACATGCTGACAGAGGAGTTTATACGCTGTTGTGCTTTTCCGTCTTGAAAAGTATGCAGGGTAGAATTGTTCTTTTAAGCAACAAATCCCTATCATAATCAATTGGCTAATTTACACAGCTGGGTTCTATAGCAGGAGTGTTTAACCAAGTGCAGTGAAACCTCAGCCAGCTGAACTGTGCGTCTTTAGTGACAAGGACCTCAGGGAAATCTCCAGTGCTCCAGAAGGGATTCTGGTGTTGCTAGATTTTAGCGCTTTCAACAAACACAGCAAATGCACTTAAGGCTATCACAAATATCATAAATGAAGTCAGTTATGCCTAATAGATATTTCAATTTCCTTAAAAATATATCTGCCAGCCTATGGCCACTTTGCAGGCCTGAACACATCAGTGGCTTCCAGCTCCCAAGATTTGGTGTATCCCCATTATAATGTGAACCCCATTAAAAAATAACAGTGCATCATGGAGTACTTCTATCAAACATACAGACTATGACCGATGCCTTTATGTGTGCTCCACACTTCTAAAAGCCTTTTAAACAATTCTGGAAATTGCTGATGAGACCAAAACATAAAAGAGTCTCCTCATGGACATTTCAGTGGAGCCTGGCAGACAGCAACCCTGTGAGTGTTTGAGACTGAAATGCAGTGAGGAGAGAGGCAAGCATTTGATTCTGTCTGGTGTTTGTTGTATAATGGCTTTTCAGAAGAGCTCAGTATCAGCCTAACACTGCATCCATAAAATATTGCAAACTTCTCAACCACAGCCATAGCTGTCGTACCTGATCTCCCTGCAGTGACTACAGCAGGAGATATTGGCTGCTTTAGCCTAAGGTTACCTGTTTGCGTGACTCTTCCAATGAAAATGCCTCTCTCTTTTTACCTGTTAAAAAGGGAGCTGAGACAGCTAGTTTAGCCTAGAAGCCTGAATTTTAGATTGCTAAAATTGTTAGATTAATCATATCTTCTGTCTCCATTCTGTTTTCTTAAGTCCTTCTATTGCAGAAAGGTGTCTATATAGAAACATATGCCTGTAGAAGAAGAAAACAAGGTAATGATGTACCAGTCATAGCGGAGTCTCTCTGTTAAATTCCAAGATCCTAAGGAACACCAGTCTGTAAATTACGTTAATGCCAATCTGTTGGAAACACAGATGAAAAGCGATGGTTCACTTGCTCTGTTGGTCTCCTTTCTGTTGTGTGCTCCCTTCAGCTAATCAGCTCCACAGTCCTTGACAGCCCCCTCACTCTACCCTTTGCCATCCACCTCAAAATAAATGTTGTTCCAGACAACATAAAGAAGCCCAGACATGAGCAAGCCACTCTGGGAACTGGGCTAAATCACATGGTGATCATTTACTTAGATGTCACATCTCTTCAGCACATCCGCAATCTTTCCTCAGTTTCTGTTTCTCATTTTGCAGACTCTCCAAGGCAAACATTGTTATCCCTGTTCGCACAGAGACCAGCGTAACGGGACCTTGATCTTGATTTAAATTAAGAATAATTAACGCTAACATGAATTTGGCATCTCTGATTTTGAATCTTATCCAGTTTTCCATCTTTCATATTGAAAAGGCCTTTCCAGAGCTTCACCATAAACATCCCTGGGTAGAAGCCCAGGGTTGAGCACTGGAGATGAGCCAAAGACCTGCTAGTCCAGACACAGACATGTTTCTAACTGAACGACGGTGACACCACTTTGTATTCAAGGTTTGTTTGCTACAGTTCATTTTAAGGTCAAATTTTACAGTTTTTCATGCCTAGAAGCTCCTCTTCTTCTTGTTAGAAGGAACTGAAATGTTAAATAACAACCACACCACCACCACCACCCCCACGCATTGAAACAGAGCTGAACACGGAGAATGTTTCAATGGATGTGATTAGTCATCAGGCTGCACACCTCATTATGTGAGATTTATGTTTAAGCTAATGTATACTGCTTGCAAATTGTATATAAAGTTGGAATCCTGCTTAGTTTTCTGCTGTGCTTAGCAATGAATTAAAATGCTTTTCGCTGTTTCTCATCTAAGCCTTCTAATGAACATTGTAAATAAAGACTGCACATACGGAAATTGCTATTCATTGATAGAAGTTTAAGTGACATATAGAAAACAAGGGAATGAATTTAGATCAAGCCATTAATGAATTTATTATATATTCATTTATGCTAAAAGCATAGGATGGATTTGTGACACTGATCAGATCACGCTTCGTTTATCACCTGGATTTGATAATCCAGTAACATCTGAAAGAAAATCAGATGATTAAGGTACTAGTGACTCTCAAGAAAGGAAAATGCTTTGATTGAGTGTGGATTCTGGCATCCAGAAGAAATAATCTGTACTTGAATCATTACAGAAACAATGAGTTTGGTCACTTACTACTTTCTGGCATAGAGAAAGAAATTGTGGATTCTTCAAAGAAAAGCAACAAAATGGTTAAATAGTTGGAGAAGCAAATAAAAGGTGAAAGAATATGTGTCCAAAAAATGCCTGGTGCTTTTGTAAGTGAGCAAATGAAGAGCGAGCATGAGTGTTTGAAGAGAGTGGGACAAGTTTCTGGAGTTACCCATGAGGGAAGTGTACAGCCTTTTCAGTGGTGGGACCCAGTTATGAAAGCGGAAAACTTTGACCTTTCAGTGACAAGATGCATTTGTCTGCACAGTCTGCAGTTTCTGAAGTGCAGGATGCCAGAGTGTAACAGGCAATAAAGCAGGAAAATGTTCACCCTTCACTTTCTCCAGTGAAATTGGCTGTCTATCCAGCCGACGTCCCCTTGCTTGAAGAGCTGGAAGCTCTCCTGGACAAAGCTTTGTGGGGTTTATGACCCTTTCAAAGGGATATAAGCTGTCTGATCACTGATATTTCTCATACATCCCCAAAGCCTAATCGAGCACCATCTTTTCTCACTGGCTGAAGATCTGGTCCTGTGGTTAGCTTGGTTCGTGGGGCTTGTAATACGCTAAAGAGCGTGAGTACTGCACCTTGGCTGAAGTAGCTCTTTTCTGATTGCTACCCCAGGGTCAGGTTCTAGCTGAGAAAAGCAGGACTAACTTTTATCTCAATAGTTAATGCAGGTCAAATCCATTCCTTCTTTAACAATTTCTATCCGGAAATTACTCCAGCTGGTGACACTACAGTGCAGAGCGTAGCATGCCTGCTCTTCACTTGGACACTGAGGTTTCCATCTAAACTACTTATCTTGATGTAAACCCATACCTTTTCTGCAATGAAAAGATAGCTCCAGACTGAAGGGAATGAACTCATCTGCTGACAGGGTGATATTTTTAACAGCACTGTTAGTGTAGGATTTGCTGACATTTGTTTACTTCAGAAAAGGGATGGGAAGGCAGAGAGGGAGGCAATGTTAGCCTTTCACTTCTGTTTGCTGGGAGTGAAGGAAATATGGAGGACTGACTCAGCAATTTGAAAAAGAGGAATTAAATCTCCCTTTCCCTTCCCAACAAGCCCAGGTTCTGCATTGCACAAGAATGTGGAGGGAGGCTGCTCTGCTGCCCTTGCCAAGCCCAAGACGGTGCTCAGGAAGGAGGCGTTCGGTGCACTGCAGCGTTGGGCTGCCCGTGCCCCGTTGCAGCACCGCGGCTCTGGCTCAGGTCATCTTGCCGGCAGGACTGCTCAGGCAGGGAAGCATCCTCCCTTTCGGCTGCGAGACACAGGCAGCTGCCAAGTGGCTGATGCAGCAATGTAGCTGCTGCCCTACGTTGCGATACACAAGCTGTGCTGCTCACAGGGTAACGCTGTGGGGGAGCAACAGCCCTCTCCCATATTCCCAGCTTGTCCCTATAAATTTAGCCTGGGGACTGCAGTTTGAAGATCCAGGATGTGTAAGTTACATATATACCATTTATTAAACAGCAGTGCCAGGGAATGCCGTAGATGCAGGAATTCATTCAGCCACGCTGCCTAATGGTTGTAATGGTCCTCAGCATGCCTCTGCATGGGCAAAAAAGCCTGTCCTTGGACCTAAGAGTTTCTTCTCATTAGACAAAGAGTGAAAAATCAAACGAACCAAAAAGAGAAGAAATGACTTATCCAAATGACTGGAATAAACCCCTACTCTTATGTTTCATTATGCAGCTCTATTGAAATATTACAACTGCAACATATTGATGCTGCTCCTGCTGCTCCGTGACCCTCAGCTAGATTCTCATCAAAATTGTTCAAAAACCTGTAACACTAATATGGACCATTCAGGGGGTTAAGAGGACCTGCATACATTCATGGAGAAAAATTGCATGGAAAGCATCATTAAAGTCAGAGACAACACATTTGGACGTGGAAGCCAGTGAGCCAAGAAGAAGCTGGAGCCTGGGGGAGTGTTTTGGGAAAGTGTGACTTTATGCTTGACCTGTTGAAATCCTCATTTTTAAAGCACTTGTCGTTGGCTACTATCAGAGATAGGATGCTGAGCTAGATAAACCCTTTGGCCTGAATCAATCTGAATGCTTTTATGTCCATATGTATTCATGGGGCTGACTGCATTAAAATCCATATGCACGTGGAGAAAGAATTAAAGCTATGCAGATCTTCTGGCCCTTAATTCTGGAATTTAAGTTTTTGACTTTACTAATTTTAGTCTTATAGTAATACCGTTTAGAAACTTGTCTTTGAATTGATACAAATATTTGCCTCATTTACTGCATGGTCTCAGGTCCTGTTTACCCTCACCATTTGTACACAGCACTGATTACAAATTGATTATTTTGCCATGTGTTGATATGGCAGTACATGCAGCAATTCCCACATGCACTACATGCATTAATGAATATCATGACCTCTGTGAGATTGTTATGGGTATTACACCAATTTTATGGCACCGAAATTGAGGCAAAAAGAAATCTACTTTTAAAATATCACCAGGATCCATCAGCGAGCACTTAGTATTGAGCAGGCCTTGCTGTTCTCCTTTTATTGGAGACTTTTATTGCAATTTATATGCTTAAAGCCTGGAATCAATCAATATATGCATATGTCATAGTTTGGGTATTCATATCTTGGGTGTTAGACCAAGACACAGAAGAAGTAAACCGTACAAAACTAATAGGCATCTGTTAAAATATGTTGTTTTCCCAGTTTTGAAGATAGCACATGACTGTTGCTTTTTCTGCAAGCCCTAGACTCCTTCCCTTGTTGATTTTCAGCCTTTTCAAGAGGCAGGGCTGCCAACAACAAAAGTCTCCTTCCCTGCACAGTGCTGATTCAGCCCCCAGATCACTGGCCAGAGGACCCCATGAAGAGCTAGAATTAGACCCACGAGCTCTTTCCCAGTTTTGTGGTTCACGGCCTCATCTTCAAGCTGCTTCTCATAAAACCTGGTGAAATGGTTGTAAATAAAGCACAAAATGAGCTTTCTTTTCATGGCAAAACTCCCACAGACGTCTGATATGCCCAGTGTTGGCATGAAAAATATGAGTGGGCTGGCTTGTGCGGGACTTAAAAAAAGCCTTTCCCAGTTAGCAGCATTTAGCAGCTCATTAATGTATCTGAAACCTGACCTTCAGTAGTCTGTCCCAGGGAGGTATAATTAAGCTTTTCACTTAATTATTATTCTGCATAAACTCACTGTGGCCTTAAAGCAATATATGAGAAACATTTCTGTTTTGGGGGGTGTCCTTTTTCCTAGGAATACCAGGAGCAGTGAGCCAGCTGCCTGCCCACCCTTTTCCCATTATTATTTTGAATATCCTTAATTTCAGATGTGAATAATTCTGAACATTAAATTAATTTGTATGTGTACTTTCCTAATACGTCAAGGAGGAAGAGAGCAGGATAAGGACTGGAGAGGGAATGCTTTCTCTGATGAATCTTTTGTTGTGCATAGGTCCCTACAGAGGGCACTGGAGATTCCTAACCTGCATCCATTCTAATGAATTGTATATTTCTAGGGTTAATTTTCTGTCACGGAGGCCAGCTGGTGCAATCTAAGCATCGCTATGGTATTTTACTTCTTTAGCCTCCAAAGTAGAATGGCTACATCCAACCCTCATTTGCACCTGGAAATTATTTGGGAAAGTGCCATGGACAGGGCAAAATCATGCCAGGGACCATGCAAAGGATTTAATACCATAGAGATAGTCACAGCCTTGGCCTTTTCTCTTTTCTAGTAAAGGCTTTAGCCAAAGGGTGCTGCTGTTCTGCCACTGTGTGTGCACAAGAACCACATAGATGCTTAATTTCTTGGTTCTGGTGAGGTACCTAACGTTCCTGTTTATATCTATAAACGTGGGTGCGGGTTCTTAATCACTTTGTGGACATGGAAGAAAGTACAATATGCTAATTCACTTGATCATTCTTTTATAGAGATGGCTAGACTAGGTGAAAGTACTTACAGCTGTACTGGTGGGAGAGAGAGAGGCTGCCTTACTTTCAAGGATAACTGATACAACAGTGTATCACCAGTGCCAGCTTTAGGACCAAACCCTTGGCTCTTCTGAGCCTGTCACTCCCACCTGACTTTACTGTGTGAATTTATTGATTTCTCTCACCATTACCAAAAGGCAGAGATTTTCATGGTAATAGGAATTGGGGAGATGGTCTCTGCTTCTCTTTTCATCTGATGTGCTGTCTCAGCTATTCTTCTTTTCTAAAAAGTCTGACAAACAGGAGATTACCCCTTGTAAGAAGCCCAGTGCTGTGAAAGAAAAAGGAGGAATGAGGAAACTGCTAGATCAAACTCCTTCAAACTCTCTGGTTTTAGTGCTTTTTATACACTTTAAGAAGTTGCATTGTCAGTCATTGCAATGGGTGTAAGGCAGAGATAACCTCAGCCCAGAGTACAGACCACATTTAATTGCTTGGTAGCTGTAACTGAGAGATGTAAAAAATTGGAAGAGAAGCATTCTGCTAGTCTGCTACCAAAAAAAGGGTTTTGCTTGCTAAACTCAGAAGAAATAAAATTATAATCTACACCAGAAGCAAGGTGCTGACTCTTCTCAATGAATCACTGATCTCACGGCATGCTTCTTTTTATTACTTTTATGTCAGCAAAGCTTTGTGAGTAGCACTTCGCAATGTGCTCTCAGTACGTTGAATTTACTCAGAAAGGCAAAGAACAATAAATATAAAATGAACAAATGATATATATATATCTCACTGAAATTTAAATATGGGACAGAATCCAAAGTTATGTTTTGTTTTAAAAAGAGATTTTAAGTTGTTTGCCTCCTACAGGAACCTGTATATGAGTTTATTTTAGATGATTGCTTCTGAGAATGTTGCCCGCTCATCCAAACTATGACATCATAAATTGCTGTTTCCCTTCAGTTTTAAAGAACTAAAAGGCATTTCAGATATTGTCATGAGTTATCGTTGCAAGACTGGGCCAGAAATTAGTACAGTTTCAGTCTATATCTCTCAAGCTGATAAATGATTGTTATAACAGTGTTTTCATTTATAAGGCTCCAACTGCACTATACAAACTTAAAAGATTGCTAAATACAAACCAGAGCACTGGGGCAAAAGTTAAAAATATAACAGCGAGGAATATTAAAATTATTTTTTTTGCATTATCTGGGGTCTGTAAGATGTACCCTGTGTCTTCCAAAATGTATTTGTCAAGAGATGCAGTAAGTTACCAAAACAAATGTTTACCCATAAAAAAATTACTACATAATCTGCATTTTGGAATGTCTTTTTAGATACAATCTTATTCTTACCTCTGTAAACTTAGGATTAATTTTTTTTTTTTTTTAAATGGGAAAGTGAAAGCTTCACGTAGCCATGCTCTCACTATACGCAGAGTTCTGCTGTTCTAACACCAGATTACTGCAGCCCTGTGCTGTTTTCTCAGGATTTGCAGCAGCACCTGGGATTCCTCTAACAGCTCCGGTTAATGGCGTCCTGGGACTGTGCAAGGATCCTGACTCTCAGCTGAGCAAAAAGAAGTTTTCTACGCTCTTAGTTTGCAAAGAAAGCCCCCAAATTCTGACAGCAGGCTACCAGGAGAGCAGAAAACAGTCACAAATACTACTTTCTTTTTCCTTCTTCTCTTCCCCTTTGCCAGTCTCAGAAATTTAAAGCCAATTTCATGGTGAATTCTGATACAAAATGTTCACGTTATTGAATGCTTTTCTGGGCAGTTCAACTGATCTGTAAGTGCTTCTCATGCTTCTGGATAAATTCCAGTAAATCAGAATTATCTTCTTTCTAATTAGCAATTCTTTGCTGTCTTAAAATTTATGTATGAAATGTAAGACATCTCCTTCTTTTAATGTATCCTTTTTTCTTCCCTGAATGTTGGTTAAGCAGTAAACCAAACCTCAGCTGCTATGATTTCAGTTGGTAATGCCTCACAGAAACCATATAAAAAGTTTATTAGTTTTATAGGGTACTATTCTCAGTGACGGGGATTTACCTCACTGAGTAGAAGCTATATGTTTGCTCAGTGCCTGCTTCCAGGCCAAGGCAGGAAAGGAGTTTTTCTCTTACTTACTCTGTCCCATAAAGCCTGCCAACTGGCCAGCATGCCCATACCAGCCTGACAGTCTCGTGCAATTCTCTGCATGAACCACGTCTGCCCTAGGTGACTCACCACATCGCAGGAGGAGAGGGGGAGGCCTGTGGACTAAAGGTGGGATTTGGAGCACGGTGTTTGGGAGATATTCTGTGAACAATTGAAAAAAAGGACTTATTCAACCTGTTTGCATCAACACATTGTTAATTTTGCTGCTGTGGCCACTCCTGCTGTTGCCAGTGTCATAGGAAAATAGCTATTCCTGGAGATGACCCTGCCCTGGAAGAGCTGTGATCAGCTCCAGCCTGTGTCACTGTCACAGGCTGCAGTGGTGTAGGTCATCCTCTTGACCATGGGGTGTCAGGGCTGTCTTGCTCTCCTCTCTCAGGCTCCTCATTTCTGCTTCCCTCTTCTTTCTGGGGGTGAGAGAAGACTCACCTGCCCTTGCAGGAGACATGGAGAGTGAATTAATTTGTGACATTTCTGGAAAACTGTATTTTTGAGAAACACGAATGTGGCTCAAGATGATGGTATGGAGAGAAATGTAAGGGACAAGGGAAAGAGCTGGAGGTATTCTAGTATCAGGGCTTAATGGACCTGGGAAGACTTTGGAGCACTGCGGGAAAAGGTAGAGAAGAGAAAGTACTTGGGGAAGGTGGGACACGAGGAGGGTTTGGAGTATCGTGAGAAGGTGTGGAGCTGACCCAGCAATGCAGGGGGCCACAGTCACAGCTATCTCTGTGTGTAGTGATGTGAAGCTGTTCTGCTGTGCTTCATGCTGGGATGTCCCAATGCAGTAGTCATCAACCCTTCCTTACTGCAAACTCCTCCATATCAGAGCACATCTTTCCAAACTAGAGTGCATCTGACCCAGCTTTCCTCTCTTTAGACTTGCAATTATTTGCAGTCCAGCTTTCTTCAGTCCTCCAAGCTGTCTCCACAGATACTGTAATCCACAGTGAATGGAGAACTTAATATGATTACATCTATGCTGTTAAAGAAATGAAATCAGGGACCATTTCTTGGTCTGGAGGCCAGCTGTGGGATCTGGCCATAGCCAGATCTATCTAAATCTCTCTTCTCAGACTGAATGGCTATCTCTAAAGAGTTCTTGATACCCAAACTATGTCTAATGGTTAGGAAAATGTGAGTTGCCTATGACCAAAAGCATGGCAGGGACTCTGTAACTGTACAGAGAACAGGGATCCACTGTCCTGCCCTGCCCACCCTCTGGCACTGTGATTTTACTAGTATAGGTGCAGCCTGAAGGTCATCCCAAGGATATTCTTTGCACATAAACACCCTGAGCAGATATCTTTCTCTCTGTTGATCTCTCTCTCTTTCCTGTGTAACTTTAGGTATTTATCTGAGGAGTCTAATCATCCTAAGCTCCTTCTGTAACCTGAGAGACAGACAGAGGACAACCTAGCTTGTCTATCTGGAGATCTACAGGTGTCTGTCTCCTTCCATTGACTTAGAGGGAGCTCTAGAAGACAGCTTCAGATGTAGACAACTCAGTTATGTGGGATGAGTCCAGGTGTGTGTAAATAAAGACCAAGATTATCTCTTGGGAATTGTCTCATTTGGTGAGGCAGGGATTTGTACTGAAGCCAAGGAGGTGGCTGGCAAAGCTGGATTTCCACACCATGAAGTGGTCAGGCAGATTGTCACATTTTGGCTGTTATGTGTTGGGGTTGTTTCTGGGGAGTATTCTGAGACCTTATAAAAATATGTGCCGATATGAATGGAAAGTTGTTGCGGACTTGAGTTATTACTGTTAGGAGGTCTGCCTTCTCCATGCCAACAATAGCTAGAAGAGATGCCCTTGCATAGTAAAGAGAGCAATATCTCATTAGCAGGGAATGAAACCATGGTGTCAGCAGATCATACAAATGTTATGGTTGCAAACTGCCAAGAAGCCTGTCATCAATTAATTTTCTTGCAAACCATTCTGCAGAAAGCTCTTCTTTGCCTTTGGCACTAGCAGAACAATCATGGCAGATTTTATTACTTCTGGAACAGCAGAATGGGAGGTGGTGTGTCCAGGCAGACTTGCCAACAGCCCAGATGAAGGCAGGGTGTGCTCATATATCTCATCTCTGTCTGCTTCCTGGGCTTTCAGGTATGAACTGAGTAGAACAGAAAACAAAATGCGCATTCTCACTATTGGTCGTCTTACGTCTTTTTCTGTTTCTTTTGGCATAGGTGATCGAGGGACCTTTCTCAATTGCTTTTCACAGATTTGCTTGTTCAAGTGTAACTTTCATGTTCATTGGTGTCTACTCACTGGTAGCAGGGTGCTCAGTGACACACGCCCGTGTCCTCTGGGACTTGGTGACTCCCACTGCAGTGATTCTTGCAGCATGGCAGGAAACCCAGTCCCAGCCTCTCTGTGAATGATTGTGCTTCTGTGACCCCCATTTTTGTTTGCAAATGCAAAAAGCTTAATGCTGGTCAGTTATCTCTGAGCTTGCCTTAAACAGAAGACAAACTTCTGATGGAAATCACAAGTTCTTGTTCAAAGGAACTAACAATTTTAAGTTCTTGGGATACAAGGGTGAAGCGCACAAACTGTAAAATATGGGTATAAAAGTTACTGAAGGCAAGGGTCCTGTTTTGGCACTTGTTTCAATTTGGTTAGCTGGGAACTTGTTCACACAGTAATTTACCCCATAAATACTATCCTTTGAAGAATGACCTTGAAGATATGTTCTAACCTACACAGGCACAGTTTGACTTTCAACTACTCAAAGAGGTAGCTTATCAACATGAGCTAGCTGCAAGCCTTTTTATTGTGGTTATACTTAGCAATTTTTATCACTGCTGTTGAAGTATCCCATCATGTCTCAATAATCCTTCTCATCCACCTCTTATTTTCTACTAATGAAGATGAACTACTTTAGCCTTGTTGGTAAATATTCAGCATCCACAAGAGTGTTTTAGGCTTATTTGAGAATAGATTTGGAACAATGAGGAATCTTGGTGGGAAAATTTTTCTATCCTTATTCTTTCAGGTAATTAACTGAATTGTTGCCATTATATTTTACTCTGTTTGCTGTCTTGTACCACAAAGGTTGTTTATGGTTTGCTATAAATTTGTAGAGTACAAATGTAACCAACTACTGTTTTTTGTAGAAACACATAGTTCTTTCCTCCCCTGTTCTTAGGAGTTGGCTTTAAAAGTGCCTTTTAGATGAATAAACCAAGTTAGATGAGACAAAGTGAGAGAACAGAGAATGACTGTCTTGTTTGGGGATTATGCCACTCATCTGGGACTGAATCCAGTGACATCTCAATTCAATCACTGATTCAACAAATATTGTCAGCGCAGACTAATGTTGCCTAGATAAGCACTGTCTCACCCCCAGTGCTCCTATTGCATGGTGATGCGGAGACTGTGCTGGACTGTGAACCAAGTGGGCATTGATGCTTTCAGGCAGATAGGAGAATTAACCCTGGATCCAGATCTAAGCAGCTGTAGGCGCTCTTTCCATTGATCTACTGACAGGAAGGGGATACTTTTCATCATTTGTTAATACAGGTGGTTTTTTTTTCCTTTGTTTTGCTTTTTTTTCCCGAGTGTCTAAAAAAGTGCTTTGATTCAGGCAGAATTGAACATTTTATGTCAAAGTAATTTTTTTCAGCATTTTGGCAAGAAAAGGATGAAGAGTTAGATGCAAGTTTTTCAGACTGAGACTCCCCACCTTGAACCTGAATTTTATAAACCCATGAAGAAGTTGTCATATAGTAAATCCTTAGGTGCTTAAGTGTAAGTTGATAGACTTCAAAGAAACTTTGAAAAGAACTTCAAAGAAATAGAGGACTGTAAGAAGAACCTAGCCATTTCTCTGTCAGAGAACAGCCTCAGTAAACACTAACTTCCACATGAATTTTAGATGCTTTAATATATGCAGTCCTATTCTAACATCTTACATGCTCAGCTTGTACATGTTCATTTTTCAGTCCATACTTAAGTAAAATGGGAAACACCAACCCAATATTCCCTCAGTTCCCACCCCCAGCTGTTTTCTTTGCAAGGTTGTACATTGTATGCCCTGATATTTCTTGTTTACTCTTCAAAGACACCAAGGCAAAGATAGGTACCTGAGCTTCCTCTTTAGAGAAAAAAAAAAATTAATTGGATCTTAAAATAGGTGGGATGGATTGTCCTCTGGAGACACCTGCCTCACCTCACTGACTGTTGAGGGAGTCTAGAAACCTAATTTTCAGACTGCTAACTGTAGGTGAGATAACATAGAGGTTTTAGGCACTCATAACATTAAAAAAGCAATTAAAATATATGTAGACATCTAAACTGACTGATAGCCATCTAAGTAATTTCTCCGTCTACCTCAAAGGCATTTTTAAAAATCCTGCTATGTATGAATGTGCAGACATCTTAACATTTGTCAATTTTCCCTTAGACACTTTTGAAATTTGATTTATGCCCAACTTCACAAATGTCACCCTACCAATTTTCCTGAGAACTATTTTAAACTAAAAAAGCGGAGAAAGTACTGACAATCTATATACTGAGAAAGATGGGTGCACCGAGCTTATTTAGTATTTATACATCTTTCTAGCTGCTGAAATCTTTACTGGAAGCCAACTGATAATCCAGTGCAGGTTTTATGCAATGAAATATTATGATTAGGAGTCCATACTGAAAAGTCCACCATGATAGTACTAGAGGAAAAAGAAAAGAAAAGAAAAGAAAAGAAAAGAAAAGAAAAGAAAAGAAAAGAAAAGAAAAGAAAAGAAAAGAAAAGAAAAGAAAAGAAAAGAAAAGAAAAGAAAAGAAAAGAAAAGAAAAGAAAAGAAAAGAAAAGAAAAGAAAAGAAAAGAAAAGAAAAGAAAAGAAGAGAAAAAAGAAAAGAAAAGAGAAAAGAGAAAAGAGAAGAAAAGAGAAGAGAAGAGAAGAGAAGAGAAGAGAAGAGAAGAGAAGAGAAGAGAAGAGAAGAGAAGAGAAGAGAAGAGAAGAAAAGAAAAGAGAAGAAAAGAGAAGAGAAGAGAAGAGAAGAGAAGAGAAGAGAAGAGAAGAGAAGAGAAGAGAAGAAAAGAGAAGAAAAGAAAAGAGAAGAAAAGAAAAGAAAAGAAAAGAAAAGAAAAGAAAAGAAAAGAAAAGAAAAGAAAAGAAAAGAAAAGAAAAGAAAAGAAAAGAAAAGAAAAGAAAAGAAAAGAAAAGAAAAGAAAAGAAAAGAAAAGAAAAGAAAAGAAAAAGAGTTGAACGCTATAGACTTATAGCATCTTTAGCAGAACAGCATTAAGAGTGAAGCTTTAGGATTTCCAAAAGTACTAGTCAATAATTTTCATATTAAATCCTAAGGACTTTGGACTTTCACAAATCCTTTTAGTGAAGGCTTCTTTTTGATTTAAAAGGGCTTTTGCATTTAGTGTTGCTTCTGTGACTCAAGAGCCTGATCCATATCTCTTTTACATCAATGTAGTTTAATGACCACTGCACTCTGAGTACCAGTGTAAGTGTTGGGGAAATCAGGATGATAGCATCAACGCAGAATGTGATTTACTGAGAAATATTAACCATGATAGACACAGATGAAGAACTGTGATTAAAGAAGGGGGAATCCCTCAAGGGCATAAGTAATTTCTCATGGTGGTAATACTTCCGTTACAAATTCGGGTACATATGCCTCATATCATTCTTGCCAAGGTATGGCAATTACTGCAGAGTATCAATTAACAATATGACATTTCCTAGGAAATGTACCACACATTACTCAGAGGCATTTGACACATGCAAGACGTAAAAAGCACATGAAGAGATACTAATGATCTGGCATCCATTATTTATGGGGAAATGAAAATAAATACAAGAATCACTAAAATAAATTATATGTCTTTACATTAAACTTTATGCTTCTACTCCATCAGGGAAGGATATTAGACTGGTTGGATGTGACCTGTTCTTGACAAATACCTGTTAGCTCTTTCTTGTCACCTTATTATCCTGCCAGTGTTTGCAAAGTGATTGTTCAACAACTGTGACTTTCACAGTTAGGTTGCTCAGTCTATAAGTTTCTGGAACCTTCTTTTTTTGCTGCTGTTTAAATATAAGTATTACATTTGCCCTAATCCCATCCTCTGGGGCCTGCCCTGGCCTCTGCAAGTTCTAAGGGAATAATTGCTAAAGTTTACAAGGTTATTTCAGATAGTTTCTTGAACGTTTGGAAAATAAATTTATTCAGGATTTGCTGGCTTGGAGACATTTATCTTACCTGACAATATATGGTTACTCACAATCACTAGGGAATTGATTCAGATGCCTAAACATAGGTGTCCAGGACTTGAGTATTCAAGATATCCAAACACAACTGACAGGATTCATACGCTTAGAAAATTGAACTGAGTCCTGAAAGTGGAATTTATTTGTTGATTTAGACACCCACAGAAAGGGGAAGGATTCAGATCCAGATTCAGGTATGTAAATTTCAGCATCTGCAGTGCAGGTATGCACCTGGGAGGTAAGTATTAACGGCCCCATCATAGTCAGTGGATGTCCTTTCAATAGTCAGTTAAATCTACCAAAATATTCAGCACAACCTGAACTGGAAAAATCCATTTGATCAACTGAAAACCTCCCTTGACTATGTTTACTTACTAGTGATGAAACCCAGTTGTGCAAACATAGACATTCACTGACATTTCAGATACCTTTGAGCATCTGACACACCAACAAAGGTAGGGCAGAATGACACAGGGCCTCTTCATGTCCTTTTGATCTGGCAGCCAGAAACCAGACAGAATATGTCCCAGGGCTTCTTAAATAGCACAAGATACCTGCATTTAAGCAGCTGAATCCCACCTTTGACCTCTGTTGATACAACTGGAACCAAGAAAGCCTTATCTTGATTCAGGTGCCCCTGGACAGGCATCTCATGCCATTAAAGATGTCCTAGGATAGACAGCCTAGTGGGTTTCTGCCTGCGATTCAAGAAAAGCCTGAGTTTCCCATAAGTCTCTAAAGTAATGTCCCTTAGCAAGATTCTAGCAGCAGCAGACATTGTTGTTTAAGTAACTGAATCAACTTCTGTTGCACAAAATAGGTAAACATTTACTATTCCTAAATAAAATTATTTTCTCCTCTTTTTTTCATTTTCAAATATCATTTTTACTGTAATACTATTCCTCCACAGAGAAAGCTTATCTCTTGCAGTAATCCTGCTGTACCACTTACTTAAAATTATGGTGATGCTAGGGAAAGCCTGATGGTAACCATCCAGGTCTTGTCTGTTGCTCCCCACGAGCCCAAGCTGGCTTCTAATCACCTTTGCACTTTGAAAGTCTTTGAAAGTCTGTATTTTCAGATTGATCTAGATATTTTGTTAGTGTTATGGTTGGTGACATTCTTATTCCACCTATTCTCACTGAGATCAAGTGTGAGTTTTCAGGACACACCCATTGTTAGACTGGACAACTCGCTACTCATCTACCAATGTGTAATATTGTGGAAGTCCAGATTTATCCTCTTCTTGACTTAAAAGATAAGATGTAAGCTTAGCTCTATGCTGTTGTGATCACCTCACGTTGTTATAGAAAGTGATCAGAAATAAACCATGTAGTCATTTTCTGTTCTTTTGGTCTGTTTTGACTTCAGTATTTGCCAGTGATCACTTTAATACCTGCTTCCCATTGATCGTATCTCCTATATTCATATATGCTTAGGTTACCCAGCAAATATTTCCCTTTATCAACACCAGCTGTCATTCATTCTCACTATATTATGATCTTATTTCATAGCTTTCAAATCTCTTTTTATATTTTATTGAAAATGGAGACAAGATAACTCGGAGCTGGATCCAACATGCACTGAGGTATTTTTTTGCGACTGTCTCTACTGAAGTGTGCTACAGGTTATTGAAACCTAAATTCTTAAAGTTATGCTGTAAAGTAATTTTTAGTGCGTACCTCTATATCGGTACATTAAACAATGCCTTGGAATGGGCACTGCAAATCTATTTGCCATATTTCTGATTGCCAGAGAGGTCCCTGGCACAGGTTTGGTCTGGGCCAAGTAGCATTCTCACAAATAGTTCCCAGGCACAGTTTAGGATGTATTATAGGCCAGGAACCATTCCCAATAGGAAATTTGGATACGGCTGCTCTCTTTTGAAGGCTAGGAGAACTGAAACATATGGATGTTGTCAGATAATGCCAACTGGCCTCCAGGATAAAAAATAAACAGTGGCACAGTCTTGGTAACTGCTATGGACACAACCATTGCTTCCAGTGGTTATTAGATGCATAAATACTTAAGAGAATGGGAATCCAAGCTACAAATTATTACCATGTTTTTACTTCCTTGCTACATATAGATTCTACTTAGAATCAAATAGACTTTATTTTCTTCCTTGGAATTTCATGCATTTACAAAACATCTGGAATGAGGTTCATCTGAACACATGTAACCTGAGCTAGCTGCTTAGACACTCTTCTGAGTCCGTGACAGAGGAATGTTTTTAGGGGACAATTCATTTCAGTCTAGGAGGGGTCCTAAATCAGGACGGATGAATTATGACCCAACAGTGCATATTTCATCCCACTGATTACAAAGGGAACCTACGATGACTTGCTCAGGGAACCAGCTCAGACAGCTATACTGTGCATGGCTGAAGTTATGACAGATGAAGCCCAGCTTATACTTCTGGCTTCTGTGAGTTTCAGAATTTCAATTGTGTCTTCTAATTTAGTTTTTACAAAGCGTTTACTGTTCAGCAAGAGTTAGTTGGCATCATAATACTGAAACCAAGAGACTTAAACCAAACAAAACAAGCTCAAGATTAGTCTGTTGTCTTTCTGGTTTTCTGTGATAATATATGTTTTATTCTGTGCAATTTGTTTTTAGTCTTCATTAAAAAAAAGTTCTTTATCTAGTTACCTTATTTATTATACCTGTTTGTCTAGTTTAGACTTTGCATAGGAATGATGATTGATATACAGCTTATCTGTTCTCCTTCAGGATTTTCACTCTAACTTTTTACTATCTTAATGGGTTTATGTTTCAGAGTCTGCCTGATAATTCTAAAGCCTTTCCAAGTTATCTTTTTCTGTAGATGAAGACCAAAGAGCTATAACATACTAATAAACTTCTCCTTGGAGTAGTAAATTCAATCACATATTAATAAACACTCACTCTCAATTCACTCCTTGCCTTTAAGGTCTTGAATATTTCTTCCCTATTAGTCAACAGAGACTCCCAAACTGCCTCAATTCAATTGCTTGTTCAGACTGTCAGAATAAATAATTAACACAGCTCAGTAATTCTGTGCTAACTTTTTCTCCCTGTAACTGATTGGTAGAGGTGTCTCATGAATAAAAAAGCCTCTGATTTTTCCTAAATCTTCTAAGGTGCACAGGAACTTAACCCTCACCTTAATCGCGGGATAAGATATCCAAACACTTTTGAGGTTTTGGATTTTTGTCATATTCAATTATCCTTCCTGGATTGAGTGACATTTTCTCTCTGACTTGAAGGGCTAGAGAAGACATTTCTTTTATTCATATGTTTTGCTTGCATGTTGCCAAATGGGCAAACAATAAACAGCTCTGTAAGCTTAGACAGGGCCCCTTGGAAGAATTTAAAAAACAAGTGAACTCTTCTGCAAAGAGGCTGGGGTATTCTGCAATGGATAAAATTGTCAGTCATCCTTTAAAATAGAGGGGGGAGATGCAAATCTCATCTAATACCTGACTTTGCTTCTTCTGGTTCATTTTCCCATTTTCTCACCTTCTCCTCACTTGTTGGCCATGATTCTCCTCCAATGTCAAGAAATGGTCTTTGTAATTGCTCCCATACAGATATCATGGTCTGTCAATGAAATTCTATGTAACGACTGCATGGTGTGCCGGACAACCCCACAGGCCCTCTCCAGTTCTTCAACATCAGGTACTCCTCTATAGCAGAAGCCCCATATGAAGTTGTCTCTCTGTTGGGTGAAACTTTCCATCTTACACACTGTGTATTCCAACATTTATCAGATTGGAGCCCTGGAGTGTTTTCAGTCCCAGACCTGGAACCAGACTGAATTGTTTCAGTAACTGTTGAATTGTTTGGATTGTTTGGCCATCAGGAAACATTCACAGAAATAAAAGCCTTCTTCCTGGAAGAACCCACTTGGAGTATTAGCTTCCTTATCAGGGCTGCCTTGACACCGGAGAGGGACTTATGTAATCTGCATGGGTAAATTTAATACTTAGGAAGAGGAAAATCTGTAAGACGAATATATGACAATGACTAGAGAAAGCACCAAGAACAGAAGTAGAGAAAGCAGATAAGAAGTTAATATTGACAGCAGCAGTTGTCAAGTAGGAAATACAGGTAAGTGTAGTTGTTTTTTTATCTTGTCATGCTCTGTTTTATGCCATATTAAACAACTGTGGATCTTTTGTTTCCAGAAGACTGGAATGATCCAAAGGCTCACTGGTTTTTGGAGACTATCTGAACATGTTCGGAAGTCACTCTCAACAGCACTAGCAGGTACCAAGTTTCATAAGTGATATTTTTTTAGCCAATCCACTCATAAGTAATGATGTTCCCCACTGCTACCTGCTTTTCTCTACCATTGCAGCTCAGGGCAAATTAATACATTATGCCTATCTTCTTCCTCAAAAGATAAGAAAGAATTTCTTCCTCTCCCCCCCCCCCCCCCCCAATCTTGCCCTTCAGCTTGCATAATTAATTTTCTTACTGCAATAAGTTCTTAGGAAAAATAGAATAAAGATAAGGTGTCAGTGCAAGAATAAGTTCTTAGTGCAATATGACAATCTCTGAAGGTGACTTTTTAAAGAAAAGTATTGTATACTTTATAATAAAAACAGCATCTGTCTTAACTAAGACGCCTGGAAGTCAAGTTTTTCAATCAATATGTTCAGCGAGCATTTTCTGTGAGGCCTGCAAACATTGGCAGTCTTGCACATATCAAGAAGAACAAAAAAAGTAAATATAAATGGAAAAGTTTAATTCAGAAAACTCAGGATTTACTTGATTTGTAACTGTGGAAAAGAAGAGATCAAATAATGTTATTTTTCTCCTTCCTATCTTCCCAAAGATGAAGTGGAGATATGAAGGAACATAATTTTTCACATCCTCTGGAAACATTTATTTTGATCTAAGCCTGTAGTTCAGCTTGGAGACAAATTTACAGCATCTTATAGTGGTTGTGTGTTTTAATATGAATTAAAATTCATAAAAGGTCACAAATTTACTAGAGAGGTTGGAGTTTGAGAGAAGGAAAAGTGACAAAGGATGTCCTAGCAATACCACGGTGCAACTCGCTGTATGCGTTGTGTCACATGAGGCAGGCAAAGCTTTGTAGCCTCTCTTGTGCTTTTCCTTTTTCCCTCTCTATTGGATCAGATTGCCAACTTTTTTTTTTTTAAAGAGGGGATAAGGAAGCCCTAAACCATTTCTCTTTCAGATATAATGCCAGCAAAACGTATTTCAAACTTTAATAAAAATGGGTTTGGAAAACACACTTTTAGGATTTAAACATCTTTTTATTTCACTGTGTGTTTCTCCAGCAAAACAGATCTAGTTTTACTGGGCAAGAAGGTGTAAACTGGAAGCTAAAGCAGGATACCACTCATATCAATTCATTTTTCTTTCTGATGAGGTTACGTTCTTGCAAAGTGAAGTGTCCTATATTCAGAAAGAACTCAAATTACCATGAGATACCATTTTTAACAATGGACCATTAACTTTGAAAAGCCATTTGGCAGTAAATGTATTTTACTAAAATCTTGTCCAGAGACATCTGTCAGGATTAGAAATGCATTAGCTTAGGTCCTTTATAGCTCGAAGACTATAATACATTATTTGAAGAGATTCAAATGCGGGGGAAGGAAGTTATCTTCTATGGCATTAATCTAAACAAAAATCTAATTGCAAAAATAGCCAAGATTATTCAGCTGCAGTGTTGTGGTAGTGGCACCAGTAATGCTATCAGTTCAGAAATGTGAGGGCGTAGAGAACACGAAAAGCCTGAAGCGTGAAGAAATATCAGCCCACTTTCTTTTCTTACACAAGATATCTAAACAGATGTAGGTGAACACGGTAGATATGTTTCCACAAAATTAGCTACACACCCACAGCAAATCTCATTCAGAATAAGACTGCACAGTATTTCAAGAAGCTATGCTTATAAAGAACAGTTCAGAATATCAAAGTCAGTGAGAAAAAAAAATATATTTTCTATCAGAAAGCTCATCTTTTGGTTAAGTTTTTCAAGGGATGTCTTAATTTTTTTACTGTTTCCAGTTTCAGGTAGCTGAAACTTTTAACCACTTCTAGATAACTAGAAACCACCAGATGTGTAGCAGTCAGAATGTGTTGCTTTTTGCCTAAAAACAAGTGTTTGCTAAAAAACAGAGTCCGTGGTTTTCTTTTGTTTTTGTCAAACAAGCATTACCCCAGGGGAAAAGTATGTGCTTTCATGTAGAAATTCTTTAGCTGAGAATGCTTTTAACAATTTTTTTTTCTGATCAGCTGTGCTTTAGAAAGAAAAAGTGAGGAAACATAAATATAAATACCCCAAACTGGCTTGCATAAATGCCATAATGAAGCATGACTTTGTGTCACGCTTCCTCAGGTACTGCCTTGTGGTATCAGAGAATCCAGAAGTTTCTGGAAATGGAGATGTGTCTACTGCAGTAATGGATCAGTCCATAGTGAAGATAACGTTATGGACACCAAGGGTGTTAGTCATCTTCCCTATCTTCAGCCAAGGGGAAAGGAATCTAGTCCAAAATTATCACCTCTGCTCCCTCTTTGGTCACTGAAGAGACAAAGGAATCCCTCCAGGTACCTAAGTTAGGTACTTCTTTCTACTGAGAAATATTGAGAAGTGATTTGATGATAATAATTATGGCTTATTTATTTTAAAATAATGTCTAAAGACTTAATCATGCTAGACAATACACAGGATATAAAGAGATTTTTTCTCTCAAGTTCCCCATCCTCTTCCCTGTAATGACTGATCTTCTTACTCTCTCAAAAGAATCTTTATGATGATTCCTATGTGAGAGAGATCCAAAATTTTGAAGTATCACAAATCTTGCAGTTCAAAGTCTGAGAAAAAATAAATATACATAGTGTGTGTTTCAAGAGAGAGCTTTGTAAATGCTTGGATGTGAAACAAAAGTGGCTATCTCAATAGTTAACTTTTTTGACTTGTCAAGGTATTCCACCAGAGCTTTGAAATACCATGTACATTGTTTGCCATGTAGCATGTATCATCTGATTTTCCTAACCATCTTTCATGGGGCTGTCCAGACCTGTTGACTAAGAGTTCAGAACATAATGGTGAAGTAACTGAAGGTCTCTGGAAAAAAATAAGGAATTTAAATTTTTTTTTTTGAGTAGAAAAAGAAGTCAAAATGGCTTTAAACACAGAGCCACAAGCCGAGTCTGCATAATAAACAGTAAGGTTGTTCTAAAACATCACTACCACTTTAAGTTTTCCATTCTGAGAGCCTGTGAAGTGTGACATTACCTAAATACACTGCATATCATAAAATGTGAACATCACTCTAGGCTCTAGGCTGTGATTCAGGAAAGCATCCCATTCAGGAAAATACTTAAGCATGTACTTAAGTGATTGGATTTAAATGCATGTTTAAAGCTAAGCATGAACAGAGATGGAGTTATGTCTGTGCTTAAATACTTTTCTGAATTGCCATCTCAATTATACTGTCTTAAACCCAAGCACATCTGCTAAAATTTCTTAAATTACTTTGGATTCACTCCTGTATAAATGAACTCCATTGGTTCAGCTTCATTTTATTCAAAGTAGATCTCTAGTCATCTAAGAAGTTACACCAAGGATGAGGCTGTCCTGAGGGAAATTAGGGAAGGGGTGATTTTTTTTTCATCACAGGCCTTAGGAAATATAAATACACTGCAATTTTAGTAATTCTCTACAGAATTCTTCAAGCATGCCTATGGTGGAAACTGGAGGTAAAACATTCATAAGAAACATCCTAGAGGAGACCAAAATGATTTTCAAGCACATTTAAAATGGTTGGGGTTCGTTTTGTTTGAAAGACCCCTGAGAATAAAAACATTCAGTATGTAGGCTGGCTACTGGAAAAAAGTAATCTTTTGTTTTTTAAATATATGGGATTTAGCTTGCTTATGAAATGTTTGTTATGTTCCCTGTTCTTCTTTTGAGCCCATAGGGATTTTTCAACCTCGTTAAAATGTGCCATCTGCTAGAGACATCCGTTATAAAATTCCAACAACATAAATTTATGTGCCTGCTTTATTCTTAGGAGAAACACCAACACCTTGAAGTTTAAAGAAAGTAGCATGCTTTTACAGAGCGGCTTTCTTAAATTTTTTCCTCAATTATCAAAATATACAAATAAGACAAGTTCTCACTAGTAAATAGAGAGAAAATAATTTCCCTTGTGATCCAGCTAGGTTTATATGATTATACTCATCCCACTTTCCAGACCAGAAAAAGTAAACTTTTTGCTTGACCCCTCAAAGTATCCGGTACAGCAAAAAAAAAAATCTTGATGCAAGATTGTACCTTTACTAATATTGTTATTTGATTATATAATAGTCAAAGGCTTGTGCTATTTTGCACTAAGGAAGACATTTTGCAGAAGCATGGCTCTTGCAGGACCACAGGTGTGCCAAGGTATATTTTATTCCATTGCATTTATACATTTTTCCATGAGGGATAAATAACACCAGATCCACCACAGGATGTTAGAGAACATAAGCCTACAGAGCTAACTGGAAGTATTCCTATTCACATCAGTCAAATAGCTAATCCATAGATTTTTTTTTCCTTTTGGCAAAAACTGGCAACAAAGAAACAGATTAAAGTGATAAATCATGGAGTATTCCCTGGTGGTGGTGAATAATGCTGGATGCAATTATCACAGAAGTCTACTGCAAAGCTTAGATGAGATTTTGCTCTTGTATTTTAGCCTCCCAGGCTCCAGCATCATTGCACGCAGTTGTACATGTGATTCAGGAATTCAAAAATAGAGCAAATAAAGTTTTGAAGAGACTGAAGAATAAAAGATCACCTTCAGTTTACCAGGAGTCATGGGGCCTCTGTCTCCTTGTAAAGGAGATCTTCTCTTTTCAACCTGTTTTCTCTTAGCCTGACCTGACTCTCAAAAATGCCATCAGTGAAACTCCACAGAATTGGTTTCACAGACAGAAGAAATCACAATGAAAATTGTTATGAAAATAACAATCTAATAAAAAAAAGAAAGACAAGATCCAGATACTTGTGTAACTGGTGATGGAGTAACTAGTGATGGTTACTGCTGAAAAAGACCAGATCAAGCAGGTATTTTTTGTGTTATGTGGTTTCAAAGAAAGGCTCGTCCAGTTTAGGTCAGCAATAGCCTAAGGGATGGGGAGGGTACAATGTCTATATGGCTTCTACATGGAATATGGCATTCAATTTTGGATGCTGCTACCTGGCTTCATCCCACCTAATTCTAGGCAATTAAGAGGTACCTACTCTAGCAGTTAGTTACACCAGGCTTCCTTGTAATCACTGGGAGGAGATAGGTTACTGAGATCAGAAACACCTGCCGGAGATCCCTCTTTCCCTTTGGCTATAGAGAGTGCCTTGGGCAAGCCAGCATCTCAGCTGAGTGCCTCAAGTTAGGAGAGGGCAAGGGGAGCCTCAGGGTGCATCAGAGAAAAGTGTTAAATAGATGATATGATGCATTTCCAGGAAACTAACCCTGAGTTGAAGAAAGGGGTCTAATTCAGAGGCAGTTTCTGGCAACTTTCTGTCTTCAAAACCCAGTCAAAGAGGAAGTTTCTATAGCATGCTCTAAGGAAAATAAAAAATAAGGCAAAAGAAATGCAATAATAAATATCAGAAGAGTATGTACACCAGGGAAAGAGCAATATCTGGTCATACCAACTTCACCTGGTGAATTAACCTCACAATTTTTTTCTCTGTGCTATGACGGAGTATTTGTTTTATGTGTAATCATCAGAGGAGTGAGAGGTAATGCTGTGCAAGTAGGAATGAACGAGGAATGAACTTACAACGAAAGGCAAAATGCACTTCCCAGCACTGACTACAATGTCGTGATAGTGCTACCCAGGCACACGGCTGTTGTCAAGCCCTCCTTGAAGTGCTCTCCAGCCTCCTCCGTGGTCTCTATAGCCCAAACACTGCAGGGGAGATGCTTGTAGCAACAGGTGCTGAAAGTGGCAAAATATCCAAACAGTGATGACAATGGTGGTTTTTTTTCAACACGAGGGTCTTGGCTGTCAATGTTACAGGCTATGAGGTGGTTGAGGAGCCTGGAATGTGTATTCCTCATTGTCTTCACCTCCATCTTGCTAGAAAATTTTTCCATCTCTATCTGTTGGAGCATCATGGCCAGTCCTTAAAAAAACTCCCTTTGCCTTTTCCTTCGGCCTAGTCCTTTTCTATGCAAGTTCCTTCTGTATTTTGTTTTGGGTTTTTGTTTGTTTCCTCTTTGCAAGAGCCAGGTTTCCTTTGGGCTGTCATTACTGACAAACTCCCAGGAACTGTACCTACTGCCAAGGGATTCTCTCTGCTCCTATACCCTCCTCATGAGTGTTTTTATTCCCCATGGTCATATTCCTTCCCACCTACTCTCTGCCTATTG
Source organism: Platalea leucorodia (assembly GCF_965183815.1). NCBI lineage: Eukaryota > Metazoa > Chordata > Aves > Pelecaniformes > Threskiornithidae > Platalea > Platalea leucorodia. The sequence goes on along the minus strand of NC_138825.1, from coordinate 121,047,054 downwards.
CCTGTTTTCCTTCTGTCTGACCCAATACAGTGGACTTGGGAATAATAAGATCACAGCCTACATTTTCAGAAGGTTTCACTCACTTTGGGGTGCCATCTTGAAAAATCTTCATATGTGCTTTTCACAAGGCCCATGAATCTAGGGCTCCCACCGAATTCAGTGGAGTTAAGGTAAGTAACAAAGCAAGTAGGATGAGAGTGTCTTGTCTTTCATTCTTTTCTTGATTTATGCAGCTAGTTCCACGAATGCAATAATTTCTATTGTCAGTCCTGGAACGGAGGTCACATCAGAAAATCACAATGGCCTCTTTCATTATTCTGTCCTACAAAGAATTTTACTTGAAAACTACCAGTGTCAGCTGCTTTTCCCCATGGAGGAAGGATCTCAGCACAGACCAATTCAATGTGGCAATAAACCCTTCATAAAAACCCCAACGCTCAGCAAACCTGAAATAATCCTCTCTCACCTCTTGGGAGTGGAGCGTGCACCATTACTGTATCAGGAGACCTTCAACCCTTATCTGCCGAGTCTGTGAAATTCACTTGGTTTTATCAGCCCAGAGAGCATGTTCCTACTTTGTCAGACCTTAGGTTCAGCTGCAGAAAAAATTGCAAGGCTCTCACAAATGAAACAAGATACTTTAATTCTATCCTCAGAAATACAAACATATATTTATATACTTACTTCTATTTTAATATCATTTTCCCATCTCATTGGATAGAGTAACTAAATGCCAGCCTGATTAGGGAATTTAAAATTTTGACATCTAGGTGCACTAAGTGCACTAAGTTTATGGCAATTAGAGAGGAATCACATTATTTTGCTCTCAAGCAGAGTTTAAGCTCAGGGATGCCTGGACTGCTATTCCCAGAGGTGACTTTTATGGTGATTTTAAAATGCCAGAGAAAGTTGTTGTGAAAAAAAAGAGAGAGGGGAGAAGGAGAGGAGAGGATTTAAGGGACGGACTTCTGTTCTTTTTTATTCTCACATATCTGTCTCCTGAAAGTAAGTTTCTTAAGTCACCAGCTGATTTCTTATTATATTCTGGAACCAACAGTTTTTCTACTACCTGGTTTTTTCTGTGTAATTTTGCAGCATTGTGGTTAGAAAATGAAGCCCACCAATACTTGGTAGTGATGCCACCATATTCAAATACGGACACAGTGCTGATGATATATGTGCTTGTTGTGTCTGTGAGCCTGTGCTGTGTGAAGCAATGGGCTCCATCGGTGCATCACCCAGGGCTGAAAATGCTCAGGGAAAAATGCTGTGTAAAACAGCAGAGTTCAATTCATCGTAAGCTTCATTGAATTGGGACTGATTTATGCTAACTCTACCACACATTTGTGTGCTACTTTGAACTGGAAATTTTAGCCTAATCAAACTGGAAACTTTTATATCATTCCTCAAGAGCATCAGAATTTAAATCAGGAAGGAGAGTATGGAAACATTGTTGCAGAATTTTGGGTCCCATTGTTGTATTTTGTTTTCTGTGGTATAATAGTAGTTAGGTTGATATTGAAATCTGTTGGGTTACATTTTTCTTTTTGTCATGATCTAGGCCTACTTCATTACCTTTCTGGCAACTAAGCAATTCAGATTAAAATCTCAAAAGTTCCCACAGACAATTATTGGACTAAGCTCAGGGAGTTATTCAGAAAACAGGGAAAGTTGGCGATTACCCTTAAAATTGAGCTGAGACTTCTAACATCTTGTTTTCTTTATGTGTTATCAGATGGCTCTTCTCCTCCCTTGCACAATGCTAGGGAAACCAAGGCTGCTGGCACACTTTTCAATGAAGCCAAGTACTTTTTAAAGCTTGTATTTGGATGTCTCTTTATCTCTTCTGAATTATGTGCCATCAGGTTTACGTGGCATGCCATGAGAGGATTATCTCATGAACATTTGAGTTACTCAGATCTCGCTTTATTCTCAGAGAAGTCGCAGATGAACAATGGCTTGGTGTGCACCAGGTTATTTAGCCCATGCTCTGCCAGAGTTAAAACTCAGAAAAGAAGCCCAGGTAAAAATATTGAGGAAGGATCTCTCCAGCCAAACAGGAAACCATGATCAGATGCTTACGATATGGACGTTATCACAAGTACTTGGTGCTGGAGGTGGAACTTCTCTGTCCTAATTTAGGCATCTTAACTTTTGAATAGTTAAAATACACAGGTTGAATTTTTATGTAGGTGTCTCTTCACTGGGTCCAGAGATATCTAACATCCTTCTGCCCTGGATACTAAGGAGCTTGAATTGCTCTTTGAGTTTCAGTGTCATGTTAGTTGTTAAAATTCATCTTAGACACAAAGGTAAATCATCTGAATAAAACTCCAAATGTATTAAGAAATGGTGGATTAAAATCAAGCACAATTGCACTGATAGATCAAAAGTCCATGTAGTTTTATTTATCTTATTCCCAATGATGGCTTTAAAAACAGAAAACGCCGACTTCACCAATTTTTTTTTTATAGCAGAAACTTTTTCCTCAGCACTCTTGGTGACTCAGCACTCAAATTACCATATTTCAACATATGACCCAGTGTAATTAGGGCAATATTTTTTTTAGGTGGTTGTTACTTTTATGCTGTAGCTGAGTCTCCAGAACTAGTAATTTATCTCCAGTGATAAGAGTCTGACCTCTTTTCAGTATTAAATGGCTCAGACATTGTAACTGTTACTTGAAGCAGCAGAGATTGGAAGACTATGGACTGTTCTTTGGAGAGCTCTTTCCTGCCAAATCCCCTCATTTCTGCAGTGGCAGATGTTTGCATTTTAAGACCTAGTTTGTTTAATGAGTTTTCTTATTTAATGGCACTTTTTCTGTGCTTCCATAGAGCATGCGGGAGTTTTTCAGAAGACCCTAAGGATGAAATTAATCTCTCCTAACTTTAGCCATGTAGAGTTTTGTATATAATCTAAATTTGTTGTCCTTGGCTCCCTCTCTTGTCAACACAGCGAGAGAATAACATCAAAGAGGGGATTCAAACCTATTTCCAACTCCCACCCTGGGATAGGAAGAGCACTCCTTGGAGGTACTGCTCTGTCTGGCCACTGCAGGCTCAGCCTGGACAACTAACTGGCTTACATTGGATGCCTTGGTTTTAAATAACTAATGATAGGGAAGATGCATTCTTGCACAAATGACCTTTGCATGACAAATCAGACCCTCTGCTGCACAGGGCTTGGGAAGGCCTCACAGAAAATTGTGTAAGTCTTTTTTTTCCTTGAGGAAGTTGTGTCTTGGCTGTCTCCTGACAAATACATGAAGTGCAGAAATGTCAAGCACACATTGACAGGAGGATAGATGGATTGAGAAAAGGCAGCCCAACACAAGGGGACAGAGGAGTGACAGATGAAGACTGGGAAGAAATACCATGGAACACAGAAGATGTGATGTAAAGAGGAAGCAAAAACAGCAGTAGACCTATCACCTTGATATTACTGACCCAGCTTTCGCTGGAAGTTTTCAAGGTTATGTCCTGCCTCAGGGCAATGGTACAGTGGAGCAGGAAGGGAAGAAGGTGAGAGGTAGGAAGCTACAATATCCTCCTTACTTCTTCCACTCAAGACCATGCGGCAATAATTTGGGATCTCAAGCAGGTTACCGATTTGCAGCTCTAGTAGAGTAACAGGATCCTGGCAGTGGAGGAGGAAAGGTCTTGCCTTCCCCAGGTCACAAGCTTGTTTGATCTGTACATTGATTTACAAGTTCTCAGTCCAACAGGAGAAAAACCTCCAATGGTTTGATCTGCAGAGTCAGCCCAGCCAACTTCATTACCTTATTAAAAATGGATTGATGCAAACCCTCTCCCCGGTGCTCATCCCAGCATCTATGTGGATGGAAAATATCATGCAAATTAGGTAATTAACTGGGTTTTGCTTCATTAATAGATAAATCAGAGCAATAAGAGTCTTCTTAAATACTAGCTATGCATTTCTCCAAAAATAGGACATCCAATGCAATTATTTTTATTAGATCTTTTGTATGTGATCACAGAGCATAAAAAGGAATTAGAGTTCCATGTTTGTTATTATTAAAGAATCCCCCTAGCCTCTTTATTTCATTTGGCTCAAACTAGAGAGCAATGCTTCTATTGTAATTCATTAATTATCAGACTCACATTTTAATTCATAAATCAAAGAACGATTCCTACTTTCAGCTCGTTTCTAGTTATATTGGAGTTAACGGTATGTTGGAAGGACAGAAAGCTAAAGATGAAATTCTATTAAAATACTCAGATAAGCAAAGAGGTCATATACTGTATATTAATCTGTATTTTTGAATATTCTATTTAAAACAAATAAGGATGAGTGAACAGCAGCTTTTGAGCATAGACCCTTCCATGGAACTGATAGGTCAGCTGAAGGAAGAACCACAAATATTTTTTAACACATCTGTTTTCAGTTTCCTACCAGATCTGCTGGAGGGTAGGAAGGCCCTGCAGAGGGATCTGGACAGGCTGGATCGTTGGGCCGGGGTCAACTGTATGAGATTCTACAAGGCTCAGTGCCAGGTCCTGCACTTGGGTCACAACAACCCCATGCAACACTACAGGCTGGGGGAGGAGTGGCTGGAGAGTTGCCCAGCAGGAAAGGACCTGGGGGTGTTGGTTGACAGCCGGCTGAACATGAGCCAGCAGTGTGCTCAGGTGGCCAAGAAGGCCAATGGCATCCTGGCCTGTATCAGGAATAGTGTGGCCAGCAGGACCAGGGAGGTGATAGTGCCCCTGTACTCGGCACTGGTGAGGCCACACCTCGAGTACTGTGTTCAGTTTTGGGCCCCTCACTCCAAGAAGGACATCGAGGTGCTGGAGCGTGTCCAGAGAAGGGCAACGAAGCTGGTGAAGGGTCTGGAGCACAAGTCTGGTGAGGAGCGGCTGAGGGAGCTGGGGGTGTTTAGCCTGGAGAAGAGGAGGCTGAGGGGAGACCTTATTGCTCTCTACAACTACCTGAAAGGAGGTTGTAGTGAGGTGGGGCTTGGTCTCTTCTCCCAAGTAACGAGTGATAGGACGAGAGGAAATGGCCTCAAGCTGCTCCAGGGGAAGTTTAGGTTAGATATTAGGAAAAACTTCACTGAAAGGGTAGTCAGGCACTGGAACAGGCTGCCCAGGGAAGTGGTTGAGTCTCCATCCCTGGAGGTATTGAAAAGAAGGGTAGACGTGGTGTCTGAGGACATGGTTTAGTGGTGGACTTGGCAGTGCTGGGTTAACGGTTGGACTCGATGATCTTAAGGGTCTTTTCCAACCTCAATGATTCTATGATTCTATAGTATCTGATTACTTCAAAAGTTACCAGTTATACATTCATGGTTGTACACTTCATTATATAAAAACTGCTTGTAGAGAGTAATAGCATTTCAATTATGCTGTCGTTTTGAAGTTGTTTCTGTATAATTATATTTTAGGCTAAAACGCTTTTGTTACTACTTCTATGTCACAAACTGTGCTTATTAAGCATGAAAGAAATAGAGAGAAAAATCAATAACTCCATCACGTAGGTGAATTGTCAGTTATGTGAAAAATGGGCATGAAAAGTATCTCAAAGTTAACTGCAATGTAGCTATGTTATCGTCTCATTATAACTACAGTGTAATTATAGTAGCTGTTCCTGAGAATATATCACTTACGCCTTTTCTTCTGTCAGAGTAGAAATTTATTTTTACAGAAAGATATTAAAAATATTTTAACTAGCACAAAGAAGAAACTTAAGCCGTTAAAACTTCATCAGAATAGACAAAAGATTCAAAATGTGTCATTGTTTCTTTTGGGGTGGTTTTTTTTTCTTTCTTTTTCTTCCCCCCCCCCCCCCCCTTTCTCACCCTCATCTTGAATCTCTTCACTCATCCAAGGATACCCTTTCACCCTTTTGCTTATTCTGTTCCAGGTTCAGTTCTTAGATCAAAAACCTGGTCAGTAATTTTCCAAGTTTTAACCTTCTTACCTACTCAATAAGACATGTTTAAAGGAGAAAACCTGGCTTTAATTAATCCATATTTAAGTGGTAAGTTTGGGGCTTTTGCTTACCTAAATACATTGCAGTGTTGGAGGATGAAGCAGGATAAATCCTTATCAACAGCCTTGCAATGCTGGCTGCTGTTTACCCATCCCAGACAGGGTGGCAGCCACTAAGACAAAAAATGTGGGTCTTTTCATAAAACAGCTACACAATGTGGGAACAGCTGTGTAAAACTGCCTGCTGGTGTTTTCTGGGGAGGTAGTGTCTTCTTTGGTGTGAAAGCCCATGACAGCTGAACTGTGTATTAAGGAAGAATACACCAAATCAATAGTACTTTGAGAACCATAGTTAATTACATAGTACAATAGTACTTTGGTAACGATGAAAGTATCTACCTGAGCCTCTTCCTGCTTGTGACTCTGGATCACACTTACTTCTGAGATGTAAAAAAAGTTCTCTTACACACTGATGCTCAGGCCTTCTATCTCACTTTTAACATATTTCATTCCTATAAACACTCAATTTTAGCTGTGAAATGCCATATACAAAATTTCTGGTGAGATTTTTATATGATTTTCCTACTCACACATCATAGAATCATATGTGACAGTATATATTCTTTCAGTGTAAGTCTCTTCAGAACATTGCTGATCTTATAACCTAAGCAAAGTTAATTATGCTGTGACTTCAGCTAGGTACTTGAACAGAAGGATGCTCATATCAGCTAGGGATTATTAAAATTATTTGCCATTGCTGTTGCTACTTCTCCAGTGAAGCTGGTGCCTGTAGCAATTCTGCTGGCACCGTGGCTGATACTCTTGTTCATTTATCTTTTCACTGAGCAAAAGAGTTTTCCTCTTTTCTCCTTTATCAGTCAATGTCTAGTATGTCTGAGGTATTTGCAGCAAGACTCTGACCTTCCCAACATCATTATGGCTCTCCTAAGAGGATATGGTTATTCTTACTTGCTTGTAGATCTTTGGGTTGGCATATCTGGGTGCAGACCAGCAGATGAGCAAGCTGCTTCCATTCTTTATCCTCTTTTACCTTAAATGCTGATCTGCACTTGAATGGAAGTCCCAGAGTGCATAGCATAGACTTATATAGCATTAGAGCAGCTGTCTCAGTCCTCTTGACAGAATTTGGTGGTGGCTCATGGCCAAACATGAAGCAAACAGCTTCAGTGGTGCAATGCACCTCCACCTCTGCAGCAATACCCTCCTGAGCCAAGTAACTCAAGTCCTGATTCCTGTCAAGTTCAGTTGCATCTATCACAAATAAATGCTTTGTAGTGAGAGAAAAGGTTTAAATCACAAGTATCAAATCAGAAAGTAGTTCGAGTGGCTTGTTCTTCTCTCTTTTCATTTGGTGATGGCAAGCCCTGGATACCTTCCCAAGCAGACATCTGGCCTTCTCCATGGTTACTCCCACCCATGTTGTATAGCAGTTGTGCGGCATGGTCCAAAATTAGACCATGCAAGGAAGACACGAAGGCCACACTGAATTTCTAAGGTCAGGTCTCCTCTGTGACATCTCACACAACAGGACCATACTATGAGCACAGAAATAATAAAAGCAGAAGCCAACAGCACATCTGTTGCAAGCTATCCCAGACAAATTAATTTCTGAGGCAATTCCATTGACTTTGATAGACTCATCCTGTGAATTCATCCATGACAATGAGAAGCTGCGGAGTAAAGGGCATGATTTCTGTCATTTCCACACTGATTTATTGAGAACAGTTTTGGGAAGGGGGAAGATTGATGGAGGGTGAAGTAGAGAAGCCTCTTCTCTGACACACCACATATATATTTTGTCTCACTACAAAGCCAACAGTATTTTTTTTTCCTAACGGAAAAATACAAACACATCTTAGTCAAGCATTCGGAAGTATCTGCTACAAGAAGCTCTCCTGTTTCACGATGGTCCTGTTTCTCTGCTCATACCGGGACCAAACCAGGAAGTCCTTCCTGACACTGGCATCGCGGGGCTCTTCATAGCTCCCTCCAGTCAATGGAGGTCCTTACTGGAGGCACTTGACTGCCTGTGATCAGATAAGATGGGGGTCTGAGAGACTAGTAAAATGTAAGAGCTGGACTATACCTGAAGGAACATGAACAGACCCCACTTAGGCAATTAGCAACACAGCTACTGCAGGCCATGGCAGATTTTCACCCATCAAAATCCAAAAAGTGCAGATGAACAGTGTAGCCTAGCTCATTTTACCAATGCATTTTCTGAAGAACAATGAGATAATTGCAAAAGATGTAGGAAAAGCTGTCAGGATGCTGAGAGCCAAGTACCTTCTAAGTAGTCAGGTCCTTCAGTGCTCCTCAACATGGTCCTACTTCCAGGCCCCACAAGAAGCTGTGTTTTTCCAGATCTAAGGAGCTGTTGTGGGGAGCCACTGCAAACCAGCACCTGAGCGAGCAGGCAGCACATATTTCAGGGTTGCTGGGATGGGGCTAGAAGCAAATTCCCCTTCTAGCTTTACTTGCTGCTTGGATCCTCTGCCACTCCATGCAGATAAGCTGAGACCTTAGTTGTCACTTGGAAGATTATTGTGTTTGACTATTAAAATAACATAGTTAACAAACATGAAGAGGCATCAAGGAGACTATGGATTATGGTTCGACAATGTCATCTCGTCTGGGGATTATCGGTACATGCAGCATGCAGCTGGCACAGAGGGATTTACGAGGATGCTGCCTCTAAGAAGATGCAGTGGGGAAACATTGTTGTCCTGAATTCTTTAGGAACCAAAGAAGAGATTTGCAAAGAGGTTAGAGGAGGCTCATGGTCACATGTCATGCGCTTGATGCAAATAGGAATCAAATGCTATAACTGGAAGCAGAGAAACAAGAAAGAGCACAGTTTGATGCTGAAGAGCCAAAGGCATATAAGGTTGTGGGAAGAAAGGATGAAGGAAGAACATTTGATGAACTACATGGACCACAAGAAGCCTGGAGTATAGGAGGCAAAAACAGAGTGGAATAAAAACGTGTGATTAGATGAATCTGTGGAAGCAGAGAAATGATATGGCAATATCTTTAGGAGATGGTCAGCAGCAAGTAAAACTGCCATAATAGGAATAAAAAGGAAAAAGCAATATAACTGCTTTATTTCCATTTCCCTTAAAAATTGCTTCCTTCTGCTAGTAATTCTAAACATAGATTGCATAAAGCAGCAGTTTCTGATTTCCAGAAAGTGCTAGGTTCCCAAATGATTTGGATATTGCCTTAATTTGTTATACTGGAAATCCAGCAGTGATCTGAGGAATGCAAGCTACCAAAAGAAAGCCATAAAAGGATAGCTGTGATGAGAAAAAACTTTAAGTGGTCTATTTCTGCCCTGTGATACAATCTGAGACACTGTGTATGGGTTTTACCCTGTTGTGAAATCCAGGTTGTGATTATCATAGAAGCAGTGAGTGCGTTAAGAAGCAAGTGCTACAACTCGGATCAAGAAGAGCTGGAATTTCAGCTGAGACTTCTGCCTTCACTGCAGTTCATAAAGCCAAAATACTCAGCCTTCTCATCTACCGTACCAGTGTGAAGGGAATGATGGCTGCAACCAGCTTCACTGAATTGCTGCCAGTTTGTATTGGAAAGACATAAACAAGGATGTCAAAGGACTGAAGACGTGAAGAAATAATCATGATGCTGATCTTAAGAGATAGATTACAGCAATTGCTAACCACTGAAACTAGCTTTCATGTCTAGGCAAAAGGAAAGATAAGTATTAAAGAAGAACACCATTAACAAGGTACCAGACAACAGAACTAGGTGAAATTAATCTCTGTGCTGAGAGGTTTAAGAGATATACGAGCATTTCACTGGCTCTCTGTTGGGACTCCACACTAGACACAAGGTAGAAACACTGAATAGGTTTATGGAAGAGTGATGTTAAGACTAATATGTAGCTGGAAATAATATGAAAATAGAAACTAACAGAAGAGATGCAGTATGTCTTGGATAGAGAAAATCCTTGTGATGCAGCACCTCACGCAGTCCTACTGTTATGTGAGTTCAAGCAAAATGCGATCAAAAGCCAGTGAGCCATACGAACAATAAGAGCTTTCCAGTATTTTTACACGCGTTGCATTTATATGAGTAAAAAGACGTGTAGGCCTGGAAGAGTTTGCCAGATGAGTCATGGCTGCTCTGAAGAGCCTAAAAACTAGGAATTTTCTAGAATAAATGAAGCAAAACAGTTTAGAAAACTCTGTGCATATCAGATGGGTCAGTGGAGCTTGGGCACTTATGAAAATGTACTAAGAAGGAAGTTTTTGGAAGTGATATTGTATTTTTGGCATATTGGTTGTAACGTGACAGTCTTACAAAATACCATTAAATAACAGAGTGTTTTTTATTACTGAAGTCTTGCAAAATAAAAGGTACATAACATAGAGATATGAACATAAGATTATTCGGTAGAAATATTTGTAACAGTCTGGTGAGTAAAGACAATTATCTGAAGTTCCCTAAAGGTGGGCATAAAATAGGAATAGTGGGATAAAGCTGAGAAGACAAAAATCTAGGACGAGCAAAAGCAAAGCTTATCTGTCACACAGATGGAAGACAAAATTTCTGTTCTTCCATACCAGAAACTTCATAGGTTTTAAGACTAGGGAAAATTATTATGAACACATGCCAAAACATTGTAACCTATCATTTTCCACATCAAAATCACAGTTTTTGAGGTATAGCCTGTAGACTAAAAATGCAGTCTTGGTCTGAATGTTTCTAGTCATACAGAGTCCATCAAGCCCTGAAAAATTGTCCCAATGGTTAATTGCTTTCAGTGTAAAAGAATCCACTTTATTCTGGTCTGAAGTAGTTTAACTGCAGCTTCCAGACACTGGATCTTATGTCATCTCCACCTGCCCTATACTGCCTGCTATTGAAAACAACATGAACATCATATTCCTCCCAGTGAAGGACACCATTTTTGCAATCTGTTTTTGAAACATAATCCAGGAAGGGCTCAACAGTGCTATAGAGATACTGCATACATGATAGACATCTACATTCTATCAGGTGAATCCCACTCAAAATGCCAATTAGCATCTTCCTAAAGCCATTCACCTAACCGGTATCACCTTCCTGTTCTTTCTCTAACACACATTTGCAATTTCATCCTCCCATGTTAACAATAGCAGCACACGGGGAATTCGTATTCGATGCATTATCTACTGTGATCTCATTGTTTTTGCTTTCAGGGATGCAATTCTTCATCTTGCAAATGTGAATACATTCTTTGTTTCTAGATGCATAATCTAGCACTTAACTGTGATGAAGCACATGTTGACAAAATGAGCCTGCCTGATGATGTGCTTGGGCTGCATTTTCATTATTTTTATCTGCCAAACCTTGCATTATCTGAGAATTTTACTACTATTGATTTTTTCACTCCAGAATATGGGGAAAGGTGTTGAATAGCATAGAAGAAATTCTTTTTGGCCTGATTATTGTGTCTTCCCAGAAGGAAGAGTGCACATTTACAGACTAATATTTCATTATTACATTTAATATACTCTACAGTGATTTAATGTAGTACAAATACATGCATGTATCAAAATGTTGTGCAGGACTAAATCAAATTACCATTATCTGAATAGACTACACCAGCATGGTTTCTTTTCTTGTGTACACTTGGAGATTAATTTGAAAAAATCAGGTTTATATAATAAGACCTGTTTTCCATAATATCATGGAAACTACTATTGCACCATTTAAAAAGCCATTTTATGGGATAATATTTACTGATTTTTTTCCACATAAATATTTGATCTAGGGTGTTAAAACATCTGTTGCCATCATATTTAACATTAAGATTTTAGAAAATATAGTTGTTGGAACTTTTTTACTTAAATCTTTTATCTGCTAAAATGTGTTTTTTTTCTTTCCTGCATGTTTACAATTTAAAAGGCAAAAGGAACTCCTGGATGTCTTCCTTTCTTCATTTCCTCACACCCTGATTTTTTGTCTTCCCCTTTTTCTTTATTTCCCTTTTTCCCAGAAGAAAAATAAAGGAGAAATGAGGGGTTAGAGTGGAAAGTAAAGAACTTGAAAAATATGAAAACTAGAAATGGTTATCACTTTTTTTTTTCAGGAAATAAAAAAGTTCCTACAGTTGGACCAAGGAAATAATTTTTGACAATTTCTTTCCAAAGGAATTTATGAAAAACAGCTGCTAACAACTTTTAGTGAAACTTGAACTGAAAACTTGAAGGTCCTTGAATGTGTCCAGAGGAGGGCAACAAAGTTGGTGAAAGGGCTGGAAGGCATGTCCTGTGAGAGGCAGCTGAGGACCCTGGATTTGTCTAGTTTGGAGAAAAGGAGGCTGAGGGGTGACCTCATGGCTCTCTGCAGCATCCTGAGGAGGGGAAGTGGAGAGGGAGGTGCTGAGCTCTTCTCCCTGGGATCCAGTGACCGGATGCATGGGAATCATTCACAACTGTGTCAGGGGAGGTTTAAACTGGACATTAGGAAGCGTTTCATTACCGAGAGGGTGGTCAAACACTGGAACAGGCTTCCTAGAGAGGTGGTCGATACTCCAAGCCTGTCAGTGTTTAAGAGGCACTTGAACAATGCCCTTAATAATGTGCTTTAACTTTTGGTCAGCCCTTACATGGTCAGGCAGTTGGACTAGATGATCAGTGGATCAGTGACGCAGTTACACACACTGTTAAGGGACAAGTCATGGAACAACCCAATCTGCAGGTAAAAAAAAAACCTCTCTATTTTTCAACAATTTTTTGAAGCTTTCACTTTTTCTTACTAATGTCAGGTCAAACAATCTCCTCTAAGAGTTAAAAACCTTGCAATGTGTTCCAGTAAAAGACATTCAATGGGACATTTGTGTCACTGACTAATGAAACCAAAGATATTACCATCTTTTAAAATAAACATTGAATAAACTCCAAGGAAAATTTATCAATAGCTAACCCCAAAAGTTCCATAAGGAATGCATTGTTTGATGTGTGTTTTGCAATGCAGTGTCAGGTCCTAGGGAAGTGGTGTGCAAACATGACAGGGTCAGGTAAAAGCGGTCACAAAAGACAAGCAAAGGTCTCATGGAGCACTGGCAATATTCTTGCAATTTAAAAGCTGCCAAAATATCTTTTCCAACTTGTGAACAAAACTCCCAAGTGGATGAGGTTTAATGATTTCATTGCTGTGAAAGCTGAATTATGACTCTTTGCCACATATACAGTTTTTACTTTTTCTTTTATACTATATTGTAAGGAAAACGGATTGATATTTTTGCCTTGTTTTGCCCAGTGTTCTATGTTTGTGTATGCATTTGGGTTTGTTTTTCTGTCCTTGACCACCCATTACTTTCATACCTTCTGACCAATTTCAAAAATTCCGGCAGAGCAGAAGAGATTTCAATCATAATAAATTTCTACACTTGTTTTTTGGAAATAGTTCGTAATGAGATTCTATTACTTTCCCCTCAGGGAAAGAATAAGTATATTAGAGGTCAAAATCCATGTAAGAGAGATCTTTTGAGACTTGCTTCATTAGCTGCATTGTTCAGAGCTTGACTTCAAATAACCTAAGAAAGAGGTGGAACATCTGTATCTATGATTAGTAAAGCCTTCTCTCCCTCAATATCCTACCAAGGCTATTCATTTAAAAGCAGGCTGACTGCATGATAAAGTTCTTTCTGTTTCTTGGCTCTGATGGGAGAGACACTGAAAGCCCACATAAGGATTACAAAAGGCACTGAGCTGTACTGTTGCAGAGACCCGAGGACTAGGTTAGTCCAGCAGCTTTCACTCCTGAAAGTGGCGCCTTGAAGGTGGTTGGCAGTGTGATGGGAGGGATATTTGCACAGGTTTTTTTGCCTGATATATTCAGCTCTTGTATAGCCCTAACATCACACTTTTTGGTAATGCTTTCAGTAGTGTAGTTAGCATCTCTCCTGTGGGGTCGTCTTCTCTTTCAGCTGCTCCCATGAGAAGATCGTGCATTAGAAGGGTTCTGGTTTTGCTCTTTGCACAGTTTCTTTTTGCTGTGGTATCTACTCTAAGCACAAACAGCCTTTTTGTTCCCAGGGCTCTCAGTCTAGTTTCAGAAGGTTTAAATTGCCTTAACTGAAAACTTTGTGCTAAACTGTTTTAAGCTACTATAGAAGGACAAAAGGTTTCACAGCTCTGCACTCGGTATGCAGAACAGCTCTCTGCCTTCAGCTTCTGCAACTGTATCCTCCCTGGAGGATAATAATTTCTCAACAGTAATAGTAAAAATATCAACTAGAAACTTAAAGAAACACAGCAAATTTCACCTGCTAGGGTCTCACCGTGTGTGCAGTAATCTGCTGTTTGGTCCCCTTTATAAAGCAATGCAAGTGCTCCCTCTAGTAGATTATACCTGCAGTTTCTGAATTTATGTAAAGTTTGCAAAATGATACAGTGCTAATTGGTTTCATGGCTATGCTAGCAGAATAGTTTTCTTCATATGCAAGATATCAACAGCAATAGAGTTCATAACACCAGGAAAAGCTACAGCATCTAAAGTTTCTGTGGCAGATTTGCATTTCAGTATGGGTTAGGATATATAGGTTAGGCAGGTCTAAGTGTCCTATCAGGCTGTAAAGAAACGCTTTTCTTCCTTGGACTTTAAGAGTAGAGTATGAACAAAAAAGTTCCCTACTGCTGAAATACTACAGATTACTGCAGGAAAATGCAATGACAATGTGCCAAGACACAGTTACATATTCTCAGGCCACGCAGAATGATTTTAGAGACAGCTGAGCCACATAATGAGGCCATTGCCTTCACCAGTGAAATACAGTCATGTCTGGGTAAAAACTAGCAGCTGCTTAACAGAGCACCACCTGCACAGTGCTTTGAGCCAGGCAGTGCTCACCAATACTGTACTTAACCTGCATGGCAGGGGAAATTTGAAGAAGATAGAAATTCAATTATCCATGCTGAAATTCAGCCAAGACGCTAAGGACAGTATACCCAGTTTTACAGAACAAAAATTAAAGAGCATATTTAGTGATCCAAAGCTGCAAAGGCCTGAGGTTTTAATCTCATTCAGTTGGTGGCACCACTGGCAGCCCTGTGCCTACATCTATTGCTGGTGCATCTCTCACTACCACTTTGAGCATCCAAAACAGCATCCTTGTCTTGCAGTCAGACAAGTGTGGATGAAACATGACCTGCTTCACCACATCCAGCAGGACTAACACATGGAAAGTCGCAGCTGTAGTACCTGAGTATACCTTTGTCTGAAGACCAATAACAGAGGCGTATGCCAAAGACCTGGAAGATACTCGTTGAATAACGTAGGCTGATGCTATCATTTGTTGTCACTCATGGAGCAATGAGCCTGGAGCCAGCGTGGCTTCAGCATGCTGTGTGTTACTGCAGGCAGTTATCCCACCAGAGAGGAGAAGCCACTTCATGGGAAAGAAATGGAGTGAAAAAAAAGATCGGAAATGGAAGGATAAAACTAAATTATTAAAACCTCAGCTGGCTAGTGGTTGTACAAAGGAAGACATATAAATGATACAATATCGAGTAAGGTCTTTTTAGTTGATTTTGTATTTGCAACAGACTCTTTAAGCTTTTAATTTTATGCAACGTTTTTGACATTGCAGATGAATATAGCAGATAAATATTGATTCAGAACATTTGGCAAATGGTCTATTGAGTTCTGTATCCTGTTCCTAACTCTTCAGGGGAAAATTATCAGGCTGAAAGAGGGCAGCTATGGGAAAATTTCTTCACAAGTGAAATTTCTTTGTGCCCGTTTTTGAACTGGGCTTTTGAACATGGTCATCAATTTTTATACTTCTTCCTCACTACCATGTTTTAGTGTTGCAATAATGTTCAAAATAATGAACATGTTTTAGCTAGCTGTGTAAAAACCCAACTCTTTCTGAATCAGGCTGAATTTAGAGCCACAACCATATCTCACAACAGTGAGTTCCAGGGGCTATTTGCACATAAAATGTATTCTAGGAGAAATTAAATGCATTTTCTACCTTTCATTTTTGCTTAAAAAACAGAGGCACAACTTTGGATTTCCGTACAGAGGAACAAGGTACCTAAGGCAAGCAGACAGTGTCCTTGACAGAGCATAGGACCATTCACTCTATGCTTCTATGCAGAAAAGAAAGGACAATGCAAGATTGCATTTTCCCTCCACACACCAAAGAGCACAGAACACATCCTCAGCCTATCCCACATCTGCTCTTTCCTGCAGATCCACAATGCTCCAGCAGAGACCAGAAGCCACCATCAATCTTCCCAAATGGATGGAGTTCACAGGAAAGTGTGAACTACAGTAAAATATCTGAGGAAAAAAAGATCTGGTAGGAAATTATATCCAGCTGAAGCATGCACAGCCCTACATATAAAATATCTTAAAAGCATTTGCAAATACATAGATATAGTGAAAAATTACGCTCCACAGTCAGGTCAGACAGACTTTGAAGTTATAGGCATAAGCTGCAGCAGTGAAAATATTAAGAAATACCTTTATAAATGTATGGCTGTTTAAGCACTGGAACAAGCTGTCGAGGCAGGTTATGGAATTGCTAGCAATGGCGCTCTTCAAGGCTGGATTTGACATTGCCTTATTAGGGATGATATACATGGAGCTAAATCATTTCTGCCATGATGCAGCTCCTTTCCAGCCCAAGTGAGCCAAATGTAAATGTGATGTGCATCGATACATACTAAGTACAAGGAACAAAACTCCTGCTAAATGAGATCAACACGCAGAAAAGGTGCATCCAATAAAGAACCTTAAATAACCCAGTCATAGGAATGAGTATTGCCACAAAAGGGTAGAAAAATGAAAGCAAGAGATGTTCAGACAAATGCATGAGGCATCTGAAAAGGAAACATCCTTTACTATCTGAACAAAATGTGTGTATTGATTAAGAGTATTAAACATACATTTTAAGTGTAAAAGAAAGCCATTCCTTTTAGCCTTTGACTTTTTAGCTCAAAACATGCTCTGTAGGACTGTAGAAATGCTTGCAGCAAATTAGAAGCAGCTCAAATGACAGCTACCAGTCTTAGCTGCAGAAGGAAGCTGTTTTAATAATAATAATAAAAAAAGACAACTGTATTTGGAGACTTCGCTTTGGACAAATGGATTAATTGAGTTCCCACTAGAGTCAGAAGGAGAAAGAGTTTAGCTGGCTGTTCTGAAGCAACAAACCCAGCCAATGTCTTCTGTATTTGCTCTGTCATTATGGAGGATCTGGTAGTGATGGTCTGTGCTTGGGCAATGGTCTAAGGATGAATGCTTCAACCTGAGCGGAACCTCAGAGTCACTGACCTGCAGACCCACCTCCTGGAGTGAAGCAACTGTCCTAAGGGATGATGACATTTGAGTTGATAAGAGACCTTCTGGTAAGTCTCTACAGGAACAGAAGAGCTAGAATTCAACCTGTAAGGGATTCAAGTCAGTTTATGCATATATGCTGTATATGCATACATATATATATATATATTAGAGCTTATGTATATAACCCTAGGTGTTGAAGTCTAAGCAGTCACCCTAGCTTTTTCAGAGACGGCTAGGCCTTCCGGAGATTAACGCAGCTCATCCCAAATATGTACTAAGTGATGGTCCAAATGAATTTGGAGTTGCTTATTTCTCTCTATTGACTGCAAAGGAAATTGAGATTGTGTCACTTCAGTTAAGAGAGGAACATTTGAAATTAGGTGCTACAAACCCTGTTGTTAGGACTGAGGTTGGCTGTGCTGCTTCTTGCATCCCTTTCTGTGTGAGAAGGCTCAAAGGAGATATCCTCATTTCACCTGTGTTTGAGAAGGACAGCCCCAGTCCTGTTGCCTCTCGCTAACCATGACAGCTCCAGGACATAGCTGTAGGGCCAGACTGTATGGTGCGAGAGTAACAGACTATCCCAGACAGGCTTTTATCTTCTACTTAAAATCCAGGAAAGAGTGTTTGGGGAGGTTATCCTTTCCTATAGAAATCAAAAAAACCAACCCTCTGCAACTGGGAATAGACTTGTTAGGGAGTATACCAGGTTATGGGGAAATCAACCTTACAAATATGGAGAATGTCTAAACCCATTCATACAAATTATCTATGTTATCTGCCCATCCAAATAGGTAGTTTTAAACATTTTTATATCTGCCAATTTTTTTCTCCTGCTGCCCCATGCTTTTTTTGTTATTTCCATTTCCCACTGTAAAAGTCGAGAATGGACTTTTTCTAATTAAGGATAAGGTATTTCCAAGTCCTTAATGATCTGCTGAGTGGGTGGGGACATGAATTGCCATGAAGTCTAAAATGACAGATTCACTGTATTTTTAAGGCATGGAGTGGTCGGGGTTTATGTCAGTAGGTCTCTTTGCTCTACAGGGTCATTCTCTTGCTCCTCATACAGATATGAGACGATCACATAACATGAGATTCATATAGGATTTGCTTTACTGCTGCATCAAAGGGACAAAACCAAAGTCAGGGTCACTCTTGAAATATTTCTAAGTTGCAGCTGTAATCAGAAAGTCCATTGCTTGAAGCAAAGTTTAGAAATAGTGTCATCTACAGGTAAACTTGTGATAGTATGCACTTTAGCACTCACATTTGTCTTCTGAGGTTTAAAAAAAAAAAATTTCCTCATCTGCACTAGGGCTTTTTTCTGTAATTTCCGACAAGTCTGCTACTAATGCTAATACTGTGACATCTCAAATTTACTTGAAGGTGATCACCAGCCATTATTTTAACAACTGCCATCCAGAAGAAGTTAGATAGCTTCTGTCTGAAATGCTAATAACTGCCTGGAGTCTTGTCTGCTTTTGCCTTACTTCTTCCTTCCATTTGAATAAGTCAGGGGAAGAAATAACTGGGAATTTTACCAGAAAAGTTTGTACTGTAAGTACAATCTTTGCCATCCATCTTGCACTCTTACATCAGGCATGGGGTTACTGCTGGAAACAGGTGATCTATTGCTTCCTAAAGTTTTTGTATCTCTTTACTACACCGTTACTAACAGTATTGTTATTGGTAGTAGTAGTAATAATATTGCGATATGTTGTAGGGCATCCATTGAGCTTAGTGTTCTCTAAAGACTCAATGAGAAAGAGCTACTCCCATGAAGATCTTATGGTCTTCATGGTCTGGACTTACAAAGGGCAGGAAATATTTCTTACATCCACTGTGAATCCAGCCTTCTAAGAAACACATACACTTTATGATACAAAAAGCATAATTACACTCTAATTACACTGTAGTTACATTTTCAACCTAAGATTTCCACTAATCTATATAACGAGGTACTTCATGGACTGGCCAAAAATAATTACAGTGTAAAATGACATAATGAATATACCTGCATTTAAAAATATACAGTCAGATCCTCAGCTAAGTTAAATCATTATCTCTCTGATGATATCAATCTGGTTCCTGTGCATTAAAAAGCAAATCATGGGAGCAATAATATCTCAATTATGTAGTTAACCTTCTGGTTATATTAATTAGTGATGATTAGGCACAGGAAACCATAATTATGTCATGTACGTAACATCCCTTTGAAATTGCATTGTGAATCCAAACACAAAAGGCAGATGTGAACATCTAACCAGGTTCATTTCTGACATCTAGAACAAATCTGAAACTCAATGATTTGACCCTCTATCTCCTATCTGAAACACATCCAATGGTGACAGCTCTGCTGGTGTTAAACTTGTAGAAGAAACTGAAGTTTGTATTTGTCCCAGAAGAGAAATGCAAATTAGAACTGTCCCATATTCTGATTTCACATGGTGGATACTAAAACTCCACTTAAAAAAAAAAAAAAAAAAAAAGAGACAAATGAAACATTTAGGTCCAGTTCGGTTCCTAAAGGAGGAAGCCCTGAAACTAAAGCAGCACCTTTTCTCTAACTCACCACATTTAGACATTTGCCTGGGGTATGAACAGCTAAAAATCAACACCTCTTGCTCCTGTTTGCAGGAGATCCTGGCAGCCAGAATGTTATTTGCACAAGACCTTTCTGAAGAGTTGCTCCTCACTGGCTCCAAAAACACAGTGGTAGACACTGTACTGGGGAAACTGAGTTTCCTGAGGCAGCTGTCTGGGAAGACCATGGAATTGGGAAGAGGCAGTCAGAGCAAGCAGGATTTTCCACCACTGTCCTCATGCCTAACTTAAGACTGAAGTTTCTCACCTTCAAGGATAAAGGGAAAAGCCAATCTGAGCTAACACTCTTCCCCCAGTATATCAGAGATATGCTTTATCCCAGCAGACCATTCCCTCACAGCAGGACTACAGTAAATAATTAATGCATATGTCATTCAGTCCAAGTTTAGAAAAATATTAAACATTTCATTTTTATATAAGCTTCTATCACCTACTGAAACCCACAGACCTCTGCATTGGAATAGGAATTATGGACGTAAACATTTGTACAAGTCCAGGGTTATTCCTGTCATTCAGATGGCAGCATCCTGCCATCCCTGCAGGAAAAAGGACAAATGCAGAAGAACATCACAGAATTTCCATTAAAATTAATCCTTTGAAAAGTGAATGTCAGAAGAAACTGCATATTTTTGACCAAACAAATATACTTTAAATGGACATTTTGCAAATGTCATGTTGAAACATTCCAAAGTTAGGAGCTGCCAGAATTAAGGTTGCCCGTGTATTCTGCGTAGCATTGCACTTGCAGGCACTTTGTGACACTATTGCCCGGTTTTTGCTTTTATTTTTTTAATCTAAGTAACTTGACTTGCAAATCTGGCATTTGTAATTCTGGGAAATCTCACTTTGCACACTTTTTCATCTGTATTCACTCAGTTATTATTTGATGTATTGTTTGCTTTCTGCTGTGCTAGCAGCAAGGCACACTAGTACAACATGGGCCACAGTTACGTATTGCCCCACAGAATTGACAGCTTTGGGGTCTTCAGTGGATCTACTCTAAGGCGTCAGGACACTTCATGGTAAACCAGGTTGAATAGAAAACCCTGCCCTGTGAGGAGCCCAGGTCTGTGAGGCCCTGGGCATATCACGTATAGAGCAAGGTGTCATTAGCTGACACTGTCATTCAGGGGACTAAAGGCACATGGCACTTTGCAGGATGTAACCCAGTATGACTTTGGTAAAACATTCTTCCTGGCTTTTAGTTCACCAAACTGTAAAACTGTTGCCTAATATTTACCAGCAGCAGTTCCCAGGCATCACAAGCTGTTCTCTAACGATATTTCCCATTCAGTCTGAGATTTCTGAATGAAATTTCGGTAGAAGGATTACTGAAATGTTTTCTTTTTCACCCTGAAGCTCATTCAATATAATGTTACGGAAGAAACCCTTGCAAATATCTCACTCAAAGGGAGTTTTTTTCTTTTCTTTTGCTCTTGGCAGTGGCTGTAACAAGAATGACAGCGCAAAACACAACAGAAAGTTATAAACATTACTTTTCCTCAGACAGCAGACAAATTCCCTGATTACCACCATCCTAGATGGGAAACTGAGCCACTCTGCTTTCAGAAACTCCCACCCTTGCCTCGTCCTGGGGCTGCAGGGTGTGTATAAATTGAATGCAACGCTACTGCCATTTCAATTGATGCTCCTGACCTGTATGGATGCTGATCCTTCTGAGGTCAGCCTGAAGATGAGCTTCACCGACAGACATTGTTTGGGACTCCTTGGGAGTGACAAATTTGGGACCTGTCAAGCAAAGACGGGTCACCCTTCTCTACACCTGACTAAGAAGAGACACCAGCAGAGGAATAAACAATTGAGGGAAGGTGTTTTTCATCACTTCAGTGTTTTCTTGCTTTTACTTCAACTTGCTGCACAAACAAGGCAGTGCTGTTTGCCCCCACTCTTTGATACGCACCTCCTGACACCCAACAAAAAGGCTGACATAATCTGACAACAAGCATGAGCCCCCTCTTCCCTGCTGTCATCCTTTTCTTCATCCTGCCATGCAGATCTCTCTTTCCTAACCCTGCACCCCTTGCTCAGGTTGGGATCCTTCCCTGTCACAACCTGGCACATTCTCTGCTCCTCCTGCTGGCCTCTTCCCCCTGAGCACTTTTTTTTCCCATCAAACCCACTTACACTGCAGAGCTGTGCACAGCTTCTGAAGAGCTGGCACAGGTCAGACCATGCCAGCGGCTGTTGTCACAATTTAACAGTGCAGATGATTGAATTAGAGGCTTTGGCATGGCCTTGTTTATCAGTAGTAATGAGGCTGAACCAATCATGCAATTCCTTGGGGTCTTTTGCCTCACTCTTCCTTTCCCTTCTGGAATCTTGACCATCCACTCTATCCCACTCCTTCCCACCTCAGCCAGCTGCTCCAGAGATGCTGGGTGCAGGACTGGTGAGGCCAAGGCTTGGCCCCCTTGGGTAGGAATATAGATGCATGGGCAGGAGACAGCAAAATAGGAGGCAGAGTGTTGGGGGATGCATACATCTACAGGACTTTTCTTGAGTGGAAAAGCAAGAAAATGTAGTTTGGAGGGGGTTGAGTTTTTCTAAGAAAAATATATGACCCTTCTCCAGACCTTAATTCTATCTTGTGGCTTTGCATATTTAGTTATCTCCCACCATAGCAGATGACTGGGCTTGAGTACTACAAGCATGAAAGGAATTTAAGAAATTAAGTGTAAAGATGCAGAGTTCTGTCCACAGGTAAGTTTTCCTGCCATCAAAAAGCCAGCATGAAGGTTTTTGGGTCTGGGTTGCCACTGCTGAGATTTTGCATAGAGAGTCATCGCTGCAGTTCAGACTCATGACACGGCGAAACTCTGACAAACTTGGATGTGATTGCACCGAACAACGCTGCCTCAGCAAGCTCTTTGGGCACGTTTCCCTCTCCCTTTCCAACGTACCTTCCCAGCAAACTCATTAACCACACAGATGCACTAAAAGTGCTTGGAACAGAAGGAACGAAAACAATTCTTTGCTAAAAGAGCTGGGTTTTATGTTAGTTCTTCGTCTGCACCTTCCCCTGCCTGGGTGCGACACAAGGGAAATCTCTGCAGCTGATCTGGGGTTTCACAAACCGAGGGATTATGCACTACAGATACTGACGGCACCCTTTGCTTACAGCCTGGCAAACACCACAACAGTAATCTGCTCTCTGAGATAAAGTCCATCAATCTTATTCTTACACCAACCTGTTCCCCTCTGCCCCTCAGACAGAGCTGGAAGAGAAGCCCTCCTCAGAAAGGATGCTAAAATCTTTCCTTCCTCGGCACCCTCCTATTTTAACTTACTCTTTCGGCTGGCCTCCCATCAAAGCTGGGTCAACACATATCCATTTTCTGTGCTGAGCTGACTAGTTTTCAATAACAATTTCTCCTTTGTTTTGTAACAGAGATCAATAAAACTGCCCCTCTCTCATATTGGCTGAGATTCCAGCAACGTCATTTGCTCTTTATTGTTGCTACTGCTTTGTTGTGTTTCCCTTTTTCCTTTTTCTTTTTTTTTTTTCTTTTTTTTTTTTTTTGGCAAGGCACAGATCAATTTAACAAGATGAAAACGACTTAGACTTTCACTCAAGGTAAAATCTGCACTTTATAACCCAGGATGTAATTTACAATCCTGTCATTAAGCTCCGTTAATCCTATTATTATGAAGATAAATAATTACCCATAGCGAAGAAAGGGATTCCCAACAGAGTAGAATTATATTTTCCATCAGTAATGAAAAATATCCCTGCCGCAGTGACACTGGAAATACAGATAGTGAGTACTCCCAAGAGTCCCAGGAAAGGTTTGCTACGCAGGCAGTCCTTCATGGAGCTCGAGAGGGTAGCAGTCAGGAGAATCAGCATCAGGCTCACCAAAATCTTGCCCCTGGCCAAGAGACTGGTCTGGTGGAAGTCCTTCCAGAGGCTGAAGGACGCTAGTGAGTAGAGCTGCAGATCTTGGTGATCCAGCTGCATCTTGTGCATCAGTTTACAGAATTCACTCTCCCACTTCTCCCCAATGAGGTCCTGGGTGACAGAGCCATACGTTTGGAGGTAGTAAGTGATTTGGATGGCTCTGGCTGATTTGACTCTCTGGTCCTTGCTGTTTGGTACTTCCATGACCCCTCCAAGCTGGTGGCCAATAAAACTGCTCCTTCCATCCTGGGAGGGAAAGTAAAAAAGATGAGCATGTGGTTATCCTGCGTAAGATGTGATACAGTGATATCGTTTGACTCTACCTTCCTTTCACAGACATGCCAAGAGCTCGACTCAAAGACCACTGCAGTCAACAGCAGTCGTGCCATTCACTTCAGTGGGCTTTGGGACACATCCCTATTCCCTGCCACAGCTCTGTTCCTTACTCATTATAGACTCATTTGCAATTCTGTGCTGCAGTTCAGGGACTGCCCAGATATTCATTGCGGTCCCAGATGTTCGGGAACTGAAATGTAACATGCAAGTTCCTCACCCCACGGGGGAGGATTGCGTTCCCGCATTTTAACTGTGACAGACAGCAACAAATCTCCAGTTACAGATGTATGAAATGTTTGAGATGAAGATCAATTTCTGGAAGATTTGTGATTTCCTGACACTTTGGAAATGCTATTAAAAAGTTGGAATGTACAGAAAATGAGACCTGGTTCCTCAGTACACAGATGTAAATGTAGACGGATCCAGTTTAACAGCTACTCTGGCTCTAGAACAATATAATTAAAATCAGACTTTTTGAATTGTTTATTTGAAGTTTCATAGACTTCTATCAGTGACACAGAGATAAGAATCTACCTTACACCTCGATTTAGCCAGGATTTGGTTTTTTTATATTTCAAGAATATAAAACTTACTCTGGTCTCACTTATTTCAGTATATGCTAGGACATAAAAACTCCATGACAATCAGTAAAGGACACATCAGGTGCACTCATGATCAGCCCCCGTCTATTTACAAGACCAGGCTACTTTTGTGTAGAGTCATCTGGTCCCATTTAGATGTTTTTGTTTTCTTTTTTTGTAAGAAAGGTTTTGTAAGAAAGGTTCTTGCTTTTTAGCCACTGGTTATTCTAGCTCTCTAGAATAACTGTGATGTGCCCCTTTCAAGACAGGGGAAGCCTGTGGGGATTTAGATCAAAGCCAGTTGCAAACTGATGAAAAAGACTTGGTAGACTGGATAAAAATGTCCTAGCACAAGTAATCTCTTCTATCAAAAACCCTAAACCCAGGGATTAAACATCTATTGCACACCAAAAAACATTTTGCTTTTTTTGTGTAAATGGGATTAAAAGTTTTCATATGTCTTTCCTCCTGTATTTAATAAAAACATAAAATTATCAAGCCAGTTCATATATAAAACATCTTGCAGCAGCGAGTTCACGTGAAATAATACTCTGCCTAGATGTGCTATGGGAATGAGCTGACTGACAGCCTGAATTTGGGAGATGTTCTGCCCTACACTCACACATGGAAGCAGTCATCTGCAAAAGGCCAGAAGCATTTGGGGGAGACACTTTTAACACCTATTACATCCAACATTAACCATTTCTAGAAACACCTGTGCTGCACACAAGTCATTATCTGAAATTGCCAGACTTGCTCATCATAATGATTCCCATCCTAAGGAAAAATCAATGAAGCAAGGTACCAGGCTATATGAAACATAGATGTCTTCCAGGATGTCTGCTCATAGAGCAAATAAATATCAGAAATTGAGAGACAGTGCTGAAAATGTTTTATATACTCACCTTGCCTTGTCTCTGGTATGTAAAGGAGGTAATCCTCCCACTGAGAAATTTCTGCCTATGCCTGCTTTCGTGTCAGGAGCTCACACTGTTTTCAGCATTTGCCTGCCACAGCCCAGGGAACGTGACAAAGTGCTTTTCAGAAGTTCATTTTTTCCCTATTCTCAGTTGTTATTTCCCATTGAAATAATGGCTTCTGGCGAGGTATCCTGGCATGAGCTGACATGAAAGGTGATTTGCAGTCTAATGCCAGCTTCTCAAATCACCTGAAGCCTCATTGCAAATGTCATATAAGCAGAGACAGCTAGCACAGAGGGGCAGCTGGTGCTGTTTGGGCTCCAAAAAAATCCTCGTCTCTGGCATTTCATTTTAGAATCCTGTTTTGATTCATTATTTCTATTTTTTTCTAAGGAGAGGTCACACCTAACACACACACTCACAAAAGGTACATTTCCAAGCTGGTAATTAAGGTTTGAGCAATGCAGTCCCTGCTCACATCAGATGCAACTTTGCAGTTAAAAATCCCCTTTGGCACTGCTTTGAAATTTTAGGGAGAAATGTCATATTTCGTCAGTATATATGCAGTGTTGACATTCAAACGTTTTCAGCCACTGCAGGATACTTTAGCAGCACAGCTTCAAACTCAGACAATGGACTGTAATTCAGATTTCATTGATTCACTATGCAGCACGCACGGCAAGGTTATGGGAAACTTTGCGATGACCATCTGCCTTCCTCTGCAAAAGGTGCACCGAACGACGGCAACATTTCAAAAGAGGCAACAGAGCAAGCACAAATAAATCATGTTCTGCTGTATCTCCCATGAAACAGAAGATAAGGGCTATTTGTTACACTGATGTACAATAGGGCACCCAGCTCATATGTCAGCAAAATAGAGAGTGAGTTTTCAGATGGAATCGAGGAAATCACAGATGCTGAATTGCTTTGAGGTCGTTTTGTCCATCCCCTTCCTTCCAAAGGCAGATTGCTTCCGATCTATGCAAGAGTTTTGCCTTTGCTGCTTTTATAGCATGCAAACATGAACCTGCCACCATGACATTTGGGAAAATGGGGCCCTTTTCTAATACAGCTCACATGGTGGCTTTCCCAAATGCTCCAAGTGAGATAAAGATCCTGTTGTGCTGGGCAGGGCTGTCACATCAGTGGTTGCAATTCCTCAGCAAGGAAGACAGAAGAAAGATGGGAAAAAAAATATTGCTTTTCATCCCATTTTACAGATGGAGACTGAAGTGTGGGAAAATGAAGACCCAGCTGCCAGCATGACTTTCAGTATTTCCTAGAGGCCTCCAAGACAGGACTCTAACTACCTCTTGGTGTCTCATGGGCACTTCAAGGGAGTTATTCACCATCCCAAGTTCTCTGTTATCCTCCAGGACCATCTTGGTGAAAGAAAGAGACATGAACAGCTAAGCTCCTGGGCTAAGCCTAATGTTTGGGAAAAAAAATGAGGCCACAGTGACTTGTATAAACAAGGCCTGAAGACCAGGCAGGTTTTGAACAAGATGCCTCATTCTGCCTAGTTCCTCAAGGAAAAAGAAAACACTTTCTGCTGTTAATTAGCATGTCCTTCCTGGTATATGCCTACATGATGCTATTTTTAATTTCATAACAATAGTTTAGTGTTTCAGACTACAGATCCCTTACACCTTTTGCCTACATATGTTGCTACTCTCTGATCTTATACACAGAAAAGGAAATTAGAAAAATAGAGTAATAATAATACTTATTTGTTGTACACCATTTTACACCCATGTATCTCCAGAAGACCTACAACACAAGATGATAACTGTCTTTAGCAAGGTCACTAGCATGGCTGGAACCTGAACTTCAGATTCCCAGGCTGTGTCTATGTGTCTTTTTCTTTCTTTTTTTTTTTTTTTTTTTGTAATGTCTAGTGAAAACTTCACAGTGTCTGTTCTCCCAGAGGACAAAAATGGCCATCATCCATTCTGATGGCAGCTAATTCTTTCCATAATCTGAGCATCTTTAAAAATGGCATGAAGTACAGATCACTCGCTGGGGCATGTGATATTTGATCTTCAACAGGGGCCAAGCAAAAATCTTTGCTTTGATGGATACTATTAAATTGGGTTTTGTGTACTCACTTCTCTTTTTCTAGATGGCCCAAAACCATTTGTTCAATTTAGACTCTGAAAGGGAGGAGGACGAGAACTAAGGACTCTCAGAGGAGTGAGAGATGACAGATGTCAACAGCATCATCCACCTTTTCCCCCAGGATGATGGATTTTTCCACCTATGTTTATGCAGACCTGGCCTTGCACGTGGTTGAAAATCCAAACTCCTTGTCCATTCAGCAGTAAAAATCATTAATGGTGAATGGATGGATGCAGAATAAACCCTTACCATATTTCAGGGTAGAAACTTGTCTGTAAAGGATGCTTGGACCCTTAATATCCTAAGAAGACATGTAAATGGCATGGGGATGTTTGGCTTGCTCCACAGCTGAGTGCAGGACCTCTCAGGTTAAACAAGAACAGGCGCTTCTACTGAGCTAAATATCTTTTGCTGGTGCTAATGTAGGCATAGATCCTCTCTGCGTGCAGCCCAGAGGGATCCTAGCAATACTTCCTCACTACTAAATTACCTGGGACCCTTTTTGTTTCCTTAATAGTTTCAGTGCAGCTGCTGCAGCCCTGACTCCCATCCCTGGGGTTCCGTGTGGTCACTGCCTGCTGCCACACCAGCCCTGGGCAGATTGCCTTCTCCTCCCTGCTTTGAATGGCACCAGCCTCCACTGACTTCCTTCTCATGGGAAAAACAGAGGGTTTAAGGTATTTTTGAGATGGCATGGCTTCTGCCTTCCCAGCACCCTGCTCAGTGGAGGCTAGGGCTGGTGAGAGGTTTAAAAGTCATTTCAGATCCCTGGCAAGGAGGAGAGGAGTCCTTGTACCCTGCTGCCAGATCACTCTCATTCATGTACATTCGCAGAACCTTTGCCAGCAAATTTATCTCTGTCCTTATTTTTCTTTAACTGCTACCTCTTATCAACTAGAGTGATGGATAATTATCAAGCTACATTCTAGAAATGTTAGGATAAAGCATTCAGTCCTGGTTAAACTCTATTTTATCTTAAAAGCTTAAAAATGTTCAACAGAGGGCGACCAGGAGTGTCTGTTGAAATACATTGTGTGATAAACATCCTAATGAGATCAATGCAGTTGTTTCTCCCCATGATAAGGACATTCCTACTCTACCAAACGTAGGTCATAGAAAGTATTACACTAAAATCCACAGAGGTTAGGATGAAGTCAATTGTTTTAGTTTACCTAAAGTTTTCAAGGTAAAACAGAATAAGAAAAAGCCTTTCTTCAAGACATTAATTAAGGTTTAACATATTTGGTTGCTCCTACCTCCCTCTAGCTCACTGTAAAACTTTGGAGGGAGTTTTCTCCCCATCCGAATTGATTTCTCTGTCCTTGTCCCTAGTACAGTTATCCATGGAGACCTTATGCCAGTCAATCCCTATTACACAGCCACCAATTACCAACAATTCCTGAAGCATCCCTTTCAAACGGTCGCACATAATGCTGATTTATGCAAGCACAGCAGTTTTCCTGCCCTCAGAGCTGTGTAGGTGCTCTTGCACACCCACCAGACTGCTTGCTGTGCTTGTCCCTGTGCAGCTATTCTGTATGGCTCAGCGATGGAGAGGGAGTCCAGGGCAAGTGAGCCCTGAGGGCAACACATTTGAGGTAAAACTGCACCTCAGCTGACTGGGAAGAGGGATGGAGCAATGGCCATGTGGTCTGTTCACTCAGCAAAAATAAAATGCATGAAAGTGGCTGTGAGAAGCTATCTAGGAAATAATCCTGTAGGTCTCTGCTGCAATAAAGAGCAATTCAGTTATTTCCAGCTATCTGGCAATGATGAGGTCCAGCTCATCAAACAAATTTGTTTTATAGTCACTGGGAAGAGTCAGGCACATCCAAAGGATAATCCGTCCCATCCTAAGGCACAGGTAAAAACCAGACTTGCCCTCTGCAGTTGCCTGTCTCTGTTTGCAGCAGAGGCACAAGATTACTTAAGACTTGATCCTAGCTTTTATTAGATGAAAAAGCTAGGAGAGATTATTTTACCCTCAGTTGCAGATGCAAACACAAAACTATCTGACCTGTCTTGTCATCCTTGGCTCATATTGGCCCCTTTACAGTCACGTCCTGCATGTTAACAAGCATACGGACCTTGAGCCCCCTCCCAGCGAAATCAAGGACCACCAGAGTGATTTTTAAGTGAAGGAGATGTGTACCCAGAACATCCAAAAGGCAACCAGAACCATCTGGCACCTCTGTCTGATGAGACTGGGCTCGTGCTCCTTTCCTTTACTGCTTTGGGTTTCTAGTTTTTGATCAGATAATTTGAAAAGAGACAAGCACAGGAGAAAAGGATTTCAAAAGACTTATACACTCTAGTATTAATAACAGAGAATAAGGGAAGTGTTCCTAACACAGATCTATTTCTTCCAAGTAAATCAAATTATGGAGGAATTCATAAGGGTGCAATAGCAGAGTGTGATTGATACTGGAGACCTCTTCTGTGTGGAGGAACTTCTGGTGCGGGACATGCTGTATTTCTGAGTGTTCCTCCCCACTTTGCTCCTTCAGTATCACGTCATTAGGTTTTCAGCTGTCAAGAGAGGGGAAGGCCAGAGGGAAAGCAGAAAAGGCTGCCCCTCCACCTTTGCTTCCCCTGCACATCCCTCAGGAATGAAAGTACAAGATAAGCTCTTTCCCTTCCAGACCAGCTCACTCCACACCAAACCTTCACTCCTAGACTCCATTTCACCTTTACATCCTTTGCAAGCCTCCTGTATTCTTTGTCCTATGTTCAAGCTCTTCATTGCTCAACTGACTCCTTCACTCTCAAGGTCAGATTCCCATTCGGTCTCTTTCAGATCCCATCCCCATTCTTCTGGGAAAAGAGTCGTAGATTTACTGCCCAGTTCACTCCCAGCATAGCTTTGTTCCCGGTTGTCCTAAACTGCACCTGTGCATCCAAGGACACAGTGGTGTCCTTGGAGCTGCGGAGCAATACCCATGTTGGGTGTGGTTACACACCTCCCCTACGTGGGAAAGAGTATTGCTGGAAGATGAGGGGTTACAAACAGCACAAAGAGGACGACAAGCATTGGGAGGTAATTTCAGGGCACAGCTGGCCTATCTGCCTTTTTCTTCTTCTTCCCTCCACCAAGAGCAGGATCACAGGCACAGCAGTGAAATAGCTTTGGCACTGACAGTTCAGGCAGCGGCAGGTGAGTTGGTGGCTGCACCCCAGCCCTGCAAGATGGATCCAGGGGGGAAGGGCGCAGATGGCTTTGGGTGCCCAGTGGCCTGGAGACTGGTGAGATGGCAGGAGAGGAAGCCCTGCAGTGGGCAGCTCAGCAAAACTTGACATTAGTTCACCTTCCACAGGAGATTCATGTCAACAGGACCTCTCAAGTCGTAGGTGAGCCTGGGTGTGTAAATCTACCAGGTCAGGTCTTAAAATACCACTGCCCTCTTGTTTCCAGCAGGCACAGAGCCATGGCTCCCTCCCCACTTTATATTGCCCTTTGAGTTTGTGCTCTGCCCTGTCCAGGATCAAAAGCCCTCGAGGCAGTCACCTTGGGCTAAGCCCTCTGCTTTTCACTGCCTGTCCCTGCCAGTGGAGCTTCCCTGGTATCACAGAGCAAAAAGTCAGGCTGCATCTAGCCCCTAAATCCCCCAGGATGAAGGATGATGGTAAAAATAATCACCGTGGACTAGCACAGTTTCCCCTGCCCATCCATGAATGGGTTCATGTCTGAGGTATGACTGTGGACAAACTAAGTAAGTGGGAAGTGTGTTTTGTGGGGGGATTTATGTAACAAGAAAGTGGCCAATGATGCAAAAGAAGTGGTGTTTGTTGTGACTGTAAAATAAAAGTGGGGCTATGGAGCGGGGTGCCCTAAAGAGACTGGAGGTGTGAAAAAGAGGGAGGCAGGAACGAGAAAACATAGGGTGAGGGATAACGAAGCAGCAGTTCTCACTACACCCTGACCACCCAGAAAGAAGGCAGGAGAAGGCAGGTGGGAGCAGAGTTGCTTTGACATCCTCCTGCAATAGCAAGCATTTCCACCCCAAAAGTCACACTTCAGGCTGGGTAGCACATGTGTTATTTCTTCCTGCTGGTGTCTATCTGCTCCTGGGCATCTGGTTTGCAAGCTCTGCATGGCTGTACTGTGCTGCCCTGGACCTGTGTGTACGGATGTGTTCCTGATTGCTGGAGATTTTTGGCTGCATTCTCCCACCTGCGCTGTTTGCAGGCCAGCTCCAGAGCATGGCAGGTTGATTCAGCTAACCAGGAGCTTTGCATTGACGTGTGAGAATTTCCTCAAAAACTGTTTTTCTACCCCAGGACCTCCATGCTTCTTCACATCACCAAGCAGGACAGTGTCAATATTTTTTCATATATTAAAATCCTGCTTTATGACAGACTTTTGCGAGGAGGTGCCAGATGGCTTTAGGAGGGGAAATCCGAGTTCCTGCATTGCTTGGTACAATTGTGGTCTTCCACCTATGCAAACTGGGACAACATCTAGGCCTCTGCCAGGTGCTAAGCCATGAAGAATACCCGGGTCCAACTAAAAAAACCTGAGTTTCTCCCTAGCACAGTTAGCGTTCATCCCAAAGGATTTTGTTTGTTCCAGGGCGAAACGTAGGAATGAATCACTAAGGAGACAGCAGTACCTCAAGGGACATGTGCAAAACACCAGTATTTGGATATATACAGTCAAACACTCACATTCATGTATTCAGGCATGTGTGTGAAGAACACTTTTACCATCTCTCATATTTGGCAAATTCTAGGAATCTATAGCTTGAATACTGTATATTAAAGAATATTCCATGATTTCATCCACAGCTCAAACTCAATGTTAAAAATGTTCAAAGGAAAGGAAGAAAATTACACAGAGAGTAAAAAGACAAGAAGTGATTTTTCAGTGCAGGCCAGTGGTTCATCTAGCGCAGTTTTCAGTCTCTGTGCATTTCTAAAGCATGACACACCAAGATAGTGTCTTCCATAACATGGCTGGAAGACGCCTTTGGGAGTCTCATAGTTATTGTGGATTTTCCAGATCTTTAACAAACAAAAAAGTGAAATGAGCTGCTGGGAAGGGGGAGAAAGAATGCAACTGTTCATTTTTGAACAAATAAATCCTTCTCCTAAATGCAGGGATTTGAATGAAATCGGCAATAAAAAGTAAGCAAGATTAATGAATTAAAGCTATCTATCTTGTGCCCCAGTGAAATGCAAGAGTTTTGTTATCTGAAGAGGGTCATTGCTTTCTCCAAATGGAAGTAAATAGGACAGTATTCCACCAGAATGCTTTGTGTCTCTTGTGAAGGTCTAATCTTAAAGCTTTCTTGAAGTCCATGGAGTTATAGGCTAAACAAGAACCTAATTCTTAAAGTAAAAAAAAAAGGACAGCAAACCCCACTAAAAATCAAGAAATCCTCCTTTCTTGTCATCTTTCCATATCAACAAAAGCAAAAAGGCACAAAACTGCAAAACTTCACCACGCATTTCATATGCCCAAGCTGAAGGGTTTGGGGGGGGACGAGAATGGGATCCAATAATTGTCCCTAAAAGGAGATCCTAAAAAGGGGTCACACATTTTCACTGACAGGTTTGTAGGCCCTCTTGTTTTCTGTGCATCCCACTGTGTACCACTACTAATTGTTTTTCCTACACAGCTTGAAGTCCGATACACACAAGAAATAGGAAGAAAACCTGCCAGGAAGCAAAAGGAATTGGATTTGCCCAGTTTTACTACTCCATCTAAAGGAAATGTTAAAAAACAAACAATAGAGAATAACAAGTGAGGAGTGAAGCAGATCCACAGGAATCATTTAAGCTCTTACAATCTGAAGTTTCAATAATGGCACAGAAAAGGGTGCTTTTTTCTTTTTAAATTATGTTTTATGTTGGCAAACATCTCTTTAATTTTCTCTTGTCTCTGCTCTTCCTGGTTTCTCTGGGGACCAGCAGCCAAAGTACTGAAACGCTGCGATAATGTTTTATCAAAGACAAGAAGAAAAGAAATAACTGAGAATCACACAGAGACAAGCGTGATGTGGCAAGATTTTGGGGCTAGCGTGGTTTTGAGGTTAACTTCCAGCTAAGCAGTTTGCAGGCTTAACTAAGCCCAGTCTTTGAACGCAAGGCGCTGCTGTGCTCTTACCCAAGTCCTATCAGGAGCTTCCACTCTTGCAGTGCTCAATAAGATATAACAAGGCACTAAGCAAAGCAGATACAGTTAAGGGCACTTAACACTTCCTGCTGAAAATTCCTCCTTTTTAAGAGATAATTAATCAGTTTTCCCTCTTTTTTTTTTTTTTTAATCTCAAATTTGGCATTGTGAAGCAACTTCTCTACCCTGAATCATCCCCCCTTCCCTCCAGCACACACTGGTTTTTAATGAGTTTGGCTATTTGTTAGCTGGAGAGAGCCAAAAAAATGTCTAGTTTCAGATGGTTTTGCTTTTTTTTTTTCCATAACGTTGGACCAGAATCTGGAAAGGGGGAGTGGGAATGAGGCATTTAAGTAGATCTGTATTTATGCATTAAAATATAACTGAAGCTGGGGTCCTGGATCTGTATATGAGATAGCTGAGTCCCACCCAAGGTACTTTTGAATTCAATATGTTCAAAGAGATTTTTCACCCGGACATATGAACATCAGCAGGTAGTTTATATATTTGTAAAATTTGTCTCAAGATCACCTTGTAACATGTGTCCTTCATGGTAAAATCTCATATTCTTAGTAGCCCACAGAGATGAGGGTGGTGTCATGTGTCATTCTCTAACGTGTTTTCTTTAATTCTTTAATTCCAGTCAAAAAAGTAAAGCTCATGGCACCGTCTCTACTTTGGACTTCTCATTGCCTCCCATCACTGGAGAGCTCTCCCACTGGAAGTTTGCTGACACTATGAGGGACAGCTTTTCTTTATTTTTTTCAGCCATACTCTGTGGGAGAGGGTGTCTCGTGCTGTCTCAGACGGCACAGAGAACGTTTGCAGTGATAAACAAGTGTTAAACAACAGCATGCGACAACCTGAAAATTTTACATGAGCCCAAAACCTTCATCTAGAGATTGCAGGAGTTGCTAACAACTGCCGCTGATCAAGCTCCCCATGCTGGGAGCAATTCATCCCGATGCAGCCGTTACGCTGCTGAGGCCTAGGAGGACCCGCATCAGGTACAGCAGATGCTGAGGTCTCAGTTCAGACCATAATCACTGGTCACCAGTGAGGTTCTGGCATGGCCCAAGACCTTGCTGTGCAAGGTTCCGTGCAAACGCACAGCTGGAGAACCTGCCCACGCTCCATAGATCTTCCCATCTGATGCTGGAGTTTCCTTAGTCGCTGTATTTCACAGTACAAACTGGTGATGCTGCCAAAGGAGGGGTCCCTTCCCTCTCCTTCCTGAGCCTGCACCTCCTCCCTGCCAAGCTTGGGAGCAGCAGTTCATGTGGCATGTGGTGAACTGGACTGGAGAACTAATCCAGGTTTATGCAGACTCAATGGGAAGGAAAAAAGAAAAAGAAAAAAAGATTTAATTCCCTACTTGCTGCCAGCTGGCTCAGGGTTTCTTTAATTCCTGTGCTCAAACCCCATAGTCTGGTGGTGGTGTCAGCTATGCAACACCTGAATAGCTTCATCCTCAAGGTGGCTGTATTTCACAGCTGAGTATTTGTCCTTTCGTGAGAGTACACAGTAGCTATTAACTTTAAGTAGAGTTTCTGATTTGGATGTGCCTCTTCAGCCAGAACAGGACTCAAAATATGAAAAGTCAGAATTTAGACTCTGAGGCCCTGGGTCAGGTTGGCTAACTAAACCTACCAGGTTAGAAGTGCCAGGACTACCAGGCTGCCTGCTCAAGGATAAGAGAAACACGGGGCACTTCCGGAGGGCAATTTTGATCTTAAATGGCCTGAATCTCATTCTTAGGGTTTTTAGTCCTCCTAAAGCCTAAGATGTTCCAAACCCTAATTTAAGTACCTTCATTAAATGCTTGAAGTTAGGTTCTATGTGTTCCTAGATTTATATGTTAATGTAGAGGTATTTTTAAGAATGAGTTCAAAATACCAAGATGAATATTTAGTTACTGTACGCAAGTACTTCTGAAGAAATGTAGTATGTTCATCGTAAATAATCATCATAACAACAACAACAACCACCACCTTTTCAACTTATCTTAGATGTTTCCCTGCAAGCCATCAAAACTTTTTTCCCCAAATACACATTTTATGGTTACTTTAATGTAATACATGTTTTTAAAAAAAAGGCTTTTCAAAGTCCCCTGGAGTGCAAAGTGATTTGTCAATTTATATTAGTGTAACCTGTTTGGAAGGTTTTGGTTCCGGCAGAACAGGAAGGACTGGACTTTTAATTAAAAAAAAAAAAAAAATGTTGCAGATGATGGGACCTTGTAGTATCTAGCCACCTTTGGATTTCAAACAAATAAATATTTAGGGAAAAATTCTGATAAAGTAAGCCAAAGAGTAATCAGACGGTAAAGCACTTCCAGAACCTCAGCGTGTGTCTTCTGAGTACTCTGCAAAATCTCAGTCTCCCTGCTGCAATAAACTGCCAATATCTGGCAACCTATTTTGCAGGAGGATGGCATTTAATTCCAGTTCCTTCAGTGGAAGCTAATTCCTTTTTCAGATTAATGTATTTTAGTTCTTTTGCAACTGTCCAATAATAATTTCCAAAAAGAGTTTTTCAAAACTGTTTCACAGATTTGGTGTGAGACAAAGCT
This sequence comes from Platalea leucorodia, assembly GCF_965183815.1. Classification (NCBI taxonomy): domain Eukaryota; kingdom Metazoa; phylum Chordata; class Aves; order Pelecaniformes; family Threskiornithidae; genus Platalea; species Platalea leucorodia. The sequence continues at coordinate 121,010,607 of NC_138825.1, read as the reverse complement.
GCAATGGGCTTCAGAAGAAACCTTGATTTTCCCCATGAAATTATTCTGGGAAGTTTTTTCTAATATCAGTGCAAATGCAGATTATACCATAGGTCATTCAGAAACACTTTACCTGGCATGTCTTTGCTATAACGATCTTAAAATTTAGCATATTCCCACACTTATGAATATTTCATGGAATTTTTTTTTTTTTCTGATTTGAAATGAAAGTATGGTGGGATTCAGCTCACCTAATTTTAACCAGCTGAAAGGTAAATGCATAATCTGAACATTCTTTCTCTAGTCCATGATGTCTCTGAAGGGTGAATTCATCCCCGCTTAATATAGTTGTTTAGAAAAAGTGAAATGCCTTGCTTCTGGAGGTTCACCCTTCTCTCCTCTGATTGAACACAGTTTAGATTAGATGCAAAACATAAAAGGGCTCAAATTAGAAGAAATATATCTTATCTTTGGGATGGGTTTTCCCATCCTGTCTATCTGTATGAGCATCCACAAACTGCTACATCAGTGGCAGAGCAGAGTAGGGTCACAGCCTGATGTTGGGGACATTTGTCAAGAAGAGGAGAAGAAACGGCCTGACTCCACAATCCATTTCACAAACATCATCAACCTGTTCCTAGATACTTGGTCTGCAATCACACTCAAGTTGGACAAAAAATAGTAGAAATGATCCAGCTGAATATTTTTTAACTGTCCTGCTCAACTGAGTTTTAAGACTGCTACGAAAACTTTTCCCTGGCACAACCAGAATATAATTAATGAATGACAAAATTCAACAGGGACAAAATGGAGCCAATGTGTGACACTGGTGGTATGAAGCTATTCAAATTTGAAGTGCTGGTGAACAATCAGATGATGCACAACATGGCAAAACAACTTCAAGGTTGGCCCATCCAAAATCCACACAGTCAGCACAAAACTCCAGAAGCTGACTGATTTCATTCTAGAAAGATGACAAAAGGACCAAGGTAAAACAACAATCTATTAAGGCTTCACTGATTATTAACACATCATCTACAGCCTCTAAAGCACTGTTCAAATTCAATGTACGGAGCTGTCTTTGACCTGCAGAGCTTGATCTGTAAGAAGGTGAAGGATGAAGGACAACACTGAGTAGTGAAATGTCCCTACTTGCAAAGCAGTGTCAGAGTCAGAAGTAAAATTAAGTGCCCTTTCCGTGGAGATTGCAAAATCCCAACTTTAACATCAACTTTGTCTTTGACCTTGGTCCTATCATTTAAGCACGGCATCTTCAATTCAACATTTGCAAAACTCAGCTCACAGGAATCTGTTTCAAGGGAGGACCCTGGATTGCCCTTTGGAGACCAGAATGCAAACAAAACTCTTCAGAAAATTGTTTTCTTTTCTGTTTGGGTTTCTAACTGCTCCGGTTCTGTCTGTGTAAATTTTCTGACTCAGCTGCTGCTGACATCTCCTCCTTCTTTACTATTATCTGTGAATTTCATTCCTGTGCAATTCAATTCCACTTCCTGATAGTTAATAGAGATGTTAGATGAGACCAGACCTAACACAAATTCTCCAGATACCCTGCAAGGTACCTTCCATAAACTTGTTACATTATCATTTATCATGATTCTTCGTTTACAATCTTTCAGCCAGTTTCCAACCCACATGACTGATTTCCCATCCAAGCCAATCTGAATTAATTTTTCTCTTAGGATTTCCTCATAATCCTGCACGGGCCAGGGAATGAGCTAGACTGACCTTATAAACCTTTTACATCTTTGACCTCTTGATGTTACCCAGACAAGGCATGAGATTGCTCATAAAATTCCAACAGCTCTTTGACTGAATTTCTTCAGCTGCACCACAGCACTCCTTTATGGGGGGAAAATCAATGTAAGGGAGAGGAAGATCTGAGTTGCAGCAGAATATGAATTCTTGTATAATGGTCCTGCACCAAAATCACCATCCGACACCCCAAACTGCTCCTTCACAAAGCAGCATCTGAAATGTTGTCCTCTCTGTCCACTGTATCCTCATTGAAGAGGCTACAGGAAAGACCCAGTTTAAACTGGTCCTATCACTTCAGGATGCACTTGAGTTTCTTTGAGTTTCTTTCTGGGCTATTCTCTATCTTGGTTACCTTTTATTTAGCTACTCTAAAGGAAATCAAAAAAAGTCCTATTCTGCCTTTATTTTTCCTTGTCATTTTGCTACTTCAAAGAGTAACTGGGTTTTCCACAAAAAAAGTATCAGAATCATTCCTAAAGGAGTGTTGTTCAGATCTGTTAAGTAGTGACAAATGACCTGCTTTAACTTTCCTTTTGAGGTGAATATTTTGATGAAAAAAGACCACTGAACATACGCAATTACAGTATTTGGCATTTATGTAACACATTTTTTTCCCTTCAAGGATGTCCTCCCCTTTCTCCCACCTCCAAAATCTTATACTAGAGGCAAGAAGATGGTAAAAGTTGTAAGAATACAAGATTTATTCTTTTAGGAGAAAAAAACCCCTTTTCTTTAAAATTAAATTCTTCTCAAAAATGAAACACCACGAAATACTTTATGAGAGCAGGGGAGCTCTTAAGCTTGTCAAGCTTGTGAAATTTATTTTTGGATATATACCTAAAGCCTAATACTTGTGCTAATCTTGAAGCCTGGGGAAAGAAAGAGTTGGAGAGATATTTGTAAATATTCAGAAACGTTCATGTTTCTTTGCTGATGTCCCAACTTTCTATGCAATTTACAATGATAAATCTGTTGTGCGTCAACTGGGTGACCAGTATTTTTTACGTGCAGATAGAAAATCGGTTATGGACAGGAAAATTAATGTTTGTTAACAAAGAAACACCACCAGTAGAGCATTTATTACCACACCTTCCAGCCACTCCTGAAGAGAAGTGGGTTTGTCATCTGGATCCAAAAGTCTATGTGGTCCAGTCTCTATTGGAGGATGTTTTATACCTATCTGTGAATAAAACCTCTCTCAGTAGGACAGGGGTCAAGAACATGAGCAAACTGAAGTGTGAATTTTAAGGAGAAAAATGCACATTAATATTTCCATGCTGCGTCTGCTCAGCACTGAATTTGTTAATGTATTTAGTTAATGAATCAAAATCTACTCTAAGAAACCATCCCGGAAAATGGTTAGGAAAAGGGTGATTTATGTTTAAGTTATAGGCCTGTTAAACAAGAGATTGCGTTGCATAATGAAGTACCTCTAACAGCATCTTTCTTCTTAACGAACTGCAAATTGTTTTACAAACTAAACCTGCTCAGGAAACTGGAAGTGAGGATCCTTGGTCTGCAGTGAAAAATGGCATTAAACCCTGCTGGGGGATACATTCATGTCCACGGGGACTGGGCTGTGTCCTCAGCCGCACAGGGATCCTGCCAGGCAGAGCAGGTGGGGTGATTTCATTTCTCTGTGATTTTCAAACCAGAGTGACCTCTCCGTCCCCAAAGTTTGAACACAGGAAAACATTTCTTTTTAAAGTAACTTTTTTTTTTTCTCCTTTATTTTCTAGTCTACAATATAACATGTGAGCAAAATATTTTTGAAAGAATTGTGAAAGAATAATTTGAAATAATCATTTCAACAAAAAAAAATAGAAGCATTTTGTGGGGAACATGTCAAAATGAAACTAGAGGAACTTGCATTTCTCTTTTCTTCCTCCAAGACAAAATTAAGGCCAAGGCAGACATTGTTTCACAGACACTTTTGATTTCAAGGGTACCGTAACTTCTGACAGAAAAAGATTCAGATGAAATTTTATGGGCCCACCCTACATGCAGCACAGGTAATGCGCGATTTAGCACAGGTAAATGAGTGATTTAGCATAGAAGCAGCAAAAAACTCCATGGCCACTTCTGAATCGTAGCACCCTTTACGAAGCTGTTGACACACATGCAAAAATATACCATGTATGTGGTAAGAATAACACCTCCCCATCAGACTGACAACACTTGTGTAACGCTGGTGGAAACAATTATGCAATGTGTAAGAAAAGCAAGACCTTGTCTTACACAAGGGCAACTTTTCTGTCTTGCTTAGGTACCTAACTTGGGCACAAGTTTTAGGTGCCCACTGGACTGGTCCTATAGGTGATGTTTATGTTCCCTATATATTGCAAGAGGATACACATTAGGTGTTTCAGCTTCCCTGTGGAGGTGTTCAATGGCACCTTCCAGGTCTCCCACCGACTGCACGAGGAAATTAATTGTGGTGGACTGGCCCATCAGGAGCTCGATCTTTAATCCCAAATTGCACACCCTAGGTAAGTGGGCTGCATTACACTTAAAGTCCCTGCAATGTGGCATTGCTTTCAAAGGCACTGGACAGGTAGGCAAGACTGCCCTTTGACTTCTCCTATGCCCTCAGAGCAGACAAGCAGGCTTTAGGGCTTGTACAATTGGTATTTTTAAAGAAGAATTATTCTGGGAAACATTGAAACATTTGCCATCATATGTATTGAGGAAACATTATACACCTGTGGTGCCGACTGACTTTTTCCATCTTAGTTATAGATCATTATCAGACCAAAACCTTTCTGCACTGTTAGCCAGGTAGTGACATGCCGGTCTCACAACCTGCGATCCCCCCAGCAGCTCCCTGCCTGTGGTGCCAGCTTGCTAGCAGGAGTGGCCTGGGGGAGGCCACGTTTGGTGCCAGAATGCAGAACCAGTGAGAAAAGCTGATCTGGCCGACTCACGGCTGTGGGAGGGCTGTTCGATGTCTCGCAGAGCTACTGCCGGGCATGCAGAACTGGCATCGCACAAGAATTACCCACCAATGTGTGAGCGGGGTTAAGGGGAAAAAAAAAGCTGCAGAAAAATCTCTTTGCCGTACCAGAGCTGCCCACCAACAAATTATTCCCAGTTTGCCCTTGAGCTGGTTCCACAGTAATTCTTTGTAGCTGGAAATCCTCCCACTGCTGCCAGATCACACTTACTAGTGTCATCAAAGATCTCCGAGCACTTCACCCAAAGCTCCTGCTCCCAAATGGCCTAACCAGTGTAAAAGTGAAGCTAATTCACACCCAGTGAATCCAGGGCTAGGGCAATGACATGTGCCACTGTATGTGATCACCTCTGCAATGCTCAGGAGCTCTGTCACTGTTCTCTGCCTTTGTAGAATCCTTCACAGCCCCACTACCAAGAACTTTGTTTACTATCTATTCTACACATGAGCATCTTGCGCCTTGGTAGGTAGGAAAACAGAGAACAGGACTAATATAGTGAGCAACAGAGGTATAAAAGACTTTATAGCTTGCCCTTTCTGCCTCCCGCTGTCTTCCCCTCTCTTTTCCATCACACGCAGCACCTGCTTTCCTACGTTGTTGAAAACTTTTTGTTTCATCTGTATTTATAAGCTGCTTTTCGGCTCAAGTCCCAGCCATGCACAGCATGTCTCACTGTTTGCCCTAGGAGTGTGCAATGGATGTGGGGTCTGCATAAATTAAAGGCTTTCTGTAGAAATGCAATTTATTTTAATAATTCAATTCACTCCTCTTGGAAAACCAGTCACCAGGTTTTTCCACCATGACTTCTGTAATAATAACTGTGCAGAGCTCTACATAGGACTCTTTCATCTTTTAATAGCTGAAAAGGTTTAATACAGGTTTTGTTCTTAGATTACTATTTTCAGAATGTCTAGCACAACCTTATCTACATCACTGTTTAACAACTAAGAAAGATATGTATGTAATATACATACCCACATATGCTTAAAGGACATTTAAGAACTTTTTTTGACATATTTATTAATCTAATTTTCTCCTTACGAAGTTCCTCCCACTTCTACCACAGAACATATATTTAATCAGTTAATGTTGGTTTAAGGATCTCCTCTCCTTTAAAGCATCTTCTCTGGCTGGGAAGATGACACATCTTTACTAAGGCTCATCAATTGTATTCTCTCGCCTTGCTAGCATGGCACTATCTGAATTTGTTTTAATTCTTGTTACAGATAGCAAGAATACCCATCCATTGTAAATTCAGAGGGAGAAGTTCAGAGCCCTCCAACAGCTCACAGAGCCAGTACAATACAGGGCTCGAAAGACATTTTGGAAAGGCATAGGGATGACTGAGATTAGAAGATGTTATGTCATATAGAAACACTGCCAAGAGTTAACTGAATATTTAGTAAAGGAAATACTTTTTTCCTCTGTCCACAGTGGAGTAGCTATTGTAGGAAGATGGCAAAGTGCTACTGGACTTCCTACCTTTGGCAAGTGGTTGACATCCATCCCAGATCCACAGTGATGAGCAGTTGTTACTAACTGAAGGGGCTTGCAATTGCATCTTCCTTTTCTCTCTACCCAAACAATTTTCCAATTGCTTCTTTATTATTATTCACATCACGGCAAGGTCTCCAGAAGGCCTGGCACTGCACAAAAGGCCATGTCTCCCAGCAAGTGCTGACAAAACTGAAGAGTGGAATAGATGGGAGGGAAAGGCATGAAGCAGCTGGCCAAGGTCATCTGAGAGGTCAACGGAGAATATTTTCATTGCCACCTTTGACATGGCCACTGCTGTCAGCTGCTTGATGGGAAGAAATGAACCCCACACCCAATAAACTTGCTGTCTACAGCCCTGGTGGGGTGAAGGTGGAATTTACCCCAGAGACTGATGAAGAAAGTTAAGTTCCTAACTGAAGAATGGCAATGCAAAAAGAGCACCCTAAACCCCATCCTTGCTTTGATAGGTTTCTGCTGTCTTTCTGATGTTTGTTTATGTTGGGACAGCTTGTCCTGGCAGAGGTTAACCTGGTTTCATGTCCCTTGTGCAGTCAGGGCTCATAGTCTGGCCTTCCTTTTAGGCAAGAAGATTCTCTTAAGATCTGATCTAGCAGAGCTAAGAGACTGTTCCTAATGTACTAAGCAGAGGAAGGAGTGGAGAATTTTCCTAAAAATGCAAAGAAATGCTTCATTTTTTGCCCACATGGAGCAGGCAGGCTGTCTGATCATGTCCTCAAGAGCTGACAGCTGTAGGGACATCTCCCAGCAAAGGCACAGCTAACCTGCTGCAGACACCAGCTCTGCCAGCCCCTCCAGGCAAGGTGGGTGAGGAGCCTTTCCTAGTCCTGCCGGACAGTACAGAAACACAGTTGGAAGAACAAAAAGACAGTCTTTTTTTTTTTTTTTTTTTTTTCCTGAAATAAATTTTCCCAACCTGTGAGCCAGAAGAGGCTACTTGCCTTCAAATATTATCAGCTTGCTTTCATGCTACTGAGCAGCTACTCCAAGCTCAGCCTGCCCAATCCTGTCTTGATCCAAGAAGCTGAGTTGAAAACTATCTACAGTCTCCAGCCTTCCTCTTCTGATCCTCTCCCTGCTCATGTTTTATTGTTTTGCTTTGACTTAGCAACTTTTGCCAGCCACAGAGCACTTCACAGGATCTTGAGCCACAGGCTTGGATCTGGACAGGTGGTATCAGAAATGGGTACAGAGCCACATTGCATCCGAGGAAGCATCTGGTCCTTCGAGTCAGAGTAATCTTATACTTGAACCAGCTTTACTGAAGGAATAACTGTGGATATTACTGATATGCAGATGCCTACTCTGATGTAGGTGGGCTCTGGTTTTATATCGTCTCTGTCCCACGGAGGTGGTCGGTACCTCAGGGTCATGTAAGGAGGAGTGCATCTTAGAGCAGTGGGAAAGACTCCATGAATGCAAACAGAGCAAGGCTTATTTAAAAGTACAGCTGTCAGCGTGAGAAAAATTGAGAATCTGGCCAGCAGCAAGTCTGCAATTACAGGTTTCAAGATGCTAAGCGAATGCAAGTAACTTTTCTACTTAAGCAATAAAGGATTCAATATCCAGCTGATGCACTTATCACAAGTGTGGTAATAGAGATGTCTGTTTTATTTGCTGTTGTTTAGCCTAGTGTTCATAAATGACTGATACTTAATTAATCGAAGGCAGTATTACAAAAACCAATCTGCTTACAAAGGCTCCTTTTAACCAGCAGTTGTCATATTCATTCTGATCTCAGAGAGATAAGTTCTAAGTTATTATGTTTTCTCAGACAAACTAGCAAATAAACATGAAAAGAAACAGTAAAGGTAAAATACTTGAAAAAATACCTTCGTGCTTTTTTTTTCTTTTCTTCAGGTAAGGACTGTGTTCAGAAATCATTCTCACTCTTTGCAGTGATTTTTTTTTCTTTTTTCCCGATAAGGACAGCAAATTTACTGGGGTTATTGGCAAATCAGGGTCATAAACCAATCTCTTTCCTCATATCTGACAGTACACAAGAAGTAATCCCCATGTAATCAATAATTCTGTCTATACCAATAAATAAAATGTGCTTCAGACCATACTCTGGCCCTGGGGACAGGGGCACAACATATCCAAGGAGATACACACTATTATCCCCAGAATGGAGTAGATATACCCACCAGGAATGGACCCTTTCCCTACTAACTCCCAAGCCATGCCCAGGCACTGTCCTGGAAGTCTTCATTGACAAAAATGATGCTGAGATTTGTTAAAACTTGTGATTTAACAGTTTGATGCCCGAGGGTCAGTGCTCAGCGTAGACTTGCCCAGTCTATGTGGTTAGGGCACAATCCAGACCCCAAGCACAGGAACATTGGGTTTTTGTCCTGGGCTGGGGAAAGCATGAACAATCTTCCTCCAGGATGTATCTCAAAAGCCTTCATCAAGACTTCATACCTCCAGCTTTGTTTTCTTGCTCCGCCACGGTCTATCTGCATGACCTTGGGCAAGTCACTCTTCTGGCTGGGCTGCAGACTGCAGCGTAGCATAGAAATAACTGTGAACGGGCTAGAGAGTGTTCCCAAAGCGACGGGAGCAGGCATTTTTGTACAGCCTGGTTTAGACTTTCAGAAGAATAAACTAGGCTACAATGACCCCTGTGTTGCCAGAGTGGATTTTAAACCCATCTCAGGCATTCAAAACCACACTGCAGTCTGCACTCTGGATGTAAGTGTCATCTCTCTGCTCCTCCTCTGGCAAGCGGAGCGACCAAGACCTCCTGACTTACAGAGGGGCAGTGAAGATAGATGTATTCAAGGCTATAAGCTCTTCCAACACTACAGCAAGTAACGATTAAACAATCATTACCCTTCACAGCCAGACCTTCTTAGGAAAAGCCAAGAAATTTCATTAGATTTTGCAGCGTAATAACAGCTGTTTCAAAACCAGAGCAGTTTGCTGAAACCTACTCGTATGGCTCCCACAAAGTTCCCGTGAAAGACCTGGCAAGAGCTCACCCACAGCCAGCCTTCAGCCAGCCTCACCTGAGAGAATCAAACCAATTTGGGCTCCAGGAGGAGACAAGAAGAGGGACAAAGTGAGAGCTACTCACAAGACTTGAGGGAAAGAAAAAACTATGAGATGTTTTTGCAGCTCCCAGATATGCAGGGGAGCAGTTGGAACAGCTCAACATTGTCATTGTGGTTTCCAAACCAGTACAGGTTGACACTTGACCCATGTCAGCTGCAGACTAAACACATCTGGGACACCTTCGCAGTTTGTAAACTCACCGTATTGTTCTTAGAATAATTTTATTCGATCTGAAGCCATTATTAAAAGAACAAGACAGAGCAAAGTCTACCAGTATTACAAAGCAAAGAGTCCTTTGAGAAAGTGAGGCAACCCAGAAGATCCTGGAGGGTTCTTATGGTGCAGGAAAGTTTGGCTGAGAAAGCTCCTGAGGACATGGACTGGTGAGTGTGATGAACACTGGTCCACGCTGAATAAGGGCAGCTAGATTTGACCCTCTTCTTTGCATTCCTATGAGGTCTAGACACAACTGCTCCTTCATGTCACAACTGAAGTAAAAAGAAATAAAACACCTCATAGCTACAGCCACAGGGGTTGTTCCCTTTGCTGAACAGTCAGAGACTGATCTACCCTAGTGGGTGCAGCATCTGAGGTATTTCTGGTTAAACACCCCAAAACAAGCAACACAGGCCTGGGTTTCTACACTCTTTGCTCAGAGCTGCAGAGAGAGGGAGGTCAGTAAATAGCCTGGGAGCCTAGATTAAATCAATATTTTGGCCGTGGCTTGAAGTAGAGCGAGAGATGTTTGCCCACAACTTCCTAACCCTGTAGCTTGGTAGATGGGACAACAGAGATGACAGAGAGTGGGCTCACCTAGTGAATTAATCTGTGCAAAGTAGTAATTTATTCCCAGCAGCTGGAGCCAAAGAGACCAGAGGAGGTGAGGCTCTGAGGACACGCCATAGCTGAAGGCCAGTCCATGTTCAGGGCTGACCACGGTCCCACAACAGAGTCCTTACTGTACCAGAAAAAGAAAAACTGTGGCAAAGCGCGTTTCTCTTTCTCAGTAACACCAAGGACTCTCCCTATCCGCAAAAATGGGTCATAACCATTAGCTTTCCCCTAAAGCGCAGTCATAGATTTTGGCAGCTTTACCTCCCTTCGCTGAGAAGTGGGTAGAAAGCTGCCCGCTCTGTTCAACTTTAAACCTAGGTGCTTAAGGGCATTTACTCCTTCATCCAGAAGATGATGCACAACAACTACTTGGGGGCTTGGAGGTGCCAGGCTGGTATTCGGCAGTGCTCAGACATCTATGCTTTGGGAAAACCTCTCTCTGTGTGAATTATCTACCAATTCCAATAAATCTCTAATCCAGACCAGGTTATGTTTCCCTTTGCTTTTATCTTTAAAAAAGGAGGAGCTCTAGGCATTCTCCTAGTAAAAAAAAGCACATTGCAAGTCACCCCATCCTAGTTTTGCCAAGCTCAGTTAAGGTTTCTCTACACAAGAAAATTAATCTGGATTGAGAGAATAGAATAACTATTTCTGCATAAAGCTGGTTTATAATTACGTTAGTCCAGATTATCAGTCTTCTCCACTGAACTAGCTTAATCATGACTTTAAAAATAAGCAAAATGGAAAGAAAGCACTTTAATTCTGCAATAGCAGCATTGTCTTCACAGCAAACTAAAACATAGAATTTGTTCAGGGATATTTAATCCACAATAACTCCTATTTCTGAGCACTACTTGCACTCAGGACTTTCCAGCAGCAGCAAGGACACCTTTTCATTTCCACACACTCAACTTGAACAGCCACAACTCTGCACAAAGCAATTACTGTAACATCTAGAGCAACGGGACCAAATCCCACCTGGCCCACCTGGCCCTTTTACTGAAGCAAAAAGACCAATAAAATCAATCTACATCTCTGCTTCAGTTTTTGGGCCAAGGACTGCCTGTACTTTTTTCCTGGTAAATGAGCAGTAAGAAACAAATGGTAACTTCAGGATCTGGCCAGTACTTGCAAGAGCACTACCTCTGTCATCCCTGAGGACCTCTTTGAAAAAAGGGGGACAGGTAACCCCAACGAGTCTCTCTAGTTTACAAGAAGGACCATGTCCTCTTCCCTGTGACCTGAGCCATGAGTAATTAGTGTCCTAGGGAGTTTGTTACACTCTATTAAAGAAATCCTGCTTCTGGTGCAATGCCTGGGGGAGCACGCAGATACACTGTAATTCGCAGGAACTTCTTTCGGCAGCCACCTGCAAACTTTGCACCTTATTCGCTCATAGCAGGTTAGTCCTGGTGAAACTGGATTGCTCCAGATGAGAGGGAAAGCGGATGGGTGCTTCTGTGCCAGGGAAATATTCCTGAGATCATTTGTGCCGAATTGTCTATTCTTTTAATAGGAAGGACTGAAACTTCTTTCACCTTTTACCTTGTTTCGCCTTTGCTGGAAGCCTCCAGCTGATGGGATCCGTCCCAAAACTCCAGCCCATCCATCAGTGGCAGAGTTAATTATTTTCACACCAAAAGAAAAAATTCTACCTCCCTTCCCCTTCTTTGCATGCGGGTAAAGAAAAAGAAGGCAGGACACCTGAAATCGCTTCTGGCCCAAACCTCCTGCTGCTCCTACGGCACTCGCAGAGGCAGGGAGATACAGGAGCTCACTGTGCATTTGAGGAAAGCCTTTTCTGGCCATATTAAAGATAAATTATCCCACCACGGTAGTGGGGCTGGAAAAGGTGATAGTGAACCCCCAGGTCTCAACCCCCCCAAACCCGACCTCCTGTCCCTTTTCCCCGATGTATTAACCCTTCAAGGCATCACAAGCTCTCCCAGTCCCGAGGCTGTTCTCCACTCCCTGCTTCTCCTGGTGCGTTAGCGTACAGTCCCCCCACCCTCCCTCGTCGTACAGAACAATAGCGAGGCACCGGTTTCAGCTGCTTCCCGAGGAAAGCCCAGATCACACACATTTAGATATATATAGAGAGATATGATTATATTTCTCTTTGCTGTTTAGGACAAGAAATGAAGTGCTGCCTCTTTAATTGGCAAAAGCATGCAGTAAGAGCATACCTTTAATTTAGTGTTGGGATAGCTCACTTGCACCCTGGCTGTTGTCTTATTGGAGAGGGCAGCCTGCCTCAGATCCTCTAGCACTGAAATAATATCATCCAGCACGCATTTCTTATCCTGATTTCTCAACACACACAGATGGGAAAAAGTATAATTATAGCCTTTGTAGTTCACCTTCATTTCCAGCACGGCTCGGTGGATCTGCAGGATCACATCAGCCTGATGCAAAATATTGCCTCCGGGTTTGGAGAGGAGAATCACCCTGCCATACCTCCCCGGGGTGTGCAAGTCCGAATACAGCTGGCTTTTGGATTGATCGAGGGAGAAAAGGCTGCTGGCTAAGCTCCTCTCGATCTTGGCCAGGCTGTGGCTGGGGGCTACCAGGCTCTCCAGGTCAGTGTCAGGCTGGAAGCGGTTGAGCAGGCTGAAGCCGAAGATGATGGTCAGGACTGCGGGCACAGTGAGGAAAAACACCGGATGCCTGCTCACGAATAAGCCCAGCTTGTAGAAAAACGACTGGAGCCCTCTGTGTATCACCTGCCGCAGCATCCTCCACCAGATCCAGCCTGCAGATGCTCCTGGCCGTCTTAGAAAGCACATGTGACATGTGTAGCTCCTTACCCCTTCCTGTCAGTTTCCCTTTCTCTCTCCCTCTCTCTCTACTACTCCTTTAAAAGACTGCAGCAAGTTGCAGCAAGACAGCCAAATATTGATCAATGGGGTGTGTGTGTGCGCGCGTGTGTGTGTGTGTCGCGGGTGGAAGGGACCGGGCAGAGGAGCGGGGGGGGTCCTTGCTTTTTTTTTCTCTTTCTCTTTTTTTTTCTTCTTCTCTCCTCCCCCCCCCCCGCCCCCCCCAGCCAACTAGCATCGCCCCCCCTCCCCGCCCGGGTGCCCCCCTTTCGCCGGCGAGGCTCTGGCGTTGCACCGGGAGCGCTGCCGGCTCTGCAGTGCCCGCTCCGCTCCGCGCCCGCCGCCGCTCCGCGCAGCCCCGCGGCGGGCACCGCTGCTCCGGGGCGGTGCAGCGAGAGCCGGCAGCGGGGTCCCCCGTCCCCCCTCGCCTCGCTGCAAAGCACCGCTGTTCGCTTTCCTCCCTCCACTCCCTCCACACACACGAGGAATTTGCCGGGGCAGGAGGATGATGCTGCATTTTAACGGCCCCCGACCCCACCGTGCCCCTCCCTCGCCGCTCCCCCCTTCCCGGCCGCAGCTGCGGGGCCACCCCGGGCGCCTCCGCTCCCCGCCGGCTGCCGGAGGAGGGAGAGCTTTGCCCGGAGACTTTGCGAAGCGCTTTCCCACAGCAGCAGCAGCAGCGGCCGCGCTCCGCTCTCCGTCCCCCGGTCCCACGGCTGCTGCATTCCCCCCCGCCGCACCCAGCCCTGCCCCAGCCGGGCTGTGGCCCTTGCAGGCGGGGGGGACACCCACCACTCCAGGCAAAGGTCCCAGCCCAAATTGCCACCCCTCCCCTTTCCCCCATCTGCAGCCCGAGGTCGCCCAGGCGGAGCTGCCCCCTGCTCCTAACGAGGGGGAGAGTGACTCCGGGAAGGGCTCGGGGCAAGGGGAGGAAGGGGGAGTGAGCTGCTCCCTTCCGCTGCCCAACAGCCTGGCACCTCTCCCCCTGCAGCCAGCAGCTCCCCGAGCAGTGACCCAAGAGAGGCAGGACGGGGATCCTGACACCCTCCAGCTGGAAAAAAAAAAAAAAAAAAAGGGTTTCCAAGCAAAGACACTAGCAGACCATTACATAAGAGGAGAAAAATTCTGCAGCTCCCCGGACCAAAGGAGAGCAGCAGAGAAATGCATGCATTTGCAGCAGGAGAGCTGCCCACCAACTCTCCAGGCAGCAAGCTCTGCTCCTCTGGGAGCTTCAGGCAGGACTGCTTGGGACAGCAGATCCAGCCCTAGCAGACCTGACAGCCCCTTGCAGGCAAGGCAGGAGAAAAGGCAGGCTTGCTTTGCCGGAGCTTTATACTTAACTCCTAAGTTTAAATTGCAGAAATATAATTAAAAAATAAAACCTGAAAAACGGAGATCTCTGCTTGGTGTCTCTCCCCCTACCAAATTCCTGCTGTATTTTAGCTAGTTTTGTCAAGCAGAAATCGATTTATTTTGGGACGGGATCAAGGACGTTGTGCAAAGCCTGAGAGAGCAAGGTTCTTCCATAATAAACCCTTACAGAAACAGAAGGAGGGAGAGTGGAAACTGGGGAGCTCGAGACTGTCAGTTAGCAGACTCTGCCTGACCCAGGACTAGACAAACAGCGGGCTATGCTCAGCTTGAAGTAATTATCTGTGTCGGAGAAAAACAGCATACTCAGCAATCCCTTTCATGCTGACACCCACATGCACACACTGTTGTGTGGATGAACAGGACATCCAAAGAAGGAGCCCATCTTTGAGGGCTTTGGAGGGCTTGTGTTAGGTCACTGAGACAGTAATTCACATTGGGAGCCTGAGGTCCTGCAGAAGTGTGGAAACGTGAATTTTTTTCCAAGGGATGCAAGAGATATACTGGGAGCATTGGATTGGAAACCTACCTGACTGAAATGCGTGGCTAAGATTCACAACTGCCTTGGTAAAACTGGCTTAATTTTTAGATATTTGAATGGATGCTGCAAGCACATCACGCCTTTCAAATTCAGGCTGTTTTTATTTAGTGGCCTAGATACTGCTGATCTGGAAGCACTTGTAAATGTGGGCTGGAGTTCTTACAGGCAACAAGAAGGAGAGGTTGAAGGTGGGAAATTCTGTAGAAAAGACCCTATCAGCTTCCTATTTGCTCGTCTTAAAGCATTGCCCATGATGGAAATCTGCCTCAACAACCCCAGGAAATGCTAAGCTCCATTGGTACAAATTACAGCTCTTTGTCTATTTTATGATGCACTTATGCCGATGGTTGAGTGCTCCCAGTGAATAAAGTCTAAATGCAAAGGCTTTATGGAGCCTTTGTACTTACACACATAAATGAGACCTTGAGCGGGAAGTCGGAACCTGATTCTTCATTTCTACACATGCAGGCTCATAATAGGCTTTGACAGAGTATGTCACCATACCTAAGCTGTGGGTGCTACTGGCAAAGATACCTTAGCACTGTGGGCTTCAGCACAGGCTGCAGAGGCTCTGCCTGGAGCCTTTGGGTCCTTGGTACTCATTGCTTCTGTGGCTTATATGGTGCTGGTACCTGGTCCAGCAGGGAGAAAGCTGCAATCACTTCTCTTGGTTGCCGTGGCCTTGCCCAGTAAGCCCTCCACAGAGCTGGTCATTGCTCAGGAGGTTGGCCAGATCTCCCTGTAGGCCACAGGAAGAGTTCAGGAACACAGTACAAGCAGTCCCGACCACCCTTGGAGGAGCAGGTCCCTCTAGTGCCTAAATAAGATACGGCAAAGGATGTTTTTTTCTGCAGCTTCTCCCGATCTTGGACAACTTCTGTGTGCCAGGGTGCTGCAGTGGAGTGTTGAGACACGGCATTGCTGAAGCACAGACCATGCAAAGGCAGGGCAAAGAAATATGTGCAATGAAAAGTGTGACTGAACACACGCTGCTTCCTTCCTGAGCAGGAAAATAAAGCAATATCGCCAAAGGGCACTGGCAGTTGGTCTTGCCTGTCCGTTGGAGTACACAATAACACAGTGTGATCCGGCATTAGTGCCCCCACAGGTAATGTGGATGATAAAGTGACCAATGCACTACATTGGTCATCTCAAATGGCAAAATCCACGGAGGATCTAAAAAGTCAGTTTGAAGTATGTCTCAGAAACAAGCAGGGCATCAGCACCTTTTCTGAGAACAGTGTTGGGATATGCTGATATTTATATCCTCCCTGGTGTCATCCAATGAATCCTCTTTAAAGGGGAATAACCGGCATCTCAGGGATGTTAGCTGGGGGAACTGAATAATGGTTCAGAGTCTGGAGCCCAGAGAAATAACAAACCACAGAGAGATTTGAAACACTCAGAAATATCTGAAACAAGATTCAGCTTGGAAAAAAATGCAACTGTATCTGGGGAAAATAGTTGAAGCTGCCTACTCCCAGAAAGGAGACAACTTTGGAAACAAATGATTCAGCACAAAAAAAAAAAAAAAACGGGATTACAGCACAGGGCAAGGTAGACGTGGTTTTGGAAAAAACATTACATAGCAGAAAGTCAAAGCAATACAAATTTACTTGCAGAGATCTCCTGAAGCAGGGAGGGAACAGTCCCTCTGTGTTACTCTGATGTGGCTGCACTGGGGGACTGTGTTCAGCTCGGAGGGTTACTGAGACACAAGAGACTTGTCGATAGTTTAAATATGAATTATCAACGGGCTCGAGGGGTTGGCATAGGTGCGCTGATTAGGTACTGAAGAAGGTAGAGTTGAGTGCCCAAGAGCCAGATTGCCATACGTTGATTCACAAGCAAGTAAAGCTACAAACAGTCCTATTGTCATAGTGATTTTAAGTTGTTATGGTTTAATATCTGGGTGGATATAGTAGAAATTAATGGTACAAAAAGACATTAAATAGTGAAAAACCAGAGGAATGATTTAGAATAGCCACAGAGGCTGTGTATACAAGAGTAAATAAACCAGACTTCAGACCGACTAGCAGTTCATGTTTATACACTTATATGATTTTCTACCTCAAACTGGGAAAGAAAAACTTTAGTGTGACAGTGAATTTAGTTTTAGAAATGTGGATTTTTAAGATAAAATACCTTCCCAGCAATTCTCAGTTAAATGCTGAACTTCCTCAAACTGCAGGGCCAGCACTACACAGGAGCCAGGCAGGGAGGGTGGGGGGGGAAGGGGGAGAGAGAGGGGGTCTGTGCATAGCGCTGGGGACCAGGGCACTGGAGAAAGGATGTAAGAGCTGGGGTGACCCTTCAGGGGAAAACACCCAAACTGCGGTTACTGTGGTTGAATTTGCTGTTTCGTTTTTGTGCTATGTGGTGGTTTTGAAAATAGTTGAGAAAACTCTGCCAGCTGCAGAAATGGAGAGTATGAAACACTGCGGTGCCTCTTGGGGAGGATGTCAGGCCCTGTAGGACCAGAAACCTCCACCCATTGACTTTGGAGATTTTAAACAGAAACACCTATGACTGACGAAAAGCATGGACAGTCAGGCTGTTAGTAAAAACACAGGAGGCTATAGTGGTAATAACAAAAGGAGTAGATGCCAAAGAGCCTTTGAAACTCTTGTATGGGAGGAAGCAAGTATCAGATCCTTTATGTACTGATATATTTTCAAATGTTCAGCTTTGTCATAAAAGTTTTATTCCCCCAGTTAGGTGCTATTTCCTTAAGTATGTGCAGGGCAGTTGATGAAGTTGCTAAAATACTACTCACATAAGTAAAGATTGCCAAGCCAGGGTTTTCAAAGGGTTAATATTTGTTGAATAAATTTGGTCAATACTCTCACATATGAAAAATAGCTTTTGAAAAATATTGGGCATAAACCCACTGATTTATTCTACGTTTAGCGGATTGTTTTGTCTCTCCTACAACGAACAAGTTCTTTTACTTTTGAAAAGGAAAAACTGTCAATTCAAAAATCAAGCTTTTGGGAAAAGATGTAAATACATTTTTTTTCTGATTAATTCTGCAAATATTTTTTAAATTTCAGTTTTTCGTCAAAAATTGGAAGCTTTCTTGGAAATTTATTAGAAAGAAATAAATAGGTTTTGCTCCTGTTTAGGTTGGGTTTTTTTTTGGTTGCAAAAATATACTTGCCATTTTCTAAGCAACTATAGCTAATTCACACTGTTACCTGATAAAAGCCTCCAGTGTTAGCAAGGAGCTGCGAGATCTGTGACAAGTAAGAGCATCATAAAATGCATAATGCTAATGTATTATATTTCTTGAGAGGACTGAAAAATTAAAATGCTGAAAGAAGACAGCTTGCAAGGATAGCTGGGAGCAGCAGGCAGTTAAGTAATATGTTTTGTGTGGGTGGGGGAGGTTAAGTTGTGATTTTGTTTTCTTTTGTGAGAGAGAAAATATTGATTCAGCTGGAGAAAATGGAAATGACTGAGGAAGCTACCTCAGATGAGTGAAAAAATCAAACAAATACGCTCCCACATGTGTTTCTCCTTATCACTTCTGCAAAAATTAAAACCCATCTTTTCAACTCTTGTTACTGTGCTTCCTACTGTCATAAAAGGCTAACAATGAATATTCATTTCTTCCATCACCATATGTCTTTATTTTCATGTCCCTGCCTATTTGGAAAAGTACTTTGAAAACAAAGGTGTCTGCTACAACCCATCTCTAGATGGAGATCTGTGGAACTGTAAATTATACCTGCTACCTGCGTCCTCCTTAAGGGCTTTATATAGAGACCATATCTACCCTGTGGGTTTTCAAGCTGACTGGGGAAGCTACTGCAATGTGTTTTTAATGCTACAGATCCAAAGGAAGCTGGAAAAGACCCTCCTAAGCACAGGAATCCCAGTAAGAAAATAGATGGTATTAATCCTTGGTCTGACAACATCTTGGATACTTGCCTTGCATTATTTCACCTCCTCATTGAGAATGGAGGGTAGTGTCATTATTTAGCCCAAATCAGAGGGTGGTGCCATACGACAGTGTTATTTTCTGTTTACAAAGGTGAGTTCAGAATGGAAAGCCAATACTATAGGTCTTGTAGAAGAGACTGCCTGCATAAAATGTCCTCCTAAGAGGCTTCCCTCTTCTTCTTTATTGCAGGCTAGCTCTGCTAATTTTGTCAGCCTTAGTCTGCCTTTTTGGAGATGGCCTGAGATGGCCTTTGCTGTGAGTCCTGTGAGGACAGGGCTGAATGCAGTAAGAGAAGCTGCTACAGCAACTGATGGGAAGGAGCAAAGTGCAGTCAACTTCAGGACTTTATTTCTTTAGACTGGCATGAAATCAAGAGATATGAAATAAATCTCACCTCGTGGTGTTTTTGGCTGTTTAATGACATGAAGAGCATGTTGGTTGTCATGGATGGAGTGATGCACTTCACTCGTAAGAGAGCTGCAGCAATATGTTTATTGATAACAAAGTTTGATAGTAAATGCAACAGTGGTTTAACAACATTCGATGGCAAGGTACACTGGATTAGTTACTGCATAGGGGACAGGGTCAGACAAAATCTGTCAGGGAGACCCTGCCATTGAGTCATGAGGTTCAGAAAGGACCCCCTTGCTTTCTAAACTTCTCAGAGAAGAGTCTAGGTGCAGCTAGATCCAGACCTAACCTCAGACTTGGTCAATGGTTTATGTCTAAAGGATTATATATGTGCAGTCAAGCTAAGATTACATTAGCTAAGATTACAAAGTTTCATTGCACTTGTTTCCGATTCACTTACCAAGTATCTGATGTGATAAGGATTCTCTCAACCTCGAGGAGTAACCCTGAGAGGCTGCCCTACTCAAGGGGAGATCCCGGCGTGCAGCCCGCTGCCAAGCAGGAGAGCTCAACAGGCTCTTGGGCTGCTGACTGTTTATGGGGGTAAGATGAGTGACTCATAGTCATATTTGCATACTGACCACAGATGCGTTTCTTCCAAATCTGGCTTGAGTCGAGCACAGATCAGCACTCTGATCAGGTGGGCACATTACCATAAATTAGTCCTTGGCTACTGTGTTGTTATCTGTCTCCCCCAAATCCACCTTGAGCCTTGAGCCAGATGCAGCCACCAAGACCAGATGCATCCATCATGGGCACCACTGGTGGTTATCACTTGGTCAGAGTTACGGGAAAAGATCAGGTCAGGGGGCAGGGGGAGCACACTGCTGCAGTTGTTTCAGCAAGAGGTAAAAAGGAGCATGAAAACTAATGAATTTATTACCTAGGAAAAAAGTCTCAAGATAAAATACTTTATTGTTCCTAAAAGCTTCATTGCCTTAAAATATTTATAACAGGGAACCAGAGAACATGTTTCATGAAGAGCAAACCTACACGGTCATGAGTCAAGCAAAATGTCTCAGTCCAGCTTCTTTCTTTTGGTCTTTTAAAGAGTAATGCAGAATTTTAAAAACAAAAAACAAAAAACAAAAAACACAAAAAACCAACCAAAACCAGTGGGACAGTGGCTGCAGGAGTGTGAAGCATTTGAATACTGCCTGGAGGGGATCTGGTCCTGTTCCTGCCTCTGCCACAGAGTTCCTATAGGATGCTACTCAAATGGCTTAGATCCAGCCGGGCTGTAAGTCTTCTGTCAACTGGGGATCTCCAGGTCTGTTTTGGCAAACAACTGAACGTTCCCAGCTACAGTTGTGATAAGCTGTGGATATGACTATCCTAGTAAACTAAGCAGTGCCAGGGCCCATTTTCTAGCCCTGGGGCCAGCTGGCACAGCCTAGCTGTGTCTATAGCATTAAAGTATCTCAGTCTCTGGAATAGGGTAGCTGCATCCAAACTGACAGCTCAGAACAGTCCCTGGCTGGTGCTGGATCCTGACCCACGCTCAGGAATGCGTTGGGAAAGTGCTGGTTGTTTTGGGCCAAAATCATTCCAGGCACCATTCTGAAAATTGAAGAATATAGATGATTGCATTCCAGTGCTTGGGAATGTTCCCTGGCACTGTTCAATCTACTGACAGAGGCAATTATAAGATGGGATTTGCCTAATCAAATATAGATGCCTACATCTGAGACAGTTGCCTAGGTCTACCCCAGACAATGTATAGTCAATGAAGGGAAACACTTGGGCGTAATTTCTCTCATCATATGAGATCTACTTATCATTAAGTGGATGTCTAATAACAGTCACATGGATTGTACCATAAAAGCTGTATTAGGTAACACTGACTGTAAGAGCAACCCAGAAAGACTAGGTCACTACATTATGAACAACGTAGACCAATATAGACAACACAGGGTAATTATACTCCAAATGTAGGTATTGTAGACAGTGCTAGAAGCAAAACTGGACAAAGATCTGTGGCAGAACAAAGATTCAGTCTTAAACTCGTAAAAAATCCCTGAACCATCTTTTCCTATATTTCATTAAACTTCTATCTTCCTACACTTCCTCAGGTTTTATCTTCCGGCTGCTTTCACAAGATGTGACTAAGTCAGTGTATATCTGAATACACGGGGGCCTGATTCTGGTTGCAGGTCCCTTGGCAGCACTGTAAGAGCAATCGTAACAATTTGCATTTATACACTTCCTTCCACCTGATAGCCTCATAGTGCTTTACAAATACTGATTGATTATGTTTCACATTACTCCTGTGGGATGGCTATAAAACAGAAAAATAGAAGAGTGGATTATGAATGACTGGAACTGAAAGATAGGCAAAGAGAAAAGAAAAGCATACCGTTCGAAAAACAAAGGGCCATTACTTCTCCATAAAACCAGGAACTCGGTGATTTTGTTCCCATTTACACCAGCTGGAAATTCAATTTTCATGCCCCAAATTCCTGGCAAAGCATGAATTTAATTCAGGACATATCTTAGCCTTAATGAAAACTCTGGCTGGTGTTAACTTTTGACACAGTATATGTACTGCATAGAGTAAAGGTGATTCTCATATGTGGTATCAGGTTTTTGTTGCACTGGACTAATTTAATGGACTTAATAGCAAGAAAGGATGCTTAGCCAATACCTGTGAGTGAACAATATAGATTCTCCTATCAGTAGAGACTATAGATTTATATAGGCCAAGTGGCTTCACAGGGAATGTGATCCAGTTTATCTGACTCAGTGTCAAGTTCCTCCCAAAAGAAGAGCTGAAATTCCCAACATGGTCAGTGGAGACAGACAGGGTGCTCTGGAGGCCTCCAAGGAGAGATTTTGCCTGCCTAAATTTAATCACCTAAATTAGATAAAGTGGATCTTCCTTTCAAGGCCTTCAGGGCATCTGTCATCACTAGTTGCCTGGGAACTTAGGTACTTACTGCAAGACTGCTCTGATAAGAGCCAAAAATACAGGTGTTGCTTAGAAAGTCAACCTTGGCAAACTGGATCCCTTCTAAGGAAAAGATCTATTAGAAAAATCACATGAAAGCATTGGGGTGTCAGTGAAAGGAAAAAAAATAAAAGCATGTCCTTCAACAAAGACTCACCTCCCTGCCTGTGTGCTAGCTTGCTCTCTGCAGAGGTTGCAGTCCCTTTCCTGACACACCACTGCTCAAGTTGAGTGATTCACATGCTAAGCCCCGAGAATCCTCCTCCCCACTCCTCCTCATCATTGGCTACATAACCTTGTCT
This sequence comes from Platalea leucorodia, assembly GCF_965183815.1. Classification (NCBI taxonomy): domain Eukaryota; kingdom Metazoa; phylum Chordata; class Aves; order Pelecaniformes; family Threskiornithidae; genus Platalea; species Platalea leucorodia. The sequence goes on along the minus strand of NC_138825.1, from coordinate 120,988,158 downwards.
GGGATCAGCTTGCTGAGTGATGTGTATTGCTGCGCAGTGTTGCTCCATTCTCTGCATTATTTAGCATGCTGACAGCCTTTGTGTTATCTGCAAATATTACCAATGGTGATTGCAAACTGCCTTCCAGAAATATGGGATAGCAACAGACCTAGCAACAGTCTATGCAGAACCCTACTAAGAGCATCCTCTCTCCATCATGGTTTCCCATTGACAAACCCTCTTGCAGGTTTGTGAATTACCCTGTTCTTAATCTCCTTAACATGATATTATGTGGAGCTACTTTTTTAATCAAAATATTATGCAGCAAAAAGTCAAACACCATACAGAAGTCTAAATAGATGACATCTTTGTTGTTACTTTAATTAGCCAGCCTTGGAAAATCATCAACTGTTTAAATTGCACTTGTTCTTTGAGAAATGTTTTCTCTAAAATTTTGGTGACTAGTATTGATTAATTATATTGCCTATTACTGATTTATTCTTTATTAATTCTGTATTACTTTTGCATTTTTTTCCTGTATCAGTTCTGTTATTGATGTTACACTGGCTTTCCCAGGAGATCTCATTCGTCATTTGTTATTGACACACAACAGCAGGTTTCCCACTCTTTGGAACATCCCCCGGATTCTTTTCTTTTGGAAAATGCTTTTCTAGAAACTCTAGGGCATGAAAGTTGCCTCAGCCTGCAAATTTTCCTGTGTTTCGACACATAGCCTCTCTAGTTTTTTGTCATTGTGTTGAGTAGCTGTGTCAAAAACAGGGGTGTCATTTCAGACAACTTCTATGGGAGATGAGGAATACAGAGGAAAGGAGAGAGGCAGCAACTGCAGAAAAAACGCTCCAGTCCCAAATGAGCCTCGTAGTTTTGAAATATGAGAAGGAGTACAGAGAGCTAGAATAGTAAGAAGATCGATAGGCAATTATGACCTGACATGAACTGCACCTATCCACGGAAACCTGAACAGTCACTTCAGTCCCAGCCCACCCCACTACACAAATGCTTCCCCCTCCTTCTTCCCCTCCCTTCTGCATGTGCATTTAGTGCTTCTCTAAAACTGTTTACTTTAACCAGCTTCTTCTGCCTTTGGTGGATCCTAGCCCTCGCCAAAGACCTCAAGTTTCTAAGAGCTGTTGTATACGAGGACCTTCCTTCCTCTCAGCTCACATCCACTGTTGCAAGAATCTGGTAGTATTCTTGGTCAGGAATAAGGAAATCTCTGATGGTTTAGATCGTCCCATGAGGGAATGGACACTGCTATACATCAAACTCATTAACATTTTCTTAGACTGGATCCTCTTGATCCTTCAGCAAGATGGGTATTTTAAGAAACTGCTTTTCTCCCTTACTCAGTACAAGATGGTTTAAATATAAATGTTGCTCCCATTTTCAGCAAGACGGTCAGGTGTGATCAAATCAGATGGCTAAAAAAGTGAATGCCAGAAACAAAGGAATAAAAATCAAAGAGGAACAAAAATAGAAAAGGTTGTAAAGAACACTTAGATTAATTTAAATTGGATTCTCCAATAATTTATGGAAAAATATCTTAGTGTTATTATCAGGTGTCTGATAGGAAAAAAGCAAATACAACAGACTTTTTTAAAAAGGAAGCGGAGGAATAGAAGGCCAAAGGATACTGACCAGCCAACCAACCAGGCATAACTGAACAATAACTATCTGAAAACACATAGAGAGAAATAAGCAGTAACATGGTTTTGTCAAGGGAAAAAAAAGCGTGAAATGAATTTAATTTCCTTCTGTGGCAGCCTTCAGGGTAGGTAAGAAGCAGCAGTTAAATACTTGGCTTTAGGATGTCTACTGACATTGTTTCATATTATTTTCTCACAAACAAACTGGGGAAAGATAGTCCTGATAAAAACAAAGTAAGGTGGGTGAAAAACTGGTTACAAAAATGGCCGCCTGAAAGTAATTATGATTGGTTCATTTTCCAAATGGATGTACTGTGAGAAATTTCTCAAGACTCTTTCTTTGGTCAGGTATTACCAAATATTTTGAGTTATGCCTTGGATGATCAAACAGGGAGTATTACACTTGCAAATGGGATCAAATGGGGTGAGGACTGAAAGGAGAGGAGAATGGAATAGAAATCAAAGCGGGGTGGGAGAAATGCATGCAATTCAACTAAATGTATGTTTGTGCACTCAGATAATAATCACCTTAAGACAGGATATGGAATGTCTGGATTCAAAGGTATTTTTGAATAAAAGTGGGGTTTTACTGCATCACAATCTGGACATGTTTCAACAAAATCAGGCAGTTTCCAAAATGGTGAAACATCATATCAGATGTGTCTGTAAGACATGTCACATAATCCTTCTGCTTACACTTTAAGGCCTGATATGGTTTAGTCCCGGTGTTGTTGCAGGTTATAAAGTGATGAACCAGTGTCATGGTTTAACCCCAGCTGGCAACCACACAGCCGCTTGCTCGCTCCCCCCTGGTGGGATGCGGGAGAGAATTGGAAGAATAAAAGTGAGAAAACTTGTGAGTTGAGACAAAGACAATTTAATAGGTAAAGCAAAAACTGCCCACACAAGCAAAGCAAGACAAGGAATTCATTCTCTACTTCCCATCGGCAGGCAGGTGTTCAGCCATCTCCAGGAAAGCAGGGCTCCATCACGCATAACGGTGCCCTGGGAAGAGAAACGCCATCACTCTGAACATACCCCCCCTTCCTTTTTCTTCCCCCAGCTTTATATGCTGAGCATGACGTCATATGGTGTGGAATATCCCTTTGGTCATTGGGGACAGCTGACCTGGCTGTCCCCCCTCCCAGCTTCTTGTGCACCCCCAGCCTCCCCGCTGGTGGGTGGGGTGAGGAGCAGAAAAGGCCTTGACTCTGTGTAAGCACTGCTCAACAATAATGAAAACATCTCTATATTATCAACACTGTTTTCAGCACAAATCTAAAACATAGCTCCATGCTAGCTACTATGAAGAAAATTAACTCTATCCCAGCCAAAACCAGCACAAACAGAAATATACTTGGTTTGGCCAGTGTAAAGGGTAGTCCAGACTTTTAATTCTGAGGACAAAACTCAAGGACCACATGCTGTTTGAAAGATCCTTTCTCAGTGCTGTTTCATGATAACCAGTCCGCTCTGAGGTTTAATTTCTACCTACTGGCCAAAGAAGGCTACCTGTTTCATTTGTTGAAGGACTGTTTCCATCACTTATACATTAGAAGCTATAAGGAGACAAAGATAAATTGAGTGTTTATCTTTAGGCAATGTGACTGTTACCCTTTTTCTACCCTAAAGGGGATATAAAGCATCACTCTCCCCGTACCTTCCTCATGTTGCAGAAACCTCTATCATTGCAATAGTGGCTTTTTTTTCTCTCCCTTGCAAATTCACATCCGTATGATAGCAAGTTTCAGGAATCGGTGCCCACTTCTGTCATGCCATTTACCCAAGAAACAGCTGCAAAATGCATCAGACTGACTTCACTACAGGCAGGTTCCACTGCAAGGCACGAGATATCGTACGTCAACAAACCATGAATTGATGCTTCAGTCAATATTTTTCCTCTGATATTCTTTTCTGAATTTAATTATTGGGTTTGACTTCAAGATTCTGTCATTATCAGCATGAAAATGATCGCCTGAGTAACTTAGTGCAGCAGAAACCTCATCATTTGATATCAATGGCTTTTAATTGAATTGCAATAAAAGATAAACAAAACTTTTCAAAAGCAAATTTATGTCTGTTTAAATATTTCTGGTTCTGTCTCCTGTGAAGTCAAGTTGCCCAGCTGAAATGTCAGTGGTTATGAAAGCCATTAGGTGCCTCTTTCACCTTTGCTGAGCTGATTTCAGTTACACACTGTGCCATGGTGAGGGACTATGAAGTAGAATTTCCGTAAAGTAATTGCACAGGGCTCTGCTATAAGCTGACCTGATTGCCCTCTCTTTGCTGTGAATGGCTCCATCTTGCCAAAAGGAGAAAATTAGGTTGTCTTTTAGGAATGCCATGCCAAGATCATGAAGTACTTTGCATATTAGGACCAACTTATCGAATATGATGTGATACTCTAAGAATATCACACTCCTTCCTCTTCCCAAGTATTGATGAGATTTTTCCCTAATCCTAAACCTTCTTCCCTCTGCAAACTTCTCAGTTCTTCATGCTTTACCTATTCACTTTCCTCTTCAGACAGTACTGCTCCCTTTAAGAAACATATTCCTTGCAATATGCATATGCAAAGAACAAAGGGGACATGATGGTCTTTTTCAAATATACGAAAAGCAGATAAAAAAGAAGGAAGAATTAATGTGTTTTGCATGTCCTTGGTAACTAGGGTAATGTAATAAACTTCAGCGAGCAGGTTGTTGGATATTGCATCAAAACCTTCTAACGCAGAGAACAGGTAAGCACTAGCACTGGCTGCCCAGAGAAGTGGTCCAATATCCAACACTGGAAGGTTTTATGAGTCTGCTATGAGTTTCCTAGTAGGCCCTGTCATGAAGTTCCTCCTAATGGAGGAGTATGGGTGCAAAGCTTATCATCAGCTGTGGAGCAGATCATATTTCTCCAATCTCACCCTCCTCAGGGATAAAAAAAAATGAAAACCTGGATGGTATTTTTTTTCCTAAGTCAAGAAGAGAAAGAAAAAAATATTTATAATATATATATGTTCTTACGTTCATCTTCAGTGGTCGGCAGAATCTGGAACACACTTTTGCAAATATTGGATATTCTCTGTCTATATGCATTTACATAAGAAAACACACAGAATAACCCAGAATAACCGCATTTAGGTTCTTTATTTTTTCATTTCTGTTTTGCTGAAAAAGTGTGAATGACAAATTTCTTATTTTTTAAAGACGTAATTAGCTTCCTCTCCCCCTGCATAGTAAGTGCCAAACAGCTTTCACATGGATACAGGAATTTAATTAAAGTACAGAAACCAAGGTTTTTAAAAATCATTTTTATTAGTTAAATAAAATTATCTTAAATGTCCTAGATGCATAAGCAGGGTTGGAGAGCTTTTAACGATATGTTTTGCATCTAGGATGAAGTTAAACTATAATCCATAGAAATAAATTGAACAGATTGCTTCAGAACTCCACAAGATTTTACCATAGCATTACAGTAGTAGATCTCATCCTTCCAGATGGGAATAAAGAATTTTCCCACTTCTTTGATTCCCAGTTGATTTATTTACTGTGAACATGCTAGCACCTAAACAACTTGACTATATCAGTAGTATAAACAGAAAATACTCTGCACTGAGACAGAGCTTAGTGGCATCGGCATTAATTTAGCTCTTTAACAAGTTCTACTTCCTGCTACTTGCTCAGTGCTTTTCACAGGTTAAAAGGTTTCACATTTTTATAACATTGGTAAGAACCCTGAACTACTTGAAATTGTTTTAATTTAAATGATTTATATAAATGGCAGTAACTATATATCTCAGTTCTAGTTTATTTTAAATAGATTAATAGAGGTGTCAGAATTTAAAATTAAATATTAAGGACACTTATTATTGAAATAAAAACATACTTGAAAATTCCATCATTTCATCTGCTATAATTGATTTTTAACATTTTATTATCTATACATTTTTCCTGTGATTTCAGTTTACACAGTGTATTTTGTATTGCAGTACTGAAATAGTATGCAATAAGAAGTCATGAAATTCATTTATGGGATGGGTTACAACTCACTTAACATTGGCCGTTTAAAAATTATGTGCCTAGTCTCATCTAGTTAGGTAAGTCCTTTAATAATCATCAAAAAGACATCTTCACGGGGGGATTCATCTTAGACTTATCGTAGAACTTTTTGTTAGATGGGGATAGCCTTTGGACATGACTGTCTGTCTCCAGGGACTATTGATGGCTCCTCGATGGTTAGTTCAGACCAGATACCTAACCTTCAGATGGCTGAAGTCAGGTAAGATGAACGTACCCTTAGAGACTATGAGGGTCACTTGCATTGTCAGCTACCATCATTCATCCAGGTGGTCTAACAAAGACATCACTCCTTGCAATGGGGCTGAAAAACACCCAGTCAGGAAGGGCATGGAAGCTTCCCTCTGGGCAGAAATTGTGGAATGTTTCAGTAAGTCTGTCCCCCTTCTGTACTGGTGTAAATTAACATGGCTCTGTGGACAGATGTAATTACAATTCACAGCAAACGCAAAGGACTGCATCTTCCATGAGATAATCCTGAAACAGCCTCATCACAACAGGCTGGCACTTTTCCTTGGTGCCCAGATCAATCTTCCCCCTGGAAGTGTATTTTTCACATGCTGACCATTGGATGTTCAGGCATTCCTAGTCAGTACATGAGTTAAAGTCCAGGCTGCTGTCCAGGGTATATTAGGGCTCATCTCCAGATGAGCACTCCTCTGTGGAGGCTTTTTATCTTGGGTGTTTTTCTTTCAGTTGTAAAGAAAGAAGGGGAGTAAAAAATGTTAATGCAATGCCATTCCCCCAAGAGGAGGTGGAGCAGCCTCAGGAAAACCAGCAAAGGAGGAGAAAGGGACCAGCGGGAAGTCTGAAGGTTAATACCGTGCCCTTGGCATTCTCTGCATAGGAAAGCTGCCAAGAGTTTCCTTTGTCATGCTGCTTTTTCTGGAAGCCTTTTGACTTCACTTAGGTGGTGAATGGAAAGCTGCATGCGAAATAAATAATGTTTGTGAGACCAAATGTCACCACAGCATTCTTCTCACATGATGGTCTTTACTTCTCAGTGTATTTTCCTTTGGAAACACCCTTTTCACCCCATTTCAGATACTCCTACTTGCTTCCCTTTAGATCCATTCTCCAGACCCATGCCAGCATGGCCTGTTCATGATATCTTATCCACTACAGCAGCTCTGAATCTTATTTGTTATACACAGCAGCAAATAAATACACAACCAGCTCCTCTTCCACTTCCTTTTTTTGTTCAGCAACATACAAGATTTCTTTCACTTCCAGACTGTACCATCTTTTGGAGCAGATATTATTTTTACCAGTCCATTCCATAAAACATATACTTATTGTTAAATATTAATAATAATAACAATAATAATAACAACAACAACAAAAGATGAGTGAATGATGCAAAATGCTCATTTGAGGAAACATATATCAAGATAGCACCCAACGCACATCTATTAGCAATGTGGGCATAAATGAAGATACTCGTTATCCCCTTCTAGAAACTTACAGCCATTGTACCCACACTAATATATACCTGTTTGGCTCTGCCCACAACCCTCATCTACCCCCTCTACACACCCGTTTAATGCTCATCTCTGCCAAGCTGATACAGATGTCAGTAGTGTAATGCAAGGACAAACATTTTCTCTTTGTTTCCTCCACATGTCCCCCTTCACTGAAGTGAAGATGGTTTAACAGCAACAAGAACTTTATGGTTGGCAGGTGAACACCTCCTGGAAGAGATGGAAGGATTTCTCTTCGTCTGAAGCTCATGTGTCAGTGATCCAGAGCAATGCAGTTCCTCAATAAAGACATACGTTGACGTGAGCTAATGCCTTGCTGGAGCTGTCAGGCTGAACGGGCTTGTGATTGGCCTGCAGGATATCTCATTCCTTACTGTTCTTTATTCATTTAGTATAATGGAAATAAAGAAATCGAAACAGGAGGGTTTGACAGGATAATGGGCTTGTGATGCTCTGAAAATAAACATCTACCTCCGTCTTGACATTTATTATCTATAAACTGCTTGGCTTCTTTTTGGCAGTTTTATTGTGTCAGGAGACCATTATCCTGTCACAGCGCTGTATTGCACTGACATTATCTCTTAAGCAAATTTTGGTACTGAATTTACAGTTCTGTGGGTATTTCCAGCCTTACAGTGCTGAAGGCTCAAAGCAAGGTAGGGCACATCTTTGAAGACACAGGTGATGGTACTGCACCAAGGTTCAAGGGATGGACCAGCTCAGGTACCTGGTGAAGAAGAATGGGTGCTGGTGGGAAAAGTCCTGGCAACTGGATTGACAGGAGGGCTATTTCCTTCCTTGCATGGGAGCAGGGCTTGCTATATGTACGAAGAGCATGGGACAAGCTGTCACCACAGAATCACAGCCTCTCAGAGGATGCTAATAATTATTTTACTGTGCCTAGAAACAAAGTAAGAGAATAACCTGGTAATACCATGCATCTTATGGGGCATTATCACCCTAAGCATATGCCCAGTAATGAAATTTTAAAATAGAATGTAAACAGAACCCGGTGTTAATTTGCATCCATTTACTTCTGCATGAAGATAAAAGATTCTAAGACTGGCCAGATACGGTTACTGACAAAACCAACCCAATGCAACATGAAAATGATGTGCATTCTGCCATAGTGTTTTGTAGTATTTCCAATGCCAAACCAAAAAACCCTTTTGAATGCACTTATTAAATTGTGGATCCAGTGAAAAGCCACTGTTTATAGTCTGCTAACACCTCAAGAAATATGTGCTTCCTGGAAGAAACTACAGAGACAGTTTCTCAATATCTCAAAGATGTATTGTTTTAGGGGAACTGATAACTCCTCTATTCAGAGACCCATAAGAACCATCCCTCTTGTTAGCCTAACTAATGATTTCTCATGTTGTAATAAAAAGAAATCCATGAAAAGCAGCGACCATAGTCTTTTGCAGCCAGTTAATAAAATTCACAGACTTAGTTCCCAGGAAAGAGAGCTGATCAAAATCTTCCAATGCTGTGAGTCTGTAGCAGCATTTTGAACATCTAGTTCACTTTCATTTATGAAATGCACCATAACTCCTATACAGCAACTCCTACCTCCTTCATAATCTGACATCTAGCTTTGCAAGGCTGTTCCCTCTCTAGCTGGACCACTTTCATTTATGCTTTACCTGCAGCCTCAGTTTTCTGCTTCTGTTACCCTTCATACTCCAAGCATAGAGGCTTCCTTTGAGCTTTCACCTGGAGAACATAAGCCCTACCTTTGGGATTTTGATGTTCATTAGAAGCAGAGGCAATATTTTATTTTTATTAAGAAGGCTTCACTTCCTACTGAGGGACTGAATTTCTAGTGTGTGATGTGCCACCATGGTAAGGAGGCTACAGGTATTAATTTGGCAGCTTTACAGTCTCTTCTCTTTAGAGTTTCATGCTATTTCCTGCTTGCAAAGATGGCGATCTTGCCATCCTTGCCTCCGTCATTTCTAATTTCCAGTACCTCGTGTTTTGTTTCACCACCTCCAAACTGCTTCTTTGTAGCTCCAGAAGGGGAAAGTTTGGCACTAAGGGCTTTGTGGTACTGCCTAGCTCTGACAAATATGCCCAATTCTTGATGAATATCAGATAACACTTACATATAGCCACTATAACAGACATAAAAATGTCTTGTTTTTCAATGACAAGGTAAGCATTATCTAATTTCCATTTTTTCCTTATCTCCAGTTCTAAGTGCGTAAGCTTTCTATACTACATCCCTGTCATTTCCTAAGTTTGGGATTGGAAGAGCTTGTGAATGTTAGACTCATGGAATTGCCTTTTTAAAAATAGCCATTACTTATAAATAATTCCTTTTTTCAAGCTGTAGTGTCCTGTGTTTAATAGCTTTCCTTTTTTTAAGACAGTGTTCTTTCTTTTTTTGAGCCATCTTCCCTTCTGAAGCACACTAAGGAGTCATTCTTAGGTTGGAGTAAGATGTCAAAAAGAAGTCCCATGCCAAGGGAGGAAAATGCTCCAAAACATATTTCCATGGAGAAGGTATAATGCTACATGACCATGGTGCTCAAGGCTGGTATATGCATTCACCTATATTTCATCCCCAGAAATCTCAAGTATCTTATTGATCTCAAAATTTCAATACCAGTGGTTTTCTGACATTTTTTTTTTTTCCCCAGACAGAAATTTTACCCCTGGCAATTATCCCATCACCATCCTCTATCTGCCAAGAGGCTACTGGAGTCAAATATCACATCTGTAATGATTAGGAATCAATTTGATTGACATGTTAGCCTGCCATAAACATTTGCAAAAATTCTCCTGTTACAAGATACTTTTATTTTGCACAACAATTCAGAGGTCTAATCTCTATTGGTTTTTCTGGGCTCCCTCTGTGGTCAGCAGAGAGGCAAACGGCCCATGGGTGAGCACAGTCCATCTTGTCTCAAAATCAGTGGGATAAATTTCCCTCCAGAGGTACCATTTTCCTCCCTGTGACTGCAAACAGCATCATGACATTGAGTATAGCATGAATCAAATCTCTTTGCAGGTTGCTTGACAGTATTGACTAGGTTCCCACTAAGCATAATGGCAATTTAAACACTTTCATGGATCTGCCTAGACGTGGGTGCCAACACGTAGATGTCTGAAGCTGGAGCTGAATCCCAGCCTCTATGACAAGCTCAGAGAAGAGGCCTGATTTTTAAAGAACAAAGGTTGATGAGGCTAATCTTGCTCTGTACAGCAAACCCTTCCTGACTTGATATTTGGTCTTTTTCAGGCTAAGACTTTTTTCTTCAATGGGCTGCTGAACATTATACAATCCCTCATCATTTAATTGATTGTTCTTTGTCCAAATTAAGAGATCATCTGCAATTACTTCCATCAGCCAAAATACTCCAAGATCAATGAGTTTACAACAAATACCTTTGCCTCATTGAAACAAGCCAGAGTTTTGCCAAGGATTTCAATTGAGTCAGGATTTCACTTCTAAAATTTTTGTTGGTTTTGAGTATGCTGAAGTAATCTGACTTTTTTTTTTTTTTCCTTGGTAAACATCTATCTTCAAAAGAGGATTCTGAAAACTTCGTTCTTGCTTTCTTAACTCAGACCTGCCAAAAAAAATTTGGCTGCCATCCAACACTGAAACACATTCCCTTTCCTTCCTCCTTAACTTTCCAGTGACATTAAAGATTATGTGCATTAAAAAAGCGCCTAATACATAATGCAAAACACAGCTGGTGGAGGAGGGTGTGGAAGAAAGCAATTTAGCTTTAGGCCACCAATCTCTGCTTTCTTCTAAATTTTTTGGCATAACAGTCGCATTAACACCAAGTCTCACAGATCAATACCTGTCAAAAAGCCTCAGATGCAAAATTATGTCGGTATTTTAGCCAAAAACATAAACCATGATATGTTTTCATACCTTGGCGGTGAGCATAACTGTAAGAAATCACATGAGTTGGCCTTGTAATGGCAAGTGAAGAGAAGGAAGATGTAAGACAGAAAGAAAACTGAGGAAAGAGAATATCACTGCTTGAAATAAGTGTGGAGAAAGGCAGAAAGAATGTGAAATGTATTTTTTATTTACTTTACGTCTTCTAAAAAATTAGCTTAATAAGCTACTATTAAAATGAAAGGGAATTAATGCGAGAGGTAAATAGGTGTGGGGGTTTTTTTTAAATAGCGAAGCAGCTATATGTTTTCATAATCTTGGAAGCCACAGCTACCCTTCCTAGATCCAGTGTGTTTGAATGGTAGGAGGAATGAATAACTTAACCTGAAAGTCATCTAGAAATTAAAAGGAAGATAGATTTCTGCAGCTAATACCAAAGCTGGTCAACATTTTTGACTGGGAACAATTTTTCCTTTGGAATATGTGGCTTTGTTAAAATTAACACTTAATCAAATTGAATCAGTGTTAATACAGAGTGACACAGGCATCCATTTCAGTGAAGAAGTTAATCCTTTAATGAAAATTGCATTCTTTTGAAGAACTTACATGGCTTCAAAATTGCTGAGGAAAACACGAGTTTCCTCTACAGAAGGAAATTTTATCCAAAGATAGTAATCTCTATAGGTTCCTTCTTTGGAACGTTCTTTCCTAGAGAAGGAAGGAAACTACAGAGCATATAAACTCTGCAGCAGCAACTGCAGAAGTTAATAGCTCTGATGACAAAGATGGCTGAGCATATAAACTCTGCACACCTCTCAGGTTAAAGCTAATACGAGTTTCTGAAGTGCAATAGTTAGAGTTTCAATCTCATTGAAAGGCCTCTCTGAAACACCAAGGAAAGCATAGTTTACACGTATTTAATCTTCATGATTAGGATGCTACCAGAAAACTGCATGCCAAGGTTTGATTTTAATGATCAGAATTAATACCCTTACTGGTTCACAGAATAAAGTAGATTCACAGAAGATACCTTCATCAGGGATACAGGCTGGGTCCATCGACCATGGACACAGGTCATTGCAGGAGCAAGAAGCAAGAAGCGCTGGCTAACTGCAGATCTGTTGCAGGTATTCACTGAGCCTGGAGCAAGACCTTTAGCCAAGTGAGAACATTTTCCCTTTTCTCAGATGGAGGACATCATAGTCTTTGCAAGCATTTGCACACAGCATTTGTGGAGTCTGCAGCCGAATAGCAAACATGAGGTTCCATCCTGAGGGAAATACTGAGATTTACACATTTTGAAACTATTTTCCCAAATGTTTTCATCCCAAACCAGGATGAAAATTTTAAAGAAATTATCATGTAACTCATAACTTTTTCAATTTGGAATTGGCATTTAATTGAGAAATGTTAAACCTAAATTACTTTCTTCTTTTTTTTTTTTAAATTAAACTTTCCTGAACTGTAAATTTCATTGTTGTTTCCATGGCAAGGAACCATGTACCACTACACCTTGGTCTTTGCTCAGTTTTTTTTAAATTTTATTTTAATGTTTTTAACAATACCTTATGCTGGCAGGGATGAGGGAAAGCTTGAATCCTGTGTGAGTGTATTATACAGGCAAATTTCACCCAGCAGAGACTCAGTCCCCATATATAGCCATCTTAATGTGTTCTCATGATAAAATATTAAGGAATAATCGTAATATATGTATGCTAATGCATTCAAATAAAGTTCATATTAAATCTTGTTTTAATGAGGGGTAAGCAAGGGCAGACTTTCTGAGCATCTTGAGTGCACCCAATGTGCTGATCCTGATGTGCTGTGCCTGCATAAGGAAATTTCACAGCAAAGATTTTGTGCCTCTGATAGGGCCAAGTATCCAGTCTGTTGTTGCACGCTGCAAATGGCACAAGGCTGTCCTTCCAGAGCCTTTCAAAGGATGAGACTTGAATGGTTGAGGTTGAAATATTTGCTCTTCCTCTGTTGCTAAGGGTCAATACTGATGGAGGACAATGATGTGCTGCAGCACCTTCTGCGGGCAGACTGGAGCTTATTCAGTGTCCACACTTCAGGCTGACAAGAAGCTGCATAGTCATGATCAGCGAGAAACCAGCTCTGATGCTATATGGAGCAAAAAGATATCATAATTCAAAGTCAGTGTCATGCTGCCATTATTAATAGCTTTGAGCCATTGCAGATTGTGGGTTAGATGAACCCATACCAGCCTGCAAAAGGCCATGAAATCAGCTACAAAACAAGCAGGTTAAAAGCAGATTAATTGGGTGTATCTCTTATCCAATGTATTTAAAGTAAAGCTCCTAGCAATGATATTTGGATTAATCCCTAAAGAGTGTATTACTTTTCTAACGATGGTTACTGAGAATATTTCAGATGAGCAGCTTAGAACCTAATATTTGGAATAGCATGGACTATTTAAAGTAGATGAGCCCTGACATATTAAGATGTGAGTTCTACTCTGATACAAAAAATCTCCATAAGCTTGACAAATCCAGACATCATCTTTTAATTGTGCTCTGACTGCTTGCCCATGAAGCTCAGATCTCTCTTGGGCTGGTGATTTGAACACAGTGTCCTGTGCATCAGAAATGTGCCTGAAAACCAAACTTTGCAGTTGGAACTTAATCCAAAGGCAAATAAAGTCATCAAGAAAGTTTGGATTGTGCCCTTTGGACTGAGCAAAGGAGTCAACTAATAACGTTGCTCTAACTTTTCCAGTTTTCTTTTATTCATCTCCTTTAGATAATGGAGTAATCAAGCTGTGTGGCAGAAATTTTACTTGGAAAAAAAAAGAGCTTGAGGGAAATAGAGAATATTTGCAAAAGCAAATTCACAAACCTGTAAACATGCAAATTCACTGAAGAAATTCTTCTAAGAGACCATGTGGAGGACCCATCTCACCTAACTGTATCCACCTAAGGAGTATAAAAAGTCCACTCTGTATAACACTGTCATAACTCCTGTCTAAGACAAAAAAGTATAGGGTCACATTCAATTTTGAAAAGCCAAAGTTGTACCAAAAAGCCATTTACTTATTAACAGTGATCAGTATAATGTATCACACAGAAAAAAAAAATAATAAAAAATGTTGCCCTACTCTTGATTTGTTTGATCAAGCACTACAAATGGGGGGAAACCAACTAATAAACAATGTAACAATGCAGATAATCACTTACTGTGAAATTAAGAAACAGGTATTAAGATTAAGCCTGTGTTTGAGAAACAGCCAACCTGTGAAGAAAATGTGAGCTTTGTGAATACCAAAATTCGAAGTAAAGCCACAAGGAGGTGTAAAACTTGAGTGCTATGATCCAAAAAAACAAAGGATATTTGCTGAAGCTCCCAGGAGAAGTAAGCTCACCAAACTTGCTCTATTTATTATGAGGCCCTTCACAGTAAGGAGACAGAAAGGACCTCCTTCTACCAACAGCCCTCTGAAACCCCACTAAATGGTCTCATCCTATGTTTCCCCCCACTAGGCACCTTGAAATATACTCCCGGGCCTCTTCACTCACTCCAGGTCTTTGGAACCTCAGAAAGTCTCCTAAAGTCCTCCCAGTTCTTAACCTCAGACATCACAAACCCTTACTGGCCACTTCCAGCCCACCCTGCTGTCCCTGGGACCACCCTACCACTGCCAAGAAGCCCAGAGCCAGCCAGGCATTAGCTTGAATCGTTCTTCAAAAAAGCTTATAACTGCCTCATCCATCCACTTTTTTTGTGTCCTGAAACTGGCTTCATTTGGCCATGATGCAAGGAATGAAATTTGTCTTTGCTCTGTCAAGAGGGAGGACTGGAGGGTGCTGCAGCACTGAGGACTGGATGATAGAGTAAGAGAGACGAGAGAAGGACAGAGAGAAGGGCTGGAAAGAAGTCTGTTGCAGTCACCTTAACAAAGTGAAGACAATTCAGGAATAATACGGGGAATATACAAAAAACATGAACCTGCTTACAGAGAATTAATTATTGAAAAATGCAAAACAATGACTGTGTGAATGAATTCTCCAGTAAAATTAATTACATAACGAAGCAGTTATTATAGCAAGAAAATCCAGCAATCAACAAATATGAAGAGTCTAGGAAAAGAATGGGAGCTTGTGAAAAAGTATTTTTAGTTCAGTTACTGCCCTGTGACTATCTCAGCTGTATTTTCAGTGTAGATGGATTTGACATGAAACTTTTAGCTTTTTTTCCTTTTCATTTCCTTCAGATCATTTCGTAAGACCGGGTGATGTGGGAACATAATATCTGGGGGTTGGGGGGAATACTTCAGTTTACAAACAAACAGTTTCAAATAAATGTCAATATTTGTAGTCAAAACCTGTTCTCCAAATAATATGAAAACTTTCATAGAATCATAGAATCATAGAGTACCAGCTTGGAAGGGACCTCAAGAATCATCTGGTCCAACCTTTCTAGCACAATCTAGATGAGATGGCCCAGCACCATGTCCAGCTGAGTCTTAAACATGTTCAGCATAGCAGAGTCAACCACGTCCCTGGGAAGATTATTCCAATGACTGACTGTTCTCATTGTGAAAATTTTACCTCTCATGTCCAATCGGAATCTCCCTGGGAGTAACTTGTACCTATTGCCCCTTGTCCTCACCATGTGACTCCTTGTAAACAGGGAAGTCTCCATCTTCTTTGTAGCTCCCCTTTAAGTACTGGTACATGGTGATGAGATCACCTCTAAGCCTCCTTTTCTCAAGGCTGAATAAACCCAGCTCTCTCAGCCTATCCTCATACAGCAGGCTTCCCAGACCCTTGATCATCTTGGTGGCCCTTCTCTGGACCCCCTCCAGCCTCTCCACATCTTTTTTGTATAACGGGGACAAGAACTGTACGGTATTCCAGGTGTGGCCTGACAAGCACCGAATAGAGAGGGATAATGACTTCTTTATCTCCGCTGGTGCTGCCCTTTTTGATGCAATCCAGCATCCTATTGACCTTCTTGGCCGCAGCAGCACACTGTTCACTCATGTTGAGCTTCCTGTCCACCAGGACCCCCAGGTCCCTTTCCATGGATCTGCTCTCCAGCCAGGTGGATCCCAGTCTGAGCTGCACTCCTGGATTATGTTTTCCCAAGTGCAAGACCTTACACTTGTCTTTGTTAAACTTCATAAGGTTCTTGTTAGTCCACTCTTCCAGCCTATCCAGGTCTTCCTGCAGGGTGGCTCTCCCTTTCACAGTGTCTACTTCCCCACTCGGTTTGGTGCCATCAGCAAACTTCATCGGGCTACACTTGATCCCGTTATCCAGATAACTTATGAAGATACTGAATAGCATTGGGCCCAATATCGAACCCTGGGGGACCTCACTTGTGACAGGTTGCTAGTTTGAAACAGAGCTATTTACCACCACCTTTTGGGTGCAGCCCTCCAGCCAATTCCTCACCCACTGCACAGACCACTTGTCCAGGCCATAACGCATCAACTTCTCCAGGAGGAGGCCATGGGGAACCATATCGAAAGCCTTGGAGAAGTCCAAGTAGCCAACGTTGACCGCTCGCCCCATGTCAACCAAGCAGGTCACTTTATCATGGAAGGCCACCAGATTCGTCAGGCACGATCTGCCTTTTGTGAAGCCGTATTGCCTTTTCCCAATCGTGTGCTTCATTTGATTCGTGATGGCCCCCAGGAGGATCCGTTCCATGACTTTCCCAGGGATTGAAGTAAGACTGATGGGCCTATAATTACCTGGATCCTCCCTTGAGCCCTTCTTGTAGATAGGGGCAACATTTGCCTTCCTCCAGTCCTCTGGGACATCCCCCAATCTCCACGACTTCTCGAAGATTATAGAGAGTGGCCCTGCAATGACATCAGACAGATCTCTCAACACCCTTGGGTGGATGGTGTCAGGGCCCATCAATTTCTAGGGATCAAGCTCCTGTAATCATTCACATACTAACACCTTCTTCACTGATGGTGGCTCTATGTTTGGATCCTCCTGGATTTTCATTCCCAGCACCTGGGATCCAACAGTGTTGGTAAAGACAGAGGTGAAGAAAGTGTTAAGAACCTCTGCCTTTTCAGCATTGTTGGTGACAGATTCACCTCTACTGTTTAACAGTGGGCTTATAGCCCACTGTTTCAAACAGCTCTGGAGCCTTTGTTAAAGAAGTCTACAATTCACTGAAAAATATCACCCAGTTGTTCTATGGTGCAAATGTATGATGTTGAGTGAAGGCAATGAATTATTGGTAATGGGCAAAAGAATAGGAAAACAATGAACAACAAGTCTGCGGCTGCATAGGGTGGGTGACAGCTACAGCCCAGAAATAGGCATTATGAAAGGTACAGCCTGAAACTCTCTTCTGGTCACTGAAATACTTTGCCACATCACTTTTTATAAGCAGAAGAGGGGAAAAGCCCTATTCACTGCTAGTGTGGTCCAACATTCTTGCACCAAACACCTCTCTCAGTGGTCAGATTCATTTGTTTCAGTGCACCAAGGCTGCATCTAGATCTTGTTTATCCTTCCCATTCAGAAACCTCTCCTGTTGAACAATCTACCCACTACATGGAGGTACCTACCATCTTGAAGAGATGTGAACTTAATTTTGTTCTGCATCATCTATGCAATCCCTAATCATATCAGTAGAGTAGAAATAGGGGTAACTGGAAACAGAATGTAGCCAATTATCTCTGTGATTTCAATCCACAACGTGAATAACGGAAAAACCCCACCTCTGAGTTTGTCTTCACTGCAGCGTACCTTTTCAAATTTTATTTGAGATTTATTTTACTGACTTAAGGGAAGAAAAAAATACTTAGTGGAAAAATGCATCTTGTACATGGACACTGGCTGAAAAACTGTAACTGCTTCCCTGAAAAAAGATCACTAGCCAGTGAAGAAAATCATCAATATTTAATCTCTCGCCTTCCATCTGATACATAGCTCTAATTGGGAAGTAACATTCAAGCTTTTGAATGTCATCTTGTATATTGATTAGCTTACTCCCCCAGCAGTTGAATCTCGTCATTTATCCCAGCCATTTATAGAGAACACTCTGCATAATGTGGATCATCCAGGTGTTTAAGGGAATCCAGCTGCCTGAGGGGTCACTGGGAAAAATATAGACATTGCAATACCACTCCATGTACAAGCAGTACTCAGAGAATCTCAAAGAGAGTGTTTTCTGTGTTACCTGGAGGGAAAATCATAACCAAAATGCAATCCCTGTGGAAGAGAACTGCTGCACACAGCAGTGCATGCCATGTACCCTGTGTAAATTATACTCAAAACAGCTGCCCCTCCAGGAACAGAACATACGGGAAGTATGTAGGTAAGTCAATAGGAAAGCTGGTGAAGACACTCTTTGCATGTAACTAGATACAGAGCAAGACCTGATTTAGTACTTATCTATGCAAGAAAGAGTATAAGCTATGATTTTTGTATATGTGCTCAAGATTAAACTTTTTTTTGCATAGATAAGATCAAATATATATAGCTATATTATAGCTATAATTATGTATTACTATATATATTATAGCTATAATTATGTATTATATTACATTACATTATATTATGTTACACATTTTATATATAATGTCATATATATATAATATAGCTATATTGTTGCTATAATTATATGTATGAGCTAGGCACTGTGGCACAGCTGGGCCTGCCACCTTGATTGCTGATGTTTACGTGGATGTCATTCATTTCACGGAGGATCTTTGATAGGTTTTATATGCAGCACAGAGGCCATGATAAGCACCGGGGAGTGTTACTGCTGATTTAAACTCAGGGGTGTGATAAACTGCGTAATCAAACATTGGCTCTGCATGTTGAATGTGGTCTCTCAGCTAAAATAACTCGGGACAGACCACTTTGCATGCAAGGAAAATTACAGAAAGCCTGTCGATGGGTCAGTCCTTTTTTGCATCTCCTCTTCTTTCTGAGAATTATGACAAACTTAGATCCTGCCCCAGGCACATTTCTTGTGTGAATCAAAGCTGGAAACCTAATTGCTCCAAAACTAATAGTTGTGACAATTTTGTTCGTAGATAAGAAGCAACACTGTGAAGTCCATTGATACAAGGGAAGTATCTGCTGAAACCTTACCAAGTCCAAGTCATAGCAGTTCTTCTAGCGAAGAGGAGACTGTGGTTGTGTTCGATGGGACAAGCTCTGAATGGGTGCCAATATCCATAGGCCAGCTGAGAACAACCCAGCATCCAATGTGTCAACAACTTACAGCCAGGATGGCTCCAGTTTATGCAGGTATAAGAAATTGCTCTCATGCATCACAACAAGCTGCTTAGATAAGGCTGTTTTAAAACACTGCTCTTGTTTTAGTAACTACCTGAGCTAATGTTAAAAGTAGCTTGAGGTAGAACAGAAGTTGGGCCAAGCTTCAACACAATATCCACTCCATTTTGCTGAGAATCTATGACTATCCTCCCAGTGTTTGGCAAGTCAGAGTTTAATCAGCAAAAGTCTTGAAAAATTATTATGTATGCTTCCCCCGCCCCCATGATTCTCACTTCAAATCAATGCCACTAATTAAGCCAATTTAAGCCTGAGCAATAAGGTTGAATGCAGATGTAGTGGTGTTGTACAGGGTGCTGTGAATGGGAAAGGTAACTCAAAGGAGGAGCTTCTTCCCATCATAGAACTGGAATCCTACACCACGCCAGGCTGTGAAGTTTGGAAATATGCCAAAGGAAATCTTATTATTATGAATCTATCATTATCTATCACTTGCTAACTCAAGCTATGTACGTTAAAGTGGAGCTGCAGGCTGATGTTTAGCTCTACTTTAATTGCTGCTAAGACTTTCTATGTGGAGGATATGGTTCATCCAGTCTGACTTTGGCTGTCACACGATGGATGTCTGATCTTAAACACTCATGGTCAGCAGGGAAAGATGGGCACCTCCTGAAGTGAATTCATCCCATCAAAAGGCAAGTGCCGAAACAAGTTTGACAAATCCATCCCCAGAAGTAAGCTGATTGCAGTAGAAACTGAGACAACCACCTTAAGCTCTATGGCTAAGTGTTGGACAGCAGAAGTTCAGTAAAATGAATCCTGTCCTAAAAACATATACTCTGGGATCTGGGTGAGGTGCCACCTCTCTTAGTCTAGTTCCAAAGCACTAGATGAGGAAATTGAAAATGAACAAACCAAAACCCATTGATAGTTTGCTATACTTAGAACTTTTTCCTCTGAAGTGAGTTTTACTGTCTTCCTGAAGGTTGGGCTTGGTTCAGGTATCATTTCCTGTCATCTCATGCTGGATTCATCTCCTGGTGTGTCGGTATCATACTCATCCTCAAATTCTGCACGTGTAGATTCAGAAATAAGCTCTTTAAGGTTAATTTTTCACCTTTTCTGTCTGTCAGGAATGACTTTTGAAGTGGTGTAAGGATTTCTTTTCAAGCTCAGTCCCAGTTCATGAACATCTGCAAGTACTTGGAAAATTCCCTTCTAGATTCACATCTAATTGCAG
Organism: Platalea leucorodia; assembly: GCF_965183815.1. Taxonomy (NCBI): domain Eukaryota; kingdom Metazoa; phylum Chordata; class Aves; order Pelecaniformes; family Threskiornithidae; genus Platalea; species Platalea leucorodia. Next base: position 120,967,625 of record NC_138825.1, on the reverse strand, counting down.
GTGTCTACAGGCATGTTTATGTATGACCCAGGGACTCAACACAACTGCTCACACATCAGGCTTTAATACCTCTAGAGATGCATCAGAGCATCTGAAACACACACCTGGCTCTGGCAGATGTGACAGGGATCCTATGGGATGCTGGTGCCTTCCTGTACCGCTCTCCAGGAGGGGTCCAAAGGGACAGGGTCCCTGCAGTTGTCCCTGCCTGAGTGGTTTTGGCGCAGGATCACAATTATACAACCCTGAAGAGCAGTGAGGCTGCAGATGTTTTCCATGAACACAACTCTATTTTACTGACAACTGAATTATAGCTAATACAGCTGGCTACTAGGTTGCAGCTGAAGCTAAAATCACAAAAGATGACATTTGCTAGAGCATACTGTGCAGATTGTCATTGCTAGCAAGTTATGGCCTTTAAACTATGCACTCGCAATTCAGCAAGTAATGATAAATATTGCACTGACAGCCACCATTACTTTACTTATTCATTTATGTAAAATTCATGTAAACATGTCCAAGTAGCACAACATTCTGTGCCAACCATTATTAGAAGGCATTAGTTTCATTTTGTAGAGTAACCAAACTGGAATAAAGTAAATTATCAGTTCAGTAAAGATGAGAGGTAAACACTGATCCCATTTAAAATGTGTGCCTTGGAGTCTTATAAAGAAGGATGACTCCAAATGTTTTCAGATTTACCTTTATTTGAAGGTCATTATCTTCCATAAAGATGGGGATGGCTCTGACAAGATTACTCTGATATTTGGCTAGAATTGAGCTATCTGTTTCAAAGTATTTTTTTTTTAAAGCTATTCACTTTTAGAAATGGTTTGAGTAATTGGGTTTAAATATAGTAGCTATTTTTTTTTTTAATCTTACTGTAGTCCCTACAGCTACTGTACAAACATAAAAGAAAAAGTGATTCCTTCTTCAAAACTCCTTAAGCAGGTAATTTCTAATAGGTGAACAAAAAAGGCAGTCATAAAGAAACTGATGATGTTACAGGCAGTGGTTTGCAGCACCCAACAAATCTGAATGTTATCAAAGTTTTGTAGACATCACAGAAAAGGGTCAATAAAAAAATAGTAAGAAGAAAGAAGACATGACCTTGCAAATCATTGGCAGATGATGCTATTTGACTATTTTAATTTAGCTTCTTTGCTTATTAGCAGATGGTCTGTATAGTGTTATGTTGTAAACACAATTATATTAAGGGATCAGCTATATTTTTTCCATAGCCTTTTACCACAGTGGACTAGCTAAGAATTACTGAATAATATTTTTTGTTGAGTATCAGACCTACAGCCTGCGTGCCTGTTACCCTAATGCTTTTTACTTTTGCTCTTGACTTAGACAGATAGAGATTGGATCATTCTATTAAACTCAACGCCATAAACAAGGTGAAAAAAATATTTCTGTCCAAGATCACCTCTTAGCTGGTCTTCATTTACAGTCACTGTGGCACCTACCAGGACAGAATTTGGTAATATCATCTATGGTACTGGTTGGTCGCAGTCTTCCCAGTACTAATCAGTAAACTCATTGACTTGTAGCAAATTGATATTCTGGATTTTTCTTCATATTCAAACTAATATTAAACTGAAGGTTGCTTTGAGGGAGCTTACCCCAAGCATCTGGGACAAAACAAAGGCAAAACATAAAGCTGTAAGTTGGCATTATGTTTGAAGCAGAGGCTTGAAAGCAGATCTCTCACTGTTAAGTGACAGAGAATGAGTTAAGATATAGAGAGCTAAGTAAAATCATGAAAAAGAAAACTTTCTTATATTTGGTGCAACAGAAAAGACACAGCATTATTAAAGAAATATACAGAAATAAATTATATTATCAAAACAATGTGGCAGGGAAGTTATTTTTGCACCCAAATTCTGGATAGACATCAGTAAGACCAAACTATGTTTATCGAGGCTTGAGACATCAAGTGCTCAGAGCCTAGATACAATTTAACTGGATGGATGGATTAGAAAATCTGCATCTTTTTTCAGGAAGTGTCTGCGAGATTTAGAAACAGCTTGATGGAGAAAAATCCATCTGGGTGAATATCATGCCCAAATGATAAGCTTGATTGACAAGAATGATGGTGTTATTTTTCTGAATGACTGAAAAGGAGAGAAGAATGCAAGTGCAGGAAAGGGATGGAAATTAGGAATGTTGTTTTAGCAATGTTGAGTTTGAACTGAGACATAAGTGAGGCTACACATATATCGACATCTTAATTGGGCATGGGAGATGGATTATGGCTCATTTATAGAAGTGTGTTCCATTTTTCTTTGCTTTGCAGGAATAGAATCTTTTCTCTCCCAAATGCCCAAATATTCTTACATTTCCAAAGCGCTCTGTTTTTCAGGCTTCCAGAAAAATGTATCATGACCAAAGGAAGACAGATGACTGAGGTGTCAAGAATGGTTCTAAGGGAATTCACTTGCATTTTTGGATACTCAGCTGCTTTGAAAATTAGGTAAAACTACTAACCACCTTTAGAAATGCAGGCCACAATATTCTTCCATTGGGTTATTTTTTGGTGGAGCTAGTAATAGATACCAGGAATGCCTCACTCATACTTTTTTCCTGTGGTGGTTTTCCTATGGCAGCTTTCATGTGAATGATCTCCAAAGCCTTCTGAGAAACAGGAAACCAACACACACGTTAAAGGCCAAGTCTCTGGGGAGAAAAATCTTCAGTTCTGGTTTTTGGCTTTAGATTTCTCCATTACAGAACTTACACACACACAAATAGAGCAGCAGAGGAAACAGTTCTCAGACAGTGATGATATTATAGGATTTTAAGGGTCAACACTAGTCATCAGTTATAGCCCTTTTATTTAAATGACCCATTTCAGGGAGTGCAAGAAAAATCCTCCCTCCAGTCCACTCAGAAAGCAGCCATCAGCTGCAAGATTTGGATTCGCTGTCATCAGTTCCAGCATGCACTAAATATGATGAAGATCAGAAAAAAGGAAAAATGTGCTTTTGGCTAAGTCTGTTACATAAAAGGAAAGAATATGAAGCAATCTTGATAGTCAGCAAAGGGAGAAACAAGGTAAACACTAACTAAAATATTTTATTCATTTACCCCTATCACCTGCTGTAAATTCTGACAAAATACAGCACCCATCTTTCCTCTCTATCTAATCACAGAAGAGACAGACTCTGTTTTTCATGTAATGCAATAGAACACGCTGCAACTACCAGACAATAAAAGAAGATACCATAATGGCTATGCTTTTAAGAGCACACATTTTTGTTGTTGTCACACTAGTCGTACGGGAGCAAACTGAATATAGCTGAAGGTAATACATAATTCTGAAGAATCACCTAGCAGGCAGCACAAAGGGACACTGGCTTTTGGAAGTATTGAAGAATCATCGCTGTATTAGCCCTACAGCTCCAACCCCCTCTGATTCAAGGTAAAGCTTTAGTCAAGATCCTTCTTTAGATTAATCCCTAGACCTTTTCTTCTGGGTTTTCCTATAGGTGATATTTAACAGTGAACTATGATTACCATTTCCAAATAATTTGATATCAGCATTGCTGTTCGAATAAGCAATTAGACAGCTAACATACATGAAATACACACCCTCCATGAAAATTATTGCTATAGGGATAAAAACATAGGAAACATAGCCTACATGGACTATCCTGACATTTCATTTCATACACAGGAAGTAGGAATTTCTTCATCAGACAATACGTGCCGAACTTTCTATTCTGAAAATTTCTGATCACTCAGAAATCTGACTGAAGGTGACGGCATCTACAAATGGTCACCACTTGACAATCAACCACTTATTCGACATCAGACAGGATTTTCTGGAAATGTAGGACAAATCTGGAAATTGCTCCTGATGGACAGATTAATCTTTTTCTAAGACAAAACGGAAATAAGTTATTTTACAAAATGAATTATATTGTAATCAACCTGTTCTTGGAATAGACAGGATTAAAGTAGCCAGAGTCTTGTTCACAAATATGATTTGCTGCCCTGTATAGAAACAAATGGTATGTTCCTTCCAGTTAGGACCAAGTAAGCAAGAAATAATAAATGACAATTTTTTGGATTCAAGGAGTATGTCTATGTCCTCCAATGGACCAGTTCAGCATGCTTCATCTCCTGTCCTGCTTCCACACCTTCAGATCAGCCCACAGTCTCCCTTTGCAAGCATGTACAGTAGGACACAAACATGAGGTGGGATTCAGCTGACCAAGCAGAGTGGTGAGATTCAATTTGAGATGAAGACAGTTAAATCCAACAGTTTACATTTAGGGGTCTGGTGCATTAGGGAATCAACTCATTTCCCAGCACATATTGCCTGGTGGCATAAGAGATGCGTTAGAACATCTAAGACATCTAAGCACACGGCTGAGAGATATCACATCGGATGTACAGGAAACCTGCACCCATTTCAGTCAGCAACTATAGACCAGACACAGTATCTTAGGGCATCCCAGATAGTACTGGACACTTATTTTTAGACAACTGAATTAGATTTGTATTTGACTGATGCTGTGCTCTGCCCAGCCCATGTCTCATGTCAGACTGTAACCTAAAACAACTTTGCCCTAGGCTCAGTGTCCCTTACAGAGCTTTTGACCTTGATTGGTTTTAGGGTATTTTTTCCACTCAGAAGATTTGCTTTGCCACATCAGTGGCTCTTTCCACTGGTATGTGAAATACCAACTTGCAGAGCACTCAGCAAAGCAGGTAAGGGAGGCTGGATCCTGCACTTAATGGTTCATCCTTCCAGATAGCCATGTCAGCACTTCGTAGAAGCGAGGTTTCAATTTTTGCTTAAAATATGGATCCAGTAATTCTGCCAACTTACATTTATCTCTGTCATTGAGCTTGTCGGCCACAGCAGGCGAGGACACAATTCAACAGCTCCTTCTCTTCACTGGTGTTCGAGCCAAGCATCCCTTTATTTTAACACAGGATTGCTGTTTATTCCAGCAAATGGCAACAAGGCAACAATAGCAAAGTTTGAGAGACATTTCATTGGGTGGAACAGTCATACATATTTACTCCTCAGTGATGTCCACTTTCCTACTTAGCAGTTAAGTATTAGTATCATGTGAGAGGGATTTCTTATTAATGGCCCTGCAGAAAGTCCCTGTAAGGCTTTATCTAGAATACTGTCCTGGCCGTGCATCACCAAGGAAAAGAAATTGCAAAGGTCTACAAGGAAGATCAGAGGAAAAAAGTGTCTCTGTTAAGAGAGGACTGGAGGATCTTGGTCTGTTCAGTGTAATAAAACAAACTGTGAAATCAGAGGGATGAGAATCCATTGGGGCAAAAAGTAAACCTGGGGAGTGAGAAGAACTAATTAACCTAGAGGCCCAAACAGTCACCAAAAAATGGTTTTAAAGTCAGCTGTGGAAAATGTAAGCATCGGAGACACGAGGAACTGTGATCTTTTCTTTTAGGCAATGCTTCGTTGTGGTGAGACAGGTGCGTTACAGCTCAGGCTGCATTCCCTTAGGGCTGGCAGAAGTCACTGCTTGGCCACATATTTTACAGAGTCCCAATGTCATAGATTGCATGTGGTCTGTGTATGTCACAGCCAACTTGTGCATAAAGTTTTCAAGGTCATATGCAAGTAGACTGCTACTTCTAACAGCATAGAGGCCAATATGGATGGTGTATATTGCACGTTGTATGATCTGATGTAAACCATATAGCCTTACTTAGGGAAGATAAGAGGAACATATTGGGGAAGGGAAAATAGGGGATGGAGATAAGACATGGGATTCATCTCACCTAACAAAGCATGCTGCTGTAAGAGCTAGCAATCGTCTCTATACTCAAAGAAGAGAAATAAGCGTTTAAGGTTTAATTCACCTGACCAGTTTTAAATACTATTAGGATAAGAAACTGCAAGCTAGACAACTACACAGTTGCACCCAGACAAGGGTCAGTGAAATCTTCCTTGGGAAGTTTTGAAGGAAATAAATACAACATGTTTCTTCATGGGAGTGGTAGGTTGCAAGATTTTACTTTATTAATATTAGGCACATGTATATAGATAAGAAAGCCTGGCTGAGATTTAGTCAAGATGATATATATCTCATGAAGCTAGCAGGTTTGGAGAACATTTCTGGAAGATATGAGGTAGCTAGTAAATTTTGCTTTCACTGAGAAATAGTTAGGTTTTTTTATATAAATATGGGCTCGTTTCAAGGTTGGTGGGTACAAGTAATTATATTTTATGGAGATAACAGATTAAACTTTCAACACTCATATCCAGTCAGATGCAATGTAAGAGCTAATAATAACTGTCCTTGGGAAGATTCAAAGTAGCATCCAGAAAAATCAGAAAAGGCCAGCACTGACATTCCTGAAATAGCCAAGAAAAAATAATTGCTATGAATAAACAAACAAAAAGAAAGAATATCTTTGTACACCAAAAAGAGACAAAGTATAAGTCCAATTAAAAAAAGTCCTTTGTAGGTCACCTTAGAAAGGAACAGCTCACAGTCATAAGTAAAATAAAAAATGCAGTAAGGAGGAAAAAAGTTTGAAAGGAAAACAGTATGAACTACAAATAAGAATTGCCAAGTTAGAAAAAGAGCAATAATTGCTTTGCATGAGCTTCCAGGCTTTAATATCCAAAAGAGTGGAGTGTAATGATGGCAGAAAATTGATAAGAGAACACAGATCGCTTTAATATGTTTGAAGCTGAAAATCCAAAATGGTAGAGAAGTTTCTGGTATAGCACTTAGACAAAGAAATAAATGACATTGACAACACACTGCTGAAGATGGTACTCACTTAGAGATGAAGATCTTGGCAAGAAAGCACAGCATGTTTTGACTGATTACTTCTTTCTTAACAAAAAAACTCTAAATCTGATCAGAAACTAGTGCTAGTTGGTGTCTGTGACAGTTCAGGTGCTTAACACTTACAAATTCATGGATTTTCCTTTTGGGATAAAAATACAAATTGCAAAACTTTATTCAGCAGTCACATATCAAGGAAACTCTCTTGCCTGAATAAAAACTATCACCAAATCCAATCAGGTTTGCTGATAACTAAATGCCTCCAGGTCATCATACTCGGTGACCTTAATGCACTGCATATAAAAATGGGTAAGGAATGGGTATTTGGGACTAAATAAAAGTGTCTGTGCCTTGTATAGACAAAGCTACAGAGGATTTTAGGCCTCCTCTTGCCAGCATCACTTTAATGACAGAGAAAATACAAATCTCAGGTAGCAATAGTAGAATGAAGCCTATATATGTATGTGACTTCTTCCAAAAATGTTTGTCTTACCTTCCCAAGAGTGATGAATAGAAAGACAGAGACATTTCTCTGCATGTCTTGGTCCATGCTGGAAACTCTGCTGCACATCGCATGTTTCCCTACTGAACCCATAAACACACCACACAGTACTTGCTGACAAAGGCAACAAGTCTTCAAGGAAACAAGAGGAGATTCTCCCGTAGAAGTTTACTGTGCAGATACCTGCATCTGTGCTACCAGCACTCTCTTAATTATCAGTGGAGAGAAATAAGCACTTTTAAGACATTAGTCATGTATGTGACATGTGTGTGACAGCTGTGTCACATATAAAAATCATCATTACTGTCAACTGTATTTCCTTAGTACCCCACCAGGAGCCTGACCACAAAATCGTACAGATTACCTTGTCTGGGTGCAAGAAGCCTCATGTTCTCCCCTCTCATACTCAAAGGCAAATTAAAAAATACCATTTCCTTAGCAGTCTGAGATCCATAAGCTTCCAGTGTGGAAGGCAGAGAAGGACTTTGCTGTTGGATTGTATGCTGCATCTGGGGCAGTATAGTGCATAAAGGGGAGGATGCTTGAGACCTAAATGTGCCTGCAAATCTAAGCAGCATTCCCATTTGTAGCCAGTATCACCTCAGGATGTGAAATTAGCACATCACTTTATGCTGACACCTTGTTTTCTCTTTATATTAATACTTAGACATGTTTCAGGGCTCTGACATGGTGGTCTACCAGTAATTAAGATTAAGGCACATTCTTTGTTGACAATTTACTGATGAATTAACTTGTCTCGGCATTCAGCCTCGGATTCAGTTTGCTTCATTCCTTGTCTGGGACAGAATCCTTGTTATGATTTATTGCAATCCTTATTATGATTAATAGAGCTCTACATTGCTCATCTCCTGGGCAATGAATGCAGGATGCCTATTCAGCCCAAGGAGGACCACGTGGTCTCACTTTCAGATCAACCAGCCTGGTTCCAGGCTTCCATGTAAGGTATTTTTGAAACCCTGTTTCTCACTGAAGGAAATCAGCTGACTAGTTTTGTGCCTTTGTTCTGTGTTCTTTAAATGCTCTTAACTATATGTTACAGGACAGCTTCTGTCGATTTTCTGATGCATCTGCAATGTATCAAGCTTATCATTTAAACATTATTCATTTAGTATACTTCAATATTTCAGCAGCATAACATCACAAATAGAAATATGAAAACAGCTTCATAAAACGTCAACAAAAAGCTGCTACTTATTAGGAAATAAAGTGGATGAGAAAATGTGGGAAGTAAGAATATTAAAAAATAAGTAATGGGTTGGGGCTTTTCCCATGCTGATCAGACAGCCAGCTTGCATGAGATACACTTGCTTACTATTTTTAGAATACCAATGTCTGCAGTTATTTACTTTATGCAGATTAAAACAATTTAATACAAAGAATAGCTGATAATTGTACAGAGAGTCAGATTATTTTATACTAGGTGATACGACAATAAGAGAAGGTTTCTGTGCTGAGATGCCATTCCCTGGCACTGAACTTGTGATCAGGCTGAGGTTTCTACTTCCAGATCCCTTGAAACCTTTGCAAAGTAGTCTCTGTACTCAGGTAAATTAGCGAAGATTTCTTCCCAGTACATTGACCACCTGTTTGTGTAAAACTGAAATTTTGAATGTAAACTACCAACAAATTATCCCTGTAATTACTGATTTTATAAATGCCATATGACTGTTCTTCATGCCTACTAATACTGCAATATATCCTATTTAAACACGGGTAATACACATGTATGTTTCTAACTAACAGCATTTCGTGACTTCCTTGATTTCTAGCTCATGTCTGGAAGTCACTATATAGAGCCTAAAAAGTGACACTAATCTTCTTGAAGCTACAGTAAATACAAATAATGAATATTTGCTTATGCAATAGCTGGCTGCCATGAAACTGCCCTGTAAGGGGTAGTTGGTACCAGTAATTGTTAATTCCTGAGGTATACCTCTCAGATGGATCTGTGCGAACAGTAAATGAGGTGACTAGCACCACTCACCTCTTCAGCCCCAAGAGCTGTTTCCTACCCTGAGCTGAAAAATGGTTCTTAATTGACTTGAGTGAGATGTGCACTGAAAAGACTGAGAGGCTTTTCTTTATAAAACATGTTTCACTTCGCACTGGCATGGATTTAGGACTGCTCTAATGATCAGTTATCATTTCTCAGCTAGCATAGGTAGCAGAGAGCTTGAGGGTCAGTGACCTCTTAAACTATTCCTGGATCCACAAAAGAATGCCTGATTTCACTCCGAAATCTCCCTTTCAGAGTGGCTGTTGGGGTAATGATGTGACCTGGGGACCCTGCAGTAGGGTAGCAGGATGGTTATGGTACTGCGGTGGCATGGGCTCTGCACCCCTGCATTCCAATGCCATCAGTGTTTGTTTCAACAGTTATTTAGTGGGTCTGCCAAGAGGAAGAAAACCTAATTATAGCGCAGTCCTTCGAACAGGGTTGAGTGTTCACATTTCTTAATGGGATTCCTTTTTATCTGCACTGCTGGCATCTTTCGAATGCAATATCTAAGTTTAAAAGGGCTAGTTTAAGAAGTATTGTGTTCCTGTTTATTTTACTCCTTCATCACATCAGCTTTTCATGTTCTTTTTATAGTTTTAATAAATACTGCTACTATGCTAGTAGCGTACCCAAAAATGAATGCCAAAGTGTAATGAAAAGGAGTTTTATTTTAAGACTTCAGTGGAAGCAGAAAAGAACCTGCAAAAGACGCAGAGAGAGCCATAGGATCAGGATACTTGTGTCTTTTGAGAGACAGGATCAACTACTTGGAGCACCACAGAGACCTCAAGAAATGGAAGGAACAGAGGGAAAGCCGAGGGAAAGCCAAAGGAAAGCAATAAAGGTCAGTGTAGACTAAATGAAGAGAGATAAAAGCTTGCTCTCAAACTCTCAAAGATATTTGGATGCCTAGTATCCTTTAAAACTAATGATCCCTCCTGGATTTCACTGGGCATTTAGGTACCTATTGATGCTAAATACTTTAGACACGTATTGTGGATGTCCAGGCCTGACTATCCCGGGTAAATGGTAGGAGGCACAACAACAGCCACCTCTGTCAGAGATGGAATGGAAATATTCAAGGTCAAACAAGGAAATTCATAAACAGGACTGGCAATGGGAACATTGCTCCTGGGGATCGTCTGTAGAAGTAGTTGGCAGACACAGCTGCAGTTATTGAAAACCATGTTTCTAGCTGTTTCACTCAAGAGCATTTGGGGTGGCACTGAAAGTTTGCAAGAGTAGTTCTCCTGGTAAGTTTTAGGCTTCTGGTAAGATGGGGATTAGCACTCCTGTGTGTGAGACTAGTTGTTTTGACTGCATCTATTTGCTGGTTAGCGTTAAAGAAATGGGATTATTTTGCTTACTATTGAGTGGGGATCAGAAGTAACTCTACGATTCAGCAGGTCACTTGCACAACAAACACTGGAACAGGCTTCCTAGAGAGGTGGTCGATGCCCCAAGCCTGTCAGTGTTTAAGAGGCATTTGGAAATGGACAATGCCCTTAGTAATGTGCTTTAACTTTTGGTCAGCCCTGACATGGTCAGGCAGTTGGACTAGATGATCGTTGTATGTCCCTTCCAACTGAAATAGTCTATTCTATCCTATCCTATCCTATCCTATCCTATCCTATCCTATCCTATCCTATCCTATCCTATCCTATCCTGTCCTGTTCTGTTCTATTCTATTCTATTCTATTCTATTCTATTCTATTCTATTCTATTCTAATTAAATCTCACAAGCCTAAGTGAACATGAGGCCCAGCTCACCCCACAAACACAAATCACCTGAAGGCTTGGGCATGCAATAAATTTTCTATCCAATGCATTAATGGGTATAAAAGAGTGTGCATCTTCAAACTCAGTACCCTGAAGAACAACACCCTCCTGTTTCATTGAAAAATAGACCAGGCCTTTCACCAAAGGTGTTCATTCAGATCTTCATGAGTGTTGCAGAATTGTCTTTTTGACTCTTTAAAAAGTCCCCAGATCAGCAAAATCTCTCGAAAGAATTTGCATTGAAGGAGAAAAACAGAAACCTGTTTCTTCCAAACATCCAATTTTGAGTGTTAGTTTGGTTTGGCCATGCTGTCCAAAGCATAATAGATAATACATTTTAATGGGACAAATCCTCACCCGAAGAGTTCAAAGATATAAATAAATCTTTTTCTGGCTCTACTGTGTTTGACATAGGCTCAATTCTAATCACATTTACAAAAGTCTGACCGCGACTGCCTGTATTGAAATCGACTGAATTTTCCTAGTGTGAAAATAGGACCAGGCCCCATAGCTACAATTATGAATAAAAATGGTTGTATAAAATAAGGTTTTGCGTTGAAAGGAATCCTACTGACAGACTGAGACACAATGACCCTTTTCTGTGAGGGAAAAAAAAGGGTACATTTTTGTAATACAGAAAAGGAATAAATGTTTAGCAAACTTCTTTCCTTGGTCTGTGGCTGTAACTAGGCTTAATTTCATAACACAGCTGCCAGGTGAGAATTAGATGCCTCTGCAGACCCCTTTGTTTTGTTTAATTACTTTCATGCCACACTAAGAAATTATGACCAAAACATTAATTTTAATGAAAATATTTTCACTAATAGATCCGTGGGTTCAGAAGCCATCCTTATCCATGAATGGAATTTATTGGGTTTTTCCTTATCTTTTCCTTTTATTCATTGTTTTCCTTTTATTGCTGATTAGATGCCTTGGAGGCATGGGTTTATCAGGCTTCAGAAAGTGAAGAGAAGGAAACAAAAAGCTTTTGTACTTTGCACGATGTTCAAGTTATGATGGCTTGTTTGCAGCTCTTTGCCCTGTACGCTCACTCTTCTGAACCCAGCTACATCATATGAAATGTTGCCATGCTGGTTTTTTTGTCCTCCCCCTCCTCTTCCTCCTCCTCCTCCTCTTCCTCTTCCTCCTCCTCCCTTCTTTACCTGCTGCCACTGATGCCATCATCTTCCATCTCATCCATCAGCTGTAGAACTTGGTCATTAGTAGTGACTCTACCATCCTTCTATCTCATACCACCTATGTTTTAACATTTCTTACCCTACTGGGTTTTTTTCCAGAAATATTTGAGGAATTTACACTGAAATTTTTTCACAGACAGAAGACCAAATTGCTGATTAAAGCTATTTTTTCCATAAAAAGTTTCTTTTAAAGAAATGTTCAAAGTAGTGTTGAAAAGCTGAATGTCCTGAAATCCATTAATTTTATTCCTATGGATGCCCCATGTGAATAACGGGTCAGTGGCCTCATGTCCCTGTTTCCTGAGCTCAGCTACATGGCTGGCTTACAAATCCTTTGAGGTATAGCTCCTGCAAGTGGGAACATCATGAAACCTCATGGGGATGAAGTCTAACCAAAAGCTCTACCTACAAAGGAGAGCAGGATTTGAATCATGCGAACTATTACTCCTGTGAGGAAGCATAACATCATTTCTCAAACAGAAGTTTTAACTTGGAGGCAAAAATCTGGTGGTATTAGAATTTGTGCTAAAACTCACATTTTGTATGGGAAATTTACAACAAGGTAGTGTTCTTCCACCAAAACCATTGTATGAACAAACCCCAAAACCTTTCTAATCTCTTCATTTCAGCCACCCCCAACGAGCTCAGTGCTAGCCCCCATTTTTCGTAGACTGTTGCAGCCTTCTGTTAGACTGCTCCCACACCTCCTAGCCCCTTCAGAGCATGATTTCTGTGATTTCTCTGTCCATTTTTCTGAGCAGCTTTTTTACCAAGTATCCATGCAGCCTTCTCTTACTGCATCAAACCAGTGCTCAGCTTCTTACCAGCCCTGCTCATCTCAGCCTTTTCCACTTGTTTACTGTTTTATCCTGTCAGGATGACTTGCACATGGCCTTCTTTCCTAGCAAGCTGACAAATTCAGTTGTTAATTTTCCCACTCTTTTGACATGCCTTTGTACCTTCTTCTACTCAGAACAGTCACATACATTAAACAATCTCCATAATTCATGGTATTTCATTTTTTCAATGCCAAAATGGTCTCAGTAGCAGAACTGACTCTTCTGATAAATATACAGTTTTCAGTTTTTTTCTCTTCTCTTTGGTTGTGAGAATGATCCATTTTATCTCTGTTCTTTCTATAAGATTGTAATTGCCATAATTCATTAATAATTAAGGCAAAGTCCCTTTGCTTGTTTCTGCTCTTTGATTCTTTCTGATGCTACAGGATACTACTGTTCTTCTTTCACCACTAGCACAAAGCAAGCACAGTCCCTGCTGTTGCTAACTGAGCTATCTTTAAACGGACTAGTTTGGGTGTGGTATTGAATCTAGCTACAGCAGTGTAGTGTACTTGTCTAGGTAGCCATCAAGCCCATCTACAAGAAGGGCTCGAAGGAGGATTCAGGAAACTACAGGCCTGTCAGCCTGACCTCGGTGTTGGGGAAGGTTATGGAGCAGATCAGGGACAGGGCAACCTGGGATCAGGCCCAGTCAGCATGGGCTTATGACAGGCAGGTCCTGCTTGATTAACCTGATCTCCTTCTATGGCAAGGTGCACTGCTTAGTGGATAAGGCAAAGGCTGTGGATGTTGTCTACCTGGACTTTAGTAAGGCATTTGACATGGTTTCCCACAGCATTCTCCTGGAGAAAATGGCTGCTCATGGCTTGGATGGGCGTACGCTTTGCTGAGTAAAAAACTGGCTGGATAGCTAAGTCTGAAGAGTTGTGGTGAATGGAGTCAAATCCAGTTAGTGGTCAGTCACAAGTATTCTCCAGGGCTAAGTAGTAGGGCCAGTTCTGGTCAGTATCTTTACCAATGATCTGGATGAGGGCATTGAGTGCACCCTCAGTAAGTTTGCAGATGACACCAAATTGGGCAAGAGCGTTGATCTGCTGGAGGGTAGGAAGGCCCTGCAGAGGGACCTGGACAGGCTGGATCGACGGGTCGAGGCCAACTGTATGAGGTTCAACAAGGCGAAGTGCCAGGTCCTGCACTTGGGTCACAACAACCCCATGCAACGCTACAGGCTTTGGGAGGAGTGGCTGGAGAGCTGTCCAGCAGGAAAGGACCTGGGGGTGTTGGTCAACAGCCGGCTGAACATGAGCCAGCAGTGTGCTCAGGTGGCCAAGAGGGCCAATGGCATCCTGGCTTGCATCAGAATTAGTGTGGCCAGCAGGACCAGGGAGGTGATAGTGACCCTGTAGTCGGCACTGGTGAGGCCGCACCTCGAGTCCTGTGTTCAGCTTTGGGCCCCTCACTCCAAGAAGGACATCGAGGTGCTGGAGCGTGTCCAGAGAAGGGCAACGAAGCTGGTGAAGGGTCTGGAGCACAAGTCTGGTGAGGAGCGGCTGAGGGAGCTGGGGTTGTTTAGCCTGGAGAAGAGGAGGCTGAGGGGAGACCTTATTGCTCTCTACAACTACCTGAAAGGAGGTTGTAGTGAGGTGGGGGTTGGTCTCTTTTCTCAAGTAACAAGTGATAGGACAAGAAGAACTGGCCTCAAGCTGCGCCAGGGGAGGTTTAGGTTGGATATTAGGAAAAACATCTTCACTGAAAGGGTAGTCAAGCACTGGAACAGGCTGCCCAGGGAAGTGGTTGAGTCCCCATCCCTGGAGGTATTTAACAGATGGGTAGATGTGATGCTTAGGGACATAGTTTAGTGGTGGACTTGGCAGTGATAGGTTTATGGTTGAACTTGATGATCTTAAAGGTCTTTTCAAAACTAAATGATTTGATGAGAAAAAAAAAAAAAAAAGCTTCTTGAGTTTTTCAGCTTGTTGAGTGCTCTGTGAGACCTCATCACACAGTCATTGACTTCCATGAGTGTCTTAGAGCACTTCATGAGCTGAGATCAGCTCTGGTCCTAATTAATTTGTGCCCAGGTTTTCAAAGCTGTGCAAGCACTCACTGAAATGAGTGGGTTCACGCAAATATGGACAAAGATATCAAAGGAGCCAAAGTTATTTACAAATCATCCAAGAGAAAATTTTTTCCAAGTCCTCAGTCAGGTTTGAATTGTGAAAAATTATGTGTTAATTGAAAGTTTAAAATCTAAATCTTACAGCTTCCTCACTTTTTGTAAATTTGTGCAGTAATGAGCCCAAAACATAGAAGATACCCAATCAGTGAAGAGACGTTGTCCATAGCAATTCATATTGTCTAATTTTTCAATCTATATTTACTAATAAAGGTGAATGTGCATTTTTGTGTTTTCACTGACACTGGATGTCAAGTGAAGGAATTGTGACTGGCATTGCATCAAACCATTCAGCTCACTGCCTACTTTCTCATTTCATCATGCCTCAAAAGATGTCTGTAAAGTAAAATCAATACCTCCACCTCAGTTATATTTGACAGATGATTCTGCCTCAAAGAATACAAGCCTGTTCCATGTCATTCACTGCATTATGCAAGAAAGAGAAAAAGGAAGAGCTTTATGCAAGCAAGAAAAAAGACTTCAACCTTGTAAGGTATCATGATCATGTATCACTACACCTATACCTTATTTTGATCAAATGCCAAATTTCCATGTTGTGTCATGGCCATTTGGGCTTTTTCTACTGAAGTGTTCCACAATGCCCTCAAGCATTTTGAGATGATATAGCCATGTTTACATTACCAAATAAAATTATCCAAGGATCTTTTTCTAGCACTGAGGTCAAACAGAGTGTGAATCACCTCATATCTGCACATATGCTTCTGTACATATCTAACCTCATTCCCCAATCTAAACTGCTTATTGAGAACAGTCCCTGGCTGACGCTATTCCCTACTCCAGGCCTGTACAACGTCTGGCAGAGTTTTGGTTGGCATGAGCCAGTTTGGCCTCGGGATTGCACTGCAGCATGGGCATTCATGGGCAATACTTGATCCCATGTCCCAGTCCCATTTTATTTACTAATATAGGCAAAGTCTGCCAAGCCTGTTAATTATAGCATAACAAAACTTAACAAAATATTTAAAGATGTAAAAAATAGCATAAAAATGTTTTTTAAAAAAAGAAAAAATATATATTCATTGTGGACAAAATGTCCATGATTATTTACAACACAGACACTAGGTTCTAACAGTTGTACTCACTTCAAGTAGCATTCATCTGACCAAAAACTGGTTGTCCCTAATATAAGTGCCTACATTTGACTAGGCCATCCTTGTCTCTTAGTGAAGGGAAATGTGGCCTTTTTGGATGGGATCATTTCATCTTAAAATGGAAGTCTAAAAGAGGTCAGAGACCTTGCACCTGAAAGTGTCTGGTTTTAAATGTAGATGCATAAACACTGAAAGGGTGTTGCATGTCTAAAATGAATAACTCCAAGGGCAAGGACAAAATTAACTATGCCCTAAAATATATGTTCTCTTGACTGTTGGAACTGCAATTTCCTAAAAAATCCAGCCATTATGTGTTTAGGAAACATCTACAAGGTGTTTAATGGCTGAGCCAATGCCTCATTGGCTCTTGCCTAATAGTCTTTTCTACAGTGTTTTGGAAAGTGTCTATAAGCAGAATTTTATTGCATAAATCCCTCTGGTTTTGTATGAATATTAGCTGCATGCTTTGCGGATGAAAAGCATTATGTGCTACAAGAGCTAACCATTATCATTTATCTTCTCTGACTTTCTGAGTCTAGGAAAATGGTGGCAGTCCCAGTGATTTCGCTAGTGTTTCAACAAGCTGAAAGATGTTATCTGTGAGGAATTAGGCTGAGAGGAGGGAAGGGGTAAGGCACAGGCAGATACCCAGTTCCTCTCCACCATCTTAGCTTTAAAAAAAAAAATCTACAACCAATCAAGGACTTTAGGATGATGCACATATAATTTAATAGTATTTAAATGGATGGAGGTACTTAAGTTCAAAATTCTCATGCAAAAAACTCCTCCCTTCACCAAGGGAGACACTTGAATTTAGAAGGAATCACCCTGTTTGCCATGCAGGTTCTTTAGGTACCCACAGTTTTGCTTCTTTGCAAAATGGATCCAGTTTCTGCCCTTAGATGTCTGGTTTGGCTAAGTTCAGTGACCATCAGGAATTTGGCATTACTATTCATTGGTTAACTAAAGACCAAAATGACCCAGTGCACTCTCAGCTCTATGGTCAGGTAGCTCACAAAACTCAAGCAGTGATTCTTTATTTTTTTTAATTCCACCTCATCTATCCACTTCTCTGCACGGTATTGTGTAATGATTAGCTCTAGGCACATCTCTGCTCATACAGATGGTTATTCTGGATCCTGCTCCCCGGGGAACCAATATAAGACTTGGAGCAAAACATGTCCAAATTCATATCTCTCTTATTCCATCATTCTCTGTGACATTTTTTGGTATTCTTTAGTTTCAGAGAAATATCACTACTTCCCTGCAGTTTGGCAATGTCTCTAACTGGATATCTGTATTAATAGCAGAGCCCAGTGAATAGTAACAAATTAGTCTCTCTTTCTTTTTATCCAAAACTGAAGTGTCCATCAGAGGGAGGCAGCTTCCACAAAGCTGAGTCTTATTTAAATTCACATCCTACTTCGAAATGAGCTGGATGGCTTAATTGCATTTGGTCAGTCAATGGAATTTCCATTCTCTAATTAAGTATTTGTAACCCTTATAACATAGGCTCCTTTTGAGAAAAAAAACAAAATAAAACAAAAAAAAAACACAAAAGCAAAACTCTCCTGCTCTATTCTTTGGTTGCGGACATGGAATAATAATAATCTAGAGAGGTGAAAAAGACAAACAGGATTAATGAATTTCAGAAAATGTAAGCCTGTTTGGTTGCTTTGCTTTGGCTTTGATTGTGAAATTGTGCTTAGGCTAAATTGAGCTAACATATAATTTGTCAGCTGGACAAAAAATACTGTAATTGTTCATTTGCTCCTGTCACCCTAACAGAAGAAAAATGAAAAGCAAACTTGCCAAAGCCTAGCAGGGTCTCTGGCTTGTTTGAGTTTCCCTGCTGAGGGCTCTGGAGGGGCAGACCAGAGCCCTGGCCTGTCGCCGTGCAGACATGTCCCACCACGTGGTGAGACCTTCCCAGCATCTGCCCACAGTGGAAGCACCACCTGGGAAGAAGGTGCCGCAGTTTGGCTCTGAGATATCACATGAGGCAAGGAGTTGCTGTTCTGTGGGACTTGAGTTATTTTATGCTTAAGTGGTTCTTAAAGTATTCTTCAGGAGTTCCAAGGAGAGGGAATAAGAGAGAAAAAGAAGACCTTGTCCGGGCTTTACTCTATTGATATGAAGCAGGCAGGTTTGGCTGACTTTCATCAAGCCACGTGAGATGCTCACTTGGTAAGCCAAGCAGGTGACACGTTTGAGACAGCGCAGATAAAGTGCAACCGCAATCTCCACTGCGGTTTATAAAATCACTTTCTGCTTGTGGTAGTTGGCAAACTCGTAGGAGTCCAGGAGTACTGTCACTGCTGGCAGATATGTTTTAATGGCTGAGTACACAGAGGGCCATCAGGGATCACTGATAACAATATCATTAAATGTGGAAGCATCATGCTGTGCATACAGGTCATGGGTATCTATTAGCCATAGTGAGCTGCTGATTGTACATGTTGAAGTTGGACATTATAGCTATATCTGCATTAATAAATTAAATAGTGCCAAGGCCCAAGCACCACATCAGTCGTCAATGCTGTCACATGCTCCAGGACCCACCAATGTCAAGGTATCTCGTAGGTAAGTTCTTCTGAGCTGGAGAGATGCCCACAAATCCCCCCTGGTGTAAACACTCTGTAGGCAGGAAGAATCTCCAAGTAAAGCACCCCCAAAAGAAGTCAGGATCCCACAGTTTCAGAGAACAAATTCACACTGAAAGAAAAAAGGATAGTACATGTTTCCTGGAAGAAGGAATACCTTGATTTATTCAGATTTATTTGGAGACTGAACCATTCCCTAACTAGGGAACAGCTGCACAGGCTTCGACATTATTTCTTCAAGAAGACAAAGATGTTCTGTTACTGCTCTCCTGCTGCTCTTTGCAGTAGCAGGAAAGCAAGGAACAGAAGAACTATACTTTTCTGTTTTTCTGTCCTCTGTTCTTTTTCCTACTCATTCCTCCTCCTTCCCTTACCCATCACCTGCATAGCAGCAATCAGCTAGCACATATGTTTTTAAAAGTAGGCCCAAGGTCAGTCCCATCCTAGACTGAAAGCTGCAAGCAGGGAGAGGTCTTGCAAGGAGAACTGCAGCTGCCACTGGATTTGACCTCCACTCATAAAGTCTCTTAACCCATGGCATGGGATGACCTGAAATGCTTATGGGCTGAAATATTTACATTTGGTTTTTGGATTCTGTCGTGGTTTAACCCCACCTGGCAACTAAGCATCATGCAGCCGCTCGCTCACTCCCCCCCCCCGGTGGAATGGGGGAGGGAATCGGAAGGGTAAAAGGGAGAAACTCGCGGGTTGAGGTAAGAACAGTTTAATAATTGAAGTAAAATAAAATAGAACAGTTAAATAGGTAAAGCAAAAGCTGCGCACGCAAACCAAGCAAAACAAGGAATTAATTCACTGCTTCCCATTGGCAGGCAGGTGTTTGGCCATCCCCAGGAAAGCAGGGCTCCATCACGTGTGATGGTTACTTGGGAAGACAAACGCCGAACGTGCCCCCCCTCCTTCTTCTTGCCCCAACTTATATACTGAGCATGACGTCGTATGGTATGGCATAGCCCTTGGGCCAGTCTGGGTCAGCCCCCCTGGCTGTGCTCCCTCCCAGCCCCCCGTGCACCCAGCAGAGCAGGGGAAGCTGAAAAGTCCTTGACCAGCGTAAGCACTACCTGTCAACTATTTAGCAACACCTTAGCACTACTTAGCCAGAACCAAAACATCAGCGTATCAACATTATTCTCATCCTAAACCCAAAACACAACACTATATCAGCTACTATGAAGAAAATTAACTCTATCCCAGCTGAAACCAGGACAGATTCATAGCTGATGGCTTTTTGTTATTTTGAAGGTGCAAGATAAAAATTAATAAAGCTCCTAAGAGCTCCTAAGATCAGCTACGTTGTTAAGATAAATAGAATAGATTATAAAATGACATAAAAGAGAAAGCGTATTTTATGAACATGCCCTCTGTTACAGACAACTCATCTACAGGATTTGGAGTCTCCTAGCAAACCCTCTCATCCAACACTTCTGTTTAAGAATTCCTGTTAGTTTCTGTCATCTTTCATCAAATTCCATTCAGATTCAAATTCCCTGTACTGGATTTTAACTTGAAGGCCAAGGCTTTCTTAAAGGAGCAAAACAGTTTGAAAGAAATCCTGAGAATTAAGATTCTGACTACAATTTCCCTACAAGTTCTGGCAAGAAAGTTTGAGCTCTGAACTGTATTTGTTGAAAATAGAAGTTCCAAACTTGACTTGTTTTATAGATTTTATTCAGCTGCATATTGAATAATACTGTCCAGACATTAAAAGTCATAACCTTTTTACACTTTTTTTTTTTTTTTTTTTGGTACACATAAAGGATTGTCAGATGCAGAGACTTAGGTGGCACAGCTCTTTTACTGATATTATTTTTTTTAAAGTACCTCCAAGATACATCTCTTTGAAGTTATGCATTAACAGATTCAAGAATTTAAAGCAGTATTAACCATATTTCTACTCATGCTCTTCTAATCACTTTACTCTGGGGTTAACGTTTTACATGGGACGTGAGACAGAAGAGGTGGAAAGAAGAGGTGGAAACAGAGAATAAGTTAATTTTTCCAATGACTTTGAACTAATACCTTGTGTAGTTCACATGTGTGCTGCTTTCAGTTGTGAGCCTACAGGTGGTTTAAATTACTCTAAACATTTAACGCAGGCTGACCTATATAAGAGGCTCTGAGAATTTAAACAAAACCACTGCCAAGATTTTAAGTATCTTGAGCATTTTCTTTGCCTGGCTGAGCTTTACCCTAATGGAGGCCAAATTAAAAAAAGAAAAAGGATCCTTTTTTTAGAGGACCCTTTTTTGAAGGATGAAAAAGCCTTAGCTGAGAACAATATATATGAGAGATAAGGAGGTTAGATAGGGGTAGGGATAGCTGTTTATAAGTGTCATGGGCCTGATGGCTTTGGATCAGTGAATTTAGCTGATGTTGAAGCATCAGATTTAACTGTACTGTTGAAGTAAGTAAAATCTTCAAATTCAGAAGCCAAATTCTGCTCCAACTTGGGAGCTACAAAGTGTCCTGCCCATATTGCTTTCAGTGTCAGCAGCTCCAAGTCATTTTCTTTCCACCCCACCTCTATGGGTTTTCTTATCTCTGTGGATACAAAAGGTCTGGAGATGGTCCTAAAGTAATCACAAGGCCCAGCCTCGTCTGGGAGACATGTCCTGAGACACCCCATAGCGTTTCTCTGGCCCTCAACCTGTGTGGGTGGATAGGGTGTTTATATTTACATCTTTAACTAGCTTAAGTAATAATTTTGCCAGCATTACTATCTAGCGACTATTGACACCAGCCAACCTCTAAACCTGTGTAAAATTGCTGAATCACAGCAGGAGGAGGAAAGGAACCACAGAGAAACCTGCTGAAGATCCAAGTCATATACACCAAAATCCCTGTTCAGATACAGCAAGGTACAGGCACATGGGAAGAAGGGAGAGGCTGGCTCATTTCACCCCACACAGATTGGGGTTGGGTTGGGGCCCACAGATAGATCCACCTTGTTCCCCGTGGTCCTGCCAGCCACGTTAAATCACCTCTGTGAGTTGACCATGTGTTTTTTAAAAGGTATTGTGGGTACAAACACCTAAGGGTTACAAAAGTGTAAGCCTAATGAGTTGGGCAATAAATACATCTTTGCATTTCTTGATTAAATTCAGCAAACATTGACACTGCACACACATCCAAACATATTTCAAAAACCAAACATTAGCTGAGCGTAAATTTATGTGTATTCTTGAAAGATAACTGCACCAGGACAGTGAATGAAGAGGAACTGGATTGAAAGCTGGTGGCCCTTACATATGAATGAGCTGATACAAGCAATTTGGGTTGATACCAATTCATGGCATTGTGCAGTTAAGGAAACAAAGAACAAGTGCAAAAAAAAGGATTAATTTAATTGCTGAAGTGGGAATCTAGCCTTTTCCCAGACTACAGGGTGATAATGGAGAACAAGCTCTCAGTTACCAAGTATGAGCAACGTAGCCCTGACACAAAATCCTCAATTCGCTTTGCATTTTCCTGGCCTTTTTTTCCCTCTCAAAGTATATAAAAATCCCTTTCCAACTTGTCATTTTGCTTCTATTTCCACTCTGTCTTTCTGCCTTTTCTGGTCTGAGAGTATCTTGATGTCTGATATTCCATTAAAGAATCACTTTAAACCTGAATTTCTTGTTTTGACTCATGATAATGAACCGTAGACTGTACCACTAATTGTCCTTCTGTCCACTTAGGCTCTTTTCTAAGGGTGGCCCATATCAGGGATCTGACATCATGATAGAGGTGTGCTTTATATTCTATGTGCTAGAGAAAATATAATTAAGAAACCAGTAACAGGATTTTCTTATGATTTTGCTAAGTTTTATCACTGGCTACTCAGATTTTTAATGAGCACTTGACTCTCCTGTTAGAACAAAAGCACCATTTGGGATCCACTCTCTATTCTAAAAAACTAATGCAATTTATATATTATTTCATCTGCAAATAATTCAAATTTCTCTAGACATTAATGTTTAAATTGAACAAATTAAGGTGCTGTTGCAGAAAATTGAGCCATATAAATGTCATATGATCACTGAAAAAAAAAGAAAGTGGAAGAATGGCCTTTATGTGAGACAAAAATTACCATCCAAGAGCATCAGACCGGTCAATGAGGCTTTCAGCACTTACAGCAATATCAAAACCCCGCTCACGGAATTGTTTACATTTTTCTATACTCTCCTGTCAGTCGGTGCCTCTGCAATCAGGGCTTCAAAGCCGATGTGGGAAGGGGAGACAGCAGAAAGGTTGTTCAGCAGAAGTGGCTTTATTAGCAGTTTGACGTTATATTCAGGCGCAGTCACTGAGGTTTCCCTGGGAACCTTTGTGGGCTACGTATATATGCACCTAAATACACACAGAGGAGTGAAATGGCAAAACCCAGGTTGTGTTTCAGAGTCTGGCTGTTGTGCTGATGGTATTTGGTATGTGTTATTGCACTGTGCTCCTCTAAAAGGCTGTGAGCGAGCAGCAAGGAAGAAGGTTGCCTCTTGGCCTTTTCCTCGCTGCTGAACATCGAATAAACTGCAAAACCAGGGGAAAAGGAAAATGAGATTGTGCTTTTCCTTAGGAGCGGCTGAACGTGCTCAGGGGAAAGCGCTGAGCAGGTCGGGAGAGTGCGAGGGGCAGGAGCGAGTTTGCAGCAGGGCAGGCACTGCAGAGCCTGCAGTTAACTGCTCTTGCTCCAGCCCTATGACTGTGGGGTGAGTAATTTAAAGAGGCAAATCCATCTCTAACCTCTGGGTGACTCCAGGCCTTCTCCCAGTGACTGAGTCATAACAAAATGGATTTTGTTTCTGCTAGTATGCAGCTTGCCTTCACTCTTGCATAAAGTGCAAGTGTGAGAATTATTGTGCAAGTGTGAGCTATTAAGAATAGCTTCTCATTCTGCGAGGGAACATGTGAGTTTCTTTTTAACCCCACAAGCTCAGTCCACAGAGCAGGCACTCGGACAGTAATACAATTAGGGTTAATGAATGTACCATCTTCACCCACTGGTCCGGTGTTTCTCACCCCACGTTTCTCAGCACCTAAGAGTTATCCTGTTGTTTGGCTTGGCATGGAGCTGTTCATTTATGCTTCTTTGAACTTTCATGATACTAATACATCCTGATACTGGAGTGGCCACCATGTTTTTCAAAGTAAATATCCTCCTGCTCACCAATACTGCAATTCTATTCCCACCGCCTCTTTGTTAGGGAAGAGATTTGCTTTTGCAAAATTGCAAACATACAGCTTGGCTTACCTGTCCTTATTCCATTTTGTCAGCTGGTGGTGCCAGGATGGAGAGATGATTTTGCTGCCAGGTGACAGGATTGCAGTGCTCAGGGAGGTCCGTTTAGTGGCAGGAGTCTGGGCTGGAAGTCCTTTGCTGCAATTAGCAGTAATTCTCTCAAGGGTGACTGGCAGGAGGGTCCTGCCGGGCAAGCAAGAGGCAGCCAGCCTTTCCCCGTGCCAGGTGTCATAAAGTCTTTGCTGGACCTGGTGGGAAGATCTTGAAGGAAGTGGGATGGGGAGATGTTAAATTTCTGCTCTAACTGGGAGGATTTGGAAGCAGATGGAATTGTAAGGGATTTTCCTGGCAGGAGTAATTTGCACAGTGCTCTTTGGCAAATCTACTACTGTTGCTGGCTGGTTGCAGGTTGGGGGTCTGCAGCTGAGGCAGGGAGGGGAGTGTTGGGGTGTTTCTGCTGCTGCCAGTGGTGTGGCTCCCCTGACTTGCAGCTTAGCTGCAAGGAGAAACAGAAGAGAATCTGAAAGACCTGAAGGTGGAGGAAAGGGTAAGGGTGTACATGCCAGGGCTATCCAGGGCTTCTGGACATCCTGTTCCAGCGTGAGTAAGCATTGCTTCACGGTAGCTGGACTCAGGATCTATCTCTAAGTTTAAACACTTCCTTTAATCACTGCAGCATCCTACCACTGTGTGTTTGCTGGATCCTGTTCATAAAATATTTATCATGCTGTTTCTGCATCAACGAGGTCTAAAACACACTGAAAAGGGAAAGAAAGACTTGCCTTTAATAGGATAAATGATGCTTTTGTACCATTCATTAACCACTAGTTTCCCTTCTGCATAAAAAAATATGTTACCTTTTGGAAGACAAATGGATATGGAAGACAGTGGGCATCCACGGAAAAAAGCCATTATTTGTCACAATTTAAGATTTACTATAGGAGGTGTGTGCAATGATGAGCCAAGGGAATTTCCTAAATACTGCAAGATCTTGCGACAGATTGAACTAATAATAGATATTTATCTCCACTGGAGATGCAGGCTAATGGCCATAACAAAACTCTATTATGATATTAGATTATTGGTTTCCAATTACATAAGGTTTAGTGTTCAGAGGAAGTGAAGGTGGCGAGATAATTTCAATATCGAAGTTATGAAGTCAAATGAACGTGATGCTATTCCAACTGTCACCAGCTATTTCTATTACGGAGCATTGCCAATTCCCAGAATTTATTCTGTTGTCCTTCTTACAGTCCCAGCTCCTGGAACACGGGAAACTCAGCTTCTCCTTTTTAATGCATGAGAAAGTCTGTTTCTAGCTCTTACTGATGCATGGAAAAGTTTGGAGATGTCAATGCCTGAGAAAATTGGACAGTTGAAAACAACTCCTTTTTTTTTTTTTTTTTTAACTTCATAATTTTCAGCTAATCTTCCAATTCCAGTCACAACTCAAAATCAGCAATATTGCTTATGGTGGTATTAGAAGATCTTAACCATAACCTATGTCTCAGTGTGGCAGACAATGTAGCAATGTTAAAGCCCTAGCTTAAAAGAGGCTACAGAACAAAATTAACATCTTGCCTGAATTTTCATAAAAGTGAATCCTAACTCCTTCAATGTGCCTTGATCCACAAAGCATCTAAATGTAAACACTTTGACAAATCAGATCCAAATGCTCAAAAATATTCAAGGACAATGAGTACTTCTGTTGCGCGTCATTCTTACATGACCTCATTTTTTCCTTAAAGGCCTGAAAATAAACATATTGTAATTGTAATTGTAATTATTTAGCTGTATAAAGTGATCTTGATACAATTTGCAAGAAAAAGATGATTACGTGCCCAGTTACTTCATCCTGTTGAACACAAAATACAGACTGGCATCTTTGCAAGCTCTGAATTTCCTCATTCTAAGGAGGACTAGTTTCTTTTAACGCATTTTTTTTTATTGCTGTGTGACTAGTATATTGGGCAGAGATGAACAATCACCTGGTTTTTAGTAGAAAGTTATGTTTCTCCCCTTGGATCTATCTAGTGAATGATATGAAGAGACCCAAGAAAAATTGTGATTGTGATTTTAATTGAGAGATTTGCAAAGGATGAAAGCACATTTTAAATTATATGGTGGAGGACAGAACTATCAAATTCCACCACTGACTTGTATTATAGCTGTGCTTGCCATTTACAGTGTGCAGCCAGGCTTGGAGAGAAAAACCTGGAAAATAATAAAAAAAAAAAGAGTTATCTGTCATCTGTGTTTCATTGATTGCTCAGAAATAGAAAGCCTATGGTTAAGTTGAACATGTGAGAAAGAAAACTTTTCCAAGCATATTTTTCTCCCCATCAGTGTAAAGGATCAGCAGTGTGGATGGGTGATTTCTGGTGTGACAGTTTCAAAGTCATAATATTTACCCTGATAGCAGGCAGAATCAAATACATTTTGATTCTGGCTTTAGGTGCAGTAAGCAGAGATGAGACTTTTCCATTTAAAAGTGGTAAACAAACAAAGCCCACATCAAGTTTTCTGGCACCTGGAGTGAAGGCTTCTGGAGGCAGGTAGCTCCACATAGAGCTTCAGTACAGCTTGCCCCAGTCAGACATGAAACAAATAACCTGGGGAGGCACATAGGAAAGATGTTGGAACATTATTGTTGGGGAAAAAAACCAACCAAACAAAAAGCATAATTTACTTTATTTTTTGACTAAGAATATAAAGAATTTCACATGGGGCAGGAGGAGTCTTTTGTACATCCTTCCCACTTAAAATCCAAATGTGTTTGTGTTCCAGTTTAGCAGAGTCTGAACTCATATGAACCACCACCTTTTTTTTTCATGACTTGTAGGTAGCTCTTACAGAAAGTTTTCATTTTTCCTTATTTCCTACCACAGCATCAAAATATCATTTCAAATTTCTGAGCGGCTTTGCACAGAAGACCTGGCGACAAGGTGTAAAGAAGGTGGAATCAGAGGAGTGGAGCACATTTCTGATCCCAAGCATTTAATGAGCGCACACAAGAATCCCGTGCCTTAACCTCTGGGTCAAACATTTGCCATTATAAGGCTCTGAGCTTAATGCATTTATAGCCATAACTACAGCTACCAAAATCAGCAGAAATATATTGAGTTTAATGGGGTTTAGATTCAGGTCATGCCAAAGGAAGTTTTTTTTCTAAGAGCCATGCACTTCTTTGGACTCAATACACTGCTGTAAGCACATGCATACATCTGCATTAACTTTTCTTTTTAAAAGCAACCAAACAATCTCATGTGCCTCAGATTGACTGAGTCCTCTTGTTTAAAACAAGTTGAGATCTACAGAGAGTCAATGTAGTCTGAGTCTTTTAGAAAAACTGCAGCAGGAAAAACTGCAGCAGAAGAAACTGCTGTGATTTCATTTCCCAATATTTTTTCTTCATATTGCATTAAATGACCCATGACTTTGATTAAATTGAAAATATAATGTATTGGCATTTTCAGTGCCTTAAGATTTATATTTTCCATGGTTTCTATTTATGTTCCAGTTTTACTTTATTATATTTCTTGGAAAAACTCATTTCAGAGGACTCTACCAGCTGCCATACAATGAAATCCAAATATCAGAGAAGCCAGGGTTTCTATGCTCCCCCAAGCCAGGTGGGACCGGTTATGGTACCTATCTGCTCTAAAGGGGTTCAGAAGATTTTGGCCCAACTTATTCTTCGAGCTACGCTTTTCTCTTTTTCATACATGAGCACAAGACAGATATCAATTTGTTTTGTAGAAAAAGTTGTTTATATGGGAGGAGTCAGATGCTTTCACGGAGAGAAGGGTTTCATTGTGCCTTGAGGCAAGGCAGGCAAGGAGCCATGGCCACCATTAAGGTTTTTTAAAAAAGGACTTGTTTTTCCAGTGTTTAAAATGATTGCCAGAATTGCTGGTTTCTGCTGATATTTCTCCATGCCTACATAAGCCTACCCCTCAAGCTGATTTTTCTAAAGAAGGTTCAGTAAAAATAATTCAAGTGTTTCCAAAGACAGAATAATACAGGATTTTACCTATCCAAAAATGAAACCAAACCAAATGTTACAACAGTTGAGCTGAGAATTCTTGCAGGATTCAAAATCTGGGGTGTGTGTATTTGATAGGGGTATCCTATTTAACACCATGAACACAAACTTTACCCTTTCCATGACAAAGTGAGCAAGACTGCTCATGTTTTAAACTTCCAGAGTTCTTATTTGGATGATCTTCTTTATTAGGGTTGAGTTTAATGCTGAAACTACGAGTTAGTTGCAAAGGGTGGTTGAACCTACTATAGGGTGGTCCCTATCTGCTGGTTGAACCTACTCTGTACAGAGTATCTTACAGCAAGGCATGACTTTCACCTGCGGTTATTTCTCCTTCAGGGGCTTTTCATGTGACAAGCTCCAGGAGTGAGAAGATGAAATTGCCTCTCCTGTGCTTTTAATGCTTCCTGCAGCTGGCAGGCTGACAGTGAGGGAAAGTGGAGAAGACAGCCTAGCTCCAACACAGAATGGGAGGAATGGCAACTGGGAACAAGATGCAAAATAAATGCGAAGTGGGACAGAAGGGCAGGTGAAGGCCTGGAAGAAGGAAGGATGGACAGAAACAGAAAAAGGGTTGGGGAGTAAGCCAGAAGTTAGAAGCTGGTACAAAAGGTGGTGGAGAGAGTGCAGGAAAGAAAGGACGGGTAGGAGGAGGCTGAAGAGAAAAAGTTTCTCACCAGGGAAACACATTGTCCTCCATAATTCAAAACTGGTGCCAAATTTTGGCATCCTTTTGCTTTCCAGGAAACCACTGTGAGAAGTTCAGCAGGGGCATCTGTATATACACGTGTGTGTAAGTTTTCCCTCTGCAGTGGAACAGTTGTGCACTGTGTGTATGTGGATGTATTGCCCCTAAAATGAGACTGGGTAACTGTGATCCATATGTTCCTTACCCTTTGAGCGCTTGACATTATAACGTTAAAGCTAAATGTCTTTTTTTTTCAGTATAAAAGGGAGAGACCTTGGCTTCCTACTGGGAAACGCAACGAGGTGTCCTTTAACACAAGCACAAATGGGACACTAAACAGGTAGACAACAAAATAAAAATAGCTGTGCTGTACCGTGAAAGGAAACGAATGGAGGTTGAACCTTAATTAACTCCTTCTTTAAGTATCAGACAGCAATCAGCACAAATTATGGAGTAGGAGCTTTTTGCTCTTGAAAACATGGCGTCTTTGCTTCCCTGCCTCCTCCCCTCCCCACAGCTGCAAGAATCCAGCTGAGACGAAGAATGTTTTTTTTTTTTTTTATAGCACTTGTAAAAATCAAGTCCACAATCAACTAGACAAAGCAAAACCATCATGAAAGGAAGTAAACATCCGGCCTCGGTGTGTGCGGAGCCTGCGGCTGACATGAGCCTCTCCAGCACAGCTGAAAGCCTGCTCAGCAGTCTGTGCAGAAGGAGCTGGCAGCCTTCAACTAGCCTCTAATGAGCCTCATCAAACAAACAAACAAAAAAAAAAGAGGTTTCACAAATTAGCACCAAAGAGAAGTGTTAGATGATTCTTCTGGTTTTGTACAGTGCATACATCCCCATTGCCTCTGGGGGTGGGGGGAATGTCCTAACATTACCCCTCTAAATATGGGGCATCCATTTTAAAAAGGACATTCACCCTTCTTTTGGAACCAGTAGTGTAAAACAGGTGCTTCTAGGGGATGAGTCCCTTGACTTTTTGGGATGAGATAAATCACATCTGGAAGTACCCCCCACCGTTGGTGTTGGTGATGAAGACCTGTCCAAATTCTTTGTACCGTTATTGTCTCCTGCTGATGGGTTCTGAGAAGTCCCCTGGTTTGACAGGGCTGTTGCAAGGATGAGGAGCACAGCCCACCAAGGTAGGCTTCATGGCCACTATCCCATGTACCTATTGTTTCATTGACTTAATTGATGAGCAGCATTGTTCTGCATATCTGCATAAGGCGTGCCTGTTTCTCTTAGTACACCATCTGACCTCAGAAAAAAAAAGTTACTCACTGGATTGCAACACAATTAGGGGTATCTATTTCTCACTCAGCACAGGACGATATTCCTCAGTAAAATTTGCATGTGATCTGAAAATATGGAAGGAACAGTATATTCTTTACTATGCCAAAGTTTCTGCAAATGTGGCAGGAACAGCACAAGCTGCTTACTAAATTCCCTTTTTTCCCCCAAAGAGCTCTGATTTGTAATACGAAGAGACTAGAGAACGATTCTTACATAGAACCAAACTGCACAATTCTGCCTAATTATTTGCCCTTGAAAGGTGACTTTCTAATCTATCTCCTGATGCACGTTTTTTCCTCACTGTGATTCTTTGCTCAACTGTCCTCATGACAAATATCATCTGAACTGGGGACAGCCCTGTCTGGAGTGCATGCATCAAGAGCCTTTTCCAATAAGCTGCAGCTCCTATCTTAATGAGAATAGGAGCCTTATGACAACTACAGGGCTTTCAATAGCAAATACAACTTCAGTACAGAATACTCGGGTCTGTCTTTATTGGGGAATAAACTGTCAAATTTTGCTTCACTCTAGTTAAAAAATAGCCCAAATACTGCAGTGTTGGCATAGAGGAACAAGGCTCGGATTTAGTCTTGACTCCTATCTCAGGAAGGAGGAATGCTGAGGCAGCTTCTGTGGAGGCATCTACCCTAGCATTTTGGTTATCCTGCACTGCAAAGGGGTATGAGAGCACCCAAATGGGAGTTTTTCTGTCTGAAACTGAACAAGAAAATGCAATACCAAGGTACTGCTAACATGCTCCAACCACGTGCTGTCCCTCGGACCAGGCTGGACCTAAAGCAAAGCAAAACACTCTGAGATGTAAATGTGGAGGCTGTGGCATCCTCAGCACCAACTGTTTCACTCTATAAATCTGCTTCTGCATGTCTGCACTGCCTGTTAATGTAGACATAACCCAGTCATATACAAGGGCAGGGATGTGACAGGTGGAGGTGTGGGGTCTCAGGCAACTGCCAAAGGGGGAAGGGAGATTTCATCAGCAGGGTGATGTGGTGACGTGTCTGCAAGGGAGAGTAAGTGAGGAAAAATAACAGGAAAAGGCTGCAGGGTTGAAGGTATCTGAGCAAGCCAACACACTGCATCTAGAGCTGCAGCCATGCCAGATACTGAAATGAGTCTAGGAAGTGTGGGAGGAGAGGAAAGGTTGAAGTGGGATATGCAGAGCTGCTCAGGGGAATCGGCTGCTCACAGTGATGGGGCTGCAGCACATTGGACATTCAGAGTGAGCACTTTGGACAGAAACTACAGAATTCACAGAAATCATGTGAATTCTCAACTGATTTTAGCTTTTACAAATCCAAACCTGGACAGATGAGGCTCCAAAAAACCAGGATGGTCCCAATTTCCCCCAGCCTATTTCCACCCTGATTGCAGACTAAACTCGGAAGCACTTTCCTGGATACTCACCATGACTTAGTTTCACATATCAAAAGCACAGCCACAATCATGGCAACACAGGTTATGGCAAAACCTTACTCTTTTTGGTGAGTCCTTATCCAGCCAAAATTAGAATCAATTTTTCTAAAATGGCTATCACTTTTCTAAAAGAAATCTGAGGACCAATAGACAGTGTCTAAAGGCAGCGACCAGTGAATCATAGTGAATTGCTGATGAAAACGTAACTTGCTGTTGTTTGGCATGGCACACCCAGTGACGTCAGCCGAGTGCAGTAAGATGGAATTGATCTTATCCTGCTTCACTTGCTGAAGCGTAGGCTTGGAATCAAGTTGTGCAAAGCAAAACTTTTGCTTTTTGTTGCTTGTTTTAATTCATGGAGTAGCAGCTTTAGGGTGTTTTCACTTTGCCAAGGACTTAATTCTGAAAATGTTGAAATGAAACATTCCAATTTTTGGAAAAACTTTCTTTTTAGAACACTTTTATGTTGGATTAAACATGATTTCATGAGCTGTTTTGGTCAGTCTCACTTCATGCGTTTTGGCAATGAGAAAAAAAAAAAAAACCTTTTAGTGACAAACTGTGTCCTCCAACTCTATCCCTGATTGACATGTAAATTTGGAAGAATGATTCATGAGACATAATCTGTTTGGTGGAGTGTAGCCACTCTGCTAGGCACTGAGGGCAGCAGCCAGAGCTGGGTTCAGTTTCTAAGGGCTGATAATAAACACCAGCCTCAGCCTGCACTTAGAAATGTGGAAAAATTCAAATCTCTGCACAGTGAGTGATATTTCTTTCTTTTCAGCTCTCAAATTACTTAAAAGAACAGTATCATCCTGGGGGAAGAGAGAAAATGAAGACAAGGAAATAAAAATGACAAAATAACCAGCTACCCTTTCCTTCCCATACAATAATACCATAACACATTCCTCCCATCTTCTTTCTTAATGGAGAAACTGCAAAGGCAGCTGGAGGTTTCCCACCCCAGATACCCCCCAGACCCTGCTGCCACCCTAATGCTCTCAGGTTCCTGGTCCATCTCATGCTAGGATACACAGCATCCTTGGTGCTGCACCTGACTGCGTTGCATGATGTTGCAGCTCTTCATTCATTCTTCACCAGCCTCCCTCCTTCACCTGCTACTTTGTCTAGCTCATCTTTTTTTCCATTTTTCCTTGATAACTTCTATTCTGCAACCAGACACCACACCACGCTGAAACGCAACTTGATTTTGTTACCCAGAAGAAAATTCTCAGATGATTTTAATGTATTTTACCTAAAACTTTCACATTACAAGGCCTCAAATGATTGTACTACTTCATGCAGACAAATCACCCAGTGTATTGAGCTACAGCTGGGGACCCCAGATTTTCTCACTTTATTACAGCCATATTTTTTGCTCCACCTTATGGCATGAATTTTTAATTTCTTTAACAAAAATGGCTCCAGTTTTTATAAAGTAAAAAATGAAAATTGAGCCCTGTCCATTGGTTCCTTCCATGCAATCTTCTTCTCTATGCCAAGGCTAATGGAGTTTTCCTTTTCCCAGGTCTTTCATCCCTCTTTAGGCAACAGTTCCTTTTCTCAGTCCACACCAGCAGGATTACAAGCATTCACCTTCACCTACATTTCAGTTTCATCATGAACATGTTTCAGCTTCCCTAAGACTTAGCCAATATTGCAAATAGTCATCCAATATTTGTTTATTTCCAGCCTTCTTCACTTGTGGCCAAAACTGGACAAGTGCAAGATGCTGTGTGGGATATGGGTATTTATTTTTAGGAGAGAATCCATCATACTATGTTGTTTTGTCATTTACACCACCTTAATTCCAGAGCACACCCGTGCCAGAGCAAAATCTAGCTCTTTTTAGCTGAATACGCCAGTTCTACGGTGCATATTGGCCTCACTGATTAATGACAGTGGCTCATGATCTATTAATTCATTGACCATTTCTTCTTCTCTCTCATTCATTTATTGCATAAGAAAATATTCAGGCCTTGAAAGCATCATCTCTGCAGGAATACAGCAGCAGGGAAGCTGTGTTTAGAACCTCTTCTCTTACACAGAAATGTTAAAACAGTCCCCCATTTTCCACTGAAATGTAAAAGAGAAACTTTCACTATGAGGGTCATCAAACATTGGGACAGGTTACCCAGAGAGCCTGTGGAGTCTCCATCCTTGGAGATGCTCAAAAACTCACTGAACACAGCCCTAAGCAATGTTTCAAGCTGACCATGCTCTGAGCAGGGGGCTGGACTAGATGACCTCCAGAGGTATCTTCTAACCTCAACCATTCTGTGATTCTTTGAATTCTACACGATATGTATACAAAGCACAAAAAAAAGTGCCTTAATTTGTTTTCTGGGGCTGGAACCTTTCTCCCTGAATTGAGTCTTCAACAATGACAGGCAGAGACCTCTAATCTGACTGAGGATATATCTACAGCACAGCATTACTTAGAGATACTTCAGCTAGCATGGCTATTATTCCATTCTAAGTGTAAAAGTGCAGAGCTCAGGGTGGGTTTTTCTAGAAATGGAAAGTAATGTTAATTTAGGTGCTGAAACTAGAAAAGACAGTGCAGAACCACTTGTCACACCTCCAGACAATCTCCTGTGTGACTGCGGTATGGGAAGTGCTGGGGCAGTGGAGAAGCATTATCCTGCAGCTATAAACCACAGTTATGGATTGACATGGCACCTTGGCTAACACCCGTGTGTACGGGTTACAAGGTACCAAGAGCTGGATTCTTCTCTAGGTGACCCTACATGTTTGCATAATACACTTCTCCTTGTAAGAGGAACTCTGTTGTCTGTCTCAGGATTTAGTAATTCAGTAATTTTGAAAAGGTCAGATCTGGAATTTAGCCTATTAATCAAAATGTAGGCAATTCATTGTAGGCTAAGTGGTAATTTCAATTTAGCATCAACCTGAGGGCACATGCCTCATCCTTTTAGCTGCCTAAATTTATCATTAATAGAAACATTGAAGCAAACGATGTCACTGCTGGCAGTGTACAGATCTACCATCAGGATCAGATGATGCATATAATTCCTGAGCTGCACAGAGGAAGGGCAATCAGTTTAACATGGACTTGTAAATAAATGCAATGGGTTAGCTTTTCAGATATTTGTATAATGGAGAGTGTTAGCTTTCCCTTAGGCAGCAAGTGGGGACAGAAAAAAGTGGTTCCAATTCCATATTTTTGAGACTTCTCTTAAGAATTTTAATGACATGACTTAAAGATTAATGTTATGCACATACACATGCTTTTTTCTTGTTTTCAGGTATTTTCATAACACCATTTGCTGCTTAAGTTCAGAGACAGAAGTGTTGACTTACAAAAACGTGGGGAAACAGTCCATATTTACAGAATCTGTGAAAGAATGGAAATGGTTTCCTTCTGCAAGTGGAAAATGAAGACATGAAGGGCTAGATTTGCTCTGCTTAACCAGAGAGCGGTAGAGGTCCTTCTGTAGGCAACAGAGAGACATAGGTACATCCCAAAATCAGATCTTAGTTGGATTCAGCCACTTTCTGAATCCTCTCTGTCTCTCACTGTTGACTACAGGGATGACACAGAATAGCTAGTCTGCCAGCATAGGCACCTCAGGTAGATGCTAAAGTGAGGTGGAGGTGAATCCCCACCTAAATGATTTGCTCCCATTGTCACAGCTTGGCATAGCTGAGTAATTAAACCAGGTTTTCCAGAATCCTGGCTAACATGTCAGCCATAAAAGAGGCTTCCTGACTCTACAATAAATAAAAGACTTCTCTATAACAAAGACATCAATTCTCATGCCTGTCAGTCATCTCAGATGGTATATTCACCATTTTCCCCTCAAATTTGTAACATAACAACCAACAGTAGTCTTTAGCACTAAGACATAGGTATCCACTGTGCTCAAAAATATTGTTTTGCTCCTGAAATCCACTCTGTAGCATATAATCAAGAACTGGACCTCTGTATTATACTGATAGTGAGGTATTTCATGAAAAAAAAAAAAAATTACATGCCTTGACTGAAAATGTTTTAGTACTTTTTCTCATCCTGAAACAGAAAAAAAAATATCTAAAGCATCAATCATGTTTGCAAAAAGAAAGGTTCCCCGACAATTTTTTTTTTTTTCTTTTGTGAGAACTGTAAAAATGCAGTTATAATGACAAGCTTTTTTAAATGCATTGTTTGGAGTTCCCCTGGATCCCCCTAAGGGTGTTCTGCCTAGACTGACATCCTGTCCCTAGAAAATTTTAAAGGAAATGAAGCTTCACAATTCTCAACAGGAAAATGTTTCAGCTGAACAACTGCAAGCAGACTCACAGCCTAAGAGTTTCAGTGGAAACATTGGTGATAATTATACAGCAAGCCCTGTCCCTTCAAGTAGGTTTTGTACCAGTTTGTCAGTACAAAAACCATCATCTTCACCAAAATTGCTAAGACTGTGTAAAAAGGTAGAGGTCTACATTTTAAATTTTCAATTTTTTTCTTTCTAGACTTAAAACTAGGCTGGCAACTCTTCATATGATGGAGAGTTTCTTATAATATTTAGAGTTGATATTCAGTCCCTCCTATTATTTGTAAATATGGAAATAAAGGTCAAATTCATCTGTACTGTATATAGCAGCTGAATTTACTTTTATACTTTTAATCCAAATTGTGCTGAAACTTAGTTAACCACAGGCCTGCATCTTCACCTAATCTTCATCTGCTAATGACCATGAAGCCACTACTGACACTGCCAACTGTGGTTGGAGCACAGGGATAACACACAAAACTGAGCAGGCAATGGGATTGGAGGAGAAAAAGGAATGGTGACAACAGAGGACTTGACCAGGATGCTGGGTCATTCATTAGGGTAAGTACAGTGAGCCTGAACCTTGTCTTGGGCACCAAGAGAATATTTCTTTTCCCTGAAGGGAAGGGAAGGGAAGGGAAGGGAAGGGAAGGGAAGGGAAGGGAAGGGAAGGGAAGGGAAGGAAAAAACAACCCCAAAACCTAAGCAAACTGTAATGAGGAATACTGACATTGGAGAAGATATAGGGACTAAGATTATTTCTAGTTCTTAATCATGGACCTCATGCAGTAGGAAGACACAAAAATGGGAGTAGTCCTGATGCGAGATATGTCTGGCCAGAACCAGGCAGTTACATGCCACAGTGAGGCTGGTTCTGAAGTCTGTTCAAGATTTATTCAGGCTAAGAGTAGTTACTTTAATTGTGTTAAGAGATTTCTACCCAAATGAGTCAACATTCATGGTAACAAAAGGCTTTCGATTTCTATTTGCATCAGGGCTACACACCAGAATTGACACTATGGAGAAACTTTTGCTTTTTCCCCACACAAGATTTAGCAGAAACCAGAAAATGAGAAAACTCAGTTGTTAAGACACTAGTCCTATATACTTGAACATATGGGCTGAACAATACACCAGACTATTTCCATACCAGAATGTCCTGTTGCATTTATCTGCTGGAAGATATATGACAAGTATCAGTGAGAACTGTCAGTTTTCTGATACTTAGTGGCTTTCCCCCCACCTTTACTACCCTTTACATTTGTACAGGGCATAGTCAGCCTTCTGCACAAATCCTCATCCATCATAGAAGTTGTGCCCCCACAAAAAACTCAGAAATAGGATTTTGCTCCAAGCATGATGTAATGAAGCTATTGCTTCATTAGATTTTTTTTCCTGTTTTTATTTTTTTAATGGCAACATGCATAGATGTGCATTCAGTGCAGGACCAAGAAAAAAATTCATTTCCTAAACAATACTTAGCAAAATCTCCCATGAAATTTTTTGCAGCCAGGACATTACTCATCAGAGCCCATTGTCCATTTTCCAGGAAGACTTTAATTAGGACAGATTTATTACTGGATCCTGGTAATGCCTGCAACAGTAGGACCTGAATGTTAATGACTGCCAGTCAGTTTGAATTAACCTGTCTTGGAGGGACTTGAGTCACTTAGGATCTCAATTTATACTTTGACTTGATGGCAGTGGATTGGTTTTAAAATCATCATCTAATATGCTAGTACTTGGATATTGCAGGAATAGAGCTCTCTCAAAAAATCTGATTTGATCTCAGTAATATTAGTACATTAAAAAACTACATGTAAGAAACTGCACTGACACCACAGATATAAGGAAGAATTTAAAGACATTTGAGCTGCCCTAGGGTATTCCTGGTCTCCCATGTCTGGTCCAGAGGAGTGCTTGTTTCCCATGGGCTCTGCTAGCCCTATGTCAACAGCTAAAGACTCCATTTTTGGTACCTACCTACATGAAAGCAAATGGATCAAGCCTCGTTTATTTACCACAGTCATGTGGGCAAACACCGTAATAATTATTCCCTCATGAAATAAACATTAATTGGACACCAGAAGTAAATTGAAGAAGAGCTGTTATCCTGTGGTCTCCACAAGCATCTCATCTTTCTGTGTCTCTGCCTTTTATTTTTTGTTGTGTGTTTCATCCAGGTAGGTAACATTCTGTATCTATCTCATCAGGAGTCTGATATAAAAGCAAAACAAAATCTGTGAAATGCTCTATCAGAATGGATCATTCAAGTGAATGATAATTATCATTTGTTTAATGTAATGACAGCAGATTAGCAATTATTCAGTATATAAGTTTTCCTGAGGAGCATTGGTAGGCAAAGCTCAGTCTATCTTCATATCATAGAATCATAGAATCATAGAATGTTTTGGGATGGAAGGGACCTTTAAAGGTCATCTAGTCCATCCCCTCTGCAATGGGCAGGGGCATCTACAACCAGATCAGGTTGCTCAGAGCCCCATCCAGCCTGGCCTTGAATGTTTCCAAGGATGGGGCATCTACCACCTCTCTAGGCAACCCATTCCAGTGTTTCACCACCCTCATAGTGAAAAATTTTTTTCTTGTGTTTAGTCTGAATCTACCCTCCTTTAGTTTAAAACCATTACCCCTTGTCCTGTTAAAGAAGAAACTGTGTTGTTTCACCTTAGCCAAAGACAGAAGAGAGTCTGTCTCATAAAGCCATGCAAACAAGAAGCTAGCGAGATGGTGGACTCTCGACCTTCACCATCACTCCAGCCTCTTCCTCTTGCTGTCACCTAAAATAGCTGGAACATCCCTGTTATGGGGGGATTCCAGTGTTTCACCACCCTCACTGCAAAAAATTTCTTCCTTATATCTAGTCTGAAGCTACCCTCTTTTAGTTTAAAACCACTACCCCTTGTCCTATCACTATTGGCCCTGCTAAAAAGTCTGTCCCCATCTTTCTTGTAGGCCCCCTTTAAGCATTGAAAGGCCGCAATAAGGTCTCCCCGCAGCCTTCTCTTCTCCAGGCTGAACCCCAGCTCTTTCAGCCTTTCCTCATAACAGAGGTGTTCCATCCCTTTGATCATTTTTGTGAGGACACAAACCCCTGCCATCCCTCATTTTCCACTACATCACACCATCCTGCAGATATTTCATCTAGTCTTAGCCAACTCCAAAACTATGGCTAAGTTACTCAATGTACCCCATGATGACAGCATGCACATCTTGCCTCATTCTAGTGACCAGATCAAATGCAGAAAGTGAACTGAAGCTGAGGAAGTAAAGTAGGACATTGCCTAATACACAGCTGAATTTGATGAAGTTTTTCTATTCCAACCCCTTGATCTACTTTTATGGATTCTAATCACAGCAGCAGAATTGTTATAGAAAGAGGACCTGTAATTTCAACACTGTCTACTCTGCTGCTTTACTGAAGGCCAGCTTTGGGACAACACTCTTAGGCATTATGTGTAGGTGAAGCATGTCAGCATATCAGTCTGTCCTCAAAGTAGTGCTAAGCTGACTATATACACACGTATGCCAAGGGTCTCAATCTATGTGAAATGGTCAAATACTGTCTACAACATGAAATGCACTTTGCCTATCATCGTCTGCCTGATATATTAGTTGGCACGGTTTGTGAAGATGAAGGAATATCTCTGTAACTACAGTGGTACCCATTATAGAACAAGATCCATAGATTTGATGGGAAAGGGTTTTAAAAAACACACTTCGGTATCACAAAAGAAGTGATCCAACTTGGCATACCATCTGCTAAGTGCCTTGTTACCAAATATCAGCTGGGGAAAAAAATTGCAATGGCTTTATGTATAAATAGAAGATGTCAGTTTGGAAGCTTGTCAAACCAGCAGCTTTTAGAGGAACTATTTGTAAAAGAAAGATGTCAGCTTCCAATTTTATTTCTGTTCTTCTGTTGAAGATGCATCTTAGAATTGACATTAGTGATTTTTTTATTCTTTGTAATTAGAGAGCAATCAGATTCTTTTTATGATAGTGGTTTTTTCCTCCTTAGTAGAAGTTTTGTTGTAATTGACCTATTTTTTATATAATTTTCACAGCTGAAAAGAGATAATCCTATATAAAATAGGTTTTAATTGACTTATTTTGATATGGTTTACACAGATGAACAGAGATAGTCCTATATAAAATAAAACTATTAATATTCTTCCTCTTTCTAGTGTTCATTTACTCATATAAATCCCAGTGGCAATAAGGCAATTACACCACAGATGGTAGAGTTCAAACAAATTAGATTCTACTGTCTCTTCACAAATAGCTTCACTGCACAAACTTCTCCAAAGCACGTATGTGCCGAGCCCTCGTCTTGCCACTCAATTGCTTGCATAACATCACCAAAATGCTCTCTTTTATCTGAATTTCATCTTATCATCAGTGCCTCTTCACTGGCTCCTTCCCTTGCCTTAGCTGACCCCTCACAGCCATATACCCTTCCCCAGTTATCACCCTCAAAATGCAAGTGAAGGACAAACATCAACTCATCAACTCACAGAGTGCTTTACCTGAATTTTGCATCTCTTCTTTCCAATTGCCCTTTCACTCTCCCACCTCTCCTCCACATGTGTATATGCATGTGCCTTCTACATCCTGTATTCCTCAGAACACAGACTGTGTCTCCTTGCATGTCCGTGTAATGCATTTTACAAGGAGACTTCAACCTTGGTTACACTGAGGGTTCTACTGCTCTGTATTACAAATAATTAATACCTTCATTAATATGGCAAAATATGTTCCCCTGCAGGTTTTGCATAGGTAGATAGATTTATTCTTATCTCAACAACTCAGATCAGCTTGACTGCTGCTGTAAATAACAGGAGTCTTGCCTTAGCATGAAGGAGTGCAAAGGCAACCTCTCTAAATATTTAGTAGATGATGATAAGGCTTGAGGAGCTGGATAGCCACCATGCCATCAAATCAATTTTTGGAGAACCGAAAAGCCAGAAAGGTCCTGACATGATGTTCCTCTGATGAAATTGCCTCAATACACATTGATGCAACAAAAGTAGCCAAATCGCTATTGCTAATTGTCTATGTCTCTGGTTTCGGTAACCTGAAGTTCTGGATCACTTCCATCCAATTTCAGCCATGGCAGATGCCTAGTCCTCTGTGGGATGGGAGTGGCCCAAGGTGAACGTGTCTTTGGACAATCTGCCTGTAGTGTTTGTTATTTAAATTCATAGGACAGGCATCCTCAGAGTAAAAGGGGCACCTCTAGCTATATTTATGAAACTCAAATGAAGAAAGAATGACACCAGACCTGTGTATTTCAGCTGAATCAGAAAAAATGACAGAAACAGAAACAATATTCAAGAGCTCTGACTTCAGCTCAGGCATCATAGAGTGAAAATATGAAAGTCCAAAACCAATATTTGATTGTAGTCTTAATCAAATCTTAAATCTTCAGCATATCCTTACATATAGTTTTAAACTTAGTGGATATAGGAACTCTTCCCTGCAACTACCCAATTTCCCATTTAATGGTAACATCAAACATTCATCACATTAAGGCCCAAGAGAATTTTTAATTGACTACAATTTACAAACTGTTTTCTACTTTTCAGGTGATTGAACTGCTGCTTCCTGCATTTTGTGTGCGAACTTTTTTCTCATTAATTAAAATTTGCATTTAACTCTTCCCTCTTTAAAAGGGGAGAGATTCCCTTATTGACAGAAACAGCTTTCAGGGCCCACTTCTAGAAACTTTTTGCTACTAAAGGTAATAAGTTATGTATTTTAAACATAAAAAATCTCTCACTGTCAAGCAGCTTCTGTAATCAAGTGTCCTTTCATTTACACAGAAATCTTGACACAGAAACCCAGAGAAGGCAAATATCTGCCTCCAAGGTTTGGATATGGAAACTAAGCTTTGTCTACAGCCTGACAGCGAGGTTTTTAACTTAAAGAAGCTGTAGTATCTACTGTCCCCCATCTGGAAGGTATTTGCAGTGTTCTGGCAGCTGTATACAACCAGATATGGGGACAATCCTGAAAGATTAATGGGTACAAAAAGATAGAGAATTTGGGATGCAATTATAACATGCCCAAGTAGTGAACATAGAGAAGAACTAATAAAACTTACCTGCTATGCGAGCTGAAGAACTTTAGTTAAGGTAAAATAAAGTTTAAAAAAAAAAAAAATCACTTAATATTTTACACCTAAAAATTATGTTGTGAAAGAGACAGAAATAAATAAAAAATGAAAACAGGCAGAAGCAGAAAAAAAGTTTGAAGTCAATAATTTATTTACAAAAGCAGATTTTAAAATGAAGTTACTGAATAGACCAAGTGCCATGTTTCTGCTGTACCCTGGACATAGCTTTACTACTGGTTTTGTCTTGTTTGAAGTGAATTTGTCTCTCCTTTTTTTTCATTTGAGGTTTTTTTTTGTTTGTTTGTTTCTTTATTTGTTTATTTCTTTTAAGTTTACTTCTTGGCTACAAATTAAATTTACCCGCAATTAATTCTAGTTGCTTTTTACACATTCAGCACTGGAGCAGCAAAGCTTTATAGCAGCCAACAGTGAATATACTCCTTCGAGATGTACAGCCGAGTGTATTAAAGGTGGGAAGAAGACACCTCAAATGTCTAATCTAAAATATTCTGGGTAAGCTTTTATTTGACTTAACTGAGCCATTAAATTTGAAGATGGAGGGAAAAAGCAAGTGTTGCTGGGAAAAGCATGGCAGACTAAGGAGAGGAACAGCTGAAGTCCAGGTGAAATGCAGCACCCAGGAACTTCTTGGGCAGGAATTCAGTTCCCAGGCAAATCATAGAGCAAGCCCTCTTCAAACACATTTCTGGGGGCACAATGGAGGAAAAGGTGATCAGGAACCATCAGCACAAATTGACCAAAGGTAAATCATGCCTGAACAACCTGAGTACCCTCTGTGATAAAATGACTGGTTTTGTGGACAAAGGAGAAGCACTGAATGTCATTTGCCTTAAGTTTGCAAGGCTTTCAACTCTGCATCCCACAGTATTCCTGTATTGAGACGTTATGGCCTGGATGGGTGGACAACCAAGTAAAATATCTTGGGTTCAGAGGGCAGTGGTTAATGGGTTGCGGTCCAGCTCTAGGTCAGAGACAAGTGGGGCACTGCAGGGGTCTGTCTGGGGACCTGGGCATTGAACACCTTTATCAGTGAGCTGGAGGAGGCCTTTCTGTATTGCTGAGAGGTTTTATGTTACAAAGGAGGAATTGATGTAAGATGGGGTCATGGTATATTGAGGAACTGCAAGGTTACAGAAGACTTCTGGGATCTTGCCAGGGAGCAGGGGAAATTCAGATGATAGCTTTAGAGTTTTCCTTGTTTTGAAAACTAATGACAGCAGGAAATACCAGAAGCAAAGCAATGAACTGTAATACATGGCAAGGCATTATTCCTGTGAAATACTGGATCATATGCTCCAAAAGAGAGAAGGGCAACTAAAAGGGACTGAATCTCAGAGGCAGGAAGGGCTGATGGTTGGCTGACAATTGACTGGAGCAGTCAGGGAGGCAGCATCCATTTAAAACAAAAGATTTTAAACAGTCAGACCCCATTCAGAAGTGAATTGAACAAAAGTATCAAAGACTGTTAAGGAAATATTTCAGCAGCATCCGTACCAGTGCCAGGATTCTGGGTCTGACTAGGAATGTCACATTTGGTAGGAGCTGATGCAAATGCATTTTCCCTCATGTTGCAGTAGATCAGTGGCATGTACAAATCAGCATTCCAGCTGGACAAAAGGTGCCTAACAGCAAGAAACCAGTAACACAACAGTGAGACTTCATCAAACCGTATGACTAGTAAGTATGGAATACTGTTGCCATAGCCTGCAAAGTGGCTGTCAGCTAGGATGTATATGTCAAGGAAGAAAATGTGAATGAAAGTCAGGAGAAAACCACTTAAAAGAGGTTTTCAGGTAGCCAAAAAGAACTGATAACCACAATTCTGAAAAACACCTTTGGCCAATGCTGGTTTTAGAGCACAATAAAGGGAATAATTGGATTTATTACTGCAAGTGAGTTAGATTAAAATAGAAACAGAAATAGAAGTACTGGAATTACAAGCTCTCTATCTGTCTATTTGACACATACACATAAAAAGGAAAGGGGTAATACTTAATTTGTGTTGTTTCCCAAATGCAGAAGATCGAAAAAAAATCTTGGGGTAAAAAGAACGGCTTTGCAGGGCTAAAAAATGCTCAAATATATTAGGAAGAAAAGAAACACTAACAAAAATAGTGAAGTAGTAAAATACTCAATGATGCAGAGAAGCCAGATGTGTTCAAAAACTTATTCTATTCTGTATTTTGAAAGAAGCAGCATGATCTACACTTATCATTTTAACATGATAAAGTATTTTCCAGTCCATAAGTAACTCAGCAGGATATTACACCATAACCATGAGAAAGAAAATTTTTTAGCAAACACAAATAGCTTGCACCAGAAGTAAAAAAGGTTAGCTTAGGGCATTTTGGACAGCTGCTGTTTATTTTCAGTATACCTGGTACTGGTACAGTCTGGAAGGATGAAGAAACATTAACATCCTAATATTCAGAAAGTGAGCAGGGATAACCCGAGTAACAAAAAACCTTCTATAACCCCCAATGAATTAATGGAAAACCTGACTGAGCATTCATTTATCTTAGAGAGAAGTAAGGAACAGAGATATAAGCACTGCTTCTCAACAGCATCTCTTGAAAAATAAATGATGTCACATAAGCCTGATTACATCCTTCAGGACACTACAAGTTCAGCTGATAAAGGAGTCAGTAGAGATATAATATGCTTAGATTTCTGCAAGGCATTTGACTTAGCACAGAACAATCTGATGAAAATATTAGAACTATACAATATTAATAAATTCCAGTTT
The DNA here is from genome assembly GCF_965183815.1 of Platalea leucorodia. Taxonomy (NCBI): domain Eukaryota; kingdom Metazoa; phylum Chordata; class Aves; order Pelecaniformes; family Threskiornithidae; genus Platalea; species Platalea leucorodia. The sequence continues at coordinate 120,922,758 of NC_138825.1, read as the reverse complement.
AAATAGATTAGACAAAACCCAATCTCAAAAAGTAGCTGTTAATGTGAAATCATTAAATGAAGAGATTAGCTGTCTTTTTTTATGAGATTGGTATGACACATTCATTGAGCAAGTATAAATATGCTGCTGATAAACTCAATAAGAATAGGCAAATTTGTAAATCACCATTGCAGAGCAGGCAAAAAGAGGAATCTTGATTACTATTTTTTTTTAACTTTTTTTTCTTTTGACTGTCACATGTTGTCTCCAAGAGCAAGGGCTGCAGTGCAGATATAGAGACTGGGGCCTGTGGCGCCTCAAAAGCATTTAGGTGTTCTGCATGGATGAACATGGAGCAGAAAGGAAGGCTAGGAAAAGTTTATTGTTCATATGTCATTGGTAAAACCAAGACCAGAATGCTACAGTATAGTTTTGATTTCTACATTTTACAAGGAATACTGAAATGCAGATGATCAGGTCAATGGGAATCAATGTAATGTGAGTACATGCTTCCAAAATAAAAAGGAGAAAGCTAGCTGAATCAATGCCAGATGGAAAGCAGGTAAGAAATCAGGTGTGAACATCTAGCAATGAGTGTTCAGCCAGGGACTGTGCTCTTAGCTGATAGTGTATTCCCAGGCTGTTTCTCCAGATGAAGAAGGAATGTCTCCCTTCAAGGTTCTGTGCAGCAAAAAGTAAATTAAAACTAAGATTTGGAACTCAACACAGGCTAAACTTAGCAGAAGTCAATGGTCCACTAGAGACAATAAGCTAGGTAAAGAAAAGATCCTCTCCACTTTTCAGGTCTAAATCTATGTTGCATGAATGTCATAGGAAGCTTGCTAATCCTTATGTTGGCAGATTTTAAAAATGATATATGTACACTGAGAGGGGCAGAAGAAAACATACCTTAATCTATTTATGTTCTGAACTGGCCAGACCAGAGCCAATAATGCTCTGAAATCTGAAAAATTTCATCTCTCTTCAGCATTATACCCTGGTTATGCCTCATGTTTTCGTATTCCCAGCAAAACAGAACAGTAAAAATGCAACTGAAGCAAACATTGCTTAAGAGAGAGTCGAGATTTTTCCCTCCACTCATTTTAGCTGTGTTTTGGCACAAAGCAGGAAGGCAGAAAAGCTGTTGGTGCCCTCTTATCCTAACATTTCCATCCCAGCCTTAGGCAGCCTGCAATGAAATCGCATTTGCACATGTGCCATAATGTTACAGCAAATGCTGCCATTCAGCTGGGATATTCCATCGCCCTCCAACCAACAGTCAGGAAATGCCCTATAGGATAATTGACAGGCTACTGTGAATTACACAGCTATAAATAGCACACCACTGGTGCCTGGTGAAAGGATGATAAAACACAAGTGAAAGTTGAGTTTTTATGAAGTCATTTGCACCACAGAGAAGTATTTATCGCTGTACTCGCAGTTTTTCTGCTTTTCCTTCCCCGATACATATAGAACAGGGAGCAGACGGCAATAAAGAATTGTGAAATATGTTCTTTAAGAAGTTCGCTCTCTTTCATTTCTGTATTCTTTCTGTTCCTGCTCCTTTTCTAAAGTTTCTGTAGTACCATTCATATCAGATCAATCTTGTTCCTATCTCTTCCTCCAAACTGCTTTCCCATCAATAAACTTCTCTTATTCTTCAGATCATCACAAAAGGAAGAGGAGGGTGAGCACGCATGTATTCTCATAACACGCCTATGGCTACGGCTTTAAGGAGCATAGAGACATAGCACTCAAAATTTTCCTTTAGTACAGAAATAAATCCCTCATTTTCTATTCTCAACATTGAAGAGACAACTTGAAGGATCATGTGGTTGATTAGAGAAGAAATACCTCCTTCTGAAAGATACAGAGAAGACTCATGAAAATTTAAAGATGAAATACAACCTTCAGAAAGGTTAAGGACAAATAGCAGCAGACATGCCTGTTATTTCTGCATGGACAGCATACCCTTATCCACATACACAGTATTTCAGCAGTGTATAAGACATAGATAACTACTCATGCAACTGAGTGTTAACCCAAATATGTCTGTATTTTTGTATTCCCATATACTCAACAGAAGCACATAACTGCAGTTGAAGGAATCTGAAGATCTGTACAATTGAAACTTCCATCCAAACTACTAGTTTCCGTCTTTGCTATGTTAATGTTGATCAAATAAATGGCTTGGAGTTCTGATTATTCATAGAAGCTTTTTTAATCCATCAGTAAATAATTACCATTAAAAATCTCTCATCCTTTACTAAAAACAGAGGCAAGGAAAAATCAAGAAAGATGCTTGAAATGTAAAACATTAAGTATGGTTCTTAAACCAACACTACTTCTCCCCTCTAACTGACATGGCATTACCCAAACTGCCCTTTGGGGAAAAATAAGAAAAAAGTTAGTTAAGATAGGCTGGATCCTTCATGTTTACTTGAGGTCAGAGTCATCCCAGTTTCCTGAAAGCAAAATCTGAAACAGACACAGAGAAGAAGAAAGTAAAGAGAGGATGCAATATTTTGTCTCCATCCCACTCCAATGCAGAAGAGGAGAACCACACCACAGCATCTTCAGTGGTGTAAACACAATGCCATATTTTAGTGATTATTTCAGCACAACTTTGACCAACAGGTTAGGTCTGATTCCCTTTGAAAAGTATCAAATCTGTATCTGATTGTGTAAATCACTTCACACTGCTTGCTTTTGAGACATGGTTTCCCACAAAACACAGTCAGTAATTAGCAAGAAAATAAGATAAGAAATAAAGGGAAGAGAGAGAAAGGGGAAATAAGAAAAAAAAAAAAAGAAAAAAACAAGAACAGAAGTCTCACATTGCAAGTGAGGATTGTGGCCTATCTCAGGCTTGGGAGATGCAATACAAACCAAATCATCCTCCCTCATTTGGTCTAGTGAGAATGCCTCCCAAAACAGCACAAGCCTGATGGTACCATAGACCATCCTGGTATCTCAGGAAGTAAAGAAAAAGAGTCTTTCCATTCATATTTCATTCACCTGATCTCAATGTCACATTAAGCCCTCCAGGAAAACAGGTGAATGTTCTCATTCTTTTCTTTACTACTTCCAGCTGATCAGTTTTTGTTCATTCACTTCTAATCTCTTCCTCACCAGACATAATCTCAACATTGTTCTCAGGTGGTATCACCAGACTTTTTTTGCTTAGGTGTGTTAACTGTCCCCATACATATGGCTAACCAATGGCAAATCTGCCAACTTAGTATCTTCTGCAATGAGCAGAGGAATAAACTACTGTGACTCAGCAGATGCAAGGGAATTTGTTAGACTACTGTGGCTCAATCTGAGTCAATAGTCTCTCTCCAATTCATAATTTGTAAGAAGTAAAAGTTGCAATTTACCTATTCTCCACTTATTGCTTTGTCTTATCCATTTACTTGGAGGTTGATTTCATGTCAGGGCAAAGACTCTCATCATCTGCGCTTGTATAGAATCTTTCACAAATGCATTTCTGATCTCAGTCACAGATTTAATTAGTTGGATGTCTACTTATCCAGATGCTTCTACGGTCTTTGTCATTCTGAAAAGTGTGAGCATGCAAAAGGAGTGAAAGAAAAATCAAGTTACTCAGATTGTATGAATGAAATTTGTAATATGAAATTATAATATGATTCACATTTTCATTATTATCAGTCATGACCAATTAGATTTCCTGCCAGAAACTGGTCAGTTTGCAGAACATTTTCAACATTCATTCTGAATACTCACTCTGTCTGGACCAGAGAAAAGGTTTTCATCATGCTAAGTACCAGTCAAATACTCTCTTTGTTCCTTCAACTCTTCCTCAAAATTTTACCTCTGCCATTTAACTTTTTCTTCCTCTTTAGTCCACTGAGCATCACAGACTCTGATTTAGGCTCAGATTCAAGAAAAGAAAGTATTTTTTATTATTATTATTTGATTCCCTGACAATTTTGATTATTTTTTGATTCCCTGACAATTCTGAACAGGATTTGAGGAACATTGAAGGCTGTGATTAAGCCAAATCCTCCTTTCCTGAACTGGTCCTCTACACAACTCTTAGGTTTTTATTAAAAAGACAAAACCATACGAATTAGAAGCTGATTTTGATTGAAGGAACCTTACACAAATGAAGACTCCTTTCCTTGCAGTCACACAGGCTTTTCTATACACTAAAAAACAGTAAAGCCCAGAGATAATACTACAGGAATGCAAAGAAAAAAAGAGAGAGAGATGAATAAAGCAGAATTTAAAGGCAGTCACACTGCATGAAAATAACCAAATCTGTAAGCGATGCTCTGAAGAAAGGAGAAGCTCTCAACAGTCTCAAAATAAGAAAGGAGGCCAAGCTTCAACTATTTTTACATAGTGTCAATTTGCAGCTCATCAGCAGGACGGTGCAAGGGAGGATTATGCAACTCCTTCAGGATGGTTATCCTGTGAGAAATGTAATTAGAAGGGCTCTGCTTGCAAAGCATGTCAGTCTGGAAAGGTTTCCTCAAAGGGAGATATCTACTACCCATCCTAAAAGTGGGTCAGGGTCAAGACATAAAAAGAAAGGGAAAGGGAAAGAGCAGAAATAGTAACACAGTGAAGGGGTCCATGGAGCACGAGGATGGCAAGGGCAGACAGAGAAAAGGCATCTCCCCTCTCACCATACTGTACCAAGGAAGGGCAAATAGTCTACAGTGCAGATAGTGGTCATGTCATCACATTGCTGACAGCAATGGCATCAACAGAGCAGGAATTCATAGTGGCAGCTGGAAGGAGGCCAAAGATATGTGAGGAAAGCAGCGTTCCGCCTTTAAGGAAGGAGTTTTTTGTGCACTGTAGATCTGCCTATCCTATAGCTATGGCTTGTTGGAACACAGCTAAGGCTGTGTTTGCACTCACATGGTAATTGTTTTGGTAACAGTGTTCTCTGTGCCTGGTAATGCAGTAAATAACTACACTGAAACCAAGTAGAAGGCTGGGATTACAGAACCAGAAGCAAAACGGCTTCATGTGCACATGCTTCCTGCAGCCTTCAGGTACCAGAGCACCTGGCAAAATGCTCAAGTTGTGCTTCTCAGGAGAGTCCAAGGGCTAGTGTCAGGGCAGCTGCAGATCCTGTAGTGCATCTATCCCCCCAAAATGCTAGACTGAGATCACAAGGCACCCAGTTCAACTGCAGGTGTGTGAGGTTTTGTTTAACTTTTCAGTTACTGAACATAAAATTTAAAAAAAAGAAATTTTTTTCACTCCTGTTATTCAAATGTGGATATATTTTCAAGCTGAAAGGGTTAAGACCATTATTCTGTTCTGTGGGCCATTGCTTTTGATCACAGAAATAAAAGATGCAATCTAATCAAGTCATTTACTCTTGTAAACAGACCAACAATAACAATAACAATACACAAGTAACAATAGCTGCCCCTATCCATTCATGAAGGTGCTCAGTATATAGACTTAATGAGCATGAACAGCAGCTCTGTTGATGCAATAGATGATGCTGCTACCAACCTGTAAACTGTGCAGGATTTCAGCAACATGTTCCAGCAACAGACTTCTATAAGCCCATTGTGGTTTACTGGCTTGATAATAAAAGGCATCCTCTTTTGAAGAGAGAAATCAGAAGGCATCTGATCATCTATGCACTGACTTGCATATGCTGCAGTAATGATCCTTTTTCAACCATGTTTTGGTGATGAGGCAGCTCCTCAAAGAATTGGAACAGAGGTATGGCCATTGTCATAGCACCACACTGTTTGTCTCAAAGAAGTGACTGAAGTGCTTATTTTCATCAGTGAAACCAAGCAGGTTGACCAGTCTCTTTTCCTCTTCACTACTCAGCATACGTAAACATAATCTCTTGTCTCATACATTCTGTGGCCGGCTACTCAAGTAATTCAGAAACAGATGCTACATGGAAAGCAGAAAACTCAATCAGCCTTCTCCTCTAGCAGCATCCCATCTTCTCTCCGCTGGGAAGGAGTGAGCTGGTTAGCACTACAAAAGAGCAGAGTTATGGGCTAATTCTCATTTTCCCAGCTAAGTACCAGCCCAGAGGCCAAAACTAATCACAATGGCTCCTATTTATATTGACATGACCCTGGTTAGGTCCATTCTCAGACAACCTGCTATAGATAAACCTATCCTTATCACAGTTGTGAGGGTGCTGTAGTTCAAGACACTAATTCAGGCGCGTGCTATCCAGAGTTACCAGACCCTGTCTGACTCTGTCAGTGGACAGAAGAAATCACAAGTCTCCTACTGGCACCTGCTATCAGCAGGTTGAATATGTCCCAAATGGCAGTGTCACAAAAAAGCCCTTTAACATGTGAAGGCCCCAGACCAAAATCTCTAGGAAGATAATAGCTAAAACTTCCTGGGGGGCTGCAAGGCTCTGAAGTTGGTAAATTCCAGTGAGTTTTGTACAGCTCAGAAATGATCAGCTATTTTTTAAAGCAGAACAGGGAAGGCCCTGAGGAATGTGCTAACTTAAAATAGGAAAGAAACACCCACAGCCTGTTTTAGATCCAAAGCAATGCACTAATGAAGATCCTGAAATTCAGAGCCCCCCTCAGAATTTAAATTTAGCAGCTTAGCTACTGTCTTATCTTAAAAAAAATGACTTTAAGAATAGAAAATCAAACACCACCCACTCCCTTTACTACATCTATGTCAGATCTCCCACTCATCTCCCTTCCCCTTGGCTCCAAGCTTTTCTATTTCCTGACTAAAGTCAGAGGCGAGGGATTTTCCCATTATCACCTGCATACTGCATCTTAAAGATGTGAAATGTCTGGAAACAAGCAGCAGCACAGAGCCTTAAGCCTTAAGCTAGATACAGGACCTAAGCTGAACATCTTCAGCCCATCTCTGTGCCAGGGACAGGATGTGGCATCTTGTTCACTTAACTGATTCAGATGTTTTGCATATATATTTGCATTGCTTTGTCAACTAGTCCTCCTAAAGTATGTGCTCAATTTTGGTATAGAATTAAGGGAGGGATGAAGGAAGGCTTTGAAAGGGTCCAGAAGAAGATCTTTATCCACTTGATGCAGGTGCCTGGGTCTGACAGCTCTGCTGAGTAGGTGGTCTGGATTGTTCATTGTTCCTTTGAATATATATGTCATCATAGATGCCTGACTTCATCTTAGATGCTATGTGAGGTCACCTAAAAAACTGTCCTCTGCACCTATAGAAAACCCCAAGCCAAACATGTCCTTCCTAACAAAACATGACACTGTACACACAGGTTTCTCACTGGTGGACGATGAATGAGCAAACAAACCTCATGAGGCAAATGTTGGTCTTAGTGCTCTGGTGGAAGTCACTCAGACGTCGACAGTGCTGAGGGTTGTATAAGGACAGAAGAGCTGCTCTGGAAGAGCTTTAGTATTGGAACAAAATATATTCCACTGCAATCCCGTCTTCTCTTGTTGCATTAATCCATGCAGTAATTTAGTCTTTCCCTTCCTCCCAGCTGTAGGGGATTCTCTCTGCGTTTCGACACAGAGTTTGAGTGCAGCATCTGACTGAGCCTTCGCAAATGAGTCCTTTCAGTCTGTATGGTAGGGGCTGGAGGAAGGAGGAGAAAGGTAGAAGATAAATCTATCTGTGGACGGATGTATAGAAAGATGCATATGTAAGAGATGTATCTATTAGGTATTCAAAATTCTGGAAGTATTCTGGGCTTCTTTCCTCCTAGCATGAAAAATTACGTATTAATATTGAAATACTATATACCTTAGCCATATTCCTCCGCAAACATGTTTACTTGGCTGTAACTTTAAATTTTAAATATTAAAGTAGAAGACTTGAGACCTATTTTTCAGCTGAAATCTTCTAAAGTTTGCCTCTATTTTAGTTGGGAAACTGTCAATCTCTTTTTTTTGCTTCTTGGCATACAACTTTCTTTTCATAGTTGCAAAAATAAGGCCATAGGAACATAACCATAGCAACATTTGGCAAGACCAAAGTGCATCTAGAACAATCTTGTGTTTCTCATAATGCTCAATAGCAGATGCTTAGTGAACATGTAAAATAACAGAGGCAGAGCAGTTGATCCTGCAATCCTAGCTTCCAGCTGCCTGATCTTTTTAGGGACTTTCTGAGTTGGAAAGAGCACTCCTATTACCACATTTAATAGTTTTCAGTGGCTCTCTTTCCTTGCTAGATTTTTCTTCTGTAAACACACCCAATCATTTTCAACCCACATAAACTCCAACAATAAGGCCCCTGGTTTTATTAGGCATTAGGTGAAAAAGCACTCACTGTTACTTTATTAGGTTTTCCTTTATTCTTCTGAAATAAAAAATAATGAATATTTTTTTCAATTCAGCTTCTCCACACCACTCATGATTGCAGATTCTTCTATCATATTTTCCTTTTAGCCATTTCTTCTTAAAGCTGACGCATCTTCACTTTTTTTCATTTTCCTTGCATAACATTTTCTGGTATTTCTAGGCATCCTCATGCCCCATCTTTTTACTCTTTCAAGGTCTGAACAGCTAATTTTCAAGATGGGCTCATTGGTATTCAGGATGTGGGCAAGCTATAGATTTATACAGTGGAATAATGATATGTTCTGATTCTTTCTTCATTACTTTTCTAATGTGTCCTAACATTTTATTTGCTTTTTTGACTGTTGCCAAGTATTAGGATGAGGTTTCCAGAGAACTGTAAATATCCAACTGCAAAGTTGTGGGTAAAGTGTTTTTGCACATAGAGTCCTTGATCTAGATTTGTTAAATTTTAACTCAGTTTTTATTAGCAGGATTATTTCAGAGATATACTGGCATAACAGACAGGCCTCTGCATAAATGCCACAAATGCTTTTGGGATGAAGAGTGTTGTGAATGTGCTGCATTTAAACTAGATGAAGGCAATTTAAAGAAAAAGAAATATGGCCCCAAGTCTGGAATCTGGTCCTCATATCCATGTATACAAGAAGATAATTCTTGTTACTGCAGGCTCCAATATTTCCTTGCCCAAACATCTCACTGAAAAATGAATGAGTTTTATTACAAAAGTGAGAATAGATGAAGGAGGATACATGCCCACCATACTCATCACAGATGAACAGATAGTCCTTGCTGCAAGGAACTTCTGATTCAAATAATGTAGAAAGAAATGGAAAGATGAGAACAGGAACAACAGCGGCGTAAACAAGTCAGTGCTGTGATGTTCTGTCAGGAGAAATGGCTTGAGTTTTGCAAGGAGAACAAAACCTGAGCAGGGAGATGGCAATGGAGAGAGAAGCTGGAATACAGGAGTACAAAGAGAGTCTGAGAGACTGGGGCCAAGGCAGACCAAAATGAAAAGCCTGTGTGAGAAAGGGATCTGGATTTCACAGCTGGAGGAGAAGAGAGTGCCGGGAGCTATGAGCAGGGTATCACAATAGTCTGCACTGCCATTGAGCCAAGAAAGGGCTGCTGTAGTTATTAACCCTTAAAACAGTGGGGCTACTGGAGCTTAGAGGGGCAAAGATGTGTCCTGCACCTCCCGAGACTATGTTTAACCTCAAAAGGCAGATAAGCAGCATCTTATCTGATACCACAGCCAACATGATGAACAGAGACAAGAAGCTGCAGTGCTGAAGGGATGCAGATTTATTATTACTCCCCTTGGTTTCTTCATCCCTGGCAGAGATGCAAAACGTGTTCACTGTTCTTGATCCTGCCTTCCCAGAGAGTGGGAGGAAAAGGTTTGCTCTGTGGCACTGACCAACAACAGTTGTGCCTGCACCAAGAGGAAATCATGGTTCGCACCTTCTCAGTCGATTTCAAATTTTCTGCTAGTCCAGTTCTGCCTCTTTTTCCCTACCACAGGGTTAGAGAAGTTTTTTTAAGGAGACAAGTCCATCAGAGCTGGCTTCCCTATAACAGATGAGCAGATTTTGAGGATGGAAATGTGTCTACACTCAATTTTCTGAACTCCTGCATGTCACAGTGCTGCCTGGTGTAGATCTGGCAGCTCCAGGAAAAACATCTGGTCCCTTGGCAGTGCAGACTTCCTCAAGGTCTCAGAAGGAAGGAGGCTGCTGCTAGAGCTGGACATATCTTCTCAGGTATTGCCCTGTGGGCAGCAGAGTCCTGCTCTTTACTGCTCTGGGATGCCTTTGGCAACTCATGAATGGAGAGAGAGTTTCTCAGAATTTGATCCGACTTCATGTTGTACTACAGAAAAAGCCATCTCCCAGCTGCTTTCCAGCACAGTTCTGCAGCCTCCTTGATTATCCATCAGATGAGCCATTTAGCAAATTTCTTGTCATGCTGACCAGCTGCATCTGGTATCACAGCTCATTTGGTAAAGAATCACAGAATCATAGAATGTTTTGGGATGGAAGAGACCTTTAAAGGGCATCTAATCCATCCCCCGGCAATGGGCAGGGGCATCTACAACCAGATCAGGTTGCTCAGAGCCCCATCCAGCCTGGCCTTGAATGTTTCCAAGGATGGGGCATCTACCACCTCTCTAGGCAACCCATTCCAATGTTTCACCACCCTCATCGTGAAAAATTTTTTTCTTGTGTTTAGTCTGAATCTATCCTCCTTTAGTTTAAAACCATTACCCCTTGTCCTGTTAAAGAAGAAACTGTGTTGTTTCACCTTAGCCAAAGACAGAAGAGAGTCTGTCTCATAAAGCCATGCAAACAAGAAGCTAGCGAGATGGTGGACTCTCGACCTTCACCATCACTCCAGCCTCTTCCTCTTGCTGTCACCTAAAATAGCTGGAACATCCCTGTTATGGGGAAGGAGTAAACCAATGATTCACTGATTAGGGGAAACAGTTCAACTTGCTTTTACCTCTCTCTTTTCAGAAGCTTCCCCTTGTGATAAAATCGAAAGGCACACAGTCCTGGAGAAATAAGAAGTCAGTTTTAACTTCCCTCCTCCTGTCCTGTTTCCCATGCTTAGGAATCTATACTTTGGCTGGTACCTATATACATATAGTGGCTGTTTGGTGAAGTACAGAGCATAGGCACACCACAAGGCTATGTTAAATTCAGTTCACAACCTGTTTATTTCCTTTCCTGCCTTCATTAATTGATTTTTCTCTCTTCTTCTAAACCTAGTCCCTTGACCTTGTGAAAAGAACTTTTTATTTCTCTCCCTCATCCAAGACTCCACATCCTCTCCAGCTTTATTTGCATCTTTTGTCTATTTTACTATAGGTAGCATTAAAAAGCAGGGGAAGGAGGGAGAGAAACATGTGACAATGATCACACTACTTCAGTATGGCCTTTTTTTTTCCATCAGAATAGAGTTATTTGGAAACCAGCTTGAGTTTTGCAAGATATTTGTTGCCATAAGGCTTAGCTCTCCTCCAGCCCTTTTCCTCCAAGGATCTGAAATTGCTCTACAAATGTCAATTAATTAAGCAGTCTCCATGCAGAAAGTTTCATAATACTCATTTTAAAATGAGAAAACTAGAGCAGTGAAAGCATTGTTGTTTATTACCAGCTAATGGTAAAATTAGTAATAGACCCCTGGAGTCTCCCAGACCTTATGTTTTAATGAATTGCATTCATCTCCACTATTGAGAATGGTGGTTTTTACCCCATACTTTTTAAAAGGACTTCTCCCCTTCCTTCCCCAATATAACAGAAACATCTCCCTTTTCCTTGTAACAAACATCATATAAGTACAATTCCCCTCGTGAATAGAAAAGAACCTCTCTCATACGTAAAAGGACTCAGCCTTTAGCCTTTCTCCCCTTTTTTCCAAGGCCTTTCTGATTACCAGTCCAGGCATAACCAAAACCATGCTGTATTAAAAATCAGAGCAGGGAAATTAGTGCATAAAAATCCTGAGTTTATGAATGAATTACCTTTTGCCAGTCTGAGTCACAGGACACCTGTGGTGTCAGGTGGCTCATTCTATGCAGAGAAAATAAAACCTTATAAATAAAAATATTTGCGTAACGTACTTGAAATCACTGGGGAGATTTTCCTTGGTGAGGGAAATACAAACCTAGGTAATTCTCTCCTTGATAAGTGATTTAACCATCCTGCTCTGACACTTCCATCTTTACTCTTTATGGTTGCATCTAATTTGGCCTTTGCATATGAGCTGAGCAGGTATGAAGGGGAATGGGATCTGGACAGGCTGTGTCTCCTATCTAGTCTATGATTCCAGATTCCTTCTTTTTAATGAAAATTTGGGCTTAAATGGAAGGGTGGTATATTTGATGCTATCTTAATAAGGAAGGTGAGATGCAACTAGCTTTCTCACTCAGATCTAGCGGTGCAGAAGCACTTTTCTGTCTCCCCTTGGTTAGAGTGCTTTAATCTTTAATCTGCTTAGTTTTAGATTAACAAAAATGTCTTATTACATGTAGCTTCATTTAATTCTCCTAGGAAAAGAGAAAGAATAACATCAGGAAAACAGAGCACATACCTCTTCCCCAGCTTTTTAGCTATTTTGACTGACTCTCCAATCTGCTTACTGCCTGTGGAGCACAGGTGGAACATGAAGCCTGGGGACATAGACTCTATCACCACATACAGCCACCTAAAGCCTTTTATGTGTCTGGAATCAAATCCTCCAGCTAGCTGTGCTATCAATCTACCCTCTAAATTGTACTTGAGAGGAAGCAAGGGACATGGGGAAGGAGAGCAGAAACCTAGGCTGAACTACATAGCCTACAGCACCTTGAGGTCTAGTTCCTTTCTTTCATTTTGTGTGCTGCAGTGCATAGCTTTTTAGGAAGTCACCACTGCCTTGATACATGAAAAATATAGCTGATCTAAATTTATGCCACTCACACTTGGGTTTTTTCCTCACGCACAGCATCTTTAAAAGCACTGCCACAGAAATGAGATCACTGGGACTAAGGCTGATGGCAGAACACAGAAGAACCTGTGCTCAAAACCACATGGTTTCCAGTAGATTTCAGATGCTTGTGCTTAGAGAAATCTCCTTCCTTACCTGCTAGGCCAGGACTGATGTGCATCACATCCAATGCCTTGCTGAAGGTGATCCCTCCTCAGTTACACTTCTCACACCAGTGATAGAGCACTCTTAAATATTGCCCAACTCCGTTAACTTTGTACGTCAGTGACTGACTTAAAAAATTTAAAAGAACACAAAGAAACACAGTTTCACAGTAAAAGCTGCACAGAGGATGTCACCTCAACCAAATGTGTTTAAACACGAATAATCTCGCGCAAGAACAATCAGTGATGATTTACAACAAATCCTAAATTGGAAAGATTTCAGCAAAGACAGTAAGAATGCTTCCTGTGACCAGACCTTGGTTTGTTACTGAGGTCATGTTCCTCGGTGCAGTTGTACGGTCTGATTCGACATTTTTGAAATCAGTTCCTCTGATGTCATTGGTTTCCACACCACCATTTGTTGAAAGCAGTCCTCCAAAAAATGAATATGTCTCTTCCTTTTCCTGTCCCTTGCACATGCTGTAAATTAAATTAAGCTGACCCTCATACTACTCCTGTTTTGTCCTTTGCCAGGGACAGTCCTTTTTCTTTTGCTGCATGCTGATACTGCACAATGTTGGCTCCAAAGGTATTAATTTCATTCTATTAAATGTAGACACTTCCACCCACAATAGTTAGCCCAGGATTCCTTCATAGTCAACTGAGAGAAGTAAGCATATTTAGGAGAGAATTTATCTCATCACCTTTAGCTGATGTCTAAAATAGCTCAAATGAAATGCAGACTAAAAGAACCCATCGTTCTCCATTGATTAGAGAGGAAGCCTGAGGGGTTAGCTCAGATATAAATGTCAACATTATAGGCAGCAAGATAGGTGAGATGAATCCCAAATTAACTTACCAGTTAGATATGATGGGCAAAGACAGAAAAAAAGAGAAATGGGAAAATGAAGGCATTCATGAAAAGGTATACAGATAAACATCACCAAACCAGAAGCAGACCTCAAACCTGTCCCATTTCAGTCCAGTTCCCTTGACTCTTTCTCTCCAACCTCCACAAGAGTACGCTTGAAAAATTCAGCACATAATTTCATACACACAGAGATAAAATTTTTATGCACTCAATTTATATTTTAAAGTAAACCTGGTTTTTGACCCAGTGAGTTTCTGTTCCTGGAGGTCAGCAAAACTGGTATTTTGAGATCTGTTAACCAGGGAAGCACATAGGCAAATAAGCATATCCTACTTTAGTTCAGTGAATAAGAGTTCTTCTTTCTCCTCTCAGTTTTTACATACTTACTACCCCTGAGGCTACTAATGTAATTGCTCCTTTCAAGTATTAATTCAAAAATGAAAATTTTACTGGCAACATGTGTCATTGGTTGGGATTAGCTGAGTAATTGTAACAGTGAATGTCTTGAGATGACATAGTAGGTTACATTGACTCACTCCCATCCAAGAATATGAAGACTGATTACGCCACTAAATAAATAATGACCTTGGCTTTTCCTCAGGTAATACTAAACACTGAGGTCAATGAATATCGATAGACATCAAGATAAATGTGCTTATATATTAATCCAATCTGTTGGCATTTTTGTGAAAATACTCCATACAAATTTAGGTTGAGATTTTGCAATGAAGATCAGGGAAGTTTGTCCCAAAATATTGCCTTATGCAAGTGAGGTTAGCAGAATGGACCTAGAAAATCATTATTTCCAAAACCACTTGTATTGGGTTTGCGTGGCAAGGTTTTGGTGGTGGGAGGGGATTACAGAGGTGGCTTCTGTGAGAAGATGCTAGAAGCTTCCCCTATGTCCAACAGAGCCAATGCCAGCCAGCTCCAAGACAGACCCACTGCTGGCCAAGGCCGAGCCCATCAGTAATGGTGGTAGCGCTTCTGGGATAACATCATAGTTAAGAAGGGGGAAAAAAACCTGTGTAACTGCAGCCAGAGAGAGGAGTGAGAATATGTGAGAGGCACAACCCTGCAGACACCAAGGTCAGTGAAAAAGGAGGGGGAGGAGGTGCTCCAGGTGCCAGAGCAGAGATTCCCCTGCAGCCCATGAGGAAGACCATGGTGAGGCAGGCTGTCCCCCTGCATCCCATGGAGGTTAATGGTGGAGAAGATATCCACCCGCAGTCCATGGAGGACCCCACGCCAGAGCAGGGGGATGCCCGAAGGAGGCTGGGACGCTGTGGGAAGTCCATGCTGGAGCAGGCTCCTGGCAGGACCTGTGGAGCTGCTGCCCACGCTGGAGCAGTCTATTCCTGAAGGACTGCACCCTGTGGAAGGGACCCACGCTGGAGCAGTTCGTGGGAAGGACTCATGTTGGGGAAGTTTGTGGAGGACAGTGTCCCGTGGGAAGGACCCATGCTGGAGCAGGGGAAGAGTGTGAGGAGTCCTCCCCTGCGGAGGAAGGAGTGGCAGAGACAACGTGTGATGAACTGACTGCAACCCCCGTTCCCTGTCCCCTTGTGCCACTTGGGGGGAGGAGACAGAGAAATCAGGAATGAAGTTGAGCCCAGGAAGAAGGGAGGGGTGGGGGGAAAAGTGTTTTAGGATTTAACTTTTATTTCTCATTATCCTACTCTGATTTGATTGGCAATAAATTAAACTAATTTCCCCAAGTCAAGTCTGTTTTGCCTGTGACAGTAACTGGTGAATGATCTCTCTCTGTCCTTGTCTCAACTCATGAGCCTTTCATTATATGTTCTCTCCCCTGTCCAGTTGAGGAGGGGAGTGATAGAGCAGCTTTGGTGGGCACCTGGCGTCCAGCCAGGGTCAACCCACCACACCACTTAAGGTGCTTAGGTTTACAGAATAAATTAGGACCAATCCTGTGCCCATCATCAGCAAATAATCCCCATGAGAAGAGATGATGAAAACTTTCCACCACCAAAAGGCAAACACACCTCTTCTTAGCTCCACGTCCTGATCCAATCTCATTCAGAAGTGAGGGTTGCACACTAGTAGCAAATTGCACCCTAGAAGAAGTTTTGATAGGCCTATAAAGCATTCTGAATGCTGCCAAGGTGCAGCACAATTACATGCCGCAGTTGTAGTATATTTTCAGCCACAGAGGATGGGATTCATCTTCAGATGAAGACAAGTAATTCTGTGTGTACATGGAGAAGTCCATGTGTGAACTGTGCAACTCAGCTCCCATCAGTCAATGGCTATCTAGTCAGTATAACTGGTATAATCTAGTCAGTGCAGCTTAAGAGGGTGATCCAGTTCATCCAAAAGTTGAAACCTAGGATGTCCACTGAAGCAGGATTCAGTGGCCTAAGGAGAGATCTCTAGCATAACTTTATGGTGGTCCCAGCTGCAACTTCATGATACCTCGTGGGTTGTGTGTCACACCTTCCGTGTGTGACTGACATAGGGATTACTCCAAGGGCTAGAAGTAATAATGTAAAAGATGAAAAATCACTTGGTGATCTGGACAACTGGGCCACAGCTGTACCTATAAAGTAAACAACGCTGGGGGACATTCTGTGGCATAAAGCCAATTGATATATTCTGGCCGCATCCATACAGCTAAACTTTCTTAACATCCAAAACAACACCCAGCTGGGCTTTCTGTAATGGACCCTGACCCATTCCAAGTCTCAGGAATTGTCTGGGAATTGTCTGAAATAATTCTGGTTTGTTCAGCCAGAACACTGGCAGGGGCTGCTCTGACAATTTCATGCTACAATTGAGCTGTGGAGCCTGTGCCTATGCCCTAGCGCTGTTCAGGTTACTGGAACAGGTAAAATCTACTTGTTTAACTGTTAGGCCTGTATGTCTCATGTACCTCAATTAGATGCATAGATTCCTGTGAGTAGATTTTGTTTCCAGCTCTTTTTAGTGAACTATAGGCATCATGTTGCCAGCCTTGCTTACAAAATCTAGTGTGGTATGTACTGATTAAAAGCATTAGAATAACACCCAGATCAGTCTTACACACAAAGGCTCCAATTTCATCACAGGGACAGGAGGCATCTCCAGACCTCCTAGGAAGCTTCTTTCCCAAGGAATGAGAAAAGGACAATATCCCATCAGATCACATACTGGATGTCACACCTCTCACGAGATGAACATTGGGCTGCAATGCTAACCTGCAACTGATGCAGGTGTTGATCTGCTCAGAAACACATCGCAAACCCATCTACCGGTGGTGAAATAGCAGCTGGAGATCCTGCATCCAGAGAGGAAATACAGGCTATGTGACTCATGAGGAAGTAATTAATTATGTCCTTTTTTCCCCAAAAGGATCAAATTGGTGGTTTTCCGGTTTTTTTATATCTTGTCTTTCAAGTGGCTTTTATATTTCTTAGCATATGAAGATAGCTATTATTTCAGCTATCACACTCAAGTCCCAAGTAAGTTCACTGTTATTTGCATTTAAATTCAGTTGTTTATCCCTCATTTGTACTCAACCACTTGATTTTAGCTACTGCAGAAATTCTGCATTTGGGTTTTCTTTTTTTCCTTTTTTTTTTTTTTCCAAGTGAACATTAGCATTACCTGTTGTGATAACTGCTCTTTCAGCTACCTTGTCACAGCTGACTAGGCATCTGTCAAACCAGTCACAAATCCACAACACATTCTCTCCCTCCAACTTCATTCACATACATGTGTGAAGACGATTTTGCAGGGGAGGCTTTACGTGGGAATTCAGAATGAGACCATTATCTCATACTGCAGAATGACTGGTGAGCCTTCTAAGATGCTATAGTCCCAAAGGTAGTTTAATCACAACTTTGCTCTGTACCATGAAATGCAATTATTTTATAGCTAACCAATTTCAGAAATGCTTAAGGTAGTCTGAAGCAGAGACTGTGCTGGGCTGGCATCTGACACAGGAGGATTTTAAATTGATATGCCTACAGGCACTGCTACAGGTAGATGATTTGAGTGGAATGACTTTTGCATTCCTCCTTTTGTAAATGCTGTATGTTGTGATTAGCTTTCAGCTGCTACCAAAAAGAGCAAATCCATTCCCTGTTGTCCTCTCCCGCAGGAGCCAATATCAGTAACATGGCCAACAGGACAAGAGACCTCCAGGCAGGGGTCAGCCTTCGTTGGTGTGTCCCTCCAGATTTCTCTGGAGGAGATCTCCCCACAACCACCAGCTCTGCTCTTGTGGCCTCGAGCCCCAGCAGCCAAACCTCCAGAGAGGAGCGGATGCTCTCAGGGCCCTGACATCAGACAAGTGCCTGCAGGTGACGAAATAATAAAGGAATGCAACAGAGATAGGGTTTGGATTGGAGAGGGGGTGGAGAGAGCAAAACTACTTCCTCTGGTGACCACCTCACTTCATTACATACCCCATGTTCAAAACTTCCACCTCTTTGCAGGAGAGCAGGACTGCATATTTACTGAGTGAAGAGCTTATCGAAGGACAAGGGATGAGCAAGTCATTGTCAGTAAAGCACTTAAGGAACTAGGTCCTTTTCTTCTTCATAAGATATGCAGACTGATTTTAATATTTTATTTGTTACTCAGTAAGTGGCTTGCGACAAATTTTTTCACCCCAGGGACTACTTGAAAATTATTCAATTGAAACTACTGTTTCAAACATTCAGTCTAAATAATATGCTGTTGGTTCCTTATCCCAGCACAGCATAGCTTTTGCTGCTCAGTGGAAGCATTCACAACCCTTGCCTGAATTTTCTAGATGGCTGCACAAAAATTTCTGATAATGATATGCCTGCAAGTACATGTCTTTGAAATATATACTACTTTCCCTTTTCACGAAAGTGTTAGAGTAGAAACAATTCCATAAAAAAGGTCTTTGCCAAATTCAAACAAAGTTTGAAGTGTGTGGGTTTCCTGCAATAACTTCTTTCTGTAGCACTTGTTATACTAAAAGATCAGGGAGCTGCCTGGGCTGTGAGGAAAAACCTGCAAAACGCTTTAAAAGTCCATGGATTACCCATTTTTTCTGGAAAATTTGAACAGCCTGCAAACATCTTAACAGAAGTGACCTCATTCTATCAAATGTGAATTGTTTCTCTAATTTAAGAATGTCAATACTTGAACAATTTGAGGAGAGAGAAGTTTAGGGATATATATTATAGGCTTTCTTCTCCTGGCTGGAACATGAGTATCCAAGCGCAGCACATCACTGCAATACAGGGACTCGCTGCAGTCCTATCGCTGTTGTACATGCAACCAAACACAAGTTCTCTCTGTGCTGAAGAGATAATAAAATAATTTGATGCTACAGTGACATTATAAATAATTATTACATTGTCCTTCATTCCACATAGCATTGCCACTCTTTGATAAAACCCGAGCTTCACCAGCCCCTGTAGTCTTAATGGAGCACTGAAACATTTAATGCACACAGAGATTGTTGATAATAGTGCAAAAACATATTGAGGCATGCAGAGTGCTAAGAAGAATTAAATATTATAAGGCAATGCATTTCTGGTGTTCTTTCTATATCTCTTGGTGTTCTTTTGCTCTTTGTGCTTGTTCTTCTGTAAGATTTCAAAATAACATTGCCAATTCTGTATTTTTGCATCCACATAAATACATAAATCTGAATATCTGTCACTTAGACTCCCTGGAGCTTGTAATTATATTCTTTTCAAATATCAACAAAGAGCCTAATATCTCCATAACTAATACATTCCACCTGACTGTTCTCTGATGGGCAGCGAAATAAAACTGTGTCATACATTTAAAAACAAAACACCTTTGGGATTTTGCATGTCCTAGGTCATGACAGTCCCTCTCAGGAGGAATTGTCTGTAAATATTCACATAGCTTCATTGATCTCCTTCCTTTCTTTCATCATAAGACCCATAAAACTTCACACATCTGGCCACCCATGTCTTCTGTTTACTTTGTTTCTGCCTGCAGACCAGTGCTGTCTTATTTCTACCTTCTCCAATTATCTGTGCCCTAAGTATTTGCCACCTTCTGCTTCATCTGCAAACTCTCAGGGTAAGAAAAGTGTGTGGGTTTCCTCCCAACATGTATAGCACAGCACAGTGAAGGGCCCCAAATGGTATGCCTTCATGATGCAACAACATCAAAAATAGCTAGTGTTTAGTTGTACTCAATTTTCTACGAAGTGGATGGACTCAAGAACCTAACCAGAAGGTTTTCCTGTTGTTTTCCTGTTGTGCTCTACCAAACACTGCTTAGTCCTGACTGACAATAACCACTTGAGCTATTATCTCCGGCCTCTCAAGGTGAAGTTGGTTGCTCAACTCTTTTTCAGGGAGTTCCTAACAGTCCTTTCTCTTTGTAACTTCATCTCAAGACCAGTACCTTACAGCTGGGAGCACTTGATGAGCCTCTAACTTCCTGAATTACATAGGCTCTTGAATTACAGAGAGTTTGGTTTCTTTTATCACTTGGAGGACCCAACATTTCTGTAGGTGTTAAGCCACCCAGCTACCCTACAAACTTGAAGGGCATCATTGCTCTGGCCTAACCATTTCTACACCTCTGCTCAAGGGACAGTGAATTAAGATCCAAGTTCTGCCACACTCAGCAAGTCCTAAAGCAAACCCACACAAGCATTTTTAGTTATTGACATTACTGTTTTACAATCTATCACACTGCGTCAGGGGGAACTGGAGCAAGTCTTCCTTCAGTTGCAAGCACTGGCAACTAATGTCCTGCTCCTCTCTGTAGCTGGAGGCATTTTTTCTGCAGTTGAGATAAAAGCTTGAAGTTTGATTGTTAGCTTGCTTTCTTAGAAGGAGGAGGTTAATGCAGTCATGCTGTCAGCGTATATGTGTCTGCTTGTCCCATCTTTTTAAACTTAATTGATCTTCAGGACCAGTTTTATGCAAATTTGACAGAGGACTAAAAATCTCAGGTACATCAGTCTTCTGGAATTTTCATGAAAATAGGCAGCACTAATAGCAAGACTGTCAGTGATGCTTCATAGGGAAGATTGCAGTACAAGCTTAATTTTTCATACAGTTTAGATGCAAAGACCTTAGACAGTGGAAGAGACTCAGTACACGCTTTTGTCTTACTAAACAGCAGAAATTCTAACCACAATGCACAAAATCTTAGGAAATTAAGCTTCATTAGTTTTGCTACTTACAGGAAAACTTGTAAAATGCAGATTCTGTCTGTGTTTCTGACTAAGTGCTATCCGTAAGTATATGAAACAACCAGAACTCCCTAAAATAACATGAAAGATTTGTTTTAAAGTAGTTGTGATATGAACTTGCAACTGGAAGGACTGTTTATTTATCTATCAAAGGCTCTTTGATGCTACTTGAGATGCATACGGACACGTTTCCTACAGAACTGGTTTGTAAAAATGCAACGTGATCCAAACCATTAATGATGAAATGAGGCCTTTCAAGGCCTTAGCCGAACAAGCAGTGAATCCCAAAATGAGAAATACCTCATCCATTGCATCACTGGTACTCAGGAAAACTATATGGGTGGATCCAAGCCACTGCTGAGCACCATCGTGAAACTGGGCAAGGCAACTGATATAGTGAAGAAATACTGTGTTACCTCTAGATCTTTTTTCAGAAAACAATAGCTCTGTATATAATTTCTCAGTCCTGTTTATGAAAGACTTACAAATAATGTTAAAAAATATGCCTCGAAACATAATCATAACTGTATTGGATGTCAAAAATAATTGTATCAATAGAGACACAGTGATCTGACACATAGTAATTTTCCTCAAATCTCATTTCAGCTAGTCACTAGCTTTTGTGCTATAATTACCTGTCTTTCTATCTCTACAAACCACAGGGGCTACAAATGTTATTACTTCTATTCTGATTAAGTATCCTGCTCTGCTCAGATACCAACTGCCTTTTTTCTTTGAAATTGTCTAATCAGCTAACATAATTAAGTTAAATTCAGAGCAGTTTCCAAACTCTGCTTAGCTTGAAGCTCTCTGGTTCTGCTTTAGAACTAAAGACCCAGGGAATCCAAAAGCTTGCGTACTTTTCCAGCTGTCCATAAGAATGGCTAAGAAATGGTATTTCCTCTCTTTGCAAATTTTGTCTCACTTTTATCCTTAAACTATAACTGTATAACAATCCTAGCTTCATTTCAACTAGATGTTGGCTGATTCTCAGCTCTGTGCTCTTTACAGGAACTAAAAAATGTATTAAGCTTACTCTTCAAAACTGTATCATTGCAAAAATAAAGAAACCATACACTGTATTAGCAAAGAAACAGAAATATGCATGCAGATAATGATATGCATTTTATCTGGAATCTTCTACCTTTTTGTACTCACACATAGTGGAGGGCAACTCAGCAAGAAGGCCAACAGAATAAACAGTGTGATAGCAGACGTTTTCAGTACATTCTTCTCAGTTGTGTGAGACAGCATCATACAGGTTTTGGTGTGACAATTCCCAAATGTGTGGGAAACAAAAAACATAGGGTAAATATAAAAATGATGCCTGAGGACCTCAGTTTTCAGAGGCACAAAACATTATCACTTACAATGACTTCTTTTCAGGACCATCTATGAGAAGGTCTGAAAATCAGGTATCTGCAAACTTCAGACATGGAGATGTCTAAAGGAATAAAATAATTCTGAGATGCGTGCAGTGATGGGCTCAAGGAGCAAGAATGAGTCAGCATCAGAGTAAGGATTGCCTGAACAGTTACCAGCACCCAGTGAAAATGCCATGAAGCACTGATTTCTTTCTCTTGTTAATTTGAAAGCCAGTCTGACAGGAGAGCTTCCTCCATTTGGTCTGCTGCTTCATCACTGTGGGGGAAAATAAAGATATTGTTGTCAAAAACTCTGAGATTCTGCACAAAAATGACAGTGCCTCTACCAACCATATCCCATTCCTCAGCTATTTATTTTTCCTTAAGAGTACATTTTTAGTATCTGAATTCATGTTGGATTTGTAATCTGAATCCATATATCTTGCAATCGCTGTCAAAGACTGCCATGGGAAGATTTGTTTGTGGTAAGGAAAACCATAATTTTCTTTACTGCTAAAGAAAATTTATAAAGGAAGTTTCTTTCCTTTTCTGAATTCAAATCATTAAATAATCATATTTTTCTTTTAGCTTGGCAAATCTTATCCATATGTTTGAACTTATGGGTAAACACTGCATCTGCACAGAAAGATACATACAAGACAGTGATTAAAGGATTTATAGAATCAGCATTTGAGTTACAAATAGTGAAAGATCTTTCTTCTAGAATAATGACAATTCCCAATAAAGAGAGAGGAATGACATATGATGTTTGTGACATTAATTAATAATAATGCAAAATCCCCATCTAAAAAAAAAAAAATCACATTCAGCAGAACATTTGCTTCAATGACAGCAACTTGAAAGGGTTTCCCTCTGGAACATGTAAATAAGAAGATCCCCAATCTGCCTCCTTCTTCCTGTCTCAAAAATTGTAAGCTGATCAAGGGAAAACCGTGGAAGTGAAACAATCCTTTCCCAGATTCTTCCAAGCCTATTTTCTCCATGTATGCCTGTCTAGTTCTTAGTAAAGCTAAAGGGATTTATTTGCATTTAAATCTGAGCAAGTGCTGAACACCTCATTTCATCTTAATTGTATGGACTGAATTGTGCAGCTAAAATAGAATTCACAGGTGTTAAGTAAACTGAAATACACCTGTAATTGATTGTGATGAACTTGCATGTTATGTCCTTTATTCTAAAAGATCTGAGAGTCTATCTTGTCAGTTAGAAAGTTAGGAAAAAATCCAAACATAATTGATATAATCAAGCAAAAGCAAACTGTCACTAAGACTAAATATGATGAATTTTCAAACATTCTTCTAACAACCATGGTCTGGAGCCACCTTGGGTGCTCTTAATGTAAAACAAATGTCCACACACATATGCACAACATTTATTTTTATAGAAGGTGTGCATTAACAGCATTATAATATACAGTGAACTTCCCTGTTCCAAAAGGAAATCCAAAATGAGTAAGAGACTAGTGGGTTAGTCCTGTCCCTGTGCACACTCCCAGGCCACCTCTCTTGTTGCTATTGTACGTTCAGATTTGCAGCTTCCAGCAGCTATAAGAAAAATCCCACTGGAACTGTGCAGACCCCAATCTGCAAGCGCCATTCAATGTTTCAAATATAGTAACATATTACTGTGATCATCTGCATTTTATATTGGGAACACATTCACCAAGGACATGACCTCATTTTTGTTAGGACTGTAAGGGGAGCATTAAAACTTCTTCCTCTGCTGACACTCCTTCTGCTTCTGTAACTTCATCACTAAGGTCACGAGAAGTTGGAAGGAATCATAGATCTAAGCTACCTAAATGGCATGGTGCTAAAAATATATTTATTCAGAATGGCTAATTAAGGTGAATGACTACCAGTCCTCATTAGCACTGAAGTGGTGTTAATTTGATTAGACTTCTGGCCTAGATGGGCTTGCAAGGCATTATGTTCCTAATGCAATTTCTCTAACAAGAAAGCATTTCAGATGAGATGTTACCCATCAATGTCTTTCTTTGTATAAATATTAAGTAGACATTTGCCTTTTAATGTTGATGTAATTTTTAGGGAGCAGGGAAACAGCAAAGATGTGACATCTGTATTGCCTTGGGATATGGGAAGAAAGTGAAAAAATAAACTTGTAATTCTTGCTCCAGTCTCATTATTTAAATACTTTGTAATGCTTTCACAGTAGAAAGTCATACTTGAAATGTGCTCATTAAACCTGTCTTTCCTTTAACATACCATTATATACTTCTTGCTCTTTAACTCAAAACTCTCTTCAATCAATATTTCGATGCTTAAATATAGTTAACACGGCAACATAAGTTTTAGACTAGAACAAATACCTTCTGCTGCATTCCTTTTACCAGAAGGCCTGGGAGGAATAGGAAGAACATACTGTTTACTCATTAATTAGAGCTCACAATGATCGGTGCTGGAAGAATGCTCAAGAAAAAATTACCCATTGAGTTGGACTATGAATATTTTGCCACAGGAAGTCTTGCTTAGTGACTCCTGAGCTATAAGGTTTAGCCACCATTAGAAATCAAAAGCCACCTTTTTTTTTGAGGAACACTTTTATAGATGGAAAACAGGATTTTGTAGAAAATACTAAATAAATGGTGTAATTACTAAATAGGCCAAGGTGTTAGTTAGTCCCATGAACTTCACAGGTGATCCCATAGGTTTCTGGTTAAAAAACAGGCTATATTTTTAGGACTTCTCGGGGCACATGCGCAGGGGCAGAGATGTCAGACCATGTCATGGTGCCATGGCTCCTCTGCCAAAGCTAGAGGGAAACTTTACTAGTGCCCTCCTCTAGCCACAGCCATTCCTGCTTCTCACCAACCCCCCACCAGCAGCAGCAAGGGGACCAAGCCTTTATCCTTCTCCCACTTTTTGAAGCAATCCCAGCCCTAGCCCAGCCTAGTACCTTCTTTCCTCTTCCCCCTTTCCACTTTCATACTCATGCCAGGAGACAGAGAAAGCTGAAGAAAGTCTGCCTCACAGGGGCTGCTGAGAGAGGGAGAAAAAGAGACAAAATCTCAGTTAATTTAGATGCTAGAAGGGATTTACTCACAATAAGGTGAGGAGAGGTTGTTACACAGAAAGTACTCTTAGGTGCTGTATTAGAGACAGGTGGCAGGAAAGATGAGGAAGAGGAAAGATGAGGAAGATGGCATAGAAAACATGGAGAAAGAGCAAGATAAAAACCTTTTTAACAACCCTTTCAGTGACCTCACTCAGTCCCTCTTTTCCGCAATATCTCCTCCATACCAGACAGACCTCACTTATCCTCCGACCTCACTTATCCTCCTACCTCACTCCTCAAAAATGCCCTCTGATACAGGCTTCCACCACTCCCTTCACTTGTAGCCACCGTTTAATTCCATGTTGCTTCATCTATAAGAGGAAGAAAAAAGCCAACATTATTTTGACATCACTGGTATGGCAAAATTAAATTTTCCTACCATAATAAGAAGCTTTATGCTGGATCTGCTGATTCCTGACATATACTTTGACTGTTGAGAATCTGCTGTAGAGATTCACAAGGGGGAACCAGCCGCCATGAACTGGAAAAACAAGTTCTATCAAAGGCCAGTGGGACTTGTGATTCCAGATTACTTAGGTGCATTTTGAAAAAATCCCTACTCTGGGAGAAAAATTTTACATTTATTTGTTTTTAACATCTTCTAGGTATGCTTATAAACTAGCTTTGCAGGACCACATACTTGTGACAAATAAAACTGTGCAAATGAGAATTCAATGGTGTTGAATAGAAGATGATGTAGTACTCTGCAGAAGTAAAGGATCAGAATCTGGCTCATAGGAAATAAACTTATTTTATGACTCATTCAGATTTATTTTCTGGTCTTCAATATGGAATGGAAATTCTGCAGACAGAGAGCATATGCTTGGCTCTTGGAATGACAAAAGCAATGATGAAAGGAGCCATTGCTTGCCCTAGTGCCTTTATTTACAAAAAAAAAAAAAAAAAGTCATCTTCTTAAAATGTTATTATTCAACTCATTCAAAAATTTCCACTATTTAACTAACTAACTAAAACTTTTGGACAGTTTTTCCAGCTTTCAGTGAATTTCATAGCATAAGTTATTTTGCTTCCTTACTAGTAAAAATAGTTGTCCAGTAATTAAGAACCTTAACAAGATGAAGTCAGAACAATTAGAGTGTTTAATACACCGTTAGACCAATATTTCAGTAAGGTCAGTGCCCAGTACAGATGTCTCTGGGAAAGAATGCATATGTACCCAATTGGATTTTTAATATCACCACTTTCATAATGCAGATTGGGAATGTTTTTAAATTGGTATAAGTTATTTAACTCTGAAATGCAGATGACTCCGTGGCAAGCAGCCTGTGAGCCAAGGTAAGGTGAAAGACAATAGCACTGGGAGGAAGAGGAGGGTTGCTGGAGTCATCATTCATGATTATGACTGTGATTCATTCTGGCTGCAAGTATTATCTTCTTAAAGAAATAACTTTATTCTCCCTCCTTCAAAAACATGCTACAGAAGACAGTTAAAGAGAGTGGATTAATGGTTGCATCCTTGTGTTCAGTAATATTAAATGCACTGAATGCTTCTCTCATCACTGAAACTTTATATGTCATTAAAATTTCTAAATAGATTTATATAAAAACTTCACCAGGATTTATAAGGACAAGTTTTAAAAAATGATGGTCAAAAGTATCATAAAAGATTATACTTCTTTCAAAATTAAAAAGCTGACATCACAATAAATAAGGAAGTGCATTATAAACTGGTAAAAACTTCACATGCGTCAATGCCCCCAACCACTTTACCACCCTCTTAAAGGACAGAAGAGCAAGGACTTTCATTTCATTTGGTAAAAACAACTTGAATGTTTAACTCTATTCACCAAGTTTCTGTGGGCTCTGAAGATTTATGTCCTTTTTAAAAAATGACATTTCGTGTAAATATTATAGGACTAATTTGCTAAAGACTGCATGTAATCTAATCAAGTAATAGAAAACAGAGATAGCCTGGTTTAAACAGCCAGAGACTGTCCTGTTCTTAGTAAAATATCATATTATAAAACATGTTTTCAAGTGTTTTGTCACATCTAGTATAAATATTTCCAACTGATGGACCTTCTCTCCTTGCCTATGGACAAAATGAAGTATCATCTTCCATGTAAGCTGATAATTATCAATTCTGTTGAAACAAATTCATCTAAATTAAAATCTTAGCAAATGTTTTCATGGATAGAATTTAGCTAAATTTATGATATAAATTAGATACATATCAAATGAAACTGGATGTTATTTAAGGAAAAGCGAACAACAAAAGTTGCTTTGACAAGCTCATACAAGTGAAACCAGGTCTAATGACTTTTGGTGTTAGCATGGCGATACAATGTGTATTTCTTATAAAGAATAGAATCAGTCCAACCTCTGCTCTTAATTCTATCCGTCCAACATACTGATTCTAAACGGATAAGCCAGAAAACAGAATTCAGCACTTTGTAATGCAAAAAGTAGGTACTAAGTAGTCAATACGTTTACCCCTTCTAGCTATACCCTTGCCTATCCAAGTACCTCAGGACGCAGGTAACTTTTCACCTAATGATACTCTTTACCTATTTCCATTACCCATCCCTCTCACCTGAATTTCTTTGTTACCTTCTATATTATGAGACACACCAGAATTGAAAACAAAAGTATAAAAATTATGCTAATTTGAAAATATAATTGTTAGACTGCTTTGAAATTTGTGAGGAAAGCCAGGAGTGGATCTACCCAGGACAACATAAAAAATGCACTTTGGTATTTAGCATTTATAAAAAAAGACTTTGGTAAGGCCTTTGATACTGTCTCCCACAGCATTCTCCTGGAGAAGCTGGCTGCACATGGCTTGGATGGGTGCACTCTGCGTTGGGTTAAAAACTGGCTGGACGGCCGAGCCCAGAGAGTGGTGGTAAATGGAGTCACATCCAGCTGGAGGCCAGTCACGAGTGGTGTTCCCAGGGCTCAGTACTGGGGCCGGTCCTGTTCAACGTCTTCATTGATGATCTGGATGAGGGGATCGAGTGCACCCTCAGTAAGTTTGCAGATGACAGCAAGTTGGGTGGAAGTGTCGATCTGCTGGAGGGTAGGAAGGCCCTGCAGAGGGATCTGGACAGGCTGGATGGATGGGCCAGGGCCAACTGTATGAGATTCAACAAGGCGAAGTGCCGGGTCCTGCACTTGGGTCACAACCACCCCATGCAACACTACAGGCTTGGGGAGGAGTGGCTGGAGAGCTGCCTGGCGGAAAAGGACCTGGGGGTGTTGGTTGACAGCCGGCTGAACATGAGCCAGCAGTGTGCTCAGGTGGCCAAGAGGGCCAACGACATCCTGGCCTGTATCAAGAATAGTGTGGCCAGCAGGACCAGGGAGATGATAGTGCCCCTGTACTCGGCACTGGTGAGGCCACACCTTGAGTGCTGTGTTCAGTTTTGGGCCCCTCACTCCAAGAAGGACATCGAGGTGCTGGAGTGTGTCCAGAGAAGGGCAACCAAGCTGGTGAAGGGTCTGGAGCACAAGTCTTGTGAGGAGTGACTGAGGGAGCTGGGGTTGTTCAGCCTGGAGAAGAGGAGGCTGAGGGGAGACCTTATTGCTCTCTACAGCTACCTGAAAGGAGGCTGTAGCGAGGTGGGGGTCGGTCTCTTCTCCCTAGTAACAAGCGATAGGACGAGAGAAAACGGCCTCAAGCTGCGCCAGGGGAGGTTTAGGTTGGATATTAGGAAAACCTTCTTCACCCAAAGGGTAGTCAGGCATTGGAACAGGCTACCCACGGAGGTGGTTGAGTCTCCATCCCTAGAGGTTTTTAAAGAACGGATAGATGTGGTGCTCAAGGACATGGTATAGTAATGGACTTGGCAGTGACAGGTTAATGGTTGGACTCGATGATCTTAAGGGTCTTTTCCAACCTTAACAATTCTACGATTCTATGATTCTATGCAACAAGGAGCAATAAAAACTCTCCATTGTTCTGTGCAGCTTTTCTGGGCCCTTTTTTTCATAAAGCCTGAAAAAACACACCTTTGTTAGCACCTTATATTTAGATACCATATGTAGATAGGACAGAAAGACTGTGTGTAGATGCACTTGACATAGTACAAGGGTGTTATGGATGGGGATGTAATTTATTCTTGGGTCTGTTTTTCTACCAGATAATCATCTGATGCACTTTAAAGAGGGAAAAGTATACTTCAGGAAGAAAAAGTGGCACGTTAGAAGATTTTACTTCTCCCTTTACCAAAGCTCAAACCTCACCTTGACTTCCTCTTCCGGTCTTTTCATGGTTCCTTTCTGTGTGACATCATGTTTAAGCCCATTCCTGTCTGCAATTAGAGATTTCCGCCTTCCTGTGAAAGATCTGACCACCCAGAGCCTAAGTGAATTGCTCTCCTCTCTTGAGGTGGGAGGAAATGCAAGCCTGCATTGCTGTTGTTGCAAAATGTTTATGTTTTCCTTTTGTGAATGCCACATTAAAGAAATGTGCATCTCTCCCTGAACCCACTCAGAGCTAAGAAGTGTATTGGGTCTTTATTACATCCACGGTGTTACACCGATCCTTGAGAGCTTCCAGGGGTGCTGAAGCCCCTGTGTCAGAGAAGCAGGGTTGAAAAACTCTGCTAAAATTCCTTTGCAGTCTTTTAAATATCTTTCTTTCTCTCTTATTAAGGGCTGATTTACACCATGGTTTGGAACAAGGTGCAGAGGTGCCAAAGCTGTTGAAGATCTAAGCATTCAGTCAACATATAGCACTTCTATCTGCAGAGTTAGCTGCAGAGCTGGTTCAAGTTTCTTTACATCCACAGGGCAGGCATGCCCTAATTATCTCAGTTATAAAGAGCAAGATGTTCGAATTTGATATACTAGTCCCTGTGAGACAGAGCAGCTGGTTGAAAGCAGATCTGTTAAACCTATGGTTATACTCACTGCTCCTGCAAGATCCTGATCTAGATGGGGCTTCTTAGAGGCTACAGTGGCTTAGGCACAGGCTGTTTCTCTTGTCCAGCCAAGATATAACACAGGCAATGTTGAAAAGTACTCTAATATTAAGAGTGGGGAAGAGAGAGTAAAGGACAAAGTAATGACTTTGGTTTCAGTTCCTCAGCTTAGAGCCCTCAGGAAAAAGATTTCCCTGACTGGGAGAAGAACTTATCACGACATTGACAGAGATAAAGTCATCCCTAGACTAGAGATAGGCTGTGGTGCACAGCCTGTCACAGTAGCTATGCAAGGACTGTCTCAAACTGCATATCAGCCTGAAATATTTGTGTTCGTATCACACTACATCACTGGGTTTGGCTACCCGAGGCCTCATGATTCCTCCACCCAGTCCATTCCCAACATACTCTTCATACAGCTTTGCACGAGCTCAACCTTTACTATGACTCCTGGTCAGTAGAGGGGTAGAGGCTGATCATGCTGCATGGGTAACATATTCAGACCCCAGAAGACAGCAGACCCCTCCTGCAGTTTCACATCCTGCTTCTTCGGTAGATAGGCCTTGTAAAGATCTCCTGATTTAAGAGGCAACCTAATACATGGGAGTGAAAAATGTGGTCTCAGAGGAAAGAAATAGATCAAGGGAGTATAGGGATGTGGAATTAGAAGTTCAGTCTGGGATTTTGCAAGTTATCAGACTCAAGAGTTTATAAGGTACTGAAGTATTGGCATGGGCATTAGCAATTAGTAACAGTGTTAGAAAAGTATTGATCAGCAGTTGCAGTACGCTCAACTGTGAGGGAGGCTGCAAAGAGAATAAGGCCATCAGGAGAGGAAAGTACAGACTCAGACAAGAGCAGTTTTGCAGAAGGGGCAAGAAGCAATGCAGATGCTCTTAAGCTGCCTTTCCACAGCTAACATTTCTGTTAATGAAGTAGGCTTCTAGATGAAAAAGTTTTCAGGGAAGGATCCCCTGTGAAAGCAAACAAATGTATGCTTTCAGCACAAAAAGAAGAGCCCAGCAACAACGAACCCAGCTTGTCATTTCCTTTATTACAGCTTGGAAGTCAGTCAGTCCCCTTGTGGGACTGAGGCTAGCGCACTGACAAAAATACACTTTTTTCTTGCCAAATGGACACATTTGGAAAAGCTGCTATTTCATCATGATGAGACATTTAATTTGCCATGCCATCTAATAGATAAAATGAAAAAACAGAGGCTCTAAAACACACCACTGATGTTCCAAGCTTCCAAGCTCCTCTCCCTCAGATAACACATTTCCTACATTAACGAGATGGAGGCACTCATGTGTGGTGCAATAAAGACAAAATCAAGTGCTTTTTTGCAGTGTTCTGTCAAATCCTCCAGGAAAAACTGTGGCTGCAGCTTTTATGCCCTGATTCAGAATTGTATCAGAAGAAGATATAAAAAAGTAGAATCCAATATGGGCAGGCTTATCTGGTGGCTGAAGTTTCTAAGCATTGTAATACTACCAGGACATAATTAAGCAGAGAGTTACATAATTAAGCAGAGTGTGAAAAGACTAGGGGTCCACTAAAGTCTTGAAGGGTTTTTTCACTGAGCTCAACGGATAGCAGATTTGACTAACTGCATGTGCTAAATTTGTCCACAGCCTTACTGATGAGATTGTTCATCCTATTTTGCGCCCCAGCATGAAGCTTTTGTTTCTAGTTAGATGAAAACATGTAATTAATCAGGAGTTATACAATAGCATGCATGCTCTGTATTAAAAATATGAATGAAGCCACATGGGCTTCTAGCCTTTTTTATGAAATCTTGTTGCATCTTTTCTTCCTCATTATCTCTCAGAAATGAAAGCCAGGAGCCAAAATTCACAGTCCAGAATGCATCCCAAGTGGAACTCAGGCAGATATTACTCTTGCTCTGCTATGCAAACAAAGCTTTTACAGTGAAGATGTCACTGCCCTTATACTTAACTCATCGTGTCCAATCCATGAGTCTCCTATTTTAATAGCTCCTTAGAACAGATGTTCCTTTCTGCTCCTTGTATTTCTTTCTGTTCCCCATAATGATGTTTTCTCTGAAAAGTAAGATAGTGCAGGCTAAGATAGTGTAGGCTGTGCACTTTTCTCACAGAAAGGTCCTATGGGTAGGACACTTAAGGCTAGAGGTCTACAGAGTGGGTGTGTAAATTGGAGTAAGTCAACATGGTCTCTTCTTATAGTCAAATTGAAGAAATAGAAAAAACACTTTTAGGAAAAAATCATCTGACTTGTTTTGCTTTAGAATGGCATGGATATTGCTCTAAAAATGTCTCAATACAGAGGGAGGCCAGGGTGACTGCCTCTGTCATAAATGTGGGCATCTATGTCTGGTGAGATGAAACATGTGCGATGCCCAGAAAACATTCCCATTTTATGTTCTCTTCTTCGCCAGTTTCTACGGGGTGGAAAAGTGTGTATTTGCTCCACAGAAATGCAGCTGGAATTCTGCAGAAACATAAATTAAAGCTTTTTATCATCCATCTGCTTTTTCCAACTGTAAGTCTACTGTTAAGCTTCATGTTATGTGGCATCCTAAAGAAGAACTGTACCTCAAAAGGCCAAACATTTAATTAATTAAATATGGAGATAAATTGTCATTGAGAGGAAGGAAAAAATTAGGTGTTTTAGATGAGGGAAAACAGATACTAGTTCGCAGTGGCTGTTTCATGAGCAAGTGTAAGTCAACGAGGCAGAGACAGAGGAGGGCTGTTCCAAAAGACTGGAGCCTCAGAGGAGAAATTCCTGACATTAATAGTTGTAGGTGTGTGTTGAGGTACACGGGGAAGCTGAAAGAAGTAGAGGACGGAGTGGACAGCAGAGAGGGTCTGTAAAGGGCACCTACAGACTCTCTCCCAACTGCAGTTTAAAATGTGATCCGAGTTGCAATTTGGGAAGCTAACAGCCAGCTCATTTCTTCTCACCACTGCCCTGGCTGAAGTCACCAACTCCAGCCCATCCTCAGATGTTCATCCTTGACCTTTTCCTGATTATTATCATTTTCCTGTTCAGTTCCTGCTCAGCAGCAAGCAAGAGTGCCATTTCTATCAACAGGACCCAAATTATTTCAGCAAATCTGGTTTGTTTTTTCTCACTCAGGCTAATGAGTATGGTCACAAGCTGCTGAGCTGTTTGGTAGGAAGGTGAAATAACTTTGCTGGTTAGGAATGACTGGGAGTGGTCTAAGGCTGGTCATGTCTCCATCCAGTGCAGATGCAGAGGGAAGGGGAATCTCTCTCTGCCTGACACCAGCCTGGAGTGAGCCAGGCAGGCTGGAAGGAAGGGCCATGACTACAGACACCGGGAAGTCATGTAAAAAAATTCAGTACCTACCTGAAACAAAATGGGGGGCACAGTTACTCCTGTAAAAAGCTATAGCTCTTTCACCTTTGCAGTTATTTTTGCCTCCAGTTGGCTCATAACGCTCACAACCTGATTCTCTTTCCACTAATGTTATTACAGTTAACGTTCTCTGATTTGCTTTAAAGCACCTATGAATTATTCATGTTACAACAACACCACTTTTTCTTTTAATGATTAGATTAAACTGTTTATTGAAGCTGCTGACCTAGGCTAGTCACTGATGGGACATTTGGTTCATCACCCTGGATTTTTCTCTCTGCTAAACCATTGGTTAGAAGGGCTCATATGGGAACCCTCCAAGCTCCTTATAGGATTCCATGTAACAGGTGAGACAACACTAAAATATGTGAAGAAAAGCTTCAAAGTTCCCAAAGATGGAAAGTTAAAAAAATATTAAAGAAAAGGCCTATTTTTTTTCATTTTGTTGGTACAAATCATGAGGTTTGCAGATTTTTTTTTTAATAGAGACTCATTTACCGGAGCAAGTGTGTGACTGAGAAGGGAATCAGCCTTGATAAATCCAGTTATGACATAGAAACAAAGTATTTGTACCACAAGCAATTAATTCTGACGAGATTTATTTAAATTGCAAAAGCAGGAAGGAGATAATTTCAGTTCTGCCCTGTTCATCGGAAACTCCATCTTATCCCAAACCTATGAACATCAGATCCAGTCACAAAATATGCAGAACAATGTCATCAGAGCAAACTTTAATTAGGGGATCATACTCAAAGGGCATGGCACTGTTTCTAATTGAGAGTTTTCATCCCTTTCAAATCAACATTTCAAAAGGCGTCACATGGAGTAAAGCCTTGATCCTTTCCATCGGTTTTAAAGCTCTTTGAATTTGGGAGATGACAGAAGGAAAAGACACGGTACCTGTGTGAAATTATGAACTGTCAGGTTGCTTGTTTAAAGCAGGTAGATTTCTGCTTTATGAGATGTATTAAATTCAACAATGCACGTCACAGGTTTATCTATGTGGAAGAAAGAAAGGAAGGAAACAAGGAAGGAAGTGAGCAAAAGAGTAATACCATTAAAGTTAAAAAAAAAAGAAAGCTTAGAAGTTCTTCTGCCACCTGGTGCTCCCTTTGTACAGACTATGATGACAGAGGTCCGAAATCCCTAGCGTAGGTAGGGTGAGGCTCAGATGCTGCCAGGACAATACTGGCAGCAGCTACTTCCGTGCTCAAAAGCATTTTGACAAGGCAAACTTACTTAGTTACAATCAACATTTGAACAGAGATTGAATAGAGCAGCTCCTAAGTGATCCTCTCCTTTATTTCCCCTGATGGAAAGGGTTAAAAAAGAATCAGTGGTTCTAGGTAAGCAAAGATTCATGTAAAATATTATGAGTTGCAGGAAGTAGTTACCATATGTCCTGGTAGCTGATGGCACATTCAGTACCTAACACTGGCGAAAGTAGCATCCCCCACCCATTCCAGCTCCCACGCTTTCCTTTTGAGATTAGTCAGGAGGGACGGATGCTTATCATTGCTTAAGTGACCAAAGATTCAGAAAGCAGATGGTCTTTTTGTTTTCATCCTGCCCCCGCACACTGCAGGGCACCAAACCTCCTGCAACTGCCAGAAACATCTCTTGGGACCATCAGAATAGAGCAGGGCAGGGGGGATAAATAGGGAAAAAACATGGAGAAGAGCAGTGCAGGAAAGTGCAGCCCAGCCAGGTCCATCTCTGGAAACCATATGCCCTTGGCTCCGTGCAAGAAAAATCAGAGAGAGAATTGCTGAATTTAACCTTGGAAGGTAATGCTACATCAGGATTTGTGGTCAGCCACAGAAGGAAGACTGGCTTTTTTTTTTCTTTTTTCCTGTAATTGCTAGGGAAAAAAAAAGATCAATAGACCAACATATCACTAGTCAAAACCAAGACTGCTGAGGGAAAAACAGTATCATGATCTAGCTCCCCCTAAAAATAAGAATAATTATTATTTCTTATTTGAAATAATATCAGGAGGCTTTGTTGTTGTGTGGTTGGTTGGTTGGTTTGTTTTTTAACTTGACTGCTGCTTTGTGAAACTGGATTGTCAAATATTTCCCCATGTCAGAAGACTGCACTTTCTCTCAAAATAAAAGTTCAGTCATTTACACAGCAGGACATTAAAGAATGGAACCTTCAGGAAAACAAAAGGAAAATAGTAAATACCAGGAAGTTTGTCATAAAATCACAAAAGCTGATAGCCTTGGCAAAATAGGAGAGTGCTTGCACATAGTAAGAGTGTTCCCAAATGCATGTATATTGGGCCAAAACAGATACTGGGCAACCAGCAGCACAGCAAAGAGGTGTTCAAACTGGTCTCTGAACCATTAAGTTCACACATGATGCAGCTGTGTGCAGACTGGCCAGATCAGATCTGTCCATCAGTTGGACCTCTGCTCTCTTTGCAGAATTAATCCACTGACAGCATGGCCTGGCTCTGTACAGCCTGTGAGCGCCCTGCTGCCCACCCTTCTGGTCCTACATTGTGGCAAAATTCACCTGGCTCAATGTAGATATGTCTATGTCTGAGGCAGACACCACAGGCCCTCTTTGCAAGCAGGGGAGATCTGGGCAATGCACTTGGTGATTTAGCTCCTCCTAAGGCAGGTCAGATGAACAGCACGCTAAAAGCACCCACTTCTTCATGTCTGTAAAGAGTAAAAAGGAGAGTTGCTCACATATAGGCAGTTATGTGGTAGTCATCCAACTTCAGATGAGAGAAATCCACCTTTTGGGGAAGAATGAATCCATGGGGAGCAGTGAAGTTCAGCATCCAAAGGGCTGTGAAGATCTTAGGAACTGCAACAGCAACAGCCTCTACTGAGGAAGAGTTCAGGGTGTGTGTGATTTGCTCAAAGTCTGAGAGATCCAGAAACTTATCAGAGAGCTGCATCAATCTCTGTAATCTTCAAGGTCATTTAGCATAGCACTTACTCAACTTGCATTGGACCTAGGAAAAGGAATAATTACTGTTTTCAGGAAAATTAATTTTCTCTGGAGCACTGAGCATTCAGGCACTAGCATTACTCTTTCTATTGTTGCATTATTGTTTGCTGCTTTGTTTATTGGCTACAGTTATTCCTGACCTTCTTGACTATAAAAAAATGCAGGCAAAGTTTATGTAGGCCACAAGGAGCTCAAATTAGAAAATACAGGAGAAAATAATTCATTTTCTTAGCTCACAGGAATTAGTGATCTGATCTACTTAGCTACTCTTCAATGTTCTCATGCATTAAAAAAAGCTAATAAGAATGTGTCACAAATAATGAGAAGGCAACTAGTGAAATTAGAACATTTTTCCAAGGCCTGCTTGAACGCCCTCTGAAGTCCATGAAGCAAAACAGGAGTGTAGGGGCCTGAGTTGTGTTTGATACCAGGAGTGCTGAGCACACAGGCAATGCAATGTCAACTCTTTGTTCATTGTAAAAGATAGGATGTGAATTTATTGCTCAGGCTACAGTCGGTACAACTACAGGATGCTTACTACAGCAATAAGCTTTCATGTAAACATGAAATGCTTGCAGTGCTTTAGTTTTGCTACAGAAATGAAGCAAACATTTGTGGATCCATAAAGGCCTGGAAAAAATTGCCAAAGGGCAACTATCATTGATCTTCATAAGAGAACACCTCAGGGGAGAAAAGTGAGCTTCATGAGTATAGACTAGTTAAGATACTTGGACATTTGATTGTGGTCAAAGCCTCCCCCCTGCCTTTTGATATTCTGATTCAGACACAATACTGACATTTTCATCAAATCGAAAGTTCTGGAAAACATGAGATACTGAATCACTTCATTTGGATCTGTTTGTTTTTGGTTTTTTTTTCCAAAACATGTTGATCTTCTGAAATTCAACAGTTTCTCTTCAGTTTATTGACCTAAGTCCAAGCATCTCTTCATTAGTCTAGTAATCCCTTCAATTATTACATGCTTTTTAGGAGCAGTAGTAAGGGTGTCATCCGCTTTCTCTTTTTGGTAATGCTCCTTGCTTGGACTATGTCTCTCAAAAACACAGTTATTATGTGATAACCATTAAGCAGACCTTTGGTTGAAACCGGGAAAACTAGTTTTACTGTAGGTTTGCAATCTAACAGAAAACTCAGTATGTAAGAGGAGAACAAGGGTACCAAGAACTAAAGTACAACTCCAGAGGAAATTATGGCACATTATATGGACACGCATTAATTCTGAACTAGATAAAAGATAAAATGCATTGGTTTGGTTTTTTTTTTTTTTAAAAAAACCACATTATTCCAGACATTATTTATTATTGAGAATAAGAGAGGTGAGAATAGTAGGGGAAGATTGTATTTTCTATTCAATTAACTGATGTTAAAATGAGAAACTTTCAGATGCTTAAACATTTCTTCAGGTCTGGAAAAAAGCAAAAAACTTCCAAGCTAGCTTGAGAAAAAGTCAGACCACACATAATCTATGTATCTATTTTATGTGTCCAGGTCACTTAAGGCAAGAAGAGAAAATTTGGCTTTGCTTTTACAAATGATACGCCCTTATAAATGTCCCAATCATCTCCTGGGTTGCTGCTTAAACACGGAATCTGTCTTCTTCAGGAAAAAACAAGATAAAGTTCAATCAGATGAGAGGCTGTAAATCCTTTATCTGATCCAGCTGGGTTCATTGCAGAAGGAAAGTGTCCAACTGTTTTCCTGAGCTCCCTGCTTCATTATGCCCACACGCTATCTCCAGTCTTCATTAGGCTATGTACTTCCCTGGCCTCGAGCTTTACAATCGCCTTGTTCTGTGTTCATGTCATATCTAGCCAGTGCCATCTTTGTCTGCAGTTGGTACCATTAACCATAACTGCAAGAGGAACAGCAAATTACTCTAATTTAATAGCCAATACACTGCTGAGATATTTGGGATACATTTTTTTAATTGATGAGGTCTCATATGAGTAACATCCTTGCTTACAGAGGATTCCCTCATATTTTTGCTCTTAATTCTAAAGATAACAATTAAACAATCCAGCAATGGACCAAGAACCCTATTCTTTACCTGGAACCACACAGATGACTTCTGTATACTGACAATTCATATAACCTTGAATTTGCTTAAAGGAATTGAGATTTCACTATGGGTTCTTCCTAGACACCTCAAGAATTCAGGTGACAGTAGATTTGTGGATACATAAAAGGGTTAAAAAACATCCAGAAAATTATCAGAGGAAAAAGAATTTGGGAAGCCAGGGGGAAGTAAAACAAAACTGTGAGAAGGAAGCATTTTGCTGTTTCCGTCCAGGAAATGGCAGGAGTGAAATGATGGACCTGGGAAGGACACGTGAGTGGATTTACTAATCAAGAGCAGAGCTGCTCAGAAATACTCAGATATTCTGTCTTCATTTGTCATTTGATCACAATCAAACCATTTGTAGGGACTGTTCAGCTCAGACAATGTTGCTCCAGAAATCTGGCAATGTTTTGATGAAAGCTTGTTTGACTTCCTGCCAAGCCATTTCTCCAGGACTGTCACAGACCAAACATTCAGGGTAAACTTACTGATAGATTGACTCAGATCTTGGAAACCTTCTAAAAACCAGACTCTCCTAAAAACCACAGATCTTTTTGGGTCCAAAAATCTGAGGTCATCTCATGGAATCAGGCTTTTCAGAGTCTGGAGGTTTTGTTCTGAATCAAAAAAGAATACATTTTAAAACATTAAAATCCTCTTTAAAATAAAACTACTCCACCAAACTCCATGCAGATCAGTTTTATGGAAAACAATGGAGGGTCTGGGACAGTTAACTTTTTGGCTTGTTTTTATGAAATTCAAACATTCTAAGGGGTAGTTTGGTATCCTCTCTTTGAAGGTTACAAGTAGGTCAT
Source organism: Platalea leucorodia (assembly GCF_965183815.1). Taxonomy (NCBI): domain Eukaryota; kingdom Metazoa; phylum Chordata; class Aves; order Pelecaniformes; family Threskiornithidae; genus Platalea; species Platalea leucorodia. The sequence goes on along the minus strand of NC_138825.1, from coordinate 120,883,247 downwards.
AACGGTGCTTATTGTTCCCATTTTCAGATGCTGTAGTTCTGACTTTCACTCTGTTCAGGGCTTTTCAGAGGCCTGTAAAGACCTAAAAACAGGCCAGTGCTTCAGCCAGGAATTAACAATGTGATTCAAGCATAAGTGAGCAGGGAGGTGATGTGTGATCAGATGCTTTAGACAAAGGTTCCTGTGTTTCCACATTCTCATGATGTTGAGGAGCCATTTCCTACATCTGTCTTCCCATCCTTCCCGAAATCAAGATATCATTGTCCCTCATGCTGTTTTCCATCATTTTCCCAGGGACCAGGGGATTTCCAAACACCAAATTTCCTCTTTATCAACATGTCCCCGTCCTCTTTCCTCTCCTCCTGCCTATTTTGGGAAGACTGTTATATTAGCAAATAAAGTGGGAAAAGGATTGTTCTGCAGCCTCGAGGGCAACCAGCACAGAGTTGCTCCTATCTGCGTAGCTAGACTCACTTGGCACCCAAAACAGGGCTGCATCCAAAGTGGCCATTGGGAAAAGCTGTTGGGAATGGATACTACAAACATCAATTACTAAAGCAAATAGAGCCAGGACAGAGATCTGAGCCCTGGCACACAGCTGTTGTTAAAATAGTCCCTCTTGGTGTTGTCTCCGGTCAGCTACCATTGCTCCAGCGCTGCCTGGACACAGGCATTAGCCCTGACCAGAAACATTCCCAATAGGAATCTTGGACATACTTTTCTTGTTTGGAGGCAGAGAGTGTTTAACAGCAAGGCTGTGCCCAAAATGTGTCAGCTGGGTTTGAGGTCAGTGAACAGGCCCTGGTCCTGCTTATTATTAGAAGTATAGCCAGTGCAACCCCCTCCGCTCCAGCCTCTATCCCTGCCATCTGCTGTGTGTCTTTTCCTCAGGGTCCTCAGATATCATCCATCCTGCTGTTCCTCAGAGCCCTGGCGCTCAGAGAGCCACCTTCAAAGCCCTGTCCCTGTCTTCTGCCATCCGGAGTTCATCCTGGTCTGAGTACTTTCCATTCCCCTATGTGCCAGAGACTATGCCCACAAATTCTCATTCCGTTATACATTTTGTCTCCCCCTCCCGTCACAGAATCCTTTTTTTTTTTTCTCTCTCTTAGAGATCCATCATTTAGGGTGTCAACACTTTAAACTGTTGGGAAACACTGACACTGAGACAATTTTTACACTGGAAAGTGCCAATATGTGCTGTCAACTGTTTCTATGATATAGAGACAGTGACAAGAGCTGGCTAGTGACAGGATTTCAGCACGTCTGTCTAACACCCACATCTTCTTCCTCACTTCCCTCACACCTTGCCAAAATCAGCAGGCTTCAGCTTAAATTAGATGCCCTCAGATATTGCACCTGGTCTCCATCTGCCAGATCAGAAGGATTTGGGTATCCTATAAATTCTTCGCCATATCTTCCAACCCCATGCAGACAGCTCAGGCATCCCTTGGGCATCTCAAATGCACTAGGCAACTATGTGCCTACAACTGAATTTGATCCCTAAAAGCTCCATGGACTACAGAGGGAGTTAAGAAAGTTGTTGTACCTGGAGACACTTACCTATGGACACCTGATCTTTGCTTTAGACTTAGCTGTATCACTCTATAGGTTCCTTCCAGCATATTGATAAGATAGAGAGGCTCTGGTTCAGATGTCAGCACAGGTGTCTGCTGCCATCTGAGGTGTCTGAGGGAACTCCATCTGGCCACCACCAGCTTCTCCAGGAGGGCACAGATCTTCCTTAGGGCCTTTGTAACATGCAGCGCTGTGCAGATGCCTTGGATAACCTAGGGCATCACAAGTGGCACAAAACATCTATGCTCAGGCAGCTAAATCCCATTCCTAGTGCACCTATAAACAATTGCATGTTGACACCTAAATTCAGATCTTTTATCTCAAAGAGAGTTACACCTTTGAGGTCTATGCTAAAACTACAAACCAAGCCTTTCAAACGCTTTACAGAGCAGATTTTAAAGCATTGTGTCTTACATTTTCATTGGCTTTCACAGTGTCAACAACCCAGCTCAGTTAAAACGTGTGGTTTCCGAAATGAACACTTGTTTATATTACTAGCAAAGGAAAATTACTCTGCTACACTAAGTAAATAAGTAGTTAAATTTTAAGCTCTTTCTTAACTCTACTAATTATCAGACAACCACTTAACTGTCCTGGATGTTAAAATACATAGTTGAAATTCTATTAGGTAGTTTTCATCCATTTCAATATGCCAAAGCATCTGCTTAAGGTCAATGGTAATTTGTTTTGTTTAGTCTGGAACCACATATGTCATCTATTTAGGGCCAGATATTCCATATCCCATTTCACTGTAGTTATTACTAATCACAAAGAAAAAAAAAAAGAGGAGAGGAGAGGAGAGGAGAGGAGAGGAGAGGAGAGGAGAGGAGAGGAGAGGAGAGGAGAGGAGAGGAGAGGAGAGGAGAGGAGAGGAGAGGAGAGGAGAGGAGAGGAGAGGAGAGGAGAGGAGAGGAGAGGAGAGGAGAGGAGAGGAGGAGAGGAGAGGAGAGGAGAGGAGAGGAGAGGAGAGGAGAGGAGAGGAGAGGAGAGGAGAGGAGAGGAGAGGAGAGGAGAGGAGAGGAGAGGAGAGGAGAGGAGAGGAGAGGAGAGGAGAGGAGAGGAGAGGAGAGGAGAGGAGAGGAGAGGAGAGGAGAGGAGAGGAGAGGAGAGGAGAGGAGAGGAGAGGAGAAGAGTTTTCTTCACTAGTAGTGTAGTGAAAGACTGAAAAAGTTTGTCCAGAGAGTTTGTGCAGTCTCCATCCTTGGAAGTTTTCAAGACTTACTTAGACAAAGCCAATGTATGATCTGATCCAGTGTTGGCAATATTCCTTCCCTGAGTCAAAAGTTGCACTAGAGACTTCCAGGAGTCATTTTCAACCAATATCACTATGATTCTATGATCTATAGAAACCTAAACTTTCACATACAACTTCAGACCCTTTTGAGGAGTAGAGGACAAACTTTGCCCTTGGATTTGAGCTAAGCTTCCACTGATGTTAATGAGAATTATGAACATGTAGCTGAAGACAAGATTTTGGCCCCAAAATGAAGATTCAAATGATATATTTGAGACATATGTCAGATTTTTAGAAAGATTTTACCAGTGATATTTTTGCTGAGAAAGGTCAACTCACAGGCATCTTGTTATTAACGATAATTTCTAATAGAAGAAATCCTTTACTCTGAACTGAAAATGACATTATAGTGGGACTTGGAACCTGTGGCAAGCCAATACAATATATCTTAATAGGGCTGCAGACCTTCCTGCAGGAAATGCTATCAAATCTTTAAAGCCAATTTATTGAAGGAAATTGCAGACAGCTTGAAAACATCCATGATCTTGTGTCCTGACATTGGCTTGTTAAGATTGTGCTATGACTTTGTGTCACTGTTCTTTCTTATTTTGGTCTTTCACTTTATCTGACTTTGGCTTTCATGTCATGTCTTATGTATCACTTTGTCTCTTCTATCCCGCAATCGTCTCCTCCCTTTTTCTATTTCAGGTATGACAGGATCTATTTATTTTCTCCAGTGTGTGCCCTGCACATGCAATTAATGAACCGCAGTTGTGGGTTTTTTTGTTGTTTTGTTTTTTTCGTATAAAAACATATTTTCCCTGCAAATGACCTCTCCCATTTTACAGATTGGTTCTTAGGTAGGATCTCTGAGTTAGGTATTATGAACACTGTGGTTTTGGAGCCCATGGCACACTGTAGAGTCCATTTCTTCTTTTCTTCTTAGTCTCGGCACTCTGAATTCCTTGTCTCAATGCTTTCATTATGCTTTCAGTTAAGCTGACAAATGGATCAAAATTTTTCCATTCTCTTTACAAAAGCATGTCTGTTTTCAGTGTCTGTCTGTGTACAAAGTTGCCACATCATAGTTCAGCTGATAGTGAGGACACCATGACTTTATTGTCAGGCTATTTCAGCTGTTTATTCACAAGACTAAGGACCATAGTGAGTTTTTAAACTTTAATGTTTGCCACCTGAGGAAAAAAAATCTTAGAATGATACAAAAGCAGGTTCCTCTAAATTGTCAGGAGGAAGGGAGAAAATAAGAGACTCAACAAACAAACAAACAAACAAAGAGAGAGCCTAGGCCAAGAAATATTTTTAAAAATTATTTACAGTAAATGAATACTGTTTTTATTGTCCTAACCTATTGTCAAATTTCATTTGAAAATATTGAAAATTTTTCCTCAAGAGAAGTAATTCAGAGACAGAGTCTGAGGTGGAGATACAGTGCTTTTCCCCTTGAATCATTTCTCTGTGAGAAGAAAGTCCCCAAAGGTAGCTGAGAGCCAGACTCAGTTTCACTCTTTCTTTCACCTCTTCCCACACCTCAGCCCAGAGCAGCTTGCTTAGGAAACTCCCTTCCAGTGTCAGGGGCATCAGTCTACTACCCTGAGACAAGGGGATGCCCTTCTGTTATGGGACTTCCCACTTTCTGAAGGAGACCTCTAGTTATTGCATGGAAAAGAAATTTCTTTGTCAGTCTGTAAAAGGTACTTAAATTTATCTTTTGACTGTTCCCACTTTGCTTAAGTTAAAATGCTCAGTCAAGAATAAAAACTTGCTTTGGTTGATTTAGATTTTGTCAAGAATCGTAAAGTAAAAATGAGAACCATGAACCACCATAACATTTCCACTCACCTGAAGGCAAATTCCTTCCTCTGGTAGGTCAAGATTTGAATTCTAGAACTATGTTTTACTTTTCCCATGATAAGAACAAATGTGAGCTAATGCAGACCAAAAGATTCAAATGAAAGAAAAATGATATTGGATTTATCACAACTTAATCAGAAAATGCAAATTGCATTCTTAAGCCAATAGCTTGGGTTGTGTCAAAAAAAGTCTGAAAAATATTTCTGCGATCATGTTTAAGTAGCAAAGTTGCAGGGAGAAAAAATAGGATTTTTATTTAAAATCGAAAATATTGCTAAGGGATTTCAAAACCTGAGACACTCAAAATTGAGCAGTTTTACTTTTGCTTTGTCTCCTCTTTTTGACTGGCATGTAGAAGAAAATAAGGTCCCTAGGTCTGGTGGGTAAAAGTTCTGAGAACTGAAAGAGAAGGTTATATTTCTTTTCAATGCAATTTTTCAAAAAGGTAATATTTTTACAGAACACTATGAAAAATACAAAGGTAAGAAATGTAAAAAAAGCCCCTCAAGATGTATTGCTCTTTGGTGGTTGATTAAAAAAATGGAGGAGTGGGAGACTTTAAAAAGTGCTGTTTATTTATATGTACATATACATGTATGCCTAGTTAACAGCAAATACATGATCTGACATGCATCAGATAAAGAGCTAGCAATTAAACCTCTTTTACCACAACTTGGAGAATATAGTTCAAGCTCTCAAAAGAGCTAAAGAGTGATTACAGACAAGTGAAGGAAGGGCAGTCACAACATTTATGCTCCTTTTTAGGTTGATCCATCTCAAAGCATAAATGCAGCATAAAAAAATCTGTCCACTAAGGACAAAGCTTCCTTGATCTCATTATTTGGCCAGGAAAGAACATTGATGCTAAAATACTCTAGTTATTAGGAAAAATTTGCATTCTTCAAGAACTCTGAATGGTTCAAAAAAGACCTTTGAGGAGTAGCTTAGGTGACCCTCAGATCTTACAACAGTAGCACTAAGTGAAAATGTACCCCTGACATCCAGAGTAGTGACAGGCAATTACCTTGACTTGTAGAATTTCAGCAAATGCTAGTCATATATTGTCTTCTTCCTTACATGCAACCATTGGTTTTCACTAGTCTTTGGGAAATATCTTGGAAGCACAAAAAAGCATTTTGAAAATTATTTTAACTGCATACTAGAGTGGCAGTTTCTACATCATAGTGCTGCTACCACCATGGAAACTGCACTTAATCAGACAAGTTGTGATCTTCAGCTTCAGCCTCGTAGCTCGCTAAGCGGAGGGGGCAAGTCCCATAATAAACTGCACCTGGCTGGCTTTGTGTCATGTAAAAAGCTGGAGCACCTCGGAGCATCAGAAAACATTGAAAGAAAGATTGCAGAAGCTGAAGTAAAATTACATCTCAAGGAAGAATCCATACAAGTAAAACTGACATTGTCAACTCTCTGACAAAAATAGAACCAATCAAACTTTATATAATGCTGATGCCATATCATGATATTGGAGAACACACACATCTCTAGGTATTTTGAGATAATTTTGCAGCAAGCGGGTTATTTGTCTCAAAAGCTCTTACAACAGTCAACACGCTAAATAAAATCAGTAGCAGCACACAACTAACCAAAAAGGGAAACAAAGGAAAAGCTTGTAATTCTGAATTATGATAACATGCTTGCTCAATCAGATCCTCTTGCCTTTGTTGGCTAAAGATGGATATTATGTGCTGAAAACAGAAGCAAGGTGTCTGAGCCACTGGAGGGAAAAAAATAGATAAGCATAAACAGTCTTTAGGAGAAGACTGATGCTGAAGTGTCCTCTTCCTTAGAGGAGACTCATTTAGGATATGCTACTGTATTACCAGCTTTCAGAGGCCCAACTACTTTTATACCAATTTTGTCTCTTGACGTTTTACTTCCCAATTAAAAGGAATATTTTTCATTTGATCAGACTTCTTCCTGCATTTAAAGAGGTACTTAGGAGCATCTTTTCCCTGACATATTTTTACGTATTACTACTAGATGAATCCACTTCAGTACTTTTTTTTGTAATGTTTCAGACCATAGTCCAGTTTCAGTTTTGTTTTTTTTAATTTGGCAAAAGTTGCCAGGGAGATAAATCAAATCCCTCCTCCTGACTGTACCATGGGACTCAATCCTGCTCCTGGGCTCGGGAGGACTGGGAGTGGGGGATCCTCCTGGCTACCAGGACTGCACCTGCTTGGGTGGATTGAGTGTCTTGGCATCTCCCTGCCAGTGCCCTGTCCAGGCCTTGCAGCATCAGCAGCTTCCCATCGCTTTCCAACAATGATTAGTTTTTTTAACCGAGCTTGGGTGTTTTATTATTTCTTAAAAATATATATGTTCCAACTCATTTAAAAGTGAATGAGGAGAGTGGGAAGTGCTACAGTCAGCACTCCTGAGCAGGTAAGGCTGAACGTCCATAATGACTTCCTATGGCCTTCTGATCTGTGCATCAGCACAAACAACTAGACTGGCTCGGACTCAGACCTGCGAGGTCCATCCTGATCGGTTCAGCAGCACCTGTCCTGCTGAGAGGGGAAGGCAGAGCTCAGCCTGCTTCGCTCCCCATGCAGCCGAGGGGACAAAGGCAGGAGGAAGCCTCACACTCCCTGTGCCCTGCCATGACAAAGCAATGATCCAGCTGCCATGTCCGGAGGACTCCAGCAGCAGAGAGTCCCAGAGAGCAGGAGCCTGCAACCCTCATCAGCCCTCAGATCCCCTGGCATGGAAGAGATTGCCAGATGCCTGCAAGGGAGCTCAGGGAACAGCAGAGGCTGGCAGGGTGCATCTCTCTTTTGTTACCCTTGGAGGAGAGCAGCAGCCCACGCTGCTCACTCACCAGGCTGAAGTACATTCCTGTATCTCTCAGGCTTTTGGCTCTCTCACCATACCCACCAAAAATGACCAAATTTAGACAAAACAGATGTATTTGTAGTGCTTGGCCCTAGTGGAAGATAAGCCAACCTCCACCTCTAGCAGTATTAATTTTCCTCCCCTCAGCAAGGACAAGATCACTGCTGGTATGGCCATTGCTCCTCACAAAATGTCCGCCATGATAACCCGCCGTCACTGCAAAATGGCTGCTGGAAGCTTCTAGAAACTGCCAAGTTTCAGCTGGTTTGTTACTATTTCACCTTTCCCCATGCCTGGATTTTATTCTCTCTGCTGTCATAGCTTGGCCTCTGTCTGCTCTGCCTGCTGAAGAGAAGAGGCATGCCTGGCTCTTCCCTTTGGGGTGCCATTAATAATTCTCCCACAAGGACAAAGTGGGGAGGAAACGCCACAAACTCCCAGCCCCATTGCCACCTTCTCTTACTTAAAAGGTAATCTAGTGAATTATGGGAGACTAAAAAATTTACAGTTCTTAATGTTACTGATATGAATCAGAGGCGATGAAGAAATGTAAACAGCTAGGGAAAAAGCACAGGGGAGAAAACAGAGACCGAAACTGCAAAAAGGAAAATAGGCCAAGAATAAATTTGCATCTTAAATTCTGCTGAACTTAGTCTATTAATAAGTAGACAAATCTGTCAAATCTGCTCATCTGAATAGAAAGTTTTATATCAGGCTACACTTCCCCAGCAGAAATTAATACCAGCTGTGCAAGGATAAAGTGAAAGCCCCATAAGAAAGGAGTCGGCAGGTCTCTGCCAGCAGCAGCTATTCCCCATCCTTCAAGGGAGCATGGCTGACAGCAGTGCAGGCTGTCCTGGTTTGACACTGGAAAATATGCAGCTCTGTAGCCAAATCAGATGTGTGCAAACTAGGAGGCAACATCTTGGAAAGACTCCTGCCTGTGCCTGACTTGACCATGTGGGAACAGCCATTAAAGTAATTGCAACAGAAGTTAAATGTGTGAAGTACAAGTTAATCTTGATGTTTTGATTTTTTTAGGGAAGTCTTGGGTGCATTTTTCCCAAAGTGCCACTTGCTGGAGGAATGCCATTAGACATTGTTTCATTCAAGACACAAGTTTCTAATCTGACAGGTGAGAAATAAAGGATGAACAACCTGGGTCCAGTAAAGACATTAAAAACAAACAACAACCATACATAAGACCAACCAAACTATAATGCTGTTTCTTAAATCTTATGACTGCTGGGGTCTGAACCATGACTTGCAAATGTCAAGGCTGGTATCACTGTGCCTTTACTTGTCCAGTCCTTTATTATTAAAGTATTCTTTCCTGGATGGCTATCCTTAAACTGGAACATTGAGCCATCCCTCCACAGAAACTTCTTCCACCAATACTAGCCCAGGCAGAATTGCTCAAATCTCTTCTCAAGAATGAATCACCTGAGGTGACCCTGCAACAGACTGGCAGTTCTCTTGTATGCTGGATTTTGGTCTTTCACTCCTTCTTCCACAACATTAGCAAGTTTCTGTCTTTTTACATGTCTTTTTATATAAAGGCAGTCACTGCAGTGGTTGTTCTCACCAGAGTGAGCTTCTGACACCCTGAGTGTGTCTTAGGCTGAGGCATCTACTGCCATTTGAAACATTATGGTCTATGCAATCTGTTGGAGACCTGATGGGACAGAAGGACACAGATCCTTCTGCAGGCCTTTCATGTCTCCTGCTAGTTCCATGAAGATTTCTGGGATACTCCAGTATACCTCAAATGGCATTAGGTGCCTATTTCTAGGCAACTGCATCAGATCCCTTCAACTCAACTGAGCTCAGGATTGACACCTAAATTCAAGTGACTAAACTAAGTGGTTTTATGGACACTAAGAGCATAAACTTCTATTAACAGAAAGATCTTGTCAATACTGTCTGTGGAGCCAATAGAGCAATTCAGCTGGACAGCTAGGAGGGGCTCAGTTTGGGGATTTACCCACAGATACTGGGCATCACTAAGTATTCTTCAGAGGAATGTTCTCCTTCCTCCCTTTATAGTCAATGAAGAAAAACCGGCAACTGTAGAATTCATCTAACCTATTTTGGATGAGTATTTTTGGACGAGATTGTTTGCAAACTATAAATGTCTTTTGTTGCCACTGTCTGTGTCAAGAATCTATAAGAATACCTCAAAGGCGTATAGGTACAGAATGGACATCTGAGGTTAGGTAAAATGAATCCTGCACTTCCAGTCATGTTGATTTGTATCTCATTTTCAAGCCATCCTATATGAATCAAAGTTATCTTTTAAAGACACAAACCCACAAGATGTTTCAGGCAGTTAGGAGCTCACTCTTTTGCTCCAAGATAGGCTGGTATAAACCAACTTCAAACTGGAAATTGAACAAACATTTTTACTGCAGTATTAATTTAGGACTAATAATCTCTACTCATTGGCAATGAAGGAGGATGCAGCACTGTGCTAACAAACTCCTAAGACTTGCTGTTTGAGCGGGCTTGCACCCAGGTCCTTTGCCCACAGGGAGTGCAGGTTTGCTTCAGACTGAAACAAAGATTAACTAGATGTACCAAAAAATGAATATGTCCAAACGCCAATCTTAGGTTTGATGCAAAAGTACTGGGTGAAGTTCTTCTCAAGGTTATATTCTTAGAACCTAAGGTCCTCTCTTGATCTTTCTAACTTGTAATTCTTTAGGGGTAATATCAACACAAATAAGGATGTTACAACATACAGGGTTATGTGTTTTATTTTTTCATGAAAACATAAATCAAAATGTTAATGAGGTATTTTAAGGCCTTTGAAGATGTGGACCTCAGCCTTTCTAGATATAATACAGATTTTCTTCATCAGGCAGTAGTTTGCATTTATTCCACCCAAATCTGGAAGTCAAGGTCAAATATTTGCAGCTTTATTCTATGGAGGATGATAAACAAAGATTACCATAACAGTACAGTTTGGTATAGCAACAGAAATATTGAAAGATATTATTATTCATTATTCTGCTAAATAATGGAACATTTTGTAAGTGGAAAGAAAACCAACATATAATACAGTTCTATTTTTGCAAAACAAATAACAATGGAACAAAACCCACAGAATATTACCAGCTGGCGTTATACCCATTAAATGCAACAGTGTATGTATTTGGAGTGTTGCAAAATGCATAATTACAATATAAACAGTTTCTAGAGGGGAGTCTTCCATGGTGATACTTTAAAACAGAAAAGCATTTTGTCATCAATAAAAAGATCTAACTATGACATATGTCAGAAGAAATATATGTGCTTCAATAAGCTACTAATGCAAGTACCAATCACCATAGTCTCAGGAGAAACAATTTCATTTAAAAGTTGGCAGTCAATTTCAAATTGTACTCTCTCATTTCTAGTCTCCCCTAATTTAATATATAGCAATAAAAACATTTGGAAATAATTAGATGCCAAATAACCATTAATAATGTACCTTGTGACAAAGATCCAGTCATTGAAATCAAATATTTCAGTGCTTTTAATGAGACCAGTAATGAGTCTTCATATTTAAGTTCTATAGTCTCCAAAGAAATTGAGAAATGCACTATCTATATGCTCTGATACGTAATGTAGGCAGCATTTAGCTGCAGATAGACATTATAAGGGCATCCCCTTTGTGTTAAAATGATGATTATAAAATCATTGGTTTTTAGTGAGTGCTTGTATGCTTTATATTAACTGTCCAGGACCAATTAATTAGCAGTAGCTATATCCAGCAAAGAGGCAGCTATATTGTCATTTATATGCACTGTTTCATGTTAACAACATTTACCCAATTATACATAAGATTAGCATACATTTCCAGATTATAAAGAGGAAATGTAATCTGAAAATAATATTGTGTATATTGAAGGTAATCTGTAAATCTCTGTGTATGTCTATGAGTAAATCACATCCTTTTGCAGCCTCTTTTACATCCTTTTGCAGACACTTCACCTTGAGGAGATTACAATTTCTTTGCAGAAGGCTCAGTTTTTCTTGTTAAGATAGAGTGCAAGCATCCTGTCGTAGAGGATGAGCTAATGCCTGGCCAGCCTCTGTGTGCCCTGCTGTAACCATGCAGACAAGACACTGTCTGTTCCCCACTGTGACGGGCCACATTTACTGTCAGTACTAGAATAGGAATGGAAGCCAGTTATTCTCATTTCATGTTTCTTTTAGGGATCTAACAGAAATCCTTGTATATGTATTGTTCAAACACTATCAGTCAATAGTTACTATTACAATAGAGATCATTACGTGTGCATTCTTTCAGGTAATACTTTTATCAACGCTGATCATCATTCATTCCCTTGAATGAGGATCCAGAACCAATAATACAGAGCACTGAACATTAATGAGTTTAGAACAAAAAATTCCACAATTGAAATTTATTAATACAAACAAGATATGCAGCATTGCCCATACCAAGGGGAAGCCAAGATACAGTGTTGGGAGAACTGTATGATTGTGAGAACTGGAGTACCAAAAAGGCATAAAATTCAATAGCACAAAGTACAGGCTTGTGCCCTTAAGGACCAATAACAAGAATTTCTACCTTTAGGTAAAAATTTATCTGTCACAAATAATGAAAAGTAAAAGGATCTGAATGTCTTATACAGTCACTGGATGACTGCAAGCCACTAATGTGATACAGCTGTGAAAAAGGCTAATGCAAAGCTTGTCTGTTTTCAAGAGATGTAGAGAGATATTGCTATCATCTACAGCCCTCCTGAGATCTCAGTTAGAGCATCATTGTCATCCACAATTAAGAAAGACCAATTCTAACTGAAAGAATAAAGAAGAAAGACCATTACAGTGATGTTATGAATGGAGAACCTGCCTTTTAATGAAGCAAGTAAAAGAGTGTGCCTTAGGAAAATAAAGCCTAGATGTAATATGGTTACTTGGCCTAAATATATTGGCACCTAGACTCCAGAAAGATACAAGTACTAAGTAGGCTAAAGGTGGGTAAAGAACAAAGAGTTATTTACAGACTTTGAGGGCTGAAAATTACAAGGCGAGTATATAGCCATCAGATTTCAGAATAAGACAAATTAGAGGTAAGACAATGGAATGGATTTTGGAATAAGAGAAATTAGAGGTAGGACAATGGAGTTTGGCTTCTTAAAATGGAGTTTGATCAGTTTATGAAAGGAGCTATTCAGCTACCTCTTGAAGATAACAGGAAATTGGATTTAGTGACCCAGGAACTTCTTTCCAGTCTGTGCTCTCCTGAGGAACTAGGTGCTACAAAACAAAGGCTATAAAATGAGTCATACTGATGAATATTAGGTATTTTATCTCACTTTTGCTTGTTTAATGCTTGTTGGAAGGTGCTTGGACCCAAATCCAATTAAGCATTTAGGATCTCTTATCTTATTAATCTACTAACTTCTTGTTAGATTCAATAATTCATTTATTTGGGAATGAAGGAACCTAAACAGATTTCAGGAGCTTGAATTTCGAATGGGAACAGTGTCACAGACAATGCAGGGAAAGGGCAAGATAAGAATATGGGGAGGATGATCACATGTAAACCAGAGCAGTGTTGTCCATAATAAGAGTTTTTATCAGCTTTAGAGAGTTCTAAGCCAGAAAAGACCACTAGTTTGACCTCCACTGTATGAAAAAACATTAAAATTTACTCTATTACCCACAATATTAACACAAATAATAAGTATTGTACTTGACTATAACGTGTTTGGCTACCACATAAATTCTAGGAGGGCATCCAGTCTTGACTTAAGGCATCAAGAAATGGTGAATTCATCAGTTCTACTGGTAGTTTCTTCCGGTGATTAATCATGCCCAGTGTAAAAAGTGTGTAGTGCATTTCTAATTGAAATTTGTCTGCAAGATTAAAGAGCCATTTTATATCTGGTATTTCCTCCCAATAGAGGTTTATGTATTCTGCAATGAAGCCAATGTTTAAGCTCTGTCTATATGGCACTCTGGCACTATCCCAGCTCCTTATCAGAGTAAGACTAAGGCATATGTCATTCTCCTCTCGTCACCTGCACTTGGACTATGTAAACAAAATCCTGGCTTCCAAACTGCATGGAAACCGTCATTCCCTGGGTCTGGACTACCAGAAAATCTGAGTTCCATGGCATCTTTTTCTCCCAACAGGTAAATTAGATGCAATCATAGTCATTTTTCTTTATCAGAGAAACAACTTTTACCATAAAATATTATTTTTCAGCCTGGAAAAAAATTGTGGCTCTGCTGCATGTTTTCCAGGATTTCAGTGTTACTTTAAAACTCATTTTATATCAGCATTTTGTATTATATTCCAGTACCAGTCTCACCAATGCCATGACCCTGGCGAAAACCACATTCCTGCTCTTACTTCATTAACACATTCAAAAGATATTCTTATTTGGTTTTTTTCCCATAACTATAATGGGAGGTCAGATTCTATCATTTATCTCTTACGACCCTACATCCTTTTCAGCATTTTTTTTTTCCCTAGGATGCAGTTCCTTCTCTCTTAGTGTGATAGCTATTCAATATCCTAATAAATTCTAGTTAATATTGTGGTCCCAAGGAAATCTAGCATGGAACAGTATCCATAACTTCTAGCTTTTTTATGACCTTGAAAATGTGTTTCCTGGAGGAATTTGGGTATTTTTTTGCTTTATTTTGGCATAACACTGAAAAATAAACAGGAAGAGAAGGGAAAAAATTACTTGTTCGCAAAACAAAACTGCATCACGTTTTTAGCCAACTTTTATGTCTTTGACAAATGATCTAACTAAATGATCAGGAGGACTGAATTATACTCCACCCCAAAAGACAAACAGAACAGAGTGGAATAGCATAGTAGTTCCCTTTCCTGGCTACATTTTCAGGAGACAAATATTGAAGGCTCAGTTGCCTGAGCATAAATATCCAATGCTTTTGAGATGCTCCAGTGTGCATTGCATTCTGTAATACGTGTGATATTTGTAATATCTGTAATATCTGTAATATCTGTGAGATGCACAGGAATGTCTCTGATAAACCAGAGCAAATCGGACAGCATTATGCTTGGGAACAGAGTCAATGCCTGAATGACTGGCTCTGGTAATGCATGTGCATAGTCAGGTCTTTCAAATCGACAGCTGAATTGAAGATCTTGTTATGCATACAATAGGAAGGCTACGGTTTACTAGCAGTGAGTGAACTTCACATACCTCAGCTATTAGGATGCGCAAGCACTTGGTAGGATGTTGACTGTGTACAATTTAAAAGCTATAGCAATCTTTTTCTGCTACCAGATTTTTAAAAGGAAATCCTAAACCAATCCTTCAATAGGATTATATGCAAACCATTGATAGTAATACTCTAATTTATATTTTGTCTTTAGTTGATTGTACTAAAACAGAGAGAGACATTTTGTGCATAGTACCTCAGAAAGGATATAATAAAGCCAGCAAAATACAGAGAAGGCTGAAATGGATGATTCCTAGTGTGGACTGACTTTCCTGCTAAGAGCAACTAAGTTATGTAGGACTAAGTTAGCTTTGACTTTTCAGCCTGGAAAAGGTTACTCCTGAAGGAAACACAAATTAATGAATGACAAGGAGAGAGTGAATAAGAGATTATTGCTTACTACCTCCTCTAGCATAGGAAGAACTAGGGGTCACCTGCTAAAGCTAGTGGGTGGCAGGTTCAAATCAAAGCCAAAACCAAGTTTTCTCAGCAAACACAATTAGCTATGGAGAGTTTGACCAATGGATGTTGTGAATACCACAAGTTTTACACACACTCAAATGAAAACTGGGCAAGACAATATTGCACTAAATTTGCTAGATATACAGAGACCATACAATTCTCAGGAAATATTGAAGCCTGGGAATATATTCAGGAAGCATACCATTCATGCTTAGTTTATTCCTATGATCTTTCCTAGGCATTTTTGTGTGTGTGTTCTTTTATATAATGTCCTATGTAAAAGAGCCTTTGTTACAGACCAAAAGGCTAGTGCATCATGAGACATTATCAACAGAGCCTGAAAAATTAAAATATGATGCAGTTCAATAGACACTTAAATGCATGCTTAGTTTGATTTCATTGAACCTTCAGTTTATGCTTAACCGCCTTGTGGAATAGGAAAGGAAACAACTGTCTGTTTTACTCTTCTAAGGAAATAGAATCAGTGTTTATACAACACAGCAAACTACAGACCTCTGTACTGAAAGGGCCTGCATTGAGAAACTACACCTCAAGTGCAAGGAATTGCATATGTTGAGGATGCTGAATTAGAGCTTCTGTTTGACAGAATAAAGGAGGAGAACATTTAAATGAGATTATTTTGTTTTAGCAATGGCACCTGTAAGTAATAAAATATGCCTGTATAGTCCAGGTTATATCTGTGTTCAGTCTATGTTACAAAACCTCAGCCCTGTTGGACTAAAGATATGCATCTTTAAAGATATGCTAAAGATATACATCATCTAACAATACCCCCCTGGGAGCTCCTGGCTCATTAACTTGCTCTGCATTGAGTAGTAATGTGGCACTAATCTTACCAGGGAAACAAACTGCCAATTCTTAAAGTTGCATCCTTGCCAGTAGGAGCACCTTTCTTCTCCAGCCTGAGCTGGCATTTTGCCACTAGACATTGGAACAAGTAAGGAAATGGTTTCAACTACATGCAATGAAAGTTAGAGCTGTGTATCAGCTGCAGTAGCTTGTTAATTATCATCAGGGCATAAAAATGTCCAGGGCTGGAGGAGCCGCAGGAGATGCAGGCTCTTACTGCAAATTGTTTTTACTTTGGCTTTCCATGTGCTTTATGTCTGGTTTTCAGGTCCTTCTTGATGTCCTGATAATATCCCTTATACTTCACATCGGTTATCAAACCAAAGGTACTTAGTACCATTTGGATACATTCACAGAGCGAACAGGTATGACACAGGACCTCAACTCATGACTGGCACTTGGAGGTTATGTGTATGCCATAGGGTAACCCAAACAACAATAAAATGTTTAGGCAACTGAACTGATCCCTTAGGGTTGTATCAGTCTGAAATTAGCAAACCCAAAATATAGATGTCTGCATGGGCTTGATCAATTAATTAGACTTATCTGCCTGGCCACCCTAAAATATCCAAGTCATTTTCAGAAGCACACGTGAACAGGATTTCTTGAAAACTCATGCCCTAATAAAGCAACCCATGAAGATGAGTAGGACACTTCAAGGCATCTCAGAGAGGCACGAGATTTCTATGTTTATGTAGGTGAATTTTGCCCAAGGCATTTTCTTCAAGGAAATGGCCATCTAGGCTCCATAGACTGCATTAACTAGAGGGCTAGTGTTGCTTTAGGCACTATGGTTAGTACATCAGGTCTCCAGCCACCTCCTCAGAACACAGGTCTTCTGTAGGTCCTGTGTCAGCCACTGGTAACCCTTGGTCCTCTGGAATATTGCTAAATGCCTTCATGTGAGCAACCGAACTGAACCTGAGCTCTCCACTGACTGCAACAGAAACCTAAAACGTGGCTCTGGTATTGACACCTACATGTAAGCATCTACATTCAGGTGTTTTGTGGCACAGCTTTATTGACTGAATGCATACATCTAGTGTCACTGAGACACCTGGGCTATTTCACTTGGCCTGCAGCTGATGCAGCTCCCACTGGCACTGTGTCATGTCTGCCAGCCCTTCAGGACATCTTAGATAAATTAGGGTTCTCAAGTGGCCATGGACTCCCATTTCAATTGAATCTCATTTTTAATTTTCAGTTGAATTCCACATTGGTCTCTTTGCCTGCTTCCTATCATACTCTTCAGTAAGATAGTTTGCTGTTATGCCTTTGACGATCTTTTGACCAATAACTTGCATGCAAGCTTTTAATGCTTTTGTCAATCCTTCCAAGATGCCCTGCCTTCCTCTCTCTAGGTATGAAAGCCTTCTTTCCAAAGTTCACTAGGCTCGTGTTGCTGCTTTTGCTCATTTTTTTAGAATAATGATTCTGTCATTTCATGGCTATGCTCACTCAAACCATCTTCCATCTTTCTTCTTTATTAGTCAGAATCAAATCCAAAAGAGCTACTCTCCTAATTAAAGAAGTTCCTTGTCCTTAACATGTTCCAAGAATATTGAGAATCACTGATGTCTCATCATATTCGGGGCCCCACACTATTTTACCAGATACAGTCCAGTTAATTGGCAAATCACTCTCTTACAAAAGAAAAAAAATGGTCTAGAAATAGGTTTGTTCCTTTTGTCTTCACTTAGAAGTACCCAGTAACTCTGTTTCTCATCCCTTCCAGAACTTCAGGGGAAAAGTTCTCTTCATGCAAGGCAAAAAGCTCTTTTTTGACTTGCCTGCTTGTTGCATTTCAAATCTTGTTATGGTAAAAGGGAGAATATCTTTCTTTGTGAAGCTTAGAATTTATTGTTAGGCTAATTTAAACCCTTAACAGTCTAGTAAAAGAGTTATCATTAGTCCAGTTACAATCATACTAACATTTATAGTCCAAATGATCTAATTATTCCTGAAAAATGTCATTAACAGTCAAAATTATTATATATAAACTTGCTACTATTTAAATATCTATCCTTTTTTTCTGAAGCAGTGCTTATCCTTCCAATGTCCTCGGGTCCTGAGGCTGACAGTGCCACTCTGTCTCCAGGATGGCAGTGAGGGGATCACAATTAGTTGTCGGTATCCCAGATTTCTTGCTAAGTGTAGTACGATGTTAATCATGAGGGTTTCTCTGTCTTCTGTTTTGCATCCACTTGGAGTTGCTTTTATACATTGTCTAACACAGTGAGTATATTCAGTCTTTCCTTACTGGGTCCCAGTTAAAGTTTGTCTATCTTCAGCCATTAGCTATTAATTAAAGTTACACAATAGTCCCACCCTTCCTCCATGTTTTTTAGGCCTTTAGCACGTATGGTATGCACAGATAAGTTAAACCAATTTAGGCAGTAGCTACCTGACCAATGGACAATCTTTGTTATTGCTAAAACAACCTAAAATCAGCTCAGGGAAATACAAGTTCAGAAAAATTTTGAGACCTGCACTGTCAGATCAATACAAAGCCTATGGCCTATGCTAGTAATGGCAAAAACATGTTTACAGTGCTTTGTGATCCCATAACACTGTAAGTTGCGCTAACTATATTTTAAGCAAGATACTTGCTTGTACCCAAACTAAACACACTGTACAGATCCCAGAAACTAGCTAATGGCAATAAAAATAAATGAACGGTAGTTATCAAAGCTGGTACTTTAGAGAAGTGATATTTCACCTTTTTTGGTGTCCTGCTCACTCTTTGATTGCCCAAGGACTTCCAAGGTCCTTGCTCCTTAGGTGGGCTGTCAGAGCAGGATGTCAGCATCCTGGATCCTCCCGAGGAGCTGCAGATCTTGATGATACTGATTTCCTCCTCACCTTTACATTTCCCTGGGTCCAGTTTTATAGATTTGCAATAATAGTCCATGTACTTATTCCTTCTAAACTGGTTTGCAGTTTTATGTTTTACCTGAGTGTTTCTGTATATTCTACCAAAGGATTGCAATATATGGTCTATTTGCTTTTATAGGTCATAGAATCATAGAATTGTTTAGGTTGGAAAAGACCTTTAAGATCATCGAGTCCAACTGTTAACCTAACACTGCCAAGCCCACCACTAAACCATGTCCCTAAGCCCCACATCTACACATCTTTTAAATACCTTCAGGGATGGGGACTCAACCACTTCCCTGGGCAGCCTGGTCCAGTGCCTGACAACCCTTTCAGTGAAGATGTTTTTCCTAATATCCAATCTAAATCTCCCCTGGCGCAGCTTGAGGCTGTTTCCTCTCATCCTATCACTTGTTACTTGGGAGAAGAGACTGACCCCCACCTCGCTACAACCTCCTTTCAGGTAGTTGTAGAGAGTGATAAGGTGTCCCTTCAGCCTCTTGTTCTCCAGGCTAAACAAGCCCAGTTCCCTCAGCAGCTCCTCATACAACTTGTGCTCTGGACCCTTCACCAGCTTCGTTGCTCTTCTTTGGACACCCTATTATGATTGTTTGTGTCCAACAAAAGCTGGACAAAGGCTCATATTATCTTATTTTCTCAGGCTTATATCCTGGTGTAGGAATTTTAATTAGGTCACAACCCCAGTATCCTGGTGTCTACAGCAAAGAAGGGCAATGGGGTTAAGTGATTGCTCAGGCAATTGAAACATCTGGCTCGTAGGTGTATCCCTACACTGAAGACACTCTAGACACAGATGCCCACATGTAGGCCTCTGTCACCGTTGGGGACATCCTAGGGTATGTGAGGCATCTTTGCAGGGGTGTATGGTGTTCCACAGTGTTTACAGGAAAACCATATCCGTTTGGAGCATCAGCTAGAAGTGGAAGCAACACCTTGTGGAATGTCAGGTAAAATACTACATGCCCATACTTTGTCAGCTGAATCAAGCCACTGCATTTAGGAAAGTAACTCATTTGTCTAAACACAGAGCCACCTGAGATGTCCTAGACTATTCAGGACATCCATATGGAGACATTATGCCATTCTGCCAGATAGGAAATTCCAGGAAATCTCGAATTACATGAGATGCTTCTATTTAGGCAACTGAATCAAGTCCTAGGTCTCTGAAGTTGATTCCCACCCCTAAATTTCAGTTTTATCTACATTAGTATTCTGATAACGTTCACAAATGTATCAGCATGCTTTAAGCTAATATTTAGACCCTAGTTAATTAAAACCAGCTTTTTAATCAAGAACTTTCCTCATTTCCGCTTTATGAATGTTAATATGATTTTGTAAATCATTCATTTTTATCAGTGTCACGCCAACTTTTAAAAAGGTTTCTTGCCAAAATAGTTTAGGCATATGGAGTAGTGTACCTTGTGATAAGATTCACATCGAAAGCTATTCCATTATGAATTATTTTCTGTAAGGATTTTAAGCCTGCAGGCTGCACTTAGAGATAAAAATGAATCTTGGAACTGAGTAGCATCTAATCTGAAGTATCCTTTTATTCTGTCCTAATAGCATTGTTTTAAAAGATTTCTCATTTTTGTGGGATCTTTGTGAACAAACACTTATAAATGCTTGAGCTTTTTTTTTTTTTCCCCTTAAATTACACAACAACAAAAAATAAGGTTTAATTCAAATGACATTTCCTGATGGAAAAGTGTCTGCAAAATTTTGTTGATCTGAGCAACAGTTTGAACAAAAGAACAGCTTTGATAAAGTTCTCATTCATTCAACTTTTCACTAATTTCCATTGCCATGTTTTCTTCTTTAGAACCACAAAGTATAGTACATTTTGCCCCAGAAGGGAATACACTGACAGGTGGTCTCCATCAAGGTTTTGTTGGCTATCTGTATAAAGCTCCAGTTTCACAATATGCTGTACTTGTAGTTATTGAACTTCTGACAGCTATAATTGTGGAACATAACTGGATGATCTAAGTCTGAACAGGTTGTACAACACTTGCTAGATAATACATTATTCAAATGATGTGCTTTCTGAGCAGTCTTAAAAACTGCCAGTGGACTAGACTGGGTATCAGAGGAATTAAACAACACATGTTTTGCTCAGTTCTCTGCTGTGCTAAAGCATCCTACTTAGCTGATGTGGCCTTACTGCTTTGCAAGTGAATTTGCTTAGGGCTAGTTTGAGTATATGTACATAGCACTGCATGTTGTAGCAACACCTAACTTGGAGTAAATAGCTTTTAACATCCAGCCTTCCAGATAATACGCAAACTAATTCAGCAAGCAATGCAAGCAGGACTTTTTGTTTTTCTGGGTCTTTCTAGGTCAAATAATTTTTAAGATCTGATTTTCCAAAATAGTGTTAGAAGACATTTCAGAACTTGAAAAGTCTTTCATCTATCAAAATATCATGTGGTATGCCAGTAAATATAATCTCAAAAGATTAAATGCATTTTAGTATACTGGAGTTGAAAAAGAAGATTTGGGGGCAATCAAAGGGAAGTTACTGGTGCAAGAGAGAGATAGAAAACAGTCAAAATCATAAAGCTGGCCTCATGTTTTTAAATTACTGCGTTCGTGCTAAAATAAAGTGTCTTCAAAGGACAAGACATCTGTTTCATACTGGGCAAATACACCTGCTCAGCAAACCATGTCCTTAAGTCAAGGGGCTTGGAATCTATGTGAAAGTCATTCAGTATTTGAGGAGTCATGCAGAAATGGTTATTATGAATGTAAAATATTTCTAAAGCTTTTTCACTAAATGATTTCACTGGAACATACCTCAAAGAGAGGGAAAGACAAAACCAATCATCACAATTGCACCCTCTGACTTCCCATAGATCATTGGACACAGGACGTTAGGATCTTACTATCATTTCTGCATGAAGTAATTTATTTAGTTGAGAGTAATGCCTGTATTTTAGTCTTCAAAGCTTTCAGTCTGTGAAAGATTTTCAGTCATAAAGAGTGCACTGTGCTTTTGAAGTTGTTACAATGGTCATTCCCCCTAATGTAAGTTCTGTTATTTCTATTTGTCTAGCTTCAGTTCTAGGTGTTGCATCCTCTTAAACGTTCTTCCATTGTAATGAAGCATCTGGAATCATGAGAAATATTCTCTGTTTGTAGGTATTAGAGACTGTGATCAAATCACTGCTTAAGTCCTTTGAGATTAGCTGACAGAAAAGCTTATGTTTCTCCCAGAGAGACCATGCTCTGTCTGTAGTATTCAGTAGCCATATGGGTGTTTTTTTCTTCTATGGTGTATATGATTCAAAGTTTGTTTATTGTTTTTGTTTAAGAAAGAGCTGCTTCAATTTAAGTATTACACCTGAGATGCAAGCAAATAAAAATATAAGCTATGCTACAAGCTTCCATTGTGATAGCTACTGTAACAGTCTATATGCCTTCTTTTACTACAAAATAGGAGCTAACTAGGAGTATGCATGCATACCAAGCTACCTCACCTATATTCTGGGTTGCTGTAGCGTAAGGGTTTCTGTAAGGCCAGTGACTGTGGAGTGGTTGTTCAACTACAAGTTCCCTGCCTAGTATCCAGTTCATCTGCCTGTATGTCACAGGCCAGTACTGTAAGTCTCTAATAAAAGCACTGGGCTTTAACTGAACCCTTCACAGTGGAAATGCTTGCCTCATACAGGAGCTATTCCATGTCTAATACACAATCAGTGATAAAAGGAAAATGAAGCAAAAATTACTGGGCAGCGTCTTCATCCTGCAGAATGCTGCTCTCTGCAGTAAATCTGCGTGACAGTACTTTTTCTCTTCTTGCAGACTGCTGATAATGCAGCAGCAACAAGGAAATGTCAATTAGCACTTCCACTGAGAGCAGAAAATTCCATATAGATGGATCCTCACTGTCTTTGTGAAAGTTTATATATACATATATCATTGTTTATATCCAGTTTCTACCAGCATATCCGATCAAAATGATTTTGCAGTAGCAAAATACAGAGGATTTTTTCTTTCTTCTGAAAAGAAGCAATGCCAGGAAATGGTAGGGGGAATAACGTAAACTATGACAAGACAACGAAGTCTTTATGCAGACCTTCCAGAATATGCTGAAGTTCTGATTAAGAGAAACACTTTAAGCTTTATTTAATTCCTGCTTAGAGATAAACATGCCTTATCAAGAGCCATAAGTATACCCAGAAGGCTAATACATGCCTAAACACTCTGCTGAATAGATTGCCATTAAAACTTTAACTTACAGAGAAACTTGATAGTTTTATAAAAGGTAGACTTGGAAGGAGTGTTTGGTCTGCTGTCTTTTAGATATTTCTTCCATTTGAATTCCTGTTTCTTTTGTATAGCAGTCAGCAAAAGAGTAATGTTTAACTCTTCCCTCCACATAGCTGTACTGTAGCACACAGTACTTCCCCATGTTTAGATAAGATATTGATACAAGCATCACAGCCACCATCCTAGAGACCTTTCACTCTCACCTTCCCCCTGCCATGATTCATCGAAGCAGGTAGGCAATACCAAGATGGTATCAGTGGACAACATGGGCTAATAAATTTCTAGAGATTGCCATCAGTTTAGAAGTGAGGTGCAGAGCAGCCTCAAGGATGTGACAAATTGTAAGCAATGCAGAAAAACTGGCAAAGCAGGCATTAAAATAATTCATTAGCTACAGTACAAGGCAAGAGAGGGAAGTCCATACATTTGAAAAGTGTAGACACCAAGTGCTCCAGGTTTACCTAAGGTATGACTATGAATACAGGTCTAAAGTTTAAGAAAGCATGGGTTAAAGCATGCATGCAGACTATTAATTTTGGCAGTAAGTCTTCAGGATCATTCTCCGGAGAAAGAAGTGTTTCATGTTTTTCTGTATGGGATATTTATATCAAACCAAGATGACAGTGACAGCAGAATGAGTTTTTGCTGTGCTGTCTTGGGGAGACTGGAAAATGTCCTGACAGATACAACTGCAATTTTTGAAAACCTTTTTGCCTCCTTGTCATTTCAGTTTCTCCCCTCCTTGTAGCCATTCACCTCCTGTCTTCCCTTACCAGTCATAAACTAGAATCATACCTATCCTCCTTATTTTAAGAGATAACGATATGCCTTGTATATAGAGTAGTTCTCTCCAGCATCTCCTTTGGTTGCTTTTCGTTCTTTTCTTCTGCCCTATGCACCTCAGAAGCAAAACAGAAGTTACAGGAAAGCCCCACATGAACCTGACGCTGCTTTTGATAGGCTCAACACAAGTTTTGCCAGGGCATTTGAAGGGAACAAAGTTAAGCTGCATCATCTCTTTTGAAATCCCATCCATAAATGCACCAGCCTCTTACAACCACAGAGAAGTTAGCCTTCCAGTCAACTGTGGTAGAGGATGGTTCCTCGTACGTCAAAAGGGAGGAGAGGTTTTTTGAATATTACTAAAGGCACCTATTAACAGCAGCATGTGGCGGCTGCCACAGTTTATGTACAACAAGGACTGCAAAGTCAAGTCATACAAGAACAAACAAAAGAAGAGTTAAGATAAATCTGCCAGGATGGACATCCAAGGCCATATCCTCAGTCAGTGTAAATGAGCACTGACATTAAACACATTTATGATCCACTCAAAGATCTTCCTCCACCTCTACGATAAACTTTCCATGTTTTCTCCTTTGGATTCTTCAGCTTGGATCTAACTGACTGTAAATGCTCATTACATTAATTGCCCTCTTCCTTCCTCAAAACAGGTGCAAATGGTCTTATAAAATCTAAGCAACCACTACTTTCTTCTTCAAATATATTTTGAAGGCTTGATACTGCTACAAAGATCAGAAAACATAGTGCATTTCTCAGGTTACACAGATGACAGCTGTAATTATTTCTCTTCCCTCATCCTCTGACATCTCTGAAGAAGACAAAAAAAAAGCAAAACTTATCTTCCAAACCACTAACTAAGCTGTGTCCTTTCCTCATCATAATTATTAATTTGAATGTTTAATTTCCATCCTACCCAAAGGCCTAGGGGCGATGGTCACTTCTGTATGTCTCAACAGTGCCTAGCAAAAAAAGATACTTCATTTGCAGACATATTTGCAGTTGCCAGCATCATCCTGCAACCCAATAAAATAGGAAATTGTTCAATCAGAGATGAGCCAGAGAAGTAATCCTGCACTGCCCTAGGCCCGTGCACTCTGATTCCACCTGACATCCACGGGCTCTACCAGGCATTTCCAGAACAAGAAGAAGAAAAGAATCAAAAGAAAGGGAGAAAAAGCAAA
Organism: Platalea leucorodia; assembly: GCF_965183815.1. Taxonomy (NCBI): domain Eukaryota; kingdom Metazoa; phylum Chordata; class Aves; order Pelecaniformes; family Threskiornithidae; genus Platalea; species Platalea leucorodia. The sequence continues at coordinate 120,858,011 of NC_138825.1, read as the reverse complement.
CTTTTGAGGGAGCCTTTCCTAACCCACTGTGCTCACCAGACTATCAGGATATTGAAATGGGAATCTGCGGACCAAAGGAAACTCAGTCCAAATATCTCAACAAAAAGAATTATTTGAGATTCTGCTGGCATGTGCAAATTATAGAATAAGAGCTGGATATTTGGCACTCTTCTGCTGACTGTAATTTGCTGCATTTCACTAGTCTGCTGTTTGCTTCACCACAACCCATGGGATGCCTCTGGCTAAAACATTGCTTGTAACCTGGATTTCTATTTTATTAACCTTCTCCTTTATCTAATGACAGTCTGTCATGTTCTGGGATGCCAGAACAATGTTTGCCTGATAAGATGTCTCCTGAGAAAACAGGCAGTTATAAGGGATAAAAGCATACAAAAATGGCCAGCTTCAGCAAAAACTGCTGCTCTGTGAACCTGCCTTAATTAATATGCGCTCTACCCTTGGTGCATTTGTACTACCACAAATGTCATTATTTTCAGTTTATTAAGGATGCTTGCAAAGAGGGAAGAGTTTTTCTGGAAACCTCACTTCTATGTCTTCCAGATTGGTGGTATGAAAATAAAGTGCTCTTAGGGGAGGAGGAAAAATAGGCAAAGTGAAACTTTATTATAAAACTACAGCTCTGAGTTACGTGTTTTCATTTGGACATATTATATGGTAATATTCTAGTACCAGAACCCTGCTATGAGCAATCTGTCTTCATTGTGCATATTTAATATGCATGGAGAGAGCAATAGCTTTAATATCAATTCTCCCTCCACCATGATTTTTTCCTTGATATCCTCATTTCATTTCCCTCCATGAACTCTTTTACAGCTCTTTGTAGCACCAAAGAATAAATATTCATGTGGAATATTCTTTTCCTGTCTTCTCAGCCACCACTGCGCTTCTTGTTCCTGACAAACAGAATTTCCTGACCAATAAATAACCTTTCTGAGGACAGCAGTTTGAAAACCAGGTGTGAAATGCAGTGAAAATGTCATCTACTTCAATTTAGATATGCTCCATTTCAATGACTAGGCCACATTTTGATCCCAAACCCACACATAAATCTGTGTCTCACCCTTTTTTTGGAGTCTGAGTGCTTGAAAGTTTAACACGGACCATTCCATGTCCTGGGAGAATACCCTTAGGAAATCGAAGGACAGTTTATTTAGTGACTATATGACCATCATCATTGTAATAGGCAGAGTTTCCTATCGATTAAAATAGGAAAATGTCTTATGTCCTTCTTGCTTTCTTGTCATCCTGTGGATTCCCAGGAGTTCACAGCAATAAGACCACATTTTCTAAGCTATGTTATGTGATAATTCACATGAATCTCCTTATCTTTTCTGATTTTTTGATGTATCTTTTGACTAGGAATAGCAGATGGAAGTTAGATTTATCCTCTTCATAGTACGTAAAATCACAGTTTCTGGCTGTAAAGCTTTAACTTCAGATATTGAATATTTTTTTGCTATTGTAAAAAACGCCCTCTGTAGTAGCCCAGATCTCATACTATTGTCCCAGTGATGAAAAGCATGGCGCTTTTAATGAAAATCCACAGCCATTTAACATTGGCAGATAATCACGTACAATGAACACTGTGTAGGACTAGTGAGTGCTCTGCAAAAGATATCCTTTAGCAGATACAGCCCATAACATGCCCCTTGTCGTCCATCAGGCCACGTTAAGCAGTCTGCATGTGTGATTTGTGAAACCTCACCAAAAACCCAAGCATACTGTTTCCGATTATTTAGATTATAAGTTTCCCTAAGAGTTCATGATAAATGCTAAGGGCGACAAAAGAGTATGAGCACTAGTGGGATCTGCCAGGATGCCCATGACAGGAGCACACATGCCAGTTAACTGAACACTACATTTTTTCCCCTCTAAATTCTACCACCTTTCTGTTATCTGTAGGATGAGTTTATTTGTTGTTTGCCTGAGTTTGTGGTGTTGGCTTTTTTTTTAATGAAACAAAACATTAATCCAGAAACAGATTGTGAAATAAGAATATAAACAATTTAATTTTATATCAGCTTCTTTCTCGTTTTTCCATCCACCACTCTATTGTGGCTATGTTCAGTATGATCGGCATGTCTTTATTGCAAGGTCTTCATTTATATATGTCCTCAATGCTCAGTAGACTATGTATGTATAGCTATGACATCTCTAATTCAGCATAGCCAGGTAACAGCACAATTCCACATCAGTCAGAAATCTTCCAGGTAGACGGACCAAGAAGTGTTAGCTCTAGCCCAAGAGTACTGGAGTACTTGGAGGCACATTGATTAGATTTTACAGCTCATTACTTAAAATCAAGAGAAATATAATGTCCAAGTAATCTGTTTGCATTTTAATTTCTCAAACATAATTAATTGTTCTTCCCCAAGAAGGGTATGTGCTTCATGCCACATGTTTTTTTCATTGCTATTACACTATTTATTGAGGTAGCTTGCATGGGAAAATCAGCTAATTGTAAACAGCTGAATACTAATGTGACTTTGATAGAAGTAAGGATTAGTGACAGAGTTCTGGCATTTTTTAACTGGGACTAAACTCTATCATCCTTTTTTAATTCAGAGGATAAATTAAATGTCAATCCGAATGCCTGCATCTGTTACAACAGCCTATATTCGATAAAGGTAGCTAAGAAAAGCAGTCAGAAAAGAACATTATGCTTCTCCAGGCTTGTCTTTGGAATTACTCTCTCTGTAATTATTTAGAAATGTTTGGTATGGTTAAGGTACAGAACTTAGTCTCATACCATCTAGTGAGCCATCTCTGCCTACCTCATGATACAGGAGCCACCTATATTCTCTTGAGAGACAGAAGTTGGCTTTGGTCTGGGGAAAAAACAATTTCCATCACATGAGAAAACTGCCAGGTGAACGAGGGACATCTGATGGCAGGATCAGGAGGCCTGTCACCAGCATGTCTGGGTGTCTACCTGCCACTGAGCAGAGCCCAAGAGTCAACTATCTACTTAAGCTATTCTCATTTCAATTTTCAGATCCCACTAAGTGTGAAATAGCATTAGATTTGCAACGAAGGGGGTGTCAGACTGCTAATGTTTGTACTTAGGTGTATACAAGAACATAAATACAGCTCTAATAGACAGGTTCCACTATGCTGTCACAGGCAGCTTGCGCACCAATTATACGTAAAAAATAAAATTCACCTTTCAGCACTCTTAGCTGCCAGTGCAAATAGACTGAAAAACACAATGACAGTCTCTAGACCTTGCACAGAACTTTTCCCTGTAGTAACTTTGAATTGAGCACAGAACTTTTCCCTGTAGTAACTTTGAATGCAAATATCTTAATATTCCTCCTAAACAGAAACCATGTCTCCATAATTAGTAAGCAAATATCAGGACACTTTCCAATTTCCAAACTTTACTATATTTCCAGAAAAGAAATAATAAAAACAGAAGTCACGAAAAACCATCCATAAACTTGGAAGGAACAGTGACGAAACTACATACTCTAATCAAACCTGGAGCAATGCTAATTCAGATAAGGAATGACTAGAAAGCCTTCTACTCCTCATCACACAAAAAGCTCAGTCAGTCTAGATTGGATAGGATTGCAGAAAGCCAAGGGCATGCACCTTCATTAAAAAAGACAGCCTTAGTACAAATCTGTACATTTGTTAATAAGGTCTCAAGACAGCTGAACACGAGCAGACACCTAACATTGCTGAACAGGGACAGACCCAAGCACATTCTTATAAATAAAGCGTGTGCTTGCAGCATTTTGTTCTGTTGGGACCTCCTCACAGCCTTTGTTATAAACTTGTGTTTCAGAAATGAAGTTAAAAACACGGAGAATTAAGAGAAAAGCTTTGTAAGTGTTTGCAAAGGCAAAGTGGGAACAAAAATATTAATGTACACTGGGTTTTATTTCTGGCTGCTCTGCCCTCAGGTTTGGTCATCTGTTTGGAGAGTTATTAGCTACTGTGTCTCCTGCACTGCCCCAGGCTCAGCCCAATGATTTCCTACTTATTTCTGTGCTAAGATTTAAGAGCAAAAGTGACAACCAAAGTCCCTTTCTTCACAGCTGCATAAACAGGTTCATGACAACTTATGAAATAAGAAAAAGAGGTACTTTTGCTATGAATGTAAGAATATAAAATACATTTTTTTCTTCGTTGTTCATTTTCATAACTAAGATCTCAAGAATCAGAACTGGCTGACAGGGACATTTTTTTTACAAATGTTAGAACAGAGAGTCCATTCTGGCCTTAGGGACATTCAGCAACATTCTCTGAAGGAGATAAGAGTTGCCACAAAGGTGGGTTCAAAAATAGGTAAATTATTGAAATTCTTAATCATCAGATGTTTATCAGATCATAGAATCATAGGATCATAGAATCATAGAATCATAGAATCATAGAATCGTTAAGGTTGGAAAAGACCCTTAAGATCATCGAGTCCAACTGTTAACCCAGCACTGCCAAGTCCACCACTAAACCATGTCCCTAAGCACCACATCTCCCCGTCTTTTAAATACCTCCAGGGATGGGGACTCAACCACTGCCCTGGGCAGCCTGTGCCAGTGCCTGACTACCCTTTCAGTGAAGAAGCTTTTCCTAATATCCAACCTAAACCTCCCGTGGCACAACTTGAGGCTGTTTCCTCTTGTCCTAAAAAGATGATTGTATCACTATTACTTGTAGATCAAAAAGAGATGGAAGTCCCTGAGGGAGCATTTGTGTTATTCATCTGGCCCCTTCCCTCTACCCTATCAGCGGTAAGGTCCTGGTAAGCTCCCATTCTTGCCTTCAGATTTAGCCTTCAGCATCTTGTAGTCATCTGTGATGTTCATGTGTCATTGAAGATGGCATCCATCTAATGTGTGCGTACTGCAAACTCCATGAACCATGCCTATGATCCTCACAGCCAGTTTAGGATGGTGGTCCCCTGCCTCTGTGGAAAAGTGTTGGCAGCTATTTTCCTTAGCACTTTTTTCACAAGTGTCAAGTAGCCCTGCAGTCCCTGTATTCCAGCAAAACAAAGGAAAACTTACTTCTCTGAATGCCCAAAAACTATTGAAAACGAGCTGCACAGAAAGTGCTTTACAGGTCTTGGAGCACCAGGAAAATACTGGAAAAAATTTAGTTCACAGTGTAAAATGACATATCTCTCCATGACTAAATAAATTTTTAAAAAAATTTAGATAGAGCTGGGTCTAAATAATAACAGTAACATTATTGTTTCAAAATGAAAGCACAAGAAATTTGCACAAATAACTTGTGCTCACCTATGCAAATGTAGAAGAAGGGTTTAAATTCACACAGTTTTCCTGGTGTGCCAAGTCTATAACAGACAGGTATTGTCTTATTAAATTGTGTATTTGTGTGTGTATCTGTATACACACAAAATAATTACATTTTAATTAAAAAAACAAAACAAAACAAAACAAAACACATTCCATAATTAGAAGTACTCAAGGGGAAGTGATGTTTCTGTGATAAACTACAGGCTGACCCAACAAGACTTGCTGCGGCCATGTTGTTGCTCTATTACTGTGAACTACTTGATTTGTACATGTGAAAAAGTGATTTATCTGAAGTGGCCTGGTCTTTCTACTTCAAAGGTATTATTCATCTAGATCCTCGTATATAGATTTTGAAGTATTCCAGGCCCTGAGTAGCTTTAAACAAGTGATATTACTTGCACATAAATGAACTGAAAGGCAATGCCACTTTTCTTGTAGGTGGTAAATTTGACAGTGACTGTGCCTGAAGACTCAAAGGGCAGTTCAGCAACCGAATGATTATGAAAAATAATAGAACTGGCTTCCAGAGCACTCTCAGTTGTGATTTGAGTTCAGCCAAGTGACCAGAAGGAGTTAGATGGCAGTTTAATTTCAGGAGAACAGACGTTCACAGCACATAACCGTTACCAAAACTTACAGCAATGAGATTCATCTGAAAAGGGTGAAGGACTTAATGGATTTGGAACCTGTACTACCTCTAGGTCAAGCCAAAAGTGCCCTGAGGAGAAGCTTAGCTGTCATGGGGGATAGGAGACTTTGATCTCCAGGGCTGTATCAATCTTCAATCAGTACTGAATTAACAAGAACAATTCAGAAGCAAAGTGAAGGCTTTTGGGCTCTTATCGCAGCCAGTCTTCGGTGACCTTCACAAATAAATCTAGGCTGGAAAAAAAAAATGTTGTGTAACAAATGCTGCACAAGGAAAAGTGATGCAATAGCTAAACTTTAGAGGACAGCACAGATCTCTAGATCCTGATGAAAGGGAATCCAATCAAAAATAGCCAGGGGACACCCAAGGGAGGAGATGGGCAGCTGATGACCTCAGCAGCTCTTGACAGTAAAAGTCATTATTTGCTAACAAAAAAAATCCAGTGTCCCTGCTAAGTTTCTTTGGAATACTTTTGTTTGGCTGTTCTCAATCAGCAGTGTACTTTCCCTACATTTGCTGTGGCCTATAGTAAGGGAAAAGTCAGTATAACAACGGAGTAACTGGCAGCCGGTACAATCGCTGCAGCAGAGAAGAGGTGAGTAGAAGGATCTCAAAGATGACTCTGGATGCTGTCCCCTCCAAAGGGAGGAGCTTTTTCATTATTTTTGTAGGAGGCTGTCACTGCTGTTCAGAAGGAGTGCAGGTCTCCGATATAAGCACACAGCACTTTGCCTGGTTTTCGTTCATGCTGTAGAAGTTTAGTTCATGACTAGGCTGGAAATTATTCCTACATTTGTCTGTGGCTTAGACAAATAATCACCATGGACAAAAGCCTTTTAGTCTGAATGTTTCCATTCAAGCTTTTCTACATAAATAATGCAAGCTTTACTTTTTTTTCTTTTTTTTTTTTTTGCCCAGCATCTATGGCAAGGGCTACTCTGAGATATGAGAGTGTCCATCCTGCATACTGTAAGACTATATTAAAAGCTGTTGGTTACCATAATTTTGTCCTTTCTTGAAGCAAAGTCTAAATCAAGTTCTGTTGCAGCCGTCCTAGGCAGCTGCAATGGCCTCACAGTTTCTTTGCTTTACGGTCAACTTCCCATGCTGCTGTTCTCAGTGTCAAATGCTTTGATCCGTCCCAGCTGGCATGCAGCCACATGGGAAAACAGGAATACAGAGCTGCTCGCTCATCTCTGCTATGTCTAGGCTGGTCGGCAATGTGCTATGTAGTTCTCAGGGAGATTTTCCCTGCAGATTTTCAAGAGTGGTGAGAAGTAATCAGAAATATGCATCTTCCTCTCAGATGCACCTGATCACATAGAATCCTGAGGGCAGGAGCAGGATGAATCCCTTATGACAATTTAGCTGTTTATGCTCATCTTTTGATTTCTGTAGGTCTGGGAAGTGTTGGCCTTCCTCTGAAGAGCAATGATCCCATTGGATTCAGGCACACCCGCAGTGCCCTATGCAGCATAGCTGTGACATAGCGTTGGGTCCTAGGGATGCAGGGCTCTGCTGTGCTTCATGACCCTGCTTTATCCAAACTGGACTGATGGAAGAAAAGCTCTATTTTCTCTTCCCTGATGGATGGTTACCTCCAAAGTAGGTGCCTCTTGTTTCTCTGAAAATCGAGAGGGATCCACTGTGTTTGAGCAGTGAAGTGGTCTGTTGTGCTTTTCCTGTTCCACAGAGGTGTTATTTTTCTGGGAGGGTGCTGGTGTCAGTCCATATCAGACTGTTTCAGACTCTCAGCAGACTCAGCCTGGACATCACTACAGCACTGCATCTGATTCATGACAGCAAACTCCTGCACAAACACTATGGCCACAGACTTTTTTTTTTTAAAAAAAAAAAAAAGAAAAAAGAAAAAAAAAGAAAAGAAAAAAGGATTATAAAGGATAATAGGGACCTTGGCAGCTGCTACCTCGTGTCAGGGTTAGACAGACCTTAATCAACCCCTGAGCCTGCTGTGATAAACACTACTACTCTCTAGCTTCACGCGATGTATGTCTCTGTGCTCAGTCATCATACACAACATGTTTGAAAACATAAAGTACAAATGTAAATCAGTCCTGCACTGAACATGACCATCTACCTGGTGAAAATTATACTTGAAATAAAACTGATTCTCCTTGCCTGCAAATTGTTTTAAAAAGTGATGTTAAATGTTTTAGTGATGTTAATAAATGATGCTTAAGGTGCTTTAGAGAGAATAACAATCTCTGCTGTTATACTAATAATGCATACTTTTAATCTCTTCTACAACAGTACTTGAGAAAGCAAAGTTTCTCATTTGCTTAGGGCTTCAGCTAGCTTTGTAATATTGTTTGACAAAATGGCAAACACTGAAGAGTCTAATTATTGTTATCCTCACATAGTTACACATCATGACTTGGATTGCCCAGTTAATTATGAGATTATAGCAATAACAATCAAAGTAAAAGTGTTGTTTTCATTCACTTTCAGGTTTTGACCATTTGTAGGGCAGATTTTTTTGATTTCCATGTAACCATGAAAACTAAAACATTTTTGTCATCACTGGATTCCAGGAACTGGAACTATAACAAAAGCAGACAACATTTTGAAACTCGTGCTGGCAATATAATGCTCTATTCCTGTGTAGACTGACTCAAGAGTCAGAACTATTTGAATGAATGAAAGCACTGGTGTATTAACCTAGTTGCAGAAGAAGGTCCAGTTTTTTTGCACAACTGTAGATTTAGATGACATTTGAAACAAATCAAGTAAATCAATGAAAAGGATGAATAAGAATGCATGCAAGATGGTAATTAAATCAAGCAGAAATAACAAATTAAGATAGGAAAGTGAACAATTGTTTCATTCAATTTGATATTGTAGGTAAGACAATACCAATCCAGTATGGTCAATGCCATACTTGTTGGCCTGTGAGGATCAGAACAGCACAGCACCTTTCTGAATCACTCCATGAGTTAGTATAATCTACTGCACTGTGACATTCATTGCAATTGTGCCTCTAGGACAACAAGGAAAGGGTTTGCATCATACTTCTATGTCACAACCTTCCTGTGTGAGTCTCCAAAAGGTTGACCATAATAGCTGGTTACCCACTTGCAGTCAGCCACCAAGACACAGTTGTTATGCGTCAGCGGGTCCTTTTCCTGCCAGGGAAGCTTGTTGTAAGCACCTGTATGCCAAAGAACTTCAGGTTCCCAGCTGGAGTATCACCTACATAGACCTGTTTAATGTGAAGGGTTAAAACTGGAGCTTTATCTTACCACTACAGACATTTTGCACCATTGGGCATTGAATGAATGTAGACCAGCCATTAAGGCATAACATTATCACCTTCCATGTATATACAAAATATTTAGAGCTGTTTGACTGTACTTGTCAGGATCTGTGAGACAGGCAAAAGTACAGAAAAATCAATTAATCTTATCAAGCTTCCTTAAAAGGTAGTTGTTAACTGCAGGATTCCTCTCTATGTGCAGGTTGGAGGTGGATCAGATTAATCCACTGCCAGTCATCTCAGCTGAATCAGGGTGGGCTGCCAGACCAGAGCAGAGTAGAATCTGGTCTTCCAGAACCATAAGAATTTCAGTGCTCTAAGAAAGTTTCCAGTCACAAATCAAGCCAATCACCTGAACATGACTTTGAACTCAGGATCCTGAGAAAGTTGGAATAGATCCAGACAGAACATTTCACCCAGTTTTGCTCTTCAGTTTTAAGTGGGGGTAACACAAAGAAGAAAAATTAGTTTTGTTCTATAGGAGGAACGTCACCCATTAGAAAACATTGAAGACATAAAACTAACTTTTCTGGATTTGTGGCTTGACTTTGTCTTTCCTTGTGTTTGTGTTTTTGTTTGGGGTTGGGTTTTGTTTTTGGGTTTGTTTTTTTCCAGTGGGAAATTTGTCAAAAGAGTAACTAGAACAGGATTGATGCTTGATGAAATTATATTTTTTTAAAAAGAAAACATTTTCTCCAAAATTCCCTATCCATCTCCAGTCTACCTCTACTTTAACATCAAAGAAGAAAGTGAGAGATTCTCAGATTTTCATAGAAAGGGATCTTTCACCCATCTGAATCATATTTAAAGTTGAATCACAGCTCTTACTAGATAACGCACACTGTGACCCAAAGATCAGTGCCATGGCTTTCTATTGATGCAATAGAAATGCCGCAGATTTATTTGGAAGTATTCCCTGTCCTCTTGCTCTCAGAAGGGCATTCTGTTCCTTATATGTTGCAATATCTACATGCTGCTATGCTCTGACCACACATGTTCATCTTACCCCACTCAGCTGCATTATGTCAGGACACTATTAAATATTTACCTTCTGCAGCATAATGCAGCACTTAAACGCTAAACTTGCCATTTCTGCCAGACAAACATAAACTATAGCAGGGCTTATAAAGTTATAAGTTCCAGATGGTGATGAATAAGTAATGTTCCACCCTGGGCCTAATTGCTCTAAGTTTCTAGATACCTGCAAACCATCAATTATACATTACAAGTGCTGCTCCTTAATTGTTTCTTGCTGGCATTTCAAAAGAAAATGTAGCACAACAATGGCACTGTACTTGCAGGAAATTTCTGTTTGAAAACTCTCTCTTTACCATTACTAGATTTTTAAACTGTTCCTTGGCTCTGAATGAAGTTTACAAAGCTGGCATTGAAAAAGTTCCCTGAAGAGAAAAAATGGGAGTCCTCACTGCCTGTTTTATGATAAAAATGGGAATTTACTTGCTGCATGACGGTCATTGTGCCTAATATGTAATCCAATAAGAGGCTGGGCACTGTGCTTCCCTTATTAGTGATTTCAAGAGGCCGATCCATTAACTTGGAATTTTACCCTAATTCAGTCTCCACTAGCAGCAGAAAAAAAATGACTACTGAGTATTTCATAGTACCCTTCCAGCTCTGGAGAAAGCATGTTGCTAGCCTGGTTACAAGCTCAGCAGGAGTTAGCTGCCCTTGTCTTTCACAGATCAGCAGAGCTATCTTGCCTGGTGAGCTCAGTTGCATTTCTGCACCTCTTGACCCAGCTCTCTCCCATTGCAAATGCACCTCTCCAAAGAGTTGGTGGGGCTTGCAGAAGACCTCCAGTGAAGAGCATGCACAGTCTGCAGTTCAGACTGACCTCCAACAACCCACCTATCCCACCATGCCTTGCTGCATGTAGGACTGGCTTCCCTTTGTATTGGTCTAGGACATCAACACACTCTTGAAAGGTTGTACATGGGAGGTTACACCCAGGCACCCAAGGCTATGCCCATATCCAGTTCAAGGTTATGTCTATTTGAGTAGAATCATAGAATCGTTTTGGTTAGAAAAGACCTTTAAGATCATCAAGTCCAACCAAGTAAGTAAGTCCAGACAAGAGTAAGTTGGACAGTGCCAAGGACATTTGTTGGGGCCCCACAATATCAGCCTGTCTACTAATAAATTGTAAGGATGGCCCTGGCCTGGCTTTGCCTCCTCTCAGTGAGCACTGTCCCAAACAAACCCTGGGCATGGCTGGGAGTTAGCATGAGCAAGGAACTGCTCCCAACAAGAAGTTTGCATGTGGCCATCCTGCCTTGGAGACTGAGAAGTTTAATAGCTCAGAGAATGGCTGTTACATGTCAGCTGGCCTCGGGACCAGAGAATACTGCTGGCACTGCTCAGTGTGCAGAGATGAGGCTTATGGATACAGACATGCACTGCAGTCTGTACTGAGGCACAGGGAGCTGTGCACTGCCCTGCTTTAGAGTTCACCCAACGTCTGCACCAATCTACTTGGGGAAAAGGTAAATTTGGATTTGAGCAGGTCTCATACCACCTCCTCAGCAGACACTGCCTTTCTGTGGAATCTGAGTCAGTGAAGTACTCTTGATTCAGGTATTAATATATTATGCAGTCAAAGTTTAATTTTAACTTCAGTGAAGATTGGAAAACAACAAAACAAAACTGTATTCCAATGAACATAAAAGCTCCTGTCTGCTGAGAAAATAAATTCCACAGAATTATTGAAACAGAACATAGAACAAAATATTTCACCTCCTGCTACCTTTGTCTTGCAAGATTTCATGAGAGGAAAAATAAACACAATTTAAAAAATCACTCTGCCAGAATAAAAAGCTGTAGTGATTAAGATAATGCAGCTGAAAGATATCTGCAGCCTAGACCTGATGACTGATTGTATGGGTCAATTGAGAGAAAGAGTGATTTCTTCTCAGGGAATTCATTGACAAAATGGACCAAGGAAAATACATCCACCACATTGTCCCTGTCTTGGTCCTCAAATCAACATACTTGTCACTGTCACAGCTCTTGGATTCCACATACTAACTAGGGAGAAAGTATTTATTTCATTGATGTTTTCTGTTGTTTTCTGTGCTAGTAAACATCTGCAGTATAAAGGTTTAGGTTTCTGGCTGAAGGCAGGTGAATCATTCCCATCAGAATATTAGACTTCCTGAATGTCCACTTATTTTAAAGCTGAATTCCAATGTTAGGACTGGCATCTTGCTTGCAGATAGTTTGGTGGTGCTCCAAAACAGCACAGGAGCAGAACAGAAACATTTCCAGGTATTTGTGCAATTCGCTGCAGCTCCTTTAGTGTCTTCCCAGTTAATTTTGGCAGGAGGAACTGTACATGCTTTAGGAAGAAACCTTATTACTTAAGTGTTCCCCTACACCGTATAGCATCTGTCCTACATATATAGGCAGATGCTAATTTTTCTGTGTTGTTGAGTTTCCTATTGGGGTTTTGCATTTCACGGAGTGAACTCCTCTCCTCTCCTCTCCTCTCCTCTCCTCTCCTCTCCTCTCCTCTCCTCTCCTCTCCTCTCCTCTCCTCTCCTCTCCTCTCCTCTCCTCTCCTCTCCTCTCCTCCTCTCCTCTCCTCTCCTCTCCTCTCCTCTCCTCTCCTCTCCTCTCCTCTCCTCTCCTCTCCTCTCCTCTCCTCTCCTCTCCGTTCTTCCTCCATTCATACTACAGAGAGCATTCAGTACTCTGCTGATTACTATATATCCATGTGAGCTACAAAACGTTTTTTCCAAAAGTCCTGCGTATATGGCAGATAAAACCAGGCACTGTGATTCATTTAATGTAAATTTAGACAACAAGTATATACACAGCTACCTCTAGATTTTTCACCTCACCAAGTTTCCCAAATAGACAATCTTAAAGCATGATTCCTCTAACCTATTCTGTCTACTTCAGGATGTCTGCTTCCTGAAAATATGTAGACATCTAAGTGGTAGTCATTTAGTTAGCTGAATCTAGGTCCATGTGTCTCTTATTTGTCTTTCTAGCCGACTAGAATAATTTTTATATGTAGTCTCTGTTTGGCCCCACAGACATTTGTCAGCTAGCACAGCTGTTTTGCCTTCTGTGTTGTGTGCAGCAGACTCAACACTTCACCTATTGCTTATTTTGTGTATTTCTGCCCATCCACCTGCTTGGGTTGTTTTTGCATAGGCTATTCTTTCCTCTGTGAGTACAAGTGCGTGCTTTGGCCTTTTTAATCCCTTTCACAAGAGTATGGGTTGAACAACGACTTGACCCTCTAGTTCTAACCTACTGCCCCATTGCTAACGGTCAACATAGGCTGTTCTGGTGAAATTTCATCTCTTGGCGATTCAGAAGACACTCTGGGCTTCCTCCACCTCTGTTGGAATACGGATCCCAGCCAGTGACTTTGTCCTCTGTACAACCACCGTGAATCCAGCTGCGTATATATTTTATTTCAGTCTATCTTGTCACTTCACAACCTGGTCATTCAAGTGCTGCAAAGCCCAGGTGCCCTGTTTATCAAACAAAAATGTTAAAATCAAACCAAACCAAAAACAAAAGACTGCAGTGAAAAAAAAAAAAAAAAGTTTGATTTGGAGAAGATTGCATATACATATGCAGATATTTACATTTTTGTAGTAGAAAGAGGGATATAGAAGAAGAGAATTTTTGGGGTTGAAGGAAAAATTTCTCCACCGTTTTAAGTTGCCAGAGATAGAAATCAATAAACCCCAACTGTGCTCAGATGCACTATTTTCTATAATGATAGATTTTAGAGTTGGAAGAGGTATATTAGGTTTATCTAATCCATCTCCCTGTCATATAACTGCATTGTTCTTTACTGTACATTCTCCACTGTCTTTCCTGATTTAGCTTATAAAACTTGTACAGCTCAAAATAGCAGGTCAGAGACAAGACGTGAATAGTTAACTTAGACTTATTCTGTCCCCGTACTAAAATATGGCACTAGTGCATTTGTTCTGTAAGACTGTGACCTCTGTGTATTCTTGTCAGCTCCGTTGTGACATTGTATTTGCTTTACAGCAGTGAAAATACAAGAAGTTTAAGCTGATTCTGTCTGAGACTTAAGTATTTTGTCCCAGGTTTTTCCATCCATTTTAAAGGATACATATTTCTGTCTGATTATATATTGCTAAGTTACAGTGAGTGTAAAACACCAGTGCAAAAGGACAATCCCATGGAAGAAGAAGCAGGGTTCAGAAAAAGTCTGGTTGCAAGCCAGCCAGTATTGTAAAAAATTATTCATATTCTGCACACAACACACAGCTGTTAGGGGCTCAGGGTCCAGGAGGTGGGAGAGTTTAGGAACATAGCTTGAAATGATAAAAGGGAGCTGCAGAAAGACTTAGGAAACTGATCCATATGATAATGAGTGGAGCAGTTTCTGAGACCCTGAAGAGTTGCACATTAAATAATATGCCATTTGTCAGGTAAAATACCTTGGGCTTGATACTGATCTCACCCGCTCTGATGTTACAATGCTGCTTTTTCACTGACTCAGAGGAAGATGACCCTGATTTATACTAACACAGCTCAGAGCAAAGTTTGTCCCTTGCACTGGAACAGAAGCAGGTTATTAATGAATTCTGTTACAAGTTTAACCTTGTAGCCTCCAAAGATACTACCTTTTATATAGTTTAGGGAATTATGAGAGGCAGTGGGATTAGGAAAAAAAAAATCCTCAGGGGAAAAAAAAAAATTCATTCATTCATTCTGACTTCTAACTGGCTCCTGGGTCTTCCCATTACCTGCCATTCTTTCAATGCCAAGGATGCTTTCACTTCTGACCACGGCTGGCATGCTCCCGTTTTCTTCAAGAAGAATATTTTTCTTGTGTCACATATTCACATTTTCCAGTTGCTTGGTTTTCAGCTCAGGCATTCTGACAGTTGCTATTTCCAAGTTTGTTGTCAAACCCTCTTTTTTTTTTTCCCCACTCAGGAATCTCCGATACCTCTTTTCAAGAAAGAAAAAGGGAAATCTCAGTAGGCTATAACAGAGAATGACAGGATCACAGAAATTGCTATGACTATTGCTCTCACCTTAAGGCATATGGATTGCAAGTTAGCCATGCAATCACATGGCAAGGGAGATGCCGTGGCATAACAGATGTGGTGATGAGGAGATCCACTGAGACCCACTAAAATCCTTTAGCCTTATCCATGATGAGCATCTCCATCCCATTTGATCAGGAGTGTACTTCACAAATCCATTTCTTACTGTATGATCACAATCTTTCAGAGGACAACCTGGTTTGCAACACCTTGCTCTCTGCTTTCTCAGACCCAACACTAACATTACCCACCAATCCTTGGGACACTAAAATTGCAAATGGGGTATATTTTTCCCTCCTCTCTGAGAAGCCAGATCAGAACACCTGCAAGGATGCATGCACATTGATCTGTATTAGCTCAAAAAACTGTATGTGGAAATGGCAAGAGTCTGCTTTGGGATAATTTCTTGGCCGGTAGCTCTGCTGTTCTCTTGGTCACTTTCTCTTGTTGGTGCACAACGTTCCTAAAAGCAATAATATATTTATGGAGTTCTTCAGGGCACTGTTCAACAAAATGTTCTGTTCACATAAATAGGTCAAAAGTACAGAATCCAAGCTCTTGGGCTGGGACCAAACCAAAGAATGTCCATGCAGGAACATAATCCCTGATGAGCTCTGAACTAGATATTCCCACCAGGAAAAGAGAATTTGGAATCATAAGTGCCAGTTCAATGCAAATATTAGATCGGTGCTTTATAGGGCAAGCAAGATGTTAGGAACTGCCTTGAAAGGAACAGAAAAAAATAGCAAGCATTATTACACAACTCTATAAATCAATGGTGCTTCCATAGATTGCATATGATATACTGTCCTGATTCCCCCATCTCCAAAAGAATAGAGGAATTAGAGAAGGGTAACAGAGTAAGTAATAGATTCCATAGAAACAGAGAAAAAATACATGAGGTTCTTCTTCCTGGAACATAAAGAAATGAGAGGAATATAACAAAGTATGCAGCATCCTTGACATAAGCATCTGCTAAGGTCTTCTAACCTGCTGAAATCTGTAAGCTGAAGAATGTGTTTTGATATTCCTTGATCTCCTTTTTCATTAGCAATAACTGTTAGAACAATACATACTTCTGCCAGCTATAGGACTTAAGAATCTGTCCTTGAATATTGCTAAGAACTTCACACCAGTGATGGAGAAAAATGTCTAGTTCTGCACCAAAGGTCCTTTTTGGTCCACCTGCTATAGCTGCCCATCGCAATGCAATTACTGTGGCATCTGGACCAAAAGAGCAATGAATGATTCACAGCTATCTACAGTTGTTATCCAGTCAATAGAAAGAGATAGTCGAGGCACCACAGTTAAGCAGCTATAGAGTACAGCCAGATACACCTTTGGCTGACAGGCATTTTCTTTCATATATTTTGAATTTCTCTCATGTCACTTTTCAGCAGACCTTCAGAATGAGACGCCTTTCAAGCCATGTGTCTCACTCCATTGACCCAACAGGGAACTTAGCCATCTATGTTAGAAGGTTGCTTTATCAAGGACTTCACATTTATGTGCAAGCATGGAATCCAAGTGAGATGGACTGGATCTTACGATTTCCATTTTCCTCTAAGGAAATGGTAATAGTTTTCCCCACTGACAGCTGCCACCTTTGTTTAGATTTTGATTATAATCATCCATGGAAGGAAAGGAATACTTATGGAGCAACATGGAGTCTTTACATGCTATTTAAATAATGCAGATAATTATGACATGTTCCAACTAATTTTTGCCCTGAGTTATTCTGACTTTCTGAATGGAACAATAGCAACAAAATAAATGACCAGGAATGGGGTTAATTCTAGCTACAACAGTTAACACAATTCCTTAAAGGTAAACCTAGAATAGATGTACAAATTCCAGCAAATAGCACTATCAAATAACCCCAGAATTTCCAGTTCAGATCCTCCTTAACTGAAATCTTTCCGGGCCTGGTGTGTGTTTTCCTAGTCTGATGCAACTGCTCTTTCTTGCTTATTAAAATTTAAAAGACTAACATGTTGTTTGAAATTTCAATCTACTGACACACAGCAAAGTATGACCTGAGTAACAAAGCAGAAGAACCTGCCATTTAGAGTGTCACTGGAGCCAGATTTTTAAAGGTAGGTTTTTTTTTCTCTGAATTTCCAGGTTCTTAAGCACCTTTAACTATCTGGCCCTGCGGCACTTTAAATGCAAATGATAGGCAGACTAATTCAGTAGCTCACTTGGAAGATTTAAAGAGAGGAAAAGAGGACCTGCCTGCTGGAACACTGAACCTAAGGTACAGCTGTTCAAGAAGTACAGCAAAGGACAGGTTTGAACGCAAGAGAACATAATGTACGAGTTAAATAGGTTCTTTCTGAGCTTGTAGCAGACTTGCTCTTAGCTTTCACTCCTTTCCAATTTGGCATCTGGCCCGACTTAAAATTTCCCTCTACTAGCATTGGAACAAATTTAAACCCACTCCAGAAGTACATTTAATTCAGAGCTTTTCTTTTCCCTCCACCTTTTCCGATAGCTGCCCAGTTGTCAGGCAAAATAGTACTGCCCCACTCAGTAGAATGAGAGAGATACCGGCCTAAATGCAATGCCCTCCACCTTCCAGAAAACATTCAGAGGTTTCTTCCATTAACAAGATATTCATTTCAGCTGAAGAACGCATCCACAGGGGAGGAACTGGTCCAGCTCATTTTCATGCTGATATATTTGCTTCTCTGGAAACTGCAGAGCAACAGCATCACTGCTGCAGCGCACAGCTTAGAAGCCACTAAATGACACTCCTGAAAACAGGCATAAAAGGTTTTCTGTCTCCAAAGTCTCTAGTCAAAGAGGCTGGACACACTGCAGAGCTATGAGATAACACAGTACCCTGTAGTCTGAAGCAGATTAACGTGGGTCTGCAGAGAAACTGTATCACTTGTGTGGATTGACTGAGTGCAAAAGTTACTGAAATCTAAATCCTTGATTTCATCCAGGAAATTTGGACCTGGTGTCCAGCTAAATAAACAGCACAGATTTTCAGCAAAATGAGTCTGGGATCAGAAAGCATTACATGCACTTTAAAAATCAGGGAAGAAAGACACAGCATCACAGTTCACAATTTCATATAAGTGTGTGTTCATGGGTTCAACTGATGTGTTCAAGATCAGTAGTTATAAACTTCTCTGCTGCACACTATGTTACTTAATAATAACCTACAAATGGTGACAACCTATTGTCACCACCTTGAATTACTAAGCAGGGGTCCACAGTTACATGGGTCTTGTTTTAAGAGTCCTCAGATTGCAAAAGATTGAAAGCCATTCTCATGGGTGATATATTTTTTCTGTGAGAAATGGACTGAAATAAGTACAAACTGAGTAGCCATTGTTTGTCTAACTGTTTCACATTTCTTTTCAGAAGGCAATTTATATTGCAGTTGACAGAAAGTCAGGTTTCAATAGACAAGAATATCAACCAGATCCTTTGTGCTGTGACACTGAAAAAGTTTACTGCTTATAGAAGATCTCCAATGTAATGATGATGTTCTCAATATGTCAGGGAAACATTAATGACGAGTGTTGCTGAAGGCTGAGAAGAAGAAGGTAAACAAAACCATGCTGAAATGAGTGTGGCAAAATCAGTTGCTAACTTTACAATTAAATTTACAAATTAAAGAACTGAATGATTTTTCCCAAGTTATTACAGAAATGTAGAAAAACCACAGAGAGTAAATTAGAAACCTACTTATTTAACTTCCTTCCTTCCTTTTCTCTCTTTCTTTCCTTCTCTTCCTTCCCTCCTGTCTTCCTTTCTTTCTTTCTTTTCTTCCTTTTTCTTTCTTTTCTTCGTTCTTTTTCTTTCTTCCTTTCTTCCTTCCTTTCTTCCTTTCTTCCTTCCTTTTCTTCCTTTCTTCCTTTTTTCTTTCTTTTTTCTTTCTCTCTCTCATTCTCTTTCTTTTCTTTCTTTCTTTCTTTCTTCCTTCCTTCCTTCCTTCCTTCCTTCCTTCCTTCCTTCCCTTTCCTCCCTTCCCTTCCCTTCCCTTCCCTTCCCTTCCCTTCCCTTCCCTTCCCTTCCCTTCCCTTCCCTTCCCTTCCCTTCCCTTCCCTTCCCTTCCCTTCCCTTCCCTTCCCTTCCCTTCCCTTCCCTTCCCTTCCCTTCCCTTCCCTTCCCTTCCCTTCCCTCCCCTTCCCTCCCCTCCCCTCCCCTCCCCTCCCCTCCCCTTCCCTTCCCTTCCCTTCCCTTCCCTTCCCTTCCCTTCCCTTCCCTTCCCTTCCCTTCCCTTCCCTTCCCTTCCCTTCCCTTCCCTTCCCTTCCCTTCCCTTCCCTTCCCTTCCCTTCCCTTCCCTTCCCCACACAAATCCCACCAACTCTTGGCAGGATAGCTGGAATCACAGTCATTCTTAAAATAGGAGGCATTCATTAGTAGCTGCAACTGCAGACACAGCTTTCCCCTCAGCTTGAATTCAAGCTTTGCTTTTTTGTTTGCCAGAGAACACATCCTATATGCAACGCCATAAGGCAAAGAGACATCTGCAGGTAAAGATCTCGTATTCACTTGCTATACAACAAAGAAATGCCAGGGCAAACTGTCTTCAGAAAGGATAGTTTCCACTGTAAGAAAAAAATGAATTTAACATGCCTTCAGACAACTAATAAAGGTAAGTGTTATTCCAATAAACCCATTTTTTAAGCTGTTCCTCTTTTTCTATCATGGACATAGAGAAAATATGAACAGCATATTCATGAAATATGAAATATGATCACTGAAATATGAGTAATCATTGTTCAAGCTATATTTAATTAACTTTAAGGATTTGAAATCATTGGAGGAAGGATTTCAGCCATATATACTCCATTGACTGGTATTATGTGTGACATACAGATATCTCAGTGGATTTAGATTTTTCAATGGAGACTCTGAAGTTAAAATTCCTGCACCATTTTTCTTAACAACACACAAAAAAAACCCCAAAGACTTCCACTTGACTGTTTTTTTCACATTTATCACTCAGGGTGCACAAGCCAACATTTCAATGAGCTGATTAATTTGGGATGTTTGAATTGTGTCACTTTTTATCCATGGTCTAGAAAAAGCCAGTATTAGTGGACAAAAGTAGTCTGTGGTCCTTAATATCTAGGAATGTTTGCGCCTGAGGAATTTTATCCATGTCCACTCACGAAGTAAGCCATGTGTATCCACGACATCCACAATGGCATCCCAGACAGACTAAGGCAGGGTCCTCGATGTGCTGGATCCTTCTCCCTGCACAGTCACTGGAAAGGAAGGTGTGATATCTCAGCTAATTCAGAATACAAGATTATTTGAACATGGCCCATCTTTCTCTCTTTTTTCTGGATTTCCATCTTTTTCTCTGTCTACCTAGGCTCCAGCAGCCCTGGAGAAACCAGGGCCAGATGTCAGTGGCAACACTTTGCAAAATCCCACCATGAGTGAGGCTTTGACGCCATGCTCAGCTCCTCAGCTCCTGTGAAGATACACCATCTGACTTCTGCCACTGCCCTCATTTGACATGGTCCGCTCCTTGAAAACGTGAACTATTTCAACTCAAGATAGTTTGACAGGTAGGAAATACGTTATCACAGCTTCATCCTTTTCCAGGGAAGAAGGATGAAGTGAAATGCTCTTTTCACTGGAATCTGTTCTATTTACAAACACTTTTCTCTGCTGTTCTATTTCAAACCCATATAAACAATTATTAGAAATGCAGATTTGTTTCTTCCAAAAGTAACTGTGTTCTGCAAACCACTCGAGTGCTGTTGACCATGACTAATGTTAGCTGGCAAGGCTCACAGGGGCAGCAGCTTTTGGAGGCAGCTAGATCTGCTTGTGGCATTTCCCTTGGAAAAAAAAAAATAGAGAAGCTGAAAAATTATGCATGAAATGTACTTTACAGTCTGAAAAACACTGATTTACTATTACTACCTAGAGTAAATACAAGCACACACTGAGAAAAAGCCTCTTACATGGGAGTCCTTCATTTATATGAAGGTTATGAGTACACTGTAATTGTAGCAAAGTTTTGTGCAGGCTTTTTAACCAAGGACTTCCAGGTCGCTGTTACCCAATAATTACAAAGAATTCAGTTTGCCTCTTTTACTTTCTCACTTTGCAAACTGGTATTGCATCAGTGAAAAAGCCTGTGCTGTCACAAGCCCGCAGCAGACTGATTTGCAAATGAAGATACATTTGTAAAAACTAACAGATTCTTAGAGATATGACACACAGAAAAATGAGAGAAAATAGGCAAACTACATTCCCATCATTACAGTTTCATAACAGTCTTCCTCAGTCTTCTTCCTGTGGGTATCTGAGCAGAGGTCAAAGCTCAACTGATTAAATGTAGGCATCTGCTTCAGGTAAGATGAACCACACTTTAGATTCCATTGGTTGTTTGACAGAGCAAAATTTCTAGGACATAACTTTTAAAATTTATATTTACCTATATAACTTAAAAAATGAGAAATATATGATACTGCCATCCTTTATATATAAAGAAATATGCTGAAATTAGTATTAAATTCAGGACATTCGAACAAAGTATAATTATCTTAAGATAGCTGCAAATACTGTACATAAGACAGCAGTGTTATTAAAAATAATTATTTTATTTATTTACTATTATATAGCAATTTACTTGCTACAGAATAACTTCTTAATTTCATAAATACTCTTTACAACTGGAGCTTGGTACGTTCTAGCATGAGATCACTGACAATATCAGGACCTGACTCCAAAACCATCCTTCTGCGCAGTCACTGTTGTTTGACAAGCTAATTATTAATCCAAATGCATACAAACATGAATGTGCTGACATGTTTATAGTAGTTAAAGGCCAGTGAAAATTGTTTTTTTAGTGCCCAACATTTTCAAGATTTGTGAAATTTTGGCATTTTCCAAGAAAAGAGAGAAATAAACCAGCCAATGGTAAGAGTCCAAAGAAAGGGAGAAAACTGATCTACAGCCAAAGCATGATCTAAGATCACTGGACTCCAGAAAGCATTTCTAGACCTGCCAATGACAGTTCCATCAAAACAGACCCATTTCTCAGAAATGCTTTTCAGTAAATTTGATGATTTCTGAAAAAAAACATCATTTTCTCTGGAAAGTCCCAGGCTGGCAGTTGCCTTCATTCATTCATTAAACATTATCCAAAATACAAATGTCCTGGAATTCAGTGTCCCTGTGAGCAAGGTAAGAATGATCTCCATTTTACACATAGAGAGGTAGAAAATGTAGCAGCTTTTCCAAGGTTCAAGGGAAGGTCACATAAGAACCAGTTACTATAAAGTATTTATTCTGTAAAACGTGCTTGTTTTAGCATTACTTAATTCTCTAATCACTTTGCCCACCCTTTTTCTTCTTCAGTCTCACTGTTGGGTCTTGTTACTGTCAAATATTTTAATCTTTCTTAGACTATATTTTCTTTTTAAATATTTGTACAAGGACGTATGCAAAGGAGCGCTGAAAGTTGACTGGGTTCTTTGGAGAGGAAGATAATAAATAGCATTAAGAAGAATCCTGATTAGAAATCAGTTTTATTGGCTCCCAAACTTGCCAACTCACAAGTTCAATTCTTTCTGGGGAAGTACTTTAATGACTCAAACAATATGCAAAAGAAAGAAAATATTGATGTCCCTAATAGAAGTTGTTAATCACTCCAGCTTCCCAAATTTATCCAGGGGACTTGAGAAGCACTAAGGTTCCCATCTATCAGCCTTGCATTGCAGCAGAGGTTTAGGAATGAAATGGGCAATTGTCTCCTCAAACAGACATTCTTAAGCTCATGAATAAATATTTTTGAAAACCTTATCCAGAAAAATTTGAGATTAAGCAGGAAAACATTTAAATACTTAGCTACAGAGAAAGACAGTTGAGAAAAGGAGGTAGACCAAATTTCTCTCTGAGAGTGAAATGAATTTCAAGGGCCTAAGTGAGATGTAGCATAACTGTATCCCACACTTCATCATAACATATACACACATGGGAAGAGATTTAAGGCTCCCTAGACCTCCATTCATTTATTATTTTCACGCTTATTAGTGTTTCTCATTGCAAAAATCTGTTTAAGGTGGGGTTTCTTGAATATCTACATATATAAATATATATTTCTGGCTTTTTGCACTATAATTTCTTCATTTATAGTTGAAAAGGTTGCCAGAAATAAGGAAAGAAACTATATACTACTGTAGAACAGTGCTATGCAAAGATTTAGTACAGACAGCTAAAGGACTTCATGAAGGTCATGGAATAAAGTAGAATAAAACTAGAAAGAGAAAAAAACTTTCCAAACTGTAATTTTAGCATAAAATGTGAGTGAAATTTTAGCCATATAGCTCTTGTACCCTAAACTGATCCCAAGTGCTGTTTGACATGTCCACTACTGGAATTTCTTCTTATTCAAAATTCATGAAATGTGAGCGGGTGTTTTGCACTAGAATCTGTGGAGATCAAATGTAATCCTTGGGAAAATCACCATGAAAATATAAAAATAGTCCTGTTATGTATATCAATTGCCTGTAATTTTGTCATCAGAACTGTAGCACTCATGATTGATTGTACGTATCAGAGATCAAATGAAAAATATAAGTTTTTTGAATAGTACACAGTTCATTATGGTTCTTTTAATCCACAGAGTTTTATGAGCTTTAGAAAGGACTCCATATAAAATTAAACAACATCTATCCAAAGAAAATGCATTCAGAACTCAATGAAAGCAGTGAATCTCAGTGAATATTCAGCTTTGCAGTGCTTTGCACTGCTCAAGGATACACTGCCGAAGTCCTTATTGCTAAAGAACACCCTAATGCTTCTTTCTGTTAGCTAAAAGACTAAAACATAAAAATAACTGCAAATATTTATCTGTCATTATAGGGGCAGATCACTATAAAGAACAAGATAACCACTTTGCAATATTGACATATTTACTTTAAATGTAGTAAAGGCTTTCCTCTAAATCTAAAACAGTGACGATAGTCTTTCATACTCTTAAGTGAGGAGTAAATTTAAGTAGAGTTTTTGTTTACTGAGCCTCCCAAATTATGAATTTTTAAATAGAAATAAAATACTCAGATACAATAGATGGGATTCATTTCACTTCATATGTTTCATATTGTAGACACCTCGTTTTGAGTTAGTCCCTCAGTCATCTTTCTTTGTAGCCAATGCAGAGAAATAAGAACTAGGATTCACCTCAGCCCACTGTAGAGGTTAAAAACAGTTCAGATGAATTAGACAAAAAAAAAATTATTTCTCATATCTGATAATTTTATTCAAGTTCAGCGGTTGTTAAAGGCAACAAACCCGGAGCCTGTTGGAGGTCTGTAAGCTGCTGGAGCTCCATTGCTTTATGTAAAACTACAGTGATTCACTACAGGAGAAGGTCTGACTCAGGGACTTCTGAAAGTCAGTGACTTCTACAAATTTTGAGGTCATCATGGTTTGGGAGGGGGCAAAGATTTTTATTTACTACAGCAGTTTAGTTTGCCCTACAACCACTGATCACCACCACACTTAAAGCAGAAAGTGTTTACAAGCTCAACAGTAAACTCTACACTGCCTCTTTACAACAGATTGGTGGTGTTAGCAAGGTGTCAGGCACCAAGGTAATACTGACCAAAGCTGCACTTATGGCTCCCATAAGGCACCTATAATTAATGTACAGTAACAGTATTCTCCATAAGAGATCCCATTCAATGCATTAAGACATTTTAATGAGCAAAATGCATGAATTTTCTAATTTGTTGCCAGATTAAACCAGATTACTTTACTTTGATGCCCATGACTTGTCCCTGAATAGACCCTTTTCTCATCCAGGTTATGCAAAGTTGGCACCATGTAACAAATTTGCATATGTCACAACAACTACTTTAAAAATTCACATTGCTCAGGCACGCAGACTTAATGAAGGACAGATGACAAAAAATGTAGGACCTGATTTACCGTATCATAAGAAAAACAAACAAAACTAAGCTCTTGATGGAAACTCAGAAGAGTTTTAGACTAAACTACCATCCCAGTAGATTCCCAATTACATTTCTAAGTATTCCAGTATTATGATCATGCACTAGATTCAAACATGGTTTGCTGGTTTGCTCTAAACATGGTTAACTCTATCTTGGACTCGCTGTACCCAGGGCAATACCTTAATACAGGAACTCATCTGCTTAGCCATGAGGCACAGGAGAACCATGCGTTCCCAATGCTTGTCAAGGTTCTCTGAATAATTTTGTCACGGGATTACCCCAAAGGCCGCAGAATCCTCCTGCTTGTACATAATCCATAAGGGTTTAGCTGAGAGGCCTTTTTTGGCAGGCATATGGTATGTCCCAAATCGAAAAACATGCAGTAGTTTTGCAGGTGTGTGCATTTCCCATCAGTACTTAACATGGTGGGCAGAGTCTTACTCCAACATGTGGAGGATCAGCAATGATGCGCCTGCTTTCAGTAACTAACACAGGACACTGTAATCATGTCCAAGACCACAGATGGCCTCATGGATGACTTGCCCAAGGATCCAGATTCTGTTATGACTGTTGTCAGAGTCATGTCAAATATTTCAAAACATTGCTTCAAGAAAAAATTCCAGAAACATCAAAAATGCTCCTTGGTCCTTAAATTCACAGCAGTTGCTTAAAGTAAAAAAGAAAAAAAAAAAACAACAAACCAAAAACAAACCAAAAAACAGCAGACCCTTGAAGAAGTAGCAGTTGCGCCCTTCTGTGAGTGCTCATCTTAGCTCTAGCTTTCAGCTCTCCTGGACTGTTTTTTTATTCCTGTTATGAATGAAGTAGGTGTTTGTACTCATAAGAGGACAATATAGGAGAAACACAAAATTGTCCGCTGCTACAAGTGTGCAATCATAGGGCCTGTTGGCACCATAAACCTTCCTTGATTTTCTGTCATATGGCATCCAGCCTCAGCACTTGTTTTAATCTTTGTTACTTTCCCAAGTGCATCTAAACATTTATGCAGTGTCGGTCTAAGGCACTAACTCCAATTATATGATTAAGTGTAGGCAATAAGAAGCAAGTAATACTTTCAGTGTATTTGCTTTGTGAGGAATCACACTCAGCTGGGTCAAGATGACCTGACAGATACTTCTACAAGCCATCTGTTTCTGCATAACACATACACTGTTTCTCAGTGCAATATTAACCCTTCTCCTGATGTTTCATTGATTATCCTAGATTGCTCTTTGGTAGGGCATTTTGCAAAGGCCAAACCCTGTAAAAGCACTGACACTAGGAAGACCCAAAGACACTGTAATTTTTACTGTCTCGGGGAGAGAGCCTATCAGTACATTCTTATCATTGGCATCATTAGTAATATTACACAGAATCATAGAATATCTCAAGTTGGAAGGGACCCATAAAGATCATCAAGTCCAACTCCCTGCTCCTCGCAGGACTACCTAAAACTAAACCCTATGACTAAAAGCATCGTCCAGATGCTCCTTGAACTCTGACACCATTAGCATCCTCACATTTCAAGAGAACCATGAACATTCATCCTGTTTCAGGAAGACAGGTAATATCAAAATGCAATCAAAACTGATAACTTATTTACTCTGTCATTCACCCTGTCTCGATTCCTCCTCGAGGTATAATCTCCTATGTTTCTGCCTTCATTTTCTTGGTGTTCTGCTTGAGACTCCACAACCAACAGCTTTCCTAAAACATCGTCATTGACAAGCTTTTGTTGTAGGCAGCACTTGAATTAATCCTGTTCTGAATCGTGCCTCACTAAATTCATGGGAATAGGCATATGTCATCTACCAGTGGTTTCTGAGCTGCAGGCTACAGAGTAATGGCGGCAATTACAAAGGGAGTATTTATCCTCCTTTTATCATTTTACTGTTGACACTGATAGCATTGGACATTAGCCGCTGGAGGACAGCCTTTATAAAGTACTCCCACCAGGCCCTGGGCCCACCAGACTGTGGCTACAGCATTGAGATTTCAGCACTTACAGTACCATGATAAAGCCAGTATGGCAGGCAACGTGTTGTTCATTTTAGAAGTTTCATATTCCTGAAATATTCCTCACTATGTCATATTCACCTTTTTTAATGTATCTTTGGCCATGTCTAAGAAGAACACAGAGTTGCTGAAATCACATCCCTTCAAACAGCAGCTGTTCAAGATGTATCCCTGTTTTCCCTGTGTCATTCTTACCACCAATTTACCTGGTAGGGACAAATAAAAAAAAAATTTAAAAATGAGATTACATGCCTTTAGTTTTCTGGAACCACCGTGTCTGCTGACCTAGCAGGCATTGCAATGAGGGCTGCTGTGGGGACCAGGAATTAACCAGAAATTAGAGTGGGATCACAAGCTTTTCCCCAGGTGGAATAGCTTTATGGAAAGAGAAACAGAATGGGGCAACCAAAGAGTCACTGGGTCAAAATGTATTTTTGGATCTGTTGGCTATGATTGCAAAGCCATGGCAGCTAGCACAGTCCCTGGCCTTCTGCATAGGCAGTGATTTGCTTCCTCTCCTGCTCTGCAGCGCAAGGTTTGCCACAGTGCTGCTCTTCATGAGGCTGCTCTGTAACCAGGGTTGCAGAAATATGGGTTGCATAGAAGTTAAATATAACCCTTCAAAATGAGAAGGAAAACAGAATGAAATTCTCCAAGCAGTGTAGCCGAGGAGGTGGGAGTATGTGTGATATGTGCAAGAACCACTGTGCAGGAACAGAAGGAGAAGGCATGTATTTCTGAAGCCAATTTTACTATCAAAAGTAGCATTTTGTGAATCCACCCTCTCCTTAAGCATCCCATTTAACCAGCTTGTGCTAAAGCACACCAGGTTTGGGGTTTGTTCTTTTTCTCACCATCCTTGTATGTGTCTTCAACAGTTTCTATATCTTTCCTCAAGTCTGTGTTTGCACTTTGCCTGTTTTTCTGTGTTTCTATCAGCTGTCTTGTCTTGTGTCTTATTTTTTTCTCTTCCTTATTTAGTTTCTCTTCTGTCTCCCTGGCTTACTGTGTTCTCCTGGCTTCCTTCCAGCTTTGCAGCAGTATTTGTCCTCACAGCATCTTGCAAGGTTCCTTGTGCAGCTAGGTCTTTTTTTCCTAATTTATTACAGATCCTAGATTTTCCTTTTAGACCTATCAGACTTCATTTCCAAGTGCAACATTTTTAAGTGTATATTTGAAACACTCCCACCAACATCTGTTCCCCTATTAAAAGTGCTGTATTTTGCCATTCAGAAGAAAAAGCCTTTCTCTGTAGAGATGCTGAATAGAAAAACACAATTCTGCTAATAAGAAATAGAAGAGAAGAAAATTTCTCTGGGGGAAACAACCCAGCTAAAAACACAGATACAAAATATAAATGTATCGCTCCAACCTTGGATCACCAACAATGAGACTTGATGGGACTTGGAAGAGCAAATGAGGCATATCCTTTAATTAACTTTTAACTTAAAAAAAATAAAGTAACTATTCTGATAACAGAGCTATAAAAACTGTTGTTTCTATGACAGGAATTCTCATGACCCTTAGTAATAAATGGAAGTTAGTTCATAGCATCCTCTGAGGTAGACAGACATTGGGCACAATTCAGTTTCCTAAATACATGCAGCTAAAGTGAGTCCTCGTTTTGGGTGCTGTGGGGCAGCCCACCTGACCTCCAGCTGCTGCTCCAGAGAGTGCTGATTTCTTGTAAGTCCCGTGTCCTACCTGCCAGCCCTGTGCAGATGTCTGGGATGACAATGGTGCCTTCAGTCGTATCCCATGCCTAAGCTTAGGCAACTGAGGCAAGCCTGTATTGTCAAGCATCTTTTGTACCAAGGTTAGAAGACCCAGAGGAGATCAAAACTAAGTCTTCCACAGCTGAGGTCAAGCTGCCCTTACATAGACATCCAATGTGATCCAAGATGCTTCTGGACTCTCCACATCTGTTCTCCCTTTCGTTCCATGACTTATCTGCCAGCCCCATCTGTGTGGATGTCTTGGGTACTTTAGGTTGTCTCAGATGGTGCCTCTGTTTATGCGACTGGATCACGCTCACTAAGGTGCAATCACTGTAACTAATTAAGATGACTAAATTGAGATTGGTGTTTAAAGGCATGCAGCTGCCTCGGCTCCCGTTACAGTCAATGGATATCTAATCAATACAGTCAATGGCATGCAGAGAGTGATTCAGATCTCCCAAAAGGAGGCACCTAGTGACTGATCTGCTGAATTATCCTCTGTGGTTTGCTGACTAGATTGATTGCCTCTCTGCTGACTTAGACACTTGTTTTCCACATAGACATTTACATGCGGACCTTTGTATTGTGCTGTCTGAACTTCAGACTGAACCCTGCCCACAGAGGCCATCATGCACGCTAAATATCTCATTGGTTAAATTCTAGAAAAGAAAGCCTTTCAAATCCTAGACATGTTTCAGAAATCTGGAGTGAAGTGACACATCAGGGCTCCATTCAGTCATATACACGAAGGTGTCTAATGTCCTTTGAGATGCACTAGGGTGTCCAAAGATACCCAGATGGAGCTGGTAGATGTGACATCGAACCTACAGGAGACCTATGTGCTTTAGGATGTCAAACTCAGGCCAGGCAAGATAACCCCAGACATCTCAGATGGTGCTAGACACCTATGCTCAGTGCAGCTGCACTGTGGCCATCTCAGGAAGTCTACATTAAAATCAGACAATTATTATAAGCACCATATCTCAGTTTTGACCACATGACAATCCTTCCTCTCCTCAGGTAGTTCATGTAACTGTACTGCTCTGACCTTGGAAGGCTCTCTTGGAGGAAGCTGCAGAGTTTCCTCTATATTCATTTACAACTAAGAATGTTTTTTGGTTTGGTTTTTTGTTGTTGGTTTTTTTTGTTTGTTTGTTTGTTTTATTTCTGCAATGCATCATGAGGATCAGATGATCTCAAACTACACATCAAACATCCTGACTTCACCTGAGGCTGGATGTGCAGCAGCAATCCTCTTTTTCATGGACTAACAATTGTAGGTATTTCCTTTGCTTCCTTGCCTGCTTTGATGATGGGAGCCTTCCTATTTCTTTGGTGTTCTCCATGTCATCCCATTCATATCTTATCTTCCTTTCTAAAACATTGTGCAATGTCCCCAGTGAGCACCTTTCCTGCCTGTCCTCCATAATTTCCATTCAAACCAGAGGTCATTCTCCTGCCCAATCTAGTTGTTTGTTTCTTTCTGATATTTCTATTCCCAAGCTTTCCTGTCAGACAGTTGAAATGCACAGATGACATTAGGTGCTTAGGTATAACACAATCCCCTCTCTGCAAATATGCTGTTAATGGAGTATAAAATGTACTTGATACAATGCATACAATGATACAATACATCTTGGATCCTAGATAAGTCCTATGGTGGGCATGTCAGTATTATCACCGTGGCTAGCCAGCAGTTACAAGAAACCCAGTGAAATTCTGAGCATGATGTAGTGCTCCATGTCTCTCTCTCTTTCTGGAAAATAAACAATTATGGCCAAAATCCATCTACAAGATGTTATTGCAGAATTAGATATGTCTTGAAGTTATCATTGTTGACAGTGGCTGAGCTTTCCCATACCAAGGTCTAACTACTCTTAAACTTGTGAAACAAAGTAATATTTGTACATATTCAGTACAGCTATACAGTAGGGCTGACTGATTATTTCTCATTGTAACAAAATTGCAATAATCAAAGAATCCATCTGTATTCCTAGAAAATATTCAGCTTCTTTTAGAAAACAGTTTTTCTCTTTTGGCTCCCAGTTTACCAGCATCATTTTTCCAGCTGCAATTGACCTGGCCATCCCTTGAGCTGAACTTTTTCACCTTCTAACTGTCCTCATTTCAAGCCTCTGTGAGTCAACAGTTTCCAAAGATGGGCTTAGATTTTAAATTTTGATTCTGCTTTTTGTGTTTTTCTCTTTCCAATGGAATATTGCAATCTTAAAGATACTGGCTAGATGAAGTCTTTGTCACTACAGATGTGAGCTTGTGTTTAATACTGATGGCCGTCCTCAAGCCAATTGCAAATGACTAGAGAGCTTTGATCTCCTTAGGGAGAGAATTTTGAATAATTAATTACTTCAGCCCTATTAATTTTTGAAGTAAGTAAAAGAAAGACTTATCTTGGACTCTAGGACTGGCAAAGCCGACCCAGACGCTGAGCCCTGAGGAGTTAAGAACACCAGGTTGTTCAGTTGAAATATCTGACTTCTTTTGTACTGCAGAAAATATACTCCTGGTCTGGCTCAAGCTTAATAAGTAGGGCTTTCTTTTTGGAAATAGCATTTATTTCAGTGAGATTGCTGGTAGAGGAAGATACTATTCAGTTTTCACGTGGTGGCAGAATCCAACCACCAGGTGCAACACCTCTTACCTTAGAAAGGCTTATGCCTTTCTCATGTCAGATGTTATTTATGGCTGTGGCCTGTTTGGCCTCAGTGATTTTACGCATATGAACGTAAGTTTGCAATTGTAACAGTCGGAGAACCAAGCCTTAGATGATGAAGACTGGAAATCACAAATAAAACTTTGCTCAGTAACGCCACAGTCATCTGAGACAGGCAGCTCTGGGAAGGATTCAGCACTGATCTGGCTGCAGTGGGGGTGAAGGACAGCGAATAGCCCAGATCTGCCTCTGGAAATAGTCACACTTGTCCTGCAAAGCTGGAACATTCACTGATCTCCACCATGCTTTCCCACCTGTGTGTTGGCAGGAGTCCCTGCTTTGCTGTTGGCATGGGGGAAGTGAGAGTTTATAATCTGCTTTAGCACAAAATCACCTCACTTGGCTGCAACTGCTGCTGATGTAGTCGAGCTAACTTGTACCTGTGTATCAAAGGAGTGGCAGATCCCATAGCTCAGCTCTAGGGTCAGCAATGGGATGGCAGGAAATTGAGGGTTTTTTGCAGCTGTAGCATGACAGCAGAGGGAATGGGAGTTGGGACATGGAGTTGAGAGCTACGTAACAGTAAAATTAAAGAGAAACAATACATCAAACTAATTATTAAATTGTAATTAAATATGAACACCCTGATGTCCTTTGATTTATGCTTGTCAGAATGTAAGTCTGACAAATTATTTCTTCTGCCTATGTCACATGTGGAGCTGTGGCTATGGTAATTTATGACTATTAGAACCCAATGAAAAGTACTTGAAGACCCCAGTCCACAGCTTGGAGACTATGGAGGTAGGTGCCCAGAAATACCTGAGAAACAGGGGCTGAGAAGGATTGCATGGAGAAATACAAGCCAGACCTTATATTCCACTTTTCATTGGTGTTGGTGGGAGGATTTTTGCTATCCTGCCTGAGCACAGTGCATAATCAAAGAGTGGGAAGCACTGGGATGCAGAAAAGCCCTCAGGTACCCAAAGTATTAGATTAAATAATGTCAGCACAATTTGCATTTTAAACATCTTTATGGGGACTCTGTGGCTTGTGAATTGCTATATTGGATAACAAAATAGACTAAATTAAATGCCTTACATTTTGTGCAGCAGTCCAGTTTTTCAACTCACTGATTAAAGGGGGCTTCTTCCTTCCTCCTTCATTCCACAAAAAAAAAAACAAACCAAAAAAAACCAAAACCATGCAATCTAATTTTAGTATCCTCAAATGGGTGTTTCTTCAAACATGCACTCCTTTGACACAGCCGAGGAAAAAAACTATCTTATGAAAACATGCATTTTAGCCCTGTTCCTATTCATTTCTGAATGATTGCAAATGGCACTTTTAGCATCTTCTAATTGGAGTGTAATGGTGTATCACTAAATTTCATAACCTTGCAGTTTGGCTTTTATCACCTCTTATCATTTCTCTTAAACATCAAATTCAGCAGGAGTTATGGCTGCTTCTATTAAGACTGAATTAGACCCATGAATGGATGAGAATAATGTTGGATACACAGTAAAAATTAGAAGGGTTTAATGCACTCATGGTGTAGTGTTCTCCATTATGCTATTCTGTGTCTCTGTGTTTATAAGTTGTACCTGTCTTGCAAAACCACAGTGTCCAACAGTGGAAGCGACACTGATTCACTGCTTGGCTCTGACACCCATGTGAAATCTATATTGGTGTTTAACAATCCAAAAAGATTGCATTCCACCTGATCTTTTTTTTTTTTTTTTTTTCCCCAAGCTTCATTTCATCCAGTAAAATCTGCTTTAAAGTGGAGGACTGCCTATGTCATAACCAGCATATTCACATCTTGCGACTGTACATAGCACCATCACTTTCATGAACCTGAGTGTACCTGCAGATTGGTTAAATTTATTTTTCTAGAGCCAGTGAGGGCTTTGCAACTTTAATACTTCCAGAAATCATCTGAATTTACTCCAGCCCTCTCAGTTCAATATTTCAGGTAGTTTTTGCATAAAAGTCCCAACAATTTGGAGGGGAGGTAATCAGTATACTCCACAGAGGGAGTGGCTCGAAACTTAATCAGTAGCAAGTCAATTAAAAAGGAAGTAAAGCTATTCAGGATCAGCTTGCAATGCCCACAAATGTTAAAGCAAAAGGAAACAGAAAACAGCATTTGTAAGTTTTCTAGACAAATATTTTCCCTTACAGGTGGCTTAATACTTGGGAAAGCTCACAGATAGAATTGAGTAGGGAACAAACTAAATCAACTTCCACAAGGAAGTTGAGTCGAGTTGCTGACCTTTTGTTGTTGGTGGTGTTTTTGTTAGGAGAAAAAAAAACCAAACAAACTAAATATTTCTGCCTAAGATCCATGTAGACAGTTTGTTTAGATTCTTTGTAGTGTATGTATTATGTGTTTTTACGCTACATAAGATTTTAAAATATAATTTAAAAACATTTCAAGTAGATGGGAAAAGTAAAATACTTTTACTCTGTTTTACCCCTAAAATACCAAAACAGATAGTTTTAAGAGTATCATAGATGTTTCCCTTTATACTGAATGGATACAACAATCACTTTCACTAAAACTTAATTTCTTAACAAACATGATCATGCAAAAATTTCCCAAGCCACTCAAACCTCAATATCTGTGAGGATTCAGAGCAGTAGATACATGAATATAAAAGCAACTGCAGTCATTCCTCTACCTGTTTGTTTCTATTGCTCTTTTTCAGTGACTCCCACAACACCTAGAATGAGGTATTTCAGCTCTGTGTTGCCCTGGACTTTTTCCTCGTTACAGATAGACAACAGATTCACTCACTGAGCTTGTGGCCCTTCCTCACTACGTCTTCTGACAGCAGAGACTGGACACTAATCCAGAGCTCGGAAATGGGCTTCAGCTCGTGTTGAAGGCATGGACAAAATTAACAAGGGCTGTGTCAAGTTGCTGTGACCTAACAAAAACCCTACATCTCAGCCTGAAAATACTCCCATTTGTACGGCTGTCTTCATGCCTCTGTTAATGCACTACTGGAAGGTATCAGTATGTATTTAAGGAGCTTTCCTACCTTGGTGTGGACACTGTGATTTGACTGTTTGTCAAAGTCCTGTGTATATTTCAATATCATTTTTTCAGAGCTGGTTGCATGATCTAACGGATCAGAGAGGGGCTGAAGAAGAGCATGAGAGTAACAGTGTTTCCCAATGAAAAGACATTGGTGCAGATCAAACCCACTACCAGTCATTGCACTTTGAGTTTCCTATGGGCTTCCTTTAGACAGTCAGAAAAGTCTGGGAGCACAAGGCTTTGAGGTTACAGTGGAAACTTGTCATGGTTCTTCCCTAAGCTGTGTTTCTTAATAAAATGTTCACATTCAACTCAGCCAGTCTTAATTTTGCCTAATCCACTTTGCCTATTTCTAATTATGCTGTCTGGAACTTCATAAAGCAAATGAACATCTGTGGCATTTCAACGCCTGCCAGCCGTCCCCACCTTTGTCTGACCCTGTCATAGGCTTGCACCGTACAAAGCAGTATGTATAGGAGTGGAGAAGGGAGGCAGGAGGTGCATCATGTGAGCACGTACTGACTCCAGCAGGATGCACAGACAAAATGCAGGCTCCCCGTGCATAAAAGGGTCAGTAGGAATTTTACCAAAGACATAAAAAAAGTAATTCACTGGCTGCACATTGACCTACAGCAGACACCCACTGAGGAGACCAAGAAAAAATGAGGACTGAAAATTAGCCATGATTAAACCATCCCATCTCATGCTTTATTGACTGCAAGTAGATATGCTAGATCTGATGTTAGCGGTAACCCTGTGGCACAGAAAAACAGAAATAGTAATTGCAAAAGGTACTTGTGCTTGAAGCCAGCCAGCTCATTTTCCACAGTGGTGGGCACTGGTTGAGAAAGGAAGACAGCAGTGTCATAAAGTAGATGTGTTGATTCACAGGTTACCCCATGCACTGGCAAGACTGGCACTCTGCTTCTGCTTCTTCAGCAGACTTTTTCTGTAACCTTTAATATGTCGTCTGAGTCTCATTCAAAGTCCTTTGAAGTCACTTTGAAAAGATGAATGAGAGCTGAGACTGGAACTCATAGCTATAGCTACATGGAGGATTTATTTTCTTTTTACCATGTGGATCAAGGAAGAATGGACATGCTCATCACTAACTTCAATTAAATTAAAAAAAAATTAAATTTTTGAATTAAAAAAAAAAAAAGAGTTTGAGATGTGGAGAAAGAGAAAGAAAAGATCAGTATGTCCTTGTGTCTGACTGCTCACCAACTGATGGTCCACAGTTGATCTCAGAACAAAAAATGAAGCCAATGTTGCCCCATTTCAGGCACTGCTTTGCAAGAACCCAGTTACTCTTATGAATAGAGTCTGCATGAAAACTTTTGGTAACCTGCACCAAACAGCCCAAATCAATTATATGAGTGAAGTTCTGTCATGCAGAAGTATTCTGTGATCCATAGGTTGAACTGCAGCCATGGCAGCTTTAGAAGTGAGAAATAATCTCCCATCTTTGCCTGCTTCATAATGTAAAAGAGAGTCTAGATACCTGAACTGGAATGAATGACCTGTAATATTTTCAAGATTTGAAAGGAGGTTAGAGGTTTTCGTAGGACTGGAATATGACTGTGTTGTAAAGGAAGGCATATTTATGATTGAAAGATATGTTCCAGGTTTGTCTGAAACAGAAAATATTTCTGTTTTCAGGGGAAAAAACAGTTGTTTTCACTGCAACAAGAGCTTGCTTTCATTCTAATAGGATCTTCCTTCTTCAGGATAATTTCTACTTATGTTCAGATATTTTATGTATTCAACAATGCTTAAAACCATTAAGACAAGCATCTGGTTAAGCAGAGAGTCCTAAACAAGGTTCTTGCTCTATAGGCTTGCAGGCAGATATAGAAATCTCCACTCAATCCCAAGGAGAGAGAGAGGGTTAAAGCATTTTTGACTTAGAGACCTCAAGTCTGGTTTTGAATATTCTTTTTCGGTTCAGCAAGTTGCATGTGCTATTAATTTTAATGATGCTATTAGACCAGCAGAGGCCGTCATCCATTACTGTGTGTCTCTAACAGAGTAAGAGACCCATGCACACCGGCTATGTCACCCTGAACAAAAGCATACTGCACTAAAGCCCTCCTCCATGCTGCAGATCTCAACTAGCAAAGGAAATAGGAAGACAGGTGAAAGTACGTGTGTTTTAAGGAGCTGGCTGAAAAACTAAGATTTCTCAACAGTAAGCAGCACAGAAGATGATAAACAAGAATATTACTAAGCTTGTAGCCAGTACCCAATCATTTTGCCTTGAGATATGTATAAAAGTGATAAAATAGACTTCCCTAGCCTAATTCTCTTACCCAATTTGAAAGCAACAAGAAAATAAGATACTTTGGCTCTTCTTACTGATTTCTGAGCCTTTACTGACTCTAAGGGTGTCTACACTGATTATAGGATACAGATAACCTAAGCTGGCTTTTAAGTAAACCACTGTCACAGAGCAGCCAAGGATACACCAGGCTTTCAGACAGTCAGACTTCATGCAGTCTCCAAGCCAGTTTCCAGTTAGCTCAGATATCCTTATACAGCACATGTTTTATAGGGGAAAACAGGCCAAGCATCCAAAAGTGTTAATCACAGTGAGAACATTTCTGAAGTTTTGGAGTCAGAGTGCTTTACTTTTGTACCTCAAACTTTATACATGACAGCTACCACCCAGAATTGCCATATTTAGAAGAATAATGTTGAAAATAGGGGGAATAGGAGTGCTGTGGGACTATGACACAGTTACAAATAAAGCCTAGAAAACAGAATTTCTGAGAAGAACACAAAAATATGGGAAGATTTCTCCCAAGTGCATTTGCTATGGAAAAGTATTACCAATCATAATTCCTCAACCTGGCTTTATTAATTTTCCCAGTTTTAATTAGGAACATACCAGAAGACTAATCAGAAAAGGGTCATACCTGTTAATGTTCAAACAAAGGAGACAGTTTGTCCTAAACATTTCTGAGTGACAGTGATCCAAGAAACCAGTAACTGTGTGTACTCTACATATACAGAGACATAATCATAATAAGAAGAGGAAAGCAAATAAAATATGAGCTTCTGTTGGCGATATTCATCCAAGGCAGGTCTACCCATGGCGTTCAATTATGTGTGTAAACCAATGCCACTGCTTTGCTAAAATTACAGTACAGTATTTATTGCAACAGTGTATTGGTTTTAACACTGCTATGTTCCAGCTTGCCAAGGTCATCAAAAGTAATTTCTGAAAAAGCAAGGAAAGAACCCCACTCCCAAAGAAAAACTATGCCTCATGGAAAAGGAACTTGAAGGGTTAAAGTTCAGTGCAGAAGGTGTGAGAACCTTTCACAGTGCTAGGCCTAATTATAAGTTGAAGCAACACGTCTAAGGAGGAGAAAGCCTATGAAATCGAAGTCTTTTGTGGGACACTGGGGACAAGATGTTTGGCTGCTCTTGTATTTTTTCCCTGGGAGATCATCCTGCTGGCAGTCCTCGTGGCTTCAGGACAGTTTGTAACAGCTCAGTTTTGAGAGGGGGGAGCATAGCTTGCAGAAGGAAGAGTTTGTGGAAAACATAACAAAATCAATCTGTAAGCACATGCTATAGGCAAATATTTTTCTCCACAGGAGGTCAATTTAGCTGCAGAAATGTGGAGTCTATGTGTTATTTATCTCCTAGAACACAGGACCTAAAACTTGATAGGAGATACATGGCTTCGACTTGTATGAAGGTACTTTAAGATGATAGCAGTCACAAATGGTGTGAGAGGGTACTGCAGAGGAAAAACAGCTTAGGTAGTTTAAGCTAAATCAAAATCAAAGCAGTTTATTTATTTTTTATCAACACATAATTATCTGACAAATGGTGAACTGTACATTTAGGGTTAGATCAGTAGTATGACAGATGATCACAATACTAGACACTTAAAAATCTTAACAAAAACCTACAGATTTCAAAACATTATGTCCCTCACTGGCTGGCTGCCAGGTCCCTGTGGCATCCCAGGGGAGGAGGCTCAGCCCAGCCTGGGCAGGGTGGTGATGCCACAGGTCAACTTCTGGTAGGCCCAAACCAGGTTCAGGCTGCTACTCTTCTCACTCCAAGATCGCTCATCCCCATCCCAAATTTTCATGCTGCTGCTTTACTTCTTTTTAGGATGATTCTTCCTTCTTTTCAGAAATCCCTTTGTAATTCACCAGTTACTGTTTAATATGGCTGATAGTCATCCTCTTACTTAACATGATGAGTGTGGGGCACATGCCCTCCAGACAGTTTTGTGTGCTTTATCCGCACGCTCTGTGTGCTGTCGCACTCGTACGCTAAGAGAGGCTGTTGTCCAGGCCATTTGCCAAGTGGGATGTGCAAGCTCTCCCACAAAGTTTGTGAGCTACATCACCCTAAACTGCAACTCTGGCTTTGAATTGTAATATTAAAATTGTGATTGTTGCAGTTGAAAGAGTCCACTTGTTCTCATAGTTTCATTCTTGACTTTCCAGTGGTCTTTCCCCTTGAGGTTTATTCCTTGCATATAATGAGGGTTTTTTTCATGTCTCTGTGTTTATACTGATAAAATTGTCTTTAAATGTAGCTGTTTCTTCTGTTCATTGCCTGTAGGCTGAAGTCATAAATCTCTAACAGCTATAACTAAAGAATCTGGCAGCCATTTTACATTTGGTTCACAGGAAGAAGTTGCAGAGCAGACTTACGTGTTAAGCGTTCTCCTTGAAAAAGTGTAGTTGTTCTCTTTGTTTTATATAGAAAATGAGCATATAAGTGATCTTAAGAGCCTCAAGAAAATACGGCAGAGCAAACCATATATTCCTTGCCCATGACAAATCACATTAGTGAGAGCTGTGGATTAATTGGCCCAATCCCCATATAATTTTATCACATTTTCTTTGCTCCTTCCCTGCTGTATAACCCCATTAAAGAGTTCTCTTCACCATATGCAGAGAGAGGTAGCAACCTACCTTCATAATTTTGATATGCATGTACATAGTGGATCTGAATATCCGTCATTACAGAAATAAATACAGACAGGGATCTCTCTTAACGTTCTCTGTACACAAAGACAAATGAAAAGACGATATCATTAGGATCCCAAGGGGAGTCAGTATTGACTCAAGGGTGGCAGCTATATTAGAATCAGGGGTTGTAGAAAGTTTTCACTTGTTTTTCTCCGCTTCTTTATTGTGATCAGATTTCTTCTGCAGTACTGAGATGTATCTTTTGGCAGGCCAAGCAAGGAGTTGTAGTACCATGGGAACTATTTATGTGTTGGATGCTCAAGTATGTTACTGATGTGCTAACACAATTTCATTGATCCCAGTGGGATGTATTATGGTTCATATAGCTGAAGCATGGTGCAGCTGGCAGTAAAATACTCAGAGACCTGCTATATCCTCCACTTGTTTAGATAAGTTTATTAGTTCCTGGGCTCAGCTGACTTTACCTGCTGCTGACTTATTATTTCTGCAAGCATTAACAAACTGAAAATGTGACAGGAGGCCCTGGGCTCACTTGGAGCTCAGGCAACTTATAATCTTATGCTTCAGCGCTGTTAAGGTACCACATGCTGTCATGCTTCCTGTACTATGTTAAAAATCATCTTGCAGATGTCTTTGTACTTCTATGAGGTATATTACAAGGCTTATCAGAGGTAGGGAGCCTTGCTCTTCAATTCTTCTCATCCTACTTCTGGATAAAGGCTGTATTGGCTACTGAGCTTGCAAGAGATAAG
Organism: Platalea leucorodia; assembly: GCF_965183815.1. NCBI lineage: Eukaryota > Metazoa > Chordata > Aves > Pelecaniformes > Threskiornithidae > Platalea > Platalea leucorodia. The sequence continues at coordinate 120,817,626 of NC_138825.1, read as the reverse complement.
CAAATCCTTGGGCCTGAGGGACAATTGCCTATCATGAGGTCTGCTTTTTAATTAAGAGGGCTGAGAAGCAGTGACCTTGCTGTACTTTCTATATGCATGTGCAGGAGTAGGATTAGCGATGCATCCTTTTGGGATATTACATTGGTTTGAGGGAATCTTGCTTTCAAATGAGCATCATCCAACTTCAGCAGGTTTCAGTTTTGTACACACAGTAGCTCAGGACACATCATTACTTACCCTTTACCTAAAGGAAGCAGAGTCGTCATCTTCATAACTAGGTGAATGAAGGGTTCCCTACAAATGGTTTGAGATGTGCTTGTAAAAACACTGGGCCAGCTTCTAAGGCAAACTAGATCAATAATTTTCACTAGCTGAGGATCCAGACTCCTCACGAAAAGTAAAGAAGTAACACAGATACATCTGATTTAACAGGAAACCTTTTCTTCTAATCCAATTATATGTGGTGACTGCAAATGAAGACGGGGCTATGCTATGCAGTAGTAGTTCTGTTACATTCTCCCTCCTCATCCCAGGAGATTATTGCCTTCAACAGCAGGAGGAAAAGCAAAGAGCATTTCCTCTCATTTATTTGATGGTGCAGAAAAGCAGTTTGGAAAACTCCACAGCACTTTTCTCCTGTGCTCACGCCACATAAATGAAGCAATCATTACGACTGTCTTTTTTTTTTTTTTTTCCTCCCAGAGACATTGAATACTGTGCTCAGGGTGAAAGCACTCGTACCCAACCAGGGCAAGCAAAAGCAGCAGTCAGTGCAGCAAAGCGTGCGTGGCACAGGCAGGTCCTGCCCGTGGCTGTACCTTGGAACGTACTATTTCGTGTGAGCGTTGTTTATGTAGAGAAAAAGGCCAACAACACCATGATCCCCAGAAACACTGAGTAAACATTCAGAGCTCTCTGTGCACCACATAGACTACATAAAGGAAGGCCAAAATTGATTTGTGGTGAACTGACCCCTCAGAGCTCTCTCTCTTTATTCAAATACGGTCAAAACAACCAGTTCAAGCTGATTTTTGAAGAACTAATGGTAGGTATGCTAAGTCCCAAATGAGATCCCACAGCTCATTCTTGGGACTGACAGGGATTTTCAAAGTGAGTGGCATCTCTGCAGTCATGTATGGACGGGGTTGCAGTTCCTCTGCCCGCACCCTGATCCCATGAGTCCCAGGCTTGGTTTGGAAACCATGCAGCTCAGACCAAGGCTAGTGAGGAGGGTCATGTACACTGTCAGCTTCCCAGGTCAAGGCAACTTGTGTCACGTGGGCTGGGAATACATTGTATGTGATTGTGTAGTGAGACCTTAACTGCCCTTTGAAAACATTATTTTTTCATGATGGCTAATACCAGTAATTCCTTCTTCATTCTCTATAGCCCTATCTGACTCCTGCTTCTAGCTGAATCTCATCACCCTGAGTAAGTGCTCTAGGGAAAAGCAATAGTTGTAAAATATCTTGAGTAAAGCTTTTGACATCTGATTGCAAAGCATTTTCTGTGATTGAGAAAAATACAGGCTGGATGAATGGGCTTAAATGGGCTGAATATTAGTTGGATTACCAGGCTCAAAGGGCACTTATGAATAGTTCAGCATCCAGCTGGCAACCAGTAACAAGTGGAGTACAATAGGGGTTGATTCTGGGACGATATTATTCCACATCTTTATCAATGGCCTGGATGATCAGACAGAATGAATCCTCAGCAAATTTGCAGATGAAGATGGGGTGGATGAAAATATGCTAAATGACAGTAAAACTTCAAGTCACAAGGAACTTGACAAACTTGAGTCTGGGGCCAACAGAAATCTCACGATGTTCAGAAATGAAACAACACAATATTCTGCACATAGGACTTTCAAACTGCATACTTGGCTGCAATAGAAGGAGCGTGGCCAGCATATTAGAAGTTGTAACCTCCTCCTGCTTGCTTATAGGGAAGTCATACCTGCAATGTTGTGATCTGTTTTGGGTCCCCTAGTTCAAGAGATGTGTTGAAAAACACTTGCAGAGTACTAACAAAATTGTCAGGGACTTAGAGCATACAACCTTCAAGAAGAGGATGGGGGCGTTGAGTTTGTTTAATCTGAAAAAAAGGAATCCAAAGAAGAATCTAATTGCAGACTACTTGAAGGAGTGTTTTAAAGATGATAGAGCCCAATTTGTCTTAGTAATAATGGCAGGTGGTAAAACATTCAGCAATACCAATAAAGTGCAGTTTAGGATGTTGAGGTTGGATATTAGGAAAACCATTTTCACTAAAAGGGTTGCAGTCCTGGTGCAGTCCTGAAATAGCTTGCCAAGAGAGGCTGTTGAATCTCCAGTCTCAGAGGTTTTCAAAATTCAGCTAAACAATGCTATGGTTTACATGATTTACTGTCAGCAACAGATCTACTTAAGGTTGGATGTTGGATTAAGTCCCTCCAGAGGTCTCTTCCAGCCAATGTTTCTATGATTTGTTCTCCATAAGTGCATTGACCACATAGATATGACAAACACTAACTGAGAACAGTTCATTTTCCCACCTCTCTCTAATGGCTGTGTTAGGCAATGTTGGCAGAGTTTTATTTTACAGTCAACATGCCATAGAAGTCTTGTTCTTCCCACAATATAATCATAGGAAAAATTACTGGATTGGAAGGGATATCTGGAGGTCTAGTCCAACCTCATTCTCAAAGAGCTATCTTCAGAGTGAGATCAGGTTGCTCAAGGTCATTCAGCTTTTTGAAAATCTCCAATCTTGTCAAGATGTTCCAGTGCTTAACCACTCTCATTATGAAGAAATTATTTTTCTAATGTGCAATTGAAATATCTTTTGTTGTAACTTGTTCCCGCTGTCCCTTTTCACTGTGTCTGTCAGGGAAAAACCTGTTTCTCCTGTCAGCCACTCATTAGGACATTGAAGATTGCAAGTGAATCCCCCTTTCCCTTTCTGTTTCCTGGTTGAATAAACCCAACTCCTTCAGTCTCTCCCTGTAAATTGAGTGCTCCAGATCCAGTTCAATGCCATCACTACAACAACACACTGCTGATTTTTGTTCAATTTGCCACCCCCCAGGACCCACAGGTCCTTTCTTGCAAAGCTTCTTTCTAGCCAGTCAGGCTTTGAATAGCAACCCAGTCCTCCAGGTTATCAGTTATTCCCCCATTTTGTTGTAATTTGCTGTAATCCACAAAATTCCTAAATCCAGCCAGTTTATTCTGCAACTTTTCTGTTCACCCATTCAGCCCATACCTCCTCAGTCTGGCTACAAGGACACCATGGGAGACTGTATGAAAGGACTTTCTAAAGTCAAGGTAAAAAACATCCACTTCTCTTCCCTCGTCCTCAGAGCCCATCTTCTCCTCACAGAAAGCAATCAAGTTGGTATAGCAAGATTTAACCTTGGTAAACCCAATCTAGCTGTTTCCAGTCACCTTTATGTCCTTCATGTGCATGGAAATGGCTTCCTTGGAGACTTCCTCCAGCAATTTCCCAGGCAAGAGGCAAGACTGACCAGTCAGTTCCCCCTCGATTTTTTGCAGATGGGAGAAACAATTACCTTTTTTTTCCAGTCCACAGGGAACCCCCAGTTGCCACAGCCTTTCAAAGATGATAGAAAGTGACCTCAGAATGAAGCTGGCCAACTCCCACAACACCATGCAAAACATGTACCAGAGAATTAAATCTATAATTACATTTTCTAAGGGAGCTAAGAAATATCTTTCCCCCTAGCTAGAGCTTGTATAGAATTAAGTGAGCAGATTCAGAACAGCAGAACAGGGAAGCTCTCCCCCTCCCCTTCTATATCACAATTCTTAATGTATTATTTTCTAGCTATTACTAAGAAATAAGGGAGGATATAAAGGCTAAAAATAAAACCAAAAGGGTTTAATCTAAAAAAAAAAAAAAAAAAATCATAATTTCAGAAATATCTTGGAAAATGCAAAGTAGAGAAAGCTTTGGAGAGAGCAAGAAAAAAGTTCTCCTGGAAAAGTTTCAGAAGCAAAACTGAAAGTGAGCAGCAAAATAAACTGACCCACAAAAAAACAAAGCTCTTCTGTTGGTCTCCGGCAGGCAGCATGTCTCTCTTCATTAGAGGACTAAGAAGAGAACAGATGAGCTGCCCTTACTGTTCTTTTTGCATAGCTGCCAATGGTGCAACACACAGGTGTTGCCAACTCCCTGTGCTGCACAGAACTCGGATTAAACACAGCTATTGTTTCTTTGATTTTTTTCCTGGTCTTTTTTTTTTTTTCTTTTCTAACCATTCCTAATTTTTCCCCTTTTTCTGTGACATTTATTGACTTTTTTTTCCCTTGAATTCTTTTTTTTACCATGCTTCTCTTCACTATATTTATTTTTTATGGCTCTCCTGGCATGCTCTTTGGTTATTCTGTGGTACCCAGCATAGCTCCCTGACATAGCTTTCCACCTCCTGACTCTTGTCTCCTATTTTACAGTCTTCAGACATACAGATGCCTACATTTGTGTGCCACAAAGGCAGATAAACCTTATTCCATGCCTAGAGCTCCAGACCATGAATGTAACACAAAAAAATAATAATACACCATAATCATTAGGAAAATGTATTTGTATTACCAGGGAAAGTTATTGAAACAGCTTCCCAAGGCAACTTGCAAATTCTTCGCTGTTGGATGACTTTACAGTTAAACTAACCTATCTCCAGGTCTTGATAGTCAGAACTAGTGAAATATCTCAGGTTATTTCTTCATACAGTCTCTTTTCTGGCTGTTCACAGAGCAGAAAACTCAGTTGGGTCCTTGTTATCCTGTGTCTCGATTCCTGCCCACCTTCCAAACAACTCCACTTTTGTTTCCTTCTTCTTCACTCTGAACTGTACTGTGAGACCAGTGTTTGTCAGACCCATTGGCAGCAGCTTTATCTGTCCCCTTTCCTATCTCCAGACCTAAATCCCCTCCAGGCTCAAGTGTGAAGTTCCTTTCTCGCTCCCTGGTATGCGCTCACAGCCGTTAGTTGCAGCAATTTCTTGCTTCTTGTCTCGGAGGAGCGGAATTGCTGCCCTGTTCCCTGAGCACTGCCAGGATTTATGTAAATGATCTTTCCTAATGTTTGGTGTCCCATTTTAATGCCAGCCTTGGAGATGGAAACCCACAGTTTGAGAAACGTTCCTGTCACTGTGTCAATATCCTCCTTTTTGAGATTCTCTTTCGGTTCCTGCTCTCTAACACATCAAACATCAGGCATGGACGGTTTATCCCAGACCTGCCAGGGCTCTTTCATTCGATGTAGCACAAGTACATCAGGGATGCTCTTGACATCATCAGAATGTTAAGTTTTCAGACACCTTCAACTTGGCCTGTTGTGCTGAGTGTCCCTGTAAACCCCTGGGAGAGAGCTTCATTGCTTGCCTTCATACTTTCTGAGATCTTTTCTGTCCTGACACCCGTAAAAAATAAGGCAACGGTTAAGCTCTGCCAGCACAACAGCCTCATTTTGATGACCAAAATGCTATTATTTTGGGAGGAAATTTATTGTTTCTTCTCTCATACTGGATTATAGATACTTGCGGGGCAGAGAACCATGCTGTGCTGTCTTTTAGGCTGCACCTGGCACATAACAGAATTAGGGCATCTGAGCTAAAATGGTGCTAATGTTCTCTGCATGTCATGTTACCTGACTCAGCCAGGAGATTCAGTCAACACTTGAGCTTGTGGGGAAAAATTTCTCCTGGAGCCTCAGGTCCTGGTACGGAACAGATCCACACCGCTTGGCTGGGCAGCCAGGCACCTACCTTCCACTAAGCTGCACATCAATCACAGCCCTGCTGCTCGCCTTGCCTGCTCCAGAGCCATGAAAGGCACCAGGCTGCAGCGAGCCTCAGCTGTTCCTTCACCAGAGCATCAGTCCCAATCCCAGTTCCTCCCAGTTCCCTGGTGGCAGGTAAAAAGCCTGTCTGCACCCCTTCCTCCAGCCTCCTCCCATGGTAGGAGCAGCCCACAGGACATTCAAGGATAAACAAAATTCAGTTTTGTCTAACACTGTGGAGAAGTCCTGAGGTAGCCTTCTCCCCATGCCCAAATCCCTGAGGAGTTGGATCTTTAAATGTGCTCCGAGCTTGTCCAGCACTCAAAGACCGTGGCAGGAGGAAACTCTCATCCATCGTTCTCTCTAGATAACAGGGATATAGGAACCTATTGCATTAGCAATGTTAATACCAGGTACTAACACGGGGAAGAACTTGAACTGGCAAACCTTCCTAGTAAAGGGTTTTCCTGTGACAGTCTGTGGGTTAAATACCAGCTTTCCAAAGAAAGAAACGACATAGCTGAATCCTGATAACAGTTTGACTCCAGGAGGAAACATTTGTTTTATAAACTGAAATTCTTTCTTTGCTGCAAGAGAGATCCAGCTATTCTCCAGCCTCCTCTGATTCCTCTGGGAATCACATGGGGTTGTTTTCATTTTCTGGTGATGTTGATTTCAATATAATTTAAGGGTTTTTTTCATCTCCCCAGAAATATGTCTGCTGAGTTCTGCCATCCCCTTGATGTGCAGTTTCTTGGCATCACTGCACAGCAGCATGGTTTAATAAGAGGGAAGTGCTGGAGTTACCTACTGGCACCTGCTCTCATTCCCTCTCCAACTTCTTTTTAGATTGAATGAACTTCTGTTGTGCCGGATATTAAATTGCACTGAATCCTACACTTGGCCAATTCTATTATCCTCTCTTGCATTTTTCAAAAATACAACCACAGTTGGCCACTCTAAATAAGGTCTTATGTTGTTTGCATAGCATATAGATTATACACCGCATGTAGTGAATTTAGTACACAAATGTCCAAGTATGTCATCAGAAACCAGTAACTGAGAACTGGAATATATACAACAAAACAGCCAGGATTACCAGTGTCATTAAAGGAACCCCTGGTGCCAGAACAGGCACGACAGCCAGGGGTGACGGTGCAGCTGAGGAAATGTCCCTAGACCCATGAAAGCATGGTGGAGTCATAAATACCAGCTTTATGACATTTCTTCACCCAGACTAACAGCCTTCTTCCCCCATGGATAAGTTGTATGTCAGGTTTAAGAATGGTTATGCTGGGACATGCAACAGGCACGGGGAATTGTGGCTTTTAAGTTTTGAAACTAAGTTCCCTGGCTATTTCCACCCGGGAACAGGTTCTGCCCACCTCTGCACCTCTCACTTGTGACCTCCTGGGAGTGAGCATCATGCCCCCTTCTAAGCCACATAAAAGGCACTAGGACAATATGAAGGACTCAGAGGAGCCCAAGATCAATAGACCTTCAATACTTAGCAGCAGGGAGCAGCAGAGTGGAAGAATTGGCTGCTCTAACCTGCAGTACAAACAATGCATTGCTACCTCCTCCGGCAGCTGCCAAAAGCAGCAGTAGTGGCTATCACAGGCAACAAGGGAAGGCTCTTCTCCCCACCTAAACTGTCTCAGACCCCACTAAACCTTTACAGCACCCAAAACCCACCTTGAGCTTGCTGCGATCTCATTGATGCCCCTCAGCTCCGTACTCTTGTCCTTTCCCCAAACTTGCAGTAAGCCCTCCCTCTCTTCCTGAACCAAGTCTGCTGTCACAGCAAAAGTGAGTTTTGTCATCCTTTGGATATCATCCTAAGGCAGTTGATCTCATTCCTGCCTGCAGTGCTGAAAAGCCTTGAGATGGCTCCTCCCCAAAATGAAGCTAAGAGAGTATTTTCCTCAGCTGAGGAACAGAGAGAAGGATCTACTGAACACCTCCTGCAAATTGTGTGGACTCTGGGGAGGTGACTGCTTGCAGAGAATCCCTTAGCCACAGCTTCCTACAGGAGCTGTGCTCTGCACAGCAAGGAATCTCTTTGCCTGCATGTGCACCCCCAAATTCAGGCAGTACAGCTCCCAGACTGGGCCTCCCCAAAATCAAACCCCACATATTAAAGCATTTTGTAGGCTGACACAAGTCAATATCAGACCGGAGAGTCAAATACTTTTGCTTCTTCAGACAATGCTCTTTCTACTAGATTGCACTGTACCCTATATAACAACTGTTTAACCCGAGAAAAATCCACCCCAGATGTTAAGTTGAAGTGAACAGAAAGATTTTATTCCTAACAGTTGAAACATTGTTTCAACCTTTGGAAAATGCATCTGAAGTACATTTTAAAAATATTTTGAAGTCATTCTGAAAATGCCAAAACTAGCCTTTCAATATTTTCTCCGTGTTTTTCTCTGTTTTTTATGAAATTTCAACAGATTTTGTGACAAATCAAAATCAGTATTTTTTACAAGTCTTGCTTACCTTAGGGTTCTTCCATCTGCTCTAACAACTGATCAAGACAAAATTTGCTGTCTACTGATTTCAATGGGGACTCTGTTATTCATCTCACTGCAGCCATCTTTGGAGGCCAAACATTTATAATGCATACACATTCAGCTAATATTTAAAGAATGACTTTGTGGTTTTAAAAAACACTGAACTAAAGCAACGCCATTCCTGCTATGTGATGGACTAGTCTTGCAAGAAGGACTGCTTCCAAGTGACACCATGCATGAGAGCTCACAGATTATCACCTGACATAAGTAATCAGGTTAGAAAATTGCTGCTGCTGTAATTGAGTCATTCAATTGCAACTATTGTTGGAGTTATCTCCCCCCTCTGGCCCAAGAGGCAGAGACAGATGAGCAGTCAGATCCTTGTACTTGAAACACTCCTAGCATGGAAATCTGCAATGCTGCTGTTTTGTTTTCCAGAAATTAAAGCTGATCCTCAAGGGAAAGGTGTCATTTAAAGACGCAGGGAAATTTATCTATGAATCCAGAGGAGACTGTCAAAGTGAATATGTCTGAATCAGCCAGTATTGGGACTGATGCTTCATTGGCTTGCGGCTTTCCTTGCCTATTTATTATTTCTAAAAGTTAGGTACAAAAGAGTGTGGCAGTAGAAACTGGTTGGGAATTTTTATTTGGTGGCACCCTACTCGGGCATTTGCTTACCATCTCGGGGTGTAAGGATCAAAGCAAATGAGAATCACAAACACACTGAATCTGATGGTCTATGAAAATTCAAAGTAGCATCAATCATTCAAGTCAGTCAATTGATGATCACATTGCACACATCAAAGCTTTATAGGGGTAGAGACTAGCTAAAACTCTTTTACAGTTCTGCCTTGCAAAGCAGGTTGATGGTCTAAGTATATCAGGACAACAAGCTTGTCTCCCCAGGCTCTGCAACACAAGCGTAACCTCAGCATTTCAAAGTACATGAAGCCCTATGCATGCAGTTAATTATAAATAGTGTTGAAATGGAAGCTTAAAAATGGAAGGTCGTGTTCCCTCCATCTGAACATTAAATCCCTTCAAGATCAGGCTGCCCTAGATAGAAGTGGCTGCATTCAGCTGTATGGTATCTGTATTACAAAATGTTCTTTGAAATGATCAGGTGGTAAAAGGAGCTTGACTTGTACTTTACCAAAGAGCCAAAGCAAAGAGGAAGAGTTAGATACACTGCCTAGTTCTAAGTGCTCAGCTAACAGCACAATCATGTTTGTTATAGCTACTTGACCTCAGGAATGTCTAACTGTGAGCTCTCTTTATCCCACTGGAGATGGGCTTCAAGGAAAGGGAAAAGCCCACAAAGTACGGGGTATAAGGCCTGTAGCCATTCAAATACATACGTTGGACTTGCCAGTATGTACCATGATCTGCTTGGTAGGATTTATCACAGTCACCCTTCTTTAAATTAATATTCAGTCACAAATGTGAAAAATGGAAACCCAGAAGCCTTCACTATTTTTCTGCCATTGCAAATTGACGCTAGCCAGAATTACTTTGTTCTTGCCTGAAAGACAACAACCAGCAGAAAGCCATGCCAAGGCTGACTCCAGACCTGTCCTTGGAGAAGTGCTGTCTCTGCTCCCTTCCAGGCCTCACTTTGTCCCACTGCTTTTGTTTCTGCCCGTATTAACCCTGTCAATGTTAGCTGTTTCTCACAGTGTTAACCTGCCAAAGACAAATCCTGTGAACCAAAGCCCCCTCAAATGTTTGTGCAAATGACTTATCTTCTTGTCTGGCCATGCCAGAGCAGCCAGTTCCTGGAGGACTGTTGCCTCTCACTAGAAGCACTTTGTACCAGCATTGCCTGGACAGTTTTTGGGTTGTTGGGGGATCTGGAGTCTATGTGGAGTCCAAGGTCCACTTAGGTCTCCAGTGTGAAACGACATCAGCCACAAAGACCAATGGTGATGCCTGTCATCAGCTGTGCAGCACAGTCAAGATGTGTGTTTGAGCATCTTTGTGAGAAGGGGCGATTGAATCCAGTTCAATCCAGTTCAACACAGTTCAACCCAGTCTCTATCACTCCAGAGAAGTGCCCGCAGACATCCCTTGGGTGAGCTGAATGAAGAAAGAAGCTGCTGGTCTTTCTCGTTGTGGACAAGGGAGATGGATCTTGGTATGGCCACCTGAAATTGCAACCAAATACTTTTCCTGGGGTTGAATAATACATTTTTGTTCAAATTTGGGGGAGGGGAGAATTTTTCTGGTTTCAGTGAAAATTAAAAATGTGTCATTTCTCTTCAGCTTGCTCTTTGTGTTGTGTTTTTAAGGGTGGTGAGGTCTATTTTAGACCTTAGATTGGTTTGGGTGTGCTGTATATAGGTAACAATACTTAGGAATTCTTGGAGACTGTTTTGACCTTCAACTGCAAAACCAGACAGTCTTTTCTCTCTCCTTCTACTTTTAAAAACACAACAGTAGCACTTGCCAGCATAAGCCTGTGCTTTAGGAAGCATGCAAGTTCTTTTCAGATAACAATCAAATGAAATCAGTGAAAAGCTTCATGGAGACCTTGGGCAAAGGATAACATCACCGCTGCTTGGCGTAGAGCAAGGCCGTGGCGTGAAGGAGTATGTGAATATTCCCAAGGCTATTACAAAATGGCAGTAACATGAAGCCCATTTCTGACACAATTCAGCCCATAAGCAGCTCCAGAGCAATGATAAAAATTGTGTGATTCAAATTATGCGTGTGCATGGCTATTGGTAGGATCAGATACCTTGGCAAGAATATAACAAGAAAATACTAGTGCTGAGATCCTTTGCAAGTTTATGTTTGCAATTCTGCTCATATTTAATAGAAATCTGTGCAACTCCTGTCTTATAGCCTGATTAGAGAGGCAACAAAAGCTATAAAAGATTTTACTGACTGATCTCCCAAGGGCACAGATGAGCATCAGTTCTACTCAGGCAAGCACATATTGCAGAATCAGAGCTCTAGTTTTCGTACCTCATTGACTGTTTAACTTCACTCTCTCCAGTTACTGCTCTCGACCAAAGCTGTAGTATACATTTGTCATTAAAATTCCAGCACCATATTCATCTGATAAGAATTCAAACAATGAAGAAGGTGCCATGAAATTAATCTAGCACACTGGCAAAAATCAGAGCAAAGGGAATTGATGAAGTACAAGCTTAATCCATTCTTCTTCAAGTCTCACTGTCATTTCAAGGTCCACCTGGGATTGTTATATATGCTGGCTTTTAGGTTGAATGAAGTTTATGAGAAGAGATTAATAAGTATCTATTGATTGTATCTAAGCAAAGACAACTACACTACACTCATCCAACTCTTTTCGGTGATACATAGATTTCATGAGAATATGTGTTAACTGAAATTATCAATTTTCTTAAATCAAGATAAGAATATGTCCTTAGCTATAAGTATGTATTCCTTGGATTTTGCTGTGAGAGGCCTGATTTTTGAAAATGCATTGTATAAAATTTGCAAGAGAGAAGGGACCATTAGAAGCAAACCCATGCACAAAGGAATCAATATAGCAGAAGAAAATCCAGTTCAATTTTTTGTCAGCTCCTAAATTGCCTGTCTTCATTCCTTTTTCTATCTTGTTTCCCATCAGATCCTGTGAGCACGCACTCAGTGGCAACATGAGACACGAGGCAATTCCAGGATGCTCTAGATGACTTCTGCTCATCCGGTCTGAAGATGCTTGTGTCGTCAAAAGCATATAAGAATGTACAGATGCCTACAATTTACTGTGACTAAATAGTGGTGACTGAAAATGACAGTGGTAATGATATCCTGGCAATCAGAGCTGGGAATGAGTCACATGCTGGTTTTTAAATGGAACAAAGACGACCAATTGTATTTCAATTCTGCAGGTGTCGGAAATTGCACTGGGGTAAATCAGTGTAGAAGATTCATTTATTTTTTGTGGTTTGTTGATACCTCTGAAAAGTAGAAACTCAAGCAAAAATTTTGGTTGAACTGAAGCAAAAACCTTCAGATAGCTGTTGTTGAATTGAAAAGTAAAATCCAGAAACAAAAATATTTTGGATTCTACAATTATTTCGATTTCAGACATTTCTCCCATGCTAAATACAAAAAAATCTGAAAATTAAGATAATTTCAAATAAAAACTTTTTGGCAATTATTATGAAACAAAAAGTAAATATTTCTAATTATATTATTATTGTTGTTTTAGGAACTGGAAATTTGGAAAACTTTATGGAATATCATGAAACTTGCATTTTTGAAAGAACAATAAAAAAAGGTGAATCTGAAACCTTTTGTACAGCTTCACATCTGGGACCTATGTGGTATATTAAGATTTCTCACGACTCAAGTTACAAATATTCTTTTTGTGGTCATTTGAATTTAATAGTAAGGCTCTGCGTCAAATATAATGTTTTTTTATAAAATAGCACTTTGGCTCAAGGAAAGCTGTTTTCATTATATGTGTGTTTCTGCAGGCAAAAGTTATTAACTTCTGTTTTCCATAAAGCCAAAGTATCCAAAATGTAGAGTGTAGCATATAGAAAATATCTTTGTACAGGTAACACTCTGAAGAGTTCATGTCACAGAATCCATTCTGTGCCCTAATCCAGAAAGACAAGACAAAAGCAGCCTAAGCTCCAAAAAGTGATAGCTTGTGCTGCTTAGTTCTCAGATCCCTGATTCACCTACCATTATATCAGCAAAAATAGCAGCTCTCATACACGTATCCTAAGTGCATGTTAGGAATTGCAGTTGAAACTGTTTCAGGGATATGTTTCTAATGCACAAATGTCTGTCTAACCCCATTATCTCTGGGATTGCAGAGGTATTACTGACACTTCAAAAGCATTTCTTAAGAATATTCTACAAAAACACTAAAAATGCTTGCTGATTCTTGTAGGGTTCTGAAAAGCAAATTCTTTCCCCATCCACAGCTGAAAATGTGCTACTGTCTCATTGATGATCCAAATATCTTGAATAGAATTTTACCAAAAATGAAATGTGTTATCAGCAATTGTAATTCACGCTTAAAAGGGCCTCTCACTCAGATATCTCAGTATTTTACAAGCAAGCCTCATTGACGATCTCTGCGAGGCATTGTATCCATTTTGTGGAGTGCGCTGATGCAGGGCAAAGCTGAATGGTTGGTACCAGCCATGCACGAACTCATTTGCTGTCTTGAGAGATAAACTCTTGTAAACCTCAGATGTGGTACCACTGATGTGTCTCTGAGACCTCATAGCGAAAGCGTGCTGTACACCCAGCACTTGGGCAGTGCATAATTACATCAGCAGGATCCTGTTGCAGTAGTAACTAAACAGATCCTCTGGGAAGAAGAACAGGAGAATGGGCTGGAAATCTCTATAACGACTGTCACACGGCTAAGTTCTGCCCTTGGGCAAGCACAGTACCTGCTGAAGGCAGGAGGACTTTTTTAAGGGACTGGCACTTCATATTGCTGTAAAAATCAAATCCAGGTTGGCTCACTGAGTTCTGAAGGAGAATATCTTTAGAAAATTTCCTATAAATGTTTAATCATTTCATCCTGGATAGCATTTAATTAGCAATCTAATTAACTTTTTTATATTTTTTGTTAATGCATCCAGCTGGCTCCCCCCTCTCATTTTAAAATCTCATTGATATTTTGGGGGTTTCTAGGTGTCCCTAACCTTGTCAGGGTACAGCCAAATTCTCACCTTGATTTTAAAGAGGATTATGCATGTGCACACAACCTTTTAAATCCCCATTATTTCAGAATCTGCTTTAAACCCTTCTAATATTTTTATTACAGATTTTATATTCTAGAGGAAAAAGTGACAAGGAGCAAAGGCAAGATACTTCTTCCCTTTCTTTTTGCAGTGAATCTAGTTAAGACATTTAAGAAAATATTTTCCCTCTGTTTTAGTCAGTGTATATTAACAGTAAGCATAAGAAAGGGGGAAGATAAATACTCAGAAGGGAAAGCAGATGGAAAATATAGGTCAATAGAAATGGCTGCATGTTTCCGAACACAATGAAACACACACATTCCTTTATATCCATCTTCTCAAACCAAAACCTGAGTTGAACTTCTGGAATCTGAAGTTAATTTCCCACTACCTTCATCCTGCTCTTCTGGCTTGCACTCCAGCTCAGGGAGAGAAGCAGAAGAATATTAGAAGAAAACCAAGCCTGGATCATTCTCAAGAGCCACTAAGGTCTTGTCACCACCAATAAAGAGGAGTGCATAGTTAAAAGAGTATATGAGTCCTGAAAGCAGTAACTCTGAGTAAACCCCTCTCAGGATTGAGCCCACACTCCTTCAGTGTTAATTGGAATAAGCAATTTTCATTGCTCTGTGCAGAATTACTTATTCATCAGATTCCCAGATCTCATATTCCTGCAGATTATACAAGTATCTACAGCACCTTCACTCAGAAGATAGTCCATGTTGCTGTTGTTTTCTTCCTCTCCATATAAACGACTATTGTTTTCTTCCTCTCCATATAAATGACTTCTACCTAATCATTGGTTCATAACAAAGAAAAACAAAATCTCTTTCTTTTACTCACCTCCTTGCTGTTCTGGGAGTTAAAGCTATTTTCATACCATGCTTATTCTCCTCTGAGATGTGCATGGATCTGATAACTAGGATGTCACAGACATCACTGCGGGTCAGCCAGGGGCCATTATGCGCTACTGGGTTTTTTGCTTTTGTTGAAGATAGTGGGCTTGCTTAATCCACCTTGTGTACTCAGTACATTGGCTTCTGCTACTCTTTTGACAGAATTCACCTAGTCTAAGACACGAGCTAGCTGAAGTTTTTCAAAATAAGTAGCAACTCTCAGAAAAGCAGGGAAAGGCAGAAATTCTGCAACTAAACAATTTTTTCATGAACTCCAGAGGTGTTTTAATGGATTTAAGTAATTGGTATTTAAACGGATTTAATGATTGGCATTTAAAATGAGGCAGTGAACAGATAATCTAGAATGTCCTCTCCTCCTTTCATCTCTTAGTAACAAGGAGAAACTTCAGAAACTTCTGTTATTTACTTACATATTAGCACAGAACAAATATCTGAGAACTTCACACATCTGCTACTGTTTTCCCTTCCACACTCCATACTAAATGCATATTATTTTGAGAATTGTCATATGGACAAGAGATGCTGCATCATTCGGTGCTTAATGATAGACAGCAAACTTCCTAAAATGGCAAGTGCCATTAGCCAGCGAGAGGCCAATAAGTATGACATCCTTGTCATTAATCAGACAATCCCTAAGGCAGGTGATCTTTGCTATGTTAGCAAGAGGACTGGTTTTGTTCTGATCTCCTGCTGCTCATTCTATCCCCAACAACAACCCATTCTCAGTCACTGATGAGTGTGCAGTTCAGTAGAGACCTTCCAAAATAAGGGCTTAATTAATTGGGGTTAAATACTAAAGTAACTTGCAATTGTAAATGTGTGAGACTGGATCTGGAAAGGAAATAAAACCTGGAATTAATCACAAAGTCTCTGTTGCTGCTATTTGGGGACTATATTGATTCAATGTTTGATAAAAAAAAAAATAAAAAGGACATAGTGACTTGAGACTGGTAATTAATCCAGGATATTGGGAATTTTAGGTTATCAATGAACAAAATGATGTGTGTGTTGGTCTGTCCTATTTGAGAAATCTACTAACTGTCTTCTGGTGCTCTAGGAAGAGAGAGTTTGGGACTCAAAGGTGATGAAGCAGTTTCCTGATGGAGTAATTTATGGGAAAAGATTGACAAGTCTCTGCTTTACTCCAAAATGTTTTAATGAGACCCAGCCATGAGGGTGATCAAATCAGGTCTCCAGCAGGACATCTGATACCTGAGTGGGGACTGTCATGTAGACCCTATTTATGACATGGTATTTTCTACTTACTTCCTCTGTTGATCACAATTGGGACTGTACTGCGTGTGCAAATTACTCAATGCCTGGAGGCTGGAGAAAATAACACAATAACTTCTGCATGGTAAAGGGGTCAAAATTAGTTTCCTTGCTTTTCAAGGTTTTAGGAACCTGAGCCAGAGCTCTGAAATACATAGGGGCATGACGAGTTGGCTTCGGTAGCTACTGATCTGCCCTTTTGTGCCAATGCTTAAATATACATGACGGAATGACCAATCCTATATCAACATGCCTGGCAATACCATTATGTAGAAATAAGGTCTGAGCACTGCTGTATTTTCTGCTTCCAGACAGAAGGTAGGCAAATTTTGCTCAATACTTAACGACACCGTTGATCTAAAAGCAGGTCTGCTATCTCATTGCAATTCAGGTGCCCTTCATCTTTTTGAGACGGTCTTTGTTCTCTTGGATATTACTGTGTCCCATGAGCTATTTGCAAACCCTACAATGATAAGCAGTACTGAGAGGAAAGAATGGAGTCAGCATCATTGGGTCTGCTGAGTAACGAGCCGGAAGACATTTTGAATGTAAATCATGTTCTTACATTTGCAAACTACATAAAAAAGAAGGGGGGACAGGAGGAAGAAACTAGACCAGACAGATCAAGATCAAATTACTCAACATCTGAAGTCTTTGCTCATGCCAGTGGAATTTATATACAAATTAATTAAGTTGTCTGAAAAAGAGACACCAAACACTATACAACAGCAAAATCTGGCAGTAGCTTACTTCTCTCCTTGTTAATTCTTGGAGCTTGAAGAATCTGGTTTCTGTTTCAATGCTTTCAAAGACAGTTTTGTATTTACCATATTTCACTGATAATTATTTCATGCAGCAACTTTTATACAAGTGGTTGCTGGATGATTATGCTCCAGAGGTCTATTAAATTTGATGAATGTATTTTGGTATTAACATTCTGTAACATGTAAAACAGTTGCAAAAGGACAGATGGCCCCTTGTAATTACTACTTCTGTTAATTATTTATATTTCTGTGTTGTCTAGAACTCCAAAACGATGAGAAGATTGCTATGTGAGGTGCTGTTTATTTCCAATGAAAGAGATGATCTCTGATCAAGGCAAGAGCAATTTGATTGGTAAGAGGGAGAGAAAAGATTTATTTTCTGTTATCGTACAGATAAGATATTGAGGAATAAAAATGAGAAGACCTTGGCTACATTTCTACTAGCAAACTAGACAGAACCAGGGATTCTCTCCTGGATCTAAGATAAAATGCATGTGCTTTTTGTGTCTGGCCCATGCTAACTTTCAAATTATGCCCAGAAATTGTCTGGGAGAGTGCTAGCTGGCTCAGGAAAAAAGCAGTTTCAACAACTAGTCTAATGATTAAAAGTAGAGAAGGTTGAATTGTAGTGAGCCAGTGTTGTCTAATTTATGCATACAGCTGTAGCACCATTTTAGTACAGGATCTAATTGACACCACATTAACACCTGTCCACTGACAATGTCCATTTACATGTTCTCGGTCTAGGGCAAATACCATGAAAATACTTATCCCACCTTCTAAGGAAGTTAAGTCAGGTCCTTACTGTTTTTTATTGGCAGAGGAGCTATTGCAACCAGACCCTCACCTTCTGTTTAGTGTTAGCAACAGCACTGAAATTAGTACATGCGTGTGCTTCTGAACATGAGAAGTTCCCAGATGCATGTTTGGTAAAGCAGGTTGGATATGTAAACTTCATTAAAAAAACATTTTTAAAAAGTTACATTTGGGAAAATGTATGGGCTCTATTGAGACACTGGAGATGGACCAAGTTATATTATCTGGCCTGTCTTCTACAATAGCTATATTCAAAATGTTTTAAGAAGTAATTTTTAGGGTCTCAACAAAAAGACCTCCTCTTAGCTTTTTCTTGGAGCTTGGATTGGTAATGGAGAGAATATCTCCAAGGACGGAGATTCCACATCCTCTGCAGGTACCTGTGCCAAGGTTGTGACCACCCTCATGGTAAAAAATAATTTCCTTATATTGAGTTTGAATTCCCCATGTTGCAGCTAGTATCCACGGCCTCTCATCCTGTCACTGTGCACTTCTCTGAAAAGTCTTTTGGTCTTCTCAGTAGCCTCCAATCAGAGAGATGTAACCAGCAATGGGATCACCCCTGAAGATTTCTCTTTTTTCCCAGGTTGAACAAACTCAGTTTCCTCTTCTTCTTCTTGTACATCTTGTTCTACTCCCCATCCATCCTGGGGGCTCATCTACACTGACTCCATCCAGTGAGTCCATTTCCACTTGACTCACTCCAGTGTGTCCATGTCTCTCTTGCACTGGGGAGCCCAAAAGAAGGACATGGTTCTCAAGATAGGTATCACAAGTGCTGACTAGAAGAAAAGGATCACTTCACCTAGACATGCTGGCCGAATTCTTGCTAATGCAGCCCAGGAGGATGTTGGCCTTCTTTATCACAAAGGCACATTGCTGGTCCATGGTCAACTTGTTGTCCACCAGCACCCCCAGTTGCTCTTCTCCAAAGCTGTTTTCCAGATGGTCAGTCCCCAGTTGGTACTGGTGTGGGGGGTTACTTTGTCTCAGGGGCAGGATTTTGCTTTTGCCTTTGTTGAACTTCATAAGGCTCTTGTCAGCCCATATCTCCACGCTGACGAGGTCTCCTTGAATATTCTGCAAAACTCTGGCACATCATCAAATTCACTAATAAAGGTGTTAAGCAGTAACTATTGGCCCCAGTATTGATCCCTAAAAGGTGTCACCAGTAACCAGCCACCGGCTGGACTTAGCATTTCTGATCACTTGCTGTTTAGCAATTTTCCTTTTCTAGTTAGGTTATTTCTGTTCAGAATAAAGAAAAAATAAAAAGGAAGAATACATTTTTTGATAGTAGCATGACATATGTGAATAAAATTATCAAAAATATGTCCATAATAATTTGTGACAAGCTCTGGACTGAAGAAGAAAACTGATGTTAATGATGTTTATGTCAGATTCTGTTTCCAGTGCTTCTGCTGCTAGGTCAACCTTGGGTTAATGATACATTGGGTAATTTTCCACTTATGATGATAAAACTTTTGAGTAAATCAATTAATAATATTGACAATACCGGTATATTATAGCTGTTGTAATACTTATTGCCAGTCTATAACTAGTTCTATAACTTCAGTCAACTCAGACTAAACTGAGTTGATTGAAGTAAGCTAAATAATCCACTAGGACGATCCATTTCTGTGCCTGAATTCCTTTGAAGTTTGCTTTCAGTAAGAAAATAAATTCAATGTATTCAGGATCAGGATCTCAGAGCAGTTCTGTAAATACAGAACAGTATTGTTTCTGAACTTAACATTTCCTCGTGTTGAACCAGAACACTGGGGTTTTTTTCGTTTCCCATTATTATCTCTATTTCAATGGTATAAGGAGACCATAAGAGAAAGACACCCCACTGAGCTATTGCATAACCTTAAGAAAATGATCTGTCCTTGTCTGGACAGAAGAGGGCTGATAACAAAAGCCCTTCCCAGGAAACATTCAGGCACATTCCCAAATATATCATCAGGGTAAATATTGGCAATCCATAAAGTTAACTACATCTATGAATTATTTATAGTATCTAGGCTCTAAAGGGTGGGTATACAATTGTCTCCAGTACCTTAAAAGCTCTGCCTGTGGTATAAATTACAACATCATTAAAAACTCAGTAGAAAACTCTGGTGCAAATAAGTCTGTTTTTCTCCAACGAGAGCAGCTAAAAGCAGCCATGAGCAGTAGCAGTGGTGCTGCTGGTAGCGGGTCTCTTGTTAAGACACCATCACTTGATCATGCTTGATGCCATGATGTTCCCATTATATCTGTCCTCCCATTGCTTCTCTGGGCCAGCACCAGAAAACTGCAAGCGGCAACCAAATAGTCCACTAATGTGAGCAAAAGATTTCATTTTAGTAAACTATCTGTTGTCCTGTGGCTTCTTTCCCCTTCTTTTGTTATTCGTTGTCACTGAATTAAGACATTAGGGGGTGTCTTTTGGAATGGAACATCTGATTACAACAATTTTTAAAGAAAGGATGAAGCAGTATCAGCCACATCACACTGCTGCCTGTGTGAACTCCTTTGAAGTGAACGCCATTACAGACCCCAAAGGGCACTTTCCTGTCTGTCTTGCCTCTTAACTCTTTTCCTCTCCTCTCCTTCCTCAGTGCTCTGTCCCTTCTGTTTCATGCCACATTTCTTAGATTCCTTCTAGAAGCATTGTCTGTCCACGTAGAGAAATGCAGTCACTGTTTCCTGTACTATTAATTTTAATTCATCTTTAATGCTTACATAATTCCTTCCTTGAACTGTTTAGCCTAAGTGTCTATTTTCCTTTGGATCAAAGACCTTCCCTAACTGCATTCCTGTTTCATTTTCTTTTGGCTGTGTAATGAACTTCTTTTTGCTGGAAAGTGGAGACAACAGACCTCTAAAAGTAGGTGTCTTCATCTCTGTCTCTCAGACTGGCTCTCTTTATGCAGATTGACATTTAAAATGTATGTGTATGTGTGGTATGTACACACAAACAGATAAACATAAACATATATTTCTAAAACGTAAGAGTGAAAATGTTGCGTGAACACAGCAGGGTTAGAAATCCGCCATACCAGAACTAAATCAATTAGAGGTTTTTTAAAATAGCTGCTTTGCTTTTAAATTGTACCTGATGTGACACCTTTACCCAATTTATGATTGGCTGGCCAGTAAGTGAAGCATTTGTATGAGTTGTCCCATTAGCCAGACCACAGGCTGTGGGCATCATGAGCAGAGCGTACAGATGGTCACCTATGAGCTGTGCAGCCATGCGATGAAGAACATAAAACTAGAGCAAGGCCTGCCTCTGCGCTGTCCTGGTTGCTTCCTAGACACTTTGGGGTTTTAAATCCAAGAACAGCATTGTGTAAAATGCATAAATACGTATACCTTAGCCCTTTCTTAGGTCTGACCTAGTAAATCAAAAGTAACCAATTCTTTCAGACTTCAGTGGGGTTTTTTTTAACACCAGTACACTTGCTGGCTTGATTGTTTTCAGGATTAGCCTTTCTGGCTATCTAGCTCAAGTTACTGGAAATTCTCTGATGTTATGGAGAGTTTTGAGGTCCCCCAGTGGAAAAGATTTGTGAATTGAAGTAGGAAGACAACTCAGCATCATGCACAAGGCAACCTCATTGCTTAGACACACTAGAGGTGTGCTAGTAATAGAAGGAAGAGTAAAATCGCAGTGGGAAATGCCACGCGGGAGGCTGGAAGAATATCAAGACAGCATTAGGCTGTGGTCCATCTCCTTCACAGTATAACATTAAAGGCTATCTTCTGTATATACTTAATTGCTGAATTAGACTGAAGATAAAAGCATATGCTTGCCCCCTTACGGAAATCAAGCCCCTTTCAAGTATACCAGTCTCAGCAATCAAACACTGAAGAGTCTGTCATCACCTGCACATGAATTTCAGAAAGATCGTGTCCATCTCCATGAAGAATGAGTTTGTTTGTAGTCTCTAAGAATGCAGAGTTCACCCACCTCTACGGGGGCAGTAAACATTGTGCCCTCTTTTCACAGCCTGCACTGGACCACCAAATAAATGAGTTTACCCACTTCTTTCTTTAACACCACACCAGTGAATGACATTTTCCTATTAACCAGTGGGGGGGGGGTTTACCTCTGCTGGAAGTATCTAGCTAACATATTACACAACACTGATATAAATTTATTACTTCAGAAATTAGTGCCAGTAGAATTCTGTGCAATGTTTAGACAAGGCAATGGAAGGGAAGGGCAGTTAAATAAGATGCTTAAGCCATTAAATGTTTACATTATAAATATTTATCTTTGGAAACTAGACACACTGCTATTCCCTGAATGTCACCAGCTATTAATTGCATAATCTGTGATTGTAAACACACTTCTGTTGTTTCTGAAGCATTTTGGGCTTTAAAGGCTGAGAACAGTTGAAAAGCAGTCAAAATTTATTACCAAATAGCTTGTTCACCAGACAGATTTCCTTAATAGCTTTTTCCTTGGAAGGATTTGAAATTGCACCATTTCATATCTTGAAGCAACCGTCTCAGAGATGAATTGGAAACACTGAAGATGAAGGAGGCTCCAGTAAGTCTTCAGAAACTCATAGACGGGTGATCTTGCTGTAAAAATTTGCAAAGTACCCACATATGAGCATAAGAATGCCTATTCCAAGCAAGACTAAATGTCCATTGTTAGCAGCGTCCTGCCACCAGCAGTGACTGCCAGCAAATGCATACTGTATAAAAGTATAAGAAAAAGCAAAGTAAATTATAATTAATTTCCCCACATGATCTGCCAGCCACCAGCAAGGGCTCTCCAGCAGCACTTCCGTTCAGTATAAGCTATGCTGGCATCAATACAGACATCCTTTACCTTAATAATTTTGCAATGTTAGCCCAGTGGTCAGGCTGAGTTCTTTCACTCCGTTTTATAGTCTTTCCCTCCCTCAGTCTTTCTCTTCATTATGGTACGATTGGACCCTGGCTACACCAGGCTAAATGATGTCTCTCAAGCCACATGAATCCCATCACAGAGGACTCCTGGCTTGGACTATGTAATAATGGATGCGGAACAGGCGACTAGGTCATGTGAAGTGCACTCTTGTATGCAACTGAGCACGTCATGGATGTCTTTGCAGGCATCTTACAGCATGTGGTGGATGGCCCTTCACAACTTTCTAAAATCAGTGCTCTGCCATGGCATTCTCCTGGCTGCAAGGCAAAGCTGTTAGTGGGCTGTTTTGCAGTACCAGCACAGATCAAGATCACAGAATCATAGAATCATAGAATCATTTAGATTAGAAAAGACGTTTAAGATAATCAGGTCCAACCATTAACCTAACACTGCCAAATACACCACTAAACCATCTCCCTAAGCACCACATCTACGCGTCTTTGAAATACCTCCAGAGATGGAAACTCAACAACTTCCCTGGGCAGCCTGTGCCAGTGCCTGGCAGCCCTTTCAGTGAAGAAATTTTTCCTAATATCCAATCTAAATCTCCCCTGGAGCAGCTTGAGGCCATTTCCTCTCATCCTGTTGCTTTCTGCCTGGGAGAAGAGACCAACCCCCACCTCGCTACAACCTCCTTTTAGGTAGTTGCAGAGACCAATAAGGTCTCCCTGATCCTCCTTTTCTCCAGGCTAAAAAAAAAACCCAAACATTTCCCTCAGCCGCTCCTCATAAGACTTGTGCTCTAGACCCTTCACCAGCTTCGTTGCTCTTCTTTGGATGTGATGACCACAGGCAGCTGCAACAGGGAGTCAAACACCAGGAGGGAAGTTCCACTCTGTGCTATAGGTATGAGAGGCACAAGTACAGTAAGGAGTGGGTGCAAAATAATGGGGAGAAGAACTTAAAGTGAGGGCCAAATCCTCAATCTCATGCTCAGCACCAGCTTGACAGGTCTGTGGAGGGAGAGGGGAGAAAGCCAAGTGTCAGACTGATTCATCTTCTCTCTGATAGTGGGATCCCCACGTTCCTTCACTTGTATCCTTAGCCAGTTCACTTTCCTAATTTCCATGACTTCCAGAGGGCAATTACACCTTTAAATGACCTCTCAGCTGGAAAAGAAACATGTAGCATTCAAGTTAATCAGTCAAATCTCAGCTGTGTAATTCTGTATACAGCAGTCAAGTCCATGAAAGCTATGTAAGTTGACAGCACCTGGAAACCAGACTCTTCCCTCTCCTAGCCTCTAATTGATGCTTTCTCAACTGCATCTCCTCCCCTCCCTAAAGCAATTCCCCTTTTAATTAATATTTTACTTGCAACTGATTTCTTTGTAGAGGTGACAATGTATGCGTCTATGTTTCTGTGTCCGCTTATTAGAGAAATGCAATGTCAGTGGAGGAGCGATATGCATTGTTTAGAGCTGGCTAAGTAAACAAGCTGTATTTTGTAAAAAAAAACACTTTGACATTCACAGAAACACTTCTCATCATTCTGTTTGAACCTCCTTGTCCTTCACCTTTATTGATGAAAAAAAAATAACATCAGTTTCTAATCAAAAGGGTTTTTTGAAAACAAAACCAAAAAGTTTAATTTCCAAAGCCTCTAAAATGTTATCATTTGATGTTTTGAAGCTTTTTCTCCCACTTAATTTTTGAAACAAATTTTCGTCAAAATCAATGGTGCTTTGTGGAAAATATTGAAAGCATTGACTAAAGTTTCTGGAAAATATCAATAAGTAAGTACAATCACATTAAGTGTCTTGGAAGAAATAGTTGACTAAAAATCTGTGTGCAGCATTCCCATAAAAAACAAATCTGTTGCTGCCTGCTGTTACGATCTGGTGGGTAGCTTTGCAGATAGCAATGGTTCCTGCAGTTTTCTTTCCTCTGTAGCATGCTGCACAGCTCTTTACTTAGTGCTAAATTTGCCTATAATGATCACACTAGTATATAATTGCTATTCATGTGCACTCTCTATGCATTGTCATCACTCCTAAGTATTGAATAACATCTCTTAGGGTAAGGAATAAAGTAGAAGGAATAAAATTGTGCTGTCATTTGGAAGTATGCCATAGTTCACATGAATATTACTTGGTGCTGCCAGAAAATCTGGAAGTTGAACTTTATTCCTACTCCCGCTCTCTACACTGAATCGATTTCTCACAAGTCTTGTCCTCGAGTTTTTCATCGCCAGTTTTTGAAATCATTAGAATGATTTTGGCATTGCTTCCAGGACAAGGTCAATAAAACTTCAAGGTCTTACTCTGAAAGCTTCTTGGGGCTGTGAAGGCTGTGTTTAGCCTATGATGTGCCGTGTTTCTATGCAATGTTAAAAGAACATCACATCAGCTAGCTGAAATCTCACATTTCCATAGAGAAGGGCACACAGTACTATTGGAAACTGCTACTCCTACTAAAGGTATGACACCTGTTCCTACACTGAAATCCAAGCTAAAAATATACACGGCGCTAACTGTTGCCCCACTTTCAAAAGGAATACACATTTGTGCTTTATTGAGGCTGAAATCCGTCCCTCGGATGGTTATGAAATATTATAGGTACTGAAAATTTAGATTTCATTAGATAAGCATTTTGAAATTTCAGAATTTTTGATCTTGCTCAAAATATTAAGAAATTGCTGTTAAAAAATTGTTTTGAAAAATGAGGATACAGAATCCACTATGAAATGAAATTTCTAATTTTTTTTTCATTCTCATTGACCTTTATGAAAAAGACCAATTTTGCAAATCCTTGTGTGGCAACTTTCTGCATTCAAGAAGCGGGAGTCTTCTTGTTTCTTTATCCAGCTGGCCGGCATCCAGCCTGGGTTAGTTTTCCAGCACAGCTAGTACAGAAGGACTGATAGGTGCAAAGACCACTACGTTCCTCCCCAAAGGTATCTCAGACAGGGAGGCTGAATTATTCTCTTGCATTGCCTGCAGAGGGAACGAGGATGGCCAGCTTGGAGTTCACACCTAATTTTTAAACATCCAAAATTCAGAGGGATGAATGTCACTTAAAGAACCCAAATGAATTGGAATACCTCTATGAGTAAAAATTAACCTAGACAAAGGGTTGCAATATTAAATCTACTCTATCTATATTTTCACCATCAAAACAAAACAAAAAAAGCCTAAGTTATCTTGAAGTTGGAGTCACAGATAAAACAGCATGGTATATAATAAAGGACTGACTTGTTCCCCCTTGCTAGAACTGATTCTGATACAAAGGGGTTGCAGGAGAGAAAAGAAATATCAGACGCCAAAAGGATTCTCATTTTCTAGTGTGAGGAAGAAAGAAACAAGTCAGGATAAAACATGACATATCTCAGAGATTTCAGTTGTATAGCAAGAGGAGGATAAGTCTATCTTTTCATCTCCTGAAAGGAGTTTGATTCTTTCTTTCTTTTTAGCAAAAACTGGCAAATCTTTTTCAATCTGACATCAGATATGCTCTCCGATTAAATTGGTTTTTGGAGTTTGTTATTAATCTGTTCTGGGAAACTATCTTACAGAGGCAGCATACATTAGAAACATCAGAATACCATCTGTGAGCAGAAAAGGAAGAACAACATAGACACTGAAAAGAAATATCTGGGGTTTTTAAATTAATATGACAATACTTTGATTTTTAAAATTCAAAATAAGCATGAGTGTCAGAGATAAAGGAGATGTTGCACCTCATAAATGAATGCTTTGTACAATCAGCAACTTTACAAAGAGGTTTACAGTATTTTTTATCATCTTAAGTTTTACATGAACATTAAAACAAATACCCTGAACTCCCATTAAAAATGCATGAACTAACTTGTTACCCAGTCCTCCTAACTTTAACATATGTCTGTTTTTTGAAAACTTGATTCACGATGCTAATTTGATAGTCATTCTGCACATCTGATGTATTCTGATAATTTTTGGAATTAGAATATAAACTGCATCTTCACTATAGACCAAATCTTCAGACTGTAGATGTCCAGGAGAGGCCTCAGGAGTGGTTACATCCAGGGATCTGTGAGACTCATTAATCTGATTTCTTCATTACTGGGCATCTAGAGAAGAGAATTCAGCTTTATGTCTACAGTCATGTGGTCTTCAGCCTAAGGTAGCCCAAGTCCCTAAAAAATTAAAAACAGAAAAAAAAATAGTTAATTCCATGCTATTAGGCAATTCTGTCCATCCACAGAAAACTGCAGATCAATATCAAATTTCAAGGCTGAAAATTATCTTTATTTCAAACAACTGCAAAGGATGGGTAAGTACTGAAACAGTCAGTGAAGGGAAATAAAAACAGTTTTACAAGGTATTCAAAATATTTTGTTTGAGTTTGACTTTCATGTAGTACAAGTGAAAAATCGGAATTAGTCATTTTGAAATGAAGCAATAAACATTTTGTCATTCTGAAAATGCCAGCCTAGGGCACGATGATTTGATGTTGCCATGCCTTTTTTACTGAGTGAAATCCAAAAGAAATCAGGCTTATTTCATTATTTTTATTTTTCTTAATGCCATTTAGTTCCCCTGATGTTTCTTTAAGTCCTTCTGTACGGCAGAGTCTCTTCAAAGAAGAAATTCAGGATTGGAGAGCTTCTGGAAAGAGACTCTATCCCCTGACCTGCATCGTTGTCAATGTGTACAGCACAATTCAAGAGAGCAATGGGCTAAGTCAAAACTATAGCATTTGGGCAGTATCATTAGTTTATGACTCATCTGAAATCTGTCTAAAAAGTCCATCTAATACATCTGCTGCAGAATATAGGAAAAATCCACATTCTTAAATAAAACCAGCTAAAAAAGATGCATACGTGTGTAACAATGGAGACTACAATCCTCCAATCAATGCTAGCTTGTTTGTCTTCCTTTTTATGGAAGACGAGTGCTGTTTACAGTACTGTTCACCCTAGTAAAAATCCCAACACACACAAGAGCTTTGTCTTTATTGGTCTTTGCTGGTGCAGTCATCTCTGTTGGTTTCTTTTTGTCCTTATCAGTGTTAATGGTAAAGATCATTGCAAAGTACAGCAGAAAAAGAAAATATTATTATACAGTGCTTGGCATAGTGTAAGTCTCATATTGGTTGGTACTCCTAACTACGACTAGAATTAATGTTATGTTTACACAGAAAAGAATCAGGCATACATTAAATAAAAACACTGCAAATACTATCACTTAAACTGGATTTCAATTCAACCACCCAGCTGGAAAATACTTCATATGAGGAATGGAAGAGTCACAATTAAATATAAGCCACAGCATAAGTAATAAGGTTATATATTCAGATGGTTTATGTCAGTTGAATCTCTTCTAGTTCTAATATTGTGTGATTGTCAGAGTGGCAGGTGAAACTGGATGTAGAATAATGTCATTGTGAAACATGCAGTTTAACTCACTTGCTGGCCAGTTTATGGTTTGTCTGCTATGCCCTTGACCAATCCCTTCATTTTTATAAAAAGTCTTGAAACCAACAGGTTTTAACTGAAGAGTCCAAAGAGGTTATGTAGAGGGGCTTGCACCTTTTTTTTAAACAGTATTTTTTTTCACTGTACATTGTGATCCAAAAATATAAAGTAACACATTCAAGACTGTCTATTTCAAATATCATTTTACAGCTTTATCTGATTCAGATGAAAACTCATTTATCCAAAACAATGTATTGCTGGAAGTTTTCAGTAGCCTTGCCTGTATTTTTTGTACTAAAAAACAACGTCACTTGCTATTAATGCTATTAATTATTGCTACATATATAGTAAATAAAATATTTAATTTGCCTTTACATTATTCCACTTTCAGAATATTATTTATAATTCAATGGAATTGAGTTGACTGTCATTTTACTGTGATATAACACAATAAGACCTAATATCTTATTAATATTAAAAAGTATATTTAAATCATATAGGAGTTTCCATGACAGGAAGACTGCTTGCTTTCCAAATTATTTTGAACCCAAATTGGGTTAAAAAATATAAATTCTGAAACTTCTTAAGGAATGAATGTTTAAAAATAATATAACAATGTCAATACTTTTTCTTCAATAAAAATAGTTCATCTACCAAGCCTGAATATATAGTACTAGGTTGGCTGGGCTGCTGTTCAAAGGATTTCTTATTCCAGATACATTTACCTGTAGTTTTTATTGAGATTTGGGAAGAATAAGGCTGCGTGGAAGTGTTACACCTCACGTATCCAAATTTCTTTCAGAAGTATTTCAGTTTGCTTTACAGTGCTGCTGCATATTTTTATTAAGAAATAGCTCCATGTCATCATAATTTTAAACTTATATAGGCTTTTGAAGGAAAGCTTATATCTATGCACCACACCTGACTTCGGATTTGGTGCTCTGCAAACTTGATTGCTGGATCTGAATGACATTTCTGCTGTCATTCACTGTGGTTTAATGTTGTCAGATCATGCGACATTCCCCCCGTTGACATTCATGCTGCATAAACAGCCCACAATTATCAAAATGAAAGGCTGTTATTGCCACAAGAAGAATGCAGCCCTATCCCGGAGTGTGCAAAATGATGGGTTGCAATCACCAGCCTCGGATAAGCGTTCCTGAACAGCCCCTTTTGACGGAAGTTCGGGTCTGAGTTTCAGAGCCTTATTCAGTGTGGTAATACACGTAATTGATGCCTTTTCATCCTCCTTTGTTCAAATCTCCAGTCAGCTTAATTAAGATCTTGTGAGGGGGTAATGAAGTAAACATTTCAACGAATGTCTGCACTAGTTTGATGGCAGATGCCTGCAATTAAAATACTGTAGCTACATTACGGCACATATATTCCACATTGCTTTCAGATCTGTTCAGAACTTCCCAGATGAGAGTTTGTGGGTTTTTTTCTGGGTGGGATGATACCAGCCTGAGCCCTGAACCAGGACCCACACAAAGACCAAGGGAAGCCCAATGGGACGTGGACTAGACCCATATAGAACTTGGGCTCACCTTTGCTTTTCTTTCTGTGGAAAGAACTTTGACTGTGGTGATATATGTTAGAAAAATTGTGTAAAGCTATCTGAGTATTCATTTTAGTTGCTGAAATTTAGTCAGGGTCAGATTTAAGAAGGATAGGGGGAAAAAGATGAGAGAAAAAAGAGGAGTGACCAAATGGAAGAAAGGATGTGGTAGCTAACTTAGCTCCTTTGCCAAAACAGTCACTGGCATGTCATGAGAGCTTTGAAAGTTTAGTCATATACACATACCAGATCGTGCCTTCAAGTTCAGGACAAGAGTGCGTCAAGATATCCCCTGTGGTGTGGAACACCCTAACTTTCATTAAAAGGCTCTTGACTGCTGTATTGAAAGGTTCTTGACCTGAATCCTTTATCTCAGACTGCCTCCCCTCATAGTCAAGTAGGGACTTCCAGCCTTGCAATTGCTCTGAGTTATGTTGACCATCTGCTTTAGGGGAGAGCAAACAGTTCCCATGCAGTTTCTATACGACACCTAGGATAGAAGTATCTCCTGTTAAAGTAGCCATCTGCATGTACCAGAGAGTAGCAGGCAGTGAGCTCATTTGCTTCGGCCATTAAAAGGTAGACCACCACTGGGGGTGGGAGAGTTTCCCTGGCAGGTTTTATTACACTGACAGAGCTATGAAAGACATTTGAGCTCTTGGAAGCTGAAACGACACAGTCCAGTAGCAGAGGAGCTGATAGTAAACAAGAAGATGTCAGTTTAAGCTGGCAGACAAACTATGTGGAGCAGAAAGACAAATGAATCAAAGGGATTTAGCTTGTAGGTATTAGTATTACTGCAGAGAAAAAAGAAGCAACACACTTAAAGGCGGGACAAGAAATTATAGAGAGGTGGCTTTGACACAGAATTTCTTGCACAGAAGTGACCCTTAATTTATGGGTTTTTTTCATTGGTTTACCCAAACAGAACACCCGAGTCAAAAAAGAAAGGAAGGAAAAAAATCACAGCAGTCTGTCCATTCCCCGCCCCGTTCTCTTTTTTGGGGGGTCAGTAATAGAAAACCTTTTTGGGAAAACCACCATCACTGCTAGCCTGCAGATCTAACACAGCAGATCCAATACAGATGCATATATTGGTACTTACATTTTGGTCTCATTAGAGAAACACATTTGTGCTGCATCTTCATTTTTATCCCAGATGATGGAAATGGAAGGGGGCAGGGATATAAAAGAGCAAAGGAAATAAATAGAATCTCTTTCTTCTTCCATTTTCTTCTTACCCACTGCCCAGTTAGTACTCTTACTGTGTCATCCTTGTATCATTGACTGTGATTTCCATTACAGCAGTAAGTCCTTCATTACTGCTAGCTGCCAAAGCTTCTTAATGATGGAATTACCATTCACAACTGTTTCGGCAAACACAGAAAAAACAATCTGGCAAATCATCTTATCACCTGGTTACTGATAACCATCTAACCTCTGCAAGCCAATTCCAAGCATCCATTCACCTCCATAGTCTCTTTTCTTGCAAGAGAAACCAGTTTGCTGCAGCCCGAGCTGGAGAGGACATAGATATCAATAAGCAGACTGCAGCCAGTCGGGAGCTCACTCACCCCATGCTGCTTTCCTGCAGTACTCCCAGATGTTTGGATGAAAGCTCTCTGGGAAACATTTCACGTTATTAGTACTAAAAGGAATGAATTACAGAAAGCAGAGATTCAAGAGACCTATTAGGGCTCCAAGGCACTGCACATTGCTCTCAGGAGTCTATTTTATAGTGCTTTGTCCAGTGTAGTTCTCATTTTGCCGAGGGGAGGTATGGGATCCAGAGGGAAATGTTTCTGGAAAAGAGCTATAACTATCTACAGTAATGTAGGAACTCAGCAGTTAACAAAAGGAAAGAAGATTGCCTTTGTTGTTGTGCTACCACATTACCCAAAACAAGGCAGCCCCGCTGCCACTGGCATAAGTAGGCATTACTTTATATTGCTAGGAAAGCTAGAAAAAACACTTGGAAAAGTGGGTGTGTTGGAACAAGAGCCTGGGTAAAGTGAAAATAAATGTGTGCTGGAAGAATTAGAGCAAAGTAATGGAACAGGGCTTTGAGGGCTTTGACGTATATAAAAGTCAACTCTACTTCACACCAAAGAGTGTAGTGAGTGAGAAAAATTAACTCCAGGAGACTAAACTACTGCTACAGCCTGCACGTGATATGTGCAACAAGGTCAATATGTGACAGCTTTTGCTGTTGGAATAAATATATGTTAAATAATTGTTCTTATTGTGTTCTGGAATGTGGCACTTTGAGACCAGAGGTGCATCAGTGTTTCCAGATATTCATTTCACAGGAGGTTTTACAGGTTGGCATATTCTGTACCTTAAAGTTTACACAATAAAAAAATATGATATCAGAGAAAGCACTTTTTTTTTTTCTTTTCACTATCGTCATTTAAAATTGCTTTTCCATAAATCTGCCAAATTATGTCTGTGCTTTAAAAATCACATATCAACAGCAAGTGACAGTCTTCTTCCTTGTCAGCATAATGTCTCCTCATTTCAGCTTTTAGAAGGACTAAATAGCAACACATCAAGACATCAATTCAAAACAAAAACTGTTGCTGAGTTTTGAGGCATCTGTTTCAAACTTGACTTTTAAAAATGTGACTTTTCAGAATATTTGCTTTATGCCACTTTTTTTCTGTCACAAATTAATGGCTAACAATATGTTTCACAGAAATACAGTCCAGGAATTTCCATTGTACCATCCCTTATAATTGCTTATGTTTTCAAGCATTATTCAGATTTGCTTCTGGTGACTAGTGAAAGCCCTGATGTATGCTAATTAATTGCATATGTTATCTGAACTAGTCCAAGTATTAAAAGTGTTTGCATCTGAGAAAGATGGGGATAAAATCTAGCGATAGAGTGAACGAGCACAAACCTCTTGCCCGATCGCCACATTCAGGGAGTAAATAATTTCTCTCAAAAGATCCCAGTCTTAATTAAAGTCTTTCCAATGGTAGTACCTTCAACTACATGTCCCAGTAAGCTACCTCTGCATTTACCTATCCTTATTACACAAGGTACAAGTGTGGATTATGTGAAGGTCAACTTTCTTTACCTTCAATTTTCTGCCCATGGTTCCTGTTAAGCTATTGTTCATAAATTTGAAAACCTCATTGCTGCCACACATCTGTATGTATAAATAGCTGCACATAGAATTCACTCACCTCTTAACTTTCTTTTTCAATAAAGTGAATAAGGTAAACTCCATGGAGGTTACACTGTAAGGCTGGTTTCCAACTCTTGGATCGTCCCCTGAATTCTCTCTAGTATTATTTCCACATCTTAACATAGGTGTCCCACAACTAGAAATAGCTTTTAACAGTCTTATCAAAGCCTTATCCATGGGAAAGGTCACTTTCTTATGCCTGACATCTAGCTTTTTGCAGGTTGAACACAACAGACCCCAAAATCTTTGAGTCCTCAGCAAGTATCCATGTGCCATGATAAAGCCTGTCTTCTTCTTTCCCTGTTGGCTTACTTTTGTTTATCTGCACTGAAGTGTTAAATGTCTAAGTTTCTACTGTAGGCAATGAAGATCTAGTCAATACAGTCAATCGGGTCTAGAAAGTTATTCAGTTGATCAAATGCAGATTTACTGTGGGGAAGGCTGAATTCTCCGGGCTTGAAACCAAGCCATCCAAACCATCCTAATAAATAATAAATTACCGCCAACATTTGCTGCTCTGTCAGTCGTCGCATCATCAGTAAGCCTTGCCATAAAGCATTTGTATTTCCTAAATTATTGATAAAAATATTAAATGCAATTGAACAATTATCTAAGAAGCCATACAGGTAATAGCTAATAAATAACACCTGTTTGAGATCTAGCACTGAGCCAGTTTTTAACCCATTTAATACCTGACTAGTTAAAGAATTTTCCATCAAAACAATACTAAATCTAGAGTTTTTCGAGTCAAAGGAAATTTATTTCTATCCTAGTTCTTTTATCAATCATATACATAATCCCAGCCAAAAAAAAGAATATGTATATTTTACAAGATGTTCTCTGACACCATGCTAACTAATGTCATTCATATATTTACCTTCTAATTTTTGTTGTTAGAACTTTAAGTGAACTATTAACCATTTATGGTAGGAATTACGTCAAACCAATGGCTCAGAATTCCCTGAGAATATTCCAAGGTATTTAAAATCTTTTAGCATTTGGAATCTCTTAAGTTTTCAAAGATGTCTACAACAGTTCATTAAAATCTTTCCTCACTTAAAACCATGACTGCAAGTTAGAAAGACTAGCTGACTGGGAAATGTTTTAATGTCAGAACATAATATTCTCTGAAAGATGGCCTAAACTTTGCTCAAGCAGTATTGAAGAGATGAAAATGTTGTTGTAGTCTTCCAAGGAGAAATTAAGGAAAAAAAAAAGAAAAAAAAAATATATAACAGCATTATATTGGGTTTCCTGCTTTATGTTTTTTTTAAATATTTCAACTTACAGGTTCTTTGCAGAAAACTTAAGGGATGGGATTCAGCCCAGATAAACTCAGTGAGCCTATGTAGGCATTCAGGCCCCCATGTATGAGCAAGGTGTTTGGTACCTGATGAGAGTCAGTGGGGACTGAAGGCTGGGTTCAGCTACCCGAACACTGACTCCTCCCGTTCTGTTTTCAGGCATTTGTGCCTTCCATTTGTAAGAACTGAGAGAATAATATTGCTATAAATTTAGGGGCAGCTTTTTAAAGCTGTTTAGAACCTTAAGTTGCTGACTGGTGCCTGGAGAGCTTTCTGAAGCATACTAGAAATGCCAGTCAATGACTATGTGTTTCTTTACACCTCTACCTACCTGACAAATCTGGTCCTTGACCCTTCTTTGAACCATATGATCTAGGTGTTTTTAATACAGGAATGCACTAGTTTTACAGCTGCTATCATCATTTCAAAGATATGTGCATACATTAAAATTATAATGGCAAATGTAAATTTATTATAGTAACATAAATCCATTACTCTGTTAATTATTCCAGGCATATTGTGTGCACAGAATAATATTCCGTACAACAGCTAATATTCATTTGGCCTTTTGGGTCATTCAGCATATAAATTCTTC
Source organism: Platalea leucorodia (assembly GCF_965183815.1). Lineage (NCBI taxonomy): Eukaryota > Metazoa > Chordata > Aves > Pelecaniformes > Threskiornithidae > Platalea > Platalea leucorodia. The sequence continues at coordinate 120,782,920 of NC_138825.1, read as the reverse complement.
ATGCTTAAAAATTGTGCTACCTTATGCTGTGGCATTCATGCAATAACTCACAGGTCTAACCTTCAATTTCAAGTGACGCTAGCAAGCCTTTTTGTTTTCCATTGATCCTCCAAGCTATTCCTATCCTACTAAGTAAAAAGATTAAGGACATTTCTCTGAGGCCTAATGACATGGATTGACTGATGCTCGTGTATCCAAACTCTCTTTTCCCTGAAATAAAGTGTCTAAATTCAAAGTACCAGTGGAATAATTTCTGAGAAATGTGATCCCCAAACAGTGCCAGACCACTGTCCAGGGCTGTGCTAATCAGCACACACCAAAAGCATGCCAGGAGCTGTGCTAAGCATTAAACACTATGGACATTTAGAGGTTGGCACCTGAGCCTGTATCCTGACACCAGTTTGTTCCCTGGCTGATCTTAGCTGCAATTTATACACCACTGGGGCTCTAACATGACTGGTAACAAAGCAAGGTAATAAAGAAACTACCTGTGGGCAAAGAACAATGTCTCAGGGATCAGAAAATTCCTTATCCCCACAGTTGTCTTATGGAAATCATCAATACCAACGTCAAGATATTCCACTCTTTGGACAAGCAGGTTGACCATCCTGAAGGATCCAAGGGTGCATGTTTTCCCCTCCAGGGCTCAGAAGGGAGGGTAAGCCCACCCAGCATCCACAGAATTATCTGGCAACAGCTGGAAATGATCTTGTGGGTGCTGATTTAATTGACGCTTTAATTGCTCTGAAGGCAGGAGAAGATATGCTTACAGTAGTTTTATATATAGCTTGAGGTCAGATATAGCCTTGGAGTGTACAGTTTAATTCTAACGTTGAGATGTATAGGACAGAGAATGATACAGCATATGTATTTGTGGGCCAGCAGCTAGGCACCCACGCAGCTGTTCACTCACTCCCCCATGCAGCAGGATGAGAGAGAGAACTGGGAAAGCAAAATGAAACAACTGGTGGGTCAAGAGAAAGACAGTTTACTAAGTGAAGGGAGGAAAGAAAAAAAAGAAAAAAAAAAAAAAAAGTGATGCAAAGGCAATCACTCACCACCTCCCACAAGCAGACCAATGCCCAGCCAGTCTCTGAGCAATGGCTCCTTGGAAAGAAAAAAACATCCTCACCACCATCTTTTATGGCTGAGCATGACGTTATACGGCATGGAATATCCCTTTGGCCAACTCAGCCCAGCTGTGTCTCTTCCTCAGCCCCTTCCCAATTTCTTGCCCACTCCCAGCCTACTCACTGTAGTGTGGGAAAAAGAGAAAGCCTTGACTCTGTGCAAGCATTGTTCAGCCATAGCTAAGACATGGGTGTGTTATTAACACTGTTTTAGACACAGATCCAAAATACAGCACCATATGGGCTGCTATGAAGAAGGTTAACTCCATCTCAGCCAGACCCAGTAGAGCAGTACTCAACACAAAGGTCTGCTGGTTCATGCCAAGCAGTGTTAGGTCTCTTTCCCGAAGACTGTACATCTTAGGAAAGCTGTATTCTTTTTAAAGAGAAATGCATTTCCACTACTGTAGAAAGTAATGGAGATAAAAAAGGTTTTGAGAAAGACAAAGTCAAAAAGCACACAAAATTAAGTACCTTAGATTTAGAATATCTAAAGTCCAGATAGAGGCTGGTTTTGATAAGATTTTAAAGTGAAAGATGTAGGTGAAGGAAGAAAATACAGTAGATGTGGACCTTTATGTCCAATGCTATCATTTAGAGCTGAAAATAGGAGGAAAGAGGACTTTGGACCTTATTCAAAAATCAGATCACATGCTTTTACATGCTGCTTCAGCTTCAGTCTGTCTGTATTTCCCAGAAGAAGCGTCTGAAGGAAAGAGAGTTATTACTTTGGGGCGTCCAGTTCAGATATCCCAGATATGTTTGCGGAAACCGAAATCACCTGAATTAGACATCTTCTTTCCTTCTATAGCCAATGAAGAGCTAAATGCTACCAGAAGGATATCCTGAAGACCACGCAACTACCCAAAAAGGAGGCTGCAGGCAAGGGTTGTATCTCAGCTCCTGCCCCTCTCTGGACACAGTTAGCTCCTTTTACTGAGGACATAGGATGTGCAAAGCACGATTCCCACCTGCAGTGAGGTAAACACTAGAACAGGACTTGTCCTTTGCTGCTGCTGGGGACCACAGTGTATACAACTGCTTAGTGGTCAGCTTCTGCTGCAGTCCCATTTTAAGTGCTAAATTCGACAGGCTTGATCGTGCTCTTGCTGTGGTACCTCAGTCTCTGACCATAAAAATCCAAAAGTGTCCATATAAGTACTTCACAGACATGTACTGAGGATGGTGTGATAATCAGGGCAGTTTAGGTCCCATAGATAGATTATCATTATTTAATTTATTAAAGCAGAATAAAGGCAATATTACTGGTTACAGAGATGTTACAGCTTTTCTTTAAAAAAAAATTCTCCAGTCTTTAGTCAGCTGTAGGGTAAATTTTTATGTTTGTCATTGAGTTCTAAACAAGAAGGATATGAAGATGTTAAAGACATTTTCCCTGGCATTTGCCTGAACTCCTTAAGCCTTAGAGATCACATTTTGCAGATCTAGCATAGAAACAGATTGCATTCTCCTCTGTTACCACTCTTCCTGTTCTTGCCTTGTCACCAGACTGATGTTCACTATTTCTTCTACAGTGCTTCTAAAACTAAGCCTTTGATTATCCCTATAATATTAAATATTTCAACAGAATAATCAGTTAACTAACCTGAGGAATGACTCGATCAGAACAATTTGAAGTTTGCTCTCCCTCAGACTGTTGCCTCCCTCTTCAGTTACTTCATAGATTTTGCTGTGACACAAAAACATGTAGAGATGGCAAATAGCACCATGTTGTTACCCTTCATGGCTTCATGGATCAATGGGATTGTTGCTTGCTAATTTTAGACATCCAGCTTTAAGCCACCAAGGAATGGCAGACACTCCAGGTAGTGCCAAAAGTTCACATTTTAAGAGATGACTTTTTACAGAAAAAAGCTATATCTGAAAATTCTCAGAATGGGTAACAGCAAGGACATCTAAAGTCAGCTATGCTCTTTAAAGAGCCTGGGACACCTGAATAAGAAAGTTTAAAGTTTGACTAGATTCTTAATGTACTTTAGGTTTTGCTGAACTTGTACAACTTTCATTCTGTGGCAATTTATACAGACACAGATTTGGAGAAGTGTTTTGCTGAGCATTAGTTCCATAGCAATTTATGCCACTTTCTCTCTGGAAACAGAGATGATAATGAAGTGAATTTAGTGTTCTCTATTCAAAGGCCATTTAGTTCCTTGATTAGATTGTTTTAGTAATATAAATTGCCTACTGTTGAAAGAAAAATAGCCTAAACTTTTCAATATCAGCTTTACCATGAGAACCAAGCCTGAGAAAATGTCATTTAAAAAAAACCCAACAAAACAGAAACAGAAAAATGTATGTGCCTCTACAGCTCAGTCCGATAATAACCTCGTCTGTAAAATCATATGAACCCTGTGTTCTGGAACAATAGTATAAATGAGTTAATTGTAGATCTAAAAATTGTTTGCCAGCTGCTGTCTATTCTGTTACCAACACCTGTTTCGGCTCATGCCCTCATTAATTAAAATGTGATGAGCAAGCAGACAAGTTCAAAACATAGTGCTGACAATGTCTGTACAGCTGACATGAAATCCATGTTTGTAGTCCTCATCCAAAGCCAGGATGTAATATATCTGTAATGCAATAGAGGGAGGTTTTTGTTGGGTTTGGGTTGGTTTTTTTTGCTTCCTTCAAAACTGCTATAGTAATGAATCTGTTCATTAAGACTACATTTTAGTTGTGGTAAATTGAGGGTAGAAATCATGAGCTTTCTAGAGAAGAAAAGCATCAATTTAAAAATGATACCTATGAAATATGACGAGTTAACCATTCCAAATGTTATTTGGCCATTTAAAAATTAAACACAGATTGGAAATACTTAAGCTGTTATCAGTTTTCACCGCTGTCTATTCCTTCATTTCAGAACTAACATCTGTCGCATATCATAATTGGATAATACCCTTTTTAAGAATTTGTACTTCTTAGCAGCATTTTTATGTTCTGCAGCAGAAGCCACTAGAACCCCATGGCATTCAGTCCCATCTGTTTTTCAGAGTTGCTTAAGCCAGTTGGAAACACCTCAAAACTGTGAATGTCACCCTGCTCAGGTTGAAACTTCTCAGAGCATGTAACAGCTATGCTCCCAGGTCCCTGGGTGTGTTTGTCTTTACGATGGGCACCACCTTTTTCCTAGAGATCCAAAACCATCCAAGCTAGACCACCATGTAGCAGGACTCTGCCTGGATTCCCCAAAGAAGCCCCAGGTGTTAAACATCAATAGAAATATAAGTAATCTGGCAATTTGTGCCAGCATCCTGTAATTCTTCCACAAAATTGCCTACTTTTTAGCACACCCACCCATAAAATGGAAAGCCTTGTCCTGATGGAGAATTGTATACTAAATTCTGGAGGAGAGACTGAAGAAGTAGGTTGTGCTATGATAAATATATGTTACAATGCAATTTGATGCTGAGACAGGAGAACAAGCACCATGGGACCAGAAAAAGACCAAGCTGGACGTAGTCTGATCCTAGCCTGTTAGCTAAGGAACTCTTAGCTGCAGAGTCCTAGCAGTCTGACCTTGCTTGATGAAACTTATATGCATTAAAACATCACGGGATAAAACCATTCCTGGAAGTTAAGTCCTGAATCCCAGATGTGCCCACTCACCAGGCAGTGTTCTACCAGGACAGTCAGCTCCTCCTAGTTGCTGTTCTTCTCCCTACTCCTGGCCACGCAAGGGCTTTAACTTCAAGGAAGGAAGGAGAAGAAGGGAAGGGGAGAGATATTCATGCAGGATACCCTGAGGTATCAGAGAATACCTGTGACAACCACCTCAACCCTCAACATTACCCTTCACTGTAATGAAATGCATCACAAAACTCAAAGAAGCACCCAAATATCAAGTAAGAACTTACTTCAGTACCAGAAGTTCTCCCTGATGATAGTAAATACTTAGTTACCATATATCATCATAACATAATGCCAAGGGAGGAATCATTATCTAGGTAAACCTTAAATTAACAAGATCCTGTCCTGGAACAATATTTCTCAGAATGATCCCTTCCAAGCTTTTAATCAGCCCTCCAGCAATGACAAACTAACCGACAGAAGTCGGCTACCATAGACTATCTGTATTGAACAGGTTGAGAACACATGGGTAAAAAATGTAAACTTGCCAGCCCATCCATGTAACTCCTGCAGTACAATACAACCTATCAGAGAACCAGTAGGTCCTGTATTTGCACCTACAAGATGCACCAAATGCTCTTATGAAAGATGCGTAGGTGAAACAGAAAGACCACCTGGCACCAGAAAGAGCGCGCTCAAAGAATTGATTACAAACAAAAATAGCAGGGAAAAGACTGTTTCTCACAAGGCAGTTGTCATGAAATCTCTGACCTCTTAGTCCTGATCCTTCTGGGAGATCTACACAATCCTTTAAAATATGACCCTAGTAACAAAAGCCCACAGCTCTGCAGCATGCTAACACATACTAAATCAAAACATTTGTTTTAAGATAATGCACAATCATAATTCCCTGGTTGGCTGTCCGTATTCTGCACTTTAAAAGAACAATTTCTCTTTCCTTTGAAGATAATGACCTCATCATCCCTCCTCTTACAAATGTTCTTCTGCTTCCTAGGTACCAACTACCTTTGCACTCAAATGGTGTAAGTGATTAATTGATCTAATTACACTCTGAGCAATTATTCTCAATTTGTATTGAGTTTGAAGATTTTTTACTTTTGCTTTAAAAAGCAAACACTTTGCTTTTATAAATTCATATTCTAGCCTTTACTGAGCTATGAAAATAAATAAGCAAATTGCAGTCCAAAGTGTGATTTAGAACAACTTGATTTGTGAAGATGTGATACGATGGGAGCATCTTCCTAAGTCTAAACATCTTCTAGAAGAAGATGCCACCTATGTTAATGCCTAGTTTCTCCTTCTCGTGATGTTACAAGAAAATGTTTGGTAATAAGCACACACAATAATGACAATTGTTGAAGAAATCCCAATAGAGATATGTTCTCCAGAAGTGTTTTGCCTTGTCTTGTTTTTTAATGTAAAGCTTCTGAATATTAATTTGACTATGTATCATGAAACAAAATTAAATTATTCTATGGCATATCTACTATTTAACATGTTTTGTTTCTCAAATTAAGTTGGTTTAGATCTTTTGCTTTGTTTTTTTTTCTAGCTTATCATTAGTGTTGTGGTTTTTTTTGCCAGATTGTTGGAAGGAAAAAAATCACAGCCGTAAAAATGAGAGAAAGGGAAAGCAACAAACTGACATTTTCTAGCACACAACCTAGACCTTTTTAGTACTTCCTTCATTTTTTTTTCCTGCCCCACACTCTGGACTTGTCCAGCCTTAATGTGCATGTGAAGTGGAGATAGATGACCGTATAGCGTTTATCTCATCGCACATCCATGCCTTATGCTAAAGACTGCTGATGAAGAGGCTGACAGTCCCCACCTGAGAGCCAACTCATACTACTCAGAAGTCTCCTCAAACTGCATTTTAAGTTAATTTCCACAGTGAATCTCCATGTTGACTGGCACCTAACTGTTCACCACAGCAGGAGATATGCAAAGGAAAACAACTCCTGGCATGGATTCACTGCACAAAGAGACAGTTATTCTTTCATGCTGTTTAATGATGGCTGTAGAGCTTCTTCCTCCTTTAAATTTGCAACCTTCAGATATTTATAGCTCTTTTTCTCTGTTTTTGCTCACATGGCTGGTACACAAATAAAAACAAGTGAAATTTCCATTTCCTCAGTGGTCTTTAAGCCTTTTGGTAGCTGCCAGTACCAAGACCATATATTAATTTTCTTTATTCTTTGAGTTTCTTACAATTTACAAATCTTTCTGCCAGTGTGTTCATCAGAGTCATAGCAATTGTGCTGTATTTTCAGACTTAATATTGCTCCAAAGAGGAGGCATGAAACTTCTTCAATGGCAGCTGAAAATACAGTGGCGTTATTAGTTTTCATATATACTTCTAAAATTGCATTCTAGGCCCATAATGCAGAAGAAAGGTCTATTACATCAAATAGATGAGTAAAGAAGCACGAGGAAAATTGAAACTGCCATTTGCATATATTTAGTGCTAACAACATTGCCAGATTTTGTTTAACAAATAGAATTCTCATGTAAAATTAGACAGAAAAGACAATGAAATTAAGCATATGCCTAAAGTCATTTGATTCCATTACTGTAAAAGCCCATTAGAAAATAATTACATCGCTACACTTACTGCTGTTGGTGTGTAACCATATTGGAACAGGTGATGTTGCAACTAAAAAGTTTTTTAGAAGGTATTTTAACTCAGGAGCAATTATCACACAGCCCACCAATTAACTGCAAGTTCAGAGGATATGTAAGAGGAACAGACTTGAGTCTCAAAGCATCCCACATTATTTGCAGAAGGCAAAAGGTAATCAGGTGAGGCCAGAGGTATTTGAGCAATTAAAGCATCATTTCATATATTTAATTTGGAGCATTCCACCTAATTTAAAGAGAAATTACGTTTCCAAAAATATTCTCATTGACTTGTTATACAAGAAGCAGAGCTTAGGCTGCCTTGCATAATGGATCCTACTCTTGCTAATCCAAAGGCATAGCAACACCACACTGAGGAGCTCTCAGTTCAGAGAACCCAGAGCTTAACCTGAACATGGGAAAACATTCACATGTCATGCAAGAGCCTGCAAGACCCTAACTTCGGTACTGCCTGACCCAACGCTATTTCATCCAGTGAAATTTCATCCATGCATCCTCCCTTGCACATCATGGGCAGGTCTGACCTTCTCTGGCCAGACCAGTTCAAGGGATGGCTAGCGGTATCATTTCAGGGAGCCTGGCGTAGGTGACTGCCTGAAGTGGGTTCAGCTGAAGTCCACTGAGCTCCGTTTCCCAGATACCAGGACAACTGGTCTTGTACAGGAGTGCACATCCTTTAGGAAAGGCACAAAGGCTATAGGTAAGGTACCAGTGCCACGGCATGTTCTCTCACCAGCTTCTCTGGTTGTTTTTAGGGTGGTTCACTCCAGAACACTACAACCAAAAATAACAGTGGTTTTGGACAGACTGGCTCCAATTCACTGTCTTCTCATTTGCATCTCTACAAATTCAGGTTAACTTTATAGAAGCCATTTAGCATACATTACCATAAAACAAGGCAAGTGAGAGACAGGGGGTATGAGGCTCATTAACTTTATATCTACTTTTATGTGGAAGAATTGTAAGGGTGTGTACTGAGTCTGGTTGGGATGGAGCTAACTTTCTTCATAGCAACCCGTTATGGATGTGTGACTAAAACAGTGTTGATAACACACCCATGTCCTAGCTGTGGCCAAACCACGCTTGCACAGTGTCAAGGCCTTTTCTTTTTCCCACTCTGTCCCTCCAGCAAGAAGGCTGGGGGTGGGCAAGAGTTTAGGTGGGGACACAGGTGGGGCAGCTGATCCGAACTGGCCAAAGGGATGTTCCGTGCCACATGACACCATGCTCAGCAATAAAAACTGAGGTTTATGTCTTTCCAAGGCAGCTGTTACTCAGATGCAGGCATCAGTCTGATGTCTGAGCATCAGTCTGCTTGTGGGAGGTGGTGAGTGATTATCTTTGCATCATTTTTTTTTCTTCTGTTTCCTTCACTTTTAAACTGTCTTTACCTCAACCCACAAGTTTTTTTGCTTTTGTTCTTGCAGTTCTTTCCCCCATCCTGCTGGGAGGGGGAGTGAGTGAGTGGCTGTGTGGGTGTTTAGCTGCCGGCTGTGGTAAACCCACCACAAGATCAAACTATGAAATGCTCTGCATTTTTTAAAATTAGGCTGCTGAAGACTACGGATATGGATTTAGGAGCGTGTCTGTATTCATCACTTGTGACTCTAATGTTTCCAAACATGTTACTGATTGATCATTTTTGGCATTAACTTTTTCTTGAGCCTAAGCTAAGCAATTAGCTTTTCCTATGTAGCTTTGAACAAATATAAGAAAACAAAGATCAGAAGGGGGTTTTTTTGTGTGTTTGTGATCCCAAAATAACACTAGTTTTCATTTTGCGTTTTTCCATCCTTACAGCAGAAATCACAAAGAAAATGAACTGTGATATCACTGGGTGTCTACAGCTATGCAGTGACTATATTCTAGCCCTGTGAGAACATGACTTCCAAAGGCATGACCTAATGACTGAGACATACAACATGTATCACATGTATTGAACTGTCCAGCTTTGGCAAAAGTGACCAAGGCAAAGCAAAGGCCAAGGGGAGACATTTGCAGTCATTCACTGTGCTGAACATAGACAACTAACCAGTATGCCTAAGCTAGGACCTAGTCACCCATACCCCTTCACCTCCGGGGGAAGGCAGATAGATTTGGAGGGGAGAGGTGGTCACTATGGAGGCAGGTCAGAGAACTCAGTTTCCTAAATTAGGTGACCCCATTAAGTGCCTTAATCTAGGAAGATGTAGCTAAACCACTCAGTTTGTCTTTGAAGTGCCAGAGCTTTGCTCATGGGTGGATTTGAGACCTTTTGGTCACTTGAAAGGGAAGACACAGACTACACCCCAAAGACAGTTTGGATGTAGACACCTTGTTCTGAGAGTAGAAAAGACAGATTTGCCTCTAGTTTAGCTGACTACTATTGATGTAGCTAGAGGTTACAGGACATGGGAGCAAGGTGCTTTGCCAGCTCCCCCATTTCTCACAGATTTTACTGTTTCCGTTTGAACTAGGACCTGGTACGTTTTTCTCAACATATGTCAACGTATAGACAATAATACAAGCTTTGTCTGTTCTCAGTGTTTTAAGCACTTTTTCCTAGTTCATTTACAACGAAAGGCTGGAGTTTTGTACTGAAACGAGTTTTCCATCTCCTCCTTTTAAACCAATTTTTCCTCTGGTGAATCTGCAGCATTTATCAGGTGAGTAGCAACCCTGCCTGGGGGTCTGGCATTTGTGCAGGGGGAACCTGAGCAACATCAGGTATTCAGTTGGTTCTCAACATGTTTAATTCCCTGCTGACCTGCTCCCATTTTTCTCTGTTGTATGCATTCAAGCTGTTTAAAAGATGTGTGGCAAGATTTCACCTACCGCTTTCTTCAAATTGCTTGAAAAGCTCTATGCATTCCTCACCAAGACAGGCAATGTGGATTTTAGAACAGCCTCTTCAAACCAACTTGCTGGGGTCTTTTTACATGTAGTAGTATGTGCAGATGCAAAAGCAATGTAATTCGGTGGAAGCAACCCCTAAAATTCAACCATATTAACTATTAGTATTGAGCTGCCAGAGATTTTCCCTAAGAAAAAAAGTTCAGCTTTTGCTGACTGGTGCTTTTACTGTGTTAGACCTCAGCAAAGGTTTGTGGGGGGTTGTTGTTGTTTTCAGCAAAGGTAATAAAAAAAGAGCATCCTGGAATTACAAACAGAACTTAATCTGGAATATTCCACTGGCTCTTTCCAACACTAAACTTCTGTGTGGCTCAGATCATCTTATTTTTAAAACCAACTCTTAATACTGTCCTTGGTGATCTTAAGATCTGTTGCCATTCTGGTGCTCCTGCCACTTCAGTTCCAATGAATTTTCTTGTCCAGACAGTTGAAGCTGCTTACCCCAACAACCTGATGTGAATTGTGTTAATTATGCAACCCGTGATTGGGAGGTTTTAAAAGATGGAGAGAAAGATGTAGGGGGACGAGGGGAAAGAAATCATGCAGGAGTTCCCATTTCTGTGACATGGGTGCTCAGTGAAGCATAACCATAAATCTCATTTGAAAACATGCACTTTTTATATGTGAGGTGGGGTTTTTTCCCCTTCTTGCAACACTCCAGCTTGGCTGCCCTGTTCAACTCTAAGACAGTAGATCTGAATGAGAGTGGGAGAGAAAGGTTCAAAATACACATTACACCAGATATCTGTATGAGTTCAGGAACTTAGGACTAGATGTCTGAGTCCCACTCTTCCTAATCAAAGGCATCCATGTCATAGTAGTATTACAGACAAACACATCATTACAAGTCCATTGTTTCTGCTCTATTAGATCTTTGAAATTCTCTTCCAGGACCTTATTCCTCTGATAGTTCATTCCCTTGCTAAATTCCAGCCTCACCTTCTTTATTATTTATGTCCCATTTTGTTCTTCTGGCAGTACTATTATTTTGCCTAAACAGTTTTTCCTCCTCCTTGGTACTCATCTGATGGTTATTACACTTGAAATTTTCTAGGGGTTTGGTCTTGAGTAACTTCTGCCTTATAAGCAGGCCAAAGGTTAGATCTCATTCTATGAGAAAATGCTCTAACTTTTCCCGTCTTTTTCCCTCCTCCTTTTTCCTGCCTTAAATGTTTGGTTTGTAAACACTGCAAGGCAGGATATGTTTATAACTAAATACATACATTTGTTATCTTTAACAACAAGGATCCTATTTTGACTAGGGCCTCTGGGGATTGAATTGCAAGTTAATAAAGATGACAAGGAACATAGGCAATGAGGAATAGCCATCCTACTCTTTTGTCACTCTAGAGGAAAGGACTCTTCATTCTTCAGATTGCTTGCTACCTATCGCAAGTGGTAGTTCTCCTTGATTAATTTTTTCCTGTATACTGTGGAGAAGCAGTGCAATTCCCTTCATTACTGACCTGGTTGATAGCATAGACTGATAAGAGACAGAGATGAGATCACAATGACCCCTGCCACATTGCTGTGCTAATGGCCCACCTCCTGAAAATCCATTAACATTGCCAGTCTTTTTGAATCATGAATCATTTTCCAACACAATGTTTTTCTATGTTGAACAATTACAACAAATAACTTCCAAGATCACAGCACAGAAATCTATCCTGCTTCCTTGGTTGAAACACTACAATAAAGCATATTTTGAAGACCTGAACTTGAACAAGAGTGGATTAAAAAGAAAAACGTGCTCAGCAGAGACATGAAAATCACCATCTGATGTGGTTGGTACAGCTACATAAAACACAAGGACTGGCTGCCCTTCAGCCATCACTCTTAGAAACAACTGTACTGCTTACGCTATTACAGAATTATCATCCTGTGGAAATCGGTTCTAATAGTTCCTATCAAAAGTCACTCAGGCTCCTGTTTTTAAATCTCAAACAATAGAAACATAACAAATACTTTGGGTCTGTGGTGTTTCAAGCATTCATCTTTTGAGAGCTCTTCTACAAAATGGAAAGAGTGAACATCTACCTCTTTTGTTGCCTCTTCTGAAACTCTACATTTGGAAAATGAATGCAGATTTTCAGCCAAAGCTAGGATTCCTCGGTGCCTTCTGGCAGCAGTGCAAAGATGGTCTACCAGAAGAACACCTAGTGATATTCATCCTCGGGCGGTCTTAGCCATAATACTGAAACTGTGGGGTATCTAAACGCATTGCATGGATGTGCAGATGGGCACAGATGCACAGCACATGCCAGCAGTGCTGCATTGAGCAAATGACCCTCAGAGCTGTAACATCCTGTATACATCAAAGAATTCCTTGTGTTGTTTGCGCTGAAGGTTAAACTGTCCCCAAGCTGTGGAGAATAAAATGCCACATCTGAGGAACTGACTTAGAGTCTGCTTAGCACAGGAAGAAATGTATGTCTACACAGAGAACAATCTAATGAAGAGGAGATGTGGCAGAAAAAAATATTTCCAGGTTAGTTAAGCACTGTAAGGAAATAGTAAGCAAAGTATTAGCAATAGCTTTGTTTTCCATCACAGTTCGCCAACAAATTCTGAGGTCTCATTTCCTTCTGCAGGTCATAAATCTTTGTATCCAGCAACGTCCCCTTTTCATATCACCATCCAAAACTCAAATCACAAGAACTTTTCAGAGACTCAAAGTTCTGAAATTTTGAATTTCCGAAACCCATAAACAATGGTGATTCTTTTTTTGTTTTACCAGATTATGTAAAGTTCACACCAAAACTGATGTGTCATTGTATCAGGCGGTGTACCCAGTTGTGGCAACAGTTCCTGTTTAAAAGAGATTAGTACCTAAACAGATAAGAAAGATGTAGCAAATTCATAGTGATTTGCTGGTAAAATAGTTTGCCTGAAGTTTGTCAAATATGCATGATATTATACAGGGTTTTTTCAAGTACCCATTAGGTATCTGACTTTTCTCAGATAATGAATAATCTTGAATTAATACTTGAGTACACTGAATTTGGACTTCTAAATGCAAAAAAAAAAAAATAATCCCTGCAGTTTAGCCGCCTGGGCATTGTGCTTGCTTTCTGGCCAAGTCTTTGCACGCTGAATTGCTGGAAACATGATAATAATGAATGACACTTCTGAAACCATCACAGTAGTTAAACAAGAAGCCAGACCCTTTCAGAAGAGTACGCTGATTTGTTTTAGATCAGTTAGAGTAGATACAGCAAGAACGAGAAAAAGATGAAAAAGCTAGACTGAAATGGAACAATTAACCTCTCTGCAGGAAAAAGGGCAGAAAAACTACCTAAAGCCAACTGTGGATAGCTGTAATTAAGGGATTGTAACTGTCTTTGAACAAGCTAAGAAATACCACAAAGGCAAAGGCTAATCCATTTAGTCTAGCACCCCACCTCCCACTGGTCAAAGATGAAGCTTTATGGCCTGTGATATTCAGGAGATTAAGCTAAATGACCGTAATGAACTCTCCTCATTTTCAGCTCTGTGAACGCTACCAGGAAAGATGTTTTATCTTCCCCACCATGTGGTGGTGCCCTTAACAGTGTCATAGCAGAGCAAGAGGAAATCCACGCCTACGTGAATATTCAAAAAAAGGTGTCTATGAGCAACCAACATGGCGAAAACAACTCCCTAAATTATTCCTTACCCTATTTCACCCTCTGAACTTGCAATGTTAGCAATCTATGTCTTTTTTCTTGCCTAGTGGTTGGAGATACCCATCCTTGTTTACATCCTTTCCTAAAACTTATTTAGCTGTTTATCTGATCAATAAGTTGTATATTAAAGTTACTTTCTTCTTAGATACTTTACATGTACTAATTTTTAATGCAATATCATTATTGCATCATTATAGCTATCATTAATTGACTGTTAGTTAGTACCTAGAAGATACATCAGGGACCTAGTAAAAATACATGCAGCCTCAACAGAACTGCAATCACTTTCTATGAAGAAAACAGTTAAATACTAAGACAGGGAACTGGATTGCTCTTCCAAAATCCAGGGACATCCTTACAGAAGGAAGACAATAGCAGTAGATGAGCTGCTTCCATAACAACAGATCTTGTCTCATACTGTAAAACTTTTTACTCTTCCCCTTGCTGGGTATTTGCAGCTACTTGTATCTGTGTCTTCAGCAGAGAGTGCAATAGTGCCGTGACGAGAACAGATAGGAAGGGACTGACCTGACACTGGGCAAAGCACACATCACAGCTTGTGAGACTTAACTCACTCACAGGTACAGCCATCTCTAGGCATAGGCACTGTGCCTGCTGCTGTTTGTAGGATGGTTAATGCTCTTCCCTGTAAATCTGTGCCTGGTTTAGACATAGTGCTTTTTGAAAGATACAATTCATCTGACCAAAGGTAGATATCAGCTTCAAGAGGAGCAGAATCCCTCTCTGGGATCACTTGGCTTTAACAGTTACGTTTGGCAGTAACAGTTAGTTCTCTGGTGACTGTAATGAGAACTTAGACATGTAGACACCTACATTTATGTACCTAAATCTGAATCCGAATCCTACTCCTAGTTCTTGAGGAACCAGACAGCTTGAGAGTAATTTGCATTGTGTTGTTCTTTGTATCTTGAACAATTTATTAAACTTAGATGGCTCCCATAAAGAATCTCAGTGAAGTGAATACTCAAGTCATTCTTAAATTAGTCATAAATATCTTCATGAAAAGCAAATCACTCAGTACCTAACTTGCTTATCTAGTCCTCACATAGATGTTTAAAAAAAAAATAAAATAAAAATCGTATGTGTTGTTTTAGAGTTTTAATGTTTTATTTGGTGTGTATGCTTTTATTTAAAAAATGAAAAAATATTCCAAAATCAGGCAACAGATATGCATATCACAGATTTTAAAAATTTATCCCAGTGGCTCAACTACAAAGGCCATCATGTGAGGAAAAACCTTAGAGATTCATAGATCAAACCCATAGAAAAGACCAGTAGGTAATCCAATTTGCCTTGCATATACCACTGAAGACTTTTGGTTGTCTCAAGTGTGTATTCTACAAAGGTGTTCACATTTGACATGCAGAAACTTCTACTTGCTTTGGTAACTCGTTCCAGTGCTCAATCAATCTCACATCACAAAGCATAGTGTTGATTTCTAATTTGAATTTCTCTGAGTTTAATTTCAAGCAGTTGGTCCTTGGACGCAATCTCCTATATTCTACGTGCAGCTTCATTGCATCATTCCAAAGGAGCTTAATTTTATGTCTCGCTGTATTAAAACATGTTGTCCAAATTCACACAGTTTAAGCAGGTGATCTAGGGTATTGTATATGACTTTTCACCGTAGTAGATACAACTGTCTGACAATGTCTAAGTCATCCTCAAATTTTAACTGCCAGAATTTTATAGGTATTTGGAGATCATTAGTAATAATTTTAAAGTGTTATTCCCCTTGAGAAACATTCCTATTTCACTGACTCTCCATTGATGATTACCATTCATGATAGTTTGCTATTTTTAAAACTTCTATTTGACATGATTTGCACTGATATTACTGAGAGGTAGCAATTTATTACAGAAAGTTGAGCAGCATTGAGTAAAACACCTAAAGTCTAAGTCTAGAACCTTGAGAAAAAAACTGAAACCCAGGCCTGATATTGTTTTGTCCAGGCCATGATTCAGGCCATGAGGTGATTTTTTTTTTTTTTTTAGATTGTGGCATAACAAAGTATTATTCAAAGTAATGCTGTAAACTGCAGTGGTTCAGGAGTTCATCCACAACAGGTATTTTTTCTGGAGTGGAGATGGCAAGACCACCTCAAGGCAATCGTCTTCTCCATCATTGCAGACTAAGACTTCTCTACCTGCCCATGAGAGCCCTTTGGAACTAAAGTTAGATGACACGGGTACCTCCCTTTTATGTACATTTCTATAGCGCTAAAGATTTTGTTTTCTGACTTATAAGGGAAGGGAAAAAGTGAACCATATCCAGAGGAAAATAAGGTTGATTTTTCCTTACGTTTCATGGATAACACGCAATGGAGATGTATAGACTATTTTTAGTTAGTATATCTATATTCATATTACCTTTAATGAGCATTTACAGTCACACGCCAAAGTTGAAATATTCTGTGGCATAATGTTTATAAATGTTATCCTGATTCTACCTTTGGGGAAATTAAGGTTGAAAGTAAATTATGATCTTTGTTCTTGAAAACTTAAGAGTTGTTCATCACAGGACTAAAGTTGCCTTCCCAGATAATAAAGCTGTGTGGAGAGAGCATCTTGAACAGTAAACTAGTAAAGGCTGCAAGCCAAAAGCCAAAGTGGAATACAGTGATTGAACCAAATATCACAGAAGGAGCAGGAGGAAAAAATTATTTTTTATGATCCCCACCTCCTGAATGAAGCCCTGAATTGGAATTTCACAGTACTGACCTAATTAAAAGAGGCCACACTGAAACTCATGTGCATATGGAGATAAAAGCAAATACCTGATGTTATGGTTTGCAAATGGCAGTGGGCTGGAAATGGTGGTGTTGCTCACAAGTCATACTAAAACAAATGGCCTGTGAACTTCAGCAGGCACCGGAAGAGTAGAATGAGTGGAACCTCCTCCTGCCTTGAGGATCACAGCTAGGATTGGACCTTGGCCTCTCCCATCTTCATTTCCTCTTATTTACAGGCATTCAGATCCAAGGGTCTTTGTGTTCCCGTCTGCAAACACTCCATCACAAGCACAGTTATTAGTACGATTATTAATAGCACTGAAGAACTGCATAACTATAGCCATTCTAAGAAAAACCTGAAAATACACATGATTTTTGGAGCCACACAGATATTTTTCAGCAGAGTATTTTTTCCTTTCAAAGATAGTATTTCATCGTCAGCAAAAAAAGAGCCTTTTTGATGAAACAAAGTGAAGTTATAATAATATGCTTCAAGAGTATCTGAACTTCCCCTTTCAAATGACTTCTTTTTAACTTTTTGAGATGCCATAATGCATAATGAATAGTTGTTAAAGCCTAAAATCAGAATTAAACATTTTAGTGTTATCGAATACAGTTGTAAAGGGCTGAAATTTTAATTTTGAAGTGAGGAATTTGGGAGGTTTAGTTGTATTGATTTTTTCCTCCCATTCCAGAATATTTTTTTTTTTTTCCAACTGACAAAATTTCCTGGAAAGTAGATCATCCAATTCCCCCATGGCCTTACTAGTTTTGTTAATCAATCAGCCTTAAAAATAGATATGTGGAAGCATATACAGAGCTAAAGGTAGTGTAAGGCAGCATGCTTGCAATTGCAGTGTGTGCCAAGGGATAAATCATTGCTTGACATCCAGGTGGAATGTGGGATTTCATTTCAGTATCTCAGTCCTGCCTTTACTGCACTGGCTCTCCCAAAAGGAAACTCCTCAAGCAGGGTCCTTCCATACATCATGGTTTTATATTTGCTGCCATTGTGAGCACTCCCAGAAGATCACAGACAGAAATATGTTATGTGCCCGTGCAGGATCATAACAAACAAAAGAGGGTCACAATTCTCCACTTTAGGATACTTGGGGCAGTCGTTTGCAGAAATGACTTTTAAGTGTTATGGTTCCAATTCATCTTGCATTCTGCACAGATATCGGCACGGATATAAATGGATACCCACAGCAAAGGACATAATCATATCCAGCTCAGACACCTCTAGTATGAGGCTGTGCTACTGCTGTCATATAGTTATAAAGCTAATGCACCAACAGCATTTTTTGTTGTATTTTGACTCAAAATGTGCTAATGACGCATCCAGGAAGGCACAAAAAGTGTGAATAGAGTAGAATCATAGAATCATAGAACGTCCTGAGTTGGAAGGGACCCACAAGGATCATCGAGTCCAACTCCTGTCCCTGCATAGGACAACCCCAAAAATTCACACCATATGTCTGAGGGCGTTGTCCAAATGCTTCTTGGATGTTGTCAGGCTTGGCGCCATGACTACCTCCCAGGGGAGTTTGTTCCAATGCTCCACCACCCTCTGGGTGAAGAACCTTTTCCTAATGTCCAACCTAAACCTCCCTGGCATATCTTCCTGCTGTTCCCTCTGGTCCTATCATTGGTCGTCAGGGAGAAGAGATCAGTGCCTGCCCCTCCTCCTTCCCTTGTGAGGAAGCTGTAGACCGTGATGAGGTCTCCCCTCAGTCTCCTCTTCTCCAGGCTGAACAGACCAACTGACTTCAGCCGCTCCTCCTACGGCTTCCCCTCTAAACCCTTCACCATATTTGTGGCTCTCCTCTGGACACTCTCTAGTAGCTTTGTATCCTTTTTATATGGTGGCTCCCAAAACTGCACACAGTACTCAAGATGAGGCCGCACCAATGAAGGGAAGGGAAGGGAAGGGAAGGGAAGGGAAGGGAAGGGAAGGGAAGGGAAGGGAAGGGAAGGGAAGGGAAGGGAAGGGAAGGGAAGGGAAGGGAAGGGAAGGGAAGGGAAGGGAAGGGGAAAGACCATTGCCAATATAGTTTCAAGAACCATTTGCTGCCTGCAGCTGGCCACACTTGGCTAAATGGGAATTTCCAGCCCTCCCAGGTGGGCTGTCTTTCAAAGCCATGTCTTTCTTTGTGGAGCTCCTTCCTTCCAGCATAACAAGTCAGTACCCTTGGGAATGTCACCATCTATGTTCTGTGAGTGAGTAACTGCTCACAGCACACTCAGAAGCCACCGTAACTCTCTTTGTTAATGCAGGATTCTTTTCTGCTAATACGAAACTGATTGCACGCACACCATCTGGCTACCACTTCATCTCTGTCTGCTCAAAAGACCTGTATTATGCCCAAATCACAAACCAAGATAAGGGCTCTCTTTTTCATGAGTGTTCTTAATGCCCATAGTTTTCCAGTTTGCATCAAAAATGTTTGCTCTGAAAGACAAGACACTGTTCTCAGATATGTCTTATCTGTTGTTTAAGGGTACTGTGTTTTTCATCACATTTCCAGCTGGGATATTAAGGATACTTCAGAAATTTCGAACCAAAATCAACATTTTAAAAATAAAGAAATTGGAAACTCCAGTTATGTCTTTTAAAAAGTCCTTCTGAATAGGCATACCTCATTTCTAAACGAAATGTGTAAGGGTCAGATCTGATCACTAGGGCAGCTGATGCAAATTATCAGTTCAGTTGATTCATGTCATCTGAAAATCAGCCCCTCATTCATGGGCTTTGCAGGTCCATGAAACACAGATGTAAAAGGTGCAAGACTTAGAAGAGATTAACCTTGCAATCTACTTTATAACCCTGATCCTGTCCAATTCTGAGCTTACTGAATGTCTGAGATGAAAGCAATGAGTGTTGAATAGATTTCAGCACTTTTCAGAATCAACCCCAAATTTAGGGTTGCCTCTGGCTCTCCCCAGCTCATCAGAACAAGAGAAGTTTCCCTTTGCTCCTCCAATGATCTTCATAATTCTTTCTGATGAAGCTCCTTACGTTTTCCCTTCTCTTCCCACAAAGTCCTTTTCTCCAGCCTCCATTATTCAAGACTTATATATCAGATTCAGTACCAAAATTCAGCTGCCCCAAAAAAAGATCCCCAATAGTTGTTATCTCTAATTTTCATGATGAGCTAAGTTCAGTCTTGCTCAAGACCCCATTTTCCCGAACGCCACACAAACACATCATTAGAAACAGTCCCTGCATCTACAAATTTTGTAACCTAAACAGCAGGAGGAAGGTGAAGGTGTCATCTCACTAACATGTTGCCATCCCGTCCTCTGAACTCCAGTGCCTCCTGTATCACGTTGACTTTCCTCTTGCTTCCAGCACTTTGAAGAGAACAGATGTGGCTGGGCGGCAGGAAGCCAAGTCAGGAGCATTTTTCCTACTCAAGAATCGTAATAGACTTTGGCTCTTCAGGGCTGTTTTTAGCAGTCAGGACAGCAGGTGTCTTTGAATGGTTCAGCACACCTTCTGCCATTTTTACAGACTGTGTTCAACCGTAACGTCACCAAGCCTGCAAATGAACTGCTGAAGTTGCTCTCATACTCGCCTTTTTTACTAGCTGTGCAAGGGAACGTAAAGGTAAAAATTCATATATAAGGGAGAGAGAATGCAAACAGAGGGAACCCCTATCCTCATTATAGGGGTTTTTTTGTATTGCAGAAAATGACAAAAAGGGATCAGATATTTCAGCTTCCAACCTTATGTAAAAAATCAGAACAGTGCTTGCTGTTGAAAAGCTTGCTGGGAGGAATGATTTCAGTGCTGCTGAGAACATTTTCTCACCAAGTCACAGCATGGAGGATATGACCATGCCACAGAAAGCTGTGTGACCACAGCTTACATAGGCACATGTTAGTTTTAAAGCAGCCTAATTAAGGACAGGTAATGGGATAGCTGCTGTAACAGCTTCACATAAACAGCAAGTGCACCCAGCAAGCTGAATCAGTAGATGTCAAACTTTCTGCTATCACAGAAGTACCTGAACTATTTAGTGTAAGGTTATCTCTTGTGTCTATGCTACATGAAGACAGAATAATTCCCTTAATGCTAGTTTTGAAAAATTTGATCTCGGTTACTTTAATTACTAAACTTGTTGCCTTCTTTGATTGAGAAGGACAGCACCCTAAAAAATATCAGTTGCCCAAAAAAAGTGGAATCATGCCATGGAGTGCCATTGGGTGCTGAAGATGCTAAGGGACCAGAGATGAATCCTACCCCACAGTGACTATATAGTCATATAAACACATCCATAGGGTCTGACTCACGCATCTTGTCTTATTCCTACCAAGTTACCTGTGCATTGTCTCATTAATTCACTAACCATCCTTCTCTCTGTGAGAAGACAGATTGTGAGAAGATAGATATAAGGGTTGTGTTGCACATATTTATGAGTAACCCTGTATACGTCTCTGTGGTGAGCATTCATTTACAGGATGGGCATTCAGAACATTGGTATGCATTTAGGAAAAATACCCACGAATAATTTACATTGAGAATAATTTCCTTCATTCAACTGAAATACAAACCATAGTAAGAGCTTTCGATAAGAAGATCTAAAGTTTAATATTGCAGTATGTAAAAAGTTTCTTTCATCGCTTTTAAATAGGTGCTGCTATTCAGTTCCAATTATTTCTGCACTTCATTTCCTATGAAGAAAAAAGTAGATCACTGCACTCATTTTATCTTTTCTGAATACTATTTACTCAATTCTATTAATCATTATTATTCAAAAGAGATACCTTAAAGGAACTTAGATTAAGCTCCATTATGCAAAGCATTGTATATTCATATAGCCAGAGACAATGCTTGCCTCAAAGAAGTTACAGCATAAATAGATAACAGGCTTGTTAAAGTTCTCATTTTACGAACAGGAACTTATATATCAAAACCATAATGAATGTCCAAGGACACAGATGATGGTCAGAACAGAGCTGACTTCAAGCCCTAAGACCCTTAGGATATGTCTACTGGGTTTAAAGGACTGAGGTCTTCATCCCCAGCCCTGCCATGGCATGTCTATTAACGTGCTAAGCCCATCTGTATGGTTTTATTTGGTTAATCACCATTTATTTTGTTTGGGCTACTCCCAGCTGAGAAAGCAGTACATTCTTGAAGTGCCTTAGATAGATGCAACTGGTGGTGTGAATGCTCCTCATCAGTCACACTGGAAGTCAAGGGGTGCTTTTCTCCAGCTGTGACCTATCCTTACCTGCCTGCCTTTGCCCTGTGACGACCCAGAGCCTCTCAGCCCATCAGTCGCTGTACTGCAGGCAGAGGTGGCAATGGAAAGCTGAGAGGTGCCTGCCCGCTCCAAGGGACAATGTCAACAGTAGGAGCCTCCGGGACAAAACCAAACAGGCAGGCACACACCACCTTCTGTGGCTCCTTAATGTCACCTGTTTGACTTTTCTGAAACACTTGGCTGAGAGGTTTTTCTAAAAATCTGCCATTTCCTAGTTTCTAAAGGCAAAGGATAATTAATACCTAAGCCTCTGAACTGTAGTTCAAGTGGTGCCTGCTTTCATGAAGCAACAAGTTTCATGCTCTGCCATATAGTCCACTCCCTGCCCACTCCCTCTGTCATTCTCTTTAGGACCAAAAAGTCTCCCACATAGATACAAAATACCGACTGTATCTAAAGATAGTATTAAGCAGCACTTGCAGAAATACCTTTCAAGCCAGAAATGTAACCATAGGACAGTTCTTTCTCATTACATCTGTCCTTTCTGAGATGCCTATAAACTGCTTCACATGCATCTGCACTAACCAGATTTTTGGGATATAGCCAAAATAAGGCTCAGTCTCACACTGTCTGTAGATGAGTTTGTGTTCTGTAGAAAATATCTGTCTGGTTTTATCTGGTGTAACACTGTGCCATCTGAAAGCTTGTCCCTTGGGCTTTTGACTAAACCTGTCAACGGACCACAAATATTTACATTTTTTTTTCTCTGCTTCCAAACAACAACAAAAAGAGAAACTTCATATATTTTTTTCCCTTATTAACTTTAGTCTACTCAGGTTTGTGAGTTGTAGGTCATTATAGCACAGTACTTTACCCCAAAGGCCTACAGCACAGGAAGAACAACTGTTTATTCCCTATCTTTCCCTGCTGTAAAGCACCTTACAAATTTAAATATAGTTGCAAAAAAGTTTTTGATAACAATTGAGCCCTTCAAATTGCTGGACTACATTCCTGCTCTTTTTCAACCCTGAGATGTTCTTTCCTGCCAGTGTGAGGAAATAACCAATTTTAAGAAAGCAGCGCAGCAAACCTTTCTAATCTCATAGAAATAACATACCATGCAGACCATCTCAGTAGTGCCAGAGATCAGCAAATACCAAGCACCTCACAAAAAGTATATTTAAGCACAGGCCAAACAGTGGAATATTTTGAACTTCCATAAGGTCCTGTGAAGTTGTGGCTTAAGACACCCATTGGTAACAGAAGATGATCCTTTGGCTCCAATATACACAAGCTTTCCCCTTTTCTATAGGACATACCGTTTTATTTATGACCAATAAACAAGCACTGTGGCAGTTTTAGTTGTTTGCCACATTGTCATCATTGATGGCATCATCACTGCCTTTGCCACAGCTACCACCCGCACAAGGGTCAGCAGAAAGGAAAGCACAGTGACTGTGCTGTCCTGCTGAAACAGATCTGGTGCCACACAACAGCGCAGAACTTTAATTTTCATAGAATCATAGAATGGTGGGTTGGAAGAGACCTTTAAAGATCATCTAGTCCAAACCCTCTGCCATGGGCAGGGACATCTTTCATTAAATCAGATTGCTTAAAGACCCATCCCACCTGACTCTGAATGTTTCCAGGGATGGGGCATCCACAACTTCTCTGGGCAACCTGTTCCAGTGTCTCACTACTCTCATCATAAAAAAAATTCTTCCTTATGCCCAATCTAAACCTACCCATAACATGTTAAGTCCTTTGAGATGCGCTACAGTGTCCCACCTGGCCTCCAGAGGCCTTTGCATAGCAGCACAGGTCTCATATATGTTCTGTGTCATATCTAGCACTCTCATATGGATCTCTGAGATATGTTAAAGTATATCAAATGGCTGAAAATGCTTACAAGCAAGTCTCAGTGACCAGCAGTCTGGTGACATATGAGAAGGATCTGCTCATTACAAATGATACCTAAGCTCACCCCTAAAATCCAGTTGTTCAACTGGGGCATCAAGCAGCCCTTGAACATTACCTTTTCAAATTAAACTTCTATTTTGATGGTTCACAGGTCATTAACAGCTCCCTGATCTAGCTGCAAACGAAAGCAATTAGACACTGTGCAAGGCGTAAAACCAGATTTGCCTCCTCAGGCATCTCATTTCTACTGACTGTTATGGGAGATTAGACACCTAGCATGTAGACACGTACTTTATAGAGACCTAAATCTAAGAGTATGAATCTGGATGCTTGTGTTAAGAAGGCCACCTTCAGGGCTCAAGCTATAGGTGGGCTAACAGCCCAATACATACTCAAAAAGTATGCATGTGGCAGAGCTTGACTTGAAAATTTTAACATCACACTAAACTTTTGCAAAAAGTCCAGGATGTTACCAGTTGCTTTTATTTCATCACAAGAAGCATTAAGACTTTCAAATGTGCTAAGAGGTGGTGGTGATTAGAAACAAACATAGTAAACTCTAATGTTTCTGATACCTCAAAGAAAACACAGTCATGTTACTACATCTTTAAAGAATGATGAGGCACCAAAAGGCAGCATTTCATCCCACAGTTTTGAGGTCAAGCAGCCTGCTTTCCATCTTCCTAATGATGATGAGAAGTTATTAGATTTAAATCTGTTTTAACTGAGAGTCACCAGAAATAACTGGTGAAATTCATACTAACTTTAAGGTTTTTTTAGCCAGAACAGATCTTGGAAAAAAAGTTTTGAGAAATACATTCTTGGCATGTTCTAAATTGATTTGACTGTTTTTCAGTGTATTTCATTCAACAGGACAAAGACTGAGCTGTATTCACATGTAAAATGATGTCATTGATTTAGCTTTTCCATGAGTTGCGCTAAGAGCTTTTTTCCTGAAATTGAGTGAACATCACGTTGCTCAAAAAGCAGTGTCAGTAACGAAGAGGATGGCAGGTCAGTAGATGTGATCCCAGGTGGGATTGTGAGAGTCCAGATGGCAGATGTAAAAGTTCTTCTTTTCCCATCAAAGATCTCTTCAGTCATCTATGCAAAGCATGAAATCTTTGAGTCAGGAGGAGAGACAGGGGCTGTGTTTTATCAAGGATCCCAACAGTACTTAGCGTCACAAAACTGTGACATACTGACCAGAATGATAGGCAAATAAATAATTGTAGGACCTTGGACAGAGTGATTTGATTGGGATAAGGATTACAGTCTGATGACCACAGTGCAACATTTCTCAGATTCTTGGACAGGACTCATAAGGATGGCAGGGTATGATCATTCCTTCAAGCCCATTTTTCTCTCTTTTCTTCCCTTTTCCCTTCTCTTTATCATCCTGAAAACTTCATTTCTCACAGGGCCACATAAAATGCATCACACTTACTGTGAAGCAATGGAGACAGGGTGTGTGCAAGCAGCCTGGCAGGCAGGGACACACTCTTCGCACGCAGAGGCAGAAGTGGCTCTTTTCCCATCTCCTTTGTCCTTGCCTATGCAGTCTTGCACTCTTGAAAAATCCAGGTAGGACTGCTCCTAGTCCCAGAAGAACCCAGGCTGGCCAGTTAGGACAAGGAAGCTGTGAGATCGTGCTATGGATGAGAGAAGTGCCTGGTGATTTCTGTGTCAAAAAATAACCCAGACTGGCTGTATAAGGGAAATAGCCCTGGTGGCAATGCCAGGTGTTTGGGAGAGAATCTGCACAGAGGTGCACAGATCAGACACAAGATCTGGGGAGGACAAGTTGATAAGGAACAAACCATTTGAGATGCAAAACATTATGTGGAGAGAAATAGGCTGTACTGACTATCATCACAGCTTATAGCTATTATCAGCACAGCACAGCGATAGTGGCACCTATAGGGAGAAAGTGAGGCTTAAAATGCTGTAAAAGAATATTCCAGTTCTGAAAGCTCTGAGAACCACAGTCTTAGCAGATTTATCCTGTAGATATAAAACAGTTTTTCATATCTAAGTTTAGTATCTTGGGATAGCTCTATTGTCAGTGGAGAAAATGAGGTGAGTTAGGCAGCTCCTGTGGGTGATTCATTTCAGACACCTAACTAGGGTGAATGGAGTAATTCACAGCAGATGTCACAAATTATACCCATTCCTCTCCATGGACTGTAATGAGATATGAGGGTCTAGTTCAGATTTGAGTGACCAAATTCAGATATCTCAGGGCAAGAGGAATCCCACTCAAATTAGCCTTGTAAAAAATCCTCAGTGGTTTAATGAAAGTATGAAGCACTTTGATTAAGTTAAATTACTGACTTCTAATCAACTCGATTTGTACCATTTTTATGTTGATTTTTTTCCCCAAAGTGTACTTGCAAACTAACAAACTCTAAAACCAGCCTCAGACATATAAGAGCATTAAATGTTGCAGTATGAACATTATTCAATGCTGCAATATTAATCAGCTGAAGGACCTCTGACTTTCAGAAACAAAGCTATAAGTAGGTCAATTCCTGCTCTGCAGCAATCTCCTCTTGATTGCAGAGCACTTAATTTTGTTAACAGGTCAGTATTTCAAATAACTTCTGTGATTCAATATTTTCTAAGGATTCCTTGGAAAGAAACTCAATAGCCATCTTTCCAGAGCACTCATGTATATCACATGGCTTCTTTCAATTTTAAAAATTCCTATCAGTTAATAGTTCCTCCTTTCTACTCTCACCAGGGTACCTAATAGCTATTTTGATTTTCTTTCTGGCTGCAATTTACACTACTTCCCATCATGGTACCATTTGCCATGTTAATCAATGTGGAATTCCAAGAAGGAATAACCTGAAAAATCCTAACCCCATATTTACTTTTGAGACCTTGTCTGAGATCACTTCTGGCTGTGATCCAAACGTCACTACCTCTTGTAATTTTACTGAAAGGTATTGCTCAAGTATTCAGCACCTCCACCCTTACTTCCATTATCAAGTTGGTCTGCTGGCAAACGTGACCTGTCAGCCAATGTTAATCATGCCATCATCTTTCCGTAGTATCCTGAGTTTTAGATTGCAATGTATCAAATACTTTACTCAAAAAAAGATGGATTACATCCACCATATGTTTCTCTCACTCACCCTGTAATATCAAAAGAGGCCACAGTTTTTGTCAGACATGATTAATGTCTCAAACTCATGGTGCTTATTGCTCAGCAGGTTCATTTCCCCAAAATACTTATTTTTGCAGTCCCTTGCTACTCATTCTAGCCTACTGAAGTCAAGCTAAGTGGTCACTGATTTCCCAGGTGGTCTTAAACATCCACTGCACTATTTCCACTCAAATAGCTCCTCACTCATTTTCCAAGAGTATTTTTCTCCAACTTGTGCGTTGCACTATATATGGCACTTTGCAGAATTAGGACACAATCACTGTGTTTTCCTCAAAGAGCTTAAAAATCAGAGGTTTCATCTGGTGAGTCAGTGGAAGTGTTCTGTAGCCATATCTCTGTTAGAAAGTTAGGGTAAATTATAGAAGGCAAGCTGGTGATTCAAATAAAGACAGAGAGAACTGAAGCCATTTGCAAATGAAAAGTGTTCCCAGTTTTAGAAACCAACACAGTTTGAACAAGAGATTGAAAAAGCACATAAGATAGCAGATGCATGGGGATCAGCGTTGGAGTGGTAGGCGAAAGGAATGAATTTCAGCTGGCATTCAGACTAAAATAACCTTCATCCCAGGAAGACAGGGATCATAGGAGGGAGGCAGACGGAGAAGAGAGAGGGGAGGAGGAAGGCAGGAAAAAACTACATAATCATTAGTCAAAAAATTTGATGAACCAAAAGCCAGAAAACCAAATTAGCTAAGACGAAGTCAGGCCTTAAGCTGTAAAGCACCCTTCACAGCAGGGAGAGAATTTAAATCTGGGAATGATAGATGCAGAAATGCACCGAAGAAGCTGGAGAAGGAAGAGACAAATAGGCAAACCAGTGAAAAGGAGGTTTACTGTTACTCTTGAACTAGAGGGGACAAAATTAGCTGCAGAGGAAGAAGCAAGAAAAAAGAAAAGGTGGTAGCTAGGGTGCAAAGGAAAACATGGATCTCAAAATCATCAAGGCAAACATTGCACAATTTGAAGAGGACTTGAGCGTGACTTAGCGTTCTGCATTGCAGTCTCCTCTTTTTCTCACGCTCCGGCTCTGTTCCCCAGAGTCAAATAACCTATGTTATTGGCAGGATCCACCAGTCTGTCTGCACCCAGCCTCATGGGTAGTCGCTAGGCTTAACACATTGCTCAGGTCAGCTGTTCTCGAGCTGTCCATGAGGTGGCTCCATGGCTGGAAGGTTAAAGTGAATTCCCACGCTGCAGCCACCTACCCATGTCACTGCCCTCCTGTAAGACAAAGCTCCTAGGGACACACGGACACCAGGATGTCACACCCTGGAGAACAGGCTCTCATTATGCCTGGCCAATATGAAGAGTATCAACAAGGAGCCTGGGTGTACCTGGGACTCCATCTCGTGAGTATCCATCAGTAAAATAATTCTGAAGCCAAGGGGTTGCATTATCATACCCCGGCTCAGATCTCCAGCCAGAGCTCAACAACAATTTCAGTTCCGATTGTTTCCATATGTTCATGAGAAACCCTTTTTTTTGCTGAATAAAATACTGTGCCTCTCCCCTTTTCAGATCCATTCTTTCAGACAAATAAAGACTGTAAGTAAACAACAGGAAAACATAGTCAAGTATGTTCCTGAATAGCAAAGAGCAGCTTTGCCAGTTCTAATCACACTTTGTCTATAAACTTATTTTCTTTTATTGCTGGATCATGCCATTCTTTGTTAAGGAACTGCAGTGATTTGAGAGTTAGTGAGCCATTAGCACATTGTGAAGAGGAAGATTTTTGTTTCCCAGGGCTCTGCAAACAGGTAAGCAGAGAGAGCAATAGATCTTTGCCTAAGGAGGAGGGTGAGAGCTATGGTTACAAAGAGATATCAGCAGGTAGCAGATATGTGTCATGTTTATATAGGAGCCCACGGTGACTTACTCTAAACCTTGCAGGTAGGATGCCTCTTTTACCACCCCACAGTGATGGCTGAATGGTGCATTGCACTGCTCAGTAAAGATGGATTTGTTGAACAAGAGCATAATTATCTCTAGACTCCATGGTCTTGATATCCGTTGTGAGCTCCTGAAAATACCACTATAGTCAGAGGAACTATGTTGACCAAGATCACCTGGATCCCACACAAGACTTCTGTTCAATCAATCTTCTTTTCTTCACAGTGCTCATTCCTGGCATTGTGCAGCTCCCATCTACTCTGTGCTGTATTACCATTACATGAAGAATGAGTTCTTGGTCTGAGGATAGCAGTGATTCTTAGCAAGCTGGATTCAGCAGCCTGCTGTGATCAGCAACAGTCCTAGGCAGTAATGGCCATAGGCTGGGACTAAAACAGACGTTTGGTCCAGCCAGGCACCAATGCTTGTTATTGCTTTTATCCATTTTTGTAGTCCATTGGATCTGACTTGCAGGCCACAATGTAACTCTGGATCCTACACTTCTGTTACCCACATCCCTGCCTGAGGAAGACCTTATTAACACTAGTGGTGTCTCTTTTCCTCATAAAAGTAAAATCTTTACCAGATCAGTCCTGTGTCAGAAGAAATTAATCTGATTTAATGAAGATGCATGAAAGAGGTTAAAAACAGTAAGAAATCTTCATCCCTTTGGAAAACTTTTTTGACTTTGGTTAGTAACTGGTATTATACTAGCACTCCAAATTCATAAACCAGATCTCTACTGCAGTGGATTCCACATGACCTCTGCATTGGTTCTGCAGTGAATTAACAGGTAACTACAAGAAAGGAGAAGAGGTGTGATCTATCCACTTTGTTGACCAGCTATCTCAATTTGTTCCGGTCTTTTTTTGTGTGTTAGTTTGTTTGTTTGTTTGTTTAACATGAAAGCTAGCAATTTTGTTTTAATGACAAACAGCTTTCACATGGTTTCCTTCCCAGTGGGTCCATTTAAATACCCTAGCATCGCTTCGTTAAGCAACAGGAAAGATATGACTTGTTCTGCAGAAGTGCCCTCCAAACAAAGGAGCCCTTGATAGCTCACTGAGCAGGCAAATTGACATTGTTGTATCTGCAGATCAGCAAAGGGAAGCTCAACTTCCCCACATGAGCTCAGCCAGGGAGTTCTGCAAAGGCCAGGGCAGTGTCATGTCTTTAGTGATTTTCCTGGAAGGAATTAAAACCACATTAACCTTTTGCTGCCATGGACAGCTGCCTTTGCTGAAGCTCTTCCCTTTCCTCTTCAAGTTGTTCAGTTGTCCTGAGTTCGACATGCAACAGAATTCTCCTGCTGAGAACTGAAGCCCACAGTGAACAATTCCATTTCTCAAGGGCAGTGATAATATCTAATAGATAGGTAAAGCTCTTCTGCGCAAGAGAGGTTTCTCAGGGACAATGGAAGAATTCAGGATCATTTAATCATGTTCCAAGCTAAGGTATGGTTGTACAACCTGCTGTCCAAAGCAAATATCAGAATAGACACTACAAGAAATGAATCTCCAAGCCCAAATACCACACTGCACACATAGTCCTCCTCATAGAGGAAATAGAAGATAAAGAGTGGCAATTGTTAGTAATATTATTTACAATAAAATGCACAGTGAAGAGCTGCATCAGCAAACATTAAGGGTTGAGAACACAATGCACAGAGATCCTTCTTGCTGACCTCAAACAGGCAGAGGGAGAGAAAAAGGTGGGTGAAGCAAAGACTGCTGGCAACAGACTTAGCTATTTTTTTTAGCCATGTATTCCAAAAAGCAAACCACTTTCAGCACAGCTCTGGTTAAAATAACAACTAAAATATTTGATTAAATGTTTTCTATTGAAGAAAAAGATGGAGTTTTTTTCCTTCCTGAGAGCTGTCCTAATTCCAGAAGCCCTAAACAGTTTCTACTTTCTCCAAAGTGCTGATACTCCAGTGCTGATGGTCAGAACATTTTGTTTGTCTCCTCTGGTTCCAGGCTGCTTCTCCTCCAAAGGATGCTGCAATCTACCATGAAGCAAGACGCTGCACAGCTGTGGTATTCCTGGCTGCAGCACTCATTAGGGACTAGAACTGCTTGCAATGCAAGTGGGAAGTGCAAGCTGCCACATGGTAGGAAAGAGCATGCTGCTTGGTTCTGGTAAGTCAGGAGATCAATCACACAGTACAGTGGGTCCCCCTTTTCCTGAAGCACTGTATTTGAAAGCTTGAGGTATAAACCTCAAGAGTAGGCACAATCAAGAGTTATACATGGATACATGGATACAAGTCAGCAGAATTAATTTTGAAGAGGCTGCTTTTTATCCCTCCTGTAACTCCTCTTCTCTCTCCTCTATGCAGTCTTTTCCGTTCTTCAGGAATCAAGAGCATGCTACCTGGACTTGTGCAAAGCATTTGAGACTGTCCTGCATGACATCCTTGTCTCTAAATTGGAGAGACATGAATTTGGCGGAGGGACCACTTGGTGGATAAGGAATTGGCTGGAGTTGCAGTCAACAGCTCAATGTCCAAGTGGAGACCAGTGACAAGCGGTGTTCCTCATGGGTCAGTATTGGGACCGGCACAGTTTGTCATCTTTGTCGGTGACATGGACGTGGGATTGAGTGCACCCTCAGCAAGTTTTCTGATGGCACCAAACTGTGTGGTGTGGTCGACACACTGGAGGGAAGGGATGCCATGCAGAGGGACCTTGACAGACTTGAGAGGTGGGCCCGTGCGAACTTTATGAAGTTCAGCAAGGCCAAGCGCAATGTCCTGCACATGGGTTGGGGCAATCCCAAGCACAAATACAGTCTGGGCAGAGAATGGATTGAGAGCAGCCTGGAGGAGAAGGACTTGGGGGTGTTGGTTGATGAGAAGCTCAACATGACCCAGCAATGTGCACTTGCAGCCCAGAAAGCCAACCATATCATGCACTGCATCAAAAGAAGCGTGGCCAGCAGGTCAAGGGAGGTGATTCTCCCCCTTTACTCCAC
The DNA here is from genome assembly GCF_965183815.1 of Platalea leucorodia. NCBI lineage: Eukaryota > Metazoa > Chordata > Aves > Pelecaniformes > Threskiornithidae > Platalea > Platalea leucorodia. Next base: position 120,751,060 of record NC_138825.1, on the reverse strand, counting down.
TCTTGTGAGACCCCACCTGGAGCACTGTGTTCAGCTCTGGGGCTCCCAACATAAGAAGGACATGGACCTGTTGGAGCAAGTCCAGAGGAGGGCCACGGAGATGATCAGTGGGCTGGAGCACCTCTCCTGTGAGGACAGGCTGAGAGAGTTGGGGTTGTTCAGCCTGGAGAAGAGAAGGCTGTGGGGAGAGCTTATTGCTGCCTTTCAGTACTTAAAAGGGGCTTATAAGAAAGATGGAGACAGACTTTTTAGTAGGGCCTGATGCGATAGGTCAAGGGGTAATGGTTTTGAACTGAAAGAGGGTAGATTTAGATTAGATATAAGGAAGAAATTCTTTACAATGAGGGTGGTGAAGCACTGGAACAGGTTGCCCAGAGAAGTTGTGGATGCCCCATCCCTGAAAGTGTTCAAGGCCAGGTTAGATGGGGCTTTGAGCAACCTAGTGTAGTGGAAGGTGTCCCTGCCCATGGCAGGGGGTTGGAACTAGATGATCTTTGAAGGTCCCTTCCAGCCCAAACATTCTGTGATTCTATGATATGTTAGGCAATGCTTTGCATTTCTATAGCACTTGCAGTCAGAGAATTCAAGGACTGCAGAGATTGAAAAATGCTTGTAGGAACTTGACAAAGGCAAGGAAATAGAAGCTCAGAGCAACCAATTGACTACCTAAGGATGGGAGAGAAACACAGGGGGGTAGCTACTCCTGTGCTTTTGGATCATCATCAAGCAACACATGCAAGCAGATGAGTATCGGTCAGTTACCAGTGCAGCTGACTTCAAAGCAGAACTGAAGTGAGCAAGTGCTTAAATACATTTACTGTCTGAATGGCTTCTCTGTGGCCCCCTATATCACTTTGGTTACGTGAGACCACCTAGAGCAGGAGAAAGCATCACATCAATACAGCTGAAGTGAACCCTAAATATGTTTTGCGTTATTGCTGGATACCACAATATCAATGCAGTGCTAGTCAAAGATACCTGAAAGTCCGCTTCAGCTTTCAGTTAGGAAAAGCTTTCCAGCTTTTGCATTTTCTGGTACTAGCCAAGCTGAAAAAAAAATCAGCCAGTGCCTTAACACCCACCAGCAAGGCAATCAAAGAGGAAATAAATGGGCAAGCACTTTAGCTGCAATTCAAGCATTATTACGAACAAAGCACCATATTCAGCTAAAAGTCTTCTTGACTTCAGCCTTCCAAAAGGGCAGAGGCATCTCCTCTGTTAACAGCCTGAGAAGAATGTATCTCACTTCAAACAGAGATGCCATTTTTCCTTCAATATTGCTTCAATACTTGCTTTCAATATAAGCAGCAACTTGACCATGTTTTCTGTGAAAGGTAGTAGAAAAGTGAATTATGTGGCAGTGCTAGGGATTGCACTTTACATTTTAAACACGCAGGCAGAAAAATAATGTCTTTTGTTTATAACATGCTCCTTAAACTTGGAGGGGGTTTACATTTCAGAGAGAATACAACTTGGAGAAAGAAAAATGTTCTTAGATTAAATGGTCATTGCAAGGTTAGCATTTCTCTAATACTGTTTCTAATAGTAACCTCATTAATTTAACTCTGTAGGATGTTAGCGCAAAGTGGTTTTTGCTAAGAGTTGACTCACAGATAGGTTGATTCTGTATTTGTAAAATGCTGTATGCTGTGCAAAAAGCGGTTTTTTATTTGCATTTTTATATCCTACTTCTGTTCCTTTATTGTCATTGCTAGTAATGTTCTTTTCATCTTTTGTACATTCCCTCTACTGATACTTAGTAAGCATCTGGTGTTTCTTCAAAACAAATTTATCCTTAATACTTAATAACAGTATCCCACATTTGACCTTCAGATACAACACATTCTGTCTTTAAAAAGAGAAAAGCACTACTGCTTATATTGTCCCCTACACGCTGCCCCTCTCATTTTTATTTGCCCATCACAATAGCAATGTACCCTGTGGTATACACATCCTTAAAATAGTCGTAGTTATTTTTAATTTTCTTCTTCTCTGCTGTCATTTCTTACATAATTGCCTTACTGAGACAGCCTCACTCAACTTCTCCCTTTGAGGCATAGTTTCTGTTTGATATGGAGGACACTGAAATTAGCCCTAGTCCCAGGAATCACGGCAATAGTACAGAGATAGATCAAGGAAGATTGGAGGTGCATGTAAACCACAAGCAAAGACTCCTAAGCATGGCTGTACCACATCAAACCAAACTCCTCTTTAGCTTAGTCTCTATTCAAGGCTTGTAGCACGAGCCTCAGAAAAGGGGACAAGGAAGCAAGTGAGTATAGAATAATCCACCCGTTATAGCCCTGAAGTTTCTAGCAAGTCACAGTTTAGGGACTTTCAGAACTAAATAATACTGCTAAACACATTTAATAGCCACTTTATGGACATTTTTTCCACCATTAATTCCTCTGATTGATTACTTTTTTGAGCATATATATATTTTCAGTCTCCACAATGTCTCACAGTTTTAAGTCCCACACTCACCCACCTTGAAGCACTGATGAAACTTCACCCAGGTGGACCAAGAAGTTAAGATGCTTCCATTGCTGTACATACTTAAACGGTAAAAGTATTTCTATTAGTAAGGGGACCTTAGGACCTGCTACATCTTATGCTATCTTAAGGGTTTTTTTTCAAAATCATCTAAAGAAAAGCTAGTAAATACTTCAGAAAAATGTCCAGTTGAATTCTAGCAGGTCAGACAGTGTAGATGTACAGCTTTTTTTTATTATTATTTTTACCTTCATAGAACAGCAAAAGTTCACTGTAAAGTGTGTTTCAGTTAATAAAAAAACAACACTTGGTAGACCGTTGTTTTGAGAAAACAGCCAAAATGGTGTACAGACACAATTGGTCTTTGATTGCTAGTTTTTAATTCAGATTTTCAATTGGGTGGAAGTTTTAACCACTGACACGGGAAGAGTACAGATAAGTGGTTCAGAGCAACCAAGTTGCAATTTTAAACACCTATGCTGTTAGTCTGCCACACTTATGAGGAAAAACTTACTGGTGTTATGGTAGCTAACGTCAATGCATTTTATGCTGTAATGGAAAGGAGGAGCAGAGTGCACCTTACCATTTACTGTGGTTCACTGGGGAGGAGTAACTAATTAAGGTGCAACAACACAACTGCTTACAGTTACATGCCTGTGCCCTAACCGAAAATTTCAGCCTGGATGGATCAAATCTACTTTCCATCAGCAGACAGTCTTTCAGTGTAGATATACTTCTGTTGCAGAAGAATCAGTCTGCAGCATCTAGCATAATTCAATTTATCCACAGGGATAACCAGGACATAGTCCATCTCTGCTGTTTCTGAGATCTATTGAATTAGATCAGTAGGAGGGGCTGACCTGAAAGCTTCTAGTGAAATTGTGTAAGTTAATCAGGTAAAAGACCTAACTACTTATATATGGAATTAATTTCATGTGTTTAGATACCTTGCAAGCTTATTCAGGACTTGTCAGCAGTGCCACCATCATAAATTCACAGAAATATATATCGCCACAATTACAGCAATGATGTCATTTCTCATACTAGAAAGAACAATGACTTTAAATCAGGAGAGTACGCCTGGACTGTCAGAAAACATGGATGTATATGTGCATGACTGCACTTCCCCATGGGAGTATCATGCCCAAGGCATGAAAAGACTTCAGAAATCATTTCTATATTCATATTTTTAAGTACTAATATTACTGATATGATGGCCAGCATGACTGGGAAAACTCAGCATTGTGTTTAGTCTATTACAGAAAACAAATAAACTAATACAGCTTCAGGAATTTTACAGTTCTTAATGGTCAGAGTAAAATGTTTTATATCCCTAGTAACTACTGTTAATGGAGAAGTGACAAAGGCAATGCAATAGTGGAAGGATGTTGGTATTAAACTCAATAAGCACAAGACCTGAAGAAATGTAATTCCTTTCCAAAATGTTCAACATCACCACTCAGTTGGACATTGGTGGAGATTATTGCACATCTGACTGCTGCAAGGAGAAAAATAGTTCAGCATCACTCTGCAGCATTTGATACTGTCTCCCGACAGCGACTGGAAACCAATCCAAGTAGTCCTCAGGAATGATTTGGTGCAGCAGTTCTAAGTGTGGAACAGCTCCAAGACTAAAATCCTCCATGACATTTCTTGTGTTACCCAAAAGTGAAAAGTAACACATACAACTTTTCAAAGCTACTTAAAAGTGAAAGCTCTGCTCTGATTAACTACGTGTTATCTTCTGATGTACACATGGTACTCTAGTCCCTCTGGTAGGCTGAGATTTAGCCTGATATCTGAAAACTGTGATAGGTTCCACCCAGCACAATATAATCTCTGTTAACTGATTCATGTTAGTCATTATAGGGGAGACAGATAAACCAAGGATGTCAGCACCCATTTTCTGTACACCAGATTTCACACTGAATGGTTCCTTGATTATTGGATGTGCATTCATTTTGTAAACTCCTGTTGGGAGACAAATTAAAAACTCAAAATCTTTTTATTTCCTTGGTTGAAACACTTCCAGAATTTCTTACAGTGCTTTTGTCTCAGATAGTATTTTATGGCTTTATTCAAATTTTATCTTCCCACTGCTGACCCATCAAAGTGGTTTCCTCACTAAAATTGTCATCCCGCACAAATGGTGTAGTCACGCTTCGTAAGTCACACAGACTTGGAAACAGCTGTTCGTTCATGGCTACAGAAAGTATTGGAGACGGCTGTATAGGACTCTACACAGAAATCTTTGGGCACTTCCCAGAAGCACAGGTGCAATAGAAATCCATGAGGCTGGTAACTGATTACTCTACAAGCTCACTGAACCAGACCTATGCAAAACTACCCTCTTGCATAAATATACAAGAAAAATGGGACAGTTGGCTTGGCAAAGTGTCAATGCAAAAATTAGCAATGCAAGTAATATGCATGGTTGAGGTTACACAATTGGCAAACATGGGTTGGGCCAGAAAGAGCATTTTTTCCCCAAATCCTTCAGAACTAAAACCAAGGGCAGAGTTCAAAATTAAATGCCATTACCTGAAATAAACAGCTGATTCATCAGCCTCTGTACCCTGACTTGCCACACACATTGTATGGCAGCTTCAGAGGAGTAGGTACATTTGGGTACAGACCCACTGTGAGACTTCTTCTTAAGTTCATGATACCCATAGCCCATTGTCAGTGGTAATATTTGAGACATAGATCTTCAATACTCTGGTTACACCTATTCCAGTAAGTTATACAGTGCCAGCACTTGTTCTTTGGGTCACCTTGAGGCCAAGTGGAGCTATCTGGTCATATCCACACTGTTAGACTTTTCTACCACCCACTCTAGGGTGGCTGTATCCAAAATGCCCATTGAAAATGGTCCCTGGTCCCTGCTAACTTCCAAAATATAACCAAAAATCTTTTTGAAGCTGCTAGTCAGACCATGCTAAAGATGTGGCAGGAACCATGCTAACAATTTAACAATATAGATGGTTAAGTTTTGGTGCTTAAGAAATCACCAAGCACTGTTTGATTTACTAGTATAGATTAGCTTAATTATGCAAAACAATTGCCGTTTGGCTGCACAACATGCTTTACCCTGAAAGGCAGAATGTAGCCATGTCCCACAGCTCCTAACTAGCTGGCTAGAGGTGACTGAAAGCCTTTTTTTTTTTCCACTGCTTTTGTTCTTCTTTTTCTCTTTGCTTTTTTTTTTTTTTTTTGTCTTCCAGGAGCAGACCACAGACTTCCTCACTTAAATGGAAACAAATATCTGAATTTCACTACTCACTATGTAAAAAAAACCCACCACTGTTAAAAATTTGTTTTAAATTGATGTTCTACAAGTTTCAAGGAATACTCTGATGTCCATGTATTGTGAGTTTTCATGAATAAGAGTTCTGCATTCAATTTTTCCACTGCCTTCATGATTTTTTAAATTTTGGTTCCTCATTGTTCTTCTCTCTTTTTTTCAAAACCCTGTGACATTCTTCTTCAGATGTGGAGACCCAAAATCCTCATAGTGTAGGTGCATCAAAGTTTTATATGGCAGCAAATGGACATCCTTTGTCTATTCCCTACTACCCTTCTTGATGATGCCTCTTTTCCTGTTGGCTTATTGGCTGTCACTGCATATTAAGCCAGTGATTTCAGAGATTTCACACCAACCGTGATGCCAAGGTATCTCTTCTGAGCTGACTGCAAGTATTGTGGAGGTATGGTTTACGTTATTTTCCCCTGATGAATTATTGCACGTTTATCCTCCTCTGCCACGTTCTTTACCATTCACTCAGTTTTGTCAGATCCTTCTAGAGTTCCTCACGGTCAATGATACATTTGTCAAAGATAGTGAGGATAATCTTTATTATCCAGAAATCTGGACCTTTAACAGCTTGCTTACGTCAAGATAACAGATGAATGTCAAATAAAACTAAGAGTGCCCACACTGTTAGCTGTAAACCCAAGCATACTGGAAACTGATTTCCTCGGTAGACAAGTCCTAAGAGCCATGCCAGACATTGAGAAGGGAACAAATCTCACTAATCCATACAAACTGAGAGAAGACCTCACATACCTGCTTAACATCAGTGTAAGCTGAGGATATTGTGAAAACAAACCACGATTGCACGAGTTTCTCCGATTCTTGTATGGCCATACTCTTACCATGTATTTTCAATGCTTATTATTACAGAATGAGCAAGATGACAGATATCCATGACAAGCAGAATTAGTGACTAAATAGTCAGCAAGTTTTGCATGCAAGTTCTTTTGTCTGGACAGACAAGTGTTAAAATAGTACAGTTGGTGTTGCTATTACAACAGGAGTAGTGGCTGGATAGAGAAGCTACTGAAAACCTGAGGTTTGACATTGGTTGAACTATTTCACTGACACTAGTGTGAATGGGCCAGTTTTTGTCTTCCTGGCAAAAGAAGAAAGGTGTTGCAAGCATAGCACAGATCTAACAGAGAGACTCCTATGCAAAGCAAGAAGAGAAAACATGGCATTATTTCATTCTTATTGTAGGTTCACCTTTTCTAGATGCTCATTCAGACTCACCCTCTAGCAGTTTAAGATAGCTTTATTTTTTGCAGTGAAACACGGGAGAATTCCCTGGTCCCTTTGTGAGAAGGATTCAGCAATAGAGGCATCCATGGGTTTGAAGTGTGTACAAACCAAACATAAAAGCTCTCCCTGCTCCAGCTATGAGGGCCACCCGTGATGAAAACAACCACAATCTAACAAGTCTTATTTCCCTTTTTCTTGCAAGATTCCATTAAGACATGTTTGAGAGGATATCTAGCCTCCTCCTCAGCACCTCTTGCTCTTGGACCACCTAATGTACAAGATAAATCAGTAACATGCGGGTTAAAATTCTATTAAAACCTGCAGAAGAAAATGAAAAGCAAGCCCCACAGGTCCCGCAGCAGCAGTAGTTTGCCTGGGTGCTAAACAAGATCCACTCTAAAGACAGAAGCAGGGATGCGTAGAAACTAATTCATACAGCTTAAAAACAAAAGTTTCTACAACAAAGCAACAAAAACCAGGCAAACCTTTTGACCGTATTGGAAGAGAAGCTTGTGTGTTAAACAGCTACCTTCTCCTCTCCAGCACTAACTGATCCTGCAGAAGACGCTGCCTTCCTTTCCACCTCTGTGCTTCTAGTATGGCTGCTGCTGAAGAAGGAGAGGCAGCAGGGCAAGTACCCTCGGTCCCCATAGCTTTGAACCCCCAACTTCGTCCTGATGAGGCCTTGGCCAAAGTGCACTGCATTCCCTTTCTGGTTTATACTCCCAGGGCTTCTGCTTGTGGAAAGCAAGGGGGAAAATGAAGTCAGTGTGAATGGAGGATTCTCCCAGCATCCCAGGATGTTTCTGCGCCCTGCTCCTGGATGCAGGGACTGGGAATACTAAGGATCCATGAATACATAAATAGTTTTAGAGCAAAAATATAAGCTCTTCCTCATCTTATATTCTTCTGGGCTGCCAGAAAAAAAAAAAAAAAAAAAAAAAAACTGAATTTAAAAGCATGTTTTCTTTTTCTTTTTTGGCTTTTAGGGATGGCTGAGGTAGCTACTGTATGTCTTCTACTTCTTATTATGCTTTATTTTTCCTAATGCCAGCATAGGCTTTGTCAGTACCTTACTAAATATGGATGCAGTTAAACCATAATCGGGTGCTAATACACTGGTATTCAAAGGTATGGCCCAACCCCTAGGAGGAAAGACAATACATTGGTATAGAAACACATAAAGCTGCAAACCTGTTCATGCTAGCAAGGACAGCTAACATGATACAGCATTTGGCCTCAGCCAAGTCCTCAACTTCAAAGTGCTTGGAGGTCTGTGCCCAGTAAATCTATCATTTCTGACATGTGAGTGACAGAAATGGAGTTTCTGCAGTTTAATGACTTAGTGCTTGTCAGCTTCATCAAGGTAAATAGCTACCTTCACTCTGTTAACTGAAAGAAAACATGTTACCTGACACCACCAGGAAGCTTTGGATGGTAACTGAAGCTGATGGATCCCATTCGTTTGGGATAAATAAAAGTCATCTTTGTGGAAGAAAGGGCAGCATAACTCTATGTGGGCTCAAAAGAGTCCGAGCTATCACAAGACTCCTTCCAAGTGCAAAGTGATTATCATCACAACATCCCAGTGTAAGCACAGTAAGTTTTAGCAGGTTTTATAGCAACCAAGGTCCAAAGAGACTAGTGGGTAAGCCTCTCTGACCTCCTGCTTGCTGTCAAGCATCTCTCAGGCTCCCTGTAAACCATCCTAAAGGACATAGTCACACAAATATTACATCCTCAGAAAATAAAATTGTGGGCCACAGGCAGAAAACAGGTGAGGTCACAAAGGGACTACAGAACAAAACATTTGCATTGGCAGAGAACTGATGACATGACGAACCCCCAAAAACGTAAAGCGAGAGGAAGGTGTGTCCCCAGCAATGAATCCACACCTTCTCAGCAAAAGAGCTGCCAGTCAAGAAAAAGCCAAAATGTCCCCAAATCAAGAACTCATTGCTCAAATCTCTTCCTTAGGGAAGAGATGACACGCATCACAGGGACTATATCAAAGCACATTGCTTAGGATAGTCCTGGGACATGCTCCACTGATGGCAATGAGCACATTCCAGAGAAATATACATGCAGAACAGAGCCTTTGGACGGAAACGTGGGCTCAGTTCTTCACACCCTTTAAACAGGCAAGCAGAGCAGGATGGCAATATCTGCTTTCCTATGCTGCAACAGCTCTCTGGTCTGGTATTCATGGATAATATTTCCCAGGCTCAATCTTCAGTCTCATTTGGACTCTTTCAAGGATAATTACAAGATCCCCAAGAGTGATAGTGTTTTCGTGAAGGAGGTACTTGCCATATGAAAATAGACAAGAACATCCAAATTCATTTCATCCAAGTTTTCTTATTGTCCTCCATGGTTGGTAGAGTTTTATTATTTTGGCAATTGTGCTGGTAAGCATAGCACAGCTGCTGAGAGAGCTCCCAAAAACAGCCGTTGCCATTACAAAGGTGTCAGCATGTGCACTTTATACACTGATTTTTATCACTGTTAAAGTAATTATCCCTGCAAGATTGTCCATCACTACTGCTTAATAATTTATCCATGGATTTGATCATCAGCAGAACTGACACCTAGCATCAGGCAGATTATTGCCATCAAAATATTTAAAAAAACCCCACTTGTTTACTGAGATGCTATATTGAAGAACTGTTTTTTGCTTAGTTGCATAGTGATCCAAAAATATCATTTGTTAATACAGAAACATAGGTTCATAGAATCATTTATGTTGGAAAAGACCTTTAAGATCATCAAGTCCAACTGTTAACCTAGCACTGCCAAGTCCACCACTAAACCATGACCCTAAGCACCACATCTACCCGTCTTTTAAATACCTCCAGGGATGGGGACTCAATCACTTCCCTGGGCAGCCTGTTCCAGTGCCTGACTACCCTTTCAGTGAAGAGATTTTTCCTAATATTCAATCTAAACCTCTCCTGGTGTGGCTTGAGGCCGTTTCCTCTTGTCATGCAATATGCAATAAACCTTTTGGCAATATCCCCACTTACATTTAATTTTTTCTACTATGCTAGACAGAAGAAAATGTTTTGGTTTCCCATTTAAAATTTGAAAATAGGCACCTAATTAACTATCCATGTCTAACTAATGCTCTATTTTACTATGCTTGTAAATGGTTTGTCCCTTTCCCTACTCTCTCCATGACGGGAGTAGAAAACAAAAGCTCTTGGAATCATTGGCAGATTTTAAGAGTTGCTCCTCATCTTCTCTTGCCTTCACAGATACATTTTCTCTTCCTTTCCTACCAGCATGTATCTGAAAGTCTATATCCTAAAAGTCCAATGTTCGAATCTGTTCTTAATGAGCAGTAACTCTGTATCGAAACAAGCTGAGGAATTTCTCTCAATGAAATGCAGAGTTACAGAATTCAGTATGGAAGTAGAAGGAGAAAAATTTAAAGGGTTGAATCAAGATAGAAAGTACACCCAAGGAAGTCAGAGTACAGCAGGTGTCTCTCTAAAACTACATTTCATGCAACTTCCATAAGCTCTAAGAAGGGAAAAAAAAAGTAGCATGGATACGGTTTCAATGATAACATTCATGTTTTAATTTAAGTTAGTTTATTTTTAAAATAATTAAATGTGGTTTAACTTACAGAGCAAGCATTAAACATACTATAAAACCAGCAGTGTACAGATATTCATGGCGGTGAACAGGATTTGAAAAGCCATGGTGCCTGCCTGTAAGTCATGTATGTTTGGACTCCAGACTGTCTGGCAGAGAGACAAACCTGCCTGGAGACTGTTGTGCCCTTTTAGGCAGAGGCCCTATGGTCTAGCAAAGATGAAGATCCCTATAGCCAAAAATGACTAGATGCTAGCATCACTTGTAGTTATTACATTTTGTCTTGGTCTAGTGTATTTAAATGATATGAATTATTCATTTTATTAAAAGATGTAGGACCAGTTTTCTTTATTATCTCCACTGTCTCCATCTGCCTGGAAGCCTTCTCAGTGCTCTGCTGTGGTATTTCTTCACTTGCACCCATGACAAGTGCTCTCGAACAGACGAGAACCACAACCATTTGCATCTTCCGAATATAACTCTTCCAATATAACTCTTCTGAATTATTTCCATGCAGTGAAGAATCTGCCCTCCCCTGTGCGAGGCAGCATTTGAGGTCTTCCCTCCCAACCCTGCATGGGATATTTTAGCAAGACATTTCCATTACTGCTTACTGAAACCACACATTTAATCACTCTACACAACACATGGAAGATCAGATACACCCACAAGAGTTTCAATTACACTTCCAGCAATTAAGAAATTCAAAAGCGAAAGAAATCATATGCTTCAATTTATTTGATTTACACATTTTTAACTAAGCAAAACACACTAATACTAACCTCAAACTTTCAAGATAATGAGGAATGAGGTCAGATCTTGACTGTCAGCAGAAAGCAGGTATCCTCTCTGTCCGGGCATGACAGATTTACCAAGAAAGGAGAAAGCTATAATGGAAATGTCAGACTGGTACTGCACAGTCTTCTCACAGCTTTTCTACAGCTACTGGTCTTTGTTAGAGCTGCAAGAAAATGACTGGATCATTCCTTAAGCCCTAGGCTGAGGTTAAGTTGTCTGAACAGGACATGGAAAACTGCTGGACATGACATGGGAAACTGCTGGATCAGACAAGAGCAATATGCAAACCTGACAAAAGTCACAAATAGCACAGCGAGGGATGGCTGAGTCGCCATGTCACATACCTTTTCTTTACCATCCAAGGGAAAGGTATGTGAGAAACAGCCAGACCTCACAGATAATTGAAGGGGACTTTTTGGTGAGTAGAGTCTTGCAAGGCCACAGTGTCTAGAGAACCTACCAGTAATACCAGACAGGAGTCTGTACAGTATCAGTAAGTAACAGTGTTGGGAATACCAGTCTTGGGTATGGATGTAGTAAACTGGGGTCATTGGGGAAAAAACTGTAATTATGGATGGTTTGTTGATCTGAGGTAAGACTGGGTCAGAGAAAAAGGAGGTACAAGGGCACTGAGAAGATGCATCCAGAAACAGCAAAGATGAACAAGCCTCACTAAATTGAAAGCATTTAAGAAACTTTAAAAACTTTAAAACTATTCTCCTCTTTAGAAGACTTATAAAATTTCCTAATTTCAGTATCCCACATTCAGCCCACACTTATAATACTGTGTGCCAGAAGATCCCAGCATCTTAAAGGTCTTTCCCTCCTGGCAGAAGCATGTCTTTCTCAAGTGTACTTTACATTATTCCACAGTTTTTCCTGACTGAAAAAGTCTCATCCAAAAAGGGCTTTTGCAATCTAAAATCACCAGGTTGCTAGATATTAAACTGTCAAAAGAAAATACACAAGTAATGAAGTACTTGCGGATGAGTTTGAAACAAAAAAGTAATACAATGAGATGGTCTGATTTAAAACAAAGACTTCAGTGTGTTAGAAGCTGACTGTGTGCAATTACTTTGGGTGAAAGTCTGTAAGTTGTCTAAAGGGACTCTGCTGCCGTTAAAAAAGTTATTTGAGCCATGTTTTCCTGCTTGCTGATATACACACAGCCCATAGAACAGTCACTGCCTGGTATTTCCTTTGGGACCAAGCTATAACTTTGCAATCCCATACATTTAAGCTTTGAATGCTGACGCATCATAAAAATAAAAAAGCAAACAAACAGAAAAAGCCCTCAACGACGTTGAAAGAATTTAAAAAGAGAAGATGATTAAGCTCCCGGTGCTTGATTGCTCCTTGCAGAGAATGTTGTGAGTTTGTTTCCTCGCTAACACCCAAGATCCACTCCATTGTGTCCTTCAGACAAACACTGACTGACACACACTCTTTCTGCTATCAAGGACAGGTTCTCTCAACTGTTTTCCTCCTCCAAACCCCAGTTCCCTTCCTTTTCACTCTCCCAGTCTCTGCACATATCCATGCTCTTCCACCCACAGACACCTTCTGGTCATCCCCACCTTGAAGACGACTGATGTCCATCATTTCCAGCTTCTCTCCCCTTTTCTTTGCCTAACTTACTGAAAAAAACATGACATCAGAGCAGTAACTGTGCAGCTTAATACCCATGTCTGCTTTTGCTGAACTCTTTCAACAAATGTTCTTTGGATGTAGATTATATGAAACCCCCAATTTTCTACTAATTTTCAAAGCCTTGATCATTTTATCAACAAGGTAGCATTACATGTTAAATCATACTGAAGCATCATTTTACCTGCCACTCGGGAAAAATCATTGTCTGATCAGCAACACTGCCCCAGGTCTGTATGTCCTGGGGGCTATTTTGTTTCTAGGTGCACCACAAATGGGTGCAGATCTTTTCCCGAGGTTTCTCAGTGATACTATGGAACAACTTCACTAACCTGATGTTATTTACAGGTCAGAAAGTGGAATTTCAAAGGAGTTTGGTGCACAACTCCCTCTGATCTTTTCCTTTTAAAATCTTCAATCATGGTTTCTCAGAAAAATCCCCTAACTTTGAGTTTTCAATGTGACTGAAAGTGATTATGAATCAGACACTGGATTTTCCTTTCAGACATGATGCAGTAGAATTCTGATGAACTGCTGACATTCTTGTCATATTTAAAAAAGAAAAGAGCATGTTTTTGTAATTCCTTTTGCAGAGACAGTGTGATAAGATTCCTTCTGCCCCTCACACAGCTCCCTTAATTCCTATTTTCCAATTAGATCTGCTTGCATCCTCTCCATCCAGAGGTGGCCAGCAAGAAGAAGTGACACTGCTGCACTTCACACCCACTTCCCACAGACGTAAATAAAGTCAGATGGTGCAAGTTAATGGTGTCTTGGGCTTAGAGTCCTAAAAAGGGGAAGGACATGGCAAAAAGGTATTCCATGTACAAGACCAAAGGGGAAGACCTGCAGACTCTTGGTAGAGCCACAGCTACAGAACTTATTTACAGCTCAGGCAAAGTCTAGCACAGGGAAACAACAGTCTCCACATAGTCCTTAAGAAATTTCAGGTGAAAATAATGATCCCTGGGAAAGTCCTAGCTTTCTGTACAGTTTTTATAAACTGTACACTATATATATGTTTACAAAAACAGAAGCAAAGAAAAGCCTATATTTTTTAAAAAAAATGTATAGGCAAGAGATCTCTTTCTTAGTACTGCAGAGCATATAATCGGCCTCTTGTCATCCTCCACTGACAAAGAATTTGCCCTACAGAATCATTCCAGAATATCACCTTTTAGTAAGAAATAGTATTTACAGAAGAACAGCACACATTTTTTATCTGGCTCTTCTCCACCTGCTTTCCTACCTAAAGTTTTCTCTCTATGCAGCAGGATTTATATAATGTAAGTGCCACAGCTGTCTTCTATTCAACATACTTCATATAATTAGAGCATTTCTCCTCAAAAACTACCAGGCTGACAGGGGTGGCCAAAGCACCTGACATACCAAGCATGAAATCCTACAAGGCACCATAGATACCTCCAGCCTAGGCTATAGATGGTCCATCAGAACCGATGAAGGATAATGAGTTACCACGCATCATCTGAGACCCTGTAAAGGACAAGGTGGGTCCACTAGCTGAAAGAGGCGGCAGGATGAAATGCATGTCCTCAAACTGTTTCATATGCACCTCACTTACTTCTAAGCTTCTTTTACATTACTTTCTTGAGATATGTGGCAGGTGTCTCATAATGGCATATTTATATATTGTGTATTCAGTGCTCACTGGAGTGAGATGTGTGCTCAGCTGTGTGGCACAGTGTAAGGTCTGACGGTAAATTTCTATTCTAAAAAAAAATCTGTCCTTTTAGTGCTGCCTGAAACAATCACAATCTTCCACCTGTATCCCCAGCATCCTCACTCACTGCATCAGCTGCTTTTGTTTGCGAGAGCCAAACTTTTCCATCAATCAGTAATATTCTAGGTTATATGTGCAGAACGTTGGTGACAATATAAGAAAATGACAATTCACAGCTCAAAATATATGTTCCCTGAAAATGTAATTACTCTTACACAGAGAAAAAGCATTAAGCTCAATGCACCACCAAATTTGTATGTAGATTTTGTGCTGGTCTTTATATAAGAGCTGGTCCCACAGTGCATGTCCTTCAGTCCTCCCCTGTCCGTGCCCTATGTATTCCTGATAGCACTACAGAGGAACACAGTGGAAAAGGCAGCCTTCATCTGCCAATAAAACTCTTCATTTTCTGAATGTTTTTAAGTATTCCCACACAGACCTAACTTACCTGAAGGGCCCAAAAATATTCTAAAGGGCCACAGATGATTGTTTAGTTGCTTGTCTGACTGCAGGTGCTTGGCTCAGACTACACTTTATTTAGTGTTTAACAGGAGTTATTGTTTCTGGCCATGTTGATTTTAAAAAAAAGCAATTTTTAAAGATACAAAGACAGATCAATGGACTTTTAGTTCCTCGTCCTCCAGAGTGAGTTACTCACTTTTCACTATGTGTTCTGCATACCCATGCACAGAGACTTGTCCCTTGTGGTACCCACCCATTCAGCAGCAATGATGAGATCTGAGCCCTTCAATTAAGTGCTGTTACTTTCAAATTACTGATGGGAGCCAAGACTTGGAGGTTACATCTCTATTAACCTGTTCTCTGGCCCTGAGGCCAAGTGGCAAAGTCTGTCCACATCCATATTGTTACACTCCTTTAGCCTCCATAACATGGTAACACACCCAAACTGCCTTTGGGGAGTTCATACAATTAGAGGAAAGCTAGGAATTGACAGGAAATGTAAATTACCTATGAAAAACTGTTCTACCCTGAGAGTAATTAAATACTTAAAGAAGATCCCAGAGAGGCTGTGAAAAGCCCAACCTTGGAGATGTTCAGATCATGACTGGGCACAGCCCCTGAGCACCTTGCTCTAACTGGACCTATTTCAAGCATGGGGCTAGACCAGGTGATTTCCAGAATTGTCTTCCAACCTAATTTATTCTAGGAATGGTCCTTGGCCTTTGCTGACTTCCAGACAGTGTCTGGGAAATGTTTGAGAGACTGTATTTGGTCCAGGCAAAACCAGGCCAAACACTTTGCTAAAAATTTAACAGTAGAGAGAATCAAGTTCCAGTGCTCAGGGATAGTCCCTGTCGCTGGTTAATTATCTAGAAGAGATGTAGACAGAGATGTCGGTATTCCCAAAGTCACACAGAAAGTCTGTAACACAGTAGGAACTTCAGTGCCCTCTCTCCTGTCTGAGGTTTACTTTGTAACACCTGGTATACTCGTCCTTCATCAAGATGTTTGTTAGAGCATCCAGCTTAGACTGAGGTGAAATCTTGACATGACTTTTAGTTATTATGTTATGGTTCTTGTTGGACTAGTATTTTCACGTTCAGCTGTTCCTTTCTGATGCCATCTTCGAGCCCGATACAGATCACCTCTTTCATAAGCAAGATTAAGAGACCTTAAAAGCCACATGCTTCTGGAGGTGGTGTTGACAAAGTGGTGCTCGTACTTTTCAGAATCTGGAACTTAGTGAATAGCTTGCAGTCACAAAAGACTAATAACATCAGAGACCCTTAAATAAAGGCCTTAGAACTAAATTTGGTGCCTCACTATATAGTTTTAAATATGACCCCCTGAAAATCTGCACCCAGATTTATTTGTTTGTATTACTGGACACTGGGTGTATCTCTACAGCTTTTTTTCAGGCAGATGAGCATTTCCTTTGCCTCCCTTCTAGGATGACTGGATGCTGGTAAACTCTGATTTGAAAGTGTTGGGAGTAACAAAATCAGTAGGACTAAGCATATCAAGACTAAAGTTCTGCTTAATGTTGCCAGCTACTGGATCAGAATGTGTTAACATTGAAAAGACCCTGCAGACCAACTATGCTTCTCGTGTCATCATTGTTTTGAAAGTCATAACTGGGAGCAAAATTGTGGTCTTCATTTAAGAATCTGCAGTATTTGTTGCTTTGATATCTATGGATGAGAAGTGCTTTGCCATAATTTCACATAGCAAGGTGAAATAATCTACCTAAAGCCATCCCATTTGCCAGGGGCAGACCCAGGAGAGCTTGCTCTGCTAAGTGCCAGCACACAACCAGCATAACTTCCATTTTTTCTCATTTGAATGAACTATTTCCCCATCTTACAAATAAAACTGTTTACTCCTGTGGCTAATCTTTCCCATTGAGTGAGTAATATTAGTTGATTAGGCATTCCGGTTTTGTCCTTTAACATCACTGACAGATGGCCATATTAGTGATCTCTCTATAAGTGGAAATGTAATGTTGCTATTCCCTCAGCCCATTGGAGGAAAGAATATTTATTACCCACCTTGCATTTGTTTCCTTTGCAGCTTATGCACTTTGCACCTTTCACGAAGGGTCCCTGGATGCCATTGATAAAAGAGCAGCTACCTCTGAATGCTGGCTTAGAGGCATTCAGTAGATCAGCAGTATATGAAACAGCAAGGACAACTAAACAAGTTGGATAATTTTTCTGTACTAAAAATAAACACTGAATAACCGTTTACATTTAAATAAGCATATTCAGCATGTTCACATATTATATTCTAATTACTTAATAGCTTGAACTTTGTTAAACGGTGCATTTTATAGCACACATTCAATCTTTCTTACATTGCACTGATGATGCTGACAGCAGCAAGTAATTGATCTGGGCTGTGCTTCAGGTACTCAAGTAAATCTTGATCTCTCTCTTCCTCACACACTCATTCAATTAATTTCTCCCTAACTTTAATTGACATTCCTCTTTTTTCAAGGGTTGCCAAACTTTATTTCCCCAAAGATGCTTTGTCATTCAGCTTGGTTCCTAAACCCCTTCCATTTTGCACACGTTGATCTTCCTCTTCTGGCTGCAGATATATCTTCCTCAAATCTTCCTTTCCCCCAAGCCCCAAACATCCTTTCTCTTTCCAGCCATCTCAGTTATCTTGCATTTTTAGGGGGGCAGAATTAGGTGCTCAGGCACTGGTATAAAGCTTCAGTTGCTGTTGCTGCTGTTGCTGGTGGGCTAAGGGAGCCCTGTACAACCCACAGGTGGGAGGACTGCTGCTATTAAGTAGGATAAACACTACTAATAAGCTCCCATCCATACAAGAAGGGCAGAGAATCTATTTCTTGCTGAGAAAACAGTAAGACCTTGGGAAAGCACACTTAAAAAAATGCTGCTGCATTAAGAAAAATTAAATTGATGCCTTTCCCTGCCTGGTTGCCTGCCTTGCCTCAGGCTCTGTGAAGTTAAGGCTCCATCCAGACCACGTGTGCTAAGCTCCTTGCTTCTCCCATAGTAGAATCTGCCTGTCTTGTACAGCTCAAAAATAATAGCAGAAGAGTTCCTTGATTGTGGAAATCTCCTCTCTTTTTAAAAATATCTACTAACAGTAAGGAATTAAAATATTGCAGTGAATTTATGCCTCAGGGAAGGAGCAAAGTTACCCTAGGGATTACTTTAGTCCATTTGTTCCCTAGAGCCGAGTGTCAAGAGACAGTTGCATGAAATAATACACTATCCTTGACTTTTTGCATGCACAAAAACCCTAAAGCTCAAGCCATAATTTCTCCCGATTAGAGCACTTACTCTGACATTCCTTATGACTGCAATAAGTATTTTAATGTTAAGAACATCTACTCTTAACTCCTCTTATGTCTTTAAAAAGGCAGTGATTCATTGTTTCAAGCTACGCTTCCAAAAGCAGCGCATTGCTGGATCTTATGAAAAACATTTTTATCAATGGGTAGAAAATCATTTGCAAAATTATGTTTCTTGCCATTGGAAAAGCTTCCAAATGATTCTCCTACCCAAAAAAGGAAGTTGAAAATTAAAGCAGAAAAATTTTAAATACGTTCTGATTCATAAAGTTTCTCTCATATTAAATCCTGCTCTTAATTGGGCTACTGGCACAGCTGAGCAGTGAGAGAGCCCTGCAGATAAATGTGAACTGGGCTAAGTATGCAAGTGTGTGCTATAAAGTCACCACTGGTAAAGATAGATTGCAGCTTTAGCTTTGCTGGAGTGTACCTACCAGGCCTTGTGTTTATGTAATTGGCTATTGTCATTCTACAAGATTTGATCTCGCTAGTGTTGTAAAATGATCAGGAACCTCTCAAAGTGTAATCGGTGTAATATAACGTACGGCAGTGTCAGCCAACGAACAACTATAATGTCAGTACGACATAGCCAGCTATGAATAGCACGTGTGCACTTTTGAGCTGGGGTTTTGTTCATTTTATAGTGAATTCTTCACCTACAGTATTCCATTTGTGGGTGTTTTAGATAAGGCTGAAATAACTTAAATCCTCTCCAAACATTGAGCTTTCAGTAGTGCTTTGATTACATATACATAACAAAGGGCAATCTAAGTATTTTATCACAAGTCATCATTAATACCACTTCTGTAACAATTCAAGATGGTAATGTAAATACGCACAGAAAAATACTATGAATATGCTTGTTTCAAAAGCACCTCAAGCCTTGAACACAGAGTTAAATCTGCCAGGCTAGATGTTATAGAAACCGTGAAAGCAGACAGGCCTTTTAAATAGAAAAGCCTTTTATTAGAAGCTGTTTATTTTAATAGGAATTTTTAAATTGTAAAGCAGGCTTCCAAAGAGCACAAATAACTGAGTTTATAGAGGGCATAATGGAAGCAAAGAAAAACAAGGTGAGTAGCTTTTGCAGTTTTTAATGGGTCATGGTCCAATTAGGCTTGGATCTGTATCCTTACCTGAATCAAAAATTATATATATTTAAGCAAGGTTTACCCCCATACACACACTTACACATAGTACAACTTCATTTAATTTCTCTCTTTTGGAGCATAAAAGACAATATGTTCTAGGTTTTCCAGTTTATTTTAGAACAGAAATAAAACAGAATAGTTCAGCTGGAAGGGGCCTACAGTGATCATCTAGTCCAACTGCCTGACTATGTCAGGGCTGACCAAAAGTTAAAGCACATTATTAAGGGCATTGTCCAAATGCCTCTTAAACACTGACAGGCTTGGGGCATCCACCACCTCTCTAGGAAGCCTGTTCCAGTGTTTGACCACCCTCGGTAAAGAAATGTTTCCTAATGTCCAGTTTAAACCTCCCCTGACACAGCTGTGAATGATTCCCACACATCCGGTCACTGGATCCCAGGGAGAAGAGCTCAGCGCTTCCTTCTCCACTTCCCCTTCTCAGGAAGCTGTAGGGAGCAATGAGGTCGCCCCTCAGCCTCCTTTTCTCCAAACTAGACAAGCCCAAAGTCCTTAGCCACTCCTCATAGGACATGTCTTCCAGCCCTTTCACCAACAAAAAACCATGAATATCAAACTTTATTTTGAGATAAGTTTTACACAGAGATGGTGGGTGGTGCAAAGCTCCCTTTGTCCACAGCTACAGGGAGCTTCCACCTGCCTGTAGGACCGTAACAGGTTACAGACTGGGGCTATGTGTGTTTACTTATCTTTCAGTAATATCCTTGTAGAAAGTTGCAATGATCTCCAGCTGAATGGTAGAGGAAGGAGAGGACAGGTGCGTTGCATGATCTGGTCATGTCCCTGTCTGGGGATGTGGCTATCAAAGACAGGAACACCAAAGAACAGAGCAGCCACCCCTCATTGCCATGGGGCAGCCCCTGCCTCCCTGCGTGGGCCTCTCCCAACCTCATGTCAAGGCTGTCTAACCCACGTCTCCCTGACAGACAGGAGACACCCATCCTGGCCCAAGCATGTCACCAACCCCACTCCAATGTGGGCCACCACCAGTGTGCAGCCCAGCCCTGGGCTACCTGGGGAAAAAGGGTGCATGGCTTTGCCATGGCTGTAGGGAGCTCCCAGCTCCCTCTAAGACCATAACAGTGTATGCGTTGGTGCTATCATATCTGTCCTGTAGCATGCTGACGGCTCTCTGGCTGAGTGTTGGAGGAGGGAGAGGACAGGAGTGTGCCATGGTCTGGTCATGTCCCTATCCAGGCGTCTGTCTGTAATAGACAGGAGAAGGAACAAAAGAGGAGCAGCCACCTTCCACAACTATGGGCAGGCCCAGCCCATCCCTCCCCTGCCCTCTCCTCTTAGCCCTTGTTCACCTGCCTGCTCGTCTGCCAGCCTGGTCTGGTGCAGCCCTTTTCATACTCATCCTGGGCCACCCACATCACCAACAACTCCCCTGACACACAGCCACCACCAAGGTTCTCTCTGCTCTGACACAGCCATGACATCACCAGGGCTGGTGCCTGGAGTTAGTGCTCATCACTGTAACATGGTTATTGTCTTCCACCATTCAGGCAAGAAGAAACAATTCAATAATAAAAATCAATAAATAACTGTCTCCAGTTTCAGTTACAGCTCCTCAAAATGAAATTGCAAGAGGCATCTCCCTGTGTTGGAATAGCTTTGCTCAGCATTATCTGTGCTGTTTGAACAGACATGCCACAAATTTCAGTTTGCTGCTATGTATTGGAAGATTTGGGAACAACAAATAATTCCCTTTATTTATCTTCAATGAATTATTCTAACATTCAGTTTTCATTTATTTAAAAGAATAATTAGAAATGTAGAGTTACTAAGAACCTTTTCCGGTAGTAAAAGTTCAAGTATACAGCTTGACTAGTTTTATACTAAAATCTGATTATGTCTGTGACTTTCATTCGTTTAGACACCCCAGAACTCAAACAGCTGAATATAAACAACAAACTAGGAACATGTTTTTTAAAGCCTGTCCCACCCCATCCAAGTTTATTTGCAAATATTACTCAAGATTCAAAGACTCATTTCAGGTGCTATCCTCAAATGTTGTGCTTCAAGCATCTATTCACTGCAGCAAAAGTACGTTCCATGAACAAAAACAGGGCACACAGCATTTTCATCTTGCTTTAGGAAATGGTCAGCTATCTAGCCTGAAACTACAATACTTTTAGAGAGAGAAAATGTATATTTTAGTAGACATTTCTAAATTTCCCAAGGTCTAAGCTTCATTTCTTGTGAATTCTGTGCCGTGACTGTCACAAAACTAAGAAGAGAATGTAAAAATGTATAAAAATTGCACAAATATAAAGAGTATTTTGACTCCTGAATGATCAGACTGAGTGCAAGGGTGTGGTGGGTTGACCCTGGCTAGATGCCAGGTGCCCACCAAAGCTGCTCTATCACTCATCTCCTCAGCTGGACAGGGGAGAGAAAATATAACGAAAGGCTTGTGGGTCGAGATAAGGACAGAGAGAGATCACTAACTAATTACCATCACAGGCAAAACAGACTCGACTTGGGGATATTAATTTATTACCAATCAAATCAGCGTAGGATAATGAGAAATAAAATCAAATCTTAAAAACACCTTCCCCCCATCCCTCCCTTCTTCTCAGGCTTAACTTTGCTCCCGACTTCTCAACCTGCTCCCCTCCAGCAGCGCAGGGGGATGGGGAATGGGGGTTGCAGTCAGTTCATCACACGTTGTCTCTGCCGCTCCTTCCTCCGCAGGGGGACGACTCCTCACACTCTTCCCCTGCTCCAGCATCGGGTCCCTCCCACGGCAGACAGTCCTCCATGAACTTCTCCAACGTGAGTCCTTTCCATGGGCTGCAGTTCTTCACGAGCTGCTCCAGTGTGGGTCCCTTCCACAGGGCGCAGTCCTTCAGGAACAGACTGCTCCAGCGTGGGTCCCCCATGGGGTCACAAGTCCTGCCACCAAATCTGCTCCAGCCTGGGCTCCTCTCTCCACAGCTCCACAGGTCCTGCCAGAAGCCTGCTTCAGAGTGGGCTTCCCACAGGGTCACAGCTTCCTTCGGGCATCCCCCTGCTCTGGCATGTGGTCCTCCATGGGCTGCAGGTGGATCTCTGCTCCACTGTGGACCTCCATGGGCTGCAGGGGGACAGCCTGCCTCACCATGGTCTTCCCCATGGGCTGCAGGGGAATCTCTGCTCCGGCACCTGGAGCACCTCCTCCCCCTCCTTCTTCACTGACCTTGGGGTCTGCAGAGTTGTGCCTCCCACACATTCTCAATCCTTCCTCTGGCTGCAGTTGCTGTTGCCCAGGGGTTTTTTTCCCCCTTCTTAACTTTGTTATCCCAGAGGAGCTACCACCATTCCTGATGGGCTCGACCTTGGCCAGCACTTGGTCTGCCTTGGAGCTGGCTGGCATTGGCTCTGTCAGACACAGGGGAAGCTTCTAGCAGCTTCTCACAGAAGCCATACCTGTAGTCCCCCCCCACTACCAAAACCTTGCCACATAAACCCAATACAAGGGGTTTAGAGTTTAATTCCTTTGAGAAAAATAAAAGGAGAAATAGTTGGGAAAGAGCAAGATATGCAGAAACCAAAATGGTGGAGTAAATCTAGCACCCATGGGCCCACTTCCAGCTTCTTACTCTGATACAGCACATCCCCCTTTATGTGCTTTCCCAATGTATACGCACCTATAGTTCTTACTGTTCTCCTTCCAGATAGACTATACTGCCTGTTCTGATGTCAGTGTCACCAGATCCATGTATGTACAGAGCAAGTTGGATATTTCCTGGAAACATCATACTTACAATTTGTATGGATGATGGGTATGTGTATGTACACCTTAAAAAACATCACTGGTTTTGTCCAGCTGAGCATGAATTTAGCAGTACGGTGACAAAAACCTTATTCTACAATTTCCAGAAACATCAGTTAAGTTGGGGCAATTTCCATTTCATCTGTTACTGGAATTATGGGAAAAACAGAAATCGCTTCCCTCATGGCAAAAACTGGCACTGTCACAGGGCTTGGACAGCAGGATGCTGCATAACTGAAGTTTTGTCTGGCAAATAGCAAAGTTTCATTGAATCTGCACAGCGATGCCAGCTTCTGTCCCTAGCTTTGCTTCCTTGACTCTTCCAATCTGTCTAGTAAGTAAAGGAACCTCATTAGCAATTAATCAGCTTCTCTTAGACTCCGATGTCTCTGTGTGTTTTGGAAGACTTCTAATTATGGATGGCTTCATTTAAGAAAGCATTAAATGTTCTATAGATTTGAAAGGAATTCATCACAGTATAATTAGGTTGATAGCTCTTTGGTCATCAAGTGGCCTACCTGATAACGATACTGAAAAATGTAATCTCTGTCTCTAATGACTGACCCAAGAGTTTTAGGCATTTCTTAGAATAAATTGCTTGTAGGTCACAGTTTTTTACTCATCACTAACAATTTCTGGCCTCACCATCATCACAGACAGTTGTCAATCAAAAAGATTTTTGTCTCAATAAGCAATATGCAGGTTCCTCCAATGGGACAGTGCAATGGGACAGTATCTGGACTAGAAAGTCTTGCTCAGGAAAGGGGCACAAAGTGAGTCGCTGATCTCTACTGGTGACAAGGTGTAGTTTAATACCCATCTGTTACAGTTCTGTGATCTGGCTGTGAGTTGGACCTTGGTCTATTCCTAGTCATAGCGGGAATAACATTAATAGTGCTATAGAGTTCAAGAAAAAAATCTGTAGCGACATCATTTATTGCATTTCCAGAGCAGGGACAGCCTCATGATCTTTTTGGAAAGCTGAGTGAATAAAATTTAATTTCAGTGGTCAATCCACAAAAGTAAGTGAGAAGAGAAAGAAAGCGAGATCTGGCTCAGCCCAAAGAAAATTATTCTTTTCAGTCAAACAAACCAACAAGAAAACTCCTCAGAATAATCCTTTTTGCATCAGACTAAAACATATTTCATTCCATTTTAAATTATTTTGATTTTTTCAACTTAGCCAATTTTGACATGAGCTGCTGTTTCTAAAAAAAATCCATTTTTTTCATTTAAGTCAAACCAAGATTTTTAACATTTGAGCCATTTCTCCCATTTCTTGGTAAAGCTACTTGATACAGTTTCACAAAAAGCTTCATTTCCCCTGCAACCCATTTTCAAGCAAATTCAATAAATGTACACAGAACTTGCCTGCTTGCCTTCCCCAGAAAAAATTTCAAGTCAGGATTCTCTGGCCTGCTGCTAAAAACAGCCTGTTTCCATAGCTGTCACTTCCCCTGCAGTGAGGGAGTGTGAAACATCCCTAATGCCTCGCCACGTCTATTAAGCTGCTTCTTGCTGGCTGGCATGCTGCTTCCAACGCCGAATGCAGGCAGGAGTTAGGAGCAGCCTTGTCTGCTGCAGTTCTGACTCACTTTTTTGGCCCAGCTTCAGTCAGTTGGGGAATTCCCTAGAGGATGGATGTGTCGGCATCACAACTCCTTTGCAATGCTTAAAGGTTAAAGGAGCCCAGAGATATCACTGGAAAAGGCTTCATGCAACCAACTTCATGGAAGTCATAAAGGCCTTTCTAGATGTCAGCACCAAAGGCACCAGACAACGACTCTACAGGGCAAGCTGCAAACATCCTTCTGCCAGCAGACTTGCATAAGAGTCTGTTCAGCCCATTTCTACCCATTTGTGTCTGCAGTTTTGCTCACAGAGCAAAAAAAAAAATCTTTTGATATCCAAACTAGGCAGCAATAAGTATATGACCTAGCAGAGACTGCTTCAGGGCTGCTAGAAGTGCCCTGAAGGTAACACGAGATGGTGGAGTGCAGCAAAGCCAAAACAGGTCCATGTTCTACCAGCACTGTTTGTACATCCTGCATATGGCAAGGGTACGGGGCTGGACTGAGAGACCTCCCAACCCCAGCAACTGTTTCCTTCTCACCACCCATCAACGTCCAAGACCATGAAGCCTTTTGGGAATGAAAAAAACCCTTTCTATCATTGACAACAAAGCTTTGTCCAGACTGGAGTTGGGCAACAAGTCTTAATTAAACCGTTTCTCATCCAGATATGGAAATGAGAGCTGGCAAGTTTGTCTTGATTGTATTATGTTGCTTTTCTGACAGAAAAAAACAGATTCACTATTTCATACCCACATTATCTTAGTGAAAGATTTAACATGTTAAAATCAAAATAAAATAGCTGTAGTTCTGATGTTAAGTTTTAACACCTAAATATGCCTAAAAGTACAGTCACTTTGACTTGAACATGCCTTGTCTAGTTCAAAACACATTGTTTTGAAAATTTTGGTTTGGGTTTTGATTCTTTTTTTTTCTTTTTTTTTTTTTAAGATAGAATTCGTTCCCTTGAACTGAATTTTTTGTGCTGTTTTTTTGTACTACTGGCACATTGAAAATGTTTGCTCTGTTGATATCCAGACCAGACTTTTCCCTGAAATGAAGAATTCCATAATCTTTTAGGGAAAAAAACCTAAACCACACAACTTTGAGGGGAAATGTCATGGCGGGGGGGGGAAGGAAAGATTGTAGTTTTTGCCTTAGTGGCCACTGATTCACACAGTGCTAAAGATTTGAACCTAAACTTGCAGCCATGGGTAGCACTGTATAATTATGCATCTCCATTTACTGCAAAGTCCAGGAAGATGATGTCCCAGGTGTGTTCTGTAGGGTACCCGAAGTTAATGGCCACAGTTGTTCACATCCTTGGGTCCCACTGTAGCAGCTCAGTGTGGTCCACATGCAATTTTATTCATGCACTAGTATAATAGCTTCTATCCTTTGCAAATTGTGCAAAAGACACAAGCCATTCATAGTGACCTCCAGGAAATCCACTCTCTGGTGACTCTCTCACTGGCTAAATTCTGGGGAAACACAATCAGAGCTGGCCCTGAGGTTGCAGAATAAAAAGGCAAAGAGGGGGGAACACCTGAAAAAACTACACCAGGTGAGAAAGCAAGTTGGACTTGCTTAGTGAGAGCCTAGACTTCTTCGCTCCTACATCAGGAATTATAATTTCAGAACACTGTATGTTTTGGGGTAAGTGATTGTGGTTTATGCTCCATGAGAAAAGGTGCAGAAGATAGATACAGCCACTCTGTAAAAAGCCCACAGACTAATTCATACCCATAGGGTAGTTGGGGATGAATGAAACCAGTTGATTGAAAATAATAACCAGGCTAAACAACACATCACATCCAACCTACACAAAATCCAAACTTGAAACAGTTGAAAGCTATTTGATAAGCAATGCTCCTTCTGTCTTTTGCCTCAGCGCCGTCTCTCTCTCTGATGATTAAAGGCATGAAGACAAAGTCTGGGATAGGTACTTGGAGTATTTATTGATTCCATGGGAACGGAACAGACCTTTGGTCACCCAGGACATCAATAATCCATTGTGTGAGCAGCCAAAAAGCAAAATGCTACTGATTCCTGTAACTTAAGCAAAGAGCAAATTGCCCTGTTCTGGTTTCAGTAGTTGGATAGATTTTCCTGATTGCAAGGAAAGGAATGAAAAAAAAATGCAGGGACAGTCATTCAGGCTCTAAGGTACTCTTCAAGGCAGGGACCAGAACACACCTGCAACTTCAGCAAATGCAAATGTTGGTTTAGCACTTGCTGGAGCAATGGGGAGGAGGGTATTGTCACTAAATCCGCTCAGAGATGCTGGTAAGTCTGTATCCCATGGAAGGATGGAAATATGGAAGAAGTTGTTGGGATAACAGAAGGACAGAAAGCTTACAGACCTGCAACAGGGAAAACAGGATGCAAGAGAAGAGTTGGGGAAGTTGTGAAAGCAGTCAGGAAGTTTTGTGATGAAGATTTTAGATAATTTCTGAATTCATTATGTGCTTTAATAAAAATATTACCAAAGTAGTATACATTGCTAATCTATTTTTCATCCTCCTTATTTTTGTTGTTGATATCAAGGCAGTGTTCTCTTATTGGTACCATATGCATCCATGCATTCAGGGGTCAGGGGGGTTCAGGACTTTTTTTCCTCTAGTTTGGCAATATTGCATTGCACTGACAGATTTTTAATTTTTTTTTTTTTCTAGAGAGACATTTAAGTGAATTGATTTTGAGTCTTTGACATAGTAATCAATACATGTAAGAGAAAATATTAACTCACAGATGCCAGTTTCTGCTGTGATAGTGGTTTTCTTCCTTAGTACCAGATAAGATCAGTCACTATCTAAATGAAACATGCTGGGTAAACACATTTTACCTAAAAGCAAAGCTCTACCAAAACAAACAAGGATAAAAAGTTCAGGGATCCCAAGTCTATCCAGTTCTACAGTGTCCCAGATAACGGAGCCCTCCCACCTCCTCTGCACTTTGGGCTCTCCCCTGAGCACCTGCCCAATCCATTGGAGTAAATTAAGACTGGTCCAGGCTCATGTGAAGAAGATGAGGCTAAACTTCCTCCTTCTGATTGTAACTGAAACTGTGCAAGATGTGTCTGCCTGTCCATTCAAAGCAATTTTACTCACCCTCTTCCTTGAAGTGTATCATTCCTCTGAAGTATTGCTTCCCAGCACCAACATTTACACATAGCTCTCTGCAGTCACAAATGGAAATGTGAGATTGGGGTGTTTTCATGGAGAGTGGCCATAATTAAAGCAGCTTTTGTATTGCAAAGGCTCATACAGGTCATTATGTATCACTAATTAGTCAAATAACAGATGTAACTCACACAGCATGAAGACCTGTTGTTGT
The DNA here is from genome assembly GCF_965183815.1 of Platalea leucorodia. Taxonomy (NCBI): domain Eukaryota; kingdom Metazoa; phylum Chordata; class Aves; order Pelecaniformes; family Threskiornithidae; genus Platalea; species Platalea leucorodia. Next base: position 120,722,603 of record NC_138825.1, on the reverse strand, counting down.
TTTCCCTTGCTTTTCAATTACTGCCCCGTGAGTATCACATTTAAAGGGAACACACTGTGGGAAATATGAGGTTATTGTTTTGTATATTTAATGTCACAATCCCTGTGATAAAAGATGTGTTGGGCTCAGTTCTCAAAACTCAAGGAGAACATGGGAAAGAAGACACTGAGGCTGTGTCCATATTAGCAAATTAAGTATTGCCAGGCCCAAGTGTTGGAAATCCATCTCCTGCTACCTGCTAGAAGTCCCTCACCAGTTTTTCCTCTCGGCCACCAGTTCCTTCTGAAGCACAGGTCAGAGCCAGCACAGGCCAAAGACCATTGCATATGTCCCCCCTGTTGTGGCAGTCAGACACACCTGAGAGCGTGATACGTTGCCTTTTCCATGCAAGCTGGCCTCAAAGCTGGTGGGTGGACACTGGTGTGGTGTCTACCACTGGGTGTATTGGGTTTTTTGCCTCCACTTCTGCGTCCTCTTAAGAAACTGTGCTACACATTGTAACTCTATAGAAGTTTCCAGCTATCTTCCTCTTTATAGACTAAATGACCAGTTTACAGCTATTTGTTATATTTATGCTGTTTGTTAGCTTTTAGTCTTCACTTCCTTGGCGGCTACACCCCACTGCCTGCTTCTCCTCACCTGGTTTTCCAGTGATCTACGTCCTTCTAGATGTTGTTTTGTCAGGCTGAACAAACCAGCCTCAGCTAATCTGCCTCCTGTGATTGACTCATCCTCCTAGTCAGCAATGAGCCTAGAAGTAAAGCAATGATATGGATCAAGAGTAGCCTCCCCTCCTGCCGTGGAAACAAGAAGTGCAAATTTCATAGACCTTTGTGTCCAGAGAGTGAATGATGTTAATAAATAAATGACATCCCTAGCATTGGATCTGAAGAATACCTGTAGTTAATAAAGAAAATCCTACTCTGTGCACTGACAGGACTTTATAGTTTTCTCTTGCTTCACATATAATAGGAGACATCTTAAAATATTTTCCCAAAACTGTAAGTAAAGAATGGGCAGGAATTCAACACATCCCTTGGGTTGGACTTCCCAGTCATGGAAGAGACTGCTGACTACTTTAGTAGCACAAATTCTTTAAAGTTTGCTTTTTTAGCTGCTACTATATTTGTCACATTTTTTTTAACTTGTTAAAAGTTATTACTACCAAAACCTGGACTTCTTATAAAAAAATAGTGACTTCCTTTCCCGGCAGTCCTCAGAGTTTCTTTGCATTCCATTCCATTGTCTCTATCTTTCCAAATTACACTTCTGATTCTAACATATGAGATTTTAAAATATTTCCCCAATTCTCCTCAGCTGAGTATTTGCAGGCACATCCATTTCTACATGCAATCACCCTCACACATTTGCACCAGATAATGACTACTTGAGTGTTCTTCATTATAGAGAGACAGAAGTCAAGAGTCACAAACTAAGCAGCTGTTGATTAAGACTGCTCTATTGAGAGCCCTGAACCTCTCCACAGCTGTTTAAAAGAGACAAACTAGGGAACAACATTTGAGCTTCATATTGTAACACTGGAGAGGCCTTCTAAATAGCTGGGAGTAAGCAGTTATGGCAAGGGTCAGAAATCAGGCTGCTGTCACTATTTCAATGGATTGTGCAGGTAAAAAGTAGAATTTGATTAAAAATAACTCAGAGTGCATGCACCAAATCTTCATTTGCCAATGGAGAGGGATATTTTGCATTTGCAAAAACAGCGAGTGCATTTAAGAATGTTATTAGCATCCTAAATGCTAATCTCACACCGGAAAATTAAGCTGTGCTAGTGAACACACTTGGGTGCTAAAACTCAGTTGTCTATATACTGTTAAATTGTTAGAACGGTCCCTGGCCAAATGCAGTTCCCCCAGACAACTCCTGGATATGGTTCAGAAGTTAATATAAGCCAGAAACTATTCCTAATCGGCACTTTGGATGCAGTCACCCTGCTTTGAAGGTTAAGATAGTTTAATAGCATAGATGCAGGTCATTCTGTGCCAGTTGGCTTCAAGTACCCAATCCTATACTCTCTTCATTTAATTAGCTAATGAAGATACAGCCAAGCCCACCAAACTGATCTCTTTTACTTCTTTGTCTTTGGTTATTAGACAAATACTAAATATGAATACTTCAAACTTCTTGCTAGGTACATAAATCAATTTACAAGGGTTAAGGAGGAGTCTGAGTCATGGGAGATACAAAGAAAATAGTCCAGAATCACACAAGCAGCCTGCAGCAGAGGGACTTGGCTCTAGAACTCTCACAGCCCAGGTTAGGTAAATATACACTATTGGACCTTACCCAACCCAGTTTTCCCTTTCACTACACTAACCTTTCTCTGAATGCCTGGCTATGGGCTTCTTGCTTATTTTACAATATTTTGGGTTTTATACTGGCTTTGAGTTATTTATTTAGGAATTTGAGTGGAAAAACAACCTTTTTCATATCTTTGCTTCATATGTTTGCTCAGAGTATATTCACATATATGCAGTGAAGCAAGTCAGATGAGCAGTGAGGCTCTTTTCCCAATTTTCCGCTCTTTACCTCCTTGAATACACTAGAGGAAATACCAAGTTTGTGTATTAGTCCATCCCTAATAGTTAACCTTGATGCGTGCAAGGGGCACTCAGGGATTCTAATTGTCTTATGATTTTTTTGTTGATTATAGTACAGTAATTCAAGGCACTTCACACCCAGCAGTAACCAGAACATGAGAAAGAAAAAGTACAGAACAAGCTGTTGGCATCAAGAGAGATATGCATGACCTGAGGTGTTTTCTTCTGCCCCCACACCTTGCTCAGCAATCAAGACATATTCGATGCCTATTTAAAATAAAATAATTAAAAAGCCTGCTGTTTTGCCAACTATTCTTCACTTCCATTGCTCTAAATTGTGCTATTTTCCCTGCATAATTATTGGTATGAGCATAATCTATTAATTCCAATCCAGCTGCCCACTGGTTTCCACAAAGGATCATTTGCTCATGAAGGATATATGCCTCTGCTCATTTACAGAAGTATAAATGCATGACGTTCTGCTCCATTCTCAAAGGGGGAAAGCAGTGCAACATCTTCCATCAAAATTGCCACTCTCTCGCCTCCTGTTACTGCTAATTTGGCTGGAAGAGCTGTGGCTGTTGAGATTTAAAGGCTTAAGGAAATCCAGCCATTCTGTTGTTAGTGGAGCTAATAAGCCAAACAAGTCCACATGCTAACCCAGATGGCTAAATCCTGCAGTCCATCCCCAGCTGAAGTCAGTGGGAAAGAAGCCAAAGGAGCCTGAAGAAGTTTGATTATTTCTGAATGCACGACTAGTAGTCAGTCTGCCTGCATGTGACCAGCCACCAAGAAATAAGCATTGATTAAGCTCTGGTCCTACTTAGGAAGTTTAGTGCTGGCCAGAGCGGTTGAGGTGGGATGAGGTTGAGCAGGTTGAAAAAAATGTCTGTACACGTTCATGTTGTCGTCTATGCTCTTTCAGCGTGATCAAAAAGGGTGTCCAGAGACGTGTCTGAACAGAAAATCCTGTTCAATAAACAAGCAAGCTGTACTGGGTTTGCATGGCAATGTTTTGGTGGTGGTGGGTGGCTACAGGGGTGGCTTCTGTGAGAAACTGTTAGAAGCTTCCCCTGTGTCCAGTAGAGCCAATGCCAGCTGGCTCCAAGACAGACCCACTGCTGGCCAAGGCCGAGCCCATCAGTGATGGTGGTAGCGCCTCTGGGATAACATAGTTAAGAAGGGGGAAAAAAAAATTCCTGGGCAACTGCAGCCGGAGAGAGGAGTGAGAATATGTGAGAGGCACAACCCTGCAGACACCAAGGTCAGTGAAGAAGGAGGGGAGGAGGTGCTCCAGGCGCCAGAGCAGAGATTCCCCTGCAGCCCCTGGGGAAGACCATGGTGAGGCAGGCTGTCCCCCTGCAGCCCATGGAGGGTAGCGGTGGAGCAGAGATCCACCTGCAGCCCATGGAGGACCCCACGCCAGAGCAGGGGGATGCCTGAAGGAGGCTGGGACCCCATGGGAAGCCCATGCTGGAGCAGGCTCCTGGCAGGACCTGTGGCCCCATGGAGAGAGGAGCCCAGGCTGGAGCAGATTTGCTGGCAGGACTTGTGACCCCATGGGGGACCCACGCTGGAGCAGTCTGTTCCTGAAGGACTGCGCCCTGTGGAAGGGACCCACGCTGGAGCAGTTCGTGGGAAGGACTCACGTTGGAGAAGTTTGTGGAGGACTGTCTGCCGTGGGAGGGACCCGATGCTGGAGCAGGGGAAGAGTGTGAGGAGTCCTCCCCTGCAGAGGAAGGAGCGGCAGAGACAATGTGTGATGAACTGACTGCAACCCCCATTCCCATCGCTCTGTGCCAATGGAGGGGAGGATGTTGAGAACTCGGGAGTAACGTTAAGCCCAGGAAGAAGGGAGGGGTGGGGGGAAAAGTGTTTTAGGATTTAACTTTTATTTCTCATTATCCTACGCTGATTTGATTGGTAATAAATTAATTTTTCCCCGAGTCGAATCTGTTTTGCCTGTGATGGTAACTGGTGAATGATCTCTCTCTGTCCTTGTCTCGACCCAGGAGCCTTTCGTTATATTTTCCCTCCCCTGTCCAGCTGAGGAGGGCAGTGATAGAGCAGCTTTGGTGGGCACCTGGAATCCAGCTAGAGTCAACCCACCACACAAGCACTTCATGAAATCACATCAGAGAGAGATTCAAGGGGAGTAAAGGGTCAAGCAGGATAGCTCTGTCCAGTTTCATCAATTTTAGAATAAAAAACCTATAAAATTTATAGATTTGAAATGTTGTATTATACACTAATAAAAATAGTGACCTATTTTGACTGGAGTGAAACTACACTTTTTATACCCCAGAACACTGAAATATTTAAAGGCAGGCTAAATTTCAGAAAACATCTAAAAACCCCATGATTTCCCTTTGTTCCTTTCATCCCATGAATGCATCCTGTATAGAGAGAAATGGTGACACCACCATCTATAAGCCAGGGGAACTGGCACATGTTCCCTACGGAAATAATTAGGAGCAGTTAGATGAAATATAGCAATGGAAATGCCAGGTGATCTTCAGTAAATCTTTATGTTTTCCATGGGGGAGGAGAGGAGATATCAGTTTGAATCACAAAGGACTTCATCTCATCCCCTTAAACATATACATGATGCTATCAGGACTGCTGAAAGTGAAGAAGCCCAGAAGTTCTCCTGGCTACCCCATGTAAAACACCATCCAACCAGTCTGAACCACAAAAAAACGGTGTGCATAAGGCAATGGCATGCAGCGTAGAAGGGATCAAACATCATTTTTCCATTTTCACACCCTTCCTTTCACAGTGCACCGTGGGACATTCTGCCTGGAAACATTTTTTTGGGGACTGTTTTAAACTTTATTTTGGGACAGGAAATAGAAATTTCCTGAGAAATTAAAATTCCAGGTGTCTTTTGACCATCTGCAGCAATGATAAGTTCCAGGAAATTTGGCAGCTTGAGACCTGCTCATCACCACTGTGTATTTTACCACTATGGCACAAACCAACGTGCATAATGTAACACAGACCATTTGTGCCACACTGTGGCACAAACCTGTTTTTCTCTGAAATACCACCTACAGACATAGTCACCACCTCAACACTTTGAGTGACAACCTGATACCACCAAAGTCAAACAGAAGTTTCTCCCATTCAGCTGAATTAAACTGCGATTTTATTCCCAGTTGACAATGGAAAATGCATTACCCTTCTTGCCCTTGGCAATCTGTAGCATTACCGTCTTCCAAAAAGTCAGTCAAGATCCATTTAGCTTACTGCTCTGAAACAGACCTTTGTATTTCTGGACTTTCCTTCCTGGCATTTGTGAGCAGCTGCTGCAGGGAGCTCTCTAATGCTCTTCCCAATGCAGGGCTTGCTAGAACAGAAGCCTTTGGCCTTGGCATAAGCACAGGAGATTGATAGTCTGCTCCCGTGCCTGCCCAATGTATTTTGCAAACTCCCAGCCATCTGGGCAGAAAAAGCACTTCCTTGGAAGGGAATGCATTCCCCACTGTGAGAAAGTTTTAGAAACGGGTAGGATATTGAATGCTAAAAAATAAAAACATGCATCAGCGCTTTCTCCACCTGAAAAGGAGAAGACTATACTCTGCAGCAACGCTTTCCCCCTCCATCCTTTTGCATTTGTCAGGTTGCTTCTCTAACTCTGTCCAGCACACACAGCAAATCCTGCTTCATCCCGCCTCAGTGCCTCCATGCCTTGCACAAAGGCACTGTTCCTATAAAGCCACTTATGTTCTCTGAAGGGTGGAATTAGAGCCATGGTCCATCACTACAGCAAGAGCAGAGCTGAGCAACCTACTGATAAGTTATGCTCCTTCTCCATCTATTCGACAGCATCATGAGGTACTTTCTTGTGGTAACTGCATGCATAGTCAAGACAGATTTAAATAACAGCAAGAATTTTTTAGATTTTGAGTTAACAGAGTCTTTTCTGCTGAAGATGTTTTAGCTCCTTAAGACCATGGCTTGAGCTAAGCTTCCTCTGCTTGAGGCAACTCTGCATCAACATTTCAGGTGGATAGCGGTAACTCATAATTGTCCAGTGATTTATGTCAAAGACATTTTGAAATCCCTCAAGAGAACCACATAGATGATACTTACCAAGGAATGGAACTAGTTATGAATTTTCTTGTGACTTTTTTTTAGTAAGAAAACACTGATTTATTTGTAAAAGTTTATTGGTGAAAGTGTCCCCAAAGAACAGTATAGATTTTTTCATATCAGCAATGGTTTTTTTTCTGGCAGTAATAGAAGATACAAGAACAATCTAGTGCTCAAGGCATTCAACTTTAATATGACAGGCAAGGCTACAGCAACCTCATGCACACCACTGAAAACTGGAGCCACTTCAGCCCCATCCCAACACAGCCCACAGCCAGAAACTCAGAATTCACACTCAGATACTCAAATATCCCCCAAAAGCTGCTGACATTTCCCAGAGTAGATGATTGGGAAGTTTTCTAACACCCTCCCACTGCAGAAACACTTTTTCCTGCTCCTCTTTATTAAAAGAACCTATTAAACTATCTATCAATATGAACCCTCTCCCACAACTGAGCTGGGCATGAAAATGTTATTTCCATGCCCTCTCATAATATATCTGCAGAGCAGTCACAAGACCAAGTGCTTCATTTGAGTGAGATCTGCTAATCTCTCACATAAGCTTGAATGTATTTTCATATGCTGAACCATGCCCCAGCTCCTGCACTTTCCCTGCAGGTGAGGGAGAGTGACAATCCCAAGAGAAGAAACAAGACTCCAAATTAGAAGCCCAAAGCTGATGCCTCCAGCACCTCTCCTACCCAAGACCAGCTCATGTGGCTACACCACAGACCCTTCCCCCCCACCTCCTGATTTCCTTCACCTTGAGCACTTCACATATGAGCTTTTCCACTTAAACAGTGGTTAACACAGAATTTCTTTCATTAATAGAAAAGGCCTCCTGAGTGATTAATTCCTCTGTTGTTAGACAGAACAAGTTAGGTGTAATAATGACTACAATTGGGTACTATATGACTGCAAGGAGAAAAAAATATTAAAGAAATAAATTATTAGAGATATAAACTTTATTTGGGATAAGTCTTAGAAGGTGCTTTTAGAAGCAATAATAACAATTATAATTAATGAATGCACTGCCAAGTATTGACCAAAAGATACTTACAAGTTCACCATTCATTTTCCCAACATCTGACTACTCAATTTGTTTTCTTATTAAAATCCAAGGGTTTTGTGAAAATGCCTTTGAAAATAGTCATCAGGATACAACTACTCCTTGTAAAAAAAAAACATGCCAGAACCAAATTTTATGCACCATTTCCCTGTTAATACCTAATGTTTTAAAATTTTGTGTGGTATTTTAAAATCAATGCCATGGGGAAAAAAAAAAAAAATATGTCATATTTGCCTGTCAGATAAATTACATATTTGAAGACAATTGTATAGCCAATGAAACAACTCTGGAATCTGCAAAAGATTTGAGTTGGGAAACCCTAAAATTACCAGAGTAAAGTTATTTGGAGAATAAATAGAATGAGGGACAATCAAGAGAAAAAGAGGAATAACATGACAGTTAACTGTAATGACTGAGTAACAAAGGATCAGACTATGCTGTCAAAAGGATAAGCCCAAATAGAGAAGAAATACAGAGAAAAAAACCCATAGATTTGTAAATCAGAATTCACAGAATTAATTTAAATCGTAATTTTCTGGCATAATTTTCCTTTTGGTATTTCCACTGACAGCACTTTATGCTGCTGTATGTAACCAAGAATATATAAATCACTCAGATCTTGCACAAAAGGATGTTGGGGCGAGTCCATCCTTCCTACTCCTTCCACAAATATTCCCAGAAGGGACGTTCAGCATCCTTCATCAGTGCTCACATCGTACATACTTGGGTGAGCCATCAGTAACAAAGAGTAAAGCCTTGAGCTTAATGCACATAAATCGCTATTGCTTGAGCCAAAAACATGCATGGTAGTGAAGACTGCAGTGATCCAGGTGGTAAAGGGAGACAGAAACGTACCTTCCGTATAGATTCAGGACAGACAGATTTGAGAAGTGGGACACAAGGAAGTCTTGTTTCCATGCAGAGCAAGCCCAGAGAATATTTGTAAATTATGGAAATGTGATGATGGATGCAATTAAATATACTAGTGAGGCTGTCTTACCTGCTGGCAGGTCAATACACAGTATTATTTGCATTAGTTTGTCCCTGCAGGTGAGGTCTATTCAGCAAAGGGAAATTTCACAAAATTGAAAGTGGTTTTCCTTATGTTGTAGCAGAGGACATGGATCATACAGGCACTTTCAATGCATAAATCCTGTGCTATTGCCAGTGTCTACATTATCAGCAATGCCCTTTTCTGTGGAACCCTGAAGTTTCCAGAGTCTTCAAATAGAACTGTGCTCTTTTGCTCTTAAACTGAGTACACAAAAAAGGCATCGATGCAACTTCTAGGCTTTTTGTGTTTGGTTTGCTAGCAATCTTCTGGAAGTTTACAACTCACGTTACATGGCATGGATCCTTTGAACTAGCTGTCCATAATACAGCTTGCCTGCGATTATGAAACAAACAGATTTCAATCTGCCACTGCCCTTTCCATTCCTATGTCCTCTAATGCCTTCAGCAGTTACTTCATTAAATTATATACCAGATTGTCAAACAATGGTTGTTTCCCATTTTTACCTCTGTGTTAGATATGTTGGAGCAAAAGGTTTCCTTGCTAATTAGGTCATAAACAGCAGTGCTTGGCATGTGGGCTCTGCTTCCATGTGCAGCTGCCAGATGGACTGGAGCAGAGGATGTCTAAGCATGTGACTGCAAGAGCAAGCAAAGCAAGCACACAGCCTCCTTAAAAATAGAAACATTCTCTGCAGGGAGGTATTACCCTTTCTATGCAAATGTATCTCAATCTATTTGGGCTTCTGGAAATGGGCAGACTGTGGCAGAGGTACATTATGGGCCTTATGCTGGTGGCTGGCAAGACAGGAGAAGCTAAGTCCACAAAGTGTACAACTCCTAGGTCCAGGCCTTTGCTTTGTATTGCTGCCACTGCTATGTGAGTTAAGGGGAACAGTGTACGAGTAAAGATGATAAAATATCTTGGGAAAATACCGGGTTTCTACAAACTTCTTCCTAGTGCAGTGGAGCAGACAGCCCAAGTCAGCTTGGAGGCTTAATGTTGCATAAAAAAACCCAGTACTCTCCCAAAGTACGAGTCTTTCCTCCAGAAAAGTCACTGCTGCCAGCATATACCTATCCTGAAATATGATGCTCCCTATTCTGGTTTGGCTGTGATAGCCTCTGAACTGGAGTTTGAGAGGCTCTTAGCCTCATCCCTTCCTCAGACTGGTCTGCTCACCTACATCAGGTGTAGGCAGGTGTTCAGATTTTTCCTCCTGAGATGATAGATTTGAAGTAGGGCTTTCATATCCTAGCCGGATTCAGTAAGTCTTTAACATCATGCACTGACTTACAGATGAAATGGAGGACAGACTTCCTAACTTCTTTGAGCTAAATCAGAAAAGTTCTCCTCTTGCCCCACTGAAGGACGTAACCAATTTTTTTTTTTTTGTTCAGCTTTCCAATAAGTACCAAATAAACATAGTAGAAACTGAAAAGCCAATGAAGACTTGGCTCTTGTCTTTTTTTTCTACTATATGTATTTTCTTTGTCCTTTAACACCCAACTACAAAGTGAACGATGATAGATGATTTTTCAGTTTGAATCATGATCACTGTTAGATCTTAAAGTACGAAGGAAATAAATCATTCTGAAAAGACACAAGGAGGTGATGGTGTTTTCACCATTCAAAGCTCTTTCCAAGTTGTTGGCAAATAAAAGTCTTCCTTGATGATGATAATTTCATAGTCTTTATCTCTCCTTGAGGACGAAGTGCACTTGATGGCTTCGATTTTTTGTTATCAGTAGCCCAGTGATTTTTCAGGGGAAAAAGGTCAAAAACCTTGCATAATGTTAAAAAGAAAGCTGTGAATAAGACATAAAGAGTGCAGGTGCAGGGAAGAGGAATTTTATGTTCTTCGGAATATCTGTAAAAGGAAAAAAGTCCGTCATCAAACTAGGTTTTCCTTGCAAACTCAAGGAAAGCAAATCAAATTCTGTTCCAGTCAAGATAGGTTCTGAAGTTTTTGCCACAGGGTACCTGCCAACAAACCATGCAGGTTCGTGTCATCTGCATTTGTGACCATCTCTTGGAAAGCTGAAGGTGCTGGCTGCAGCAGAGTTTTGCAATACTAGGGCATCTACTTTGGGGTTCTGCCTCCAAGTCAGTGATGCACTGACATTCTGTCCATCAGCCATTATAAACCATGATAAGGAATAAAGTTTTGAATGCTGAAAAACATGCATCACATTTTTCTACAGACTATTCTGTTGCTGACCTATTGAGCATTAGCATTGTCAGAAATGTCTTTGGTTCATATTTGGTGTCCAGCAATGCAAAGAGTTTCGTCTGAGTTTCCTTACAGAAGCTGAAATGAAAAACATTTTGTACTTTAACAGAGACTTTCCTTAGCCTCCTGAAGTATCTCAGAACATAGATCAGCACGAATTCTCCAGTTTTACAGCTGAATGATCCAAAAGTCTGGGCAACTCCAAATGTTTATACTCTCCATATCTCCAGGATCATAAACATGCAAAGTCAGTTGTGGTATCACACATGAAAAAATCAGTCCTGTATCATATGCTGTGATCCACATTGCTTCACTATAGCATTAATATAAGACTCTTTGTCATACTCTTTAGCACAGATGGTGGATCCCTTATGCTAATACTGGTCCCACTGGAGTCCCTTTACCTTGACAGCCAAGAAACACAGCTCCCTGTAACTTGGTTATTCTGCCTAAACGACAGACCAGGCCCTCCAACAAGGCATGGGAAGGTGGAGATATTTAGGACTTTGCAGGGATATTTTTACCCTCTGAGGACTGTAGGGCAGACTGTGGGTTCCATTCAGGTTCTGGAACAAACTCAAAAACCCTGTAATAACTGTTGCTAATAAATTAGCACAGAAATATAAAGAAAAGCCTGCCTTACACCAGCATATTTCCAGAAATCACGGAATCAAGCCTTTTGCTTGGGGTTCATGAATATTTGTTGATACCTTACCAAAAAAGCCCTGGTTTTATAGCCAAAGGTATCACAGCATAGATCACAAACCAGACAGTAAGTGAAATCTGTACAGACAGTTTTGGTCATTAACTTTTACTGACAAACCCATTTGGTAAAATTATCATCTGTTGCAGGTAATGGGCAGAGACATAGTTTACCACCGCAGTTTTTTTCAGTCATCACCACACATAAATCCTCAACCTCAAACATAAACCAAAGTCCTACTCTGCCACAGAGATGTCCTGTGCTGGTAGAAAACAAGGCAGGCTGTTGTAGCTAGATAACCATGCTGCTAGTGACTGACCATAATGGATTCTTCTACATATAACATTATAACACCAAAGTCTCCCTCTGGATATTTAAAATATAGCCAGGAAAGAAAGGTTTCCTTCTGAACTTGCACACTAGCTTGTGCCATCCACGTTGCTATGTGTCTTACAACCATCATCAGCATATCAGCACAGCTCCTTATTTAACACTCCTGAGGATCTGGAGTTAAAGGCTATTTGTGAGAAGATGCAACTGAACTGTAGGTGTACTATTCAAATTTATTTATTTGTCATGTTGCCTAAGACAATACCAAAACACTAGAGATTTCCATCACCTGTATATCATAAGCATCACGAAGCAACCAATTTAAGCAATATTATTGATAGTGAGTTCAATGCAGTACTCACTCATTCCATCTGTTACAGACTAGGCAGTTTTTGTAAAAAGATGTTCCCTTTCTGTATCCTTTTCCTTCCAGCATATTGCACATGTCTCATCAGTGCATCACCTCTCCATCTTATTAAACATCTGTGCTCAGAAGACCTCTTTTTTCCCCTACCTCTGCTCATTAATTTCCTCCTTCTTCTTTCCCACTGTTTCTCTCTGCCATATTATTTTTTATGTCTCTGGAGTATTAGGGGATGGCCGAGGAGAAAATATTGTTTGTAGTACAAACGATATAGTGCACAAAATCCTATTGTTCTCATATGAATAGAAGCCTGCAGCAGATCTGACTTAATTTGTCAGCAGTCTGTGTGTAATCATGTTTTAGAGGGACATAGAAAAGAGTTGGGACCAACCTGTTTAAAACCCAATTAGAGGGACATGGAGCTAGGTACAGGTTAATGACTCAAGTCAAGGATGAAAAATATACAAGTCTATGGTGCTTAAGCTAAAACATTAATAACAGACAGAAAAAGGGGAAGCATGTCATAGCAGTCAGGAGAGACTGTACTTTTTGAACTTGAACATTATAGCTCAATGCCTTCCATGTAAATTTTTCAAGGAAGGAAGGAAGGAAGGTCTTCAAGTGTGTTTAAGCAAGGCTCCTCCCTTTCTGGATGCTCTAATAGCAAAAAGGCCAAACAGGCCTTTAGGCAGAGAATGTTGAAAATAGGTGTTAAACCAGGCTATCATGTAATATAAGTCAGCACCTTTCGACAGACATGAAAGAAGAAGAAGAAGTAGCAACTTATACAAGCCAGAATTAGAGGTCTCAAAGAGAAACCAAAGTGCTGTCAGTCTACTTTTGGAAAGGCAGTGTTGTCCATCTCTCTAAAGGGAAAAGAGTTACAGTTAAATAAAGAGCCCTAGCAAAACATAGCAATGGCTTGCACCTTGGCCCTTAGTCTGCACAAGCTGCAGAGTAGGCATCATCGGCTACTGTAGAAGTGAATAAATCAGGAACTCTGTTGCAGACTGCACAGTGACCATTACATCTGAGGACAATATTACCCATAGTGGGATGATTTGAGCTTAAGGTTGTTGGGGATTTTTTGGAAGGAATAATGCAATTATAAATGGCAATTTGCCATTGGCCACATTAAAACTCTAGTAGATTAATAAGGTCCCAGGTTTGACCACCTGGATAACACTAGTGAGATCATTTTATCCAGTTACTCCCTGTACATAACCTTATTCCTTCTTTTTGAATCAAACATGCTTTCTATGTGGCCAGTCTGAAGGTACCATAGTGGCCTGACCCCAAAAGAAAACCTTCCCATTCTTTAGCCTATTTTGATCACCTGTCTCTGAACAATTTCTACTTCTGTTATATCTTTTTTATGATACAGTATAAAAAGTTAGGAATTAAGGTTGAGATGCAGCATTGATTTATATGCAGCAATGAAAATGACCCTAAGTGTTCCCTACACCTTTATTACTAAATAGTCACTTCATCATGTCACTGCATATGACTGACCTTCAGCAGCAGTGCCCTGCAATCTCCCAATGCCATATTCATAGTCATGCAGTGGAGGTGTCTCCCTTCTTCTATTATTTTTATCTCCTTCCCAAAGCATTGTGAACTGATACTAATCTAGCCAGACCAGTCAAGTCTATATCTGCAGTGTTTCGTAGTCATCATTACTGCAGTTAAGGTGCCACTTATTGATTCATAGGCATAAGATATTAAAGCATGCAACAGACATGAGTAGCACATGTTTTATAGACTGTTTTACACACATTAGTAGCAACTGTGAAAGGTGGCATCCCTTGTGACACAGTATTGCCACCTCTGCCATAAGGAGTGACTGGTACTTCTGTGCTATAACACAAGTTAGGGACAGCAAGGGAGGCTGCAGACGTGCTGCGTCAATGAGTGTATTTTAAAATAGATTGGACAACGGTGCTGCAGGTATGTGAGATTAGGTAAAGGGACAGGCTGCGCTTAGGAGTGATGCTGATGGCTTTCAGTAATATTGGAAACGATTTCTTCACAAGTGCTAGCTCCCACACTCCTGGCAGAATCACTCATGTTGTCGGGGTGAAGAAAAAGTTCTTGACAAGCCCATCACCAGAGACATTCAGGTGTTTCTCTTCTGGGAGGAGTAAGAGCAGAATGATTTACTGTTCTCTGCCTATCTCTAACTGCCCGAGGCAGGGCACACAGACATGTCATGAGTGGTGGGAAAGGTTATTTATGTGTTTACCACTTCCCGTGGTGTCCTAAAATAGCCCCTCCTCTTAGCAAGTCATCTATTATCTCTCAGCATCTCTCTTTGGACAGGGTGTGACTTCAAAACCATCACAAACAATGCTATGACTTGGTGCCATGTGCAAAGTAACAGCTGAAATTGGAAGGATTTTAGAAATTATTAAACTTGCTGATGGAATATCCTCAGTGTGGTCACCTCTCCGATCAATCGGACATCATGCATTGCTCGTTAGAGGCTTGGGTAGATACAGCCAAGAATGTGCTCCTTTTAGTCTTGCTGTTTTGAAAAAACATTCACATCTCTTTGTCTTCTCTTGCTCTCCTCTTCCTCCCCCCTCATTGCTCATGAGCATCTAAAAGGCAGCAAAGACACAAACAGGCCCTTTCCCAGCCTTCCTTTCATTTTTCAGAGCATTCTTAGTTATAAAAGCAGAAACACAAAAGTTTAAAAAAAGCCTCTACTTAAATAACCCCATTGAAAACCTGTCTGAAAGGAAGACACTTAAAAATGAGATAAGTGGTACATTCAGACTGTGATAGGACTATTTTGAGCCTCCTCTTCTTGGATTCCTTTTTTTGAGCTCAAGTTCAAAGATGACAGCACAGTAGCTCCTCTGAGAAGAAGTGAAATACGTGGATGACTTTGATAAATGAAGCTATTCTTTCCTATGATTAGCCTATAAGGAAAAAGAAAGCTAAATAAGACTAAACTCTTCCACAGCAAAAAATAAAATAACCAGAAAGGAACAAGCTCTGAGTAGATAGTCCCTCTGACTGCTGTTCAATGGTGACTGAAGAGAAAACCAGAAATAACCTGCAAAGAGGGCTTACACCTGGGTGTGTTTAGTTGGTAGCAGTGATCAAAACACACAAGAAACCTGAGTGCTTGCCTAGAGTAGGAAAACCTGGGATTGCTGCAGATTGCTACAGCTTTCCCAAATTGATTGCTCTAATGCAAGCCTGCAAAACAGTCAGAAAAATACTGCATTGTACCTGGGCTGCAGCAATCAACCTCCCTGAAGCAGGAACAGCCCTGAAGTAATGGGAAAGGGCTGTACTCATATGATAAGAACAAAAGTCATTGTGCCTGTGCTTAATGGTATTTCTAGATCTTGTAGTAATAAACATCCCAACTACCAGGGAAGGCAGTGACCTAAGAAACTGTGATGCTACTTATAAACTCACAAAATGAGAAGAATTACTCACCTCACAAAACATGGCATTGCCTACAGGGCATTGCTTGTTTAGGATTATTGTCTAAGAGAAAAAATGGGGATCGCTGCCTTTGAGTTGCTTGCCATTCAAGCTATGCTACCTACCTTGACAATCTCCTTAAAACTCTTGCTGTATTTGACATTTATTTTAAATCTCCAGCTCCAAGAATGGTAACAGCATGGAAATATTAAACAACTTCTGTTTTTCATGTGTTTCCCAGATGCCTGGCAGAAGGTATTTTGTAGCAAACAAATATTTTGTATTCCTTGGACCCAAAAACTTCAGAAGTCTAAAAATCCTTAGGAGACCTTTTTCTTGTGTAAAAGCCTCATAATTTGTGATACTATTTCATGATTTTGGGATGGTCTCCTCTATGATTTTGCTTATCAGTACTGGGAACAGCTGCAGGGTTTAATTCTCAGTCTCAAGATAGGCCAAAATAAACCCTCTGAAAAGGGAAAACAAGTTGTTTGACTTGTTCAGCTCAATAAAAACAAAGTCATCAGCTTGACTGTTAATTTTTAGCAGAAACATCCATCTGCGAACAATATGAGAAACAGTGAGGGGAAAAAAAAGCCACACGGATCTTTTTCATCTGGATCCCCAGACACACTGTCTTAGTTACTGTGCTGGGCTGCGAACACTTACACGATAAATAATGGTCCAAATTTATCCCAGGTGTAATTCAGCAGAGTTACTACAGGAATTAATTGCTCTGTTCAGATGTGATTACCCCTATTTATTATAAACTCTTTTGATAACCTGTTATAAATCTTGAGTATTTCTAGCTTCCATGCCAGCAGTACTGGCAACATGCTCCATGCGACTGCAGCAGAGGTGGCAGTTTAGCTGACAGAGGAAGAGACATTTAGGCACAGATGCACTTTGCTGTTATCTGTGGCAAGACAAAGACTGCATTCAGAAAAAGAGGTCGTTTTAGAGCATTTGTAAGAACTTCATAGTTGAATGTATTTTTTTAGCATGCAATTGTTGGGAGGCCTCCAGAGGTCTCCGGATATGCCAACCTATGCTGCTTTTTCACATAAATAAGCAAACACAAGGTCTGCAGTGAAAAATCTTAGTTCTGACTGATGTGATGATCTTGATGTATGGATATGATGTATGCATTCCTCCTCCTCTCAGCCTGCAAAGCTGGAAAAGCTCTCGCATAGCAACTGCCTCCATGAAGCGTTCAATCCCATCACATGCTCACATGCTGGCAGCCCCTCCACTGCAACCCATCCAGGAGAGCACCTGCTCCCATGCCTAGTGCAGAACAAGGGATCCTTCAGTCTCCAAGGGGTGGCTGTTTTCCCAATTGCTTCTCTTCACATATAATCCCCAAAGTCATTCAAAGGTTTGGTGGAGAACATCATTTGGTGACTATGAAATTGCTCAGGTTATTCCAGGAAACCAAACAGTTCAAAGAGCTACAGGAGAGCTTGCAGGGTCCCCTTCTTGACAAATGACCTGAACAAGATGTCTTGTTACTATATGAATGTGAGACAACACAGAGCATGTGGAAAACATACACAGCACTGTCTGGAGTGTGTTTGCCCAAAACTCATTATGATGAAGATGAAGATGACCATCAGTGGAATCAAACAGTAAGCAGGGAATTGCAAAGACACTCCAGCAACACAGAAGGAGTCAGCTTGAAAAGAAGTGTAGAAGAAGCCTGTAAATATGTAATGGGGGAAGAGAGACCTTGCAGTGAGAAGAGTGGCAGTCTGAACCTGGCTTGGGACTGCCAGTAGTCATCCCATGTCATCACCAGCCTGCCCAGACTGGGACAGGTATGGGGACGCCATGGGGGCACAGCACCTGGCCAGGAAGGGACAGCCAGGGGTGGTGAGCGGGGACACCCAGGTGCTGTGTGTGACCTTGCAGAGCATTTCACCCCAGCATGTGTGGCATAAGTATATGTCCATCTGGAGCACCTACATCTACCACGGGAGCAAGTGCAAGGGGGGACCTGCACCCCTAGTATTACCCCAATTGTATTGTTGAGGTTTATCTGTTGAATTAATTGATCTTGAACCTGAATATACTGTTCAGCAATTGTCAGTTAGTTACATGTCCTTATCAATATATCATTTTGAACATTATTTGAGTTTAAAGCACATGAATCTACTCCTTCTGAAAACCAGTAGTGTTACTTTTTCATGACACCAGTAAAATATCTCATCATATAACGGTGGCTGAGACCCTTATTTCCACTGACCCTTTGTTAGATCCCATAGGGAACATAAAATATAATGTAATAGCACTGCATTGTAATAGCATCATCCTTACCCCTGCACTGCTAACAAAACAGTACTGCAACAATTCAGTTTTAAATAGCTCATTTATCCATTTACTTATATGCACCTCAAAAACAATTTAGTTACCTACCAGATGGATCTGGAGAAAACACAGACCTAATAAGGCAAGGCATTGTATTCAATGCATCACTCATTATGCATTCTTCTTCAACAGTAACATCTTTGATCAAATTAAATCCAATACTAAACTTAACTATTGCAAGCAGCAGCTTGCCAGCTTCCTGTTCACACCCCTTAAGCACAGCAATTTTGCAAATGGATATGGCGAAAACAAATCCCTTGAGCCTTGTTTATTTTGCCTGGTAATTGACGAGTAACCTTGGGGTACAGATATGCATCACCCTGATGGAGGCTGAGCATGAACATTTATTGTGTTCTTTTGTAGGTAATGGGTTTCCTTTCTGAGAGGCTCAAAAGCTGTTTCCTCTTACAAGCATGCTAACATGAGGTACAGGGTGACAACCATTTTATTTTTACTGCACAAAAGGGTAACAATCTGGTTAGTGATCTGATTGTCCCTGTTTGGGCACAACAGAAGGAAGATCTGCATATGTCTTGATAATTTATTTAATTGCACTAAGCTGAAAAAAAGAAAAAAGTCAGCATATATTTTTCCGATTATTGATTTTTGTGCTGTTTCATGTTGTCTTTCACAGCAGCCAGTTGTGCTCAAAGCTCTGCCTCACCTGAAATACAGAAAATGAATAACATTTCCCCTTTTTCTGTGATTTGCCAGTCAGTGGCTTCCTGAGCCAGACATCAAATTATTTTGTGTAGTTGTGTACAGACTTTTTTTCTCTAGAAGTATGTATCTGCTTTTGGATATTTGTTGTCATAGAGTGATGCATGCTTTGTAGTCTATATCCTGAGACTGAAACATCACCAAGCAATAATGCTTGCCAGAGAGGGTATAATTGTCATACAGCCCAACCCAAAAACATGTAAGGACGTGCTCAAGATCAAAGTATCTCTGGATACAGAGTTTAACAAAGATTTAATTTTGCACAGCTGCTGTACTGGCCTGGTTTCTTAAGTGATAGAGCAAAGCTTTTTTTCAGTCCCTACTCCAGCTATGAGTGACTATTGTCATGCACATCTACAGGTTTTTGGGCACTGGCCATCTGAATTTAAGAACAGAACTGCAAAGGTCACCTTCCCACAAGCACATGCTTTAGCAGATGTTGCATCAGCAGTTACTAATTCTACAGAAAATAGGACGTTTCAGGAACAAAGCAGATTCAGGAACACCATGAAGACACTAAGACACCTGATGGGAACGTAGTTATCATTCATCCACCCTCCACTAGAGCAGACAATAGCAGAGGTGTTCTTCTGTGGAGGCATGAGAAGATGAGCGGGAGGAACGCCTATCATGAAAAGATACACCACACAGAGAAAAGTCACAACCATCTTTCTTCCCTTTGCAAGTGGAGACACACCATTAACTACACAAGGACACAAAGGGATAAGAGACTGCAGTGGCCTGAACAGCAAAACTTTGCATCCCAAGTCACCTGCCTAATACTGGATGTATTTAGGTTTATGTGTGATAAATAGGTCCAGATCCATTAGTGTATAGATTTGCTCCTTGTTACCTTACCACATGAGTGAAGGAAGGAAGAAAGGGGGTGTTCACAATGTCAAGACAAAAAAAGGCTTGTCTCCTTCTGCAATCAATGAGAAGAGCAAGGTGGCCCCTTTCACAACTAATTCAGAGCAGTAGACTCCTATGTAGATGAAATCCTCATATCTTCAAAGATGTTGAATGAATCTCCTACCGATTGTGCCGGTTCCTCTTGATGATCATTTAGGGACCTTGGACTAACAGATATCAGTTTTGATTCCTTTACCCACATGCTGACATCTACAAAGTAAATATCCATATTTGATCTAATTGTTCAGACTCTAAACTTAATGGGTGCTCACTTTGAACCCAATGGATAGTATAACCATCTCGAGTCCTTTTCCCTTCACTGTAACAAAGACAGCTAAAATAGATAAAATTGCCTATTGCTTTCCATTGTGCATAAACAGTGTCCAAGATGACTGTTTCAGATGCAGACATCTACATTGCAGGCATACAAAACCAGAAGGATGGAATCCCATTCCTGAGTAAGGTGAGATGAATCTCATGCATATGAGTCTGTGTTCAGTTAATTTAATATTCTCCCTTTAACAGTAGCTAATCTCTAAAATGCAAAGAAAGACTAAATTCAATTGGGCTACCTGTAATCATTAACAATTTTGGATGCCTTTCCAATTAATGAACCATTCAGAGAAAACTCTGACTTTTCATCTAACATACTTACTCATTTTAAAAATCCAACAAATAGTTTCCAGTAACAACTGTATGATTTGCAAAGTATCCTGTTCAATCAGTCATCATATGTGCAAGATCACAGTTATCTGTATCCCCTCATTCAGCATTTGAAACAGTGGTCTGGTTTCAATCCTAATGAAGACGGTGAAGAATATCCATTGAATTAAATAGGTTTTGCCTCTTGACCAAGGAGATTATCAAAATATGATTATCAAGGTAGGAACTTCCTAGTACCGTTCACATGAAAAATGTTATTCCAGGAATCACCAATACTTCTACAAATATCTGATTATTTTCTTTGGAGATGTCAGGCAACTATGAAGGACAACAAACTGACCATGTCATTTTTTTTTCATGAAAATAATATCACCCTCAAAGCCCATGGCTCTGTTCCTAAAAATATGCAATATCCACAAGCATTGGATCTAACCAGTAGTGTTACATTTATTTGTAACACTTTGTATAGGAGATCTCCTATAACCCTGGAGATGCCTATTCAATGCTGGCAACCATGAAATTTGCTCTATCTTATTCAGTCAGTCTGAATAGTCATAATTTTCACTCCAAATTTGATGTTTTAAAGATGGCTTTTGCTCCACACTGTAATGTGACAAGGACTGGTCTCAGACCATTGGTTATCAAATTACATAGGCAATGTTCCCTCTTAATCTCTCTCTCTCTCTCAAACCTCCTGTCAGCCCCTTTATCTAACTTGTGTAGGTCCCTCAATATAGCAACCATACTGTCCATATATCAACCACCCTACCAATATGATGCTGTCCATGAACTTTCTGAGAGTGCACTGCCCCAATCATCCAGATTATTAATAGAGACATTAAGCAGTATTTACCCCAGTAATTTACCTTCAGGGTTGCCACTAAAACCAACTGTCATTTGGACTTTGTACAACTAAACATCACTCTCCAAGTCCAGTGGTCCAGACAATTTTTCACATGCTTTATCATCCATTCATGCAGTCTTTATCTCCTACATTTGACCATAAGTTTACCATGGGAGATTGTGCTGAAGACCTTGCTAAATTGAAGGCAAACAACATCCACTGCTCTTCTCTTGTCTTCTCATCACAGAAGGTAATCAGTTATTAAGCAGTATGCTCTACTGGCATTTCACATGGTTTGTTTTATTGGGTTTTTTTGTGGAGAGAAAACAGCAGGAACAGAAGTCATAGGAATCTAAGCACCTAAATATCCATTTGACATCAATCATAAAAAACACTGTAATATCAATGAAAGCCCAAGCAGCATTTTCTCCTGCCTGTTGATAACATACAACCCTGGTGAGAAGAGACTTTTGGTGTTCTCATTTCACTGCCTTAGAGCTGCAAGGGTTCCTAGCACTTCAAATTCTGTGTTCCCAGCTTGAAATGAGGGGCAGGTAGCCCAAAAAAATGGGCAGCCTGGGTTGAAGTGCTTAGCTAGTTCAGTGAATCATGGAGGACTGCGAGGTTTGTTTTGTATTTTATTTTCAGTATTGCCACTACTGAAGAAAGAGATCTTTATTGGGGTGCTGAGCACTTGATATTAAATACTGGCTCTCTCTCTGGCTTGAGAGGAAATAAAGATATTTGTGGTTTTGCTCCTGCACCCCTGGAATGTCACGAGATTGGATCCCCCTTGGAGTCTGATCTTCTTTCTTCATTTGCCACTGTCTATTTGTGTACCCGTAAATTTAACAGCACCAGGGCACAGGTGCAGGAATTCAACATCCATGTTGTTAAAAAGATAAAAAAGCCCTTAGCTGGTTTTGGCCCAGACCAACCAGCAGCCTCCTAAATGGTTGGTTCCCCAGCACAGTTTGGGACTCAGTTCAGACCAGGGACCTCTCCCATCAAGCACTGGATTTTGGAGGGAAGCGAATGGCACGGCACAGCCTGGTTGTGCCAGCTGGCCTCAAGGCTCCATGCCAGCTCCTGGCACTGTCTAGTTTGCTGGTAGAGATGTAAGAGTAAATGCTTTCCCAATCAAAGCAGAAGCAAATCCAGCTGCTCTCCCATGTTGTAATTCAAATGTCTTCCCTATTCCCTCTCCAAGGATGTATAGGACTCCTCTACTCTCCTTAAGCAGTTGGGATATTTTTCCCAGCATCTGCGTTTCTCAGTATCTGCCCTTAATGTTTCCTCTCTGTGTCAGACAGAGGCTGCTGCTGTCTTTGAAGAAATTCGGTACTAATAGCACTGTCTGGCAGGGAGTGACAAGCTCAGAGGATCAAAGACAAGAACATAAATCTAACAACTTCCAGCTCAGGAACTATCTCCCCCCTCCCCACAGATAAGGATGCAAGATTGAAGAGAGGTGCGAAGATTTATTTGGAACAGAAAACAGTGTATGAGGAATGAAGGAATGAGGGTTAACCACTTCTTAATGAACTTAGGAAAGCAGGATGTTTCCCTATACCTTAATATGCACCGATCTCTTCTAAGTCCCTCAGAACCCTCCTAAGGTGGTTGGTTTTGCTGTATTTTCTCACCCTGGGGCAGGAAGATCCCATTGCTGTGACACTTGACAGGCTAAACAAGGTCACCTTGTCCCTTTCACCTAGGGACACTCCAGCTGGGTTCTGCTGGTTTGCTCAGTCCCGGTTTCTCTTAGGGATAAGTATCTCTCTCGGGTGTGATAAAGGCAACGTGGGAGCACTCCAGGTCCCTGAAACAACGGATTTGCAAAACTTGCAAACACCTCCAGGAGCTGCAGGACCAAGGTACATTTCTTTCTCTCTCTCTCTGCTTTGTATCGAGACAGACTGCCCTTTTCACCACTTTTCTTACTGGGAGCTGGGCAGCCCTTATATGGGAAACCACGTGCATCATCAGATCCCCCATACCAAAGCTCCTCTGTTGCTCTCAATGTCCTTCAGCCTCCTCCGCCTGTTCTCTGCTCTCCAGGCCTGCTAGGATACTCTCAGGGGAATATGACATCCATCGCAGTGTTAATTAATTTATTGGGGTCTATTAGATCAGTGCTTCAAGGGCTGTGAAAATTTGAAAAGATACATACAAATAACAAGGGACCTAAAAACTTTACTGGAGCCCTCCACTGTTTTCCTTTTCTTCATCCCAGGTGGCTCTGCACAGACTATATTTTTTTAGTTATAATGTTAATTATGTTGGAAACCCTTGCTCAAATAGACAAAGTGATCCCAAATGAGCTCTTTACCTGGACTAGTCTAAATTAAAGCACGAAAGTCTTCCTTCTAGATTCAGAGACTTTGTCCCAAAGGAGCTCAGCTATTTCAGCTGACAGAGCATGGTCCCTGTTAATAACTATATCATCAATGATACTGACTGTTTCAAAAATTGGGCCCATGCCATTTTTTATAGGCAGTAGAATTGGCTGGAGGAAAGTTTGGGTTGCAGAAGGTGATTTTACCTAAATAGAATGTAAATGTTGTCCTTTCTGATCTGCTGAAGTAATCGCGGCTTCCCCCTAATGACTGACTCCCTGTCACAGGGGGAAGAGGAAGACCAGACAATACAACAGTGCTAAGCTCAAATTACTAAGTGAGCCAAGCGAGAAACAGGCCATGTCAGGAAATTCCTGGCTTGAAAGGTCCACAATGTAGAAGTCTGTCTACCCCTAAAACACAGGGAAGCCAATTTTCTTAATATTTTTGAGAAACTGGTGATCTGAAGCCCATAACAGCTGAATGTGAACAGTCATGAAGGTCATCAGTGCCAGCTTGCAGATCCACACGAAGACTGGGTCAGGACAGGAAACAGCCTATTACATAAAAAGATTTTTAATCTTGCCCTAGAAGTGCAATTGACTGACTTTCTTTCCAAGTGAAAAAGCAATTACCATTTTCTCCCTGCCACTAAAGCTGCTTCTGCCATCCTGCCTCCCATCTCCCATAATTAGAGTAGACACACGTGAAGTTTATATTGACATTGAACACCTCTGAGGGGATGGAAACCTCCAGGAAGAAGAACAAGTATGAATGGGTAGGTATCCTAGAGTTTTACAATACCTTGTGTTGCAGCCTCCAAAAACTGTCACAAAAATGTAGATCACTTACTTTACAGGTAAATGACTACAAGATAACTATGTGGCCCTCTTTCACTAATGTCTCTGAACATAAAAGTTGTATCGAAAAAGTTAAAGGATTATTAAATGGGGTGAAGTAAGTAAAAAATATCAATAGTAGTTACTACTGATGATCATTTGCTGCACTTTCATAAAGAGGAAGAAAAATGTTTTTTGTTTAATGGCACACACAAATAACATAAATACCTTAATGTTTTTTCCCATGCTGTTATAAACCTTCTCATTGTAAATGTTCTGTACAGATGTAGAAAAAAGTCTTTCCTTTGGCTAATAAACTTAAATCAAGAAATTCAGCTACATAAAACAAACAAGCAAACAAAAAAACCCCAAACTCCAACCAGTTGTATGAATATAAATTGCTTTTTAAGCGCAAATGAATCAGATATTGACTGAAGCTGAAATCTACATATATGTGCTGAGCCTCTAGTTTGTATTTTCTGTCCCTTTTGCTCTGAATTTCAAGTTGTAGAATGGTTTCCTTTGTATTCGTAGTTCATTACAGTCCAGTCATGGGTGGGCTTATGGGTGTCTTCTGCTTTTCCTCGGTCACTGCATCCATGTGTCTGAATTGAAAATTGAGGATATTTAGCATGATTGTTTCTGTGTGTATCTGTTTATTTATGCCAGACTGGGCAGCTGGTCACTTTGCAAAAAGACCAAAACCAACACATTTTCTTTTATTCTTTTTTGGGCCGATACCAAGTCATCGCTGTTTACTTATTTTTTCATTTTAATTATGTGGCAAAAAAATCTATTTTTGTGTTTGGCATTGAAAGATTTGAGGTTAATTTTATAGTTTATGTGATTTTTCAAGGATTATGCCTATAAAAAATAGATTTTAGAATTCTAGTGAAAAACAGCCAATTGTAGGGCCTCCGTGGCCTCCCAGAAACAACAATTTGAGTGCCAGAATGCCATGTTCCACATTGCTGTCTAGCCAAGATGGGAATCTCACTATAGTTATTTTCAGACTATCACTATAATCATTATACAGCAGTAGTAACAGAAAAGGCCCTTACTATAAAATCCTGCACACAGTAGTGATAATAGAAAGGTCCTTACTATAAATTCTTGCATGACATGAGCTAGTCAGTTTATCTGGTATTGGTAAAAAAAGAACTGAAAAATATCCACACCACAGGTCAGAATAAGAAGCAGGGAAAGAGCATATGGATAGGGACTGTTGGAGTTGAGGAGGGGAAGGTGGAAGAACTGGGCCCAAAGAGGTTAGAGTTTAAAGGAGAATGGAGATATCCTTGATATTCCCAGACAGAGCTCTTCTGAAATGAGAGGTGTTCCCGAAAGGTCTTAAATGGCTACAAGTGATCTCCTGGTTAAGCCAAGGTGGCTGACTAAAATAAATAAATAGCATCATATTCCTCTGAGGAAGCCCTCCAATACATTTCTTGTATATTAAGCTTCTAGTTTTAGACCTGCGTGTATCCTCCCCTTTTTCCAGCACAACAGTAACAAACATTCAGCAGCATTCCCTGCATCTTACAACTTGTTTTCTAGAAGTTTCTTTCAATTTTAATAATAATTTGCCTACAACTGACTGACTGGGTCACCTTCCATCCAAAATGTCATTTGTCCTGAGTCTTTCCATGCCTGCACAATTCAGTGACATTTTGTTCCATCTGTCCATCTGGTTAACACACCTGCCTTCTCTTCCTCAGGTACAGAAGCTGATGACTATGACAAATAAAAGATTAGGCTGAAAAACAATGCAGTCCTGTTACTTCATCACACATGCTATTTTTAAAGGTAAACGTCAATGAACTTCCAACTCACTTTTTATTTCAGCAGTAATGGTCCTCTGAAGATTTGCAGGGAGTGAAAGTCAAAAGGAAGATATAGGAAAGCAACTCTATTGTTTGAGCAGCCTGAAGCATCACAGCCACACATAACCTGCAAAAGAATTGAATCAGTTCTTTCATTTTTAGATCACATTGCCCAAAGTATTACAGCCTGTTCCAAAATATCTTTGTATGGAACAAATTTTTCTGATTGTTAAGGAGGGCTAAGTTTTTTTCAGCATGAAACAAGCATTCAGTTTTGATAGGAAAAGAAGACAAAGATGTAACAAATCTATGCTATACATTGTTGGGTTTGTCATTTAAAATAAAGAGGAAAGTCATAGCTTCCAAACTGCACTGCAAGAAGCTTCACAATATATATACCTTATATACAATATGGAAGTGACTGTGTGTCTGCAAAAAAAGAGAGAGAGAGAGAACAGGGAGAGCAAGAGTGATTTAAGTTGTGTTTTTCCATAATAGCATTTCATAGTAGATTATTTTATTAGTCCATGGCCTCATGATCCATGGGCCTTTACTTCCCCAAACTTTACTAAGTAGAGATGACAGATGTGCTCCTCCCAGTGTCAATACTTTGCCTGAGCGCCCTTAAAGTTAGTGAAAACATCAATATGCACAAAGGAAACCATAGAAAGTGTCTTACACATGAAACAATCTCTGACATGTGGCCATCCCCTTCTTACTCAGCTTTTTATTTCATGAGAATTATTTTTCATATAAGTTGGGACAGTTCAGAAAGAAATGCCTCCAGGAGATTTCTGCAATTCTAGTTGAGTTCACTAATCTGGTCAATGAATGACCAACCTCTTTGCACTGAATCAGGTATCTGATAGAGACTCTTAGACTAGGAAGGAACAACATCAAGTAACCCAAGTAGTTCCCACTTGCACAGGAGCAGTTGAGATGACTGCAGAGTTGTTTGGAAGGAACAGACAGCATTTTGCATAAGCCTTACAAAACCTGGATAGAAAAGGAAGGAAGGTATTAAAACTGCTTCTTACTACAGCATGCTTATGAACTTACCTGTCAATAAAAGTTTGCTTCAAGTTTCCCTCAGTAGATGAGCCTGGGCTTCAGGAACTCATTTGGGTATCCAAAGGCTAGCTGTCTAGATTGAGGATTTAGATCCTGCTGATCTTAATGAAAATAAAGAAGTAGAGGGTAATTTCTCCTACCCTGAAATACATGCATACAAGATTAATTGCTCTCTGGCACCCAGTAAGTCAATCTTTCTGAAGGATCTCCAGCAAGAGATTGCACCTGTTTAAGCAGCCAGTGCCGAAGGATGTCAGACAATTTCCCTCTAGAAGCCTTCAAAGGCAGCTCCTGCAAGACACTGGCTAGACAAGAAATGAAGATATTTACTTCCAGCAGAACTGTTTCACCATTAGTCTAAAATTTAGGTTCAGCCTGACTGCCTCAGTTCCTTGGAGAATTTTTGGCCAATTTTCAGTCCTGCTCTTCAGGAATCAAGTGAGGAACCCAACATAAGACCATTAACAAGACCTATGTTCGCTTTGTAGTTGGAAGGGGAGGACTATTTCACGGCAACACACAGAAGGGAATGACAGAGAGGTGGAAACGTGTCCAAATTCTCTGTGGCAAAGTTATTTTGAAATGAAGTTGATCTTTGGAAACTCATACACAAGTTAATTCTGGGTGATACCATCCAGGTATTTACTCTGGGATAGGGGTACATCCAGGTTCACAGACTGTTTCTGACAATGTCCCACAGCTAGAATGGAAACACAGAACTAAGCCTGATCATGGCAGATATGGGGCTGATAAATTACAGGAACCAACTTGGCACTTTCTGCAGTTAGTTAACAGGAGGGGCTGGAGCCCTGATTCCACGGTGAGAGGCTGCACCTCACAGAACCACCTGTTCTGTGGTGAGCTATCTGAGGAAGAAAGGAAGAAATGTACAGGTCCAGGACAAGAAAATACCATTTCAATATTATCAGGTTGACAGTGGTACTCCGGTGATTCCTCTGCTCAGCGCCCTGCAGCGTGGGTGGCTGCCGTCCCATGGGTGGGATCAGTACGCACACTCTGCCCCATGTTCAGCTAAATAACACTCTGTGGTGCAAGTCTGAGCAATGAAACAAGTGTTTGCTGGTCTCTGCTCAAAGGCAGCTTGTCCCTGGAGCCAAATTCTGCTCACGCATAAGTCAACCATAAAGTTTACCCACACCACTCTGGGAACAAGATCAGGCCTTTTCTATTATGTACTTAATGCTCCTTCAGTTGTTGCTTGTGAAAGATGATAACATGCACCACCAAGAGAGCACTTTATCAGGAGTAAGGAATAGCACCAAGTGAAAGAAAAAAGTTGTTGAATTGAGCAGCCCATTGTCCCAAAGCTGTAAAATTCATCTATAAGGATCATATTCAGCAAATGCTTTGCAATTACTGCAAGCTCTGAGGAGACAAATCTTTGTCCTTAGCTTTTGTCATCCCAATAGAGTCACAGAAGCTTAGAAATATAAACTGGAAAAGACCTCAATAGGTGATCTAATACATAGCCCAGAGTCTTTGTTATTCAAACAAATAAAGGGTAATTTCTCCACTACAGGTGCTCTACAATTACTCTACTGCAATTACCATTACAAAAAAGCTGTTTACCAGCATGGCAGTAACTAACAAATCAAAGGCTGTGCTATTCTCTGAGCTCCTCTAAGATTTACAGCAAAACATATCCCTATCTTCATTTTGCACCATGAAGTACAGTGAAATTGTTACAACACATTGCAGTAAATCTCAGAGAGCCTTCCCATAAATCAGGTGAGAACTTTCTCTGCCCTACCAGGGTTGTGGTTAGGTGTCATGCTGGTGAGGGTCTGAAGCAGACAATATCAGTGAGTGTTACCATTGCACTGTCCATATTCAGAAAAAAGCAGAGTCATAACCCAGACTTGCAGCCTGGGCAGGAGGTGATGTAGGACTTCTCTAACAGCAACCAAGACATGCATGTATGATTATATTAGTTCTTATGTGAAAGCCAAAAATGGTCAGAAATATTCTTCTTCATGCTGGGTCCCTCATCATGCTGCCAGATTTGAGCTGTAGTGAGGCAGATAGCAGCTATATGACAAAGGAATTTAAGGTGTTACCAACGAAGACACGTGTATATGTCCCTCCATCCCTAGAGAGACAGCAAAGAGCACACAATTTCTACAGCAGGTACCCCAGGGCAACACACAAGCTGCAGCAAAACCCACTGGTTCAGGGTGATTTTTTTGATTGTAGGGGTTTTTTTTATTTGTTTTTTATTTTTTTTTAACAACTTAAACAAAATTATCACTTGCATTGCTGAACGATGCCTTACTTCTTATGCCAGGTCACCTCTGAGGCAGGCATTGCAATCAGGTTTTATCTGATAACATCAGAGCAGATGAGCCAGCTTAGTGTACATACAGTAAAGGAAATCTTCTAATAAAAATGTCTGACCTTGGGGACAAAGTTGCTGAGATCCACAGTAGAGGGCAAAGTAGCATGTGCACTGACAGTTAAGGTCCGTCATGTGATAAGCTAGACGTGACAGCAGACTAACAGAAAAATTAATTAGCAGCAGCTGAATTCTTATATGTGACCCATTTTCTGGAAAAAGAGTGACAGTGTTTTCTTCAAACAGCTTTCAACATCATCAGCTTCCTCAACACTTTTGAATCTTTTGTGAAAAATGAGACACCAGATGTACAGGATGGTAACATGCACTCAGTTGTCTGTCAGTTTTGATTCAAAATACTGCAAGATACACCCCAATGCCCCCATTTCATAAGCACTAGAAAACATGTATTTTCTGGTGGAAAGGTCATTTTTAAAAGCAGTGTGATAAATATGAACAGGAGATTCCCTGGAAAATTATCCACAGTGGACTTCCATAATGCAAGGCTTCATTTAATCGGGGTCTCCTACTTCCCACTACAGCCCAGCCGATCGAAGTGTCACCTCCAGATCATCAAATCAAGACAAGTAAATATCAGACATGGTTTACATAAGAATTTTTAAAACTCTTAATTTCTTTCACACTAAGAAGGAAAACACTTTTCAGAAATGCAAGGCCTATAAATGAAACACAATTCTCTACACAGTTCACATTTAGTTATGGCCAAAGATCAAATCTTACATTTTTGCCAAAGTAAGAGCAATCAGAAAAGCCAAGGAGTAACAGGAGGCATAGAGAAACATAAACCCAATGTAATTCAGTGCTTCATGTCATTCTTGGCACTGGAAATTTGTTGAATGCTGCTACTAGCTCTAAAATATAGCAGCACGTTTCCTATTTCTTTGCATAAACAAGTGAATTTAAGTATCAGAATCATAGAATCATAGAATACCAGCTTGGAAGGGACCTCAAGGATCGTCCGGTCCAACGTTTCTAGCACAATCTAGACGAGATGGCCCAGCACCATGTCCAGCTGAGTCTTAAACGTGTTCAGCATAGCAGAGTCAACCACTTCCCTGGGGAGATTATTCCAATGGTTGACTGTTCTCATTGTGAAAAATTTACCTCTCGTGTCCAATCAGAATCTCCCTCGGAGTAACTTGTACCCGTAAAGTACTTGGGCTCAAGGGAAGATCCGAGTAATTATAGGCCCATCAGTCTTACTTCAATCCCCGGGAAAGTCATGGAACGGATCCTCCTGGGGGCCATCACGAATCAAATGAAGCACACGATTGGGAAAAGGCAACATGGCTTCACAAAAGGCAGATCGTGCCTGACAAATCTGGTGGTCTTCTATGATAAAGTGACCTGCTCGGCTGACATGGGGTGAGCGGTTGATGTCTACTTGGACTTCTCCAAGGCCTTCAGTATGGTTCCCCACAGCCTCCTCCTGGAGAAGTCGATGCATTATGGCCTGGACAAGTGGTCTGTGCAGTGGGTGAGGAATTGGCTGGCGGGCTGCACCCAAAGGGTGGTGGTACATAGCTCTTTTTCAAACTGGCAACCCATCACAAGTGGGGTCACCCAGGGATCGATATTGGGCCCAACACTATTCAGTATCTTCATAAGTTATCTGGATAATGGGATCAAATGTAGCCCGATGAAGTTTGCTGATGGCACCAAATTGAGTGGGGAAGTAGACACTGTGAAAGGCAGAGCCACCCTGCAGGAAGACCTGGATAGGCTGGAAGAGTGGGCTAACAAGAACCTTATGAAGTTTAACAAAGACAAGTGTAAGGTCTTGCACTTGGGAAAACATAATCCAGGAGTGCAGCTCAGACTGGGATCCACCTGGCTAGAGAGCAGCTCCGTGGAGCGGGACCTGGGGGTCCTGGTGGACAGGAAGCTCAACATGAGTGAACAGTGTGCTGCTGCGGCCAAGAAGGCCAACAGGATGCTGGGTTGCATCAAAAAGGGCAGCACCAGCAGAGGTGAAGAAGTCATTATCCCTCTCTACTCGGTGCTTGTCAGGCCACACCTGGAAGTAAGAAGGAAAGATTTCAGATCCTTGGCACCAGAAGCTGAAATATTCTACTGATCTAGAGGTGAAGTAAATCTGGGAAAAAGAAACATGACTATAAAACTTTCATTCATTTTGATAAAGCCTCAATCTAACACAGCTTCCATAACAGAAGAATAATTTTCTAAGCTCTTATTTACTTGTTAAAAGACCTGTAGCTGTTCTATCATTCTTATATAAGCAGCTTCATCCAATTTTGAGGGAACAAAACAGACACTTATAAAAAAAATGTTTTGTAAAATAAATATAAAATCAAACAATGTAAAATGGCAAATAACAAGAGGATGTTGTTGATTTCTTGATGGAAATTACTCACTTGTACCCTGTGGACACATACTGGAAGCCTGGGACTGCATAATATCAGAGCCAACCAGGGAAGAATAGTTCTGTTTTGCATAAACTATTGATCCTTCACTAACTGGATTCATTTTGCAGCAGACAAAAGGGAGGCTTTTTGTACTATTTCACGAAGAAAAAGAGACATCTACACTTGCAGATATACCGGTTCAGTGATCTAGGCACAAAAAATTCAGAGACCTCACACTCCTTGCAACACTACCTGATCCCAAGCATGGACTTCAGGTGAGGTTTCCCTCAACATTGAAAGCTCCCATGAAAGTTATGAGTTTTGCTTTCTTTATTCCTAGCAAAAGTTACATCTCACCTTCCCAGGTGAAATTTTTGCCAAGCTGAATACATTTCTGCACATTAATTACTAGATTTTGGTATTGGTGTCAATTTATGGACACTTTTTGATAACAAAGCTCTTGGTAAAAAAAAAAAAAAAAGTATCCTATCCAACTCTATTTGCTATAATCAACAGTTTAATTTCCCACAAGATTGCTATATACTGGTGTTTCCATTTCTACAGTGTTTAGCAGTACCAAGACAGGCTGAAAATGTTCACAAACACCTTACAACCAACTCATCTCAGGGCTGAGAGGGTACTTGCCCTCTCATCGCTGGAAAAACCAGCCAGAGCAGCCTTCGCTGCTTCATACCTTTCAGTTCATAGCTGAATTGTATCACCAGATACAATCACAGACAGCTAGATCATAGCATCCCTGTTTGCCTCTGCAGTTCAATAGTTCAGCATGTTTGTCCCATGCTGTACCTTATGTCTTCAGGCATGGTGATCATGCTCAATGTTGCCTCTGAGCAGGACTGGGCTGGTTCACCCTGCATGGAGGTAGGTTGTCTTTTAACAAGATGCCTACCAAAACCACTGCTGGGAGAGGCTGGAGTGAACTGGTTGTTGTTTTAGCCTAAAGAAGGCTAAAAAGGGCTCTTGGTGCTTTCTTCCACTACAGAAAAGGTGCTCAACTCTTCTCATAAGCGGACAGCATAAGGGAAAGAAGCAACAGACACAGGCTGTAGCATGAGAATTTCTGACTTTAAAGATGAAAATAAGTTCCAAGTGACTAGGCACTAGGACAAGTGCCCAGAGAAATCATGAAATCTCGGTCCTTGGAGATATTCAAAACTTGAAAGCAAACAAATCCTTGAGCAAGCTGGTCTAACTTTGAAGTTAGACCTCCTCTGAGCAGGAGGTTGAACTGGAGACCAGCAGAGATCCCTTCCAGACAGAATTATTCTGTGAACCTATTCATTATTCTCTTCCATGTCCCAGAATTTAATGCAAACCCTGAATAGTGGCCCTGATCAGAGAGAGGTCCATTTAGCTTTCAGTCAAGGTCAGAAAGAAACAGAAGCACTCATAAGATGCTGCTTGTGTCCCGCACTTCAACAAGAAAAGCTCTTTATGCTCTCTCAACCTAAGTCCTATCACTTCTGTACCATGAAGGACAGTACAAGCCATAACAGTAAGGTCCGGATACAATTGCAGCCCTCTTGTGGCACTCATAAAGAGATGAAATACAAGCATATTACTCTTAACTAATGCCAACATTGCAACCCATGTTGCTGTCCAAGGAGGTTGCCCAAGGAGAGTGCAACACATTTTAATGTATTTTAATATTTCCCTGGTACATCCTCCCAGCACCTAACCATTTGCAACTCAGGCTCATTCCTAAGCCAAAGGTTACTTATTTTTATTTCATACCTTTCAATAGAATAGTTTTCCGTTAGTTGTCTGGACATTTTTTAAACTCATGGACATTTTACTGTCTAGAGTATCTGGTGTTAGATCATCGAGTGAAAGACACTAAATAAACAAAACACAGAACAACACATCACCTCACAGAAATAGGTCTTCGTTTTGTTGAGCATTACTGGGAAAGAGTTCCCATCCACAGCAAGCACAACAGCTCCATCAATACTTGAAAAAAAGCAGTTAGACTTTTGATTAACTTGCACAATTTTTTAAAGTTCAGTTAAAAAAAAGAAAAAAGCCAATTAATTTTATTTCACCCAGAAGAAAGTGAAATATAACCCATGGAAATTAACACTGTAATAAAACAGTTCCAGTTTTCTAACCACTCTGGCACAGCTGCGTCTGTCTGGAAAATGTCAGATTGGTCTGAAAACCCCAGGCAGGATGAGTACTTAGCCTGTCTTGATCCACATGACTGCACAGTAAGTTTCATAACACAGGCTGAAAATCTTGAACACAACCCTGAAAAACTGGATCTGGAAGCCACAGAACAAGTAACACTGACCATTTCTTAATCCCAGCCCACATTTTCTGCTACTTTCCGCTACTTCTTCTATGAGATTTTTTTTAGGTGCTATCTCTTTCTTTATTCACAGCTCAGGTTTTCAGCTCAGTTTAGAGGGAAATTGCTAGGACATAGCTCTCATGAGGCCCTGAGTTGTGCACATACACTGCTTCTGCAGGACATCAGAGGAAAGGGAAGGGGTGAGGGTGAAGCCCCAAGCAGAAGCATGATGGTTAATGTAATTTCTTGAAGGTTGAATGCCTCAGAAAATCCAGCTCAAAGGGGCATCCAGGCAATAAGTGGGGAGCTGCTGATGGTGAAAGGGTTCTTTTTAACCCGGTCTTTCTATCAACCCTGTATTTAATAATGCAGGACAGCATCCTGCTCCTCGCAGGTCATCAGCCAGGAGCTCTTCCCTGAAGGTCCACATATGGTCCCTTTCTTGAAACAAGAAGCAATGATTGTCCTAAAATGTCTTTTGCACTATCTCACATCTCCTAGTACCTCCCTTCCAGTGTCACCATCACCTCCTCTGTGAGTTTAAGCAACTACTGCAAGCATCCGCTACATCTCTGCCTCACTTTGTTTTGCCTACAGATTTGTCTGATTGATAGTCCAATACTGTTGATACCATTTCCAGCTCAGGATCATCACCTGGTGCTCTCTGGTCTGACTGGCTCTGCTGGCTTGCAGACAAGGCTATAAAGTGTTCTTTGATGATTGGCAAAGCCCTCATTACCTTGATACCCATATTACTGCTATTACAGGCAAGCGTTTTTGAGTACCACACTGGCCAGCAGCTTCTATGGGTTAAATAAGGCATAAAAATTCATGAGTCACCTATTGCCTTTGGTCCAGCACATCTTTTCTCCCATTCCAGCAATAGACATTCCTGATTTTCACTCAGATTTAATTCTGAATATTTTGAAATATTTGTGAGGACTGCTTCTTATTAGAACTCAGATGCTGTTATAGTATCTTTCGAAATTTTATTTCCTTTCTAGGTTTTCTGTTTTCTGATGTTATTTTTTGAGGATTTGATCTCATTTCTGTTGGATTTTCTTTCTTCCCAGTGTTTGGTTCTGATCGATTAGCCAAGCCAGACATTGAAAACCATTAAAACTGAGGACTCTTTAAAATAAAATAATGAGATAATATTGATCAGAAATATTCAAAACCAAGAAAGACTGGACTGTTAAAAAATTGAGTGCAACAAAACTGTCAAGTAAAAATATGTTTCTACCAATTTGAAATTAATTACAAAGATGCAGCTTTTCTTTGGTAACTAACTGCCAGTCACTTTCACAATGTGAAATAGCACACAGGCACTTCCCAACAAATAAGAATCATTTTTTTCTTTCACAGTTGTGTTAGTCAGAAATGGATCTTATACACATTCAGGCACAGTTTGATGAATCTACTATTGCAGCAGCGACCTGCTGAAGCAGTAGGAGCAGCGAGGCATAATGGGAAGTATTCTACATTTATTTACACTGCCTAAGATTTTTCAAAGGATTTTGCTAAACACAGAGTTTTACCAAGCACTAAGATATAATTAATCCCACTGAAGTCAGCAGAGTAACATGTTTTGCTGTAAATAAAGTAAGGATTATGAAGCAACAAAACCCTGCAGAATAAGGAAATTATGATTTCAATTTGGTGGACGTTTTCAAAAAACAAAACAGACATATGAAAAATATCACGCTGGAGCTGAGCACGCAGTCGTGTGTTCCCACATATATGGGTCATTTAGTCCATCCTACACTGTTATTAGTGGGTTGGTAAAAATCTCACCCCTCACTAACACAGCAAGATTATCATAAATTCACAGGTGTAATTGTCGCTAGAGTCTTTCACCTGGGTTAGCCAAAAAGTTTATAAAATCCTAAAAAGCTTTTGCATCCTTCAGCTGAACATAAGGAAAAAGTCTAACCTGTTCGATGTGGCCCGTGTTGTACCCTAATTGTACTGTTAGGAGAGGATAAAAGTAATGCTGCTAGAGCTTGGGTTTTTTCAGTGTGTAAGTAAAAGGCACCCTGAAATTATGGATTTTGTTATATTAATGTCCTCAAGGTCCACAGAAAGAGAGCGGATCTGTCATAGCACAGATGCCATATTAGTGAGCCACTGCCAGAGGAACCGTTTATGCTCTGAGTATCGCCTGTTCCACATGGAAATTAATGTGGCTGGAGGCAGCGTGGGCAGGACACAGAGAAGTGACAGGACAGTGTCCTTCAGGGAACTTGGGAACCTGAGTTTAAATGTGGGTTCCAGGAGAAGTGAGTAAGGTGATAACCAAGAGGGATTACCTCCTGCGATTGGAAGTTAAGCAGCATGAATGAGCCTGGATTGAATAAATGTGAATGGTGCTTTTTATTTTACCAAAATCACCCTATTTTTTAACTATGAGTGAACAGGTAGGAGGATGATTCTACTGAGGCAAATATACACACAGAAAACAGGATAATTCAAACACAGCACAGATCTATGTGCAAGAATGACTGATAATTGATGAATTTTCATTTTGAATTAGAATTAAATAATGCTGATGCTTTTGAAGACGCTAATAGCAGAGCAAAGCCAGAGGCATCCCTCTACATTAAATAGAGAATTTCCTCCTGGAAGCAGGAATCAACGAAGGCAAAAAAATCATGAAAGAGCTGAAGCTGGAAGCATTGCACACTTGACTCGTAAAGCTCCAACTTCAAGGACTGCTGAGTCTCATAGCACCTTGCAGGATCATGCCCTTCATGTTTGCCTAGAGGCTGCAATGCATGCAGGGTTTTCAAAAAGAAAAATTTTTACACTTGGTTAGACTTCTGGGAAAAAAAAGAGTGGTCTGTGAGCACTTCAAGCAGGAGGCAAAAAATACAATGGTGGTCTTGCTCTCAGTTTGTGGTGGCTGATGTTGGGTGTCTGTGAACAGCAGACACAATTGTCTCTCAGGATAAATCGTGCACTGAAAGCCACAGGGTCTACTACCCCATTGCAAGGCTGTCTTCTGTGCAGGTACACCTCATCGCCGTGCCTGCTTTTGTTCTCGAATCATTTTTTTTCAAATAGATGTGATGTTTGTGGTACTGACAGTCATCTGTTTGTTCTTGCGCACCCATGCAGGTCTCTCTCTGCCGCTGAAGCATGTCCTGATTTCACTATACTGTTCTCAGTTTTCTCTCTGGAAAAATAATACCTGCCCTGGACTAGTTATTCTATTCTGTAAACACATGCAAAACCTTGATTGCTGAACAAAGCCAGGGGATCTTTAGAGTCTGACGTCCACAGATGAAGGTATCAAGATTGTCTTTTCTGTTGTGTTCCCTTTATGTACCAACTTTCTTAGGGAAGAAGTACACTCCTACTCAGTGTTTCTCTTTTGCTTTCCCTTTGCGTTTATTTATTAAGAGCCAAAACCAAAAAGGTTCTACTGTCTCAGAGTGTCATCACAACTGACTGTAAGTGGCAATAGTGCTTTTGGGCATGACATTATCACACCTTCTGAAAAAATAATCCCTACATATGGGATTATTAACTAATTATTATTAACTAATAAAAGATCTGTGATTCTACTATTTATAAACATAATCACACATATGTGTCCAAAAGATGGATGTAATTTCAAACATACCAGAGTTTCATTGTTTTAGGGTGCAGGGAGTGGGTGAATTGTGGAAACAGGAGACAGTAGAACTTTAATTGGACGGAATTGTTTAGCCAAGAGGGCCCTTGCCTGTGTTATCTGCTTTAAAACAGGAGAAAAACATCAATTTTCACACAAGCTGTAGTTATGTGGCAGAACTCATTGGCTCTTCTTCAAACCCAGATGCACCATTCACCCAAATCAGGTGCTTTGGTAGAGTTTAAGTAACCAGACCTGTACAGAAAAGATGCTTCTGCAGATGTATTCTCCCAGTAAAATATCTGAGCCATTATAACCCTGGCTATTGAGAGAATTGAAGAGCTAGTATCAAGAGTTTTCCTTGTATGATATTCTTAAGGACAGAATTGTTTATGATTCTTGATTAATGGATAGAAGACCATGATTTCTTCATACACAGAGATTCAGAAGATTTAAGAACCTCAGTCTAGGCTTATAGGACTGCAACCATGGATGATATGGGGAAAAGAGAGCAATGGGTGCATAACCATGCTGCCCCCTAAACACCCGTGTGATAAATGTAAGAGAGACATCTGCATGATGCTACCTCCGTTAACCTCAGTGGCTACCAAAGGTAGCTGTGCATGCATGGGAAGTTTGATATACCCAAACACAATGTGCATTTTCTCTTATCAGAGAACAAGCATCACTCTGGGTGGCTCAAAGCTTCCTCAAAACTTCCTCAGCTGTGACACAGCTATTCATACCAAGCAAAAGATGCTACTTAGTCCATGACTGCATTCTTTCATCTTCACAAACAAGGTAGACTTGGGAAGCTGAGATCCTGATTCTGTACATGGTGAAATAATATTAACCATTTCTGGACCATAACAGACTTAAATTTATGGCTATCATCACACACCTTTGATTACAAAATGGAGCAATACATTCGGGAAAGTCTGTTATTATACCAGAGCAGGTGTGAAAAAGCAATTTTGGACTATCAGCTCCTATTCGGATACTTAAATCCTCACTTATTTGTCTGTCTGTGACTGTGATATAAAAAAACCAACTCCATCCCAATTCCACAGGCAGTGGAAATCATATCTCAAAAGTGGGTATTTCAATACAATTTTCAGGTACATATAACACAGTGGGAGACACCAGTCACGATGTGAGTCCAGGCAAGAAGCTGGAAATTATTTCAAAAACATTTCTTCCATTGTAAATTAGCAGGAAGCATTTTAAATCATCACACCCAACTTTGTATTGGCAAAATATGCAAAGTGCAGCAATACAAGTGGTAAGAATTGAATTTCTAACACATTAAATACTATAAAGCCCCAGGAAATAATGTATTTCAATTTTCCTTTATGAAAAAAAGAGTATTTCCTTCTTAAGTACGGAAAATTGTAAAAATGCACATTACTTCAAAAAGTTGGCTATAATCCCCACCTTTGCTAGAAAACAGATCTGAGAGTTAAGATACAAGACAGTGTGCCAGAAAATTTTTATTTAAAATTGCTTCTTAATTGAATCATCGCACTTGACACCCGCTTTGGCTTTGTTCTCAGGGTCAGCAAAGCCTCTTTATTCTGGCTGACCAAAATATATATGGGAGAAAGTGTCTCTGGTCATGAAACTAATTTTCTTTCAAGTCAGAGAGGTGATTTTAAAACTCTCTACACCAGCGTTGTTCTCAGACATGGAGCAGGGGTGAGGAGTCAGAAGATTGAATGCTGAAACAAAATGTTGTGCTTGATCAGAGAGTAGTGCATGGTTTTGCGAGTCCCAGAGCATGAACATTATCACCAATTTTGCAGCACACTAGACTCCACTTGTGTGGTCCCATAATTGTGGGAATATGAAAATTAAGCTATCTTTATTACTTAGGTACTTTCTGGATCCTAGAATGAGGGAATTAAGAATTAGAACACTTTTGATACGCACAAATGACTACGGTGAGAAACAGTGGAAAATGAAGTTATCATAGAATTGTAGATAGGCTAGTGCAAGAGACCTCTGGAGGTCTCTAGTCCAACCTCCTGCTTGAAGAAGGACCATCACCAGCTCTAGATCAGGTCAGCTATGGCTTTGTCCGGCCAGTTCTTGAAAATCTCCATCCTCTCAGAGAAACTCTTTTTCCTGATATGCAACCCAAGCCACTGTCTGTGGCTCCCATGTCATGTTAAATCATCTGCCACTACCAAGAAAAGATGGGTGGATGTACCAAAAAGAGTTTTGCTTCATCATATTGGTAAATGCCAGTCAATTAGTTATAGGCTTTTATTAAGGTAAGCCTTTGGCCTCCTCTTTGCCTGCCTCACCATTCATTAACAAGACTCAAGTCCTGCTATTTTTGAGCTGTGTGTTGTTCAGTTAAATAGTAATTTCCTCATGGCATCTGCCTTCTGAAAAGGAGTGAAGATACAGGTATTAGGCCCTTCTGAAATGATAGTCATTATCATTCCTTTCTAGTTTCAATTGTTCAGAGTCATCATAGCAAAAGCAAAAAAATACACTAGTGCATTAATAATAATGTGTATCTGGTGTTATTTGACAGTTTATATAACTCCGATGCTGAGCAGCAGGATAAAAGCATCCGGACAAGGAATGAAAATGCAAGTGTCTCATTGCCTTGATTCATTGCAATGTGAAAAAAATCCATTTAGCGTGCAGTGAACTTCACTCTTACGTACGGTGAACTTACTCTGTAAGGAAAGAAATTGCTGAACTAGAGTTAAAATTCTCACTGGAGCAAGGTGCATTACTGCTATGCCAGCTCGTGCAATCCAAACAGACCCTTATGTCAGGTCCACCCTCCCTCTTCTTGCAGGATCCAGCTCTCATAGTAATTACAATGGTCCAAGGCCTGGTCTTGTTTCATTTACTACCATAGAGAAAGCCTGTATGGCTTTTGGAAGGTCAGTAAGACCTAGATTCATCCCACATAACTTTAGATCACTGAGGTAAGGATGCTGTTTCCTCATCGCTTTGAAATCCCTCTATCATCAATGGAGAGAGACACACTGATTCTCACTTTGAAGGTCTGTCATTTGACATAGAGCAAGTCTTTGCTGACTGTAACATTATCATGCCCCTCAGAAATGTCCCTAACTTGGGCCTTTCTTTTTTAGTACTTAGGAAAAATCTGTTCCTTACTCTCTCCTGTTCCTTACTCCCATGCTGCTCTCTGAAATGTCAGTAACAGCTCACCGAAAGCTGTTAGACAGTCATCATCATAGCAAATGCAAGTTATGTACAGGGGATGAGGTCCTGACTCACATCACTGCATTGCAACTCAGAGGTTTCTAATCTGAGTTGAAAGAGTACAGCCCAATACAGCCTGAACCCAAGAAAATTACTCTTGAATAATTCATTTTTTCATAAGGAAGTTTTTTGAGATGTTGTTCATTTTTGAGTACGTACTTCATCTCCCTGACATTTCTTCTGATTTATGTTTTGCTTTTTTGTAAAGGAATTATTACTATGAACATCAGAAAAATTCATAATTTAATCCCCCAGACTCATATAAAATTTTGAATGGAATCCAGGGGAAAGATAACACATTTACACATTCACAGTGTCTATATCTAATTGGGTTCATAACTTAAAAAAAAAAATACCCTTCTTTGGGGAACATGTGGATTTGGAGAGAGAATAGAAACTATTTTAATTCATTGTCATCTATAGTTGATATGGCCTACAGTAATGCCAATACAGAGTGTAAAATTAAACAGTTATCCCTGGTCATTCAGCCCTCAGACACTCCTGCTTCAAATAAAAATCATGCTTCTGAAGAAACCTGTGCTGAAAACTTAACAATTTTCAGCATCCTTTTCAACCTGCATGGAGAAGAGGAAAGAATCAATGTCCAGAAAGGAAGAATATTTTTTACAATTTGAAAAATAATTTTAATGGAAAGTTTAGTAAAAAAAAGAGAAGTTTCATTCCCCACCCACCCACAGGGAAAAAGGGGAGGCAGAGGGATGGGGCCGTCAGCTAGCCATTCCATTTGTGTATGCACGTATGTAAATATATGTGTGTGTATAGACATATTCTATGTCTTGCAACTTTTTGTTAAGAAAGTTCATTCATCCTTCAGCTTTGACAGGAAAATCAATTTAGTGTCAGGTATGCAATTTTACTATTTCTTTGAAAAGCACCCCTTTTTACTAAATCTTTAAAACCACAAAACCTTTAGGTTGCGCATGCTTTATAAAGATTCGTAAGAGTCCAGCACATAAATTACGTGTCCAGTCCACCTGCACTGAGCATGGTCAGCCTGAGCAGCATGGGAAAACACAAACTCATTTGTGAGGTTCTTTCTGCCAGAGGGGCAGTGGTGTTTAAGAGCCTGAAGGTACTGATAGGGGTGATGCCTATAGCATGGAAAAGACATTTTCCATGGTGCAATAATAGTCTCTGAGTTCTCCAGAGAGTTACCTTAATAATACTGTGCCTTGGCTCCCTTCTAATCCGTAGTATACGTGATGAAGTCCATGGAAACCAGGGCTGGGGAGAGAGGCTGAACCTGAGTTGCATCCTGGCAGACTCAGGATACGGCCTCTCAGAAGCACTTTCAG
Organism: Platalea leucorodia; assembly: GCF_965183815.1. NCBI lineage: Eukaryota > Metazoa > Chordata > Aves > Pelecaniformes > Threskiornithidae > Platalea > Platalea leucorodia. The sequence goes on along the minus strand of NC_138825.1, from coordinate 120,679,988 downwards.
GGCCAGGCGTGCTGGTGTACCCTAAGCGTGCTAGTTCAGGGCCCATATGTGTCCCAGCAATGCCCCCAGAAGAATGGTAAATGAAGGGGGCTGTAGTGGGGCTGGCAGAGAGGCCTGGCTTGTCATCACACATGGTGACTGCAATTTAAGACCATAACAAGAGTGTCAAATGTGCTGCAGCAGAGCCTCCTTGCATCACCCTCCATCCCACCTCCCAATTCATCCTGTCTCCACCTGTTCCCAGGTAGGGTGTCCAGCAGACACATTGCTCCAGACACCATTCTGCCTCCTGCGGCAGCCTGCCAGGCAATGTCTTGCAGCCGTTTGTCTTGCTTTGAGCTCCTCAGCTCCTTCTGGCCATTAAATTCTTGATGGGGGAACCAGGATGTCACTTGTGACTGTGCTGAGAGAAGGAATTTTGGAAGGTGAGGAGGGGCTGGATCTCTACAAGTAGTTTTTGAGGTGAAGAAAAAAAGGGTCCTGCGCCTCAGGATGCACTGAAAGGTGGGAGAAGTGAGCTACTGGATTGCATTCGTCAGCGGGGTTGTCCACAGAATGTCTTCACCTCTTCCTTCCTCCCTCACCCTGCAGGAGACATGCCTTATGCCCATGTGGAGGGCAGGACAGCAGGTGGAACAGGGCTTGCAGTCTGGGTCCAGCAGGTTCAACATACTGGGGATCACTATCCACTAGTTTGCAAAGTCTTGTTGATTTGCACTGACACATCTTTTGGGTGCTACCTGATCCTTCTGCTGACATGGGGAAAGGAAGGAGGAGGAAGAATTGTCGCAGAGAGACAGAAGCTGGACAATAAGATGTGAAGGCTACTGGAGGAAGCCAGGCAGAACTGCAACTTCCCAAGTGGGCCTACAGTCATCTAGTGAGGTCTTAGAGATTTGAGAACATCTTTTGAGATTATTTAGAAAGTATGTATTTCCTGTGGGCCATACCCTGTGGGCAAAAGGTAAAAACACATTCAGCTACTTTGACTTCATAGGAATTATGCTGATTTGCATTTAAATTAATAATGAAGCTGAATATTTCTCGGCATCCATCACTACATATTCTTCAACTTCTGCAATAAATAAGGAAAGGATCATATCAACCTACCCTCACAGTCCAAATCCCTTGAAAGTAATGCTTATGCTGTAACCCAAGCAAGTCATGCCCCCATGTAACCAAATAAAACGTGCCCATGGAATTATAGACCATTTCCACACATGGCCACACAAGGCAAGTTAAAATTTCATGGACAGTCTTAACCATGACATTTTTGAAATCTTAGTCACTTACTAAGTGTTCCTTGAGCACAACTGCATGTGCATGAAGTTGCTCACATTCTATTTCCAGGCCCAAGTACTTAAGATTGCAGGGTGCATGTGCAGTGTCTGGAAACTAGATTATTATTATCATTAGCTCATTTTCTCCGTGACAAAAGAGTAGTGAATGTTAGTTGTTTTCATTTTCCAGATGCTCCATTAATTCTGTGCTGTGCTGAATGGGGTGGTATCATCGATCACCCATTAGAACAAATCTGAAGCTATATTCACTGGAACACAGCGCGATTGCTGGGAAGGCTTAGTTCAAGTGTGTCTGGGAAACCTCACTGTAAGCCAAGCAAATTCTTAGACACCGTATTTGGTGTGACAAGTAGGTATGACTTACTGGTTATGTTAGCTGCAGAAGTGCACTGTGGGTTTGGTTTTCTTTTTTTTCTTGTGCTGCTGACTGGAAATATCAGAACACACATTAGAGATCAGACAGGGTTTGAAATGATGTCTAGTTTTCAGGAATGCATAAATTGTATCGACACGTTCACTAGTTTAACATTTCCACATTGGCAGAGGCTTAATAGTAACAGTAGTTGTATGACAAGCCAGTCTGGCTAAGTGGGCAGAGCTGGAGACCCCTGAACCCTCCCCACGAGTCGTGTAGGTGTGCATGTAAAGGATCACACCCACTGCACAGCAGAACGGCAGGCAGGTGAACCTGCCAAATGCATGTTTTAGCCATCAGGGAAGGGACAGTGCTGCATCTCCTTAGCATGACCAGCTCAAACCTTCTTCAAAGGGTTCTTCAGATGTCTTTACACCACCCTGTCTTTTGTGGGCTTTTTCACCGAGGGTTTTGAGTACTTTACCTGGAAGAATAGTTAGTCTGTGCAGCCCTTGTCTAGTACTCTATCTACATCTCCATTTTTGAGTTAAAGAACATCAGACTAAACTTTCCCCTGAGCAAGATGATTTACAGGTTTTCCCTGTTTGCCTGTACATTCTTTTCTTCCCCTCCCATCTCAGAAATAACAGGAGTCACCTGTTCTGGGTTTGAGGATACCTGCGCAGAAGAACTCTGTATTTTGTATAAAGCCCTAACAACCGTCTTCTTGCTATGAAGTGAAAGAAAGGGCAGTTCAGTCTTCAGGCTTGCTTGGTATTTACCCTTTTTACAAAGAATAAAAACAACCAAAAAAGCATCTAGGTAATGATGTAAGATGTGATGCAGGCTTCTCTATATGTCTGTGTCTACAGGGGGAAAGGACAGCACTTGTAGCCTGGACTGAGCACACATTTCATGACAAATAACAGGAGCTGCTCAGTTAATTTTCTTTTTTCAGCTCAGAAATTATTAAGGAAAAAAAAAAAGAAAAGAGATCCTCCAGACTCATTTGTTATTTGGCTTTGTCCAAAAATTATTGTTTTCAACAGAGTGGCTGAGGATATTCAAAATTCAAACAGCATTGCTGAGAGGAGACAGGTGAGATGAGTCGTTGCATTTGCAAGGACTATCGTCTGCCCTTGGGTGACTTCAGTAAGTCACCTCATCGCTCTGTGCCTCAGTTTTCTCTGTTGTTGAAGGGAATGACTCAAGGTTGATCTGTGTATTGCACTCTTTCAACTACTGTTCAGTTCAGTCTCCTCTTCCCTCATTGCATTACCACCCAAGATTTCTCATATCACAAGAGAGAAGGCCTGAGAAGATCTCCAAAGAAGTTTCTCTACCAGGAAATCTAAGTTTTCCTATAACAAGATCTTGAGCTCATAAGAGAATAGTGCTCTACCCTTGAATGATTCAAAACCTTCCTTTAAAATAATCAGGGAAAATTGCAAGGCCTTAGTAGTGCACAACAGTCCTCATCACTTTTATTTATGGACATTAAAAGCTCAGGTCATAAAAGGTGATGGTGGGAAGACTGTTATTAGCTTCCTTTTATTCTTTAGAACAAACCAATCTGTGTCGAGAGGCACACAGTGACACCAAAAAGATATCATGTAATGGAAATATGTCATCAAAAGATGATGAATGCATGTAATTAAGTGCAGGACTACACACCCGAGATTATGTAAATCTACAGATAAAGGCATCAGAGTGCTCAGGTTCAAATGTACCCTTCTGTCTAGCCTCACCCTGTGCCATTTCAAACATCATGAGGATGCCAAATAAAAATGTAATTCCAAATGTGCACAGAATATAAATATGAAAAAAGAGCTGTCTTCACAGTATAATGTTATTTTTCACAGTTAAGAGCCTGGCTTGGCAATCCCCATCTTTTCAGTAAATCAGCGAGGTACTTAACTTTACCCACACACTTAAGATCTACTGAATAATTCATACCTAAATATTTTGTCAGATGGCACCCTAGAGAAGGCTGGTCTGTCTGGAGGGCAACCAGAACTGTTCAGTACATCCCCCCTCTGAGACAGAAATCTCTATTCTTTTCCCATTAAAATGGAAGTCTAAACCTAACAATGTGCCTTCCTCGTATGTGGCACATCCATCAAGCTGACAAATGATAAAAATATAAACAGATGAATCCTGCTGCCATGCTCAGCAATGAGAGAGACCTGCAGTATTCAATTAGCTAGTCTGTTTCCCCAGCCTGAGCAAAACTGCTTTGCAAGATCCTTGCTGCTGCTTTCCTCAGTTTGGTTTTCTTAAGGCCAGACTTACTTTAGTCTTTCTAAGATGATGTTTGCTAATCTGAAATCAATAGAACATCCTACTAAAGACGGATGACATTTCTGCATGAGTTTCACCCTTTTGGATTTTTTAAAACATTAGAAAAATGAGCTGTCCACAACAAAAATATGGAGAAATGGAGAAATGTTTAAAGCCATGGACAAAAGTCAGGATAAAGCTATTGGGACCTGTGAGCATAAACAATAGTTTTGGTGCTGAGTTAGACAGAGGTGGAAATATGGGTCTCCTGGTGTAAGGGCCAGAGGTGACAGCACTCAGAGAAGAGTTCCCTTTGAAGTCAGTGGAACTCTTGTTGCTACTCCCTGAGCGTGAAGCAGTCAGAATTTGAGTCCCAGTAGTATAAAAATTCAGCTCTGCCTCTCATGTTGAACCAGACATTACTCCGCAACTGTCCAACCAGCCTTCTTGTGCCAGATGATTGAGTAAAGTAATACACCAGTAGACTGAGTGGCAGACTCATTGTCAAATGTAACAGCAAAGGGTCAGCATGCTCCCTTATGATATTAAAGGTGATCTTTTCTTCCCCCCATCGCCCTAGAAGAGCTCTCTATATCTAAAGTGAAGTTTGATCAGTCATAGTGCAAGTTGTCTTTTCACAGTGGCGTTGTCTATTCAGATCCTAAGTCAGAGTAAAGCCCTTTATGCTACTTAACATATATACAACACAGAAGTAGAGTATGGCTTTCTGCAACCAGTTTTGAGACGCTGTTGGTGGCAGAAGATGAGTGTGAGGACCATGGGACATTCTGCTTATGTGTCGCCACAAGGGCCTTTTGAGAGCCAGTTCCAGTGGGCTACTTCAGTATTGTTCTTTTGGTTCAGGACTACCTGAACAAGACTACCTCTTCTCCCAAGTATTCATTGATTCATTTGTCCTTTCTTTTAATTGTCCAGGAAGCAAAAATGAAAACAGGTTTTACAAGGTGAGACAGGTGGAGGTAAAGCCTCTGCTGTAAAAAGCTTATAATTAATTTGACAACATAGAAACAAGTAACGAAAAGTAATGTATGCCTAGCACTAGGGGACACACATAATATTGTTTATAGCATCCCTGTCACATTTATGGCAATAAGCAGTGATGTCCAAATCAGGATTATGATTTCATTTTGCAATCAAGCAAACAGGCAGGGATATAGAAAAAATACTCTGTAGTACAGAAATCTCTGCAGTAAACACCGAAAAATAGAGTCCATGCACACTTCTGGTAATATAAATGTTCACATTTACCGAAACTACTTTGCAAACATGGAGAGAAAAATTGTTTCCATTTTTTAACAGCAGCTCTTAAACGCAGTGTTGTTTTTGTGGGTTTTTTTATAAGTAATATGTTGCTAGCCACAGAAACACATTTATTCAACACTTGCTGTGCTTGCAGTACTTTTACAGTACTTCTTCAGAACTCCAAAGCAGGCACAAATACCACATCTATACCAGTAAATTACCCTGGCCAGGCTCCTTCTTCTGCCCCCAAGGTCTAGCAATATAGCACAGCTCAGCTGCATGCTGCTAGACTCTCTACCGTACAGGGTGGCCTCACCCATATCATCTATAGGCAATATTCCTTGGCCCATGATATCTTCCAAAGTGTGCCTGGACATTGAGGCAATACTAAAGCAATTATTATAGACAACCACATACTGGAGCTTGCACTCAAAATTTGTCTCTGTTTAGTTACTACTGTAGACATAACGCAATAAACCTCCCAAGCTTAGCCTGAGGGCTAATTTGGGCAAATGACCATTCTCTATGCACAGCTCCACTCTTAATTTAGAAGATAAAGACTTTAATAGCACAAATGTGGCCAGATTGGTCTGAGGGTAGACAACAATGGCCATGGCACTGGTGCTTTTTGAAAACGTAGCCTAGGAGAAGTGGACAAGGGTCCTGGAGTGAGCTGCGCTCCTGAAGCTCCCTGCCATGGGGCTGATATTGGAGCAGAAAAGCACACACTTTATTTTCCTGTTTCCTCTCCATGTGCTAGGTGATTACATGGGAGAGTTTTATGGCTGTCAAGTAAATGATGCCTTATTAAATGAAGTATTACACGCGCTACAAGTGCAGGTAGCATTTAATCTTGCAACACGAGAACTATCTTCTTGTTGCTATCTTCAAACTTTTCCTTCTGCAGCCCATTCTACTCTCTACAAGTTTCACACACTTCTATTGCAATCTCGAAGTCTAAATTACTAAAATATTCAAAGTGAAGGTTAAGAAGAAGGTCTTTCCTCTCTTATCCTTAATAGCTCTTCCAGTCCTCTACATATCTTCCTCTTCTATGGCCTGTCTGAAATCTAATGTCTAGCCCTGACTTAACAGATCTAAAGCAAACCATCCTGTGCAGCTGTTGCTGAGGTTGTGTAAGCCTCTGGAGTGCTGCTTTCTGTGAATACGGCTGGCACTATAACTTAGGAGGTGCCTGATCTGGTTTGTTGTGTTGTAATATCATAATTAACTGGAGAAACAAAGGCAGCCCAATTTTAGTGGGCGCTGAGTTACAGTGAGATTTTGCATGGTCTAGAAAGAGAAGCATAGAGTTGGTGAACCAGGAGCAACTGCAAAATCAGTCGAACTCCATAAGCCATGAAGCAACTCAGGTGAGAGTTAGGCCTGATTTTTGCCTCTCAATGACTTTTTTTTGTCCATGATTTCAATGGCAACAGGTTGACATCCCAGTTAACTCACTAAGACAGTGCTTTGAAAAGGCAAAGTTAATTCTTATTCATGATGATTAAGCTTTCTGATGATAATTAAGCTTTATGCATACATTTATATATGGAAATCAATATTTGCATAAACAAGGAAAGTGAAGATTGGTCTATACTTTATTAGTACCTAGTTGTTATTCTTTATACGAGTCAGAAAAATAATGTATTGCTGTGTTTACTTTAAAAACACCAGCCCATCCTTTCTTTTTTTTTTTGTATACGCTGGTGCCAGTTACATGATTAAGTCACTCTAATAAATTTTGGATCAGCAGCCACTATTACCCTGTACTAAAATTTCTCATCAGTAATGCAGATTTATGTGTCTGGGGTAAATAAGCAGAATGACTGAAAATGGAGGTGTGCCCTCCAAAGAGACATATTGTACTTTTACCATGTCCCTCAATTCAGAGATCAATACATTATTAACCAGTTTATTGCTAAAGATTTGTGGTATTCATTTATTTTTTTGTCAAATCTGTCACCCACAGACAAATTTACTGTATCCTCCAGGTACTAATTTTGCCCTAGTCATAAGTAGAAAAGAAGTTCCAACAAATTGGTTTTTTGTATCAGAATCTCAAAGAAAAGGAAACCTTATTTTTATTTCCTCTGACACAATGAAGGTTTTGTTATAATCTTTAAATATCGTTTTGGTGGAGCTTATCCAGATTATGAGGATGTGATTCTTCCTTGACTTTCTACTGTTGTGCCTAATCCGCTGATGTGCCAGATCACATTGGGAGTGGCACATGATGAGGGAGAATCATATTTTGATGTCCTTCTCTCAAAAAAGGCATAGGAGGTCCCTGAGCTTAAAGCATTGAGAATTCAGAAAATACTCTCAAGAAGTCCCATTGTATGTTTTCCCTGTTGTTATGCTGTGGTAGAGGCACAGCACAGAGTAAGAATGGCCATCAGTCAGATCCCAGAGAGGATACCTTCCCCTTCGCAGGGCTAAGCAAAAAGGGGACATCTGCATCCCTCCGGTGAAGCTGTTCAACTCAATGTATTTGTTATACCAAAAGGAGCAAGCCAAAAATATCGCTGCTGGGGACTGGGATGCTCACACAGGAGCGAGCTGGAAGGGCAGGTTGCATTGCTGTTCTCCGCTTCCTTGGGATCCCTGGGAGCCTGAAAAGTTGGAGTGTGATGTACCACTGTCCTGAAGAAATGAATGTAGGGTCCAGGGAGTTGGTATTTTCTAAGATCCTGCGAGCCTGACTGTCTGCCTACTGTTTATCGCTGCTGTCAAAAGGATGGAGCTTTTGGAGAAAGGTGAAACTTGTTACTGTGACACCATCACACTACAGACAACAGATGAGACAGCTGCAGTGTGAGATTAAAAGAAAAGCAGATCCTTTCATCTCTGCTGTTCGGTTCTAGTTTGAAACCACAGAGAGAGTGGGTGTATTTTTATTTTTCTTTTCTTCCTTTGAGGTGTCTCCTTTCTATTTTTTCTGCTTCACTTTCATTGCAAATACAACGCAAATAGGTTTGCAAACATGACAGAATTGTTTTATAATCATCATAAAATCCAGGTGCTTGTGCTGGTAGAAACTGGTGCAGCAAGATATGTCTGTGCCCTTTTGGCTATATTTACCAAACCTCAGAGATTATCCACCTGAGGGGTAGGGCCAAGACACAAGGTTTGAATGTGCATCCTCCAAAAACTGGGCTTTATAACTTTTTGCTCAGCTTCCAATGTAACTCAAAATTTTTTTCTTTAACTGATAATCATGGTCATGTAACTCAGCAAACTTGGCTGTGTTCTAGCAGTTGCATGGAATAAAACACAAAGCAATGTACCAATGTATTATTTTCCTTTCCTATGAAACCAAAGTAACTTCAGCAGCACCTTCTTTTTTTTCTTCTTTTTTATAATTGTCATTAAGCAAGCTGCTGACATACCTAATGCAATTAAATTATTGCTAAAATTCAGGAATTCAAAGAAAAGTCTCTTGCCATCCAGCATGTCTAAATGAAGCTTTCACTCCAAGCCATGGGGCTATTCTTTGTGTCTTCTGCTCCTGTAGGACCAGTGGTTCATAAACCTATGCATAAATGGCTCATGAGAAAAGAAAAATCTTTAAAATCTGTGCACACGTATCTTCTGAACCTTCATTTGTAAAAGTGACCTGAGACAAGAATTAGTCATGGTGACTCAGCTAATGGGAGTCCATGAATTCAAATTCCATAGTTCTTCTCGAATTCATCCTTTTTCTGCCATTCAGGTATTCATAAACCCTAGCAAAACAGTCTGGCACAGTCATCCTTGTTAAATCTGTAGCATATTGGGCCATACTCAAGGCCCTTTGAAAAATACTTGTCCCTCTGAATGGACAAACAGGAGTCCAGTGTGCATTAATGCAAGGTACAAGCAGAATTTGGGAATGTGCTTGCTTGGGACATAGGCACCAGTGCAAGGATAACACTACCCAGGCTGCCAGACTGTAAGTAGGGTGGTTGCAGAGTGTGACCAGAGATGTTAGCCTCTGAAATTCAGGCTGCAAGGACAAGGCAGCCTGCATCAGCATCTCGGGGACCTACATCTGGTCTGCATTCAGCTGCCACATCTGCATACTAACTGTATACGAGGGCAGACCTCCAAATCTAATGCTGAATTGCTCTTACAAGGGGACTCCCCTCTCTAGATTATCATCTTGTAACTCAGCTGCAGCCCCTTTACTCTCAGGTAGGCACCATTCCCTGACCAGAGTACAGTGGGCATGGGCGTGTTCAGCATCTGTAAATTCTCTGGTGGTTTTCTCCCATGCAATGTAACTTCACTCATGCTTTTGGCTACTTCTGTCAATATATACAATTTCCCCATAAATATGATTAAAGTTCCTTAAATTGTGTTCTACAAACCCCCTTCCAGCAAACGTTGTGCTAGAATGAAGGCTAGCGGTTAAAAAAAAGCTAATTTTTGTTACCACCTCCAGTCAGGCTGTCTCCCCTTATCTCAGTCTCTAGCTGCACAGTATGGGGACAAAGACCACTCCAGAGACCTCTGTGTCCATGCTTCTGCAACGAGGTGTCTGGGAAACATGGCACGTAACCGTGCCCTACACTCGTTTTGTTCACAGTCTTGGCTATGAGCCTGGTGGTAGGTGGGCACAGAGCTCACACCATGACAAGAAGAGCCAGAAGGAAGGCAGCTGCTGGTGGCCAAAGTTGCAGCTCATCCATCCTTCCTTAAGGTACAGTATATACACAAGCTCCTGCCCTCTGAAAAGATCTCTGATTTGGCTTAGATCCACACTTGGTCTCAAGCTTGGGTGTCATGTGAATGACAGGACAGGGTGGACTTGAAAAGATGCACTTAACTGTCCATGACAGCTATTATCCAAAGTGAAGTACCTGTCCCAACCTCTACTTTTCACTTTTACTTTCTCTTCACGGACTTCTTCACCTGAGGGAATATTTCTGGCTAGGACATGTTTGTTTGCTTTGCTACCTACTGATCTGTAACAGCAAATACTTGCTAACTTCAGGCTTGGGCTGCACAGCTTGTTTTCCAACACATTTGCAAAGACAGCCTAGATGGAGCTGAACACAGCCATCAATAGATAAACAGACTTCCACATGCAAACGGAGGGCAGGCAGAAGCCATTGTATTTACATAATTAAGTACACCACTTAATGAATTCCCACTAGACCACGGTGTGGAAGGGTGAGTATGGACGGGGCTGGGGAACGATGTGCTTCAGACTCCAAAGGGGATTCAGCAAAGGGCTGGCAATTAAAGTTCGGCAGCTGACTTACTGCCAGCTTGCTTGAACCTGAGTAATGATGTCTGTTTATGTAGAGTTTGGTGGTTTTTAATGATCTTCAGTATGAATGCTCATCCAATCCAATCCCAGCTTCTAAAAATTAATATCTAAAAAAAATAAGAAAAAAAGAAGGGAAACCCCCATACTGTTTTCAAAGCAAAAGCCTGAGAATTGGAAGGAATCTGCACTTTTCCTTTTCTTCAGAAAAGTGCGTCAGGTCTTGAAGGGTGTGGAGAACTGTTTTGAAAATATCATCATAGTGCCCACTAATCCCTCAAAAGTCATCAGGCAAAAAGAAGCATTTGTTTCCAAAAATAATAAACCAGAAGATACTTGGGACATTGGCATCAATGGGAGCTTTAACATAGGATTCTTCACATGCAGTCCATGAAGAGCACCACACCATGAGTACTGGCAACTGCACTTAAAAATTTAGCAATTTTTTAATAAGAAGCAGTGACTTCTTTGGGGGGGGAATTGAAAGGAAATAGTAGAATAGCCATTTCAAACCCATATCTTCATTTCTAAACAGACATTAAAATACAGATAGGAGCAAAACTCTCCCTAAAGTTAGCAGCAAATGCTCCTACAGTGGATCTGATCATGACAGATAGGGATTTGTGTGCCCAGCACGCTCCACAGGGAACACTGATTAGATGATTCTTACATTAATAAAGCCAGCCTGATTCAAAGCTTGACGTATTAAGTAATAAACTCTCATGGGATAAACCTCAAATAATCATTTTTTTCCTGCTCTGCTAAACAAAACGACAAAGCAAAACCAGAATATTTCAGCTCACAGCAGGGCAGGCTGAGCAGTATTTTTTGCTAGTTAGAACCAGACTTTTAAACAAGAGGAAGTGATTTATTACCTCAAGCAACCAATTGATGCCTTTTCTCTATCAAAATGTATTATCTGCCTGTCACTAAAGAGTATCTTCCAATCACAGTGAGTGGAGACTTTGTCAATATACATTCTCTTCTCAGTATATATATTTTTTAAACCACTTTGCCAGGAAGTGAAAGGAAATCCTGAGCTCCCAGGGGCAACGTAGAAGCCAAAGCCTCAGTGACTTCTTTAAAATCAATGTGTATCACTGAGCAGTCTGCAAAGCACCCATGTTTTGAAGCTCATGGTACAAACACTATGTGTCTTCCCATATCTGTGTATCCAGATTAAACTTTAATGGATTCTTTACACCTCCTCTTAGAAAGTCATGAAAGCACAGCTTCCAGTCGTAGATGTTGGATTTCAGTTTAGGGAGCAGTTTAGCCAGGAACTGATACTCCTCAGGAAATTGTTTTCTTCAACCAGTAAAGGACATTATAAATTATTAGATTCCTATGAGGTAATGGCAAGGGAGCATTTTGTAATGATTCAGCAATGAAAGATTAACTCTGATTATATTGCTGCTTTAGTGACAATCCCTGGGTTGTCAAAACCACTTTTGATTCCTCTGACATGAAGTGACACGAGCTACTCATTATGTAAGACTTACATCCAAACCCTGAGCCTGAAATTGAATGAGGACTTATAAATAATGTATCAATAAGGTAAATTATGCAAGAAATCATTCCAGAAAGTGTCTGAACTCATCAACAAATTAGATAACAAGGAGGTCTTTTTTCTATTAACTTAAGCAAATTGAAATGGGATTTCTTCAAGAGATTCCTCAGTTCTTTCTTAGCAGCTACTTGGGGTTCCTGGGCAATTTCTTTAAAACCAGGACTTGCAAGGTCTATCATAAACCCAGCAAACTCCCATTTCATTTTGTCTCATGCAATGTAATTTAAGGCACTCTCTTGCTCCGTTGGCCGCTGGGCCAGCAGGTATTGCCAGGGCATCAGTCTTTCTTCCATTCTCCCTTTCTGCATTGAGGGGATTGCATAGGAGACACGAGAGCATCTCTAGAGCACCACAGTCCTAACAAGCACCAGGTTGGAGGCTCATGCATTAGCCTTTGTGCCTCTTGCTCTCCAAAGTGGTGGGCAGGCACCCAGGGCAACTGTGTGCAGATTGCAGTGTTGAGAGGGACTCTTCAGTGACCTTCTTGTTTCTACTGTCATTACATCACCATTACACAGGACCTCATGTCTAAAAGCCTTTTTAGAGAGATTCAAACATCTTGTAGGTTTGTAATCCTATCTCCCCTTTGCATTTAGAGAGAATGGTCATTCCTGCTGCCCTTTATTACAGGAAAAATCCGGTACCCATCTCTGCAAGGCATTCTGCACAGTTAGCTCGTAATCCTTTTCAAGTTAGATGATAGTTTAAAATCATCAGTAAAGATTATTTCCAAGTCTCAGTTAATATATTTCATTTAAACATTTAAACGACTTCTGTAAAACAAATAGAGCTACTGTTGTTACAATCCCAAAGAGAGGCTGGACTTTCAGGTGTGCTTCTCCTTAGTCTACTGCCAGAAAGACTCCAGTTGACAGTTGACACTGAGAGACTTCTGTCCTAAATTAGCAGTAGGTACCCAAATCCCTCTGCAGCTTAGTGGAGTAACACCCCACATACTCCTGTGAGTCCCAGAGATTTGAGTGAGGGATACGGCATGATGACAGGATGGACCAGTGCCTCCACTTCTGATTGCTCTTCCTGTGGGAATTAAATTTCCATGGCTTCCCAGATACCCCGAAGTCACTCTGGATGCTAGGCAGGCTTTAAGAGAAAAGAATGAACTTATTTGGCCACAGTACAGACTAATAAAATGATTATTATATTTAGGGATAGATGAGCAGATTTACCTAGTTACTTGTAAGCAAAGGTGTAGTTCCTCTTGCCATCCCAGACATCTATTTTAGGATGAGAAAAATCATCCTGTGGAGATACATATTTCTGTGTACTGACTCTACAGAGAGTCCAGGGGGATTAGCTCAGACTTTGACAATGAATTTTTAGATTAATAAGGTGAGATGAACCCAATCCAAGAGGACAGGACGATTGTTCATGTGACTAACAGCTGACAATTATGATGAAAAAAAATCATATTTTGGCCCAACATTTCAGTAGCCTGCAGCTGGTATGCATGGTAGCCTTTTCCTAAATATTCAAGCGATAAGGTGCTGTCATAGGTTTTGCATTATAAATGTATGGCTAAGCTGTGCTAGTAACATATAATCATATTTCTTTCATGACATGCAGTCCTCTCAGCTGTACGCACTGACACTATTAAAGCTACCAGTATAATGGATTGCAACAGGGGATACATTTGTGTTAAATGGTCTGTAGTAATTGTGTCACTGAATTGAGCTAATAATCATCACACTGTGCCACAATATCTTGGAAGAACATCTTCCCAGCTTATCTAATACTATAAAAATTAGATTCTGAGGCTTACTGAAGGGAGATTTCTCCTCATCTATGAATTTTATTTGGGTGGGATTGATGTCCTGATTCACTATTTGCAACTCATCTTTGGAAGCCTGCTGTAGGATCAAGTGAGCAATGTAGCACAACCAAATTCCATCACACAGCTTTTCAAGACAAGTATCTGCAGATATTACAGGGGTAGCGTCAAACAAAATCTAGACTCTAAATCTTTTCTCAAACTTAGCTTATGCAATATAATTCCAATGACCTTAGTACAGCCATACCTGATTAACAACGGCAGAAACAAGTAGAGAAACAGATGTCATACATAAAGAACAATTTTTTTTTTCATCTGTGCTATAGATTTCATTTAATATAGCTGGAAATCAACAGTGATTCACAAGGCTGAACCTGGCCTCAGTTTCTCAGTTCCCTTTAGACCTTAGCAGAGGGAACTCAACAGCTTAGTCCAGAATTATTCTTTGTAAAATTACTACATTGGGATTTTCCAGATTTTCTCTGCAGCAGCAATCTGAAAATGTTGTGTTCAGTGACTCCATTGCAAGGTGCTTGTTCAGAAAAATATTGCACTCAATTATAAAAATGCACTGTTTATTTTACTGAGAGTGGGTTGCCCTTATAAAGAAATTTATGGTCTGATGGGGATTTCTTTTGTGCAAGAAGATTTGGGACCAAGACATTAGAATTGCTTCCAGTGTACGAACTCTACGGTTCTGAATATCAGTTTGTTTTACAATAGGAAAACTGATAGACTGGTAAGTTTAACTACTTTTTTTTTTTCTTTTTTAATAGAGCACCTTTTGATAACAGTTCTTTCTCCAGAAACTTTAAATGGAAATGGTAGACTTTTTCCTGATTTAAGAGAGTCATACAGCCTGGGTCTGAGAAGAGGAACACACAGGTGAAGACCCAGCTCAGTCTTTCTTTTTGCAGAGTCTCCAGCCTCGCATGTGTTTGGTGTTGGTGTTGCTGCCTCTGTCAGCTATGTTACCTAAGCTGATTAACCCACCCCTGTTCAGACAGGTGTATATATTTTCCAGTCATTTCCATTCACTGTTCCTTAGTCTTACTGTTGTTCTCTTGTTAATTCTCTCTGCAGCAAAAATGACACTGAGTCAGGAACATGAGCTGTCGATGCTGTAAAGATGCGGAGCTTTGTTTTTCAAGTCTGCATAGGAATGGAGCCATGCTTTGAATCTGAACCACACAACCTCAAACGTATGCAGAGAGGAGATGCAGAGATCTGAGACAATTTTAATGACTTAAGTGCAGAGTAAATCCACAGAGAGATGATTCCCCCATATTTTCACCACAGTGTATAGATATGACAGTATTTAGTTTTCTCTTTAGCCTCCTTTTCTCATTATTTCCTGTTTTCTCTGCTACAAGAAAAAAAAAATCTTTGCTGCTGGAGGCAAACAAATAAAATGATTGCAGCTGTGTTTTCAAACTTAAGTCTAGCACAATCAGCTCCCATGGGAGTTAGTTGTCCACTGTAAATATTAATTGATTAATCCAGGTGCGAGCAGCTAAAATAAAAATGTTACGTAATTGCTTCTCCAATTCTGTTGTTGTTGATGTCAGTAAAACCAAGCCTAAGAGACTGTGAAAACTCATCATACATAGCTGCATTTTTTAAAAAACATGTGAGACCATGAGAAATTATCAGATGAAAAGGTATTATTTTCCAGAAAAACAGACAGAGTCCTAAAACAGGTTAACTGACAAAAAAAAAAAAAAAAACCACCACATTTCTTTATGCATTGCGAATAAAAAATGCCCTTGCAGGGTTTCAGCTATTTCCTGTGTCTGATATCTGGGCAGGGGAAATGGAAGCATTTGTTCCAGCTGAACAGCAGGAAACAAACTGAATTTATCAGCAAAGGAGAAGCATGAGTTTAGCTCCACACTAAATTTGCTTTCCTTGATGTCAGGGAGCTACACGGTCTATTGCTAGACTATGCCAGTTGGCCTCCAGGCCAGAGAGCAGGTCCTCATTTATTAATAGCAGAAAAATGTGGTTCCATTTTGTGAGAACTTTTTTTTTTTCCCCATATCAGGCAGCTCTGTGCCATTTCTCCTCATCTTTCCACATTCACCATGGACAAGGAGCACACCAGATGCCAACTGCCTCCTCCCAGCACTCCTAACTTGCTTTGTAACTCTTCTTGTACCCAGAAACAAGGCCTTCAGGTTGCTTTAACTATTGTTTTGAGGATGAAACAGCACAGATGTAGCTTGTAACAGGCAAAGGAACTGTCTCTAAACCTCTACTCTTTATCAGATTGTGCTCCTTATTCGACATGTAACTTAAATCCCCTCACAAATGATTTTGGTAATAGCACGGGATAGCTCACCAGATTAAAGATGAATCATTGCAGGGACATCGTTCCCAGCACCTGCCCGTGCTGTAATGCTGATTTCAGATCAGTGTAAGTGGCTTAGCTCCCCATGTCGCACGGCCACCTGGCCCCAAGCCTCTCCCACCCACAGTGTGCATGGGGCTGAAGCAGACCCTCAGGGAAGGGCACTGCTGTGACACAGGAGAGGGCACTGCACAACGGGGAAGGAATAGCATTGCTTGTTCATGTTGATTTGCACCATTTAGCAAGGACCATACCACAACTTGGCCTTGAGTTAGCAATGGACACCAGCTGTGGGTCTGGCACCGCAATGGACAGTTTCACTGGCTTACCTCTCTTGTCATTTCCTAAGCCTTGCCAAAAAAGAGCTCTTTATTGAGTAATATATGAGAATAATTGCTTAATCACACCCTCAACTAGGAAAACTGCGTTGTTTGATGACTTTAAGCAACTGGTAAAAACATCAAGCTTTCCTTTCACCTGAATGTTGTTTAGAGCAGAAATCACTGAGGCACAAATACCCTAAGGCATAGAAGCACTCAGGTCCAGCTGACATCAGTAGCAGTTGAGGAACCACAAAACCAGGTTAAATACTTCCATTCAAGTAAGAGGAAAAAAAAAAAAAAAAGAAGAAGAAAATGAATTAAGGTAGAGTTACTACAATCACAAAACCAGCAATGGTCCTTGTCACAAACAGAACAAGCCTTACAGATGTGGACTATGTTTCTGCTGCTAAATAAACCAGGAGGCAAAACAGCTGACCTCAACCACAAGCAAACTTCATAGCTCTGTGTCCCCTGAGATGGTCTGAAGATACATTTATCATTATTTTCTGTGTATATTCCACCTCAAACTATGTGAGGGTTGTTGGATCCCATGAGGTTATTGTTTTGGCAGTATGGAATGCAGGACATGTGTTGCAAGTGGTGGCATTGGCTTGAGGACATGTGGGGGACAGCCAAGGAGACAAAGCATCTGGAGATAGCTTTGGAAGACAGTGTAGAAATGCAGGAACCAAACCCAGTTTGATCTTGAAGTTAAGCCCCCATTTAGATTTTTTTTTCCCTGATGTGTGTTATTCCCGCAGCCATGCCTAGGCTTTGTCTGGTCAGTGGTGCCTTGACATGGGATAAAACTGTTCCGTGGCATATGCTAGTTGTTACGTAGCATGAAAAGTCAGTGGTACAAGGCCCTAGCTCATACCTTGGCCTGATTTTCTAACCAGTGTAGTTGTGTCCATAGAGAAGATGCAAAAGTATCTAAGGTAGAAGAGGAGTCACCATGTGAAGAACCCACTACATAAAGGAAAGCAATCTGGACAAGGGACGGAGCAAGAGGCAGCTGAAGCAGTGAACTCCACCTGGGTAGGAAGACCAACATGTGGTTCTCCTAATTTGCTGAAGATAAGGTAGAAACAAAACATGCAAGAGGAGAAAAGGAGATGTGTGAAACACAAGAGAGAAGCATTGGGTGAGATGGAGACAATGAGGTAATGGAAGCCAAGGAAAATGAAACATTTTGGCCAAACAAGTGAGTAAATATAAAAAAAAAAAAAAAAAAAAAGATACTAGGAACAGAAAACAGGATTTCCATCCCAAATCACCTGGTTTTGCACTGTGTTTACTCTTGTCTTCCCCCTCCCACCCACCAATGCCATCAGTCACACTGTCTTCCCTTCCGCCCCCTTTGGTCAGGAGACTGAAGAAGTCCTTGATGTGCAGCCCTCTACTTTTCTGTCATGAGTAGAAGAGTGTTCAGCATCTCTCATTCAGCAATATGTTTTCTCTACAGATCCTGTGTTCACAGATTTAGTTAATGCATGATGCAATTATTAAAGGGTAAAGTAACTACATATGAGGAATGTTCCATAGTTACAGATGCATGTGGTATGTTCTCCATCTGGTCCAGCAATGTTATTCAGTACCTTTTTCTTTTCTTTTCTTTTGCTAGTAACTGAAAAATCGAATTGTCAAGAAGCTGCATTTCCTCCATTTTAGATACTGTACATCAATCCATTAAAAATTACAAGCTAAGGAGATAGAGAGGAGGCGGACACCACAGTAAGGCATTTGTCAAATGATGCACCTGCTTCCTGGCAGATTGTCAAACCCAGAGGGTGCAAGAGTAAACAAATCTGAACAATAATTTCTGTCCCCCACATTAGATGTGTGCTGGTGCCGAAAAAGATTCTAAATACTGCTTTAGCAGGACAAAAGTCTATGTATTCTGTTAGGAAAAAAGGTAGACATGGAACAATTGATGTCACAAAGAGTTTAGGCAAGGGGTTTGTGACTGTGAGTGGTCACATCATCCCTTTCCAAAGGCTAACCCTAACCTGAGGGTGTGGAAAAGTAAGATCATGGTGCACGCTTGCTTCCAGGTCTAGTTTTATATCTAAAGAAGTTGCAATCCACAGTCTTATCTCAGCCACTTTTCAGCACCCAGAGTTGAAGTTTAGTGTCCCCAGTGATCTTTAGGCTAAACTTACCATGTAAGAGCATCCAAATCTGCTACAGCCAGTGTAAATGAGTTAAGCAGAGGGATGTGTGAACCTGGCTCATCTGCACATTGATAGGACAGGAAGCAATTGCACACAGTGCTCAGACCATGGCAATATCTAGCAGAGATGAGCAGCTGGGGTCTGAAAGCAGAAATCTCTTCAACTGACATAACTTGAGAATTAAAGAATAGGCCAATGGGCCAAAGGATAAGGAGGTGAAAGTGAAAACATCAGACTCGCTTATTAATCCAAAAGCACACTAGAGGTAAAAGGATCCTCAGTAACAGGATCTGCAAACCTACCTAGAACAAGGGTTTTAATGTTGCCTCTAGCCATCCAGCATCACTTCTCTTATCTCTGCCCTAAAACTTAGCCAGGGCCATGTCAGAGCCAAGACACTAGAAACCTTGAAGAAGTGTCCCATCTTAGGAAGAGCAGTGTCATCGGACTAGCTAGGGTACTGCAGGATGTGAAACCATTTTCAGAAATGTAACAAAAAAAAGGAACATTGAAAAATTTAGCATATCTATCATGATGAAATACTGATAGTCATGTACCTGCCTTCAAAAGATAGGAATGAGGATAATGGTAGCAGGAGAAAGGTATACAGTAATGAGACAGACCGAAGAGATCTGATTTGGTCAAAACCACAATTCTTTTGGGTTAAAAATTTTGAAGGGGGTGACAGAGTTTGATTTGCGCAGAGATTAAGATGCATTTATTGTGGGTAACTAGAAGTGGAGTCATTATGTGAGATGGCCACAGGTAAGGTTTGGACCTTACCTTCCTATGCAGGAACCTTCCCATTTGCTCTGCTGATAGCTCCTTAGCCAAAAGCTCCCTTCCCATATCACAAGACAGATCAAAGGCATGCATCCCTTGCTCCTAACCTACAATGAAGCTGACTAATACTTGAAGGCCACTGGGGTACAAGTGCTGTTGGCATTGGTGGAAGGTTTTTCACACAACAGGTCCAGAGAAAGCCATTGTTTTCCAATGCTTGAGAAAGTATGGATCTGCAAACAAATATTTTTCACTAAACTGAAGATCTGGTCCAAGGCCTGACATAGCAATGAAAAAATTTTCACACTGTTCCCTACAGGACTTTTAGCACATGCTGTGCCCATGATAAATACACCATTTTGGAAGGCTGTACATAGCAAAAAAGTGTATTTCTGCTGGAACCCCTGAAACCCATCAGAAACTGGGTGGGTGGATGGATGGGACTGAAACAAAGAGTTATCTTTCATTCACGAAACCATCAATGCAGCTGACACTTCAGAACAGGCTGTGAGAGTCTGTGAAAATGTACTTGGCTATCCATGTGCAAAAGTGACTAAGTACTCGCCATTCAGCTGTCACCTACACAAGAGTATAGCAACCTATAATCTCTCACGTATAGTACCTTTCAACAGCTCCAAGAAACAGACAAACATCTATTTTATAGGCAGGGACTGGAAATAAAGGGTAGGGATATGACTGGTACTCATGTATTTCAGTACCACATTAACCACAAGGCCGCTGCTAAGCAATGGGAGATTTGTTCAAATAACCTTTGTTCCAGAACTTTATATTCTTTGTCTCTTTTATGTGTGCAAGAATCTTTGAGTTGGTTGTGATAAAAGACTGACTAGAAATATGAGAAATCAATTTCCTTCACGAAAAATAAAATCCTATTTTTGGTTCTTCATCTAGGCCCTCCCCCCCAAAAATAGAACATGCAGAAAGCAAGAGTCCTGCCTGAGGCCAGGATATTCACCTGGGAAGTAGGAGATCCAGATATAATCCCCACCTGGGAGATTTTAGAGGATGGATTTGAACTGGCTTGTATGTGACCAGTGCTCAGCCACTGGCAAGGTACAGTTGTCAATCACTAAGCAAATAAATATTTCGCTGGCTCAAAGTGGAGCAGCTCAAACCAGAGAAATTGCCTCCATAAGCAAGTGTCTGCCCTGGTTCAGTTCTCTGCTGCAGATCAAGTAGAATTCGTACCTTTGTGGCTTCCTAACCAGGGAGCTGTTTCCTCATCTGCTGAAGCATTGCTGCCCTCATCTCCCAAACCAGACAGAGCAGAGGGTCTCCCTGGTCCTCAACGTGCAATGCCATGCGAGCGGGCTCCATCTCCAGCTGCCCCGTCCACATCCTGGAGAGCCCAGAGAGCAGTCTGGAACAGCAGACACTTCATGTGTAGGAATCAGGACTTGTGAATGTGTCCGGTCTGTTCTGCATCAGCCGCTCCTGATGACGATGCACAGAGAGCAGATGGAAGCGTGGGCAGCTCGGGGCAAAGCTGGAGCAAAGCAGCCAATTAAATCAATCTCTCCCTAGTTGGGCTTGCTCTCACTACATGTTGGTAACACTAGCAGCTGATCTATCACTCAGCCCTGTCTGTTGGCACAGGCGTTAGCTGTTTTTGTTTGATGAGAACACACTTTTTTTATAATTTGACCATTCAAAAAAAAAAACAACATTTAAATAAACAAATAAACAGCTTGCCACAGGCTCTCCACTGCCCTGCACCCTCAGCCTGTCTTTGACAGCTACACAAAGCAGATGTGAAGTGGCACCACTTGGGAGGTAGAGGATGGGGAGGATCATAGCCTGATCCTGAGCAATAGAGGCTGGCGCATTTCCACTGAAATCAATGTACAGCTCCAATGACAGAGACCATGCCAGCTTCCATAAGTTGAGGGTTGGCTCACAGCCCTAGTAGCCAAACTGCTCTGCACATTTCTTACCTGAACATGTCCATCTCTAGACCACTCATCACCCTTAGAGCCTAGAAGCAAGGGACAGGCTCACATGGCATCATCTTCTCATACAGATGTAGCTTCTGGTGACAGAGCAAAGAGAAGCAAGGTAGATTTGCTCTTGGCAGATGGAAGATGACACCTGACAGGTGCTTTCTCATCTCCATCTTTGGCAGTTCTGGTCATCTTTATTGCTCTGCACGCTCTGGAGGTGTTCCTCTCTGAATGTAGTATTGCACAACCATCCCAGTTGACATTAAATCTCAAGTGACAGCTGACCCCACTCAGGCCACTGTGAATAATGGACACAGCACAGATAGCACCTGTCAAAAATGCTCTTTACTCACTGTTAACAACTCCAAGGACCCCATCGATCCCTTTCCTACACACATAGGCAGGCTGGCCACCAGGCTGGAGCTGCTTTGCAGCAGCCAGGGAACCTCAGTGACAGGCACATCCCATCACATAAAGTCCACAAAGGAGTACCTCACACATTGAATCTACCCAAGCATTAGCCACAATGAAGCAATATGGTTGGGTTTATCCTCTTGAGCTGATGGTGGTAGTTTTAGCAGGTAGAGGAAGTTTTGGCTCTCATCAGAGCCTGTAACAGCAAGGTCTCCACAGAGATATGGTGTGATCCTCGAGTCCCCTCTCAACATCCTGGCCTGCCCAAGCTTGGAGTTTAAGGGGTCACTGAGACAATAAAACAGCAATAGCTGAAAAACTGCTAAAAACCTCCTAACAGCATACACCAAGATAAATTCCCCAGCAGTTAACTGGTCTGTCCTAAAAAAAACCATTTTACTGCTGTAGCACCATTTCTAGCTATTTGTAACTTGGAGCTACAGACCACACTAGGCATGGCTGGCCAGGACACTAGTGGGAGGAATGCTGCGAAGGGCTGCAGGCAGCAATAATGTCAGCCATGTCCCAGCATAACAGTCTGGTGTCTGGGCTGTCATGCAGTCACACTGCCTACATGTTCAGCAGCCAGGCCAGGACCCTTCTGTGCTGCTAAATACTTCATGAAACCCAAGGAAAAAGACAAACTTTGTTTCATAGCTCCTGCTCCACCACCCATGGTTACCCCAGAGGGTTTCAAACACGGCAGTGCCAGCACCAGGGAGTGGGGGCTGCCCACAGTCAAGTCCAGAGTTTCAAAACAAGCCCTCAAGTTCATCTTCTCTACCTGGAAATGGGATGATTCCTGATGGTTCAATCAGGGAGCAGTTCTCTGTGACTTTAGGAGCTCACTGTACCGTATTAATGAAGGAAAAAGAAAGGGAGTACCTCTATCAGGAACTAAAATACCCTGTGCAAGGAGAAGATATCTGATACAGGAGGGCTTTCTAATATCACTGATGAAGGGTTAATCAAATCCAATAGATGGATCTCAACCCTGGAGGATTTCAAACTGCAAACACAAGCATATTTTTTTTAGTCGAGGCAATTAGAAACAGCTAACAGGGAAATGTGATGAGCTCTCTCCTAGTTACAGTCCTTAAGCTGGGTTCAATTCTAGAATCTAAGCTCACAGAAAGCACAGCAGATCTTGGATTTATAGCCATTTATACTGGTTAATCTTCCAGCCTTACACGTCTTACTAAAAGCTATGCTCATCTATAACCTATTGGATTTGGCACAGGAATCCCTGGATGAAAGTCTATGGCCTGTGTTGTCAGACTGGATAATAAACTTTTCTAGCCTTAAAATATCTGTGGGGCAGTTAGTGTAAATCTGCATGGTTTTACTAAAGTCACAGGAATTATATTGATTTACACCAGCTGAGAATATGTCCCCATTTTAATTTCTTCAGCAGTTCAAACCAGCATGATAAAACTGGTATAAGCAGAGAGTGAGCCAGCCCATTTGCATCCTGTGGGGCTACTGAGGAGCAACCCTTTCTGATCCAGATGGTAATTCAGCCCATTTTAGAAGCAGAGGGTTTTTTTCTTTCCCACTATGATTCAGACTTTGTCAGTCATTGTGGGGAGGACAAGCCTGTGAGGCAGGTGCTTAGAGAACTATATTAAATTATGCACAGCCGAAAATCTGCAAAATGTACTTCAAGAGCTGGAAACTTACCATGTGTGACTGAAAATTGCAGAGAGACAGAATCCTAATTTCCAGATTAACTATTTCATCAATTAAAGCTGCATTTGCAATCCTTTCTTATTTGTCTGCCAATCTGCAACTACTGCTATACAAAGCCATCACCATAATAGAAAACAAAGTGGATATTTGATGCCATGTGCATATGGCAAACTACTTTTTTTTACAAGCATAGTAGTTCCACCTAATTAGTTTTTTAATGTATTTGCATTAGTTTGTGGAATTCCATAGTTCCTATTAAGTAGAGACAGGTAATCAAATGAGAAAATCAAGCAAGTCCTGCTGCGTGCTGTGTGTTTACAAAGTTGAGAGGGCAAGTTTTATAGTTAAAATAACGTGGTAACTGTTTGCACAAAAACAAAATGTCTCCTGCTGATCCACCCAATTCTCAACACATTTTGCAACGTACTTCAGACCCCAAATCCCTCATGAGTCCAGCTACCTCCTAAATGTGCCTTCCAGCTCTGTAAGATCTAAACTTTGTTGTTGCTGTGCTAAGCTGTGCTATATTTTTCTTAAATCCAAGCTAAATTTTGCAGGGCCTTAACTGAGGAGCTGAGGCAGTCCAGTGGCACTGGACAAGGTCCTTGCAAAGGAGAAGATGTATGATAGTGTCATTAGCAAAAAGCAGGTCTGCAAAGGCTGCGAGAGAAGTGGGACTGAAAGTAGTGTCAATGGTGCAAACCTGCAACCTTGAAAAACCCACCCAGCCCTGCCTTGCTGTCTGCATCCAGACTGAATTACTTTAATATTTCTGCATGCATTTAGAATTGTGCCACAGAAATTGTACCCAGAACTGCATCCATCCCCTCAGGGCTGAGCACTTCTGCACCTCATCCATGCTACAGCCCCTTGTCCGGATGATGGAGCCATGCTTTGCCCTGTTGCAGGTACATCTGCAGTATTTCTTTCCCAGTACTGCCCTTTCCCTCAAGGAGGGGGGCAATGAAAGCAGAACACGTAGTCAGGGTTAGGGAAGACTTCCAATATTAATTTGTAACCGGTTTATGGCCCATTTGTACCTTCTGGCAGGCACAGAGGTGTAAATCCCAGTTTGTGAAGTCTCCCAGGTGTCCACCAAGCCAGATACCAACCAGAAAAAAACACAGCTCTGACAGTAAATCCCGTGAGGCTTTGCACATGCTGATAGTCCAGGCAGGGCTTTAAGCGAGGCTTCAGTGCCAGACCAGGGCTGCTCCCAGTCACCTCCCCACTGACAGCAGCTCCCAACCTTCCAGCCAGGAGAGGTGACAAGCAGCTCCCAGGGGACAGGGTGTCACCATCAACCTGCAGATCAAATCCGAGAGGGTGGGAGGAGCGAGGGAGAGCTACAGCCAGTTTCTGCTCCTGGTAACTGAGTGTAGCACCACCCGTGACACTGAGCCTCTGCTAACTCATCCCTTGGTACCCAAGGCTGTATCTCAGTTGCTTGTGAAGTGCTCTTTCGGGTACTTCCTTAAGGCACAGAGTGTTAGCCCCATTTTAAGGAATTACTGCTTCATTCCAAAATCATCTTTTCAATCTGCATTTGTATACATCTCCCTTTAAATTGATTAACTTTTTGATTAACTTCTGATTTTGATTAACTTCTTTTGAACCTTTTGCATATCATGAACTCCATATGCAGAGCCCCCATGTCTTTGAAATTAACATTACATATTCTACCACTTTAAAAGATACATGCTCTTTGGCTACAAGCTAGCAATACTGAAACTCTGACTTTATGCCTTTTTTTTTTTCCTAAAAAAAAAAAGTTAATAAAATGCATACTGCCTGGAATAGTTATTTTAGGGCTATATATCTAAAAAATCGTTTGCAGCTCCAACACAGTGAGGTTCATTGAGGTTTTTTAACGTTTGGCAGGGGTGGGGGAAGAGTGGGGTTGAATTATTGTCAGAACCTCTGTGAGAACCGAGTCCAAAAAGAACCAGACACTTTCATAAATCCAACCATTTTATATGGTACATTTGGGAATTTTTATTGTCATTATTGTGGTGGGCACCGTACAGAGCACATGGTCTTTTTAAATTCTAGAACAGAATCAGATGAGCTGCTTCTTTCTAAGTACGTAAATCACATACTACGTTATTTGAATTACTCAAAAACCCACAGGCTCCTGCTGAGATTAAGCCCTTATTGTACAGACAAATAGCAAGAGATAATACCCACTCTTAAGAATTTACGACCTACATGAGCAAAATGTTAAAGGCTATCAACAGTGAAACTATTCCCATTTTTCATATAGAAAGCTATGGCAGAGGGAGCTGAGGGGGTCTGATTTTAATTCCCTCTCACTGAAGTTCATCCATATCTTTAAAAGCATCCAGTTCTATGTGAGCTCATCAGAAGTCATCCAGGGTGCTCTTAGGAGGACTGGAGGATAACCCTCTGTCCTGGATGTTATGGAAATGCAGTTGCTGCACCTCTCAGTGCCCCAGCTAAGATGGGGGCCCTGGTAAACACCAGCTGCAGATGGGAATTGTCAAGACTCACTGACTAGGGTCCAGAAGGTATATTGAGATCATCTACGGATAGGAGCTGCAGAAGCAGAGATACTGTCCTTCTGTAATCATATTTCTTTATTCTTCCAGGCTGGCCAATTTGCTCATTCTCTTTCTCAGTAACTCCCTACCTGCTTCAGAGAAATTCCAAGGGGCAGCCTTGGCTTGCCAAGGGCCTGATTTCTGAAGTTATTTCACTACTTACTGTGGAATCCATAACTTTAGAAAACTACATTAGAAGTCCCTTAAACCTCGTCTAGCTCTCTTCATAGTCGGTAGAGAGAAGTGGGCATTGTTACTGGATGATTCATATGGTCTGTTTCTCACCTCATTTATTTTGCCATCAGACAAATCTTTCTCTAAAAGCACTTATTTCTCTCCTGTCACCATTAACAGGGTCTAGGCATTTGGTCAGACAGAGATATCCATAATTATGCAAAAAAAAATCCCACCTGCAAAACTTGGAACAAATGCGCTCTAAGGCTTTCAAGACCTCCAGCTGACATCTAAATGTACCAAAATACCTTTTAAAATCCAGACCTTGATGCCTGAAGGCTCCCCTCTGCCCCTCTCTGGTCTCCCCTAAGCTGTATGCATTTCAGAGATCAAGACATCATGACAAAACCAGCTCCCTTTCCAGCTTTTCTGTCAGTCGGGGAAGAGGGCTTTTGGGTCAGCTCAGCAAGCTGCCTGGCCTTAAAGCTGACTTTGAACCCACTGAGCCCCCAGTCAAAGGCTCTCCCTGAGCCTGAGCTGAAAGCAGATCTGGAGAGCAGCAGGGTCTCCCATTTCTCTGCTGGAGCTGCCACATCAAACCTGTGCATGATCACACTCATCGAGCAGTGAAAAAGCTGCAGAAAGCCTCTTTCTTTATCATGTTGCCTTCTTTGGTCACGTTTCTCACACACATTCGGAGACAAGTACAGGAAACATTGTGCAGAGACTGTGCAGGAGCTGAATGGCTGAAGGTTTCCGTGCGACTGACACTCCCAGCCCAGGCAAAGCTTGTATGCAGAGCTTGCTGACAAGGAGAGATGCAGCCAGCTGCTCTGTAGCTCTGAAACAGGCAGGAAAAAAAATAATCTTTGCATTTTTTATGCCTAATTTAATGGAGCAACCTTCTGCCCTGCTCCTCTGGAAGTCAATGATACATCCATGGTATCACTGGATCAGCAATACCTGTTATGAAAGTGAACTTCCACGCTATTTTTAAGAGCTGAATCAGCTGCTTTGCTATTTCATTCCAAATGTCAGGAGCAAGGTGTTCTGGAGCAATAATCTCAAGAGCACCAGTCCCCACATGCATTTGACAGAAACCAGAGGTTCAAAACAAGCTGGAAAGGAGAGTCAGGATCCCCAGATAAAACAATAAAAAAACATCAACATCAGTAAAGGGTAGAATACTATTCCTAAGACTAAAATCCCAGAGGGCTAAATTGTTAAGATTATAGAAATGCAGGAATTAGTAACAGAGCGGTATGAAATTGTACTCCCTTCTAGATGTAATTATTGGACTCATTTGCATAATTTCCCTAGCAGACACCCAATTACAATCTGCAGCAACAGAAGTGTCTCTCCTACTCCAAGGCCAGGGTTCCACAGCAAGAACGGGCAAAAGAGATATCACATCCAGCCTCACACCATCTTCCACCCTTTTCAGTACCTATGGATGTCTCCAAACCAGCTTGCAGACCAGCGTGTCTGAGAAAGCTTTCTTCAAGAGAGCTGCTCTTAGTCTCAGAAGCGCCAGCGGGTACACTCCAGCAGTGCCTCCAGCCGTCATTACAAATTTATTCTCTACACAATCAGCAGAACTGCCTGGCGAGCAAGTTAAATCCTAACCTTATTAAATAGGTTATTATCTTCTTGCAGGGATGTGAGAATATCAAGGCCTCAAGGAAACGGAAGCACCATCACTAATTTGCGGGTCAGGAATAAAACCCTTCACTTCCAAAAACACCACGTGCTTCAATCTCCCTTCTGCTCGCAGCAGTACTACATAAGTACTCATAACAAGGGGAAAGGCAGCATGCATACAAGGTGATTGATTATTCCCTTTCCCTCCTGCTCAGCAAACCTTACACTGATGCACCAAAAGGGATTAAAAAGCAGGAAACTCAGATACTATCAAAGCTGCAAGCTCCATGCAGAAATATCCAGCTATCCCATACAAATGCCACATGGTTTCAAACTTTCAACTTCAAGGAAAAATGTCAGGAAACCTACAGGAATTGCTGTGGGCATTACTGAAATACTACTCTCAAAGCAGGATAATCCTGAAGAAAGCAAGAAAAACAGCAAGTCAGACATTCCACCTAAGAGAAAACAAAGGCATCTTTGTACGATCCCTCTCTCACACACAAAGGCAGTAAATGCACTGATTTGATAAGCACAGGTGGGTTTCACGTGCCTGGTGGATATCATATGTTAATGAAAGTACATTATATCATGCAACTTGAGGCATGTCTATAGCAAAGGCTGAAAAATAAATCAGAAATACTCAAAACACAAAAAGATGTTTAGATGTACAGAGCTTGACTGGGTTTATTTTAGCCTGCTGAGAATAAGAGCAAATAAGCCTCACAGAGCTCCAGGATGCCACGGCTGGATTGCTACCCCTCCCTGAGATGGTTCATCAGAAGCTGTGCTAGGGACTTCTTCACTGCCAGCATAGGTAACTATACACTGCCTGATCTCATGTATAGCAAGTAAAATAATAGCTGCTGCCACCTGTCCCTGCTTCCAGAGGGTTAATAGCTTTCTCAGCCATAGGAGCTTTACTCCTCAGCATCTTATCGGGCCTAATCAAGCAGGTAGTGCCCTTTCCTTACATTGAAAGAAGTCAGCATGGTTGTAGGGTTGACAGCTGCACCTGACCTCGTCTCAGAGATGGACAATGTTTCTTATGGTTTGTACTTGGTAGAGACATGTCCCATCAGGATTCAGAAAAGAACCACCTCTAGAAAAACACTAGTCGTGTTCTTAGCTTCCCAACTGTTTGGAGTGCAGTTGCTTGCAGTGGTGACCCAGCTTTCCTTTAGAAATATATTTTGACAGAGGAAAGTGTCAATCCACGAGCATCCTTTCTTGGAACAGTCACAGGGTCTGGGGAGAAGAGACAGAAAAATAATGATGAGAATTTAAGAGATTATTATATAACCCTAATGTGTTATAGATATCATGTAGTGTGTGAATGTAATAATTTAAAGTAGTAGTAAATATATTTTAACATACTCTAATGCAAGTGAAATACATAATATATGTGATGATGCAAATGCTTATGACGGAGAATCCTGGTTTCTTCCTCCCTGCCATGTTTCAGGCTATCGTAATAGCAGAGGCAAGCAGAGAAATCATCTTGGTACAAAGCCTATAGGCTATCCAGGGCTGCCTATAGGCTATCCAGGGCTCCATATAGGTATCCAGGGCTAATCTGGCCTTCAGTGCAAGCCCTGGGAGCCTTGCAGCCATGAGAGCAGCCCTGTCCTGGTCACCCACCACCGCAGGAGGGGACCCCCCGGGACCTCACCAGGGAAGGACACTCATGTTCTTCCTAGCACCTCCTTCCCCTGCACAGAGGAGAAGGGAGTTTCAACCTAGTGGAATGAAACCTGGAGCAAGAGGTCAGGAGAGAGTAAGTGAAGTCCAGCAACAGCAGGGAGATAACAGCACTGCAGTGAATTATGTGGTCTCTTTTGAATAGCGTTATCCAATTCCTAAACACCTGAATGCCAAGTAAGCCTGCTGCAGGTCTGCATATACACCTGGGCTGCTCAGGATGAAAAGCCTGAAGTCCTTGTTTAAACTGGGACTAAAATAATAATGTGTTTTCAGAGCTATGAGCCTGAGGTAGGAGAGCAGACGATGAGGAAGCGAGGAAGGGCTGATTTGGTGAAGCCTTGAAGGAGGCTGAATGTCCCAGGTCAGTAAGCGTGAGTGCAGGCAGACAAGGGATGAGCAATTAGCGCCCTCTGATGCAATAAGCTGTGTCAGGAAGCAAGCTCCTGCACTAATTCACTGCAGTATTTTCTGTACCCAAAATCTACAGTTATGTGCCCTGTATAAACTCCTGCTATGTGGTTCAGGGGACTGTCACAGCAGGAGGCTCCCCAAATGCACCAGGACTGGTTGGCCACTGTAAATATGTAGATATACAACTAGGGAGGTATTCATCTTCCTACCCCTCCAATATGTGCTTTGCCATTAATCTCCAATGTGTCTCAGTACCTGAGCCATAAAGCAAGGATCAGATTTCTTTTTTATTTTTTCATGCTTTGTTTGCCTGGATGATTTAGATTTGAAGATTTTCAGAATGTTGGTTGTCTTACTTTAAGTGTTCACACAACATCTAGCAACATAGGATTGTGGTCTCAGTAGGCAGCTCTTAGCTGACAGTAATACAAAAAAATCACAATAAACCAGAAGGAAGAAATAAGATCAATTTTAGGATGTGCAGCCATAGCTCTAATACAGAAAAATTGGTTGAAAGCAAACTTAGTTTCTCTACTGAACTGAAAAACAGAATAAATGGCAGGCCTGGAAAATATTAAGAAAATATCTTCAAAGAAGCAGTTTCATTGTCTGATCCTTTTTTTTTTTTTTAAGCACTAGTAGTGGAAAACTCTGCAATCTTTTAAAAAGAGAGTTGTGTGCACCCAAAGTAGTGGCTGTCCTGTAAGTAAATTAAAATTATGCATCTCGTTTAGTGGTGGACCTGGCAGTGATAGATTAACAGTTGGACTCGATGATCTTAAGGGTCTTTTCCAACCTTAATGATTCTACAGCAGGAAAGACATAAAGAATGTGAGTATATCTGTAACGATGATGGATTTTAAAAAGAAAATTATGAATCAACTCTACTAAAATACATTTGAGAAATTTTCATCTTTCTTGCAAATAACCATCAAGACTAATTCTAACTTAAACAGAGACACTCCTAACTTTTGCCAATTCATTTTGAAGTTGGAGTCACAATATGGTTTTCACTGTAAAAAATTAAACACATTAATTTCAAATAACTAATTGTTCCAGAGTCAATGAAATGTTTCGGAAATATCAGCACAAAGAAAACAAAAACAAAAATGGTAATAAAAATGAATCAACTGAATAAAAAAAAAAAAAACGTTAGCAGCAACTTTTATTGTCCAAAGGGGTAAAACATGGTACCCTTGATTGAATATTTTGGCCAGCATTGGAGATAGGAGTCATAAACATTAGGCCAGGCAGCGATAACAACAATATTAACAGATAACTCATACTTATGTCAATTCACTCTGTGCCTCGAGAAGAGTCTAATACGATTCTCCTCTCTGCAGTTCAGCGTTGACATCAGCACTTCAACGGATGGTTTCCAAAGGACACATAAACCACCTCACTTCAAGAAAAAAAAAGTCTCTCCAGCAATTTTGCTTGCACAAAATAAATGCAAGATCCTTTCCCACTGTCCATTAGCAGATGTTTTCCACAGGAAGAGCGGGAGCTGAACGTTTGCAGGTCTCGCAGGATGGCCCCGGAGGTCACCATTGGGGCTGCTAAAAAGCAGTAACAAACCAGAGACCAAACTCTGCTCAAGTTACAGTGGGTAAAGTGCTCTCAGCTTTCATATGGCAGCATGTATCAGAGCAGATTCGAGGGAGATGTCGGATCAAAGGATTCAGCCTGAAATAAATAAAAATTACACAAGCCTTTTCTCCTCTGTAAAATGGCAATTCAAAGCTTGTCTCAATGAAAACAACTTTTGATCTCTCTTATTTGACTGGATTTGAACTGGCAGGTTTTATGCATTTAAGATCTGTAGTGCTACTTTTGGAAGCAGGAAATGTTTCCAGGCTAATGGGGGCACATACAATATTAGACATAGAAAATATCTATGTATAGCAATTATAGGAAATACTACAGGTCCATTACTTCCTGATGGAGATGTTAATATGAACCATTAAGCAACACATTGATTTAACGTTCGCAGAGAGTTCTCATTTTCAGTATTGCTGTAGAATTTTGGAACAAAGAATTGCTAAGACATATCACAGCGCAGAAAGATTATTATAAGGTGCTTTTAACACAAACTTCTGCCAGAAATTGTGTTTAACATGAGACACATCGCATATATTTCTTTACATTGATTTCACCTGTCTGCTGCTTCTCTGTTAATTCCAAGATATTATGCATATAAACCACACTTTTTGAATGAACTCTGTTTTTTGTGATTGCTGTGAACAGATTCATATAGGACATTACAAACATATATTAACTGGTGCCTGGGTGGTTCTCTTAGTAGTCAATTTTTAAAGCACTGTGTTATTGAGCTGTAAATTCTCCTGTAACTGAAATTGTAGGTTCTGAAAGGTTTCCTCTGGGGAACTTTTAGCTTTTGCCTGATGAAGTTAATAAATAAGGTAAGTAATAGTCAAATAAGGTAAGTAGTAGTCAAGAGGAGAATGCATTTGAGTAGAAGTATTGCACTAATAGGCCCCTCATTGAACTGCAAAGACCTGTTAGATGTTATGGGCTTCATTTATGTTTGCAGGTACCAATATAACCTCCCAGCCTGGCAGTCTCCAGCCACAGCTTGTTCCCCATCTCCTGCTTCAGTATCTGACCAAAGACACACGAGGGTGGAGAGCAACAAAATAAGTTTTTTGGAAGGAGAAGACATTTGGATTTCCCTGAGCAGCAAGATTGGTTTTTTACCTGACCGATATGCCACCATCCTAAATGGTCCTGCAAGAGATTAAGAAGGACGTGGCTGGGTGAGCACCACAACTGGTGATGGTCCACACATCCCGTATCTTTCAATATCCTCAGGAGGAGAGCAGATCAAAATCAGGTTCCCCTTGTGATGTGCAATCAAAAATAGATGCCAGGAGCCAGATTATGAGCCTAGGCACCATGGAGCAAAGCTGAAACCAAAAGGAAGGACCTCCTGAGCGACTGGGGTTGGAATCTCCCACTCACTTTAGGTTTTTTTCACCACAAGCACTGTTTCCATTTAGCAGTTGATTGGTATTTGCTGACAGCTTTACTGGAACAGATCAGCAGAAACAGGTGAGACTTGTGAGGAAAGGTGAGAGACAAGTTAAATTAAGAATAACGCTTGTTAGAGCAATGAAAACCTTTCATCCCTCATTAAATGTATTTTTTAAGATGTTAATGTATCTTCTCCAAAGAAGTGCGAGTTTCGAGAAAATTAGGTATTATAGGACTGAGATTTAAAATAGTATCTATGTGTTAATATTATCATTGTTCAAACTGAAAATTCTGCAATAGGCTGACGATAAATAAATCAGACAACTATGTTAGAACATGAGTACAAATACTCAGGACATACTAATTTTCACTTCCACTTTCCAAGTCTATTACACATATGCCAAGTTATTCAACCTCAGTGGAATCTGTCAAGAAGTATGCATTTTGTCCTTATCCTCTGCATTAGAGAAGTGCTAGAAGTCATGACTCGAGACAGGGCGTGCATGGTGTGGTGCAGCACAGAGAGTGTGAAACCATCTGAACTTCAAAGAGATGCAGCTCATTGAGAAATGACATAGCAAATGAGATGATACAAACCTTGTCTGACTTCGACACCTCCATAGCAGTCATCTGTCTGACTAATTTAAAGCCCCTAATTCAGGCAGATGAAATTCCCCTCTGGGTGCTTCAAAAGTGCCTTCCCGTGTTTATAGAAATGTAAGCACGAGCATGTGTCTGAGTGAGTGTTTTCTCCGCGAACTCTGCACATTTCTCCTCCCCAGCTAAGCCCTTAATGAAACCTTAATATGTAGAAATTAATCTTGGGTAGGTGTTATTTGAGATAACAACTGGGCAATATGATCCATTTCTATGGCACCACAAACAATTGGCTTATTTAGAAGAAAATTTTATCCTTGTTATCTTTGTCAGCTGACAGGTCTAAGGAGCTGCTTCTACAACAAAAGTGCTTCAGTGACCTGTTTAAGGGTCATGAGCAAGCTATGGTGAAGAAAACTTTTTCTATCACAGCCTTTAGTGCATAAGACCTTGTGATCAACCGTTGATTACTATCTTCATATCTTCAATTTGACCATGCTCAACAATACTTAGTTCACTTCCAAATCAGAAAACAAAATCTAATTTCTATGAAAATATAAGTTTCTGCTACCATCTTAGCTCATGTAGGAGCCTGCCATGGACACAAAATTGCACTGAATTGTTATTATTAGATATAATTGATAGATATGGGATCAAAATAGCTACCTTATCTGGGAACTTTCTGGTCAGTGATGTCTCTACTTACTATCTTAATATCCTAATGTAAGTCTTAGCAGCACAGGTTTCATAATTCTGGTCTGAACTTGGCACATATTCATTCTATTGCAGAAATACAGGGAAAGACATTTGACTTCCTAGATCAGCGGATAAGGACCTGGAAGGTCAGAGTATTGGGCTATGTATTTATTGGATTAGCAATTCTGCAAAGTCATCTTAAGAAATGCAGAGAAACAGTTCTATCTTACTTGGCTTGATGCCTTACTATTCACAAAAATTGAATTCATGACCCTTCCATTTAAAGGCTTTTCCTTCCTGCATGAATCTTAAATCATTCCTGTTGCCTCTGAGCACTGCATGTTTAATTCTAACATCTCTTCTTGAATTTGCTTCAAATTCCTCAAAGTCAACACTGCCTATACAAGCAACATCTTTCTGTCTCAGTTTCTGAAAATAATAGAAACACACTGTCTAGGATGGGTTTCTCTTGCATGTGTATAAAAATCACTTTGGAGTTTGCCAGCCTTTCCTACGCTGCACAATGTCTCAGTTCACCATAAATCCCAAGGCTTTTGACACTACCATGCAGGAGTAGGATGTTTTTAATCAGTAACGAATCCAATCAAGTTGGGAATTGTTGTAGCATATGGCTTTGAACAGCAACAATACTAATACACACAGGTCAGGATTGAACTTCTAGAGAGTGAAAAGGGTAAATTGTGGATAAGTGATAAGGAGAAGGAGGCAACTTATGAGGTATGTTCAAACAGAGGTTCTTGCTGTCTATCTCAATGTGGGATATGTCATCTCCTGGAGATGCCCATCTCTCAGTTTTTGAAAAGCTTATATGCCTTGTCTAGACTTGATGCCTGATTTTAGATGGCTAAACTTAGCTGGGATGGTCCCCACCCTTAATGAAGGGTAATATTTTATATAACAGAGACACTGAAACAGGAGGGATTGATCATGTGTTTGTCTACATTTAGAAACAGACTAAACATACCACCTTAGGTGCAATAACAGTTGGCATGTGTGCAGACAAGGAAGAAGATGAATAAAATATGATCATCTGGTATTTAGCAGTCTTCATCAAGGACAGTGTTTAAAATTTGGATGAGGTGATGAATAGTCCTAGGGTTTATAAAAGAAAACAGGGCTTTCTTGATTGATCCATCTATCCATCCACCAGTCAGCTCAAGTGAGCTCCATCAGTCCACAGGTTGGTGAAGCTGGAGGTGACTGGAATTCACCCACTGTGAGGCAAAAATTTGGGATATAAAAGATCATGTTCAGTACCTCAGCTCCAGCTATAAGGAGTTAAGATGAGTATACAGCATGAATGATTATCACCAAACTGACTTCAGAATTTGTTATGAGCAATTGTTGGAGACAGGATGTTGGCTTTGGACAGACCATGAACTATTCCCACAGTAAATGCTCCAAAGTGAAAATAAATGCTGAGCTTCACAGAAGCATTTTTCATCTTGAAAGTGTTTAAACATCGCAGTCTAAATTTGCTCCACTTGAAATCAGTGACAAAGTTCTTGCTGTGTTCTGTTGGAGCAGAACAGGGACCGTCATCTGATAGATCTCCAAATTACTCTGCAAAGTAAGCCAAAGCTATTTCCCAGTTTTGAAATAAATGCTACTGAGCTTCAGAGTACATGAGGCTCTAATCACACAAGACCATTGAACTTATTCAATTTATTGATGGATTTAGGAAATGACTTGATCATTTGGTGTAGACACACCTGGAGAAGATACACAGCTGGTAAAGGGGAAGTTCTTAATTTTTGCTGAAAAAAGCCATAGAAAGACAAGTGACTAAAAGATGAAACTAGAGAAGTTTCACCTTGAAATCAGATGCTATTTCCCAGTATCGATAGTGATTAGACATCTGTGCTGCTTTTGGATGGGATAGAGTTAATTTTCTTCTTAGTAGATAGCATGGGGCTATGTTTTGGATTTGTGCTGGAAACAGTGTTGATAACACAGGGATGTTTCTGTTACTGCTGAGCAGTGCTTACACAGAGTCAGGGCCTTTTCTGCTCCTCACCCCACCCCACCAGCGAGGAGGCTGGGGGTGCACAAGAAGCTGGGAGGGGGGACAGCCAGGTCAGCTGACCCCAGCTGACCAAAGGGATATTCCGTACCATATGACATCATGCTTAGCAATAAACTAGGAGGAAGGTTGGCCAGGGGGGCCACTGCTCAGGGATGGGCTGGACAGCAGTCAGTTGGTGGTGAACAATTGCTTTCATTTCCATTACCTGTCTTTCTTAGGTTTTATTTCTCTCTCTCTGTTATTTTTCTTTTCATTACAATTTATTATTATTATTATTTTATTTCCATTATTAAACTGCCTTTATCTCAACCCACGGATTTTCTCACTTTTACCCTTCTGATTCTCTCCCTCATCCCACTGGGGAGGAGTGAGCAAGCAGCTGTATGGGGCTTGGTTGTCAGCTGGGGTTAAACCATGACAGTCCTTTTTGGCACCCAACATGGGGCTCAAACCCACAACCCTGAGATAAGAGTCACACGGTCTAATGACTAAGCTAGCCGGCCTGTTGGACTCTTGTAGTTTAA
The DNA here is from genome assembly GCF_965183815.1 of Platalea leucorodia. Taxonomy (NCBI): domain Eukaryota; kingdom Metazoa; phylum Chordata; class Aves; order Pelecaniformes; family Threskiornithidae; genus Platalea; species Platalea leucorodia. The sequence continues at coordinate 120,643,133 of NC_138825.1, read as the reverse complement.
CAGCAACAAGCAGTAATGTATACTGCTTTTAATAAGTAGTAATGTGGTGGGTGACCTTGGCTGGATGCCAAGCCACTCTATCACTCCCCTCCTCAGCTGGACAGGGGAGAGAAAAATATAACGAAAGGCTCCTGGGTCAAGATAACGACAGGGAGAGATCATTCACCAATTACCATCACAGGCAAAACAGACTCGACTTGGGGAAAAAATTAATTTAATTTATTATCAATCAAATCAGAGTAGGGTAATGAGAAATAAAACCCAAATCTTGAAACACATTCCCCCCATCCCTCCCTTCTTCCCAGGCTTAACCTTACTCCCGAGTTCTCTACCTCCTCCCCACCAGCGGCACAGGGGGACAGGGAGTGGGGGCTGCGGTCAGTTCATCACACGTTGTCTCTGCCGCTCCTTCCTCCGCAGGAGGAGGACTCCTCAAACTTTTCCCTTGCTCCAGCGTGGGGTCCCTCCCACAGCAGACAGTCCTCCACGAGCTTCTCCAACATGAGTCCTTCCCACGAACTGCTCCAGCACTTCCACGGGGTGCAGTCCTTCAGGAACAGACTGCTCCAGCGTGGGTCCCCCGTGGGGTCACAAGTCCTGCCAGCAAACCTGATCCAGCATGGGCTTCACACAGGGTCCCAGCCTCCTTCAGACATCCCCCTGCTCCAGCCTGGGGTCCTCCATGGACTGCTGGTGGATCTCTGCTCCACCGTTAATCTCCACGGGCTGCAGGGGGACAGCCTGCCTCACCATGGTCTTCCCCAGGGGCTGCAGGGGAATCTCTGCTCCAGCTCCTGGAGCACCTCCCCCCCCTTCTTCTGCACTGACCTTGGTGTCTGCAGTGTTGTGCCTCACATATTCTCACTCCTCTCTCTGGCTGCAGTTGCTGTTGTGCAGTTTTTCCCCCTTCTTAACTATGTTACCCGAGAGGCTCTACCACTGTCGCTGATGGGCTTGGCCTTGGCCAGCACTGGGTCCGTCTTGGAGCTGGCTGGCATTGGCTCTATCAGACACAGGGGAAGCTTCTAGCAGCTTCTCACAGAAGCCACCCCTGTAGCCCCTCTGCTACCAAAACCTTGCCACGCAAACCCAATACAAGTAATAACATATGAGGGGAGGCATATAGTCATTTCTTCTGTACTGAAAGAGTGATAACCTCCATCAAAGCAAATAACAGCTCCAAAAGATACTGGTTATTAATGTGCCAGAAGAGCATAGAAGAAAGATGGGATTAGTTTACATTCACAGTCTGTTTTTGCAAACTCAAGTTATATGCGTGCAGATCGTAAAAACCCAGCTACTCTGTGTATACCCTCAATTCGCTTCCTTCTGGTTGTCTGGCTTCTTCTGAACTCTCTGCCTCATATTTCCCATTTTTTAGGACATTTCCTGGCATACTCTCATGGCAAATGACCTCAGGTCAGCTATGAAATAGTGATTTTGCATAAGATTCTCATTTACTTTTACTGGTCTCAAAGTTAAATGTCTAGTCTCAGCAAGTGACCCTTCATGTTGAGAAGACGATGGGAAGACCTAGCTTACATCCTTACCTTAGGTGACATTAATAACCCCTCTGCCAGTGCCTCTGTCTCTCCATCAGCTTTAGAGGCAGCCTAGCTTGGACCAGCTGACTTCACATAGCTGAAGTTTGGTTACACTAATCCTAATGTTTTGACACTCAAGGGTTTATAAATCTTCTTCTCAAACAGTCTGTACATGGGACAGTTTATATCTTTGTCTCACTTTGCAAGCAAAGTGTGATTAGTCACCTTTGAACCCCACATGGCCAATAAGACTTGAAACCCACCAGAGAAATACCAAAAATCCTTATGGTCCTACCAAAACTGTACTCAGGAAGCCTTTTTAAGAAGTAAAGTAAAGCCTGTTTGCACAGTGCTTGAGCAGATTAGGGAACATGATGTGGCACTGCAGATACTTTAATACACCATAAGCATTTTAATAATTTCAGTAAACAACCAAATCAAGATCTGGGCAACTTAAATTTCAGGGTTCATCCTCAGACACCCAAAAATATTGTGAAATTTTGGTAGTTCCTTTAAAAATTAAGAAGCAGCAGAAGAAGAAAGTTCCCATACCAGAGAGGTAAAGCTGCAAAATCACCAAAAAATCCTAAAGCCAGTGAGAATAGGAACAGGCCAGAAGAAAGGGAGAAAAATAAAGCAAGTAGCAAAGGAGACCCTTCTCGTTGTGTCTTTCACAGTACTATCATTTTCACAGTAGAATGGACCCTTTAGAAACTGTGTCTTACTATTATGCGTCAACAGGGAAGTTAAAAAGCATTTTTATCAGCAATATATCTCAGTAGTGCACTCAAGGAGCAGCTAAAAGCTCCTTTGAACAGTAATAAGGCAAAGCTAAGCACCAAGTGCAAAATGTTTCCTTCAATACAAGGCTTTTCTACAAACAGCCCAAAGCCAAGCTCTAAAGTTCCCTGGTGCCAATTCACACACACACACACAGCCCCCCACACACACACCAAAAAAAAAGGATTAAGGGACCAACTACCATCACTGTCTCTAGATTCTTTATTAAGTGATACAAATTAGTAGCTTCCCCACTGTCACCTAATCAACTTTTTGGAATACTTTTTGGAATAGGATCTGTACAATAGTCCTAGTGTAAGGTTGCCAGTTTGGATATGAGCTGCTTTCCATTCCCCTGACACTAAAGAAAACAAGCTAGGAGGCAGATATGCTGAGATCTGTCTTCACTTTGCTATTGGCAAAGAGTAAAATGCTGGCCTCAGTAGGGCTAGAGGTATTTTTAACATTGACTTAAATATGGCTAGGATTTCATGAACAGAAAGACATTTCTCAAACTCTTTCTTCTTGAAATGGAAATATCTTGCACTCATCCCCAAGGATGGTAGTCCCACTGGAAAACCTTCAGGAGGCCCAGGTAGAGGTGCTGCACAGGCAAGCAAAGCAAAAAGAGGAGTTCATAACTAAACTTTACCTCTGCAATCCAAGGAAGAAAATATGAATTTCAGCTGTGGAAGCTTTACAGTTAAAAGCAGCCATTCAAATGTAATCTTCATTACACAGATATGATCCACTTGAAGGAAACAACATAGGATGGGACAAAAGAGCCATAACTTCAGTTTCTGCACTAACAATTTACTCCTGTGTCATGTTATGCACCTAACAACTGATGAACAAATGCCAATACAAAAATTCCTCAAGAAAGTAAGATGCTTGCACTAGCTCCTGCAACAGTTTAGGATATCCGTGGTGTTATTTCTGGAAGATGACCTCTCTACTTTGAGTCACACTTATTCCATTTTCTGCAGTGTTGAAGGACTGAATAGTCTGAAGCAACAGTGGAGCAGGTTTCCATTCATCTAGATTCTTCACATCACTCTTGTCTTCGCTAATTCTTTCTGTTTTTCTTTCATATGGAAAGGAACACCAAGGACAAAACAAAAGCAAGCAAGTAGAGTGTAGCTTTCTGACTCTTCATTCCTCAAGAAATGCAAATGGCATTGCATTTGTTGTCACAGTGGGACAGTTTCACCACTTATGTCCATATTTAAAGCATGTTTGGTGGATGTTTTCAAGTAAAGGATTACTATTTCAATTCACTGGACTACCATTTAGAAAAAAAAGAAAATTGTTTCTCTTGAAAGCTACATGCATTTTATAGGTTCAGAAATGCATTTTTAAGCAAGTTATATTTTAGTGTAAGTTTATTATAATTCATTGTGTTCCTGTTTTTAAGGCATTTATTTAATACTTTAATCTCTTGGTGTCTTAACATGCTTAAAATATTGACAAGCTCCATGACCTAGTTCCATTTACAGGATGTAATGCTGTAATTCTAAAGCAGGAATCAGCACAGAAAATGCCATCTTTTTTCAAATGAGCAACTGAAAACATGTATTATAAGAAGCAGGACCAGATAAGCATGGTAACAGGCGGGTGATTGGTACAAGTACCTGAAATCAAGGAATGAAACTTTAGCCCAGTAACCTGAACGGTTCCTCAGAAACACTGGCATGCAACTTCAAAGTTTCTAGTCCCCAGAAAAGATGAGCAGCTGGAAAAACTACATAACTCCTGCCAGTTCAACCATTCTAGAGACTTGCAGCAACTGAAATTCTATCCTGAATATCACAGGTGCTTTAAAACAAACCACTGCTTTAGAAACATCCCTGCCTGAAATCCTGAAAATGGATTAGCTGACATGAGGATTTGAATATAGGGATTTATGGGGTCTCCTTGAGAATTTGTGGAAACAATGCAACTAAGTGCAACCGCTCCTATGATCATTGGAAAGCTCAAGGCAGATGTTCATTTTGGAGAAATTGTAGATGAAGGAAAAAGCTTTGGATAGCTAGGGTGGGAATCAAGACTGACACTTCTATGGAGGTGTCTATGGACAGGTGTCTACTAGCATTGAAAGTGTCCAAGCAACTTTTACCATCAGCACAGATCTCAGCTCCATTGCTTAAACATAGCTGTCTAGCACCATTTGAGACGTGTATGGGTATCCAAGACACCCCCACAGGTCTGCTGATATGTGAAAGGACACACAGGAGACTGAAGCCTGTCTGGAGACTTTGTTCTTGCCCTTAGTACCAGTGTGTGGGCAGTTTATAGAATCATAGATTCATAGAATGTCCTGAGTTGGAAAGGACCCACAAGGATCATCAAGTCCAACTCCTGTCCCTGCATAGGACAACCCCAAAAATTCACACCATATGTCTGAGGGCATTGTCCAAATGCTTCTTGAATAGTGTCAGTCTTAGCGCCGTGATTACCTCCTGGGGTAGCCTGTTCCAGTGCTCCACCACCCTCTGACTGAAGAACCTTTTCCTAATATCCAACCTAAACATCCCCTGGCATATCTATCATAGCTGAGACAAGTCTCTAGCACAGCTGCTGGCACTCGTATGTAGGTGCTTATTAATCCATCCAGCCTTTGGCAATCGAAAGCTTAGGGACTTTTCAGAAGGCAAGTCACCCTATGTGCATGAGGAGGCAACGGACTGGAGGTGCCTCCTTTCACTGACTGCAGAAATGAAACGTCTGCTCAGGTGTGATGGGATCTATGGCAGACCTTCTGGACCAGGAGCTGAACTGGGGCTTTTCAACTAGTAATAGACACCATGTAACCAATGTAACCAAGCCTTATGTGTGTAGCCCTCAAACAATCAAATTTAAGTGAGTTGGATCTCTCTCCTGGAGTTCAGTGAGATTGAGCTGTACTCAACAGACCAGGTGTTCATTTCATTTTATATCAGTTACATTCCTTGATATTCACTCAAGCCCTGAAAAACCAAGCAGAGCCTGTACCTACTATGTTTATGATGACAAATGGTACACTCTCTCCATGCAATATTAACCCATGCTATTAAATACCACAGCACTACTAAATTATCTTACTTCCACAGTCAGGTGGTCATCTCCAAGCTGCCTGTTTAGATTGAGATCCAGAGCAGTCCAATTCCAAAGCTGTATCTAGGATTAATTTTGCAGGATACTTTTTTGACCCAGGCTAGAATTATATCAGGGACCATTTGAACAATTCAGCAGTACAGACCATCATACTCCATTGCCCAGAACTGTGCCCTGAAGCCTTTTTAATTTTCTGGTATAGATATGCCCTTGAGTCCTGAATGTGATCTACACCAGTCCCACATGCTCGTAGTTTTGTCCCCTACTCAAAAGCACACACTTACCTTGGAGCCTCTGGCAAGTACTGGAGGTGAATAAATGTATTTGCTCTCTTTTTATATGTTGTGCTGCAAAAGTTGTAAAGCTGTCATATCTTGCTGAAGAAGCATGCCAATAGCTGGCTTATTTTCAGCAAAACTCACTTCCTGGTATTCAATTAAAAGAAGAAAATTACTGCATTTCAAATGCACTCTATTTTAGAATTTCATAAGCAGCCTCAAATTCTGTGGCAGTCATGAAATTTGCTTTCCTTATTCAGATATTCCAGTATATTCTGTTCCACAATAAATTAATTAGTTATTTTTTCCATATCCTGTCCAAATGACTTCCACTGTGCAGCTGAGCTTTATCTATCCATAATCTGGAAATGCTCTTTCATTTAAAACACTTAAGCATGTGTATAATTTTAAATACTGAGTAATATTCACTGATTTCAATAGGATTCTTTGTGTGTTTAAAATTATGTATGTGCTGAAACACTTTGTCGAAAATAGGGCCAAATCTCCATCACCAGTATTCTTTTGCCTGTGGGCCATAATTCCATATTTTACCATGGGCCATATTTTATGTCTGCTCACACTTCAAATCAGTTTATCTCTAGCCTGCTATTCACAATCTTTGTCACATTATAAAAACCTGCTTCCACCCCACTTGAGAAAGCATGCCTGCCATTTCTTAGTATTATTAAGCATTATTAAGTATTATTTAGGCCAGGAAACTGATTTAAAAGCAATAATTCTTTACCTTTTCTATATTAGTCTTCTATTAGTTCTGTATATCACTCATAAATGCAACTCATTCTGGCATGAATAAATAAGCAACATTTTCTCAGTCTCTTGTTCTTGGGCAACAACCTTTCCTTTTGAGTAACACAGCCCCAACTGCTTATCTATTGTGTCACAGCTTGTAGCTGTCTTAATTTGCAGCAAAACTGTGAAGCTCAGGTGGACTCTTTCATACAAATATGGCTTCCTTACAAAGATTTTCTAGGGTTGTGACGCATTCTTTCTGAGTTTTCATGTTCAGATGGGAGGTTAAAAATAAGCCTGAAAAATCCTCAACCACAAGATGATGAAATATTTCTCTCTGAAGATATACTTACCAGAAGTACAACTGCAAAAGCAAATTGGAGTTCATTAAAACAACTGTAGCGTCAGTTATTTCATGAAACAGACATTATGAGGGCAGGATCTCATCCATTGTTTTTTGACAATCTGTATTAATGGAAAAATGCCACTTTATTTTTGATGTTTTATTTTGTCTGTAAAATTTTTACCTAATTTGGCTACTATCACAGAATCATAGAATTCCTGAGGCTGGAAGGGAACTATGGAAGTCATCTGGTCCAACCACCCTGCTCAAGCAGGGACACCTAGAGACAGTTGCCCAGGACCGTGTCCAGATGGGTTCTGAACATCTCCGAGGATGGAGAGTCCACAACCTCTCTGGGTAACCTGTTCCAGTGCTTGGCCACCCTCACAGTAAAGAAGTGTTTCCTGATGTTCAGATGGCACCTGCTGTGTTCCAGTTTGTGCCCGTGCCTCTGGTCCTGTCACTGCACTGCTGAAAAGAGCCTGGCTCCATCCTCTTTGCAATCTCCCTTCATCTATTTCTATACATTGATGAAAGCCTCCCTGAACCTTTTCTTTGACAGGCCAAACAATCCCAGCTCTCTCGGCCTTTCCTCATAGGAGAGATGTTCCAGTCCCTTCATCATCTTTGTGGCTCTTTGTTGGACTCTTTCCAGTATGTCCATGTCTCTCTCGTACTGAGGAGCCCAGAACTGGACACAGCACTGCAGGTGTGGTCTCACCTGTGCTGAATAAAGGGGAAGGATCACCTCCTTCGACCTGCTGGCAATACTTTGCCTGATGCAGCCTTCTTTGCCGCAAGAAAAAAATTCTGGCTCATTGGTGGCTCATGTTCAATTTGGTGTCCACCAGGGACCCCAGGTCCTGTTCTGCTGACTGCTTTCCAGATGGGTGGCCCACAATGTATATTAGTGCATGGCGGTGTCCCTCCCCAGGTGCAGGACTTTGAACTTCTCTTTGTTGAACCTCATGAGGTTCATGTCAGTCCATTTCTCCAGCCTGTTGAGGTCCTTCTGGACAGCAGTATGATCCTCTGGCATATCAGCCATTCCTCCCAGTTTTGTGTCATCTGCAAACTTGCTGAGAGTATACTCTGGCCCATCATCCAGATCATTGATGAAGAAGTTAAATAGGACTGGACCTAGTATTGACCCCTGGGGTACGCTGCTAGTTATTGGCCTCCAAGTAGACTTTGTTCCACTGATCACCATCCTCTGGGCCCAGCCATTCAGCCCGTTTTCAATCCACCTTACTGTCTGCTCTCATCCACTTGATACATTAGCAGCTTGTCTATGAGGATCTTACTATGTTCAGCAGATTAAATTATGGGAGTGAAGAAAGTGGGAAAGGAAGTTTTGTGTATAAAGAACTGGTCCCATAGCTCAACTGGTAAGAATGGAATATCATCTCATTCCATTAACATCGGTAAAATTACTCCTGAATTTCATGGAGAAGAATCAGGTTTTCAAAACTAACTAGTTACTTTGGATATTTGAGTCTGCTAGAGGTCCTAATGTCAAATAAAAGTTGAAACATTTTGCTAGTCTATCTTGACTCTTTTACTCATTGCATTTTATTCTGTGGAATCTCAGGTTCACAATAATTATTTAATTACATTTAATTAAATACTACCCCAATCTATCTGAGAGCCCCATAGTCAGGAATGACTCAAATATCATCTCCACACTATAAGCTTATCAGACTAAATTCAAAGCTGGTCTTGTTCATCCAAATATGTAAAAATTCAAGCTGTGTTCACATTCATAACTCTTGTCACAAGAAGTTAGCATTGGAATGCCATTTCTGCAGCCCATTGCTATCAATATTGTAATAAATAAAATTATCTCTTCTTTATCAGAGAAGCAAAATTTTGAGCTAAATGCTGAGCTGATTTTTTTTACTTAACTGCATGAATTATTTACTTGGAGTAACATAACTGCCTCTGCTCTCCTGCTTATTTGATGATTTTCTAATTATTTTTCCTAAAACTTTTGTAACATAATTTTCTTTCACTTCCCCAGCCTTTATTTCTCAGGGGCTCAAAAGATCCAGCAGCAATTTGAATCAAAACCTTTATTATTTTAAACATTAAATATTTTTGCTCAGCTTATATACATCACTGCCATTCAAGAATCTCAAAGTCTTTAGAAATTGTATCATCTCAGTTTAATTTACCGGCAAATGGAGACACAAAGCAATAAAGTAACTGGACTCACAATAAACAGTGGGTCTGTGGCAAAGTCAACAATGGCACCCAGGTCTGCTATATTTCATTGCACAGGCATTTTCACTAAGCCTTTCACTTTTTTTAAATTCCCAAGGAATAGTGGATGGCCCCTAAGGGCTTCAGCTATGTTATTATGACAGCCCTGCTTAGCTGTGTTGGTCTCAGGAGAGAAGCTTTTGTGTTCTGTGCACTTTCCTACAGCTTGTACAGGGACTGTGGATAATTCAGAGAGCGCATTTTTCAGGACCCATTTTCATTTTTCAGAGAGATGACAGTACTTATGAGAGACGCTAGCTAAAAAAGCCTGGCAGGTAGATGGAAATGAATACAATTCGAGATTAAGACAACTTAGGTGGTCTTCAAAGGTACCCAGCATCATGCAAGGACATGCAAGACACCAACCAACGCATAGTTGGCATATGTGGCACAAGACAAGACCTACAGGAAAGCCTTCTCCTTCTGGAACAACAGATGGGGACAGATAGGATACCTTAGGGCATCCTAAATGACACAAGACACCTGTGTTTAGACATCTGTACCACAGCCCCAGTCACTGGTTACCTAAATCTCTCTAGGCTCTGCTGACTGCACTGACTCTCTCTCCACCAACTACAGCACAGCTAAGATACCAAGAGCCTATATACACCTCTATATGTAAGTAGCTAAATTTAGCTGTTAAGCTTAAAAATGTTTAAATTCAGTTTAAATTTCTAACTGAATCGGACCCATAAAGTCAATGATAGCTGCCCCTCTGTACTTGAATGTCAGATATAGCGAAGAAGATACAACCTCTTATACAAAACATTGCAGCTGGCATGCCAACTGCATTTGCAAAAGGTCTAAATGTGACTTCTCTAGAGAAAGGTGTTTCTTTGGCTATGATCATGGAACTAGAATCACAGAATCATTTAGGTTGGAAAAGACCTTTAAGATCATCGAGTTCAACCATAAACCTAGTACTGCCAAGTCCACCACTAAACTATGTCCCTAAGCATATACACATCTTTTAAATACCTCCAGAGATGGCAACTCAACCACTTTTCTGGGTAGCCTGTTCCAGTGCTTGACAACCCTTTTGGTGAAGAAATTTTTCCTAATATCCAATCTAAACCTCCCCTGGCACAACTTGAGGCCATTTCCTTTCTCCCTATCACTTGTTACTTGGGAGAAGAGACCAACCCCCACCTCGCTGCAACCTCCTCCTCAGTCTCCCCTCAGCCTCCTTTTCTCCAGGCTAAACAACCCCAGTTCCCTCAGCAGTTCCTCACAAGACTTGTTCTCCAGACCCTTCACCAGCTTCATTGCCCTTCTCTGGACACACTCCAGCACCTCAATGCCCTTCTTGTAGTGAGGGGCCCAAAACTGAACACAGTATTTGAGGTGCAGCCTCACCATTGCTGAGTACAAGGGGGCAATCACTCCCATAGTCCTGCTGGCCACACTATTTCTGATACAAACTAGTTCAAGTTTGTGCATGTTTCTGGTGGTCTGATATATAGTTTTCCTTCATTAAGCACCATAGTTTTTCTTTTATTTTTAATTGTTGAAATTGTGCTCCAGATGTTCCTAACAGCTGTCAGAAGAATTTTCCATCTGAACGCTCAAGAAACATACAGAAAAACAGGCTAGAGGGGAAAGAGTTCATCTGCCTATATGCGGACACGTGCAATATAAGCATCCACGTCCGAGCTAATCACTTCCTAGGCCAGAGAAAAACAGTTCATAGAGAGCCCCTTGGCAGCCAGATCTAACATTGCAGTTAGTCTTGCTTTGAGCAGAGGGGTGCTCTAGAGGACATCCAGGCATGAGCTCCAGCCTAATTTTTTTCTCAGTTAATTTTTCTGGTTTTTCTTTTTATTTTTTTTTTTTTAAATATGCACTTAATGGCCTGTGACTCATCTGAGCTGTTTCAAACATCTAGGTTAGAAGGAAGGAGATTAGAAGCACTTGCTTTTCTCCATTGGCTATAAAAGAAGTCTAGAAAATCAGCTCAGATGTAGACTTTTAAATTGAAAACATATTCATTTGATTAGCAGGCTCCTACAGGCATTGTTTGGAGCAGAGGATGGAGAGGCAATATTCTAATGGTCTGATCCTCTGTTTAGCATAGATATAATTTGAAAGACTCTGGTCGGTATATTTCGATAATATTGCATAAAGATAAAAGCAATGGTTAATTTTTTTTTTAATGACATTCCCACCTATGCCCTACGTTAGAATATTGAGACTAAAAGTAGGGGCGGAGCTGATTCAATGGCTCTACATTTCCTAGCACAGTCTGGTATTTCAGTCTATCAGATCCTATGGCATCAGCTGACTATGTAACGAAGCTCACTGTTGTGAGAGGCCACTGACATCTGTACTAGTGAACTAATTAGTAATGTTGCCTTAACTGGCCCAGTATGACCACAGCCATGCTATTGAATTCTCATTTAATCAAAAAATGGGTAAATGCACTCAAACTGCATATTAGGGATAGTCTACAGTACATGCCAACTCATCAGCATACACAGGAATCCCATGGGAAAATGTTAGGGGTCTCCATTAAGAGTATTGGACAATGAAGCTCCAACACTCAGCTCCTGGCACTGTTTAAATTAACAGTCTAGATATAGCTGTAAAATACCCCAAGGTTTCCTGCATGAATTATCATTGCAGCTGTAGACAATATCCCTGATTTGTCAGGAAAAAAAGTAACAAGATCCATGTCACTTTCATTTTGTCTTTGTTGTTATGAAGGCGAGTCTTGGTCTCCACTTTGAGCCAAATCTTTCAGTAATTTCAATGAAACATTTAGTTGTACAGAGGAGAAGTCAGAGGCATAGAATTTCTATCAGGAAGTACATTTCCCCAGGATCTTCCAAAGAAAAATTCTTATCTGTAAAGTCATAAAATGCATTTTCTGCAAGGAGTATAATTTCTTCACAGTATCTGTTATTGAAATAGTCTTAAAACTGGGAGGTTTTGGGTACGCAGTCTAGTTGAAGTCATCATGTTTGAACATCCTGTTTCTAATCTGGCTGTCTTAAAAAGTTTAATTGCGTGCTAGCTATGTGATATTATTAGACTCACTGAAAGCAAATTCCAAAATGGCACGCTGTCTATACTGTTAATTATACTTTGCTCACAAATATGAGCTTAATTGTCCATATCAAATGGCATCGTCACGTTTAATTATGTAAAATATAAAGCATCACTAATTCATTATATGAACTGAGTTCTCCTGAATATAGGAGATGCCATCTCTGGACCAACTACAAAACGTGCACATCTGCTAAAGTCAACAATGTCGTTTTGTAGACATTCGTAATGTTCCTTCTCACTGAAGACCAGAGTATTTGAGCATTTGATGGTCAGCCAGAAATAAACAGGGCGAACCAAGAACTGCACTTGTGTTATAAGAAGATATTAAAAGAAAGGTTAGAATTCAAACAGTTGCAGTACAGCTAGAAGTATATGTCTAACTGTCTGTGTTCATGGTTCTGTAAGAGTCAGGAGCTGATTATAAGAAAGGACAAGACAATTAGGATTTCTTGCATGATTAGGACTTGCACAGCCTGTGATTTCTGGCTCCCAACCTGGTGCTTCCTATGGCAAGGAAGATTTCTATATCTGGATCTGAATGCACATAATATTGTACATCCTAGAGAAAACAGCAGCTCAAAGGCTGCCTGATCCTCCCTATTCAGGGGCAGCTGAAACAAAGCCTCCAGGCACTCTGGGTCAAGGGCAGCTGACCATGCTCATGAGAAGCTGCTAGAGCTTCCTCACTCCCAGACCCTTGTCGTTCCCCTTACCTTGTCCATACCTGGCAGCAGCAGGAACACGCAAGTATCTCAGAGGGTTCCCATGCATTCCTCAATGATCCTGGCCATTGTCCCCACAAGATCTAGAAGCTCCCAAAGCAGAACACAGAGGCTGCTGCACAAGCTGCTGCATCTGCTGCTGCCTCAGTTAGCTGTGCTCATGAACCTCAAGGAGGTTCGTGCATTTTATTCAGGATTCTCTAATAAAACTAAAGGGAGCAGAACCTGGGATTCCCCGATCATGCCTCATGACTTCGTTAAAGAATCAAATTTCCTCTTACTTGTTCTCCCGCTGGCCCCATAAATTTTGGGGGTTTGTCTTCACAGTCTCAACTGGAAGGAAGTAGGGGGTTCCTGCATATGTATTTAGTTAATAGCTAGCTGGTTCAGGTGCTCCTACTGGAAAAAGGAGTTGCTGAGCCTGAAGAACTTCAGGCTGAGGAGCTCAGATGTCCTCCATCCTTGTTGAAAACAATAACCATCACTGTTCTTATAGAAAAGGCAGTCTCCGGTCTGTCTCCTCTCTGTTCAAATGGAAAATGAGCCAGCTGCCTGTATCCAAAACCAGAATTCAGCTGCCTGAATCTAACTTTTGTATAGGTACCTACATCTAAGAGAGAAGGAGGACTTTAAAAACACTACTCTCATCAATATTTCCTGCTAAATACCTTTTACATCAACATACAAGTGTGAAGCATCTGTATGTTGCCTTCCACTGTACTGGGAATTGGGGTATGTCAATAAGGTGGCAGTAGACCTCTAGAATCAGTGACTCCATTCCTCTTTCTGTATTTGGCTTTTAACTGTTTGCAAACAAATCTCACATGTTCCCTTAATTGTCCCATGTGCATACTACATTACAGGGAAGGAAAGGCCTGGACTTAGATGAGGAACTCAAAGAGAAATCAAGTGTTGTAACAGAAACAATAGTCTGGAAAACATGTGTTTGCAGTAGCTCACTGAATAGAACTGAATACTGAAGTTGGATTAGGACTTCCTAAACAAGCATAACATAGTAATCTTGACAAGCCATGATGACAGTCTGGACAGCAGTTCTGCCAAGGAAAGCATCTGGATCATGTAAGACACAGATGTGGCCAGAGGTTATAGAAGGAAGAGTGGCAAAAGCAACACCCAGCCAATAGGTCTCAGTGAATAAGAAAATAACAATCTTTTAATTATGACAAAAAGTTTGTGATTAAAGACTCAGCATTTAATTATACTATTTTCAGTGGCTGCAAGTCTGTTTAGGACTCATAAACATGAAGCAGATAATACATTTGTCTTGTTCCTTAAATCACTAAACCACAGATTACCAGACCCTGGGTGACTTCAATAGGGGAAATACCCTCCATATTTCTCCTCCTTTTATTTGCCCTTCCTAAGCATTTACTATTTATCCCTACTAGAGGCAAGATCTGCTTGTATTGTGCATGGATTAGCGCAGGCCAAGTACCTTTCTTGATGTTGCAAAGTTTGAATGTGGTCACTGCTTTTGGAAAGCAGGGTATTAGAAGCATTAGCCATGTGAGTGCAAAAGAACAGTCTCCACTTAATTTACTAGGTATAGCTATAGGTATTTGGCTTGGCCCAGAATGGTGATTCTTACATTTTAAACTTGTGCAAGTCCACAGAATCATGAAAAATAAGGATGAAATGGACTCCTATATGTTACCTACTTTATACTTGCTCCAAAGCAAGATCAGCATCACCTAAACCACTCCACAGATTACTATCAAATCTGTCATTATCACACACTAGTATAATATGACGACATTTTTGCAAACCATTCACCATAGACTTTTTATGCAGGAAGAATTACACTTAGAAGTAGTTCTGCAGTGGTGGTGAACTGCCTTTTAATTGCTTCTTTCAGTGTATTCACCTGTAGGCAGTTCTTCCAAGTCATCTTCTCTGGAGGGTCAGCAAATGCATGGATTTTTATAATTATTTTTCATGTGATGAAGCTTTGAAAGAGTGCAAGGAGGAAGGTGATGATGGCTGGCTGGACTTGCATTCAAGATCATGGCTAACGCAAAGTGAAAGTAGAAAAGAATCAGATACTCCCTAATAAAACTGAGGACAACTCTGGTTAAACATCCCTTGTGGTTACATAGGTGGAAAAACAAGGCCTTTCCAACTTTCCAGATCTGCTGAGGCTGCCTTTGCTTGCATTAAGAAGTGGTGCGTGGTCACAGTCTTGAAACCTGCTGTGTTTCATTCTGCTACTGTTGAGTTCAAGATAGCAGAGCGATTTGCTCTCTCAGGCCCTGTAATACACATCCGATCTCCAGCAAACACTTTTCAACACAGTTTCAGTTTCAGAATGAAAACTGCCTTCAGAAATACAGATTTTCCTCTCCTGCAAAAGAAAAAAATCTATTTCTCCTCTCCTTTTTCCTTGGGAATCAAACCTTTAGAAATCACATCTTTTTCATTCCAGTCTACTCAGGAAGGCAAATAGAGGCTATTGTCAAAATTTATAACTTAACCATTAAATGAAATCTAGTTAGAAACCAACCATTTGGGAATAGAAAGTATCACAGGTTTCCATTCCAAGAACGTTGCCAATAGTAGCTGGAATTGGGAACACTGGCTTTGGTATGCTTTTTCTGAATATAACGCCATTGAATCGACATGTTCCTACGGAAAGTTTTCATATTGATGAAACTGCATTTTCTCATTAACAAATGCCAGGCCTAGTCCTGAGCACACGGAGTTAAGTTTTTGCAGCATCTCAAAAGAAAACGATAGATATGATTATCTCTAAATCATCTTCCCACCCAGTAGACGGATGTCAAAGATCAGCACTATTTCCAGCATTAAAACTTTTACAGCATCCTTTAGCAGCTTGTGCTTCAGTGTCTCTGTCTTTTCATTTAACACATACAATGCAGTGGGGCCAAACTAGCCAAAAACCCTTTGTGCAAAGCACTATATAATACACATTCAAAAGACATTCTTTTGCCTGCGTCAGCAGGACTACGGGAGAATGAAACCAAAATAAATGAATGTAGGATTGTAATGAGTGTATTCATAATTCTCCTAATGTTTAACGTACCATTGACTAGCAGGTGCTAGAAAGATCTGACTATACGCATACACCAGAACATTTCATGTCAGCTCAGCAGTATTTCTGTGGTCTTCAGTATTTTCTTCCAGCCAGAACTGGAGTCTCTGTAATCCTCTGAAGTCCTGTGTAAATGGAGCTGCAGTTCTGATCAGAATAGCAGCCCCCTATGTCCTTCTAAAGTTCATCCTTGCTTTTTGAGAGACAAATAAATGCTCTGGGCTGCTGACCAGGGGAAGGAAATGTCCAGTGCCTGTGCTGCAACATACAGTCACCAACATCTGCTGAAGAGAGAGCATGCCATCGTGTGGTGATACAGTCTCACCACATCAGTGTAATTTTTCACTACCATAGAGATGTAAACGAAGATCACTGTACAGTCAGGGAGGATCCTCCAGATCCCACCAATTTCCCTGCTCCCTCTAATTCACTGGAAGATTTCTCGAGCTTTTTTGTGTGTCTCTAGTATTGCTCCACTTAGCCACAGCTTTTGGAGACCACCGGTGGCAAAAAGAGCATACTTCGGCTGAAAGCTGGGGTGCCACCATGAAGATGTGACTTTGTCCCCTATAATGCAGGGAAGCCCCCCAGAATCACTACCACCCTCTCTGGGCCTTACCAGTCTCCTCACCCTTCTGTGATGAGGATGGTTTCTCCATGCCACAAGCCTGGTCAGCATCAGGGAGCCCAGGTCTATTCACAGGTTAGCTTTCTCATCTCCTCTGCACCTGCATGGAGCTGGGCTGGCACACGGAGATGGAGCTGGGCAGGAGCACAGTGCTCTGCCCTCTGCACCAGCCCTTTGTGATGTCTCTTGAGCATCACAGAGATAGGAGATGCCAGCTTCATCAATATAGTTCTGCTGAGAAGCTCTTGGCAAAGTGAATTTTGCCAGGTGAAGGTTCACTTTGGCTGTGGATGGTGGTTGAATTGCCCTGAGCTTACCCACACATGGCTCCACCCTACCTGATCTGTGCTTCTCCTGGCTAACTGGTGCCCACACTGGGTCCTTCCCAAAAGGGGCATCGCCATGGGGAAAGGGCTGCAGACAGAACCTAGGTGCACAGCACCCCACAACAATTTTAAGATCAATAGCCAAGCAAAGCAGGGCTATGAGGATGACAAATGTCACAGCATATTCTCAGAAGGATAACTCAGAAACAACCTTTATCCTGAGATGCACAAAGTCTGAGAAGTAGCCACACTCAGATGACTATTATTCATTTGGAAACTAGACATAACCACAAGATATCATCTGATGTTGATAGTATTAATGACTTACATACTACAGAATTCCCAACATCTAATTTTGTCCTTTGTCAATGGTATTCAATTGTAACACTTCTGCAGAGCTTCTTAGAAAGGTGAAAATGTGTTTCATACCCTGGAGAGAATAGATGGCAGGGAAAGGGCCACAATGGGATATGGGTGTCATCAAAGGGGAGGTGGGAAGGATTGCTGGAGGAAATCATTCGTCTTTGAGTAAGTTTTTGGAGGTGAAAGAGCTGAACAAAAGAGAGAGCTTTCCAGACTTTGCAAGAAGTTGGTACATCTTTAGAGAGTGACTTTTATGAATACTTTCTTGCCTGAGACATTTCCATCATCTCCAGACAGATTGTTTTAAATCTAATCCTTGAACCACTGCGCTATTGATCGCAAGCAGCCACAGAGAAAGTAATTGAATCTATCTTATTCTTCTCACAGTCTCCTCTCCCCTTCTTCCACCTCAAAAAGCCTCTCCTCTGATTTCCTTCTAGTCTGGCTCCATGTCCAGCTGATCCCTTCAGGTGACAGCACTCCTCACAGGAGAGGAAACACAACCCAGAAGCTACAGTATTTCCTTCCTCCCTCTAGATGGTGCCATGGGCTTTCCCTGGGTTACTTAGGACCTCCTAAAATCAAGGCTTTGGTGGCGTGAGATTCACCCACCTGCAAGTAGACCTCAGTGGTTGCTCTGGCAGGGGCTGTGTTGACTTATGGTTGAGGGACGGTATGTGGATAGGAAACATAATAGAAGGTTTAATCTTTTCTCTTTTTTTTAAAAAGTAAGTGCAGTCTGGGACAACTAGATGCCCTTCTCTGTTGTAAGATCTTCAATGTCTTCCCTCAAATCACTGGATTTCACCTTCTCACCATCCTTTCTTTATTGCCCACAGTGGCCCGTCTTGGTGCAATATGAAACAAGTTATGTGAGAGCATTAAACTGACCTTTGAGAGCCAGGGAGCAGGATTTATCTGTAGATAATGCCGTCTGAACTAACTGAAGACTTTTTATAGTCAAAGGAAGGAAATAGAGGTGGTTCCTGCTGGCCTAAAGTAGGTATCTGAAATAGGGCAGTGCTGCCATCACCAGAAAAGCCCTGTTTCTCTCCAGGGATTGGAAAAAGAGCCCCAGTTAAGTAGTTCAGGTATGTGTCTGCATGGCTGACATCTAAAGTTAGGTGAGATGAATAACATCTAAAAGTTCCGAAGCATCTAAAATCTAAATGGCATTTATTTAGTCTAAGTACTAGGCACAATACAGGCAAAACATAGACAGAAATGAATAGCATCATTTTATTGTGGTAAACCTTGAAGGACATTGTAATCGCAGCCCACAGGAGTGGTAGGTTCATTTTAGTAATGAAAAGATTAATTTTGAGCCAAATTAATCCTGACCTGAAGATGGTTCAGGTGTGGATCAGAGTCCAGTTTCATTGCTGGCCTGAAGAGTAACTCCAGTGAGACCAACAGGCTTCACTCTTGTTCTTGTGTAGATTTGTTCTGCTTTGACACATTATTACACCCAGAGGAGAAGATGGCAGAGAATCAGGCCTGAGGTTTGCAGCTTTTGGGGTCTGGGGGTCACAGTGAGCAGGAGGGAGCACAGCTGTGAGCAGAGAGCATGAGGAACCTGTCCAGAGCTCCCAGGCACGCCTGGGATGGCGATTGCAACAAGTCCCACTAAGGGGTGCACTTTGCCACCATTATTTTTCGTCTCCCTTCCTTCTCTAGGTGTCATGAAGCAATAAAAGTGAATATACCTTTCCAAGAAAGGATTTGTAAGTGTAGCATTGCAACTGGCAACCTGCAGCTGCAGTTTTAATGGGGAGGCACAGCCTTCTCTAGTCTTTTTTTTTTTCCTGGGAAATGCATGAATTGCTGTTTTCTATGTCATTCCGAAGCAATATCATTTGTAATGTTTCTCCTCTATTTTAAATGGGGGAGTGGGAGGAAATTGCTTGTCACCCAGTGGCAATATGCAGCTTGTATTTACATGGGAAAGCGATAAAATTGATCGTTTCTGAACTGAACAAAAGTCACTTGGCTGGAGTTCAAAACAAAAGGGCATGTGGGCAACACTGCTTTCTAATCCATAATGGAGGGGACCGCTAGGCACCGGTCTGGTGTCTGCCTTGGGCAGGTCATTTACTCACCCACATTTAATTTTACCCACATGAAAACAAGGTTCTTAACATGAATGGGTTTCATAGAAGTCTTGTGATATTTAATTAGATGGTCTTGTAAAACTCAAGAGATCTCTGAATGGCAGAGTAGAAGTATCTTCATCTGATGTGCAAGTATTAAAGCAGAGACATCCAGAGACCGCTAATAGAGCACTGCGTACAGTTCTGACACAGCTTGTTTTTAAAACCATGTTGAAAAAGGAATGGCAGTAAGCACAGAAAAGAGCCACAGGTTCAAGGGCTGGGAAAAACGCCTTACACCGGGAAGCCTTTAAGAATTTATTCTGTGTAAAGCGTTGGGGAGTATTTGAGAGAGCAAATACATTTATGAGAAAATAGCAAGAAATACTGACAGGCTTTTGAAGCTCTTAAGGTCATCATAAGAACTAGTACGTGGAAACTAAAGCTGAAGAATTACAAATGAGAAGCCGGCATGTCTGCTAACAGTGGACATGCATAACCACTGTGCAAGCTAACAGGAGAAGCAGTGAGCATCTCGCACTGCAAATCTTCAGAGCAGCACTTGGGAGTCTTGTGCCTCAGCCAAACACAAGTCACAGGCGTCCTCCGGGCTCGCCGCCGGTCTCACAGGCTGAAATGTAAAGGCTAGGGATAGCAGAGATCAAATTAGCTGAGCTCAAGATCCTTCCTGGCCTTAAACAACCTGCACTCCTGAATCTAGACTGGGATAAGAAAGTGCAGGTTCAAAGGAAACAAAGGGACGCCCAGTTCACCATCCCTGAGAAACACATTCAGCTGTAGGAAAGAGTGGGACAAAGAAAAACTCCAGTTATCCAGTAACTATCCTCAGTGGCAAGTCAATTCCTATTTAACTGGCACTGCATAGAGGGAAGGCTGGTGGAAATCATTAAACCTGCACAATCGGTTGTTTCAGTAATCCACTGGAAACTTGGAAAGCCAAGCTTAGCCATAGCAAGATGAAAGGATTTTCCTTCCCACGTTGTGACCCAGTAATGAGAGAGCAGAGATGGTTTGCTGATGGGAATGTTAAGTGCTGTGATTTTTGAGTGAGACAAGGCTTGTGGGGAGAGTTAACATCTTTTATTAGATCAACTAGTATAGCTGGAAAAATTACTTGAATGTTCAGGCAGTCACTTCTTCAAGGCTAAGCAGAGATCCTATCTCTTTTTACCAGCTGTAGCATCTGATCAGCTTAAAAATATTATCTCTGTCCACAAACTCTGTCCCAGTTGTGCCCTTAGATCATGATGGTTAAAACAGCTTTAACCTTAGAGACTTTAAAAGCCATTTTCACTTCATTCAGTCTCTTTTTCTTCCAAGTTAGGTATTTATTTACACAAATCTCTCAGAAATAACATTTTTTTTTCCTCCATTGTGACATGAACCCCTCAATATATTTTTATGGCTTAACTTCGCTCTGGCAAATGCCATCCCACTCCCTCTGGCTGTATCCACCATGTGCAGTGCGAGGTCAGGCTGGAGAGCAAAGGCAGGAGCACCCCAGCGCTGGCTGGGGAGCAACCCAGCTGCTACGCCCAAAGAAGATGCCTGAATAACTGCTTTGCAGGCAATTCACCTTTCTGTGAAGCAGGCACATCTTAAACAGCTTGGGTGACTCAGGGCCTAGAAGTGCCCAGGTCCAACTTCATTTTTCTCAGTGCATTTTCAGTCACTAGGAAGACCAGCTCAGGTGCACCGCTTTGCCCCACAGAGACATGACATTAGATATATGTATCCCATCTCGAGCATCCCTTGCATTTAATCTCATAGAAGGCATTAGACTCTTTATGCCCATTGTCCTTCTCCCCTCTCCGGCTTGCCCAGAACTCTGTCTGAAAACGTGACTTATTGCAGCCAAGCTCCCCCATGTTTTCATAAGGAGAAAGATGCACCAAGAGTGCCACAGTATAACCAGAGCATTCACATTTGTCAGTGGTTGTCAGAAGAATAGACAAGCTAGCAAAATATGCACCTGAATGTAGCTACTGTATTTTCTGAGGGACCATTTCTTTCTGCAGAACCCATAAAATGTGTACTGCAGCTGTAGCAGACCTCCTTAGAGACAAATGGCATCTGAAAGCATACCTCGATGCAGCAGCACTGCCGGGAAAGCAAGTTCAAAGGCATCCAGCTCTCTCCGGAGGATACAGCTATGTTAGACCCTGCTGGATAGATGACTAGGTACCTGTTTTAGCACCAAAGTATTACAAAGAGCTTTTTCTGCCTCAAGGCAGTAATTTGCTGAAGCACATAAGGCACATTTCCCATTGGCAGGATGAAAAGAAAACTTTCACCCCATTTTTTTTCAAAACACTACATTATGTCATCTATGAAAAGAGCTCTATTGTACATGTGGGCCATGGCAAATATGGATGGAAGAGAACTGAAATGACAGCTTGTGGTGCTTGTATAAACACACATTAACCCTGTATGTCCAGGGTTTCACATGAACTCAAAGCCTGGCTTATACCAGATGCCTTGAATTCCAATCGGTAGGTATTGTGCGGCTTTCTTGTTGTGTTTTCTTAGCGTGAAACTGGTGAAGTGCCTTGTCCATTTTTGTTTGCTTTATAGCAAGACTTGGAGTTCAGAAAAAAATCCTGAGTTTTCCTCTTGTGGACAGATAGTGTGCTGTGTTGGTTTCCCATTTGTACACGTTGGTGAATATTTTTAATCTAGATTGCAACCGGGAAGATACAGAGCAAAAAGTAAATTAGATTTTACCCAGGCTAATTCTTCTCTCATTTCCTCCAATTTTACACCAGTGACATTAATACGGTTAGGTTTTGATTTACGCTAGTACAAGTGAGAGAAAAATAGGGCCTTGAAGATTTGGCTTTAATTCAAAGCAGCTGGGCAGAAAAAAGGTGAAGTGGGAAAATCTTATTTTCGAGGAAAATGAGAGCTCTCAGAGCCATTAGCTGTCCCCAAAGATATCTGTTTTAATGCATTGCTTTAAAAGTGTAGTTACTAATTCTTGTTGAATCTAAAACCCACCATGAATGACTTGCTTGCTTAAATCAAGAAGTTAGTAAAATGCCCAGGACAGGCTGGAAGATGTTCACTTTTAACTAGAGTTCACACATTTTTCATCTTACCCATTTCTCAGTGCTCAGCCTGGATCACCAAACAGAGGAATTTATTTATTTATTGTTAAACTACTGAAATAAACAAGCTAATGCAGCAGATATAATTTAACAATTAAAATCATAGATGTTATTCTATATAAGCTAGGAAATGGTTTCTCACACGTTCTGCCAAAGTTGCAGCCTTTGCAATCCGGTAACTTGCTGAAAATTGCTGTTAGCTCTTAATAAGACCTGGGGGAACTGAGTAATTTGCTGTGTTGATTAACATGCATTAAGTAGAGGGACAATAATTCTCTTGTAATAGAAGCTGTGATTTAACAGATAAGAGCACAATCAAGTAGGTATATGAGTCTGAATCTGCATATCAGTTTTATATCCTCATCTTTCATGGCCACTTTGGACACTCAATACCTTTTACTGTGAAATCACGTTCATTTAAACCCTGCATATGTGTCTCAGTGCCTGCCTTTAAGCACTGCATTTTGATAATTTTTAATTTCCTAGTATTTTCTAATCTGCTTGGCATCATTTCACTGCAGTGGTGGTTTCCACATTTTGGACCTCTGGGTGTCCATGATGGCTTCTGGGGGGTGTTGTCATGACACAGTGCAGAGCAACAGCTTTTTATTCCCCCAGGGCTGCAGATAATCCATATTTATGCATCTGAGAGCAGGCTTTTCTCTTGAGCGGCTGTTATTCTGGAAGCTGGTCAGGAGCCATCTATTATGTGGGGCACAGTGCATTTCCACAAGCGGCAGTGCTGGAGGATTTTCTATTTGGATGTGCCTGCCAGGGAACCGCTGGAGAAAGATGGCAAAGGTGGTAACTCAGAGGCAGAAAGTGCTGTTACAGCAGGCACACGATCATGAAACGTGGAAAAGCTCTTCAGGGTTGCACAGGCCCCAGCGGTGCCACCAGCGGCGACCAGACAAGGCCGGCAGTGAACAGAAGGAACCATGTTGGTGCACCGTCAAAGCCATGCTAATATACGCGCTGCTTCCTGCAGCCGAAAAGTCAGACACCTTGGGCCAATTTCTTCTTTTTTCTTTATTTTTTAAACTAAAGGAGGCAAAACACAGTCACTTGTGATCAGCTTGACATGGCAGACCTGGAAACAGAACACTGTCCCTCTCCTATCTTTCTAGCCCTGATAGTCAAACGCAGACATGGATTTCCAGGGTGCTACCTTGTTTCCTTGGCCATGAGCAAGTAGCGCACCATGGGCTCCATCTTGTGATGGAAATAATCAAGAAGACCTCCAGCTGTGAATTACATTATTGAAAGAATTTAGTGAATTTGGGCAGGGCTACACAACCTGTAACTTCTCCAGGGCTTGTACAGCATACTCGTCCTATTTGGTAGCCTTTCACATGCTGGCGGAGCACATTACAGACCTCCTTGTGTGGTATGTCCCCAAAGCCACCAACAGGCTGCCAGAGGAGCACAGTTAGATATGGCTACTGCATGTGGTATACATTAGCAAATAGGGTGTTTTGGACCTAACTGGAACCCCTGTGGCTCCTTAATATTGAATTTGCTGTGCCGAGAGCAAAAAACAGATGGTTTTATTCACCATGCCGTCTGTTTTCTGCAGTAGACCCTTTAACAGCTCAGGCAGAAACGCTGGATCGTTCAGGCACCTGAGGGAATTGTCAAACCCCAGATCCAGACCTTATCACTCACCCTGCTCACTTCCTATGTGCTACAGCCCATTAACACCACTCCTCTCCAGACCTCAGCATGTTCAGCTCTGTAGCAGCAATGAGCTACACAGCCAGCTCCACCGCTTTCCCTTATTGCACCATCATCTGCTAAACGCCTCACCTAAAAGATTATGCAATTCAAAAGCCAAAAATAACTTATTCCCTGCTCTTTAGGGTTTTACGGTTGGCTGATACAGAGCAAAGCCTGGGACCGAGGGACAGAGTGCAGATTAAACTGAATTTAGGCAACAATTATTCTTTTCCTCTTCAGAAGAGCCACACAGGGAGGGACTGTATTTTCTCGCCTTTGTCTGGCTTGCACTCTCATTCCAAGGGAGGAGAGAGAACGTATTGGTGCCCCAGCAGACCTCGTGAAGCAAGTTGTTATTTTTTTCATTTAAATCACAGTTCATACAACCCTGGAGTGAATGAGCTGCTACCTGAGGGGTCACAGCCTCCATGCAGCCATGTGTTTTCAGCTGCTTGGCCAAATGTCTTCTTGCTCCTAAAATATTTGCAAGCATTCTCAGAGCGAGGAAAGGGACTTTTAAAAAATTATTGCAAGAGGTGAACCTCCAGTTCAACAATATCTACAGAACTGTCTTCTTAGCAGCTCTCAAATGCTAAAGGAGACACAGGTAGCCTCCAAGGAAATCCTTGGTTGGGGACACTATGGGACTGTGGGCATGACAAAGAAAAACACACTGGCAAGGCAGTTCAATGGAACCTGGGTTTCAGCATTAGCAAGACTGCTATTGTAGGTATGCACTGTCTTGCATTAAGTTTGTTTCCCAGATGAGTCTGAAACAAGCAGTCTTCAGATGTCAGCTGTCTTCTTAGCAGCTCTCAAATGCTAAAGGAGACACAGGTAGCCTCCAAGGAAATCCTTGGTTGGGGACACTCAGTAGAAGATGATTCCTCTTTCAGAACTGAACTGAAACCTCAGGAGAAGGTGGAGCAGCAGACAAGAGATTTTTCTCTAGCAAAATCTCTCACAATTTCCTTTTTTTTTTTTTTCAGTCCCTTCTGGGCTGAAAATGCAATGCTCTAAATTTCATAATGGAATAGAAATTACCCAAGTTGTTTCCCTTTGAACAGCCTTGAAGCTAATACTCTTTGATACACTTCACATCAGTAACACAGAAGCATTTCATATGAGGTTTTGTTTTCTTTACTCCTCACTTCACTGGCACCCAACCAATGAAAAATCATGCAGGAAAACATGGGAAACACTAACAGGAAAATGGAAGCAAAACCCCCAAAATCAAACACACCCGTAATAATTCAAAATAAAGGCAACATTTAAAAAAACTAACTGGATTCAGGACATTCTTCAAACATGATTGTACCATTTCTTAATACTGGTAATCCTTCAGACAGCATCAGGAGGATTTAATATGAGATTACCTTCCTGAAGAGCATGCATTCATATGACACGTAAGACAGTTGCTTATAATAAATATCCAAGAACTCCTGGCATATTTAGCTTATTTAAGGGCATCTGAATTCAACTGTGGGAACGAGATGTGGCTCCAATAGTATTTTACTAATTATGTACTATGAGTTTGCTCAGATTGTTTAGATACTTAGAAACTGGGAACCACATACACAGAGACACCCACCTCCACAGACACCCTCAAACCCTGAGGCCAAGATAGAAAAGGACCTTCTGCATAGTGCATTTTTTTTGCATGCCCCAAACTTTTCCATACATGGCTGCATGCAAGTGAGTTGTCATCTAAGAACTGTTGGTTGGAAACTAGAATAACGTCCACAAAAATACAAGGTTGAAAAAGCCCTCAAGGATTTTACACATCACTAAAACACATGAAGCACAAGAGCCACCAGCTGTGTTTGGAAACCAAAGCTTGCTGCTACTCTGGCTGTCCCAGACAGGTGGTCCCATGGCTTGCAATAAGATGAGTCTTAAAAGCCCTGAAGACCTGCAGTTGTACAGCTAGCAAGTCAGACCAGACCCAGACCCTGTCCATCCACAGCCTTCTACCAAGTCGCTTTAAAACTGAAGAGGCTGTGGATCAGAAGCTTGAGGGTTATAAGTGACCTCAAGGTCACTGGAACCAACATGTCACCAAGGTTAACAAGACAGCAGATACATTGATATTAGGACTCCAGCCTGCCCTCAGTCCCTGACTTCTCCATTGGCCTCATTGCCTATGAGATGGCTCACGTTCAGGCTCAAGTATGGCATATGCTGACTCTGCAAAGAAACAAGGTTGCTGGAGGAGAGTACCCTGAGCTTGAACCCGAACCCCCAGCAGGGCAATGGCTTGCAAACCCAGGACTGGTCTTGTCTGAGAGACCACCTGGAGCCTCCATGCTGCACTTAACCACTCTTTCTCTGCCCTGCTCCCCGACTTACATGCAAGCATTGCCACCACCATGTTCTTCTCCAAAAAGGGAAGAGCAGCAACATCCAGCATGGGAAACCAGGCACTCACCCAATAATCCCCAATGATTACCCAATTACTACCTGAACTTGTGGTCAGAATAACAAGTTTGGCCAAAATACTTTATTTCCCTTCACACTCAAACACATTTTTAAAGGTCTAGGAAGGCAACACTACTAGCTGGACACTTTCGAAAGCAAATAAAATAAAATGGGGCACTGAATTGTTTCAATAAAGGAGGAGATTCTAGCTTGCCTTTTGCCTGGGACCACTCCAACCCTTCAGTTTGTTTTTATCCTGAACACTTGTCCTCAAAGACAGCAGAGAGACCAGCCCTTCCCCAGGGGTTTAATCCACGCCAGAGCCTGGCAGTGTTCCTCCTCCGGACAGGCAGCCCTCCTACACGATGTCTTGAGAAACAGCTGCTGTTTCAGAAGCCAACTCATGTCATGACCCTTCCCATATACATTTTTGCTCTTTGCTAAAAATACCATGGTCCCTTTCAACCCACGTGCCCTGCTGGAGGGAGAAGAACCATTCACCAGGCTCCATGCTGTAGCAGAGGGTGCTTTGATGGCCAGCAGCTCAGGGATGGGATGTCCCATGATCCCAGTCCTGGGATTTTTTTTCCAACGTTTCAAAGGACCTTGCCAGTTCCCCTCTTTGAAGAGCACCAGAAGGATATGGGGTGACAACCACAGCTCCTGCAATAGGGGCAGACCTGTGATTTCCTTGCACATTTACAAACCTCTGATTACTTGAAAATTTTCACACAGTTCTACAGCTGAAAGGGACAAGGCTGCTGTCTCTTCTCTCCTCATTCAGCCACTCTTCTCCTCAGGCCTGGGGATCTCTTCAGGCTCCCTAAGACCTAGTGTAGGTGATGGGGTTTCCAGTACAGGGTCTGAGAAGTGTGGGAACTTTGAAAGAGGCTTCAAAGAGTCTGCAAGTTAGACATGGAGCCACATGACTTGGTCATAAGAAATACTGAGCCTCTCTGGAGGGTGCCTCACCACCAGCCTGTGCTAGTGGGAAGAAGGAGCACCATCTACCTGGCACAGACTCAGTGTCATGCTGGAGGGGCTATAAGTGTCATCCCCCTCCGATCTCTCACCAGGGCCTCCCACCACAGCAGATGCAGCTCTACTCTCTGCTTCCTTTGCTGCAGATGCATCTGGCATGGCCTCCCCCTTGAGAGCTGTTCGCAGAGACAGAAAAATAATTAATGGAGAGAGAAAGCATCCCCTGAACTGGAAAACCTGACTAGAATACTGGAAGCTGGCTCTTTTCTTGGGTCTGGAGGTGGGGGTAATGTGCTGTGGGTATAACATGTTTGGTAAAACACCAATGCAAACACCAAGGGCCTTGAATTTATAGGCTTTGGGAGGACAGCTGGGGTTTTCTCAGGCTTCCTCAGTGGGTGCTGGTGTTTGGAAAGCATCTGGTTACAGAAGCGCTGGCACCCAGACTGGACATGGTGCCCACATATCTGCAAAAATGTGGGACATCAAAGATGATGCATGTAGGGGGTGGCTACTTGTCCACCCCTTGGAGAAGGAAGGGCAGCTGAGTTAGCCTGGTCCCGGGTGGGTTAAAGAACAAATCAGCTCCTTACAGGAGCAGAGGGAATTAGGAAACTTCTGGGAGAGAAAAGCAATAAACCTCAATGAAGCAGGCTGAGTCGGAGGCCTTTTAAAGAGTGACTCAGCCACTGTCTAGCGATTCTGGGTACGACTCCATGCTATAAAGAGCTCCTAAGCGGAGGTGCTGAGTGATCGCTTTATTGTTTCTTACAAACCTTGCTGTGAAATCCCTGTAAATATGTTTATGAGCTTGTTGGGGCGGCTTCCCCGCTGCTGACTGTACTGTAAATAAACATGCATGCCTTTGATTCGCGGAAGTTCGTCTTCTGGACTCCATTATGGTCCCTGGCTCTGCTTCCAGTTCAGACATGGGGCCCCTCCTGCCCCAGCTCACAAGGAGCATGACATTTCTCCTCTCCAGCGAATAACTAGAAGAATCAGTGCACATGTTTAGGATTACACATCCCCATATGGCAGCCTCACTTGCCTCCCCCTCCCTTCTACTTCCCCCCAGAAGAGCTCTGTCAACCTCACCAGCTCTGGAAAAACAGCCTGTGGGAAGGCCACCAGGTCTGGAGACAGCTTGCATGCACTGTCCTCCTTCCTCCCACACGGCAAGGACATTTGGGCATGACCCCCTGAGCCTGGGTAAGCAATGCAAGGTTTGGGGGATGCATGTTGCCTGCATCCAAGGCAGATGTTTGCTAGCATGTGGTGCATCTACATTTGAGGGCACCCTCAAGAGACTGTATGTATTTTAGCTTACACCCTGCAGTGTGCTTGGAGCAACCCATGCCAAAGCAGTATGACCGAGGCCAGCTGACAAGGCCAGCTGGCAAGTCCGCCACCCCGTGTTGTCTGCCCTATCCTCCTGCACAGCCAAGCTGCCTCTGTACCATCGCAGCTTTGTGTTCAAAGCAAGCTGAATTTTCTGCTGTTTTACCCTAAAAGCCAGGATTTTGTGATGCCAGGGATGTTCAGGCATTGCCGGTTGAGTGGCCAAGACGTCTGTGCAAAGAGGGATCAACACAGGGAGCGACAAATCCTCCTCAGCCATCCCAGTGCAAGCTGTCCAGCTCTCAGGGAAGGATTCTCCAAATCCCAACACAAACCTGAAGGCAGATAATTGTTACATATATTTGGGAGTTCCCTGCCATTCTGGTATGTCTGTATAAATGAATGGTCCCAGCACACTCAACATGCCCATGAACTTCAGTGAAACCTCCACTGAGGCATCCTCTTGTCTCTAGCCAAACTAGCCCCCAGCCAGGGCTTCTTCAATATCAGATGGTGTGGCACTAAATCTGGATTCCTAACCACAACATAAAAAAAAAGAAAACTTAAGGTGAAGAAAACATCTCAGAAATGCAACAGCAGCAAAGGGAGATTTTATCAGTTTCTCTGCTTCCACCCACTCTCCTATTATGGAGTTAAAATATGGGGTTGGTCCAGGAAACAATATACATCAAAATAAAAGAACCAGGATATTTGCCCATCAGTATAAACCAAACAAGAGACACACCAAACATCACAAAGAATCCTGAAAGCAAGGAAACCTCTTGTGTGCTCAGCGAGCAAAAAGCTCCTATTTTGTGTAATGCCTTGCAGCCCAACTATGATCTGAAATGTTTGAAGCATAACTTAATAAATTGTTGCAGGCATAAACAGGAGACCAGGGAGATATTTCTTAGCTGGCTTTTGAAATTAAACAGAATCAGTGCTGCAGGACAGCAGCTCCAGAGGACAAAACACTGAACAGAAATTTCTTGCAGGGAAAAAAAGGACCTGCTTGTAAGCAAGGACCTTGAGGAGGTTTAGTATTATAAGAGGCTGAAGCTGAGTAGGGGTGAAAGGTTTAAGCTGATATGCACCTGCATGTCAGCATGCCTGTGTCTGAGCATCTGTGGCAACGAGTTTGTGTACACAGAGAATTGGGTCTTAACCAAACGGCAGACAGTGGCCCTGTAATTAGGGCACTGGGCCAGGATTCTGTAGGCTAGCTCAGGTCAGGGCATATTTCAGCACATTATGTTCTGTAGCATCTAGGCACTGAATTTCCACCCATGCCAGTGGGGAATCAGGTGTTGGTTTTCAAGTGGGAATGTGGGTCTCCAGCTTTCTGAGTCCTCCAAGTCATCTGGATCCTTTGTATTCATCTTGTGGGTCTCCTTTCCCTATCTATAGGACAGGAATAATAGTCCCCCTGTTCTCCTGCCTGCCTTGGCTATTTAGGTTGCTGGTGTCACTGCGTGGAGATTGTCTCCCACTACAGGGTCCTATTCAGACAGCTCAGTAGTAGGATAAACTGAGGGCCCGGGAGTATTGTGCCAGACATCCCCATAGCTGCCAGACCCCTTCTTTGCCCAGGCAGGGAGAAAATTAATCAGGATACCAGTCTGGCACCAATAGCAGCTGGATCTCATTTGGACCACCTACACATTGCGAGGGTAAGGAAACCGTCTCCAATTATTTTCAAAAAAACAATCAGAAGAAACCTATCAACACATCTCCCTAATTTCTGCCTCCGCAAAAATGTCTATTTTGTGTCTCCTTTTTTTTTTAATCTCCATTTTTCATTCGTGGTTTTCAACTAAACATCAAGCATAAACGAGTCAGATGACTGATGAAGAGGAGAGGTCTGCTGCTTGATGATTTAGTTTAATGGTTTGACCTTGGGGTCTCAGACTGGTATCTACAACACAAAAAGTTCCCACCCATTCCCAGCTGTTTGTGAAGATCTCCAGGGAGGAACAGAGCAGGAGCGAAACTCCCAAGAAAAAGCAAAAGCTGATAGTGCATTTCTGAGATATGTTTGCAGGAACATTCTGGGAAACGAGCAGGATTTGTCCAGTCTGGCAATTTGCAGTGCCAATGAACATTTTTCCAAAGCAGGCATCCAGCATATTTCTCCTAATGTGTTCACATCTTATATCTCTGGCTCAGTCTGCCTCCAAAGACTCCCATTTTTTGGAGAAACTCAGATCCTACTTTGAACTCTGGTGTAGTCCCATCCTTAATTTTAACTTCTAGTTATCTATCTGGACTATGCAACTCTAGTGAAAGCGAAATTAAGGGGACTTCCCTCTCCCAGCATGTGGTTGTCAATTGATCCCAGAAACAATTCAGATTTACTGCTCCCATTTGATGGCTCATGGTAAAGGAATTGGCTCCATAAGCAGTAAGTCAAAGTTGGGAAGAGGCAGTTGCCTGAGCAATGTGACTGATGGCCACAGACAGAAATACTTTCCTCACTGTTTTGCAGGTCAATTGCTGCACCTTAGACCTCAAACAAACATATGGTGACTGACCTTCGGATGCTGACCTGGAGCCTCGCCTTTCATCTCTCCCTACTGTTCAAGTCTTCCTCTCTCTATTCTCATCCAAGCCATTGCAAATATTCCTCTTTTCATTTTCTCCTCCCCTTGCTTTGGCTCAGCCAGGGCCTGAAGACTCAAGACAGGAATCATTCAGCGTAATTCTACACCCTGTGTTATGCAGATAGTCAAGTGAATGATCTAGTGGTCCCTTCTGGCTTGAAAATCTCTTCAGGTTAAATGTGTAACGGTAATGCTAATGTAGACATTTTGCAGATGCTTATTTCAGGATATCCACGTTTGCAATTCGCTTTATTTGGTGTCTAGGAATAATTCAGTTCCCAAACCAGCACTGACAACCACGTTTGTGAATTTATTGGCAATCACTTAATTCAGTTTAAAACAAACTTAGAAATTCTTGTCCATCTTATTTTAATATGTATTACTTATTCATGCAGGCCCTAGAAACAGGAGCTTTGGACAAGCGCATTGCATTACTTAGCATGTCTGAACGTTATCTTTTAAATAAGTTGGTTGAAGCATATTAGCTAGTGAGGAAATTTATAGTCCTTCTCCCCTAGTCTACAGGACTTGAGTGTCAAGAGAAGCCAGACCAGTACTTCTAACCAATATGATATTTACCTCAAAAAACAATAAATCAGATAGCTTTTCCCACTATGCAAGACATTTTGTCATGATGTTAAGCTCTTACAAATATTATCTGTTCCAGAAGATGGTCATCCAGAATCAGATCTAAAATAGTCTGGGTTTGAGTGCCCATTCTCAGCTCAACAGCATTACGTGCCTTGCAGGATTTGCTCTGATTGTAAAAATGAAGCTTGAAGTAAGTTACGAATTTATGTGATTCACAGCTCCTTTAAGTGGAGGTTATTCTTCCCCCTTCTGCCAAAAACATCTCCAAAAGATCTGGTGCCAGGCCGTCCTCATAACTGGACACAAAATCAACCCCAAAAAAGAGGGGGCGTGGAAGGAGAGAGAGATAAATGTCTGGTTAATCCAAACACTCCTTTATCCCTCAATCCAGATGCTTAAAAGATTTAACAAGAGGAGAGCTGCCATGTAGCCTGCACATATGTGCTAGAGAATGGTTAATGTGCCCTAAAGTTTGATAATCTGAATAAAAAACGGATTTGAGAAATTGATTTGGATTAACTTGATCTGCATTTTAGTGAAAAGATTTGGAATGCTAAACAAGCAGCTTAGCCACGATTAACTCATTTAAACACTTTCACAGCTAAATGTATTCCCAATTCCCCAAGCTGCCGGAGCTTTACCCGTTGGGGATTAAGCTGAACGTCATCTGGGCGTTCTCCTGCCCTTCTCCTCCATGTCTGCTCATTCTGCAGATGGCTTCTCATCATATCACCTCTTTCCTTCCTTTCACTGTCAGGGGCTGGAGAAATCAAGATGTGGGAATTTCTCCCCATCCATTCCCATCTGGTTGTGATTTCCTCCTCTTATTGTCTGGTGGTAAAAAAGATGATCCGAGTCACACTCGATTTGCCAGGTCACTGAAGAAGCCCAAGGATGGAGAGTCAGCCATGCGGCTGCTGCCTTACACTGACATGCAAGTCCTTCAAGGGGAAGGGGGGCCTGGGTCCACCTCTCTGCTTAGAGACTAGCCAGTAATAAGCACAAGTCCTTGAATTATATATGAACACTCAGAGCAGTCCTGCTGCTTTCTCCTTGCCTCTGGGCCTGTCAGGACTCATTGTCTATGCCTACACTAGTAAACTAAATGAAACGGGGACAGAGGCCCAAAAAGTGTCACGCAGCCATCCACGCTGTTACATTATTTGCATCCCCCTTGGCACCAGTCAGACTTAGGCCAACTTGCAGTGCATGGGCACGACTTACAGGTTAGCAAAGAGCCCAGTAGGCAATTTGGATGCAACCATCCTGGTTTGGGGATTAGAGGAAATAATATAAGCATAAATTGCACAAATTGGCCTCAGAGCCAAAGGCAGCTCCTCACCCATTTTATCTGCTAGTGTAGATGGATGCTAATGGCAAACTAAGAATACCACAAGGCAGTTCAGGAGTTCCTTGATGTGACGGAGATGCTGAGGAGGGGGCAGTGGTGTTGGTGAGGGTCAGTCAGTGCTGCTGGGAAGCCAGCGAAACGTGGTTCAGCTCCCTGTTTGCCACAAAGAACGATCCGCTCTGCCTACAAAAAACTCATTTTACACCATAGGTTGCAGTGCATTCCTGTTGTTTTGGGATAAGGAGCAAGGCTATTTGCTCACAGGTAACTCAGAACAGGCTAACACTGAGAGGCGAGAAGTCCTCCAAAGGTGAAATATTTTCTGTCCATTAGACAAAATGAGATATGAATTTCCAGCACCAGCGCTCACCAGAAGTAGTAAGTTTTTCACATAACATTTTTTTTTTTTAATAAAAGACTATGATTTTTTTAATCTCCACAGGAATGTTCTGGGGTTTTGTTTTGTCTTGTTTTGTTTCTTTCCCAAAGGAGAGGGAAGATCTGTTTTCAGGACTAAAAGCACCTGGAAATAAAATGCATGATTTATGCTAGACCTTAAAAAATTTATGCTTCGGCTCTTTGCATTTCTTGAGGCTTACCGGTGAAAACCGGCATTTTGTGTCCAGACGCAGCCTGTTACTAGGCAGATGACTAACCTTAAACTGCTTCTCAGCACAGACACACAAGCTGTGCTTTCTCATCCACACGCTTTTGCTTTAATTCTTTTTTGGCTTTACTGCTTTTTTTTACAGCTTCTCTTTATTTTTTTAAATTAAAAAAAAAAAAAAACCATACATAAAAGATGCACCAAAACAAAGTCTTGTGAAGAGAGCATAGTCTGAACCTCTCTGGCAGGATTAAGCTGCCCTTAGGACTAAATGGCAAAGTCTTGCTCCAAAAGCTCAGGCAAGACAAATTATGGAGAAAACCAAACATAATTAGAAATGTAGCTTCATTTACTCAAAATGAATCATGTCACTTACGTAGAAACTTCATGTTGCTACACCAGCCTGATGATTCAGTGCAACAACTATTGTTAAAATATTAATGTAAATGCAGCATTTGTCAAAGGCATTGGATTCACTGTCCTCTATGGTAACAGATTACAAAATGTGATGTAAAGGGAGTCTAGAGCTGCAGAGAGAAGTAGGTTCCTATCCTGAACATTTAACTCTGCTGCAGTCCTCAGGACCCACCAGCGCTGTCTCTGAACCACCTCCATCCAAAGTTCTTCAGAGCTTCAAATTTCTTTCACTGGCCCTATGCAAAACCATTCAGACATTATGTTGGCTTCTAGTACTTGGATCAGAGGCAAACCAGACCTTGAAGTCTCTGAAGCACATAGGTCCGAGAGAGACAGTCCCCTACTTATTCACAGTGCCACCATGAAGCACATGGGAAACACATTGCTCCAGATCCCACTGGCCAACAGGGCCAAAGTACTGGGTTACAAGGATGGGAACTGTCATGAGTGTCCCCTGATAGCTGGTACTATCCATGCTCTTGTGTCAGCTACGTTGTGCCACTGTTTCTGCTACATTGAATGCTCAGTTTATGAACATAGATGCAAAAGAGGAGAAGAATATTATAGCCCACTAGTTTAGGATATGAACCTGGGATGTGGGGTGAGGGGTGTTTGATTATCCAAGCTATGAGAGAATGAGCATGGATATATGGGCAGAAGACCTTACATGGAGAAGACCTAGAAACACTTGCCTTAGAGCACACTACAGTACCCAGGATCTCCCTTCTATGTGGATAGACTCACAACCAAGCCAAGTGAGAACTGGGAAAATGTTGCTATATCAAGGCTGAATACTTTAAGTACTAATGTCTTCTTGGATGGACTTGAGCCAAAGCTGCACATGTCCTGTCACAGAACCTGCCTACAAAATCAACCCTGATGGGCAATAGCCTTATTGCTGCAGGCCTCAGGATGTAGTCATGAGCAGCATCAAGGTTCAGGTAACTTGCCTTCTGTATCCTTCTATGACACTGTGTGGCAACCGAGCAGAGGATCTGGATGATGCCCAGAAAAGCCCTCAGAGAACAATTAATCTGTTCTGCCTTAGATCTCAAGATGAGCTGAATGACCTTCCAGAGGTTCTGGCTTCTCTATGTTGACAGCACCAGCAAAGACTAACTCACACTTAAATGTTTTATTCTTGGCTTAACTTAGGACAGATGGGTCCCACTCTTAGGTGTGTCATATCTAATAATTAGACATTTCCTTCACAACACTCTGCTGAGCTTCAGTTACACTTGGATGAAATATCCAAAGAACATAGTGCCTATTGCTCTCCCAAAACACACACATACGACCACCTTTGTCCTGGCACCTCCAAAATGCCCAGATCGCCAACTCTTGCCTGAAACCCAACAACAGCTTTAACCATGCTTTTCCTTATTTTATCAGTGGAACCTGAGTCAGTGTATTTTCTGAGCTTACCCACCGCATCAGGCCTTCTATAAAACCCAGCCCAAGGCACTAGCTAATATTGTGTAGTACCTGCATACGTATCCACAAGATGGGTGGTTTGTTTTCAAAGCCTCATTCTTCTTTCTTGGGAGTAGTACCTCAGTTGTCCACATCTCTTAGGCCACCTCATCTCATGACAGTGGGCTGTGTCTACTAGGGCCTTGTGTTTGTTCTTATGTGAAAGGAGGTTGTAGCGAGGTGGGTGTCGGTCTCTTTTCCCAATTATGAAGTGGGATGAGAGGAAACAGTTGCGCCAGGGAAGGTTTAGATTGGATATTAGGAAAAATTTCTTCACCAAAAGGGTTGTCAAGCATTGGAACAGGCTGCCCGGGGAAGTGGTTGAGTCCCCATTGCTGGAGATACTTAAAAGATTTTGGTTGACAGCCGCCTGAACATGAGCCAGCAGTGTGCTCAGGTGGCCAAGAAGGCCAATGGCGTCCTGGCTTGTATCAGGAATAGTGTGGCCAGCAGGACCAGGGAGGTAATAGTGCCCCCGTATTCGGCACTGATGAGGCCGCACCTCGAGTATTGTGTTCAGTTTTGGGCCCCTCACTCCAAGAAGGACATCGAGGTGCTGGACCGTGTCGAGAGAAGGGCAACGAAGTTGGTGAAGGGTCTAGAGAACAAGTCTTACAAGGAGTGGTTGAGGGAACTGGGGTTGTTCAGCCTGGAGAAGAGGAGGCTGAGGGGAGACCTTATTGCTCTCTACAACTACCTGAAAGGAGGTTGTAGTGAAGCGGGGGTTGGTCTCTTCTCCCGAGTAACAAGCGATAGGATGAGAGGAAACGGCCTCAAGCTGCGCCAGGGGAAGTTTAGGTTGGATATTAGGAAAAACTTCTTCACTGAAAGGGCTGTCAGGCATTGGACCAGGCTGCCCAGGGAAGTGGTTGAGTCTCCATCCCTGGAGGTATTTAAAAGATGAGTGCTTGAGGACATGGTTTAGTAGTGGACTTGGCAGCGATAGGTTAACGGTTGGACTCAATGATCTTAAGGGTCTTTTCCAACCTTAGCGATTCTATGATTCTAAGATGTGTAGACATGGCGCTTAGGGACATGGTTTAGTGGTGGACTTGGCAGTGTTAGGTTTATGGTTGCAGTCAATGATCTTAAAGGTTTTTTCCAGCTTAAATTATTCTATGATTCCATGATTCTGTGGTGGGCACACATACGCATATAGCACGGGGCAACAGGGAAAGGACCACAGCAACTAGATGCTTTTGAGTCTGACGCCTTGCTATATCATGCCACAGTCTGCCTCACACCAAACATGGGGCAGGCCAATCCAGTATATAAATTGTGTTTTGAACATGGAGTCCTAGAGCAAGTAAGAGATGAGGAGGCAATGCTGCAGATTAATATTGTATTAGATCTAGATAGATCTTTTATTTGTATTGTATTAGTATTATTGTTGTATTGTATTATATTGTATTAGATCTAGACTTCTACTGAGGGCTGTGAATTTACTTAGGTTATATAAGTTAGCTAAGAGTTAGGCATTGCAATGCCTAAAGCACATTATGGGCACATCTTCTAGACCTTTCACAAGAGGGGAGGGGGAAAAACAATGAAAAGTTGCCAACACCACTCCAAGCCAAAGCCTAATCCTGATGTACTCTGACTGAATAGTTATAGAGTGAGAGTAACTCTGTGGTAAATTATTTTCCCTATACTAGCTCAATTTCAAGGTTATTATTCAGACCACTTCAC
This sequence comes from Platalea leucorodia, assembly GCF_965183815.1. Classification (NCBI taxonomy): domain Eukaryota; kingdom Metazoa; phylum Chordata; class Aves; order Pelecaniformes; family Threskiornithidae; genus Platalea; species Platalea leucorodia. The sequence goes on along the minus strand of NC_138825.1, from coordinate 120,605,527 downwards.
TTCTTTCAGCCTAAACAAAAGCACTGATCTCTTTACTAGCACCCATGATTCCTTAGTTCTGTTTTTACGCTTCTGCTTTTAAAAGATTTTTCTTCCCCCAAAGCTCAACATGAGCATTATAAATTGCTTGCTGCACACAAGGAAATGAGCACTAAGTTGTGTACATGACTTTGCCTTTGGAAAAGCTGGAGCAGAGTTTATGAGAAAACTCTCAGGAAACCAGCCTACTTAATGATGGCCATGCCATGTTTTTCTGGCTATGATTAACACCGGAGAGCTGACATTGCTTAGCTCAAATGGTGTTTTCAGCACAGATCTGGGAAGGATCCAAAGCTTCTTTTTGTTAATTTGTCAGAGTGGATTAATTTTTCAGCAGCCCATTACTGGAATGCAGCCTGCCCAGCTTCAAGCTTCAGTGTGAGAAGCCAGTGATACTGAGCTGACAGCAGTCATGGGCAGACAGAGCCCAGATGTGGTACAGAGCTGCAGGAACATACCAATGACATCTGGAGATCAGCTTGCTGCTCATGAGTAAGACTTGGAGGGCATGTTTCAGCCGAAGCCTATCGACTTCCACAACCAAGCAATCAGTTCCCAAATGAATCAATCCCAGAATCACAACTGCTGGGTCTTGAATAATATCTGTCCTCTCCTTGCAGCCCTAATGGGACACCAGGAAAGAGAATACACAGCATAACTATTATTTCAAGCACTGGATACCAACCCTGAAATATTCCACTGAACAGTCTCCTGTTTAGCACTGGCTCTCTCACTTAACACCAATAAGAAGATGCGATCAGGATCAAATCCCAGGAACTACAGGTGACCAAGGAGAAGCTTGGTCTGAATCCAAACTCTGCATCATTGAGATAGTGAAGGACAAAGGTATCAAAATAAATGGTTGTTATCTCCAGCTACCCAAAGGTTGCTATAGTCAGATACCACTGCCCTCCGGTTTGTACGCACTGGTGGGGTGCTAGTCATGGCTCTGCTTCCTGCCTCCTGTTTGCAAAGCCACAACTGAGTCTAACAGACCCATATTGTTATTTTGTACGTGAGGTATCTGAAAAAACTAGGTCTGCTTCAGACATAGAGGTTTAGTAAAACCAGAACAGTACACTTTTCACTCCTGCAGATTCAGTGATTGTCATGGAGTTTTAGCTGATTTCATTGATGCATTTATTGGCTATCTTCTCTCTTGTACAACCTAACTCAGTATAACTCTATTGAAGCCAGTGCTATTGCATCTTATAATAGACTAAGGTAGAAGCTTCTCCGTAGTTCATTTGTTTTTAATTAACGAATCAATTGCAAGGACCTTCTTCACCTCTCGTGTACACATTCACAAAACAGATGAAACATCTACAACTAAAAATAATGTGATGTAAAAAAGCAGCGTGAAGTGAAAATCAGACCTTTTGCCATCTGTTCTCCTGTTGTTCTTTGTTCAAAAAAAGAGATCTACTGCATGCGCATCTGCTTTACCTGAATGAAGAAGCGTTTGCATACATCAGCATACATGTTGGGTGGGTTAAGCCTGAAATTCATGAGCAAATGACAATGACAATTGAATGAACAATGATAAAAGAGTCATTGGGAAGATTGAAATGTTAAACATGGGGGCAGATGGCTAGACCAGCAGTCAAGTCTTGATTTGGATACACTTTTTTTTCTATAAATGCAGGGTCACATTCTCAAAAGCTGCAGCTTTATGTGGCCAAAAACTACCCCTTATAAACCTCAACAGTCTGTGAAAAGAGAGTTGTTGTTTGATGCTGCCCCAAAGGATGCTGAGGCACACAGTCCTGCTCCACCAGAACTGCCCTACCCAAAATAACTGTTGCTCTTGAATTTTGGTGCTAAACTCTTTCTTGCTAAACTTTGCAGCTTTCCGGTGCTGAATACAAAATCTTTAAGTACAGTTTATATAAAAATGCAAAAATTCTATGAGATTCTTTGAGGTGGATCCCCATAAAGTAAAATTAATATGTTATTGTAATTGAATACACAGTGCCCATTTTCCAAAAGAGTGCCTAATCATTCTGATAAAGGTCTGTGTGTGTTCATTTGTGTGTGCTTGTGTGTGTGTATGTATGTATACGTATACATGCATCCTAATGTGTGTCCAGTTTTCCAGCTGAAGTTTTCCTTTCTGCATGGGATAACAAAGTAGTCTATGGGCCAGAAACCAAGATCTTGAAAATGTTTCTTAGTTTTGTGAATGAAAGGCTCAAGCAGTTATAGCAAGAGCTGGTTGTGCTCTTCAGACTCCTACAATTTCAATATTAATTTATCACCTCAGCTCTCACTCAGAAAGGAAAAGCAAACACCAAGCTGTGGGCACTAGCAAAGGCTGGCCTGCATTTGAGATGCTGAACTCTTCAGTGCTAGAAAGATTCATATGCAAAAAGGCAGAAGGAGTAATTTCTATAGAGGTGATCAAGGTGAGGACTTTGGAGATGAAAGGCACCAAAAACTTTCTTAATTCTCAGGGAGATCTTTCCAACATAGGTCACAAAATAATTTGTGGGCTGTAAAATCATGGACACTCGTCTGTTTCAAGGCACAGTGCGTAGTTGCACGGTGCACTGTGTCATGTTTATAAAGCATCTTTGCCACAGGCCCAATAATGGCTCAAAATGCACACCACTGTTCTTTTGCCTCTGCAGTTATAAGGCAATGAAGGACAACATGCCCTTTGAAACAGGATGAATACACTGATAGGTCAGCAAGGAAATTATTTTTATTTCTACAGCCATCCAATGAATAAAAACAAAGATAAAATATAACACTAGTACCACATGGCTTATGGAATTGAGGCTAAAAGATGAAAAAAATTCACAACCAAGGCAACCTTGCCTTCTGAAGTTTGCAATTATAAATTATATCAATATAAATAAATTAAATTAAATTATATATAAAGGTTTCTCTCTCAGAAGAGACGGTTGGTTCTCAGACAAATTATTAAAGCAATATTTAGTATCCTGCATTGAGCTAATCAATGCAAGTCTCTTCCCCAGACCTTGAGTACATCAATATTTCATACATACAAATGGAAGCTCTACCAGCTTTTTAAACTGTTTTGCCCTAAGTAGTTTTATTTTACACAAGACTGTACCTATGCTTCTGGTTTTCCCATAGGGTCAGCAACAGATTCAGATCTCTGCATAGAAATCAAAAATGTCATTCTTCCACATCATCAGTATGTTCAGGAAATAGCTCACACTCATCACAGTGGGAATTTGGTTAAGGACTTCTTGAAATCTCTCCAGATTTCTTCCTATCTGACCAGTAGACAATGCTTTTCCACCTAGGCAAAATTGGGAAAAACATCTCCTTGATGAAATATATAAAGGCCATGTTTACATGACCCAAAAGGCATCTATCTTAAGCCTCATGGTTGCTCCACTCCACTGACTTTAATCTAAGTATCTCACTACCATCTTGTATCTAGACATTCTTGTACCCCGGACATCTAAAGGAGTGTTGTGATACCACAAGACCTCTTTGGATGGTGGTTGAGCACTAGACACAATACCATTGCATGGTGCCCTGCCCACACTAAAGTAGACACATATTTTTGACCTTGCTTTTTCCCTGCTTTTTGCCCCAAGCTCTGAGATGGGCATGCTAATCAAAACAATGCACTTTTGTCCTCACAGACATGTTGTGAACGTACTCTTTGCAAAGCACCCCACCACTCCCATGACCCTGCAAAGAAGGAGGAGGAGTCATTGCAAGCCATGATAGAGTTCTACAGGCAGTTGGCACGCAGCTCCAGGAAATGAAGCCTGAGGGAGCAATATCTGCAAAGAAATACCTCATTATTACCCATTGCACTCATGAAATATGAGCGTGTAACCTTGTTATTAATGATGATACCGTCCACTGAAGGACTTGAAGGTGCCTGTCAGCCTTCATTCTGGCTTTTGCTTAGTTTCTGAGTGCCTGATCCCAACAGCCTGGAGGGCTTATGCAGAGGTGGAAAGGGGATGCTTCCTCACTATCAACCTACCTCTGCCACAGCATGAATCTTCACAGGTGAAGAATGGCTGGACAGGCCTTAACCTGTAGGTGATGATAGCTGAGAAAGCACTGCACACACATCAGCTTCTCCCCCTACCTCCTTCCCTTTTCTCCCTCCTCTTTCAGCCCCAAGACATGCTTTGAATACAAAATGTCTTTTTTTCCCCTCAGAGCTACATGAATGCTGGCTGCAAACCCTGGTAAGCACTCGTCAGACTGACAGGACCCAGGTCCCATCAGGGGCCCCCCATGAGTGCACCAACATGATGCCAAGAAAGTGAAACCAGGACTTTCAGCTCCTCAGCCACTTAAGTAAAAGGAAAATCTCCAGTGACTACTTCTATAACAAGCCAGTTTCCCTTAATTGGGCCAGCTACTGCTCAGGGACAAAAGTCTCACCCCATGGGCAGGACCACCATCTAGAAGAGGGTGTTGAATAGCTCTGTGCTCTTGCTGTATTGCTCTGCTATCGGTATGTGGGCCATAGCACACCCCTGCATTTAGCTGAAGGCGGTGTATCGCCTGTGAGAGAGGGTCTTGGTGCCATACATTATATGGTTTGCAGGAGCTGTTCAGACCATCTAATATCACTTCTGTACCACATATGTCAAGGCCTTCTCTGAATTTCCATCTGATCCAGAATGAAGTGTGTCATTCAGAAAGCCCCTACTCTTAATTAAAAAATTCCCCAATCACATAGAAACCATCACATGCTAATTTCTTCCAATCCCAAATTATTGCTGTTATTGAGAAAGTCTGTTTTATGTCCAGCCTGACTTTAGCTTCAACTTCATTGGCTCTTGGTTAGTAGAATTAGCCCAGAAGTTTTCAGCAATGCATTTCTTTATTAAAAAAAAATAAAGGCAGATTTGTGGAAAAGTGTTAGTTGTGATGGAGTTTCTCAACTCATCCCTGTTAGGCAATTTTTATTTGAAACATTCCAGATATTACCAGTCAAAAACTGTGGTTTTTTCAGGCATTTTAATAACTTGATATAAACTAGAAATGGTCCAAATCAAAATGACACATTCAGAAATTATTTACTCCTTCATCCTTTCACTGGAAGAGGTCTGTGTGGGTGTAGAAGACATAAATATTGACTGCTGTCACTGCTGCTTTTGCTTTTGAATGGCAATTTACAATAAGGAAGTAAATATAATTAGTTCACATTCAAATGGCACTTTTCCATCCTGGAAAACTGAGTATATTTTATAGCCAGTGTATAAACATGCCTGTGGTAAATCACTTCCCATCAGTGAACTGAATTGGCCATACAGCAACACCCATGCTAAGTTGTTTACAAGAAGAAATGAGATATTTCTTTTGTGGATTATTCTGCACCAGAAAAAGTTGTCACTGATGAAAGCGAGTCATGTTCTGTAAATAAAACATTTAAGGCTTGGGCTCTCATCCAAAAGGACCATGTAGCCTACTGGAGACTGTGTCATACCTACATCCTCTAGGCAAACCAGCCTCCAGGACTACAGCTGGGAGGGATTTTGGAAGCCCTTGAGGTTGGGAAGAGGGACCTGGGGAGTGGGGTCCTTGGAGTCAAGGGACTCTCTCCCAAACCTCTTGTTCCTGACACCTTCTCCTCTCCATCAGGAACCCCAGATGACAACCACATTGCCATCCCCCCAGCCTTCCCATGCTGCTGCCTGTCCCATCACTGCAGTCAGCCCTTTTCCTCCTATGCAGGTCCCCCATGCAGGGAAAGTCATGATCCTGCCACCAGGGAGGAGGCAGAGCTGGAGTTGGGAAGGCAATCTCAGAGGGAGCAGGAGGTTTGCTCTCCTGGCTGCCCCCCATGTGTGGGGCAGAGAGGGACATCAGGTGTGTAGACAGATGTGTTTGGGGCAGGAAGGAGTCACCAAGGAGCAGGAGCTCATTTCCTGGTGGATCCCAGCCCTCAGCAAGTGGGCTGGTAAGAGGCTCAGCTTCACCAGCCTCATCCCTTCTTGTGCTGGTGGTGTTTGTCTTCTCCTAGTCCACAAGGTAACCTGCTAAGGGATCCAGCATCACTGGTACTATAAACCTTGACATAAATCTAGATAGGAAAGCCTGCTAAGATGCTGCTATAGTAAAGGAAGCATCAGGGGAGTCTCAAAAGTATGCCAAGATGGCAGGTGGCACCTTTCAGGGTCTTGTCAGACAGCATTCAACCTTCCCTCCCAGGAAAAACATCCTCTAGAAGTGCTGTCTGGTGAGCTCTTTAGTCTTCAGGCTGCATCACTAGCAATCACTTTTTCTTGTTTTTCAGTCAGTTCTCAGAAGCAAGCTTGTCATTGCCAGATCACTTCCAGTTCCAGGAGAAAAATCCTGCACTGGTTTTGGATGCAAAGTCACCGATTCTGACTCACGTTGGTTTGCTTGAGCCCTCTTGAACTTTTTCTCTTAAATTGTCCCTCTAAAAGATGCCAGAAATACACAGATGCTTTACTGGTACTGTAATCATGTTGGAACCTGGACACCTAGGATAGCTATGGGCTGAAACAGCAACACTCTCAGATACTGCTGGGTCTGTTACTTTGGGGCAGTGCAGTGCGATTTCCAGAAAGGAAAGCAATTCATACAAAGAACAGTTCATAAAAAGCATCGGATGCCTCTGAGCTCTGCTGTTCCTGGGTGGTCTAGAGGCTCCAAAAACGCAGGAGCTGGAGAAAGGAGAACTACTTCTATCCCTTCTAAACAATTCATTCATTTAAACAAAAGTCCCCTTACACTGAGAATGAGGTGAGGACCGTTCCACATAAAAGGGAATTTTAAAGACCTTTGCAAGAAATGGAATGTACAAATTACTGCCTTTTTAAAAGCCAAAGGATGTTTTTCCAGCATGGCACTCTATCCCCAGAAAAGTGCTGCAGGGAGCTTACGTTTCACTCACGATACAGAATAACATCAGACTCCAAACATAACCAGAAAACAAACAAGCCAAGTCAGTGCCCTGCCAGAAACTGTAAAGAAAGATGCCTTTTCACTTACATGTCCCATTTCAGGGGTTTTTAATGCCACTTTCCATCACATCATTACAGCTTACATTTCTTCATGAAGTCATAATAGAAAGGGAAAGGTGTTTTCTCATAGCTCAAAGAAAGAAATTTGGCTTTGGTCCCATCTGCTGTCACTATTTGTCCTCAGAAAGTGTTTGCTCCAAAAACATAAGCTTATTATGCAGGAGAAATGATTGAAGTTCTCAGGAGGTGCCAAAGTGGCAATGTTTGCATTTGGCAGAGGATGCAAAGCCTTGGCAGAAATAGGTCCCCCTCAAGACTACATTTGCCCTGTTCAAGCTCAGCCTCAACATAAGGATTTGCTTTCCTTTGCAGCCACCCAGCTTTGCTCAGAACAATGTCCTTCAACAGGAAATAATTCCAAAACCAGGTTTTGATTTTTCCCTTCCAGCCCCCAATCCATGGGTTGTTCAATAGGAAAATGGCAGATGAACTAATGAAAGCCAAGATCCATTCCAGTGTCATAAAAAATGTCGAGTTTCCTCAGCAGTTAGTGGAAAACAGGTAGCACAGGTCCTCAACCAGCTAGGAGAAATAGAGGAAAAGGAGAGATCAGCCACAGGAATGTGGTCTGCCACAATTTACGGTCCTGGCCATAGCTGGGCAATCTAGGAGGGGAAACAGGAGGAGAACTCTAAGAGATTACTCAGCAAGGGAGGGATGTAGGAGGGACCGGGACACCTCAAAGAAAAATGCTTCCAAAGAATGATGGATTGGGCATTATCACAATGTCATGCCCCTCCTTTTCATTCATCTAGAAAGACAGCTGATATAAGAAAACATGACATACTCTTTGGAGGACTCACTTTTTAAATTAATTTCTTTAAATTGAAAAAAATCCCCAACTGAATATTCTTGCAAAGGACTTTATTTAGACTCTCTTATTGCAGAATGGAAAAAAAAATAAAACGTGCTTGAGTTTGCTTAGGTCTTGGGAGGGGATGATGAGCCTGTAGTTTTACCAATTAATTTTGTCATTGGTATGGAAAGGAAAAAGAGAAAGCAGGTGAAACAAAACATAAAATCAGGTAGTGATTTTCTTGAATTAAAAATACATCCATATTTTGAAATGTCATCTGGATGATTCTGACAGTACTGAGTGGTTTGGGAAGCAACCATGTGTTTGCAAACATACAAGTGCACTGTGAAGCCATCACTGACACATGCGTGTAGATGGGTAAATTACCACCAGTTTATTCCCACACCCCAAATAAATGGCTTCTCTGGCACTGAAAAATCAGACTGTCCTTCAGGAACTGGTCCCAGAAGACCAGGCCAGCAAATCTTGCCATTTTTTACAGGTTGTAGTAATAGTGGTGGAGATCACAGATGCCTGGTCATGCTCGTGGTCTTGACCACAGTGCCCCAGCACTATGTCAACAGCCTTTTGCCAGCAGAGAGTGGCTCCATTCCCTTAGTTCTTGATGAAGCTTCAGCACTAGGAAACCTCATTCGGTGAGGATAGGCCTGGCAGCAGGAGCCCCCTGTGCCCCATCCCCAACCTGCCAAAGGTTCTGATCAGAGGTTTGGCATGGAGCATGTTGGTCCAGCACCTCCTCTGCTTCTAGGGACCTTCCTGAGCTGCCCACTTGTGTGCAGACAGAAGGAAAAGAGAATCAGTGTTGACATCCATCAAACCTGCTTCTGGAGCGATGCTGGCCATATTTCCAGGCATTTGTCTGAGGAATGTATCTTGTGCCTCCCCTCAGCAAGCAGACACCTCCCAGGGGAAATCATGGGCCAGTTGTACTCTTCTAGCCTTGAGGACAAAGCCAGGTCCACCTATCCTTCTGGAGAGGCCCACATGGGAACTGGTAGGCTTTCACGATATGAGCAAGTGTCTACCAGAATGCACTTCCCAGAGCCTCTATAGCACATATATCTCTGAGCAGCTTTCAAGTGGTCATGGTTCAGCCAACACATAACTCCCACTGACATGGCACTAGTGACCCAGGGCTCCCTGATGCCATACTCCAAATAGTGACAATTATACCACTGTTGCTGGAATAGGTCCATTCAGTGGTGGGTAATTGAAAACCCTCAAAGCAACTGATTTGCTTAAATACTACTAAACCACTACACATCCACTCAGAGTAAGTGAGCACCTTCAGGGGTGTAGCAAATGCACGCTTATTGCAACATGAAGGTGAGCTGCAGGGTAATGAACCAAAACCATTACTGCCTTTTTGGTGAATTATGCTTAACTCTGACAGTCCTTGAGAAAACTGCAGAAACAGACTAGCAGACAAAGAGAAAAGGGAGGAAATTATGTGAAGGGGCAAGCTGCACCAATTCTAATGAGTGGACAACAAAAAGCAAGCAACACTGAGAAATTTTTGGGGGGGGGGGTATCTAAGGACACTAGAAACTCAGATGGAATTATTAAAACTTCACTGTGATGGAGACCTCAGTAATGATTGTGAGCAGAAGGATTTCTGGGCCAATGTAAGATGATTAATTGCTTGTGATGCCTCCAGAAACTCAAGAGAGCCCATGCAGCACAAGAGGAGATTCAGATTCCCCACAGCACCACGAGCGTATGCTTTTCATCCTGGCAGTACAACAGCTAAGCGAGCTTGCTTTATTTGTGTAGCCCCTGGGGTGCTTGGAAAGATGGCAGGCAAGGGGTTAAGTAGTGGCACTGCAGTTTCTGGAAGGGAAAGGCATGCCTCATTAACCGGCTGGAATTCATCGAGGATATGAACAGCAGAGTGGACATGGGAAAGGCAGCAAACTCCGCATTACCAAGATTTTCAGGGTACATTGAACACAGGTCCACAAAAGAGGTCAGTGCTGATGGACCGGATGATAGCGGGAGGCGAAAACAGCCCTGAGAAGTCAAGGGCGATGGGGAACGAGTAGGAGAGCAGGTATCTAACTAGAACAACTTACCTCTCTGCAGTTTCTCCATACACAACTGTGACTTCTCTAACCAGCCCCATCTGTCCCACCAGACAAGAGAATAACAAATGTGCAGTTGACTCTTCAAAAGTCTGACCCATCGTTTCCGTGTGTTCAGCTTCTCCCAGGAGAAGGACCCTTAATTTTCCAATCCATCACATTCATTTACAAAGCTAACAAGGAACGAGTTATCAAACCATAATTCAATGACTGTGGTTACTAATCCAAGTATCCTGCAATTTGTAGAAGCGTGAAAGTATCCAGGTATGTAGCTCAGGCACTTCACTTCCCGATGCTCACCTGCCACTAGCCTGCAGCCCAGAAGACAGTACACAGCAACAGCAACGCTATCTCCTTTAAATACAATATCATGTGGTTCCCCTTATTACCAACTGGCCAAGCAACACAGAGTCCAGGATTGTTCTGTTATCCTCCGTTAAAAAATTATAAAGCAAACTGAGGCATAAGAATAGATTCACATGGAAAATGACTTATCCAAAATGTCACTGAGTAAGAAATTCATTCACGAAACAGGAAAAGTTGATTTCAACTCCTTTATCTGTCTTTGGGAATTTGTATAGTGTTATTCTGGAAACAATATCTCACTTTAACGTAAAAAATTAAATGAGCATGGAAGTAAGAGAGCAGAGCTATGCGTAACCTCCTACAAGAGGGATTCACATTAGCCTGGTAGAAAAGTATGTATTCTCTGCTCTCTGGCTCTATGAGTGTTTAAATGTTTCATATGACACGGTGAGTACAACACAAAAGATTGAAACCAGGCAAGTCCAAAGCTCTGTGTGCTTAAGATACTCTCTTGTGGGATGAGAAATATGGATTTGACCCCTCCCACAGTGAATCCAGCTCTTCTATAGTCCAGGTGAGTGGTTTTGCTCCATTGGTTTACAGAGTTAAAGGCAACCTCCAACTTCTGTCCCACGAATCTTGATTGTGTTTTTTCCCCCAGACATACTATTCAGCACTTTTGGGACAAATCCAGAAATAGTTACAGAATGACTTAAAGTCTTTTACTTACGGTAGCTCAAAGGATTGTACTTTTTCTTTTTCTTTAGTCAAAGCCTCTAAAAAGAAATGCATGGCCCTAAGAGAAAAGGAGCTAGACAGTACGTAAAAGTATTGCATGTGCTGTGAAGATGGTGAGTCTACTTTTGTTACATCTTGTTACCTAGGGCAAGGCTGAGCTGGGCTTGTCTGCTCAACTCCGAAAAGTGACGTGCACAACTTGCTCCTTTCTCTCGCGAGCTTCGACTGGAAGATTTACAGCAGCACTAGCAATGCTAAGGGAGGATTTTTCATGCATTTGTAGCTGGGGTTCAGTTGTGATTTACATTTGAAGCAGATACTTTAATCCCTCGGTTGCATATGAGGTACACTCAGACTTACTGCACTTGCTCTTTCCTCTGGTAAAAAAAATTCATTTGGGAAAATCATATACATAAATCCATTCATTTATAGCATTTTTACAATCAGTTTTGCAGTCTATCTCCCAGGACACAGGACTCTAAATCTGAAAATTTGGTGTCCCTTATCACCAAGGTTGAGGGACTGTATCTTGCTATAGGGGAAAACACGCGGCCAACAAAACTGTTCCCACTGACCTCATCCTGTCGTTTTGCTCCTCGACACCTTCAGCAGAGTGCATTCAACATTCCAGCTAAAGCATAGCACCTGGCAATGTATCCTGGGTTCGGGACCTGCCTCCTGCTTTATTTCTAAATATCAGCTGCAAAATTACATCCTGGGTCAATACTGAGCCTTTCCATTTGAACCTTCACAGGCCCAGGAACAGGAATCTTTCTGCAGTACTAGTATTGCCTTCACAGGTGAAGCCACCTCTCGCTGGCCGGCCTCATTTCTGATGTTACTGGTACCACCAGTTGCAGTTACTCAACTTTGCTCTCACCCTGCAAAAGCCAGGAGAAGTAGTTGCAGGCACTTCAAATGCAGCTTTCCTCAGCCAGAGAAGGAGTCCCACAGTGACCCCAAAGAGTGCCAAGAAGGCCCTTGTTGTCAGGGGGCTGTCCCACCATGCAGCTGTTTGGCACAGCACATGAACAGCCCCACTCTAATGTTCTCAGTCATCTTGTGGGCAGGTCCACCCATGTTCATCTCTCCTTGAGGCTAGGGGAAAGCTCTGGGCATTCAGAGCTTTTGGTCGATATTTGCTTTGCTGGCATTTTGTGAACTCTTAAGACATAAGCATATCTAAGTGACAGAGTAGCACATCCCAAAGCCATGCAGGCTAAAGCAGGGTTGTGCAGACTTGAAAAACACCAAGCTTTATAGCTGAAGTGATCTGAACTGGTGCTTGGGAGTGACTAATAAGCACCTAGATAGCGAGTAGGGTGCTGATATCCCATTGAACACTCCATGGGACAACTGAAGGAGCACTAAGATATATTTCACCTTTTTCCCATGTGTTCTTTGGTTTATTTAACGTTTGCTTCTGGCCCAGGTATGATTTGGATCTGGGCGACAGACTCAAAGCATCATGAAATCACTGGGATTCTTTCCCTTGGTGCGTGTAGGCTTTGGTATGGCCCCTTGAGAAACAACACGTTGCTCAGCTGCTTCTGCTTATGTGTACTGCAGAGGTAGACTGATGGGCTGCAGCCGAAGGAGAAAGTGCCTCCAGGTTCCTGCATGCAGAAGGCGTCAGCCTGGATTGCCTGCAGAGGCGTGCTACTCTTCCAAAGCATCTCCCTTGAGTAACAACACCTATGCCAAAAGTCAGGATGCAAATTCAAATGTATTGAAGAAAACCAGAGTTTATTTAGCATTTATTCCCCATTCTGTTGTCATATGTGGCTTTTTCTGTCTCCATTTTCCTCTGGTAAACATAGACCTTTTATTTTTTTTATTTTTTTAATAAAATATATAAAACATTGTGCATTGCTATCCATAGGAAAACTGTAGTTTAACAACAAAAAAAAGAATAAGGCACATTCCTGTGCAGCATCTTCAAATATATATATATATATTTAAAACAAAACAAAACAAAAAGAAAACCCTTTTCAACCTCTTTGAGGTTGTTAACTGCTCACCAGTCACTGACACATCTCTTATATTACCATAATTTCACTGTTGGAGGTGGGTTGGGTTGGGTTTGACAGGGGCCAGCAGGGAGAACAGACTCAAAAAAATAATAGGATTTTATCCCTGAGGTGTCAGTAAAAAAAAAAAGTTCCCATTGAAAAGGAAGACGAAAAGACAGCCATAAATAACTGAATACACTGTGGCAAACATCCAAGCACCGAGATGATTTCACAATGGAAGAATCCCCCTCCCCCCATCCCCCAGTTCTTAACAAGTCATATTTGCCGTTGGGTTTTAATTAGGTTAATCTCATGGCTTCTAAAGTCACAAGAAAATCGGTCAGGATGCACCTCCCCCTCCCTTCCCAAATCATCTTTCCAGATTTGTCATTTTGTTCACAATTCTCCGACAGTCCTCAGGAAAGGGAAACCAAAAAATCCTAAATGAACACCAAAACCTGGACAACTTCTCTCCCCAGCCAAGAGGGGAGCACTCGTACCGCAGCATCCCGAATTCCATGTCCCACATAGGAGGATTATAATTGTCACCTTCCTGCCTGCTACTAACAAGTGAAGTTGGCAACCACCTCTGTTGTAACCAGAAAGTGTCCGTGAAGAGGGGTGATAGCAATATGTCAGGGAGACGGAGACAGGGAAAGCTTTATTGCTGTCCATCCACACTGCTCCAGGTAGCATGCCTGAAAGGAAAAGGGGAGATACCCATGTAACACTCCTTCTCTCCCTCTCCTCTATCATGTGTGGAGGAGCCCCAGGGTGCAGGGCAGGACGGTTGGACTCCCCATTGCTTAGTAGTAACGGTTGAGGCTCCTGGTCCCTGGGATGTCCGGCTGGCCGTTCATCCAGATCTCCCGGATGATGCGCTCCCGCTCCTCCAGCCGCTGAGCTCGCTCCAGCTCCTCCGCCGAAGTGAAGACGTTCATGTTCAAAGTCCTCTCAAACCTGCGGTGCCTGCGGGCAGACAGGTCCGAAGTGGTGTCCGAATCGTCATCGCTATCGCTGCTGTCGCTGTCGCTCTCCCGCTCCCGAGGAGGTTTTTTCACGGAGGAGCGTTTGCAGTCAGTTCGGCAGGACACCCTTAGCACCAGGGCCAGCAGGGTCAAGACGAGTCCAATGCACACCCCGGAGACAAAATACAGAGCAGCCCGCTCAGGGTTTTCTGAAAGGGGAAAGAAAATGATTCTCAAGAACAACCCTTAAAAGAACAAAACACACACAGCTCCTCCCTGCACATACCAGCCACGGTCTCTGGAGGGGCAGAGTTTCTAATGGTTTCTTTTACTTCCAAACCCTCCTTTGCCTCCTCTCCCCGGGGAAATCAGGAAGGGGAATTTAAATGTGGGATTTGCTGCCAAGGCATTTGCCCGCATGCAGAATGTGAGTTCGCTGCAGTCATGTCTTGGAGTTTTCTGGAAGGGGAAGGAGCAGCCCGCAGAATTAAATGCTAATTCCAGTGGCTGTGCAAGCGGGGTTGACACTAGGGTGCTGCACACCCAGCAGCAGCTAAGTGCATCTCTCTGTTGTATCCATTATCATCGTACAAGGAATAAAGATTATTTACAAAGCTCCCTGTGCTGTGGCCCAGCTGAAATGGGAAGCCTTGCAGCATGGAAAAATACATATTATTTATTCATAGGTTTCATTTGCTTATCTAAGGCAAGTGTGCTGGCTCTCCGCCCAGACCACCAAAATGTATACCTGTGCTACACAAGCATAGCTGGAGTCGGTGCACTAACAGGATGAATCCTACACAGCCACATTTCAGAGGTGATATAACAAGTCTCCAAAGGATCCACAATGCCTTTTAAATTAGGTTGTATTGTTTATTCACTACCTTTTTTTTTTTTTTTTCCCAGGTCATAGGACTACTTAGAAGTGTAATTATGATAAATTTTGCTACTGCAATTCCCCTGGATTGAATCATCTTGGCATATTCCAGGTTTATAGGTACACTGAATGGGTGAAGGTGAACCGAGCAGAAGTGTCAAGGCCAGCTTGTGTCTGCTCCACTGTGTCTGCTGGGAGTCCTGAGTTCAAGGATGGACTCAGTTCCTCAGATGAGTCTTATTCCCTTGAACTCAGTGATGGAGCTGTGACAGTTCCCACCAGCTGAGAGCCTGACATTCGGCCCCGAAAGATCTCTGTAACTAAAAGGTTATGCTCTACCTTCTCTTCCCCCCACTGTGCCTTTAGAAACTGCCCTCTCCAGCTGATTTCCTTAAAGCAAAGTTTGCAGAAGATGAACTGGAAACCATTTGGAGATATTCAAAACTGAACAGGACAAGACTGTGCTCTAATTTCAAAGTGGCTCTAAATTTGAAGTTAGCCTTGTTCTGAGTAGGGGGTTGCACCAGGTGACCCCTGAAGGCCTCTTCCAGCCTAAATTATTCTCTGACTTTGTGGACAGAGCCCAAATACTGACTTGTGCACTGTTCAAGGCAATGCATAGTTCAATGCCTGGAGATGCTAATGGAACAGTTACAGAGACAAAACGCCTTTGTGCTCTTCACCTCTCTCCCAAACGAACCTCAAAGGTGACTAACAAGCCAAGGTGGAGGAAGATGTCATGATAGTCTGAAAATTGGCTAATAAAACGAGACCATTGCTAGAGTGGTTGGTGTGGATGGTATGAGGGAAAAGTAAGCTGAAGAGAGATTACAAAAAAGAGGAGAAAACTGCAGCATATGCATTCAGCAAGTCCAAAAAAAAAAAAAAGAGGAGAGAAATGCAGCAGTAGTTGGAAAGTCAAGTGAGACCAAAGCCAGAGGTTTTAAGCTAAGATATTTTGACAAAATCGAAACAGCAAAACTCCAAAGGTAAAAGAGAAGATACCAGAGCAGGCATGAAGGATGTGCCAATGGCTCTTGTAGCAATCTGGCTGTGTGAAATCCTGGCTCCAATGAAGCTAATGGCAACTCTGAACTCAAGAAGCAGAACTCAAAACTTCAGCCCTTTTTGTGCAGTAGCAAAGTTGCTGCCCATCCGGTACTATGTGAACAGTAAAGAAGTGGCCTGAATTTCAGAGATTTGAAAACCCCGGGAAAAGCAGAATCACTACCCGATAGCACTTTTACCTCCATGTGCAATATAACTCAGGATAGTAATTGCAAAGCTCCACTTGCAAGTAGGCCTAAGGAGGGCTCTGAGGACACCCAGAGCGTGGCAGTGTGAGAACAAATGAGCAGGACTGATCTGTTTGTACTGGAAGATGCTCGGTCCAGGCTGCCTCTGCTCTGCCAGGCTGACAGGATTCCAGGCACGCTTTCCTGAGCACCATGTTCCTGCACACACATGGGCTTGATTTGGTTGCATTAGTTCCACTGCTCACTCTTTTAAAGCAACTCATAAAAAAACATAGATTGGAGCCTGAGACGCAGACACATGCGGTTTCTCTTCACCCATTTTTGTCCATGTCCTGCTTTTCCTTTCTCCTCCACACTCCCTTTTCCATGCTACTGTACCCAGCTCACGAGCAAGCTGCATCTCGATTGCTACTTAAGCAACCATTTTTCATTCCCTGCTTGTGCTTGTATGTATAGCCCTTCATGCAGTGCGATAGCTGTAATTGAATCTTTGGGCTACAGTGGCATTTATGAGCTCTTGCAGCTACTCTGTCAATATCTGAGACACTGTCTGGACTTCTTCACTGAGTTGTAACCCTACATTCAACTGCAGTCTTGGCATTTATCATACGTACAATCCACTCACACAGCAACATCTCTTTTTTTCATAGCAGAAAGAGCAACTTAAGCTAAAAACCACAGGCTCTGCTTTTTCTCAGTTGAAGTAGCCAAGTCAGCAATAGCCTAGATTTGGGGGTTTAACAGTTGATTAGTGATTTTGAGAGCCTCCCCCATTGCATGTTCTACCTGCAAACACAAAAAAGAGGCATCCTCTTCAGCAAATGGATGCTCAGCATCTTCCAAAAAATCAAACGTAGCTCAGATTCATCATGCCAACACTGAAGCTTCTCAAAACACTCATTATATTTGAAAAAAAGCTCTTTAAAAGGCATCAGCAGCAGGAGTTAACATAATTTTGATATGCATTTATGTGTGTGTGTACCCATTAACACATGGATTTTGACCAGTGTACCTTTTTCTTCCACTGCTGTGGATGACAGCTCAGTTATGTTTTTCTCCTAAACTTCTAGCAGGACCCAGTTGCTGTCAATCTCTTTAGCTGGGATTACCTTTCACCTTCCTGGCATTTCTCTTTCTGGACTGAAAGCATTGATGAAAATGTCACTGATTCAAGCCTGATTTTAATCCACGCAGACAAAAGATATATGCTTTTTATAAGCCTCTATACAAAAGCCACCATTTTCTAGGCGCTCAAACTGGCCAAAAATTAGAAACACATTTTATTTTGTTTTTCCAACCAAACCAGCAGCAATTACGGAGCCTGTTTCCTGAGGGCTAACAATCTGCTGGGAGCATCAGCCCAGACTGCCATTAATTCCCCAGGAAATGCCCCAGGCCAAGGTTGTTATTGCTATTATAATAAATTGTTTCAATAAATAAAAAACAATCTAGGCATTAACGCTGCTGGCTTCCTGTGATGGCTTCATGCATTCAGAAACCTCAGTGGGGAGGAAAATTTCAGAGGGCCTCAGTAAAAGGTTCAGCATTAAGCATGGCCAGACAAACAGTAGGAGCAATATCTTCTAGAGAATTTACAGTTATCCCCACAGGCTGCCGAAATCCCCTGGTAGAACAGAGGAAGCTCTCCAGGAGCCCCTTATTAATAAGGCTCAGGCCAAGCAGTCTAAAAGTTGGAATGATCTCCCCTGGGTTGTTTTTTGGAAGCCCCTTGTTAATGACTTGGCAGCAAAGCTTTGCTTGTGGAAGAAGAATAAAACAGGGATTTGTGGAGGTTTCCCTCCAACTACTTCAGCCTGAATGCAATGACAAAGCTGGAGTAAGTCAAGTCCCCTGTCCAAAAGGATGCACTGGAAGTGCTCTGATACAATTTGAATGTTTAATATTTATACAACCACATGGGATGGTTCTGGTCTTGCTGGTAACTGTGACTGCAAAGACAGTTCCAGCTGTCACTGAGACTGGTGAAGTCTTTCCAAACACTCAGACAGGTTTTGGAACAGGTCCATGACAAATAACAGGTCTGAGGTTTGTAGGCAGACATTGCATCTAATTAAAAAACTAATTCTATAAAGAAAATCAGCTTTCAAATTAACGGCATCTCTGTGTCTTTTGCAAGACTGAACTCTAAATAATATTTATTTGTTTGATCAGATGATAAATTCACTCCAATTGACATTGTTCACTCTTTCTCCCTGTTTCTGAAGAAATGTTGTTTTCAAGGTTCTGGAAGCTGGGATAAGACTAACACCTAACTGGCTTTTATACTCCTAACCACGATGATAGCTGCAAACAGATTTGATGGTGAAAACCAATAGAGGCTGCAGAGGGGCTTTGCTTTCTGCTGTGCTGTGATTTTAACTCCTCGGCTGTCAACAGGAATGTTCCCAACTTTTATATGGGAACATCAGTCAAAAAGATGGTGGAAATGAGCACAGAGGCTTTCACTAATATTAGCACTTCTCTCTCTGCGCTACAAGACTCTGCACGTTCGAGTGACCCAGCCTGCAGACTCTTCACCTGCAGCTGCCCACCCAAACCTGCCATTTTGTGCAGCAAATGTGAACACCACTGACCACAGAGGTGATCCGACTGATTTGTGCATGCTCTCCCCCTGCCAGGAGGCAGGAAAAGTAGTAGAGTGGATCATCCTTTCAAGCACGCACTTTACCCATGAAATACCAAGTGCCCACAGCTTCTTTTTCCTGGTGGGTTCTGAGGGTATACACCACCCTCTGCCTCAACAGAAAAAACATCTTTACATGTTGCCCCTGCCTATCTACAGTTTTCTCTTGCAAAGTCTCTTTTGAGCCAACTGATCAGCATGGGGAAGCCCTGAAAACAGCACTTTCAGTCTGCATATTTTACCTGAGGGACATTTTTAGCGTCATGAAACAGAGCAGTTTCTCTTTGGCACCAAGGCTGTGGTCAGGAGCCGTGGGAAGATGTGTGAACCAGAACCAGCCCTCCCTAGCCGCCCGATACCCTGCCTCTCCTGAGCCACTATAATGGCTCCTCTATGGACATTAACAGCTGCTGTGGCTTAAGCCGCCTTCAGGGCCCCAAACTCAGGCGAGCACAAAAATTTCCAACTGTTCTGCTGCTCCAAATCTGCAATATGAAGAGGGATGGCTTTGCAGTGCTCTAGTTTTATGCAAATGATAGCCGTGCCCTGTGACACAGCTTGTCTTTGAACTCATAATCTAAAACCTCTCCATATTCACATATAACAAAATAAATCATGCCAAATCCATCCTTTCCACTAAAAGCAGAGGGCTATATTACATGCAGCAAATAAAGATGGTTTAGGGCATCTGCTGTTTCAATCCGTGGGGCAGCCATCAATTACTTTTGTAATAAATAACGAACTGAACACATGTATCATTGAGACTAAACCCCATCTAACAGCCATGGTTAAGTACACTGGAAAACATGAGCAACAAGCTCCTGAACTCATCACTGGAAACCAAAGTCGTGAGGTCTGAGTTTTACCTATTTGACATGCAGTGGATGTGAACACATGACAAGGAGACCAGATCATGAGAGGGCAAGCAAATCCCACAGCAACAAGATAGTTAAAGCCATCCTTATTTATTATTTGTGCTACAGTAAAATCTAGAGGCTCCTGCCAAGACTGACACCTTGTGAAGGGGATGAATCGAGGCCTTGTGCCCTACAAAATGATTGCAGGGTCAAAGAGTTCTGCTGTGGTCAATGGAAGAAAAGTCCATTGGGCAGCAGCAGCAGCCCTGAATCATAGCCCCAACTGTCCCTGACCATAAGTCCTACAACCTTCTGCTGCCCATTACTGTTCAGATGGGGAGAATAATATTAATAGCATTTTATGTTATAGTAACATTGGGAATGCAGGTATTTTCATGTCAAAAAATGGCAGCTGTAGGTAAGAGGCGGGGAGAAGTGTAACAGATTGAAGACTCCTTTAAAGTTTGTTTTTTCTAATCTTTCCTTAGAGAAGCCCACGCTAGCAAAAATATATCCTACTCAGCTATCTTTTGTGAAGAACACTACTAATTCCACTTAGCAGGCACTTAAGCTGCCTGCTTCTTAAAGGTGTCACGAAAAGATGGATCCTGACGTATAGAAGGGCAGAACTTTGGATTCACCATTCATGGTCCTTTCAGAAGGACCCTCCACTAAATGTGCAGAAACACACTTACTAATCTACTCAGTGATTCCAAAATGCAAAGCCTAAGTTAGTTGTTTGAAATCCAAATACTTGTCTGTAGCAGCATGGTTGTATCTCAGCAAAAGCAAGAGCATGGCACCAAGAATGCATTAGTATTTATTCAATTAGCAAGACTGAATGGCACACAGATGTGAAAAACTAGCTCACAAATATTGGAGTTTTAGTGATATAGACCTCAGTGCTCCAGAACGGCATAATTGCATTACAGTGGTGCTGGCAGACTGGCCGCAGTACACAGAATTATTAACAGCATGCAGTAAAAGAGCAACACATTAGTATTACTAGCAAGGTAATATTGCTTGGCAATAAGCATTGCAAGGTAACAAGGATACAAACCTTTCATTAAACAAATGGAGAATACCCATAAGAAAAAAGTGACCACGAACAGCGTGTCCTGCATTGGCAGGCTAGTTACACAGAAACCAGGGCCCTCCTTCTGGGGAAAGCAGCAGAGATTGGCCTAAAATATGCTGAATTAGTGCATCCAATGCTATTCAGCCAGTGCTCCTCCTTTTTTTGGGTTAGGTCCTCCAACTCTGTAGGCAATCCCTACTGTTGACAAGGTACCTCATGCAGTTGTGGGATGGGAAATATTTGCACTGTATCACCTTCCTCTACTGTACTATTTGCTATCATCATTGTTATTGACCCCGAGCGCTCAGTAGGGAACACAATCTTTACTTCAACTTTTAAAGCGAATCTTATTAGAAGACCGCTCCTCTGTTATTTGAAAGATATATGTGGGTGAAAGATAAACTGTGATCCAAGGAAATCTAACTCTAAACTAGATTTAAATATACAATTAAGCAGACTCTCAAGTTACTTCATCTTCACACTTCTACTGAAGATAAGCCAAATTCTTCTAAGCAGGGTAACGATCTGAGTGCTGCTTATTTTCCAAATTACAGGACAACAAGCTTGCCTCCCTAATGAGCCAGGCTTTGATCTCCAGGAAAATGGAGCATTAGGAATAATACCACATGTAAGATTACATTGTATTTAACTCCAGATGAGAGCAAATCCAGTGGAAAGCAGAGCACAATAAACCCTGTTATATACTGTCTGCTAGAGATGCCCTGGTCAGGTCTTTCAAGGGAGAATTCGCTGAGAGACGAATGAAAAATATAAACAGTTCAAAGAGGCAGATTTAGCCCTAGGTGACTGTGAAATGTAGGCTCAATTGAGGGTCTACAAAGAGCTTGCAAGAGCCCAGAGAGATGGCAGCCGCAAGACCTACCTGTGATAAAGGCATACGCTGCTAGGATGTTGCTGAGCAGTGCCATCTCCGTGCTAACGCCCACGGGCTCCATGCTGCTGTTGAGCGCCGGCGGTTGTGTCTCATCCACGGGAATCAAGAAGGGGGTGTTGTCTAGAGGGTAGAAGGTGGCCGATCTCCCTTTCTTCTTCTCTGCTTTGAAACAGAAAGGGAATGAGGAACGAGGCACGTGCCCCAGCCCTACCCTGCCCTATCCCCACCAGGTCAGCATCTGCGTTCAGAAATCTGGAGCCGCTCAACAGCAAGCCACCCAAATTTGCCCCTTTTGGGGGGCAACTAAACCTTCTCAGGTAGCTTCAGCTGAGCACATACCCTGTCTGCATCCAGGCAGCATCTTCTCTCCCCCGTCTCCTGCTCTTTCATGTCACCACTTAGACACACCCACCTACACTACAGCAAATATATAATCAGGTTTCTTTTCTCTTATGTAAATCAAAGGAGCCTTTATCAACAGTGGGTTCAGCTAAGCTTGTAATAAGGACTGGAAAGCACAGGCAGAGCCGGCAACCCTCTGCCGGTGTCGCGCTGGAGTGACCCATCCACACCTGGCAAACAGACGTGCTTTCTCTCCAGCCTTCTTGGGGAAGGGCTGACCTGAGTTTATGACTTCCTTCAGAAGCCTGCTCATATTGTGTTTCACCCAGGCACCATTTCCCCTTTGGAGAGGTGAGTGAACATGGGTTAATGATTTGATTTTATTTGTTGAAGACTGGAGCTAAGGAGGCAGCTAATTTCAGGAGGCTGAAAGAGACCCTTTCAGGCCTTATCAGCTCGCTGCTGAGTGCTCCCTGCACCTTGATCTGCGGGCAGACACCCCCACTAGCCACAAAACACTAATTGTTTTAAACACACAAAAAAGTCGGTGCACAGGATCCAGCTCCATCATCTATGTGATTGTTTAACTGTAGCTATTGCATTTTTTCAGGCTCCCGTTCCTAGGTGTCTGGTTCTGTCCAAAAGCAAGCAGCACACCGTAAAATCACAGACTTGCACCTGTCTTCCACTTATCCGCAGGTATTAAATTCAGGAAGCTGTCAGGTCCATCTTTGATAATGCCATCAGTGCCATGCAAGTAAAAGCACTCTGACAGCAGCCACGACGTGAGACGGTCTGTGTTCACCGGCTGCCTGATCCGTCTCCTTTCCCTGCAAACCCGGCAGCGTGGGACGTCACGTTCAGCTTCCCGCTGTGCCAGGCAGCGGCTCAGCCCAGGGAAGCAGCAACAGAAATTGAGGGGTGTCAAAGAGAACAGGTAATACTGGATGGAGAGGGACTGAGTGCGTGAACGTGCATGCAGTGATGCCAACTCCTAATGTGCCTCGGAGGAGAAGCAGCGGGGATGGAAGTCCAGGTGTCGCTGCAAGGGATCAGCCCCAAGGAATGCGGGCACAGTTGTATCTCTGCCACTGAATAGCTGCATGGCCTTGGGAAAGCCGCATGTTACAAGCTACCAAGGTGTTAATGACTGGCCCTGAAGCAAAGTTTTTAAACATGGGTGCCTGGGTGGCAGATCCAAAAGGGAAAAATATCCCAAGAACCTCTTGCGTTAGGTGAATAGAGATCACCGAAGACCAGTTGTACCAATAGAGGCACTGGAGCACAGAGGGTCAAGGGCACATTCAGCAGGAAGTCAATAGCAAAGTTTTGGAAAATCTTTTAATTCAGATGTAGGCACCGACACGTCCTCTAATCTTTCCTTTATTCTCCTTGCTTGGTAAATCTATGTCTGTACAAGTGGTTGGATTTTTCTCTACCACTGTTCCTGCAAAGAAATCCATGACAGCCGGGTAGATTTTTCATTTCTAAAAACTGAACCTAAAAACGCGACACTTCAGAGCATCTCAAGTAGCACTATGCATCTAAACTGAGGCAACTGAATCCTTATTAGTTGACACATCCTAGAGAGTTATTCAGCTCTCCCTGTAGCAGACACTTAGAGCTTAATGTATTTGCTCATACACAGACATCTAAGACACCCCAGGGTCAGGAGGACATCCATGCAGAGATGGCAGTTATGAGAAGGGATACAGGGAAACTCTCACCCTTCTAGGGCAGCATTTAGAAGCCAGGTGAACACCCCGGGTCATCTCAAATGACACATTTATACGGGGGTAACTGAATCCTGCCTGAGATTTCTACATACTGAGGTCTGGCTCTGAACTAGTTAATCTGAAAACTCTTTACAATCAATGAAAATGAAGGGCACCACCAGGAAATAATCTCATATATATTTCATAAATATATATCTCATCATAAAAAGGACTGCTGAGTTAGGTGGCTCCAGGTTCCTGCTAGGTCTTTGAGAGTTTTCTACAACTCTGCATTAAAGTCCAGTTAATGTGTCTGGACTGCAGCTGCACAGAGCTGGTGGGATATGAACCTGGGGCCTCTGTGCCACGCTCTCTCACATGTCCAGTTCTGGTTTAGTGACAACCCACCTGCCCCTCACTGTCGATACATTCACGGGATCTCACTGGGACTAACATTTAAATAATACTTGCAGTTGGGTCTTCCATGGGCATGTGCTAGATCAGCCAGGAATGGCTCAGATGGACACCACTTCTGCTGGGCAAGCGGCATCCCTTGTAAACCATGCCATGCAATAATGGTGTATTTAGGAGACAGAGTAAAGCATAACTCCTCTCATGTAAGATGTAAGAAGAGTCTTTTTTTTTTTTTTTTCACTCTGACTTGTCCAAAGAACAGATGCAATCAAACAAGTTTTTAAATGAATACTCATCTGCATACACTATACTCTGGCAAAGAGCACCACAAAACCACAGAACTGGTTTTGTCATCTGCAGGATTGTACAAGCACAGACAGGGAAGACAGAAAATGACTGGAGTTACACAGAAGGGAAAAAACCAAACAAACACAATTTCACAAGGGCCATGTGTTGCTACACTATGCGGTTCCCTGGTCTGCCATTCATTCCAGGACCATACTAAAAGACATCCCCTTTCCTCCTTGCTAGCTTTGAAGACCTTGCCTATGCCTAATCAGCTCACCTACTACTAGTTTTCTCTTCAACACCCTTTCTCAGCTGTTCCCAGTCACTCAAAGTGTTTCCCTGTGACTTTACACAAAAGCTGAACAAAATTATTTCAGCTAGCAGTAAATTTGCCCAACACCATAGGAGAGGTTATTCAAGATACCAGTCTGACTTTAGCAAATGGTTTTAATGAAAGAAATAAAATGGGAAGGGAGATTACAGAAATGTCCAAATATTTCCTTTTCCTATTTTCAAAACATTCTTTTAGCTTTTAATTCCAAAATTACATCTTTGTTTGAAAAGAGGTGCATATTTTAAAAATTAATGAATAAACAATGTGAAAACTAAACAAAACGTGTCATTTGTAGAAGTGAAATGTTTAGATGAATGAAAACGAGTTCAGGATATTTTTTTTTTTGCTTAAAAGAATCACCAGGATCACAAAATTTGTTTTGGGCTAACTCAAAATTCCTTTCCCTGCCAATTTTTCAGTAAGGCCTCCAACCTGACAAATCTGTTATTGACGACTCTTAATTATCTGTGGATTGGCTATCCAAGCTGTGGATTAACTTTGCCAAGAGTGTAGACAGAGACAAGGTAGCTCTGCCCGTTCCCAGCCTAGAGCTGAATCTCTGGGAGCACAGGCTGGGAATTTCAGATCTAATGTCATATACCATCTCCTGCGTGCTGGGAGACACAATGCAAAACCACCAGCTAACCCAATATGTGCTTTTCCTTTATTCATACACCATCCCTTCCTCCTACTCACTTATCCCTATAGATGGCTAAGATTTGACTTCATTCATATCTCTTGACTTTGCATTTTATGAAAATAGCATCATATTTCAAAGCTCGGTTGAAAACTTCTCTGTCCCCTGTGAGCCAGATCTACTGTGTCTGCCCTGTTTTTTTTTTCTTTGCCACTGTATTAGATGGGTCTGCAAAGTATTTCTGTGATGAGTTTTGACATGCATGTCCATGACTGCTATTTCAAGGAACCCAGTGTGGGTTTCACAGTTCACTTAGTCCATCGCTGGTCACGCCTTGAAGCTTCTCTTTCTGACTGTGGCATGGATGGAGTTTGGGAACAGTACAGAAACCCAGATAAGGGGAGATAGAAGAGAACAGTTACCAGAACACAGTTAGGTTTGGACCAACATCGCAATAGTCATAGCTACCTGGGAGAGCTTGCCCTATGTTGGAAGAAGAGACATCAGAAAGGAACACGTCGTCCCCTATAACATTGGGATCAAACACTCTTGGCCGCAGTGGAAAATGTGGCTTCTGAAATCCTTGGTAATTGGTTGGTCTTGGCTGGGTTTCATGCAGAAGCTTCTTGGGAACTGAAAGAGAGGAGTAAGAAGAGCACGGTTGTTAGAATGAGTTATTTCAGTTGGTCAGAATGAGAATTATCACATTATGCTATGGGGTCAGCTGATACTTAATTATACCATATGCAGACCAAACAGACACTCATTTACCACTATGATGAATGCTCTCCAAATGCCAGCACAGAGACATTCAAGGAGAGAACGCTGGAAACCATAAAGTGATTAAGACATTGTTTATTTACAATTAAGCTTTGAGACTAGACTAAGGATCAGATTCAGACATCTTATTTAGACACCCGTCTTAGAAACTGAAATGCCTAGTAAGCCAGGCTTTGGCCTCAGCCCTAAGCTTCAGAGTATGTCAGCTAGACACCTCTGTTCCCACCCTGACAGCGGGCTGGGCAGGATGCCCCATAGCAGTAGGGTATGCCTGAATAGCTGCTTCTCTCCAGCCATCAAGTTGCTGGCTCAAGACTGCACATCAGAAGTTTCTGGCCACTCTGGATTCACAAAACCAGCCTCTGGGGGATGCTGTTCATGTGAAATCATAAAGCTTAAATCATCCACCACAGAAGTAAGAAACCCCACGTCTAAGAAACCCTCCCCACCCTGTGAGATCCAAAATACACTCTTCCCCATTGGGCTTTAGGCTTTAAGTAAACTGGAAAGGCCCACTCTCCATTCCCACCACCCTGAGAAGGAGGGTGAAGACTCAGCTAATCCCTACTGCTCTCCGTGTTTCGTCAGCCACAGCATTGGCAATACACAGGCAAGATAGGTTAATTATGTGACAGTTTTGTCAGGACATCTATGGTCTCTTCTTTGGACCAAAGCATGCCTTAGTAAGAAGAGTATTTTCTCCTCCTTGATGTTGCAAGGCCAGCTCTTCAGCTGTACACAGGTAAAGAAATCAAAGGCGGTGTAACTTCCTCAGTGTACACCCACTGAAGGTGAATCCACACAGTAAATTCACTAATTTGCCCTGTAGGGACAAAGCAGCATGTCATTTACGGAGCTGAACCTGTTCTCTGCCTCAGCCATGGCCAACACCTGAGGCTATTTCAGAGCAAAGTGCTTTTCCATACAAAGAGAACACATACACAGGCCGTTCTGCTCAGAAATTAGAGGAATAGAGCGATGAAAGACAAAAATAAAGAAATTTAAATTTCTAGAGGAGAAAGATACATTTTCCCCATCAGTGACTGTATCCTAATATAGACATAAAATCACCATTTTGTCCCTGCAGACAAACAAGACTTTAGTGTGTTAAAGACACAGACTGTTGAGAGCTAGGCATAAGTTCACTAGACCCACAGAAAGCCCAAGAGAAGATTTCTGGGGTGCTCAGCTCTCCTTTCTCCAAGTCTAATGGCAACTGTCTCTCTCATCCCAAGGAGGCTGCCACCTCCTAGTGCCTCAGTTTCCCCACTGCTCCATTGCCAATTGTGCTATCTCTCATCTCCACTCTTCACAGGGGCGTGAAGAAACATAATTAAAAATGCAAAGCACTTTGAGATCTTTGGCACAAGCATGAAGGAGAACTTGGAAAGAGTGTAACCCTGGAACAGAAAGGAAATTCCTGCCTGCCCCCTGCAGCTAATCAGCTGCCAAGCTGGAACATGAGATTTAATCACGCCCATTAAATTTGCCTGCATAACGACAAATATTACTGGTGGGGGAAGTGATCCAACCACCTTGTTTACATTGTGTTCGACTTACTGTCTTTGCTGAGGCAAAGAAAACTGTAACTGTATTTACTGACTGACCTCCCATGTTAGGCTGCTGAGATATCAGCACTGAGGTTCTCGCATTATTAGTAGAGTCATGCTAGGTCAGGAAACAGACATAAAAACCCCACAGCTTCTGAATACCAAAGAGCTGGCACAGCGGTTTCTAGTGAAACCTGAATTGGCAACTGTCCTCTGATGGGAAGGCAGCAAAAGAAACACATCCCCTGTTAGGAACTAGACAGAAGCAAGGAGGATACCTGTGCCAGAGAAATATCAGAAAGTCTGGGGAGGAGGCGGGTAGAAGAGAGATCATCCCACAAACCACACAGTCAGGAAGAATTGCAATTATGGGTGCCTAATTTAAGCCACCAAAGGGACCTGACATTCAGAGGGCATAGGGCTCAGCACCCTCCAAAAGTAAAGATCCCTTTTGCTCTGTCTCAGGCTGAGGACCTGAAAGGCATTTGAAAGACACAAGTCAGTTTTCTTTTACACACTTTTCATCCAAACTGCACCCCAGTAACCTACTGATATGCATCCAATTAAAAAATGAAGCAAAAGGAACACAGAGACAAATTTTTAGCAGATTTTGGCTCGTCTTCCATGTTTCAGATTGACCCTTCTTCATAAAAATCTCCAGATTTAAAATCTCTCTCTCTGTGGAGCTGCATCTTTCTTCAAAAAGGTGACACCACCAGACACTTAAACAGTTGAGCCAAGTGGAGGGAAGAAACACCATCTTTTCCTAAGCACACCCAGGGAATTGGGCTCTGGCTTTTCCACCCTGGCATCTGTGTCATTGCCACTAGAATGCTACTTATGGGACCAGGAGAGGAGTCAGGGTAAAGCAAAACATCGCTACGTCAGTCAGCAACTGGTCAACCACATCCCAAGGAAGAGTGGAGATGAAGAAGTAATCAGAGGGAAGCATTCAAAGAGACTATTGACTGTCACAGCACCTTAATGGGGTAGGGTTGTGCTGTTATCCCTTTGGGATGGCTGGGGAAGTAAGATGACTACCAACTATGCATTTGGTACCTAAAAATGCAGGTAGCTATGAAGAGAGACTCTCAAAAGCAGGCATTCACCAATTACCATCACAGGCAAACGAGACTTGACTTGGGGAAAAAAATTAATTTCATTTATTATCAATCAAATCAGAGTAGGATAATGAAAAATAAAACCAAATCTTAAAAACACCTTCCCCCCACCTCTCCCTTCTTCTCAGGCTTAACTTTGCTCCCCAATTCTTGACCTCCTCCCCTCCATCGGCACAGAGGGATGGGAATGGGGATTGTGGTCAGTTCATCACACGTTGTCACTGCCGCTCCTTCCTCTGCAGGGGGAGGACTCCTCACACTCTGACCCTGCTCCAGCATCGGGTCCCTCCCATGGCAGACAGTCCTCCACAAACTTCTCCAACGTGAGTCCTTCCCATGGGCTGCAGTTCATGAACTGCTCCAGCGTGGGTCCCTTCCACGGGGTGCAGTTCTTCAGGAACAGACTGCTCCAGCGTGGGTCCCCCGTGGGGTCACAAGTCCTGACAGCAAACCTGCTCCAGCCTGCGCTCCTCTTTCTGTGGGGCCACAGGTTCGGCCAGGAGCCTGCTCCAGCATGGGCCTCCCATGGAATCACAGCCTCCTTCAGGCATCCCCCTGCTCCAGCGTGGGGTCCTCTACGGGCTGCAGGTGGATCTCTGCTCCACCGTTAATCTCCACAGGCTGCAGGGGGACAGCCTGCCTCACCATGGTCTTCCCCAGGGGCTGCAGGGGAATCTCTGCTCCGGCACCTGGAGCACCTCCTCCCCTCCTTCTGCACTGACCTTGGTGTCTGCAGGGTTGTGCCTCTCACATATTCTTACTCCTCTCTCTGGCTGCAGTTGCCCAGGGTTTCTTTCCCCTCCTTAATTATGCTATCCCAGAGGCACTACCACCATTGCTGATGGGCTTGGGCTTGGCCAGCGGTGGGTCCGTCTTGGATCTGGCTGGCATTGGCTCTGTCGGACACAGGGGAAGCTTCCAGAAGCTTCTCACAGAAGCCACCCCTGTAGCCCCTCTGCTACCAAAACCTTGCCATGCAAAATCAATACAGGACATTTTGCCAGGAAGGGCTTATCTTGGCAAAGAGTAAACAGAGTGACAGCATGCAGCAAGTTTGTTCTTTTTCTAGTTTATACAATGCTAAACCAATACACAGCTTAGATAGCTTGATTTAAAAAGACAGTAAAATGGAAAGGCTTTCTCAAGTGCAAAACAATTCATAATTTCCAGTTAGCTTCTGTGTGGCAGCCAACTCCACAAGAAAGATTAAACATCTGGTTCCTTTGAAATACCCTCCTTAAATTCTCCGGAGAGGAGTGCATCTGACACAAAGCATGGCATGAACTGAAGCAAGATGTCAAGAAAAGTTATTTATGATTAAAACCACCAGAAAAAAGTACCTGGGATTTTAGTCTTATCTCAGCATTAAGCACAGAAATCCTGGCAGGGAAGGGTTGGCACTTGGTCTGTTCCATTCAATCAAGTGGAGAAGTTAAAGCATCTCAGTCAGCAGAACAAGTGATATATGTGGACAAGTGGGGAAGAAATAGGGCCTTCAATCAAAGCATTAACACACCCTACAGTCAGGAGCCCTGAACCTTAAAATGTACATGAGAAATGAACTGGGATCATCTGGAAGAGAGGAGATGAGTTGCTTTGGGCATCGCTGGGGACCTTCGGTCTCTCAGGGGGTAGCAGTCAGCACTGAGATGTGGGTATTTATCCAAATGATAAAATTCTCTGGTAATTTGGGCTGGGCAGCTGAGCAGCACAGGCAGAGGTGTAACTTTCAGGATGGTAAGCCATGCTCTGCCACCCACCCCGGGGTCCAACGCGGGCATCACCGCACGGACTCTGCGTGAGCCAGGACTTGATCTGGAGAGGGAAGTGTCACTATCGCTGTGACACCCCGTGAAGGCACCTGCAGAAAGCGGTTCTAGGTAACAAACCTGCAAAGGAGCTCTTGGATCAGCAGGTTCATTCCTCTGCCATTACAGGCTTTTGAGTCTTTATATAATCTGTCTGTGTCTATTTTAAAAGCAGCCCTGGTTACCAGCTCCCACTGCTTATATGTCTGAATCAACATCATGCTAGCAATAATTTATACCAGTTCCCAACCCAAGACCTGCATTACCCATTTGCAATGAATTAATGGCATCAGTCCCACAACAAAACCTCACCGCCACTGCCTGCCAGCTTCCCCCCTGCAGGAACGGGGCAAAGGAAAATCAAAGCTGGAGTGTGCTCTCAGTGGCAGAGCAGACCCATCAAATTCGGGTACAAGCAACCCGCAGGACAGTGTGAAAAGGCACATGCTGGTGCTGCTGACAGTGTCCTTATTTGTACTTGGTGGAGACTCCTTCTGCTGGGATTTTCACACAAGCACTCTCTTGTGTGGCCAGAAAACTGAGGGCTGATGAAAAGAAAAAGTTGCTGTGCCTACAAGCAGCAAAATTCTGAATCACGGTGCTAAGAGATGGAAAAGGCCAGCCGATACCTCGCCTCTTTGTTCATAGAGATCACTTGCTGTATGTTTTCCACTATTTTGATCTATCTAGTTTTAAACACTCCAGTTCTGGAGGTTTGGCTAATTGTCCCAAGAGATTATTTTGCAGAGGAATATTGCTCTTTCTGAGGAATTCTATTTCAATACGCTGCTGAGTGTTTCAATTTAAGCGCATATATTATTACCCTAATCAAAACATTTGACTGCTATAGCCCCCAAATTTTACAGATGGGGAATTGGCTCAGGGACAGGGTTTTGAAAGTGTTTAAATATCAAAATTATTTGTCCGGTCTCACAGAGGGAGTCTGTGCCAAAGAAAGGAAACAAGTTCAGGCTCCCTCTATTTCAGCCTCGCACTCAAACCATCACTTCTCTTTGCTAATTTGATCATTTGCTGTTTCCTGATGCTTGCTCAGACCTAAACATGCTTAAAGGACACAATTATCCCCTGACCTCCATCTTCACTGTATATACAGATCAGTCAGCTGGAGGGGAGATCAATGAAAGCTCAGTTTTAAAAACATACAGACAGGGGGTTTGTCATTCTCCAGTCCTCTCCTATATATTCGCTTGTGCATTTCCAGCCCATAAAGTTTACACTGAAACCTCGGTATGATTAAAGCAGATCTGCAGGACCTTCAGCAAATCCTCCTGTGAATGCTTGAAGCAGAGTGCAATTTGAACAAAACATGACTCCCTTACTGTTGAAAATTACAACCAAGCCTTTTATCTGGGCAGGTTGGGGCCAGGAACTGTTGATGCTCAACATACTTTTTAAACAACAAAAAAAAAATCCTACTGTGAGTAAACACCCAATATAAAGTACTGCAGGTTTTTAGAGGTAGCAGCTCTGAAGGATTTTTGTTTGAGACTTGAAAATGCACAGCATCCAGCCAGAAGTGGGATCATTCATGTTTCTGAACTATTACCAGAAAGCAATTCCTTAGCACATATGTCAGGTATATGGCTCTCTCAGATTGCAGAATTAAAGTGTTTTATGTGCTGTAAAACCTAAATTCACTAAGCAGTCAGTCAACAATATCTATTAAAATAACGGATTTTGGCTGCATCAGACCACAAAATATCACAATACAATCACAGAGCAAGAAGGAAAAGTCCTATACATAAAAAGACTCTACACCTGGTGACAACAGTAACACCACTGTGTAGCTAGAAACACGGGGGTGCAGACGCTAATTTGATTAACAAAAGTAAATTGAGGCACAGCCCACCTCCTTGGCTTTTTCCCAAGGGTCTCAGACATGGCCAACGAGCAAGTTGAAACCTCTTCCAGCTGCCTGTGCCCCTGTCTAGCTCAGTGCTGGATGCATCCCTTTCAAGTGACTAAAACCCCATTTGCATGACATGGCAAGAGGTTTTGCCTCTTCTCGTGATCACATGTGTTGTGTCAGGCACCCAAAGTCTACCTTCAATTCCTGCCCTGCCACCAGGCATTCCCCCTTCATCTGACAGCAGAGCCATTCCTATTCGGTCAGATATAGACACAACCACTCAATAGGAGACCATCAGATCCTACAGCTCTCAAGTGTCTCCATGAGCAGCTAGATGGCCTGGGCATCCTCACGTGAAAGGCTGAGTGTACTGCACATCAACTCCATGTCTTGGCTTCCAAGCCATATCGTACCTCTAGGCATCCTGTATCATAGAGTAAAAGTATAGTACAGTTTACATGGAAAGTGTAAAGTGTCCCAGGAGACAGCTGGAGACATGAAAGGACTTTGTGCAACAGAACATAAGTCTGAAAGCTGGGATTTGATCAACAGGTTGCCATGTAAAATCTTCACTCTCACAAAAAAAAACAGAGCAGAGGCTTAACAAACACAAGTGGTCAAGACCTCAGCTTTCCATCTCCTTTCCATCTCCTTCCCATTTTAAAAAGGGAATTTTTTCACACAGTGTCCTGGTTTCAGCTGGGATAGAGTTGATTTTTTTTCTTCCTAGTAGCTGGTATAGTGCTGTGTTTTGGATTTAGTATGAGAATAATGTTGATTGATAACACACTGATGCTTCAGTTGTTGCTAAGCAGTGCTTACACTGGTCAAGGACTTTTCAACTTCCCATGCTCTGCCAGGTGCACAAGAAGCTGGGAGGGGGCACAGCCAGGACAGCTGACCCAGACTGGCCCAAGGGCTATGCCATACCACATGACGTCATGCCCAGTATATAAACTGGGGGGAGCTGGCCGGGGAGCAGCGATCGCTGCTCAGGGATGGGCTGGGCATCGGTTGGCAGGTGGTGAGCAATTGTATAGTGTATCACTTGCTTTGTATATTATTATTGTATTATTGTATTATTATTATTACTGTTACTACTATTCTATTTCACTTTACTTCAATTATTAAACTGTTCTTATCTCAACCTACAAGTTTTCTGACTTTCACTCTTCCAATTCTCTCCCCCATCCCACTGGGGTGGGGGAGTGAGCGAGCGGCTGTGTGGTGCTTAGTTGCTGGCTGGGGTTAAACCACGACACCCAGCATCGATGTAGTCTGCAATCCTGAAACTGAATGCAAAACCCAAGAGAAAGAGGGAGTTACTCAGCCTGCTGCAGGCGTGTTTTCCGTGCGCAGTAGTTCCAAACCACCGATAACAAGGAAGTGACTCATGCCAATTACAGTAAGTCCACTTCCAAGCACCACGAGGAAATCAAGTGAGACTGTCTGGGAAAATAGCCCTGTCATAACCAAAGCCACCTACACATCCCAGAGCCTGCACCAGGGCCCTCCTCCCCTGCCCCTCCCTTCAGACACTGCCCGAAGCAGAAATCTGTCTCTTCTGCTGGTGATTTTTGGGCTGGTGGGAAACAGTACAAGCTGGGATGCTTGACACAACTCATACAAACTTTCGGAGCACCCTGCCAAGACTGCTCCTGAGGCAGCCCAGATGCTTTGCCCTTTACTGCATCTTCTGACAGCAGCTAACTACAGAACTGTTGCGCAATAAGAGTATAAATGTAACACAGACAACCTTTTATCTTGTTTGGCCTCCACGGGAAAGGAGATGTTCATCCTTTTCTCACGCAGCTGCAATCAGAGAATTGTCTTCAGGAGCAGAAGTGATTCCAGACCAGAAACAAAGCCCATGCAACAAAAATTAGCTCAGTCTCACCGTTGCTCCCAGTGAAATCTCCTGCAGGTACATAGCTGTGTGATGTGAGAGGCTTTAGGAGATGAAGGTACCATGGTGCACCTCCAACTGAGACTCCACGGGGCAGAGACAGACACAAGCATTGCTCCCTGCCAATCTCTCCCCCTCTTGCACAGGGCTGCAGAACACCTTCCCCTGCTTTCTCCTATTTCTGCCTGTCCAGAAATGCAATAATCTTATTAAAAGATCCAGTTCACCTAATCTGGACACTCAACCCATGCATGCCCTGTAGGTACCTAATGAAGAAGTCCTCCTTAAATAAGCTACGTTCCTAAGCTCCCTGTATCGTCAACAGTGA
Organism: Platalea leucorodia; assembly: GCF_965183815.1. NCBI lineage: Eukaryota > Metazoa > Chordata > Aves > Pelecaniformes > Threskiornithidae > Platalea > Platalea leucorodia. The sequence continues at coordinate 120,570,865 of NC_138825.1, read as the reverse complement.
AAGGTGGGTGCCTTTGAAAGCCTCCAGGGGAGATTCTGTCTACTTAAATTTAGGAGCCTAATTAGGGATAATTAATGAATCATAATGTTACCTTTGGATTTATTCTCCTGAGTGTATCTGAGTTAAAATCTTACAAACTGCTTCACATCTTTTACTCAGATATTTTTCTTCTATCTTGAACTTTTCAAATCAGGATTTGAAGCTACAAACACCTTAATTTCTATCCAATGATGCATGTGCTTGATCTATCCACAGGCAGTTTTCCTCCTGCTTTCATAGCCATGAAAGTCAGTTGTTCTTCTTTCATCATCTTAAATGTAATAACAGAACACGAAGCATCTATTGCCAGCAACTCATAAATCTCCTGCTTGATGTGGCTTTTGGTCTCCAAAGGGCACAGTGGAAAGCATCGCGTGCACCAGTTTGCTCCCTACATGTTCCATTTGGAAAGAAAAATGGATCAAAAGGAAGAAAGCCTTGTAAGAGATACCTGCAGATACGAAGAGTTACTTTCATCTGGTAGATTTCTGCCTGCTCCCAAAGTCAGGAGAGTTCTGCGTTTTCACAAGATAACACGTCTTTAGGAGGATGAGACTCAAGCTGAGGCTTGTCCAAATTCCAGCATGCTCAGCTACACCCCGACATGGGACCTTCTGCCAGCCGGAGCTGTAGGACCTCTCTAGCTGCATCTAATCTCCACCAGGCCCAGAGGAGGCTATGACAGTAGTTTTATACACCTGAGCAGCAGTATTTTAGGGAGTTGAGATGGGTCTAGAGCAAATCATTAATGCCACCTCCAGGTGCTACTGCTAGAAGCATGGGTAACTACTATCAGCAAGGTCGCTGCAGGAACAGAAACCTGACTCGGCACTCACATACGGAGTGAGTTCAACCCTGCTGAATTAAGCAGTTTTCCCTTGATTTACATGCTGAACACGATCAGAATCTGACCTTTTAATTATGTAGCCTCAATTCCAGAAATGGCAGAAGCAGGGGAGAAAAAACTCTAATAATTTTGAGGGTGACAGCACCTGGGAGAAGCTGCCAGTCTCCCAGACTAGGAAGGCTCCAGCAAGAGAGTCTGAGAGTCAATTTTGAGTTTCCTTTTTTTGCAGCACACAAGAATGTCTGAATCTGGTGCCTGGGCCCTTTATCAGTGAAGAGGAAGATACAATACAGAGGATGGCACAAAAAGGAGAATAAGATTAATAAGGAAGTCAGACTCATTCTTCTGGCCTTCCCCATTCCCCCTGTTTGGACTGCATCTATCATGTACTTGCACTGGTACTTTGCAAACCAGTCCATTCATGTATGGATTTCTTTGGCATTATAGAGAATACTGGTTTGTTCGTCTCTTCAGAGGAAACTTTTCTTACAGGCTGCAATTTTATGCAATGCTCTAAGCATATCCACTCCACTTTGGATCAAAGAAGAGTAATGCTAGATTTCAGATTTTGACACAATTCCTATTTTTTCTCATCATGTTCAGTCATTTTAATCAAACATTTAACAATGCAAGAAAGACTTTTACTATTTTAAATTAATTTTATAGTATGGAACTGTTGTCCTTGACTTATTTAGGCTATAGAGCTTGGTAGAAAGTCTTTTGTGCAGCTTATCTATTTTTCAGGAAAATATGTGACACAACATGTGGTTCCCAGGAGGATGCTGACGGAGCAGTAAGCATTGTGTGCTCAAGTGTGGCTGATCCAGAGCCAGGGCATTGCTCATGCAAAGAACTTCTTGCCAGCAAGGGAGGAGAGCCTCTGTGCTCAGGATGCCAACACATATCCAAGTGGTTGCAGCTCTGTGAGTTACCAGGCATCAGCTGAGTCACACCAAACAATTCTGTAAAACTCAGGGCAAAAGATATTTTTAAATATCAGTAAAAGCTATGCAAGCACTGTCAGTGAAAGAGGCCCTTGGAAGTCTTTGCTGTTACATATCGAAAGGCAGTGGCTGGGTGAGCATTATGTACCCCTGTGAGACACTTAAATGATAGTCAAGGCAAGGATATCCAACATAAAGCAAGGAGAAAGGGATGGAGTAAAGGGCCAGAGGCCCTGAAACACTCTGGAGCTGATGGAAAGCCATGACAGCCTCCACCAGGGACAGGCAAGGGATGGCAGGGAAGCAGGAGCCCAGGCAGGAAAGGAAGGTACCAGGGATACTACGAACATCCACAGCTATACTGTACTGTCCAAATATTTGAATAAAGAGTAAGAAGCCTCGTGCTTCAGCAACTGAGCCAACATCTAGCCTGATATGATCCAACCATTATATTCCAAGAGTTCGGAGAGAGGAATATAATTTCTCCTCTGAGACTACTGACCAAGATGGACATTTAGGGGATTTCCTGTGCCCCTCTCTGAAGCAATGTCACCCATCCTGTAGTCCACAGGCCACTGGTGACCTGTAAGGCATCAGAAAGTGATCCAGAAAAAACCTTCAGAAAAGTGATCCAGAAAATACCTAATTCAAAGAAAAAACAAAACTGGCATATCCCTGGATGTTCCCCCATGGTTTGTCTCAGTGTCTGCTGGCAGGCACAGCCAGGAGATGCTTCCCGTCTGCTCTCCTTGTCTAATTAAAAATGTTTGTAAGTACAGCAGTAAAACTATGCTCTGTAAAAAAATATTTTCTTTTTATCTAAGTGCTACTTATCCAACGGTGCATGCTAGCTCTTTATCAGATCATCAGCTTTTCCTCTCAGTAATCAAACAGCTGAGAATTAGACAAGAGGCTAGAATTTTTTTCCAAAAAGATAGTAGTGCCTTGATAACACGGGTTGAGGAATGCCTTCAGAAAGCAGTCGGTAACCTCTGCCATTAAAGGCAATGACTTTGTCTGGTCACATGTTTGACTTAGTGTGGCAGTTCCCAGGAGCCCATGAGATGGCCAAGCTGGAAACCGTGTACAAGGAACGGTTATCAATAGCCTTGGAATAAAGACTAGAAGTGAACAAAACCGTATAAGGTAGCTACAGTGCTAAATGCCCTTCCGTTGCATACAGATGAACACAGATTAATATTTACTGAACTAAAATACAATTTAGTTTGAGATCCAGAGCTCGATGCTGGAATCATTGGCTCCTGTTGTTCAGGATTTGGCTTATATGAGAAGCCAGGCTACATTAACAAACTTGAAATCCAAGGATCTATGAACAAAGTGGCAAAACTGTTTTCAATATAAATCCTTCTATTCACATGGTCATAACCTGTGAGACATCCTCCTTTGGGGCTGAGACTTCCTGAGCACAGTGGAAAGTTTGAGGAAAAAACCTATAGATGTTTTTGAATTATGAGAGTATTAAACTTCCCCTGTTTTTTTAAGGAAGTACATTTAACTGGCAGAACCTCTCTAACACACAGCATCAGCCTTAAATTATCTGGCTTGTAGACTGTGAAAAGTTCTTTGCATGGTTTATGTATTTTTTTTTTCTGATAGAAAAACACGTAGCATGCATCATCTTGCTTCCATGCATATCCTGAGGGAGCAGTAAGGACTGCAAGCTCAAGTTGCAATTGGTACTGCGAGTAACTGCCAGTTTTGTGGAAGAGCAAATTATAGTCACTTTCCTGATGCCACATAAAAGCAGATACACACCGTGGAAAACAATGCCAGGGTTTTGTTTTAGCCCAGGGAGGATGTTACTGAGCACCTACCCTATGCTCTTATGCAACCTGCCCTGCAGCTACTTCCACCAGCTCAGTCTGGGAGCACAGGGAAAAAAACTGTGGGAATATGCAGTTCTGGATGCTTGTGGCAGCTTTCCAGTACTTAATAATGATTTTTTTAAGAAAACATGAGGTTTTTTAAAGCTAAATATTTGTTTCTATTAGGCTTCATTAAATGTTCAGCAAGGACAATATTTCATGCACACTAGTCTGCTCTTTTCCACCTTTCACACGTGTAACTAAGATTCATTTACATGTATGTCCCTACCTGAAATGATTCCTGGATTCACACCACCTAATTGAAGGCACTTTAATGGGATGGAAGGTGGCTAATTCATCCCTCCATCCGTTATACAAAAAGGCTGATTAATCTCTCAGTTTAACCACTTAAGTTACCTGTATTAGTACAAGTAAGGCTTTGCAAGACTGAGCTGCAAGTATGCAAGTTATATATATATATATATACTGGTGTAGGACATTGCTAGGCAAAAGGCTTATCTCATTTATTCCAATGTTAACAGAGCTACAAGATCCTGAATCAAATCCTACCCACTAACTAGTGCAGAAATTATTCCAGGACTACTTGGGACTCCCTTGAAACCTTTCTAACAGACTAGCAGGTCTCTGACACATCCCAGCTACTCATAACATTTGATTCACTGGAAAATCTTCAGCACGTTGCCACCCCACCCAAGACCCATGTCGGTCATTCTGGGAAGGGCAGTTACCCTCCCTTTCTAGGGGCCTTTGCCAAGCATAGTCCAGTTTCTGCCTGTTTGGGTAGCAAGGCCCATGAACTGCCATCTCTCCTACTTCACCTTTCAAAATGGCTGAATTCAATCAGTTAAAAAGTGTAAATGGAGACGCATCTTAATCTGCTATGTGTTTAAAAGTGTTTCTTATTACATATTCCCTAGGAAATGCAGGTTGCTAACAGCCAGGGACCTCACCTCATGCTGTAGCACCTCTATTTTTAGGCTTCTTTTTTGGGACTCAGGAATAAAATTTTTAAGACTTTAACGCATACCTTTGCTGCTAGTCACTTGAACCCAGCGCAGATCCTTTATCTGGCATGCTCCCAATTTAAGTTGCCACTTCTTTCAAGTGGAATATAATGCTCTGTATCGCAGTATTTGTTCCCTCTACTTGATATCTTGGGCCCACCATCCCTGATATCTTATCATCACATGAAAGGATTAATCCAACACAAAGAGGCCATGAACATCTTTTGAACAAGTAAACCTTTAACAAACAAATTCGCAAGAGGTGGTATAGACAGGGATGGTTTACGAGATCCTGTAAACAGCAAAGAAACTCATAAATACAGTCTTTCAAAGTATTTCTGTCCCATGCTGGGATGACCCCTGTTCATACCAACAGAGAGACTGCCCATCTCTGTAACGACACATGCTGCAGAATTTGCTCGGCTCACAAATAAAAGTGGCCGGTCCTCCAAAGGAAAATGAATCCTTGTCAGTGCAACTGCACGGGATAAAATCTACCTCACAACCTGCTTGGGTTATAGTGACAAGATGTTATTAATTGCAGTTCCAATAACCATCCACGTTACTTAAAATCCAAAGTAACCTACCTTAATTACCTTAACTCTAATAACCGCTTGGGATCATAACAGTTAGAGGAGAAAAATAGTTGTTAACTTGTTGACTGCCAGATGCAGACTGCTGATAGGAGATATATCAGATATTAAAGTATTAAAACTGACCTCAGCCTGGCAGGAGAGGGCTGTGATTCATGTCCATGACTCCTAGGCACAGTGGAGTACAACAAATAACTGAACAAAGATTAAAGCATTAGCTGTTTCAGTGGAATAAGGCAGCAGATTAATCTCTCATTTACTTTCAGGTAAACCTTCTTCCTAACTTTCTCCCAGTTCAGCATGAACTTCAGCAAGGCCAATGCAGAAATCTGTTACATCACCACCTTGTTTACAACTCTACCATCCCATCAAAATTATTGTTACAGAAGCCCACTATTTTGCTTAGTCAGAGCTTTCTACCTTTGCGTTGCTTCAGACTTTTCTCTGTGAAAAATAACGAACCTAGTGAAAAATCTGTATTTTAAAAAAAACCTTGCACAAAAGATATTTTCTTCACTCCTGAGTAAATAATTCACTTCCACTTATGTCCCAGGTAATGGAAAGTCTATGACAAATAGAGTTCAAAGTAAGGCACACTGTGAAAGAGGCACGCTCTAATTAAAAAGACAGTATATAGAAGAAATGCCATCTTTGTGTTTGTACAACAGTTCGTGCAAAGAGCTGCCTGCACAATTTCCCAAGAGCAATACAGGCTTTGGAGGCACCTAAGTAAAGGTTTGCAGCCAAGTTTCACAGAGCTGGAAATCAAAACCTGTCATCAGTCTAGTCTCCATATAGCTGGCTGATAAAAGGAGTGAAATAGCCATGACATTACTCAAACTCAGGCATCTAATGAAATGTATGAGTGGTAACTCTATCACCCGTAAACAGCTTCCCAGACTCTTTCAAGGGGAATCACGGCAGTTTGCAAAGCAGGGTCTTGCACCAGTCCTCACGCAGCTTGTACCAGCCTATAAATCTACTGTCACAGGTCTGAAAGGACAGAGGTGAGACGAATGGTCAGACTGACTCTTCCTGGCCTCGGAGTCTGAGACCCAGCCTGCTTGCTTCCCTGCAGGCCAAGCAGGCAATGAAGTGGTTGGTGCTGCTTGCTGTGCACAAAGACGATGCCTACCCTCAGATTTTGCATTTCCGCTGATCATCTTCAGAGGCAGAAAGGATCCTTCTTCCCCAGCGGGGGCCTGATGTCATCTGAGGATGTTTTCTTTTGTTTACCTTCTTCTGAAAGGTCGGAGACTAAATATGCAATATCCACATCTGTCTGCAGGCAACAAGCACCTGGCCATAGAAGAAGAGGGAGGCCGTGATCTGGAAAGGAACGCAGGCGTAGGAGGGATGACTCTAGCCTCGTCAGCAGACCCTGACCTTCATGCAAAGGGTGCCTGAAGTGATGAGGAAGCCCAGGAAGGGAAATGTGTGTGGTCCTTCCAGTGTTCTCTTTAGACCCATGAAGATTTTGTGATAGATAAAATAAAGATCATCTGATTTTTGGAACCGTTACAAAGACATAAGGAGCATTAGCCTCCACTCTTACATGTCCTGGAAGAAGTAAACTGCGGTTGCTGTGATGCAAGGAAATTAAACACAACATTCACCTGGTACAGTCTGACAACCTTCATGCCATTAAATTCTCTTAGCATTCAAAATAGGCTCCATCCAAAATGCCTGCTGGGAATAGCGTGTGGCCCATGCTAACTTCTAAGCCATGTCAGGACCATGCAACACCAAATATTGTTTCTGCAACGTAGCAGAATGGTCCATTGAGTTCCAGTGTCAGGAGCTCCTGGGCTTTGGCACTGTTTTGTTCATCAGTACAGACATACTCAGTTAAGTCCAGAGGTCAAACGCAGAAGACTAAGCAGCTGTCCTAGCTTGGGAGGTCAGCACTGCTCCTCAGGGCTCAAAGCATCTGGGACATGAAATCACAGGTCTGTAGCAGCACAAGAGACATGGGACCTGATGACCTGGAGATGTGGCAGGCCAAGAAAAGAGCTGGATCTGCTGCCTGTCCACAGCAAAGGAAGCTGGGATAGCCCTGTGGGATGGTACCCAGACACAGGGCCATGACACATATTCAGCTCAGGGATGTTATCAGCTGTGTGTTATACGAATGGACAGCCCTTTAGAAACACTGAATGCTGAAATGCTCCATGGAGAAAGAAGACGGCTGAAAAAATTCTCCTGGCCTCCCCTGAATTGGCCCTGCATGAGTGTTCCAGCCATGCCTGTAACAAAAAAATCTGATTTATACAGAGGTACCTGCCTCCAACGGACCATCTGTGCTGGACCATCTGCCCTCGTGGAGCAGTACACATCCCCTCGACTTGTCAGAGCTACACGGACAGCAGTGCTCAGCCTCCACCAAGAATGAAAAGAGACTGAACTCAGCCGGCCCAAGCTGAACATTCTTATCAAACTACTTTACTAGCACAGTGTAGAGCTGCTACTGCCCAGAAGCAGGAAGGCAACATATTACCATATCTTTCCCTAATGTTCCTCCTTTTCCTTTAAACACAAAGAACAAAAAGGTCATGTTAGAGAGTCCAGCAGGCTCATGTGATTGTAAAAGGATATTATACTGGGCACCTCATCCATCAAAGAAACCAGCAGGGTTTAAGAGAGAGATGGTGGGATGAAATAGTCTCCTGGGCCAAATTCAAGCCATAAATGTTGCTCCTTTTTATGTCAAAGGGAAGTCTTTGAGTTTTAATCTTTCCATATTTCAATTAAATGATGCAAATGACAGAGAGCTAAAATAGATGATAGATGCACAGATAACCTCCCCCATGTTCTTGGGTTCATAAGATTTCTCTCTTAAATACCATTACAACCACTCTGTAAAATTACAGTGGAACTTATTCTTAAGCCATGCTTGTATCAATCATTTGATTTAATGAGCTATCCAAAGACTGTTTCCCATGACTGCTTTTCTCCAGTCATGGCTGTGCTAGAACCAAGTGCGGAGATAAAAGATAACTTCCTATGTGGAAACTCTCATCCCCCATCCATTCCCATCTAGGCAAGGCTTTAGAGTCACATTTGTACACAATTAATCATGATTGTATTTTTGCAAAAATGTGTTGGTGTAGTCTGATATTAAAACTCCTCTTCCCTCTCAATTTGACAGACTAAAAACAAAAGTCCAGTTTCTGACGGAGCTCCCTCAGCCCAATAAGTCCAGCTGTTTAAAGAAGAACATCTCTTACAGACGTGTTTTGCATTTATTTATTTTCTTGTTCTTCTGTTGGTATTTATTGGGGTTTCCCAGCAAGGAAGACCCTGATTGCACTACCAGGAAAACCAACAGAAGAAATAGTCCTAGAGAAATAAGTTCTTGTCCATTGAGCATGTGGAGCCAGAGACACAGCTCTGGCAAGCTGATCACCCACAGACGGGATGAACTGCATCTCCCCACTTCCACAACAGCCAGAGATTTACAAGCACTCCAGCTCTCTTACGACAGAAACCTTCCAGCCAACCTAAATACAGGTATTTCCCTTCCCTGGGTAACAAGCCTACCAGAGCTGTGCTCCCAGGTCCAGCTCCAACTCTGGAGAGCACAAACTCCTCCTAGAAATAATTATTAATGGCAGTCTTGCCCCAAGACACCTTGACATAGAGCTCAATAGGAGGTCTTACACTGGCTTCTGCTAGTGCTGGCACATGCACACAGATGGACACAAGCCACCATGAAAGATGGACTGTCAGGAGGGGGATCTGTGCAACTAGTCCTGAACCCAGCCTTTGTTTTGTCCTCCAGCTTTAACACTAATAGCAGCAAAGATCTGCAAAAATGCTGCTGATAAATGTGAGGCTTAATCAAACAAAGCACTCATAATTATTTAGGAATCATTTTCTTTTTACAAATACAGAGAAAATTCAAAACAGTTGTGCCCTTCTGCATTCATAGTGTGGAAGTAACTGTTGTGGAATTTGAACAGAGATAGCTGAGGTTTCTGACTGCCAGGCCAGCATAAGCCAGACCACGTCCTGGCCTCTTGGGAGGAATGGCTGGACACAGGAATTGCTCTTTTCCCTGAGTGGACACAACCAGTCAGCTGGCCATATAACAGGCATCAACAGACTGGGATTCAAATAGTGCACAGATGTCAGACAAAAATTATGCAGAAAAGGCAAAAGATGATGTCTGAGTGATGAATTATGTGAAATGAATGTGCTACCCTTGTTCCAGTAGTCAGTAGGAAAAGTCATAATTACAAACAATGCTAACGGGAAGACTTGTTGGCTGTCACAGTTTACATGCCAAAGACATAATGAATGATACCTCTACCCTGGGACGGCATGACTCTCGTATCCAGAGGTGGTCCTTCCAAAACAAGCTCGTGACAGGAAGCTTACATGGCCGAGCCTGCATCATCTCTGCAGATAACCAGAGCACATCCACCCCAGGCTACAGGGCTGTCAGCTCCACCAGCCTCATCAGTCCCCACTTGTAAGCCAAATGCTGAAGACAATAAACTGTTTAGAGACCGGTCCTATGTGTCTGCCTGCAATAGAACTGAAGAGTATAGCACAGACCATAAAAAACAAAGTAAATTTGATTTGCATATTAGATTCAAATATTCCAGTACCATACAAACATTACCATTAAATCTGATTGAATGAAAGCAATCCTTTGTCAAGGAGAAAACATTTCCTTTTAAAGTCTTCAAACAGCCTTGGTCCATAGCTGACAATTACCATCTGTTTCTCCTCAAAAATTAACACAACTGAAATGTTCCCCAAGCAGCACAGTACGTTAGAACTGGCATGTTCAGCCCAGCCACCAGGCCTTAAGGGTGCACTGGGCTCACACCGCAAGCACTGTCAGCTCTCAGAGCAAACACAACACGAGGGGAGATGGGGTTAGAGCTGGCACCCAGCCTGTCTGGGTGCTCCAAACTGAGTGGCTGGATATGTGGTCAAAGCCCCAGGTGCACTGCAGGGAGCTTTTCTCATGAGTTTAGAAGAAGGTTTGAGCACCAGATTTCTAGTGTGAGTCACTAACTGCTGTATCAGTACAGGCTTCACCCGGGTGATGTGCCGTCCCCCCAGGATGGAACTCCAGAGCATCCTACAGAGCTCACCTGCATGGTCCTCCCAGCACTGAGCTCCCTGGTCTGCTGGCACTGCTGCTGGAGGTCCATGAGCTACACTTCTCCTTGCACACTAAGGAGGCCCAGGGCATTGGTCCAAGCACTAGCAAATGATCATTTGTACTCTTTAAATGTTCACACAGCCCTTGACAGAAACTTGGCCCATGTCAACTAGCACTCTCCCTAGTCATGGCTGGCCATAGCCTGGATCGTTGCCCTCAGGCAGTTGGGATACATGTGATTGCCTTGTTTTGAAGGAAAAACATCTGGCTAGATGCAAGTCCTGCTGTGCCACTCACCCTCAAGACCAGAGAGGCTTTGGCATGTTTTATTTCTCAGCACAGGTGCAGCCCCTGTGCTCTGAGCAGTGCCCTTTCATCACCATTCATTAACACCTAACTCTAGAAGTTTTGGTAAGGAGAAGACCCCCAGTGCACATGCTCATACCTTCCCATTTGCACAAGAGAGAGCAAGCCACAGTCTGAACTGATTTAAATTGTCCTGAGAAATCTGGCTGGGAGTCCTGTGCTGTAGAGTGAAGCCAGCTGAAAAGTAAGGCTTTCCACTCCATGCTCTGCCTGCACAGCCAAAAATCACATGTGGGTAGCATCACCAAAAAACAAACACCTTCTCCTGTCCTGCCTCAAGTTCTGTGTGAAAACAAATGACCACCTTCACAGTTGGAAAACTCATGTTTCAAGGTAGAGTTTTGTGCTTCAGGAAAAAATATCCCAAAGTGAAAGAGCAGCGTTAGCTCTTGGCACTGCTGAAGAGAAGCCCAAGGAGAGATCTACTGGCAAACAGTCAGAGGAGAAGCACAGCAAATCCTGGCCCTATGAACAACACACTACGTGGTTTTGGGCAAGTCATGAGATCAACATGAGGGAACTGCAAAATAAAGTTTAGTGTCAGAGTAATAGGGCTGAAAATTACTTTGCAGGGTCATCTAGTCTACCCTTCTGGTCCCATAGCAGGATCCAATCTAGCTTGCTTTTAAAGACCCTCAATGATGTAGACCCCACTATTACCATTCATACTCTTCCAGAACTTCCCTCTTTTCATCACTATAATTTTTTTTTTAATATAGAACTCGAATTTCCTTTGCTAGAATTTATGTTCTTATCCTCTCCAGCAAGGCGGTTAAGAATAGGCAGTCCTCCCCATCTCTACCACAGCCTTTTATGTATCTGAAAACTACTAACCTACTCTCTTCCCAGACTTTTCTTTTTAGGCTAAATGACTTCAAATTAGGATTCATATTACAATTGTACCCAAAGGCAAAAACAAGGCTGAAGTCCTCCCTGGAACCACACAAATGCAGTTTAAGAGTGTCCCTGCTCCAAAATGCATATAATTGACAGAGAAAGGAAAGGGAAAATTAAAGTAAAATGGTCAAACAAAGAGTTTATTCCTATTTTAAAGGTAGGAACTTGGTACAGATAGACACACGTTTAGTCTTTTCAGGAACTCCCATAGCTGCAAAGGAGTTTACAGAGGGCTTAGTACCTAACAAAATTATTGCATTTGAAAATGTGGTTATTTCTGCTTCTACTGAGCTGCTAGATAAACTATTTTGAAATACAACCTGAAGATGTATGAATGTTTGTGACAGAGCTGGGAAACACAAGCCAGATCCTCTTAGTCCCCCTCCAAAGCCCTAATCTCAAAACCATTCTTCCTTGTAGGGGAAGCAGTGATGATTAATGATATTTTTCAAAGCTCTCCGAAGATCATATTTTTTCTACAGGAGCTTGAGACAAAATGATCATTACTTGCTTGAAACACTTACATGCACCCTCCCTTGCAGGGCAAACCATAGCGATGAATACAAGTTTAAAGGATTCTGCACATCAAATTTACTGTACATGCAAATTTCCTTCAGACAGAACCATTATTAATTGCCTGAATGGTCAAATTTAGGATTTTCTAAAAATGCCTTCCGAGTTTGTATGTGCATTCCTTATCATCCATATGCTTCACTGAGCAATCACTCACCATTTTAAGTCATTCCTCTTGACATTAGCACACACACAGATTCACTTCTTGTTACAATTTTATGCTTTAGCAACATTTTGCCTGCCCTGCACTGCCATAGTTTCAGATTGAAAATAACTCACATGGTAGAGGCAAGCATAGTTCCAGCATATCCACAGAATATCAGACAGCTTACGCCAGTCTGGAGGACTACAATATTAGAACATTAGCGGACCCTGAATATATTGTAATAAATGCAAAGTTAATGCTAATGAACTAAAAAAACCCAGGGAACAGAACACCTCTAAATAAATTTAAACAACATACAGTTTGATTTTGTGTCAGGGTAGGAAGTTGCATGTGAGGATGCAGTTAGACAAACAATTTGATGAAAAAATCTGGTCCTAGAAGAACCTCAGGGGAAGCAATAAATCTTGAATTGTTCAGATATAAAACATATCCTCCAACTGGAAAATCTGTTTGGGGGCAGTTAGCCACAGAGCATGCTTGGGCTGATGACCTCAGTCTGTTCGTGCCCACATAACTATGTCAGCAAACCATCACCCAGCACAGCAGCAGGGCAGGAGTCAAGTCAAATTGTACCTAAAGGATGGAGGAGCTGTAGTACATTGGGAACAGCAGCACTGCAAAAACACACAGAGGGCACAGCGGATAAAGAATATGCAGTGCAATGCTCTGACCGTGGCACATTACTTGAAGATATAAAAGGGAGGAGTATTTTAGGGACAGGGCACGTTACCTCTCCTACGCGGCATGGGTGAGACTGAAACTGGAACACCATGTATAATTCAGGCAGTCCATTTGTTTTAACTTGAAAAAAGATGAAAGAAGAAGCAGAGATGAGGCAGTGGTGTGATTTAAGACCTGAAAAAAATGCTTTATGCTGGAAAATGGAAAGACCATGATGTTTAGTGTATCAACATGGAGCCTGTGAAGGATGATTTTACTTGGTGTATTAAGAGAAAGAAACTAGCAGCTTCCAGTGAACACTTCAGTCTAGCAGAGGGAGTCATAACAAGAACCACTAGCTGGACACATCCCAAATTAGAGACACAATGCAAGTCTTGAACAGTCAGGATCACTAATCTTTACTATCGTTGCCATGGGTGACTTGTCCTTCTTATGGGTTCTCCAAATCAGGCCTGAACCCCAAGGCACGATGTGTTTATTGTACTGAGCTTAGTATAAAAGCAACTGGGTAAGATGCAATAACACGTATTAGATCATGTTGGATGATCCCATGGTCCCTTCTGGATTTTAAACTCCATGAATGAACCCATGACCTTTATAAAACATTGACTGCACTGGAGAAGATATTTACATGTATGCGTAATGAGTTTCCCATTATGCTAAAGCATGCATCTTCAACTCTGTTTCTAGGAACACTTAACCTCATGTTTTTCCAAACATGGCCTATACCTCTACACTATCAGCTCCTGCATTACTATTACTGTTTATTTGCACATTAAGGTCATATTTCCTGTGATCTCAGCACCACCAGGCTCCTTTCTTTTCTGCCAAAATTTTCTGGTCCCCTCCCAGCTCTTCCGCACGTACTCGTGCAGCCAACACTCTTCTTTCTCCTGTTTCCCCTAACTGGTCTCCCTCTTGCTGTCCCACCCTGCTTGTCTCTAAGGAATCCTCCAAATTAGACATCACTTCTAAAATTCTCTGTCTTGCTTTGGGCCAGTCCTCCAGGAGACAGCTTTCTCCCAGTACACAGACACATGCCCCTTCCCCAGTTTTTAATCCTCTCTCGCTTCCCATCCCAGACCCTGCACTGCCAACACAGACAATTTAAGGCACTTTGCACTAGTTGTGCTGTATCCATGTCTATGTGTACAGTATTAGCTGAGGATGACTGTATGGTAAGGGGACATAGCTCAAAACTCTTTAATTGTGGTTCAAACAGAAATGCCTAATTTAAAACTAGATTGGGCCAAGGCTAAAGGCTGTGATTTTCAGCATGCACACAGAAAGAAAGCCCCATGTCTAATTCCTATAGATATTTTGTAGATGCTTGTAAGTATATTGCAGACCAGTCTTGCATCAACACACAGATTAACCAGGCAACCCCCAAGCATAGCCTGTCTTCGCTCTGTGACTCTTTTTGATGAGGTCTCTCCAGGTACACTTTCACTGCGTTCCCTTTAAGGCTGAGCCAAAACTGTCCCTATGCGAGGGACAATTCAAAGAGAAAAAAGTTAGTGTCCTTTCCTTTACAACGTGAAAGTGGCAGGAGACACAAGAGCTATATACATCATCTCAGCATTTGTCCCATTTTGCAACATCGTATATGCTACCTACTGTAAAGCCCTGAGCAACCCAATCTGCCTTCATAGCTGATGCAGCTTTGAGCAGGAGGTAGGACTACAGCCCTTCAGAGCTCCCTCCCAACCTGAATTACCCTATGGCCCTAAGATCCCATGATCCTATTTCATTGCCTATCTGTGATGGAGTTCTGCCTGGAGCCCCTTGCAAGAATCATGGTTTATTTTACCTGGTGTGGCTCTGGGTATGTTACTGCTCTCAACAGTGTAGAGCACATACCTGGGGGAAAAAAAAGTAAATGAGAAAAAAGGCAGGCAGGTCCACCTGACCATAAATAGTATATTAAGCAGGCAATGGAGTCTTTTACACATAATCCTCTCTCTAAGACTAGCTAAGAAGACCTTTTAACCTAAAAAAAGGCATTTTGCATGTGTTTATTTCATGTTGATGCTCTTTTCTCATAGTCTTGACTCCTGAAGCCTAGTTACAACCTTTCTGCGCTTGCATTTGTCCCATGGAGACAACACATAAGTTAATGTGTCTTACCCCGCCGCCTTTGAAAATCAGCACGCCGCCCCGCAGACGCCGAGCCCCTCTTTGTTTACTGCCTTGTTATTTTCATTCACTCTCGCTTGCACTTGCAAAGCGAATCGTTAATGGCAATCACATGTGCATAGGGTGTCACACCCCAACGCATGCCTGTCTGTGATTTATCACCCTCCACTTCCTGGCACAAAAGGCAGCCCAACATCTGGTTGTGACTAGTGCCCCATTTGGGTTTGAGGTTCCTTTTCTTCCACAGCGTCTGAAAGCACTGAGAACCAGAAATGATACAGGGAGCAAACTAGCCCACACTGCACTGGAGTAGGGCTTGAGTCTCGCCATAAAAGCAAGCAGGGAGCAACTTCCAGCAATGTGCATCTACAAAACACAGTATGTTTAATTCCTGTTTATAGTACTATATGACCATGCACACCCTTATGTCCTGCTGACACTCAAGATGTGGTTCGCAAACTACTCAGAAGTGGCTTGTTAAAGAAAATTTATTTTTAACCCCTTCACCTTTAACAATTTGAGGAGCTTCCCGGTCTACTTTTGCAGCACGCAGATGGCTTGAAAAATAGTAAAACTTACATGATGGAGGGTGAGATCACATTGCCCACTCTCACTGTCCAACTCAGGCATCCTAATTATCATGAAATTCAAATTCAAGATGATGATGAGCAATTCAGAGAACTGCCAAAGGCTCAGAGCTTGGCTCGTAACACCGCCAATGGAGGAAAATAATCACTGATTCTATGCTGGAAACCTGTAACAGGCAGACCCCATAATTGCCAATCAAACAGAATTGTGAAAAAAATCAAGCTGGTAAATCTTGAGCGTGGACCAATTCCTGCTGGAGCTATTAAGGACATGTCAGAAGGTTTGTCTGTAGGCAATGAACAAAGTGTGGACTTAAGAGAGACCTGTCTGTGAACTTTTAGAAGTACCCAGTGCAAAAAAACAAATATCCCAGTACACTTCTACTCTGTTCCATTATGTAATTACCATGGGAGTTTATGTGCCTTGATAAAGGTGCTGGTGTGACATAGCAGGTCCTGGTACGTAGGGCCATGTCAGGACTGTTATGTACACAATGACAGAGAAAAGCAACATCACCATTAGTCTGAAGACCTGAAATGGCGTCTCATGGTATTTGACAGACAGTGCTGAGAGCTCCAGTACTATGAATGATAGCCTGGAAAGAGCAGGCCAGTGGCTAAGGTTACCATTAATACACCTGAACACCAAATAGAAACCACTCTTTTGATGAAATGTTTCCCTCTGAGGAATCCTTTATAGCTCAGGGTGGGTTATTCTTTATTTCACGTTTTGGTTTTGCACGCTTTTCCAGACTGTCTTCCTGACCCAAGAGAGACACTTAAGAACAACAAGCCCTAAATCTGCAAAAAAGAATTGCAAAGAGATGTGACGTACAAAACTGAAAACCAGCCTCGAGATGTTAACAGGAGTCCAAATCACAGAATCATAGAATGGTTTGGGTTGGAAGGGACCTTCAAATATCATCTAGTCCAAGCCCCCTGCCATGGACAGGGACATCTTTCACAAGATCAGGTTGCTCAAAGCCCCGTCCAACCTGGCCTTGAACACTTCCAAGGAGGGGCCATCCACAACTCTGAGCAACCCATTTCAGTGTCTCACCACCCTCATCACAGAAAATTTCTTCCTTATATCTAAACTAAACCTACCCTCTTTCAGTTTAAAACTGTTGCCACTTGTCACTACAGGTCCTCGTAAAAAGTCTCTCTCCATCTTTCTTACAAGCCTCCTTTAAGTACTGAAAGGCTGCAATAAGGTCTCCTCGCAGCCTTCTCTTCTCCAGTCTGAACAACCCCAACTCTCTGAGTCTTTACTCATAGGAGAAGTGTTCCATTTTCATGGCCCTCCTCTGGACCCACTCCAACAGGTCCATGTCTTTCTTGCGCTGGGGACCCCAGAGCTGGATGCAGTACTCCAGGTGGGGTCTCAAGAGAGTGGAGTAGAGGTCGAGAATCACCTCCTTCAACTGCTGGCCACACTTCTTGTTATGCAGCCCAGGATATGATTGGCTTTCTGGGCTGCAAGCACACATTGCTGGCTCATGTCCAATTTTTCATCCACCAGTATCCCCAAGTCCTTCTTCATAGGGCTGCTCTCAATCCATTCACCCCCCAACCTGTACTGCTACTGGGGATTGCCCAGGTGCAGGACCTTGAACTTGGCCTTGTTGAACTTCATGAGATTCACATGGGCCCCCTCCTCAAGGCTGTCAAGGTCCTTCTGGATGGAATCCCTTCTCTCAAGCATATCAGCTGCAGCACTCAGCTTGGTGTCATCTGCAAACTTGCTGACACAAATGAGGCACAACATCAAACATGGCTGGTGTGGGAGTATGCGGTGACCAATGGATTTTAGCATCAAGAACTGCTTCTGCTAATTAGCTTTTATATCATTCAAAATACCAAATATTAGCTCCAATAACAGAAGGAAGAGAAACTTTGGTTGAAACTAAGCATACCAGCAGAGACAATCACCTTCCCAAGGCAATTCAGCCCATCCTACAACAGCTGTCCTGGATTCTTGGACTGACCTGTTCTTTGAAGGCATCCACCTCTCTCCATCACCTAGAAAAGCAAGATTTCACCAAACAGCTAAGCCAAATTAAGAGTCTACAATTGCCAAGAAGGGGAGGTTTTAGTTTCTCTCCCTTCTTCCCTGCTTTTCTTTCCTTCTGACACTGATTCCCCTGCTTTCCCTACTTCAGGCTAGCCCCATACCCACAGCCTTCAACTTCATCTCTCCCCCCTTGCCCAAACAAAAGTGAGATGATTCCACTTACAAATCCAAGCAGACACTTTTTTGCTTTTTCAGTTTTCTGCTGTTTCAGTGAATTGAATAACCCAATTTATCAAACAATTGGCAGGAGCAAGCAGCCAGGTTTGCCCTGCTTTGGTGGTAAAAAGCTTATAATTCAGATCAAGTCATATCATGAACCACATGTGTAAGCATCGTTGTACACAGCATTACTCATCTGCTCACAGAAAAAAGTTAATGAGTCAAAAATCTAAACAACAAACTTCCCTTTCTCCTCCTCCACACTATAAATTAGATATTAATAACACTCATGAAAAGACTATTTTGAAGACAAACCCATGGCTCACGAAGCACTAAGCCTCAAGCACAAAAGAACCTTTGTCCAAACAAAGTCAGACACGTGAACAGCAATAAAAGTCACCTATGTGCAAGTATTAACATCTGGACT
This sequence comes from Platalea leucorodia, assembly GCF_965183815.1. Lineage (NCBI taxonomy): Eukaryota > Metazoa > Chordata > Aves > Pelecaniformes > Threskiornithidae > Platalea > Platalea leucorodia. Next base: position 120,552,406 of record NC_138825.1, on the reverse strand, counting down.
TAAAAACAACTCTGGTGGATGCACAAGGGGAAGGAGACTTTTCAAAATAATTTAAAATCTGTATCTAAAAGGTATTTTATACCTTTTCTTATAACTGTAAGTGTGCTGTAGTTGCTATGTCTATGCTGATAAATAAGACAGGTCAAGGCTCATTCCCTGACCCTCAGGGCAATGCGCACAGCACAGCTTGTGTCCATATGGCTAAACTTTCTCCCTCGCACCCTCCCACATAGCGGGGCTTCATTCATACTGCTTACAGGGAAGAGTCGCTGGCCCCTGCTAGCTCCCAAACCATGCCTGGACGAGGGCTCGTTAGGAGGGGACAAAGCCAGGGCAAAGAGCACAGGAACAATTAAAGAGTTTGGAAGATGCAGGGCAGTGCTCGAGCCCCCCCCACACCTTGGACCCGTGCAGTTTACTAGTATGGATGCAGCCAGTGAGAGCAGTCAGAGGCACAGACAAAAAGTCATGTCTCTGTATATTTAGTATAAATAGAGTTTGATCAGAGGTGAGCTAAAGTCAGAATCTGCAATGCAAACACCGTAGAAAGAAAATTAAATTTTGTCTTCCTTCCAGCTAATGCAGTCGCACTATAAAACTATCCTAACAGCATATTCCTACTTAGCACGTATTTATATGCAGTATCGTATATTCTTCCTGGCTGGATCTCACTTATTATTGTTGATAAGTAATCTGACTCCTATGTTTTAATCTACAAAAATGTCATCACAAACAAGGACTCACCAATTCCACAAATCAAATCTATTTTCCAGGCAAGGCTGGCTTCCTCCTGTGCAGCTATTCAGAAAGGTGTGGGAACACCAACACTCGTTCTACACAGTATTCCCCTGTCCTGGGAGAGGTGTTTTGGAGAGGGAAGACTTCATGTGCGTCTAGCATGAAAGTCAAAATGAAATATTCTGAAAGATGCACTGTTTGCCTTGCAGCATTAGAGTCAAATGCCGTGTGGTCTTGAGAAACAGAGCTGTGCTGCTTCTCAGAAAACGAGGAAAGAAAAATGAGCAGTAGCCTTCAGTGTGACCACTGTGTGTTCTAGCATTTCATTTATGGTTTGCCTTCACCAGAGGATTAATTTGCTGCTAATCTGAACCCTCCCTATTTAGAGGCTCCACATCAGCAGTGTCTTGGAAAGAACAGTGTCTCTCAGGACCTTCTTATAATCAAACTACAGAAACATGGTATGCTATTAGGGCAGGAACTAAACTAGCTGGAAAAGTGTTTAGAGTGTAGTTATCAATGATTCATTTTTCACAGTGAAAGGATACATCAAATGGGGTTTTGCAGAGGTCAGTCCTAGATCCGGTTCTAATGAAAATATTTTCATTTTCCTGGACACAGAGTACCTGGATGATGACCAGGATGCTGGAATACAGATAATGTTTATTACATTTGCAGATGATACCAAGCTAAGAAGGACTGCAATAAAGAGAGAGGGAGAGAATTCAACATGATCTTGAGAAGCTGGAGATACAGACAAGTCCAAGATCCCAAAGTCAGGAACAATTCACTAAGCAAACACAGGATGAAAATCAGCTTTCCACTTAGCAGTCCTGCAGATCACAAGGGTGAACATCAACCAGTGATGTCAAGTGACTGATGGATCTCAGATCAGATCTAAACCCTTTCCTTTTGCTCCACAGTAGCAAGATCTCAGCTAGAGTACTGTGCCTGATCTGGGGCTCTTGGTGCAAGTGAAACATGGACCTCCAGGATAGAGTTTGGAGGAAAGAAAAAGAACAATCACTAATTTAGGCAATACCGATACTGTCACCATAAACAGCAGAAGACTGAGAAGGAACCTGGGAGACATGAAAACAAATATAAAGGTTATATTCAAAAATATAAAGGTTGCTAGACAGCAGGAAAAAATAATGTTTTCTATGCTTATTTGGACACATGAGAAGTAATGGGCTGAGAGAAATGGCATCAGGAAAATTTGTTTAGTCACTAGGAAAACACTTCTAATGGAAAGGAAAGCACGAAAGTGCATTGCCAGAAGAGTCTCCCCTGACCGAATATCTGTCAGGAGTGGTCAGTGTCCATCCTGCTTGGTGACTAATGAGGTCTTGAAAGGACCTCACAGTTGCGTGACTCAAGAGTGAAGCAGTTACCTCCCCGTGTGCACAAGAAGATCCTGACAGAGCCAGCCTGTGTTAGCAACTTTAAATTGCCTGCTAGCCATAGACGCAGTACTATTACAAATCATCCTTGGTTTCCAGTTGCTTTCCCCAAATCTCCAGAGCCTTCCAGACTTAATCCAGACTGATGCAGTCCCAGTTGTTTGCTCGGTCATCAAATCCCCTTACCTGGATATGACAACTGAGCTTTGATTATCTCTGTTCTCCAAGGTGGCAGTGATAAGGTCTTTATTAAGTCACCGAGGCATCATGTTGCCAGCTGACGAGGAGCTCTTACCAAAACACTTTTTAACCTTATATGGATGGCAGAAAAGCATGTAAGTTAGGGAAGCAGACAGAAAACTCAGATCTGTCCAGCGGGAGCTAAATAAAAGGTGAACCTTTAGATCATCTATGCAGGTCGGCTACACAAGCCAAAGATCCAGTGAGCAAAGGACTGGAAGAGGTGATTTGGGTTTTCAAGTCCTTACAGAGATGACAAACTGTGTACTAGAAATTTAGTCCAAATGGATTTCCTACACACTCCCCCACGCAGCCAACCATTACCAGCAAAGAGAAGATGTTTCAAACCTACAGCATGACAGAAAAAAAGCATGAAAGACCAGAAGCACTCTCCAAGTATTACTGGGGATTTTGGAGGTGCGCATGTGCAGAGGATTGTAGGAAACACCTTCCCATGCCCCAAAACACACCTCAGCAGGATCAGACCTCCCAGCCCCTGAACATGAAGAAGGCAAAGCACCCAAGAGTCACCTCTGCATTATTACAAGTCCCATCCCCTCTCTTCCATAAATTATCTAGGACTGAGTACAAATTACTCCCAGGGAGATTCCGATTGGACACAAGAGGAAAATTTTTCACAATGAGAACAGTCAACCATTGGAATAATCTCCCCAGGGAAGCGGTTGACTCCACTACACTGGACACTTTTAAGACTCAGCTGGACATGGTGCTGGGCCATCTCGTCTAGACTGTGCTCTTGCCTAGAAAGATTGGACCAGATGATCCTTGAGGTCCCTTTCAACCTGGTATTCTATGATTCTATGACTGTGATTTGAAACAGAAAACTTCTCATTAGCATCTCTCACTTGTGAGACAGTTAAGTGTTTGATTACTATTTTCAAGCAGCATAAAAGTCACCAGTCAGCAAGCTGACAGGTTTCATCCTTGAAGGAAGAAGGTATTTCTGTTTACCTTTTGCACTTCTGCCTTGGAACAACGAACTGTCGTTTCTTTGTAGCAGGACTAAAAGACCCCACCACCCACCTCCACATCTTCACTCTGTCTCCTTGGAGTGGCTCAACGTGTATTTCCTTTCCTTTCTTCTTGCTTTTTGTTTTCATTTATGCATTTACCGAGGGATGTATCCTGCCTTGTCTCACCCCTGCCCAAAGCCCATCCAACGCAGTTTATAAAGCAGATTGGGATTTGGATGCGAGATTCCACCATGCAACATTTCTAAATCATCATCTAAGTGTTGCAGAGTGCCAAAGCCTGAAATAACCAAGTGCTCAGCGAGTGACCAGCAGTGACCTGATTCTGGCAGTCAGCAGTGTTGTTCTAGCAGTGGATGTTGCTTGACACCTAACCCAAATACATGCATCATCCTGGCAAAGCAAAGAGAAAAAGAAAAGATGCAGACAAGGTAGTCTTTCTCTGAAGTCACTACAACAGATAGAGGAGAGCACCAGAGTTGTGACCACTGGCATGAAGGATTTTGCTGGTGTTACCACATCAGCCGTAGCAAAGAAAAAGCCATAAGGTCGGTCCCAGCTGTACAGGAGAAAGAAAACCTGGGAGCAGCAGCTTGAGCTCTGCCTGCTTTTATTTGCACTCATTTTATTTCTCACCCTGGGCGTCCTACTTAAGGCAGGATTCATGACACAGCAATCAGCCACATGAATTTCACTTCAGGGAGAAGGTAAGTGCTTAACGCTAACAAAATGAGTCACAAAAAAAATATACTGATTTCCTGCCCAGGCACCTCACTAAATTTCTTCACACCTAGACTTACTTTGACATCTAAGTTTGGCATCCGCTGTGCATGCCCGGGAATGCCACCAGCTTGGGTAAGCGCCCCTGAAGGACCCATCTCCTGACAGCACCGGCTTCGGCGCAAAGCCCAGCAGTCACAGCCACTCTCCATCAAAAAAGAGCAAGCCACAGACACCGTCTGCAGCCTTGTCAGTGGAGCTCAGGAAACAAGGGATGCACTTCCAAACCCCAGCTCAGCCTCAGGAGGGCTTAATAATTTCCACGTCCTCAGGGGACCAGAGAGCCTCGCTGAAGGAGTTGCCTTCTGCTCCTGGGGAAGCTCAGCAGCTGCACAGCCCTGAGCCCAAAAGCCACAGGACAGGGCCGTGCAGATTTGAGTTTTACAGCCCAGGTGAGGAAGGGCTGTCCCCCTTACAGCAGCACTGATGGGCCATGCTGCCGCTCTTCTCTCAGGAGCGACAGTAACAAAATCCTGGCCAGCCCGGCTGTCCAGGGAAGGAACACCACAAACATTTCCCTGCTTCAGTCATCAGCCACAACAAGGCAAACACCTACTGGGTGCCTCAAGTGGGCCTTGGTCACAGAGGCAGAAAAATTCCTGGCAGCATGGAGTTTGGCTACAGCAGCCTTCAAGCTGGGACTGGGAGAACTGGTGTTTGGTCCCGATTCCTGGCTGATGCACACAAGCACCTAAGGGCTCATGCGGATCATGCTTTCCATCCCTCCTGGCCTCAGTTCTCCATACAGCATCTCCCAGCACCCTGTGGGGTACGGAAGGCTAATGCAAAGCTTTTGAGTGACCCGTAAGTCGCTCTCATAGACAGGTACAGGCACTACAAGAGGAAATGAGTAAAAACACATCCACATTCCCTTGGACCTCAAAAAGAACCAAATCTCGATCCAACCTCTTTAGTGAAGGTTACAAGCTGGAGGACTCTTCACAGCAAGAGTCAAAAAGCATCCTGAGAAAAGAGGAGCTACAGCTCCTACTGCCCTGTCACGCTCTCAGGACTGTGTCATTCTTTTGCTGGTCCCCACTACAGTGTTTTTATGGTTTTCTTGCTTTCATTTCTGCTCTCTTTCATAGTCCCCCAGAGTTTCAATCAAAGTTGCATTTCCCCATTTCTCGTTCTCCCCAACCCCTTGCGTTTCTGGAAGGAAAACAAGGACAGACAGAGCTGGCTGGCCATAAAAAGCTGTTCTTACAATGAAAGCAGCGCTTTCCAATAAAACTTAAGCAGTCTGGCTGCGCCGCCTATGCTTCGCTTCCCTGCTTTAGGGCACATCTGCAGAGATACAGCAGCCTCAGATGAGTGACATAAATAATAAAGAATCATTCTTAATAATCAAGCAACTTCAGCCTTGCCAAAAAAGTAGCCAATACGCCCATTCCAGCTACTGCACACTTACTTACAAATATGTTGATCTCTGGAGCCCCCCTCCTCCCAGAGCTGGTGACTGAACCAAGCCCAGGTTTGATTTTTCTCTTAGTTGACTTGTTTATTGCCAAATTCCAAAACCCCTCAAAAAAAACCCCTGCACTTTTCAAACGTGATTTATGAAGTGCCTCTAAGTAAGCACATGCATGCACATATAAAAACACAGAGGCCTGTGGTTCCAGCTGCACGGGAAAAGCGGCAACAGGAACTCTCACTGCATAATAAACACTACCTGAGCAAGCCCTTTTCTTTGTCTGCGAAGGCTTGGGGCCAGATCTTTGGGAGGAAGCATAACTGCATCACTTCATTAGCTTCCTTTGGGTTGTGAAATGATGCTTTTTTTTTTTTAATTTTGAAAAACTTCTCTTGAACACAGATACACACAGAGGAAAGGTAACTATCAGCCCTTGGTCACTTCAAACTAGGCCATCCCTGCATGTCCAAACAGTTTAACAGCCCTAGCTTTAAGCCTTTACAAGCATCTCTTCCCGTCATCAAAGAGGAAGGCTGTTTAATTTTCATTTTAAAGGGCAGAAGAAAAGCATATTAATCTTCAACCCATCTTTGGTTAACGAGAGTGTTGTGTACTCTGTCCCAAAGCAGCAATCATCATCCAAGATGCTCTCACAGCTATTTGCAGAGCAGGGACTCTTGCATCACTCTTGTAAACTCAATATGTAAGTCACTGAGAAGCAAAACAGCGTTTTCAGCAAGAGCAGAGGTCATTTGCTGTAACTTGCATGCTCTGAGTGCCTAAATGTGAGCAAAGCATTTTGAGCCCCAAGACACACTCCATGGTAAAGCCCAGCCCAACAAAGCTGGTGTGCGCAGGGCGATGGGGACCTGCAGCCCCTGCTCAGCTCCATAAAGGAGCTGAAAATTGCATCTCTGGAGGTCCGTGCTCTGGGCTTTACTCTGACTCCTGCTCTCCTCCTCAGGCCTGTGAAGTTCAGATATTTTTAGCTGTTTGCCATGAGTGAAGGAATGTCTTTTCCTAAGTTACCTCATTCATAAGGGCAGCTCCGCCAACACAAACAGGTCCTAAGTGTGATTACACTGATTCCAGCCAGGGGAGAGAGCTCACACCACATTAATGTGCATGCTCAAATCATAAGTACCTGGAATTATTCGTATTTATGGTGCATGAAATTACGTTCCTGACTTCCTCACCTGGCCACACAGATAGGAGGGGGAGGGAATTTCAGATCCTTCCTGCCCTTACATGGCTGAGCACCTCTGAAAGTGAGTGAGCAGCCCTGAAATCCCCAAGATAAGCCGGGGGTCATCAGGGGGTGCTCCCTGAACTGGGGCCTTTTCAGGAATACATGCCAAAAGGAAAGCCAGCGGCCAACAGCAATTCAATTTCTCGCCTGGGGAAATCTGTGCTACCCCAGGCTTGCTCTGTTAATCACTCACACACCTCCATATGCCTTTACTCTCATCTCATCAGAGCCATCCCATAAGCAGACAGCAATTAACACCCTCCTGAGCAAAGGGACCAAGGACCCGATGAATAACCCCTATATAAAGTTATTGTGCCTCAAACACCAACTAATTTTAGCTCTCAAAAACACCATCTATGTTGTAAATCCAGCACAACATTTACCTTTCACAAGTGAGAAATGTAAACCATGGCAGTTAATTGACTTGCCCAAGGCCACCAAGGCAAATCAGTGTCAGAGGAAACTAAAGGCAGCAAAGCTGCTTCCTTGCTGGGCCCCACAACTGCCTATGTGATCCCAGGCCTGAAGGATGTATATGCTGGGGGAACAGGGTTTCTCTGCTTCATAGGGCTTTCAACAAACCCATTCAAGGCCTTCAGGCACAATTTTACCTGCAGATGCCACAAAAGCACTGGTAACTACTTGGAGGTCTGGGCTTAGGCACTTCAGCCATGCCAGGCAGGGAAATGTAGATATTAAAAACTCTGTCTATCTAACACTTGATCAATCTATCTATCTATCTATCTATCCATCTACCTAAAAAAAATTAGGAGACCCCCAGAAACATAAGAAAAGCTAGTTCAATGCACGGACAGGATGCATGAACTTTTCTCGTGTTATCCACCACTAGCAAATATATATTGAATAAGAGGTGCCTGATCCCTAGGGAATTAGTATACAGACAGGCTTAAGATGCGAAAATACTGATATGCAACCCCTCAAACTCCTGCTTTATTCGTTTTGGACACTGCCTCAGAATTACCGAGTAGCCCCCTGTCACAACCTCAGAGCTGCTCTGCACTGCATGGGTTGTTGCACTATGAGCACTTGCTGGCTTTTCATTAACATAAATTGTAATATAGGTGATGACGGGCAAAGAGACAATTCCATCCATCCCCTCGTCACGGTGTGTCTCGTGCACAGCACTTCTCATCCTCTCAGCAGCGACAAACTCAGGATCAACGACAACAACAAAAAGGCTTAATCCCTTTCCAGGGAGTTCTTGTCTGCAAAATCCTCCTTATGAAAGACAGATGTGAACCTGCCAGTCCAGTCAGATGCAGAAAGCCCTGGCAAATGCAGGAACGAACGTTCTTGCACACAGAATTGGCAAGAAATAATGGGGAGATTCAAACAATGAAAGAAGTAAATCATTTCAATATGACAGGCTGGATTTGAAAACAATTTCAGACCACGGACATAGAAATCAAAGACCATCATCTCCAGCAATCCCAAAGGAAAACAAACTTTTCCTTTCCCCAGAAAGTAAAGTTATAAGCCAAGGTGAAGCGAATTGAGACTGAGGAAGGGAATGATCCCTATTCAGCGAGGCACATTGCAATAATCAGAGCGCACACATTACCGGAGATGTAATTTAAAGCAGAGATCAAATTCTACAAAGCAAGACAAAAAAGAAAAGTAATAGTAAAGGAATGCTATGAGCAACAGGAAACCCCAGCACTGACAGGGCCTTGCTGAACACTACACAAACCATACAGCACCAGCCACACCTGAGAGGACCTTTCATATTGCACAAATATTCAATCCCCCTGCCAGACAGCATGCATGATTTTTCTTTGCTTTTTATTAGCTAAGATCAAAATCCATCATCTAATGAAAGCTCTAAGTCTCTCTAACCAGCAGGAATAAGAAAGATGCCAGCCTAATTTCCTGGATTAAAACGAAACAACAGGAAAGTTTGGGAGGTCTGAGTCTTACCTTAGACTCCTGGCAGCAAAGTGTGGCAGCACCACATCTGCTTCTCCCATCAAAGAAAATGCCCAAGCCCACTTTTAGGGTGATGTCGACAGCAACTTCCTGAATTAAAAAAATCACCGTTGTTCGGAAATCCAGAGTGCCTGGCTAAAATCAGCAAGGTGACAAACAGCAGCTTAGCAAAGCTCAGCCCATTGCTGGATGCCACGGATGTCACGGAGATGCACCGACCCCCCGAACTGCTCACCGACGGACAGGAAACTTCCCACTCTCAAAAATGCATGTGCAGGTGGTGACAAGCCTGAAAAATGAATGAGGATGGAGAACTCCAGGCCCAAAGCAAGGCTCTCTTCATCTGCCAAATGTCACATCCCTGCTCACCAGCTCTGCAAAAATAGGAGATGCTGGTTGTATTAATTCTCAGCCTTCATGTCTTGTGGGGTTTTTTTACCAATTTGAAATCATATCTCAATTTTCCCCTCAGATTATTACTTCAATTACTTTCTGGTAAGCTTCTTTCATTTCATGTTAAAGTGTTCCCAAATTTTCTTTCTAATCAAAACAACAGCAATTAATTTAGATAGCTTGATTCATAGGTGGCTTAGGTCCATTTACCCCTCTCTGGCTTGCAAACCAACCAGCTTTTATTCTTACAATCCCTTGGGAAATCAGGATGACATTTTAGGGAGGGACACTGAGACTAAGAAAATACAAAAATATATATAGCATTGTTTGCTATTCATCCATCACCTCAAAGCCATTTCGGGGTAATGTGGCACTTCCTACACTTGCCTCCTTTGTCTCAACTTTCACAGCTTGGGACATATAATTTCTTCAGTCTTCCAGTTGCTTTTCTCCCCAGAAAGATGCCAAACCTTTTTTTGCAAGCTATGGGGATGATCTCACAAGTTTCTAATCACAATCATTTCTGCTGTGGGTGACTGCAAGTGATGATTCAAACTATGCGAGTCCTGTTCCAATACAAGAGCGTAAAAATGCAGCCGCTGCTGCTTGGAACGTGGCCACTGCTTAGCAGAGCAGAAACACACCGCGCGTTCCTGGGAAAAGCAAGAGGGAGTTATTTGTGTAGCATGTGAAAGGTTAGGTAAAGCTGGGGGATTTGCACAGACATAGGAGAGATGGCGATTCCAGCACCATCAGCTTGGGCATCAGTGCAATACTGACTCATGCAATGACCCCCTGCAGCCCTTCCCTGATGCCCTCTTCCTCCTCTAACCCCTGTGCATCCCACTGTTGAGGCAAAAAATACAGGAGTTGACTTGCTGCAACACTAGAGGCTCTCAGTACAGTGTAAAATTGTCTTTTTTCAGCCAAGAGCATACATAAAAATAATACTTGTCCTCCCTCTTCAACCCAGGGGAGTCCCATACACGCCTGTAGGTTGCCGCTAAGGAGAAAAACACAGGCAGTTTCACATCGTTCATCTCCTTCCGTAGTTCTTGTTCATCTGCTATCAGTCTCCCATATTTACCACTGTGAAATCAAGTTATATATTTGAAAATATATATCAGCTGTCTGACATTTGCAAATCTGTTTACGGCGCTTGTCTTCTCATTACCCTGTTTACTTTACAATCTTGATTTTATTGAAATGCCATTTTGGAATATTGATTTCATTCGAATTGCAAATAAAAATGAGCTTTCTCGAAGAAAATTAAATATATATTTCATGGTCAATAGACAGGAAAATCTCTCTGAGTCACTCTTGCATAGAAAAATAATTGTCCCATTTAAGAGGGCTGTGTAATGTTGTGTAACTCAGGAGACCAAGGGCTAAGCACTGGTGTGCTGGGGAGATTGGGGGTTCAAAACCTGTTCACAGTCCACCAGCAGCAGACCCATTTATTCAGTCTGTGTTTCCACTTTCCCCGGTTGTGACAATGAAAAGCTCTGCAGCAAAACTTGGCATTTAACTCTTTCTGTTCTCTACCGCATCTATCACCGTGCCACCATCTCTGCAGCTCTCTCCATTAAGCTTCTGGTAAACGGTGGGTGAGTGGGACCGGACCTTCTCCAGCAGATGGAGAAGGTAAATGACATGGGTTCATTTTGTACACAAACACTTTGCCAGTAACACTTTGGCAATGATATGTGTGAAAAATCACACACCTGACATGGCTACGTTGGGGCCAGGAACACTATCTGCTGCTTAGTTTCTCCTTCCAAGCAATAGAGTTAACTACATGAGCAAAAAAACTTCTTAGCAGAGACTAGCTATGTCTTTAATGGGAAATTTATTACTAGAGTTTGGCTGATGGAGTTGTAAATCCAGGTAAGTAAAGCAACCCTTTATTTGAGGGTTGCCAGTTGGCCAGTAAAACAGACAGATTTGGGGTTTCTCATGGGGAGAATTACTAATTATTCAGTTATAGCAGAAAGAACGTGGAGTGGTAATGTCCTGACCCACAGAGCACTGGAAATACCTGCAGATGGGTACAGAAAGACTGTCCCTCTACCGTGGATGACAAGATCCCTCTCCAACACTGCCTTAATTAAGCAAAGCAACCAGATTGCTTTACAGACCTTTAAACCTGCAAACATGCCTCTCATACATTCTGATGGACTACCTTCAGTTCAGCTGCAAAACAGGAGTGCCACAAGACTATGCAGCGCTTTAGGCTGAGGACACAAGCATGGGTTCAAGCCCTAATCCACTGCCCATGCATGTTGGTAACCACCTAACCCTGAGAAGACCATCCTCCTAGACCTTCTGCAATGAGCCAGTCAGGACAAGTCTTAGTCTGAAGCCACCTGTAACATGACTAGACCTGCATGCTTCTTCCCAGGAGCTGAGGAGAAAGTCTCCTTTCCTCCAGCATCACAGCTCAGCCAATCCCAACACCTGCTTCCCAGCGTCATACGGGAGGAGAAGACCTCCTCGGGCAGGTGTCAGCCTCAGCCACGTCACAGAGCTGTTACCTGCCTCCTCCAAGCCAGAGTGCCTGCCCAGACAGAGGCATGGCAGAGTGTCTGCGTGGAGACAGAAGACACTCTTGGCCAAAGCTCAGCCCTCAACAGTAACACGCAAGATAAGCAGAGCAACAGTGGCTGTGTCAGCTGCTTCTCCTCCGTGTCTTGGCTCTGGGCAAGAGAGACTTCTTACAGACATGCAAGAATTTTCTCTTTGGAATCTCTGCTGAAACTAGCATGAGACCCCATTTAATGTGAGTTGTGAGGATGTACTTAATGCAGCTGCCATCTACTGCAGTGCTCAAACAACTCATAATCTCCAAAACACTTCTCTTCACAATCTTGTGGTGAAGCACGGCACTGCTCTGAGTCTCATTTCACAAAATCCCACCTGAGATGCTCACCCACATTGCCAGGCTATGGCAGCCCAGCGACCTGGACATGTATCACCAACAGGGCTAACACCATGGAGGAGGTACAATTGCAAAGAGTCTGCATCCCCCTGCAGACTTTTGCTTAGAAAAACAAAAAAATCCATCAGAACTGTTGCAGAAAGAAACAGCCCTTGGAAACACTAAGGTCAAAGTTTCAGACTCAGGGGAGTCTTCTACATCTGAGAAAATGGGACAACTGGAAATATGGAAGCAACCCAAAGGTGCTACGAAATAGTCTCCACAACTTTCTGCAAAGCTGACAGACATTGTATTTCTTCATGCTACTCCTGTGCTTAACAACAAAAATAAAGAAGTAGCTTTAGTTGGCTGTGTCCTGAAAGAACAGCCACATCATGTGGCAAGTCCCTCAAAATGTCAGGACTGAAACTGGGCCCTAGAGAGCCCAAAAGGGCAACAACTTCACCGTTTGGGCTGAAGAACAAGCAGTCCCTTTTGGTCCCACAAGCAGAGCTTATTCGTGGGGCACAGGGCTGCAGTGACAAAATGGCTTCAGCAGAGCCAACCTGTGCACAGTCAGCTCTAAACTCACAGCTGCGGGGTCAAGTCCCAGGGGACGGGATGGCATGCGCTAAGATAGTATAGCCCTGTGAGACCTTATGGAATTACATCTGGCCCCTAGAGCAGGTGGGCTGGAGCTATCGACTCCAGCCAGCTCTCCAGCTCGATGTCTTATTAAAGTAAATCCCTACATAACAAGCGAGGCAAAGGAAGCTTCTGGGTAGGAGGGGCCTCCAGATGTAAAACTTGGTGATAAGGAGTGATGGCCCACTGTTTCGAAAGCACATATGTTACCCAATGGGCCAAACACCAACAGGAGGAGAATTCTGAACTTTCTGAAGCAGTTATTAATGTCACCATTGAACTTACCAACAGCTACCAGAAGGACATTTAAGATACTTTTCCTCTTAAATTTACTATATAAGGAGCAATACCTATTGCCCAAAGCTGCCTTTGAAGTGACAGCTAGGATATATACATGAGTCTTGATCTATACACAATAGGAGGATCAGGAAACAGGTAACCTATACTGTAGATACTTGCCTTAAAAATGCTCTCACTGCAATGTTCATATTTGCTCCTGATTCATCTGCAGGAAACCTTTAAATACAAAAAGTTATTAAATCCAGAAACAATAAATTATCTACAAGGAAAAGGGAGAAGAGGCAGCTCCTTTAATCTCCCAATAAAGAAGCAAAGGAAATTGCATCATCCCCAGATGGGAGACTGATGTGGCTGGCCAGACAGACAGAGGGATTGATGCGTTGGCATTAATGGCATCACTTCCACAGATCCAGACAGACAGACACTAGCTATAGGAAAAAAGCCAAAGTGAATGCCTAGATCCAACTCCTTCTTGGCTGTCCAAGAGCCTTGATGCAATTTTTGTATCTGGTTACTCTTTCTCATATAAAGCACATCAAACCCCTGGCCCTAATGCATGGAGGGAAGTGAACTTTTGCCACTCAGAAACATTTCTTGTGCGGTTCTCAAACAACGTGGGAAAGGAAAGTTATAATTCTCTTTCCCCAAGTGTAAAACCCACCAACTCTACAAAGTGAGGCTGAGCTGAAAAACTACACTTGTCTTAATTTTCAGGGCAATGTAAAAAGAAATGAGAAACAGCTTTTTGCCTGAGTTTTCTTTTTTTTTAGTGCTGCAATCCTTTTTTTATTCTGATCCATTATCTCGTCAGTAGCAACACAGTTTGTTTTCTGGCCCCCTTCCACAAGCTCTCTGGGTCAGATAGTGGTATTTGTTTTAATGTAACAAATATGGCTGTCAACCAAAAAGAGGCAGATGTTTATCCCAAGAATGTTCCCTACACAATCTCAACCCCCCTTTCACCAAGATTACTTCTGTCTGAATTAAGTGCATTTAAAAACCTGTCTGAAGTTACTACTCCAGAGACCAACAAATAACTGTTACTTCATCGAGAATTATATCCTCTGGCCTTTGTTCCCTCTGGCCATTCCCCTTATCATTTACACCTCCCCAAAGCAGAATAAGTACTGCCAAATCAGAGGAGCACTATTTCAGACTTGGTCTCCCCCCTCTTATTGCTGGGTAAGGGGTTTTTCTATGCATCAGCACCCCTGAAGACTTAACGTATAGAGCCCCAGTACGCCGTTAGCCTTGACCCAGCTGTAGTGCCTCTCCAAAAAAAAAGGAAAAGAAGAGCAGAAATCAACAGCTGGTTTTCACAGCCAACTAAATGAAGGCAGATGATCTGCCATTGCCTGAGACCAAGCTCACAGCCAGTTACTACAGAGGCATGGAGAAGCAGTAACTGTTGCTCATCTGAGCCTCCCAAAGCCCTGAGACACCATCTGCTTTTTGCCTCATCATACATCCCAACTGCAGCTTCATGCTTGCCGGGGAGCATCCTACAGCACAGACGGCTGAGGCATTGCTGCTCATTCTGTTGAGACAAGATCCAGTTTAAGGGAGCAGTCCCTCACCTTGCCTAAATTGCCCATTTCTAAGGATCTGCTGGAAAGCTAGGTGCAAGAGCAAATCCAAATGTAGATCTAACCCTGGAGAAGCAGAACAGACATTAACAGCAGTGACAGGGAGCTCCGAATTTCTGGAGGGACCTCAGCACCTACCTATCAGCCTGAATGACTTGGCATGGCAGAGGTTAACTCAAAGGGCCACAGAAGAGGGGAAAAACATTTTAAATTAGAGGCAGGAATATTTATTAGCTAAAAGAAAAAATTCCCTTTCCATTGGGATCTGCCTTGGTAAACACAGAAGACACAAATCAACCTAATCGCCCTGCCAACCCCTCACCCCACATCCAGCCAGCGTGCGGAGCCGGTCCCCTTTGCTCTCTCTGGCAGGACTCTCTGCAGCTTTCCTTCTCTGAAGTTTGCTTACGTTACTGGCTCCCTTTGCTGACATTGGCAGCTTGCTTAAGCCTTTGCAAAACTATTTTTTCTTGGATATACTTAATCTATCTTATTTTTATCCCATCTGTGAGAAAAAACGGCCACAGAGCAAACTGATCTGCTTAGCAATGTTGCCAGCTACGTGGATCCCATGACCTTCTAGATAGGTTGCGGCAATGTTTTCTGTTTATCTGGTGCTGCTCTTGTGCACTCACCCATGTCCTATCCCTAACGCAGCATGCATTTGCAAGTTCTCTTAAAGGCCTCTTTCAAGGTGAATTAACTGAGTCTCATGCATACTGTATTGCTGAGTGTGGACTTCCAGACCTTTCTTTTTCCATATAAAGTTTTAAATAGGTTTAAACTGCAAATCTTACTGAGGTATCTCATGTGTTCTTCATACATGGGTCCTGTAAATGGAGTTGGATGCACTCCCTGAGAGAATCTGCTATGGCTCAGGGTGTCTCAAAGAAGGATACATGGACCACTAATATAAAAAAAAAAAATCCATGGCCCACATTGCACAACATTAGAAGTTTATTTCCATTCATACATATTTTAAAAATTGGCTAAACTTTGAGTATTTACCTCTTTATTTTCCCCATTTTCTTTGCTAGCTCACTGGCCAGCATGGAAATGTACAGGTATGGGTCATCTTCATTTGTTTGCAGACTGCCTCAGACTTACAGATGAAGGAGCGCTGCTCCAGAGGATGCTACTGGGGGGTGCCCTCCTTGGCATGTCAAGGAGGTGAGAGTCTTCTCAAGATACCATGAATCTTGTGCTTCCTCTGCCTCTGGAGACGCTATAACTCCGCAGTGCGCCTACTCGGCCCCCTGCTAGTAGCACAGCACAGTCCTTAATGCTGAATTAATTCAAAAGAACCAGAGTACATGGAGTTCTTAGGGAGAGGGATATAATTACTGCATTTTAAGTTCTCCTGGAAAAACGTAAAAGTGATATTTTTTTGGAGTTAATGTCTTTCCCTGCTGCTCATTCTGGCTGGAGGCATCCTCTTGTCTTTCCTGACTAGTGCTCATCTGTTCCTTTCTGAAATGCATGAGATAAAGGAGAAACCTCCTGTGAGACTGGGTGGGGAAGGAGTCGCGGTCCACAGGTGAAGCAGGGAAACATGAAAGATCTGGAATGCTCATTTTCCTAAGGATTTCACTTAATCAAATTATCACCAAACTGCAAGCCATTTCTAACCACTAATCACCCACTGCCTGGAAACTATTTTGAACAAATGTAAATGTACAAAATCTGGTTGATGAAAGCCTTGAAATGTAGATCCTGGGAAGTTTGTGAACTCTACCAACTGTGGAGAAACAAAACCACAGTTTCTTTTTGTAACTTTGATCCTATTCTAGGGGCAATACACAGGCACATGTAACAGATCTTTCCTTCCTCTCTATTTTCTTGCCAAGGATGCCATTTATACTCTTTGGAAACAGCACTATAGCTACTCCATGCTGTCTATCCTCCAGGATATATCAGATGTTATTTAAATAAATGCATGCTAGAATTTTTCTGCAATGCCTCCTGATAAACAGCAGCTGTAATGAGCCTATGTTCAGACTGAAAGGGCCAAAAAAGTTGAACTGAAGTCAAACGGAACAATTTGGTCCTACAGTACCAGACTCTGCATAGTGATATAACAGATTAAATACTTAGAAGAAGGAACGAGGAATCACAGATGTTCTCCCACAAAAACTGCAGCCCGCCTTAGCACTGACTTCTTCTCTTTGTCCTTTGAACCTTATAAGAAAGACTTGTCAATATATATTGCACCACGGCAGCACAATAGCTGAATCAACTACCCAGCCATGGCCAAGGGGGAAACAACCCCACAGATACCCTCAAGCAGCCCATGTCTCCTCCTGAGGAGTTCTGAGCAAGTTTACTTCATACTTCTCTAAGTCGCATGGTTCAATGGAAACAACAAGGTAGAACTAATTCCCTTAAAAGCCATAGAGATTTTATGTTAAGTTTTCCTGTACTATGAGTTTTTAATCTGTAGGTCCTTATGGCCCAAAGTGATTTTGCAGATTGAAATATCAGGTTCTTTTCTGTAGACCAAAGTTCAAACCCTGATGAAGGTTCACATTTTCGCTGTAGTAATCTAGTCCCTACAGGCCCCATCACAAAATTTCTGCTCAAAAGCAAGACCCCAAGGCTGGAAATTCAGTGAAAGAGAGGATGGAGAGATGATGTGGCTCTTCAGCTGCCTACCTTGTGGCCAGCTCTTGAAACTATAATTGCCCAGAAATAAAATGTATGCAAGTTCAGAAGATAAACAGGACAAAAACCACAACACAAGCGAGCTGCATCCATTCATCAATAAAGCAAGAGCAAATATTGATGAAATGGGAGGGTTTTTTCTGAGCCCCAGTTTGGAATCTGCTTTTTCTTCCAGGGTCAACAAAACCTCCGGTTTCAAACTTTTGCATATATGCTTTGAGAATTTGCATGCTGTGAGGTCTCACCACGGATAGCACATCTTTTCTCAAGCAACATATACAACAGAAAGTCATGGGGATTTTTTCCAGCCTTCCCTCATTAATAACACATAGCAGTCACGTAGAGCTTTTCATTTCTCCAGCATATTGCAAGCAAGAAGGAATGACACCTCTGACAGGTGGCTTTGAGGTAGCAATCCCATTTTGCAATTGGACAAGATGACCTTCCCATCATCAGGAATGGTGGACTGGTGGAGGACACAGGCTTCTTAGCTCCTCCAGCTGCTCTTAGTCTCCCCCTCAGATCCATAGTGGTCCTGAGGGCTGCAGGAGCACATCAGGCCCCAAAGAACCACTGCAATAGGGGTATAATTTAGGGTGCCTGCTTCAAACTGCGCTGTTGTGAAATAACTCTAGGCTGGTCAGGAGACATGGAAAGGCAAGTTAGGAAGTTTTATGTCCACCTCTCGAGGTTGCTTCTCTCTTCTTCATATCATTGCCTGCATTCCTGTATTTCCCAGAAAATACCTTTATTCCTTCCTCCCCAGTTTGGGTTGTCTTTTGCTATTTTCTGCATGCTTCTACTTTATCTCTGAGCTGATTCAAACTATGTGACCTCTGCCATGAGAGGAAAGAATCAAAGGTCAAGGAAGCTCTTATGCTGTTTCTGCAGTAGTGAATTACACCGTTCAGGACACAAGCATGGGTGCTGGAACTTGACTGTCTATGCTATTACACAGCTATCACATGCTTTTAGTCCAAGCCAACTGCTACCCTCCCAGATAATTCCCAGACAAGGCTCAGGAATCAGCATGCACCAAGTGTATGGGAAAGATGAACCACTGGAGCACTCAGTGCCCACAGACACAGGTGTCTCAACCTTCCTAAAATTTCACTCCATCATCCATTGTGGCCATCAGACATGAGCACCTCATTCTAAGCACCTGTCTCGGGGAATAGGTGACAACTCACAGCTTGGTATCCCTCTCCCCACAAATTTTTGCAAAACATACTAATTTCAGAGTAGGGAACCTATTTGTCTGATTCTGGAATCTGATTCTGGAACCTATTTGTCCGATTCTGGAATCCACTTGTACTATGACTACACCATTTACATTTGCTTTGAGGATATTTTATATACTCAGAAGGGGGTAAAGGCAGCTTAGTGTACATAAGAATTTGTCCAACTGAACCTCCACCTTTCCTTTAACTGCGATTAGCACACACAATAGGAACAGCAAGTGTTTCAGAGCAGGAACCCTGCCGGTTCAGGGCAAATGGGTGCAGAGTCTTTAACGTTGTTGCAATGCCAGGGAAATGAACAAATTTGCCCCCTGGGTTGAAGCTAGAGGAATGAAATTGTTGAGCCCTGCCTAAAATCACATGGGTCTGCTTGGCTCGTCTGATGTTGTTCCATTGCCTGTGATTCACAGGCACTTCTCTGCCTTGCTCTCTGCTCTGCTGTGTGATGCTTGGCAGCGAGCTGCACAGTTAAAGCTGTGCAGAGAGCAAACTAAGGCCCTGAATTGATACTTTTTTTTTTTTTTTTTTGCAAGCAAGCTCCTGCCTCACAGGGACAACTCTAGAAAATTACAAAACAGACAAGGTCTGGATAGAATCAGCAAGAATTTAGTGTTGTTGGAAAATAAAGTCAGATTGCATGGCGTGATAGCCGTGCGATCCCCTTCCTAACATGCATAATTTCTCTTAGCAACAGTAATAGGCATTGCCTTGCATACTGCTTTGCAAATACTGACTAAGGCCAACAATACTTCTCTGGATTATAGCCTGCCCCTTGCACCTGCAAAAGATGAGCTATGGAAAGTTGACTTCAGGCCACATTTAATAAAAGCCTTGGTGTCACAATAACGAACCTGTAGACATCCCACCCAGCAGCATAACCCAGAGCACCTATCTTAAGTGTTGAGGCATCCAACATGCTCAAAACGAGAGCACTGAATTTCTGAGGAGTGACTCAGAACCTGTAAGCGTACACGTATGGTCCAGGGTGTCTATGCAGGGCAATTAAGTGTTGCCACGTGCTGAGTGAGAAAGTGCTGAGAGCCAGCCAGCTGGAAACACCAAGCCCAGAGACATATCTGAATAGGTACCTACCTCCTGTCTTTGTCCCCTCAGAAGCTGGTTGACGTGTAAGAGAAGCCTCTCCAAAATATCAGCTGGAAAGCTCTCACTAGAGGTGCATGAGATGTTCACTGCCTGACACAGCATCCACTTGAAGGAGAGGTGATGCAGACCCATGCAGTAAGGTGCAAGCAGAAGATGGAGGTTGACTTGACTGTTGTCACAGTGCCCATGGTGTACTCCTTCCTCTCTGGGGAGGGTTTCTGCTGCCACTGTTGCTGTCACTACGTGCAACCTCTGTTTTAAAGCAGTTGGTCAGGAAGAGTCAGCATACCTGGCAGGTTTGCCTAGCCAGGGCTTCTTCAAGAACACAAGGAATTCCTGATTTTCCATTTGTTTGCTTTTTAAACAGTAAGACTCAATACTGAAAGCTATTTAGACTCTGGCTGACCAAATCTCATATTTAGAGCCATACAGGCCAACGGTTGCAGGTTTTGGACAGAGAAGAGAGGTGACAACCTTTGGGACAGAAAACTCAAGAGGAGACAGGAACCCTCCTTGCACACTCGGTGCTGTTCAAGCCTCCTTAGCTGGCTGAAGAGCATCCTTCTCGCTTCTGAATCGCAGCAGAGAACTTTCTTCAAGAAAATAAAAAAGGAAGCAAGGAGTTGATGACTCCCTGCTTCCAGATCCTGCTTGTGGAAGAGAGATAAGGGACGTTCCCTGCACTTTGGGCAGATCTTTACCCCTTCTTTCCTGTGCAGGGCTGGTACCTGGCACCACACACTGCTGTGACATTCACGGCATCATTGCTCTCAGGAGAGCTTTTTGTACTTGCTCTGTAATCAGATCCAAAGCTGCTAAATATATTAATCTGATTGTAACCATTGTATCAAGTGGAGGAAAAGAAATAAGAAATTTAAGTTTGCAATCTGCCAACTATTCCAAAAACCAGAGCATTGTGGATAGTAAATAGAGAGAAGCAATAAAACAGGAGTCAGAGGAATTTGAGTCTTTCATGGTCACTGATGTAGTAAATCAGCACTGCAGTTTAACACAGCCAAATGTAGTGTAAAGCAATATGTCTGAGGGAAAGGACTGAACTTGAAAGCATGTATTTAAATGTGACATTCATGCACTACACTAGCCAGGAAAAGGAGGCTGATTTCATTAAAGAAAAATAAATCTCTGAAGACTATACAGCCCATGTATGCATTAATAAAGAAGAAGGAAAAAAAAGGAATCCAAGCAAATTTGCATAATTTTAGGCTATGTCAGAGGGGAATCACAGTGACTAGTAAAACAAAAAGGAGCACAGGACATATATTATTAAGCCAGTGAAATTAAGTCCAGCTGGGAAACTCCAGCAGAGTATATCACAGGTAGCGCATCAGGTACCACTGAGGATGAGATAGGGGTTTCACTCATTGTTATCTCTGTCCTTAGTACAGTGACTGGTGACCAAGAAGCAAACTCAGATTTAATTAGCAAGCTCTCTGTGTATATTTAAGTTAAGGTAGCACCTGCATATTTAAATTACGGTAACTTCAGACGTTCTCACTGCACCAGCCCCTGTAGAAACAACCCCCACTTCAAAGTAAGATGGTCAGAGGGGAGAGCAGGGAGTGGTGGTCTTTCTATTGCCAATGGTCAGTGGAGGAGGAGAACATTTAAATATCATGGTCATAGGGGAAATCAGAAAGACAGATCCATTTTTTTTTCATAACCACAGAAAGCCTCTGAGAACACTCTGCAAACTGCAGGTACAAAAATGCGCTCGCTCCAGTGAAAACCAGCCGCTGCTGGTGTGGAAGGGGACAGACTGCTCTGTGCTCCTCAGGGTAAGAACAAACTCTGGCCAAGGACAGTGGAGGACAACTCCTTGTTTTTAACAACACTGCAGTTCTGCAATGCTGCAAATGGCCTGGGGTGCGTTCAGAGAGACTCACCCCCAGTAAACTGCTGGGAACTTGCATCAGGAGGATGAGGTCCAAGCACCTTGAGCCAGGATTCCCACCTGGAGAAATCAGATATCTCAGGGTGAACACCCCAACTCTGACCTTCCTCAGAAGCCAATTTTATTCTCAGTGGGGAAAGAAAACTTTTCACAGTTACCAGATTAGGCTGATCAAGAACTAACAAGAACTGGAGAAGCAACAGGAGTGGCCTCCTCCACTCTGCCTCCAGAGAAAAATCTGGCTTTTATTACAAAATTCCAGCCTCGAGCTTCCTCCCACAGGATAGACCAAGGAGGCCCAGACTTGTATGAATTAACCAAAAATAACACTTCCAGGGAGGGAGAGGATGACTGAGGGGATTGCTGATGGGATACAGAGGCCTCTCACCTCCTTCTCACCAGTTCAACTCCAGAAGAAGTCAGGAGTAAGGAGGAAAAGCCTCTGGTTTCGAGCTGTTCGGTGGCCTTAGCTGATTTACTGGGAAGCAAGCGACTCTGCCACAACCACCAACACATCAGGCAGCCCCAAGCAGCAGACAGAAGAGCAAAAACTGTCCTTCTGTCCTCAGCATTAATCCATTTTAAACAGCTGTGAGTCGCACGGTAGCAAGGCTCAGACTGATAGCGAGCTTCAGTCTCCAGCAGCAAATATGTTTAAAAATAGCCAAAGCAAACAGGATACTGTTTGGAGAGGGAAGGAGGCATGCACCTTTTTGGCTGTCTTTGGCCAGCAGCAGGGATATCATCTGGTCAATCCTGACCATCTCCGCTACACCTCCTCATTGCTATGGCAATGTCCCATAAACAGAGCAGGGATCAAGAGTTCCCTGGAGCAAGGAGGCAAGGACTGTGCTCAGGTAGTGGCACTGCATTAGAAGAAGAAAAACAAGAGATCTGTGCAGGCAAGCTGAAGACTCACTAGAGCATGTAAATGTTACCTTAATTTGTGCATCAGCACTTAAATACCACAAGAACTGGGGCTGGAGGTACACAAGAGCAAAGCGAATGAACACAGTGTGTCTGATTCAGCCTGGGGAGACAGCCAGGACTGAGCTGGGACGCACACACAAACGGTAGCTGGCCAAGGCTACCCCAAATGCTGCTGCTATTTTCTGGGTGAACCCCAGCAGAAACTGAAGCAGATGGCTGGCAACATGCTGCCGGGCAGCATCAGAGCATCCTTGGAGCAACCTCGGGCAGGACAGGGAGCACCACACCAAGCTCAAGCACTGAAGCAGGGAAGAGCAGCTCCAAGAAAAGGACCACCAGAGCCATAGGAAGCTACCAGTGAACAGAGATCTCTCCTGGAGATCTCAGTCACCACATGGGCCTGCGGAGAAGCAAAGGGTCTGGCTCAGGGACTAGAAGTAGCACGGACTTGCACCTCTAAGCTGTTTCAAAGCAAGGCTTGTTCGCCCTGCCCTTGTGCAAGCTGGAGAAAGGGGGAAGGGAAGCACGTGCTCACTCCACCTTCTTGCAGACAGTCTTCACAACCTGAGGCCTCTTACAATACTGGTTCCTCCACTGCAGTGAAGTGGCTGCGAAGAGAGGCTTTACTCAAGGTAGTACTTTGGTGATGTAATTTAAAACAACAGGATTAAACTGAAACAGATAATTTATGTTGTGCAACAGGAAATATTTCCAGACAGCAAAGTCTGTTGGGCTCCAGAGCATTTTCCCAAGGTAAGCAGCAGAACTGGAATCTCCATCCCTTGACTCATCTGTCAAGTGTACATGAGCACTGAAAGTGTGGTGTGGAGAACATGCTCGCACAGGGAGAGAGACGGGACGGGGACACTGGTCTTTTCGCTTTTACAGCAGTTCTACATAAAAGCAGGGACCTAGCATTTGTTTTTACATGGAACAAGGTTCAATTAACAGAACAAAAAGCTGCGATTTAGGGGAAGCAAGAAAGCCAAAAAAGCCAGGAAGGTCTTAGTGGTACTCAAGACCCTTCAGTTCCCATCATGATCTCACCCTGAGTGAGTTTCTCTCTTCGTGCTTTCTCCTTTGCAAGTCACAGAAAAAAGCAGAGATGAAGGGACTGATTCTTATCTGCCCTCAACTGCTGTAAATCAGGAATAACTTCACTGAGATCAGTGGAGTGATGTCAGCTTAAAATGAAATAAATTCCCATTTAGATATGAAATAATTCAGGATGAAATTATGTTCATCTCCCATTATAGCACCCATAGGTGAAGTTTTAGGATAGTTTAGAAACAGACTACCCAAAACTGCATTTGAGACAGAGGCTCATCTCTCAACACCTATATATAAAGATGGATTTCTGAAGGACTTCAGGTCCTATCCACCCTTCAAGCACCCAAAATCAGCACAGTTAGCCCCCCGTCACCTTGCACAGGCAACGATGGCAATGATTCAATTCACCTCAGAGATGAGTTGTCTGTTGGACTCGTGCAAAAATGTCAGTCTGACACTCCGTTTCCTTTCATATTAAGAAAGACAGAGCACAGTTCCAGGTAAATACTGTTTCTTCAGCTCCTTAGAGGTGCTGGGAGTGACTCCTGCTACAGCTTCTCTCCTCCCTCTCTTACATGAGCTCATTAGCCTCTTGGCTACATCTCTGCTAGTAAACTAAACCGTGCCAGAGCCCATTCTTCAGCCCTGAAGCCAACTGGCACGGCCTGACGCCTACATATTATTAAACAATCTTACACTCTGAAACAAGGTGGCCTCATCCAAACTGCCTTTCTGGAGTGTCCTGGCCCATCCTAACTCCCAGCAACACCCAGAAGCTGTCTCAGACCAACCCACGTGTATCACCAGTGTGGCAGCACAGACCATCAAGACCAGCTCACTAGCCAGCTGTGGGGAATGCTGAAAGTGAGAAATACTTTTTGAAAAATCAGTAAGGAGTAGCACAGTATTCAGAAAGAGTCTGGGAGATGGGAAGACCCAAAAAAGTATTTCCTACTCAACTCAATTTAAAAAAAAAATACGGCTTTTGTATAAGAACTGTGAAACAAACTTTGAGCTTTTACCTAGAAACCGGCTCCAGGCAAAGCTGTCAGCAACATCTCCTGGGTCCCCCATTGCTTATGGCAGCAAGACAAGGGATGCCAGGGCTGGACAGGGAGCTTGAACTTTCCCCGGCCATGGGAGGCGATGTGCCTCGGCTGGAGGCCAGGGTGAAGGACTGATGTGCTCAGGGTGTGCCCAAAGCCCCCTTTCTACGTTCCATCTTGTACCTTCTTCCACTGCATTCCCTATGGGAAGGGGGGCAGAGAGGACTCTACTGTAAAACTAACATAAAATGAGGGGGAGTCAAGGAAGCAACATGAATCGAGCAATGACGTGGAGGTAAATACACTGTACACAAAGCCTTAGGATCATTTTTCCCAGCGCCAACTCCAAGGCTTTTCCCCCCCACACTTATAATTAGCTGGTAAATACTGTACATATAATTGACCTTTCTAAATGCTGCTGAGTAGCTGGAGGTGTTGGGAACTAATCCTGCCTGTGAAGACCCTGGGGTTGTGCAGCACTGACTCTATCTGCTGGTGTATAATGCTCTGCAAGCGCTTTTTTCCCCTCACTTACTGACACGTTGAAATTTACTGCCCTGTGTCAGTGAGTTCAAGAAAGCCTTTTAACTCTGAAAGCTCCAGGAACCGGCTCCAGCACATGCTTCAGGATTTCTCCATCATTTTGTTACGCCTTATTTGTCCAAGAAACAGTCAAGACTGAACGAGTCAGGAATGACAGAAATAGTACATGAAGTCACAGTGGCTCCACTTTAAAGCACAAACATTTGTGTCATTTTCCTACCAAATAAATAAATATCTGTGTGTTTAGCAAGCAAATAAGGAAATGTCAGAGGAAAGGCATTACAGGCAGGTTTTTACAGATGCCAGCTTACTTGTGCCCACTCCTCCAAGCGAGTGTAATACACATTCCCGCAAGTATCAGTTCTTTCTGGTCAGAAAAGCAATCACCGGGACCGTACACACCTACAAACCCCTTGAACGCTACAGCAAGCAAGTCTTAGGAAAAAACTGTAAGCACTAGACTGAAGCTGAAAGACAAACACATAAGTGCAAACACTGAGCACCCCCTGCTCTTTCCGTCACCTCCGTTCACTGCCTTCCCAGCTTCTGTACAGCCCCACGCTTGTTTCTCCCTCCTTTAAATAGCTCTTTTTTCCATCAGTCGTATCAAGCCACCAGCATCTGCAAAACAGCATCAATGCCAGCCCTCGCAGATGCTGCTGACCTCTCCTATGGAGTGAGACCCACGGCGGGCTCCCACACGACCGGCACTCCCCAGCCGAGCTCCCTTCGCTGTCCCTCCCGCACGCCGCAGGACCACACCGCAGCCCCTCGCCCACCCGCCACCCAAACACGCCGCACCGGCATCCCCGCTCCCGACCACCTGCATGGACGGGACCGCGGCCGTTGGCAGTGAAGTTTGCAAGAGAGAAGAACGTTTTTGCTCTCGCCGCCTTAGGTTCGCAGCAGCCTGGGAAGTACAGCCGAGCTGCTTGGAGAGAAGAAAGTTGTTTTACCGTTTGGTTCTTCGGCGTTGCCGGCAGTGGGCTGGGAGCTGAGCCCGTGGGGACAAGGAGAGCAGGAATGCGGCGTGACAGGCGAGAGCGTGAGGTATGCCCCTGCCCTCTCGCATCCTCCCCAAAAGCCGTCAGTCGGGAGGGCGGACGCCTTGCGCGTCTGCGGGAGGAGAGGAGAGCGGAGCGGGCGCGGGAGCGAGTGTCGAGGAGGGCAGCAACAGGAAATGACACAGAAACTTCACCAGGCTCCAATCCAAACTTGGCCCCTGACATGAAAGAGAGGGGAGGCAATTTGGGGAGGGGGGGGGTGAAGAGAAATTTTTCCCCCTCATTAACCAGCCTAAAAATCTGCTGACTGGAAAAAAAAACCAGCACTGTGACAAGTTTTATTAAAGCAAGGAATGAATGGGGGGGTAAGGGGGGGATTCCCGTCAGAGTTTATTTATTTGAGCAGGAGTGGTGTGATGATGTTAGACACTGAGAGCAAAATGCCATTTTCAGCAGCTTTCTGGCTTTTCTATACTCCGTGAATGCTCTAGCTTGTGCCTGAGGGCAGCAGGCACGAAGCAACGTCCCCCTTGCACCCCGTGGGTCAGCCGCTGCCTGCAGGAGCCTGGCTAATTCTGCTCCGAAACGCAGCACTGCCCGCAGCTCCCGGTGCGTGGGGAGGGCGGAGGAGACGGGCCAGGGCTGCTGGGGTCCTGTGCCCAGCCTTTTGAGGAACACGCAGCTCCGCATGTCTCAGGGACAAGGCAGGCAGCAGCCCAAGCACCGGCGAGGCATGATGATGGCACAACCCACAGAAGGAGAAAATCACACTAGGCATGTGGTCAAACCTTTGCCTTGATGGATGCAAGGTACTGCCTTAATTGAACAAAGCTGGATGGATATCTTCCAGCAAGGTAAATTCCCTGAATGCTTCTCTACACGCCGGGTACAAGGGGACAACAGCTATTGAGCTGGGTGGCAGGTTTTGAAGCATCCTTTAGACATGACACCTGGTATGCACGTGTTCTTGCAGGCAGCCCAGACCTAGGTTGACTTCAGGCTCTCTGCGAATCCCACCTGCCTTTGCAGTAAGTAAAACCCTTTGGTAGGAGCCCATGGCACTTTCCAAGGGGTCCTCTTGTCTTCCCGATTTGGGAACCACAGCACCGCTGTGGGGTGGATGAGATGTCCACACAACAGGTCACTATAGACTGAGGAGCAGGTCAGATGGAAACTTCACTTGGAAGTAGGTGAATCACCCCTCACCCTGCTCAAAGATGTCCCACCAGGTACAGTAAGCTCTAGGGACACTTGGAACCCAGGTCTAAGCTCAGATTCAATTCCTTCCTGGAAAGAAAATATAAACATAGTCATGCTGGCCACAAATTTGAAAGTGGTGGGAGATTTTTTTCCCTTAAAATTGAGCTTTCTCAGGGTAAAGATGGCCTCACTGAGACCTCTCCACTCCCCAATCCGTTTAATAGAAATATAATGTTTCTATTAAAATAAGAAATTTTTAATATTCCTATTTAATAGGGATATCTTAAGGACAGGTGAGACCACTTGTTTGATCATTTCAGTTACCTGGTCTGATCGCCTGCATAGCTGAAGCCACAGAGTGGTGTCCCAAACCAACACCAGAACCGCTACAAATTATGGCACATCTTTCAAGGAGACATACCACCCTGAATCAGAGACTTTCAGTGAAGGACAGTCTACCCCAGATATGTTATTTCAGTGGCTATCACCCTGTCAAGAAGAAAGGCTGCCTTTTTAATCTGTATTTTTCTGGCCTCACTCTCCCCCCTCAACCCTGACCATCACCAATCAGTCCACTCCAAGAAGGTACAGATCAAGCATGGACAGAGAAGGGCTGCAGCCCACCAAGGTACAGCCCAACCTCAGTTTACCCTCAGCACAGCAGGAGTATTTCAAGCCCAGATATAGCTGGGGTTCCTCCAATATTTTGGTTGCAAGCACCCAGGCCGTGCAGCTCCAAGTGGAAACTGGAGCCTACTGTTCCCTCGCCACGTAGGCTCTACCTTACAAAACCACAGACAAGTTATCTCGTAACCTTGTCCTGAATAAATAAAATTAGCTGAGCTTTTTTAGTCTCTCACAGTAAGGCAGATTTTATGGACAGACCACAAATCGTGCCTGTCGCTCTTTCAAGATCCATTTCCATTCCATTAAAGTCCTTTTTGAAATGTGCCTACCAGAGCTGTATGTGGTAATACAGTAATGATCTCACCTATGCTGTAAATTTTTAACACACTTAGACTGGTATCCAGTTGCTCCATCAGAAGCATCTCTCTCTTTGCTGTGCCTTTGTGAATGTGGTAGAGTGTTAACAAGCTGAATTAGGGATTTATTGTTATAGTATCATTTTACTCCAAACTTCAACCTGAAATACAAAACACTTTAAGATTTGGCATTCATACAGTGTTCAACATATGCTTTGATCCAAACAAGGGCTTTGACCTGCCTAACCTTTGGTGTATTTTTTTCGCTCTTGTGAATGAGTTGAGCACAATCTTAAGGCATCGGTTGTCACTCCCTTAACAAGAGGTTATTTTCAATTAATCAAAGAAATATAAACAGAACCTTGTATTGAGTTCAAATAAGCTCAGAATAGTTATGTCCTTAAAACAGATGTCTAAGGCTGTGTCTCCTTTCAGATCAGAGTTGGTGTACTATCAAGAGGAGGTCTTGCAGATCTGTTTGCTCAACCAGCTCAAAAAACTGCTATCAATCAGCTCCAAACCCTGACATACTCCAGTGTGGCCCATTGAAGTCAGTGAACGGGGCAGCCCATGATGCAGATTAGGGGATCCGGGCCAAAATCAGATTTGCAAGGTCTTTATAGATTAGAGAGAACAGCGGAAGGGAATTAGATAGCATCATACTATTTCACAGTAAGGATAGCCCTGTATCAAGCCCAGCATATTATATCTGTTTCCCCATGGTTCTGATCCTGACAAGGTAAAATAATGAAAACAGAAGATGAAGAGACTGTAAGAGACTGTTGGTGCACCGTGTAACAAAGTAAACAGGGTCAGGGCTGGTCTTTGGCCCTGGGGCCAGACAGCACAGGCCAGCCACACACATGTTGGAGGCTAAACGCCCTTAACCTCCAAAAGAGAATGGCGCTATCCGGACTGCTTGTTGGGAACAAGCTCTGGCCAATGCTAATGTTCAAGCCACGCCAGAGAGCTGCTGCTGGACTGGGATAAACAAGGATGGCAGTAAAATTTAACACCATGGATAAAAGTTTTCCAGTGGCAGGGGCCTGGCACTATTTAATTAACTTAACCAATTAACTAAAATATAGCTAGTCTCAGAATGACAAGTTATCCAAAAGCCCCACAAGATTTTTTCTTCATCCCAAAGCCTTGGATTAATGCAAGCTTGCCCCTGTGAGTCAGACTTTTCTACACAGCTTTAACATCCTTATTTCTTGCGCTTTGGACACTGATTTTTGTCCGTAAGCTGTCCAAGGCAAGGAGCACGTCTAGCCCTAGAGCTGTGCCCTTGCAGTTCAAAGCACAAGTGCATCTCCTTAAATCCATAGGGTAGGAGGTATCTCCACTCAGCTTTGCCATCTCAAAGGTAGGTCTGAACTAAGTACCTGGGCTGTCTCTCTGTAGTTAATAAAGAGAGACTGGCACTTGTGGAGGATAATTTGTCTTATCCAAACATAGTTTAAGACAGGTGAGATGAATCACCTCCGGAGCTGCCCCTCCTGCTCCAGGGATTATGGAGGGAGACTAGCTAATTCTTTCAATCTGCACCTAATTTTTCAGCATCTAATATGGGGGCCAAAAGCAAGATATGTGTTTGCCTGTTAAATAAATATCTGTTAAATAAATATGATAATAGTGCCATCATGCCTTTTGCTGCCAGAAACAATTGATCTTGTGTAGCCTCTGAATGAGGTAGACTCTGATTAGGCCATTAGGTTTCATGCAGTTACCACTGGAGCCCGATAAGTTGTGCGGCACTAAAATGTATCTTCTCAGCAGGGCATCCACTCTGGATTGCAAGGTGTCAAGAGAAGGGAGAAGCCACCATGTCTTTCATTCGTTCATTATCCTGAGAGTAATAAATGAGTTTTCAATGTGAATTAATCTGGGGTAGCTTTCTGTACTTGGTTTTGTTGTATATTTATGTATATAATTATGGCAAGGTGAGGGTTGGTCTCTTCTCCCAAGTAACAAGCGATAGGATGAGAGGAAAAGGCCTCAAGCTGCGCCAGGGGAAGTTTAGGTTGGATATTAGGAAAAACTTCTTCACTGAAAGGGCTGTCAGGCATTGGAACAGGCTGCCCAGGGAAGTGGTTGAGTCCCCATCCCTGGAGGTATTTAAAAGACGGGGAGATGTGGTGCTTAGGGACATGGTTTAGTGGTGGACTTGGCAGTGCTGGGTTAACGGTTGGACTTGATGATCTTAATGGTCTTTTCCAACCTAAGCGATTCTATGATTCTATGATTCTATGAAATATCTCTTTGCTAGGTGCCATTTTCTCTCTCTAAAAATACTTACTCAGTATAATCAGTCAGCTTTCAGACTTCTGATAAACTAAGCTCACTCACAAATAGCACCTGCAGCAACACCTGGAAAAGGTATGGGCAACATGTTTGAGAGCAGTCACTTTGCAATTAGCTTTCTTGACACCGAACATCACATTTCTATTTTTACCTAAAAATAAGACTAGCAGCAGGCAAAAGGCGTATCTCAAAAGGACAGGTTTTGCCTGTTTATTTGTGAGGATTTGCAACATGCAATCCCTTTCTGATAGTCATTTACCTGTGAGGTGTTCAGTTCTACAAGGTTTAGCTGTCCTATGCAGACAAGCAACTAATGAGGCTCTATGGAGAAAAAACACACTTTTGCATTTGTGTGCTATATAAAGGAGATGAATAAGGGCTTTGTTTTGCTTGTTTGTCTTGCCTTTTTTTTTTTTTAATGAGAACTGTCCAGAGCTCAGTTTGAAATCCAATGCCACCACGGTCCACAGTGGAAACCAGTGGAATCTGTGGATGAATGACCTGCACTACCCTAGATAAGGATAGAAGAGGGGAACAAATTTTTTTTTATCCTGTTGGTAGATGTGTAACTAAAACCACAGCACTAACAATGTGCCAAAACATTGTTTTTATTAGCTACGCTCTCACCTTGTTTTATCATTCAGGGGAAACTGCTCCTATTTGAAAGACTATCTTAAACCACTTACAGAAGCAGCATTAAGGTCTGGTGATTTCAAACAGAAGGAACAGTCTTGCACACAATTTTTTTGTTCAATACCTTTCATTTCATGCTAGAATGTCTGAATCCCGCAAGCAAAACTGTAATGCCACAGAGATTAAGCCTTTTCTGGCTTTTGCAGTTTCATAGAGGTCATCGCAGTTTTCATACGTTAACGTTAGATTACCTGCTACTTTATAAAAAATATTCCTATACCTTTCCAGGCATGCTCCTTCCTGTGTTATTTTTGGTATTTATGAAGCCAGCTACACAGACTCACAGTCAAATGACCTTTAAAAATGAATGAAGATCTGTAACATTTACATCCTACGTATTTTACAGCAGGAGAAAAGCTAGTTTCAGCTTCTCCCCTCTCCCTGCCCCTCCTCCCCAAACAAATAAGAATTGTTTCTGTCAAGTCTGTCCCTCTCCAGAAAAATCTGACCTACAAATGGCTTTCTCATAACTCAGCAGACTAGTTTAGTCCTCAGATGGATTTATCATTAACCACACAAGCACATGTTGTCCATTCTGTCCAACCTAATGAATGTGCTATAAATAAAATTTCTCTAAAAGCAGGTTTCACAGTTTCACCATACTTATCCAAGCTGTTGCTGCAAGTCCTTGTAACTCCCAAACCCACTTATGTTAGAAACATTAATCACTTGATTATAATTCAAAGCATCAGCTCTCTACAGCTGAAACTCCCTAGCACTTGACTTTGGCTAGACCTCTAACCCCAACTTATCACTTTCAGGCGTACTCCGCAATTTCTTCTCCAATCTGTCACTAACATAGAAAAGACGTGGGAAGTCACTTTTGAAAGGTATTTTTAACCTGGAGTGTCTCATTAAAAGAAGAACTTAGTACGGAAACTCTAAAACAAAACCTTTCCCATTTTACTTGGCATAGCAATCTGGAAGTACCAGAGGTGCATTTCACCACAACCCATGTCATTTAAAACCCAAGCAACATAAAGAAAATTATTTTAGAAAAGACACTGTGAGTGTAATTCCTACCTATCTCACAAACATTTTATATGATCATAGGATTATCTGTAGGGCTTTGTATTCTTCATCTTGAATGAAGGAAGCTGAATCAAGCCATCTATTAATTCTGACTTGCCTGCTCATTCAGTAGGAGTGTACATGGACAGTTTGGGTTGTTTTCTACTTATTTCAGCTGACAATATTGAGGTCATATTCTGTCTTGACCAAAGTTTTTAAAAGCCCAGAGAAACAAAAGATTAATTGTAGGAAATTATTTTTAAACATCATATGCTTTAGTCTGGAAATAGAAAGACAAAGATAAAACTCCCAGGAGGAAAGCCACAGCTAATGAGAGCCTGAGAGGAAATGATCACACATTCTCAGTTCTTCTGATGGATGTTCTTCTAGCCTTATTAATCAGAAGTTTGTGATGTTGATAAATCACTGAAGTATGATAACAGATGAAGGTGAATTTAGATGTAAAATGATCCATGGTGAAGGATTACAATAAAGGAGGAAAAGGAGGGGGAGCCAAATACAGTTTTATAAACTGCATCCTCAGCTTGTGAGGACTTGTAGCTAATAAATGTCATTCCTTTTCTACATTATCTAGGAGATTAAGAATGTTTCTCAATGTATAACTGCTGGGAAGCCTCTGTAGCACCTTCTCCAGTTACTCCAGGAGGTTTACATTACATCAATTGCTTTATTTTTTCATCAATTATGATTTCATTTACAAAGAGGAACTTAAAAGTACCTTTCTTCTTTTAACCTCTTTTGGAGGAAGTAGGCTCCAGCAGGAAAAAAGGAGAATCCAGGCAAAACACTGATAGTTTTGACCTTCCAAGGTTTGTTAGATTCTGCTTTGAGATTCCAGCAAGTTTTCTAGTACGACCTTATCCTGCCTGAATGATCTGGTGTCACAGAGGTGTCAGCAAGGTCTCTACGCCTCCAATTAGTCTATATACAGAGCTGTTGGTTTCTATATTCAGCAAAACCACCCAGCTATCAATCTACACGTATCGCAGTTTGCGGTTTTCAAGGAAAGCATTTCCCAGAGCACTTCAGAAGTAAATAAATGCATTTGAGATGCTATTACTGATGAATCAGTTCAATTCTCTGCCTTCTACTAGTGGTTTTTATGCTGCAGAAGACAGCCTTGGTCATCCAAAGCAAACCAAAGCCATGCTTATATACCGCAAATTCAAAACGGAAGGTTATTAAAACAAGGCAGTTTGCCAATAAGGCAAAATTTGCCTTGAGCAATGAAAGCCAGAGGCATACCAGACACCTGGGAGAGAAAGGACAGAAGTGCACTGGATGCCTTTGAGGATGCTTTCAACTGAAATACAAATGTGGGTGCTTCCCATGTAGGTTTTAATCAGTTTTGCCACAACACAGAGGGCTTTCCAAGCTGATGCCCTACCAAGCTGGCAATGCTACCTCATGCTGCAGGACAGCACTTGGTAGGTAAATTCATCAGCTTGGTCGAGATGCCACAAAGCTAGGCAAGGGACATTTCTTCTTGAACTGATAAGCCCTACTGTTAGAGCACATTAGCTTGGATGCACTGTGGGTATTGTCTTACTCCGGGTGGAGCCAGCCCAAACACCCCCATACCATACTGTATTCTGCAGTAATATAAATCAGGGATTACAGTTGAGCTTCCCTTGTTGGGACTATAGCTGAGGTGTCTCTGGCACCATCAGATGGCAAACCCTTCCCAGTAACTACAACATGCAATCAAAACTGGTCATTGCAAAGGAGCATGGTCATGCTCTATGAGAAATATCATGCATCCCTCTATTTATAACAGAGCTCTTTTGGGGTCTTAGCCATTAACCATTGGCCCATCTGCACACCCAGAACTCAGTCTTGCTGACATGTTCTGGACTCTGAGCTAAGACTCCTGAATCAAATATCCCTTCTTCCTGACTTATGCCATCGTAACACTTCAACCTGAAATCCCCAGTGCCTCAGAGAAGGAATCTTTCTTTCCAACGTGCAGTAGTACAGCTGACAATGAATGCCGATGCTAAGCTCCCATATACTGCTGTTTCTGAATAATGCCTTTCAGGTTGGGCTGGCTAGATGAATACAACTATGGGACGGATATGGACATGGAGATATCATGATACAAGAAGCTCAGCCAGCTGAGAACATGACTGCACATCAAACCTCTCCTCCACAATCTAGTCCAGCTTCCCGAAGAATTCTGAAATTACTTCTGTCCCCGGATGCTCATCTTTGTTATCTGGACCCAGGACATCTCCAAGACATACTAAAGGTCCAGAAGAAGACAATGACAAGCAACTATGATCCTCTGGCTTGATGGAAAGAGAAATAAGGGTCTCATCAAAATGGTGGAATGAATTCCTTTAGGAACTGCAGACTACTTCAAATCTCATCCCCTTTCACTAAAAGTTCATGGTGCAATTCTTTAGCATCTCCTATGTGAAATAAAATACATCATAAAAGGATACACATTTCACAACAATAAAACCGCCTTAAAATCCTATCAAAATAATATGCTGCACTTCAAACACTCCTCCCCAGAGGGGAGGCTGTGAAAACAATAGTTGAAAGATGTATAACCATTTTGCTTAATGCACTACTGGAAGATGTTCAAATGCTCGTCTGATGACTGCAGGAACAGAACAGAAAATAAAATAGTTCAGTTCAGGCCAGGTCAGGTGATGTTCCCAAAGATTCCTCTTATCCGTTTTCTGAAGAAGTGCAAAACCCAAGAGATTCTGAATGCAAACTGCTACTCAGAAGGGAGTATGATACAATAACAAAAACCAACAGTCACATTTAGAATAATATTAAAAATTAAAAGCCCTTAGTGGAATATAGTAGCTGCTTGTATTTATGTCCCCAGCTCACTGCAACACAATGCTTTTCCGTAACTCCTGAAAGATTTTAGGAGGTAGTAAATAAGTTGATGCTCTCCACGCACTACATGCATTAAAAAGGGGTAAATAGGCCTGTCATCACAGGCTTGTCTGCTTCACATCAATCCCAGGCAAAAACACAGAACAGCTATGATGGGACTCAACAAATAAATAATTAATGTCCATCAACAATGGTTAATGGAAAAGGGATCTCGGGAAATTAATCCAGTCTCAACATTTTGATGAGCCTAAAATGAGACGGGTAAAAGTAATAGGGTTGATGCTTCTGAAAAGCACCAGACTTCAATTATTGAGTAATAAACTTGACTGGTTTAAAATCGACATAGTACAGCGTAGATGAATTGGAGACCAGCTAACTGATACCGTTCCAAATGAAATAGTAAACTGCAACTGTTCACTCAGTGAGTGATTCTGCCTTATTAGTTGCTATTTAATATTTTTACTGATGACATGGAAGAAAAAGTTAAATTATTACTTAGTAAGTTTGTGAAAGTTTGGGGAAGTGGTATGGAATGAAGAGGATAATAAACCAAAGCAAACTAGAAAGCAATCCAATAAACCACACACAAGCTAACAGTATGAATTTCAGTACAGACATATGCAAAGTCCTGAATGTAAGATTAAACAGTGGAGATCTTGCTTCTCAGACATGAGAAAGGAGGCCAGAAGCAAACTGGAAAAAGCCCAGCAAGTTATAGAATCTAATTGGTTTAATATGGACTACCAGTCTGACATCTTCAGCAGGGTAATGCATGTACTAGAGATGTAATATCAAGTAGAAGCAGCAAAGAAATTATATATCATCCCAATTTGGCATTGGTGCAACTGCTGCTGATATTCAGAGCCTATTTCAGAGGCTGCAGACACTAAGAAATGGGAAAGAATTCAGGGAAAAGCCACAAGAATGAATGAAGAATTGGGAAACTTCATTCTGAAGAAAGACATGAGAAGATATACCTCTTTAATTTCACAAAGAAAAGGCTGGGAGGTTTCTTAATCACAGACTATAAGTATTTAAAGAGACAATAAAAATTAGCTAACGAGGTTTCTTCAGCCTTAAGAGTAAAAAATCTAGCAATGTCCAATAGCTAGAAGTTGAACCTAGACATTCAGAACAGAAATAAATCCAGTTTCTTTGACAATTTTGCAAGGGTTGTGGGATACTCACAGTCACTGGGAATCTTCAAATCAACTTTTTTAAAGTTTCACTCCAGTTCAAACAGTAATTAATTGAGGAAGGTCTTATGGCCTCTTGGTCTCAGTAACCTACCAGTTGACAGGGCTTCAAATGCTTCTATGGGAGGCTATTTTACAACCTAATAAATGTCATCTTTGGGAAAAACTTCATGGGATTCTGCTTTTTTCTTTAACACACTACTAATAGACCACACTGAGTAACTGATTCCCTTGTTTTCTGTTCCCATCAAAGGACAATTAAAATAATGATCTTTCAGCAGCAATAGATAATAACACCTTTTCCAATACTTGTAAAGAATGATCAGAGAATGAATCAAGCAATTAGTTCTTAGTCATTCCTCCTACTCAAGTCCCAAACCACTGTTCACTTAAGCACAGGAATATGTGATTAATGTTTCCTTCAGCCAAGCACTGGAGAAGGAGAAGAAGGAAATTTGGCATTTGCGACCCTCAGACTGCCATATTTTATGGTATCTCTACCCAAACCAGAAGACTCCACAGAGAAAACTGAGATTCTTGCAGGGGCTGAAATGAATGTGTTCCTGTGGTTAATGCTCTCTCTATCCATCCTCACCTACTTTTTGTCTGTGGCTTGTCCCTTTTGTCGCTCATGTTTTAATTTGCCTCCTAATCTCAATCCTGCTATTCAGTGTCTAAGCACTGTGCATGTTTCCTTAAGACCACAAAGAAGCAACCCCATTGTGCAAATGAAACCCATTAAGACATTCCCTGCCCCAGGGAGTTCACAACACAGAATATAAACCAGCCTTGTCGAACTGGTGGCCTGCAAACTGAATCCAGCACAGACAATCCCACTGTATTTCTTCCCAAGCCTTGCAGGAGACACGCACAGCGATGCAGCATCTCCTGGGGCAGCACAGCAATGCCTAATGGATGAATAACTTCTACAGGGCCTTACAACTAGTGATGGCCAGTGCCAACAAATGCATTGTGAAATGATAGCAAAAGTGCTGTGCATTT
Organism: Platalea leucorodia; assembly: GCF_965183815.1. NCBI lineage: Eukaryota > Metazoa > Chordata > Aves > Pelecaniformes > Threskiornithidae > Platalea > Platalea leucorodia. The sequence goes on along the minus strand of NC_138825.1, from coordinate 120,515,045 downwards.
CCTGTAACTCTCTCCCTGCCCCTCTTTCCAGATATGGGATGGGGTTACCTGTCCAGCTCCTTTTGCCCAGATGTGTGCAGCAAGACAATCTGCATTGCCCCATCCCTTTTCCCAGCCAGCACCATGCCCTTCTCCCCTCAGCAGGACCGCTGAACATCCACGATCAAAGTCAAGAGGTGACAGATGACCCAGGGGACTGAATCTCCATTCTCAAAGTAACGATGACAGTCCCCAAAGAACAGTCTTGAAGAGCAGCTTTCACTGAGTAAATCCCAGGCCTCTGGAAACAGGCTGGGAAACAGTAAATTTAGTATGGAAACAGAGACTGTACAACTCCCTATTGCTTCACCAGCCCTCTGTCTGAAACGTTTAATAGTATCAAGATACTTGCTAGAATCACAATACATGTTCAAATACCAGTACAATGAAACAGCATGTATATGGGATCAGCCAGGAGGCTCTGTGTGTGTGTGGAGACTCCAGTGTGGACAAAGTTGGACAAACATTAGATAAATAAGTGGGAGAGGCTGAATCGAAGTGGAAACCAAGAGAACGAACTTATTTTGCTCTAAATGGTGGACCTCATGGACCTAGATTTCAAAGTGAAGCATCTACAGACAGGTGCAATCACTAGCACTCTAGGTAGGGCCCCTAGACTGAACTTTTTGGCAACATTTTCTGTGATTCTGATTTATCCAAAATTTGCCAGATCAAAAGTTGTTAGTATTAGTGCTTTGGAAAGCATGATCTCTCCCAAGATGAGCACCATCCCAGCCCTGAGCTTGCATCATAGCCAAGCCTCCTTCCAAATCATTAATAAGGATCTTAAGCAAAAACAGTTTAACATTGTTCCCTACTGCTCCCCGGAGGTATCTCCCACCAAGTGTTGGCATTTATTCATCACTATGTGTTTCTGGTCCCTCCAGCCTGTTTTCAGTCTGTTTTATAATCTTCATCTCCAGTCAATCTAAATTAACTTTTCAGCTCAGTCTTCATGAAACAATACATTAATTGCCTCAGTACGTGAACAGACATCTTATTTACACAGATTAAACGACCACATTCTTTTCATCTACTTGGTCAGCAGTTGGATCAAAGTAAGTGATTAAGTTACGTCTGGATTTGCTTCTTACAAATCTATGCGTGTGTCATTCATGTTCTTTTTCAATGGTAAAGTTAACTTCTGTAGAGGGTCTGCATACTTCCTACATGCCACTAAAGGAATTGAATTAATAACTAAAGTGTGCTCCAAGTCACACAGAAAACTCAGGAAACGCGTCTTCACCAGGGATGAGGTTTGCTTTAACTGCTTACAGATTTACCTTGTTTAGTATTTTCTCCATTATTCTGTTACAAAAAAATCCACTCCTTTCTTTTTCCATTATTTACATTCTGTTTTGGCAACTATCTTGAGGGTTAGCTAACATACACATGGCTCCATGTGAATGCATGGCACAGCAAATTCTTCTGCTTTCCTTATTTAGACTGTTTTACTAGAGATGGAAGCCAAAGTTAATGGATAGTTACTAGCTCTTTTAATGACTGCTGTTTATTCGTAAAGATCAATACAACATATTTTCTTCTGCCCTCTGGTTCTTCTTTGATCCTTCTGTTTTTCAGAGATAACTGGATGTGAGCCAGCTCCTTGGCTAATTGCAATAAAAACATAGCAGGCAGATCTGGTTTCCCAAGTCTTATTTCTAAGGTTTTCCTGTTTCCTATATCCCTGAAACTCGTCTCACAGAAGTCATATTCTGTCCCATTCGCAATGTATTCAGTTAATGTTAGTGTCAGGAGATAGCACAGAGATTCAGTAAATCCAGCAGTACTGACTTCAAGTTCTCATTCTGTGGCGCTTCCTAATGCTGTTGGACAGTTTGAGGTCTAAAATGGGATGAAAGGAGACAAGGCAAGGTAAATATGTCACTTCCACTCACAGCTCTGCTTATGGATGTTTCCCAACTTGGTGAAAGTCAGCTAACCCACAGGAACAGCAGTAAGGTACCTTGGCACATGAAAAAGTTAGTGCCTCTTTGCAGAGATCAGAACTCTTGTTTCCACCACATATAATGGGGGTCACCCCAGTAATAAGAACAGGATTCTGGATCAGTTTAATGTCTGAATCATCAGCTTTTTGTGATTAAAGGGGTGGATTAGAGTCATGAAGAAAGAGCTCTTCATTTCTTTGTGTCATTCCACTAAACATAAACAGCAGAAATGAAATAGCTGTTTCAACAGAATTCTTGAAGTTTAGAGACACACGCACACCCCAAAAAAGCCAAACATCTGAGCAAGAAAATGATGTAAATCGAAGAAAATTAAGTGGCCTCTACAAGGGCCCCTACCCTTTTAAACCAGACAGACTGCTCCAAAGAGTAATGAAGAGAACAGCTTGTTCCAGGGGCACTGTGACTCAGACTGGCATAAATGTAATAGCTGGACGGGGCAGTTCTGGGACAGCAAAGTGGGGGGGAAATAAAGGCCAAGTACTGCCTTAGTTCAGAAGATGTGAAACTTTCAAGTAACTGAAGACCAAGCTATTGGACATCTCTGGCTCCCTACTCTGTCCCACCAGTCAACATATCTACTGCACATACATGCAAGTGAAGAACAAGCACAGAGATGAAGGCAGACAAGTATGAGACTAACGGTCACAACTGTATCTGAAACACTAATATCTGAAAACCTCATTGCTTACTTGGGTTCTGAAAAGAGAACTGAGCACATCTGAAGATAAGGCAAAGATCTCCAAAATGACCAGTCCTTTAGGGAGCTTCAGGCTTGGGCTGTGAATCCTAAAAGAGGATCTCAAAGAGACACAGTTGTGGAGTCCAGCAGTGACTGTTTGATGAGATGAGAAAAACAAGACAAAAAAGATCAAAATGAACTTGATAAGTCTCTTGATATCAGCATGTGTGAGTCTTTTGCTATCAGCATCGTGACACTGAATTTTTTGCCTCTGCTGTCTTGACTAAGACCTACTGAAATGAGAAACAGCACATCTCAGGCAATTTGTTAAAATCACTTCAAGTCTCTGAGTGATGGTAGTGATCATCGACTGAGGGTGGAGTGCAGCAAGGTGAACGGCACGATGAATGGCAGATGACAAACATCTGCCTTTCAGATGAACTTCTATCTGTGTACTTCCATGGACTGTCTCACTACACCTCATCACATCCTACTCTTTCCCTTACTTACCTTCATCACTGTCCTGGAAAGTATCCTCACTTTTTTTTTTTTTTTAAATAGAGAGCTGAAGCAGGGAGGGAATAAATGGCTTGTCTAAGGTCACCCAGGTCTGCCCAGCTCTCCAGCACTGATGCAGGCAGAGACCTCCATCACTTGCACCTTTGGAGCGGCAGATAAATCTTATGGCTGGTTGCTCCTTAAGGAAGTGCTCAGAGCTCTGCTGCTCCCTCCCCTTGTGACAACCGCTACATCACCAGACATTGCAAAACCTGTCACGAGGAGGCAGAACAGTTAAGGGCGTAAGTACCAGCATCAGATCTTGTGAAGGTGCTTCAGGTTGGGTGTATGTGCTCTAGGAGCTGCCAAATTTAAAGACACTCAAGAAGATTTTCACTGAAGTATTCAGAGAGACAGCCTGTCTCCACATGTCTATTGATAATGCTCAAATGTCAACACTTTCAGGCTAGGTTCTTAAGATGCCCTCACCTGCTATAGGGTTTCTAATGACCATTATCCCTGTTTCATAAATGGGGAAAGTCAGGCACACAACAATAAAACAATTCTTCTGCAGTAAATCACAGATCAAAGTTGGAATTGAAAAAAAAAAAAGCCTGGCTCAAGTATCCTGTATTATCTACAAAGTGATTGAATCACTCCTCTCAAGAGTTTTCTCTTCCATTCCCTCTCCACCAGCCCCACCTTCCTACGATTGCCAATCATTTCTCCCTTCGTTATTGTCAGTTCCCTTCCTGTAGTCTTTCCCACTGTCCCTTTCCCAGCAACGATCCGTTCCTCCCAGTTCTGCAACTTTGCCTCAGGTCTTTCCCTAAATTTCATTGCATCAGGCCACCTCTCTTGGACCACAGCTGCTTCTCAGGAGGGGAGCATGCAGCTGTTGGTGGCTGGAAAGTAGCCAGCAGACTCCCCGTTCCCCCTAGCTACGCTGCAGGAGGATGCTGACGGAGGATGTCAGCAGAGAGAGCAGTAAGAGGCCTTGGCTGCCTGTTCAATACCCTGGAAGCAGCCCCGTGTCACTGGAAAAGGGATCTGAAGGAGAAAGGTTGCTCCCACTGGCCTCACTCAAATGATATTTCATCCGGCATGAAGGAGATGTTGACAGAACGGTCTGTGTGTCACCGCAGATGAGAGATTCTTGGCCAGTGGGGACGTGCCTCCACCAGTCACCTCTGCTCCAGCAAGAGGGTAGACAACTATCTGAGGCTTCTTCTCACCCATAGCCAGAGGTTGAATGCACAGTATTTCGGTCTGCTCATAAAAAGGGCTGCCAGGTCGAGCAGAGGGAGGGCACAGGCAGGACAGCCAGCTCCCTTGTGTGATGTGGAAGGAATGAGGATGAGGAGCAGGTTTAGTTGTGGCACTGCTGCTCTGATTTGAGCACACAAGGGTTTGAAAGTGTACAGTTTTCCTGTTTATTTTTAAACTCGGGAGGAAAGGTTGGACTTACTACTTGTGAGAATATCGCTGACCTGCTCCTTGGGTCTATTAATCTACGACATCCTCCTCCAGTGCATCTCTTCCAGGATATGCTTCATTAGCTAAACCTAACTACATATAATTTGCTCTCAGGATGCACAATGGTCAAATAATGGGACTAGTATGGTACGCAACCACAGGGAAATGCGTTTGAGCAGAGCACAGGTACTCTCCAAACCTGCCTTCCCGAGCAGTACGTCTCCAAGTGCTGAAATGCAATGCTATCAAATATCATGACAGAAAGCATGAATAAATAAAACATGAGGGTGCCTCTTAAAAATAAATGTTGCTGCGTGATCTTTTTCCCAGAAGAATGAAGTTTCCAGTGTGCTAGCTCTCTCTGCGTGTGGTATCACATACTACATGGTCTGTTCCCTATAAGCTCTCAACATATGCTATGAATCTGCCTCTGCAGTACAAGTATTCTAAATCAGATGCTTATGCCTTCTTCTGATCTTTTGCAGTCACACATACATACATCGGATTTTGCCACAGGCTATCTATCATTTCTCCCTTTCCAGCATCTGAAACGCATGACCCACAATTTGGTTTTATATATGTTTTACCGCAGTTTCCACATAATCACACAGGAAACTTTAATTCTCACCTTATGAGGCCAAGCACAAACACATCACACTGGACACAGGCTGCAGTTCTAATCCTTGTCTTTCAGAAGTCTCATGACTGTATCCCTGATCACCAACAAGCTGTATTTCTCACAGCTGATGGAAATATCTGAATCAAAATCCATTGAAAGCAAAGCCTTACCCTTCATGTTCAGTTGTTTACCTGCACCTCCTATCCCAAAGTAACACCTAAAGTCCTTAGGCAATTGCTGCCCTCTGCCTCTGAGCTCTCCGCTTTTCAGCTCTGGATTAAGCACAGTGGTGGTGCATGAGGTGGGCATTTGCCAGCGCTGCAGCCAGCTCTCCAAACGCATGCATCACCCTGTAACAACCCACAGCACACTGCGAGCTTGTGTTGTGCTGGGCTAGGGTTGGGGATGAATAAACAGATTCTCTGCATATAATATTTTAGGCAAAAAGACCGACTTCTAACGCAGGTCAGAGTATGGTGATGAAGTAGGTACAGATCTCCTGCAGGCATCAATGGGAAGCAGCTCCATCCACTGCAGACCTATCATGTCTCAAGGCTGAGACTTGCCCCTCTTATTCCTCCCTCTCATCCCCTTTTACTCATTCACCAGGAATTCACTATACCTGGCCCCTTCTCTGTCCCAGACCACAAGCAGCAGACACAGCTGGTTGGCATCATCCACTTTCCAGCTGCCTCTGTTTAAGGCCACAAAAAGGAAAACAGTCTGGGGGTCACCCCAGCCCTGGCTTACTGCAACCACCTACCAGCTGTACAAACCCTGCTGCCTCAAGGACTGACATAATTTGGCACAGCACTCACCAGAATGGTGCTGTCTGTACACGCGCATGTTTAATACCTCACCAAGTGATCCTGATTCAAGTAGGGCTCACCCACCGCCATCTGACATCATATTACATGTGCCTCATCCTCTCTGATGGCACATTTCTGTTTACAGTAAGGGAACGTGACTCTTCCAGGAGGGCATATCCCAGGCACAGGGAGATTTCTAGTGGGGATATGCCCTTCCTGGCTGGATGCAAGAAGACTGAGGATCTTTCAGCTCTCTGGCAAGGGACTAGCTGGGAGTGGTGACAGGGAAAGGTCTTGTAAAGTACCCACCTTGTGCATGGAGCAGGTGGCACAGAGGCATCGGAGGAGCCCTGTAAACAACCAGCTAAGCTTTAGCCACAAGCTGTTTCAGCTGCTTCAAATATAGCCTGCATCACCTTCCAGCTGGGGCTGGAAAACATCGGGTCTGCTCTGCCTGCGGGGCTTTGTGAATTTGTATGTTCTGAACTATTGCCAGGAGTAACTTCGGTGCTGGAGGGATCAATGCTGGGCCCTGTGCAGCGCATCAGTGAGGCAGTGACTTATCCGTGGAGGAGGGAAGCTGGAGAAATTCCCTCCCACTCTGAACTATTTCTTGGCTCTTTACATTAGTTATCAGCCCTTGGGAATATATTTTCCTCTCTCCATACTTTTCTGTGGTCTGCATTATCATTTGCTAAATATTAGCACGTGCTATTTATCATGAGGTCTGCAACCCTTGTCCACTCCAGGGAGTTTGCGACTAAGTCACAGTAATAAATTTTCTGATATTCTATGGGCTTTACAGCACGAAGAGGCACACAGCTGAAATTATTATCTCAGAGCCTTCAACCCCTAATCTCACAGTGAAACCTTACTCACCAAAGGCAGGGAGGATACACACGAACGCAGGTTGTTTATACTCACAGCGGATTCAGGCTCAGGCTCCAAGTCTGCTTACTAATAATGATGATTACTTTGGCTCCACTGGTTTTATAACATGTTTGAAAGGCTCAGGGAAACCACATTATCTGCAGCTCCCTTTCAACAGCATGTTTGGTTCATAAGAGCTGCTAGGCAAGCAAAGGAAACAGGGTGTGTTTGTGGATTGGGAATCAGTTATAATAACATCATAGTGACCAAAATGAACACCATGGTCTAAAATTATTGCTGTTCCTCTGTGTTTATTACAGAACAGAATCATCTGACACCTGACTCAAAACCTGTTGACTCTACTGAAAGATTTTGCAGCAGGTCCTAGGACTCGCTTGGACAAGACATCATCCCTTACTGACCAGCTTTGTTGAGCATGTTCGGGGAGTTTGGCCTTTCTCCCTGCAACAGCTGTTGTCTAAGAAGAGATTCAAACCTTGACTAGAAAGGTTACTCCAACACCTTCTCATTTCTGAGCCCCAAAGCCCCTTTCAGACGCATTCTTGATTAATGACTAGAAATGCTCCAGCTTCTCCTGGCTACAGGATATGATCCCAAGCACCTTCAAAGCAAAGCAGGGTTCAGACCAAACTGGGAACATTTAATAAAGAGTATTAGGGGTTTGTTTGTTAAAGAAATAAATTAAATGCTACTTGAAGGTACATGTCCAAAAGAAACACTGGTCTGAGGAGTCTGTATTTTTCAAAGTTATCAAATTAGCCCAGCTTGGTTTCCACCACCAATCTAAATAATAGTGGATGTTGTCCAATAACTACTTTTTCCTTCCAAATAGGCTGAGAAATCATGGGCAAAGTCATTAGTATCAGAGAGGAGACGTCCTCCTGCCCTGAATGTACCAGACAGCGGGACATGGAGCAGCTGCTGCTCTCTGAGAAGGGGAGCCCAGAAAAAGAAGAGGAGGCTTGTTGAGCAGCTGAGTGGCCATGTCCCCTGTGCGGAGGGAACAACTGGCATTAGTGGGTTTTGCTTTGCCAACATTATGACAACAAAAGCAAGAGAAAGAACTGGACGAAAATATTTGAGAACAGCCTAAGAGCAAAAAAATGGGGCAGCATTCCCTGGAGCGGCAGGGCACAGCCCTCTCCTGTATCCCTGTCTTGCTCTCCCACTGTCACAGCAGCCAAGGCAGAAAACGCTCTCAAGTTCAGGGTTCACGGGCTGTTCCCTGGCCAGTGCAAGACTCACTCTCCCTCACACAAGGTCCAGACTGTCTCAACATCTCCCCTGTAAGAGATTGTTTTGCAGCCCCATAGCCCTTTCTGGAAGGAAAGCTGTCCTGATCTGGAGCAGGGATGTTTTTAGGTATCGCAGGCTGCTGAATGCAGTAGTCTGTTATCCCAGAAAGACTGAAGAATAAACAAAGAGGGACTGAAAGAATAATGATCAATAAACTTCCTTGATCTGGAGGTCAAATCCAGGGCATATCTATATTAATAAACTAAAGGGCTCAAGCACTGGCTTGCAATTGTGCTCATGTTGTAACTAACAAAATTTCCGGAGATATTTTGGCCTGTGCTCACCCAAACAGCACCCTGGTATGGTCCGGGGGACAGCACAGCCACAGGACTTTTCACTGCCGACAGTCTGGGTATATAGAGTCCCTTCAGATATGAGCCATGCAGCGCCACTTGCCCTTAGGGCCAGAGAACATTTTTACTGCACAAGTGTAGCCCACAGGGATTCTCTCCTAAACACAATTAAATGTCCAAACTGGCAGAGAGCAGCGGATGCCTGGCAGGTCGTAGCTGCCTTCTCAATGTATTGAAACTCATCCCCTGCCCTCTCTGCTGTCTGGGAGACACAAAGGGAGCAGAAGATGCTGGGGGCTGTGAGTCGGGGGATTCCCCCTGGCACAAGGATTGCTTACCGACGGGCACCGAACCAACACCAGTAGCTCCCAGGACGCCTCCGTGGTGCAGGGACAGTGAAGTGGCCAAGCCGTGGCACGCTGCAACACGTCCGCTGGCAGATGGTGCCAACGGGCTCGGAGCCAGCTGGAAGGGGCTGTAACTAGGCTGTGTTGGCTTCTGCCAAGATCAGGGCTGGGTAGTCCCTGGAAAGCCTCCCGGGCCGTGGGGTCTAGCTGGAAGCTGCATAAGCTAAACGCTCTGCTTTGCTGGAGAGAAGAGAGTTTCTCTGTGTTACTGGGGGAGTTCGCTCCACCGGAGAGGGCCTGGTCCTTTCTCCAGGTGACACAGGCTGTCCAAGCAAGCAGCTCCTTGCAGGCTTAGCCGGAGCATGTCCTCCAAATCAGGCTGGACCTCCCATGCTTGACTCGGGCTGTTGGGGTAACACACCTCCAGGCACACGAGGCCACAGCGGGTTATGGAGGTGCTCACAGCTCCGCTGGTGTCACCCCAGCTGCTTCTGCGTGGACAAACGTCCCACAGAGCTGGGGTGCAAAATACAGACATGCCGGAGCATTCTGCATTACTACAGTGCCTAAATATCACCAGGAGCTTTTGACTGTGGGACAAGCTGTTATTCTTGAGTTGGTACAAAGCACTTCTGGTTGCAAATTATCATGTTTTCCATGTTATAGACTCTAGCCCTAACCCCAAACTGTTCCTTCTGAGCTGGGTAAGTTTCCACTGAAATAAAAAGAATGGGAAATTTTTTCTTTTATCACTAACTGGGAAAAGGAAATGCTCTTTGGAAGGACATGGATTCCTTTGATGTCTCAAAATAGAGAAGAGGCTCTTTGCTCTTCTGTGCCACAAGAAGGATAAGACTGCCATGTCCATTTTTGGTATCCGTTGTTTTCAAAGATGAGTAAAAACAAGAAATAAATAGCAACACTAGCCTTCTCTCTCTTGCATTCTTGCTGTCCTCCACAGGGACAGCTGACAGAGCAATGAAAACTATATTAGGACCACTGAATCCCTTAGAAAAAGATAAACCCTTCCCAGGGTTTCGTCTTTGCACAGTGACAAGAAGTGGGGAGTCAGCATTGGATTCAGATACCCACATTTAGGTGTCTGCAACGTAAATGCCCACATGGGTATTTGGTATGTGAGCTCCCATTACTGTCAGCACCAATCTGGTCTTTACAGTCGGAGAATAATTCAGCTGATCAAATACCCATGATCCAGTTAAACATGACCGTCCACTGCTTTTGAAAGGCCCTGAAACATCAAAGACAGCCTGTGCAAATATTAGGCAGAAGCTATAAATAAAACAAATTGTCTAAAATATCACTATATGCATATATACGGCCTACTGAGCTCTAGATATCTAGTTAGTACAAAAACAAGTTTCCTTGGCTACAGCAAGAACTTTGATACCTCTAGACAGCTACATTCAGTATCAGAATCAAAACCATCCTGCAAAACTGGGTTCAAACCTCCTGAAGGCTAAGAACCCTTCAGAAGAGACATGTTTTCTGAAAGCAGATATTATTGAACTACTTACCTGATTTTTGTCTTTTTTGGTCACGACATGAAACTGTCAAAGACTAGTAAGTTAAAAAAAAAAGATTTGAAGCAATTTAGTAAACTTACTTACAATCAACAAAGTGCTAGAACTTCATTTAAACACCATCAAGCTTCAAGACTCAGGAAAGTAATGACAAATATTCATTGAAAATATGTAATTTTGTAGAAAACACATTCAAGGTAAGAAACATCTGACCTAACTTTAGATGTCAACAATGCAGGTATTCACACTTGATCTAGTCACCATGGGCTCCTTTATAAACAAGAGAGAAATAAGCACTTATAAGATGCCTGAGATATCTACTTGAAAATGAGATGACCTGCAGCCTAGAAATGCCTATTTCTTTTCATATACTGACTACAAAGGGAGGCCAGCGTATCTAGCCCATATGTAGCTGATTATACTGTAGACGGCTACATCTGGTCAGCATTAGAGCGTGTTTAATAACATACCTATTTGCAACTGCATTCTTATTCAGATCAATATGTCTGTGCACTCAGTACTCCATCCCTCTACTTACACTCAAGATTGCATCCACTGCTAGTCCAAACCTTTAGTCTTGAACTTCAAAAGCATCTATAATCTGGACCTGGCTACTCTGAGATCTACGCTCACTCAGCAAGGTCCCTCAGGAAAACACAACTCGCCAAGCCAGGACAAGACACCTGAGATGCAGCTAGAGACACGGCGTTCCCTCCAAGAAGTCTGTAGAGGAGTGCTTACAGAGAAACAGAGAGGAATCATTGCAAGACCCTTCATTTAGGAAAATATTTTTGCCCTAACCAAAATGACAGTGCTAATGATTAAATACATTTCCTTGAATAAAATCTATCTATATCTGCTCAAGACTTCAGGAAACACATTTACGAAGAGCCATCATGCCAAAAAGTAAAGCAGTGTGTATGATCCTGAATTCAAGAGCGAGCCAGCCTCACATGTGTAAAAGAGCTGGTGAACCTTTTTGCAGTCTGGGGCAGGTAAATAATTTCTCGCACCAGTCTAGCTTGAAAGTCAAAAAGCCTGGCTCAGCCGTGAGTGTGTCGGCATCCCAGGGTATGGGGCACAGTTTCTTGGCCAGCTGCAAAAGGAAGGTAAGTCAGTCAGTCATCCAGATCTATAAAGCAGCAACTTGCACTGTTATTAGAAGCCTGCCTCCCCATCTGGAAATTAAATGCAAACATATGCATATGCCTAAGTGTTGCTTAAGAGAAAATCACTACCCTGACAACACTGAACGGGAACAGGAAGGAAAGAAAAACAAAAAAATACAAACCAATACCTGTGCCTTCCCCGTTTCATTTTCTTTCTTTACTGTCAGAGGCACCCTCATTTTTAATTAAGCGTAACTTAGGGAAAAAGAATGATGAGGTGAGGAAGGCAAGAAAATCCATTTGTTTGTTAATACTGTAATAGGCTAAGAAACGTCTGACAGAAAATTTACATCACACATGTTCCAACTCCAATTTACTAGGTTGCGTGATCCTCTCAACAGAGAGCCTTCATTCTTCACTGATACCCAAGGCATCTGCAGAAGGTTTTGATAATCTCTAATAGCACAGAGGAGAAAATTTGCCTTTCTTACTTGTGGGAATCAGGTACAGCTTTCACACAGCAGAAGTCAGACCCTTTGATCAATACACAGCATGCTAAAAAATGTGTGTTAGTATGTAATCCTGGGATAAGTCGTGGATGGTTTGGGTTTTTTCACTGAAAAAAAACTATAAGGGAGAAAAGAATTTAATATCAGTTATTTTTTATAGTAATAAGAATTATAACAATACTTCAGAAGAAACAAAAAAAAAGGAAAGAGAAATGTGAGACAGTCATTGAATTCATGACTTTTGCCGAGAAAGGTTGGACCAGATGATCCTTCAGGTCTCTTCCAACCTGGTATTCTGTGATTCTATGATTCTATGACTGAGTGAATTATCGTGACAACAATGGATATGTCAGGCAGAAGCTTAACACCTGATCTTTCCAAAGCTTCATGTCAATAAAGTTCAGCAGCAACTGTAGGCACTGAAAGCAGAGACTCATCACATCTGTGTGATCATGTCTGCACTAGATGCATAAACTGAAAGCCCAGGGGAGGTGGTGAGGCTGCTGTTCTCTCGTGCCAGATGCCAAGCAAACAGCCCTAGGACCTCAGGCTAACCACACAAGGCAGGAGGAAGCCAAGTGACTGCCCAGTACCAAAGGGCTGGGGACAAATCAGAAAGCCTCTTGGCCTTAGGCCGGTGCCCATCCACTGGGCTATGCTAACTACCATGTCTATCCAAAAATAAAGAGAAACACTTGTTGATAAGGAGGAGGGGGAAGAAATGTGCTGGGTTTTTGCCCTTTTATGAGCTGATCCATTTTCCTTCTAATTTTTTGTGTACCCTTGTAAAAAAGGCAAAGGTATATTCCAAGAGGTGTTTTTTTTTCTTCTTCTAAAGGAAATACTACAAGAGTTTAATCAAAGCTTGAAGCAAATAAATATGATCTAGGGACTGGATAAAGCAAGTCCCATCTACAAACTGGTCCCTGATACGTAATCCCTGGGTCACTGCGAGCTATGAGCATCCAGACTGAGGCAACTTTTGACAAGCTAGGGAACAGGTCTGTTGGACTCCAGATGGAGCTGCGTACCAGGTATCTTCCTCTCCCTGAGGCTTCGGCGTGGACTGCAATGGAGTGACACCCATTCAAAAAAGAGATCTCCAAGTCTCTGCCCTCACTCCTTCACTCCTTCCCCTGAAGGCATGGACACCAAGGGTCCATCTGCTTGGATTAACCAGCCTCCAGAGTCTTTGCAGGCAGCTGTGAGATGGCTTTCAAAGATAAGAGATGGCCCAGGGTGGCCTCATGGTTTAGGAATTTAGTTAAATATCTTCTAAAGGGATTTAGTAGGATTTGCTTCATTGTTTATATTATGCAGTATCAGTCATCCTTAAGGCCCCAGGCCTTTGTATTAGTAAGGCGGGAAACACAACCAGCCAGCAAGGGATGCTGATACTGTCCCCCATGATCCTGTTTTCCCCATGCAGAAATGCTGCTCTATTCTGACATTCAGAAATTGCTACTTTCCTTGGCTCAGTTCACCTAAATGAGGGAAAATAAGTGAAATACAGGATACCTGGGACTGAAACTCCAGCGAGGGGGTCAACTGTTCTTCCCGGGTAGTGGTGCTGGTACTGCATGATGCTGAAACGACAGCCATTGCTAATATATGGCAAGGAAATTGCAAGTCTCTGCTGGCCCCCAGGGGAAAAATAATCATAAGCCTCCTCAGTATTTGTTAAAAGATATAGGTAATTGTGGAAAAGAACAACAAAAAGACAATTGAGCGGCTGGACAGGTTGATTTATGAGGAAAGATTAAAGGAGCTGAACATGAATGGCTTAGCTAAACAATGACTAAAAGAGGACAGAAAAGTAGCCACTGTCTACAGTATTTGAAGTGTCTGTCTGAAGGGGCATTAACTGTTTGGGTGCGTACACTTTGAATAAATGGAGGTCATGGAATGGAGGTAGGAAAAGTAGATGCCAGCTGAATGTTTAGGGAAGTTTCTTGAAGATCAAGACTGCAGGGGTGTAACTCCCCTGGCAATGTCCTCCCCACTGTAATTGAAGGTGGGGTGCCCCCCAAAAGCTCATCTGCACTTAGAAGACATTACCTAAGGAACTTTTTGGGGGCTTCTACTCTTAAATGACTCACAGGCATGCCCATCTCTGAGCTCTAGTGCAGGGATGTCCAAACACCAACACTGTAAAAGCCCATTCCAAGACCTCCATACAGCCAAAATATAAAATATCCATGCATCGGGCCTTGGAGATCCAACAGGAATGCAAGAAAATGTCCAAAGTGGGGGAAAAGAGTGGCTCCCTGGACTTCTGTCACACCACTGAAGGACGAAATGGGGCTGGGCATGTTTCCAGGTAGTGAGAAGACACAGAAATGTCAGCCTCTACACCCTACCATCACTTGGCCTTTCCCAGATGAGAACTTGGACTGGAACAAGAGAAATGCTCTTGACATACGGCTGAAGACACCCTGATTGGCCATCACCCAGCCATTATATATCACATAAGTCATATAAGGCTCAACATCCTCCTCCCTGCCTAGTCCATGTAGGGCAGGGGGTGTTAACAGCTGCCTGCTACGGAGCTCTCTTCCTAGTTGTTTTGGCTGTGGAGAGCCACAGCTCAGGTTCAAGGTAGGAAAAAAATATAAATAATCTTGCCACATCCTGCTGCTTTCTTTTCATCTCATGTAAGAAAGGATTAGGCATGAAATATGGCATGGTGAAAAGTCCACCTGGAGAACAAAGCATGGATCTACTCATCTAACAAATATACACAGAATATACATCAATAAGCTACTAGGCAGGGAGGAGGCAAGCACAGGTAAGGCATTATGTTGATAGATCTTATGTTCAGCTCCTATGACACAAACCCTTGTGTAAATGTTGCCTCCATGTATAAAATGAAACTAATACTTTCTCCCAAAGTCTGCCTGGCCCTGCCTGTGTAGCCACTAAATTACTCATAGCAGGGACTGCTTTTTAGTAAGTGAGCATATTGCACAACAGGACAGTCCTTGCTGAGGCCTGTAGGCATGGCAACATTGCGTAAATTATTAGTGCACTTCCCAGCAATTAAATACACATTTGATGCCCGTGTACCTTTCATCAATGGGCTACAGACACCCCTGAGTGGCTGTTACTGTTATTCTATTTCAGCAGCAGCTCACAAACCCCAATTGTACCAAGGGACCCCATCACGGAGGTCGCATATATTTGCATCTTTGGTGGCTTTCACAAAAATTGCTATTTATTTCCCCTCTCCATCCCACTCTTCCAGTTCTCTTTTCATGGTCAGGAACAAGGATTTTCCAAATCCCAGAGAATTTCCTGTTTGCTTCGCATTAAAGTGGAGAAAGAGAAGAGAGGGCAGCTAGAAAACAGCAGGGCAGTGGTACGTGCGCAGCAGAGAAATGTGCACGTGCTCGCAGAAAGACACCAGCTGTGAATCCTTCTATAAATGGTGCAAGGGAATGGCATTGTCTTGATACATTTTCAAAAAGGAAAGGCAAATATATATGTGATCCATGCAAATATATCTTAATTGGTCATGGTGTCAAGCGCTCCCTTTAAATTTAATCTAATGAGTGTTTCACTGAGCTGTCAGCAATCTCCAGTAGCCTCCAGGCACTAATGAGTTAGCATCAAGGTGTCAATGCTTTTGGCATTAACCTCAATTAGGAGGAGTTAGGGTGATCACTGAATGAAGGGTCAGCCATTCATTGCTGAGACATTCCTCTGGCTATAGCCTGCAGTCTCCTGCATGAAAGAGGCTGGCAGACTGGCTGCTTACTGCCTTCTCAGTAAAGACGACTCATATGTGGCAACATTACTGTTAATTACTATATTTGAAACGTGTGCAGGTCTTGACAGGCATGGAGAACCAACAGTAACCCTATTTAATGAGGCTATTCGATGAGGTTCCCAGGTAAAAAGTAGCCTGTGACAATAAAATGGTAAATATCTACCACTTATTCATGGCCAGAACTTTTAAAAGAACACCATTAAGGGAGACAGTATGACAAAGAAAAAAAAGTCTGGACAGCAGGGTTATGCTTACAGAAAAAAAAAAAAAAAAAAAAAATCACCATATAGATAACCCATGTAACTTTAATTTTGTTTCATTTATCTTTCTCCAGACTTCCTGAAAGATTTCCTTTAGATAAGCTACATTCAGATGTCATCTTGCGCAACCATTCTCAGGTAGATCTGCTTTTCTGGGGTGAAATCATGGATGGATCACAACTGCTTTCAAGGTTGTGTCCTCCCTATTCAAGCAGGGAGGCCTCAGGACAGCCAGGCAGACCCCCAGATCCACCCCCAGCCTGAAATCAGTTCTCCAGTTTGGAGATTGCTATTCAGCCCCAAGGATACGTGCATATTTATGCCAGAGGAAATCATTCAATGAGCAAATCTATTTAGAAACCTCAAAGTTTTGTCAGCCACCATAAAATCTTGGTTATAGTGCAGTTTAGCATTACAGTTATTACAATAGAAACTCTGGGTCCATTCTGAAACATTTCTTAAATTTCTAAATTTCTAAAATATATGGATAATACCAGAATGAAAAAAGTCCCGCCTGCCTCCTTCCCATCCTTGCCATCACCCACTCCACCACGACAGCCCGACCACCCTTGCCTGCATCCAGCCGTGACTGTAACTCCAGCAGCCCCTAGCCAGGAGCAGCACGGACCCTGAGCAAAATGACCTGCAGCAGCCCCTCACACTCACCGCAAATCTCGCAGCGAGCCCCTGATGCACTCCCCAATGACTTTTAGACCATGGTCCTTATCAACTAAAACAAAACCAAAAAAAACAGAGAAAAGGAATAAAGGCCTCAGGTGCACACACCTTATGAACGCTGGGGGCCAGGGGTTGCAGAGTACTTTAGCTAATGCTTTATGGGACTTTTTTTCCATAGTAGAAGCTCTGTATGTTTCTCAGTAATGGCAGAGATGGAGGACCACAGCAGCAGGCTTGCAAAGCTTGCCTAACTGTAAGGCGGCACTTGTCTTACAGCTCATTCTGCTTAGGATCATCGTAAAAGTTGTCCTTTGAACTCCCTCTCTGCTTCCTCCAGCCCATTCTTCATTCCTCCCCATGCCCAAGGCAATGATTTTTATCTCCATGTCTCCATTTCTTCTCTGCAAGAATCAAAGGGCTTTGGAGCCTTTCCCTTGAAGTGACAGCATTACCTGCTCCTCCTCCACCTGAGATGCAGAGCTCTGCTTCCTCAGAATATTTATTTACCCTAATCTATGTCAGACACAGGCTCATTCTGCTCTGGTAATGAAGAGTTGCTGTGTCTGGGCCAGCCAGGCCATACGTGTTCGGACTCTTCTGGATGTGTGATTCAGATTAAGCTACAATGAGTTGTACAGTAAGCAAAGACAAACAGGAGCAGCACAACGACAGCCTCCAATTACCTAATTTACCAAGCTCCATCTTAAAACGAATCAGGCTGTTTGTGCCATGTCACTCACATTTCACATTCTTGTGCAGTCATTAACATTAAACCTAAATAGTTCTTTGCCTCTATAGCATATTCCTCCTTGATGTAAGATGGCAGAGCTACTGTAGTCTCTGTTATTAGCAGGTACCTCCAAGCCGGTTAGTAAAGTGCGTGCCCCTCTCACTTTAGCGCTGGTCAGCAAAAGAGATGGCATCTTGCCTTTGCCCTCAGGTAATCCATGATCTCCAACAGATCTGAGCCATGAATCCAAATTATATGAGCCTTGCTGACTGAGGGGCTTCCTTCTTTGCTTCTCTCTAAGATCCAGGAAACTGCATCCACAAAAATTGTTAAGACAACATCACCAAAGATAACAAAGTCACAGCCTCCCAAGTTGGAAAATGTCAGCCTTAAGTTTTGTGGTTACCCATTATGGTGTAGTCTTTAGTTACACTGCCACATGCTTTTTTAACAGGTTCTGTGAAGTATGAGTATTTCTGAAAGTGAGGTCTAAGTTTCTGAAAGGAGAAACCAGCTGCTTGCTTTTCCTTCCTCTGGATGAAAATGTGCAAAAGGCTGGAAGGAGGTTTAACAAGTCCATTCACTTGCAGGAACAGGCAACAGATGCTACATCACCAATGAAAAATCTACTCTGCCCCCTCTCCCATACCAGTCCCTGAAAGTCTGCAACAAATCTGACCTTGAGAACAAGACCAAAAGAATAAAAACCTGAAAGCCAGTCAAGGAAGACAGCAAAACTATCGACCCCATCCTAGCTCCTAGAAACATCAAGGGAATTTATAAAGGTGAAATGTAGAAAGTGGAGCTCAATCCCATGCAAATACAATTACCAGGAAAATCCTTCTCCAAACCCAAGTCTGGAGACTGTTATAACCCTAAGCTGGGGTGCGAAGCACCGAGCTGCTATTTGAGAACTTTTCCAGCACTGACACTCCTGTCTGGCTACGGGTAATTTCTCAAGGTTCAGAGGAAGAAATCCTCCTTAAGAACTTAAATAAGCATCACGTTCATCTCTTTTACCTGGATAAATCTATGATAATTGGAGATCCAGTCAAATGGTGGGAGTGGAAACCAATAAATGTAAGGAGAAAACACAGGCATTATCTTTATCATTATGTGGCAGTGATAATTTTGATCAAAAGGAGCATTTGCATAAGAACACGGTTGTTGAAAGCCATCTAACCAGATGTAGATACTTGCACTGTAGAGGTCCTACATGTAGATAACAACATCTCAGCTAAGCACCAGAAGCTCTCTTTATAGTCAGTACAGGAGAACTGCCACTTCAAATACCCAGTTCATCTCTTTCAGGCACCTACTTTAGGATGAGATGATTTGTGCCTCAAAAGCAGCTGTTTCTCTCCATTACCTGTAAAAGGAATTTTTCTCAGATGGGAACGTCTACACTATAAATCTCTATGGCTCCACGGTCAGATGAATCCCACTTCATGAATTTTTCATTATTGCCGTCATTACATGAGGACTGGATAGCATTTTAAAAAATACACTATAGCTTGAAGAGAAGCAAAAGGAAAGAAGGAAAATAAGACACAGGATTTGAACAGATGTCCCAAACCATCTCTGAACCCAGTGTCTCGACATTGAAAGTAGCCACATAATGGAATTACATTATATCATTATTCCGTTCTTTATTTATTTGGTAGGTCAAACTATGTGGCCATGAGTTTTAAATCTACATGTTTGTGAGTTCTGCTTTGCAGTATGACACTAGAATCACAGTTAAACAGACATCATCAAACACTGTACATTCAGTTTAGCATCCCTAGAGCTAGATTGCCTAAAATGTTTACTTGTTTGTTAACATCAATTTTATTTCAACATTTGAAGAAAGAAAATCTGCATTATATATTCTGTGTCTGTCTTTTTCTAGGAAGACTCTGTCTGCATTGCCCTGTTTCAAAAGGGTCTAAAAGGTTTTTGTTTCTTCTTGGAAGTCTAGAATTTCCCCTTTTCTATTTTTTGCAAATTTTGGACATTGCTTTTTATAGCAACAGAAAGTGTTTTTGCAGTGATAAAAATACATTTTCTACATTCGTGAATTCATAAATTTTAAGAGCAAAAGGGACCATTACATTCATCCAGCCTGAGGCATTGATAGATTTACTGCACAGGAGCTAATGGACTCAAGCACAGTCCCTTTGAGATGACAGGAGAGAATTTGTGTGGCTCTTCAGCCTCCCTCCTCATCACCATCATGAGTAATCAACCACCATCATGAGTCAACCACCTCGGAGCTCTCGTCTAACACATACCCTACCTGTAGTCCAACTTGATAGAATATTTATTTAAACACAACATTTTGGAGGAAGCCAGACCGCTGTCCCAAGTACCCAGAGAAAGCAAAGGTCAGCACACCCCCATCACCCCAGAGCATCTCTTCCACATCCCATTGACCCCTTTTGGTCTCCCAGCAGCATCAGACACTGCAAAATAGTAGATGCTGTCCCTGCGTTCATGCTTTATCCTTTACCTGCCCAGTTCTCTCATCGGGATGTGAAGCACTTGGCCTCTGGGACTCAGCTTATTGCCTCATAAAGCAGGATGGAAAGATTATTAATGTGGCAGAACTGCAGGATTTTCCAAGCAATTTATGAGTTACCATGGCAGTTCATTAGCTCTCAGCCCAATGACTCCTTTCCATCGAGCATGAATCAAGCAGAAGGCAAACACACATCTAAACACACAATGGATATTCACACCAAAAATATATCCAAGGCCACATTTCCTCCATTTTGTCCAACATATGTCTAACAAAGGCACTAAATGTCACCAGTTATCAGGACCAATAGCCAACCCACCGAGACACTCCTTGATACAAAGAAATTCACAATCTCCATCTTTTTTTTTTTGTTTCTCATCAGGCCATTTCTGCCCGATGCCTGTATTTAAAGAACAGCAGGTACTTAGCAGAGAGTTTACATTTAGAGCCTCCATTGACTGCACAGGGAGGCAGGTCTGGCGGTCGGGACAGTAGGCACTCTGGATTGCTCCCTTCTCTTGACTTTCAGTGCTAAGAATAAGGTTTCTCTTTACACAGAGACAAGCCCCTCATCCCCACTCAGGGAAGTATGTGAGAAAATATTTAACTTTCATGGTATTTATGCAGGGGTCTTAAAATAAAGCACACACTTAAACACTTCCTTGAATCCAAGTGGCATTACGCACGTGAAAAAAATTCAACACAATGTTTTAATACATTGCTGAGTTAGGACTTAAACAGAGGACAAAAAAACAAGTCGAGTATACTAGAGAGGAAAGAGATCTAGAGAATTAAAGGGAGTCTTTGAAGGTAATAAGTGGACAATTAAGAAAAAGGAAAAGGTCAGGAGTACCGTAACTTTTATCATTAAGTACGAAACCACAGCAGTAATGACACTAACAAGCTACCTGCAGATATAAATACAATGCTTTATACCAAAGACAGACAGAGACAGAGAGACAGGGAGACCAGGAGATGGGGGGGAACAGAAAGAAAGGGAGAAAGACTTTGTTGCACTATTTTTCTCAGCTGCATTAATACCCTCTTATTTGCTGTTATCCTCTGAGAGTTTCAGGGTATTTTAAAGAAAAGGCAGAGCTAAAATTTTTATATCTCCCTCTAGTTACAGCTGCCACACTCAGAAAGCAGCCCCACCACATGTTATGTGCTTTCCCAGAATTAACTTGCCTTTCCCTTTAAAAAAAACAATTAATGTATTTATTAATGCAGTAATGGGACCCGCATACTGGAAAATCCCACCTTCCACACCATCCCATTAGCTAAATCTGGCTTTGGGACAAAATTTAGTATTTCAGCTCCTGCCAAGGTTCAGGTTTGGAATGTTTTTACGTTGGAGGATTTTTCATCTGTTTCCTTGGCTAGGCTAATGAGAGCCTAATGCACACAAGAGATCCCTATCGCATCGGGCTGCCGGTTACTTGCTTGTTTCAATCATCTTGTACATACACGCTAACTTGTAGCATTTCCCTCTCAGCTAAGTGATGCCAATAGGCCTTTAATGCTGGATGCAAAGGGATATAATACGATACGGAGAACAACTGACTTGAGACACTCCCACCGGCTGGAGTAATTACAACAAATTATTCAAAAAACTACAGCTGGGCAAAATGTTAGATGACACCTTTACTTAAAGCCAGATTCATCAACAAAATTGTGTATGTCTGGCAGGAATTCTCATGTCCAATAAAACACGGAGGCTAGAGGAATGAACCGCCAAGAAATTTGGACGTGGCTTAAAGAAATCAAAGCTGTTGCCTCATCCATTTACCTCTTGGAGATCCAGGATAGGCCTCATCTCCTGCTGTCAAGTCAGAGAAGAACAGTCTGTACGTGCTGACCTGAGAGACTCTTGCAGATGTTCTCCTGCCAGGACGGGGAGATAAGTCACCTCACTAGCTGTTCACTCGTCATTGCTCTACACTGCCAACACCAGCATTAATGCCTTTCACAAAGTCCACCTCAGCAAAAGGGCCACGATTTCTGCTAACAACACATGAGTTTTCAATTAATATTACCTTTTATTACCTCATAAATTACTCCCTCAACAGATATTTTTTTTTCATGAATTGCTATCAGCAGAAGACATATTTTTCTCTTTCCAGCCCTCCCCATGCTTTAGCACCAAGAGCAGAGTTCAGCTGCCCTGTCCCCGTAATTACTGAGGTTTCTCACATGGGAAATGTCCATCAATATGCTTGGTCTCACCACCTCTTCTGAAGCAGCACAGCGGATCTGTAACAGTGATCAAGGACACATCGCAGTTTTTGTCACAGGTGAGACCAGTGACATGGTCCAAACTGCAGAAGCATGGGAGGACACTTCTGCCACACCTTGGCAGCTGAGGAGTGACAGAGAAGAGCCGACTGGCTGCACCGCTTGATCTCAGAGAGTGATGAAGTCACCCATTTGAACCAGCCATGAGAAAGGCTGAAGTGATGCTCAGAGAAACCCATTTTGTACACCCATCATGTTTCCCAAGCTATGCCAGGGTTACTTTGCATCTTGCACTGCTCTCCAGCAAATATCAGCAAAGCCACCTCCTGCACTCCAGGGATCAAGTGTTTCCAGCTACAAGATGCGGGGCATAGCGATATGTACCTAGATACAGGTCATGTTTACCAGTCAAAGCCTGTCCCCTTTGACTCCCACAGGTTTTGTGAAAGTAGGAGCACACCGTACTAGGAGCAACAATGCATGCAGCCTTATGGAAACCTGAAACAAAGAGGTATCCAACAGGAGGTTTTCTAGACTGCAATTGTTCTCTAAACCATAAGAACATCAAATTGCTTGGGTTTATCATTTCTTTTAAAAGAATGCTAGGATTTACTTCTGTCCAGCACGAGCACATGGGACTGGAATTTGATTTCTTGTTTATTTGGGTTTTACATTTTGAAGGATTTTGCTGTTTGAGAGGAGAAATATGTGTCTGATGATCACAAAATCCAGCTCAGAGACATGTCTGAGATCACGGTTTTGAAAAGCAGCCATGGCCACCTTCAAAGGATGAGGCAGATTTCACCCACTAAAAAGCAAAACATGCCATTTTGTGCTCTCAAGCGTGACTCATTTCCTGATGCAGTTAGGCTATGACTAGGAAAGTTACGGTCAGATTAAGAGATCATTAATGTCTTTTGTAGTGGACTTTGGGACCAGGACCACAATGCCAGAATAAGGCTGCGGAAGCCTTTGAAGGAGATATCCTCTTGGAAATACATCATGGGGCTCTGTTTGGTTTGTTCCTGGATTTCTGAGTTATGAAGCTCCTGTTTTGCTGCATTGCTTTAGTTTCCATCAAATCCCCATGAGGATAAGCTTCTCTCCAGCCTCTTTGCAAGAAAAGTGATATAACAACATCACCTTCCTGGTTAGAAAATTCACAAGGCTTTGCATGGATAGCCTTGCTACTTCTTGCTACATCATTTCAAACAAAAACAAAGAAACCAAGAGAAAAATAATTCAACCTTCCTGCCATGCCTGCCAAATGAAACAACAGCCAGACAGGAGCTCAGAGCCTGATGCTCCTGCATTTCTCTCTCTGCTCTTCAAGGTGCAGTACACCAGCCATGCTACAGCAACTGTACAAAACACCATAGTGACTCCGTCTCAAATACCATCTATCAGATTCAGCGTGCTGCAGTCATACACCGAGATTGACCCATAGACCTGTTGTTGCCTGAGGATACAGCCAGCACCTCCTCTACTCCATGCTCAGCCATCTACTCAGCAGATTCAAAACAGCACCAGAATTTCCTCTTCCAGGTGGACGTAAAAAGGAATGGAAAGAGAGACTGAACTGATCCTAGTAACAACTATGTAAGCAAAACCCTCATGCAAATATTTTCAAATATATCAGCTACAAATGACCAAAATGTCATCACTGGAAGAAGACAGGCCTGATGTTATCTTCACATCACAGAGCTCAGAGAGGAACATTTTTTTCTCTGTTGCAAAATAAGATGACTAGTCAAGCAGGAGTACATTGTCTGCTCAACACCATGACTTAAGCTCCCAACTGAGAGCTCCAACTGTTTGTTTGGGTTTTTTTTCAAATAACAATATTTTGTTAGGAAAATGTTACAATGTTCACCTGAAGATTTTGGGACTGATTTTCTACTAATGCCATGGATGAATATGGATTGGTGATTGTCTTATTCTACTGCACAAAATGAGATACAGAACAAAGTAATAAGGATCCTACTGCTAACCACAATTTTGCTGCAGTCAAATGAAATGGCAGGATGCTAACATTCAGGATGTGGATTGATTGCACCACCAGATTTTCCTGCCTTGCGGAGGCAGCGTTGAACGGGTTAACAAAAACATCATTTCCATGTTTTCTGCTTTTTCTACCAAGCCAATGAGTAGAAAAAGAGACAGAATTAAACCACTCTGGTGATCCACAGAGCTTTCCCTTGTTGACCAAATAAGAATCACCATGAGCCAACTGGAAGTTCAACAACTTTTTAGGTGTGATTACAAGTCTTGTCGTTCTTCACATACCACTGTTCATCAAACACATACCCCAATGAGAGTCAAAGTAAGAGAATTTCGTGGCTCACCACAGGTGTAGATGACATTAAGATGCTTTCGGATGCCTGGGTAACAAGGATCTCCAAATTCATAGGTGCTGGCATATATGCTGCAGCTTCTCTTCCCATGACAGCGCTTGATCATGAGTTGGAGAGCAGTAGCTGACTGACACTCTAAAAGAGAAAAAGGATACCTATTTGTGAATATTTGTCCATTCACATCAGAAATTGCCTAAAAAAAAGTTACCAGATGCAGACTGTGAGAGCACATACATATGAGCTTTCCATGAGTATTAAAAAATCTTTGTGTTTACATGGGAAGGTGTATCTGACTCTCAAACACCTCTAATAAATTGTAAATTGATGAAATAAAATTACCAAAAAGAACAGTGAGGAATCAGAAATCCCCATAGCTCTGTAGAAAGACAGCTGCAAATAAAAGATGGTTTCTTTCCAAAGGGAAAAGGCTGTCCATAATAAAAATAATTCCTTCTTACCTCGCATTTATTCTATAAAGGCCTGAAAGGACTCTAAGACAGGTATCAGTATCTTCATTTTAACAGATGGAGAAACAGAGTCATAGAAAAGTAAAAAGACTAACAACAGAAAATCAGTGCAGAACATGGAAAAAGACTCAGATCTTTGGAGTCTCACTCCAATATATTTATGCAGAAACACTACAAGCTTCCCCATAAGTGAAGAGACTGTCATAGGACAATAAAACATGTTAATAGTACAGTTATAATATTCATATGTAATTCCTGTAGATTATTTAGCTGTCTGATGATGCAATTGATCACAGTAACATGCAATGTTATTAGCAAATTCCCACCTCACGGGTGCAAGGGAGATGGACATTGTGATCTTGTTCAGAGAAGGGTAAAACTCTGATCTGATCAGGGTGTGTTGATTTTTTCCAGTTTTTACTTGTGTGGTGGGTTGACCCTGGCTGGATGCCAGGTGCCCACCAAAGCCACTCTGTCACCCCCCTCCTCAGCTGGACAGGGGAGAGAAAATATAATGAAAAGGCTCCTGGGTCGAGATAAGGACAGGGAGAGATCATTCACCAATTACCATCACAGGCAAAACAGACTCGACTTGGGGAAATTAGTTTAATTTATTACCAATCAAATCAGAGTAGGGTAATGAGAAATAAAAATTAAATCTCAAAACACCTTCCTTCTACCCCTCCCTTCTTCCCGCGCTCAACTTCATTCCTGATTTCTCTTCCCTCCTCCCCTCCAGAGGGACGGGGAATGGGGTTTGCAGTCAGTTCATCACACGTTGTCTCTGCCGCTCCTTCCTCCGCAGGGGAGGACTCCTCACACTCTTCCCCTCCTCCAGCATGGGGTCCCTCCCATGGCAGACAGTCCTCCACGAACTTCTCCAGTGTGAGTCCTTCCCACGGGCTGCAGTTCTTCACGAACTGCTCCAGCGTGGGTCCCTTCCACAGGGCGCAGTCCTTCAGGAACAGACTGCTCCAGCATGGGTCCCCCGCGGGGTCACAAGTCCTGACAGCAAACCTGCTCCAGCCTGGGCTCCTCTCTCCACGGGGTCACAGGTCCTGCCAGGAGCCTGCTCCAGCATGGGCTTCCCACAGGGTCCCAGCCTCCTTCAGGCATCCTCCTGCTCCGGTGTGGGGTTCTGCACAGGCTGCAGGTGGATCTCTGCTCTACCATGGACCTCCACGGGCTGCAGGGGGACAGCCTGCCTCACCATGGTCTTCCCCACGGGCTGCAGGGGAATCTTTGCTCCAGCTCCTGGAGCACCTCCTCCACCTTCTCCACTGACCTTGGGGTCTGCAGGGTTGTGCCTCTCACATATTCTCACTCCTCTCTCTGGGTGCAGTTGCTGTTGTACAGTTTTTTCTCCCCCTTCTTAACTATGCTATCCCAGAGGCGCTACCACCGTCACTGATGGGCTCGGCCTTGGCCAGCAGTGGGTCCGTCTTGGAGCCGGCTGGCATTGGCTCTATTGGACACAGTGGAAGCTTCCAGCAGCTTCTCACAGGAGCCATCCCTGTAGCCCCTCTGCTACCAAAACCTTGCCATGCAAACCCAGTACAGCCTGTTTCATTTTGAGGGGAAGAAATAGGGGGAGTTTGGGTAGGCGTTTATTAGCCTTTGTTATGTCCAAGAGAGTTGTATCAAGTCACCATTTCTGGCCCACTTCTGCAGACTGAGGTGATCAGCATCCCTGTCTGCTCTTAGAAGATGTTGTATTTCTAAGTACCATCCAGGTAGAAATATTCTGTTAAGCATGTTTATTCCATGCAAGTAGAAATGTTTGTCACATCAGGAATTTAGGATATGGAAAGCCCCCAAAATAAATATTTTCCCAAGTATTATTTTTTGTCAGATGGTTGTGCCTGTTTTCCCAGCTGAGATGAAAATGATTTGTACAGACAAGCTCTCGAATTTTTAGGTGCTAGACTGATAGTTTGCTTTCACTGTCCAGCCAGGGCCAAGCACAAGGGGAAGCTGACAAGAAGACATTTCTTCAACATTAAGCTATTGCTAAAAGCAACACAAAAGCTACAGAGAAAGGAATACAAACCTCTTTTGGTCACTAATTGGGAGGCAGGGAAAGGGAAAATGAACCCCAAAAGGTATCGAATGCTAGAACCAGCACAACAACAAAAGCCATGAGAGACATGGGAAAGTCACAGAAAACTAAGCCTAGAGGACAAAATGTCTTTTTTCTCAAATCAAAGGCAGCATTTTATTTCACATGCTGCAAATGACAAAAGAACAGGGCCCCATGTGAGCATTTTCATACTGAACCACCCAAACTTCCTTAGGGGATTTTTCAACCAACGCGTGTCAGAGGTTCCAGTGGAAACATCTGGCATGCAGCAATCCTGCTTTATTGTCTTTTTGTCAAATGTCCAGTTAGAGAAACTCATCAAATCTAAGCACCGCACAGGATTTCATGGAAGGCACCTATTCTTTTTATTTATTATTGTTCTCATGCAAAACAGACAGCATCCCACGGCTGTCTGCACAGGGGCCTCACGCCCCAGCACAGGAGCACCCTACCTCCGTGGGAGGGTGGGGAATTACCCATTACTGGTCCTGTGAGAGGCACGACAAGTCTTTTGCATACATCATCACCAGAGATGGTCAGCCTTTGGGACGCTCCTCTTGTAGGAATGAGCAGTAACAAACTACAGACTCTGCCCCCCACCTTAACAAACTGGACTGACTCTTCAGGTGCCAGATCTGTAGATTCAGCACATTGAACACACTTCTAGGAGTTTTATCTGTCATATACCCTCACACTAACATCACCAGCTTTTCTAGCCATCACCAGGCATGTCTTGGTATCAATGACCTCCTTCCTCCCACGCAGTTCTGAGCAGGCTACGGTCTCCATCCATACTGATTTCAGCAGCAGCATCTGCACTAGGAAACCAAACAGGGTTCGAATCCAGACCCACCATTATCCCCCTTGTTTAAGTGCTACCCTGTTCCTTAGAATGATTTTGCCAACTAGCATTACCCCAAACAGGTAATATAGTCTGAGATATAACAGGGCTAGTCCCAATCAATTTGCAGAAAGTGGACCCAGATATTTTGGACAGAAAGTAGAGGAGCAGGTACGTGGTAGAGGGTTCAGTTGCATGGACACAAGGTCAGCCAGCCACAGGGGCAGACAGCAGGCTCTTTCTCACTGTATTTAGTACAGAGTAGGTGATGTGTACATGGTAGGTGAGCACAACCCTGATGCTACCTTTATCAGGTAGTAGCTTTCCTTTTCCACAGGAGAGGACAGCCTTGCCCATACTACCCACGGAAAACAACATGCCATACTGCCTAAAGGCAGCTGTGGGTCCCTGCTGTAGCCCCTTCCCCTGCCCCGCTACCAATGCAGATGGAGCTTGAGTTATAAGTCTCTTCTATGTAGCTCCATCTGCCAGAGCAGGCCCTAACACTGCAATCCCTACTTGTATTTTAACAGTGCCTAGGCCCAGCCTACACTGGCTACATGTTCACTGGTAAATAAAAATGTACCCTGGCCCATTCCCTGGCCCTGAGGCCAACTGTGGTGGAACAACCCACATCCATGCTATTAAACAATCTTACCCTCCAAAACAGCGTGGTGACACCCAGTGCCTGTCCTATAACCAACCTCAAACCATCTTCTGGACTGCCTAGGAGAGTGTTAGCTAGGCCAAGGCAACAAACCATGCTATAGACCATGCTACAATTTAACAGTACAGAAGACCTATTTCCAGTATCTGTGTTCAGCCCCTGGTGCTGCTAGTTTACCAGCATACATGTACCCTAGATACCCAGCTTCTTCAGGCACAGACCAATACTCCATATTCACAAATATCAGTAGTGAAATCCCCAACTGTCCTGTTGCCAGGCTGCTCCAGCTCAACCTGCACTAGCCAAAATGAGCAGAAAAGCAGAAGAAACTCAATATGCTTCAATTACAGATGGGGATGAAATCCCCTAGCATAGAAAATAAGGCACCATGATTTTAAAAGCTTCTTTTACGTGGACTTTTTGCAGATCTTAATATTGAAAATATATCCAGGAAAAAAGTCACCTGTTGGGACTGCAGCACATAAACCATACGATAATTTAGTTGGAAGCAATATCTGGAGCCTACCCAGTCCAACCTCCTGCTCAAAGCACAGCCAGCTTTGATGTTACATCAGGTTGCTCAGGAATTTGCCCAGGCAAGTTTTGAAAACCTCTACAGATAAATATTCCCCGAACTCCTTGGGCACCTGTTCCAGGGCTAAACCACTCTCCAGGTGAAGACTTTTTTCCTTGTATCTAATCAGATTTCCATTGCTGCAACCTTTGTTCATTGCTTTTGGTGGTTTTTTGGGTTGGTTTTTTTTTGTGCATTTCCAAGAAAAATCTTCTGTAGAGCCACCTATTAGGTAGCAGAAAACAGCAATAAGATCCCACCCTGAGCTCTCTCTTCTTGAGACTGAACAAACCCAGGTCCCTCAGCATTTCACATATGCTGTGTGCTCCAGCCCCCCGACCAACTTGGTGGCCTTTCACTGGACTTGTCCAATGTTTCAACATATCTCTGTATCTGGGGAGCCCCAAACTGGACACTCCAGTACTCCAGTTAAGTGGAGTACTGGAATGCCAAACAGAGTGAATAAACCCCCTCCTTGATGTGCTTACAACATTCTTACTAATAAAGTCCAGTATCCTCTTAGCCACCATGCCATAAGACCACACCACTGACTCATGTTCAACTTCTTGTCCCCCAAGACCCATTGGTCCTTTTTCTGCAGAGCTGCTTTCTAGCCAGCTGGTCCCTAGCCTGTGCTGTTGCAGAGGGTTATTCAGGTGCAGAACTGTGCTACAAACTCCATCCCATGATCCAGGTCATTACTGAAGATGTTAAGCAATATTGATCTCTAACTGCTTTTAAGTGGCTGCCAGTTTGACTTCAACATCATAGCATTGTGCAGCTTTCTTGTAGTACTCCATTTCCTTGGCTCTTGTAGCAAACAGCCACAATTTAGGCAAGTCTTTACTGTTCCCACTGACCTCCAAACCCTAATGAGCACCAAAATCTGGTGAATGCAGGGGTGGCAGAAAGTCATCTGAGGTACCTATGTTACAAGATCCAGCTAAACTCTACTGACAACACCAGGCTCCCACATGGTAAATCCAAATACTCTTCTCATTTTCCCCATGGTAAGGCCTGAGCCTTTCTCCTGGAATCAGTCATATTCTTCCAGCCCTGAAAAAAAGAAATGGACTCTATAGACAAAATTTGACAAAGTATTCACTTCAAAGACTTCCTTTTGGTCACAACAGGGAATTTTCCCTCCACAAAATTTGTAAGCACAAATGCCTTGTGCATTCCCATAAACTCCAGGACAATCAGCCAGCAGTACTTTGAGGGAGGACTACACCAATACTGAGATTAGCTTGGTCTCCCCTCTTGGTTTTTTTGATCTGTCAATGTGTTCATCCTCCACATAACACATTGAACTGAAAAATGTAAGAGCAACAATCAAAACCTCCAAATGGAACCATCTCCCTTATACACTTCAAAGGATTTGTGATAAGGAGGTCATTTAGCTGGATGCCAAAATGTCATATTCAAGCATCTTTATTCCCTCACTAACTGGCACTGAAGATGTCAATAATACATCTGAGATATGGCTGAGTGATAGATGAGGCTACAGCACCCTCATAAATCAGTCACCATCATGTCATTCAGAGCCCTAGAAGTGACAACACGGTATTTTCTTTTACCCCTATGTCTCAGGAGTATAAAAACACTCAACATCACTCCTGTTGGCTGTTACGAAGTGTGTGTAGGTAATTTAACTTCCAAATGTAAACAAGTCCTTAGGGAGCTGGTTTGAAGTGAGATCTCCAAGTATATCAGTACTTCTTCAGGAGGTGATTCCAGGTCAGAAGTCTTCACCTCCAGGTGCCCATTCCCAGAGTTCAGAGAGGCAAGGAAACAGAGGCTCTCTTATCCATAAATCATGCAGTTAGCCTCTCAAAAAGATGCAGGTAAGCCAAGCCCAGCAATGTGGTAAAGCAGAGTTGGGCTATGGTCCCCTTCAGCTGGCCAAATTCACATTTTCCAGGTCTTCAGAAGTGGGAGACTAGATGTAGCACTCTTATTGCACCAGATGTTATGCTCATTCAGGGCAACATCTCCTTTCTTTTGCTGCTTGTTTGCTTGCTAAATGCAAACTGTGGATGTTATATGAAATACCATCCTGACATCAGTGAAAACAAGTGATCCCATGTGTCAGAGAGATGGGAAGGACACTCACAAATGCCAACACCATATCACTAAGTCTGAGGTAAGTACTGCTAAGCAGAGCCAGGCCCCTGCCAAGAACCTTTTAAAGCCCACAAAGCTCAGATCCCACAGCAGAGCAATAAAAACCACTTTAAGACCTCACAGATGATAGAGAGCCCACTTACACAGGCTGGGCCAGAGTTACCCTCGGCTTTCATTAGTCTTGGATTGCTTCAGTACACTGCCGAAGAGCAAATACAAATCCTGGCTACGGTGAAACTTCCACATGTGAAAGTGTTTAAAGATATCAGCTGTGCTTTTGGAATACAGTATTTTGAACTAAAGTTTGGGTTTAGGAGAGAGTGGTATCAGCTCGCTTTATCCTCTTTACTCCCACTTTCTAGACGTTGTACGTCCCTCCAACCTTGCTCCTGGTACAAGGTGAATTCCCTTTCGCAGGATCACTCCACAAATGCAGACTGCTGGCCAGTTTCTTTTCACAACTCTTAGTCTAAGCCCTCAGTAGGTAATTCATCCTACCAGTTGCATTTAGTATGGTAATACTCCCTGATCTACTATCTTTATCAGCCCAACCTCTGACGGGGTGAAAACCCAAATCAGATGGCAACAAAGCCATGCTGGAGGATTTTACCAGCTGCAGCTTGCAGGCAGCATTGGCTTTAAAACTGGAACCAGTCTCAGTGATGTAATGTCCATATCATCAGGCTCACCACAATGAATGGGTTTTAGTCAGTTTAAGGCTGCTTCCCAGCCTGACTATTTCTTTATTACCTCTTCCTGGTGAAAAAAAGAAATTGGACCCAATGCCTATTAATCACATCCGTTACTTTGGTTACTCACTGTTACTTGTTTTTCTCCAATAAGGGTGACACATCCAAATCTGAAATCCAAGCCATACGTTGCTGCTTTTGATTGCAAAACCTATCTGGGTTTGAAAGAATGTTTCCAAAGGGTTTAATTTTTGCATTACGGTAACTCTTAGATGCTCTGGTGGAGATCAGAGCCTCTTCCAAGGCAGGAGTCATCACAGATGGATCCACAAACAGATTTAGACACCTAGTTTTGAGATGGGTGACTAATCCCATAGTGAAGTTGGGCATATGCCAGATGCTCAAGAACATCTGTGCATCTGTTAACCTCATGATCAGACTCACCTGCCACATCCATGTAGAGCCTGTAAAGGGCAGGTTCCTGCACAGATGAGGCAGGCTGTCCAGAGCAAGCAGGGCCATGTACACCTGAGCGTGTGAATATGTTAGCATGCTGTAAGGCTGTCGGCTCGTGGTTTTCCACAGGCTGTTCATGGATCTGGAAAGACAGCAAGGCACAGAGCACACCCCAATAGCGACATGTGTGTACTTAAAAAAAAAAGAAAAATAGAGCCTGAGAAGAAAACTCCACCCACTCATCAGAGGATGCACTGAATCTGTGAATTTAGCAAAAAAACCTGGAGCACTCATTCTACTTTTTCAACCAACAAAGTATAAGACCTTGAAGTATCAAAAGAACCAAATGATTGGCTGTAATCAAAGTCTTCAGAAAGAGAATCACTGCCTAAAATACTATTTCCAGCAGTGCACGTAAGTGATTAGGAACTGGAACAGGACTGGTGGTGCCTGATCAAGAGATTAATTCTGTGGCACACTTTGGCTTAGTGCAAAGGCATCAGGAGCAGACCTAAATCTTGAATTAAAACAGTCAGCAGAACCCTAGCTTTCCTGCTATCTTTTGAGCAGTAGGTGAGAGGAACAACCTAAGATGAATATTCCCTTGAGGGAAGTCATTTACAAACAAGTGACAGCTCTAGGAGGAAATTCCTCCCAAGCAGAGGACAGGATTTTTCTCTGAAAAATGCAGCATGATTTCTTGCTAAAGAATAAAACAGGAAAAATTACTTTCTGAGAGCTACGAAGAAGAAAGGACAGAATGAAAGATGGAAGATGCAGGAGTCAATTCACTAAGAGGAGAGAAATTTAGTTCCCGCAAAGAAAGCTGACAGATGCCTGAATCAGCGCTGTGGTTATCTACTCATCTGCCAAAAGAGAAAGCAAACTTTGATGGAATGGCAAAAAGAACGTAAGCAGGAAGAAAGTAACTCCAACCTTGCAGGTGAGGCAGCTGCCTAAATTCCTTCACGTTTTACCTAGGAGTGACTCAAAACTGCCTCATTCTGCAAGAGAATCTCTGTCATAAACATGAAGGAAGGAAAGAAGTTCTCCTTCTGCTCTTGGACAGTTTCTTTAAAATAAATAAGATGCTCCATTAGCTGTGGTTGATATAAAGTTTGGCTCCCTCATAAAGCGACAGCTGCTGGAGGTGTCTAAGCCTCTGCTTCAGCTGCAAATTAGCTAAAATCAGCCATCCTAGCAGCCTGTGAAGCATGTCTTCATAGAGGATTGATGAGCCAGTCTGTATCACATGCAGTTTATCAAATCTCAGGTATTTTCAGCTTAGCCCATGCCCATTAAGTTTGATGTTCTCTTTAAAAGCCGGTGCAGAAGACAGTTAATAAAGATAGGCTTTGCCCACTTTCTCTCTATAGTAAACAGCCTGGGAAGGTAACTTCTTTATCAGCGTAGCGCTGTCACACGGTTTCAGACGGGAGCAACAGAAATACACTGGATTTCTCTTCCTTGCCATGACACACAAGCCTCTATAGAGGACACAAGAATTGAGTTCGGTTTAGAACCACAGGGAGTGTGGAAGACAAGAGGGAAAAAAAAACCAAACTACAGATACTTAGCCCTTAAAACCAACAAATGTGAAGACCAACCAATGAAAACAAACGACTACCCTTAAACAAGAAAAGATGCAGAAGCAGATGTGTAAAGAGGAAAGCTCAGGAGCAGAGACCCAAAACAATTAAAAGGCTGCTGGTTTGGAAGTCAGAACAGAACGAGCTTCAGAAAACCTGCACAGTCAATCTGTTCCAAGCACAAGAAAACCCTCTTCAAGTGGGGAAATAAAAGAAATTAATTCATTAGAGATTGTTAAAAGCATTTCTGAGCTGCAAGCACGGGCTCAGGAGAATTTTTGCTCGATAAGCCACTGGGCTGTGGAAAAGGGTTTGCAGTCAGGCCTGGTGGGGAAGTATCACTGGGGCTTTGGCCCACACATTAGCTCTGGTTTCCCAGGTCCCTGCTCCCTGGCTGTGGTACCAGCACTCTGATGCTGTGCAGAACAGAGTCAGAGAGATGCTCCAACATCTCATGGTCAACATTGAGGCCAAGAAGAGTCTACTTCCCCCACAACAGCATCAGTCCCAGCATGCTGTTTCTTTTTCTGTGAGCTTTTATGTTTGAGAGACTTTCTATTTGGTTTTTGATTTGGCAGTGCGGGGTACTTCGGTATCATGTTGAGTTGGGTTTCTGATATAAATTGCCATCATCATTATTACAAATAGCAGCAGGGAACTTCGCATTGGTGCAGCTGGATATAGCTTCTATGTCTTGCACAATGTCAGTGAAAACAGCTGGCTAAAAAAGAAATCTACATCCAAACATTAGAAGGATCTGCAGAGAAGGCCAGCTTTATATTAAAAAGTACATTTTAATGAAAGAGAGAGAAAAATTACTCACCACAGACTTCATAAAACTTTGGAAACTTCAGCAGTAGCCCAGAAAAGAGAAAATTATCTTAAAAGCAGCTAATCACATCAAGAGACTGCAACCGAAGGATCGATTGCAGGTTTAATTACAAATGCTATAGCTACATTTAGAAACATTTGGTTTCATCATCTTGTCACCTTTGTATCTGGAACCAGAAGTCATATAAAACATATGAGGCTCCAGTTTTGCAGAGAGTGACTCAGAGTGTGTAAAGTTGAGCAAATTAATAACATTTTGCAGGTTTGGGGGCTAAAGTGAGAATCTGAAAACAGCTTCAAACTTGGCTCCAGGAAGTCTCAGAGAACAAAGCAGTTTTGGTCTGGCAATGACAGTAAAATTTTATTATTTAATTTGCAGCAGAGAAGAGTTGATTGTGGGCTGTAAGGCGTTCAAGATAAAAAGCAAGGAAGCTAATGCTTTTTCTTCACTCAGTAGAAGATAGGGATGCATTCAATGCATCTACTGTTTTGTCAAGTCCCTGATTTCATTTGTCCTTCCTATTCATTACAGACCAACAAAAGTATTTTCCTGAGCATGGGTATAGTTCAACGAGTGCCTAGAACTAGACTGAAGCAAGGTCTGAACCTCGGAAGCTGTGGGACTGCCCCACTTTTTTTAAGAGACTACCCAGCTGACACAATCTGCAAGTCATTTCTTGCCCTTGGTTCCTAAAATAAAGCATGGCGTGCTTGCAAACTCACAGGTTTCACATTACCTTTGTTTCTCAGGCTCAGCATTCACCATCGTGGTAATTTTGTAATGTTCTTGAGTGACACCTGAATTATTTTAAGAGGAACTTTATCAGTTCTGAACAAGTTACACTGGTTTTCATCCAGAGTAACTC
Source organism: Platalea leucorodia (assembly GCF_965183815.1). Classification (NCBI taxonomy): domain Eukaryota; kingdom Metazoa; phylum Chordata; class Aves; order Pelecaniformes; family Threskiornithidae; genus Platalea; species Platalea leucorodia. The sequence goes on along the minus strand of NC_138825.1, from coordinate 120,479,259 downwards.
CATGGAAATAAGTTGAAATGCTATAGATTTAAATCTCTTAAATTCTGCCCTTTTATTATTAGGATTATATTCTGGATTTGCTTTTAACTAGTAATTGGGCAATAGGCATCTTTTATAAGATCGGCTACTAAAGTTGTTGATACTACTGGTACAAATAACCCCTTTGCTTCCTTAAATATCATACCGATATCATCACAAAGCCTGCTGGTGTTATTTAAATTACTACTTTCAGAATTTTTATTTACAACCACTGCATGGGGTCATACTCCACTGTAAACAACTTTTTTAAAACCAAGTTGAACCTTGGCTTTGAGAAAGATCTTGCCCAGAAGCAAATTTGAATGGATTTTTTTTCTTTTTTTTTTTTTTTAAATAGCAATTGCGTGCATATAAAAACAACTTCATATAAATCATTTTTATGACTCTATGGAATCCAACAATAGTTTGAGTTTTCTAGAAACAGCTGTAAAGTGATTTTAATTACCTCCTGGTGTTTTGAGACAAAAAGTGAAACACGCAAAGTATCTAAAACTGAAAAACAACTTTCTGAAAGCAGGCTTTGTCCCACTTTAACTTAGTGTTCTAAACAGGAATTTCATTTCAATTTAAATTTAATAAGGTATTATATGTGAATTAAACAGCAACTGATATTTATTTAGCCTTCAAACTTGGATACTTGTGGGTTCTATTACATACAAACAGATTGGCCTCTAAAAACATGTTCTTAATCATGAGCTGTACACATAATAAAGTAGTTTCTGTACTGAATGTAAATCAAACGTACATAGAGTCACACCTACAGGCAGGCGCGCTCTGGAAGCCCGGTGTGCACGTTGGAGAGGAAAGACGCAGTCTGACTCCCTCCCACGTCTGCTGCTCATCCCACAAACCCAGCCTTGCAGCCCTTTTAAAGGCCGTCATCTCCCGTACGGTGAAATCAGGATGCAGGGTTTCAGCCACAAGCACTGGGATTCGCTGAAGGACGGCTGTGCTACATGGCATTATCTGACCAGCACAGATTTCAGTGGGTACCCCATCTCCTCCTGCCGCCCCGGTCCCCCACTGCCTCCCCCATCAGTGCCAGAGGTTACTACCCCTCATCGCTCCAGCTCCACAGGTTGGAGGCCTTTTATTTTTAAGTATTTCACTTAAGACCAAGAAGACCACAAACTTTCATTGATGGAAATGCAGGATGAAAAATGGTCACGGATGGTGAAGCAGAAGAGAGCCAGAAATGCACAGCTGGAGGGGCAGCACTCTCTTAAAACCAGCTCTTGTGCTGGCAGGAACAGAAACGTGTACCATGGAATAAAATGAATTTTTTTTACTGCATGTACTTCATACTTATTCACATGCTAGATCTGATCACAAACTAGAAGGGTCCATTATTTATATGGTGTAATAAATATTTATATGAGGGGCTGTGAAGGCTCTGGTTCAACTCATATATACATCTGCATTAAGAGGAGGAAATCAAAACAAACTGGGTTGGATCACCTTCTGTCATTGCATTAAAATGAAAAATACCAGGGAATGAGCACCTAAAGCACAGGCTCCTTTGCTGAACTCATTCCTCTGCTCTTTCTTTATCAATCAGACCCAGTGAGTCGGAGAGAACCGCTGAGCATCTGACTTTCCTCAGGGCTTTGTAAACACATCCATTTTCCCCCTACAGAGGCAGAGGAGAGCACTAGTATGTTAAGTGACAATTCACTTCTCAGCAGTCTGCTCAGCTTAACCCACAGACCACAACCCAAAGCTCAGCTTTGGAGACAGAGTTCCCACGATCTTGTGCCGACTCCGAAACCAAGCCCAGATTCCTTCTGCCCAGGTGAGGAGTGAAATTGCTGTTGGCTCTTTATGTACATGATGGAGAGAGACAGGATCCTTGAGGAGACCGGAATCCTGATGTTAGAGGTCAGCTGAACATGTCCATCTCGTTCCTTATGGTTCAGGAGGGTAGCTACTGCGAAAAGGTACATGTGAACATGTCAGGTGCACTGAGTATGAGCAAGGATATCACTCCACTAAATGATGAAAAGAGTAATTAATTGTTTTACATTGAAGTTGTTCCTCCTCAGTCTCCTAATTAGACCATTATCTTGCACTCGGATTCAAGTAGGAAAAGGCCATTTTTTAAATCGGCTTCTCTTGGTATAAACAAGTCAGTCAGAGCTGCAGGCAGAGGCAGCTGTAAACAGCATGATAAAGGGGCAAAGGGCTCACTGGGCCGAGGGATATTAATGGTTTGTTGCTTGCAAATAACCCTTTCCCCAGAGACCTCCCTATGCTCTGTGTATTGTCCCTGCACATGGAGGCTTCATTAAGAGAGTTACAAATAAGGTCAAATTCCTTTAGGAGCTTTTCAGAGTTCCCAAGGCATTCAAGGAGGGGTCCAGCTGTTGGCAGGGGTTTCCCATTACGGTCAGAGACACAAGTTTCAGCGTGTTTCCTGTTAAAAGAGGATCCTGGCAGATTTTCTCCTTAACATGACAGGGATAGGATGGAGTTCTTCACAATAACTTTCCCTTCACAGATGCTAAGCGCATTCGTATAGACATTAGACAGAGAGAAAGCATGCGTCTGGCATGGCATGGTGTGCGAAGTCTGACTTGGGGATCTTACATCACCCAAAAGCAGCACAACGATGGCTGGGTTAAATGTGTTAAAGGTGTTAAACGGCTGCAGCGTCACCATACCTCAGATCCCTCCACCTGAGCACCTAACGTATCTCATGTCTCTGCAGAATCCAAGAAACTCACCATTAGTGGACTTTATCTCCTCAACACTCCTATGGGAGTCCAAGGTCTTGTTTTTCAAGGCAGAAACAACACAAATTAAATTATTTGTTCCCTTACCTTATAGCAGAGTCATAAATATATACAATGCTCTATTAGGCCACCCCTCCTCCTCATCTTAGACTTCAGTTCTTTAAAAGCCTCATCTGCAGAAGCTGTAGATTTCTAAATTCAACCCAAATGTGCATTTTGTTCATAGAGAAAATGGAATAAAATTTTCTGAACTGTATTTCATTAGGAGAGGAATAAAAGATACCCTTCCCCACCTTTGGGGCAAGTATAGGTTCTTCACTCAACAAGTAACTCATACTGCTTGGAGAAAAATAATCACTGCAAACTTGTCCAGGACCTACTTTCCGGGAAAAGGCCCTTTGCCAAGGCTCAGGCTTGACACAAATCATCAGGCCCGTGAAATTCAAACAGAATAAATCTGCCATGTGCAGAACATAGCTGGGTTCTGCCTTACGGGAACTGGATGCTGCCGCAAAGTCTGAGTCATACGGTCATATTTGTAAGATCAGCTCGTTGCGAATGTTTGGGATCAAAGGCTGTCACGGACAGCCCTCCTCGTATCACAGGGCTGTGGAAACGTGCAGGGAAACGTTCTCTAGCTAGAGAAAGCTTTGATTTATAAGCTGTGATGTTTTCACCTGCTCCTGAAGGAACAGAGTTGCCTGCTGGGCTAGGCAGGCCCATGGCAGGAGTACAGTTTCTGGAGCAGGTTGGGGGACTCTGCGCACCGCTCCCACGATTGCTAGTGGCAGCTGGGAGCACAACAGTGCTGTAAATGTAGGCAGGACTATTATTTCTTGCAGCGTGCCATGGGGAAGCAAAGTGTGAATATGCTTTTCACTGATTTGGGTTGCAGATGGATCCTATACTGGTTTCTCCTATGGGGCCGAGAGAGGAGTGATAACGACAGCCACAACTCACCTTCCCTTTCCTGCATCCCTACAGCTCTGTCCCTTGGGTCAGCTCGCACAAACAGATGAAGGGAAGGTCACGATACGCAGAGACTGCCTGTAGCATTTGCAGCGTCGTGCCGAGGGGTTCAGCGAGCTGTTGCTGAACACACGAGCAGACCTGGACAAACGCTCTCAAATATAGCTGGGATTTGAGGGATGGAGCATGGTGAGTTGAAAGACCACCTCCTCACTCACATTTTTTTTAGCTAAGCTCACACACACACATACCCCCTCCACTCAGGATTTCAGCATGCAGGGGAACATCAGCATCAACAGCTATACTGCCTATAGTATATCCTCTATACACAGCACCCTACACACACAATGCCCAAATGCCTGGGAAAACCTGGGAAAGGCCATGGTGAGTGCCTCAGCTCTCATCCCCATCCCTGCAGGGCATGCAGCCCGCCACTGTCCCAGAGACACCTCCCACCCTCCCTTCGCTGTTATGCAGGCAGGACATACCCACCCCAGCAGCACCAGCCTGGCTTAACAGATACTTGAGACCCCAGCAACTCCAAACATGCAGATATTTGCCCCTGTCCAACAACTCAATCATTTTTAGCATTAGTTCACAGCTTAAAACCTTGCACGGGCTTTCAGTGTAAAGCTGCCTTGGCATTCCCACCACTAGCTTGGCATTCCCACCACTAGCTTGGCATTACATTGTCTTGTACTGAGCCTGCTCTTGCAACCAGTTTCACTGAAGAGCTGACACTGGGGGAAGGCCCGGCCTCATCCCAGCAGCACACTGCATGCTACACTCTAGGATCCAGTACCTTATTTCCTTGGGCAAACAACCCAATTTGTAGAGATCAGAAGGCCAGTTTGAAAACAACAGGGCCTATAAGTGCTATAGATGGTACAGCACATGCAGCCCTGCTGTCACACCTTGTTCTCTTCGCTACAGCTTTGCTCTCCCAGCTCCGCTGCCTCCCACCCCATTTTCTAGTGCCACATACCCTGCTCTCAGCCAGTACAAGTTTTGGGACTTTGCATCTGCACAAAGAAGAGTAAAACTTTACCCTTTGTGGCTTCACATAGAGTTTTGCTTCATGCTGACATTCAAGAGCAGGTCCTGGTGCTAGTACCTTGTCACCAGTGCGTGCCTGTTTCTGCTCTCTCAGCAAGGACAAAGGAGCGGTGTGCTCAGGTACACGCTAGAAACCCATCGAGTTTCGCTGACTTGGCAAGTTATCACCCAGCAGCCGAACCACCACAGCAACCAGCGTACCCACTCGTAGCCCATCCCAAACACCACGTGAAAGAGGCCTCGGCTAACCTGTTACACATATCTGTTCTGGCTTCTGCACCCTGGCAACTGGGGGACAACAGAGGCACATCCAGGGACGCAGGTCACCTCAGGAGATGGGAGGCAACTTGTTAAAGGACGGTAACTCTCCTGCCGTGCATCTGAACTATGGGACTGGGTGGGAGACCCTGAACTACTCAGCTGTGCTACAAGTGCTCAGATTTTCACAGCTACACACGCAAGGCACTCACCATGCTGCACAAACAACCTGACTGGCCTGATTCCACCTGCGGTTTCCTACTGACACCCATCATCTGTGTATCATATTTCCAAGCAGTCACTTCACGTGCTTCCGTTTGAATAACATTTAACTCCTTAAGGGCACTGGATCAGCAGACGCGAAGCCAAAGATCCCCAGATACAGCTGAACAGATACCAGCACAGGCAATAGCAGCAGCTCAAGCTTCCCTGTACAGCCCCCTCTGAAGCCTTTCCCCCTCTGGAGGCAATTCCTTTGGGAAACCAGTTAATTCCCTCTCACCTCTGCAAAGGATGATGAGGAATGCTGACCACAGGATTTTGCACTGCGGAGAGTTGCTCTCTCTGCCACGGCCTACAATATTCAGAGTCATTTCACACTGGCTCAAGAACAGACAGTTCTATGAATGTTTTTAAATTTATTGATCTTTAACACATGAATGTAAGAGACTATGATAGCCTGAGAGTAAAGAAGCTACTTGAAGGTACTGTAAGTCAACCGTAATGCAATGCAACTTAACAACTTGCTTTTTGAAATTTCACCCCTTGCTTTAACTTCAGTAAAAGTTTAAATGCAATGTCAAGGCTTGACTGAGTCGCAGACGGTCCACGACATCCACCAATAATATGGTCCTCCATATTATAGATAGAGGTTCAGTGTATGAACCACCAGGAGGACAGAAAATTGAACAAGAAATTCAAGGAGTACCTTCAAGCACATAATCCAATGAATCTGCTAAAAGTCTACAGTTTGGTAACTTGGCTAGGGCTTCTAGGTGAACCTCAGTTTGGTGCTCATGAAGCTCACCACTGGTTAACAAGGCACCATACAGCAGGAGCACCACCGTGGCAGGTTGCGTGTACCAGTCCTGCTTTTCCTAGTCAGGATCTGTGCCAGCTCTACCATGATGACAACAGATGAAATCACCCTGCCCAGATCAGTGTGCTCTGTCAAGCCGTTCCCCTGCTTACCAATCATGGGCATCCCTAGGTTTTGGTATGGGCACTCCAGGTTGCCTCCTTGTGTCCTTCCAAAGATAGCAGAGTAAATGGCTATCACCATGCTCTTCTTACAGCTTAGCCTCAGCTTGTCATCTTCACAGGCTACTTTACTCTTGTATTCATCTGGAAGGAAACAAACACTTAATTACTCAGCTGATCCAGAGGCGGGCACTCAGCATGAAGGGAACCCTCTCACCTCCCCATGGTGTGAGCTTGTCAGAGGCAGCAGCAATTCTGGGCATACACCCAGAGGTGTACATCAGCTGCCAGCACAATCCCAGCCTTACAACTGCATTTGCTAGAGTAGCACTGATCATTTGCATTATGCATTCTCTCTCTGGCATTATCAGCACATTTAATGAACATATTTTAATCTAGCACGTGTCAGTTCCTGTAAATAGCCAATAATTTCATTTTGCAGACAAATAAGTGAGGCATGGCAATCGAGTGATTACCACATGGTGATATTAGAAGCCTGTGGCAGGGGAAGGCAAAAGCCCATCTTTAGGCACCTTTCTCATCCATAAATCAGCCCTTTATGTGCCAAGCATTTATTCTACATCACAGCAGCTCAAATGCAAACATAATTATCCTCAATAGCTTTTTTTTCACAGCAGCTCTCCCTTGGAAGATTCAATAGGAGTTACAGTAAATTTGTTAATGATGGAAGCTGCTCTTGCCTGTTGCAAATACAGATTTGCAAAGCTGATCCCCAAATCCTTCTTGAAATGGTCAGTCCAAGACTGAGTGTAAAATACACTCAGTTTACATCTGTCAAGGAAACTGGGCAATTATTTCATAAGAAACCACATGTCATTCCCTTCTCTTTACTATTATTATTTGTATTATGGGAACCTCTAGAGGTCCCAACCTAGAACAGGCCCTCTCCATGTGTGTCTGCCAACACACCACAGAAGACAAACGCTATTTTGAAGAGCTGAGTCTTTACAGCTAGACATCTACAAGTGTGAAAGAAAGAGTCTAAGAAAACTGAAATGGCATGCCTACAGTCACGCCAGCCAACCCAAGGCACGGGCAGGAATATAACCTCAACCTCCCTAGCCTCTGTAGGGTGACCTTCCACTTGATTATGTTATTTACCATTAGAAATGTAGCCACAACAGCATCCAAATTGCTTAATGGGAAGGGTCCCTGACCCATGGTAACCTCCCAAGCATGATCAGCCATTTCATCTGAAATGCTCCTAGTTGTACCAGGTCAAAATTGTGCCATAGAGCACACTAACAACCAAACAGTGTAGATAACCATCAGCCAGTGCCTGGGGCTGCCCCTGGCCCTGGATCACTTACTAGCATAGACATGACTTTTGTCTCTCCCTGTCACTAGTTCTCTATGCCTAATATCACACACATACACACACACACATATATATATATGAGAACTTATGCAAAGTCCATGTGCATCAAACTACTCAGTAACTGAGAACACTAGATAATAATTTCTTTGTAGTTTAATACTTAAGTCTTTACACCATGGCAGCTAGCACTTAATGTGAGATTTTTTACTGTATTGTAACTATAGGTTCAAGAATCATTTTCCCTTATTGGAGATGGAGAGGAATTTTCCACCGAAGTCAAATCATAGAATTTAGGTTGGAAGACTCCTCAGGAGGTCATCTGGCTTAACCCATGATCAAAGCAGGGCTAATTTCTACATGAGATTAGATTTTTTCAGAAGAAAATGCATGGAGGAAACACATATTATGCCAAAACAGGCTGATTTAAAAGACATGTCTGAGACAAAATGACTCCTCACACTCAACTTGGAAATTCCTACTTGAAGCCAAAAAATAGCCCCCTCAAAACAGCCTATTACCTGGTGATCAGAGCATCCACCTGGAACGTGAAAACCCTGGTCCAAACCCTCACAGTCCAGGTGAGAATCTTAACCCTAGACACTATTCCAGTATGTAATCTTCCTTCTCACTCTGCAGCCTTTTTACAAAAATCTCTGAAAGATCCTAGTTTATATCCCGCTGCAGGGAAACTTTCAAACCTCTAAAATGAATGGGAAAAACACGTTCTCATCGATCCCTGTAGATGAAGGCCGAATTAAGACCTAATTCATTCATGGGAGAATCTGTGTGAAGAACACACATCCTCCAGCAATACCTACAGGGATAAACCCACGACCAGCTGAGTGCGTAAAACAGTGACAGGAATCAGGAATAAAAGCTCTTTTCAACACCAGAGAGGTTGTTGGTAGGGAGAGAGGAACCTCATACAGCTGTGAAGAATCAATCATCATTTTATCTATGTAGGTATTTCATCCACAGTCACCATGAAGGCATCTGAATAATACACTGAACTAAGGGCTATCATCTTCATCTATAATTGTCTCCCATAGGATTTGTGTTTCTTCTGTGAGGGAAATGGGATCAAGGTTTTAACCTGGCTATACAGTGTACAACTTAACAGAATATAATAGAAATTTATAGACTTAATAGACGTTTTTTTCCTCAGGAGAAAAAAATATGGCTTCAGGCTGAAAGCACAAAGGCACAAAACTCTGCAATAGGACAAGCTATACATAGTTAATGTTAAACAAATATCATGGAAAGGAAGAGTACTTGTGACTGGCTGCTGTGGTTGAAATATGAAATAGTTGATTAACTTTAGAAAAAGATCAATTTTGAAGTCTCTAATGAGTGAGTGCCAGGGTCCTCTGCGAAGGTCGTATTTCTTACAAGGCACTAATTCAATTTCCTCTTCTGATTCAGTTATTATTAGCTACATCTCCCAATTAACAAATATAACCGATTGCTTAACCACATGTCCTGTGGACCCACTTAAGGTCCTTAGAATATTTATTAAATTCTGTTGACCATTCAAAGTCAGGGCTTGTCATTTGGAAACTTGACTGGGATTTAAACACCGTGAATATTGCATTTAGCCCAGAAGACACCGGGATGCACAGATATTCACATCTCTGCTGAAAGTCAGTCCAGCAGCCATGAGACAGTCAACAACAAAACTCTGCCTCTCACATTCGCAGTTCTTACCCTTGTAGCTGCTCTGGGAAGTCGTGTTCGGGGCTTATGGGGGAAGCTGCCTGATGGATGGCTTGAGATATTAGAGCGGGGAGGTGAATCTGAGTGCACACTCCTTGGGAACCAGTGCAGTTTATGGGTGATGTGCAGTCTGGAGTAAGAGGGCTGTGCCACTTGAAACAGATGCTACCTCACGGTCGCTAAATTCTGCCCTAGGAAACACCTATTGGAGCTGCCAGTTCCCAAGGCTCTGGCTGACTCCAAACTGGTTAGGGTTGCAGTCCCCTGGGCTGGTACAGACAGAAGAAACTGCCTTCTTAAAAGGAAGAAAAAAAGAAGAAAAAAGAAAGAATGAAATATGCAGTAGTATTGCACATTCCCAAAAGGTTCCCTTAAGCTTGATCACTGGAGAACCGATACTCTCAGTGTTTCTGGGCAAGCTGATAGAAATCTGGATAAACAAACAGATCGAAAGTGATGTTCCAGAGGAGACAAGTCCCTGAAAGTATTTTCTGCTTCATAGCATTGCCACCTCCATCTTAGCCAGGATGAACCAAAGCCAGCTGTCTTTCATCCAGACACTGATGGGTCCCAGGCATTGGACAATGGTAAGGACTGTGATTGATATAAAAAAAATACAGAGCTAAGCATCATCCATATATTTATGGGTACTTCAACCCATAATAGCCTTATGTAAATATTGAAAAGAACCAAGGCAGCGTAAGTGACATAAGAGAGCTGGGGCTGGGAATGAATCTGCATTTTTTTTTCTCTCACTCTCCCAAGAAGAACTGGCCTCCTAGAGATCAGTCACAATCTGGTCCTAAGCCTGCTATAACTGTTACAGTCTGGATATAATTCAGTCCAAATGCTAACATTTGTATTAGTGGGTTTCGTGTTTCACCCTGAAAAATTAAACATGGCTAAATGGCCTAGGAAAGGTGGCAGTGATATTCAGCAAATGGCTTACTCAACTCTAATCCCCCATGCAGTCATTTGTAGGGCAACAGAGATTTACCATGATTAAGATATTTGCTAAGGATAATATCCCTTTTATTACTGCCTGTTTTCAGAGACACTGGCTTAAATACAACTCAGTAGAGAGAAACCAAGGAGGGAACAGCTGCAGGCTTTTCTAGACACGTTTTTAAAGGTCACTATATGACATGATTATAACATAGCTAAAACAATTAGGGGAAAACAATTATAAAGGTTTCTAATGGAAAAATTGGCTTTCTCAGACAGTGAAGTGAACAAGAAGACCCTTTGTATTGGGTTTACGTGGCAAGGTTTTTGGTAGCAAGGGGGCTACAGGGATGGCTTCTGTGAGGAGCTGCCAGAAGCTTCCCCTGTGTCCAATAGAGCCAATGCCAGCCGGCTCCAAGACGGACCCACTGCTGGCCAAGGCCGAGCCCATCAGTGATGGTGGTAGTGCCTCTGGGATAGCACAGTTAAGAAGGGGGAAAAACTGTTCAATTGCAGCCAGAGAGAGGAGTGAGAATATGTGAGAGGCACAACTCTACAGACCCCAAGGTCAGTGGAGAAGGTGGAGGACGTGCTCCAGGAGCTGGAGCAAAGATTCCCCCACAGCCCGTGGGGAAGATCATGGTGAGGCAGGCTGTCCCCCTGCAGCCCGTGGAGGTCCATGGTAGAGCAGAGATCCACCTGCAGCCTGTGCAGAACCCCACACCGGAGCAGGAGGATGCCTGAAGGAGGCTGGGACCCTGTGGGAAGCCCATGCTGGAGCAGGCTCCTGGCAGGACCTGTGACCCCGTGGAGAGAGGAGCCCAGGCTGGAGCAGGTTTGCTGTCAGGACTTGTGACCCCGCGGGGGACCCACGCTGGAGCAGTCTGTTCCTGAAGGACTGCGCCCTGTGGAAGGGACCCACGCTGGAGCAGTTCGTGAAGAAGAGTGTGAGGAGTCCTCCCCCTGCGGAGGAAGGAGCGGCAGAGACAACGTGTGATGAACTGACTGCAAACCCCATTCCCCGTCCCTCTGGAGGGGAGAAGGGAAGAGAAATCAGGAATGAAGTTGAGCGCGGGAAGAAGGGAGGGGTAGAAGGAAGGTGTTTTGAGATTTAATTTTTATTTCTCATTACCCTACTCTGATTTGATTGCTAATAAATTAAACTAATTTCCCCAAGTCGAGTCTGTTTTGCCTGTGATGGTAATTGGTGAATGATCTCTCCCTGTCCTTATCTCGACCCAGGAGCCTTTTTGTTATATTTTCTCTCCCCTGTCCAGCTGAGGAGGGGAGAGACAGAGTGGCTCTGGTGGGCACCTGGCATCCAGCCAGGGTCAACCCACCACACCCTTTGTAATTACAGGGTATGTACAAGAATATTAAAGTATTGACCTGTAGTAAATACATTTACCCAGTGTCTTGAGAACATTTTCATCGATGGTCCATGACAATTTTCTGAATGATAATGACTGGGAAGCTCAAAACTAAATGTCAGTTGGCTCAATCTCTGCAAGACCTTAGAGATAAAAGCTCCTAAAAAGATTTTGTGTCTAACAAAGTGATGGGATGCATTAATGCCAGAGGCCTACCTTGCCTAAAATTATATTTTTCAATAGAAGTTGTGGAAAAATTTATGAAATTTTGCTAATTAAAATATGCATACTTCACATAATCAGTGCATAATAGTTGACCCTATTTCCCAGATCAAAGAGCTGGAAATATATGTAAAGAGAAATCTGTCTTCCTCACAAAATCCTAAAGGATTAAAATCTTAGAACCAGGGATCTGAGCAAAGAAAGATTTTGTAGGAAACAGAAATGGTTTTGCCCGCTTCCTTATCAGGTCAGGATTGTTTCCCATAGCAGACTATCTTATCTAGTTTATAACCGCTAAATTAATGAGACTGCACCCAAGATGACACTTCAGAACTGAACTGCACTCCATGTTAGCCAATACTTCTCTTTAGCCCAATTTTTGCCTTGCTCACCTTCATCCCAGCTTTGTTAGCCGTTCCACCGCATACCACCCAAAACAAAGAACACTTCTTGCCCTGAAGTTTGTAACTCTTCGTTTTACCCAGCTGTTCCACCAACACCTATTTTGCTTTAACTGATAAATGAATGTGTTCAACTATTGGATGGTGGTTAGTGTTGGTCTGTGAAAAAGGGCATAGGGACAATTCACTTTCTCATCCAGCCACTCTCTCCAGAACTGGGTTAATGGGAGATACATCTCCAATGTTCTGTGCCACTCTTCCTACCTACAACTCTTACTGCACCTATCAGATACGGATTGGCTGCAATGTTGAACAGCTGAGATGCACAGCGGGCCAGCTGGCTCGAGTGGAATATGCAACCTTTTAGTCACAAGTTAAAATTCAAGAAACTTTTATGGACACTGGAAGTCATCACCAAATAATAAAGATGATGATCTCACAAGTGGTGCGATTTTGCTCATTTCAGCACATGTCTAGGCAGAATACTTACATTGCAAAAGTCACCACATAGCAATTTTTTGTGTCAACCTAAAGAGAAAAGCCAAAATAAAGGTTAACCATGGAAATATGAACTCTTTACTATGGATGTAGTCACTCCAGACCATAATTCACAGAGTCACAGAGGACAGAAGGCACCTCTGGAGACTGTCTAGGCCAACACCCATGTTCATACCAGAGTCAACTAGAGCAGCAGGTTGCTGAGGGCCTTGTCCATTCAAGTTTTTAACACCTCCAAGGACTGAGACTCCACAACTTGCTTGGGCAACCTGTTCCAGTGATCCTGTTAATCATGTGAGAGGAGTCCAGTGAGTACCTGCTACTGTCTCTTCCAGGGGAATTAGGAAGATGAGTCTCCAAGACAGGAAACCTATTAAACACTAGGAGAGACACCTCTAAGCAGCATCCTTGAACAAGAGTGCCTGCGCAACAGGACTGCCCATGAACAGCTCATCTTGGAGATGATACCCATCCAGTACCCTTCCTTGTAACCTGTGACCCTTGTTTTTATGTATTTTTATTTTCCCCCATAATCAGCTAATTCCCAGGACCTTCTGTAAGATATAGAGAATTTTTCAAAGTGCATGTAGATCTAAGTCCATCCTCCCAAAATTAGAACAGACAAGTACATCTCAAAGCAGACAGAGCAAAGGTGCCTTGGACAGCTTTCATTGACTCCTGCACTCTTCTGTGAAGAAGCTAATTGGACTAAAAAGATATTTTCCAGTCAGTGCTTCCCTTCAAACCTTTTCCCCACATGCCTATTCCTGTGTTTGTGCATTTACTTACTTTTCATTTCAAGCAAGCATTTGTTATCTGAGTTTTGAGTCCTCTTTTACACTTTGGAAGATACAAGCAGATTCTGGCCTCCAAGTCCCCAAATGCAAATAAGTCAACATAGATCAGAAATTCCTCACTGTGGCAAATGCCTACGCTTTAGACCAGTGCACATTGCTACAGCTCCTTGCTTTTTGTTTTCTTCCAATTTCCTTTCACTTACGACATGCATCTCATATCCTGAGTTCCAGAGCTTCCTCCTCATCTACGTGAACCTGCTACTAATGAGAACTTTGCGTTCATCTCAGGATTTGAATAAATCCATATCAATCAAGTCAGCATTCCTTTAGGCAGGATTGGGTGGAGGAAACCTTTCCAGGACAGAAAAGGTCTCCAGGGTCCTCAAGTACAGCCTTTCCTCTGACTCCCCCACAAGCACTTAAGCTGTGGGCTACCTGGTCGTTCCCTCATTTCAACAGCCTGGATCTAAAAACGATTGTCCCCTTTAATTTGGAGCATAAAAAAGTAAGAATGTCACAAATTCATACATTTGCACAGAAATATATTTTAACATTATTTCACTTCAATTTTCCCTTGAGAAAATTTTTGTGAAGACGCTGTAATTTAACTTTTAAAAATTGCAGTTTGCTACCCTCAATGGCACGGAGTGCACCGCTTACTTCTGCAGAAGCTAATCTGAAACTCTGAAAGATACAGCCCTGATGACAGTCCAGAGTTATATCAAACAGGCAGTTTGCTAACTTCAGAGGTACCCAGAAAACTCGAGAGTGCCAAATTTTGGAGGTCTGAAACCATTTCAACAAGGCAGAAGATTGTTCTTTGCAAACGACCTTGTCAGATTCCTTTAAAATTACGTTCCTGATGCAGCCATCCAATTTGCAATGTTTAAAAGGCGCCTTTCCCCACTGTCACTTTCATTAGTCTGAAGTAGTTGTCTTTTTATATTCTGCTGTGAAAAGGCTGGCAGTGCTGCAAATTAACTGCTACATTTCATTTCCAAAGTAGAGTTCAGATGCACCTAGTTGCACTTTCCTGTTGGACAAACAGAGGTGTATGGTTATCTAAGGAGGAAAAAGGGAACAATATCAAAACATATACACTAGACTGTGAGATGAGAGTTAAACAAAACACTTGGGAGCCTGGGACAAATTTAATTTTCATCCTACTTCTTCCATTAATGAATTTGGGCTGATTTTCTGAAGCAGCTGTAACTTACTGGTGTTCTGCGGCCTGAGCCTCTGCTTTACCATTTATTAGTCCTCATTCCAAGGACCTGAGAACCTGCTGGCTAAATTTCAGTGAAATTTGTCAGAAACATTGAAATGACAAATGTAGTTACATCCCTATACATCTTATTAGAACTGGTAGCCAATTACAAAAGAGAGCCAAATCAGTGCCAAAGCTGGTTGTAATTGTTGGACTGTCCCACCAGCCAACCAGCACGGGCGTAATACCTTAGCATGGATATAAATCTGGACTAGCTACGCCACAGGAGGCAACATAGGAAGCATGGTGAAAACCTTTGTTACCGCAATGAAAAGATGGGAGGGATGCACTAAGGAAAAAATTACTCAAATGTGTAAGCAAAAAGATTTCATTAGTACCACTGCTCACGGCACTTTTGTTCTTCTCTTCCAGTGACGGTGTATATCTGTAGTAATGCTGCTTAAAGCTATTATTAAAATAGCTGAAAGGGAGAATTTAGTCTTACATCATTAAAACAGTTCTCCAAATGTTAAAATAATGGTGACAATAATTCTGACACAAGAACATTAAAAGGATACCCAATTGATATTTTTACATGTAATCCATGGGGTTGCCTAGAGCATAAAATATGGGAAAATGAGGCCTACTAGATTAAAAGCTAGTTCACTACTGTCCTAAATAATTAAACACACAGTATTCCCTCAATGGCTTTGCCTGAGAAGAAAAAATGTAGCTGGGAGAAATACAGTTGCCAAATCTCCCAAATTCATCATGGATGCTTTCAATGTCCCAGTTCCTGGAGACATGATTAGGTGACAACCCCCAGTGCCTTCTAAGTAGTCAGAAAAATACGTGTGGAATCAAGAAGAGCTTGATGCACCCTTGGTATGATGGAAAGCTGAAAATATCAGGAGAGACCTGCTTTTAAAATGTATAATTAATTCAAAAACCAAATGTAGGACTGATATTGAAAAAATATTGAAGAAATCCACAGTATTGGAAAGAGGGCATTACCATGCGTCTACCCCAGAGAAGATTTACTTTTCTCTGCTTTCTTTTCCAAGAGACATTTATTTGGGGAAAGCAATTGATCTATATTTTCTGTCTTGAATAAGTCCATATACAGGACCCCCTGCAGAAATACTATATAAATTTACCTCCCTGTTCTGTGAGGCCTACACGCATGGTTTAAACTGTGGATTCGATATAACAGATCTAAACTTTCACAGAAGTAAGCCTTTGAAGCATCTCAATTTTGTTTATAAGCATATTATTCCTGGGACACGCTTTTCTTCTCACAGTTCTTCACCAGTATGCCAGAAAATCTTGAAATCTATCGTTCAGAGCTGGCAAACCTCTAGCATAGAAGGACTGTGTTGAGATTCAGATTTATGGGTTTCATTTTTAAAAACTTGGTTTCCTTGTGTTTATTCTGGATAATTGCCCAAGGACACCCCCTTGCTTTTCTGGGGAAAAGGCTCCCAGATCACTTTGTCTCTTCCAGCAGCCAAAGCCATTCATGACACCTGAAGCACCATCCCCAACACAGCCTCCATCATCAGCACAGAAACGTATCATTTGTGCCCACAACGCCTAAGGATGGGCTGGATCTCCTGAAGTACGTGAGGGCAAAGCCTCCCAGTTCCTTCTGGCAGGGCTATTGACTCACCTGTCCCAGCACAGAAAGACTGCTCTGTATCCCTTCCTTGTCCTTCACTGAAGATTCGTGGCTTAAAAGGTTTTTTTACCCTTGTTTTCTTCCTAGGACCCCACAGAAAGTTCAAATGCCAATGGACAATGGGGATCTATAAAAGCCACAACTCTATGATTTATACCATTTAGGTAGATTTCAGAATTTCTCTTTTTTAGTGGTTCACATCTGGATACTGGAGACCTGATCCAGCAAAGGGAATCTTTCCACCTACATCAGCAGGAAGCACCTTGCTCTTTGCTGGCTCCATATTATGTCAATCAGGGGTGACTGATGAGGTTTGAAAGAAAACTAGGATTTTTTTTTTTAACTCCCCCAGGCCAGCAGCGGTTTCCTTCTCCTTGGGGGCAGGGACTGACAACAGTCTCTGCATTCGCTGACAATGAAATCACGCGTTCCTCTTAATCCTGCTCCTGACAGCCAAGTGATTAGTGTGCTACAGAGATAGGGCTATTTGACAGCGCCTGAAAATCTCTGTGCGTCAACGGCTTAAAACAATATTAATTGTTAGCATTAAAGTTTCTCTGACCCCTATCACGGGCTGATGGATCTGTCCTCTGTTATTTATAGCGTTCCTTTATTTACACCTTTTCATCGCCACAGCGTTTGCTGCCTGAGGTTTTATTGCCCTTATAAATTTCCACTCCCTGCACCACCTTAACAGTTTTGAAATAATACAGATAAGCAAGAGCAAGCTGATGAATGCAGGAGGTAAAAGGCTTATTCTGCTCCCTCGGTGGCTGGGCCAGAAGGATGTGCCCATTTAACAGCCCTCACTCCATCGTGCTGCTTTGGAAAGCTTGGCCCACCAAAAAGCAATGCAGCAAAAAATAGAATGAACTTCTCCTGCCACCAATAAACCTGTCTTACAAAGGAGATGAATGCTTTTCTGAAAGGGTTGATAACTACTGAATTACCAATCTATCCCAGCACTGAAATCAATCACCAGCATTAAAGGGACCAGGAATACATTTACATCCCTCTTTGCTCTTGTCTGAAATTTCCACAAAAGCTCTGTTCTTTCCATAGCGCTCCGCTCTTGCTCACAGCATTTTGCAAATTCTGCCTAGGGAGTGAAAGCCTTGAGGATGTGTGATGAGACCAGGCTTTTCGTGCCATGTTCACTGAATTTAACAGTAAAGGTGTAATCCTCAGCCCAGCAAAGTCAATGGCAAAGCCCACACTAGATTCAATATTGAATGAGTGGACTGTAGGGAAATTAAAAGGTGAACAAGATGCATTCACCGCAAGCCTAGGCAGTCCTTCCAAAATGTTCTTTCCATACTTTTCATCCAATCCAACTGAAATCTGATGAGCAGACCTGACCAATTCCCCAAGAGACATAAGGCAGCTTCACATTCACCAGCAACTGGGAACCACCAACCCAGAGGATGACTCTTTGCAGTTCTTTGATAGCTGGAAAAGCTCTGCCACAAGTAATGCTACTCTGCTGTTTGCACAGGTTTTGAAGTACCACTACAAAAAAAAAATCACACATCTTCACCAAAAGGCAGACACTCCTGGGACAGAGTATGGCAGCTCCATCACTATATGATAGAGGGTGCAAACTTGAAGATGACATTTTTATCAGAAGATGATCTAATTAGAATTTCTTCCTAGCTGATTTTAAAATTCAGTTGCTTTCTAATTAAAATTGCCTAGGGCTGTTAAGAAAAATAAAGTTATCTGAGCAAGATTTTGGCAAGGACATCAGGATGGGCATTCCCATGTTTGAAAAAAAGTCATTGACATATCACAAGAATTAGCTGGGCCTCTTAGATGATTAGAATTAAATCTATGGTGGAGAGAATGACTGCCTGCTCTCTTCAAAACATGTCTCCAGGTCGAATCTCAGCACAAAAGTTTCCCCATATATCAAAGCTGTAGGTTCTGAACCAGAACAAAGTGACCTCCCCCACCCCCTTTCCTCCTCCTACCCCCACACAAACTTTTGGCACTTCACCCTTTGCCAACAAACGCAGGTCTCCTTCCCAGATACATTTCTCAGAGCCCTGACGTGCCTTTCACAAATATGTTTTTGTATTGTTACAGAGGGATTTGAGCTGCAATTGGAGCCCAGGTCACAATCCAGGCTTTCTGAAACTTCAAAGGTTTTAGGCTTAAGTTTGTGAATAGAAGGGAGAGCAGCAAAGTGCGGATTTACATTTTGTTACATCGCTGGGATGACTGATACGGGGAGGCTTCACACCCGCCAGCCTCCAATTATCACATCCAGCTGTTCCACATAGCATTTTAAAATTAAATAAAACTAATTAAAAAAAAAAAAAAAAACACTGGATGGAGATCATCTCTAACAGAATCCTTGATGTCCTAAGCTAAAGTAGCAACTGCCCGATAGGAAAGAGGGAAAATACCACTACAGCATTACAGGAGGTTGCAGCTCAGGCTATTCAGAGCTGAGAAGGGGACAGTGCATCCAGGACAGCATGGCAATGGCAGAGGAGGAGACAAGAGAAAGGCACTACATGGGGGACTCATGCGGGAAGCCACATAAGCAAAGTAGGAGCCCTCTCCTTTCTCGACAGCACTGCCAGCAAATGGCCACTCAGACACCACATCTCATCCTAAGTAATCCCTTCGCAGAGACTTATGTCCCCATTTTGTTCAGGAGCATTGGCACTTTTGAAATAACAAAGCCAAAAAAATCACCAAACAACCAAAAAGCCACCGTGGGCAAACAGATGCTGTGCAGGGGCAAATTGATCCCTGCTTGTACAATGTCCAGAGCAGCAACCAACCCCAGTAAAATCAGCTGCAATGGTATTGCTGGGATGCAGAGAGGTGAAGTTATTTCTTCAGCATGACTTGGGCAGCCCCACCGATCCTGTTCTCAGCCAGGCTTAGACCACGCAGCCCCTACAGAAAGTCTGGCACGCAGAGCAAATATTTCCTAGCTTACAATAACACAGGATCTTACACAGTTCTCTGTCTCTGAAGTGAGGGGGATGAACAAACACCAAATTGTTTGAATAATATTGGTGAATCCAGATTTCAATTAGAGGGAATTCATGTTAGACCAATTAAATAGTATGTCAATTTGCTCTAATTATATGTTCCTGCAGCCTACCCGGTAATTATCCTTAATGGGTCTAAATCAAATCAGCATGTTACCTGAGAAATAATTGGATTTATGTGCAATTTTTTAATGATTCTCAAAGGTATCCTGGAGATTGAAGTCCTCTGTGTGTTCAGGGCTTGATCCTAGGCTTCAGTGTGCTTTGGGTGTGGATCTCCGACTACATTGGCCCTGATAAATGAAACGTGCCAGTCCTCTGGCACTGAGGCCAGCTGGCATGGGACAGCCCACAGCCATTCTCATCAACTTTTTTAGCCTCTAAAACAGGGTGGCTGTATCCAAACTTCCCACTGGAAACCATCCCCGGACAGCGCTGAATGCCGGGCTACATCTATACTAGCAGAGAACAACTCCAGGTTTCACTGCTACAGCAACGTGTCCCAACCTTGACCTGCAGGGACCCGCTGGGGGTCCTCTGTTGAGGCTGTCGATAGCAGGATGATTTGCAGAAGCACAAGTTTAGAAGCACAAGTCATAGCTGTGCTCTGCTGAGACCTGTACCGTGCTTTTGAACATCTTCCCAAAGGTTGGTGCATATTAGAAACAAAGGCCCACACGCTATGGGAAAAGAAAAGAAAAGCTAAGCCTCTATATGCTTTGATGAACCTTGGCCCTCAGATCACATAGCAGCAATAAGTAAGTCTCACTTTCCCCAAACTGAGACAGAATAGAGCATTTTATTGATGATGTCTGATCTCCTTAAGCATTCTGTATCTTAAAATTAAAAGTGCACACACACATAGTATATTTATTTATTTACAGGCACAGGTAATACTCAGGACTGCCAAACATCTGACATTTAAAAAGAGTCCTACACACACACCTGAGTCCTGTACACGCAAGGTTAGTGTCCACTGAACCCCAGACCCATCCATTGGATCAGAGGGGACCATGATTAGTACAAGACTTCCCCAAAGCACACAAGCCATTGAATTTCTCACTGCTTCTAGTTAAGCAAGCACTTCTCTGAAATACTTCTTTGAATTTCTGGAGGAGGTGAACCACAACGCTTCAGTACCAAACCTCTGCACAAGTCTTCCCAGCTTCCAGCGAAAGCAGTCTCAGAGAGGTTAGTACAGCAGAGATTGCTCTGATTGCCCTGCTCCCTGGAGCCCCACCATTTGGAAAATCTGGGGCTTTCAGTTTCAGCGTGATTTACTGTCCTCCATCTCCTTGAAATTCTGCCCATGAGAAACCAAAATAGCACCTTGCCTTGTGAGTGAACCCCATACAGCCAGTGAGCATCGAAACCACTAGATTTCAAACGCAACGTAATGTCAGAGAGGCATAACTGCAGTGACAGTGGCTGGAGGGGATGACTGCACCATCTAGTTGTTCTTCGGCAAAGATACAAGTAAATGCCACTAACTTCAGTTTTGCTTTCTTTCAAGGAAGTCTTTCTTTTTAGATAACTACCTCTATTCGGAGGTCTTTTGAGGCTTCAGCATGACTCTGAAATTGGGAGGGCTTAGGCATCCTGATTTTATGTTAAAGATGTCCTGTCCAAACTCTGCAGGCCACTTCCCAAAGCACTTCTCATTCCTGTATACAGGGAAACTCACACTCATTCTATCTATGTAGGCACTTAACCAAGGCACCTACTTCAGTAGCATGGTCACATCAGGCTCTCTTAATAGGCAAAGGAAAGAAATAGATGTCTCTAGAGGACAATTCAGACCTTAAATGGCTTCTTCTTAAAGTACTTCTGTCATATCTACTGTTAAGAAGGTCAAATTCAGGAACAGAAACATAGCCCAGAAAATTGCATTTGTCTTTTGAAAAAGTTATGGTTAAAAAAGTTATGGTTAAAGGACTCTCTGGTGCTCTTTGGTTACAATTATGTGTGCTTAGACTTTCTAAAGCAGACTTTTTGGAGCAGATCAACACTTCATAGGACCACAGCTTTTGGGGTCAACTCTTACACATGAAGGCCTTGCACTGGATTCATTTACAGCTTGTAAACAATACTCAAACACTCAATAACCCAAAAAGCCAATCAAAATTTCCGATGGTCCTGTATTTTTTCATTCTGTGGATCCATTTCTTCAGTTCCCTCATTAACCTTCTTTCTACAGCAGAGTGAAAAGTCTTACTGAACAGTTGCTGAACTCACACAAGCACTAGATTCTGTTTCTGAGACTCAAAATTAACGTCTTGAATCATCAAGGAAAGGTTGACCATGTCCTGGTGTCTCCATGCAAGGCTAATCCTCACATATTTCAAACCCTGTTATTAATCCAGCGGGTTCTGATTAAAAGTTTGCCCAGTGACTAAGAAACAACAGTTTGTGTCAGGTTACCTTGCTTCTCCCTGCAAAATTGGAGCTGCCTGAAAACTGTCTTGGGGAAATGTTTTCAAGCAACTTCCCCTGCTCTTTTTCAGGAAAATCACTTACCCAGCACACATGCAAACTCCTCCTTTGCTAGCATATCTGTAATTAGCAAAGAATGCCAAGCCATAAATATTTATGCACAGATGGGATCCTGAAGTACCTTCAGAAGCTCAGCACAGGCCTCAATAGTCAGATTTCTCAAGCAAGCTTTGATACAAAACCTGCAGGTTCAGGAGGACTTGTCAGAACACCCTGCTAATCACCCCTCTCTCAGGGATGCATTTCTCACCCAACAAGGGATGTTACAATCACTCGCGAAAACCCCACAAAAAATGCCTGTGCTTCATTACCTACTTTTCATTTGAATTCTTCACAGATCTTGCCAGATCCCTTCACCTCATTAGCACAGGTCTCTGCGTGCTGGGGCAAAAAGTCGCCTTCTGTGCAGCTGACAGAGTCTGAATGTTTCTGGTTTTGTTTCAAACCTTTTCTGAAATCAGGTATGTTTTTCTTGCCTGTGCAATTTTTTTTTATTTCTTCCCCCAAAATTTTGCTGATGTGATGCTGGAACCATGGCAGTTATGTCATCTAAAAAGCTTGGGATTAGGCTGGTCTGAAATGCCATGTCCAGACTATTAATTCAAATAGAGTCAGGGCCCGTTCTCTGGCTGAAATTGGTAGGTACAGTTTGGCCACCATCAAACCCTATCCGTCTCCAAACGACTGTGTCTCCTTCCAAAGTGCTGATGGAGAACGGTGCCTAAGCTGTGCTAACTCCCCCGGTGGGGCCAGGAATTGGCCAAGAGGGTGTTGGTTGTCCTGGGCCAAAGCCACACCAGGCTCGCTCCTCTGCAGCACACATGATTGCAAGCTCAGTATCCAGGCACCGGCCCCATTTAATTTAAACACAGCTAATGAGATCACGCAAAACACAGGTTAACATTTCCCAGCCTGATCTGGGAGCAATTAAAAGCTGGCTTATGTATGGCATGGTGTCGGTAGGTGAGCTTCCCATTGCACCACTGTCTTCAGTGCCTGCCTTAAGCACCCAGGTCTGAAGTCTTTGCCCACGCAAAGAGCTCCTGCTCCCTCTGGAGGGGCAGGCAGAGAGGGGACGAGTCCCAGTATCCCATCGGGACAGAAGGATGGCTGCAGACAGGAGCAGGAGCAGCCCACCCACCGCCAACAGCGTGAGCTCAGCGTTGGCAAAGGCCTTCGCTGGCACCTGCAAAAACCATCTGCAACTGGGACTGCCAGCAAGGAGGAAGGAGCCGGAGCAGCAGCATCCCAGCAAGGCAGCAAGCAAGGGGGAGAGGGGAAATGCTCTGCACCCAGGGGGTTATGTTACACTGACAATAAAGGGGGAAGGGAATAAAAAGTCCTAGGAGGCCTCTCTGGCAAGTATTAAGTACGAAAACGCTCTGGTCTCACCAGAGCAAACAGAGTCGATAGCGAGATACTTACTTGGCCTGCATTTGTACCACACGATGAGGTATTTGCCGGTTCCAGGACACGGATCTGTGCCAAACAGCCGGCTATTGACGAGAAACTGGCAGCTCCGCCTGTCCTGGCACTCGTCCAGCATCTTCTGCAGCCAGGGATGCACACAAGAAACAGAGAAACAAAAGCACTTCAGTATCTCCACCAAAGGGATCGTCAAATGGAGACAAGCTGGAGAACGGCAAGGCCATCCTTGCCTCCTCAACTGGCCCCGGCACAGGGCAGGCCATGGTGCTCAACGCAGTGGGTACCGCAGGAGCCATGGACTAGGAGAGGACTAATTTATTTCTTTCCCTTTCATGCATGCAAAAGTGGGGATTTGCACTGGGACAGTCACAGAGATGTTGAAACTTGTGCATGCAATTTAATCGTAGTATAAGGCAGTACTGTCCCAGGAACAGCAGCTTTGAGGACATGGATCAGCCTTGACACTTAAAAGCAGAGACCCAAACTCTGCCACCACCATTCTGCTTTCTCTGGAGATGCACAATCATTTGGATTTCTCTGGAGATGCACAATTTCAACTGCAGCTTTCAAGAGAGCTCTTGTCTCAGTTACATAAAAGCTTTGGCAATTGCTGGTATTCCAATAATTAGTAGCTGTGGTGGGAACACTGCTATAGAGCCAACTTATTTTTTAATAGGGCTCACTCCTCTTCCCCCATGACTGTGGCATTCCTTTTAGCTAAACTCAGCAAGGGCCTGCGAGTTGGAGGGTCCTCCCACCGCCAGCATTTTGGGTCCTATCCCCTATTGTGCACTGCTTTTCCTCTAGCGCTTGCTCCCCACCTCCCCATTCATACCACTCATAAAAACTCCATCTCAGAATCCACAGGGGCAAGACATTCTGTCTTCTGCTAGAAAATAGCTTCATTAAGGAAGATTAATGATTTCTTTTAACCCTATGGTTCTCTAAAGCAGTAGTGGGGGGAGAGAATATTATTAAGTGGAGCAATAATTAAGTTTTAAATTCAGCTGGATGGCTTAGGTGGTATTTATGTACTCCTGTAGAGCCCCTAAAGCGCTAAAATTACCATAATGTTTGCCTGACACACATGAACCTGTCAGAGCATTTTGAGACCACAGAGCGAGATAATCCACCGGCCTCGCTAAGTCCCTGCGATACAGAGCTGTGAATTCCAGTCCCAAAACAATTAATTTTCACTTGCAAGGAGGCACTGGAAAATCCTTTCTCAGAAATTCCCCTAGAATCCCCTGGTCTGTTTTGTCTTCTCCCTGTTCCCTTTTCTTACACCCACCTCGATATTTGGGCTTTCCCACAATCTTATCCCTGTGCCATTAACATAAAGGCTGTTCCTTCTCTACCGTGCACCACCCAAACCAATTTTCTCTCTGCCTCAGTGACTACTCTCTGTTTTTGAGTTTTCCCTGGACATACTATATATAATCTTTAGCATTATAACTCTGAATGTCACCCTCCGAACGACAGGAACAACAGCTGTTCCAGTTTCAAGTGCAATTTGAAACTGCCTCATTTGCAGTTGCTCGTAACTTCCTAAAGCTTTCACCTTTTGGGCTGACACATGCAAGAATTCATGCCTGCCTCAAGCCTGACCTTTATTTTAAAGTTCAAACTAAGACAATTCAGGCCTTTTCTAGCAAGCAGAGAACATATGCTGCTGTTTTCCACTTACAAAGGTAATAAAATGCAGACATCTCATTTCAAAATACAGGGCTTAGGATGGAAAGGCTGAAAGGTGAACACTGAAGGAGGTGCCTGGGAGCATTAGCCCCAACTTGACCGTCACGTTAAAATGCATAGAAACAGCATATTCTTTCCTCTAGGCTCATAAGGATTGACTGCTCACTCAGCATGTGAAATTTAATTTAATGCAAAATCCAATGAGTTGCAAAGGAATTTAAGCGAGGCCTCTACACAGATACATCTTTTGATCTCAAAAGGCAAAGAACAACTGGAACAACTCTCGAGTGCTTCACATATGGAGAGAAGTCCTCTCCAGTTTGCTGTGGATCTGAAAGGATTTGCTGGTACTGGACATCCATGGCCGTGTTTACACCCAAGCAGTGCTACGAATATGGAACAAAGGGAAAGAAGCAGCACCCCGAATGTTTCCTTTCCCACAAGGGAAGTTTTCTGCCCTCAAAGGCAGCAGACTCGGGTTTTGGTCAACAAACCTGCTCATACCAGATGGGTGGGATTTTCAAAAGCCTTCAGCATTGTGTAATAGGTGCTATTAAAACCAGTGAGAAAACCACCCTGGGTTTCAGCAGAGACTGCGTTAGGCCAACAAGAAGCCCTTTCGAAAACCTCAGCTTCAATGCCTAAGCAACACTCGTTCATCTGTCCTTAGGCTCAGCACCAGGAGCGAAGGCAATTACCAACCTCAGAGAACGATGAACACGGGCAGCCTTCACATATTGCCGCTTTGTCTTGCTCTGCTCTAACTTTTGGCAGCTCTTGCTTACTGCGTGTATTCCACGTAAGTAAAACCTCCTGAGTTTACTTCCTGCAGTATGCAAAGCAACACAGAGCCCTAGGGAGAAGTTTGTACCTAAATTAAGGAGCAAAAGTCATCCATGCCATTGTGAGACCATAGAAAAAGGGAAGTGTTCTTGAGGTTGAATATGCCTTTTACTAATTGGTTTTAGTGTTTAGCTACAGTTTCAACTTAATTTGATAACAGACATGACTCTGAAGTTATTTCATGGGGGGGGAGAAATCAATATTTCCTTTTCATTCACGTAATTCTAATGTGCATTCCCCTCACGGGCAACGATTTTCCTGAAAATATAAAAAATCATTAAGATTTCTGATTTCCTGCAGACTGTTTGAGTAAAGTCTTAGATGTAATGAAATATAACCCTAAAGAGTAAACTAAAAAAATTTGTTCAATGCTCAGTGAAATACATCAGGAAAATTACAAAGAAAATTAGAAAAGGTTGACTGTGCCATGTTCTTGATTAAAAATAAAGAACAAAGATGCTACACCAGCCCTAACATCAACTAAAAAACGTGTGCATACGATTTTTACTTATCCTTGCATACACAGAAATCTTCCCCACTCCTTTCATCAGTATGTGCTATCCACCAGCATCTTCTTAAACACAGTGCAACACAGCGACTCTACAGAACATGAGTGACAAGATGATCCACTACAGCGACACTTTCCCTGCAGGTCCAGTGCATCTGGTGTTTACAGGGGGCCTTACAAACCAAGACCTTGGCTTTCTGGTCTTACTCTCAAAAATCATATTTCTAGGCAGTATCAGAGCTCTGGCAGATGTCAGATGTCATTTCTGAAGTACTTGCAGGTGATCAGCTAGATTGACACCAGGAAGGCCGTGAGTTTACTTGGTAGGGAGGGAATGTCCTGAGCTCACATGGCTTTTGCTTAATGGCTGGAAAAACTTAGGCAACTCATTCTACATCTGCCTTGTTTTTCTGGCTGTCACTGTCAGCTGTAAAGGTGGGAAAACACAACCACAAAACCAAAGAAAAAGAGGCCCACAAACAATCTGAACTTGCACAGAAATAGCAGTAGACATGCAGAATCATCCCTAACCGGGATATATAATCAGCTGTTTATCTCATTGCCATCCAGTAGACCCCTCACTAATGCAAAATAAAGTCGCATTGGATTAGATTATATTATAAAAATCACTCCAACTGAAGAAGGTGGAGGAGGAATTCCTGTCTGGCATGAAAGGGGAGGGAAGACACATTAATTGCATTGTGCCATTTTATAATTGCATTCCAGTGGTAAATCAAGCCTGAGGGCTGACAGCCAGTGCTCAGGAGGGAAGTTGCGGCTGTTTAAACCCATTCCATTCTCTGGTTCATGATTGAGCTAAGAAGCTGCAAGATTTAGAGGAGATAAGAGAGCAAGAAATGTGAATTCAAGTAAAACAAACACTAATCTAACCCCTCTGATTTATGCCCTGGATTAATCTCACTGTGGTGACCCAGGTCTTAAAGCAAGGGCAGCCTCAAGCTCAAAACCATGTCTTTCTAGTGGGCATTGCAGATGAAACACATTTCTCGTGCTCATTTTGTTGTGCTCATTAGCTAAGTAATTGCTTGTGCTCATTAGATAACAACCTTTTAAATCTGGAACTGGATGTGAGCTCTGCAAGAAGGCTGTCCTCAGCCATTCCCAAGGGTGCACTCATTTTTAGTCTGTCTCTTCAAATCACTCTTCAAGAAGCTCTTCCCCTGCACACTTAAAATAAACCACAACTGAGCTTAACACCCAAGGCAATTAAACTTATCTCAGTTCTTATTCCCTTGTAGTAGTTCATAGATTCAACACACTTAGGGTGAAACTTTGGACCCATAGAAGACAACGGTGAAACTCAATGGGAACTTGGATTTTGCCACAGGGCTGCTGTCTGTACAGCCTCCATCATCAAAGGAACATAAGGATGACTGCAGGGCATGTCAGTCAGGCATGAAATTACACAGAGGAACCCCACTAAATAATTGCCCAAATTGTATGTTGCTGAGGAGAATTACTCAGAGAGCAAACTGCATGAATGGATCAGAGCTGTGTGCAGTCAAACGAAGATGGACAGCGATTTGTACTAAGAATTTTACACAAGAAGATATCAATAATTTTAAAAAATATGATTAAGCATTTTTCGGTCAAATTCAGTCCAGGTATAGCCATTATGGTGGAGTTACACCAACACTTATATTGGTGCACGTCAATGAGTTTTGCAATGGGAAGAAGTAAATACAACAAACAAGGCAGGATGAATTCTCCCTACAAAGCCACGCAGCTCAATACATTCATAATGGCTTCATGTCACGTTTCGTTTGAATTTTGATACTCTTTTATATATCCCTGAATGTTGGTATTACTTTAAAACACACTTCAAACTTAGTGCTTTTAAGTCACAAACTTATTTATGTGTTCTTTTTCCAATTATCTGAAGATTGCATGTTCATCTCTATTCATTTGCGCAAATTACTGAAGTCCATGCAGTAAGAGGATTTTCCAAGGATCAGCAACAGGGAAGGAAAGAGTACAAGAGGAAGTGAAATCCTCGTTGATGGTTACCTGCCTATGGCTTCATCAAGCAACCTTCCCAGTCTGCTCCACTAGAAAGTAATTCAGCTTTGCCCAAATTACCGCATTCAATCTGTGCATCACATGAAGAAGAGATCAAAGGCCCTGAATCCTGACTGCTGATCTATGGCAGGCTTTAGTACCCTACTAGCTATCTCTTATCACTCTCCCATGGACCTTGCAACGCTCACAGCAGAGTCAGCAGGAGAGAACTATGCCCACGTGTTTGGTGACTCACATTAACACACCAGACTGTGAAATAAAGAGCTGAAAACTGGGCACACATTCCCTTTCCCAGCTCCACTACAGTAGTAAATGCCAGCAGGGCAGCAGGGCAGGCAGCAGTGGGGCTGGGATGTTAAAACCCAACAGCAAGAGTCACCAGAACTCCTCTGGCAGAGCCTTGAAAGGGCCCAGAGACAGTGATTCACAAAGAGCAGGGACATGCTCAGCAAATAGAAGGACCCGATAAAAGCTGCATTACAAATATCACCTAATTAACCATTACCTACATTTCCTAACAGTGGGAAACTTAATCTGTATGCGGGGTCAACTTCAAAGGGAGAGGAGGTCTAAGTTGAAGAAATACAAAAGGATGCATAACGAAAAGGCATGGGATTAAAGAAAGGGAAAGCTTAAAACACAAAGTGGAAAAAAATCATTGAGAGCAAACCATTACACTGTCAAGCAGGGTCTTAGTGGCAATGATGGAAGCCCCATGACTTGAATAGTTTAAATTTAGAGTAAACAAAGCATTAGGAGGCTTACAGCCTGGGGAGCAGTCCTGCCTCATCAGGGAGACAGGCTGCACTGGCCACCTCTGCCTCCAGTGTCTCTTCTTCTGCAGGACATAATCACACTGCTCTGATGAGCTATTTCAGTCAAGCCAAAGATTTCAAAGATACAGCAATTCAGACATTATCTATGACCTCTGCATCAAGCATTTCTTCTACTTGCAAATAATTAGCTGGGGGAGCTGCTTCCAGAGAGCTGTATTTCAGCCTGGGCAAGATTCATGAATGAAGCTGCACTGGTTCTGTGATTTTTAAGAGCAACTTCAGCACTGCAGTAACCTCTTCTGGACCCTGAACTCACTGCTCACCATCCTTTGCAAATTACTTAATATAGTCTGATGAAGAGTTGCCCGAACTGCTCTTTAATTCACTGACATTTCTGAGACTGAAACTTTCCTTGTTCAAACTGTCATTTGAACATTCCACTGTAAGCTGTGGAGATCTTCTAATATGCAATAAGACAAACAGTGAGTTCTCCTCCCAGTGGTACTGATGACCATTATTCTTCCTTTCTATCATTTTCCTCCCTCTTTCCCCTTGACCATCATCATCTTACAGACATTCAGAGTCATGAGAAAGGACCGTTTCTCTAAGTTTATACAGCACCAATACAGTGGGACCCTAATTCCTGTTGAGGCCACATAGAGCTGCTACATCAGTGGGACCGTACAATATCCTGTGACAGGGCATGGCAGTAGCCACTGTCCTTGGCCTACCAAGAAAGCTAGATCAGTTGAACCATTTTATTCTACTTTGTATTTTTCTCTCCCACAATCTTAATCCAGAATACTTGGCGAAAGTAAAACCCTTCCCAGAAACTATAGCACACACACGCCTTCCAGCCCCATAATTTTGTGATCAACAACTGGCCCATACTTTGAGAGTCATGAAGCTCCTGGAAAGTATATCTCATGTTTCTGCCACCAAAGAGGTCAGCTCCCCTTTGCTTTCTATCACATAAACCTTCCTGGTAGGTGCAAATAAAAAGGAGGGAATCCTGTGGTTAGCATGCAAGGAATCCGCTGCCCTTTGTATGGCTGCCTCATGCTGTTGGTTGATGACAGTTGAGCTGGTGGCAGCAAAGGTGTCTTGTATCTCACTTAAAGGACAAAAGGAAATACCACGTCAGCAGCACTAGTGATTCTTGTCACCAACGACTGGTTGTCCAGGAGAGTGTTGAAAGAGACCCAGACCACAGGCCATGCCTACACTCCCTCCCCAAACTGGCTCATCTTTCTAACAAGACGCATGACTCCACAGCACCGTCTAAGCGTACCTCGTCTTGGGGAAACAAGGCACACGGTAAAACATTGCCCTCTGAAGTGCAGCTTCCTGCAGATTTCAGTACATGCATCTGTTAGGACAGAAGTTAGCCTACAATGTCTTTGATAAATATCTGGGAGCAGAAACATCATGGATAAGTGCCCCTCCAGGGCTTTTTATTTTCCTTCTAAATAAGCTTTGCTCCAGGGCTTTGTTTTCCTTCTAAATAAGCTATGGTTTTACTTTTCTGCCAATTTACCAAAATGAGAATATTGCAGGTAATCTGCTGTAAAGTGTAATCTAGTTTTCTGGTAATAAGCAATAATTTTAAGCCATCCATTAAACATTCTCCCACACAGACCTTGAGTTGTTTACTGCTGAAAACAAGTGACATCAGGAATACTGATCCAGAAATGAGTGGCTGTGGAAAGCTTTATAAACTGGCCACTCCAAACCTCCTCCTCTTCAGCTGAGCAGCTTCCTTCACATATACACATGCCTCCATGTATTTTTGCAGGCACAAGTTGTGTATTGTGAGCTTGCCTAGGAGTGACTAGGTTTTTTACTAAAGGGATTCACTTATGAGTAGGCACTCATCATTAGGCAAGGCAGAACACTTAATAATCCTATTTGTCCTTTGTCCTCTGTGCCAACATTTATGTGTTCATACAAATAAACATACAGTGCTGCTGTATCTGTTTATCAGCTTCCTTATTTCCTCAGAGGCAAGACCTCATGAGATGTCCCCATGGCAGGGAAATGCAAATGTATGCAGTAGTGTGAGAGGTGAGAGAACCACAGCATAAGGGAGCCGCTAAAGCAGATGAGGATGGTCCCTAGCAGACCTCCTTGGAGTAAAAGGTGTCTCCAGATGTTCCTGTGTCTCCCTCTGCTGTGCAGCAATGTAATTTAGCCACTTCTCCATATTCACACTAAAAAATCAGACATTGTGTAGATTAAAAATGGGCTTGACCAACCCTATCTGGGTGACAAGAGATTACAGAGCAAAAGAAAAACTCCACTGTGAAAGCACAATGCACTGACCCACCAAAAATATTCAAGCTCTCAAAAATATTAGGTTGCATGCCTAGACCAACTGCACCTGCGCAATTGCTCCAAACAAGTAAAGGTACCTGGGAGTTACAGGTCATCGCAATGACACCAACACATATGGGACTATGTTAACGCAGCTCTGCACCTTCAGGACCCAAGCTAACATCTCTGTATGATCCTGCTCTGGTGATATAGACCTTCTAGGGGGCACACAACTCATCTCTCTGCATAAATTATGCAGTGTGGATAAAGACCCTGTTACTTATTGCCTACCATTTTCAGTGGCATGACTTCAACATGCCTGAGGGTGGTGAAACATTGGAACAGGTTGCCCAGAGAGGTGGTAGATGCCCCACCCCTGGAAACATTCAAGGTCAGGTTGGACCTGAGAAACCTGATCTAGTTGAAGATGTTCCTGCTTATTGCAGGGGGGTTGGACTAGATGATCTTTAAAGGCGCCTTCCAACCCAAACTCTTCTATGATTCTATGATAAATGACCCTTAATATTCAAGAATTTACTTCTTTGGGTGAAAGATGGATAGATTTTGGTCCTACCAGCTGTTCTTCCTGACCTACAAGCAAAAAAAAGAGATGGTTCAACAACCATAAAGCTCCTCTTCACAGACCTCCTCTGCCAAGGCATGACAGTTTGCACTGCATGGGTCCCTTTTACCAGAGCCACCAAGGCTCCAGATGTTCTTCTCTGTCCCCCATCCAGCCCTCCCAGCTGGGGTGAGGACACTGTTCTCCTTTACTTCCCAGTCAGGAATACCCTCTGCAGGACACCACAAGGAAAGTACAGAAGAGCCAATACCAGAGCAGACTGTTAATTAACAGCACTAGTGCCCCAAATTAGCTTTTATTATTAAAGGATGAGTGGGAACTTTCTACACTTCTGTCTTCAAAATATCTCAAAGATGCTTCACGAATCCAGCACAAATCTCTCTTTCCTTCCTGCCATATATCTAATGTGACTTGTGCTAACTCTGGGCTCCCCTGTTGAACCCAGTGGAGTGGGGGGAGTGGGGCGAGCTGTTTAAAAAGCAAATAATGTCTGGCTTTCAACACAACTTTATTTTGTTGTTCTGATCTCTCCACATGCGTGTGACTTGATCTAAAAGTTAACAAGAGACCAAACACATCAAAACTGAAATCCCAGTCTGAACGTCCAAATTCTTTGTGCATTTGGAAATCTCCCACTGAATCTGACATCATGGTGTTAGAATAACAGAAATGTGTAGTTTGGGGTCACTGCCTTAATGTCTCGGACACGCTCTCCCAAGTGGTCTGCATTTCATTTCAAACAAAAACAAACGACTAAAGCAAGGGATCCTGGCAGCCAACCACATAAGGCTGGATTACAGTGGTTGTCTCAGTGTAATCAACCCTTTCTTTTCCCTTTTTAAGATAGAAACAATGACTGAACTGGGCATTTACAGGGGAGAGAGCTTCTAAGTGGGAATTAACTGTTGCCCACAGGTAGTGTTTGCAGGGAATAGTATTAATAACTGTCCCTGACACTCCCCCCAGGCCACTCTCCAGAGACGCAGCAAATTTATACAGTCGTGGCTTTGATTAGACACGGTGATTTTATATACATAATTTTGAAGGGTTTGGTTTGGCTGACTTTTTAAATTACTGACAATCAGAATACACATACAATTGGTCCTGCCTGTAGCGGCCATATAGTTGAGTTTCAAAACCACAAAAATACACGCAATTTTCTTGTCCACAGCTTTCCAATTTTCCTACATATATGCATTTCCTACCAGCGAGCTGCAGGCAGCTTGCCATTCAACTTGTGGACTTTCTGGCTTACCCTTCAGAGAGGCCTCATCCCCTCCAGGATTGAGAAAGAAGACAAGATTAATCTCTGGCATTGGGACTGATCCTACCCTAGCCAAGCACAGCACACTGAGGTATCAAAGCCAGATTTGGGGGCACCAAAGAGGCACTGCGGATCTTCTCCAAAGAGACTCAGGAACTTGCCCAAGGTACCTCAAAAAATTTGTGGCAGAACAGAGAATGTCAGCTACTTTCCTAGCACATCTGCATCCCCAAAAGCGGGTGAATAGGAACATTCTGGTCTCAGTCATGTAACAAACTTACTGTACAAGAGATCTGCTGCAAGACGGCCTACAGGGAACACAACTCTCACTCTGACAAATAGGGGAGCTGTAATTACAAGCACTGTAAGTGTTGGAGGCAAAGCTAATGGGTAACAGCTCTGAGGACTAAGGAGCTAAGCTAGGCAGGTAAGGATTTCTTTTAAATCCCTCCTGCACATAAAACCAAGGCATGGAAAACCAAAGGGTATTTCTTCCCTGTTCTCAAGTTCTTCCAGATGCCTTAAGTGGGCCACTCACCCACAAGGGATGAGGCTAAGCACATAGTTATCAATCATGCTGGTAAATGAAATGTTTCAAGTAAGTTTTGCAGTAAATCAGTAAAAGAAAGAAGGGAAGGCTAGCCTCTGCGAAAGTCTTCAGTCCACGTTCTCCCACCCTAAACAACACAACTGCCTCTTGTCTGTCGCATTACGAACTTTCATTATTATATCTGGGAAAACCTTCCACTGATAAGGACCATGTCCTCCCATGCTACAACTCAGTCATTTGTTGTGCAGTGTTATGAGGGCAACTGCAAATCTGTCAGCTTAAGGGTTACACTACAGGCAAACACCAACCCTGTGCAATTTCTTGAGAATTTACCACTGACATTTGGAAGCCAAAGCACTCGTATCAACTTGAAAAAATGTTGTAAATTCCTCTTAAAAACCCTGGATGCAAGAGTGAGAAGTGATATGGGAAACTCTGGCCTGTAGCCAAATTATAAAAGAAATTATTCACTAGCACTGTAGGTTTATTAATCTAGTTGTGCTATAAATTTTTATTATGAGTTATTATTGATTCACAGCCATAAACACACTGGATGCTTCAGATCTTTGCCCAAAAGTTTTCACAGTCCCCAAATCCTGCACTTGGAAAGACTTGTGCTTACTTCAACATCCAGGAGGAGATCCCATTCATCTCATCATCAGCCAACTCATGTTTCTAATTTTAGTTGTTCCTACTGACAGCTGAGTAACACTGGCACCTTCCAAATAATCCACCGATTTGCTGACGTCATGTGTGCTCTTGGGAGGATACATATAGTCAACATCCCCTACGCAAATGGACAGAGCTGATTAACTACTGATGCTTGGGAGATTACAAGCTTAAGTGATGCATGATCACTTACAGTGGCCTAAGAGCCAAATGAGTCAGAAGTAAAACCAAGGATTCTCTCTGGGTTTCAAGTTACCAAAGTAAAAGCCTCTTGAAATAGGATTAGTTCTGAAGTAAAAAGAACACCACAGCAACTTCTGAATGTGTTGAAAACGCTAACCATTGGGAAGGAAAGCTATAAAAAAAAAAAATCTTCGAACCCAGTCAAACATAATGTGGTCTTGCAGTATAATTCTGTTTCAACCACATTCCTGAACTGTTATTGACTAGAGTCACAGCAAAATTAAGAAATTAATCAGCAAAATCTAATTCAGTCCTGTCTAAACTACGAAGATGAATTACCCACTAAGCTGTGTGAGATGTCATTTCTCCCACGCTGGGTAGCGCTGCTTAATATAGGTCTGTGCAGCACCAGCACAGACAGCTGCTGCCTGGTCAAGGAAAGATGAAGTCCAAAATTAACAGATCCAGTTTAACATGCAATACCTGAAGGGAAGTGCCAACGGAACAGGCAACATCTTCTTTAATTAAAGTTGCATAGGAGTGGGGGTAGCGAGAAGGACACATCTGATGACTTGGTACAATACGGCCATAAAAAGAAGACTGGATGCTGATGGTGGTTCTGTGAGGACATCTCAGGGAGACATATTCTCCATCGCAGGCATGGTCAGTGTAATTCTTTAGTACTTGTGATATGTAACCTGCAAAAAACACGACAAAAAACATTATTAGTGAAAGGTAGTTAATATTTAGGCGATTTACAGCACTGCAGTCTAGCAAGCACACAGCTAACAAGCAATGAGGGACGCAGATTTTATTACTCATCTCACACACATGCAAAGGAGACAATGACGTGGTGGGGGGGAGGCTTGGTGATTTGGCCTTCAGCCATGTTATATATCCTTAGTCCACTTATTTACATTGGCATAGCTATCAAGTTTACAGGAAATGCAGTTAGACCACATCTAGATACCACATGCAATTTTTGGCCCCCCAATACAAGACAGACATCAATAAAGTGGAGTGAGTTTAACAGATGGTTGGGAGCTAGAGCACTTGCCCTGTAAGGGGCTTGTTCAGCCTGGAGAAGAGACAACTTTTGGGGAAACTAACAGCAGCCTGCCAGTATCTACAGGGAGGTTATCAAGGAGATGGAGCCAGGCTCTTCACAGTGGTGCATGGTGGGAGAATGAGAGAGAACAGAGACAAGATGAAACAAGAGTTTCAGACCGGGTATATGGAGCAACTTTTTCACTGTGTGGGCAGTCAAGCAGTGGAGCAGACTGCCCAGAGAAGTTCTGCAGTCTACATCCTTGGAGGTTTTCAAGACCTTACTGGATAAAGCCCTGAGCAACCTGGTCTGACCTTCTAGTTGACCATGTTTTGAGCAGGAGGTTAGGCTAGAGAACTGAAGTCCCTTACAACCTCATGTTTCCATGAACTTATGATCACGGGCAAGAAAGGCCCAGACACAGAACCACTAAGGGGAATGTTGGGGTTACAGTTGGTTGTATGAGGTCCTATTTCATCATGGCACACCAATCACATCTTTGATCTCCCTTCACAATATACCATTTTAATTCTTCTGGTTGTACCTTGTGTTGTAGGCCTTCGAGACAAAAGCTTTGCTTTCTCTCCAATTCTGCAGTTTCAATCTTTTTAAAAGGAAAAGAGCATGCAGAACCAAATCTCTCCTTGTTTGTTAGAGGATGACGTTATCCACACTAATAAAGTTGTTAATAAGAATAAAGCATGGGGACAAAGCCTCGTGTGCTGGTTTTGGCTGGGATAGAGTTAAATTTCTTCATAGTAGCTAGTATGAGGCTATGTTTTGGATTTGTGCTGAAAACAGTTGATAAAACAGGGATGTTTTTGTTACTGCTGAGCGGTGCTTACACAGAGTCAAGGCCTCTTCTGCTCCTCACCCCACCCCACCAGCGAGGAGGCTGGGGGGGCACAAGAAGCTGGGAGGGGACACAGCCAGGACAGCTGACCCCAACTGACCAAAGGGATATTCCATGCCATATGGCATCATGCTCAGCATATAGAGCTAGGGGAAGAAGAAGGAAAGGGGGGATATTCAGAGTGATGGCATTTGTCTTTCCAAGTAACCGTTATGCGTGATGGAGCCCTGCTTTCCTGGGGATGGCTGAACACCTGCCTGCTGATGGGAAGCAGTGAATGGATTCCTTGTTTTGCTTTGCTGGCGTGTGCGGCTTTTGCTTTACCTATTAAACTGTCTTTATCTCAACCCACGGGTTTTCTCACTTTTACTCTTCTGATTCTCTCCCCCATCCAACCGGGGGGGAGTGAGCGAGCGGCTGGGTGAGGCTTAGCTGCCGGCTGGGGTTAAACCACAACATCTCATTAAAGTTAGCTGAGTTAAAAGGGATGATTGCGGTCAGGTTGCCATGGCAACTGCCAAACAAATCCTGACTTTGCCACACTCAAGCCTGAGGGGAAACCACTGTGATGCTGATATAGAGACATCTGTGCAGGGAACTCTATAGCATGTCCAATGTCAGCGTCAGCCATGGTGCCATTCAACCCTGCAGACTTCCTCTCTGTAACGAGTTTGGAAGTCCCCTTCCCACTACTGGCCACCAACACAAGTCTACCTGTAGCAATCCCACAATGCCCTGTCCCTGTCTTCTTCGACCTCATTTCTTAAGAAATGGTAGAGTCTTTTCTTAAGAGGTAGAGCAGAGAGAAAAGACAAAACCATCAAGAGAAACAAGTAATCCCTAGACAAATTCCTAAAAGGGAACCTGAGGTATATCTCAGACTTGTTTTTAAAAAATAGCTAAAATGTGACTATTCTCTTGGTAGCCCAAAATCATAGAATAATTTAGGCTGGTACCTCTGCAAGTCATCTAGTCCAACCTTCTGCTCAAAGCAGGGCCAACTTAGACCAGGTTTCCCAGGGCCTTGTCCAGTTCTGAAAATATCTCCAAAGATGGGGCCTCCACAACCCCTCCGGGCAACCTGTGCCAGTGCTTAACAACTTTCACAGTGAAAAAATTTTTCATTATATGCAGTTGGAATTTCCCCTGTTATGACTTTTGTTTGTTCCCTCTGGTTCTTTCATTGTGCTTTTCAGTGAAAAGACAGGTTCCATTTCCTTTATACCATTAGGCAGTGTAAAACAGCAATTAGATCCCACTCTCCTTATTCTTTACTTCTGCTGGATGAACAGACCAGCTCCCTCAGTCTCTTATTATTTATTGTATGTTCCAGTACCCTTGCCTTCTTGGCAGCCAAAGGGACTCTCTCCAGATTCTCAACATCTTTGCTATATTGACGGCCCAGCTTGGTATGCAGTTACCCTTCACTGCTGCAAGGTGCACTGCTTCCTCACGTTCATCATCCTGTCTTCCAAGACATGATAATGCACAGAGAAGCACAATTCATGTCGTTTGAGAGAATTCATGTGACTTGCTCAGAATCATTTCAATGTCAACTCTAGCTATCCTTGCAGATGCATCTGTAGGGTATATTTACTCCACTAAGTTAAACACTCCCAGGGCCTTTTCTCTGTCCCTAAGGCCATATCCGGCAACTTCCTCTTACTCTTCAAAATAGTATGGCTTCATCCAGGCTTTTACTGGGAGTAGTTCTTCCATACCAACACTGAAACCTAGCTCAGGAGTTGTGTGAAAGAATACTGGTCCAAACAAATTTCAAGGTGCCTAAAACAACTATAATCATTGTTCTTACAGATAACCAACACACAGTAATTCAGCTTCAGCATTCAAGCTGCCACTATGAGGGCTGGATTCTCTGATTTCTCTGAATTTCAGTCTGTAGTTCTTATTTAGCAGTTCTTTTGCTGCAGTGCCTCAAGGTGTGTGCCAAATAGATATTTCCTCAAATCAACATATTAATTTCCAAGTCCCCAGGGCAGCATTTGCTTATAAGATAAAGGCTGAGACACAGCTCCAATAATTAGAGTAAGCAACAGGGCTGCATCGGATCAGGGAACAGCACTGTTTAATTTAGTGCCTTTATCTCACTTGTTCAAGGAAGCGCTCTGGGGATAAAATGACCTACTGGAGTGCCTCTCCTTTCCCAGCCAGTAGAATACACGCTCTGTGTGATGCTGCACACCTAGTCCTGGAGTCAGATCAGCTCTTCTCCCTCAAAAGTAAGGCAACCATAGAAGATGAGCATCAGGAAAAGCAAACTACAAACGAAACCAGAATATAACACAAACCATTAAATCCCACTTTCCACGCTGTTACTCCAGTGCATTAGGACTTTTCCCTGAGGCTGACCTATTAGGGAGCCAGAGAAATACAACAAAAGTGCTGTCAAGACTCTACTGGCTCCTCTGAATATTCAATTATTCTATCAGAACAGCCATCCTAGAGCATGCCTTTCCTATTACCAATTCAGGATCAGGGAAGGTTTCCACCCCTGCAATTAGTGCAGATCACTTGTTGAAACAACTCCTTCCTCTCGTCTTCCATCAGCAATCTCAAAATAACTTGAGTTCGTTCAAGCTCAAGATATTGAAGGGATTGAAAGCTTTGACGGTGACTGACTGGCTAATAATAAACAAAGCACAATGTCTGAAACATCTGGCACTGACCACTGTCAGAGAGAAGATACTGGATTAGGCATGGGCATGATCAGGGATGACATGATGTTCTTCAAAGAGCAAAAGGAAGTGGCTGCAGAGAATTCATGCTTTTCTTTTTTCCTCTTAAAATGTGCCAAATTTGCACTACATTCATTGGTAACTCTTTTGAAAGTGTTGGCATTTCTTTACCCATTGATTCATGGTTCAGTAATCCAAAATCTGAATTGTTTTCAGCATCTTTACTGAATTTTTGGTAACAAGTCTCCAGTGACCTTTTGTACCATTAGATGTGGTACCAGGGAGGGAACTACTGGGGTGCTCTTTACTGAATGAAATGCATAAACGTATAGCCAGTGGCACGTGTTTGAGGACTTCAATGGCACTTGTACACCAAGGTAAGAATCACTTCATAAGTACACAAGGAATAGCTTACAGAGCTCATTGACTCTTTCCTGGCAAGCATGAAAAAATCTCTTTTGGATGGCTGCAAGAAACTATTTTAGTTTAGTAAAATGATACAGCAGGTCACTGATCAGCTATTCATAGACCACAGAATATGACAGTCAAAAAGCTGAGATGATAAAGGTATTACCAAATGATCTTATCACTCCCCGTCAAGTATATTTCTTTGCATTACTATCTGGGATATAAGCTACAGCCTTACAAGTGACCACTCCAAACAAAGATAAGGCAGGCCATTATTAAAGATGGCCAGAGATATTTGCCACTCCTTTATTCATTCTCAAATTCTGGGATGTGAAATCACCACCGCTGTAGGATCCAGAACCTGAAGGCAAGCAGTTATTTGAGGAAAATATCCCAGCTGTACTGCCACAGTCGAATCTACTCTATTTTGTCATGGTTCATCTTGGAGTGTAAGTGACATCAATTCTCATGATTTTATCAGGAAATTTTTTGGTGGTTCATTTATTAGCCTGTCCAGGGAATACAATGTTAGAGAGCAGGTGGTAATTTGAGCTTTTCATAAAAATATATATTTCAGCTTGAAAGCATGCTGAAAGCATAAAAGAAATCTAAAGCATTAAGCCCACCAAACTTTTTCCAAATGCTATACATTTTGAAAGTCTGGGATAACAAAAACAATCTCAAAACTTCTGGATTTGGCAATTCTCTTTTCTTAAAGATTGTGTCGAGGACATGGAATCTTTGCTAGTGGGCATCCATACTCCCAAATTAAACCAATGTGTAGGAGTCGAGTGCTAAACACCTCCTTGTTTCAAAAGACCAATGTCATTACCAAAGCAGGGATTTACACTCTGAAGACAGAATAAACAACCAAAAGAAGCGCCTCACAAAAATAATAGATCATTCTTCTCTCTAATGAGAAGGAAATGTTCCTTTCAAACACCAGTTCCAATTTATTTTTCCAAGTCCAATGTTTGACGCCTATCAGTCATCAGCAATTACTCTCCGCTACTCCTAAATACAGCCCTTAACGCTGACTGTAACTCTATCCCACCCAGCAATACCAGTTCCCATGAACCATTTTCACCATTGCCTCTCCAGGGAACTGTTGCTCAGTTCTCATCCAACAGCCAGTTCTAACCCTTAACACCTATGTGGACTAGCGAAAAATAACAGTTTCATACAGAATATCATCATTTTACAGGTATTGTAAATCTAAACATCATCTTTTACTTACTGTTATAGAGCTACAATCCTGCCTTTTTGAAACCACAGCAACGGATGGAGTGGCTCACAAAAGCACAGGTGATATAAGAGCTTTCCTCCCAGCCCGATGTAGGATAATAGCAGAGTATACACTCATTCATATATCATCTTTAACCATGGTTGTCTAAAAGTGGTAAGCCCTCTTCTCCTTCCACTAAGTACAGTTCTAGCTTTGCTTGACAAGGCACATAGCAAGACACCAGCTCGCCAGTCATCAGAAGACAAATTTCAGCTTTCACCAGGAAACATCTCTGTGGGTGTGTGCTGGAGGATTAGAGACAATCACAATAAAACTAACCCTGTGTACAGTTTGGATATGATCCGAAACCTCTGATAAATTACAAGGAAACTCAAAGGGGTTTAATGGTTAATTAACTACTACACATAATTCAAGCCAGAGCTTCATTAATATCTGCATTGAGCTTTATCTAAACTATAGTAACGTCTTCTTAAAATATCCCATTTTGAGCTGTTGTAGTTACAAATATAGAAGTGTATACATACAATTGAGAAAAATCAACATAATGAAAAAAGAACATCATACTTAGAAACAAGAAATTTCCCATTATCTGAAACACGTGAAGTTCAGTGCAATTAACTGTGTTAGTGAATAAAACATTGCCTTGCTCCTGATTGACACAGATTCTTTTACTTTTTAATCCTCTTATTTTCCAGATCTATATTGTTTTTCCAATATCTACTGTTATTTTCTTCTAGTTTCCTCAGCTTCCTTGCAGATATTTTTGAGACTGTAAATGTGAAACAGAACTTTCTTCCAAGAGAGGCCTTAATCAGGTGCTTTTCTGGAGCTCAGACTACCCCTAGACCAGACTGTTTTTCAGATAGGCTGTAGACTGGAGAATTTCAGCTTATTCTTTATAGGCAGAACACTGATACTCACAGCATCTCACAGAAAGAGTACTAAGACAGTGGAATAGAATAACACGCCACGAGGACGGGCAAACAGGGCTGAAATGTGACCCCAGGCAAGGCTTGAAGCCAGAGCAAGTAACTGAATGGATGCATTTCATACCAGGCATTACTGATAATCCTGTGGTTGCAGGAGTAAAAGCAGCTCTCTCAAATCACAGAGCGGCCTAGTACGGACAAGTGGGGTTTGTTTTGCTTTGTTACTAATACTGGAGATTAAAACTTGCTATTACAAACCTTCTACAGAGAGATTTGCTTTCACATCGGCTACTTCCCAACCCTTTCACCTTTCAGATACCATACAGCACTGGAAAAACTTGAACATCTTGTAAGCATACTTGTGAAAATATTTTTATTTTAAGTCAACAGTTCCTTGCCCACTATCTGATCTTCTGCACCGCAGCTGCGGCTCCAAACAGTATCCAGTGTTAACTTAGAAAAACGGCTTTGAAACGAGAGTGAATTTAGAACTGCAGCTGAGTGCCGGCAATTCAGGGCTAAACAAGGTAACATTTTGTAAATGCTGAGCAGTATTTCCTAGGTCTCCTTGGGTTTGCGTAAGGATGAGAAGGTAGTGGAAATCAGATTGGTCAAGGCTAGGGGTGACAGGAATAAAAATATGGTGGTTTTCAACTCTGCAGGCTTGAATCTAACTCCGATACTAGTCAGGATTATTGCTAATTATTCCCTTAAACTTCCTAACTGTAAACTCCTATAGAATTTAATAAAACACTACAGCTCTTCCACAGACTGTTGGAATAACTCTGGAGAATTTAATAAGCAACTCCAAATGCAAGTATTTTGGGTCTAGAACTTTAAAGAATTGCTCTAAAAATTCAATACAAAAATTTTTTTTGCTATTTGAACATCATCTTAGATGTTTTTCTTTGAATGTCCCATGAGTCTATGGCTTCTTGAGATCTTACTTTTTTCTAAAATAAGTTTTTAAAGCCCTTATGGCTATGGAGATTTTTTTTTTTTCTGATCTTTCACATTTTGAAAAGGCAAATGAAGAGAGTTAAAAATGGGGGGGGGGGGGGTTAAGCTTATCTTTCTAGAATCAGGGAAATTTAGCCTGGAAGGGCCTCCTGCAGGTCATCTAGTCCAAACTGCTACTCAGAGTAGGGCCAATATCAAAGTGAGATCAAGCTGCTCAGTGCTTGGTTCAGCCCTGAGCAAGGACAGCCAAGGACACGGATTCCCCAGCCCCTGAAACACCCGTGCCAGTGCTTCGCCACCCTTCTGTTTAACATTTTTGTTTTTCAAATAAGTACTCAGCATTTCCCATGTCACAACTCATGTCTGTGGCCTCTTGCCTTTTTATTTTGCACCTCTGAGAGGAGTCTAGATTTGGTTTATGTATAACCATTTTTAGAAAGCAGAAGGAAGCATCTGGATACCCCCTCAGCCTTCTCTTCTCCAGCCTCCCCTCCTATGCCAGGCACTCCAGCCCCAAACCATCTTACTGGCCCTCCACTGGACTCCCTCCAGTTTGCCAGTGTTTCTTTTATGACCTTGTACCAGTATCATGACCTGTAATTCAAGGGGTTGACCATCCAGTACCTCTAGATTTAAAGAGTTTTTTTTAAAACTCGTGTTTCACTAGCTGTATGGTTGCAGGCAGGCAGCCACGATGTTGAAGGAAATTTGGCAGTACAGAGAATTTGGCTGGAAGGAGCTGCACCAGGACTTCGCCAACTTGCAACCCTCTCTCCAGCTGTTTATTCCTGCTCTCATATTTTAGATCAAAGCCCTTTTCACTGGTTTGTGTGCACATGCATCTGTGGGGATCTCAGTGCCAGCAACCGGAGTCAGACCACAGGTCAGAGGGCCCGTGTGTCTGTCCTGCCAGCAACCGGAGCAAGCGAGGGTGTGCATATTGTGTGGGTATGTATGTCGGTGCGTGATCACTAGTGAATATCAAGCTGGACTAGCTGGCATGTAGAATAAGAGCTTTGGGAGCCAACTAGGAAGGTGGCTGGGCCAGTTATTGGAGAGACCAGACAGCCTGTGAGCTGGCTACAGGAGAGACCAGGAGGTCCATGCCAGCTACAGGAGGACCAGGAGTGAGGGAGTCAACAGAGAGAATTGCAAAGTTACTACTGCATAGACTGTCTTAGGCCAGTTACTGGGGGATCCACACTGTATGTTTGCACGCACGTTTTCTACTGTCAGGCTTTCATCCTGATCAGCCAGAGAGGGCAACAGGATAAGGCCTCTGGTGCTGTTTGTTTTGTGTGAATGCTGAGTGTTTCTGCCTGTGTTGATCTGCGTG
Source organism: Platalea leucorodia (assembly GCF_965183815.1). NCBI lineage: Eukaryota > Metazoa > Chordata > Aves > Pelecaniformes > Threskiornithidae > Platalea > Platalea leucorodia. The sequence continues at coordinate 120,435,006 of NC_138825.1, read as the reverse complement.
GCCAGCCACACACACATCTCTCTGTCGGGAACAGATGCTCAGCATCACTACTGCCTGGACCTGGGAACACAGGGTTGTCGCTGTCTTGCCTCTATCAGGCTACCAGATTTGGCAGCTCCTAACACCTCCCACTAAAAATTCCGTGTGTGTGTGTGTGTGTGCGCGCGTGTGTATATATATAATATATTTATATGCAGACATACATACACGCATATGTTAAAAAAAAAAAAACAAACAACTTTGCAGAATATTTTACCTAGTTTAAGTTGCAAGAGAAGCCTGAACCCCATTATAACTGTGGAGTTCATTTTTTGCGGTGCTAAATTTCTTAGAACACTTTGTTAAAATAGTGTTATAGCATTATAAATATTAATGCATTATATAATTAGTGTTACAGCATTATAAATATTAATTTCTTACTTTAATTGTAAAAAGTATAATTTAGCATGCATTAGTATGTATTATGTGTCAATTATATAAAGTATATTGCACGTAGCAAAATCATTTTTATAAAATATATCTTACAGCATAACCTAAAGATAATTACCAGGCCGCCTTGGGAAGCCCTAGGGGGTTTGTTCAGTACTCAGAGAATGAGAGCTGCAATTTTGACAGAGATTTAATGTATACTTCTTACAGCCCAAAAAGGTCAATTCCACACACTATAGACAAGCTAGGCACTATTTCATTCTAGAGATACAGCTGCAGTAAGCGTTAAGGTCTTCACTTTATAGCTGAAGGAACTACACGGGTGATACCTCCAGAGCAGCTTCAATTGGCTCTTTCTCCTTGGCTCTCAACCAAGTCCTTTCCAAAACACAGCCATCACACAAATAAATCACAGCGCTGCTCACTGTGGCCTTGCTATTGCATTCTAAGTAGTGATAAAGAGCTCACACCACCGGGGGTCATGTAGCCCTTCTAAATTAAGTTATAACAGATCTATTTTATTGAAAGGACAGTTTTCTCTAGATGGCTTATATAGAAGAGATTTTTAACAGCAAAACTACAGTGATATAATTAGGCTGCCATAATGATACCTATATAATTTTCCGTAGTAAATGTAGTCACACGGGGGGACACTTGCATAACTACCAATGCACCTTTGCTGGTAAACTTGCTCATACAGACAGGTTTCACTGGTGTTCATTTTGACTTCCAGTTCCACAATAACGTCCTTTTGATCCTACTCCTTCCTGTGACAATTCTTATGGAAAACAAATTTGACCTTGGAAATCAACATCATTACAAATCTAACATGCAAATGAAAAGACCCTAGATAAGAAAAAACAATCCCAAAGCTTGGTGTCTTCCAGCAGCCATAGGCAGCACTGCCTGCAGCAAAGTTTAAGAGCTCAAACAGGATCTGACCTGCTCCCAGGGCATGCTGATGCTCAACCTTTCCTACAAGCATCACTAGCACTTATTGCAAGAGACTGACAGCCCTTCTGCACCTTCTGGCCTAGTCACTAAAATTGCTGAAATTAAATTTGTGCCATTTCTCAAGGGCCAGGGACCAACTTATTCATGTTTTGCTAAAGCGATTAACCAGCGCAATATCCTTATGTAACAGGGAAAGGAGTCAGGAGCTGGATCCATGCACATGGGCTCAGCACACACTCTGAGCGCACTGAACATCTCACTACTTATTCAACAGGCCAAGAATATTTTATGGTGATCAACATCTTAGTTCACCTCCACCTAACCCGTGATATAGAATAGAATAGCATAGCGTAGCATAGCATAGCATAGAATTTGCACTTCCATGGCTGGTGCGGTCAATTTGCAAACAATCACTGTCACACTTTCTCCACGCCCAGGGGAAAAGCACCCTCTAAGTCTCTGAAGGCACCTCTTTATCTCCATCAAATCCTGTCTTGGGCCCTCCTTTGCCATGTCCCCCACAGAGAAGTCAATGCTGGTGAGCACAGTGCCCGACAGCGGTCTCTTGGTGCACCCTTATGCCCAATGAATGCACCTTTTGTTTTTTCCTCTAGTATTTTGAAAGCGTGGGGTTTACCAGTTCACTACATACCAAAGAAAATTCAGCCCCAAATCTTCTCTGGAAATAGGAAATATTCGACATCTGTCATGAAAGCAGATGCTGCATATCAGGGTCTCTGGCAAGGTCTGTGACAGCTCCTTCGTGTCCCCACGCTGAGTGACAGTGAGAGACAGAGCACCAACACGGGAAGGTTGGGGACTGCTCAGTTTGACCAAAACACAGACTTTCAGCATTGCAAACACAGGGGGAAGGGTTTGTTTCTGTATTAGAATCATAGAATCATAGAATCATAGAATCGTTAAGGATGGAAAAGACCCTTAAGATCATCGAGTCCAACCGTTAACCCAGCACTGCCAAGTCCATCTATACCATGTCTTCGAGCACCGTATCTATCCTTTCTTTAAATACCTCCAGGGATGGAGACTCAACCGCTTCCCTGGGCAGCCTGTTCCAATGCTTGACCACCCTTTCGGTGAAGAAACATGCAGCAAGGGAAATATAAATCAGGCTTGCTGTAACCACGCGCCTCTGCAGAGCTACAGCAGAAGCAGTGCCTAAAAGCAGCCTGGCCTTTGCCCACAGCTTCACTGGGAGTAACAGAGAAGTACCCTGTTACCACCCAAATTAAAAGAAAGCTTTTGCACAGCATATCACACTGGGACAAAGAAAACGGTTATTTGGCCACAGAAGTGACAGACAAGACTTTATGCACACTAACCAGTTCTTTAAGCAAATCAAGAACTAAGCCATGACAATCTGACAAGGGCTAAGAAACACCAACACTAAATAACCAGGTTTCTGCCCATTCGGGAGAACTTATTCTGACAAGACTATGAGTTCAGAGAGATGGCAGCTTTGTTTAGACTAGGGCAAATGGCAGGCGTGAAGGCAAAAGTGTATAACCCTACGGGAGCTGCTGCTAAAGCCATCACAAGCAGATGTGAGTGCTTTGCATGCAGTGCCAGAAGCCCGTTCTGGGGCTCTCAGAGTGACCTACACATCCCTGAAAAAAGTAGATTTCAACTGGCAGGTCAAAATGTTGAACAATTCCTGTGATCCCGGAGAGTAAATCTGAAATCCCGTTACCTTGCATGAAATCATACAGCATGACTTACATGTGCAAATACCATCTTGGCAGTGAAGAATTCTCCTACAGGAAAATATTTCCAATCAGGCTGTAGTCTCTCTCGCTGATTTTAACAAGCACTTCAACGCTCCAGTGGTCATTTTTATTAGAAACATTTTGTATTGCAAACTGTGAAATTCAAGGCCTCCCTCATCTGACGTTGTGTAATAAGGGTAGGGGATAGGCAATTTTCATGCTCAAGTAGGTCAAATCACTCTGGATTGCTTTGCCACCTAGCAATTTTTCCACTGAGGAAGGAAATTTTCTGGGACAATGACAAATTGTTGGCTGTGGTGGGAAGGGCAGCTACTGCTCACAAACATACGGTGTGAGCTCTGCTGAGACACTGTGGAGAATCCACACTTGTGGTTCCCCTCCAGACTAGAGACCTTCTGCTTAATTCTCCCAGAACTCACCTCCCAAGAAAATTCAAAAATTAGGCAAAAGCTTGCTTCCAACACTGAGATGTTAACATCTCCCTTTTCCTTCTGCTTTAAATTCCATATTTTATTTACTTATTCATATTCAGGATAGACTTGACAAATTTAATGAAAGCAACAGCTCTGGAATGAACCTGCATCCTTTTCCCCAGGACCTGCAATAAGAACTATGATGCTGCCCTCTACATGACCTTCGCCTGTGAAATGCATATTTCTCTTTGCTTTGGCCAGGCCTTGGCAGCTTTATGAACCCCAAGAGAGGAAATGAGGAGAGACTGAGACAAGATAGAAGAGGCTAAACAGTGAAAGGAAGAAGCAGAGTAGGGGAAAAAGAAGGCAATTAAAAAGGGAAAACAAAAGGAGACAGAGGGTAGAGTAGACATATTAAAAAAAAAACCACCAAACTCTTTCTCATTTGTTAATTAGAAGTGTGGTCTCAGGAGCTTATCCTGCCTGCAAGAATCAGCTGGAAGCATTGTGGTGGCTGGGGCACTTGAGTAAAGGCAGGGAAACTGGAGAAACGGAAAGAGAGCAGCCTTAAATTACTACAAAGGAGGAAAAAGAAAGATTTTGAGCAAGAATATCCAATTGTAAGAGCCCTCTCTTTATGTTCCCACATGGTCAAGCTCAAAATTATACCTGCTTGCAGAAAGGACTGTGTTACCCAGAGATAAAAATTATCCAGGAGAAGAGGGAGCTCAGACTTGCTACAAAAAGAGAAAAAGATAAGAAGATTAAAAAGTAGGTTTGCATGAATCTCCCCTGTTTTCTGATATGCCCTGTCTGTGATGACTTGGCTACAAACTTCAAATATTGCCTTAACAGAACGTGCAGTGTGTTGCGTATGCAACAGCCAGGCAAAACTGCCAGATCAGCATCTTCTGTTTAAGCCATTGACTTCAGCCAAGAGGGAATTCCTTATTCACCAGTAACTGGACAACTTAAAGCAACAATAAACGTTGTCAGGGTAGCAGGAATGATGATTTCAGAGGTAAACGTTTTTTAGTTTGATATAAAAAATACTAACAAGAGACAGGCATCCTTAGCATTGCCAGTTCGAGCAGTCAGGCTGCCCAACCAGCTAGAAGCTAACTAACCTCGACTTCCCACATGCTCCTCCTGGAAAAGGCATTGCAGGGACGGACAGGAAATTAGCACTTGGGAGTAAAGGCAGGATGGTCTCTGCACCTTGGGCTGAAGATCAAGCACTAATGCAGGAGCTTCCCTTCTGCCTGCTAAACCAGCTATACTTTCCTGGTGCTCAAGTAAAAAACATTGTTTGCCTCAAAATATCTCACCAATTTAACTGTAGTTTTATTTTTCCTGAAGAATCATGTCACTCGATCATAGAACCTATGGTATTCTTGATGGGGCTTTAAAAATTACTGGCTAAATTAGTTTATCCTGGTTTAGGCTTCATTATCAAGACCTATTAGATCCCTGTCCTCAGATTTTTTCTTTTTCACATTGGTGGGAAGGTAGCTTTGTTTCCTAGCTAGGCAAAGCCATAGCATGGAGGAAAACTTCGGCTTAGAAGACTGCCCCTTAGAGCCCACCACGCGTGGGGTTTAGCTACCATTTGAACTTTCTCCATAGAGTCAGTAGAAAGTAGAAAGAAGAAAGCACTGCCAGGTGTGAAACATTTTATTCTAAAGTAGACATCTAACTGAGAACAGGAGTAGAGGTGAGATAAACCACGTCTGAAACTGGTTTACCCCTCTCTGCTGACTGCAAAGGGAGCCCCATCTAACTAGCTCAAACATATTTTCATTATAGGTGTCAAAAGAAAGATGAGCTGAACTGTTCATTGTGTATCATAGCATTGAGCAATGCCTTCATGACCTTCTTCTGATAAGGGTTTCCCAAGGTGGAACTCACCTTGGGTAAGAAAGGTCAGTACAGTGGCAGCTCACTGCCCCGATCCCTCTGGGGTCCCACAGATGAATGAGGGTTTCTGTTACAGCAACGCAGTGGTTGCTAGTGCTCGAGCATGGTCTTTGGAGAGACTCTGGTGTTCTTCAGCTTCTGCTGTTCCCGAAGTCTTGCTGCCACCATAACTTTTGTCTTTAGTATCTAACCTTAAAGCGATTCCTACATAAAACAAAAGAAAGACTGCATTTGTGTAATTAATATAGAGGTTTAACCTACTAGTTTAGCTTCTCAGGACCAAAAGTCCATCCACAGACAGCTTCTACCTCTTCCCTGGTGCCATCAAGAAAGGTCATCTCTGGCTGCCAGCCTCAGGGCGAGAGAAAAGCTCCCAGCACACTTCATCTGGCATCACCCCTCCACCTCATTTTCCCAAATATCAGCTGAAGATGGTCCCATTTCTATATCCATGGGCAGGCCAGGAAAAAATAAGGACCTGCGAATGGGAAGTAACATAAGCCACAGAAACACTGGCGATAAAAAGAGATATAAATGCATACTGATTCTTAACCAGGAGCACTCAGGAGCACTTCAGGACATGACAAAGCGGATGAAAGAATACACAAAGAGAGGGAACTGCTTAGCCTGGAATATAAGTTAATAATAATAATGAAGACATCTGACTAACAGAGGAAAGACAGAACAGCCCCTTTCTACCACATCACCACAATCACCTCTATAAAGGCACTAAGTGAAAACACAAAAGGTATTTTTCCACAGGGTCCCTTTTCTCCCCCACCTCTTACTGAGGCCATTCCCCATATTTGCAGCTTCTTTCAAGGACAGAAATAATATTTGGCTTCCTTGGCAACGAAGAACAAAGAGACAATAGAAATCCGACAGTGGAATTTATTAAGCCGCATACTACACTAACCCCTTGTATAGGGACAGCAATCAGGCAGAGCAGAATGGCCCCAGCATAACAGCATTTAGAAAAGCTTTTTGGCTAAAAGCTATTTGCAGTGCTTTGACACAGAGCAGTTGTTTTGACTAATAGGCTAGAGAAGGGGATTTCTTTTGCAGAGTAACACTTTGAAGGGCTCTTTTCCTCACAGCTGTAACAGCAACTACATCCACAGCACACGTTTTCCTCCTACCTATTGTATTACATACCAAAACACGTCACAGGCCAAAACAGTTTCAGGGGTTTCGGCTGCTGCTAAACTCGACGAGAACTGTGCTCATATATGGACAGCATTACAGCTGAAGGCTGTGATTAAACTATAAGACCTGGGAGCATTCACTCCCAGCTGTATCCCAACCCCATACTGGAAGCAGACACACCACATCCCTCTCCAGAAAAGGTGATTTTTTTTTTTTTTTTTAAATTCGTAGACAGCTTAGATTGATGAGTATCCCCCCCGACATTATCCTGGTATGGGACAGGACAGGGAACAGCACCCAGTTGAGTCTAATGTTATGCTTTTCTGTTACATTAAGGAACATTTCTGAATCTGTGTATGTCATCTGCATATTTTGCAGATGATACAGAACTGGAAGGAGCAGTTGATAGACCAGATGGTTGTTCCATCATTGAGAGGAACCTGAACAACCTGGAGAAATGAGCAAATAGGAATCTCATTAATTTTAACTAAAGGGAAATGCCAAGTCCTGCTCATGGGGAGGAGTATCCCCATGCATCGTTACAGGCTGTGGACCAACAGGCTGGAAAGCAGCTTTGTAGAAAAGGACCAGGGGGTCCTGGTGGACGCCAAGTTGACCATGAGCCAGTAATATGCCCTCACAGCAAAGAAAGCCATTGGTAGGAGTATCACCAGCAGGTCAAGAGGGGTAAGCCTACTCCTCAGCACTGGTAAGACCCATCTGGAGTACTGTATCCAGTTCTGGATTCCCCAGTACAAGAGAGACACAGACATACTGGTGCAAGTCCAGTGAAGGGCCACAAAAAAGATCAAGGGACTGGAGTATCTGTCATATGAGGAGAGGCTGAGAGAGCTGGGACTGATTAGCCTGGAGAAGAGAAGGTTCAGGGGGATCTTGTCAATGTGTATAAATAACTGATGGTGGGAGAGTGAAGAAGACAAAGCCAGACTCTTCTCTATGATATCCCATGAATGGACAAGAGGCAATGGGCACAAACTGAAACACAGGAAATTCCATTTAAATATATCTGTATAACTGTGAGGGGGGTCAAACACTAGAATGGGTTACCCAGAGAGGTTGTGGAGTCTCCAACCTTGCAGATATTCAAAATCCAACTAGATACAGCCCTGAGCAACCTGCTGTAGGTGACCCTGCTCTAAGCAGATAGGTTGGACTAGATGATCTCAAGAGTCATAGAATCATAGAATATCTCTAGTTGGAAGGAACCCATAAGGATCATCGAGTCCAACTCCCTGCTTCTCACAGGACTACCTAAAACTAAATCATATGACTAAGAGCGTCATCCAGATGCTCCTTGAACTGATAGGCTTGGTGCCATGACCACTTCCCTGGGGAGCCTGTTCCAGTGACCGACCACCCTCTCAGTGAAGAACCTTTTCCTAATGTCCAGTCTGAACTTCCCCTGACACAGCTTCACTCCATTTCCTCATGTCCTGTCGCTGGTCACCGGAGAGAGGAGATCAGTACCTGCCCCTGCTGCCCCCCATGAGGAAGGTGCAGACTGCGATGAGGGCCCCCCCCAGCCTCTTCTCCAAGCTGAACAGACCAAGGGACCTCAGCTGGTCCTCATAAGTCTTGCCCTCTTTCACCATCTCAGTCTCCCTCCTCTGGACACAATCTAATAGTTCAATGTCCTTCTTATATTGAGGCGTCCAAAACTGCACACAGTACCCGAGGCGGGGCTGCACCAGTGCAGTGTAGAGTGGGACAGTCACCTCCCTCGAACAGCTAGCTATGCTAGTCTCTTCCAACCTCAGCCATTCTGTGATATCAAATCACTTCTCAGGATGCATTGACAAGCCTTGGTCTCCTTTAAAGCACCCTGGAAAAAACCTTTATTCAAATTTGGAGTTCCATGTGTCGTGACCCCAGGTAGCATTTCAGCATCATCTCAGCTCTGTTCACACAGAGATGCTGTTTAGTTAGACTCGGACTGTCCTGCAACAGAGTTCAGGGAAGTAAGAAATGGCTTTCCCAGGAACGTCTCCTGGACAAGCATCATCACTGACCTTTAGAAACAACATTATCATTCAAGCAAACTGCTGCTCCAGACAATGGAAACGGCACTTGGCGCTCTGCGTCTGCTGAGTAAGCACTGTAACAAGATCACCTTTCAGGATCTGTTTAGTCTTCACATCTATGTTTATTAATTAGATTTACTATGATGCAAACATGGAGAGTGCTACATGAACACAGTTTTAGATAATGAAATTTGAAAAATTTGTTATGAATTTTACATCATGACGTAGTGTCCAGATTTTACACAACCAATAGCAGTCCCTTGTAGCCTGCTTGATTGATTACTCCTTCTGAAGTTTGATCTCCAAATCTCCACAAATGCCTTCCCAGATCATCACAAGCAATCTCTCAGCAAAGAGGAGAAAATCATCTGGCAGGTGAAGAGACGATGAGACATAGTCTCTGGAAACCAGCTGCTGCTCCCACCAGAAACACCACCTTCCACACAGAGCTGCTTTCCATGTCCAGGAGAAAAGATCACGCCAGGGGTGCTACAGAAAAGGTAGCAGCAGCTGCAAGACATCTCGACCTCTGTTTTTCCCCCAAGACGGTGCCAAAAGGAAGGACAACCTACTGGTGAGCACCTGCTGGCAGCAAACTCAGCACTTTGAGGTCTATCCTCACACACTGTCCGGCAAAAGGGCTCCATAGGTGAGTGACATGTTCAGGTTCGCCTTAGAGCTAGTGAAGAGAAGCAGGCATTTCTGTAATGTCTTATGCTGAAGCATACATCCAAACCAGGTCTGAAGTGCCAGACACCGAGAGTACTGCAGTGTACTGCAGGGTGAACAGCAGAAAGATCTCCTGATACTGAGAAGTTTGGTGTTAAGTCACAGATAAAAGTCAATGTAAATAAATGTAAAGTAACACACAATAGAGGTTTTGGAGTAGTAACAGTTCTGTGAAAATATAAAAATCAATATTCACTAATAACCAGGAGAAAAAAAAAAAAAGAAATACTATGAATTGTTAGGAAGAAATAGAAAGCAACCCAGAAACCACCATGGTGTCACTGTATAACCACTCAAGGACTCATATCCAGAAGACTGTCCGCATTCCTGGGTCCTCCTCCCACCTCCCTCCCCATTCAGAAATCATGCAGTGGACCTAGAGACAGTTAAGAGGAAGGTGTTAAGTTGCAACTAGCCCTCTTCTACCTGGAAAACAGGCAACAGAGAGGTGCAACAGACCACACAGAAACTGGAAGGGAGGTAAAGGGATTGAACGTGTTGTTTCCTTCAATAAATAAAAGGTTGGTGTAGGGTCATCAAATGAGGTAAATAAAAGGAGGCATTTCTTTACTTTCTGTGAAGCTGAGCTGTGGCACTTACTGCCACTGCCCTTCTGCAGGTCTCAAACATTTACATGAAGTAAAAACAGCAACACATCAATGAATGGAAGAAAAATCCATCAAGAACCAGTGAACTCACACACAGCTCTTGATTTAAGAAGTCCTTGAGCTGTGAGGGTGATCAAACACGAGAACAGGTTGCCCAGAGTGCTTAGGGGTGGCCCTTTGGTTCAAGCTGGTATAGCTGCTCTTGCATGATGTCTGAAGTGCCTACATCTCTGCAGTGCCTATACAGGGATCCAAGAATGAGTATCTCGGATATAGAAATCTGCATGGTAGACTGAGAAGTTAGAACAGAGTACTAAGCCTTACTTTGTATCAGGTTTTGCTCTCAAGCCACTCAATCTATTAGAACATAAAAGAGCACCAATAATAATATTATTTGAATTCTCTGGAAATAAGCTGTAGCATCTCAGTCAACATGTTAGTACAGCAGAAAAGTCAGTAGGCGACTCTTATCAGCAGATAAAGAAACAGTGGAAGGGAACATGTCTGTCAAAGTCACATGAAGATTGGTCTTTGCAGAGAGCACAGCCTTCAGCATTGAGTGGCATGTTTATTAACTGAGCCTATCACTCTGCTTACAGTACCTGTCCCTGTTTCCATAGCCTGGAGCTGTGGTACTGAGGTGGATTGTATTAAGCAGAGTTAAAGACAAAGAAGGGAGAAAAGTGAAACAGGAGAACACTGGAGAGCATGGAGATGAAAGACACACAGGAAGACATTGGATTAATGGACAAGCATTTATGTTGTGATCAGCTAATGCACAGAGATTAGCATGCAAGGTATTTTCTGAAAAAAAATTGTCCTGTCAGCCACAAAGTGATGTACAAAAGACAAAACAGCCAAATGTCTAGGAAGCTGTAACTCCATCTTCCCTTCACTGTCTCTCGCCCTCGAGGTTGGAGGGGGGTAAGCCAGGAGAAAGGTCAGGGGATAAAAACAACAGTGGGGAATTGGCAGAATGCCTTGGGTTCTGCGGAGCAGAACTGTCCCTCCCAGAGGATAAACCAAGGGCACAAAGCTTGGGTTTCCACAACCTGTATCTTACCAAGGAGAGAAACTTCTTGGATACAATTTCAGTGTAGGCATTACTTTCCCTGCATCAGGAAACAACAGAACAGTTATATCTTGACTAAGCAGTGAGAAACAGCACCAAAACCCTCCTACATATTGTTTGTAAAGGCATAGGGGTCAAGCAGAATTATTCTCCAAAGAAAAACAGAGCATTTAGGTGGGATGGAAACCTTCCTCAGGACTGGAAAGGGTAGGACAGCAAGGAATAATTGCCAAAAACAAACTAACAACTCCAAAGAGCAGCTTTCAGAGCTTAGTGACTCTAAGATCTCATGAGACTGAAAATGGGAGGCTTCTGAGATACTTAACTCAGCAGATCCATCTGGGACCAACAGCTAAAAGAGACTGATCCGCTACTCAGACCCTCATATACAGCTCATTGATACAGGGATTTACAAAACCAACAGTAATTTGAAGAGTCTTTTGACAACCTGACCAACGCCAGGCAGAAGAGCCAGTTGAAAGAATTTTTTACGTCTGTTTCTTTCTGTCAAGGCACTAGACCTAACAACAGCGCAATGGAATTATACTTCGTTCATGCTTGACCCAGCCTGGGTATCAATATGTTTTTCAGATGAGTTAGGGGGGAACAAGATCATTAACATTTGCATACGAGTGGCTCTCAGCAGTCTCAGCACAGCTCATGTACAAGACAGGACATACGGCTCTCATCAGGTTCTCATGGTCATGCCAGTCCCTCACCTAGTTCTCAAGCAAAATTGCAAGGGAAGATTGAAGGCCACAGTCTTCCCAAAGAGTGCTGGAGGCAGGTGATCCACAGCAACCCTTCCAAAGGCAGAAGGAAGGCTTGTGCTGGCTGGAACTTTTTGAAGTGCTTAACTAATTTGCCCATCACTGAAAAGAGTAATATTGACTCTTTATTCACCGGAACCCATGTGAATCAAGGGAAAGAGAGCTGGACCAGGCATTAACAAAATCCCCAATCTTAACACAGAGTGGGCTTGATTGTATTGATATTTCAGATCCCTGAGCTCCTGATGGGAGTTGGGGGAAATCTCATTGAAGCTGCTGGCTTCAGAGGGACAAAAGCCACAGCATGATACAGTAGTGGTCTTCGCCCCGGTAACTACCATATGAAATCTTGCGAACACAGCAAAAAAATTCCTTGTTCAACATTTGCTGTGCTCAAGGAAGAACAGTTACTTATATGATTAAGACAGCACCAAAAGAGAGCTGGCTCCCTGAGGAGTGTCTCTTCTAACAAAACCAATGCCCCAAAACTTTGACCAACCAGTCAGCTCAAAACAGTGTAGCTGTCTTTTTGCTCTCTTTACCCTAAATTCAACCCAGAAGCTGGGAGATGTTTATAATTCAAACCCAGTTTGATGTTTTCAGGTGACTTTGAGCTTTAAAAAACACAAAACATCCCCATATATCAGCACCATGTCACACTCCTCAAAATCACCTCTGAAAAAGTTTCAGTCAGCTGGCAAAATATCCATACATCTAAAAATTGGTGTTCTCCAGAGTAAATACAGGAACGGGAATTTACCCAGGTCTAATGTGGGTGATACAAAGTTTACACACCTCTCCCTTCCCTACCTTGAATACTAAACAAATTTGCCACTGTAGCACCCATACAACATCCTCATTCAAACCCAAACTCCCACACCACTGAGCAGATGAGAGCATATCTGCTCTGTCCTGTTCACACCTGACTGGCCACCCACCCCTACAGAAGCAGATCTAAGCTGAGACAGACTATTTGTGTAAGGATGTATCAGGTAGGCATCCACCTGTTATTAGGGGATTTAAATTAACATCAAAATCTGAACTACCAATGTTTGCATCTCTTTAAAGTCAATAGTGAGAAACAGGCACCTCCCATGGACAATTTGTGGGCTTTTAAGATCCTTTTAAGATGACATTGTGTAATCTCTGTTCTTGGTGATACTTAAAATTCAGCTGAACAAGACCCTGAGCAACTTCAAAACTATTGTGGTCATAACTTTGTTCCAGCTCCAGGAAAGCACTTAGGGATGCTTTAAGCATGTGCTGAAACCCTCCTCACTTCAGCAGCCAAGGGAGTGATGACTCCTCTACCCAGCACTCATGAAAATTCCAATAAAACAGAGATGTTGAGAAACTGGAAAAAGTTCACCAAGAGGACCACCAGGATGATTAGAGGGCTGGAGCATAACACCTATAAGGTTAATGAAGTATATTTGTTTAGCCCACCAAAGATTAAGGGGAGGATCTAATCGCAGACTTACACTTCCTAATGGGGTTGGTTATTGAAAAGAAAGCCAGATCCTTCCCAGGAGTCCACAGAGAGAGGACAAGAAGCAAAGGTCACAAGTTGCAACAAGGGAAAACTCAACCAAACTTAACAAAACAATTTTTCACCACCACAGAGGTTAAGACCTGGAACAGGTTGCCCAGAGAGCCTGTGGAAGTTCCATCCTCGGGATATTTTCAGGCTCAACTGGGCAAGGTCACAAGCGCGCTAACAGAACTTTGAGGTCCACCTTGCTTTAAGCAGGGGTTTGAACTAGAAGACCTCCAATGGTCCCTTCCACCCTAAATCCATTTATGATTCTGAGATTGTGTTCCAGTCCCTTGGTGTCCCTTGAAAATGTTTAATTTTCTAGTACAGGCATAGCCACATAGTACACCTGTTATCCACAGGACAGGTATGATTTCCTGAGTCAGGGACTTGTTCCTTTACCTTCTCTTCCCCTAACCAATTTTCGTCAAAGTTTCTCTTGGCAAAAGATAGAGCGTGCTATTAAATGTGTTTTTAATAATTTGGAGAATTAAAGCTTGTAACACTAGACTAATTTCTCCATCCTACACAATGTAACATTCTATCTCCTGCTCATCTTCAGGCAGCTTATAAGACTTTCATAATTATCATAGTCTGCTCTGTTGAACTGCTAAGAATTAGTTTTTATCTATAATCCTTAAAATTGTATTTCATATTGCACCTTGCACTTCTTTGAGGAAGGAGGCATATAGCATGTTACATTGGAACCAGCTCGGTGGCAACAATAGGCGCTTTTGTACGGGGTAATGGCATGTTGCCTGGGAATGGGCCAGAACAACAAATTGATACAAGAGCTTTGCCTGCTGTGGAAGTATTAAATCTCAGCTGATAGTGGAAGTATTGCCTTTCTCTGAAAAGCGCTGTGATCTGAGCTATGCTGTCCCTTAACCATAAAATGTAAATGACCCACGGACACAAGGAGAGACTGGTGTAAAGTCCCATTCAGCTGGAGGCTGGGGAAGGGCATTTCCTAGACAGCTCCTAAAATGAAGCATAACAATATACAGCTCTCCCAGTCCCCGAGACAAGTGGGTCTCTCCAGCAGTGAAGCACAGAGGATTATATTCAGAAACACGGCTCCTCTCAAGAAGCCTTTATTTGCACATCAGTACCTTGAAGTCAATTCCCTTGTTAAAGCTAATGCCAGGACTCCCTCACTTTAGGGCAGTCAACCTCTACCAATGCACACTTTGCAGAAGAGTGAGATTTAGCTAGAGTAGCAAAAGACAGTAATCTAGAAAGTCCTCAAGGATAGCAAAGCCAGTGTTACTTGCGTCCTTCTCTTTTCCCTCAGCTGAGGTATTTGGATTAGTTCAGGCTCTGGACACATCCTAATGCCCACACTTGGTCCCCCGACATGAGGCAGCTTGGCAACAAGGGGCGGCACTGGCAATCGCAGCCTAGAAATTACTGCCTTTTCCTCTGGGAGCAAGTCGGGGGAACGGGTCCTTCAGCTATGGCCCGGAGGACCCACTAGCACCAGACAGTTTGCAGTCTAGGACTTAAGGCTCACTTCACGTTAAGGAGAGGCACTTTTTAGGCTCTTGTATAGCATCTCTAACAGCAGCACTGCAAACCTGATTGGGCTACAGCAAATGCATTCAGGGTCACCCACCTAATTATAGGCAATTTACTGAGCTATGTAGGAGTATCATCACCCCAGGATCCCTCTGCCATCCATGGAGATGGAGGGGCACTTCAGCAGGGCAATTCAGCCAGCCTGGGATATAAATCAGCCTCGAGGTGCCTGGGTCCCTCCATAGATCGCCGGGTCCTGTGATGTTGCTTTTACATATAGGAATACAGCAGGTTACTTCCCTTAGTGCTGTTTAAACCTTTGACAGATGTGAATCCCTCTAAAGATAAGAAACAACATACTGTTAGTGTCTGAATAACAGCTTTACAGATCTGAGCTGTGACTGTTTTAAATCCTGCCCAAGTATTTCTAAGCAGCTGCCTGATCTAGGACCTAGGGACAAGCCACCATGTCCCTGCTCCTCGGAGCTGTATGTATGTGCTGAACTGGGGTGAGGGCTAGCTCATGGAGGAGGAGAAGCAATTATCAAACAACTCTGTCACAAGGCATGGGGAATCCCAAAGCATGGGTGAAGCCTCAGAAAGATGATATCAGACCCTTGACACTTCACCAGAAGTACACAGTGAAAAGGATTGATTGACCCAGTTTGGGATTTAAAAAAAAGAAAAGAAAAAAAAAAAAGAATACCAGTAACACTATCAAAACACACACTCAAGGTTCATAGGTTCATTTATCTCCTACCTCTTTGTCTTTAATCCTTTTTCAGGAGAGAAGTCATCCAAGCTAATTAGTCCAAAGGTTTATGAAGGAAGCAAGTAAAAGAGACAGGAGAAAGAGACCATACCTTAAATATACAGAGATAACAAGGGAAGCTTCAGTTAGCATTAGACTATAAATTTCTCCAAACCGTCCTCTCTTCATTTTATTGCTGAGACTAGCAAGTTCCTTGGAGTTCTTGGTTATGATGGGAACAGAGTAATTAGCACATGGACTGCCTTTAATTAGTATATCTATTCAAAGAAAGATGCTCACCTACCAAGTTGTCATGATAAATAATTGTCCTTTGTGGCAGAGAAAGGAGGTGACAACAGCAGAGGAAGAGTGGGCAGTACCCGTACCACTCACTGCAGAGTCTTTCACCCAGACCTTTCCCAGGATGAAAACTGGAATAGCAAAGAGAGATGAGAACTGGGAGGTAAAGGAGGTATGTGAGAAGACAGGGGAAAGTGACCCATTTGTTTGCAAAACAAAAGCCATAAGTTTCATTAGCAATGAGCAGACTGACTACCCATTGTAGGCAAAGGACAGGAACATCTAATTTTCTCCCTAATATCTCTCTCCCCTTCCCATGAAGACAAAGGAGGATTCATGGCTGAGATGTCCACCTTTTTTAACTCCCACATGTGCCTGAGACATGCAGCCCATGAATTACAGTTCAGACAGGCTAATTCAGTGCCCTAACTAGTGGGTGATCCAAGGTCAAGAGCACAAGGAGCTGATCTGGGCAGTCAGGCTCTCATTCCTTGCATAAACAGAGAGAAGTGGAACCCATCGCTCAGATCATCAGAAGCAAGTGCCAAATGTATCAGTTGTGGCAACTTCTCCCCACTGGTTAAATTAGGCAGCAATGATAGGTGATCCCAGTGTGCCCCCTCGTATCCACCACTGTCAGTCAACAAAACATAAAAGCCGGTGGGAGCTGTTTCAGAGAAAGGCTTCTCCCAGAATATGACCAGCTTGCATGAGAGGCAAGACATTAGAAGGTTTATATCAATAATGGAGGGGAGAAGACTTGCGTCTGGAACACTAGAGCTCCTCTTCCAGTTTGTTTTGCACATCAATAACCCCATCCACACGTTAATGGGTTTGTGGCTTCAGAGATTCACTATCCTTGTATTATTATCACACTGCAGGTACAACATTTACAGGCTTTAGGAAAACTCACCCTAAGGGCAGCACTGGTCTTTTTGGAAGCTCTCACCAATAAGGGAGCCTCACAAAGACTCTTAGGAAGGGGAATTTGCAGGGGATTAGGATTAAGCCAGTTTCAGTTACTGAAAAGTGAACTTCTGCCCAGGGAATTAAGGCTGGGATAGCTAATTATTTGGCTTTCTTTCACTCATATCTTTCAGTACCGAACTTCAGAGCCCGCTATAGAGACAGAAGTAAGAAGCCAGACCTTCTGCAGCCAACAGGGCCACACACTGCCTGAGTGAGTGTAACACGGCTGGAAAACAAAAACCCTCTGGGAGTGCCCCCAGGCAGCCATCTAGGCAGGAATCCAAGGGGCAGGGAACAGTTCTGGGTCAGTCCCAGGGCAAGAATATTTTGAGGCTGAGAGAGAAATGAAGATCGACCTCCAACACTTGCGTGCAAAGATCCGGACAGAGTCCCTTGAACATGGTCATCAAAGAGACCACTGGGGCACAAGAGAGACCATCCCAGTTTCGCTTGGGACACAGCTCACTCTGCACCATATCACACATATTGCTTTTAAGTGAAATGTGATGACTGCAACCTTAAAAAAACCATGAATATGCCAAGAATGGGCCACTGTCTAATGGATGAAGTGCTAGACTGGGTTTCTGGGGCTCCAGCCGAGTCACTGAACTGGTTTGTGGTGTCCTGGAAGGCTTCTTCATTTCCTGTCATACGCATTACTTCCCATTCTGTCCTCTTCCTTTATGCCCCAGATTTTGTCCCTGAAAGTCTCTCAGTCACCAGGTGCTCCCACAGTCCCTATTTTGCCCCCAGAATTAGAGTACCAATACCTCATCACCAACATTAATAATTTTTGAATCCACTCTCTGCTGCAGTTGCTTTCACTGTCTATAGGACAAAGAACACAACTACATGAAGACCAACACTTAAATACAGAAAACCACTCATTAGGCAGGTTTTGGAGAATACATGAGCTAGGGGAGTCACCCAGAGAAATCCAGTCTCCCACTATCCATCCACTCTTTGCAGGAAGGCCTTGGCAAGTATTGCCTTCTTAGCAAAGGCTTTATGGCCAGGGAAAAAATAAATTCCTAGTTCAATTCACAAGTCCAACAAAGAAGTCTCTTGGTTTCAATAAACTTCCCCCGCTTTTCTGTGCTGGTACAGCTACCCACTGTTTGTCTTTGATTGCTCACTTGCAAGACTTTCTTTCAAAACCCCAAAGATGGTCTCTTCTGCTGTAGGTACAGTGAAAAGGGGCTATTTAGTTGAAATTAACCTCAGAGAAATTCATTGAACTCTTGTAAAACAGCTTATCATCACAAAGTGAAAGCTTAACCTAGAAGGTTTCTAACCTCATAAACCACAAGCTTCTAACAAGAAGAGACTTTTATAATCCAGATAGATTGATCATCAAGAGACTTTTATAATCCAGCTCTTTGCAAGAGCAGCCACTGGAGTACATCAGGCCCCCTGAGTCACCCCGGGAGAACAAAACAACAGCAGAGCAGTTTGAGGATCTCAAACTTAACAGAGCTATTCACTTCCAGACCCTTATGAATACTAATTGCTGGACTAAAGGGACATTCAAAGATTGATCAAGCGTTAAGTTCAAGACCTGCTGTCATTCCCGACACTGGACACTATCTCAGTCAGGACCTAGTGCACTAAGATCATTTAGGTCTCAATCCAGCCAAATATTTTACGTATTTGACCTTCAACTCAGGCAAGATACATGGAAGTATTAACCTGCTTTTAAAAACTAAGTATGCATTCATTCATGTGTCTTAGCAGACTAGGGCCTTGGTCTGTGCAGTGGTCCGTGGCATTAAATTACCATTGCTGCCATGCTAAGCAAGGTGAACACTGCTGCTGCTACTACCCAAAGAGGGGTCCGTGCAGGTGTATCTGCTACCTGTGTCAGTGCAAGAACGGCCATACATGACACCAGCATTTTAATTCCATGAGAGCAAAACTAACCACCAGCACCACGCAAAGGTCTAACCTAACAACCTCCTCAGTACTAATTCTACAAATACTTTTCTAACAAAAAAGTTTAGGAGCTCATCCCCAAAACCTGTTCTTCAGCAAAAAAATGCCACCCCTTTATTACAAGATTGGCAAAGTTTTCCACAGCCAAATATAACTGCAGTGCAGCATCTTCTTCCATGCAATTTTCAGGCTAACATCATCTGACTGATGGCACTCACAGTCCCACACATGCCAGGACACCTCTGGTGACCCATCTTCCCTCTCTGCCTTCCACAGGGAAGAGTTCAAGGCTACCCTGGGAGACTGTGGAACTGGACCAAGAAGGAGAAAAAAGAGAAAAAGACAGTAGGATTTTATCAGACAAATCCACAAACGATCCTAGGCACAAACCAACAGGGTCTGTGCATCTCATAATTAGACTTATAGCATGAGATTGTTTCAGTCTTGTACTAATTAGAAGTGTATTCAAAACAGGGGTATGAAATAGGATGAACGCCAGACAGCTAATACGCTGATTATTCATTTCCACGTATGAAGAAGATGAAACCCAGCACGGCTGTCTTGTTTATCATACCACATGGGTAAAATCTCCCTGACTGAATCTCAGCAGTCCCTCCCCATACTGGCATTTATTCCCACCTCCAGGCTCTGTGTTTTGTCTTGCAGAGAGCAGGTGAGATTGGCTGTGTGGTCTCATAAAGCAGAGTAATCTTTAGCCCAAACTTGCCTGCCTAACAAAAAGAAACAATTCAGCTTTCAGCCTTGTTTACATGGGTGCTTAAAAGCATCTCAGTTCAGACAGCAGAAGCTCAAGTCTCTCTCACAAGCAGGGTGAAAGATGCGCTGCCCTAACTGCCCCCAAACCTGAGCTCTGGTGAAATCTAACTGGGGAGCCATTCACATGCAGCAGTTCAGCCGTTCTCCTGTTTCACCGTCGTCTTCCGCGTAGGCTCAACAGCAGTCACAGTGTAGGGTGCATGCAAAATGTGGGGCTATTTTACATGGCAGGCCTCCTACCTGCCTGGCTATGGGCTGGAAGACCTACAACACATTTAAAAAGAAAAAAGCTATTTCTGTGGGTAAGGAGCCAAAAAAACCCTGCAATACTTCCACACTTCCAAACTTGTTTTCATTCTGATTTAGTTCTGATGGGGATGTTTCCCAGCTCCCAAAGCAAGACTCTAGAGCATCTACAACCTTATAACAGGTAAATGAGCTGATATGGAAGTCCCTGGGCTGTCCTACATGGAACCGTTACTTAACCATGAATTCCCTACCTCGGCCAACTCCTGTAACCACTGCACTCTTATGGTGGAGATCAGCTAGCAGCTCATTCACCAAAGGAATATACCACAGGACAGAAGAATTTCAACTGGGGAGATTCAAAGAGAAATGGACTCCATAGATTGGGTCTTCAGGGACTTGAATGTGGGTCTCCCAGCTCTCTGGTGAGTACGGAAAGGGTATTCTAGAAGAAGGACGAGTGAGGGGAAAGAGTTGGTGTCTCTGATTATGAAAAATACCTAAGCATCTTCAAAGCCAAATACCTCAAAACATTTCACGACATACAGTTGTGTGTCCTGTCCAGCCCCATCAGAGAGGTCTCAATACCCCAAATCCCCCATGTTTCCCTTGAAATACCAGCCTTACTTTATGTGAGCAACTGTTTTCTATACATCAGATTAAGTCAAGATAATTAACTGAAGAACAGTGAATAAATACCTGCTTAGATTAATACTGTTCTTTTCATCATACACAGAGGCCAGGATAGCCCAATGTGAATGCCCTCGTCTATCACTAGCAAGTTGTTTCACATTTAGTGAAGACTCGACCATGGGTGACTAAGTGGCTTGTTCAGAAGGGGGATGGCATTGATTTGTAAGCGGAGGAAAGATCAGAGAACTCCATTAGTATTCCCCCCGCCTGGCTGCACTGATTCCCAACCGAAAGGGAAGGAGGATTTTCTCCGTGTTTTTTTTCACCCCCCTGTCACAACAACAGTTTTAACTAGACTTCAAGTAATGTTTGGATGCAAACCAGATGTCACTTCCTCCTTGCATACCCCTGAAGGAATTTGGTGCTGTTTTCATGTGTGCTGTCTCCCAGGATCCTGGGGATATCCAATTTCCCATTCAAACGCAGGCAATAGAAAAAGCTGAAAGGCAGATTTTTGTGGATTTCTCTTCTGTCCCATGCCTGAACCTGTAACATGAATGAGGCTTTTGGTAGCTTTGTCCTTCCTTTTTAATAACTACTTCATTTACCACTTACAAAAGCCAGTCTTCTCTCCTCGTTGCAACCTCCTAATAAGATTCCCCCCACATCACTGAAGCTCAATTGTGCTCAGAGGCTGGGTTATTCAGGAAACAAGAAAGTTTGGATTACACAGCTATTCCTGCTGGCATTCAAAGCCACCGCACCCCTCCCCACACAGCTCAGATCTTCAGCAGGGAGAGATCTTCCAGCCAGTGCCACTTCCAGAGTGGTGGGACAGGCTGAACAGCTACGTGCTTTCCCTGCCTGCCCAGTTTATATCTTTTACATCTGTGGTGGGAAAGAGAAATCTCTTAGGTGAGAAGCTAAAATTCTGCCAAGCCAATATAACCCTTCTCTGTTGGCATATCCCCACCGTCACGTTGAATCTCACAGCTGCCAACCACTCTGTGGAGGTGCAGAGCCCCCTCGTATCGCAGTCAGGCCTGGGGTGCTTCCATAGGGAAAAGGGGTCTGCTGCATTCATCGTCTCTGGTACGCCACCATCCAAGCTCTGCACTGGAATTCTGGAGTTTCGTCTCACCACACGCCACGTTGCATAGGAAGTGACGTGGTACTCACACCTTTCGTGTGAGTTAATCAACGGCAGCAACAAGGGGCTCAGGCTACTCTAACCAACTTTTAAAAGCCTAATAAATCCCTGTCCCCCCTATATCTTTGAGATGCTAAGCACGTCATCCTGGCACAAGTCCTTCTTTGCAAGCAGCTTTCACATGAAGCTAGAAAACCATAGCTTTGCTGAATCCATCTGGACCCATCATCCCCCCAGTCGCTTTGGCAATAAACCAGTAGCTCTGAGTACACCCAGGAAGCAAATGTCCCTTAACCTGCCCGCTCACTGGTCCCACCACACGGCTGTCAATGGGCACTTCAGCCCCAGCATCTGAGGAACTTTGAGCAGGTCTGTTTCTTTGAAAAATGGTGTCCTTCCCCTTCTGTTCCAGGTTCCTCTCAAGCCACAGAGTCACTTTAGCTGTTCTGAGTAGCAGCTGAAAACCTGCGCTATTTTTTTTTAAGTGCTTCCCCCTCCTATTTTATCCTCAAGGAAAGTGGCCTCCTTTTTCCTGATCCAGATGCATTAGATAGATAAACAAAATGGAGGGATTTATTACCACTGTAAGTACAGGGTCTAACTCAGTCCTACCATCTGACTCAGAGCAGACGACAGAGGCAAAGGAAGAGAGGAAGAGGAGAGACACAGAGAGATGAAACCACTTACCGAGTCACATCGTAATTCGGTGAAAGTACCAGGGAACAGAAGCCCAGCCCTGTGCCCTGCTGATACTGCTCTACTCATCTAACCATTAGAGCATGAAATCACCCTTTTTACATGGCTGAGAAAAGTTTGAGGGCTCTAATAACACTGTGGGAATAATCCATTGGAGTATCCTAATTACAAATTGTCTTGGGCTTCTTACTGCAACGGCATAGCTGTGCTGGGTCACAGTGTTTCTGACACTCTGTCACACATGGACGTTAATAATAACAAGCTCACTTCAACCCACTTCCATCAGCTTTGATGTGTTCTTACCCCCAAAAAATGAATCGGGGGGGAGGAGAGCAGCATTTGGCTGCTCAGCATTTTGGCTGCTTTGAATCTGGCTGCTCAGTTCAACCCTGACAGCTTTATTATAAACACTGCAAATGTTTTGGAATGACAGGCAGGACTTAGCAGTCGTTTCCCTGGTCTGGGACTGTTTGATTTTCATTTATCACACTCACGCAAAGCAAGGTGTGTAGACAATAGAGGGCAGGGAGACGACTACAAAGCAAATTCCTCTCCTCAACAGAGTATGGGGTTCCCTCAGAAAGGAGCTGTTCCACTTGTCAGGCCAATTAGCGGCAGCTCTGCTGCTTTGGTGGGAGAAGTAGGGGAGAGGGTCTGGTGGGGAGAGGAATGAAACCCCTGCATGATTCATTGAATCACCCCTGAAATATTCCAGAAAATCTGCATGCAAAAACATCTCCTGTTTCCTGCAGGCATAGTCAGCCCACGTAAGGAAGCTGCCAAGAAACACTAGGTGCATAGAAAGCCCGGTTCTTCACTCCACATTGATAAGCAGAGAAGGACCTGCATGCTCGTCTAGAATTTGCCATGGGAAAACAGGAAGAAAGGCAATGCACTTCAACAGCTTTTTCCAGCCCCCCCAAGCCTTTGCTAGTCCTCCCCAATAATAAACAATGTGGACCACTGATTTACAAGAAGCCAAGCACTAGCACGCTAAATTAGAAGGGGCAAAGCAAACCACCCTCTTGCCAACGATGAAAACAGCAGAAGTAAAAGCTGATACTTGCAAGCATTTGCACCGTGAGACTAGGGAGAGGAGCTATTAGGACCTCTGACTCTCTGAAGACACCTGCTCCATGCTTTTTTGTGGCACTGACTTGTTTCCTAAGCAGTCTGGCTCTGTGAATAAGTGACACTATCAGGGGACGTTTCCTCCCCAGGCTCCCCTTAGTTCATGAGAGAAGGGCCAGAGGAAAGGACAAACACATCAAAGCTGATGGCTACATAAAGCTAACCCAAGCCCTCTGCTCCTGAAGAGAACATGTTAGTGGTCATTAATATGACATTAATGTGTGTGTGCACACTGTTGCACAAGGGCAGCCTTGGCATTGTGCTTGAGGCCAAATCTGAGGCTGTCCACAGAACTTCACCCTCTGCAATGGCAGTACCAGAGGAGCTGGTGCTGTTCAAGGCAGCCCCAAGAGCATCCTAAATTTTAGTCGTGCTCAAGGCCATGCTTATCTCACAACTTTTCCACTTTCGTCATCTATCCCATTTGCCTTTGCTGTAATGCTATATAGACTGACACTGCCTGGAGACCTTCCTGAGAAGGAGCTGTCACTGCCTCCTGCAAGAGCTGGTGAGATCCATGATCACCATCATTTCAGAACATCCACCACAGAAATGTATACTCTGGGTGCCATACCACGCAGTCACCCAGCTCGAGTATATATGGGTCATACCAGTGACTCCATCATCTTCAGCTGATCCAGATGATTTTCTACCCTCTTTGGGCTTCACACATCTTGTCATATGACAAGAAGGGATGGCCTGATCACCCGTTTTTCTTGTACGCCCTCAAAAATAATGACTAGTGGCAGGTCCCCTTCTCTTGCCCTGAGACAACTGGCATGGCCTGGCCTTGGCTATATGGTTAATCCCTTGTAGCCTCCAAACTGGCACTGCTGGACACCACATGCCCATCCCTAACTCCAGAAATTGCACACAAACTGTTTAAGAAAGTGCCAGGGAACCGGTCTGACAGTACAACAGACTACCAAAACACCCTGGCACTATGGTCACGATCCATGATTTCTTCTATAAATCACAAGGAAAAAGAAGCCAGAGAGAGGATATAGCCCATACCAAAGCTACGGCACAGCAGGAACCTCTCAGACACACTCTGCAGTCGCTACTGTACTTCATGCAGATCCTAAAAGTGACGGGAGCATATAATTCCCAAAAATATATGGGGAATAATAAAATCCAGGGAGAGTTACAGCTTACCAAGACAGAACTTAGCACTTCAAAGCATCACCTGCACGCTAAAGCATTCCCACATGTCAGAAAATAACATTAAAAACCAGTGATATTGGCATTCAGAAAAGCAGGTCTCTGTTTCTTTGTCCGAAAGGACATCTCGATTTCTGCATTACTCATCTTCAGAAAAAGGGCTCTGAGCATTTCCAACAGCATGAAGCTGTGTGCTAATTTGATTTCATCCCCTAGATGGACTATTATTGGGGTAGATGTTGAGTCTAAACTCACAAAAACAAATTCAGGGCTCTAGCTGGGTATATGCGAACATTTCTTCCTACACAAGCAACAGTTATTTTTCAGGCTGAAGTGCCATCTTTTATAATCTTCACTGTTGATTTTAGTGTTGGCTAAAAAACTCCTAAAAGACTTAAAAATTCTGTGGGACCAAAGGCCCCTACCTGTCTTAGATTACTAAAAATGAAAGAAATGAAAACTTGGAACTGTGTACCTCACTATTCATTTTTCTCTTATCACTTTTCTTCCTAAATTAAAAAAAGGCTTTTTGAGCAAAAGTTGGTTTTGTTTTTTTTTTTTTCTCTTTGAAAATTCTCATTCTATTTGGAATTTTCAGGTTCAAAAACTGGAAAAAAAAGATGTCATAGAAAAAGAACTTGTAGAACTTGATTTGATTTTTATTTAAAATAAAAACTGTGAGTGTTACTTGGTGTTATGTTTTAAAGAAGTGAGGTGTTTTTCTTCCACCACAACAACAATTTACACTTTTGACTAGCCATTTGCCAAATAGCTTTGAACTATTTGGTAGCGTGTTAAGGCTGAGATGAAGTCATGGTCCCTCTCAAGAAGCAAAGTTTTTCATTAATCCCTTTGCAAAGAAGTCCAGCACTGAATAGGCTGAATTTCTCCCCCTCAAACCTCAGCCCAGGATCCGCCATCCTGCATACAGGCACAGCCAGCTCTCCCTCAGGAATGAGAGCACTTTCCAGGCAAACCCCTGCTTTGCCTGGAAAATCTCCCCAAACATTGCAGGAGAGCATGTCCAGGCCAACCAGGGAGGGAGAAGAAGCAGCCCGGGCAGGGGGAACAGCGGGGCGTGAGGGCTCTGCTGGGGATGGATCAGGGTTTTCACCTCTTTCAGGACTTTCTTTTGAAAGCTGTCAGAGCCAAAAGAGAGTGGTCTATTCAAGTTCCAAATGCATAGGGTCTCTTTGGTATGAATTTTCTTAATCAGTAAAGAGCAAATCCTAGCCTCACATCCATGTGTGCAACCCAATTACTGAGATTTCAAAGCCAAGCAGCACTATTAAGCTTGTTTAGCCAGATCTCCACCATAACACAGGTCTTAGGTGTTCACACGACAGACCTTTCACTAAAGCTCTATAACTTCAAAAACAAGTATTCACTGAGTAAACCCCTGCATTTTAGATTGAAAAGCTCCAAGCAAACAAAAATCTGTGGCATATCTTCATAAGCTACGCTAACAGTTAATTACCCTCCTTGTTAAAGCTCCTGTCTTGTTCCCAGCAAGCATTACTCACAACTGGATACAGGCCCAGGCCCTCTCTAGCTGAGGTAAATGAACGTATTTTTCTCCTCTCAGTTCCTTTCACTACACTTCTGGAATACAAAATGAGATTCACTGATGGTAATTGAGCTGTTGACAAGTCTTCCCAGCCAGGGACATAGAATTAGTGTTGCTAACCTTCATAATTTAAATTACAAACTCAACAGTAATTAGTGTTTTTCTTGGAGCTCCATCTCCTGGAGACAGGTGATTATGGGAGAATCCCTACTTTACTTACTTTAAAAGTACATTTTAAACACTGTGGAAAATGAGTAACAACCCTAACAGATGTATGGGTGCAACCAAAGACAGATTGAGTTAACTCTAACTTTACTTATTTCTCATTAAAATTAATTATTACTCTTACAGCAGATGTCATGATTTGCAACTGTTAAATATTTGGAGAGACAGAGACTGCTGAGTTATCTTTGAGCCAAATAAAGGCTGAGAACATCAAAAGAAACAGAAAAGTCCTTCTCCTGGGGCTGAGAGGAAAACAGACGACCACAAGAGTTTTGAGGTTTGGGCAGTCATCACCAGCAGAAATGGTGCAGGCACCAAGGGAGCTCACGTTGGCTGTGCTGGTAACTTTGAGAGATCGAGTATCAGCTCTCATCACTGGAAAAGTCCAAAGTTTTCTTCATCAATGTAAATCTTCTCTGGCCAAGAAGACCTACAAAGATACCTGTATGCAATACCAAGTGAGACACAGAAAAATCATGCTCCTGATCTGAACACATCAAGGTAGATGCATCTCCTGCAGTTGTCCTGATATAAAAAAAAACAAGTGTTGGCCCAGGACATGCAAGACCTACGCAGCAACTGAGAAATGGTGACTACTATAAACTATTGCTACTACTACTTAGTGATGATCCATTAATTGAAGATGACTTCTGTTATTCTATTATTTTAATTTGTTATTTGAATTGAACTAGTAAGTTTAACTGAAGACAACAGAGATCTAATTGAAGTTTCCCTGCAGGCTGGTCCTCGTGTATTCTGAAAACCAAGGCAAACATCTTTTACACCAACACAGAGCGACCTTCTTGGTTTAATAAAAGGCAGCACCACACTAATCCGCAAGAGCATACGGAATGTTCAGCTTTCACATTCCTCACATGTTTTTCTTCTTCTGAATCTGCACTGTCAATGTTTGCCTCCAAGTTCAATTTGCCTTAAGGGTAATATAACAGTCCCCAGGTTCTCGCACTGCACGGGATTAAGTCAGGCTAATTCAATTGGTCTCCCACTGAGCTGAGACAAACAAGCCCACATGTCCCTCCCAAGGCAAGGGGGAACCCACAACTCTGAGAATAACTCCGTAGTATCGGTAGCAGTTGAGACCCTCTTCCATCAAGAAAATGACATTTTCTAGTATCTGCAGTAACCACGGGAAGTGTTTTCTCTTGGAATTCAGCCTCCCTTGCTCAGTCAGAGAAAGATCTTGGTTCACAAACAGCAAATTTCTGCTTTATTTTTGACTCTTCAATGAAAATTTCTATTCACTCAAGGCCCGGTAAACAGATTATTGGGTGCTCTTTTACTGGAGTTAGTGCTCTGCAGAAGACCATTTGATAGATTAGCTCTTCCTTAGATGTGGTCGCCAGGAGACAACTTAGGAGGTCTCCTCTGAGTAAAATGCTGCTGTTCAGCACTGTAAATGCTTAACCCTTTTTGTTTGTTTTTGCTTTCAGTGTGTGGTAGGTAGGAAGATAATCCCACAGCTGGGTTGCAGTGCATAATCTCACTATGTATTTATGTGACTTCCCCATTTACCTATGTGCTGTACAAAGTCCCACCTTGCCTGCTGAAACCTCCATCGTTCCCTGAAATCCAGCAGCATTTCCCCAGTGACTCTTCATTCAGCTGACAATCCCCTTGATAACCTCTGGTATTCAGATAGCATAGTCTAAAATACATATCCTATAAAAGGTTTAATTGTCCTTAATTTATTAACTCTGTTTTTCCTTTATCTCAAAATACAGTGCAAGGAACTGTAGCACCTATGGTGCTGCTTCAGCAATGGCATCAAATAAGAGTCTGCAATAAATCTCTAACTTACAAGTACATTTTAAAAGCTCCACTTAATCCTGTTAGAAGTTTAAAAAGAAGTTAATATTTAACTTTATATCTACATGTTTTAAAAGTTTATTCTCTTTTGGCTTTTTGTTCCAGAAGTGATTTTTGCGTGTGAAAGTTTAACAAGAAATGCTTTCAAAAAGGGGAATCCAATTTAATTTGGCTGAGCTACTGCTCTGTTCTTCTTAAAATTATAGTCGTTTAAAAAAAAAATCCAGATACACACCAAAATTGGACATTTCCAGAAAACCATTAAGTCTTCTTTGAGTCTCAGTCTCCTTTGCAATGGCAATGGACACTATAAATACCTCAAAATAGACAAAGAGATAAATAAGGAATCCAGGATTGCTTTTAAAAGTAGAGTAAAAAGAATATATCCTCCTCCTAGAACTGTCAGATGCTATCAACATCTGGCTATATCTGCCTGGGTTTGTAAATGGGAAATGATAGTGCAGAATGACAGTCTCTAGCTGCACCTGATCAAGATGGCATTTTAAACTGTGACAGCTGAAAACACAGCAGAATTGATGGGAAAGGCAACCTTTAAAAAGGCATGTGCAGAAGCATTAGGCATCTGTTTGCTTTATTGACAGGGCAGGCTTTGTTTAAGAAGAATAGCAAGCATATTTAATCTTCATGTCAAAAGACACGGTGGCATTAAAGGGTAGAGAGTTACCTCAGGGACAAAACTACAGTCTTTAATCATCCCGATCTTCATTGTTTTGGACACTGGAGCTTGATTCAATAACTTCACCCTTGTGTTCTTACTCCCCACTTCCACTGCGCTGGCTTCGAAAGGTCTGGGACTCCAGCCCTTGTTTTAAAGGTGGTAATTACACAAAACTGGCAACACCAACAGGTTCTGGTTCCAGGTCAAGTAACACCAGAGAATAAGAAGGAGATATTAATTATAGAGAGTGGATAATTGCTTCCTTAGCAGCTAATCCTCCCATTTATCCACCCAAAAGGTCAGATCCAGAAACCTAACACCCTTTCAAAGTACAGTGAATAATCTGTCCTTGTGGCCCTATGCCAGAGCTCTTGGCTATGTGCTAATCTGGACTACTTAGGGGCAAAGAGCCTGCGCCATCCATTTAAAGAAAATGTAAACACTCATCTTTCTTCCTGGCCACTTGAAATAGGCACCTTAAACTGATCAGAAACAGGCACAAATGCAATTCATCACAGCCAATTTCTGTTATTTAGCCAAGACAAGCAATACTTTGGTGTCTCATTATGCAAAGACAAGGCAAAACACGAGGCCTGCAAGCCTGTCTTCATAAAAACTGATGTGAGGCGTGACTGTGTTTAAGTAAAGGTCCGCTGGGTTAGGCACTAAGGTGCTCTTCTCTTTCCTTATGGGGAGAAAAGAGAGCTTTTACCAGACCTGCCAGTACCAAGCACACAACCAGCACTGCCAACGCACACCGTCTCTGAGCAGACACACTCCCGCTCTTCCAGTCGAAGGCATTTGGGGTCAGACAGCCAAGTGAACAGACTGGCAGCAGGTCGGTGGCCTCTGTGTAATCAGACCGAACAAAATATTAAAGTTAGCATTATTTTCCTATAATGCATCCTATTGATCAACCGCCTTGCACATATGACGTGCAGAAAGTCACAGTGAGGTCTTTCATTACTCTTTGAAGAACCCTAGCACCCATCAAGTGAGCAGACGTTTGCCCCACTATCTCTGGCTCTCACGTTCAAATCAAGCGAGCAGACGCTTGCCCCGCTATCTCTGGCTCTCACTTCCAAACCATCTGCTGTATTTTATTTTGGTCAGACTATTCTTACATCCCCATACATAGGCCTTCTCGCATGGCAGGCAGAGTGACAGCACGGCAAGTGGCGGGGAAAGAGCCATGGTGCCAGGCAGCAGCTGGAAATCTGCTCTCTGCTACAGCCCCTTCCACAACTCCTGTACGCGTTTTCCCCCATCCCAACTGCAGAACAAGACCACACTTCTGCATGAATATAAAATTAAACCCATCAAACTCTGTTTTAACAACTTTGAACTAGCAGAGGAAGTTCTTGCATTACAATGCTGCAGCATTTTTGATTGCAGAAGCCCTAAAGCCAGATTTCCTTTTTGGTAAGATTAGACTCCCACAGCGAAGTTTTGTTCCATTAGTTATTTCAAAGGAAAACCATCCAGCGACTTTAAGTGACGTGGGCTCAGACCCAGATTCAATACAAGATGTAGCTCTTGAGTCCTGCTTGAAATCCTCACTTCCCACCAAAAACCAACCACGAAGCCAGGAGTCTGAGCAGGAGCTACAATCCTACTTTGTTAAGTTCCTCCTTAAGTCACGGTGTTTCAAAGACCATTTGGAGGAACTGACTTGTGGAGCTGCATCTCCCTCTCGGCTGCCCATTAAGGGAACTGTAACTCCACTGAAGGTGGAAGGAGCTAAATTCCTGTCCCTCTGGCAAGGAAGGATTATTACAAAGCAGGCTTTTCACACAAGCAACCCCCTCAGACCAGGGCAGAGCAAGGCATTTTGCTTTATTTCCTGTAATATCCAGACAACTCAAATAAGCCTCGATAGCTTCTTTTACAAAACTGGAGAAACAAAATAACAGGGCTCACACAAAAGAGCTGAATGGATGCATCAAGCAGAAGGGGATGCTCTCCATTACATTTAAAAATGATGGAATATCTTTTATTTCATGTGTCATCACTAGCCTCATTTGTTTTCTTTCTTGATGACACTTTTTGCTCCCCACACAGACAGAATCTTGATTTGTCACAGGACACCAGAAGCTTTTTGCATTTGATATTGAATATCAGTAGTTTCTTTGGCACACATAGGGAGTAGTTTAAGGCCATGTTTCCCAGTCGCTGCTCTGCTTACTGATCAGAAAGTGACTCTAGAGAGCTGGGAGAAGCTGGTGCCCCAGCAACAGCTTGCAGAGATACAGCCTCTACCTCCCTCTTTACTTACGTCTGTGCTGCCTTGGAAAGAAAGAGCAGGAGAGAGACCTTCACAGCCTCAGATTTGGGCAGAATTTGATCTTCCCTTCAACCCACAAAACACCATATAATCAAACTCTGTAAAATCAAATCAAAGTCAATTTTGAGCTACAGTCCTGTGGCAAAGACTCCATTATCTGAAGAGTGCCAACTTTGTGTTCGAACTACACATTTGGTTTTTTTCCCCCTGCTTTGGGGGTTTTTAAAATTCCTTCCTCCTCCCCTGCTTGTGAGTCAGGTTCTGCCTGCGACATTCCTCAGCAAAATGCCTTTCTGTCCTTTCCTGTTAGGAAAAGGCCTGCCCAACAGCGGGCACCGCCACGGCCTGCTAAGTTGGCACTTTGTTGTGCTTTTGCACTCCAACAGCTCTCTGCAGCCATCAGATGCAAAGCAACCTACAGAGGCTGCCAATTAATTTACTGGGCCATTAATCAATATATTCTATACCGGTAACTTTCAAACAGATAAAAGCCATGCAGGACCAGAGCAGAGATGCCAGATTGCCCATGCTTGGCTGAGCTGTACTTGGTTCAGCTTCTCCTCTGTGTAAGGGCAGAAAGGGAGAGGAGAGGTATAAAAGTGGCTGGGAGGGCTCCAGCAGACGTGTGGTGGTACATTAAAATCAGATGGCTGAAGCTGTTTTCGTGCCTCCTCTCCTTTGATGGAAACATCCAATTCACACACAAATTGGCTCCTGAACTGCCAGTTCTTACTTTGGTTAGTTGAAGAGGTGCCCAGCCTTTGGCTAGGGCAAATTACACAGGCCCTTCATCTTAAAGAGCTTTATTTACAACATAGGCATAAACCACATGCAAGCCATATCTGATTCCCAGTATCCATGTTTCTGTCATGTACATACTTGTGGCAGAGGCATTTGTGTTCATATCACATGATGCCTGGACAAGCATCCATCACGTTACAGGGGACCTGCCTCTGAAAGACTGCAACAGGGAGCAGGTCACCGTAACAAGTCAGATGGCCAGAAGCTATTCCCTGCCCACATGTTGGGGGGACTCAGGAAAGAGGACGCCTGGGAGCAAAGAAGGTGAATTTTTCTTACAGAGACCTCCAGCGCTGGGAATTCAGACACCTCTGCTCTAAATGACTCTCCTCCCAACTGTGGGTCCTCAGACACCCAGTAAGTTTACATCTCACTTCCAGCTCAACCATCAGGGCTGGCAAAACTTTATCTCGAGTCGTTGGGGTATCTGCAGCACAGAGGTGGCAATGAAGCGTGGAAACCCTCCTCTCCCCAGGTGCCAGCAGCACCCTGCACCACGCTCAGGCTGCGGGGATACGTACGGCGGTGCCTTGCTTCAGGCATAATTTCAAGCACATGCTGGTAACAACCACCACCCTCCAACACATCCCATCCCTTCTGTGTGGAAACCAGAGCGCTGAACAGCATCATCCCTGGACCACCAGCATACGCTCATGGAGGCTAACTCCAGTTAATGTTTATGTGGAGTTTTAACCTGCTCACTTGCTTCCAGGCTTTTATTACCAGCCCAATCTGAATTTCCACTGTTCATTGACACAAACGTTACCAGAGAGAGGAGCACTGAATGTCTCCAAGCCCATTTACCCTCCACCTCACAAGGTACAGGGGTGGGTCCTGTATAAACAGGTTTTTTTGTTTGAGGGCGCCTGACAAAGCGGAGCCTGACCTTTCCCCTTCGGGGGAACAGCAGGCTTCAATCAAACCTTGCTGAGGGTTGGGGCTATTTTCCCCTCTCGCGGGTCAGGGTGATGCTTGAACTCTCCTTGCCTCAGCTCCTCCACCCACCCCATCAATCTGCCCGACAGCTGGGGCCACTGTGATTTATAACGGCCTCTCCCCGCAGCTGCGTCTCCTCTGGGACCTTCCCTGCCACTGCTAAGTGCCTCCGCTCGCTGCACTGCCTGGCAGTCGGGTCCCCTTCCAGCAGCAGAACCGAGACCCTTTGCAGGACAGGAGGATGCTTGCCAGATTAATGTTTTCACATTAAATTCTACTTCTAGCACATGGTGTGCTCTTAGGTAGATATTAGGCTGGAAGTGGCTGGGTCATATGTATCGTTTTGAAGTGCTGCAGTGTTTAAGGCATTTAGGGGTAAAAAAATTGTTGGTTTTGACCCATGATAATGTAAACAGGACTCAAGACGGTGGCTAAGAAACTAGAGCCCATATTACTCTATGGGGATGGTAAAGGATCCTAGGAGAATGGTCCAGCTATGTTTAACCTGAGCTACTTTCAGGTTGTATACAGATTATTATCACTGCAGCATCGCTGCCGTCAGACCTATGTTATTGTAACACTTGCTGAAGATCCAGCCCATTGAGCTCTCATAATACTAAACACCCTAAACTACTACAAAAAAGTTCCTCCTTTCCCCTCTGCCGGGAGATACAGAGCACTGACTGGCTGCATCCCAGTTACAAGCACATTTTTCAATAAGGCTTCTTATCGTAAATACACTTTTCATTATTTCACAGCCAGATGAAGTCTGGTTACTATTCTGGGCACTGTTTTAAAGACTAAGAGCTTTTATCAGACTGTTCCAAGCTTGGGCACTCATCAGTAGAGCTGTCACGATGGCCCAGAGCCCAGGACAAGCCTTTGCCTGCACTGGATGCTCACTAAAAGAAAATAGCACCAGAGTGCTGCCAGGTAAGGTGGCCAGAGTGTGCAATTGGATTTCCTCGGCTCGTTTTAGACAATACAGCAAAGCTTGGCAAACCCTGCTCATTGCTTGTTTCCTGGAAAAATATTGGTGTGGGTAGGTGAGAGAGATAAGGAAAGAGTGTTTGTGTTGAGCACGGAGCAAAGCGGAAAGGAGGAGGACCATACCCAACTTCTTCCCACTTACCTTTGGGGCATTTCTTGGGCCACAACCCTGAAGGGAGACTCAGGATGGGAAGTGCCTCGGTGTGTGCTGATGCATCAGCATGCACCGGTGCCAAGCACACTAAAAATGAACGGAAATTAAAGGAGCCGGGTGGGTCCCTGTGAAAGCAGACTCTGGTGACGCTATCTCCATTGGGCCGAGCCAAAACAGAGCTGTTCCTAACTCAGAGGTCACTCTTGAAAACTGGAATATTTCCCCCCCCCCCCTTTTTTTTTAGCCCCCAAACTTCTATTTCTTGCCTACTTCAGTGGGGATGAAAGGCCTGATCCCAGAAAATGACAAGTTGAGCCCAAACAAAGCGCTATGCTGAAAGAGCCTACAATCTCATCCCAAAAAACAAGTATCAGGATTTCTGAATGTTAAGAAGTCTTACATATTTGCGGATAAGGGGACACCATAAACACAACCCTCCCTACAGAACAAAGATATTTAAATTATCAGCCCCTTCCAAAAGAAGGAGATGTTGGGATTATTTTTTCTTGCTGTGCCACTGATCATGCAAGAACAGCAATATACTGCCAGTGTCTCATTAACTTTTGCTGGAGGCCTGTCTCTTACTGCCCAAAACTGGCTAAAAAAGCCCAAAAAAGACAGCAGGCCTGGATGAATCCCACAGGCCTGCACTCAACTGAGACATCACATAAACAGGTTTTTAGCTCAGAGAAATCCCATGCCACCTCTTGCTACAGCTTTTGTTCTTCAAAGCTACTATTGGCTCTCCTTCCTTCCAAATTAGTGGAACCACTATGCCAGGCCATCTGGCACATCAAAATTTATCTTCAGATTTCATTATCCAACTCACTGACCCCAGTGTTTCCTCCTATTGACTAATGAGATTAGCCCATCACCTCCTAATTGCAGCATTTATACCTAGTCTGTTTTACAACACCCAAGAAAACAAATCCCCAGGTTGTTTCAGAGTGAATGAATGTCATTCTGCTCTCAGAACAAGCACAGCATTTATAGGAATGGGAGATGGCACATACATCAAAACAATTAATGAATGTCCTTAGGCTGGAAAGTGAAAAATAGAAAATACAAACACAAATGCACTAATCTCAAACCACTGAGGCCAGTCTCCTCGCTCCTTGGGCTTGCTTAGCTCTATCAGGGCAGTGCAAGGAGAATTACCTAGCATTCCTCATAGTAAGGGAGCAACTGCAAGGCTAGCAATCCACTACACAGACATTACTTGTAAGGACACTAACAGAGGGTGGTATTCCAGTTCCATACCTCACCACCCTAATAGGAAGTTTCCTGCAAAAAGTGTCTTAAAAAGACAGAAGGAAGGAGTTACAGAGTCACCTTATACCCATCACATATCAGCAAAGTGCCAAGAACTAAAAAAGACACAGGAGATGGGCTGGAAGTCAGGACATCAGCTTTACTCTTCTCCACTTTAGTGATTTTGAGCAGGACCCGTCTAGTCTAAGCTGGCTGTCTGGACCTTCTTTGGGCCAATGGAGAGGAACCAGCAATCATGGGATGCCACTGATCTCTAGGTGTAGATGTCATGAAAGTCAGATGATGCACTCCCTAGAAGTCCAAAGGAACAGCTTAGGTGAGATGAAGGCGTCTTTGGTACAGTTAAGGAAAATGGAATCACATTGCTGATGGCAAAATCTGTGCCTCAATCTCTCTATCTGCAAAATAATGCTGTTGGTATTTACTCTCTATGGTGAAATGCCTGTACAGCCATGAACGATCAATGCTATGTAACTGTGAATTACTCTCGATAGATTTATTGACTGCGCTTGAACGTGTTACTTGAAGACTTGCTGGAAATTCAGAACTAGAGGGAGAAGAGGGAGTAAACATTACGGCTTTCAAGTAAAGCTAGAAAATTTAGAGTTGTCACAAACAAAAAGCACCTGGTCTGTCTCACCTTGGAGGCAGACCAAGCCTCCAAGGTGTTTACCTGTAGCCTTACCTTACTACTACAGGCTTTAAAGTTTCCAGAGCAGTCCTAAAAGCCTCATTAGAAAGAGCAATAATGATTTATCACTGAAGCACTAGCATGAACAAGCCATCAGAGTGAGAATAAAACAGCCTTCATTAGAGCACTCAAAACACACCAAGCTTTGCTCGCGCCTGGGCATCAGGAAGGCTGGATGCTCCCCTCACATCGCCAGGCAAGACTCAGATGGAGAACAGCCTGGAAGAGTGAATTTCCACCTCTGTTCTCCAGTTTCCTGCGTGCTCAATATCTGTCTAAATACACCATCAGATGGACATTTCCTTACCTCTCCCCACCACGTTTTTGTCATAAGTGTGCCTTCCACATGCCTAATGTCTAAGAAAACTTCTTGCCCTCAATGCACATCCCACAGGGGCTGGAGCACAGCTGAGCTCTGTTATCCAGGCGCCATTTACATGACAGCTTCTCTACAATGCAAATCAGGCTCATTGTCACCAATGGAAAAAGCCCTAAATGAAAAGTTATTGCCCCTTGATAGCCACTCCTTCGAGATCAGAAAAGGGTATTGACCTCACCCTCGCCCCACCACCACCAGGCCAAGTGTTCAGGGAAAAGCCTGATCTCCCTCCACATCCATCAGTGCTGCCATTAAGCCAATGACATAGGGCTGGGATGGAGTCAGCTCTGATCTCCTCCAGAAAACTATGCTAGGAAACGGGCCAGGAAGGCCCTGAAACAAGGGATCAAGCATCTAGCCAGCCTCCCTCCACATCCAGCATTTTGTAGCTTGGGCTGCTTTGGCCAGCAGACCCAGAACTGCAGCTCTGTACTAATCCCCCAACATTGGCCAAGCTGAGATGGGCTTTAAAAGGCAATTCTGCATCCAACAGGCATGGACACTAGGGTGACATCCCACTCAGGGTACTAACAGCATCCTGCAGCCCTCACTAACCCCACAGCAGAAAAGTAGCTTTCAACCAGCAGAAGACTTTTGCACAAAGGAACAGGTCTGAAATCTCTTATGATCAGGATGGGTCAGGCCGATTTGCCCCTTTGTAAAACATGTAATGCTTGGACCAAGCGGATTTTGATACTGCACTGGGGAGCAGAGGGGGCTCGGCTAGACTGCAGCCCCAGTGGTGAAGAAAGCAGTAGAAGTATGTCATTCCCTGTCACCTCTGCAAGAGAGGCATGGGGAGACTGGAGGAGGTAACATCAGAGTCCTCCATTGTCAGGCCAAGTCAGCAAAGAAAATGCTCCCAGCAGGTGCAGCCGCATCTTTACCTTTCTCCAGGTCTGCTGCCTGGCTTTGGCAAGCAGCCACCGTCGGTCCTACAGGCTAGCAGCTTGCTGAAGCAGTGTCTCACCAAAAGCGTTTGCTGGCAAACTTCACGGATGCAGGTAAACCCTCTGTATCATAGAATCACAGAATGCTTTGGGATAGAAGGGACCTCTAAAGGTCATCTAGTCCATCCCCCCTGCAATGAGCAGGGGCATCTACAACCAGATCAGGTTGCTCAGAGCCCCATTCAGCCTGGTCTTGAATGTTTCCAAGGATGGGGCATCTACCACCTCTCTGGGCAACCTGTGCCAGTGTTTCACCACCCTCATTGTGAAAATTTTTTTCCTTGTGTTCAGTCTGCATCTACCCTCTTTTAGTTTAAAACCATCACCCCTTGTCCTGTCCCAGCAGGCCTTGCTAAAAAGACTATCCCCATCTTTCTTGTAGGCCCTGCCTCTGTGTGCTCCTTTTGAACTTACTCCAAGGCTGAAGTGCAAATAAAGGCATCCTTTCCAGGATTAACTTCATCTAACTAGTCACAGACAGGATCAAGTAAAAACACTCATTTGAAAGCAGCAGATAGATGGGACTATCTATCTAACCATCTGCTCAGAGTTATCTATCATCTACTTTGGGAGACCTTTCTGTATCAGAAAGTCTTCAGAGAGGCAGCACTATTAATGGGGCAGTACACATAACCTTCAACTTCCCAGCCCCAAAACTATTTAGAAGTCACCACAATCCAGGTAACTACGGGATCTGGGCTCCAAAAAAACTAGCAAGGAATCAAGCTACAGTAAAAGACACACGGAGACATTTAGGAAACGTGTAATCAAAAGGGACAGGCAGGGAAGCAGAGACTGAGTCCTGCGGACCCCAGGCTCTCATGGTGAGCTTTGGGGCTGTGTAGGCAGGCACACACAGGAGGTCTGTGACAGTCTCTTTAATCACAGCCTCCCCTCACACTTGAACCAGGCTTGGGGCTACAGCCCTAGACTTCAGGAGACCCAAGGGTTGTGCCTCCAATTGGCTCGATGGTATTTTATTTCACTGAATACGATTTCTTTCCCACATGCCTCATTCTTCCCCATGCATATAAAGGATGGAAGCCTCTGAAAAAGCACTGAGAGAAGTTCAGGGTGGGCATTAGTTATTATTTTTGACAGCACTAAAACAACATATGAAAAGGGTTTCTTTATTGCTTTCTATTTTTTTACCCCTCTGAGAAATGGAAGACAACGTCCCATCCAATGCCTGCCTGACAGAACGGCAGAGGCTGGCTCTGTCACAGCACCGCAGAAGTTGTGCTTTTGGGGGAGTATTGTTTTTATTTCAGGAGCAAAAAAGGAAATGAGCAATCCCAGAAGGAAAGGGTCTGAATGCTTGCTCAGGCTGCGCCATGAAGAAAAGAGATTGCCATTGTCAAAGGGTGTTTCATTGTTCTGGCCTTTCTGAGAAACCTTAAAATACCCAGAAACGTAACAAGAACAGAAAACAGATCTGTTTCTTCAGCTGCCTATTTGCAGCCTGGCTGGTGAGAGAGAGACTATGGCTTAGCAGTGTTAATTACCCTGGTTAACCCTTGTTCTTGCTAATGACATTTATTTTAAAAGCCACTTCATATCCACCAGGAGTGGGCATAAAGAGAAGCCAACTCTCCCTCATGTGAATAGCCCCACTGCTTTAAACTGAATTACTCACACAAGTCGGGACTCCTCACCACTTAAGCATTCACCTCCAGGCTAACCAACAGCAACAAATTACTACAATAACTGGCCAGGCTCATTCTTTCATTGGTGCCACTTTCAAACACAGGCCACAGTCTGCCCTCCCTGCCAGATTGCTTCAAGCACGAACTTCCAGCCAGCAGTCAAGCTCCAGGCAATACCTCCAAGACCAGTCAGAGAAGCAGGACATAGGAGAGATGCAAGGGCACAAGGATTTACTTAAGGATCAGAAAATGGCTCTTAACCCAGGAAGCTGTAGGATTTGCCCCTCTTAGCATCTTTAGCGTGGCTCCATCTCATGGAAGCAGCTGGAAACAGCCAGGGCTGTACCTCTAATCTCCCAGAGCTGAGGGACCTCAGAAAGAGGAAAAATTGTAGATAATACAACTAAGTAGACAGACAGACAGACAGATAGATAGAGTGGATCCCAAAAGCAGAACGTGAGGATGCAAAGGGAAGCAAGCAAACAACAGACAACAGCAGCATGTACAACACCAGCACTGAGCTAGGGCATGCATATGAGCATCCCCAGAAGCAGCACCCTCACAGCTCAGCACTGCTCCTGAGCCACAACACCTCCCCGAGAGCCTGCTGCAGGCACAGTCATGCTGCTCGCTTGTTGGCACCGGTGTGGACCGAGCCAGCTCAAGGCTCTTGGTCCCAACTGCTTGGTAAAGCAGCTTGGAGAGTTTATGCACAACTCATCAAGAGCCGATCATCATCACCAAGAAGGACAGACAGAAGCAACACAGGTGAAAAGGTTTGTCTTTCTTTTCCCCAACAGAAAGAGCTTCCTGTGTTCAGCCATTGGAGAGGTTGGTGTAAATGGGTCCAGATTTTCTGATCTGTGGAAGAGAGTAATGCTGAGGCAGAAAAGGATCATCTTCTGTCTCACAGGTCAAACCAGTGAAGAGTGGCCCTTAATCTCCAATACCCTGCAACAGGCATCTTAATCAGGCTTGCACTCTAATGACTTAAATCACAGGAAACATTTAAAAATCACTTTATCATTCATACTGTGATATCACGCTGGCCAATCAACTTCCTTTTCACCCCCTAGCAGGCTTTTCTTGAGCAGAAATAATCACCACCAGCTCCACCACACAGATGTATAAGCGATGGGAAAATGCAGAGGAGGCTGGAGTGAACAAAAGGCACTTCAGGCCTGCTGGGGTCAGAATGCGTATCTGTACGGTAGGCTGGACCCTTCACTAATCCAGCTCTGTTTCTAATGAGATTGGTTCCCCTTACAGCAAAAGGAGGTCCATGGCTTAATTTGCCAAGGGGACCATTGTCATGCAGCTTAGGGAAGCAAAATAATCTTATCAGTCTGAAGCTGAACCCTGCCCTCCAATTATACAGACAATGTTTAAGAGAGATAAAGAAAAAGTGATTTTCATGTATCCAGCAAAAGAAATGGATTGTCTAAAACCAAACATTCAGCTTCCTGCAGCTGCTGATAGACCTTTACACTCCAGCCACTGGCTATACCATTGCCACAACGCACTAACTACTATCTGTGCATGCTAACGCTGAACCAAATCCAAGCCAAATGGCACCAACAGCATCTACAGTGCAACTTATTGGTATAGCAGAGCCTCTACTCTTGTAGTACAGCCCGAGTGAAAGCCTGGGGCTGTCAGCTAAAGACAAGCAAACCCAAAGGGCAGGAAGAATCTGAAAATTTTTTTACCCCTTCTTGCTGAATCTCTGTCTCTGCCTCCCTACCCAATCCACCAGCTCCCCTTGGCTGCTATAGAGACTGTCCTCTTCTGGGAGTTCTGCATCCCACACAACGCAGCTAAAACAAAGAGCATTTTGGCAAATAACAGCCAGGCTTCATCTATTCTTTTTTCTATACAATTCATTCCATCAAAGTTGTTTAGCTGAACAAAAAACAGTGCTATCCTTTATTGTGAGGCTAACAATAAACTAACATGTGAGCACAGCGTGGGTCACAGATGTGTGCGCTT
Organism: Platalea leucorodia; assembly: GCF_965183815.1. Classification (NCBI taxonomy): domain Eukaryota; kingdom Metazoa; phylum Chordata; class Aves; order Pelecaniformes; family Threskiornithidae; genus Platalea; species Platalea leucorodia. Next base: position 120,393,993 of record NC_138825.1, on the reverse strand, counting down.
CATCATCAACCGTGGAGCCACTTCCCTGCTCGACTCACTTTTATAAAGCGTTAACCTCTTTGAGCTGGAATTCAGCTTGAGCACATAACCCAGGAAGCAAACAGTGTTAACACAACAGAAGCAGCCCCTGGATAAGAGACACACGAAGAGACGGACGTGCTTTGGAAACAGTCAGATCAACCACCTCAGTTTCCAAGGGGTTACCCACACAATAAAAATCTAGAGAGGAACTAAACTGGACAAATCCCAGCGGCTCTATTTTTAGTCATATCACCTGCACCAGAGGATCGTTATTTGTGCCTTTGAATAGGAGTGTTTACATTTTTTATCTCCTATGAAGAGACAGAAAAAAACAAACAAACAAAACTTTGGAGAGGGAATGTCTTCAAAACTCATTGTTAAGGATCTCTTGGAATACGTTCCAAGGACTGACCTCAAATCTGTAACCCAAGTTTAAGTACTCTTATCTCATCCCAAATAAAGTAACCCTCAAAGCATGACTGCTCCAAGAAAAAAAACTATGCAAAACCAGACCCTCCTTACAACTGCACTTTATGGGCTCAGATCCTATCTGCCAACGGAAAGCTTGCTCTCATATCCACCTCTAGCTCATATTACCTGTAAAATACAGGTGTAAAGTTGCCCTTTCCTTAGTGTACTGGGTCTGGCTGTGATGGACTTAATTTTCTTCGTAGCAGCTCGTATAGTGCTGTGCTTTGGATCTGTGACCAAAACAGTACTGATAACCTATTAATGTTTTAGCTGTTGCCGAACAGTGTTTGCACAGCACCAACGCTTTCTTTGTTTCTCACTCTGCCCCCCCAGTGAATAGATGGGAGGGTGCGCAAGAGGTTGGGAGGGGACACAACCAGGCAGACGACCCCAACTGACCAAAGAGATATTCCATCCCATCATGTTCAGCAATAAAACAGAGTGGAGTGGGGTTTGGGTAAGTCAGCCCTCTTTTGCTTGAGAACTGGATGGCCATCAGTCTACCTGTGGGAGGCAGCGAGTGATTGCCTTTGCATCATTTATTTTGTTTTCTTTCTTTTCTTCCTCCACTTCTCCTTCAATAGTTACGAAACTATTTTTATCTCGACCCATGAGTTTTCCTTTCTTCTTCCCCTGCCCCACTGAAGGTGGGATGAGGAGGCGAGCAAGCGGCTGTGTGGTGCTTAGCTGCCTCCCGGGGTTAAGCCACAACACTTAGTTACGTGCACTTGACTTTGCAACTGTAATGCTCATTTTAACCTGTGCAGTCCATTTGCATATAGGCATTACAGTATTGGAGAAGGAATTGTGTATCAAGCACCATATATTTCTTCCTGGCTATCACAGCTTGAGAGGATGGGTAAGGGGCTGCTCTTGGAGAAAAAGTTAGATATTTAACAACTTCTGGAATATTGGGCAGTGAGAGCTCCTGATGTTAATCTCTCTGCCTTGGAACCTCATCTGGGCAATGCAGGTAACACTCCAGACTCTCCTTCCAGAAGGGTAAGCACGTCCCTGTTTGTAGGGCACTCACAAGTAGTACAATAGTGTTTAAATAACACATGGTAAATGAGGCCCTAGAGCCATAATGAACCAGAAGAATAAAGAAAATCATTGTGAGGCAGCTGTCCTGTGCACTGAACGATACAGGAATCCCAAGGAGGTGGAGAAAAAGTAGTGTGTGCTCATTAGAGTAACTCGTAACGTAAAAACCCAAAGGGCTGGATTCAAGTAGCTAAAACTACCTTAATTTTAACATTTCTTAACTTCCAAATGTTTGAGTTGCAACCTTAATGCTGTTCTTTGAATGTTGCACACAAAAGCTAAACTTTTTCAAAACCTAAGTGCAGGATTTTGTCCTTGTAGCATCTTGTGGGCATCGCCAGGGCCACAGCAGCACTGCACTCACAGGCCCCACACAGACCACAGAGGTAAGAGATTTCCCAAAGGCTGCGGCCCAAAATTGAACACAATCCAGCTACAGCAGCTCAAGTTACCACCTATCAGTCTAATTGCACTAAGTGTCTGCACTCTTGGCCCAAAACAGCTTCAAGGGAAAACACGTGAGCCAAAAGCCTTTGCAAAATACAGCAAACATAGGAAATGAATGCCAGAAAGAGCGCCTGCCATAGGGCAACCTTAATATCAATGCAGAGGAGCAAACAGTAAAGGATCAGAGCTGAGCCCACAGGTCCTAGGCACAGGATGCAGGTCACCCCAGCCCACAGAGTGATACAAAAATCACAGAGGGAAAATCAGCAGAAAATCCCTCCACTGCTGTGTTTGTTTTTATACTTACTTGTTGGAGTAAAAGCCCATTTTCAACCCTTGAGGCTAATAAAACCCATGTTGATAGTATCATAGCAGCAAAACCACAGGCATCTGATAGCAGATAAAAATAAAACAACACGATCACATAGGGGGTCTCAGAGTAGGTGGTCTGAACGGTCCCTGTTTGACAAGCAGCACCAGCAGGTACCCAGTCTATTGAGGGTTTAGTACAACTTACCTGAAGACAGCCCTCTCTCACACCCTGACGATTCTGGAGCTTTTATGGGCTGCTGGACGAGTGACAAGCGTCTCTGCTGGCAACTACTGTGTTGATACCAGGTCAAAAGATGACACACAAAAGTATAGAGTGAATTTCTTTTGATTGTAGGTGGCTGATAAAATTTCTTGTACCCCTCTAGGCCTTCTTTTGTTAATGTAACATTAAAAAAGGGAATATTTCTAAAAAAGAGAATCTTTTCTTCCATACCAGTGAGGCACAGCACTGGCAAGGTTGTTAATGATGGGGGATACTTTGCCAGCAGGTGGATGCGACCTCCCCTGCCCACCACAACTAAAGTGCTTGGACAATATCTACTGCAAATTATTCTGCAGTATGCTACATCTATCTGGTAAGTCAAGTACACTTCTGAAACCTGACCACTTGGAGAGTCTGCCCAAACTGCAGGTCCCACACGTGCCACTCCATCTTCATGCAAGGATCCAGATGGATCCAAGAGTGATTATTGTACAGCAAACCTTATTATCCAAAGGAGCCCCATCAACACTGATACCACAGCATCCACCAACTCTATTCAAGAGCACATGGCATATTTGAAGAAACCCAGCCAAGATTTACTTTACTGTGCAACTCAGAACTGCCAAACCATCATTGTCTCTCTGACATGAAAAGACATGCACTAGGTTCCAGGCAGCCAAGCACTAAGCATCCCCGAAAGAGCAGACATACATACTTTAATTACTACGAATGAGCTCATATCCTCAGCTAGTGAGCTGAGCCAGGCATACTTGGATCAGCCCAAACCCAGGCTGAGAGACACACAACTCACCATCTTTCCTCAGGCAAAAGGAGCAGCTAAGTTAATAATAATAATAATAATAGTAGTAGTAATAATAATAGTAATAATAATAGTAATAATAATAATAGGTAGCCCAAGCAGTTTTCTTTAAAATGTTCACAATTAATACTTCTATATCAGATTCAATCAGTAAGAAGATGAGTTGGGATTAACTTCTGTGCTTCTGTGCATCCTGGCAAGTCAGCAAAGTTGCCTCACAGCTGAGCAGAATCTGGCCCTTGCCCGTTTCTTGGAAAAAGTGCAAAAATCCCAGAGAACAGCAGCACCGGATCAGTGAGGCACAGCACTGGCAAGGACACAAGGACCCTTGTAGCATTGCACCAAACCAACCCGACCAAAAGTCCTCTGAGCCACTTTGAGCAGTGCATTGGGTCTGTTTCTGTCCCTTGAAAGGTACGTGGCTGCCTGCAGGAACAGACTGAACTGTGAAGGTCTTGGAGATCTGGATAAAAAGGAATGGCAAGAGCACAAAAAAAAACAGGGCTAGCTGTTTCAAATGGTCCCCCACAGGGACTGGGATTGCTATCTTGGAACAGAAAGCAGAAAGTTCAATCTATGCATGCACAAACGCGCCAAGCACAAGCAGCCAGTCTCAAATAAGACATGTAAACAGCCCTGGTGCTGGCCACCTAAATCACTGCACACCCACCTAAACGCAGCATAGTCCAATTTTCAGTTCTGAACACTAAGCACTTTGGGAGATCAGGCCATGTTTAAATTAGCATCAACAAAAGGATCAGCAAAAGTGCCAAGTGTAAATACACAGTTTTTCTCCCCCTGCAGAGACAAAGCTTATTCTGCTCCCTGCCCCCAGCTTAAACTATGATTTTAGCATCTAAAAGTATTTCTCAGTTGAGAAAGGATACATTAAAATTCCCACTATTTTTTTTTTTTTAATTGACCAAACTATTTGTGTTATATAAAATCTGCGCTCACAGAGTCTTAACTCAGGGAACAAGTTTTACCTGAGGACATAAACAGTTGCTTTCTCTAATTCTACAGCATTTGTATCCCTAACAACACACAGGCATAGGAAGAATGCTGCAAGGAGGTTTTCCTCAAATAGACTGTGCATCTGACAACCTGGGATATTTTGAAGCAATTAAAATTACCACAGTGGATTTTTTGTTGATGTTGTTAATAATATTAATTAAATAAACTGTTCCAGGTACTGACAAAAGTTTGCATCAGTAGATCAGTTTCTGGGCCACAGCAATTAGTAGATACTATATAAACATTGCCAATCATCACACAGACGTTGGGTTCCCTGGGGTCTCTTGGCTATCGCTGACAGCTCCGATGGCTAAAACAGTGGATTTCCACATGACGTGAGCCAGATGCGTACATAGGGCTCTTGAGCTTGAAGTCGTTGCCTACATGAGGTTTCACACGGACCCTTCACGAGACATCCTGGCACCCACAGCAACCCCGTCCATCCATCCCTCCCCGACGGTGCCTCCTTTCCCTGGCACCACAAATACAGCCTCGCAGCTGGTTTTTCACAGCAGGAGCAGCAGCGCTTCTGGTCACAGCCCAGGACCACAAACACATGGGATTGGAAACACGTGTTTCTCTTCCTAGAAGCTCAGTTTGGTCCCCTCAGCTGTCAGTAAAAGTAAACTCTAAACATTTTAAGAGTCAGCAAGCGATGAATCCTCCCTCACAGCATTATCATCACAACCACTGGGAAATCCACGGTGTTTTCTGGAGCAGGCCTCAGGACAGGAGTGCACAGACACTTGCACCTTTGCTTACATGCTGTATTGATGCCCACAAAGACGCATCCCTGCTGACAAACCCAAACAACTCTCTAAGGCACCAAAATAGCCCCAGCTTCTGTGCTGCTGCTTCTCCTCCTCTCCCAACCGCAGCAGAACAGGCACTTGATATCCTAGAATACTTTGGGATGGAAGGGACCGTTAAAGCCCATCCAGTCCATCCCCCCTGCAATGGGCAGGGACATCTACAACCAGATCAGGTTGCTCAGAGCCCCGTCCAGCCTGGCCTTGAATGTTTCCAAGGATGGGGCATCTACCACCTCTCTGGGCAACCTGTGCCAGTGTTTCACCACCCTCATCAGGACAAATTTCTTCCTTATATCCAGTCTGAATCTCCCCTCTTTTAGTCTAAAACCATCACCCCTTGTCCTGTCCCAGCAGGCCTTGCTAAAAAGACTATCCCCATCTTTCTTGTAGGCCCCCTTTAAGTATTGAAAGGCTGCAATAAGGTCTCCCCGCAGCCTTCTCTTCTCCAGGCTGAACAACCCCAGCTCTCTCAGCCTTTCCTCATAGCAGCAGTGTTCCAGCCCTCTGATCATTTTTGTGGCCTCCTCTGGACCTGCTCCAACAGGTCCATGTCCTTCCTGTGCTGGAATATCCCTCCATTGATTTCCTCCTCCAACACCTCTCAGCTCTCTGAGGTCTTTAAACCGCTGCCCACTGACAGGCAGAGACACCTGAGGCAAAACCGAATGCAGCCCCCCCTTGCAAGAACCACTCAGCCACGGCTGCCAGGCCCAGCCGTCCTCCTTCGGTTCCCCAGACCCATCCCCTACAGCTCACCATGCAGCCACATCTCCAGAACGTTACCAGAAGAGACCAACAGTGGTTTTTAACTGGCTTTGATGAGGTTTTGGATTTTGTCACCTCTGCAAAGGAGAATTTCTCTGCCCCAGCACAGACCTCCCTCAGGTGGCCAAACTGCAGCCCACACAGCTGTGATGGATGGGCTGGCACATACGACCTCCAGCTGAGGAAAAAACATCTCCTGGGGCTAGAAACTCTTCAAGCAGCAGCCTGAGGTCCATCCAACCTCATCACTCACAACCCTTCACCAAGAGAAGGTATGGAGGTGGCCTGGGTTCAGCCCAGTCTTTAAACGATGTCTAAAGCATGCCTGTTCGCCCCTGGGGTCAAAAGCACAAACCTCATTACTGAGTTACACCACCGCACTGGAAAAGAAATCGTATCTGCTTTTCTCTTGAAAATCCTCCTTTTGCAGCCTGCAACTTTCAACGCATGGAAATCCTGGACACGCCTTGACACCATTGACGCATTCAGGGCTCCAAAACCAATATCAAAGTCTGACTAAAGCCATTCAGAAGCTGTTAGCATGTAGATTTTGGTGATAATTTGGTGAATGGACTTGTCAAACAAATTGCCTTTATTATGGACTGATTAAATGCAATCAAGGAGAAGTGCCTTTCCCCTCCCAACTCCAGCCCTCATCAGCTCAAACAAACACACTGAGCCAATTAGCAGGGAGGTGGCAAAAGCAGCTTTCACTTGAAGCCTGCCATTCTTGGGGGGAAAAAAAAACACCAACAACAAAAAATCTTTGTGCTTTCAAAGCCAGGAAGAGCCTCCAGGGAGAGCTCCGGAAAGCTACCCAGGGCTCACCTGCAGGGTGTGGATGGGGGTTATCAGTATTCATCTGGCTCGATGCCGGATCAGCTCCCTGAAACAAAGTGCTGCTCACATCCAGCTTGTGCCAAAAATAATGCAAAGAACATAAATATTAAAGCAGGCCCAGGGGGAGCAGCACTACTGCGGCTGTTATTCCTACAGCTTTATGTCCTGCAGCTGGGTTCTCCTGTGTCACAAAAAGGCATGAGCTCCCATCAAAGCTATTTCCATGCCTAGAAACCTAAGTTTTTGGCTTAGGTCCCTGCAGTGGATTCTCTGATGTCTGCAAATGGTTGAGTTCACAGCACAGCCTTTTCTGTACTGCAGCAGTAGTGAAGGGATCTGTCTCTGCTAATGTGAAACTCACAGCAATTGCACGGATCTGATGGCACTACCTTTCTGTCCAACATGCCTGAAATTAGCTAATGAATGGGAATGTTACTGAGGAGAATTGGAGCACAGCATCGTAATCACATGAGCCTAATTCCCTGCAGGTATGCAGCTGGAAATTAAATGGACACCTTGGCTGGCAGTGGGCAGAGCAGAATTTGACATGTGTTTGCATGATTTAGCTTCAGAGACAGGAACCCCACGGCTGGAGCTAGAGACAGCACACGGGATATGAGCAATAGCTGTTGACTAAGCTTTCGACTAAGCTTTCAGCGTCTGCATTTTAAGTTAGCACCAAAGACTGATTTTGGCCCCGTTTTCACTAACGTAGCACCTCTAAGGAGCAAGCTCTGTGCACTGCACGTGAACCACTGCCTCCCAGAGCCTACGCAGAGGAGCTATGGCATAGCTTCCTCTGGCAGCACAAGCCATTGCTTTGTCTTGGACTCCCACCACAAATAGAAAAGGGCTAAAACAAAGGTGAAGTTTTATCAACCGCGAGGGATTTCGGAGAGTTCATTGCCAGGACTGAGATTAGGATTAAGGGTTTGTAGTTAAAGCACAGAGACTCAAAAGACCAACCTCTTACCTCACACCTCATCACGGTCTTCAAGTGTCACCTTGAACATAAGGGGTATGTGACACATCACGACACTAGGTCCTGAGCCTTCAAACAGTCCTGAGCACAAGAACCGACCACAGCATGAGATTACATCAAGAGCCCGTACTACAAGCAGCCAGAGAGAAAAAGTCCAGGCCTTCTTAAGAAGTGGCTGCAAAGGGCCTGATAACTCCACTCTCTCCCCAAGGACCTGCTTCCTACCCCCACACCCTCCTGCAAACATCAATGTTTAAAGAACTATTAAAGAAAACAACTTCAAAACTCTTCACATAGTTCAAATACTTCACTTAAAAGGAATTTTAATTCTTACATCTCAGATTGCACCAGTCCCCAGCAGGACATGCGCTCATCATGTTCACGTTGTGGCGTTTGAGCTGTTCAAACAGGAGAGATGGAGCCACAATGTGAGACCGTGCGCTCAGAGGCCTGGGAGCGGAGACGACAGAGATCCCCACCAGCTCTACCTGTGCTTTCCCATGACCGAGTCAGTTCACCACACCTCTGGGCACCCTCTCAGGGTGTCTTCCCATGACCTATGTCAAAAAGAAGTCTTCCTGAAGCCAAGAGACACACACCTTGAAGACCCAGCCAGTGGGAGAGTATCGGGAGCAGTGGGACACGGGTGGATGTGCAATTCTTGGTAAGCCTTTCGGCCAGCCCTACTGCATAGCTGCAGTGTGTGAGTCCGATCAGTGCTGCTTGTATCTTGAGCTTACAGCTCAAGACTGGCCATCCCTAAGCTGCTTGTTCCAGGGCTGGAGCTATGCACTGTGTCTGGCCCATCACGAAAATGCCATGACCTATTACTAGCAGCAGCACCTCCCTGACAGCGCTGAGTCAAAGCAAGCTGAGAAGCCGGAGAAGCTTTGTTGCTAAACAAGGTCTACAGGACTGAGTTTAAAAAAACATTCTTCTCCAAAGAGCGCCAGCTGCTCTCTCTGGACAGTACTGCTATTTGCAACCTGGAAAAGCCCTTCCATCCCAATGAGCTGTGTCACCTCCCTCCAGCACGTGGGCAGCAGTCGAACTGCTGCAGAAACCTCTCATGGGATCACAGCAAGCCTTGCATTCCTGAGCAGCAATAATCAATACAAATCCATTCATCTCCTTGGGATGCAGACAATTCATGTTTCGGATGCACCACCTCTAGCTGGGATGGCATACGGTAAGGCTATAAGGCCTCCCCAGATATGTTCACCTGCTCAATTCCAGCCATGCTGGAGAAGAACCCAGAATACCCCGAAGTATAGAAAAAGTATGTAAGTGGCCAGAAACCATTATGGTCAAATAATGTTAAAAGGCTACCCCCCTTCCACTCCTCATGCCAGCTGACGATTCATATACAGGGATAACAGTAACAAACAAGGTGCTCCATCAGGTACGAAGGGTTATGTGGGCCACTACTCCTTCACAGAGGCACATCGTGCATGCCCTCAAGCACTGGAGGGAGACAAACGGGGTCTTTGCAAAATGTATTGGGGCAGCATAAGGTGTGATTTGGGAAATGCTGTACCTTCTCCTACCCCTTTCATCTTGTGGCTACCCAGCTCCTGAACTTACAAAACCATATTTGAGCTGCTACACGCTGGGTACAGCCCCTTCCTGCAGCAAACCATGTTTCCTGTCCCGCAATGTACAGTCAGTCGACAAGGCTGGGGACATTTGCCAAGCCTGCTATCAGAAAAACAGCCTGGATCTGGCAGAAGATTTCAACAGTTGTGGAAACTCATGGGAGGTTGTGCTGTTGGGATTACAGACCCTGCTTCAGAGCACAGCCTCGCCATGCACGTACACAGGGTTTTAAGCCACCCCTCTTCTCCCAAAGCATGACAATACAATTGGCTGTTGCAGAAAACATGATTTTGTTACCAGCAACCCTTCTTACCCATTATTTTAAAAGGACAGCATCTGCCCCCCCACCGCCAGCATCACCAAAGCCTACTGAATTTGCTTCCACTGCTCTGGCTATGTTGCGCACACACAGCATGAAGTGCCCTTGCTCTGGGACACGTTTGCATATTTTAATGCTTATCAATTTGGCGTGGCTGGGATGAACTTTATCTGTATTTTAGAAGGACCAGTACTTTCCCCATTGCAGCTTTAGCTCCTGTCTTGCCCACTCCGTGCACCCCTTCTGTATTAACTTGCTTGCAAGGAGGAGCACAGAGAAAGCTCAATGCCAAGAAAGCAGGAGATAAAAACACACCAGAAAGAGGGAAATGCGTCAGTCCTTTCCATTCAGAGGCAGATCTGCCTTGAATGGCAGCCCCCAGGACTGATCTGCCTCCAAAGGAGACTGAATCACAAGCAAGTCAGCCCCCTTCAATTCACATTAAGACTTCAAGCTACTGTATATACTCTCCCCCTCCACCCCAAGCTCCTCCTTTCTAACACAAATCTCTCACAGCACGCAGACACATGCACTCCCAGAAAGCGAGTAGCAGTGTTGTGATGTGTTGAAACCAGAGGCCAGTGAGATTCAGCTCTTGCTAATGGCACTTTTTCATCAGCAAACTATAATTGGCAGCTCTTATCCACTACAAGAGTTTTGCAACACATACCTAAAGAATATGTCAAACTAGATCTTCACACTAAGACCCAAAATTAGAACCAATATCCCAAAAGCAAAGTGGCTCTCACTAGCCAAACTAATCGATCCTGCACAACTGTAAAATGAGATCTGTTATATTTCCTCTGACCCATATGTAAATCCACAAAGAACAGAAGCAGAAAGGTAATTTTAAAGTGACTGATGCAGCTGTACAGTTATAAAGCTTATATGGGACTCCATACCTTCAAAGTGCTGTGTATTTACCTGCTGTGCACAACTCAAAACAAGTGCTATGAACATTATTAGATTCCAAAATTATTTAGAAATGAGATACTTCTTCTGGCTTAAGCAAACATAGGCTCAGAATATAATTCATTCTGTGCCTGTAACATGTCCTTTAGCTCAGCTCAGGGCGCTTTTGCAACAATCAGGAGCTGTATGTTAAGAGCAGGGGAATATGGCCCATTACAAAATAATTGGGTCTTGCTATGTTAGCTTTAATTTATGTCCCAGACCTTCCCAGTCTCCTAACTTAGCTCTTTTCACTCCTCAGAGAAACACAGCACAAAACCTGCTACAAACTTACACGAGTTAACAGTATTCCCTTCCTTGTTCCCAAAGTTACTCAGACTAACTCTGCTGAGTTAGTTTTGCTAAGGGTTGCCGAGACAGGCTTTTAACTCAAAATCCTCTTATGGAAGATCCTTTTCAGCAGCTTATTTTAAAAAGATTAAAATTAGTCCCCGCATAACTACCCCAGATCTGCTCACATCCCCTTTCCCTGAGCTGCTCCTGAGCACTGCAAGAAGAGCTCCCATCCATAAGCAGCCGGCCAGCATACGAAGGGATCGGCGCTTCTCCCCTACCTGAGAAGTCTGCAGAAGTCTTTGCAAAGTTGCTGAAAGCTGTCAAGCACATGAGTCCTACGAGGAAGGTGGAGGTGGGAGACACATCTGGGCAGCACATCCTTAAGTATCCTCACGGCTTGTTTTCTTCCAGAGAAAAGGAAAACGCTTTCTGCCCCAATCCAGCACTCCTCATTGCCCGGAGAACAGTGTCAGTCCCATTGCTTGGAAGGATCACAGCCAGCAGCGGGGAAGGAAAAGCGCTCGGCACACACACACACGCACACACACACATCCCTGGGAGTGAATGAATCCCGGCTGAGGGAGGCTGACGAATGAGACAGACCTACCTGAGCCTTGGCGGAGATCCCAGGGTCCTAAAAGCCATCGCCTCGCCCAAATTTGCTGCAGACTCTCACTGTGCAGCTGTCCAGCAGCGGCAGTGCAGGCTGTTGGGGGGACAGTCGGGGGGGCTGGTTTGGAGAAGCCCGGTTGCTGTCGGTTCAGATACCCAGGGATCTTGTCTCTCTGGTGCAGAGAGACAGACAGAAGGATGGGCAGTATTTTCAAAGGAGGGAGCCCAAAACAAAGTGCCTGAATTCACACAGATTTTTGGAGTGACGGGTATTTGTAGCTGCTGCTGAAATCAGTGTGAGCAGTGGTGTCCTGCCAGAGTGGCGACAGGACAATTCTTCAGCTGTGTCCGCTGTTGAGAGTGATCCTACAACAGAGGAGACTTTGCACAGGCCCAGGGATCAAACCCTCCTGGATCTCACTGCAGGACTGGGACTGGTGTCAGCCCACATATCAAAATCCTCTTTCCTTTTGCCAGCAGCCAGCCATGCCAGGCTCGCTCTATCCCACTGGACCCGTCTCCCCTCCATCAAACTCAACAGAGAATTTTCATGCAGATTCTAAGCTGTGGTGTTCAGACCCAGGAGACCTGCTCAACCTGCAGAGTTAAAAGAAGGCTCCAGCACACCTGGAAGCACTTGATCCTGCCTGTTGTTCATCCATACCCTGGCAGCATCAAGCCAGCCATGCTAACTTGGAAGAGCTGAGCTGGGCTCTGGGGACACAGAGGTGGCCTGGACTGGTGGACCCTGTTCTCCTGGGCTTCGGTCATCAGCATTAGCTGCAGCTCAGGCATAGGTTTGCATATAAATAATGGACATAACCAACATATCCAGGCTAGAGCAGAGACTGAGTGTCAGTGCAGAGAGCAGGGGATAGGTTTCATAGGCAAAGCCAACAGCAGCCACTTGTCAGCCTGCGTATACACATACACAAACCTATGGAGCAGCACCGTGTGGGGCTGCCAGGGAAGGGGAGATGGAGCCAGGCACACACAGCTGCTGAGCAAAGCTGCAGCTTCTATCCAGCAAAAATAACCTGAGTGGGAACATCCAAGGAAAACCACAATTGGTTTTTTACTCCTCTGTCCTGTTCATCCACATGGAATTAAGCAAAACTTTCCAAAATCATTCACCTTAGAGCTGAAAACAAGTGTAAGAGACTTCAGCCCAAGGGGTTCTGGTTTTTTTTCAGAGCTGAGTGCATTTGTAAAGAGTTTCTTATGCTGAAATTTCTAACAATGTTTCAGCTGTTCTCAGATGAAAATCAGACTGGCTGTCAGATCATATGTGAAAGACATTTTCAAGAGTGCTGCCATGAATACCACAGTCATTGTTTCCACCAGAAATCTGTCCTGGGATGATCTGTGTGCTAGAAGCAGACCTCAAGGGCAACCGTAAGTCCTGTGGCCCCATTTGCTTTCTGTCCATACTGCCACTTGCTCAAGTTCCAACCAGCCACACTGAGGATGAGGGTACTGTGGGAAATCTTGAGTTTGAGCTTGAATCCTGTCCATGCCCCATCTACCCAGACCACGTGAACAAGAGGCTGGGCTGGCCTGAATTGCACCTAAGCAACCCTTTGAGCCACAAACAGCTCTTCACACATCAAGGATCTACAGTGAAGGTGCAGACAAGTTGCCTCTCAAGGACAGTGGTGGCTCTGGGTTGACCTGACAGCACAGACAGACCCTGAGGTCCAGCAGGCTCCGCACAATCCAGTCCCTGTCCCCACTCTCTGCAGACAATCCTGCCACCTTACCTTTTTGCAGAGGGCTGCTTAAGCAAGATCACAGACCAGGAACTTCTATGGGCTGCCTTACTCTTTATTTCACCTGAGACTTTAATCCCACATGCCAGACCTTGCTGACCCATACTTTCCAGGGTTGACTTGAGTTTTAAAGAGAAAAGATCAGGACATTTGCCTCCTAGCATATGTGTATAATTCTTGTCTCACCTAGGTCTGCTGCCCTTGCCAAGAGGAAGATTCACCACTATTGCCTTATAGGCATGAGATAACCGTACTCATTACCAGATTATCGGTCAAAGCTCCTTATCAGCAGGACAAAGAAACAATAGGGCCCCTGGAAATTTATCAGCCTCTGAAAAAGGGAAGCACTATTTTCTGAAAAGAGCCCACCCTGTTAGCAGGTGTTGATTTTACTGATTAAAGGGTAATTAGGTTTGGGTGACTTCTTAGTATATGGGGAAGAAAAAACCTGTGGTGACAAAGGGTTTAAAGCTAAACATGGGAAGTGTGCTTGAGCAGCCCTTTAGGTTATTGTTAATAAAGTCAAACCAGAGGGGAGGAAGTTTATATCAGTGTCCTGTGAGGGTTTTGTTTTTAAGCACGTTTGTAAAGATGCCTTGTAAAAGGAAAGCAGAAAGCAGCTTTTGCTAAAAAAAAAAAAAAAAAAAAAAAAAAGATATATCGGCCTTTGAGAAACAGACAATTCAGTTAAAGCCTATCTCCATAATGCCCTTATTCCTTAGGGCATGTGGGAACATCAGCTGTGTGTTTCAAACAGAAAAAGGCCACCTGTCCCAACTGCAGCACAGACAAAGGATGGTCTCTCTCTCATGGACAGTCTCATGGGGTAAACATGAATCAAGGGGACACCAATATGGATCTTTATTTTTAGGAGTAACAGCCCTTGAAATTCAGCCATGCCTTCAAATATGTCTCCTGGGGATAGGTAATAATGCATATGATGATACACAATCTCTTGGATCCCTTGTCCCAAAGCCACCCAGAAGCAGGAATAGGCCGGTACTGATGCAGTTCAGCATTACATCTTAGCTTGGAGGAATGATTATTTGGTTTCTTTCTCTCCACAGAGTTACTATGGAGAATGACTGCATTTTTTAGATACAGCATCTGAGTATACTTAAAAACACTTCTTCCCTCTAGAAGACACAGAGCCTTGTGTGTGAGCTGGGTTTAATGCCTTCCTGATCATGGCAAAAAGCACATGGGGTCTATGTGCCCAGCTTAAGGAGCAAAGCCCATAGCACCTAGGTACATACACAGAGCCTAGGCCTGAGATCAGCACCTCTCAGCTTCCCCTGCAGTAACCGGTGCTGTAGCCACTCAGCACTGAGGCGCAGGCACACAAACCAGTCCCACCTCCTGGGGCACTTCTCCAGCCAGAGCTAAACCATGAGTTAGGCACCTCAATCCCAATGTGGCTTTAGTCCAGGATGCTTAACAACTGTACCTCAGTCCTCCTTTTTGACTACGATACTTAAGTGCATTGTTCTTTCTCCTCCCATACTCCTCTCTCTTGCAGATCCTCTCCTTCTCCTGCTACACATAAAACTGTAATATCTGAAACATGCATGCAAATTCCCAAAGTGCTTTAAAAGCAGTTAAGTACAACTGCAACTGGGGAAACTGAGGCACTGAGAAGTGAAGCAATTTGTCACCCCAACATCACCCAGTTTATAAATGGTAATCAGGAATGGACCTAGTTAGGATGATGCCCAGGTTAACACTGTATGTGCTGATCTTGCTTCCTTCTAGGGCTGATTTTTGGGAATGCTTTCCTATTTTTCACTGACCCTGCACCACTAACCTCTACCTTGCTGACTAAACCATCAACAGCTTGAAGAAGGGCTGGTCAGTAGAAGGGCCGGACCAGGATTAGCTCTCAGCTAGAGAACCATATGTAGGGTTGAAGCCACATTTGTTTACACAGTCACAAACAGGTTTATTTGTACAAATGTGCTAGGATTAGTCTTGCTTTCTGAACCCTAGTAACATTAATTACTTCTTACTGTGTTTTCTGTAAGGTCTCCAAGCACTCTCCAAAAGACCGACGTTGCATTCTGCCATTTCACACACGGACAAAGCACAGTCATCTGTTTGAGGTCACTACTTTTTCGAGGTCAGCCAGGGGAAACTGTCAGAGATGCGAAAAGATTAAATACTTTTAATCTTTAAGTCCAGTTAGAGCTCTTTGCACTTGGCCACAGTGCCTCCTTGTAAATGAACGTAAATGAATGACAAAGTATATGTGCATTTATACCTATAGAAATACATCTAAACTGGGTGGACAGAGCTTCAAATATAAAACAGCAAAGCTTCCCAGCATAGTACAGCTCTTTGTTCTTTTTTTTTTTTTAATCTTTCCCCTAAGAGTGCCTTATGGAAACAGATGGGGTTACTCATGGAAGTAAGCACCGTTTGCTTTCATCAATTTGAAGGCACAGGACTTCACATAATGCAGTTTTGCAATACAACACCAAGTATCTCACAAGTTAAATCCTCCCCTGTCTCCATATTCAATGTTAAACAACAGCTGTGCAGAATATTCAAACTGATAAGCCTTTGAAGTTTTCACATTTTGTGTCACTCAATCACCCCAGTTTACAAAACAAATATAAAACCTGGAGGAGTTTGCTCCGTACTGGGACAGGTTTGGAGTGGGGGTGTTGCTTTAACATAATTCCGTGTAGAGGAAAGGCCCCAAATGATGCACTTATCTCACTAAAACATTGGGAAATGTTGTACAGAGTGACGCAAAATCCTCCAATGAGCGAAAATGTCAAAAATAAAATATTTGGAGACTACAAAGTGATCTACACCAAAGCTGAAAACTTTCTCCTCATGTCTGCACCAAGTAATTGATGTTGAAACCGCTCTCAGCTGGCATTCTCCTTAGTATAGTGATGCCATGTTGTACGTTAGAGGATACTGTACAGTCTGGTGCTCTATCTGGGACCAGCATATCCAATTGGGTTTAGTTGGTGCCTTGTGTACAGGATGTTCTTGGGTTAACCACTGCACTAGAACTACAGGGATTTGGAGTCATCTTCATACTTTATCTTTGTACTCCACTGCAAGTCACACAAGGATTTCAGGAGACAAGGATTTCAAGGATTAGAGTTCCTCAGCTGTGAACTGGATCCTTCCTTTTCCCTGTGTTTCATCTCTCCTGCCTGTTTGGATGTTGTTCCCTGAGATTTTTTGCTATGTGGGCATATAGCACCCAGCTGAGACCCTGAAGTTCACTGAGACCTTCAGGACTTGCACTGTCTTCTTGTATCTGTAATGTGAAACTATTCGCCCACTTGACCTGACTCAGTAGTCCTCTCCTAACAGTTTTCCTGAGAAGATTTCTCCATCAATTGGATGATAATATGTACTGGCTTTTTTTTGCCACTGCTATCTTTCCTTTAGTATATTCAATAGCTCTCCGGGAGTGCTTGTTAGATAAGAGGCTGAATTTTACACCTGAAGATATCTATCTCTGACCTAGATGGTCTTTGCTTTGAAGAGCAGAGACATCCCAGCGGGTTCAATGTGAGCAGCAATGTGTTTTTTCTATTATCTCACCTATGGTAACCAAGGGAGACTTGCCTCTATCCTGCTGCTCCGTAGGTGTGAGTCACTTCAGGTTACAGGCCCCTTTTAATCTTGATCTCCACTATGTTTTTCGCTTTTGTTTCCTGTTTTACTACCAACCCTCACAGGTAACTTACATATTGCCATTAATTTCTACAGGAACCAGAATTCTTCCTCAGATTTCCTTGTCTGGAAGTTCTCGGCTTGTCCTGTGGGAGACACATGCCATGATGCAATGTGATACAAACCGGGAACCATCTCAACATTCATCCTTAAAATGATCCTTAGAATGGTACCACAGGCACCTATCCCAAACCTCACGAGTACTGTGGACTCCACCTTGAGGGCATGCAAGTGCAGTAGCATGAAGGACAACAAAAGAGTCCTTCAGTGCTCCCCCAGATCCTCCTGTCCCTCATGGGCACACATCCTCTTACACACAATCACACCCCATCCTTACTGCAACTACCGTTATAACTTACATTAGACACTTAGATTGGGAAAGTCATTTTTGTTGCCAGAGACCTTCTTTCCCACAAAACCGATTGTTTCCAAGCATAGTCCATATATATATATATATATATATAGACCATAGCCTTTGCATAACATCCACATCTATAGTAACAAGCTGAACTAAGCAAGGGTCTGGACACAGGCACTGCAACTCATCTGGTTACAGTTACCTGTTGGACTAGTCCTTGGCACGCTTCTGACCCAGGCCACCTGGCATCCAGACAATTCCTGAGCATGGCTTGGGAGTCAGCAGGGCCTTGGACTTTGGCC
This sequence comes from Platalea leucorodia, assembly GCF_965183815.1. Taxonomy (NCBI): domain Eukaryota; kingdom Metazoa; phylum Chordata; class Aves; order Pelecaniformes; family Threskiornithidae; genus Platalea; species Platalea leucorodia. Next base: position 120,376,339 of record NC_138825.1, on the reverse strand, counting down.
ATTCCCCAACAGGCAGGAAGGAATCCTGCTTCGGAGTTTGATAGCATGAGCATGGCCAGATGATATGTATGTGCTAAAAGACCCTCCAGTGTTTCAGAAGTTCTTAATAGCCATGGGGAAGACATAGGGGCGTGGGCTAAGAACTGAATAAATAACCCTGGACCTGGGGCAGACTGGTACTGTCCGCCAGTGCTACAGCATCTTCTCCATCTTGCTACCTAGGCAAGCCTGATTAGAGCTGCCCAGGAATGACAGGGCATCCTGCAGTCCCACCTCCAGACCCCAGCACAGCTACAGCCCAGGCTGCTACCTGCCGTGCTCCCACCTACTTACAGCAGTTAGCAGGATGGACCGTTCCTACAGGGGCGTTCAGCATAGACTGCGCTCAAGTTTGAGCTGGTGAAATCAATGAAATTGGCTTCCCTGGTTCAGGGCCAGGACCCTCTTCTTCTGTGAGAGTGCCACCAACAACACATCTAAGGCCCTGCCATCCTCAAGTCTTTGATCATGGATGGATTTGAACAATTCTAGATTGCAGGAAAGCAATTTCCCTGAAGCTTAATACTTTCTAATTTTCTCTTTATTAAAGGACAGGTCTAATGGAAGGCAGAGCTGAAGAGCGTATGAGGAATGTATAGTGAGCAAATCTCTTTCCAACATAACTTGGACAGATCAGCTTTCACCTCAGGCTTATCATTGCCTAGGGGCACAGAGTATTTCCCTCGTTTTCGTACAGACAGCAAATTACACAAAAAACCTCTGGCTCACAGATCACAAACTGGTAAGGAATCAAAGGGAATCAGAGGAAATGCCTTTCTGCTGAATGGGTAAAATTAATCCCAAGTGTACTTTCACTGGCATCAATGCAAATTCAACAATGGACTAGGTCTGCCATTTGCAAGAGGAAGAACAGGTTTATGTTCTCCTTTCACATGTGCTGAAAATACATTTTCTTTTCCTTTTTTTAATCTTTTCTATTTGAAAGGACTGTTTCAAGAGTAACTGTATGCTTCCACATGCATTTAAGTACTCAGGACAATAATATCGCCAGTTATTTGTTTTACAATGGTCTCAAGAGACTATCCAGTGACAAAGTCCAGGTGTGCTGGGCATTGCAGACAGTGCTGGACTATGTCATCTAAAACAGCCTACGGAACTTACAATGGCATTGAAGTTCAAGCTATTCAAACCTTTGCACCCTGTAGCCACAACATGAGCATTAGGGAACTCCAGTTAATTTGCTTCTAGGGCAAGAGACACTTCCCACCGCAGAAAGCTCATGCTGAAATTTTACTGCATTCATTGTCTCTGGGCACCTGGCTCGAAGACACGTCACTGATACCTAATGCAGTAACATTACTGACTGGACCAGCTACAGAGGACACGGAAGAAGGAAGGAGACTATACCATGGCTTACAGGAGATTTGCAAATGCCTGAGTTCACCGGGCTAGGCACTGTCTGGACTGACAGCAGCGCTACCTGCAGAGCTGTGTGTGTATGCTAATCATTAGCTTAGTGGTTGCACGCAATGGGGAACTGCATAATACCAGTATAAAAGGTGGCATTTCTATACACAAGTAAGTTGCCTCAGAAACACCTCAGCTGAGGTAAAAAGGGACTAGAGCCCACCCAGCTTCCAACCCCTTTTCGATTTTTGCTGGACCAGCCCTTTGCAATAGATTGACAAGCCAGCATCACCCTCCCAGCCTTCCCCTGCCCGCCACTCTGGTGCTTGTTCTCTGCCCTGTTCTGCAGTTACCCCCTGGGTGCTGTTCCATGCACAGCCCTTCCCTAGTCATTCCCAACCTGAGAGGCTGTTGCCCATGCAGAATCTGTTCTATTTATTACCACACTGCTGATAATTTCTTGCTTCACTTGCCAACCCCATCTTGGACATACATAACTAGTCAAACCACCTTCTCCTTTCCTGCAGTGACAGGTAAAACCACTTCTTTTCAGCTCACTGAATCTACCCCAACACAGCACGCCAGCTAGCCTCCACATAACCCTCCCTCTGCAAAATGTACCTTCTGACATTAAAGGAAAAGCAGCTGTGCTCACGAAAAGGAGTCCCAGTCCTAAGTATTTCTGGTTTTCACCAAAAGAAGATTGCCACAAATGGTGTTATGAATACCTAGAAGAGTTGTGGGCTTCTTCAGCTGGTGTAGGAAGCCAGGGACCACAGCTGCTGCTGCTTCTGTGGAGAAGGAGGCAGAGATGCAGAGCTTGTAAAGCCCAGATCTCAGGTGAAAGCCCTGCTGTGAATCCAGGGGAAGCTAAGTGAGACATAAAACGAAGCTGCAGTTTCTCTCTCCCCCCTATCTTCATGCAATAATACTGCACACAGTTGAACCAGTGTAGTGGAAAATAATGTTATGATTTCTAAAGGGTTTTTGCAAAACAAAGGGTATTGGCTCACAGTTTCTCCTCAGTTTAGTCACTGTTCGCAGAGTAATGAAGAGCAGAAGTTGGCTTGCTTTGTTTAAAATAATGAGAAGCTGTGACTTTGAGCAATTTGATCATAAATTTTTGTCTTGCTTTTTCTCCTGCATGAGTGGGTTGTGATAGTAGGTATAATTTACTATGACAAACCACTAGCATTAATGCATTAATCAAGAAAAACAAATGGTCCCTCTTTGAAATCTCCTGCCCACCTAGAGAGAGTAATGGGGTTATAAATGGAGAAAGAACAAATATTGACTCTATGAAATGTAAAGGTACCTGGGAGTTCACCCATCAGTCTTTAGATTACACTTGCCTTTCAAGATGAATGGGATTTCTTTCATAATCCATTTTCATTATGTTTTTTTAAGCATCTCAGGAAACAAGATGAGGACATTCAACTCGGTGCTCTCTTTAGGTTTTCAAGATGTTCCCGACTGTTTCTGAAGAACAGCACCTCTGATTTCTGGAATGAGGTAGGTGCTCCCAAGACAAGAGTTGTCTTTCAGTTTGACATAAGCACTGAAGGAGCTGCCTGGACTGGTGTCAATGAGTTATTTGTTTGACGGCGTTTCTGGTGCGGCTTTCTGTAAGATGGCTGCAGAGACTCACCCTCCATCATTTACACTATGGAAACTCAGGGACACAGACACCCCTTGGCATCTGGACCCATACTGGACTCAAGAGGACCCAAGAATTTACTGCCTAAGGGAAAGGCCTCTGGCACCATTTACTGAACTTAATCTTACTTTCTCACACAGTCTTCATCCCCCTCCAAACTCATGTCTCACTCATTTAACCTCTGAAGCAATGCTGTACCTGTCCTCTACACAGACTGTTGAGGTCTACTTTAGATTCAACATTGGATTCCACATTAGATTCAATTCCTCTTAAAAATGTCTTACTGAATCAGAAAATTAGGAGAATTGAGTGTTTCGTGAATGCTGAGATAAGCCAGTGTTGCTGTCCCTTCTGTAACCTGTAAGGGTGCCAGGCATCCCATAGGGAACTCAATACTGAACGGGGACACAACCAAGAGCCAAAACCCCAAGAGAAGCGGCAAAGCCAGTCACATCTTAAATTCTGGATGATCTGAAAACACCACAGATTCCAAGAGGAATTTAAAGACACTTCTGACTCTGAACACAGGGCTAGTATCTACTGAGGCACTGGCAAAGCTGCCAACAGACCAGTTTGTATTTCACATATCACCTGCACCATGACAGAAATCATTGGGACCTGTATTTTTCTTCTCCCATAAAGGTTATACAGTAATAATTTATCCTTCAGGGCTGGTACACAACAAAGGGAAAAGGAAATGGAAGAAAATAGGTGTGCACGAACACACTGGTGATGTGCCATGAGAGCCATGCCCGTTGCAAGCGGCACTCCGGGAGCCTTGGGCTCAGGGGAGCAGATGGATCACTTCTCCAGCAACTGCACGCAAAGGGGAGAACATGCAGTTGGTCTGGCAGGGTTAACCGCGCGTGGCTCCAACAGGACATACGCTCCAAAACAACCGAGGCCTGGGGGTGTTTTGACAGAACGAGCTGAAGATTTTCCAGTCCATTGCCTCTCCAAGCTCAGTGCTAGGATGCTGTCTCTGAAGAACAGTTCTCCCTCTCCTCTTCGCCTGCTCTACAGTAAGGTACAAAATGTAACCGTGGAAGCTTGATGGCCACCTTAATGAACAGCTGTGCAAGCCAGAAGGGTCTGGCACCTTAGGTTATTTTAAGCAACATTTTGGGATATCTCCGATTATTAAGTTTCAGCAAGGTCAACTCACCTTAAGCTAACCAACAACTCATGTCTCATTAAAGGGAAGCTTCCAGAAAGACCAGAGCTGCCACCAGACTGTTTAAATATTCTAATAAAATCCACGATACTCAAACCTTTCTAGAGTAGTTTATAGAGCTGTTTTAATACCTGGGATAAACAGGACACAGAGGAATCCAGGCATTGCCTTGTGCCCATGCTGACATGGTTTTGCAAGAGAGCCTGAAGGATTCAGATATTCCTGGACTGTGTGATATACATGCCCCCCCCCCCAGTCTGAAGGGAGCTATGTCTGCTCCACCAGCCACTGGTAAGGCTACAGCAACTATGAATGACTTGGCAGTCGTTCTGTAAAGGGCACGATTTAGCTAGGACAAAAGCAGACTCTGGGTTGCTTTTCTCAGGAAGACGTCACCATGCAAGCCATGGAGCAGTGGAGCTAATCCACACCACCGAGTCTGTCCTCATCCCTCCAGTTAGCTTCCTTGGGCCTCCATTCCTCCACTGGAAAAGCAGCTCAGGAGACCCTCAGAAGTGCCGATAACAGCCCAGCATCTCCTAGCAATAAGGGTATACTGAATGCTTGAGGGGATTCACCCCATAGACTTTTTTTCCTCCCACTCTGACATCTGGGTGACACCTCTGTGAGCAGGGATCACTGCCAGGCTCTGGACCTGCTGTTACAACCGTACAAGCCACCAAAACACAGACGAGAGGATGAGAGACGCATTTGTGCCGCACTGTTGCATAACTGTCAGGGGAAGGAGCTTCACTCCTGAGGTAGCAAATGCCAAAGTAAAGGTTTTAAAAATGAATTATCAAAAGCAATGTTTCCACTTTCAAATCCAACTGAAACCAACCTGTGCCAAGCCCTGAGGTCTGTATTGAGCCAGTGCTCATTCCCATTCATGAAGAAGATGACCACAAGGGTCTTCCGCATGCCCAGAGAGGACGAGGTGGGGAAGACCCTCCATGAGCCAGTCCCATTTCTTTTGGAATCTGGGGACATCCAACTGCCTCTTCTCAACCCTGAATGCACAAAGACCACATCTTCAGAGCAGCTCAGCCCCTTGTAGACATCTCTTTCTGTTTAAAGACATAATAACAATAACAGCAGGTGTTACCACCTTTTGCTGTGTTTCCTCTAAAAAAACATCCAAGTTCCCTTGGGCAACATGAAAATTCACTCCCTTCTTCACACCCTCTGACACTCCACAGACAGCTGTGTTGGGGCTGCTGCAAGGTGGCCTCAGGTCACAGAAGAAATCTCTGTGATTTCAGACTGCAACACAGCCTGTTTCAGGTGATACTGACAGCCTTCATCCTGGTGCTGCAGAGATTGATGCACATATCTATGCTGAGACTGAAGCACGGTGTCCCTGGCCTCATGGCAGCATGAGTGGGTTAAATCCAGACAGCATACAAACCCAGATGTGTCCTAGACCTCAAGCAGCTGTCTCTGAACTCGTTCTGAGCCAACAGCAGTACAGACTGTTGGGCATCTCCACATCAGAAACATATACCCCTTCCCTAGCTGGCCAAAAGCAGCATATAGTCTGAGAAGGTCTGTTCTTCAGGCTTTGCTTACAACAAAGTTGAGCTAAAGCACAGAAAACAAAAATGAATGGCTCAAAGTCACAAAGAAAGGGTGGAGCAAAACACAAGGCAGGTCTCGTTCATCCCAGAGTAGTCCCTAAACATCTGCCTTTTTTTCCACTAATGAGCAGAACCATCATTCAGTGAAATCTTTAGCAAGGAAGTGTGTTTCTACGTAGGCCCAAGAGGGAGCAGTCACACTGGTGACCTGAGAGAGAAAACGTTGTCTTTATTGATACATCTGCAAGGACACAAACATCAGGGGAGGAAGACAGGTCACTGAAACGCCCATGCCAGAAGAGATTTGGTTTTGAAATAGGCTGGAGGTGGGAGCGTGTCCAGCTGGATAACTGACTGAACCCAACCTCTCAGTGCAATGTTGTGGCCAAAAGGCCTGCCTCAGTACTGGATATAAACACAGCTGAAGACTGTGAGCTGTCGTTATCTCTGTATTTGGGATGACTGTTAGCACTACTGACCTGCTGTGTTCAGTTTTGAAACACACAGTTCAAGAAGGATATTGAACTACTGGAAGAGACTTCAAAGACAGTAACATGAAGGATGACATTAATGGAAGACCTTTGCTCCATCCTACTTCCACAGACGAGAGGGGATCAAGCTAAGCACAATTTATTTTCTATCTGTCTGGGTTTTCTTCCCAAGGAAACTCAGATGCTCAGACAGGGAATTGCCGTGCATTTTGGTGGGAACAAAAAAGAGCTGCAGGGCACAGTATCCCTAGATCGAGTCACAGCCGCATAGGCATTGTGGAAACACACGTACAGTGTGCTCCATGGGACATCCCTGCTCCTCCAGGGTAGATTCGGCCAAAACTTCTTATCAAAAAGAACTTAAAGAGTGACTTGAGCATGGCTACCCAAGAGGAAGACACACACTTAGTAACAGGGGGCCGTAATTCAAGCTGGGCAAGCAGTCACAAATAAATGTTGTATAGTGGCAATAAGGAACCACAGGTGAGCTTCCCCAGGACCTGACAGGGGGAACCAGAAATGTGCTCAACTCAGAATTAATTCAGAGAAGTCCCAAAGTCTGTTTAATCTTTGCCAGATCACCTGAACACAGTGATGCCTTTATGAATTTCATTCTACTCCTAGAAGCATTTTACAGAAATTATTAACTTATGTGATTGTAAAGTGATCCGTATTTTCATAGATTTTGTTATATAGGTAAGAAAAGCAGGAAGGCAGCCCCTCCTCTACTCTATCTGACCTGCTCAGTGAAGAAACTCAAGCTGAGGCCCTTGTACCTGTATTTCGAACTCAAGAAAGCTGCCCCTGAAAACAGAGACCCAAGAACAGGCGGTCCACCACAAGTAAGAAGCTCACACAGTACAACTGATGAACCTAAGGAAACAGCTGTCTGCAAGTCAACCTTGATAATCCGCACTTGTGCTCCTTAAAAAGGGAAAGCTGGGGCACGCCTGACCTGCTCAGCCAAGCAAAGCAGCGGTGCCTTGATGTCGGGGTGCCACAACAGGCCACAGAGGAACCAGACACAGGGTGCAGAGCCCTGTAGGGCACCTCAAGTGAAGCGAGGTTCCCCTACGGTGACTGGGGAATCCCTGAGCTGGATGCAGTACCAGGCTGCCGAGATGGTCTTGTTAGGCTGCGATCCACAGTGGTCAGCCGAGGAGTTAGAAATGGCTCCCTTACACCGAAGCACTCAATGCTCTTCTTTAAAGACAGTTGTGAGCCACAAATCTGCGGTTTTCCAAGTCGTAGCCCACACATCTCCTTACAGCTGCTTTGGGATCTCCCCAATCACCTTTAAGTTATGGGAATTACCCCTATATGCTCTGTTCCTCACCCCCCTGAGATATATTCTTCTGACTTTTTAATAGTGCTTAGGTAGTGACAAGAACTTAAAAAAAGAATAATCTTGAGAAGGAATCTTTGCTTCAAGTGGTGCGCTTAGTTTTGGTGGAGATTTTTTTTGTATTTTAAGGGTCAGAGTGCCCTCTTCTGTCCCATCCGTGTCTGATCACTAACTCACTTCTGTGTTAGATGAGCAGATTATCGAGGAATACTGTGATTTGTCTTCTGCACAAGCTATCATCTGCTAAACAACAGTTAGGAAACCGAACAGCTGATCCCAAACTAGAAAATAACTCTCGTTAATGAGGGGGGCTACAAAGTCAGCTGGCACCAATAAAAGGGGCCGGAGGAACACCACGGGCAACAAGATTGATCTAATTAGTTGATGAGGTCAGGCATGTTTTGAAGTGAATCCCTGCGAAGTTTAAACAGTGGGGTGTTATTTAATAGGTCCACACTCTGCATTTAAACTTTGCCTCTCTCCTGCCCGTGTAGCCGCTAATGGAATCCAGACTGCTACCGACACCTGAGGAAATCTGTCTGAAACAAACATATTAAAAGTAACTCAATAATACCAGTGTATATAGTCATTTCTAAACTAACCATGGTGAAATCGCCGGGACTGCAGGTTATCTGAATCACGGACGGAGCTAACAACGGCCCAGAAACATTTATGAGCGGAGGTTTTCCATCGTGAAAACGCCCAGGAGCGTGGTTCTGGAAACCACATGAGCGCTTTTGTGCAGCAAAGCCAGCGCTGATGAACGGCGGTGGGTCCTGCCCGCGCCCGGGGAGCCGCCACACGCCGCAGCCCCAGCGCCGCAGCCCGGCGCCGCGCCCGCCCCTCCGCCCCCGCCTGCGGGCCGCGGTGCTCCCTGGTCCTCATCCGGGGTCCCCCCCAAGCCGCTTGAGGGACGGGGGTGAAAGGAGCCGCTCTGTTTCCCCCCCAACCGACGACCCCCGCTGTGAGGAAGCAGCCGCCACGGCCTTGTGCCATTGGGGTCCCGCCTGGGGCGGGGGCCCTTCCCTCAGGTGCGACCCGGGCCCGGGAGGGCGGCCCCGCCCGCCCGCCACAGCCCCGCTTCGCGCCCGGGGCTGGTTTGGCCCGCGGCGCTCGCCGTAGCGGCGCGGCGCGCATGCGCGGGCGGGCCGGAAGCGGCCGCAGTCGCCATGGCAGCCGCCTGCGGGAGGCTGTGGCCGCGGAGGGTGGCGGGCCTCGCCGCCGCCCGGCCCGCCCGGCCCGCCCTGCCCGCCAGTGAGCACCGTCCCCCCATCCCCCGCCTGCCCGGTGCCCTCTTCCTGCCCGCCGGCCGCCCCTGCCCCTCAGCGCGCCCAGAGAGCGGGGTCGGGGGGGGTGCCCCGGGCCTGCCTTGCGGGAGTGCGATCTCCAGCTGCGCAACTGTTGGGGGCGGTGCAAACACGGGGGTTTTAAAATTTATTTTGTTTTTACAGGGTGTTTTTCTTCCTCGGAGTATCGAATGAACAGCGATGGGAAGCCAGCAAAATTTCAGCCGCCTCCAAAGCCTGTCATTATTGACAAGCAGAAGCAGAGGGAGGAGAGGAGGTAGGTGGGGTGTCCGCTGCTTGCCGCGGTGGGCTTGTGTTCGGGCCTGCTGGCAGGCTCCTGGCTGTGGGAGCACCTCCTGCCAGCTCTAAGGCGTTATTACAGAAAAAGCATTTGCAAAGTTCTAGCAAAGACCGTTTATGTTGAAATATGTCTAAACCACCCTAAAATACTGTCTTCTGGAGTTCCTGAAAGCAGCGAAACATGAAAAAAAGTGTAGCAGTAAACACTTTTGCAAATTTGGAGCTAACGTGTGAGGTTTTCTCTGTGAAAGGCATGTTAACTCTTCAGTGTGCCATGAGGTGATAGGGACGTGGGTCCTGTGTCTGCCTTTGCCTTAGACGTTGAGATCGACTGTGAGCACGTACATTTCTGTTTGTGAAATGGAGCTGATGTCAGCGGTGGTAACCTTCATGAGACGTCTCTTCTTCTGAGTATTTTTGTTGTCACCTCAACCCGTTTGCATTGCTTTAAATAACGCGGTGGTTAAAACTGCAGTGCTGTGTCTAGAAGGAGAGTGGTAGTACTGTATTGTTCATCTTCTCCTCCCCCCCCCCCCCAAAAAAAAAGAAACTTTAGCATGTAGGCAGTGTAGGAATGGGGTAGGTATTAAAAGAAGACTATAAAAATTTCCACTCTGTCTTCAGATCTGTTAATGGAAATACCTTTACGAAGCGAAGAGTCTACATGGCTCTTCTAAGAAATGCAGTGCGTGATGTGGCAGCTGGGCAGAACAGGCAGCTACATTTAAATGACGTTTTATTCTCCTGAGATTGTGTAACTTTGAAGATCATGAGTAGGCTCGATGTTGTTTGTTGTCTGTGTGGCTGCCCGTAGGCAGCGACACCAACCAGAGCCTCTGTGCTGCCGCACACGTTGCCCTGTGCTCCCCCCACAGCCCCCGTAGGGTTTGTAAGGCAGGTTTGCATTTGTCCTCCTTTTCTGTCTTGGACACTTCTCTCCTTGCCAGATCTTTTAAGATCTGTCTGTACTAGTGAATTAAATGTGTCCAGCTTCATTCTCTGGCTCTGAGGCCAAGCGGCCTTACCATCCAAACCAGAGTGCCCACATCCAAGTGGTTTGTTGGAAATGGTCCTCGGCCCAGGCCAGTACTGTGTCAGGAAGTGTGCCCTCAACTCAGCAGTCAGACAACTGAGTTCCAGGGCATGAGGAAATTCCTTGGCATGGTTTAATTTATCCGAGCAGAAAATAGTTTTAAGAGTCCCTTTAAGCTTCTCTAACACAAAATAACATTTATGTGGTGTCTCCTGTAGGCTCTGTTTGGCTGTTTGTAAAAACCGGTAATAGATTGTTCCATATCTGTCGCTACAAAGTCATCAAGCAGTAAGTGTTCTGTCACACAGATTACAATTAAACCATGAAATAACCTGTTCCTAAGCTGTGACAGCAGTAACTGAACTGTCCTCTTTCAGTCAGCTCCTCTCAGACCAACATTTATTGTTGTTTTTGAAAAAATCTGTTTAAAAGAACAAAACAAAACAAAAAACCTAATGGCAACAAAACCCCACAAAAACCTTTTTGGATAACAAAAAAAAATTGGTAACTTTATGAACTGCAGTTCATATCTCTGAAAAGGCAACTGGTATTGGTGGTTAACAGGTGGTCATTTTTAGGCCAAATACTTGGACTTCTCTAGTACTTCTTATGCAAATGCTTTTGTTTTATACTTACAAAGGTTTGGATTTTCTTACAGGTTCTTGAGCCCTGAATTTATACCTCCCAGAGGGAGAACAGATCCTCTTAAATTCTTTATAGAAAGAAAGGATATGATACAGAGACGAAAAGTCTTCAACATCCCAGAGTTCTATGTTGGTCAGTAACAGAACTTTCATAATTTTGTTAATATTACTTGGGTTGGGTAGTAAAAAGTGTGGTTGGATGTTGTAGAATATCACAGGCCATCGCAGCGTCAGGTGTGTTAGATGAACTAGCATGTGTTTCTGTGCTTACTACTTTGTCTTTTAATTTCATATTTATATCCAGTTTCCATTAAAAATGTAATACTAATGTGTTTTTTAAATCGTGGCACTTTAGCGTATGGTTTACCAGTAAAGCTAAAGAAAGGAAAATACGTTATTTGTATTCAATTTGCGTAATGAAGAGTAAAAGATAAAGGTGAAGGTTGAAAGTTGAAGAGGCTTCATAGTTAACCTGCAGAATCACTTTAACATACAGTAATTCAGGGCGTTAGAAGTTTATTCTCTTTCTGGCAGTTTTTAGTGGAACATAAAACATTTTCAAAATGTACCTAAATATGTGCACTTTGTGACTCTTTCCCCATGTTTTGGTACCTGTTTCCTTGAACAGTCTATTTTTTTTTTCGCAGGCAGCATACTCGCCGTTACGACTGCAGATCCGTACGCCAATGAGAAAGTCAACCGGTTTGTAGGCATCTGCGTTCAAAGAGGAGGAAAAGGACTTGGCGCTACCTTTGTCCTTCGGAACGTCATAGAAGACCAAGGTGGGTTTTTAACTGTGGTAATTATGCTAGAAGTGGTAAGCAAAAAAATGTTGAAGTTGTATGTGAAGGGATATCTGGTGAAGAAGTTTAGTCTGCGGAGAGGATGGCAAGAGATTAAAGTGAAATCGTGAGTCTGCCTACTAGGGGATACTGCAGGTTTAAAAGTGTATACGCAGAGGTGTTGATGTGCTGTGTATTTGAAAGCAGGCAACTGCTTCGTAATTTTTTGTCTATATACTTAGTGATTTTTAGATCTATATTCTGAGGAGACTGAATGTGGTCCACTGCGGTCGTGCTTGTATTTGAGCCTGGGCAGGCTACTGCTAGCCGTGTAAACACTGGCCCCGCTCGAGCCCTGTGTATTTGCATGAACTGGGGCCGTACGCGTGAACTGTTCAACAAGCAACAGGTTAGCAGAGTTTTATAATCGCTTCATATTCTGTTTCATGACAAAACGGGGGTGGGTGTCTCTGTATACACTACACATACAATGAGATAGATAGTAAAAGCCACTGTAACCAGAAGGGAGTAAAGTTTAAAACCCAAACTTGTCTTCCTTAAATTCAAGCCATTCAATGTCTCTTAAGCCATTTTGTTATTAAAGACGTGACTTGTAGAAGAAATCCACATTTCCCTGTGCGGACATAATGCATGTGCACAATCGCACGTGCACACAGCGCTGTGCGTTGTAGTGCTCTGATAAGGAAAAGGCAGTTCTTGAGTAATACAGGAATGCGTAACACTGAAGAAACACTAATTTGGTGTTAGTATTTCTGATGAATTTGGTTCATTAAACCAGACTTTATCTCTCTAAGGTGTTGAAATATGTTATGAACTATACAATCCTCGAATCCAGGCGATCGAGGTTCTGAAGCTAGAGAAGAGGCTGGATGACAACCTGATGTACCTGCGAGATGCCCTCCCTGAATACAGTACTTTTGATATGAACATGAAACCTGTGTCTCGTTTAGACCATGAGGAAATTCCTGTAAACAAGGTAGGAGCCAGCTGTTTCAGAGGGAAAGCAGAGGACAGGGCCACAAAAATGATCAGAGGGCTGGAGCACCTCTGCTGTGAGGAAAGGCTGAGAGAGCTGGGGTTGTTCAGCCTGGGGAAGAGAAGGCTGCGGGGAGACCTTATTGCGGCCTTTCAGTACTTAAAGGGGGCTTATAAGAAAGATGGGGACAGACTTTTTAGCAGGGCCTGAAGCGACAGGACAAGGGGTGATGGTTTTAAACTAAAGGAGGGTAGATTCAGACTGGATATAAGGAAGAAATTTGTCCCGATAAGGGTGGTGAGACACTGGCACAGGTTGCCCAGAGAGGTGGTAGATGCCCCATCCCTGGAAACACTCAAGGTCAGGTTGGACGGGGCTCTGAGCAACCTGATCTGGTTGTAGATGTCCCTGCCCATTGCAGGGGGTTGGACTGGATGATCTTCGAATGTCCCTTCCAACCCGAAGCATTCTGTGATGCTGTGATAATTTAGGTCACTTTCACACCTGACTGATAGCCTGGAAGGCCGTTAAACAGCCTTGCATTAGTTACCAGGGTGACAAAAGTATACAAATACAGCAAGTTTTTATGCCATTTCTATAGCAAAAGAATGTTGAGAATGTAAATACCTGCCATCCTCAGTAGTTAATTCTGAAGACACGCAAGGAGTAGCGGCCTCCATGTGGCTCTGTGTAACACTGTGCGGAGAGGAAGCTGCTCTTACAGAAACGTTCCCGTTAGTGTTGGTGCTGAGCGGGGAGTGGGGGGTGTCAGGGAAGAGTCAGTGGAAATCTGCATCCCGAAGATCCAGAAACCAGCAGACCCTGTCAGGGAGCGCTGCCTCGCAACTCGGGAGGTTACAGCGACCATTCTTCCCTTTCCTGATCATGCTGCTTTTCTTTTTCCTTAATAAGGAGCAGGAGTAGGACTACAAAAGATGAGTTAACTTCACTTTGTGTGTCAATTTAAGGACTATCTAATAAATCAAAACTGTTAATTAAACAGTTCTACAAGATACTATGGCAACAGTCACGTAGACACAAAAAATTCCTTTTCTCCTAACAGCGTGAAGTAGTAGTTCCTTAACATACTGACAGATTGCTCTGTTTTCTCTTACTTCCCTTCTGTCAGAGCAGCAGTTGTCTCACTTGTCGCTGAGCTCACAACCAAAACTCTGATGACTTAATACCTTTTGATTTTTATTTTTTTTTATCTTTCACCCTAGCTGCAGGTACGAATGAAACCTAAACCATGGTCAAAACGGTGGGAAAGGCCCAAATACAATATAAAAGGAATAAAGTTTGAGCTACCTGAAAAAAAAATGAAAGAAGCACAGAAGTGGAGCCAGCCATGGCTAGAGTTTGATATGCTGCGAGAATACGATACTTCAAAAATAGAGGAGAAAATTTGGAGAGAAGTGAGTGAAGAGCTTAAAAAATAATGATGGGGTTTGCGGTCTAGGAATTACTGAGAAAATTACTATTTACTTTGAATTTACTGTATGGATTATCACTTGTCAAGTTCTGTTTATATACATACACAATAAAGTGAACCTTTCCAGAAAATTTCAAAGTGTACAGACGGTTGTGGTTGAGTTTCTGTTCGTGAAACCAGCCCCTCCTTTTCCTGGAGAGCGTAATGCTCTCTTCACCTCTTCTCCAGGAATGAGAAGCCTCCTATTTTAAATTACAGTTAACGAGGAGTTTGTTAACCCCTCTTGTTAGTCACCCATTTAAGTGAGTTGTGTTGTCATTTCCAAGTAACTTCTGCTACTCCTCTCTTTACAAACTAGGTAGCGGCCAGTTGTAGACCTGCCGGACTCGTAACTTCAGAAATGGGCTACAGCAGGGAAGCAGGCATGTCTGAGCCAACCCTGCGCTCTCCGAGTCAGTGCTGTTTAGTTTTCCCATTAAAAAAAAAGTGGTTTCTGATACTAATCTGCCACCAGAGCAGCAAATACAAATGCTCTGGAATCAGTGTTGAAGAACGGAGCCTGTTTGTTTAAGCCAAATCATGTGAATGAGGGTAAGGTTGGCGATGACGCGCTCACAAAGCGTCAGAGTAGGCTCTCAGCGCTGGGACAGCTGCTTTCCTAAGACTCTCCTGCCACAGTAGAGGCACAGTGGTGTTCCCTGCCTTCCCCTGCTTACAAGTCATCTTTCTTCCAGAAGAAAAAAAACTGATTTTTGTAATAGCACAGAGGAGACCTTTGTCTCATCCCAGCTAAAGGAGAGCAAGAGAAGAGCCGTGAGATCATGAGGCTGTGGTGATTGCGGGTTACAGAAGCAACAGAAATGCCCTGTTCTTAGAAAGCAGGATTTGCAGCGTAACTCCTACCTCCTGAAGGTCACGGAGGCTAAGGGCAGCCCACGTTTTGTCATACTTCTAGTAACATTCTTGTCACATCTTAAAGAATTGAACTGACAAGTCATCAACACAGCAAAATATTTTTACTTTATTTTCAAAATAAAACAATTATTTTAAAAGTCACCTTTTGTCTCTAACACTTAAAGCTATTTACAATTAAAATATTTTACAAAAATATATTTTTAACTTAAAAAATAGAAAAGAAATCATGTGGATTAAGTCTGCAAAAGTTAAATTCTAGTCCCAAAAGATTTTGGAGAAATACAGTCACAAGGAAACATACAGAGCCTGGGATGCACTGCAGTTTCTACAATAAAGCATCCTTGTTATTCTATAACCCTATTTATTGCAAATACACCAAGTTATAAAACATTAGAAATGCAACAAGGGTATGATGAAGTAAGGGGCAGCAGATGCTACCGGGAAGCAAAAGGCAGGCTTTCCTAGAGTTCCAGTTACGAGACAGTAACTGAAGTTGTTCCTGTGCTGCCCAGCATCAAGGTGCCTGTTACTGCAGGCCTGATAAAGGCAGGCGTGCGACAGCTCCAGGCGCGCGCCCCCGAGCGAAGGCCGCGTCGCTCACGCACAAGAGTAGGCACGTCGGACCGCACCTTCACCACGGGTCTGCTCTGCCCCAGGCGTTCTCCCGGGCAGCTGCGACCTCGCTGCCCCCCATTTACCGTCCAGAACCACCCAAACTCCTCCGCAGCACGCTGGCTTCTCACGTCTCTGTCGGGGTCGGAACCCCTGCACCGTTACGAGTTCTTTTTCACGAGGGACGGCTTAAGGATAACCCTGCCAACGTCACTGCGGACCACAAGTTAGAAGAGCTCCGTGACTGCTGAGCCAGAGAGCGATACTTAGCAGCGTACTACTGAAAACAGATGGTAAAGCTGGCCACTTACTTACAGGCACTCACTGTCTCCTTCCAAAAAAGGATAAAGCACTAAAGCATTGGCACGTTTTAGAATGCCTGAAGCATCGCTTGACCTTGACAACTCTAACTACTAAAAAGACTCCTTAAGCTAGGAGTAGATGGCAGTAGAAGACATTTAGGAAAAAAAAAAAATCCTCAAGTATTTAACAATAAGACAGTGATTACCACTAAATCTTTGAGTAGGGAGGGTCCACGAATTAAATTTCATATTGCAACTGGTTTGGTGTTAATACCAGGCTTGTTTCAGTAATACAACTGTTCAAAAATTTCCTATTTCCCAATCATGGATTTAAGGTGTTTAAGGTTGTACTCTTCAATGAAGTCTTCAACAACATGCAGAGCTTTGACTTTCACCAGCAGGAGAAGAACTTCTTTTGTTTCCTCACTATAAAAAAAAAGAAAAATTTTATATAGCAGCACTTTTATGTACCTGACTTCAAAGGACACTTTAATGTTAAAAAAGAGTCAGGTGTCCCCCCTTGGCCCCTCGTCATCAGCTGACCTGGGCTCCACTGATCACTAACAGCGCCCAACATCTGGCGCCTCAAACGATCACACTAAACCACAGCTGCAGAAGCGCTCCTTTACCTTATGGACTCCATCGTTTGTTTTGTCTATCTACATGACGAGAACGTCCTTGAAAGTGTCAAATATGTGAGACTCCAGGAACATTTAACACAAAGTGTACGAGGAAGTGCTTGAATCCCAAGGCAAGCCTGATCTTACCTGTGGTTATTCTTGTGTAGCGTACGGGCACACTGCAGCAAGTGCTGGCAGAAGTTCCGTAACTCAGGGAGAGTTGATCCACTTTTAAGATCTTGGAACCATCTTTCTGGGAGGCACGCGACCACCTGCTCACACAAAAAAATATTTGGAAAGGTCTGAAGAGAAAAGTTTTTCAGTATAACCAAGTCACATCACTTCTGACAGGGACTTTTCTTTTTGGCAGGTTCAGTCATTATTAGTAGCGTGTTTTTCCTTTGAAACCAAGATTAATTCTCCCTACAAGCAGTTATTCTTAAGAACCTCTGGACCAATGTTTGCTCTAAAACGCTTTTATGCGCCAAGGTCATTAAAAAAAATTTTGATGTTTTGGAAAGTTTTTAAAATGTTGTTTAAATTTTAAAATTTTTAAATATTCAGCTTCAGTCTAGACCCCTCTTTATGAAAAAAAGCATACACCCCCTTCCAATGTACATGTCATCTTTTACCTTACTACACTTTTCTGTATTATCCGGCCCTGGTGGCGTGTTTAAGAGGTTCAGAAGAAGGTAACGATTCAGCAGCTTGCTCAGTCCCAAATCACGGACCGTATCTTCTTGTACAATCCCATCCCAAAGAAGAACATTGGAGAGCAGCTGCAGTAATGAAGAAACAGAGAATATGCATACTTGCTGGCTAGAGGTGGGCTAAAACACAATATTAAAAGTTTTATGCTTAAAAAAAATACATATTATGTCCAACCAGTTTAAGTACTCACAACCCAGGATTCACCCTCTCCAAATTTACTGTCAGTTAGCCGCTAATAAGCTGCATATAGTAAATAATCTTATCAAGTAGGATTATTAATTTTACATGTGCATATGAACTGTACCCTCATATGTGTATATATGACCTCCCAAGGTAGGGAAGAGCATTTTACCCTTCTAATAGGTTAACAATTTGCTAAGGCCCAGGTACAGAAGACGACTATGCTTTATGCTTTTCACGGAAGAGCTAGCAGTCAAATCTCAAAGCGTGAAAGAAGGAAAGAATATTTAAGACAATTGCCCTACAAGAAATAGGGAGCAAGAACAAGTGGCGTCCAATCCTAAGCACACCTTCAGAGAATCCAAGACAGAAGTAAAAAAAGTTACTACATCTGCTCAGGATAAGGCTACACACAGTCCCTCATAACATGAGGGAGGTTGGCAGCCACGGTTCATAGGGGCAGTTGTAGTTTTTTGTAGTCGATCTCAGTACATTAGGTAGTGAAGGTTTTCTTCCGTTGCCCCTATCACTATAAATCCTTATAATTCTTGTCATTTTTGAGTCTGATGTGAGAACATGACTATTTTTTCCCTTAACTCAAAATAGGTTAGTTTTACGGTAACTGTTAACCGCAAGGTAACTGACCCTCCCGACACAGCAGGCTGTCTTTGCAGTCACCACTCAAAAAGCGCTCAAAGCCCACCACCTTGGCACATTTCTCCGGAGTATCCGATAGGACACTTCCATCTAACTGCACAAGCGACTAAAACACAGACGGAAGAAAAAGGAGAGCCTCCCCCGGCCAGCGCTCATCAGGGAAGCACACAGCGCAGTAACAAGCGGCGTGTTCAAGCCCTGAAGCTACGCGCTGGATCTGCACTGGGCAAGTCAGGCAGTACCAGGGTACAAACGCTGAACTCCCATCCTCTGTACTTTTGCATTAGAAGAGATCCTGGCTCACTTCTCACCCAAGCCAATTATTATTCTTCCCTACAATTTCTGGGCCGTTCAGAGGCCGTTCCTAATAAGCATTGTGAAGATGGCAACCCGTATTGAAAGATGGGGTTTAACAGCATGAGCGGGGGGCTGCACGGTAGCAGCGGGTCTCAGAGAGCAGCCTCAAGCGCAGAGGAGTTAGACTAGTCGAAGTATTAAGTAGGTCCCACGAGTTTAAGACAGGTGAGTTGCAGTACTATTTACCCTGGGGTGACTGAATTCACACCTCCACTCCAGAAAAAAAAATGATTTAACAACTATTCAACAGATACACAGAGCAAGAATACTTTAAACTACTCTCCATTATCACCCCTTCAAAGATGACCACTGTGACAGTGAAGATGGAAATCAAAAGCTAAAAGGAGAAAACTTCCATCTGCAGGAGAAAGCACCCAGGTCCGACTTCCAGGAAAACACAGCACAGTCCTAGAAGGTGGGATCAAAACCCCACGTCTGCCTTGGTTTTTGCTAGGCGTCCTAACCCCCGAGTATTCAGCTCCCTCTTGCTTTTTCTTCATCACAACAGATTCCTCCACAGCAGCTCACCCCAGGAGCAGAGGTGGCAAGTCTTCTGCAAAACAGACCTCAATACATCCACATTTCCAGGCTTTTCAACAGAAAGGAAGCTCTGCATCATGACAACAGGAAGCATATGCAGGGCTAGGCATCATGAATAGCAAGGGAACTGGAATATTGTCTGGGATTTTAATGGGGTTTTAGGCATCTAAATCTCATCTTTAGTAAGAATCCAAAGCTACTCCTAGAAGAAACACATCTTACATAGGAACTGAATCACAGACATTCAGAAATTCCCAACTCAGCACTCCGAAAGTAAAAGTATACTGATGCGCTCATACGAACACGCAGCGATTATATTCTGCAATAAGGGTTAGCATGACTAACGCCATTTCATAAGGCAAATGGCCGTTCTCTGTGACTGAGCTGGTCACATATCGGCCCTCTTCCCCCTCATTATCAAGCCCTGAAGGCCCAGCGCACCAAGCAGACAAACGGAATGGATTTTTTCTTCCCTTCCCTGTCAGCCTCAAGACTCCTGGGCGCCAGGCTGACTACTCCCCTCCTCACTGGCCTTGAAGGTCCCAGGCACCAGCCCAGTGGTGGTGGTGGCGGCCCCATCACAGAACAGGGAAGCGTAACAGCACACAGAGCGCTGTCTATAAAATCAGTTACAAGTCCTAAGGGGAACTTGCACCAGAACTGCTGCTGGACAGCGAGACCCACGAGCCTCCCCGGCGGCCAGGGGTGCCTCCACCAAGGACTGAGTGACTCGTATTTTTTTACGTGTTTCTCGTCTAGATTACAACTGTTATACTATTGATACTGCGAGCCAAATATTAAGATTTGACCCGATCTGCAGAGGGTCCAGGTGATTAGGAAGCATAAGCTAAGCTGCGCTATACATTCTCTGTTATGCTACTTATAAAATTGTGCTACGCTGATTCAGGTTATAAAAATCCTGTGCTACTCTGATCATAGAATACTACGTTATGCTGATCATAAAATTCTGTTAAAAAATAAAGCTTTAATTGTACCTACAACCTAGTGTCATCATCATTCTGCCCAGGATCCCCACAAGAACCTGTACCCGTAGTGTCAGGTGACAACCTGTTAGCAGAGTGGCAATGACTAATTAATATGATGTAAGGCCAGCAGGCCTGGCTGACCCACTCAAGGAAAAAAAAAAAAAATGAACCATCAGGAACAGATGGTCAGATCAGAGACTCTAGCAGAAGATGTACCAGTTGGGTAAACAGAAATAAAGTGTTCATTTATAGTTCATTCCTAAATCATCACATGCAGGTTGCACAGAGAACACATCCTTCACTGAGAAAAATGGTTACCCATCCTAATAAAAATGTATCAATCTCCCAGGACTCAGGCTTGCCTGAAGATGTATTTCCTGACTGACTGCAAAATATTTTTTCATTAAAATGAATTTCAAAGAAAAAAAAAAAAAAACCAGGTATATTATCTCTACCTTAACAGCTGACCAAAACCGTCTTTCTTGAAATTTTGAACATAGTGATGATTTGTCTTCTACAGTGCTGGCCATGGAAAGAAGAAAAATAAGGATTTATTTTTTGTTTGCTTTTAACAGAAAATTAACAGACAATTGGTCTCTTAGATACTGATGAACGTTAACTCTGGCATTATTTCAGCCCTGACAGCCACAATCAGAATAAAGGTCTAGGGAAACAGCTGTCAATTGAAACCCATTATAATACAACCGCTATGAAATAAGTTCCAATAAAATTAGCAATTGGAAACACCAGTGTCTATGTATCATGGATTCAGATCAAACCAGCATTGCTTAGAACCAAACAGCCTACACCGGCTTTAGCAAAGCTTCTCTCCTAGCTGTATCTTAACCCCACATCTCCCAGACCCCTACTCATTCCCGTCTTTGAAATACTGCCCAGTAATAAGCATCAACAATATAAACCCTACTTTAGGAATGACAGGAGGAATCAGGGGGGCACACACGTGACACCAGACCACCTAAACTAACACAGGTCCTCAGATACAAGTTGCTATGCTAAAACCAGACTGTGCACCTTGTATACTGGAAAGCGTTTGGTTACAGGAGCAAAAGAGCATTAAGAGTTACCCTTATTAGAAAGGGTTCATAAACAGGAATAAGGCTCATAACCTTTCCTATAATAAAACACTAGACGGCATGTTTATTCCATTAGCTGTTAATGGATGTCTACAATATTTCATCTGCATCTGTGGAGAAAAGGGGTACAGGAATTAAAAAAAAAAAGTTTAAAAAAGTCCCAGAGTCAGCTTACCTTTTAGGATACAGAGGAATAAAGACATCTTCCTCTACAGATTTCTTCATTCTTAGGACAACCATGTTGATCAAATCCTGTTTAAAGAGAATTATTAATGTGTCCTCACAAGAGAGACTTCATCTTCCATTTATAACAACTTCAATGGTTATTTTGTTCATCTAGAAGTGCAATATGCTATTAGAGCTAAGTACAGTTGCCACTTGTATATAATACACACTGAGATCATGAATATATCAAAAACAGTAGACAAATCACAGCTGTAATTATCTAGAGTTAACCTAGAGGATATTTTTTCTTAAGATGAAGTTACTTCCCTAAGTGAGGGCTTTTTTTGCATGTTAATTTGCAAGGCAGCAGGAAAACTGTATACATTAACAACAAAATAAGTTATCCACATAGGATCTCCATAAAAAGCTGTGGAATTCTATGTGAAAAAAAATCACCATAGCTAGGATAGTATGTGTTTTCAGGCAATGTGCTTTTAGGTGCCATAGGTTGCCACCTACCTTTTTTTTTTTTAAAGCCTTTTAATTAATTTAAAGTTCTGGTTTACTTTACTTTCAGTACGAACAGTATCTTGGCTAAGGTCAGTTGTACCACTTGACTTCAAGGCATGGTTTCAAATCAGCAATGTTTGGAAGGCTCAGGTGGAAGGTATAAACATTTTCTTAAAAATATTTCTTTTCATATTCAGGGCCTAAACATCCGTCCCATTTCACCAGTTTTTAGACTAGGTAAACCTCCAGATTTACATCAGAATAAAACCGCAATCAGGCTGAAGAAGGGCATGTTAGAGTGACTATGTGTATAAAAGTAATTATTAAAAGATTGCTAAGATTATGAAGTAGTCTTTCTCCTAGCCAATTAATTAACCTTTGGGGATTTTCAAGTTTTAAAATTCTGGATCTACTTTATAAATAAAAGCTTAAGGAGTTGACCACTGGAGCATTATTAACATTTAAAGCTCAAATTCTGAAAGATAATTAAACACAAATCTAAATTCTAAACATTTTTATTGCGGTAAAACAAGATTAGATCTATGATCAGATTCTTGGTAGGTACAGGCAGAATTTTTCTAGGAACAAGAGCCAATTTCTGCCTCAAGAGAGTCCCATCTCCAATCACCTTCAATATTGAGAGCATCAGAGAGCTGGAAGTTTAACTGTTAAATCTTTGTAATATAAAGTGACAAAACAAACAAGTAATCAGACCTGAACAACTTCAGGACAGTGTTCTAAGCACCCATAGGAGCATGCACAGAAAGCACACACCGTGGATGAAGCTCTCCCTTCCCCAGTACCACAGGAGCTTTTACCTCTTTTGCTCGACGGCATTCACTTTTGGAAAGGATTTGTTTTTCAAAGATGTTATTGCAAAGCCGTACAAGGTTCTTTGTCTGTGAAGTAGATAAAGGATCCCACACACTCTTTACAAATGCTGAAAAAAAAAAACCAGGAATTTGTGTCATTCACAATTTGCAAGTAGTTACCCGCTCTAGTTTCAAGGCATTACAATGTAACAGAAGTAAATATATAAAAAGCTAAGCCTCTCACAATAATCTTAAAAAGAGGCTACCTTAGCCTCACTCTGTGGAACTATGTAATCACTACATCTTAGAGCACCATTATATAACTAACATTATTTGATAGCTATCGCTTTTATTTAAGGTTTGATTGCCTATCTGCAGTGAACATTTTTCAAAACAATCTTCTATACCTGTGATTTTTGGAAGAATAGTTTTTTCAATCACTCTAGGCAAAACTTCTTGATCAGGATCATCATCCCTTTTTGATTCAGATACATGTCCAGCATCACAGAATTCTTCTACAGCTCTGAACCAGGGCATCTCTTCCAGCTCTGTAAAATTCTGCTAAAAGATCATTCCTGTTAGTTGTTCAGCTGGTCAGGATTGAGAGAAAAGCTCCATCTAATGATATCAGAGGTTCCCACTTAATTTCAGATCCACCCTCATCACTGAATGGGCCAAACCAGCGAATCAGGAAAACTAGATTTAAAGCTAGAATTTACAGGGTGGGATTGTTAAAGCGCCTTCAAAGAACTGAGGAGGAGAAGATGATTCCAATCGCGTGTTTCAATTTCTGAGACCAACACAGTATATTTCTATTAATTTCTAATGCACTGTGCCACGCATAGAAAAAAACCTCATTTTTCATATTAATACATCAACATACAATTTTTGAAGAAAACAAAGTCAGCTGATGCACCTACCTCAAGAGGATTCCAATTTATTAACTGAACTCTGATCAACGGATTTAACAGCTTAGGCAGGCAGAAACTGATATAAGCATCACAGTAAGAGTCAGGAAACTTCTCTTTCCATTCCTGGAATTTCAACAGGATTTTTCTGATGTCACAAAAATCTGCATGTACATCTTCAAAGACTTTCTTACTATCCTCTAAAACGTTATCTATGGATAATATTCATTGGAAATAAAAAGAAACAATCACAGAACTTATTGAGGCATAAGCTGAAGAGTTTATGCATCTATAGGACATAAGAAATATCTATATGATAATCGCATTTGTCATTTATCTTTGACACACCTGACACTGAAACAGGTTTTAAAACCAGCTCCCTGGAAAACCCAGTTTCATAAAAAAAAAAAAATACTGTCAGAAGACCAAAAAGGCAAGTTTCTTCATGGTCTATCCACATATTTACACAACCGCTATGTTTCAGACTTTATACCACAGTGATAAAATTTCAGACATGAAAATCCTTCTGCTGTTATCTGGAGAAAAGGTATTACGCCTTTCCCTGCTCCTCTTCATCCATTCATTCAAGTTAATTAAAACACCAACCTTTAATTCACCCTATCTTCACAAAAGAAATTGATTATACAAAACACTCTGCAGCATTGCATTGAGTACTGTCAGATCACCTTTGGCATAATCTAAAAGAGCTTACTTCTAGTTGAAACAGTCACATGTAATGCCACCACCACATAACTCATACCAAAAGAAATCTACAACCATACACCTATTCTTCCCAAGTCATTCGTCAGAACTGCCTGACTGCATTTCTTTTGCACAGTGTGTGACAAAGAACATGTAAGTCAAATGAAGTATTTTTTCACATTTCCTAAAAAAAAAAAAAATCATTAAAAAATATCAGAAGGAGATTTTGGTTTAGGACATCACAATAAGACTGTCACCAACCTTTGTTCTTCTGGAACTCGGTCACCTCTGTCGGAGTCAGCTCATCATCACTCGACATGCCTTCACGGTGATCAGCTTCTCCTGAACACTCTCTCACTCGCCGTCTGCAAGTCCTGTATTTTGTAATGAACTCAGATGAGTTATCCTCCCCATGTATGCAGGATGAAGCTTAACGAAAAATAATCCGACTTCAAAAAGATGTACTAAAAGCAAGTTGTGAGAGCAACAGCCTAAGGAAGTGCAATCAAGGACCAAGCGCAATTATGACAGAGAAAGGACATAAGAAACCTAAGGACACAGAAGTTGTGGAAGAAGGAGAGGCTTTGGGAACTGACATAAAATAGCTTAGAGCAACGTCTCTGGTTTCCCCTATGAACCATGTAATAACATTCACTTCACCTCATTCCCACTGATGAGGCTAATAACTCATCCCACCTGGAACACTAAACATCTAGCATGGTACTGGCTGCTGTCTCTGACAGTTTTAGTGTACAGGAGACTACTGAGCTCTCAGTCTGGCATCTCCACTCTGGATCACCTGTGCAACAACCCACAAAAACTGTGATAGCACCCAAGTGCCAGTTGGGCTCAAAAAGCTATTGCCATGACACCAAGAATCATAACAAGCTGCAAAATCAATAGCTTGCATCTCTGCCACAGGAAAATGATACATGATATGAAAACTACATGTATAAATAATTTCATACAGTTATTTACATCAACTAGCATAAAGGTTAACTGCTTCAAGTGGAATTTCTTATTGTATCATTTTTCATCCACTAAAATGCCGAAGTTCTTGCCACTTCAAAGTACAGTTATTGAGTTGAGGCACCAATGCAACTGAAAAACTTTCAAAGCTCCCAATAACTTTGGAACAAAAAAAAAAAATCAGTAGCAGTCTCTGAACACTGTAATATCCAAAATGTAGTATCTGGCCTACGCTGATAGCAGGAGAGGGCGTAGATACAGCTTTGCTTCACTCACTGCCACCACGACCACTAGCAGCAACAATACTGCCTGACTTTTTTTGCTATCTATACAATAATACAAAAATATATTTCTGTATAGGGTCATAATTTTATTTATTACAACAGGACAGAAAAAGCTTCTGTCATATAGTTTCGTAAATAGCCTCAATTAAGACTTGTTAATTTATAATAACAAGATCTATTAGCATTCTGTTTCAAATCAACATGAAGAGAATGACATTAAAAAATAGATGGCTTCCAAGTACTTTGAGTTTTGGAAAGCAAGCACATATTTTTTTGTATAATCTCATGTAGTAATCCTACCGGTTTACATTCATCGCCGCATAAGTGACAGAAAGCCAGCGTACAGCACATTTATCAGAGTTAAGCATACATATACATAATACCTACCTTCGATGTTCACACATTTCCAGAAGCTGTGTCTTCTCATCACCTTCCAATCCACCATTAGTTGGTTTGTCACTCCCGCCTATCAGAAGACAGAAACAGCCAAAAATAAAATGGTATGATTTTAAAGTTCCTGTTTTCTCAAACAGGAAACACAGATTCTCCTTCTATCGTTCTTCATTTGGAAAGTAGCCAAAGAAAAATCAAAGCTCCTAATCAAAACTCTAACAGTCTCCAGAGTAACACACAGTAAATACTACTTGTTAACTGCATATAGTCAGATATGGTTGTTCCCTTATAGCAGTTGATGAAAAGGTGAGTTTGATGACATTCCAGTCAATGCTCATTGCTTCCCAATCCTGGGCAAAGAAGTTAGTGGCTTCCACTGTAGGTCCTTAGCAGTGTGACAGGCAAGCACAGGGACCTACCTTTGTTCCGTAGGTCAAAAATGAAACCATGTAATAAATTAGAATAACTTTTGAGGTTCGGTTCCAACATTGTAATGGAAGTTAAAACCCTGATTTACACTATTCAAAGTCATCGCATTTAAATTTCAAGACTAGTCAGCTCCCCGCTGCCTCCTGTTATATAAGTGGTCACTGTGCACCCAGTTACCCCTACTCTGATTCTCGAGTCCCACGGAAGTAGAAGCTAGGAGCATTTTCCAGTTGGGCTACTCATTTGTATCACTATTAGCTAGCCGATATGTGCACAACATGCCAAAAAGAAAAAAGTGTACCACTTCCAAAGTATTATCACAGAAAAAAACCCCAGCCTTTCCACTATATTAAATACAACTAGGAACATAAAAAGCAATTAAAAGTGCTGTTAAATATTCAAGTACAGTCTCATTTGTAACGAGCTGGAAGGAAAATCATTTTAATGGCAACTATTGCAGCACTACCCTTTTCTTCTTAACACCTGCTGTCAGTCTACTACACAATTTTACAAAATCATACAGGCTGCTAGCTTTCTCTAATCAGCAGTTTATCCTGTGTAGTGAGAAGACTGAACCCATGTGATTAGTAGTTACCAGAAACCGGTGCATCTGGCCTCCATCTGTTCCCAGCAGCTCCATGCATATTGTTCTTAGTTTTGCCTAAACAGTTTTAAAGGGTTTGGAGGTTTGGGTTGTTCTTTTTAAACAGCAGCAGCTAAAGATTCATATGGCATATAAACAACGTATCGGTGTGGAAAGAATGAGAAAATTGTAATAATTTTTCCTACAGTGACTGAAAAACACCGTTTTGTTTTAGATAAAACGCTTACGCAAAATGGCTTCTTCACGTCCTTCCCTTCACACGTCACCTCCTAGTTTGAAATCTCCATTCTGAGCACACACACAGCCTTGAAGGCACTCTCATGTAAAAGGGCTGTTGCCAACTAAACACACTGCTTTTTCACGTATTCACAGAATCGCACAATAAGTCAGCTTTCTCTGAGTTAAGACCTACTAGAAAACTCACTCAGTTTTTCTTTTTAAATATTGATGGGAAATTGCTGAGTTGAATAACTAAAATTTGATAAAGTACTTGGTCATGTTATGTTTACTATTAAACCAGAGAAAAATAGTATCATGGGCTTTACTGAGGTAAGGATTTCAATTGAGGTATGGTAGAGCACACCTACTGACAATGGGAAGGGGAAAGGAGATCAAAGATGAAAATTAAAAACTTCATCCAAAAAGTAACTGCATATTTCTGCTCAAAGAGTGAATGTTTCAATAAGAAAATAAGTTCTAACTTCATACTAACTTGTCAGATGCTGAATATAAGCAGATTCGTTTTTCAGCTCGTCTTGCCTTCGCTTCAATACTCTCATGGCTCGTTGCTGAAGAAGTACATGTACAGCCAATTCTAGATCATTAATGTATTTCAGCTGAAATATAGTAAACAGTAATCAGGGTTTCAATTAATTAAAATCCCAAAAGAATGAACAAAACCCAGTTTCCACAGGTTTTCAATATAGCCGTGAAATTAGAACCAAAGTATCATAGATTGAAAACTAAATTCCTGGTCATTGGAGTTTTTCAGGCTTTTTCGTAAGGCTGAAAACCACAAACTAAATGCCAGTTGTTCATCGCAGAACTACCTAAGACTTCAATCAAAAGGGTTCAACAGGACACTATTGGTGCACTTCAGTTTGCTTCCAGTTTGCTTTTGAGCAACTAGCCATTAATGTACTCATTAACTAACATTTGTTCTCTTTAAAGTTACATAAAGAAATTCACAATTGCAATGCAATTAAGTGACATAAATTAGATTTGATAGCACCATCTATAGAGGACAACAGCAGTTTACTTTCACCGAGGCCAAACTTTAGGTGGCTCCTCCCTTCTCCCAGTCTTCATCTTTTTAAATACACAAGGTTTGCAGTTCAAGAAACAGATGCAGCCAATATCTTAGACAAATTCTCAGAGAGCTCTGCTAACTCAATCTCAACGCAAACCTAACACGAAATCCTTACTCCCTCTATTCTGTAATCCTGAGTAAAGACATTTTGAGAGATCCCAAAAGTGAATTTAAGTGCCACCTCTCATTCACCTTCAGCGCACTCTGGTTAATAGACCTGCAGAAAACTCCCTCCAATAACATTTTGTTTTCATCCAACAGAATCTAGGTGAGATCACAGCTCAAGTCAGTATACCTATACTAGCTTAATCATCGCTGCAGGTGAGGGTTGATTTGTTTTCCCTATATTTTGTTTCCTGTAACATTAAATTTTCTGATACTGATTTTTAACTGAGTGCTGTCCCTCAATTTCCAAACAAAACCCCTCATCTTTTGTTGACAGAATGAACCTCTATCATAAAAAAGAAAAAGAGGAAAATATACATACTTTTTCATTCAAACAGTTTATCAAATTTT
The DNA here is from genome assembly GCF_965183815.1 of Platalea leucorodia. Lineage (NCBI taxonomy): Eukaryota > Metazoa > Chordata > Aves > Pelecaniformes > Threskiornithidae > Platalea > Platalea leucorodia. Next base: position 120,347,639 of record NC_138825.1, on the reverse strand, counting down.
CTACATATGTTTTCATGGCCCTGTAGAACTTGTAATTCAGAGCCGCCTCTGAAGACTTCTCTAACTCCTGGACAGTCATCTTTGAACTTTCAATGTCCTCCATATATTTTTCATACTCCCTCTGGTGGGCACGGTGCACATCCTGTAATGACGTTATCCTAAAAAAGAGACACCCAACTCAAACTATTGCCAAGTTAACAGTTGATAAATTCCAAAACATTTTTCCCATTATAATCACATACAAAATATTTGCCTATGCTAATAACAGTACTTGCATTTGAGCTAAGAAGCATTGAAAGATTTATCCATGCCAACATTTGCAGAAGCATGGGGTACAGACAAGCATCATGCTTTAGAAACTCAAACGTCACTTGGTGGTGCTAGTTTTGAAAGCACCACTGGCATTTTACCTATACTCCTCAGTACACCACGCTTCCCAAAACCATAAAAAGCCAAATTTTGTGGTATCACGTTAAATGGATTCTACCCATCATAATCTGGGGAAAACTACAGCCCATGTCAGACTGTCCATCCTGATTTAATGTAAGTTGCATGGAGAGCACTACCTATAAGCATTCACCATGTGCTCACTACTAAATACAAACCAACTGAGGACTCTTGCTGCTAGTAGGTGATGAAACCCAGGAACCTCTGTCTACAGCTGTCATTAAATATTAGATAGGTAGCACAGGAACTTTTACATATATAACAACTCTGCTTCCTCTTCCCTCCTTACGTATCCCAAGCGACTGCTCAGCTTGAGCAAGCCTGCTACAGAACCAAGAAACAGACCGTAACTTATTTCACTTCCCTGAAGCGGTGAACACTTTTCAACGAAAATAATTGAACTAAGCTATCGTTCTCTACTGTGCTACAAGTTAAAAAAAAACAATCATGCTATTTCAGTATTTATCATGTTAAACACACCTATGAAGTTTACATCAAATAGGTTCCCCCTCCCTTTCTTGCTATTTTCCGAATACGCTTCCCGCTCTTGATAGCCTTATTGTCACTTTTCTTATTTGATTCTGCACCTAAATTCCTACTTCATTTAACTCATTCCTTTCAGGTGATTATGGCAAAGAAAGCATACAATTCCACAAAAATATTTAGTCCAATTTAGCTGCAATTCTTTGCAAGCCAGTGAATGATGATGTGTACAAAGCAAAGCATATACAGAGAGAGCTCAGTGCAAGTCTGTAGTCCATATTTATATTTCAGCTGTATAACATCACTCGTCTAAACTTATCCGAACAGCTGCTTCCCGGTGCTCTGAGAGATGACAGGGGATGGCTTACCTTAGGATGCCTGACCCCAGCTGTTCTTCTCACACACCCTCTTGGAGGTTCCCACCTCCATCCCGGGACACTTCAGCTGCCCGTACAGAAGCTGAACCACTAAAGACAAGTCACAGCCTGGCATGTGACTAAAGAAAAAAAATCAAGGCAGGCTCTAGTTTGCCTAAACAGGCTGTAGAGAATTTACTGCTGCTTTAGGAAATACTGAGCTATTTTTTATTTTTGCAGCTGGAATAAGAACCACCATAAGAGGGCTAGGATTGCCAGCTCCATCTGCCTTGGTTGAAGTTTCGCTTGCTGGGCGAACATAACATTGAACCAGTGTTCCTGTCAAAAACTACCAGCAAGCATAAAAAGCTACTGCCATTTAAATGGACTTACTCTCTAAAGTTCTAGTTGATAAAACACTCTTGAAAAGTCCAAATGCTCCCCCTACAACAAAGCATTGCCACTTAAAGTTAAAAATTTTTAGTACTCTACTGGACATCGTAACAGGCATATTACACATCAAATAACCCCAAAATCCTCCAATACTCTGGAAAAAGAATAAGACTTCAAAGCTGTCATCTCTCATCTGTGGCAAAAACTCAGACAACTCAAAAGCGAAGCTCATAAGAGCAGGATTTACCTTTCGGTCAGTCGCTTCTTCACAATTTCCAAGTTCACAGGTGGTAGAGAAACAGAGGGATCAAACTTTGGTTTAGCTGGCTGAGATTTACGCAGGGAAGCATCATCATAAGTTTCCTACAAGAATTTTAAGTGTTATTTTTTAATACACCATTTACACAAATTTTCCCCCTGCAGCTCTGTAGATCAACAAGATATATCATTTGAATACACAAGGCATATGATATAAAGACACATATTTCATTCATCAAATTAACTACAGAAAACGTTGTATAGTAAAGTATAACACAAAAGCAAAGGAAACAACATATAAAAAACCTGCATATATATGTTGTATAAAAGCATATAGTGCATAAACATATAAACAGCACAAAGTAATTGACGATTTAGGGTACACTTAAGTTGCTGCCTTGGTCTGGAAACATTAATAGCTTTCAATAATGCATACTGACAGCTGAGACTTCACTAGTATTAAGATGCTAAATATAAAATGTAGAAATAAACTACAGCCAAGTGGTGATGATAGTATCTGATTTTACTCATATCTTGCTTTTTTTAGAACTATTTAAATGTATTTATGACAAATTATTTGCCATCTGTTAGTCAATTAATATTCTGTTTTCTCATAGTAAACTTTCCGATTTCCTCCCCCCCATAAATACAAATGCTACCTTCTGACAAAGCTAGTGGCCAAAAGACAGATTTTTTTCATTCTGACAACTCAGCTTAACTGCAATTACAAATAAAAAAAGATTCCACTGAATTTTAGCTTATAAATTAAGACACTTTGCATTCTAAAACAGTAGAAGTTTGTATATTAAAATCCAGCCAAAACACAATCAGCTGAAGCAATCAAGTCCATGACTAACAAGGTCTGCTACTAAAAATTGTTGCAGCTTTCTGGAAAACTGTTAAATTCTGCTGTTCAGGAAACCAGTAGAGTGTGAGGACCTAAGGACACCAATCATACTGGATCTGAAATTCAGCAGCAGAAAGATGTAACTTTCTCCCAGTCCTCTAACTACTTCCATTTAACAGGCAGAAATTTCTACAGTTGTCTATTCCAAAATAAAGAACTGGTTATTCAGATTTTCCTAGCCTGATCCAGAGTAGGTGATTCAAGCCAGAAACAAAATCTTCCAGCTCATCAAAAGATACACAGTTTATTTTTGCCAATTATTTACCTGAAAAAGAGAGACAGAATCTGCTGACCTGTGAAGAGAGCTCTGATTGCCACCCATCAGAAATTTAGGTTAATAGAAGAATAATTTTTGGCTTTGACATTTTGACATTTGTAGTATTTGCATACTCTTGCTTTCAAGATCCCTTGCACGGCAGCAAAAAAAAGTCAGTGTTCAGAATTTTATTCTCTGCTTTTCACAGTCTTCCATCACATACGGGTAGACAACAATACCCCGCTTCTGAACAGCCAGACACAGATTACAGATTTTCATTATCATCTTCCCCTATTTCCAATTGCCTTTTCTCTGAAGAATTAGGGTGTAACTTCCTAAAAACCTTCCTAATGAGAGGGGACGGAGGAGATATGACAGTACTCCAGAACAAGCTCTCTTGCCAATGAGCAAAAAGCATCTTCCAATGGTTAGGAAAGGATGTGTCACCTGGGAGAGTTTAACGGCTTTCTTTATTTGCTGTTCTTCCCACTTAATTTGCGCTTCATCTTCACTCGACTCATTACTCACAGACACTGGAAGTGAAAATAATTAATCATTAAATGTAACTGCATCCTTTATCTATTTTTCCCCTCCCATGTTCTCCTCCCTCTAAAGCAACAATGGTTCTCCCAACCATTACTGGTAAGTGATACACACAAAAACCAGCAGATTCAAAAACCGTAGATGGAGGACTTCCAAACTGAACGGGAAGGAAGGCTTGGAAATGGCTAGTGGGACTTGTAGAATTCACACCAATATTAATTTCCCCAACATACTGTCTCTCAGACAACTACTACTGCAGTACGAGGAGCACAAACATCTCATTTTTCTGTCTCAAAGCAAAGCTGTGTATAATACATATAAATAAGAGTATAAGTACAGTTAGAATATAACACAGTGACATTATACACAGCAAATCCTGGAGTGCTCTAAAATGTATGTTCTACTATAGATACAAAAATATCTCTTTAGCATCAATTAGAATTGCAGAATCAGCTCATGGCTACACATTCTTTATAACCCTTATTTAAAAAATACAGAAAACCAGTCTACAACTCTGGTAAACCAGTGCTTCATAAACAAAACTGTAAGTAGCTGTAAGAGGAAAAAAAGCAATGGAAAAGCCACATGTGCTTTGCATGCAACAGGTTTGTTTACTTCTGAAGAGCTGGGTTGTTGCATCTTGTTTTCCCTTCTCAAGAACAGCCATAACATCAATGCAGGGAGAGCACTGGGAAGACCGGACCAGAAGCAGGAGGCAGGATTTAGAAAACTTCAGTCGGACAGTTTGTCTTACACCACAGCAACTTTATTCACATTAAATGCTGTGCCTCCTACAAGGCAATTTTCTGCAGTCAACAAGGCCAAAAATCATTTTTTAAATGTTTCTCAAAGCATCCTGCATCACCACATTAGAGAGACCTAAACCAGATTAATGTCCCATCTAAACATCAAGCACCAGCTGTACAGCCTTTTGCCAAGACCCCTGAGGAGCAAAGCTTTGCACTGCGCTCACTCTTTACTGGGCAAGTCCCACATTCTTCCAACTTCTACATCAGTAAAACAGAGCCACAACCACTGTGAGAAATGGTACAAACTCAGGCACAAACTCACCCATGTGTTCAGTCATCCTCTGCCGAAGAGTTCTCATTTTAGGAACAAAATTGAGATTCTTCATATCAGACTCATCTTCACTCTCTAAATCACTGCTTGCTCTTCTCCGAGAGACGTGATGACTGTTTGAAACATCCAGTGGAAGATAATCAGCCCGTGTCCTGGCTAAGTGACGTTTCCTCCGAGCAGCATCAATACAAGCTGCACTGGGGATACTACCTGCATTGAACAGAAAGAAAATCTAAGCAAAAGATTAAAGGCAACACTCTGTATCACTCCTTGTATCAATAATTACCACTGTTCAGGATCACCGTACAATTCTGAATACAGGACACAAAGTATTTTTCTGTTAAGCTTACCATGTTGAATATAAAAAGAGGAAAAGCATCCTTAAAAAGTGGCTCTCGGTCCAAAAACAAAGTTCAGACTTTTTTCTTTTAAATAAATTGTCATTGGCCTGTCCTCCTTTTTTCCATCTCTCCAAAAGACATGGGTTACTAAACTTAATGAGTTTACAAAGGAATCCAAAGTTTACAAATCAGACAGCACAAATGAGCTTAAATTTTCATCTCATGAAGGCAATTATGCATTGTTAACCAGGATGTTTTTTGCTACCTTTCTTTCAAAACCAACAATCATAATTTCTGATCCATTTCCAAAATTAACACAGAAATACAACAAACATCTGCAACCAAAAATACTGGAGAACTGTCACTATTCTTTCAGAAGGGTAGCCCCGACTCAGCACAAACAAGATGCCTACACCTTACAGGATTTAATCCGAGTGGGATGCATCTCACCTCTCGTCACATACTTCAAACAATATTGTAAAATAACTTCCTTAAAAAAAAAAAAAAAACACCAAAAAAAGGAAACTAACCTGGTGATAAATCCTTCCTCTTCTGTGGAGAGCTGGATTCATTTTCAGAGTCTGAGCTGTTGTAGTCCTCACTTAGTGAAGAATAACTTTCATCCTCCTTCTCCTCCTCTTCACGAGTGCCTTTGGTGTTGCCAGTTCTAGGCTCCAACTGACAGATTTCTGTTGGGGGGGGGGGGGGGGGGGGGGGGGGAGTAAGAGTCATGATTTCAGCTTCAGCTGCTGGAAGCTGATGCACCATAACTGGTTACCAGTAACCATTTACACCTTGCTGCAGCAAAGACTGGTCACTTATCTATCGCCACCTGTTCTCATCAAAACACGTCAAATCTTCCGACACTCCAAGATAGTCATTTACAAGCCAGTTCTTGTCTCGCATCAAAGCATCCGTGATAGTCCTAGACTAATATGCCCTTCCGAGACACAGAGCACGCTTTCATGCACAAAAGCAATGATATCAGCTCCTAGATGACAACTGATTCATATCCTGATAGCTCACAGCAGTTTGGATTCATCTCCCTGCACTTTATAAACTGTATTTAGAAAGTGCTTTTTTTTTTTTTCTTTTTAGCATTAACAACAAGGGAGTCCTTATTTAAACTATAAAGATTTATGTATGTCTGTCTTGTCTCCAATTATCTTTGAATTCTTTAAAAACATTCATTTCTTTTCATCTGCTGCTGCATCTTCAGTAAATCATCAGATTACTGAACAACAGAATGTGTCACTTTTTATAAGAGTATGAAGTATAGTTTTATATGAAGTTACTAAGAAAATTTACCATCTCATCTGAATCACAATCTCCAAGGGAATTATTTCTCAATCTGATTTTTTTTATCTAACAGTAGCAATTAGGGTATATCTGTGAATTGACAGAGGTGTCAAAAGGGGAAGAGAGGGGAACAGAACTTTTAGACACTTGTTTGTAAAACACACAAGCCCCAAATATCCCAATAGGAAACTTACTATAATTCATTGAGACTAGGAATACTACCAGAACAATCAAGGCTATCGACTGTATTCACCTAAAATATTCAAACACTGTAATAGTACACAGTTTAATAACACAAAGTTTAAGGTTTACATTAAGTTTTATCAAACAAAATCCTACTAAGCTCACATTTTCTCTCAATTAAAATACTCAGATCAAACTGCAATCTGACAGCAATAAGCAGTGCATAGTTGCCACACAGTTTCAAAGATACAATGCTGAGGTATAAATTTATCAGAAATTTATAATAAACTCCGCTGTACTACAGGGGCTCTGCATAACCAGGTCTTCTCAAGAACAGCCTCCAAGTTCTGATACTGTTTTATCAAGGTCATATGGAAAATAACTTCAGCACAAATCGATTAAAACTATAAACCTGTAAAGTGGCATTATAAGTATAATCCTGGGTTCAATTAACAAGTGAAGAACACCTAAGAGCAGTCTTTGTACATCACTCTCCACCTACTGATTTTGTAATATATTTTCATATAAATATCCTGTAAAATATTTAACTGAAAAAAGTACTTACTTTTGCTTTCTTCAATTTCTGTCTGTGCAGGCAGCAGGCTTTCCTTCTTTGGAATTCTAAAGGTTACTTCATTGAAGGACGGTTTTTTAATTTTAAAAAATTGTTCATCACCTAGCCAGATAAAACAAAACGATCCTGAGTAACATTAACAAAGCAAGCAGTATATGTACACACACATATATATATATATAAAAGTACAAGTCATCTCTATGTGTGCCCAGCATATTTTTTAAGTTCTAGCTGCATTAAAACTAACTATTTCTATGGCTTAATCACTTGAGATCCACCACCTCTTAATTTAAACCTGTGGAGCTCAGCCTCCTCATTACAGCAACGCCGTAGTGCTGGACTGTACTGTTTCTGTGCAGCCTGTGCCCATCAGAGCGACTCCTGCCAGCTGCCCTGACCCCTCTTGTGTCATCAGCCACAAAAGCACCCGCCCCCAGGACCCCATGAGACATGCAAGTTTCGGTTACTGAAGCTTGTTCATCATTAACTGCGATCGCCACGGAATCACGCGCCATCTTCTTGCTTCCCCCGGCTTTCTCCAGCTCCAAGCAGCTTTCAGAAGCTCCCCAGCAGGAGCACACGGCCGTTTCTCACCTCCGAAGTGCCTTTACCCGCCTTTCTCCGGCGGACCCTCACCACAGCCCCGCCCCGAACAGCAGCACGCCCCAGCCCGGCTGCTCCGCCCGGCGGGACGCCGCCGAACCCTTACCGTCCCGCTCCTCCTCGCTACCGAAGCTCAGCAGCCCCCTTCCCCCCCGCGCCGGCCCGGTTCCGGCGGGGCGCGGCCCTCGGCCCGTCGCCGCCTTTCCACTCTCCTCCCGGCTCCCGGGGCTGCCCGCCGGCTCCTCTGCGGTCAGCGGCCCCTCCGCTGCGGCGGCGCTGGTCCCGTCGGGGGACGCGGCGGCGCTGCCGGGGTTCTCCTCGCCTTCCTCAGCCTCCGCTTCCCGCTCGGAGCCGGAGCTGGAGCCGGAGCTGGAGCCGGGAGCTGGCGGCGGCGGGGCGGCGGGCGGCTCCGGCTCCTCCTCGCTGCTGCCGCTGGAGGCCGCGCGCCGCCGGCCGCGGAAGTTACGCGGGGGACGCCGGAACATGGCGACCGGCGGCGGAGGCCCCGCGCGTACCGCCTCCCCAGCGCGCATGCGCGGCGACCCCGCAGCTCCACCCCCGCCCCGCGCAAACCCCGCCCCTCGGCACAGACCCGCCTCGTGGGCGGGGCATGGGAACAGCTGTCCAATCAGGGCGAGGGGGCGTGTCCCGCGTGGCGCGGGCTGCGGAGGCGGCGTTGTGCTGGTAATTAATCCGTCCCCGGCGCCTAAAAATGAAATTCGTTTGTGGCAGGGGCTGCCGCGGTGGGTGCCTCCCCTGCTGGTTGCTAGGTCATCAAAACATTATCTGGCTTTGTTGTTGTAATTTAGAATAAACTATAAATAATTTAAAATAAATTATAAATAATGTCAATTAATAGTAACTATATAATTAAGAATGTTCATAAAATATTTCATACTTATTATACATTAGGTAAATTAATCAATCATAGAATCATAGAATCGTTAAGGTTGGAAAAGACCCTTAAGATCATCGAGTCCAACCGTTAACCTATCGCTGCCAAGTCCATCACTATACCATGTCCTCGAATATATATATAATATATATATAAAATATATATATTGCTATATAGAGATATATAATATATGTAATATAGACCATATATAATGTATAGTATATAACATATATGATATAAAATATAAAATATATAATTAATATAATATCTATAGGTAATTACTAATGCATAATTCATAAATAAAATCGCTAATTCTGAATAATTAATAATATAAACTAATAATAAATAAATATAAAATAATAATAATTGAATGTGCTTTATAATGATACGTTATTACAAATACGAAGCTCATCCCGTAACTTGCTGTCACAAACGAATCGCACGTTTTCATTCCTCTCTCCCGGTTCAGCGCGCTGAAGGAGGCGGGCAGGTGCCAGCACCGGCGGGAGGGGAGGGGAACACATGGCTGGGGACAGAAGGAAGGTGGGACTGCGGCAAGCAATGACTTCAATGGCTTTGCACGGTGAAGCCTTGAGCCGTAGCTTGTACCAGCCCTTCCTTTCTGACTCGAGCTCTGGGTGATGGGCTACGTGGAAAGAAAGCACATCCAGCTTCAGATGAAACCATGACAGCTACACAAAGCAAGTCCTTCAAGTAAGGCCTTTGTGTCTCAAGAGAAATATCCAAAAATAGCGGATGTTTGAAATGTTCTTGCTTAAATTGCTCCACCTTTCTGTCCTTCATCTGTAAAATGAAGATGCTAATATTAACTTGCCTCAAGAATCTTGTGAAGAAAAATCTGCATTTGTGAAGAACCCATTACAGTAAGGACAACATAAAAACCCAAGAGAAAAATAACTAAAATATATTTCCAGTCAGCACTGGTTCTTAATGGTACATGTTGAAGAAAGGCCAAGGCTATACAACGAATAATGAGGATTATAAAGACTTTAAAGTAACAATTCAATAAGCACCATTCATCTCGCAAGCATTATTCATCTTCTGCACTGAAAAAGGTTGGGGGCCTGGTGAAAAAATAAAGTAGTTCCGCAGGCCCTGGAACGACACTGTTGTACGGATTTGTGCCTAAAATTGACTTATTGCGAGCTCTGATTCACAGCTGCCTTACAGCTGCAGAATTGATACGTGCTTTCCCTGTGTGGTTCCTCCGGCTGAGGGATGAGGCCAAGGAGAGTCGGGGGATGCACAGGTATATCCAGTTTCTCCGCCATAACCTGGCCAATGCGGAGTTTGCTGCTGTAGATGGACCTGGAATGATGCCAGTGAAGTTACTTGTTTCTTGTTTACCACTCCAGGACTGATGAAGACTTCATGATGCTAAACAAAGATCTTGTGAGTTTTACCAGGAACCTGTTGTTATTCTGATGTCCTTATAACAGTAACAAAGCTCCTATCCTTTGCCATGACTCTGTATTAAAGAGTTTCTTCTCTTTCATCTGATTTTACATCCTCTCAATCTCGTGAGTGCTACTTAGACAGGACTGAGATGGCTCCTTGTAAGACAAAATGGTCCAGGACTTCAGTGTGGCAGAAACATGGGACACAACTATTGTACGCTTGGTATTTCTAGCAAGTTGAAACTGCCACGTTTGCAGCTGTCACTCCAGTTAATATCCTCGCTAAGTGCCAAGATATTAGTCTAGGCAGTGGCATCCAATCCAGATGATCCCAGTGCAGAAGAGGAAAAGCAAATTCAACTGCAGCAATGCAGCATAGTATCTCTTTGGAAGGACTGCCACTGCCAAGTGCCAATGAATTTATTTTATTAGGCAATAAAAGCCCTTTTCCTGACACTGCTGACATAGGATGAAAAGATAATTTTGCCTTAAACTATTTAGAGTTGAAGGTTAAAGGTAACAGACAAGTGAGGATTATTGGTCAGAAATATTAGAATCATTAGTTATTAGACAACTGATGCTGGTTTAGTGACTCCGCAGTCTAACCGTTATAACATTCCTCAGGCAAATGAATTTTAAGAATGGCTCTGGGATCAGTGAAGTAGATCAGCAAATCGTTACAGGTTTCCCTTACCAAAGCAAGAAGCAAGACAAATCTTGCATGAAAATTCAAGTGAAGCATTAGTGGCTGATGGCACGGTCTCTTTTCACACTCCATTGATTTCAGCTCTGGCTTGAACTCTTGTTAAACTTTAATGTTAATGTAAGTTACAAGGTGACTTCCTCTGAAAGACCTACCACTCTTCAAAAACAACTTTCAAGTGCAGAAAAACTCTAAAGCTAAAAGGCCAACTCAGTTTTGGTGAAAGACTGCAAAACTAGGTCCAACCCTCTGAATGCAACAGCTTTAAGCCACTGATTGGAGGTACTGCACGATGTTGTTATTTGCAGCAGCTGGAGGAAGAGTTTGTCTGTGCTTCTGTTGCCTCTCGTGGAAAAGTCCAGCAGAATGTCAGGCCAACGGAGGGGGGCAGAAGCGCCTCAAACTGTCCGCGTTACATCTGGCAAGCAAGAGCCACAGTCAGGGGAAGCTTCTGCGTTTCATCAACACAGAGCTTTTGTGTGGACATCCATAAGCTGTGTTAAAACCAGAGTGATCTGTTTGCCCTGTCAATGAAGCCCTGATTTTATTAATTATATTATTAATCATACATTTACTTTACTGTCTTACACTGTTTTGCCTATCTTTATCATAGTACTTATTTCCTCCATAGCATGCTTGCATCCTTCCAGAAATCCGTGAATCTTAAAAACTTTCCTTCTCACAGCAACTCACAAAATGTTCTGAAAAATCTGAGATTTAATTCAAAGTTGATTTTTATATCATTCAACCCTTAAAAGCAACATGTCATTCCAGAGAAGCTCACAAAATTCAGGTAAGAGGTACACCATGAGGTACGCTACTTAAGAGTAGTACTGGTTCCTGGATTCCAGTCTCCCCAGCTGCTGGCACCTGAACATACGGTCCCCCAAGGCCCCTCTATTTCCCACATTTGTGCCTCCCCAAATCACCTAAACCCCTCCCCTTCCCCACCTTTGGTTAAGTCTTTTGCAATCCTAAAATGTACTAACCCCCGTAGTCCTGGAGAGCTGCTCCCAAGACTCACCTTGACGAGTTTCACACCTGGACCCTGGGGCTGATGGCTCTGCTGGGACAGCCCTGGGAAAGGCGTTCACTCCTCGGGAGTCTGTAACTTGGGTTGTCACCTTCCATTGTGCCCCTGTGCTCCTCCGGGCTGGTGGAGGTGGATCTTTGATGGGCTGATGGCCCCTGTGATGAGTAGATGGGCTGAGTATTATTTGGTCTTCACCATTGTCTCCCTGTGGACATGCACACGAGCTTTTATCACATAACCTAACAATATGCACCCAATGGCATGTTTCTAGCACCTAAAATTTTAGGAAAAAATGCGTTTATAGCAAATGCAGTAGGGATACCAGCCTATTGGGATTAGACTGGCTTCTTGGCTTGCATTAAAACATGAGGGTGGAGAAACAAATGCATCTGAAATGAACTTGCAGCTCTGGCTTACCAGGGTATTATTTACTAATTACAGCAGAAGGGTTGCAAATTGCAACAAATAACCTCCCCTAACGCCACTAATGTGTTCCTGTCAGCATTTGAAACTTGTGAAATTCACATGTACTTGAATGTTTCTGAATGCCTGCGCTGCAGCTAGGGTTTGCAAGTAAAACTCTGTGTCTGCTCAGCAGTTGGCCAAACTTTATTTGCCATAATTCAGTCTGCATGAGTCAGCGCTGCCTTCCTTCACAACGCATTCTGGCCTGTCTGGAAATCTACTTTCTCTATGGTTACATAGATGTTCAATAAATCTCAGAATAATTTCAGTGTGGTTGGCCAAAGAAAGCCTTTGCCACTCTTCGAACAAATACAGTCCAGCTCTCCATCCCCTACAAAATAATGCCTGTGCTTGGCAGGGAACAAAGTTGGGACATGAATATTTTATTTTATACAGCTATTAAGTAGCAGAAAATCCTGCAAATGAATACAGCAGCATGTACCATTTCTTTTTTTAAGAACTGTGTGGGTTTCTGGTTCTGAATCCAAACCAGCATCTCTAGAAGTACTATTTTTGATGCAGGGTGTGCTTTGTGCCTTCTATACCTTTTTGATAAATTATTACTCAGAATCAACATCAGAAATGTACCACCCCTGCTGTGTTAGGTGTGCAAAGTAAATATCAACTTGTCCTTTTGTTTATCCCATTGTGTTTTGTTCCTCCAGGTTTAAATAAAGACCGAGGCTAAAGACAGTATCTAGCATTTGCTCAAAAGGAAGAAAACAGTTGAATACTGATGTAAAAATGAAACCTGGCAGCAGCACGAAGCAAGGGCTCATTGCTTCTGTATTCACTGAGGGGGAAAAGAGGAGGTGCAAAAGGAAATTTAGCATGAATAATAGAGTTGAATCTAATAAAAGGTCAGAGCTGTCACTCATCAAGTAGGTGTGGCTGTCTCTAAGTACTTCTTTATAGCTGGGACAACAAGCTGGACTCTCCAGATGAGGAAATGCCTCTCATTAGTAAGCAAAATTAAACAGACACCACATGAGGAACCTGTGCAGATCACTATGCTGCAATTACCGCTTTTTGACCACTCAGAAATAGTTGTTGCTTTACATTCCTTGATCCCTGATCAGTAACTGTCCACAAAACATGGCTTATTCTTGGCAGGAACTGATTTCTGGTGTCCATTTATGTTCTGGCTTAACTTTATATGTTTTAAACAGACACTTGCAGAAACATGTCTGTCAACAAGCTTAAGATGCCGCCTGGTCAGAGGGCTTGGACAGGGAGAATAAAGCATTCACTTCTGGTGTGTTTTCCTGTAGCACAGCAGAGAAAATAAGCAATGTTATGGAGTAAACTGAGAGCAGGGAAGAAGTCGTATTACCTACTGCTGCTTAGTTCAGGCTAAGGAACTTTATTAATGATCTCTTTTGCTAACAGTGGAGATCTTCCCGTATTACTCTAAAGATAGCAGAATTGCCTGTAACAGGAAATTGAAGACGGAGTACAGATAATGATTAAGAAGTAAAGCCTTAATGTGAAAATTGAGTTGCTTTTAATATTTCTAGTCTCTCCATCGTCATTATATCTTGTTAGCTTTTGCTGTTGTGTGTTGGTTTTGGCTCAGATATGACAAGGACTTGCAGGATAGTAAATGATAACGCAGTAATACTAGAGGATGAGACATTGCTTATAGTAAATCCTACTTCTTTTCTGCTTCTCCCACACATTTCATCTTAATTGGTCTCTTCTGGGTAGCTGCTGTGCTGCAACCCTGTCCCTATGTCTGGAACAAGTCTCGATGCTATCATACCATTGGTTTCTTCTCCTTTCGGCTGTCTTTTCTATTACTCATCAGTTGTTATTAAGTAATTTCCCTTACCTTAATGGCTTTCTGAGACAAACAAATTCATTCCTGCAGCTTTAAGTTGCTTTGCCAATGTCTGCTCCTTGCTAGAAGGGAACTAACTACTACCAGAAGGGACTTTTATTTCACCTAGTACTTGACATCAGCCCCCAAAACTGCATGTTGGAGCTTGCAAAAAGCACTCTCCCCAAACCCTGAGATGCCCAAAGGCAGCATCTGCAACAGTGCCTTTAGCAACTCCACCTCTCCACCTTCATAAAAGCAGAGTGTTTTTCCTTTGAACATACTTTAAGCAGTAGTCAAACCCTGAATGGAAACAAATTTCATTCTAGCAAACCAAAGGACGAAATTCTTCGTTTTAAAGAAACGGTAATGCAGTTACTAATTAAAACAAAACAAAATAAGAAATTTAGACAAAGTAGATGTGATACTAGTTTGTGCCTCAGACATTACTAAAAACACATCTCTGCAAGAGTCTTCTCAGGTTGGGTAAGAGTTAGTTGAGCTTCACTTTCAGGATGCATTTTTTATAGCTCATGCTAAACTTTGGATGTCTACATGCTCCAATTACAAGGCAGAGCGACTGAGGGGCTGCTGCATTCAAATGTGTCTTCACAGCAGCCTGTGAGTTCTGCTCCTCTTCCTGCTAATTAATTAATCTTACAGATATTTATTGTTCTAATACCTCTGATTAGCTCTGGTTGTTTGTGGTAATGCAGATAAAACAGCATTCAGCTTGTCTAGAATAAGAATACATAAAGCTTTTATATGCTAATTACTTACACAAGGTTTTTTCTCTAGGCAGTCAGCTGAATTTTGCATTCTCTCCAACTTCTCCCTTCCCAAGCAACAAAGCTCACAGTATTGCAGGTTTTCCTGGCTTCAGTTTTATATCAGAGGAGGTGTCAGGCAATATGTGTAGTTGTCTCAAAATGAGCTACATTGCTGCTTTTCTATAGGGATCTCACATAACATTAATAACACAGATGGGTCCTTCCCCATCTGTCATATTTACAGAATCAAGTATCCCAATGTCCTTTATACACTTCCTGCTCTGTGCACTTTGTCACCTCAAAGGCAATGGTAAAGCACAATGTTTGGTTGTAATTTTTTTTTTTTTAAATAAGTTTAATAACTTATGTTCGATGGCAGTAGGTTTTCAGACAGGAGTAGAGAAGCAATTAGGGATTTTTTTCAATATCGTATAAGGAGTCTCATTCCCAGCAGTGAAGAAGACATATATATCTTTTTTCATATGCACAGATCGCCAAATTTGTGTATTTTTTAGAAAAGCCACTATTGCCTTTATTTAGCATATGAGTTATCCAGTGTGAGGAGAGAGGGATGTTTAACAGTAAGAACACAAAATATCAAAATATGTAAGTAGTAGTTGTAAACATTGTTAGGGTACAAAGTTTGCACATAGCTTTCCAAGGTGGCATTCAAAGCTAAGATGTTACAGCTTCCAGGTACCTCCCTTGTTTCTGCTGAAGGTTGCAACACAGGCAACGGAGGGAGCAAAGCAGTAATGACAGTCAGTCACTAAAAGTCCTATTCTAGCCTAGACATAGGCTTAAGTAGTTGCAGAACTGTATATAAAATTAAGAACAACTAAATATGCATTAAAACTCACCACCCCGTACTATTCATCTTCCCTTTGATCATGTGTGCAAAACGCATGCCCTAGCACATACCTGGCCCCCCAGCGCAGCTTCCCAACTCTCCCCCTGGTTTTCCGTGTCCAGTGGGACAAATGCCACACACTACATGGCCCAAGTCCATTTGCTTGGCAGGACCCAGCAATAACATTAATTACAGAAGAAAAGAGCTGTGAGGTTCCTTGAGAAGACACCTAGTTCAATGTTCAACACAGGATCAACTGTATTTGCCTAACTCCTCACAGATATCTGTCTAACCTGTTCTTAGACTTTTGTTGATAGATTTTTCCACTGCCCTTCCCAATACTTAACTACTGTAATCAGTAACTTGATCTTTTTCTTCCTATGAGAAGAAACATGTTTATCTAGTTTATTGTTATCTTAATCCTGTCTATAACAGCCTTTATGAACCTGTAGGCTGTTACGTCTGATGCAAGCACTTATCTTCAATCCAAAGCAGGCTGTAGGTGTTGCCTACACAACAAAGTCACGTTTAGAACTATGCTGTATCACTAGAATACGTACTAAACGGATTAAAGGCTGCATTTTAAGAGAAATTAGAAAGTAATTCAAATGAAGAATGTCAGATGAGAGACTTTTAAACCGAGCTCCAGAGGAGTCTGTTCTTGACTATTAGCTCAGTCAATTATTTGGAATTAAATGAAGCAGTGATCATGAAATCTGCAGGTCATTTCAAAACCAAAGGCCACCAGGGCTGGAGGCCACTGAGTGATTTAAATCACAAAGTCAGCAAGTGCCCCTTGAACAACATCTGTTTTAATCCACCTACATGGCAAATGTTTATGCATCAAAGATGAGGCTGCTGGTTGTACATAGGGACAAAAATACAAAGCATGCTTTTGGGGTGGGAGTAAGGAAGGAAAATAGTCTTATCTTCAAAAGCATTACATCAGATGAGAGCTGAGGAGTTCACGAGGGATAAATACATGAATGCGAGCTACCAATGCAATGTGGCAGCTGTAACAGCAAATGCAAACATTAGATGTTTAAGCAAAAATACTGTATGTGCTAGTATGTGACTGTGACCATTACATGGCACAATAACATGACTACTCTGGAATCACGATGACTGATAAAAGGTGTAACAAACTGGAAAGGCTCATTAAAAACCCAGAAGAATGAGTCAGTGGAAAAATCTGCTCTGTATGAAGGTGATATGTAATTATCTACATAGCAAAAACATAGCAGAAAGGCGCTGTAATCTTCTGTATACAGCAAGATCCAGTTGCTGAAGAAGCAAAATGTTTAATGTTTAAAAATGATGGCATTTCCCACGAGTCTCCTTTCTATAGGATTCTTTAATTTTTGAAAAGATAAATCTTTTTACTTACATATTGACGTACGCTGAGCAGTGCCCGGCGCTAGCTGAGTTTAGTTCCTCGTGCCAGCCTCCTCCTCCCCGGTGCCGGTGCCCCATCGGGATGCGCTTCCCACTGGGAAGCACCACCAGGCATTCCCAAGGGCTGTCAGCCCTTTCCACAGCGTGGAAAGACCAGCTTCACCTGGGAGCGCTGCCTGAGCTGTGATCAAACCAGAAATTAACTTCAGCTTCCACGAGAAATTAACAGTTGAGATAGGGCTGAGGTAATTTTAGTTTATTACCCTTTTTTCTCAATATACACAGCTAGAAAATTATAGACAAAGTAATTTATGGGGCAGATGAGGAGGCAGGGGTTGGAGTCAATAGTGAGCAGAATTTCAGTAAGGATGTGGTAAATTTTCTGTTAGTTAAGGTCTTTAATTGGTAGCTTGTTACTTGGCAGACACCATCCTGCAGCGCAGACGCCGCCGGCCGCCGCTCGCAGCAGCGCTCGCTGCCCGGGGTCCCTGCCGCGAAGGTCAGCCCGGGCCGCGGCAGCGGGTCTCCTTCCCGCCCCCGGGCCCCCGCGGTACTACCCGGGCCAGACCCCAGGCCAAGCCCTGCATTTAGGCTCCGGCCTTGCACCCCAGTACTGGTACCCCCCTCGCCCGAGGGCTGCCCGCCCGCCCCTCGGGATGTGGTCGAGCTCGGCTCTAAGGGAAGGCCGCCAGCCCCATGCCCTCACCCACGACTGCCGGGCGCGGAGCCGGCACCCAGCGGCGCCCTCGGCCCGTGCCCGCCGGCCCCGGCTCCCTCCCCTTCTTCCTTCCCGGGCGGCCCCCGCCTCCGCCGCCATGTTGGGCTGACGGCGCTGCCGCCGCGGGAGGCGGAGGAGGACGCAGCCCGGGCGGAGCAGGCGCTCACGGGCAGCGCAACAGGTACAAGCGGCGGGGCGGCCTGCGGCTCCTCCGCGCTCGGGGGAGCGGGGCCGCGTCCCGACCGGCCTCGAACCGCGGGGTGGCCTCGTCCCCGGGGAAAGGAGGTGTGGGGGGGGGCGAGCTCCGGGCGGCGCGGAGCTGTCAGCCCGGCCGCCCCGCGGGGCCTCGCTGCGGGCCGGGGCGGCGGGGCACGGCTGGCCGCGGCGCTGCCGTGCGGGGAAGCGCCTCTTCCCGCCGTCCGGGGAGCGCGGGCGGCCGCCCGGCGGTGAGGAGGAACGGTCGAGGTTTCTGTCACGGCAAGCGGTTTTAGTTATGCTTTTTCCCCTCTTCTGAGGGTGGTGGGGTTATGGTGTTTGGTGGGGTTTTTTTGTTCTTTTCTTTCTCTGAGCGCTTCGCGTACGTTTCGCCCTGCCGGAGAGCAGCCGACTCGCCCGACTCCCGGCGAGGCCGTGAGTCCCCCGCCGCCGCCGGCGGGGCCGGGCGCTGTCAGGGAGCCGGGCCGGGCAGCGGCTCCCCCGCGCTCCCGGCCCCGGCGGGAGCCGCTCCAGTGTTTCCCTGGGAATTGCCCTTCCCGGGAGCCGGCTCCATCGCCGGGACGTGAAGTTCGGCCCGAGAGCTCCGCTGCCCGCCGGCCGGGCGGGGGAGGCGGCGGCCCGGGCAGGGCTGGCGGTAGCTCCTGCTGCGGGCGCTGCTGCTCGCCGGTGCCGTGTTACCGCTCTGCAAGGGGAAGAAACACCGGTGTCGGTGCCCAGGCAGCTCCCTGTCTCCCCAGGGGAGAGCCCTGGCGAGGTGAGGTAACTCGGGCGTGTGAAGAGACCCCGGTTTGTTGTGATGGCGGTGATTTTGTTTCTTGTAGTTACTGTGAAAACCTAGAGTCTGGAGAAATGGAACTGGTTTCTGCAGTTCAAGTTTTGTAAACTGTTTTGTCTGTAATGAGACCGGCTTTCCTTCGTCTCGACTTCATACCGCAGCACGTAGTAGTAATTCAGAAAATAAAATGAGGCTGAGATACGCCATTTGGTTCCCTAAACATTAAGATACTATTTTGAATACATTGAATGGTTTTCATGGCAGTTGACGCTTTGACATTTGTCACATAGCAGAACATGAAAGTAGATTGTGCTTTAGATAGTACCTGTGATCTGTAACGCTCATAGCGGTTCTCTTAAACAGCAGTTGGAAATTCCCCGTCTAAAGCACTGGAATGAGAAGTTACAAGCTGCTTGCCCTTGCATTCAGGCTGCCCTGTTGTATGTATCTCTCTTTTGGGAACCTAATGTTTTTTAAACTTGGTTTGTTCACGCTTACCTGTGGTGGCAGCAGCTCCCACGCTTGTGCGTACACAGGAAAACATACAAAGCATGCGAAGCAGTGCAGCTTTGCCGCGGTGTGGATAACATCAGTGGTACGTAAAATGCAGCTTGCTTTCAAGAATTTTAAATTGTTCATCGGAAACTTGGTTGAAATTCAAAGACTGTAGCTGTAACAAACATCTCTATCCACTGATGTGACAGTGATGTTTAGAAATAACAAGCATTAGGAACTAATTGGATGAATAGCTAGCTGGGCTTCACTCTTCTACTAAACTTTGTTAATTTTTGTTTCCTTGTTTCCATTCTACCTTCCCTGTTTGGTTTGTCTGTATTTTTTTTTTATTCTGACTAAGCTGGGAGGGGCATTCACACCACCCTACCTCTGGATATTTACAGAAACCTTAGTTCAGACTCTAGGCTCCGTACGATGTTAAGAGAATTGCACGCGTCCCTGCAACATGGATTTAGGCTGCTCTGCACTCTCTGTTATACAGGAATTTTGGTCAGATTAGCCTCCTAACTCAGATTCCTAAATTAGATCAAATGAATATGCTTCTCCTTTTAATTACTATGCTGAGGGAATTGCTTTTATTTTTTTCTCCTCTGTCTATACAAGATCTAGGGTATGGGATGTGTCCCTGAGTTGTTAGCTGCTGCTGTAATATAAACAAAGAGTATGTTCCTGTAGCACTAACAATAAGAAAAATGTGGTACCTATGGCTTGTTTGTGCTAATCACCATACGGAGTAATCTGCCGTAGGTGGTGGTCTGCTGTCAGAGCTTTATGGCTGCTTATTTTTTTCACCATTCTTCTTGTGGACAGAGTGAGATAGGTCAAGGCAGAAGTGACCTGTAGGTGATTTTAGCTGTGTTGTTGAGGCGGCTTTGTTTATTGAGATTGGGGTATTACAGTGATTGGGACCATGGCAGTTCTTACAGTAGTTTTTTTTACAGATATTTCTGGGGTAGTCTTTAATATTGAAAAGTGAATTAATTCCATGCCATAGCGAAGTAGCAGTTATGAAAGATGAAGCTAAGTTCTGTAGGAGGTAGTAATTCTTCATTCAGCTACTCACCTGGAGCTGGTGGGGAAAATGGGACAGCATTTGGAAAGTGAAGGGTGTTGTACGTGCTTTGCTTGGGGCATTATCAAAAAGCTTCACACCCCTTGAAAACAAGTGTCTGTCAGGAAAAGTCCTTGTGATTAGTTCCTGAAGAGTAGTGTAGTCCAGATCACCAGTTCCTGTTGCAAATTGAGACAGGGGTCTCCGGTCTGAGAGATAACCCATTAATTAACACTTTAGAAGTAAAGTCTCTGCTCTTATCTCAAAAGATTTAGTTTGATCAGCATGTAAAATTTGTTAAAACAGCATTTCATGAGATTTTCTTTTAAAGTCCAGAATTGTTCTCTTTGCCTTTTTAAAACTGGTTCAAAAGTTGGACATCTTTACTACTAATGTTCATTTCTGGCCTATTTTCACGTGAAAGGAAATACCTCCAATATCTCAGTTTTTAAAATAGCTTTTAACTGCTTCTGTTTGCTTTTATTTACCTAAAATGTAGTCATAGAATAATACCGTTTTGAAGGGACTTCTGGAGATCATCTGGGCCAGCCCTCGCTAAAAGCACGGCCAACTTGGATCAGGTTGCTCAGAGTCTGGTTGTGTTTGGACTGCCTCCAAGGGTGAAGATCCCACAGACTCTCTGGGCAGCCCTCTCCAGTTTGGTATCCACACTTACTCAGAGTGCATCCCATGCCATTGCCCAGATTGTCAGGGAAGACGTTAAACAGTACTGGCCATGGTGTCAAGCCCTGGGGAACATCGTTGGTTCCAACCAGATGGATTTTGGACTACTGATCACAGCCCTTTGAGTCTAGTGGTCTAGCTAGTTTTCCACCCAGTTTACAGTCAGCCTATTCAAACTATATTTCACCAGTTTGGCTCTAAGGATACTGTGGGAGACCTCGTTGAAAGCCTTCATAAAGTCAACACAAGCTGCTCTGCCCTCATCCACAGAGCCAGTCATCTCAACACAGAAAGCTATGAGATGTGTCAGGCGTGGTTCGTCCTGGATAGATGCATGCTTGCAGTTTCCCATTACCCTTTTGTTCTGCAAGCATCTGTAGGTGGCTCCCAGGAGGATTTACTCCACCATCTTTCCAGATTTGGTCAGACTGAACAGCCTTTTATATTGTTGAACTGTCCCTCTTGCCCTTCCAGAAGATGGGTGTGATGTTTGCCTTTTTCCAGACATCAGGATCCTTGACCAAGACCTTGCAAAAATCATAGAGCCTGGTCTTGCAATGACATCAGCCAGTGTTCCTGGCAGCACTGGTGCTGTGATTTGTTCCACATATATGTATGCAACTGCTATACTTCCTTGTTTTCAAGTTACTTTATTTTGACTTCTGAAAGCTGCTTTCAGTTCAGCGTAATGCCACATCTCTTGGCAAGGTATATTAGATGATGGATCCTGCTATGTTGTTAAGTTTTGGGGGGAAGCTTGACGTGAACATAGTCTTTGTGAAAATTGTGAGAGCAGTAGGTTGTGGACTTTGTGAATTTGTGGTGTTGCTTTTAGATTGGACGACTCATTTTACGTGGCTCGATGTGGGGAAAGTCAGTGACCTTTCTTTACCTTTCTCGTCTTAGGTGATGATTGGTGATTATAAAGATAACAAAGATAAAGTAGAGCTAATTAGAGACTTCTCTCTTTTTATGACTGACACTGACCTATTTCAAGCACTATCACTTGTGAGTAAAACACTTAACACCAAGTGTACTTTGAGGTTCAGAGGTTGACCCTAGATATGGGGTGAAATAGGGTAGTTACTGTATTCTTTTTAGCTTTAAGATCACGTTATCGCCCTTTAACTTCACCTTTTAAAATTGCATTTTCCTTTTGTACCCTGGTTGTCGATAGATGACGCAACAGACTATTTTGGGGGGAAGCACTCTTGTTAGAGTGCCTGGTCGGATTTTTGGAAGTGCTAAGCACCTGTTTTAAGTGATCCTGAAATTTTCAAATGGTTAGTTGCAAATGTGCAGATGCCTGAATTGCCTCTGGAAATCTGTTTTTGAATCCTGATCAGTATAGAACTGGGAGGCTTATCTCTTCATGTAAGCTCCAGTTCCTTCCAGTGATGGACCAGTGTAAGCTGAAGTTTTAAGCCAGCTGTGAGCAGTGCCACTGGTGAAGCCTTGTTTTCTGTGGCATTGGCTGTCTGAATCTAATCGGATGTAAGCTTTCGTTGAAGTTTTTCTTGTGGTCAGTATGTTTAGAACATCTTTCAGCCTTGTGGATTCTCTGGTGTCTAATACTGGTACTCAAATATACAGCAGTCTTTCTCATTAATGGGGGCACTAAATTTGGTAGTGTCTTCTCTGTCTGGTTGCCTGTTTTCATGAATCTTGTAGGCAGTTAAGATCTTTCCAAAGTATGTCCTTCTGTTAAGTTTGGTTCATGTTGGGTGATGGGATTCATCAATTAACTACTCGTGTCTCATATCCTTAGAAAGCCAAGCTAAGAATTTAAGCATGCTGGTTGCTTGGTTACTAGCATGTTACTCCTTTCATTGATTAACTTGTCTATTAGGATTTTTTTTTTTTTAATGCTCAGATTTATGTAAGGATAAGTCTCTCTAGAAAACAAGATAGGTGATTTTTATTTCATGAGGTGTCTTTGATTCTTCTTATATCCACACATACTTTGTTTTATTGCCCATTGCAAGATTGTACAGAGACTGTAGTAACTTGTTTTTCTGGTACTGTTGTGCCATTAGCACCAAATGTTCAAAAAGTGAGGATTAGGTCACATAAAAATCATAAAGTAAAAGTAGAGCTGATGAAATTTCATTTTTCGTCAAATTCAGAATGTTTAAGACTTTGTCAGTATAGGAACGCAGCCTGGCCAGGTTGGTTACTTGGATCCTAGAGTTAAAGTAGTGGATTGAACATTAATGTATAGATGGGCACACTGTTGTGTAACTCTTATTTTCAGAATACCACATGAAATTCAAATGATGTAACATGATGACAGTAGCAGCACAACACATTGGAATCACCTAATAGAGGACAATTACCTGGGAACTATTTTTAAATGTTTTTGCAGTTACAGATAGTTGAAAAAACATGGTTGATCCAGATAAGTCACAGCTTCTTTGTAACTGCAATTCTGAGAGCAGCCAGTTTGACTTGAGATGTTTTGATAGGGGACGTTGTTGCTTCAGCTTCAGAAGTAGCACATAATAATTCTGAGCGGCTCTTCTAGGGAAAATTTTCAAGGCTGATGGAAGTGGAGCTTGTGAAATGCTGTGGCATCAGTCATGAGCGATATCTGCAGTGAGTGATTCAACAGCATACGCATGAAGTAAGGGAAGAACAGGAAATGGGAGTTACTCTTCTTTGTTTCTAAAAATATTACAATTGGAATGCAAAGAAATGACCTATTATGGCTATACTAATAAATGTATCAAAAATCAGAGCTGATTTAAATAATACTTGTAGTCTTACCTTTCAAAGGTCAAGAATTTTAATGAAAATATAAAACTCTCTTGCTTTGTCCACTACACTCTTAGTATAGTCATAATATTTTGAGTTTCTTAAGGTAGGACAAGTGTCTTTCTAACTGAGATATAGTTTTGCTTATAGGGACTTTACATGAGGTTGAGTTGTGTGTCTAACCTGGGTGATAACTGATTCCCTAAGTTCATGAAAATCATTTGTAGTGGTCAAAACATTAAAACTGTATGCCGTAGAGCTCAGTGTTAAAGGTTAAGAGACCAAATTTCAACTGGGTGCTTTGAAGGACTGTCCTTGGTAATACAGCATGGATGGGGCTTGTGGCTGAGAGCGGGGTCGGAAGCAGGAGGTTTCAGCTGGGGCAGGTAAGAGGTGCTGTGGCTGTGCTGCCTGGGTCCCAGGTCCAGCTCGGGACCAGCGTGCCTCCCAGGGCTCCCGTACTGGGTGGGATCTCTTGGACCTCCATTACACCCACGCTCTTCTATCTCACTTTGGGGAATGCATTTGTACCCATCCATTGCTCATCCGAAATAATGCTACCTAGTTAATTTTTCTTGTTTTGACTGCCTTATGCTGATCTTCACTTTCTATCCCATGATGTTTCCCTGGTTTTTGTTTCGTCAAAGACAAACTACATTTCTTTGCTTTAAAGGCCTCTTATGACCTGTCTCCTCTCTGCTTGTCGTCTCATTCAATTTTGAGAAGTCAAGCCTGCGATGGTTTTGTGCACCTGCCCAGCTTGAAAGCAGATACCTACAATGTAAATCCAAGTCTCACTGAATGTTTCGCCTTCATTAGTTTTAGAAATAGTGAAAGATTGTTCTCTGCTGAGCATAGAAGACTGCCCATGTATTCTGTATCTTCTGTTTTATGCTTTGCTATAGCGTCCATTAGATGTTCCGTATGTTTTGCACTGTTGTCTTAGGCTGAAAGCTGAGCAACAAGTTAAGTAGCAGCTCTTGTATCATAAAGAGAAGATAATGTAAGAATTCTTTTGTTAGTTTTTTTTGCACTGTTAGGAGGCAGATTTCACTTGTGCTTCTGATGGAAGGGCAGGAGGGGGCTCAAAAATTTCCTCTAAGACAGCAAGATTTCAAATGGATAAGCTCTCAAGTAATATGCTCTGAATGTTTCCAGTCATGGCTGAAGTAAGAAAATAATGAAGAGAAAACTCATCAAAGATTTGTGTTTTGCCTAGGTCCACGTTGACGTAAATTAGGACTCTCAATGTGGAAGTGGAGAACTGCAGGTTTCAAGGTGTGTGGACCTCACCAAACAGCATCTTAGGGCTCTTGTACAATGCTTGCAAATAATTAGATGTGAGAATTGATGTGTCTCAAAGCAGGATCTAGAAAAAGCAGCATATGGAGTGGGGAGTCATGTAAATTAGAAAGTAGGAAGCAAAAAAGACAAGAGTGTATTTTAAGTTACCACCCGTTCAGGAGCAAGTGTATCTCACTCAGCTCTCTGGAAAGGTTATGATATGCAGGCTGGGGTTCCTTCTGGAAGGTAGAAGCTCAAAGCCTTTTTAAAAAAAAAAAAAAATCTTATAAATAATCTGCCCTCTGCTTTTTTTCTTTTTTTTCTTTTCCTTTTTAAGCAAAGCAAGCAGAGGTGGTGATGTCTGTCCGTGTCTGGGATCAGGTTAGTGAATATATTCCTCCAGGGTGTGACAGAGCTGGGTTCAATTCCCATCTTTTCCTGAGGAAGTTCATGTACGTGTCTCCTGGGAGAAGGGCCAGGGATTTAAATAGTGAGCTTCCTGAAGTGGGATTCTCATTCCCTCCTTCAGAATTTCTTCTTCTTTGCAAAGACGAATCAAAGCTGGAGGGGCATGGACACAGAGGGACCTGCGGCTCTCTGGCTTAATGGTAGAGAATTTTATGCAGGAGGTTGAAGTCCTGAGTTGGTGTTACTATTCCAAACACTGTGCATGGGTTTCCTTAAGCGACTGTGCAATAAAATGCGGGAAAGCCTTCTCCTGGGAGGAAGGAAAGATCAGTTTCAGCCTCCAGAGACAGAGGAGAGAGTTGAACTGCGTCTTGATATTTTGAATGGGTGCTTTCACAGCTGAGCAGCTGTGTAAGAAAGGGAGTAAACCCATCAATACTGACCACACAATTATGGTTTTTAAACAGAAACAGAGATTCTTGTATTTTGTGTGGCATCCATTTTGCATGGTCAGTATATTCAGAGAGCCTGTTAGTCGGGCAAGGTGGGCAGAAGGATATTTGTCAGAAAAAACTATTTTTTGTGTTCTGTCTTAATCACTGTTTGGAAGCAAGTTGCTCTATAACAGTGAGCAAGGAAGGGACTTCGTACCATAGGGTTAAGAATTAAAATATTTAACACTGTTTTTCTTTTTTTTTTTCCTTGAAATGTCAAAATATTAACTAAGGCTTGCAGTACTCTTATCCATGGTTACAGAGGGGAGCAGAAAGAGCTAGTGATCTGCTAGCTACCCAGGATCGACGACTTCGTTTTGTTACTGATGTCATTCATGTGTTATCAGAGTGGGTGGACTTTGCGAAGTTGGCCGCAGTACATTTTGAAAAGGCCATGTCACTCTGCATAACTCCACTGTATAAAGGAGATAAATTCTTGGCCTGCCAAGATCTTGTGTTGTTTTTATTTATTTTTTTTTAATTGGTAAACTTCTCTACTGATATGTCTTGAACAAAGAGAAATTCTAGACTGTGCTGGTTTATAATGCCTTACTAATGCTTATTATTCTCTGATTTTCAAGAGGATAATCCAAAAAAAGCACAGAACGACTACATGGGCTGTTACACTGTCACCGTTTGCTTTGCAAATACTCGTGAGTAGTCTTTGTGTTGTCCAGATCCACAGGTGTTGCAAAGAGTGAACTGGTCAGCTAGTACTGCAATCTCTGTCCTTGCTGATTGGTTCTTACAGCAAAAATCTGCAATATATCTTCCTTCTGTCCTTGAGAAAAGCAGAAGAGGAGTAGTGTGTCCACATATGCTGCTTCTATGGTATTTGCTTTCTTCCAGTTAAAACTGGTGGGACAGAGCCTGATGCACCAGACCTTCGTTCCTGCTAAAACTATGTGGCTGTGGTTTTTCTGAGAAATATTTTGAAAAAAAAATTGATTCGAGTATAAATATTAACAAAGATTGTGGTAAGGCTGTTCTTCATAAAATGGCAATACGCCTGTGATGGAAAAGAAGCTTTTTCTTTTCCCTTTCTCTTGCGGTCTGCCCAGCTCTAATGTTTTCTAATGTTTTCAGCATGGTTGTAAGGTCCCCCCTGCTTCTTGCAATCTCCTCATTTCTTTTCTCAACTTGTATCCACTATAACGAACGCTGAGAGGGGGAGCAGAAGTTGCAGTTTGGCAGGTCAGTTTGTGAAAACAATTAGTGCTTTAAACATGGGGACTAGTCAGATGGTTTGTTTACAAGAACTTGCCGTTCTGCTATTTAAACGTAACATCCAAGTTTTCCTGTTTCCACCCTACATGGCAGCAGGCCTTAATGTCGTCTACAGTGTTCACAGGGATGTTTGATTCTGTTCTGCTACAACCTGGATTTCATGCTGTGGCTGCCACAGTTTCTTATGACTGATAACTGAGTTCACCAAGCACCTTTCCTAGAACGTTTTGCAGAAAAAAAATAATTTTCTGTGAGGTATTCTGGTTTTGATGGCCATTTTTTCATCTATACCATCTGTTTGGGATACTGGTTATAGTCTTTTCTTGATTTTTTTTTTTTTTTTCTTCAGTAAACATTTTTATATGGCATTGGGTTTCTCTGTAGTATTGTGTAATAAGGTTCTTTGGAAATTTACAGCTTTCACCTCGATTAATGATTAAAAGTTATCAGAGTTGTTCTAAAAAAAGTAAGTTTGGCCTAAAGCGAGACTATTTTGCTGAGATTTCCCTTGGTAAATAAATGGTGCACACCTGTGTCCTAAAGGTGCAAGGTGCTTTTCCAGATGGCGACCAGAGCAACTTTATTTGGAATTTGTGAAAATAAGCTGCTTTTAACTTTGATATATGCATAATATCCAAGCCTTTGGGGCGTGCTGTGGAAACGTAGAAGACAATACTAGTTGAGGGCAGGCTCCATTCTTTGGGAAGGATTGTTTCCATAGACCTTTGAAAAATGTGTGCAGACTTTGAGTTTACTGGGCTGTTTCCTCCGTCCCTAAAAAATTGAATGAGGGGAAATTATGTTGTGGCGATACTTTTTTATTTTTCTTTTTTTTTAACCTCTCAGTACAACTTCGGAATCTGTCACCAGAGAAGCGTGTGTGCTTGGTATAACCCTGGTGTCCGAATGAAACAGATCTGTGCAAGGGGATGGAATGGGGTCTCGGTGCTGGTGCGATCTGAAATCCTGTGAAAACCCTGTTTATGATTCCTGGTTGCGTCTGTAAGGTCAAAGTTTTCAGTATTTTTTGGGGGGGTTAATGTGGAAAGTTTTTTGTTTGTTTTTGGAAGTTTTTTTTATTTCGGGTCTAGTATTTTAAAATATGACAAGATTTGTCTATAGGCATAATAGTGAGATGACAGAGCTAAATCATGATTTAATTGCATTAAATTGGTGTAATGTACTCTTAGTACAGATCTGTTGTGCAGGTCCTTCTTGGTTTTGGACTTAAGGTTGGTGCATCTATGTGGCAGTGCCTGGTGCAGACTTAACCAGGCTGGGTCAGCCCAGGCTTGGGAAACTTGGGGAATTTTCAGGTTTGCTGAAAAATCCTATGTCAATAATTTGGGCTGGTCATTATTTTTGAGTGTGCTGCAATGGAACAGAGTATCAAACGGTGTGGTATTAGAAACATCTGATCTTGGACTCCTTTTGAGGGGACAGATAGTGGCGTGGATGATAACTTGGGTGTGCTGTATTCAGTGTGTGACTACGGTTTCTAATTCTGCTTGACGTGACCTATGAAACTTCTGTTATCACAGAATCCTAGAATGGTTTTGGTTGGAAGCGGCCTTTAAAGATCATCCAGTCCAACCCCCCTGCCATGGACAGGGACATCTTTCACTAGATCAGGTTGCTCAGAGCCCCGTCCAGCCTGGCCTTGAACACTTCCAGGGATGGGGCATCCCCAGCTTCTCTGGGCGACCTGTTCCAGTGCCTCACCACCCTATTCATAAAGAATTTTCTTCTTATGTCCAATCTAAATCTACCCTCTTTTAGTTTAAAACTGTTGCCCCTTATTCTGTCACTACAGGCCCTGGGAGAAAGGTCTCTGTCTGTCTGTCTTATAAGCCCCATTCAATTATTCCAATAAGATGTTCCCGCAGCCTTCTCTTCTCTGGGCTGAACAGCCCCAGCTCTTTCAGCCTTTCCTCACAGCAGAGGTGTTCCAGCCCTCTGATCATTGTCGTGGCCCTCCTCTGGACCCTCTCCAACAGGTCCATGTCCTTCCTGTGCCGAGGACCCCAGAGCTGGATGCAGCACTCCAGGTGGGGTCTCACCAGAGCGGAGCAGAGGGCCAGAATCCCCTCCCTCGACCTGCTGGCCACGCTGCTTTTGATGCAGCCCAGGGTAGAGATCACTTGCCTTACAGATGAGCGCAAGGTAGTTGCCTGTATACGTAGCTGTCGGCAGCAGCGGGCTGGAGTTACCCCAGCTGATGGAAATGAACCAGGAACACGTGTGCTCCATAGATGCAGAGCTTTCATAAATTGGAAGGACCCTCACCAAGCTAACATGAGGGCTTTGACCTCAACATTTTTCAGTTGAAATTGGTTTTAAAATACGGTACAGTTGAGACTCTGGGGACATCAAAATGAGGGAGAGGGTTTTACACGTTTTGTGTGCATGAAGCTGCCTGGGTTACTTCTCCCATTCACATGGTCAGCATTTGGGAGTTTAGAAAGCTCAATTGACATGAGCCATTTCAGCAAAACCAAGGGCGGCAAAGTCTGACTTTCTCTATAGCTGTAAGTTGTGTTTTAAAAATATATCTTAAGATTTTGGGCTTTAAGAGTTCATCAGTTTATTATCAGACTTGTATTGTCTGATAATTATCTGGCTTGTATTGTGAGGCCTCACCTCGAGTACTGTGTGCAGTTTGGGGCTCCACAATGTAAGAAGGATATAAAAATATCAGGATGTGTGCAAAGGAGGGTGACCAAGACGGTGAAAGGACTAGAGGGCAAGACTTACGAGGCGTAGCTGAGGATACTAGGTTTGTTCAGCTTAGAGAAGAAGAGACTGGGGGTGACCTGATTGCTGTCTACAGCTTCCTCATGGCGGGTAGCGGCGAGGGAGATGCTGGTCTCTTCTCTCTGGTGGTAGGACACGAGGAAATGGCTTGAAGCTGTGTCAGGAGAAGTTAAGATTGGATATTAGGAAAAAGTTCTCCGCTGGGAGGGTGGTCATGCACTGGAACAAGCTCCCCAGGGAAGTGGTCATGGCCCCAAGCCAGTTGGTGTTCATGAAGTGTTTGGACAATGCTCTTGGATATATGGTTCAACTTTTAGGTTGTCCTGTGTGGAGTTTGAAGTTGGACTCGATAATCCTTGTGGGTCCCTTCCAACTTGGGATATTCTATGGTTCTGTGATTCTATTGTAATTGCTCATTTAAAAACCCTAAAAGCGACCTGAAAATAAGAAAATAAAATATGTTGGAGGAAAGATCAAATGTGTAGACTTTATCCAATAAGGCTGTAAATCTGGAACAAGTCACATGCAGGTGGAAATCTCTGTCAACGTAGAGCTCCGCTGAGCTTTGCTCTGTTGATGCTGGGGATGTTCTCCAGCATCCCACTTCTGTGTCACGGTTTCAGGTTCGCTTTTTTACCCTCCTTGACAGAACAGCTTTTGCAGAGAAACATGCTGTAGAAATGTTTAACAACATTGGAAGCATTTTTCTGGAAGGCTATATATAGATTTCAAGTGTATCTTGGTAGGTTGCTGGTAAGGCCTAGGAAGGGATGCTAGAAGCAACCTAAAAATACTCCAGTTTGTTTTAGAAATCGTGTCTTGGAATAGATCCATGCTTCCTTTTTTCATCTTTCTGCAGCTGATACTTAATGTCACCTAATGTCATCTGGACTTGCCAATCATTCAATTTACTTTTTTTTTTTAAATATATACATATATGTGTGTGTGTATATACAAATGTGTGTATGTATAATGTATATAAAACCCCCCTGGAATGTCAAGTGTTTTAATGACACTGGTCTGTAATGTGTCAGATTTAAAAAAAAAAAAAAAAAAAAAATTGTTCATTCCTCACTGGAGAGTTATATAAGCAACACAGAGCAAGATACCTTCGGATAAAATACTGTTCTTCATTCATTTGGGGGAAACCGTGTGCGCATGTGGCTATGAGGTTTACAAATGACCCAGTGAGAATGAATGATTTGTGGCCTATTACAATAGCGTGATTTTAAATGTTATTTATAGGGTATGTAAATAATAATAATACAGGTAACATATAAACACCTAAATAAATAAACAAATACAATAACAATAATGTAAAATATATAGAGAGGATTGTTAACAACTGATCCCAGACATTTTTATTTTTGTAAGTGTGCAATAGATAGAAAAAATGCTCTCCTGTCCACAGGTGAAATGAGAGTGCTTTCCAGTTTTGTGATTTTTGTGATGAGATGTGCAGGAGTTCCCTTGCAGGGGGAGGGAGTGTGGGGGATGTGATATTTCTGTACTTAATATTAAAATCTGTGGTTGTATTGAGAGGTGAAGGGTATTTTTTGGGGGGGGGAGAAGGTTTGGTTATCTGAAGAGGGAGTGACAGAGGGATCTGAGATGTGATTATGTGATTTTTTGTTTGGTTTGTTTGTTTGTTTTAAACTAAAATGAAAATCTCATTTTTGTAGCTACATCCTGAACAATAGTTTCGCCACGTAGAGTACAGGATAATGATGTATCAATTTCAGTAGTTAACTAAAATGATCTCATCCAAAGCAAAAGCTTTCTGCGTTGTCTTAGTTCTGTGTTTGTAAAGCGGTGCTTATGCTTATGCCTCCGATAAGTATTAGTGAATATTTTGCAATTCTCAAGAATTCATAACATTAATACAGGTACTCTTGAAAGGATACATACTAGAAAAACAAAATAAATCTCAGTACTCTGATGTTCATTATGAAAGTAAATTATATTGAGACCCCATTAAATGCTGCTTTTGAGTCTTTGTGCAATAGCTCAAGAGAAGGAATAACTTCATTGTGTTGGTTATGGAAAACTGGCTGACTACAAATTTTTTTTAGGACAAGTAATTTTTTCGGAATACATCATGTAAGAGCGTTTTCCTTGTAAATAGTGCGTGGAGCAGTGGAATGGATGAATTTGAATAATAATTGTTCTTCCACTTCTCTCAGCAGAAGCGTTCAGTTACGGAGCTGTGCCTTGAACTTGTTTTATGATATACGTAAATATTTACCAGGGAGAGCTGGAAAAGGGCTGCCAGGACCCCGCGCCTGTCCTGCTGCCAGGAGAGGGCTGTTCTCCACGCCATATGTTCTGACATGTTGTCAACTGTTTGTGTACATTATGCAGCAGTTGCTAAACAGTTGGTACTGTTTTCCTTTAAGAATGTGCCACTAGGTTCAGGACTGCACTGCATACCCTATAAAAAAATAGAAAAAAAAAAAAATTCCCCCACCCCCTCCCAAATGTAAATTCAGCTTGTTCAGCAGCAGCCTGAAGCCCGGCATTGTTTGCTATCGGAAGTGTGAGCTAAAGGGACAGACATTCCCCCTGCTCAGCGGGAGCGCGGAGCTACGTTTTGCCCTTGTTGCATTATTAATGGCACGATGTTTTTATGTTGCAGATGGCTAAGAGCTAGCAAGGCATATTCAAGACCATGATGGCTCAGTTTCCCACAGCCATGAATGGTGAGTAGCTCGGGTCAGTTTGTTTAGGTAGGGGTGGGAGCGTTTGTCTTTATTATTTTATTATTTTTCTAAATGCTGATTTTAGTACCTGCAGCAGCGTTACGGTCAGTTTGCTGCAGATTGCTTCCCGTAGCCGAACTTGTACTGTAAGACTGGGAGAAATTCAGTAGAAGCATTACTGCAGCGTAATTTGGATACGCCTGGAGCATCTAGTAATCTCAGATCATTTAAAGGGTTGAGGAATGTGTGACTTGCAGTGTGAATACTGTCTGACTTCAAGTGGGGAATATGCTAAGTAATAGTTGATTAAACTTGCATACCTTTTCTGTTACGTAATTCAGCACAAAATGTGTTTCGTTATAATATGTTATTTATTTTAAACTGAAATATTTGAATGTGTTAAGCAATTTGCTACATTGACGAAAATAATCAGTTTTTCTCAAAAAAAATGTTAAGAATTTTCCTCTTGATTCTGTGCCCCATCTACCATAGAAACTTTTGGATTTGTTTCTTGGTGATTTCCTTTCAAAGACATGTGAGAGCTGAAACCTTAAAATTGTTTGTGCATGTATGTATGCATTGGAGCTCTTTATTTCTAGAGCAGGCTTATTTGTGAAGACACAATTTGCAAATATCTGCTGAGAAATTTGATGTTTACATGTTGTTTACAGAGCTGGCCAAAATATAAAGACAAGTATAGGAACAGTGCTTTGCACTTCAGGTATTCCAGATAGGGAGTATTTCTCCTGATAAAAATAGGGAAATAGATACAAGAAAAAGTATTTCTTATCTTATTTATCTGTAAGGGTTACTGCCGGACTGGGAGGTCTTTAACTAATTTAGAAAATTGTCACTACTGAGATAAATTGGGTGAGTAAGGGGAAGTGATTTTTTGCAGAAGAACATTCAGATTTCAAATTAAACCTCTGTTTTACACATCCATTTCATGTGTGCATAAAACATTTTGTGAAAAAAATAATTGGTGTGATCAACACCTTTTTTTTTTTTAAATAGTCAGCTGCAGTTTGTTCCAGACTTTGTTTCACAGATTTAACAATAAAAGAGAAGTAAAAGGAATCAATATATTGTATATAATAGGGAAAAACCTAAATAGCAGATTTTTTTTTCCAGTTTCTTCGACATAATGAAAAAGCTGCTTTTTTTTTTTTTTTTTTTTTTTTTTTTAAATTGCCACATGATTTTTGCTCCTCAATTTAAAATAAACAAACAGAAGCTTCCTTCGGGGAGGATACAGGTTTATGTTCCTGGCTGTTTCCATGGTTGATTTATGCATAAACTATTTGCTGTCTTTTTGGTTTGGCTTTTTACTCCTTGGTTCTGTTGGAGGATTGCAAGGTGTATTGGCAGCACTGAGCACACACGACTTGATCTCAGCAGTCCTAGTTTGGGAGAGCGATCCTTTCCTTGGTCTGAAGTCCCTTGGGCAGTACTGTCAGCCACTCTCAAAAGGAACGGTGCCACAAGATGCAGCCTTTCCCCTCGCGGAATTTTACTGTGTTGAAAAACATAGTAAGAGAACGTGAGTAAGAGAGGTGCCAGGAAATAGTTAAACTGTTGCTCCTCACAGAATATTTGAATGACTGTGTGTAGTTTTGCAGTCATATTTCTTATCAGAGTTGATTCAATTTCAAACAAGTCAGGTGGGAAAAAAGAGTAATTTTAATGTGATTTCTGGATAAATACTGAGCGACCTTTGCTGTCACAGTTGTTCTGCTCTAATCTATCTTCCTCTTCCCTGCTACTTACTACTACTGTTGTTTGCATTCAAAGTAGATCACCTGCATTTACCACTCATTGCTCAGTGGAAACCTCTAATTACGTTTTTAGACCTTGGTAGTGACTTCAAGCATGAGATGAAGAATGAGGTTATGCGTGAGGCAACTGAACCATTGGGCATTGCTGCAGCCTGAGAGCACTGGCTGCCTGCCACACCTTCGTAACAGCAGAGCGTTGACCCTTTCCTTTTGTATCCTACTAGGGGAAAATGGTGGTTTTCTGCTGAGGAAAAAACCTCTTATTCTTATCAAGGTACAATATACTCAGCTTTTAGTTCATTAGTAGTGTAAAGCATGAAGTAGTTTCTGTTTCAGGATTATTTTTGGCATTCAGTGTTACAGAAAAGTGAGTGGATAGCGTGCAGCAGATGTGTGTACAAGTGCATGATTATATGACACAGGGTGACAAGTTTGAGAACTGCAGGGTTCAAATGACAAGGCACAACACTCAGATAGTCTCAAATTAATACAAGTAGAAGATGCTACAGCACTTTATTTACCAACCTAAGCAGAGAAAGGGAAGTCTGCGCAGGACCTCAAGAAGAAAGGGTAACCGAGTCGTGTGCTTGAGTTCCAGTTGAGAGACTCAACTTCATTGAGGGCACCTTGAGCTGTTACTCAGAACATACCTCCACCAGAGCAGGCTCTCCAAGACTGTCCAGCCTCAGCATGTGGCTGATGGCCAAACTGCGTGTTATACTGAGAACTGGCATATTCTTTTTTAATTATGTGGCCACGTGGAAACTTCAGCTTGTTGAGGCATTGTGTGCTCTAGGGGCACATGCTCTTGCTAGGCTGCTTACTTTTCTTCTCTAGAGTCATGAAAGGACGCAGTGAACAGAAAGGAGTTCCCTTTGACTCTCCATTTCTGTCCAAGGTGACCTTTGTGGATGTCTTACTAGCAGGCTGGAAATTCAAAGAGGAAAAGCAGGACTTAAAGAGTGCATGTTGATTTTCCTGGAACTCAGGGCAGACCTGCCAGTTTTTACGAATTTATCTCCCGTGCAAAATGTGAAGGTTGTGATGACATTTTAGATGAACAGGCAAGGCTGAGTAACTTTTCTTCTTATGTAGAAATGCCGCCAATTACAAAATATACATACAGCACCAGATGGATAACAGACGTTGATCTCTGAGGAGTCCAGTTCTATCAAAGAGTCACTCCAGGCATATCCATCTCCTCAGTCCGCAAATGAGATCAAGGATTCCTTACTGAGGGTTTAGTTTAATCCTGTAACTGTCTGAATATTGATCATTATCTCTGTCAAAATGATAAAACAAACCCAGTTTCTGGTAGTTTATTCTCTGTACATACAATTCTCCATCTGGACAAAGCTTTCTTAGGAATTCATCCCAAGTCTTGCAAAAGATTTTGGAAATGACATCTAGTTACACTAAACAACAAGTACCTTCAACAATTGTATTTCTAAAGAAGGCGTTAATATACTAACCACAAGCAACAGTTAAAAGTATAAAGGCTTTAATAGATTAAAATGCACTTCCACTTCATTTGTCTCTGTGATTGCTGTCTTTATCACAGAGCAGGAAGAAGTATCCTTCCCTGCCACGGGATGCCTTCTTTACAGCTGGAGAGCAGTTGCAAGATGTTGCTGTTCTCCTAACTCCCCTTCGTCTGTAGGCTAGATTTTTTTCAGGGTTTAATATCCATGCTGATGCTGGATCTTGCTTTGGGGAGATTTAATCTTGACGGTCCAGCCGGAACAAGGAAATCAGTATTTGCCAATCAGTATCTTTCACGTTGTTTCCTCAAGGAGCATTGGAATTTTGGGGCTGTGCTTTTTTTTGTTTATGTTTTTATTTGTCCTTCCTCTTCCCTCCTACCACCTGTTTCCTTTTGATATAATTTTTTGTGGACCAGCAGGAAAATACCTCTGATAAACTGAGATGCAAAAAGTAATACTTGCAACTCATTTCACATGCTTCTCAACCTTCATAATTCAGACTGGATTTTATGCTGCTGTGAAGAGAATTCAGTTTTGTGTCCCCGCACTTAAGTGTGTTGGAGACTAAGGTAGACATGAATGGGTGGAGTGAGGTCCTTGTTCTGCTGATGCCAAGGGTAAAACACTTACTGATGCTAAGTTCTGCTGCATCTTCTCTATTAAAAAAAGTCTGTCTCAAGATCTGTGGTCTGAATTTTTTTTTTTTAATTAGGAGGAACCCTGGCCATCACAGTTCAACTAAAAACTACTTGGATGCAACCTGACTATTAACCTTGTGTGCACTGTAAATATGGAAACTGTAGACTTTGATATCAACAAGCGTAGATAAAGATACTAAGCTGAATTAGACCTTGCAAAGAAAATATTGGAACTTGTTCTCCCATCTAAAAGAAGGAAAAGGAAAGAAATTCTGAGACAAGGGCGAATATTTTTTGTCCTTACTTATAAATTAATCCTTCCTGTCACTTTTCAGTGAGGACAGTGGTGTCAGCTGATATGGAGCAAAATTCATATGCTCAGGTCAGAGGGTGTGCACTATCACACCCTGCAGAAAATTAGATTTCCAATTGTGTGTGCTGTATTATGTTTTCTTTAATCCCAACAAGTCAGTAATAGCACTATAGGATTGCGGAATACAAAGTGTCTTATTCATATTTAATTATGAGGATAATATGATTCACACGGAAGACGTAAGAGGAAGTCTTGGAAGGAAGAAGTAATTCAACATCGAGGTAAATGTTAAATGGAATAAATGGAACTAGGTTTTAACAAAAGAAGGTTGCACCTTATGCCTTCTTCAGTAACTGAATTTTGTAGACAAAGTGTAACATATCCCATGTTTGGACTTCATTAGAGAAATAACTAGCTAAAAGGGAGAGAAAATGCGAATTTTAAACTAGGATGTTGTAACAGTGATATTCTTCCTGGATTTTTATCTTGAGACCAGTCTTAGTTGTTATTATCTATGGCAACATCATCAGTAAAAAGCAAATGTATGCTGGTTAAATTGGTTGATGACACAAACTTAGGAGTCATTTTCCAGCCAGAATTATACAGTATGAACTGCATATCATTGGTTAAATTTCATCACATTTATGTTGTGCTGTCTTCAAATAGCTTTTTAGTCATACCATTATGGGCTAGAAGAATTTTTTCTGTATGCTGGGAACTCAGCAGTTGGCTGTGACTAAGGAGGAATACAAGTGGATGTATTAGATGATCACATAATAATTACGTGATTTGAGGGAAAGGAAATGCATCCTAAAATGTGGTGGGTGAAATAAGGAGTACTGTGTGCTATTGCATAAGGCACTGGTGAGACGTCTTGTGGGATAGAGGGTAGAATTTGGGTTACCTGCTTAGGAGGGGAAAAAAACCAGGAAGTGTAGTAGATGCAGAGTTAGGCTTCAGTGTTATCCAGGAGAAATGAATTAAGTGTTGGGAAAGACTAAAGAGATTGGCTTTGTTAACCTACCAAAATAAAAACTTACTGTGTTTTTTATTTCATTGTATTTACTTTACAGTAAATAAATTTGCTCTTTATGTTTTTCTTATTAGGAAGATAAACATTAAGGAAGGAAAATAACTTTTC
Source organism: Platalea leucorodia (assembly GCF_965183815.1). Classification (NCBI taxonomy): domain Eukaryota; kingdom Metazoa; phylum Chordata; class Aves; order Pelecaniformes; family Threskiornithidae; genus Platalea; species Platalea leucorodia. The sequence continues at coordinate 120,309,637 of NC_138825.1, read as the reverse complement.
TTTAAGTACAATGTTAGCACAAGGTTAGATGGAGGTGAATCAGCTGTTGGCGCAGTTGGTCTGGAAATGGGAACGGTTCTGTCAGCAGTGACGTTCTGGACCATGGTCAAGCAAAAAGTCTGATTGCCTTAAGGCAGAGCTTGCATTTTAAGAAGGAATTAATGTGTTAGAGTTTCTTGGAGTAGCAGCAGTCTGGACATGGTAACCTTAGAAGTCCCTTCCAGTCCTATGCTCCTAAAATGTGAAAAATGACCTAAATAAAAAATTAGATGATAACCTAGTGAAGGTTAGTGTTAGATCTTCATCCATTAACTTACTGTAAGACTATAGCTGTTTTGTTTTGCTAAGATTTTACTTTGTTAGTATCGCATTAACTTTTATAAGGTAAGATTACACTCAGTGGGGAACCCAGGACAGTTTTTATCTGGAATAATAATACTCTAATGCAAGCTACTTTATTCATTTTGGATGTCAGTGAAACTTCCTGGTGGTTTTTCTTCAAAGCATATAAAAACCTAAAAAACCCCCACAAGATCTACAAATACTTCCCCAAAATGGAGCCAGATGACTGAAGGCTTAGCTGAAGGGACTCATCTATCACATGGCCGAGCTTCAAAGGGCTTTGACTGCTAAAATTTTTGTTTTCTTGAAGGTTTAGCTCCAAAAGTTTAGGAAATGTTCTACTCTGATAAACCACTTCGTGTGGCTGTTGCAGTTTAGGGTTGATGGGCATTGTGTGAAGTGGTACCATCCTAACATCTACTAAATTCCATGTCGTCTGTGATCATCCTGGCCACTTTGAACAGGCCATAGATGATATTAATTGGTATTGGCAGAATGAGTTCAGGTTTAGCCCACTAATTATAATGCCAAGAAGAAACATGTTTTTAGACGTTGTGGTCTGTCAAATGTATTTATGTAATGCTGTGTTACTTTAATTAGGAATCTTGTACGTTCAGGCGTTTCAATATACTGCATCAGTTCTTTAGGACATCTGTTGTTTTTCCTACAACAGAGCAGTAACCTTAAATCATAATTGAGGTAGCTAGAAGGGGTGAAACCCTGGAAAGCCGAAAGAATATCAGTGTTCATGGGACCAGCATTCTTATCGGGTACCTTCAGAGAAGATATTTCAATAACTTAAAAACACTTGTGGTTTAGTTGGATGTGAAATTCTCTGTGTGCGAGTCTCGACAACAGGCAAGATTAACTGAATATCAAGAGCTCTCTTAGTGTTATTTATTGAAGTAATTTGTTTAAAAGTTCTCTCTATATTTTTTAATAATACTTGGTATATTTTAAAGCATGTACCAACATTTTCCCTTGCATTTCTTCTCATAACCATAATTTTGTGTTTAACTGTGATCTCTGCAGTACAGTTTTTGTTTCTTTACGAAACATGTATTTCCCGAAAGTCACGGTTTCACCTTTATCGAAGAACTCTGCACTTGTTACAGTGTGTGTTGATACTTGTGTAACAGTATGGAAAAGAGTATGCTTACATTTTCTTAAGATTGTGCTTTCATAACACTGTATTTCACAAGAAATCTTCAAGCTTGGGAGGGGAAAAAAATACAGGTGCGAGTTAATGTATAAACTGTTTCTGATAGAGATGATGTGGGTTGGAAGGCCAGCAGAATTACTCCTCTTATTTCTCACGTTCTCTATATTCAGACTGGATTAAGAAATACATGGACAGTACTTTTTAACCTAACCTGAAGATAACTCAACATCCACTAGGCTCACCTTTCTGGAAATCATCCACTCTGCTATTGCCAGGATCTGTTACACTCGAGGCTCTGCAAAAACCAAGAATTAGACACAGGAGTAAGGATACCTGTGAAAAAGATGGCCAAAGAGAGAACGTGGCTCCTGTGGTAAGGGAGACTAAATGGATTAGAGCTGTTTAGTCTAGTTTAGAGAAGAGACATCTGTGTTGAGGATATGATAGAAATCTGTAAAGCCGTAATAGTATAGAAAAGGCTAACAAGGGAAAGAATTTTCACTGTCTTTTTATAACTGAAAAGAAAAGCAATACCTAGTGAAATTATTGAGCTTAAGGCAGGCAGAAGAAAATGGGTGGGTGGGTTGGTTGGTTTGTTTCACATAATGAACAACTCGGTTCTGGGACTCACTGTCTCAAGATGCTTTGGAACCAAAAGTTCCAAGTACGTGGAATCAAAACTTGGGGAGGAAAGATCTATGCTATGGCCATTAAATGCTTTTTTTTTTTTTTTTTTTTGGTGCTTTTTTGGCTCAAGAAGTCTGCCAAATTGCTGATTTCTGACAGTTGAGAAACTGTGATACCCAGGGAAGAGCTCTGTTCTATTCCATTCCCTAAGTGGCCCTATGAGCCACTGTAGAGGCAGGGTTAGGGACTATGGTATAAACCTATGCCAAAGGTCTTACGAACATAAAGTAGACAATTTTTAATTTATTATATTTAAAATCAAACTCCCTAGTGTGCCGGGAAAGTAGTATTGTATATGTACTGGATATAGTTGGCAGGTTCTGCTAATTAGTAATTTAAAATTACATGGAGTACTGTTTAAGCAAACTCTCTTATTCTTGCTTTTGTTACCTTTGTGCTTTCTTCCAGCTTTCCCTACATGTTTTCTTTCTGTCAGGACTAGAAATTACAAAAAGGAGGGTAAACAAGAATGATCAGAGGCACAGAACAGCTTCCATATGAGGAACAATTACATTGACTAGGACATTTCAGCTTGGAAAAGAGACGATGGGGATGGTGGATACAGTAGATGTCCCCTTCTGAAGGTCATTCGTCAGTTTGTAGGCAAGGGAATGGTAGTTAATCTCTGATAACACAAGAATTAACCAGTATGAAATGAAAATACCATTGCCAGATATCAAACAGAGCACTTCGCACAGTGTCAAATAAACAGTGAAAGCCGTAGAAAGCAGTGGATGCCAAACGATTACTTGGATTCCTTAAGTGATTAGATATAGGTGGATTTTTCTTCCATTAATGAGGTACCACCTCTGGTTCAGGAGCTACGCTGGGGGCTGAGAAGACACCCTGGGGAAGTACCACCGTGTGCTTGCCTCAGCCTGTCACTGTGCCAGGAGCTCAGCTGGGTGAATATTCTGTCTGAGCTGGCAGGGTCGTTACTGTGTTTTCTTTCCTAAATTATCGCTTAATTTAATTTTATTCCACAGATCATTCAGGAAATGCCTCTTCATTTTCCTGCTCTCCCACCCTTCCTGTGTAATTTTTTTTTTTCTTAATTTGGTGGTTCTTCACTTTTCCTCTTTCCTTTCAAGTCTATATCCCAATTCTCCGTTGTAAATATAGCCCATCAGCCTTCCTCCTGGTCCCAGACTTCCTCTTCAAGTCTGAGAACCTGGAAATGTCGTTTTTACTCTAACAGCCAGATAATGACGAGAATACAAAAATTACTATAAAGGGTCTAATATTCCTTGAGCAGTTCTGCTCTGATTTTATGTCAGCGTATGCTTTTGTAGGAGAATCGTTTCCTTTACTCCACCTAATATCGAGGTTCACTTTGCATCCTCTTGCCTGATGTTTTTACTGCCTGCATTTCTCCTGGTGCAGAAAGATTTACTAGCTGCTGCAGATGGAAACTCACCTGAATCGTATTAGTTTTGCTGCATTCCACAGAGATTCGCTAGACAATAACTAAACAAACTATCCTTTTGTAAATTTTTAAGTTTTTAAGTTTTTAGTTGAGTTGTAGGTTTTCTATGTGAGTGCTGGTGAGCAGCAGCAGCATAAAAAATCCATTTTCAGAATTAAAAATGTTTAGTCTAAGTTCTGGGCTTTTTCCTCAAACATGGTGACTAAAAACTTTTATTTTCCTCATTGAAGACTTTGATGCTATACAGGTTGACAGGAGCTTACTCAAAAAAGCTTCTGACTTGCCCTAAACTGAAGGGTAAGCGCATCTTCCATCTTCTGTGCCATGCTGGGAAGGAAGACTATGAAGTCTGTCAGCTGGAAGCATGCTTACCTTAACGACAACAAATGGAGGCACGTCTTGCAGCTGGTAGGGGAGAATTTGGCAAAGTACGCTTATGTTATGCCTTGATAATATTGCTTACTTCGAACTTTTCATACCTTCTATTGGAAAGATTCTTCTTGGTGTGACTTTTTTCTTCTCTCTTTTTTCCGTCTCTAAAATCTATCCAAAAGTATTAATTGCAGGAGCAGGGAGGTGATAGTGCCCCTGTACTGGGCACTGGTGAGGCTGCACCTCGAGTCCTGTGTTCAGCTTTGGGCCCTTCACTCCAAGAAGGACATGGAGGTGCTGGAGCGTGTCCAGAGGAGGGCAACGAAGCTGGTGAAGGGTCTGGAGCACAAGTCTGGTGAGGAGCGGCTGAGGGAGCTGGGGTTGTTCAGCCTGGAGAAGAGGAGGCTGAGGGGAGACCTTATTGCTCTCTACAGCTACCTGAAAGGAGGTTGTAGCGAGGTGGGGGTCAGATGAGAGGAAACGGCCGCAAGCTGCGCCGGGGGAAGTTTAGGTTGGATATTAGGAAAAACTTCTTCACCGAAAGGGCTGTCAGGCACTGGAACAGGCTGCCCAGGGAAGTGGTTGAGTCCCCATCCCTGGAGGTATTTAAAAGACGGGTAGACGTGGTGCTTAGGGACATGGTTTAGTGGTGGGCTTGGCAGTGCTGGGTTAACGGTTGGACTCGATGATCTTAAGGGTCTTTTCCAACCTAAATGATTCTGTGATTCTGGGCAAAGACATGGCTATGTCGTTGGATAGAAGAATGGGCTTGTTTCATGTGCTGCATCAGTGTTAGTAACTCAACAACTACAGGTGATTTCAATGGCACTGTTTTTTCAGAATTAGGCAGAAAATACTTTTATATTTATTGCTAGTATTGAATCTAGACATGGGGAAGGCCTAGGTTAAACCAAGTCTGTGTGCCAGCTTTTTCCTGTAAGAAAAGGAAAAGTTAAATTAGCTTTCAAGAACAAAGTATGAGTGTACCGACATTGTAGGTTACAGTAATTGCACTTTTTGATAAGAAATAAAAAACTTGTTTCATTAAAGCTTCAGAAAATGGTATTGAATGAGTTGTCACAAATTCTACAGAAAACTAGTGTAAAAGGTAGCATGCTAATGTGCAGTTGAGAGTACTGTCGTGTTTCTACACATTTCTTAATGTATTTTTTACAGTAGTGGAGCTCTAAAAAAAATTTTAAAAATTATTTTTTTTGTTTACACATCTTCAAGTAAAATTGCCGTAATTTGCTATGTCTGTGTTCTGCCTTTTTTTTTTTTTAATATTTTGCTTGCTTGGTGTGTTGCTTTATGTTTCAGTGGAGCTTGGCAATAATTTAATTAAAAAGGAGCTTCTGAAAATGGATAGCCTTAATGAGCTAAATGATTCTGTAATTTTTATAAAGTACAGAAATACCATCCTGTTGTTATAAACTGATAGTTTAAGTGCTTTGGAATCATCAAGTAGCACTGTAAAATTCAGAAAGCAAGTGGATTTTTTCTGTTAGCATGGACTAGACTATTATGTATCTCTAAATTGTTTTAGGGATTATACTCATTCTAAAAGCAAGGATTATGTTTCTACATCGAGATCATTGCACGGCACAGAAATTTTAATGTTCTTCCTTTACAGATAGCTTTTGTGTATCGAAGTGGGGGGATACCAGTGACCATATCATCAGGAAAAATACTGCATCGTATGGAGCAGGTGGTTAGTTTAAACGAGCCCAATATTTGATTTTGGTGAACTGCTGAACCAATGCACCCAAAATATCTAGAAATCCTGTACATAATGTAGGGAACATGATTTGTACCCCAAAATACAGAGCTGCTGCTTTGTCCACATTTCTGTAAGCAAGCTCCTCAATTCAGCAAGCATTTCTTGGCCAAATCTGTGTAGCTCTGCACTTGCCTGACGCTATTTAACAGCCTGTCTGCAGGTAACAGTTATTTTTGGATAGCACATCAGAAATACTTGAAAATCTTTAAAAATTCTCTTGGCTTCAGTGGGCACAATTCTTGTAATTTTAGTGAAAATACAAAATGGAAGGAGAAACGTGTTTCCTTCTGTTTAACATGCTTTAGCTACAGGTGTTTCCTTTTAACTGTGTGTACATCAGAGAAGCTGTTGAAGTTGTTGTTAAGCGTAGACATACCCTTTTCCTCTGGCAGTTGCTGCAGTGTTGCTTAATATGCTGAGAGCCTCCGTGAAGCATTTCTGGTAGGACAAGTAGTAGCGGGATTAATGTGTGCGTTGTGAAAGGAGGCTGCATGTGGCTCCTGCCGTGGCCCAGGAGCATGGGAGCTGGGAATAGGAGGTGCGTTCCTCAAGGAATAGCAGGTGGTACTTTGGGATGGACCCGAAGCCACCACAGCAGTAGTTCATAACACATTTGCACACCTAAATAAGTGCTTGTTATCGGTCAGCATTTTCTCCTACGTTTGATATAAAGAATCTAACAACAAAGGAGGGAGGCAAATATTGAAAATAGCAATAACACCGATAAGGAATCTGGAAATTCAGACGAATGGTAAAACGTTCTGTGTGTTTTCAGACTCCTGGAGTGTTTACTCACCAAGGAAAAATGAGAAGTGTGATTCAACATGTCAGTTGGGAGCATTAAATCCGATCTGTAATAATTCTGTGGTAAACTTATGTACAAACACAGACAGAAGAAGACTGGAATTATTAGATTTATCCCAACATGTCCTACACTGAACAACTCTCTCGAGGCTCCTAATGGGAAGCAATAATGCGATTGCTGGTTGCATTACGGAAAACCCCTTGTTGTGCAGCTTGGGGCACGCTGCTGCATGTCTGTGTTGAAATTTCCCTGTCTTTAAACATGGGGATAAATATTTATTTAGGGTCATTATGAAGCTTAATGCTACTTTTCTGGATGGTTAAAAAGGTGGTGGTATAATCACTCATCCTTGTGACTTAGGTGTACAAGGAATGCTCTTTCAATTTAGGTTTATTATCTCTGTGGAGTTAATTATTTGTAGGTCATAGGAACATAGTTTTTATTAGAGAAAAACAAGCAACGCCTAACAGTGAAAACCAAACCCAGTTCTTTGGAGAATGTGAGAAATGTCTTATGATTTTCCACAAGTGAGAAGTTGCCTGTGTCCTTTTCACTAATAATACCACTCTCGGTACAACTACCTTTTGCCTACAGGTGGTACTAACCAGCGGCAGACGTCTTGCAGAGCATTTTCAGGTCTATTTACTTTTTTTCTAGGATTGCACTTTCTTTTCTCCCTTCTTTTTCAATTGCAGCTTACCATTTTAAGGAAAGAACAGCATTCGTTTCGGATGTTGACAGCCCATCAAAGCAAGTCCTTTATTTTCTTCAGAAGATTATCTGTCTGATGCAGTGTTATAAAGGCATTTCTGGAGCTGTCCTACCAAATGCTGTGATCCTGCTATAAACAGACCCTCATGCTCTCTCGTAGAAAGATGTCTTTTATTTAAAATCAGCTTAAAGGAACAGAAAATGTTGTTTAATCCCCAGCATAGTCCCTTGTTTCCAACACTAAAAAAATGGTGAGTGATACCACATTGATTTACATATTAATACCTGTTACATGAAGGTGAGGTCAGTCTGTATTTTGTCATCTTTAGAGAAGTCTTGAAGGTACATTAAATTAATGATGTGTAGCACCACATTGTTTGTGTCGATCCTTGTCGTTCTGTATGGACTTTCTATGTGGGTACAATCCACACATGACTTTGAACTCTTGAATGTGTTGTAGAGCTGTGGAGTAGGCAAGTAAAGGAGCTTTCTTTGTTCGTTTCTCCCAAGCTTTCTGATCTGGTATAAGGAATCAGCTGAGATGCTTCTGGACCTTGAGTCCAGATTTCCCATGCTAGATCTCAAGAACACTTGCCAGTCCTGACATTTATCTGCAGTCTTTTCTGAAAGTACCAGCCTTCTCTAGAAAAAAAAAAAGATAGTTTGACATCTGTCTTCCAAAAGTGTTACTAATATAGAAATGTGTTTTTTCATAAACAGAAAACGCAAGTGAAGGCAATAGTTACTCTGTTGTGGGGAGAATATTTGTGGGGAAAGTCTCCAAGTTCAGCATTTCTTGAGTTTTGATTCCTAAAAATGCAGCGTAGTCAAATACGGCATTAGCTTCGTCTAGCTGAGTCTTGCTTCATGTATGAAGTTGTGAGATTGCCAAGTAACATCTTTGGAAGAATACTGATTTCATGAGATACCTTCTTGTCAGAGAGATTGCATTTTTTCCCCTCCAAAATTATACCATCTACAGTTGGGACAAAATTACTTGTCTCATGAAAATTTCCTGGAAACTTAAGCTAAGTCAGAAAAGTAGTAATGTACTATTCATTGGCTGCAGCAAAGCCTGTCAGGAGAGCATGTAGCGGCAACTGTGTTTTGATTTCTGATGCTAAACTGATCTTTAAAAGCATTGTAGTTCACTGCTACTTGGTGCCAGCTCAGAATCTCTGGAGTGCCAAAAGTTCACCACTGCTCCATCAAGGAGATGCGTGGCTCTTGCCCCATCCTGTGATCAGAGAAGTGTCTGCGAAGAGATGATGTCTGCAGTTTGGTTTTGTGATTCGTGTATGACTTGCCATGAGTAAGGACTGGGGCTGTGAGGAAGGAAGAAGAACAGTGATGTCTCTGGGAAAATTAATTGTTCTCTTTGGCTGGATCTGGCTTATCAGCAAGACGTTTGTCAGCCCTGGGATTGAAGGCGTGTTAGTGCAAAAAAATGTTGAGCTAAGCCAGATAAGTTTAGATGACGTCTTGGATGGCAGATGATTCCATTTGACTCTTCCTGCAACCTTGTCCTTCCAAGAAAAGGGGTAGTCTTCCCTTTGTCACAGTTCGAGGTGCCTGAAACTTGGTTCTTTGTAAACCAGGCAGTGTAATTTTCCTCAGCAGTGATGCTGAGTGGCCAATTTTACTACTGATGGTAGCTTTGGGATACAACCACAATATTCGTGAGGATTGTAGCATGTTTTCATGGTGATTGCACAGGAGAACTGAGTTTCAAACTAATTTTGTCTGTGGCAAGTCCTTATTGTGGTGGTCTCGGTTGTGCTATAAGTAAACACGGCAATTACTTTGAAGAATGGTTTCATGACACGCTTTGTGGAGTTGCCAAAACCTTCTCATCCCCATTGTTCAAAGTGTTAATTTCAGATAGAGCGATGTGGTATTTTTGCTCGGTATTTTGAGGAATCTTAATTTTAATGACACTTTCTGTACATACATTTTTCTTTTCTTACTTGTATCTCCAAATGATAACATCAAAAGAGTCACGAGCACCTGGTTAAGCTAAAAATAAGCTCTCGCAACGCTTTAACCTTCCCTCTTGAGCTATGCTCTTAATTTTGTTTCTGTTGAATATTGGGGTAGGATTTGAAAAAAAACAGTGAATCCTTTAAATAAGAAGTGTTGGATGGGGATTGAATGCCCACACTGTGGATCCCTACCATAAGTATTTGGTGGTTTTTAATTTTTTTGTTTGTTTGTTTTTAAAGGTTTTCATTGTCCAATGGTTATTAACCTGTATTCATAAAACAATGACCTGTTCTAGTTCAGGCTGAAAATGGCAGGCACTCTCTCTTACATGACTTTAGGTTAAAACTTAGTTTTCTGGGACTTTGTTCAGTTATGGGCAAGCACCAAAAATCTCACTATCAGAGGGAGAGAGCTGTACTCATTTGGATATATGCTGTTTTCTAGATACTAATTCCTGCTAAAAAAAAAGTTACTTCCTAGGCGTAGCTTGTAAGGAATCACAGCTTTGGAAGGACTTTGGATAATGCCTAGCTTTCATCCCCCCCGACTTATTTCTGGTTGGAATTTAGTACGTGTTTTCATTCAACCTTCTGAAATAAAAGGTGCTCTGATATCTCCTTTTAAAAATCTTAAATTTCAATGTATTACTGAATGTTGGTAGGTCTTAAGAGAGTTGTGGCTAAAATTGTCTGAACTGAATGTGTTTTCTTCTAATTTATATTTGTACGGTATGTACATTTTTATATATTTACTTTTAAGCAAAACAGTCAAATTACGTGGGAGGAGGTCTGCTTTTGTTTTCAAGGTCTATTACATTATTTTCTTCCATACATATAAAAAAACCTCAGTAGACGAGAGCATATCTTTATGGAATTAGTCACCAGAAAAAAGGTTTTTCAGTCTCTGTCCTCAGGGACAGGGAAAATCTGAAATTCTTTATACCTTTGAAAATAAATTATTAGCAGGTTGGCCTTTCCAGGATATATATTCAGTTTCCTGAAATATTCACATGATATAATTTTGATAACACGTGTGTTCATAGTTATCCCTTTGCTGTGACAGTAGCTGCTTGCAGTGGCTCGCTAGGACTGTGCTAGAAGTGCTTGTTGCTATAATAATGTTGGTTACAGTCAAAGATTTTTTTGAATTAAATTTATACTTGCAAGAAACCTGTCATGGAGATGGTTGCTGAAGAAATGCTTTTGCGTGTTTAATTTGGGAACAAATAAACTAATTATGCTAACAGCATAATTTTAACGGTAGAGTATGCATCTGAAGGCCTTTTGTTATGGCTGCACTGATGATTTTTTTTTTTTTTTTTTTTTTTTTTTTTTTTGCCTAAGCTAGGATCAGCAGCGTGAAGTGCAGTCACAAGAGTCAGCAAAGCTGGAGCTGGGGTGTGATGAGCAGTCACGCACCCCACACGCTCTGCCTTTTAGAGAGCTCTGCGATGATCCCGACGTTAGCAGGGCGATGGCAGCCCTCCTGCGCTCGGCACCTCTGCATGTCAGAGAAAAGCGATCACAGTCCTCTGAGCAAAAGGGCTCAAAATATTTAGTGTGTGAAAATGTCGTGGTTTAACCCCAGCCAGCAACTAAGCACCACGCAGCCGCCCGCTCGCTCCCTCCACACCAGTGGGATGGGGGAGAGAATCGGAAGAATAGGAGTGAGAAAACTCATGGATTGAGATGAAGACAGTTTAATAATTGAAATAAAATAAAATAGAATAGTAGTAATAGTAGTAGCAGTAATAATAATAATATAATACAATAATAATATACAAAGCAAGTGATACACTGTACAATTGCTCACCACCTGCTGACCGATGCCCAGCCTGTTCCAGAGCAGCGATCACTGCCCCCCGGCCAATTCCCCCAGTTTGTATACTGGGCATGACGTCCTGTGGTATGGAATAGCCCTTTGGCCAGTCTGGGTCAGCTGTCCTGGCTGTGCCCCCTCCCAGCTTCTTGTGCACCTCCTTGCTGGCAGAGCATGGGAATCTGAAAAGTCCTTGACCAGTGTAAGCACTACTTAGCAACAACTAAAACATCTGTGTATCAACATTATTCTCATCCTAAATCCAAAACACAGCACTATGTCAGCTACTAGGAAGAAAATTAACTCTATCCCAGCTGAAACCAGGACAGAAAACCAGTGAGATTCTTGGGACGTGTTAATGAAGTAAAAAACAAGAATAAAGGATGAATGCTGATCTTGAAACACTTCTGGAGGGGGATGTTAACGTTAATTGAATGAGAAGTTAATGTTAATTGTCATACAGCTACAGGTGTGAGGCTTGTGATTCATTAAACTGCAAAATTTTAGCACATTCGAGACAATGCCATGTAGAACTTTGAATTTCATAGTCTGAGAGGAAACATCATTTGCCAGATTTTATTCAAAAGGATGTTTTGCTGAAATGTATTAGAAGAGTTTCAAGGCTGCCATCTTCTTGCTTACTTTGTTACATATAAATAGGAAATCGTGTGTTTCAGTACATTTTTAAACAGAAATTCCCTTACAATGTAAATTGGATTCTTTAGAGAAGTTACGGTGGTGCCGATAACTCCGGTCAAGGAATTTTTACTGTGTTTTTAGCACTTTGCAGCCACTGACCACATGAATATATTGTGATGGTCTTAATCCTTCTGTCATTGATTATAAAAAACTGAGGAGCGTTGTAGCTACCTGCTTGAAAAGATGATCAAAAAGTGGTATTTCGTATAACATAAATGTGATGTTGCTAATATTTTCCGTATATGAAAAATCTGGTCAAGTTTTCTGAAGTTGCTGCTGACAGCTTTAGGAGCACTTCCTCATCTTGTCAAGATAATTTCTATAAGCATTAACCACATTATGCACTGTCCATTTGTGTATTAAAACCAGCATTTTAAAAAGATTTGAGTGCCGCTCTGATTTTTGCCGTTGAGCGTAAGTTGTCCTCAGTTGTGTATTATGGCAGTACTTGTACTGCCCATCAACTTTTAGGCATCTGATTTAGATTTATTTAAATCTATTATCGGTATCTAATCTAGATTTATTTAGACTTCTTCAATTAGAAGAGAGAAATAAGGGGGGTTCTTGAAGTGCAGTTTTGCACGCAGGCTGCAAGAAGACCCTTTCATTGGGGCCACACTAAAAAAAAAGAAAAAGGTGGATTCTGAAGAGAGGGAAGCAAAACTCCAAAGTGAGGTGTTCAGAGGTCGTATCCTAATGCCTTCCCAACTTTTTTGTCATTCATATCCCCAGTGAGTTTCTGGTTTCGTTTGTGGTTTTTTTTTTTAAACTATTTATATTTCCCTATTAAGCAGCAGGGGTAAAGAATTAAATTTGTAAATATGAAAGGAGAGTGATGGTCTTAGCAGGACCTCCTTAAGAGGAGAGATTAGGTCTTTTTGGAAAATGTGTTTGTGTATATGGATAAACACAGGCAAGAGGTGATTAACATCATTAATACGCTTATATTGGCATGTATGTCAGCTTGCAGTCTGCTAGCTTTGTTATTACTTTTGGAAAAACAGTGAAAAGAACTGTTGAAATTTTGTAGGTTCAAAGCTTCGAAATTAGGTTTATGTAGGAGAAGAGGAAGCATTTTATAGTATCTTTCTTTCAAAGTGCTGTGGTTTTTAAAGCAACTTGTTAATATCTTATTAGAAGGATTACTTATTCCCTTGACTGTCGTTTAGTGAGCAATACAAATACTTGAAGAACAGATTAACAGTTCTTTGGAAGTGGTAATGCTGAGTAGAATGTATTTTTAAAGTTTGGGTTTTTTTTTTTTTTTTTTTTTAAGTAATAACCTTTTAATGCTGTTTTGGGGGTTTCCATTCAGAATTTCTGCCAATTCTTGCACTCATTGGTTTGAGAAATTGTATTTTCGTCAAGAGCTTCCCGACTAAAACTTCCTTCTACTTAAAAACCAAAACCAAACCAAATTATTTCTGGCAAACTGCTTTTCCTGCAAAGGACACACACCCTGACTTTTATACAGCAGGTTGGAGCGTTTCTCAAAGGCAGCCTGGTGTACTAGCACAGCTCTGTAAATGTAATTATTCCCTCCAATTTCTCTTTGTTACTTTGAGGCTGTAATATTTATACTTTCTTTTTTTAAGCATTGAAAAATGTTAAGTTGAAATTGTATGCTTTTTAAAAAAAAAAAACAAACAACCAACCCAGAATGTTACTCCTTTGTGAGACAAAACTAACGCATTTTTTGTTAGCAGTCCCAGTTTTGTTTGTAGAGTATTGGCAAGATGAAGCGAGAGCCTCTTTGGCGGCTGCAGGCTGTTATCCCTCTGTACGAGAACCTGTCAGTGGCTTTGGATCCCGTTTGTTTACCGGGGAACCAGAGGAGCGTTGGGTTTGCACAGGGTCTGGTGAGCAGCGCGCGTCCTGCCCGGGCTGCCAGCCGTCAGCAGCAGCAGGAACGTGCTTTGCACCAGCTTCGAAGGGTGACAGAGCTGGTTTGAAAGCCGAGCGAAAAGCAGTCCCGCTGAGAAATTGGCTCAGCTAGCGCTTGCACATCTGGGAAGCAGGTTTGGGTTTCATAACGTCCTTGCCAAACTGGTAGGAGCTGGGTGTGTCTAGATCTGACTTTGTCTCTTGAGAAGCCAAGCTTTTATTTTGCAAGTGACAGGCTTTATTTTTAAGTCTTCAATCTGTTTGGTTGTTCAGATTTGCGTTTCTTTTTTTTTTTTTTTTTTTTTTTTTTTTTAGGAGGCCCAAACATATGGGCCATCACCTCTGAAGAGCGGGCCAAGCACGACAAGCAGTTTGATAGCCTTAAACCCACAGGAGGCTACATTACAGGTTGGTCTGAGATTCTGCGTTACACATTAACTTCTGTGTACACATAAGTATCTTTGTAAAACAGTTTGAAAACTACATCCTATTTCTAGCCCTTTGTTGTGTGACTAATAACCATACTCTTCGGGCAAACAGCCACAGGTTATTACTAAACTTCTACAAGCTTTGGGCTAAAGTCTGGCACAGGAACACTCTTTTATTAACCCTGTCACTTCTGCAGCTACTGGTTATGTGCTGTCATTCTGTCTAGTTTCAAAAACCAACGAGTATCAGGCAAAAATCTGTGCGTAGATGGGACGCTGCCAAGGAGCACTTACAGTAGCTATTGTGGCAAGTGGTGCCAGAGATGCCAGAAGTGGCTCTCCTCTCTCTGAACAGTGTCAGAGAATACTGTGCTCTTAGATATCTTTGTTTTGGGGGAGGAGGCAGGGAGAGAGATGCTGACAGCTTGTCCTTGTTAATGACTGCTTGAAATTTATTAACCCTTGGGCCTTCAGCGAGTTCTGGATGGGCTGATGGCATTTTGCAATGGCCTGCTGTCAGTTCCAGTTGCATTCAGCTGCTTCTCCTCCGAAACAATTGGGTCATGTTGCTGCGCACCTCAGAATTTGTAGTTTTTAAATTTAAGAATCTACTTGTGACATCAAGAAAAGGCTCAGTTGCACTGGCAAAGATGACTTAATTTAAGAATAGCCTGTTCTTTGTGTGGGAGTGGGCACTAAAGATCAGCCCTCATCACTCCTACCCTCCTAACTATCTGCTAATGCCCTGTCCGGTGACTCCACTGCCCCTGCTTTTCCTCCTTTTGGTCCAAAAAAGACTGAGGAAAGAGCGGGAAGTTGTCAGTTTGGAACATGCGCATCTTCTGGCTAGGTGATGCGTAGCTCCTGCTTTGGGCAAACAGCTCTGGGAGGCTGATGTTTACCACCAGCTGTAAAGTACGCAGTCTCAGGGGACTGCCTTTAGGCCACATCTGGGCTCTTACCCGCACATACATCTGCAGGGTTCATTATTTATTTGGCAAGTGCTTGAAATTAAAGCCTATGTATGAATATAAGGGAAGAAAGAGCTGAAATGATAACTTGAAGTCTTAGCTTTAAGCATCTGTAATTCACTCATAGGAAGCATAAACACCACTATCTCTGTTTTGTTACAAGTTTAACAGCGCAATCGGTACCATTTGATGTGGAACTTGGTATGGAATTGCACAACCGTTCCCATTCCCTTCCTGAAACACTGAAATAGTGGATGTTCTCTGACAGAACAGAATATTATTTAGGACACAATATTTTTCCAGTTTTTCTAGAGAGGCAGTACTGGCTAAAGTTAGATTGGATGAAGGAGAAGGAAAGAAATAACATGTACATCCTTTCCTGTAAAAGTAATTGGGTGAGGACTAAATTTTCGGTCACTTTTATTTCTTTAAAACTTGCATCTATGAAACTGTTGGCAGCTGTTGATTTGTGACCTGTTAAAGCTTTTCATAGCTATTTGAAATCACTTCTCAGAGCAAAGACTTAGGCTTACAGAATACGTGGGTATCTGACAATTGCTGTCACCAGGGCAGGAGTTAGGTGGTACGAAACTGGAAAGCGTGGCATCCAGTGTGCTGGTTCCTTTTGAAAATCTGTCCCCCAACAGTGCTGAGGTCTTCTGAAAGTCTGTGTCTGTAGTGTAAAAGTCTGTCTGTCTTGTTTGTCATAGGTGATCAAGCACGTACCTTTTTTTTGCAATCGGGTCTACCAGCTTCAATCCTTGCTGAAATATGGTAAGGTATTCTTTACTTTTTTTTTTTTTTTTTTTTTAAGATCACAGATGCATAGCATTCAAATATTATCTTTGGTATGTCGTGTTGTCTCAAAGAGGCTTTTGGCAGTCAAAGTGGAAGTGTTACCTGAATCATTGTTTTAATTTTATTAAATTTAGAGGAAGGATTGAGCCCATATGTGTACCAACACTTAATTAAAAAGCAAAACCTTTTAAAATCTTTCTTATGATGTTAATTCGAACTGGATCATATTGAACACAGCCTTTTTAAACTGTAGTGAGTGCTTGAAACAAAAAGCGATGATAAATTGCAAGGCTTTCATAGAGGGAGGTGCCTGTTGGACTGCCACAAAGCTCATTGTTAAGCCTTGTCTTTATATTTTAAATAATAATATGGAAAAAGAGGTAAAAAATAACACTTTAAATAATAATATGGTAAAAGAGGTAAATAATAGGTTAATGAATTCCTAGAGATACCAAATTGAATGATGTTTGAAATACTAGTAACCACTAAAAAATGGCAACAAGATTCAGTGTGGGAAACATTACATGCTACTAAACTGGGAGTGGAAAATACACTGATAGTAGAAGACAGGAAAAAAATCTAAAGCAACAGAAAATGTTAGTAGAAGGTCAGTTATAATACACTGTAAGATACCAACCAATGCTGTAATACAGGAACTGGAAAAAGTGCTGTTCTTTGCATCATATATGTGGTGGTTGCAACACTTGAAACAGACACTTTCTTCTCTGTAACTCCTCAGTCTTCACTAGAATACTGTGCTCATTTGGGGGTACTTCGTTCTTATCAAGATGTACGCATGCTAAAACACACAGGGTAAAGGCTCAATAATGAAGAACAACTCACTTGTGAAAGAATATTAAAGAAAATTACTAAATGCAAAGTTAGTTTCTTCTTCAGACACTGAAAGTGCCTAGAAAAGAGTAGTAAGGAAATTTTTGCATAGGACCTTGGGGTTTTATACTGAATAGTAACAGAATGAAAGGGAAAATGTAGCTTAATATTAAGCCTGATTTCCCCCCCCCCCCCCCAATTTTGTTTACATTCCTGTGCCTGGTCCTTGCATGTTTAAGTATTAATAAGATTTCGTGTTTTATGTCTGACCAGAAATTTTGTTTGTTTATGTATGCACTGTTGCATATATTTTCTGTTGTATTTAAGTTTATTTGGAAAAGTGTCAAAGGAAGATAGTGTGGGTATCAGGCTTAAAAAAACCCACTGTTTGTGAATTACACCAGTATGAAAACTGCATTATAGTGCCTTAAGCAAGTTTCTGCATCCTCCTGTTTCAGATTCTTGCATTAATTCCTTACATTACCAGACATTAATTTAAAATAATTAGTCTGGCATAGGAGAGGCATATCTGTAGCAACAAGTGTGTATCCACTAACAGGAGACTACTGCTTTACTGAGCATCCTCCTACTTTCTCAGGTGGTAAGTATTTAATATATAGCAACTTTAAAACTGAAGTCTGCAGAAGACTACCAAGTGAATTATACTTCATACAGCTAGGTGAACATTATGTTTGGAAGTCCAGGTTGACCTTCAATACCTGTAGGTTGGCAAACTAGAAAAATTAAGATCTGCAAACTTCTGAGGGTTTGAATGTTGTGTAAAAATCTACAAATGGTTGCAATAAGTTTGTTGTTTTCTTGTACAAAAGCAGTAAATAAATTTGATAGAAAAGCTTCTCATTAAGTGAAAAAGTTAACTTTACGTTTCTTCCTTGTGGGCTTTTTTCATTTAATTGTGTTTTGTTTTTAAGGACACTATCGGACCTGAACAAGGATGGAAAAATGGATCAACAGGAGTTCTCTATAGCCATGAAACTAATCAAGCTGAAGTTGCAAGGACAGCACTTGCCTGCGGTTCTCCCTCCTGTCATGAAACAAACTCCAGTACATTCGCCGCTAATGTCAGCTCGCTTTGGTACTTATGAATATATAATTACTTAGTGTTCAGAGGTAAAAAAAACACAGTTAATTGCAGCCAAATACAAGCATTAATCTGACCATGACAGTTGAGTGAATCAGTAAAATAAAAAAAAAAAAAAGGATATTCTGATTTAGGAAATTCACAAAGTCACTTTCTTGACATTTTTGAAAATTTCATTCTTTGAAGACATTTAATAATAAAGAAAAACCTTCTGTTGAATTTTGACATGAGGTGCAAGAAGGCCATTCACATTTGCCATCTGACTTGCAGGCTGTCATCTTGTACTGTGAAGGTCTTTTTTTGTCTCCCTCCTACTCATTCACCTATTTATACTCGGGGCTTTTAAAGTTAAACTTAGTAAAGGTCAAAGTTTTGGTAGAACACTTATTTTAAATATTTTTTTCAAAATCAATCAGACTGTCTATTTTGGTTATATGATCAATTGAATATAATTATTTTAACTTTTTCTTCCTTTTCTGATGGTGTTTTGAGATTCAGTGCATGCCTGTTGTTGTTTTGTTCTTTTGTAGAACAAAATATACGTATTGACTTCAGCTGGATTACAAAATCAGCACATACGTCTATGCTGGAATTAAATATATGCATTTATTAATTACACACATGATTTAAAATATCTGCCCATTGGTACATCTTGTGTGTTTGCATACAAGCGCATGCATTTATAGGTAGCTGTGGTTGGCATACGATTACTTCCTATTAACCTTCCATCATAGCATCTGCATGCTGTTGTCTTCCACAAGATTCAGCCAGTAATTCAAGTGCCCTTATTTGCTTCAGGTAACTGTCTTAAAGAAACCATTTGCTAGGTATGGGCCCCTAAGTATGGACTTTTCACCTGTATGGATTCTTCCAAGGCTGACGCTGGGAAGAGACTTCGTTCAGAAACAGTATCGGCTTTTCCCTATAGAGGACTGTCACAACTCTTGAGTTGCATTGTAATTCTCTCTCAGGGACCAGACATGGAAAGGCTTGTTGAAGAACTAGTTATAGGTGCAATTATAGAAAACTAGGTCTTATTCTTTTGTGAAATACTAGCTAAATCTACCTTGAGAATTAATTGCTTGTAAGGATTTTTTTTTTTTTTTTTTTTAAATTCGCATTCTTCAGTATATTTTCCTCTCTGAGCTGTCTTGTCTAAACTTTAGAGAAAAAATAATATTATACACGAGTATTTTACCTCGTTGTAACTCTGGATGGAGATTGCTTTGTGTAGTTTCTGCGTAGCATAATGGAGCCAATTTCTTGCTGGAGCCTCTGTGGTATTAAATCATGAATTGTTGGATTTCACTCTAGGAATGGGTAGTATGCCAAATCTGTCCATGCCAACATCTATGTCTACGATCACACCGTTAGCTCCCATGTCTCTGACCTCCATGACTTCCATTCCTCCTTTGGTTATCTCTGCTCCCCTGGTGCCTTCTGTCAGTACCTCCTCGCTGCCAAATGGAACATCCAGCCTTCTGCAGCCTTTGTCCGTACCTTTCTCTTCAAGTAAGTATAGTACAGTCTAGTACTCGCTTTCAGAATTGTGACTCTTCTTTTCTCTATGGCTAATTTCAGACAGGAATGCTAATACTTGCATGCGAGTTAAAAAAAAATTGTATTTTTTCCAAAGTTCACATTTGTCAAATCGGTTCTAACTAGTTAGTCTTAACAACAAGGCTTTTCTTACAACAGCAATATTAACTTTTCTTACTTCTGTCAAAGCCCTGAGTGTTTATTACAAATGATTGCCTTATACCCAGTTGCTTTACAGTTTTTGGTTTTGTTTTTTTTTGTTTGTTTGTTTCAGCGCTGCCTCATACTGGTTCCTTAGGTCCCGTGGCAGGAGGGTTTGGTGGTACTAGTATGCAGAAGGCACAGTCACTAATCGATTTAGGATCTAGCAGGTATGAAAGTTAAGTTCAAAATGGTTATATCTTAAACTTGAGTAGTATGCCTTCCAAAACTTATGGAGCATTTCTATTTTCAAAGTATATTCATTAAAAATTAGTGTATCTAATATGACCAACCAAGTCTGAAAACAGATTGTTTTGATACACACAATAAATAATATTTTCAGTAAATCTGACAAAACTATCCAAAGTAGGTGAGAAGTTCAAAAGAGAGAAAGCAGTGCCAAAAAGAAGGGAATGTACCTCATTAGTAAATAGAAGTAAAACTTACCAAGTGGTTATAAAAGCAATGTTTATGGATTGATGTGCTCATTCATTATGGAGGGCTCCAGGTAATTAGCAAGCATGTAAGACTAGTAGTTGTTATAAATATTTATGTGTGAATTTGTTTTATGAATAATAGAAGATTATGAATCGTTGTCATCAGCTGCTCTATTTCACTGATTTTGGAGCTTCGCCTTAGACAAAGTGAGGGACTAGGCTTATCTATCCAATTGGGCATCCAGGGAACAGTGTCCCAAAGGACAGCCCAGAGGGCATCTCTGCCCCAGCTCAGTTCCAGACAGTGACTCAGAAGTGCTTGCACCTCTTTGCTGCTGCTACAAGGCATCTAGGATGACCGCATGTCTAACTTTGGGCTCCTCATACAGACAGACACCGATGCTAGCAGATGTTCGATAAGATGATTGTAGGCATGGTGTGTGGTTTTTTGTTTCTTTTAATAGGAAAGCTTTCTTTGCTGGTGGTGTAGTGTTGCAGAGTAGCTCTTCTTCGGTATTGCTGTTGACAGCATTTCACCATCATGTTATCTAATTCCATGCAAAGGATGTCTATCCAGCATCGTGCCCGAAAGGCTTTGTTTATATCAGCATTCTTTACTTTATTGCCTTGGATAACACGGCAAGTAGATTTTTACTTGACAGAGTAGGGGATTACCGTAAACAAGGCAAGCTGGATGCACCTGGTTTTGTCTGATCTTCAAAGATGGGACACTGAAAATGCTGGGAGTTGCAGGTATTAGTTTTATAACTAGACACTTCATCAGTGCTGTTCTGAAGAAACTGAATGAGTTGGAGCAACTCCATTCAGCCTGTCGTTGTCACTAATAGAAAGAAGTAGAGGTGGAATATAGTGGCTTTAGCACCTTTAGAAGCAGCTTTTGGTTGTGAGTTTATCAGATAAATGTTTATGCTCATGGTTATTCATTTGCATACCTCTTGAAGTTATTTAGGCATCCACCCAATGCTTCACAGCCCTTGTAAACATTCTTGTGAAAGTTGAGATGTTTTCCGATGGTTTCCTATAGTAGTATTTTGCAGCAGTGGACCAATGAATTATGTGGCATAAGTGCCTGTGATACCAGGGGAACAGGATCTTGAATTCAAGAGTTTCCTTTTAGATGTGTGTCCCTACTTTCACAGTAAAATTCCATGTTAGTGATGAAAATATTAATAGCAAATTAGCAGAGATAAAACTTTGTGGAAGTTGTTTCATGTTACCGGAAGATGCTATACATCTTCTGTTCCAATGCCTGTTTATTAAGCCAAGTAACTTAGAGTTCTTTCTCTCTTTTTCTTTTTCTCTCTCTCTTTTTTAAATTACATTACAGTTCAAATTCTTCCTCTAGTGCTTCACTAGCTGGGAATTCACCAAAGATTGTATCCTCAGATTGGGCAGTTCCTCAGGCCTCCAGATTGAAATACAGACAGAAATTTAACAGTCTTGATAAAAGTATGAGTGGATATTTATCAGGTGAGTATGGCGTTTGATATGGAGGGGGAAAACCAGCAGTGTTTTCTGCTGCTGGAATGTTGCAGGCTTAGGAATGGAATCCTGGCTTGGGATTTGACTTCCATATGAAATAAAAGCTGAAACTGTTGACATTCAGACCTGTGCAGGAGAGAGTGGGTTTCAGCTACTGGTTCCAGTCAGCCAAGAAATGGAAATGGGTATCAGTTTATTGGCTTGGGCTCTGCGTTAGACCTGGAGGGGCCTGAGGAGGCAGCAGTCTCCCCAGGTAGACTGGGGAAGTTACAACAACGGTCGCAGGGAAGAGGGGAAGAGTGGCAGTGGTGGGATCTAACTAGAAGAGCCTGAGAACCATAAGGCTGGGGCAGTTAGCTCCATGAAGTCAGCAGTCGTTTTGCAAGCATCGCTCTTTGGACTGAGACTCTTTCTTATGACTTTGTAAAATGGGGGACATCTCACGATCGTTTTTGTGCCATGTGATCCTATGTATATGTATTAATAATTGCTTAGATATTTGGGCTTTATCTTCTCAAAGAAAGCAGTTCAGGAAAGGCACTGCAGTACTGCAGCCAATGATTGGAATTTTTCAAGAGTAATTAAAGGGGGTCATTCCTTATTGACTTTCAGTGACGTTTTTGCTGTGCCACAGAATTGTGGTGGTTTCGAAAGACTTCACAAAAAGTTTAATACAAGAGCAGCGTTTTATGAAAGTTCTTATAAAACTGGATCACTCGCTGTACTGCAGCGAGTAGAGCGCTGGCCAGGCAGTTAGTAGATGTAAAGTCAGTATGTATGTCTGTAGCTTATCAGATTTCCCATTTTCAATAAGCACTTACCAAGCCTCTGCCTCAGTTTCCTAGCCTACAAAAAAGGAGGACAATTCTTTCTTTCAGGAGAGGGACTCAATGCTTTTTATCTTCAGTTGATTTTGGGCTGAAGGTTTCATCGACTTGCCTAGAAAGGCATATGGTTCTCTGCTATCAAAGGAAAGCTGACAGCTTTCCAGCGTACTAGCTCAAGCTTTTGGTAGACAGTCAGCTGTGCTTTTGTAACAGCTGTGAGGATTACCATAAATACCCATTTTTCATGTCAGTTTTTCTGTTAGGTGCTCTGAGTGAGAAGTACACAAGAATATTTACATCTTTATTGTGTACAGGTTGTAATGCCTGTTGTTAAGCCTGGAAGTAATGCCAACTGTCAGCCACTGATGAAAACAGATTAGATTAATATTAAAAATAAACATGCCCTAGTTCATGACCCACTTTTTACTACCTGTGAATCTTTGTTCAAAGTACTTATTTTTATTAAAATCTTCTACACTTTCACTAAGGATTTCAAGCAAGGAATGCCCTTCTGCAATCAAACCTTTCACAGACTCAGTTGGCTACTATTTGGTAAGTTTAGATTATGAATTCAACGTGTTTATGGTGTTAAGAGAGGAAATGTACTTTATTTAATAAGAAGTGAGGACAGGACACCATAGATCTAAAATCATAAACTGAAACTAAGCTACTTCTTAAACTAGTTTGTTCATTAGTACATTTTCAAAAGACACCTTGACATAATATAATTTTCACTCTTTGTGTTTGGTTGTTAAACTCTATATAATAGTACAGATATTAATTTCAGTTTCTGATTCGGTGATACACTAGTTTAGCTGAGATGAGGGTTTGTTCATTTTAAAAGTAGAATTCTGAAATCAAGCTTGTTAGTTTTAAAATACCATGAAAGATTAAAAATGGACTAACCCTTCAGATTTTGAGTTTTACTGTGGTTCCCATAAAGATATCTGCATATTACACATTTGTTAAGACTTGCCTTTACTGTGCTGATGGAAATGGTTACAATTGTCTGAAGGCTTGAATAATCTGCCTTTACCCTGCTAGATATGGTAGTTTGGATTATGCCTTCAGGCATAATTCAGATGTTATACATAAAATTTACTGGCCTAGCAGAATTCACAATAGCTTGATGCTTTACATCTCTTTCTGAGTTCCCTTTCTTCCTCTTAATCCCAGGGCAGTCATTTGTTTCTCTCTAGCAGCAGCAAGCTGAAATATTCTTTTTATTTGTTCAGCTTATTTGGTTGCATGCTGTGAAGGTAAAAATGGAGTGTCGGTTTGTATTCCTCCACTCTGGCGTGTGGGGAAATAAAGCAGGTACATAGTGACTGTTTTCCTCCTGGGTGCCTAGCCCAAAGATATCGGTACCCAATGTGAGGACATCTGTGTAGCCATGTCGATGATTAACAGCCTAAGTTTCAATTTTGCCCAAAGCAAGAAATTGCCAGTATTTCTACTGGGGTACTGTATTCATGGTAATTACTGTAATAATGGTGCTGTTATGTGTGAATAGTGCTGCTCTGTGAACGTAATAAAAATCTTATTTCATCATCTCCTGCTTTTGTTTTTCACTGTGGTGTGTGTAGGTGATGGGGTTTTGTTTGGTTGGTTGTTTCCTTTTTGGTTTTAGTGGTTTTTTTAACTGCCCTTTTTTTTTTTTTTTTTTTAACGAGCAATTATTTTTTAAGCATTTCACTTAAGTGCAGTCCAAGGACACATTCCTGCAATTGTATCTACATAGTTCTTTTAGAAAGGTTCCTGCTTTCTTGCCTGCATCCCTGCAAACGTTCAACTGGTTTCCCACCCCCTTCCCCTGGCTGTGTGGGAAGCATTTTGTAGGCTAATGATCATCGAATCATAGAATAGTTTGGGTTGGAAGGGACCTTTAAAGGTCATCTAGTCCAACCCCCCCTGCAATGAGCAGGGGCATCTGCAACCAGATCAGGTTGTTCAGAGCCCCGTCCAACCTGACCTTGAATGTTTCCAGGGATGGGGCAGCTACCACCTCTCTGGGCAACCTGTGCCAGTGTTTAACCACCCTCATCGTAAAAAACTTCTTCCTTCTATCTAGTCTAAATCTACCCTCTTTCAGTTTAAAACCATCACCCCTTGTCCTGTCACAACAGGTCTTGCTAAGAAGTTTGTTCCCATCTTTCTTACAGGCCCCCTTTAAGTATTGAAAGGCCGCAATAAGGTCTCCCCGCAGCCTTCTCTTCTCCAGGGTGAACAACCCCAACTCTCTCAGCCTTTCTTCATAGGAGAGGTGCTCCAGCCCTCTGATCATTTTTGTGGCCCTCCTCTGGACCCTCTCCAAGAGGTCCATGTCCTTCCTGTGCTGAGGACTCCAGAGCTGGACACAGTACTGCAGGTGGTGTCTCACCAGAGCAGAGTAGAGGGGCAGAATCCCGTCTCTCGACCTGCTGGCCACGCTTCTTTTGATGCAGTGCAGGATACGGTTGGCCTTCTGGGCTGCAAGAGCACATTGCTGGCTCATGTCCAGCTTTTCATCCACCAGTACCGCTTTTCATCCACCAGTACCCCCAAGTCCTTCTCCTCAGGGCTGCTCTCAATCCCTTCATCCCCCAGCCTGTGCTGATACTGGGGGTTGCCATGAACCAGGTGCAGGACCTTGCACTTGGCCTTGTTGAACCTCATGAGGTTCACTCAGGCCCACTTCTTGAGCTGGTCCAGGTCCCTCTGGATGGCATCCCCTCCCTCAGGCGTGTCAACTGCACCGCTCAGCTTGGTGTCATCTGCAAACTTGCTGAGGGTGCACTCCATCCCGCCGTGTATGTCTCTGATGAAGATATTGAACTGCACTGGCCCCAGTACAGACCCCTCAGGGATGCCACTTGTCAGCGATCTCCATCTGGACACTGAGCCATTGACCACTACCCTCTGGATGTGACCATCCAACCAATTTCTCATCCACCGAATGGTCCACCCATCAAATCCATATCCTTCCAATTTAGAGAGAAAGACGTTGTGGGGGACCCTGTCAAAGGCCTTACAGAAGTCCGGATAGATGACATCGGTAGCTCTTCCCTTGTCCACTGTTGTAGTGACTCCATCATAGAAGGCCACTAGGTTTGTCAGACAGGATTTACCCTTGGTGAAGGTGTGCAGGCTGTCTCAAATCACCTCCCTGTCCTCCATGTGCCTTAGCATAGCTTCTAGGAGGATCTGTTCCATGATCTTCCCAGGCACAGAGGTGAGGCTGACAGGTCGGTAGTTCCCAGGGTCCTCCTTTTTACCCTTTTTAAAAATGGCTTCAATATTTCCCTTTTTCCAGTCTCCAGGGACTTCACCTGACTGCCATGACTTTTCAAATATCATGAAGAGTGGCTTGGCAACTACATCAGCCAATTCCCACAGGACTCTGGGATGCATCTCATCAGGATCCATAGACTTATGTATGTTCAGGTTCCTCAGGTGGTCATGAATCTGATCTTCTCTTGCAGTGGGAGGGACTTTGCTCCTCCAGTCCCCATCTTGCGGTCCATCCGCTCGAGAGGTGTGGGAAGAGAGGTTGCCAGTGAAGACTGAGGCAAAAAAGTTGTTGAGTACCTCAGCCTTCTCCTTGTCCGTTGTTACCAGTTTGCCAGCCTTGTTCATCAAGGAGGAGTATGCTTTCTTTGACCTTCCTTTTCTGGCTGACATACCTGTGGAAGCCCTTATTATTCTTTGCATCCTTTGCCAAGTTCAGCTCCATCCGCACCTTGGCATTCCTGTCCCCATCCCTACACAACTGGGCAGCATCCCTATAGTCTTCCCAAGATACCTGTCCCTGCTTCCACTGCCTGGGCATTTCCTTCTTGCCCTTTAGTTTGACCAGCAGGTCTTGACTCAGCCATGCTCGTCTCTTGCCTTCCTTGCCTGATTTCTCACACCTGGGGATCGAGAGCTCTTGCGCTCTATGGAAAGCGTCCTTTAAGATCTGCCAGCTCTGTTCTGCTCCCTTGTCCCTGAGGGCAGTTTCCCAGGGGGTCAAATTGACTAACTCCTTGAAGAGCTGGAAGTGTGCTTTCCTAGAACTCAGGGTCCAGACTTTACTCTTTGTCTGACCCATATCCCTCAGGGCTGTGAACTCCACCAGTGCATGATCACTGCAGCCCAGGCTGCCTCCAGTCTTGATGTCACCGATTAGCTCACTTGCATTGGTGACCAACAGGTCCAGTATTGCATCCCCTCTGGTAGCGCTGTCTATTACGTGGCCTAAGAAGTTATCCTCAATGCATTCCAGGAGCGTCCTGGATTGCCTATAGCTCGCTGTGCTACTTTTCCAGCAGATGTCCAGGTGGTTGAAGTCCCCCAGCAGGACGAGAGCCTGTGAGTGCAATGCCTCCTGTAACTGGAGGAGAAAGGCTTCGTCAATAGGTCTCCTTGATCAGGCGGCCTGTAGGAGACACCAGCCACGAGGTTCCCTTGGTGGTGGATTGTGTGGTTTGCCCTCTCCTTAGAGGGGGTAGGTGATCCTTTTCCCACCTATTGCATGGTACTTTGGGGAAGCTCATGTTTTCCCTGCACTGTTGAGGAGACACAAGGGGAAAAAAATTGTACATAAAGGTTCCTGTTGTAGAATTTGATGTAATTTTATATGTTTTCTTTTGCTTTAAAAAAAAAAAAAAAAATGGAAAAAGTGGTTTCTAGCATTTTCAGCTGGTTAAGAACAGTCCTGGATTCTCTTCACAGCTCTTCCCTTGGTGATGCAATAAATCAAGAGATGTTTCTTAACCTTTCCTATCCTTTTTGCTGTATTTTACAAAAACATCTGACTAGCAGTACATTATTAAACAAAATAATAGCTCCTTTCATCCAGCTATTCATGTTATTAATTGTAATTAGTTTTACCAGAATACTGCACAGGAATTCTCTATTTAAAAAATTATTTTTACAGTAAATTATTTCAGCTATCATTTTTGAGTGTGATGTTTGGTTCTAATTATTATTGTTGTTAAAACTGTGCAGGTCATTAGCTGATATTGATGGAGATGGACAGCTGAAAGCTGATGAGTTTGTGTTAGCCATGCACCTAACTGATATGGCCAAAGCGGGACAACCTCTGCCACTAACCCTGCCTCTTGAACTGGTACCACCTTCTTTCAGGTATATCACTGAGGGCAGTGAAACATAATATATTTTCAATGTAAGTGTTTTATACAAAGAAAATAATAGTGTTATTTCTCCAACAATGGTGTGGGCTTTTTCCCTCCAGGAGTGGAAAATATACTGAAAATATAAATGGGACTCTGCCATCTTACCAGCCTGTGCAAGAGGAGGAGCCACAGAAAAAACAGCCAGGTAAAATAGAGTTCACATTCTTAATGTACAGGGCTATCTTTGAAGGGCACTGAAACCTTTAGAAAAGTGGAAGACATAATCAAATCCCTAGGGAGCTTCATTTCAGGAGCTGGATCTCTTTTAACTTGGATGGTAAGAAGGTTGTTAAGTGGATGTAGTCAGCCTATTACATCTAATAGAATTGAGAAGGCAGAGATAGGAGCTATTTTTAGCTGTAGGAAAGGGAAAGTGTGCTGATTAATAATGTATTTTGGAAAAGAAATCCTTCATGGCCAAATACTGCCATGGTACTGCAAACCTTTTTTCAGTTGAAAGTTCCTGGCATTACTTTGTTCTGGACATTTTGAAAACAAGGGGTTCCGGTGTAGTTTAATTCTCTGAAAACTAGATGCCATTTGCATATAACATAGACTCTACTGTTGACTCCCTGATGCTTCCAGCAAAGGTCTCTTACATGCACACGACTTGCATCACTTTTTGGAAAGGTGGTTACTGGGAGCCTAAACAATTCCTTTGTATCTCTTTTTGTCCTATACTGCAGTAATTGAGCTTGATCCTGTTTGGGGTTTTGCTGCTTTTAACTCCAGGAGCTCTTACAGGGAACACCCTTAAAAACTAAGCTCTTTCTCTGTGCGTTAAGGTTTCTTGCACAGTGGAAAACCTTTTTAACAGAAGATGGTCTTCTTCTAGCTTATAAAAGCTGTTCTTTTATGTTTCCTCTAAAATTCAAGTCATTTTTGTGGTCTGTTTTAAATTACAACATTTTTTTGCAATTGGAATAGACTTAGGAAAATTTAAAGGTATTTTGGAAAAGAAAAATAATACTTCAACAAATGCAGGATGCTTATGTCATCCATGACCCAACAACCTCCGCTTGCCAAAAAGAAAGTATCTATCTTTAGTGGCATAACTGAGCTACTTGTTTGAGAGCAGTGTTTTACACAGGACAGAAATAACTACCTTTCCTTATTTTAGTGACATTTGAGGACAAAAGGAAAGCAAACTATGAGAGGGGAAATATGGAGCTGGAAAAACGCCGTCAGGTCCTGTTGGAGCAGCAGCAGAGAGAGGCTGAACGTAAGGCTCAGAAAGAAAGA
Organism: Platalea leucorodia; assembly: GCF_965183815.1. Taxonomy (NCBI): domain Eukaryota; kingdom Metazoa; phylum Chordata; class Aves; order Pelecaniformes; family Threskiornithidae; genus Platalea; species Platalea leucorodia. The sequence goes on along the minus strand of NC_138825.1, from coordinate 120,280,933 downwards.
GAAGAACAAGAGCGAAGAGAGAGAGAACGTCAGGAACAGGAACGGAAGAAACAACTCGAAATGGAACGGCAGCTGGAGAGACAACGAGAGTTGGAAAGACAAAGGGAAGAAGAAAGGAGGAAAGAAATAGAAAGGCGGGAGGTTGTTTTCTTGAAATTATTTTTTAATGCTTTAAGGAATATGTACATGCATAAAGTATCCACTTGACAGAGCGTTCAGGACTTGAATGCTGGCTTTGCTTCTGTCTCCTCCCATGGCCATTGGCAGGTTGTCTTGGAGAGAGAACATAGTTTCTGTCTGAAAACATTGCGTCTGTTATAAATGAATCAAGTGTTGAATCATAGGTTGAAGATTTTCAGATACTTCATAGGACAGATGAGATTTTCTTGGACAGATTTCTTGGATTTTATGCAAAAATCTGTGTACCAAACAAGACTGTACTGAATTCATAATTGATAATATTTTAAATGACAGTCAGACTTGAGACAAATGTGCTTCTATTGGTGTCTCAGTGCATGCATAAGACTTGCATATTTTATGGGGTTCTGTGAAATACTCAAAGGAGGTTATGATTAATATCTGTCAATGTGCTCATTTATGGGCAGTATTCTAAGCTAAACAGACTTTCTCTTGAATTATGTAGCTTTTCTTCATCCAGAGTTAGGAGCATGGCTATAGGATCAGTTCCTCCGTTCTTTGATGCTGAAGTATCTAAGAGCACTTTACAAAACACAATATGTTGTGTTGCTGTTATGCTGTTTAGAAATAGAGCACATTATATTCAGTAATGGTCTCAGAGTTCTGCATCTCTGTTGTAATTTAAGGTAATGTAACTTTTCTGCAGGCAGCAAAGCAAGAACTTGAGCGCCAGCGACGACTGGAATGGGAGAGAATTCGTCGCCAAGAACTTCTTAATCAACGTAACAGGGAACAAGAAGAAATTGTCAAGTTGACCTCTAAAAAGAAGAGCCTTAATCTTGAATTAGAAGCCCTAGTAAGACAGAAGTTTCGCTACACATCTTGAAATACAGTATTATAAAGCATGCAAATCTTAGAATCTACATTAGTGGCCCACTAGGAGTTTCACTCTATTTTGAATGAGCAATCTAAAGCAGATATTCTGGGTTATTTTAAAGACTTGATCATGAACTAAACTGCCCACAGGTTTAGTGCAGAAGTGTTTTTTGCTGTATATGGTATAATTTGTCTTTGATTTCCTTCTAGACGGACAAACATCAGCAAATCTCAGGCAGATTGCAAGATATTCGAAGCAAAAAGCAAATTCGAAAGACTGAGCTGGAGGCTTTAGATAAGAAATATGACCAAGGGATCATGGAAGTTAAGCAACTACAACAACAGCTTCAGGTATGTAACTTTGTGTTAAGCTTGTATTTTTCCTTTAATTCCTATTCTGTGTTTCTGTAATGCTGTGGATAATACATCCCCGTAGGGAGAAATAGTGAATCAGTTTGATTACAGTGGAGAGAAGAAATCGGCAAGGCTGTCAACATTGCAGAGGTTTTTAGTTTTATTTGTGGTGTTAAAGAAATGATTACATGTACTACAACAAGCTGATAGTTGAATGAGGATGGTTGTCAAAACCTCAGCTGTTATTTTGTGAACCAATAATAGTGACTTCTCCTTAATTATGAGTTCTTTTATGGCTCCAGACTCAAATTTTTGAGGAGTGTTTTCCTGTATGCAGAGCAAGTTGGTCTTTGGCCTGAATTATCTTGCTGCTCTTTTTTCTTTTTTTTCTCTCTTTGAGTAGCAAGACATGAATTATTTCAAATCGGTTGACTACCATAAATCATCCTCTACTGGATTTTTATGTAATGCTCCTGCACATCAGGGAAACATCATGTTCCTGTGTGTCACAGAAAGTTACTGTTTTATGTTAGGCTTGGGGCAGTCAAATTAAATGTTCTCATGATAATATTTATGCTTTTAGCATGTCTGTTAATTTTTTTTTTCCAGCTGTTTTAATGGTTTTGGGTCAAAAATCATTCAATTTTAGTAGTATTTATATTGCGAGTATAGAAGTCATTTTTTGTTCTACCTCATAATGATAACTTGCATCCATGTTTCATTAACGTCAGTTGAAATGATGTTTGAAAATGCACCCATTTTTACTTACTGATTTATAAACCATACTAAAAATTTGTTATGTTCTCTTCAATATCTACAGGAGTATCAGAATAAACTAATCTATTTAGTTCCTGAAAAGCAAATGTTAAGTGAAAGAATTAAAAACTTTCAACTTGAAAACACTCAGAGTAAGTGCCTGCAAATGAATTCTCTTCTGTTTGCTTTGCTGGCTTTTCATCACTTGTGAAAAAGGCTGAAGGATACAGAGGTGTTAATCACACCTTCACTTTTATATCTTTCCAGTTAGCATTATCTTACCATTGTTTCATCTGCATTTCATTATTTCCTTCATGTTGTAAATAAGGGGCAAACAAACACACTTTTACGAGTAAGCACAGATTTTGCTTGAAACTTTATTTATACAGACCATACAGCCCACAGATATTATTACACATTGTCTTTTTTGGTAGGGTAAACTCAAGGGAGTTCATTTAGGTAAAATTTACACTGGTCTTTACATCAAATCACACTAGAAGTCCCTATCTAGAGAAGTTTGCTATGAATTGGTCTGATACTAAAAAAAACAACTTGAAAATTATTCTGCATGTATTACATGTAATGCCTGCATGTCTCAGTTAGGTATTGGGCCCACTTTGTGCTGTATACAAATAGAAAGGTAAATCAAGGAATTTTTGTGAGGAAAAGAGGTTGGGACTGTGTGTATATTAGGAAAATAATAAAATAATTAGTGAAAAGAGAAATCCTTGTAAAATTGCTTGTCTTTCCTTTTGCAGGTATAGGAATCGGTTCAGTGCACAAAAAGTCCCTAGAAAAGGAAGAATTATGCCAAAGACTTAAGGAACAACTAGATGCCCTTGAGAAAGAAACTGCTTCTAAACTTGCCGAAATGGATGCATTTAACAGTCAGCTTAAGGTACATCTGCTCTCTAAATACTTAGTCTTACACTGGTAAGCAGTATCTTTGTTTCTTCATCCTGCCATAAAGATTGGTGACACTTCTACCAGGCTCCCAAAAAGCTTTTCCCAACTTTCAGTGTCAAATAAGAACTAGCAAAAGTCTTGGAGGAAATAGTGCAATAAAAACACATTTAAAACTATTGCTAATGTACTAAAATATGAACCTCTTGCTAATCATTGCTTTGCATGAATCAACTGTTGCTCACTCCCAACTTTTGCCTTCTAGAATTCATTTTGATTTAGAATTGAAGTTTTTCACGCCCTTGCAAATTCTGTTCTTACAGTACTGAGGTTATCTTGGCTACTATTTTTGAATTGTGGACTGAACATTTAACTTCTGTTGAAAGAATTACAGGGTTGTGTAGTACATTGTACAAGATCTGGTAGCAGACATAGGTATGGTCCTAAAAGTAAGCATAGGCCACTTATTTGTGTAGAAGTTAAGAAATATTGACCACTGGCCCTGAAGGCGCTTTTGTTTCAGAGGCAAGTCTTGACTTGCCTAAAAAGGCATGCAACTCTCCGGCAGGGTAGCATGCATCCACTTAACTTTGTTTACCAGGTTACTCCTAGCGGCACTGATGTGAACTTTATTCTTAAGTAATGGATTTACGCTGGGCCACTGTGAGAGCTCTGCACTCTCCGGTAAAAACAACACAAAGAAAAATGTGTAAACATTTAAGGAGTTTCTTTTTAAAAAAATGGCTACCTATAACATGCATTTTTAGTTACTTGTTTATTGCATGGCTTGCTGTGTTCAGTGGCTGAATCCACCATTTAGCTTTCCCTAAAGTATGTTTTTGAAAATACAGTGCAAAGATTAATTGGCTTTTTATCTGCCTTATCTTACAGTGTGAGAATATGGATGATTCTGTTCTTCAGTGCCTTTTGTCTCTGCTAAGCTGTCTCAACAACCTCTTCCTCTTACTTAAGGTTATTTTCTAATCTTTGGCTCTTTTGGTTTTTAATTATTTCGCAATTTTTCTCTGCTTACCCTTTCTGTTTGGATGTACAACTTCTATTAAATAGATTTTCCTAACATGAAATTGATAGGCTCTTTTTCTTTCTGCTAGCTTTTACATCCTCTTAAAGACTTAAATTTTCTTACCTGCTTAGAAAGCCAAACTGCAAAATACTGATAGCCATTTTATTTCTTAAAAGACTATGTTCACTAAGTTGTTTTACCCAGATATTTTTATTTTTAGTTAAAGTAACATCAACCAGTCTTAGATGGAAACAGCATCTCCTCCCACCTTTCCATCTGTTGTTCTCTACCTGTTTCACTATGCCTGTATCCATGCATCTTAAGCTGTGAGTCAGGTTAATGAATTCTTGTTCAAGTTTAAGAGTCTAGAAATAGCATCAGTGCCCAGAATATGACATACGACATGGCAAACGCAATGCTCTTAAGCCTCCAGATTAACCCAGTACTAAAACCGAGTTGCTGTTTTTCCTTAACACTGCTTTTGTCTGCTGGGGTCAGAAATCTAACTTTGATTCTCCCCTCCCCCCAAAAATTATTCTCAGAATGACTTCACTGACCTTTCCATTTTGCATAAGGGTTATTCTGTCCTTAAATCAAAGATACAGTAGTTTTTATAATGCAATTTTGTTTCCATTGCAATCCTCAATTTCTATGCAAAATGAGAAGAAAAAGTCTTCTCAGCTGAATGTGGTTGGGGAAAAATAGTAGTCAATTGTTTCGTTTAGTTTGTTGCTACAGAGACTTTCACTGATGCAGAAATCTTGTTATCTTGCCCTTTTCATATAAATTGCACAGTATCTCTTAGGCAACAGGATTATTGGTAGAGGTGCATATTGTAGTGGGAGTAAATCACTCTTAATTGCTTTATTTGCAGTATGAGATCAGCTATGAAAAGTCAGGGTATACCTGTTGCATTGCTCAGTCTGTATCAATAGGATTCCTAAGAAAAAATAATGTAGTATCTTACAGATGTTTTGTAACATGGTGAAGTACAATCTAAAGTAATTCTATTGTTGATTTTTTTTTTCTTCTCTAAATTTAATTATCCCAAAGATTCATGCTGACTTTTCTGCTGTGAAATAGTTTGTTATCAGAGGGAGATGGAATAGGAATTGAAGGATGTGTTCAAAAGAAAAAGAGTAATATTATGAAGTTTTCAAATATAGGAAAACTCCAGTCTGAGTTAGTGTCTTTAGGCTGTGGCTTCCCACAGTGGTAAGCTTGCTGGATATTTTTATAAAGTTCTTCTGATTTAAATATGGGACTGATCGTTCAGACAGCATCACAGAGGCGAACGCCCTACTGAAGGGATGTATTCTCAGGTTTATGGTATTGTGTTGGCTTTCAGTTGAAGTCTGCCTCCTTGGCAAATGTGTCATGTAGTTATTTAAAACATGCTTCATTGCCTTCTGTGTCCTTAGATAATGTTGTGTTTGAACACTCCATTTTATATCTTCCCTTCTCCTCTGTTGTGTTTGCCCTTTCCAGCAGGCGTATGACTGGAAGGGCTCTTTGAAAGCCTAAGTTATGGCAAAGGCTTTGCAAACCTGCCAGCTACTTTTATACTTCTGTTTATTTGACTTTCTTTGCAGTGACCTCCAAGGACTATTAATAACTTAATATTACTTTGTCCATTTGTATTAAAACTTGGTTCACAAAGCATTAAAATGCTTGGATGCTTTTCTCAAAAGATTGGCTTTGTTCCTTTTGATGAACTTCATTGTCTTTTCCCAATAGGACCTGCGAGAAAGCTACAGTACACAGCAGTTAGCCTTGGAGCAGCTCCACAGGATCAAACAGGACAAAGTAAGAGAGGTAGAAAAAAGGAGAGCTGAACTTGCACAGAAAAAGCGACTGGAAGATGAGGCTGCAAGGTACCATGCCTGAATGTATCAGCGTTGCAGTTTTTAAAGCAAAAGAATGCTGTGGTGACTTTAAGAAACTGACTGTAATAAGCAGGAGGTCTAATGAGTAAAAATGCATCCTAGCGAGTTGCTTTAGAGAAAACGTTTTATATGGAGTACCACTGATACAAGATCATTTGCATTTCATCTTTCCAATCTGTATTTATCTTCTTAAAAAAAAAAAAACAAAAACAAAAACAAAAAAAAAACCAAAACAAACAACCCTATAATTCAGATAAGCCAAGTAGTCACTTTTGCTAATAAGATTTTTAGCTCCTTGAATAGATAATCCTCACACATATAAAACTCCTTATATTTTCTGCCTTGTTTTGTTGGCCTTGAAAAGATCTGACCTATTTCCTTAAAAGCACTTCTGACTGAGTAGGTACTAGTTTTTTGTCATGTATATCCAGACAGTTGTGAGATTGATACTTAAGACAACGGGAAGGGCATTGACTGCTTAATTCCCGTGTTAATCTTGGAAGCTGGATGAGTGAGCAATCTTTGAGTTTTGAATTTGGTTCCTTTTATAGGAGGCCAATGAGAAAATTCAAATACGTGTCTGAGAGGATCATCCCTTCACATATATGGTCCTGATTTTGCTCAGCCCAGCCTTGTATCAAGCACTCGAACTTTTACTGTTCTCAGCTCTTGGTTTCTCATGGTCTTGTTCCAACTAGTTTTCTTCTCTTTTGTTTCACTGATTAAGAAACCATGGTTTCTAGGGTTTGATTCTGGCTGCCTAGAGATCCCACTCTGTTTTTCCTCTTTCCAGACCTTCTGCTATCAGCTGCCTGTTTTGTGTTTAGCAGCCCTGGATTGAAACAGTGCCAGCGAGGGTGGATGGGCGCTCTCGGTGGGCAGTCCTCAGCTCTGGACTTGCTTTGGTGTACTAGTTTTGACTTCTCATTCAGAGAATTGCTGTGTTTTGTCTTTTTAATTTGAGAGAGATTTTTTTCGATGGTTCGTATTTGCTTTGACTGTTTTTAATGAAGCAGAACTACTGACTTTGTAGTATATGTGACTCATGGTCATAACTCATGCCAGCATTTTTCTACAAAAGTGTGATGGAATTTCATAACATTTGTGACAGTCCCTTTAAGAGAAACATATGCCTCATGTATAATGATGTCCCGTTAATTTTTAAGGGTTAGGTCTGCTCTTTTCAGAAGAAAGGTCTTGACAGCTAAAATACAGTGATTTTTAAGGGTGTTGAATTGGATAATAACTTCTTTGGAGAGATGAGGCACAGGATAAGATCTGAATCATTTCAGAGAATACAGTCGGATTTCCAGATTCTGTCTGCTGAAGAGTGTGGCACTGGCAGGGATAAGCGTATTGAATAGACTACAACTGCTGAAGGCAAAAAATGAAAGCAGCAAAGATCAGTATGCAAAGGCTATTTTTATGTATGTGCCAGAGTGAAATTTTGTTATTAATCTGTTTGGAAATCTTAGCATCCAAATCTCACGATTGGAAACTACCTTGGTGGACAGCTTAAAACCACCTTTGTTCGATTAACAGGTCACTTGCTCATTAGGATGTAGGTGGGTAGAAATGCTCATGGAGGCACTGCACAAGTAGTCATGTGGCAGTGTTTTTACACCAAGAATTTTAATCCATTTGTTATTTATATGGGAAATACACTGGCACTCATGTTAAGACAAAGCATGGTCTCCTGTGGAAGAGCTTATTGCCCAGAGAAAAAAGTAGTAGACATCATAGACTCAGTTTTACTTAAAGGTGCAGTCCATTACTCTGTGAGCACGATCTCATTCATTTTTATCTGAATGTTCTCCCACTCTTCTCTCATTCTTTTCTTTCAGAAAAGCAAAACGGGAGAAGGAGAACCGATGGCAGGAAAATATCCGAAGGGAAGAGGAGGAGAAAAAGAAGCGACTGGAGGAAGAACGAATGCAGGAAAAAGTTCAAGAACAGCTGAAAGCTGAAGAAGCAGCTGCTCTGATGAGAGAACGGGAAAATAAACAACAGCTTCATGCAGAGGAGGAGAAAAACAGGCAAGCCACAATCTTGAGGGAAACAGAACAACAAAGGCAGAGGCAACTGGAAGAAGATAAAAGAAAGCAAGAACAAATTGCAAAAGAAGCTGAGGAGAGGCGTAAGCAGAACGAAGAAATAAAGAAGACAAAACAAGTGACCAACTCTCAAGAGGTGGAGAAACGCACTTCTAAATTAAACATAAGTGAGAAGTTTGCAGATCTATTGAAACCAACAGAGGGTAAAAGTCTTAAGCCGCCCTGGAATAATGAAGGTAATCTTAGTCTGTTAGATTTTTGCTTTAATGGTTCTTCTTTTCCTGAGCGTTATTTCATTCTTTAAATATATTCTTGTTAATGTGACACTATGGCAGGCTTATTGTCTAAAATATTATTTAAAAAAACCCAAACGGCAATGTTTCATGTCTTTAGTTAGGTATAAATCATCCTATTAACTTAGGTTACTCCTGTCAGTTTTCAGCATCTATGACTCTGATGGCAAATCTTCCAGCGATCAGGGCCAACAAATCACAAATGGTGGAAACAGTAATACTTTAGCTTTTTCTTAAGGCCTGTGCTTTCTGTCACTAAAGCAGAATGCTAATATGGAGGAGTTGTGCTCAGTGATGAGTGGATGGGCAGGTAACGCTCAGCAAAGTGATTTATTAACATTGAAATCTAGTTTATTTCTGTATTACTCAATGCCTCTTATTAAAAAAGAAAGAACTGAAGTCAATGTAACTCTCATTGTGGGACTTTGAAAAATACCAGTTTAACAATATTTTAGCTAAAGGCAGATTTCATTAGTTGCATCCTTCACTAGTTCTTGTCAGTTTTTATTAGCCGCTTTTATCACTGAGTTCAGCAAGAATCAAATTAGAACGGTGCTGAAAGATATTTGCACACCTCAGCTATACCTTGTAAAACATTCACTGTTAGCAACATCAGTCGCAGACTTGGAGAACATAGATGCAAAGAAAATAGAAACTGTGGTGGTTTAGGTTTCTAAGTGAGATCTTCACAACTGCTGCTGAACAGTTATTGTTGCGGCAGTGGTGTCTTTTCAACTTGGAAAATTATAATTGTGTTAAACGAGACTATGTTAAACCACTGGCTTAGCCAAAGCTGTTTGACAAGGAAAGGTGAGAACGTAGAGATGTCGCTTTTTCGCTTCAGAAGACAATGCGTTTTATTGCCCGTGTTACGTTTACTATGATTAGCATGTTAAACTCTTGCATTGTGTGCATCCTACCAGCCTGTTGTAGCTAGTGATCTCCTTTGATACTTGCATAGTGTCTTTGGGGCAAGAACCGTTCTCTTCTTACACTCATACCTGTTGCTTAGAATGGTAGGGCTCTAGCGAAGTGCATGTCTTCCAGCTCTATCAAAATGGTAACTAGTTCTCTTATCCTTTCAGGCAATGCAGTTAGTGTCTCAGAGTCTAGGAATTCAGTTGCCTTGGTAAATTACAGAGCTTTATATCCATTTGAAGCAAGGAATCACGATGAGATGAGCTTTAATACCGGGGATATAATTCAGGTAAGATTTGCCATTGACACTTAGCTTGCAAAAGCCCAACCCCATTTCCCCAGCCTTGAGGTACACCAAGGTCTTAAGTGTCAAAAGCATTATTTTGATATATTTTAAGACTTACTCAAAATTCAAATTTGACTGTTTTTTTTTGTTTGCTTGTTTTTTAATGGGTGAAATTAGGATTAGTTCAGCTAAAATCTTTCTTTGCATCTTACACATCCTAGAGCTGTTGAGAATCCATTTAGAATAACAATACTGAACTCCAAACATAAACTTTCTGAAATCAGTTAATCAGGAATTATGTAGTTGCTGCAGTTCATTGTACATATACAGGTTGGCCTTTAAGTGTCTGCTTGAAATATGAGTGTAGAAAAGAGAGACGTGAATGGCTACATAAAATGACAAAATGCCATTTCAATTCAAATTAAACAAACTAGCTGTTTAACAAGTAGATGTGAAAGATTCTTCTGAATTTTTCTAAAGTATTGTTAGCATAGACTTCTGCCTCTTATTGGCTGGTCCTTTGTAAATGCTCCCTCAGGCGGATATCTATAGTAGTTTATTCTGCGTCCATTCTTTGTAGCATTTTCTGGATTCAGCTGAATATGCTGTCTGTAATATTACAGCAGGACCATAAGGTTGGAAGTGTCTTTTGGCTTCTCAGTTGAAATCTATGTTATTTCGTGTAATTATATCACTTGTCAGCATGCACGTTTTTGAAAGCATGTGCATTCAGGTGGACTTGTGAAAACTGGTTTGTAACTGTAATAATACAATTAATATATATGTAATATAGAAGTCCATATGGTTCCTCCTCATTCAGATTATAAGCGATATAGGTAAGTGATAAGGGAGAATTTACAAAGCAATGTTGTACAGAATATTAAAACACTTAAGTATTAGCCTTCAGTTTGGCACTGTTAAAATCATTTATTTGCATTTTCATACCAATGAAACATGGAAGAGGGAACAAGAGAAGTAGGTTTTGTTTTGGCTTCCTTCTCAGATATAATTAACTGTGTCATTTAACTACTGATAACTTATTTTAGAAATAGGCTAACAGCCACCGCCTCCTCCTTCTTCTCCTCTTAATACCCCAAACCTCAACTAAGCTAAGTAGCTGATAGTATTTGATGAGCTGCTAATTTTCAGCTAACTTTGAATAATTTGCTAATTTGCAGCATAATGGAGACTTCGATATTGCTATGAATGTTTAAGGATGGTCTTGGCTGGGTGCTTGTCTCTCTTCGCAAGTAACAAGTGATAGGACGAGAAGAAACGGCCTCAAGCTGCACCAGGGGAGGTTTAGGTTGGATATTAGGAAAAACTTCTTCACCAAAAGTGTAGTCAGGCACTGGCACAGGCTGCCCAGGGAAGTGGTTGAGTCCCCATCCCTGGAGGTATTGAAAAGACGGATAGACGTGGTGCTCGAGGACATGGTTTAGTGGCAGACTTGGCAGTGCTGGGTTAACGGTTGGACTCGATGATCTTAAGGGTCTTTTCCAACCTAAATGATTCTATTCTATACTTAATCCTATGGTAAATAACAGAATTTTTGGACGTGTTTTGGATGCAGTCGAATGACACAGTTAGTTATATCTGTAAGCAGAACTGCAGGAGTTGCGTGCGCTGCTAGGCTCGCCAGCCGCTGCCTCTTGGCTGCGCATTCAGCAAAATATGACACAATGCCCCGTAAATTTTGGCAAGCCAGAATGGCTTCAGGGACAGTACGTGGTCCCCAGTGTGTGTGTTTGGGGCCCATTTGAAGGAATATAATGTCTTTGAGGCCTGTGTCTACCTGCGGCTAAAACCAGTGCAATTGCATCATCACCCTGTTTCTTGAACAGAGCAAAATCAGCTCAGTTCTGAAAGGGAAGAGAATGAAAATGCTGATCCTTGTGTGAACGGTGCTCGCGCTGTTCAGTTCAGAGCGCCAGCAGGTGCTGACGCACTAGATACCCTGCCTGTTTCACGCCGCTAATTGTGTTTTCTTTGTATTTGTCCTCCTGTCCGTAGGTTGATGAAAAAACTGTGGGAGAGCCTGGTTGGCTTTATGGGAGTTTTCAAGGACATTTTGGTTGGTTTCCATGCAATTACGTAGAAAAAATACCAGAAGGAGAAAAATCTTTATCTCCTAAGAAGGCCTTACTTCCTCCTACAGTATCTTTATCTACTACCTCAGCTGCTTCAGAGTGAGTTTTTGTTATGTTTGTGTTAAAATTGATGCTTCTAAATTTAGTTAACACATAATGTGCTGTATAGTTTCATTCAGTGTTTGTTTTTAAAATATAAATGCAGAAAACTTATTGAAGAACCTACCTGAAAGTCTTAGCTTGGAAATTTTAAGTATTTGATAGTCTGCTTTGCGTTGTGTAGAATATCTGTTTTATATGTTAAAAAAAAAATAAATTATTCTGCTTGAGATGATACTTTTGAAATAAAAATCATGCTGTGTTAAATATGCCTGTGTTCAATTTGCAGACCACTTTCACCAAGTAAATCTGCAGAAGAATCTGATTACCAAAACGTACCTTTTTCTAGCCTGAATGTCAATACAGCATGGCAACAGAAATCAGCTTTTACTCGCACTGTGTCTCCTGGATCTGTTTCACCCATTCATGGACAGGTATGGAGAACTTGCTGTATTTTAGATTGATGTTAATGAAGCTGATTTTAAAACAAATAAACAAACAAAAACCCCAAACAAACAAAAAAACCCCAAAACAAACGAAACCACAGCTTTTCTTATACTGGGTGCACTGAACACTCTAGGGGATAAAGAAACTAGTCTAAATTATCCACTAGTGTGCATTGACATAATTCCATGCGTTTTCATGGACCAGTGAGCAAGAAGACTCATGCAGTATGTTTCATAATTCTATAATAATTTTCACCTGTAATTGGACACAAGATATTTCTAGCAAAAAAATTGTTCCTGAGTGAACAGGTTGTATACAGCAATGTAAAATGTTGTTGACCAGACAACAGATTATTCAGCCAACACTTGGGAATGAAATTGCTTAGACTGCAATTAAAAGATACATTGCTGTTTGGTTAGTTGTTTTTTTTAACACTTGTACCAATTTGGGGTAGTGTGGTCGATCACCGTCTCCACTTCTGTCTGAACAGGGGCGACCTGTTGAGAACTTAAAAGCACAAGCACTTTGCTCTTGGACTGCAAAAAAAGATAACCACTTGAATTTTTCAAAAAATGATATAATTACTGTCCTGGAGCAGCAGGAAAACTGGTGGTTTGGAGAGGTACATGGAGGAAGGGGTTGGTTTCCAAAATCTTACGTCAAGCTGTTACCTGGGAGTGAAATCAAGAAAGAGGAGTAAGTATGACTTTTGGTTTTGTTTTATTCAACAGTCTACAAAAAAAGGTGGTTTTACAGTGCAAAATTCTTGCAGTGCTTTAAAGTGCTGAATATAAATACTGTTTACAATTTACACCGTGCCATTTTAGGCTTTTATTATTCCATTCTAGCAAGCCAAGTAATGTTGGGCGCACTACTGTGTAAACAGACAATCTTCCGAGGCTGAGTGCTGTGAAAAATCAGTGGTGTTAGATTATTCATCAAGTGCCAGACTTTGTTTCGGTTCATTACCGAGTCAGCTCTCTTGCAGCATGGTTGCTTTCTGCTTCTGAAGGTGCCAATTTCTAATTGACACACAAAGAATCATAAGCTCGTAAGGCGCGTCTTACAGAAATAGTGTATTTTTCTTTACTTGAAAAGATCATTATGTCTATTCTAATGCTGCAAAGTAACTGTTCAGGTAATAATTCAAAGTCTGGTTTCTGCTGGGATGGGCTGTACCGTTGTGTGTGAATTGTTCTTTTCATGAATTATGATAAAAGTTCTTAGAAATTCTTTAGAATGAGAGAATTTAGACAAAATCTTTAATTTGTACTTCTTTTGGATAGCATAGTTTGTAAATATATCTTCTCGTCTTTCATCACATTACCTTTTTTTTTTGTTTGTTTTTGAAGTGGTGTGCTCTTGGTTGCCGTTCATATCTTAAGTATCAGTAATCCCTGTCACTGTTTGACAGTCAGGGCGGTCTTTGCAATTAATTCGGAGGCAATACCAACTTTGAGATAACCAAAGTGAGCTTAGTCTCGTCCTAATAAAGAGATTTGTTCTTCATCAGCCTTTTTAGTTATTCAAAATTTTTTCTTTCTGCAGACCAGAAGCTATTTACGCAGCTGTAAACAGAAAGCCCAATACACAGTCTTATGCAGCAGGAGAGGGTAAGACAGCGTGAAATATGCTACTTATGCACTCTGTTTCTGCTTAATGTCATGTGAATAAGCTTAAAAACGTGAAGAGTTTCTGAGCACGCCTTTTAATGCTTGTCCAAAAGATACAGTGCAAATGTTATGAGAGTTCTAAAACAGGAACTTAAGTAAAGCTTATAACTAATTCAAGTTGAGCATAGGCCTGGGTTTTGGTTTTGAGACTTTTGCTCGAGCATTAATTTATTTCTGAAAACTTTAAATATGTCTCATACCCATAGGACGAGTTCTCTTCCTGCTGTTCTCTACTGTCTTATGCTGTACTGTAGAGACACGAGAAGGGATTTTTAGTCTTCTGAGTGTGGATCATTCTCTTTTAATCAGTAGGGAGTATAGAAAACAAATATTACTGGAGAAAAACTTGTGGGACGCACTTTCTAAGCCTTTTAATCTAGTGTATCTCCATGCTTCCCCAATTGTATTTTAATTCTGCTTGATTTTTTTCATTTTTGCTGTGTTAGTCAGATAAGAATGGTTTTAATCAGGTTTAGGTGTGGAATGTACATGCTTACTGTGAAACACAGAGGTAGGGTGGAATACTTCATGCAAGAGATGACTTTTCAAGCTGTGGTCTGCAGGCCTCTGCCGATCCACAGGATGATCATAGGGTAGTAACTCTCTCTGTGCCAAATCCATCTATCTGTACAAAGTTGCGTACCTGTAATTCAGAGTTGTAAGCGTGAGGCGAGATGTGATTATAATCCAGCAAGTAGGTAGGTTGATTCACAAACTTGTGAAGACATGATCCGTGTTATGAACACACTGATGAACGCTGATACCAAAGACAGCTTTACTTGCATCTGATGTACTTTTATCCTCCTGTCTGAAGCTATTGTCTCCTTCTTTACTCTGTTTGCACAGAGTATGTTGCGCTTTATTCATACTCAAGCTCCGAGCCTGGTGACTTGACTTTCATGGAAGGTGAGGAAATCCTAGTGACCCAGAAGGAAGGGGAATGGTGGACCGGGAGCATTGATAGCAGAACTGGAATCTTCCCCTCCAATTACGTCAGACCAAAGGATCAAGAAGTGAGTTTGTATTCTGAGAATTAACGCACGATGCTTTGTCTCAATTCTATTGTATTACTGGTATTGATATCTAGCTCTTAGCATGATTTTAAGCAGAGGTTAATGTGCTTGACAGAAGAAAAGAAAAGAAGAAAAGAAAAGCCTAGGTAGCTTGAGTGCTAAATCAGTGCTCTAGCCACAGTGTCACACTGTCTCTCTCCATACTGCATGGTATTTTGTTAAATACAGGCTCAAAATTAAAATCTCCACATGCTTTTCTGTCCTCATGCTTAAAGTTGGTGTAAACTCTGCCATTTTTATTGCACATTAAAAGATGATTGTTGTGTCTTTGTAGGCTTCTAGTAATGCTGGCAAAACTGGAACAATAAATAAGAAACCTGGTAAGTGTGTGATAACTTTTTAATATTTAGGACTGTTTCTTAAGTGACTGTGAGCATTTAGGTTCATAGCAGTGTTTTAATGGTGGCTAATGTGCTTAGCTGCAAGATACGTACCAGGATATTTCTGTGGATCTAGCTCTTATTGTAATGAAAAAATAACAAATGCCATTAATATATTATATTTTCAGAAATTGCTCAGGTTACTACTGCCTATGCTGCGTCAGGAACTGAACAGCTTAGTCTTGCTCCAGGACAGCTAATACTTATTCTGAAGAAAAATGCTAGTGGATGGTGGCAAGGAGAGTTGCAGGTAATTATCGAAGGAGAAATAATTGTGACTTCATGAATGGCAAGGAGGTGATCTTGGATTTAATTCGAGAAAACAACTAAGTATAGGGTTCTAAAAGCTGGCTAGAAAGTTATTTTCATCTTGTATAAACCATATTTGGGGAAAACCAAGTTTGTAATAAAATCTTGGGTTGCTGGGAGTTTTTGTTTGGTTTGGTTCGGTTTGGGGTTGTTTTTTTTTTTTGGTCACAGAAGATAGTAAAACTGTCAGTGAACATGTGCATGGGAGGGGGAAGAGGGATGTTGGCAGTTAATAAATTGGTTAGGACTTCATTGGTAAAACATTAAATCATAAAATTATTCTAATGAAAAAACAGGAATTCTTGGGGTTGGAAGCTAGTTTATTGTGAAGGCTGCTCTTCCCACTTTTCTCCTTTCCCCACCTGGTGATGAATTTCTAGTCCCAAGGGCTGAGGGTACTGTTACATGACGTTCTCCTTAAATCATAGTTGATACTTTGACTTCTGGAGCCCCATGGATCGTGTCCATAATAGCCTTCATCTTTGCAACCAATGCAAAAAGTTAAATCATGTTCTTATAATGTCGCTTTGTTACCCTTCTCTTTAGCTGGATCTGCAGCGTTAGCCTGAACTTAAACATTACTTCCAATACAGAATGCCTTTTCCAATATTGGGATTGAACAGCACAATAGAAAGTTCTGTCCTCTTTATATCACTTAATTGGCCTTTCCCAAGGTGTTCTACAGCCGCACACGCTCTGTTCTGAGTGAATACCCTTGTTAACACCTATCTTCCCTCTCCAGCAGTTAGAACAGGGCTGATCTAACTGTTCAGCATCTGTTTTAAGCCCAGCCTGCTTTACAGATACAGGAGGAGAAATCACAGTTGAGCAATTGCTGCACTGAGTTTCTGTGAATTAACAGCAGTGGAAAATGTATTCATAGGATGTGCAAAAAAATAAATACATACAGAAAACAATGAATAGTTTGTATTTTAAGAAAAGTAGGCCCAGTGCTGCTTCAGGAAGAAGCTTCAAAGAATCCAAAAAAAAAAAAAAAAGTGGGGAAAGGGGAACTAAGATACGTAATTATCAATTCTTGCTAGTTTGAATTTCTTTTTTTTTGTTGTAATAGAGCTCACTCTGCAGGTACTGCTTTCTAAAATCTATGCTCCCTTTTACATCCTGACTTTTTTGTGCACTCAAGTGTATTTGTTTCTTCAGTGTGTGCGAGATCCTCTTTGCCTGTGGGACTAAAAAAGCAAAGACTGAGAAATGAGGAAATTCTTTTCAAACTCTCACGTGCTGTACTAGGTAGGGAGTGACATCAAATACTTAGGCCAGGATTTTCGAAAGTAGCTTATGGTAATTGTTACCTCTGTTCTGGGTATCTCATGAGAGACTCCTTATATGATGCATAAGTAGAACGTTCATAGAGCAGATTTTCAGCCCTACAATTAAATTGTGCACTGAAATCATCAGCTGCACTTGAAAATTTTGGATGATGACATTTGCCAGAGCATATTAGAGTGGAGCTTTATTTGAATTGGGTTATTTTATCCTTTAGCCAGATTTTTTCCTGTTGAGATCTGTTTAGTATTTAGTTGGTGTTTGGAAGCCTGACTTTTTGTCTTTTGTTGGAAAAACTGTGTGAGATATTTGTTGCATTTTTTTTCCAGTCTATAGACTATTTCGTTTCTTAATCGTGTAATAACCATTTTAACCATTTACAGGCCAGAGGGAAAAAGAGACAGAAAGGATGGTTCCCTGCCAGCCATGTGAAATTACTGGGTCCGAGCAGTGAAAGAACCACATCTGCTGCTCCTTCAGGTGAAAAAAAAATGACTTTAAATTTCATTTAGAGTGTTTTATGTAACTTCTTCAATTGTTCAGATACTAGTCTGAATTACTTAACTAGCGTAATATTATCTTTGATGGCCATATCTGATTGTGGTGTCGTGGTGGAAGGTAAAGTCCTAGTCAGAATCTGGGTCTTTTGACAAGACATGTCTGTTCAGCTCTTATCCCTGTCCACGAAAGGTAAAATCTCACAACTTCTTAACCAAAAGAGTTCTTCACAGGGTCCCTCCCTAGCATGTACTATCCTCTGCATACCTTGCAACAGAAAGTCTCAGTCATGCAAAGACATTTATATCCAGAAATCTGTGAGGATCAGCAGTCCATCTTCTATGGCAAGAGCTTTTTAATTTTGCTGAATGCAGTGAAGAGCCACACTCTTCTCACTTGGAAATTCCGTGTTTCCAAGCTAGCAAGAATCTTACAGAAAACTAGCAATCATTGACAGACACCTTGGAATTACATCCACCCCTCCTTCTAAGGAGGGAGATGAAGCAGCAGATTTCTACTACGCTTTTCCATTTGAATGGCCGGGTACAAATGAGATTATTTCACAAAAAATGAGCTTTTTTTGGTTCAGCATGCTTAAATTGTGCTGTTCTCCACAGCTGTGATTTGCATATACAACAGCTTCCTGGGCATTACTGGACAAAACTTCCCTTTGACTAAAGTCGCAGCTCACAATTAGCTAATGCACATTTCCTCTGCCTTTGCCATGTTTTTCTCACAAGTATCATCTATAAGATAATAAAACTCACCTTCTTTTCCAAGCCAGTAAAAGAGATAGAAGCATACTTGATTGTATTTTAAAATGTTTAGGAGGTCAATAGATGCTATACTAACCGAATCCATTGGCTATGTAAGTGCGTAGATACATGGAGTGGAAATAAAGATTACTGCGTGGCCCAATTAAAAAAAAAGTAAAAGAGAAGGGAGGCCAGTTCCGCATCAAGATAAGATCATGTGGCATTTTTCTTATGTAACAGTGTGTGTGAAATTGTTGTTTCTTTCCTGTGGTTATGTCAAACACTGAAAAAACAGTCTTAATACTTGTGTAACACTACTCTGCTATTTTTGTTTTTTCTTGGTAGTGTGTCAAGTGATAGCGATGTACGATTACACGGCAAACAATGAAGATGAGCTCAGTTTCTCCAAAGGGCAGCTCATTAATGTTCTGAGCAAAGATGATGCTGACTGGTGGCAAGGAGAAATCAGTGGTGTGACAGGTCTCTTCCCCTCAAACTATGTGAAGATGACCACAGATTCTGATCCAAGTCAGCAGTGTAAGCAACTTTTATTTTTTATTAATTGTGTTACATTATTTCAAAGGTGCATTGCTATTCTTCTGCTTTGTGTTTGGAATTGGGAGTTCCAGGCATCAGCTAAATTTATTGGTACTTTAAATACTCTTTCTTCACATACTTTACTATAGTACTAAGTATTTTAAACACTTGTCTATTTAACCAACAAACAACAGGCACGTTACCAACCAGCCAGCGTGTGACAGTAAGGGTGCTAAGGTGACCTAAAAATAGTAGATTTGGTAGGTGTTCCCCTGCCATTAAAGATGCTGCTGTTTGATAACTGACATGACTGGGAATCAGTGCAGGCATACTGTGCTCGATCATAGAACTTGCTTGAGTTTTATAAAACATGAAAAAATGTCTGCTGTAGTCATCTTTAACTTATATTTAAACTATTGATCAGTTAAGTAAAAATAACCATAGAAAGGATAGGAGGAAGTTGCTAGCATTAGCAAGTGATCTGTCCTACCGTAAGTACACGTGTCCTGGCTCCCAGCAATCCAGCTGTCATCCAGGTCTGAGACATGATATATATCAAAACACACATTAAGCTGAAAATGATCAGCAGCAGGTTGAGAACTGAGTGCTAGAATATACACCTGTCTGATGGTGAAAGTTTTCTCTGTCTTTGGTGAAAGTTTTCTCTATCTTTTTTGCACGCAAACACAGTAAAGGCTTCTCGTGTCCCTCCCCCGCACACGTACACTGTTTTTTTGGCCCCTCTCTCCTGAGAAAATTACCACTATTTTTATTCCCTCAGCTTTTCATCTTGGGGCACTGTGATGAAACCAATTTTTATATCAACCCATGACATCAGTGGGTTTGGGAACATATCTTAATGTAAAAGTTGCTGCTCTGATATAACAAGCCTTGCCCCTTCTCTTACTCTTTTTTCCCTAGGCATCATTTGTAGTTTTCTCAGTATAAAAACATGGATCCAGAAGTCTGGTTGAGGTAGACTCTTAATAGCCTCTAGCTAGTGTGTAGGACCAGTTTGCACTTAAGATTTGATCAACATAGTTGTGTTCTTGTAGAAGTCACAAATTCAGTAATGAAGGTACAGCTTGGATTGGAAAGTTAAAATATTTTCCCTGGGTAGCTTGTTACGGTACCTGGGCAAAATACAGTATGCACCATTCTCGAGGTTTTCTTTTTAGCTAAATTACATCTGTGCTTACATTTTTGGTAACACACTGATTTTTAAAATATTTGTTTTGTTTTAATAACTCTTCCTGGTGTGGCTGTGATGTCAAAAACTTCCGCATTTAGACTGAACTTAACGTTTTTCCGATTAGGCATATCTCAGTCATTAAAATGATCCTTTGAAAGGTTTTTTTTGTTTGTTTAAATAGAGACAAAAATCTCAATTTTGAAGAAGTAGTACAGATGGGCTATAAAATTAAGATTCTGGCTGTGTATTAAAACTTTCGGAATTTTCAAACATGATAGAGATATTAGCTTATCACAGCAGGTGTGTTTCCATTTAGAGTTACGTAGCTGAGTGTGGTAAGTGCAAGATGGTTACATATACCACTAATTTTCAACAAGAAGCAGTGCTAAGATCAAGTTGTAATTGAAAGCATTTGATGTGATGATGAAGTTTTTCTCGTTGTTTGCTGATACGTCATTAGGCTGTGTTCTTCTCAGATTTCAACGTTGGGAAGTAAAAATATTTCCATCCACATCAAACTGTGGCTGTGCGCACAGAATTTTCCTTTGAAAGTACATTGAGAAAGGTCAGGCAGTGGCAGTCAGATGAGCAGATGTGCACACGAGCAGATGTGCACCAGGTCATCTGTACATCATTGTTAAACTTTTGTCTAAGAACTAGTCTGTTTGCTGTGAAGCAGATCTGCAGGTGCTTAATTAACAAAATCCGCCTGTTGGTGAATGAAGAATACGTTGATTTTTTTTCTTTTTAAATTCTCTGAGTATTTCAAATAAGCTAGTTTGTATATCTGTTTTGTGCTAGGATTTGCCACTTTTTTGTGATATTAAAACATACGCATTTGGAAACTTCAGGAAAAATCCTGCTTAAAGTCCAGAGCCTGCTCAAAACCAGCATGGCTTGTTAGCTCAAGCGCAGCACTGTGCAAATACCATCACACAGATTTCGTCTGGGCTGCTTTCATATGGGGTCAAGTCGGAGCTATAAGTTGTCTTAGCAGTAAGCTAGTGCTATACCGTTCTTCTGTAACCGGAGAAATATTTAAATACGTACTGATTGAACTTTCAAACTTGCTTGGATTTCCTTAAAATGTTGTTTGCTCTTATTTAAACGTAGTGCAGAAACTATCACTAGTATTCTTCAGAAATCACTAAGGAATTGTCCCACAGAAATGTTGATGTGGCCCTCTAGGGACCAGCTTGGAGATATGACAGAATATCATTTTAAAAATGCATTTTTATATTTTAAAGAATTGTTAATCTGAGTATTGTAATGTTTCTGTTGAAGAATAGCAGTTTTTCCCACCGTCTCTTCTAGACGGTCAAATGTAATGGTATTTGAAAGCGAGCAGGCAGATTTGCTTTACTCAAATAGGTTTGCAGCTTAGGAAAATTCTGCTTTTCCCTCAGATTTAAACTCTGCTATATGGACCACCTTTGTACCCAGAGTCTTTCCTGGGACTTACTAGTTACAGGTGTAATGGCAAACTTCCCTAGCAAAGAAGGAACTTAGGTCAGCGAGATGTTTCTTCTCTTAGGTTGCTGAAATAGCTCTCCGAACAGAATAAGCTGTGCTGACAAGATCTCTGTTCTTGTTGGTGCAGCTGCACATCCTGGCATAGGGTCTCTGCAAGGAAAAAAAAAAAATCGATGCAGGGTGTCATAGGTCTGTCAAGGGGTCTCTTAAATACAGCTGAGTCCTGGTGACTGCAGAACACAAAATACTTGAGAGTCATGCTCTCTTGGTGATCTTTAGACTTACTCATGTTTTAATGACATTTTAATAGCCCTTATTCTAATGGTTGCACAAAAGTCATCATAAAGAATAAATAAAATACGCAGGAGGTTTCAAAATATAAATAGTAAAGGAATATGCGTAATCTCACGATCTTCTGTTCTTTGTTGAGTGCTTGCTCAACCATTCAGGGTCAGATCTTTTGTGTATTGCCAGTACCTGTCTAGGACAGGTCTACCAGGTTTTCTTCCCGTTCTCCCCAGGGGGGTGTAAGGCGGGGTGGGCACGGTGCATTACCACTCTACAATTCTTCCCAATGGCCTGGTCTGGGAATAATTTTGTTATTTCGGCCAGTCCCTGTCTGCCTAAAACAGTTGCTGTTAGAAACTTGTTCTCTCCTTATTTGTTGGCTTTTTCAGCGAGACAGCTTTTTTTCATTTTGTCTTCTTACCCATGGGACCAGTTTGAGCCTTGTCCTTATGTTTTCTTTGGTTGAGATTTTCTCCCCTCAGGACCTCAGATGGAGGCAAGACAGATGCTCCAGCTACATCTGCATACTTGGTTGCTGGATGTCATTCAGTGTTAGAGATCAGTTCATCTCTCAGAGACGTTCTTGCTGAGAGCTGGGCAGCTCAGCCAGGTGGACGTACCTATGCTCAGTGTGCAGAGGCTTCTAGTTCATCTTACCTGAGGCATCTCATCTCTCTTTGTGAGACTGGTCTTTCATAGAGCTAAGTGTTGTACCAGTTCTTTCTACTCTAATGTACGTATAGTTATTGTTTCTGTTCACTCTCTTTTCTTAGCCCAGCATTGCTGCAGTTCCTCAGGCATCCAAGTTACTCCTTCAGGTGCTCAGGTGTGAGCTCCAGGCAGTCCCCATAGCCTGATAAGCACCTCCTTCCCTCATTGAAACCTGCCCGCTCTGCCTTCTGCCAGTGCAATGGCAGAAGTTGGTTAGACTGGGAACAGATCGTCTCTCCGTAGGCTGCTCTTGATATGTGTATGATGACGATATGAATTTCCTTAGGTACAAACTTGATGTTTATAGTAATACCACTAGGTCGACCTCATTTTTTTCCTCCCCAAACCTTACTTGTAGATGTGTCATGTTAGAGACGTGAGGCAAGTCCTGTCCTTTCAACAAGGACCTGTATTTCCAGAAGTTTATCTCCATGCACAAAAGATCATTAGTAATTCCTATCCACCACTGTCTAATGAGTGAAGCTGACCGATTTTCAAGGGTGTTTGTAGTGAAAAAACAACTTCTGAACTGACATGCTCGTGGCAGGTGCATTTCTGTGTCTATTTACGGACAACACATTTTGAAGTTCTCTAGTTATTGCCAGGTAACTCCTCTCTATGATTATGGAGTAAGAGTTCATGGTATCAGTGGCTTTGAGGTGTTGCATGTTGTAGGTCCACATTCATTTTTTTTTTTAATACATGAAGATTAATAATTTATTCTAAGATTTTACTCAACAGCTCCAGAATTTTACCCCTCTTACCAAGGATCAAATGCGAAGTCAATCCCTTAGCTCACAGTGACATAGTCCTTTTGTATTTCTAAAACTATTCGGTGAATGTCAGTCAGGCTTGATAAGCTTCCAGGTTGAAATCCTGGGGTCTGGAATAGTCTCCGGGTTGCCCACAGGGTGTGCGCAGCTGCAGCCCACGTCCTACATCTGCCTTTAACCTGACTTTGCAGCGCCTCTTCTCGACCCTGTAGACCTTGGTTTCTGATGGCTCTGTTGAGTGATGTGGTACCTCCTACTTCATGGACACATATTACTAGAGACAGGGTTTCATTTCTTTTCAGGCTTTGAACAGAGTTGAACAGGTTAATTTTTATGTGCCAATATGAATACATCCCAGTGAGGCTTTTCTTTACAAGTGTAGTTTTTATCTGATTTTCTAATGTCTCGTTACAAGTTTCTCAGGAGAAATCCTGGCTTTGTTGAAATCTCAGGGAATTTTGCCATTGCCTTTAAAAAAACCTTTAGGGCTTGACCTTGTGTTGTTGAGTCTACATAACAGAAATCTTCCTTGGGAAGAAACTTTCTTCTTCAAGTGAATGAGCTACAAGTGTTTTTCAGAGTCAGTGATGGCTGGTCGCAAGTACTTAAAACTGTGTGTGTTTATAAATATGAAATTGCAAGAGTAGAAGCTCATGATGTCTGTTTTCAGAAAGCTGAATGTTAGTCATTCCTTTCTGACCTTTTTGGTGTTGTTCTGTCTTTGTCCATAGAACTCATGTGTTTCGCTCTTCAAACTTATGTTCATTTTATCCTTCATTTTTTTTTGTTTTTTTTAGGACCCAATGTTGTCTTCCAGTGTGAAAGCACCTCAGAGACCCACTATCCAAGTTTGACTGTAGCGTGGAGGCAGGGTGGCCAGCCCTGCTCACATATCTCTGACACAATCCTTTTGCTTCGTTTGAACGTTAGATCCAGTCAAGAAATTAGGTTTTTGTGGGTTTTCTTATAATCGACAGTTACAGTTGATTTGTAAAAGCAGAAAGGATAGTGGGTCTTTGTGTGGCTTTCACTGCTGTTCATTCTTGTTTCCTTTAGTATTTTTCTTTGGTATTGATAATCGTAGATCATTAGCATGCACATCAAGTTATCGTTTGCATGGTGGGATTGCAGACACACAAAGACCCACTATTTGCACAGTTTATCTGAGCTGCTTTGGATGGGCAGTTGTGTTCTTTTAATGTTGTAATGTACATACGTTGCAGAATTAAAATGTTCGCTGATTACTGTTCTAATGGACTTGATTTAATCTCTCACATATTGAGCTTTTAAAATTGGCAGCCTACAAGGCTCATCCAGAAAACAAACCCTACCTGTCTCTGCTGCTGATAGTCACTGTGATTACAAACATGCTACAAGATCTAAGATTTAGATCTGGTGCAGTCCATTCAGCCTTTTAATGCCCTTTTAAACTGGGGAAAGAACTATTAAGCATAGAGTGGAGCCTATTTTAATTTTTGTCTTCCTTTACAGTAGTACTACAGCAGGAATTCAGGTTGTTTTGGCTCGATATGTTCTATCCCTAAACAACCTCCTTCCTTTAAATACCTTATTCTGATAATTCATATTTGCTTTCAGTTTGGGCAAACAGCAAACGTGTACTCTAGCTACTGCCGTAGGTACTTAGACAGCCTCTGTGCTGCTAGACCCTTGCCCTGCCCCTTGTCTTCATTAAAGAGTTAACGGTACTGAATAGTGTTTTCATCTGGCCGCGGTCTGCAGTGACTTAAAGTAAGTACTATCTGAAAGCTGCTGCTCTTCTTTCTGTTACATAAATCAGCAGCCTGATACATAGGTAACCTCGATAAAGAGAGGTTGCCAGAAAAGAAACCCTGACAGACACCGGGAGCTGAAGGCAGAGCTTTTGGGTTTAAAAACGGAGGTATCCTCCTCAGCTCAAAAGTGGTCCTTGAAGGGACAGTGACGGCCTGTCAGCAGTGGGGTGCAGTAAAGGGGCCCACGTTTTATTAGTCTGGGGGGAGGGAGGGACCAGGACTTCAGGACTATAACCCTGATACCCTTTAAATAAAAGGATTAACTTTGTAGCAGACTGCTTGTCTGATTAAATAGTTCTGTGCTCCTGTAACAACAGGAGAGATCTCGTAGACACAGTACGTAATTTAGTTGGTTTCCTGAACTTGGTTACAAAACAGCAGAGGTCACTTATGCAATCAGAAATGTTTACAAAACACTGTTTGTTTACTACATACATACACACACACACACACACACACACACACATATATATATGAATGTTGTGAAGGTACTATCAGGAAAAGGTTAGTCCAGTTGCAGAGATTTAAAAGCCTTTCTCCAAAACTTCTATAGAAGGAGTGAGATGTTATGTATTTAATATACTTGATCAAATAATGTATATGTGCCCTTTAGTTCAGAGAGAGATCTTCTGTGCAATATGGACTACAGCAAATGTGCCTACATAAAACTCCAAGTGGATTTTTATTCTGGATGTACTTTGTCTAAACCAATATTTTGTTATGGAATGAAATCGTGTTATTGTAGGCAAATAATGTGCTAGATAATTCCTCAAGTGTTCTAGCTGACTTGATTTCCTTATGAAACTACATTTTAAGTGGTTCTACTAAAATACACTGATCACCCTGAATTGCCTTCTCTGAATTTCTGACTTTGTTTAATACAGGCTGAAGTGTGTGGTGCTACACCCGTGGCATCAAGCAGTCACTTACTGTAGCCTAATAATTAGGTGATCTTAGAAATTATCCCATTCCTGAAAAGCACTGTTAACCTGCGGGATTTGAGCCAGACTGACTTCCCGATGTCCAGTGACAGTTTTCCTTGAATGCCAAATTGCTCCTAATTGTCTTTGCAAAAAATGAAAACCAACTTCACGTCCTGTCTGGGGTGTTCTGGGAAACAGCTACATGGCATTTTCCAAAACCAGCTGGCATTCTACCCATGTTTTAACCGACACGAGTGGAGGTTAGGGTAGTATTAGGTGAAGTTTCACACAAGTAGTGTGAGATACACAGTTGGGTACATAGATATGAGCACTGAGAATTACTGAAACAGCTTCCCCTCGGTTTGACCTGATGAGTATTGAAGTGAAGCATTTGGGGCTTTCACGGTTACAGTTCCATGTTTCAGTGTTACCTGAGTACGCGCTAAATTCTCTAACTGTAATAACGATGATAATAATAATACACCGTAATAATGCTGATTGAAAGAGACGTAGTCCCTGCCTTCGGTATTTCTCTCTACTGCACAAGTCTGCCTAACGCAGCTCAAGCACAATCACCCGAGAGCTCTGCTCTCCTTCGCACACTGGTGCGGGAAGAGTTGTATACATACAACAGATCATCGATAGGAAAGACGATGCCGAGGATGTATTTAAGGCAAGATTATTTTAAAATAATGGCCTGTATCACTGAAGCAGTGTAGCTAATAGAAGCTGGGTCTACATCAGGCTTTTTCTTTCAAAAATGTTACTTTTTCTCTGGTTGTGTGCAGTCCAATCGCTTGTTGATAAAAGTCCATAGACTTGGGTTCAGCTGTCATCCCAGCCAGCCGCATAAAACTAGCCTTGACACGTTCATCCCTTATTTGGGTGAAAAAGGTTGGCTTTGGAACTAAGGACAAGGTGGAAAATAGAGTTATTTGTTGAACTGATGGTCCCCAGTGAAGAGCTGAGAGTCTAAATGTTGCTCAGAGCCACACAAGGTTAACAGTTAAAACTGAAGCCAACCAGGAAAGCAAAATATGATGTTGCCTGCAGCGTAGCCCTTGCTTAATATTGTTTCCTGTGGGCTGGCAGAGCATAGGGGCCATGGTGTAACTGAGGGTACCAATGTAAACGATGCTGTAAAGGCACAAGACCAGGTATGGAAACGCTTCCTTGTTTTGTAACTGTCTAGTTTGCATAACGGACTAACGACCTGCAAAAGCGTAGTTTTACAGAAGCTTAGTTTACAGAGCTGAGCTCCTGATCCAGCGATCAGATCCACGCAGGAAAGGTCTGGTGCCGCCACCAGGACCCGGCTGCAGGGCTGGGGTGTGCGAGTAGTCGGTGATGGTGAAGGGCCGTGAAAGCATCCAAAGCGCTGTCGTAACGCCAGTGTTAATCACGTTACATTTTAGGAGTACAGAAGGCGTAAAGCTCCATCAGAAATGTTACACGCTAAAAATTGAAACGTCTCCTGCCAGTCATTGAATATTTGTGCCATCTCGCTGCTTGGTCAGATCGTATCCCTGTGTGATTGTCTTGAGTCGGGTTGAAAACACCTGTAAATAAGTCTGCTTGTAGGAACACCGACAAACCTTGGCCTGTAGCAGTGTTGGGAGCTGCTGCAGGGTCGTGCTACTTAATGTAATGAACGAATAAAACTGCTGCGTAATGGTGTGTGCTGCCTTAAAATCTCTTCTGTTGTTCTTTTCAAGCTAGAGTGTTAGTGTTTGGGGATGGTTGTTAAGGCACGCAAATGCAGGCTATGCTTAGCATGAGGCAATTGTTCATCTTTGGTTTTAAACAAAGTTGTAAGATAACTATGCAAATGTATTTTATTAAAGGGACACATAAAAGGATCTAGTTTGTCTGTTGTGGTTTTTTTTTGTCCATCTGGGGAGGATCTTTTCCCATCTGAATAGCTTGGTACGAGCATTATGTTACCTGGCTCCGTGATGGAGCGACTTGATTTTGCTTTTTAGCTCTTGAAAATTGAATTATAAATTCCTCCTGTTGTAGCAAAGAGAGTATACTGCATTGCCTGATTTGGGGAGATGGGATCACAGTTTATTAAGTTTCCCAGAGCCTGATGGAAACCGGCCTTTCCACGGTGGCAAATTTCTTGGATTAGTTCCTTTCACAGGTTTCAGCAGGCACAGAGGCTGCTGTGGCACAGAGGCTGCGGTGGCAGGAGAACGTTGCAAGTGAATTAGCCCTGTGTGTGCCAGCGGAGAGTGTAAAATGGCTATGGGTGACGTCCCGTGATACCATCAGTCTGTCCTCTGGCTGTACTGAAGGGTCTGGTTTAATGCCGGCCCACGGTACTTAAGGTGAGATGTAGTCTTTCTGTGGTAGCCTGGGAAAACAGAGGCAGGCTAATACAAGCGGGGGAAAAACAAACAAACAAACAAACAAACAAACCCTTATTTGCTTTTTCCAGCCATCTCAACTGGTTTGAGCTAAAAAAAAACCAAAAAAACAAAATTAAAAAACCAAACCAAACCAAAAACCCACACACCCCCAAAAAACCCCCACGGCCCTAAACAAACCAAGCTATTCCCTTACAAATGCAATTCACGTAGGCCACCTCTACCCCTACGTAGTCTTCACTGGTGACCCAGAGCAGCGATGCCTCTGGTACAGGTGGATCCTTCAGGACAAGTGCCTGGGCTCCTGTCTGAGGCTTAAGATGTCTTTCCAGAGCTGTCGTTTTTAATATGTTTTTTCATTGTTCCTTGAGTGAGGAGGTTCGTTGGGGAAGGGGACAAAGCGCTCGGTGCCCAAGCAGATCTGGGCATCTTTGGCAGCCTTTTATCCATCTGGTTTTTACCTCACTTCTCTGGATTTGGCTTTTAAGTGAAGAATTTTAATTCACTCGCCCTTTTTTAACAAAGTAAAAAAAATGGAAATTTTTCAAAATACCGCTAGGTCTCATTCATCTTTCTTTCAGTGGAGGATTTCTGTTCTTCAGAAAGTGTCATTCTTCCCTTTGAATGTACTCAAATCCAAAACATGTCAGTAATTGGAAAGGTTCTCTCCCCCAGCCCCCCCTGTTTTTCAGGCATTCAAATCTCCTGCGGAGGAGAACATCTTTTGACTGTGAAACTCGGTAGTTTTTCATGCGGGGTGAGTTATGTTAGTGGGAAGAAAGTATTTCTTGTTCAGGTATATTTGGAGAGGGAAGTATAATTTTAACCGTAACTTTAGAGACGGGAGTTTCCTGTTTACAAACTCTCCAGCTTGTTCTACCCTGCCCCTGCGAGACAGCCGCCTCCTCGCCTTGGGGAGCAGGGTCTGTCACGGAAGGTACCGCAGCTGCGGGGGCATCGCTCTCCTGCCATGCCCCGAGTGTCAAAGGTACCGGCCACCCACGGCTCGCTCCGTGAGATGTTCTTCTCCGCAGGGAGCTTGGCGGATCGAGCCCCGGGTTGTCCAAACAGCCGGGCGGTACCCTGTTCTTGGTGGAAGAGGCAGGCTGGCTCGCCCTCCAAAAGCAATGTAAACCTCTTATTGGGCAACAGAGGGAGGGGACCCCCAGCGTGGGCGGCCAAGATTCCCCTCTGCAGGTGCCCCCGATCTCCCACTGCTTTTCATGAGCTGGATGGGGAGCTTGGGATGAAGCTTCACAAGACAGAAGCCAAACCAACAGCGCTCTGCTGCCAGAAAAGGCAGTTTTACTGCTTCCACGCACATTCCTGGCCGCTAAACTAGCAGAAAACCACTGTTTTCTTTTTTCCCCTCTCGGGATTCATTTGGTGCCAGGGTGTGAGGTGGGAGTCAGATAAGTGCCAGAATCCATGCAAGGAAAGGAGGGAACAGGAATGCGGGAGGAGAATGGGTAGAGATGCAGGTCCGCCCGTTCCGTGCCGGCGAGCCCAGGGGTTGCTATGGCCACTTTGGAAAAACAGTGGCAAATGCAGTAGGTAGGTGGTTTTTTTCTCTGTCTCCTTCGCCTTTCTTCCCTTCAGATCCAAATGCCTGAATTCACCCTCTAAAATCAGATCTGCATAGTATGTGGATTGCATAGTATGTTTTTATGCCAGTATCATCAGACCCATCAAAATTTGGGGCGTTTTCACTAGTGCTTATTTAAATATAAAATAGCACTCACCCGTACATCCCAAAAGCAGACAGCCCAAATACAAGGTTAGTGCAGGAGCCGGTTAATTCAACTGCATTTTTATATGCGATAATGAGCTTATAAACCAAATCTATTTCAGGTGCATAAAAAAGGCCTGTCTTCCTTCCAGTGTTTGCTTCAACTTCAAGTAGGCAGGATGGGGCAGGCGCAAGTCGGAGCGTGTGGGCTGCTCTAACAGCTGTGACACAAGCAAACAGCAACAGGAGCTGCGGTCCGCCCCTGCTTCTGTTGCAGGAGCGTACCTTGCGGCAGAAAAGAGAACCGCGTGGTCAAAGCGGAGACTTCCAAATCTGAACAAATAAAGTCTGGTTACTGTGCAAGCCCTTGATTATCCTAAAATTTCATGTCTTAGGAACCAGGTGGGCTTAAACTCGGTCCTGTACAGGCTGAAGAATAACGCTAGAATCCAGAAGTAGCACGCGTTGGCCACAGCCAGTCTCGATGGATTAAGATACCAAACTTCATAGGAATCACTTTGATCTGTAACTTTACTCCTTTTTCTCATCTTATTTTGGCCTGATTGTAACTTTGGGAATAACTAAGGCCAGAAGCAGCATTCTACATGACTGAAAGAGCTGCAATCCCAGATCTCTTCATAAAAAGTGGCATTTTTTCAAATCTTGCCAGAAAGCTTAAGATCTGTGATTCTCCTTAGGGGTACAGAACAGAATTGAAAAGTCCTGATCGTAAATCTAGCTATCGCCTTTACTGTTCTACTCCTTTGTGTTGTTCAAAGGGTTTCCGTGTTAAAATACTTCGAATGGTATCATAAAACTTCATTTGACAAGCATTTCTCTCTTGCGGAAGGATGCTGCTCCTTCAGAGCAGCTTGATGCCCGTGCAGCAGGCAGCACACGAGCCCGGGAGGTTCCCATTAGGCCACTGTCATATCACGTTTGGCCAAATGTTTAGTGTTTCTTTGGGGTTTCTTCCCAAAAAAATTTATTACTAACTCATTTTCATTTCATTATTTAGAGCAGCCTTCCCATAAACAGATCTATACATGGGCAGTGAATAGAATGAAGTCACATCCCAGCGTCCTAGATGTGTTAGGGTGACCAGGGAGACGCGGCCCTTCGTGCTGTAGGTCACGCTGCCTTTCACACCACCTGTAAAAAAGTGTCGTTCCTCTAGAAATGCCGGATCTAAATGAGTCCCTGCGATGTCCTTTCTGCCATCCTGCAAAATCCACACTTCACGTTGTATTAAATCCGATGCCATCACATCAAGTGGTAGATGTATGTTCTCAAACGCTCTGTAATTGTTTCTTTTTTTATATTTCCCGCCCCCGCTACTCTGCAGTACTCTGCCAGCATGTGATGGCTTCCAGAGGGGTCAGAGTTTGGCTTTCTGTGCTCTCCTTTACCCATCTAAACATATTCACCGCTTTGTTTTTACCAGTTTTTGATTTGGTTACTACATTTCAAACGTTGTTGTCACGCTAACACATATACAGTAGAGAAAAAGCATGTTATTACAGAAAACTTGGGGTTTGTGTCATTGAATGTCTGTGTGTTCCTGTGCATGGTTTTGATTATTCATACTTGATGTATAAAAATAATTGAACATATTTCAGGCTCATTTTGTTTCTAAACGAGAAAAAAAAGTTGTGCGACTGTGAAGTTACGCAACTATAACGTTAGGCGTTATAACTTTACAAATTTGTACTGGTGGGTTGTATCTTCAATTAATAACCAGGGCAGAGTACTTTAGAAACGGGGCGGAGATTAAAGGTGCGATGTCGTAAGTCAGGCCCAGCCACATTCTAGATGACATCACCTCACAAAAGACATTGCATAAGGTAAGAGAAAATCACGGTTTTGAAACGGTGTGGCAGAAAAGGAGAAGAGATGAGAACAATCACGAGACAAATGGAGTGGCAGGAAGTCAGGAATTCTTATTCTGCATCGCAGTACCAGCGCAAGGGATGTTCGAAGAAATAAAAAGGTGACAGACTGAAAAACGACATAAAGGCGGGAGGGGGTCGATCGCTGCCTCACCGGATTTTAAAACCTGCTGTGGGCAGTGCTTTACCACTCTGTATATAGTCCGAACCGCAGGCTGGTGTATGTTGATGCAATTTTGTTAATTCATCAGATCTGATGGCCTGAGCGGGATCTAAACTACTGGCTTCCTTCTTGTAGGGTGCGCTGATCTCCAAAGCCTTGACACGATGCAACCGACGGAAAGGAAAAGGCAGGGCTACATTCACGAACTCATTCAGACGGAAGAAAGGTATATGGACGATCTTCAGCTCGTCTTAGAGGTGAGATGTCTTGGATGTGAAAATGCATTTGGAAGAAGCACACCTCTGTCCTACTGAATGATAGCAATAAAGGGGTTCTTAGGAATCGTGAAATGCTGGAGGAAGAAAATGAGGTTGCGTGAGCACCTCCCTTTCTAGCGAACGTTATGTGGTTGTCCACCAGGCAAAACCATCGTGTTGTGAAAGCCGTTGGGAAGACCTTCCTGTTCTCCAAATCCTGTTCTTAGGTGTTCAGGCTCGGTGTAAAGACGATGGGCTGGCCCGGGTTGTCTGGCAAAGCTGCGCAGGCTCCTGACGGAAGCTGTATAAGCACCATAAAAGTTTACTGTCTGCCATCGTCTCCCATTTTATTTCTGGAAGCAAGAGCAGCTCGCTAGGCGGGGCAGGAACTGGCCAGCATTAGGTGGTCCTGGGCGCCTGACTTGACCTCTGTATATAAAACAATTATGTGGTGAAGTGTTAAAGGTGTTAAACAGACTGAGTTACGCAGGCGTTCTCCTGTCCAGAGGTGCTGTGCCGAGGGTCCCTGAAAGAAGCTGGAGTTCTGCAGGCAGGTTGGCTGTGAGTGCTCTGGGTATGGGGATAGGTGCGATGCGTAGGTGTAATTTGTGTAGCAGCTGACTCTGAAATCGTGGGAATGCTCTTCTGAACAGTCAGCCTGCAGGTCCCAGTGCTTGTCCCTGCTTCACAAATGGTGATGCCGGTGTCAGAATGAGGTCACACGCTTAGGAAAACCAGTGACAGCTGTCACAAGTGCTAGTAAGGAATTGCTTTCAACTTCTCCTGAGAAACTGGACACTGAGCATTCAAAAAAAGCAAAATCACTGCTAGGCTAAACAAGAAGCTGAGCTGCTTTTGTTTCTGAAGACTTGCTCACCTTTCTGATTTTTTGACTGCAGGTGTTCCAAAAACCAATGGCTGATTCGGGCTGTCTCACAGAAGGAGAAATGGGGCTGATCTTTGTTAACTGGAAGGAACTCATCATGTCAAATACAAAGTTACTGAAGTGAGTACTTACCCACATTTTTACGTTTCGTCTTTATTCTCTTGTTCCCTTCCGCAGGAAGTTTTCTGGATTTACAGTAAATGTTTCTGTCCTTCCTGATGCCTTCCTGTGCACACATGCATTCAGAACAGCTAAATGCATTCAGACTGCCTCACAAAGAAGGAGTTGTTACGAGAGGTGGGAGGGAATAGACAGCAAGAACAGATGTACATTTGCTATAATATCTTAGAAACAGAGCCTACACAAAAGCATGTGCACGGGAGGCGTTCTTGCCAGTTTTCTGCAAAGCAGCCTTCTGTTCTCTAAAAATAAACTTTGGAGAGACAAAGCGGCTAATAATTCATTGAAGTGGGGTTCTGGTTGAATGTGGAGATTGATGCCGATTGTCCCAGGAACCTCCAAGGAGAGTCTGAGTCCCGCAGACCCCATCAGGCAGCTGGCTCAGCTCGGCGCGTGGTGCCGGTGGCTTACTGGGGGTTCAGGCTGGATGCTGTGCCGCCGGGAAGCGCCCGTGCTGCGTAAGGGAATTCACCTCGCGGGCTTGCGTCCTTTCAGAGATGGATCTTGTAAGGATCTTGATTTCGGCCTCGCAGACTTGGCAGCAAAGCTGGATGGTGATTTCTTTCCTCTTCAGAGCCTTGCGAGTGCGTAAGAAAACAGGAGGAGAAAAAATGCCGGTGCAGATGATTGGGGACATCCTAGCAGCAGAGCTCTCTCACATGCAGGCCTACATTCGGTTCTGCAGCTGCCAGCTTAACGGAGCTTCGCTGCTGCAGCAGAAAACTGATGAAGATGCTGATTTCAAAGACTACTTAAAGGTATCTTATTCAGTAGCTTTTGTGCCTTCTCCTTTCCTCAACGACAGGACGCCAACCAGATCAAAATAACCCAGAAGAGTAAAATCTTCAAAATAGCGAAGAACCTCCTAATGTGTATTTATATGATGACCATGGTTAGCACTGTGTATGCTTTTTATTTCTATACCTGTCTTTCTCTCTAGCTAATTTATTACTCCATTTCCTATTCCATTGCTCGTTACTTCAGTGTAACGAAGCTATGGTGCTGGTGTCTGCACCTTCCCAAAAATTCATGTTGTCAGAAAGGAGAAGAGTCCGTGGAGCTGAAATAAAAAAGCTGTTGTTATGAACACGCTTGTAATTCAGTGTCTGAACGGTGGGGTTGCGGCCGGGGCCAGAGGTGTGCCGTGAGCATCACAGGCAGGCACGCTGCAGAAATAAATAAGGAATTGCTGCCGTACTGCAGGTGATGAGGTGGCTTTGAGGCTATGAAAGGAGAAATGCCAGAACTGTTGACATCAGGCGTTTGTTTCTTTCATTGCTTTGGGTTTTTTTTCAACCTGAGTGGAGCCTGTAATGTCAAATAGAAGCTGGAACAGTTTTGAATGTAAGGATTCTGCATGAACAATGATCCCACGGCTTACGCTGGCAAAGCATCTGAGTACAATGACAGCGCTGGCTTTCCTGTCTGTTCTAGATACAAGTAGTGTTTGCTTACCAAAAAATGTATAAGAATTCTGGGAATGCCTGGAAAAATGAATCCGTTCAGACAGTTTTCAGTTTTCAGTGTGGTGAGGCAATTCTTTCTTGATGAGTAATGCAATGTCTCTGTTAAATCTCTGGGCTGCACCACAGAAACTTGCCTTGGACCCTCGCTGCAAAGGAATGCCCCTCTCCAGTTTCCTCCTGAAACCTATGCAAAGAATAACCCGCTACCCTCTGCTCATAAAGAGTGTGAGTACCCTAAGTGAGGTTTTGTAGGTGAATGCTTTTGGGTTTGATCTCGATAGCAAAAGCAAAAAAGCCTTATCCCTTTATGGGGATTTCTCTGAGAGCGTGGAGTAGTACCTGTGCTTACCTCTGTTTTGATCTTGTTTTCTCCCCATTTTGATCCATACCAGATTCTAGAGAACACTCCAGAAAATCACCCCGATCACAGTAACCTCAAGCTTGCCTTGGAGCGTGCGGAGGAGCTGTGCTCTCAAGTGAACGAAGGGGTGCGTGAGAAAGAGAACTCGGACAGGCTGGAATGGATACAGTCCCACATCCAGTGCGAAGGTCTTGCTGAGGTAGGCGCGTTGATACGTTGTACGGCGGAGAGACTTTTCCAAGTAATTTCAGAAAGGCCCGGTGGGGTGGGGGTCCTTGCCCATATCCGTTACTGGAACGTGATCCACTGCTGAGCTCTTGGCAGAGAAGCTTTTATTAAATTCTACTTGCAGCCATAAAGTGATGAGGCCTTGGTTTTGCATGATTTTGCCAGTGGAGAAATCTCGGTTTATCAGCTTAAAACTGATACCGTTTAAACGGTTAAATGAACAGAAATAAGTCTTATCTCTGAAGTTCTCCTCGTGCTGCCTTTGGGCGAAGTCAGGCATTACTATGTGGAATTTCGCTTAGTGTGTGTTTCCCAGGGTTTTCCTTCACGCAGAAGGGGCACAGAAGCCCTCAGTGCCAGATCCTCAAACGTATGGGGGGTTCAGGCTCCTGTACCTTTCAGGACAGCCTTCAAAATGAGGTGTTGTGACAGTTCTCCCCTGGCTGCGTAAGGAACCAGGGCTTGACGGGCCCAGAAGGTCTGTCCTAGTTCCATCACCGAACCGTGCACCCGTAAGAGGTGACCTGACTGCTGACTCTGCAGGCACTTAAACGCAGCTTCTGGACAACAGAAAAGTGGCCATGAGGTAAATGCCTTCATCCAGTCAGACTCGTGTGTATGTTGTCGGTGAGGCTTAAATCTACTTTAAGTTGGGAGTAGTGCTGGTACCACGGCAGATCATCAGTTTCCTTTCTCTTCATTTGTAACTGAACTCATTAACAAAGCAGAAGAGGATTTTGAGCAGCTTGAGCAATCTCCACCGCGAGGAGGAGCAGGAACTGATGTCTGCATTAACTTGCTGCTGCTAATGGGTTTTGTCTCTCCTAGCAACCGGTGTTCAACTCCCTCACAAACTGCTTGGGACCACGGAAACTCCTGCACAGTGGCAAGCTGTACAAGGCCAAGAGCAGTAAGGAGCTGTATGGCTTCCTTTTCAATGACTTCCTCCTGCTCACCTACATGGTTAAACAGTTTGTCTCTTCCGGCTCCGACAAACTCTTCAGCCCCAAATCCAACTCCCAGTTCAAAATGTACAAAATGGTGAGTGAATCAGGGTGCCCCGTGGTCCTGTTGATACAGTGGGACCAGGCTGCTGATGAGGAATGCTGTTCCCCCTGCTGGGATGAGCCGCCTGGCCCTGGCTGATCACCTGCTGTCGTAGGGGTCTGTACTGGCAGCCGACGTGCACAAATGCCGTTTGGCTTAGTCCCCGGAAAAGGACAGGCTTCCGTGTCTCGGTTTAATAACTGCTTCTGTCCACACTGAGGTGAAAGGGCAGCAATAGCATCGTGCCTGAGCAGCTGAGCGGGAGCCTTGACTTAAGTTTGCACAAGTTCCTGCATCACAAGCAAATACTCGTCCTTCTTTAGAAAACAGTAAAAGGTGCAAAACTTTAGTTTCTCTGTCCACACAGTGCGTGTTCTCCAGATTTTGGAGTTGGGGAGATAAGTTTAAGTGTCAGGGCTGCTTTCCAACAGGGCACCTGGGAGATCTCCAGGACTTCCAAGCTCCACACTGCAGCTCTGCTTGCGCAGTCCTGCCCCTTTCACAAAGCTCTTCATCTAAGACGACAGAATGGGCTCTATCGCCAGGGTAGTTTTTCTCTCAGTCCTTTCTCACATCCTCTATACGGTGATCTGATTGTTCGTCCTGTGTCCTACGACTTTCATTTTCCCTACAGTAAAACAATGTATTTAAACATCCTTGTAGAGTTTCCACTTATTATCAGGGTGACGCTGCCACAGTGATGTTTGCTTTTCTTGCAGCCTGTTTTCCTGAATGAAGTCCTAGTGAAATTGCCCACAGACCCTTCAAGCGATGAGCCAGTTTTCCACATATCACACATTGACAGAGTTTACACGCTTAAAACTGACAACATTAATGAGCGGTGAGTAGTGAAAATGCAGATGTGAGCTTAAACTTCTTGGCTATAGGCTGTTTCCAGTGAGCAGACATGGGAGTCTCCGAGTTCAAGCACAGGGTTTAGTCTCCCGGTCACAAAATAAACTCGTCTGACTCTCATTTGAATTACAACTTTTCTCTCATGTTGTTCTGCTTGTGCAGCAGCTCTTGCAGTGGAATCCAGAGTCTCATCTAGTGCCTCGCGATGTTACGGTTGTGTAGAATAGTTTCGGGCTGCAAAGTCCAGCATCCCATAGGATTCTTCTCCAGTCCTCGTCAGTCTTTGATGTGACCTGGCAGTCTTTAAAGAAACAGCAGCTCCACTTTCATTGATTTAGTCTGATGTGGAAATGTGGCATAAGATTAAATCCAAAAACTCCATCGCTTTAGTCCTTGAACTAACTTGATTCGTGATGCCTCTGAAACCCAGTGAGGGGCGGGGGGGAATGGCAAAAGAGATGGGGGCAGAGCCGCTGATACTGAGGAGTGTCCTGCCTGTGGTATGGCCCTGACCATAGGGATTGCTCTTTGCAGCACTGCCTGGGTCCAGAAAATCAAAGCAGCGTCAGAGCAGTACATCGAAACGGAGAAGAAGAAACGTGAAAAGGCTTATCAAGGTACCTCCCGGCTTCTGTATTTCCCTCTCATCCACCCAGACGCGTGGCAGGGCCTTTTCTGGAGGGTGCCACAGTGTCTGTGTAGGATCTATCCAGATCTATTGCCAGTTTTTACGGTTGCAACCAATCCATTTATTTCTGCCTTCTCTGTTCCCAGCTCGCTCACAGAAGACCTCAGGAATAGGACGCTTGATGGTGCACGTGATTGAAGCGACAGAGCTAAAGGCCTGTAAGCCCAATGGTAAGTGAAGAAAATAGCGTCAAATCACTTTTATTCCTGCAGCGTTTGGAAAGGCTTGCTGAGAGGAGTTTGGTGATTTGAGAAGCATTGTGGATTCAGCTACAGCTTCTGGATGAATTAGCCATCACTTAGTTTCAGAGGACCGAGTGAAGAAGCAGCTCTGTGCTGCTCTAGGATGTAGGGATTGCCCGAGCCACGTCTTCTAGACAGCAGCATCCGTGTGTGTCCAAGCAGCCTCCAGAGGGGAAGGGAGGTTTCTGCGCTGCAGAGGTGTTTCACTGCTTGTTCTGTGTTTAGGGAAGAGCAACCCGTATTGTGAAATCAGCATGGGCTCTCAGAGCTACACTACGAGGACCCTGCAGGACACCTTGAACCCCAAGTGGAACTTCAACTGCCAGTTCTTCATTAAGGATCTGTATCAGGATGTCCTGTGTATCACCATGTTTGACAGAGATCAGTTCTCACCCGACGGTAAGCGTGAACATTTGTTTTAGGAAAAGAGCACTTTTTTGTGACTTGGGGTACACAGTTCCTCACCAGCAGTTCCAAGAGCCTGTAGGTATGATTGCTTCCTGAGAAATGTTGTGTAAAACAACGCCTCCTTACTCAAGAGGTTCAATAGCCCTCCAGAGCCGGCAGCTATGGGCAGCCAGATTTCATCCTACTCTGGCTTCTGTATCAGACGCAGCATTATTATTTTGTCAGACTGGGGAGACAGAGACATTGAAAGCACAAGTTTTTCTCTCTCACTATAGGTGATGCCCAAAAATAAGGTGCTAGGTTATATTTGCACAGCAACAGCTCGATAAGCTTTCTTTTTCTGCTTGGAAACGGAACACGTTTTTGGCAGTCGGTAGCTTCTAGTTCTCTTTAAAAGGTTACGTGCTCTTTCCGGGCTCTGACAGACAGTTGATTGTTTCACATTTGCAAGGTACTGCCTTGACCCGAGTTGCCCCATGTGTAACTATAGCTCAGTCTTTTCTCCTGCGAGGTAACGTGACTTTGCGAGGCTGCTTCTCCCCGCTGGACAGCTGAGCCTCTTGTTTTCTCACTTCATGGTAAACTTTTTAATGCACACCCCCCGACACGTGCGCGCACACACACACACAGAGATGTTTATGTATGAAATGGCCACAGAGAGGGTATATAGTTTCTGAATAGGACTGTAAACCTACGAGTGGCAGTAGTTGTTCAAGGTCATTGTTCTTGTGAAAAGAATGATACATAAGCCTAATTAAAAGTTGGCTGAGCCAAGATAGTTGAATTATTTTTATTGTCTTCATAGCACCGCAGCTGACTTGTAAACAGGCTCCATCACTGCACTCTGACTTTCCAGCTCTAAGACAAAACATTTGAAATTGTGTTTCTGAAAGGTAACTGTATTTTTAAAGCTCTTAGGTCAAACTGTGACATAAAGGCATGTTTTCCATCCTAATTCCATAGCATTTTTGCCTTCTAAAAAGACCCTTTTTTGTCCCTGCTGGCTGATTTACACAGGGCTGAGGGCTAGTCCAACAGGAAGCTTGGGAGCAGTGCTCTGGAACGGAATACACACTGTGCAGCACTGCTGCTTAACCTGATGCTTTCAGATTTTCTAAGCTTAACGTCTTATTTCTTATTCATTTGCCCAACAGATTTTTTGGGTCGCACTGAAATTCCAGTAGCAAAAATCAGAATGGAACAAGAAAGCAAAGGCCCCACGACTAAACACCTACTGCTGCATGAAGTTCCAACAGGCGAAGTCTGGGTCCGTTTTGACCTGCAGCTCTTTGATCAGAAAACACTCCCCTAAGAACACTTTTTTAATTTATGAAGGACAACTGAAGCTGACAGCCTGAACACTTTTTTGTAAAAGATTCCTTGTCCCACGCTGGTTATTAAGCAAGAGTTCCTGCTGCTTCCATGTTTCCTCTTAGTTACCGGTTGCGTTTAGTTCCTTGCAGCGTTCAAAGTTGTTGATCTATGCAAACACAAATGTTACTGTATATACAGTACTATAGCGCAGTGCCTTTTTATTATGTTGGAATATCTTGGGTTTGGATGCCAAGGTTTCCATTTTCAGGGCCATAAAAAGTATTAAGTAGAAATGTGGCATCAAGATGTATGCATATTTTACCACTTAGTCTAACATATAGACTGAGGAATGGTTTAGCTCAGCACTAGAATCATTCCATTTGAAACCTGAAAAGTGATATCCACTGGAATCTTCCCGTCTCAGGATGATAGTTTTAAAGATTAAACGCTGAAGAAGCCTTAGCACTGGAGAAGTCTCCGATATATTGTATATTCTTTAAGAATCAAGTGTAGTTCTTCACTTCACTTAGTTCTGCACTGAAATCAGTAACTGCTACTTGATTTTTCTTTCTGCTTCAGTTTGATTCATCATTCTCTGCTGAGACAATGTGGTTGTGAAGAATAACTAGAAAAAAAAATTTTACATACTGTGACCCACAATAATGTGGAAAAATACTCTTCAGCTTTTGTTTTTTTCCTAAATGTAAGTTATTTGTGTACATTTCCTTGGTCTTGCAGACCTCCATGTGAATCTTGAAGCTATGACATTGCCAACATGTATATAGAGAGTAAAATATAAGTTTATTAATGTAATTTGTCTACAGATGTTTATTGCATAGTGATTTTTTTAAAGTATATTTTATTGTACAAGGGAATGTGAAATAATGAGAAAAACTTCTAGGATTAAATTCAAGAAAAGCTTATTACAAGTTTAAAAGGTTAGCTTGAGGGGAACTGTCACCCCAACATGAACCTGTAAAATGAGATTGGTTGAAAGCAACAACTTTCTCTTGGCACCAAAATCAGGGATGGTTTAAAAAAAAAAAAAAAAAAAGTTTGTGTATAAAGGGTTTGATACATTGTAACTATTTTACTGCCTCCTTAAACTGCTTTGTTGAAAAAGCACAGCATGCAATTCTGAGCAGCGCCTGCCCTCGTGTTCCACGGGTGCAGCGATACCTCCTGACGCCTGACAGTTTCCCACCCGATGGCCATCTGTGTACCCTCCTGTTACAGGGCTGAGTCAACCTCTGTTACTTTTAACAGTTTTCTGTGGTTCAGTATTTCTAATTCTAAATAAAACTAAACCTTGGCAACTCTTTGAGAGACTGTGTCTGTACAGTGGGAGGTTGGAGCTTGAACAAGCACAGAGAAAATTCTGTTTTCGGGCTTTGACGCCAGAGCTGCTGTGCAGTCACGCTGGCAGGGAGAGAGGGACCACGCTGGAACAAGAGAGAAACCGCTTTGTAGGGCACTGACAGCGTTTGTTGCTCAGCACTGACTCTCCAAAAAGCGCTAGACGTTTTGTACAAGAACACTTACCATCTCCTCTCCCCTAATTATTTCCTGCCTTCTCAGAGCAATCAACGTGTGTGTTAAAGGTGGATTTACTGCTTGTACGCTCCAGGAGAAAGTCCTTTGAAACCCTGGCAGTACCCTAACATTATTTTGCAAATTATATTTTGCAAATTATATTTTGCAAATTATATTTTGCAAATTATATTTTGCAAGACATTCACTATGGGAGTTCTGATAAAGATTTGAACAAACAAAACCAAATGATTATTTCCTTATCAGTGCTTTCTAAGCCGCTCTTCTGTACGCGTCTGCTAACCACGCACATAGCCAGGAGCAGCTCCTTCTCCTCCTCCTCATTCAAAGAGAGGGTTTGTCCGTAAATCTCAAGATGACCTCTTTCAGCTTCATGCAAAACTACAACAGCTGTAGCTAAAATTTTGCAAGCTTTGCCATTCCCTCTGCGCACTGCTCACATTCACCCTTCTTGTAATAGGAAACACAGCGGACTCGGAGCTGTAGCTGTTGCCAGAGCTGGGGACAAGGTACTGATCCTGCACGGCGTAGAAGAGGGGCCTAGCAGACTTTAACTTTGCTCACCAGTTCATCTCCTTTAATACAAAGACTCTGTCACCCTATAAACCAGAGAACATCAGCACTGTCTTTGTAGGGCTGAGCCTAAGTTACATCTCCTAAAATAGTAGGTTTTGGCCTGTAGAGCATGGACTGGAGCTGGAAATAACAGGAGCAGCAGCTCAAACATTTCTTCGGCTGCTGGACAACTACTGCAGAACCACGGGTTGAAGACAATGAGTTTATTGCAGTTTGCCAGAAGACCTGGCCTGTTATCGCTTGCTTTGGCAGAAGACGTAACATATTTTGCTAACGGTACCTTCTGATGGCGGTGCTTGCCGCTGCAGTCAGCTGGAGGACAGGTGACGTCATCGGCTCTCGCCGTCTTTGTGGTGGCTGATGACTTTCCGCCTTTAAACAGAAGTAAAAACTATTGCCAGTCCATGCAACACGAAGGCTGCTGTAGCCCAGCGCAGCTTCCTGCACTAGCCCTTTCCCACGCTGAGTCACGCCAGGAAATGTTTGTCTTTGTGACCAGTTTTCCTTCTAGACTGTGCCATTATCCCATAACTGCTGTAAACATGCTGGAGTAAAGCCTTCGGCCAGTAAAAGGAATAAAATTCCAGGGCAGGGGCTGCGGGGGGAGAGAGTGGGCCTGGTTCAGGATGTCAGGCTCCCAGTTCAGCTTTGATGTTTTTGTCACTGGGGAGCAGGAGTTTCCTTAAGTGTTGTGTACTGAATGGCAGAACCAGAGAGCTTTCAAAAGGGGTGAATCAGAGCACTGGGACTTTAAAAAAAACCAACATAATTTAAAAAAAAAAAAAAAAAATCACTCTTTGCTGATCCCAAATGCTTCTCTATCGGAGCTCTCTAGCGTTGTCAGCTTAGGCAGCTGCATCACCGCTCCAGTCCGGTTCACCATTAGTGATCTCTACTGTATTTTGAGTCCAACCAGCCTGTACGCCAGGCAAAAAAACCCTGTATGGAGCTTAGCTATAGGATGCACCTTTCTGGAGTGGTGCGTAGCTCCCTCAGCGCAGGCCGCTCCGTTACAAGACCAGCCTCATGGCTTGCGCCAGGACACACACCGTCAAAGGACACTGGTGGAGCAAACATGAGACAAGGCCAAGAGAGCTGGGACAGTTCCACCTGGAGAAGAGACAGCTTGGGGAATCTCATCAGTGTGTACAAATACCTGAAGGGAGGGTACAGAGACGATGGAGCCAGGCTCTTCTCAGTGGTGCCCAGTGACAGCACCAGAGGCAATGGGCACACACTGCAACACAGGAGGTTCCCTCTGAACATCAGGAAACACTTTTCTACTGCCTGGCACAGGCTGCCCAGAGAGGTTGCGGAGTCTCCATCCGTGGAGATATTCAAAAGCCGTCTGGACATGGTCCTGGGCAACTGGCTCTAGGTGGCCCTGCTTGAGCAGGGGGGTTGGACAAGATGACCTCCAGAGGTCCCGTCCAACCTCAACCAGTCTGTGATACAAGTATGACCTCACTCTGCTCCCAAAATCTAGAAACTAATACCAAAAAAAAAACCCCAAACAAGTATGAATATTAAATCCTTTCAGATCTTCCAGTAAAGCACCCAGGAGATATTCCATAGTTTGACCCGTAGGGCCGGCTGCCAGGCTGTGTGCAAAAAATGCAGGAAACTCTCCACCAAAAGCCACTTTATTTCAAGGCTCAGCTTGACCATCGATGCTCTACTTCAATACATCCTGCTGTCCACTCCATACCTGAAGGCTTTCCCTTCACCAACGCTCCTTTCTCAGGAGAAATACACAATAAAGCAGAATTCACCACGAAATTTAAGTTTTAGCAAATACTCTGCTATGCAGCCAAGAAGGAGCGGCCTCATCCACTGCAGCTGTTGTGCTGCCTCTCAGCAAACAACACTT
Source organism: Platalea leucorodia (assembly GCF_965183815.1). Taxonomy (NCBI): domain Eukaryota; kingdom Metazoa; phylum Chordata; class Aves; order Pelecaniformes; family Threskiornithidae; genus Platalea; species Platalea leucorodia. The sequence continues at coordinate 120,237,065 of NC_138825.1, read as the reverse complement.
TAGCTCTTACCTCTTCGTTCGGTGGACCTCACTAGCGATGTAGGCGTGTGGTATCTTCAGCCACTCAACTGCATCCATACGCTGCCGGCTCAAAGGAAGCAGTGGCAGCTCGGCTTTACTGAGTTCGTTCAGCTCTCTGGTAGAGCACGGTCTTCCTGGCAGGAAAGTAACAAGGGCTTCGTGTGAGCATCTACTGTCACAAGCAAGGACGGCCCTCCCAACATGAAACACTTCCAAGGGATAGCAAGTGTTTAAAATACCTGTCTCGCACTGCTTGATAATGCCTGTCTCCATAAACTTTCTTTGAATGCCTTTTAACAGAGGATCCTGTAAAGTTGGTATGGAAACCTGTGACAGAGACAGTTATTTCATGCTTATGCACCAACACAAACACTTTGTCAAAGAAAGAGCCTCAAAGACCAAAGTCGGAGGTGAATGTACCGTTGGTTAGCAGGTAAGGAGCATCAACCTCATTTTTTATGAATAAAGTCATGAGGCACAGGCTTGAGCAGCCTGAGAAACGCTGAGCATCTCAGCTCCTAAGGCAGGCCATAAGGCATTCAACAACTCTGCCACAAAGTTAGACCACAGACGTGAGATCTGATCTCCTGGAGGCAGTTGATCCTGATGAACCCTGCCTGGCACACTGCAGTGAAGTACCAGCTCAGCCCCCACGGCTGCTGAGGGCTCACGGCATCCCGAAGGGATTTAGAGAATTGCACTTCATGGATTTGTGTCCAAGTCCTACCTAACTCTTCTATCAGGTACCCAAGTCTTCAGTGCATTTGAGTGAGCTTCTGTAAAGATCATCTGAACGGCCAGACTATTTCCTTCTACAGAGCACAGACCCAGCTTGCCTGGGAACTCACCAGCCCTTGTCAGACAGGCCGCTTCCCACGCTGCCACAATGAATTTGAGATGAGGAAGACAAACCTCCCCCCTGCCATTGCCTACTGTGCCTCCAAATCTGGGCTTCGTGTGGATCCAGACCATGTTCCCAGTGAAAACCATTTTGAAACACTCTTGGGCGTAAACGCAGTAGGAGCTGGGACCCATATTTGTTCAGTTAATGAAACTAGGATGTGTTGCTCTACACCAGCCCCATAGCAGCACATCAGTAACACGCTCTGCCTCCTCTCTGACCATTAACTTCCTGCTGGACAAAGGGTGCCTCTAAACCCCACGGCATAACTAACCAGCACACCTTCCAGCAGTCTGTACATGTCTTCAGGAAGAACGGATCGTACTCTGACCGGTCATAAGCTTCCAAAGCCACATAGCCCTGCAGGAGAAGCAGGCAGCAGGTCAGGTCTCAGAAGCTATTGGTGATAAAACAGCGAGAGAGCAGCCAGCCTTACACAGCCAGGCATGGTACGGACACACCACCAGAGGTCGGGGAGAAAAGGACTCCTGAATTTTCACATACTGCACCTCAGAAGGAAGGTGACTGAAGTATAACAGGAAAATTCCTCCATCCATTTTAATTTATCATAGGCATAAATACATAATAAATGATTTCATGAAGCATCCAGAAATAATTACAGGCTAAAATGCTAATCACAACTAGGGCAGTCAAGAAAAAGGAAATTTTGTTCAAGGGAAAATGTTTTGACAGAGAAGAAAACAGGTATTAGAAAGGAAATAATAAAAAGAATGAAGTGACTGAGCCCCCACCAGCCGTAGCCCTAGGCAGGTTACTAGTCTGCGAGATGTGAGCTCCAAGTCTAGGCCATGAGCATGCTTTTCTATCTATATATAGGAATAAAGACCTGAACCGTACCTAATGGTCCAGACCACAGCTCCATCTCATCGAGAACTCTGCCTGCAACAAACTTCGTATTCTGCAGTTCAAGTTCCCTATGACCAGAGTTAGCTGGGGAACAGCAAGCACCACCACCTGGCGTTCACTGTTGATGCCAAGACCAAAGAACACCAGATCGAACAGGCTATCAAAAGCTGAACAGGTACTGAGGCTGACACACTGATCAACCTGATGCTGAGAAAGGTGAATTACAACCATTTGTCTCCAAATTATAATGCACTGTTTATGGCCAAGAAGCCAGGCCTTACCTAAATTGCATCAAATAAGAGCTGTACAGATGACAAAACAAAACATATAAGTAAAAAAACCCCAAAACCAACAGAGGCCACAAGTGATGCCCTAAGAATAGTAAGAACAGGACAAGCATATAAAATACTTCTCCCTACTACTCTCAGTCATTCTTCCAAAACCTTGCAAGCGAAGTTTTTCAGCTTTCTTGTGCAGAGTTTTCCAGGGGTCCCAGGAAGAAAAGGGAGCATTCAGCCCATGGCCCTCTAGCTCTCAGCCCTACACAGTTCTTTTTGGCAATCCGTGGATGTGATTTCAAGTTAAGAGTTGGAAAAAACATACTTTCATATGAACAGTTCAGGAGTGCTGCAAGACGAGCCCAAACCCCAAAAGTGGGATCTGCAGTAGGTTTAAGAGGTTACTATGTTGAAGGTGCTCACACGGGTGAGTGAGCCAGGCCCCAAGGGCCTGTGCTGTTCCCAGACACTCGGCAAGCACCCGGGCAGCTCCACGGGGCTTGAGCTACTGCTGAGCGTGAATACTGCTGCCTCTGCAGGGGCCTCAGCTCCCCAGGATCTGGCAATCCCCCAGAGAGCAAGCCGCAGCTGCACTCACCATCTCCTGTTTCTGTCCCTGGAAAGCTTTAAGCCCTAACATGCCTTAATTTGCAGAGTTTTAGTGCCACCCCTTGGCTTATTATTACATATCCCCCCATTACAATATGTGCCGAGACCTCAGTCGATTGTGCTAGGCGCTGTGCAGCACACCCACGCTTGATCCCTTCATGCAGTTGACGTATGACCACTCACACACCCCTTGGCAGAAAACAGAGCAACAGCCCGCTCTTAAAAATGAGTCGGAAGGGTCTCTTACTCTGCAGCATTTCAGCACACAATGCCTACAATACCCTGGACTACCAGAAGCTGAGTTGTGGCTAACACAGCAGCAACCCAGGCCAGGAAAACTTCCCCGTCCTTGCAGGCTGCAGCATGGCACTTCTTTGGCTGGTGCTAGAAGCAGCACTGCTGCCATCTTCACACTATGACCAGCCATCTCATCGTGCATCTGCAGTCCATGTCCCCGGGACTGGGGGTAAGGGGGAGGTGAGAATGGGGGTGAAAAGGAGGCAGATTTAAGGCAAAAAACCTCAGAAGCGAGCAGGTGACTGGAACAACGGAGAGTCAAGGAAGGGAGGTAAAGGAGGAAGGCTCAGATGGCGTGAAAAAGGAGGAAGAAGAGTGAGCTGACAGAAAGACTGAGATGGAGGAACCTGGAAGGACAGCGAGGAGAGAGAGTGTTAGAGAGAAGGAGGAGAATGGAGGAAAAGGGGAGAAGGCTGCTTTGGAAAGCAAAGGACAGTGGAGAACTTGGAGTAATCATCAGAAGCAACAAGGAGTGGGAGACACAGCACTGGGGAGTCTGACAGAAGAAAGAGGGGCAAAACAGTGAGAGACTTGGGGACGGAGTAAAAGGGTTGGCTGGGGGGGAAGGGGGAAGAGAGAGGGAGAGAGAGGAGAGACTGGAGGAAGAAGAATAGATGCGGAAAGGGGGAATGGATCGGTGACCGAGACACAGGAAGGTGAGGAGATCTGGGGAACAGGACAAGGAGAAGCCTCATAGCAGGGGAGGAAGCAAAAGAAAATGGACAAAAAGGGAGGAGGAGGAAATGCACAGCCAGAAGTCAGTATATTAACCAATCCACAGAAGTGTCTTAAGTTCTGCAAAACTTAGCATATGCTGCCATGATTAATGCAAACTTACGCGAATTAATCACCCTGTTACTCTGAAGGACTGCAGCCTGCTTTTCAGACACACTGATGATAGAGCTGACACCACAGAGCAAGGAGAAAAGGTGGAGGCTGATCACTGGTGCTGCGCTTGTTCGGGGAGAAGGTCACCTCCCAGTACAGCAGCCATTGCTTTTGGAGGACACCCAGCAAAGTCCTGACCTGCCACAGAAGCTTGCAAGATGGACTGATGCAGACCCAGATACAGAAAACCCAAGATATCCTAAATCCCAGGACTTCAACAGCAGGACTGGTTCAGCTATTTGTCATCACATGCAGTTTGAATGTATGGGTCTTTCACATCAGACCTTTGAAAAAGAGATCATCTGCTCTCATTAAAACAACACAGCTCCCATGGCATTTTCATTTCTGGATGGGAAACTTGTTTACAGTCTCGTAACTCCACTGTGCACTGGTTTCCACTGACAACAGAAGCCTGCTCTATATAAAATACTATTCTATTTGTGGCAGATGATGTAACTGCTCTTACTGCTCTACATATCCACTCCTGAGATGTGGAAAGTTGAGTCATGGGATCTGATACTCAGCAGTGGTGTGAAATTCAGAGCAAAATCAACAAAACCAACACGTATTTCCTACAGCGACTGCGATTTTTATGAGTACTGAGACTACAGAATCCATGAGCTGGGTCTATTCACCTGCATGCAGACTTAAAAAAATTGTTGGTGTCTCCCTGTTCCCACCTTTTTTTCTTTTATAAAGCTTGATCAGTAGCATCCAAGGCCACGAACACGTTTCACTCGTGCTCTGCCAACACACTGCAGTACTGCGCTAGCTGAACTCCTGAGACACAAGACTGCGGTCCCCTCCCTGGTCACAGACTCAGCCTTCGGCTTCAGCTGACAGAGCTCAAGGTTTTCCCCCTAAAGGGTCTGGCTCACAGAGGGAAACCCACCACGATATGGTGTCTCACCATATTCAGACCCCAGCACGTGCTCACTGCACCAAACAATGCTATTGTTCATATCTGATGGTGAATTTAAACAAACAGCTGTAATAACTTACGTCACCACTACGGAAGTCCTTGAGAAGACTAAGTTACAGGTAAGGCATATCTGAACTCCAGGCTACTCAACTGAACAGCAAATAACAGCTAAAATCCTGACTGTGTCCACATCCCTCTGCATGCAACCCTCTCCATGACAGAAATTTACTTCACATTGATACCTTCTTTTTACAGTAGTTTAAATAGAGAGAGAGTTGTTGTTCTCTCCGGTTGCTTATTTCTTCGCTTGACTGGCTGTCCATTTTGTCCTCAATTTTCTGCAGCAGTGGCTCTGAAACGTCCTCAAGCCATTTCTTGTACAGGATCTCCTTCTTTCTCAGATTTAAGAAATGATTGTGCCTCAGATACCTGTCCACCTCCTAAGTAAGAAACAGAAAATAAAAACCATACAACGTATTGGCCAACCACGTTAGAGTCCATGGGTGAAGCTATCCAGCTCGGCTGACCTGATCTGGCTGGTCACTGCTGCAAGGGCCCTGTTTTCCAGCCCTTCCTTCTGCTCCTCCCTCACTCCACTTCCCACCACTTGTTTCCAAGCTCTCCCTCGCACCGACTCCGGCATTCAGACATTAATTTTTTAAGCTGTAGTGCAAGACTGGCAGAAAATGATTCACTTTTTCCCACCAGGTTAGTGAGCTGGAATCACTTCAAAGTGGGGGTCTGATAAGCACCAGACTGTGCAAGACAGGCACCAGAAGGACCTTCTCCCTGCAGCGCTGGCATTCTGCTAGATCAGATCAGCCCTCCTGCCCTGTATTCACAGGCCCACCGTCACCATCTAATCACACTCACAGAACAAAAGTTAGGTGTAAACAGGCAGTCACCAAAGACAGATGATTCCTAAGCTCATATTTAGGGTTACCACTTCAGTCCTATCCCGAGGAGACTGAGGCCAGAAACTTGTACTTCTAAATTTAGTTTTCCAAGAATACAAACTGACATGTTTGTTATCATGAATCACTGATGGAGGGGAAAAAATTGACATTCAGGAAAGCATACACCAAATGAGAGAAGAGATACCACTTCTTACCCTCACAAAATAATTTTCTCTGTCCAAGATGCACTGAGCAGAAGCAATGATGTCTCGACTTTCATCAGGTGCTACCTAACAAAACATCAGAAAACACATGAAGTAAAAGCAGGACTTACAGTAGGAGTTAGAATTACCGTTGAATTCAAAATAATGACTTGTGTTGTGATTAAAGGTACGTTATGCCTGGGTTATCCAGCTGGCAGAATAACACAGGCAGGCAAATCTTTGCGAGACTTGCTCTGAATAGTTAGGTTAAATGGTGCAACAGAAGAGCGCTGGAAGGACTGGAATGTACGTGTTCGGCAGGACCAGGCCATACACCTCCTTGGCCGCTCCTCACCGCGACCGCACCACCACTTGCTCCTTGTCACTGTCGCTCGCACATGCCCGGTGCAGGCAGCGACCTTCATGTTCAATGCAGATACAGCCACACTATACAAACAGCAATCAAACAAATTAGAACTGTGATGAGGTATTATGTCAAGGAATTCATAAAAGTATAAAAGGAAAAACAGAGGAAAACAGTGAAGTGTAAGAGGAAAGATAATGAGAAAAATGCCCCCAAAGCAGGAAACTGCCTCGCTGCTGCCTCTGCTCATGAATTTGTCTGCATTTTAAATCTCAGTTACTGTTGTGACATCAACCAAGTTCTCCTCTAGCATCGTCCTCATCTTAATCTTTCTGAAGATTAGAATAGGGAGAAACTGTTCCCTGCATCATGAATATCAGGACACTAAAACATGATTTAAGAACAACAGGCGTTGCAACCCACTGCTGTTGTCAATTTGATTTTTAAACGGGTAATTCCTTGTAACGTGGCTTATTAAGTGCAATTCCTGCACTCCGGCCAAGGAGCACAAGCAATACAGACCAAATTCGCCTGTCATTTGGGGATGGAGTCCCTCTAGGTAAGATCAGAGCACACACGCAATGGGGTTATCTATCTCCCCTATGATCAGGTAGCACCAACTCTGTGGGTTAACCAGAGGGATCTTGTCTTCATGAGGCAACCAGCAGCTTTTATAAGCAACAAGTTCACAAAGAATTTTAATTCCACAGCAAAATTTATCCTGAAGAATCCACTATAAAAAAAACTAACAGCCTTTCAGCAGTATGCCAAAAATTCAGGAGGTAAGTTGCAACGCAGGAAACTAAAACACAACCTGTTTTAGACAGACTATCTCAGTTAGGCTAAAACAAATTTACAATCTGTTCTGCTTTCTGGGACTAACCCTCAGTTTCGACACCGATAGGAACTTCCTTCACTTGCACCAGCTTAGCCTAAGAGAACAGGCATGCAGCTGAGTTCCTACAGCTTAAGAAATGACCCGGTTAGCTGCTTTGCTGTAAATGGCACGCTCACCGTCTGTCCCAGCTGAGAAATAAGGTGCTGGGTTAAACCACCAAAAAGGCTCAGCTAGAGCGTCGTATGATTGTGATCACTTTCAAGGTTGCATTTCACCAGAGTTGCACAGATGCTAAAGCCAGTTTGGGCATCACTAAAAGTTTAAATCCGTTTCAGTACATCCATACTAAATGGATGTTTCTACCAACACAAGTTAATCCTCACGTGACCTGGTTTTACTTAGACCTAAGCCAGAGGCAGGGCTGAAACATTCACATTTCATCTGTGCGACCTGCTGCCTACCTCCCGTGGTTTCCATAGCTGAATTCAAAGTCATCCGTGCTGCAACCTTCTCGTGCCATTTAAAAAGTGAGCTACAGCCATCGCATTTTTGCACAAGCCTACCACGTCAGTGGCAGCATGAGGCTCGAGGAATGCATGTGATGCACAGAATGGAAAATTAGCCTACTACTCCCTGTGCTGAATATTAATTTTTAATCCCAATAAACAGTGTAGTTTCCAGTCATGTCTGCCTTGCCCCTGTTGATCAGTTCCATACTCCAACAGGCTTCTCATCCTGAGGTGACATGAGCAGGACACCACACATCAGAGCAAGCAGGGAGGAGGCGGCAGGAACTGGCAAGCAGTATCAAAAAAAAAAAAAAAAAACAAACGAAAAACAAATGAGAAAGGGGAAATCTAAGTTTCTGGCGTGTTTCAAGGCCCTTTCATCCTACTATTTGAAAGAACCAGCATGTTGCATTACACCTGACAGATCTGCTTCACATAATCACAGAACCTCTCTAAAACTAGTACCTTAACAGCACCAGGAAGACATGGCCATCTCTCCGGCTAAGAACCACTAGCAGAACGTGCTCAGAACACTCACTGGTGAACAGGTGAAAAGTTTTCCTTCAGGATGATACACATCTGAAGAATCCTTACAGAACCGAAGGAGTTAGGTCTCTTCTCCCTGGAGAACAGAAGGCTCGGGGGGGGCCTCACACAGTATTCCAGCACTTAAAGGGTGGCTGCAAAGAGGACGGAGGCTTTCTCTTCACAAGGAGCCACATGGAGAAGACAAGGAGCAACGGGTACAAGTTGGATCAGGAAAGGTTTCATCTCAATATAAGAAAGAAATTCTTTACAGTGAGAACAATCATCCACTGGAACAACCTCCCTAGGGATGTTGTGGAGTCCCCATCACTGGAGGTTTTCAAGATGCAATTGGACCGGGTGCTAGATAAACCTCATCTAGTGTCCCTTTCCCACGAAAGGCTGGACCAGATGATCTTTCGAGGTCCCTTCCAGCCTGGGCTGTTCTACGAGTCTATGATTCTAACTAGTCAGAAGCTTGTTTTAAGGTTTTATGGGAAACTTTTCCACACACCAAATTCCACGGAACTCAATAAAGCTACCTCAAAAGGATGAAAGGGCTCAGTAAAACCCACTGGATTGCTATTTCCAGAGTTCTTTGTTCCCCTTCCCAATGACAAACATACCTCAGATTTTACAGAACTTTGCAAATAACCATTTTTCATTCCTCCCTTCATACCTTCCATTCTATTTCATTCCTCCACCCATACCTTCACACAACAGAAGTCTTTCTGTGTTAGCCAATCTTTGGTATTATTTTTCTTCCCAAAACATCTACTGCAGTCAAAAGTATTTCCTCTGCCATTCTTTGCTGGTGCTGAGGAGAACCTCTGGATAAATATAAAAAAAGGAAAAGGTCTGCACAAAAAGCTAACCTGCTTTACAAAGATCAGGTTCTCATCTAGGTTCCACAATCAAGTTACAAACTGGGACAGAACGGTAAGAAGTCCACCTAACATCTTCATACCATGCTGCCTTGCAAACCTCATTATTTCTGTGCAGGAAGTAAAAAAAGCATCCTTGTAGCAGTTCTCAGGAATACTTCAGGATAGGAGATGGAGAACATTTCGCACAGATGAAACAGAAACAATGGAGATTGGGATATCCCAATTTAGAGCCATGATTTTCATGGTTTGGGCATGCTCTTTGAAGAAAGATAGATATATATAGATATATATAAATATGTTCAATTCTACCAACTCACAGTTTAAGCACCTCCTGTAATATCAGACTGCTGCTTACTGAGTCAGCAGCCTACTCATGCATATGCAAGACAGGCGGTGGTATCATTTCGGAATGTACTAACGCTGCTGACCAGCATTAACTTTTGGGATTCCTCTGGAAGGTTCATGCAGTACTTGGATGCTAGACGGCCTCAACCTACGACAAGCTGACAACAAGGACAGAACACACACATCTTCCTGTGATGCACATTTCTGAGCATGCCTAGGAAGGAAGGATAAAAGCATAGAGACGCTCCTGCAAAGGAGGACTCACTAAGGAATTCAGGCACATGCCTGGGACAGCAGTCCTGGAGAGCAGACAGACAGACCAGATCACTGTCCAGAACTTCAGTGGGTATTGGGTGGCCAGTTCCAAGACAGGAGCCCAATTACACCCAAATATCGTGGGATCCCAGTTACAGATACTGGTTTCATGTGTCCTGAACTTTGGTTCTTCACAGTAGAATCTACAGCTGAAGGAATGTTGAGAGTCACTCACCTGCCAAGGCCTTTGCTGATCACGTTCTCTCACCGGTCTTGGACACTTAACTCTTAGTAGCCAGGCAGTGTCTGAGCTATTCACAGTACACATTGTTGGACTGGTCTGGGAGAAACATTAAAACATTCAAAACCATAGAAAACTATTGTATAAACAGCAAAAAACTAGTTTTCTTACAGTTCCCATCAAGCAATGAAACAAATCTCTAAAGCAAGTCTAACTGCTGATACCAGCAGCATTTTCCTATCACAGTAAGTTAAACAGAGAGATGAAGTATCAGGTTTACAGTCAGATAATCCCTCTGATAGCAACTGTCTGCCCTCATCTCCATGAGCAATGGATAGTACATTTTGTTTCAAAGAACAAAGCGATTCACAAATTATTCCAGAACGCTTGTCAGCTTTGAAAACATTTCAGAGTTACCGAATTCCACCTCCTGACTTTTACTTCTTTCCTTTGTGCCTTTTTCAATTACATAAAAGTCACTTTCAAATAACCGCTACATTTCACCACAGGGATGGTTACATTTTAGTGGTGTTTAAAGTTAGTTCTACCAGATGAAGCTTATGCTGAAGCACTAACTCAGAGCTCCAGCCAGGAAATTCTAGATCTCCTCTATTGTATGGGCACCAATATATTTGGATCAATTTATAACAGAGACAGCAGAACCACAGAGGCAGAGTGCCCTTTACAGGAACCTCCATTTAAACCGCTATTTATTTCAGATTCACTGGAGACACACTGCTTCCAGGAAACGATGTAGTCACACAATTACTTAGGTAAAGAGTGGACCAAAAGAAAAGCTTACTTCTGCAGAGATACTGACCTCCACATTCTTCAGCCAGATCTTTCAGCTATGAAAAAAAATCTGCTTTTCAATTATTTTTGGCAACATCTAGTGAAAAGAATCTACAAAGACTCTCCGAATCAGGTATCTGTACAAGATAACAACTTTTTTTTTTGTGCAAGACAACCCAGTACTTCAGTGATACTGTCTGACTGCCAACTGACCTCTCTAGACTGCAGATTCAAATCTCTTACCATTGGTTCAAGGTGAAGTCTTTAATCTACATCTTTATTTGTTTTATTTCATATTCCCTGCTCTTATGCACTGATAGACACATCTGCCTGGACATTCCTGCCTCCTCACAGGAATGCTTTCCTGTCTTTTCTGATTGAAAGAGCCAGAAACCACAGGAAACCATGTTGAAAGGGACCTCTGGAGGTCATCTGGTCCCACTGCCTGCTTGAAGAACAGCTACCCTCATAGACCCTCATAGATCAGACCGCTCAGGGCCTCACACAGTCAAGTTTTGAAAGTTTCCCTTCTCAAATTTGCAAGCTCATGTCCTTCACTCCAACTGCTCCTATACAAGAAAAATCCTCACTTCTGCCATGTAATCCAGGACAAACCAAAGCAAGGAAAAAAGCCAATGTAACACACATGGTATCAAGGACTTTCCTTCCCTCCTGTATAACTTTGCAAGCTTTCTCTCCTTTCATCAGACACAAGGAAAACTAAAAGATTCTCAGTGGAATAGGTCACAACATCCCAGTCCTCTACTATATTTCTGTATTTTTTCCAGCCACTATAAGACAGCTTCCAAAACCAGAAATACATGCTCGCCTTAGCACTGAGGCAGGCTAGCAGGCACTTCTCTAACATGATTTTGTGCCTCCTCTGTACAGAGGAGACAAAAGACACAGAGAATACAATAGCGGCATACAATTAGGACATGACGACATGATTTGGAAAGCAGGTACCCTGCCTCTCTCCACCTGGAAATGGAGGGGTTTTTGCCTACATGTGCGCTGTGGCTTCTGCAGAGTGTTGTGCCTGCCATGGAGGCTGGTATTCCCTGTGAAAAGCCCCCTGCTCTGAAAACGATCTCCCCTTTTTCCAGACAGCCCAAGTCTACTAAGCTCCGGGAAACGCTGTAAAGCATATCTGACCTCGTGGTCTCTGAGGAGCAAGGGAAGGATTCTCACAGTTTATTCTTCATCCCGCAATAACCAATTAAAGGAGGCTGTGCACTATATTACCTGCATGGATAAAAACAGCGAGGACACCCTCATCAGCACTGAACTAATTTCTGATATAAAATAAACAGTCAAACAGTGAGGACTGAAGAACATCCGGATACTTAAAGTGCTAGAAGCTTGGTATTGGAAAAGTCAACACACTTTCCCATGAGCAATATATCCTACCTACCCGCAAAGGTGCCACGGGCTCCTGCTTCAGGACATCTGTTGCAGATTTCCTTCCACTCAAAGCAGTTTTGTTCTTCTGAGATAGGGATGCTGTAAATCCCTGGACAAGCTTCAGATGAAGAAAATACATATTTTTATAGTTTCTAAGCTTACAAAACAAAACAAAAAAAACACCCCACACTAGCCTCCTTTCCATCTGTTTTCAGTAACTAGAATTAAGACTCCATCTTCATCCATCTCTACAAAGAAAGACTGAGCCTTTCTGTGAGCACAAAGCAAAGTCGATGTTTGCTCTCATCACAGAGGATTGGGACCCCAGGAGAGACAAACCAGAGCAAACACAGAAAATCTGCCTGCTATAGCAATCTCCCTTAAAGAAATCACATGTGGTAAAGTCTCTAGCTGCAGATTTTTTTCCCCAATTTTAATAACTAAAGCTGCCACTGAATCTTAATCCTTTTTTTCCCCTCCATTTTGTTTGGACTCTTGCTGTGAGATGCCAACTCTCCATGGCTGGCAAAGGCAGGGCCCACTTATATAAGACACCAGCTGTTTTGCAGGCCTTAAAACTAAAAGTTTAATCATGTGTCAGAAACAAAGTAAAGGATTTCCAAAGTCTGAACAGATAAAACAAAATTTGAAATTAATCTAAGAGTTGTGTCCGCAAATGCTAAACCCCATGAGCAGGTTGGCCGTTCTGTATTAGGACATTTGTTCTATTATGATCAAACCTGAGAATAACCCTGCCTAAAATTTCTTGCTAGATATACCTGCATCCTACTTTGCTGTCAGCAGTATAGCTTTGTATCAGTAATTTTTTTAAAGACAGGTTTCTCTTGCTTCATGAGTCCTGTTCAGGAAAGCAGAATGTTCTCCCCCAAACACCCATCTGCTAAGATTCACACACAGTCTCTGCCCAAACACGCATCTTTGCAGCAGCTTTGAGAAGACAGATTGTAATCATTTATGTGACAAAAAGTAAGTATTCTCACACATGCCTCAGTCCTCTCAAAAGCCCCTGACAAAAGCCTTTATGCGGGGCCATGGCTGTAGGCTCACGTGTCACCATCTCCTCGGCATACATGGATGTCACCCTTTGCAAGCACAGCTGGCTGCCTTTACTGGTGGCTTGGTCCCCTCTGATTCCCTCAGGTGCCAGGATAGAGCATAAGGAGAGAATCAGCCTCTAGGGCAAACAGGGCAGCTCTATGAACACGACCTAGCAGTTTGTGAATGCTAAGCTAAGAGGCAACGTGCACACGTCCAGAGGGCCCACAGGCACGGACTTGGCTGCTCCACCTCGGAGGCAGTGATGGGGGCAACACCGGTGAGAGGGAAAGGCCGGGCCCCCTCAGGACCGCAGGGGCCCAGCCTGCCCCGCACCCTGCCCAGCCCTGAGGTGAGTCCCACAGGCCCGAGGGGAGGCAAGGGCGGGCAGCAGAGCCCCGCACTCCCCCCACCCGGCACACCCCCGCGCCGGGGTCCCCTCACCGGCTCCAGCGAGGCTCCGGGAGGCCCCAGGGGAGGCGGGAAGCGGCTGCGGTGGGAACCAGCGCCGCGCCGTATGGCAAGGCCCAGCCGCGGGGAAGATGGCGGCGCCCCCCGCCCCAGGCGCCTCGCATCGCCTCACACCGCTGCCATGGCAACGCAAACGCGCACGCTCTCCCCCGCGCTCCGTCCTCGTGAGTAGGCCTTCCCACCAATCAGAAAGGGAGCGCCTGGGTGAATGAGCCAATCAGAAGCGAGGACAGCCGGCCTCCGGGGCAGGTGAGAGGCAGCACCGCCGCCAGCGCCGAGCCGGGCCGAGCCGAGCCGAGCCGAGCCGAGCCGAGCCGAGCCGAGCGCCTTCCGCCATCCCTGAGGTAGAGGCCCGGAGACTGCAGCTCATGGCCGCGGCCGCGACGGGCGGGCCGGGAACCGCCCGGCTGGGGGCAGAAAGCGGAGGGCCGCCCGGCCGCGCAGCCTCGGCCCAGGCCCGGCAAGCCGGGCGCGGAGGCCCGGCCGCCCTCCGTCAGCCCGAAGGGGAAAGCTGTCAGCAACGGCCGCGGCCTGCGGCCAGGCTTCTTGTGGTGCTCGGCGCCTGGCCACGAACCCCTAACCGGAATGCCGCGTCTTGGTTTATCGTGCAATACTGTTATTTATCGTTATCGTGCAATACTGTGCAATATTACTGTTATCGTGCAATACTGTTATATTGCACGTGTTATCGTGCAATACTGACTTCATGAAACTCAAATTGAAACTTAAATCTGATGTATGACACTGATGGCTGTACTCTAGTGGTAAGAAAATACTAGTTTTCTACTAATAAATTATGATTTGAGCACAATGGCACGAAGAGGACTGTCGGCCTGCAGTTTTTGCCAGCACCTAGTAGCTGGCCAGCACTGAAGCAAACAGAACGCCTGTTGGCAATCCTCTGAAGATTTACTCAGCATCTGGCGTCTCTTGTCGCTACTTATGCAGGCAACCAGAGATATCATCACGTGAGCGAAATGTAAGATTCATTCCCAAGCAGCACCCCAGTAGCGTCGCGCTGACCCCGAGGTCTAACAACAACCATGTTAGTGCTGACCATTTAAAAAGGAAATAATTTTTGTTTTGGGCCAAGCCTGGCCCAGAAACCACCCCCAGCTCCCCTACTTCTGCTTTGATCTGCAGGTTGTAGCAAGTTTCATCTAATTTCTTAGTGTTTTCACCCTGGATTATTTCCTCAGTGAGAGGAAAATTAAATGCCAGGAAAAAAAGAACCCAGAAATACTTACACTATAAAAATGTAACTGGACTTTTATGGCCCTTCTGATAAAGGTGACCGTCTTCCTGCTGGTCTATTATGCTGCTCTCTTGTTTTTAGGATTTTTGTTATTTTGCTTATCTGAGGCCTAGCGTTACTTCTGCTGAAACTCCCAAATTCCACTTGGAGGAAGATTTCCCTTTTCCAATATAAAAGGGAAGGGGAATAAACATTTATACATCTATTTCTTTTCACAAAACAGAAGGAAAATGAACCAACTGCAGGCTCTGCTGAATGACAGTCTTATCAGAACACAGCATGTGGAAAACGCAGCTATCATCGACATAAAGGAAAGAAACGTCTGTGCATCAACCTTTGGCTTTAATGTAAGAGATCAAAGAGCGTCCTGGGAAGTGACAGCAGAGGTAGAAACTCTGGGAATCTAGAGCACAAAGTAGCGATAACAGCAGGGAGCACAGCGCTCTCCTAAACACACTTGCTTCCTTCAGCCTCGGAGCTGGAGTTCAGGTACAGCCTAGCTGCTGTGTTGAGAGGCAGACTTGCAAAGTTGATTGCTAATTGATTGCTAATTTCACATCTTTGATTTTTGGAAGAAAGATGCCATTTAACTGGCATTTTCAAGGAGTCCTTTTTAACCACTTGGCACTCAATGGTTCCACCAGTAAAGCAGATGTAGGTAGGTCCATTCTCTGGCACTGAGACCTGCTGGTATGGAATGTGCCGTGCCCGTACTATAACCCCAGAACAGAGTGGCTGTACCAGCTTGCCTACAGTCCTGGGCCGTTCTAATTTTGCAGACTGTGCCTCGGAATTCTGTGGGGAAGGGCTTGCTGGCCCAGGCCAAAACTCTACCTCGACTGCTCTGACAGTGCTCAGAACTGCTCCCTAGCACCTTAGATTTGCTGGTGTAGATGTAGCTTATCTGTTTTCATTGTCCGTCAGCTGATAAACAGCAGAATAACAGCACTTCTGGTCATATCCTATTATATGGCAAAACTAATATGCACTCCCTGACACAGTGAACTTTCTAGGAGTTCAGAAATGCTCCCTGCACCACAGTCATCCTTATGTCGTTGGAAGGTACCACTGCCTCTCCTAATCCCCATGATACCAGCTCCCAGACTTTTCCAGGGGTACACATTGCTACCCTTGGCATGCTCAGAAGAATGTGTTCAGAAGATGAAGCTCTTGTTAAGACAGCCCCATCCCTGGGGACAGATTCTCAGCAGAGAGAGTCATCAGTCCACTAGGTAACAGTGACATCGCCTTTAATATGTAAATGATCTTTGATATAAACCACAGCTTTGAGAGATGCCAGCCTGCTGGCTCTTCAGCAAGGCAGATTACATGCTGAGGTCCACAGCAAAGTCCTCAGCCATTGTAAATTATCACCAGCTCCACTGACTTGAAAGAATTTCAGGCCAGAAGGGATCACTGGATCATCTCCTCCAACCATCCAACCCACCCAACCCAGTGACTCAGTTACACCTACACTGAGCGCAAGAGCTCATCCACACGGGTAGATCTGTGACCTGTGTGGACTGCTCCACTGAGGTGTGACGATCTGGTCTGGACTTGCTACAAGTTACACTTCCCCACTGAGGGCTAAGAATATTTGAAATCCGCGTCCTTGGGTGAGCTCTGCGCGAGCCCGGGGACGGCTGCGCCCGACTCTATATCACCTTTCAACAGAAGGGTCCGGTCGCCACGGGGCGTGTTGCCTAGAGAAGTGTCGCTGGGTGATGGGACTACACAGACAGTAATCACAGGCTAAGCAGATTGTTTCAAATGAGATTTTGAAAATATAGTGGACTGTACAGAAACTAGGTCTAGTTTCAAAGCCAGGCAGATTTTTTTTTTTTTGACATTATAATTTTAAGTGAACTATCAAGGACAGTGGGAGGGTGGAAAGCAGTTCATCATTGCAAAGAGGTGCATTTTTGGTCCGTAATGCTGTGTTGTACTAACACAGGTGCCACCAGAGAATGCTTTAAACCTTATCTACGCTTTCCACAAGAACTTACTGCAAGTTAGAAGGGGAGGACTCTACTTCAAGGAGAAGCACTATAAATGTGTCCGCGCAGATGAGCATTCCATCTATCTTCAGAATGTACGTTGACAGGAGCTGCGGCCGTCCTGAGAAATCTGGAGACTTCCCACTTCCTTCCCTTGCTGCCTGGTTACATGAACACTGTAACACAAGCAGAAAGCCTTCACGTGCCTCTTACTTTCTTTCTCTCCATATCACCTTCCCAGCAGGTGTGGAATGAAATCGGTGCAGAATACAAGAAAGTGTCAGCCGTATAATACAAATTTAATGGGTAACACTATCCATTTGCCTAACACCAGCTGCAGGGCTTGTCACGTTCTCCTTCGAATGAGTTAATCTCCCTAATGTGGCAAAAAACTATCACTTCATTTTTTTGCTGGGTTTGTTTCTTGCCACATTAATGAATTAATCAGGTAATAGGAGGGCCTGGCAAGCCCACAGGCCAGAATAAGGCAGCAGGAGCAGGTAACTGGGTTGGGGGAGAGAAGAGACCCTGGTGAGCAGGACCTTGTTTGACAGCTGACTGGCCTGGAGGGACTCCCGCCTCAGTAATTCACCTGTGAAATTCAGAAACAGAAACTGAGGACACGGCTGCATGCAGCCATTCTCAGAATGGCAGAATGTTGGTACTACTGCCGAGTCACACAGCCTAAAGTAAATACATCCAACTGGTTGTTAGTGGGGTCTTAGTTCTTCCCCTCCCCAGTAAATCCATCGTGAAATAAGCTAAGCAACTTGTAGAACAGGCTGAGCAGCTCTTAAATTTGGATCCCATTTCAGAAAAATGCAGTATTTTTTCCATTCCTTATTACAAATAAGTGAGGCAGAGTTTGGGATGCTGCGTTCATAAAACACTGGGCGTGCTTTCATGTAAATACTAGTTATTTTATTTGCATTTATCAATGCTTTTGCATATGACGTTGAGCACTAGGATAACACCTCTTCAAAATGCTGTGCAGTAAGACATCAATCAATGGAAGTGAGAATAGGCAATATAATAAAGCATTTGACTGACTTGCTTTAATAGTCAGCAGTCTTCAGAACCTGCACCGTCACTGTTTGTCTGCATCCTGGCTTAGACTTTGAGATAGTATTTGCCTTTTTTTCCCCAAGAAAACAGGTAGATTGGAAAAAAAAATGCCTGTAATTGGCCCAAATTGTAAGGCAATATGTATACGTCTGTATTTTTTTAGAACCTTGTAACCTTATACCAATTTTCCATCTTACCTAGCCAGATGGAGGCCTGATAGTTGTGAAGACAAAGACTTTCATCGTGGTTGCTACTTACGGAGTGGGCATGTATCCCAGTGTGTGTGTGGAAGCTGTGGAGAAACTAGGTAAGGGAAATGCCTGTATCTGTGTGCCTGCATGCCGGCATCTCACCGATTAGCCCCACCCTTGCAAACAGCTTCAAAATTAATCCGATGAACTACCAAATCCTGAAAATCTGGGAAACTGAATACAGACATGGGTTGTGGCTCCATGGCTAAACCCTCTCCTGACATGTCGTCCCACTGTGCGAGGTACACGTGCTCCAAAGCCTTCATGGGTATGAACAGGTTGCAGAACTCTGTCCTTGGCTGTTCTGGCACACGTTTTCTGTTAGCTACCCTTCAACAAAATGGGACCTGACAGTCACATTTTCTTGTCCTCATACACTTAATGCTGAGGTCTTAAGCACACTTTTGTAGAGCATCAGCTTTGATACTCCGCTTCACAGTCCACTTCTTCAATGACACATGAGCTCTCTACGGGTTTCAAACTTTCTCTAGAAAGCCTGGTCTCTAGAAGAAAGCTGCTGTCTGTTTTCTGACGTGTGAATCTTGAGACATCATGAAGCTAGTTTCCTTGTCTCACAGTAACAAAGCACCTCTTCTCTAACAAAAGTGCCCATTTCCTTCCCTCTCCCACTAGAGTTTCCTTTGTGCGAGTCCTCTTCAGTTCCTCTCTCTTGGGCTCAGTGTTTTAAAGACTTAGTGTTAACATCTCTTTGTTCCCCATTCGGGAATATTGCAAAACCCAGCCCTTCTCAGACCAGCTGCAGAATCCTGACTGCATCTCAAATGTAGTTTTCCCTTTGTGTGGAGGTGCTGGCAAGGATTAACCACTCTTCATTGTCCTTGGTCTGGGAGATAAATAACAGGGTTATAAATCTTATTGCTGTAATATATGGCTGACTTGGTATGAAGGATACAATCATTTTATTGCATCATCCAAATGGATAAAATGCGCAAGAGCAGGTTCCCGGAATAGCCTTGATTTTCACTGTAGGGGTAATTCTAAGAAATTTCTAAGGAATTTCAAGGGTATTTCTAAGCAAAACTTTGTAGAGCAATAAGATTCAACTTAATCTATGTATATGCCCGTCTTCTTTCACTGAATAGGAATGAAACTGTAGGCCCACTGTGCTCCTACCTTTTGTTCCTCATTTAGGTGCCTAAAAGTAAGTGGAATTAATTTGTGTTTTGGGGCATAAACTGTTTCATCTGGAATGAGCTATAAGACTCTCAGTAACAAATTTCTCATCAGACCTTTTTCAAAAGGCTTTTACAATTCAAAAAGCTATGATGAAGAACAGGATTTTAGAGGCTATAATGCAAGTTTTAAAACAAACTTGCCTGCTGGACCCTCAGAAGCCTGGTTCTTGGCTGGTGGGTCCGTGCTTGGTGCCAGGCTGGCAGAGACTGGCCTCCACTGCAGCCTCTCCACTTCACAGCCCCTGCACTTTGTTTAACCAAACGCATCTGACTGCAGACAGGCCAGAAGAGGGAAGTGGATTGCCCGTGTTTTTTGGATCTTTCCTGTGTTCACTTCAGCCTCAACTACCAGAGCAACCTCAGGCTGCTTTACGTTATGTTCTGCTTTCTATTTTCTTGGCCGTTGTTTTTGGCAGCGTCTCACAGCAGGTCGAGCACAAAACCATTGTACCACCACTGCACTGCCTAGGGAGCCTCATTTTTTCTTGCACTCCAAACATGATTCTGCCTCATCCCCGTCATATTTACCAGCTGTGATGGATCTGTTGGAGATTAGGTATTCTAGGTCTTTGTCACTGACATGTATGGCCAGCACATTAACTTCAAATTATACGAATTCTGGGGGACACTTATGTGCTGGGCTGTGAACTGAGGAACAGAAAGATTTCCCATCCTGGTAACATTTGGCATAAGGTAAGGACAAACAGCTTCAAGCAGTAACCTCAAGGACATCCACTGGGTTAAGTCTCCTGAGAGCATGACTAGGGGTTTTTAATCACTGGGTCAAAACGGGCATGAAAGACTGCCAAACCAGAATGGTGCTTCCAGGGGAGGAGTATTTTCAAGGGATTGTTTCCATCTAGGGCAGCATTAATAAGACTCACTAAATCTAAGAACTGGGCCTTATATTTGAAGCTAACTTCAGACTAGCTCTTTTTCTGCAGTACTACAAACGGAGCTGGAGCAGATCCAAAAGGTGCCGTTGTGTTACTTAGCCCCAGGTCTGCCTGGCTGGCTCAGTAATAAATTCAGGAGCCGTATCATAGTTGATACTAGCTTCTTTGCTGCCACGGGAGGAAGGCAGAAAGTGTAAAGCTGGGAGATTGCAAAAAATGCCAACACTTGCAAAGTCCTGTAACAATTTCCGCACAAGTTATTTGGTCTTCCAAATAGTCACATTGTCCGTAATTGGCCTCTGCTCCTGAGTAAAGTCTAAGGTCTAAGAGTTTCCAGGGCCAGATTTGCAGCGGTTTTAACAATGTTTATTCTCTGGAGTTTATCCTTGCTGTTCTGGATGGTTTCTTTGCAAAAAGAAAACAAAGTAGCTTTTCCTCACATGTTAACAAGAGATTTCTGAAAAGGATTTAAAGTGTTCAGTGTTTATTCTTTAGAACAGATAATACCTCATGAATATAGGTATTTTGAATTTTCAGCTAGAAATACTGCTGTCTTCTTTTGAGTACAGTGTAGTCTGATGTGGATTTGAACTTGAAAAAAAGCATCTCCATTACAGCAATTCTGTATATGATTTTTATCATTGTTGATTTTTTTTTTTTTATTTTTTTATTTATTTCCTTGTGTTATTATAGCGGACTACTTTAGGGAGAAAGGTAGCTGAATTGGCAGAAAACTTGAACTTCATCAACCTTAGAAGGACCGCTCAAGAGGAAATAAAGTATAGAAGTTTGAAGCATTATCCAATTTAAGCAAGAACCTGCTGCTTTACAGTGTTCTGGCTGCTGAGTTTCCTTCTGTTTTTTCAAGAACACTTGAGGGCTCGCTGCTCATAAGAGGATGACCCTATGCATCTAAGTTTCTTAACTGAATTGAAAATAATGTCTTCAAGATTTGGTTTAAGATGCTCTGCTTCATCTTTCTAATGTTGTCTTTTAGCCCATTTCCAGATAAGAAAATTATTAATCTCACTAAGCAAAGTAAGTTCTCTAACAGCATTACAGCTATGCATAGCACCACAGACCCAAGGGACGAAGGAAACTGTTACATTAACAGATTTTCAGATTGTCCTGTACATCTTTGAATATTACAAATAAACCACATTTTTAACATGTCCATTTGCATTGTCATTGACCGCTATAGAAAGTTATTTTAAACTGTAGTGGACTGCAAAGTTCTGTGAGGACTGGGGAGGAGGGACAACATCACCACCAGGCTTGAATCAGACTGTGTGTACTATAGGACATCAAAGAAGAGCAGTCTCAAGAAGACCAGGCTCCATGATCTTTTCATCAGCAGAAACAAATAAATTATGAGCTCTTTGAGTCACGTGAGAAAAAAATAATTTTCAGCTATATTTGACTCTAAATTAGTTTAGTTTCAAAGAAGAGTTTGAAAGCCTGAATCCAAAAATCTCAAAATCAATAGGAAAAATATCCACAGAAGAATCCCACACATGGACAGGCATAGGATTTATCATTTTTAAATACTCTGAAGTGTCAGTTTTATTCCCTGAGAACTCAAATGCTCAAGAGCTGGTGACTAGGACACGGAGAAAGGCATGATCTGATCCTTCTCCCTCTGGGGGAAACGGTAAGGCTCAACGAAGAGGTGTGATCGGGCAGCTAAAACATCAGGTAGAAACGCACCGGGTTGACGGGCGTGAGCCAGGAAACTTTGAACACCGCTGTCTTACAGGACAGAGCACAATAAAGCCTCCTCACGCTGACAGACAGCATAGGGACTGTCACAGCTCACATGCCCTTAATGCAATTTAAGTAAATCCAGTCTGTATGACCCAGAGTTCAGAAATCAAACCATCAGTTCAGCGCTCTGCCCGAGAACATACAAATACGCACGCATCCAGCGGATCGGCACAGCAAAGGCATTAGACCAAACCTCCCTGTGCGCTGGGGGTGGGCAACGGATCTCTGCCTCAATGCCAAAGGGGAAAGGAGATTTCTGCCTCAATCCATGGAATAAACCAGGTCCGTGAGTAGAAATAATGGTGAGATGTACTCATATTTCTGACTCTGCTCATGTCTTTCCCTCTGAGGTAAAACACAACCTCGTCCTGTTCCACCCCTGGACTTGCTGGGGAATGGCTGATCGCAAGGGCAGAGCTGGGAGAGGAGGAACTGGGATCAGGCTGTTCCCGAGGACAGGCTGGGTTTGTTCCCGGGTTCGTTCCCGTCTTTATAGGAAAAAGGTGAGTCGCAAATTGTGCTCAGGAATGACAGAACGTCTTTAAATTGTTGTTTTGGGCCACTGCTGGCAGATCTGACAGTTTGAAGTTGTTGCGCGTGGTTAGAAACTTTGTTTTCAACTCCTACAGTTTTCTGTGCATTTGAAAGGTATTCGGAGCCTCACTATATTTTTTTTTTGTATTTTTATGGGTCTGCTTCTAGCAACAAAAACAAGCATTTATAAAAATGCAGTTCAGTGGACTGTGTTGGAAAAGGAACAAAAGCTTCTTTCACATCTTATTTTTAATTGACTAAATTTGCACAGATTAAGAGGGCAGAAGCCTCTGTTACGGTGTGGTATCTGGTGGGCTTCCCATTAAATTTTTGTGCTAATACAAATTTTGTAGGACTGGATTAAATGATTCAGCTGAAAACAACAAATAGACAGCCAGCCTCTGAAAGAAAAGCCTTTAAGTTACAGTTTATACAAATAATTGGAAGTGTTCATTCACTGTAAAATAGCCACAGAGCACCACCCCGTGGGGATTTACATTCCTGGGGTTTCAAGGTGTTTATCATTCCGCATTTGCAGTCTTACAACAAATAAATAAGTATGCGCTTAACTTTTTCTGCGCGGATATCCTAATGCCAGTGATTTTTACAGAGGGCATGGTGGTCTGTCACACAATGCTGTTTACTTGAAGGGGCTCTGGCTTGCAGCCCACCCCGCGCACGCCTTCGGGCGGCAGCCCTACACTGTATTCAGTGTGGTACCAGCTCTCGGGAAGTAACACAGGCATTCCCGTTGTGATTCTCTCCTCTCACTTCCAGAGGGAAGACTGCTTCAGATTTGATTTTGCCAGGCAGGAGGAGGCTTGACATCTCAGCCCATCGCAACAACTGCTGATGACAAACCTGAGGAACCCAGGAACAGTGACTGAGGAGTTACTTGAAAGACTCTTGCAGCCGTGGGACCCTCTGCCAGAGCGCATCAGGCACAGAGGAATCACCTGCTGAGGCAAGGGAATTAAACAGGAATTTTTAAAACCATTTGTTATCTTTCATTTGCGCCAACTCACCGTCGTGCCTTTGTGTATCTTCAAGCTGCCATCTACGGGCTGAATCGTAAGGCAGCACTTGCATGATTTTAGATGTGTCAAATAAAGGCTCTTTCTGCTCAGAGTTTTAAAATCCCATTTGTGTCTACTATTTTAAGGGCCTGTGTCCTTCAGTCAGTTGAGCGCTGGGGCCCCAATCATGCAGGAAGTCGAGAGCAAAGGATTTTATTTTCATTTGCGTGCTACTTCTTACAGTTAAAGTGGGTGGGAGGTCAGTGCTGCTGGATCCACGCACAGCTCTGGGCAGGGTTAAAGGCCTGTGACTTGATGCAAGGTGATCTTCATGGTTTGCCAAATGGCTTTTGCAACGATATGTTATATCCCAGCGTTAATGTATTTCATTGCATTGTAACTCCCCAGCTTTCTCTGGCAGCCCTCCCCTCTTCTGCCTTCGAAATGTGTCACAGTTTGCATTGCCCATCTGCAGAGTGGAGTCTGCAGAGCTGCGGTTACTGATTACCGAGATTTTCCAGCTGCACATAAGTGTGCCTGCATTCCTGCCAGGTTTTTTGGTTTTGTTTTGGTTTTTTTTTCAGAGAAAATGTTGGCAGCCTATTTTGATTGCCCAGGAGGCCCAGAAAATCTCTATGTGAAAGAAGTGATGAAACCACATCCAGGAGAAGGAGAAGTTCTTGTGAAGGTCTCTGCCAGCGCTCTGAATAGGGCTGATTTACTCCAGGTATGTGTATGTTAAGCAGATTTATGCACCTGAAAATGACACCAATTTTTCAAGCCCCTATCTGAAGTTTTGACAAATCTGAAGAGTTAAAAGAGATTGGACCTGGTTAGCATGTGGATGGGAGAGTTCATAGGGCTGAAAGAAGAGATGTCTCTTGATTCAGCAGATAAATGTTTTTATCTGGGTCGCTACAATGCTGGGGTGGCATGGAAAGGCAGCTGCATTTCAAGAAAAGATGTAAAAACAAAGCTCTGGTCTTTCTAGATGCTTAGACCGTTCTCTGAGCATTTGAGATGAACATGAAATGTTCCACTGGCTGAATTCCAGCGTGGGAAAATCACATTCAAATTGTTAAGTCTGAGCTGCTTTAATTTGAGCTGAAAGCCACGCTCTGCAACTGGAGACCATAGCACCTCCGCACGATGGACTGGCCTGGACAAAGGGGACTTGCAATAAATTGAATTTGCACACAGAGTTTTAAGAATAAAACATACTTAAGGAACAAGAGGTGTTGCCAGAGGATAGAAGATCCTCAAATTACTGGAACATTTGCACAGTGCAGAATCAGGATGAAATAAATAGGAATTTAGGTTGGAGGCGTGTGAGTAAAATATTGCAGGTCATTACACTCACTGATGTGTGGCTTTTCCTTCCTTGCCCTCTCTTTTCTTTTGTTTTAGAGGAGAGGGAAGTACCCTCCCCCCAAAGGAGCAAGTGATATTTTAGGCTTAGAAGCAGCTGGGAGCGTGGCTGGGCTCGGACCTGGCTGCAAGGGCCGGTGGAAGACTGGCGATGCAGTGATGGCTCTGCTCTCCGGAGGTGGCCAGGCAGAATATGTCACAGTACCCGAAGGCTACCTGATGCCAATTCCCAATGATATGACATTTATTCAGGCTGCAGCCCTTCCCGAAGCCTGGTTAACAGCCTTTCAGCTGCTGCATTTTGTAGGTGAGAGGCGTATTTGCAAATCTATCCCACCAAAACAGCTCGTCTTCCGTTCTGTTATGAAATCTTCTCTTTATTGCCTCCATCTGAATGCTGTTTGCCTTCAAAGAACCTTTTCTCTCTCGCTCCATTCGCATGGGTCAGAACCCGCTATGCCAGACCCAAATCCTGAAATCTTGACCACATCTCCCCAGTCACAACTTACTCTGCTAATTGCGTATTTACAAGGAAGGATACGAAAAGATGGTCAGTTTTTCTTTTTGTCTACATTTCTCAGCTTGAATAGCAATTTCCATTAAGCCTAAACCCTGAAATAACTTACATGTTCTCCAAACAACTGAAAATGCATCCTACTTCTAAAGATTTGACTTCACTGCAAGCATGACCATATAATGAACTTTCTCACTAATTGCCTGTGGATCTACAGTAGACAACGCCTTCTGGTACCTTGTTTCAGAGAGACATTAACTGTAGGTAAAATCCCCTCTGAGCTGATTTAAAATGGACATAAATTCGCTCTTCACTTTGAAAACGTGCTGCAGAGGCACTAACAATAGCACTTGCCAGGGTTTTCCTCAGTTGACAAATATCCTTCTTCCACCCTCTTCAGCAGTAGCATCTAAAAGCTCCACCGAAGGAGTGACAAACAAGTACCTTTCCTCACTACCCAAAACGCAGCCTCGCTTCGAGCACTGTTGCTTCCTGGGGGTCTGTGGTCAATTAGGACCACGTCTCCAGGACTACTCGGTGCCTCACTTCCAGTAGCAATCAGTGGAACACAAATGACTGCGTTAGGGCAACCGGTAGATGGCAAAATGATAGGTAGAACTGGTCCTTAACCATTACCCAGCACTTCTGGTATTTCTCCATTGTTGAATGTCTGATTTCTCAGTATTAGCATCCTCCGAGTGTGTTTTCTGTTGGTGGCAGTGGATGGCCCCAGTATAAAAAGGCCAGCTGCACTCACCTAAGCAGCTTGGTCACGGATGCCCAGAACCAGACAGCTAAAGTCATTCCACTGAAGTCAGTAAAATGGAGTCCTGTCGGTACGCTGCGAGCTATGTTAGTTCTGGATTTGTTTCTTTTATGAAGGATATGAAGATGTAAACAAAGCCCGCTCAAGGGCATCTCTTTCAGCTTCCTCTTCAGTATTTACCACCCTGATCATGTTTTAATCCACAGGTGATGCCAAAAGGGTAACCATTTCCCTTACGTCCTCCTTCAGGTAAAATACAGAAGGGCGAGAGAGTGTTGATCCATGCTGGAGCCAGCGGAGTTGGTATGGCAGCCATTCAGCTGGTGAGACTGGCAAAAGCTATTCCCATCGTGACAGCAGGAACTCAGGAGAAACTGAAAGCAACAGCAAACGCCGGAGCAGCTGCAGGGTTCAACTACAAGAATGAAGATTTTAGTGAAAAGGTCTTGGCGTTCACCCAAGGTAAGAACCTCTACATGAAAGACACTGTTACAGTTGAGGAGGAGTGTGTACGTCCTAACGTACATGCACATACACTCAGTTTCAACGGTCGCCTTAGTCGGTGAAGGAGCAGACAGTATGACCCTGTTAGCACAACCTAACATCCTGTTCAGCCCAAGAATCTTAACTTTCCTTAGTCTAATTGTGCTGTTTTCTGCACGGACTCTCTGGCTTTGTGTTCATTTGGGGCATAAATATTGTGCGTGTGTTATGGGTGCCTCCACAAGGAACTGTGGGACCAAATCCTTGCACTTGTCTTTGTAAGTGTTTGAATATGGGAACAAAACTTAGCTTTTAGGGCCACGAAAACAATCAGAGGGCTGGAACACCGCTGCTATGAGGAAAGGCTGAGAGAGCTGGGGTTGTTCAGCCTGGAGAAGAGAAGGCTGCGGGGTGACCTTATTGCAGCCTTTCAATACTTAAAGGGGGCCTACAAGAAAGATGGGGATAGTCTTTTTAGCAAGGCCTGCTGGGACAGGACAAGGGGTAATGGTTTTAAACTAAAGGAGGGGAGATTCAGACTGGATATAAGGAAAAAAATTGTCACGATGAGGGTGGTGAAACACTGGCATGGGTTGCCCAGAGAGGTGGTAGATGCCCCATCCTTGGAAACATTCCAGGCCAGGCTGGATGGGGCTCTGAGCAACCTGATCTGGTTGTAGATGTCCCTGCTCATTGCAGGGGGGATGGACTAGATGGCCTTTAAAGGTCCCTTCCATCCCAAAGCATTCTCTGATTCTGTGATTCTCTCTTACTGTTAGAAAAATTTAGCTTTTCTAAGCATTTGGGATGGGTTACGATGGAGTCTGCATCTGGATATCTATAATGATCCTTTTTTGTGCTCAGTACTAGAATTCCTTACAAATCATTATGCCAATTCCTAATTTCAGTAGAAAGACTTAGATAAGAATTGCAGGATTGATCCTGTACCTATGAAGAAAAAGGTTTTAGTTTTGCCTGAAATTATCTTACCTTTAATGCAGCTCAACTACATTGCTGAAATCTTCTCTGTTTCTACCTGAGGTTCTGGAGTAGATATTATTTTAGATTGTGTGGGTGGCTCATACTGGGAGAAGAATCTCAACTGTCTGAGTACTGACGGCCGGTGGATTATTTATGGACTACTGAGTGGAGGTGAAGTACATGGAGATTTGCTTGCAAGGCTGCTTTCCAAAAGAGCGAGCATCCATACAAGTCTATTACGATCACGAGACAAGGAGGCAAGTAATGGCTATCAAACTGTGTACAGTTTGACCTTAAAATCGATGATAGTTTTGAGAGCTTTCTTTTGATACCGCTGTTAAAGCAGAATCTTAATGCATTATTATCAAAAAAGCACCACCTTGAACTGTTACTACATACTTTGGAAAACATTGCAATATTACGTTACAATTTCCCTTTTCTATTTTTAGCAAATGCCTCCGTTTTACAACTATGGAATCAGAGGAATGATACCCAGGAACTTCTTAATGTACTTCACAAGTACCATAATTTAAAGATGTGGCCTAATTAAAAACAAAACTCAAGTCACGAGGCAACTTGATCAAGTCGGGGGTGGGGGGAGGGAGAAAAACCTCTATTAGATAATTCTTCAAAGCAGAGACCGAGGCCATTTGGATGCCCAGAAATTACCAAGGAAAAACCACTTTATGTGGAAAACTCTCAGATATTACAGTAAAAGACAGCAGTATACAGCCCTAGGATAGATTCTGTCCGTGGTCTAATACATAATATTCTCAAGAATTTTATCAGTTTGAGTTTAAATGGTTCTGCACTGAGCTTATACCACTTGTTTGGAGAATTTCATTCAATTAAAATATAATTAATCTAAAAGTTTTCTTCTTGTTTATACACCTGTCTGACACCTGTCAGATGTTTACATGTCCGTCTCACTATGAGAATGTCAGAGTCTCCCTGAGAACGGTGCACATTTCGTACGCTGCGCTTAGAGATACCTCTGTGAATGAAATGTCTGGAAATAATCTTCAAAATGCTTTCATTTTTCCTTCAGTATAAGGAACAGCTGGTAAAAGCCTTCACAGAAAATGTGCTGCCGTATTTTTCTGGAGGAACCTCCCCTCTTCTCCAACCGCTTGTTGACAGCGTTTACCCTCTGCACGAGATCGCAGAGGCACACAGGATCATGGAAGAAAACAAGAATATTGGTAAAATTGTCATCGAAATGCCTGCTTCATCTTAAAGAAAGGCCTGCTGCTGTCGTCGCTTCAGGGACAGAACTGTGACGGGCGTTTGCCAAGCAGACAATCTGCCATTTCTGCTTCCAAATCTGGAATGATTTATTGTGGGAGGAAGCCAAAGAGGAGCGGTAAAGCAAAGCCTTACAGGACACGTTTAATAAAAAGGTTCACGTTGCAGCTCTAGCATCGTGTCTTGAGAGTGTAAACAGCATGTCGGCAAGCGCTCCGTGTAGGAGAAAACCGGCAGGCACCGACCACCCGCTCCTTTACTGTCCGCTTTCCAGAGCGTTCCCGCCCGGCGCGGGTGGCAGGCCAGGCCCCTTCACCTGACAGGAACCTCCGCACGGCGCCGAGCGGCGGCCGCCTTCCCCGCCCAGCGCCGCTTCCTGAGGCGCCGAGGCGGCGGCTGCGGGGCTGCCGGGGCGGGCAGACGCGGGGGCACCGGGGCGGGGGCGGCGGCTGCCCCGGGGCCGGGACGCGGGACGCGGCCCCGGGCGGAGGCGGCCGGGCGGGGCCGGGGGCGGGGCGGCCACGCAGTCACGTGTCTCCCCCGCCCCTCGGCGGAGGGCGCGGTGCATGCTGGGATAGCATCCGGGCCCCCCGCTGAGGCGAGCGGCGCGCGGCGGAGGAGGCCCCGTCCCTGCCGGTGTTTCTCTGCCAGGCCGCAGCCCCCCTCCGACCGGCGCCATGGCGATGCAAGCGGCCAAGCGAGCCAACGTGAGTGCTCTCCCCTGTCCCCTTCCCCGCCCGCCTCAGCCCGCCGGGGCTGGGAGCAGGCCTTCCCGCCCGGCCTCGGCCCCGGCCCCGGCCCCCTCGGGCAGGCCTCTTGTTTAACAGAAACACGTCAAGTCTGTAGCTGTGTAGGGTTACAGAAGGACCAGTGAAGCACACGGGCTCTCTCAGTCATGTTAGCCCCAAGATTTAGCACGCAGGCTGCTGCTTTTAAGGTTTGAAGTGAGCGCTTTAGGTCTAACATGCCGTATGTTGTTTCTGCATCAGATTCGGCTGCCTCCAGAAGTTAATCGGATCCTGTATATTAGGAACCTGCCATATAAAATCACAGCGGAGGAAATGTATGATATTTTCGGGAAATATGGGCCTATTCGACAAATCAGAGTGTAAGTATTTTAGCCTTCTTTGAAAAATTAAGGATTTTACGTGTTTTAGTTTATGTGTTATATATCAGTATTCCTGTTGCAGTTAGTAGCAACTGGATTTCACAGCTGAAAGAGTGAAATGCACGTTAGCAGGATCCCTGTATGCCAAGGGTGGATGTGATGATATTTCTCTTATTTGAGAATGCGTTAGAAAGTAATATTGCTCGTAGGTAGGGTGAAAAAAGCTTAAATTTGATATGAACTTATATTAAGTTAGTAAAAATATGACTTACTCTCTTAAGTAAATCTTAAATACAGCTAACCTTTTACTGTAACTAAAAGTAAAAATAAGAAAGGCAAAAGTTGAACACAGCCGGTTTTCATACTTAATGAGTATTAGATACTTCACTAATGGGAAATTAGAGATGTTACTGTTGCTGCTGGACCTGTCAACCAGAAACAACTCCCTGTGGTCAGATACAGCTTGTCCCCGAGCCACGTAATCCGTGGGTAACGGCGATCTGAGTAATTTTGTTTCAAATGCACTGAGGTTAAACATATCTACAGCAAATCTGAGGCTCTTCTCTTTAGTTATTTGAAATATTGAAGACCCGAGCTCTGATGTCCCTTGTCGTCCTGAGTACTGTCTGAATGCTGTGTATTAAACCATAATTGCGTCTGGTTGGTATGATGTTCTGCTAAGATTCTAGCAGAAAGAGTTGGCTGAAGCTGGAAGATGGAAAGAGCTTTTGAGAACTGTAGTAAGGCTGTTTGGAGTATTGACACTCATACAGAACGTTTTTTTTTTTTTTTTCCCCCTTCTGAAAAATATTTAGGAAGGGGAGGAGGAGGAAACAAAACTTAGTATTTAGTACTTAAAAAGGAAACGTCGTAAGTCACATTTCGATAGATGTACAAATAGAAAGGAAATGTAGTTTATATTTGATATGGGGTTTTTTTTGGTATTGCTTTTATCCACATGTTGGCAAAATAACCTGCAGCATCTCTTGAGTTCTCGACTGGGTTGCTGATCGGACTGGAGCAGAATGTATCCTTGTCGTTTATCTCGCTTTCCATTTCCCTGTGCTCTGAGACTGGGATGGGTAATTAATCCACAATATGTTTAATTGTTCTGACTATGCAGGACGTAAATACGTAAACAGCTGAACAGACCGAACTTTACTACCTCAAATAGAAGTGCTCATTCCAGAGCTGTAGTGATTAAAAATGATTTTTCAGTGTACAGAATGAAGTGAGTTTTATGTACGGAATTGCCTTCAGTAAACAAATAAGGACAGGCAGGACGTGCTGCTGATGCTGTGTTGGAATGTGTAGCTAGTGAGATCCTCCTCATACAGCGACGGGCCACAAAAGTGACTGGGAAAGTGGTTAAAGGGACAAGGGACAGCATAAGCTTACTGCTTGGGGCTGCATAGGTGGAGTTCTTCACTAATAAGCATAAAGGAGGACTAATATTTAAGCTTTCCGAAAACATCTAGGTTGGAGCAGCGTGGCAGTGGGACATAAAGAATTAAGGCATATGAGGGGAGCTTTCCATCAAAGCGATGTGCTGGCAGCCTCCCTGCTGGTTGCTCAGAGCCACCGCTTTGTGGTGTTTTCCACAGAAATCCTGACATCGTCACGAGACGAGGCATAACGCGGAACT
This sequence comes from Platalea leucorodia, assembly GCF_965183815.1. Taxonomy (NCBI): domain Eukaryota; kingdom Metazoa; phylum Chordata; class Aves; order Pelecaniformes; family Threskiornithidae; genus Platalea; species Platalea leucorodia. Next base: position 120,205,412 of record NC_138825.1, on the reverse strand, counting down.
CCCCTTGTAACAACTTTTGGGCTTCGTGCAGTTTTTATCCCATTCTCCTCTTCATTTTTGTACGCATCCTGGTGCGGATGCGTGTGATGTCATTTGTCCTTGGGAGTTCTCTTCTTAGAAGCAAGCACCTTAGAGTTCTTCTGATTATTAAGTTCGCTATAACTATCTTTTAGCTGAGGTCTTTTGGATCTGTCAGCTCTGTCATCTCTCCGGGCTAGTTAGCGTTATGTGCCCAGACGTGCCTCCTGTCCCTCAGGCAAAGGAGATGGAATTGATGGTCTGATAGGTGATGGTTGTGCGTCTGAAGCGGTCTTGCACCAGCAGGGCTGTTTTGACTCATTTAAATTGACTTTGCGGTGTGCCGAGAGCTGTATTCCATCCGAGGGAGACATCTGATCCAGACAGCCATTAACTGACAGCCTGGTCTTGTAATATTAAATAAAACAAGCTAATTGCTGTAATAAAAACATAAAGTATTTCCAAAGATATGACAACCCCCAGCAGCAGCAGCTTCTGGTGGTTGTTGTGGAGAGGTGAGTTCCCTTTGGAGCATAATGCAGCACGTGCTCTGTCACATTTTCCTGTTGTCTCTGACTCCGACCTATAACCAGAGGTTGGTGTGGAAAGCAAAGATGCATTTTAATATCTAGGAAAAAATAATAAATTGGTTTTTAGTGAAGTTCCATTAGTTAATCTAATCCCAGTCACTGCTAAAGACTAATAGAACTATTTCCTGTTTATTTTTAACATAAAAACGGATCTCGCCTGCAGTGGAAACACTCCTGAAACGAGGGGAACAGCCTATGTAGTCTATGAAGACATATTTGATGCCAAAAATGCTTGTGATCACCTGTCAGGATTCAACGTGTGCAACAGATACCTTGTCGTTTTGTACTATAATGCAAACAGGGTACGTACACTTGGGGGTTTTTTAAGTTACCTGTGAGCATAGCTAGCATTAAAAAAAATTCAGTTTCAAAAGGCAGTTGCTTGGATATTTTTAAGAAATAAATCCGAACTGGTAGAGGGAATGGATTGGATAAATTGTCAGGATTTCATCTTTTCTTGGTGATTTGTGTGCAAAAATGCACGTTTGGACCGAGGGTGTGGAAAAACACGCTTGTGCTGAGTGTCCTTTGGAGAGGAGGTGGCAGGGGCCTGGCAGCCCAACAGCTGCGGCAGGATGTGGGGTCTCCTTCACAGGTCAGAAGTCTCTGGGTCTCGGTGTTGTGCCTGTTACTGGTGGTGTCCAGGGCACTGTGGCATTCGCCGAGGCCAAGAATTAAGCAGCACTGTGTGCGATGGCGATGTTAGTTGTGGCTACAGGGAAATAACGTGTCGTAAGATGAGTTTTCTTTTTTTTTTTCTTCTCACATCTTTTATTTTCCTAATTACAGGCATTCCAAAAGATGGACACAAAGAAGAAAGAGGAACAGCTTAAGCTTCTCAAGGAAAAATACGGAATTAATACAGACCCACCAAAATAAACCGATCTTTTTGGAAAACTCTTTTGCAAGTCCTGCTGTTGAGTTCAGCTGTTGGCAAGCCCTGCCGCTGAGTTCTTGAACTAAACATAGGAATTCTCACTGAAGTATAACTTTTCTTTTTTAAATGTGATAAGCTGTAACTTGACTCTTTAGATCTTCACAATTAGAATTAAATAAATGTAAAAGATCTGCTTTAAGATTAAATCCCCCTAAGTGGACATGGCTCCTCTGTGTTGCCAGGGTTCCCTGGTGGATGCTGCATCGCCGCAGTCCTGCTTCTAGCAGGACCTTACCGGATGGGACCGGGCACGTTGAGCGTTTCCCACCTCCTGAAGGTCTGCCCGGTCCCCAGGGCAGATTTTAAGCGCGGCAGCCAGTTAACACGAACGGCTCGAGGGGCTCTGTATGAGCTGCCTGCACCGAGGTGAATGTCACTTGCTGCTTCCTGAAAACGGGGTATCGCAACTAGTCTCCCCGCCGCAGGGGATTTTGTGCTTTTTTTTTCAAAAAAGGAATAAGTCTGGTTTGATAGCTCATCCCACCTGTGTAGGTTGTACAGAGTTTATTGCGCCTTTCTCCCTCTGGGAATGTTTGAAGGAGCCAAACTCCATTACGTGATCGTTAGGCTACTTCTTAAAGCAAGCCCAAATCCATGCTTTTAACAAAGTTTCTTTTACAAACTATAGAAAATGAACGGCCTTTCAAAATGATCCAATTGCTTAGGTGACGTTGGTCAAAATATCTTCTTCCCAGGGACGGAGACAAAACAGATAAGCTGCAGTAAAATGATCTCGCTCTAATAGTGCGTTGCTGCAGGGCTGACTTAAGGGTGTGCGAGATCTGTGGTGCCTGCTCCAGGCTTGTACTGAGGTTCCTCGGGGCGACGGGAAGACATCTCACGCCTTTTAGCGTTCGGTAGAGGAACACCCGACCAAAACGAGATGGTAGATGATGGTGGTAATTTTAGATACCTGTAGTGTGATTGTTTTCTACTCGGTGTGTTTGAACTGTAATGTATTTCATGTACATAAATTTTAGGTGTAGTACCTGGTGGAGGAAAAAGAAAACATTTAAATTTTTTGGCTGTTTTTTCAGCACTCATGTCCTGTGAATAAAAATCAGCGTGATACAGAGGATGCACAACTGGTATATTTTGGAAGTGGAAAAGAGTAACTCCCGCCTCTGTTCTGGACCAGCTGGAAGTCCTGTGGCCGCTGGCACTTATCCTGCCTCTCGGGAGGGTTTATTTGCAGGGATGTGATGCTTAACTCCCTGAGCATCCAGCTTCCAGCCGGTGCAGAACACGGGCGGATGCAAAGGTCCTTTGCCTGAGGATTTGTAATTTCAGTTAAAACTTTTTCCAGTGTGTGATACTGTCCTGCAGGAATGTCTCCATTTTCTTATCCTTAGATTTTCATTGAAACCTATCACTTAAAAAAACCCATGCTGTTCTTGTGTTCATTTAGTAAAATAATAAATGTCTACATAGTTTTGCTTTTTTTTCGTCAAGGCTTGCTTCACAGAATCATAGAATCGTCAAGGTTGGAAAAGACCCTTAAGATCATCGAGTCCAACCGTTAACCCAGCACTGCCAAGTCCACCACTAAACCATGTCCTCAAGCACCACGTCTACCTGTCTTTTCAATACCTCCAGGGATGGGGACTCAACCACTTCCCTGGGCAGCCTGTTCCAGTGCCTGACAGCCCTTTGGGTGAAGAAGTTTTTCCTAATATCCAACCTAAACCTCCCCTGGCGCAGCTTGAGGCCGTTTCCTCTCGTCCTGTTGCTTGTTACTGGGGAGAAGAGACCGACCCCCACCTCGCTACAGCCTCCTGTCAGGCAGCTGTAGATGCTGTGCTGCTTCTGCATGTGACCTTTCTGTTCAGAAAGGAGGCGATTTGTCCCTGAACGTTCGTGATGCCGGTAAGAACTTGCAGAGCGTCCGCCTCCGTACGTACGCGAATGTTCACGCGCCCGAGCGATGGGGAAGGGTGCCCAGCTGCGGGCACCGACGTCCCGCCTTCCCACGGAGGAGGCCCCTTGCACATGCGTTTCCCAGCTGGGAGGCGCAGGAATGGCAGCGGCGACACACCGAGCTGGCTGTTTCACCCCAGAGCCGCGGGGAGGAGGCCGCTGAAACGGCTCGGCTGCGCTCGCAGCTTCGTGTGGGTGCTCGAAATCCCGTCCTGTGCCCGAGCGGCGACCCCCGGGCCGGGTCTCCCTTCCGTGGCGGACGGGCGTGCGAGCAAGAGCTGTGTGTGTAGCAGAAAGCCTTGTCCTTGCTCTGTGGCTCTTCCGTACCGGTGTCCTTCCCTTAAAACTGACGCTGCTTTTTGCAGGACGAACCTTGAGGGCCCAGCGAGCCCTCCGCGCCCTCGGGAGCGTTAGCGGCTGGGGCCGCCTCGCTGAGCTCGGAAACGTAAAGCTCTGCTGCGATGTCCTTGCCATCTCCGCCGCTCGCCCGGCCCTGCACCGCCTCTGTCAGCTGCAGCTGCCATGCACATACATTAAATGCAAAGCAGCTGTGCTGGGCTGGCCTCCTTCTTCCGTGCGCAGTTACTCCTAGCCCCCGTTGCTTTTCAGATCTCGCCCGGCAGGTGAATACAAACCAAAGTTTCTCGGGTAAAAACCAGCCTGCCTTAAAAATGGTTGCAGGAATGAAATCCTATTGCAGGTCTTGCCTCTGTGTGAACATCCATAGCTTTTCAAAGGTTGCAAGCTGCCCCCCCCATGTATGGATGCTTTTTATATATATATATATATATATATATATATATGTATATATATATATATGTATATGTATGTATACACACGCCAGACGCTAGGGTAGCTGGGGCCATTTGCAGCAGCTGCTGGGCATTTAGCAGGCCCTTCCCTGTAACGGGAACTGGAGGTGCTTGTTACCATGCTGGATTTGCGCTTCTAATAAAGAATAATAAATACTGATAATGAAATATCAAAGTGCTGATAAGGGTGCCGCATCCCACCGGCCTTGTTTAAAATGAGATGCAAATACCACATTGCTTCTGTCAACAGCGGAGAGCGTGGTGCTTGCGCTGCGGTGTCTGTTTTGATGAGGATTTGATGCTGTTTGAAAAACATATATAAAAAGCAATTCTTTAGGGTAATAAGATGAATAAAAATTCCTTCAGTGAATGCTCAAGATCAGCAGCTTTTGATTTCTGGGAGAGCTCAGCTGCTGCCTTTCATTAAATATTCCATTTCATACTTTTTCTTCTAGAGCCTGTTCACGGCTTTCCACGTCCCTGCACGTGTAAAATGAAATCATAATTTGTACCTGCAAGAGAGAGGGAATGGAAATGGAATGCCTGGAGGATTGTTTTGATGAGGTCTGCTCAAGATTTTGTTTGAAATGTAGTATCAAGGGCCGGGGAAATGAGTTCGGTTATATGAATGGCAGAAGGGGCAGCAAATCAGGCAGATGTTACCACCTCGTACCCCGCATCTGTGCTGGGTTTTGTGCCTGCTCACTTCCCATTTAATTTTTCAGGAAGTAGGGCATGAAATGAAGCCTGGAAGGTCATTTTTTTTCCATCGATGCTGTTTAGAAATTAGTAACAAGAGCATATCTGATTACACAGGCAACGACAGTAAATTTTTTCCAATCCATTATATAGTGGCAATAATTATATGTACTGTGTTGATCGATGATACAATTAAATAAATTAACGCATTTGCAGTCAAATAAAGAGCTGAAGATTACATTTCCTTGAAGACTTAATTTCCCTAAGTATCACAAAGCACAATTAGTTTTCCTTTCAGATATTTTTTAATGAAATTGGCATGAAAAATGTAATAATCTCGGCTTCCAACAAAGGTCTCGGCAGAGAAGGGGCGATGAGGGAGAGCTTCATCAGCCAGCTGCGATGCGGATTGTACAGACTCGGTAACGGCCGGGCTGTGCTGCTGAGGGCAAAAGGGAAGCGGCCGGCAGCTCTGCAGATCGAGGCGGTACGCCTGAGCGCCAGCAGCTCCCAAAGCCCAGCAGGAACGCGTTTTTCACGTGGTTTTTCTGCTTGAGGCGCAGCAGAAGCTTGCCAGCAGCAGGACCAAGAGATGACGGAGGGACCGCGCGGCCGTTCCAGGTACGCTGAGCCAACCCTTCGCGTCGCTGTTCGCTTTCGAGGCATTCGGGACAGGTCCCAAACCAGATACTTCATGGTTTTTTTCTTTTTTTTTTTTTTTTTTTTTAATGAGGAACTAACTTAAACTGGCCCATCGGTAGGAGCAGCTTTAGGCTGTGCTGAATCGACCTGTGTTTGACAGGGGCGACAGGGCTACGTTACATTTAACCGAGACGTCTCCAGGAGCTCACACCTGCAACTGCTGCAACACAGCCTGCGATCCGCAACCCCCCGCTGAAATCCAGACCAGTGACAGAGGCCGGGGCAGGAGACCGGGACCTTTAAAAAGAATTTGGGAGAGCCGGTGGGCATCAAGCCCTGGCAGGTCTTATTTCCTATTCATTAACAGGAAATTAGCCGTCCTAAATAAAAGAACTGTTAGTGAAATGCGAATGTGTAATCTTGCTGCTGCTGTCATCCTGGATTTCCACCAAAAAAGGGTCCCAACAGGCCTTTCGTTTCTTTACAGAGAGGGGAGCAAGAAAAACATTTACGCCACCAACCCTCGGTGAGTAACAGTCTAAGAGATGGGGTTTACAGGCTTTTTAATTAACGGACTCGGATGCAGCTTTGTGGGTACAACGGACATCTGGAGCAAGAAGAGCGCGAGCGGCCGTCGCTGGCCAGGCTTGCTGTTCCGGGCTCCTTTTCCCTCTCGTCTCCAGCAGGTATCCCGGGGAGCGACCTACCTAGCTTTGCGGTCCCTCTGCTCGTGCGAGGGGGGTTCTCCCTGCGCAGGCTCACACAAGGAGCTGGCTCACCACCTACTTGAAAGCCTTCCATCAAAAAATCCGTTAGTTGAAAGCTATGCAAATAGCTTATAGTCAAGTTAAATAAAAATAACGTCGTGACCCAATGATGCTCTTTTTCTCTACAGCAGAGGGGAGAAATCACGTTTAGGCAAAGCAGAATAACAGCAAAGAGGCAGCTTTGCTGATCAGGTCCTGCTCCTAAAACCAGGCGTGACAGCCTACACATCTTCCCGTCTCCAGAGGAGGAACCAGCATTTCGTGAATTCATATAACCACCAAACGAAATAAATATTGCTCCGTCACGAGTGCCGGGAGCCCAGCGCACAAAGTCAGTTTGCATCGGAAGATGCAGCCTAAAAAAACCCGGTGCCTTCAGCGGCCGCATCATCCCACTGTTCACATTTGTTGTGGAAGGTGGACGCGCTGATGCTGCTCTTCCCTAGCCTTTCTCAGCTCCAGCAGAAAACTTTACGCTGGTTTTACTGTCGCAAAGGCGCAGAACTGGACCAGCACTGCGTGTCTTTGAGAAGCATCGCTTTCCATCTCTTCAGCAGCCAAATTTTGGCCGGAGTTGAGGGGCCACCAGCAGGGCAGGGGAGATGGAGAGTCAGGAAACCTCGCTGTCCCAGCAGCCCTTACTTGCACGTTCCTGGCACCTCTGGTCCCACAGAGATCTTCCACCGTGCCATCTGGAACAGAAGCGGTGCGCGGAATTACGTGGATTTCATATAAGAGAAATAATTAACAAAAAATGGGTTGATGATTGTTTGAAGAACTTCTTACACACCAAAACAAATTCCAGTGGCCAGAGGAGAAAAAACAGGAAATAGAAACTGTAAAGTATCAAGATTTTATTGTTTTATATATATACTTTTAATTCTTAAATGAGACAGTATTTTTTAAAACAGCAGCAAGCAGAACGTACAAGTTGAGAAAAGTGGCAGCGCAGGTAACTCTGTTTGGCTAATGCCCGTTCATGTACAAGGCGTACACTGGATTTTTTTTTTTGAGCACCTTTTGTTTTTTTTTTTCTTGGTTTAAGTGTACAGTAAGGCAGTGGTTTTTCAATAAGGAATATATATATTTATATATATTTTCAATCAATCATCACTGTGAATTCTTACATGCAAATTAAATAAAATGTACAACTTGAAAATGTTACAAGGGTAGACATTTTTCCCAAAGCAAAGCTTCTAATAAAAGGCAAATACGGACACCACAAAGTTAAAAAAGAGAAGGGCGGCGTAAGAAACCGGGCGGCAGGCGCTATTGACAGGACAGCTTGAGCAGGGAAGATGGGGACTCCAGTGAAGGTTTCTCCCGCTGCTGGCAAGGCGAGAGAACGGATGGTTATGGACAGATGTCTCCAGCCAGCTCCCTCGAGAAGATTCACTCTAACCTGAGAAGCTCCACATCGAAGAGGAGAGTAGCGTTGGGCGGGATGACCCCCGGGTGGCCCGTGGCTCCATAGGCCATCTCAGGTGTGCAGGTCAACTTTGCTCTTTGTCCTAAGCTCATCTGGGTTTTGGATGATGGAGAAAGAAAAAGAGAAGACAAAAAAACCAGTGTTAGGAAGAAAACAAAGAACACATCACTACGTGGCAGATTTACAGAATCGAGGAGAGCTGGGACCATCGGACTCATCATTCAGCTTCAAGCTGAAGCTGCCACAAACAGCTCAGATGAAGGTCTCCTCACTCCTCTGGCTTCTCATGGCAGTTATTCAGGTTGCCAGAGCCAGTCTGGGACTCACACAGAGGCTTTTTAATGCGTACTGTGGTCCATGCTGCCTACGCTGGAGCCAGCGGTAGGAGGTGTGAGTTCCTTCTGCCGAGCGCAGGGTACAGGCAACGCCCGCAGCGGGCGTTAGGAAAAGGCTCTCAGTAACAGACAGGACCGGAGCTTTGTATTCATCAGAGATCAGTGCTGAAACACAGTTAAGTTCAGCTCCTGAAAAGTGTTCAGCAACAGTTTTCCTTCTTCAGCCACCACCAGGGACGACTTCAAAACCCTGGCTCAAATGCTAATGCTGTAGGCACCCAACTTTCTGCCGCTGGGCAGATGCAAAGCAAACGCTGATGCAATCCTACTTAAAAGAGGTACTGCTTTCCCTAAACTCAGCCCAAGCCCAAGGGCAGATGTCTCACCTCAGCTGCTGCTTATTCCGCTGAGAGTCCTTGCCCCTGGGATGGACAGAAATGCCGATTTCCCTCACTCCAGATGAGCTCTGGAGGTAACAGTGCTCACTGAGATGTGGGGTGTCAAGAATCAAATCCTGCTCTTCCACCCGAGTATTTTGGGGTGGAGCAGTCTCAAACTGCTACTCATGCACCACACGCTGGTGACTGAATATTCACTGGCCAAGAAGCAAGCCCTGATCTGAAGCAGTGATTTTAACTCAGACCTCTCTCCCGAGATGGGGCACATCACTGCACTACAGATTACGTGGTTTCTCCTGTTGGATTTTGTTCAGGTCCTTTAAAATATGCCAAAGCTAGAGCTTTGATCACTTTAGGTAGAAGAAAAAAACGTGAATATGAACTCTCCTGCATGCCGGGAGTATTCATATCGTGGGGCTGAGGGTACGGGAGGAGATGGCCTCCCCTGGTCCCGGCAGGGGTTTGCGCGGGGCAGGCTGGCTGCTGCTCTGAGGCGGCCCTGCAAGCCAGGCAGCTGGGAAGCCACGCACGGGCTTTAGGCGTGGGGCAACCTTCAACTGCCAGACGTTGAGCAGAGAAATGCAGACGCTGCTGACATCTGCCAGTCATTAAACCAAGGTTCGAAAAAAAAAAATCTGCATGCTAGACAGAGTCAGCTGCCTTTTTCCAAGTGCTTTGTGTCAATCAGACTCCCCAAAGCCCTCAAAACCCTGGGGCGGAAGGAGACGGCCACAAGCTTGACTTCAGTCGGTGATCCACCAGGAGGAGCAGGAGGGCAGCGCGCTGCCACGCTGGTTACTGGCATGGCTTTCGGCCACTGACTCATTAAGGGACAGGAGTCAGGGAGCGAGAGCGGTCAAGGAAGGGACAAACTGATTCACCCAGCGCTTGCTGCCACTGCTTTAGCTGCACTGGCTTCTGGTTTCTGCAGCACACTGGGGTCCTGAGCTCCTCTTAGGCCTTATTGCAAAGCAAAGAATAAAGAGTCCAGCTCAAATCCTTGAGAGGACGTGGGCATTTTTCAGCGTCTAGGATTCCTCAGATGGGCTTCTCCTTCTCTGGCTGGAGAGCAGGGAATGCCTGCATTGCTTTCTCCATAGGGCTGGAAACCATTTTCTCTTCCATCCCTCTCTGGAAAAGCACGGTTGCATCGGTCCTCAGTGGATTGTTTCCCACTTTGCATTCTTCCCTTCTCTCTATTTAAGCATAAGAAGTTGTTCCTGTTCTAGTTGTTCCTGTAATAATATTTGAGCAGTTTGCTCCTACGCTGAGCTCTAGGACCCCAAAACAGGGAGTCATGAGGAATTTGCACCCTGATCTCATTCACTCTTGCACTTAAGCAACCTCGCGTAGTGGGCCCTCACACCACTGCAGATAAAATGCAAGAGTTGGCAACGAATTGCATTGTGTGGCTCTTCTAGGGTTTTACTAGTGTTGGCACTCGCACTGTAATTAATGGCGGGCAGTTTCCCTTTTCTCAGCATAGGGTGCGTCAGTGAACGTTAAGTTTTGTAGCTGGGAGCCTGAAGTCGTAAACATTTAACAGTGCAGTTTGGTACCTTATTCAGTAAGGGTCAAAATCTGTAGCTCGGTCATGGATACCATCAAAACCAGCAGCTTGGATTTTATGGAGTAGCTGAATAGAGGCCACTCCATAAAATGCTGCCACCTGCAACACTTTAGAGGCCTCTGCTGTCTATTTCTGGAGCTGCCCATGGGAAAGGGATGGGGCTTATGCGGCACACTGGCACCCGGGGAGGGGACGCCACCTCCCGAACGCCTGCCACGTGGAAAGCCTCGTGAGCAGGGGATGTCCCTGGACGGACGGAGGAGAGCTACAGGAAATACTGTGCTCGAGCGGACCACGCTTTCAGAAACCACGCCGTATCCTACACTGTGATTTCCACTTGGTCCTGTCACCATCGCACCGGGCAGTGCTGTGCTCACCCCCCCTTCGGCCGGCTCGAAGTTCAGCCAGAATCACTTCTTTGTACCTGTGTAACACCTTCTTCAAAGCCTTTAATGACTTCTTGCCTGCCAATCTTGAACCTGAAAGGCTTGTTTCTGTCCCTGGAGGAATCAAACTTCTTTCCATTCTGTAGCATTCCTGCCAAAACAAGACACACAGTTTCAATCATCTGAGCTACAGCTGAATTTAAGTGCTGGGAGGGAAGGAGTGAAAAATTAACGTCTTGGTCACATCAGCTGCTCATTTCCATTTTCACTTTGAAGCCTCATCCAAACCGGATAAGGCAGGGGAGTCAAATGCAGTGGTACCATATTGTTACCTTTGCTTTCTAGTAATTTAGGCTCTAAAATGGAAATATATTCTTCTTATTATCCTTAATGCAATAGGTTATAACTCATATTGCACCAAACATTGCACAGACATACAGAAGAGCTGTTGCTTGCACAGTGGAGCTTCTCAGCTAAGTAGATAAAAGCAGGCAAGGAACAAGTGGGAAGCAGCAGCAGAGAGAATCCCAACACAGATGCCTGATCCAGGCCTGCTCCTAAACACAAAAAAGCTCCCTGAAACAAGCCTACAGGCAAAGAAACCAAATTTCACATAAATTTTACTAAGTTTTCTTCTCGCTAAATAGTTACCATTTGTTTTAAGGTATTCTTTTAACAGCGTAACTAACTGAAGGGAATAATCCTTGTGGAGTACGTGTCGGGCAACCAGGGGCTGCTGCTATGTGCGGCCCAAAGCTCACCACAGTCAACAGGAGCTTTCCACCCACCTCAAAGGGTGGGGACGTAGCTTCAGGTTTGGGAACTCTTCAGCCAAATTTGCTGCCAGTTAAACGTCTGCAAGTACAGAGCAGCTCCTTTGACTTGCTGCTGTAAATTTATACCAGCACACCTAGATGGAATATTTGGTACCTGGGACTGTTCACCTTCCCTACTCCATTTACTCAGGAGTACTAGAATAACACACGTTACACAATGCACGTGAAACTTCTACAGAACATCATTACACCTGCATGTGTCTCCTCATACAGAAAGAACAGAAAAAATTCAAAAAAATAATGAAAATAGGAAGGACATTTATAGGAATACTCTGCTACCCTCATGCTTTATATTTTCATTCAGCCACGAGACAGGAACGCCTTACTCATTCCTTTTGATGGGCACAACGCTGTTTCAACCCATATGTTATGAACGCATGCCCAGATTCTACAGCGAACGGATGAACCTTCACGGAGCGCTACGTGATTAGGTATTCTCATTCTCTTTTCAACAGTGGATAATTATGGTAGCTTTCAACTTGAAAGTGCCTGGTAATTGCTCTTTCAAAATGCTATACTCTGGATATTGCGAGGTTGGGCTGATATTTATATGTTAGAATAAACCCTTTCTTTGTAACGCTGTAGTGCCAGTGTTCTGGGCATATATCATGACTCTCCTGTGCAAGATGCTGTACAAAGAAAAGTTCATTAATAAGCAAGTATCTGAGAAAGTTTCTGGTTGAAAACAATATTATCAAGCACAGCTTTGACAGAAAAATGCTGAGAAATACTGCCTTTATGATCCAATATGAAAAATACAGTCTTCGTAGTTTCTTTTCATTAAAGCAGTTCTATTAATAGACCATCTTGATGCACAAGTTTTATTTTTCAGTGAAAACCATCAGTTATTGTCCAAACAACAACAAAAAGTCGTATTTTGCTTGTTTAAAAAGTCTGTGTTATGAATCAAAGGTAAATATGAAGAGATGTGCCAGAATGAAAACCAAAGACTAAAAGGGTCTCACCAACCTTTATGCTTCTAAGATGTAGCCAGCTCCTTTTGAGCTAATTACTCTGCTTCCCTCTATAATGAAGTCAGAGAAAAATGCACTTTCAGGGGGCAATTCATCTAACCAAATCTAGGGATCTACATTAGGACATAATGAATCGCATCCTAGCAGTGCCTATTTCTTTGCAAGGAATATAAGGGAAGGCCAAACAACTAGCTCAGACATCGATGTCTCCAAATTCATTAGTAGTTAAATCAGTGGTGATGGCGTTCTGGAGTTGCAGTAACGAGTACACAGTATTTGATCGTTCCAGTGGGGTTCTGTGTCTCGATATTAAAATATCAATATTAAAACCAAATGCCATATTAAGCGAAATTAGCTGTTGACCAAGTCCAACATTTGTCAAAGTTGGTACTTCAGAGATGCGTGTGCGTGTGTATAAGGCCTTAGGAGGAAAATTATCAAATAACCTGCCCATGAGGTATGCTTCATAACCTTCACCATCAGCGCTCGTCTTATTCCTTAAGTTTTTCACAGTATAAAGTGAAGTATTTTATGTATGCTCCGATGCAAGTACACAGAGGTATTAGGCAATGTATCGGCTCCGCGATAGCCCTCACCCCGCTCCACGCAGGCTGGGACGCCGCCCCAGCTGCCTGCACCAGGCTTTCTAGCTACAGACAAACACGGGCTCGTTGGTAATGCAGAAAACCAGCCAGCATATGGAGGAGAGCAGGCAGCGAGCAGCAGCTCGGGGGGAACTCTCAGGCATATCGTATAATCCTTTTTGAAGTATTTGATCTTAAATTTAAATGGCAGTCCTTCCTCACAGCAATTTTATTTTTAAACACATCATAAACCCTTATGATTCTATGAAATGGAAGGAGACTATTACAGAATCCCAATATTTAATAGTTTTAATATTAAAACTTAGTACTGTCATTACAGTCTGCACGTTCAAAGCAGTATGCAAACATTAATTATTCTTCACAGCGGCCCAAGGAGGTAGAAGAAGATATTTATTATAAAATAGCCTCAGTCTCGAAGTTCAGATTCAGATACAAAGTTCCACAGCACTTTAATATGCTTTCACTTCATTTTGTAACTAAATCCTATTAAAATACTTAGCTTAAAGGTCTGATGGTTTACTAAATACCACACATCAAACCGGCGGCAGAACCAGAATAAACTCTTCAGAGATCCTGACAACAGCTACTGGACAATGTTTCCCATTTAAAATAATGTTTCTATCATCTGCCCACGAGCTTGCTCATCTAATACATGTCATATAAAAACTGACTCCCATTTCACCATCGAAAGCCTAGAGAAGACGTGTTAGGCCTTATAGAAGAGAACAGGCTTCTTTGCCTATGTTTACAGCAACATCCTATTGTCAGCAACGGCTGAAAATTCATCAGGTGATGAGTTCAGAACCGTAACCTCCTCCGTCATTGCCCCACCTTACTGCTTTTGGAGGACAAACTGGGATTCAAAGAGTCAGATGTGTCCATATTTGCCGAAGCTCTGCCAGGAGGGTCAATTTTTATATGACTGCCCTTTAAAGGCACATCTAGTTTAGAAATGAGTCAGAGTCCCCATGTGCCCTGGAGAAGTTCCGATCCGGATTTAGATCTGAACTTTAGATCTTTTTTATCTATCTCTGAAAGTTAGAGTCGACTATTCAGGCTCCTGGGAGCTAAAACAGCATAATGTTTTATTTTCTCTCTTGCTAATGCATCAATTGATTTTCTTTTTGTGAAAAAATTGATTTGGTTAATATTCTTCAACAAGGACGGATGCCCATCTTCAGCCTGCTAGCATCTTTATTTATCTAGCTAACAACAAGGAGAAAAAAACCCCACAATCTGGAACCGAACGACGACATTGTTCTGCAAGGTCAGAACCATCAATAAGAGCCTTGACTGAGCAAGGACAACTAGATGCCTATATGCTTACTTGTTAGAATAACCTCACATTTGATCCTGAAAGGGAACCATCACTGTATTAAAATAATGAATTGTACAAACTCAGTTATCAGAATATCGTGCGGATTTGAAAACATTCTGATCTACAAGGTGTCCTAATTAATAACTAGGTTTTAAAAGTCAGGTGGCTGTAGAAAAGGAGATGTTTCAGACTATGGGTCCTGCTAAATCATTGAAGTTCAGCTCATTGAAGCTGAAGATCAAAGAGCACACAAATCATTTTGTCGAGGAACATGACTGGGGATCCATCTGAACTGCCAATAATACAACGCCATTTGGGCTAAAACAGCAGTGACACCAAAACTTCAGTCTAGGTTTAACACAAGCTATTATTTCTTATTAAAACATAGGTGTGTCTGCACTACTCTTTTAACATTAATTAACTAACTGAGGTCAGTCAACCTCAGCTAAGATCGCATCATTTAAGTCTGTTTCCTAAGGGGAGAGGGCTGATGACACTGTCTGTACTTGCCTCAGAACCTCTTTTAGCCAATTTCAACCAAGTTCGACAGAGGAGTAGGGTTCATACTGACACAAAGACCCTGTGCAGGTAATGAAAAGAAATCTGCGTAGGAAGAAGATCCCGTAAGTGCTTCTACGGAGAGAAAGGTTCAATCTTTACCTGTTATCAGAGAACCTACGTTACTGAGGAGAGGTCAGGAAGGGAAAGGCAGGAATGCTGCAGCTGGAGCAAAGTTTAACTTTCTTTTTACCAGCGGGTTCGTTCATGTGAGAATGATTCAGCTGGGAATTCATCCAACCACCGAACACAAACCCACAGAGCCAGCCCAGCTATTTAGACACCTAACTCACACCTATGGTCCCAGCAAAACCGTGCCCCAAACCATGCCCAAACCATTATCTGTACAGAAGATGGGTGGAGAGAGAGAACACCAAAGGCCCTCCATAGCTAGCCCGTCAAGCTCTCGTGCCTGAATCTGCAAAATTTATGTGTAAAATCCCACTGCTAACATGAGCCATCTCAAAGGTAGAAACTGCCTCTCCACCTGTCATCTAGGCTACTTCTGCAGTTAATGGAGAAAGAGGGGTATCTCCAAGAATTATTCATCCCACCTAGATTTAGATGTTAGTACTGCAATAACCTCCCGGAATTGTTTATCATTCTCAGTCAACTAACTTACAAAAGTTAAAAAGTTAACAACATTAATTTTAAACGCTAGACTGCCAGCTTTTTATAGGGCCCTAGTGAGGAGGTATTAACTCATCCGTCTGTACCGAAATGAAGCAGACCAAATTGCATCCCAGGCTTCAGTGGCTCCAGTGTTTACTGAATTATTTGTCTTTGCAGTGTTGACACATTCTGGGAATCACAAGACGGAGATCCTAATCCGGGACAAATCCCTTGGTTTCCCTAGTTGCTCTCCTTTTAGCCTGTACAATGGGATTCACTTTACCTTACAAGTACTAAGGGGATAAATTGAATAGATGACTTTCAAAAAACAGCAACATTCATCTGCAAAGTATTCCATTACCTTATTTTTGCAAACTGTAGTTACCTACAGAACGTAAAGGCGATACATACGCTTGAAGACAGCTACTTGCTTGAACGTATGTTGGCAGCAGAAAGGGGCAGATACTGAGGTGGTGTTTCTAGGACACTATCCCCCTTCATTTTATGTAGACCAGAGGTTCTTCAGGACAGGGACTGTATTTTGATGCCCTTTAATGCAATCACCTTTCCAATCATGCCTTGTAATAAATCTGTGCTGTTACAAACATGTCATTTGGCTTGGTTCCTAGGAGTCTCGGAGGCAGCATTTGTTGCAGTTAGTGTTGCTCTGGGTTAAGGATTTTTGATCTCAAGTGTTTCTTTTTTTCCTTAAAATATATTGTTTCTATGTCAAAATATGTCAATATTCTGTCAGGAGAATATCACAAAGGCTGGAAATTCTGGTTTTCCCCCCATTTACAACCTGTAACTATTACTAATATACACTTTTAGTCTGGAAAATATATTTTTGGGAATTTTCTAGAAACTGTACAAAAGCCTTTGTGTCAACATTGACACCTTCACCGTGTACAGAGGAAGACACAGTTCAGCAAAGCAGAGGAGTTCAGCATAATCACACGGGAGTGGTGGGAGAAACACATCCATAAAGTCACAAATCACATCCCGGGCTGGTTTACACCAGCAGAACTCCACCGATTTCTGTGGTGTTATTCGCATTTTACATTAAAATAGATCCGTTCTCTTCAGGACTCAGTTCTGACAGACTGCGGTGAAGCAGGACACCTCTGCGTTCAGCGGCGTTCCCCCCTCGCTCGTGGCTGAGCCTCATGCTAACACACCTGAAAAACTTGTGGTTTCCCCTCAGGAACAAGAACAGTTCCCATATGTCTTAGTGTTAAATGGAGAGATCTGGGCAACAATTTTCTAGGCAAATACAGCCGGTGCCTTGCGTTTCTGCTTCCCAGGGAAATGCCTAGGAGAGCTAACATGCCTCAGCTCTCCAGCTCATTCCATCAGAATCCAGATCTGCGTAAGCCAGATATCTCACACCTCTTACATCTTCATTTGCCGCTTCATTATTACCTCAAAACGCAGTTCACTGTTTTACACCTTTTCATCATAACAAGAGCTCTCAGTAATCTGTAGTTATACCTGGCCATGAGCCTCCTCCCAAACAACCATGCAGTACGTAGCGCATTCTTCCGATCTCCTGTATTTGACTTCCAAAGCAAACTCTTTCCCGGACAAATTTGGTGTCTCATCAATTTTACTGATGAAAATTGTTTTCATCAGAAATGATGGTTGTTGTAATGGAAATAAAGAGCGAGCGTTGAATGTGAGCCGGAGGATGCTTTCATGTCCTACGCTATGTTTGACTAGTGGGCCACCTAACTGTGCCCCGTACGGGGACTTTGGCAAGCGAAGTGAGAAGGGAAGCATGGCTTTTCAAGGGAAAGGTTCATCAACAGAGGTTTAGTACCGCTGTAAACACAAACTCAGTTTTTCCCTGCTAACGGTTCCTCTGCTTAATATAAACAAAGCCTTATGAGGAAAAAAGGATTTGCTGGCTTAGACTGTATTTTCCTGACAGTTTACAGCCACTTAAGAAAAAATGATTCATCTTTTTAAGGGAATTTTCAGTCCAGAGGGATAATAGTGGACTCTGGGGGTGCACCCCTGCGGCATATCAGCTCTTCACCACAATTTTTTTGTTGTTGTTTAAAAAGGCAACAGGAACGATTCGAACGTGCCATTTGTTGCCATGACAAACAATCACTGGCTCGAAGTATAGAAATGGGAAATGGATAGCGGTGGTGGTCACGTCTTAGGTCCTGTCACCGCAGCGCACTTCAGTGACGGTTGATCTTTTCAACACAGGCGGCCTTGCTGCTTCATTTTCTTCATGTATTATATACTCATATATCTTTAATGTGGAGTAAGAGCAACGCAATCAATTATTTATTACGCAGCTGACAGCGTGCAATGAAGACACAACAGACGACTATTCAATAATGCATTACCATGCACTATATATCAGTGTTGCGTACAACTACAAGACAATATGAAAGAGCCTTGCACTTAGCTTGACTTCACAGCCAAGAAAATTACATGCAATTGTCTAGTTCACTCTACCGAAAGGCATTATTCTGTCCTAACGGCTTTATAGATTTGCATATTCTTTAAAAGGGAAGAAAAAGTACATTTACTCTCAAGGCAGATATGAGGCTCAATACGCATATTCTACTTGGATGGTAAGGAGACCAAAACAATTCCTTTGGTATCCTGTTGCCTTAAAACAGTCATTTTATTTTAATGTTTGATTCCGTTACCATTACAAAGTTCAGCTGTAAAATATACATGCTCTGCAGCATAAGGCAAATTTCATTTGAATAAGCATGGCAGAATCAGGTCAATCTGGGTATGCTAATGAGTAGGACAATAGATGTCTAAAGCAACATTTTAGAGAGAATATATTGCTACAGAAATACTTTGCATCTCTTGCATCTCTACCCTTAAATACCATGTCCTGTAACACAGGTTCTGGAGGGAGAGGGGACGGTCCTGACCGGGCTACGTCTTTCTGTCCCTGCCCTCTGGCACCAGCCAAGAAGCACAAAGAGCAGTTCAAGAGCACGGCTGTAATACAAAGAAGACATTTTGCAAGATTTGCCACCTGAACACATGCAGCAGAGCTTGGCCAAAGAATTCTGGCTATCTAGTGCACCACGATAACAGGACAATATAATTAATCTCTTTTTTTTTCCTCCTTTGTTACATTCTCGGTCTCATCCTATGCCACAACGCACACATGTATTTCCTTCCCCCGCATTTTTTTTTTCTGATCACCTATGCAATGGTGGTATGGATTTGCTATTTCAGCCTGTAGCACACATATGAATGTGCAGATGACCTTCTGCTGGGAAGTTACACGCTTCAGTAGGGGGTTAAACCTCACTGAAATAGGTGAATGTGACAGCCACCTGTCTTTCTGGGTATGGCACAAGAAGGGCCCAAGCTCGGTCACCAAAGCTTCCAAATACAGATCTGGGTGCAGGGAGCACAGAAAAACACCACAGAAAGCAGAAAAGGATCTTCAGACATTTCTTGGGAAAGCTCTGAGCATGGCTCTGAGATCACATAAGAGAAGGGTTTGGGGAGAAAAGAACCAGCTTCCCTACTAGTTAATTCTGTCTCTGCTCAGGGAAAGGGTATGTTGAATGATCTGCTAGAAGAAACACCTTCCCAACCCAATATAAAAATACTGCATCAGCAGTTAGGTGTGCTTTAATGATGAGCTGTTTTCAGATTGGGCATCCTTTGTTTTTCAACTATCTAGACTTCCAGTATGTGCCTTCATGTCCTTCTGAATAAAATCTGTGCTGAAATCTTAATTTATCAGTGCAACACTTCAGATTCCCACGGCTAAAGCTAGCAACAGCCTAGTGAAAAATCAGAATCATAGAATCGTTTAGGTTGGAAAAGACCTTTAAGATCACCAAGCCCAACCGTTAACTTATCGCTGCCAAGTCCACCACTAAACCATGTCCTTAGTACCATGTCTACCCGGCTTTTAAAT
This sequence comes from Platalea leucorodia, assembly GCF_965183815.1. NCBI lineage: Eukaryota > Metazoa > Chordata > Aves > Pelecaniformes > Threskiornithidae > Platalea > Platalea leucorodia. Next base: position 120,186,093 of record NC_138825.1, on the reverse strand, counting down.
ACCTCCAGGGATAGAGACTCAGCCACTTCCCTGGGCAGCCTGTTCCAGTGCCTGACTGCCCTTTCAGTGAAGAAGTTTTTCCTAATATCCAACCTAAACCTCCCCTGGCGCAGCTTGAGGCCGTTTCCTCTCGTCCCATCACTTGTTGCTAGGGAGAAGAGACCGACCCTCACCTCTACTCATCTCTAGTAGGGCACTGGGTTAAGAGGCTGTGCATACCCAAAGACAATAAATTCAAACATGGAAAAAGTGTATTCTTAACGTGTTACAACTTAACACCAAGACGTTAAACGGCGTGTTGGCTTTTGTGGCATTTGGAACTGAAAAATAACATTTCTCCCCACATTGCTTGTGAATGAATGTTCTTCCTCTCCTGCAGGCCCTTGTTTACCCAGTTCTTTTTTTGTCACATCCAACTTTCTTAATGCATAGCATGGCCATACCTCATTCACAGAGGAGTGTTTTACTGAAACTCGTCTTGACAAACACAGCAATCGTCTAACACCGTGCAAAGGAGTTAGCAACTCCTCTGTTCTCAAATAAGAAGGAGAAAAAGAAAAACATTCTTGGAAAAAGACAGAGACACACAAGATGCAACCAGGGAAGAAAACACAGTTTATAAAAATGGGTGTTGACTGAGCCATGTAAGAAGGCACAGTCAATACGCCAAGATTAAATAGACTCTAAATAAGTTAGAGGCAGACACTGCTGTTCCATCATGATCTCATATGTACATAAAACATACATAATGCAGAATTCAAATGCTTTTTATCCGGGGTATCCAACTTTCTGATCCAGACTGGTCAGACATTCCTGTAATGTGTCTTATTTTAGAGATGTGGTGTAACCTTCCTGGCTGGCATTATGTAATATCCCCTCCCTTCACAAGCGTTCGGAGAATTCCTGGGGAGTCGTCTCCTCCCGCCCGTGATTCCACACAGGAAAATGAGACATGACTTCACTGGCACCAATGTGGGGCCACCATGGGGCCTCGCTTTAGTGTAACACAAACCGTTTCCAGGGTAATCAGGTGAAACACGCTGCTGTTTCACTCAAGGAACGAATCCCTTGCTCAAGAGTGCAGAAGGACAGGTATCTAGATGCTGCACTCTCTCCATTGACGTGGACAGACCATAGACTTCTAGGTAGCTAAAGACAGTTGAGATTCATTCCACCCGAAACAACTTGATCACAGTCAAGATTAGTGAAAAAATGCAGTTTAAAACCAAGTTGGTTTTGATTTGTGTACCAAAAGCCTTCCTGTGGATTATGTTGCCTAAGGTCCTTCAGACTCAGTGACCGCAGATCTACCTAGATCTACCTAGTCACTTACTATGTATAGTAATACAGACAGTAAACATGCTGTAGAAATAACAGAAGATAAAAGCCACTTCTAGTCTTCGAATGAACTCTGAGAAGGGCTTATTAACAAGTTATGTATTGGGTAATCCTCATTATGCTGTCAGAAGTTCAGCCTACCATTAAGATCAATGCTGGTATAAAACCAGCATTTTGCTAAGCAGTCTTTATCATTTGCTGCAGCGCTCCAGTGGAAGTATGTCTTATTCAGACACCATCATTTTTCTAGGCTGTCTTTTTAAAAGGTATATGAGATACACTCATCAAAGGAACAAATCTTTCTATCAATGTACAGTTTGTTCTTCCAACCTACTAGGAATGCACTTGCTTTCACAAAAAGGAGTATTTTTGTGGTATTGTTTTCAATGTAAACAGTGTTTTACGTGCTCCAAGGCAGATCCAAGCAGTGTCATCGATATCTCTCTGCCTGTAAACTCTGAAAGTATGTTCTGAAATAATATTAGCTACGAAATTCCTCTTTTGCCACATTTGTTTCCTAATTTTGTTCCTGGTGTTGCAGATCCTCTTTGGTGTAAACTGGCACAGTTCCCCTGATATTAATGAAAGTACAAAAATGTATGCAGCAGTTTAAGACCTGGATCATGGTAATTTAAAACTAAGCTGAATGATGCACTCGGGACTATCCTCCAGAGCAGAATCCTGCAAGAATACAGAATAGCGTAGATTTGTGATCAGAGCAAAAAGCTGGATGTCGAAAAGAATAGGTTCTGTCACCAGACAGCTGTGTAAGTATAACTCACCTTCATTTTATTCCCTGTGAAACGACGACTGTGGTTTGACCAAGGTCAGAAAGAGAGTCACTAGCATATCCAGCAATAATATTATTAATTAATACACTTTGCCTTAGGTATCTTGAAAGGCTTCATTCAGTAAGCCTTTAAAGTATCTTCAGAGCCACAGTGGAAAGGAGCTATTAACAGCACAGTTTGTTATTATAAATAGGTCTTTTCCATCTCTAAGTTTTGATCTTGATCTTATAAATGAACTATGGAAAAAGTGGCAGCTGTTATCTTGACAGATGGGTCTCAAGCATTGCTCCGCTGGACATTAGACAGTCGTCTCTCCCGAGACAATAGGAATTTCCAAGCGCCTGTATCTGTTTTCACCTATTTAACAAGCCACTCATGTCTTGGGCTAGTGAAGGGAAGAAGCAAGGAGAATGCAAAATAAATGTTTTAGGGGAAACATCTCAGAGAAAGGGGTGAGAACCAGATGCGTATCACCTGTTAGTGACTTCCCCCTCGAGTTTTACTGAAGTGACAGACAGAAAATGAATCAGAAGTCTCTTATAGAGGCAATGGGGACAAACAGGCACTTCCAGAAGGTGAGATACAGAAAGCCTGTGCACTGAGTGAAGAGCAGCCTAATGTCAGCTAGCAGGACAAGATAAGTACAAGGATGCACCTCAATTTTCAGCTCTTCCTAGAATTTAGCAGCATCATCCATTTTGGATGTAGAGCTTTGAATCTGATTTTAAGGACAGACACAAGCCTGAGAAGCGTTCATTCTTTTTAAAGGGTGCTTGGTAGAGAGGGTGCTACTGCCCACCTTTTCTATCATAAACACTTGCCAAAAGCACGACGAGTTCAACTCCACCTCAAGCCTGAATTTAAACCCATGTCCTTCACCTTTACTGATGGTATTCTCATCATCGGACAACCAAACACTCAATGGCATCACCCTCTGCGCTCCCACTTGAATCTGTACGGTAGCTGGGAATGGAGAATGATGAAGTTAGGAGAAAACCAAGCAAGTAGCAATTAGGGAGGGCAGCGGGATGCACAGAGACCTGCATGCCAGTCCTTGCTCCCAGGACTCGTTGGATCAGCTGTGCCTGATGCTGTGTAGGGTTTGCCCCTGCATTGTTTCGACCAAGTTGTCATTGACTTCAGCAGGAGCCTGAGGATGGACTGCACGGACCATAACGTTTTTCCAAAAGCTAAAGTATTTTCACACTCAGGACTGCTGCAAACAAAAGACATCGTAAATTAAGCCAGTTTAGATACTACAAATAGAAATAGTAGTCAGTCCATAGACACAAACAACAAAGACAAACATTGCCAAAAATACCTCAATAGCACAACAGAGTGGAAAACAACACAAGTTGAGAGTGGACCGAACAGTGAAGCATTACATACACAAATGTATTATTACACCAGCAACGGAAAGCTGGAAGATTTCAGACTCGACAGCAAAACGTGTAATGTTATCATCTGTAAAAGCAAAGACAGAGATGGTGAATACACTGCATAACTCTCAGGAATTGCTGTACCAGACAGCTCTCTATCACAGGTCACACTATCTTTGATCCTCCCAGTAAGTGTAACTGAAAAAGTAGCATCCTATATGAGTAACTTACTATATGAAGTCAGTAAAAATCTGTTTCTAACAATCAAATGGCCAAAACATACACATCATGACCACACTAACAAAGGATGTTTTTCTGCACAAAAATAATGGATTGCTCTGTTCAATTTTATCCAAAATTCTAAAGAAAATAAAATTCAGGGTTGAATGGAATGAGGGAGTGAAACATATTGCTTTAGAAAATGAAAAAAAAAAATGCCTTATGTTCATTTGAAATCTTTCATTCTACTGAGAATACACTGCTTGGTTTTCAGATATTAATATGAACTATTTAAATTCAGCTTCGATGAGGTCTAGGGAGTTCTTGACCACCACCACCTTTGCAATTATTTAACAGCAAGTATTGTTTAGTTACATCCAAGCTAAAAGACACCAGAGCTATTAAGGAGAAAACATAAAAGGAAAAGAGAAAAGTTAACATTCATAAGGAGCGTGCTGAAGGGGAGGCATATCAGATAAAATTCAAGTATCCAGACAGCCAAACCAGACAAAAGAAAGGCAGAGCTGACCTAAAATATGGATCAAAGAAGCTGAGATTTATGTGAGAGGGATACAGTTATCTGGTCTAAAATAATCATGCACCCAGACACTCAGAGGTATTCTGCACCACTTCAAAAGGTAATTGAACAGATCTGCCCTGACCAGGTAACACGGCTTACTCTGTAATCCATAATATGTAATGTAACAGAACATGTAAAAGCTCCATTCATTTAGGCTGCTGCTTCCATTTTCCCATTTTGCACAGCAAAGAAAAGGGTTTGTGGGATTTAATTTATCTCAGTTTTGTGTACCATTTCAATGCTTAAACACGTATCTGCAGATTTACTGGCTGCCCGCATAGGGACTTCCAGTGATCCCGCTCACAAGGGCAGCAATCACCCAGGCTACCGAGTCTTTGGAAATCATTCATCAGAATTGTAAGTGTTCTGGCTGTTCATGTTATCAAACAGGGGAAAAAAGGAAATAAAATGGAAAATTACATAAAACCAATGAACTTAAGTAATCTAAGTTTCAAATAATAAAAAAACTCAAGCTGCTGATTTGACTCAAAACTGACATAGGTACAAATCTCTCTCCTGGGAAAACAAGTTTATTTGTGGCTTTTTCAAGAAAAAGGATGCAGAGAATTTAAATTTCTCGGTATATCTGATCTGTGTTCTCTAACACAACTGAGTATCTGTGAGCTTCTGCCTGCCCACGTGACCAAAGATCGCTAAAGACACAGCCAGGCACGCTTAAGCCATAACTCTATTTTAACAGGCACAAACCACATGAAAGCATGTTCTGCATCTCATTTCACATCTCACGTGCTCTGCGCAGTCTGTGGGCTCAGGCAGTATCCTAGAGACACAGAGCACCATATATCGCGTTCCTGTTTTGTCTATTATAAGCATCCACCTAGCACAATAAGTATCACCGTGTAGTAAAACTACCAGTCTCACCAAATCCACCTACCATTTTTGGCATCATTTTATTGCTTTCAACTTAATGATCTGCCCTGAAGATAGGACACTTTGATTCATGAGAACCCCCCCGTCATCAGTACTTGGTCTTTACTGCACGTAATTCGGATGAAGACTTCTCCTCTATGTCCATGACCTTGGCTAATGCTCCAAATAAACCCGTGCTTTGTAGCTTTTGATGTGCTTTTGATGTGCTCCCAAATGATGGCTTTCAAATTTTTTGAGTCTTTCTTTGATACCGGCGTCTCTGCCGAGATCATTCATTGGCTGTATTTTCTTGTTGATAAGCTGAAAGGCTTAGCTGAGTTTTGGTTTTGTCTTGTTTCGCATCAGTGGTTCCTCTCTCTTGTATGCGTTGTGGCATGGTGACGGTGTTCAGGCAGCACCCTCATCTGTGGCCTTTCCTGGCCGCCGGCTTTGCACCGATGCCATACAAGCTATCGCTGCTGCCTGGCGCAGCTACTTCACGCTTCCATCACATCCCATATGTTGGGGAAAGCTCCGTTTCTGCTACAAGCAGGTTTTTCAATTCTGAAAATGCTCAGTGGAGAACTTCATGTCAAACAGGTTGTGGCATGTAATCATGACTTCTGCTTCTGAGCTCCTTCTGCCCTACCATACAGGTTTCATGAGAGCAAGACCACTGTTCTCTGCAGGCTTGCAATATTAGCCTCTCTTCTGCCTTCAGTAAAGCGCAGTAAATCTCTAATGGACGGATACCTGATCTTACATACAGGGCACTGCTGCTTGCACCACGCCCTGAATGTCAGCCTGAATTCTTGGTGAAGGAGAGGTATCTAAAGGTATCATACTCTTCGCTGGATCAAAAGTCTAAGCCAGCCGTAACAATTCTGGTAGTTCAATCCTTGATCTATGCATATTTCTGTAATTTTTGTGTGCTTTGCCTTTTTAAGTCAAAACATCATCATCTGCCTTGCTTGTGCACTGTGCACCCTACTGCTTACCTTCTAGCAAGAGGATTATATACTGCCTTCGGTCCTTATGGAACTTCACTTTTTTCCTTGCTGTTCAGGGCCTTCTCAGAGAGGCAGTCACATGTTTCGAAGCCCAGTATGGTTGGTATTTAGGATCAATTCTCCAGGCAAAAAAATGCATGTAAATTTTTGCACAGCTTGCAAATGAACCAGCGAGCCCTCCTGGGATCTGCCCTTAGGGCTAAGGTGGTTTCCTTAACCTAAACAGCCTTTTCTGCAGAGACCTGAACACCTAACTCTGGAGATTATGACACCGGACTCCTAGATAGCAAATCCCAGATTAACATTCTGCTAAACAGTTTCAGAAATAAGTCTTTCAGCAGTGCTTTCCTAAGGGTTTAAAAGAAAGTGTGATTTTTAAAAAGTGATTTATAAACCAGCTGCATTTGGATTGCAACATTGCATTAAGCAGAGAAGTAATTTTTTGAGCAAATATAACAGCCTCCTTCTGTTTAGGTGTAATATTTTTTCTACTTCTGTTACACCAAATTATGTGGCTAATATAGGCAGAGTGCACCTCGCAAGGAGCCAGAACTCAAACAGTGTTTAGCTGCATCCCTTTGAATGAAACGGCTTTATAGGACCATGAAACCTAAATATTGGTGCATTGCAGATTGTCATTTTTAGCTGCTGCAATACCACGTCTTGTTTTGGTGCCTACTGCCAGATGACATCATCTTGTAGCAACTTTTTCAGTGGAGCAGCCAAAGCTGCTTCTCCCAGGATATTGTTGACTAGAAATCCAACAATCCTGTATATTTTTTTTTTTAGTCTTCCTGCTGCGAGTAAGACTGGAAGGATGGGAAGGAAGAGGAAATGATAGAATCATATCACCAAGGAAGATCACAGATGGCCCTGGGAAAGACAGGGATGCAGATACTGTTGTAGTACAGCCTAAAGGTGTATCATATCTACACCTAATAAACCCATAAGCAATACCAGTTCTTCAGAGCTGGTGCATGCATGGATACATACAATTCTATTTTCTCACATCAGCTTGAGCTCTGTGCCAGGTTCTTTATCTAACAATGTAATAATGGCTAGAGATGGAGCCCTAGCAGTGAAAAAAAACAACAGAAAGGCTTTGTTTGCCATGCTGCAAGGATGATTTCTGCTACAAATGCTTCACAGGCTAAGAGCATGACATCAGGTTGTCATGTAACATGGACTGCAGGTCCAGGCTGTATGTCTAAATATATTTGTCTCGGCCTCCAGGTCAAATTTGAATTTTAGAGATGCACTGTGCATGTTCAAATCGAATACCAAACTTCCTCTGGGTGAGCTCCAAGACCTGTGCTGACTCTCGGTATTGCTTAATAAAGAGGGGAGGCCAATTTAAACTCCAGATTTTTGTGATTTTTTTCAGATGATCTCATGCTTTGCACAGCCATAAAAATGAAACGGATTTTCACACATGACAAGAAGTTGAGAGTGAGCATTTCTAGCTATGGCACAATGTATGTTTTTACTCTGAGGCAGACAGGCTTTGTCCCAGTGACCGGGAGAACATGTTATCTGATCCCTAATTTGTTTAACAGTCCACAGAACCTTTTTAGGCTGGTGCCCAGATATGATCTTTATTTCTGTCTTTGTGGTGACAGTGCTACCAGACTCAGTGCACTGGGCCACGTCTCCGTTTGGTTGCTTATATCAATCATTTAAGCTCTCATAAGAGAACACAAATCAGCATCACCTGTATTTTTAAGGTTACAAGAACTTCTAAACCTTGTTCCGATCTCATTCAGAGCAACTTCAACATCCTGCTTGCTCTGCTAAAGTGTTAAAGAATACAAAGCAGGAGCGCTACCTTTTTATCTGCTTCAGAAGCCTTCATGGAGATTAGGAAGTGTTGCTCTGATCTCTCCCAGTTCTGTGCCACCTTGCTATCTGGACACAAAAGGTCAGACTTTAGGCTGGGGTAAATCAGTTGAACCTCGAAAAGGTCAATAGAGCAATGCTAGCTTGTCCCAGCCGAGGAGATATCCTCACTGAGCCATTCCAGAGATATGGGACTTGGGATACAGGGTTTTTCCCACCACACACTTTCCTATATCCATTTTCTACTCTCCTACAGAGATTCCCTAGCTCCCTAGATATTCTGTTCAATTTCTTGCTATATTTTTTTTCTCTCTCTTGGCAAATTCCAAGACAATTTGCCCTCCTGGAAGCCAGAAAATTAGTATGTTCTAATCCTTGCACCAGTCACTTTTTTCTAACATGGATTTATTCTGATGGACCCAGGATTAATAAACCTTGGTGGGATCACAAAAGATACAGTGAGAATATTTACTCACAACTTCTTATTCTTAACAGTTATTAAAAGCACACCTAGATCCAAATTCTTTCTTCATTTGTCCCTGCATCAAGAGCCTTCTGAAAGGGCAGGACAGAGAAATAATATAGTCTCTTTCAGTGTCCTTGCATATAGACTTTGAAAAGACCAGAATTCAGGAGAGGTCTTCGTGGTTTAATTTGTGTGAAGAAAAAAAAAAAAAAAGACCTAGGTATGAGAAATGAAAATAGATCAGTTTCAACACTTTTCACTGCAAAAGCAGAACATCTGATGCTAGATGGCCGTATCAGTCGGGGACTGCAAGAATAAAGGAGGACCTTGTACAAAATTTCCCACCGCAGACATAAAGACTAGTGTGTTGGCTGCGCACAGAATAAAATGAGTAAATTTTATTACCTGAAGGTAATGATTGTTTTGGGATTCGTTTTTTTTTTGTTCACACAAATTCAAAGCAAACTTAGCCAGGTTTAGTTTCACTGTTTTTGCTACATTGGTGTGACTTTGCTAAAAATAGGCAAATCAAACCAGAGCTCCCTGCTCAAGTTTGACCCTATATTAATAGAAATACGCATGACCCTGAGACACTCCTACATTAAACAGTCTGAGTCAGGGCAGACTCCCTGACTCATCCGAATCGCTTTTCTCATTCTGGGTAACTTGGAAATAACAGTGGCATAGATGCTGCAGGAGGGGCAGTAAGTGATACTTGTATTAACACCTTCATTTTTGGAAATTTGGTGTGCCTGCTACAGACAGCTAGAGAAAGGAAGGCAAAAAATAAATAAATCAAACTCTGGCTTGTATACAGAGACAGTCATCCTTCCCCATGAGTGGGGAAAATGCCAAGGAACAAATTGGATAGTGTGTACAAAAGGAAGAAAAAACCCTCTATCCTGCTGTTTACTTGCACAGTCCCATGCTATTAAATGCATATGCCTCAAGGGAGTGCCAACCTAGCCCCAGGAAATTCCGGCCCATCTTGAAGAGAGTCATCATTTACTACTGGGGAAAAAAAAAAAAAAAGGCATTAGCAGGGGCAGGAAGAGGCTAAGATGATTGGGTTTAACTTTTGCTGGCCCAAAGCCAAATATGCAAGCAAAGGCTTAAGAGAACTTTCTTCTGATGCCTCTGTGCCAACAATAGATGTGGACAGGACAAATATTTACAGACCTAAAGTGGAGGGAGACTAAATGGGGGGAGCCAGACCCTGCCTGAAGTGCTTATTATAACGATTAGCCCGTGGCGGCTTTACGGCCCTGAGGCGACTGCTCCCCGCAGCCGCAGACAGGATGGAATGACTCAATGACGATGCCGCCAGCACAAGATGTCTTTTCACATGTCCTGTACCATGCCGTCCTCCCTTTCCCTGGGGGTGTATTAATAGCAGTGTAGTCATACTGTACATACTACAGTAAAACAACCTTTCTCTGAAGTGAGAACGCATTCAAAACAGACAAAATGCTCCTGGAGACCTGGAGGAGGTGTTGACTCTTGTGCTCCCATGCCCTGAATGCTCTCTTTCTCTCTGGGCATCTCTCCGAGGCCACCTCCCTCTATAAGCGTCTCTCCTCAACACCCAAACGTGTCCTAACATTACAGAAAAATGAGTTATTAAATGGATGGTTTGGCTGAGAGATGTCTCTTACTTTATTTACCTTTGAAAACAGAAAATAAATATAATAGTAATATCTATGTGTGTATCTGACTGTGTCCCTTCCTCCTGTGTTCTTTGCTGTTCACCTTCCTTCGCTGTCTGGGAATGAGAGTTTCTCTTGATCTGTTTTTTGCACAGTTAAGCACAATAGAGCTCCTGAATGATGCTATGATACAAACATAATCAAATTCTCTTTTCTCTGTTTCCGGAAACAATGATGATGCTATAAAAAAAAAAATAATGGTGGGAACATCTATAGTAGGGGGGGAGTGTCTGAGAGCAGAACTTTGTCCAAAAGCACCTGCATTGAAAGCAACCGAAGGATTGTTAAAATGATTGTTTAGTTGTGATAACCACCTAGCTCATTCCTTATTTTCCAGAGCTGATCTTGTCACTCCACCCTTAAAATTGCCATGTATAAATTCGATCTGAAGATCTCCCCAGCTTTGCCTTCCTGGATATTTATGTCTGAAGCCCAAGAACTGCCACTAGCTGATCACTGCAGGATAGATCTTCAGCAAAAAGGACCTTGAAATGAATAGCCACATCCTGTAGCATCTGATTACAGGGGTTTAATTGCATTATTCTCAACCATTTAAAAAGCAATTATTCCCCTTCTTCCTACACACCCATGTTTACTCGAATAACTGGAAACAGAGTCAGAGATGCATGGAGAAATACAGAATTTTTCTGGAAAAGCAGTTACATATTAAAGAATTAAACACGTCTTTTCACTGAGAGGTTAAATAATGAAGTATCTTCTGTTTCTCAGTCACCTTGAGCTTAATACAGGAGTCCTGAGGTCCAACTCCTGCCAGGGTGTGCAAATGCATAATTTTCTATTTACCTTTTCTCCTAAGAAAATAAAATCAATAACATAACCCCACAAACCTTGCAAACTGCAGCAACATGCAGCCTCCAAGAGGCAGAGAAACATTCTTCCCATGTAGCCCTACGGAGACCCATAAAGCAAACACAACCCTGTGTCCTCACAGCTAGAACACCATTTACCTTGCGTGACTCTCACGTTACATTGCAGAGTACCAGGAGGGTGTTCCTTGCGACTACTCTACAGTGCCCATTTAATTCCTTGCTTTCTCTCCCTCTGGCCCCTACATGCAAGAAATTAGACGGGCATCTGCAGAAGCTAAATCACGCATTGGACATTCTTGTCGTCAAGCTCTCGGTCTGCCCAAAGTACGAGTAAAGAAAATTAGTGATAATCTGCCCAGTGAGGCCAGTATCAAGCTCTGTAGTTGGCTCCAGAGCCACGGCTTAGATCTGCAAGTCGAGCAAATGCTCTGATACTCAGCCTGGATGCTTCTCCATGAGCGTCTTATGTGGTGCCATCAGGAAGCAGCTCCCAAACGCTGCACGCGTGTCTGGCATTGCTACTGCCAAGCCACACGTAATCGTTCTCAGTCTAATCCTAAAACTTTTCATTCTTTTCCTTGTGTTTAGAGCTCTGTTTTTGTTCCCCAGTCAGAAATCTCTAAGCAGGAGCTGACCTGTCTGATCCCAGCTGGGGTCTGAGCCAACATGGATTATCACCAGTGGAGAGCTACAGAATCATGGCTGGGGCATGTCGAGGTCATGGATGTTTCCTCAGCTGAAGTTGCTCACTCTCTCTCCTTCATAGCCATGTATCTTCGACCTAACTTTCCAGCTTAGAGAGCTGGCTATGCTCTGAGACGATGGGTATTTCCACGTTGCATGCCGGGGTCATCCAAAGGCTGCCCTCTGGATCAGACTTACTCTATATTCAGACAGTGAAACTACAAGTGCAACCCCAGGCACAGCCCAAGGGACTCTATGTCTAAGCCTGTCTGGCAGTTTAATATTCTGCCAGGCACCTTAGCACACCCGAACGGGCAGTCTGTAGCCTGCCTGCAGGGCAAGCCTGTGATCAGAAGCGGTGGCTCACACAACCGTCCCGCTCCCAGCCCTTGTCAGCTGTAATGTAGACACGGCCTGGGGTGATGTTCGAGAACGAGAACGTGCTTGTCTCCAACACAGCAGATCCTCTCGAGCTAGAAGCTGAACGTGCCGTGTCTACTAAGCCTGTGCATCACACATATATACATAATAAAAGGCAGCCAAAATCTTTATTAAATAAACTAATAAGTACTTAAAATTGCAAGCCAAATGGGACCAATCTTCATTTAATGTGACCAGAAATGTTTAATACTCCCCTGTCTCCATGACTCATAACATCGAAAGCCCAGTAAAAGCCGAGAAACACGTGGTGCCTGCTACAGAGCAGCGCACAATCTTCTTTTAACTGCAAATGTATACAAAAAGCAGTACGTATTAACCAGACTAAAAATGTCATGCCTATCAGGATAGAAGAATGTAATATCTGGTCTCACACACACTTTCTATCACATAACAATGTTGGCTGAAGATACAAGTTTCTCTCAATACCTCTGCAATGCTCACATCATACATATCAACACATCCATGCCAGAAAACACAACACTAGCTACAAATGGCAGAGTTTTTGCATGTAAACACAGCATAAAGGGCAGATATTTGAAGATAATTAGGTGTCTAAAGATGCAGTAGTCATACTGTGGACATTTCAAATGCATCTGGGTATCCAACTCCTTTGATTTCAACTAAATTATTTTAAAACCTTTTTGACTCTAAATATTTTCTTAAGTTTTTCCCAGACATAAAGCGTAACTATCACAAAGTTACAGTAATTACCATCACTCCAAAGCCTACAGGTCTCATTTAAAAAGTTCAACTTCCTAAGCTGCAATGCTATGTGAAAACATGTATGACATTTATCACTTAAAAAAACCCAACTCTTAAAAGTGAGGAAATGGACAGGCAACAACATTGCAAAGTTTATCATGTCCACGTAGTACCAAACATGTATTCTTATTACCTGGTATGAAGAACACACACTGCATCACAGCAGGCAGCCATAATTCTGATCTGACGTTATTGAAAGGATTGTTCTTCTCAACGTTGGTGCATAGATATTTTAAGAAATAGTGGGTAGTGGAAAATATTAGTTAATATGTGTATTAATAAGACATTGATCATTATTCATGCTTACATTTTGATAGAGCATTCATAAACCCTAACTCTGAGTCAGCTTTGACCTGGCAATTCCCATGGAACAGACTGAGGTCCTACTTGGCTGGACTTGCTCACAAGGCACATCCGTCGTTTTAAACCTAAATTTATTTCTGCCCTCGTCAACCTGCTATCTCATTATCTCACTATTCACTGACAAAAGAAATGATGAATCATGAACACTGGGGTACAGGGAACCAAATACACTCAACAAAATTAACCTCATTATGTCAGTTGTGCGTAGCATGATGAAACCCTCCGGCGGGACCTCTAGGGGTTACTGTAACACAAGTAAAGAATAGTCGCATTGCACTGAAAATTATGATGAATATATACCTCAAGAATAAAATTAATATCATGACTGGTGCACAGCAAAATCAGGGCTACAGTGCATTTGCATTTGAGAGTTATCACTGTGTGATATTAACAAAGAGTTTTAATGTCTTTTACAAAGGTCTTGTTGTGTATTTGGTTTGATCACTAGGTCTAGAAAATACACAAAGTAGGTATCATTTTCTACTTAAACAGAACAAAACTATTACAAAATCAAGTGAAAAGTCTTACACCCAAACCATCTATGGGATGAGGCTGTATTTTACAAAAATATAGGCTGTGAGGCTAGCCATGCCTCTATTATTTCTTGTAACATCTACGGCACAGGCCTACATTGGGAAAGACAACAAGGTGCCCAGTATGGTCATGCACAGACTGCACCACTTGCCCCCCGCACTGCCCGAGGACGTGCAGGCAATCCCAGGCTCCCGGTGCGTCCGCACAGCCCCCAGCCATGTCGTGGCTCCATCTCCCTCTGCCTGCACCTTTCAGCGTGCTCATACGACAGATACTCCAGTGGACCCAGGATTTTTCCCCAAACCACCTCCAGCGTTAGCAGGACTTTAAAATCAAGGTGAACTTCTGTGCTAGGTACACAGCGTATTTTTAGATGGGATCATTTTATTTTACAGTCACTCTCTAGAGAATTTTTCCATGTGCTTTCCAGTGTGGCTATTTTTATTTTTACCATACACAGATGTCCTTGAGGTATGCTTAAAGCACAAACTGTGAACGCCGTTTGCCAACGTAGGGTTTTCCTGTAACGCGATACAGTTCTGATACGCGTGCAACACACAGAACCACACAACCGCGCGCCCCGTGAGTGGGAGCACGCAGCAGAACGGGAGTCAAGCAGCGCTGCTGCAAAACACAGCGGAGCTGAAGGTGGGACGGGGCTTCAAATGGCCAACATTAGCTCCTGAAAATAGCTGCTGCAGAAACTTGCTTTGCCCGTACTAAATTGATAATGCAGGGTTTTTGCAGAATACTCAGCCAAATAAAGTTTTTCGAGAAAAGCAAACTAGTGGGATGTCAATTAATTAAAGGAGACACGATGACTGCAAGGGGATTTATGCAAACAGCTTTTGTTACCCTGAACAGCATGCTGGCTTGTCAATCTTTCTGAGCTGCAAATATTTCTGTGCATCGCAGATCACGATGGCAAGCCTCCCTTCTCATAGATACTCATGTCTTCTGCTAGGGATTTCCAATACCTATTTTTATAGAAAGAGCCATTATAGCTATCTGGTCAGACTCACAGCACCGATCAAAGGTTTCTGCCCAGTAATCCCCACATCAAAGATGTATCTTGAAGTCAAATACCTCTGTGTTTTAATGTAACTATTTTGTTTTTCACATACAATAAGCACTATCTAATAAAAATCATATCAACCAAAGCAGTGTAAAAACATAATTAAGGCCTCTGGCTAAGTATGGAAAATGACTTTGAATAAAACGTGATATTACATTTCATAATTGATTAGCCATTTTGTTAATCACCTTTTAATATGCTCCAATTAGAGAAGTGACCAATTCTAAGGATGCCCAATGCAAGCTGGTCATGAGAATGCAAGTGGATATAAATGGTTGCAGAGCTCTGCACCAGCTCATTTTTTGTGATGTGGAGCATCTCCTACAAAATGCTGGCTGGCCTCTGATGGCAGTGAATTCCACCTGCGGCAGAGCATTTATTTGACCATCATAAAACCAGAAAGTTGAAAAGGCAGATAAGATTTTGATGGACTCCATTTTGTAGTTTTCGTCCATATCTATACAGGAAAACACATCAACGATATGGACACACAAAAAATGGAATGCAAAAGAAGAAAAATAATTGACATGATTAAACCTCGGGAAGTTCAAGTTCAGATGTTGGTATTCAGGGAGTTAGACTAATTGCCAGCCCAGCCCTGAAAGCTATGAATCTAGGAAAGATCTGAAGCCTCTAGGACTAATCTACATGAGGAAAAGACCGTTGAACGAGAATGCAACCAAAGCTTCCAAACTACCTGACAAAACTATTAACTAATGCACTTACATGCCCAAAGTGTTCCTTGCAATCTCTTCATCTGACTTCCTACTTTAATGCAGGCTGTAGGATTTTCACTAAATAATTCCTGTTTGAATTAGAGCTGATTTAAAGATTTCTCGGGGCGATGAACTGACTGCAATTATCGATTGGTGTTCACTTATAAATCAGTATTTCCAGTTCAAATGTATTCCTTATTTTAAGGTGAACTTGTAAAATTTCACTTTCCAGCTATGATATTTTAATGTATCTTGGTGAACTAATAGAACAATTCAGTTGTCCTATCAATTTTTTGTTCCCCATGTAAGTACCAAACCATCCCTTAACCTCTGCTGAATAAATTAAGCATTTTGTGTTCAGGAAGGTTTCCCAGTGCTTCTACCACCCTCACGTCTCTTGCCTGCATTGTAGACTACAAAACTGAGCACACTATTTTTGCAACAGCCGTAGTGGTGTGAGGCCTCTGGACCTCCTCGCTTTCCCTCAGCGCTCCTGTTTATATATTCATGGATTGCAGTTGCTTTTTGGCAAAAGAACAGCTCCGGAGCTGGTGTTCATTTGATAATCAGCCACCACTCCCCACGTCTTTTTCAGAGTCACTGCTTCGCATGACAAAGTCCTCTTATCTGTAAGCACAGGCCTCATTCTTTCTTCTTCCACCTAGGACTTTGTAAAGGGTTTACAGAAACTGAAATGTATTATTGACTTGTGACCATTTTACATAGTGATCCCTATTACTCTGTATCAATGACCTACAGGATGAGACCCTTTATTTAGGATTTGTTAATTTTTATCACCTTGATATCTTTCTCCACTGATAAAAACGTCGCTTACAGTGGGGCTAACACCAGTCCATTTTAAGGCCCACTGGAAAGTCCTCTACTCAAAAAGCCAATCTTATATCCACTGGCATGTTTATTTTGCACCTTTTTTAGTTTCTTACTCAAAGTATCATGAATTCCTTGCAGATCATGATGGAAAACCTTATGATCCTCTGTAAACATTGACCAGCCATCTGTATACCTACTCCTGGAGAGCCAGCTTGACAACACTTGCTATCCATAACATTGCCTGTCGGTGTTTAAGAGGCATTTGGACAATGCCCTTAATAATATGCTTTTAACTTTTGGTCAGCCCTGAATTGGTCAGGCAGTTGGACTAGATGATCACTGTAGGTCCCTTCCAACTGAAATAGTCTATTTCTCTTCTTCTCTTCTCTCCTCTTGTCTCTAAATCGGAATTTTGCCACTATTACTGACCAAAAACACAGATGAGAGAGACCAGCTGAACAAGGTACAATACAACATAATAAATTTCAGAACTCCAATACTGAATAAAACCAAGGAATCGGAATTCACTTTAAAACACCTTGAATACTAAGAAAAACCCACCCACTTTGACCTGAAGTTTTTAACATTATGATCCAAGATCTTTATACTTCAAGAGTACACGCACGCACATACACCTGTACTAGAGATGTCTTACTCAAGTAAATCCAAGAGCAGGAAAACAAATTGTAAAACTCCACGCTAATCCACCTTAAATATATAAATGCTGATCCCATATTTAGGCTAATACAATATTCTGTTGTATAGAATACACACCACAGGGTAAAAATATTTGGTATGATGATTTAATTTTTTTCTAAGTCTTCTCCCCAGCTCTTTGGCAAACAGTGGGTAGAAGACCACACATGAGTTGGGGCTTCTCACTATGAAAAGGTCCTAAGTATCCTCCTCATATGCAGGGGCAGTCATCAAGTCCATCCTCACTTGGCTCAGCCAAAAGAAGCATTTATAAAATAGCAAACACTGTTTCATGAGAAGCAGTAAAAGAAAGGTTCACCAAAACAGTTTCTTGGCTTTTAAATCCAAGAGCCATTAATTTTTTTTTTTTTTTTTGGGGGGGGGGGGGAAGTAGGCGGATCACCTTGTGCAGCATTGCCACTATTTCAGGGTAAGTTGGGGGTCTTTAAATATTTCAGCCTGATAGGGCTTGTCACCTCCAAGTTGTTACCGTTCCTTGATCAGGAACAAATGCAGTCCTGATGAATCCTGCTCAGTGACAGGTTTATGCAAGTCATGTTCAGAAGTTACCTTGGCTAGTGACATTGATTTATTTTCTGATAAGAAGCTAATTATAAAGGCTTGAAATTTGCAATCGCTCAGTAGAAGGGCAACAATACTTCCTTTAAACAAAGTCAGCTACACTGCATTAATAAAAACATTAATAACAATAATTCTTTCCACATGTATAGACACCTTCTCTATCTACTCAAGGTAAAATTCTCTCATTGTGAACCATAATCGCAGCCCAGAAATCACTGTCCACCCACCCACTAAACAACTGTGCACCAAAAATGTGCTTTAGTCCAGAGATTCAAGTAGGAATTTTTTTGTCTTCCTTTTTTGGGGAAAAAAAGGTAAAACAAATTTATTCTGAGATCACTTACATAAACAAATAACGGCACCACTAGATAGTCCTCACCACAGCAGCATTAAATATACAAAGCATACTAAAAAGAGAAATTTGTCGCAGCAAATTATTGCAATAGAGACATTGAGAGTGTGCTATGGGAGGGTCCCCAAACTGTATACTACTGGGAAGTCTGACAGGTCAGAAATGGGAGAAGGAAACAGAAATAAATAGTCCCCCTCGTTCCCACAGCCAAGTCCTCTCTTCTCTACAACCACCTTTGTGCCTTGGTTCCTCACACCACTGCAAAACTCTGGACCTGTAGCGGTGCTGGATTACAAGCATTGCTGTTGCTCTTTCCATCACCCTGCATTTCCATCCTGATGTCCTGCTGTCCTTCACAACTACTTCTTCCCTCCTTCCCCAACTTGTTTTTCATTCATGTCAGATTTTCAGCCCAGTTTACAGTGCAGCCACTGCAACATTTCTGTGCGCAGGACGGAGCAGTACAAAGGCAGGAGGAAATAGCTGGGAGTGTTCTTGCACCCGCTGTTTCAGCCCTGCCTATTCACGTCGTAGCACCTCGGTGCCTATGAAGAGGTGCCTATGGTGCCTATGTTACGCTGCAGAACAAGAAACACTTTCAAATGCGGGCTGCACTCACGTGTTCTTTTGGATGGGTTAAAACTCTTCACTGCTTCATCCTCTGAGGATGCAATCAGAAAACAAGTCCCATCATTTCATGTACTGCTCGAACGCGCTTAGAAGCTGCATGACGAATAACACTGAAAACTGCAATAAAACTTGCACATGACTAAACAAACAAACTAGAAAATTTTTCTAAGAGTCTATTACAACTTGTTGAAGTATTGAAGGAAAACTAAAGGAAGAAGCGTGCTCCTACATAAGAGTAGGAGTAGTAAGAGAGTAATAGGAGGGTGCAGTGGAAGGGGATATTCATTCATTCATTCATTCACGGTGCTGCCGGACAATGTCCGGTTCTTCTCGGATGGCAGGCTCCTTGACATCAAATTCAGAGAACACTTCACGTTTGCCTGGCTTTTATCAGCTGACACCCTCTTGGCCTGTATTGTACATCAGTTTCTCAAGGGAAAAAGAAGAGCTAAGATAACTATTGCCCTAGTACCCCCCGCTTTTTCAACACAGCTACTTGTCCACAAAATGTACAGAGGTGTCCGAAATCTAAAGTAAACGTGGCAAGCACCGAAGACTGGGAGCTATTCTTATCTCACTGCCCTCTATAAACACAATGGCTAACCATGTCCCTTACTGCCTAATACAGCTGTCATCATTTAAATGCTTTGTAGTCTACAAACAGGCCAGTCCTACGGTGACAGACTGAATAATAGAAAGATCACAGGTTGTATAACTCCATTACAGTCTGGAGGAATTTTGCAGTCAGTCAACATTTCTTCCCACACTCGTGCCTGGCAAAATCCCAGCCCAAGATTTCATTGCTCTTTTCTGCGAGGCAAACCATTTCTCAGCTCTCCATCACCTTGGGCACCCGTGTTTATGGCTACAAGCTCTCTCAGGTCCAGCCTACTTTGTTTGATATCGTTTTCCCAAAGGCTTTAGAAACTTTGACATCTGAAGAGGAGCTTTGAATGCACTATGATAGCAAGTCTTAGGAAAGCACTTCAGAAATGGCTCTGCAGTTGTAGTGAATCAATGTATTGCAAGCATTAGTTACTTTATTGAAATAAAGTGAGCCATTACAATCAAATCCCCTATTATTCTTTACAGCAGGGAAAGATTGAGCCCTTAATCTGTTTACAATGCTTATATAACCAATCAAATCAGGATTGGTTAGAGAAAGACAGAAAACCTCATCAAAACTGAAGTACTTTGTGATTTTCCACCATTCATCATCATTTAAATAGTTTGCTCTCAAAAGTTAAACACTTCTGAGGTCTGGAAAAGAAGAAACAGCTCTTCCCCAATGTTGATACAGCCTAGTGGTAAATATAATAGATAAGGACTTTAAAAGCACATGAATTTCTACCCCCAGCTTTATCAGAGGCTTGCTGTGTCCCCTGGACAAATCATTTCCCTTCTGAATTTCCATGTCTTTTAAAGGGGAGTAAACAATGCTTTTCCCTTTCCAAAGGGATTTATTAATGAAGGGTGTAGCACTTTGATCAGATTCAACTTTTTAAGTTGTCCACAGGGGATTAATGATAGCAGTTCTTCATGATTGTATCAACTCTGAATTTGCATTTGACTCGTAAGTGTTTAAAACTCCTACACTCCCAGCCAGGAATCTGAACAAATGTTGAAAAGGAGATGAGCATACAAATGGTTTCGCATAGAACAAGTCTTAACGGCACAGGTAAGGATCATTTTTTAATGAGGCATTTCCATCCTGATCCAATGCACTTTCAACACCCTTTCTTACAGTCACAGGCTCTGAAAGTCCTCAGCATTCACATATAAGAGGTCATGGCTTTGGAGTTCCAGCCAGGAAAAGGTAGGACATGACAAAATGGGCTCAACCCACGTTAGACGATAGGCCTCAGCTGTGCTGTGCAGAAGCCCTGCTGACTGACCTAAGGAAGAGCTGTGAACCTGCCCCTGCTACTTCTTTGACTGATGACAAGGTGCCAATGACAGCAGAAGAAAAGTCAAAGGAGAGCATGAAAGGAAAGCTATTGATGCGGCTGGCTGTGCGCTCCAGAAACTGCCCTGGCAGGGTGGGACAGACGCAGCCGTAGCTTTTCCAGAGTTGTTGCCAGCTGGCCACTGTGGGACACGGAGCGTGTGCGGAGCTAGTCACGCAGGCAGCGTGAGAGAGGAGCATCTCCTGCTCTCGTCAGTGGAGAGAGACACTTCCCGAGAGTGATCTCAAGCCCAAGCCAAGGTCAGGTGTTTCAGCACGACATTGCAGAAAAGATCGTTCCTCTCCAGGAATGACAGATGCCATTGAAGAAGACTTCTCCCGCATGGTTAAAGTTAGTCTTTGTGATTACCATTCCAACTTCTTCCAGAAAAAGCAGAACAGTTTCAGAATGAGAGATTACATGTAATTCTGCTTTTACTCTGTAATTTAAATGTGTGTGGATACTGGTCAGGTACAGAGGTACTGCAAACTATGGCTGGATGCTCCTAATGTGGCTGCACATGTGTAGTAGGGTGACCATCATGTAGTATAACTTTCAAACAAGAAAGGCAAGAAAGGGTTACAGCAGGGTCAGACAGAGTAACTTCCTAGTAAGCAAAAATAATTTTGCCTTACAATGAAAATGGGCAGAAACCATGTAAGTAATTCAGATTACAACTGAAGATAAGCCTGAGCTGTACAATTCAGATTCACAACTTTAAATACTGACACAAATTTTGGTTCCTATACAATACTTTAGCTTAGACCAATACAACTAACCTGATGGCCTTCTACGATGGAATGACTGCATTGGTGGATAAAGGAAGAGCAACTGATGTCATCTATCTTGACTTACGTAACGCCTTTGACACCGTCCCACACAACATCCTTGTCGCTAAATTGGAGAGGTATGGATTTGATGGATGGACTATTTGATGGATAAGGAATTGGCTGAATCCAGACAGCCACATCCAAAGAGGTGCAGTCAACGGCTTGATGTCCAAATGGAGATCAGTGACAAGTGGTGTCCCTCAGGGGTCCATATTGGGACCAGTACTGTTCAATATCTTTATTAAGGACATAGACAGTGGGATTGAGTGCACCCTCAGCAAGTTTGAGGATGACACCACGCTGAGTGGTGCAGCTGATTCACTTGAGGGAAGGGATGCCATCTGGAGGGACCCTGACAGGCCTGAGGAGCAGGCCCATGTGAACCCCATGAAGTTCAACAAGACCAAGTGCAACGTCCTGCACCTCATCCAGGGCAATCTCCAGTATCAATAGACTGGGGAATGAATGGATTGAGAGCAGCCCTACGGAGAAGGACTTGAGGATACTGGTGGATGAAAAATTGGACATGAGCCAACAATGTGTGCTTGCAGCCCAGAAAGCCAACTGTACTCTGGGCTGCATCAACATAAGCGTGGCCAGCAGGTTGAGAGAGGTGATTCTCCCCCTCTCCTCTGCTCTGGTGAGATCCCCACCTGGATGGAGTACTGCATCCAGCTCTGGGGTCCCCAGTACAGGAAAGACATGGACCTGCTGGAGCGGGTCCAGAGGAGGGCCACAAAAATCATCAGAGGGATGGAACACCTCTCCTATGGAGAAAGGCTGAGAGAGTTGGGGTTGTTTAGCCTGGTGAAGGCTCCAAGGAGACCTTATTGCAGCCTTTTAATACTTAAAGGAGGCTTATAAGACAGATGGAGAGAGACTTTTTACCAAGGCCTGTAGTGACAAGACAAGGCGCCATGGTTTTAAACTGAAAGAGGGCAGGTTTAGATTAGATATAAGGAAGAAATTTGTTATGATGAGGGTGGTGAAACACTGGAACAGGTTGCCCAGACAAGCTGTGGATGCCGAATCCCTGGAAGTGTTCAAGGTCAGGTTGGACGGAGCTTTGAGCAACCTGATCTAGTAAAAGATGCCCTGTCCATGGCAGGGGGGTGGACTAGATGATCTTTGAAGGTCCTTCCAACCCAAACCATTCTCTGATTCTATGATACAGAGTTGGCAACTAGCCTACGAATTTCAGTCTCAGATCCTCAACCTTCAAAACAAAATTTGTGGGAAAGGCTTTTCCACCAAAATTACAGCTTTCACAATAACAAAAATGTACTTCAACTCTTCAGGCTGAAAATTGTGCATTCCAGTCTGGAAACAGCAACACTTCATGGCAATGCCTCAGGAACTTGTCCACTGTGTGACTCATCTTCTCTTTTCTTTTATGTGCTCTAGATATGGCTAGATTTCACCTCCCAAAGTCCGAGGCCCTCCTCTCTTCCTGGAAATCCCTGCTTACAGCATAAACAGAAATTTATCCACAGAGGAGAATGAAAATATAAGTTCCCATAACTACAATCCCTATATAGTATTATAGTGTGATTTCCAATCAACCGCTTGTTTGTTTTGTGGTTTGGTTTTGGGTTTTTTTCCTAACTCAGGGTACAGAATTTCAACAGAAAGCTGCTACTTTTAATGTTGCAACAGCTACAACTTCAATGGGTTTGGAAGTAGCAAAATAGCATCATCACTTTGGTCATCTAAAACTAGACAGAACCAATGCATCAGGGAGTGTGTTGTTTGTAGCAATCATAGATTAGAAAATGAACTAATAAAGTGTTAGGTCTTTTCCTCTGTCCAGGAGGAAACCACCCTTATCAACCCAAATGTCTTCAGTTTCTCACTGACAACAGAATAAAAGAAGACAATCTTGCTAAATCAAGGTAGTCACATCATTAAATGTGCAAAGGGAAGTGATTCAGAGCAAGAGACAACTAAGAAGCAATAACTATGCAGGATTAAATGGAAAAGATCTGGAAGGGAAAAACAGACTTGGGATATCGTAAGGAGAGACAAGAGCTACAAACCAGATGTGCCTCACGACCACTGCTGTAACACTGAGTTTTAGAAGACCCAGGATGATGGATGGGGGATAAAGGACTACACTGTCGGACTGCATGGATCTGCTGCTGCCTCAGCGACAAAGACCCACTGGCTCTGCCTGATAACACCATGGCTACCACACTTAAGATCCCTCGCACTGAGTGATGTGCAAGGGAGTACAAACTTCTGCCGCCAGCAGTCTTGTGAAAAAAAATTAAGTAAGATTTACAATGCCCTTGAGTAACTAAAGCTAAATAATATATCTCAATTGAGAGATGTCGCTTTCAATATAAAGCCCCCTAGCAGCCCCCTGGCGCTGGTTCAGCAAGACTCAGCAGAACTCATGCCAACGCTGAATCGCTGCTTCCCGAGGCAGTGTGCGTTTCCTCCGAGGCCGCCCGTTCCACTGCTTACCAGTGCCAAAAGACGGGCACCGTATGAGCTCCTTGGCAATGGTCCTCCCCGGGGATCTCCCACGCACATCACTGCAGCACTAGGACCAACCCACCGAGCTCTGAAGGTCACAGGCCTGCAGAGATCTCTGGCCACACAGCAACTGCTCGGGTAATACACCTGAAATGTGGCTGCCACGTACCCACTGCAGAGAGATGACACCGCATTTTGCCTAATTAAGAAAATATTACCCCTTCCACGAGCCCTGCCTAGCTGAGTTGCCTGACTTAGGAGCTGTATTAAGCTTTTTATCTAATCAATAGAGAGAGAGGCGTATCCAAAGGCTAACTATTTAGGTAGCCTAAGGTAACTAAACTCTCAATTTAGACTTCTTAATTAGGTAAATATGGTGATGTCAGTTCTATTTTGTCAATAAAGGGAGACAAGGCTATCACTGGTGCCAGCTGATAGAGTTTCTCATTTAGCTGATGTAGTAACCATTTGTACATTTTGCACTAACAAATACTATTCAATGCATAGTTGTTTCAGCAATTCTTTGACTTTGGGGGGCATAAATTATTAGAAAATGATGTCATTCTTGTGAGGACCTGGAATTCTAATGATCAAGAATTGATGCAAACCTTTCCGGTCCTAGTCCTTAAGTATATGTATGAGCTGTAAGTAGGCAGAGTGGCACACTGGGATCATTGAAAATAAGTGCAAAGAGGATCCAGCAAAAATATTTTGTTTGAAAACAGCGATCTAATTTTCTAAAAGATGGCACTGTTTTGGATCAGTTCTGAGCTTTAAAAACTCGATGAACAGAGGCTATTAGTTCTCTGGTACCATACATAATCTGCTTTGTGAACTTTTTTTAATATCTTGAAATCGACTTCTTCAAGGCTTTTGTGAGGTAGGAGTAGGAGGTTTAATTATTTGCTGGCAGTTTCATTTCTACGCACAATAGGAAGGGAGCGTGATGCGACAATCCCTCCGTGAAAGGAAATCCTGTAGAGGCTAGTAGGTGCTCAGAAATCAAAGCTAGCAGTCACCAAATCATTCAGCATGTTTCACGCTGGCAGAGAACTCTCTGTCAGGGGAGAAAATGCCCATGTATGTTATCTGGAAGAAATATCTTTATAATCTTTACTCTGCAAGAAACTCATCCTGCCTTTTTCCTAAATGAATATAAGACACTGTTTACAGGCAATCCTGAAGTCTTCCCTTTCTTTGCACAAAGCATACTAGCAGCTGTCCAAATGACTCCTCAATGCCATGGGGACCACCTTTAAGGGGAGAGGCTTCCAATTCTTAGTCAAACCATCGCTTCTCAGCTGCGGTTGCCAATAAGAATGCTGTTGGATAATTCCAAGCTCCTCTTCTGTTTCACTTACCCACATTAAATAGCATCTAATACCACAGCTAATTTCAGTGACACTGATGGACACAGTACAACACAGCATTCAGTGCAAAGGAGGAGCAACAGGGAAACTTGAGGCTACAGTTTATTACGCTGATCCTTTTCCATCAGGCAACAATCCAGTATGTTCAATTTAAACACTAATTCAGCCACTGAAGCTGCTACATTTTTTCTTACAAATCTCTGAACTTCTTTTATTCATCAAATCATTTTTTCACATCAGTAGCCTCTTCTTACAGCGAGTCTCATGGTACTTGCAAAGATTAATTTCATTACAATTTTGAGAGGCACAGCCCGGTTTTCTCTCAAATTTAAAAAATGAAAGCGCAAGTAATACACCTGAAATCAGTCAATAAGCTGGCAGCAAAATGCATAGGAGAACTCTCTTCTCCTTGAACTTTTGCTTCTGGACTCTGATCACTATCCGGCTGAAGTTGCCACTAAAATATTTCCAGAGGTAACCAATCTACATTAAATAAACAAAGATGAGAATTTTACTCCTTTGATTGAGAGAGTTTTAAGACTTACAAATTGTTTCTGAGGGGCTGCAAAAGACCACGTTCTTCACTGAGAACTAAAGCTACTTTTTGCAGTTATGATTCACCAAAGAAAAAGGATGCTTGTAAGTGCTTAGCTGCCACCAAGATCTCTGCAGAAGTAAAAGGCTTTCGTCCTTTCAAACCAGAGCAATTGGAACAGATTGCTTTAAGTAAAAAAATACAGAAAATTGGCAGGCCCCAAAAGATGGACAGACATCACACTCTCCTGGTATAATATATCTTGGGAACATGCTCAATAAAACAATTAAGTTCTTTCTAGGTAAGCAAGATTTAGCTGGCTATAATTCAAGGCTCAATTATAATGTCTGTTACAATACAATTCTTATTAATGATAACTCTAATTGCAGTGTTCATTATCCTCTTCCAAACCCAGCTAGACAGCTTCCTGGAGACAAAGAATTTTGATTAAATTCCTTCCTTAGTTCAATTTTCCCCTCAGATACACATGCACAGCTCCCACTGAAGTGGTATAGATGTTTCTGAAAGCGGGACCAGAGAAATAACATACTCCCGCCCTCACCTGGCACAAAGTGCTTTCACATGAAGCTCATGTATATCCAGTCATGTAGATACTGAGGCTCATACACAAATATATGACACTTTGCAAAGTTATTCTGAATTTACGTTAGTCTTTTTGAGAGTATGTCAGTATAGATGAATCTCTGGCTATTACTACATGCACTTAAGACTGGGTTGATTTTGATCCAAGAAAAACAGGCAGATCTGTTCTCTTTTTCGCAAGAGGGAATTGCATTATATTTGTATTGTGTTAAACGGAAAATGCTTTTTTTAATCATGATAAATCAAGCATATTCTATAAATTACTGATAATCTGCATCTACGCAGTATGCTTTTATTATTAAAAAAAGGTAAAAAAAAAGGCTTTCAACTTCACAGACACAACCATAACTCTCAACACTACACCACTGCCAAAGCTAAAGAAACAATATAAAGTAATTTTGGTACTATACGGGAAAAGAAGGTGACATGAGTTTGTCCTCAGATCACTAGGAAAAGAACAATTAATCATTTGTTCTGCTTTAAATAAAGGTCTGCTTCCTAAAACAGAATGAATTTGTACAGCTCAGCTGAAACAAATGGAGTAGTATTCATTTATTTCAATAGGGAATTTCACTTTAAGCATTTCAAAAAAAAATTTAAAATCAATTTCTCAGTATTGAAATATTGAAGTGGAGAGGGAGGTGCTGGTCTCTCCTCCCTGGTACCCAGTGACAGGACGCATGGGAACGGCTCAAAGCTGCGCCAGGGGAGGTTTAGACTGGACATTAGGATGCATTTCTTTACCGAGAGGGTGGTCAAACACTGGAACAGGCTTCCTAGAGAGGTGGTCGATGCCCCAAGCCTGTCAGTGTTTAAGAGGCATTTGGACAATGCCCTTAATAACGTGCTTTAACTTTTGGTCAGCCCTGAATTGGACTAGATGATCATTGCAGGTCCCTTCCAACTGAAATATTCTATTCTATTCTATTCTATTCTATTCTATTCTAAATGTATTTGGTGCAATTATGTGGCCATTGCCCTAGCCTAAAAAGTCTATGGAAAATCTTCTCTGATAGAAATCCAATTTAATAAGTAATTAATGATTTAATGTGCCTTTATAGTCTCATTCAAACAAGTCTGTTCCAGCACACTACAAATACTAAACATCATCAGTTCCTAAAGAAGGGTAATTGTATTATTATCAGAGATTTACAGGTGGCCAAGGAGAAAGATGAAGAGGTTAAAAATTCAGCTCTGCCACAAGCTACATGGGACAACACAAGAGAATGTCATCTCCGAATAACTTGAAAAAAAGCTGCCCTCTCACTATTAAGAGCAGATTTGGGACCAGTATACACAAAGCTTGTTTGAGGGCAGACCATCGTCCAGCAGGAGGGCCAGGAATGGGACTCAGCTTCCCGGAGTGCAGGTTTTGCCCCACAGTCTCTAGATAGAGCATTCACAGCCTCAGCAAAGGTTTCGCTTAGGGCCATTTCTAACGGAAAGTCACGTTTTGTATCACCTGCATAGATCTTTGAAAATTCTGCACTGCTAATTCCCGTTGCCAGAGTCAACAGATTGAAATCACAGGAAACAAAACTGCAGAAAATGCCTCCATTCTGTGGCTATGCTCCAGGACTAATGATACTGTGATTTGTTTACTTGTATTATTATCAGTACTACAGTGTAACCTGAAGACCCAAGCAAGATTAGGACGCCATTACATTAGGCATGAGGAAGGAGGCAGTTCATATCCCAAATTGCTTGCAATCTATCCACACGAGGCAGACAAAGTACAACTATCATTTTGCAGATGGAAAACAGAAGGAGTAAGCAGATTGCCAAAGGCTTTCAGAAACTTGCTCAATGAAATTTCTGACAAAAAACATGACATAAACCATTGCTGCTAGAAATGCATTTCGGTGCCAACGCGCTACCTTATCTATTAATCCCATTACTTTAATATTGTGTCAGGTCACTTTTGAGACACAACATAGATGCTGGATGATAAGAAGAAATCATTACATTTGTCATATTTCTTAACAAAGATAAAACATACAGGAATCTGACCACATTCTTCCATCACATGCTAAGATCAGTTTCATGTTCAATCACAGTCCTCCTATATAATCTTCTGCAATGATCTGGAGCATCTATTTGTGTACTTAACTCAGGCTGTGCAAAGCTGAAAAATTAGCAGGTGATTTACAGTACCAAAGTTAGGCACTAAGGCATCTTATGTAGTCAGAAAGGGCAATTAGGTACGTCCAAAGGGTAATCCAAAAATCCTGCTCTAATTGTAAAGCAGCCAAGAACTACTGCTTAGGAAAAAGAAAAAAAACAAAAAGATTTGCTTGAACTAAGAGGTTCCTTCTAAACTGTTCCCTAGTGAGGTTGCACCTTAACTCCTGCTGCCACTGGAACTTAGGTCTGTCCATTAAGGCATCACAGTGCATTTGGGAATCAGACCACAAAGTCTACTCCTGAGATTATGCATCTAGTTGAACAAGGAGAGAACGAGGCAAAGCTGCCACATATAACAGCCTAATAGCTGGAGCGCTGACAGCAGAAGTGTAAAATTCAATCACAGTTCTTCATCTTGAGGAGATTCCAGTTCTCACTTCCCACTTCTCTGGAACATGTAGGGTCGTCAGACTAGAAACTCCCCTGCTGAATCCCTACCTTGGCGATGCATGAATCATAAGATCCTGGAGGATGAGCAGACAGGACTCTAAAATTCTGCCAAATATCTAGGGCACCAGCCTTTGGTCCTCCCTAGACTTTTTCTGCTTGGACTGCCAGGACAACTCATGCAGACAGCTTGCTCCTAAAAACCTTTTTCCCAAAGATGCTTCAGAAGCAAGCTACAGGCCTTTTACTCCTGCAGTGCCAGCAGTCCCCTCCTGCCCGTGCTCTCTGCCGTCACTCCCCATCACATGGTAAATGCACATCTATAAGATGGGGGAGTAAGACAAAATAGAGCCCACAGCCCACCCCTCTTTTGAGTCTCCTTAAAAATTCATACCTTGCTCTGGCAGAAGCAAGCACCTTCTAGTCTCCTCCTCCTCCTTGCTGGAAACTCTCGAGATATCAATAATTAGTGGAGAGGCAATGTTTTTTCTATGCATGCACAAAAAACCTAGCCCTCCAGGGAATCATGGAACCATCCATGTTTGTGCTAAGGAGCTGTATTGCCACATAGGGTGTGCGTTGGTATGAGAGCAGCCACTGCAAGAAGTCATGGGGCCTACCAAGCTGTCAAGACTAGGCACCACCGTATGGGAAAATCATTGGATTAAAAAGACAAAAAGGTACAAAATTAATCCCTGAAGACAGGGACTGGAATACAACTCCTTCAATACTCTGCATAAGCGCCTGCACCAATTACTCACCCTCCTGCCTGCTGCTTTTTCTTGCCCATGGCTCTTGCATTCTTCAAGAATGCAAGCGTGTTCCAAGCTAAACTGGAGGGAGCAGGAAATTTCAGCTTTCTCTTCCTCAAGAATGTAATGGTTGCAGTTAAGGATGTGGCAAATAGAGCCATGACCCTCTTCTGTTGGAAAAGGCACCTGAGCCTAAGTTTGCCATGTCTGAAACAAACTGTTCAGTTATTACACATAAAGTGGGCTCCCACAGGCCGTGTTTTTGACTGAAAGTGGCTGTCACTGCTGCGCTTGATGCTGGATTCAGGGCTGTGCTCAGAGCACTCCACTGAGGTCAGGCTCCTCTAGGGATCCAAATCATCTCTAGATCTCGGCAGAGCCCAGTCAGCGCGTGGTTCCTGCACTTCCCAGACTGCAATGCCTCCGTCTAGGTATTTGTGCCTAGCTCCGGTGTGACACGGAGGCTGAACGTGGACACAACTTGTGAGCTTTACATGCTCCCAATATTAAACAGCTCTGGAAAGCAGAATTTCTGGATCATTTCCTTGCACCTAGGTGTCTTAATTTTTCCTAACTCCCATTTTAGGTGACAAGACAGATGTTCTGGACATCTCTGTGGACATCTCCGTAACTTAGCTACCCCCTTCCCAAAGCAGGACTCTCAGGAGTGTGGTGAGGATAAGCGTTAAGTACAGTGAGGTCTAATAAGATCATATAAATAAGACAGAGATCATTTCAAGATGAATCCCAGGCATATCCGGAATCACATCAGTATAAAAAGAAGTTACATTGTATTCAGATAAAATAGTTTTAAATTTAAACTTGACATTTATATTTCATCTTTCCCACATGACTACAGACCCCTGAAAGAAAACACTTTATTCACTAACCATGGGCTCCCTTTAAAAATATTACCACCAAAGACTGCTTAAACATTGCAACAGCACTGGAACTGAGGCGATGAGCTTTTTCTGATATCTGTTCTAATCTGGGAGTAAAAGAGGTTGCATAGCACTGATAGCAAGATATATGGAGGAAGCACAGTTTACA
This sequence comes from Platalea leucorodia, assembly GCF_965183815.1. NCBI lineage: Eukaryota > Metazoa > Chordata > Aves > Pelecaniformes > Threskiornithidae > Platalea > Platalea leucorodia. Next base: position 120,155,267 of record NC_138825.1, on the reverse strand, counting down.
CTGGAGATTGATTTAATGAGTTTTCATAAAGTCTTTTATGTCAAAAGGCAGCTTATGATAGCCTCATCTAAAACGTTATCTAATATCAATAAGAGTATGCAGCATCTTGTTATCTTTCCACATTCACCATTCACACTCTCTCTGAAGTTATCCAGTGGAACTGTACTTTGTGGGAGCCACAGGCCTCAAAGTTTTTTGCCTATTTCAGTTCTGACATTTAAATTTATCTAGAACTAACTGGGGGTGGGAGGTGACAATTTTATTTCATAAAAAACTTTTGAAGTTTGGGCCGGAACAGAAACATATCTTTCAACATCTTCACAAAAATAGTTTCAAAACATCTATTTTCAGATCTAAGTTACAGAGGAACGTCTGTAAGGCTGAGACTGGCACAGGAAACCCATGTGTTTAACTTCTTCTCATTCAAACTAGAAATCCTCATCAGATCGAACTACTCCGAATATACAAATGTATTGGAGCTTAAACCCAGACATCCTATATTCCAAGCCAGTGCACTAACTCCCATATAACCTTCTGAGGAGAAGTATGATTGAAACTACAGCAAAAAGCTTCTTGAAAATACAAAAAGGTTTACTTCATTAGTTATATCTACTGGAAAATGGTCCCACCTTGCTCCAGCTGTAAGCTACAAAAGCAAGTATAAAACTGAAAGAAAGCAACAGTTACTGAACGCTGGAGGAAAACATTACCTCGCAGATCTAGGCCCAGATCAGTAGCCGTCAATCCCCACATCACCTACATTTTGCTTTCTTAAGGAAAAGACCACATAAAATGGCACCTCTTGATGTGAACTTCCCAGCTGGGGACTCGGACTGCAGAGATCTTTGCATTCTTTTGACAATTTACATAACTATATAAAAAACATAACGTTACAAACTGATTTAAAGGACATTTTCCCTCTGCGCAAAGGTGCAGCATAAACAGCTCCATTAACCAACTCACCACTTAAGATTCACACGAGTCCATAAAGCAGGTGTTAAATAGACCTTGTATTGATTTCTTCAATCTGGAATGAATTTTACTGCCAATACATAGACACATGCTTTTAAGATATATACAGTCATTAATTGTCTGTATCAAGATCAGAGGCCGGAAAAATATGAATCTGGCATCTTCACTGTTTCGTGCTTGATTTCATTAGCTAGTATAATGGCTTAAAGAATCCACAGCTTCATCTGTTAACCTCTCACCATTGAACGCTACACTTGGCAAATCTGCTAGCATGCACATCTACATACTGTAGCCTGAACTGCTCAGCTAGAAGTGAAATATTTCGGAAACCCATCAGAACATAATCAAATGGACTATGAGTGACAGAACAAAGTAAAAAAATACAACCACCACACGTGAAATGGCAAGTCACTCTTCAACGCAAGGCAGTTGGTATCAAGTGAATATTCAGAATGTGCCTTACCTGTGTAGTGCACCACACACGTCTGACCCTTCTTTGGAAACGTCCGTCCTGTTAAAAGTACAAAAGATTATTCTTTTATTTTCTCTGATTAATCTGTGTGGCTAGGCAAGTTTATCTTCTAAGAAGAAAATGCCAGACTGAGATTTGCACTGACTGCGCGTTATCAAATCACTAATATGCAAGACAGGAATGGGTACGGTTTAGGGCAAAAGGTCCCAGCTTGGCTCCTATTTAGTTGTTAGACCAAATAGTATTTGCCTTACATAATTTTCCCTATATATGTGGGAACCATATATGCATTTGCATTCTGTAAGTGCAAAAGGACTGTCAAAACTTCACACATTATAACCTTAAAATTCTCAGAATGTTTTTGTTGTAACTTTTCAAATAAAGTCTTAGCTTGACATTGTGAAAAAATTCCATTTGTATTCACATTTCTAATGCCTTTCACTCAAGACAGCTCTAACAAGGGCATCTTTAATTAGCTGGGAAGGGTTTTAAAAAAAATTTCACATACAAAGGCAGTGTAATTTTGTAGCATTCGGTGACAGTAAAGCAGTGATACACCGAGTTCTTGTAAGAGCCTGGTAGCTCCTCCTAAAATTTTAATGCTGAAAGGAAAAGAAGGTTTAAATTATTTTCTTGCCACTGGAAAACAAAATTACCATTTCCATTTTACCCGTTCTAGGTACTGCCAAAGGCACTAAAACCTAGGGGGAGATTTTCCAGGCTCAGTTAGGTGCCAATGGCATATTAAAGCAGCTAACCTCGATTTCTCAAGTAATGTTGGCCAGAGGAGAGCCCAGGCTCAGCAGAACTTAAATCTATAAATGAGACCAATTATTAAGGAACATCCTTGCCAGAAAGCTAGAAACTGGGGATTCAGATAGAAACTGAGGCTCATCTCTTAGTTGGCTTTCTGACCTCTTTAGTCTGAATTAACATAACAAGTTACGCATTACAAGGTGCATTGCAGGGTATAAAATGCCAAGTAACACATAAGCTATGTACTTAGGGCTTATATGCCAAAACCACCACGAGCAGTAAATGGCAGGAGGGCAGGCTAATATGATGAACCAAGATTTACAACATGAAACTGAGAAGATGGTGCTTTCAAGTGTCATCTGAACAGCCTTGTTCATCAGCTTGGCTGGCAGGAGTATCTCTAGCTGCGGGTTGCACAAAGCGCAGTACAATACGTACCCAGTCAGGGCACCACTGCAACCTTAAAGCGGGCTTCATCTCATTTAACCATCTAAAACACAGGCAATTACTGTATGCCAGTCTCCTGGGCTTCCCCTATTGACAGCGGAGAATTCGCAGTGCTCTGAAAGAAACCCAGCCTATCCAGAGAGAGGCAAGACAAATTATTCTCAGGAGATGACTACAGAAAATACCTAGAAGACTGTTTTAGACTAGCCACCTAACCTGAGAAAAGTTATGGGAGATGAATCCTACCCTTGGTAATAAAGGTATTATTCAAATGATGCACTATTATATAGAGATCTGAGAAAAGGAATATAAACCTTACTGACACATATTCTGCTGTGTGAGTATAACAACAGCAAAGTCAATGAAGCTACATCAAAGCTGAATTAACAGGAGAGATTCTCAAGACCACTGACTAGCTGTGGTTTTAAGACAGTGTTTAAAGTCAGCTGATTTTGATTAAGACTTGCAACCAAGAGAAATAATCCATATAACCTCATTTGGAATATCATATTGCTTACAAAGACAGCCTTGATATATTTAATAGCTAGAAAGCACTATTATGAGGTTAAGTTCCACCCTCCTTTCTACTCTCAACCCAGCAATGTCACTTATACCCACATAAGTATTCTGCTTTTACATCCGTGCAACCAAGAGAAGAATTTGATCCCCAGAGCTAAACGGCACTGAGGGAGAAGCCAATTTAAAAGCATACACAAAGAAAGAGAAGATACCGGGCCAAGAAAGTTAAGCCGAGATCGACTTGAACAAATTATTTACGGTTGTGCATCGGCCAAGGATGAATCTGGCCTATTATATAGATACATACGGCTGTATGTTAGAAATGACGTCCTCTTAAAAAAACAACCCCCAAAACCTCACGAACTGGTATCATAACGCCGCAGCAGAGCAGAACAGCGCGGAGGGGCTCCGAAGGCAGAGCCTGCGCCAAGCAGAGGCTATCGCCGCCGGGGCGCCGCAGGTTGGTGCGGTTCGTTCATCCCGGGAGGGATGCCGGCACAGACGCCCGGTGGCCCCGGGCGAGGCTGGGCGAGGAACCGGGGAAAGTTTGCGGCCGGGCGCGCTCCCCGCCGCGCCCCGCCGCTGCCCGCTGCCCCCCGCCCCCGGCCCGCGCAGCTGCCAGCGGACGCCAGAGGACGAGGACGAGCCCCAGCCCCCCCGCCGCCCCTGCTGCCGCCGCCGGCAGCCGCCGCGCTGCCGCCCGGGGAGCCGCCGGCTGCCCCCGCCGGGACCCGGGGCGGCCGCCTCGCCTCGCCCCGCTCCCCCTCCCGCACCCGGGGTGCGCGCCCGCGGGGGCGGGGGTGCGGGGGCGGCCGCGCCTCCCCCCCTGCGCCCCGCCGCGCCGGGGACCCGCGCTCCCTCCTCCGCCCGGCGGCGGGGACAGCGGCTCCCCCCGGCCTCGGCGGGACGGATCCCCGCCGGTGGGACCCGGGCGCCGCAGGGCTGCTCCCGCCACGGTCCCGTACCGTCTCCCGGAGAGATGGTCTCGATCTCCACCCCCATGGCGGCGCTGGCGCGGCGCGGCGCGGCTCGGCTGGGCACCGCTCGGCTCGGCACCCCTCAGCACGGCGCGGCTCGGCGCGGCTCGGCTCGGCGCGGCCCCGCTCCGCGGCGCGGCCGGACCCCCAGTGCGGGCATGCCCCTCCGCGGCCGGCTGACAGGGGCCTCCCCAGCTGCCCGTCAGCCGCCCGCAGCCAATGCGGGGCAGGGGCGGGGAGGGGAGGGGAAGGGGCCGCCCGCCCCCGCCCGGGGGCCGCTGCGGCTGAGGGGCGCCCGGCGGCGGCGGCGGGTCCGCCCGCACCCCGCCCCCGGCCGTGCGGGGGGCGCCGCCGCCGCCCTCCCCCGGGCAGGGCTGGCTTGAGCGGGGCCCCCGCCGCCTGCCCGGCGGAGCGGGGAGCCCGGCAGGCCGCTTCCCCGGGGGTCCTGCCACCGTTTCCCCCCCCCGGCCCGCGTCCGACCGTGCCCACCGCGGCGCCCGAGCGGCGGGAGGGCTTAGGGATGTGCGGGAGCTGGGGGTGCCGGTGGGGCGCGCTCCTGTAAACCATCCGGCGACCAGGACGGGTCTGAACGGGGGTGCGAGGGGCAGCATCGTCCCGGTTACAAACGGCCATGGAGGAAAGCATCCGCACCGGCCCGTGGGTGTGCAGGCTGGGGTGCACGGACACCCCGCGCGGCCGGTGAGCCGCAGGGAAGGTCGCCAGCAGGCCGCTTCGGGGTACCCTGAGTTTCACTGCACAACACAGCTTAGAACTTCCTCTCCTAATCTCTGTTTTAAATAAGCAAATCTGTGTATGTATTGCTCAGGGGCTCCCGTGATGTGAGATTACAAATGCAAAAGCCTGTGCAAGAGCTACAACTGCTTTGATGAGTGTGCCCAAAACAGATGAAAAATATTATTTCCTCATAAAACTTACTGTGTACATGAGTCTGGCAGCTTCCACTGACGCTAAAGCAATAGCTCTGTTCACAGTTCTGTGTGTTCTGGGTTAAAAAATGACAATGGAACCTCAACATCATCAGTTTTCCAACTGAAAGAGCTGCCTGTATCCATCTAATTCCAACCTGCACTTCCCTGACACTGCTTTTTCAGGATTTTCATCTGTTACAAACTGGATTCCGTTCAGGGAAAAAGATCTCCATCTACACGGGGCAGTTGCTGGGATGACCGAACGGGGGAATTACTGTGCTGTTTTGTAACTGTGATAACGTGGCCCTTGCATCTACACTCTGAAGTATACCAGCCATCTCCACGCTGCTTTTCAAACCACTCTGATCAGACTGTCTGTTCACCCGCGTGCTTTATTGTATATATATTTTATTGTGAGGCAGACACACTGAAATTACTGGGGCTGGCTGGATGAAGCGCCCCAAAAAGTGAGCGAGTGAGGAAAGAGCATGAGTTCACACGAGTTCAGAAGCGGTAACGAGGACTGGACAGGGATTCCTTTAGCCTGCCGCCCAGCCCGGTTCATTCTGCATCTGCATATAGCATAGACAGAATAAGCAGGCACCTCCTTCAGTTCATCAGAACAGGTCTGTAACAGTGCAAATTCTGAAAAGGGATTTTTTTCAGTGCAAATCTCAGAATGCCATTTGATTTCTGATGAGTAGAAAGATACTAAAAATGCATTTGAGAAATAGGAAAATGCCAAGCAGGAGATAAGTGGCGCAGAAGTATTAAGAAGAAATGAACATTGCTAATTCCAGATGTGCCTCAGAGTCATTACAGAGCCACAAGGACGGCACAGCAAATGCCGAGCATGTAAGGGGAGTTACAAAGTGCAATTCTAGGTACACGGTGTCCTAGTAGGGCCCTTGACTTAGCAAAAAGGGCAGCTTTCATCCAGGCTCCAGGTAGATGTCTATGTCCTCTCAGACAGTCAGAACATCAGAAGGCATAACTCTGATGCATAAAAGCAATTTATACTTTTCTGGGTTCCCTTTAGCCTTTACAAGTACATGCTTCCTTTGATCAGGGCTACACATCTCGCCGTGATGGTGGAAGAATAGCTGTTCCCGAGTCGCGTCTTGTGACAGGAGGAGATTGGACTCAATCACATAATAGATATAGTTCAGAAGGGACCACAGAATATCTGCTCCAAATGTCATCACAAATAGCAGGCCTTAAGCACAGATCCCAGCATCCTCGGGCAGACTTACAACCACAACAAAAAAGCAAACTCCACTGGCAGCAAAATGCACAAGCCGCAAGAAGGGATCAGGAGGGACCAAGCAGTGATCTAGGTCTAGATCTACTGCATTTATAAGCGTCCTATCCCATGGCCTCTTGCCCTGTGCTGGGTCCCTAAAGGCAGACATACAGCTTCTTTTGGGCATGAGCTAATTAGATCCCCTAAGCTCATATTCCCAGGCACACGGAAAGAAAGGTGAGAGCAAATTCCAAGACAGAAAAAAGGATCTGTAGAGGGTATCTCAAAATTGTTGGGTGAATATTTTTTTAAAATCTTTGTCACCACAGATATTGAACAGCAAATAATGTTGTTATTTTTCACCTTATAGTACTCACCAGAGGCATGGAGGTCCTCAAACACACTGTTGTTAACAACTACACAGCATATGAAGATCTTGGAAGAGAAGACTGAAACGAGGAATGTCCCATATCTTCAGGAAAGCCTCTGAAATACAAGGGAAAGTGGTTTAGGTTTGGCAGAGAATTGGAGGAGATGCAAAGAGGACAAAGGGGCTAAGAGGGAAAGTCCACGACCAAGGAAATTGCTAAAACCAAATTATTGAAGCAGACCAGGAGATTAGTGTTTTAAAGAATGCTCTTTGAAAGCTATTGCACGACATCCACCTCCTCCTCCTTTGGGATCCAGTGTATCTGTATCACGGATAAAGTCCATTAGTCTCAGCTTTCAAGGCTCTGCAGAGCTCACCTTCCTGAACAGCGGTTTACCACAAGGCCTTCCCACAGCATGTCTTTCTATCCTGGCAACAAAAACAGCAGCCTGGAAAAGTGGGGGGTTCTCTGAACCATCTTTCCTGAATGTTGTGATGGAACCACATGACTCCGACGTCTAAGATTCCTCAGGACAAGTTGATCGCAGTCATTATGAGGTTTTGCAGAAACCCAAAACCTCAAAGTTTAGCAGCTGAATATCTCATTTTCTTTAGTTAAAACCCCTATAGCCCGCACTGTTTACAAACTATTATGCATTTTATAATATATATTATTTTACAAACTATTTATGCATTTCCACTTTTAGGAAGACAAACAGTTTTCAAATTTTTAGGGTGTTTTAGTTTAGTTCATAGTTTATTTTATAGTTCCTATATTGTGAAATCCCATTCTTCACTGTTTTTTTAAATCTACAAAGGATCTACAAATCATGTGTAATAGATTCCATATGCACACAAAGAACACCCCTGGTAGGCCAAAACACTAAATTGCCCATAAAGGGAAGGCACAAATTCTGCAAACATATAAATTCATGGAGGCCACAGAAAAACTCAGACAATACACATTGTCTCACCAGCATCCATGGAGAAGGACTCACTGTTACTTCAAAACCCAACCACTGTTCTATGAACAAATAATGAAAGCAAACTAAAAATATTTTACAAATACTGACCTTTCCACTCACTGAACCAATACGCACCATCAAGTAATTTTAATCCAAAAGTGTACAGGACATGGAAAACCAGCACCACACTAGAAAAAAATGACGAAAAAACACACCAGCCTGCACAGCTCAGCAGGTCACCTCACTGCGAATGCTCCTGTGCATCGTTAGCCTTGATAAAAAAAAAAACGGAGAGTCAGGCTAGAATCAGTGATTTCCCTCAAAGCAGGTGCCCAGGGCAATTCTGATCGCGTACTTGCAGTGACAGCCATTTGGTGAATGGATCAAAACATATCAAAAATCTCAACATGCCTGTCGTAGGAGGGCTGCCTCTCTTCTCACCACTGCTGGTTACCACTGGTCTGCATCACAGTCTTCTCCTCCCAACCGATACTTGTTCCAAATGCCCCAAACCAGAATAAAGCTCCCTCCTGAAGCAATTATTCTGAAACCTCATCTTCCTCTTGGAACTCCTCATCCATGTCTGCATCCATAGTTTCCTCTTGCAGCTGTAGCTATGAGTGCAAAACTGCAGCTGCAATTTTTCAGTAGCACTAAAACTGACTTGAGAGCTGCCACCTCTCTCTGGCATTCTCTTCTGCCTCCCTGGGCTCTTCCCAACTCAGATATTCACTTATTCTCTATCACAGCACTCACGTGGGAGTCATTATGCAGGTCTTTGTCCTGATCTTCAAGGGCTTTTGCAGGACTAGGTGAGATCACCTCAGGTATGCACAGGGAAGAGCTCCAGCTGATCAGGGTATACAACATCAGCTGCTAGAGCCATGAAATTGGTGGCTTATGCTCAGGAATGGAGGCAAAAATTCCACAAGAGCAGGACCTAACTAATGGAGCTCACTTCCAGAAGAGATTAATGCAGTTTAGCACTTTAGATTAGTCTTCAGATGGACTCACCCTCTCACAAGTTTCTGTCTCCCCAGTACAAGACAAGACACTGACATACAGGTCCAATGAAGGGCCACCAAGGTGTTTAGTGGCTGGAGAATGTGGAGAGGATGAAAGAGGTGGGTTAGTTCAGCCTGCAAAAGACAAAGCTAAGGAAGGATCTCAGTTGCTGTCTATAACTACCTACTGCATGGTGGAGAAGATGGTCCTACGCTCTTCTGAGATGCCCAACAAAAGGACAAGAAGCAATGAACACAAGTCACAGCAAGGGAAATTCTGACTAAATAGAGAGAAAAAGTCTTCAGAAGATGAGTTATCAAATAAAGCCTTGAGGAACCTGATTGAACTTTGAAATTAACCCTGTTTCAAGCAAGCAGTTGGACCATGTGGCCTCCAAAGATCTCTTCCCCTAAATTGCTTTATGAGTCTGTAATAATTTTCCCTACAGATTGGAGAAGAGAAGGAAATAAAGAAGCATTAATGAGGTTAACCACAGTTCTGAAATTGACTGCGTGACCCTAAATCACTTTGGTTCTGTTTGCAATGCATAATGCTCCAAAGTGGCTAATATATCTACTGGGCACTGCACAACAGCATGTGTAAAAACTAGCGAGCATCTCAGATAAATATGAAATTGCAGCATCCATCCCGGCTAATTAGCACCCATGCAGATTGCTGCACTGACATTGCTTCACTGCTTACTGTTTTGAAGCCAGCTTGCTGAACTGAAGATATGCTCTGAATTGCTCTGTGCCTCAGTATTTCATTTATATAATGAGAACGATCACTCTGCCTTGTCTATTTAGATTGCAAACAATTCAGGGGCAGAGGTCCTCTTTTATTATAAATAAACGTAACACCTTGGGGCCGAGAGCCTAAACTCAGTCACTGCAAGATTCAGGGTCATGCAGTGTGGTCTCAAAAATAAAATTTCCAATAATGCAATATCATAAGCAGACAGCCCAAGAGGATTAAACTTTCTCTTCCATCCAATCTTTCATAGCAAAAAATGGATTAAAAATGGAAGTAAGTCTATCTTTCAAACTGAACAAAACAGAACTGGGATCACATCTATAAGCAGTAAACTAATTATTCCAGCTCTGTAATTTCCTTGCCATGGAAGTTACAGAAGGAAGTCAGTGACTTTGAGAAACTTTGTATTTACAGTGCAACACATTTGCAGCTTTCTCCAGTAAAAGTCTTTTCTCTACAGTTTTGGTATTTATTCTGCTTGGTGAAGAAATGTCACTGGCAAGACATAATGGAAGCAGTTCAAACAACAGGAGAAAACCAAACAAACTGCAAATATTAGTTACAAGCTTCTGATTAGTCTTTTGATGATTTTGGAAAATGTAACTGTGGAAAAGAAATTAACTGGCATTCTCAATCCTCCAGATAAATGAATCAAGGGAGCTGGGTAATGGATTCAGAAAATTAAGGCCGTATTTGTTTTCCTTCATTCTGCATGTGCAATTATAACACTATTTAATGAGTTTCTAGAACCTCCCGACCAAAATGATCCAAAGTTACAAATAAAAGATCAGCAGGCAGAGAGGCACACGTACCAGGACAGCTACAAGTAGGACAGCACAGAAAGATTGTGAAGAGTTGGGGTTTTTTTGGCATGATATTCCAGGGACAGCTTTAACTTTAGGTAAGTGTCAACAGATCGACAACAGCCACTAAAAATCTCAGGCTTTTTACATTCATCTCTAGGACAAACACAAACACTAATCTTTCTGGTATTCAGCTCCTCATCAGGGTTGACCCAGCATTTGGCCTTTAGCTCTCTTACAGAAAGGAAAGGCTGAGTCAGCTGTCTGGGTTTTGCACCTATGGAGTCAAGGTGGCTGAATCCTGGAGAACAGGTATTCAGCCTTAAACTGACCCTCAAGTGGAAAAATTTCTAATCCTTCCGACTACTGAAGTAGGACAGTATTTTTATTTTTTTTCTTGTAAGTTAAGGCCTTATCTGAGACAAAACAGAAGGCCAAAACAGAACCATTTCAGTCTTGCAGTAAAAATGTAGACACCACAGGACCTTCAGTACAATTCCACCTAACACTTAAACTAGCTTAAGGGTTATGGATTAAAATCATCATCCACTATAGCTCAGCCTACACAGAAAGTTTAAAGGTGATCTATTTTAAAAAGCAAGTGGATAGCAGCACAATGTTACCACTGTTTCATTTCAATTATCAGGTTCGTGCTAGAACACAGTCACCAACATATTTGTCTGTATCGCGGGGGGAGAGGTAGGGAGACCCCGCTAAGTCTAACTAGCAAGAACATTTCTAGGGAAGACCAAGTCAAAGGCGATTTGTTACAAGGGTTTCCAAATACAGCTGGGAGGCAGCTCTCTTCAGATATTTCTGAGATTGCCCCATAATCATCCCCCAAGTAGAACCGCTCTACCAGTGACAGCAACAGCAAAACTGTTCATGTAACCTGGCCATCAGAAGTGCTTTCATCATACACATCCCATACATGAAGCAACATTAGATTCAGGGAGACAACCCACGATTCTCAACTATGGTTTCACTGCTTGAATAGATACTAGATTCCACATGATTCAGAAGCAACCAAATTTGAGATACTTTATGAAATTTGCCTTCTAGTCCACTTTCCAAAATAGATGTTGCTAAGAGTTTGACTCTGTCTACACTGTCAACCAACCAGTTTCAATACAGGGTTATGTAAGGCTCATACTGTCCTGACTTACATTACAATAATAAATTATTTTCCCAGTACAGACAGAGTTTAAGTGACCTTTACGAATTACAAAGCTGGGATACATATGTATCTGCTAAAAATATTATTATCCTTTGTTCTTCTTCAAGTCACTTTCAAATGAGAATGATCTATTTATGATTTAGCCATGCAAGAAGTTCCTAAGTTACCTGATGTGTTTGGTGCAAATGATAAAAATATCACTTCAAAAGTATAAATTTACCTCATCATGTAAAAAAGAAGGTACTAATAAGATAAACAAATACATTTAATGCCTATGAAAGAAAAAGACTGGCATAATTTGGAAGCTGAATGTTGACTTACAGATGGAAAGACCTATTAGATCATTCATTCCCTCTCTTTGCCAAGACAGGAATGTTTCCTAAAGAACATTTCATACTCTTCTGCCTAGTCTAATTATAATAACGTAAGTACTGGAGTTTCTATCACTTTCCTTAAGATTCTGTTCCATGCAAACACAGCTCAAGCTCAGGAAATATTCGTTTTTAAGAACACCATCGAAAACTTCTTGATTGCTTTATAAAGCGAGCACAAGAGACTGGAACGTACAGATGGGAGTATTAAGTCACAAAATAGTGGTTTGAGACAGAGAGGGCATTCAGCAGTGGGAGGAATGTGGGATGTAGGAATCATGTAGCTCTAGAAAGGGCTATCAGTGGGCTGATCATTGATAAATGTGCTAGCTGTAACAGATATGCGTGTAATGGCTACACAACCATTCCTTGGCATTTATCTGTCCATAACTGTGTTCTAGATGAGTACTTCAGCTAGACTCTGAAAGCAAGATTCATTTATCTATTTTAGGTACTTTAGCATGGAATGAATCATGCGCTAAAAGTGTCTGTTTCTCACCGCTGACTTTTAAGTGAATCAGTAAGCAGGGTCAGACTTAGACAACTACAGTGTGTATGTCTAGCGATATGTTACAGAGCTGAGGCTCAACTCAGTTGCCCAGTGGGAGCCTGGGTACTGCTTTCATGTGGGCAGCCATATGTATACGTCAACGCAGGCATGTTAATTTGTGAGATGGATCCCACTCCTACAATTAAAAGTGAAATGCATCTCATTCGCTGTGACCGTCTTTGCATACCACCCTTTATGTGCTTTTCTTCCTAATTCCTCACCTATTTTGCTTTAGCATTGTGAAAGCCAGAAAAACATTGAGCCCCACAGTCTTGCTGGGAGCAAGAATGAAGTGGCCTTCTGAAAAGGTTTGGTTCTCTTCTCCCCACCCCAGTGAACCACAAGAGTCTCACTCTAAACCACAAAAGGGAAGGCTTGGGAGACCAACAAACGCTCCACCAACTCTACTCGCTCAAACTTGCTGGACTGCTATGTCAGAATTGCATGATATTTGCCTTTCTATTACAGAAAAGAAGGAGTTCCAAGAACCACAAACATCAAGAGGACTGTTGACAACACTCCTGCAAGGCTGATGGATAGCTCAGGTTGGAAGGATATGATGAAGCATCTCTGGTGGCTTCCCTGAGATCCAGGCGGATTTCAGAGAATTGGAGGTCACATGTCAGAGGACTGGCTGCAGTCAGTCATAGACTTCCTACATTTGGAAAGCTGCTGTCTAGCAGCCCGTCACTGAGTGTGGAAGTGAGTTCAGAGAATTTGTGAACTTCTACAAAAAGCTGCAAACCTTTTGTCTGTACTCTAGCAGTGTCTCCTCCATCATATGTGTCCCCATACTAGATGCCTCTATTTAGCAGATGACAGATCAAGCTAGCCTGTTACATTTGGCCCAGGCAGTCACTCCAGAAGGGTAAGACCAGGGTGCTGCAAGTATAAAAGAAATAGTCTTAGAAAGAAGCTGTGACTTTCCTGCCTGAAGTGCCCTTAGTTTGAATATAGCCTGCATAGAAAAGATCAGGGCCTTACCTTTACATACTAATTTGCATAAGTGTTTTTTTTTTTTAATTAACCAAACTTCTTAACAGTTTTCTTAAATGCATTTATGTAAAAAATACAATCTTCTGTTAGATCTTTCCCACTGCATGTGACATACATACAGAAACGTGCTAGCTAGTAGCTTAAATCCCATTCTGAGAGCAGTAACAGCACACAGACATATCACTGTCAAAAGGATGCTGATTTACATAGTGTGATCAGTAGGTCTGCTCTGACAGATTACGTATTTTGTATCTTTATTAACTGTGCATCAATTTTACATTCTGTTCCAGTTAGCTTGTGACAGATAACTATTTTTTAAAATCAGATCTCAAGGCAAAGAAATGTCAATGTGGAAAAATAAATACATTACTCAGGCTTCTTGAAAGTATTGAACTAAATGACACATCGACTTAAACTGGTGAAATCATGGTAAGTAGCTTTAAATAGAAATATTTTTTAAGTAAAAATACCACAAAGCATTAGACATTTTATAAAGTTGAGTTAAATTAGTATTAGACAAATTATTACTCTTACCTTTTTATTACATATTGAGCTGGATCTGGCTTCCTCTGAAGTCACCAGGAATATTAACATCAACTTAATTAACTTGAAGTGAGATTTAGCCTGGAAATCATGAATAAAGGAGAAAATGAAGTCTGAATATCAGCTTTTCCAGCAAGGCACTGAACTCAGATCCACAGAGATATTTAGATACTGATCTCCCACTGGACAAGAAATATCCAGGTAAATATATTTAAAGAGCCTGGAACTCCTTAGCTCTGATCCATATTGACCTCAAAATTTATTCACCATTTGCCAAGACAGGTGAATAGTAAGAATAGCAATCTGAGAAAACAGCAATACAAAATCAGTATTATAAAAAAGCATAGCTCAACCTCTGCAACAATGAGGGCGGGATAATTTTCCAACATTCATTATGAACAATGGGAACTGACGGCTACTAACAGCTATGTGCAGCTGGGTGGGCGGTGTTCGGTTTTGGACTTTGTACGCTACTTCTAACAACCATCCACTCCGAAGCACCAGAGGCTGGCTGGCCGGAATCACTCTGCAGGACAGAGCCAGCCACGGTGCCACCAGCTGAAACACCTTGTTTAAACCACGGGTGACATTCTGATCTGAGTTATACCAAAGTTAATCATAGGCACAGTGATGTTAATAGGATCAGAATCTAGCTCGGTATCAGTGTAAAGACTGTGGTTGCTCACTGGAGTGTCTCCGATTACTAACAGATTACTCTTCGCATTGCTTTCTTGGGTCTCAAAGGAAAACTGTAGTATTGCCAGGAGAGTTTTCAGTTACTGGCCTTTATATTGAGCATGTGCTATATAGATCTGTGCATGCCAAGGTGACACAGAAGTATTATTTAAATGTTTTACCAGTTTCCAGAAAAAAATATGCTAGCTGAATGAGGGGAACTTGTTTTTCCCGCTCTCTGTTTTTATCCTGTTTTTAAAAACGAGGCTGTGCCAAACATAAGTTCATTGTCTCTTTCATTCACCTTGTGCCTGCATCTGCAATTTGCTTTGATCCTGAGTATAACTTGTTTAAATTCTGTAATCATGGCATAACCTATGGTTTTTTCCCTTTGTATATTTTACAAGTCTTCCATTATTTACATAGTTTTTTAAAGATAGATACACTCTGAAAGGTAACCTTAGCTCAAATTAGTTTCCTCATGTATGGTGCTAATGGAGGTACCAGATGATTCTGTTCACACAGAAGTTTCTTGTCCACATTATTCTCTCCCACCAAAAAAACACAGAATGAAACATAGGAGGAAATTCTCCTTGAGATCCTCAAGTGTTATCCCAATGGAGCCTGAGGTTCAAACTCGATTGCTACAGAATAGGCCTTGTGGTGTGTCCAAACCCTGCAGATTTCAAGGAACACTGTGCCTCAGAGGATTAAAAAAAAGGCCACAGCAAACTTGTCAAAGGTTTCGTGTCTCTCCGTGAGTCTGGTTTCTAGTGGGCCTCATCTCACATTCACTGAACTTGTATTGCAAACATTCCTTGTAGTCAGAGATCTCGGAACCTCCTTTGCTTTAAATAAAGTGCGTAACTCCTTATCTGCTAAGCACCTTTATTGATTTGCTTCAGACTTTCTAGAAAAATTCTACCATAAAGATGTTATGTGATAGGATACAGGAGGTGAATAATCTTGGTGAACTGAAGGTGCTAGGGCTTGGTGAAAAAAAAGATCTTAACACTGGACAAAGCAGAAATCAGCTGTGAATATATCATGCCTCACTACCTCATCACCTCACTACTGTGCCAGTGAAGCTTTCCGGATGTTGTCACTTTTATATCTGAGTATATCTTGGAGACTTAACAAGAATTAAACATAAGTACATCAGATGAAGTCCTATTTCCTAATGCTTTCAGAGCTAGATGAAAACCTCACCATGGCTATGCTACAAATATTTTTCAAGACCTCAGTGTTTGTGGGACATCCTTAATTCCAAAATCGAGGATGATTCTGTTACTGGCAAATCTCATAGATTCAGCCTTGTATCGCCCTCTGATAATGTCACAGACACTGCTGAAGAGCAGATGCATGCTATGAGAGATGATGAAATGAAAAAAAACAGCAAATAAAGTCCAATCTTCCACATGAGTAGTCCATGATCTCAAGATGTCCGCATAGCTGGCAGAACACACATCATCCTTAGTGAAACATCTTCTGAGCATTTCAGTCGTAGTGAGGCAGAAGCTTCTGCATCCAAAACACATTTTAGGTTGCTAGAAGCCAGCTGCAACATAGTTTTGTTATGATATTTAAAGCACCATTCAGAATGCAGACGAGATGGCTGTGCTAAAGAATAGCTTTATCAGTTTCAGGAAAACACATCCAGAAGACAGCAAAGCAGCATTATTTTAAAGCAAAACAAAAATATCTTATACAGACTCTGCAAATTTGTGGAGCTGCTGGGATTGTATTTTAATGTCATCTGTTCATTATAACTACTATGGGTAAAAGGCTACCACTAATATATGACACCACAATCCTGCTACTACTTTGAGGCAGTGCAGAATAGTCAGAGTTCCTAGTGGAACAGGTATGGCAGAGTGGCATCTTAAGCGCGGCCTGGGCATCTGTGTTAGCAATGGGTAAGGTAAAATCATTAAAAAACATGGTTTCACTGCAAGCACAGACAGGGACCAAAAATTTAGGAACCTGCATAAAAAGGGATCTTCTAACCTGTATATTTAACTTTTTAATTTTTACCTATTCCAGTCATCACTGCTGGCTTGTCCTTGATGAATATAAAAAAGTCTTGATTTTGAGTGTAATCTTCATGAAATAATCTACAAAAAACAAGTAGCTGTGAATGAGAATATGGTATGATTACTTTACATAAATTTGTAGTTCTTTGTTGGTACTCACCATCCTCAGTAAATACACCTGGAAAAAGGATACTAAAAAAATTCTTACAACAGAGGTCCAACTGCCTTCAACAAGAGGTCAGTTTTTCCCAGGGAGTACTATAAAAATATATAAAGTATAAAGCCAAAGATGCAGAATGCGTATAGTTAAGTCTTACGTCTTTAACCATAGTGATTATATTGATAATTTGTAAACCTCTGCCCAGGTCTAATTTATTCACATTATTTTTTTTAGGTAAACAGCAAGAGACACAAGTTACATCAAAGCAGAAAGGTGATGCTGGCAAAAGAAGAACTACAAAAAGATGCTGAGGATGGGAATCAGTTACCTGTATATAAGCTTCTAATGCCATCTTAGACAGTCTAGGGATGATCTAGGGATCATCTCTGTTGCCAGCTGCCACTCCAGAATGGCACTACTCTTCTGTAAGTCCTACGCCATATCCGCCAGCCCAGTGTGGCTGTCTCAAATATCCTAGGGCATTGAAAATAGTAATGGTTGCTTATATTTAAGTAATGAATCCCACCCCGACAATTTATGTTCAGCAATAGGCAAGCTCTGTCCAAGCTAACCCCAGAAAAGGATGCACTGAGGAGGGAAGAATGGAGACACCCAAGGCAGTCCATCTGACCAGCTCTGGTCCTGAAACAGTACAGCCAAAAGAGATCGGCGTATCCTCACACGGCCCCGCTGGGTTACATGAGTTTATTGCTTGGGTCTTTGTCAACTCAAGGATCTTTGTCTGATGTTCTGTTACATATTGTAGAAACTGCAGAGTTTAGGGAAACAGACAAATTTTGGCTTCCTCTTTGCATTTTGGCTATATGATGAGGGAACAGTCCTCAGATACAGGTGGCTGGGAAGACCAAGAAAGAAATCAGTCTCTATTTGTAGCTAGGAAAACTGTCCCAGTAAAATGAACACTGATCAGCTGTCTTTGCTTCTAGACTATTTTGCTTTTTTGTAAATCTCACCTTCCTTCATTCTCTTGTAACTATTAACAGAACAGAGCATGATTTCTCTTTTCCACTTTCCTTTCATAGCCACTCAGGATCTTGTATCTTTGAAAGATGCTGTCCGTCAGAGATTGCTATCTGCCTTGTACAGTTCTCAGGTATGTTTAAATCTTCTTTTATCCTTCAAAGGCTGGCTGAAAGATGTGTCGGGTCATTATTTCAGGCTGTAGCTTAATAATTAGGCTTAACAGTGTATGATCTCTCTCCAGCCTTCACCAAAGACCTTCATTCACTGAAGGTCAAGGTATTAGAGTGTTATTTTTAAATATACTCCCAGCAGTGAAGAGTTAAAAATAGACTTCTATGAAAACGTACAGTAATTGGTTAAACCTTGTTAGCCATCACATGAAGATGATAACTCCTCCCAGGAAGAGACATAGCAAAAGCAGCTTTGACATGGATTTATACTTAGAGCAGCTGCAGGCTTACTGGGAAGGAGTTCACAATATAGGCTCTTGGATTATTAGCATAAAGACCAGCTTGATTCTGGAAAGGAAAGGAAGGAGATACGAGAAAAAATTTTCCTCATCGTGATCTGCAAGTGAATTCCATGGATTCTCTGCTTTGGAACAACCAGCAGTAGACAGAAAGCTTTAAAAGATGGAGCTGGGAAAGGCAAAACTGCTGAGAACTGGCCTCAACACTTTACATCAGGCCATCCACCCCGTGCATGGAATTGCCTGGACAGATGGGAAGCAAGTGATACTGACTGCTTTATACTATCACAACGGAGAGCTAAAGTTTGGAGACTCAAGTGTTGTTGGTCAATTTGAACATGTTCATGGGCTTTACTGGGGCCCATGTTGCTCTACAGACACCCCAGCTCTGCTCGCTGTTCAGCATAAAAAGCATGTTAGCGTTTGGCAGCTGTGCTACAGCACTGCAGAGAAGAACAAACCCTTGATTTCTCAGACCTGTGAAGTTGGTGAGCCGTTTCCACTGCTTTCCCAGGGCTGTGTCTGGCATCCAAAGAAGGAGGTCTTGGCTGTGCTTACAAAAAGAGATGCTTCCGTCTTGCATGCTGTTCGTACTGACAATACTAGAGTTAAGGCAGATATCAAAAGCAGTGAGCTTATCCGCTGTGCTTGCTGGACTAAGGATGGTAATCGCTTAGTAGTTGCTATAGGCAGTGCCCTGCATTCCTACATATGGGATGATGCTCAGAAAACTCTGAATACCTGCTCCTTTTGCCCAGTCTTTGATGTGGGAGGTTATATCTGTGCTATAGATGCCACACTGGATTTCCAAATTGCTGTAGCTACTGAGCTTCCTTTAGATAATATCTGTGGTTTGAATGCGGGCATTGCATTTGATATGCCACCTGGTACAGAAACTGGTTCTTTAATCTCACAGTCTGCTCTGGTGCTTGGCGATGAGGAATACTCCATGGACCTGCGAAGAAAGTCCACAGATTCAGACAGATCAGGTGTTGATTCAGTTGCTTCTTCTTCGTCAGGTCCTGTGGATTTAACCCATATCCTTGCAAACCACCGTCGGTCTGATCCCGGTCCTCTTATTACTCTGAAACGCAAACAGTCTGCCGCAACAAATGGTCAAGATTCTTCTCACTTGATCTTGGTGACTTTTGAGAGGAAGGTAACCACCACCAGAAAAGTCACCATCCCAGGTATTCTGGTTCCTGATATAATGGCTTTTGACCTTAGAGCTCAGATTGTGGCAGTAGCCTCTAATACTTCTAACATTGTTTTGGTGTATTCCGTAACCTCTTCTTGCATGCCTCATATTCAACAAATCCAGCTGGAAAAAAATGAAAGACCAAAGGGCCTATGCTTTTTGACAGATAAACTCCTATTGATTCTGATTGGCAAGCAAAAGTTCCCTGAGCCTAGTCTCATTCCATCTTCAAGTTCAGACAGGTATGTAATGCGTCTGATGATCAAAGAATTGATGCTGGAAGAAGATTCTTCAGCATTGCCTGAGACTAAGCAGAATATGTTTTATAACTTTGAATCCTCTGTTAATATACCTGGAAAAAGAAAGTTCTTTGAAAATCTTGCTACAGAAGACCAACTGCAAAGCAGGGAGCTGTTAATACCAAGAAGCACAGTTATTCAATCTCCTAGCGGCAGGAGAAGACTCATCGAAGAAGTAAAAAGCCCTAGTTATGAGCAGAGCTCTTCATCAAGTGTGAGTGACCTGGATGAAAAAAGGCTCCCGGGTGACCCCTCAGTGGCCTTGGAAACACTGGATGCTGAACCTACCAATCGTTCAGTGTCTCTTCTTGGTTTTGGAACACCTACCAGGCTTTCCAGCAGACCAACTTCCCCTAAAGTGCAGTTCAATGTGATCCAAGAAACATCAAGTTCTCCTAAAAACAACAATTTGCCAAGTGAAAGAGGCATGAGTCACATATCTAGAAATTTAGAGAGACTTTGTGGCAGCTTCAATGAGTTACAACTGAGTCTTTCTGAAATAACAGACTTCGCTAAAAATGGGAGGAGGATATCTTTAGCCTATCCATGTTCACAGGAACCACCTGTCGTTCATATCACTTACCAGGTAACTTTTTTGTCAGCTTAAAAATATTGTGATAGGACACTAAATTTTTAAAC
The DNA here is from genome assembly GCF_965183815.1 of Platalea leucorodia. NCBI lineage: Eukaryota > Metazoa > Chordata > Aves > Pelecaniformes > Threskiornithidae > Platalea > Platalea leucorodia. Next base: position 120,134,962 of record NC_138825.1, on the reverse strand, counting down.
AATCTTGTATTTATTTAGCTTTAAATCAAGAGGATGTGGTTTAATTCTTATCAACCCATGAGAAATGTCACCTGAGTTTGGCATCAAGCTTAATCTAAAATGGTACTATGTCATTGAAACAATAACTCAGGATGATGTGGGTAACTTAGAAGATACTTCACATGGTAGATTTGTGTCTGTTCGTTCTTCTTTGATTATGCACAACTGTCTTAGATACTAGCTGATTTTGTGTGCCTCTATCAAAGAGAGCAAACAGAGCCAAATAGTTGTTAATGTACAAAAGGTTTATATGTTAGTTTAGTGTAGAGATGAGCCTATCAATAGGGTGGTACAGTAGCCCACCAGAAATGTAGCAAATTCAAACCTGAGCTCAAATCCAAGGTTTGAAGATAGCTAGACTCTCATGAAGGCTGAAACAAAGTACTGAATCTCAATTTATGGAAAATTCAGACGGGCATGACACGAACTTGACTTATTTCTACTTTAATTTCTCACCACTAATCTTCACAGAGGTGGACATACTCCATTTATAAAACATATTACCACTTCAAATTTTCAGGAAAAAAAATCTGTCAATATGTAATTATCATTTCATTAAATAAACAGATTAATTTCAAATCATCATGTTCCTATCCCACCCTTGTTTTGGCAAAATTCCTACTGGCTTCAATAAGAATTTCAACTAAGGAATGTAGGTTGGGTAATTATTTCTGGCCATTATTCTTAGTATTATTCGCAGTAATACTAACATTATACTGATAATATTTTTGGTCATGCTGATGCTAGGGTTATCGCTGCTAAAACTGGGGTCCCTGTCAGGATGTAGATGCCAATTATAAATGCATTCTTATCTACTGCAACATAAGCAGCATTATGTCAAAGTAATACTTTACATTGTGATGATGCTGAAGTACGTAGTTCTCAAACAAATTTGACTTCCTTTTACTTTAAAGGAATCCATACAGACATCTAAGTACCCCTCCTTAAACACTCATTAAGGGAATGGTGACTCAATTCAATCATATTAATTACTTTTTAGCAATTGTTTACTTGGCCTTTAAGCAGATTCTATTATGTTGGGTACTCTGGATAAAAGCAAAGCTTTCGATCTGAATTAGTCAATAATTTAACTTGGATACATTATACGAATTCTGGTGAAAAAAGCAACATGTCTGCTTTAAATAATTTAGGATTTTATTTGCCAAGAAGCAAGCCCTTCTGTTCTCTAGCATGTTCAAATTAATTCTGATTTCTTAACATAAATTAACTTATTTATTTAGCAAGTGGCCCTCTCTCAGATTCGATTGGATTAACCTTTCCAAAGAGAAGTTTTGTTTGTGACACGTAACATTAATCTAAGATCTGAAGTCACTGTGCACGTTTGCTTGCACAAGCAGTAAGAATTAATTATTCTGGTTTTTTCTTTGGAAGAAAAAAAAAATATTAGTGCTTCTAAAATACTGCTAGACTAACTACATTTAGAAAGGAAGACTGGTATTTATCTGAACAGGTTAGTTTCACTTTGATCCAGCAGAAAGCACCACTAGTACCACATTATAATGACTCAGAAAAAGTGCCACTTAATGTCTTTCCGACACACATAGCTTTTCTGTGTAAGTCTCAACTAATGCCTTGCATAGTTCAGTCCCTCTTCTGAAACCTAACAGGATCACAGCATGATGCCAAAAAATGATGAAAAATAGACTGATGGCAAAAAGGCCTCCAGACAGACAGGGAAATATTTGCTTCATAGGCAGCTAATAATTTTCTCAGAAAATAGTTATTTTGATTAGTTTGGATTCAGACATCTGAACCTTGTTCTTCCTTCAGGAGTTGATTAGCGCTCTGTGAGCTCAGAGACCAGCTGGGCTGTGGGTTCCAGCCAGGCTCTGTGTTCACAGTGCAATAAGTCAGGAAATAGCTTTATTGCCTTATGATATAAATATCTGTCTGTGGAAAACATTCTAAGCTTTAGGATCACTGCAGTCCAGTCAATAATATGGCCATTATCCTTCAGCTTTTTGTGCCAAGTGCATGTCTTCTTAAGTGTTTGTATAATCCCCAGCACGGCAGAGGCTCAATCTTGATTGAGAAATCTATTGTACTATAAAATACAATGATCAGTACTGCATAACCATATTTATGCATTAAAAACATAAAAGGAAAGTTTAAAACATAATAGATAAAAATGTAGCAATAATTAACGGGCAGTTACAAACACTGTTGTGCAGAAGCATTATTGACATATTTATGTATGTTTCCAGTTCTGCTTAGAAAACCATAATATAAACCAGAATGTATATTACTTAAAAATTCATAATGTCTGCTCACTAAATAGTCTTCAAAACCTTTGTTTATTCTGTTAGTGCTAGCCTACCTATAACTCCTCTGAAGTCACGTCCATGCCGTACTACCAGAATTTATATTCTTTGTAGCCCATAGCTATAAAATAAAAACATGATCACTCACACTTTGGAAATGTCACTGCACTATCACTTGTGTAATAGCATTCAGCCACCAGAGGTGACTTGATCGTTCAACCCTGAAAAGCAAATATTATTGCTCTTTCATCACATACAGACTTGTGATTCAGGATAGTGTGGGAGGGCAGACAGACAAACGCAATAAGAGGATATTATTTAAAAAGAAAAAAAAAAAAGAAGAGATGAGGGTCTGTCACAGATTTGTTTCTGTTTCATTCTGCAAAAAGATACTTTTATCATCCCCAGAAAAGAAACAGCTGCAGAATATTTAAACTAGCCTCATTCAAAAGCTAATTACAGTGGAAATAAAGCCAATCTGGATTTGAAATTAATGGCATTTAGGCAAACCTCTCCAGGAGGAACAAGATTCATCTTAATCTGAAGAATACCTTAAAGCCCCTACATTTTGCTCACAAGCAGTATTTGTCAAAAGTGTATATCACTGAGAGCATATATTGCGTAATTAAACAGGAAATAAATACCTTTTCAGCAATTAGTCACAATGATTTCCTTTTCTTAGCACTCACCAACAAATGTATACAAGTCAATTTGTACTTTTATTGCATCTTCATACAATTTACTATGGGAAATTTTATTGCCAAGGTCAGCCATAAAATAAACATTTTTTTTACACAGAGCTGAGAGATGAATAGAAAGGATCCAAACATACGGCAATAAAGTTCTTCTGATAGAAATACATGAAGTAGAGATAAAGAAGGGCAGTATAAGGGTGGCACAGTAAAATGAGCAAAGACCAGGCTGCAATGATCAGATGTAATAAGACCATGAACCTTTCTGAAATCCAAAGGGCAATTTTAACTTGGGTTGAGCAATAGAAAGAAAGTCATGAAAATGATGGAAGAGGAAGGTGAAATGACTGTTCCCTGGAGTAAGAAACTAGTCAGCCATCCTGAAGTTTAGAAGGAAGAGATTTAGGATGACTGTAAAAGAAAGACCTGCAGTAGTCAAGAGAAGGTGTGATTAATGCATGGATAACATTTTGAGCAAAGGTTGAGGAATTTGTAAAGAACAAATTCTGACAACAATGTTCTGAAACGGATCAATAGCAGACAAGCAGGGATTGTAGAGGAGACACAATACCTTTTATTAGAGCAAATGATTTGTTTGCTGGATACATAGATGCAAAAGAAAAGGAATATGTAATGTCAAAAATGAATCCACGTTTTCGTACTGTGCAAAGAAAGTAAAGATCTGAGTTAAAAAAACCTCCACACTCAAAACACAAAGATCATGGAAGCACAAGCATGAGGACAAAGGGTATATCTTCGATGACAATACACCTGAAACAGGAATTGCAGAACTATTAACAGGGAGCCAAGGGTAGAGAAATCCTAACATCATATCATCCGAAATGCTGATGTGCACTATAAATGCAAACTGCACTGGGATTTAAGCACCCCCGAGCACCTCAGATCTCTTCCAACGTAAACATTTTACAGGCTTATGCTTCTCTGACAGGTTAATTAGGGTTGCAATTGCAATGTCCCACATAAAGGCAAGCAAAGATATTAAGATCTCCACCACAATATTAAGATCTCCACCAAAAAAAAATCAGGATCCACCAAAAATCAAACAGGAATCACAGCAACAGTAGGAATCATGAGAGGAAAGGGGAGCAGTGCAGGCTGCCAAACCTAATTAATACCACCCGTGGCAATGCTGCACAAGGCTTAATGAGACACAGTACTTTGAATGTCAAAAATCATAGTTCTCATTCCTCTTCAGTGCTCTTCCTTAGCCATCTAACTCTCTTTTCATTGTCTTCTGGGCCAGAACCCCCACATCTATTTAATTTACTAGTTTTTTCTCATCCCACACAATGAATGTGGGGGCAAGGCAAAAGCAAGCTGACTAATGGGTACTAAGGTATGAGAACTGAAATTACCACTGAAGCACAACACAAAGAGCTGAAATCAAGGGTTTAAGAAAATGAAAACAGAGATCTAGGCAACTACAGCACTATTCATCTTACAATGCAGAGATGTGACTAACCTGATACCTTTCCTTTATGAAAGAACAGATCATTAACACAGAGGATATGAATAATATTTAAAATACCTGTAATTCAGTACAGTACTTGAAATCGTGCCACCGGGGAAATTATTGTTCAAAAGCAGAGAATAGGGATTAATAGAAGAAATGTAAGATGGTTAAGGAAGTGGCTGAAAGGAAGATAGTAAACGGTTATAGTAATATAAAAGAAAATGGAAGAAATTTACTAGTGGATTTTCTCATGATTGATCTTCAGGCTAATCTAAAAGCTTCATTAATGATCTGATGAGATATGCTAATAAAATCTGCATATGGCATAAAGTCAGGAGTATTTTCAATAGAGGATCAGGATATCGCACCTGTAATTTGATGACCTTAGTATCTAGAATAAAAAAAAATGGATTGAAACGAACTAATATGAAGTGCGTAGTGATATATTCCAGGATTAACAGGAGGAATTTCTGCTATAAACTGGATATTCATTAGCTGGAAACAACCAAGGATGACAAAAGCTTGCACGTGTTAAGCGACTACAAGATGACTATGTATCAAAAATGTGATTCGTTTATGAACAGAACAAAGGCAGTTTGTGGGTACATCAGAGAGGTACCTCCAGTAAGTAATGCAACACTGGGAAACACAGCTGTGAGGCCTCATCTGGAAAACATTTTACATTTCTAGACATCCATGTGCAAGAAAGACACATTCAAACTGCAATCAATCATTAACCCAGTGTAAGTAAAAACAATTCTGATTGGTAGCATATACTTATTCACCTCGCTGTTTCATCAGTTGTTGAATTTAAGTTCATGAAGATGATCTTAGCGTCCTGCCAAGTATACGCAGTGCATTAAGAAATACAAGATAAATAGTGAAAAAGGCCAAGAGGCAGAACTAGCTGACTGCTCAGTGGGGTTAAAAAAGTGATAAAAGACATGTTTATTTATCGTGCAGACATACAGTGTATAACATCAAATCCAGGAGCCCTTTTTGCCTTACTAAATGATTTTCTTCTCATATATATTTGCATTCCAAAACATGAGTTTTGAAAGGCAGCCTGGCAATGCTGTGATGGGCTGGCTGCTGCCCAGAAGACCCTTTATAGGCTATAAACTCTGATCGAGGGGCAGGCTGACATGGATGAAGGAAAACAATTCTTGACTTGATGGTTTCTTTGTGTAGGATTCTTGTTGCGGGAGAGCTGGACTTGACATACTAAAGGAAGTTGGCTAAAGAAACTTCATCTGAAAATATCCACTCACATATGTGGAAGTATATTTGTTTCTTCTGTGATTAATATGTTCTTTGTCTACCAATAAACTTTGGTTTAGGATAAAACAACTAACACTAAGGGATTTTAATTTGAGAATGGCAAGTCCTCTGGCTTCTATTGGAGATAAATAGCGACATAGCAAAAACAGGTACATATTTTGGGAAGAGGTGGATTAGACTTTAGATTTGCCTAGCAAATTGTCTTTGGGTTAAGGCATAAAAATGGGAAGTACTAAGGTGAGATTTTAATTGTATTGCTAACTCTGTCACAAATTACTTCCATGACCTCGCGTAAATCTCTTAATCTTCCTGTGTAATGGTTTGATCAGCTATAAAAAGGGAATACTAACAGTTACCTGCCTCTCAAGAAGGCATGGGTTTAAATCGGTTAATCTATGATATGACGTGTGTGAACATATTCCTCAAAGAGATGGCATGTTGTCATCACTTAAACTAAACATTAAACAAGAAAGGCTAAATAATTAGCAGATTAAAACAGAGAAAGATTCTTGACCTGACAGAATTTGCCAGCAGACAAAAATAAATGTAAAGTTGATTAAGTTTATCATTATAAACAGAAGTATATGACAAAGACAGAGAGAATAACTAATATGAATGCTCACAAGTGATGAAAGACAAACAACCCTGAAACTTAAGCTTTGAGGTCTGCACTTGAAAAACTGGTTAGGATAAAAAATAGATGCCATGTAGTTTTGTGTATACAAAAATGTCTTCCACTTCTAATGGCTGTTCCCATAATAACTTGCAAGGCTAAGTAGGAAACATAGTAGAACGAAGTCATCCTTAGTATACATTTCCATTCAACTGATTTCAAGTCAACACAGTCAGAGCTAGATTGTTTTCTGACTATTCTTAAGTTGAAGTGTATCTACGTGAAAAAATAAACCACTCGGGTCAAGGCAATGCACCTGTCTCTTTTACAGTCCACCTTTTTCTATAATTCATTAACTGAAGTACAAGTTTGAATAAACTCTGCTATTTCAAGCTGAATTCAGGAAAATGAAGTAGTTGTTAGATGTGCTAATCCACAATATGCAGCAATGAAAAGCTTTGCACAAATACCTGTACAGGCAAACGGCATCTTGCAATGTAAATGCAAAGCACATGCTTTGAACATTCAGCCCATTGAGTTTTAAGTGTATTTAGGTTCAATAGTATATAGTACTATATAATTTGAAGAGACCTAAAAATGACAAAGAAGTTCTGTTATATAGTTATAGCTGTAATAAAAAGGTTTATGACTGAGAAAATGATACCACTTTGATGCATTTCTTAGGTATTTCTCTATTAATTACACAGCAACACATTTCTGGCTGTTTTGAATGGGGAAAGAGATGAGAAGACCTTTGAAAGTTGGAAAGTTTAAGTTTTTAATGGAAAGATATTTTTACGGTTCTTACATCTTCAGTCAATCATAATACATAAATAACAATCAGACACAGACTATCTGCATGGCCTATTTATGATGGAGTGGGGAAAAAATACTTTCGAAACAGTTGGTAGACATTCTGATTTACAGAATCCAATGTAGTTGCATGACAGCATACATACTATGTACAGAAAAAAGAAAAGTTGTCACACAGTAAAAAAAGCACATGTTCACTGAGAGAACGACAGAGTCAAAAGACAACACAATTAGAAATGAAGATAAGCATTAAAAGAGACATTTATTTAGTTAAAGGTTAGATTTCTACGCACAGAAATAGAAGATGCAGTTGTGAATTCATTCAACTGTAAGCTTCATATTAGCAAGAAAGATTCAAGGGTATGAAGCAGACACAGACAGGGTAGGACTAACAGGAGTTACGCTAGATGACATCTTTTCAACCCATTCTAAAATGTTAACTTGGATGCCTTCTGAATGTACAAAACAGAAAGGTCTGGGAAATGGGATGAATAGACCTGTTCATTCAAATAACAAATATGTTAAATCTGGGGGTATTGCAAACATAAGGGATGCCAAAGGAAAAAAAAAAAATCATAACACCTGGGAACTACACAGGTGGGAAGTATGGAGAGGGAAGAACAAAATGAAATTCACAGGACAAAGTATAGCAAGATTACTTAGAAGAAAATGTCCAATTCGCATATATTTTATAATGGCATTGAGTCACTAGCAAATTTTTAAACCTAAAATGACTTTCAAATGATAGCAGACAGGAAAATGTAAATGCAAATATATATCCACTCCATAACCATATTAGCTCAACTATTTTGTGGTCCTTGCACTTTGCAGTAACCGAAATGATGGAACACCAAGGTGTCGATTCTGAAGGCGAGCTAAACTTCATGAAGCACGAATATGCCACCGTTATATTCAAGGGTGTTCTTTTAGTGAATGTCAGAGCAAATTCCAGGGCTATACATCCATACATTCCCTCTCTCTCAAAGAAAGTCAGAGGATTCCCAAGCTACCTTGTTATGACAGCTTTTCAGAGAGACTGTCGCTATGTCCAGTCTCTCTGCAGTTCTTTCTGTGCCAGAACTGAGGTTATTTTACTGGGGTGGAATAGCTGACTAATGACTATCAAAACCACCCATGCGTACAACCGAAACTGAGCAGAGTACTCATTTGCTCTGGACATCCTGGACAACTTTATTCCAGGCATGATATATTCCCTTCCACTGAATTGACTCTTCAGGCAGAAAGGCCCAACGGACATATATATGCATGACCTAATACATTATATATACAGGGCTGATGCAGTTTTGAGCTGCATAAGCACACAAAGCAAAAAAGAGGCATGTTCCTCTTCATGTGGGACTATGAGATTGTGCTTAGAATTGCACTGCATGATGGCGTCATCTATAAATTGTAGCAAAGACAGACAAAGAAAAAGCAAAATGCCTAAAGAACTAAAAGGAGTAAGAGCAGAGGAATGGTTAAAAGAACTCGGGCACAATGTCTAAGCCTTTAACAAGGTCTTTTCTTTTACATATATGCATTTGAAGAAAAGTTTTTCAAATGGAGCAGTTACTGAAGAAACAAAAGATGTTCTCCTCTGTGATGGCAAGATCCATCTGAATTTAGTCCAGCAGCTGTTTGATCTGCCTGTTATTGAAATGAAACACGGTATGTTCTTTTTATTTCTGGTATCTGGTTTCACTTGAGATTTTTAGCGTAAAAGAGGCATTTGTGGTAGAATAATTACCCCATACTGTAGTAAAGGGAGATAGCCAACTTTTTTTTTATAAGTGTGTGTTTTCCTTTTTGTCTGAAATACGGCAGACTGTCTCTTGAAATCACTTAAATGCTAAGTAACTGCAGAACTACCTATTACCAGGGTGATATGTTAGATCCCTCTACAGAGGAAGGCTGCAAAAATAATCAGTACACTGTGTTACCTGCAAATTGAAATGCTTCCTTGAGACCTTTTGGCATTTTGCTTTGCCCATCTTTACAAGCATGTCCCAGACCTAACAACAGAGGGTAGGTTGGAGAAAAATTCATTCTCAGAATATGATATATGTATGTATCGTGTAGCATTTGGGATTATTTTAACGTAAGATAAACAACGAAGCTCAATGTTCTAATTTGCCAATCTCACATTTCTACCACCCACTGCTGATTAACTTGTAAGGACAGAAGCAGCTAGGGAAATCCTAGCCCCAGACTGGTCTCTGAATTACCTTGTCCCTGTCTGTTCCTGTATGCTAGCTTCTCAGCAACATACATACTGTTATTTTTAGCCGTTTCTCTATAATGCTTCTGATGGCTTTTCTCATCACAGTTTATTACGATCTTATGCTACACAATAGTTGTCTGTAATTATGATCTTGCATGGTTTCCACACTGAGAGATCCACAAATTACTCTCTGTCTTGCCCCTTGTCTTAGCCCCTGACAGGCTAAGACACATATTGACTTAATCGGTATACTCTGTCGTATGAGAAATTAATTCAACTGTTGATGAAATCAAAAAGAAAAGGCAAGTAATAATATAAGCTATAGTTTTCTAAATAATGACAGTTACACACCAGACTGCTATGTAATAGGCTTATTGATGAGAAAGAAACCAGGCCTGGGATGTTACTGGTGCTGGCGCCAAGGACGGTGGGAAAAAGAGATGTAAAATATGCACCATTCTGCCTTTCATATTCCGCTTATCTCCTTGTTGCTGATGAGACCACAAGAATGAAGAAAAGGGGCTACAAATAAAACACAGATCAGGGGAGCTGCCTTTATCCAAGGCACACTGGGCCATTTCAGTTTTCCCCTGGCTTACAGCAGTTTCCAAGAGTTGTACCAGAAAATAAGGATATGCAGGTTTTGTATTTTTGTCAAGAATCTCTCTTGACTGTGCAGCGCATTGGAGGCATATATGAAAAAACTCCACTTGCTGTAGAGGACTGAGCTATTTCCCAGCAGGCTGCTGCCCTTGCATGGCACGGAGGATGCCATTTTTAACCTGTACTTCCAGTTCTTGATTTTGGAAACAAATGCCCACAATGAAAAAAGAGGTTTAGAATTCAGTATGAAAATAATAAATAATGGGCCTGAGAAAACCTATTTTCAGCTCTATAGAACAGTTAAATATTTAATATTTAATTAGCAGAATGCCACTCCTCAATTTCATGCATTAGACTTCAGAGATATCAAAAAGACAATGTCTCAGAATCATCCTACCATGTCCCTCTTTCTGTTCAATGTGGTGCTCGGCTTTTCTGAAATCAAGTCTGTTTGTTGACAGCAAAAAGAAACACTGAAACAAGAATCTTTCTAAAACTCACCAAAATCCTGCAAAATCATCAGGTTTGGGGCAGAAGTAGTTATGTAGCTCTTTATTCAGTTCTGACCAATACAGGTTTATATTCCTAAATCTTTCCTTTGCCACAAGGCATTAATATTAAATGTGATGTTTAAAAATATCACTCCAATCCTTTAATACCATATAATTAAAGGGAATGTAATGAACAGCATGCTTGTATTGCAATGACAGCCTGGCATTTTTTACTATGAATAAACACTTAAACCGGAATATATTGGGAAGAAGAAGTTCACAACTGTAGGCCAAATTCATACCCACAGCAAGGCTATTAAGATCTTCAGAGTTATACGAGCAATGAACTTGGCCTCATCATGTGCACTTTAAGCCCAGGACTTTAATACCATTACCTGTACTAAATATAGCCTGTCATATAGTGCCCTGGTATTAGCACACAGAAGTCTCTCTTTTTGGTGGGTCATCATCGTAATAATTGCGCATAGTGAGAGGGTATGACATTCCGCACAAGGTCTTTCCACCATTGAAATATTTTGTGGGATACGCTTCAAGTGTTAGCAACGACACAGAGAATTTCAAACATTTCAATGGATGAAAATAAGAAGTCCCAAGAGTGGGACAAAAGAGTATGCTTTATCAATTGGACCAACAACGTAACTATCAATTCAGACAGCCGAATCTCCACTTTCAGGCCCATTGCTTACGGAATCTGAAGTCTGTCCAGAATTAGAAAGAAAGTATTAAGAGTAGAAGATTAAAGATTCATGGTTTGGAATGACAATCTTCTTATGATGTAACAGGTGACATGACAACATGCAATAGTGTAGCAGCCTGGAAAAGTGCTTTGTTAATAGTGTAAGGAGGGGAGATCTGCCTTGTCCAGGAACATGCTTCATTATGACTGACAAAAATTGAGCATGGTCCTCCTGGATTTTCTACACTTCCTCTTTCACATTCCTTATCAAAACCCAGTTTTATCTCCCAAAATTAAAAATTTCAACAACAGAACATAACAGGGCTTTCTTTACCTCAGATCCCAGCTAATGCTCCTGATCAGTAATGACAGGATCACATGCTCTGAGAAAAACGTGTGATACAAGGGCTCCCACAATGCTTTTCAGTTGCCACAGATTTTTTTTCTTTTTCATAAAATGTCAAACTGAAAAAGGACAAATAGAGAATTCACTGTTTTCTATAAGAACTGCAATATCCAGTCCAAAAGGAACCAGATTAATCACTAGAAAAAATATATATAGTACACATAGCTTCACTGTCAAACTGATTTGCAAAGGAAAGTAAAAAACAAGGGGGGAGTAGGTTTATTTTCTGCTTCTATGCAGTACAGAAAGTGAACCTGAATGATTTTGATGTCTTTGTTTTTTAATCTTGCCTCTTTTTTTTTTTTTTCTTCAGAAAAAAAAGGATTAAAAATTTCATTCAGATTTTGTTCATTCTCTTCTTTATGAGAAGAGTCGATAAATAATTAAAGGACAAGAAATTTTATCATATCACCTTTTGTAAATCATCTTTTGTAAATCATGGTATCTTTTGTAAATCATCTTCAAGGTGTAACTTCCTTCCATTTGATATATGAATTTGAAAACATACTGAACAATCTTGGCTTGGCAGTAAAGGAGATGGAAGCCCCTACTTCCTTCTAGAACAAATACAGCACAATCATTTTCTTTGCCAACTTTTTCAGTTTTTATGATCTCTTTATCATTTGGGTAGAGCAGATGAGCAAAAAGGATAAGCAGAAGTTGATGTCACTAGAACAAAAGTCAGCATGGAAAGGCTGGCTGAGTTTTCAGAAAATTGAGATATTTATAGTTTATCAGAACTAGCAAAGATGCACCTTCTTTTTCAACTTGATTTAAATAAGGGACAAAATGCCTCAAACCTCTCAAGACCTTTCATTTAGCCCCCCTTCGCATTTACACAAAGGTGTGTTTAGCATGGATTGTCAGACCTTAATGTCATTAGCGTAATAAGGCTTTAGTGCACAAAAAGAAAGCCTGCTCTGCTCGAGTGCTGGCTGACTTTTTAAAACGTGCTTGTCCATTTTATGTAACCAGAGCAGTACACTCATTTTCTTTTTTTGCTTAATTTTTGCAGGCTCTTCTTGGATTGTACTCACTGCAGACAAGGACGGCTTTGTGCCATTAATATTCAAAGCAACACAAGAGATAATCATAAGGGACGGAACTGACAGTTCAGAAGTCTGTGGAGGTCACTCCTACAAAAAAAGCATTTCAATGCGACCACCAAGCAGAGTGACATAATTTCTGAACAAAGAACGGTAATGACCTTCTTTTCTAATACAATACAGAGACATTCTGCAGTGTCAGAAACTGAGCGTCTAGAAAGCTGTCTTCACTACTTTCAATGTATTTTAACTGTAAAATCTGTGGCATGGTTACACTATAGCTAAATCCTAGGGTGTGGACCCTCATGATTTCTTCTGAAGGATCAGACCTAGAGTGAAGTTTACCACAGCCGTCGTTGTTACTGGCTGCCAGCGCACTGGAGCAGAGAGACTAGCCTCTACTTTCATTGTGGTCAGGATGTTCTTGGAGAAACAATATTATACTAAAAATCATGCAGTAACAACAAATCTAGCTAGTACAGGTGTATAGTCCACACAAAAGCTGCAGAAAATACAACTAGAGAGCATTTATATTCATGGAGGAAAACTGGGAAGGGAAATAAAAGAGAAATCTGCTTCAGGCTCTCTTTGCTGTTCCAGTTGGATCCCATGGAAACCTGCAATGTTTTCAGAAATGCCTAATTGTTATATGAAAATTTTCAGTTACTAAAAAGGCTGCAGCACCGTCTCCTGTCAGTGTCTTACACAGCACGTAGATTTATACAGGCACACAGAAGAGAAAGAAAAACCTTGCAAGGTAAGTAAAGGGTCAAAGACATTGAATGTAAACTTTATTTGGCTAAATGCAGGTGTCTACACTGAACATGTCATCTAGACTCCTGTATGATCAGTCAAAAAAAGAAAAGCATTTCTACAGCAGATTATTCATGCCCTAACATAGATTTCTAAAACTGATTGTGGGGAACCATCCCTATTAAGTAAATAAGTGCCTACTCCTTTCCACTGACTGCAAAAGCAAGCTAGGTGACTACTTTAAATACAAACATTTACATTTAGTCAGATGAACCTCACTCTCAGAGACAAGAGGCAATACAGATACACCTGAGAAGCAGGCAGGCAGATTAATGAAAATTAAACTATATCATGATTATGGTGACAGAAATAGGCATAAGGGAAGAACTGAATAAACTCCCTAAGTTTTCTTCCTCTAAATGCAAAGAGATGGGTAAAGCGTAATGAGCAGCCACGTGTGTGAGGCCTAGCGTTTTGTACTGCTGGACAGGCCCCAGCAGCAACCACGGGAAGGCATGCCTGCTTCACCCTGCACATTTAGGGAAACATGAAAGGGATGACCTTGTTTGAGCTACTATTAAGACTGATTTTTCATACTGTGCATTTTGGGTCTTGTTAATATTCCTGGAGAATCTTTTTTCCCTGCCTGGGAGCCATGGCAAGCCCGTTCATAGGTCGCAGATACACTAATATCCAGTTACAATACTTCACCCCATACCAAGGCCGGATCAAGAAGGCAGATCTATGGTCTGAAGGCACTTAATGGATTTGGAGGTTTGGCGTGAGTACCATTCCAGTGATGCAGCCAGAAATCTCATGAGGAACAGCTTCAGTTCCTGAAATAAGGAAACGGTTTCTATTCATTGAATTAAATAATGTCCTTCTCATGCAAGAATCCTCCCAGAGACAAAGGAATCATTTTTCTAAATCACCTACAACCACAGGTATGCAATGCAGCTGGGTATATTTGCACTACCTTGTTTGCAAAGATCTTTTTAAGCGGCCTCAAGGAGCATTCCAGTTTGTAAAAAAAACCAAAACAAAATAAATCTGACCTTTTAACTATTAAACACATCTATCACTTTACAGTTATTTGGTTAATTGGATTGCCCACTACTTTGCATTAAAATTGTGTTCAAAAAGGTATTTGTATTATTACTGCTTTAAAGATTTGGGTAAAGTCATGCTTTTCTTCGCTGAAATCAGCACAAATCATTGAAATCACATAAGTAACACAGAGGTTCACAGACGTGGTATGGTGAGGGAAGACGTTATCAGATTTGTAAATGACAGCACATTTCGAAGCAGCAGATCCTGCAAATACACTTGAACAACATCCTCGTGTCTCACAACAGTATCTGGTATTTACAGTACTTATGCTATGGCCAAGTAAAGTAAAACTTAATTATAAATAACTAGAATGATGGGAGGATATATTTTGGAGGAATACTTAGGCTCAACTAAAGGAAGAACTAACAGGAAATTTTTCGCACAAATATTATCTTCTACGGGTGGTAGTCCCATGGTTTCATCCACTTGAAATGAAGCTAATGAGACACAAAAAATATGTTACACAAACAGTCCTGCCCTCTACACATACGAACTTGAGGAAAAATGGGTTGATAACACACCAAGACACTTTTTTTTGTACTGTATAGTTTCTTTGAGTTCATTATATACATTATTCATAAGGACTTCCTTGTTGCTAGAGAAATACTCACGTTCCACCTTTTGTCATCTCCATGCCTTAGTGCTGTTGCAACAGCCAAAAGGGGAATTCTGAGAAGGTGAAAATCTTAACTAGCAGAGATCAGCGAGTACCTAGGCATCAATGATGCCTCAGAACTTATAATTATCACCAGACATTTCATTGTCAGTCTGTCACACTACCATTTTAATTTTTCATGTACTACTCTTCTATAAAACAATCTGAATGTTGAGAAGATCAGGAGTGAAAGGAGCTTCTTTGAACGGCTATCAAAGTTTGGTTTGGTGGAGATAAAAAGAGGCAAGTAAACTTTTAAATGACAAAACAATCAGTTTCAGGGAATAACTGGCTGTAAAGTTCAAAAACTCAGTTCTGTGATGCTTAATGAACTTTTGGATTTGTTATACTTTGGGGACATTTTTCCCCTGCTGCATGATTCAAGGGTTATTGAACCTAAGTAGGAACTAATCTGCCTGAAGGTTGATTTTGGCTGGGATAGAGTTAATTTTCTTCATCGTAGCTAGTATGGGGCTATGTTTTGGATCTGTGCTGGAAACAGTGTTGATAACACAGGGATGTTTTCGTTACTGCTGAGCAGTGCTTACACAGAGTCAAGGTCTTTTCTGCTCCTCACCCCACCCCACCAGCGAGGGGGCTGGGGGTGCACAGGGGGTTGGGAGGGGACACAGCCGGGACAGCTGACCCCAACTGACCAAAGGGATATTCCGTACCATATGACATCATGCCCAGTATATAAGCTGGGGGAGGAAGAAGGAAGGGGGGGATGTTTGGAGTGATGGCATTCGTCTTCCCAAGTAACCGTCACGTGTGATGGAGCCCTGCTTTCCTGGGGATGGCTGAACACCTGCCTGCTGATGGGAAGCAGTGAATGAATTCCTTGTTTTGCTTTGCTTGCGTGCGCAGCTTTTGCTTTACCTATTAAACTGTCTTTATCGCAACTCACGGGTTTTCTCACTTTTACCCTTCCAATTCTCTCCCCCAACCCACTGGGGGGGAGCGAGCGAGCGGCTGTGTGGGGCTTAGCTGCCGGCTGGGGTTAAACCACAACAAGGTGTTATCACTACCCAGCACAATTAGTCTGGTAATAAATGAGGACCCCAGTTCATGTTGTTGGACACTTACAATTTTATAGGAAGGCTTAGGAAAAATATACTATATATCAATTAAAATTGTATAATGTTAAAGAATCGCACTCCCCCCCTCCATTTATGAATACGCTATTTTGTACATATATTTGAAAATAAGTGTTTAAATCATATGCATGCACTTAAAAATGGACAAAAATTGAATGCAGAAATATTTGTTTTCAGGTAATGATTTAGGAGTGCAATGCAGTGCAGAACTATCTTATATAGTGTCTATCACAGGGCTGTAAAGTTAAAATTGAAAGTAATAAAAGCACTGGAAAAGTGCTGAAGAGATTTATGCAAAGCAGAGGATAAATTTTCAGCTTTGGTTTTGATGCAGAACAGATGGAGAATCAGTGAAGTAGAGAGATACAAGACGACTGTTCTATTAAGCACAAGCTGTACAGGAGATTTTTGCACAAACAGTGATAAAGGCATGTGGAAAGATAGAAGGAGTTTGTACTAAATGAGTTGAGCAGACAGTAGGCTGTGAAAAGGAGAAAAGCATAGATTGAGAAGCATTCACCATCCTCCAGAAGTGCTATTTTATAGGGCCAAAACTGATCAGTTTAGAAAAAGGGGAGTTGTTCAGATCACCTAAATTTCATGGAGGCACTAAGCCCCTCTTTTAGGCTGCTTATTTCACCAGCAGAAAGGACAGGCTCCTCTGGAAGAATAATGAGACTGGTGGTGCTAGGTTCCTGTCCCGAGTCACCCAGTAGGGGAGTCTGTCTTCTGTAATTAAAACAGAGGAAAGCTAGGAAGGCTAGGAGCTTAAATTAGAAGTCAAAGCAGAATGACTACACTCAGTATGCCATACCAGTGGCGCTCCAAAGACTAAATGGTGTACCAGCTCCTCCAAAACATTTCCCCTGTGGGGAATAAACAACATACCAGAAAGTCTAAATTTCCATTTTAATTACTCTGCATCTTTATCCAGCACATTTATATACATCCTAGTCTATTTTTAGAAGTTGGTATATCTTTACTTAAAAGTACAATCTGCTTCAAAGTAAAGTTAAAATTTACCTTACACTTTCCATAACTTTGCTGCTAAGCATGCAGCAGTCTGCTTTACTCTTCATGGTTTCTTGTATTGACCCACTTCCTGAGAAAACGCTAACAACAGAAGTTCTATATGCCAGACAGGCTTTTTCTTTCTGGATTTTGAAAACAATTTTGTGAGAACAATAATAAAACAATATAAAAATTAAATGCAACAAAATCAAAGTCAGCTGGAATTCTGCTGGCCAGTCTATGATGCTGACTTTGCACAATGAAATATTACTTTCATATTCTTCATAATAGCTAAAAAGTGAAGGACCACTGCAGAAAGTGTATAAAGCAGGCCCTGCATGACCCTTAACTAGCTCTTCCCTTTTTTCCTCTACTACTCCAGAATAGTATTGTCTATATGCATGTGAAAAATCTTAAGTATCAATTTCCTTTAACCTATTTTCAGCCACTGAAATAGTATAAATAGTATCATCAAGCCTAACTTCCTTTCCCCCAATCCTCATTTTTATCTATGTTTTTTCAGCTTGGACAATGAACAGATTTTTAGCCATTTTTACTTTCAGGTCTTCCCATCTTAACAGAAAACCACAAGCACTGGACCATTTTCCCTGTCCAATATGTAGCTGAAGAGTCCTTCTGTCTAACCCAAGACACTGCCAATTATTCTTAAGTAGCTCCTGACAGATGTTTATCTAACGTCTTCTTTAAAAAAACAACATATAGTACCAGACTGCAATTATGAAACAGTTCAGTCCTTTAGACCTGGACTCATCTGACCTAACTTTTAAGCATGTGAAGTCAGGTGAGGTAAATCCCAGGGATTATGCAATTTCACACCTGAAAGTATGAATTTATTTTCCATTGTCCCACACAACAGAAATTAACTTATGTATAGGTGGTTTATCTGTTAATAGTGATTTTATATGTTTTTATATATGTTAATCAGTCAATATTATGGCTTCATTTTTCTAACAGACTGAGGCAATTTCACAATCTTTATGTTAAATGCAAACTCACTTTGCTGAGATTCAGTGCTTCCCTGCTGCTGCTATTATCTAATGGACAAGTAGAGGTCTGCCATTATCTCCCAGCTAATGACATTTGGGTACCTCTCATATGAGTTTCCAAAGCGCTCAGTGCAATTCAGCTTCTGCTTGCAGCGAGCCAATACTGTCCTTGAACTTTAGGATTCCCTCTCCTCCACTATTATTTGACACATATGTGTGAACAGCCAGGTGTGATCAAATGTTTGGAGGCATGCGGTGCCAAAGTTCAGCGCTGGCACAGAAAGACTTCCTGCACAGGAGGTGACATTTGCAGCGTTATACATTCTTGCCAGTTAAAACCGTTAGTACTCGACAACCTCTCTCCTTTGGCGAGGATCCATCCCACTTGTCAGCAGGCACCATGATATCTTAACAGATAAGGGAGTACGCAGCCAGGAGAGCAGCACATCTAAACACCGAACACTGCAGTGTAATACTACAGACAAAAATGAACCAAAACTCCAGACAAAGGCAAGCCATTAGTTCACTTTAGAAGCAACAGTCGTTTCTTTCAAATCAAACATACTTAATACACTTCAAAAATATAAAAGGCAGTAAAGTAAAACAAAGGAACAGTCCACAAACATTATTTTAAAAATTAGTACAAAATTCACAATAATGTACTAATTTCAGCAATCAAAAAATAAACTTTTGCCATGTAAGAAAAGTTCTAGTGTCCTAATTGAAATTTAGCTGTGGGACACGGAGGTGAAGTTTTCCAAGGCGATACTGGTGAAAGGCCTTCTCATTCTCCATTGGACCCCTGCTCATTCATCCTGCAGTCGCTGGATGGAAATGTATGCACCCAAAAATGTATACACCTAAAAAGACCTACCAAAACATTCTTAAAGTGGATCGGTTTCTCAATTCAACCTACAGCTGTGCTGGATGGTTGTGCCAGCATAGTGGAGAAGGCATCATGATTCTTAAGTCACACCAATGAATTACTAACATGCCCACTGCTATCACATCTCATACCTTTCATCTATCAGTGAATTCTGTGTTTCAGCAATTATCAATAAACTTCTTTTTAAGTTTAACACTTCAGTGCATTTTACAATAAGGCCGGTTGCATTTCTTTACATGGTACCTACCATAGATAGCATAAACAACAATTAACGCACTAGTCACAATTTGATTTGTAAGTATGATGCTAATTGTTTCCCTTGTTATCCTTCCCTCAGAAACTTAGTTCACCTAACAATAAGTCAAATAAGACAAAAAAAGTGTAAGTCAGAATACTGGCTCCACTGCAAATTACTGTCAAAATTTCCCTTCAACTTCAAAGAAGTCACAATTTCACACTCAGTTTGTAAATATTCTTAGGCTCGTGTAACTTCTATACAGCTGTCATCTCCATTTCCATGTCTACCTTTTCTTATTAACATTTTATTTAGGTATCAATTATATTGTTATCAACACAAAATGTAGCTACACTGATCTTCACTGTTATCTCAAAACACTTGTACCTGTTAATAGCATAAAAGAAAACTGTGCATGATAACAGTGTGCCTGAAATGCAGGATTAACCTAAGAAGTAGCAAAGATGAAAGTAGTGCTTTTGCAGATTACTTACATAAAAGGAAAATAGGAAATGCAACAGTAGGAGATAGAAGTATCTAGGACTGAATTGTTTACCACCACAAGAAAGGGTTCTCACATCAAGATTTATAGAGAAGGAGAAAAGATGTCTATATATGGTGACACAAGTAAAAGGGAACTCCAGGTGCCTACTAGAAAGATTAAGATTCGAACAAATTCTCTCGCATGATATTGTTAAATATCCGTAAGGATGTGGTTTGTGTATTAGCTTGGTTCTGGACTAACCACAGTTACAAGCATATGTAATTTAAAAGAAGATATTACTTGTTCTGAAGAGGTATGCCTGAAAATGTCCTTGGAAAGATTATTCCAAAGGAACAGCGTCATATCAAAAATCCTTATTTACAACATAATTGTTTTACCCAAATGAATTTTAAAACGGAAAGGCTGTCAAAAGGCTATCTCATTTTTAATATACATGATGTTATTTTGGTTTTGCATGTTATTTATGGTACACAATAACTGCGTGACTAGTCAGGAGACTAATTTTTACATCCCAGCACGTCCACAGCAGTGCAAGTACATTAGTTTGACATACAGCTTTATGCCAGTGGACTGGAAGGTCCATTTTCCTGCCCCAAAGCAGAGATTTTGACTATTCACCATTTATGTCCTTTGTCTTTTGCAGCTGTCTGTTAAATACTTAAAAACTGTTATGGCCATTATGTCTCCCTTGAGTCCTCTCTTCTCTCAGCAATACCACTCTTTCAGTTTCTCTCACAGACATCCACCCTGGACCTCTTGTTACTCTGCCCAATGCTAGCATTCAGTATCTGTCTTAAACTGCAGCAGTTAGTAGAATTTAGTTGAAGGCTGGTTTCAGACAGAAAAAACAGTGGTATAGGCTTTTACGTACAGCAGAAGTAGGCTGTCACAGCGTGAACAACTGCAGGGGGTGACAAAACATTCCTGTATGAGTTTTCTACATTGCCCATGCCTTCTTCCCAGCGTAGGTAACAATCAGCTCTTCGGAAACTAATGTAGATAACAGCCTGCATCTCCTTTGTCTCTACAACAACCAGCAAAGTGTTGGACCTGCTGAAGTCCAACCTGCTAAGGCAGGCTTCAGGAGATGTGGAGTGGGAGCTGCTTTAGGAGATGAGGTGCGGTAGCTGCTGCTGCAGAGAGAAGCAGTAATTACCACTCACTTTGTCACTGTCCTAATCCCCCAAATTTTCACTGATCCTCTCCATTCCTCACCGCCTGGAGCCACAAGGAACCCCCTACGAGACCTTGCGCTATAGAGCACAAAATTCAGTTTTGCCTACACTGTGGAAACACTGTGACCCCTTCTGGCCTGACTCAGCCAAGCAGAACGGGCTCCGGTCTCGCACACAGTGATCCTGTTCACACATCCCACAACGACGTCTGCCTTCCTCTAACAGCATGACATGGACTCGGGTCTAGGTAATTTTCTGTAAAATTGCTCACCTTGTATTATCTTTATGACTAATCACCTCCCAAAATTAAGAAGAAACATTTTTAATCTAATAACAAGAAGTGCATAAAACATCCGTACCTTTTAGCTACTGATCTTAGGCTTTACCACACCATATTTTAGGGGTCTTAATTACACGACAGTGCCTCATTAAGTTTTCCCATTAAGAAATATGATAATGAGATCAACTTGCTCATTCACTAGTGTCCATAACCTGGATTAAATAAATTTTTAAAAAAATGATGCTTATGAAGTTAACAGGAAGTATCTTGAAATTATTCTTTTCCCTTATAACATTATGTTCTTTGAATGTGTACAAATTCAATAAGAGCAAAGAAAAAAATCTAGAGTGCATAAATAATAACTGTACGGCACATCTTCCCATCACATCCATTTCACCTTCTTTCCCTGCCATTCTTTCCCCTAACAGGCATTCATAACTTCTTTCTCAGACTGTCCTATATACTTATTCGTGTTGTGTTTCAAACTAATTTGAAAGGCAGACACACAAATGATACAATAAATTAAGTTACGAGGACACAAAGCTGTTCTCAGTGGAGGGACTGAGAACAGACTTGAGAGACTGTTCAGCGTTTAAGGATAAGCCTGACTCAATGTAAGCACGTATTTTTAAAAGGCAAAACGTGTGCTTTAAATGAGCGCAACCATAGGAAACGATTTCTATAATTTCAGCTTTTTAAACACTTTTCCTTGCATAATTTCATTGCCCCACTTTCTACCTCATATACATCTCCTAAGGGGTTCTGCATCATCTAAATCCCTGAAGTAACAGACGCATCATATGTATCAGCAGTAAACAGCTTGAAAAGTCTGGAAAAAAAAGAAAGAAAACAAGAGATGTTTATTTGCATTACAGCTACTGAGAAATAACTGCTGTGGCTATGCACATCATGGCTGTGTGACTAGCCATGGCTAGTGGCTGCTGGCCAAGTAGCCTACAGCAATTTTCATGCTGTTCTACATCGCGAAATAACCAGCCTGTGGTTACACAAATAAGATACACACTGCTGGGCATGGAAATAAACACCTAGGTGTAATAATAACCACCTACACACCATCGTGGCACTCTGGTAGGCTGAGACAATTCCATTTCAATCAAAATATTATACAACTGACCATATTTTACAGATCTGCAAATAACTACAAGCTTTGGCGATATTTTCGGTTCATTTGTAGAATTCAATTAGCATTTATACATATAAGAGAATTTACATGATGAAAACAAAAGTATTTAAAAATACTTGTATAATTATAAGCATAGGAAACAAAAATAAGCATTTAATATGAAAGTATCCTCTAAGACATTCTTAAATTGTGGTCTCTCCACCTGATAAAACAATTTTTAAATGTTTATTTCTGTATATTAATATGGATGGTCAATTTAAGTTTATATGAAGAGAAAAATGTGAAATCGTTATTGTTAAACAAGATTCTTTGTGAGGAATAAAATTATACTCTTACTGTCTAGTAAAGTCCCCTGGTGGCTCAGGTTCACAGGCACCAAGTAAAAACGCTACGCGGCCAGCCTCACGGCTGAAACACGTCCCCAAAAGTTTTCTTATTTATGGATGGCTTGACAGCGCTTTCAAAGCACATCACCATCAATCTAAAAAAATCACAGGGCATATCATTAGCGCCTTAGGAGGTGTATTTTTTGGTCACTCTTACGTTATCCATAGGGAGAACGAGACTGAAAGCACAGGCTCCGTCTTACCCTCTGCCATGCACAGCACGAAGGACCTCAGGCACCTTCTATGCCAATAACTGCCGTAATACAGCGTGGCGTGCTCAAGCACGTGCAATCCTGTAGAGAGAAAGAAGTTGAGCTGGAAAACTGGAACACAACCCTTACCAACCCACCAGGTGCCACACAGGCGCAGGCAAGAGAGGGCAGAAATTCCTAGTGCGGTTCCGTTCTTGTAACTTCTAAGTGCGTACGGCCCAGAGCTAAAAGAACAAGAGCAAATCAAATGATCGTCATTGTCATCTCTCAAGCAGGGCTCATCTCTGCTCACCTCTCCGAGAGGCATAATATACTAAGGCCCTAAGCCTGAGAGTATATTAACACATATAGTGAACATAAGACCAGATTTCTACAGGAATGTTTTTCAGATTTCCTTTTCAATTCTGGGCTAGTTTTGCATTGCTGTCTCTACAGTTGCACCCTGTCCACTGTTAATGACAGAGAAAAAGGAAAACAGAGGGGAGAAAGCAAAACCAGGTTTGCTCATTTTCTGCTAAATTCTCATACACCTGAGAGTGTGTATTTATGGAGCAACACAGAAAAGTTGGCATTTGGGTCTGCTGCTTATCTTTCTAAACTAAAAATGTAATCTTGGAAATCTATTTGTTATCTCAAATCTGTTTATTTATTTATTTATTTACGGCAACTCACAGCACCAAGTGCCTGAAGCTGGCAGAAAGATGCTCTTTCCCTTCAAAAATACAACAGTGCAAACAAATCCTGTTCTCCACCTCTAGCCACCCCGGTCTCTATCCCACGGCCACTTCTCCGTTGCTGAACAAGCTTCCAAAGGAACCTGGGAACTAACTTCTTTCAATTTGAATGGCAGGAATTTCTCTTCCACAACCCTTGTCCCGTATAATCACGTAAAAGAATTCTTACTCCTTGCAGTCTCCTCAAACACACCAGCCTACCTTTCAGTATCTTGCAGGTGCCCTGTCAGGTGTAAAACAGTCAAATGATGTTGAGCTTTTTTGGACAGAGACAGTACATGGAATTTCACCTTATATCCCACAGGCCATTGAATTTAATCTAAAATCCATTTATTGAGCTCAGAAATTTTTCTGTGGCTGGGGCAAAATCTGCGTTTAAATAATATGTCCCTGGAAGTCACCAAGTTTTAACTTGAAGATGCATGCAGAGGATCTGCTCTGTTGGTAGTTTCTTCCAGTGGTCAATCAAACCCACAGCTGTCTTATGTACTTGAATTCATCCATGGCTCTTGTTAAACCTTCCTTCACTAAAGAACTCTTTAGTTCTGATTTTTTTTCTCTGTAAAGGCACTCATGCAATATAGCCAAGTCACCACCTAGTGTTCTTCTTTCTGTAAGTTTGAGCTACTTACATATTTGACCTTGTAACCACTTCAAGCATTTTTTCACACCTTTGGCAGCTCTTTAAGGCACGTTTTCCAGTGTTTCAACATGCCATCAAAAGTATGGGTTTCAAAAACTGTACGATGATTGGACTGCTCTGCAGTACTAAGCAGTGACAAAGTGGCAGTCTTGTAATATAATTAACTTTAAAAAGGCCTCAGAGACTTATATGAAGTTATGCCCGATGCAGTAAAGCAGGGCCAAAGAAGTTGTATTGGAGTAGTTCTATGGACTTCTATGCTTTCTTCGCTTAAATGGGACCTCCCAAGGGGAAAAAATAAACAAACGAAACACAAAACAAAGCAGGCACATCTCTCATTTTGCATCTTTATCTTGTGCAGACGGATCCAAATAACTCTTGAAACCTGCAGGCTTCCCGCTCAGACCAGTGTCGTATCTGCCGGGTCGTAGGAGCTGTCTATCCTACCACCCTCCGGCCGCAGCGGGGGTGAACCGACCCGGGACAGCAAGGCCGGGCCAGCCACACTGCCGCTGCCTGAACCGCCCGGCGCCCCTCACGACGGGGTACTCCCCGCTGGGGACCCGGCGTCCGCCCGCCCGAGGCGCCTCCTCTCTCCTCTGGCCCCTTCCCAGGCCTCACCGGGAGCCGCGCGGAGGCGGCCGCGCCGGGGGGCCGTGGGTGGGACGTGGCGCAGGGTACGCGACCGCCGCGGAGCGAGGGACGGGACCGGTCCCCGCCGCCTCGGCCGCTGAGGCGCCGTGAGGAGACGGCTCGCGCCACCCGCGGGACCGGCGGGGGCAAGGCAGTCACGTGCTCTCCCCGCGCGCCCCGCCCCGCGGCCTCCTGGGAGCTGTAGTTCTAGCGCCCGCCCCTTGTAGGCGCCGGCTGCCGGGCCATAGAGCTCAGCCGTGCCCGCCTAGAGCGCCGCTGCCCGCCCCTCGCGGCCAGGCGGGGCCGGGCCGGGCCGGGGGCGGGAGGTGCCCGCCGCAGCCCAGCGCCGCGCCCCGCTGCACGGCCGCGGGGAGCGCCTCACCGGAGCCGGGCTGAGCCGCCGGGCGGGTGAGGCTGCCGGCCGCGGCGGGGAGGAGAAGGAGCGGGCGGGCCGCTGGGGGAGGTGGGGAATATCGGTGCGGGCGGGCCCGCGCAGGGAGCGGCGGGTCGCTGGTGCGGGCGGCTGGCGGCGCGGGGGAAGCGGCGCGGGCGGGCGGGTTTGGGCGCTCTCTCTTCCCCCCCGCCGTGGCCGCCCTCGTCTCCTCGGCGGCCCGGGGGGGCTGGGGGCAGGCGCCGGCTTCCACCGAGCGTCCCGGCCCGCCCGCACGGCTGTGGCGGCAGCGCGACACCTGCCCCAGGGGAGCCCGGCCTTTGCCGGGCCCGGGGGGGTGCGAGGGTGTGCGGCGAGGCCGCGGCGGCTGGAGGGCGAGGGCGGCGGGGGTCTGGCGGCTTCTGCTTTCCCAGGTCCGCTGGGGATGGCGTAAAACGCCTCTTGTCTCACAGGAACCTGTCCAGAGGGGCCAGGAGGCTTGGTACCTTACCGTATCGCAGGAGGCACCTTACCATCTCCCTTCCATTCGTAAGTATGGCCCAGCCGCGCACCTGTGGTTCGGCGTACTGAAGAACGAACAGTTAATGATGTTTTGATTTTCCTGCAAGTGGTGGTTGCTTAACGAGGTTGAGGTCAGTTACAGTGGCCTTTAGAGGAGAGCCAGGTAGGTGGTGGAGCAGTTGAGTGGGAAGTATCATCTCGAGTGATCCAGTGTTCTTAAACTTCTCCCTGACAGACACCATCGAATCATAGAATCATTTAGGTTGGAAAAGACCCTTAAGATCATCAAGTCCAACCCAGCACTGCCAAGTCCACCACTAAACCATGTCCCTAAGCACCACATCTCCCCGTCTTTTAAATACCTCCAGGGATGGGGACTCAACCCCTTCCCTCGGCAGCCTGTTCCAGTGCCTGACAGCCCTTTCGGTGAAGAAGTTTTTCCTAATATCCAACCTACACCTCTCCTGGTGCAACTTGAGGCCGTTTCCTCTTATCCTGTCGCTTGTTACTTGGGAGGAGAGACCAACCCCCACCTCGCTACAACCTTCTTATAGATTATGAAATTCATGGAGTGCCTTCTCTCGCTCTCCAAGGTAACCTGCTTCAATGCTTAGCTATGATTTAGAGTTGGAATTTTTCCTTAATAGCTGACCTAAATCTCCTTTCTTGAAACTAAGCTGATTATTACCTTGCACTGTCTAGAGTAGACCTGGAGAACAATGGATCAGTGTTCCCTTGTCAGCAGGCTGGTGGGTGTTTGCAAGATTCTGCTCACGATCTCCCAACTGAGTGAACCCGCTTCTTACGTTTCTCTGGTCCCTGAGCTCTGTTAAGCATTTCCATCATCCTTGGGCTGTTAAACCCAGAACTACATGCGGTACTGCAGTGGAGATACTGTTAGCTCTGAGAAAGTGTGGTAATTATCTCCCTTGTGTATGGCATCCCTCTTAAAAACATTCCAGAATGATACTGTCTTATTTGGCAACAGTCTCACATTACTGAAATATTCAATTTGTGATGCACTGTAAGCCAGATCCTTTTTTTCTCTACTGCTACCCAGGGAATTATTCCTGAAGAGATATCCGTGGTTTTTTTTTTTTTTTTTTCTGTTTTTCTTTACTAAGTATATTATTTTGCGCTTGTTATTAGTTTGAGAAGAAGTTATCTTGATCATCACAACATAACTTTTTCTATCGAATTTTAATCTCTGAAATCCGTTCTTCCAATCTCCTTCCTCTAGGTTTGGCATCATCCACAAGTAGTAAATTAAAATACCGAGTAGTGCCAGGCCCTGCAAATTGTGATAAACGCTTCCAGTTTGACTTTCTCGCACACTTTCTTCTTGTTTTGCATGTTTCCTACTAAAGCTGCAACTCATTCAGTGCCATGGCTTTGCAGCTGAGCCAAATCCTACAGGGAATCTGAAGTGAGGAAACCATCAATTCCTTTGAATTGGCTTCTGTGCGCAGAGTAGGGATTGCTCACAGCTCAAAAACTAGAAATATGTGTAAAATCCTGAACCCTTCTGAAGTTTTGGTGCCTTGCATATGGCTTCTAAATGTCCCAGACACCTGGTTACAGATTACGGAGAATAATCATTGCTGGCAGTTTCCCATTCTCCCTCTTGAAGCTGTTATGTTACGTAGAGAAAGCTTCTCTTGAGACATCAGGCAAATCATGTCACCTATTTTTCAAAAATAGTGGAATGAAGCTTTTCTGTGCTGTTATTTCCTACCTATGAAACAATAATTTCTACTTTGCAGGACACTGTGAAAATAAGTACTCCTAAAGCAATATCCAAATGATAAAAATGTCCCCAGGATTACTGCAGATATTAAAAAAAAAAAACCCAAAAAACCAAAAACACCCAAAACCAAACATTTAAAAATGTATGTATATTTTTGTATGGATATTCAGGCACGAGGAAATAGCAGTCTGCAGGCATCATCAGCTGCCTACTACTTTCATCCCTTCTACCCAACAAACAGTAGTTAGCTACAAGGTGGTTTGCAAACTTTGACAAAAAGGTGCTGAATCACTTAGGAAAAGAAAAAAAATAGTCACTGCATTAGAAGATGTTGAAGATTGAGGCATTCATATGCTCTCATAGTTTGGCTCGTGCCTGAGGTAGATGGGTCTGTCCCTTCCTGTGTTCTAAGTTCTTTTAAATTCTTTTCTCATTCATTTCCTCAGAAAAATCTGCTTTGATCCTAACTTTCTCCAAAGTTACATTTGCCTTTTTAGAGAGCTTTCTGGAATAACCGTACAAATGTCTCGTTCTCACCCACTTAATACAGGATCAGATTTGTAGATAATACATTAATGCTCGGTTATACTTGTAAGGGATTACTTTATCTGATCACAGATGGTCCATGAAGCTGAGAGTGAGAGGCAATATTTTGAAAATTTTTAATACTGAAGTCATTTGAAAATATTCTGAGAAGCAGCAACCTGTCAATTAGAATGAAAGGACTGGTCTTGTGATGAAAATGCAGGAGACTGAGCCTACGTAAACAGCAAACTTTCTTTCTTTTAAAATTGCATTTCACTGTGGAAACATCATAAACAAAAATCTCTAGGGTCAGGGATTAAGCGTAGATGAACATTATGTGTCCATTGACTTCACTGGAAGGAAGAGTCCAGCATTGGCAGGGCCGTAAGCTGAATAATCGTACAGGTGTTGTCCTCTGTCCTCTACAATAATGTTTTTTTTCTTTTCATTCTAATCTGTTTAGATGTCTCGCATTAAAAATCATGGAGCTAGGAAAGGCGAAGCTTCTGAGAACTGGCCTTAATGCCTTATACCAAGCAATTCACCCTGTGCATGGTATTGCCTGGACAGATGGGAAACAGGTGATACTGACTGCTTTACACCTCCATAACGGAGAACCAAAATTTGGTGACTCGAGTGTTGTCGGTCAGTTTGAACATGTCCATGGACTCTACTGGGGCCCGTGTCCCCCCGATGCCCCAGCCCTGCTCGCTGTTCAACATAAAAAGCATATCACCATTTGGCAGCTCTGTTTTAATGTTACAGAAAGAAATAAGCTCCTAGTTTCTCAGATATGCGACATCAGCGAGCCGTTTCCAGTGCTCCCCCAAGGCTGCGTGTGGCATCCGAAGAAGGAGATCTTGGCTGTGCTAACTACACGGGATGCCTCCGTCTTACACTCTGTTCATCTCAACAACTCCAGAATTAAAGCAGATATCAAAGGCAGCGGTCTCATCCACTGCGCTTGTTGGACGAAGGAAGGCAATCGCTTAGTCGTGGGAGTAGGCAGTGCCCTTCATTCTTATATTTGGGATGATGCTCAGAAAACACTGAATGCTTGTTCTTTTTGCCCAATCTTTGATGTGGGAGGCTACATCTGTGCTGTGGAAGCTACTCTGAATTTCCAAGTTGCTGTTGCCACCGAGCTTCCTCTAGACAAGATCTGTGGCTTAAATGCTGGTGTTGCATTTGAAGTTCCGGCGAGCATTGAAACAGAGTCCTTCCCCTCGCAGTCCAGCCTGTGCGGTGAGGAAGAGTATTCCATGGATGGGGGGAAAAAATCACTGGAGTCTGAGAAGCCCTTGTCTGTTGTTACATCTCCCGTGGATCTAACGCACATACTTTCTAGCAAGCAGGGTGCTGATTCCAGCCCTCTTCTTCATCTGAGGCCCAAGGACTACCTGACGGGAAGCGGCCAAGATTCTTCACATCTCATCTTGGTGACTTTTGAAAGAAAGGTTACCTCTACCAAAAAAGTTAGCATCCCAGGCATTCTGGTTCCTGATATAATGGCTTTTGACCCCAAGACTCAAACTGTATCGGTTGCCTCCAATACGTGTAACGTTATTTTAGTCTATTCGCTGACTTCATCCAGTTTACCCAATATTCAACAAATTCAGCTGGAGAAAAATGAGAAACCAAAGGGTTTGTGCTTCTTGACCAATAAATTGTTACTGATACTGGTTGGAAGACAAAAATTCACTGACCCCGCATTTCTTCCTTCTTCAAGATCGGACAAGTACATGATCCGATTGATGATTAAGGAACTAATATTTGAAATGGGTCCTTCCACATCTGCATCAGTTAATGGGAGCTCCAGTTTGAACCTTTCGAACATACCTCATGATCTCTCTACAGATGTTCCCCCTCTCAGCCGTGGACTCTTGATACCAGATCGTGCTGCCATTCAGTCCCCTACCAGCAGAAGGAAACTCATTGAAGAAATTAAGAGTCCTGTTTATGAACAAAGCTTGTTGTTGAACATGAGTGACCTCAAAGATAAAAAGACTTCCATGAATTTTCCTCCAGCTGTTGAGCCTCTCGATACCGAACCAGTTAATCGGACTGTGGCACTGTCTGCCACATCGCTGGCGTTTTCTAACAAGCCAGCATCTCCAAAAAGGCAGGCAGATGCAGCTTCCAAAATACCAAATTCTTACAAGAATAACCTGTTAAGTGAAAAGGAGGCGAATTACTTTTTGAAAAACGTAGAAAAACTGTCTGGTAACTTCACAGAATTACAGCATCATCTCTGTGAATTAACGGAGCTGCTAAAATCTGGGAAGAGAAATCTTCCAGTGTATCCATCTTCTCAGGAACCCTCTTTTATTAACATCACCTGCCAGGTAATTTTAATATTGGAAGCCTTAATGATAAACTCTGTTTATGGATGTATGTTCTTTGTGCGCATTTAAAACATGAACTCTTGTCAGATTACGCACAGGAAGGATGACATCCTGTGAACGTTTAGTATGTGCAAATTAGGTACATATGAATGATCTCGCCACATGCAGATGAATCCGATAGGAGTCTTATTTAGACTTATTTAGGCTTTACGTAAACCTGGCTTGGTTTTGTTGTCCTTCTTCCCTACTCTTCCTCTAATTGCATCTCAGTCTCTGTTTACAGTTCTTTTAAAACTGTGTATTTTTATTTTTCTCTGATGGGAGATAGAATGAGGGAAATATTTCAGATAATTTTTAAAACTAAACTTAAACTAATGGATCTAAAATTATTGCCATTTCAGATGGGCGCTGTAGTAGTGCTTTCATTCTCGCCCAGCTATTTGTACCAGTGGTAAAAACAGAGCATTTCTGGAAAAAAAAGACCATGATCGTGTAATGGTGGGTAGGATTAGATTTCCGTCCTGTTCCTGTAGGTGGGACTAATGTTACAAGTCCCATTACTCTGCAGGCGTTCGGTGTTTTTAAAGCGATGTCGTATTTGGGAACGTGCAGCTCCCTGTCCCCACCTCGCGCTGGGCCGAGCTCGGCGGCTCTGCCCCCGCCGGCGTACCTGCGCCTTCTGCACAGAGGCTGTGGGACTCCTGAGAACCCACGCCTGACGCTTCAGTCGCAGAATTAAAGGCTTGTCTGAAGTTCTAGGAAGGTAATGGTTTTCCTAGGCAACTCCTGAAGCTGCCTGGTTAGGTATTTAGACAAGTGAACATTTCCATGTGTGGGAATTGGTGTCAATCTCACGTCCTCCTGCGAGGACAACTAAAATAATGGACACTGAAACAAAAAAAGAAAAATGCTTTGGCTCTGAAACCATAGTGTTGCTAATTAGTAGTGAGAGCACCATCTGAGAAGGAAAGAGACCCTTAGGGACACAATAGATAATACCATTAACATAGCTTAAAAATGGATTTAAAATCAAATTTCATGTGAAAGACACTTTCCTTGGCTGAAAGAAGGCATTTCCAAATCTCGTGCTAGAAAGTGTAAGTTACCCGATTATCAAAACATGGCACAAATCTACTAGGTCTCTTCTAGAATTCAGATTAATAAACCTTAGTCAATATTCAAAGTCATTTAAACTGCCATTCTCCTTTCAGTAAGCTCTTATTTTTCAGCTTTATTAGTGCAAAAAAATATTATTCTCAACTTTTGTAGCATCGAACTCTTAGGTCCTAGATCATATTCCCTCACTCTCTTCACTGTTCTCTATTGCAAACATTTAATAATTGTAATAACTCTAATTTTTCTAGTTCTCTTAAATCTTAAATATATATGGGACATTACTCTGAAAAGTGAAAGTTTCCCTCAGCAAGTCTAGCGTCTCGTTTATCTGAGGTGTTTGTTTAGAAGCTACTTTAATTTGAGGTAGCACAAATTTTTGTTACGTTTTTATATTTGGCTCTCTTTTTACATATAGTTTGAAACTGAGTTACATATCGGCTTGTCTTGGTGTTCCGAGAGCCGGATTAGCTACGCTTGCGTGGGGGTGCTCTGCAAATTAAAGTAATGCCACAATTTTACCTCCTTATTTTGATCACAGATGATTTGTAGCAAGAAGAGCATTTGACTTGTGAATTACAAGTGACATTGTAAAGTCTGGCACAAAATGCTGTGTTTTAACTTCAGTCAGAGTATATTTGATTCAGAAATCATTAACAGGCGAACAGGGATCCTCACCTCATGTGCTGAGCCCTGATCGTTTCTCTACTGGCCAAGTCATTAGCTGTATTTTACAAAATGTTGAGGAAACCCAAAACGTCCCAAATAAGCAGTGTCTTTGAGAGGGCAGAGTTTGTCAGCGCAGGGGGCAAAGAGCATGCGTGCATCTCCAACCTCCCCTCCACCGTACGCCCTCCTTGCGGAGGGCTGGCCCCGTCCACGGCATGGAAAAGGAGTCAGAACTTGCTTTATCGTGGTTTTGTCATGACCCAGGGATGTTATCAGGGCTTCCCTGGGAAGTGACGTCGTTGTGTGAATTTTATTGTATGCAAAGACAGAGTTTGTAGTTTTGGTAATAACTGATCTTTTGCAGATTTTAAAAATGCTTTGCTCTGCCCCGTGGGGGATGTTCTTTGAAGACGCTATTTGGATTTTAAGGCTTGGGGCAGTGATGGTCAGAGGTGAGACAAACAAGCCCTTCTGATTTGTTAGTCTGTTCCTCGTCCCAGACACCCATGGGCAGGAGTTCTCACCTCTTCTTCAGCTGTGGCTCAGGGCGGGGGGAGGACGGAAAACCTGCAGCTTTACAGACTCCCCAGGAAAGTGCCCCTCGCAGGTGGTAGGGCGAGAGTCAGGATTGCGCTGTGGATGAAGCTCATGGTTTCTTCAGCAGCAGCGTGCGAGTTCCTCTCCTGTTGTTCTGACACACGCTGAATTAGCACCGTTACTTGCTGCTGTCACTCACAGATCATCTCTTTGAGAGCTGAGACTTTAAAGTATAAATCTTGCAAATGGGTCTGAATGAATGTACGTAGCATCCGACTTTCTGCAAATGCTGTAGTTGAAGGCATGTCTGTGATCCTGTTCTGATTAATGCCATTTTGACATCACGGTACCTAATGATTCTTTCTTGAATTTACAGAAGCAGCTTTCCAGAAGTGATTCAGATGAAAGACGAGCTGTTATTCTTTGTGGTGGTAAACTCCATCTAAATATAGTCCAGGAGATATTCAATCTCTCTCTTGTAGAAATGCAACATGGTATGTTGTAATTATCTGATAACACAAACACTTGAAACACATGAGACATTCTCAGGGAGCAGTAACAATATGCATAATCCCATCTGGGAAAAAACCCAAGGAATAAATCATGAAAGATTATTAATAAAAGTTTGCTCATTTGTTTTATAACGTAAAGATTCTTCTCTGGGCGTTTACTGAGAAGAATCTTAACATGATAAAAAAAAAATGAGCAAACTTTTACGTATTGATACCCCCTTATCAAGTAGCTAGTTATACAGGAAAACTACTGTCACCCGGCATTTTATTTATGTTTTCAGCTACTCTAAACAGAGAAGTCTGAGTAATGAGGAGGCTGGAGTTGACTGGGAGTTTTGGAATACGGTTTTCTATAGTTTAATCTGTAGTTCCAGCATCTGGTCTCCTTTAAGAAATCCTATAGGTTTTTATAAACACAAAAGTAGCTCTCTAAATTTTAGGAGTGCCTTTCACTTCAGTTGTTGCTGTGAGGAAAACCACCGTTCTTATTGCTGTGGTCTTCCCTGCTGTTACCCGTTCATCCCATGCACATCCCGTGTGTCTGCCTACCTGTCAGTCCTAAGCGTCTTACTTTTGGCAAAGGTAGAAACCACGCTTCTGGGGTCGGATCCCTCGCTGCTACAGGTGCTCTCTGTACGTCCTCTGTGCTGTATTCCAGCTACTCGCCTACCGCGTCTGCTCTCTGCCTGCTTGCAGATTGCTGAGCAGCTGCCCCAAAGCCTGAAGGCTGCTGTTCTTACCATTGTGCAAGTTTTATTTTTCTTTAAGTAGTTGTTGGAATGTGTTTAGTATGCCAATACCTAGATAAAACTTTAGTTGGCTAATTCACTAGCAATTGAATCTTGAAAAGGTTCTTACCGCTATCTTACATTAGTGTAGTAGTTTTCCTATTGCAGGATCAGTTCCTGCACTGAAACACGGTGACTACTTTAATCATGTTGTGGCACAGCTCAGAAACGTGTGAAGTACCCAGTGTAACAGCGGGCAGCTTTGCAGATACTGATCTCTTCATTTTTCAGACTGGGATTTTATTTTGAGCTATGAGACTTGAACAGCTTCCCTTTCTGGCAAGAACAATGTCCCCCATTACCTGCGTTAGTTTTGACTTCTCATTTTCAGCTTAAAAACGTAAACTTAACAGAATTGGTTGCCCAGGAATGAGTAATTGTCATGCATACGACTAGCCTTACTAGGTAGATTTTAAAAGCAAACAGTGTTGCGGTAGGTTTCTTTATTTATTTTACAAATATTACTCGATCAAGGGGCCAAGTAGGAATGGTAATTTCACATTCCTGAATTGTACTGATTTTAAAGTTTGGTCCAAATGAGATATTAAGCCAAAAATTAAAGGATTGCGTGCTTTTAAGCTCCAATCTTCTCATGACCTTACTTGTGACATGAAGTTACGTAATGTAAATTGGCCAACAGCTGGAAATGTTTCTCTGCATTCCCTCACCCCCCACGAGCTCTGTTTTATTTCTCCGTCAGCTTAACGGATACAAGTATGAACATTTTCTGGGTTATATGAATTGGTAGAAGTCAGTGTTTCGGATTCAGGAAACGATTTCAAATTGTAAAAATAATGCTAATGATGATGTGAAGTCCGAGAGCAAATGGACCAGAGACATGGGGTTTGTACAGCATAGTACAGTATTTCTTCCTTCTATTTATTGGAATTAATTATATTGAAATTACATAATAGAAGCAGTTTCTAAATTGTTTTTATGATATTAATTTGTCTTTTAATTTAACAAATTCTGCTTTTTACAGTATCTGCACAGCTGAAGCACTGTGAAGTAGCTTATGAATACCTAATTAAAAACAAGTCTGGGTGCTTACAAATTCTGTTCAGAAATTCATTCCTCCTCCTTATTTGAAGCGTGCACTTATTATAGTCTCATCTCCTAGTGGCAGAATGGGTCAGGAAGCTGTTTCGCATAGTCGTTAACTGTCCTTTATTTTTGAGATTATACAACCTATATCCCCCCATAATATTTTTTTTCCTAGAAAAACTGTAAACATACAGAAGCATTTAACTTCAGTTTTAGAAGGAATATGTTTTATACCTTAAACATACCTAATTACAGGAAACCTCACAAACAAGCATTTATGTGTCTTCACAGGCTCATCCTGGATTGTTCTCACGGCGGACAGCGAGGGCTTTGTTCCGCTGACGTTTACATCCAGGCAGGAGATAGTCGTGAGAGACGCCAGCACGAAAGGCTACAGCGCCCGGTCTTCCAAAACTTTGGACATCATCAGCTCTACGGAAGGGTGTAGGCCCGCGTCTTCCGAAAGTCTGGACATCACGAGTTCTTTGGAAGTCCTCAGAGACTGCTCCTCCAAGCCTTTAGACAGCAGCAGTCCTTCAGAACAGCCCAGCAGTAAAATGTAGTTTTCGACAGTGATTTTGTAATGCCCGTCTTACGACGGGAGACTTTTACATTTACTGTGTGGGACTGCAAATTCTAAACAACGGTCTGTCTCAAATCTCTGTTGGATTTCTGTAAGTTTTTGGTTGCATATCACTGTAAATTATTTATTTGATCCTTGGAAACATTAACATTTTTTTATAGTGAGCAGTGTTTTTTAAATATGCCTCTTGCAGTATAGACCGGGTCTTTGTATCAGTGCTTGGAAACACGCGTCCTTACAAGCTTCCGAGCTAATGTTTCCATCTTGGTCTTTAATATGTTGGTGTTTTTAGACGATAGTAAACTTGCGTAATAAATACATCCTTGAAAACGCTGCGTTGTCCCCCGTGTCCTCCCTTCTGTCAAAGCCTGAAATATTATGCTGTTATTTGTAATTTAGAAATAGTGCCCGCAGAAGCGCATGTGTGTTTGCAGTGGTGTTACTCGGGGTGTAAGCACTGCTTCAGGCATAAGGAATTTGGGACAAGGTATGATTGTGTGGAATGGCCAGAGCGTGTGGAAGCAAGGCCCTTTTCCCCTCTGTGCCCAGCAGCAGCGGCTCTGCGCGTGCTTCGCTCTGTGGATCTGGGGACGTGGCTGCCAGGTCTGCCGTCGTTTGCGGGGGGTTGAGCCCAGCTGGCAGCTGAGCCCCCACCCAGCCGCTCACTCGCTCCCCTGTGCAGGACAGGGGAGAGAACTGGAAGGGCAAAAGCCAGAAGAGCTGACGGGTTGAAATGAAGATGGTTTAATAGGTAAAGCAGAAGCTGTGTGTGCAAGTGAAGCGAAATCAGGAGTTTATTCAGTACGTCCTGTCGGCAGGCAGATGTTCAGCAGCTTGTGGGAACGCAAGGCTTCATCGCGTGTAACAGTTCCTGGGGAAAATGAGCGCCGTAACTCCCAATGTTCTCCGCTTTCGCAACTTTTATTGCTGAGCATGACGTCATACGGTGTGGGATATCCCTGGGGTCAGCTGTCCCGGCTGCCTCCCTCCCAGCTTCTTGGGCACCCCCAGCCTCCTCGCCGGTGGGAGAGAGCAGGGAGGAGAGCCCCGATGCTGCTCAGCAGAGCCAACGCGCCCTGCCGCACCCGCGCCCTGCCGCACCCGCGCCCTGCCGCACCCGCGCCGTGCAGTCACAGACCCAAGGCACCGTACGGGCTGCTGTCAAGAAAAGGAACCCAGTCCCAGCCAGACCCAGGACATGGTTACAGGCATTAAGTGGCTTTAGTTACATTTGAGTGACTAAACGTTTGCTAGTTAAGACCGTTAACATCTCTTGTCTTCATATTGAAATTTTTCCCTGTTGCCTTTGAAACAATACTGTTAATATTAACGGTATTGCCTTCAATACATGTTCTAATTTTCATAGTCCAATAACCCATCACCTTGAGAGCACCCAAGTTAAAGGCTGACAGCAGAAAATGTTCTGTGGGTTTTTGCAGTGAGAGAGAGAAAACGCAAAGGTGAATTTAGAAAACAGCACAGGTTTGTGTAACGTGGATTGCAGCACTGAAGAAAAGACAGTAATCCAAGCTTGCTGCCCACAAAATTAAAACATGATAACATTAAGCAGTTTATCAGGCTTTCGCAGTGGCACTTACTGCGTGAGAAGGAATCAAGTGATGAGGTTATAGAACTGGAGCTGCTGTCTCAGGACTAATGTAATCTCTTTTTTATTGCCTGTAGCCACTGTCAAAAAAAAATCTTCTGCCCACAAAATACAGTATTAAAGGTACAACATTAGCGAAAGCTGCAAAGAGCACTCGGTGGTGTGTGGTGCCACTAGAAGTTAACAGCTTTTGATGAGCAGGGGAGGAGGAAAACAGGTAAAATAATTTGGCGGTTGTGGGCTTCACCCTGTACGTAACAAGCGCCTGTTCTCGGGCGTTGCCGCTGTTTGATCAGGAGGCGGCCCAGCATCACCCTTGCTCTTACCGAAAGTCATTGAACCTGGACCCTCAGCACTGGGTGCCTGCTCGAAGCAGGGGGGACGCCGGGGATGGCCCACGGCCCCTCCCGGCCCCCAACAGTCCTTTTTCATGCCCATTCCTGGTTTCAACGCCGCGCAGGCGGAGAGGGTTAGGGCTGAGAGCTCTTGGCTCTGCAGGAAACCTCTGCCGCCCCAGCTGGCCCGTTCACCCCGAGAGGGTGCCTTGACTTGCACGTCCCTCAAATACTGCTTCTATAATTTCATTATAGCGAGGTGGGGGTCGGCCTCTTCTCCCAAGTAACGAGTGATGGGACGAGAGGAAACGGCCTCAAGCTGCGCCAGGGGAGGTTTAGATTGGATATTAGGAAAAACTTCTTCACCGAAAGGGCAGTCAGGCACTGGCACAGGCTGCCCAGGGAAGTGGTTGAGTCCCCATCCCTGGAGGTATTTAAGAGACGGGTAGACGTGGTGCTTAGGGACATGGTTTAGTGGTGGACTTGGCAGCGCTGGGTTAACGGTTGGACTCGATGATCTTCAGGGTCTTTTCCAACCTTGACGATTCTATGATTCTGTGATTTTATGATTCTGTGATTATGCAGCCAAAGAGTGTATAAAAATTAGCTGCTTATTTTGGAATTATTATCTATTTGTATTATTTCTAGATTGATGAAAGACAGTGCCTCCCACCAGAAGTGTGTTCAGTCTCAGGTTGCACCAGGCAGAGTTGTAGGACTCTCCCAGCTCCACAGGAGAGCACCAGGAGCTGGACGTGCACAGGGCGTTGCCGTGTCGGGCAACCAGAGCAGACCCAGCAAGGGCAAGTCACCCACTCGAAGCTGTTCACAGTTTGGTCACGGGATTATGCTGGTTCTTCACAGTGTGTTATGTGCATGTGGACAAGTACTGCATTTGAAATACAATCCTAGGAATCACAGCATCACAGAATGCTTTGGGATGGAAGGGACCGTTAAAGCCCATCCAGTCCAACCCCCTGCAATGGGCAGGGACATCTACAACCAGATCAGGTTGCTCAGAGCCCCATCCAGCCTGGCCTGGAATGTTTCCAAGGATGGGGCATCTACCACCTCTCTGGGCAACCCGTGCCAGTGTTTCACCACCCTCACTGTGAAAAATTTTTTCCTTACACCTAGTCTAAATCTACTCTCTTTTAGTTTAAAACCATCACCCCTTGTCCTGTCCCAGCAGGCCTTGCTAAAAAGTCTGTCCCCACCTTTCTTATAAGCCCCCTTTAAGTATTGAAAGGCCGCAATAAGGTCTCCCCGCAGCCTTCT
The DNA here is from genome assembly GCF_965183815.1 of Platalea leucorodia. Classification (NCBI taxonomy): domain Eukaryota; kingdom Metazoa; phylum Chordata; class Aves; order Pelecaniformes; family Threskiornithidae; genus Platalea; species Platalea leucorodia. The sequence continues at coordinate 120,095,864 of NC_138825.1, read as the reverse complement.
CTTCTCCAGGCTGAACAACCCCAGCTCTCTCAGCCTTTCCTCACAGCAGAGGTGTTCCAGCCCTCTGATCATTTTCGTGGCCCTATCTCAGAAGAATTAAATCCTTACATTAAATCCTTGCATAAAGAGAATTGTTTATTTCTAATCAAGAAGTCATTTCTAAACATATGGGCTGGTCTGCACCAGAGCTGAACGTCAAACGAAGGCCCACACCGCTGCAGATGTATCAAGCGTAACACTAACGGTAACGAGCCTTCACTTTTCAATGCAGAAGACTTCGGAGAGGGGTGTGCAAGCAGCTGGAAGTCACCATGGTCTAACGCAGGGGGCCGGGGGCCGGAACGAGCAGAATCTGCAGCTAAGGCTGTTGCTCTCCTGCTAAGATACCGTCAGTAAATGAAGTACTTTTTCTGTTCCAGCTGACCTGTAGTACGGGTTAATAATAACCTTGTGTATTGGTTATGTGAGGCGTAATGCTACAAGTGTACCAAGTATTATTTATGAATAAATTTAGTGGGCTAACCAGCTTACTCCTTCCAGACAGTTCATCAAAAGTGTTAGAAAAGATTACATTAAAAAAAGCCCGCACACATACACAAAACCTTAGAGATTTTAAACTTTGTTTTAATTAACACCTCTCATCTGAAAAAAGAGTGAAGAAACTAGTGCAAAACTGATTAGAGCCATTATCTTACTCGTGTGCATTTTTATTTACCTTCAGGACGACTTCAGGCTCGCTCCTGCTGTGTGAAAGCACGAGGTCTGGGAGTCGCGTTGGAAGCAGAGTTCCTAATTCACCTGGTTTTCAGTCTTTTTCTGAGCTTGGTTTTCATTGTGGCCAATTTCCCTGTGTCCACAGTTGGAGATGCTACAAGCTGATACCGTGACGATGAGGAACCGCGTGTCTGGCGTGCGTAAGCTTGGGGATGGGGACGCGTATGCAACGGGGCATAAAAAGCACTTGCTGGAATTTCCCTTGATCTTGAAGAGAGAGATGTTGTTACACTCGGGTTTATGGCCAGAAATGCACAGCTAATGGTTTTCAAAATCTCTTTGATGAAACGTTGTTAAAAACCTTATTTTCGTGTATTGACTTTTCATTTCATTTTCTTTTACTGAAACTTCTGATGGTTCTTGATTGAATGTGGCTCTTGTTCAAATCCGTACAAAGAAAGCTTGTGCTCTCAGTGCCTTTGAAAAAGATAAAACCTTAAATGAATCTTTTTTCATCTCAAATCAGAGACTTCTATTGTGTTTATAATGTCCCCAAACTTTAAAAGATGAATTAGCATTCATAAACCAGAAAATAATGTGAATGTCCTCTTATCCGTTGCATCTTTAGGTCTAAAAGCAACCACTAAAAGAACTTGCAATGTGACTCTATCAATTAAACCTTATTAAAATAAAAAGGTACAATAAAACTACCATTTCAGTGTCACAAAAACGAATTAGCCTGGGATAATGTGAGTTTCCTCAGAAGCACGTTTTCAGATGTACACATTGCTATGCTGGTTGTACACTCATATGGTCATTATATATAACGTGTCTAATTGTCACGTGTAGTTAATAGCTTATTACTTCTATCTCCTAATATACCTTCTAATTACAGGTATTATCCATATGCTCCATGGAACGCATCTGGAATTTCTTTCAGCGTTATCACGTTCTTCATATGTACAACGCTCATAAACAGCCAGCAGAGCACTGAGCGCCGATGGCGCCTGGACAACGGAGGACGTCCCCTTTCACAGCAGCTTCCCAAGGAAGGTCCGCAGTTCAGCAGGAACCTCGGAGCCGGGGTCTCCCACGAGGTCAGCCAGACGCTTGGGTGAAGTTCAGGAGCCGATAACCATCTCCAGTCAGAGCCCTAACGCCTGTACTTGAGGTCTGCGCTCAGGGTAGTCCTCTGGCTGCTGGCGAGCGTTAAGTTGCATACTAAATTAATGGCATCGAAGAGGTGCCGCGGGAGTTTTTAAGCAATCATTTGAAGCCTCGAGGGATGATGTCTCCTTTACGTTGGTCAGCTGTCCTTGGGGCAGCTTTGTTGGTGGCTCTGCTGGGAACCTCTCTCAGACGTTTCTCCCAGTAGCACGAGACTCCGGTCCTACTGTTCCCATGGCCACTGAGCCGCCGCCGAGCCGTTGCAGTTAAAAGGCACTGAGCTGCACCGAGGTTTGCTTTCAGTTTAAAAAAATCCCTTTTGTCGTTTTCAGGAAAAAACAGCTTTTCTCAGGTGTTCTGAAATTCATCTTGGATGGTTTTATTTACTTACTGGCAGCACCTCTGATTTTTCTTTTTTCTTATTGTTTGTTGCTGTCTTGTTAGCGAGGGGGAAGGAAAGGGAAGAAAGCCAAAGCCCCAAAGCCCAGTGGCAACCACCACGTAGACCAGTAGATGAGAAATCATCTCATCCAAAGATCCTTGGCTCTTCCATTCTGCAGAATGCAAGAGCTCAACACCGAGCAAATGGCTTCTCACAACCAGGCATCAAAGACAAAAAAATCAAAGCTTCTTTAAGCCAGAAACCTTAAAAACAAAGTATAGCTTTTGCTGCCAAAGTCCCGGCATGTTCCATTGCTTTATCCCCGGTGGGAATGTTATGCTTTAGGAGCAAATCAAATCATTCATCCTCAGCTACCAGCTGTCAGTTTTCCAAATGAAACGAGTGGAGAGGAAAAGCAGAGAGGTACAGGAGCAAGTTGGAAAGCGAGGTTTTTTTTTTCCTCCATCCTATTTCTTCTAACGCAGGCAGGTGCTGTGCTTCCTTTACCACTAACAGCTGCTTTTTTTTGGGATTCCAACCCCAGCTGGTGGTGGGAAGAATCATCTTCCAGTGGCGGTCTATGCCCAGCACAAACTGGGTTTGATGGATTAAACCTTTTTGCCTACTCTGTCCCTGGTTTGTCCCATGAGATTCAAGTCTGCCTTTCCTATTAGTCTGGATGCCCTCTCCAGGGACATCTGGCTCTCCAGGGACCCTGAGCAACCACGCGAGCGGGGGCCACAGGCACGCCAGCGTTCACCAAGTGCCACCACTGACTCCTCCAAAACTATGTCCAGCTTCAGTTAATTTCTGGATTAACTCAGCCTGCCCTGCGGCCTGTCTCAGTCCTGGATTTATCGTACAGTTTCCTTTACTCAGGCCCAGCCTGTGGGCAACAAGTGGAACACTGTCTGCTGGCAACCCGGGAGAACGCGGCGGGGCGGAACAGAAAGGTGAAGGAAAAGAAAGATGGAACTGTGGTTCCCTTTGTGTATCGTGGAGGAGTTCCTTGTGCGTTACACCCCACGCTCGCCTACTGGTCCTCCTCGTTAATTAGAGCGGCTCTATCGTGCGTTTCCTAATTGGCTTCTTGCTGTCCACAGCCGCCAAGCCTGCAGTCGGTACTCACAGCGCCGGGACCAAAACACGTTCCCTTCTGTGCCGTGACACGGCGAGTGCCGACATCCCAGCTTGTTTTCTACCTGCGCCCTCTATCAAGCTCCTTGTATTTCAGTTGCACAGCCAGAATAATTAAGGTATGTCTGTCTTAGCTTTTATAGCATTGCTTCTGCTGACTGTCCAGTTCCCAGGAATCTTCCAGCACTGCAATTCCACCGTTTGCTGCAGTCCCTGATCGTCTCTTGTGTCAAGTTGGTGCTTTTTCCATTGATCTGCTTTTATACGAACACGGCAGGGAATCAGGGAGGGACAAGCTGAGCGTGTGAATATCTGGTAACCAGAAAGTGTGAACTGATGCCGAGTCTCCTCTGCTCTGCATGTGGCATTCGGATCTCCGCATCCAACATCTTTCCGCCCAGTCATCGATGTCAACCCAAGAGCCCTTAGGAGAGGATTGCAAGGTGTTTTAAGGGAGCTTGCTTGTCCTATGGCTCCTCTCTCACCCCAGCAGGTCACTTTGGGAATTCTGGAGTTGCCCATTCTCCCTGCCTGGCCAGCCCAGCCCAGCTGAGACTTTGCCAGGAGTCTGGAGGTGGCTACAGTTTTGCTTTCATCCCACCCTGATGTTGGCAGGTACGTCTGTGCACCGAGACTCACAATCCGACACGGCCGGCACTGGCGGACTTGTTGAAGCTGCTGGACGTGGCAAATGTTCAGATTCTCCTCGATGACTTTGAAGGTGGCCAAAGGGTGAGTTTGTTTTGGAAACACAAGGGAAATACTTCCTCGTGGGCTGCAGCTGATTTGGAAATAAACTTCTCAGCCCGTGTAAACCTGGTTCCATCATCATGATGACAAGCTGGTGGCCCGAGTTGGCCCGAGGCAGGTGAAAACACCCTCTAGGTAAAACGGAGATGACAGTCCATGATGGAGAATACCAAGGTGCAAAGAAATCCTTTTGATCCTTTGCTGAATGCAGATGATTCCAGTACATCAGCAAAGAGGAGCTGGCAGGGGATGGGGGCTGGGTCCCCGAAGTGTACCTCCGTCGGTGAAGCTGAGCAAGCGACGGTCAGTGCCCCAGGGGCTGAGCAATCCTTCCTCAACCATCCGCTGCGGAGTGCAGCAAAAATGAGGACAGAATGCTGACGGGTGGAGCTGAAATTCATAGTCTTGTCTAACATCATTCAGGACAAGAAATAGATCAGGATATGAGATTTATTTCTGCTTCCACACTTCTAGAGCAAACATTCACGTTTCCGTGCCACCCAACAGCACTGCTGCTCTCCAGTTCGGGTTAGAGACTGCTGCTCCGTAAACGTCTCTGAAATGCTGCTGAGGACCCACCTTTTCTGCAGAGCTCTAGGACCGCTCTCCCGCCGGTGTTTGTTCAGCTCTGTGTCCTGCCAGTCTGCGTCTTCAGAGACTGTAAATTCTCAGGTGCAACGCAGCAAGAAGTCTCCTCCTCTGCCTCAGGGGCAGACACATGCTGCTGCTTTGCCTTTTCAGTGAAGCTTCCCAGTGAGTTAACGTCTGTTCTACGCAGCAGATTTGGTGCTTAATGATGTGAAAGCTATCTGATTTCATACTTTTAGCCTATAACATATACACATTTTTGTAACCATAATACTCAGCACTCTTGGTGGGTATCCGAACCATGGTCTTGGAGAGGGTTAAGGTAAAAGAAAAACATTCAGTGCAGCATGAGGAATTTGTGATCTCAAAAATTGCAGGGAAACAAAACTCCCTTGCTCACCTGCCAGCTGCATGAATCCAGCTGACCTTTCCGTCAGTCAGGCTAGAAGTTTTCTGAAGGGAAAGACTCTCTTGTAACACTTTGAGACCGGTTTTTACGTAACTATGATACAAAATTCATACGAGGCATGTGACTGACCACCGTACACTAGACTGCTACTGGCTGTACCCTACTGCACGAGACTTTGAACTAACTTGCCTTCTCTTCCTCATTGCTAAAGAGCTGGACAACAACTACCAGGTCTTAAAGGACCTGAGTTTCCCTTAAGGAAACTCCTCCTCTCAAGACAATTGATTTAATTTTACATTTTCTATCTGCAGCCCAGAAAGGCAAGTAGAAAAGGAGATGAACAAGTGATATTTGGAAACAAACTATGAACCCAAAAAAGCAGGGTTTGGCTTGAAAACATTGTCCACTTCAACTATTTTACTTGGAATGCAGAAAGTGAATAGAGATGAGAGGATGCAGCAGGGATTCAATCTAGCAGTGATTCTTATAAGGTGCAGGAGTGACTGAAGGAATTAGTAGTCAAATCTACAGAGCCCTTCCTGAAAACCCAGTGACCTGACACCAAAGGTCCCAGCCTCCAGGGAGGCCCCAGGGACAGATGTCCGAGGTGGCATTCAGCTGTTAAAGTGGGGGGCTCAGCACAAGCGCCCTGATCCCCCTAAGCCGCGCAGGTCAGCAAGCTCAGGGGCAGCCAGGGTGCAGCAAGGCGGGAGAGCACGGTTAGCAGGAGCCAGGGCTGGTGGCGGTGGCTACCAGCGACCCCTTCCTTCGGTGCCCGCTGGGGAACGGCAGCTCGCCTACACGGTTAGCTGTGCCCTGCGGGGAGACCGATCGCCAGCGGTGCCACTCGGGAAGGCGGCGAAGGCTTGGAAGGTTTCAACATTATTTTTAGGCAGAAACTACAAGGGGGATGAAACTGGAAGAGAAGACTAGTGACTAGCTCGGCTGCTGACCACACCAGCAATCAGCCCAGCATCGAAGATTTGGGCTGCCATCACTATGCTTCAGCAAGGGCAAGCCACGGGCATGGTTTGCCTTACAGGGGACTACGCGGCGACACGTAACTCCGTTATCCTTTTCTTTTCTTCCTCTGTTTGTGTCAGTCCATTTGTTGGAACTGCTTGCGTGCAGTGGGGAAGCGCTGTCCATCAGGCACCCAGCTGGTTTAATCCAATCTCCCATAGCCTTACGCCTGTATTCGGGTATTACTTGAACGAGAGCCCCTGGGGACTGAAGCTGGCCCTTGTTACTGCCAATCAGTGCAAGGCAGGAGGTTTACATTAGATTAGCGTTTAATCTGAATGGTCGTCAATATAAGAATCTGCTTCTTTCAGTCACATGTTCTGAACAGACGTGAGGCATACCCATCATTTAAAACTGACAAGGAGACATACAAAGTTCATTCATTTTACAGCACCAACACTGAGCCCTAAAAAACCAAAATGACACAAAAAGTTTTACCCTCGCTTACTTTTCCATTCTTTTTGCTTACAAAAATACATTCAGTTTCTTACCAAAAGTACAATTCTGATAATCAAACAAAATAATGAGATTTTCAAAATAGAAAAATACTCTGCTACATTTCATCTACGGAAGCTTTCTATTTTATTTTGGCAGTTCCAATTATTGCTACCATATGCAAAGTGAGGACTGAGTACATCTCTGTTAGATAAATATCACACTGTCTCTCTGGAGAAGAGGAAAACAGTTTACAATCAACTCAAGTTTACCTTGCAAGAGACTGAATTCAGATAGGGTGTTGTGCAATGTAGAGGCAACTTCACAACTGATCTAGAAATAATACCTTAAGCCACATTCAAATGACTCCAATCAACCACCGCCAGCAGTTTCTGCAACCCTTTTATCGCTGGGCTAAGTATTTGGCTTATGTAAACTGACACGGATCCACTGCCTTGTAGCTACAGATTTATAGCAGCTAAAAACATAACCCATTAAAAAACATTAACAGCCTTGACTGGGACTTCTGGTTGTTTCTAAAGAAGACTTCAGAAATACACAAATATTACAGAATAAATCAAACCCCCCAAACTGTTTCCTATGATGTCTTGGAGCTATGTGATATTACTACATAACCTACCTACTTCAAAGTGCAGTAAATGTGCTATTTCAAATTCCATCAGACTCAAAATTATAAACAGCTTTATGGTTTTTATTGTTGTAAACACATATGCCCCAGGCATACAAATCTTGATTTGTCCAAGAACCGAAACAAAAAAAAACCCCAGCCTCATAGGTCTTAAACATATTTAACTCTTACACACACGCACTCAAACTATATCCTTAAAAGCTCATTCATGATTAAGCATTTTGCTGAATTAATTAGGACAGTTCATTAGGCCTTAGGCTTCAAACTTGCCTGAAAAGGTTTCAGTATTAAACTCAATGAGATGGACGCCCTGATTTTACTTCACAGTGTCTTTCAGTAAAAGCTTTCCGTTTCCAGTCCCAGCACTGTGAGTGACTTCCCAGATGGCCCTGAGCAAATGACTTGTGGTCGCTGCCTCCAGTGACACCTGCAAGTGCTCCCAAACCGCGGCAAGCCAGTCCTCTGAGGGCACTTCCAGTACAAAATAAAGGCACCCTCCCACATATTCACGGAGTGAAGCCAGTGGGCTGTAAATTCGTGTCTTGTCTTGCATTGTGCCAATTTCTTCAAGACGAACAAGCTTTCAACTCCTGGATTCATCACTCTCCCCTCCTGATTTAGATATGTCTTCAGAGTCCAGTCATTTCAGCTTACGCTTGGAGTCAGCCTCTGGAGGTCTCTGTATCTCCACCGACTGCAGAAGCAGCCCAGAATGACCAGGTCTGAACTTAAGTGCTCCAGAAAGTGCCTCAGGTTGGATGTGTCTTTCATCTACAAAATGTGTTCAGCAGTGCAAGTCTATGGTAGAAATGAGGTTTCAGTTAATGTATCTAAAGCACGATGACATCCCTGACTGAAAAAAAATCACCATTTAAAAGTCAGGTGTAGCCTCATTATTACAAAACGCTGTGTGCAAGCTGAGATTAACGGCTCTGCCATGGTGTTTTGTGAGGCAGAGAGCCTACACCACATGAGAAATGGCTGAGTACCATGACTACTTAAAGGCCAAAATTTACAGAAATTTGAATGGCATAGTCTAATTTTCAGAAGGGACTGCTGATTTGGGGTATCCTGAGGGGAGATGTTGTTTTGAAAATGTTAACTACTCATTCTCTGACAAAGAGCAGTTTACAGGTGTCAGAAGCAAGGAACTCCAATAATGGGAAATGTAAGGTTCTGCTTCATATAAAATCCATAAAGTTAAATTACATCAAAATCTCTTTCCGAAAAACTTTTTGTGAGAAAATCCTCAAAACATGTCTGCATCAGTGATTTGCTTCATTTCAAAACAAAGTAAATCCTAACTTCATATAGTAAATCCTAACTTCAGGATTCCCAAGGGCTTTCCAAACACACTAGTGTGCAACTTATAGGTAGCGATTATGTTAAAAACCCACCCAGCCTCTAAAGGTGAAATATATCACGAGTTAGTTAAAATTTGGATGGTGCATCCCATTTACACTTTTTTCCCTTGACTTACAAGTCCATAGAATCTCCTGTGGCAACAACATCACAGCTTTCTGTTACTCCTTGAAAAACAAACAAAAAACCCCCAAGCCTTCAATAGCTTACATTCCTGAATATTTTTAATTTCTTTTTTAGCACACTGCATGGAGTTAGATATATATTTTGCATGGTAGTGTCCTCTCTTGATTTCATCACTGACTGTGTCAGAATCATCCTTTATCCCTTTTGACAAAACGTGAGCAGACAAACGACCTGGAAGACTCTCACAGAGTTTGTGCGTGGGATGTGAGACTGTATTTGGAAAGTCATTGTATTCAGAGCTGTCAGACCGAGACGCCCTCTTTGTGGTCATCCAGGTTCTCTGTGCTTTGATGGCTCCTTCTGTTGAAAGCAGAACAAATGATACGTGAACAGACTTCCAGCTTTTACTGCTAACTAATCAAGCTACAGTTGGGCAATCTCAAACAACTGAGAACCACCAGCAAGGTGTGATTGTTATGGACAGTAAAGTACCTAAACAGAGGGACCATTTTAGATGGTTTGGCCTGTCCCCTCTGGTCTGCAGCTGCCACTCGAGAAAGCAGCTGGTGCACGAGAGGCCTGTGTCATATCTGCCAACCCCATGCAGGTATCTTAGGGCAATGAATTGGTCCCAGATACCCATGCTTAGGCCCTGGGACTGATCCCTTAGCATAGAAATCAGTTTCCAACTTGGGATAACAAAAACAAGACAGAGTGACAAGATATTTTGATATTTAATCCACCAGTCTGCTAGGATAGACTGTTCTTAGGTATGTCCTCAGTACACCTAGGCTGCATTTGACAGAGGTGGATGATTTTGAGCTAGGCAAGATTTTCTTTGGAGAGGGAGGATAAGGGAGGAAGGGAGAGTGATAGGGTAAAAAGGGAAAGAACAGCTCAAAGCTGTCCTTTCTTTTTCTCCCACTATCTTTCCTGCCTACGCCTCTAAATGGTTTGGATGTTTCTTATATGCCATAAACACCAAGAATGCAGTCAAGAATCCCATTTTCTTCTATAGACAAGTAAACTGTAACTATTCACATTTTCTCCAGAAATTTAATCTACATAGAATATTCTTTATTTCTGGCTTGAAACACTGTACCGCAATAGTGCTTTGTGTGCCGCCCTGGAGAAAAAGTAAAATATAGCAGCTGATATATCTGATAAATGGTCCTCTAAGCAGGTAGTACTGCACTACAAAAATAAGATACCGGAGCATGTAATGGAACCATTCAGTTAATAATTCAACTAATAGAGTGTTGTTTTGTTTTGTTGTAAGGAACATAGAGGTGTATGTTGGCAGCTAATAATCTTTTGCCCAGTATGACTAAGAGCTGCTGCAGTGATGTTACTGCTGTTTGCTGCCAGTTCAAACCTACCTTAACACTTCAAGTGCAAGCTTTGTTTCTTTCCGACTTTCTTCAGTGATTGGGTAGAAAAGAAGTATAAATAAACCTACAAGGATGAGGATAGCAGGGACCGCTCCAATGAGGATTTTCAGTGTGAGGACCACATCGTTGGATTGTCTGCATATCCCTGGCTTGTATCCAGTAAACCTAAACAAATGGAAATAACAGTGGTGCGTGAATGCCCAAAGCTAACAGGCAGTTGTTCAGCTGAAGGCTCCCTTCTTTGCCCCAACACTCTTCAAGACTTTTCTGCCATTTTTCCTACACCTCTCTTTTTTCCTTCCCCCCACTACTTGTTTCAAATCTTGTTTTTCACATCTCATTTTTGTGCTCGATTTCAGATAACTGCATTACCTCTGTATTTTCTCATTATATAACATTTAACTACTAAGAGGAGCGTGGAATCCCACGTAAGAAAATTGATCTGTTATGTGTTTCCTATTAATATTCAGCAAAGTATTTAGGCTCCGCTTTAAAAGTATGCAAGTAATCTGACCAATTTCAACAGCAATAATTAACTTTAAATTAAGCACACACTTAAGCACTCTTCTCAAGATAGACAAATTTACTCAAGTGCTTAGAGTTAGGCGCACACTTACAGTTCATTGATTCAGGGCTTCCATGCAGTCCCATGACTGCTGATATACTCAAATTCCCATTCCTAATTTGTGGAATGAGTTTATTTTCCTCTGAACATGCACCTATGAAAGTTACAGCTCATTTGGCATCACTCTGTCTTCTCTGTTCTCCCACAAACATCTGCCTTGGCAAATTGCTGGGAGCTAACTGGAATGCAATTGAAAAGGGGCTAATTGGTGAACAGTAATTTATTTGAGAGTGTTAGCAGTAAGCATCTAAAATTCCTAAGCCCAAAATGTTCAGCCTAGCACTGTCTGTTATTTAGCAGTTTCAGCTGAAGGCCCTGAAGCAAAACATTCTGGTTACCAAAACCTAACTTGGAGCCAAGGGCTAGATAGTATTTCAGACAAGTTCCTTTCTAAGTGTTTATTGCATGCTTGTGTGCTGCAGCAGCTACAGGCAAAGGCCCTTTCTGCTAGGTCATGCACAAAAGCAGGGCAGGAGATGGCTGACCACTTTCTCAACCTGCCTAGTCAGAACAGACAAGGCAAAGGGGGAAGAAGAACACAAAGCATCTTCCAAACTGACATGGTCTAGGTGATGGGCAGAGCTGTGAGAAAGACCCTGTTCCTGACTCTGATCAGCGTCCAGTTCCCCAAAACCATGCAGGAATCGGTGATCCTGTTATGTGAAACAGGCCACTAGGCACCCCTGAAAGCACTCCAATCCATGTAAAGACTTACAAAGTCGTATGCATAGTCCAACCCAGATGCAACAGGGAATGCACAAAGCAGCTGTATCACTTGTGGGGGACCTTCATCTGCTGGGCTTTCATGTTTTAGTTCTTTATTCATATAAGCCTAAACTAAACTTTACATTAAACTTTTACATAACTAAAATTTACATGAGTAATTTGAAAAGAGGAAAATCAGGTCTTTCTGAACAGAAACATGTTAGGGCAGGCAACTCAATGCTCAGTGATGACAGATGATGATAACAATGCCATCTTTAGCGGTCAGCCATATGGAGCTGCTGGCACTCTCAGCCTCAGGGCAAAAAGGCAATTAACTCCACAGGGTTAAGGCGGAGTAACCTCAGAATGCTTTCAGAGTAGATCCACTAAGTGGAAACACAGTGTTACTTACTCCAGTCCTGCTGCAGAAATTCCTAAGCCAATTCCTGCTGACATCTTGGTAAAGAAAACATAAGAAGAGTAGAAAATGGTTTCATGTCCCTTTCCATGAGGATTCTGCAGGCGAAAGTTATCAACAACATCAGGCAGCATTGACCTAGAGATGAGCAAGATAAAAAGAAAAACTCAAGCCAAAATCTCTTCTCAAAGTCCAAACTTACTGAAAAGTGTACACCCCTCCTCCTTTTTTAAGATCTGATTGATGTAGTCGTGCACATGAACGAATCCAGTTCAAAAAGTCCTCCTGCTGGATAGGAGGGCAAAAATCTGTGTAAGAAATGCATGGCCACATATTACAAAGTAGAAAACCACTGAAAAACTATCAAACACTTGCTGGGAGGTGACAGAATTCTTTAGACTGACTGTCATTCCAATCAGAAGTTGTGAGATTAAAAAAAGAACAACAAAAAAACACGTTTCTTAAGATTTCAAGGGACTCTGAATCTCTGAATAGTTTCACTCTGAAATAATGCTTTTGACAAGCTAACAAAATTTCCAGAAACCAATGAGGCCTATTCTCTCTCTATTGCAAAGAGACTGAATTTGGTAATGGGGAATCAGAATGGAAGCTGCTCAAATGTCAGTTGTGAATTGTCCAATATATGTCATGATTTACTGTTGGAAAAAAGGGCTTCTCACCCTCTGTGCAGAAAAGCTTATGGAGTCTGACAGCTTATTTTAAACTACGTTTCCATGATCTCTTGGAGTTTTCAGGGCATTGTACAAATGAGTAATGGAAAACAGCGCTCTCAGCAGCAGTCTTGCTTTCTGGTCAATTTGACCTGAATAATAATTATTCGCTCTGGAGAGGAAATGTCCCATCCTGCTCATCCTTGAGTAGTTTTTTTCCCCACATATTTTCAGTCCTCAAGAGCAAAGGACCTTGAATTCTCAGTTTCTTTTAATCATATCTTTGTGTTACTTGATCTATAACAGAGGACTGCTCAAGCAGGGACACATAGCTTGGCTTATGTTTCCTCTGCTACATTCTTAATTGCTCAGCATTAATTGATTTATCTAACTTCATCATTCCTGTAGTTCTGTTAGAAACCAAACCTAAGCAACTGATTTATTGTTATCACAAGTTCTATAGCTACTTAGATTATTGATTTATCTATTGATTCATCATTATGTATAAAGAGCAGCTGCAGTTACAGTAGACATAATCTGTTAACAACAGGGCAACCAAAGTCACGTCGTTGCAAATAGCCTCTCTTCTAAAAGCAGAAAAAGAGTCTTGGAAGAAGTGACTCTTGCCAAATTCTGCCTCTTTTGGAGGCAAATTCCATGCAGTAGTACATACAGGTAATGTAGACATATACCCCTTCCCCACCTCGAACGTAAAATTCTCCTACCATGGCAACAGAAGAGATGCTGCTATGCTCAGACCAGAGACGAAGGCCACGAAGTAAGCCAGGATCAGGTTTGGAATGGTCACTAGCATGACTGCAAAAGGAATCATCCACTGAGGAAGAAGAAAAACAGTACATCTAACTTACTGTATGCACTGCTCAACGGTATGCGGATTATTCCCTTCAAAATATAAGACTGTGTTACCAAACAGTTCACGCAAAGCAACGCCTAACACGTCAGTATTTTGGTGAAATGGCATTTCCAAAGAGCTCTGAGCCAATCTATATTTATCTATCCAGAAGAATCAGAGAAAAATAGGACAAGCCATGGCAGTGTCTTCTCTGTTAGCAGTATTAGGGCTATAACTGCAGTAGTAAATTAAACATTCCCAAGAGCCTATTTATCAGTCATGAGGCCAACTGGCAGACCCTGGCCACATTCATACTCCTAAACATTCATAGTCTCCAGAAGAAGCGTGGCCATACAAATACTTTTCGTGAAGAGCCCTTGAGTGGGCTAGTTCCCAGACTGTGCCCAGATACTTCTTGGGAGACCGCTAATCAGCTTGTGCTTAGATTTTTCTGCCAGTTTAGTAACAGAGATGACCAAACACCAGTTTCTATTCTATGCCAGTGGAACTATTTCATTTACTATTAGAGACAAAGCCTTGAAACATCATCACACTGCATTTCAAGGGTAGGGGCAGCGGTTCAATGCTCATTTTAAACTGTAAATATCCCATTTCACAGATCATCTCGAGTATTGAATGAAGAAGGGTTTGCTTACGCCTTCATTTCCAATGACCACTTTAAAGCAATCTAGGTACTCGGCAATAACTAAAACCAAGAAGGCAGTGTGGTTTACTCCCACTGCACACAGCCAGATACACTCATGATACTGCACAAGTCACTAAGGCTACCCTCAAAACCAGTCTAATTTGGGATGCTCAGGATTTGTTTTCTCAGTACCTAAAAACCACCAGATTTCCTCAACTTCAACTTGAAGCAATGGACTTACAGGATTGAAAATCCACTATTTTAAATGCTGATTGAATGCATACAGCCCAGCTGTCCTGTACCCATCACATGCTCCATCTCCCACACCTGTGAACCATGGGCACAGCACATGTAGAATCCAGAACCAGGGGCTTATCTACAGGGCTTTTTAATGATGGGGGATTAGTTTAACATTAAGTGTTTCAATCCTCTATACTTGCAGCTTGGGAGCTGAGGGTATGAGAAGAGCTTTCACAGAGAGTGATTCCCCTAAGCACTGCTATTTACAGTTCTGTGTGATAAGTGATTCTGGGAGTCCTGGAGTCTAATCCATTATGTTTATGTTTTAAATGCGTTTCCCATCTAAAGCATTTGCTTCTAACCTAAGGAGGCAGAAAATAACCTTTCCTGACTGCAAGTTCCCAGCACAGAGAGATAATCCTTGCATTAGCCCAATGTTGTGGCAAAATCGTTATTTCACCACAAGAGAGCACTCCAACAATACAAGATTTTATGTTGCCTATAAGCAATTTTATGACTGCCTTATGCTCCACATGGGGCATCCACTCAGAAACCAAAGCACTTAAACAAAATTCTAGATCGATAATAATAATCATTGTAACTGTAATTTTCTACTGAAAGAGAAGCACAGCCCGCAGAACTGAGGCTACAATGCCCTAAAGTCTCACTCATGCAATGGTAGTGCAATCATGGGGGCAGTGTTCCTGCTGCAATAAACAGCTAATGCATCTCCTGCTTTCCTACTTGCAAAGCAAATACTCCGTTATTGGCACCTTGCTCCCTACTCACAGGGCTGCCGCCCTCCGAGTCATAAACAATATCCTACAGTTATCACGTGTCTTCCATCCATTCCCTGACAGCACTATGGAAGGTGACCCTACTGGGATGCTCAAGGTGGTACTGGCCTGTGCAGCAGCACATTATGAAGGGCAAATCAGGAAAAGGCACGGCTAGGATGTGAGGGGAAATTGGAATGGGAGAGTGGAAAAGGGGCTGCACAGCCAGGATTCATCCCAGGGTATGCCTCCCTGCTGCACAGTGCTGACAGATGGCAAATAAACAATTGCGTGTGTGGGGGGAGGTGAAAAGATTGGGGGCATTTTTGGATTTGTTTTTATTTTTTTACTAAATCCTCCAAAACCCACAGCCACAAGCTATTATTGGCTAGGATGGAAGGTAGAGTTGTGAGAGAGAGCGATCTTCCACTTTTAGACACCTTGCCAAAACCATGAACCAACAAGCTGCCACACTTAGAATTTCTCATGACAATTCCACCTCCAGTCACCAGCTGAGAGATTTACTGATTGTAAGTTCAGCATTTGCCCGGTGAGGGCAGAGCAGACAATCTACATGAACATAGAACGTGGAAGCAGAAGGAAATAAACAGAAGAGAATAATTTCTAGCCTGTGCACCAACCTGATCATGGGAAGAATGCTATCAAGGATCCTGCTTGGGTATGACCCTGTGCTTCCAGAAAGTCTAGGCTTTAAACTTTTAGGAAGTTCAGATACTTAGTCAGTACTGAGACTGTTGGTCATCTCTTGTGGAAGAATGAGTAAAAAGGGAGCAATATCAGTGGAAGGAAGCCAAGATTCTTGTTGCTTATCTACGTACTCTGCCTTCTATACTCTTTCAGGGATCTCTTCAACATAGAACCACTTTAACAGGAAAAATTAGTCTGGAGCAGTGTGAAATTTTTTTCAGGAAACTGAATTTCAAATTACATCTTCACCCTGAAAGCTGAGTAAGGTTTTGGAGAAAAAACCCCTTGTTTTCTCCCTTGTCTCCTTCCCTTCCAGAAGACCATTCCCCGGTGACAAACATAGGAGCCTTAAATGATGTGATTTTATTTCACAGTGAGAGAGAACAGATTAGTTGTACAGATCACACAAGGTGGTAGTATAGGGAGCCCTTGTGATGCATTGCCAGACACAAAATCCATCACTGAGCACACACTGAGTCCCTTGAGAAATGTCTACAAGGTGAAATAGAGAGGTGGCTTTTTTTCAGTCCAGACCCCACTTAGACCATAATACAGTCAAGCAACTCAACTGTAAAATTAAGTTAAACCATGTTTACAGAGGTGCTGACAGGCTTTCCAGTCATGTTAAACTAAATTTATAGAGCCAAGTTGGTTGAAGAAAGCATTTTTCGTAGCCAAGTAGACAGAGGAGGAGATTTCCTAAGGAGGAAGTCTGCATTCCCTGGTCCAGTCAATGGTCCAATACTGCTTTTGGCAATTCTCTTTGCTCAAGTGGTAAAAAGAAATGAGGATGGGACTTGGATTCCAGATGCCTACTTCAAAACACATAACAATTCAGTATATGTGGAACTTGGGTTCTAAAGTTACTTCTGATTCTTTGGAAGTCATTCCAACACACAGATTTTAGTTCCAAAAATTATAACTGTTCAATTATATTCAACAATTGTCACCAGACCTAAACTTTTCAGATTTTGACATACAGCTTCAGGCTGGATTTTCCAAGTCCTTATGCTTTGTTGTGCACAAGGCAGACAATTTTTCTTTCCTCTTTCATAAGTAATTGAAGGTAAACAGGGGGAAAATGGGGAGGAACAGGCCTACACAATGACTCACTGAGGATGATGACAGAAAATTGCTGCTGTCTGCACTAAGTGAAGGACTTAAAATAATCCATCAGAGACAAGGGCAGGCTCACTGAGCTGGCTTTGAAGAGCTGTGTCAAAGTTAAACTAGGCTTTTTTTCTCAGGTAGGTCACCTATTTCTTTACTTCACTAATAACAGTCCATCTCCGTTCACAGGGACGTGGGCACCCCTGCCTTCTTACGTTTCTAGAGAAGGATGCGACTTCTGTTTCCTCCTCTGTGACTGAATTACAGGTGCTGTCAACTCAACACCATATACAAAGACAAAACAAGCCTTGTACAACAGATAACTTGTCAATCTGAGGCAACACAGATCTGAATTTATAAAACCTCATTGGGGTTCACTTCTGAGAGCAGTCAAATACAGAGCTTGTGCAGATTCTTAAATAAACTGGGACCTCCCTTCAGCATCAATCCATTTCTCAAAAGTTTCTCTTGGAAACTTGGAATCTGTCTGAAATTTGGTATAACTATTTAAAACAAGCCCTGAAACTGAGCAAGTTTCATGTAGCTTGAGGTTATAAGCATTTGAAAGAGCTCCTGAAGTGGCTCCAGTTGTCAAATGAAGTGAGCACAAGCAGATTTTTTTCTCAAAGGATTTGCTTACCGAAATCCCACATGCTGCACACTTCTTGCCAAATCGCTGCAGAAACTTCTGCCAGAAGGGAATGCTCACAGCTGCTGATACCTACAATTGACAAAAAAACGTATCTGTACTGTGCTTACTGCCACTGTCGTCTTCAGCTGTAGAGCTCACAGACATCTTTTTGTCTAGTACATTACGGTCTGAAAGGAAGGTGAACTTGCAGATTCCTGTTTCTCCTCATCCTTTGAATGATTTTTTTTTTTTTTATTCACTATTATATATTACACACAAAAGCCATCCACAAGAGGGTTTTCCACAGTCAAACATCAGAGGCAGTGTCCTAAAATTTCCTTTTCCTAATGTAAGCCACAGCAGTTAAAGCTATACATGACACAGGCATTAAAGTTCAAACATATTGCAAATAGTCATACGTTGTGCTAATGGCTTTTGCCTCATTATCTGAACCTGACAAACAATAAGAGAATTAAGCTCTACCCCACTGTACAGGAAGAAAGCTGAAGTACAAGATATGCTTATCTTAATATATACTTAGAGTACATATCCCATACTACATTTCATGTTTATTCTTAGGAAAAACCTGTAAGAGACACAGTCGCTTACAGTCAACATTACGATTTCATATACTGTAATACTCACCTGGTAGCAGCAACAACCACTAGCAACATAGTACCAATGCACTGAAGTATTGCTACTAATGGCAGTCTTACAATTGACCTAAATTCAAATGTCATCTCATTGTTACAGTTATGTTCCACTCTTTACTGACTTTAACTCTACTGTCTCTTGTCTCTCTTCTCGGTGTTCATTACTTGCAGAGCCTTAAGACATCCAACAGTCATCCCTTGCTCTCCAACATTTTGGTTTTAAACATTGGAAAAGATCTGTCATAATGTGGGAAAGGAAGAATTAAAAAGGGGTAGAAAGGGTGGGAGGCTGCGACCAAGAAGTGGAAATGAAGTTCCCCTAAGATGGTTCCACAAAGTCTCTGTGCCAAATGGGTTAGAAATCATGCAACAGCTTCCCTGAAAATGACTGCTGCAGTATTCTATACGGTAGACAAGTTCTCTACAAAATATTTCAAAAGTGCAGCACAGGCACATCACAGTAGCTATGCAACATTAAATGTTCTGCTTGTGTTAAAAGGACTTTGGTCAGAAGGATGAAAATGGCAGTTTTCAATTAATACTACTTCTAATCATAAAGTAAATCATGCAATACAGGAGCAGTGTGTAACTGAGTTATAAGTATCACCTAAGCAAGCAGAATTCTACCTCTGCATGTCAAGAAAAAAGGTTCTGTAAAAGGATCTTTTTATCACACTGCCAATTGCTCTAGAGAGGAATCTTCATATCTCTGGATATTTTAAATATTTATCCTTGCAAGCTGCCTAGCCCAGAAGGCTCATGTGTATGAATACACAAATTAAAAAGTTGTTTAATTTTCAGCATATCAGACTGGGGAAAGGGAAAACAGAGCTAAAATTCCAGAATTCCTTTCTGGCAGCAGCTTTTGCATTTTATAGGAGCAGAAAGTGACTTACAGGTAAAAGCAACAAGGAATTAATTAAAAGATCCAAAGCATTAATTTTTTAGCAGTACAGTAGAGAACACCAGCTTTATTTCAAACAGACAATGCAAAAGATGGTGTAGCTTCTTAACAGCTCTGTCTAGACACAAAACTCTTCTTGTCTTCTGTTATTTTGTGCCAAAAACCAGTGAGAACCAGCTATCAAATAAAAATATGGGAGAAAAGTGCAACTCACCAAGATGGTCACCACCAAATACTGGAAGTGATTGCGAAGATCAGCAGCATGAGTGCAGAACAGGACAAAGTTGCTCTGCTCCAGCTGTTGAATTGAAGACATTTGGTGACCACCAAAAAAGAAAGGAAAATTAAAAAAGACAAAAATGATGTCACACTCCATACTAGCCAAACATAGTTGGTGACTGATTTGTTAAATGTAGGATTTGGGAGTCTCGTTCTTCCCTCGTTTGCAGCAATTTAAAGAAGCAATAACTCTCCTGTGTCACTGGACTAACATGCCAATAATATCGGTGCAAGCAAGAGGTAAACCCTGCACCTAATACAGCATAAAAATGACCAAAACAGGAACTGCCTTATGAGAGGATTCTGTCTAAAGGCTTTATTCCCAACGTTGCAATTGCCTTATGTTGTTGTCACAGCCACAGCTGCAGACTATTGCAAGAAATTGCCCTTCCTTTTCCATAGCAATGCCATAAATCTTTCACCAGAAGCTCTGACTCCAAAATAAGTTACTCTTCAGCTGGAATTACATTCATGCCAGCTTCCTGTAGCAAAGCAGCTAACTGCTGGCTTTGTATACAACCTTGGCTATGGAGTGTAGCTTTGGGTCAGATATCTCCATAAGTCTCAGTACTCATTGGATGGGAGGATCTAGCTGCACTGTGTCATAATGACAGATGAAGCCACTGCCACCATGCTTTTGCAGAACTCGGCAGGTCTGAACACCAGAATATGGTTCAGGCCCAGCTCCGGCAATTCTGCAGAAGTGGAATGACAGAGGAGGATTTATACTCATGCCACAGCAGCATGATCAACTCTTGCTCCTTTGTGTGCTTGTAGATTATAAGTCGCCAATCATCTGTATACAAATTAGGATACAAGTTATATCCTTTCTCCATTGACACAAAAGCCTTCCCTAGCTTGTGTCCCAGTTTACGCTGCCTTCATTTTAGATGTAGAATATCACACTCTGGGATTATGACCAATGCATCTTTACCTGTCTATTCCTTTGTTCACCAGTAATCCAGTCACTAAATTCCACAAAGCCGGTGTCCCTCCCTCCCTTGAATAACAATAGCAAGGGTGGCTCACACTGGCTGAACTGGAGCAATACAGCTTCCAGCTTCTGCCTCCCCTCACACCTTCCCTTCAGTCTGTACAAACAGAAAAATAAATCGATATGGACTGACAGAAGATCTTTTCCTCTCTGGGTGTTGTCAGCAAGTAGTTAGCTGCCAGCAACCAGCTGTGCGCTGTATCCTTACTGACTGAATGGATGCTGGGAGGATCTGGACCATAAGGGACCTTTCATCTTTCATCTTCTCCCTCTCTCTGCTGTTGCTCACAGTGCCTGCAGCTCCCAGATGTAAACAGAAGTGCTTCTGCTATTGTTTCTCCCCCTTGGGCCTTTCAGCAAGGACTGACAGATGCTGTAAAGGACAGCCTATTAACTGTGCCCAAATCCAGGCCAACGGGAAACTTCAGTGCTTCTTTGGCAAACAGACTTTCAAGCAGCCCTTCCAAGGAACTTACTAATTCACCAGGACTGCTAATGAACACAGCGCTGCTCTCTTACATGCCCTGTTCTTGCCCTCCATCCTGATATTCACTTGGCTCATGAGTCTGTTGAAAATGTGAATAGTATTTGCTTTTCAAAATAAAGCCAACTTCAACTGATACGTACAGGTTCACATTAAAATAACATATTTACCGAGTTGAACACAGCTCAAAAATCAAGCTTTAAAAAGACTGCTGGACTATGGGGAGTAAGGGTTTCTTACTGAGTGGCTTTAGGTTTTTCTACCGCTTCTCTCTATTGGAGGACGTATTGCATCTTCGTGCAAGAGCCACGTTCAACTGCAGGTCCTCGTTTGAAAATTAGCTCTATCTAGCTCTGAGACAGGTAAGACCTCCTGCCTCTGAACATCTTTCTTACTCTGACCTAATGTCTTCCATCACAAAAGACTCCGTAAGAACCAGTTCAGCCACTATCTGAGAACAGCCACCTATGCAAAGGAAAGGGGCAATGGTTTAAAGCAGAACATACTATGGAGAAGAACAGAGAGAAGAGAAAAAGCATTCTCTAAGCAACTGAAACCACAGGACACTGTAGATGGATAACATATAATGACCCAATCTGGGTCACTAGGACTAGTCCCTCACCTTTTATGGAAAAAATAAAAAGCCATCTTTAAATGGTCAGGACTTCGGTTTTGCTTCTCGTTTGAAAGAACCATCTCCAGCCACACAGGACCCCAGGCACCAAAAAAGGACTCTGGTTCCCTACTGATTTATAGGGGAAGGCACCACCCCCTAGATCACCACCGCTAGTCACCAGCCAAAGGTTATTTGCATTTTAGCTGCCACAGACTCTCCCATGCTGGGACTGGAACAAGGCCAACACACAGACTTAGAGAGTCTGAAGTTACCTGAACTGCTGTCGAGATGAGAAGAAATGAAGCTGTAAGCTTCACATATGGACCATGCTTCATGGTGAGTCCAAGCCCCTTACAAAAAGGAATTGCTCTGTCTGAATTTAAGGCATAAGGATCTAAGAGGAGCAGAACACATAAAATAACAATCTTTTCCAGAGCTGAATGTGAAATAATTATTATTAAATCTAGGCATATTTAAATATATCTTACCATCTTTTTCCTTTACTCCAAGAAAAAGAATGACAATTCCAAGAAGATACACACCTCCTATGACCCCTGCTGCAATCATATAAACTTTTGCCTTTGAAAAGAAAAAAAGACATATTTGAAATTGTGACAGGGGAATGACAAGTCACTATGAAAATTTCAGTCTCTTTCTGGTGAGTCATCTGCAAATGAAGAAATGCCTGTCTACATACAGCCAACTGTCTGTCTTTTACGTCTCTGAAAAATATTCACTTCTGCAGTTCACTTATAAACAACACCTACTTTAGGATAAATCCAGGGCGTGTAAGTATATATTTCTTGCAAAAAAAAGAAACTGTGAACAAAAGGGCTACTGTGCTGGCAACCTGAATGTTTTAAAAATTTGCTTATGTTGAGACTAGCTATAGACATACACAGTCATCTATCAAAAACATGCAGCATCTGTAGAGTGAGTCTAATTTTTAGTAAATCCAGTTGATCTAGCTACACAGACTGCAATCTGTATCTTCATGCTGGGTGGGAAAGGCCTCAGTACTGATGTAAACATTACTACAGTAACTGCATTTATACATAATGATAATAAAAACTTCCTTTAGGCTCTAATGAATTTCAGAAATTACACTTTCATGCCAATGTTTTGAGAATATGGTAGCTTGCATGCTCACTTTCCCAGTTACTTAGTGAAATACTCAAGCAAAATCAGAAATCTTTGCTCCCTATTAGCCAGGGGACAAAGTGTGCAAGGATGCCTCCCACACCATCAGATCACATTTATTGTTTCTAACTCTGATTACACTGACTCTGGAATAAAGCTTTAAAAAATTATTTTGTTTTAGTATTCCATAATAATTTATTTTATTCTGTGTTATCAAAGATAAAATAAGTGCTGGTTATAGAGCTTTATGACACAATGATTATTTGATAGGAAAATTGAATTCCAAATTACAAGTTTTATGTTGCAAATGAAATGATTATAAATCTAGGAAGCAGTTGGTAAATAAGCATGCAATTACAAGAATGTACTCCCAGATATAAAGTCACTTAGTATAGATACAAAAGTAGTCAGATGAACCATGTAAGTATAGACAATCTTCAAGACAACAGCTTTTGTTAAGATATTTACATTTCAGAAGGAGACATGGTGAAATAAAGGAATGCAGGACTACTCTATTTGGGATAAAGGTTTGGGTTTTTTCATATCAGAGCTATAAATTAAGTCACAGAGTACTTTTATATTATCGGTTATGGCTTGCACAGACTACACACTGCAGTGCTGTAGGTACCTGAAACCACTTAAATGAGGTAATTTCAGCCTCAAAAGCAGCCTAGCTAGGAGAGAAGGGGCTGAAAAAAAGAATAGGACTCCATTATGAATTTTATATTTTGTGTCTGTTTTTTTAATTTGCTTGAAGCAATTGAATTAAATGCTTTCTTTCACAGGTCATTGTGAAGTGTAATTTGAGCTTAAACTACCAAGGATATTCATGGTAGGCCAAATACGATTCTCTGACCCTAAACCAAACTTATTAGCCCATCTACGAACTATATCAATATCCATGCTTGGTTTTCAGTAGGAAAGATCCACTCCTAAGCTTACAGTAACAACTTCAGGAGAACTTAGAAATAACCATTTCTTCTACTTCCTTTCTTTAATAATGAGCAAAATAACATCAGTCATTCGCTAGGTTTTCTTTTAAACTAGGTGTGCTCTTGAGCAGCTAAGAATTAGTCCTCATGACAAAAAGGGTCAGGGTCATACTCCTGAATGGCACTAAAAGAAACAGTCAAGATTTGGCCGCTTCTAAATATTTTTTTTTAGACTGATGGAGGTACTTCAGGTTCATACACCTTAGTCCTGCCTCAACTTATAAGTCAATGTCCATCAGTCACACAACCAAAATTCAAGATCCAATGTCTCCCGTTGATCATGCAGTTAGGTGCATATTCTGTTGTGCGTGGTGTGAACAAAAGGCAAGTGTTCTGTCATGTGATGTGAGCAGCTCCCCAGCGTGGCTCGGTGGCCGTGCATGCTCCTATAATCCAACCAAATTGATGCCAGGTTATGTGAATGGCAAAAAATTCTGGTCCTCACAAAACAGGGTAGCAGGGAGTGAGGTGGGTTGCCAGAGCAGTTCATTCAGACTATGGCCTCTGCCCAGGCCTGAGGGCTCTTCGGAGAAAACAGCAGGAAAGAACAAGGAGTGAACAGAACCTTACCCATGAAAAACAGTTGGACACCATAAACCAGACCGTTCTCAACCATGCGATACTACTCATCTACAAAACCTGAGAAGGTGACACACAAAACAGTGGAAGAAGAAAAAAAACAAAGACCAAAACAAATAAACAGGAAATCCTCACAAAAAATGAGCACATGGCTGCTTGTAAATAAGGAAGTGAAATGAGGAAGGTAATATCTTTAATTAAATCAACCCATATAGTTGGGGGGAAAAAAAAAAAAGTTTCCAGTCACACTGTGACTTCTTCAGATCTGAAAAATGTTTGTGTGCCTTAAAGCTTTTCCATTGTTTCCCAGTGTTAGTAGCTAGTTTAATGAAAGATATTACTTCTGTCTACAAACTCTGGCTACTTTAGGCTATGTATCTTTGCTATTTTTTCAAAATTGGAAACTACTTGACATTCAACTCATTGTGAAGCTTCTTTTTCCATCTCCCTCCTACCTCAGAAAGGACAGGAAAGCACATGTGGTTAGACAGAAAGGAAATAAATCAAGATCATGTATTTTTTTTCCTTTAAAGCCATTTGAGAGATTTGAAAGTGGAAGCTGGTGATTATGGCATAAAGCAGATTCGGAGAAGGAATCTGCTGTGCAATGAAATTCAGCTTGCTCCACAACTTTTCAAGCTACTCCTCTTGACAATTCACAGAGCTGTAATAGCACAGTAGTTTTCACCATCAAGCCATTGTCTTATAAGCTAAAAAGGAAGACAGGGTGATGTTCTGTGTCTTGTTAAAATATGCACTAGAAGCTACCTAACACGCAGCTTCAAAAATGCTTTAATCAGCTATAAAATGGCATGGCCACTTACAGAGGCAGCCCAGCTCTCCCCAGGCAGTTTCCCAGATCAGCTCTCTGAGAAGCCTTAAAATGACCTGTGCCAAAAAGCAAGGATCGGGTAGCACAGAGGCAGAGAATAGTGTTTGGGAGTGGGGGGAGGCAAGGCTTGGTCCCCTTCCTGGACTACCAGTGCTGGCGCCAGGGTATGCGAATTCAAAGCATGCATAGAAACATGCCTTTAGCTTGTGATTTTACTGAAGAGTGGTAATAGGAACTATTTGACTACAATAAGCAGAGCACGAATACATACATCCTGATTTGCACCAAGCACCTGAGATTAGGCTCAGGTCAAGGAATCTTCTTCCCAGGGAATTTTATATATCAGTTAGTACATGCATTGACAGAGAAATAGATGAAAACATGAAAAGAAAGACTGAATCTAGCAATTGGTAAAATGGAACCAACAAACTGCTGATTTCACAAGTGACATAGGAAAAAAAAACACTACACAAGGCAATTGTTTGATTCAAGGCCCATTTCAAGACCACTGGAAACAACGGAAGACTATCAAATTGTGTTCACTGAGGTTTGGATCAGGTTTTAGGATTTCCTCCCAGATATAAAACCTTCTCTGTCTCTCAACAAATAGGAAACTGAAGCATGAAGAGATTAAATTACTTGTGCAGGATTACAGGAAAAATCTGCTGTGGAAAATGAAATAAACAAGAATGGATCTCTAGGTTCATTCCACGTGTTAACCACTGAGCCCTGCTCCCACTGCCTGTTACCAACCCTTTACTTTCAACAGTGCTTTGTACCTTCACAAGAATACAGATCCCAAGTAGGCCTTACAGTTTCATTCACATAACAGCCATTAATCTTTACAGGAGATCCCTAGTGATAACCACTTTGAAAAGCAGTGTTGCTGAACTGAAAGATCCTGCTATAGCCACCATTTTTTCATAGAATCATAGAATTATGTGGGTTGGACGGGACCTTTAAAGTTCGTCTAATTCCAACCCCCCTGCCATGGGCAGGAACATCTTTCACTAGATCAGGTTGCTCAGAGCCCCGTCCAACCTGGCCTTGAACACTTCCAGGGATGGGGCATCCACAGCTGCTCTGGGCAACCTGTTCCAGTGCCTCACCACCCTCATTGTAAAAAATCTCTTCCTTATATCTAATCTAAATCTACCCTCTTTCAGTTTAGAACCATTGTCCCTTGTCTTGTCACTACAGGCCTTGGTAAAAAGTCTCTCTCCATCTTTGTTACAAGCCCCCTTTATCTATTGAAAGGCCATAATAAGGTCTCCCCAGAGCCTTCTATTCTCCAGGCTGAACACTCCCAACTCTCTCAGCCATTCTTCATAGGAGAGGTGTTCCAACCCTCTGACCATTTTTGTGGCCTCCTCTGGACCTGCTCTAACAGGTCCATACCTTTCTTGTGCTGGGCACCCCAGAACTGGATGCAGTTTTCCTGGCGGGGTAAAGTAAGCTTTTCTTACTAAGGTTCTATTTTAAACTGTAAATCAGCCCCGAGTGGAAACAAAGGATGGCCATATACCTCCTAGGTACTTTACAGTTTGGCACCTCCATTCCTGGAGGTGTTGGTTGACAGCCACCTGAACATGAGCCAGCAGTGTGCTCAGGTGGCCAAGAGGGCCAATGGCATCCTGGCTTGTATCAGGAATAGTGTGGCCAGCAGGACCAGGGAGGTGATAGTGCCCCTGTACTCGGCACTGGTGAGGCCGCACCTCGAGTCCTGTGTTCAGTTTTGGGCCCCTCACTCCAAGAAGGACATGGAGGTGCTGGAGCGTGTCCAGAGAAGGGCAATGAAGCTGGTGAAGGGTCTGGAGCACAAATCTTGTGAGGAGCGGCTGAGGGAGCTGGGGTTGTTTAGTTTGGAGAAGAGGAGGCTGAGGAGAGACCTTATTGCTCTCTACAGCTACCTGAAAGGAGGTTGTAGCGAGGTGGGGGTCGGTCTCTTCTCCCAAGTAACGAGTGATAGGACGAGAGGAAACGGCCTTAAGCTGCGCCAGGGGAGGTTTAGGTTGGATATTAGGAAAAACTTCTTCACCGAAAGGGTAGTCGGGCATTGGAACAGGCTGCCGAGGGAAGTGGTTGAGTCTCCATCCCTGGAGGCATTTAAAAGATGGGTAGCTGTGGTGCTTGAAGACATGGTATAGATGGACTTGGCAGTGATAGGTTAATGGTTGGACTCGATGATCTTAAGGGTCTTTTCCAACCTTAACGATTCTACGATTCTATGATTCTATGATCTTCAGCAAAGCTCCTCAGTGTAATTCTGCTGAGAAGTGGTTGCAAAGACAACAGACGGGAAGCCTTGTTTGCAACAAGGTCATTGTCTCAGCGCCAGCGTTACTGATTTCAAGGAAGTCATGTTCACGTTCATCCAGCTGGATGATATGACATGGTATTACAGAACCACCCCCCACCTCCCTAAGAGATTTTAGTGTGCTCCCATAGACACTTACTTGATGAGACAGGGGATCTGAGGGGTCTGGGAAGCTGGGAGTGTCATGCCAGGAGTCGGTTGTGTTTACCGGGGGATTCACAATGCAGTGATGAGAGACATGAGCACTGGCCACAATCTGCCCCTGAAGTGCAGCTCCAATCAAGGTCCCAAGCACTTCCATGGTCATTCCTAAAGAAGGAAGCACAAATGTGCGCTGAGGATGAAATCTCGATACCTCCACTGTCTGCAAGCTTGCTCATTTGTCTCACTGAAGAGAAACCTCACCAAACCATTTCCTTTCACAGGGAACAAGCAGAAAAAGCAATACCAAGAACAGCAGAACTGGAAGGTCAGTAATAGAACAGTTTCAAGGAAAGACAGTTTTGCTATCTATTTTCTGATCAGCTCTTAGAAGCCTCCATGGAAGAGCCTCTTTTATACAAGCTGCATGATGGAAGCGGCTGAGATGAAGAGCCACAAGGAGATAACATAGAAACCTTTCATCTTGAGGACCAGAGAGGAACTACAGTTTAAATGTTGAATGACATTTTTCCAAAGCAGGACTAGGAGCCATAACATCAGACTTTTCATCTCAAGCTTGACAGTAACTTGTGAAACATTTTTCGAGCCACTTATCTGATCAGACCTCTAGGTTCTCCAACTGTAAAATAAAACGATACTTACTTCAGGCTTATGTTAGAAAGAATAAAGATGCAAAGCTCTTCGAAACAGCAGATGCTGTTCTTAACTGCCTAAGGCCACAGTCAGGCCGAACTAGCTACCTCAGCCTCAGAGAATGATTCAGATCACTAACACTCCAAGTACCATCAGAACAAGGGATCATCTGAAAAAAACAACCAAAGCCTCCATTTGGGAAAGCAAAGATCTAACCATGAGCATCCAGCTCATGCTTCATGTACTCAAAATCAGTCAACAAGGCAGCTAGTGGTTACAGCTCTGTCACAGGCGAGGGGTCAGTAATCTGGGTTCCAGACCCTTCTCACCTTGAGGGATTTCCAGCCTACCACTCCTGTTTCCACGCAATATGGCCATGGCAGGGACATAAACTGAATGCCTGTCCTAGCTCCAGAGGCTATTTACACATTTTGCATAAAGATCCATGGGGCTGAATATGTGAACAGATTAGGAACAGGGACCAAGACTCCCTGTTTATGAGGAAACGCTCTTCTCATTGAGCTAAACATCGGGCTTTTTTTCTACTTATTCTCTCTCAGTGGCCCCAGGAGTGCCATGTTCCTTTCTCAGAAGCACCATGGGGGATTTTGAAGGGCCCCTTCCAGAGCAGGTTGTGCCCTGGTGGTTATCATACTCTCCTGGGAAGTGACAGGTGTTTCAAAAGCTCCTAGGTTCAGGTTTATTCAAGTTCTCTGCTGTGTAACAGCCTTCTTAGGTGGCCTTGAACACATGCCTTTTTGTGTATCCTTGTAAAAGGATAAAAGTACTTCTCCACCTAACGGGAGGGTAATGCACACAGACTGCGAGGGGTTCAGGTAGTGCAGTAGTGACGGTTGTATGTAGCTATGGAAGATCAAGTAAGGAAAAGGAAAGAGACGCTCCCTAGGAGACTTGGATCATTTAAGCCATTGTTAGTATGTTCCCAAACAGAGAATGCTTCTGAACGGAAAATTTGAGGCTTCACGTAACATTAATTTAAACCAATGGGGGTTAAAAAAACCCCACCCTTCTTCCCCAAACTTCACATCCAATCTCACTAGCAATTCTGTCCATACACACAAAAATGCTGGCCGATGGTGGAAATCCTAACCTCAACCTGATCTGAAGTGTTTGGCCACAAACTAGTCTCAGATGGGCCTTGCAGAGCTTCCAAACTGTTGACTGCTCAGTGCAAAGGCAATGCACCTGAAGTACACTTTTTATTCAAAATACCACCTACACATTTATAACCTTTATCTAGGGCTCTACGTCTGCATTTTACCAAGCACTTGCATAGAATTAAGCTCAGAAGCATCATTATCGGCAACAGAAATACAACCATTGTGAAACCTCATTTTCTAAGTAGCAGCAAGAGCTGAGAAACAGGCAGATTTCAAAGTTCTTGTGTGCTCAGAATTTATGATGTATTACTTTCCACCTTAGCTGGGAAAACTGATCTTTCAGAAAGCAGATCATCCTTGAAATAAGTTATATTTTGGCCAGAATGTAAGTAGGATTTATGTTAAAGGAACTTTGGAATCCAGTATTTCTACCATGCATTTATAGTAAAGAGCAGGACAAAACTTAAAATAAGCAGTTCTGCTTGTCTCCGGTAGAGGGTAATGGATCCTCTGATCCCAACCTTTTTTTTTTTAAAGCACACTTTATATTACACAGCTGTTTTTCTTTAAACAGTTGAAGAAATGCCTGAACAACCAACTGCATCCAAGAAAGTCTATCAACAAGAAGAATTCTCTATGAAACCCCGAAAGGCAAAAGTGTTTAAGTAAAACAGTTGCTTAAAAAAAAAAAAAAAAGATAAAAAAAAAAAGATTCTCACATAATCATAACTATTACAAGAAAACTTGGCTCCAGACAAATATAATTTCAAAATATACAAAAATACAAACATTTGAAATATCAAAACTATGGTTCATTCCACCACCCTAACTTGGCTTAGGAGAACAGCTGTACACTGAAAAGTTAAATCCTTTCTGAACAATAAAATGACACTATGTATGTATAACACCTCTCAGCCATGGAGTTCAACAGCTTTTATGAGCACAAATTTCACATGCCTGTGAAGCCTTGCATGGGACTAGCAGATAGGAAAGCACATTCATTTGGATCACAGCCTCTGAAGACATAAAACCAGACAATAGAAAACACTAGGTACATGGATTTAGTTAGAATTTAGGCCAGATGACTCAGAATACAGTCAGTGCCAAAGAATATAACACAACTGGAATCTCCTGCTGTTTAGTTCTGTCCTATGACTGCTAGCCCAGACTTTCTCTTGAGATAGTTGATGATAATGCAAATTACAACTGTTCCATGTGGCCGGAAAGGGATTGGGTTGCTCAGGGGATATTGTATCTAGAACTTCTGACATGATTTTTTTTTTAGCACTTCTGGCCATTTCATTGTGCCTCTATGGTCTAGTTTTCAACATACTCAAGCAAGTATGTTGAGGGTTAGAAGGACTAATGGAAGAGAAAAGGGCTCTTGCCAGGAAGAGAAAACAGCTGCAACAAAAGAATTACAAGTTATTCAAAAGCAACACTGAAGGACAAGTTAAGACACAGAAAAGTCTTTCATGTGACATTTGAGCACTCTTTTCTCTTTACCTTGCTTAACGCTGGTGGCCGTGAGAGACAGCAGTTAAATAATAAAGAAGGCATGAAAACAGAGCTGAAGAAAGTAGGAAGAAAAGAAACTGTTCTTACATTCAATTTATGATCTACCGAGGAAATACTGAAAAGCTTTTCATTGCACTTTTTTCGTCCTATCAATTTGCTTCAAAGCAAAATCTTTGTCTTGTTCTGATTGTTGAAGAGCCAGAGATATGATCTGGAAGCCCTCATTCTTTTAACTAATACAGTCAGAGTGCTAGTTATATTACAGGAAGATCTGTCCTTAAACTACCTGGTATATGTTAGAATTAAACACACACAGATGAAATAAAAAGAGTGATTTCAGTTGCTGTGAACATGCATACAAATTACTCTCCTTTTTTGGTGGGGTTAACTGTCTTGGTTCTATCAGTTCTAGAAATTTTTTTAGAGCAAACAGCTTGGAGATTTGAATTTATGACATGAAACACATAAACCTAAAGAAATACAAACAAACAAACAAAAGAAAATACTCAAAATTACTTTCAGGCTTTCTTTAATCCAATGTTGAAGAAGATCAGCACTTTGGTTTTCCCCCTACAAATCACCTTTAAATGAAATCATTATTCCCTATCCTGGCTTGGGCAAGAGCAGTTTTTATTGTTTTGTCTGGCTATCAATAAACCGAAAGGAGTTTATAGCTAATCAGATAATTTGAGACAATAGAACATTAATGCCTCCTATTTAGCTAGAAAAATGGAAGCATTTACGAGACAAAATATTTTTCATCAGATATTAAAAATCTCATATAAAAGTCCAGTTTAGGGACACAAACCATTAGGAACTTCCTATAGATAGAGAATGATTTTAAATAAAACTCAGCCTTAATCCACATGAGAAAGCCCAGATCACACTCACGGTATGCCGTTGCAGAATCTCTCTCCTTCTGGTCTGTGCTGAGAAACATGGTGAGGGCAGAATATGGTACTTGGAATAACTATGCAAAGAAAGAACATCACTTAGGAAATGTCAGGGTAAACGCTGTATTCCTTTGATATCCAGGAAAATGGTTTAATGCAACCTTGGAATTCACTTATTTAGAACACTGCATTTTTTAGCACAAAGACCTGTCTTTTCTTTCCGATTTGTAAAGCATATAAGAGTAAAAAAGTATCTTTCATAATACAAATAATAAATAATAAATTACCAAGAGACTTTACCTTAATGCTGTGCTCCTTCAGCTCCCTTGGGAACACGTCCTTCATAGCTAGGCTATAAAGCATCTAGTTTTCTTTGCACTAGGAGACTATCATGTTTCTAGCTTGAGCTAACTAACAGGAAGCAAAGCCATAATAAGGACAATACAATTTTCCACTTTATTCAAGCCAGAAGACTGTATAAATCCCCCAAATATTTCAAATATCTGTCTCACTATGTAATTCCAGGAGATAATTGTGAAAACTACTTTGTCTTCAGCACCATTTTGCCACACACTCCTTAATTTGAGTTAAGAATAGATAGAAACACCCAATTGTTATTTCCATGCACTGACAAAAAGGTAGATAAGGAGCGTTGCTTGTTTGTTTTTACAGCACTGTATCTAGCATGCAATTGATACCTTGCTGTAAAATCTTGGTGGAAACAATGCAGTGGCAATATTTATTGCGATGCTGGGTAAATGAGCCCCACTTTTACTGCAGGAGAGGCTTATCTCCAGTAGTACTTCATTGAAAATAACTATTGAACATTAAAGGCTTCACCTTTTGGATGGTCATGATGTGAATGGGACCCTGTCCTCATAGCGTTGAACTAAAATAAAGATCACTTCTGACATGGTTTAACCCCAGCCGGCAGCTAAGCCCCACACAGCCGCTCGCTCGCTCCCCCCCAGTGCGTTGGGGGAGAGAATTGGAAGGGTAAAAGTGAGAAAACTCATGGGTTGCGATAAAGACAGTTTAATAGGGAAAGCAAAAGCTGCGCACGCAAGCACAGCAAAGCAAGGAATTCATTCACTGCTTCCCATCAGCAGGCAGGTGTTCAGCCATCCCCAGGAAAGCAGGGCTCCATCACACGTGACGGTTACTTGGGAAGACAAAACGCCATCACTCCAAACATCCCCCCCTTCCTTCTTCCTCCCCCAGCTCTATATGCTGAGCATGATGTCATATGGTACGGAATATCCCTTTGGTCAGTTGGGGTCAGCTGTCCCAGCTGTGTCCCCTCCCAACCCCCTGTGCACCCCCAGCCTGCTCGCTGGTGGGGTGGGGTGAGGAGCAGTAAAGGCCTTGACTCTGTGTAAGCACTGCTCAGCAGTAACTAAAAAAATCCCTGTGTTATCAATATTGTTTCCAGCACAAATCCAAAACATAGCCCCATACTAGCCACTGTGAAGAAAATTAACTCTACCCCAGCCAAAACCAGCACAACTTCTAAAATCTTGGAACAACATACAGGCCAAACTCTCAGACTTCTGTGAAGTGGAAGCGGGACATGAATTTGCTTGAACGATAAAGTTCTCTGTGGTGTTTCCACCACCACAGAGATCTGTAGCCAGGCAAACCAAGTCTCACAGTCTGCATCCTACTCTGTTCGTACAAAATGCATTTCTGTTCACCTCCATCAAACATGGCAAGTATATACATTTTCAAAGCTCTGCCATAGAAAAGCTGTGTTTTTCCTTCAAAAGAGAGAGGGAAGAAAATTATTTAAAGCCATTATGAACGTCTTCTGGACCATCTTTCTCCAAAAGAAAAAAAGGACCTAGGGAAACATTCCAGCTTAACACAGGAATACAGAATTCCCAGGTCCAACAGATCTGTAAACAGGAGAAAAGCCAAAGTCAAACAAGAAACACAAACATTTTAAATGTCTGGGAACTGCTTTTTCAAAACAGGATCCAGTGAACTTCAATCAGCCAGGATACACCCTGCCAAATTGCAATGCAGCTGTCTCACTTCCAGCCATAATCTGCTGTGTGATACTGCTTTGCAGGGAAGATACCTTGTTTCACCTTGACATTGGCTACAAGGCAAAATGGGGTGATGCAACCCCTACGTGTACAGTGTGGAACGTGTCAGAGAAGTTCTTTGGGATCCACTGAAATGATGGCTTCTGCATAAATATTGCAAGTTCGGGCTGTATTAAAAAATTCATGTGCTCAAACTCTTCTATCCAGGCATAAATATCATGATGACTACTATCAGTACTATTTCAGCTCTGGTACCCTGACACTTCATTGCCTTCTAGCTTGAGTCAACACACCCAGAACTGGAGCCATAAACCTATCCTAATCTGCTCCTGAAAATAGAAGTTATGACACGCTAGATGTCTAACTGGAATTAGGAATCCAGATATCTCTGTAGTTCTATACATGAGTTCTATACATGAGAGTATACTCTGTCTCTCTGAGTTGAGTATTTAGGGTGCTGCCAGTGAAAGCGACTGGAGGTAATCTGTCTGAATTAGCAGGTCATTTGCCAGAGAAAGCATTAGCATAAACCATCAACCAGCAGAGAGTTTGATAAAAGGACATCTGCCTATCCCTTAAACTCACTAGAAGTTGAAACCAAATGTAAAGTGTTGTTAAATGTCAGTTTGCTAAATCTGAATGCATGAACATAGACAGAAAACGAGTTACTGCTGAGAACATGATGACCTGTAACCTACTCACTGTGGTCAGTGCTTGGAAAAGGCAGTAGAAAATCAGGTACCACGCAACTCTTCCCGATACAAAAGGAGGCAGGTACCACATAAAAAAATAGGACACTACTGTGAAGGGTGTACATGCCAGCATCCTGCAAAGAAGATTAACACAAGTCAACAATCTCAACGTAATGATAGCAAAGCACATGAAATTTTCCTGCTAATAATCAATGTAATGCAATTAATTTTATGTGGAGTTTTTCTAACTACAATAATGCCATGTTTTAAGTATTAAACATTAGCATGCATTAAATGCACAGATTAATATAAAATGTATACTGTTATACTAGTACTTCTATAAAATGGAAAAAAACAGCAAATCTGAAGGAAGAGAGTTATACTTAAGTTAATATCCCACTCAGAACAGACACAATTTCCTTGCACATGCACTATAACAACATACCTATATTGGCATTCCTTAGTACATGTCTCAGACTACACATTTATTAGAAAGAACCACTGAAAACTAAGCTCTGTTGTCACATGTCTTTGCATACGTCAGCAATTTTTACATGAGCCTACTTATTACCAAGGATTCCCTCTTCCAATTTTAATGCCTTCAGTTTTTCTCTCAACTTAGCCTCCTCATTGCTACTTCAAATAAGTGCAAATACGTTGATACACTTAAAAATGCTGAAAACAGCACAAAATATAATGGACAGACCACTGCAAAAGTTCCTACAGTCTGTATCTACTTGGGTATATGATAATTTGCTTCATTTAACAGCAAAACTCCTTATCACTTCAAATACAAAAGGATCATCTTCCGGTGAGGAAGGTGGCTTAAAAAAAAGAACCACAGAAACTTAAATTCCAGACATTGCCATTAACCAGCAATTAATTACATTAGCCTAAAAATTATTTCAGGCAAACAATACCCATCAAACTCCATGATACAGAAGAAGTGGTCAGATGCTATTATTTCCCAAAAGTCTGAGTTGCAGCAGCAGCAGGGCTCTCTGGTATTCTTGTAAATCAGACATTAAACAATGCAATTAGATGACCAAGATCCCAACAAAAAATATCCAAACACATAAAAGAGAAAACAGATTAATCCCTTCACAACAGCACTACTGACATTGGGGGTCAGCTGATTATTTTGCAGTCGTGAACTGAAAACCTGGAATACAAAAGAGTAATGTGGGTAAATAGTTTAGTAAAACAATGGCTTTCCCACACTGCTCTTTGGGATGGACAGCATCACTGGGAGCTGAGCATTTACAAGGAAAGTGCCAGGTTCTGGTATTCTCTATCCCTCCAGTCCCCAGGCCACAGTTGACCCACAGCTGGTCAGCAATGGAAAACACAAACAAGGGTAAAACCCTGACACATCTCTGGGCATCCACCTTCCTCTCCAAAAGTGTGAGCTCTTCCAAGACTGGTGTCCAGAGTCACCACAGTAAAATATTTTCATAGTCAATTTTTCATGCAACTTTTCAGCAATAACCCTCTCGGTATTCTTCCCCCCTTCCATCCTCTTTCCACATTTTCCTTTCCTCATTAATGTCAGTGAGTTTTCAGAGCCTTGCAGAAGTTGCTGAATATCCGATTGCCTACCATTATCTCCTTTGACAAAATATTTGACCAGGTTTGTGTATTTCAAGTCAATGTCTGCTTATGCCTTTTAAACACATTACGTAAAAGAGATCAATAGTGATTGATGACTTCTTGCTGTATTGAGTACAGTATTAAGCTATAGTTAAACATTCACCTTCTTTACTAATGTTCTTCCTGTGCTGGCAAGCTTTTCTGACTGAGCCAATTCCATTGCTTCACTCTAGATACTTAAGAAGTCAGAATAATTTCAAAATACTAAAGTATTTTTAAGCTAATGGAAGACCCATTTTTTGCTTTGTATAAATAAAGTCTGACCTCCAAAGTGTAGGAACAAAATCCCCATGAAAAGAATTACCATTACCAAAAAAACCCAGACAAAATCCTTCTGGAAAGAAAGCAGCTGTTTGATGAATGCATATTAAAGGCCGGGTTAGATAAGCACTTTTCCTGTAAGAAGTGCAAGTTGTACAGTGGTTGGTTTACAGTGCAAAGGGCTGGTAAGTTCATGCTTGTGCTAGGATGGGAGTTATTCTAACATCAATTTAACACTAAACACATGTATTTGCAGTATTTTCAGAGAACTGAAAAAAAAATGCATCAGAATACATCTAATGGCATTTGTATAAAAATGTCATTATTTTCTTTTTTAATAACTTTGTTACTCAGATAATTCCGTGCTCATTGAAAAGCGCTCCATTTACCTGGCCACAAACCAAATCCTGAAAAGAGAAACAGCAGCAAGCTCCTCTTTTCCCATGGGGCTCTTGACAAAAAGCTTAACTTTGACCTGAAGGCCCTGTTCCTGCTGGGGCCGAGAGCAGCTGATCTCAGCCTTCTTCCTTGTACTTGCCTTCTATTTTTTGTCAGATATAAGCTGCCCACAGGCAAGTTTCTGTAGCCCTAAAACCCCCCAACAGTAAGAGAATCACCAGCTAAAAAACTGGGCTTATTTTCCATGAAAATTCAACTTCTTTGCTCAGGGTACCACATTTACTCTTAGATTTTTGTTGTGAATCAAGTTTAGGGGCTATATTAATTCAAAATATCTTATAATACATCCTTATAAAGCATGACATAGAGCAGTGATGAAAAACTCCTTATTTCACAAACTACTCGGTCTCCCCTTGACTTCCAAAGTATAAAAAACCCAACAAATAAATGCCCTGTGGCATAGGTGAGCTTGGGTTCCTCTAACATGGACTAATCCTTTCCAATTTTCTTGCTTCACACCTGTCAATCTCCTTCCTATACAAGCAACATTCATTCTTCTAACCTCTCCTGGACATCGCATGTACAAGTGTACTAGCTAGAGTGCATACAAGAGATAAGTATGTCACAGTGAAACATCACACTGTCCCTTTAGAAATGCTGATTTTATATATGTAGAATGAATACAATCACTGTTGTCTGGGAAACAGGCAAAGAAAAATGAGTCTAATTCAATGAGGTGACTGTATGATCACAACACACACGCATACAATATTCATATATATATATATATGTAAATATACGTACACATTTATGCTTACCAAGGCATGAGCCGGCCAATTTTTGTCCATCTACTTTTGCTAATAAAAAAGCCAGCAACAGGATCAGTAACTGCACCTGAGGCTTTGCCAATGAACAGTACCAGAGAGGCATGAAACGGAGTAATCTGAAAGTACAGACAGAATTCTGTAAACAAGAGCCATTGTTTCACAATACAATGAAACAGCATAAAGCAACTTTCCAGAAAAAAAACTCAGTGTTTTAAAGAATAATGATAGTCCATTTACAAAACATGTCTGCTGCTGTCATAGAAATTACTATTGGTTACCCATAGCAAACAAATGAGACATTGAGACAGGCACCATGCAAGAAGGGATTAGAGGGGAAAAGTGCAAGGAAAGACAGATTATTAACGTGTTTAGAACTAGGAAAATGAGTCAGAGAGTCCAATAGTAGACTAAAGTCCTTGTTTTAGTCATAAAACCTGACAGAGTCCCTCTGTCATTATCCCCTCGCTTTGTTCCCCACACAGCCCCATTTCCCCATATCTTCATCTTGATCTGATCTAGAAAAAAAGCAGAGGGAGGTGTTTACATGCATTCATGTTTTTTCATCCCCTGAGATTACCAACAAGGCTGCCAACTGGTGGCACGTGGCTGCGGAAGAGGCTGTAGCACAGCAGACTTTATCCACTCAGAACTGAACTGGGACAACTGAACTGCATAAGGAACATCTGTTCAAATCAAAGTTCCCAGCACATGTCCAACAAATCTCACCTGAAAAATGTTCATGGATTGCATAAGAAAAGAACCTTTGATAAGAAAAACCTTTGAAGTTAGCCCAGGAGGACCATACTTAAGTGCCTATTTAGAAATACAGTTTATCCCAGGCAACGTAGTTATTTTTCACATATATCTGTAAAGAGCTTAGGAATTCATATCACACAATGGTTAAAAAAGGTGGGGGGAGAAAGAGAGAGCGAGAGACTGCTGAAATAGCCTACAGGGCTTAAACAGCAGCAGCAAACAGAACTCCTTCACCTATATGCTTCTTCATGCTATCAGTGTTCCAACCCAGCAGGAAGCCTGGCGAACGCAGCTGATACAACACCAAGCCTGAGCTACTATTCCCTGCTTTTCTGCAAGCTTACTGCCTCCTAGGCAGCATCCCACGGCTTGCAGCTGGTGCAGGTCCCCTGCCTGCAGCATTTGCTGTGGGTATTCCCTCAGAGGTGAAAGAAAGAAGCAATAATCTCTGAGATGTCCTGGATGACCTTTGTAAAAGGCAGATGTGATGCATTTTTGTAATCACACCTGTTAAATTTTAGCCCAAATTAGGTGAAATTGTCTCCAGCAGGTAATGACAGCGGCTCTCCAAGCATCCTATTGCTGCACTGTAGAATAAGACTGGGATGAGTATTGGGCTGTGTCCCACAGCAGTTTGCTGACATTCACCTCATCCACCTTTGCTAACTGGTACCCTCCCACAGGTAGGGGGGCAAGAAACCCAGCAGCTCTGAGGAAGGCTTGCCATCGGGGCTGCACTTGAACTACTCACAAGTCACTACTGCTTCTCAAGAGACAGGTCAGCCAAAACAAGTACAAAACAGCAGTCAGAAAGATACAGGGGTTGAAATACGGGAGTGATGAGGGACACAGAGACAGAAAGCTTCATATTAGGTGGGTTTTGCATTGGTATTTTGTTCAGATAATGTGAATAGACAGAAAGGAAGTGGATACTACATAAACAGAAGTAGAAAAAAGCCTTGAGGAAAATTAAACCCTCTCTTACATTAAGAGTGGAGTCTGCATAGTCACCCTGTCTTCATCATCAGTAGGGGCTTATACATCCCTTGGCTGCATTTTCTTAGCCCCTAAATCTAGACAGTGTCTGTCAGCACCAATGCCAGAAACTTCCCGGTGTTAATAAAATACAAAATATGCTAAATTTGCCCATCTCAAAACGAATAAAGACCAGGATCCTATTATCAGAGGGTTTGGTGTTTTCTAGTAATTTGTGGTGGTTTGGAGTTACATTTATATGTCTGTAGTTTACACGGGTAATTTACGTGGAACATGGAATTCAAAAGGAATTACAGAAAGTAATACAAATGTAATTTTCTTAGAAAGGATCCAGATTATGTATGAAAGATTACACCTAGTGAGTTTCCCAATCTCTCAAAGAGCTAAAACAGTTCTGCCCTCTAAGTGGGCAAGAATTAAATCCAGGTAGTGACTATAAAATTACATGCTCTCCCCTGAAAATGTGTGGAAAAAACCACAGGAATTCAGAGCTGTTTATCAGGCCTTGAAATAAATCCTGTCCCTGCAGGATTACTTCAGAGAACAAACTAAACCATCAAGGAACAAATAATTAAGCCCCTTAATGAAGTTGTAAGTGTATCATTACAAACATTAAGCAAAATTATTGGGTTTCAGTAGGAGCTTGTTAACAAAATAATAATTATTAGGTCATTTATTTAGGTAGTGCCCAAAGATGCAAGAATGGGACCCTGGCTTTCTGGACACTGTACACAAACAGATAAAGAAATAAACAGTCCCTAGCTTCAAGAATTTTCAATTTCTGTGATAAGCAGAGGGTGAGGAAATTGCCGTAATTATAAGCACCCTGGGAAAACTGTATTAGTGTCTTTCTCATTCGGTTCCTGCTTCATCATCTCCAATGGCTTGTATTGCCATCCTTGATGTAAGTGTGAAACAACTGTAGTCAGAGCTGCATCTCCAGGTTACCTGTTCCACCTCCAACCCCTCAGACTCCACACCATCCACTTGCCATCTTTGGCACTGCTGTCCAAAACTGGCCCATTTTCTAGATCTTGTGACTTTGATCTCAACAAGACACTCAAGATCTCAGTTTTATATGTCAGTCTTATCCTGTCGCCAATTTTATCAAGTAAGTCACACCTCAGCTTCTGATATCAGACTTTTATAGGAAAACCATAAACCCAATCTTTTGTACACCTCCACTCCCCTAGTCATGATATCCTGCCTTTCTACATCTTAAACAGCAAATGGATAACAATATCTGATCCAGAACCTCCTGTTCTTTCCAGCAAATAAGAACAGTCATCAGTGCTGAAAGCCACTCATGCAGTTTTGGCTACAGCTGTTCTCACAGTCCCTGCAATTTGGCCTTGTTTCCCTAAAATTCTTTTTTCTATGCTATAATACTTTATCTGTCCCACCTAGTTGCCATGCAGACATACAAGACAACCCAGAACAGTAAAAAGTGCATATGGATTGATTTTCTTTGTTTCTCTGCTGTCCTGAAATCTAGCTGGAGCAGCTGAAAGTCAGATGAATGGGATGACTCTTACTGCTTTGTTTTAACAGGTCTGCTTCTGCACCAGAAAGCCACAGACTGGAAGCAAAGAACCTTCAGGAAGGGTAACTCAGCTTTCTTTGTAAAGAAATTACCCTAGACAAACCAAATAAAATTTATGTGAAATTATGTTCACTACTGGATGCAACTGCAGTGATTTTTAACTAAACCAAATGAACAAAACTTCACAACCTCAACATTGTGCCACTAATGTTTCAAATGTTTCATATCCTACGCTCTCTGACTCTCCTGAGAACACAGAGAACTGCTTTTTCTTGTGTCTGCAGTTGTGTCAGCTCTACAGTACCTAAAGCTCTACTAATGATACCAAACTAAAAGCAAACAATGGACACTTCAAGACAGAAAGGAAGCTAGTGAAAAAAAAAAAAAAACAAAACAACAAAACATTTCTGGACAAGTTTATGCCATTTCCAGGACACTGAACAGCTAGAGGCAATGAAAACAAGACAATTTAAAAGCTTTATTAGCTAATTCACCTTTTATCATTCCAGGGACATTGTTGACAACATCAGAGTTGAGGTAAGTCTACAATCTGTAAAGGTTTCTTGTGCTACTTACATGGGCTATATCTAGCAGGTAGATCTGTAGGAAGAAAGCAGCAGCACTCCCTGCCACTTGATTTGGGGCGCCTCCTATTGCATAGCATAATTTGCTGCAAATCGAGAGCCTGTATTCCTGTTCAAGATGAAGCAGAACAAACGATGAGAAAAACAAAGTACACAAGTTAAAAGCTACAGAAATCATAAGGTTAAAGTCTAAGGTTAACACCAAATTCAGGTATTCTCTTCACAGGCATTCCACTAATAAATCCATGTGCCCTCAACCCCGATCATCACCAGGCATTTGGATGCTCATTGCTTTGATTTTTAATGGTTTTGTTCCTTAATTCAGCCCCTAGAAACAGATTACAGTGTTCCTGCAAGGGAATCTAGGCTTACCTACCTGCTTCTCGCAAGCTACTGAAAAGGAGAAAGTCTACAAATAAGCAAGAAGCGGCAAAGAAGTGCACATACTGTTACACTATTTTCTGAGCTTTAGTTTTGTCTTTGAATGTTTAATTCAGATTTTTTTTAAATGTTGAAAATTTGTTTACTTTTAAAAAAAAAATCTTATATTAATCTTTCAGACCATAATAATTGATATATACTCTCATACCATAGTAATTAGACAACATTCATAGAAGGAAAGTTCCGCAGTCAAATGCAGACCGAATACATCCCAAACATTTGTGCTCCATTCCTTCCTTACTTTGTCACAAAATGCTGGTGTGACCCTGGCAAAGTCATTTGAGTTTGTACATCTTCCTTTTGACTTCACTTTTCTATATCTTTTGTGAAAGTTGGCATAACAGGGAAAGTGATTTGGGGGCCCAAGTCCTCTTTAGGAAGGACTCTAAGTCACTCCAGGTGTGTCTGAAAAATTTTGCAAGACTGTGCTCTCTCATTTGCCTTTTGATGTTTGAAAAGTACCATGAGCATCCAAGAATATTCTCTAATAGAATTGCCAAATAAGAGTAAGATAAAAGCTGAAAATAAGGTTTCATAACAGTAATTAAAGGACAAAAAATGTACAGTCTAACAGAAATTCTAATGAAGAACACTGTGTTTTCCAATAGTAGAAGTTCCAGAATGCTAGAAAGCCATTAAAAAAAATCTTTCATAATTTCATGCCATAAAATTCAAAATACTGGAAGAAAATGACTCTTCATTAATCTTGTATTCCTTTCAAAGGGACAACATACCCAACCCGAATTTAGACTTTCAGGCTTTCAATCCCTCTTTAAAGATTGCTGTCAGCAGGAATCAGGAAACACGAAGAGGAGCAGCAATATTAGTCCTGGGTCTGCCCTCTCTCTGAACTGACTGCGCAAGCCCTTAATTCTTACATTAAATCAGGATAAAAATAGAGATATGGTAATGAGATCCACCACAATGATAATATTCTGATACATTACCTAATTTCTGAGCATTTTTAATTTACTAAGTACCATCATCTTTACTACCTAACACAGTTTTGATAAGTTTTAGACTTCTAGACAGAGCCTTTCGTCATCTAGTCATTTTCCTTGGAACTGTTTTATCTGTGTGGGTGTGAACAAGCACCGAGTATCAGGACTCTTTCCTTTTTGTATTTCCACAGAGAAAGACGGAGGGGCATCCCATTACTATGCCCAAGTAAATTGGACAGTGTCAGGGCACGAGCTGCAAAATGGTATCGCCGCAGTAGGCCTCACTTGTACTCTGTATTTGCAATTTTCTTTCCAGGAGAGAAAAAAAAAAAAAAAAAAAAAAAAGAGTGGCAAATGGTCATAAGACAGACCTCATCAGAACCATATACTATTTAATTTGATAAAAGATTTTAAACACAACAAACAGACTATATACATATTTGCTGTGGAAAGTAACTCTCCATATTTCATATGTGAATCCTATTAAATGTGAGCTTTCCCAGACTTGTGGGGTCTACAGCATCTTGTTCGCTTGACTCACAGCACAGTCCTCTTAAGCTTTGCTCCTAGGGTGGTGTACTTTTAAACTTTATCATGCTGTTTTATTTGCTAATGATTCCCTTCTCCTAGCCTCACCTCCCTCCTCCCAGAAATTAAGTTACTCTAAAAGTTTATTTTCCTTTGATACCTTCCCTTCAAGCATTGGCAAAATGACTTCCAGCTGAAATCAAGAGACATAAACCACT
Organism: Platalea leucorodia; assembly: GCF_965183815.1. NCBI lineage: Eukaryota > Metazoa > Chordata > Aves > Pelecaniformes > Threskiornithidae > Platalea > Platalea leucorodia. The sequence continues at coordinate 120,052,347 of NC_138825.1, read as the reverse complement.
GCTGTGTAAATCCTGTATCCCATTCCACCCCCAAAACAAGCTGAGAGAAACTTTTAGATCCATAATGCTGCTTTTCCACCTTTTTTTCCCTAGTACCTGTCACAGAATCACAGAATGGTTTGGGTTGGAAGGGACATTCGAAGATCATCCAGTCCAACCCCCTGCCATGAGCAGGGACATCTACAACCAGATCAGGTTGCTCAGAGCCCCGTCCAACCTGACCTTGAATGCTTCCAGGGATGGGGCATCTACCACCTCTCTGGGCAACCTGTGCCAGTGTCTCACCACCCTCATTGTAAAAATTTCTTCCTTATGTCCCTCTTTCAGTTTAAAACCATTGCCCCTTGTCCTTTCAAGAGCTAAGGCCATGATAACACAGAAAAAGTAAATGCCTCTGTATAATATACATGATTCCAAAACATTTTTATAACACAAAGAACGTTAAGTTCTTAAGAATTAGTCTAACTAAAGTTGCCGTACAGGAAACAGTCAACAGTCAACTAACAGGCTTACAGGCTGTAGGCCGTACTCCTGTCTTCACATCAGTTTCATGGTTAGAAAATTTACAATCTTAATACTTTTTTTTTTAAAAATCTCACTGTAATTCCACACACCCCCAGGATGCTGCACAGCTACTTTCTGAACCACGCTCCCAGATCACCTTGAAGCAAAGTTCATACTTTGGTCACAGCAGTAGTTAAGTTTTCACTAAATTTTGTTAACGAATGTTATTTTCAGGAAAAAAAAAAAAGCTGTCAGATAGACATAGCATACAAAGGTGTCCTGTTTGGTCAGCCACAGAAATGCAGGGAATCAGCAGTTCATGAACTTCCTGAAATGGAGGTTACATCCTGATCACTGCTCAATACCTGTTTTCCTTTTATTTTGCCTAATTACTTTTGGAATTCATTTGTATGTTAAGCCATAATACACCACAGCAGTGCTACACGTGAATGACATGTACTGTGAAAGGAAATGCCACCATGTTCGTTGCAGATTTGCTGCCTGGTAATTTCATTGAGTGCTCCAGAGTTTCTATCTGCTGAGAAGTAATCATTCAGACTCTACATTCTGGCGTCTCTTTCCCAAAGAAGCAGCCTATAGTTTATTTTGACTCTTCGTTTTGAAGTTATATGGTAATCACTATGTTTTCTCCCTCAGCATCCTATGAAACGGTGGTAAAAGTGAAGGTAGGTCTCCGCACCAGTAAAGCTGAAACATTCCCTTCTTTCTAACTTCCTGGGCTTACAGTTAAGAGTAGAAAAGAGACACGTGGCAGCTGCCCATTACAGGATCTAGAAGAGTAAGTCCCCAGCCCTGGTTGGGTTTACATGATATTGCTAATAAATGACACCAGAAACTGTCTTGAGAAGGATAACATCGCAGTCGTGCAGAGCAGTGTGACCAACGGCAGTGCATTGGCTATGAGCAGCTAACAGGGTTTTTCTCTTAAAGGCTGAATTTCCCTGCTGCATTGCTTCCTCAAGCAACAGAGATTGATTGATTTCTGTGAAATCTGGTGAAAGCTTTTTCACCTGTGTAAGTTTATCAGTAAGCTTAAAGTACGCCAAAAATTCACCAGAGATCTGAATGTGTAGGCAGTGGTCAAATAAGGAACAAAATACAAAGTATTTACAATGAAAATTTGTTTTGAGACCCCTGTGGGGTAGTTGAATGTCAACATCTAATTGCTTCCACAAGCTTTAGAAGAAACATGAGAGGATGGGGTGGAAGGTAAGAGAAAGGAAGGTCAAATGAAGTTATAATCTTTTTTTGTTCTCAGATTAACTTGACAATTTTGTACTTATACATGCCCCCATCATATTAAAGTTAATTGTGTTTCAAGGTAAACCAAGAAAGCATAATAGCTGAGAGATTTCATTTTGTTCCTTAAATAGAAGAATAAGTTTAAACATTGTTATAGAAAATTAATGCATCTCATACGCTGTAGTTCCTTTATTTTTAATTCTCTTGTAAGTTAAAACCATACTTTTCACTCTTATAAATTTTCCCTTCCCCAACAGAACAGAAATTGAATACAGTGTTTATAACAGATCATCTTATTTCTAAAGAAATTATTTAAGCACATTGAAAACAACTCTATGCAACTGTGTGAAGATATTGCATGAACATCATGGGCACAGGGAGCAGCCACATTTTGTCCTAAGCTATTCTTTATCAGTCGAGTCCAGAACTGAACCAACAAGTAATTTAAAAGCAGTAAGAAGACAGAGCAAAACCTGTGACCCAAAGATAAACGCTAGTCTAGGTTTATCTGAGAAACAATGAAAACGTAGCTAGCGAGGAGCAGCTTTTGAGTCAGCTTTTCTCTCAACACAGAATTAATACTGGTAATGTTTCTGTTCTGTGAGCGACCATACAGCTGCCTCTTAAAAGCACAAGTGTGATAGTCACAGGTCCCTCATACCAAGTATCCTAAGGACTGTTTTCAGGTTTCTCAGCAACATCAGCCCACTCCTGAGTAGAAGAAATAACAGGGGCAGGGTTTGGGTGCAGACACCTAGAAAGGGCATACGAAGAGGGGAGGATACTGCGGTGCTTTCCCAGGATATTCTTCCAGCTGCCAGCAACGTAGCACTGAGGGGCTCTGTGACCCAAAGACGGCATATCTCTATTTAAAAATCTTCAGATTTCTCCCATGAATTCACCCAGATGCTTTCCGAACGTAAGAGTTCAAGCCAGAACAGCACGTGCCCGCAGCGTCCGATGAGCTCCGTGGCTCCAACGCCCTCCACCACGTTGTGAAAGGTTACCTTGGCCCCTCCGTTTTGAAGCTGCCCCTTCCCCGTTTTACCAGGTGCCCCCTCACTCGCCTCTTACCTGCCCCTGCACTCCTACCTCGGCAAGCACCGAGCCCAAAGAGCAAGCATTTGGATACTCTCTCACTCGCAACGCTCGTCTGGAAGTTAGGAGTTGATGGGGGCTCCTGAGGAGAGCGAACCCCCTCCTGCCCCGACACCCCACCTGCCTCGGTCGGAGAGACGGCCCCGCAGCGGAGAGAAAGTGGAAAGCTTTCTCCTGCCACCCAAGTGGACAGTAAATATCGTATAGCGCACTCGAGGGAAAATATCAGCGTTACAGGGAGCTCCTTGGTGAGAGAAGGGGGGCGGCGGAGGTAAGGATTTAAGAGCTGTTTCAGGTACCTCGCTGGGACAGGCTGCGCCGGGCAAGAGGCACCTCACAGAACACGGCAGCAAAAAGTTCAGGCTGCCCCAAACCCCCCGAGAGCGCCCACCCCCTTCCCCGTAACCTACCGGCAATGAAAATAAAAATAACAACTGCGCCGGAGCAGGAGGGCGCGGGCGGGACCCCAGCCCCGCTCTCACCCCGGGACTGTGGCCGAGGCGCTCCTCCAGCCCCACGACGGCCGCCTTCCCCCCTCCCCAGCCCCTTACCTCCTCCTCCGCCGGGCGCTCCGGGCCGTCCTTTGCAGCCCCCGCCATGGCACCGCAGACAGCCCACCCCCGGCCAACACCTGCGTGCCCGGGGCGGGGCGGCGGCGGGAAGCAGAGGGCGAGCGGGTGGCGTCCCCAGCACCCTCACGCAGCGCCCTGGGCGGGCGAAGGCGCTATCGCTGCCCTCCAGGCCCGGGCATTCCCCGCCAGAGGAGCCCTCTCCCCGCCTCGGGCGAGGGCTGCATAGCCGAGCCCCCTGCGGGCGGCGGGAACACCCCGCCACGCTCCGTCCCTCCGTGCCACTTCCCCTGCGGAGAGGAGCGGGGCAGCTCCCGGCGGGGAGGGCGGCTCATTGCTGTGGGAGCCGTCCCTGAGGTAAACCCCGGGCTCTATCGCGCTGGAAGCCCGCTAGCCAGCCTGAGCCGCCAGAGGAAGGCCGCCACCGCGCCCGCCCTGCCGCTCCCCTCAGGCGCCGCGGCGCCCCGACGGCCGCTGCTCCCGCCTCGCCCCGCAGCGAGGTGCTTAACGGTCGGGCGTCAGACGGTGAAGGTTTCTGGGGTTGTTTTCATCCAAAGTCTCAGCACACCGGCTCTCTCCTTTTGAAGAGATGCGCTGTTTTCTCATTTATAGGAATTCACAACCGCGCCAGCCAGGAACGCTGTCTTCTGTCAACGGGACGCGAGATGACACAAAAACCGCACCTGAGCCGGGAAGCGCGCTGCGGAAAAAGCGGCAGCTGCTGCTGCCCTCAAAGGCCCTGGAGCTGACACCAGTGTTTAAGGCAGTACAAGTTCACCGCCACTCTGCCCCCAGGAAAATGGTCTTGCAAGAGTGCTCCGCATCAGAGGAAAAAAAACCCAAAACCCCCTGCATTTTGAAGTATGAATTCTTTCAACAGTGAGACAGCCTGAAAGAAGAGGGTTTAAACAAACCAAGAAGCACACAAGGACTGGGTAATCTGCTCATCTTGGGAAGGTGATGACTAACCTACACGCACCGGGATTCCTGGCTTGACTGATTCCCAGAGCTCCGCTGCTGACAGGGCCGCTTGGTGGGTACTGCACAGCCACTGCAAACTACGCCGTAAGTACTGATAGGCAAACCCTGTGCAACCTCGTTTGACAAGAATAATTACAGCAAATTTGCAAAATTCTGAAAGAACAAGACATTAAAGAGTTTTCTTAAAAAACAGACCTTCAACGCAAAACTGAAACTGCGGCCTTAACAGGCCTTGTCGAAAACTCTCTGAAGCTTTTAGGCTCCAAGGGTCCCTGAAGGCTGAGGCCAGATGGGCTTCAGAACAGAGGCAGCCTGCTCAGTCCCTTAGCCCCAAAACGTAATTTGTTCTAAAACACCGAGCTAGATACAAGGTTAATGCCTGTAACATTCAAATTAAACATTTAGGTTCTTCGTTTTCTCTTCCCACAACATTCTCGTAACACATTCAATCTTTGTTACCTGCATTTGCATGTTTCTTCACAAAGGAAAAAAAACCACAGAAAACATTTCCTTTCTTTGTTCTTTTCCAGGCTATTTCAATTTTGCTGTAAATTATGTTAATGAACAGGCTTTACTCAAAACAGTGAAGGCTTGTGAAGAAACAATGAATAACTGATAGTATTTGTGTGTTTCACAAACTCAAGCATTGATCAAGCTAGTTTTACTGTTGTTTGACCAATGCACAATAGCGGGCTACAGCGCTGAGCAAGAGATTAGGCTGTCCAGACGCTACAGGTAGCTAATCAGTCTTTACAAATTGACCGAAACCAATTAGATTTAGGAGAGCTCTGCATTCATTCCAAAGATTTTCTCCAAATTAGGAAATAAGTTATCCAATCGCAGTTCCTTGGCTTTTTTTAAAGGCACTTTCTAGTCTAACACGGGATTAGTGCAGTCGGCATCACTCTCGACTTTTTAAAGATTTGCTCTCATTTTGTAATTAAGATCATGACACTTTCAAACAGCAAATACACACTCAAGTACACCAAAGCTGTAGCCAGAAACAGTCGATTTTAGTAGAGCACAATACATAGCCAGCCAGAATCAAGCTATCCAGTCTCTTAAAATACTGTTAGCAGACATGGATCAATGTTGAAATACTAAATACTTACTGCTCCTTCCCAAAACCACGATCTTTTGATAACAAGCAAAATGGATTTACCTACCTTAAAACTTGACACGCCCCCCTTCAATTTCAATCAATCTTACACTAATTATTTCTTTGAATTTCTATGTTGCAAATGCAGGCATAGCAGACTGCTACTTTGACATTTCATGCACCTTTTAGAGAAGAACAATTGAGCTTACAAATCAAACATGTGTGGTTTTCCCAATACTTAGTTTTACATTAAGACAAATTCAAAAGCACTGATTAATAAAATTCACTGTTCACGAAGCTCTGCACACTGAGGCTGGATCTGTCTGTAGGTGATTTGTCTCTTCAGTTTTAATAGTAGATTTGTCTGCACATTTCTTCCTACTACTAGAGATCTGGTAGGCTTTTCATATAGTAGAGGAGTCAGTGCAAGAGCAAAGAAAATTTAGTTATATTATTTGCTACATAAACACAGTAGCACATCAAGTTTCTAGCACTGAAAACAGTTAACTGCATAGTTTTCAGAGATTTGCTTTCTGAATACATTGAACAGATATTCATGCAGTTGGCTTTCATTTCACTGCCCTCAAACATAGCAGGAGAGATGCTGAAGCAAAACAGTTTTACATCCCTGGGAATGAAGGAAGCACATTCCTAGTTTGAAGTAACACGACTTTTAGATAGAATTCAAGTCACTCCAATGAAGTAATTTTCTATTTAGAACAAAACCAGAGAATCACAAACCCATCTTTCATTAACCATGCAAAAGAAGTACAACCCCAACAATCATCCATTGGCGTAGGTAGCACAAACTAGTCAGCATTCATTGAAGGCCCCAGGATAAGTCTTACCTAGAGACTCTAGTTCCATTCACAAACCCGCATGCTACTTAGCAAACACAGTACAAAATATTTAGTCTTTATGTTGACTTCTCCTTTAGCAAAACATAGAATATTTGGCTACAAATTTTATGCCTCAAGTACATGAGTAGCAAAATAAAAGTTTTGGATGGAAATGGGGCAGAGGGGAGGAAGAAACTTCAGTTTTCAAATAAGAATTTTCAACATCTTTGAAACTTGGCCACATACAATTAGTGTCTCTATCACCTGGCCAGTTCAGGACAGAGGCAGATAGACGGTACAAAACCAACTGTGTCCCTCTAAGCCACTATTCCTGTATGGTAATCTCCAGAAAAGCTGAAGTTTCTGTGTGACAAGGCTCAAAGTGGATCTCTATCCTAATGAGCTAGGTAGTTTAACATCACCTGATCTGTAAGACACCCGTAGCAGCACAAGAGGCAGAAAACACTTCAACCATTGGTAATAATTCCTTCGGAGCTTACTTTGAGGCACTTCGTATGCAGTATGCACCAGAATACCTCATTTCTATCTTCTCACACATGTGCCTACCACCATGTGAAGACTTGATAGAATATTACACTGCAGATCTCGTGATAAAAGTTATATCCTGAAGATACTGATACTGAAGATTTTTGAGTTCAAGTGTGAGCTTCCCTGCAGGATCTGTTGCCTAAAAGTTACTGTGAGAAGAATGCAAACTGAAGCAGCTTACACTGAAATGTAAGTGAAACTAAAGTTCAGCTTCACTTTAGTCCAAAGTGCAAAAATAAATACTATTTTTCCTTAAAAGGTGCTATCAGTAGTAATTAAATCTCTGCCTAAATACACTCATTAAAGAACTAAGAAGTTTTCTACCTAAGGAAATTCTAAGGATGACCTGTTGTACAGTTACCTCTGCTACTGCTATAGCCAGGCTCTGACCACCAAATTTAGTTGAAAATACTTCTATTATAGCAGATGATAGCACAGCACACATTTTGCTCTCTACGAGCACAGTACGTGAGGATGAGAGTGCATCCAGATATTGCTGGTTACATTTTTGGTTTTGCCTAGTTCCACCTGTATGTAGTTTTTGGTCAGTTAAAAGCTAATTTGATCTTGTACTTTTGATAGTGTTTTTTTGCTCATTCTTGAGCTGTCCATTAGGTGTAGCAGCAGTTTTATAGTCATTGTCAGGGGCTTTTATCACTAAGAGTCTGAAAGGTTCAGTTGTTTTCCGAAGTCTCTGAACAACAACAGCATTTTGCAACTTTGCTTCCTCCAGTGTGAGTGTCTCGTCTCGCAGCTCTTGAAACGGCAGCGAAGTCGTCAGTGTGAAGGGAACACTTCCCTCTGATCCTTGATACTTTGTTATGAAGTCTCTGACATGGCTTATTCTGAGAACAAAAAAAGAAAATTCAGCATTAGAGCACTCCAGTCCCAACACAGGCCATATGCACAGCACACGCAGCCACCACAAGAAGAGAATGAGACACGCACTTCATGTAATAGCTGATGGCACAGAAATGGCATAGAAATGGAGGAACATAGATGGGGAAGGCAAGGACCAAGGTTTGCATGCTCCGAGAGGTTGGACCAGATGATCCTTGAGGTCCCTCCAACCTGGTATTCTATCATTCTATGAGAGCAGTCCCCAGGGAAAAAGGATGAGTACCTTATTCTGAGCACTGAAATGCTTCACTATGGCTCAGCGGGCAGTTACCCCAGCCTACCATTTCTTAACCAGCTGGTGGAGCTCTTACCTGAGGTTTTGGTAGCCAAGAGCTAGAATAAAGATGCCTCCAGTGTGTGGTACATGTAGCAGAACCATAATAATAATAAAGAAAAAGGGTTTGCAAATTTGTCTGGATGGCTTATGAGTTAACTATGTCTAAATATAGTCTCCTTTACCAAAGCAGGTGCAGCAGTGAATTCATTATAGATTCAAGCTGCCTGTTAAGGCGTGAAGAACCTTGCAACGAGTGAGCAAGACAGAGATTTTGCTGTGGAAGAAATCATGATTGACCAATTTAATTAGAAAATGAAGATGACAGGATACATCTATACCAGTAAAATAAACGTAGTGTCAGTGCCCATTCTCTGATCCTGAGGCCAACTGGTAGACTCTGGCTACTGGCAAATTGTTAAACTCCTCCTTCCTCTCCCCCATGCGCAGGGCAGCCCATGGGGTCTACTGCCTCCTGGGAACGGTCCGTGACCTGAGCTAACGTCTGAACCAAGCCTAGATATTGTTTGAGAAAGTGCTAGTTGGCTTGGGGGAAAGCCATCCTAACACTTTAGCAGCACAGATGACCAAATTTTCATGCCTTAGCCATACTTTCTAGGACAGATATAGCCAGCATCTAATTCCCGTGCTTGGAGGCCTTAATTAAGAGACAGTGCTTGGTCTTGTAAGCCTAGAGCCTGAAAAACCTGAAGCAGGAATAAATTTTTGGTTGGCCATTTACGTAGACACCTGTGCATTATATCGAAGTTCACTGGGTCCCAAGAGCAACTCGGGCAATTAGCCACCAGCTGTCTGCTTTAGGATGAACAAGTTCCTTTCCAGGCTCGGTACCCGATGCTCCAGGGTGACACTGACTTAGCAACTGCTCAAGAAGGGACACAACTCGATTGAAGACACAGCTGCGTGTGCTGTTCCTACAGCACTGCTCTGCTAGTTGCTTCACGCTCCTGTCTCCTCAATTCCCCACGCTGCACTATTACAATGCTACCTGCGGTTTTGCTCCAATGCTGTAACTTCAATCTTTCATCAGTAATCAAGTCATATCTAAAGTAGTAGTTACTGTGGCACATACACATTCTATCTTCAAAAGGGTAAAAGTAATCAATTTACCCAGGCACTGCAATATATATGCTACAGGTTATTTACCTATACTTTAATTAACAAATAGTTGAATGTTTTCTGCTTCTCCACTGAAAGGAATGCTACACATGCAATCATAATGCTTAAGGACATGTACTCTAGAAGGATTTCTGCTATTTCTTATTAGGTCATACACAAATACTGTATACAGCACAAATGTGGTCTTGTGGCAAGAGGATATGTTATGATGGAATATTTATTGCAAACTACTTCAAAAAGAGCATCGCATCAGTAAGGCTGTTCTGCTTATCTCAGACTTTTTTTTTTTCCTCCAAAAGCACTTAGCAGCTGTTCAAACTGCTATTTACCATGAAGACAAAAGGCTTCTAAATATACTTAAATGTGTGAAACCTGGAATAATTAAGATATTAAACCCTTTAATGAAGTATTTATAATTAAAATAACAACCGACTCTTCAGCAGTACATCGCAACAGTGTTTCAGTTCACACTTCAGGCCACTAACAGCAATAAATTAGCACAAGTTAAAGTTACAGTCATTAACCTTCAACTGCTGAGCTGTTTTTCTGACCAGCCCCAAAGACATACACAGTTCATCTTTACAGCAGTCTGGGCTGTATTAAATCTGTGATCGCTGTAAATTGCTTCACAGAGAAGCACAGGTGACACATCCTTTCCATATGATGTGACTGTATAGTACTGGAGTAATTTTTCAAATTACAGATTCGAGAAAGGTCTCTAAAGACAGTAGTTCTACAATTTAACATTAAACAGTGAATCCTACTTTCTCAAAGCTCCTGCATACATATGCTGCGCTGACACCTTCTGACGTTATCCCCATTTATAAGCCTCTTTGGGAACTGGGAATTTTACTAATTAAGAATTAAACACATTGGATGCATTCTGTTCTGTCCACGTTGACATGCAGGTGATGAACCGCCCCTGCCTAGTGCACTGACTCCGGCCCTCCCTAGAGGTTTCTCTGGCTCAACTCTAAGTCACATCCTCCAGCTCCCAGCTGCGGCACTGTCTATGCCCAATGACTAGCAGCCTTTTTACTAAGCAATCTGCTCCAGACGTAGTCATTTTGTGAGAGATCTGTCATCTTAAAAGCTGTTTCCTCTAGTAGCGAGCAATACATACACCTTCACTTCCACTAACCTGCAAAGAACTACAGTTTCCTCAGGTTTTCACTTATGCTCAGTTATCTGCTGACTGTTAACATCAGTTCACGTTCCTCTTATGCTCCTCTCTTGTCAGCTAAAAGATTTCTCAAAATTTGAAAGGAGGTTTTCTAGATACAGCTGAACAGCAGTCCAATATTAAGTGAACTGAGGAGGTAGATTATTCACAGGAATTAGACTTATGCGTACAGACACAGGACAAATAGTTCAGATGCAAATACATATGACAGTGCTAAAATAAATCTTACCTGTGAGAAACATTGAATTTCTGAATTATCCTTTCCCCATCAGCTAACCAGATCTGGATGTTAGTGATAGGCTCCAAATCATTTAAGGGTACTAAAGGCAGGTGTCTTTTGTTGTCAGGTCCTTGATGATCATCTCTTACTTTAGAGATTATCCTTGGAGTAGCACTGCAAAGAAAAGCCATACGAGGTTACGCCTTCTGTGTACACATGTAAGCTTGAACCTCCCTCCAGGCCTCTGCTTCTGGAGCTTTCTGCCCTATATCAGGGTGCATTGATGAATTCTTTTTTTAAGAGATGCAGGAATACTGACATAAACATCAGCTTTTTTTTTTTTTAATTGTATGCCAATACTTTCTCTTGAGGACTTCAACATGCTAAAGAATTTCGGTTTGCTCATGTTAAACATTTTTACAAGATGGAAGGGAACTTAAATATCAAAGGATTAAATACAAATACACAAGAGATGAAACAGCCTGAAGATTCTTCGTGCATTTTTTGTACTCTAATCACACAGGTGAAACTTTAAGGGGTTTGAGTATTGAATTTGCATACTTAATGTTAATTTTCACCATAATGTGATTACAGTAATTCAATTTAAATGAATGTTGTTAGCCTTGATTTAGGCTCCAGCATCATCTATTTCAGCTTAGAAGCATTACTCATCTATCAGGGACATTGACTTAATGTGAAAATCCAGGCTGATGCACACAGCACTTGGATTTTGTTTTTTTTCTAAGGCACTTTCCACAGCTGACCCTACCATAAGGGCAAAGATCCATAAAATGACTTGACAGAATACAGGGACCTCAGTCCAAGTGCATGGTCTTAAAAGAGGGGAAAAAAAACAAACCCTACTGGCAAAAATTTTTTTCTGAAAAAATGTCTAGTCTTTCAGGACTAAGCTTGTTAAGCATGTACTGTTTAAGTCATCATAAGGCCTGATCCAATGGGCACATCCTCAGCTCATGTGAGTATAACCAGATGTTTGCTTGCAAAACAATAGCAGTGATTTAAGGAGTTACCATTTCTTCTCCGAGCTCAGCTGTGGTCACTGACTACATGAACACTTCATGGTGGTTTGCGGAAAAGCTTTCTCTTTGCACAGAAAATTGATTAGTTACTGTTTCTTGAGAGAGAAGTTGGTAACCAATGGCCACAGAATAACAGTCTTAACAATACCACATCTGCTTCGCAGATGCATCCTTGCATCCTTCTTGTACCTGTCTTAGTTTAACCATAAAACAGGAAAGTCACAGCCAATTTATTATTAAAACAAAGATGGCTAAGGACTTAATATATTCAGGCTAATTAAGTTAGAGTCTTGGGCTCAAGTCCTTCTCAGTCTGAGGTATTCCAAAAACTCTTATCACCCACTGCCTAGTTAAGTGCCCTAATGCCTAGGCTATGAGCCAGTAGAGGTACTTTTTATGTCTTCCATTGAAACTCTGCAAAAAGAATGAGAATCAAGGAATCTCATTCCCAAGTGAGGAATAAGAGACTTTTACCACAACTGGAGGCAGATGAGAGGCACAGAACTGACTGTTTTGCATTAGACAGATATCAGCTGGGGCACAAGAACTTGGCACCAACAGATTCCAAGAGGCACATCTGTAAAACATTCTGGTACTCCAAGTACGGGTGACTTACTATGACCCACCTGCCTCTACTGATTTACTTCTCTCACACCCATCTTCTGTTCGTACTTGACCTTAATACAAAATAAACCCTAATTGCCCTCCAGATCTGGAAAAAAACAGCTTGAGCATCAGCAACATAATGTTAAACAGTCTCAGGAGCAGAGCAAAAAAAAAAAGTTCAAGCCATACTTCAGTGCAGCAATGATCAGCTTTCGCTGTCTGCTTGATCAGTGGCGTTCAGTTGTGGGTTCAGACACTGAAGTATGAGCGCTCGTGTGTGAGCTAGCTGTCTCCAGTACGGCAGAGGCTGGAGACGTAGTCAACCACGCAGATGCCAGGCATCCGGTTTAGCCTGGGCTGAACTACATTTCAGCCCATCAGTCACAGCTGTAGTTCAGACAACTGTCTCAAATGGATACAGACTTTGCTGTCATTCTCAAACTGACTTCCCTCGTGGTTGCATCTCAGAATTTGTGGTAGGCGCTGGAGATGGAATAGCAAGTATCTGTGAAACTGAAGCCAACACGTTAAGCTAAGCTGCAAGAGAAAGTCAGAAGATCTGTATTCATCAAGGTTTAAAGCATTTCTATACTTAATAACATTGCTTTTGTAGAACTGACAGATAAAGCCATCTAGTGGTGGGACCTTTGACTAAAGCCACAAACCAAGAATCTAAGTCTCTTATTAGCCTGAGATCAAAGCATTATCACCCCTTTTAAAGGCTTATTCCCTTTATAAGATTATCAAAAGAAGTTGTAAACTAAAGATCGAAGAGACATAAGAGCCTCCTGTCAACTTTCTGAAAAGCTCAAGAGTTAACCATCATGCCTTACCCTAACTAACAGTTAAGAAGCTTGACACACAATGTTTTACCCTAATGAGGTTATAAAGCAAGCCCCCTTTGCTACAAGGGATTTCAGTCAATAGTTTAATTAACATGCTTCTAAGGCAGTCTTTAAAATGCATTGATAAGCTTAATAGAAAAGTGTGGTTGCAATCTTGTTACAGTCCCAAACTATTAAGTGCAGCTGAATGGCAGTAGATAGAATATATCCATTAGTTATATAGGTTCATAAGGTATATTGGAAAAGTCTGATAAGTCTCCTTTGTTTCTCCTGTACAACAAAAAAGGGAGAGGATCAAGCTCATCTGAGTTATATCAAACATCATTTTTAGTTCCTCCATTTTTCCTCCAACAAAAGTTTTAATGAGCCAGTCAACAGACCGATTCATAACGGTTCATCCACCACATAATCCATCCATCTGGAAACACCGGCAGAAAATCTATAGACTATTAAAAGAAATGTTTATTTGACAAGCAGAAGTTTAGCTAGGTCATAAGCTGAAATAAACTGTTCAGTCATTTGCCTCTCTCATTTCTGATTAAGCACACAAATGCAACTGTGGAAAGGGAGTTCTATAGCTTAAAACTTGTTACAGGTCTCAGACAGCACTATGTCCCCAGAAAGCTTTCCTGCTGAAAGAGTAGCATAGGCATGCAATGGACATTTATTAATATCAGGAAGTGAGCACTAGTTTATGGAGTAAGAGCACTTATGGCTCATGTTTCCAACATCAGCAAAAATATTTACTCGCCTTGAAAGAGAAGGCTCTGATAGCATAGCACTGAATAGGCTAGCAAGAGTAGAATAAAAAAATGGCATTTTATCCAGTCCATAAAGACAAAAAATTCTGAGCAAGTTGTAGGATGTTGCAGTGTACAAGACCAGTCAACTGAAATTCACAGAACAGCATGTTTCCAGAACCTAACTCGCCTATTGGGAAGCAAGATAATGATTGCTGTAGGCATGACAGAGCTTGACAAGCAAGTGAACAACCTACCATTTAGGACTGGTTAGCAGCAGAAACCCAGCACACTGAAGATCTTTTTGCTTCTGCTATATACAGGTCTCCTTGTAGATAAAACAAGGTTAAGTTCTCAACCCTTGTTTGCTCAGGATTTCAGTGCTACCAGAAGCAAGCCTGGCAGCGTCTCATCCATCTATCGAGGGACGGTTTTCCCTATTGACCATATCTACTCAAGCATGTAGCAACTGAATAGACTGTGCTACAGAAACAGATGAAACTGATAAAACAGATACTCGCTTCTCTGAGGCAGCCTGGAACCACTCATCCTTTACCATTATCAGTCTCTTACTCTGCAGATCATTATCTCCTTCCCCTGCCTCATCTGTTCCTACCCAAATCACACTTTCCCTCAGCACAAGCACTGAGCCTTAGCAGCAAGCCCTTTCCACTTCATTGAAACAAGCTGTTCACCTAAGGTTTCACCACGGTCTACTAACCCCAGTCGGCAGGCCACTAAGCATCCCACCCGTGAAGGCTTCCTGTGGGCTCCTGGTCACTGAATGTGTTCTGTTCCCTAGGCTGAAGTCTGCTTTTACAGGCACGTAAGTCTTACACAACAGGGATATGTGAAGCAGATAATTTGGCTGCAGTAAGCAAAAGTCACAGGGATCAAATACATGAACTCCTGGCCTGTCCCTCTACAACAGCCTTCCAAAACACAATACCATTCGGTTATAAATCAAGTCCAGTTTTAGCACTGGCATTAGTGGCTGACACTCTCCCATCGTAAGAGTCATGGAGTAAAGGAAAGAGGATCACTATAACACGCTAAAATGTCTTACTGCAATAAATGCATGATTAAATACTGAGGAATTTTAAGAGAATGCAAAATAACCTCTTACTTCTTCAGTTCCCTTTATGGGATTGTCATACTCCCCTCTTCTCACACAAAATACTGAACATACAGCTTTAAAAGAGATTCTTTTCTCTTAAATCACAGAATAGAAGAGTGACAGCCTTTCAGCTGGAAACAGTTCTGCTAATATTGAGACCTTGAACAAAGAAAGCCAACAGCACCCTGGCTGTATTAACAGGAACACAGCCAGTAGACTGTGGGAGCCAATTATCCTCCATGCAGCGCTCATTAGATACACCTAAATACTGCACTCAGATCTGGTACCCAAAATAAAAGAAAGATGTCAATAAACTGGAGCAAGTTCCACAGAGGGCCACCAAGATGGCCACAGGCTGGAGCTTCGCCCCGTGAGGAGAGGGGCTTGTTCAGCCTGTGGAAGAGATGGTGTCGGGGGGACACCTAACAGCAGCCTGCCAGGGTCTACAGGAGGTCATCAGGAGGAGGGAGCCAGGCTCTTCATGGTGGACATAAACTGAAACAAGAGACGTTCAGACTGGATATAAGGAAAAATTTCTTTCCCATGAGGACAGTCCAGCACTGACGCAGGCTGTGCAGCCTCCACTCTTGCAGGATTTCAAGGCCCAACTGGATACAAGCCTGAGCAACCTCATCTGTCCCCACAGCTGACACTGCTTTGAGCAGGAGCTTGGACTAGAGAACTCCAGAGGTCACTTCCAACCTGAATTATGAGCTCCTTTACCATAGGTATAGTTTCCTTCAGCTACTCAATCATAGATCACGTCAGACTACTCACCTTCCTAATCTGTAGCCGTGTCCAGAAAAGGGATGAAACACTGGCTTTTTCGATGACAAATACACCTTATCTTTTTTATCTTCCACTTTCACATCTACCTCCTCCTTATCAAAAACTTTTCGTAGCTCAAAAGGCAGTTCCCTTAAGAAAAAAAAAAAAATGTCAGAAAAAGAACTACTATACTGTTTTCAGTATACAATAGATTAATGATTAATACCTGTTCTATGTTTATCCTTTCAAGGATGATGCTTTCAGAAAAAAAAAAAAAACTTCGCAAGTATTTACTAAGAGTTACGTTAAGTGCATGACATACAAACAACTTCAAGTTCCTGAACTGCAAATTAACTAGAAAGTGAACAATAAAAAAAGACATCATCATGCAAGCTGTTGAACAATGTTCAAATCTACTCAGCTGTTACCACTCCAAAGCACATGATGCGTAGGAAGTTCAGAATTGCCATACATTGCTGCAAAAGTTCAATTATTTTATCCCCATAGCAAAACAAGGAGGAAAAAAAGACAACTGCCTTTTAAAGAGAAAGAACTGAGTTTAGACACAATGTGTTTAACTACAAATAAACATGAATCTCAGCTTTTAAAAATTGGATCATCACTAACAGCTACACTCTTTAGTGCAGTAACATCGCCTCGGTAATGCTTTATTTGCATTAAGTGGAACACAACAATGCCTTTGTCTATGAGCTCTGATGCAGATACTACATTTTCGGGTGGTGGGGCTCAGCTGGCACAGGGGCTGTACTAAGTGCTTCTCTGCCATCAACAATTATGCAGGAACCATCTTGTAATTAGCATCTTCACAAGCAAACGGTGGAACAAAGGTGGCAAACTTTTGATGCATGCACACAAAGAAAGCAAAGGGCTTTAAACAGTGCAGTTAATTGCTATTACAACTAACACAGGTGACAGCTATAGAGGAGAAATATAGTGTGAAATTAGTATTTTTGGTGGGCTAGCAAAGTATGGAAAAGACAACAAACGCAATGGCTTAGTAATTTCACATACTTGACAAGGAGTTATTAAATTATATTCTCCATAAAACTATATTCTCCTCTCCGTTTGTATGGGGTGAGGAAACAGACTACAAACTAAAGGCTTAAAATTACATTGGTTTGTATGGTCAGCCTGCTTTTTAAAGCAATCAGAATATTATAGAATATATATAGCTAGCAGAAATCAGGATAGCATGCTAATTTTTAATAGGAGGATAAAAGTAAGATTGCTATATACACAAAAATGACTGAAATAACAAGTTTGTACTAGGAAAAATGTCTGAAATTTAAGACTGATCAGAGTTTCTTGATGTTACATGGAGCAACTGTGCCCATTTAAGGCTTTTCATCAATAAAAAGAAAACAAAGACCATAAAACCAGAAATGCTCAAACACTTGTGCACTGAGTTCATTAGTCAAAGTACCATTGGATCAGTAGCTCTTACTGGGCACTCTGATTCATTCTTTATTTCATTCTGCACCTGCTGTGCCCCCTACGAACACTCACTTTTATCTATTTCATCAGCAACTGTACGACTACTGCAATTGAAAGCTATATTAAACCTGTTGATGTTAAAACAGCCATTAGCGCTGCAGGAACTGAGACAGGCAGTGGCCTACGCTCCTACAGGGATACTGCAGTGCAGCAAAGCCAAGCAGCTATGTAGAAAATTTAGAGCATAAGCTAAGTGCTATCCAAAGCAGATTAACTCAGGCTGATTAAGAACACAAAACTCACCCTTTTTTAATGGAGTCCAAGAACTGCTGGTTTGCAACATCAGTGTAGCTCCTAAGTTCACTATCATTTACTGTAAACCCATTTTTCCAAAGTTTAATGATTACATCAACCTATAAAGTAAGAATAATTCTCATTATAACACTGATGTAAAACCAGCTTGGTATACCCACAGTACCCTATGGTTGTAAGTCATCCACTGCATGGACTAAAAATACTGAGAGAAGGCTTGCTATAATCTGTTTCGGCCTCGTGCCAACAGGCAGCGCAACTGCAAGGGATAAGTGACATTTCTAAGTATCTTGTGTCAATCAGAGTTAGAAATAAACCTTCCCCCAATCATTTTGCTTTCCTAGGTCAAGAACACTCCTTCAATTCAGCAGGGGGGGTGGAGGGGGGGAAGAGCTGGAAGATCCCAGCCAGCTGCAACTCTTCAAGAGCTAATTTGGGAGCACACATGCCTGGTGTTGGAACACCAACTACCAGAATAGTCCAGCTGGGGGTTTATTAGGGTAAAGCCTTGTTCTGATCATTCAGGAGGATTTTCTGAAAGTAAGGCATTGAGATAATGCATGCACAAGCCTTTCACTCAGGAAACGCAGCAAGTATCAGAAAATTTGCTTTCAGACAGTCATATATTTACGTTACCTTGGAATTCCTGGCTACATTCAAAACCTTGGTGTTATGGGAATGAAAAAATAAATTCTCAGCAATTCATTAACTTTGCCAGAGAATATCCACTACTTCAACTTGTAGCCTTCACACCATTCACTGAAATCTCTCCAACTTTAACATGGATATATTTGGGATTGCATTTTCATATTTACGCATCATGCCATTTAAGGAAGCATTTGATCATCCAGGTCTAATCGCTGAAATAATGTTGTCTTGAGAGACACTTCGCCACATGTGAGGTATACAAAGAATGTACAAATGCAGAATTCACCTCAGCTGGAAATTAGTTTAAACTAGGCTTGATAGCACTTGACAATTTTATCTTTTTTTTTTTTTTCTTTTTTGCAGTTTGACTTGTTAGAAGATGATTGCTACATAAATACACAGCATGTTCAAGCTGCTGAATAAAATTCCTTCTCTTTTGGTTGGGTTATCTATCAAAAAGGTATACAGCACTCAGCAAGATTAGATTCCTTTAAAAAGTCTGGCGTCTCATGGCACCAATGTATACGGAAGGAGTTATCACAGGAAGGTTCCTCTACAGTGAACCACTATGCAAGTTTAACACGGACTAATTATTCCACACCAGCTTCCCATTTAGACATCGACACAAGTACTACCATGGAACACTATTTCAGAACTCCAATTTAAGGTATTGCTCCTGGCACTCCTTTTCTCCCAGGTTCAGTTGGGGATCCATCCAGCAATGCCCACTCCAAATTTCTCCCTGACATCTTTGCTCCACATGGCCTGTTCTCCAGGCCCTTACCAGTCTTTGGGGAGTAACAGAAAAATATGAAAGGGACAGAATCACTGAGATACAAATCCATACTAAACATCCCACTATTACCGTAACAATACAAATGAGAGCAAACAGAAAAAATCTGGGCTATGCCTCTGCATAAAATGGCTGCAACTCTTTAAACAACTTCTTATGTAATAATAGTTGTCATTCCTTGCACCTCATGATCAGCCCACTCTCCTCACTAATAAAGCAGAAGTGCACTAGCCAATGCCAGCTTAAGTCCTAGAACAACACTAAACCCACCATAAAATAGGAAGAGCCAGAAGCACAGAAGCATAGGCCTGGTTGACTAAGAGATGGGAGACTGTTCCTACTGCTGTCTGAATTCCGTGTGCATTTATTTACAGAGGTACCGGATAAGACTGCTGGACTTCTTGCATTTGTTTTCCAGAGTACTCTTGGAGTGCTATTACGTTAAACAGGAGTATTTTTTCTTCACCGCCTACCTGGTTCTTGACTGTAGTTGGGGGCATACATATAGCACCAACCTTCTGAGCTTCTTCAAAAAGGTTATCTACAAGGTAGTCACAGTTTTGTTCTGTACCATTCAGAATCTGATCATCGGTTCCTGATTTACACATCCTGCAGAACAAAGATGTAAGTGAAAACGATGCCTCAGAACACATTAGAAGACAAGCAGTTACCCGAGAAGTTCCGTACCAAGAGGTGTAAAAGGCATGCTCCCCTGCACCCAGCTTACTTGGTTGTTCCAAAACATCAGGCCAACTTCGCGTTGTGCCTTTTCTAGTAACTTCTTACGAATCTCTCATTGCTACTATTTGCACTTCAGATGCACAAGTTAAAGAATGACAATAGAAAAGGTGAATTCATCTATGCAGAAGCTTCTAAACTCGGTATCAGAGCAAGGAATGCAAGTTAGATGATTCATACTTCTAATTCAGACCATCAAACATTTAACGGCACGCCAACGAAAGGCCTTCCTTAAAGCATTTCCATGATATAGGCTTGGGTGACTGACTTTGCCGTAAGTTTTAAAACCACATATAAGAAAATTGCCCTAGGATTTACTCCCCCACCCCCACCTGAACCTCCCCATTCCCAGCACCATCACTGTCTTTGAGAGTACGTTAGAGAAACTGAAGAACAAGTGAGTCAAGACCACTTGAGCACACTGAAGAAATACAACAGAAGACTTCAATACTGTGGAGACTGCCAGAGTATTAAAAAAGATGCATCAACCGCATCTTTTGATAAAACGCTGTATATGTGGCAGCTGTTTCTGTTAGATTTTCACCTATAAAAATGCAGAAATATACAACCTGAATGAATGATTATCTTTCAGTTTAGGTTCTTTGCATAATAAGAGGATTATGCAGCTTTTGGTAAACACTGCAGGAGTTATTCCTATTGGAGATTCAGAAAAGTCTATTTTAAGCAGTTCAGAAAAAAAAATCCCAGCTCTTGAAAAATACCCAGTTTTACATAAAACTCTGCATTCAATTCAAGAGCAGCAATGCTTACTTGAATGGTAGACACATTTGCATAAAAAGGAATTGTTTGCAGTGCATCTATGCAACACTAAGAATCCCTACAGATTCACATCTTTAAACAAAAGAAAAACTCAACATTAACGGAGAAATTTCAAAAATATGCTGTCCCCCTTTTAGTCTTCTAGTAGAACAAAAGAAACCTGAAGCGTTAATCTAAGTATTCGCTATGCTTTATCTCAGAAACATAACTGGAAAACCAAACACCTCCATATCAAATGTAGAAGTGCACAGTGAGTTAGCAATTTATAAGGCTGCCTATTTTAAATAAAAATATTTACACAGCTTCTTGCATCTAGGGAACATTCCATGTACATGAAAAATCTTTTAGCAAAACATTATATTTTTTTAAAACTTCAGTATATGTGAAGCAGGTGGATACAGAAAAAAAAAACTAAAATTTTAAAATTTAATATAAAGTTTGAAAAGTCATGACAGTACACACAAACAGCAATAGGAAAGGAAGAGGAAAAAGGGGGAGGGGGGCACGGACACCTACCATTCTTTCTTTACAGTTTTGATATTGTCCATGTCTTTCATTCTGGTGCTTCACCTAATTACGAAAAGAAGATAGGATAAAAAAAAAACAAACCAAACAAAAAAACAATCAGACAAAATCCTCAGCACACTTTGCCTCCTTTTGTAGCTGAAACACTCTTTATAGTTTTTCCTATGTTGATAGTACATTTAACCAGAAACCTCAGCCTCCCCCCCACCAAGTCTCCAGATGGTTCGTTTTCCTGCAGTTTCTAATTTAATGACACATGAACCATGCATCAGTTTCAGACATTCAAAAGGAAGATTACTTTTTCATAAATGTACAAAATAAATTCCACAATAATCGTGTGAATTGAAAATACATACCCATACTTACGCTAAGCTAGGAAAAAAACATCACATTCCTTTTCTGAGCAGCATGATTTAAACTCCCCTGATTTTTCACAACACTATGAGACCGTTGCACAAAAACTGCACTGCCACTGCAGGCATTCTAATGACCTTCACCTTAACAGTGTGCATTATCAAAAGGTGCAAGATTTGTCAGGTTCCTCTTCCTACCAGATCTCAACATATCGGTGCAGCATCCCAGAAAGTGTGAATTATCAGTTCTGGTCTACCATTTAGCTGGAAAGAAAATCCTGGATTTGCAAGTACTAAATATACTACAGGATTAGTCTGTCGAGTCAAAAGAAATGAAGAATGCCATACTGATCTCATTACACTCACTTCTGAGCTCTCTGAAAAAAGTTATAGAAAGTCACAAAAAGCCAGAAATTCCCAAAAACACCCTTAAAAAATAGAATCACTAAAATTAGACAAGCCCCCAGAAGAACAGAAATTTGAAGTTGCAACTGTGTTTAAAGAGTTATTCCTGAAGACCACTGGGTACGGGTTACACAGATGATGTTCTGCTCCTGGCAGGTTTGGGACTAAGTCACGATATTGTGCAGGGCTTTTAGACAGCATCAAACTAAGCAGTGACAGCCATCATACTCATACTGAAAAAGTAGTATGCACAACGAGACTAAAATAAATTTTAAGTGGTCTTGACATCTAATTTAACAAGACAGAGAGGCTGGGGGAGGGAACAACATTCACTGCAACACTAAAAAAAAAACCTAACCCATTCAGTACTAATTCATGTTCCTCAGGAGGCTGGTATTAGTATTCTTTCACCTTAAAAGTTAAATCCTTGTGAGACACATTCTGTAGAAATGTATACAAGCCTTCAGAAAACTCCCATAACAACCAAAAGCTTCAGGCAATATGTCCACAACAGGTTTTAAAGTTTAGGCAGCCTTCAACTTAACCAATGCTGTTACGCATTAGGTCAAAACATTATACTTAGCACACCTTTGACATGTCACACAAGATGTGGCACAGTCGTCTCTTTTTTTTCCCCACAGATGTTCTGCCGAAGCATTATATATATATATCAGGCAAGCCTGGGCTGGTACATTATGACCTTATAAGCGTATCTGATCGCTGTACTTGGAACTTTGTACCTCCACTTAGGAAAAATGAACTTTCAGTATCAAGTAAATATAGTGAATTTAAGAGTGCTTAAAAAATATAATTTTTCAAACTTCTCCCAAATTAAGTTTTAACACACTTTAGCACAAAGTAATTTTTTGTGTTTTGTGTTAATGTGCTTATCTTCTAATATTTCACTATTCAACAGACTAGTCCCCAAAGTAACAGGAGCCACCTCCAGCCATCTGCTTTTGTTGATTCTCTGTGACTTGTCATCAGAGCTGTTAAAAAGAGACAGACACAATGAAGCAGCTCTTCAAATTAATTCTTTTGCTACATTAGGCTGGCCTCAAATGTGCATGAATAGTATTCAAAACTGGTCAGCTGTGAAAGTCGCTGTTCCTTCTAAAGTACAACAGCAATTACACTTAGAAGAAATGTTTGTGTTAATATATCAAGGTAAATAAATCAGCCTATACAGCATATTGATGTTTATTATGACCAAAAAGCCATTAGGAGATAGTGATCAGACCACACTGCAAGCACTTCAGCTCAGCAAGCCAACCCAACTAGCACAAACAACCTCTCCCGCCAACTTCTGACTGACATCCCTCGATGTCACGTAAAACGTTAAGAGTTTTGGTACGTATTTTTTGTGTCTGTGATAAAAAGTAGCACAGAACTGAACTTCCACCTCCGGAAATTAAATTTAAACCTTAGGAAGAAGCTGAGGCTGCCAGCAGCCCACCAGAGCTACATCTGTTCGCTGCGGTAGGACACCGCCGGCCTCTCCCGCCTCCAGGGCCCCCCAGCCCCCGAGGCTCCGTCCTGCAACCCCGGGCCACTGACCCGGCGGTGGCCAAGGCCTTCCACCGCCAGCTCTCTGCAACACGCAGCTCCCGCCTACACAGTTACAGAGACGCTAATTTCGGCTGGTATTTTTGCGCTCAATATTGTTGAGCCCACACACCCGGTTATTTTAATGCAAGAAAAACGAAACAGAAACTACTTTTGATGCTTTCTTTGCTCTGAAGGACAGAAATATTCAAGCAAGCACATAGAGTCCCCTCTCCCCCACGAACGCCTGGCTTACTAACTTTAGCAGAAAGTAAACTTCTCAAGTTGGAAACCGTTCACGGCAGAGCGCAGTCTATCACCACACCACACAGAAATTATGACTGAAAACTGCACCGTACCGTGTGACAAAGAAACAAGAAACGGCAAGCGCGAATGAAAAGCAAGATGAGCATCAAACCTAATGGCCCGAACGTGACCGAGATGCTCAGGTAAAAACCACAGCACGAGCCCTCCCCAGCCGGCTGGAAGGGCCGTGCATTTTGGACAGACACCTGCCCCCCCGGGCTGCCGGCCCCTGAGGCGACCGGCGCTCCCGCTCCGCGCCTCCGGCCAGGCCGGCTGCCCGAAGCACGCCCCGCCGAGCGGCAGCCCCCGCCGGCAGCGCGGCGCGGCGGGCGGCCAGGGCGGTATTTTTAGAAGCGATGAGACAACGACGTGGGAGCAACGCGGGGGAGTAACGCCCCGGGGTGCCCGGGAAAGGGGCCGGGCCGGGTAACGGCCCCCGCAACGCCCGCGCCGAGGAACGCCTGACGCTGACGCCCCGCTCCGCCGGCGGCCCTCGGTCCCGTCCCGCCTGGAGCGGGGCGTCGGCGTCAGGCGGAGGCAGCGGGAAGGCTCAGCCCGCCCTCCCCCTCAAGGCGGCCGCGGGCAAAGTTCAAGCCCCGGTCGGAGCTGAGGGAGCCCCGGCCCGGCCTCTCCCCGCAGCCACTCACCCCGCCGCCGCCGCGGCACCGGCCTCCCCGCCGCGCCAACTCCGCACCGTCCCGCGCCCCACCGCGCAGGCGCGGCCGCCAACGGCCGGGGCGCCCGCTGCCCCCGCCCGGGCCGGGCGAGGCGGGGCGGGCGCGGGAGCTCCGCCCCGCCGCCATGTCGCGGCGGGGGGAGCGGGGGGCCCTCTGCGCCCCGTCGCGAGTGGGGCTCCCTCCGTCGGGCTCCGCTCCCGCCTGTGCGGGGGGAACGCAGCTTCCCCAGGCGCTGCCCTCCCCTGCCGGGGAGAGGCGAGGGCTGCCGGGACCTACGGCCCGGTGCTTCCCGCCCGAAGGAGCCGGGCCCCCCTCGCAGCGCTGCGGCTCGTCCCCTCAGGGCAGGGGGCAAAACGTCCGGGGCAGGGGCCCGGCGCGGCACCGCAGCCCTGGCTGCGCAGGGGGCTGCTGTCGCCCTGTGAGGGGCGGATAAACCTCTGTCTGCCAGGCCAACGTGTTCTACTGCAAAGGCAGATTTCTCCTGCTGACTGAAGGAACAAAAGATGCAGTTTATACGTGTACGCAAAGGACAAAAAGCGGCATTCAGCCAGCGTCCACAATAGCGGAGAATGGGCCCAGTGTCTTGGCCAGACGGCTGCGCCCACACCTCCGCGGCGGCCCGGCCGCTGCCCTCTTTGTCCGCCCGGCCCCGCGGAGGCAGAGCAGCCGCCCGCCGAACCCTTCGGGGATGAGGAACCCTCATCCCGCTGCAGGGACCGTCGAAGGGCGAGCGTTGACATATTTGAAAAGGAGCTCTGCCGAGGCCTCGCGCCCAGTGCAGAAGAGCAGCGCGGTGGGTGGAAAGCGGAGCCCTCGCCTTCCCGAGGGTACATGAGACAGGAGAAAATGGGACGGGGCCCTCAGGGAGGCCAGAGGCGTTCGGCGGCGTCCCCCTGACGTTCGGCCGCCGTGGGCCCTCGCAGGAGTCGCGCTCTGCGGGACGGCGGAGCCAGGAGCTATCCAAAGCAAACACCCCGGCGGAGCAGCCAGCGCTGCCGAGCCAAGGCAGGGATTCCCTGCCATTCACAGCTTGCACCTGCATGCTTTTTAATAAGTTGTTTGCGGTTTTTTTTCCAATAATTAGCGATGCACTGTAAAACATTTAGAATTAACCTAAATTGAACAGCCACAACTAGCTAATTCACATTAATTAATGGGAAATCCACTGCGAATTTACAAGTGCGATCAAAGATAATTCTAAAAGCGAAGGTAATACTTCATTGAATGTCGTCTTCATGTCAGACCCGTTTCTGCAATCCCTTCATCGTAACAAAATCACATTCTCAAAAACACTGAAATAAGATGCTTAGTCTCAGAGTTCAGTGAATGTGAGTAAAAGAAGTAAAATCTGACCCTTGACAGTTATAATTTCTTCTTTGTAATGTACATCACAATGCACTAAACCCTTTGAAGACAGTTTGGATTAATCGTTAAGTTTTAACTGGATGCGATCTAATTACAGCTCCTGCCAAAGAATCTTCAGGGAAAATAGTAAATAAATTTGCCTTTTGTTTTGGTGTAAAATACATGGAGTCTTATCTTTCAAAATACAGACTTCTGAGATTCTATTCTCCGTGGTTTTGTTTAATGTTTTAAATAACTTTGAAATTTTTGGATAAAAGGCACTTGTTAGTTAGAAGTGTTGCTTCTTGATTCCATTAAGTGAGGTTTTTAAAATGTATATATATATACACACACACACACGCAACTTTTCACAAGAATATCATACCACTGTTGAGAAGTTTAAGGAATTTACAAAGCTTTAGGTGAAACTTCAGAAGGTTGTTCTGCAGTGCTGGAGTGTTTCATATTTTCTTTCAATATTTCAGTTTTCAAGTACACTGGCTCCATTTCATTAAGCACAGAAGTTCAGTAATATGCTTAACCTTGCTTGAGGGCCCTCTCTGTGAAAATTTTATAGACCCAAAGGTAAGCATCCAAGGAGGCAAGATTGGACTTACCTGGTGTAATGATGCAGGCTGCCCAACTGCAATCACATATTGATTTAGAAGATTAGCTCTATTACTGGAAATCAGAGTACAGCTGGCGACATGCTGACCTACTACAATGGGAATCGGTGTCCTAGTGAATTTAGTGGTTGCTTAAAAGCTCTTCTAAGTACAGCTGTTCTCCCTCAGGACTGAACTATTGACAAAGCATACAAGTGAGAAAAATCTTGAGGAAGATATTGCTGTCTTCAGCTCCAGTATAACGTAAAAAATCAGTTTTTCTTAAAAGCTGGAAATTTTCAAGTTAAGAGTGTTGTTACAATCAAGACATCACTAAAATCCTTTTAGACTCTGTGCATTTCATACAGCTCATTCTCTGGCAAGAAACGGTACACGAGATGAACAGAAGCAAATGGTCCTTTTCTTACTGCGTGGTGAATAGAAGCAAACAGCCCAGACGGAGTTCGCTGAAAAAACACTAACAGGGTATTCACGAGATGAATACAACCATCTCATGCCCCCTTTGTCAAGAGAGGTCAGATGCACTGGTGTGGAAGATAGTAACAACCCCTGAACTTGTTTTATAATGTAGGAGTGAATCTCAGTGTTGACAAAATAAAGCAGTGTTTTAGCTGTCACCACCCATCCCGTCAAGGTCACAGAAGAACCAGTGCACATAGTGTATCTAAAAACAAGCAGAAAATTAAATTTGAAGGGATATTTTTAAACCATATATTTAACAAGGTTAACCTGTGCCAGATGAAACCCATCAGCTACCTATAATTAACCATCAACGCATCAGCTGTATCGATTGACCTTAACTCGAGATAGCAGTTGTTGCCTGAAGCCTTTGTAAGTGTATGCATACAGAGCTGGGAGAGAACGGGAGGGAAATGGGACTGTAAAATAAATAGAATCTGGTTATTCTGTACTTGGCAATTCCATTGACAAAGACAGCACGTTCCTCTGCGCAGCGTCCTTTTCCCACGTGCTCCTTGCAGGAATGTGAAACCTTGTAGGCCGCCACACAGGGAGAAATCGCTTAAGGAGCCAATGTTTCTGGAAAGTTAGCTGTGCAATGGAAAAGTGAGTCATTGTTTTATGGGAGGCGTTGGGTGAATCAGCATTCATGAAGAGGGTGTTACCCCCTGTGCAATGAAAGGAGTATCCACACATGCTGCTGGACTCTTGGACTGTATATCCACAAGAAAAGTGAATATAGCTTCAATCTTAAAAGTAGCGTGGAACGCATAAAACCATGAAAAATTCAAGACAGCCTGAGCAACTGTTTGTACCAGATAACACACATTTGGAAATAACATATGATGTGAATTCTCAAAACAAAGACACTTTTAAGTGAAATTACAACGATGGTAGGGTAGTGTAGTTTACGAGATCGTTCTGGAATGCATAACAAGAAAACACACTCCTAAGCTAAGATTGTGTGTGAGGACTAGGGAGATTTATGAGCAAATAATGTTTCCAATGGACTTCCCATGTGACCTTAATCAAGCCATTCTGCATTCGTATGCTCCTAAAGCTTATCTACAAATGTGTTAATAAATGCCTGTTTTTAGGACAGAGCTATACATCACCCAGCGTACTGAGATGATTTTGCCCACTTTTGTCCAAGATGGAAGCAATTTACAGCCTGAATGATCCTGCAGATTCCTGGCTGAGAATATCATCAGCCTGTGAGTTTCACACAATTATTAGTATAGAAAAGCTATCTACTGTAACCTTAGCTCAATGGAAAAAATGGTATGGAAACTAATGGCTAGATGTGATGGGAAGATAATTTTGAAATATTAGGAGGTAAGTCCCATTTAATGTCATCTATGAAATCTACTCTCTGATCCCACTTCAAGTTGCAAAGATGTTATCTATTGTAGCGTGGAAAACAATCTTCGGATAGCTGTGCTGATAACAGGACTGAACAGTAACTAATTCTAAACCATAATTATTATACATTGTGATATGATAATGGTCGTCGTCAAATAACGGGCCATCTTTTTTAGCACTGCAAAATGCTAGCAATGTGGAGCGACTGTATCACCTTAGGTGTTCAAGTTCAAGGTAGTACCAGTCCTGACTTCTGGACACTGCTTGTTTGATGTTTCCAAACTTATATCCCATGGGCGTATCTCTGTAATGGACCATCTCAAAGGAGAAACCACACAATCTTAATCTCTTAAGATCCCCTCAGGAAAGGTTTACCTAAGCAAGATCTATTGTGAATCTTTTTTTATTTCGAGATTGAGCTGAAACCAGGATGAGCTGACAGCATGACAGAGAGGAGCACACGAGAGCTTATAAATAGTCCTGAAAAGATGATTTGATTTCCATTCTTTGGAATGTTATAGCTATTCAGAGATAGCGCAAAGCAATCTCTGGTAAATTGCCCATGATTGAAGCAAACGGTAACTTTGGAATGGAATAGAGCTCTCTGGTCCCTAGTAGGCTGAAACTCTCCATAAAAGTTCTGAATAAGGGATGAAAGACTTTTGTTGTAACACGTTCCTGATTTCCTCGTAAAATAGGAACAGGTGGCAACAAAATCTTCCATCTCCAAATATTTCTTGTGCCATTAAAGACTACCCATGGAGGAAACAAGGCTTTCCATCCCTGGCTCATTTTTAAATGTCTTTTTACATCGCTAAGTCCCAATAAGATTTCATTCTCCAAGTCTTGTTTAGTGGAAAGGGATTCTTTTGCTCAAGTACTTTTTCATGTTTTCCCAATCCCCCAGTGGCGCACCTGCCACAGCAGATACTGTGCCTTCTTAATATATGTTTCAGATATCTTCATCTTCTCTGAACAACTGGAGATAAAAGAGTGTTGAACATTGCTGTAAGCTTCGGCATTTATTATAAATTGGTTCCATTTGAAATACAGTCCTTCCAAATGGCATTTATTTTCAGAAGTATTTAGACATCTGTCTGTAAGACCAAACTACAGATCGTGAAATTGAATCTTACTGGGAATGAGCTCTACAAAATTTTTACGTAACACTTAGTGGAGTGTGGGTCCAATCCTTCTTCCCTTCCTTTCTTCATTGTCTTTTGTCTTTCGCTACTCAGAGTTCTTATATTTTTCACAAAGCTTTTCCTGCATGCAGAGTGCTGAAGAGGGTCAAAATAGGTTTTTAATTCTGTTCTGTCTTCATATAACACTCAAAACAAACAACAGATATAAAAAATGGGAACAAGTAAATTCTTGGATTAGTGAAATTACTCTAAATCCATTTCTACAGTAATTCATCTTTCATTGTTAAACCACATTTAAATCTCTAAGTATGTGTGATATAAAATATTAATCCTATGTTAACGTTCCCTGTGTTACAAACAAAAATTCCAAACAAAACTAACAAGCAAACCTTGTAATTTATAATTTATTTATTTATATTGTCAGTACTAAAAATGGCGATGGAGCTCACATAGAAGCTATAACGCCGTGAGCTGTTTGAGTCAAAATAACTAGCCACACCTTGTAAGACGAACAAGACAACTACGAAACCTGAAAATAAAACTATCTGTGAAAAACAATGTAGGGAGTAAACATCCAAAATGAAGCGTGTCTTTACATGTTCCCTACTATGCTAACATAATGAGAATAAAGCACTAAAAATGTTCAAAGCAGTGAGCAGGGATTTTTAACTACATCAATCCCTCTACAAGAGTAGTCCCTCTGGCATCATAAAGAGTACTCACTTGAGTATGGCTCACAGGAATGAGATCAGAACACTAAAAAAAAAAAGGAAAAAGGACACAACTATGGTAAAAATATTTAGTAAATATAAAATAAATAGCTTTTAAGTTGTGGGTTTTCTGTTGCTTCAACCAGATCTGGATAGGCACCCAGGAAAATCAATTTGCTTGCATAACGACCAAGTTTATTTTACTTTTAAAAAGTCATCAGCGTCCACGAGAGGAGAAGTGCTGGTTTGAATCAGGCATGTTGCAAACAGATGTTATGCAAGCTTCCCCAAACAGTCCTGCCAATGCATTGCAATCCTGAGCTATGACATTCACTAGAACCGCTGCAGTCTGGGCCCTTTTTTGGGACACAGATTGATCTGTTGGTTTTCCCAAAATGGGGATGATATTTTTGTGATGCGTGCAAAAACTTGAATAGTATCAACGTATTATCTTTTATTTTCAGACCATCAGAATTTGGACACCCTGAGTTACACGGCCTATCAGTAGTACAGGACAGAAATGGAAAAGTACATTATTTGTCATCATATGATTGTGATACTAACTCTCAGCAAACGTATCTCCTGGTCCATTCCCGCAATGTCTTTGGTAAGGGACAGTCTCTTGCAGTTTCTTTCTATTCCTACTTTTGAAGGACAAAAGGAAGTGATTTCCAAATACCATTTTCAAAAACCGTTGTAGGTTTTTAATTAAAATACTCCCTTAGCCTACAAGTGTATGAAATGGCTACATCCTTTCATAACCTTTAAACAAATAAATGAAGAAACAAAGGATATGAAACATAACAAAGCTAATCTCACAGAGCAGAACTACTATACTTTTGAAAGACCCTGCAGACTCTTGAACAGGAGATGAAGTACTGTTGCTAATGCCGATTAAAAGTTCTAAATAGAGAATGTAAGATGGAAAAAGACCATAGTTCCTACTCTGAAACACGCTGTATTTTGGAGTATCTCATAAAAATGAAAATTTGTCGCTGTTCACAGTAAGAAAATTTTTGCTTAGAAATCTAAATAGCCCATTTTCTTATTATTAAGAAAATAGCCCATTTTCTTATTATCCTAATGTCATTGTTGCATATTTTATATTTGAAGTATATGCTCTACTATACTTTTTCAGACTTTAATCTTGAAAAGAAAGATGTGGGAGTATGCAGGTAAGGCAGAATAATAGTTTTTACATTTATTGTTCTTTACTAAAACATTATTGCACTTTCCATTTTTAAACAGTAAAAATACTTTGATAAAGCTTGCTTGAGCCTCACAGTCTGAGCCATGTGATCAGTAATTTTAATATACTATTATTTTTTGTTAAAGAAGCAGAAAGCACTGAAATAATTTGCCCAGCGGTGCCAAACAAGTCAGCGTGAAAATTAAAAGGTTGAGACTTTGTCACCTACAGTTCTATGCTTGTATTACTCAGCTACATTTCTTTTACAAAGCTTTTGGTTTCGGGGCTTATGTGCGGGCACTGTGATAAGTTCAATAAAGGGGAACAAGTTGTGGTGAGAGAGGAGTGACTCTTACTGCACATCAGCGAGAAGGGATGGGATTATAGTTCGTGAATGGTCTGAGAAGCATTTAGGCATCCAATGTACTGTAATACATACTATTCTTCTTCCCTCTAAAATGCGTCTATTGGATCTGTGATAAGGGAGGCGAGAGAAAAATAAGCTTTCCAACGACAGAGCAATGAACATCAAACGCAAGTTGAGGCTACCGGGCAAAATACAGCAGATGTTATCGGTGCCTTGTACGGCAGGCGAAGCAAGGGTGCATTCCTGATAGCCTGGCTATCGAGAGGATTTCTTAATAGCGAGACTCACCAGGCTGTGAAATAGTTTTCCACGGAAAACGGTGGAGATCCTACCCTTGGAGGACCCGTTCGCCTAAGCTGTCATGTCGGTGACCGGACAGAGCCCACCTGGGCGAGCAGAGCCCAGGCTCGGCTCCCCCGGGTCCCGGGGCACAGCGCCCTTTTC
The DNA here is from genome assembly GCF_965183815.1 of Platalea leucorodia. Lineage (NCBI taxonomy): Eukaryota > Metazoa > Chordata > Aves > Pelecaniformes > Threskiornithidae > Platalea > Platalea leucorodia. The sequence goes on along the minus strand of NC_138825.1, from coordinate 120,020,429 downwards.
GGCTGCAGCCGGTGCCCCCTGTCCCCCCCGCCGCGGCCCCGGGCCGCCGCCTCTTCCCCGCCCGCCAGCTCCTCACCGAAGCGCACCCTCATCCCTCGCCTTCAGCCCGCGGAGGCGCGGCGGCTCCCCCGCCCCGCCGGGTCACGCCGGGCCGGGCCGGGCCCGTCCAGCGGCTCGCCAGCTGCTGACAGGCTTCGGGCAGGTGGCGGCCCGTGCCCCGGGCCTCAGTCACCTCGCTCGGGCCCCGCCGCGGGGCCGGGGCCGCCGCCGCCCGGGCTCCGCCGCTGCCCGCAGCCTGACAGGACAGCGCACCCCCCGCCCCGGCTCCCCTGGAGACCGCCCCGCCTGCCGCGAAGCCGGCAGCCGCCGTCCCCGCCGTTGCGCGGGGCGCCCCCCGCCGCCCTCTCCCCCGGGCCCGGCGGGGGAGCGCAGCCGGGCCGTCCCCCCGCCGCCCCCCCCCGGGGGACCCCGCCGGGGGCCGCCGCCGCCGCCTCCCCCCCGCCGGCCAGCGTCAGGCCCATAGAGCGGCGCCGGCGCCGTGCTAGAACGTCGGCAGCGGGGGCCGCCTCGGCGGCGGCGCCGCAGCGCCCCCTGGCGGCAGCCGGCGGCCTCGCCGCGGACCGAAGAGAGAAAGGGAGAAGGGACAGTAATGGCGGCCGGTTAGCGCCGGGCTGAGCCGAGGCGGCGGCGGCAGCGACGGGAGGAGCCGGCGCGGCTCCGGTTGCGGCTCTGCCCGGCGGACCGGCGTCCCCCGAGGACTTTTTTTTCCTTCCTCCCCCTTCCTCCCTTCCCCCTCCCCTTCCCCTCCCTACCCGAGCCCCCGCCTGCCCGCCCTCCCTCCTCCCTCCGCGCCGGCGGCGGCAGCGGCGGCGGCGGCAGCGGCGGCGGCCCCCGGTGTGCCCCCTCCCCGGGGCCATGGTGAACACCAGGAAGAGCTCCTTGCGCCCCCTGGGCAAAGCGGCGGCCGCTGCGGCCGGAGCCGGCAGCCATTTCATCTCGTCCCGGACCCGCTCTTCCAAAAGGGGCACCAAGGCAGATGCGGCCGGGCTGGAGGAGACGGCGGCAGCGCGGGTGAGGAGCCGGGGGGGGCTGACGGGGTACGGGGAGGGGCGGGGGGGGCAGCGGCGGCGGTGAGGGCCTGGGCCGGGGAGCCGCTGGGGACAGCGCCGCTGCTGCCCGGGGGGGGCGGCGGGTACGGGAGCTGGGGGGGGGGCGTGCCGAGACGGCCGGCGGCTTGAGGGGAGGAGGAGGAGGGACGGCGGAGCCGGCGGGGAGCCCGGGGTGCGGAGGGACCGGGGAGCCCGGGGACGCGGGGGGCGGCTGCGGAGAGCCGCCCGCCGCGTCCCAACCGGCTTCCCTGCCCGGCGGAGAGCGGGCGGGCTCCGCCGGGGCGGTGGGAGGCGCAGGCCGCCGGCAGGGGCTGGGGGCGGCCGGGGGGCGGCCGGGGACGCGGGGGGGGGCGAAGTTGCTGCCCCGCCGCTGCCGCTGTCCGCCGGGCCGGGGCAGGCAGGGCCGGCGCGGCGGCGGCGGCGGCCGGCGGGGGTCCGGTGGCGGCGGGGGCTCCCCCTGCGGCCGCGCCCGGCACTGCGCCGGCCGCCAGACAAAAGTTGGGAGCTGCGCCTGCAGCAACTTCGCAATCCTCCTTCCCGTCGCCTTTTTTCTCCCCCCCCCCCCCCCTTTCCCTAAATGACCTCGATTGGGCTGAAGCGGGTGTTCGCGGCGGCCTCGACGGGAGAAAGCTGGGGATTGAGAAAGGGCCCCCGTCTTTGTGACGCCCCCCCAAGCCGGGAGGATGTAATTTTGCCGTCAGGTTTGGGTTGAAGGCTTTCCCAACGTAACATTATAATCGCTTTGGTTGTGCGCTCTAACGGCAAGTGAATCCTACAGCCTGATTTGGAAGATTAGCATTTGGTAAATGCTAATTGGAAGAAAAAATTCGGGAGCCTCTTTTTTTCCCTCGTTGTCTCTAAACAGATTTGTTGACAACAACTGCGTTTTTTAAGTTATAGGCAGGGCTTTTTTTCTTGATGAAACTTCACGTATTTCTTTGGAGGTTTAAGCTAGTGCTTTAGTTGCCTGATCTGCAGACATATTTTAAAAGCAATGTAAATATGGAAGTGAAAATTGAGGGTCGCAGTGTTTGACAGCCATGCACCGACTGACCATGTCCCGGCCTCTGCTAAGGAGGAAGTTAATCAGAGAAGTAGAAACACAGCAGTAGCAGCCAGAGGCAGATCAGAAGGATGACACCTGGAATTGTCGGAAAACCTTTTGCCCCGTCCTTTTAGTTTTTACTAAAAAAAAAAAAAAAAAATAACCACTGACTGGATATTCTGTACCTTCTGTGCTTCTCTTTCAGTTCTTTCATGCTTCACAGTTCTTCCCTTCCCCCATCTTACTTTTCCTCATTGTCCCCTATTTCTTCCTTGTTTAATTTCATAAGACTCATGAGAAGCAGCACCATAGCTGTTAAAAGCTGTTCTGCTTGTTCTAGTATGCAGTTTCTGTTTATTCATATTGTGGGTCTTGTGGTTTGTCAGGCAAAGTTTGGTGTAAGCCTTACTGGCTTACTTTGTAGGGAGTTTGCTGCTGCTAAAAAAATAGGTTGAGTTTCTTTCCAAATATTTTCCATCTATGAATAGTATTTTTGTACTACAAGTCATTAAAACATTTAAATTGTGTTATTGTCATGGTGTAAGGAAAGGACATTGTGCAAAATATTGTCATAAAATCTGTAAATACATCCCAGGATATTACCCATACTTTTAAAACAGCATTTCTTCTAAAGTTGAGTGTATATGGGAATGGACTTGTTTTATTTGCCCACAAATCTCACGTGTTTGAAGTAGATTTTTTTTTTTTTTAAGATGTGATTGCCAAAGATGAGCAGAAGTTATCCAGGAAGGTGTGTTTTTTTTTGTTGTTGTTGTTGGTTCCCCCTCCTCCCCAGTGAATATTGTAATATATATATATGCCACCGTATTCTAAAGTTGTCTTTGTACAACTGTTTTTACTCTTCAGATGTAAGTATTTGTCAGTGATACAGCATCTTTCTGAGCTCCTGAATCTTCTTGAAGTAGTGCCAGAGAAGGATTTCGGTGATTAGAACATGAATAAGTACAGCAGTAGGAAGACAAAGCCTTTGCTTTTGGAAGTGACTGTCGGCAGACAGATAGCGAAGCTGTGTTTTGTGCAGAAAGCATGCTGGGATCACATTCATGCAGTTGTATGTATTTTTTTCGAAGTTGACTGGAACGGTGTGTCCTTTTGAAATCTTTCGTGTGTCACATCAGGAAACTGGCCTTACTACCAGCAGTTAATTGGGTTAATGGGCAGCTAGAGTTTGGAGCTCTGGCAGAGATGGTATGCTTCTTATTTGCACTATGTGACTTAATTTTCTTCCATGGAGGTTCTGACTTGGACTCCTAGAGAAATGCTCTTCAGCGGTCATGCTTGTAATTACCTTTCAGAATGTATTTTAAAAGATCATCTATTTGTTCCTTATTAGCAACAAAAACTGAGTTAGTAATCTAATGGCATCCTGTAAGATGCTGATTAGACCAGATGAGGGGTTAGGAGTTGCCTTCCACCTCGTATATCTATTTCCTTTTTCCTTCTTTTCCTTTTTTCCTTTTGGCTTTTCCTGGTATACTTAGCGTTTTGGGGGCTTTTTTGCATACATTTACAAGGACAGGCTTGAATATCTCTCAGAATCATAGAATCATAGAATCGTTAAGGTTGGAAAAGACCCTTAAGATCATCGAGTCCAACCGTTAACCCAGCACTGCCAAGCCCACCACTAAACCATGTCCCTAAGCACCGCGTCTACCTGTCTTTTAAATACCTCCAGGGATGGGGATTCAACCACTTCCCTGGGCAGCCTGTGCCAGTGCCTGACAGCCCTTTCGGTGAAGAAGTTTTTCCTAATATCCAATCTAAACTTCTCCCAAGAACTTAAGTTTCTAGTCTTCCAGTTCAATATTATGTTGAGTTACACATTAATAGTGTCCATGTCTGTTTGATCTGAATCTGGAAGCAGCACACACTCTGTGGAAATGGGCCATAATACTCTAAATGCCTTTATCATCTTCTCTGTATTCCCTTTATAGTACTTGCTCATCTTAGAGAAAGCAATGACGTCAGTCTTTGAAAAGTAAACTGTTTTGAATTATTGACTGGCGACCACACATTCAGCAACTGAGATGAATACATGTGTGTCCACTGACCAGAAGCCAGATTAAAATGAACTAAATCCCTCACTAAATGGATCAAGGAGCCAAGAAGTTTATGCTCTGAAATGATGTCATAGCAGAGTGCATAGAGAGGCTACGGAGAGGAAAAACTGGGCTATGTTTTCTTCCTGTTTCCAGGATTGATTTACACGAGATTTAATAGAAATCGAAGCTATCCTTACATAAATTTATGTTCTATCTTTATATAAATTATATGCATTTTTTTCTTTGTAGCATTAAAACTTGGGAAGTGTTATGGCTTTATATTAAAGCATTCTGACAACAAAAGTGCATCAAAATCTTCCAAAGTTTTCAGAAACATGGCATTGTAACACAGGGCTTATAAATCCAGTGGACTTCTTTCACACTATGAAAGAATTGAGGATACTGCGACCATAACTGGTTAAATTCGTGCTCTAAATTTACTAATGTCTGATGTTTTCAGATATTGAGTTGTGATTGTTGGTAACACTTATTTGGCAATTGAAATGATTTTTCTCAGGCATCTCAAAACACAAATCAAAAATGTTGATCAAGAAAATGAATGACTTTATTGTGAAATAAACACTCCTAAATCATGTCAGCATATTAGTTAGACATTTTAGAAATGTATACGAGATTAGCTTAATTTAATTAGCCAGGAAAGCATTAGCAGTGCCTTAAGAGCTACTTGAGGGCACTGTGATAATTGTAACACGCGATCCTAGCTAAAAGTAGTACTGCCAACATCGTTCAACTTGGTGGCAACCTAGAGCTCTCCATTGTACTTAACTGCTAATAGGAGCAAACACGGACTTGAGGATTGACATTGAGTGCTGTAGTGTGGGAAGGTACAATGCTAAGCAGCGTTTTTGTGCTCTGTAATACCAATGTATTTCAGTGTCTCTTAATGTAATTTCTCAGTCTGTAACAATAAATATTTTTTCTGATTTCTGGGTGATAATGCAACTTTCGTAGCATAAGCTTATTCCTATGTTTTACTCCTTAAAAAGTCTTTAACGGTCAGCTATTGAAAACATAGAATATTAACTTTAAAAAATTATTATTATTTCTGTTAAAATACTAGCTTTAGACATAACCCTTAGAGCTTTCTAAAAATTAAATTTTCCTTTATGAAGGAGCTTGATTCAGATTAGCATATTTTCTTTTTCTTCTTTGCCGAGTGTCTTACAGTGTTCTGAATGTTCTGTGGTTTAGAATAAAACTACAGAGCAAGTTAGAGTTTCCTCCTCATGCTGGAAAAATTACACTTGCTGGCCACCTGCATGTGAAGCTCTTCAGGGGAAGAAAGCTCCTCTCAAATATCTATGTTTTTGAAGAACTGAATTGTCTTACTGTTCGAGTTTACAGTAACATCAATAAAGGCGCTGAGGCTAACGCTTTTACAGTTCTTTGAAATACATCCTGAAATACAGAGCCTTGTGAAGTTATTCCAAACAATTTCAATTAAAGGCAGTTTCCCAAGAAAGCTCATCTTTTCAGTGCATAATAAAATGTCGAGTTCTTTCTCATTTAGTGGTCTGCTGCTCGTTTGGGACTTAGCAGGAGAAAATCAGCGATCTAAAACGAATCGTGCAGTCTGTTCCGTGGTAGCGTGGTATTAATACATCTGTGAACAGTGGGAAATTGAGCAATTGTTGGAAGCAATCTATGTCCAAGTTTCTGTCAAAATACCATACAGTCAGCATTTGTAATCCTTCCATGTTTCCAAAGGGGTGTCCTGAGTTTGAATTCTTCCTGCGTATCCTGCCAGATCAGTCTGGGCCACCGTCAGAAGGCGGGACACCTCCGAAGCGCGCACGGTTTGTTTTGGGCGGCAGTTGCGCTCCCTGTTCGAAGCTGGCTGTCTCTGCTGTCGGACTGCTCCAGGGCCTTAAAAGGAAGCAATCTCAGGACTCATCCAGGGAGCGAATAAGACCTCCAAAGAATACTCAGGAAATGGTGTTGATGTTTGGTGTGCTGCATTGCTTCCTCTGAATATTGGGCTTGTCCCAAAGTAATATTAGTAAAAGCTGCTTCTCCAACTGCTGTCTCTCAGTTAAACTTACAGCAGAAGGCTTAACCCATTGCCGTGAGAGATCCCATGACAATTTTGCAAGAGTGGCATACAGCTTGGGGTTATGCAAGATAATTAGCTCAGGTAATTACATTCTGATCACCTCCATCCCCCTGCAGTTTCACTTGGTTGTGGTATAGTTTTGCACGTCCTGCCCTAAATTGTCGAGTATTTGCTATACTGTGGAAAAGTTTTCATTCCAATCTAATGATGCTTTAAATGATTTCTGCATAAAACTTTATAAAACTCTTCTCAAACCAAAGCATCCAGCAAGTAGGCATCAGTGAGCTGCAGCTTTCACTGCTCTTATTTTGTAGCTGTGACCATTTTAAAGGTTGCTGATTTGTTTATTAGATGTTTTAGCTTTAATGGATTACTTTGCATGTGGGTAATATCACTCATGAACCTGCTTATTGCAAAGGGAGCTGACAATATTTTGTCAGCCTTTTCCATCCTTTTTTTTTTTTTTTGTACTCTTCATGCTTTGCTGCTTTTTCTAACAATTTTTCTGTCTCTGAGCTTACTCTTGAAATATTGTCTTTATTACCTTTGATGGGATTTTCATGGTTTATTTTAACCATTAATTTTGCTTTAAATTGTTCAAGTGTTGTTTTGCATTTATACTTGCTTTGACTCTTTTCCTGAATAAATTTAATTTCTTCTTGCTTGGTAGCTATTAAAGCAGGCCACTTCTCAACCAGTTGTAAGATTAATGTGTTATCTTCTAAGGTTTTTCATTTTGCACTGCTGAGTATGTGTATGCTATAATAGCTTCGACTCCAGTTGAACTAGGTATAAAGGAGGTAGCTTTAGTACTCCTACCAGAAATACAGAATTTACGAGCTTGTCCAAGTTCCATAGTTTTTATAGTCTGTTCTGAATTTTGTGGTTTTATCTTTATGCTTCTAGTAGTGTATGTTAATGACCTAACTAATGTAAAGCTTTGGTGGAAAGTTTGTGTCCAGTTGCACTCGGAGCAGATGCTTCAGTTTGGGTGTTTTCATAATTTGGGAAACGGGCTTTTTGCTTTTCTCAATCTCCAGTCAATTGCTTCATTTTAAATGGATAAATAGTTGAGCCGAGCTACTTAAATTACCTGAAATGAAGAAACTGTTCTTTCTGTACACGTGGAGGAGATTACTTGCATTGAAATTTGTTGCCATGCTTCAGCAATCCCTCATTTGAAATACTTAATAACTACCTTCTATTATTTCTCTGATTTATCTTTCAGACCTTGAATGTTGTTTTTATTACGATTTAAATTTCAATACATTAATCTTAAGATTTCATATTACAATTTTACACAGTTTTAATTTGTTTTTTCTTTTGAAATACTGTCCTCAAGTGCATTGTAGCTAGAGAGATACAGAAGTATTTTTAATCCCACATTTTTTTTCACACAGAAGGCCACCTTCCTGTAGCTTCACTTGTTACAGCCATTTCCTTGCTTAGTTTACTGAGTCAAGTACCTGGTCATGTCCAAACCTTGGGGAACCCTCTGGTCCAAGGGTTCTCTCTGTTCTCCTACTTGCTATCCTCATTCAGATCATTCTGCTTCTTTATTTAGGTTTATGGTAGTACTAAAAGGAGGCCATGTCCTCCAGACTTCCTTTAGGATGGGGTTGTTGAGCAGAAACAAGATGGGTTTTTGAGGACTAAGGGTAGGAAAAAAAGTTGTTGTTTGAATGTTTTAATTTTTTCCACTTCTGAATAGTAATTATTCTTGAATGGTCACATAAATATAATTTTTGCTTTAAAAGTCTTTGTTAACAGAATCTAGAAACTCATGGAGATGGTTAATACGGTTGTTACTAAAAATGTCTTGCTTTTAGTATTTCTTCAGTATTAAATTAGGAAGATCAGTGGGTTTGAAAAACTTTCGATATATGGATCTCCTAGAAAAACTTCTGAGTGAGGTGTGGACCCCCATAGAGCCAATAGAGACCTCATCTCAGCAGACTTGCTCTTCTGAAGGTGTGTGATTTCACATGTGCTGCAAGCTGTTAACTCTGCAGTTGTGAAAATGAACAGACTTGCCAGTATTAATGCTTGCCTGGCCATTTGATCAGCTGGATCAGGTTACTGGTCCAGCCAAAACTAACCCTCTTCCCCACATCCTCCTGCTTCCCCTCGCCTCCCCTCCATCCCTCTGATTTGATTATCGGCTGAAAAGTCACAATGTCACCCTAATTTTAGCGAAGGCACAAAGGAGGGGAGAGGAACACTCATGGTGGAAATGCTTGGAGCAGGGCAGTGATGAGGGGTGGAGGACAAACCTCAGCTCGCTATTTATGGGCTCTGTCATAGTTTGGCAGAGGCTGCTCTGTAGCTCGCTCTCCCTTTCTTACATCAACCCACAAGTAGCCTGTGGATTGCAAGAGTTTTTTGGGTGTCAGATGAAAAGCTGTTGAAAGGCACTCAACCTGGATACGAACAGGTGTCTTTTTCTATTATAGACAGGGGGAATGGTTGCAAGCGTGCAAATACACAATAAACAGTGTTGTAGGTAGCGGTTTCTATTTTTAACTTGTAAACTTTTAACTTTTCTCAAAAGCTTTCACATTTATTAAATAACCTGAATTCTAGAATTGAAGTGTTCCAGGAAATAAAGTGGAAATCTGTTGAAAAAATGAAGCAGATCTTCTCATGCAAAAACTATGGTTTTTTACCTGAAAAAAGTTGGGAAGAACTTTTTCTTCTGAAAAAGTCTAGGTGATGGTATTCTTTATGTTCTTAATGGCTATTATTGACGTAAGCATTGTTTACTGAAAAAAAAATACAGAAGCTGAATTTTAAAAGAATTTAGATCATCCTGCAGTTGAGGTGTTCTTTACTATCATTATCACCAATGAAATACAGCGTTAATAGTTGTTTACTCCAAGATCATCAAGCACTTAAGCATGAATCTTGTTTTTCCTTAACACCTGTGGAGAGCCAACATCTGATAAATGACTGTGTGCAAACAAGTGGAAATTAGAGAACTGCGACCAGAAGATGGGTTCTTTTAAGCCAACTTTGTCTCTTTTCAAGCTATCAGTAAGGTTAACACACGAGGTCCTTAATGAAACTTGAAGTTCTTGGTACGGTAGTTAATGTCCTTTAATCCAAATACATTTTTTTCCTAGCTTCTTGTCATTTGAAGGCGCCGGCAGTATACTTATACTGGATTTTTAGGACACAAAGGCAGATGTTTAGCAAGCAGCAGTCCATAGCGTACCACCGTGAATACAGTCTGCTGTATTATGCTGCAACCTGGAGTTGAGTCATGTTACCTTCTTCCCCCGGACGAGTGTATCAGGTCTTGCCTCTTCCCACCAAGCAGGTAGTCAGTCTTGCCATAGAAGAGGGGCTCAGAGCATTTGCCAGGAAAATGTGGGTTGGGGTGGGGAGAGGAGCTTGTGAGGATGTGTTGGTGCTGGAGAGAGTGGGTAGCGCAATGTGTCATCCTGAAATTAGGACATGGTGCGGACACGTAAGGCAAGGTGTGGTCCCTGGTTTGAGTACGCTGATGAGAGTGTTTCAGCCACTGAAAATTTGTACTGAGCCTAAGGACAGTTTTAGTCCTTTTTTTTTTTTTTTAATCTTTTTCTTGAAGATGCTATAGAACAAAGTGGTGAACTGAAAAAAAAAAAAAGAAATAGGATTTGAAGGGATTTACAAGATTCTGGTCAGATGACATTATTGCAGTCATGGTAGAAAATGTGTTTGATCTAGTTAATAGAACTTGGAAAAAAAAAAGAGCAAAACTAAAAATATCTCAAAGAGATTGTCAAGTCTTTTGATTTTTTTAATTGCTTAGTATGCCTAGCCCAAAAATGCATTAGGAAGGATACCTAGTTCTTACCTAACTTTCATCAATAGATCCTAAAGTAGATCTTTAATGCAACAAATTTGTAGAAGTTAATGTTTTAATCCGTATTTTTTACCTTTGCAGAAACTGATACACAAGGGAGAAGTGGCTTATCCAGAATCACTGGACAGACAGATAGAGAGTGTTTTTGGTGTATTTTGTTGGTACGTTTGAAATGACGTTGTAGTTTAAACGCAGAAGCAGCAAGTTATTTGTTAACTGAATAGTTACCTGAGGGCAAAGATGAGTTATCAGCTTAACTAATTAGTACACTGGGGACACAATCACATTTTTTTCATGAATACAAGTTTTTATTTTGGAAAGACAACTTTTATCTTTTTATACCAGTGGGATAGAAATATTTATTAAATGCATTAAATATCCCTGAGTATGTATTTTATTTATTTTAATGGACAGCCCATTTCCACAAGAACTTTGCATGAACTGGTAGGGGAAAAGGTAGATCAGATTTTTCTCACATGTACTTTTAATATCTTAATTCAGATTATTAATATTCTGGGACATCTGAGAAGATGTGTTGTTATTCACGAGATACGTTTTAAATTTTCTTAGAAGTAACCAGAGGACCTGGAATTCAGTTTCTCCAAAGTTTGTAAAAATAAGATTGAGAGATTTCTGAAGTCGTTGTCTTTTCAGAGTATCAAATGGAGAGCAAAAAGGTACTTTTAAATATCAGGAGCTAAGAATTAACTAAAGTTAGAAGTAGAGGTTTTTGAAAACCTGTAGTTGAAACAGATTTCTTGAAAATGTTTATTTTATTATTATTAAGACAAAAGTAAATTTCAGGGTGTTTTGTGCTTGTTCAAGGGGTCAAAAAGAATAAGTAAAATAGTTTGTGCTTTTAACAAAATGTGGAGGGATAGGGTCGATCAGTTGAAGAGTGAATGTCAGTGTGTCTTAATTTCATGTCTTAGACATGGGAAGAGGTCATAGAAAAGAGAAAGACATAAATGCTGAAGGGTTTAAAACACTAGGTTGAAAACTCTCATGTCTGATGCGTGAAGTCGTAGGAGCAATCATGCTGACTTTCTGGGTGTGGCAGAGTTAGTCAGAAGAAGGGTGTGACCCACAAAATGTATGGTAAGGAGAGCAAGTTTGACCGTTGTGGGAAACTCAAATATTCATGTCTGCATACCTGTGTTTTAATGCAGCTGAACCTGTGGCAAAACAGATGGAGTCTTTTTCAGAAATTGAAAGGTGTGGCTGTGGTTTGGATGTTGTGTCCTCTCTTACTCAAAAACTCGATGAACTTGTGTTCATGTACTCGGAGATGGCAGTGATAGAGATGGTTTGTACTCATCCTGTCTTACCAAGACTGCTGCGTTATGGTTGTCTTGGGATGTTCAGACCAGCAGTGTAGTGAGGAGTTCTTTAGACATTCTCTTGGCCAGGAGATTCAACTTAATTAAAAAAACAGAAGGAAAAAAAAAAACCCTACCCCCTTCAATAGGCTGGAAGTAGTCTTTGTATTTTAACTTGAAAATTAATCAGCTGTCATGCTTTAGCTAGCTGGTCCCTGTGCTATACCTGAAGGCAAGCCCTTGTCGGTGAGGACTGCCTTGGTGTGCATGTCCTTCAGTCATGCAGAAAGACGCTATCAGTGTAGTCGTTAAGAGGATAGACGGAGAAGGAAGAAGTCAGTTTTATTCATTGATTTCTAGTTTGTGTTCTTTCAAAACTTAAGGACTTGTCGCTAAGTGTTATTAAATAAAGCTCTGTTAGTATCAAATTACTATTTTGAAATTTAGGGATGGATATGGAAGAGACTACAGGTGATACTGTATATCAGTGTTCTTGTAGCTTCATGAATGTGAGCATTATTATAAACTTTTCCCCATCTTCTTTTCATACAAAGTAGAGAAAACATAGAGATAAGTATGCAGCCATATTTTTTTGTTGCTTTATTTACTTATTCATTTTAGATTTGGTGTCTAGATTTATTGCTACCATCATTCAACTGTTTTCAGTGAACATATGTACCAGAGTTTGCCCCACTACCTCTGCAAGACTCTTGCTGTTGAATGTTAGCTCAACAGCTAATTCGCGGTATTCATTCAGCCATCACATTCCATTTTACTCTTGTTGTGAGGTTATGCAGGGAGAAGATTAGAAAGGCGAAGGCCCAGCTAGAACTTGAACTGGCCACTGCTGTTAAAGATAACAAAAAATGTTTTTACAAATATATCAGCAACAAAAGGAGGGCCAGGGAGAATCTTCCTCCTTTATTGGATGCGGAGGGAAACTTTGCCACGAAGGATGAGGAGAAGGCTGAGGTACTTAATGCCTTCTTTGCCTAAGTCTTTAATAGTCAGACTGGTCATCCTCAGAGTTTTCAGGCCCCTGAGCTGGGAGATGGAGATAGGATGCAGAATGAAGCCCCCGTTGTCGAGGAGGTGGCAGTCACCGACCTGCTCCTCCACCTGAATGCGCACAAGTCCATGGGGCCAGATGGGATCCACCCGAGGATACTGAGGGAGCTGGCAGAGGAGCTGGCCAAGCCACTCTCCATCGTTTATCAGCAATCCTGGTCAACCGGGGAGGTCCCAGTTGACTGGAAGTTAGCAAACGTGATGCCCATCTACAAGAAGGGTTGGAAGGAGGATTCGGGGAACTACAGGCCTGTCAGCCTGACCTCTACTTGGACTTTAGTAAGGCCTTTGACACTGTCTCCCACAGCATTCTCCTGGAGAAGCTGACTGCTCACGGCTTGGATGGGTGCACTCTGCACTGGGTTAAAAACTGGCTGGACGGCCGAGCCCAGGGAGTGGTGGTGAATGGAGTTAAATCCAGTTGGCAGCCGGTCATGAGTGGTGTTCTCCAGGGCTCAGTGTTGGGGCCGGTCCTGTTCAATATCTTCATTGATGATCTGGATGAGGGGATTGAGTGCACCCTCAGTAAGTTTGCAGATGACACCAAGTTGGGTGGAAGTGTCGATCTGCTGGAGGGTAGGAAGGCCCTGCAGAGGGACCTGGACAGGATGGATCGATTGGCCGGGGCCAACTGTGTGAGGTTCAACAAGGCTCAGTGCCGGGTCCTGCACTTGGGTCACAACAACCCCATGCAACGCTACAGGCTTGGGGAGGAGTGGCTGCAGAGCTGCCTGGCAGCAAAGGACCTGGGGGTGTTGGTTGACAGCCGCCTGAACATGAGCCAGCAGTGCGCCCAGGTGGCCAAGAGGGCCAATGGCATCCTGGCCTGTATCAAGAATAGTGTGGCCAGCAGGACCAGGGAGGTGATAGTGCCCCTGTACTGGGCACTGGTGAGGCTGCACCTCGAGTCCTGTGTTCAGTTTTGGGCCCCTCACTCCAAGAAGGACATGGAGGTGCTGGAGCGTGTCCAGAGGAGGGCAATGAAGTTGGTGAAGGGTCTGGAGCACAAGTCTGGTGAGGAGCTGCTGAGGGAGCTGGGGTTGTTTAGTTTGGAGAAGAGGAGGCTGAGGAGAGACCTTATTGCTCTCTACAACTGCCTGACAGGAGGCTGTAGCGAGGTGGGGGTCGGCCTCTTCTCCCAAGTAACAAGTGATAGGACAAGAAGAAACAGCCTCAAGCTGCGCCAGGGGAGGTTTAGGTTAGATATTAGGAAAAGCTTCTTTACCGAAAGTGTAGTCAGGCACTGGCACAGGCTGCCCAGGGAAGTGGTTGAGTCCCCATCCCTGGAGGTATTTAAAAGATGTGTAGCTGTGGTGCTTAGGGACATGGTTTAGTGGTGGACTTGGCAGTGCTAGGTTAACAGTTGGACCTGATGATCTTGAAGGTCTTTTCCAGCCTTAACGATTCTATGATTCTGTGATTCTATAATGAAGACTATGTTTTGCCAGTCTAGACCGCGGGTGGTATCCTGTTAACTCCAGTTATTTCTTCACTCATTATTAGTGAGAGTGCTTTCCATAAGAAGCTGCACTGGGTTCTGGTTGTTCTGGATCACAGCTGGAGTTTGGTGGGTCTCTCATTTCTGTTAGATCAGTACGGTTGTGCTAAATTTTCTTTACCTCTTCATACTTCCTGACATTATGTAAACTCAATTTTGTTCTTCTGTGCTTGCTTTTTCTTTGTGGCTTTCGTATGCTTTCAGGCAATTTCGGACATGGTTAAGATTTTATTAATTCGTATTCTCTGCATTCTCTCAGTGTATCAGTGCGTTTGCTTCAGTGCCAGTGTTTCATTAGGAGGTTTGAGTTCAGTGCATTGGTTCCTACTTCTGCAATTTCATTATTAATTTCTTAATTTTTAAGTTTGGTGCTTGTGTCGTACATTTCTCTTTCTAGTCCCAGAAGATTTTCATGATGTGTACTGTTAAGTAATAAGTTTCTGGGTTGAAACTGAAGTACTATTTTTAATCATTGAAGGTATAAATGTTTTGAGACCCAGTTACTTGAGGGAGCAAGTTGAGTGCAGTGGAATCGTTAGACCTCTTTTGCTATAAATGGGAGGAGGCAGTGGATAGACTGCTCTCTATAACGGCTTCCCAGATTGAAATTAATTTCTTTTCTTGTTCTAGCATATCCCACTTTGGCTAATCTCTTGAGTGTAATGAAAGCTCCATCTCCATATTTTAGTGTAGGTAGGTGAAAGTTCTGGATTGCAGTCTAGGTGTGATTTGATTCCCTAGAGCTTGAATTTTTAAGATTGTCTGTTAACTGGAAAATGGAGCTTGGGTTCTTATTAATATGTTTAAAATCTTAATGATTTCTCATTGTAGTAACTTTGTCAATACTTCACGGTAAAACATTTTGTACGTTAGCGCGTCTTCTACAGCAGGTGTACTAATGTAAGTTAGTATTTGGGCTTGATGATCTTAAAATGTAGACTTGCTTTGTACTTGCTAAGTTACTGTGTAGAGTTAATATGCAGACAAATGCGGCTCAACTGAAAGTAATACCCTAAACAAAGAATCACCAGAAGGTATTGCCTCTGTTAAGTAACCCACTTCGTTGCTGGTCTAGTTCCTTAGGCGGATGCACTGATGTGATCACATGGACAGTCAGCCTGCCCTTCCAGTTTTTGAAGCTATTGGCCAGTATCGGTTCGTTTGACAGTATTAGAGATCTCCAAGATATGCAGCTTTCCTAAATTCTGTGAATATTAGTAACTCAGTAGCAGAGGGAGACCTGAAGTAGCAGATTTTGTCTCTAGGTTAATCACTAATATTTTGTTTTACCTGCCAGTTGACCACTTGGCATGCATGTAGCTCAGAAGTAACTACAGCACTGTATTGCCTTTGACCAATAAATAGACAGGACAAATGAGGAATACTAGCTAATTTTGAGACTTGGGACCAGCGGCAGGGAACTGGAGGAAATGCAGAGAAAGGTGGTCATGCGAGACCTGGGAGGAGTTAGGATTTTTGCATGGGAGAGGGTAGAGATGGAGTGGAGTACAGGAACCTATGCGTTACTAATTTCACTGCTTGCAAAATAGCTTTAGTGTCAGCCCTCATAAAGCTTCGTTACATGCTTGTTCCTCTTTCTTAGCTTCATTTTCTCTGTCTCGCCTAGCCGGTTTAAAACTGGTTCTGTGGCTTACCTTGAAACTCTGCTTCTTTCCTGCACAGGGTAGCTCTTGTAGTTTCAGAAAGTAGTTACTAAAATTGACTGAGCAATGATGTATTTCTGTAAGTCCACAAATAAACTTGTGGCTGATTAAAGCAAAAAGTACATACACAAATGCTTACAGTATTCAGAAGTGAATATGTACACTATTAAAATTTTGTGAAAAGTTGGTATTTTGTAGTTGCAGAGTGTTATGGAAAACAGCTGGGTGGCTGCACATGTGTTTTCCAGTGCTAGGCAAGGTGCAGGTGTTCTGTGTTTAGGAATGGTGGTAGTTACCAGTGCTACCACTTTGACTAAGCCTTAGTTTTAGATCCCAAATTCTGCTTCATCTAATTTAAAGTTTTAATTATGATATTGAGTATAGATATTAATTTGAGTTACATTGATTACTTCCTGAAGAAGTAAAATAATGAGGAAGAAAGAAGTGTGGATTTTGTTTTGGGTTTTTTTTTTTTTTTTTTTTTACTAGGGTTAAATTAGTCCTAAGATTGAATCTTAATATATTCTTTCCTTGGATTTACCTTGACAGGCTAACAATTAACAAAGTTAAAACTACTTTTAAAATGAGATGTGAACATGGGCTGGTTCGCAATTAATACTAGTTTTTAGTATTTAGTATTTTTAGTATTATAAAAAGTATTTACAAGTATGAATCACAAATGAAAATCACATATAACATATTGAGTAAACAAATACTGTAGCATAATGAGTACCACATTTATTAATTTATTAGTAGCATTATAAGTATTTAATATTAGTTAATATTTGTCAAAATACATATAATAATACGTATTTATTTATAATATTTTATATATTTATAGATAATATGTAAAAATAAATGTTAAGGCATGATGTAGTCAGCTCATTTCACTCGCAACTCTCTGTTCCTGCAGACTGGTCCCATCCTCACCTTGTTTTTTTTTTTCCTTGCTTTATCTCCTGTACTCTGATCCCTCATTGAAATGATTCAGCTCACTAACCAGATAGAAAGCTAATCTAACAGAAGGAAAGTGAACTTTTGAAGCTTTAGTGAGCTGATTTGGTTTATCGGTGGGTCAGAGAACCATCAGAAGAAGATCAAAGGAGACTGGAGTGGTGCTGCGTAGCCAGGCAAGGGAGCGCACGGGCCAGCCCCTGGCTTCAGTGGTGCTGAGCTGTCTTGGTGAACTGCACCCATACATTGGGATTTCTTTAGGCTTTGCCACTTTCTAAATACTGTGCTATGGTAGTCTGTCTTACTCTCTTAAGAAAAAGACTTCGTTGTTTTGTTTATTTTTATTTTCTTGAGTACGTGAGACATCATGATGTTGAATTATCTGGAGTACAAATCGGATTGTTGTTGTTAATAAGCCTGATGAACAAATGGGACTTCCGTGATCATCTCCTTGCATGTAAATAAAATTATCTTTTGTTCTTAGTTGAAGTGATTACTGACAATTCCTGGACCTTAATATTCGGAAATTGGTTGCTCTGTTGTTGCAAGAGAGGATATTTAGTTTTTTTAATCAAGACTGTTTCCATGAGCTAAAATTTGTGGTTTAAAGAATCTTGATTTTTTTTTTTTTTTTTTTTCTTTTTGTAGTTCATCCTAACAGAAGCAGATCCTCCAAAGTTTGCTTTCTGTCCACTTGTTACATACAGCTCTGAGTAATCCCTTGGTACTATATTGGAGTTTCTGTCTACATTACCTCTGATAAGCACAGCAGGAAAAAACCCCTCTGGTATTGTTTAGGCACTTCTTAAAGGTGTTAAGACTGATGTTGTTAGTGTGTATAGTGCTGTTAATGAACACATTAGACAAAAAATGCTGTGGAAGTATAAAGTCCGCTTTCGGTTACTCCTGGCTGTGTGTTTGATAGTCTAAAGAAGAGAACAAGGTATTGCAAAACTCTTACAAGAAGGAAGAGGATAATGTGACTGTTGAAGCATTTTAAAGACAAAGATAATGTCAGCAGAATAAATTCATGCTGTGTTTCTAAGAATCTTTATTTTCCTCAGTCCTTTTTTTCTCTTTATTTGCACTATTAGTTCTTTTGCAAGTAGGGTAAGAGTAGTAGTGTCACGTGTGATATACAAAATGCAGTGGGTTAGAGAAACAGAATGCTTGTTCAGAAATAGATGTAAAATATTATAGAAAAGTTAAATATTAAAAATTAAATATTTTCATAGTTTCCAGTAGTGTTTTCAGAATAATCATTTTTAATGTTTCACACAAGCTGGTTACTAAGAGTTTGATAGAGACTTCACTTTTACTAAGCTTAAGTTTCCTCTTTTTCTGTAAGGATATATACAAATGAGCCAATTAAGTATGATCTGATGCTTTTTTTCTTTTCAGAAAGATGAAGGTAGTGATGCTAGCTTGAGTGATAGCCACATATCTCCTCCCGCCAAACGTACCTCAAAACATGCTGATCCTGTGTGCAAAGACAAATCAAAATCACGCAGTACTGGGCAGCGAGAGGAATGGAGCATCTCAACTGGACAGTCCAGGTAACTTGGTGCCAGGAGAAAAATGAAGTCTTACCAATTTTTCCTGTATCGTTAACCCGCTTATGCTATTTCTGCAGTGAGCTGCAGCTCATGCTCAAGAGTGTATTTTTGAAGCATGTTATTTTCATACAATTTTCTTTTAGTTTAAGACTCCAGGAATGTGGGTTACATAAATCCTTCCATCTCTGTGTTTCCTTTCTATGCAAATTTGTGCAAAAATGGGAAGTAATTTTAAATGAGATGCAGTCTGAATTCTAGATTCTTGATACAGCCAAATTTAGTGATTTAATTGGTATTTTTATGTACTCAAGATATAAGAAGACATGACATTTTAACTAGGAAATCAGTATTATCCTCATCTTTAGGGAATGGATAATGGTCCGGTTTGTTTCTTTCCATTGTTGTTTTCAGCCTCTCTTCCCTGTTTGGTTATAAGGGCTCAAGTGAATTACTCTATTGAATATAGGCTCAATCCTGCCACGTTTTTATAACTCAAAAGAGAAGTAATTTGTTTCATTTTATAACTGATTAATAATATTTTGCAAAGCATTCTTGTGTTCATAAGGTTCTTCACGTGATTACAGGTAATTATGAGATAGTGTAGGCAGTATGTTCCTGGGCCATGAACCTTCAGTTAATACTGATTCTTTTGTAGATACATATTTCATATTTATGTACAAATCAAAATCGTTCTTGCAACACTTTGCATGTAAGAATGACTGTAATTCACTACTGGACTGTCGTCTGCTAGGATGAAGTATATTTAAAAACTACGTAAATCTTAAAATAGATCTCTTTTTTTGTTTGTTTTTCTCTTTTAAAACAGAATAAATTGCATACAGCATATTATGTGCCATGGTCATCTGGGAATGTATTGAAACTCATGCACCTTCTATTTCTTTTGTTTATAAGTGTAGACTTGTACTGTATCTATTAAAAATGCTAAGAGATAAAAAAAAAATATTTAATGTGTCTGGGAGAATTTAGATCACTATGTCAAGTGAAATTTGGCCAGGATACTGGAACTCCTGTTGTTACTCATGTAGAACCCACTGCGGCATGTCTTTGCATCTCAGGCTTTTTTGTTGTTTTCTGCCAAAATCCAAAGTGCTGGGCGTAATAGTGATCTTAAGTTTCTAAGACTTTTCCCAAAAGCTTTGTTGCTAAACCTTTATTATAATCAAATTTCACTTCTTCAATTGTGGTTTCCAAAATACTTAAAATATCTGACCAGAAAAATATTATTGGGAAGTTGGATGTGGACATGACTTCTGTAAACATGGTTTTCTGTGTTGCTACCCAACCCTTGCAAAAATCCTGAGGTTACCTTTGTTTTGTAAGGATTGGTTACACATTTCTTAGGAAAATAATAGCAAAGCTCACATCTTCTGTACCTCTGAGTTGAACTCTTTGTAGTCCGTTGAACTCTTGGTCACGTTCGAGCTTAGATTGCATTTGGTGTTACTAAGATTTCCCCTCCTTTTTCTGTTTCCCATCAAATTCATTTTAGTTTTGTAGTTTGAGAACAAGGAGTTCCTCCCTTCTAGTATTGGTGTGCAGTATATACAGTTCACTTGTCTGGAAAGTTCTAAGCGTTTCTGAGGGTGGAAGAGAGAGAATTTTTTTTTCCTTTTCCCTGATTTATTTTGCTTTTTTGCATAGTGATGTTGACAAATTACATTTAACAGTCTGCCAGTGGTTGTAGAGTTTTTATTCATTTGTATTCTACTCTAAATTATCTTCTAGTAAAATGTCTAAAAAATAAAAATATTTTTAATTTTTTAAAGATAAGTGAATGAAGGAACAATTGCTTATGCAATAAAATTGCAGAAAATTCTGAAATATGTTTTTGTCTTAGACTATGATGTAGTAGGGCTTACTTTTCCTAAAAGTTAGTGTAAAAAGAAATTCAAAATACCAGATTGATAGAGAACAGGAAAATATTTTTTACTGATTTTAAGTACACACAGCATAAATTAGTCCCATTCACTTGAGTTGGTAATTTTGTTAAATTTATTCTTTTTCTGTGAGTACAAAACAGCTTTTTGTGCTTCTACAAGTTTATCCAAAGTGTTTGAATGATAACTGCCTTTGAAGAGCTATATCAAGATCTTGTTCTGAAACTTAAAGGGAGTTAATAGTAGGACATGGCATGAGGGAACATTGGAGGGATTAATAAAAGAGATGTTTAGATAATTGGGGGGATTCATATAATTGGTATTTGGCAGTTTTGTCCTCATTCCAGTGTCGGGCATGAAGCAGACTCTTCAGAGGCTACGTGTCACAAAGGTTTTGAAGTCATAGTGTATCGTGTAACATGCTGTGTTTAAAGTTCTATTTTCACTGTGTGACTTTTGCTTGGCTAAGGAATGTTAACATTATTTGTGTGTCTAATGTAATTGTTTCCTAGGTTAACTTCTCAGCCTGGTGCTACACTACCAAATGGACGTAGCTTATGTAAGTGTATTACAGTGGACCCTTTTGTACCTACTTTTATGTTTAACAATTTTATGTCAATGATTTTCAGTTGCATATATTTTTAATAACTTTACTGATTACTCTGACCATTTTGACCAGAAAAATTACTGGTTTGGCTCAGTTTTCTTCTGTCAACATCTTGGATGCTCTCTGTGGACATGGGGAACATTCTTAGATGAAAGTCCATTTCTCTTCTCAATTCAGACCTGTTGGCCATGATCTTGCCGTTTTCCTCAATTCCCAAATTTACTGTTATGACCTAATTTTGGCCTTCCTCTCACAGCTGGTCTCTTTAATTTACTTACTCTCCTTGCTCATTTGAAATTTGGCCTTCTGTAGTTCTTAACATTACTTAACTCTACTATTGCTTTATAGAGACCTGCCTTGTCTGCAGCTCCTGCTACCTTGAAGAGTTTTCCTATATGCTTGTACCTTACAAACTTGCCACCTTGTTGCATATCTCAGCTAAAACCACTTTGTCCTTCCCGTCCCTTTTTCATCAATTCTGTCTCGTTTAGTTCTGTGTTGACTCTATATATGCGTTAATCCATTAAGCATTTTTGGTATTTTTATTATTTATTGTGGTGCCTAAGGAACAATCAGAAGTGGGATCCCTTTTTTTTTGGCACTGTACAGAGTAGCTGATATAGATTTGCTTGTGAAATCAATGTGTTGTATCTGACCTTTTGATACTGTATTTGAAAAACTGAGAATTGAAACTGTGGGCCACGTGTGCATTTTAGTGTTGATGTTAACTTAAAAATATTGAATGGATATTGAATGCCAAATTTTCATCATAAAATAAGACTATTTTATAAGGAAACAAGCTCGAGTCTGAAGAAACAGCTTGTAAAACAACTTTGATAGGAATTTAAAAAATATATTTCTTTAGTGAATATAAGGGTGCTCATACTGTGCTCCATAACTTTTGGTTTATTGTCCTTGCTAAGTATTCTCTTATTAATTCTTGTTTGTGAAAATGTTGTTTCCTGCATTTTGAAGTAGTAATACAAATTTCTCTTAGCTCTCAAAAGCCACCCCCTTCGAGGGGAAAAAAAGGGAGATGGGGACCATGCTTGCATAAACGGAGATATAGAAGTCAGAAAAAGTTGTCGGTCCAGGAAAAACAGATTTGAAACTTTGAATCAGAGTTTATTGTTTGATCAGCTAGTAAACAGGTATGTGGGGATACTTCAGTTGTATTCACAAAGCATCTTAATGATTTTTTAAAAAGTTAGAAAACCCTGTGTTCCAGTGCCATCTATGTGTTTTACTGTGGGAATGTCGAAGCAAGCTAGATTGTGGTTTGAGTTACAGGCTGGGTCCTGTGCTGTAACTGCCTCTGTTATCCGTGCTCTAAATGCAAAGCAGCTTACCAGACTTTCACTGAGGAGTAAACTACTTTGTGTTTACACCTGGATGAAACTGTGTATGTTGGCGGTTATTGCAGAGTGGCTGACATGCTGTAAATCCACACCCTAGTTTGTTTCTTAGTAACCTCTTCATGTAGCGATACCCTAATTGTGATGTAAACTGGTGATTAGCAACAATGCTTGGAAGCTTTCTAGATTTTGCTTGTATGATTTTGATCATAAAATATCAAAAGTTTGTAGCTTTCTTTTTTTGTTTTTGTTTTTTACCATTTGTTAGTAATTCACATAGGGTGGGTGTCACTTTTTGACATTTACTGTGCAGACAAAGTAGGTCAGAGAGGGAGGCACGGTCTGGTCTGAGCATAGGAATGGGAGCCAGAAATACTTTTCTTGAAATATTATTTCTGTGTGGCCCTGAGCAGGTCACTTAATATGTCTCAATTTTCCCACCTGTAAAATGGGTCTTAGTAGTCACATCTGTGAGAGACTGCTTGCTCTAGTGCTTGGAAAACGATTTAAACATAAACATTTAATTGCCAAGTATGATCTTTATTGTTAAATGTGTTCTGTTGAATCTTTTATTTAATTTTCTTTTTCAATTTACTCAGTAACTACTTGGTATCAGTTTACAAATTTATATTGAGTTACATTTATTTTTCTAGTTGCAGTTGAATCTCCCTCTCCTCATCAACAGTAGGAAAAAGTCTACCATGAAGATTGTAATTTGATAAGATCATGGTACTGAAGTCTATATATGAACTTATACTGATAACAGTGTGTCCCATAATCATTGGAGGTTTTTAAGAACAGGTTAGACAAATGTGTCAGGAATGATTTAGGTATTGTGTAGTTTGTTCATGCCTGGCAGAGCCGGTGGACTTTTCCAGGTCCCCTCCAACCCTGTTTTCTTTGATACTGAACTATAGCTTGATTTTACTTGAAGTGGTTATGTCACATATCACAGATATTTTAGAAGAATTGTTTAAAATCGAGAGGGGTGCTCATAATGAAAGCTTGACTTTACTGACTTCTGTGACCAGAACTGCCATTGACTTCTTTCTAGGCAGGATTTCACCCTGTAGAGTTACTTTTAAACAGCTTGAAAGAAAGGAAGTGAAAGTTTCTGCCTTCTTACAATTATTATACAATTATAGTGGAATTCCAGTGGAAATCTGCCGTAATCTCCATAGAGAGCAGGAACTAGGTGTTCAGGACAGGTGGCCAAATAATTGACTTGGCCTGGTGAATACTCCTGTTTTCTTCCTTAGTAATGAAGCATCTTGGCCAAGGTTATTATTTATATACCACTATTGTTTTGACAGCTGTTTACATCAGATAGTGAAAATGTAGGTTATTTAAATAGTAGATGAGAAATGGTAGTGGGCTCAAATAATGAATGATGAAATTCTAGGTGTTACTGATCTAACGTGAAGAAAAAAAAAAAAAAGCTTTATGTATCAGTGTCTTTCTGAGGCCAGGGTAAGAAGCTGTAAAGCTGATGAGGTGGAGGCATTAATTGCTTTCCCAATATTATAATTATGTAGATAAAAAGCCTTACTTTCTTATTCTGCAAACTTATTTACACTGAGCAAAAAAAAAATTAAAGTGTTACAGCCTAATTTGAACCCCGAATTCTAGTAGCATCAGCATTTCTTCTTTTGCATACTCTTTAGTTTATATTCTGTAGCTTCATCTTTCAGTTTTCTTTATTATGGTTGGTTTTGTAGTTAATTGATAGATTCAAGAAGCTATCCTAAAATTTTCAGATTTTAATTCATTTATGTATTTAGTTGACTTGTAGACCTTAGAATAGCCATAACAGACCATAGAATCAGATACGTTAGGTTGTTGGATGCTGTGTAAAAAGTTCTGCATGTCTACTATTTTAAGACTAATTTTTTTTTCTGTGTTAACTGTTGTGTATATTTTAGTACTGCTGAAGCTGTCCTGCAGGAAATGGATAATATTAACATCAGGAGAAATAGGCGGTCTGGGGAAGTAGAACGGCTACGAATGTGGACAGACACAGAATTTGTAAGTGCAGCATGCCTCAGATATTGAATAAAGGTAGTATCAAGGGGGAGCATGTTTGTTTTTGCAATCTCCATACGTTTGTCTGTAGCTCTGTCAAAAGGTTCCAGATCCTCTTCAGTGGATAACATTAAAAAACTTGATAAACTCAAATTCAGAACAAGATTCACGGGTGTATACTAAATCATGTTTTCTTTATTGATGAATTGACTTCCATGCTCTCATGAGGTACTGTGATGGTCCTCCTTTGGTTTGAAGCACACTCTGGTAGTCTGAAAACATGACCAGGGACTGTCATCTGCTTTGTTCCCTAAAACAGCTCGATACTGATGTTAACTATGTATTAGATGGACTAGGTACTGAGAGACTTATTTTACCACCTATTAAATGAGACTGCTTTTGTAGTCTACCCTTGGAAGGCTGTGTTGGAAAAAGTCTTGGGGGCTAGAGATTGTGTATTATTTACTGAACTGTGGGCTAACACTGTGAGTGACATGGGACAGTACTGATAGGAATGTATGTGAATTTTATTACAGGAAAACATGGATATGTATTCTCGAGTGAAAAGAAGAAGGAAATCACTGAGGAGAAATAGCTATGGGATTCAGAACCACCATGAAGTGTCCACAGAAGGGGAAGAAGAAGGTATGGGTTGTAAAGAATTGTAAGAGTTTGTCTGAAATACTTATAAAACAAAGCTCTCCTTGACATAAGATAGCAATATATTGCACTACAGAAAGTAATTTGGTTTTGGATCTGGATTTGGAGTTATTAAATAGGCCAATTAACAAGACTATTGCAAATAAGTACAAACTGCAGGATTCCTCCCCTTTAGAAGGAGAAGTTTTAGGGATCTCTACAAATCGTTTTCTTTAAACAAAAGCAAGTTTATCTGAAAGTAGCAGAACAAACCCTGGTTTCTAAATGTTTGCATATTACGTTCCCTTACTCCTGTTTTCCCTAACACTAAGTAATTGGAGCTTTCCTTATATTCCCTGTTGCAATCCTCTGGTGGAAGCCAGAATGTGATGCATGTAGTCTACAACTACACATGTTCTCACTGACTCGCTATTTCTCATATGCTGTGTGGTAGTTACCAGAAAGAATGTGAAATAGTCAGTTCTGCATCCTTCCTTTGGGGAAGGTATTAATTAAAGTCTCTGTTTTCTATCCATCCACTGAATTTTAGAAGGCTTGTAGACACACAACAGTATTTGAAATTCTACCTTCCTTTAAAAATGTGGATGAAACTGGCCAGTGGGTTCAAAAAGTATTGAGAAAGAAGGGATTATGGCTAACTTTGATGGCATGATCTACAGCATGCTTGGCTTCCTTAAGAAATTGGACTCAAACTTCAGGGATCCATGTGAGGTTCAGTGTAGTGTGTCTCTATTTTGAACTGAAACTGCTGTAGGAGGTATGGTCTGTCCCAATTAATAAGAATGCAGTCTTAATTCTGAGCTCCATGGATGGAAATACTGATCCTGTTAATAGATGGACCTAGGTGGTACCTTTATACAGTGTGTTTATTTGCTTTGTGTAAAAATTATATTGTGAATCGTAAAGTTGTACGTACTTTCGTGCTCTGTCAAATATTTGATTTTCTGAGGCTCCTATGGGAAAAGAGTGAGAAGAAGGGCATTCTTAATTTGAAGAACAGTTATTGAAGGAAAAAGATAGTGGATAGAAGTGATATTTGAAGTACTTTACAACTAAAATTAATTTGACTACATTTATTTTTCTTTCTGTTGCTTTTCCAGAACCTTCTGTGGGAAACTAGAAGGAGGTTTGACAATGTGCTGTAGATTTATCTTGGTCGTCAGATTTCCAGTGATTTACCAATTAGTGTTAATTAATAGGAGGGGAATAATTCTCAGTGACCATTAAAATGTTTATTTTTAGGTTGAAGATAGCTCTGGCATCAAGTAGAAGTGTTCTG
The DNA here is from genome assembly GCF_965183815.1 of Platalea leucorodia. Classification (NCBI taxonomy): domain Eukaryota; kingdom Metazoa; phylum Chordata; class Aves; order Pelecaniformes; family Threskiornithidae; genus Platalea; species Platalea leucorodia. The sequence continues at coordinate 119,994,408 of NC_138825.1, read as the reverse complement.
AATATGTTTTCCTCCCCAACAGAGTCTCAGGAAGAAGATGGAGATATAGAAGTAGAAGAGGCTGAGGGAGAAGAAAATGATCGGCCATATAATCTCAGACAGAGAAAAACTGTTGAAAGATACCAGGCCCCTCCAATAGGTGAGGAACCAGACAGTGCTCATGTGGTTCTGCTCTACTGACCTCCAAGAATCCCATGGGGGTGGGAAGGGAAAAGTTGGATGACTGCTCCTCAGCTCGACAGCGTTCCCATGCAGCATTAGTGACTTTCGTCTTTCTTCTGTTTTTGTTCACCATGTGAATACGACTACTGAGACACAATCTATTAATTTGTCAATGGTGGTGGCGTTGCTAGTGCATGCCGCCTCACTGAACTTTGCAAGTACTGCCGTGTGCTGGGCTCAGGGTTGGAGGTGAACGGGGTTTAGGTCAAGAAGTAGTTGGCAGAAGTTGAATTCAGAAAGCAATCTAATAAATTAGATAATTACATAGAAAAAATAGTTACTGTTATACCTGATTCTTTTCTTGAGTGGTAAGCCTAATTCATAACTAGATAAATTGCATAGCAGCAGTTAACCGCATTTTGCTTAGATAAGAAATTTAGAATAGCATAGTTCAGTTGGAAGGAACCTACAGTGATCATCTAGTCCAACTGCCTGACCACTCCAGGGCTGACCAAAAGTTAAAGCACATTATTAAGGGCATTGTCCAAATGCCTCTTAAACACTGACAGGCTTGGGGCATCGACCACCTCTCTAGGAAGCCTGTTCCAGTGTTTGACCACCCTCTCGGTAAAGAAATGCATCCTAATGTCGAGTCTAAACCTCCCCTGGCACAGCTTTGAGCCGTTCCCATACGTCCTGTCACTGGGTACCAGGGAGAAGAGCTCAGCACCTCCCTCTCCACTTCCCCTCCTCAGGAGGCTGTAGGGAGCCATGAGGTGGCCCCTCAGCCTCCTTTTCTCCAGGCTGGACAAACACAGAGTCCTCAGTCGCTGCTCACAGGACATGCCTTCAGTGATCCATACAGGTTTCAGTGTCTCTTGATTTTGAACATTTTAATACTTCTGTTTGAAATAATGTACTCTGTGCATATTTGGTTTAGATTACAATGGTGTGTGCAGTGTGCTATATCTTAAGGCGACTTGGAAATTAAGACTGATAGAGAAATGCTGTGGTTTATTTGTTAAGAGAAATTTCAAGACATCCCGTGTTATCAGCTGTGCAGAAGTTTTTTGTATTGAGTTTTGTGTCTTGCAAATAAACTAAAAATGCTAGTGCCATGGATGAATTACATTCTGTGCCATGGTAGGCATAGCTGTGATGATTTGAGGAGGCTGAGCGTGGAACTCCTATGACTGTATCAAGCCAAGTATGGTGATAGTGAAATAAAGCATACAAGGTTTGATTTCCCTCCGTTCCCCCACCTCCCACCCCCCCAGTTCTATTCTTAATTTGAGCTTTTGGAGAAACCAGTGGTAACAATATTGGTAAAGAATAATCTAGCACTTTTGTGCTGCATTTAAATTAGTTTATTATTCTTTTGTAATTGATGTTACAAATCTGTAACTTCTCTTACTCAGTGCCAGCTCATCAAAAAAAGAGGGAAAATACACTGTTTGATATTCACAGATCTCCTGCAAGAAGAAGCCATATCAGGTAAATGTCAGTCTTTTGGTATGTACTTGTTTGCTTTCCCTCAGTACATTTCTATTAGCGTTTGATTTTCAGAACATTCTTGAGTGAGGTGTACAGTTCATTCACGCATGTGCGTGGATCTTGAGTTGTATCTTAGGTTCAGATCCTGATCAGCATACAAAAATTAATTTCATAGCACTTCGTAATACCAGTAGAAGCTTTGTGATAAACAGAATGGAAACAGGTGTGCTGCAAGTACTGGAAAGAGTGTTGCACACTGCACACTGTAGCTTTTTTTCAGTAAGGGCATATATTTAGTGTTTAAATCGAAAGCAGCAGTTTAACAAATATCCCCTTTCTATTCTACAAAAATAAACAAATAAAGCTAACATTTTTTTGTTTTCCTCCAGTTCAAATTTCATCCAAGTAATACTAACAATTTAATAAAATATTTACCAAGCATCATTTTTGACTCTTACCTTTTGTGACAAAAAAGTCTGGAATGCACCAAGTTGTCTTGGAAACTGTCACTAGGCTTTATTTAACAAAATAGATGACATCAGAGCGTAATACATTTTTTTTTTTTTTTAAGAAACTCACTCAAAACTTCAAAAAGACAAATCCGTCCATGAACAGAATCCAAGTAGACAAATGCTAGTCTCAGCTGAAACTCTTGTCTTCTTATTGCTCAATTTAATGACATAGTGAAAATATGAATATATAAGTAAATAAAATAATAGCAGAATCTTATGATTCTACGAGTTTCTTTGTAATATAAATAAAAGCATGTGATTTTGAAGAGCATTTTTTTTTTTCCTTGAAGTGCATATGACATTTTGTTGTGTAATCTCAGGACTTGTACTTGCTAGTAACATATAAAGAGTGTGAAAGCTGTTATCCCTTCAGTTTTAGCACGCTTATTGCTCCACTCTCATTTTATCCCTTCTTGTCAGGACACTGTCATAAAAATTCTTCCTAATTGCATGATACTCTTTGATATATTTTTAAATGTATCTAATTTTTGGTCATCAAACAGTAAAACTTATTGACCTTGTTATCCTTTGGGAAAAACAGCTGGACAGTGCATTATCATGTTCATACAAATGATGCAGCTCACTATATTCACTAAAAATACATGAATTTTTACTAATAGCCAACTTTTTTCAAACTGATAACAAACCGAACACCTTTTTGTACAGAAGATGTAATGTATGTTCTCTAATATTTCTGAAACTCAGTTTTCTGAAATATCCTCATACTAAAATAAGAAATGGTTCATGCAGACTTTAAATAGTAATTTTACTTAGATTCAGATCAGAAGTTAGACTACAGTACAGGTATTCTGTGAAACTTCTGCTGTTCAGAATTAATGACCTCATAAAAAAAGCCAATATGCTTTAGGAAGTATGGAGTTTTTTCAAAGAATATTCAAAGGGAAACATGGAACTGAGTAAGGAGATCTTGATTATTGTGTTATGTTGGAGGTGGCTAAAGTGGTTGGAAGCTTTCTTAGGTGCAGTTGCTGTCTGATGAACTTCAGCAGCTTATTGATTGAATACTCAGTCACACTTGCTGAGGTAGCATGGACAGGACCTCATATCTTATGGCGATCTACTGTTGTAGTAAAGTTCATGTTGAAATCGGATATCCCTGTGACACTAAAAGTTGTTTCCCTCCCGGATTATTTTGATACTTCCTTAATAAAACTAAAATTTGCATGCATCTTAAACCTGAACAGTACTGTACTTGCTGTTTCAATTTTGTTGTTTTTAAAAAAATCAAAACATGCCGTTCTGCTGCAGAAAGGACTGAGTTTTATGTTTATTTTGCCACTTCAACAGGAGAAAGAAGCATGCCATTCACAGCAGTGATACAACCTCTTCAGATGAAGAACGTTTTGAAAGAAGAAAATCTAAAAGCATGGCCAGAGCAAGAAATAGGTATCAAAACAGTCTTGGTCTTTAGGAGGGTTTGATTTTTATTATTCAGCAGAAAACAAGCAGAACTATTGTGTAATGTTCTGTCAGTTCTGCAGACTTTTTTCGTGCCACCTGTGATTATCTGCAGAGGCAGTGTAAGAAGGTTGCTGGTTATAGTAACATAGATTTTGAAGTCTTATGAGTAGATAATTAACAATAGTGATAAAAAGATGGAAAGATAAGAATATCTGTTTGATTCAGTTGGATTATAGGACAAACAACTTCTATTGGTTAAAGTGGATTTTTATTCCTGATGTTACTTGGTCCCAGATAGTTCAGTTGTACTCCCAATACTAGCTCCTATTCTTCTCTCTTCCTGTTGTGTAGTAATATCTGCATTCTACACACCCAACACGCATTTTTTTGACCTTACATTTATTCATGAGTTGTCTGAAAGTAGAAGATCTATAAGGTGTATCGGTAAATTTACTTATTGCCACAGATACATTACTTAGAAAACCGAACAGAAAAGAAAGTGTTTCCTCATCTTTTTCTATCTCTTCCTGTCTGCCGCACCATTCCTTTTTCCAACCTGAGGAATTCCAAAGATGTACAACTACCAAAAGTGCAGTTCGAAGTGTAACCTGTATCTTACTGGTACCTTTCTTCCTCCCTTTAACTGTATATTTGACCTGACGTAATATCTGTGTAGGGGCTTAAAGCTTCTTTGTGTACACTAAGAAGCTGGAACAGGTGGATGTGAGTTACGGCTGATCTGCAAGAAATATTTTTATTTCCTTTCTTTGGACTCTAATGAGCTATATTTTTAAAAATTTGTTTTCGTTGTACTGCTAATCCTTTTCTTACCATACTGAGCTTATGTAGTTCATCCCTGCCAGTGGAGAGTGTCCTGTTCTTTTGGTCAACAGTGTTTCTTCTGTGTTTAATCAAAACAGTCTGTGCAGCCTAGTTCTCCAGATTGAAATATCTGTATGGAAGCACAAAACTATCTTTATATTTAAGGAACTTCCAGATATACAAGAATAATTACCACAATAAAAAGGTTAGTTTTGATTACCTTATCAATCCAGGAAGGTCATCTCTTTAGGTAGTAGAAGGCATTTAATCTTTGTTCTTCCCATTCCAGCAAAATGATCAAAACGAACAATATTTATTTGGTGAGTTTTTTTGTTGTTGAACAGGTGCCTGCCTTTAAACTTTAGAGCAGAAGACTTAGCTAGTGGAATCCTGCGAGAACGTGTGAAAGTTGGGGCGAGTTTGGCTGATGTTGACCCTATGATTGTTGATAAATCGGTAGGTTTTGTTAAAACTTTTTATTTTCCTTTCCCCAATTATGCATAAGCAGAATTCACTACAGCCTCTCATTAGAGTTGAAGTAAATTCATAATAAGCTCACTGATCTTTTTTGATTTTTTTCCAAAGCTGTTGTCTGTTTATTCCTTTGGGCTACAAAGCACTTGCTTTCAGCCTGTAGGTAACCAACAGGCTACACAGGTATTGTAAATAAGCTAAAATATCAATTGCCCAGCTAAATTTCTTTTTTTTACAGTCAGTTTGTGATTACTTGTAATAGTAGACACTGGGATGTGCTGAGCAGTGGAGAAAACAGAAGTACTGACCACCTGAGTTAGTTAACTTGGTGCTAGCCATGTGGGTCCTGTGCCTATTCAGAAACAATGATACACGTTAGCTTATGGTGCGTGGTGTGCAGAAGCTGCTGAATTATTGCTAGGGCTGAACCATTGTCAAGAAATATGTTGACTGTATTTGTGTTATGCTGTGCCTGAGCTTAAAAATGCTCTCAGACTTAGGCTGCATCTCTGTAGATGTCCAGGCATCCCTGACACAGTTAACCACCTTGCGAACCAGATAAATCTCATGTGCACAACCAAGAGTTGACTTTCTCAACTTTTTTTACACTTTCAAAATTCAGGGAACTCCTGTTGATCAATGCAATGTTGTTTGTAATTTGTTTTCAAATATGTTGTTTTATAAGTAAAGGTATTTTTGTGGAAAGCTTTTACAATATATGCTTTGTATGCTTTTTTTTCCCCGAAGGTGCGTTTTGATAGTATAGGGGGATTGAGCCATCATATCCTTGCACTTAAGGAAATGGTAGTGTTTCCTCTTCTCTATCCAGAAATATTTGAAAAATTCAAAATTCAGCCACCAAGGTAGGTGTATTTACTCTTATTGTTGTGTTTTTATTTTATTAAACTCTGAAGAATGCTTCACTTGAAAACACATAGGAGATTGATTCTTTCCTTCAAGTGTTTACAGTTCAAATAAACTTACATGTTTGCTACCCCACTTGTCTATCGGAATGTAATAAGCGGGATGAAGAGTTACAAAATTTTTCTTGTGGTAGGAAGGTAAACTTTGTGATTTTGTCAAAGAAAGAATTCCCAAGTGTTCTATTAAGTAGTACCTTGCCTTTTTTTTCCAGTGTGTTATCAAATATTTTACTAAGTCAAGCTAAATGCTGATGTGTTTTTTATAGAAGTAATCTCAATAATGTTATATTATGGTTTTAATATTTATTAATCAGGCATTTTGGTGTGTGATTTAAATGGGTACACATAATCTAAGTAAATTGAAAATTTTGAGATATTTTTGTCATTTAAAGGAAGTATGTCCCTCCAAAGAAGTAACAATAACTGAGTCAAGTATTACCTAAGATTTAATATTTGAGGAGGTATTTAACTAGTGTAAAACAATCCTTTGGGAGCTCAATATGCCTTTGATTAATGTTCTCTACAAAGCAGAGATTTACTGATTTCAAAGCGTAAAACAAACTAAGATTTTATGAAGTCATGTTGAATACACTAAATAATAATACTAGAACTTAAGTCTTTCTTCTCCAGGCTCCCTGTCTTCTTTATAAAATTTGACTTGGAGTTTTTCAGGAGACATAAAATAAGTTTGTGACTGTGTTGATCCATTTATCTTCAGGGGCTGTTTATTCTATGGTCCTCCTGGAACAGGTAAAACCTTGGTAGCTAGAGCTCTAGCTAATGAATGCAGTCAAGGAGACAAAAAGGTGGCTTTCTTTATGAGGAAAGGAGCAGACTGTCTCAGTAAGTGGGTTGGTGAATCTGAACGTCAGCTTCGACTCCTTTTTGATCAGGTTAGAAGAAAATACATATTTTTCATATAATTTCTCTGTATGTTGGCTTTTTTTGTGTTCTAGGCAGCCAAAATTATTTGCAATTGAAACTAAATACCTGTAAGTTTCCATAAATCAGGCAGGATTTGTCTAAGTTACATATTTAGATGAAGAAATAGAGGAATGCTGAGAACAGTTTTTCTTGCTCTGAAATCTGAGACGAGGAAGTCTCTCAACTTGTCCATTAATGAAGCAGACCAAGTAGTTTGAGTAAAAATTGATAAAAATATTTAAATCAGTGAATTTGAATTTGGCTGGCATGTTCAAGATAAATGCTATGCAGGGGAGGATGCAGGATTGCATCTGCTGTGTGTGTATTTTAGTGTCCTTATTTGGCTTGGAAAATGATGGACAGAAGAGAGCATCACATAAAGCAGCGAAATGTGGCTGCTCAAACAAAAGCTCTTTTCAGACACAGATGTCTAAACAAACAGGTTGTGAGCAGATAAGATACAGTTTTCTGTAACCGAGTATAAGATGTCTCAGTTTGTCTTGAATCTCTCCAACACAGTAAAACTGATACACTGGTGCCATCTTGCTTATTCATAGGAGAATGCAGTCTTTTTTGCTTTGTCTGAAACAGTACAGTAGTTGAAAACTCATTTTTATTTTCAGTCTGTACACTTTTTAACAAAGGTGTCTCAATATATGTGTTAGTTTAGCATGTCAATGCTTTGTAAGAAAAACAAACTGTTTTCTGAGTTAATGGGTAAATTATGAATTAACAGTGAATTCAATTTGTTTTTTGCATACCAGGCATACTTGATGAGACCCTCTATAATCTTTTTTGATGAAATAGATGGCTTGGCTCCAGTTCGTTCTAGTAGACAAGATCAGATTCACAGGTAATATTTCTCATATGCTACCTTTATCTTGGTATATACTACATTATCTTGGTAAACTCTTAGGTGTAATTTTACTCAGTTCCCAATAAAGGATTTTACTTTTGCTTAAGCCCACTTACACTAGAAAGGACAGATTGTTGAGGTTTTTTTGGTATCGAAAGTCATCTTCTCAGTTCTTCAGGCAGACTGTAATTTGCTGGGAATCCAGTTGTAGTGGAGATTACCCTTCAGCCACATTATTAACTTAAATATTTCCACAGCTTTCCCTTTGGTTGCTGGTTTTGTTCTGTAAACGGTTTGTGTGGTACCAGCCCAGTAGAATAAACAGTTGAAAAAAAAAATTTATTCTAAAATGAGGAATTGTAATGTTCTGTGAATGAACTGGACACACCTGTGCTTTTGATTCTGGATGGAGTGATGTGCAAACTTAATCTTGAGTTGCTACTTTGTCATTTTTTTAAAGCACTTCTTTACAACAGTTTACTGCTGGCTGAAATTTCTCCTGGCTGCCTTCAATCTCAGTTTTGCTGCACTTTTTATGGCAATGCATTTCATTTTATAGGTGGTGGCATTTGTGTGTACATCTCCCTCCACTCAGCTGAAGGGGACAGGAGGGAAGTTTTGGGGCCAGCAGATTAGGAGGTTATGGAAACATTTGGCTTTCTCTTGATGTGCCTTTCTTCTGCCTGATGCTACAGTTGCTCTGAACAGGACGATGCCTACACTGTTAATAGGAGAGAACTTTTCAGAGCTGCAATAAATGGCTTCCTGAGCTCACATTCCCCAAAACTTTTAAAAGAGGAAGTTTGAATTTGATGTAATCCTTACTGGAGTCATAATACTAAGTATAATAGAGATTGTATCAAAAGGTTCCTTCTTGCTTTGAGACTTGAAACAGTTATGCAACTGTTGGTTTTTTTTTTTTTAACTTAGCTTTTTTTCTTTGACATTATGAATGTTGCAGTTGAAAAAGTAAAAATTCTTGCAGTGTTCCCTACACGTTCTTTTTTTGAAAACTCTCTTTTAGCTCTATAGTGTCTACTCTTCTTGCCCTCATGGATGGACTGGATAATAGAGGTGAAATAGTTGTAATTGGTGCTACAAACAGACTGGATTCTATAGATCCTGCACTCAGGAGACCTGGTCGCTTTGACAGGGAATTTCTTTTCAACTTGCCTGATCAAAAGGTAAAACTTACAAAGGAGATTTATTAATAAACATTTCTAGCATATTAAATATTTGAATGCACGACAACCAAGCTTATGAAATAAAAATATTCATTCTTACTTGTAAGAATGTTTAATTTTAGAAAGAGATTTTTAATAAAAACGCATTGTGTACATGAAGTTGTATCGAACTTCAAATCTTCAGCATATAGTTAAAACTAAACAGAGAGGTAAATTGTTCACATTAAACTGAATTGCTTATCTAAAAACTGTGGGTTTGTATGGATTTGTATAATAAGCCGTAACTATTGGGGTTTTGGAAGTTACAATAACAGAAAATAGCTTTATTACCATGCAGATGGCTAAGCACATAAAAATTGTACATGCAAAGCCAGACGTTATCATGTTGGCAACAGGAACATTTCAGTTCTTGTTCTAGACTTCTATAAACTCAGCCATAATATTTCATTAATTTATACTTAAAATTAAATTTACTTTGCATATTGATAGGTGTATTGGATTCTATAGAATTTTAAATGACGTAGTTTTGGAATTCATCTGCATGTACTATGCTACTCAGCAATAAATTAATTGGTGAGGCATTTGACAGTAGAAGCTGTGAATCATAGGTGCAGCAATTAAAAATTAAATTATAAAATTATGATAATTCCTAATAGAACATGAGTTTTGATCAGTTTATGTGTAATAATGTTGTTGATTAAACAGCAATTAAAATGTGTAACGGGTATACTGAAAAAATTGCTACTTATATGAAATTAAAAAAGAAGGGAAAACCTTACTCTTGAGACTTTTGAGTGCTAAGTTCTATTCTATGCATCTCAGTGATGGGTCAAGAACAGGTAAAATAACTTTCTATTCCCATGAACAAATAATATTTATGTCTAAAATATTATGACATGGATTTGGCTTGCTAATTTTGATCTCTTTCTTTTTTTTTCTTCTTTTTTAAAATCAGGCACGAAAGCACATTTTACAAATTCATACCAGGGATTGGAACCCCAAATTGTCAGATCCTTTCTTAGGAGAACTGGCTGAAAAATGTGTTGGTGAGTGTTATGATGTTAGTACTTTCACTATAGATGCTTTCTCTTCTGTGTAAAACTTTGAAAGTGTGTTAAATGTATCAGGATATTTTATTATTTTTACCTTTCTAAACTTCTGTACTTTCCACAACATTCTTGTAATAACAAAATACGCTTCTGTCTTACTAAAACACAAAACGAGTAGCTAGTAGTTGTTTGAAAATACAATCATGTTTCCTTTCTGTAACATCACTGTCCTTATATTGGATGCATACCCACAAAGAGAAGCAAAATGAAGTGGGAATTGGAATCTTTGGGTAGACTTCCCATTAAAATAGTATATTACAGAAGCGATAGGGAGACTTGGGGTTTTTCTCTGTCTATTTATGGAGGGAAAAAAATATCAGTACTTTGTTTTTTTTGTGTTTTCTTTTTTTTATTTTATTTTATTTTTATTTTTACTGACTGGCATGCTCTCCTCTGACAGAAATCCAACAAACTAACCAGCCTTTCTAGAGATGAATTTTTTTCCAGACTGCTAGCACAGAACAACCCCAAAGTGTAGATACAGGCAGGGGGGGGAAAAAGCACCACACCATGAGTACATTAAATATACCTTTGGAGCGCCCAAAGACCTGCTGTACTGAATGGAGGATGGTTGTTCAAGATAAACCTGCTGCTTAAAAGCTAATCAGAAATAAACCCAAATATTTTTATAGTGAATTTAACAGAGGAAATGACCCTAAAACACACACCACAATCTCTTCTCAACAATTTGTCATGCAAAGATACATCCTCTGTCAGTCATCTGCTTGGACAAGCACTGAAGTTCTCAGAAAAAGGACAGTCTCAAATATCTGTGCATTGGAATCCATCATCAGAGAAATAAGAACTTTAAATTGAACATCAGTCCATTCAGTCAGCTACAGTACATCCGAATTATCCTCTTCATCCACAGGGACATCTATCATCGAAGCAGCATCCCTCCGCTTTTGATGCACAAAGACCTCAACATCTTCTGGTGAGGAGAAAACATAACTATCCAGCAAACTCCAGTTTAAGCTTTGCCGGGTATAAGAGAGCATGTGCCAAACCCATTTCATGTAAATTCTGCTTGATTTGTGCAAAGATGTGGTGCTGCTTAGTGGGAGAGAGGGGAATAGATGGGATAAAACCCAGTTGTTTCTTTGAAAATTCACCATATTTTTGCATTGAGAACACAGCTATGTATTTTAAAATTTCAGACCATAGGCAAAGCTGTTTGTAGGTTTGATTGGAAGATGTTCTTTGTGCTCAGTAAAGCCTGTCAGTTCTGTGGAAAAGTCAGCTAACAAAAAGAAATACCCTTTTCTATTTTCTTTGGCTTTCCTACTGTCCAACTACTGTGCACTTTAATGTCTCCATTCTGTATCTTGGAATTTAAATGTTTCCATACATCCAAGATTAAAACCTTTTTACTATTACAAAGACTTTTTAAAACAGCTGAAATAAGACTGGTTTATCTTCTTCGTCTTGAGATTACCTCATCATTTTTATAAGTGAAATCTGCAGCAACTAATTATTTAAACAAACTTTCCAGGTTCTTTGTGGCCATTGCAAATCGGACTCATTGGCACACTTGTCACATTGATATGGTATATAGTGGTCTGCTATTTCTTTAAAAGCAAACACACACACACAAACACCCTCCCCCCCAAACAACACCCCCAAGTCAAGGCTGCCTAGACTCAACAGGCTTTTTGCACAGCATGGTTTATGCCTCTCTCCAGTTCAGCAAACTTGGCAACACTTAACTACGAGCGTATGGATCCTAACAAAGAAAACTGCTGAAATACTACCAAAGTAAATGACTTTGGGGAAGCAGGTGTATGTGCAACTTGGAACTTTTTAAGATCCAGGGGTGTAATTATAAGAAAAATTAAAGGGAAAAGCCCCAGGACTTGCAAAAAAAAAAAAGGTTATTTCCTGAGGGTTGATTTTTTTTTTGTCCCAGGTGTTTTGGATTACATACCTTTTAGGAGATTTCGGTGCATGTGAGAATTAAAGAACCCACTTCACCGAATGGCTGCATGACTGCAATGTATGTGAGACAAAGTGAAGCGGCTTGGGGAGAGCATGGAGTTGCTCAGAAGACCACACACTGATGTCTTCTAAATTTTCCATATGTCTTATAAACCTTCCATAAACTCAAGTAATTATTATGTTTTTTCTCCTTACTGGAGATGGGTCCCAGATATCCTGAACTTTATAAATCCTTTATCTCTTGTGCTTACTACATTGTTCTGAATGATAAGTTTCTGTAGGTAGAGAGACTGTTACCTATTAACTCAGTCTTGTAGGAAACAAAACGTATTAGCAGCCGAAAAAGTGTGAAGTCCTCCATCTGTCACCTTGCAGATGAATCTTTCTACAATGTAATAAGGGTTATTTAAATAATGTTAAATAGAATTGTAAAGAAGAAAACTGTCACGTTCAAGATGCCTGTTAAAAATACTCTTATTCTGTGCTTACTATTGCAGGAGTATTTTGTGGCAAAATGGTGTCTTGTTAGATTTTTCTTTCCCATCCTAATGTAATGATGAAGGGGAAAGTTTTGGCATTAGTGTTTATTTTTTTTTTTTCACAATTTAAAAAAAAAAATGTAGTAGTTATTTTTAATTTCTGTCATCATGCTGAGCTGTTTGCTAACTCCCTTTCCCTGCAGTCCATTTTAGGAGTCGTAGGGAGTTGCACCACATAAATTGGAAGAAGTGGTCGAGGTTGTCCATCTATACATTTCACCCTGTTCAGTAGCAGTTTGTTGTAGGTTTTTAGGGTGGATCTTAGGCAGAAGAAGCTTTGAAGAGGACAATTTCTGCACAATAGAGGTGGAAGAGTATGGCTTTAAAATTTCAGTGATCAAAGTGCATTCTTTGGTAACCTACATGGGAATCCACTTGTTTGCTGTCCTGCTCTTTGAAAGTTGTACTTTGAAAATGTTTAGCAGAGGGTGGTGGTGATGGGTAGAACAAAATGGGCTACTTGACAAGAATACTTGTTTTGTGCTAAGTTAAGGTGTGCCAGTACATTTTGCCTGCTAAATGATCCATCCTTTCAGTTCCTTCAAAAATGGAAGCAAATGCACTGAACCTTGGTTTTACATTATAGTGACAATTTGGGCAAAAATAAATTCAGGTTATTTACGGTTGGCATGATACATTTTATTTTGCTTTGACAATACTTTACTCATGTTTTTCTCCCTCTTAATCAGTGTGCATTTACTTCTTAGAAATAAAAAGATCTTTATGTTTCACAAGATACAGGATTTTTGCAGTTTTTCTGTCACTGAAATGGATGTACAGTATGCACAAGAGAGTTCCTCAAAAAGAGACACCAATTATTAGTCTTCAAATGTAATTGCTCCTGAGAAATGAAAAGTAGAAATGGAGACTAATTGTGTATCTGTTCACCTGAGAATTTAATTTTAAAAATAGGCTACAGGCTATTATTTCCTAATTTTGCAATTCTTTGGAGATGTACAAGCGGTGATTAAAATGACTGTTAGAAAGTGATATTACAGCATTTATTAATAGAAAAATTGGAAAGGATATAGCTCCTGAGCTGCTGAATCTTTTGTCATGAAGATACTAAACGAGTTTTTAAGGTGACAGGTATTCAGGGTGCTATATATCTCTAGCACATCTTTGATTTAAGCTTTGGTTTAGTGCCTCCCGAATTTTTTGTTTAATCCAGTATGCTTGTTAGATGAGAAGTGGACCAATTTAAATGGGAACGTGGTACCTGATACTGAAAGAACAAAGCAGAATTTAGAGGAAAAACCTTGGTTTTGATTTCTCTGATGCACCTGTAGCTATTGTCTAATGGGTTCACGTGGTTGATGGAATGCCTGCATGGGTTGATTTCATGATGGGGGTTAGTTAAAAGAAAAATAACAACCTTACTGCTGAAAATAATTAGTTGCCTATTGATTAATATAGTGGATGTATTTGAACGTATTTCAAATGTTGTGTGTATTTATTTTAAGGTAATTTGTGAATGTGAATTGCTACATACTTTTTAGATAACAGTCACAGTGTGCTCATCAAGTTCACACAATTAGAGCTACTAACCTTTTTATAAAACTGGAAAGCTTAGTTTGAAAGTTGAAGAAGGAGTGTAATATTTATGGTGATCTTCCATTGGGTTTTTTTTGCGTTTTAAAAATTATTTTTAAGTATATATGAGAAACTCGGGCAGAATTTGAAGTCTCAGCTGATTGAAGTCAACTTTATAGCTGAAAAGTTGGTATCTTTTATTATTATCCCCTAGATTTATATATCTGAAAGATGGGGATGGAAAATTGTCTCTCTTTTGTATTAATTGCTTCCTTTTTTATTTTTCGACACTGTGCGTGGAATGAGCTTTGTTCCTTGTTGCTGTATGGATTTTGTAAAAATATGTGTGCCAGGAGCACTGAGAGAGAGAAACAAGGCAGGCTTCAGTTTTGGGACACGGTACTGTCAAAAGACCAATACAAAAAGAGAGTAGAAAAAGTGCAAATGGTGTTAAGACCTGGCGGGGAGGAGCAAGTCTGGTTAAAAAAAAGTTGATCGAGAATAATTTAAGTAAAGAATTGATTAATTAGCTTCTATAAATGCTGTGTTGCAAATCCATGAACTTTTATGTGGCAATACCTCAGTGCAATACGTTTTCCTATAGTGACTATAATTCTCTAAAAGAGTTTTCCCACTGGCATAATGTTTTACATTTTTTGAAAGATAGGAGCTATGGTGCTGCAAAATATGGTGGCATATTAATGTCTCTCGCTGAGAGATATGGAAAAATTTGAAATCTAATTTCTAGCTCTGGGGAAAAACCCCAAACCATTAGTACTGCAAAAGACACAGAGATATTAAGTGTCTCAGTATTCCATAATTATCAGATCTGTGTTTTTCAGTAATGATGGTTAAGCAATTATAGGTGGCCACCTGTAGATACTTATGAAGCTAGGCTAAATTAAAACTCTAATGCTTTTTAATAGTTTTTCTACTCTTTTGATTATATTAGTAAAATTATGAAACTGTAAAAAGTCCGAGATGTTTTTCTTGATAGTAAAAGTTCACCTTTTTAACAAGAGGTTTCATCTCTTCCATATTCTATTCATGAAACATTTTTCTTTATACTGTTCATTTTCTCAGTCTGTAAAAGTTTAGAGTCGGTGATATTCAGCCAGTATAACAAAATTACTTTGCTATTAAAAAAATATATTAATGTAGAGATATTGAAGTAAGCTAGTTACTTGCCTGTTAACATTGCACACATGCTTTAGACAATATTAAGGAAAAAGAGCGATGACTGACCTATCACCCTGGGCTGAAAATACACTATGTATCGCACTATATAGTGAAAACGTAGGTGATTTTAACTTCAATGTGGAATTCATGTCTTACTATATTTCAATATACCTGTACATAATTTTGTGGTACACAACACCGTCACGGAATTATGACCTGATACCTTTTGGCAGATGCTTTGTGGACCTTGACAATTAAGTATTAGTGATTTTTTTTTTTTTTTTTTTATTTTTTTTAGCTTTAGGCATGTTTGAAATATATGTAGCACAGCAATGCTATTTCATGGAAGATACTTCTGTTTTTGTGTGCACTAGGGTACTGTGGAGCTGACATAAAAGCACTTTGCACTGAGGCTGCCTTGATTGCCCTGAGACGACGCTATCCCCAGATTTATGTGAGCAGTCAGAAACTACAGCTTGATGTTTCTTCAGTAGTTCTCAGCGCACAGGATTTTTATCATGCAATGCAGAATATTGTGCCTGCTTCCCAACGTGCCGTGACATCTTCAGGACATGCGTTATCTCCTGTGATCAGACCACTGTTGGAACGTACCTTCACTAACCTTCTTGAGGTTTTACACAAAGTGTTTCCTCATGCTGAATTTAGCCAGGGTGACAAAAGTGAAGGTATGTGGGTTGAAGGTGTTTGGGTTTTTTGGTTTTTTTGGGGGGGTTTTTTGCAAATGCTGTTTCAATTTGGAAATATTTCTGGCTTTCTTGTATTGCTGGCCTTAAATCTGATGTGTATTTGGTTCAGTGCTGTTAGCACGTAAATACAATTTGCTTGGTTGTTGCTTAATTATTTTTGCTGATTCCAAGTCGCTGTGGAATTTAATAAACTGAGCTATCTAGACCAAGATCCCATAGGTGCGAGTGTCATCTGAAAAAAGGAGAACCCCCAAGTAATTTACAGTTTAGATATCAGAAATAATGGGGCATAATCAGATGGCGGAACAAAAGAAAATAGTGAGATAATGTTGCTCGGTGTGTTAGGACCTGAAACTGTGGCTTTTGTCTTGAGTGTCAATTAGCTGTCGCCGGTCCTTTGCTCGTTGATGGTGCAGAAGCAGGCTGCGAAGGAGCGCTGCGGGGAGCTCGCAGCTCAGCAGGCGAGGCTGTGGTTAGCCGCGGTACCGGAGCCTACGGAGCGGGCATCGACTGGTTAAGGAGAAAGTCCTGAGGCTTCCCTCCCCTTGAGCTGGCCTGATGCGCCTGATCCTCTGGGTGGATTCTGCTGGCTTAGCAAGTGGAGAACTATTTGCTGTTTTGTCAAGTTAGCTTTTTGCCAAATTAGTGAGTAAAATCAACTCACTAAGGGGTCAGCTGTATGCCAGAACCCTGCTGCGATGGGAGCAATGCGAGTGCGTTGAGGAAGGAGGGAATAAGAAGGAATGCGACTGACTGTTTTGACTGGCAGTGAGTCAATAGGTTCTGGGTTTTTTTACCCAGCTGTTCTCTGAGACGTACTTTAATCGTTACCCTGGTCATTTCTTGGAAGTTAAATGTTGAACAAGATATCTTGGTTTTCATACCTACTTATTCTGGCATACTCTTTCCTACTGTTCTTATCTGGGATCACTGCCCCTCCTCCCCCCAACTCTGTAAACAGTACTTGTGGTTGTGTGTGATTAACTTGAAAGTCGCCCAGTCATAAAGCAAATCTGTGACAGCCATGACTTTCTTGTCATTCCTATTCCAGAGCACTCTTTCAGACTGCAGCCCAGGCAGCTTAAGCTGATCCTTGTGCTGGCTGCTGCGTTCCTCCAGCCCAGCTGTGCATTTTTGCTCTATCCCTTGCACTTACTTTAGAACATCAGGCCCTTTGTTAAACCATTTTAGCCAGCAAACTCATCCAAAAATGATGTATTTTGTCAGGTTAGTTTTCTGCTGACTGTAGGATAGCTGGAGGTTTTAACGAGTGTTGGAGCTGGCATGAGATGGGGCCTGGGAGCATGTGGTGGTGGGTAGGGGGAGGTGAGCTGGCTTGCAGCTGCAGTTAGATCGTATTAGGCTCCCTCGATCCTATTAGGCTCTCGTAACCAAAGTTGTTTAAGATGGTGAAGTCTCTCTGTATACTGTTGACCTGTTGGTAATGCCCAATTTAGAGATTGTCATTATTGTTGAAGAATTGAATTAGGTGTGCCTGTGTTTGCTGTAAAGTTCTAGTTCAAAATATTTTCTTTGGTTACATTCTTTATATTCCTATTTATTTCTACTCATTATTGCTAGCAAAGTGAGTTTGGAAGCGTTCATTGAGTTAAATAGTAGTTTTACTAGATAATTCTGCTTCTATGGTTACTTTTAAATGTTTGTAGATAATTGATTTTGAAGCTATAAGAACTAAGGTTTCTTTTGAAGTTTCTTCTGTACCTTAGTTTTTCTTTTTACCCTCTTAAACCCAAGAAAATATTGAATAATAAGCTTAATCTGTGTTAAAAACAGCAAAATCCACTTTCATGTACGATGATTTTAAATGTAAATGTAGGTTACACACTAGGGCTTCAGGGTTTTGTTTTGTTTTGTTTTTTTAATTCAGAGCCAGGTATATGGCAGGTGCTTAGTGGTGCACTTACAGTCTGCAAATCTAGTTTTCTACATGTCTTTGCAGTTCACTAATGATTCCTGTTTCTCATAGTTCCGTGACTCAGACGCTCAAGCGATGTCACAGAGCCTTAATGGTTGGGGTTAAAAGATGGGCTGACTTTTTTAATAATTGTGTATTTTAGGAAGCAAAAGCTGTGTCCAGTGCATGAGCATAGGACATGTGCTATGGGTCTACGTTTGGTATAGCAAAATTCTGCCTGTTTGAGGACTGCAGTGAGCCAAGAATTAGGAGGCCTGTGTCCAGCTGATTTGAAGGCCTCTATCCTTGCCCAGAGCTCAATGTGTTTAGCAGTTTCTGACCTGCTTTTTCTTGCTATGGACTAGCTTTTGGCCACTGGTTGCGGTCTGCAAGCCTTTTCTATCTTTGCTCTCTGAGGAGTGATGTCAGGTGTGTGACTGCATCATGCATTGCCAAGGGGTGTGACATGTCCTCATCCCATACCCATCATTCCTGCCCAGCCTACTCTGAATCCAGTTTCTTACATCACGCAGCCAATTAAGGGAACCTTTGGTGTCTCTTAACAATTTTTCCTGGGATCATATGTCTAGATGCACAGCCCTTAGATGGCGTCTCTGTCTAACACTTAACACCGCCTTTAAGTTGATTCTTTTGTCCCGTGGTAGCGGTGTGATCAGTGTAGTGGTACCTGGGCCGTGGCTTCATGTAAATCAGGCAAATCATGTGGGGGTCCTATGTTTGAGAATAACACTTAGATCTCACTGTGTTTCGCTTTCATTTCACAGCAGTCTATTTTTCTAAGTGGCTTTGGCCAACTTGGGCTACTGTTAGGATGCCCGGTGGCTGGCCTGGGCAGCGGTGTGCTGCAGGGACTCAGGGCTGCTCTCAGAAATGCTGCCCATCCATGGCAGAGCATGTTGTTCCTCAGGAGACCCGGCCTCTGCGCTGCTCTTACTGTACAGCTGAGCGGCTGTGACCATTTTCATCCCATCGTTGCAGACTGATTTCTCTATAGCAGTGAGAGCGAGTGGCTTGCTTAGGGTAACATCGACTAAACTCCTTTCCTGGGCCAAATAAAGATCTTGTAGCAGTTTCTTTCTCATTATCAAATTGCAGCAGTCTACTCTTAATCCTTTTGCAGCTCTGGTAGCTAATTTAGCTGTACCTCATTTTCAGCTGTCAACCGATTGTTTTGGTTTAGTGCCATATTTGTATTTTTTTGCAGTTGTTTGTCCCTGCAGTCTGTCTTTTGAATGTAATCGGTCTTTTAGCTTTTTGTTTCTGAATGTCTATATAGAAAGTACTTCAGTTCATTATACTACTATATTAGCAAAGGAATTAAAATAGATTAAGTTACAGTATGTGATCGTGGAATGAATTGAACTGGTTTTGATAAAAAGTAATTTGATATTCTTTGGCAGATTATCCAAGGGTGGAAAACAGTTCTTCATAAACATACATTATCTAGGTAGTCGTGCTGAGAATAATTTTGTAAGAAGTGTACCTGTGAAAATTTGGGCACTTAGAGCAAATAAATAAGTACAAAATTCTATATAGTCTGAGCAATTACAGATTTTATAACTTTATGCTTGAAAAACCTCTAGCTGTGAAATAAAACCAAAGGAAGCATTTCATAACAAGTTAAACATTTGTTGTATTCGTGAAGTTGTTCTGCTTAGTTTAAAAAATTAATTGTAATTATGATTAGACTTCTACAATATTTAATTTGTTTTGGTTTTTGAAGTAATAAGTACTTAGTATTCTGTGCTCTGATATTTAGACAGTTTTAGCTCATTTTTTCTACATTTGAAAATGTGTTATAATGTACATGAAGAAAATTGTAATGTCTTGTCTTGTTTGTTGTGTGTGTACTTAGAGGTGATAAGGTACTAATTAATATATTTCTTGGAACAGATGTACCAAGTCTAATATTAGATGATAGTGAAGATGAGAATGCTTCATCAATTTTTGAGACAAGCTGTCACTCAGGATCACCAAAGAAACAGTCATCAGCTGCTATACATAAACCCTACCTTCATTTTACAACGTGAGTGTTTCTCTAAAGGCTCATATAACCAGATAGATAAAACCATGAAATTTTTACATCAGGAGAGGTAACAACAATAATCTTTTGCTTTGCGGTGGCAATGGTGTTCTATAATAGAAACATATAAGTGTATGGACAAGAGTTTTAGATGTGTGAATGATCTTAGGAAAGGCCACATCCTAGACGCAGTAATTGGAAGTATTTTGCAACAGAGAGGTGTAGCTTAGAAGTAAGGATGTTAGCAGCAGTTCTTAATTGTAACAAACTGTTTTGATTTGAAAGATTAAGAACTGGGAAGAGAGGTACGTAGGAAGATTTTGGAGAGGTTGTCTGCTTTTTCTTAGTCTAACATATTGTTGAGCTTCAGTGTATGCAGCTGTTTGGATGTGTTACATAATGAATGCATTCAGCATTTCTAACGTCTTTTTTTCATTGTTTTTCATGGAAAGTTTTGGGAAAATGGGAATTCAGAAAGTGTGTGAAATTTGGATGAGTCTTTCCCGTATGAATTGGACTGGCTACAGTAATTAACAGTAATAAACTAACACTTCTTTGTATTAAGAATAGTTTTAGACTACTTTGTGATGGGTTCTGCAGGGAGCTTGCTAAATAGTGAAAATGAGGTTAGGAAAACTGTTCAGTAGTAGTACTGTTTAGTAGAGCCATCTTGTGGAAAACTGCTAAAACTTTTGTGCTAGAGTGATGCCAGAACAGCATTTACGGAAATCTAAGCTTAAAAATAAGGATTTAAGTTCAAACAGTTTGAGGTACATAGTCAAGTATTTTAATGCTGAATTTTAGCTTTTGTTGTGAGGGCAGGAGGGGGAACTCAAAACCAAAACAACAATATGTTTGTGTGGATGTGTGTCTAAATAAAATAATCTCGAAAAGTATGTCTATTTTTGTAAAGCATGTAAGCCCCCCTTGATCTATCTTTCTGAGCATATTTGATTGCTATTCATGTGTGTAACCTCCACCACAGAACTGAAAAGCCAAAGGTCAGCAATGTTCATAGCTGTTACAAAATATTTAACCTGAAATAAAACCAGCCAGTCTTGTTTCACTGCCCGAGCTGATTGGTATGCAGATAAAAATGCCTTAATGAGAGCAAATGCAAATTAATTAAAAAACTTTCTTGTTTCCGTTTATAGAAAATGGATTATGAAAAGACTTTTAATGGAAAAACCTAATGCTTCTCTCTTCATGTCTCACTTGTCCCCAAAACAGGGCAAAACCCCCCAAAACAAACAAATAAAGAAAAACCGAAAAAATCCTTGTATGTACTCCTTAGGATTTCTTCTTAACCGCGAAAACAAAAAATAAGTCTACCTTTGCAGTTTTTCATTTAAAAATCTTTCTTCTGTCTGGGAATCTACTGAATAGAAGCATATGAATATGCTAAAATAGAAGATGAATAGTGATTTTATTCAGTCCTACTTCAGGTCCTATTTCTTAAACAAAGTGTTGACATGTTAGGTGGTTCTTGGAAATCCTGGGTAGCACTTTAAGGGATGAATGTATTGACCTGGGATTCCCGAGGCTGCTGAAGAGATGCTTTGGTAGTTAGGACTGAACCTAGACATGATTAAATAGATATCTTCACTGGAAGTCCATTAAGTCTTCTTATATGATCAAGGGATTGTTTTAAAATAAACTGCTTATAGTCAAAGTTTTCATGAATTTAATATGTACACAGCTTTGCACAGATGAGTTTGAATTAAATTGTTGTGAAATCAAAGAATAGGCAAAGCCTGGGTTATTGAGACTTTGAGTAGTGTTTAGATATACTAGAGTTAGTTGAATCATTTAAGGGTATTGTAGGAAACTGTTATCCATTACTGAAGGTTTTTTGGATTCTAAAAATCTTACTTTATGTATCCATCCATTAATAACATCAGCATGTTAATTGTATTTTGTAACTGTTGTTTTGCTGCAGGTCAGCTTATCACCAGCCAACCTCTTACAGACCAAGATTACTGCTATCTGGAGAGAGAGGTTCGGGTCAGACTTCGCACCTTGCTCCAGCACTATTGCACACTCTTGAAAAATTCTCTGTACACAGGCTAGATCTGCCAGCACTTTATTCAGTCAGTGCCAAAACGCCTGAAGAATCGTGTGCACAGGTGACATTTCAGATTCTCTTGTAATGAGTAAATGAGGTAATTCTGGAACAGAATTAGTTGCATCAATATAAAGCCAGCTAACTGGAATGTAACTTAAAAGCCAGGTTTTCACAAGCTCCCTCTATTTTCATGTTTAAAAGAAAGGGGTCCCTAGAGGGTGATCAAGATCTCTCTGCTGACTAGTGGGAGTAATTACATTTTTAACTTGCCCCCTTGGTCCCATACCTAATGTCAAGTAAGCTTAATCTGGGTATTCAGTTCCTGATTTTCATTTTATTAGCTTGCGTATAAATTGGTGTGCTGTGGTTCTAGGTTCATTTACTTAGTTTAAAATGTTTTAGGTTTCGAAACAGTTTGTGGTGGATTTTGCATGGATTGCAAACCAGTTTAATTTTCATCTTGATTGTTCAGCCTTAGCAAGCTTTTAAAACATATATGACAAGTAGTTGTTTTGTAGTCTCTCTAGCACATTGATATAAAATAATTGAATGATACAGCTAACAGTCACAAACACTTGTTTAGAAAGCCTTTATCATTAGATAATTTTATTTTACTGGAACATTTGTATATAAAATACCACAAACATGAGTCATTTCCTAGTCCACAAGAATTGTATTACTCACAAGTGATAATAACAATTAGTTTCTTAGTTTAAATACCACTGTTTCTTTTAATTAGATCTTTCGTGAAGCTCGAAGAACAGTACCAAGTATTGTTTACATGCCTCATATTGGTGATTGGTGGGAAGCTGTCAGTGAAACTGTGAGAGCTACTTTTCTAACTTTGCTGCAAGATATACCATCTTTCTCCCCTATATTTCTACTGTCTACCTCTGAGTCCATGTATAGTGAATTGCCCGAAGAGGTAAGTTTAACGTGGAAGGAGGCGTTGTTAGGGAGTTTTGTGCTCTTCAGAATGTTTTGATCACGTAAAAACATTCTGTTTTGCACTGGTTTTCTAACTTAATTTAAAATATGTGAAACTGAAAATATAATATTAATTAAATGTTTGTAATTTTCTTTAATGAGGGATGTATGTCCATATTACTGATTTTCATAATCGCCATGCTGCTTTGCTGAGAAGACAAAATTGTTCATTTTGTCAGTTGTTCGTTTTGACAAATTGCTCCAGTGTAATTAAATGCAGATTTAGTCTAAAGGCCTAACCTTTAGCTTTATAACCTCTGAGGTTCAGGATGGGCGAGAGGAGTTCCTATTTTTTTCCTCAACATTTTCTTTGATTCCCCCACCCTTGTCTGTTCTCTTTTCACTGCAGAGATGGCCATTGTTAGGATCATGGGATTCTGCAAATTTAGTTACTACAGAAAGTTCAGTGAAAATTACAAGTATTTGTTTTTCCTAGACTGTGTACACAGCTTTGGGTGGAGTTTACTATCTTCTCTCATGTGGCTAATTTTGAAAAGTTTATGACTAGTGTTTTATTGTGGTCATTAATCCTGTATTTTGAGTTGGGGCTCAATTTTCATATGGCTTTTTTTTTTTTCTTTAGGTGAAATGTATTTTCAGAATCCAGTATGAAGAGGTTTTTTATATTCAAAGACCAAGTGAAGAAGACAGATTGCGATTTTTCAAAGGGTTAATTCTTGATGAGGCAGCAATGCCCCCACCAAGAAGGAAACAGGCTGGTAAACTAAGTTACAGTAAAACCAATAATAATGTGACCTGAATGTTTTTTCTTTTGTGATATTTTCCTTTTTCAAAAGGTGTGGGTAAATGGCAGTTAGTGTAATTAGCGTTTGACAGGGTTAATCAGTGCCCAGAATAAATTTTGTGCAGAAATAAATTTCAAATAAATCGGTTATCAGTTTTGGAAAATGGAGAGCTGTGGGGTTAAGGATGCAGTGATAGATCGATGAGGCAGATTAAATATATAATGAAATTTGGAGCGGCATAATCCCAAGAGCCACTGTGTTGTTAATATTTCCATTGTCTGACTTCTTGTTTTTTCCCTAGCTCTTCGTGCTCTGGAAGTTCTTCCTCTTGCACTGCCATGTCCTGCCCGTGAGCTGTCAGAAGCAGAAAAACAGCGAATGGAGGACCAGGAAGAGAACACATTGAGAGAGCTGCGGTTGTTTCTCAGGGATGTTACCAAGAGGCTGGCCACAGACAAACGCTTTAACATCTTCAGCAAACCGGTGGATATTGAAGAGGTCTTGTTTCAGTAATGTGCAAACAATGAAGTTGAAACTATTAGAAAAGGAATATAATTTAAATAAAGGAAATGGATAAGTTGATAAGAAAAACAGATGTTTGATCCATGATCTTTCCAATCTAAAATGCTGATTTTTATCTGGTGAGATAGTCACAGCCTCATCTGTGATGCAAGGAGCTGGAGCGTGTTCTTAGGCTATACCAGTGACCTATTGAAAAACCTTGTGCATTCCTGACAATTTTATAGCTGAAATAAGCATTTAAAAACACCACCACTCTTGTCCCTACCAGTGTTCCTGAAATATTTGAAACCATAAATATAATTCTTTAATAAAAGCTTTTACAACATTGTAATTCTATAGGCATGCGAATATTGGGAAAGTGATCTATGTTCTATAATGTATTCAGCATTAATGGTATTGCTGAATAATTTCATCAGTAATGCTTGTGGATGCCATTAATCACAGATGGTAGCACATTATAAGGCATTAACTGGTCGATTATGGAGTGTGCACACCTAACTGATGACACAGTTCGATCTGCAAATCAATTTTCAGGTGATGCTATATGAATAGGATTGTGTTCGGCCTGACTTTGAGATCGGATGCTTTGCAAGCTTGCTAATTAAAAAAAAAAATGCTTAATTTCTTCTGAAGAGAAGCATCTCTTTTGAAAGACATTAAGAGATTAATATGGGACATTAAAAGTACAGCATTGTAAAAAGCAGATTTGCAGTGTAAATTCCATGCAGGATGGAACAGACATCTTTTATGGGCCCATGCAGTCCTCTCTTGATTTGAGCTTTCCATGGTGTTCTGTAGCTGACTGTTTTTGAAAGACTGACAAGAGCTCTTTAATGTGCCAGCTTACAGCGTGAGCATGGTCTGAGCAGCAACTTTGATTTTTTTTTTTTTTTTTTTTTTTT
The DNA here is from genome assembly GCF_965183815.1 of Platalea leucorodia. NCBI lineage: Eukaryota > Metazoa > Chordata > Aves > Pelecaniformes > Threskiornithidae > Platalea > Platalea leucorodia. The sequence continues at coordinate 119,969,452 of NC_138825.1, read as the reverse complement.
TTTAAATGAAACTGCTTGGGAGGTCCATTATTGTAGGAAAGTTCACTCGTAGTAAAGGCAGTTTCTTTCCCTAAAGAACTTGCGGTCTAAACTTAAGTGAATAAGAGCACATAAAGAAAGAACGAATTACCTTCCTTGTTTTGCAGATGCAGAATAGAAATGTGAATTTGTTACTTAAAGACTTGTCAAAAACCCTGCTATTATATCACAGCACTAGAAATTAAATGTAATCCTTTTCGTCACACCTGGTGCCTTTAAGAACAGGACTACCCTTTCCTTTTCTCCAAAAGCCAGTCTGCTTGACTTTCTGAGAAAATCTGAGTGTTAAGTTCGTTCCACTCCTACTTGTGTTGCAGAGAATGTTGCTACATGATAAGTCAAGGATTTTCCTAACTAATTCAGCAGCAGTGTTTACAGTTTCCAGTGAAGATTCTTTCTGATGATGTGCTAACAAGAAAAGGAAGCCTGTGGCTTGGCTTTCCAGTCACTGAACCAATTATCATCATGGTTCCTTAGAGGGAGACGAAAAGACAATTTTTGCCATTTTAATTTTTCCTAATAAATTTCAAGGTGTATATTTAAGGAATTAGGTGATAAACTGCTGTCCACTGAAGTAATGCATTAATGTTAGTTTATATTGTAATATATTTTTGTATGAATGTCTACAGATACTTTTTTAAAAAAAAAAAAATTCTCACAGAGCCATTATGGCTTGATCTGAATATGTATTTAACTCTTCGGTATTTTGGCAGCTACCATCATACGTGGGTGATTTCAAAAGAAAAAACGCAATACTGTTTCTGAGGCTGCCAGTATTTTTAATTGATTATAATCTTAATCACATTGAAACATTCAAGTTTATTTTTTTTTTCCTTGAAGTAAATAACAAATTAATAGATTTTTTTTTTTTTTTTGTGAACTTTGTTACAGCAGCTGTGCTGATGCATTTGTCTATCAAGCTTGAGCCCCTTATGGTACCATTAATTACATTAAATACTTTTTAGTGTACCCTAGTGGTTGCTAAATCTCCAGTTACGAGCTAAGCTCATAGTAAGCTGTGAACTCTGACACAAGGCTTTCTCTTTAGACTGCCCTTCTGTACAGTCAGTCTAATGTCTTCAATCGATAAAACCTGACTTTTTTTGTTGAACGAGTGATTGAAGGAACTATTCAATAGAAAGTATTTAAAAGCTGATAATATGACTGTTCAGTTTAATGAGAACTTTACCTACAAAGTGAACAAAATATAGCTTCCCTAGTTTTTCCGAGGGTTTTGAGTTAGGCTGCTGGTTTTTGTCTTTCTAACCCAAGACAGTGTTAAACACTATTAAAAAAAAAAAAAGTGTCTAAAATTAAAAATTTATTAATTTAACATTTATGTTAAGATGTTTTGCCTCAAAAATACCATTAAATTAATTTTGAAAGATAAATTGGTGAGCTATTGAAGAAGTAGTAGCTTTGGAGGTCCTGTGTTTTATTTAGTCTGATAAAACTTCCTTTTTTAACATAAATGTGTTTAGAAATCAAAATGTTTAGTTAATGTATCAGAGCTAAGCATGTGGAATGAATAAGAGTATAAAGATATGAAATTGGCAGTGTTCAAATGGAATGCATATGGTCCTGTGTCATGTCTGTATGCTGTTTGTTTATAGGTTTCAGATTACCTTGAAGTTATCAAAGAGCCAATGGACCTATCAACAGTAATAACCAAAATTGATAAACACAACTACTTAACAGCCAAGGATTTCCTAACAGATATTGACCTGATCTGCAGCAATGCATTGGAGTACAATCCAGACAAAGATCCTGGAGGTAAGGACCTACTTCATTTTGGCCTACCTAAACCCGAAAGCCTGGTATTTAATCACGTATTTGGTTACTCTTCAGGCATTTAAATAAACTGCATGCTGTGTGATAGTTAGGATAAGCAAGTCCTGAGGGTCTGTGCTTTTAGTATTCTGAGGCATGTGGTGCACTGGGGGACATTGTAAGAGCAGAAGAACTACAGCATTCAGAGTTGTTTTCTAATAAATTAGGTTTCGTAGTTCCTTTTAGAATTTGATAGCTCCTTTTCACTGAATAGACTTTGTATATGCCACAAAACACCAACGTAATTTGGAGAGCTCTGTAGAGAATCCTGCGTGCAATCTGGCAGTGGCCTGCTTTATTTCCACATTGGCTTGGAACACGAAATTCACACACAGAAATTAAGAGCTATGTATTTGGGGACAGAAATAAACCAGGATAAATCATAGAACCATAGAATGGTTTAGGTTGGAAGGGACCTTAAAGATCATCTAGTTCCCCCTGCCATGGGCAAGGGACACCTTCCACTAGATCACGTTGCTCAAAGCCCATCCAACCTGGCCTTGAACACTTCCAGGGATGGGGCATCCACAGCCTCTCTGGGCAACCTGTTCCAGTGCCTCACCACCCTCATAGTGAAGAATTTCTTCCTTATATCTAATCTAAATCTACCCTCTTTCAGTTTAAAGCCATTACCCATTGTCCTATCACTGTGTGCCCTTGTAAAAAGTCCCTCTCCAGCTTTCTTGTAGGCCCCTTTCAGGTACTGAGAGGCTGCTATAAGGTCTCCCCAGAGCCTTCTCTTCTCCAGGCTGAACAACCCCAGCTCTCTCAGCCTGTCTTCATAGGAGAGGTGCTCCAGCCCACTGATCATCTTTGTGGCCCTCCTCTGGACCTGCTTCAACAGGTCTATGTACTTCTTATGTTGGGGGCCCCAGAGCTGGATGAAGTATTCCAGGTGGGGTCTCACGAGAGCAGAGTAAAGGGGCAGAATCACCTCCCCCAACCTGCTGTTCAGGCTTCTTTTGATGCAGCCCGGGATACAGTTGGCTTTCTGGGCTGCAAGTGCACATTGCCAGGTCATGTAGAGCTTTTTATCAACCAACGCGCCCAAGTCCTTCTGAAGGCTGCGCTCAATCTATTCTCTGCCCAGACTGTATTTGTGCTTGGGATTGCCCCAGTCCATGTGCAAGACCTTGCACTTGGCCTTGTTGAACTTCATGAGGTTCGCACAGGCCCACCTCTCAAGCTTGTCAGGGTCCTTCTGGATGGCATCCCTGCCCTCCAGCGCGTCGACCGCACCACACAGCTTGGTGTCGTCGGCAAACTTGCTGAGGGTGCACTCAATCCCACTGTCCGTGTCGCTGACAAAGATGTTAAACGGTGGTGGTCCCAGTACCGAGCCCTGAGGAATGCCACTTGTCACTGGTCGCTACTTGGACATCGAGCTGTTGACCGCAGCTCTTTGAGTGCAGCCATCCAGCCAATTCCTCACCTTTATCATCAGTTGAGGAGGTCGGTTGTAGCTGATTAGGAGAGATTAGAAGGTATTGTCTTGACAAAGTGTGATGGGATGCTTTCAATTAAAATGGAATTTGTAGATTGAAATGCATGTAAAAGCTGTTCATGCTCAAAACTAAGGAAAGAACATCTTCTGTATTCTTTGCTAGGGCCGCCTTATAGTGTACATTGCCAAAAGAAAGCCTTCCTATTGGCAGCTTCCAGAGTCACCAATAAAACAACAACAAAAAAGCACCCGTTTAATGTAGTTGTATTTAATATAAGTGATACTTGGAAATCTGGATCCATCTGCAAATGTAGTCCAATGTGTTAAAAAGTTTTTTATTAAATCTTGTGAAATCATTTTACCAGGTTAAAGCCTGCTTTTCTGTATTTTTCTTGCTTCTCCAAGTTTTGATTTTCTGAGGCATTTGCAAGTGTCTCGTGTGGACTAGATACAGTATAGTCTGGTCAAGTAGTTACGCTTGTTTTTCACATTTGCCTTTTGAACCCAGTGCTGGTTCGTATCTGTAGAAAACAAACTTTATTTCTTCCATTTATGATGCATTCTGTTTTACAACTAAAAAAAATACATTGATAAAATACAGCAAAAGCTTTTCTGTCTTCTTGATAACACACTTTCGAGGACTTCTAATGTGTAATTGATGTGAACTAATCAAAGGCCTTGATGGACACTTGGGATTGAGTGTATCTGAAGAGCGCTTATTTAGAAGATGACGACTATGAGACATACCTCGAGCGTGCAGCTGACATGTTTGTGACTTAGTGGTGGGCTTTGGGAAAAATTGGCATTAACATACCCCCTTTGTTCTCATTTTTAGGCCATTTGGATCTGTGGTCTTGGTTGTTTAATTCTAGGAAATGTAGTCTGAAGAGTTTTGTTTTTTTTTTTTTTTAAGTTTTAGAGCAGGTGTTATGGGACTACAGACTTCTAAGGTCAGATCTGCTCAGGATCATAAACAACACGAGTCGGAGGTTCAGTGTGGCAGAAACATAAAGTAGCAAAGACAGCTTAGGGAACGCTTAGTGGCAAAAGTTTTCATTGAGCTTGTCCAAAGAGAGAGAGTCTTAAGAAATATATGTAGGGAACCAAAATAGGGACATTTTGGTTTTCCTTGCTGTCCGGACTGAGCTGGGATAAATGGATCTGGCTATTTCTAGGTTAAGTTTTGGATTGAAGTTTCTCATCATTGACTAGGTAATGAAAGATAGTTCTGTCCTCTGCGTTGTCAACAATTGATGATGTATTGCTCTTCTGGCATGCAGAATTCTTGAGCCTTTGTATGAATATACTGATGAAACAGTGCATCATGTCTATTCTGAGTAAGCATTACATGCTTTCAGATGCATTAACTGAATATTAACGTATACATGTTCACATTCTTTAAAGCTAGGCATATATGCTTGCTTCTGCTTCATGCTTGAATTTGCAGAAGAATCGTACTGTACCTGCTTCTATCCCATCGTTCAGCTGGAAAGGCAATAGGAGTACCAGACTAGCTGGTTTTGTATGCAGTACAGATATTCCAGATTGGCATCTTTTGGGTTTTTTTTTCCTGGTACTTTGCTATAAAATTTTCAGATAGATTATATAGTAAGATAGGGTTTTTTGTGTTGTTGTGTGGGTTTGTTTTTTTTTTTTGTTTTTTTTTTTTTTTGTTTTTTTTTTAACCTCCATTGTTTGACCAGGAAATATTCTTAAAGGCATGGAAACATAACTATTGTGTATTAGACATAGTAATATTTGCCTCTTTGAAGCACTGTCTGTGGGAAAGTCTTGCCCATCACAGGATATGAGGAAAGCAGTAGTTCAATCAAATACTCTTGATTTGATTTTTCTTTTTTTTTTCTTTTTTTCTTCTTTCTTTTCTGAGGCTGTCTTAAACTTTATTATCTGACCAACTTTTTCAAGTCTGATATTGCGAAATTACATCTTCAAAGAGTGTAGCGTATTTTTTGTGATCATAAAACATAGTACTTCACAAATATACATGGGTAAGAATTTCTAGTTTCCAGTTGACTTAAGTGGCAGTAGATGTCCCCAGAAAACATGTGTAGGGCTCATTCGAGCTAGATACTGGATATTGTGTTTCACTTGGCAGTTTTTCCAGCTGTAAAATTTGCTGTTTCTAGAATTATAAACCTTGTTTAATAAATGTTCACTGATACTTTTAATTGTTGTGTTTAGTGATTATTAAAACAGATTAAATCTGCTAATTGTATAATATGTTGTAGACATTAATGTTGATGTTTGTTGTTGAAGTACCTCCATCAACTGGAAAAAGTAATTCAGTATGGATGAATTGGCAAATTAAATGTTTGTACTAAAAGCAAACAACAAGTGTTGTAGGTTTCATTGAAAAGCAACATTCTAGATGTCAATTTTCTCCACATACGGGCTTACTTATTTAGTTACAATTACGTTTTAAATTTCAACAGCGTTGGAATAATTTCTTTTGTGTATTTCAAAGGTATGGGAACTGGTCTTCTCTGAAAAAATGTTTTTTCATGAGTCATATTTAGGCTTCCAGTGTGGGCAATATTTTTTTTCTCCTGTTTCCCAAATAGAGATGAAAATGTAGCAAACTCGAGGCTTGTTTCTTGCCCGTTCTTCTGAATGGATTAAAATGAGAAATAGCTATTCAATATAAGCAATAAAGTAATCTTTTTAGCACAAATTTGAATTTTATAGCAGTTGTTAAATAAATATTAAGCAATAATTTAAGGTTAAAAAAAAAAAAAAAAAACAACAGAGGAGGAATATAAGCACGCCAGGTCTACATTACAGATTCAGGAAACATCCAGTATGAGTTTGCAGGCAATATAATTGTACAAACATTCCTAGACCCCAGTGGGTAAATTCATTCCTGGACAAGTCTCTTGTTACTTTTGGGACTCTCTGCACTGTATTATACCATGTAGATCTGCCTCTGGAAACTGGCTATGCCTGCTGATTCTAGCAAGTTTCTAAGGATTGTAAGTTGATTTAGGTGTGTTCATCATTCACTGTTTATATTTGTTTCTAAATGCCACTATTGATTAAAGTAACAGTTTGTACTTATGAAAACTCCTATATCTGTTAAATAGCTGGGTTGTGATTTTTGAGCATGCTATGGTATTGATCCATCTACGTTTTCATACATTTGTAGTATTTCCCAGTTAACATCTGTCTCTATTAGTGTTGTAATATACAATACAGAACAACATAGAAATGGTAAAGAATTTACATAATTGTGATAAAATTAACAAGTGTGCTGTCCTGTTTTCTAGATAAAATAATTAGACATAGAGCTTGTACTTTGAAGGACACTGCTCATGCTATCATTGCTGCTGAACTGGATCCAGAATTTAATAAGATGTGTGAAGAAATCAAGGAAGCGAGAAGAAAAAGAGGTATGTTTAACTTCATTTATCATAACACAACATACATTGAATAGAAAACAGAATTTACAAATGTCCATATAAAAATTTAAATTTACGATGAAATATAGAATGTGTGTCAGACTCAGGCAGTGCCTGTTAAAGGATGACTGAGCTTGAAACTCGTCTACTTTTTCCAGCTATGTGAGCTGGTCCAATAAGGCGCCATCCTTCTTTACAAAAGAAGGATGCATTGCCTATTGGTACAAAAAAATACTGTAGAACATGGTGAAGAGATAAATGTTGGGATTGCTGTACTGACTGAAGATGTGGCGAAACCAGAGCTGTGTTCTAAAAATGCCATGTAATGCATGTAATAACAACTATGATTAGGGAGAATGGCATTTAAACGGTGGATTTTCAGTTCACCCTGGCATGTGCACAAGTGTACTTTTGGTGATAATCTGTTGATTTTTTGGATTAAGAAACAACTATTACATCCACATTGAGGGGAGTATGAGGTTGACATTCTAATAGTCCAGAATCAAGAAATATAGCCCCCTACGTTAGAGGACGTCACTGACATATTTTGTTTAAATTAGCACAGTTGTTTTCCACTTGTAGTCCATAGACCTTCAATCACTGACTCTAGTTTTTGCTTAAATTAGTGCAGTTATTTTCAACTTGTAGTCCGTAGACCTCCAAGTCTGTGAACAGCTTCTAAAGTGACCACAAAAGCTAATCAAAAGCCCGAACGTACTCCCAGTAGGGCTCTGTTTACATGAAAGATTCTGTACCTCCATGGAAAATTTTTAAAGGTCTGAAAACTGAAAAAGCTTGAAAATCACTGAACTATAACATTAGAACAAAATTTCATGTTGATTTAGGGATTACTGATTTCCATAATTCCAGCTTTACCTTGGCAAGTTGCTTCCTGCTTTGGTAAAAAACTGCAACTGATTTCTAGGTTGAATTTGGCTGGTCTTAACTTACGGCTGCTGGCTCTTGAAATACTTCTGTCAGTAGATTGAGGACCCTTTATTAATAAATTTCTTTGAACTACAGAGTATCTGTAGGCTTTCTCTTCTTCAAGTTAAAATGGATACAGTTCCTTTTATTTAACAGTTGGACTCGATCTTAAAGGTCTTTTCCAACCTAAACAATTCTGATTCTATGATTTTCCCATTCAGTCATGCATTTTTTTGTCTAATTCTGTACAAGCTTCCAATGTGTGTCTTGAATTGTGGATAAGAGAACCAATTGTAGTTCACTGTGATTGTAAAATAGAACTAACATAATGTCTTCATTTCTCCTCTGTACTTTTCTATTAGAAGTATAAGAATATTCACAATTCTGGCCTTAGTGTCATGCTGAGAGCTATGCTCAGTTAATTATCCATTATGAGTCCCCCATGATTGTTAAAGGTTATTGCTTCCGAGGTTAAAGTAACTGTTTGTAAGAGCTCTTTGTTACAGAGAGTGACTGTATAGCTTCTAAGTCCCTCCTTGCAAGTCTCCCAAGAGCTAACTGGAACGCTGCCCTTCTTTTTGTGGCAGTGACCAAGTAATATATAAATCTGCAAAACCTGCAGGCCCTGTTGAAAGAGGTGGATTTTCAGACATCATAGTTAAGGCTGATAGTGTCATGCAATGAAATTGTTAAATCAGAAAAAGAAGATACTCTTGGCGTCAGATGCTGGTTAGTGGACCTTCACATATAGGTAGGTGACTAGCAGTACCGGTTTGTGGGTGACAACAGCTCACATACAACAATGGACAGATTTCAAAGTGCATTCTAGGCATTGGCATGGAAACTGTTACAGTGTCACAGATACCTGCAAATCGCATTTCAAAGACGCTCATGCATTTGGACCACATTGTGGTGGTTTCAAGAACAAATGAGCTCTGCATTTGGTCCAGCTGCAGAGCATGGAAGGCTAAGATCACTTACTGAATTAGCAAGAACAGAAGATTTGGAATGCATGGAAGAAGCTTTGTTAGATTAACTGGTTATGAATGAAGAAAAATATATCAAGCTCTTGAGGTCTGAGGAAACCTCATGCTGTAAAGCAAGCACAAGAGATTGTCCTATCCCTGGATCAGGAGTTTTGTCAAAGATTGTGGTGTAGAACATCAAGAAGATGGCGCTTCAGGCACGTAGTCTTAGCGCTGGTCATTGTAATGGATGGAGGGATGTGAATGCTGACCAACCTTGCCATTACTCCCATTTTGCTCTACAGAATATGCTCAACAGAACAGCAGATCAGCAAAATCACAGTGCATCTGTTGGTCTAAACTTTGACATGTACCTTGTTTTGGAACATTTTGGACAAGGGATGACAAAGACATATACTTGCATTTTCTTCTTCTAATTTGATGTCCGCAAGGTTATTAAGGGATTTCTGGTTTCTTCTTTGAATTGATTAGCGGATGGTCAGGTATAGAAGTGATCCCCAGATCCTCTTTCTTCCCCTCTGCTTCGTAATAAGAGTATATTTTGAAATAATGGAATGTTTCAGTGAGGAAATACTTGAGGAAAGCTGTGTAAGCAGTGTAAACTATGCCTTTTGCTGTCCAAAAGCTTTGTGCAACTGGTCATGTAAATGCAAGGGTGGTTGCTCATACCAGGCTGTTTGCCCGAGTGGAGCTACTCGATGAAATCACGCTGAATTGGGCAGCCGGCCTTGTTGCCTGACCACTGTATGAGGTGGGGAATTGGGCCCTTAAGTAATTCTTTTTAATATCAACGAGATGTCCAAGCAAGGCCTTAAATAAATGTTAAGCCTGAAGTCACAGTGAGTGTGCTTCACTGTATGATACACAGCAAGCTTTTCTTCAGCTCAGAGTACCCTAAGCTTCTCTTTTCATCTTCCTTTAAAAGCACCAGGCTGGCATGTATACACTCTGATGGGAGAAAAAAAAAAGCCCCACCATTCAGTGTCCACATTTCTCTGCATATATGTCTGGACTCAGCTTGATAAAGGATCCTACCTTCAAGCCTTACCAGAGTTAAAAAGTAGTACTGCAGTGTAACAGAATGATAAACTGTATAATAAAATTAGTATCTAGAAGTTAAACTAGAATTTCTTGTTCTTGTATTACTGAAATGAGGTGGTGGTGTTGAAAGATGGTAAATCTAAGGATAACAAGTTGGAAAATTAAGAACAATACGTGCTAGATTATTGGAATTTGTGGCTTCTTGTTGAAACCAGCAGGTAACAAGGTAGAAGTGGTGGATGTTTTGAGTAATGAAATATGCTTGATATGCAGTTTAAAATATTTGTAATGGTACCTAGAAACTTATGCTGTAACTATTAACAGTTAGGTGAGAGCTCCTGTCTGAATCTTTTAATTTCCGTATCCGTCAGTTTTACAGCTTCTTGCCAGCTCTTGATCACTTGGTTCTGGTTACTATTGGAGACACGGTATGATGTTCTGAAGACTTCTAGTGGAGGGATAGGAAAGTCTAGTTCACAAATATGAAACCTCAGAGATTCGTTTATGTCTTTATGTGCTTAACCAATATGAAAGTTTGCATTTTTAGAATTTAATTAAAAACCCTATGAAATAGTAGAAGCTATGAGATGAACTTATATTACAGAAAGCAAACCAGACTTTTTGTTAAAAGCAGAATCACATTTTCTTAATCTAAGAGCTCATATTGACTCTGAAATGGATCCATTTTACATAACATAGATCATGGTGACAATACAAGGTTTTTATTAAGATACTGTTTTTGATATGGCATACAATGCCATTATGAATCGCCACTTATTTTAAATCATCTGTTTAAAATGAGGAAAAATAGAAACTGTCAGTAAGAATTTGCTTTATAGAGCAAATATGGATAGAAGAGTGCAATCTTTGGGGACCCCAGTGTGAGAAACAGACACATTTTTCTAAGCCGTCAGAGCTGACAGTTTTAAGATCATGCAACCAGTAAGTTATTTTGTCAGCAAAAACAAATATTCTTGATTCTAATCTTTGTTTTGAATGTCCAGCTAAATATTAATTGATGTGTTCTTATTGCAGCATGGTATTCCAAGTTTCTTTTAAAATTCAATAGTTTTATGCAGCTTGGTTTATTTAAATAGGTATGGTTATCTTCTGTATGCAGGCTTATCAGTAACAGCAGAACAAATAAATCCTCATGGTTCCACTGTACGGAAAACAGAAGCTAGAGTTGAAGAGGCTTTTCGGAACAAACAAAAACCCACAATGGCGGTGTGGCCCAACTCTGCGAATAAATGTGCATGTGAGTACCTTGGGTGATAATTGTGCAAAATTAGAGGTACTTCCAATGGCAAACATTTCAAATGTGTCTCTACTACTGTTTACTGATTATTTCCAGAAGTAATTTTAGGCATGAAACACTTAGAACTTTAGGAAACGCTTTTTCTGACTGCATGAAATCTCTGCCCATGAAGTTGTAAAGAAGCAGGATTTCTGTTTTTGTGATAAAGAATAACTGTCTTTCTAAAGTAATATGAGTATTACATTTTTCTTTGCAAAAGACTATTTTCAGTATAAGACAACTCTGATCCAATGAGGAGATCATTTTTATGTTTGATAAGTGCTAAGATTTGTTTACTCTGTGTGTGTATTGACGGGTGCATACCTACACGCTGCTTCATACTCTCTCACGTGCACTGTAGTTATTCACTTCCTATCTTCAGTACATACAGTAGTATGTTAAAAGTTAAAGAAGAGATTACAAATTTAACTGTATTTTCCTTTATGGCACCTGGTTTTCAATAGTCAGTACCCATTATTGGAGGATGTTAAGAGTCTTGTTGCAGCCTACTGGATTAGTCCAATTAATTGATCAAAATCTCTAGATTTGTGAGGAGTGACTGTTTAACTGTGGTGAGTTAATCAGAGGCACTGCTAATTATTTTCAAGAGGTAAGTTGATTAGAACAGGTAAATACACAACAGGTATTTTTGTTATAAAACAAAATAAAGACTATAAGAGAAAGTATGAGGGATATGCTGATAGTTGTGCATGGCTTTCCTGTTTAAGATGTGGAATCCATTATTAATATATTATTAATAGCATTATCAATGATTGCTTAATAGGCAAACTGATAGATTGGAGCTGACAGATTTTCATTGGTCTTTGTGCTCTCCTTCATGGTGCTTTTCCTTGATGAGAAAGAGTTTTCTAGGCATGGTGATAACTGCCCAGAGATGAACATTGTTTATATATGAATGATAGTGTTGATGTCAAATAGTTTAATTAATTAGAGGTGTATGGTTTTATTTCCTGAAGCTGTAATTTCTTCCATTAAAGGAATTAAAGTCAATCATACAGAGTTATGGCTTGCATAAATTGTTATATAATAAATGGATGGTGTGGATCCAAGCTGTTCTTTATTCATTTGGCAGCTTGTGCAAAAACAGAGAGAGGAGGGAAAGGATTCTAAATTTTTTTTTTTTAGTTTCTGATGAAATCCGAGATGGAGATTCTCACTCTGGCTGATTTACAGAGCACTTCCCGGGCTCTGCATGCTGTGCAGCAGACGGTAGGGTTTATAGGCCTCCCAGCCCGACATCTCTTGGGAAGAGAGCAAGCCATTACTGGTGACTTGTATAAAAACAAGCTCTGGTACCTCTGCTCTCTTTTCCACCTAATGTTGTGGATGCAGTGGCAGTCGTCTGAAAACTAGAGCCATTGACTGAAGGAAAGGGCCAGCGTTTCTGTGTATAAACAAAAAAGAAGTTAGTGTTAAGGCACTGTTCCTGCTAGTATTTTGGTGATTTAGGTTGGAAGGCAAAAAAAATTGAGGCTTAGTGGCGTTTGGGACTATGATCAAACGAAAATCTGAGAAAGGTAGCTAGTCCAGGAGGGATGTGATGCATCTAGTAATCAAGAGAGGGAACCAGGAATTGATGAGCAATCAGAAATCTGCAGAAGGTATTCAAGTAGTACATGGGCACACTTAAAGATTGATGCGGTAAGTTCAGTAGAGACTAGAAACTAGGAAGAGAGAGTCTTAAAAGGGTGTTTGGAGGAAGGAGCTGGAGTAAAGTGAGAGCAGAACTGAGCAGATTGTAGGGAGCTCGTATAGCAGCAAATTATATGGTGGATTGTGATTGTATAAATGGAAGAAACAAGTTTAGAGAAGGGATTTCTGAACAGAGTTGATTTTGAGGTAGAACGGAAATTTTTTTATGGTCAAGAACTGAGATTTTTTTTTTTTTTTAACAACTGAGATGTGTTACAGAAGCAGAGTAACAAGGACAAGGATTCATGTACTTTAATTACACAGGATAAAAACCGTACTTTCCAGTTAATAATCCTGAAAATCTTCCATTTTTTCTGCTATTTGAACTTGAATTAATTTTTTTCCTTAGATAAATCAAAGGAAAAAAAATCACCAATCATAACATTATTTTCCTGATTAATTTTTTAGGAGCTTTGTTTACAGTCTTTTAGAAGATAGCTGTAAAAAAGTCAATTCAGATGAAACACCTGAGAACCCTAAAGGAAATTATTGTCGAGCATCTTCTCTAAAACCAGAGAGGACTGCAGACAGGGCAGCAGCCTTCCCCAGTTTAAAGCCCTGTTTACTGTTCAGGGCTAGTATGACAGAGAACAAGAGTTAGTTTATCATGTGTTGGTTTGTTTTCTGACGTTATCTATTTTCTATGAAACTTTATTTAGTTCTTTAGTTACCTATTATTTTGTGATTTATTTAATTTTTCTAATGTATTTTAATTTTTTTTTAATTTGATTAGACCAGATGGGCTACCAGAAATGTGGCACAAAATAGTTGTTCTATTTGAAGGCGTGGTGATACACGTTCCTGAGTTAGATTTAATCTGCAACTTCCATTTCTTTTGTTGAAGGTACCTGTGTGGTAGATGGTGTATCACAGCATAGATGAATTTTAAAAGCATTGCATTACTAGAAGTTGCTGAAAATCAATTTGGGAGAGTTCTGCAACAGATAATTTAAAATATTTCCATATTGACTGTGTATTTTGAGAAAAGTGCAAGTGTTCTGGTGGGAACTTAAAATGGGGCATAGGTCAAAAGCCTGATATAAGTAGTTGTATGATCATAGAATCACGAAGTCGCAGTGGTTGGAAGGAACCTCTAGTTCATCTAGATCATCTAGTCTAACTCCCCTGCTCCGAGCTGGTTGCTGAAGGCTGTGTCCAGTTGTGTTTTGCATATCTCCAAGAATGGAGGCTCCGTGAGATACCTGGGAAATATCTTCTAGTGCTTGGCCACTTTCACAATAATTTCTTTTTCTTAATTTTGAATTGAATGTCTTGTATTTCAATCTGTGCCCATTACCTCTTGTCACTGGGCACTGATGGGAATAATCTTGCTTCTCCTTTGTATGTATGTGTGTGGAAAAGGAAACTACCAGCAATATGCAGTTTGGTGTGTCTGGTGAATAAATCATTGCTAAGTGGCTTAGGTACGCACTAGCACATAAAATATTAGCGTCTCTTTAATTATTGGGATGCTGTATAGTAAAACTTTGTCCTACTGCTCTGTTTTGCCAGTAGATGGAGTATGTTGCATATTATTTTACTGGCTTGCCGTTGCTTCCTTTAGTGTTACATATAAATAAACTGCATGGGGAAGATTTGGTTTTACATTCTTACCTTTTTTCGCAGTACTTAACAATAATATATTGTAGTGATAGCCTGCAGATTTTATGTTTTCTTCATAGAGGAGATGTCTTTTATGCTGTATGATAAATATGATAGCTGTGAAAATGGCATTTGGAGGAAATAAAGAAATTAAAATATTTTGTGTTACATGAAGTATTAAAAATATAAGTTTTATATAAAAGTCATTTAATGAAATATGAAGTAAATACACTGCCAACTTTTCCCAATAATTGAAGTGATTAGTGGTATCTATAGAAAGAACTGTAGGGAGATCAAGGATATAAAGAAACTGCTGCAGAAAATGTAGTTCCTAAATAAATAATATTTTGTGCACCTTTTTGTGTTGTTTTTTTGTTTTGGTTTTTTTTTTTTTCCTCCCCCCCCTTCTAAATGGCAATTTTTGCTGTCATACGGAACTGTGTTTCTGCTTTATAATGGAAACGAGGTTTTGTTTTGGCAGGAGTATTTTTAAAAAAGATTTTTAGAAAGAAAAAGGTCTTTCATGTATAATCTTTCTCAGAAACTGTTTTATTCTCAGTCTTTGTCTGATTTTCATCTGCTTAGTCTCTTTTCTTTGACCTCTCTGATACAGTGGTGTCAGTGATGGCTGTACTTGGGTCATTCATATCACTACAGTAATGCCTTATCAAAGGACATGGCAAACCAGATGCCATATGGGTTTTAATATCTTAACTATTTTCTGCCTTTTGGACTAGTTCTGAATTTGGATTCAGAATTTGGATTTTGGCACATTAACAGTCATCCAGATGCTAACATTAAAATCCTGGTAGCCGCTGATGTTTTGTCACAAATCCTACACTTGCTACTGTTTTCTTTTCTCCTTCTGCTCTCCAGAAAAGGGATTTGACTTGGATTAATTCTCACTTGAGATAGAAGCAAGTACTGTAACTTGAAAAACACCATTAAAAAATGATTTTCTGGAATTTGAGGACATCTTTACTCAGAGCTGAGACAACTGTCTCTCTTTGTTTCTTTATCATTTCGTTCTGGGTAGTGTCGGAGTTGGCAGTCTGGATGAGAGTAGTTTGATCTCTTCTATCCGATGCTGGCTTCAACCAGGTGCTTTAAAAGGAAGCTGCAAACATTTGAGAAATAAAAATTATTTTTTTATGCCTGATATTGAGGGAAATACCAACTTAGTTGATTCTGAGTTGGTTAACAGTTCTTTTAAAACACATAGGCTTTGTAATTCATAGAATCATAGAATCGTCAAGGTTGGAAAAGACCCTTAAGATCATCGAGTCCAACCGTTAACCCAGCACTGCCAAGTTCATCTATACCATGTCCTCGAGCACCACATCTGTCCATTCTTTAAATACCTCCAGGGATGGGGACTCAACCACTTCCCTGGGCAGCCTGGTCCAATGCTTGACCACCTTTCGGTGAAGAAGTTTTTCCTAATATCCAACCTAAACCTCCCCTGGTGCAGCTTGAGGCTGTTTCTTCTTGTCCTATGGCTTGTTACTTGGGAGAAGAGACTGACCCCCACCTCGCTACAGCCTCCTGTCAGGCAGTTGTAGAGAGCAATAAGGTCTCTCCTCAGCCTCCTCTTCTCCAAACTAAACAACCCCAGCTCCCTCAGCCGCTCCTCACAAGACTTGTGCTCCAGACCCTTCACCAGCTTCGTTGCCCTCCTCTGGACACGCTCCAGCACCTCCATGTCCTTCTTGGAGTGAGGGGCCCAACACTGAACACAGGACTCGAGGTGCGGCCTCACCAGTGCCGAGTACAGGGGCACTATCACCTCCCTGCTCCTGCTGGCCACACTATTCTTGATACAGGCCAGGATGCCATTGGCCCTCTTGGCCACCTGGGCGCACTGCTGGCTCATGTTCAGGCGGCTGTCAACCAACACCCCCAGGTCCTTTTCTGCCAGGCAGCTCTGCAGCCACTCCTCCCCCAGCCTGTAGCGTTGCATGGGGTTGTTTTGACCCAAGTGCGGGACCCGGCACTTCGCCTTGTTGAACCTCATACAGTTGGCCCAGGCCCATCGATCCATCCTGTCCAGATCCCTCTGTAGGGCCTTCCTACCCTCCAGCAGATCGACACTTCCACCCAACTTGGTGTCATCTGCAAACTTACTGAGGGTGCACTCAATCCCCTCATCCAGATCATCAATGAAGATATTGAACAGGACCGGCCCCAACACTGAGCCCTGGAGAACACCACTCATGACCGGCCGCCGACTGGATTTAACTCCATTCACCACCACTCCCTGGGCTCGGCCGTCCAGCCAGTTTTTAACCCAGTGCAGAGTGCACCCATCCAAGCCGTGAGCAGTCAGCTTCTCCAGGAGAATGCTGTGGGAGACAGTGTCAAAGGCCTTACTGAAGTCCAAGTAGACTTCTAAATTCTTCTAATTTAAAATGCCATTTAATGAATTTGTGGGAGTTCTAACGAACCCTGAGTGCCTGTTCTTTTTTGGGATCCCATCAAACTTTTGGACTCAGTGATATCTAGTGGCAAAGAAATTTTCTTTCATCACTATTAAATACCTGCCTCTTGAATTAATCGAATGTCTTTTTTTCTCTGACAGAGAGCAAAGAGGGTCCTACAATTTACCTGATCAGTGACTTTTTATATTCCCTTGTTTTTCATCTCCTTTCTAACTCAGTAATGCGAGATTGCTCAGCCTCTCTTAAGAAGGTTTTCCTGAAAGCATTATCACCACCTTTCTCGCAAACATGGTAAAAAGAGAGACTTTTTAGAAAAAGTTTGTTTTAATGAGTTCTTCTAAAATTTTTTTTTTTTTGGTATGGAAAAGTGATGTAATAAAAAACAGTTTTCGGACCTTTTAGATATATCTTACTTGTTCCTCCCCTTTGAAAACTGTGGCAATATTTGCTTTAAATTGTTTAAAGACTTAGTATGAAGTTATTGCCTCCAGAAGTTGTATTTTCTTGTATTTATTACCCATTTCTTCAGTTTTCTTTGCGTTTTTTTTTTTTTCTAATTTTGCCTCCTTGACACAGAAACCAACCAGCAGCCATAAGCCTTTCACATATGTGATATAAATGAATGCTGTAAACTCTATTGAATGTAATTGTAATTAGAGTGGGAGCCTCTTTTCTGCTCGTGAAGTTGCCGGAGAACCTTGCGTTTGTTCGTGGGTCTCTTGCAGCAGGGGAGGTGTCATGCACTACACCTTAAGAGCCAGCTGAACCTACCAAAAACGCGTATAGCTGTAACAGTTGCTGTTGTACAAAGCTGCTCTGCAGAGGGAAAAATGAGCACATCTATTGAGGTGG
Organism: Platalea leucorodia; assembly: GCF_965183815.1. NCBI lineage: Eukaryota > Metazoa > Chordata > Aves > Pelecaniformes > Threskiornithidae > Platalea > Platalea leucorodia. Next base: position 119,951,867 of record NC_138825.1, on the reverse strand, counting down.
AAAGTCTAAAACTGATCTCCACAGGTGATATTAATAAAGTCTAAAACTGATCTCCACAGGTGATATTAATCTGATTGTCTCTTCTCTTTTGACTTCATTTTTCTCTTTAATTTTCCTATGTGACTTTCTTGTCATGTACTTTACTAACATAATTACTCTGGTTTAATGTAAATTATATTTTTAGCTTGGTTTCCTGTGCTCGCTGTCCATCTCTGCTCCCCTAATAACTTCTGAATCATTTAGCCAGGTTCAGACAGATTTGACAGGAGTTGAGGGCCGAAAGACCAGATTCCTGCAGGTTTTGTGAAAAGCGGTAGTTGGATAAATCTATGCCTCTACTGAAGGAAAGCGCTATAGATTGAAAATGGTAGTTACCTGTTCTGCCTGGCTTTCTTAGCTGATCGGTCAAAACATTGTATTGGCCAGGCACGGCATGCACACCTCAGATGTTGCCTATCTTGTGTCCTGTTCAGCTGGGGTGGGGAGGAACAGAAGATATTGGGAGAGTTTTGTAAGAAATATCGGGAAGAGCTTGAGTTGAGAGCACTACAGCGGGATGGTAGGGGAAAGCAGCTGACTAGGGGAAGAAAGCGCTGGGAATACTGTAGCCAAAATTTTTGCTGGAAACATGCTTCATCTCCTTCTTATGTTGAGTAGAAGTGCCCAGGTTCTTCAAGTATTTGTTTACATAACATAAACCGTTATATATGCTGATGAAGATCATAAATGTGTTAAGTTGTTGCATACGATTTTTTTAATGTATTTGTCAGGTCTTTGCCTTGAGTGCCTTCCATCTAGGTGAAGAAAATGACATGTCTTTTAGGGGTTAGTTCCACAGTCACTTCAGGCTGGTCAAACTGCAGGTTACTCCTAAAGGTGCTGTCTTGCCTTTGCACTGGTTGCAAATTCTGAGCGTCTCCCCTGTGCCAGCAGCGTCATTCATGAGATGGAAAGCTCAGTTGGGGAACTGAAGATGTTGAAAACTAACCCAGAAAAAACCCCGTAGCGTTTCAGATGGATTTAGTTCCCTTATCTGTTTTACTGCAGGAACAGTAGTGGCGGCACAAATGAGGTAGTGGAAATGCTATAGCTGGCTTTGGAGGGAGAAATGGCTTTGTCTGTTAGTGGAAGCTGGCACCTCATTTTGCTTTTCAAGCCATTGTGGAACTGTGCTCTGTTCTTTCTTGCTGCTTATCTCTGACTGCAGTTTGGGACTTTGTGACTAAAAACTCCAGAGACTTTCAAGTGGACTGTTCAGTGCCCCTTGGTAAGGAATGTGGAGCTACTGGAAGCAGCTAAATTACTGTGGCAGATATATAGATATCCTGGATGCTGCATAAGAGCGCAAATTGCTGGTAATAAGTGCTTTCTCAAGGCTTTGAGTTACTTTACACACAAGACATCAGAAAGAAGTTTAGGGTTTTGATCATGGAAGAAAAAGTTGAAACACGTGTATTGCTTCAAGTGGTTCTTGATGATACTGCAGACACAAAATCTAGATCCATGGTGATCTTGCTTGCCATGAGAATCTCCTTTGGATTTTAATCCCCAGGAATTCTTCATGAAATAAAGGTAAAAACAGAGAATCTACTGTTTGATGGATGTGAGTTTTATCATTTAATGACAGAGGATTCACATTCTCTGACGGATTTTTAAGCAACGCAGAGGCATATAAGGGTCTTCTTTTCTGCAGCATAAAGTGAACTTGTTAGCCTCCACTAATACTGTACTGCACTCAATATACTGTAGTAGTCAAACTACAGAAATTTCAAGAGAAACATATCTGCTTTGACTGCTACTTCTTCTCATTAGAGTTCCTCTGCATTAAGGCTAGCAGACTTGCTTGTTAATGATTGACAATCTTTGAATCTTCTAATTATATCTGCTTCCTTTTCCAACTGTTAACTTTATTTCTATATAGTCTGCAGTTCTGTTACTGTACTGCTGGATTTGAGGGACAGCAACAGCGTATACCTCAACTTTGAAGCTTCTGTACCATTCACCCATGTTTTTGAGATGTTTTCCTGCGACTGTACTAAACAGAAAGGTGACAGTTACCTCTAGATCTTGCAGAAATACTTCAGGAATGTGGGAAGGATTTGCGATTTTTTGTTTGTATTTTTGGGTTTTTGTTTTTTTTTTTTTTGACCATCACTGTTTTTTAATGTCAAAGAACTGTACTCTGGTCTGCACAGGGTTGATGTGCAGCCCTAGATTATCTAGGTGCTTCTTTCGCCAGAAGATGTTGTCATTACTTGATGTATCTGACTTGGGAGTCTTAAGGCAGAACCTGCCAGCAGGTGAGAATTTCTGAAAGTCCGCTACAGGTTTCATTTTACTTAACCTGTGCCCGGAGGACTAGTCCTTCCGAAGTAAGTATAGAATTTATTTTTTAATCATGGGAGGCCACCTCTGGGAGAGATGCTGTCTGCCTTAAGTTTAGGGATCTTTCAGCTGACTCTTCAAGTGTCTCAACATAAGAATGGAAGAATTGAGAAACCACACTTACTGCTTAACAAGATGTAGAGTAAATTTGTATTCAGTGATTATATTGTATTACATCACACTTTTAAAAAATACTGTCTGCATAGACTGTACAGCTTAGGGGAAAAAAAAAAAGTGGGGAAAGGTTGTTTTTGATACCAACTTCATGTGAACCCAAGTGAAATGTTATGTGTGACCCATGGTCAAACAGGTATTTATTGCCATTAAAAATTCTGAATAACGATTTACAAAAAAGCAAACCAGAAAGAAGCTAGAACTGAAGTGAGGATCCCCTTGGCAAATCTATAGAGGTTTTGTGAAGATTATAGAGAGAAGAGTTCAGCAATTCAGAAGGCAAGTGAATGTATTCATGTGTGAATAATTGGTATTATAATAGTTTGAGTTATAGAAACTCAGTTCTATAAAGCAGGATTCCTCTGACAATAGTATTTCTGTGCCTCTGGCACAAATACTGCCAAAAGACTGGCTATCAATGGGTAGATTTCAGATGAGTAATTTTAAAAGAAGTAATTGAAAAGGTATTAAGGCATTAACTTGCAATTGTATATACTCTGTTAATTTTTTTTAACAAAGTTAACTCGGAGTTTTTCTGCTGTAAATAGCTATCCCATTCTTGTACTTACTGAAAACTTTAATGTGTCATGAATCATACTGACTATAAAATAGAGTGGGATTCTGCTCTTGCTAGTTTACAGTCCTATAAAATATTAACATTCAGGTAGAGGAGAGGGGACTCCAGGTTAAGTTTATTTTTTAGCATCAATCCATTAACCCATTAGTTCCTGCCCATTAGCCCTTTAGTTTTCCATCAGTTTTACCCTGTGGTAGCTCCTTCCTTTTTGAATCATATTCAGCTGTCTTGCAGGATTCAGGGATAAATTTTACTCTTTCCTGCCTCATATGACAGCTTCTCAGGTCCATGTTATCCTCACAGTAGTGCCTTTTTCTTTCCAGTAAATATAATCAATCTAGGTGATGAAATCTTGTTCTGACTTCTACATTTGGTCGCATGGTTCCTTGCTCCATTAAACACTCCTCCTACTTGTACCACTCCCTTACTTTTACTGGGGGAAGTGGGCAGGACAGGGTGGTGGTTTTTGTTTTTAAATGTTGTATTCCTTGCGCAACTTTTCACTCTTCCTAGAGACTTGGCTGTCTGTATAAAAGAAAAATCTTAAAATTCTGGGTGCTAAGGATTTGAAACCAAAATTTCTTCTCATATCCCAAAAGACATTCCTTTGCAGTACAGCCTAGATGAGAACAAAAAGGTGCAGTTTTGAAGGGGCAGTTTAAATGTGAGGACTAGAAGTCTATTTTCAATATGATCAACAACAAAACTGGTGAATGGGCTCAAATACATATTAGGTAGGGGGCTAAGAATCTCACTGAGGTCATGAAAATGATGTGGGCAGTTTTCTGTTAAACAAATTCAAATGAGAGGTTTAGGTGGATTTATGAAAGCCTGAGGAGACAAAGCTTCAGTGGCTTGGATGGAAGGGGTTGAAAGTAGGAAGGCTTTTATTTGAATGAGAGGGGGAAAAAAGTTGATTCTTAAAAGTATAAGGACAAAAAGAATCAGGGTTTTCGAAGTGTTGGTCACCTGTTGGTTACAGGTCTGGGTGGCTCAGGTGATGATGGTACTGCCTTGATAGAAGAACTGGTACGAGTCTGGGAGGGAAAAACTTCAGCATTAACTGAGTTCTATTGACTAAATGTGGGTGAAAACCCAGAGTAGCTACATTATTGCTTTTGTCAGGACAAATACTACTAAATGTTAGGAGGGCACATTCTGCAGTATCTGGCAATGAAATGCTGTTCTTCTTTCCTAAATCCCAGGAGTTGGTTGGAGGTATCAATTTTTCTTTAATATTGTGACATAACACCAGTTTTATAATAATAGCAGTGTTTCAACCAAAGCTCAGTTTTGTGTGCATACTTTGAAGAGGTAGCTGAAAAATTTCCTGCGTTTATTGGTTCTGATTCAGTGTAAACCTCAGAATTCCTGGGTGGACATTTTCTGCAGCACTTTTTGTGGTTGCTTTGTCCTAATTAAAAACAGCAATAAAAAACAACATGCACAATGTATGTTCAAATAGTACTGCATGAGAGAGAGGGTGAGCTGGACTTGCTGACTGTCGTTTAGGAAGACTTGAAATTTAATGAAATGTGTAATACAAGGATTAATTCCATTTTACTTTAATGTGATTTCTCCCACACTTAGGAATTTTAGGAATGTACCTGTATGTTTAGGCAAATTATGGGTTCTCATCCCAGGTGGAGCTCCCAGAGTGAACAAAATGGATGCACTAGTAAAATGGGCATATTTAAAGTACAGTTCATTGATATAATAAATGTCAAATATATTTGACATGATATCTGAATCTTACAGCAGAGTCAGCCTAAAAAGCCAAAATCAGTGCATCTGTAAAAATTTCAACTTTCTTATTAATTTGTACACTTTAGGACATTTTAAGTTTCCTTTAAAAGGCTTTTACTCCCCTTCTGTGTTTTATTTACCCATCTCTGGAGCTGACCGGAGGCTAAACCCATTGCCTAATAGGGGATTTTTTTTTTTTTTTTGGCTGTAAGTTTACATCTCCCTGTTTAGTTTTAGACTTGCTGCTTCTGTTATTAATTAAAATCTCTTGCACAATCTAGGTGAAAGATTACATGAGCTCCTGAAAAGCTATGTGAATAGGTTGTAGTTTGTCATCAATAAAACAGTAATACTGACTGTAGAAGCCGCTATCAAATCTAGAAAATAGCTGGAGAAAGGGGATTTTTTTTCCTCAAATCTTACAGTCTTCCATAAGGATTATTTGTAACAATAAATACATATTCCAAGTGAGAATGTTTTTATTGCAATGTGATTGTATCTTTACATAGCTTTAAAGCTAAAAGGTTAAGATTTATTCCTAATGTAGTGGTTAAAATACTTGCTTACATACACCACTTAGGGGGAGGAAATTCTGAAGTACAACTGCACTTCTCTGAGCTTCTGTGAATTAATTCTCAACACTTTTACCTGCATAGTGCTTGTATCTTCAAAGCAAGATCTTTGTAACTCAGTGTGAGGTTGGCAGACACAGATCTAGGATTTAATACCCCATAAATCAAAGCACCCTACAAATACCAAGAACATTATGGAGGTGCTCAACATAGGAGTTCATTTTGTAATGGAAGAAAATCTGTTAATCACTGGTAACTATTGGCTGTGATTTTCAATTATAATCACTTGGCTGCAAGTTCAGCAATTTTGCAAAAATATGAGTCTGCATCATTACTTGAATTTGAATGTAGAAGTTTCAGTTTTTCCCAGTCTCTTCCTCAGTCTTCTGAGCTGTGTCTTGTTAGTGCTCTTGAACGGGACGTTGACAGTAGTATTAGGTATGAATGGTCTTCCTTCTGTATTTGCTGATCATGTTGCAAATGTGCCCCCAAAGGTCTTTTAGATTGGTGTCTTAGTTATATCTCACTGCAAATAGGTTAGTAAAAAAAAAAAGAATGCCCTTTTTGAAAAAAAAGTTTATGATGTGACCTTTCAAAGGCACAGAAAGTACAAAGAAGAAACAGGAAAAATGAAAAAGTAAGGATGCAGAAGGATCACATGCCCATGTTGCTTCAAGTTGAGTTGCATAATATGGAGGGAAGGCCTTGGTGATGAGGCTAGTTTAAGGACCTGTGCTTTCCCTTCTGCTTACAGACTCATTGCATAAATGCAGATGTTTGTGAGGTCTTGCTGTAGACAGGGTTGCTAAATGGTCCGGGTCTAAAACAAAGATCCTCATTTTTTAAACCCACATTTTGTCAATGCAGTGAACTTGAGTACAGAGGTGTGAATGAATGGAAGGTTGAGGAGATTTAGCTGACTTAAACAGTGAAGATGTCTTTGAATTGACAATGGATGTAAATTGAAATGAGAGGTGCCGACTGGATACAGGGCAAAAAGCCTTTTCAGTGTTACGACAATTATGCATTGGTACAGGATGCCCATGAAGGTCAATTAGTCTGCATCTATGGGGGTTTTCAGTACTTGGCTGGATAAAGCCCTGAGCAACCTGGTCTGCCCTCATAGCTGACCCTGTTTTGAGTAGTAGGTTGGACTAGAGAGTTCCTGGTGTCCCTTCCAACCTGAATTATTCTATGAATCCGTGGATTGCACTTTCATTTGTTTCATTGTATAATGATTTCAAATCGCTGAGGTTCTAAAAAGGGAAAATGAGAATAACTGTCTTTAGAGTCTTCATTACCCAAACGAGAATGACTGACTGAGTTCTACATCATTGCTTAGCTGTTTTCTTTTAGTGTTTTACCTACAAATAGGTACATATAAAATACATAAAGTAGGAAAGGCTAGCAAGTCTTCCTTGTTTCCATAGTTTAGAGTAGGAATTGTGTACACGACTGAGTGTTCCCTCCTTATACTTCTGAAAGTCCTTGGTATCTGTAATTTGCTCACATTGAAATCAACAGGCAGCTTGCTTTTTCCTTGAAATGTGAACACATTTGATTGCCTCACACACTACAGCATATTCTGATATCCTAGTCTGTTTACTGAGGGGTACCTGTGCATCTAAAAGTTTCTCTTTTTGATTATAATTCAGTTCGAATAAGGAGAAAATCAAGACGGCGCTCACAGTGGGGCAAAGGCATTATTAAGAAGAGGAAAGTCAATAATTTAAAGAAAGATGAAGATGATGCAAAGTTTGCTGATGATGAAAATCATGGAGAGGACAGTAAATTGCTGGAAAATGGAGAGCTAGAGATCAGCACTGACTGCATTGAGGAGAATGGGGAGGAAACAGGAGATCTCTCGATGACAAATGATGAATCCTCTTGTGATATTATGGATATAGATGCAGAGCAGAGGCTTAACAATGGGACATCAGGAAAGGAAAACAATTTTGCATCCACAGAAGAAGAGAGCTCAAATGAATCTCTGTTAATAACCGACAGCGTTACGCTGAGTGCTGAAAAGGAATTAAGGAGGGACTCTACATCGAAAGGGGACTGTGTGAATGGAGAGACATCTGTGCACAGCTCAGAGGGTATGCCTGTACCAGCATGTCATAATGGTAAAATGGAATCAGTTGATGCTGTTTCACCCTGTGACAACACCGATGGGTCTAGCAACAAGCAAAAACCTTCATCTGAAGATCAGCCAAAGGAGAAAACGGAAACTTCCAGTGAAAGTCAAGGAGCTGATCTAGTGAAAGCTGAGTTACCCCATTGCAGCAATAATGAAAAAACACTACAGAGCACAGACATTGAAACTAAAGATGCTGAAGCAGATAAAGAAGGTATAGCTTGTTTTCAATGTTTCTGTCCTTATGTCAGTGCCCAAGTTAATACGTGCATATTTTTAATTGTAATATCTTATGTTAGTTATTATTACGTAATATTTTATGAAGTGCTGTCTATTTATTTGAAACTTTTAGTATTCTTACAACATTTAATTCCACATAGATAAATTAGAAGTCCACCCTTGACTTGCTGTAGTGTTATCTTAGGCGAGTAACTGTATCTCCATACTTACACTAATTCTGTTTATTTTTGTAGGCTTTATGGGAAATATTGTAAATACTGAGATACCATTTAACAATGAGTAAAGATTTAAAAAATATTATGAATGAAGACAAATATATGATATATGTTTTGGTCTAGATGTTCTATCTGATCTGTATTTTGATCTATGTGATATGTTTTGACTTGTTTTGTTAGAGATTTATGCTAAAAGTATCATTGACATTGGATGAAAGACCACAGAAATGCAGAATGTATTCCTTTAGAAACATTTGCTCATCGTAAAAGTTAAAGCACTTTAGCTCATAGCAAAAGCCAGATAAACTGTTGTTTATCTATCGGAGAAGGTATCTGGCTTTGGAGTTACAGTCAACAGAGTAACAGTGCAGCAAAAAGATAAGAGAAGAAGGGAAATCCTGGTGGTGCATAAAAGAAGGGGCCACGTCCTTTGAAGACAAGAGACATAGTTTCCTCAGGGAAGAGAAATAAAAGCCTTATGCATGATTGCCTTTTTTAATTAACTTTTCAGAATTATCTGAAAGAATGCAATCTTTACTTCAAAAGTTAGCACTGAGATTTACAAAGTAAATGAGCTTTAATGAGAGATCTGAATTATGAGAATATCACTATATACATGTTGGCTGTGTTTGTACATACGTATTTTCTCTGAGGGTAAGGAGAATAGTAGAAGAAAGGTCCTAAGAATATCAGAAGAGCATGATGTATGTTAAGAGCCTTTATATTTCTAAATTTAGTACTTGAATTTTGTATACATTAAGGATGGTTATAATAACAAGGGATCCTCAGAAAAAAAGGCATTCTAAATAGTTGAGGAGGAGAAAAACAGTGAATCAGTGTAGGGAGAGGATCAGGAGGTGTAAAAATATTTTGTTCTCCACAACAGGATTGGACAGCAGCTTTAATATAGAGGTCGAAGAAAACAGAAATGTGTCACAAAAGCATGAAGTTTCAGGAGTAGAGCAGATGTTAGAATTACCGTGGTGATGAAGACATGGGATGCTTTGGAGAGAAAAATGAGATTTGTTTCACTTAGGCAGAAAGATTTTGAGCGTTAGCTTAATATCTGAACTTCACCAAGAAGCTGTATAATTTGACGTTGCTAAGTAGAAATGGTACAATGGAAAAACTCTTTCAGTGACATTCAATTTTCTGTCGGGACTTTGGAGTTCAGTTTTAAAGATGACCAGTTTCACGTGTGTTTTCTGAACTTTGGTTTTGTGCACCTATAAACATTCAGAATTCTGCAAAGCTGATGAATAACGTGCACTGCCATAATCTTGCTTGCTTGGTTCAAAAAGAACCCAACAAACCAAACAAGGAAAATCAAACCAAAGTAAAGAAACAAGCTGTTCATTTTGAGAGACTGACAGTGCTGATAATTGTTTTTCAAATTACAGGTATATTCAAAAGCAAGAAAACACGAAAGGTTGCTGTGGAACAGTCAAAGCCCACAGGTTTGGAGCAGGTCCCAGAGGAACCATCGGATCCCATACCCTCTGTAGTAGTTGACCATGACAGACTAAAGGTAATGGAACTGAAAAATGAGTTGAACTGTTAATGACACTGTCCATGAAAAATGCTTCCTTCCTCTGTTATGAAGCAACATTTCCTTTATTTTTGACTACAAGCAAATACTATAGCAGTAGTAACTTTTGGAGATGATTTGTCGATCAGTGTTTCTTGGATGAAAAGTTAGTAAAATATTGAATTCTTACTGTCCCATCATTACTACCTTTACAAATCCAGTAATGGCACAGCAGTCCACTATTTTAATTGCAGTTTTTGCAGGTACTCTTATGTGTTAATTGGACATGCCAGTTACTGAGGAACTGCTGGGTGCCTAGTAATTACGAGTTAACATCATCTTTTCCCTTCCCATGTACATGTACTTGGTGGAAAGAACTGTTAGTGGATTGGAAAACAAATTGGAATTTGTGCTGATGTGTTGGTGCCATAGACTGAACCCCTGCTAGTTAATTTTCTTTCATTTTTTGTCTCTTTTTAAGCAAAGTTACAATAAAATTTGCTGTCTTCTGTTGTAGAAAGTAGCGTGGCCTGCTATGAAATTTAGATCCCACTTGCTGTGGAGTACAGATTATAATCTCTTTGGAAACAATAGAAGTGTTATGAGAGGAAAAAAATTCTTAAAAATTACTATCTGCTACTATGTAAAACACACACTTTCACCTTTTGTTTATGAGCAGTTTTACATGTGTTGTTCCCCCTTCTTTTATTGTACCATTTTTCAACATTTGTGGAATTCCAAATGTGTTTCTATTTGGTGGTATTTACAATTTCATGCCAATGCAAGTTCTTCGAAATGTCCGCTTTAGCTATCAAGGCAGTTTTTATGGTTTGCTTTGTCATAATTATTGACCAAGATGAAATAGGATGAAGTATCATTCAAACAGAACAAACATGGCTCCAGCTATACTGAGTATAAAATCTAAGACGAGAAAAAGTGTGGGGGTATAAGCAGAGAAGTGAAAAGAGACACTGAGTCCTTTTGAATCTACATGGAAGCAGTGGCCTTACTGATAGCCGGCTGTGGTCCATATTATTTGTATGTGTCCCTCCAAAATAGGGCTTCAGGAGGAGATTGCATTTCTGATTTGTCCTTAAAAAATAAAAAAAAAAGGATTATAAAAACCCTCTTAACCTTACCTTTTGTTGTTCCAACAGAAACTGCTTGATTTGGTGGTTAAGAAAAGTGACAACCTGACTGTTGACCAGCTTGAGAGATTGTATTCACTCCTCAGTCAGTGCATCTATAGACATCGTAGAGACTATGACAAATCACAACTTATAGAGGTGATGTGGTACAGTTTCTTTTATTCTTTATCTGAATTTTGTGAGACTGGTTTTTCAAGAACTAAGTTAATCTATCAATTTATTTTTGTATTAGCAGGCAAAAGCTTTAATAGACTTTGAGGAAGGTATCTATAAACAGAAAAATGTTTAGTGTAGTAATGACTTAAAAAACAGAGGTTGTTTCTAACAATACTTTCCCCAGAAAAGGATTAAGAATTTAACCTAAAAGAATGGAGGAAAAAGAGGAAAGAATACAGCAACATGGAGAAGCACATGCTAGCAAAGTAAAAATGGAGTAGAAGCAGTTTCCACATTTGTGGTATGAATAACAGTGGACGTAGTGGCTACTTTATAGGCACGAGGAGCCAACGTTGCTGCGGTTGCCCTTGCATTTGTGTAACTAGGCCAAAAAAATTTATGTATCTCTGCTCTGTGCAGTTTGCTGATTGTGACTTTCATACAAAACTTTAAAAGTTTGCAAACTTTCTCTAGATCGGTAAGTATACCCTTGGGAAAGTCCAGTACAGCGTGATGTAAGCCAGTTGTCTGCTGTGCTGTTATCCTTTGCCTCTAAAGCGTTTGCTATCAAAGGCCTCCTATCTACATCAACAGGTGTAGGCTGATCGTAACTCTGGATGTGCATCCCCTCCAGCGTCATTGTTCTAGCTGTAGAGGGGTTTGGATGAGCTCGGTGATTCAACTGATAACCAACCCTGCTGAAAAAGGGACAACAATTGCTAGTTTCCAGTTGGGTCACTGAACACTAAGTATTTTTCTCCATGAATATTTTACAACAAAACCTGGAAAAGCCTTAGCATGAGATATTGTAGAGTTCCTGCAAAATACTTTTCAAACCATGTTCGTGCTATTCCTCTGCCATCTTTGCCTAAAAATATGTTGGGAGTCTGTGCCAAATGTTAGGTAGATTAAAAAGACATTTATCCAGCAGGAGTACATGGAGACCGATCTTTACTTTGATTCTCCAAACTGTGCAGATACGTATTTACAGATGGGTCACCAAGAGCATAAGTGTGTAGTAAGACTTGAATTCATTGCAATGCTTTGCTGATACATATTGAGTACATTAATTATATAAGTGACCCTAATACACTTGGATTTTCTCATGGACTGTCATAGTGGAGTGCTTTTCTGCATTAATACTCCTTTAATTAGTTTCCTCTTTTACCATATTTTGCTAGCAGATAGCAGCTAATAAACAGAAGCGTCTATTTTCTTATTAATTATTTGTTCAGATAAAAAAGCCCAGTAAATACGATTATGTAATGTAACTTTATTTCTGTTTCTGTATAGTTATGTATAATTGATGCTGTGTGTCTCTTGCAGGAGATGGAAAGAACAGTTCATGTGTTTGAAACATTCCTGTGAACTCGTCAAGATGGGTGGGTTTATCCTCTCAAACTGCTCATGGGAGAGCAGTCCTCTGAGCCATTCAGTTTCCATTTGCACCAAGTATGTGCAGAGCCTTGGTCTTAAGTGCTCTCTCTTTTTCTTTCTGTTGAATTTGGTGCTATTGTCTCAGGTACCTGAAACCAACCAGCCTACAAGAACCAAACGGAACTTCATATAGTTGTATCTGATATAAATAAAGAATACAATGCCACAGCTTGGAGATTTTTGGTGCTACAGAAACTGTTCTCATTTCTGCTCTTGTTCACTCTACATGCATTATCTTTGGGGAAACTTCAGGCAAAGTGGAGACCAACACATACAGAGAACTGGAAAGAGCAGATCTAAGTTGAATATTTTTAAACAGGCGACCTTTTTTAATTTTTTTTCCAATTTTTCTCTTCTCTGGGGTAACGGACAAAAAAATCTGTTCTAAAGAAGGCAATGATGCATTGTGGTAGGAATCTTGAGTAACTGGATGTACAGTAATTTGAAGATGAGGCTCTCTAGAACTGCCTTTAATGTGCCTTTTAGTCAATTGAGAAAGATAAGGCTAATCAATTGGTTTGGATTATAGCAAATGGCAATGTTAGAAAGCTGTCTTCAGAACGAAGATCTCCAAAAGGATGATGTGTATTCTCTTCATTGGATGGCAACCAGTATTATGGTTCTATAATGCCTGTCTTACTCTACAGAACTAAACTAAGACACACTGAAAAAGCCACATACTTTACCAAAATGGTGAAATTACTTTTTCATTGGTATATATTTGTTTTAGAAACAAGTTACACAGTGAAAATCTTCTGTGTTGCTAAAAATGAAGCATTTTCCCACCATCTCCCTGTTTTCCATTTTGAGTTCTTTAAGAAAACCAAGTTTAATACTGGCAGGTTTCTTTCTGAAGTTCCGTGTTTGTAATATAGCTTGGACTGTGCAGTGCAGGTAAGAAGACACTATAGTCGGTCAAAGTCCTGGAGCCCAAGCTCACTTGAAAATAAAACTTAAACTAGGCTGTACAGCTCGGTCTGTGCAAAGCACTGTTAATGCGGGGGGATTGGAGGACAGCCTTTTGACTCGATCCGTTCGGACCAAAGTTCTCTGGGTCTGAATTGTGTAGTTCAAAACCTTTCCTTTCTGGCAACTGGAGAGAACAGTCTAGGCAGTTTCAAGAAAACCATGTTTTATCACAAGCTCAGTATCAAAACGTTACCTGGGCTGATTTATTTCAAACCTACGTGGAAAGTGTTTTAGAGAAGTTGGCTGGTGTTACCATCGTTAACCGTTCATTGTGACTGTCCCTACGTAGCTGCGGAAGTGTCTTTCCAGAAATATGCAACACAGTGTGATTAGTTTTTAATTAGAGAAAACAGTCTTGGACTACTGCAGAGATACTGAGCTACCTCAGCTTTTTGTATTTTAGTTACCAACAGTGTTTATGGAGGACTGTAATCACTCTGCTCCCATTTACAAACTGAAGCTAAGGTACTTGTCTCCACCTCTATGGCTAATCGTAGTGTAGCGCTGCAGAGAAACAAAACATGGGCCTTGGGCTACTGCAGTAATCCAAAGTGCTTTGTATATTATGGTTAAACATAATTCTGTCTTAGATCTTTTTCTCCCCCGAATGCCACTGTTTTTCTTCATAGCTAATGGCAGAAAAAGGTTTTAAGCATTCATGTACATCTAGTTACACCTTCTAAATGCAACCCATGCAGAAACACTGTATTTTTTAGGTGGGAAAGTGCGATTAAAAACAACAAAAACAAGCAGAAAACACGTTTTAAATGAGATTCTTTGATCTCGGATTTGATTATGGGATTTTTTTCCATGTTTCATTTAGTATTTATTAGCATCATACCTGTTTGAGATATTTTTGTGTCTGGTACATTAACAGCATTTTGTATTTTGATGGAAATTGTTACGAACTTTAAGATTTGATTAAATAAAATGTAGCAGATTTTTTGTAGCAAGTTTCTGATAAAAGGGTTTTTTGCAAGTCTCAGGTTCTTGCTGCAGAATTTTTTAAAAATATTTATTCCAGTTTCACTTACTCAAATAAGTTTTTGTTCAAGTAACAGCAGCACTTGTGGAAGATAAAACTGCATACATTTTTAAGAAGATAATAAATTTATATGAATTAAAACAGTTGAGAATTTTAGTCACCAGTGAGTGTGAAAAGCAAGTTTAAGCTAATACCTAGCATTAAAAATGGTTCTAAAAGGTCAGGTTTCTAAAGGAAAATTTTTACTGTCAGTTGTTGATTGGGAAAAATTGTAAGAGGCAACTTTACTAATTGAGGAGCTGCCATGTTGTTTTAGAGAAAAGTAGCTGATATCAGATGTTCTAGTGGACAGCTTACCTAAAATGATATACTCGCCTTCCTAGCCCAAATAACCACACTTCAGTTTTTGTTTTCCTTTACAGTTGTCTGGTGGTTATAGCGTTAAAACAGCTGTTAATCTGTCCATGTGGTCTAAACTTGTTTACTCCTTGTATGTTTTTGAGTTTTTTGCCACATAGCACTGGCAAGAGTTTGTACAAATTGACCTCTCTTCCTTGTTTCTTGTTGTGAAAATTGCAAATAAACTCCTGTGTGAGTCCTTGTGCTGGGGTCAATGAGACGTGGCCGGCCAGAAGAAAGGAGGTTTCGGGGGGGGCTGGTGGGGCTGTCTTGGAGATAATAGAGTTGCTCTTGGGTGAAGTTGATGGCTATGGAGTTAATTGTATTTGCAAGCTTGACTCTCACCTGTGATTAATTTTTTTGTTTTGTTTTGTGTCCTCTATATTGTTACTTGATTTCCTCATATGCCAATGTATTTATAGGATTACTGTTTTTTGTAATATCTTGTCTTCCTTTTTTTTTTTTTTTTTTTTTTTTTTTTTTAATTAAGTTGGTGGGTCAGCTCTGGTTTTACCTTCAGTCTCCTGAATGGCAGGTCCTGCAGCTGATAGTCATTTGTTTTTATTTTATTTTGTAATCACAACTTAAGCTTGAATTTGGGCTTGTACTTGCATCTTTTGTATCTTGTACATTGGGTTATTTAGACATTGGGGAGTCCTGTTTGGTTTCATTAATGTGTGTCTACTTTGTGGATTAAGTAGACTTCCTTCATCAACTATGGTATATTTTGGATTCTATAGTTTTATTCAGAACTGTGTTTAAATTGATGTTTTGCATTTTGACTTCATTTTACGTTAGTTTGAAGTAAGTTATTTAATTTTTTTGAACTTCTGGAAATTTTGAACATTTTACTGTAATTTGTAATATAACTGCTGTGAAATACTTGAATAAAGATGACAAGAAAACACAGCTTTAGCTCCTTCAAAAATGTATTTAAAAGAAATGCTGCCTAATAGCCGATATCAGTCTTTTTCTTACCAGACCTCCTTGATTTTACAGTTCAGATGTTTTACTCCGGGATCTTGCTGTTTAGTTAAGTCGTAATTTTGCTTTCAGTGTTTGTCCATTAAAGAAGAAAAACCCTATTATTAATTTTGACTGACAAAGTGAAATGAGCATTGCACATTGGCAAGCGAATAACGTCGTCGTTACGAAGTTACTCTTTGTGTTAGAAAATGTTTTATGTTCAGTTGCAGGGGACCACCCAGGACTGCTTAGAGTACACCAGCATCCAAGTAATACTGGATTTTCTCATTAGAGGTTTTCTAAGGAAACACTCTCTTTCCTCCCTGTTCATCAAAGTTGTTCTTACTTTTTTTTTTTTAAAAAGATAAACTTCTAATATATATAGGAATTCCTTTAGTTCCCCCCAATAATTCATGCATAGGAGAGCAAGCTGCTAGAGGTTTGCAAGTGAAGAATCAACCCACATCTTACTCATTGGCAATTTATCCGGAGCTAACAAACTGCATGTGATGTATGCAATGTGGAACAGAGGAGGAGAAGCTGTGCTGTCGATCTATAGTTACGGCCTCTCTTCAGGTGTAGGACATAGAAGGCATCTGCTCATTTTCCTCTTTTCCTTTCTGTGTACCTTAAACTATAGAGCTCCTGGGCAAAAGACTAGTTGAGGAAGAGGGTAGTAGTAAGTTATCTCACATCTGACTCCAATTCCGCTTTTATATGCAGCTTTGAAAGCACAATTAGATATTAAATAAAATATATAACTTACTATATAAATATAATAATGTAGCGATTGATCAGTGAGAGCCTAGGCTCATCAGCATGGTCAGATGTGGTCTGATCTGAGCAGCCGTGCAGATCCCAGCACCGCACTTAACACCATCCAAGGGATGTGCGCTCTGCGAATAAGGAATGTAGGGTATGAGGTCTCGCGGATCTGTTTCTGTCTTTCAGGAGTGGTGGTGGCCATGTTAACGGAGAGAATTGTTTCAGGCCTGATTTCTGACAGCGGCTGTGAAAATGATCATTCAAAAGGGACAGAACCGTGCTTTATTTGGGCATTGACAAAAGGATTCTTGTAAAAATACTTGGTGAACTTTGGTGCTTCAAAAGCATGCATTCGTGAGGAGTAGTTGGATTGCATCACATGTTGTTAATAAAGCCTTAATAAAAGCTTCTGCAACACTCCGATTTGTCAAGTGTTCAGTGCTTACCGCTGCTTCCTTCTGCTGGTGGCTTCTGCCTTGAATGGAGTTCCCTGTATTTCCTTAAATTTGCAGTGTTGCACATCCTCCGTTTCCTCCTTTAAGCCCCTCAGATAATTTGTTTAAATGAATTAAAAATGAGATCCTTTTGTTCTGTATCTCGGCTAGGATTTGGATTTGGGCTTGTAATATATGGGGTTTTAAGCAAGCACTGCATGTGAATAAATTCTGCAAGCTAAATCAGTAAACTGATTAATGAAGCCAAACACTCATTTTTTTTCCTCCTTCTTTTATGCATCACTTGTGGTCATGTAACTATTATGTAAAAATGAGGGATTATAAACTTTAACACTAATTAATTCAGCCTCATTCCGTTTCTAGGTGAGTAATTTTTTTACGGTGTGATCATTTGCATAGGGAGTGTATTTCAGTTGAACCCACTACCAGTAACTGGCTGTGACTACTACTAAATTCTGTTTATTTTAGGAATGCATTTGAGTTATGCTATATGGAGCCTTACTTTAATAGTAGAGAAAATCCTTTTCCTTTAAAAATATGATAAGCTGCTCAGATTTAAAATGGATTCACCACTTTTAGTGGGATGTTAGTGTAAAGCTGGCCATCTGCGTTAAGATTTGCTGCTATGTGGATGCTGAATTGGAATAAAGCTGCTTTCAGGTTTCGGGTGCACGAGGTGTTCCTGAATCCGGCTGTCTGTTAGGAGGCTCCTCGCGTTCAGTTACGAAGTGGGGCAGGTTGAGAGTGGAGCAGGAGGTGGCTCAGGCTCCGCGTTCGGGGCACCGCTGCTGCAGCGCTCAGCTGCGTTGGCATGCTGCAGAAGCCGAGTCGCTTCTGCTGTGCCCGACTCCTCTCCGCGTTGTGTTTTCTTTAAGCAATCGGGAATTTGGCAGAGCACGCGTGAGAAACGTACAGGTCCCTGAGACCGGAGGGCTGCTGGGAATGCTCGCACCGCTTGTCATCCTGTTTTATTGTGGAGATGAATTGCGTCGTGATGAAAACCCCTTTGCATCGATGTGAAATTTGAATTGTGCTATAAGCCAGAGGTGTTCGACTGTGTCTGTAGGGAAGCAGGAGTCTGTAGAGGATGGCCTGTCAGCTTTGGGACTGTGGATTGAGAGAAAGGAAAGACTTTGGGAAATTTCAAAAGGGCTCCCTTTGAAACATCTCTTCAGCAAAGGAAGTAAAGCAGAGACCAAAATATTTTGGAAAAAATATGTTAAATTTGGACTAAACTAACTTGCTAAGAAATTGCGTCTTTCTGCTGTAGAGGGAAAGAAAATAATGCTGGCTTAGTTAAACCGAAACCAAGACCCCAGCTGCAGTTCTGTCGTGAAGGTCCTGTGCTCTCTTGCGGACTTCGTTGCACCTTACAGAATCCCGTCTGTATGCGGAGGCTACCTGGAAAACAGTGATACCTGATTTCGGTGATGGGGAAGGATGAATTGCCAACCATCTATTTTAGGTTTCTAATGAATATAATTCTGCAATGAGTTTTGAAGTGATGCCTAGTGCATTTTCTGTGACATTACAAAAGGTTTAGTGAGAGAAAGGAATTAGGATGCAAATAGTCACATGTTGTATGTGACTATTAACATCAGTTTAGTAATAAATTACTGTTTTGTGTAGGCATTTTAGGTATTGGAAATATAAGCATCTAAGACTACATTTTCATGAAGCACTGGAGATGCAACTGGTGTCTAGCCTTTATATTGGGGTTAGAGTCCTTCAGAGTCTTGCTCTAAAATTTAAAGCATGTCCCGAAGGCAGAAAGCTCTTTTTAAAATAAAAAGCTTCCTTTTCACAAGATTCAGAGGACAGCCACGAAAGCACAAGCCGAGCATAAATTTTACAGTATTAATCTTCTCAATACATGAGGATAAATTTTGGAAATGGAAATGAGCTGGCACCTAATGATGATTTAAATGTTTTCGCAAGTTGTCACAAAAATGCAGGTTTATTCACGGAGAATAATGTCAGCAGAAAACACTGTTGTTTGAATCTGATGCTGTGGCACGTACGATTTAATCTCTTGCATGCACAGGGTCTACTAACTTATGTATGGCTTAACAGTCTTTTCAAGAAAGGCACCTCGTCTTGATCTGCAGACTTTGTGTATCTACCCTGCTCTTTGAGCTGTTCATCAAGTGGTTAAGCTCATGGGTAGAAACACGTGCCTTATTCCTCATTTGTTTTGGTCTGGCTTCTGCTTCCAGGCACTGCTGCTTGTCTTCTCTTTGTGTTCTAGACTCTTCATACATAGATTTTTTTTTTTTTTCCCCCCTCCCCCACAAAGATACTAATGCACTGTGATCAAGTAGCCTCTCAGTCTTCTTTTTGCTGAGCAGAATGAGCTCTTTATGGCTTTCACTGCATTTTCTCCAGCCTTTAAGTCAATTTTGTGGCTCTTTTCTGCAGTAGGTCGATTTTTCAACATCTTCTAAAACATTTGTTCACAGAGGAAATTGATGTCATATTCCAGCATTGGTCCCGCTGGTGCCATATATAGAGCTAAAAATCACTGATTCCTACTCACTGTTCTCCTTTTTACACATCTAAAGATCAATTTAGTCCTTTTATGCCATGAAATTGGGCTGGGAGCTCTTGTTGCTTGACTCAGATATGCGGCTTTTCACGATGCTGTTCTCTATCCTGAATGTCAGCCTTCCCCCTTCCCACCTCTCCGAGGTCCCCCTTAGCTTTATGAAAAGAAGTTTTGCTTCAGTGGTCCCAGGCAGCCAGAGGAGCCAGCACAGTACGTCTGACTCGTGCGGTCCTCATTATCTTTTGCCCTGCTAATCTCTCTTCCCACGGGCCTGTGACTGGTGATTTATGTCAACATTTGCCTTCAAGAACTTTGGAAGAAGAGGATTTCCCCATTAGAAATACTCTGATAGTACCAAATTGAGAATTACTCGAACAGATTAGATGTTCCTCAATTAACCTGCCTATTCTTAGCCTGTTTCATATTTGCTGTCTGAATACTGTACAGTGAGAAAGTTGAAGTATTTTGTCACATGCTGTTGAAAATCTATTACCTTATCAATCAAATGTGTAATCCTGTCAGAGAATGAGATCAGGTTTGTGTGATACAGCCAATTTTCTAGAAAATCATCGTATTTATTCTTATCTCTTTGATTCACGATCAGTTTAGGTAGATATCATCGTTCCATTTTTATTTGGGATTGATGTCAGGTGAATGCCCTGTAATTACCCAGTCATTTCACTTGCCCTTCTGATAACGGTCGCATTATCAGCACTCTTTCTGAAATACCCATGTGTTATTAAAAACGAATGTCAGCAGGGCAGAGACTTCTGGGCTTTCTGGAGATGGTTGAGTGTTTGGTTACCTCCTGAATTTGAAAACCCTTATCCACCAGGGAAAGTCTGATACCCTCTCCAGGTAGCATGCTGTCTGGATGTCTTAATCCCCACAGGGGATACCCCTTGCCAAACAGAAAACAGAAATGTGAACCATTCCCAAGCACTCCCTGCCGCATCTCTGCTCTTCATTTTCCCTGAAAAGGCTGTGTGTGGCATTTATCTGTCCCAATACATAAACAGGCAGCTTGCAGAAAAGCTGGGCATAATTTAAAGCAGGTAAAATTGAAGTTGGTGTCAACAAGTAACGAGGCGCTGCGTTCATTGGACATGAAAGTAAATGCCTTATTAGAAGACCATCTCTTTGAAGGGAAAGAGCGGCTACAGAAATTTCAGCGGGCTTGGAAATTTAGGTTTGCTTTGCGAGAGCCAATTATTTTTAGGTGAGTGGAGGGACAGTGTTTCTGGTAGAGCATAATGCTCGTTCTACTCTTGAGACTTAAAGCACGTGGTGCGTCACCTTCACTCCTCAGTTCACCGGTCCTTACTCTGGTGCTGTCCACCAGCACAGGGACAGCGTATTAGAAATTAGGGACTGCTTTGTTTAACTTCCCAAGGTGTGGAGAGGAATCGGTTCCTTTCTACCTGTAAGAGCTATTATTTTTATAAACATATGGGGTTTTTTAATGAGGTGGGAAGCTGAAGCTTATATAGGAGCCTCACTGGTGACCTTGGGTGTCTGCTCTTTAGTCACAAAAACGTGAGAAAAGGTCACTGATGCTGGACGATGGAGAAAGTGTGTGTATTGCCTGTGGTGTGAGGCGTGACTTCAAGCAATCTTCAGCTTAGCCCCAGTTGTCATCACAGTTTCTAGTTCTCTATTAATTTGCTTACAAGCTACATGCTGAAGTTGCCTGTCAGGCTATTAAAAAACCTGGGTTACTAACGCTGTTCTCTGGACAGGTCGTGAACAAGTTTGATACCGTTGCCAGTATGAGTCTTGCTGTGTAAGATCTGGGATATGAACTCCGAAGGAAAAGAGAATGCTGTTCAAAAATAACAGATCATGAAATTAAAACCAGCAGGCAGCCTTTCAAACCTTCATTGTATAGACCACGGCTAATGAAAAATTCAGAGGCAGATTTGGCATGATGACAGCACTGGAGCTTCCTTCACCCAGGTAGTAACTGAGCCAAAACATTTAATTCTGTGTGTAAAGCTGCTACCGACTGAAGTAGAATTTGTTTAGATAAAGAAAATTGGAATTTGTTACTCTGTACGAAATCCACTAGCTAAACAGGAATTACTAAAAGTAGTGTGTGTTATCAAAAGAAAAAACCCCGGTGACTAGCACAGGGAGAGTCGTTTTTCAAGGCAGTCTGCCGCTTGCTTTTTTGTTTCCCGTCCCCAGCAGCTGGAGACGGCGCTGCTCTGCTTGTCGTGCTCGCGCAGCTCGGCTCAGGAGCCCGCGATGGCAGCTCTGGCTTTCATGGGCTCTAACCTCAGCGAGTGTTTAATCGTGCCTCAAACAGATTGGCTTTTCAGAGGAAAAAATGGTGTTTCGGTTCTGGTATCGCTGTCCAGCTTAATGTAATGAGTGATGGAAGCGCTGTGCCTGAGACACATCCATCTGCTTCCCTCCAGACCATTTTCTTTCTGGCTTTTCCTGCAGTCTTAAGTTATCAACCCAGCACACTCGCCGACGACGGGAACTTACTGCTGCCTTTCCCCACGTGCTGGCATCTCTACTTCAGCTGAAAGCATGTTTTAGCTCCTGTTTTTGAGCCGACTTGAAATGGGAAAGAAGGCATTAAGGGGTGAGCTTAAGGGTCTCATCCAATTTAAAAAGCTTGTAGTAGCGTGACAAGTTGTAAAAATGTCAAAGTGGATACAGAGTCAGTGTCTTCCTAGGGACCTGGCGCGGGTCGCAGCCTGCCAGGACTTGACTGCAGCCGCTGTTTGTGGGTTTATCCCTTATAATATTATATTATATTATATTATATTATATTATATTATATTATATTATATTATATTATATTATATTATATTATATTATATTATATTATGTTATATTATGTTATATTATATTATGTTATATTATAGTCACCTTTTTCACTTGGTGATGGGGAGACAGTGTGGTTCTGAGACCTTGCCCTTGCATTCGAGACAGCGGAATAAAGCTTTGGGATCGGTTCCAGTTTTTTCAGAGCAATCCTTCACGAGACGCCGGGCGGGTGGGTAAGTACTTGAAGCAGTTTGTGCCTTTGCGGCCTCTGCTGATTAAACATAACGGCACTCGTCAAGCCAGGCAGAAGGGCAGGCGGCGGCGCCTCTCCCAGCTAATCCCCGCGGCTGCAGAAAGTGGGTGCTCGTGCTGGCGTTCGGTTTGTCTGGACTCGACCAAGGGCAAGCTGAAGTGTAACGAACGCTCTAATTAGCTTGCTCCAATTGCACTGTGCTAAGCTCAGCCTTAACACCTAGCTGCAGTTAATTAAAAGACGGGGTTGCTGAGGCTTTATTAGTACAGCGTGTTTGCCGCTAGATGAAACCAGGGGAGAAAGGCGGATGACTTGTGTAAATTGTCAGGGGCAGGCGATTACCTGAACGCAGCGAACAGCCCCATTTGGCGATCGCTCGCCTTCCCAGGTGAGCCAGGGGAGAGTCAAACCAGCGAACAAAAGAGTTTTTATCATTATCAGGCTGCTGAGCCAGCCTGTCCCCTGAATTTCTTAAAGCTTTTAAGAAGAAAAGTCTCTGAGCAGATACGTGCACATGATTCATTTGGCAAAAGCGCTCAGCCAGCTTCCCAGAGGGGAACTAAAATAATTTCCACATACAAGTAAAGCAAATAGCCTGCGTCTTGTTCATCCTACCAACTATTATTGACTAGTGCTGAGTAAGAGATCTTTGCAGGGCGCCGATGGAAAGGCTGGCGAGTCATTCCACTTGGTCTGGATTACTGCCGCACGGTTGGGGAATACTGAATTGCAAGGCTTTTAGTAATCTTCACCGGCTGTTCAACCTGAGCTACTAAGCCTAAACTAAAATGTTTAAAACCTGTTTAAATACTTGCATAGATGTACTCCAAAAACCAGAGACAACTGCAGTGTATGTTAGATTCTTGCTGTTAATGTGTAGAACAGATATTACCTCCTAAGATCCAGCTGAAATGTTCCACTGCGGTGGTATTTGCGACTAGTTATATTTGGCTCATCTTTGTTCCATATCCAGTTTTACAACTACCAGATGACGCCCTAATGAAACATCAAAGAAACCATGAACGGTTGCGCTTAAGTGTTCTCTGAAAGATGCCTCCAGTGAGCTACAGAGCTCCCGCTCTGGATACGAAGGAATTCTGACCACAGGGCGAAAGTGGCTTTCATCTTTTAGACACCGCAGCAGCAGCGCAGTACCAATCCTCACTTTCATGTAAACCAAACCAACCAACCAAAGCTGTTTATCAGTGTTTTTTTTCAAGATAGTTTCCGAAACTCATCTTGGGCCCTTTTGTTCTTTACTGTTTGGGAAAATAGATGAAGAAACAGTCTTGCTGAAGAAAAGCCAAAATCACTTCTAAGAATTTTTTCAGAAAGGAGAATGGAAGTACTTGGGAAGCTGCTGAGCATTTAAATATTAGCAATCCATTTTTGGATTTGCAAGAGAAGCTAGCTGGACGGAATGGACGCGTTTTCACCCATGGCTGGGATGAAACCTGGAGTCACCGTTCATGCAGTGTGGTTTCTTGTTCAGTCGTGACAAAATTAATCCAATCTGGATGCTGAATCTAGATCTATAAATATATTTATTATAATATAACAAGAACTTAACAGTAAACATAAACTATATACAATACCATTACAGATAACCCTGTTTTTAATATTATTCACAGAAATAGCCAGTTTGTTCCAGTGTGAGAAATGAAGAAATAAGCTAAATTGGAAATGTTGAATGTGTTTAGGTCTTGTTGACAGGTAGCACCTCCTTTGGAGGTAGGCACACACCAACACTAAAATTAGTCCTGCCCCAGGCAGTTAGAAACTTGTGCTCCAATCTTTAGGTTCACACTTGCACCCTGTTTGACATAAATACTTTAAATGACATACTCGTATATAATTTTGTTGTGCTTATTATTTTTTTTTCTTTAAAGAATAAATAAAACAACTGCATAACAAAGGCTGGAACCTCACTGTCAAAATGAGAGACTTGAGTCACCCTATAGCTTGACTCAGCTGACTTGAGCACTTTTTCTTTAAATACTGCAAGATACAAATTTCATTTTTTTCTTTTATTTTATAAACGATTATTAATAAAATAAGATGATTAGCTAACCATCTGCATTGATTTCCCCAAAGCTGTAGGCAGACCTCCCTCCATATAAAAAGGCTAGCGTATTTGGTATGAAATTCAACTAGATATTGACTGTAAGATCTCACCCGCGCCCTGTATAGGACCCTCCTTCTTGAATTGCCGGCTCGGCATTTGGGGTTTGAGTCTGCAAAGGCAAGTATGGCAACTTTTGTCCTTCTACTTGGAAAGCAATCAGACAGTCCTTAGCTTGGGGTTGCTTCCTATTTGTGAGTTTTAAGATTCTTTCCCCTGCCCCCTCTATGGTACCCGGTCCATCTCCCATTTGATCCTTTTATGTATAAATTTATAAAGAATTTCCACATCACAATGCTCTCTGGATAGACAATATTTTAATATATATAAAAATATAACCCCTGTGCTGTGCATATACTTACAACTCTACATAGTAATCATTTGAAGTCTCTTATACTGGGCTTAAGTCTATGCATTTTTCTACCATGGGATTTAAACTCGTGTGTTTAAAATCTGTAAATAAGAGAAGTATAAGGTTTCCGCACCTAGGGGGAAACTTGAAAAATAAAATAAAAAACTTCTCAGACTTTACATAAAAGATAGTGGCATATATCCCAACGTAAGGAATTTTGGTTGAGAGCCAAAACTGAGCGCGTAGCCACAACAGGAGGCATCTTCTCTGTTTGATGAAAACGTGGAAACCCCACGCTACACCGTGTGTTCTAATGGGATCCCAATCAGAAGCGAAGAGCGGGTTTACCAGGAGAACGCCTCTGGAATCGAAACCGTTTTCATCTTGCATTACGGGAATTGAGCACTGCCGAGTTCGCTCGTCAGCAGAAAGCGGGAGGAAAAAGTTCCGAAGCCCCCGCCCGCCCCGTGGGCACGGCCACACGTGCCCCCCACGTACCACCGGGAGCAGAAACTCATCCAGCCCAACAGACCTTTTTTTTTTTTCTTCATCATTTTACATGGAATTTATTACCAACGGCTATTCCTCTTCTGCCCAGTCCCCACCTCACCCCCTCTGGGCTCTGCTCTAGAGAACCGAAAGATGCGTTTGATCTGATGGAAGACTGACATCAACGTAAGCCATCTGTCACACAAGATTTCCCTCAGTCATTGGTATTGAAAAGCATGTATTTGTTAAAAACAAATGTAGGAATCAAAGTGGTAAGGACACTTTGACCTTTCAAATAGATTGATGCCTAAAGTGTAATAGTAAAACTAATCTGCATGGTTATTTATTTCAAGAATCAAGCTTGAGCTCTAAAGTAAAATGCAGATTATTTTTTTGTTTTCCTCTCTTCCCCAGCTTAAAAAATATGTGAAATTCTATTGCACCTGGGTTGACCAAAAGCCGACGTCCAGAACAAGTGCCACTATAACATCTAGTGACACCCTTGTATTATTAAGTTACAATATCTTACATAGCACGGAGCTCTCTGCTCCTCGTTCACCAAAAGGTGAGGATGATTTTTCTACATTCAATGTAGACACTATTCAAGACTTTAGAGCAATATGTTCACTGGCTGGCTTTGCTGCTTTTGTTTTTTAAGTAGTAGTATTCTTCTTGCCTGCTTTCAACAGGTACAAGCAGTTCTCTGTCCAACTCCCGGGTAACGTCAGCCGCTCTGAATGTACTTCTTGATTACTACGCAGCCGTGTCGAAAAACAGGGCAGGGCATATTTGGTAGAAGTGTCCATGTATTTGTTTTAGGGTCGTAGGCTTCCATGTTTCCCAGGGCAGGTCCTTCGCTGCTAACGATCCCACCAGTGGCATAAATTTTTCCATCCAGAACCACAGCGCTGTATTTAAAAAAAAAAAAAAAAAAAAAAAAAAGTTTTAGTCAGTCTTCTTACCCAACAATTTTCTTTGTAGGCTTAAAACAAACCCAGTCTTTTGTAATGAGGGGTAAACTATGAATACAGCTTTTATTCTTATCTATATAAAGCTGTGTGGGCATTTCTCTTCCCTCTCCCTTTCTCTCCCCCAAATTAATGCTTTTTGTGTTCCTGCCAGGTAGGTAAATGTTGTCTCTAATTTAAACAACAGAAATGAGTCCAAGTAAGATGCTTCTCCAGCCCACGTATGGCATCTGCAGCAAATGTAGCAGGATGACGCGTCCCTGTAACACCATGCACACGCAAAAGCAATCCAAGCAATTCAGGGTCCCTGCCGCCTCGGTTGGAATAAACCCTTGCTTCAAGTTTCTCCTCTATTAATGAATGCTGCAAAGGCAGGGGCGAAAAAACCTCCAAAAATGCTCTTGTTGCTTCGGCCCCTTCCATGGTCGTGCTCTGCCATGGGAGCCCGGAGGCCCTGCTCGCTTGCCCTCCTTGCCCGCCCAGCAGTGTGGAAAGCCCACCCGGGGCACACGAATCTGATGGCTGGGGGCTTGCAGCTGAGGGACTGGCAGGGGAGCTGTATGAGCTATATGCTGGCCTCTGAAGAAGACAAAAAAACTTACTGCTTTTTAAAAATGAAAGTGTTCGACTTCAGACATCTCTTGCAAATCAAGGATAATGAGGCTGGGCTAATCCCGTGGCCTGTAGGCTCTTGATAGGAGGGATGGCACAGAGGTGTGAGAGGTATTTGAAAGAAAAATTGCCCTTCGGCCTCATCTCTTCCTCCTCCCTCCTTCCACTTAACCCCTCAGCCTCGCCAGCAATCGTGCGCAGGGCATGACACTCGTTTTGGGCTAATGAAGATGGGTAACGAGGGGCTGGACTCCCGTGTGCGTATTTGAAAGGGCAGAGGGATGACAGAGGCAGCCGGGCGGGAAAAGCCTATGCAGGGCTGCCGTGGTCTCCATGCTGCCTTCCCCAAAAGCGGGGGTGGCTCTGCTTTTCATCTGCCAGGAAGCCCGAGTTTGGCCCCCAACATTTAAAGATGTTGTGAAGATGGATGGGGCTGGCAGTGGTTTTTCTGGTGGTTGGGTCCCTTCCAAGAGCAGCCAGGAAGGAGAAGGCAGACTTGGGGGGTGCGTGCACGCCAGAGGACAGCAGGGAGAAAAAGAGGGAGGGGAAGACAAATTAACTGCAGCCAAGAAGGTGGCCTAGGTCTAAGAAGCTGGAGAAGGGTAGTAACCCTGTAGGCTTGGTGAAAGCTAAGTTATTTCTTTAGCTAATTTTGGAGCAGAGGAAAGAAGAATGAAAAGTGTTAATGGCAAAAGACAGAGAGCGCTGGAAGACCCAGGATGAACTGAGACTAAAATGGCACCGACAAAACCATGTGTTTCTGAAGAACACAAAACTCCGATGTCCTTGTGGAGAAGCAGAGCCCGAGGTTAAAAATAAACCCACAATGACAACAGTGAGGACTCAAATAAGCCTAGTCCCTGGGTACCGCCAGGAAATAGGAAATAATGAGAATCTTGTCAAAATAACTGTTAATCTGAAAGGAGGAGGAAGGAGAGCGAGACTTGAAACACTTGATTAGAGCCTATCCACAAATCAGCAGGGCTGGATGATACATAGCCCAGGGTCCTAAGGGAGTTTGCTAATGAACTTACTGAACCACTGGTAATTATTTTTGAAACGTCAGGGAGAAATGGGGAAGAACAAGGACTTGAGTAAAGCAAGTGTCATCCTGAAAGATGGCTCTAAAACAGAACAAGCCCACCTCCGAAGGGTGGGCTCGGGTCCCTACGGCCAGGAGGGAGTGGAGATGGCAGGACCAGCTGACCCAATAAATCAGATAAACCTGCAAATTAAACCATGGTTTAGGACTAAGATATTTGTTGTGGGTGGGAAGCCCATCTCTGTATTGGAGCAAGTTAGTGTTTAAAAGCAAGACAGGCTGGGAATTACGGCTTACAAAATATGGCATGGGGAGGGCGTAGTGGTTGCTGATTGTGTTTCACTTTGTTTTCTTAATAGTGAAGGAGATGGAAGCTTATTGGAATTGGGATATGCCCGGTGGAAGAGGGTCCAGCGTCAGAGATGGACTGTGGTACAGAGTAGCTTTCCTGCCTTGGTTCTCTAATGAAATGCTGATCAGTCATTAAAGAAGTACCCCTACACAAAACTTGACCAAAAAAAAAAAGCAAATGGATTAATTTAGCAATTTTGTTGAGTGAAGTGGGAAAAACCAAACAAACTCCCAAACAAAGAAGAAAAGATGCCCAAGAAAGACCTGGCTGCAGAACGATCAATAGCGGGTAATTAAAAGAAATGCTAGTGTGGAGCATGGAGCCCGGGGCTCGTTCCATCAGCGCTGATGATCACGTTCCACTGCCCATGAATGGCCTCAGCGAAGGTTTAATTTACTGGTGTGGACGTGCTGGTGTAGATGACATTACCTCACACCAGCACAGGAGAAGAGGACCTTGGTGGCTGTTACCACGTGTATACGGGGCCTGTCTGATGCTTACTGCTTGCTACCCGATGAGACTGCTCTGCGCGGAGCGTTTGATCTGGACGGGAAGAAGGGGATGGAGAGAGGGAGGACTCTGTGCGGAGACCTTTCCATCTACGCCGTAGGTGACCCTGGGAACAGGAGCCAAGCAAGCACCAGCCCTTCCTAGCTGGCTGTATGCTGCATAGCTGAATCCCCTCGGGCACCCAGTGTTAGGTCTCTAAACAGGGACGTGGGTGCTTTACAAATTCCTGTGTAGTATCTTACTTAGCTGCCCACATTTCTTTGAGTGAAGTCTCCTCTGTGGCATGTTTAGTAGCAGCTGCTCTAAGCCAGAGCTGCTGCCGCCATAGAGCAGCCAAGCACACCTCCCCGGGTCCAGGTTCCTCCCCACCCATGCTCTGGACGAGGGCTTACAGCGCGTGGGCAAACGTTGCTCTTGTTCTCCAGCACCTGGGCTACGGCGCTGACAGAAATTCATGGCCGGCGGCTGAGGCAAGCAGCTCAAGACTGTGGCCTCCCATCATGGTGCTAATGCGTTGGGGAAGAAACAGATGCTGAATTCCACCCTCTGAAAGACTGTATGAATTTCAAATGGTGCTTAGAGTAGCTTCTGCCCCCTCCGTATGCAATTCCCATAGATAAGATTGGCATAATGCTTAGCTTGTGAATCATGCCTGAGGTTAAGAAAAACACTGAGCTACTCAGGCTATCAAGAAATAGGCAGTTCTGAGTATGCAGCGGGTACTTACGTGTGCAGGGGACTTTGGAGACGTTCAGGCATCTCCGGGGCTAAAGTGGGAGGTAGGTACTTAAGATCAATTAGGAATTTAGGCCTAGATTGCTGCTACTTTGCAGTATTAGGACAATCACTGCTAATTTCTGGGACCTCGGGGAATAGGAAACTCAAGTGGGCTCTAAAACCTTGAGGAAAGTGAGTGGAAAGGAGTATGCTCATTGCTCTCTCCATTACTGTGCCAATATTTCTTTGCTCCCCTCCCTTCCATCCCATCAGCTGTAAAAACATCGTTACCAAGGCTGACGTACAAAGAAAGAAATAATTACAATAATTAGGATGCGAGTTTATTGCTCGGTGCCATTAATCCTGAGAGATAAAATGATTACAGGCTGTCAGAGCCTGGGAAGGAAGGAAGCTCCGCGCCACAGAGCCTCACTGCAGGGACACCAAACCTCTGGCAGCTTCAGGGTCAGCCACCTCCCCAGCTAAGGAGCAGCCAGACCCCCGTCTCTCCAGCAGCACGCCCCGGGTGATGGTAATCGGTATCAAAATGGAGGTCACTTCATCCACTCCTTCCAGGAAAATACGTTTCAGCGTTTTGCAAATTATTACCCAGCAGGCTAACGACCCTGCTTTCTACTCCCTGGGTAATTACTGTGGTTTACTAGAGAGGCTTCACCTGTAGCCCTGCAGCCAAGTCACCCGAGGTGCCAGGGCGTCCTTCTTTGCCCAAACCGTGAGCGGTGTCAGAGGATCACGCTGTGACTATCCCCCCGCCGCTGCTGCCGCTAGTCCGGTCCATCTGCTGGCCTCCACGACACTACGAATCACGCTCCTAAGAAAATCCTAATGAGGCAGAGGGGGACCAAGGGCTGGTGGGGCCCTGGCCGTCCGCGGTTGGAGTGCTTGTGCAATCTGAACACCCTTTAAATCTCTTCTCTGCCCATCCACCTTGCAGTCCTTCCCCAGCTTGAGCAAACAGGTGGCAGAGAAGATCCCTCTCTGACAGCTGGCCATTAAAGGACTTGATGGACAAAGTGAATCACTGAATCATAAAATCATGGAACAGCCCAGGTTGGAAGGACCTCGAAAGATCACCTGGTCCAACCTTTCATGGGAAAGGGACGCTAGATCAGATTATCTAACACCCTGTCTAATTGCATCTTGAAAACCTCCAGCACGTCCCTGTGGAGGTTGTTCCAGTGGATGATTGTTCTCATTGTAAAAAATTCTTATATCGAGATGAAACTGCTCCTGGTGCAACTTGTACCCGTTGCCCCTTGTCTTCTCCGTGTGGCTCCTTGTGAAGAGAGAACCTCCGTCCTCCTTGTAGCTGCCCTTCACCTGCTGGAATGCTGTGTGAGGTCCCCCTGAGCCTTCTCTTCTCCAGGTAGAAGAGACCTAACTCCTTCAGTCTTTCCTCACAGAGCAGGTTCTCCAGCCCTTTGATCATCTCTGTAGCCGTCCTTTGGACCCTCTCCAGTCTGTCCATGTCTTTTTTGAATTGTGGGGACCAGAAGTGGACACAGTACTCCTGGTGCGGCCTGACAAGTGCTGAGCAGAGTGGGATAATCACATCTCTATCTAAGCTAGTAATGCCCCTGTGGATGCAGCCCAGGATCTGATTTGCCTTCGCTGCTGCATTTGACTTTGCACTGCTTTTTACTCGACTTTTTTAATCGTGCCTGAGCATCAGCCTCGCTATCTGCTCAACCACGAGATGTCCCTGCAAACCCTGCCCTACCCCTGCTCCAGCTCAGGCATGGAGCACCAGGGCTTGGCACAGCTGAGCTGGGGGCCCTGCTCATGCTCAGGCAGCTCAGCTGCCATTCACTTGGTGGCCACCTTCCCACCAAGAGCATTATGGACCCTCCACTTTTCATTCAAAAGCACTGTATAGTGAAAGTCTCCCAATGGGCAGTGATTTGGGAGCAACCCAAAGCCGAGGATGTCAGTGCCTCTTTTCTGTAGCGTTTGAGAGCCAAGTGCCTGGGAGCTCCTGCTCCAGCCCTTCTCTCTCCCACCTGTGACAGCTAGCATAGCACCAAGCTGTGGGTCTACCAGCAAAGTTTGTTAATTTTGATTATTATTATTTTTAAATTTCCTGCTTAGTCCTAAAGATCACATCAGCCTTATCAGGAAATGTTAAAAAGAGGGGGGGGGGGGGAAAATCCGATATTGTTATGTCTAGGGTTGTCAAAGAGATTTGAAACAGCTGAATTAGCATGTTGTTTTGATTCCTTGAAACTTAATATCTTCTGAGTCCACAAACAAAGCTCCTCTCCCTCCTCGCTCCTGCCTGTGCATGCCCACGTGCTCACTAATTTATTTGGAGCAGTTCCATAAAGGTTATTAAATATTATCAGTTAGATAGACACAGAATCTGCTTAGAAGTAGAAAAAAAATCCCCACGTTTATTAGTGGACGAATTTCCTTCCTGCCCTAAGATTTCAGGAGAGCTTTACCGGAGGTGGAACCGAACGATGCTCGTCAAGGGGATGGAGTAAGCGCTAGGGTAAGAGAAGCCTGCAGGGTACCAGCTACCGTGGGAAGCGGCTCCGTGCGGTGCGAGGCAGAGCTGCAAGCGTCCCGTGAGCGGTTGCTTAAGCTGGGGACCTTTTAGTGAACCCTGCATGGTGGTTTGCACACCAAAGTGAAAGGCACTGCCGCTGTCTCCATGCGTGGTGGTGCTCATGGTGCCAAAGCGTCGTCCTGAGTCTGGTAGCGGTGCTGACAACCTGCGTGGTTGTTTGCAGCCAGGTTGTTATGTTTGAGAGGGTTCGAGCTCGGGTGGCTGTGTTGGGCTGCCAGAGGTGTCATCTTTACAGAGATGGATAAATGAGGGTCCAGATTAGTCACGGTCAATTAGGAGGATATCATGCCACTTCTTGGAGCGGGATTATTAGTGTGGGTGTTTTGGCCAAGCTCCAGTTATATTCTCTCCTACTCCGTGAGCACTTTCCCTTGCTAATGATCCAAAACCATCATGTGGCATTGTTACTTGTTGCTGAAAACCAGCAATGTTTTATTCCGAAGTCTGTCGCACATCAGTAACGGCCCGAGTGCTCTGTCTGTATCAGTTACGCTTTCATGCACACCGAAATCCTTCGTGTCATCAACTGCTACAGAAATCATTGCTGTTAGTCTGGTGCAGCAGTTCTCACCCGCTGTCCATGGAGCGTAGTCCCAGCCACACGTCTCCTTCCAGATATGCTGGAAGATTTCAGTTTTCCCGTCTGGACCACAAACACTTCCAGCTGCAAACGCTGCCTGCTGAACAGACCAGCCTTTACATCTGCGGGCTTGAGAAGTGCAAGGCCATTAAGGAACTGTGCTCCATAATAGCTTCACCTGGGAATATCTGTCCAAACAAGCCGTGCTCTAACCCCTTCCAGTGCCTGGAGTTACCAGGAACTCTGCAATGAGGAAAGGAATCAGCTGGGGGAGTCTGCGGCTGGTGCCGTACATTAGCAATGCCTAGTAGTTCAGCACAGGAGTCACCATGCTTCACTGTTCAAGAACAAGGGTTTATTTAAAAAGAAGAGGGGAAAAAAAAGAAAAAAACCCTACAAACCCACCCCGGGTTTGTGCTGTTCAGCCTGAGTCGAAGTTTTATTAAAGATTTCCATTCGGCAGAACCATGTAATAAATCTTACTGGTTAAAAGTCAGAGGAGGAGGAAGAAAATGCTTTTCTGGTATCTGCTGGGAATTGCTGGTACTAAATTAGCTGCTCTAGAATTATTGCTGGCACCATCACGCTGCCGCTCTTGCCCCGTGGAGGCTCTCTGTAGCACACGCCTGTTTGCACGCCGCCTGCATCCTAAGCAAGCAGAATATGGAATTTTTAATCATGCACAGAAACGCATTCAGTATTCTTTTTGCTCATGGAAAAATAAACCCTTGAAGGGCACTGCGGGAAGGGAGACTGCTGCCTGCAAAGGGAAGACTCCCCAGCGCTGGAGAGGAGGGATGTCTTTGCAAGTCTTTCTGGAGGGAGGTGTCCGGCAGAGCAAGGTGTGATCATCCCGGCTCTTCATCCCTGTCGGCTGCTGTCTGCCGCCTCCAGAGATCCCGCAGATAACCAGGGGCTGCCAAACCCAGACGGGGTCTGTGTGGCAAACGGGACACGCGTGCCTGATGCTTGGGAAATGTCAAATATTTCCCTCAGCCTCACATGTCGCGTGGAAGATGTTCAAGACCTGCATGTGAACTGTCAGTGAATTTTAAAACGCTTCAGGCCTATTATAGCTCTTTGTCTGCTTGGCACCATCCCTCAAAGGGTTAACTCTAGGTCAACACAAATGTCTTATTGACTGCCATCAGGCCGGGCTTAATCTGAAAATGATGCTCAATTTGCTCTTCTGTTGATTGTGAGCTGGAGACCTGAACCATTTATTTTTCGTTTTTCATTAAAATTAATTTAACTTGATATTAAAACCATTTGAATGGACCTTTAATTTTGCACACGTGGGGAATGTCACACACATTTCTCTTCCCTGTGCTCAGAGCCATCATGCTCCCTAGCCACTAACATGTAGAAACAGTGCAGATAAAAACAAAAGTGATGCGGTCAAGATTTTTCCCAGCAAATTTGGTATCGAGTGATTCCTGGTGAGAGGAGATCAATAGCATGCAGTTAATTTTTAAGTTGTTTATGTTGCTGCTTTTAAGCCATGTTTTTTGTCATCCATGCTAATGAGTGGAATGAGGAATTTATAGATTCATAGACTAAGGTCAGAAGGGATCTCTGTGCTTAGTTAATCTGAGCTTGTGTATATGCGGGCCATGGACTTTTCCCCAGGCAGCATCTCTCTTGGAAATGTATCTAATGTCCTCTTAAAAACACCGAGTGTTGGTGAGTTCGCTCTCTCCCTTGCTGGTTCTCTGTATAATTATCCTTGCGGTTGGGAAAATGCCTCACTTCAAGGCTGAAGATGTGTAACTTGACTTTCTAGCCCTCGTAACCTGCTATCCCTTTGTCTGAGAGACTGAAAGCTTTTTCCAATTGCTCCCAGTGATCAAGTCACCTCTCAGCCCTCCTTTGATAAACTCAAATTTCATGTCAAAGATTTGATTCGCAACCCGGGTTCATTTTTGCAGCTTTCCTTTGAACTTCTCCTGATATTTCCACATGTTGATGTGTGGACCCAAGACCTGCATGCATCTCGCCAACGCCGTATGCAGCAGCACTATCTCTTCCCAGCTTCAACTTGTTTTCATTTCGGTGTTAGGGTTCATATTATATATCCAATATTGCATTGACCTTTTATCCACCGCATTGCGATGAGAGCTCATGTTGTGTAGCTCTGAGTGGCCTCCTTTATGTCCTCCTCTGAGTGCCTGACTTTCTAAGGGGAGCAGGGCTGCTATGATTGTGTTTTCTCCATGTATTACTTTGCATTTAAAATACTGCTGTTAGCTTGAGACCGTCTGACTGAGACATGCAGATAACTGGCTAAAATAGCTCCTTCTGTAGTATTTTTTACCCATCAAGTGTTATGACACCTGCAGCGTTTACCAGGGGAGATTTTCTATTACCTGGGTTGTTGGTAGATATATTAAATAGCATTGAAAAAGAATCAATGCTTGCTACCGGTGGCCTTGCTCAATGATATCTTCTCATTAACAACTACATTTTGAGATCTGTCAGTGAAGCAGATTTAATCTCTCTAATATGTGCCTTGTTAATTCCATATAATACCAGACAAATACCTTGGAGAAATTGCAGTATATTATACCATCACAGTTGTCTTTAGCAGCCAGGCGTGTTTTATTAAAAATCAAAACAAAGAACCCAATTTCCCCCCAAAAAAGCAAAAGACAACAGGTTGGTTTAACAAGACGCATTTTCCAGGAAAGTGCATTGATTGCTGTTCATTATATTACTAGCATCTACTCATTTGTTGACGAAATCAACGCACTGTGATGGCTGGAGGCCGTCTTAGGCGCAGCAATCACGAAATGGTAAGAGTTTTCAATTCTTGGGGAAGTTAGGAGGGGGGTCAGCAGAACTGCTAACTTGGACTTTCGGAGGGCAGACTTTGGCCTGTTTAGGAGCCTGGTTGACAGAGTGCCTTGGGAGGCAGTCCTGAGGGGCAAAGGAGTCCAGGAAGGCTGGACATTCTACAAGAAGGAAATCTTACAGGCGCAGGAGCAGGCCATCCCCATGTGCCGAAAGACGAGCAGGCGGGGAAGAAGACTGGCCTGGCTGAACAGAGAGCTTTGGCTGGAGCTCAGGAATAAAAGGAGAGTTTATGACCTTTGAAGAAGGAGCAGTCCACTCAGGAGGACTACAAGGATGTCATGAGGTTATGCAGGGGGAAAATTAGAAGTGCCAAAGCCCAACTAGAATTAATCTGGCTACTGCCATAAAAGACAACAAAAAATGTTTCTATAAATCCATTAGTAACAAAAGGAGAGCTAAGGAGAATCTCCATCCTTTATTGGATGCAGGGGGAAACATAGTGACAAAGGATGAGGAGAAGGCTGAGGTACTTAATGCCTCCTTTGCCTCAGTCTTTTATAGTCAGACCAGTTGTTGTCAGGGTACCCAGGGATGGGGAGCAGAATGAAGCCCCCATAATCCAAGGGGAAATAGTTAGTGACCTGCTACACCACTCAGCCACGCACAAGTCTATGGGGCCAGATGGGATCCACCCAAGGGTACTGAGGGAGCTGGCAGAGGAGCTTGCCAAGCCACTTTCCATCATCTATCAGCAGTCCTGGCTAATGGGGGAGGTCCCAGTTGACTGGAGGCTAGCAAATGTGATGCCCATCTACAAGAAGGGCCAGGAGGATCCAGGGAACTACAGGCCTGTCAGCCTGACCTCGGTGCCAGGGAAGGTCATGGAGCAGATCACCTTGAGTGCCATCACGTGGCATGTACAGGACAACCAGAGAATCAGGCCCAGTCAGTGTGGGTTTATGAAAGGCAGGTCCTGCTTCACTAACCCGGTCTCCTTCTATGACAAGGTGACCCGCTTAGTGGATGAGGGAAAAGCTGTGGATGTTGTCTACCTGGACTTTAGTAAGGCCTTTGACACTGTCCCCCACAGCATTCTCCTGGAGAAACTGGCTGCTCACGGCTTGGGTGGGTGTACTCTTTGCTAGGTAAAAAACTGGCTGGACGGCCGGGCCCAGGGAGTGGTGGTGAATGGAGTTAAATCCAGTTGGCAGCCGGTCACAAGCAGTGTTCCCCAGGGCTCAGTAGTGGGGCCCGTTCTGTTTAATAACTTTATCAATGATCTGGATGAGGGGATTGAGTGCACCCTCAGTAAGTTTGCAGATGACACCAAGTTGGGTGGAAGTGTCGATCTGCTGGAGGGTAGGAAGGCCCTACAGAGGGATCTGGACAGGCTGGATGGATGGGCCGGGGCCAACTGTGTGAGGTTCAACAAGGCGAAGTGCTGGGTCCTGCACTTGGGTCACAACCACCCCAGGCAACGCTACAGGCTGGGGGAGGAGTGGCTGGAGAGCTGCCTGGCAGAAAAGGACCTGGGGGTGTTGGTCCACAGCCGCCTGAACATGAGCCAGCAGTGCGCCCAGGTGGCCAAGAGGGCCAATGGCATCCTGGCCTGTATCAGGAATAGTGTGGCCAGCAGGACCAGGGAGGTGATAGTGCCCCTGTACTGGGCACTGGTGAGGCTGCACCTCGAGTCCTGTGTTCAGTGTTGGGCCCCTCACTCCAAGAAGGACATGGAGGTGCTGGAGCGTGTCCAGAGGAGGGCAATGAAGCTGGTGAAGGGTCTGGAGCACAAGTCTTGTGAGGAGCGGCTGAGGGAGCTGGGGTTGTTTAGCCTGGAGAAGAGGAGGCTGAGGGGAGACCTTATTGCTCTCTGCAACTACCTGAAAGGAGGTTGTAGCCAGGTGGGGGTCGGTCTCTTCTCCCCAGTAACGAGTGATAGGACGAGAGGAAACGGCCTCAAGCTGCGCCAGGGGAGGTTTAGGTTGGATATTAGGAAAAACTTCTTCACCGAAAGGGCTGTCAGGCATTGGACCAGGCTGCCCAGGGAAGTGGTTGAGTCCCCATCCCTGGAGGTATTTAAAAGATGGGTAGCTGTGGTGCTTAGGGACATGGTTTAGTGGTGGAATGGACAGTATTAGGTTAACGGTTGGACTTGATCTTAAAGGTCTTTTCCAGCTTAAATGATTTTATGATTCTATGATTCTAAATCCCAAATTAACCACTCTGGTATTTTGCAGAGGACCAACATGAAGCTAAGTGAGACCACTTAGCCTGATGTTGGTACTTTGCAAAATTAATTGCTGCACTAAAATTCTCCCTTTCACCTTTTCAAAATACAGAAACACTTTGGCAGTGACCTGATCCATCCTGAACTGTAAGAGTTATTAAAAATCAACATTAGTGGTTCAATCAGCTTCTCAGCAGTCTCTAAAGATGCCTGTGTCTAAGACGGCCAGGTTGCCTGATTTGAGAACTTAATTTCTGAGTTTCCTTGCTGCCAACAGTGACAGCTTTTGGTCCCTCACAGCAGAATATGGAATCAAACCTTCTTGCTCCCTTCCAAACACAGATAAGAAATAGCCATCTGATCGGTCCATGTTACACTTTGCTACCTCATCAGAAATGGTTTTATAACTGATTAAAATTGCAAACCTAAAAGATTTGAAGTGCCTTTCTTTTTACTCCTATCAGCCCTTAGTACTTCACTGGTTCCCTCAGTCTCCTGTAGCAGCAGCAAGTTTTTAGCCTATTTGCTGCTGCTAACCTCCCGTTTTCCCTTTTTCCATACATAGTGATTTATTTAGCTTTTGTCATAGGTTTTACATCTCCTTTTGGCTAAAGTATTTTTCCTTGACCATTTCCCAGCACATTTACGAATTTTTGAAATTGTGTCTTTTTTGGCATCCAATTGGGATGTACTGAACTATTCCTTTTTTTGATGACTATCCCACTATAAATATAGGTTTCCAGTCCACTATTGCTTTAGGCTTTAGAAAAAATGTCATTTAAAAGTTTGAAGTTACTTTTACTGACGGGTGTCATATTCTACTTAAGCAAAGCCAGTTTATCATGGTGCCTAAGCAGCCGCTAATATTTAGGGCACTGGTTTACTCTCCTTGGTCCATCACAAGGTCTCCCACTGGATTCCTTTCTGCAGGGTGCAGAGCAAGGAGCCCCTTCATGTTAGGAACCCTGGGAAGTTTTCAGGTGAGATGCTCAGCCAACAGCACCTCGTTGAAATCGCCCATGCAATCTCTCTTGCAGTGTGTGCCAGATACTTACTTCACAGATTTTTTGTTATGTTTTACGAAACAGAGATGTTCAAAGAGCAGTTCATCCCCCTCTATGGGAAGATACAGGAATGGATCAAATGTACAAGTCCCTTGCCTTTCATTTTACTGGTTAGGGCTCTAATGCTGAGCTGTTTCGTACCCTTTATTTCTGGTTTTCAGAAGAAAAATAGCATTAGCAGCGGCCTGAGCCCTGCAGGCTCCTCCTCGTCCTGCTTTGCCTCCTGCTAGAGCGGAGGGACAAGGAAGGCCTGACCTTAGCGCAGGACGCCCAGGGCCGCAGCCGCCCGGGGACGGAGCCGGCTGCTCGGGCCCCTGTATTTACAACAAAATATGCTTCAGCAGCCAAGAGAGGGCGCTCCTGAAATTAATAAAAGAAAAGGGAAAAAAGGGAGAAAAACAGGAGGAAAAAAAAAACCAGCAAAAAGAGAAAAACCGAGCATGCTTTCTTAAAAAGGAATTTTCTCATCCGCACCGAAGTGAAAGGTTAAATGCACCAAGTTAAAACACGGAGGTGTTTTTCCACCATAGGATGGGGGCTAGGGACACCCCTGGGGCAAGGAGCAGAGCTGTTGGCTGAACGTTTGGGACATGTGGGTCCGTGGTGGGCCCAGCTGCTGCCCCATCGCTGCTATTCCCACCGCCCCGGCTGCTGTTTCACTTGGGCGCTCGCCCGGCACAGCCCCTCTGTCCTGGTTCTGCTCAGCGCCTCGAGACGCTGCTGCATCGGACATCGCTAACAAACCCTCACCCAGCACCCGGGGCCGCCCGCGGCGGGGTGTGTGGTCCAGCGATGGCTTTTCCCCATGAAACCAATAGCTCGGCCAGTCCCCAGCATAGGGAACTGCTCTGTGGGGGACTGGCGCTGCATAATGCCCGAAACAAGCCCGTCTTTCTGTAACAGCCACGTAAAACTTTTTAAAAGGCCTTTAAGTTCTGCCAGTACCTGCGATGGCTGCCAAGTTTTATTTTTGTCAGCCAGTTTGGGAAATTTGTTAAACCTGTGACCAGGATCGGGGAAGCGAGCCCAAAAAGCAATCAAAAGCACGTAATAAATAATAATTAATATCAGCGTGTGGTGCTTACTCAGTACTTTTTTCTTTCAAGGATCTTTTAGCTAGTTAGCAAAAACATGTTCCACATTATGGTGGTCTCTCCTACAGCGGGTATTTATCATCCTCCGGTTACACGTGGCAAACTGAGGAAAACAGCGTTCCTGTAGTCTGCTGGAGGAGCCCAACACACGTCCCTCCCCGCGATCCATCGCGCCTGAACGTGAAGAGACACATGAACCATAGTAGGCTCCTGGATGTGCACTTTGGGAAACGCTGTGTCCCTGAACATGTACAAAAAAGAGATGAGGAAAACCCCAGATGGTAGACACCTCCCTTCCCCTCACCCCTTCACTGTTAGGTAGTATTAGCTTATTTATCAGCAGAAAATCTTAAGGCACCAGTAATTAAATTTTAATGGTTTTTCTCACCTGCAGAACTGCCTGGAGTGGTTCATGTTGGGACCTGCTTTAATATTGCCTTTCTCTGGGTCATAGATGGTGGTTGCTCGTGCATAAGCTCCTCCAAGAATAAAGATGAACCCATTGAGAGTGACTGCAGGAGCGTATTTGTTATCTGTCAATGGAAAGCAACACTGAGATCAGTTTTAGGCTCAGGTTTGGAGACTCTCTTCTTATTTATACATTCCCTTTATTTATAGATAAGTCACGTTTCTCTAAACCTCCAAGGCTAGGGAAAGAAAAATGAGGAAACCTTTCCTGGTTTTGTTCTCCTCTCTCCAAGTTCTCAAAGGCACTTTTAAAGTTCATCGGTCCTTCATCCCCCAGTACGCGCCCCCCTCTAAACTGGTAAAGTACAATTATCCTCTCCCAAAGCCTAATGGAGTCACCGTGAAAGCTCCGCTCTTACATATGAAATTAAGATGTCAAGTTGTTTCAGAAGTTTGAATTGCTGCAAATTTTAACTCAGGTGCTTCCCATGCCTATGCAGCAGCTAAGTACAGAAGAAACCCACAGCGCAGAGACCTGCTTAATAATATCCAGTAGTTGATTCTCTTTTGTATTCTGCTTTTGCTTGTGGGAGAGTCACCCACATAATCCAGAAGATTTTCTGAGACCTGATTTTTTTTTCCCCTTTCATCTGTCTCGTAAATTCACCTGCATTTTTATTTTCAGATATGTGTGTACCTCCAAGCAGTCCTGTATTTTGGCAATGAACTGTGTGAGGCCAGAGTTTGAAATTAAGCAAGTCCCTTATCCTAAGTCAAGTTCAATCAGAGGTTCCAAGGATGTTTTAAAATTCTTGTGTTAGCTGCAGCATTATTAGAAATATTGGTAAAACTAACCATAAATTATTGAATAAAATAATTCTAATTTAATTAGTTGAGTTGTCCCGTATGCTGCTAGCATGCCATATGCACATTATTAAATATGAGCCAGTTGGGCTGAAATTTCTCATGATGGTGTCTGTCTTGATGTGATACAGGTTTTTTTTAATCAACATTTCAGTGAAACCAGTCAGCAGTGTCTGGGAACAAAAGACGGGAAAATACATTGCTTTATTTGAGTTAAAATAAGCCTCACAACCAGTTCTCTAAGAAGCAAGAGCCTAAGCCCTTTGGGGCATGAAGCAGACGTTTCCTGGGTGGCTATCCTGGTGTGGGGGGACACTTCTATAAAAATTATCCATATGTAGCTATATGTTAAAGCCTCTCCAAAATCTGCAGTTTTTATATGCTCGGAAAAGAGTGATCTTGCATCTGCAGTGGAGAATCAGGCTGGACACAGTCCCGCCAGCTTCAGCCCCTGCAACCCTCCTCCCGACTGCCGGGAGTCGGGGGCAGCATGCTGGAGAGGAGGTGCGATATCATCTTTACTGTGCTCTTACATCTCTGATAACGGCCCCTACGTAATGTTGAAGGGATCTATATGTTCCTCCCAGATCTATAACTCCATGACTGTGTCCTTTTATGAACACAGAAAGACGTAGGCTTAAACCAGCCCTGGCAGCTTTACTTCTGGCATTTGCTTACCTCTCGCACGGCTGGCGTTGTAACCCTGAGGTTCTTGTAAAACCACCTGATTCCATTAAATATTTAACAAGAGATTTAATTTGACACGAGTTAACGAAAAGCTGATTAATTTCTCCAGAAGAGAGATAATTTCCTTAACTGAGGTTTGAACTGGTTAAACTAGAAGGAAAATAATGGGTTTTGTGGTGTCAGCTTCTGTTCCAGCATGGCCATGGGGTGGGCTGGCTCAGCTCATCCCACCCTGCGTCGGCGCATGCCCAGCGGGACGTACGGGGCTGCAGCTCCCGGTGTGAAAACAGACAAAACATGGTACGGGTTAAAGTTGGGCTCCTATTATGCTGAGTATCTACAGGCATATGTCAAAAAACCACGGATGTATTAGGAAAATGTCACTGATCCTTGGGAACAGATGGGAAGAAACTAATTCATCCAGAAAATAGAACAAGGAGTATTCAGTTTCTTCTCAGTGCCACTAAGCCACTATAATTCATCAGAAAGACTTATCTGTCCTAACAGCCCGTCTCGCATCCCTTTCCAAATCAGACTTGCATACGTGACATTTTTTCCAGTTAAGACACTCATCAGAAATTTTCCATATTTAATTATCACATCTTCCTGTTTTTTTTTCCTTTGACTAGCACTATTTTGCAGGAGAATGAAACTCTCACACACAAAAAAAAGAACTCGGCTCCCAAATCTCACAGGGAAATTATTTGGGGCTCCCTCAAGGCAAAAACAGCGACTTCTCAGGAGACTGAATCAGTGACTTCACATTCCTTTTTGTTAAAGAAAGAGAGGGAAACCCCTTGGTTATTTTTATAGTGACTTTTTTTTTCTTTTCAAATAGGCAGACAGTCTGGTATTCTTTTTCTTTCTTTTTTTAAGAGGCAGTCGTGCTTGATTCTCATCAATTTTTCAATACATCACCTATCTGTTGTCTTTTTACTGCTTTTGGCTTTAGCTACAATTTCATAAATTGGTATAAAGTAAGCCTGAGATGGAGAAACAGAGAAATCTCTGCTGTTTCTTTCAGGAAGGGAGACGTTCACAGCAAACAGTCTCCTGATCCTGATGAAGATATGGCAGAAAGACCCAAGGGACACCCCTTCAGAGGCAGGTATAGAGAAAACTGTGAGTTTTATTTTTGTTTTGTTACCATGGAGGCAGAAATTGTTCACGGATACAGGGAGCTTGGAAAGCTCAAGCCGTCAGTCCTGCCGCCCAGGTGTGGATGACCACCTTCAGTCTTTAACCTTACTTCATCCCAGGTGCTACCCACACTCTTCCCTTGTTGTTGTCCTTTCCAGGGCTTGGTAACCTCATGCAAACACTCAGGAGACTTCAGCTTCTGTCGCTGCTCTAAGTCCTTAACATGCTCATAGTGCAAGGTGGGTGGTTGGGGAGCCTAATTTTGCAAAAGCGTTTTCTGGTTGGGCTTTTGGTCAGTGCTACTGGGCATGAACATGAGCTTCTATGGGTCAATGGCTTAGTGTGAGATACAGTGGGGACATTAGTTATTTCAGAAGGCTGCTGGAGGGAAGGAAGAGCGAGGAGAGGAAGCATGGAAACAGGGAAGCAGCCTCCTTTCTC
Source organism: Platalea leucorodia (assembly GCF_965183815.1). Classification (NCBI taxonomy): domain Eukaryota; kingdom Metazoa; phylum Chordata; class Aves; order Pelecaniformes; family Threskiornithidae; genus Platalea; species Platalea leucorodia. The sequence continues at coordinate 119,908,382 of NC_138825.1, read as the reverse complement.
CTCCAAAATTCAAGCCTTGGGGCTGTCGGATATAGTAATCCATTTCAGGCTGGAAAATCTTAAATGGGATTTGTCCAGGACAGCAAGCACACTTGAGATTAAAAGGCAGAATAAATGTAAAGGAAATAATAGATAAAAGGTGCTCTTCTCTCCAAGTGGATAACATCATGACATCATTCTCCTTTGCTGTTGCTATAGGAAAATATGCAAGTATTTCTATTCTAGTGACAGGTCATTGCAAGAAGGGGTATGCACTCACCGACAATCCTTGAGCCAGAGGTGTACTTTACATGAAGTTGATAATTTAACCTACTGGTATGCTCCTCGCTTAGTAACGACAGCGTGCTGTCTGTGATGTGCTTCGTGGCTCTTGTATCTCTCAGTACATTACATGGTCAAGTAGCACAGTTCTGCTTACCCTTCGCCTAAAGATCTTACATTGCCTTCCAGTAAAGCACTCGCTCACAGCCTCATGTGGCATTAAAATGAATGGCAGCCGTGCTTCCTATAGAAACAGGTTATTAAAACCAAGCTAGTCAAACATTTTTATCAGGAGGAAGAAATGTGGGCATGCCACCAGTCCAGATAAAACTCCAACTGAAGGGGCTCCCTGCGGTGGAGGGGGGTTCATGCACATGATGAAGCAGACTGGAGAAAGAAGACTAGTTAATACAAACTAAATCTGCTTTTAATAGTAAGTGCCTCTTCCCCTCCCTGAATACTATGCAGACAAGCTCAAGAACGGCATAGAAATGGATAAGATAACGTCCCGCGGCAGCCAGGAGACTGTGGCCTGATCCTTAACACAGCTCGTGAGGTGAAGTGCAGATATTGCAATTAACAGCAGGGTCTCAGATGTCAGCCCTTCTGGCACGGTGCTCTCAGCCTAGCTGGTTTCTCGTAACTACACACCGGCTGCAGGGCTCTATGGTTTCCCCAGTGACCCTCGAGCAAACCCTCCTCAAAGACCCCAAAGTTTAGTGTCCTCACTTGCAAACACCGCATTTTGTGTATGTGTGGCAGGGATCACCCGTGCCAAAGCAGAAGGCTCCACCTGCCATCGTGGGGCAGTTTCAGCATCAAATTTATGGGAGAAATGTTGATGAACTGAAGAGAGTTGGACAAAGCATGGCCACACAGATGAGGTAGGAAGTGAAAGGGAGGACATCTGATAAAGGGCAAACACAGAAATACTGACTTTGGTGGGTAGAGGGCAGAGTAAATATGTGTAGGGGGAACACATCAAGGAGTGGGGAAAAAACATTCTGAATGGAGGATATGGCATATACAGAGGAGGAATGGGTGAGACAGGAAAGCAAAGTTCATGCTCACTAGTGGGAAAAACAGAACTAGTCATGGCAAGAAAAATGCGTTGAAGGATGAGATGAAACAGTCATTGTTCTGAGACTTCTAGGTGAGAGCTGGCCAAACCCACACATGGGTACCGAACTATTGGCCTTGGGGAAAAGGTCAAGACATGTATCTGATTTTTCTTGCAAAGTCAAAAAATAAATTCATGGGAATGATTATGCATTTTAACCAAAATAAGCCATGGGACAATGCAGTAAAAATGCATAAATGCTGCTAACGCTGTTTTCCAGGTATTTCTTGCATCCCTAGCTCTGTGATTGTCCCACTTTGGTCGGACATATCACTGCAGGAGTAAGAGGTATGGTGAGGAACTAGATACTTGGATTAGAAACCAGAAATACTCACAGATCTTTGACCTCTGCGTTCCCATAGTTCTCACCAGATTTTAGGATTTAATAGTGGTGATGATTAAACATTGGTTTTCTTACAATCCAGAAACATTAATAAAAACTTTTCATTCCATCAGTATAGACACTGACTGTTCAGGGTACCAAAAAAGGTATATTTTAGTGCCCTGGCATGAAGGCACAAAGTGAACTAAAAGGCAGTGACAAGATAATTAGGCTTACTTACAATCACTGACTTCAGCTTGTCTATGGCCATCTTGTTAAATAAGACAAACCTCAGGAAGCTGGGCATGAAATACATTTTTAACAGAGCTATATAGGGCAGCCTGGCAAGAAATGGAATGGCAGGTGCTGCAAGTATGTAGCCTGGGTTCATATACTGTTGCAGGACTTTTCCTTGACAGCAGCAACCTTCTTACAGCTCAAAACACAAGAAGGAGATGTGCAAGGTGATTTACCAAAACTGTGCAGTGTGAAAGCCCTGGGAGGCTCCATTACCCCAGTAATATCAAGCTGTGGGCTGCGCGGCTGCAGGAACATCTGCCAGCTCCAAAGGTGGAGAGGACAGATACAGGGCGAAGGATGGGGCACTGAGAAAGACCCTCTCCTCTCCAAATATGGATGTGTGTAATCAACACCTACCGAAAGGCTACCACAGCATCCATGTGCAATGTGTTGGTGAGTGTCATACCTACTGCACGCAGGCATCCATGTCCCAACACCTCCTGGCAGGTGAAGGCTAAAGAATAAATGGAAACTGGGAGTGAATGTACTGCTTATTCCTAGAAGAAATCCAGGCAGAAGAGAGCAGGGGCTGAGCTGCGTGGGCTTGCTATCGGTCCCCACACCGTATCTTCTCTGCACAGGCAGGATGTCAGTATCCGGCCTGCTTCACCTCCATTCAGACTAGCCAAAAAATGACCCTCCCCCTTGCCACGGCTGATGCCAGTGTTGCCTTGGGTCAGGTTGGCACACGATGCTTTGGAAGAGATGGACCTGTTGAGTTCAAACACGTGCCATGCTGCGTTCAACTCACTATCATAAAATACCACAGTGACTTGAGACAGGTACTACTGGCCTAAAAATCTCCAGAGACCTCAGCTACTTTCAATACCTGCATCTACTGTTGGATATCTAAGCATGCTTGAGGTGTTTTTAAATAATCCATTTTCCTATTTGAGATCAAACAGGTTTCACTGATCTCTGGGGTGACCATAACCAACACAACTCGCTAGCAGATGTCTCAGTTGACTTAGCTCAGAGGGACACCTTAAGAATTCACAAATGAACACAAAAAGGCTCTGAAGCTGTCAAGGGCACCCCAGCAGTGATCATATCAGCGTTTATCTCAGCTCCATTTTGTAAAAAGCACCTCAAGACTCCTTCTACTCCCTCTTTGTTTTAGAGAAATGTTGACTGTACCGCACTTGGCACAGCATCCAGTTCTTGAGGGATAATTTACACATACAGGTGATACTACGGTGCTTGTAGAGCTGGAGAAATTAAAGTATATTTCCAGTATTCCCACAGCCTGCTAGTGAAGATCAGGCATCACATCAGTTCAGTTTCCCAGTCATTCTCCACCGGGGTGCAATTTTTCAGGCTCCGTGTTATTTTACTTTACTTGCAAGGAAGTTGACGTTATACATTTCCCAGCAAAGACACAGAGCAACTCCTCATTTCATCATGTATTTTAAGTCTTCAGCTTAACTAATTAACTTTGCTTACACCAAAACGTAAATACCATCTTTTAACTTCACTGGTGTCTTTCATGTATTTTTGTTAGGAAATCGCAGTACACGTCCATTAGAACAATGGATGACGAACCCAACTCCGGATGGTTTGGATGATTTTTTCCAAGCAGGAATGGTGTTGACGCCTGCTAGACACTATATCAAGCCCAGGGAATGATTTCTTAGCTCCTGTGGCACTTCTACTGTTTTGGTAAGGAAAAGGAATACCTCTTTACATAATGTATTCATTTTTGCAATACGCTCTGAGTACAGGAAAACCTCATACTGTCAGTCAGTGGATTAAATGAAGAGCAGCCGCTGTAGCCATGTGATGGAAAAAGCCAGGCAATAGGGTTGTTTGCACTGCTGTATTACATAAACATGACTTTTGCCGGTTAACGCCCTCCCGCTGGGCGCTTCATGCTGCATCATATGCATGTCATGTTATGTTAGGCTGGACACAAACAGCAGCAAGGGAGTCAGACAGCAGCAGCGCTGGCTGCACAGGGGAGGCTACAGCCGTGGCTGTACTAGCTCCTCATGACCTGATCTAGGGAACCTCAAGAAGAGAGTCATAATAATTATAGCAAGCTATAGTAAGAAGAGCAGCTTATTTTAGCTTTCTGAATATGCTTAGGCCTTACTTGAATACCTTATAACTGTACTTCTATAATTTATTCCTTGCTACTCCTATTGCTCTACCAGGCTCAATACTGAGATCATGACTTTTTTTAAATGAAGCATCTCATGTCACACTTTCAACACAACTAAGAAGTTTAGGATGGTGAAACACTGGAACAGTTTGCCCAGAGAAGCTGGGGATGCCCCATCATTGGAAGTGTTCAAGGCCAGGTTGGATGGGGCTTTGAGCAACCTGGTCTAGTGGAAGGTGTCCCTGCCCATGGCAGGGGGTTGAACTGGATGATCTTTAAAGGTCCCTTCCAACCCAAACCATTCTATGGTCCTATGATTTTATGATTCGATGATTCTAGGACGCAAAAGCAAGGCAACCCAAAGCAGCTTCTCCGCAATGACTCTATGAGTGCTGTTTCTTTGGCCACCTGAGTACAGCCAGACCACAGGCTGCTCACAGCCACCCAGCGCAGAGCAGGTGGCCCAGGTTGGCTATCACCCTGCAGTAACGTCCTCATGAAGCTGAACACTAAACCTCATTTCCAAAAGCAGCCTAAACACTCAGGGTGCAAATCGCCATGGAAAGCAAGAAAGTTGCAATCTTCTGAGCATAACCCTAATTTTGGAAGGAAGTCTGCACCTCTGATGTTGGCTCGTATGTTGGAAAGTTTGGCCTCTCGTCTTGCTCTTTATTCTGTAAAATGTTTGGTGAGCTTGAGGACATCATAAACTAATAAACACAGTCTGAATAATCTCCATGTTGCAGAGATTTCAGCCTCTGAAGCACATATGCCTTTGGACAGCACTGATAAATCCCAGTTAAGAATGACCACCACTTCCCACAGGACAGGTAGCATTTTAACAAACCCATGAGTAATTATCCATTAACTGAGCAGTGTTGTAAAACCACATGGACCAACACATGATGCCAGGATGAAGTTTCACTGCACTTTTTGTGATTTTTTGGATCTAAAATTACTAGTTGTCCATACCTAATAACCGCTTTCCTTTCTCCTCTATTTTGAACTCATCACTTCTAGCTGATAACTAGCTGTATTAATGAGTGACAATTGCCTTCAGTAAAGATCCAGATAATTGCCCCTCTGGTATAATATACCATGCATTCCTGCCAATCTGTTGTAAACATAACTCCCCTCACCCCCAACTCATTTGCTTTCCACAAAGGTATTAGAATACCTGTAGCAGAGAGATTTCTGTTGTAATATGAGTTTAACACCACGCATCCCTTACCGATCATCGGAGACTCTATAAAACTCCACGAATTAGTCTGAGGGATGTAGGACTGCAAGACTCCTGCAGCTCGGCCGGCTTCGTTCACCCCACCGAAGACGTAGATCTTCCCACCGCAAACGGTCGCAGCGGCCGAATGGACGGCCTTTGGCAGAGGAGCGATGGTTTCCCACTGGTTGGTTATCGTATCGTACCTAGGACGACAGCAACCGGAGTGAGCTGAGATGACGCAATGCTGGGTGAACAGTAAAGACAAGATAGGCAGAGAAAGCAAGCTGGGATATAACAGACAGGTAGCTTGACACGCAGAAGAAAAGCAGAGGTGGAAATGTATTTTCTAACATTCTACAAATTCAGCCACTTGGTAAACAGTGTAATTAATGCTTTTTCTAAGCTTTTAAAACATTGAGAAAAGCCCAGAGAAAGCTGGTTCTATTTTCTGTATATGCCTCTCAAATCTCATAGTCCAAGCTAAAGAAACTCTGGACATCTTTGTTGAGATGTCTTCCACTAATTAATTTCTATTAATGAGTATACTATGAGATTATTCTTGCAAATCAGTGCAGTGATATCCAATAGCAACCGCAGGCAGGCAACTGTTAATATACTTCAGTTGTTCAGCTTGTGGAACACATCTTACCTGCACATAATGCAACACGATAGCTCTTTTTACTCTAGTCAACCGACCGGCGACGCGCATTTTGTGCAAGAATAAGTTGCTTCCATTTAATTGTCATTGTGCAAACCAAACCATTGTGCTTCGTTGCAAGAAGCTGTAAACGTTAATGCTGGAATACGATTTCACTATTGCATCCACATTTGACATGAAGCAAACAGAAAAGAGTATGTACGAAAGTGCTAAATTAGTTTTAAGGTCATCAGTATCTGATTTAATTAAGCCATTGACCATAAGGGATGTAGAGTTAATAATCCATCGATGAAGATTCATTTTAGACAATGTCACAAGTACAGACGTCAATTTTTTTTAAAGATAATGTGGCAGGAATCCAAATAGCTGCTCTAAAATGAGTCTTGGAGACAGTGGAAAATAATGTGATTTTTTTTAAGGTTCTATATTTCCATGTAATGGCACATTCAGTCAAACAGGAGTTTCCTGCATAGCGATTATTCAGAATTGTCGACTGCAAGAACAGAAGCCCTCATCACCCGTTCAGGGCTTTTGCTCTTAATATTAGTGATATGCAATATGCAAACATGAAATGAATCCACGGCCATGAATCCATCTGTAAAAAAAAAGATTTAGCGACAGGGTAATTCTCCCTTTGCAACATGTCCCTCAAATTCTCACTGCCCAAACTTGGGGAAAATAAAAGGGACAAAAGATATAAATGGTGGAAACAGCACAAAATAATGTGCTTAATGAAAATGCATTAATGAGTTTCCAAGTAATATAACTGAAAGTAATTAACACACTCATAAAAATGAAGCAAAAGCAAGAGGGAGGCAAACTTTAACTAAAAAAGATGAGGAAAGTCCCTTATAATGAGCATGGAGAACTGCCTTGTACAATGCTCTAAATTAGTTACTGAGAAATTAAATTAATCTACAACAAAGTGATCAAAGGGGAGAAATATAACAAGATTAAAAAACATGGCGCTGGGAGCATTCAAGGTGACACACCTACATCGGGCTGATTCTTAACGTCTGGTACCTGCAGATGCACGTTTGACTGCACGAGCAGCTCCTCCCGGTGAGACACCATATGCTGCAGCTCCTGCGCTTGCCCGCAGCGCTCAGGGCAGCACTCGCACCCATCCTAGCAGACACGCAAAAATGGTGCGTAATATAAAGTTTCACACGCTGCTTTTGGGTGACACTTTTTGCTAACTGTAGTAATTTGGGGCTTGGTAATTTAATTGTTGATGTCTTATTGTAGAATAAAAGCCGGTTAAGAAATTGGTTATAATTGGCTAGAAACTGTGCAAAGACATAGAGCTGAAAAAAATTGACCTAAGGTGCCTTTCTAGTTCCTCAGCTTCTAAGATATAAATTATACCTGTCACTCGACACTTACTGTCTCACACCATCCACTGTGACCCAGCACCAGGAACATTTGTGGCCAAAGTGGTCTGAGATGGGATGGTGAGCAGCCATGCTGCCTTCCCCGGCGCTGGCAGAAGTGCCCGGCCAACCACAGTTCCCAAGACGGATACGTCCCTGCCCATAGCTTTCTGATCCTCCTAATAAGTTTTTGGGACGGAGGGGTTATATCCTTCACATATGCTGGGGGCTGGGTGTGGTTGAGGACCACGTCTATGGGAATACTGGACAAAGGTTCAAATTACAAAACCAATCGTCCTTCTGGATGAATTTCACTAGTGGGACCTCAGGCGCCCTAGACCCCGTTTTTCACCCACTTTCACTGCTCTCCATTTATGCTCTGCGCCAACAGAACTGATCTTTCTTTCTCCTACCCTCCTTCATCTGCCACTGGGAAACCAAAAACGACCAGTTTCACTTCATCTGCTGAAAGCCAAAGGCTGCAAACCTACTGCATATAGGTGCAAGTGGGGCAGCTTAAAAAACCACTTTTGTCTTGAGGGTCATTTGGTTTAAAAAATGAGTGAACCATAAAGCAGGTGGAAGCCAGGCCTTGTCCAACTAACACAGGCATCTAATGTGGGTTTTACATAGGCTGCTCAGCGAAGCAATCCTCTTAAGTGCGTGCCTAACTTACTCCTGCAACTGAAGAAGAGAAGTTGGTGCCTTCAAGGCTTCCTGATACCTGTCCACCAAGTCCCTCCGTCCCCCAGGAATTTATTCCTCTGGTTCATTCCCTCCTTGCAAAACTGTACACCTGATTTCTCGTCTCTGTTTTGCTTCAGCTCCCACCCACCAGAAAGTAAGGGGTTTTTTTTCTGTTGGATTATAAAGCTGTCTGCTATCAAATCTCTCTCTTTCACGCATGGACTTGCAGAAAAGAATAAAGTCACCTCTTCACCTTCTATAGTAGTAGTCTAAGTAGTCTAAGCTCCTTAAGTCTCTGCAAGGCAGGTTTCCATCATTTTGGTCTATCTCAAGTCAGCTCTTAATGTGTTCATACAAGGATTTGCACCAGATTAACTAAATTGGTTTAAAAATGAGTAAAGGTGAATTTTTGTAACCTTCCAGGACAGGAACTAATGACACCTGCTTTACCTCTCTGCCCTCGGGCCTTTCCATCTGTCGCGTCATCTCTGGCGTTGCCATCACTCCACTGCCACTACTGCTAGTGGGGCTCCTCGGCTGCCTTTAACACCGGCTCTGCTCAAGGGCCAGCGGGGAGGGAACTGATTTAAAGAATAATCACTTTGATCTCCTTCCATTAGTCAAGCTTTGCATTTGATTCCCCTGTTTGAAGCTGTAGATGGAGACTTAATGGGAGCTGGCATCGAGCCAAGCAAAGGTTTTTCTTCCCTCTCCTCCACTGCTCCCTCCAGTCCCCGTGTGTCCATGCCTGTCCTTGGCTATGGGCCTACCAAGCCCATTCAATTTACTGAACTTGAAACTCCAAGGACATCTCTTTTCACATGACTGACGCCTGGTTTTGCAGTCCTTGCATGCTACAGACTCACGCGTGGTTTTACATGGATGCCCTTGCACACCTTCCTCTGCCTCCCGGGCAGTCCCTGCAACCCCACAGCCCGTGGCCCTGCCGTGCTCCGGACATCAGGCTTTCCACGCGTGCAGGACATGCGTGTCCCTGCCTGTCCTTTCATGTGTGCTGAGCACCGTCGTCTCACCTGACCCTTGTGCAGTCACTATCCTCTGGTTTATGTATTATTTATATACGCATGATACAGCAAATGATCTGAACCCAGCAGAAAATACAGCCCAGGCTTGAAGAGAGCACACGCAGAAATAACCGTGCTAGTTTTCACAACTCTCTGCTTTTAGGATTTAATCTGCGGGCCTGATCCTCCTCCTGTTTCACTCATTTCGTTCAACGCCTCCTTTCTTGCTCTTTCCCTACCACCTCAGTATTAACAGAAGAAAACCCTTCATTTCAAGCTGTGCTGTTTGCTTCTCTGCCTTCTTGACTTTTGATATCTTCAGTACCTGAAAACAGTATTTTTTTTCCTCTTCAGCCTCTTAATTTCTCTCCTTCTAGGTTAAGCAGCCTTATGAGTATCTTCATTTATTCACATTATAAAATCCTTACATCACGGTCAGTCGCTTACAGACATGCACCCTCCAGTTTCTTATACATTATTTAATTCTGTTTGCAGGAAGGCTGCTATTTAAAATAAAGCTATACAGTGTCATATTGATCTGCTCTTCAGATGATTCACATGTTGTTTAAAATCACATTAATGGATTACTATTTTTTGCCTTTTTTATTTTCTTCTGACTGTTCTGAGGAGCTTAAGAAACTATCCTTGGACAAAGCTATATATTTAATTTTCTTAAGATGTCAATAAAACAGTAGGTTCTGAAGCAGTTTCTAAAGCTTATAAAGCTTATTCTTTACATTGAATTTTTCAGACTGTCTTCCAAGTACACACTGCCAGCCGAAGTAATCTCCCAATTTTAGACAACCCTATTGTAGAAGTGCTGTCAGGTCAAGGGGATTCATCTTCTTCTGTCCTTCAAACAGATAATAACCACAAAGCATCCACATTTCCACACTTTTAGTCACATACATTGTCTTGTCAGCATACGCAGTCTTCTCGGCTCTCAAATTGCATATATTACAGGGCCCATCCATTATCTAAAAACCTAGTTCGTGGATCCACTTCATTTCGCTGCCTCCCAACCCAACTCATATCTCAGAAGAAGACAGAAAGTGTAATACCCTCTCGCCGAACACCTAATGACTCGCTCCCTGTCATACAGCAACTTGCCAGAGGGGCTTGATGGAGAACTGCAGTCGCGCCGTTATTTCCCTAAACACTCATTCCAAAAACATAACTCTCCCTGAACATATACCCATGTACAGCCACAAAATGGACTTATAACTCAGACCCTCTGGCACATGCATATTGTTTTAAGATGAGTAACGAATGACTCCTACTCGTCTGTTTGTGATAGTCCCGTAATATTATCCGTTGAGCCAGAATTTTTACTGCCTCTTTGCAGACAAATGGCAGATAAAGGGTAAAAAATCTCAGCCCTATTGAAGTGGATGGGAAAACACCCCCTGATAAGTGGCACCAGAATTTCTGGTTGAGGCTGCACCCTTCGGCATCAGTGACACAACCGCAAGCAAGGAGAGAGGACCACAGGAGCTGATGCCATAAATCATTAGGAGTCTGGTGGTCCCTACTTGCTTTAATGCTTTCTAATGGTGCAGCAGATGTATTGGGTGCAGTCAGGTGGTAGCACGTATAGCTAAAATGGTCTGACATCTGTTTTTAAAAAACAAAATGCAATAAAAACATCTGTGTAAGATTTCAACCATTTAGGATGAAATATTCCAAGAATTCCAGGAAGAACAGGGGGAGGAAGAAGGAAACTGGGAGAAAATGTTATTTTCTCCATCTTCAAAGACCCTCTGTGGGCCACCCCGCAGCAGCCACGCTCTGGGGCTGCTAACTGGTGAGGTCAGGGTGGGTGACTTTGGACCGGAGACCTGCCCTCCACTACGCCAGCGAATACGCATCGAAGCCTGGCCAAAGCTAGGCATGGTCACGCTTGAGCTAACTGAGCAAGCAGAAAATGTGGTTGGGAAAGATAAGCTGCGTGTGCACAAGGGGAGGTGGGAGGTGGCCCAGCGAGGGCGGGTGTCCAGCAAACTCAGAGGTAAATGTAATTTTTGGCATCACCTGACTTGGAGCATATGATCATGTCACCTTATTATTTTAATACAGTCCTTTTGTAAGAGCTGCTGGAATGACAGAGAAGTTTCCACCCTCCTGAGAGATGGTATCTCAGTGTCCCATCCCAAGCAACACAATATTTGAAGAGGAATGTGCAGCCTATGCAGAAATACGGTGGGAGAAGGTCGGTCCCTTGTAGCTCTTGGGCGGGGGGGAAGAAAGAGAGGGCAAAGTCAAGAAGTGAGCATTAACTGCGCTTACAACCGCAAACAACTGAGCAATTAAAGTGGCTTTACTTTGTATTTTAGTGTTTTTTTTTTTAAAGTTGCAACCCAAATTCAGAAAGCCTCATTGCTTGCAAAAGTGGGTACAATGATTTAAATTCCTGAACGCTTGCACAAATTAGCTGCCTGGTCCAAATGGGAAATGCTTTTGTCTGAAAAGACCTGACTTTGCTCCATACAGCTATAAGGGTCAGCTTTTTCTCACCTGCATTTTTAACAGCAGACCCTGAAACATCCTTTCCAAAACGCACAGCTTCAGCCATGCCATGCTTTGCTTCTGCCACTCTGACCGTCATTTTAATACAAAGAATAAAAAAGGAAACATCCCAAAAGCTCTCTCATTTCTTGGCATAACCCAAAAGAGGCCATGTTGCACTTTTTCCATGACTGCGTCTCACAAGTCACTTTATAGACAATAGCAGATTAATTGTAACCATGCGTTTAGCAAATCCCCATGACAGGACATTCTTATTGTGGTCGAAACAGCGTGCACTGAAATGATAGGGAGGAAATCTCCTCCTTTCCCACATAAAAGTCTCTTGGTGGGCTTGTTACAACTGAAAACCAGCACGGCTGCTCGCACTGAGCCACGCGGGGTACGCCGAGGGCCTGAGCGTGACTTTGCAGGCTGTAATGTCATTTGTGGCAAGGGCTTGGGTGACTGAGATGAGAAAGAAGGAAAGGGAGAGACTCTGCTTGATTTGGAGTTCATTCAACTGACCGATGTTTTGGATGCTTTGTTAAAGAGAGACCATGAGAATCAGAGCAGAGAAAGAAATGAGACCCTGGTAAAAATTCAAAGAGATCGTTCAATCAATGACATCTATCAAGACACCTATCTGCAACAGCATTATTTCAATGTTCCTCTTTATCGAGAGATGGAACGAGAGACCACATCTCTTTCCTGGGCTCGCTCCCTCCCACATTCACAAAAACATTTGTGTTAGTTAAAAATTTACTGACTTAAATTACAGGACAAATACCTTCAGAATTCAGAAAAATAATCTCCTAAAATGGTGAGATTTTCTTCAAAGCAAGTCCTAAGGGCAGTGCCCACCTTGAGCTCAGAGTAAGGAGGGAAGCAACGCTCCCTGTTGCATTCCCTGCTATTATTTATCCTTCATTCTTCGCTGCCGGCGTTTCCCTGACTTGCTGAGAGCACCATCACCAGCAGCAGCTCTTTAGCCCGTGCCTGGGCTGGAGGGAAGGCTACCTGCAGACCTGCTCCCACAGCACACGTCCTTTCCTTTTGTCACACCCTTGTCTCCTACGCCAAATTTGTGAACAGAGGAACACAAAACGGTATGGGAATGGTGAGCACTCAGCACCAGATAGGATCTCCTTGGCCATGCACACATTCCCCAAACTGAGCTGTCCCATGCCTAGTTGGCAGAAATCATTTGGGAAAAAAAAAGTGCTCACATGATTAAAGATTGCACCAAAAAGTTAATCTGCAGAAGGAAACCTTATTTTCGGCATTTCCCAATTTCCTGTGTGTTTGACTTTTTGAAACATTATCTAAACTTTTAATACAGGTTTTGGTATTCCGTATTTACGGTATCTACTTAAATGAAAAAATAAACACCTCCTGCGTAAACAGAACATAAATGTTGCAGCACCAAAATCCAGAAATAATAGATGGAAAGCATCTTTAATCCTAACCTTTTGAAAAATGTTCCTTTTTTTTTTTTTTTTGCAAATCTTTCTTAATGACCTACGCCTTTTTTGGTTCGCCTGTTAAGGCAACTTTTACTGAGAATTGCCTGCTTCAAAATGTTGCTGAAGAAGTATTCAAATTCAGCACTTAAAACTGACAAAAAGAAAAAAAAACTTCTATTTTTGGTTGCCAGATTCACTAAGGAAAAGCATTTCACAAAAATGTATCATTAATCTATTGTCACAATGCATTTTTAAGTGTTTGGGTAAGGCTAGGGCCGTATTTATATTTTTGGAATAGAATATTCTTATATACTGCATTTCTATTTTTTAAAGAAAACATGGATATGCATATAAAATCTATAGTTTTATTGAATGTTATGGTTGACGTGAGATTAGTTGGTTTTGGAATTCTACTTTGTGAAATGTTTCTTCTGTGCTTTTGTTCCTTCCTTTTTTTTTAAGTTCCATGTGAGAAAAGGAAAACTTTTATATCTGGAGTCTTCTGGAAAAGAGAAATTTCCATTCTTTCCCATTTTTCTTCAGCCCCTCTTGGCCAGGAATTCAAAACTGTTTCCATTTATCCGTTGCTTTACTCGGAGCTTGGCAGGTCCCAGCCCCAGGCCAAGAGCACCAAAGGGAGCATCTTCCTTCCAGCCAGGTCAAGGCTGAGGTCCTTTACCAGGAGAGCGCATGTGAGGAACTTACTTTGCTGTTGCTTTTTTGGGGTTTAAAAAAAAAAGGATTATTGTGGTCTGTAAAGACTTTCATCAGTACTAAATTCAAAGGAAGTTTATTAGTTCATTGCATAATCTGTGTCCAAAGAAGCTTAATTCCTCTCTTCCCTCCCCTGAGCAAACCGACAAACAAACTGGCAGCTTTTGTCTTTGTTTTTGAAACAATGCTTTCCACAGAAGCTTTCAAAAGAAATCTAATCCTGCATAGTTTCCTCCTTTCTTAGCTGTTATAAAAGCTTATTTTAACACATACAGCCCATTTGATGTGTCCTTTAAAAGGGAAATGGTCCTTTAGCATAGCATGAAGAAAAAGCTCCAGCAAGTAGCATGGTTTTGTTTTTGTTTTTTTTTTTTTTTACCTTTCCACATGGTCAACGTTGCCTGCCACACCGACCCCTCCAATGGTATAAATTTTCCCATCGTACACCAGGCTGTTATGTCGACACCTGGGGACTGTCATGCGGGACACGAGGTTCCAGTTATCGAGCAAGGACATGTAACACCAGACATCAGCGAGCGTGACACCCGACTCCATGCCGCCTGGCACCGACGTGCGGGCGAGGGAAAGAAAAGGGGAGAATTACGTGAGATCCTGGAACGGCAGCAGCTTTGCACACAGCAATCAAAGGCAGTTACAAAGTAAAAACTCTTCAAATGACATTTGACTAATTAAAATAAATCACCCTCAATACTGAGCATCTGTTCCGATGATGCATATCTGTGTCATTTATTCATGTGCCCCAAAGGCTGTTTTTTTTTTTAATAAGATGACATGAAGAAATCAAGATGTCAGACTACGAGGGACATGTACATAAGGGGATAGACCCTTTTCAGTGTTCATAAATAACTTCCAGTCTATTAAATTACTGCAACACTTGCAAGAAGGTGTCAGGAGGCAGAGCCTATCTTGGCTTGTGAGACACAGGCCAGGCTGAAATCTAAAATGCTTAATACAGTGATGAATTGAAGCAACACATACATGGGCAGAATAAAGTCAGTGCTTGCACTGTAGGCTTAATGTCTGATTTTCAGGGACAAATTTCTTATTTATTTTCATTTGCTGATAAAGAACCAGCTGTACCACTCCTGTAAAACAGTTCAAAATGCTCCGGTGAAATATTTATATTGGTCATTTTTTAACTTCTGACTGAAGCTTCCAAGGTAGCCACTTAGTGGGTGTCTTACTATCCCCATTTTGAAGCATAAAGAGGTGAAATGATTTATCTGAGACCACACTAGGAGTCACTGGTCAAGCCAGGAAAGAAACTAGACTCAGTTCTGTGGTTTAATGAGAAAACCAGGCTTCCTCCTTGGTATTTTGCTCTCCAGATGTATGCTATGCAGTGTGGAGTCCAGTACTTGGAGCTTGCAGGAGTTCATTCCCACCTCTGTTGGTTCCCCTTCCCTCTTTCCTGTGTCTTTTAAGTCTGAGTAAAGCAAAATATCCACCGACACTCAGCTAGGTTTCCAGCCATGTGGGACTTCCAGCTCTCCTGCTGTAGCCACTGAACACCATCAGCTCATCCAGATTCAAGGGTAAGAGCTGAAATAAGCTTTGAATTTAGGGTTCAACAGCTTTTGTTAGCAGGTATGGCACAGCCCAAAATGGCTCTACATATTGGAAAGTAACTCAGCTAAGAATAACTAAAAGTCAACATCTCACAAAAGCCTCCATAGAAGGCTTTCGCTCCATCAGCAAAATGAGCATGGGCAAAAAAATGTCAAGAAAAAATTTCCAACCAATCCTTAGGGCCTCTATGCAGTATTAATGGAATTTAACACCACAGGCAGCGATTTACTGCAGAAAATGCAGTGAGGGAACTCAGCAAGGGAAAGGCAACAGCTGTAATCCCTTACTGGTACTGCCTGGTGCATCCACGCTCCCAACTACATCCTCGGATTGCACACATCCGCACCTCCTTGCCCAGGCTCCTCTTTTTATCATCAAACCTCCACTCAGCTGCCATCAGAGCATCCTTGCATGGCCCGGTGGAAATTGCTTTTCCCCCTCCAGCCAAGCAGAGGTACCACCAGACTGCACAAAACCAGACACCGTGATGCTACGGGCACAGTGTAGACAGCTACTTTGGGAGTTAAAGCCTTTTAAGGAGCGCGGTTTCAGTTTCATCGAAACTAAGAAGATTATAGGGCTAGTGACTACTGTCAAAAGAGAGGTCTCAACAAGAACTACAAAACGTGAATGCTCCTGTAAGCAAATACTGTAAGTGTAGGTCACATATTCAGCAGTTCAGCCTGTCTCTCTCAAATTCCATAACCCACCACTTAGACTCAACTACAGCCAGTATTTTAAATTGTGTTTCTATGGCAGTGAAACCTCTTTGCATGCTTGATGGTTGTCAGACCTATTTTCTTCACGTTGCAACTGCAAAATATTGCTGTTGACTGCTTTGATAGAACGTTAACACCACAGAGAAATGAAGAATGATAAAAGTAAGGAAATCCCTCTCTCCCAACATCCCTCCCACTTGTCTTTTTTTTTTTTTCCCCGGGAGCAGCTGGGTACAACTCCTGCATGTCCTGCGTTGTAAGGAGGAAACTCTTCTCCCAGCCTAGTAAATCTGGGGGATGAAGGGATTGAGAGCAGCCCTGTGGAGAAAGACTGGGGGGATACTGGTGGATGAAAAATTGAACATGAGCCAGCAATGTGCTCTCGCAGCCCAGAAGGCCAACCGTATCCTGGGCTGCATCAAAAGAAGTGTGGCCAGCAGGTTGAGGGAGGTGATTCTGCCCCTCTGCTCTGCTCTCCTGAGACCCCACCTGGAGTACTGCGTCCAGCTGGAGTACTGCATCCAGGAAAGACTGCATCCAGCTGGAGTACTGCATCCACCTGCAGTATTGCATCCACCTGGAGTACTGCATCCAGGAAAGACATGGACCTGTTGGAGCGGGTCCAGAGGAGGGCCACAAAAATTATGAGAGGACTGGAATACGTCTCCTGTAAGGACAGGCTGAGAGAGCTGGGGTTGCTCAGCCCGGAGAATAGAAGGCTCCAGGGAGACCTTATTGTGGCTTTTCAATACATAAAGGGGTCTTGTAAGAAATTCGGAGAGAGATTTTTTTACCAGAGCCTGTAGTGACAGGACAAGGGGCAACAGCTTTAAACTGAAAGAGGGTAGTTTTAGATTGGACATAATTTTTTATGATGAGGGTAGTGAGACACTGGAACAGGCTCCCCAGAGAAGCTGTGGATGCCCCATCATTGGAAGTGTTCAAGGTCAGGTTGGATGGGGCTTTGAGCAACCTGGTCTAGTGAAAGATGTCCCTGCCCATGGCAGGGGGGTTGGACTGGATGATCTTTGAAAGTCCCTTCCAACCAAAACCATTCTATGATTCTACATTTCTATGAAATCTGATGCTTACCTGAGAGATAGATGTTGTCCCCAGCGCTGACCACGCTGAAAAACTCTCGATCATAGAAGGGCAGGCTGGCCAACGGGTACCACTTGTTGTTTTGAGGATTTAAGCAAGTGACTGCCGTTAAAGCACGTTGATTCATGCCAATCATCTGGCGACCCCCAACTAAGACTATTACCTCGGCTACACCTAGGATTCAAGTAAGAAAAATAATATTATAAAAAAGTCACATCTCTCAACCAGGCAGAAGCATATCAAAAAATACTCGGCAGTCAGGGTAATTTTAATGTATCATATGTAAATCTGTTTCAGACTGTGCAATCAAACCAGGAAGGGTGAGAAAAAAGGGGGTGTGTGGGTGGAGGAGAGCAGTGGGTGAGGAACGACACTAGGAACATGCTTGGGAGAACTTGGGAGGGAGCATGCCATCTGGGCAAAACTTGAAGGGGAAAGAAATAAAAAGGCCTTTCCATGTAAAGATGTCCGTTGACTTCAACAGTCTTTGAGTGAGACCTGCATGTAGCAAATTCCTGTTCCACTGAAGAAAATGGGAATTCTGTCGAGGATTGTGATAGCTTTGGAGCTTGGCCATTATCCAGGGAAAGTATGTTTGGACCTCAACCTGAAGAAGGTGTTCTCACACTAAAAGCTAATGTCTGGAGGAGATTAAGGCTATAGTTACGGTTCTTCATCCTGATTTTGCCTCTCCATATACTCTATGAACAGATCATTTTCTTGTGGTTTTTTTTTGTGCTTTTCCCAGAGAAAGCAGGTTTTCCAGATGCAGATAACACGTGCTCAAGCCATGGATCAGGATCTTAGTGTACTAGGTGCTAGGAAATGCCATGGAGATAGCCCGTGCCCTAATATTGTTATTAACTGAGACTTATCTGTACTTGAACAGCTCCCCCAAGCCCGTAAGATGCAGGGTGTACAGCAAGCCAAATTCTCTGTCCGTGCAAATGGACAAAACTTTTGCAATCCACATCTCAGAGTTTTTGTTCCCACTTTACAGCCAGAACTGAGTCAAATCTGATCTGAATGTTACTCCAGACTCATCTCCACAGTGACGAGCTGCAGTTTAACTCTGGGACGTCTTATGGTTCCAACCCCAAGAGTCAAGTGCGGGGGACAGTGTGGATTTAGCATTTAGCAGAAGCACTAAAAATCTGCACCGGTTGTAAGCCCCAGTGCAACTTGTTGCCAGGAGAGGTAGGCTCAGAAGCAGGACCACAAAGCCACGAGCTGGAAGGAATTGCTATTTCAGGAGCGGTGCTCACGGCCGGACCCGTTGCTGTGATGTGTTACGGTGCCTAGCCTAGGGACAAGGGTGCACGGGTTGGGGGGTCAGAAGTGCAGAAGTGAGATTGCCAGCAAGAGAGATTAGGAGCTGCAGCGGAGAGAAATGTGTCTTCAGAGTAATGGATTATTGTCATTCTTCATTAGCCTTTTCAAAAAATATATTTGTGTCATTCAAGCAAGGTTACTCTCTTAAAAGTTATTAAGTTAAAGTGCTGTACAGTTTTAAATAAATATTTCTCAGTAACAAGAGATCATTATTTTTGCGCCATACCAGAAAATCTAATCACCTGTGCAAGACATAACTTGATTATAATCAATGACCTCAAGAGGGCACGTGACATGCTGCAGCGAGTCCACAAAGGGTGTTTAGAGATCCTTTGTGCCTACATGAATGCTGTTGATATGCAAAATAACATGATTCTATATAATTAGACTCTGACCTAAAAAACTATAATCACCCTCTCTTACCCCGAGAGAATCGCTTTTCCCTCATCAACAAGCTTCTGGAAATGGTTCATATTACACCTACAATTTTATATACATAAAATAAGCACTTTTCAAAAATCCCTTCAAACATCACACCATTAGTTGTCTTCAATGAAAGACTTTTTAGGGTAGATTGTTATTGAAAGTCCTCTACACTTCATCATTCTGAAAGGTGCCTTGATGAGGCAGTCTCCAGAAGCTGCAAATGCTGTGGTTTGATATGCCATCTCCGTGCCACATTAGCATTAGGGGCAGCGACAGAAAGTTTTGCCTGGCTTTGTGATTGTTCTTAGGGGAGGCAGAAGTGCAGGCAGCACGTTAAAACAATTCACCCATTTCATCGGACTCCTTCTTGGATGCAGTGTTCCTACATGATATGTGTACCACTCTCTGTTCAACAAATATTCAGGGTATTTCTCACACTACCATGATATGGGCTCTGCTGCTGAGTTGGGCACTTGGGTTTTTTTCATGTATTTTTCCAAAAAGAAAAACGTTTGTGTTCCTCAGGTGAGAAACTTCTTGAAGCGGCACAGTTCTCCATAGCTGCTGGGTTTTTAAAAGGGAATACATCATGGGTGATCCATTTGTTTTGGAGGCTGCAAGCAGCCTGAACTGGTACTATAAGATTCACTGTATAAAAGTAATATATTTACATAGGGCTGCGAAAGTGAAGCTGTTTTATGAGTATTAATCAGCTGCTCCCTGCAAGAGGCCGAATGGTAAAAAGCCAATGTTACTATTGACCTATTTTTGCAGCTAGAGAAACTGAGGCATGGACAGCAAGGGGCTCACTTTCAGGACAACATGGGAATGTCATGCCAAAACTAGTAATTCTTAAAAATTAAGCTCTTTAAAATCTAGTTTCAGGAGCGTACGTCTCCACACCAATGTCTGACCATTGGGAGAGGCTCCTAAACACTTGAGCAAAGCAGGAATGGAAAACTGAGCTTGAAATATCACCAGGCTCCGCGAAGGAGCCAAGAGGAGCCCAAGTCCATGCCCCATCCCAGGGCATGTCCTGGCCATGCCCGGGAACTGCCGGACCAGGGACCTGGTGTTGAAGGAAGTTTTGCTTTACCTGCAGAGAGCCTGGGCCGGGTCCTTGGCGTCTGCATCTCTTGTCGGGCGTGCGGCAGCATGTGATAACGTTTGGCTTCGTTCACTAGATCCCGGCAAGCCTCTGAAGACTTTATCAACTCCTCGTTGTCAACAACATTTAGCAGATAGCTGGGATGGATGAAGGGGAGGCGCACCACTGCCAGCAACTCCGCAGCGTACTGTGAGCGGGAGAAAAATAATAACACACTGCAGCCTTCGTGCCCGAGTTCAGCTGCTCGGCATCTCCACCTCCCTTCCCTGCAAACCGTCCCCTGTCACCCAACCTGGAAAGACACTTGTCATGGATGCCACATACAAGCACTGCCTAGCGCTTGGGTGGGGCAGAGACAGTCCAGCCCTCAGTGCTCCCCGACCCAGGCTGGTTTTGGTCCCAGGAGACTGAAAATAATCTTCCAAAGGTGGCAACTCTTGTTATATAGCACCGTATGGAGGGATATTTGAAATACAAGCTCATTCTGAACTCAGGCTGAATATAACACCTTGTGCACTGGAGACATGGAGTAAGCTCTCGAGTTTTCTGAATTAACCTTGACATGTGAGCATGGTTGTTGCACTGTAAAAAAACCCGAAAGAAGTCTTTTCTGGCACTATAAATGTGAAACAAAAGATGGTAAACAGGGTGGATTTCAACAACTGCTATGGCAGGGACTGAATAATATCAGCCAATTTGCTAAAAATCTTTTAATTAATAGGGTTTATTTGTTGGTGAAACAAATGATGTACTTCTAGATTTTGGGGAAGTCAGACTCCAGAGGGTGCTATACAAATACTGACAGTAAGTTTCATCTTCTAAATAAATACATTAAACCTTGGAGGGCAAAGGACATCTGAGCAAATGAAGCTGTCTGTCACTGAACATGGCTTAAAGGAGAACAAAACCCCAAGAGAGAAAACTGCAATCGAAAAACCAAGAGTCCATCCCCAGATTATTCTTTTTATATATAATTGGTTATATCACAACACAGCACAAGAGTACAGTGAAAAGCAGAGTAATAGGAAAATGTGGTTCTTGAGAAGAAATGCACAAAACCAGGATGCAAACTAAGGGTGTGCAGCAAGAGAAGATAATCATCTGTTGTAATAAATATTCATAGAGCGGCAGCATCCTAAGATCCCAACTGGGACTGAGGCCAGGATGCAAATAAATATTCCTGAGGTCCGTGTGACTGGTCCTGAGAACGCTGAGTGCCAGCAGCATCTGCTGGCCTGCAGATGCCTCTGGTCTTCCAGAAGCTACTTGGCTCTTGTTTTCTTTTTCAGCAGCGTGCCTGTCCCTGCAGCGCGCGAGAGCCAAGTCACAGCAGGAGCAGGGATGGGAACGGGGCAGGGGCACCGCGAGATGGGAGGGCAGCTAATGGGCTGGCCAGGCAGGGGAGGAGGCAGTGACACCTGGGACTGCTTCCAGGGCTTCCCCTTTCCCCACCCAAATTGAAGAAGCAGGCTTCATTTGGGAGAAAAACAGAGGATTTCTCCTCGCAGCAGGAATTCACACCACTTTCCTGCCAGAGAGCCATGTCAGCCTGGTGCAAGCTCTGTCAAAGCGAGGATGTAACTACCTGCGGGGAGCTGAACCCCATGGGTGCCTGCGGGGCCGCGGCAGCAGGGAGACGACGAGGGTCTCAGGCTGGCTGCCAGCCCCCTGCTCGCCAGCCCTCCTCAACACTGGCAATTTTAGGTACAGCCTGAAGAGCTGAGGCCTGGCCATCCTGCAGTTGTTTGCGGATAAAAAAGTTGTTTGGGTGATGCAAAAGAGATGGAAAAATGACAACGCTCCTCTTCTGAGAAAAAAAAAAACAAACCAACATGCGAGCAGCAAGTCTGCGGCTCCCCGCTATCACCTCCGGCGTGGCACAGGGCCGAGTAGGGCTTGAGATCACTTCATCAGCCTCCAAACCAGAAAAGAAGACACTCCTCTGTTTTCCCTTGCTGAAATCCATTTCTAAGGCACTTCCTAGGAGGTAAAACGGCTGCTCCCCTTCCCCGGAGTCACAAATGTCAGGCACTTGGCTGCAGATATCTTAATGTCATTAAACGCTACCTTGTAGGAGAGGGAGCAGTGGACATATGGCAGTGGGTGGCAAAGCTCTGATTGCAGGAAGTGCTTTTTTTAAGAAGGTTGGGGGCGTTTAACCTTACATGGGAGCCAAGATGAAACGTGGCATCGGGACACGGGAATAATGCGGATAGCGGGTATGCCGGGGACGAGCCAGACGACCCGTGGGGGGGAGGTTAATCTCCAGTACACGCTGCTCAGGAAGCAGAACGAGTCGCTAAAGGGCAGCTCAAATAAAGTTGTAAAATATACAGAGTCTATCCTGGAGCCAGCACCTTCCCTTGGCGCAGTGGGACACGCCGGCGCTGCCCCTGATGCTCCCGAGGCAGGTCTGCGCTGGAAGCATCCGTACCACGAACCAAGGCAAAACACAGGCGCAGTTTTGCCACTAAATTAGGACACGGGGCTCAACAGGCACCAGGATGAGTGTGGATTAGCACTGGGAAGAGAGCTCCCCTCCGGCAGGGACGGACAATTCCCGCGGGCCCGGCAGAGCGACCGCCTCCATCTCCCACCTTTCCCAGAATAAATGGGGCAGCGCCGCTGTCTGAGCACGGCGAGCTCTCCCTCTCGCTCGCCCACCTTGCTTTAATTAGATAAGTGAGAAAATGTGATTCTGTTTCTCTCCTGGATTTTCTTCCCCCCTTTCTCTCCTCTTTTGTCTGAGCTCGTGGCTTATTTTGAAGAGGAATAATAATTAGAACACGTTGCTCCCTTTCATCAGCTTGAAAGTTAATGCCACATATCAAAACCGATGTCACTTTTCACTCTAATTCTTCATTTTGCTCAAACAGCTAGAAAAAGCCGTCTCGGTGCGTGTGAGTGCGTGCACGACTGCATGCAGTCGCGACTCGGGCTTGTCGCTGATGGTGTTAAGGGTACATATAATTGCAGTGTTTTTTACCAAGGGATCTGAAGAGCGTGTACCATCGCAGTGTCTCTAGAAGACAGGAGAGGCTTTTATAAACCAACGGCTTTTTGCACCAGCTCTTTTAAGCACTATAGTCAAGGGTGAATTTCATTTAGCCTCGCTGATTTAAGAATATTCAAGTGATTTAGGCAATCAGCAGCCTTTTTCTTCTGGATTCTCCCTTACGAAGGCTTCCTAGCTCCGTTAGCTATGATTGTACTAAATATCCTGTTACTGTTATCCTTTTCATTTAAGACTGGAATAAGCACCATAAAGCATTTCAACTTCCTTACCACACCACCTGTTATTTGCTCTCCATTCTCTCCCATCTTTCCGTTGTTGCTTATACAGCTATGAAATATCTACTGCACCTACTGATGTTACCGGTTTTTATTAAAACAGCAGAATACTTGTGCAGGGCACAATGCCAAATTCAGCAGACAAAAACCTCAGGTCCCTGGAGTTGTGGTTTGTGCCTGTAACTCCGAGGATGTTTTCTTCTCACTACTCGGCTGCAGGCGCCGGCTGGACAAATAGAAATATTTCTCAGGCCTTTGCTGGGAACCACTTACGACTACTCTAAACCTGCATCACATGCCAGGGTGAAGCAGAGAATATTAATGCCCCTTCTGGCCTAAAATTAGGAGTTATCAACTCATAAACATGGGAGACCATGCCTCAGCTCCTTGAAAATGGACACCATTATGCAAAAACCTAATGAATTTATTGTTTAAAATGCAGGGAAGTTTTTGAACACCGTCAGGACTGGTTTTTCAGGTGACGTGAACCTCAGCATAGCTCCCGCTGGATGAAGGGAGCTGCTTGGGTTTTGCACCAGCTGAGGATCTACTCCATGAACTCCTTGCTGAGCGGTGATGCTGCCGGATACCCCCACGGTGCCACGCACGGCCGGGGTGATTCTGCAGGAGCCAGGGCACTGCTACCACCTGAGCAAAGGCTCTTTGGACAGTCACTGGGGACGCAGTGGAGCAGCGCCTTTTGAGAGATGCTATCTGGCCTGCTTCAAGGCACCTATTTCACGATACTGATTTTGGTGGCTGAACTGAAAAGCAGAGCCTTTAACCAGCTTGCAATCACAACCCTGTTTCATAAAAAACAGGGAAAAAAAAACCTTAGGAGATCTTATCTTTCTTTAATTACCTAAACATTTTGAGGGAGAGATTCAGCTCAAGATTCAGACACCTAAATAGGTACATACAAGCAAGTATTTACTTGTCAGCTAGACATGTGTAAACTCATGTTATAATTAATAGAGATTTAGTCAACACACTTAACACAGTCCCCAGAGCAATCTGAGCTGAGAGGATGCATCACGCACCAGGGGAAGCAGAGAATATCAATGTCCCCTTCTGGCCTAAAACTGTGAGCCATCAGCTCCTGGGAAAGGGAGCGTGTTCCTCACACCATGCCTCAGACCACGCCACATTGAGATGTCTACAACCAGACGTCGACCCAAAGTGGAAGGTGATTAATTCTCCTCTCTGGTGGGAATTTTTGAGTCCATTTGACCTGGACGCTGTGCTTGGAAGGTCACGATCACATTACGAGGAAGCCTAAATGTTTTCATTAGGTCAGCGTTGACTCAGAGGAATATATGATCAACACGATCCGCTATAGCTTGAGGCTGACCCTTTCAAGCCTTTCCCTAACAATCTGTTCATACATAAGTTACTCCCATCTCAGTAGGCAGGCCAGAGCTTGAGCAAACTAGATTACAAAACGGCTGAATGCATTTTTTTTTGTTCCTGGCTGGTAGTTTTGAGTGAGGACATTTACTTTGCTAAACTTTTTGTGACATTTCTTCTCCTACTAATTATATTGGTATTATGAACGCTTGCTTGCAAGTGGGCTTTGTTCTGTTATCTTCTAAGTCTCAGTTACAAAACCCTCTTCAGTATCACGCTAAAAATAATCTTTTTATTCTCAAATCTCTAATCCAGTAAAATCCTCACAGGTATTCTCCAAAAGGACTCTCAGTGTGCTCCTGCATAGACTTGGGCTACAACAGTATACAGTTAGTTTTAAAAGGAAACATGTTTACTGCTACAGAGTCAAATTTCCTGCTCCTTAAATGCTACACTGGAAAGCTCTATAGATTTTTAACATTTTTGAAGGAATGCCCAGAGAGGTTAAAATAATGTTTCCCTTATGCCTTATAACTCATCTGTCTCTCTAGTTTACTGTTCTTCCTACAAAGGACCCTTTGTGCTATCTGCCTAAAGAAACAGGCTTCAGCTAGAAATACAAACACAGAAGTTAGACTACCCACATTACGATAGGGTTTTTCTCCAATAAACTGCTGTTTCAGCTCTTTATCCATAATTCCAATCGAGTTTTTAAAAACATTATGAAGTAGGAACATATCTGAGTCACCTGAGAGCTACGAAGGAGATTTATGTCGTCTCACATAAACCCTGGGTTCAGACTCGCCCCACGTCTTGCACCGGCCTGATCACAGAGCTGCAGCAAGGACCTCCTCATACGGAGGAAGCCATCAGGGACAGATCTGAAGCAGAATCAGTTCCCCACTGCATAAAACTCCTTCAGATGAGATGAGGGCACTTAATTAAAAAATACCACGCCAAACCCCCAGAACGGCAGATGCTAGCCTTTGATGCCTACCCCGTGGCCAGGTAACGAACTGCCCGACGGTGGCGGCTGGGGATGCGGCGTGGTGGCCAGGCACGAAGGCACACTGGAATGGTGATGTGAGCGGTCCCTCCCCACAACCATCTCCAGCATAGACTTCCCCAGCAGGTTACCCAACCTGATATTCAAAGTACTGCTGGCTCCAAGTTTCCAAGTGCAAGCCCAGCGGGGAACTGGCTGGTTTGGGGAAGCCGAAGCTGTTGGTGCACTGGTTTGCCATTCTCAGAAATACGCCTTTTTTGGCTAGATTTTCACAGCGCTGCCCTGCTACTTGGTAATGAGGGTACTTGCTTTGATACATCTAACCCCTGGGTATTACAAAGACATGCTGCATTTCCAGTAACCTCCTGCACGTTCCTACACCCAAGGTTGCATCCAAGCCCAACCTAAACTCTGCAGTGTGCTCGAGGTATTTATTAATCACCCATATTGACTTCTTGGAATTGCAAGGCTGCCTTCAGATTAAACCAAAAGGCTTGGTAGGATGTCAGCTGACAGCCTCATAATATCATGAGATAAACATGTGGCAGAAAATCTGGTTCGCAGGCGCTGGGTTCAGCCGGTGGCTTGGTGGCGGGATGCCACGTGCATAAATCTCATGCCTAGCAAGAAGGAAAGAGCAGCCCTTCTGTCTTCCTGAAATAAGGTTTCAACGTGACATCTTTATGGCAGCACAGCTGACTAAACACTGTAATGTCATCAGTGCCGCATAAAGTGAACTGCTGTCCTCTTCTCCAAACTGTTTGCAAAGCAGCACACGGGTAGGTATTTCTAGCAGTAATACGACCAGGGTTTTCTAAATACACAGGAAGATAAATCATTGATCCATCACACTTGGAATTTACCTGATACTGAAGCTTAAAAAACCTCCACTCTTACCATGCAATTTCTGTCTCGCTGACTAAACTCTATCAAATAAACCCCCTGAATTCCCCCAAAGGTTACTACAGCGGTGAGTGGCGTTTCTTCTTTTTATGGGCAGTCACCTATTCAAAGACCCGTATGCACACAAATGCACCACAAAAGCATGCTGCCAACAACAGAATAGCTGAAGCTTATAAGATGCTTCACAAACCCAAGTAAACTCCTGATACATCTATCCCTACAACACACTGACGCATGAATCCATGCGCAATAATTCTCTGAAATGCTTCTTGCCTACAGTGTAAAACGATTTTGTTTCTGGAGGGCCATCCTGAGTGCTGGGGCCACGTGCAGCACAAGGCAACGCAAGCAAGCACGTGTGAGGAGCTGCTTGCAGACCTGTGTCTTTGTAAGGCCGTTGCTTCAGCAACAGCAGAAAAATATTTTGCAAAAAATAGGAAAATATATTGGAAAAGCCACAAATTAAGAGACTGAGAGGACTGGGAGACGAGGGAGCTCCTCAAACCAATTTAAACTTCTGAGAAATAATTCAGCAGACTTTCAGTCAAGGGTATCCCTCTAAAAAAACTTAGAAGTTTAGTACGGGGGGAATTTAAGGAACTGCTGATGTCACCTGCATCCTCTTTTTTTATTTAATGCAGTTTCTTCCTCCAATATTAAAGCTAAGGGCATGTTCCTGCACTGATTCTGTTCCTGCTGCTGCTTTTTCTTCTCCCTCTGTAAGCCTGTACAGGCTCTGAGTATGTCTGCAAAAGCCTCATTTAAATCCGAGTTCTTTGAGCAGCCCATCCCTGAGAAATCACAGGGGTTACCACTCATCCCTTGAGTTTTTCACTTTCAGAGAAATTGGAGCTTCTTTCACTTTCATTATGGCATCTTTTTGAATTTGTCTGCTCTTCCCACAAATGGATTTCAAAGCATCAGGGTAGTCTGGGCTTTTCAAAGAAGCCTAATTGAACTGTAATAGAGTGTTCGTGCCTAATTCACTTAGGCTCCCTTGGAAGCTTCTTTTTCATACTTATACCAACATTGCTTTCCTGAAGCTTAATGCTCTTAAGTACATTGATTGATCAATTAATTTCCTGTTATGATGAACTTAAGTAATTTGTACATGCTGGTATTGGGTATCAGCTTCTGAATATAGCATTACCTCCTTGTCACCACAGCAGAGGTGGGATTGTGCTTGTTCCCTGTCAGATTCTCCATTTTCTTGGAGGAAGCCGCTCTTCTGCATAACTTTGGAGACTCTTTAAAATGTGCCTGAGAAATTACGCTACCATCTCAACAGCATAACCACAGACCAGGGATCTTCCATCTGCTCTCTCACAGTTACCAACCCCTTCTCCTCTGCAGGATCTTGCCTCCGAGCTGCCATTCACTGCCACTGCCAAAATATAGCTCATGGGCATTTGTAGCATTTTTGACATAAATCCTCTTCTCCTTCTCTCCATCACCTTTCCTTACCCTCACTGACATACAAGGCTTTCAGGCAGGCATTGTGTTTCCTTAGATTCATTTGCCACGTCTCAAATTCATCCCAGTGGTCCTTACTGTTGTTACACCCCTTGCATCCTTCCAGACAACTGCTCTCCTTGGGGCTTCAAACACTTGTAGACGTTTATCCCTCTTTAGCTGTCATTAGGCCAAGTCATGCATATTCATATCTTTTAATCTTTTTTTTCTCACATCAGTTCCTTCAGTCGTCTAATCATTTGTGTTGCTCTTTTCTAAATTACCTCCAATTTGTCTACGCATCTCTGATTCTCAGGCACCATGAAGATGCTGTTTAGACAAATCTGCCTCTGAGGACACAAGTTCATAGAAGGCTTGTTAATGCCTTTATGGTGGAGATATTTCATTTTGCTGCTGGACACCGTGATTTTAACCAGGGTTTAAACCATCCTTGCAGAGTGCAACAAAAGGTGACTGCCATTCAGCCGAGCCCCTCGTCTGTCCCTCATTGCTGCAGTACCTGCCTCTCTTCCAGCACTACTCCGGGCAACTTGTTGAAATGTTTGTCCCTCCTCAGGGAGAGAGGGACGCGTCATGCAACTGGATGTCTCGTTTTCCCAGGCTTTCTGTTATTAATAAACATGTCGCTATGTTTTTTCTGTTAGAGAAAAGAGATACAACTTTGGACTTGGAGCAGAAAGTAGGAAAGTTTCCAATGAGCTTTGGTACGTCTGTGCTCTGGGCAGGCAGCAAATTGCTGCACATCCAGCAACTTCACATCTTCCCCATCCCGCGCTGACGGGGGCCATGTCTGCAGCTCTGCGCAGCTCCGGCAGTCAGTACCAGCAGAAAACATGGCTCGTTATCCACCGGATCCTCCCAACAGCCCACGTGGGAGGCATCACTTCCCTCCAGCTTATAGTGTAAGAAATGGGGGCAGAAAGGTGAAACAACCTGCCCAAGGCCACGCAGAGAGTTGGGGGATGAGCTCATGGGAAGACTGCTTGGGGTCTGGCAGAAATCTTTGCTTATTTGGATGGTTCAGACCGTCCTGGTTTCCAGACGGTAAAGCCTCCATTATACAATATATTTTTTGCATAAGTTTGCCGGAGTTGTAATAAGCTTATCAAGGGGATAACTGTTAGGATAAACCTTACAATCTTGTCCATCAGTCAGGAAGAGAAGTAAATAGAAAAAACAGTAAGTTCAGCTTTTCCAGATGTGTCAGTAGGCTGCAGGCTTTCCACTCAGTGACATGCAGTCAAGAGGACTCCTACAACCAGCGCTCTGCCTCCGCTGGTACAGGAAATTACCTACCTGGTCCAGACCTCACATCACAGGTTGCTTCTTTTGGTTAGACTGATTTTACACGACTGCACTACCAGCAGCACTAAAATAGCTCCATAAACATTACTGCATGAGCTGGTGTGCTGCTCCAATGCACTGGATACAGTTATTTACCATATCCTAACTTAAGACTTATGTCATTATCTGAACTGCCTTTCTGTCTTATGTAAATGGATCAGTAACATCTAAAGCACTGTTATTCCCTCTTTGTAACGAGGCTTGGATGCTGTTTTTTGTAATGCCACAGAGCACTGTTATAAGCACCATAAGACTTCGTATGAGCACAATTTGCACAATTAAGAGTCAGCCAGAGCGCAGCTTTTCAACTTGCCTTGCAAGCAAATCCTGGTTCCTTCCCTGCCACTGCCCTCCAGCCTGGTGGGGAAGGAATTAACAAAAGCAGAAACAATTCGATACCCGAAGAAGAGCTTTTAGAAAGGCAGAAAAGAGCAGGAAGACAGCAAACTCAACGCCCTTCCAGGAGAATGGGAGGCTCCATTGAAAATCTCCTTCCCAGCGGCTCTCAGAAAGGGATCCGGACAGGAGGGGAGGCAGTGATGGATAAGTTGTCGTAAGAGCACGGCACAAGAGCTGCGGTGTGGGGAACACAAGCGGTGAGATTTACTGTCCCCAGGCGTAAGCTGGTACTCCAGAGTGACACAAAGCCATTAAAGCACAAGGAGTTTTGGAGGGCTGCAGCTGCCCTGAGGGCAGAGGGTGCTGATTTAGAGAGAAGGCTGCCTCTGCAAGCTCTTCTGTGGGGACGTCTCTGCTGAGCGAGCCCCTGCCAGGCTTTGCCAGGGAAGATGGAGATGCAGGCGAGACGAAGAGCACAGACCTTTCCCTGTTTGTGACAGACATCCCCCTTTGGGAGAATCACCAATTCAGTGCTTGGAAGAAGCTGCCAAAGAGGCATTTTAATCACCTGCTGTTGGAACTACTGAAAATAAAAACGTGATGATAGAGCCTGGCCCGTCAGGCAAAGGGAGATGGGGAGAGGGGAGATATGAAGGAAGTGTGGCCCCTGGAAGTCCAGGCCCTGAAGGATTTAACTGCCAGAACTGCCTTTGGGAGAGAGAAATAAAACCAGACTGGTCACCTGAGGAGTGCAGTAGGGCAGGAGTGATGTCCTGGGGCTGCTGCAATTCATGGCTAAAACCTCTCCAGCAACCCTCCCACCAGATCCCACCAGCTGGGTGCAGAAGCAACATTCCTGTTGCTGCATTGGTGTCCTCCACGTGTTGGTTCCTCACCCCAAGGAGTCTGAAAAGAGTTGAGTGAATCCATCTCATCAAACTGTGAATACAGTCAAAATATCCACGCACAGCTCCTGCAAGACGGTCCACTCGGCGTTTACTATTGCCGTGGTCACCCAGTTCTGCAAAGCCCCGAGCAGCCTGTGCTCATGGGAGCTTGGGCACTTCCCGGCATGGTGGGTCTTGCTGCACACCAAGCACAAATTTTCACTCATCATCTTTACCAGAAACAAGATTATTTAGGTCTATCTTCCTTCCTATCCACCTTCAGAGCTATTTGTTCCTGGGCTCTGAAAATGCAGAAGTCATTATTATAAAGATGGTACTTTTCACGGTAAGTATGAGTTCCTACTTTTAGAAAATAAGTACCTATTTAACTAAGAGCTTTGTAATAGATCAAGGAGTGTGCAGAGTACAAAAAATTTGAAAGCTATGATCCAAAGAAACTAGTTTAGTGGTAGAACTGGGCATGAAAATAGTTATCTGCTCGGTATCTTTAATATTAATTTATTCAAGACCCTCATCTCTGGATAAATACAAATTAAAAATTAAAAGCCCTTGTAAAGTAATGCATGAAACCAAAGCACTGCACAGAAATTTGGAGAAGCAAATAAAACTGCCATCATAAACTACAAAGGCACTGCAGAAGCAGGGCAGAGAGGAAGGCAACTCGGAAATAAAAAAAAACAACAGAAAACCAACCCAACCACAACAGAAAGGGAGCAAGGAGGAGATGGCGGTGGTGGTGGCGGCAGCGAGAGCGGGGCAAGAAAAAGCACTGCTTAAAAAAATAAGTGGTTAAAATTCATAACATTACCGCAGCAGGGTGCAGAAGGAAATATTTAAACCAGCAATTTTGAAAACGTAACCTGGACCACCTGGTGAGTGACACCTTCTGTCTGCACCAGGCAAACAGGCTCCTGCCGCAGGGCTCCCGTACTCCGGGCCCCGGGAATAATCCCTGAGGTTGCATTAGCTTCAGAGCTCAGAGCTGCACAAAGCTGACTGCTGTCATCAAACTTCAAGCAAGCAGGGAAATACTTTGTAAAACAGTGTGTTTTTCAAGGCCAGTGAGAGCCAAAAAGGGGCCCATTTCAATAAATCAATGATATCGTGTAAATGGTTTAGGCAATAATAATATTGGGCAATACTAAGCTGGCAGCAGCAGCACAGGCAGTGCAGGCAGAAAGGCATGGAGCACCCCACTGCCCTTAATGCCCTTATCCTCATCCAGCAGCCCTTTGAGGTCGGGAATTGCTATTTCTCCCACTTCCCAGGTGAGGGGCAGAGGTGCAGCTGCTCCGGATCACATCCAATAATGCACTTAATATCCCATTGCACATTTCGGTGCTTGAATTCCCATTTAAATCAAGAAGGTACAGCCTTTCATGATGTGGGATGGCCTCAACAATGCGTGGCCAAGTATTTCCCTGAGTCCCAGTCTGGTCCATAAGAAACTGGACTGTCCTTAAACTAGCCAAAACTGTGAGCCAGGATCAACAGAAATTGGTCTTGCCAGGACGGGCCAGCAACTTTGACCTCCAAAGGAGGGGAAAGGGGGAAAACAGCCTTCCCCTTCTGGGGGCTGTGGGGAGAACTGGCCTCCAAAAGGAGAGTTTTGGGGTTCAGACCACCACAATTCACTACCCACAAAAGCCGACTTGCAGGGCTGCACTGAAGGCAAGTGGCAGGTTTTTAAATATCACCAGGGAAGTCTTCTGGTCCCAGGGACAATCATCAGCCTCCAAACAGTCATTGCTTCTAGCATTTATCTGGAGACAGTGCTGAGCACAGTAATACACTTAGTTTCTTGAGTCAAGAGCAGACTGCATAGCTCAGATGGTTGAGGAAAGGCTAACTCTAATAAATATATAATACCCAAGGGGTTATCTAAGCAGCCAATAAAGATACAGAATCTTTTTTTTATGTACTGAAGTTACACTCATTCAGTATGTGGCATCAAAAGAAGTACAGATTTTCTGACAGGTTTTTATTTCCCACTGTTACTAAAACGCATCCCCTTCTTAATGCAGCATCTCACACAACTCTAATCCTTCCCGATTTATCTCCGACCAAGCCTGCAGCCAACAACTCGAGGCCCTAGCTTTGTACCATGCATGTCACAAATGAGATTTTGATTCTAAATGATCAGATATGGGGATCAGATTTTGCAATTACATACATTTTGTGCATAGCCTTCATTCCCTTTCTCTTTTTTTATCTGAACTGCCCATCCCTTCTCCTACGCATCCTCATGTTTAAAATTGCACTGGGATGGTTTCTATTTTAAAAGAGGCATTCATGGGAACGGAGCAGAGTGAGGCTGCTGAGATTATTTTTACCTGAGCTCTGATTGCAGCGTCCTTCTTAATCCACTTTATCACTGTTTCGTACACCAGCTCCTCTGCTTTGGTGTTCAGGCTGTCATTGGACATGTAGGAAATGAAGTCGTCTTTTGAGATATTAAGGATCTCTTCTTGGTTTGCCACCTCCGGGAAAATCTGCAGGGCGTATGCTTTGGCCATGTTGTATAGTTCAGTGCACTGCATGGCTTCAGCCATGGCTAATATTCCTAAGCAGTTGCTAGCAGTCAGCTGTTTTTCTAAAAAAGGAGCAAAAAAAAAAAAAAAAAGGCAAGTGAGAATTATTAAAAGCAAGATTCACATTTTTACCAAGATCATGAAAAAAATAAGTGCCACGGACAAACCTCCAACCCTAATTAATTTCAAGGAGTTAATTAGAAGCGGCACCCTGCGTTACTTTAGGATTGGGGTTTAAAATACAAAAATCAAAGTCTGACTAACAACTGAGCTGGGGATGGGGAGAGAAATGCACTTTCTGAGTTTGCTTTTTGTGTAAGCCTTCACAAGGCACTGGGGAAACCTACTGACATAATAGCATCTGGGGCTTCCCAAGGGACGGGAACCCAGCCGAGAGACTGCTGCTATTTCTACCGCCTACAATGTTGCTTTAAGAAACAGCAAAGATGTAAACGTCAGTGCAGACACTTAAGAATAAATGCAAACAGCACTAAGGACATTTCTGAGGATGCTGCAGTCGCTTTATGATAATTTTTGCCCTGTTCAGCTACTAAGCTACTTCAAATAAAAAAAAAAAAAAAATCCTCCCCCCCCTTTTTTCCGAAGGAACTTTGTTGCTGCTGAATGTGATGACATCCCTTATGCAAAACACAGATTATACTAACGCCTTCTGTTAAATGTTGTGTAGTGGGTTTCAAAGAAAATCATGCACAGAGGAGACAGCATTATCTCCTACCCAGCAAACAGAAGTAACGGCACAGTGTGTAGCTTTGCATTGAAAGTGTGCTACACCATACATTTGACTGTACTTTTTTCCTTTTCAGCTATTCTGAAGAAAAACCACCAATTTCAGACATTTGCAAGAGCAACTCTCTGATTCTTCTCAGCTTTTGTAAACCAAGCTGCTACTAATAGGCAGAATGTATTCTTTCAAGATATAGGACCAAGAAAAAAAATATAAAAATAAGAGAGACAGACTGCAATAGATCACAGAAGCATCGGTACCAGTGGCAGGCTTCTGCGCCTGAAGAAGGAGAAGTATATCACATATGGGCAGTGTCATATCCTAGCGCACTATTTCAGAGCGCTGGACAGGAATGGGCGATAGCCCCATACCTCTTCAAACAAAACTCCCAACAGATTGCTTCTGCTGGAAATGCTTGGGGATTTTTCCCTACACCCAGCTTCTGCCTTCATCAGATTTAAAACCTGCAGAAAATCTATATGTGGCTTTTATCAAAATGGGATTATGACCTACTTTTTCTTTTTTTTTTTAACCTGGCATGATATTAGGAGTTTTGTGTTGTGTGTGGGTTTTTTTTTTTTCCCTCACTCATTTTATTTTCTTTTACAGATCCACCAGTCTTGAAACTAGGTTATCTCACTTTGCATCAGTTGATTGTACTGACTCCAAGGAGCCCATTTCCTCACGCAGACTGGAGCAGCGGTGCTGTATGCTGTCAGTAGATTTTGTCACTCAAAGACTGCCCAGAGACAGGCTGCAAACTGATAGCTATGAAGCACAAAGCTCCCAAAACTTCTGCTTTTCCAAAAAAAAAAAAGAACCAAAACCCTCTTCCAGGTTCCTTGGTTCTGTCGGCTGGCAGTTTCATGTATACATACGGCTGGGGGTAAAATAATCATCTAACAGAGCCCCAAACTCTCATCATCACTTGGCAAACTCTCAAGTCAAAGACAAATCTGACACCACTCCACCTTATCCTCATACAGTTTATAATAAAGGTAATAACCAAGTCTGATTGATTAAGCAGCCGTTTACTAGCACACGATGGAAAAGACTGGCAAGAATGAGTCTTCGCCTTCAAGGGACTGGATCTGCCTCTATCAGCAGAGATTCCCATGCCATCCCCAGCTGAGCCTGTGGCATGGGGCAGAGAAAGCACTGGTCATGACTGGTTTCTTCTGAGCTGGACAGGTTTTTCTACCTCTAACAGTGCTGGGCGACTGATGCAGCCTGGTACCCTGGCATCCAAGCAGCTCCATGTTTTCCCTTTGAGCTTCCCTCCTTCCTCTTCCCCGAGAAACGGCTCGGTGGCAGACCCAAACGACGTTATCCCTGCCTGACTCAGCAAGTATGATAAGGCCATTTAGAGAGGGGTCCTGGGGAGATGCTGACTACGGTATGTTCAGGAGGCTGCTGATGCACTTCTTTGCGCTTCATCGCACCACAGCAAGGTGGGCGCAGTGATGTCTTTTTAAGATGAGGACTGGCATATGAACTAGAGGGGTTCATTGCAGGTGAGCAAGACAGAGGTTGGGGCAACAGCTATAAGAGGTATGGAAAATCTCTATCCTGTGAACAGAAAAAATACACCTTCCATTTCTCACCTCTGACTCAAAATTTAGGGGCGAGATTGATCTCTCTTGACTCCAGGTGTCTACGGTGCAACTGAGCAATCACATTAGTATCCCTGTACACTCTTAAACAAACAATTCCAAGAAGCAATCTGGTAATATTTTGGATTAATTTGGTAATATTCTGGATAATGACTTCAGGATGAGCAGAGCAGTGCCTGTTACTCTTCACTGACTATAAAGGGAGCCTACATGACTACCTAGATACAGACTTCAGCTATATAATATAGCCCATCCCAAGTGATTGTTTCCAATCCGGAGGTACTTCTGGATGCTGACATGCCGAAGACAACTAAGGACCAGTTTTGCTCCATCTGCTCCTGAGCTGTTTTCCTTTGGATGCTGACATGTTTGCAGTAACTGCTGCTTTTGCCACAGTGACACTGGACTTGTAACAACACACTTTTGTGGAGTTTCACCTTGAGTCCATTCAGAACTTGACTGCTGACTACTAAGCTATTCCCAACGCTCAAGGACAGTTCATAACAGACTTATGAGTGGATTTTAAGGATGTCAGATGTAATCTAGTAGGTTCTTATTGGTTTGAGACAGTGCTGGATAGCATACTTGTTTCTATGTATGTCACAATATTGCAGATCAGCAGCCGGTATTCTCCAGTTGTGTTAAGACATGGTTTTGGAATGGGATCCTGTGCAGAGTCATCATGAGATAATCAGCCAGGCAGACTGCTAAGATGGCACTTCTGGGAGTGGGACGACTTGAGATGAAGTCAGAGATAGATGGTACATAGGAAGGATTACTCAGCGAGACTGCGGTAACAGTATGATGGACGCTCAGTGGTTGATGTAAGTCCCCTCTGTGTGCATTAAGTACTGTATTTTCACTTAGAGATGCTTTCCAGATGATGACTTGGACATCACTAAAATTAGCATAAAATCTGCATTTCGTCATTATACCCTGTGTACGTTCTGATGGGGATCTTATTCCTCAGGTATTCCTACAAGTGTCAAAAGCATGTGAAGATGGGTGATAAGTGGAAGACTTCTGGATGCATCCACTGTCCAAAAGATTTCACTTCCCCTGTGAGAGTGTTCCTCATTTCTCCTGTCTCCAGATATAGTTGATGCTTCAGTTTCTCCAGTGCTGGGCAGTGTGGTTCCCCAGCTGGCTCAAAATTCTCCACCTTGGATGAACAAAAAATTAGCCATAATACTTTCTCTCAAATTCCTAAGGACCATAAAGGCCTGTTCTTCCCTCAGGTGCACGTGCCTATTCATGAAAGTCTCATCATGGTCTGTTGTTCAGTTTTTCTCATGGCTCCCTCTCATACTCTTTGCAAACTTTGTCTTCGCCCCCTTTGCCCAGGAGACTAAGAAAATTCAGAGCTCCTGCTCTTTCCTATTCTGCTCCATGACTCTAAGAGGTTCCACCAACTTCTTTAGACTTAAGAATATTTTATTTTATCAGCAGCAGGCTGAAGTCCAAGCTCAGAATTTGTTCACTCCTATGATGAGGGTCCCTGTATTGTGGATCCAAACCGTGATACTGATGAATCTCCTGAAATCCGATTTGAGCCATGACTGTGATGATAGCATAAAACAAATATGAAAAAAAAAAAAAAGAAAAAAACCTCAAGTCTTCAGCCATATGGATGGAGGAAATACCTATGATGTCCTGACCGGTTTGCAAACATTTGCCCAGTTACCATATGGCGCCTGCACGAACTTGTCAGCATCGTTGCATCAGTCGGCACAAAACTGTTGTCATTTCTCATGGTCTAGACAAAAGCAGAGGAGACGGCATGTGGGGGAGAGAGAGAACGTGGCTATAAATAGCCCAGTGAAGCTGGTTAAGAAATTTCCCATTGAAATGAAACAATTTTCCTGACTCATTTGCAGCATGTTGCCACCAGAAAGTGCAAGCAGATCTGGGGTGCCTCTGCCCAACGCTGCTGAGAGGCCCAGGACAGAGACACAAGAGCTGTCTGGACATCAACCAGGTAGGACCCTGCTGGAGCTTCACGGCTGAGAAAGGATGACCTGAATTTTCTCTGAGGTGGTGCTGTGCTATGCTGAACAGACCTATTAATTTGAGGCTTTTACCTCTTTGGACTTCCTTCTCCTTCTCTCACTATTTAGACAAGGCCACTGATGGGAAAGAATCACTGTTTATACTGGTGAATCCTCCAGAAACCCTGGAAAGAAACCCTGATTTTTACTATATTTTTGCTTTGTGGGGAGCAGAGGTGGCTGGGCTGAAGAGAAAAAACACAGCCACAGAGAAGACAAAATGCCTTTCCCTAAACTTTTTAGATGGCAAATGCTCTACTATCTCTGTAGAGCAATCCAGTCACAGCTATAAATAAAAATAAGCAATTACACTCCAAGAATTCTCCAAATGAGAATACAAAATTCCAGCAACTCTCCATATATCACTGAACTTACTTACAACCAACTCTACTATTTCATACCATAACACGGTTCACTGAATTCAAATATTAACTATCGGAAAAGAGAAATCTCACATTGATTTAGTGAAATAAATGTATTTTGGTTTTGTGGCTGAATCTTTAGAGATAGCTCAACTTACTTAAACATATCTGTTCCTGGAAAGGGCCTAAGACCTAATCACTTTAAAAGGTGGTGAAGGGAAGCTGGGCAAGGCAATGCCAGAGCCAGAGCCCTCACTCGAGGTGCACAACCAACACAGTGGGATTGCAAACCATAGATTTCATTTCCCCATTACCCACCCATCTGAGAACAGACTTTTAAACAAGTGACATATGAAAACCTGGCAAGAAGAGAAGAATACAATACCACAGGTTCTTTGCTGATGCCTGCATTGTACCAGCCTAGTCACAGCACTCATCTTGCCAGCAGGTCAGCTTAGCAGTGAAAATTAACACAGCAGTAAACTGGACTCATTTGAGGTTTTTTTTTTTTTTTTTTTTTTTTTTTTTTTAATGAGTGCAACATTTTCTAAACTCCCATCTTCCACACTGTGTAATTCTAGATGTCAATTTTAAATGAGAACTGTTCAAGAAGAACCTATAGTTCATGTGGGCTGAAGAGGTATTTGGGGTCCAGAGAGAATGACATCTCCCATACCAAGTTGAGGGAGCCTGAATAGAAATCAGAAGTCCAAAAAAGATATTTGGAACTTGGACATGGGAAGTAAGTCATATAAGATCAAGCTCACATTTTTTGTATTAACAAGTTTGTGTTAATAATTTGTAAATTATTACTGTCTCTTTAACTGATATTATAGCCGTGTTAGTGAAGGAGTGGTACGTGATACAGGCAGGAATTTGAACCAACATGTTTCATCTGAGCTCCAGTTCTGGCTCCTCTTCTGCCATGACAGAAATGGGGCTGGATGGTTCCAGTTCAGACCAGTAAAGCTTACTTAACTGAGTTGGCCACCTTGGACTGTTTTGAACTAGTCTATACTGGAAAATATACAGAAATGCAAGGAGCAGGATGACATGGTGCTCTGGATAAGAAGGAATGGGCTTCTCAGGTAGCCATGAGAGGATGGACAGAGGCACTGGTGATGATGTGGACTGGCACACCCTCACTGGGGCAATTGCTCCCCGTGCGCACAGGGCACACCGGTTACCAAGGGAGGGCACAGCAACCTTTCATTCCCATCCACCGTTTGTGATGACACATATCCATCAGACCATAACTCTGTATGAAAGAACAAACCCTGTGAACATTCAACCTGGAGTAGTTCAACCAGATCCCATTTACAAGAACATTGGACATGTGAAGGACTTTCTCATGGATGCAAGAAAATTGCAGATCCTGACTCCTCTGTGGGAGTCCACCTCCAGCTCTTTCAGTACTTGACCAAGCTGGCGTGCTGTAGCACCCAACATTTGCTGTCACAGTTACAAGCAACCTGTGTGTTACACCCTGGTTTCTGTGCAGAGATCAACCTCTGGGAAACAAAATGTCACCATGATACCAAGTATGAAAGAAGATTCAAAAAAAAAGTCTATTCAAGATGTAAAAGCAGTTGCCACTCAAACAACAGGCTACGCTTCTCTAGATCATTTTCTACTGGCCACCGTGCCAGCATTTTAAATTCAAATCTCAACCCAAATAAATAATGTGGGTTTTTAAATTTTATTTTATTATATTTAATCTTGGGTTTCCTAATTATCTTTTAAGAGCTGTTAGAAGAAAGGCTTACAAACCTTAAAATGAGATCTCACTAGATGGAGTGATTCTTACCTAGAAACGAAACGCAGACTTTACAGAAAGTATGAAACTGGAACTTGCTGGCAGCTTCCAGTAGGGTTTTTGCATTGGCTGAATCTATGATCAAAGAACCTGTATAAACAAACTCCAGGAGTAATTCCAGGACATCCGCAGTGAGGTTGGACATGGCCAATTCCAGCTTCTCCCCGCTTCTGCTACTGTCTCGTGGTGACCTGGTAACAGCAGACAATTAAATTACGGACATTACACCATCCCCATTTTGTTGGCATTTATTGATTAGTGAGGGCTAGAAAATCGCTTTGCACCTCATTACATTTCTCCGTTTTTTTTTGTTTACGGAACTGAAGAATATGAATTTTAAAATAACTGAACTTAAAAACTTTAACTGGATCTGAAAGAGAAGAGTCTTAAAGCAAGTCTTACGAAAAATCTGTTTATTGCTACTCTGCATTTTCATGCAAAAACAGTTGCAAAAGAAAAGGAAAGGAAAAGAAAGAAAGAAAGAAAAAGAAAAACAAATGAGCCAACATCAATGAAAATGAAGAACAGGATTAGCTTTCAAAGGGAAACAATACATTTTAACATCTTGGTTAAGATCTCATCTTCTGTGCATAATATAACTGTTAAGGAAAAACCACTCCAATTTCAAGAGAAAAGGTCATCTACTTTTTCAGGAA
This sequence comes from Platalea leucorodia, assembly GCF_965183815.1. Classification (NCBI taxonomy): domain Eukaryota; kingdom Metazoa; phylum Chordata; class Aves; order Pelecaniformes; family Threskiornithidae; genus Platalea; species Platalea leucorodia. The sequence continues at coordinate 119,867,973 of NC_138825.1, read as the reverse complement.
TCCAGCACTGGAATAATTTTAAATGTCATGTGCATTTAAGGATACATTTAAAGACCTTTTCATAAAAAATAACAATAATAAATATTAATTTCTGTTTAGCTTGAACTTCTCAGTATGTTATATTGAAGTACAGATATGATAGATATGCTACGCATATACAGATGGTCATGTAAAATATATATATATGCTTACTCTAAAAATCTATTGTTCCCTTTTAGGCACTAAAAAAAGGAAGCCCTTCATGGCAATTGCTTTGAAAACTGAATACAAGACAAGATAGACAGACAAAATGGTTAGAGCAAAGAAGGGAGAGGGGGGAAAACAACAACCAGCTCTGCCACAGGAAGCCAGCAGCCATCCTCTAGGAGTTTCATGACTGTGGCCTACGGTTTTTCCTGCATGAAGTGCTGAACAATTTGGGGATCAAAGTATCTCCTGCATTTGAAGTGTGGATTAGTGCTTGTGAAATTATTGGACAAAAAGAAAATTATACTGAATTAAAGTAAGGGCCCAGTTCTTAATGCATGGTTGGCTGATGTGTCTGCAACACTAAAGACAGGTTACACCTGAAAGACAAAAGTGATAATAAATTTGGTAACATCAAGGAGGGGAGGGGAAATCTGTTGGAGTAAGAAAATAAACTCTTTTAATGGTTAGGACCATCCAGCACCTTCTCAAAGAAACATGAACTTCTCCTAGGCACTGGACAGTCAACGTCTGCTCGCTCCAATTCTGCTAGAGTACTTGCAAAAGCCATTGCACGATTGACACAAAACCGGCATACGATGCTGCGTGACTTACATGGACTGGCCAAAGCGTCACTATTCACAGGCAACGCCAGCTTTAAGCATGAGCAAGAGCACTACCAACCTCTTGGATTCACAAAGCTGCCTAGAAAGCTGATGGTCAGACCTCTACTACCATAATGGAGAAAAAGTAAACAACATAACAGGTTCAGTTTTGTTCCTTCATAAACCAACATGACACCCCACCCCACCCACCCCAATGCCCCTAAAATATTTGGGGAAATGCTTAAAATTTGCACTGGATGCTTTGTTGCTGGTCTTCCATTGACTAGCCCAAGTCAAGGGCACAGCTTTAATTTATATGAATCTTTGGAGGATCAAAGCTTTAAAGAGGTTTCATTTTTCTACTGAAAGTACTTAGATGGTGTCCACTATCAGAACGGAGATGCAGCTAGCAGTCCTTCATTTCATATCCTTCTCTAAGGTAGTGAACAACAGTTGCTCCCATTCACAAAAGGAAACTGAGGCACAAGGAGACAAATACCCTTGCCTATGATCATAGAGAAAGTCAGGGGCAAAGCAAGGGACTAAACCCCATTTTTTAGTCTAAATATTGGACTGTCCCTTTGCATGGGAATACCGGTGGGTTAGATCCTATTCCACAAGCAGATGGGTAAGAATACATACTGATCACGATACCTGTGGTCCCTCTCCATGCACAGATGTGTACGCTACCCTGAATCCTTATGCTTTATCACACCACAATATTCTTTCTGAACTCTTGCATATGGATTCAATTTTGCACTCAAGGCAGAAAACCTCAGGTGTCAAACAGAAGAGTTGCCATTTCCTAGATCCTCAAGAGGATGTCACAAAATGTTATTTTTTTTTTCTTTCTCACACTCACATAGCAATAACATTCCCCACATCTGATTTATCTCCAGTTGTGCACACATCCGGTGCTGCACCCTGGGCTATCAAAATGCCTCCTGGTACCGATGTAATTCTTGCTGAATTGTTTCCAGAAGCGGTTTGTACCTGACAGCGAGTTCATATTCACGTGGGCTGGTTAATAAGGACATTGTCTAAAATTTAAGTGAGATTTGGAGGTACGCAGCAAGCGACAGAATCAGGCTCTTTGCACTGTGGGAAGCCCCACCGTAAGCAATTATTTATTTAACGCCACTAATTGCACTGTGCTGGCGATGGCTGCGGGATTGACTGCGCGGGACCCGGCAGGAATCGCACGCTCTCTCCCAGCGCAGAGACGAGGAGGCAGAAAGAGAAGGATGACGTGACACCAGTGTCAGCGCAGACATACCCATGTTAGCAACAACTGCAAGCTGCTATTTTTCAGAATAATTAAGTAATAATCTCTTTTACTTTGTAATACACCAAGCAATAAACTGCTGCTGCAATTGATTAAACGCCAAAGAAAAGCTAAGGTGTTTAATCAATCACTAGAGCCACTTACGGCAAATATAATACAAAGCTACAGAGATTATTGATATTACACAATGAGCCAGAAATGGGAAAGAAAATTATCCCTATTCCTTCCTCTGAGATGCCTTGAATGTGTTGTGCTGCTTTGCTTGTGCTTTCTAAGCAATGAACACTTTGGCTTCACGTTTAGCTGGACCAAATACTGAGCCAAAGGGAAATTTCAGCTACCCTGGTTTCCATGCTGGGGATCTGGCTTGGTACGGGCTGAAGAATGGACGGGGAATTGGCTGGAGCAAGTCCTAACGGATCAAAAGTGAGTTTTTGAAGGACTGGAAAAAAATAATGTGGGGACACAGACTGATGTGACTGAAGTGGAAGATGCAGGGACAAATTTCCATAAATTTCTTCTCTGAAATTATTGCAGTGAATCAGGTTGTGGCATCCCCCTCCAAGCCTGACTAAAGCTTTCTGTGTTCCTTCTTTTCACATGTATTAAAATACGAATACGCTCTGCGAGGTTATACTTCGTATATTTGGGATGGAGTCTTCTCTCAGCTACTCTAGGGGAACGGCAATGAAGTGGCTAAAGCAGTATTACAAGAACAGAATTTAGTCCTGTAAATGCATATGCAGTGGACTGGGGAAAATCTGTACGAATGTATACAGCTGTGCCCCAAATAGCTCATCCTGTATCACATCAGGAGGAGTTTTGTCGGTGGCATTGGTAGATGCAAACATTTAGAAAAGTGGTCTCAGAAAAGCAGTGACTTCTCACCTTAAGAGCTGGGAAAAGATACAGCTCTAGCTGGTTCCCCTACTCCTGGCACAAACGCGGGGTATTTTGGGAATGGAGAGCCTGCCTGCTTCATCTTTCAGTCTCACTTGAAGCCAGGCAATGTACACTTATCGTCCGTGGACATCATTAAATGTGGCACATTCTGTTATTTGCCCTGCGAACTCTAAAGTTTAAACAGAATGATGTCATTTTATTGGCCTTGTAATCATTGCTCATATTATAAAGGTCACACATTTCACATTGTGGCAGAAAATCAATAGCTCTCCCAACAGCCTCTGGGGGAAAAAGTTTTGCTTCTGAAGAATAATATATAATAAACAATTTTAGTCCTTACTTTATCATGGCTGAAATCTTGGGGAATAGCTGCAGTAAAAATCTGGCAAAGGCTGATATATAAACTCATTAAAATCAGGAAGTGATTTAGAACAGGACTTTTTAAAAGATTTATCTTGACCTAAACAGCAAAGAGGTTTGTTTAGGTCTACATTTAAACAAGCTCCAAGAGCTCTTTAACAGCTTAATTTTATGGTAGCTGTTGGGGAATTCTTTCAGATTTACAAGTCCTGTATTTCTCCAGCAAGGTGATAGACCTGAGCAACGTGCAAGCAGAACTGAACCCGCAGATAAGCAGAAGCACAGAGACGCTCTGAACGGGTAAGGGGGAGTTACTGAAAAATATTTTGTATTGTCTGGAATAATTAGGTCTAACAAAATAAAGCCAAGGTCTTTGAACATACTCTGGCTACTTATCCTTCAACTTAATTACTTAAACTAGAGAAGACAAAGGCAGGGGGAACCTTTTAAAGTAAAAGATGGCTTGACTATGCTCTCCAATAACAAATCAAAATCGGTGTCCCTTTCTGTTAACTAAGATACAGAAAAGAGCTAAAGTGTTTAAATACTGATAGCAGGAAAAATAGCCCTAAAACCTCATCTGCAAGATTAGGAATGGATCTGACAAAAGAAGAAGCAGAGAACTTTACGTTTTTGGTATTCATTTGTCCTTGAAAATCATTTCCATACATGTAATACACACAGAGAAGAATCAGCACTAGTGTTTTCACGCTTAATAGCAATGCAACCGAGTTTTCTCTATCTTGAATTACAAATATATGTATATCTATGCATTTTCCCTGTATTATTCATATCAACACATTTACTTAACAGAACTTCTGTGAGATTCAGTTCAAAACATTTAATAGTGAGATGCCTTGATTTGCAAAGCCACATTTAGAGTCTGGCTAAAGTAGCTGTGTAAGTGAAACACCGCTAGTGCATCAATTTGTCAATTTATGGACAGCGCTACCGCCTCTGATTCAGGCTTCCCTCATGGTTTGGATATGCTGCCTTTAACCGGCTTGCAACATTATTTTGACTGACTAATGGTTTGGCTACAGCCTCACTCAATTTTAGATCAAATACAAAAAGCTACCTATACCCGGTACAGATGCCAGCCAACTCTCTGTTTACAAGCTATAGTCACAAAGTCAAAACAAATTCTGGATGTTCAAAATGGAGCCATCTGCACAGAATAAACATGAAAAATGTGAAACATTTTATGTAAATGTACATTACTGCCTAGGAACAGTTGGTTCAGCTTCCTCCCAGGCTGCCTGGTTGGGAACAGGAGGACTGACAGAGTTTGTGACACCTATTTACATTCGAAGCCATATGACTCACTGTGCCGTAGACTCAAAGGTATGACGTATATTTAAGCTCTGTGCTCCAAAAGGGCACTGAAATAAATGATTATCTTTTAAAAAAAAGACCCATTCAGAATTATCATTTGTGATCTTTCCCCAGACACGTGAGACTTGGTGTGCGTCTTTTTCTTTCTGCCTCTCCAAGGTCCATCACTTCTGCCTGTGAACAAAGAGCCTGCTGCCATTCCCGGCTTCTCCCAACAGGAGACAACGGCAAAGAGCTAGCTCCATAATATAGCCTCATTTTTGTTCATATTACACTCAGAACTTATTTTTAACAAATAGGAAATCAGACTGATTCTGGTAGTGTAATTAAAAAAAAATTGCTATCTTTGACTATCTATTGCTCAGGATCTCACACAACGCAGGAATTTGAATATCCTCCACTAAAACCCCATTTGAGCTAATGGGAGGCTACGGGATTGCCGGCACGCAGGTGGGAGCTCCAGCTCCACCCTGGCCTGAGGCACCTGGAGCCTGTGTTTTGGGGCTTGTCCCTCCCCGCATGGGCCACAGCGACAGCCTGTCCCACCGGCCAGCTGCCTCCTGGCCTCTTCACCTCGCGCCTTCCCACGATCTGCCCCAGCAGCTCGACATGCTGATCTTGCTGGCTGGCTTTCATAATCAGGAACATAAATGTTTACCCTACATTAATTGTGTTCCCAGTCCACTAGAGCAAAATGTTTGCTACCAAGATTGATAGGACAAAAAAAAAAAAAAATCAAATTAAATTGCTTTGTTCCCTGGACAGTGTTTTGGTCTCCAGAAAACAGGAAATCCAACATTTTTATGTCAGATGAAGCACTTAAATGAAGAGAAGCTACTTCTTTTTATCTCTGTCAAATTATTTTGATTACCAAAGAAAGGACTCCAGACTGGGATAGGCAGCTTCTCATGAGGCTTAAGAATCTGTTAGCTATGTGCTCATTAAAAACTCCTGTTCAAGTCTATACAATTTAGACTGAACATCTTGTTTACTGTGGAACATAATCCTTCAAGCATTGAAACTCCAGGCAAAGAAGAGAGTACAATGTTGCTGCATCTTAACTGTCCACTGCTTGACTTCTCATCATCTTCAGAGTTATTAAGGGTTCAAAACCCACATGTCTATTTATCTTGGGAGAAGCAACAAAGAAACTTCGTTATATTATAGCCAACCTTCAGCTCTGAACAGAACAGACACAACACTCTACATGGAAAGCTGTATTTCATATCGAAGAGCTTGATTTATCATAATTACATGCTCATGAGATATAAAAGCATAGATGCCCAAACATACCAACATACATTTCCATGACACACGCACCAAGATGCATGTGCATACGGAGGTAACAGGTTATTTACTGAGTTATTCAAGTTTACGCAGCTGCAAGGTAATCAGTCATGTAAATGATGACAGGAAGGGACATTTATAGAGCAACATCATTGCAATATGTATGTCATAAGGCACTGAATGTTCTATTAAATAGGATTTAAAAAAAAATAAATTACACCCTAGCATTGCTTCTCCTTTGGAATTATTTTATCAGCTCAAAATGTATTAACTTGCAAATCTCTGCCTTCGTTATACTATCTTGTAGATAAATATTATCTTTGAGCCTCAGCCACTATCCATCTGTCTCATGAGAGACGAAAACATATACTGTAATGGTGCTATTGTATGATTACGATAAAGAACTAGTAAAATCACAAGATTAAATAAATTACATTGTTTAAACACAGGCTTGCAAATTTGTCATGAAAATTTACCTGACCAACAAATTCATTTGCTCACTTTTTACCAGGGTGTTGATACAAATAATGTTCCTTGTTCCAGGCAAACAAAATTTGGCAAGACTAGTGTAACTTATTAGGGTCAAACGCTGCCAGTTTGCACCTGCTCTATCAGAAGAAAATCAGGAAAATTAATGGCTGTGAGCTCAGGCATGCACTAGCAGCTCCTGCTAATTCACCATCACAGAAATGATCATTACAAACCAAGACGAGCAACGGGATTAACAGCAAATGCTTTTGTTCACGGCCAACATGGCCAGAATAAAATAAAACAAACAAAAGAGCCACCTCTCCTATGTACCCTTAATGCTATTCACCGACGGAACCCAATCTAATTGCTCGGTCAAGACTGTTTCTAAAGGCGTGGGATCAATGGCAGCCTGTAACGCTATAGTGTCGGAGATCACAGGCGGAGGCACAAATCTGCCTCCCTGCTGAGATTTAAGAAAGAAGATGACGAGTTTGAAGATGCTGGCTTAAACAACTAGCAAGTGAATGAAGAAGTGAATAGCGAGTGCCCTTGGAAGAACAGCATTTCATGACCTAGACTTTTGCTAGGGACTGAGAATAAACTGAATCTCAGAAGGTACTCGTGGAGAAGGAAAGAAACTGGGCCAACTTATTAACAGCACAAGATCTAACTTGCTTGCAAGCATCTCTGGCAGCCTAATTCAGCAAATATGTGGCAAAATAGCCTGGGGTGAGAGCTACTATTTGTTAAAGGTAAATACAAGATGCAAGCAGGTTTTGGTGGATTATATGGGAATAAGATTAAAAATAAAATGACAGAACAAAAAATTTATTCTCATCAAACTTAAAGCTCACCCCCTTAACCAACTCCTGTCTGATTTGTTTTAATGATATTTATTACACCATCAAAAACCAGCTTAGCAGAGAGCTGGCATTATGCAGCTAATAAATCTGTTTCTTAGGAATGTGGTGAAATTTATACAAGTAATTATCTAGGTAAGTCTATCCAAGGCTCTTTCTCATCATTGCAATGTCTAGAGGGAAAACAATCATAAAATAATGATAACCACAATTATTATTTATTACTACTACTATGATTATGGTAGTGCCCAAAGATCCCAATCAGCATTTCAGTAATTAGAATTAATTCTGTCAGGCACTGGTTCTTTCTCACTCAGCTACAGGGTGTTGCTAGTGCTTTTCTGTGGTATACGTGGAGCCAGCCTGTGCTCTGGACATCAATGAAAGGTAATATATTGCATCACCTATGGCCACCGTATACGTGGGAAAGGGCAGGTAGCTCTTCTCACCCCGTCAACCCCTGCCCACGCCACCCTGCAGAACTGCTCCAAGTATTTCAGTCACCGAAGCTTAGTGCTATGCAAACAAAAAGAGGGGATCGTGATCTGGTATGATCATAACCTGGTCATGTTAATTCAAATTCATTATCCCAATCCAGCAGTGGCTAATCCTTGATGATTTAAATGAAAGGTAGTGAACTGCTGATCCCTGGAGCTACCTGTGAGCGCACTGGAGTCAGAGGTTTGATTACCCTCGTTTTAGGACAAGACTGGCTTTTGGAAGTGGCCCAAAAATGACAGCTTTCAAGAACATGGCTCCAGTTTCTATGCCGTGGAAGTTTTTTTCATTGTCTTTGATCCATTTTGCTTGAACTGCACCTCGTTAGATAACTTCCTTTTCACCCCTAAATCTCAACACAGTCAAGCCTAGACAGGGCTGTGAGATGTAAGTAAATATAGGTAGGTCACCCGCACCGGCATCTTATGAGTGGTTGTATGACAGCTGCAGGGCTTGCAGATAGGTCCAGCCAGAGCAGGAGAGGTGATTAGTCTGTCATTCCTTGGATAAGATTTGCAGGATCTGTAGTTGTGTCTAGAAATTATGTGAGCAAGAAGCCCAAACTGCAGTAAATAGAGATGCTGTCAATGAGGGAGAGGAGCGAGAGGTTAAGTGATTCCGCTTGGTGCCTCTGCAAGCTGCAGCCATTGCAAGGCAGAAGCTTAATTTCTGTGCTGCACCTTGAGGCTTGAAAAGGAGCTCTTCTGTCCTCCTTGCCACGGTTTCTCTTCAGAGCAGGGCACATCGATCTGTCCCTCCTTTCAGAGCAGCATCCAGCCCAAGCCACTCACCCTCCTAACCCGTGGCCATGCTCGCCAGGCTGGAAATAGTCGGGCTGTGACGCCTGCTACGGGTTTTGTGGCAGTTCCTTAGCCTAGCAGCCCAGCAACACCACTGAATATTTGTAAGCTGCAATTCATTTATGTAGAAGACCATACATTTTTGCGTGATGAAAACATGTTTTCCAAGGCCTGGCAGCTGCAAAATTTGAAACCCAGCAGGCAGCTCCGACAGGCAGGCGGGACTGCGGCTGCTCGGCCAGGCAGAGCAAGCGAAGCGCGCTCACGGAAAGGGGCCACCGAAAGCAGAAAGCTGTTTCCCATGCCAGGATTCTGCACCCAACACACAGCAATTACAAGTTTAAGAGAAAAATGTCGTCCATAGTGTAATTTACACCTGCACCCCGGCAGTAAAGGGTAAAGAATATTTTATACGCCCATCCAACCTCCCATTCTCACAGACTCCTTTAAACGGTTTAACAGAAACCACTGGCGCTGCCTGTCTAGGCACAATATGCCTCTCCTGGCACCTGAAACAAACATCATATTTTTAACTCCCTCTTTCTCTGTTTTTAAAGAAATGTTACAGTTTGTCTCCACATTCATTCTGTTCTACAATGGAGCTGAAGCATGCAGATGTAGAAATGCTGCCTGCTCCTCTCCCAGAGTTAAAAGCAAGGCTCTTAATAAGCAGGAAAACACGAAGGGGTCACTAAGAGTAGATTTTTCTTTCATCTGCTATTTCTCATTTTGGGCTTTTTACAACGTAAACACAAACCAGACAGTCTGTTTTCCAGACACCTAAATGCTTTTGCAGTTTTGTCAGACTGTTTCAGATGGATAGTGGCAGGTTTCTCTGTCTTGCATCCAAATGTGGCCTTTCTACACAACGGTGTAAAATGCAGAATGACATCTCTGGCTTCAGTGTAGGTGTAAAGCAAAACGAATTTGGTCCTCTCAACCTAAATGCTTTACTTCTCCTGCCTTCCTGCCCTGCCTTCTAGCCCTAAGAGAGTATATACAGCCTTATTTTAGAAAAAAATAATAAAAAAAAAAAATCTGAACGCTTGCAAAAAGAGGCAACATATTGTGGAAAAGCAATTTGGCCATGAAGTCACCGGCTCTGCTCCTTAGGAAAAGAAGGATGAACATAGCATTGCCAGATTACACTGCATCAAAAATGCTTGCTTCTTGTGACCGACTCTCTTTGTATATGTGACTTACTGCCCTGTGCTAGTGAAATCAGGCAGCCAGGATGATTCTGAGATTAGGAAGCATCATTAAAATCAAATCTTTAAAAAATAAAGCTTGTAGGACAGGATTTGTGTATCTTTAGTAACTGACCACAGAGAAATAAAACTAAAGTCTGCTTATAAAAGCCAGCATTTTGGCCAAGAAGAGACTTTTATGTCAAGTGCTTCCTATTATTACTGTCATATTTGGTAGAGATTCTAGCCCTTTGGGTTGGATTAAGAAGAAGAAAGCAGCAAATTAAAATGTTCCGGTGAAACTCTCTTTGTTACAGAAATATCAGACATTCCATTTATCCAGCAGCTGAATTTGTCTATCCCAAACGCAGCTGGAAAAAAATGATGCCTCTTCATGGGATTTTCTGTCCCTTCCTTCCTTCCAGAACACACACACATCTTCCACCATTTCTTCTAGGGCAGATGATACAAAGACACAGAGCTCATTTCCCTCCTCCCCCAAAGCAAGGAGCTGTAGCTACAAGATTGGCTTAAATAAGAAAATCTGTGCTCTGAGAGAGGGGCATTTTAGACACGGGGGTTTTGATGGATCCTGATCTAATCCTGTCTTTCTGTGTACATATATAAGCATATGTATGTGACATTCAGACAAAAACTAGTTTCAGGAAGGAATCATTCATGTACTTTTAGCCAGCTACGATTCAGGTGTCTAATCAGAGCTGGGTGACTAGCCTTTCTCCGTGGGCAATGAAAAATGAGCACTTCCAGAAGGCAATTCACGTTATTTATCATAAAGTGGGATGAATCACCCTACGGACATTCCTGTCTTTCCTGACAACTGCAAAGGAAGCCTAGATAACCAGCTTAGGCTGGATCCCTGAAGGAAGCAATGTAACACCCATCCTAAGTTTAGAGTCTAAGCAAATCACCTTGGCTCTCTCTTTATTAGTAGTAAAGAGGGATGGCCTCCTCCTTCATCTTGTATCTTAGACACCTATTTTATGGTGAGAGGACTTGCCTCCTGGAGAGGTCTGCCTCCCTCTCTGTAGACTACAGCAGCAGTCTAGAAGGCGAGGTTAGACTAAATATGCCTTAGATGCCAACCTTGGGCCTAAATGTTGGTTGACTAACAGCAAGAGACAAGCACCTCTCATTGCTCCAGAGGGATCTCCCACCTGTCTGCACATAGATACCTGAATTAGGAGAAAAGGCTCCTTCTGGAAGCCTTCAAGGTGCTTCTCTTCATTGCCTGTACCATAAATTAGGCCCTTGCTTTGGGAAGGCTGATTTCTTAAGTACCTAAAATATAGGTACAAATTAGAGGCCAAAGTCAGGCAGACTGGTAGCAACTGTGGTTGGTGGAGCACTCAAAATACATAAGATGGTATTTAGAGGACAGATCCCTATTCCAGCTGCTATTTATCATCCATTTTCTCCTGAAGTCCTATACTGCAGTAATCTTGTATGGGTCACAGTTTGAAGAAGCTGACTAACCACATGATTTCCCTAAGCGCAGATAAAGTACATCAACTCTTCTATACGCTCTGTGCCTGAAGGAGCAAGCAGTAAGGCCAGGTACTCAACCCCATACCTGTCACAAAGGAGGCTTGAATATTCACCACAAAAAAAAGAATATACTTTAAAGGGGATTTTATGAAGAGAACTTAAGGAAACCTAGCACTCCCCAAGTATGTTTAAGATTGTATAAAATTGTTCCCGAGGTTGTTAGCGATAGCCCCACAGCCCCTGAGGTTACTGCAACATGTCCAACCGCGGGACCAGCCTTGGGCATGCACCTGTCTTCCCACATCCCCATCCCTCCCCTGCACCTCACTCCCTCCCTCGGGGGTACAGTGAAGTGGAACAGACGTCAGGAACATTTCACACCCGCTCTTCCTAATACACCTAATCCTTTTCAGATGAAAAGGATTTCAGTCCTTTCACTGAAAAGGACTAAGAGTGGTTTTTATGGTCAGCTGCTGTTGGGAGGGAGATGAATGTCGAGTCTTGGCTTAGGCTTGAGTGCTGCGCAGCTCCTGACGGGGACTGGTCAACCTGTTTCCAACAGCACAGTGCTTGGTACGGTGCTGAGCTTAGGCTCAGGACTGAGCTGATCCAACCTCAGAAGGGCCATGCTCATATATTTAGAAGATAAATCACATGGAACAACAACTTTTCTGGACGAGGACCAGAATGCTCAGCACATTGCAGGATTAACCATTTTCTGAGAAACTACGGTTGTCTCAAAGTGCTCTCTCATTACCAAATTTGTTTCATAAATAATAAATAACTTTAGAATTGTTTTGGTCAATCAAACCTGGTTATCATCTTTTCACTACAGTGCAATAAAAACAACATATTTTTTTCCCTGCTGTGACTAACTCTCATCAAATAGCTGTCCTCAAAACGAGCAAAAACTCTAGTTGTTATGCTTTTTGTCTGTATTTTGGTTTTTTTGGTTTTTGTTTCTTTTTTTTGAGGAAGGGATAATTGATCTTATTTGGTTTTGAACATCTCAGTTTTATTCTTCTGAGACACTACTTGCTATTCTGCCATCAGATACCAACTCCAGCACACAGTGGAATCAATGGCAGAACATGAGGTTAACAATAACTAGCCTGTGGCAAAGAACAGCTGAAGTAAATACTCTGAAAGATACTCTTTCTGCATGTTTATATAGATGCACAGAGCACCTTCATGAATAGATCATCTTCTCATTGACATTTCTGGTGACCTATTGGTGCCTTCAGTTGGAACAGCATTAGAGTGTAACCCTAGCATGAAATGATTGAAATGGCCTTTATATTATACTTAACATAAAGAGATTCCTTTATTCTTCAAGAAAAACTGCCATTTCTTGTTTTGATTTCGGTAATAATACAAAGATAAAAATCACATAAAGCTTAAAGTACCATCTCAAAGGAGATGCTAACAGGAGAGGATTCTAGACATGTTGCATTTATAAACATACTGACTCTGTGAACTGTAATGATTTTGTATTATTAAGGGCATGATCCTACAAAACAGTGAGTACCTCTTTCAACTTGAGTCCTTGACTTTCATTGACTTCATGGGGTTTCTAAAAGGACTAGGCTTTCCTCTGCAAGTATCCTCAAAAAAGCAAGTCTTTAGAAATTCCACCCCATAGCCCTGAGTATATTGTCTCACAAAGACACATTTGCTCAGTTTACAGGTGAATATTTGTTTTTCTCACCTGACAGTTTTGCAAACTCAACTAGACATCAAGCTGGATTTTTCCCTATTCAAGCATCATCATCAGTAATAAAGGTATTTTTGCCTTGGATACACCTGTGCAACTCCATTAGCCTTCATCAAGGTTACATGTATGCAACTGAGGTTATATATGGAAGACAACTGGGATGGAGAGACCTGACTGTGGACACAAATCGACCTCTGGAATATTTATTGCTGCTGATGATGTGAAAGAAGGCAAAAAGTGGTGAGGTTGGCAAATGGGCTTAACCTTTCACTATTTTTTTCTTATAACACATGTGAGCCTTATGCAAGCAGCTGAAAGACAAATGCTGAAATCTATGGTTCTGCTTTCATAGTCTGTTTTCAGAGCATTTAGAAAGGTTTGTGGGGTTTTTTTTGTTGTTGTTGTTTTAAATGAGTTCATATCAGAGCAGTGTTCAGTCTAAAGTATATCTCCATTTGATAACTAAATAATAAAGCAGCAACATTCCTCAGTGTGCTTCTAGAAATAGATGCTGCCTGGTGACTTCTGCACACAAGCAGATGTCTTCGCAGCAAAATCCAAATGACAGTCTTTGGCCAGTCGGTTATTGGATTTCTGTAAGTTGATTCTAAGATTTTCTTTCCCTATAGACTCTACTCCTTATCACCCTAAAAAGCATATACTGTAGCCTTAACAATTAAATGATAATGAGCAGACAGAATAGAAAGGAGAGGAGAGATCTGGCATAGCTACAGCTAGCAATCATTAGATTTACAGAGGGGAAAAGACATGCTTCCTAGGCCAACATATTTTTTATGAATAATTGATAAGGCAGTCAGCACAGTTATATCATAGAAATGTAATATATATCCATAATTATAAAACCAGCTTTGTGCAAAAGGACATAATACACTGAAAGGAGATACCAGCCAATATGCCATCCTGAAATAAAATACAGTCACTATTGTGTTAGTTGGCAAAATTTAAATACAGGATTTGAAGCAAGCAAAATGTTCTTTAATCCCATTTTTTAGCACAGTCCAGGCTCAGTCTGCTCAGGAAAATACTGCAAGGCAAAATCAGCAGCTGCATTAATTTGCTGATGATTGAGAGAAAAATGAAAGTTATCCTCATGGTTTTTTTCTCCCTGCTTGCTACTCTAACTTACTAATAATACGAGAGTACCAATTTATTCCTATGCGAGTATATGAAGCATACAAATTGAAAAATCAATGTAATGGAAAAAAAAGATTATCATGCACTGTTTAGAATCAATCAGCTAGAAACAGAGGGGGGAAAATGCGAAGGCGGAGACACGATGTTTAGAAAATGTACATATTGTACCTACCCTAAGCTAGAGTGTTTGTAGGAAAAAACTACCCTTAGTCTAACATGCAGACTGAGCTATATTTTGACCAGAAAATCGTCTTATTTCCAATTTTTTCTAGAGAAATTAATCAATTGTCTTTTCTTCTTTTAAAAGTCCCCAAATAATAAAAATATCAATCCCTTTGCCCATAAAAGCCACACAAAAGCATGTAACAAAGATTTCAGGGTGAAGGGATCATGATACTCAAAATGCTTTATTAGCACGACGTCTCAGCATCGTTCACCAGAACGCTGATGGTCTATTGTAGCCTGAAGGCCAGACTTGTCGTATGCGACAGAGTCCCTTGAAAACATCGACAGCAGTAGTTTTTAGTTGTGGTCTGAGTCACCATTAGCAATTGAGTTTAAAACTTAGATCTCTCAGTGGTGGAACACTTTCTTCGGCCAAAACCGGCCTCTACTGATCAGAAATAATTACACTGTACGAGTCAGATGTGTAACAAATGGGTCTGAGTTTCAGTTTGGAAATACATTCAGAGGAGGTGGAAAGAATGGCTACTGGCTCTGTGACAGGAGATTCAATCTTCATAAACCTGCAAGAGAGGGGAGGAAAAAAAAGCGACACAAATGCGCCCTACAAAAGAACAGAGCAGATCACAGCTGGAAGGAAGGCAAACCTTTTAATCAGGTCCTTGAAATACAAGCTGCAGGAAGCTAGAACATTTTGGTGGACTTCAAACTCTTTGCCTTCAACAATAATTTTCAGGTCTGTAAACTCTTTCGCTCTGCGTTGCTGGTTCAACTCCTTCAACATTTCTGCAGAACAGAGAAGACAGACAGTGCCAGGGTTCCCATTAAGAGTTTTTTATTTTTATTTTTTACTTTTCAATTTTTTTTTTGTAAAGAAGTAGAGAAACAGGAAACAACTGATATTTTTGTTGGTAAGATTGGCTCAACACAGACAGTCAGAAGTTACAAACATAACATATTAAAAAAAGAAAAAGAAAAAGCAGGAACCAGTAGGTCTAAACAACTGAAATATATATACAGAAAAAAAGCAAAAACAATCCTAAATTTGGAAGGGTTAAAAACGAAAACAAAATATTTCAGCATCAGCAAATCAGAAACACAGAGAATGCATTATCACAGAAAAGTTAAAATAATTTGTTATAATAAAAATCAAGAGCTAATGAATTTCTATCCAAATGCAAATAAGTTTTGAACATACTAGAATAATATTAGTAAAAATATGGTATTATGATGCAATATGAACTGGATATGGGTCAAAATAATAAAACCACAAAACCTGCAAAAATAACTCATCCTTAACATAGTAAAAAATGTGTTAAGCCTCTCAGTTAACAGAATAAAATAGTACTTCTAAATAATATATAAATTGCAGTGCATAAAAAATTAGCCAAATTATCAATGCATCTCCAATATACCTCAGCTATACAGACTACAATTGTATATGTTTCAGAATTAGCTTAAAAGCATCCTTATGATAAAAAATAATCTCACGCAGAGAATAAATTACTGCCTTTTATAGCAATTCCCATTTTTTGCACTCCAAGGATTTTTACCATCACAGCATTTTTATTTTTTAGCCTTCAATGGCTTCATTTACAGCAACAATGAACTTTCACACATCATGAAAGAATCGTAATGATTAAAATAACCTATGAAAGTGTTTCCATCCTGCAATAAAGCACCTACCTTGTGTGATGCCTCCTTTTATAAAGCCTATTGGTACTAACAGAAAGAAATAATAGCATGCTATGTCTTCGTGTCTGGATGTGAACTACTAAGCAACCTACATGTTTTATATGCTGGCTGGACTTTTAAGGCTAAGACTTCCCTCCAACTTTGCAGACCGAAGTGGCTATCAAGATGAATAATATACTTTTCACCTGGGCAATAGTCTGGCCGTTCAGAAGCCAGTGATCAAGATGATAAAAGAGCTGATTTTAAATACTAAAGGATTTTGGTTTTATTTTATGTTTGCAATAGGTCAAGGTTCTCATTTTCTCAGTGTAACACCCTGAACACATTCCTCTTCAGACAGATCTGTAAATCAACAACTTTTTTTTACATGGAGTCCCTCCTTACATGAAGTAAAAGGGACCTGAAGAGAGTGTAACTATAACTGCGTCTAAAGCCACTGTCGGGCTTGGGCACTGGGCTGCCGAAGCATCGCCAAAGGGCCTTACGGTGAAATGAAGACCCAAATAATCTTTGTGTTCTCCTGCTTCCCCACTGAAACTCAACAGGAATCATTTCAGCAAAGCACTAGTGGTTAAACAATATGAAAACACGCAAATACACAACTGTTGCATGAAAAGAAATTGAAGGTATCCCAAGCCCCAGCATCTGTGGTGCACATTTTTCAGGCCTAAGTAAATAAATGTCACCTTGCACATTTATGTCTATTTAATGGAAACACAGTAGTGTCTGAAAGGCTAATTATTCTGTGCTGAAATGGGTCAGTGCTCTCCAGAGAGCAAGCAGATCATTAGAGAGGCCACAGAAATAACAGCAGGCTTGTGTCAGATCTATAATAGGGGAAAATAAACCACTCTGTCCTGTGGGTGCTACAGCAGAGACTATTTTTAACAAAGCTAAAGCTAAAGTGCAATGATACATTTCAAGCAAAACTTAAAATGGGATCCAAATGTTCACTCTTCTGCAGGAAAGTTTCAGGCTTTTGGTGGAGGGGCCTAAAGTCTGACTTGACCATGAACACTTCAGGCCTCGGCTAAAGACCAAGGACGCGCTGGGCACAAGGGGTGTTTTACCTGACTTAAAGTGACTGAGGTCTTGGTTTCACAGGAACAGCACCAGGTGCTTTTTTAGTTGCATATTTTTGGAGGCGATTGTGAAGGAAGTATTTTTCCGTCCCTTTTCACATATGAACGACTTTTTTTTCCTGTCTTGGTCCATTTTCCCACTTTCACTTACAGCAACTACATTTTCCTCCTGACCAATTTTCTATCATTTCATGCCTTGAAGATAGCTACTTTTCCCTCTAAACTTTCCAATACTCTCTTATCCCCTGCTTAATTTTGCTTTTGTTTTCTGTCATTCCCCTTTTCAAATTTGCTCAATTACTGTCCTCCATCCCCATTTGCACTTTTGCTACATTCCTATTCAAGATCCTTTTCTCTGTGGCTTTGCAATCTTCCTTGCATAAGCCTTTCAAGACCAGGGCTCCAACCAAGACTAAGTCATACACGTTTAAGATTACACTTACACAAGGGGTCAACCTCCATCTCACCTCATTCCATTTCCTCCTTTTAAAGCTCATGATCAGTTATTCTTAGTGTTCAAAGAGCACAACGGTATGAATAGCAACTGCACAGATGGATCCTGTGCTCCGGGAGAGGAGAAGAGAGGAAACAGAGTTTAGTTGCACTCTGAATGGGCTGGGGAGCCCATTTTTGGAGGTGAGTTCAGGGTAAGCAGGATAGTAAAGACTATCCATGAACTCGTGATTATGGCCAAGATTGCTGAATAACAAGACACGAAGTTCAGCCACTGCAGTGATGCTGTGCTCTCTGCGCTATCTCCAGTATTGTGAGAGCTGGTTTGAGCATCTAAGTCCCCAAATAGCTCTCCCAGGTAATGAGCTGATTACTTGGACTTTACTGAGCACCCTTTAATTACATCCAGTCCTGCAGTTCCTGGGCAGAGTTTGTCTATGCTCTTTACACACTTCACTGTGCTTTATACTGCATGCATTCATTAAGGGATGCAAACCAGGGAACACAGGTCTGGAGCAGCGGTGCAATCTGGCTCATAAAAAAACAGGAATCAGAACAAGCCCTGATCAGAAACTGAAGCTCTTTCTCCTGTAGCCATTGGGAGGCTGTAATTCCCTCCTTGTCCCCCTGACTTGCTGTACTGTCCTCCGCAGAGAGATGACTATGAACAGTCCTGTATTTTTTTTGTAGCTCAGTTTCTGAACTCGAAAGAGAAGAGGCGGGTGGAGGAGAAGGAAGTCAGGAGGCTGCATTGATTCATCGATCTTCCTCGCTGAGGCCCCTTTGTATTACTAAATAACTAGCAGGCATTAGTATTGGACACAAGGTTATATCAGAACGGGCCCTCATTCGCAGAGTATTTGTAATGCTCACACTGTGCTTAGCCAGGCATTAATGATTTATGAGGACTCAGGATGAGTTGCAAAACAAATTTTTTCACCAGGTAATAATGCCTGCCGATGAGTTGTAAAAGGAGAGACAACACAGTGCAGTCCTGGCAATGAAAAATGATCTCAGCTGTCTCCTGTTAGTCCCTCTTCTGGGCTCCTCCTAATTTTCAGCGTTTCCTCCAGCAAATGGAATTTCCTGAAACCTTCAAAAAGGGATGTGCTGGGAATTTCCTAGTGGTTATTTATTCCTCTGGTTTCTTTGTTCTTACAGAGCATTTTCTTTGTTTGCTTTTTTTCTCACTTAATTTTTTTTGTAAAGAGATCCAGGTAAAAGTGCAGTGCAAGGACAGTTAAGGTGCAAGGTTTCAATAGGGTGGGCACTGATGTTCCCTCTCCTTAGTGAATCACAGCCAATGCTCTCGCACCCATAGTGCACGGGATTTTCCCTCCTGCCCCAGGTGCACACACGCATCGGGACTGCAGAAACCAAGCCAGTCCCTTCTGTCTTCTTCATCATTACCGATGCTAAATCGTTCTCAGTCAAAGATGGGTTGGATGTTTTCTTCATAAAGAAGTACACAACAGACACCCCCACGTTCTTCCATAATTACATGAGCCATGTAGCGGTTGAACCTAAAAGGGACTTGACCTGAAACCTGCAACTGAACGTCTCTACGGAGCTTGTGAAAGGAAGCGCTTTCTATCTTGCTATTATCAGCCTTCATATCATAGCTTGGGGGCATTTAAACATAATTATATTGAGAGTCCCAGAGACAATATGGGCCAGAAGGTGTAAGTGACTTTCTTCAGGTCAGGAACAGAGCCAGGAAGAACTCAGAAGCTTTGATTCCTGGTCCCCAGCTCCACCCATCACACTACATTTTCTCCCTCTTAATTAATGGACAAATTACAAATTAAACTGAAGAGCCCATAAGCCTTGGATCAAATGTAGGACCAAGAACAATTGTGTAATTGTGTAGATCAAATAAAGGGAACAAAAATGATATAGTGAATCTTTTTTTTTAAATTACTTATCATCAGAAATAAAAATGAACAAGGAACTTATTCCCCAAGTTTATTTATTCTGTATTTCAAGCACAGTGGAGATTGGATACCCAGTCAAAGATCCTCTCTAATGCATATTCCTGTGGCACAATGGAAGCTCTCAGGTTTCTTTCCACTTTTAATAAAGAACTCTTTACTTAAATTCTAGTAGATAAGGCTTTAAAAGCAGGCAGCAAGAGCTAAAATATAATGAGCTGTGAAATATGGAAGAACGCTTTGTACAAACTGTTTTTTTTTTAAATTTGCTTGGAAAAACTAACCTATTATAAAACTGAAAAGGCTAATTGATGAAACATCACTAATTATTCTTGTGAAGAACATGCAAGAGACCAGTGCTTGCCCAGACAGCCTCATGCTTTCATAATCGGGACAGAAAATGGGGGAAAGTCAAGAAAAGTTAGAGAAGGAAAATCCAATTACTTTCTTGCCTTAATAAGTAAAGAGATTAATTTCCAAGGTTATGCTCTAGTTATGTATAACAAACATTTTAACTATTAAGTGCCAGCACTGCACAGACTCGCTCATTTTGATAGATGGTGGTAGAGAGTGCGTAGCTACAATAAATTAAATTATGAAACAAAAGACCTAGCAGTCGACAAGGAGGTACGAGTGACAGGAAAGTGCATACCATGGTGAGCCTGTCCTCTTGAACCACACAAGTACTCACGATTTTTCACCAATTTTGACAAGTGTCTCTTTCTACACCCACAGACACACAGAGAACCCCAAAACCTGGAGACTGTCACGATAAACTGCTCCATCTACCCTTGCACTGTTGATACGTAGCTTGAAGCAGCTGCCTAGAGAGAGAACAACTAAATGCCTAGTTGCCTCGTTAGGCCAGCCTGATGAAGTTATGCAGACACACTTGGCGTTGCAGTGCCTGATGCTGTTCTCCACTCCCTGGGGCATCTTGACACTGCAGACCAACTACTACTGAACATCATCAAAAATTTTTCACGAGGAGGGTGGTGAAACACTGGAACGGGTTACCCAGAGAGGTGGTAGATGCCCCATCCTTGGAAACATTCAAGGCCAGGCTGGACGGGGCTCTGAGCAACCTGATCCAGTTGAAGATGTCCCTGCCCATTGCAGGGCGGTTGGACTAGATGGCCTTTAAAGGTCACTTCCACCCCAAAGCATTCTATGATTCTATGATCATCCCTTAGGGTCTCCCATGATTATCAGGCGGGGGGTTAGTTATTTCCCAGTTGACAAATACACCATCGGCTATGGCAGCTTCCATGTGGTGTGAAGACAAGCACACACCTCTGGAGAGCAGCTTCCTCCTTGGGACTGAGGACAAGAAATAGGTCCCTTATTCTCTTTTGGCCTGAAATGAGAGAGTAATAGACAAAAAGGGGAATGAGCAAAGCCTTGTGGGAATCATTAACAGATGAGGATGTCTCAGATGCTATCTTGGGATCTTCAGTTTCCTTCCTGGACCCTAAAAATTAAACATCCAGTTATCTGGACTGCCTCTGTAGTCAAATAGAGACAGAAACATGTCTCATGTACAACCCAGCCCCTTCTGACGCTCAGCCAGGTAGGATGCGCTACCATGGGTATCACTCCCCAGGGATTACCAAGGAAGATTAGATAATTAGCTGAGACCAGACACTCAAATTTTTTGCACAGAAGGTGAGAATTAATCTCTTGCAGATAAATACTTTGACTTTTTCCTTTTGGATCTCAATTCCAGTTGAACTTCTTCATCAAGAGCAGAAGGAGATGGGGGCGTAACAAAGCTGGGACTCGCCTATACGAGGATCCTTTATCGCCGAGATGGGGGAGGCAGACAAATGGTGAAACACTCTTGCTCTGTACTGCGAAGTGCCAAGGCTGCTAATGGCTTGCGATGGAGGTGCAAAACACGAGCTGTATGATACTGGTGTGTCCAGCTCTCCTCTCCCAGTCTGTATTGATTACGGAGTTTCCACAGGACGCCATCCTGCTCCAAAGGCATCTGAAAATGCTTGACTGCTTGTGGCCATCTCCTGAACATTTTGCTTTCACAAGCCCTTAAGCCAGATAAAATGAACTGAGAAAAGCTCAATAGTGACTACGGGAGCACTACAGCCCCAAGGCACGGGTTCAGCAAGGCCGTGCCCTACAGAGTCTCTGCTACCCAGCTACACTCCCTACTGAAGAAGCAGCATATGCTGATGGAGAGGTATCACTGCTGGCACGCTTACACCAACCTCAGAACAAAAGGCAACGAGAGTCATCTTCTGCTGGGTTTTGTCAGCACAGCAATGTGAAATGCAAGGTGTGAAGTTGTCATACTCCGAGCTGATACAGCTATGGCAGTAGGACTTTGTAGTGCAGACCAACCTGTCTAGATCTCAGTCTTGTTGACACTGTTATACACCTGTGCTGCTCAAGAAAACAGTAACAGATGCTGGAGAGTGGGAAAATATTTTTAACTCCCGTACTGAACAACACATATGTGGCTGTATATGATAATTCTACTCAAAGGATTGTTGGCAATGAGATGCCCCATTGCGCTAAATAATTTTTCATTGTTCACACAGACAAATTCTTCTCACCTTATTATGATGAGAAAGGATCAACAAAGTCAACTGCACTGATTACTCACTTGCGGAAGACAACTCTATGTGTAAATGGAGCCTTTCTAAATATATTAAAAATTCAGGGAAGTCACAGTATCATGTTTTGAAAACAATTTTCAGGCCATTATTATCACTAGAACTGACATTAAGAGGTACCTCAAAGATGCCCTCACACATTACAGAGTTGATAGTTCCCTATGTTAGGCCGCAGATCTATTTCAACATATTTTCTGACTATATTCAGAGATTAACCACACCCCTCATTTCTAGAAAATCTACTTTAAATGCAACTTTGGAGAGATTTTGGTATCACAGCTATGCATAAATATAATAAAAAAGGGAGTTTGGGGGCTAGAATGCCTTTGCTGCTTTGATTTATAAGGTAAAGTCTTCTATGGTATCCATGCCTGCTAATTTATAATCATACAGGGTTACAAATGCACAGTGAGCGTATGTGACTGGCTTTGAAAATGAACTGCATTTACATTACATATATGGATGCACAGAAAGAATGAGAAAAAATATGGAGACAATCTGATCTCTTTAGTTTTCCAACACAGGCTGTGATCCATGCAAGGGCAAGCAGCCAGACCAAAGGATCCAGCATAAAAATACCCACTGAGATGCTGAGATATAGATGCAGGTTCCTATACAAGGATCTGCTGTTTTGTTTTGTTTTTTTTTTTTTTTTCCCCAGGATTCACCCCTGATTAGATACAAAGTTGGCTGCAGCCTGTTCTATATTGGCCAAGGCAAACAAACCCCAGGGGATCCCAGCAAATTGCCAGCTTGGCCCCCTGTTCCATATATAACATGCCACTATTTCAGTTAGCACTGTAACTTGATTTCCAGGCAGACAATAATTTTCTCTGGAGACAAAATGAGAGAGAGAGACAGACAGAAAGAGAAGGAAAAAAAAATCTGTGAGCGCTGGAAACGCAGAATAGCCCAGATTCAAAGAGAAATTTAGTTCTGATTGTTTTATTTACCAGCAGGCAGCCCTGAATATCAATACACACTTAAGGGAAGGCTAAAATATTTATCACTACGTGATCTGGGATGGATTCAGTATTATCCTAATTGTTTGTAGCAGAAGACTAGCAGACAGCATTTAGACCTTTTTGATCTCTTTATGTAGTGCAAGGCATTAGCTAAACGTTTCCTAGTTTTGAAGGCTTTGAACAAGAAGCACCCATCTGTGAAACCGATAGTGTAATCAACAGGCTCCCCGACACGGCAGCAACAGTCAAACGCTGACCAGTTTTGGTGGTGTAAGAACAAAAGCTGTGAGTCGTGTATTAACAGCAATCAGTCACAGGCGTGCGCATACGTATAGCCGGCAAACAAAACGCTTGCTTTCCAAAATAAGAAAATAAGAAAAGACAGGTTTCTGAAAATAAATCAGTGATGCATCCAGGAGAAATTGCACGTATTATAGTAAAAAAATAATAAATACAACTGTAAGGTATAACACCTGACAATCAAAGACTTCAAAGCACTTAACATACATTAATTAGCAAGGAGTGGGGGGGTTCCTCTGCCCATTTTAAACAAAGGCAGTGCTGCCCAGTTTCAACAGGGGCAGGACTTAATTTTTTCTTAAAATGTACGTAAGTGTAATCAACACAATTCTTTGAAATAAATCCATCTTCACTGACCAGTGGTAACGCACCTATTTTCTAACACTCATATACTGCAGTACATGATGCCTAATGAAAGCAAATAAAACTAACTGAAATCTTTTGCATTGAAATATCACCCATTCAGAAGATATTATACATCATCTAAAAATAATAAAGTACTAAACCTAAGTATTTAGGCCTATACACTCAGTGGATGGCTTAGTACTAGGCATATGTTACGCATGGGGTTAAATGACAGCATCTCTTGGTCCAGTGGGCATCTCAAGGGTAGAGAACTGTTCTTTTGGTACAGATTGTGTCTCTACAGTGAGACCCAGTGATTCGTTACACTGTCAGAATAGACGAGTGTACTCAAATAATGTAAAATAGAAGAATGAAAACACTGCCAGTCAACTCCAGGACCTCCCTCTGGTTATTCTGCAACCTAACAGCTCTTCTTCAATAACTGGTTCCCTGCTCTACAGCTTCAGCAGGTGTTGGTGGCTGCACTCATGTCCACTCACGGTTACAGAGGAAATAATAGTAATAAATGCGAGGCTGTTAACATCCCTCATAATCACAAATGACAACAGGCTTGGAAAAAATGATAAATAAGCTATTTTTTGTGCCCCATGAACTGGGGCATGATTGCAGAGACATCTGGAGGCAGAAAACCTGGCAGTGGTAGCAGGGGAAGGTGGGAGGAGGGAGCAGGAATGAGTGGCTGGGGAGGCAGCTTGGTCTCAGAGAAACAGCCCTCTAACTTCTGTGCGGTTTTTAGCTTCAGGAATACGGTATCACATGTTAAAAAAGCCATAATTTGCATCAGATTTTCTTTGAACATCCCCCTACTTATAACATTTCCAAATCTTGAGATTATACCTGTCCTAAAGATGTGAAAGACTTTATAATTTATTTTTTTCCTTCTTTTATAAGCACCGTAAAGTATTCATAGTTTAACAGTGTTGTAGCTGTTTAGGAAATGTTTTGTAAAATGTCCTCCTCACTTCTGCCTAACTCATGTTTCCCCTTAATAGAGTAAACCTTGATTTTTAAATCTTGATTTTTAAACAAACTTTTTGGAAGGTATTGTTGTTAATATTAAATATTTTTGTATAAATCCTAGCAAAGTGACTTCCATGTTGCATGAATAGTGAATTTGTACAGTATGGCAAGAGAACATGAGCTGTGACTGGCCGATAATGTAAGAAACCATTTAACTGCAAATGTTGTTTATATTCAGAGAGGAACAAGTTATCAGGAAGTGTTTAAGTAGCTGCCTTACCAAACTCAGAATAAAAAAGGAAGACACTTTTAAGAAGTCTGTTGAGATTAAAGGACAAAGATTTATTTAATGAGTATTAAAATTTATGGGCTCTCTAAGAATTAAGCAAGCTTATAAAGACTATTTTGAGAGCTGAATGGCTTTCACATAATGAAGATGGTTGATAAGACTTGGCTAAAACATTTCAAACACAAACGAAAACAAAGGGACACCTCAGAAAACACGGTGATTAAGTCAAAATTTCAACTGTGAAGGCAATATACAAATTTCACAATCATTTCATAATCCGAAAATGCTACTAAGACCAACCCGCAAAGGTGCTGAACCTACGAAAGGATGACAACAGGCAATTTTGAATCTAGACAAGCATGAAAGCAGCATGTTTTTCTCCTTCTGTGTAGTTATGGAAACAGAGAGATATAAACCCCCTCCTAACCGAACAAGGGCTTTTTTCCTCTCTCTGCTCCCATCCGCAACTTTACAGCTGTCACCACAAGTCATCCCGCTCGCTCCTGCAAGCCAGCAGGCAGCAAGCAGGCATCTAAGGCGCGGAGAGAACAAAAGAGGCTGCAATACAGCTTCAGTTCAAATGACAGCCTCACCAGGGCTCCAGCTTGCACCGGGAAGACAAAGTTGTAAAGTTTTAAGAAAGAATTGGAAGCAAATTTCTTTTCTAGAGGTCTTAGCGGGAAATCAAAGATCTATTTTAATTTACGATACTAGCAGCTTCTCTTGCGAATGACCGAAATATCTAGACCAATAGCTCCCCAACAGCAGTTTGCAGGATGACAGGGGTCCATAAAGCCACTTGCACTGTTCTGAAAAGCCATCTACAGAGTGGAATATTAACTGTTTCCAGTTTTGAAGCTGAGCGTTAAAGACAGTGAAATGTACGAAACGTCGAGGGCTGACGTGGATCTTTGAAAGACGCTGTTGAAACCATGCAGTTCTCAAGATGAGACATGTTACAGCTTTAGGTGAACTGAAAATAATGAGATCTAATTTAGACAGAAGATTCTTGATGGGGATTGATTTGTCTGTCTCACAATGAAAATCGGAAACGCGCTGACGTAGATGATGGAGAAACTTTCTTTGGTACACTGGACTTAGGGAAAGTCACATTAGTATTTCCATTGATTCGTTTCTTGGGCTTAAACTAGAATATAATCTAGGGTGTCAAATTTAAAATGGAAATAAATGTCCCTCCGTAAGCTATTTTACTGATCCATGACACACTAAAATAGGGCTTACAACTAATTTGGAGACGAGGGTTGCCTATGAGGTCCTCTCAAAGGGCAGATGCTTTCTTGCAGCCTTACATTCAGTGATGAGATCTCTAAAAAGGAACATACAGAACTGGAAATGAAATAACCACCGTTTATTGTCTGTGGTCTTTTTAATTTTTATTTTGCATTCTTCAGGAACAAAAGAGTTGGTGATTATTTACTTTGTCTCCAGTGGTATTTTGCCCTATGACACAGAGAAAAACCTGGTGTCTCCAACCCGTGTGAGCTGTGTGTCTGAACCGGTTCAGGAGAGATAATTATTATAATTTCGTTTATTATTTCTCATTTCTCTAGACCATTAATTTTCATATATCATATACATATTTATGAAAATTGCGGTACTTCTAATTAACTATATGGTATTAGCAGTTTATATGTACAAATGAACAACCCTGGGAACAAACTCATTAAAAATCTATGGCTAAACTTCAAAGGCTTCAGGATTTCACCTCTCGCATACTTGCCCTCTCCCCGCTCTGGCAGCAGAAGGCTAACATGTATTTAAAAAGAACAAATATCTACCTGTGCAAAAGCTGCCCTTTACATTTCACAGGAAATGTCAATATTTCGAAAGTTGGTTTTGTCTTCCCAAGTCTCTGTGACCCTTTCTGTGGACTGAAGATTTCATGTACAGGGCTATAAAAATGAAAATTTTTCTTAATTTTATTTTTTTCATTTGTATGTACTTTTTTACGTTGCTTAATAAAATGTCATTAATAGTGACAATACGGCACAACTGTCATGTTTCACTGTGCTGATGTCTTTAGGTTAGTTTGGAAGCATTTTTCTAGGTCATTATTTTTAATTAATACAACGAATTAGTATATTTTTATTCAAAATGTCAAACTGTTTTAATCATAACACAAATATGAAACATTGACCTAGAAAATAAGATGTTTCTCTGGTACTAAATAGCAACAACGTAATTAAAAGCATGACATTCTAAAATGAAAATAGAGTATTTGACCATTTTACATCTTAATGAACTACCATATCTACTTGCTATTTAAATTTTATTAAACTGCATAACAAATATAAAATACATTTTGAAACAGCAACATCTCTCGTAACAAATTCTGGAAATATGTACCTTGTTAATGATGGTTAAATGACTTTCCTAATTAGTGTGATTTGGAAAAAAACTCTGAGTGAAATGGTGTCTTAAAGCAAAAAATAGTTTCAAGGACAATTTATTTCAGTGAAGATGCTGTCGATACTACATCAGGCGGTAGTTATTTATCTATAATCAGAGTTTGCTTTAACTCACTTCCGTCTGTGCAGTAACTAGTAGAGTGAAACTGATGCAAAGTCCTCGTCGGCGACGCTACGTGCTTACCAGTTCTAACCAACACACCGGTTTCACTGAGAACAGAATTTGGTTCCCACTACTGTACTGTAAAATAAATACAGTTATACAGACACACACTTGCAAGACCATCAGAGGAGCACTGCTTCTTGATTTCCTGACACTTTTTAATGTTAATTTTCTAGTCAGCTTAACTTATGTCTTGGATTTTATTTCATTTTCCTTTTTTCCTTTTTTCCTTTTACTGCTACATCTTTATTCTTCAACTCCCTCTTGTACACTTCTGATTTTCTCCTAGCAGTATTTTTTTAAAGGTAGTAATATATCATTGAAGAATGTGATTAAGATAATTTGGTGCCTTCGTAAGGACATTAAATTGCTAGACTGAAGTGTAATTTGGGTAGGCTGCAACTTTTTAAAAAAAATACATAATGCTGTAAGTGCAAAATAAAACTGAAGATGAAGCATCAGCTCTGGGGTCCTTATCTGTCAGAACTCTAAGAAATTAAAAAAACCCAGAAGATTTAGATTAAATTTTGCAAAATGCCCAAGTAACATTTGAGCCTGGGACTTAACAGCTCTTGAAAATTTAACCTATCTATAATATGTCATAAAGAAAAACAGTGATTTCTCCTGAAATAATAGGGTCAAACTGATTTTGACTAATCTAAGTGATGTCAAAGGTTAAAAAGATAAAGCTGGAAGGAAAGTACCTACTCTGTAAAACAGCCATTCACCAGAGCTTTAAATTTCTGCTTGTTCTGCAGGGAATAGTCTGCAATGACAACTTCACATAGAAATAAGACATCCCCTTTTGTAGCGCACTATCCAATTTTTGTCTTAATCACACAAATTTTACATCGATTTAACACCAATCTTTAATACTGGTTTAAGTAAAAGAAGTCAGCGTTCAGAACTGGAAGTGCGAACTCTAGCTATTCTTATGGTTTTTTTCCTGTAGTTGATGGACCTAAAAAGTAGCCCAAACCAGTTCTTTCATGGTCTTTACTATTCAATCTATAAATGAGAATAATGAATGTAACACTTTAAAAACAACTGTGAAGTATTGCATAGAGCTTCTAGAAGGGAAAAAGGCATTCAGTAAATGACTCAGTTTGACTCTACTTAAAGAACAATCCTTTTCAAGTCTTTTTTGAAAGCAAAAAGAGAATATGGTTGCTGTACACTCACATTCGGTGGTGCCCCCAAACAATGTCTTCCCTATGCCAAAAATTAGAAAGCCACAAAGACTTCCAGTATGTTGAACTTAAAAAAAGAAGTCCTTTTTTTTTTTTTTTTTAAAAAGATGTAACAAGCCAGCTGCTGTAGATTTGTATGGAATCAACTGTCAAACAAGGCTGCTGACTATATTTTTGGGTTATTTTCTTTTTTTCGTGGAAGAAGAGGGCCAAGTAGACATACAGGCAAAATTCAGAGGAGTGAAGCGAGGAGTAAATCTAGTGAAAAGACATCTTGGAGCAGGATAACCATAAATAAAGCAAGATTGTACAGCAAGAAAATGGAAAAAAAAAAAAAAGAAACAGGAAGGACCTGGAGTTTCAAGGGACTGTGCTAAGCCATAGAAAATGGAAGGTATGTTAAGGGCCAAAGGTAGAGGTCAAGACCATAATGAAAATCTGATACTATTAACTGTGCAAAGCAGGGTCGTTTCAGGACTGTGCCAATGGCAGAAATCAGCCTGCAAATGATCAAAGAGGTTGTTTTATGTCGTGAAAAACACATACTACCTCACATACACATACTAAAAGCGATCCAGGAACATTAATAGCTGTTATGCTGGAGTTAAATCCTCATAGACCAAGCTAGCTCCAAAATAATGCAAGTATAAAACGTTTTACGAAGTTATACAACTTCCTAAGTGACAGGTATGAAGAGAGAAACCCTCTGCTACATTGGACCTTCCTCAAAGAGACTTTTTTCCTCCCATGAAAACAGAATTATAACTATGCAGCTGTGGCAGATGTTAGTATATGAATATTTATATATCCAGAGGATATTTTGGTCTACCTCACGAGGCATGTTAATATTTGAATAGATTAATCAAAGCATTGAGTTCACGAAGCAAACTGCCCCCTCACCTCCTCATAGATGGATGTGGTTCATATTCTGAATGCTGTGACGCTCCTGATGTACTCAGCCCCAAAGCCCATGCCTACATCGCCTCGTCGGGTACCTCCAGCCCACAAAAGGGAGCGCAGGGTAGCAGCGCTGGGTTTCAAAAGGACTCAGGGGATGACAGAAAAACAGCACAACACAGCACGGTGATGCATGGGCATCGCTAGCTCAGGACCAAACGCAGGCTGGTCTCATGGTGCTGTGCTTAAGCTTATAGCTCATCGCTCTAGGAAGGACTCCAGCTGTCCCAATGGCCTGCACGTACAACCAGCCTGCACTTGGACCTGTGACAACAAAGTCCTCCTGGCACAGTACAGCACGGTTTGCCCCATCAACTTAAGCCTCCTTTAACTCAAACTGCTCTAAATCACCCTTCTGGCACCTAAAGCAAAGCACCACACGTCTGCAGCACTGGCCGTGATGGGTTGGTGGAAACTTCAGCAATAAACCTTAAATGCATTTTTTTTCATGGAACTATAGAAAATATAGAGTTTGCATGAATAGTGGTAACACAACAAAACTTTTTAAACCAGAACTGAACTGAGTTTCTTTTTTAGAAACACGTTATGCAGACACACACACGAAAGGCGCTGACATTACTGTGGGAGGAATCTAAATGGCATTAAAGCAAGACTACACTCCAAATTGCTTTTCATGCCTTAAAAACCAGCAAAGGAGAACAATGTACTGTACATGCCTATTCATTTCTGCTAGAATGGAAAGTAACACAACTCTTGCCCTTTTATCAATTTGAAGCTGAAGTATTTATTTTGTATACCCATTTTTAAGTTTATAACTTCACATATATGATATACACGCACTGGCAATGTATATTGTTAACTCAGTCTTATTTCCCAGTATTAACAGTATCGCATGCGGATCAATGTTTTTAATAAGAAGAATCACAGCTGTCCTTGTGTGACGGAAAAATAACTGAGCTATCTTTATTAAAATCTTTATCTTTTTTTTTTTAAATGAGAAGTGGGGCATTCTTGGAAAATCTACAAAATATTTAAGGAAAACATCTGAGCGGGTTGCTTTTTCTCAAGGTTGGGAAATGCTAGAAAGATCTTTGATGTGTCAGCTTTGACAGTTGTTTCAGTCCACCTCTGTTAGCATTGCGGCAGACGGCGGAGGATGCGATTGCTTTCCTTGCGCTCACCGGTCCCTCAGGTAGAGGACAGGAGAGCACTCCTCAAAATACTGCTTATTAAAGTTGAATTGTGATAAACACACTTGCATACTTCTACACAGGGTACATATTTTGGGCTGAAATTAATCAAATCTACATTTAGCTGTGTAAAAGGCATTTAGCCTTAACTTCGTTATCCAGGCTCCTTCTGCATACAGAGACAGGCACCTCCAGAGGGAGAGTCTTCTCGCTTCCTTGGACATCTGTTTCAGCACAGCTGGGTTTCCCCCAGGATTGTCCATCTCTCTCTATTAAGTACAAAGGAAGGCTAGCTGATTAGCTTTGATTAGCCATCCACACTTTTCAGCTCCTTTGATCCCGCTGGGTTGACTCTCATCCGCTGAAAGGCAGAGATTGCTGAGGGCTGCCCGCATCGCTCCCAGAGGATGGGGAGCACCCGGCACTGGAGCCACTGGCATGAAGGACACCATGCCTATGCTGGCAGCTGATTAGGACAAAAAGAGGGCTCTTGGCCTGGGGAAAAACCACACGTGACTTTTTTCACTATTTGGGAAGTCACCGGGAGGAATGAAGGCTTCTGAAGCCATAAAAGCTCTGAAAGCTCTGAAAGAAAAAGCATGTGAATTGAATGCAAAGAGGGAAAGGGGAATTCAAATACAAAGAGAAGGAAGTTTAGGGTTTACTTTTGACAACCAGGCTGTTGGTCTGGGCATAACTGAGGTGGAAAACAACCCAAAGGCTGGATGGCTGCTTTTGAATAGTAGCTACATAAAAGCAAACCTTAATTGGTACTGTTTTGTTCCTGGCCTATTCTAGTGCAACTTTCATTACAAAATTGCCATGCGGAGCCTAGGAATATTTGCCATCCAAAATCATGTTGAAGAAATAGAGTAATAATTTGTATATCCATAGAGACTGAGGAACCACAGCAGCATATCAAAGAGAGGAGAAAGTGAGCTAGATGCACATAGGACGCAATTTATTTATTTAAAAGCATTCAGGAAAGGTTGTCTTTAATCTGAACTACTTCTGCCAAAAAATAATAACTTGAATGAGTACCAAATGAAGGGCAGCTTAAGACTTTGATCTCTTTATGTGTTTATGCCACCCCACTGCTTGATAGCTTCACCATCCCCTGCACACGCTGCTGGCCGATTTTCTTAGGAGCATCCTCAGCTGTGGTCAGGCTGTGATCCTCAACGCGTGGCTGTCCCCAAGCCCCGACCCTGCCGGCACAACAGCCCTTCCCGCGCCGTTTCGAGGACAGGCACAGGGCAACCTCCACCGCCTCATTTGACGGTGAAGTTGACAAACGACGTGTTCACTCTGGCTCTGGAAGTCCAAATGCGCCCTCTACGATTTTGATCAGAGAAGCAAGGCGGCTCCGTTTGCCTTAGAAACCACGCATACATCATTTGAAACATTAAGAGCCACAGCCAGGCTGGGACTTAGCACTCCAGCTTTACCCTGCAACCCGAATCTCCCGGCTGACAGTGAAATGCTTCGTTGCTGCTCTGCCAGGACGTAATTTTCTTTCCACCCAGCAACAGGCACGAAGGCATTTGAAATCATACTGTAACCCTGACAGGTGCTCCGAAGCCTTTCAAGGCCGGCAGAAAGAAAAAGACAGAGAGGGAGTGAAAGAAAGACAGAAAGAGTATGCAAGGATGGGGAAACTACACTGAATTAGAGTTAATTAAACCCAAGCGTTGACAATGTTTAAATAACAGGATTCTACACCTAGCCCTGGAACGCCTGTACGAGCTGTCATTTAATTTAAAAGAGCACAATAGCTAAATGCCAGTCTCCAGGCAGATCTTTTGCATCTTTCTGATACTGTATTAAAAAGTTATTATAAAGCAGAAGTTCAGTATTTTTTTTCAGAGTTTGATAATAGCCTTCTCAAACTTCACATCACAAACACTCGATATGGCACTTGTTCTTGTGAAACCGGGAGGAGAGTTATTCTGGATAGCTCTAGGAAACCAAAAAACCAAAATCTCGAAGTTGATCTCCTAAGCTAAGTCTCAGTCTAATCTGAAGATGAAAAAAGGAAAGCATTTTCCTAGCAGGACAAATCATCTAATAGTAAAATGCCCCTATAATAAAATCAATTTATAAAAAAAGATCAGAGTCCCCCCCATTTGTAAAACATTTGAGCAAAACTTAGTGAATATTGTATTGTATGTGTTTAAAGAATAGTGCTAATACTTGGCAGCACTATGTTCCGCTTTTAATTTTCAACATGCTTTAAGAAGGATCTCATTAATTCTCCCATATCCTGTTCAGTGATGGTTGTCTTTTCAACTGCAAGTTTTCAAAAATGTTTTTTCAGCTTGAATTTATTTGAATTAGCATTTCTAATCGAAACCAAAACAATCAGAAATTAAGTACCGTATTTTAATATAAATGTTGATACAGAAATCTTGCATATTTCAAGCTACTTTCTTGAAAATAGTGTATCTTCAATGAAATTTGGCTACTATTTCTTCAGTTATTCAACATTTAAAATTATGCTATATTCATATTTCATTTTGTTATTTAATCTCATGTTAGTTACAAGATACTCAAAAGCAGAAACATGCAAAATGACCAAAACTGTGAAATCAGTGCACAGGAGTTATAGGGAAGAATAATACAGCAAGCTAATATTTAGTCTCTCATCTTCATGCCCTATAGTATATGAAGTATAGTATTAAGGGCTCCTGATGACAAACTTGACACAGCCATTTGAATATATTTTTGACATAATTATTAAAATAAAGTAAGGTCACAGAGGTAATCCACAGCAGAGGCAGCAATTGAGAAGAGACGCTAATTTAGAAGCTCCTCGCTCTCAAAAAGCAGAAAACAAGCTTATTTTGCACTAGTCAGCTGGAAATACCACACTGGTGGGTGCCCCTCCAGGTATGAAATCAGAGGATGGTAGCTGAGCTTCAAGCGATCTTGGTGTAGATAACAGAAATAGGATACCTGAGTTCAGCTAAAAGTACAAGCAGCCAGGTAATCACCAAGGACAAGATTAAAGTCACCCAAGGACTTGGGTGGACACAAGCTTTGGGGTAACCTAGAAAGCCTGTGCATCAGCACTGCCCAACAGCAGAGCACCCAGATCCTCACTGGGCATCTCCCTTGTGAGCCTGCTGCTCCCTGGACACCGAGCCTGCAGCTCTCAGTCCCAAGTCCCAGCCCACATCAAACTCCGCTGTAGTCCAGAGTGTGGCATCAACCCTGTCCCGCGTCCAGAGGGGCACAATCCGCAGGATACCTTCTCTTAAGGACAGTGAATAATTGATTTCTGTCTGAATGCTGGAGCCTGAAAGCCACGTTCAAAGGTACGGCAGACTGAAAGTAAGACTTCTGTAAGAGTTGTTTTTGAAATTGTTTAAATAGTAGCAGAAATCAGCCAAGTGAGGTGGATGGGTAGACTGCCCGGCTGTAACAGGCTGAATCTCTCCCTTCCAGAATGCATTTATGTGTACGGGTAACCCTCCCTTCCTTTTGGAGGCTGTCAAATGTTAAATAAATGATCGGCTGAAATACAGAGTGCTCTTTGTGGGAGAATGCAACATCGAACTCTTTTAGCAGTTGTCCCTCTCATGCGTACCTGAAAGAATTTCAGTGTCGCACTACAATATGATGGGGTCGCTGAGACACAACATTATTCACACTGTGAACCGCGGAGCCGAGCAAAAGGTGCCAGGAAATCAAATACTGTGATACAGGACAAATGACATTTCTAAAGACAACAAATAACTCTTTATTTCAATCTGGTGGAAGCAAAAGCAGACAGGGACAACACACTGTGAAAAATACAGGAAATGAGAAAAGCCTGGGCTATTAATAGTTTCAGCGCAAATTAAAACAGCACAGAGAGAAATATTCCTTTTTTCCCCTCTGTTGGGCTCTACTGCCCTACTGAAAATCTTTTCTCTTTAAGCAGTAACCTTCACGGATCCTAACACGGATCTAGATTTGCTTGCGTGCCTCTCTCTTGCTGAGAAATCTGTCCTTCCTAATTACTTCTAGAGCAGTGACAAAAACCTTGTTGATCCGACCAGACAAATTCTGGCAAGTAAAACATTCAGAACTGTAACTACGAACGCGCCGACTGCGGAGAGACGGGGATGACAATATCACTGTTGATAACAATAAAAGGGACATAGGGAAGGATGAGAACTTAATTTTTGGCCATGTTCCATTTAAAGCAACTACAAAAGACATCTAAAAGAGATGTCAGAGGCAGAGACTCTGACAAGTCATCTAAGAGAAGATGTCAAAGAGGCAAGGGGCTGCGTACAGAGATTTCACTACCCGGCTGAAGTGATGCAATCTTCCTTCTGGACTGTCTCCCCAGAGACTGAATACATGTATAATGATAAGTGATTTTTTTTTTTTTTTTTAAATTAAGAAGGCAAGACGGTCTTAAAGGATCTTGATATGCAATGTATTTTTGTTGCAAAACCTCGTGTCAGGAAGTGTGTTGCCATCCGGAGCAAGCGCCCTCTCGCTTTTCTTGAGGGAAAACATGCAGCAGTTCTGTGGTTTACAGTGGGCAGATACACTAGTGGAACTGTTTCAGTGCTTTACTATTTATGCTTTAAAGAAAAAAGATAAATTTCTATCTCTTTACATCTTTGAACAGTGGGTCACTTGTGCTTGGTCTATTCTCTGCAGTCTGTTGTAGCATTGTACGATACATGCTCAAATACAGGTCCTTCTCCAACAGCCTTGAAGATTTCCTTCTTTCGTTCTTCTTTCCTATTCAGAGGCATCATGGCTGTTGTCACTTGAATATTGACAGCATTTTAGATGACTCATCATTCTAATTGATCGATAGCATGTGTCTTCTATTTAAAAACAAATGCATGAGTGCCACCATCCTGTTTGAATGGACTTGCTGCTCTTCCAGGTCACCGTATGGTTATCTGTTTTTTAATTTCTCCCCTGCTCTCTATCAGTCATGACCAGTCTGGGATAATTCTGAAAAAATCTTGATCTTTACTGATGAGGAGAGTGCGACCAGGGCACGGACATGAGGGAAAAGCATTAGAGAGGCCGTTTGTGAACCTCACTGTATTGCAAGAAGCCCTCATCATCAAGAGACTCGGGAAGGGCTTGACTGTAACGGAGACTGAGTCACGGGACTATCAGTGATTTCTGGTTTTGCTCCTCAGAGTTAAATACCTTGTAGTGACTGGTGCCTTTCTGTATATCTAACTAACACTTGTTCGGAAGATTTTGAATATTTCTTTCCTCCATTTGTTCTGGAGTCAGGTTTGCCTGTTCCCAGGATAAAGCTGATGCCTTCAAAAAGTCCAGGTTAAGCACTTTTTGCACAAGAGATGCTAGTATAACCTCGCATCAGCGTCTGTGTGCAGACTAGACTGATAAGCATCGGTATCAGAAACAGTGCCAATGACAAGGGAAGCGAATGTACCTGCTGGAGGATGAGCAGTTAGTGATATAGAGCTACAGCTTCCACATGGCTATATTTAGGGGAACCTTCCTTGCAGTACAGAGCCTTTGCGTGCCCTTCATGTACCTAAGGCAAGAACTCTCTATTCTTTCCCTAGCTCTAGAAGAGTCTTTCTGTATAATTTCAGTTTCAGCTTGTCCTGTAGAGTTTCTACTGTCTTGATCCTTCACCAAGGTCCTTCCAGACAAGATGTTGATGCCTGCTGGACTTTTCTGCAATGATAGTTTTGCCAGGAAGAACAGGTTTCGTAGAAAAGCCAAGGAAAGCACTCCTCCTGTCTGTTCTCCAGTTGCTAGAGGTCTGCCAGATGAGGAAACCCTGTGATTCCCATTCAGCTTGCTCTAACAGACTATTCCATATAGTATGGTGTACTACGTACAGCACACAATTTTTTTGTCAGAAAACTGCCTTTATTTTCAAATGCCATCTATGAGTTAAAAATATGCACCCATATAGAAGACATTCTGTTACTACCCATACGTACGTGCAGCACACTGGGGAGCACCACATCACAAAGATTTTTTTTTTTGGTGGATTTTCTTTTCTATAATTCTCCAGTCGCAACACAGAAGTCAGTATTTCAGAAAATGCAAATGCTGCTGAATTAGTGGTTCTGTGGCACTTAAACCCCCCTGAGCAGCACAACTGAGACAACCCTCCCTGGATTTTCAGTGACTATGTTTTACAGTAAATGAGTGATAAAAGATGCACTGCTTGGATTCTTGTCTTTGCTAATAATTTCCAATATATATGAAGAGAATGAAACGTTTAAACTCAGGGATGGGGGATTAAAGGATATCCATGATGAATGAGCTGTAGAGCTGAAGAGAATTTGTTGTACATCCTGACCAATATAGCAGTGAAAGTAATCAATCCATTACCTCTCTACTGAGAGAAATGGCAGAGAGATAAGAGGATAATGAATGCCAGGCACAATACTGATAAGGAAGACACTTAAAATGACCAGCCAGAATATATTCCATAGTTAATAGTGCTGACAAAAACAGTGACAAAGTAATAATTTATTCATGGAATAAGAGCCATTCCTGTGAAAATCAAGGTAGCATTTTAAATTAAGGCAACTATTGAAATTAGAGTAGCCTTATTAACCGGTAGCCATTAATGAAGTATTGTGGAAAAGAATACTTTTAAGGGCTCATTTTGCCATTAACATATGGGCTAAATTACAAAATCCTGTTACTTACAAACGCAGATATTTTTTTTTTTCTCTGCCAAACCCTTCTGGCTTTTTCCTTAACCCTTTTCTGTAATGCAATAAAAATTCATATGAAGCTCTGCATATTCACATGCAGCCTGAATGGATAATGCTTGTGCCCAGTGCTGATATGCTCCCTATCCCACAATCTTTTAAGAGGCTGACCTAGATTTTGAGTCCAATAATAACATTGAGTACTGCCAAGACTGAAATTTAAATATATTTGATGATTCAAAATACAACACTTAATTAAGAAACCACACCTATCTAAAAACGGCAGGTAATAAAAACTGTTAGTTTTTCTCTCTCTGTGCCTGAAGATTGTGCTGTATGAACATACTGTGCAACATGAAGTGTTGGAGATATATAAGGAACGGCAGCGACTGTTGAATGAAATAAAATCTGCATTTGCTCCAAATGGCTAAGGTTACAAGCAAAAACCAGGCTGCTCGATCGTGATTTTCTTTTCAGATTTCATTAAGCATTTCTTAAATGCTTATACTGTTTCTAAGAGTGTTTGGGGTCATTATCCGCTTGGGAACTGAACCTGTGGTCAAGTATACTGGTTTTCCTGCTACACAAACAAGGTATCTAACCACATAACCTTCTGACCCAAAAGTCTTTATTAAAACTAAAACTTTTATTTTCAACAAAAATATCTTCCAATTATTCAGAGAATCTCTTTCTCATATTTCAGTCCTGGTGCCAGACAGAGATGGGTTTAGAGGGTTTATCACTTCCCACATACAAGAATTTTCTCCCTGTATGTCTATGACAGATACAGAGCTGTACTGTCAGATTTGTTGTCTCATCTTAGACAAAATTAAAACATAACTTTCAGGGACTTAATGATATTTTGAGAATTCTATTTTTATATGAAAGCAATTTTATGTATCCTTTATAGTTAGGAAATTATCTATGCTAATAAATGTGCCCACCACAAACCCTAACTGAGCAATTACATCTTTCCTCCTTCTTTCTAATAAGCATTGTGAAAGATTTTCGTAGGCTTAAAAGTATTAGTTACTTAGGGCCTTGACTAGAAAGTGTCTGAGGGAGAAAACAGTCACTAAATTAGGTAAAGGTTTCTTTGGTGGGCAGCACAGAAATGCTTAGGGGACAGGGAAAATAGGTCTTTAATATACGTATACAGTATCTTCTGTCGCAAGTGAGCTTGCAGAGCAGACGGCTGCAAGACGGAGGAAACAGGCTTCAGATCCTCCAGCTGTCTGTATTAACCCCCAGTCACTGAACGCAAAAAGAGGGCTCGCTCGGTACTCTGAGCACAAAACAGACTTTTATTCAATTCCATCTGAGCTCACGCAGAGATAGTGACAGTTTTCTCAAAAGGGAACACAACTCGCCTTCTCAGCTCCTGAGCGTCGGTAACGAGCCGCTCTAATCGCCTTAGAGTGGCTCAAAATAACTGGGCAAAGGAAATACTGCTAAAAATTGCTGAAGTAACCCCTGGTTTATGCCAAAACTGTGCTGTTCTATCGTGTTCTGTTCTGGGTTTTCCAGGTGCAATTCTGCCACATTCCCGTGGGTAGACAGAGAATTTCAAGAGACCTGATAATTTTCTTAGGCTCCCAATACCCTGACTGATCACTGGTCCCTATGGCTATAGAGCCTTCAAAACCTGAATATTTGGCCCACGTGCACCCTCAATACTGGGGATTCAGAAAGCAGATGATACACCCTTCCCTCCCTCCCCCCCCCCCCAACCCCTTCTTCTCTCCCTCCCTCCACTGACCTTCTTTCCTTCCTGCCTGCCTTTTCCCATTTTTTCAAGAATCCCGTATCACTTTTGGAGGTCTTGTCCTTTCTTTCAATGAGTGGAATTGGCAGTAGCGGATTTTGTGGATTCCCAGGGGGGAGCTCCGTCAGGTTTCCCTGCATTGTGGGAATACTCCCAATCTGTTCTAAAGAAGGTGCAACCCAGCATCATGACGAACTCTGCAAGGAGATGCTGTCAGGAGCCCATGGCGACCATCCTCCTAATATAGAGACTTGGACTAAATCATCTCTTTGAGGATTATTTCAATTAACGGGAAATGAAATGACTTCTCTAAGTGAACGTGGTTTTTTTCTGGTTTACTTTGAACATAAGGTTTGGTATGACTGGGAAGAACGATGTTTAAAACACTCAGTGCTCATCAACACCAATCCAACTGACAATGGTTTCCAGCTTACAAAGCAAGACGAGGAATATGAGGAATAAATTAAATGAATAAAATTAAAATGTCAGCAGAGAAAGTAACTAATCTCCATCAAGTCTCTTATGTAATCCAGACCCTTTTGCTGCTGTGATTATTCAAAACCCTTAGGGAACTAAGGATCTAGGTCATCTGCAGGATAAAGAGTGTGCTATCCAGGAATCAATATTCACAGTAGTAAATTAAATTATAGTCCTCTCCATGCAAAGAGTTTTATTATTACAAGGAGTGTTGACAATTTAAACTCAACAGGAAAAGATAAATCTAAGCCATCAGATAGCTTTTTCACTATGGCCTCTCCCTATATACCATGCTGTCACTTAAACTGTCAATAATTCTTTAACTTTCCGGGAAATAAGATACTGCACTTTCCCAGTAAGCATATGGCTACTATAATGATAGGCTTAGATAAGCCACTGCATCTGTTGGAAGGACCATGTCAATTAATACTGACAAAGTTATACTGCCATTAACCCTAAAGAACATCAGCACCACCGATAAGGCATTTGAGGAATCCTACAACATGCCGTTGCCATTTGCAACGTGATTTTTACCCACAGCGGTGTGATAACAGAATTTCTCATGCCTAAAACATGTTGGAGAAGTTGATTTACAGGAATACTGGTAAAGCAGCCTTGCAGCTTTAAGAGTTGCCATTAGCTGCAATGTCTCGGTGTAGTCTCCTACTGTTTCTTCCACTTGTTTTGGTGGTCAGATTGTATTTACCTATGACCAACACCCCAATTTAAGACGCTGCCCAGATGCAAAAGTCAAATCTTATGATAGTTTTCAACCTAATTGAAGTTGATAGCGTATGATTGGGAACTGAAGGCAATTGTATAGCGTTTATCTAAGCAGTCACATTTCTGTTTTTAAACCTCCACAGAAAAGCTTCTCATTTCATGGTACATTATGAATCTCATTCACTGCATTAACTGATGAGGAAGGCAGACTGGTTTGATTGATTGCTTAAACTGGCAGAGCTCAACTCATCTTAACTGCACACTCTAGGGCATTCACGTGCTGCTCCCTGCACTGCGCCGGGTGCTGGCACAACCCCTGCAGCCTCCCTTGAGCCAAAGCAAAGGGCAGTGGCCCAAGGAGAAGATACAGAGCTTCCACCTCCCATCTCTAACAACACGCTGTTTCCTTGTCTAGCACCGGCCAGGACTTTTTGGACTCAATTTCTCTTTGTCATCTGCATGAGAAAAAATGAAACGTGTAGATCAAGGAGAAATGTTGCTAAAGAAATGCAGCACTATTCATGTAGGAGAATCAGCTGATTCCTTTTCTCAGACGTATATAATCCCACACAAAAGACTCTATAAAGCCACATAACAATGCTACTTCGGGAAACTTCAGAAACCTGACATTCAGAAAACTGTGCAAGTAAAGCGTTAAGATCAGAATTAAGGAATGAGAGAAAGAATCGCTTCATTTTTAGCTCAACAGTCAAGCAAGGTTCAAATACATCCAAACGCCGAAGTCACAGTTTGCTAGTTTATTACAGAACACCCGAGGCTCAGCTTGCACAGAAAATTAGGAAGGTTTTCCCTAATTGTTTCCCAAGTGTACAGATGACAACACATAACTACAATTAATATATTCTTCTGCTTAACTTG
The DNA here is from genome assembly GCF_965183815.1 of Platalea leucorodia. Classification (NCBI taxonomy): domain Eukaryota; kingdom Metazoa; phylum Chordata; class Aves; order Pelecaniformes; family Threskiornithidae; genus Platalea; species Platalea leucorodia. The sequence continues at coordinate 119,826,559 of NC_138825.1, read as the reverse complement.
GGAGGTGGAAAGCATTACTATGAACCAGTGCTTCTCTTGCCAAATGAACCAGCAGATGCAGCAGGCCCAAGAGATGCTGAACCTTCTGATCCCAAAGACAGCCAAGTTGTCACGATGCTTCAGCAGCATCAGATGCCTTTGAGGAACATGAAAGCACCAGGCACTGCACAGCGACATGTGAAACGGGTTTTCACGTGCCACTCCAGCTGAAGGCGTTTGGGAAAAAACCACATGCCTGTCCTTCCAAGTGTGCGTGACATCGAGGTGAGGGGAAAGGACCTCCTGAGATTCTCATCTCGTTCTTGTTTCTGTACTGCTCCTCCGCCATTCACAGCCAGAGGAGCGCCGAAATCGCAGGACCCACCATGCTTGTCAGAACAAAGAGCTTCTGTCAAGTGCCTCTGCTGATCATAATTAAAGTGGCAGAAAAAAAAATATTTAGAAAAATGGAGAAAGGAGGGAGCAGATGGATGGAAGTAGGAGCTGGTGGTTCACTTCTGGCTGCTTCTCCTCAGCATTCAGATTGCAGCAATAACAATGGGCTTTCTTTCCTGATCCCATCCTAGCCAGATGATTAAATACCCCTTTTTGTCACTGCAGTCTCCTGGTGATTGAGATCTGCTCTGGTTATAGATGAACTATTCCTTAATCATAGTGAAAAAAATCACCAAAGCTGCTGCATTCTGTAGCACTCTGCCTTCACCTATATGCTGAGAGCAGTGCAAAAAAACCAGCAAAAATAAAAAGCTATTGCACATTAACCTACCTGGCCCAGGAAACACATGTTTAAAAGACCATTATAAAGGACCGTTATTATGTTTGAGCGTGCAGCACAATGTATTGCCAGAAGACAACTGATGGACAAAGCTGAAGAGCAGCCAGATCTGACCAGAATCCAAATCCTACCCCTGTTTTATCCTCTCTTTATCAAGCCCAAATCACACTCCCTCCGGCTCCTCTCCCTCCCTGTCTCTACACACACTGAGTTAACAAAATATTTCTTGTAGCTGTTAATGAAAGCTTATAGCCTGCAATATACCGTTGAGCTGCCCTGATTCTATCTAATACACATTTTATTATTTCAGGATTAATAACAAGAACAACCGACAACACTACAATATACTTACATGGCACCTTAATTTGAAGATTGCAAAGGATATTACAAAAGACTGAATAAGTATTAATATGTCTTTGTCCCTGGGTAGCAGAAAACACTGATACACACACAAACAAAATTCATTTGGGATCTGAACAAAGAATCCGCAACTCTGAGTGAGGACGGTGTCCGTAAGCCTACTCGTATGCCTAACTTTAATTAGATATGAAAACACACCGCTGCCCCACGACTGAGGGCGGTACGCCAGGCGGGAGCTTAGCAAGCTTCAGCTCAGGCTCGGTGGCGCCAGTGGTTGTGTCCCACAGCAGCCCGCCCAGCGCGGTACTGTGTGGCACAGTACCGTCAGCCACCGTCAGGCTCACGTTTACTGCGGTCACCCTGGTTTCCGCGGGTTTTGTATATTTTGTGGATTACACAGTTGAAACCAGTTCTGTATTATGGCTTTACAGTTAAGAGTTAACTGCATGGCGTTCACTTATTCTTCTGTGCTTTAGATTTTATCAGAAAGGTCTGATTACTTATCAGTGCTGATGCCATATGAATTACATCAAGATGAAGAATTTACATGAAAATAAGTCATCAGCACATCGTGCTGAGTTCCATATAACTTCATAGAAAATTATAACCTTTCTATATAATTTAAAATTCCTCCTTTAAAATCTCTTTACAGTATTCTATAGGAGGGATGAAAACCTTCCCCTTTCTCCTCCCACTCCCCCACCACAAAAACCCAGAAAAGGATGCTATTATCTATTAAATTAGGTATCCAGATTAGTTTACAAAAGCATATATACTTTTAAAATAATTTCATAATTCTCATAATCTAATCGGACTACAATAATTTATAATTTTATAGGCCTTATCTATATGATCATATGCATAATTCTGAATGCACAAATACCTGCAGGCTAAAATGACCATTTTGAGTATACAGATTGCAATATATTAGTATATGCTTAGATCATAATATGGCTGAACTGCAGTTGCGTTCGCTGTGTGTAAAAGAGAAATGTAACTTATGTTCAGAATTTGAGTGCAATATTGAAATGATCCAATACCAAATTGTACACATGCATACAAATATACAGCTTCATTATTTTTACATTTAATTTCTTCAGCTCTAACAGCATCTATATGAGGTTTAAGCCCAGGTAATTTCTGAATATTTGGAAGCAGTCTCCCAGTATGATGAGACTCAAACAGGTGTTTAATTGTGTGCTTTGCAGCCCACTTTAAGTGAGCATTTAAAGTTATTGTTAATTGTGGCTACTCTTTGCTAAAGCTTCCCATCAGTGGATCTCCCTCCAGTTTCCAAAGGAAGGCAGTACCATAAAGCACAGACTCCAGGCCCATTGGCTGCTTTACAGGACACATTAAATATGTGCATAAATCATTGCAGGATTAAGATCCAAGTCAGTTTGGACTTATTGACTGAAAGCTTTCCTTTCTGCAATAAACTAACACTCAGCTCATCGAAAATGAACCCCAAACCAGACAAACCACATTTGGAAAAAAATTCAGCTGGTGTAAACCAGTTGTACCACAGTATGATAACTCTAAAATGGCCATAGAGAACACGGCCAATTTTAAAATGCACCGCCGTAAAGAAAGCAAGCACCCGCTCTTCCAGTCCAAAGCCCTGAAGGGATGTATTTTTTTCCTGAAACAATTATAAATAACGAAAAAAAAAAAGATTTGGTATGAAAATACCTCCCACACAGCCATCTCCACAGCACTGCTAATGTGTTGCTGTAACACTTTCTGTGAGTGATTATATATTTCAGCTTTCGCATACCCACTGAGTTCAGTCATTTACTTCGATTAATTTAAACATAGTTACAAATAAACATCTGAAAAATACAGGTAAAACGTGATTTTATTTTATTTTTCAATTTTGTTCTTTAAGTTTGCCTTTGTTCACGTCTTCCTGCTCTTTCCCCAGAGAGACACATCTCCCTCTCCTCAATTTTCAAAGACGAACCTTGTCACTCTATTACTCTTAGTCTGAACCTGGGAGATAATAGGGCAAATTTGACAAAACCTGCGCAGGAAATGAACACTCATTCATTTATTAGTGAGTCTCACTGGGCACTATTAAACTTGTAATAAAAAAGTTATCAAAAGGAAGAGAATAAACCTACTGAATTAGGAACCCAGACACTGGTGACGTCTTCAGCTTTTTCACTAATTCCCAACAGGTTGTTAACGGACATTACGCCCAGCTACAGGGAACTAAGGAGTTAACACTTAAGGCTGACAGGGAGAACAAATTATGATCCCACTGTACACCATTACTTGCTCGGTATTGCTGCCAAGGGGCAGCAAAGGTGGGGGACCAGTGCACTAATCTTATTGCATAATTATAATATTACCTTTCAACCCATTTCTGGGAAATCCTGAAGCTCCGCACGAAGTGTAGGTGACTACAGCAATCCGGAGATAAGCAACACTGACTTTGGGAGTCTCATTTCCCTAGCCTAGAAGTGATTACACAGGATAATTGGAGATGGTTAGCGGAGGTCTATGTATTTCTGGTAAATTCTTGATATGGTACTTTGTATCCTGCATTTTCAATTTATGGGATAAGTACGTGAAATACTGAGACGGGGTATCTTGGGAGATTTTATGAATATAAATAAACAAAATATACTTTGGAAAGCAAGTTTGAGAATAGTTATCATATTCAATAATAAATTACTTTTCAAATGTTTGTGCATTTTATGATTAATGCTATTAGTTGTTAATTAGCTAAATAAATATGATTAACTGTGTGAATTTTTCAACCTTCCTAACTGTTGCTTAGATAAACAGTTACATAGTGAATGCTTTATTACATACATAAAAATGTCTCATGTTATAATGCATAAGTACATATTGATGTTACATTTCCTTGCTGTGATATATGCATTAAGTCCCAGGCCACTTTGAAAAGAAACTACAGATCTTAATAATTTATGTTCCAAGTTTTAGCCAGGATTATCAATGGTAGCTTTTGAGCTTTTTCTTTTAGTAACATAATATATCATAGTAAAAATGCACAGACAAGCGATGTGTCAGTTTGATTTTTTCCACCTGATTCAGCAACCCAAAATTCCGACACAGCAGTTTAAGCAGAGTTGCACACTGAAGAATTTAAGTCTAAGCATTTAATCTGTTCTTTCCATAAATTTCTGCTGCTTGTGCTATTATAATGATGTTACCAGAGGAAGTTTATTTATATCACAGATTTTCAGCATCAGCACATTCAGAATACAACAGCAATCATTCATTCAATAGCTAACAGCAATGTAATAATATCATCACTAACACTCTAAATATGAAAAGAACATTTAGAGAAAAGACAACGGAAAATAGTCACTTTGAACAATCAGTAACACAGAATTCACTAAACCCAAAATGTATCTTTTAAATACACGTACACACAAGCCAGCACAGAAATAAATAGCAATTATGCACAGCTATTTTGCAGCAACAGGTTGCATATAATTAAACAATAATAAATAAGGGGATCTTTATAGGCCCATTAATAGGAACATACACTCTAGAGAGCAGCATTTTAAGATCTTAAGCCTTGTGCATCCCAAAACACCTAAAGCGATTTTGTTCATGAGCAAACTATAGCCAGCATGACTGTAAAGCAGCGGGGGCAAACCTGACACCGCTCTGTCTAGACTAGGCACAACAGGATCGCCGTATGCAAACACGAAATGCCGAGACCGATGGTGACAGATATGAACCAGTCCTGTTTTTTTTTTTTTTTGAGACTATGCACCATAACTTCTTTTTTAACAGGCTCAGATCTACCATGAAAGCTGTTCTCCCTGCTGTTCCTAATGTACGTTGTAAAGAGCTACCGAGAACAGCACTTTAAGGAGTCACTTGTCATTCTTTCTTCCCTCCCCTGCCTGCTTCCCCAGTATTTAGATAATAATGGATCTGGTTAAAATCATAAAGTCCAAGAACATACTGCAGAAGGTTAAAAAGGCTAGACCTGTAAAAGCACAGATAAAGACTTCTATTGAAATGATGTTAACAAAGTGCTACTCTCAAAAGGTGAAGAAGTGGTCAATCCTGTGTGTACCCATGTTTTAAAAGAAAAAGTAAATTATTTCTCCTTATTTTTGCAGTGTGTGTGGGTGAGAGTGTGTGGAGGAGGGGAGAAGCGCAGCTTCAGAAAATGAATGGGCAAGCACTGGGAAGGGGAAAAGCAATGCAAGTCAGAATAAAAAGTTTGTTTGAGCAACAGGAAACGCGGACACCGAGCTTGTCATAGGTTCCTACAGGGCTTCAGTCAAAATGGTGGCGTAGATGAGGACCACTGCCTATGGCCAAAATGCTGCCTGGCACAAGGGGAGAAATCATGATGATGTTACTCTTCCAAGGGGACAGGCAGCTCAAAAGTACCAATGTGTGCAGTAGCCATGGACATGGAGGTGTCTCAATGGTGATCCAGCTTGTGTCTAAGTACAGATCTCCCAGAGCTACCTGTGAGCCCATGCTAAACATGGAGGAGAGTATTCCAGAGGGACTGGAAGGAGAACTACGTGGTGCTCTCTGAGATGCTTATAGGCATACTTCCCCAGTATGAGGAGCAGCATGGGAAAAGAAAGTGTTGCGTTGAAAAGGAAAGAGATGGTCTCTTAAGCAGATATGATATCTCAGGTATGATGTCTGAGCACAGCAGCTTTTTCAGTAGTTAACGGTACTGACTAAAAATTGGTAGGTGGGAAACGCATAGCTTTTTAAGGACCTTTAATGTGAATGCAGGTAGCATATTTGATGAAGCAGAATGAATGAGGGCAACAGAGAGATACATAAAGTTGGGGAACCTGAAGACAGTCTACAACCTTTCCAGCAGCTTCCTTAAAAGCTCTGAAAGGAACAGGCCTGGTCATGTCAAAGCCAAAGAAAATAAAGCTCTAGTGGCCGGGATGTGAGATGAAGAGAGACGGGAAAAGAGCTTTGGATATGAGAATGTCCTGGAAAGCCTGTATCATGGAAAGGCAGAAAAAGCTGCAAGACTTGTGCATTCAACCTCGCTGTGGGGAAGGAGACATACATGTTGAACACAGACAGCTGGAGAGCCCAGGTGAGATGATATTGTTGCTCACAGCAGCTGAGTAAAGGAGGTAGCGAATCACTGGTTTTGAGTAAAAGGAGCTTGAGCTGGTGGAAAGACATCTGCAGAGTTACAGGCTGAAGTTTTAGTAGGACATAAGGACTGGGACCCATCCGACTGGTGTAGATGTCTACAGTTGGGCCAGTTGTTCATGGCTCTCTCAATAGACAGTGGAGATGTAGTCAACAGAGCCAATGGAGTCACATGCACAATTCAGATTTTGAGGATCAGACTAATTGCCCCAGACTCCCTTGATGGTCATCTAGATCTCCACTGACTGGAAAAAGAGCCCATGACAACTATCTCAAATGTCAACATCTACCCTATAGATTGCCTGAAGTAAGGTGAGATGAATCTTACCCCAGGAAACAGGACTGGAGCCCAGAGGAGATCCAAAAATCATTAGACTAGATACGTCTCAACATAGTTTTTCAATCTTGCTGCAAAGCGTAACTCTCTTCTTGGGAATCTGGGGAGCAAGTGGATAGTTATACATGGGTTCATTCTTGTAGAGGGCAAAGACTATATATAATGTTAGAATGTGTGGTTCAGTACATTACATGTTGTGCCTACTTAAATAATATGAATAAATCAGCCTGGCCTAGCCCAGGTATTTAAAACTATAGAACAAAATAAATAAATATAATTGTGGAGAGAGAAAGTAAACTGCCTGGAAGGTGCAGGCACAGTCACATTGAAAAATGCCACCTCATAAAGGCAGTAATCTCTCTCAGACAGATCTTCATTATAGCTAATCACTATTTTGCCAAAGGCACTTACGGCAACATATTTCTAGGGGAAGGAACAGGAAGGCAGCGGGGAAAAGGAAGAAATTTCTCAAGCCCCTGCCCTCTCACCCCAAAATTGCAGCCCAATGCGAAAGTCAAATATTTCACTTCAGCTGGAAAATTCTAAGAAAGAGTTCAAATGGAATATTGTAGCAGGTGAAATTGAAAACGGGGCAGATAAGTGGTTGCAAGGCATATACTCCCCTCTGGCACTTTTTAATCAGGAATACAGGACTCTTAGGTGGAGGCAATATCACATACTTACACTGGATTATATGGTCCAAGTAATAACCTTGCATTGGTAGTAAATTAATTTTTTTCCTATAAAAGTTGGTTTCATTTTAACACAGATATCTCCACTGAGGGGTACGGTTGGGCATTTCCACATCAGCACACATGCTTAATGCAAAATGAACAACTGTGCTCTCCCCCTCCCTCCTGATGAAGCAAAGATAGTCCAAGACAAAGCCTGGTTAATAAACCAGTTGTAAACAATCAGAGAAGACAGGCAATGCACTGAGCTGTGAATTGCCTTCATACAAACCAGGGGATTGCAAGGTAGATACGGTGTGAAAGCCATCTTAGAACCAAGATAAAAGAGACAATAAAAAGAAAAAGATAGAGGACAGCAGACAGACAGAAAGCAGCAGGAATATAATTTCCTTTAAAAATAATTGCATTCAATTTATGCTCTTACCTTACACTCCCAGTACTAAGTAATCTAATCAGATGCATATGGTTTTATTCTCCAAGGTACACATGAAACATGCAATAAAACCCCCATAAAACATGACCTGTGGTGACTCACTGCAGATGTAAGAGGATGTATCTGTTTTTCTCTCCTCTTGCTCCACTTAGCAAAGGTCTTTTGAAGCCTTGTGGTTTCCTTCCACACCCCACACCCCATGTAAATCTCTCCTCTTGGTTTTAAATATATTTTTGCTTACTTGCTCCTGTCATCTTTTTGGTCTAGGGGCACTGGAGGTGAACCTTTCTCTTTTCTTTAAGCAAGAAGGTCTAGCTGGAGGACCTCCGCTCACTGCTGTGAAGTAGCCATCCTTTCTGAATCTCAATTATGCACAGCTTCCTATGACCAGCTGTTGATTCTCCCCTAATCTAGTCTTAATATGGGAGAACACACAGCCATTCATAAAGGACGAGCAGCATCTGTAAAACTTTCTTCCTCTTTGCTTTGACAGTCTGAGCAGGACAGTTTCTTCAGTAGCAACAATAAAATCCCAAGTTAATGTTTTCCAGCAAGAAAGCTGGACAGGTATTTCAGGCATTTGATTTAGAAACAGAGCTTGACAGTAGCCAGGGCAAGACTGATACTCTGTGCAATAAAGGCAATGATATTGTGGATTTACTAATTTATATATCTGGGTTGTGTATTATATATCATTAGCAGATTTTGAGCCTTAAAAAAAGTTTAAACTATGAAAGACAATTTAGCAGAAAGTATGCAGATCAGGCTGTATTTCGCAAATTGATTTATAGCTGTTCTCTGATTGCCATGCAATTGTTCAACAAACTTAGTACCAGACCCATTTTAACAGCTAGGACCTGAAATCAGCCCAAGTACAACCCCATCACGTAGAGACGTGACATTTTGATCTCATTTCCAGCTGATATATTCCAGAAGGCAATGGTTGAGGCAACCTCCAGTGTGCCAGTTTTCTACCCCTGAAATCTTCACCAGAAATGTCTCCCCTAATTTCAGCTGTTATGCCCACACATAAAAGAAAGGTCTCCTTTAGATCTGCAGAACACAAATCACGCAGGGCACCACAGATCACTATGAATGTCTTAACTCACCCCTACGACCAAACAGAAAGCTGGGGCATTTTGCAGGGAACTCATAAAATCTGATTCTTCCAACTGCCTGTGCAGAAAGCTGCAGCCCTCTCCTCCTGTTGCTTTGCAGTTCCCTTTATAAGTAGCCCCATGTATTTGTTTTATTTATTAATTTGGGTTATTTATTAAGTTATACAAGACTCCAGACACCCTAACTTTATTAATTATATACACATTATACAATATATATAATTATAAATTATACAATATATATAATTAAAGTAAATCTTGGCAGTCTCAAAATTGTCAGTCCTACAGGATCTCAGCCAGTCACCTAGGAGCTTGTTTCATCTTCAAGGAACGATAGCCTTAGCCTTTCCATCAAATCTTTCTTGAACACATGCTGAGAATATCACCAGGTTCAGATAAAAGAGCAGGACAGCGATTTCCAGACCCCTCGCAGACCATCCTACCAGCCTGTTTTATGACAAGGGGACTTAACTAGATGCACATCCAGCACGCAGCATAGCATGCACCAGGGGGTCGGATCATTAGAGAGGTTAAAAAGTGAAATGGCACCACAGTCACAACCATTAATGGTCACCAGGAGAATTAGGATGCCTAGATGTACACCTGAACACCGTCAGGTCCCTGGATGGCCAGTGGCAAGGCCCATTGGCTGGAGTGACCACTGCTTCCCCACAACCATATACTGCCCCACATCTCTCAATGTCCTGCCGTCTTGTCTCACTGCTCCAGAAGACCCCTTGGCATCCGCAGTTAAACCAAGCCCTGTGCTTTTCTCCTTTGCTGTCAGCTGTGCAACTTTCCCAGTCACTTCTCCTGTGAGGGATGCCCTGGGGCTACAGCTTCCTTATAGCATCTGTTTTCTACAAACCAGGTATTTACTGTCCAACAGCTCCAAAGAGGGCATCAAAATTTAGGCCCTCTTCCACCCTCACAGATGATTTAGTCTGCCACAATGGATCTCCTTGCCTCATCTTCTAGCTCCATTATCACCACGCAGAGCAGTCTAACTTCAACAGATAGTGTCCACATGTCATGGTTTAACCCCAGCCGGCAACTAAGCATCACACAGTGAGCCGCTCGCTCACTCCCCCCCCCCCCGACTGGGGAGAGAATTGGAAAAGTAAAAGTGAGAAAACTCGTGGGTTGAGATAAAGACAGTTTAATAGGTAAAGCAAAAGCTGCACATGCAAGCAAAGCAAAACAAGGAATTCATTCACTGCTTCCCATCAGCAGGCAGGTGTTCAGCCATCCCCAGGAAAGCGGAATGGTTACTTGGGAAGACAAAACACCATCACTCCGAACGTCCCCCCCCTTCCTTCTTCTTCCCCCAGCTTTATATGCTGAGCATGATGTCATATGGAATATCCCTTTGGTCATGACGTCATATGGTACGGAATCTCCCTTTGGTCAGTTGGGGTCAGCTGTCTCAGCTGTGTCCCCTCCCAACTCCTTGTGCCCCCCAGCCTCCTCGCTGTTGGGGTGGGGTGAGGAGCAGAAAAGGCCTTGACGCTGTGTAAGCACTGCTCAGCAGTAACAACAAGATCCCTGTGTTATCAACACTGCTTCCAGCACAAATCCAAAACATAGCCCCATACTAGCTACTGTGAAGAAAATTAACTCTACCCCAGCCCAAACCAGCACACCACACCAAGGCTATTGAGGCTGGCTACTCCCCTGAGAGGTGGGAGACAACAGTTTGAGTCCCTAACACAGAGGAGGGGACTGAGTCTGGGTTTCCTGTTTGTCAGGCAAGATCTCTACCCACGAGGGTGCTCTTCCTTGCGATCCCCCCTCTACTTGGTCATACATGAATTAAAGGCCTAAATGATGGAGTTTGAGCGTGTGAATCCAAGTTTCCAAAAGGAACCCAGGTCTTCAAGAGAGGTGGGATTTTAGATGTACTAATTTTTTTGTTCATTCCTATTACCTGTCCTATGTGTGATACCCTGCTGTGCCAGCTGCCCCTTGTGATCTCTGTTCTTAAAGCCCAGCTCAGAACTGCTAACTCCAGTTTGGAGCCCAGAGCCTGATGCCGGTGCACTGGTGTGCTAATCTCTATGCCCCTCTGGGGACAGGGGGACAATGGTCAGGGTGAAAGAAAATAAAAGCAAGCGGAGTGGACTGCAGTGCCAGGGCTGGAGGGCAGCAATGAGACAGACTGAGGCTGGTAGGAAGCCGTAGCAGCTCAAAGAGACTGCAGAAGTGTCATGGCGAAAGCGGGGGGGAAGGCTCTAGGGATTCAGGCAACAAAGGAACGGGCAAAGGGGTCTACTTCAATATCTAGACCATGCACAGGTACTATAATCTCTTTTTTGCTGCTGTGTACTGAGTGGCTTTCTCAAGTTGCATGTTTTCATTCCAGGCTGCCTGATAAAAGACCATTTCAGAGGTGAAGATTTTTTTTTTTTTTGTATAATAATGCACTTTTTTGAAAACAACCCCTTACATGCCCTTGTAAGGATTTTAATCCCTTTTCTGTAATGAGAAAATGTGAGGGAAATACAGTGCAATGCTATTATTATTTTAAATTTAATAAGTGAATTTTGTTTTAAATAGGCAGAATTTCCAAGCTTTTTCTTCTATGTTGTTTTACCCATACACATGATTAAATCCATTGCACTGTCAACAACAGCAACAGCAAGAGTTAGAGGAACCAGAGAAAAGAGTTTGCATAATGAAAGCACGGACACAACTCTGTCGATTTGTGAGCGTGGCTATCACGATACTCAACTGCTGGAAAATGTAGAATGGCAAATGTCTCATTTCTAGCTCCATTCCGGGGGGTAAGAGAAAGGCCATCACTGAATACCTAACAGCGAGCTCTCTGCAAAGCAGACTGTGGTAATGGGTCTGGAATTCCTGAGCAGTTCATAATTCAGTTCTTACGTTAAACAAAAGGAGACAGCCAAGAGATAATGCAAGGGAAACCCCACGGGGAGAGCAGACACGCCGTGGACAGGACTGGCCACTTTGTACTCCTGTTGCCCTCCAGTAAGAGAAGGCTGAATGCATTGTTTTAAATTTCTGAGTAAATATTGGTACTTGTAGAGGTTAAACAAGATGCTGTACTAGAACCTGCCAAGCCTTTATTTATACCTAGCCAGGGGACAGGGTAGGCAGTTACAGTATGAGCATACACTGACAACCTCTTTTAATCCAAACACAGAGAAACCACCACAGGAATGGAAAGTAATTTAGCAGGCAGGCTTGCCTGACTTGTCCTCATTCTCTACACTGAAGATTTTTTATTTATTGTGGTTTTAGGATAAGAATATAAGCACATGATAACAACATAATACACTAGCATCGCAGACCAGCAGAAACTGTGGTATCAAACCCCAGAGAAAACAATTTTGTAGTCAGGATAACAAGAACTCATTCCACATTCAGGACCACTCAAACTACTGCAGCCTCCAGACAAATGCAGTATGGTCCCAATGGCTAATTTGCAATGGCAGCTTGAATCATTCAGTCAGTGAAATCATGAAGTGCCACCTACTTCAAGTCCCTAATCCTCCATAAACATACATCCCCTGCAGAACTCCCACATGTCAAGTTGAACACATGCAGAGCTATTCAGGGTTTGTGCAGGACCGTGCTGGTGCATGACTCTGTCCTATACAGGGGAAAAAAAGAGCACGTGTGGAAATAATGGGAGGAGAAATTGAAACCCTGTTGGTAAATCAACGTTAGGGACTGAGATCTAAACAAGTATGTGTGTTAGCATGTGTTGTTACTCTTATTTCAGAAGAGAGGAGCAGACTGCCGAGACAAAGTGCTGTGATTCAAAGCGGTGTGACAGATATGCTCTGTGAACCTTAGCAAGTCACCACAACTTTGTGTCTTGGCCTCCTTGTCTAAAGGGTGGGGGAATGAGTGGGTAGGGACCTGTTCCAGCCAGCGAGCATGTTGGGGCCATGCACAGTGTCAGCCCTGTCAAACCGTTTGCCACCTAAGAATCTGACGGGCCATACAACGGTAAAATATTTCCTCTGCAGATATGTAACTTATGTAGCTGCACTGCTCTAAGCAGCTTCCACAGCTGAGATTTCTCTGAACCCCTGCAATTAATTGTATTTTATGTTTATTAGTCAACAAGCCAAATGCCTCACTCAATTATATCAGCATAACACAGGAGGGAGCAACATTTGGCCACCGGACGTTCATCCAAGAAAAACAAGTAAGTCTGTGGGCATGCAAGGATGGTTTCCTTGGAGGGAGTCTCATGGCTGCATTTTCTGGTTTTCAGGAAGACTGAGCTCTGATAGAAAAAGTGAGGCCTTCCTAATGCTCCTGAGATGTTCCACATTTCTTCAATGGAGGCAACACAGAAGCCTCTCTTCTCTACTCACTAGTTATTTAATGAAATTGGGAGAAAAATTGTCTTTGCACAGGAACCCTTTGTAAAATTTGGCTTATATAGGCTAATCAAATTAAAAAATAGTGGAACAATAGCGAGACCCACTGATATCAAAATACTGTGAAAATATAAGCTTCAGACCCTTACAGAAGTCTTGGAGATCTCTTTCAGTTCTGAATACAAGCTGAACTGATTTTGGATGAAAGTGAACATGCTGAAGTGACAATAACACAGAAAACCTTTGTAAAAAAATCAACCAAATCCTCCTTACCCCAGAGAAACCCTACTTACCTTTCCAGCTACCTCGCATAAAAGGTAAACAAAGAGAAAATCCTGTTACTCTCATCCTTCTGCCACATGGATTTCTTTCTACTTTGAAATTATGAAATATTAATAGAAGGAGATTTCAAATGAGAACAATGAACCACATAAGCTTAGCAGAGGTCCTAGAAGTGCCTCCTGCACAATTTCTTACACTTTTTTCTAAAAATCAGATCTAACTACTGTACAAGACATGATGGCAAGGCAGCGGGTCAGGGCACTGTTCCAATTTAGCTATTTTTACTCTCCTTTACATTTTTATGTGTAACACAGGTTGATGAAAAACAATGTTTTTTTTTTTTTTAAAGAGATGGGAGAAAAACCCTTCAGTATCCTCTGAGGGTCTCACTTCCACAGGGGTGGGAGTTAATCTGGTCACATCATAGTGTGAGAACTGGGTCCAAAGAATCAGTGGATAATTTTGCACATGCAAGCGACCCCTTAGGTCTTTACTCATCTGTCACATGCATTACTATCAAGTTTACATACATAATTGCTCTAAATCATGCATACATTTTTGCACGCATCTGTTTCTGAGACTCATACCCATATACGCCTTGCTTCCTTCAGCTAAACAAAAATAAAACATTTGTGTCCGTAGTTCTTCTCTCCACCTCTCACAGTTGTAAATGATATCACCTGCAGAATTAGGTAGGACTTTAATAGTTCTAAGCCTTATAATGTAATTTATCCATTAAAACGCTCCCTTTGTTTCAAAAGCCATAAATAATTTGGCAGAGAGACAGTATAGTTATCCACTCAGCTGAATGTCCAGTGTTATATGATGAGTTCCTGTCACTTCTTTGTGATCTGCTTACAGTCCACTGGCATTCCTCAGCCTCTGGTATCCCGACAGACTAGGGACCTCCAGAAACCTGCCCTCATTATTCTATTTCTGGTGACTTTTATTGCAACCTTTGATGAACAGAGACATGGAAACTGTGATCTGAGAGCTCTCTCTTCCAAATCTCTGTGTAGGAGGTGGCATGATGGGTTCTACCAAAGTAAGAATGATGGTATGGAAGGAGGAGGAGGAGGAGGAGGAGGGGGTGGGGGGAAAGGAGGAGGGGGAGGAGGAAGAAGAGGAGAAGGAGGAGGAGAAGGAGAAGAAGGAGGAAAGAAGAAGGAGAAGAAGGAGGAAAGAAGGAGAAGGAATCCACTGTCAGAACCCTCCAAATTAATTCAGAAAATATCCTGGCACTCCCTCTGCTTCTGTGCTTCAGGAACCTTCATGAGGTTGGGGGCATTTTCTTATCCCAGGCCCTACAACAGGCACCCAGGACTGGTAACATTTGAGACACCTGCCTATAGAAGCTTTTCATCCAGAGTAATGAGGCGAACTAAGGCAGCAGCAGAGCAGTCTCTCCATGCCAGTATATTTGGCTTTCTAAGAATCAGATGGGCTAAAACAGATGGCAGATGTATCACATTTCACCATTTACCTGTACTTTTCCAGTCACTGCATTACTATAATAAACGCTAATACCACTACTGATATGCGTTCATTTTCTCTTCAGTCCTTAGCATCTTGGCCCATGAGAGTAAACCTCTCTGCGTTTTAAATGCTTTTAGATTTGCCTTCTCGTACTGGAGCATCCTCAGATGGCCCAGCCTTCTCAGAGGTTCTTTGTAATTTTCCCAGTTGGAAATGGCTGTTTATTTTAGACTAATGGCTGTCTTGAAAGCTTAGTGGATGGGGAAAGAAAGCTGTCTGGGCATATGCACAGCTTACAAGTAGTTATTCACAGAGTATATTTTCATTGCAGAACATTTTATATTTTATGTTCATTAAAGAAGAAGCTTTGCTTATGTTTTTCCCATGTACCCATAGACAAATCCCTAAAAAATTAAGCTATTTTCTAATATCTAATTGCTACAGAAGTACCAATGAATTTGCTTCGAAAAGGGTAGTCTCGATCCATAGCTGTAGAATGTTCTTAATATTAACAAGGAAAAATTGTTCTTATGAAACCTTTCATTTGTCTGATAGGAGGTGGAAGACTATCACACTGACACTAAAGAAAACTGAAGATGTTCTTCAGGGAAATTTTTAGAATTAAGATAAAGCAATGATAAGAATAATATTTTGGTTCAAGTGAAAAGTCAAGTTAACCACAGGAAGGAAAATAGCAGGAGCTGTCAGAAACTGCTAATATTCTGAAGTTTAGGGATAATCCTCTAATGACCCTTGTAAGTATAAAGGTAATAAAAAAGGAACTTTAATACAAAACAAAAACGACAGTTAACCCAGAGATTCAAAGGAATAGTCACTAAAGGGGTTCTGAATCTCTACTGAGAAATTCCAAAAGATGCCGGATCTTCCTTTCAGATGTGGAAAGATCTAAAGGTCTTTAAGGCTGTATGATAAAACCTCTTTGTGAAGATAAAAGAAGTGTACTTTATATTACATTTTGGTTTGTACATGCCTCATCATGGGCCATGCTGTGAAGCTGAGAGCCCTCTGAAACCCCACCACACTTTCCAATGACTGCTTCAAGTTTTAATGAACTGGGTGGACTTTCAAAATTTGTTTATTATCCATTTGCCTCAAATAACTTGGGACTAACAAATCACAACCCAAGCTTGCAGACTTTTTATCTATCACCAGCACTAGCCCAGGGGAAGCAAGAGAATGTCTTTGAACAAGGATTGATAAGATGTCTATTGACTGAGGATAAAGCCGAGCCATGCTGAGAAGCAAAGCAGTTCATGGTGATTTTGTACAGCGAATGTCTGATTGGCGAAAAGGCACTTCTGAAACATTCTAAAATTAAATCTGTCTCAGTGGCATAGATGGATGCAAAGTACCATTAAACACAAGATCCAGGCAAAGCAATGTACCTCCATAATGGTTTCTATAAAAGAAAGCACAGAGTAAATAAATGAATGCTTCGCCTTAGGTCAAAATTATTCTGCCTCCAAGCCCTGGATTTTGGTGATAAGTAATGTAACAAGATTGGACTGGGATCACCAAGTTGTTTTCACTCAACGTTTTTGCTCTTGAGTACTCATGTACTCTACTGCTACAAAGCTCTGGCAACTTGAGTATTTACTTTATTGAAAATACAGGTTTCCAGACACATAGTGTTGCCATCTACATACTTAAATTTTATTTTCACTGGTGCTGACAAACAGAAAGAGGCCAAGTATTATTTTTCCTTTTAGGATGTGATCAGCAGTAGAAGACAAAAGATAAATTGAAAAAACGTGGCATTTGGGAGATGCTCGGTACTAGAACACATCTGACTTCTTGACTTCAGGCTGTCAGTAACCCATTAACTAAGAGAAAACTGAGTCTGACACAGACATGAGACAGACTTAACTTCAGGGACTGTCACATTTAAAATTGTAACTTACTTAATTTCTGGGAACAAAGAAAGCCCAAAGCAACAAAGCCCCGAGAATGGTCATCAATGTACTCATGCTGAAAATAGGTGTTGAGGACTAAATGAGGCATTTTAACATCTTTTCAAAGACAAAATAATGCATCAAAGACTTTTTAAAAAGTCTACTAAAGTATGCTGGAAAAATCAAATGAGATGTTAAGATGCATGCATATTTTCTTGCAGAAAAATCCCCCAAATCTATTTTCTCTAATGACTTTGTCCCACTTCCTCAGGGTTGGTGCCGCAGTACTGTCAGCAACCCCAATGCTGAGGAAGGAGGGAAGACGAAGCACAGGCTGTGCCTGCTTTTTTCCTGACGTGGGCACTGAAGAACATGCTGCACTGGACAAGGCTACCTGGAACTCCGGTCCCCTCAACTCCAGGGGCAAATCTTGCTGTGTACTTGACACCGACTCCCATGTCCGGCTTGGGTTTCACTAAAGGGATGGTGAGGAGGAGAATGAAAAACAGCTTCAGCCATTTGCCAGTTTTAAAAATAAAAAAATAAAACGAGACAGGTAGGAGTAAGCAAGCCAAGTCACTCCCCATTCTGGCCTTTTATTGCTAGGTTTATTGCCTTGGTATTTCACGAAATGCTTTTGAAAGTGGTGTACTTTAAAGTATAGCAAAATAAAAATGCTAATCGATAGTGTCTCTATAGGAGCAACTACCTTATGCCAATTAAAGTGCCTTACAGAAAAAGAGACTTCTAAAAACCAATTTTATATCTTACAGTGGGTTTTGAGGTGGAAGAGGGGCCGAAATCCAATTTCCCCTAAGGGAAGATTAGCCAAACACGATTTAACAGCAAGGTCTGCATGTAAAAGGATGCGGCTAATATGCCTGTCTAGCTGCCATGTTGTAAGCCAAGCTAACGGCATTATAGAATCTATTAGGGCGTCACACACAAATGTTACAGTTTGATCAATTCCCACTGCTGGCAGTGGTTTTTAAGTTTTGAAAGCAGAAAAAAAAATCCTTACATGAAATAACATGCCATTGCAATGTTTGACTGCCTGCTTCTGTTGCACTTAAAACTACTGAGAAGGAATGTTCGGAGAATTCTGGCTACTAAAACTACAAAAATCCACTATTTCACACTATGTGAAAATGCAATATATTTTGCAAGCACAGTGACAGTTTACTAGATGCCTCATAAAAATGAAGCCGTGAGACGGTGTCTGTGATGCACAGCCCATAACCAATACCCCGATAAGGATGCAACAAGTAAGGGTTGTATAAAAACTGGCTTTAGTTTACAGAAAAGAGAAGGACAAGAAAAACTGGATGTGTGACGTATATAAAATTGTGTACCGTACAAAGTCTGTAAAAATAAAATAAGCTTAGTCTGCCATGCCTCCCTCTAGCGGTTAATTCACAGAAATTATGGCGGTCAGTGTACGCTCATTTATTTAATTGGGACAAAAAGCCAGGATTTGAAGTGAAAGGTTCAGCTTCTCTACTGGCAGATGATGTTGTCCATCTGACACTGTCCGTATGTGGGCTGAAGGAACAGCATGCTGTCATTCCTAGTCCTAATGAATCAGGAAGATTTGATGGAAAGCATCATAGCGACCCTATGAAGTAGGGGGTAATAAGCAGAATTTGCAGCAAAACAAAAAATGAACCATTTTAAGAGTGAGTATGGGAGAAAAGCAAAAAAACCTCCCGATGAAACAACCTGCAAAAACATGCATCGAGAGGAAGGAAAACTGTGCATTTACTTGGAACTCATGAATATCAGTTTGTAAGCATGGGTTCCCTGAGGATACATCTGTACTAGTAATTTCAACATTGCCAGGGAATACCCTTCTGCAGCAGAACTCAGTTGTCTCTGCTACTAAGTTGTCACTCATATGGTTTTGGTTTGGGCCAAACAACATTCTCCCAACAGGACAGGGACCTTTCCCAGTAGACTACTTACACACAGGCACCCTTTCTTGATGAGCAGGTCAGTTTAACAAGAAGGATGCAGGCTGTTCTGTGCCAGCTGGATCTCTGTACCAGGGACCCATCTCATACGTACTTAATTTATTAGTGTAGATGTGGTCTGAGAGGCTTAATTCACCCAACATATCCAGATACTACTGACTTCAGCATCAAACGTACCAGCTTCTCATACGGGAGCATATAGGATGTCTAACGGGCTTGCATGCACACCAGAAGAGAGTGCCTATTAGATTTGTGTTCTGGAGAGGAGACTCAAGAAAAAAATATTCCTATCATTCTTTTCATCTCTCTAAGAACCTGATTTGCCAACAGAGAGCAAACGGGTCCTGGAGGGCAAACTGTGTACAATTCAGGCAGCAGCCAAAGGGAAACTTTCAAAGACGAGATTTAAAGTAGCTCTGTGACTAGTTGAAAGTTATGCTTTTCCCCACCTAATTTTAATTTTAAGGAACTGTTCAAATAACTTCTAACAGAAATACAGAAGCCCAAGCTTGCATTTTGGAAGAAGAACTTGAAATCCGAAATAACCATAAACCACCTCTTCCCCTTAACTATGGATAAGATGAATGAGGAAAAGGAGACCTGCAAGGCAGTCTGCAAGAAGTACCAGGCTTGTAACTCAGCACCCAAACGTCACATCCTTATCCCAAGCTAGTTGCTAAAGTTTGCTCTACAATCAACGGAAAAGATGTCCAGCCCTCTAGAAATGCCTCTTACTCCATTGATGATAGATGGAGATCAGTTGGTGAGCTATTCAAGAGCTAACAGTATATGTGGAAAAGCTAGGACCAGCACTTAGAAACAGATTCAAAGACCTAATCATAATTTTCCCTGCTGTAGCTGAAGTAGTTGAAGTCTCACGTAACAGTGTGGGTCGGGGCTCTGCAAATGCTTTTGACCAGGTATGGCAATTTAGGAAGGACATAGTCCCACCGACTTCAGTGAACAGCACTATTCCTGGCTGCAAGACCAGGGAGGCACTCACAAATCAGAGACTGCTTGATGCAGTCCTTCTACCTTTTCTTTTCTTGTTATAAATGTTATATGTAAAGTACTAGTATGTAAATAAAAATAATGTAACAACAGTATAATGGAGCAGCTGTATAAAACAAACCAAGGTTAACTTGCAGGCAAGGTGTAAAAGTTGGTAGAGGCTGCAATTCTGACGGCCCTGCTAAGGATTATTATATTGAAGTTTGTCTAAGTGGCTTCATAAAGCAGCTCCTAAAATACCCTGGTTTACTGAAGTCCTTTGCTCTCTACAACTACCTGAAAGGAGGCTGTAGTGAGGTGGGGGTCGGTCTCTTCTCCCTAGTAACAAGTGATAGGATGAGAGGAAACGGCCTCAAGCTGCGCCAGGGGAGGTTTAGGTTGGATATTAGGAAAAACTTCACTGAAAGGGCTGTCAGGCCCTGGCACAGGCTGCCCAGGGAAGTGGTTGAGTCTCCAGCTCTGGAGGTGTTTAAAAGACGGGTAGACGTGGTGCTTAGGGACATGGTTTAGTGGTGGACTTGGAAGTGATAGGTTAACGGTTGGACCCGATGATCTTAAGGGTCTTTTCCAACCTTAACGATTCTATGATTCTATACCTGGCTTGATGTATAAAGTTGAAATTTAACTCTTTTTGATGTTGTTCGCAGGGTCTCTAAGATGATTATGCCGGAGAAAATGTAAAACATTACATATATCAGAGTTAGAAGACAGCTGTTCTGTAGTTTTGCAGGCCAGCATCCAAGATACCAAAAGATTAAAACCTATGTATTTTTAAAAAATCTTCTCTAAGGCAAACTTGGGAGAAAGACAGGAAAAAGCCATTCTGACCAACTGGGAAGTATTTTACACATTCTGGAAATCAAGCTGATGAATCAAGCTTGCAAAAGCAAACAAACCTCAACTGGGTTTATTCAAGCTTCCAAGCAGACAGACACATGCAGGCACATCCGACTTTGGAGGAACAACAAACCAGAGATTACTACTATTTGCATATGGCAGTGCCTTGAGGTTCAGTCAAGGATCAGACTCCCACTGTGGGAACTGCTGTCAGGACACACGGTAGGAAGGTGATCCTTTCCTCCCAACATTTGTGATTTATTGGCCCAAACTTGCAGCAGATGCTGAGGTTGTGAACGGAGAGCACGATGCCTGCTCAGCATTGCCCATTCCTGGGCCTGGGTTATGCTCAACAGCAAGGTCAAGCCATAGGGAATGAGGTAAAGGTAAACTGAGATGGTTACTGTATATTAAGCTGAGGAATCTTTATTCCCATCTAAGCGTAGTCCTTGAAACAGAAAGGAACACCCTCCTCGAGCTCTGGATGCTATCTTGATTGTACGGCCAAGAGGCGGTTAGAGAAATCCTGTATGGATGTGCGGTGTTGTGATGCTCCTGTTACCTGCAGATCCTCTGTGTTAAACCAAACCCTAAGCCACCTTTAGGACCATGCCCACTATTTCCTCTCCTTGCATGCTGTTTCACACCTGGTCTGTTTTTCTCTCTTTCCCAGCTTCCTTTTTTGTCTCCTGTCTAATTGATTCCAAGCTTGACCAGCTTTGGAATTAATTTAACTGCATATCATCACCACGACAGGCTCAGCCAGCCTGAGCTGCCGCAGCCCAGTGTGAAGGAGAAGGGGCGGGAGAAGAGGAGAGCGTGCTGGCCAGATGTCCTCCCAGAACGGAGAAGTAAGCCAGGGCCAGAGGCTGTGGCATACCTGTGTGCCATGAGCCTCTCTCTTGCCGACGTGTGCAGCATGCGAATAAAGCAAAACAGGAGTTTCTCTCTTCCTCCCTGCTCTTTCCTCTTGCCTTCTTTTGTTGTGTTTGTCTGAAGAATAGGAATAATCTTCCAATCTGTAGCTGAGCCTCTTCAACTTCACATTGTTCCCTTTCTCTGCGAGGATGTCTGGCACCACCTGAAAGGTGGCTAAGCAAAGGGTTTTTCTTTTTTATTCCTTTTTAACAGTCCTCCAGCTAAAGCAAAGGAACACTCAGACTCTTCAATAAAAGGGCCATGTAAATGCCTGGGTGAAATTAAAGTACTGCAGATTATCAGAATGAAAAATATTATCTTCCAGGTTGTCCTTCCCTTTGCTTTACTTGCTGATCTCAGTAGATGATTAGAGAAGGTGGAACGTCCTTTTCAAAATCCATCTGTGCTAAAGCTGTATTTCTTCATATTTAAGCTTTTCACAGCATTTTCGCTATTAAAAGTGCTACAAAGAATCAAGTCAAATTAAGGACAACACATCTCACCAACTATACATGACCTGCAGTGAGAGGCAGAGCCCTCACATGCTACTCCAAAACATTCCCGAAGTGACACTGATTAATACAGTCACTGCCGACCAAGTGCCCGGCATTATCTGAGGCTGATGTAGTGTGCAACTGTAGGTGCAGTCATGGACAAGAGAGAAAACGGAAGGTGTAAAAATTCCTGATCACCCCAGGGCCCTTTTCACCAAGAAGAATTTTCATTGCGGCTAGATTCCTGCCTCCCTCTTTCCCTTTCCAGTTGGATGTGGCGTTCTCCATTTCCTATATTTAACCACTGCTGCTCTGCAGCTGCTGCCTTTCCCCCAGGAGCCGGTCAGCTGCGTGAATTCTAAGAAAAGTGTTTAGAGCCCAACAGGTGCTGGATCTCGCCGACTTGCATCCTTCGCTGCCAAATGGCTGCGGGCTGCTACCCGGCTCTCTAGTACAGACGCTTGCAAGAGCTACTTTGATTTACAATTCTCTCGAGCTGGCTTCAGTTAGGTAGGCAACTCAACAGAACTGAACAAATTCCCAGGTACACAAACAGAAAACTCTGAGGATGTATGCTGCTGGTGATGCCCTTGAGTTTTCTTCCTGTCTTCCTTCGGCAGAGTACAGCTATGACTTTCCATCTTTCACTCCAGGTCATAAATTTCAGAGAGGAAGCATTCTGTGGCCCCTGGTATGTATTGGCACGAAAGGCAAGGGAATCTTGGACTCTCCTAAACTACATGTTTCGCACAAGGTTACCTGTGATTGCAGAAGACTGGACACAATGAGCCAGGAAGCCCCTTCTAGCCTTGCATTTCTAAAACTCGCTGCAATCCAAACAAATAAGTAAGAATAATAACTTGGCAATCTTGCAGCTTCCTCCAAAAGAAAAAAAAAAATGGCTCTTGTACCCATTCTCTCTTATTCTTTCTGTTTTGACTGGATCCCTGTTTATACACCTATGCATTTTAATATACACACGGCCTTTTAATGAAGACTTCTGTCCTTCAGCCGATTTCCAGCATCCACATGATGCTTCCCACAGTGCCATCAGCTGCTTCCCCAGCTGCTTAAAAGCATACATATTTGGGGCCACCGCGGCTATGGTCCTCTCGGCCATTTCCAGGATCCACCACAGGAAGGCACTGGCTCTGAGTATCTGAGATGCTCTCTCGGTTTCTGAGATACTACATTAAGGATGAAAAGAAACTGTTTGTATATAAGGGTCTTTTGTATGGAGGTAAGTGAATCAGCATGCGTGGTTCAGAAGAAACTGAGGCCAGATAGAGGCAGTTTCACAAGGGATTCCTGGAAGTCTAGCTAGGGAAAAGGAATTTCAAGTAAGATGAAATATTTTTTCATTATTAAACAAGTTAACAATAAAGCATAGCCTTAGGAAGGCGTATGTTTGAACAATTTGGAGCAGGCAAGATTCTCGGTGCAAATCAGTGAAGGTTCATTGCTTTCATTACATTGCTGATGGTTTACACCAACTGAAGAGCTGCCCACTGTGCACAATTTCTCTGGACCGAGGTGGAAAAGCCATTAGGTTACATGCTCTTTTAATTGCTAATGAAACTGCAGTCAAGACTGCTTCCAACTGGATTTTAAAATTATCTGGTTCTTTTTTAAAATCAGCAAGGAGCTAGACTCTCTTCTAACATCACTGAAGAAAGTTTTTATAGCACCGGTAGGTTAGTCGCAACAGATAGTACACTGCCAGCCAGAGCAAGGATTTAACATAGGAGAAATGCTAATAGGTCTATAATTCTTTGAGGTAAAAGTCTACCATCATTTAATAAGAAGGTGATGTTATTGTACATACTGACTGCAGCTCCTTCTGCATTGCTATAGATAGCTACTGTACTTAAAGTGGACATTAATGCTAATTTACAATGAAATGCTGGCTGAATTACGTATCACATCCCCATGAGACTATAATGAACTCCCCATAATTAATGTTATTAATCATGGGCCTGGCGCAGGGGGCACATATCATGCATTTCATGTCAAAGGTTCTTATTAATAAACATTTCCATTTTCCCAGCTGATGAGAGCTAACAGCCTGCCAGAACTCTTCCTATCATTCAAACCTGTCCCAGCTTTATAACCCATAATAGAGCTCAGCTCCGCGCAGGTATCTCTTCTCTCAGACATGGGGTGGTCAGCACTTTGCAGGAGTCACTAGGCAACCCGCATGACGTATCAAAGCTCTGTTTTCACCGAAACAATTCTACAATAAATCTGCATGGGGTCAGCAGGGCCCGAGAAGCGACCCCTACAACCCCACACGGCGAGACATGAAACGCTAAAGATCTGACTCAAACACTGTAGAAAAAGGAAGTTCAAAACTGAGGTTCTACTTTGATTTTAACTCTCGCTGATACGCGTGGGTCTGTGCAGTAAGTCAGTGGCCCAAAACTATCATAGCATCACGGCTATGCTCATTTCTGAGATCCAGTTTTGCTGCAACAGATAACTTTTAAGCTGCTACTATCAAAATCTTTCAACGCCAAGAACTGAATAAACTCCAGATCCTTTTCTCCAAGCTGCCTATAGTTTCCATCAGAGGTTAAGAATATTTTTCATGTAAAGCTTTTTGTACTTTATCCTTCCTCTGGCTTCCTCTTTTTACTTTTTAATGGTGATGTGATGTTAAATAATAAAAATGTCACTAAATTCCCTGTTCTTTTATGAAAAATCATAGTAACCTCTGCTGAAGATAGCTCTACACTCCACATCATTGACAAGATAATGGTTTCATTAATGTGTACTTTGGGACCCTACACTTATGTATCCGTGGCATGGCTCCTCTGGAGTTGCTATCGTCTGTGTCAATGCCTGCTTGAGGAGCTGGGAATCTGCAGAATCCAGAACAGCAGCTCTGTGCATCAAGACTCTTCCTTATATAAATATTTCATTTATGAGACATTTATTTTTTCCAGTCAAAGTTATTATTCCAATACAGTTGCTAGTCTGGACACAATTATACCAGCTTACAGGTGTGATCACACTATCACTCTTAATTTTTCTTTACTCCTTGCAGAATAAGTTACTCTTATCTTTGTAACAGTGCAATTGCATCTACACTGAGGAGCTCTGCTCTTCTCACTACACAAATATAATTAATCCAAAACTTCTAGAAGACAAGTCTTAACAGCCCCTCTAAGCACTTGAATGCCAGGGATGGAAGGATTGTATTTTTTTCAGTGCACAGACTGGGAAAGATCCTTCAAGCTCTTACCTGAGCTGCAATAAGCAAAGAAACAAACAAAAAATTTCATTTCTGAGCCCTTTTTTGTGCCTTCTATCCATGTTTAAGATGCTATTTTTTCAGCAGCTGAGAAAGGCTGTCTGGCTCTGCTTCCCAATCCTGGTTTTAAATGAAGAGGGGCCCGCTGCCGAGAAACAGGAGAGCTCTGATCTCACGCCTGCTCTATCTGAGGAATCTGCGACGGCTGTTAACTGCTGGGACTCCTGCATCGGTGCTGAAAATGATCTGGCAGGATAAAACAGCAGGGCTACAGTGCAGTCAGGACCAAGGAAGTACAGTCAGTTAGGCTCAGACTTCATTTCAGGCATGCATTCTCTCACGGTGTTAAAAATGGCAGCAGCCCAACGCGTGGCGAGCTGAACTGCCTCCATAAGGACCCACTGCTGACAACTGCTGTCACCTCCCATAGCGCAAACCTCCTGGCCAGCACTGGCTTGCGGGTTGCTGCTGACCAACGCAGTTTGCTTGCGAGTTTTTGGGGGTATCATCTGCAGCGTTTCAGTTGTTCAAACTGATCGTTTTCTCTACTCTCTGACATCCTTCCAAAAAGCCAAACTGGAGAATAACCTAAAATCTGCCAGAATATATACAGAGTTTTCTAATCTGTCCTACATCTCCCAAAACGCCTGACTGAAACGAAAACCTGTTTATAAGAAGGAAGAAAAAAGAAATCCAAATGTTGGCCAAGGGAAGTGTGAGAAAAGGGAGGGAGAGAGGGAAGTGGGTGAAGACAAGTTGTCTCTTAAAAAGTACAACTGTTATTCCCTTTTCCTTCCTTCCTTTATCCTGTCCTGTGGGCTAATTAGCATGACTCGAACATGCCTGCCATCGCATTACATAGGATTTATTACACACAACTCTTTGTTGAGAATTCTGCCTGTGTGGGAAGTAGCTGAATAAAAAAAATAATGATGAAAGTCGCAACTTTCAAAGTCTAACTCTTCCTGCTTTACTAGGAGCTAGCACCAGCTGTACATGTCAATGAAAATTAACCTTCCCCCCTACCCCTTGGATATCCAGTAAACTCAGATTTGATCCGGATGTTCTGATTTCCACGCAGCTAAAATGCAATCAAATGCTTGATTTTGGGGGATAGATTTGCTTAAATTGTATTAATTCACAAGGATAAACACAATTAGTAGAGCTCATTAGCTTGCAAAATGTAATTTATTTTCTTGAATATACCCATTTCCTTGGATGAAGAGCTCCATTAGCTTTATTATATTTGCAAAGCTTATATAAAAATCCAAACCATGGCAACAAAGAGAAAATTGTTACTACACAGTCACAGCAGTCACTTTTCCATGTTAAATAAGTTTGGCATTTATTTGTATTTAAATGAGAGTATCTACCACTATCAAGACCAGGATATGGGGCAAGTACTTATACAGAATATAATTAAAACTAATTCAAGCAACAAATGTGGCCTGAAATTCAAATACCCCCCCAACTTCTTTAACTGAAAAATGATTCAATGTTCTCCCTCAAAAACCCTGTTTATAATCGCTTAATTATCATAACCAGCAATAGTAAGGGGACTGTAGCCGTTTACAGTCTCATAAGATGGGTCTGCATTAAGGCATGTCTGGTTCGCTTAGTGCTGTGCTTTAATTTCGCTGTAATATAAAGGCTAGAGAGTGGAGAAAATGAATAAACGGCAAAGTACCTGTCATTACTTGTATCATATCACCGAAGTATTCTACATGCACAATATGAAAGCGGCTGGTGCAATTTTCATACTGTTATCATTTTTGATATTATACTGTCTAAAAGCAGTGACACACAAAAGAAATGCTTTTATCATTTTCAATGCGGGGATGATACTAATTACATCATCTGTCATCATTATACAGCTAAACAAAACTTTTCTTTCATAGAAAACTGCCATTTAGCAAATTAACGGGTAATGACCCATAATATACAGAAGATTGAAATTCGGGAATTACATTCACATTAGTTTGTTTTCTGCTTTCCCCTCAATTTTATTCCCTGATACATCACGAAAAGGAAGAGAGATGGAGAATTTCTCCAACTATCTAATTTGCCAATAGCCCTACCGTCCTTCTGGAAATTGGTGCAGGATCATCTCTGTCCATATCAATGCATAGTTTGGTTCTACTTAATGATACAGACTGTCTGCCAAGCCAGTAAAAGCCAGATGTTAGTATACTGATGTGCAAAAAAAACTGCCGCTGGGGCCAGATTTTCAAAATTAGACATGAAACAGTGAGCCTACATTTGCTTGCAAATAACGGATGGATGCTTGGAAACCAGGTACTGGAACGTGTGTTGCCTCCTAAAGCCTGACTAGGTCACATAGGATGATGGCACATAGAAGGCACCTGAGATGTTCCAACAAGGAAGCCAGCAGTAAGGCCAGGTAGGGTAAACACCCCTCCAAGGGCCCTCCTGCTGCCTGGACGTTTCTTCGTGCCTGGTATAACGCTGCAATGAGCTCTGTTGTGGGAAATGTTCAAGTGCCACTATTGAAAGAGAGATCTGGAGGGACTACAAGAGGCACAAACCATGGTGGATGAGCCCTTAGCTCGAACTCCCATGCTTTTGGGAAAGAAGAGGAATAAAAAGACCTCATTTTTCATTGTATCTGATCATGCTATGTTCCTCAACATAGAAGCAGAAATAAAATGTAGGATAGCAGGTGGGTAATAGTACAGATTTTAGGTGTGATGTACTTACCACCAAGACAATGCAGCAAATCCATCTAAATCCAGAAAAGTACATTTTAGCCTGATCTTTGCTCAACCTGAACTTCTGTGGCCCAGATCAGCTACTTCCTTTCATCAAGCACAGACTACAACGTGAGGAAAATTAAAAGGGAAATTCCAGGGTGAATTAAGAACAAAAATAATGGCAAACACCAGTGAATTTGCTATGAACTAGCCATGCAAGTGGAAGTTTCAGTTATCAGCAGGCGCTTCAGATACCCAGTAAGAGCAATTGAGCATTTGGCCTTTAATTCCCATCGTCCACATTGGGGTGTTTAGGACTTTTCTCTTGCCCGTAAAATGATTTCCTGACTTAAGTGAAATTCTGAACTGAATGTATCTGTAAAGTAAGGAGGAGTTCTCAGTTCCAATTTATCATTGTTAAAGTGGATTAAAGGATTTTTTATTAGTAACACTTAGAGCTCACTTGTTCATGTACCTGGAGACTTCTACCAGAGGAAACCCTCCCCAGCAGACAGCCTGGCCAAATCAAAAGCTGAAAATGAGTGTGTGATGAGCACATTACACAGGCTGATGAGGACTGTGATGAGCTGGGAATTAGTGAGGAAACCTTTGAGAAAAGATCGAGTGCTGGTGGAAACAGCGTACACGGCACTCTTTTTTTCTGAGTCACCGCTGAACGAAAAAGCTCAGGTACCCTGTGGGACACTGCACTACTGCCAGTGATGTCTCCTGAATGAGGTATGTGAGCCTCTCTCTTAACCTTAACCCTCTTAGTAGGCCTTAATATGTTAAACAGTATAAGACAGCACTGGAAATAATGTGAGATAACAGTGTAAGTAGCAGTTTAACAAACCATGAATCGAAACTGTTGACAATATATGCCCAAATTAGCTTTAGTTATGCTAATGAAAATGATGCCTGGAAAAACATTGGATGTATGACATTCAGACGTGGCTTTCCATGGGCAGATGAAGAAAGCCAGCTTGATCACAAACAGGGACTAGATGTGTTTGCTTACCCCACCGAGATCAACATGTTTCAGTGTTAACAGGCAAATATTGTATAAATTTTAGGTAATTTCAAACCAATAATATCAAAATACCCTCTTAATACAATGACAGTAAAATAATACAAGGGTTGTACTTTGTTATATTGTACTTCCGCCAGCGAAGCTGTGTTCATGCCGAGGTGTCTGTCCCTCTGCTGAGACTCTTGACCTTATTCCTGGAACTCAGGATGGGATTCAGGTTATGATAAGATATTTGAATTCAAGCCCATTCAAATTTGTTAGGTGTATAAGCTCCTATAACATCTATGGAAACCTAATCAGTGCAGTCAAGAGAGCCAAGAGTGATTCAACTGGGCAACCACAGGAGCTCAGTGCAGTCGCTGCCACACCGGTCCCTGATGCCCTCTGACACGTTCTGGGATAGCCAAGACCCCTACAAATAGCCAGCACCTACAGAAGAGCTGTGCCCTGCCAGTACCAAGAGACCACAGAAGATGTACGACAGCCCTCGGATAAACGTGGCCCTAGCTGCCTGTGTTTAAATGACCGAGTGACATGCTTACTTTCTAAATTTAGGTAAGTCAGCAAAGAAATGTTACCTAACAGACTTGACTGCTGGTTAGGGTTCTTTAAAATAAGACTTCAGTTTTGAATATAAATGATTCTTCTTTCTTATTTACTAACCGCATAATAACATTCAAAAATGTCATCATGTCTTTTCCTTATTACGATGTCTTTTTTTACATATTCTGGTGTGCATTTAAGATTTTAAGTAAAAGTCTCTTCATCTGGTTTTGGGAGGTAGGTTCAAGGCTCAAGGTAGGTTCCCTGATCTCTCCTGGTTCTGAGCTCATGGTTGATAGACAACTACCAACCCAGCCAAACACGATCTCATTTTTCTTCCCTCCAAACTTGAAATGCTAATTTCAGTGTCTTGGCATGGTTCCAGACTATGTAATTATAATCTAGATCCAGACTGTGTAATTATAAATCATATCCTTAAAACCACCTCTCATTTCATTTGGATGCAATGCAGCTACCCCTTTTTCTGTCAAAAACACACAGCGTGGTCCCACTCTACTCCAGGGCTGGCTACCTCCCACTGCAGGGTGTAGCTATCTTTAAAACCCAACATTGCTCTCAGTGTGTTCAAAGGGGTTGGAACCAGCCAATGTTACTAACTCAATAAATGCAAAAGGACTTTGTATTTTTGAAATAGGCCTCCTCTCTTAACTGCCTATTAAAACATATTTTGATATTTAGAATTTGTCTTCTAAATATGTTAACACATTATTTCCACACTTACATAAAGACACTATACATAAAGTATATAAATAGCCCTTCTCTACTTTCTTTAAAACACAAAAAGAAGACTCAGTCTCAGGAAACACCAAATCTTACTGAAATACTGAATCTAGCACTCCAACATCCAAGAATCTGGACAAAAATATACGCTAAAATAATCTCCTAGCTTTAGTAAAATTCTTGACTGAGTTTCCCCTTAAAGCCAAGACGTGTTCTCAGCACTTTATCTCTACGAAAGTGAATTAAAGCACCTCTGACTGACAACACCTAGAGTCACTGCACATGGTTTGCCTATATGGCCGTTTTGAGAGAGAATAAAAAAGAAAAAAAAAGTAAAGTAATGATGGCTTATCCAAAGGCATAAGGGACACTTTCAGGGAAGGGCTGTCGAACTTATTTAAGTTCTCACAGAAGAAAATCTTATTGGTGTGGGGCTTTAACAGATTGACTGTTCTTGTAATGTACTCAATTTCTACTCACGAGCAGATTTGACTGTCCTTGAATAGCTGATCCTTGGACAGGATGTCAAATTTGCTTTTACCATTCTAGCAAGTAAAATACATAAAGAACCATGTTATTCTGGAGCTGAAGGAACATGAGCCTCTGTTCTTGCTACATTTTGACAAATGAAAGAGAGATTCCTCTATTTCTTCAGAGTGCAAGGATTCTCTACATACTGATAGTTCAATAGCCGCATCTGTCTAAACCTGAAATCACTTGACTGATTCCTGCTGGAGGTACCTGCTATCCATCTCGCGAAAGTTCTTCTGAAATGCCCCTGAAAAGTGCTTTTCTATTTGGATGCTCATATGGCTTCCAAATCAGAGCTGTAGCCATCCCACAGAAGTACAAAAAAACCCTCAAAGAACTGCACTGTTCATAAAACAGCACAGTTTGGCCGTGGTAGGAGTACATCTAGCAGAAAAACATCTAAACCCCAGCAAATTCAGCCATCTAGAAAATTCACATCTGTAACGAAGTCCATACAGTATGCAGTAAAAGGCAAAGAGCAGCATCTCCTATTTCCTAGGTTACAGGCAACAGGAAACCACTAGCACTGCTCCTCCATCTGCCTTCCACAGGATGGTAGTGTTTTGTGTAAAACGATCCTGGTTTTAAAGAACATCCACAGCTTGGGGATGCAAGGAACATTTCCCTCTTCATTCACAAGCAAAAGGTCACGCAGATGAGCTGGGCTTGATGTTAGACTTGGATCCTCTATAAATCAGTCAGACTGAACAGGAGCGTTAGCCCACATTTCTCTTAAGAACTCTTTCATTTTAGCCAATTTTGTCTTTTTCATACCATCTTCCTCATCCTCACCCAAATACTTCAGTGTGCAGGTTGATGGACAAAACAGGTTTCTTCTTCCTCGGAAACATCAGAGGAATCATGAATAAAAACATAATGTTCTCTTTAATCTTACATGCTCGGGGTTTTCTGATGGTGCAATGCCAACGAGCATTGTGCTAAATACAATGTACGAAGTCTTTAGGCAAACTCTCCAATCTGTTTTAGCTCCTTGGAAAGCATTACACAGTCATACTGTGCAAACTTGACTAAGTATCGTGGCACCTTGTCTAGTCAAACGCTTCTGACTTAACTGTCAGTACACATAGGTGTATGTATATATTGCTGCCTATACTCCTGGTCAAACACTTATCTTGAACCTCCTGATTTTGTCAGCAGTCGAAGGATACTTCCAGTACAGTAGTAAGCACGTACAACACTACATGCTGTAATTTTCTGAATTTAATATGACAAAACTTCATGACGCTTTTACTTGCACATCTAGATGATGGAAGTTTTGTCTATGAGTAATCATTCCTGCAAGGTTATGTACCTCCTTCCTAGTGATGATTTCATCACCTTATGATACTTTCCAGAATATCTAGTCCGGGAATCTAATGTAATGATTCATAAATATTAAGATGGAACTATATACAAATACCTTGTTACCTTCACTTGGTACAACTAGAAATCTGAGTGTACGCATAACACAAAACAGACAACGCAAGAAGCTACTGGGCGGAAAGAACTTAGCAACTTACCTTTGTGACAATGCACAGGAACACAACATACAGAAACAAGCATGTCCATTGCTGGGAAGAATTTTCTTGCACGCACCATTCAAATTGTTGCCCAAATTATTTCCTACTTAAACAATGAAAGAAAAACTAAAGAAAGAAAGCCTTACTACAAATGCTCGTGAACTTAAAAAACACAAATCATTCCTTGCCTCATAGTATGTATCCTGTGAACACAGAAGACATCTGAAACAAGCAGACTTGTGGGACGTTACACCAAAACTAGTTTCCTGACAGTTATTCTTGCTTTTGCTTCAGCCAAAGTCCTTGTAACTTTAGTCTTACAAAATATGCACATCAGTTATTTAAAGACAAACAGTTACTTTTTAAAAAAATTATGTCCAGAAAAGCACTTTGAAGATGCAAGGTGTTATGTAATCCCATGTTGTTATTATTATTGACTGCAGCTTAAAGCCCGGCCTCGCCGTGGGACAGCGGAGCTTATCATCAGCAATCTCAAGGCACAGCAGGGTAAGAAAAGCCACTATTTGGAAATGTTTGTATTTCACAAATCTGTTTAGATTTTTTTTTAATCTAACATGGGACAGAATCATTCTCGTTCTGAATGCAACGAGTAAGAAATGATTCTTCTTCATTCAGAGTTCAGGCACTGCTCCATGGAGGACTGCTGATTACCCAAAAAAACCCATTTCCACTTTCTTGTAGGGAAACCAAAAACCATTTGCAATTTAATAAATCCACTTGTCTGGAGATCTCCAGAGATCACAGAATAGCCCATCTTGAGAACACTTAAGTGTATACACAAAGTCTGGCTTGTTTAGTTTGGACTGAGTGTGAAGTCCCCATTCTCTGTAGTAGCTATAACTTGACTGTCCATTTTTTAAGTCATGACAACAGAAGAAGTGGAATTATCCTGCTGTGAGGAGGAAGAAATCAGTAGGAAATTCAAGGAAAGGCCAAACTTGTGGAGAGAATTGACTGTTCAGGAAAGGTAGCTCTAAGGTGGCTCCAGACATATGAGGACAGTGTGAAAGGGAACAGGTATGTTTCCCGTTGTATCCAAAGGGTTGGATGCAGACAAGGGTTGGATCCAAATATGTCAGGAGTTGAACAAGACAGAGGACGAAGGGAAGACAAGGTCAGAGAAATCAGAAATTAAACATAAGGAGTTCTGAAAGGAGAACAGGGACTCTGCAAGTGTTTCGGAAAATTAATAACCTTCAGAACATCGAAATGCACTTCCAGCTCTCTGCAAGGGATTTTTGGAACAGCATTTGGATGGATGGATAGGTAGCCTGCCCGGAAATTTGGGCTGTATTTATTACAGTTGCCACTTACGTATTCTGTGCCAAAAGGGAGTCTAGATTTTGGTTATCATCCAGCCCCTGAGAAATTTTGTACTTTCTGAGTATAGTGTTGTGTGGCCAGGAGAGAAAATACCAATTCAACAGAACTCTGCCACCTCTCAGACTTATTTTGAATGCATTTAGTGGCCACTGTCATGGACAAAACCATTTGTTAAGAAACGATGTTCTAAGCAAACCATGTCTTAGACTTCAGGATGGGAAGAAACTCAAGACGTCTTCAAATGTATCATTGTCTAACTACCTAAGTGGATCTGCAAGTGATGACATAGTATCATGTAACAGAGTAAAACCAAAGTTCTTCAGCTCTGTACTTTCAAGAACAGACGAACTACAGTTGCAAATCTGGTGCTTACTTAAAAAAACAGGTATAAAAAACCCCAGCATGGAGTAGATGACTTTTAAGAGCAGTTTCAGGGAGTTTTAACACACTTTAGCAACCCCACACTTTTTTTTACAATAACCCTCATAAAATATTGGTAGCAGTGAGAGGCTCCTGTTCCAGTTGAAACTTGGAAATCTCAAGTCACTCACATACTAAGAGCTGTCAATCAAAAGAGAATTTGATGACCTTCTTTATGCTGTATGTTTAGCAAGGCAATGTTCTAGGACTACTACAAGTCCTCTTTGACTCTTCAGTGCACTAAATCACTGTCTGTCATGACCTGACTGATAGTGGCATTAAAAGACAGGGCAGAATTACTGAAAATACTCCACCTGGAACACAAAAAGGTGAAATGTATTTCAATCTCACTCAAGTGATGGCTTAGATACCCTCATCAACTTTGCAATTCTGTTAAGATTATTCTAATGACAGAAGACTGTAATTAATCTTGAAAAAGATTTGATTTTACAGGACCTGTTCAAGCAGTTTGCTTTAAGTTCATTACTGTGCGTGAACATGCTAAAACATGAGCTAGCAATGTGCCCTTCCAGCAAAGAAGGCTAATGGTATCCTGGGCATTAGGCAAAGTATTGCCAGCAGGTCGAGGGAGGTGACCGACCCTTCCCCTCCACTCAGCACTGGTGAGGCCACACTTGGAGTGCTGTGTCCAGTTCTGGGCTCCTCAGTACAAGAGAGAAATGGACATACTGGAGAGAGTCCAGCAAAGGACCATGAAGATGATGAAGTGACTGGAGCATCCCTCCTATGAGGAAAGGCTGATAGAGCTGGGACTGTTTGGCCTGGAGAAGAGAAGGCTCAGAGGGATCTCAACAATGTATATAAATACCTGATGGGAGGGTACAAAGAGGATGGAGCCAGGCTCTTCTCAGTGGTGCCCAGTGACAGGACCAGAGGCAATGGGCACACACTGCAACACAGGAGGTTCCCTCTGAACATCAGGAAACATGTTCTTACTGTGAGGGTGACTGAGCACTTGCCCAGAGAGGTTGTGGAGTCTCCATCCTTGGAGATATTCAGAAGTGATCTGGACATGGTCCTGGGCAAACAGCTCTAGGTGGCCCTGCTTGAGCAGGGGGGCTGGACCAGACAACCTCCAGAGGTCACTCCCAACCTCAACTGGGCTGTGATTCTGTGAACTCTTATGCGTCATTACCAAGTTGAGCTTACAAACAATCACTAGTCATCTGTATCTTGGTACCAGTGAGGCTGCCTGAGAAAATCAAGACTATCTTAAGGAAAACACAGTAAGAAGCATGTACGATGCTAACAGACCTCCATGCTAACCTAACTCTCCTACAAGAAATAGGAGATAGAATGCACTATTATTTCTATTGTAGACTTCCTTCCCCGCAACTACATTCATACATATTCCTATATATATGTATATACATGTACACACACCCCCTAAAATTTTATGTATAATTTTGTACCTATTACTTTTTATAATCTATCTATTTATCTACATACCTGGCTATGTCTATGGAAAGAAAAATAAGGGAGATTTTCCTAAGGTGATACAGGACATGTATTCTGGTGCAAGGCAAAGAACTGAAAACAGGCTTTCTAGAGTCTTCATCACACATTACCCTTTAATTAACGTTATTAGAATTCCAAATACTAGTTTGCACTTTGAATTTAAACATCTCCCACCCCCCAGCATTCATTCATGTCTAGAACTAGGTACACTCACAGAATTGCAGGTCAAGCTGAAATCCCTTTGAAAATTCAGCCTTTTGTGAAGAAAAAGTTGATGGTTATTGACAAAATGTTGTAGTCTACCTTGTTACTATTCATGATTAAGGAAAGTAAATATTGTCTGAGGTCTAATGAGAATTCCAATGCAATAAAGTCAAGTGTGAAAGGTGCAATCAATAAGTGATGATGCAACAGTATTCGTTTGCAGTTTTGTTATTGTTTAGTTCATGGTATTTGGTGAAGCTTGAAAATGAAGTGTTAAGAAATTAGTGTTACAAGGATTAACATTCAGATTTTATTTCTGATACTGTTATGTTTCTACAGTCATTACATTCTGAACACTAATTAACATCTGATTTCTTTTCCCACTAGTTAAGGACTGCAAACCAAAGAATTCTAGAACAAAAATACTATGGAAATAAACATCAATATTATCCATGAACATCACAAATTAAAACCCATGATGTCCATGGCTAATTTTACACTGCAGGAGAAAATACTGCAATGAAGAACTGTATTTTCCTCATTTTTTGTGTTAGCGACTATGCTTCAAAGTATATCAAGTTTATGAAGAAAGTATCTTTTCAAATGTATAACAGATCTCAGAGTCTAAACTGGAACACTTATGTCCTACATATGGCAGGGCTATCCACCAAGGGTTCAGTTTTGGATTTACTACAAGTCCTGGATATAAAGAAGCATACCGCCCTATGAAAAAGTCAAGGACTAAATCTCAGTTACTCAGTTATTTCTGCAAGGAAACCAATCTCTTCTTGTCCTTCATCAGACTGATTAATTTCTCTCCGTTTGGGCTCAGCTGGATTGGCAGGCACATAGACATTGGTCTCTGTCACTGTGCCGTGGCATGGGATGCCGGCACCTTGTGTCAGAAACTGAAGGGACAATTTCCGTCCCTCCCTCTTCTCTGCAAGCATGTTGTGCAAGCGACAACTTGTGCCGGCACATCCTGTAGCCTGAAGATACTGAAATTATGTTTGAATATTATTTGCAACTCTGTATTTTCTGAAGAAGCCACATAAAAATTTGGCTATACGAACTTCAGTGGATCTTCACCAAATAGGTTCACAATGAACAACTTTATGGTTCTGAATATTCTGCTTTATTAATTCCCCTGGCACGTAATCTTTAGACTTAGGACATGGATAGAAAACAAGGGCCGATTCTGTTCTAAAATATTAGGTTACATGTCTGTGTTAAGGTGACACAGCTTTTGAAGTCAGCTAGGAGTATTTGGCATAAATCCTATCCAAAGGGCAATTACAGGCCAAACCAGACACCCCTCAAAGCTGCTGTTGATTGTGTATGGTGAAAGATTCCATGCATTTCATAAGGCAGCTCTACAGTTCTTCACGCATTGCTAAAAGCAATAATTACTTTGAAACATTATTTATGTCTCTCATAATGTGACTGCTTTATAAATTCACTAAGTAAATGGATCATGTAGCTAAACTTAACATTCGTATTTAACATATTACAGAAGCAATAAAAAATCCTTTCACAGAATATAACCCATCCAGACCAAGAAGATTCTCTAATCCATGCAAAAATTATTTTCTTACAAGTAGTTTCAATGGAATTAGGTGGGAATTAGCTGTGACAGTGTAAAAAGAATGACAAATCTCTTTTATATCATGATTCTTGTTATCAAAATGTATTTTTTGCAGAGCCACAGAAATGACTTGACTCCCAGTCACATAAGTGAGATCTCTTGACCTATTGCAAATGACACGGCACACTAGCAGTGCCTTTAACTTTTGGCAGCTTCTTTGTTTACTTTTTGTTTAGAAACAGCTACGTAAGAAACCTAGTTCTGCATGAATACAGTATAATGTGGCCCCAACATGTACACAGCCAAATGAAAGATAATTATGGGAAATAAAACATGATGTTTCAAATCAGCTCCCTAATAAAGTCTAAAAATATAAGAAGCCCTATCATATTAACCAGCAAGAACTGCTCTTTCACTTAAGGGATAGTTGGGTAATTATTCAAACCTGTACAAGACTGGATTGTCAAGTGAAATAATAATACAGAGTATCTCAGGATAATGAGATAGATCTTAAGGCCATTAGCAGTGGCTCTTATTATAATACTGGGCAAGGTTTCCCAAGAAAGAGAGAGAATATTTAAATGAAACTTGTAGAGAACTAGTTTGAACTTGTATATTTGAACAGCTCAGTACTGTCTCATAGTTTCCAGTCCTTCCCGGAGAGGAAGGTGCCTATCATGTAAGACTGTGAAATCAGTCAGGCTTTATAGAGACTGAAATCCCTGACAGAAGAAATTAAAACAAAAAATAATTTGAAAATTGAGCCACACTGAAATCCATACAGTTTATATTAAGAATCTTATCCTAGTGAGTTTTTAAGGCCTGGTTAGACACCCAGTTGACTTCTCTTTCCTGATTCTTTCTCTCATTCAAAACAACCAAACCCAACATATATCTTCTCTGACTAGGTTTGACAAGAAGAATTATAGCTTTAGAAGTAAGGGCTTTTAAGACTGGAAATGGAGGAAGAGATGACTTTTTCTCTATAAAATACGTCCTGTTTATGAGACATTTGTACATGCGTGCTTCGTTATCTTATGTTTGTTTGTTTTTAATCACCACAGGAACAGGTATAACTCAATAGCTGAACGTCATAGAGAAGCTAGCTAATCCCTGGGAAAACAGTTGTCTGGCTTGCAGTTTATAAGGTACAGCATGGCTAATGCGTCAGCAGTTGTCATGGATTAGAAATACTGCTTGTTTTAATACTCTCCTTACAAGCCCCTCCTAGGTACGAGGGTTTCCAAACACCAGTCCAGAGCCAGGTCTGGCACGCCTGGCATGCTCCAGTGAGGAGCTCTCCTCCTCACCGCAATGGCACCTCACCTCCTCGCCTGGCTGCGCTCAGCGGCGCTCGGACAGTTAGACTAGACCAGGGTTTACAGCAGTTGAAGCAAGAATGCTGATTAAGACTTTGCAAATCAAATATTAAAGGACTGATTAAATATTTTACGATCTTTTTACTTAGGCTCTGATTTGAAGTTTACTTCATCTGCTAGCCAGAGATATGCTGAAGGTTAATTGATGGAGGAAGAGTAAATAACAGCTGATGCTACTGGCCCTAAGTATGCAAGGCATTTAAGAGTATTCCTAACCTCAAGTGTGCAGTCACTGACATGCTCATTTGTCTCACTAGGTTAGTGTCACCGAGGCTCAGATATGTGATCAAATTACCACAGTGAAAGTGGTTTAAGCTTATGTGGTTTTCCTTGTATTGTATATTCGCACGTCTCCAATGACACCAAGTAATCCTTTAAATTGTGTTAATTTGATCATGTATCCGAGTATCCAGTCCAGTAAATTGGGACAGGTGGCTATGAAAAGTGGAGATGATGCCTTTTGGAAGACAAATAGCTTCCACGGAGAAGAGAGACATCCAGCAGAACCAATACAGCTCAGCCTACCAGGATTAGAGTATAATCTCTCTCCCCTTTCTCCTTCTACAAAATCAAGGGTTTGCAACTTAAAAACCTGACCTGACAAATTGCTTTTGTGGATTTTGATTTTTTTTTAAAGGAGAAGAATTAACAATACTCTTATAAAGCAATTGTTGGTGAATTTTTTGCTACCTGACTGGGCCAGTATCACTTAAAGCCCACCTAGATCTTCAAGAAAAATTCAGAAGCTCACCATCCAGCAAGCATTCTTATCATATTTGGTGCTCGGAGTTGAAAATTTAAAAGCAGTACAAATATTTAGCTTTAGAAAAGTACTTTCACTTTTACTTAACGCCTTTTCAAGAGACATTTGGTAAGGATTTGCACATACCAAAGTACAATTTATGTAACGAGTAGGAAGAGTTATTGGACTAATCATTTTTAATAGAGATTCCTTGTCTTTAATACAGAGCTACACAATAGAACTTAATAGCTTGTGGCAAGTAAATAATTTACACATGGATTGCGTCTGAATACAAATGTATACATAAAATATCACAGACTTAATGAAGCCTTTGGGGTGTTTTTTTTAAAATCAATTTAATTGATTTTGCTGATAGGTCCGCATTTATATTTTTGTAAGCTACATTTCGCTTTACCTGCACATGTGGCACAGTCGTGATTTTTAAGGGAGGTAGGGAAAACTCTGCAAATGAAATTAGAAACTAAGTACACAAAGCGTAGGTATTTTTGAAGTGTCTAGGGCAAGACACTCGGAAATAACACTCCAATGTGACCCAACAGTGTGGCTCATTTAGAAAACACTTAGCAGAAAAGGTCAACCTCTCAGGAACGCTCATGACTATTCAGGGTGTTTTGCAGAATTTGAGCCCAATGAAGCTGGTAATTAAGAGATTTCCCCTTAACGCTGAACGTTTTGGGTTGTTCAGCTTCAGTCAGCAGGGTTACTTGCATTTGGCTTGGGCTCCTACTAGAGGGGGAAGAAGACAACGGTTGAAGAAGAAGGTTAGCGTTGTGACTAATGCACAACCAAAGCCAGAAGGAAAGTGGCTGGATGGAAACATGGGTGTGTGTTTCAAAGGGAGAGGCACGGGATGATGGCTGCTTTACCATCGGGAGCACCAGCTTCTGATGGGCCCAAAAGCTGTTTTTCACTACAAAATATGCCCACAGCTCATCCTCTCTCTTTCTAACGCACTGCTTTTTGTCGTCATTAACTCATAAAAGCTATGCATTAAAGGAAAGTACGGAGACAGATGCTGGAGCTGGAGCGGCGGGTCCGAAGAGAGCAGCGGGGAGTCCCGGGGGTCCGCCGCCGTCCTCGGCCCCGCCGCCCGCCCCCGCCTGCGTGCCCCGCGGGGCCGAGCCGGCCCGCCTTACCTTTGGGGTGCCAGGGGTCCGTGAACTCGTACTTCCCCACGCCGATCGTCCGCAGCATCTGCACCCCGTTGGTGTTGTCCGGGCCCCCCGCCGCGTTGGGGGGCAGCGGGGCGGCCGCCTGCCCGTTGGTGGCGGGAGCGCTGCTGGGCAGGGCGGCCGAGGGCAGGGCCGGCGGCGGCGGCGGCAGCATGGGGCAGGCCAGGTGGCCGTTGCCCACCGCCCCGGGGCCCGGGTGGGCCACTGGGCCCACGCCGCTCATGGAGGACATGCTGAGGGGCTGGCTGTTGGTGTACAAGGGCTGGCTCTGGAGGTTGACCACCATGTTGCTGAGGGGCTGGGAGGGCTGTGGCTGGAGCTGGTAGTGGGCCGGCATCAGCGGGAGCTGGGGGGTGACATGCGGAGGGAGGGAGGGCGTGACGCCGATGACGGGGGCCTGGACGTTGGCGGCCGGGCTGAAGGTGGGCGGCTGCGTCATCCCGTAGGAGTGCGTGATCAGGGCAGGCTGGCTGCCTGCCGCCACCGTGGTGACCCAGGGTGCTGCACCTGCGGCACGAAAGAAGGTCAGCAATGGCGGTGGGCTTGGCACGGGGGAGACCAGAACAAAAATACCCCGCTCCCGCCTTCCTCTCCTGCACACGCGTCCGCTACCGAATTGCGCCGACGTGCCCTTCTCCTTCACGGTATCTAAAGCGGTTCAGGCTCTGGAACCGTTCCCAGACGGTAAGTGCATAAAATTGCTACGGCGATGTGAGTGCAATTGTTAAAATACTCATCAGGTGACATGCGGCATGTTTGCGGTTTTATGTATTTTGCACTTTATGCAGCTTAAGCGCACGCTTCCAAGAAAATTAACCTCTTTCCCCACCGTGCTTTCATGGCTCCCTGACAAACACTCTGTGTGTATAATAATGGTGCTCCAGCCACTACAAAGAGATTGTAATTAGGCGTCTGGCATAGTAGCACAATGTATGATATGTGTCTGGAAGCTGGAAATCATTTCAGGTAGTTCTGGACATAAAAGAGGTCTTAAAGTATTACAGAGTGCCTTTTCGTCTAGTGAAGGCAGAGAAGGAGAAAAAAACCCACTCTAATGAACTTGCAGGCATCTTAATACATTTATATTAGCCCCAGCACAGAAGAAACTTGAGGGGTCTTTACAATGAGAGAAAAACCCTGCTAAAGAATAAAGAAAGAGCTCACAATGAAGTCTAATTTACGGAAGTAAATGGAGATAGTGCATTGAATTTGCTTTGAACGATTTTCCCTTGTAGAATTACAAGTAAGATTAGAAACATACCTGGGTTTTCATTCTCCCTCATCTGTTTAGATGGAGGCTCATCAGTGTCCCAGGGCGTGGACTGATTGATGGGTGTCTGTCCCCACCTGACGCTCGTTGCAAGTCCTTGAGGCTGATTTTCAGTCTTGGAAATGCAAGGTGTCTACCAGAGAGAGAGAGAAAAATACAGAATAAAAATGTTTAGACTATTGGGAATAATTACCGTTCCTCATACCCAGTAGCTTGCTTGTTTGTTACAGTCCCAGACGATATCCTAAAATCTTTAAATATCATTCTCGTCCAGGCTTGCATGACATGTTCGTATGGAAAATACAATACATTTGAAAAAAATACTTCAGGAAATTTAATAAATCCACCTCTAAAAATAATCCACAACAAACTAGCATTTTCAGAAATAAGTTGCTTCTTTTGCCTTGAAAATAAAAAAACCCCACCACATACGGGAATATCCATTCAGTCACAGCTTACATAAAATGGGACAATCTTCTGTTTGCTCAATCTCTTCCAAAAACGGTGAGTTTTGTTTAGCAGAAGGCAGAACAAGAGAGACTTATTTACAACCATAGGACAAATTATTGTGGAACAGAGAAGTGAAGTCTTAGTATTTACTGTCTGTCAACCCTTTAAAATTGAATGCCAATAAAAAAAGGCAGCATAACAGTCATTGGCCGCTAAAGTGGGTATGTTGGCAGTTCTTCAGAGATGTTAAAATAACTGTAAAGTAGGGGAAGTATCAGGGCTGAATAATCATCAAAGGGGATATGATCTGAAAGAGATTTCTTTATAAAGAAACAATCACGTGGATTTATATGCTAAGCCACCTCCCCCCTGCAGTTTTAGGGGATCTTCCCAAACAACCATGCCTTTGCTGAGAAAAGGCCTGTAGAAAACGCGGGTGCCCTGACAGGTCTCATTTATTTAACTCTGCAGTGTATTTCATTGCTGGAAGATTAAAAGTTTTTTTGTTTTGTTTTTACTGGTGTCAGAACCTCTAAACCAAGAAAACGGAACCAGCTGCCTATTGCTGAATGAGTATTGAGGACTGAAGCCATAAAGAACAGGAGACCAGTCTGAGCAATTGCTTGTTTGCCTTACATCTGGGAAGTAATTTGGCTCCGAGACGGGGGTACAGCGGCTCCATAAATGTCCTGGGTCACCCAGTACCACTGAAATCTCTGTGAACACCAGCAGCTTTTTTCTCCCATCACCAGTACCTCATTCACCCCATGAAAAGAAGCCATTAGCAGACCATTTATGCCCTCTGCAAATCCATGCACACCTTCCCCAAGCCCATCAGTCATTCCTCAGCTCTTGAAATCCACTGGAGGTGCCTGCATTCAGCGGCTTCCTCCTGCCCTCCCTTCTGCCCCACTGACTTCTCTGCCAGCTCTTCTCCCCTGCTCCAAGGGCTCTCTCCTCCATCCAAATGCCTCCGACATCTATCACTCGCTCCCTTTTCCACCTGAGCTTTATCCTCCTTGGGCTCTGGGAGTCAGGAGTCCTGGGTGCAGACCTTGATGGAGGACAGGGTTTTTGCGGGGCTGCTCTCTTTGCTCCCAGAAGCCACAATGGAAATACTTGCCCCACCAGAAATGCTATACTTTGTTAAATGCAGGTGGTCACAGGGAAATGTGATCCTTAATGTCTTTTTTTGTACAAAATCTGGAAGTGAGAATTTTCAGCTTGTGTCCAAATTAATTTTTCTTTTTTCCAAGATGCTGCAGTTAATCTTTTTTTTTTTTTTTTTTCTTTTGTTGTGAAACTTTAGCTTCTCCAGGCTCTTTTCTATTCTACTGGCAACAAGGACAATGACATCCACGTTTGAAATTCACATTTCCTTCTGCCCCTACCATTTTCATTTCCTTAACTTTTCAAACCTTCTACAACTTTTGCAATTGAAATAAAAATGAGAGTTAGGAAAGGCAAAAAGAGAGGACATGCAGACAAGCAAGAGCTTTAAGATTCCTTCTGTTGTATTCATGGCAAAGAAAGGGCAGGAGGGAAAGAAATAAATCTCAGTTTTGAAATGCTTTCTATTTATAAGTTATCCTGAGAAAAGGCTTCATCTGAATACCTTTCGCTTTTACATTGTACTAGGTCTTTGATACGGGAGGATATAACGCTGTTGGTGGTTTACCAGTTCACGTTAGCAGTATCCCTTTGGATCTAGCTAAACTGTTTAACTGTGGCCAAAGCACTCTGCAGTAGAAAAAGAAAGAAGAAAAAAAAAAGCACCACCAGCATTCTCTGCCTATAAATCAGCTAAGATACTTCCCCCAGAAACACTATTATTTATCCCAAAGCAAAGCTTTAAAAAACAGTAAATGCAATATAGAGAACTGGGCATTTTTATGAATCATCAAAGACGGACAGGAGGATTCAAGACTCAAATCATGTCCCGCACGTTCCACATGTGGCATCTGTGTGTTGCATTTCTTTGTTGTATGAACCGGGTCTTATAAGTGGGTTTGAAATACATACTTCTCATTGTTGTGTGGCATTGTCAAGATGTGCAGCATCTTGTGTAACTTTGTTACATCCCCAAGCTGCTTTAAAACAGTGTTGGTCTAAAATAAGAAAAAAATATTCCTGTACCTGAAATAATACAGAACCACACACATGCTACAATTTTAAAAAAACCCATATGTTCTGTACAGAACGCGTAAGAAAGGGAGTATGTGACACAGCTCTCCTAAATCCTACAAAAATCCGGTTGCCT
The DNA here is from genome assembly GCF_965183815.1 of Platalea leucorodia. Classification (NCBI taxonomy): domain Eukaryota; kingdom Metazoa; phylum Chordata; class Aves; order Pelecaniformes; family Threskiornithidae; genus Platalea; species Platalea leucorodia. Next base: position 119,781,797 of record NC_138825.1, on the reverse strand, counting down.
ATTTTGCAAAGGAAAGCTTGCTTTCCAAAAAACTAGAGCACCAGATCAGACACATTTGAAACTGGTGGGGTTTGCACCCAAATCTAGATCTAATTCCATACTCTGAGCATTAATAAAGAGGAAGCAGGTTTGCAGGTCTGCTGTCAATAAATACCTCTCCTCCACTTCCACAAAATCCTAGTTTTTTCCACAATTTTTTTTCACTAAATATGCTCACAAACCCTGCTTCTTAGAGGCTCGGTGGATTTAAATGCACAAGACCAGCACATTGCTTTCAAACTGTACTCCTGAGCTTGTATTTATTTGATCAGAAAGAGCTAGAGATTAGTTGGTATGAAATCAAAACACACATTCATGAAACACATTTTAGACAATAATGGTGGTGGAAACAGAAAAACAGCTTATTGAACTTCTTTTTTTTATATATATACTTCTGGTCTCTGATCTAATTTCTGCATTATTTTTCTTAATACATGAAGGATTACATTACAAGTGTTACATGTCTCTGATCCAATTGCAGCAATTACTGATTTGCCTATCTGGAAAACAAAATTATTTCCAACGTTATCAAACAGAGGAACTTTCTGTCCATGCGCTCGGGCACACAACAGTGCTCTATTTGATGCTTTTAATGTACAACACAAACGACAAAAAAATGGCCTGTATTATGCTAGTTGTGCAGGGGGAAGAGATGTGTTCCATTAGTGATCTGCAGACTTCACAGAAACTAATTGTACTATGTTACACTTTTATCTTTAGCTTTCATGTCAGATGCTTGTTTGAATTAAACACGAAACACATGAAAAAAGGAAATGCATTACAAAATCTACTGGGTATACATTTTAAAATACTGCCAAATGTCTATTTACATGAAAAGACAAGAAGGTTTCTAAAGGGTCTGTTGAAGCCTGGCTAGTCAACAGCAGCATTGGCTATTTAATTGCCTGAAATTCATGGCAGACTACAAAGATTACTAAAGCAATCATCAGCATCTTTGTAGCACCCCTAAAATGTTCAGTCTGGGCTCTTTGTCACGGATGGAGTACCCCAAATCCAAATCAGAGGATTTTTTCCCTCTTTTGTTTGAAATAACCATTAAGAACAAATAAAATTTTCAGTTGAAGCTTGCATGTCACCTCATGCCTGCCACTTTGAACTCCAGCAGTGAGCAACCTCCCAGTTTTAAGGAAATTAACTGCAATATAGATGTACAGGCAGAACGGAGCAAGATGGAACAATTTCAGAATTACATGAGACTAACACAGACAAGTTGCCAGGTTGTCGATTTTTTGTAGCTCAAACAGTCATAAACCATGGCCCATAGGCAACAGTAATTGGTGTACAGCTGGTCCACTGAACCTTATTAAATTAAAACATTAAAACCCTTCAGATTCATGGGGCTTTGCAGAATATCCACAAGAAAGTTCGTGAGTTCACAGCAATCAGCTGGTGCTAAAGATGGGGAATTAGTGATTTGGTCTATACTGCATCAGTTCACATGGTTACTGTTAGGTGTTCAGAAGGCGTAGCTACAACTACGCCTGACTTTAAGCCCAAAGTTTTACAAATCTTTGATGAAATAAGACCTAAACTTTTAGTAAGAGCTTTTTTACATCGATGGAAACATAAAACGTACTGCACTACTGCCAACATTACAGAGTATGTTAGTGGAATTAAAAAAACCCAACCCAACAACCACCAAAAATCCAACAACAAAAATTCCAGTACAATTTTCCCCAGGCTCACCACCACCAAACACTTCCTGGGAGGTCCTTACAAACACATTTGAGCCATTTCCCCAAAGGCTTGTAAAACTGCCGACATACATCCTGCTACGGCTCAGAGTGCTAAGACCTATTCAAACAGTTTCGTGAGCAAAAAAGAACTAATCTGGATAGAGGGATCCTATTTGTGGTTCCCAGCAACCAAAATTATTTTACTATGGTCTTCATTTAAAGTGATGGATGAGAAGTAGCGATTCTCTGTTCCAATTATCCAAAAGAGATTGGGAATGGCAGCTTAATACTAAGATAATGTATCCAATATGCAACCCACTCTATTTTCTCTCCCCATTGAAAATAAAAAGGCTAAGACACATGCATGCATAGAGGCAAACATTCCCTCCCACAGATTCAGGTTTTATGGCCTGTCATGGGTAAAAGCAACTTCAATTTAATGAGGGAATTCCTTTTAAAGCTGTTAGCTGTGCCTCGCTCTAACAAGTAATGACTGGTGGCCCTGGTTGGGTTTTAAGCCTGAACGTGTCTGGTGCTCTAAAAAGCTCAGTGGTCTCTGCAGCAAAGAGTTTATGATCTAATTTCTAGTTCACGGTGCTAAATATTGCATGAAACAGGTATTATTTGTGTGCATGAGGCATGCATGTAAAATCTGAACCACATGGGGATGGACCATCTGGGGTAAATTCCTATACCATGTTGGACAGGATCCCAAGCGTATTTTTGAGCCTAGTCCATGGCCAAAGAAAGTCTTAAGGATGGATGCAGAGCTTTTAAAGATGCAATGATGACAGCAATATCTCCCTAGCACTGGCTGTTGGGCTGCGCTACAGAAAGGAAACTGTTGTTTTAAGAGAGGGATGTACTGTAATGTATTAAAAACCTAAGAGATATGGACAGGCCAGTGTGCAAGAGGAATAGAACGAGCTGTCCTGCAGTAAAACCTCATTCAAGAACTTGCTCATGGGTGGAGAGAAGAACTCATCTACCTTACAGTTCCCATCACCAGGCAATTCTGCGATGACACAGCGTTGTTTTTCTCTTTCCAAAGCTAATGTCGGAGCAGTGAGAAAGAGAATAATACAGTTAACTCATAGGAAAAATGTTGCTGCCCTGCATAAAAGACAAAAGAAGTCTTAGTTCCCTCTCGAGTGGAGAGAATAATTCAATACTGGCATCTTAAAACACCACCCAGCGACGAGCCAGCAGCCAGTGTGAGCTCTGGAGCACTGAGGTACAGCCTCCAGGCAAGACACATGGCTTAGCGGCGGGGTACGGTCTGCATCCATTCCGGTTTTTCAGAGGATTTAAAGACACCCCCCACCTTGAGGTTAATGACACAGGCTTGGAGAAACCCGTGAGTGCAGTGGGGCCCACGTCCCAGACAGGCACAGCACAGCTGCCTCCATCCAGCCCTGACCCCAGCTCTGCGCATAGCGGAGCTTCTCACCACCCAGCCTGTGAGCTGCTAAGGCGGCAGATGTATAAGCATGTCCGGCTTCTTCCCCCCACCAACATCAACCCCTTCTTTCCTGGGCTGAGCCTCTTTGCCATCTCATTCGCATTCGTGCCTCGGTTACCCTCCTAAATAAGACAGTCAGCATTCCCAAGCTCTGACAATGCAATGGAAGATAACTCCATACTGGGAATGGGTCACAATGCTACTGTTTCATTAATCCCTTCTAAGGCTCCCTATCCACACTGGCTGCAGGTTTGGGGAGGCAAGAGGAGGAATGAGGTTATGGAAAAGGGCGGAGAAAGATGGGATAGAAGAAGGCTGTGAATTGACCACAGGTGGTATCTATTTCTTTCTGCTGGCTGCACCGCCCAGGACAATGACTGCTTTCACACCAGTGCTCCAGTTAGGTGCTCAGCATTAGGTGGGAATGAATGCAGGATCATGGAATGGTAAGAAGCGCTTCATAAATGGCACTTTGTATTCTCTCTTGGCAAATTTCACCAGCAGAGGCTCAGGTACTCACCCAGCTGCCTTCGTTTCTCAGCGAGAACATCAGGGAACGGAGCTGAGGTATCGAACCGAGGTCCCGGCTGCGACACTTGCTGCTCCAGGACACCAGGGACATCAGCGCACGACACTGGGTTCGAGCACAGAAGCCCCACTTTAGCCTGAGCAGAACCCCCTCTGCTAACACGGTCGGCATGCAGATCAACCCCAAATCAGAGCAAAGCTACGAACGCAAAATCATCTCACAACGGAGGAAAACGCGCAACATCAGGAACAACGCGGCAGCACGTACTACAGAGAACATGCACTATGCAACGCAAGAGGGCTCTCAGAGATCCTGCAGGCATCCCATGGTAGAGGCAGATAAATCCAGTTCATCATAAGTGCTTTTTGTCAGAGGGCAAAAGGAAACATGGGTAATAATGGAATAAGCGCTTGTCAGACCAGAATCCCAAGGGAGTACAAAGGATGTAACCCTTGTGTACGGGCAAAGCTACTCGAGAATGACCTAATGGCAGATTGCTTGAAAACTAAACATTTATCTTGAATGCAAATGCTGGCCATTGACAGGTTCAGAAGTCGCTCCATATGGCATTTTTCTCCCAAATTTCCCACGGACTTCTTTTGAATTATCCAAACAGGACCCCGAGTTTCATTCTGGATCAGGGCCTAAAGCACTAGAAATAGAGGAATGCTTAAAAAGTAAAAGCTGTGTCACTTCAGGCTCCAATCCCTGCATTAAGTTACTTCTATAAAAGTTCCCTTTTGTTGTACTGGATGCCGACATTTTACATTCAAGCCCTCTGAATTCAGTGTTTCAATTGTAGTACACACTCCGTGGCAGGAAAGTGCATGTTCTCTGCCTACATAGCAGGCACATAAAAAAAAAGAAAACAAAAGAAAACCAAGATAAGCCTGTGAGTGTTGAACAGTGCTGCACGATATTACTGATTTATTAACTTGGCTTGATCAATAAGGCTATCATCAAGGGCACATTTAGTTTGCACATAAATTTTACTTTCTAACAAGCACTTTTGTGTGCTCACTTTAGTTTCCATAATCTGATCCGGGTCTCAGGAAGCTTTCTTTAAAGGAGAACAGAGAATTCTTTTTCTAAAAAAAGGATCAAAGTATACTCGGTCAACTCTCAAACAAAAGGACAGTCAGTACTGTAGAAACAGCATGCTTACCTTTCACAGCAAAAAGAAAAATAAGCCTAGAGGTCCAAATTTATCACTACCTTAAGTTCATCAACATCAACTGAGCTATTAAATCGTGGCTGAATTTGGCTCATAGCAATTTAAAAATTTCAACTTTCTTTGAGAGTCTTCCATCAGTAAGATGCTAATTTAATGCATAATTTAAACTCCACTGTCCTCTAACTCAGCGTTTGTAAATAATTAAAAAAGAACTAAAAATCCTTTTACATTTATAAAGCTGCCCCCCTTTTTCTACTGCAAAACAACAAAGACTTTCCAATCAAGAATTTATTTATTCTCTAAATCTGAAAGTAAAAGCCATATAAAAGATGAGGAGAAACTGATTTACAAGATAAAACAATTAGCTCTGGGATATGTACATTAAGACTAATAAATTTCACATCATATTTTAAGGGAGTGGAGGAGGAATCCCAGATATATTAGACTTTATTCAAATTCTATTGAAATGTTCAATTAAGAGCATCTTACGAAGGTAAGTTATGCAGTCACTAAAATTAAGATGTGAAAAACAGGATTAGAGAGCTGCATCTCTCAAAGAGGCTATACACTTTAATAATCCATCCCTTTTCTTACACACAAGATAACATCTAAAACCTGGCTCTTCCTGTAATTGCTCCAGTCTTGTTAAAAATTTGGGTTGTGCAGGAGAAACACAAATGTATTCCACAGTAATAAATACTAAAATAATATACTGAATTCCCTTTTAATCCAAAATCACGTATCTCAATGGTTCTTATTAAAATCTTTTTTTCTGTGCAGACAGATGAAAATGCATTTTAAGACTCAAACAAGTCTGTGCAAAAACAGCTCGAACCCATCAATCTCCCAGTTGGTTCTTAAAAGAAGCTAAACATTCACCAAGCTGTTCCGACCAGACGTGACTGGCAGATCCTTTTTGGGAACGAAGTCTCAAGATGCAACCCTGCTTCCATTCAGATTCATAGCTTTAATAACACAAGAAGTTCAGCGCAGGATCAGGCAGTTGGGCGGTCATTTAATTTGATTTACAATAGAGTGCTAATATATGTTTTTTCTGGAAACACAGTCACTGTTTTCTCCAATTTTTCCGCTCTGTAGGTTTTACATCAAAGCATTCCTGCTCATTTTGTTTCTGTATCTCCATGCTACCGGTAGGAAGCTGCCCAGTTCTCCTGGTTTCCTTCAGCAGAACTGATTCGTGGACTAGCATGAACACTTCAGCTGCCTCAACCATCATCCTTCTAAAAGATTTATGGCAAACACATCACATGCCAAGCTATAAATCTAGCAAATGGCTATTAGACATACTTTTCTGTCCACAGCCACACAATTTAAAGTAAAACAGGTAATGGTATAGCTGTGGCTAGCATTACCAGTAGCCCTGACAAAATTGTGCTATATTGCCACCCATTTTTTCCAGGCACCTCACTCATTTTTGGGGTGTGAATCAGATGATCCTTCAATATTACTCTGTTTGTGGCAACTTGTGATGCTAAATAGTTCTTTGTCTTCCAAGGATAAATGGGTACCGTTAAGATTAAGTTCTACTTAAATTTCCTTCAACAACGAATTGCTTTATGTTCCTTTACTTTTTATTCCTTTAAGATGAAATTATTCTAGGTGTCCAGTTTGGGCCATTGCACTCATTAAGAAGAGGAAACCCAGCAAGGGCGGGGAGTTTGGCCAAAGACTTCATGCTTTTGGAAATCCTCTGTTCTGTACCTTCTAAAGAAAATTTATGCTACTAAAAACATAAAACCTCCTACTCTCTTTGCTCCCAGGAAGTTAACACAAAGTAAACCACCTCTAAAAATAATCTCTCACTCAAAAGAATTCAGGGGTACAGGGAGGCGGGGTGTGTGTGTGTGTTGTGAGCCCTAAATAACACAGGTTGGTTCTGTAAGCCATGTAGGGAAGGACAAGCTAAAATTAAATGACCTTTGGTAGGGATACCTCACCTACAACAGCAAGTCATGCCCTGATCTTCCTAATTCTCCTCCTCCTCTGCTGTTGCAGGTCACGGTCCATCAGAAGCTACTATTTCTGCTAGGATGGGTGCAGGGCAGACAGTGCCCTCGTAACCCCCCTGGATGAACTGCCAGGGAGATCAGCCTGGGGTCTTTACAGATAACACCCCTTAAGAGGCAGCGTGTCCCCTGCTGAACTTGCTGTGGCTTTCAGGAGAGGCAAAAGGAGTTTTAGCTGTTCTTTGTGCAACCATCACCTCCAGAAGACAAACAGAGCCTTGGTTTGCTGTAATAAAGCTTCAATTAGAACACAAATCTATAAATATCTAACAGTGCAGATCAAAATGGTTAACTTTGGTCACAAGTATCGATCAGAGTGAGAGAAGAGTCAAAACAGGACCAAACACCTACTTCTAAAAAAAATTAAAAATGAGATACTTTCCACACAACAGGTAGAGATCAAAATAATCTTTATTGCAAATCCAAAATTCCTTTCCCACCCACAGCACAGTTTTTGGAGTAACCGTTAGCTTCAGACCAGCACTGGCTGTACATCAGACTACCCAGACCTTATTAGAACAAAGCACAGAGCCTTACCTTGTTTTTTACATTTATTCATGATTCTGTGCTAAATCCAAACATGGATCAAATGCTGATTCCCTTAAAATCATTGAGTCATTAAGAAAGCTGAGTTATTAAGCAAGACCCTCCACCCAACACCTACCCAACACCCCTGCCTCAGAGAGGGTCACAGAGTTTGTGAGATTAAGATGCTTTGAGGGGAGATATAAAGTTGGACTGGATGATCGTTGTAGGTCCCTTTCAACTGAACTACTCCTGTTCTACTCCTGTTCTACTCCTATTCTACTCCAGTCAACTCCACTCCACTCCACTCCACATTACTCTACTCTGCTCTGCTCTGCTCTACTCTCCTCTCTTCTATTCTGTTCTAAATAAACAATTAAATAAACATATGTATATACACGTATACATATATATACATCTCTCCCCTTGTACTACTGAAATGTGAATGCTATTAAAATGTTCATCTCTGCTTCTTTCTAAAGGAAGTCCAAACTCCGTGTAGTAAGGAAGAAAAACAAGAAGTAAAAGCTAACAGACTAGCTGAGGATCTGCTTTTCTAATGCTGCATTTGATTAATTATGTGATTTATTTTCAATGACTGGTTCAATCAATCCTGATCAAATTAACAAAGACAATGATCAGAAATACCAGACTAAACTACAATACAAATGATTTGGTTCCAGGGGATCCAATCAAATGAAACAGGATTAAATTAACCAGTGATCGGATTAAGCAGAAGTTGCTGTATAAAGTCAGAAATGTATCAGTACTTCGGGCCATTTGCTGTGTCTGTAGGTTGCCATTTCCAGCTCTTCCTACAGCTTTCCTAGGTATCACAAGGGTAATGTGGAAATAATAATAATAATAATAATAATAATAATAATAATAATAATAATAATCCTTCTCCTCTTCCTCCTATTTCACAGTACCACAGTATCTGGGGCTCTGCCATAGCACGCATCCTCTAAAGAAAAAATACATCCCCATACACACACATGAGCAGCAGTCTGTACCTGAAGGAGTTTACAGTCTATGTGCACGACACAGAGATCAAAAGGCAATGGAATATCAGGATACAATCAAAAAGACAGAAAAACCCATTTAATTCTACAATGTTAGCAAAGCGCAAAGATGAAAAAGCTACTGTTCAACAAGGAGTGTTAATGCAAGTTGCCAGTGATACAGCTGGAAACATAGTTCTTACCTAAAAATCAAAGTAAATACAAGTATCACAGGAAAAGTACTTCCATTTGCTGTGTACTGACATAAACCCTGAGCAGCCAACAAAGTCCTGGAGCACTGAACAGAGATGTACCTTCAAATGCCTTGAGCTCACCCTGATTCAGCTGGACCCGTTAGTAACCAGCTGCAAAGGGACTCTGTGTCCAAACTAGGCAAAAGAATCATAGAATCATAGAATCGATAAGGTTGGAAAAGACCTTTAAGATCATCGAGTCCAACTGTTAACCTAACACTGCCAAGTCCACCACTAAACCATGTCCCTAAGCACCACATCTGTCCATTCTTTAAATACCTCCAGGGATGGGGACTCAACCACTGCCCTGGGCAGCCTGTTCCAGTGCCTGACAGCCCTTTCGGTAAAGAAGCTTTTCCTAATACCCAACCTAAACCTCCCCTGGTGCAGCTTGATGCCATTTCCTCTCGTCCTATCGCTTGTTACTTGGGAGAAGAGGCCGACCCCCACCTCACTACAGCCTCCTTTCAGGTAGTTGCAGAGAGGGATAAGCTCTCCCCTCAGCCTCCTCTTCTCCAGGCTAAACAACCCCAGCTCCCTCAGCCGCTCCTCACAAGATTTGTGCTCTAGACCCTTCACCAGCTTCGTTGCTCTTCTTTGGACACGCTCCAGCACCTCCATGTCCTTCTTGGAGTGAGGGGCCCAAAACTGAACACAGGACTCGAGGTGCGGCCTCACCAGTGCCGAGTACAGGGGCACTATCACCTCCCTGGTCCTGCTGGCCACACTATTCCTGATGCAAGCCAGGATGCCATTGGCCCTCTTGGCCACCTGAGCACACTGCTGGCTCATGTTCAGGTGGCTGTTGACCAACACCCCCAGGTCCTTTTCTGCCAGGCAGCTCTCCAGCCACTCCTCCCCAAGCCTGTAGTGTTGCAAGGGCTTGGGACGTTGCAAGAAGGGCTGGGGACACCAGAAGCCAGCTCATTTGGAAGTAAATAGGAAAATATAAATGCTGAGAGTTAGAGAGTGAAACCAAACTCAATTCCTGCCCTTTTTTCCCACTAAGAGAATCCTTTAAAAGATAAACTTGAAGGATGTGGAGAGGTGTTCCCTAAGGACTTTTAATAAAGCTGCTTTAGGACGCTGGCAGACAGTGCTGCTTGCGAATCCTGGCCCCACATGCTGCAGTGGGATGAGGAAGGACACCGGACCTGGGGAGGTGCCACTCACACGGCAGCAGTCCTCAGTAACACAAGACAGAGGAAAGCTACACAGCCACCAATCACACTGTGCACATTAGGGGCTAAAGCAGAGGGGTTTTCTCAGCTTTCCAAAAAAATAAAGAGTGTGCCCGTAATCTGAACAAAGGCCAAACCGCATGTAAACAGGTCAGATCCAAATCAACTGTCCCACCCACCTTATGTCTCTTATGGAAGCTCTCAGGAGTTGTATGGGAAGACTCCCTCCCTATCACTTGGCACAGTACCACCTCAATTTCTAGGTATACATTGCCCCGTAACTGCAAGCAGACGTGATGTCCATCCTGCGACAGGGTATCTGTCACCTGACAGGATTTAGGTACTTGTGATCACCCTAGGACTTTTCATGCATGGAGGGAACTAAGCTAAATATTTTAGCAAGCGATAGCTAACCTCTGGAGTGTGGGTTGGTCTCTGTCCCAAATGAAACCACTGGAGGCATCAGACTAACTTCTGCTGGTCAGCAAGCTTGGGGTTCACCCACAGGATCTGGTTTGTACAGCCATGGCCATGTGTCCTATCCTTGCAGTTCACCATTTGCACCAGAGATGTTACTAGCAAAGAACTATCCCTGTGGGACTGAACGTTTGATGAGCTGCTTTACTTACTGAGCTTGAAAAGGTATTCAGAGAAATGTTCCTCTCCCCCTTCCCGCAACTTAAAGACTTAATATTTTGTCTTTGTTTTCAGCTACCACAGTGAGTGTATTTTAAAGCAGCAGCTCTTTCCAGCCAAAAGACATTTGGCATTATGATCAAGAATGCCTTATTTTTTCTCTTCTGTCCCCTTAAAGAGTATCTTATTTGTATGTGCAGCCTTCTCATGCTCTGCCTTGCTACATCTTTTTTTCCAGTCTCATTGCAATTTTTTCGTGAGTATTCTCAGTTTCATTTTCTTACTTTATTTTCCCCATGTCTCATTCTCTCTCCTCACTCTTTCTATCACACTCTCTCCTAAGTGAAATGAGAACCCAATTATACTCCTGTTAGAACTGAACTTTCAAATCCATCATGTGCTAGTGGGCTCAAAATTAGGCAAATAAATTCCCTCAACCCTACAAATTAAATTGAGTCTTTGCATATGTTCTTTTAAGAGCACAAAGATGTCAAGTATTCACCCAGCTGTCACAAAATATGATGAGCAGGCACTTTGTATTCATATAGATTTTTGAAATCGTTTGTCAGATTTAACAGAAATGCTAATGGATCCAAAAGTAAATTCTAATCCATCCTAAATATCTGGTTATTATTTGTATTACAGTAAGACTTAGAATTGTCAGTTGAGCATCAGGGCACAATCTCAATGCATTTCACACACAAAGACAAAGATCATTTGGATGATGTGCAGGTATTATTTTGCACTTTCTCAAATTTTATCTCATTATTTTAACCAACACCCTCCTCATAGCTATACTCACCTTCATTTAAGAATAAAAGTACCATCAGCTTGTAAGCATCAGTACCTAATGCGTCTGCTATTGAAACCCGGGTCTTAAATTTGCTAAAGCCAGCAACTGTCTCCCAGGCGCAGATTTTGAAGGAAAAAAGCTATCATGAAGGTCAGACTTTGCTCATGCTTCGTTTCGGTCAAAGCTCATCATGGAAGTGGGACTGAGCAAGATCAGCCTCAGCATGTGGATGGGAACTTGCGCCGAGCTGCCGACGCTGGCAGGTTGGACATTACACGGTGCACGTGTTACTGGTCTGTGTGGGTCCAGCACGTCCCAAACACGTAGGATTCACTGCCCCAGCACTAAATGCCTGTACAATATTTCTCATATGGTCAACCCAACACATTCAGGGAACCTGTGATGCAATGAACATACCCTGGAGGGCTGTTCTCTACGTACTACCCTGCCTGTTTGTCTAAAAACCTGTTAGGGCGCTGCTTAAAGCAGGAGGACAGCAGATCCTGGCTGTCACTGATAATCCACTGCCAAAATCAATACCGTTGGCAAGCTTGCTTCATGGATATTTACGATCAAAGAGCACATTTTCCAATAAGGTATTGTTAGTCCCATTGTCTTGGCCCAATTTCAACTCCAGTGATTACATTTCGTCCTGCCTAATATTCCCCTGCCGCTTCGAGGAGATGCGGGAGCCCTCTCATCCAGCCCCACGTTGCTTCGCGGCATCACTGCACCACACCAGACACACTTTAGCAGCAGATACAGCTTTCCCCGTATGTATTGTACAGAACAGTTACTACCTAAAGAGCTTTGTGATTCTTAAAGAGGTGAAAAGTGTAAGATAGTGTTGTTGCTGTTATTTAAAAAATGATTTATCTGCCTCTGGAACTCGTCATCTTGAGACATCTTTTAATTTCCTTCTCTTTCATGAGTAAATTTGTACATTTAAATTATTTACCAAAGGTTGAGCTAGGTAGGTCTCAGTTTGTATTTTTTTATATTTCATTCATAAAAGTAAAATATCTATAAAATGTGACTCTACAGCTTTTCAATACCCAGCTTCAGGGAGTTCAAGCCCTTTCAGATCTAGCCAGGAGAGCTAACTCCACCGGCAAACTAAAAATCTGCCTTTCTCAGTGGAATAAAGCTCCTGTTTACAGCTGTATAGGGCATAAAATGGGGAGGTTTTAAACTTGTGACATTTCCATGTCTGGAAAAGCTGTCAGACACCCAGCACAGCATCTTGCCTCAAGCTGTAAGCCCAGGGGCATTAGTAGCATTAGCCCAACTGTAAGAGTACCAGAGGGAAAGAATGGTGTAACTAAAACACTTTAAAAACCTCCCAAAATCTTTCCTAGAGTCAGAAAAGAGAAGTTTCCCCTATGGGAAGGAACTCCTATTTCCAGCTGTACGTGCTTGCAATCTTGCTTCTCAAAAACGTCTCGGTAGTGCTCAGCTGACCGACTCCTGCCCGTCGGAAAGCCTGGCTCACGTTAATTTGGGAGAGATCTCGGAATGCACAAAGGGAGAGAAAGCACTGTTTTTTTAAACATTTTTATTATTGTTTTAAAGACTAAGCAACTGTTGGAAGCTGCTCAGAGCCAGGAACTGGTAGAATCAACCCTATAAATGTGGTTCTGGGGGCAAAGGAAGATGTGCTAAATACAAGTCATCGTCAGCCGCCTTCGGCCGCATTCCCTGCGCTCCTCCCACTTCCCAAAGGGACCATTTGGAGTGTTTAAACAACTGCAATTTTAAATAGACAGCGTTAAGCATATTTTGTATTAAAATGTAAAAAGAATGCCAAACAAAACAAGCCCAGCAAAAAAAATGAACCAGAAAAATATGCATATGAGAAAGACTAATAAAGTATGAGTGCATGAATGTATTCTGGAGCATTTGCATGTGTCAGAGGGAGTGGAAAGGAGGTGAGCGCAAGAAGAGAGAATACAAGATGAGACACAAAGTGACAGAAAAAAGCAGCAGTTTGGGAAGAAAGAAGCAGGCAGGGAAAAGACTGTCTTGCAGATAAGCAAAGACTCTGTGTACAACATGGGGGGAATTTTTAAACGCTGAACTTTTACCTACTAACATCAATAGGGTTATTATAACTAACTTGGTAAGATCTAGGGGCAGCAGTTAAACGATGTAATACAGGTACCTAATTTAGGTGTCATGTCTACTTCTCTCCATCGGCTCTGTTAGAAGCTGGAGTCTGGCAGCCCTGGATAACAAGTCATCTAAATTACTCATCACTCTCTGGAAGGTAGAAGCCATTGTAAACTCTCTGACTATGCCCCCGTGTGCACTGCAGCAGAACCAGAGTGAAAGAGGAAGAAAAAAATATGACAAAGAACATCATCCAGCTATATTACAAGCAGAAGAAAGAAATTCAGGAACTCTATGAAGAGAATGATGACCTAAACCAAAGAAGATGGGATACTGGAAGTTAAATTATCTGTGCAGAAAATTTAATGTAAAAAGATTCAAAAGAAAATACAGTCTATGTAGTTGCAGCCCGGTGCATCTAAAGGGAAAAAAGCCAAAAAAAAACCCCCAAAACCCAAAAAACCTAAACTAAACTAAAGAAAAGGGAGTGCATAGGAAGGAGAGAGATGTTTTGTTTTGGAGTATCTAGTTCCTAATTTAATCTTAATCCACTCTGACATTTATCCTCATGGATAATTCAGTATACAAATTTAGGGCAGAAAAAGAATCCATAAAAATAATAAAATAAGAGCTGCTTGCAAGGGCAGTATCAGTAAAAATTGCCCTTGGGTAAAAATAGTTCCTACTGCTCTGTGTCCCGCTCAGCTTCAGGTGATGTACCAAGATCCCAGGAACTACTTTTTTTTTCCCTTGTGCAATCATTTGTGGCTCTCATCCAGCCTCTGATTATGCTAATTGTATTTGATGGAATTTGTATGTACTTTCCTTCGCTCTCGTCTCATCTGAACATACACAAGATGCATTTTTAATTTTTAACTCTTCAAAAATAAATAAATAACGTAACTTTCTCCCCAAGGTTGTGTAAAAGTCAACCTTATTACTCGTTCTAAACAGCAAATATACAACCTTTATTACTAGCAAAACAAATAACCCTTTCTATATTAATATGTTGCAACAAAGCTTTTAGTTAGTGTGAGAGGAATGTCATAATGTAGGAGTTTGCATAACACAGTCAGATCATGTCACCTAGGCACAATTTCGTTTGCATTAAATTAAATCCACCATCATAGGAAGTGAAACTTTAATAAAAAGATACAGTCAAGTTGGCTAGATCAAGAGCCTACATCATTTTGAGACAGACACTCTAAACAAGAGAGACGGTGAGCTGTTGTAAAACCATTCCCAAGGGTTAGCAATAAAACCCAGGACTTAAATTCCTGAAAAAATGGCTTTTTTCTTTTTTCCCTTTTAAAAGTGTTCTTGACCAAGTAACTAGACATCAAAACCCACTTGATTTTGGTGAGACAAAACCAGATGACATTAATGGCCTCAATCCAGGTTCCCTGACTGTTTCTGAGGTCCCCAAACGCAGCGGTGACTGGGTTATTTCATACTTCACGGAGATCCTCTGAACCTCTAAATTGTTCTTTAATTCTACTAACTGGCAGCTAAAGACAAACGTAATTGCAAGAGTAAAGGACTTGCTTCCCCTCCTAAATCAAAACGAGACTGGCTTTTCATTCCTTATTTAAATGAATTTTAGTGAAAACCGCCCAACGGGCAGCCCCGTGCACCGCAGATCTGCTCCTCCACAGCCAACGCCTCCCATCGCTCGTGTCCCTCCCCAGGATGCTCACCTCCCCAAGCACCTTGCGGGAGGGACCGTCCACGCCGAACACCACAACTGGCAACGCCTCCCAGGGCCACATTTTCAAGGGTATTCAGGTGTCTTAATAACACAGGTAGGCACCAAAGGGATTTCCAAAAGTGCGGAGGCAGAGATGGCACTTGATTTCTGCCAAAGTTCGGAGAGATGGAGTTAGGTTGGCCAAACCTGCAAGCCTGAAAATCCAGAGGCACCTAAACGCTTTTGAAAGCCAGACTTCAGGGGCCTCAGGCACCTCCAAAAATGAGACACGGGCACATTTGGAAATGTGAGCTGCTATCTGCATTGGAGAGCGTCGGCAGAAATGAGGCAGGGGATTCAGGCTGGACACCCCGTCTCCCTGACACAGGGCTCTGAGTCCCAGGCTACAGGCTTTACCCATCCTGCAGAGATGCTACGCATGGTACTGGCTCATGCAGCAGCAGCAGCAGGGCCGGACTCGGACCAGCCCCTCCTGTCTGAAATGAAACCGAACTCTTCCAAAAGCACCGGTGGCAACTGAAATGGCTGAGGAAGGTGCAAGGCACATGTGCGAGGGAGAGGGACACTGTCCCTTTGTGTAACGGACAGAAAACCCCTTCTTGGGTCACACAGGTCCTGTTTAGATGCACAACAGCCTCCCTTTTGAAAGGTGAGAGTTTCTCAGCAAAGAGCTGAAGACGAAAAGCAGACCAGGCTGCCTAGTCGTGTGCCATTACAGCCAGAGTGGGTTTTGGGCACGTCCCCTTTCACCGCCTAGCCTTAACACATATATATGCACACATGCTTTTGGTGGTGACATCTAAAGGAGGCAATAGTGAGCCATTGCCCTGTACTCACTGCTACTCATACTAGAGCTGTCTCCAAACGTGTTTTGATTTTTTCCAGGCATCTGAACTGTCTGTGCAAACTATTGGTGTAAATATTAGATCTGTAAGCTGGGACCCTGCCACCCACTATTTTGGACCCTGACAGGAGCAAGTCAGCCCTTCTGAGATGGGGTCTTTGAGCCGTTTGCTGGGCGTGCGAGCTCTCTGCATGTGAGAGCAGACACGAAGATGCTGCCAGCCGTGTGAATCTATCAGCGGGGGAACCGGCTCTTTTCCTCAGCCTCTGTTTCTTCCTTCTCCACCCTTGCGCAATGAACTGACTGCAAACCACTCCTCTTTCAAGGGTGGCCGCACGTCACTGCAAAAATGTGTATCATTCATTTATTTGGAGATCAGTCTACAAGTAACTCTATTTAAAAAAAAAAGGGGGAAAAAAAGATTCTTCAAAGCTCTTGGCATCCCTGACATACTCTTAAAACACAATACCACAGGAGTTACAAAACATAAATCATCCATAGTAACAGAAACACTTCTCTCCACCTCGTGTCTGCTACTACTTAAATTCTTTGTGATTCTTCAGGCACAGTTGTTATATACACACGAATTTTAATTAAGGGAAAACTTGGCTGAATACTAGATAAAATTATTTGTTGTATAGTATATTTGAAAAGCAATGCATCATTCTAATAGATTATTCAATGGATATTTGCAACCTTCTATAGAAATGTTTAGGTAATGCAAAAAAGAGATTAATTGAATAATTTATTTGATGGGCAACAGCATTATTCATCAAATACATTATTCAACTAATAGTATTCAACCAGTACTAATTAAAAGCAGAGAAGCAATTGCTTTCAAGTGCGACTCATTCAGATCCCAGTTTTGGCTCCATTAAGAAAACGGACTTTGCAGGGGAATGTCTCAATGCAAGTGTAGATGGTGCAGATATTCTTCGTGCTAAAAGAGCCATATCCTGCATCACAGTGTCCTTGACCAAATATACCTGCACGACTGTGGTAGGATTTGCACCTCTTAATGAATTGCTTGCCTGTACTGGGGCTGGATTTGAGCATCCTCAACCGTGGAGGTTATTTTAGCACGTGGAATAGATGAAATGAGTATATTTAATTTGTAACCTGCAGGGTGGATCCAACTCGCTAACTGCTCCAACAACACTCTTACCCAGGAGCTTCCAGATATGAGAAAGAAAGAATCTGCCATCTTCTTTGCTACTTGGTTTCCCAAGTGTTTTGCAAACTCTCTTCCATCCTGTGACTAACACCCAGCATTACCTGATAAAGGTACAACTGTTTCCTTACCCAGCCTGGTGACACGCCATGCCTACGTCCCATCATGTTGCAGGACCAGGTGTGCAAGTCCAAGAACATTAGAAGCATTACTTACACAAGCTGTCATGCCATCAGGCACGCACCCAGCAGAAGCTGTGCAGACTTTGACCTGGGAATGGGACACCACTGGGACAAGGCAGAGAAACCACCTGTGCTTCAGACACATCAGCTTCTTACACTACATTAGCACAAACATTTTAACATTTTTTATTTAGCAAGGAACAATGAAGAACATTAGGCTTTAAAAGCAGAAGGCTGACAACAGATGAGTCCAATCCATCGAGGGAAAAGGCAAAGATCGTATCTTAAGTACCGAGTAATGACCTTCTAGCAGCACACAAGAGTGGAGAAATGCTCATTATCAGAGGGTGTCATACAGCTCACCCAGTCACCCTCCCCACAGACGGGAAAACCACCATCGGAATAAAACCAGCTTCATGACTGTGGCAGAAGGCACATTTAACATAGCCTGCACATGACAAAGAAAGAATAAATATCATGCTAGCACTTTATAGACATAATAAACCCTTTCTAAGTTCCTGTCAAATATACCGTGGAAAAGGCAGCCGTAATGGTCAGCAAATAAAGACCCTCTTAAAGTTCAGTAAGCTTTTAAAAATATTTTACTATTTAACCAAAAATGTCTCCGCTATTTTGAGGGGGTTCTAGGATAATTTTCAGGGAATAAAGTTCAAAACAGTAGAAGAAGAGTTTGGATCACACTGACTAAGTATTAACTGAAACTATTTTGCTAGTTTAATTTACGTTACTATTTTAAGCAGAGTTTCTTTTAATGATTCAAGACACATTTCCACTCTAATCCCCTACTCCCGTTTGGAAGGAAACAGATGAATGTGATGAAATGCAATGCAGATGATAAATTCATGCCACTCGAAAAGTGGCAAATGACATTTACTGGTCTCTCAGTTCCCATTTCATGATTGATATAGAACTATAAACAAGAAAATAAGTACTGTTAAAAATCTTTCTTTACAGTGGCAAGTAGGGTTTTAATGGTGGTTTGCCTGTGCTTATTAACAAGCCATGGCAGTTGCTGCACACTTATCAGTAACCGCGTAAGAGCTCAGCCTACTGTAGAAGTCCTGAGTCTATGTACTTTCAATTTTAGAGCATAACCATCATACGCTCCACAAACCAATGAAATTTCTAATAATACAAACCAATGATGTGTTAAATTGAGACACTTCTAGCTTGAATGCCAAAAACTTCACTATGATTTAAAGGATCTGTGCTTACCTTTCTCTATCAATTTGCTGTTAATTTGCTACTATTGGAGCAATTTACAAAAAGAAAAAAAAAAGGTAATATTTTATTTAATTTCTAATACCAATCCCGGTCATTTCAAATACACACTCAAATGCCATTTATTGTACAAAACGCAATATAGTAATTCAAGACGAGTAAGAGATGGCAGGAGAAGTGTTGAGGGGGAGCAGGCAAAAAGAAATCAGTCTGCAAAATATCCACATTTAGAAATAGGTGGCAATCCTCGCTACTCCCCTTAGAAGAGGCAGAGGCATTAACAAAATTTTACGTCATAAATGTTTGCTTATTTCAACTGTACCAAGCATTACATATTTTGTTTATTATTTATTACATGGTTTTGCTATGGTGCTGGTTATCATCATATTGTAGCTTTACATATAATCTGTATCAAACAACATGAGAATGTCCCACAGATATGTTTTTTTTCCAAATGTGCTTTCCACCTTATTTCACCCCAACTCCTCAAGACGGCACCTAACCATTTATTTATGACTCTGCGCTTTATACTAAAATCGGACATACACCAAGATTTTTTTTTTTTCTCAGTATCCTGTTCCCACTTTCTACTCATATACAAAGATAAATGGTAACGACCTTGCATGAATCATACTGACGTCATGCAGTCTAGTCTGTGGAATAATTATGAAAGCACTGTTCGATTTCTGTCTCCAGGGGCTCTCTAACAGTCCCTTAAAATCTTTGCCACATCTTTCCACTCTCCAACAGGCTTCTGGGAAAACCACAAAGCCACAGCTTGAAAGAGAATGGAAACTGGCCAGGGTGAATTCAGGCACCTGTAATAAAGAACATTTAAAATTGGCTTTGCAATTAAATTATTGCTTAGCTGGGTTAGATGTGGCCTTCAGAAAACTGGGATACACTGAAACCACTGTAATTCTTTTTGCAGCAGTTTTACTGCTAAGCATTTCGAGAAATTTCAAGCTTTGCTACTAGACAACAGCGGAGCATAGCTCAGGTCAAACTGATCCCTAGTATGAACTTAGTGAAACGCAACAGCTCTACCAAGTACAGATCCACTCCTCAGAGTTCAGGTACAAGGTGAGAAATTGGTAAGTTAATTGTTCAACATCAGGACCTGCAGCAAAAGCAGCTGCAACAATTAAATGTTAACTTTATATACCAGGGGAAAGCAGGAAAGATACCTTGCCCATCAGTATCTCCTACTGACCTTCAGTTGGCTAGGTATCATCACACTCAGACTACCTTGTTCTGTGCCAAATTCAGTGGAGAGAAAGGTTACCCAGACAAATATCTCAGACCTCATTTGTGAGTATAGGTGCTAACCACTCAGTTAGGCTTATGGACATGGTATTTAACAACCTGCTCTGGAACACTGTTTGCTCCATCTGTCCTTGGTCTAACACCCATCTCCTGCATGGCTGGAAACCCCATTAAAGCAGCACAGTTTACTGAAAGAGGGTTATCTGCAGGCACTGCGACCCCAGACACAAAAGGAGCACAGAAGAGACTTTAAAACAGCACCTGCATTGTCAGAAAGTCAGTGTTAAGAGTGTAACATTGAAATGATGAGCAGGACTATTGGAGCTGTTTTTAAATTGGTTTTGTCCTGCGGTTTATAAAATCACATAGAATCATAGAATCGTTTAGGTTGGAAAAGACCTTTAAGATCATCAAGTCCAACCATTAACCTAACACTGCCAAGTCCAGCACTAAACCACGTCCTTAGTACCACATCTACAGGTCTTTTAAATACCTCCAGGGATGGGGACTCAACCACTTCCCTGGGCAGCCTGTTCCAATGCCTGACAGCCCTTTCAGTGAAGAAATTTTTCCTAATATCCAATCTAAACCTCCCCTGGCGCAACTTGAGGCTGTTTCCTCTTGTCCTATCGCTTGTTACTTGGGAGAAGAGACCGACCCCCACCTCGCTACAACCTCCTTTCAGGTAGTTGTAGAGAGCAATAAGGTCTCCCCTCAGCCTCCTCTTCTCCAAACTAAACAACCCCAGCTCCCTCAGCCGCTCCTCACAAGACTTGTGCTCTAGACCCTTCACCAGCTTTGTTGCCCTCCTCTGGACACGCTCCAGCACCTCCATGTCCTTCTTGGAGTGAGGGGCCCAACACTGAACACAGGACTCGAGGTGCGGCCTCACCAGTGCCGAGTACAGGGGCACTATCACCTCCCTGGTCCTGCTGGCCACACTATTCCTGATGCAAGCCAGGATGCTTCTTGGCCACCTGAGCACACTGCTGGCTCATATTCAGCTGGCTGTTGACCAACACCCCCAGGTCCTTTTCCACCAGCCAGGTCTCCAGCCACTCCTCCCCAAGCCTGTAGCATTGCATGGGGTTGTTGTGACCCAAGTGCAGGACCCGGCACTGAGCCTTGTTGAACCTCATACAGTTGGCCCTGGCCCATCCATCCAGCCTGTCCAGATCCCTCTGTAGGGCCTTCCTACCCTCCAGCAGATCGACACTTCCACCCAACTTGGTGTCATCTGCAAACTTACTGAGGGTGCACTAGGTCCCCTCATCCAGATCAATGATAAAGTTATTAAACAGAACTGGAATCATCACAGCATAATTTAAGTTGGAAGGGCCATCTAGAGGCCATCTGGTCCAACCCTCTGCTCAAAGAAGGGCCAACCTGAAAGTTAGAGCAGGTTCCTTTGGGCTTTGCCCAGTGGACTCTGGAATATCTCCAAGGATGAAGACACTACACCTTCTCTAGGAAACTTGCTCCAATGTTTGACCACCTCATTTTGTTCTTAATATCAAATCGGAATTTTCCTTACTGCAGCTTGTGTCTGTTGTCTCTTCTCCTTCTGCTGTGCTCCTCTGAGAAGAGTCTGGCTCTCCCTGCTCTTTACCGTCCCATAGGTAGCTGTACAGAGCAAGAAGATCTTTCTCTTATCAAGACTGAACAAAACCCAGTTCTCTGAGCTTTTCCTCCTATGCCATGTGCTCTACCTCCCTAAACAATTTAGTGGCCCTTCACTGGACTCAGTCTGGTATGTCCATATGTTTCTTGAACTGGGCTATCCAAGAACTAGACACATGAGTGCTGAACAGAGAGGAAGCATCACTTCACTGGACCTGCTGGCTACACTCCCACTAATGAATACAGCCAGTGTGCAGTTCGATTCCATTTCCAGAGGAGCACACTGATGGCTTGACATCACCAGTCACTGGCTTCGCGCCATGATCACAACCCTTCAAGACTAGTAGTCCAGTCACTTTTCCACTCACCTTACAGTATACCTATCCAAAATATATCTCCAATTTGGAAATACAGCTCCAATTTGCATACAAGGGTACTATGGGAGACTGTCAAAAGCCTCGCTTAGGTCAAAGTGAATGACTTCCATTGCTCTCTCCTTGTCTGGTCCCACGGACCCGTGTATGTCCGGGTGATGAAGTGGCCCCTAGGCCAGTCTTCTTCTACCATGGCTAGTACTTTAGTCCCCCAAACTCTGCCACTAGGAAGGGAGCCAGGGAGACCTGACAGCAGACCATCCTTGGATGATAATGCTAGCTGCTCTGCTATCCAAGAGTCCTTGTGTGAGAGTTTCTTGGGGAAAATTTAAGATCAGGTTGGGCCTGATGATCTCCCTGATTCCTAAGGACATAACACCTGTCTATAGAGATAAAAAATACTGGTGTTTATACCTAAAGAAAGGCACTACCATCTGCCATTTGCTGAAGAGAAATAAGCACTATGGGCTACACATGACCTCAATTCTTTCAGTGAATCACTTAAGGACAAGGTAGATTGGTGAAAGCTCTTTGTCGCTTGGTGATGTCTATGCCATGGGAAATGTGGGCCCTGACGCGTAAAGTTCCCTTATGCTTTTCATCAATACTGTACCATTTCTTTGGCAACAGTAAGGCCCATCCCAATGGGACACTTGGGGAAGGCGGGCTCAGGACCAAGTGGATGCAGTGGGGGAACTCTGAGAAGGAAAAAATGCCTGACAGGCTCTTAAAACTGAGGTAATTTGTGGCTGTGAATGTCGTGGATAAGTTGTGTTTTAGGTGAACTTACTTGATCTTTCATGAGTTTTAGATGTTCCACAATTTCACTGAAGGCTCCCCTGCTCCTTTCAAGAGGAGACACAATTCAGTTCTCTGTGCTGTTTGCTATCGTACTGAGGCAAACACACCTGTATTTATACACGCAAATGAACCTTGGTAAAACTACACTTTTCTACAACACATATTCCTTCTTTCTCAACAACAAACTTGCAGCTACTGAAGCATCCATTTCTGACCAATATCTCATCATTTAACACAATGGTTGTGCTGCCTGTATTGCATGTGCCAACTGCCGAATCTTTCTTTGGAAATGTAAAGAAACAGAGGAGAAGCCAAAAACAGTCACCTGCTGAAAAATCTTACTGTACCTAATATTTTCTTATTTGTCTTTTTTTAATTGAACACTGACAAATAACTCTGACTTCTTACAGACAGGGAGGTGATGTCGATTGCCTACTGTAAACTATGATGCAACAGGTTTAACTTCATGCTCTACCTCCAGCTAAATGCTGAGATTTTTCACAAGCTTCAGCTTTTCAGATGTCAATGTTTGTGTTTTGACACACATTACTGCAGATGAAAGTTTAGTCACAGATGTATAAACTCCTAAATGGCTTTAGTTGTGTTATAAGCTACAAAATTTACCACTACAAAAGCTTCTCTATTATAAAAATAATATCAATGAAAATGCTGAGAAACAAACTGGTGGTTGCAATATGATTCAACATTTCTTTCAAATTTTTTAAAACTTAAAACTTCTTTTCATTCCCAAGGAACTTTTCGTCTATCACATACCCCCAAAAATTTCAAAGTGACTTTGAAATAAGATCAGCCACACATATTAAAAAAAAAAAAATCTTAATGTTCTTTGAAAGAGGAAAGAAAAGTCCTTATTTCCAATGTCTTTTTATGTATTATCTTTTTTTTACCCCCTCTGAAGAAAGCTACCGAGGAACATGGGTGTCTTGCTCAGCAGTGATGCCTGTGATGTAGAAAGAGAGAGAAAACATCCAGCACTTAAGCAGAAATACCCTGATATTTCTTTGAATGCCCTTCACACTACTTCAGTCAAATACATTTCGCCCCATTCAAAACAGTAAGTTGCCTTGTAGCAGGTCTTGCTCCCTGCACACAACCATCCAGTTGCACTGACATCCCTCCGCTCTTTCCATCCCACTTCTGTAATAGGCTGTGAAAATGAGACCGGCGAGACTTGGATGTGTGTGTGTGGGTCAGTTTGCTGTTCTAATTTGTTTGAAAAAGGTTCCAAGAGACATATTCTCTGATTAAACCATTTTGGGAGCCCTCCCTCCGTGCTGCATTGAGGCTGTCCCTGGGGACGCGGACTCTGAGCAGCTCAGGCTCAGAGCAGGGAGCTGGCAGTGACATGGCATTCCAGGCTGCTTTGCTGTGGTCTGATTGGAGATGCGGAGCCTTCCTAGAGCTCATCATCCTTCTGTCCTCAGCCAGCCTGACTGTGGGAACCGTATCAGAAGATGACCTGGAGCCGCATCTTCTCCTGGTTTTTCATGGAGGTGAGAGAAGTTTAGATACATCATAAGTTCATAAACAACTTTAAGCTACCTTTGAAGTAAACAGTCCTTATTAAATGTGTCTGGTCTAAAAGGTGATCACAGAGAAAGCTAACACCAGCTCTGAACTACTGAGGTACATGAATTGTTTTAGATCTTAATCAGTGTAAATACAAACTACCTTCTGATCCACTTTCTCCTTTTACACTGCCCTGTCCTCTCCATCACCATTTCAGTCTCCCTGTATACTCTCCTTACCTTGCTAAGCAGCTCCTGAGCTCTGCTTCTTCCCTATCTTTAATATCAGTGTCCACTGCTTGCCCCATCTTGTCAATATATTTATGGAGAATTTCTGAAGAATATATGCAAATTTATTTTTTGGAGACTTTGCTTGAGTACTTTCCCTCCACTCACCGTCTGCTGCTTTGCCACACACACACCAGTTATCACTCTGTCTGTGCATAAATTAGGTTCAACACTCGCAGCGGAAACTTCTCTGCATCACAACAGCATTGAGCTCAATTTTCAGCTTCATGGCATCATGCTGTCCCATAGCAGGATGCAGGACAAGATCAAGATCAAGATCAGTAGCCTAGTTCATCTATACCAAACATGCCTTGGGCAGCAGTTACTACTCCTGTACTCATCACACAGCCAAGCACAATTTACACGTGGTAGACCTCGCCTGAGTGACCACCGTCAAACTGCATTTCCTTTGACCCCATGAACATTAAGGCTATATCCATAACAGTGAACCAAGTAGTGCCAACTTTTGCAATGCAACTGGGAACCATTTGGGAGATTGTCAGTTGGGTCAAGACAAAATGGTACCAAGAACCATTTATACAACTGAGCGTTACTGGGTGTCCAGGACCCCGACTGTGCCCGTTCACTGACACTGCTTACCTTAATGGTATACATGCAGCCTGTACTTACTAAAGGAGTACCTTTGCAATGGGGCAGCTTTAGTCTCTATATACAGTTTTTACCATGAGACTGTTTTTTCTACCACAGATACTCAATTGCAGCATCACTGGCATTTTCCAAAACATTAATCCTCAAAATGTTAGCTGCTGTTAAATTCTAAAAATGCTCTAAATAATATCTGTGTTTGTAGATGTTCAGCTTCATTTATGGACTCTGAAAAGACAATGTGTAGACTTGCAGCTGTCTGAAGTGACAAAAAATAAAACCTTGAAACAAACACGTCTGTGGTTTCTTGTTAGAGCCCTAACAAGGGGAAAGACTGTAGCGCCAGCACATCTGAGGTCGGGGGAGACACAAAGGAAATACCTCGTGAGCACGAGGACAATTCAGACTCTCCAGGACAACCGCAGTGCTGAAGAAGCTAAAAGAGTTTTATTATAAGCAGCTAAAGACTTATTGCACTGAGCTTGACAATGTCTTCCTAAGCTGAAACGACAGCAGGGCAGATGATAGTTTATGCAGTGTGCAACTGAAGACTAATTCAATGCCCCAAATTCTTCCCCGTAGCCATTTCAATGACTTCAAGGGAGCTATTTTGCCAAAGGTATTATGAGAATATTTTTATTTCAATAAAATGGCTACTTTGCCGGAATTAATTCCGACAGATGTTTTAGCAATTACGAAATCACTTAACTAATTATCTCAAATACCTTTTTGGCCATCTCCGCGATGATAAACACCTCAAACTAAATTATACTGCGTAAACTGCAGTGGGATTGTACAAAACCTTGGCTTTGGGAGAGACAGGATGGAAGTTAGTGCTTGGCACTTAATGTCATCAGCATTATAATGATTCAGCTACAGTATATATAATTTTGTTGCTGACCTTACATTATTATATAATTAAGGTAATTTAAGTAATTACTTGCTAAAAAGACTAATTTTGTTCATCAACATAAAGACTCTCAAAGCACAGCAATATGAGGGAATTAGATTCCAATACAGCAATTTGGGGAGAATTAGAACCTCCAGTGAATAAAGTGAAACAGGAGTAAGCAGTAAAATGGAAGAAAGGACAGTAAAAGTTCATGAAATGTGGTTACTACTCTCTGTTCTGTCACAGACATCCCCTGAAACTCCCCAATACGCTAAACATAGTAAGGATTTTCCCGTTGCATGTAAAATATTCACCGTGAGACTTCTAACTGTAAACTTAAATTTAATAAGTAAAGAAGTTAAAACTCTTTCCCAAGCCAGAGAAGCAAAAATCTTTCCTTAGAGATGCCTGTAATCAGTGTGACTCGTCTGACACAATTTTGCCTCTCCCCTTCAAAATAAGATTATCCTAGAAGAACCTAACCAATTAACTCTTTAATTGAGTACGCAGAGTATGCAGCAATCTCAGTTATTTCAAGCCATAAGCTCATCCATAAAAATAGACCATCTCATTCCTGCACAATAATGTAACTTTAAACCGCGGAGTTTTTCCTCTGGAGACGTGTCTTATTATAAATGATCATATTAAACACTGGTGTCTTTTGCAAACATACCAAGAGTTAAAAGGAAGACTTTGATGTCAAAGGAGTGTTACATTTGAGAAACTTCAAGAAAAGTTTTTTGGATTACTGACAATTCATTATTTCTTTTAGAGGTGGCAACCTGCTTGTTTATCTGTGTTCAGACACTGTGAAACTTCTTCTGTCTTTAAACTTCATAAAAATGAAGTTCCTATAGCAGAAAATAATATATCCAGATTTAAACCTTCCTTGTGGTTGTTCCTGATGCTATTTTGAACTGGATGATGACATGTACTTGCTTTTATGACAGGAGGAAGATTCTCTTACAAGTAATAAATATTTTGTTTGTTTAATAACTAAGAAATTGCTTGAGTATATAACTGAGGAGTTAATTATTTGGCAGGCCTGTGAAACATGCTAATTAAAATTTTAAGTTACAAGAAGCCTACAGAAGTATTTAACAGAAGAAGCTACACTTGAAGAGACTATTTTTGTACTTCAAGCAAGTGTGCCATATTAATAATATAAACTTTCGAAGTACTTTATCTATAAAGCCAGGAGACTTTGATATATACAATCTATATTTTTAATGCAAGTGAAAGAACTTTCAAGCACTCTTAAGAATGTCAAGCTTAAGAACTTACGGGACTGCAATGATATTGCAAAGAATACAGGTTTTCCAAAATAAAATTTCAAATGCATTACAGAACCTGATGCATTAAGATGGAAAGTACTGCCCAATTCAAAAACATCACTGCAAGCAGAGAAACTCACCACTGACCATATATATAAGAGAGACAAAGCAAAAGGAGGATCACCAAAGAGCCCCCAAAGAATCCGACAGCATTTTGGAAACAAGCTGTCACCCAGACTCAAACATAAAGGCAGGAGAGAAATCACGTCAATGGCACCTGCAGAGGTTTACTTGTTATTGATGTTGCTTTTGTTTGAACATTGAGATGTTGTTGTAACTTGAGTTTCATTAAAAGCTCATTCCATTAAACCCCAAACAGCTAGACAACGTAAGCCGACTAAGGTAAGACGCAGTCTGTGAGGGATTTAACTTGAATTTAAGATGCTTAATTTTCATTAAACTTTCT
Source organism: Platalea leucorodia (assembly GCF_965183815.1). Lineage (NCBI taxonomy): Eukaryota > Metazoa > Chordata > Aves > Pelecaniformes > Threskiornithidae > Platalea > Platalea leucorodia. The sequence goes on along the minus strand of NC_138825.1, from coordinate 119,754,107 downwards.
GTCTCAAATTATTCTTTGAACAAACTGGAGGTTAAATGACATTGAGATTTTAAGCGAAAAATTTCAGAGCTGCTTCATCAAGAATTAAAGCTTTTCTCCAGTTACAAAGCTTCCTGGGATTTAATTTTGTCTTCTCGCAAACATTTTTAGTTTTGCTAGGTCAAAAAAAAGACTCACCTTCCTAAATAGACTTGTCATTAGAACTAGCTGCATTATCTATGATAATTATCTGTGCTCCATCTTAGGATTTAATATCACTTGCCTCCATAATAAAAGTAGGTATGATTTGCACGGATGATACAGTTTGCATCTTCCCCAGGGAATAACGGAACTAATGTGGAGTTTTATTGCTTATTTTTTGACACCATTTTTTATATGAAGAAAGAAAAAAACAGATTTGTGATTAATATCTTCCATTTCCTTTGTTTGTTTACTTTTGTCAGGTTTTCCTCCAGGGCATGGTAAGAATCTTTACGGTATGACACTAATAGGACCGTCACGTCCCTGAAATTGCATCGCATAAACAATTACATGTAATTCAGTTCATGGTTTCCTCTGAGGCTTCCTCAAAGGCTACATTATTTGGTTCCTGACTCTAAAATATTTTCTCCTTCATATCTACCAACACTAAAAAGGATAAGAGGAGACTTCATCAAAGCTTAGTGCTACCCTACAGCGGGAAAAAAACTTCTCATTCTTTAACATAATGGACAAAGACTAAAGGGATCCAGTTGCTGGGAGCTGTAGAAGGGTACATTCAAATAGGAAATAAGGTGAAGATTTTGACATGAGTTAACAACTGGAACATGCTGTCTAGGAACAAGAAGGATTGCCCATCATGGATCAAACTAAGGATGAAGGGGATTTTCAAGCCATGTCCTTGCTCTATCATAAAGTATGGGATCTGTTCCAGGATCACTGGGTGAAACTCTCTGGCCTTTCAGAAGGTAATCACAGGCATCATCTGTGGCCTTAAACGCTACAAATATATGGAGGAAAAAACTCTCTTATATGTTGGCCAGAGTGGTTATGAAGAAATAAAGTGTCACATGAAAAAGAAAGACTACAGAGGTATGAAATGGTAAAAGGAAAGTAACAAACTACTAATAAACAGCATTGACTGGCTTAAAGAGGGTTCATCCCCAAGTGCTTTTAATTGGAAAAAATGGTGGATAAGTTAGGCTTTGGGCTAATAAAGTACAGTGGAAAGTTGTGATAGGTCTGAGGAGTAAAGAGCCTGGAGAGCTCTAATTTAGCAATGGAATACTGAGGGATGAACTTCTGCTGTGGAAATGGGACCTTCTCCTTTCGCCCCCAAATAATTTTTAGCAATCTTAACTTCTATGTGAAATAGAGCTTATTTTATTTTCCATAAGCTAGAGAAGAAAATGTATTTTTTATTGCCTGCTTGTGAAATAGCATTACTCATGTATTTCCCTGTATATCAGTGTCATCACGTAAGGAAGATGCAAACCTCCCAGAACCTGTCTGAAAGGTCCAGACCTTTCATGCAGGAATGAAGAACTCAAGTGGTTTGAGAAGTACAGCTAGGTCTTATGGCTGTGGCTTTCATGTCAGCCATCTACAAATACTTTCTTACAAGTAAACAACAGACAGCATTAAAGAGAACAATGAAAAAAAATTCTGTAAACCTACATGCAGTCTAGGTTTTCAATATGAGAGTATTAATGTGCTCATCATTCTTCAGAATTGAGCCACTTCTAGAGGAAGTTCAAAAATAAAATACAGTAAGCAGGATGAAATATTTTCAGTCATGATATATTTCCATTGCACCTTACAACTTGGGAATCCGCTGGATGAAAAATGTCATTTCCAGGACTAAAATAAAATAATATGACAACATGAGAAAATGATTGTTGTAAAATATTTACTCCCATCCATGAGCATGTAAGCTCTTGCTGTCCTTGGTGAGGATAAATTTGATAACCACTCTAACAGGTAATGCGAACAAAAGGTGCATCATATCTACCAGTGTGAAGAAGCGATCTGCATGACACGTAGCCAGTATGTCTGCTGATCCTGATTTTTTCAGCTAATTCTGTGTTCTCCAATTGACCTCCAGCTTCCTTATTTCTGGAGATATTAGCATCCTCTCTATGGCTTCAAGGCTATTTCCTGAAATTGTCCTTTTTATAATATTAGTCTAGTGAGACTGGCATGAAATAAAACCCTGACAAGCAATCAAAGAAGTTATTTTCTAAAGGAGTTTCTCTAGAGAATCGGGTCAAAAGCCTACTTCTAGCCTTGAACACTTGGAAGACATGAAAGAAAGCTTTGTTTTAGAAGCTTAGATGTCTACACACAAAGTTGATAATTGTTTTCTCTTTTTTTCTGTTTATTGCTTTTGAAGAAATTCAGTCTGAGACCTGGGATGCATCAAAGAAAGATGTGTATTTGGATGAGCTTTGTTTGATGGCAAGAGCTTTTCCTTATTAAGTCATCAAAACAGCCTGGAGTGAGAAGGTAGCAGAAACCTTCTGGAAAAGAGTGCCAAGCATCACTGAGGACAATCACAGGGCACAGAAACTCGACAGCTTTTATGTTCTCTCTTTTTATGTGCACACAATTAGGGAGCTAGATGTCACATGTGTGAAGAGCCAAGGTGTCTGATCCAAAACTCATCAAGTCAATATAAACATGCCCTTTGACTTCAAATGAGCTTGGGATAAGCCCTCAAAGATTTTAGCACTAATGAGTTAGGGCTTTTCCAACATCACTTGGATAATCTTCCAGGTGGGGGTGGTAGAGGGCGGTTTCAAAAGCAGATCTAAGCTCTGCATATTGGTTGTGATCCATCAGAGAAGACACTTCTTTGGTCAGACAGGGACTGTTTTTCTTGTACTCTATCATGCTGCAGTCTTTTGCAGGAATACCAGCACACACTCGCCTACCAAACTTCCTGCTGCTGCAACAATCTAGGACACTGATGATGTGCTGCTGTGTTATAACATGGTTTATGGCTTTTGTTCCATTTCAGAAAAGGCCTTAATTTGTATATAGTGCTCAGTATTTCTTACAACATGGACGTGCTGCCTACAACTTCATTGCCAGTGTACAGGACTGGGCTATTCTGTTGATTCTCTCTAGTCTTATGTGTCTTCCGTATTTAAAAAAAATAAAAGGAATTCTACACCCCAAACCACCAACTTTCGCAGTTGCATCAGAACATTTGTTTTTATTGCATTCAAACCTGAGCCAGCTCAGCTTGTATCAGTCAATCACACACTTCAAACCCAGTCCATCTTAGGGGCAAGGAATGAAAATGCTATGAGGTCCTGTGGGACTGTGCCCTTGCCCTGCCTGCCCTGCTCATACCCTCGCTCCTGGCTCTCCCTCACTTGCCAAAAAGGCACTGCTGCTGCTCTCTGACAGTAAAGACTGGTGTAAAGATTCTGAAGCATGTTTAAGTTGCTGGAAAGTACACAGAGAGGAGGAGGAAGGGCAAGAGTGTAGAAGATGAGCCATGGAACAAGAGAACAACTCAGGTGGCACCCAAGCCATCCCTGTTACCCCCTTTCTGTCCTTTTCTTCCATCCCTTTGCTTTGTTATGTCTAAACCAGACCCCTTTGGATACTGATTTTCAATTTGTAATGCCATGAATTCCAGACATTGCCTTCTTCAAGCTATTTGGGCTTTTATACTATTGCATTGTAAGGCCAGAGACATCACTGTATTATCTCTTATCTCCTGCATAACAGAGTTAAAAAGCCTTTTCTAAAGTGTTTGAGTAACAGCATCCTTTTAAACGGCACCTCTTCCTACTCCTCTGTATTTTTAATTTCTAAGATGCCACGAAGAGAAACCTGCCACAATTCTTCAGGATTTTTCCCCAAAATAATGATGTCCACTGTGGAAGCAATTTATTTGATTTCTATACAAATACAGTGCAGATTCAGATTTCATCCCCCAGTATCTAAGAAATCTTTGCCTGATTGACTGCTGAAGTTACCTTTCACTGGCAAGAGTTTTACAGCTTGATTCTCAGCTCAGCCTCTGGAGAAAGAAGCAGGCAGGAGATCCAGGCTACAGGCGTGCCTTCCCCATGAAGCCCTCATAGGCATGGTGTCACTGAGTTCTGTTTTTCACTCAAAGTTCTTATTTTTATTTTCTGATTTTGTTTTTGCTTTTGAGAGATAATCTCCATTATCACATTCTTTCCTGTTCAATGCTTTTTAATGCATGTATTATTTATCTTAGGAAGGTCCTTTATGCTCTTGTGTGAATTCCAATTGTTATGGCTCATTTTAATTTCCTTTAAGGCCCTTGGCCGTTTTTCTGTTGGAGTATAGCTGGTTCCACTTAATAAAATTTTTGCTATGCAAATACATGAAGCTTCTGTGCCCCACCTTTGAATCTCCAAATAAACAAGACTACTCTATCTATCTGATGTATTTTATACAGTCAAATTCGAAAGAGATGACTGAGCCTAAAGCATGGGCAAAGCCGTGCTTAACTCTAGTACGTACAACAAACAAAAGAATGGGGGGTATGTGTCTACAGAAAATCAATTTAATTTTCAATTTATTTTACTTTTGCCCAGTTTGGACGCTTATCTGTATCAGTGGTGAGGAACATGTATCTATCATATGGCCATATATTTGGTCTAGATAAATCCTGCTATACCTGGAAACCTTCATCAGAGGCACAATTAGCAATAACAGAGTTACATAGCAAAGAAAGATGCTTCTCAGACTCATCTGAAGTCAGCCCCAGAGGATTTGATCACAACACTGCTTCTGAAGAATAGTGTTGTCTGAATGTTAGATATTTTTCAAGCAAATGGTACTGTTTGACAATACCAATAGTAATTTCAAGTGTTTTCTCATGTGTAATTTCTTTTTCCGCAGTTTATCATATCAAAACCTTTTGAATAGAGAAAATAGCCATGACTTTTCTATTTAACCAAAACCTTGTTTTCTCTCATTTATTTGTTGCCTCTAATCATGACACAATAAAGTCAAGTATTTGGGAAAAGGCCCTTCCTTTCATTGCGTGTAACATCATTAGGGACTGTGTGATATGGATTTCCATGTCTGAATAGAAATAATTAGAAAATATGATTCAAGTATTTTATGTCTGGGAAAGATGCTGGGATAAATTCTCTTTCCCTGCGTGAGGCAAGGAAAATTAAATTGAGTAAAGGGCTCAAAAGGAGTCTAGAAAACTAGTGCATGGGACAAGAAAATGGAAGCTTCCAGGACATGGCAGAAGACAAACCAAGAGAGGGTCCGTACCTGACGTGCTGAGAGGTACATCTGCCATTGCTGCTGTATGCCCAGCAAGAATTGCAGTAGGTATCTGCAAACGGCTACCAGCTCTTCATGTGGTACCTGTCTGAGTTGTACAAGGGACAAGCCAGGTTAAGTATGGCACCCATCTGTTAATGCCATCAAGCCTACACAGAGGCACAGATATTTTGGGGAGAACAAGGATTCATTTTGGCTTCCTTAGGTGCTGCAAGACTCAACGGTAAGGAGCTGAGCGAGGTGCTCCTATTTTTAAAAGCACACACAGGGTTGTGGGTTGTGTATCGCCAATGGTGAAGGCATTTCCTATGGACAGTGGTGGACTAGAATGAACAGGGTCACGTTTGCTCAGTTCTTAGGGTGAAAGTTATATGATTTGAGACCTGAGCTTTTTACAGCCATATGCCTGCCTGTGCATGAGGAACCAGCCAGAAGGCAGCTGTATTGCTGTGAAGCATCTATTCCTTATCTAAATGTGTGCAAGTTTGGAGCCTTACGTTTATTTATTTAATCCACATCTAAAATATTGTTATGGGTGCCTCAAACCAAAAAACTGAATATATATCCTTTGTTCAGAGACAGAGACCAAATTCAATTCAGTGTGTTCTTTATGATCTTTGAACACCATGGTTGTTTTGCACCAGAGCAGAACAAGAAAAAGTGTATCATACCTCAAATCCCTGAGATTTCATCAGAAAGAAAAAGATCACAGCACTACTGAGAGCAACTTAAGTGCCAAAGTCAGGTAGAAAAGATCTCTCTTTGGGAGCCTTCAAAGCAACTGTTTCTCCCCAGTGACTTTATAAGGAATTTATGCACTTACTTTACGGGGGCATCTTCACCAGGCACCTAAAATTTAGGTGCAAATTAGGCACCTACACTCCTACATACGATGCACTGGTGACTGGCTTGGAATAAAGAGACTTGCAAGGGATTAAATAAAACAGCCTGAAGGATGTACGAAATACACGCATATAAAAATATACAGACAATGAATGTTACAGCTGTATACACAGACTCCTAAGACAAAACCGACTGCAGCACAAATGCTCAGCCAGAAATATGAACACTCAGATTCCAAGTCAGGCTGGACATATCTCTCTCCACCCTGCACGTGGCGATGGGTAACACTGAAGTCCTTCTCAACGTTATCTGATATTCGTTAAGTCCAGATAAAAGAGAAGGGTTTGAAGTGGGGGACTCTACCCTGCTCTCTCATGCTCAACCCCAGTGCTGCTGATTTTTTAAGATATCCAAAGACAGATACTGGAGTAGGACGGGAGGAACATGCCTCAAGGCTACTGAAATGTTCTCAGTAATAGGTTAAAAATGTGAAGCATTTAAAGTGTCTGATGTTCCCTTTGATATTCTCCAGGCGATTTCCTAAATCAGCTTCAAATTTTACTCATTTTCAGCTTTAAAACAAGCAGCGCCACAAATGATTAAAAGAAACAACAACAACAAAAAATAAACACACACCCAGATGGTAACTATTATCTGAGCCAGAAAATAGAGACAAATACATCCACTTAGGGCAAACTAACATATTGTATTATATCACTATGATGTACTGTAATGGGATATGATTTACATTAAAACTTGTTGTGAATTAGAGATTTAACTTATGGCCTTTCTCCACAAATTACAACAACAAACAAGAGCACAAAAATAAGCTCTAATAACGGCATGCACCCTATCACCATTTGCTGGATTATTTCTAGACCAAAGCCACAGATAAAATATTCAAAAGTGCAGTTTTGTAACATTATTCTAGAAATGTGATTTCACTAAAAATCCTGAATCCCTGCGGTCAGCAAAGACTTTATGGCAACCTTCCCAAGAATTGGGGTGGTTTAGGTGAGATTTTGACTACAAAACACTCCAGAACAGTTAGGCAGATGGCGTGACCATGGCTTATTACGTTAAATGTAATGGTCTCACTTGTGCTCCCTCCATCTGTTTGCTCTATCCACCTCTTGTCTTATATCATAACCTCATAAGAAACCTATTTTAGGGACTATCTTTTAGCTATGTATGTTGAAATACCCAGCACAAAAGGAGCCAACACTTTGGGCTTTCCTTTGTTAATGCACCTGAGCTAAACAGATAAACAACTTGTCAGGGATGAGTTTGCCACATTTATTCTCCGTAGCAAATTGTACTTCTAATTGGATAAGGTTCTCTTCCCCGCATGCCATCATCTGTTTTGTAATGTGGTGCACCTTTCAAGCACTGCAGAATCTCTTGCTGAGACAGCTGCATTTTGTGATGGATACTACACAAACATACACATAAACACAACACATTTCAGTTCCCTAATTTATATAACTGCTTCCTACAAAAATCCTAGGACTGAAAGTTGCTCTGAGAGGGAGGATGACATGGTAAGTGAATTCCAAAGATTTGAGGTTTCTTCTCCCTAAGTGACTTGCCAGAGCCAAGCTCATCTGTATGCACCAATATTCTCTAAATAATAAAAAAAAAGGATAATGTTTCCTCTCCTGACGAATGTGCACTCAACTTTATCCACACGGTGCTTTAGCAGCTCTGCAAGAATGTAAAAAAGCTATCTAATTTCCTGTTTAACTTTGTCTAGAAACAATCACTGAGATCATGGAAGGCAACTTCTCCCTGCCGAACGTGTGCCTGCCTGAAAGCTCGAGACCGGGAGGGGAATGATGAATACCCACCTCCCAACTTAAAATAGTCCTACTCCACCCTGCTCTGTTGCAAAGGGGGCGGGGGGAGATGTTTGAGCCAGAATTGGTAAGCAATTACGAATGCAGCACCTCTAACAGTACCTGAGACAATGTCAATCTAGCTGCCTTGGGTACCAGCCTGAAGCCTGATCCTCACCCACATGGTGAGCCACCGATGACATTTATCCTGCTGCACCTCCTCTGTTTTTGTTACAAGCTACTGTGATTAAGGCTAGGATGGCATCCTGACTTGTACCATGGTCGCGGCTCTGTTTACAGCACAGACTGACCTTTCCTTACTGACGGAAGAAACATGAATGATATATCTGTAAATGTTAGCCTTTTTTTTTTTTAAAAAAAAGGGATGTTATTATCTAGCCATTAACAATAGGAAAGTAGGAGCTGAATAAAAGTAAGACAAAATTTAGCTGCTTGCGTCTCCTTGGCTTTGGGAGAGACTCTCACATCAGTAAGTCATTTCTGAAGTGAAGATGGTAAGAAGAAACCGATGTGCAGAGAGGGGAGAACAAGATCCCATTCAGGATGAGTGTATCAGATACCCAGGCTGGTGCGATTGCTCTGCTCAGGGAAACAGCTGAGATAGCTCCGATTTTTTTGAAACTTCTGGAATTTGTGCTCACTGCCAAAGGAAAATAAGGGAAAATACAATGAAAGAGAAATAACAGTGTTATGAGAACTACACCAGCAATGAAATGGCAGAGAAGACAGTAACGGGAAGCAGAGTACGTCAAGGAGAGATAGCACATGATGTCACCGTGGCTTGTTCTGCTGCAAAGGAGAGATCAAGTTCTGTAATGCTCAGGGTCAGGTAGTAATGAGGTAGGAAGCAAAGCCACAGAAGCGACTCACAATCAGGGAGTTACACTCTTCTGTCAGAACTAGTACTTCTCATGAATTTCATAATGCCAAAGATGTTTTCAGCAATTACCCTACAGGTTCATGTCTCCCTCATTTGCAACTGCCTAATATGCTTTTAGTAGCTGCAGCTACCCCTGAGTTAAAATAGTAAAATAAATGAGGCAGAGATTTTTCTTGCTGCCATTTTTAGCATTTTGTCCCTTCTGGATGAAATGAATCATACTGTTTACTACGGTCTTTTATTTTAGTCCTCTGCCTTATACTCCAGCTGGAAGTGGGAAGGATAACCAGCACTGTGCCCAGTTACCTCACAGTTGGTGTTAAGAGAGCACCTAACACCTGAAACGAGATGGAAAACATATGTAGGAAGTCAGAAAGACATGCCATGGGGATTGCTCCTTTGCTGTTGTGCTCAGAGGGACAAATTACTGCTCAGCAGAGCAATGCAGACCCACCAGCTCTGCCAGCGTGGCACCTGCTAGCCCCAGGTCTGAACGTGGCCACTCACAACCACCCCATGGCATCAACCTTACACTGCTGCAGGAAATTAAAAGAACAAAACCCACATAAAACTCAGCTCTCACACAGCTTCAACGGTAAGCTCGTACTTTCCCCCCATAACTGATGCAACATGTTTCTGACGAGTAAGGAGTGATGTGCCTTGACAAAGCTTCAGTACAGAAACGAACCACCAGTCACATGTGTGCTGGGAAGTATCAATGCCAAAGAGCTAAAGAAAAGCAAACAGAAAGCAGAGAGATCTGAAAAAGAAACAGTAATGGCAACACGATATAAAAATATCAGATGTAACTGAGAAAAGCAAGCAGGATTTAATGCATGCTAGCCTTGTTGGTGCTGTATAAATGTCTTGTTCTGTTCCACTCTGGTGTTATTCCAGGGTCAAGCATATTCAGTGTCCTTTATAATCAAGCTGTCAATATACAGTCTTGATGCTATACATTGATTTTCTGCCACAAAAAAGAGGAAGTTATCCCTTTGTGTTCAGCAACGTCCCAGCGACTTAATATTTCTTAGACCACAATATTCAGTATCACCACAAAGACCAGGGCATCTTCCTGGCCCTACGCATTTTATCTGCAGTTTTTATGCATGTAAGTTCTTTATAAGCATGTCGACAATGTAATGTAGCAATTTATTTAGTAGCAATGGGAAATCTGTAAAGTTCCAGTTTGTACCAATAAACTAGTTATGCAAACTTCTGTAAACTAAAGGGAACAGGGCAAGAAAATCCCCTTGAAATTCTCTTAAGGAAGATATGAAAATGTTAGGACTTCAATAAAAAACTGTTCACAAAATAAATGTTCTCAACAACAGTATTTAGCACTTACATCGTTGTTTCTCTCTAAGTGTCTCCAAAACTTCACAAAAGAGATCAGACTGAGCCTCACAGTGGTTAAGGAAAGTGAAGAGAGAGTTACGTGACTTGCCCAAATCAGTATATAACACAGCTAAGAAAATTTGCACTTTCAGTCCCATTTCTTCATATTCTTGTCTCACCAACTTCCCTGTGTCTTTTTAGCCATGAGCAGGGATGATACAAGGGCTCTTCTACCTGAACTCCCAGCTACTTAAAATGAAAGCCCATAATGCTTTTTCTAAGGAAATGTAAATGTTAGAAAAAGCAGACGTTGTCAGAGCAGTTCTACAAGCATAAAAATCCCATCATCATAATTGTCACGTGTATTTCCTTATTCTGTGTTCATATAGTATTTGTCAAGAAATACGTTACGAATTACAGGAAGATGTGTTCAGCGGGAAAGGAGGCGGAGGGCCGAGCTCGCTCAATGCCAACGCTCTTCCGTTACAGGATATTGATTTGGTGAGATATGAGCCCAGTCTGCAAGGTATTATCTGAAAACAGAGTAAGTAGAAAGCTGGAAGGAGCTCTACCAGCCACCCCAAAGGTGGTACCCACAAACACAGCCTGCCCCTGGTGTACATGTCTCATTAGTTTTTAAAGTTCTCCTAAGAAGACAATTGAAAACCCTGCCAAGGAGCCCAATCCAGTGCTTAACTCTGTCTGTCACCAGAAAGATTTTCCTACCAGCTGACTTAAAGCTGTATCGCTTTCCAGCCAGCGAGCTCCCCTTTTATATTTGTGCATTTGGGTGGTTTTTATTCCTTCCTACTTCCACTTCTACTTACAGAATTGCACTGCACTGATAAACCAGGCGATCAACTGAAAGCAGCTTCAGTTTTCTCCAATCCCTTCATCTCCTCCCTGCGCATCGCCATCCACTCATGCCGGCACCGTGTGCGCCAGTAAGGCAAGCAGGGGACAGCCTTGGCACAGGCCACCCCACGCAAAGCCTTGTCTTGGGCTGCCCTCTCAGCTCGACCACGCTTCCTTGGTGTACTTAAGAAAATGTTATATGTGACCATAGCAAAAACCTCATTCAATTCCCAACATACCACCTTCACCATTTCCTTCTCACCTGTCGGATGGTTTCTGACACCCTGCTACACGCAAGCAAAATTAATTGGTCTTTTACTTTGACAATAAACCCCCATGAAGTACCTTTAAATTACTTTCAGTGAAAAGCTTCTTACCACACTAAATATTTGCTTCTTTCAACTTTACTTGCTAGCCTGAAAGCTTATTATTTGCTAACACCACCTCTTTAGCGAGCTGTCTGGCTCACAGTCTTCTAACAGGATCCTGTGGGTCTCTGGATACTTGTCATAGGTGGTTCCCAGTTCCAAAATAGACAGGGAAATTCTTTGAACAAGATCCACAGAAGAGTAAGATCCATCTATTTGAACAAGATCCAGCCGAGCTGTTTCAAGTGATTACAAGATATTTCAGAGACATTTAGCGGCCAATTTTACTTGGCTTGCAGCTAAACTTCGAGATCTACTTTTTAAACAGGAAGATTTCAGATCACAGGTTTTTAGAATGTTGCTGAATTATGAAAAATGCTGGAAAAAAAGAAAAGTTTGGAATATCTCTCTATATAGAAACAGATACATATTTCATAAAATAGGACCACACACTGGTAGCACGGGATATGTGACTTCTTGAACTACCAACTACTGACATAAAAGACGTGCTGCTTCCCCTGCAGCTGTTCCGTTCAGAGCAGGAGGATGCTGGTCCCCAGGTGCCAAGTTACCCATCCAGTCCTCCCTCAGCACATTTCTCATGCATTTTTTTGGCCTAAGTTGCAGTTTTGATCACATTTCCATTAGGCATCACCGATTGCAAGTACGTACGCATGCTGAGCGGCACATTAAAACTACTTTTTAATGTCTCACGATAAAACTTGCTTTCAATATCAAACAAAACATTAAAGATCCATTATTTCTCCATACCAGCTAAAGACTTTTTAATGAGATTAATTACAAGAAAAGAAGAATGTATTTTTCAGAAGATCAGCTGAATAGCACAATGCCTAATATTTAGCAACTTTAAATAGTGTCCATTAGATCTGATGTTATTTGAAAAATGCCTGAGAATGTTTATAGTATTTCAAGTTGTTAAACTGGACATATTCTAAAACTGCCAGCGATAAAAGTGCCCATTTTTCTGTTACCTGCCTGTTAGAGCTCACTACACTTTTCAGAGCTCTACAGCTTTCACACACCGCCTTTAAGAAACCTATGTGCTCCTTGAATGGGAAATTATTTTATTTTGCAGAAATGTGTAAATAAAATGTCCACCATGATCTATACAGAAAATCTGAGATAAAGTAGAAGTTATCAGCATTAACCTCTCTTGTTCTGCTTGCAGGAGTCAGTAAAAAAAAGTGTTTGAAAACGGGTTTGTAGGACGATGGCTCTATCACGATGGTGACAATCTTCCTGCATAAAAGACCAAATCGCAGATGAGGGGAAGTGAAGAAAGAAATTATTACATAATGAAATTTAAAAATACTATATGCAGGCAGCAAAGAAAGAATACTTATGAATTTATTTTTTAATCTCATTTCAGGCAGGGAGAAAAGAGACTAAGGAGAGCAAGCACCAGGGAGATGATGCTTCACTCGCTCACTGGATCTATTTGAGGATATTACAGCCTTGTTTGACAAGGAAAGAACAGCAAAGATTAGCTATCTGGATTTCTAAACCCCCCTGACCTTGTTTCTCGCTAAAGGTTAATGTCTAGGAGAGGAAGAAAATTGACATACTTCTATAAAAGCCTAAAGGTAAAAGACAAAGGGCAGTCTCAAGCGGATACTTTTCCAGCTAGAAAAAGCTGTTGCAGATCAGCAAAGGCAGCAAGACTTACTTTTGCTGCTATTTTTATTATTAATATAAACAACCTTTATTTGCATGAAGAGTTCTAATTTTACTAAGTGAGAGGCAAAGGAAATTATTAATGCTGAAGGACTGGGATAAATCAAACACCTCAGCATAGGGAGCTTCATGCGAAGCAGCAGGAGACTCTGCTGCAATTCCTGGGAAAAAAGATCCAAGGAAAGTAGCCTACATCCTACATGCCCAAGTAACCAGAAGACGTGGTTAACCTGGCTGCTCTAATCAAGATACAGGGCTGAAACACAAGTTATACAAGGAAGACAAATGACAATGCTGAAATGCAGTAAGAAGATAGGAAGCACCAGTTTGGATTCATCTATGCAATCAAGTGTGTTCCTGTCCTCGAATATGAAAGGACAGCACAGCTCTTTGTGGGGGGCTTGGCTTCAGACCTTGTGCCGCAGCCAGAGGTGACGGGCCATTGGGCTCCCTGGTACCAATCCTGAGCCGTGAAAAGGCATTTCTCAGCATATGCAACTGCTTCTCCTAAGTATTCTAAAAAAAGAATACATTCAGAACACTTCTAATAGATCTTCGGTATTAGCCAAGGAAAAAAAAAAAAATCCCCCATAACTTCATAATTTCACAGCCAAGGTTTTCAAGCCAAATGAAAAAAAAGCCACAACAACAACCGTCATTCTCCTCCTTTCCAAATCAGACAGTACTGCAAAACTTGCAATCAAATCACAAGAATTGGCAAACCTGAAGATATTTACAACATTACGAACTGCATTATGTCTCAGAGATTTAAATCCCTGGGAGAGGCATGTATTCTGCAGGCTAAGGACATCATGGCGACCTTACTTTAAGAGAAAGGACAGTGCCAAAGTTGACAGGCCCTCAAATTAAAATCTAGTCCAGAAAATACATTTTTCCAATGTCCTCCTGATTCTGAAAAAATCTCAGTCTGCCAAAGCAAGGGCTGCAAGATTATTAAAGTGCCAACTACAATTTATGCCCAAGATACCTAGCTGGCCATGTTACATACTACCAAGGCTCTGGGTTGCCCATCCTTCAGGACCTCCCATTTTTGTCTAATTAAGGTCAGGTCTTCTCACTCCAAGGCCTCTGACAGCAAAGCCCCATCCCTGACCATGCTTCCCAGCTTCTTGCTGCCGCCTTCTCCAAAAATTCAGCATAAGATCAAGCCAAGCGGGCTATTCCTGCCTATTTTAATTTTATTTATTAAGGTCCCACTGCTCTGTTCTGGGGACTTACAAGAACATCTGCTACAAGAACAGACTTGTAGCAATTTCTGCTTCCTGCTGTATGGTGGCATGCATATGTACAGCATGTTTTATGTGTTCGGTGCACAGCAGAGTTGACATGAAATGGGACAGATAAAGGGAAACCAACTTCAATATGTCCTCTTGAGAGGTGGGAAATGGGCTCAAGCTTTGCTGCAGCCAGGCTCAGGGACGGATGCAAATGAAGCCCTCCGCTTTTCAGCAGAAAGCCCAAATTCCTGTGTGGCTGCAATTCACTTGACGCAATCTGCTGGGATGGAAATATTTTAACTATTCATCAGGAAAGAGGTAACACCATGGTGAGGATGTTCCCCTTGCTGCCGTCAGCCCCCGGACCCGTGGCAGGGTTGATCCATGCAGGAGGAGGAGCACAGCGGTTGCACGACACTGGCTGCTCACAGCGGGACAGATCCAGGCTGCCCCGGGCAGGAAAGGGATGGCAGCCCCGGTCCGTGCCACCCTGGGTGCAGACTCAAATTGCTGAGCTATCAGGTAAAAGGGGAGCCATGCACTTCTCCCCCTCCACAAAGTCTGCCATTTTCTCCCTCATGTTTCTTTAAAGGACTAATGCTTCATTTTGAGTGCATTGGACTCCTTCGTTTGACAATAAAACCTCATTCTCCCTGTACTTTCTTTTTCCTCTCTATTTTGCTGCTGCCATGTCGATCGGAAGAAACAAACCCAGTGCTGTTTAGTCATCTATGAGCATTTAATATGACATCAGTGATGATTTTTTCCAATTTGGCAGTCTAACAGACAGATCAATTATTCGCTGAGCCCTAATTTTAAAGCCATCCACTATACAAACCGCAGGTCAGGACAGCAAGGGTTTGTTTTGCAAAGCCCTGCAAAGCTTCTGTGCAAGAGCAGGATTCCTCTACATTACAATACTCCAGTGGCTCCTGAGCAGAGAAAGGGGTGCGATCTGCAGACACACCCAGGAGCACAAACAAACCCAGAGCGCTCGGGTGGTGCTGTTGGTTGGTCACCTCACAGATTAGTTGCTGTTTTAACTACGCAATGTCCCTTGGAGAGGGGAATTTTTCATGTATTGAAGTATCTTGCTTGTTCAAGAAGAGCAGGGATGACAGGCAGAAAAGCAGGATGGTGAAATAGGCACGTAGGCATCTCTAGCAACACAAGGCCGGTACCACAGGTTTACAACATCCGTCCTTTCAAGCCCCCTTGGAGCCCTGTTTGCTTCCACACACACCTCCCCTGCAAATACAGCCACTTTTATATTAAAAGCAGCAGATTCACGGAGAGATGGACCAGAAGGCTGTCTGGTTCCACTGTGGCTTACACTCTTCTGATACCGCTGTGATGTTGGCTTTGCTGATTTCCACAACACCCCTCATTTCACTGCAACAGCTACCCCAGCTCCTGAAATCCCCCATTTTGCTTTCTTTTACCTCCATTAGGCAAAAAAACCAGGATGCCTCATGCAACTCAACCAGTGGAAAAAGGAGACAGCAGTGAGCCAGGTGGGAGGGGAGGAGGAAGCAAACAGCGTGTGGCCAATATGCCGCCGCATTGCTCAATGCCCTACCGCTGCAAGGAGGCTGGACACGGTACCGATAAACACGGCACAAAACCCATGGCGGGAACAGCTATGTGCTGCTCGCTCTGCTTGGCCCAGATCTACGTCAGAGGACAGATCATTCCCTTCCTGGTGTAAGATCCCCCACATCCATGGTGGGTTCAGCTCATATAAGGTGCATCAGCCTTTTGCTCCTCACCTCACCATCCATCTCACACAGTCTTCAGGCTTAGAAAAAGAAAATGTCATTAGAGACCATAACCCATTTCCACCAAAAGAAATTTCACCCTTCCCAGGAAGATTCCCCATAGGAAATCTTTAGCTGATTTTTAGCCCAATTTTGTGCAAGGGGGAGCTCTCACACACTGGAGAACGCAATTGCAACAGCTTAATGGAAGCACAGCAAAAACATAATTTAAAATGCAGGGAAGAGAGCGAGGAGAGACAGTCCTCAACTGTGAAAAGTTTAGGTTTATTTTCCAATTTTACTATAGGATGCAGCAGACGAATCTAGTGCTATTATTTATTGAGAAGTGTCCCATGTGCACAGTAGGGCTTTGCACACAAATGAGACAGTGTCTGCTTCAAGCCGAGACACAAACAGTTTGACATCTGAATACACCAGAGACAAGCTCTCCGTGAAGTGGTGTGGATATTTTCAGAGATCATTGCTGGAAGTCTTAAGGGAAAAGGCGTGTTTGCAGGCGGAAGGCGTTTCATAGAGAGAGGCATTTCTTACTGAATACATAACGCAAAGGAGTTTCAACAGTAAATGGGACACAAAATGGGTGGGCAGAAGACAGATTTAGGAAAAATGTAAAATATGAGTATGAAGTTATTAACAGAGGGAAGTTAGGAAAGAAACTTAAGGAGCTATCAACAGATGGCAGAACTGAAGGAGAGATTGGAGAAGTTAGTATGACAAAACTTAAGTGGTGGCTGATGCTGATCATGGAGCTCAATTCAGACCTGCTGTCACCCACAAGCCAAGTGAGTGATGGGTGAACACCACCCCAAGACCTCCATGACTACAGGCTGGCAGGCTTTGCTATTCATGAAGCTGTAACAGCCATGGACAGGGTACCACATGGGAACATGGATCCCACCAAGAGCCCCAGTACAGTTTAGAAACCCCATGGAGACCAGGACTTCATCAGCATCACCTATATTTAAACTCTTTGTATGTGGAAGATGGCCTGAGAGCCCTCCATCACCACTTGGCCCACAGTGGATCTGCCCATCTTGAAGCAGTTAGACAGTGACCAGGAGGTGTTAGCAGTTGCAAAACTCTACACTGCAACAGCCCCTCTCTGGAGCCCTTGTTTGGCTTCTTCAAGCCAAGCTTCTTCAAGCGAAGACGGTGATAGCAAAAGCATCCATGTCTCTACTCAGGGCCTTGATGCATCCCTACACACAAGAGCTCTGTGCCAAGTGCTGGCCATCCCATGTCCCGGGAGCGATGCAGTCCCACGAGCCTGAGCTTGTCTCCATGCCCAGACCTTTGGTGAACTGTGGGCAAAGCAACCGCAATGACAAGGACTCCAGGGAAGCTATCTAGGCTGGGCTCACCCTTTCCTCAGGGGAAACAAGGTGCAAGAGGCCAAACATCAGTTTGTGGGTGGTCTCCACAGCCCTGCTGTGCAGAATTCGGGCTATTTTGGTGCCTCACAGTGCACCTTAGCGAAACCTGGAGTGGTCAGTTGGATGGAGCAGCAAGCACCACCTGGAAACAGCACAAGCAGGAACAGCGAACTGCATTATGAGTGACGGTGCAGTGCTGATGGGTTAGTATCACCCATGTGAGACAGACAAAATGACAGCGTACAGCTTCCTGGAGCTCTGCCATTGCAAAAGGAGAAGTTTGTGGGGTAGCCACATCTCAATGCCCTTCAAAATGTGTGTGCAAGGATACACATTGCCCTGGCCAGACCCCAGATACTGCAAAATACCTCCTCCCCAAACAGTAACCTACGAAAGCGAGGAGGCTCAGCACAACCCCGCTGAGTCATGGGTCCCCTCCGACTGCCCACAGGGGATGCCACAACAGTATGGCCAGCATGATCATCAGCCCTTACTCAACAATGTTACATGGAGATTGAGACATGATTCCTGATGTCCACACCAGGATCAGGTGTGTTTACAGAGAGAGCAAAACCCTTTCCATTTTGGAAGTACAGGGTACTTGCAGCGAAGGGAAACGCTGTGCGAGGTTAAGCTGTTTGTCCAAGGTCGCAGAGGCCAGCAGTGTGACAAGCTAGCAAGTGCCAGAAATTGCTTGCCGACTCCTTGGCCTCCAAGTCAGACCACCCACCTCTTCCTGAAAGAAGCTACATGTGCAATTGCTTCTTTCCAGCGAACTCCTTGCCAGCTCTCTGAACCAGCTGGATTTGACAGACCCTGGCACGGTGCCGACACACGGGGAAGTGGGGGCAGCCCCCTGCCAGCCACTCCCAGCCGTGGAGGACCCACTGTTTACAGGATGTACTATCAACAACCTAACCTCTTTAACCCCATAAAACTGAAACTAAAGCACAGGAAAAGAGCAAGGCAAATTCTTCTCTCACCAATGAACTCCCTTGGAAATGCACGTTCTTAGCTCCCATCTGAATCTGGCCGATGTGTTTATTAGCCATAATGCATACAAATGCATTTTGCTGGAGAAATGCAGCATAAACAATTAGCTCATCAGGCTGTAGTGGAATGGGCTATACTATTAAGTTATCCCAATTAGTGATTCTGCTCTGCCTGCGCGGTGCGCGCTCAGGCTCCCCCAGCTTACCTCATCATCTCCTGGGCTCTAAGGGTTGCAGCCATGGGTGTGGGCCTTCAACCCGAAGAGCTGCTTCCTTGCTACTTTCAAGCAATCCATGAAACCAAGGGTGGAAAACCTCACAAACACATCTCCAGCCACCAGCTCATCTCAGTGAGTTGTGCGCTACAGGCTTTGCAGGGAACTGTTCTTTAAGGTAAAAAAAAGTCCATGTTCTTTCCTGTCTATGTTTCAGCAGCAAAGGCTGCACATCACAGAGGGACCTTTTGTTTATTTGGCTGGGCTCTTCCTTCCTTAGGGAGAAAAATCTTTGATTGATACAGGCAATTCCTAAATGTCAATACGTGCTTTCAAATGCATGGACCACTTCAGTGTCAATACAGGGAATTGACAGGACGTCCGATATTAATGAGTATTGACGTGTGAACATGTGCGCACACACACAGAGTGATGGTGAAAACTTGATGGCACGAAGCTTTGAATAAATGTGGCATGGAAAAGATTAAATCAATATTTAACACGGAGAGAAATTATTACGGGTCTTGTATTTTGCCACATCAGGAAGACCTCAAATGCATTACAACCCAAGAGTGACTTTCCTCCTCCTCCTGGTACAGGTCGGATGGGATGTGTGGAGGAGGGAGAAGAGGGGAGGAAGGCTTCTGGGCCACCAAGAGGCAGAGGAAGGGGAGCTTTTTACCATTTGGAGGGTGGGAACAACCTGGGCATCGCTGCTGTGTAAGGCAGCAGAAGACAGCTACTAGGCTGAGCACGTCATCCTTATGCAGAGTTCATGACCAGTACTGCATAAGAGTAGTGGAGTTACCAAAAAGGGGAAAAGAAGTGTAAATGAGTTGTACAAATTAGACCTCTTGGGCTAAAAATATCCATGTTGGAGGGGGGAAAAAAAGAGAATGGAAAGGGCACACAGGAAGACAAATGGATACAAGCAGGATTTTATACTTCATCTGACAAGCAGATCCAACCATATCATTCAATACATCCAACAGGAACAGGACACCAACAGGAACGGGGTTTTCTATGAGCCAGAAACATAAAAAGCATGAACGCTAAACCATGCATATGTGCTAGCATGAGAAAGGCTCAGGCAAGACATCTTTCTTAAGGTCATGCAAAAGTCACTTGCATTTTTGATTTCACAAACGAATTCGATCAATAATCAGACAATAATCAACCCTTCCTGGAATACATTAGATTGCAAGAAGTGACTGAGACGTTGTGGGGAAGTCAGGTCGTACTGCGGGGTGGGGGGACCCACAACACAGGTGGACTCCTGCAGTGAGAAGCCCCCCTTTCCTTAATCAAAATACAATTGCTGAATACGAAGACTTGCACAGCCGGTACTGCAGTGATAAAACTGGACTTCTCCCATACTGCCAGCTTCATGTTTGCCTAAGAATGTTTATTTTTTAATACAGTACTTTTTCAAGACTCTCAAAAGATATGGTCCAAAAAATTGAAATCATTGCCATACTGCCAGCTGTAATAATCCTAGATATATCTCCAGTCTAGTGGTAGTTTATGTTTTCCGTTGAGCTCTGGGTGTACAATGACTAACGAAGAATGTGACTTTCATTAGTGATTTCTAACTGCTTTGGTTGGGAAGAACTCAGCCACTGAAGGCTCAAAACCCAGAAGGTAAACACCTGAGCTTCAGTTTCGGGGTGTGTTTGTAGTAGTACAACAAACAGTATCTTTGTTTTTAATCCTCTGTGTGTGTCAAAAGGATTTTTTCATCATTTTTAACAATCTAAAATTTAGCAGACCTACTCTGGGGGAAGAAGTTTCAGCAGTAACACCAGGGTATGTATGAAAAGCAACGTTTGCTCATTTGCCCTAAGAACTAATATACAGATCCCACATTAAATGCATATAGTTTAATGAGTCCTATAATGTGTCTCCCTCTAAGACAGACCGTTTTTGCTTTAGTTGACTATTTGGAATACAGAGGGAAAAAGACAATTTTAAGGTTGGTCGCAACTCACGTAACTGGGACAAGACTATCCCCTTAGAGAATTTATTTAAAATAGAGAGCCTTTTGTCAAACACTCTTAAATGACCTCAGGGGTTAAGCCCACCCAAATCTAGAGTTAAAATACAGCTTAAATGCACATAGCAAAATGCAAAGTAGGCTAGTTATTGTATGAAACCACCGAAGCTGCCCATAGGAAGCACGAACCAAAACCCACGTGTGTGCTCAGCTCCTACTATCCCGACTGGAGCCAATGCCAAAGCTGCCTGGTTTTAGCTGGGTGAATCCTGCCCTCAGTTTTTATTTATGCAGTAAGATTTCTGTACTTGCTGGGGACAGAAAGCAACAAAATAGAGAAGAGGAGCTCTTCTAATATATACACAGCACGGCTTGTTCCTCATTTGATGGCTGTGCAACTGGAATCAGAAAAAGTTCTTCCCAGGCCCAGCAAAAATCTTCCATTCTGTCTCATTTTGGGGCTTATTTTGGGCTGGGGAAAACATGGCCAAGGAGCTTGGCTGAATGAATACCTTCAAGCATTTTCTGATCCTGCCACGGCGCTGCTTTCCCAGACCTCAAAATCCCTTCATGCGTCATTTATAAATAATCCTATCCATTGCAAAAGGTGGCGAGCATTGCCTCGGTTACACGCTGGGAACACACTGACCAGCTCCTGGCCTTCCGCGTTGACCTGGCGGTTAACTCGGAGCTGCTGCTTGCCTGGAGCACTCTCCTCCACGCTCCATTTCACGCAGAGTAAAGAAAGCTGAGAGCTTTCGCTCAGGTTTGCTCTTTCCTTTTTTTCATTTCTAGTGCACGGGGTGGGAAGAAGGATGGGTTCACAAGGGATTCGGGTTCACAAGCCAGACCATTAGCAAGCGTATTCCCGCAACGCCACAGGAGCATATGCAAGTGAAAATGAGATGGTGAGGGATGTGACAAGGCATTTTTACCCAGAGCAGCTCCTTCCGAGTACATCCACGTGCCTGCTGCATGGTTTTGCTTCTGCTTCTTTGAGCGAGCTGTCCTGCAGCTATGCTAGCTGGTGTGCACCTGTATTTACAAAGCAAACTTAGCAGGACATTAAAAGTCAGCGTTGGAGGAGACAAAACAGGAGAGGACACGCTGCCTGGTTCTCAGCCTGCTCTTGGGTAATTTTAGTACTTCCCTTGAGCACCTAGGTGGCAAGACAACTTCAAACTGTGGCCACCACTGTTAGCACAAAGAATTAAGTACATAAACAACATTAGCTATAATAGTGTTATAATGTACGTAACCTCTTACTAGGGAATTGGAAATTTAAGCTGATGTTTTCTTTCACAGCAGAGGTAGGAAGCCAAGACAACACGTTAGGTGGTGAAAAGTTAGAAGGGAAAAAGAACAATTTTTTTTCAGATGCTTACTGCAGAGTGCCTACAATATTGTACAATAATAAGCTGAAAATACAGACTTTATTTCCCTTTGGAATTCAAATGCTTGTACATCAACAGGGCACCTCTAATATCTAAGTAATAAGCATAGCTGCTCCATAAGGACACTATTGAAACTCAAATTCCCTCAATACAATTTCAGATTGAGAGTGTGAGCTCGGGGAAGGAGAACTTTATTACATTTCATAAGGTTTTCTTAAGCATTTTCTGAATTTAAAGCTAAAACCACAACCTCCAGTGGGAGAAAGTACTGCACTCTTCTCCTTTAAATCTGCATTCATTTATCTGATACACTGCCACTGGACAAAGTAAGAATGCTTTTATTATTTCTGCAGACCTTGAACGTTACATTGAAGAGTTCACGGAGGCTGAGAACAATGACTGTGCAATATATATTTATAATGCAACTATTAAGATGTTCTGATTTGCTTGCTTCACTTTGCTACATATAATGCACCAGCAAAGCTGACAAAAATTATATGTTTTCCCTTTCTTCTTGAGAGCTGATTATACCAGGCAGGCCTGGGCAAAAAGCATTTGCTACACTGCTTGAAGAATCCAGGTACAGTGCAATTTGCCGGCCATGAGGTTACGAGATACGCTAGCGAGCTGCACCGGTGAAATGGGCGCATGCACAGTAGCAAAATTGAGGAGTTAATGTTTTTCAGTTGTCCCTGAATGAGTGCAATATTTCTGTATCTTCTCAAAGTTTTAAGATTAAACAAGTTAGGAGTTCAAAGCAAACAAACTGCCTAATCAAACAGCAGACGCCTGTGGAGGATTCTCTAAATAAATACTATTGCATTTCATACCACTACCTCCAATTGCACTGAACCTCTTATTTGTTTATGGTATCCCTGGTTCAAATGGCAGAACCTCCAGATCCAATTTAAAATGCTGAAGAGGTCACTTAGAATTGTTGACTGAACCCAGATCAAACCATAAAAGAGACTTTGTAATGAAATAAATATTTACTAACCAGATTATCTACCCAGAGCAACAATCCTTGTTGGTAGGCTGCCATTTATTACGCTTTCAATCAACCCTGTGGCTTCTAATAAGCTGCGTTTTCATGTTTTTCTTAATATAGAACTGCTTGTCATTCAGCGTCGTACAATGTGCCGTTGTGCGCCGGGAGAGACGCGATGCCCGGGGCGAGGCGAAGGCTGATGGCGACGCCGCGGAGCCGCTCTCTTCTCGCTGACTTGCCGGGGGCGGCGGGCAGAAGCCGGCACCAGCGGCGCGGCTCCAGCGCCCTGCAGCGTGTCTCTGCGGAGGTCAGGGCTCCGCACGAAAATCCGTCTTGACAAAAATTTGTTAGGTCGTTTTAGAGATGCAAAGGGAAAAAAAATGACTGCTGTTGAGAGACTCCTTCTACTTGTGTGAGGATGCAAGTGTTATTATCCACACGTGGCAGGCACGGGCTGTTAATTAGGAAAATGAATAAGAAAAAAGGTTTCATGAGGTGCACGGGTAATGATCCAGGTGCTGCTAAATATAAAATATGCTGAGAAAAATGAGCCCTCGCAGAGTTTGAGGAGATGATAGATTATCAAAAACACACAGTCGCACTGACAAAACATACACATCTGCTTTGCCAGTACAATTAAGATGCCTGCGTTCGTGAAACAGGGAGTGGGATAAATAAGTGTTTGGCCGTGCATCTTTCTGCTTATTGCTGTAAGAAAATGCCTAATATTTAGCGTCAGTACCACATCCACGGTAAATGCATCCGTCCATTACACGGCTGCTCACGTGAGGTGGAAGAGGCTAAACAGGCCACCTGAAAATGTCTAAAGACACAGACCTGCTGGAAAAATATTCCCTACCAAGATAAAGCACTCCCTACCCAGATAACTTACTATTTTACACATCCATGATTAGTAGTTTCACGGAAATTTCCTGCATTTCTAAATCTTAAATCCATGGATTTTAATATTGCCTCGTAAACCTCCCACAGTTTCAGTAATGCAGGCTGAAGGCTATAACTATGTCCTTAACTCACCGCCACGCGCATAAAAAAACCTACAAGCTCATCAGCAGTTAATCCATCCCATCAAAAGTGCCACAGTATGTTGACAAAATTAGAAATACAAGTTTGTTATTTTAATGAGTCACTGACATCTGCTGCTTATTCTTAGTTTTCAGTCGTACTCCCCTGATCTGACATCACGGCGCATGTGATTTTTATTTGGTTACCGCTCTTAGCACTGGCTCAGTCCTTTATATTACTTTGACAGCATTTCTCCTCATTCATTATTTAACAATAACTTTTGCTTACGAAGCACATTTCAACACAACTAACTAAACTAAAAGCATGTCCTAAACCTTAATGAGGTCCAAATGCTTCTCCTGGGAGGCAGGTGAGTATCATCATCATTTTCTGGATGGGAAAGCAGATATTAAGTAATTTGCCAAGGTCACGCAGCCTGTCTGTGGCACAGCTTGGGAAAAAAACCCTCTCAGGAGCCCTGACTATCCATCCCCAGGTGTAAGTAACAACCTTTACCAGCAAAGGCGACTCCGTACCCAGGGCAAAGGTGCAGGGAGAGAACGTGAAGGCATGAACAGGCATTGCAACCATCCTCCTTAGCAGACTGCACCAGAAGAGGCAGCAAAGAAAAACCAGAAGATGAGGTTTTTGTCCCACCCCTGATGAGTTTAGGGTAAGGACACAAAGAAGAAGGTCCTGCAGCAGGGTCGTCTCATCACCAGAAGGCTGTGAGCCTCCGCAGTTGGCCGACAACAATGTTTGTTATCAGATAATGCTGAAACAACAGCACCCCAGTGTCCGGCTCGGGAGCCCGAAGGTCTTGAGATATTAACAGTGGATTTTTTTTTTTTTAAGTCCTGCATTTCTCAGTCTCTTTTCAACTCCACGTTTTTAACAATGATGTTATTTAACACATGCCAGTATGAATAAGTTTATTCTTTCTTCTGATCTGCTCCTATAAAAGGAGCTTGTGTTACACAGACTGCCTATAATTCATTAAGCCAAATTCCCTTCCATCTGGAGGCTTATACAGTTGTTGAAAAGCTGTCACTATAACCTACTGTCACTGCAACTTTTTATGAACCAACCTACATTTTTATGTCAAAATTTATCTCAACAATTTTGCAGTACTTACTTTCAATTATTTCTATATCATCAGCCTTTAGGTAATGCAGCATTCAAGATAATACACTGGGATAAACTTCTCTCTCTGGCTCTGTTCATACTGAAAATAAATACGGTTTTGTATTTTAACAAGAGCTACACAGAAGGAGACACAGCTTCGTGTGCACATCCCAGTGGACGCACGAACCAATGGCATTTATTGATTTCACCCATCCCCAAATGAAACAATCACAAATAAATGCAGTGGTCTATGTTAGAAAGAAAGAATGGCTACAAAAAGGGAATTCTTCTCAATGAAAAAAATGAAATTAGGCTGTCCTCATTTCGTTTTATAAGAAAAAGGCACATACGCATGCAAATTCCACATGTTCCAAAGGGCAGATACGTAAAGTGATGCACAGAGGTAACAAGGCCAAAGACCAACAGCAGCTGCTTTCTTTGTCTCCAGCCACAATTTATAGAAAGACATGCTTTCCTCCTAGCATCCCACCCTCTGCCAGACCCACCTGATACGTAAAACAAGATGAAAAATCCAGCGTGCATGGAGTCAAAACATCCGCAATTATGGCCAACTTGGGAAGGAGCCTTACTGACTGAAATTCCAGCAACCAGGGCATGGCCCTAGTCCTAAAACTCTGGAATAAAGTCCTCCAGACCACCTTTTCCTAACCTTTCACAATGGCTTAACAACAGATTATGGCGTTGCCCATACTAGAGGGTTGTACTGGCATAAGCTTTGCTGATATGACCAGGAGTAATTCTGCAGCAAAGAGAATGCCAGAATGCTAACACACAAATTAGAAACAACACAGAAATATAGCTGATGGGTAGAAAAACAGGTTTTGGCAAGTCATTCTATCATAAAATTAGCCAAGGGTGTATCCATGTTTGCAATATGGCTTTATATCAGCATCACTATGTTTTTTAATAAAATAAAAATCACAACCTGAACTGGCATGGTTGGATCAGTAAGATTTAAGTCTTGACTAAGTCCCTGAATTAAGATACTGTTTCAAAAGGGGGGGACATATCAGCATTTTTCAAAAGCTCGGTGTTGTCCAACTGAAATAGTTTAAAAGGCAGGACTGGAAAAGGAAGTGTCAGTTTTGGAAGCGACAAAGACCAACGTGTCTCCAATATGGTGTATCTGGCAAACTGCTGTGCAGTAAAATAAAGCATGACACATAACTGCTGAAGCAGTCTCAGGCCAAAACTCACGATTCTTACTCACCTCGCACTAAAGCAAAACTCTGCCTAATTGAAATGATGGAGAGAAGCTGAGCTGAGTAGGAACAGTAGGGCTTGGCTCATGCAATATGTATGTTCTGCTGGTAGCTCGACTGCAGACCATACAAGTAATTTAAGGTTTTATCTCTTTGGTAGAAGTATGCATGTTTGGGTGGGGAACTGAAACAGATGGAATAAAAGCAATCGCTGTCAGGTCTTATGTTCTTACGACTCTCTTTCTGAATATAGACAGACACCCTCCTCATGTAGTACATTTTCTTCTTGCAGCATCTACCAGCCTATGAGCTGTGGATCAAGGATGTACTGTGTGAAGTCCTACAGAGATGAACAGCAGCAGGATGGCCTCGTGCCCCCATATTTTAACTGAAAGGGAAGAGGAGGGATGTTTAATCAAATTCTTTCTACCAACTGCTATAAAATGGTGGAATGGTCTGTAAGGAAAGGGCAAAAGCCCAGTGGCTCAAATCTTATTAAACTAGGCTGGACCAACACTTCAAGCTTCATTTTATCAGAAATGGGAACAGAAATTCCTTAAATCTACGGATCAGCGATATCAGCCTCTTGTGCTTACCGTGGTATTGGCTATGCATTCAAAGGCCCTTCACTTTGTGCTGACTTGGGCTTAATTGCTGTGTTTCTGGAACTACTTTAAAGGCCAAACCTAGAGTAGCCATTTCAAGGACTGATTCAGCTACAGAAACAACAAGTGGGACTGTATTTGTAATCATGCGGGTACCAGCAGCGTGCACACACCCCCCTTTTAGCCTTGTAGTAGTTCGCCAGCTGGGCAGACTCTCCCTCTCTATTCTAGATCTTGGCACTGGACATGTCATGGGTCTGCTTGGTTTTTGCATTGAAGAGAGCGGGAATAGGGAAGGGAAAAATATCTCAGTGGTCCTGAAATTGCATCCTCCTTGTTTCTGGTTTTAGGACCTAACTGCTCTCAGTTACAGCCCTGAGAAGTTATGCTTCTTCGCCTTTTAGCCATGTAGTAATCCAAAGAAGAGAACACTTGAAATGGCACAAGTGGATTTTTCTCCCTCTGCCTTCATCCAGGGAAATCTCTAGCCAGGGTAATCTGAGCGATTTTCTTACCTTCCTCTTGACATGCTGTAGCTTGCATGCCATGGTCTCCTTTCAGGTCCAATTTTCATAACTCAGACTAACAACAAAACTGAGAGGATGCCGACAGGAGGAAGAGAAACAAACATATTAGATCATCTATTTAATATCCTCCTGGTGAGCTCACCAGGTCTGAAATAGCAGTGTTTTGTAACAGGTATAATCTTGATTTAAAAGCTACAAACTGTGTTCTCCATCAGAGATAAGTTCATGGTTCAATCTGGCACCATGGAAGGTGGATCGTGTAGGGAGCACATGGACAGGAAAGCCAACAGGAGAGAGGTAACAGCATGAGGATGTATAATTGCTCTCTGTTAATACAGGGGGTAAACACAAAATGAGGTTTGCTCAATAACAAATGACCATGACCTGCCAGTGAACAGAAAAATGCAGTTCTGAAAGGGCTTTCTTAGACAGTGATAGGGATCAAAACTCCGCCTGGTCTTTAGGTACTGGTTCATACGTTTATGAAGCTACTTGAAATAATGTGATTCCATGCAATGTCAAGAGTTTAGATTCAAAGAGCAGAAAGATCCTTTCCAGGTCTACATCTTATGAGGGGAAAAAATCTTGTCCTTTAAAACACTTTTAGATCAGTTTCTGTATAAATAAATGCAGGTCCATGACCAAGGAAGCAACTCCCTTTAGATGGCTTAATAGTCTTAAATGCTGCAGGAACCTCAGCTTGGATGTAACATGGCTACAGGCTGGCGCAATAGGCAGATTTAGGATTATTCCTCAAGCCTTTTCCTGCTAGGTCATCTCACCACAGAGTTTTTGCATAGTTTAAAATAAAAAGACATCAGAAAAATCTTCTTCTAATTAGGGTAACTGATGTTCTGTGACCACAGAACCCAGAGGTTTCTAAAGAATATGCAGACCTTTTTAGAAGTATAAGGGAAAAAATCCAGCAGGGGAGTTACATGTGCTCTCGAGGGAAGGTCCTTTCTGGCAATTTAACTTCAAAAAAATAAGATCAAGACCTTAAAGGAGCACGAGGAAGCCATCACCCACAGCCTTCTCAATGGAGCAACCTTATCTCCAAAAATATACGATTATTCTGCAATATCTGAAGGGTATATTCAAAGGAAATAGAACAGAAAGATTTGAAAAATCACTTTCTTTTGCTTCAGTGATGGGAAGATCAGAAACGGTGAGGATCTCTGGGACGACCCCTGAA
Source organism: Platalea leucorodia (assembly GCF_965183815.1). Taxonomy (NCBI): domain Eukaryota; kingdom Metazoa; phylum Chordata; class Aves; order Pelecaniformes; family Threskiornithidae; genus Platalea; species Platalea leucorodia. The sequence continues at coordinate 119,725,335 of NC_138825.1, read as the reverse complement.
GGCCAGGAGCTGAAGTTGGAGCTTCTGTTGCTACCAAGAGAGAATCCCACTCCTCTGACAGTTCAAACTGTTGTTAGAAAAATAAAGGTCCATTATGAAATGGATGTTTGCCTTTGGAACTAGACTGAGTGGCTCCTCTATGTGTCCTCTACAACTGCCAAGTTGCAGTCCTCACAGGAATGCTGGATTTTGGGAGGAGAAACAACTGATGAAATGAAGATGATTTGGAGTAGCACTGGTTTCTTGTTATGCGTGACGGCAACACATCAGGTTCTATATGTTTTAAGAGAGTATTAATTACAGATTTTTTATCCCTTGTATCCTGTCTTCAGTGGCTGCTGCAGGGTGAAGAAGTCCAGGGTCCTCTGCCAGTGGGCTCTGTTAACAACTCCGATCTTTGGTGAGACTAAGGTCTCTAGGAAGCCACAGTTCAGCCTCTGCTCCAATGACCAAAATCTAATCTTGTCTTGCCTTTTGGCTAAGACTGTGGGATAGGCTACGATGAAACTATTTTGGCTTCGTCAGCATTCCCTGTCCTTTGTTGCCCTGACTTTCAACTTCATTCCATGCAACCCATTACAACCCCCATTGCAATCAGGCAGTTAAAATCAACTGCCACCAGCCAAACAGATCATGAAGCACTAACTGCAGAAAGATCCCAGAAGGCAAACCTTCTGCTTGGAACTCTCTCATGATTAGGCATAACCCCGTTTCATTCATATGCAAGGAAAAATGCTATGAGATTTAATTAGGAGACAGGAACGGAGCGACTTCAGGAGGCTGGCAACAGCTAGCTTTGTGTTCCATGCAGTTCGAAGAGACTGTTTGTTGTGATATGTCCCCACTGACTACCTGCTGCAGGAAGGCTGAGTTGGAGGAGCTGGTATTTCCCTATAAATACTCAAATAGCCCAGGATGAAGGAACTTGCAGGATGGGACAGGATTTCTCCAACTGGTTTCCAAGAGGAAAAGCTGCCCAGTAGAAACTTGCCTGAAATGGGAGCATAGCCTGTATTTTCAGAGGAGAGGGCCCTTTCTTCTTCCCCTCTCCCAAGAAACTTTCCAGGAGAAATGTGTAATAAACATGATTAACACTAATTTTTATTACTGCTGAGGAGGTTATAAAAAGAAATGCCTTCCACATAGGCTTATGAACTAACCACACTCCTTCTCAGTTGCGAGTGAAACAGCTCACATCTATTCATCTTCAGGGCATACCATAAACCCCATCAATTTGTCAGGTAGTTTCCACAGGCATCTCAAGCATGTTGAAACTTGGTTAATTATTGCTGCTGAACAACTCTCCTCCCTTCTCCTGTTTGGATGGAATTTGTCATTTTTTTTGCTTTATTGTTGGTTTTTTTGCTACAGATTTTGCTTGTGATGCCTGCTGGGGTGCTTCAAACATTGAAGACATTTTTTAAAATGCTGAAAGGAAACTAATAATCATAAATAAATAATTCTTTAATTTCTCCAAGGAGTTGTCCAGCAAAAAGAGAGAAATAGCTGAAGTAGTTCAAATGTACAAAATAAGACAGGAGGAAGAAAAATACTTTCCAGAATCTCCCTTCAGGCTTTCTTTCAATGACCCATTGCAAGAAAACCAGAGAAATAAAAAGGGGAAGACAAATCTGGTTTTTCATTTATACTGCGAAGGTGATCTACCCAAGCCAAAATTCAGGCTTGTTGTATCTGATGGAAAGCAAACTGAACCCCAAGATCCCTTCTGGCTTATGCCTTTACAGACTATGTTTGCAGCCAAGGCACCAACAGGACAAAGCCACTGTGGATTTGAAGGGAACATAAAGCAACCAAAAGACAGAGATGCTGCCTTCAAAAGCCCTCTGATATAAAGGTGATAGGAAACATATATTATTATTACTTCATTTAATGTAGTTATTCAGCTTTGGTTTCTTGTTTTCTGAATTCCACATCTATCTCTTTAAAATTACCCCAAAAAAAGGCACGTCAGAAGTAAAAATAGTCTCCTGCTAGGAGACATCTACTACTGCCCATCATTCAGGTGGACCTCTGCTTACTTCCCTGCTTGAGGATGAGCAAGGATAGGACATGGGTTAAGCTGAAGAGGCATTAAAGAGTCAGCGACATGAAATGAAAGCATACTTCTCTTTGACAGCTGTAGGCTGTTATAATTTTTTTTAAATTGTGCATTAAGTTTTTGGTTAACATATCTTACATTCCATGTAATGTAGATTTTATGGCACTCAACTTCCAGTAACAAGGATTTTTTTACCCTTATAACAACTTGAGCTATGCTCGATATACATTAACCAGTACTTGTCATTCCAGTTTAATTTTTCCACACCAATGCTCTGGTTTCTTACCCAACTGACAGCACGGGCATACAGTAAAATTGAAAGGGGAAGACCTTTGGACTGACACAAAATACAAGCAAACCAGAACCATAACGAGATCTACAAAGGCCGAACTGAAATGAGAATTTAATGGGATTTTTTTGAATTGCATTAAATTGTTCTACACAGGACTAAAGTTATACACAGATGACCACAAGCAATCGAGTTACTGTAAAATAACAATAACCAAGCTGCAGTAACGTATCATGTGTTTTCTCCTAGTGTGCCCCTCTGGAGAAGCAAAATGAGCTTAAGCCACATGTGTACATTTGAGACTTAAGCTAACATGTTTTTCTTTAGAAGTGAGGCAGGTTATAAGAAGGCACGCAGTCTGTTACTGCAGCTGAGCTGACGAAAAATACCTCACCACATCATGGTAACGCTGCCCGCTGCCATCGGGGGTCCACAGTGCTGCTGAGACTCAAAGCGGCTTTAAATTCCCAAGGGAGCTAAACCAGCCTCAACAGAAAGCCAGTGGAGCGCTGAATTAGGAGGCTCCGGTACTGCCTAACTCATTCATTTAAAAAATCCTTCATTTAAAAAAGTTCGCTTACCTGCAGTCTCTGTATTTGCAAGCTCTTTATCTTACTGGGCTCTTAATTTTTAATTTATACATGCACCCATGGTTTGAAAAATTGTGAAGAAGAGCATCACTAACAAAGGATCTTGTTGTTACTGAAGGGAATGGACTGTTGTCTTTCCCTTTGGAGAAGGATGGCTAACAAAAATCAGTCCAAAGTAAACAAAACAAATAAGCGAAATAATTAAAATATGCCTTCCCTAACTCAGGAGCTACTTTCTCATTTTGCTGAAGTTCTCCCAGCTCCACATTGTCCTGCTGACTTTTTCCATCTACTCAGGGGTCAGATCTCACTACTGAATTTCAACAAGGGAGCAAAGATGCCTTGAGGGCTCTGGAGAGCTCATTTAATTTTACACGTCTCTCATTGAGATGGCTGTTTACGGTTTGTGTTGAACAATTTTTCATTTCTTTACCAGGCAAGGTACACTTAAGAAATTTCAAAATGGGAAGTAGACCAGGGCCATCCCAAAACTGAAATTTTATACCCTGCTTAAGAAACCTAAAATAGTTACTCTAAAAATTCCTGAAAACATTCAATCTATTGTCCTAAATGTGCACTCTTTAAACATATATAGGGCCCTCATATTGCTATGAACAATGAATTCTATAAAAATCTAAATTAATATTTCAAGCTTCCAGAAGGTTTGTCAAAATATACAATAAAGTTGTTTACTATAAATTTGCAGTAGTTATCTGCAGCCTACATTATGTTTATACAATGTTTATAAAATGATATTATTTAAAAATGATTGCATTTAATTGCTACATCTTAAAAACACTGTAATCACATTAACTCCAGTTTTATTTTTCAAGTACCACCGAGATTCTTTAAGTATTCTAAGTAGGTGCAATAAAGCAAAGCATGTATGAGGACATCGATCAAGCAGTAGGATTATCTGGGCAAGAACAGTAACAAACAAGAAAGACAAGAAGACAGGTGAAGCAGACAATAGCAGCCGACTCACTACTTTTTGCATTTCCTGAAAAGTGAATCATCCAAAGCTGACGGTATAAAAAAGAACATTTCTCCCATTGTTTGAAGTCATTTTGCTGCAGCTTACAGAACTCATGTAAAAGAATTCTTTGTAGCCTGAAGTTGGAAGAAAAATGTTCCCATTCAAAGAATTAAGTGATTTGCTGAATTACTGTTTTTTGCCCAACATAATCTCAGTTTTCATTCACTACAGTGGATGATAGTGTTGTTACTGTGAAAAATGCTCTTCAGGAACCCTTTTAAAGTCATGTAACTTTTCCATAAATGTACCTCTAATAAACAGATGTGTTCTATATAGTTGAGAAGCAGAGGCATTCTTCCTGCCCTGCTGCAGTAACTCACACTTTCAGGGGTCTCTGATCTTACCCAAAGACACAGGATGAAATTCTTACTTCTACCAAGTCATTGACTTGCAGCTGGGTTGGGATTGCACTCCTACAGGTATATGTCGCTTTTTTTTGTCTTAGTCTGAACAAACCACAATGAAAATGACAATGTACACATAAAGCCTTAGAGTTTTCAACTCATCCCAAATATTCACTAATCAGTCTTATATACTGTACCTATCTGAGCAGCTCCCAGTAGAGCATTAAGCAGTGATTCATATTTGGTACAGGTGGGTTGCACATCTCAAGTAAAAGATGTGTACATACACTGGTACATCTTTTATTGTGAGTGTGGGAGATGATTTGGGGACTGCAAGTAGAATAGTGAAGATCACCTGACACATATTGCTAGGGAGGTATCACCTTCCAGCTACCGCCAGCAAATCGAGCCTTACTGATGAATTAGAAGAAATATCCTTCAGGTCTATGTCAAACTTTTAACTCCACACATGTAAGGAGGTCTTGAGGTTCTGAGAAGACTCCCAAATGGATGAGGACTACAAATGTGTATTCAAAATCTCCCTCCTGCAGCACTAAATCTACACACCGTGACCTTTAACTTTTCAGTAGCACTGAAGTGAAGGTGTATTATTGCTAAATAAATATGCAAGGCAAAAGTTCTCTGTGCATTTGCAGTAAACACCGTCTGCCCAATAGTGCTCTTGCAAACACAGGATACCTTCTTTATCTTCTTGTTTGTTTTGCATTATATAAGACGAAGCCAAACAAGCGTATACCCTTCCCAGAGGTTCACTAGATGCTATCTTACCTATGCAAGTGCATTTGCAAAAAGGCCAGGCAAATTCCAGCGGAGCCACGCTAATCACTGAGATTCCGGCAGAAACCTAAAGCTTGAGGGGCGTTTTTGTTTCTAACATTCATGTGCACACTATATTTTTGCAAAATAAATGCAGTAGAGGGTGGAAGGACAGAAAGGTGTTTGTTTAAGTGCTGCTCCTTCTGCAAGCAAAAACCTAAATATTCACAGGAAAAGGAAAAAATCGAGAGTGAACTTGCATTAGACTCCTCCATCCTAGAGCTGTTGGAAATGTGTGGTGTATGAGCAAATGTATTTGTTATATACAATTATTTTTAATTATTCCTATATTGCTAGGAAATTAACACTGCGTTAGCACTCCTCATGCACTGCTGGGCTCATGCAGATTGGCTTTGTGAGTCATAGAGCATGTTTAAGCTATGAGGATCTCTTTCCACCAAATTGAGTGAGACCACAAATGCCAAAGACGATAGTATCTCCTTAGCCATAAAGCCAGGTTTCTTACTACAGCATAAGATTACAGAGGATCCCAAATGCAATTTTGGAATTAACAGTTAATATTCTGTATCTTTTTATACCTGACCTTAAAATACTTACATGCCTTTTGGTTACCATGGTGCTTTATGTAGATTACTTCACACAGGGCATCCTTAACAACAAATCGTACTACGTAGCAGGTTGGGAATCCAGAAATCATGTTGCCAATAAGCAAATAAACCTGCAAGAGCATCTTAGCAGAAAAAAAACCACAGAGCCCTCACATACAACATACTAGTCTGGTGGAGATTATCATAAGGAAATGTACTTTGTGAGATGGCTGTACCTTTGGAAAGTGCCTGGTGGTGAGAAAGAGTTTAGTATCTTTATTATAAGGTGGGGTAATGCACTGGATATACTATTAGAATTATAAGCTATCTGGTCTTTTTGCCTCTTTTCTTTCAGCAAGGAAAAAAAAATGCTGGAATTTAAACCTCCACAAAAAAAGACTAAAATATTCATATGTGTTTCTACAAATATTAGGAAAAACATTTATAGGTGTAAAACTGTACTTCTCAGTGGATACCAACTACTTCTACAGTGTTTGCAGTGCTTAGGATTATACAAGTTCTTCCTCAGATGCATATTTGCAAACATTTTTATTTGAATACAGACGTTCCATATTATAACTGCTTGATTACATTTACATGAATGCTAAGATGTTTTATGTGCGTTTTTATTTGATGCTATAACTAATTTCTTTTAATTTCTCACCATCTGAGCATAAAATGCTGTGTTAACTGGGAAACTAAGACAAGAGTTAGTTCTGCAAGGACCAGTAAGGAAAAAGGATATTAATTTATTGAGTAAATACTTGAGCTGAAATTTGGAAAATTTAGTAATCTTATTTTCAGAGATGCATGCTTTAATTCTAGGGAATAGGAGTAGGTTTTGATTTGAGTTAGCCCTGACAGAACTAAAAGGATAGCTCTGAAAATGACCTGATCAAAGAAATGATTAGAAGTTTTCCACTGTAAAAACAAAAGCAATCGCAACCCTGCTGCCGACCCGCTCTGCAAATTTATATGCAGGAGTGGAAGAAGCTAGCGAAACCAAAGCAGAGAGGTACGGAGTGAGAGAAAGGCGGCACTGGCTGGTGTCTGAATTCAACCACCACCTTGACAGATGATTTTACAGCAGAAGCTCTCTCTGAACTGGGGCAGCGAACAGCAGCCGCCTCATCAAAGCTTTCGCAGCTCGGCTCACTCCAAGCAAATCTTCTGCAGCAACAAATCGTTAGGAACAAAAGACCCAACAGCGCTACCAAGAAACAGCAAGTCCAGCACTTCTGCAACTCCATAACAACATTTAGGCTTCAGCATCACTGGTGAGAAGGCACTTGCCAAAGTACTTCTGCTTAGTTTGGGTTTTCTTTGCTTCCTCTTTTTTTTCCCCCTTTTTTACAGCTTTATAAGTTCCAATAAACCATCTACTTTTAATTTCTTTTTCACTGCTTTTATAATGGCGTACTGAAATATCTTTGCAATTTAACAGAGTAACAGCTTTTGTTATTCTCTGTCAAATCCCAGGTTGCATAGACTATTAATTCTCAGAAAGAGAGAAAGAGCAAGACCTATTGAAAAAATAAGATTATTAGTATTAGTGTATTGACTATCTCAAAGGCTTCTTTCAGTGCTTCCCTTGAAAAACTTTCTTCAGTTTCCTTAAGTTAGCTTATCTTTACATGTTTATAACCTGCTTTAAAAAAAAAAAAAATCTCCAATGAAATTTAATCTGGATTAAAACAAAGTTGATTTAGAAAATATTGACCCGAAGGAAAAAACAAAGTGAAATTCCATTGTCATTCTTAAGACTAAATTAATGACAGTGAGTATTCTGAGGTGGCATTAACCACTGATTTTGGAAACAAGATATTTTGATCTAATACAAGTTAGTTTAGACTCTGCTTAAGGTATAATCTGTATCGGGGAATTTTTAATAAAGAGACATAAAGTGTCTCCAGTGAAGAAACGGCAATGCAACAACCTTCTGATCTTCCACTTTAAATTCCTTTTCCTTCCTTTTTTAATAATAAAAAGCCAGAGTTCAACCTCTGATCAATTTGCTGTCCCTCAGCCAGTGAGTCCCCAGAAGGATAAACAGAAATGTGAGTGACAAATAGTATGAATCACATCTTTTAATTATTACTAGTAGCGATAATTATTGACATTTAGCTGACCATGTCTCCTACCTCTGGACCACAAATGTACAGAGCAGTAATCTGAGGGGCACAATTACAGGGCACTCACCAGCAGAGAAGCTCCTAATGTCTCACACCACCTTCCTTGCAGAGGAGACATTAGCTGAAGTCTCAGATCAATAGTGAAAATACAGTTTCCAAGAGAAAATTCAGTTCACATGTCAGTTCTTCCACGTTCACTCATGACAAGGAGTAACTCACCCCCCCAAGCACTCCTGCTGATTTCCAGAGTGATTAATTCCACTGATTAAAGGTGTCTCTAGCTGCAAGGGCTACCCCTTGGTGCAAGCGATGGAGTTGATACATCCTGCTGAAATGTGTGTTTTTAAAGATGCAGAGCACCATGCTATCTCTTGGGGTTGTGGAGACACGAAAGGACTGAATATTAGATCAAAAGGCAGCAATGTTTATGTTAAGGGATGTAGATTCTTCTGGTAACCTGAATTAAAAGAAAAGTGGATGCTATCAAGACTATTAATGTTTAGGCAATGGAAACATTTTTGTAATCCAGCCTCCTGACATACCTACACGGGTAGCTTTGATCTGATAGAGGTGGGTGGTTAAAGCGGAGAACAAACATATTACCTGGAGTAAATGTGAAACGGACTCTCCTGGAGTACGACTGAAAGCTGCATTTCTCCTGTAAATGATTGTTTTAATTTACATGGAAGAGCAGCAGTAAATCTTCATAAAATTAAAAACAATACTTTATTAATAACAGGAACAAAAATGTAAAAGTTCAGTTGCTAGCAGCTATCCAGAATTACACGAGTAGCACCAAAATAATTAAAACTACTTGTGTTTCAAAAATAATAAATACATGTCATGACCCTGAGCAGCAAAACAACATTAAAATCCATTTGGTATGTAAATTCACTCGAATGATAACACGTCACATATCTCAAAAAAGAAAGAAAAGAAAAAAGAAGAAAAGAGAAAGAAGAAAATATTTACTACATAAATTATGAAAGGAAAATCAAAGAATGTAAAAAACTCAGTTGTGTCTCTACTCATTATTTTGCTTTAATTTCATCTAACTTTGTGAAAAGCCCCATGGGCTAGGGACATTAATTTCTTGCTTTTGCTGTTTTACTAATTCCTAATGGAGAATTAAAGAAGAATTTCAATCACATGAATTGGAATCATGGGAAGGAATGGGACGGAAAATTGAAGAAAACTGCAGGATACCCAGAAAGCTAAAAATAAATTAGTATATTCTAAATGCCTTTCAAAAAAGAGGAAAAATGCCCATGTCACAACCACAATCTGAGCTGATTTCAGCACCAGCGAGACAGAAAGAAAATAATCTAGAGGAACTTAAAAGTAACAAATCTCTAGGACCAGATGGAAGTTATCCCTAGGTATTAGAGAAGATCAAGAAAGAAACTTTCGGGCTACTGGCAGACATCATGGAAAGGCTGATAAGTTCCAGATGGAATACAGAAATCAGTAAATATGGCACCAGATTATGAAGTGATATGAAATAACATTTTAGTGTGAAATTAGCAGTAAATACGGTTTGTAACACGGCAGCATATCACAATTTTGACATAATTTGACAAGTCGCAATATAAGACACAGTGTCAGAAGCTATCAAAGCAAAACAAAACAAATCTCCCAGGTGGTTTGCTGGGAGAAAAGCAGTTATTTCGCTCAGAGTTTTCACACAGCGGCTCCTGATTTTCTCCTGCCCAGGCTGGCAGTGTATTAAAGTATTATTGCTTTTAATATGGCTAGGGGTCCAAATGGGAGTCCAGCCATGCTGGGCACTGGCCCAGCTCTATAGGAGGTCGCCCGACTCCAGCGACCTTGCATCCTAAATGGGCGAGATGGATGATTCCCAGGAGGAGGTGCCAACGCCAGAAGTCAAGCAAATTTTTCAAGGTCACAGAGCTGGTTTGAGGAAAAGAACTCTCATTTTCTCAGTCCAGGCCCTAGCCATTAGATTACTATACCCAAGTGTCATTGCCTATCTGTGCATTCAATGACAGTCCTTAAATTCCTCCTTTTTCATAACTATAATCGTATCTCACTTCTCCTGGCACTCTTTCTACCTTAGCAACTTCTACTTCTGAATCAGATCACTTGGAAGAAAGATAAACTAAATAATATTGCCAATCTTTTTTTTTTTTCCCCTTGCAAAATAAGCCATTCCCAGAAATCTCCTGACTTCCCTTTCTTCTGCTGGCTTCCTCATCTGTTCCTCTGCTCATCACCTGCCCTGTCCCTGGTACCACGAGGATGTCACTGCTTCCATTCCTCCTCCCATCAAGGACAAAATCGTAAACAACGTAGAGTGTCCACCGTTCTCAAAGGCACCTTTGCTTAATTCATTGAAGTCTGTAACAAAATTGACGTGACGTTAAGATCAGGGACATTTATTTAAAAGAGGTGCAAGCACTCAGGTAAATGATCAAGATACACAGCAATTTCATGTACTTGAGAGTTTGAAACTGGGAAACCTTGACTTGGATTCACTTTCTAAGCATCTGAATGAGGTGTCTCAGGCATGTGGTTCCCAAAGCTCCCTCTGTGGTCAGTGCCGAGGTGAGTCAGACCTTCACTGGGCACCCTCCTCTGATTATATGGGGACTATCCTAACTTTGGTGTCTCATTTAAGTGTCTAAAGTTAGATGGGATGCATCTGGGTCTCTCTAGGCATACTGTGAAATTCACACCACAGCATGATATGGGTCACAGGTAAAAGCATAAAAAATAAACTCAAAGCAATTATTCGCCACCATGATAACAATGGGGTATAGGTGTTTCATCCTAACCCTCTCCCCGAATCTGTGACTGATGCCATACATATAAAAAATATTAAGGACTGTGTTGCTTGGCAGCAGAAAGAGGGACAATGAAGAAGAGTCATAAAGTTTTTGTGAAACAAAGTTTGGCAGAAATGTAAAGCAATGCACTGTGGTCTCTGAAGTAGCAAACACATGTCAAAAATAAATGGAATTGAACTTGACCACAAGAAGGACTTTGAAAACGCCCTGGAGTAATAGTGGAATTCACTCTTGAAAACACCACGCCAATGTTAGGGAAGAGTCAAACAGCAGAGTGACCGGGAGGCAGAGGGCTTAGGCACCAATGTCAGAACAAAATAAAAGCTGAAAAACTAGTCCACCACAAAAAGGCACACTCGAAGTAATATTACAGGCTGCGTTTAAAATGCAAGAAATCCAGAGTTAAGGCTGATACTCTTGCTCTCAAATCAGTCACACTTTTCAACTCAGAAATTTTGGGACAGAAGAAGGTAAGATATCATAGATCATAGAATACCGGGTTGGAAGGGACCTCAAGGATCATCTGGTCCAACCTGTACCCTAATGAAGTGAGTTGCATAGTGGTAACACTGATGGACACATCATCTGTATGACCTAATAGGTCCTCTCTATCTCCTTTTCTTTTAATGAGAGCAGCTGTATTATACAACAATACAATACTAAGAGAAGACCTACTGGTCAAACATCATCCTTTCCTCAGTCTGCTAAGTCCTGGCCTTGTTTTCAGTCTGAAACTTACCTCTTCCCCCTCCAATCAAATATTTTAGCTGAAGTTAAGGTACGAGAGAGAACAAAGCTGCTTTCAGGATTAAAGACCAGAATCTATGAAAATCACTCCAAGAAGCTTAATTCATGTAGCTGAGGAAATAAATGGAAAAAAAAAAAATCTACTTAATTAAAAAAAGTATTCAGTCCCAATCCTGAACCACTGGAAGGCACTGGCAGATAATATATAAGGAATATATAAGGAATAATATAAGGGAGTCACTGGCAGGTAATATATAGGGAATACATAAGGATCAATTAACCTGATGATAAACAGAGCTGTGATCTTTTTCAGTGATGGCAAAGTAAAGAAATCGTGACTGACTGAAAGGAAAATGCAAAGGTTAGGTCATACCAATCCCCTCTTCTCTCCTTCCATAGGAAATGTAGGGAAAGTTACAATTTAAATATTTACCTGCAGCAAGAAATCTGTGTTTGATGGAAAAGAAAAAAAACAATTCCGTAGCTATCAGGAGATTCTGAAAAAGTGAAATGTCCATGCTGGAAATACCAGATACAGCTTCAAGATCTACCACAGCCACTTTCAAGGCTTTTTAGCCACATCGATAAAAAAAGTTACATGCAGGCATCCCATATTGAGGTACTAAAATGTTTTAGGTTTGTGACTCCATTAGAAACACTGCAAGTACTGCATAACAACTAATGTATTACGTACTGATAATGTGTTCAGTGCCTCATGTCAGAGCATCATAAATATTTACTTAGCTACAACAGTCATTCTGAGCTTGGTTATGCTATGCAATATAAACTTTGCCTTTTCTCCATGTAATGTTTATTCTTGGGATATATAGATGTATTTTCCATGCGTTAAGCTTCAAGATTTTCTTCACAGTTCTCAATTAATATGTTTTATTAATTGCAGTTTTCTCAGGAGCCTGTAAATCTGACAGCTGAGCACCCTTATTTATTTTCCTTCAATGACCTCTGTGTGAGACTTGCTTAGTTTTCTCTCTGTCAGGCACCTTGGGATCCATATTTCAAGCTGGATACTTTTTTCTTCTTATCTCTAGTTATTATTATTTGTTTGTTTGTATTACAGTGGCATCTTACAATCCCAGCTGGGGCTAGACATGCCAGGAATACATAAGAAAGAGTACCTGCCTCGGGAGAGAGCCTCTAGCTCAAAAAAATTACAGAAAAAATAGAAAACAGGAAGACGATGGCGGAGAAAGAGATGCAAAGAGGTGCTGTGACTTGCCTAATGTGATACATAGATAAGAGCTGCCTGGACCCCATCCTATCGCATATACACTGCACGATGAAACATCGACATCATCTTTTGTCTCCAAGAAATATCACTCATATCATGAGCCTTAGTCTACATTACTCTCAGATTTGAGGTTAGGGTTTCTGCATTGCCTTCTGAAACACCACAAAATTGTCTCTAGAAAATATTTGTTTGAGGGAGCACAAGAACAAAAGGACAACCAGAATGAAAATACAAATAATGCTGTGTTGCCTAACTTATTAGATGACTACACGGTTATATAGGGGGAAGAATGTAAAAGAAGAACTTAAGACAGCAGCAGCCTAAACTCTGGAACAGATATTAGAAAAATAATTATGAGATGCTGGGATTGTAACATGTATCCGGCTCTGTTCCATGCAGTACTTTGCTGGAGCTGCTATTGTTTTCCAGCATAGAATGACACTAAAACCACAGGGAATTCTGCCGGAACTGCTGTCCTCTATCCCCCTGCTCGCCTTCAGGGCAGCAAGGACCAGAGCAGGCACCTTTACAGTCACTACACCCTTTGAGCGATCTGCAGCAACACAAAATATTGCCTGCTGGAGACCAGCAGACTCAATGCTCTTGGGATGTGGTACAGTACTCGTGGCTACAGCGAGCTACAAGTCAAGTTGTTGTGCACACCCCCAGCAACACCAACCAACCGTCACAAGGATGGTCCAACGTATCTTCTCTGTGCCTCCTATTTTACCTTCCTAGCAAACTAGACTTCTAACGCAAGGTCTTGGCCTCTGTCTAAGCTGTTCCAGAGCCTTGGTCCTGAATATTTGAAAGATTGTGCCAAGGTGTTGAATGAAGATGGCAGTCAACAGCTCAGCTCTTCAGGCGAAGGCAACATGCCATGGCCAGGAAACTGCAGAGGAGAATCCTGCCCTACTCCAGGGCTGTAAAAAACATCGCTACTCACCCCACAGCATGCTCCACATGGAGGGCAAATTTCTTTGACCTTGCTATCATCAACAAAGATGATACCAAAGTAAACCAAACAAAGTAAACAAGCAAAACCCATAGTACTGCACGGTATATGCTTCCCAACAGACTAATCTGCAGTAGACACTGTAGTCTGACCTGTACAGGAGAGAAAAGACCAATTCACACATGGATTAAGTGTCACAGGACTTTGAATCTCTGTTCTAAAACTATGTTCTTGAAGACACAGATAGGGAGATAAATTATAATGATGTGGGTTATAAATATATATTTATCCTACCAAAACCAAGTTTTATTAGCTTAACCTCAAAATACAGTGTGTCCCGGTCTCCAGCGTAGCTGTGATTTCTTAATTGTGTTCTGAACAATCTGCCAGATTTCTTCAAATATGCTTTTGCAATTCATTTAGCATCAGGCAAGAGGAGAATTGTATTTGATATAAACTGTGATTTTTGTAATGGTCTTTTTTTCATAGAGAAGGCCAGAACGGACCTTTTGAAATTATCCAACCTGACCTCTTGCATAATAGAAGCCACAGAACTTCCCTGAATTGATTATTGTTTGATCTATAGCATATCTTGTAAAGAAGCATCTAATCTTCATATAAAAATCAGCAGTGATGGAGATTTAGTGCAAAAATCTCTTGGTATATTGACCTCTTGGTCAATTGCCCTCACTGTTGAAAATCGAGGCTTAATTTCTGAATTTATCTGCATTTGTCAAGCTTCAATTTCTCAACACTTTGTTTGGCAGATGTATTACTTTTGTTTCACAGGGATAACATGTGCATTGTTTATAATAAACAAGGCAGGCAGAAAAATGCATCTTCTTTCCAAAAGCAATGTCAGCAATGATTAAAAATGAATACGTACCAAATAGCTGACTCATTCCCACACTTCAGTCAGAGCTGGTGCTACCAATTGCCTCCCTGATATTTAATGTCAAATGATCTGCTGTATCAAACTTAAGACATGGTTCCACCACAGTTATAGTGCCTTTAAATCAGCTAACTTGGTTCTGGTAGCAGCCTGGCCGTTACAAATCAGGCTGATGGAGAAGGGAGGAAGGGATCAGTTGTCTCACACCAAAGGTGGATTCAGGGCCTTGTGTGGTTGCAGAACATATTGCATAGCAAACCAGAATAACCCAGGCGGCTTTCTACAACCCAGCTCACACAGGTCTACAAAACCCATCTGAGAAGGTGGCAAATGCTCAAGAACTTGGCAGCGGTTACAGTACAGATGTAGCCATAAGCAGAGGGGAAACTTCTCTCCCTGCTCTTGGTGCCTTCTGACTTTCTACTCCAGCTACAGAAGACAAAGGTCTTTCGCTCACGGGATGCAAGACCCATGGACCTCCTGACCATGGATCTCCTCACCATGGATCTCTTCACCATGGAGATTTTCATACGCATGAATACAGCAATACCGAGTGGAATTGGTCCCGCAAGACTCGTTGGGTGCTTTTTCATTATCCTTGGAAAAATTCTTAGTGGTTACCAAACTGGCACCTAAATAGCAACATCTAGTACAACAATTAACAAGCTATAGTTGAGAACAGACCTTTGGTCTAGGCCAAATAACTCTTTTGTCCACTGCCCTAAAAAGCTTCAAAATTATGTCTGCCTTTACCCAGTGCTTATCTTTGAGTGATAACTGCTCTCCTCTGCCTAGTTCAGATTAATCCTCCCTCTATTGCTTTTATGCAATACTTTTTTGTTGTTTGGGGTTTTTTTTCTTAGTTGGAAATCTATTTTATTTTCCAGGATTAAAAGGTGAACCGGAAGGCTTTTTTACCTGCCCCGACCAGAGTTCAAGTTTCTTTATTTCCCCAGAAACTACCAATGAATCACTAGCACCTCAAAACAAAGCAAGACTTGGATTCTCCGTGCAGCCTCAGGCATCAGTGATTCATCAGCCCCTGCACGAGGCACAACTTTCAAGTCAGTACTTTACAAATGCAAAAAATGCTGTTTAAATATCTTGCTTTAAAACACACTTGCAAAGTTCAAGGCCACACAAATATGCTGCTAACAATCTGGAACGTTAAAGTATTATTTAAAAAAAAAAAAGTTATTTATTGAAGTGATTTCAGGGCACTGCTACGGCGCTGGCTGGCTGGTTTCAGTGAAGCTATTTCTTTTTGTGGATGTGCTGGTTTATAAATCGCTCACTCATCGTGAATCCTGCCGGATACCAGAGGAATCCTATTTAAGCTTCTGGTAAGCAATTTGCTTGGTTTACTAAATTTTCCAGTCACGCGTGCATGCAAAAGCTGCTTTCGCTTCCCATTCAAATTCTCCTTTCCGCCCGCTATTTGTCTTTGCCACATCTGTGTTTATTGTGCGGCCGCAGGCGATGGCATGCCTTCACAGCTAGGATCTGCCCGATAACCACTGTAGGACTTGGCTGCCTCTCAAAGGTGACCTGCCAATCAAGTCGCCAAATTTTTTCATCCATTTTAAGCCACGTGAGCCAAACGCCCCAGCAGAGAAACAAGCGGGAGAAAGGGAGCGCCTCGTTTCAGATTCCCCTCTCCGTTGGCGTTCGCTTTGCCTGGCTATGGCTGGCTGGTTCCCGCTGCGGCGTGCCCCAGAGCGCACGAGACGAAGGCTTGAAAGTACGTTGTGGCCAAACTTTAAGTTTACTACTTAAGTTTTCTCCTCATGCTGCATGCTTCAGTGTTGACAGTTAACTCGCATTTAAAACAACCCTCTGCAACAGAGCTGTCAGCTGGAGATGTATCTGAGCCACATAGACCCTTTAAAATTCTTCCCTGGCTGAAGGGACATCAGTCAGCCAGGAGAGACCCTTACCTCTGGGTTAGGAGTCTGAGGGATATACACAGCATAACCTTTCTTTTTTGGTTTTGTGTTTTGTTTTGTTTTTTTTTTTCCCCAGTGTTACCACGCAAAAAAACTTGAAAGCAAGGAAAATCAGCTCACGGTGTGCAAAGGGAAGGGAGAGCATTGACCATGTTCCTGGAGGAAGGCTCTGCACTGAGCCCACCTCCTTCCCCCAAACGCTAGTGACCGGCTGCGAGCCTGCTGATGGCACGTGCAGCAGCTGGGGGCCTCTTCAAAGGTTCCTATTTTACTGAATGGGGACATTTTCAGTCCTGTTAATGCAGCTCACCTCTGCAGCTAGCCTTCAGCCAGGGTTCACACACGTAGCCAAGAAGTAAGAGACTCACAAAAGGGACCTATTTTGAGAAAGCAGCTCAGAAACAGAGTACGAAGTGTTCAAGTGGGTTTTTTTCCATGTACTGGAAAACACATCAACAACATCTACTACAAATCACACTGGCCACATTAATAATTAAATATAGGTTTTTCCCTCTCCAATTTTACCTAGCTGTTGTGAAAACAGTTTGATAAAATAACCCTTTATGAATAATCAACAGCAACAACATTAACCCAGCAAGCTATAAATAAAAGAAGGAACTGAAGACTGCAGGGCCACCTCTGACACCCACACACGCAGGCCACTTGGGAAAGACAAACTAAACCAAAACCAGATTATATGTATTTCTCTCTATCTAAAAATGCAACCGCGTTAAAAGAATAAGATCCAGGAAAACAACAGGAATACCTCCAGCTATCTTGCACGCCAGATCTTATCTTGTCCGTATACAACAGGTGGCCTCATGCATATCATCGAGCGTCCTGTAACCTTCTCTGACGTCCCGTCCCAGCCACGTCAGCCAGCAGTTTAATACAAAACAGTACTGACAGATACTGTAGGCATTTGCCGAATGCAATGAAAGGCTCTTTGGAGCGTCTGATCTATTTAGATCAGGGTTCTGTGTTCTGATTATTACTTCACGTTGTCTCATCTACACTTTCTGAAGATTAAGGAATAAAACCAAACAAACACCCCTGGACCCTCAGGAAAACAAAATTCTTGCACCATTGTTAAGCTTAAAAAGAGAAAACTCCCACAGCAAATTGTTGAGGGTGCTTTTGCCCGTGTGCTTTTGAACAGTCTTTTCTTCATCAAAAGGCAGGGTGATAATAACTGGGTCTGATTTTTAATATTTCCGACTCTTTGATTTATTTTAGACGTGTATTTGATAGTTCAATGTACATTTGACCTAGTCTCGCATGAAACCTCACTTGATGCCCTATGAATCTGACCTGATTGAAACCAATTCCCCTGGATTTTCCTGCCAACGTTACATTAATTTACCAAGCTTATTTCTAAGAATAACAGAAAATTCCCAAATATGAAACACCATTTTATTCCCTGTTCACCAATTATATTCCAGAGCGCTGCTGCTATACACAGTACGGACCGTACAGCACAACAGGAGCTCTGCCAGTAAACTAAAATATTCATGAGACGTAGGGTTGTGCGAGACTGTTAACATGACTTGCCTCTCATTTAGCACTCCATCGGGCTGTACCGATGGCAATGTCACCGGTTCCAGATGACTCTTCCAGGCACCAGCAAACAAGGGAAGAAGGCAAGAAACCCACCGTGCGCAAGCGCAGGGCATGCAGAGCAGACTGAAGGCAGATGGGCGTGCGAGAATATTTAATAGATGTCTCCTCCTCTTGGTGCACACAGACCCGCAGCCATGGATCACCTTAAACAGCATTAACCAGAAGAATGACCAATTCCCTACCTAAAAACCAACAAAGACGATTAGAGGTGATAAACGCATGAGGATGACATAGTATCAGTGTTTTGAAGACTGCAGTGGCACAAACAAACACATCAGCAGGAAACGTTGGGGGAAAAGCAAACGTCTATAAAAGCCACATTCTGCCGCAGAGGTAATGGAGGAAAAATAAAACAACTGAACTGCTGGCTTTCCCAGTTGGCAGGTATTTTAGAATCTAAATGGCCCTGAAAACTTACTACAGTATCAAATTGCTGTAATTTACAAGACTTCTAATTAAAAAGCTATAACATTAACTTTTGGTCTTCTCCCAACCCCCCACTTCTTTTCCTTAAATATTTGCCTCAACTGTACAATAAAAATGAAATAAAAAAGTGTATCTAATCACTGAAGGAACTACATCAGGCTGAAGATTTAGGAAGAGTAAGGTAAAAAATGCCAGAAAATACACACAGGTTTAGATTTACTCAAGTCTACCAATATGTACAGCAACTCGAAGCCTTAATTTTCCATGAAATCCACTATGTAATTTCTGTTTTGCTCATTCCAGCTAGATTGCCATTCTGATTTGATCACAGGCACTGCATAGGAAAAACAGCCATTAGCTCATCCAATTCATGCTGATAGTGCAGGACTGTCCCCTAACACGGTTTCTGCAGTGATATCCCATCCAATTATACAGTCAAGAGTAATAGGGCTTCCTCCACAGCACCTAGCAATGCAGTAAGGCTCACTATTAGCGGCTGTCCCCCTGGCTTAGTCTGAAGCTGTCCTCTTTTCAATTTTTGTTTAAGTTAAGTCCTCAAAATCCCATCGCTCATTGAGAGGAATCTCTGCTGTGCCTCCGTGAAGAACAGTCGTGCCCATGGTTGATGGCTGGAAGACAGGACACACGGGTACCTCACTGCTGCGTGACTCACTAATCCCGACAACCTGCTGACTTGCTGCATTTCTGCTGCCTTTGCAAAAAGGCTTTGCAATTTAGTACAAAATAAATTAACGGTGGTAGAGGTTCAGCTGCCTACACTTTAGCATCCAGTGCTCATTTAAATGCCTGAGGTAACTCAGACATCTGCACCAGTCTGGATGATCCAATACAGGTCCTATAGGAGACCTATGCCCTCATGAAGCTGAAGACCTGGTGGGGTACCCCATTGCATCTGTAATATCTGTAGTAACTCATTTTTAAGGAACCTGAGTCTCATCCTTTCTATGAGTCCCAAATGTTTATTTTCAGTGAAAACCTCAACAGACTATCTATCTGTTGAATACATGCTACACTAATACAGACCTTCACTGAGGTATATGATGATACAGCCCACAACTGAGATTAGCTACATTTGCAGGTTGGATACTTATCATACTTGTACACTTCTTCCTTTCAAATTATTCACGGGGTTATTCCTCTGTTCACACTTACTCAAAGACACTTGTGTTGCAATGCAGTTTCTGACCTGTCCAGGCACATTTCCATTTATTAATGCAACTGTGTTACCAGCTCTTCAGTGTCACCACTCTAAATACTGCGCAAGTCCTGCTGCTTGGGAAAATATGTGACTGGCTCCTGCACAAATAGTGCAGGAAGATGCCAATCTACATTCCTCGCTGCTTTGTCCACCTCAGTCCTGCACCAAGCTTCGTGCATAGTCCTTGGTCTTTTCATTATGAGAAATTATAGGAAATTGCATGACATAGTATTACCAGGATGATGTACAAACTGCTAAATGTTTTCATTTAATGTTGCATTTAGATGGGAGGTTCTGGAGGTTAGATACCAAAGCCCGGATCCAGAATAATTGAAAGCCAGATTTAGGTACCTAAATAAATAGTATCCTCAGCATGCACCCATCTCAGTCTCGTAACATAAAAGGCATCTAGAGTGGGATGCAACAAATTGTACATTTCTACAGCGCATAAATTCCTCTGCATCTCAGCAAGCCACCCTAGGCTTCCTTTGAGCTTCCCCCGAGCCCTGTCTATACAGTGTGTTTACCCCAGCTATTTTCAGCTGTAGGAAAAGTCTTTTGGTGAGCCACAGACTGTCGCCACTTGCTTGGAGAATTCTCCATTTATGAAATATTGTCCACGTCCCTAAACCATTTTAGCTGCCATATGCACTCCACACAGGAATGCTGCTGTCTGTTTTATGCGATTCTCTTAAAAGTTTGTTGTTTTGTTTTTTTTTTCCTATTGCACCAGACTTTTATTACCTGACAGTCTGCTATGTATGGGTTGCTTTGCCAATCTGCATGTTCATCTCCTTCTAGAGCAGGACTGCCAGTTGCCTCCGTTGATAGAGATGGAGTATTAAGAATTGCAAGGATGCAGTAAAAAACCCAACGCTCAGGACTTCACTTTTACACTGTTCTTTAAAACGCAAGTAGAAAGTCAATGAGAAATTACAGCCCAGTTAATTTCTTACAATCAAAAAGTAAATAACTGATACTGATTAATCAATTCGTATTGTGGAAGTGGTGACAGTGGAAGGATAGAGGGCTGAATAATTCAGCTGGACTTGTAAGGTAACTTAAATGCCACATTTGAGGCTTTTAAAAAAGATTTAAAGAGTCTTTCCTTTGCCCAGAAATATGGACCAAGAAACAGATCTTCTTAACTTAACTTCCAATTAAAAATATTCTCAAAAAAACTCTCCAGGTCCAAATAAATCCAAGAAAGATCCAAATGGAAACAATGTAAAAAATGGGTCAAAAAGTCAAAGCTCACAGCTTTCCACCACAAACAAGCAGAAATTAAAAGCCAAAAATGTTCTTAACCTGTGGCTTCACAGCAGCAGCACCATTAATCCTTGTCCGTTCTCCCCTTCTGCATCCGGTCCCCAGTGGCAGACACTCGCCTGCCCCAGCACCACGACCCGTGCACCCACGCAGCTGTCGGCAGGGTTGCGTTGGGAACCACAGACATCCCTTCAAAAATATTCTGATGTTTGCTTCCAGTCCCCTTTAGGCACTATTGATACTGCTGCAGACTTCGACACTTGAAACTAGAGCTTTTAAAATTTCACTGCTGAAAATGTGCAGAACTGGGAATTGGAGAAGACTATTTCTATGGCTTCATCTTACATGGGAGGGGACAGGATTTTTGGATGTTTTCTGCTCTCCTCCACGCTTTCCCGGCTCCAAGAAGAACCCAGAACTCTGTGTCAGGCATTTGGACTTGATGTACCATGCACCATACATACGTACTATACGTCTCACAAAAGCCAGCAAATCCAGCAGAAAACTCCCAAAAGGCAAGAATCTCATTAAGCATCTGCAACCCAACAGGAAAGCTGGGGTAAGGAGAGAGTCTCAAATTCTCCTTCACTTCACTCAGGGTTGTCTGGCTCTGCAGCCCCGCAGTGGGACGGGGAGGTAAGAGGCAGGTTCATATCCCTGCTCTTAGAATACTGAATATTATTCAGAAATGTTAAAGTGTTACAAAATAGTCCTGGAGACTTAGGAAATGTAAGTCTGAATCTCCTCAAACTGAGGAGGGAACTGACATAGGTCTTCTATTTCATAGGTTAGTGGTCTGATACTGTGGTTATTTTATAAAATTAAAGGATTTTTTTGTACTGCTTCAGACAAGTGACAATCTGGGGCTTGACTGGTGCACTGAGAACTCCTCTTCCTCTTTCAAGAGCAGCCTGGCTTACATCTACAGAGAAATACTTCTCTCCAGAGCCCTGCAACTTGTGATGCCAGCTCTCTTACAAACCCTCGTTATTCAGATCGAGATAAACCCACCTCCCAGGCTTCAAGGTTCCCCAATGCATGCCGCTGTAATTGGATTTTTCACCTCCAAAGGACACATGCATCCTGGATTTGCAGGCTTCAGACAGACTGACTTTTAATAACAGACTGACTTTTAATAACCGACTGACTTGAGAGTGAAAGCATCACAAGCATATTCTTGCAAGACTGGGTTATTCTATTACTTGCAAAGTTAGAATCATGTTTAAAAAACCCCACCACTAGCCCACTAAAATTAAATGTATAATTACAGCAAGACGCTTTCTTAATCATAACATTATGAAGTTGTTTTGTATTAGTTTGAGGGACTGAGAAACAACTCAGTCTCCAGTACTCTTACCTTCATTTCACTGTCCATAGGACCTGAACCCCAAAACTGCCCTGCAGCTCTGAAGCCTTACCCCAGGACTGTGTGTTTAGAGACTACTTTTTTTCTTTCTCTTGTTTTAATGAAAAATAGATTTTTTTTTTTTTTGGTTCTTTTAAAGAGCAGGATTACACCTGCTGGGATTGCATTCCTTTTGTTGAATACAGGACATATCCCTTCCTTCTTCTTCGGACCTTGGCTTTTTCCTTTCCCTCTTAAATATGAGCAGAGCATCCACGGCCAGGTCTTGAAGGAAAAAGCTTCTCCAGAGAGTGCACACCTGACCCCAGAGCAGAGGCGATGAACCTGCCACTTGGAATGCTCTATCCAAAAATCCTCGTTCCCCACAGTTTTGACAGTTTTAAGATCTCCTGGTGCTACACTAGTTTTAAAAAAAGAAAGCTGCTGCTGACCTTACGTCTTGTATTCAGATTTGCTTAAATCCTCTTTTTTTGTAAGGCATACTCTGAGAAATGCTGCTCGGTGGTTTTTAGTAAAGGAATACTTGGTTTCCAAGTCCCAGACAGGTTTAGCTACAAGCCAGCGACAGTTCTGGCACATACAGATATACAGCTGAAGATGCCAGGGGTTTTCTGAACTGTCAAAAAGTAAGGCACCTATAGAGCTTGTGGGTACCCCCAGGGTTAGGCAGCAGGGATTTTTAGGTTTAGAACTTGGGATTTTGGTGTTTGAATTTTGCTTCCCTCTCTCCCCCCTTGGGAGCATCCTGTTTTATGGCTGACTTGAAGTGATGTGGCTCCAAATGACTCACAGAGGCCAGCTCTGCTGGCATTTAAAAATGATAAACATTTTCTAACCCTGATTGTTACAGGGAACAATGTGAAATTGACAACCTGACCATACTCCAAAACCTCAGAAGTCATAAAGGAAACCAAAGTAACCCCAAATTTATTATGTTGTAAAAATCTTACGATTTTGGGGACTGCGTCACGACATCTGAACATCTGGAGCTGGCAACACTAAAAGTCACCGATGCTAACAGGATGAAAAATGTGATAAAATAGACAAGCAACGTGTACCATGACAGGACAGATGCTTGAGTGTTTTATAACTATATAAATATTTCATTGTTATGAGACTAAATGAGATTTGTCACGACTTTAAAGTCCATATTTCTAACACTGTCACGATACACCTACCTAGAAGGCTCTCAGAAGTTTGGGCCCGAGAAATGCGAGATCAGGTATAGAGAGGTAACAAGGCAAAACACAAAAGCTGAGTCAAGCATTGTGAGCTCCGAACTACGCTGCCCTGTATGGACTCCTACGCCCCGTTCACCAGCAGCTCAGCAACATCACCGAATGCCTTTCCCCGCAGCCTTCAGTGACGTGACAGCAACTAACGTCTGTCATGCAGTTTGTTTTCACATCCCTCTCCTTCTGTGCCCAAGTCTTACGGAGAGACCTACATGGGTTTACATATTGCTAGACACAAGGAATAGTCTCCCTGGTGCCCCATTGTTGAATGATCCTAAAAGACTCAGTGCAATCTGATTAATTGCTTCATTATGTTAACAACTGAGTGTAATCCTAGTTACCATGTCATTGCGATTTAGATAAAATGAGCGATATGATTAAAGGAAATATTTAAGAGCTACAAAGGCAGGAAAAAACCTGGGCAGAAAGCAGTACTATAAAAATAAAAATGGTGGAACAAAAGAAAGAAAACAAATGTGGACATGTAGCAACACAATCCAGCTGAGGACCTGACATTTGCAGTAGACCTGATAAAAAAGGTGATAAAGTCGTAAGTAGGATTAACACAGCAAGCATCTTTCTCTAACCATAGTTTTAGATCCCAAACAGCCATGCAGCTACAGGAGTTTAATTTTCAGTCATTTTCTCCACAAAAACTTTTATGTCATATCATCCAAGAATTTTGCATTAGAAGAACTGTGCTCTAATACATGCACTGAAATCTCTAGAAGGAATAATAAGAGGTTTAAAATCAAGAGCCTTCATGGAAAAAAAAAAACCAACAAACTTGTTCTCCCCCCGATTTCTGCAACTAAGAGAAGGTACTCCAAATTAGTCAGCTAAATATTTATGGTAGTTGCAAAATAAATCTTTGGAGTGAAGACCTACTCAAGTCAAAACCTTTCAAGAGGATCACCAAAGACACCACAGTACCTACGTGGAAGATTGTGGTCCTTTAGTCATTTAAAAGTGCAGTTTTTATCAAGTGTTCTAGTTCTTCTAGATTCACCACCTAAGGCTGGAAGAACTTGCAGGATCATTTGGGATGACTTGATTTCCCGATAGCATCTAACCGGTCCTTCCAGTCACTCAGTACCGTTTGTAAGATTTCCATGTTCTCCACTTCAGCTATTTTTCCATGTGTCAGCACCTAAGCAATCATTTTCCAACCTTCCTTCAGCAAACTGAACAGATTGAAACACATTTTATGGCTTATTCTCCAGGCCTGGATGATTTTTATGGTCCTCCTTAAGACTTGCTTTAGTATTTTTCCATCTTCTTCAATCATGGACATTAGAACTAGGCAGAATATTTAAGCATCAGTCTTACTAACAGAATAGACTTTAATCAAAATACTTTCTCTACTTTTGCTTGATATTTCTCCTTTTATACAACCAAGGTCTTTGCTGGCTCTCTTAATTACTCTAGTATACTGACAGCTAATTTTGAGGTGATTATCTAGGAAACTGCGATGTCCTTTCCTGAGGGCTTTAAGAGATAAGTCCCGGTGGCTTAAGCCATGAGGCCTAAGATGTTGCTGGCTCCCTAAGTCCATTCCATGGGACAGCAGAACAGAAGGTACATCCAAGCTTCAATTGCAGCAGTTGAGCAGATCAGCTTTATGCAGAAAGATGGTTTTCTATTCATAAACCAAAAATAGCATGGGCAGCCGAGCTGCAGTTACATATCCTCATCCTGCAGTCCTTGCTATAAGTGAATCTGTGGCAAAGGAGCAGACAGCTGAGGCAGTCATGTTTAAAAACAATGCCATTGTGTCTTCCAGAGTTTGCTTCTAGAAACTCTTTCCAAAGTCTCTAAAGCCTAGAATCATGTTTTTGCAAGGAGAATCATCCTATAGGCATACCACACTGTCTTGGTTTCTTGCTGTCTTATTTTGTGTTTTCCTGGGCTATGGAGTATTCCAGATCACCTTTCTTTATTTTCCCTAACCCCCTTCAGTCAGCTGTAATTTTTTTTAGCAATCGTGATATACTATCATTTGACAACATTTGGCAAAATTTAAATCAATTTACCTTTATGCTTATTCTTGTGTTGCTCTAAGAATTTTAAAACATTGGGCCCATGCCCTGGCTGTTCAGGGTACAAGTTTGGATGTGGCCTTAGAGTACCTCATAATCTTTAACGTGTTTACCCTCATAAATACCTCCTCGACAGGGGTGCTTTCCCCTCTTTTACAGTTACTGAAACAAAACACTGAAGTCCAAATCCAGAGCTGTCCACACCAAAATGCTACCAAAATCAGGAAGCGATAGATACTCAAACACCTGCACGATCTGCCCAAGACCAAGACCTCTGTGAAGAACACAGCCAAGAGCTAAACCCGAACCCCTCAGATCTCCCACTAGTTCCCTCACCACTCCACTACCGCACCATTCAGGGTCCTTCACTACCAGGTAACGGAGATGGAAAATGTTTACCTGCCTTCATAATCATAGAGATTAGACATCTACAATAGGGACAGCACCTCCTGCGTGTGTTATTCAGCATGGTGGGCCATCAGAGTACAGACACTGGAAAGAAACAAGCTGTGGCTCATTGCAGCTGAGTTCCTCCCCGTAGTGCTTCAAAGCCAACCCAAGAGTCTCATTTTTGTCCTTTCTCAGTTTGAAAACAGTGCCCCGTCTCCTTGATAGCCTCAAAATTTCATTGTTCTTTGTATTCATTTTCCAGCTCCCCATGGCCTCTACAAATACTCCATCACATTCCTTTATAGTCTTCCCACATAACTGAAAATGAACAATTTGATCAGAGATGGTAAACTGCTTTATTTGTGTGGATTTACCTCAAAATCTTGAGGTTGAGTGCTGTCTCTGCAGAGAAAACAATTTTCAGTAACAACGAATTCCAGTGTGATAATGTCACCGACAATCCAGAATGAAATTTTCTGACACTCTTCTGTTCATGAGAAAGAGCAAATACCTTGTTTATGACTAAGCTATGTGTAATGGGCCAAGTGCTTCCTACTAGTGTCACAAATGAGGAAAATTTGCATTAATGAAGAACAGAAAAAGGAGAAGCAAAATAAAAAAGGGAAATAAATGTATGCAGTGAAACGTTCGGCAAAGCTTGTGCTACTCAAACGATTCAGTATAAGCAGGATGTGACTTTTTTCCCTCAGCAGGTTGATAATAATAATAATAATACTTACAATATCAATAACCATTTGCAGAACATGTATTTTTTTCACATTTAGATCTTTAAGTACTTATATAGCTTTTGCTGACACAGATGGATAAAATTATACACAATGTGAGGACGGGCTTTGTTTCAATACCAGATATCCAAAAGCGATCTACAGGGTCCCTCTGTAGCCAATAGGAACAGAAAAGCACGCCAAAGGAGAGCTTCATCCCACCTATTTTAGGATGAGAAAAATCATCTTTTGGAGAGTGCTATTCCTCTCTGCTGAATGAAAAGGGAGGCTACAAGCTAGCTTTAAATAGATGCCGAACATTTGGATGGATAAAGATATACAAGGTGAATCAAAGCTTCAATGATTCATCAGAAGCTGTCAAGTGAAACAGTATCAGGCTGCAGGTTTCCCTAAACTTTTCCTTGTGCCTCATCTGCTAGACTTAGCCTGTTCCCAGGAGTGCAACAGAGAGCTTCCAGGTACCCAACACTGTTGGAGGTAAAAATAAATGGAAAGGCATGAAAATGGATGAGAAGCAAAAAAAAGTGCATTATATATGACAAATCTGTAGAGCAGCACAAAAAATAAAGCCTTCCAAGAGCAGGAAGGAAACAAAAGATGAGACGGTTCATTTATATCTCATCTATTTCATTTTTAGTGCTTAAGTAATAAAACAAAAAAGATCAATGAGACAATTTGAGATTTTCTGTTTTCATAGAAGAAATTTCATTAAAAAGAAACAGCTTTTTCTATTTTCTTTTTTTCATTAGGAAGAGCACAAATACAGTTGAAAGACTTGATGAATCAGGAGAAAACTCAGCAGAGAGAAGGAACATTTTGTCAGGATCAGGAGGGAGGATGCAGATGTGCAGAATGGCCCAACAGGCAGCAGAAAGATTGCTGTCTTCAGGAAGATCGCTTTTTCAAGGGAAATATTGCCAAGTTTGTTCTTTTGTTCCTACCACGAGACAGAGTCCATGAGCTCAGTCTTTCAGATGACTGATGTAGCCTCTCGGCCAGGCCTTCAGGGCTTGGTCTTGATGACACTGTCAACTTCTCAGTTTGGGTCAAGGACTGACAAGCTCAGCTTCAGTAGCAGTGAACAGCACGGAGCACTGCTTCTTTGCCACTGGCCTGACATCATTGTATTTCCCCATATAAGGACAAATCAAAGACTTGTTGTGAACTTGCACTTTTACAGACACTTTTCTTGAAGCATCTCCATTTAGTTTTAGACAAGCCTTTTCCAAAGCTAGGCTCCAAAGTCTGTAACAGTACCTAAGTATTCAGATAGATTAATATCTAAAATTATGTGATCATGGTTCTGACCTACATCAAACAGAAGCTTGGTTCTTCCTCAAGTTAATTTTTCAAAACACTCGTGCTTGTGCCAACTCACTCCTCAGACTCTTTCAAAAGACCCTCCAAGATGGAAACACCCCAAAATTGTCTGAGTATCAGCAAGAACTGGACCTCTGCCTAGGCAGGGATTTCAAAGGTGTCCATGTTCAAATAGCTCATAAGAGCTGTTCAAGGAATCCAAGAGAGCCAGAATAAAGAAAAGTAAATAATATTAGTCCTGTACCTGTAGGAGGTGGAAGGGAAAAAAAGAATTTAGTGGGAGTCCTGAAGCTAAGAGTGGCCCAGGAGTCCTCAGGGCCAGTCACTAGCTAGTTTCCTTGAATCCTGCTGCTCCAATATTGTGTTGTGTTGCAAATGCCATTGATTTTTCATTTTCTTCCTCTGAAACCCCAAACCTGTAATATTAAATAAAATTGAGGGAATTTCATTTTGTATCCAGAATACACTAAGTAGGCAGCAACCCACTATTGTCTGTCCTAGGCTATTAACTTTATTAAAAAATGCAACAGAGCTGATTTCTGAAAAAGCAATTTATCAGACTGCAGTACAAATATGGTAGCAGTTGAAAGTTATTTTATTTGAATTTACGTGTTCCTTGGCCAGGATGTACCATCATACTTTCTAAGCTTGTCAAGACCGATAAAAAACACAGGTCAAAACTGTTGATAGGTATAGCCTTACTCTTCCTTATCTCCCCTTTAACCAAAATGTGTAAGCTTGTACTGCATTTCTTTACAGAAGCAGATAATTATTACTGTCACTGTCACATTCGTTTCTCGGTCTTGATAAAAAATGAATTAAACCTGGCATCTGACCAAAGATCCTTCAGTTACCCTGTCAATGCTAATTCATGATACAATACATGTTGCATAGATTGGTGTAGGGAAGGAAGGGTGGATCTATACTGTAAAAAGTTCAGAGTTTGCTTTAAGGCGGAAGACTTTGGTCCCTAGTTACGCTATATGCTCCAACAGAGCAGGTATGTCTCCAGATGGAGGGGGGAAGATTCCCTAGACATTCATGGATATCGTATCACCAAATCCTGAAACTCAGTTGATAGAATTTGCCATCACACTGTTTGACCACTTTACACTTTAAGTCCAACAGGTAACTTTTAGACTTGCAAAAGCAGACAGATTTCAAGACCAGCTTGAACTGTTTTATAACTTGCTGTGGTTACAACAGCTAAAATAGACTAGAGACAGAAATAATCACACCTCATGCTTGAGAGTACACATTAATTTGAGAAGGAATTCTCCCTTTACTCAGCTTGCTGCAAATCTATTGAAAACATTGTAAGTTTTTCCCTAAAAATGTGAAACCTCACATACAAACTACTTAGACAAGATATCACATCTAGTGTATCAATACTCTGTCCAGTATACGACAAGTCCTAGTTTAGTGAACAATTATATCTAAGCTTTTGGCAGTGGTAGACTTTGTAAGCAGCTGTAAACTTTATTGACAATGTAGAACCAAATAAGGTTTGCCTAAGAACTCCAATTCATAGCTCGATGCCAAATTAGCATAAGTGAAATATGAGTATTTAATATAATAAAACATGAGCCGCAAGCGTCTAGCTCATCCCAGGAAAAATGTGAAACCAGAAGGTATTTTAATGAAAAACTGGAAGCAAATATCACAATCTAATGTTTAAAAGCCATAAGAGTTAATTTTAGTTTGAAAGGAAATCATTTTTCAAAGTTCTGTACTCTGTTTAAAAACAGATTGAGCAAGTTTATTAAATTAGCAGACCACTGCATTTATGAAATCCATAAGTCAGATCAATGGTGCACAGTCAGCTCTAGAAAGTAATTGCTGGCTTCTCTCAAAATGGACAATCCAAAAACTTCCAAGGACTAGTTTTTCCCTCCATTATTTATAACGAGCAAAACATGGTGCAATAGATTCTAATTCATAATGCCTTTTTAATGTTTTTATAGCACAACATTTGGACTCATTTCTAATCTCTGTGGATGACAGGTTGCCATTATTGAATTTCCATTAATATGAATTATGGTACAATATATTTTACCCAAAATTTTCTACCCCAGGACTAATGTGATTCTACAATAAAAAATCACATGGTCAGCAATTATTTTCAGAAACAGCCATCAGAGATTAGTCTTGCTACAACGCTGTGTATCTGACCTTGACCTTGCATCCCTCTGACTCTACAGAATCACCAGGCATAATTTACATGTACATTTACGGTTGTTAAAATGCCAGTATTTAGGTAAGTGTCTAACTATGGCTTCCAAGCAGCAAGTCAAGGCTTGCTCAGTGGGCTTTCCCTCCTCTGCACAATGGAAATTACTTGGTCGTTTGGGCCAGGTAATGCAAGATGGATGGACATGAGCGGAGTCCTGTCCCTCTTGTGCATGCCTCCAGATACTGATGTGTGTCTGAAGAACTCATTCGCCCTAATGCAAACAGCTCTTAAGACCAGGCAGACTCAAGAACGCTTTAACTCCTTTTGTTTTGCTCACCAGCAGCTACCTGGCATGGATATCTCTCCGTAGGAAAGTCTCAATCCATCTAAACGCTTAAAAACATACTAAACAGTAGGCATGAAAACAGCCACCCTGAGGTCAACGCGGCTACTTGCGTGCTTGAAGGCAAGCATATACTTCATGTTTTACTAGATGGCTGAAAGACAAAGATACAACATGTGGTTAAAGAAATCCCCAAGCTGCAGGCTGCGGGAAGTGCATACCGGGGAAGTATACATATAGCATACTTGCAATGTAAATCTCCCACTGGAGGCAGAATATCGAGCTGTATGAATGCCTAGTCTCACCTACTATGACTGTTCTTATCTTTGATGTACTGAGCTAGGATTAGCAGCATAAAACACACTTTAACATTATCACTAATACCAGTAAAGCATGGCAGCTGCTTTGGAAGAACTCTTTTTTAATGGTCACCAATGAACTTCGCACAGACCTTGCTGCACCAGGGCAGAAAGGCAATATAGCATTTCTCTTTGATTTTCAAAAGACATGTAGCAATAAAAACCTATTAAATGGAACAAAGAACTTCCGAAATGCCAGGAATGGCATGGTCCCTGCCCTGAAGAGCTCACATCCAAAAATAACAAGAAAATGACATGTGAAGAAAACAACACAAGAAGCAGGTAAGTAGACAACAGGTAACAACACTGAGTAATACCATATGCGTTTCTGTACACACACTCCAAACAGGTATTTGGCAAAGTCTGCTTCTAAATACAGATGCATTCAGACATACTCACAGCCCAGCCATAATCGGAGCATTAGTTTTTGCCAGCATCGTGGTGGTAAATAGTTCTTTAGGAGAAATCTACGTACAAAGAGGGCAAGGGGCTTGCAAACAATCTCTGGAAGCACATGCCAGGCATGGAGGATAAACAAAACATTTATCAGAAAAGCAAATAAAAAGGTAATCAAAACCGGAGTCCTTGGGATAACAGATGGCAGGATCGGGGACACAAAAAGATACATGGGTGGAAGCTGAGCAGGGGGTTGTTTGAATGCTTCTGACATTTCTTTAAATGTCATCTCATAATTATGACGTCTCCACCACCACCTTGTAGGTATACAGCCACTTCTAGCAGAGGCCTCACAGCACGCAGAGAGCTGCACTTTAGCATTTTGAGCTATCCGTCGTGTTCCCACCTTTTATTCTGGTGAGAATGAACAAGCAAACACCAAACTCCCACTGAACACCTACTACTTCAGTTTTAATTTCAAGGTTTCCTCGCTGTTCAGTTAAATCTCTGGGTGTATTATACAGATTTATATGGAGTGCTACACACTGAGAAGCACTGTGAGATAAGTGGGAGAAAGGGCAATATTTAAAGAAGTTCGGAGAACCCTGCGCATACAGCGTACTCTATAAACACTCTGCCAGGGAAGGAAAAGTGTGGTATAATCTTTTGTATAAGTTTACATGTGTAAAACCTCTGTTAATAAAAATCAATCCTTGTTCACTATTTGAACACAAATCCCATTAATAATTCCATTAAGCTACCACTTCAGTTCATTATTTTACCCGTTTGCACTTCACCATATTCACTGTCAACATCTGCTGCTTTCTCTGAGAAAGAGGGCGAACAAGACCATGCGATCGCATTTATGTTCAACGCGGTACCCTTGGCTTGCTGGCGAGCGGTGCTGATATAAAGGGCATTTCAACTCTCTCCTACCCAGAGACAGAATACATTGCCTTCCAACACAACCAGCCTCCATCCCACGACTTCACATCTAACATCCATCCCCGAATTCAAATTACCTAATTATCAGAGCTACTCAGCATGCTTGTTCAATACTTTACTAAGCAGAAACTTTAAAGAGGAAAGGGGGGAGGGAGGGGGAGAAGAAAAAGGAGGACCGACACATGGAGAGTAACAGATAACAAGCAATTTAAGTTTATATTTTGGAAGTAAAAGCTTGGGGTGGGGTAGGACCTAGACAGAAAGAAAAACTCCCCCCAAAACCAAGCCCCGCAACACAACACTTTGATCACGTTAAACGTTCAGGGAGGCAACAGATAACATAATCACAATGCACAGCAGGGTCCTCAGCGAAGAATGGGTACACGACTCTTAAAAGGTTATTACAGCAAATTTAAGCAAGCCAATTGCACAGAGACCAGAGAGCAGCTGAACAGAGGTTTTCAGGACTTCTGTTCTGATCACTGAGGCTCATTCCAACTGGCTCAATTTGATCTAACAATCAAAAAGTCAAATGATATGCAGAAAGATATTTCCTCCAGTAAATTGAAAAAGGTGGAATGGGAGTTTATTTAGATTCGCTCCTGCAACTGCATTTCTTTCTTTCTTTCTCCAAGCAGGCTAGCTCTTGTAAAAGGGTTTCCGCAGCGGTACGCACATTTGCACATTGCTCCATCTATGTACTTTTATTCTGTCCAGGAACACTCACCTCCAAAGGAAAAGCAAACAGCCAGGGCACTAAACACAATGAAGCAGAAACACAAAGGGAAAAGGGCTGAGAAAAAGAAGCTCATTTCCAACAGCACTGAACAACTACCCGGCGCTAACAGCGTTACATTTGACTGAACCTGACTGGCAAAACACCCCACTATTAACCCCTAAGCTGTTCATCAAATAGGCTCATAAACTGTTCCTCTACAAAGGTCTGGTAGATTTGGCAGATTTTATGGTTGATGGGATGAAGAAAGTGAGTTACCAGGGCTCTTCAAGAAGTAACACCACAGGTGAGATGCACCAAGCTTTGTTTCTATAGCCTCTTCCGAGGGGAAGTATCCCAAATACAGCACATGCTTATGGATTTCTGTCCAGGTGCCATCATAAATGGACCAGTGGACATATCCTGCGATAAATACTTCAGATAAAATATCTGGCACTGAAAAGTCTCCAAATTTGTCAGCACTGACTAAAAATCAAGGCCAAATTCATCCCACATGGAGACACACACATTAACCATGCTACTTTAATTTGGTTTGGCATGTGCAAGAGCGCGTGTGCGGTCTGTGAGAGCCACTTGTGGGAATGCTAATTTTAGTTCATACGATAACTAAAATGCTGAAGGTAAAGCAAAACCTCAGGTCCCCCTTCTTGTAGCACTAGAAGGATGCACCATCAAGGCAGTTTGGAGCTCTCTGCTCATGGAATCAGGCAACTTTTGTTAATAAAAGGCATTCATAATTTATCTCCAGAAGATCAAGATGCGTACATAATTGTACCGCAGGCAGCTGGAAATGGAAGCGTGCAGATGAAAACAGGGCAGGACAAAAGGATATAACCCTACTCCTGGAATTTCCCCAGTCCTGGCAACTATCAGAGGTTTATTGGGCCTTCACTGGCAGAAAGCAGTATTATTTTCTATTCAATGCTGTGGTGAGAAAGGAAGAGAATAGACAGTCTACTAACTGAAAAATCAATTGTACAGGTAGCGAGAGGTGTTTCTACTTCAACACTTAATGGCTAACATGATCTTTCATGCCAGCTGTATAACAACATCCATCCAATATCTAGCACAATCTCTTATTTCCAGATCCAACAGAAAAGATAAATTTCATTCCCTGGCACCAGGAACATCTGCAGAACATATTCTTCATTCTGATACAGGAACTGAATTCACCAGCAATTGGTGGCCCACGTGCAAAACCATGACAAAGATTTCTGAAAAACAGCTGAAACAACTCCCTAGAGGATACACTTCTAGACACCCTTAGACTATACATTTCTATTCATAATGGGAAAGTGGGTTCACAAACCATTCTAGTTGCTGTGACAATTACAACAGGGACAGATCACGCCATCTTAGTGCACAGGTACATTGGCTGAAAGAACAGACAAAGTAGAGATGTGCTCGTGCTCCTGATTGTTCACATACAACTCAGTCAAGTATGAAACTGTAGTCAAGTAAAACCAATTACGCTTGCTTCACACACAAAGCCATCCCAGTAACTAAACAGGGCCAGGACCTGTTATACAGCTCTGAGGCCAAGTGATATGGCCTGGCTACATTCACAGGATTATATACTTTTGCCCTCCAAAACAAGGTGGCTATATCCAAACTGCCGACTGGGAACGGCTGCTGGCCCTTGCTAATCCCCGAGCCATGCCTGGGAATTGTTTATGACAGCGGTAGCTGGCCCGGGCCGAATGCAAGGCAGAGCCTGTGCTAACAATTTAATGGTATAGATGGTCAAGTTCCAGCTCTTGGGCCCGTGCCCTGGCACCGCTTAATCTTCTAGCATAGACCTAGCCAAACGCAGTTGTACTGTGAGCAGAGCTGGCTGGAAAACAGACACAAAAAAAGAAATGAATATCTGACCAAATTTAAAATCTCTATGCATTTTCATGATTCCCTTCCTTATTCTTCTGGTTTTTTTTCTTAAGTTTTATTTTCCAGACAGCCTTATTTCCACAGAGGTGTTCTATTTGCCAAAACAACAGAAGGTCAGAATAGTTGTGGTAAGCGCCGAGTGTGTTTCAGTTCTTACCCATGATCCAGGGGTAGTTGCCAGCAAGCTATGGTGCTTCCAGTACAGTCAGATACGCTGTGGGAAGCGTCAGAAGAGTTTAAATCAAGTGTCTGATGGAAAATGTGGGAGAAGGACAAAGATGTCAAGAGTGAAGCAGAAAGGCGAAAAGATAAATGAATGAAAGCTTGGACTGGTCCACAAACTTTGCAGCATTGCTTAAGTTTTCTTTAATCTCCTAGTTCAAAGCATTAGATGCAAAAAAGCACGCTGCTCAACAACTGCTGCAATTGCCTTATCTCTCTCTGTTTCTGAACCACCTTCTTTGATCCGTATCAAAAGAATGACCCAAAAGGTCTTTGCTGCAGAGCAAATGCTCCTCCTTGCCAACAGGTCGTGAGGCTAGGTAAGCAAGATCGGCTTTGCAGACTTATTGCCAAGGTCAAGGTAACTTCCGTAACTACCTGTGCATGGCAGGTGCCACCTCTCTGTTCTCTGAAGAAACCTTTTCAAAGAGGCTAAACCGACTTTTCTCAAAGACTCCTCTCCACAGCTGTTTGCAGGCTTTCACTACCAGAAAATAACCAGACTGGTTTTGTTGGAAGGGACTCTTGGAAGCCACCAGGTACATCCCCTGCTCAGACCAGGCTAACACTAGACTGGGTCGCTTGGGGCTTTGTCCTCTCGAGTTTTGGATAACTTCAGGGCATGCAACAACATCTCTTGGCACGTGTGCCAGTGCTTGGCTACTCTCAGTGTAAGCAATTTTTTCTTTCTTTCTAACCAGGATTGCCTTTGCTGACTTTTGTGTGCATTGCCCTTTGCCTTTCCATTGTGCCCCCTGAGAAGACTCTGGCAGCCTCTTCTCCATAACCACCCACCAGGCAGCAATCACATCCCCCTCAGCCTTCTCTTCTCCAGGCTGAGCCAACCCAGCCCTCAGCCTCTCCTCCTCCACCACGGGCTCCGCCGCCTGTCCGTACAGGACAATCATAGAATCATAGAATCATAGAATCGTTAAGGTTGGAAAAGACCCTTAAGATCATCGAGTCCAACCGTTAACCTATCACTGCCAAGTCCACCACTAAACATCACCCAGCACAACATGAGGAGCAACGTGGTCCACAGGGAACAGAGGAGAAACGCAAAGTGAAGTGGTCGGCTTGGGTCTGCCCAGATGAATTTACAGGTGTCTGACTCTACTCTTTGGTTATTTTAAAAGGGTCCTCTCTCACTCGGCTCAACTCATTGCATCAAAGAGCATGCTCCAGTCTTTACAGAGCACTGACACTGAATTTTTGCTGCGCCGTCCCTTTACAAAGCAACCAGTGACGGAAAAAATGGCAACTTACAGGAAAACTCAGAAATTAGCTACGTAATGTGAAGATGGAAATGCAGACAGATCTACTGAAAACTTGAAATGGCTGTACAATCCATAGCTTAGATAACATCTAAAAAACCTTGAAATAGCATTATCCTGCACCGCTCCAGAGCTAAATATTATTGTAAAGCAGTTCATATTTCTCAGGAGGCTGAGAAAACAAGGTGAATGGCAGCATTGTATGTGGCAAACAAGGTATCTGTGATCCATATCTTCAAAAACTGTATACATGCGGATGTCTTAATCAAAGCAGTACATCTGAGATAATTACGCATGTGTATGATGACCTTAAAAGCCATCAATTCTACACATCTGACACTTCAGTCACAGGAAAACTACCAGAAGAATTATTGCGAGCAGTGGAAAATATGTTTATGAAATGGAGTTTAAAACTTCATGAGCAAGAATGGAATTAATACACTCAAATTTTCCTCTATAATCCAGCTTGAAGAACCTTGCAAAGATAAATGCTAGACCTTTAAAAGCAGGGATGATAAAGATAATTAATGGAAGCTTAGAAAGAGAATAATGTCTCAAATCCATGCTCAGCTTTTGAGGACAAGGAAGATAAATTATTCAGTCTTACTCCATCCCAGCATGAGGCAGAAATTCTAAAGGAAACAAGCTGTTCAAAAACAAAACTGTGATGCCTATGCCAAGATAGGAGTTAGGCTCAGAAGACCTAAAATAAATCCAAAGTTCTAGTATTCATTGGCTGATAAGGATTCTGGGTATTGTTTTAAAGCAAACTGACAACACCTTTGCCTTGTGACGTATATTTAAGTGGTGATTCAGTTCTAGGATGATGTCAGGATTGTATCAGAGAATGCTTTTGGTTGGAAGGGACCTCTGCAGATCACTTGGCCCACTCCTGCTCGAAACAAGGTGAACTTTGATGTTAGATCAGTGTGCTCCTGGTCATGTCCTGCTGAGCTTGCAGTGCTCCCAATGGTGGAGATTCTGCAGGTGTTCCGGGCCTTTGCTCCAGTTTTGGACCCTGCACTGAGAATTTCTTTTTTTTTTTCCTTATATGTAATCAGAATTTCTCTTGCTACGATTTGTGCTCATTGTTGCTTCTCCTTTCACAGGGCACTTCTGAGATTCATCTGGGTCTCTTCTTTATACACTCCCAATCTGACAGGCGTAAAGAGGAATCAAACTCACCCTGAGCCTTCCCTTCCCCATGCTTAACAGACCCAGCTCTCAGCTTCTCCTTGTATGTCTTGTGCTCCAGTCCCCAAATCATCTTGGTGGCTCTCCACTGCACTCACTCCAGCAGGGCAGTGTCTGTCTTACGCTTGGGAGCCCAAAACTGGACGTGGTACTCGAGATGTAGTCACAGAAGTGACAGAAGAGCTGTGGTGGTGCATTTCCCCTCGCCCCCCCCCCTTCCTGGACTGTTTTACAATCTCAGCAACTCCCGTCAAGACTTGGCCTTTGTGTAACGAGTTCGGTGGTTAAGCGTCCCTGAACCGTATCAGAAACTCTTGCATGGTTAAGGTGGGAGTAGCACTGACCGTACCAGGAATAATGAGTAGCTCCCTGACAGGCCTGGAATATATTTTATCTGTCTGGGTCATAACTTGGGCAGATTAGTACGGGTGGATCTGTACCAACGTCACTGGAATTTTTGAGAACTCCAGTAATTACCAACCTGATTGTGACGACGGGAGGGAAAGTAACTGATGCTTAATGTCAATCATCTCGCGACCCTATAAACAGCGGTATCAAGTGAGACCCTCTGAGCTCTCCTGGACTGCAGTGGGCTGCGCCAGTGTCTCCCGCCGAGTGGGATGCCTCTCAGTGCTGCGAACTTTTAAGTTTGCATATGGAGGCCTGATAACAGGACCGGGGTGGATCTCCGGCGCCTTTCACTCCTCGAGACTCAACCTTTGCCCGCTGAGATAATCATTTGACGTGAGTATTTCACTGAACTCGAGGGGAATTTTTACTAGGTACCTTTATATATGCATATG
This sequence comes from Platalea leucorodia, assembly GCF_965183815.1. Taxonomy (NCBI): domain Eukaryota; kingdom Metazoa; phylum Chordata; class Aves; order Pelecaniformes; family Threskiornithidae; genus Platalea; species Platalea leucorodia. The sequence goes on along the minus strand of NC_138825.1, from coordinate 119,686,945 downwards.
GGGTGTATTTCACTAAAGTCGCAAAAAATTACTAGGCCTATTGTGTGTGTGTGTGTGTGTGTATTGACACAAACATTGTAGTAAACCCTATTTAATCACCTTGTAGATGCTAAATTAACCAATGATTAGTTATTGCTAAATCCCTGTGATTCTCTCTTAACTGTGAACAAACCTTAAACTGCTGCTAGACATATATAATCCTTATACATAAACCGCTGACCAAGTCTGAGACTAGGATTGGATCCAGCCGTACCTAGGCTCCTCTCTGAGAAGGAGTTTAGAAAGCAAGGGCGTCCATTTGAACCTTGTGACTCAACAGGAGGGTCCCCTTTCCCTCCTTGTATTTTCTTCCAACTCTATTTCCTCTTTCTTTCTCTTTATATATTTATTCCATTCATTTAATAAGTAATAGAGTGAACCTTGCCATCAAACTTTGTTAAATCACACTTTCATAAATTTCTATTAAAATCACTTTTTGCAGATATCTTTGACGGTGATTCTTTAAGCGACCTAACCACTCATCCGTGACAAGAGCACTTTGCTTGAGCTGTTCACTACTCTTGCTAATACATCCCAGCATTTGGTTGACCTTCATTGTCACCACTACTTATTTTCAACTTGGTCTCCACCAGGACCTGCAGGTCCATTTCTGTAAAGCTGCTTTCTACCCATTTGCTGCTCAGCCTGTACAGCTGCATGGGATTATTTCATCCCAGGTGCAAGGCTTTGCATTTGCCTTTGCCTTTGCTGAGCTTCATCAGGTTGCCAGCAGGCCATTTTTCCAGCTCATCTTGGTTCTTTTGAACAGTAGCACTGCCCTCTAGCATATTTATTGCTCCCCTCAATTTGTTATTTGTGTATTCATTGCCATACCCAGGTTACTAATAAAGATATTAAATGTTATCAGCCCCAATATTGACCACTTATCCCACTCCCAGTGGGACTTTGAACTGTTATCATCTACTCACCTTGAGCCTGGTGGTCCTGCCAGTTTTCCACCTATCCTGTAGTGAATCCATGCAATACATATCCCTCCACATTAGTTAAAAGGACACCATGGGAAACCATCAAAACCTTGTTAAAGTTAAGTAAATAAAAGCTCCAGGGGCCCCCCCTTGTCCGCCAACCCAGTCATCTCATCATAGAAGGCCATCAGGTTGGTCAGGTATGATTTATCCTTGGCTGCTCCAGTCGCCTTCTGGTCCTTTGTGTACCTGGAAATACCTTCGAGCAAGATTTGCTATACAATCCTCCTAGACATTCAGGTTGGGCTGACCAGCTCATAGTTCCCGGGATCCCTTTTCTTGCCCTCTTTGAAGATGGCCATGACCATTGTCTTCTCTCGTCATCAGGAACCTTCCATGGCCTTTCAAGGATGACAGTGATTGACTTCAAAATGGCATCAGCTCATCAGAATCCCTTGATGTATCCTGTATGGTCCCATGGACTTGTGTATGTTCAGTTGACTTAAACGGTCTGTAAGTCCATTCCTCGTCCTCTGTCCCTGTCCTCGTGCCTGTCCTCTGCCATGGGCCGTACTTCACTCCCCTAGACTCTGCTGCTAGGCAAAGGGACCTGGGAGAATCTGAGAGCAGATCTTGTCAGTAAAGACCAAGGCAAAGGAGGCATGAGTAACTCGGCTTCTTCTACGTTCATTTGGGCCTATGGGCAGTGAGCCCACACTTTCCTTTCTCTGCCAATGTATTTACAGGCATCCTTCCTACCACTCTTCATGCCCCTTGCCAACTGCAGCCCTAGGTGATCTTTCACTTTCCTAATTTTAAACCTGCACAAAAAAGCAGTGTTTCTCAATGCCACCTGGGTAGCCTCTTCTCTCTCCTATGAGGAAAGTCTGAGAGAGCTGGGACTGTTCAACCTGGAGAAGAGACGGCTCAGGGGGATCTCATCAGTGTATATAAATACCTGCAAGGAAGGTGCAAAGAAGATGCCAAGCTTTTTTCAGTGGTGCCCAGTGGCAAGAGGGCAAAGGCAAGGGGCACAAGCTGAAACACAGGATGTTCCCTCTGAAACGTCAGGAAACACCATTTTACTGTGAGTTTTACTGTTTTACTGTGAGGGTGATTGAGCACTGCCACAGGCTGCCCAGAGAGGCTGTGGAGGTGGAGTCTCCCACCCTGGAGATATTCAAAATCCATTTGGACATGGTCCTGGGCAACTGGCTCTAGGTGGCCCTCCTTGAGCAGGGGAGTTGGACCAGATGACCTCCAGAGGTCCTGTCCAACCTCAACCGTTCTGTGATTCTGCGATTCTCTCTGTTCCCATACACCTCCTTTGTTCTTGCTCAGGACTTCCATGTTCAGGCAGGATGGCCTCCAGCCGTGCCTGCTTGGCTCTTGTACACTGGCTGAGCAATTCTTCTGCCACCAGCAGGTTGTCACTGATGAACTACTGGATCCTTCTGCAGGGTCTTGTACAACACGGCTCCTCTTACACAGACTGGTACTTCCGAAAAAGAACATGGATTTGCAGGGGAACACGTGGTCAAATTATGCCCAGCATTGCTCTTTGGGAGTGTTCCACTTGCTGGCTGACAAATGTACGTTGATGCATTACTTCAGTGGTTTTGAATGCATGGACTTTGTATAACACTTTGTGTTCCTTCGGGATAAAAGGATAACTTTAATTATATATAATATTATAATATAAACAGTATATAATTTTAAACATTCAAATTATACAGCCAAAAAGCTTCTCTTTCTTGACATGTTTGTGCAACAACTTAGCAGTAGTAAATATTATTCACATATTTCTCAGTGCTTTGTTTCAGGATTACCATAAAAGACCTGGGATCATAAACAGTAAGAAATAACGCTATCATATGAAGAATTTATTACTAGTTATTATTCATTATTTATACAGTGGGTGCATATCACTTTACACACAAACACCACTTTACAGACAGCATATATTTCTCTGCAGAACTTCTACAAGCTTTGTTTTCCAAAGTGAACCAGTTTGGTGACGCTAAATTGTAGTGGGTAACAACCACATACGTTTCAGCTTGACAGGAACAGAGAATAACCGAAAACAGAAGAGGCAGGCCGACTTCTGGGAGAATTCAGAATAGTCAGTTCCTCCAAACCAAAGTAAAACGTGCATTTTCTTTGCTGAAAAGTGCCCATTTCATCCAAGAACAGAGTGTTACAGCAGTTAACCAACACTTGGACATTTAGCAATGCTTCAAATTCCAAGAGAAAGCCCAACAAAATAACTTGGGTACCTGCAAGTTTATTCTTCTTCTACATGCCACTTTGAAAAGTAATGGTCAATTATAAATCTCCATCAGAGCTGCTTCTAGAGAGTGAAATTGGAGTCAGGTAAAAGGGTGAGGAATTCCTTTCTTGGTCTCCCCTACAGCACTCTCGCAGGCATTGACAATAAGCCTGTGTTTTGCCCACTCACAAGATAGTGAGTCACTGTATTTCCATTTATGCAGAAGATATCTGCACCTTGTCTGCATTGTTCAGATGGGATGGAGCGCAGCTCAGCATCGCTGATGTAACGTGACTCCCGGCATTACTTCTGTGGCATCGACAGAGCAATCCTCCGTCGAAACAGCACAGGCTGCCCACGTTTCATGCCATCAAGTCACAAGATCCTTGTGCTCCTCTTAAAGGTCTGGGCACTTTTTCAAGAGGATTTTCAGGATAGTAGACAGGGCGGTGGTGCTGCTGCTTTAATGTCAGTTTGGAGTGTCAGCTCTGGCTGACCAGAGCTTCCCGGTATGCCCAGAGCGCATCAGCCTGTGTCCAGCGTTCGCAGGTGCAATGTTCAGCAGTACAAGGAGCCAGAGAGCAGAGTTTAATGTACTGTTTATCACTCCCAGGGCCAAATTTATTTTTATGTCTATCAGCTTCATAGACAACTGTCGTATCAAGCAGGAACTCAAGGCGCATAGAAATCACAGGGAGAAGTGAAGCTTGACTCACTTCTATTTCTTTCTTTCTTTTTATTCAGTTGGGTCATTTGTTTTGCAAGCAACTTCTAAATTGAAAACTGCAAATCAATCAGCAATTTGAGGAGACCAATGCCATCAAGAAAATACTATCTGTTTGGCAAACAATTTATTTTCCTTCTGATATGCATTAAAATTGTGTTTTTAAAAATGACCACTGTTTTCCTGTTACTTTTAACAAAAATTATGGTATGGAGACATCCCACCCAACCGCTTCTGCAGCCTCCTACAAACTGTTTGCATCGGGCTCCTCTGTACCCAACATACACCTTAATCCACTCATCCTTTCCCTCAATGATTTCTCTGACATTACCCTCTTCATGCAACACCAAAATCAGAAATCACCTAGTTGAGAAAGGATCAGCTTTCTTGAAAATAATTTCCAGGTCCTACCTGGCAAAGTTAGGCATTGACAGCAAAAATAATAGGAAACCATCAAGTGATTCCATGTAAAATACTTTTTGTAGCTACGTTTGATGGTGACAATAGCAACACGTTCCTAAATGACAGCAACCAACCTTAGGATTTTATGCATCTACAACTCGGATAACCTGCCCTTCCTCAGAAGTACTGCTTCTTGAAAATAAAACCTCTAGTAATCAACATCAAATCATAGGCAAGGAAGCTCTCAGGCAGGCTTTTTTGGCCTGACAGGAGGCTGGGACAAATTCTCTAATGAAACACCGATGCCTCCTGAATGGCAGAAGAATATATACTGCTGCATTTTTAATGGATAATCTGCAACTACTACACGTGAAAACAAAGTAATGATGAGAAAGAAATAAGAAAATAAAAAGAACTCTAAATCATTTCAAAGAATCAAGCACTTAAATCCTGGCCAACACACATTTTGTTTAGGTTACTGTTATTACTGATATTTATCCCGTTTGGAAGTCAAGATACTTTTTGATCAAAGTGCCAAAGCCTAGAAAGACTCCTTTTTCTTCACCCAAAGCTGTCATGTTTGTGACCTTGCAAGTACTTGGCTATGTCAATTAGTGCTTCAAAAATGCTGCCTTTCATCTTCGAATGGAACTGGGCCTAGAAACTGGTCAGACCTCTTAGCTCTTTCAACAGATGATAAACATATTGTAAGTCAAAAAATCCAAGCAGCTTTTTATGACTTTACAGATTAATTAGCATGCCAGGGCTTTCAGACTAATTTCAGTCCAATAAAGTATCTGCAAAAGTTGACAAACTAAAACCACATTTTGTATGTTCCAAGTTCTATACTATTAAAAATATATAAAAATACATCTGAGAAAAAACACTAAAATTAGATGGTAAGAGGAAGTGACAGATCATCAGCAGAATTTAAGCCCTCTCTAGGGCCAGAGATCATTAAGAATAGCCTTCTACAGAGCAGCCTGAAAACTGCCCAAGGCGTCTCTTCAGTTTGTTCAAAGGGAAGAATTGGTTCCTCTACTTCAAGGCCTTCAACACATTGGTTTTGGAACCCACTACTGATCTCACTTTGCTTTCTTGTCCCTTGGTGGCACAATTACCTCCCAGTAGTTGTGATGTTTTCATAGAAGCTTAATATGATTACTTCAGCACAAGTCATTGCTGAGTTCAATTTACAGAGATTTTTGGTCAATTTGTAATGAGCAAAAAGAAGAAAAGTCTCCTGGGTGTCAATGATCAAAATCTCTGTGTTTCCTCTCATTCCTGGTACAAGCTCTGTCCATTCCTCAAAAGCAACTCTCAAAATTATTTGGGGATACCAGGAGATTATTATAATGATATTTTTTTGTGGTGAACTGTGCTGATTTCACCCTAGCTGGGCTGGTGCAATGGCACATCATCGCCAACGTCATACACTCTGGCTGTCTTTCTTCGCTTGCAGACTCCTTACAGAAGGCACAGTCTGGAAGCTGCACTCCAGTTAAATGGTGTGTCACCCCAAAAGGCAAATTGTGCAAAACTTATTAAACTTTCAAACCTAGAGAACCAGGAGAATGTGATTTGGCTGCCAGGGAAAACCTGTCTTTGTCTTCTGTTACAAACCATCAAGTGTTATATACTCTGGGCATCGCTCTGATTCCTATACATTCATGTAATATTCTGCCCTAATTAGTGCTTCATATACACCAGAAGTCTCTGCATAGGTGGGAACGGGCTTGCATCTCATTTACCAATGAAACCGGACATTACTCTATTTTAAAAATTTATCCATAGGTAAAAATATGCTCCTGGGAAAAAATCAGTTGCACTATTTCACATCCAGCAACTGAAGCCTCACTTATCATCACAGTAGTGATGATAACTTGCCAGAAGAATCAGGAGGATCTTTAACACAGCTTTTGCCATTATTGCACTTGGGCTGGACTGCTACCTCGTGTCCAGATCAAAGAATTGACAGGCTACTATCTGAAACGGTGACAAAAATATGCCGACTACCAATACAAACCCTCAGGGGAGTGGAACAGTAGCTTTGCACAGAGAAGCTGGAAGAGCAAATCCTATATACTTCCTCACTGCATGTTTTGACTGTTTTCTAGCAACTGTTGTGTTCCAATATTTATAATCTCTCTCTTTATGCAAGCCTCTTATGTTTTATAATAAAAAGAGTACATAAATTTCAGTTACCGTTGCAGAGCAAATTGTTGTATGTAATTAGTCATGTACAACATAAGGCGTAACTTGAAAAACAATTCGTGTTTATTTTTCCTCTGCTTAATCAATATTTTAAATATTTGTGGAAGCCATACACCAGCTTAGCAAATCATCACCTCAGAAGCGAGAAAGAGAACAGACAACACAAATTCTGCAACGTACAGCAAATCATCTGCATATGACAGACTTGTGTTGAGGGAACTAAACTTTTTTGGACCTTAAAGGAAAGAAGCATAGAATATTTTACTTCTGTGCAGTTCCACTTTATTTCTTTTTACCATGCATTCCTCAGCCATACTGACTTGTTTTTGCTTTACCATAAGAATTTCCTTCTCTCCACATGCATTTTTTTAATGCTATTTAGTTGCAGCGATGCACGGAAACAAAGACAGTGGGGGCGATTTTTTCCCCCGCAATCCCTGCCTGACTTTCCAGGGAGGTTAACAAATGCTTTACCATCTCTGTCGTCTCTGCCACATCATAACTGTGGCTAACCACAGTGGGATCAGAACTACAGTAGCAACAGCACACAAGTCTTAAGTGCTGCCGGCGTACTGTAAGTACAGGAGGCCAGGATCACATCTCAGTTATGCTGTTTAAAGACTTAAAACTATATAGTAATCCCTGAGCTCAACTAGAGAAAATCTTTTCAAAACTGAAGACTGGCATTCTTAGAAAATTTGTCATAGGTTTAACCTTGAGAATAACAAATCATTAAGTGTGTGTGGGCTTAAGAATCAATTTACGTTCCAAGCAAAGGGTTTTTAAAATTAAGGTTGGGAAAAAAAATCAGATCTCGCCTGGTGTTGCACAGATTCTGTTGATGTATCAATCTTTTCAGGCATTTAAAAATAATATGGAGATGATAAAAGTAAGTGTTCTATAACCAAAAAATCTCTTGGTAATAAAATTTCAAATTACTGCCCATGACAACACTTCTAAATTGAAGCTGTGATACAGGAGCTTTGATGGAGAAAATTGTACAAGTAACTCACAAAGTAATTCGGAAAAGCAACAAAGAATGAAGGTGCTGCTGAGATGAACAGAAAACATAGCTGGAATGGTGTGCAGCATCCTTAAATGAATTTTAGACTGTTTTGTTGCCAATATCTTAAGCAGTGCTGCAGTCTTATATGGATTTCTTTGATAGCTTCCTTCTACCAACAAATAACCTCACTGCAGGAAAAAAAAAAGCAAAAACCCCACTGCACACAGACAAACTCAAACCTGAGCTCAATCATCATACATGACTGGCCTCAGAGTGTGACAAATTGAGCTGAATGCAGCAGTTTAATGGCAGGAATTGCGCTCTCCTATCGACTGCTTCAGGTATTCAAGGGGTTGAGGAAGTATCTCCAGCGACGACTCATCCCTTCAAACTGCGCTGACTCTGGGTGTTGGTCTGTGGCCCAACGCTTTGGATACAGCACCAGGGCAGAAAAGCCAAACTGACTAAAAGAGCTGGAACTTTGCTCACAGTGGCACAGAATGAGCAGAAAAACCAATAATCACTACCTCTGAGTGCCTCAGTTTCCTTGTCGGTATACTGGGAGCGCAACATTAAACTAGTTCTTATAGGTTGTTGAGGTTTAAATGGTTTTTCTGATGTCTTCTGGCAGCCTCCGATGAAATGGGTTACAGCAGTGCAACGGATCATCATCATTTTGTTCAGCAAAAAGTACAGATCAGGAAAATACAGCTTTTTTGTTTAAATAACTCAGACCAAACACCCATAACCACTTAAATGTGGCAGATCCACTAAGTGTGATTTGTACCAAAGCATCTGTGGTAAGAAGGTTACAGGTACGCTTTGAGAATAAATTTCAAAGGTCTGCAAAGTATAATTAGTTCTAAAGTTCTCCTACACATTAATAATTAGTAATAAAATCCTTCTAAAGCCCTCCACAGAAGGATGTAAAAAGCTCTTCCAGAAGCATAAAAACACAGACCAAACCCAGCCCCCTCATAGTTGGTGTTATATATCTTAAGCTTCCCTCTGAAGATGGTTTCACCTCTCTCCAACAGTTAATTTGATCATTTTTTTATCTCCCTTCCAATACTTTTCCCGTTCATAGCGCATAACTCGGGGTGAAGTCTTTAATCTTACATACATTTACATAATAATTTAAAGACCAAATGGTTCAGCCAGACTAGATTGTCCAGTGGTCCTTAAAAACATTTATCTATGAATTCCCTGTCCAATTCCATCACCAACACAGCAAGCTTCACAGTCCAGTTACATGTCAGAGAGAAAATAAGTTTTTTCCTCCATTTTGAATTTGTCATTTTAGGATTCAGTTAATCGGGAGCTGAAGGACAGGAATATGACCAGTGTCTGCCAGTACAGGTATCCAGAAGACAGATCTTGTCAAACAGACTTCATTTCAGTCTTTGACAAGATTATGACTGTTTGATAACATGTAATGAAGGACGATGGCATGCATATGTATTTTTAATAACTATTGACTTAGCACTTTGGCTAAAAAGTCTGGAGCAATTATTAGCTGTGCAGACATGGGAACAGAGGAAGGGAGCAGTTTTATTGCCATGCAAGGGAATGGTGAGTCTGATGCTGGAAGGATGCATATCGGTTTGGTACCTATATTTTCAAAGGCAAAAGAAGAATGGAGGGGATTCAAAAGATACAGAGTTATTTGGAGGCTACTAAAGCTGGTGAACAGCAGGAAACCAGAGGAACCAAGGACCAAAGTTTGAAGACAGACTAAATGGTTTATAAAAAAAAATGAAACAAACTTTTAACTGGGAGGATAATTAATTAGTAGGAACACAAACGAAGGGAGGTGGACAGTTGGCCTCTATGCTTCGAGATCTTCAGACCAGCTCAGGAAGACACGCTAAAGTCAAAACCGGTAACTATATGACACAGGACTATATGTCCTTTCTGTCCTCAGCCTGGAGGAACACTGCTGGCTGTACCCATATCCGTGGACCATCATACAAGAAGAACCAGGTTCTCAGTCTTCTTGCTCCATAACACCATGATTAGTTTCTTTATTCACCATGTCACCTCTTGTGTGGGGCAGCCCCTTGCCACTGAGTTTAATGACGACTGCAATAGTGTTGGGGAAGGTTCAGATTGCAGAAGAGCAGCTAAGCAACCAAATATGCCACTCCCGACCACAAAACAGAACTAAGAAATTCAGCTTAAGATGACACCTGCCCCTTAGGAGCTGGTACCCCATAAACATGCTCACAAAAAGGCTGCAGAGGGTAGACTGTGAACTCTCCACAGCTCAAGGCAATTCGGCACATTCCTGCTTTTTAATATAAACCAAGCGACCACATTATTCTTCTGACTTGTGATTTCCTCATTATACGGATTTAATTTTTTATGCCTAACCATTAGCTGGATTCTACAAGGGAAAGGCACTGGCCGGTTACATTGCTAACCACAAGTGTAAATCTGCTGTGTGTGAAGGAGAGAGACAGAGTCAGGCAGGGTGAACACGAGTATGTATGAGCACCTGATGTTTTTTTCTGACACCGTTCCACATCATTAGTTGGAAGCTTGCTAGGCACCATACCCTTACATCTCTGTTCATCCTACCTACCCCACTTCTCTTTCAAAGTTTCTTCCTCTTTAGTACATGCAATTTTGAATTTTTAGAGCTGTTTAGCTGATTCTCAGCAGAAGAGGCTGAGGCAAAGACTGTATGCCTTTTTACACATTTATTTTATGGGAGATTACACAGCTGATTAACAGTTCTCAGAATAAAAAGTGTCCCCTGTTACCTCCATTCTTGTCTATTTACTGCTTTTGATCTATTCATGCCAAAACATTCTTACTAATGAAAGTCATCAGAAAATTGTCTAATAAGGTAATTTAGAAGACAGTTCACATTGAGCATATGATCAAAAGGCATTTAACTTGCTGTTCCTGCCTCCTCTCCCCCAATAAACACATGGTTTACTGGCACTGCTACGCTTCAAAATGGTTTTGAACATCTGGGAGAAGGGCTGATCAGCTCCAGACAATCGCTGGACTCTAAGCAGACCCAGGAACAAAGGTCATGATAAATGAAATGACTGTTTTGTCTCCAAAATTGCCTCAATCTTCCCCAGACAAAGCATGATTGAAAGGCATCTATCTGTGGATAGCATCTGGAGAACTCGAAATATGTTTTGATCAGAATCCGATTGGCCTCTTTCAAATGAAAATAATTTGAAGATGCCATGGAAAATTTTTAAAACCAATCACACTGTAAACTTCGGCCTAATGTTTCCTTCTGCAGCATTGACCTTGTTTTTCTACAGTGTGAAAAAAATCGATATAATAATGGTTCTGCAGTAAAATTTCAGCTTGCTCTTGGCTTACTTTAAATAACTTTATTGTCTCCTTTCCCCCTGTCTGCGTCTGCTGTATTTGGCACTTGCAGTTATTAAAATGAAACCAAGTTGAAAGAAAATGTTAAATATCATAAAAAGAAAACCAGCAGTGCTTCTGGCTCACTTTGCTAAAGCTGTGGTCACCTTTACATTTTGCCAGGGTTTTCTATTCCCCAGCTGTTCTACCTGAATTTGCATGCACAAAGAAACCCCAACTTTCTACTGGAATAACAACTTGTACTTTGCAGATTCAAAAGAGATGAATGTTTAAAAAAGCAAGGAAAAGTCACCCTCTTCCCTCCGATTATATATTAGAACAAAAAAGCCCAACGGTTTACTAGTGATTTCAGTTCTTTGCCGCATAACATTTTCTTACTCCTTAGTGTGCATTTCTGTACAAATGAGAGAGGCTGGTTATAGCAGTCCCACTGTTACACTCCAATCTGCACTAAGAACGAGGCTTTGAAAACCTTATAGGAAAGTACCAACTAAAGAGAAGTAAAAACATCATTCAGCCAAAATTATGCCCTTTGGTCACTTTCCACTCCCTCTGGATAAAAACCACATCCACTTGTTGTCAACCACAGCTCTGCCTTGGTCAACAGACAAGAAGAGCATTCCCAAAAGCAAAAGTGGGAATCACACGTTCCAGGGAAAGCAACAGAAAGCCCAAATGTAGGCAGTGCTGAAAAGAAAGAAGCATGTGCTCTGCTTGGGCCTCTCAGGAGCATGGAAACCCTGTCTTGGAGCAAGAACGACCTACTCTAGTATATGCACAACACACAAAAGAATAAAAAAGATGTAGACTGCCTGTAGAAATTTTTTCTTCCTCCTCTTGGTTATACCACGAACACAGATTTTGCAAAGGGACAGATGAAGCTACATCTCTAACACCCTTTCAACACCTCAACCCCAGAAAAAAACCCGAAATTCTTACTTTGGTAGTTGAAGCTGGAGATGAATTGGCCACCAGGCTCGTGATCACATCACTGTTGACGGTGGTGCAAGCGGCGGTGGCCGGGGTGGGGAGCCGGGAGGGGACGATGGGCAGGGGCAGCAGCCCGGGGCGGTTGTTGCTGTTGGTGCTCGCAGCGCTGCTGCAGTTGGTGCTGCTGACGTGATTGCCGTTGGAGCTCCAGTCCCGGCGATCCCACCCAGCCCGATAATCTCTTTCAAACCGGCTGTGGTGCCGTGACATCTCGATGGAGGGCAGCTTCTTCTCAAAAGGAAGTCGAGAGCTTGCCTGAAAGATTAAAACCAAAGAGGTATTAGAATAAGGTCCCAGCACAGCGATTGTACTCTATAATCACCAGGGCAAGTCCCTGCCATGCCTCCTGTGTTTTAGGAGAGCACTGTTTGTCCCCTCTTCCCAGCTAAACATCAGGGGAAAAAGAGCGGTGTTGTAGTAGATGTTGATCTGGAACACAAATGAGAGCGTCCGGACAACTACAAGCATGCGGTTTCCTCAGACCTGAGGAAACACCTTCTGCCCAAACTCTCCAGTAGAATAACAAGCAACAGTACGCACATCATGAAAAACTGAGTTAGAAGAAAATTAGCATTCAAAGCTTCTAATAGCAGGAAAATGTTTCCAACAACTCTGTCTTGCAGTTTTCTCAGTAGCCTTCAGATCATTTCTGTAGCTCTTTTCTGCACCTGATGCATGACCAAATGTTAATCCTAAATATCAGAGGGAGAAAAATGTACCTGCTCAGTCTATCCATTACTTCTCTATTTTCAAAGCCAAATATTGCTTTATGCGGCCCCTTCCCCTCCTTTGTGCTAGACCTCCTCCCTGGAAGCTCCTACAGGAATGCTTCACCCTGTGATGCCTGAGCTCTCTGCAGCGTGGCTGGTCTCCAGGGCAGGCCAACATGTCCTGTCTCCTCCCGTGCTTCTGGCTAGACTTAAAACACTTAATTTACCTAAGATGATCAAATGACCAAGCTGCTTTGTGTGATCATCCCATCCTTATCATCATTACTTACCTCCTCAGTCCTTATTATCCATAGATTTTATCTGCCAGGAGCAAGACGTCTGAACACAACTCTGGGAGTTGAGACTCCCAACGTCTAATCCTACTTCTGATAATTATATGTTATGTAGCCTAGAGCAGTTACTTAAGTCTTCCTGCCAAGGTCTCCTAACCTGCAGAATGGTGGCAATAATGCTCTTTTCCCAGCAGAGTTCAGAGTAAGTGAAAGTTTACAGCATTTGGAATTGAAGACCAGTATAAATAAATGCTAAATATATTTATTCCCATAAATAAATAATGAGTATCTAGGTCACTGCAGCATCTGATTTATTTTATTTGCATCACACGATCCAGTAAGTTCTTTGTCAGTTGAAGCAATTTCGTTTCACAAATTCTTAGGTACAAAAATGGACAGTAAACACATCTGCTTATAATGACTGAGGAGGGAGCTGGAACCAAACTCACTCAGAAATTTAAAGATAAGAAACTACTTAAGAGAGATATAACTCAGAAGTGTTATAAAACAGTGCACCTATCAACAATGTTAGTTATTCACCTGGCAGAAATTTAAAAAAGGGCAAATAAACCCAACTATTATGACTAAATAATTAAAGGTTCACCTGGTTCACCAGAGAGCTACTAGCTTGAGACAAAGAAAACTCTTCCTCAGTTAAAAATTCAATAATGTAAATGTGTATTAAAATCCCCGCAAATTCCCTCCCACAATCATTATCTTCAACAAAAGGCTGATCCAAATCTCCCAAGAAGCTGCATTTGCGAAGGTTATGTGGCCCCTCTGCAGGAGTGAGCATTACCAGCGAGAGCGTATATTGGGGACCACACAGCATTGTTGCAGATGCTGACCACAAAATTAACATTCCTCTTAATCTTAATTATTATTAATCTATTTTTTCTCTGGTAGGATTTGATGCAAGATCTGACTTGATGATTTGAGGGTTGAAGATTCACTGACATTTACATAGATTCTTCTTTCTTGTATTTTTGTGGCTATCTAATACTTTAATTCAGAAAGCTCATTTCATATTTTCTAGAGGACCATGTGGAAATGACAGCTATACACTGAACACAGCAAAAACCAGAGATACAAGTGCTGTGAAAGACATGGTAGTGAAAACAGAAACTTTTGTTTTAGTAGGGGTGAAGAAAGCAAGTTTTTCCTCTAGTGGAAACCATCTCAGAATAAAATCAGTACCTAAAGATAGTGTCTTTAAAAGTTAGAAATTCCATGGGTATAAACCCCCTTCCTTTGGCTTTATAAACCTTTTGCAAAGCCAGGCAAAAAGGGAGACTGTAAACTGCAAGCTACAATTTCAAAATATCCTTTATTATTCCTTGCCTTTGGAAAAGTTTCTTTTTAAATCCGCACGGTCTCCACCACTGTATGAAGCTATCTTTTTTGACTGTTTGGATGGTGGCTGTCAAGTGAATGCCCTTCTCCTTCCGAGCTCGAGGATCTCCATTAGCTGTATTAAGTGTACTTCTTGACAAGGCAACTAGAGAGAACCAAATCACATATCCCACACCCACCCACACACTTGAGTATATCTGACATTTAATTCAGCGGAGAGCAGAGGCACACATGCACATAAGTCAATAGCCAGCAGTTTTTGCCACACGATCCAAGACACCATGCCCCCAGCAATTCTGCTATCAGATGAGACTGACAGGCAATTACGTCAATAACAAGCAGAAAAGAAGCCTGTGACTAAGCCACACATTAAGAAGTTTACTTAAAACCCACCACTCTCTTCACGAGCAAATTCACTTCTTTGTCCGGCTACTGTATTTCATGATATTTCCGATAAAAATTAAAAGCCAGGGCTGAACGTCACTTTTTTTTCTGTGCATCACATTAAATATACACTGCTTGTTTCAACATGTCATTTTTGGCTGGGTACAAAGATATTTGACAGCAACAAGATGTGCAGAAAAACCGGAGGGGATAACTACCTAATAAATGAGTATTCAACTGCTAGTGCTGCTATTAATTGTTTAAAATTAGAAACAATATAAAATGTTCTCATAAATAGCTGCTGGGTGAGGTAAGAAATGGTTTGTGAACAGGCTAGCTAATTTTTAAATATATTTTTGGATCCAGAGTTTATGCTTTGTCTAGACTATTTTTGTCAAGGATCATAATAATAACGCTTTAAACGTATTTTGTACTCATAAGAAAAACTTCTCCAACAAAGCACGTCCCAAGCCAAGTATAATCATCACATTCCTCTGCACAGAACTTGACACAGGGCAGCATAAACCATCTTGAGAAACGGCAGTGACGGAGGCCAGTGAAAACCACACACGAACAGCAGGCAGGACAGCAGTCACTGTAATCAAAGATGTATGAGCATTTTCATCCTAACCCAGTCATTACTGGTTCCAAAATACCCAGTTTTAGGCTAAAATTTCTAGAGATGGATTGTTTTGGATTTTTTTTTTTTTTTTAAGAATAAACAAAAAAAAACCCTTTCGGGGAGAGACGGGGAGGAGGAGAAAGATCTATACCTAATACTTACAAATACCACTATCAATAGCTACAAATAATTCACGTTTTCCCTTTTTAAGGGAAGATTTCCTCAACACTCACATGCATGCATTTTTCTCTTAAATAGCTTTAGGTCCCTCTAAACAGCATGAAAGAATAGAAAGAAGGTTTTTACCTCGTTTTTCAGACTTGGGGAACTCCCAGTGCTGGCTGCACTGAAGTCACCGCCCCAGCTAAGCCTTGGCTAATTATAGATCTATCAACCTCAGTTTTGGGGCCGATTTTTCAGCTAGCACGAAGCTCCCTGCTGCTGTGTCTAGAAGTCAGTTCTTGAGCAGATAAGCCTAAAGCTATCTCAGATATGTCTACCCTACAGCAGAGCCATAAAACCGCAATGTAGACATAGCCAGCAATAGAAGGAACGTATGATTTGCGTATCTCAGAATAGAAGTCCACAAGGAGGCATACGGCATGCTGTTACCGCTGAAAATCACTCTGTACAGCTAATTCACCTGACATACTATCTTGTGAAGGTGGTAAAGTCAATGAGACAGGCCTTCCCCCACTCTCTACTCAAGATGTAATCACTCGACTAGAAAGGAAACGTGTGTTCCTGTTTGTCACATAGAATCAAAGGATTTTATTGTGCAGCCAAAAGGAACAAAAACTCTCCTAGAGGGGGAAAAAAACCCCACCCTACTAAAGAGAGAGAAGAGAACAGAGAGAAACCCATAGTTGTTACTGGATGAACTGATAAATTCAAAGCAAAATGAAGATCAAATTGGTATTAAGGGAGAGTTGTGGAAAAGGCTATAAGCTAAAGAAGAGAGATTGAGCAACCAGAGGAAAATAAAAATCCCATGACAAATCTGAAAGGAGATTTAGTGATATGGCAAAGCAAACAAAATGCCTATCTCAGTGCCCAAAGACCACATCGCTGTGTATGTGCTGCAAAAATCATGCCAAAACACAGGCAGCCCTCTGGGTTTCACAGAAGGGCTATGCCAAGTACTCTGGAGCCAGGCATGAGGAATACACAGGCACCCGACCCTCTCCTCCATAATTTCCTTTCACAGCAAGATGGGCTTGGGAGGGCAGAACAGGGAAGGGGAACAGAGGAATGAAACAATACTGAATGCCCTTCTGAGGAATGTGACTGCTGTCTCTCCTAGCTTCAAGGCCAAAATATGCAATGCAGCAGGTGAGGAAGACCATAAAAAGAAATTACTTTAAATCTATCACTCTTGAGGGAAAGCAAAATGTGAGAGTACCCCTGCTAGAGAAAAATAACTTTTTCTACGAGCAGGAGTTTTAGAAATGTCTCATATAAACAGCTTGCTCAACAATAAAATTTGAAAAAGATTTTCTGCAAAACATGGGCGTCTTCAGGACTAAAATGTGGGGCACCTACACAGATGACTACATCCAGCCTCCAAATTTACCCAAAACACTTTGGCCATTTGGAAATCCTCCTACCTTCTAGTTTAAAACCACCTTCCTCCTGGTACTCGTATTTCACCACCTCTCTTATGCAAGCTCATTCGTTCCTTGTTTCCACAGCTTCCACACACATACACAGAGGCAAGAAAAAGACCAGAGGCATTCGAGATAGCACTGCGCTAACTACAGGCCTCTTACCAGGTTCAAACAGATCATTGCTGCAGATTTATTAAACCTAAGTGATTAACATTTCATTTTATGCTCGATACATTTAAACACAACCCTTCTTCCCCCAAGCCCAAAACACTCACTGTTCTGCAGAAAAAATGTTTCCTATTCACGTTCCTCTAAATGACAGTCCGGCTCGAGCCTTAGAGCAGCTTTTTCCCCTGCTCTCCACGCTTATCTAGTCAACGTCTCCTTAAAACGCCTGTCCTCACAGATATAAATATAAGGAAAAACAGGCTTTCAGCCAGTCTGAAGCTAGAGAATCAGATTTCTTAGACTATTAGTCAACTTCATTAAGTGACTTCAAAAATAAAGGTCAACCTTTTAATTTAAATTTTTCCTGGATAAGCATTTGTTTCTAAATTTACCTTTTAAATAATAACATTAGAGAAATATGATAGGCAAGAGAGGCTGGGAGACAGAGCAACGGAAGTAGATACGCAGTCATTAGGGAAATGGAAGAAAAGAAGAAAGAAAGAGTCTGAAACAATAAAATAAGCAGCTAAATAGCCTTACGTGTTTTCAGACTGGATGAACGGAAGCACAGATAAAATAGCCTATTAAAGAGCTTCAAAAGCAGTTAAATGCATGTAAAGCCTAAGTATTTTATGAGATCCACGCAAAAAAAAGATGAGGAAGAAGAGAGAGATTTGCTGTAATCAGATCTAGCATGCAGAACTGTAACTGATAAAGAAGAAGATGTCTAAGTACCTAAGCCTGAATGATTTCAGATATACGCTGCAGGGAAAATGTTACTGGATGCAGTTTTATCAGAGCATACCGACACAACAACCTCTTCCTGAGGCACAGGACTGAAGACATAATTTATGCATATGGCACCAAAATCACACTGAAATATATCCGTGTTACCATAAATTCTGGATATAACTCAATAGTAAGGTCGTACATGCACAACATATTACACACATGTAAAATTGTCTAAGAAAATCTCACAAATAAAATAGGGTACCAGTAGCCCTGGCAGCTTCAGGAGCTGCTCTTCACTTCAGAAGTGCAACAAACAAAATGTTTTATTTGAGCTCAACATTATTTATAACCTACAAAGACTTTCTTAGACACATATGGAATCACTGTTACAAGCCTACATGGATCTGACTAATCCATTTTCACAATTTTTACTTAACTTCTTTTTTTCCATTTGGGTGACTTCATTGAAAGACTTCTTTGTTAGACAAAGGCAGTAGGAATCCAATCAAGAGATTCTGTAAAGCTGAACTACAAGCAGCTGTGTAGAAAGATAAGACCCAGAAATATTTGAGGGGCAAGGAAACAACTTTATTATCAAGCAAGGTCTACTTTTGTAAACCCATGATTTAGTCTTGTAAACAGTTGTAAAGCTCTTGTAAAATCCAAGACAAGGCAGAGAGACTTGAGCTGCTTTGCTACAATCAGATCTTCAAAAAAAAAGAAGAAGAAAAAAAAGCCCAAATCCTAACCCTGTAAGTGATAAAGGAGAAGTAGATTTAAGAGATTATATAGGATTTAATTTTCCAAATATATACTGGAGGAGGCAATGCTTTGGGACATATAAAAAAAAAATCAGAGCAGCAACATAACAGTGTCTTCTCAGGATATAGTTCACTATGCAAGAAGCACAAATGAGACTTTTGCTTCTCTGTCTCGAAATATTGTAGAAAAGTGTGTACACTTATTATTTCTGAGTACTTAAGATGGATACAGAAATCTTCTCTTTAGACAAGCAAAAAGATAAACTGGACTATCCAACTGAAAAAAAAAAACCAGCCACAATGGGAGCGAAACCATACCTTACCCGTCTGGTTTCTTTCCCTCCACACTGGGAGAATATGATCTTCCTAAAAAAGGGGTTACTAAAATATCTGTACGTGTATGTTTTATTACTAAGCTTCTTGGAAATTTATCTTTAATATGATCATTTCCTATATTTCGTCATTTGCTTTCAAATGCTAATTCCTTTACAACCTGAGTGCAGTAGATAACACATCCTGAAATTCACTGATCATGAGCACTGGTGGGGTGAGGAAAATTCAGAAGTCCAGCGGCATCTGTGGTCCTGCTGCTCACACCGTTGGAACAGAAGATGAAGACCAGTCCCATCTTGAACCCTGCCGCATGCCAAATTTGGACACACACAAAGTTATGGGGTTTACATCAGGTGCAGGGGTTTCCTTCTGGGGAAGCCTCCCATCATCCAAGTGTCTTGGACTATTTTGCAAGGTCTTGATCCACATCCTCAGACGCACTTATTGTCAATTATAAATTGACAGAAAATATGTCAAAATATACTGGTTTGGGATAAGTATCTGGAGAAAATTCCTACCTCCGTTCCTCTGTCTTCCGGTTTTTACTGGAAAGATCTCCCACTTGACCTGGTTCTCCCACTTGGCTTGTTGCAAACACCTCCCAAAAAGCTCAGAGAAGAACTCAACCCTCTCCACCCTCCATTCGCAAAAATCAATTGTAGCTGCCATTTCCTGCAGATTCTTGGGCTTTCCGAGGTCCTTCTGTAGCAACACGACCGGAATTTTGCACAGCAGTTTTCTAAATGAAAATCCACCAGAACTTTATAGGAAGGCATAATAACTTTCTCATATGTCTCTACAAGGTCCCAGGTAGCCAGCACAGGAACCCAGCCTTGTTAAAAATGGGGAGAGAGGAAAACATGATGTTACTCTGTAACACTCCTGCTTGCAAAACACTGTCTAAAATACTGCCTCCCCTAATTAAATTATCTCATTAGCATGAAAAGCAAACAAAAGAAAACCAAATGCCAAAAGCTGCTATGTTAAAGGCCAGTTTGTGGAGGGTTTGTGCAGAAAGACTCACACGGCAGAGCCGGTGGCCAGCACCCTGACTCCCGGCACAGGGGCTGGCTGAACATCAACTGGTGGCCAGCGTCCAACGGTGCCCGCTGGCGAGAGGCAGAGAAGGGAAGACAGGAACACGACTAGATTTCTTCTGGGGAAATGGACCATCTCCTCAAAATGCATTACGTGGTTGCCAGCACCTGACATACCTAATCTTGCCTAAGACTTCATAGTTAATAAAGCAGAAATGTAGAATAAGCTACTGTCAGTGTTGCCAAATGTCACAAATTAAATCTCACAAAATTTAATTAACAGGATCTTGGCTCTTTTGGGGCTGGTTTCTTGGACGGGGGGGGAGGAGGAGACGACTAGATCTTCAAATTACATTTGGACAAGGCAGGAGAAATTTCCTTTGATTTACTGCCATTCTCAATTTTCCACCCCTTGGGGAAGACTGATCAGTCAGTCAAAACTATTAGAAGAGAAAGCTCTCTGCCAAGGAAAGGGTTAAATGCAGCGTATTTACAGCAAAAGCTCTCTGGATCACCTGTATTGCTGCAAAACTGTGTAATAAAGAAACTGTACTTTGAATTTCCCTCTTAGAGGATATTTTTGGGTCATCGCACCCCTGTCATTGTTCACATTTAAAATGCTTCAGCTAGCACCAGGGGAAGCAGTAAATTTTCTCTTCCAGGACTGATGTCCTCTGACCACACAGAGTTTTCTGACATATGTCAACCCCCAAATCAAGACGACATGTACACTTACAGTATGAAACAGTCACTAAGCATCTGGTATATAAAAAGAGATTAGATGCAAAATGCCTCAGAAAAAAAAAAGAAACATTAAATCTACTAAACATTAGACTAGCACAGTCCATATCAACAAGCGCCTTCATGGTGTTAACATGATTCGCTTCACACTTGTCTGAGGGAGGAAAGTGCAGTTATCCCGATTCTCCAATAAGAAACTGAATTTCCAGAGCCAACGCAAGATCCCTACACCAAGGGGAATAACTACAGTTTTTCCAGTTTCTGGTGCCCTAAATGCAGGACTGTTGCTAAACCTCCACTCACCTATCCTCAAAAGCTACCTCGCTCTTCATTTAAGGAGCCACATATATTCTTGTCACACTTTTGGAGGTTGTGAAGGGCCTGGAGAGGGGAGTTTCTCTGCATATTTCCATGACACATTTGTGTGCTTCATGGCACCGGTACCATCAGTACCAGTACATCAGTACCAGGTGCTCCTTTTCCTGGCTGGAAATACCGGACTTCTGGCTCACCCAGCAGACACTCAGGGCTTTCAAATCGGAAGGTTCCCTTCCTGGTGCATGTCACTGAAGTTGGCCAGAGCCCACGTTATCTGTCCGTCTGCAGTCACAGCTCATCACCTCTGTGTGGCCTAACCATGCTTCATAAAATGGATCGATTTTATTTTCAGCTGGTTCAATAGAATAAGTATCACTTACATCCACTTGCTATTTTTGTTTTGCTTTGAAAGGCGATGCTTCAAGAATTAGAGGAACAGTGCCACCATCCTAATGAATTAATACCACACCCACTATCAAAGTTAACTGCTTCTCAGCTTGCTCCTGTGCCTCTCAAAAGCTATTCCTGTTATCACTTCTTCCACCACCCTCACTTAAAATTGCCACCAGCAGCTCATGTTTTATCTTTTCAACTGTCGGATGAAGACTCTTTGCTGAATGCAGTAAATCAGCAACCTATGTTTTCTAGGACAGAGGTCTGAAGCTTTTAATTAGCTGCTTTAGAAAGAACATGATCAAATAAGAACCAGCTCATTTCTCAAAAGCATGAACCACTCACCATATCCCTTTCAAGATACGTTAGGCAATGTAAAACCTTTAAAAATTACAGAGAGAAATCAAATCATGTTTGGTAAGCACCTACTTAAATATGGATTTAAGAACACCAAGAATCTAGTTAAGAATATGACTTTAAAACTCCTGGATTTGCAAGCACTGGCCAAAACGTTTGCATTTTATCCTGAATAGCAATCATTCATTTTCGTTCAACCAAAGCTGTCAAAAACTCTATATGCAGTCTTGTAGCGAGATTCTTATATACATGCCAAATGCCTGCATAGCAAACATCTGGCCTCACTTCTGTTCCATGGATTTGCCAAAGCCTAAGTCCATCAGTTGTTTTTTTCTTGTGACTTTTATTTTTTTTTCTCTCTGCTATGCCTCAGGTTATTTTTCTTAAAATGAAATCATTAAAACAGGCAGAAAGAGCGGAGGAAGGAGGAGTAAGAAGAAGAGCTGTAGCATCTGAGTAATCTTCCACTGGGACTAATTTTACTAAGTATTTGTGCTACTGCTACCAGTCAATCACTACAAGTATTATTGAGAAACTAAAAAAAAAAAAATTAAACTGCATTTAGCAAAGAATATTGGCATAGAAAGAAGGAAAAACACATATGCTCTTCTATAAACTAGAAGCTCAGTTTACTCAAATGCCCTCAATATCAATATAAAATGTATTAACGTGAAGAAAATAACTTGCTGTTCCCTTATTTTGCATTCATTTTACATCCGTACTTCTCCGAGGCAACAGATCAGAATGGTGCATTGCCTTCCCCTCAGGCCAAGTGTAATAAACAGGCAGGTGTAATATAAGGCTGCGGTGTCTCAGCTCTCCTCCCAAACAATTGATCTTCCAGGCCTACGGTGTAATTCAGTCTTGGTAGCTCCCTTCACATGCCTCATTCCTGATCGGTCAATTATTTCAAATCAAGCAGAATTAAAGTGTTATTTTTGTAAGGGGGGATGATATTCACCAGTGACCGAAGTGAAACTAATAAACTAATTTCCCTTTACTGCCTTGGGCAAAACAGAAAAATTCAAGTCTATGAAAGAAAGACTGCAGCTGTTTCATCAGTCTGTTGCCCAAACGCGCTCGCAATTTATTATCTTTAAATTCAATTTTTGTTCACAGGACAATTTTGGAAACAGAACACAACAAAAAGGAAACAGCAAAAAAGGCAGCAGCGAGGGTATATGACTCTGCAAGACAGAGCTGTGCAGTGCGAGCTTCCCGAGAGGAGGGGAATAGCACTCCCCTGTTCTTTGAAACAGAGCGTATTCCTCCTGCCAGTAGCAAATTTATCCAGTAGATGTCAACACCAGCAAAAAATATGTGTAAAGCCACCCTTAACAGCAACAGTAGTCACTTCAATTTACAGGAGTGCATCAGAGGATAGTTTAATATTTGGAAGCATCGCGTACTTATTTGCTCTTGTCCCATCCCTGCATCTTCCGGAATGGATCTGGCCTGGCCCACCTGTCAATAAACATATGTTCAGCAAAATAATTTGGTTTTTGCTTTTAGAATAATTTTGTCTGGTTTGCTGGAAAACGGAAAAATTGCTCACGAGCATGTGATTACTTTCAGATTAGATCAGAGGAAATTTTTCAGAGGAGGAGCAGGGAGAAGGGTGAGCAAAATACTATGTGGTGCAAAGCGACTACTACAAGCAAAATCTTCATAGTTACTAAATATAATCTGAAGAGGTCTGTTCCCTTCTGACCTTTCACTGCATGGTTAAGCAATGCAGTGATTTCATGGATTTTGCTCTTTCCTCAAGAAGCTTCTCAGCCTACAATAGTGACCTGAGATTCCCACGCCGACCCCAGGTCAACAGATACTTGTTGTTCCTGTAAGGTTTTTTTCTTTTTTGCAATACACCAAGGACAGTCTGTTGTAAGCCTTTTAGTGTTATTATCACTCAAAAGACTGAATTTGCTGACAAGTTTTAACCATGCAAAAAAACAAGGCCATTGCTGTTGACACGTTTAAATCTACTATTAAGATCTAACTGTTTGAACAGCTTGTGTGTAGAATCTGAAGTACAGATTTCTGTTTCCTTTTTGTTTATTTTTAGATAGACCTTGTGTTTCTACTCCGCAATGTTTGCATTTGGCTGCTGAGCATGCAGTAATCGCATACATTATATGCATTGCTTAGAGATACTTTGCATCACAGTCCATCAGGTGTTTTTGGATAGATGAAAAGAGAAGGGAAGTAACAGATAATTTTCCTGATTGATTAATCTTTCCTCACATTGCCATTTCCCCATAAACATCAGGAGAAAACCAAAAGTATGTTGTGACATCTAATAGCAAGATATTGAAGCAAAATATTTTATTACTGCTACAAAAGTTACTAAGGAGTTTGTCTCACAGAGATCTAAAACACGGCAAGGAGACATAAATGAATGTATTACAGACATCACTTTGAGCAGAGTTATTCCTCACATGTAAACCCTACAGCTCTTAAGAGAAGCATACATCCTGTGTAACGGCAACGATGTAGTTGCAGCTTATCTAATCAGTTTGGCCAGAAATTCAGGCTCTTTGAGAAAGCAAAAACAGCGGTCAAAAGCCGAGACTGTGAATTACCATCATTTAAGCAATTCTTTGGCATCAACAGAAGCGGGCACGGGAAGATCAGGCAAAGGTACTGCACTCCCGGTAAATAATCCTAATAGATGATGGCATGTGAGAGAATAAAGTCACAGCTCTAAACACGGGGGAAAGGCATCGAACGGCAACCCCAGCCCCGTGCGATGCGAGGCACCAGCAGCACTCCCCGTTTCGGGAAGCCACGTCCTGCTCCGCAGCGCTGGGCGCAGGCACATACTACCCAAGACAGAGCCATGAATAGTTTGGAGATAAAATGTGTATCTTTTGAGGCACACCGGAGTTTCGCAGCCTTGTATGAGCAATTCTTTTAATTACCGTCAACATTTTCTCTGAATCCCTGTCTCAAAGAAGCAGTGGAAACTTTTTGATTTGCTGTGACACCTTGATTGCCGTGTGGATGAGTCACTGCACCATTCCTGTTAGTCTTACAAATTTATAGATTTTTAAGGCCAAAAGGAGGCTGTTACAATTGCTCTGCTCTGACTCGGTGAACAGCACAGCCCTCCCGCCTCATCCAGCAACCTGCCTGTCTGACAGAAACAGGGACTGGGTAAGTCACACATGAAATGGTAATGGATGTCGAACCTTGCCCAGCAACACCTGAACAGTTCCCTCTCACAAAAAAACCCAAAAAAGTAAAATTATTCGTTACTGCAATGAACTAACATACTTTCCTCATCAACACCTTTTTTCCTAGTAGTTTATCTGAAGCGCGGAGGCTGCAGGGGTGGTGTCTGCAGCAGGCGGCCGGGGCCGCCCTGCGCCGCTCACAGCCGGTTCCAGCCGGTTCCGCCATGGCCCCACCTCAGGGCACAGCTGAGTCCCTCAGCCAAACTGGCGGTGCCTCTGTGGTGAAACATTTCTAAGAAGGGGCAAAAACATGGCACAGGCAGTGAGGAATGAGGAAAAAAGTGTGAGAAACAGCCCTGCCGACATCGAGGGGGAGAAGGTGCTCCAGACGCCGGAGCAGGCATGACCCTGCAGCCTGTGGAGAGGACCAGAGTGGAAGGAGATATCCACGCTGCAGCCCATGGAGGACCTCACCGTCCTCTCCTCATGGAGAGGAGCCCATGCTGGAGCAGGCTCCTGGCAGGAGCTGTGGATCCATGGAGGACCCACGCTGGGACAGGCTCATCCTGAAGGGCTGTATCCCACGGGAGGGACTCATGCTGGAGCAGGGAAGAAGCATGAGGAGGAAGGAGCGGCAGAGAGGAGCTGTTACGGACCAACTGCAGCCCCCATTCCCCATCCTCCCACTGGGGAGGTGGGAGGTGGAAGAGGTGGAAATGAAGGAGTCAAGTTGAGCCTGGGAAGAGAGGGGGGCTCGGGGAAGTTGTTCTAACTTTTCTCTTTGTTTCTCACCATCCAACTCTATTTTAATTGGCAATAAACTCATTTTCCCCGAGTCGAGTCTGTTTTGCCCATGATGGTACTTAGGAAGATATCTCCCTGTCCTTATCTTGATCTGTGAGGTTTTTCATCTTATTTTCTCTCCCTCTCCTGTTGAGGAGGGGGATTGAGAGAGTGGCTAGGTGGGGGTCTGGACGCTGGCCACGGGCAACCCACCACAGCGAGCAAAGACCTGCAGCAAAAAGAGCTATTTTTTTTTTTTCTTTCAGAATCTCCCAAGGCGGTTCACACACTCATTCTCTGTAGTAGTGGGGAGGAGGGACAGAAAGGACTGAATATTTCTGTATCTGCAATATTTTAGTGTATTTTTGAAAGACACCATGGGGAAGACCTCCTACATTATTACAAAGGCTGGGGTTTTGCTTTATTGCTTGCTTTGAAAACATGTGCTTTATTCCCAGTTTCTTACAAAATTTTGCTCCATGCATTGTATCATTGTATTTTTGCCTATCCACTTGTAAATAATTTCTCAGCTGACGTAAGTGTATGAGCTGCCTGGACTGATCTTCACAGATGGAGTGCTCTACCAATTGCTTTCCTGAATGAAGTACATATCCATTGCCTTTCCTTGATCTTTTACGTAAGTAATAACATCCACTGAGGATGGATTAGACATACACTTCGAAATAATGTCTGTCTATAACTAGATGTCTTATTTCCCAGCATTCACATACATTACATACTTGATTACTGTGGCCAGGCTAAATGGAGTAATTTGTTTAGAAGTTTCCTGTCTTTTTTTCTTTATTAGCAGAAAAGTCCAACTTTGTCTATTTACTGAACCCTATGATTTTCCGAAGGTTATTTTCAATGGTCCTGAAGACTGCCTCTGCTAATTCTTTAGAGACAGACTCTCCAGTGCATTTAATTCACAGTTCTTAATACACAATTTTGCAAGATGCCCTTTCTTCTTCCGCTTTTGTTCATTCCCAAAGTTACAGTTTCTAGCAAAATTTTCCTACACAAGGTTATCCAGTTCCTCGTATTTTAATACAATGATAAGCATTTATGTGGCACTCTTCATCTTCAAAGCACTTTACAAACATTATATATTTAATGCTCATGGCATCCCTCTTACTCTCAGCCCCATTTACAGGTAGGGAAACAGACTCACAGGTTAAATGATTTTGTTTCAAGTCACATCACAAGTTACTGATGGATGTGAGACCAGAATATATGAGCTCAGATTTTCAGTTCTGCACTCAAAACTAGACCAGCCTTGTTCTTTCACTTAAATAATAAAACTAATAATGAAAAACCTTGCTCTTATTCAGGGAGAATTTATCTGCCTCTTTGGAGGTTCTCAATGCAACCCAAAAAACCACAGGAAAAGCACCCCAAAATGATCCAGGAGGGCAGCTACCAGCTTTGTAATCCATATCCTCCCTTTCCAGTGTTCCAAAGGGAAACCCACAAATGTACCTTACCAGAAAACAGGACGGTATGTTTTTTGAGCATTTATATACAGCCACACTCACACACACACACATATATATATATTCTCAACCACCACCTAAACCAAGAGCAGAGACCTTCCAGCCAGAGAAGAAGTTGCAATTTAAAAACTGAAGTACGTTTTCAAAATGGCATCACTAAAGAGCTTTAGTATTTGATAAGAAGATTACAGTATATTCAATTGCACATAGCAAAAGCCTTTTAAAATAAAGTGCAGGAATAGTGAAGGCATTTGCAACAAGATAACAAGAAGCTAATCGGCCAGTGGAAAAGGTGCACCGTGCTGCAGAGAGCATTCAGGAGTCAGTCAGGTTTCAAAACTCAAATAATGAGTGGGGTTTTTTTTAGCTTTAACATTTTTCATAATCCAAGCGGGAGGTCTAAACACAGGCTGTATGCAACATTAACTGTATTTCGCTTTAACAGGCTTCTGTGGGAACAAATGCTCAGTGTCAGGCTGGTACTATACGTCCATTTAATTGAGCTGAGAGAACTCTCCTGCCCCCGAAGAAAGCTCATCTCTTCCCTCCATGGATGCGACTGTAGAGCTAGCAGATAATATGTGGCCCTCACTCATTATTTATACAACCACCTAATTATCTCCCAGAGACTCCCCGTTTTGTAGAAGTTTCTTTTTGGAAACGTCATCTGTTGGCTGAATGGAAAGCCAACGTCAGCCTTAGATACCGTGACAGTGAGTGCCGTATCCACTGACAGCCAACACTAGAGCATCCCTTGCTACGAGACACGGGAAGCAGCACAGGAGCCTGCAGTACCGCTCACGAGAGATGTGCTCCTGGCGTTACACTCGGGTCTGTGTAAGATTTCCCCCGGGAAATGCACACGTGCAAGATCAACAGTACGAAAACACACTTAAGAGTTTAAGAGAAACATGATATGGGTAGGAGCCAAAGGTAAAACAAAAAATATACGTGCATATTGCACAATTTCCTCCTCTGTGCCATTGGGTTCTGTCTCACTGCTTACATTGCTCCAATGCCACCGTATCCAAACACCCTTGATACCCGTTTAACTGCGACAGAATCTTCTCAGGTCAAGAACTGTTGTTATCCCTCCTCTCCAGCTGATGAACTGAGGACAGAGAGACTGTGGACCAAAGCTAGAAGAAGCCCTCAGGCAGGCAGAGCAGAGCTCAGACTATATCCAATTTAAACACGTACAAAACCCTTCAAGGCTTATGTACCTCAGAGTCTGCAGGAAACCACATTTTTGCTAATAAAGCTATTTAGGTGCCCAAGGTCCTGCAGTTATATAAGCCAAAGGGAACATCATTTGGACATTTATCACTGCAGGAACATTGGAAATTCCGAAATGAGGCAACCACTGCCCAAATCCCATGGTATCATGTCATGAGCCTCTCCAACATACATGGATGCTCTTAGTTGAGCGCCGAAGGGAGGTAATACAGTGTGACTCGTCCTGCCGAGGGATCTGGTTTCCAGCTTCGGCTCTCTATATAATTCAAGCACAGGGCATTAAAGAAATCTGCTGGGCCCAGAGGTTTCGATGCCAGGAGCTGGATGCCGATGCGCCCAGCATGGCTATGTTCAGCACAGCACTGGGGCTAGAGCTCTCTTTTAGGTGGTACTGTCTCTTTTTTAACTCCAGCTTTAGACTGAAGGCACGGAGTGGGTATAATCCTCCGCTCTCTTGAGATGTCCTGCGTGACTCTGGGCTCAGCTCAACAGAGCGCTGGAGCTCACTGGAGAGAGATAAGAAAAAACAACCAAGGACGCACCAGTTTAGCACCATGCCCCCACCGCTCTGCTAACAGCTTTTGGGCAGACTTAGCCAAACCCCGCATCTCAGCCAAAGCCCATGAGGGAGAACACTGGTGCTTCTCTGCCACCACTTTTTGGGACCGAAGCCACTGCAATTTAGCAAGCGTGCCGCTATCTTCCTCAGGCACTCACATGCTCGGCTTACTGCACGAAGTACACGCTTCTGCCTTCCTGGTCAGATGGAGGCTTTTTTTGTTTGTTTTTTTTTTTTTTGCCATTTCATTTTTAAGATTATAGGATTTACACAGATGCTGGTAAAATATTTTGTAGCGCTGCCATAAAACAGCAGAGTGGAGGCAACACACACGTATTATGAAAGCTATGTCATTATAATATGTAGCTTTTGTTATAAATTACATTGACCAGCTAAAGTACAGGTTACAGTGAAGTCTACACAAGTCAGGTTGTATCAGTAATGTGCATAAGGAAGGAAAAAGAAACAACAATTTCCCTGTGGATTTTAATACACTTAGCAAAATGGCCAAGATTAGATTCCTTGGGGAGGGGGAGTCAAACCCTATTCATGAAGTCACTGTGTTTTTTTTTAACTGAGAAATACAACTACACAGTCGTCACAACTATGGAAATACCAAATAACACCGAATTAAAGCCCTTTTCAGGAATGTACAAAACACAGCTTGCTGTTACTGTCTGTTTTTTACTCTTGAACCACTGGCTCTCTGAAGCAGCCAGGAAAAGCTGGGTATCTTATTCGCTTGCCATGCAAGCCATTTAAAAGGTACCGTGCCCATCCCTCCACCTTTCTAATGTCACAGCTGGGGGGCAGCTGAGGGCTCCTTGCCCTGGCAGCAGTGGGGGCTCGGGGGGGTGGGAAAGGCGCGAGGGAAGCTCAGGGAAGGAGGTCCCTAGTTAGCTTGGAGGAGGATGGGGAGGGAGAAGGGGCAACAACGGACCACCTTCAGATGCAGCTTAAAGCTGGGACTCTGCGGCATGGAGGAAGCCCCCTTGTAGTCTTTCCCAGTTTTCTCCCCCAGTGTTGATTATTCTTTGAATCCACTTTTTTCCTCTATCATTACCACGTCTCCAT
Organism: Platalea leucorodia; assembly: GCF_965183815.1. Lineage (NCBI taxonomy): Eukaryota > Metazoa > Chordata > Aves > Pelecaniformes > Threskiornithidae > Platalea > Platalea leucorodia. The sequence continues at coordinate 119,656,888 of NC_138825.1, read as the reverse complement.
TTTGTCTCATATTTCTACTCACCGCCACCCTTTCCACCATGTGCCTCTGGTTCAGGTCCCTTTCCCTCGCTGCTTCATGTCAAAGTAAGAATTCATCCACGACCTCCCCCTGCTCCCAAACCAGACTGACCCAAACAGGCGGTTTGCAAAACATTGTTTTCTTTACTTGGCTACTCATATCTTTGACCTTTCTTTCTCCATCTTAAAATCCCTAAATTAAATCATTAGGTGAGCAAGAGTGACCTGGTGTACCAATAGTTTGGCAAGCTGACACCATTAAAAAGAAACAAAGGATTCATATCTTATTTAGTGGTGATGAAATGGAAGTGACGAACTTATAATTTATTAAGCTTCTAAGCATAGTTTTATCAAAAAAATGGGGAGGGGGGGAAGTTCCCTCCTAAATAAGGTATTTAGCAGAAACCTTTAAGAGAACCAGCAACCCCTTTCTCTCCCAATTCAGCTATCGACTGCTAACCCCTCACAGAGGACTTTAGTTTTGGACAATTAAATTTATTAGCTTAGAAGGGAAAATTTCAGCGGCCAGCAGGAAAACCTGCCAATTGACCAGCCACTTCTATTTGCGATGGAATCCATGGAGTTAAATCCCACAGTTCGTTCCAGGAGCATCCCTGCCACATCCCAGCGCCTGGGTGCAAAAGTTGGGCCAAAACGGGTGATTACGATTTTGTAAGTAAAACCAAAGTATCGGCTCTCAATAGAACCGTTTTAAGGACGGCATACATTAATTTCTTCTCTTCTGCATTGCCTCTGCATACCCGCTGCTGGCAACGCGACAACATATAAGCACTGAATGTTGTGCTTAGTAGCTTAAGAGCTCCAAGACAGATTGTCATTTTGCTCATTCTTCCTGGGCCAAAATGTGTTTTCCCAGAAAAAAAAATAAATAAATCCCCTCCGCCCAAAAGAAATACGCCCCCCTTCCCCCCTGCAGTCATCTTCAAATTTTGAGAAGAATTGGACTGGCACCACCCTCGGAGGAGGCAAAGGAGGGAACGCGTCCTCGGGAGGTTTTTATTCTAGGCAGAGAGGCTCTCCCCGAGACAGCTTTTTGCCAACTCATGGAGAGTTTGGAAAATGAAGGCAAAAACCTCCCATTTGACTGAATTCAATGGGAAGGCAGCGCGGCGCACGGAGCACCGGGGCAATTTGCTTTTGGCAGCCTATTTTGCTAAGTAGGTGGGCTGCATTCAGAGCCAATTAGAGGCTGACGTTTTCTTCCTTAGGTACGACACAGCTGCGCTGCGACACGGCTCGGGCTATTCTTCCCTCCCTGCGTCTGTGTTTACTGTGGCTGTTCATTTTTACTGTTGGCAAGGGGGATGTTTAATAAAGCAGGCCATTCCCTAGTTACAAACAGGGTATATCATCGTTTGGTGTATGTACACATATGGTATGAAATAGAACGCTGTTAAAAGTCAAAGCAACTCCTGCCAGAAATTTTTGATGGCAGCGTTGTACAAAGAGCGTTGGGGCGCGATGCAGTTCTCTGTTTTCCGATACCGGGGGGAAAAGGGGAGAGACGGCATGGTGGGTTTAGATCTGATGTTAAAAGGGGATCATAAGAGCGAAGAAAAAGGAGCGATATCCAGATTTCAAAATTCCCCATTCCCAGTTCAAGGTCTAAGCTTTGTTTTGGCTTGTGCTGCTCTACAAATGGAGCCAAAGAGGATCTTGATCCAGCTTTTTATTTCCTGCAGTGCTAAGCTACCAGAATGTTCACATCTAAGGTCTGCTTTAGTCCCGTCTCTAATTAAGGTAGTTTATTTTTTCAAACATGCTACCTGAGACCTGCTGATGTTGCTTCAGGTCATGCAGCCATGCTTCAAAGTGCTTTCTAATATACCTAATAGTGCCACAGTGATATGTTCAGCTTATTACTGTTACAGAAGCAGTAGGGTCATGGTATTCTCTGCAAAATACTTCTGTAATGGAGTGGATTAATTTAATGAATGCCATTTACTGCAGCAGAAGTGACAATGATTTGATGTTTTGTTACAATTAAGACTCATTAGCCAGTGACTTTTTTCTTAGTTGTCTGACATCATAATAGATGTAACACATATCAGATACAAAAGTTCTGAACTTCTTTCTAGTCACTTTTAATAAACATGAGGGAAGTGAGAATGAAAGTCTCAGCATTCAGCTGCTTAAAAGTGGCGTGCGTGAGGGATGGCACATACACCTCCCCGCACAAACTACGGGGGGGATGCAGAACTGCATGCAGCTTCTAGGAGATGGCTGGGTGATACCCGGCATTTAAGCTTTCAACCAAAGAACTGGAAGTTTAATCCAAGACATCCCATCACCTGGCTGAGACGCAAAAAGGCTTTTGAGAAAGCAGGCAAAGCCACGTCCTGATGCTTCGCTTTTAGCAAGATCCCAGAGCTCTGCCGAGACGGGAATCCCTGCATCCGAGAACCTGCTTGTGGAGGGACCAGCGCGCCCTCCCATGCGACTGATGGAAAACTCAAACCCTGTTTTAGTAACGACCCCTTCTTTCTCAACGAGCGTTTGAATGCTGAGGAATGATCCCCACACTCTTCTACCAATGCAAAATCTTTTGTTCCTTGGGAACACAACTCCTTGTTTGCTTTTCACGAATCTGGAACAGCAGTATGCTGAACACTCGGAAACTGAGATGAAATCCCCTACTAAATCAAAAATGCATTGCCAAGTAAAACCAATATTGGTCAAACCAATGTCACTAAACTCCAGGTTAAGTTTTCAGACTACAACAAGTCAAAAGCCAAAATAATATTTTTGCGAATGCAGCATTCCCCAGCATTGCTGGGGACACAAGATCACTCTCAGCTGTGTAACCTGCAAACCCATCTTACTCAGCAAAGAAGTGAACCTACCGAACTAATTTAATTGTCTGAGTCAATAGCATTTAAAATCTGGACTGCACAAACAGTATATATATATATAAAAAACATCCAACACTCCACAAATATCCCCCAAATCCCCAGAAAGACCCACAAATTTAAAAGGTTTCATGTAAAAAATAAAGTTAGGTACTAATTGAAGGAAAAAAAATCTTAAACATACAAATTATTAACTATTCCTTTAACATTTGGCAATGATACTTTTAAAAAATGTGTTCTGAGTCACCGGTTCCTTTTCTTTTATCAAAAAAGGAAACCTAAAATATTTAACATTTAGTTAAACCTAACTGATAATCTGGTCACGCCAGGTGCTGTATAGAAAATAATTTCAGAATACAAGGTTGTGAGTGAAAATAATTCAGCAACAGCAAAAATGAACACCCCCAAAAACAAGTGCAAAAGAAACAAGAAAAGTGACTTGTTTGCCTTTGAAACCTAGAATAAGAACCCCCCCCAAAAATATAAAAACAAGAAAATAAAGAAAAAATCAATACCATGTCTTACTGTTCTTGTGCAAATTCAGCATCATCCACTTCCATTCTGCCAGGGACGGACACACGTGCACTTGCCAAGACAGACATAAAAACACACTGCATTGTCAAGATTTCCAGCTGATGCTGCCGATGACTTCTTCTTGATCAACAGATCAAGTCATGGCAGTCTTAAGATGTAAGAAGAGAGGAAAAAGTAGGAGAGAGGGAGGAGGTGACTCAGCAGGCAGGACTGGAAGCCTGAAACCTAGATGTTTGATGGCAAAAAGCATCATGCGGGGAGTTCTTTGAAGCTTCCCCCACCCTTAGGCTCAGCTCTTCTGAGCACATCTTTGGTAGGAAAGACTCTCCCTAAAACTACTTGTAGAACCTGGTATTTAGACACGGCCGACTGCAACCTGAAAATGAGCCATCCATGCAAATTCCCAATTCACTCCCGCCTACATGCAATCTCTGTTAACTCTCCCATGCAGATGCAAACCTGAGCAGTAACATGCTAATGAATGGAATACAAAATCTGTTTTTCCCTTCTATTGTAGAGTGAGGATAAAAATCACACTCCTGCTCCCTTATCCCATGCCAGAAGAGTTATAACCCCATGAAAATCACTTGAGTTAAAGATAAGCTGGGAGCTTCAACTTTATATTCATTTTTATCAAATCCTTGAAACTGCTTCATGGGGTTTATTTTAATAGGTATTTCTGCTAACAATAATAACCCCCCTTATCTGTACTAAAGAAGAGAAAAAAAGCAGATTGCATCATAAATCTTAGTCATACCAGCTAATAATCTTCAAAATCATCCTTTTAACATGGATGGCACCTGTTAAGTCGAAGCACTTTTTTCCTGCCGGTTTAGGAATACAGTCTCATCCCAGCTCCCGTTATGAAAATGGAAGGTTTTCAACAAACCGCACTGGCAGCTGCAGGATCATAAAATCCTTCAAGGGTCTCTGAAGCTGAGCTGTAAGCATGGCACCCCTTATCTATAATTAGAGAAAGGGGAATAAAAATCTCTCAAATGCTATGTTTAACCCCCAGCCCCTCACTGCAGGGCGTTGTCCCTGCGTGTTTCTAATAAAAGAGTTTCAAGTGTCAGCTGCAATGTAATTTTGTTTATTAAAAGCAGAAGAGTTATGGCAATGATTATGTCAACTGAACTACAAAAAGGACCATGTATTTGCAATCTTTTTACATAAGGCACACACTGATAAACATCATTTATTTCACAATTGCCTATGATATGCCATACAATATACCTTTATATATGTTTAAAGCTATTTTATTCCAAGAGATGCACAACTGATTTCAGTGGAGGGTATGTTTTCCAAGATGCATTAAGGTCTAACTAAATTTATTTTTTAAAAGAAGAAGAAGTGTAACTTATTACAACAATGCAAACTATTATTGTCATAACAATGTAAAGTACCCATGGATTTAATACTACAAATGCTCTATTCATCACGATCTCATTTGGCAATAGTGTCATTTCACAGTATTTTATTATACAAACATTTCTCCAAGAGCGATCCCATCTCACAGAAGAGGTGCAAAAACCAGGGCGCTTTCACTCCCAGGTATCTGAATTGTAGTTCTTTATCAAATTCTTTGAAAATAAATACAATCACTCCACTAGCATTTCATTCTTCTTCCAAATACAGCAAGGATCCAAAACTTTCAGCTCTAGAGCACGGACTATGACACAAAACTAGCGTAAATTATAATCTTGGCTGGATGGGGAAATTGAGGCAGGGAGCCACCTCCTCAAAGTCACAAACTATGTCGTGAACAGAGCAAAAGGAAAGGTTTGAGATGCTGCCACAGGTCTGCGGTCCAGCCACCGGGCCACGCTGCTTCTCCAACTCTTAGATGGTTCTTAGACGGTACCAGCTGTATTTACATTAGCTATTTCTAATTAATGGATTAGCAGAATAGACTAACATCAAATTCTTATCTGTAATGGCGTGACATTGTATATGCAGGTTAAGAGGTGATATGTGACATTATAAAAACTTCCAGTATTTCGACGGTTCTCTGTGAACTGACTTTCTCCTGTGCCACAGCATGAGATACATGGTAAGATTCCAGAGTAGAGATTACGGATAACACCCGTCCATCCCCTTGGGAATTATCACTGATGCTCAGCTCCTGCTACACCCTAACTACAAGTGACGCCAACCAGTAAGAGTCTAAACACAAGGGAGCAGTTGGGGAGCAATTCTTCAGAGTAAGCAGGTGGGCGCTAACTTTCCATCGCCTATCTAACTTTCTGATGTAACAGAGAAGCTCAGTATTGCTCAGGCATAAATCAAACCATACCATATGTCATAAGACTTATTTCAAATGATTCAAAAGCATTTTCCACCATCAGGGAGAAAAATTGGATCAAGACATATTGATAGCAAAGTGAATGCAAATACCTGCGTTTGAAAGCATAAACTCACAGATATCTTCTAAATGCACCTTTTCAAAATCCTGGGGTTTTAATAATGAACTATAGTGCCTAAACCATTAAACTGTATGTTCTTACTGCCTTTCTTCCAGCCTTAAAAACCCCACTGACATACATGCCAATACATCTCACAGCTCGGACCATGCCACCCTCTCCTGCAAACCCCTCCACGAGGTTGCAGCTCCCCAGTCTCACCTTCGGGGACCCGCACCCTTCGCCCCCGCCTAAGTCTCCACTTCTTTCCCTTCTCGCCGGCTGCTGTCGTCTTTGCTGCTCTCCTGCACTGCCCTTCTCCACGTTTCCCTCTTTCAAATCTGTCTGCGATCATGGAGCCTAGCAACGTTAATCTGCCACTCATTTATCATATTTCAAGCTCAGATATACAAATCCGCTTCCCTTTGTCCGTTTGGATCATTGCGATTCTGTTTTATGGTCTCGATTCCTCTTTTCTGGTCCTTTGCTTACGGGCTGTTGTTTATTATTATTTGCCTATCTGGAAGTTAATCTCTCTGAAGCCGGAGTCCTTGCCGCTGCCTTCCCCCGTTCGGCATGAAGCCGGGTGCTCTGTCAGTGCTTGATAAACCATTTGTCATTCAGGCAGCGGATAATGCGGCTGCACACATGTCCATTTTAAGCAGCATATACTAAAGTACTGAGAATAAAAGTGTTAAAATAGCACTGAAGGCTTTATAAATATATGTGGGGTTTTTTCCTGCATGGGAAACACAGAAGGCAGGAATTGCATTACTGGGCCAGGCTTGAAGAAGTATTTAAAACTTGCAGATCCTTGCTATTTCAACAAGGGTTTCAATGACCCTGGACTTCTGTAGAAACTCCCCTTTTGATTTCTCCAGCTGGACAACAATAATTATAAAGACACATTGAAAGCCAGGGTCTTCAATTCTCTTTCTTGGCTGTCTTATACATGTGATACAGCTAACACTTCTCTTTGTTGTCCACCCACTACTGGAGGTCGATTTAATGAGATGGTTTGGAGCGGACAAGCGTTAAGGACTCAGCAGAACTACAACCGCTTCTCCCTCTACATCCTGGCAGCAGCAAGGGTGACAGTGGTAGCTACCTGCAGGTTAAAGAGAAACTTCCCTTTGGTACAAATAATTCAGTTCTCTATATTCTTCGGACTTCACACTGTGTGTCACATCACCGTCTGAGGAATTATTTTTACTTTCACACCGTCTTATCTGCTGGCTGAGGTGGTCAATATTTGTATGTTAAAATCTCGCAACACAAGAGAGACTTTGCAGAGAAGATGAAGAGCTCCTTGCTTTAATTCCTGCTGTGCAGGGGAATTATGGCTCCGTTTGGAGATTTCCGAGGTGCCAAAAAAAGGGAACTTCCCAAAATACTTGTTAAAGACTTTCCCAGCAGCTTGGCCCGGGAGGAGCTGGAGCTGAACCATCCTCCCGCCTGGGCTGTCCCCAGCAGCCAGTCCAGCTAATGGGTTTTTAAGATACTTTTAAGAACCAAACCAAACAAACAAAAACCCCAAACCCAAACCAAAGGTGGCTAATGCAAATGACATGTTTTAAACCAGAGTTTTAACTCGAGTTGCCTGGTCACTTTTTCACAGGCATGCTGGGATGGCTATGGGTAAACACTGCAATAAACTAGGATACAGCTGGACAAAACAAATAACTTCATTTTCAGAGCTTTCAGGAGGTTTGTGGTGAGCAGAGGCTGCTCAAGGCCTCCGGGGAGAAAAAAAAAATCAAACCAACTGCGTTCACATGTTATGAAGTTCTCTTTGACATTATCACCTACGGGCAGAAACCTTCCCAGACCAGAGGCTGTGGGGAAAACACCGTGGGGTCTGCAAATGAGACCAGCGCAAGCGCAGAGTAAGCCGGCATTTTATACTGGCCGCTTTAATTTCACTAAGCACGAGTTTGGGATTTCATCAAAATAAGATATGCAAAATTTTTTTTTATTCTATTTTTAATAACTTCTTGCCTTTGCTTTTTCCTTTTTTTCTTGCCACAATCTGAGAAAAATGACAAGGCGGTCCAGGAGTGTTTCTATGCGCTTCTAACAATTTACCTGAGGGAGTAAAACTGCAAATGTTTGAGACAGATTTTTCACTTAATACATTAGAACTAGTATAGAAAAACAATTATTGGAAAATAAACAACCTCCCACCCTTATTACTGCTGTACAAACTTATTTGGACATTCAGATTTCAAAAGTAAATTGGTCACAATTTTTTTTGTTTGGAAAGTGGATTTTGTTACTTCAATATAGGCTATATTTATTCTGAAATTAAGGCCATCTGTACACAAACTTGCACAACAATAATTAAACTCATTTTTTTTTAAAGTCCAGTTTAATTACTTTGGTGACAATACTTGCATATCAGCTTTTAGCTTTATAACTAATTAAAAATGAAAAATTTACCTTTTAAAAAGCTCTTTCCTCAAAGTAATTTCCATTTACAAAAGGCATCCAGTTAGAGTTTCTAGTATGGGTTAGCTATCGCTTCTGTCATGGAAAGACTTTAAAAATATCTGCTTTAAACAAAAATACAACCTTCCCCAGAACCATTCTTACACGCCTTTTCACAGGATCATTAAATTATCCAATTTTACTTTGGATCTATGACATTCCCATAAATTACAACATACATCACAGGCACCCAGAGCTTTGGATGGCCACTCTGGTGTGACATTTATATGAGACTGAAAGCTAAACAAAAGAGCAAATGAAGACGCAAAAATACAACGTATATCCCACTTTATCCTCCTTGCAGGTTTCACTGAACAACTGTACTATAAAAACCAATTTCATTAATTTTCTTTGAAATCTGAAGACAAATTCTAGTGATTTTTCAAAGTGAGCCTGGCAGTTTTCACAATAATAATTTTTTTCCCTAGTGAAAGCTATAGGAGGTTGTAGAAGAAGAGGGTGAGATTTCCTCTGTGGAACCTGGATGCAGCTTTGGCTATAACAAGTCTACTTCTCCCTCTGTATCATACCAGTGAACCTCGCGGTTCCTTCCCTAAGTGCATTAAAAATGAGTCCTCATGCTACCACTGCGCTGTGTCAATTATATGTATTTTGTCCGAATGTTGTAAAAGTGATACTGCTATTTCTGATCTGCTGAAAGTGTTTTTTAGTCTCTTCTCTTCAAAGTAATTTTATACTGATTTCTCAGTTAGTACTTGTGAAACCTAGGGTAGGAAAGGCTAGGGAACAGGTCTAATGTATGCACATCAATTTTTAAATAGCTTTTTTATGTTCCCTGAGATGAAAACGCATGCAGCTTGGCTCATTTAGGAAAGTCACAACATCCCACCAAGTCTCTTTTCCCATCGCAGATACAGCTGTGTCACTTGGGTTGTCTCACTGGAAATCTCAAACCTTATCAAGGTCAAGTGCTGCAAGGAGGGAGCCTGGTGACCTCTTCAAATGGCTGCTACAGGGATTATTTTCCTGGACTGTTTGCCCTGTCCCTTCTCCATTGCAACAGTGTGTGCATCTTTGCTCTCCGTGCCCTTTCGGACTGTCATCCCTTCTGCACTCCTGGCATGCTGGCTCCCACCTTCGATCAGCAATGTCAGCCCTCACCATCTCAGCACAACGCTCCAACGCCACTCATCTGTAGCCGACGCTCCCTGTAAATATTCGCAGAACAGCTTGTAAGAGGGGAGAGAACAAAGCAAATCCCTCCCTCCTTTCAAAATATTTGGTGCCACGCACAGAAGAGGCAACTGTTTGACAGCGTGTGCTCCGACTCCTGCTTATCCCCCTGAATAGCTGCCTCGCTGTGTTTCATCTCACGCACCACGCTTTGCCACCACCTAGCCCATCCTTCCCGCGTTACGCTTTGCACGCACAATACTTGGAGTAACTCCGAATGCTGGTTGTACTGTGTGCACACACCACCTAACATAAGGAGATCGTAGTCTATGACCCTGGCTTGGGGGGTTGCTGTGGGATTAAGTAAAGAAAAAATACAGTCAATTATTCAATCATTTACTACTAATAAAAAAAATGTTAAACAAGAGCAGGTGACACCTTTCTCTGACCCTTTTGCACAACAGTATTACCTTTTTCTCTGGACTTAGCATCCATTCTGGCAGTCAGAGTTTTGGCTACCAATTCCATCAGCAGCTGATTGAATACAGTGCTCTCTGCTGCTTGCCTAAATTCAACTTTGTGCTGCTCCACAGCATTAAGTAGCTGTCTTATTCTACCTCAGAACTCCCTGTGTGTCTGTTGTGGATGGAGAGACTCATCTACAGTCTCCAAAATGTGCTGGCATCTCCCCGAAAAAAGAAAATAAAGTGGAGCCGGAGAGCTTGGGAGCTGGTGGACCACAGTGCCTCCCACCGCAGCTCTCCCTGGCGTTACACTGGAAGGTAAGAGATTTGCGATGTGACAGCATGGGGCTCAGAGGGGTAAGCTCAGCTCTGGGTAAGAAGATGAAGAGTTGGCATGATACTGCGTATGGCTATGTAAGAAGTCAACCCCGGCGCCAGCAGCTCTTACCAGAACTGAAACTCAAAGGTGACTACAACCGCTGGGTTCTTCAACAAAAGCTGACTTTCATCCCATTGTAAAAATATACATGTGTATTCACCTCTGTACTGCCAACCAATGGCAGCAAATCCACCTACACCGCAGTTTTATCCAAACAACACTGAGGTCTTGACTTTTTTCATGTTAAACAACCATCTCGTAAGGAAGAATAGGTGCCAACCAACGAATACCAGAGCACTGAGCAGCCGTTATTCCACCTCCAGCATGCCAGGTTAAAGAGAAGGAAAATAAGGATTAAACCTATAAAACATTCTGAAGTACAATGACTATCTGCTATGTGTTAAATTCAGTTCTGTCATATGTGGTTTTCTCTTGTACGAAAACAACCCCTCAGCAATATGCTCCAAAGCAGAACCAAACTCCCATCACTTCTGAGGCTTCCTACAGCTTATCTGGTGTCCTGCTTCAAGGTGAATAATTGCAAATAACTTATTGCACTGGTAAGTGCTGAAAGTATCTAAGTGTTGTACGCTTCTCGTCTAAGCAAAGATGGTACAGTTCCTGTCTTCAAAATAAAGTCAAAAATTAAAAAAAAAAGTGGAGCGGAAACTCAAACGAAGCGAATGGAAGCTTGTCTGTCTCAGTACTATGGTGTGGCATCCAAAACAAACTCAGATTTACTAAATACATATAATATTAAGTCCTTCTCTTTAAAATACTCTGGGATGTTTACACACAGATTATTAAAAGTAAGCATGATTCTAGGGTAACTACTGATTAGCTGTTTTATTTCTGCATTTCACTCTGCTTGGAAGGTACACTAGTCTGCTCCAATTCTATTCCTAAGTGGTTTCAGTTTCTGTCTTTTATGCAATGGCACAGCTCTACAGTCATTAATTTTTTTAATATTTAATGTAGCTGAAGTGCCATAATATGGAAGAGGTTTCCAAACTGAAACAACAATTGTAAATATTTTCCTAGAGGAAACCGGAGGAGAGCTCTCCCTCAATCAGGGATGGCATTTCTTCAGTATTTGGAAAAACTGTTGAAGTCCAAACAAAATATCTTCCACTAGGTCAATTTTTCCATTTTGCTAAAGATTTGTTTTTAAAACATGAGTGGGAAGAAGAATTTTCAGTGATTAAACCTAAATTTGGAGGCCAAAATACTGAACACCACTGTTTCAGTACTTCAGCATAGACATTTGTTTCCCTCCCCTGCTAAACGAAGGAAGCCTCTGCTGGATCACACACGAAGGCATCGCTACAGAGCGAGAAAAGCAGAGTTTCTCTAACCACAGCTTACACTATTTGTGAAGAAGAGGAGGATCACTGCAATTCCTGATGCATTCCGCAGACGCTGGAAGGGAATTACACCAAAGATCACAGCATCTTTTGCAGGAACTGAACTCCGCACGTCTGGATGTAGAAAAGCTTGAATTGCTGCCACATCACTGGAACGACCTTTGACACGTGGCAGTAGCTGTTAAACTCCAAATCCTTTATTTGATTAAGCCTTACGAGTCAGAGAATCACACACAACACAGAACTGCTGAGGCTGGAAGGCACCTCTGGAGATAGCTTAGTCCAACCCTGCTGCTCAGAGCCAGGTCACCTACAGCAGGTTGCCCAGGGCCATGTGCAGTCAGGTTTTGAGCATCTCCAAGGATGGAGACTCCACAAGTGCTCTGGGTAACCTCTTCCAGCGTTTGACCCTCCTCACAGTAAAAAAGTTTTCTTTCATGTTTAAATGGAATTTCTCACATTTCAGTTTGTGCCCATTGCCTCTTGTCCTGTCACTGAGCATCAAAGAGAGGAGTTTGACTCTGTCCTCCTTACTCTCCCCATCAGGTATCTACCCACCTTGCTAAGATCCCTCCTGAGCCTTCTCTTCTCCAAGCTGAACAGTCCCAGATCTCTCAAGTCTCTCCTCATTCAAGAGATGCTCCAGTCCCTTAACCATTTTGCTGGACTCACTCCAGTAAGTCCACATCTCCCTTGTACTGGGGAGCTGAGAACTGGATGCAGCACCTCAGATAGGTCTCACCCAGCCTGAGTAGAGGGGAAGGATCACCTCCCTCGACCTGCTGGCAATGCTCTTCCCAATGCAGCCCAGGAGGCTGTTGGCTGCCTTTGCCACAAAGGCGTGCTGCCGGCACGTGGTCAGCTTGCTGTCCACCAGGACCCCGAGGCCATTCTCTGCAGAGGTGCCTTCCAGACGGTCAGCCCCAGTCTGTACGGGCGTGCGGGGTTATTTCTCCCCCTGGGGCACACCACTAGTTTTCAGTCCAGCTCACTGTCTATTTTACCTAGCCCGTACTTCATCAGCCTGTCTTTTGAGGATACCAAAACCATGCCCAGAACCGTAACAACACTTGGGTCGTTGCAGGACAGTGCTTAAGCTCGGGTCCTGGCGTTGTTCAGTTTACTGCAAGGATGTAGCCCCTGATGGGTAGACAGGGATCTGCTGTACCTCCCAGTGGAAAGCATCCAAAATTAACATTTTACCAGCCAAAAGCAAGCTGCCAGTAATGTGGACCCAAAATTAGAAAGTTTCCTTTATGTTGAGTATATATGAACAACTGAGATTGGCTGCACTGCTCTCCAGTATGAAGGGCTGATTCAGTTGCCTAAACATAGGCATTTAGCACCATTTGAGACCCAGGGTATATGAGACATCTTCACAGAGCTGGCAAGGCAAATATGACAACAGACCTCCAGGAAACCCATACCCATCTGGCATGGCAAGCTGGAGGCACGACGGGAGACCCTGAGGCATCTTAAATGGCACTGGATGCCTATGTTGAGCCAACTGAATTGAGACCCAAGCATTCAGATCCAGAAACTTTATTCATTTATTTATTTCAAATGCTCTTATGCTTATAATATTTACGGGGTGACGTTTTCAAGTTCTACTCCATGACCATATGGCTACAAACCAACAATCCCAGCTTTCACCAATACATTTTTAGCACCAAGTCACAGGAATCCAGGAGAGTGAACAACAGCAACAACAAATAGACCAAATATTGAGACTCAGTTAAGCATCCCGAGCCGGGTCCTCCAACACATCCTGCTTAAACATGTTGACTAAAGTTTATCACCGCTATATTTCCCTTTAATCAGCTTTCTGCAGATTGCCTTTTGAGCAAGCGCCGCGGGCTACCGGCAGGCCCAGCAGCCCACACTGTGAGTATCTGTGACTTGTGATTTTTTCACTTATTCCCTTCAGGAGCAAACATCATGGAAACCTGTAACACGATTAGTGTGCTACGCGCTGGGTAAGTAATATTAATAAGCTTCACGACCTCGCCTTCAAGGTAATGCACATTCAGAAACCACGGGTCTACCTTTCTTTTTGTTTCTGCATTTTTAAGTCAAAGCAATTTCTCTGAACTAATGGATAACATGGCTGTGCAAAAAAGGAGAAGTTGCACAGGAGAGGTGAGAGGGCAGAGGAGGAGGGAGGACAGGCTGTGAACTGCAAGATAGGAGCTGCAGGAACTTCTGAAATTGGGACTTCCCTGGAGAAAATGGAATGCGGAATTACACCTTAAATAATTCTGTAGGGCTTAGTTAGAGACATATTTTATCTGAGTTTGATTTAGAAAGCGGGCTTCTTATGGAAGGGCCTTCCTCTGTAAAACACACACTAAATACATTGCTCTCAAATTATAGTATTTGCTTCTCAGTTGGATGAAAAGACTTTTTTTTACTATGCTCCTGCCTGGAGATATTTTTCCCTCCCCGCCGTGATTTCTTTTTAATGTAAACATTACTTGAAATTATTGCAGTACAGATGAACAACTATTAATTAAAAGTGAGGAAGATTTATTGCATCAGACAGCACTGCTGTAACAGATCAAATAGCAAGAAGGATACAGAGCACAATGTGCTGCAATTAGCTGTTTAATGCCTCTTAGATCACAGCCCTATAGGTTTCATAGGCGTCCTGGTGGTTTTGCACCCCACCATGATTTCGTTGCTTGCCTGCTTTTCAGCTATACCTGTAACATAAGATCACGATTTTTGAAGAGGACTCAGATAAAAAGTCTTGCAAGGAGGCTGCACGAAAAAGTATCCCAGCCGATACCGGAGCTTTTTTTTGTCCTTGTGTTAACTCTTACACTTTGAGTTGGAAGGCATTAGCAGTGGAGCCCACGGTTTCATTACCTGGGGTTTCTCAGCAGCATTACCCACCCTTTGCTGCAGAGAGCTAAGAAAGATCTGCTTTGAGCTCAAGTGACAGATGCTCCTAGTCTGAAAGCGTGGGGCTTTGGAGTTGTAGCCCTACTGCTGCTGTGAATTTGCAAACAGCTCTGTGCGCAGGTAATGAGAACTCGGATGGCACAGGCTGGTGAGATTTTTTACTACGTTGTTTCTGCAAAACTACTGCAAGATCTATCAAGAGGTTTTAAGCAGCTCCAGTGCCTGCAAACATACAGCAGTGCTGGCACATGGAAACAGTCCTCTCTTGGCAAGAGGCAGAAAGTTTCTCCTCACCATGAGGAACGCTGTACTACCTCAGTGTGCACAAATCTGTGCACAAAACCTCAGAAACAATCATCAAACTCCACCTACACAGAGCATGCAGGACAAAACAAAAATCCCCAAATTAGGTATTTATTAATCAACCAAACAGGAATTCAGATGATGCAAATTTCTGATTACATCTCATGTACAGAAGCAATAAGCCACATGGAAAAAATCAATTTCCGAGATTAATAAAATGATCAATTCCGGTCATTAGCAGCAGTTACTTCTTTAAGACAGATACTGGGAACTGAACTGAGACCAAGCTCATTACCCAAATGGTTGCCTATCAACCATGAAATGGCAACAGCCTATTGTTGATTCAGTTCAGATCTGGGGCTAATCATTTGGGGGTAAAGAGTTATCAATCTCACAATGAGTTCATTGAGCCATTCTTTGACAGTCACGTGTGTGGGGGGGAAAAAATATTTGTTTCTAATAAAAAACAATGGAAGGTGTTTTCTACAGCTGATTTGTTACCTGCCCTTGTTTCCCTGAGTAACGCCACGTGGCGGGAAGCCAGGACCTGTTTCCAACCTGTGTGCTCACATACTTACTGCGGTTACAACTCTGAAGCTCCTTTTCCAAGTGTAAGAAAATGTCTGCACATATGCGAGGCAAAGAGTTATTAATTCTTCACAGCTTCAGCTTCGCTATTTTAAAGCTCACACCAGCTTCAAGCTTGGGCATGCTGATGGCAAATGAGAGTTACATTTCTAATTATCTTCTTCCTTACCAAAATAAATAAAATTTACAGATTCAGGGCTATGTATGCACAAAAAAGATACTGCTATTAAGAGACAGGAAGGCTGTGCTAGAACACCCCTAGGCAAACGAAACAATTCCTTTCTCATCCCCCTCTCCTCCTTCCAAAGACCTTCCCATTTATAGCCTGTCACTTACAGACACACTTCCAGCATTTAAAAATACTCCCCGTGTTTGTGGAACCATTTTCCAGAACAAAACGTTATCATTCATCAGGAGCAGAGCTGTTTGCAGTGTGAACAATTCGCTTTCGTTAAGTACCATATGGCCGCCCGTAGGAAAATGCCAACATGTTTCAACTCTACAGCTGGGCCACGGTTCCTTTATTCATCGTGCAGATGGTTGTAATTGACACCACTACTAAAACAGGTCTCGAGCACTTCTGTAGGATCATTAGAGTAATTAGTTATTAAATACAGTTACCATTTTTAGAAAGAAGGTTTTAAGGCTTGGCATGTAAAATGCAATATTTTGCTATAATGAAATAGACAGGCTAAATGTTACGGGGAGGGGTAAAGCTTATGTGATCCTTTTTAGTATTTTATCGGAGAGGCTATGGAAATTGCTAGAGCAAAGCGAAGCACACAAAATTATTTGCTAAGGAAATCAGCTGAAACCAGGAGTATTCTTAAATAACCTCCTAGCGCAACTGCATACTAAAACTTCTGCAGAAAACAAATCCAAAATTCCAGGGGGTGAAAAGTGAACCGTCACCTATCACAGATTTCAAGGCTGAATCCGACCTTAAATGTGGGATGTTAACGTTTTTGTTAAGTATAGAAAAGATGACTATCGATTCCATATTCTTGATACTCTGATGCACATATTTTCAGGATTAAAATATGAATGCATGGTTTATTTTAATGGAGTTGCAGAGTCAAATTAATACATGTTATTGCAGGGGTCCTGCTCAGCTCTGTGAATTTCAGGTAACACATAGTAGGGTTGCAGCCTGGGCTGTGTAGCAAGACAAGATTGGCTAAAGCACCTTTTACCCATAGACCAGCAAAGAAAACTCCTCATAATAAAAACAGGGTTTGCCTTTGAACAAAATGCTTGGGTAAAGCCTTAGATAAAGCTCAGTGCCACCATTAGAGTAACAAAGTCACATCTAAAAAACTCAAAACTCCAGCAAGGAGACATCCAGTCTTAAAAAGCAGAATTATACATGGCTTCTGAGTGCTGGTATTCAGAGATGAGAAGTCAGAACAAGCATGCTAGGATAGCAAAACTATTACTGGAAATTGTAGCAGCTTCTACTCCAACAAAAACTCAAATTTTTCATTACAAACTGAGTATTCCGTGTTCCAGACTCTATTTTAAACATTCATTGCAGGCATAAATCTGGTAAGGATTATCAGACATGAAACAATACTTTCTTTCACGGCTGATGAAAATAATCTAGAATTGAGGTACCCAACAGTAGTCTACAAGAGATAATGAAAAATAACATTCACGAATAATAGTATAAACCTCCTCTAAACAGGACTGGGTTAGAAATCAGAAAACGACTTCTAACCACAAGGAAGGAGAAGAGGGGAATAGCTTTCCAACAGCAGTTTTAAGCTAAAGCGTTTCACAAGGGAGCATGGTAAGTTTACGACATGGCCGCATCTCCTAGCTGGGACTCGGAGACTTAGGAGCTCTCCCTGGGTTGCATGTTCCCATGCATTTCACTTCTCAAATTAGATTCGGTTAAAATACATTACATACAACTTTAATAATGAGTATCAGAAAGCCTTTATATAGCACAGCAGACATTAAAGCCATTTACAAAGAAAAATAGATGCCATTAAAGTGAAGTTATTTATCTCCGGTGGCTGCTGTTGTGTGCTTACAGCTGAATCGGTTTTTATGACTCTTTTTCAGATGAGCTGTCGAGCAAAGATCCTGAACGCTACAGTCAGGCCGACAGCAATTATCCCGGGAACAGCAGCACTAACCCCAGCTATCCTGGCCAAATTTAACTTCTGATGATAACCTTCTGCCCACCTTCATTCCCCACCGAGTTTCAATTAGAGGCGGTGTTTCTGCGTGCCTGCCCTACGGAGGCGGGCAGGGCGGCTGGGGGCTGCTCCAGGGACTGCCGTGCCGCTCCTCGACGGAGCTCCCGTCTGGAGCTGCTGAGCCAAATGGTTGCCACCTATACAATCTATACAGTTTGTGCCAATTTTTCTTATACAGTCACGTATTAAAAATTGCTAATTTTTTATGTCTTTGCATAAAAAGGGCTTTTAAATGTAGATTTTCAGCTTTGCATATTACACTTTGTTAGCAAGTCTCAATTCCCCAAGCAGAAAATTACAGCAGGATTTTTAGCATAAACACATATTTCTCACTTGCAGGAGCTGAACTGCCTAATGTAAGAAGTATCAGTTCTGGGTATTCTACTATTTACTTGGAAGCTATTATGTGTTTTTCAAAGTTTCTAGCAACTTTCTATCAAATAGATCTCAAGAGCTTATATGGTTATGATAATCAATATTAAACAGAGCTATCGTGGTAGAAGAATTCTAATATTCAAGCCACCCTTTCTTCCCTTAGAAGAGGCTAGGGAAATCAATACACCATCGCTAAGAAGGGGTTATCATAAATTACCAACTGAGCATTAGATTTCTATGCAATGTCGTAGTTATGAGGTTGAATAAAATCCTTCAGTATATAGGAATAGCGGAGACAATTAGTAAAGCCAGTAGTACTGTCTCTGTTTTAAAATAAAAAATTGAATCAAAAAGTATTCACTAAGTAAAATCTGCAAATGCACAGAAAACTTGCCTTATAAATGACAGACTTAAGAAATGCAATCTATCTTACCGAGAAGGTTAGCAGGGGAGTTGATTGCCATCTTTGAAGACAGCTCTTGATCAGAAAATTCAACGCAAAGACAAAATTAATATTAAAACCAAGACAGAAATGGTTAATACACATTAAACACCGGTTGGTTTCATGTGGTAATTAATTACTGGGAAAAAAACCATAAGGATGCTGTGGATTTTTGATTGCTCAGAATTTGTACATGAGACAAGTTAATGTCCTAAAAGATCTCCTGTTGTTCACACAGAAATTAAGGGTTTGAGGCAGAGATTACCAGAAAAGTTCATTAGACTTTCCAATCATTACGAAGTTGATTAGGTTTGTGCTTTGGGATTTGGATCAGGCCCTCAAAAATAGATTGTGAGGCATTTTGTTGTTATTGGGGTTTTGGGGTTGGGTTTTCATTTTGGACTTTATTATTCCTATTGGGAAGTTAATGCAGAAACTTGTTAAAATGTTCAAATCCTACTTCGTTTCTAGTCTGAACTTTACTCACGATACATTTATACTCATTTGCGTACTGCTAATGCAAACTTAATTCAGAAGGTGCAAAGATAGCTGAGATAAAGAGACAAAGCAAGCCAGGCTGTAAGCTGGAATTTGAACAGTTTATTGAAGGATGGAGATCACAAAATCACAGAATCATTTGTGTCAGAAAAGACCTTTAAGATCATCGAGTCCAACTGTAAACGTAGCACTGCCAAGTCCACCACTAAACCAGATCCACCAGCAGTGACCAGACATAGCGACCTGAGAGCCCTTCCCAGCCCAGCATTCCCAGGCATTACAGCCTGAAAACTTCATATAAAATTTGAACCTCTCTCTGCTCTCTTAAATTCATGTCTACTCTATTAGACACAAAGCAGCGAGGCGTATTCACCTCTGCATCCTCAGGTTGCTGAGGTATAATTGACAATTAGACTACCTGCAGAACGGCACTCAGACCACGGAGGAGGAGATGAGAAGGGGAAGGAAAAAGATCGCGTCTCAAGCAAGGAAGTTAGTACAGGAAATAATAGGGAAGGAGCCCAAATTTAGACCCTTGTTTCCTGAAGATCCAGGCTTAGTATTCTGACATTATGAAGTTCAAATTCAAGGTCTAATCAACTCCCAGGCGATTCAAGCTTCTTATTGACTGATGGAGTGAACAAGGCTTGAAATCAGCATGGAAATGAAAGAGTTAACACAAAAAAAGCCAACTAAAAAAAAAATGTATAGTACCATTATGGCCCCTTTATAATGTCAGAAGGAAGTTGTTAGGCTGTCATTCCACAGATGTTCATCCACACATATACAAGAACACAAACAAATCTCATGGGATCCCTAACTTCATGTGTGGCATACATAAACGTTAAAAATCTTCCATCATCACACATTTCCCTTTCCTCCTGCTGCGATAACAACACAGGGAATAAAAGCACGCCACTTCCAAAAAAAGGATTAATCGAGCTCAGGCAACATGGACCAGCCTATGAAAAAGCCTATGAAAAAGCACTGCTGTCCTGGAAATGCACAAGAAAAACTACGCTGAAATTACAGGAAAAAAAATACTAGCTTATATCGGGTACAGCAATTATTCTTAAATACTACAGGTCTGCAGATTCACATCTGTTCTGCTGGATTTTTCTTTGTCTTTAAAAGAAGAGAATAGCAACAATTTTACCATATAATTATCTTCTTTCCCTTCAACAAATGTTGATTTTTTTTAATTGCAGGTAGAAAGACAAAGCTCAGCCATTTAGGCAAAATGGCTTAGAATTAATTTCCTATTTTAAAACACTAGCAAACAGCAATAAGCTTCTCTGCAAAAGTTTCCGAGACTAACATCTCTTTGTCCTTGCTGTGATACCGCAAAGATCATCTGAGAAAGAAAATGCTTCTCATTGTACTTAGGACACAAGCGGTAGAATTAAGGAGAATTTCACATCAGAAAAAGTTTGGAAGCAGTATTTGTACTTTTTAATGTAGGAAATTAGGGAGGACCATTGTAAATCATATCTCCAAATTCGGCCATTTCATCAAGTTGCGTGGTTGCTCATGAGAGCAGACTGCAAGAGTAAGTCCTCAGATGACTTCAGCTACCCTGTTGTAAAAAAACACTATTTCTAGATAGCAAAGGATGCTCTCGTCAGTGAAAGAAAAGCTGCAGCTGAAAAAAATTTCCCTGTAGGAAGGTTCAAAGAAAAGCCCGTAACAACAGTTGACTGGAAAATGAGAAATGTATTTTGGTGAAGAAAAATTTCCATTGCCTGGGATGAAAAAGCAGCTGAACCCCAAACCTGGTTGCTTCTTTGATTCACATACTCCCAGTGTGTTGCTCTATGTCATTTTGATCCAGTATAAATTTTGCACTGCCTGTCCTTATGAGTTTATTAACTTCAAATCCTGTAGCAGTTGGGGCTGTAAAAATAATTGGGTTTAGAAACAAAATTGCTGGCTGACCAAAATAAAACATAAACTATAAAGCAAAAAAATATTTTCCTTTTTATAAGAAAATGTTTGGTTTGGGCTCAGTTTTAGTGAAAACAGAGATGCTCCTGGATAACTCCCACCCTTTCTCAGGTAGGTCCTTCCGAGCTTTCTCTTTTGGACGCAGCTCTGCTCCATATAAAGCAGGGAGAAACAGCCAGCAGCACCACTGACGGCCCTAATCCTGAGGCAGTGCAGTCGCTCATTCGCTCCGACCCTATAAATGCAGAAACACCTTATGGAAAGTGGAACAGCTTTACTGGCAGAGATTGACAGAGGCTGTCTGGTGCTTGCAGTGCTCTGCCGAGAGGCGTGAAATCTCCCTTCACATCCCGTCACAGACCCATACGGAGCAACCACCTCCGTCTGGCTGGTGGGTTTTTTGGGTTTTTTGTTTTTTGTTTTTTTTTTTTTTTTTTTATGAATGGCACTGAAACTGCCTTTTTTTAAGAGATTTTGCTCAACCCAGTGGTGTCGACAGTATCCACACCAATTTCTAGAGGTGTAAGGCCAGGCAAGGAGGCACCAGCGTGCTCTAAGGCATGAAAGTCAAATTTGTAACCTCCCTCCTTGCAGCAAGAGCGTAGAGATGTGAGCTCTGCATACCCTCACAGCAAGTGGAAAAGCTGAACATCCAACCAACCCAAAATCTCTCACAAAGGCTAATAAGACCTGGAGAAACTCTGATGTGGGGCTGATGACATTGTCCAAGTTTTTGTCTAAGGGGAAGTAACAGTTTTGTAGATTGAGATGTAGAGGGACTGCATGAATTCCGCTCGGCAAGAGGTTGGAGTACCGAGCAGCAAATCCTTTCGTAGTGGCTTCTAACGCTGAGCTAGGCTTGAGCAACAGCAGCATTTGTTTTCATGACTTGTAATAAAATAAAAGACCTACTGGTCCATGTCAAACCTCCAAAATTAGTGGGGAAAAAAAACCCCAACCCTGAAAAAGGGGATTAGAAACTGCAGCCCTTCTGCAATATTGCCTAACACTATTTGGAAGTTACAGTTGTAACTAATCAATGACTGCAAACAACTTTCTCCTTAATAAGAATGATGAGCACAGGAGAGCTAAAAATAATGCTCAGATATTTTAAATCTGAGTTTTCACTTTAAAAGGCCATTACTGAAAGTCAGCACCACACAGATCAGAGAAAAATCTTCACACGGTCTAACAACTTGATGAGTCTTTTAACGAATGACCAAGTCTATTGTTCGCTAGAAATTAAATCTTCCTCTTAATGTTTGGCTTTGCTTGAAGCAGTGGAGAGGAGACCATCTCACAAAATAACAAAATATAACAAAAATAAAAAAAAAAAAGGCAGAGCAAAAAATACCTAGGAAACATGAGCAAGAGAAAAACTACTGGATAGTTCACTGCTTTTAATTCACAGTGAAGTATTTATAGATGCTAAGGGTCACTGGTAGTCTCACTAGTAAACAACAGCAGCTGGTTGAAATTGTACCTCTAGAATTTCATTCATTTTACTGCTGACAAATAAACTCAGTGAATCAATGCCAATGTAATATAGTGTCTGCACAGAAACATTAAAAAAGCGCCCTAGTTTAAAAAAAAAAAAACAACTCTCAAGAATTACAAAGGGAAAATGCCATTAAGATCAGATCTGACCCCATCCACATCACTTGGATTTGACTCCCTCTACATTTAAAGGCTTTCTGGTAGCCAGGTTTCTGCCTTGCAATTGTTTTGGTTTTCTAAAGGAGTCACAAAAATATATATTTCTGCCCGTATTTTTTGTACAAGAATTAAACCATAAACGCTGTTGACCATTCCCTCCCTGCTTACTCACTGGTCTTGCCTTATAACCCGCACTCATGACCTCACCGTCTCCCTCACACCCGAATTAGCAGCACAACGTTATCTGATAGGGAATCTCACGTTTCATTATTTAATAGGTTTGCGTTCATCATCCACTACGGCCACTTGCAGTAAAGCCCCAACAGCAGCGATACAGTCCCTTCTGGAAGCACTCAGCCTCTCACCAGTGAAAAAGCCCACCCTGTAACGTACATCTGAAGCACAAGTATGTGAGTAAACAAGTAGTGAGACCGGTGGCTGCCATCACTGCCGTGCACATAGCTAAAGCACGTGAAGATGGTGGCTTAATAAATATGGGATACCTTACTCTGACGTTGATGCTCATGGGGTTTTCTAAAAATGACCTGCAGCTTAAAGCACTTGTTTTCAGATGCAGGAGAAAAATAACCATTGGAGAGTCCCTCTCCAATGTAATTTTCTTGGTAAAGTTGTTTTTTTTATATGTATGTGTGCGTATATGACACAAAGAAAACTAAAAATAAATAAAAAATAGTTATTTATACAGCTTGAATCAGTTATTAAAAAAGCAGAAATCTCCTTTGTGTGGCTGTCTCCCCACCTCTGTGAGAAGCAGTGGCGTGAGTCTGACCACCGCTTAGATCCTCTCTCAGCTCAGGGAAATCCGATCCAGCAATTTGGCATCGCCTGAGCCCATCACAGGAGGTTTGCCCCTGGAAGCAGCTTCCCTGCATCAAATCACAGCACTTCATGGCAGGACAGCATCTATCCGTAAGATGCTGAGCAAATGGATACTTTTCTTTCACAGGAAAAAAAAAAAAAAAAAATTATGCTTCTGCGTACGTGAATAAACGGTATGTGAATAAAGGTCAGATTACAGATACGGTTTGCAGCCTTCAGGCTGTGAAGTCTCGCAGAGCACTGAAAAGGTTTCCTGGGATGCCCAGTCCAACCCATCCCATGCCCATCCCATCCCACTAGCTTGAGGCTGCCGCACAGGCGGCCTGGCAGGAGGCAGAGCGCTGCCGGAAAGCTTGGCACCAGGAAAACCTCGTGAGAAAGCGGCACAGCAGCACAGTGCCACACGTGCCCCCACAGCTCGGACCTCTCTGCATCGCTCCCCAGGGGCACAAGGAACAACGATGCCCTGACTTCTGCTTTTATTGACATCAGCTTTTAGAGAAGTCTGGCATGGTTTTCCCTTCCTCTCATGCAAGCTACTTTTTGGGTGTGGGATTTTTTTTTTCTTGCTTTGTTTTCACCGTGCCCTTCCCAGAGCTCATACCTAGAGATATGAACTCAAGGCCTGACTGCCCAAAAACGCACACCACGCTCTGTCCAAGCAATTAGGCACAGACAAATTGGTTTTACAGGCACACAGCCAGGGTGGTACAGGGGGTAGATCGGTTGGCTCTGCACAATTTGGGCCACCCCTCTAGCCTTCCTCTTGTGTAAATCTGGCAGAGTGAGAACAGGCAGGGAGTAACAACAGCAATCCTCCCCGTGCCACCAGGGCAATGACAGCGGGAACAGCAACGGGCCACTCTATCCCATGTAGGCATCGGCTGAGCCACAGCACCCACACCCCCTTTGCAGCAGTAAGCCCACTGCATCAACGCTGTCCTCTCTGCTGAGAGCAAGAACTGGTCCAGCTTGTGCCAAGCAAGCCCTGGGGCTTCCCTTCATTCCCACGCAGCAAGAGCCCTGTAAAATCAGGCCCTGGGCACAGGCAAACAGCAGAGAGCTTCAAGGCTGCACAGCTGCACTACAGCCATATGGCAACCGGTCCCCACCGCAGAACAGGCGGCAGGACCTGATGGGCGCAGAGAGAATCAGCGTCACGCTGCAGATTATTCCGACTCGCAGGATTTTAGGCCACTAGACCACGCTGTGTCTGGTATTACTAAGCTGCTCCTGAGCTGTCCTGAGGTTAGAGGGTTCACTGGCTTCTCAGCCGTCCTGGTGGCAGGGGGCAACCAGTATGGAGCAAGCACCAGCTCTGCACCATACCCAGCACAGGGTCTTCCCACAGCATCATCTAAATTAAGAGACCAAGGGCAGAACCCTAAAAACCATTATTGGGTAGCCAGGAGCGAGTACTGAAACAGAACCAGTACTGAGCAATGGCCCAAATATTGCACCCACCAACTTTTGAAAGTATACATGTAAAATAAATAAGTTAACAGGATTCTCATTCTTGCCTTTCTCCCCCTCCCCTGTATGATGAGAAGCCCCAGATCAAGGCCAGCACTGCTCACATAGCAGCTCTAAATGCAGGGCATTAGGCTGCTCACAGAAAATGTGGTATAGACATATTTTTAAGAGAATGTGCTATTCTTTGATCACGTAGACCTGCTGAAGACACAGATTTGCTGCACAGTGACTCAAATACACTTTATAAGATTTTAGTGCATGTGTTGGGGGTTCGCTGTTTGTGCATGGGGTGTTGAGCTTGACTCTGTAATTTTTACCTTAATAGCTTGATTGAGGTACGAGAAAAAGAACCTAGGACCCTCTTTATATATTCTCTCCCTGTGATGCAAGACAAAACCAACATTAGCATGTTTCCTGTTATAAATTACTTGGCATGATGGTTTGCATAGAATCACAGAATGGTTTGGGTTGGAAGGGACCTTTAAAGATCATCCAGTCCAACCTCCCTGCCATGGGCAGGGACATCTTTCACTAGATCAGGTTGCTCAAAGCCCCCCTCCAACCTGATCTTAAACGCTCTCCTCAAAGCAATGGTCCTGCACCTTTATGGGTGAGACGTGCATATTAGATGGGAAGGCACATACAAACAAGATTATCTCTGATGAGGGTTAATCAAGACTAAAAATTTCTTAATTGCACAACTTGTCCTATCTTTCACTTAGAGAAGCAAAGTTCCAATGCAGTTCTTCATTTTCACACTTTTCAAACTCATCAGTTGCATCATGTTCTACAGCTGCCTCTGGACCGCAGGGCAGCTCACCGTGCTGCTGCGGGTCCCCAACAGGCATCCACCATCAGGGTCCCTGTTCCTTCACATGGAAAACATGGCACACGAGCGATGGCGAACACGGTGCCAAGCCGCTTCCAGGACAGGCACTGTATGCGAGAGCTGGGAAATGCTACTAAATCCCACACAATATAGAGTGCCCAGGACAGCTCAACACCCATCTAAGCCATGTGTGTGCTGGTAGCAGACTGGAGACTGTCACTCAGGGGACCAACGCTGACAGTGGTACTGTTCACCTGGAAGAAGCCGCTTCTGGCGAAAAGCAGAGTTTCATAATTGGATTTCCCCTTGTACAACACTTCCCTTTGTGGAAAAATTCAAGTATTTTCCATTTTACAATTCTATTATATTAACAATTCTGCCATATGCACATTACTTATTTATATGTTTATTTATTTACAAGGTATAGCATGTGCTGGAAGCTCTCTGGCCTGCTTCCTCCCTCTGGAGAAACACCCATCACAGTCTCCTGTGCGCTTTTCCTGGCTACAGCTGAAAGGCTGTAATTCATCCCTACTTTTCTTGACCTTTCTGCCACTTTACAGCCTCTGATGTTTTCCTCTCCCTTGTCTTGCTTCCCCTCTTAGGGCTGCTTTTTCAGCATCTTCTCAAAGACAGAAGACGAGCAGGGGAGGCTCTTCAGAGCCGGAATCCAGGGAGGCTGGCAGGGACCAAGAGCAGATCAGGGCAGCCACCACAGCTTGAGTGTGGGCTCAGTGCTTCCGAATGATTACAGAGGGGATGTCTGTAGCCACACAGATGGGGTACGGGATGGCTCATGCATATGCAACTCCTGGTCTGCCTGCACAGCAGCCAGGTGTGTGCTTCAACTTACACTAAGGAGAACTTGAGCTCAAGGACTCTCATTTTTTGTTTCCCACTGTGCCTAACCTCAGCAAGGCGAGTGCCCCTTCTCATGTTTACAAGGGAAAACAGACAACAGAAATACAAATGGCCACTTGTGGGATGCTTCAAAGCTACCAGACTCTGCTTTTATATGGAAAATACAGAAAAGAAGACAGGTCGAAAGAGGACAATAAGCAGAAGATAGCAAATACAGGAGCAGGGGGAAAAAAAAAGTTGGGAGAAGGCAGTAAAGAGCAGAGCATGAACTACAGCTGGGTGAAATCCTCTCCGAATCCGTCAGTGCAGTGAGCAAGACCATGAATTTGAGAGAGGTTATCAGAGATCGCTGAAAGTACAGGACTACATGCGACAAGAAAGTAAATTTGTTGTTAAAAGAAGCTACCAAGAACTTGAAAAGCAGGAAACCAGTGGGGGACCTGCAGTTTGTGCCTCATGGCTTCACAGCAACAGGGTAGTAGAAGAGGAAAAAGAGGAAAAATGCCGGTTAAGGATGACTGTGAAGGGGAAGTTATGTCAAGCAAAACAGAGAAAAATAGACCAGGATGCTTAAGTCACAGAATATGCAGGGAAGAAACCTACAGCATGGAATAAAACAGTGGTCAGAGGAGGAGACCAGAAAAGAGAGTGCTAAAACACCAGGTCCAAGAAGTGGCCATTTTCAAACAAGAGAAAACTCATTGAGATTTGAAGGTCAGGTCAAGGCCAAAGAGTAAAACCAGAAGACATCAGGGAAGAAATGGCATAGGGAAAATCAGCAGAAAGCCGGGGGGAAAGTGGTGCCAATGGACCACTTACAAGTTACGAGAAAACGAGAGAGAAGAGGAACCAAGCACAGTGCTGAGGAGGAGGGGAAATGGGATGCTGAAAGCAAACAGCGGTAAGAGCTTCTGAACAGAGCAAGAGCTAGAGAGAGACAGATGCTGCTGCACGCAGCACAAACCTCAGCCTGTGCCAGAGAAACATTTCCTTGTTCCAGAAGAGAGAATTTCTTCTGGTATCTGATATTATTTCCTTCCCTTCTGAATACAGAATAGAAGCACTTTTAAATAGGATTTAAACTTAGCAGTAGAAAGTGTTAATATTTATATAACTAAGTGGCCTTAAGCCAATGGAAAAACTATACACTGAAAAATGTGTGATTATCTGATACTTGATAAAGATATTAGAGGTTACCAAATTTTTTAAATGACTTTATGTCACTAAGTAATGATTATTTCAAAATCAATGAAGAGCAGATGCTAGCTGAGGGCATTAATTAGCATGGCCTTCTTTGAAGTATAAAAAAAATCCCGTGGTCCACCTCCCAGAATTGGCCGTGGGTACTTACAGACTAACCTGCACACAGGCAGTAGGCAGGTGGCAACTGGCAAGTGCGCAGCAAAACCCAGCCACGCTCGTTGGAAGCTGGACAAGCAGCAAGCCTACTTTTGGTTCTCGTACTAGACTGCATTTCCCAAAACGTCCGTATCATCCAAGAACCTCAAAGAAGACACCAGGATCTAGAGCAAATTGCTACAGCAGCAACATGAGATTGCAAGTCTATGGGAACAAGAAGAAAAATATCTATCTTTCTTAGCTTCTGGGAAAAGAAAAAAGCTAAATACAGCAAAGGAGAAGAAAGAATGAGGATGTAGATAGAAGAATAGGTCAGAAAAATCTTGCCGTAAAAAGTTTTTTCTTTTTGTTTTGTAAGATTTTTTTTTTCTTAATAATAGATGTGATTTAGATGCAAAGGCTCTCAACCTGCCCCTGGATATCCCTCTTCGTCTGCTGAGTAAACTCAAGCCCCTCCATGCATACGCTCACCAAAATGTGCTGCAGGAGAAGCGCGAAGTGCCTTGCCCAGAGGGACCGGGACTACAGCTCCAAGTCAGAACCCCTGGCTCCGGCATTGTGTTTCCTTGTCACACCGCTCTGCTCTGCTAGCGGCGGAGTATAATGCACTAAAATCCTAATCTCTAAAGCACTGTGTGCCAGTGCTTCGGAGATCAGCATTTCAGTCGATTTTACTTTGCTGCTGCCATCGCACACAAGAGAGTGGCACAGCAGGGGAAAGGCAACACAATATGCAGAGATGGGGAGGCACACACGGCCGGGGAGGGGTGAGGGGCAAGAGCATGGTAATGCAATATAAAGGGGTGAGAAATATAAAAGAAATGGGGAAAAATAGGACTATTGTGCATGAATAGGAACTTTGGGCCCTCTCCTTCCCAGCAACCCTAACAGCAGAATGTCTCCAGCCACAATAAATCTGCCGTTTTCTGAACGAGGATTTGAGCGACCTGCAGAATTTTTTCTATTTCTTTCCTCAAAAAGGGAAAAATTAGGAAATCTCTGCTACAACCCTCCTGTGCATCTGAGTATCTGTGAATATTTTAAGATGACTTCCCTCTTGCCTCTACAATGTGCTTTAAAATTAAAAACAAAATGATGCTGCAGAGGCTGGAAGAGCTGAAATCCGACCCAGTACTACCCGAGTGCAGGCTACACCGTTCCTTAGACCCAGCCTGGCGTGGTGCACACAGGGACATGAGCACACGACTGACCGAGCAGAGCACTTCCAAGTTCAAGGCACAATGGTCACAGCTAAAGGAAATAAACAACCCCTCAAAAAAATAAAACAAATGCTACAACCAAACACTGAAAAAGTCAAGAGGACCAAAAATAACTGGGCAGTAATTTTAGTATTACAGAGTTCATGGCATGTTAACTATTGATAACTGCTCGGAGCAAAGACTCGTTGCCATCAATCAGAAGAGCAGCGTGATTTAAGGAAGTATTTTGGCCTGTCAACTTTGACAACATCTTAATGTCTCTGCTAAGCCGGTAAAGGCAATCTACATCACCAAAATCTACTTCACGGTACCTGTGTCAGGCTAGAGTACCGTTACATAGGATTAGTATTATACGCTGATAATGCTCTTTGGAGTGAAAGCTGATTGAACTTTGCCCCTTAAGAGCGTTTAGACAGTCTAGTGGTCTGCTAACCCACATGGGTTTGCCCATGGTTCTCCCATTACAGGCAGGCAGAGAGCATCTTGGTCTCCTGAGCCTCTTCTGCAAACTCCTCTTCATCCTCGCTTATCTGTCACGTAGGTAGGCAAATACTCATCATCTCACCCCAGAAGCCATTTAGTCACTGATTTGGAAGTCGCTGTGTAAATTCTGTATCAGCTGATGTCCCTTTTGAGTAACGCTGCAGAAGGGGAAGCTGACATTGCCTTTTATATTTGGGTGTTTTGACAGATGTGCTCTTGCAGATTTAGTGGCTGTGGTTTAATACATTATTGCTCTGGCCTTCTGCAAAGGTTACTGTTCTCAGATCAACAGCGGCCAAATGGGACATGTGTGTCTCTGCCTCAGCAACCACAGCAACTGATAGCAAAGGTGGGCTTGCATTAACACATCGACTACAGAGCACCGGCACTGAGATACATATAGGGTAGCTGTTGCAAGAGCAAAAATTATTATAGAGATCCACAGTGAAAACATCTGAAAACCTTTGCAGCAAGGTGCATCAAAACCCAGCTGCCAGGTGGGAAGCTAACATTTCTGGGGGAAAGATGGTTTATAGAGTTCCTACCTCTCCCCAGCCTCTAGTGTCTTGTTCCCATCCTTGCACCTCACCATGTTGTCCCTCGGTTTCAGCTGTTGCAACCATCTGTGGGGTCACCCTGCAAAGCGGTGAACTGAGGCAGGTAGGAAAAAAACGCCCACCACTCCTCCCCTCCGCCCTATGCTGAAGGATTATTTTTATCCCAGACCAGTTGATAATCTGGTTCATGGCATGTCTCTCCACCTACAGCATTCGCACAACTGAACAGGGAGAACAAATACAAAGAAGAAGAGTGAAGTCTTTAAACCACTGCTGCCGCCGAGGCTTTCGGACTGCAAAATTGTAGCTTGACTGGTAACCCTAAACTGCCAAATAATCCATTATCCAATAATAATCTAAACAATCCAATCCAGAATTCCAAAATGTCATCAACTCCTGGTGCTCTTAATTCCACGTAGATGTTTTTGAGATCAAGACCACAACCAGTGGTGGAAACAGCAAGCACAAACCGAGATGACCTTATAGGGAAAGAATTAGCCAGCAGTCTAACGCTGAAGGAGATGGATTTACATTTGAAGGCGTCTCACACATGGTATAAATGTCAATCCTTCCTTGCGGCCCCCCCTTCCTCCCAAAGTCACTGGAAAACAAAACAAAACACACACACAAAAAAAAAAAAAAAAAAATCGAAGAAGAGAGGAAGTTAAAAGTGGAACCAAACCAAAAGTAAATAAAAATGTTTTACCTGACTCCCCTGGGCACAGAACGGCAGGCCTCGCAATAATGAGAGTGAGGAATGAAATTTTAAAATGAATGCAAGTGGGAGAAACTGCAGAGAAAATTGAGACGGAGTTTTACTGTTATTTATCCCAGACAAAGCGTACATGCTCAGCTCTGAGCAATCCATGGCACGGGAACGGCACCAGGATGGAGCTCCGACACAACTAATCTTCCTTTTCTATTCCCTTCTGTGCTTTTGAGGAGGAAAGGGGAGAGAAAGCAATTTAGTGTAGCGATGCAACTTGTTTACTTCTCTGTACCCGCTCAGACATGTTGGCTGAAATATATTTTGGGAGGTGTAAAAGGGAAGGAAAGAGAAAGGGAAGAAAGGAGAGAGGGAACTGCAGGAGTAGAAAGAAGACAAAACTGTAAGACAGGCCTCCAGATTTTGCCACTGCCCAGTGGTTCATGCAAGTGGCATCCATATGGCCAACAGCACGCCAGCAAAATTACATGGGTTACCCAAGACTTACTGTGCTTGAGCCGTTTAAGCTCTGGCTCATTCTAACGCAGTGGAAACGCTCAAATGAGTAGCTTAGATGGCCAATCTAATGGGGCACTGTGTGCCTGGCCCGATTTACCACCACAAAAAGCCAGCCCACTCCACTGCTGAGGTCCTAACTCCTCCTGCCAAGATGGGATGCGTTCGAGCAGTTGGGTAATTCAGCTTACAGCCCGGCGACGCACGCGGGCATCCTCACCCTTTGCAGCTGGGGATACAGAGGGAGGCTTCGGGTCACCCTCCGCTCCCAGCTCAGATCCCTGTGACTGCAAAGGGAAGTAGGGGATGGAGAAGATGGAGGAGGGGAACGTTTATTAGCAAATACTGGCTCATTTTTCTGTCATTCTCTAAAGCTTTTTCCTTGTCCCTAATGACACCTAAATGGTATTACAAAGGCAGAGATGGTCTCTTAGGTAAAGAAAACAGCAAAACCTACCAAGTCACCAACTTCTGACTGCTTTATAACCCCCTCATTAGAGCTGATACATCAACATTTACATGACAGAGCCCTTTTTATTAGAAGCAAATAGTTCTTAAAATACATTAACAACCATCACCTACATACTCAGTGGCTCTTTGTAGTTTGCATAACACTTCAGAACGTGTTAAAATCACACATAAAAGTTATAGTAGTCTAACGCTCAGGAAATAAGAGTCTTTTAAAGGTTTAATTCAACCACTAATGGATTTTCTCCCAAGTTAGGAAACATTTATATATTGCTGATTTACTGCAGGTGTGGTAACTGAATTTGGACTTACACATACCAGCTGCAAGCAAATCAAGGAAAAGGCTTCATAAATCAGTTTAAGGCACTGTAGGCTTCATGGTGCTTGGACTGAGACAGAATTTCCCCACACAACCACACAAAAAAAATGGGAGTTTATAATTTTCTCTGTCACAGCTCATAACTTTTAAAGGTTAGAAATCAAAGCACCACCGCAGTGGAATTTCATACATTTGAATGGGATGGACATAAGGCATCCCAGAAAATGATTTATATCATCCCCTCTTCACACAACGAAAGAATGAAGAATGCAATGGTTGTGACAAAGGCATTGACTAATTGCGTTATTTGGTAAATACCTTCCCTTGAAATTTCTCTGGATAGATCAAGATTCTTGACTTTCTCTTTGTTTTACAGAGACTGTTCTCCAGCAACTATTCCGCCTTTTTAAATGAATCTTCCAACGCAGACTGCGTTTTGCAGGTTTTTTTTTCAACAAGTTGCACTGGCTCAGAGTCAGACATTGTAAGACAAGAAGCCACAGTGACTTTATCCAAGAAATATGAGGTGGCAGAGATCCAGTACGCCCAGCACTCAAGGTGAAAGAACAGCATGGAAAAAGATTCACAAATTAATTGACAATTATGGAAGACTGCCGGAGTGAATACTAGATGCATGCATGGGATAATTTACCCAGGCACCTGCCTGACTGAGCTGTGGATGGTGCTGAAGCAATTACTCTATTTTTAAAAAGAATGAGATATTATCATTGGAAAAGGACATAAAAAAAGAGGAGCAAGTTTAAGTGTTTCCATACACATAAATTCAGTGGAGTTAAGCACTGAAGACCCAAACGGATGATGGTCCTCTGGAAGAATCGGGGTCAGAGTACCTGACTGTAAGGAAAGCAAGGAAGGGAAATGAATTGCTTATGCAGTTTTTCCACTGTGTGCAGGCAACCAAAAAGATGCTGTTGTATCCAAACCTACAATATGGGCATCCTGTGGCAGGAGGTAGAACGTACTAAGAACCCATTTCCCATACTGCGTCGCAGGAAAGTCACCAGGTGGCGAGGACTTCCACCTTCTCTAATGCAGGTGGTTTTGACAAAGAGCCTGGGAGCGCTCCATACCCAGTTATCAGCAATTCCCCGGACGTGCTGCACAAACTCTGGATCCTTCCTGAACAAACACTAGCGAACCACTTCTTGGCTTGCGAGACTCAAGGATGACACAGCGAATTCGCCTTTTTGTCTGCGTTCTCCACGTGCCTCCTTGGTCCTAGCTCCCATTGGCATGCCACGGGAGCGCAGGAAGAACTAGAGATTAGAGTTAGCGCAGCAGCTGCTCCTCCTGGCTCTTTGAATAGAGGGAAAACAGCTTTTGCCCAATGCATGGGGAGTGATATCATCAAGTTAGCAAGCCAAGAACAGAAGGGATACATCAGAAAGGAAACAGGAACAAGAGCTTCCCCTTACAAAGCAAACAGTCGTGCTTTTTTAGAGCAAAATCTTTGCCTAAAAAGCTCTCACAAAGTACCTCAGGGGAGGCTCAGACCATTTTCAAGTGCTGGAAGAAAAACAGTCCTGGGGTTAGAGTGCTAACCTGGATCTGGGGAGACCCACTTCAGTTCTTTGCTCTGCCAAGCGTTCCTGCATGACCTTAGGCAAAAACACTGAAGCTGTAGTTAGCGGATACTTTGGCTTCAAAAGCAAAGTCAGTCTAAGAAGTTCTTGCCTTCCCTCTGCCTGCCATTTGCTGCCTCCACACTTGCGCTGCCCTGAGAGCCCACAGGCAATCCCTGTAAACCAAATTACTGAACAGAAATATGTTAAAAGCAAGGTTTTTTTGTTGTATTTGGGGGGGGGAGGGCGTAGTTTTGCATTGGACTGGTTAAAGGATCCGCAATCAATCAGCTACAAGCAGCAAAACTGCAGGAGAAGAGGGGAGGCTGGGAAAGCCCGCGGTGGCACAGGGGCTGGAAGAAGCAACCAGGAGGAAGGCCGCAAAGCCAACGTGCTGTCCAAGCCAGGTGGAGGAACCGCTTCAGTGGTGCCAGATGTGCTCGGACAGTGTTAGCTGCTGCTGTTCGAGATGGATGGGGCTCCCCCATCCCCAGCAGCCTTCTCCAGCCCCCTTTGCAGGGTTGGCTGCCCTCCTAGCAGGAGTGGCAGAAGGAAACATATGTCAGCACTTCACCTGCTGCTGTTTGGAGGAAGAAACAGCCAGGAATTTGCTTAAGCCACCACCGCCGACAAATGCAAAGCATTGTGTAACCTCCTCCCTAAACCCTGGACTCTCAGGCATTATCTCCTCGCTGGGGATGGCGGCACCACTCGGGCTCCCGGGCTGCTGTGAGGATAAATAGAGTAAAGGCATCAAGACGCCCCAAGTAAACGGGGGCCGTGGGGAGACCGACAACAGAAAACAGCAGCCAGTCTCATTTTGGTAAGCTCCAATTTTAAAAGCTGACATGCAAATCTCTGCTTACCCTACATAATATGAACATTCTCCTACAAACCCCGGCTCCTGATTAACTCAGTACATCACTTGCCAGCACTGTCTGAATGAGCTTGTGAGCCCAATTAGCAGCAGATGCAGCACTAACACTCCTCACCTGCTGTGCTTAGCAGTCTTCAGATCAGGAAGGGAAGGGAATATATCAAAGACTTGCGGAGGGAAGGAAGCTTAGAAAAGGGCTTAGAAAGGATGAGGGAAATAGATGTCTGCAACTGTTCCTCAGGCAAGGAAGTAGAGCCCTATACAAAAGGGAAAACATATGGGCCTAGGGAAAACATTGCTACAGATCATGAAAAACATCCAGAGGGCTGCTCTAGCTCCCCGGGAGCGCGGAGCAGGGTGCAGCCAGAAGCGCTGCCGAGGCTCGGGGGACCTCTTGGCCGTGCCTGAGCCCCGGGGAGCTCTGCCGCATGCAGAGCTTCCCTCCACATGCTTTGGTTCATCAGCACAGGCACCTAAGTCATCCCATCTTTTCCCTAAGTTCTCCTTGACCTGCCAGTGTTTCTTTAGTGCCCCAAACAGTAAATAAGGAGCCTCTCAAGTCTACAGCTGCAATACTAAGACAACCTGGACAGCAGCCACTTAACTAAACTTTTCTGACCTCCTAAACTCCACAGCTCCCTCTGAGTTGTACCTCTGAACCTCTACACCAATGAAGTGACTCCTCTTACCCATCAAACCATCTTTCACTTCAACTGTTGGCATTGTTTTTAACAATAAAAAGAAAGAAAATCACGGGCCAGTTCAGAGTTTTGGTCAAAGGAGCAGAGAGCCTGCCTTTGGGAGGAGGTCCTAAAATAAGGGTTAGGCACATAGACACGAATCCCTGCAGCTTTGAGCTGTTGGGAAAAGTGGATTTAATGCTATATTTAATGCTACAATTCTCTATCAACCAGCGGAAGGCAGCTGCATACCGTGTATGTTGGATGCTTGCATCTCATTCCAAGAAGCCTAAATCTCTCTGCGTGTTGGGCAAGGAGAGTCTGGGCATACCACGTAAACCAGTGGCCAGTTCACCAGCAACTTCTACACGTCCATCTTCTCTAAACTTCAGCTGTCCCAGCAGTAAAAGGATAATAGATTTTTTTTTTTTTTTTTTTTTAGAATAGTAAACACGTATATTTCGCATATACAGCAGTCACATATTTGGCGAACCTTTTTTGTTGCCACCTTCAAGACAGTCATTCTGGCTGTAGGATATAGATGTAACAGAAATACTTCGAAAGAATAGTCTTATTCAAGGTATAGTCAAACAGGCCATCTAGGATCCCATTTATGTACATTTTTACTGGTGTCTAGATATTAAATTTGTGGCCTTCAGTGACTGCTGACCAGCCCCCAAGTGCCACCCACACATCACCCACTGGCTTGACATCAGTCTCGGTGGAGAGACATCACCCAGTCTCAGCCAACTGGACTGTGCAACACAGAAAAGCATCCTGAAGTTACTGACAGTAGTTCCTATAAAAAGTCCTTCAGTCTCTAAAATATGCCACAAATGGCCAACATTTCCAAACAATGCTCCTGACAGAAATGCAATTAAATAGATGGTTTTGTTTTCTACACATTTCCTTATCTTTGAAACGGGAATGATGATGCATTTTCAGAAAGAGAACATTAATGTCTCTTTCACTGGGCTTTACAACTCTATTTGCTTTTCAGACATTTACTCCTCATCTACAGCATGAGAAACTACTGCTACAGGTTGATACAGAGAGCTGTCAGTAGTGATCACACCATTGCGGTGAGACACTCAAGACCATGTCTGAATTCCACCCTTGCAGGTCAGGTACACAGATCAGGGGCAGAAACACAGAGGCAAAAGACCCAGAGCAAAAACAGTGGAAGAGATTTTTGGCCAATACAACAAAGAGGTTTTTGAATTACTTCTCTAATCTAGCCTTTCAAAGCAGAAGGGAGACTGAAATCATGCAAGAATCCTAATTTCAACTGAAAAGTGAAGGGAAAAAAATCTGTCCTTAATACTGAAAATAAGGGAGAAATGCTGAGGTAGCAGCCTGCTCTTCAGTCCTCTAGAAGACAAATAATAAAGC
The DNA here is from genome assembly GCF_965183815.1 of Platalea leucorodia. Lineage (NCBI taxonomy): Eukaryota > Metazoa > Chordata > Aves > Pelecaniformes > Threskiornithidae > Platalea > Platalea leucorodia. The sequence continues at coordinate 119,620,159 of NC_138825.1, read as the reverse complement.
AGCGTACAGCAGGTCCAGCCCCCGGTCTACCATGGGACCTCTGGTCAGCTCCTGGCTATTACAGGAGCCTCAAGGCAATGCCCATGATGGCTCCTCTTCTTTCCCAAGGGCATGCTGTACTTTGGCTTTTAGTCTTCATGTTCTTCTAGAGTACTGGGATACATTTAGTAACTTGTGATATGGAGCGAGGGACCCAGAGTAGACATCTGTGGGCATCTCTGGACCACACGTGTAAGATAGCTGCTGTCTGCCCTTGCAGAGAACTGAATGTACATGGTGCCTTGTGATCTTACGTTTCATGACATACCTGTCGTGCACCTGAGAAGTCTGTCACTTTTAAATCCTATCCACTAAATACCATTTCTTCATGATAAAATGCATAGGCATCTGTGAAGTGAATTCCCTCCAGTCGAACAGGTATCATCATTGTGCCATGCATCCATCCTAGACCATTAGTTTTAGATGGAAGAGAAGGAGCTGCAATTTCAAAAGACTCAAGTAGGCTAGTCATCCTTAATAAGAGCCCAAATCAACATGGTCCTTTTGCTCTTAGATGTCCTGGTACGTTTTTCTTGACCTGGCATCACGATTGCATTTATTCAATATAATTTGTGTTACTACAAGGCATGTGTGCGTCTGAGGAACAAACACTGAAAAAAAAACCAGATTTCACAGATCCAGCATTCAGATTGTGTCAAATATGCTCCTACATACATATTCTATAAGACAGTGAACATTCAGATTAAGTTCCATAAAAATATCTCCTTTTAAGAAAAGCAACCACAATGGTCCAAAGCTTATAGCGTGATGAAGTATTCTGGGTTAAAAGGAACTTGGGTCATGAAACTCTGAGGAGGAAATTTTCTTTCACGGGGCCTACCTCTGCTTTTGATTCAAAAGCAGAGAAGTGCTTTCAGTATGTTCCCAAAATGGTCTTTTCAAAACCGATCCTCCCCTTCCCTCCCCTGCTTTTGCAGAGGGTAAAGGTGTTGCCCTCATGACTGTCCTGCATGCACCTGCCGCAAGGTTAGTTCCTACCTAGTCAAACACACATATCCTGACCTCCCCAGGACAGATACGGCTTTAACAGATGAAAATCACAGATCAAACCCCTCTTTCGATGAATAACTTCGTTCCTTTTATTACAGGGATTGCAACGCGCAGGCATTACCGATAACTAAAACCATTTCTGCTGGCCAACAGCAGGCAGCTCTCATTGAGTCAACATCTCAAATTCTCATGATTTCACTTCATTGGGTCTAGATGGTATGAACATGGATGACTGAGGCAGCCAGCAGAAATGTCATGGCCACCCAACCTTGGCCAGCACCACCAGTACCCAAAATCAGAACAGGGCAGCAGTGAGGCTCACTTAATATCAAATCAAAGCCTGTATGTGCTGGATCACACGTTCCTGTTTTTCACTCTCAGGACTGCTAGGAGGATTGGGTTGTCAAGCACTCTGAAAGCATGAAGCGTGACATTATTTGACAAAATCAAAAGGTGTAAATAATATATGCATATTCTTCTATCCCCAGAGAAAAAGCGTATTATAAACTGTAAGTAGATAAAGACACGAAGCCAAGAGCACCCAAAAATATACAGAGGAATATATCTGAGCTGTGACTTCACAGCTGCAACTTGGGATAAAAAAAAAAAAAAAAAAAGAGGACTGAGCTCTAAAGAGGACTGACAGAACATGGAAAAAAATGAACTGTAAGATCCATTTGCACTTGGCTTGTTGTTTGTTGGGTTGGGTTTGTTGTTGTTGTTGTGTTTTTTTTTTTTTTTTTTTTTTTTAAATCAGAGGGGGAAAAAGACCCAATTACTGTGCTGAAATGAAAGATTCACTCCAGATAGTAATTGACACTTGTCAGACTGCACTTTATAGCTTTCCTTCATGACCACCAGTACAATAAGCACCCAGTGTTGCAAACATTTCAAAACATCAAGTACATGAAAACAGTCTGTACAGAGTATCTTCGTGATAGTCCCTAAATGTCCTCCAATGCTATTCAAAGAATGAGAAAAATATTTGTTCCGAGATATGTAAAAAAGTGGAAAATTTGATGTGATGCTACTTCAGATTAAAACCAAGCAATTTCGTTTTACGCTTTATATGCTCTCCAATCCCATGTCTGTGTACTTACAAACATCTCTGCGCAATGGAAAAAGGAATACAATTTTTAGTAGTCCAAATTACAAGAGACTGTAATACACAAAAGCAATAAACACAGGTTCTGCCAGCAATCAGATAACACTTATCGTAAACAATAGCTTTTGCGATCTATTTGAAACAGGTTCAGCTGCTACAACTTAAGATTTGGTTAGTCTTGTTTTTATGTTGGATTTCCAGCAGGTGGGGAGGACATGATAGAAGTGTTTAACCACAAGAGATTTTCAAAAGGGACTGGTATTGCATTGCATATGAAGTATAACAGAGATTTATTTTGCAAAATCAGTTTTCCAACTCCCAGTGGCCTCTACTAGTTTGTAGAGACTACTTCTGAAACTTTCTTTTCTTGGCTCTCAGCTCTCCCAGCACCACATACAGCTTGATGCCACACAAAAGGTGACCCACGTTCAGAAGTGACTCTGAACCTCATCAGTTCTGTGTGCAAGTTTCTTATGCAAGTGGGAAATTGTACAAGGCACTGAAGTAAATGGCAGATATGAGCCCAGAAAAGATGAACTAAATTTCCTGCAGCAGTATTCAGGAGTGGGATTTATTGTAGCTCTGGAAACCAGGGAAGGAGCCCTCAGAAGTCTTAACGTCCTGCTTTGAGCGAATACCACACCGCGAAAATGCTGCACAACACTGCCATGTGAGTATTCTATCAGATAGTGATCCCTGCACGTGTTCAGTTAACATGATGGGAATGTATCTGCAATGAGGATGCAGACTTAGTAAGCGTCTTAAAGCCTGGGTGGGACAGGGTAGTCCCCTCCATGGATCCTACCTCTAGAGAGATGCAATGGATCCACCCTGCTCCATGCAGCTGGGTTTCCTACCCATCTCCTTGCTCCCAGCATCCCCAAAGGCTGAGCTCATCCATGTGGGACACAAAAATGCTTTATAGGCTCTCCAAATGAGTAACTGTTTTCTGTCCCATTTTCCCAGTCTCAGGGAGATCAGATCCAACAGGTTCATTGATAATTTCCGTGAAGACAACGAATGTTTTAACATTAACATCCGTGACCAAGGATTTGACACTGGTGAAGCCACAGAAAAATTTGCTGCAATCTAACGTTATCTCTCTCCCTGCAGGTATACATCACTTTGAGTTGGAAGATACTTAAGGTTTGTACTTTGTTTATTTTCCTAAAGCAGATTAGCAAGAAAATGGAAGGTTAACAGAACATTAAGGTTGAGAATTTAAATGAACTAGTTAGGAAAAACAAGGCAATTCTCATAACCACTCTATGTCAACCATCTTGCACATATTCAGAATTCAATGTTGTTGTAGAGGCTGGGAAATTTATGTTGCAGTATACCTGTAATATGACAGAGCCGCATTTATTGCAGGAACTTTTAATTTCCTAACTTGTACATTAAATTCCCAATATAGTTTTGCACTAACTCTCTTCTGTTGGTGGTGGGGTTTTTTAAACACTCATTTCCCATGCTTTAAAAATAAACGAATGAAACAGTGTTTGAATACTCAAATAAATGCAGATGACTTTCGCCAATTTCTACATACAATTTAAAGACTAAATATATCAATCCACCTCACACCTATACCTTTAGAATCAATTACTGAAATAACCATATTCAGTGTGCAGAATCTAACAGCACATGTAATTGGAGCCTTGCGCATTAAAAGTTTAGAGAAACCTTATGTATGTGTGACTAGAATTTCAACGACCTACAGAATTACTTCAAACAGCTCAAAAAGGCACAATATAGTTAAGGTTCAGGGTGGGAGAAGTGGACTTGGAAGTCTTAAAAACTCCTCCCAGAGGGAACTGCTTTATGTTGTGTTAGCCTTCCTCCCCACTCTTCCAAAAACCCCTCCTCAAAACCACGACTAATAGAACTCCATTTGACAAGGTTTTTCCTCTAACTGCGTTAAAAGTCTGTGGGCCAAGAACACAGCGGCAGCCACCCCAGCCAAGATGGCACCTACACTTGCTTGAGAAGTGCTTGTTGCATTTAGTGGCCACAGCTTTGACTTGAGTTTTTCCTGACCAACTTGAACAGAGCCCCTTCCTGATTGATGCCCTTAGCAAGGAATTTCTGCCCTGATTAAACTTCTTGACCCTCCTGCAAATGGCCAGCAAAATTCAGTTAAAAACACTCCTTTTTCTACCAACTCAGTAAGCAGGCTTTCTTCAGCAAGACAGCAATTGTGCTTATTTAGCAGAAACCATTTCTGCCCTGACTTGTGTGAGCAAGGGGAGAGAAAGCACCGCGCTTCCCTTGGCCGAGGCTGCCTTCGCATTAGTGCCCTGCCAGTACAGCCCGAGTCAGCAGTCCTAAACACGCATTTCTTAAGTTCACATTTGTTTTAGGGAGGGAAAGATACATTGAAAGAGGGATCCAGGACAAACAGACGACCTCATAGCTGATGTAACCCAACAATCATCTTCAAAGCTTTGTCCTTCCAAAACTGGGACTAAGGAACAAAACTATTTAAAACTATTCTTCTTCTGCCCAAAATTTGCAAGCTAGTCCAAACAGAAAGAGAAAGATGACCATCTCACCTCCGGCAAGAGCATATTTCAGAAATGGAGGCTAGCAAATGACAGACAATTTTATTTTTGCAGCCTCGAGACGTAGAGCAGATCCCAAACGCCATTTAACATTACCACATTCGTTCATAGTTCAGCCTATCTTCAACAGAGGCTGAACCTTTGGAACGGCTGCTGCGGCTCATCCCAGCAGATGTATTGCACTTTCCCAGACCAAAGTTTAAAAATCCCAAAATAGCTATAGCTAATGTGCTTGGTATGGATGCTGAGGAAGGGCAATCTGGGTCATCTTCTCCTCACAAAACTATGCTGAAGTCTGGCCAGACTCCAGGAATGCACATTTCTCTGCAGATGGCTAGAGCAACGTTTAACAGCAGGAACCATAAAAGACTTCCACTTCTGATTACGTATATTATGATTTTTATTTATTGATTTTTTTTTTTAAAGAGGGTGGGCTTCTCCTCTCTCTCCCCCCCCCCCCCTTTTTTTTTAAAACCTATTTAAAGGTAGTCGCCACATGCTTAGATTTCCCTCTCCAGGATTTATTTAGCTTTAAGCTACCTTAGGCCAAAATTATTTTATCTGTTCAATATATTACAGTCCAGTACGCTGCAGAGCTGACTGAATTACTGCCAGAGTACTATGTAAATCAAACCCACATGTTAAGTAAAACAGTAATGCAATGCAATGAGTGCCTGTCCACAATCATTCAGCTATAGGTGTCACTCCCACGTTTACCATATGAATAGATGAAGATTCCCTCAAAGCGACAGAATCTTAATTCTCCCCCCAGATTCAAATGTATGCATTAAGGAAACACTTCAAACATCAATATCTTTTTCTCCTAAGGCACACTTCTTGTCTGTAATTAGTTTCCATTGGTCAAGTGGTTTTGCTTCTATATACAAGGCTATAGTAATGTTTTAAGCAATGCTCTATGATTCATTCTACACTGTCTAATATGACTTTTTTTCTTCTTAACCCAGAATAAGAAGGAATGGAGAGAAAAAGGAGAGAAGGGGCGGCGGGGGGAAAGATTGCCTGCAATCATATTCTTACACTGTGCACAGTTTATGGCTGGCACACATCCAGTTTGCAGTTGCGACAAGAAATGTGTAATCCTATTATATGGAGAGGAGTCAGAATGTACAAATAGGTCCTGGAAACAGGAACTTCTCCTGTAAGATTATTCTTTTCACCGTAATAGTTCTGCAAGTAGGTCTAGATGGTAGCTCTTCGCTATTCTCCCCACTGCTAATGGAAAGCCAACTGTCAAAACAATTCACCACACATGAGCTGGGATTTTTGCAGAAGACAAAAAGAATTTGCACTGTACGTTCGCATACAAGAGTAACGTTAATTAAAACAACAGCTACAAGCCCTCGCAGCCTGGCATGCGAAAAGCATATCGCATTGCATAAAGAAAGCCCGGTATGCCCCGATGCTGCCATGTTCTGCGAGGCTGTCAAATCCTGCGCACTAAGCAGTTTTTAAGAAACATTAACTGCTTACCGGCGACAAAAGCTGGTTCTCATGGCATTTTGCATCTCTGTTTCCTTAATAAGACAATACACAAACCATTTCCCGAGTGCAGGGTTATTGGGCTGCTAAAAGCACGTTCTTGTGCTGAAAGTAGAAAACTGAATACCACCTACCATGTAAGTCAGCATCCCCGTGGAGTTAAATTCCTGGATAATTCCTACCCGATTATCTATTTTTCTCATTTCCCTCGCATGACAATACTGCATTACTGTGGTTATGATTCAAAAAAGTGGCTATGCGTTCCCCAACTTCCCCCATGTGCATAAGTGCTTTTGACTTAAGTGACGTAAGTTAAAATACAGGACAGCGCTCTCTTGAAAGACAGTCATTTTCTGCATAAGGACCCTTACGGCAGGGAGGTGATGAGATCCACGCCAGAAGTGGCTGCGATCCCCAGTGAACCAGGTCTCTGCTTAACCTGACTCCTGTCTGACCAAAAAATAAGTTTCCCAGAGAAAAGGGCTTATGAAATGCAAAATATTAAGAAAGAAGGGCTTTTTCCTAGGAAAAAGAATAAATAAAACAACCCACCTACAAGTGTGTTGTGCTGGAGCAAAGGACATGGTCATATGGTTGCAAGGGAAATAGAAGCACCGTAAATTAGCTCAAGCAGCAGCAGGATACACTAGCTTATTATGAATCCCATCAGACTGTGGCTAAAGTATTACCAGCTTGTGAACAACGTGGTTTAGTATATTTGTATATACCAAGCTAGACTGGGTATATTTTCACGACACTGTAATTACTTCTGTGCCTGCAACACAGACATACTTAGAAGTACCAACAAATGCCTTTAGCATCCTGCCGCTCAACTTGCTGCAGCAGCAGAGCTCACAGGTAGGAAATGTAATTCTCTTCAGGGTAGAAAAGGGAATCGGCGATGAGAAAGGAAAAAAAAAAAACGAAAATAAATAGTTCTATTAAAACCAAGATACTCTACATTCACAGGTGTACAGAGACAGTGACTAAATGGTGGCCTAGGTCAGAGGAGTACACACACATTTCCATTAAGATCAGCAGGAGGATACCTGTGTGTAAACCAGAATTTAAAGATACTAAATAACTAAGGTGTGGGGGGGGGTTTAACCTTAAGCAGTTCTCTCCCATTAAGATCACTGTATTCTGGATTTTCCTAACTACTCTACGATCTGAGCATCAGGCCACGTGGAGACTGAGGGCAGCCTCAGGTCGGGCTGGATGAGGTGCCTTCCAAGCTCAGCGGTCCTGCGAGTCTGTGCTAATTAAGTAATATTTATTTCTTGCAAAAAAGGTTTAACATCACAAATTCTAAGTGTAAAATAACAGTGAGGAAATCAGATTAAAGTGATTCTGTTGAGTTAAAGTGGGCAGTAACACATGTATTGCAGTCCAATTAGCAGAGAAGCTTTTCCACATGTTGTTAAAGTGCCTTTTGCACCAAACTACCTTCACCTGACCTGACAAGCAGTGAATTATCTGTTGTAGCTGGACTCTGTTGCAGATTAATTAAAAGAAAACAGCAGAAGAAAGAGATGGAAGCGAACTGTTAAAAACCTGCATAATTTTCCTATTAATATGAATCTAGCATGTTAATATGAACCTAGCAGTTTGCAAAATCCTCCAATAACAGGACAGTGATAAGTCAAAGTAGTGAAAGGCAGCAAAAGCAATCAGAAATCAGCCCCTTAAAAAAATAATCATGATTATTAAAAATATAATATGGATTCTTTTCTTTTGTGAGTTTTAGGGGTTTGTTGTCTTTTTTTCTCACTACAGTTAGTGTTCTCATTACAGAAAGCAGCAAAAGACACTTGTGTGCACATGCAGACACAAATCCACGGCCATTATCCTGCAAGCAGAAGCAACAACACAGCTGCACTGTGTGCAGCAGGGCAGGCCATTTAGTCAAAACAGCCTTTAACAACAACAACAAAAAAAGTCATAATCATCTTCTGAGGGTCACTCAAGATTTCCTGCAAGAAACACATGACTATTTGTTAATCCAAGTGCCACTTTGGAGTCAGTTCAGGAAGACAAAGATGGCAACCGGCAGATCCGGGAAGGACCGACCGGCTGACTCGCGTGGTCGAGGTCCAGCATGACGGCAGCACGGTGATGCTGCCCTTCAGCACTGACCCCCCCACACAACGGGTATGGCCCGCACACACTCCCCAGCTTGGCCTGGGAGGAGAGCAATGGCACTGCAGCCTGAAGAAGTCTCTGCCACCACCCCCAAATGTCATGTTTTAGACTCAAACTGTCCTCTCCACATTCATGCAACACCATCTCCAGTGCACAACCCTGGTGCTGCCATGCAGCTAGCGCTAAAATAAAGGTATGTTGTTTCCAGCTAAGCTGGATCCCCTAGCTTCCTTCTACTTTCTCCTTTCCATCAATGATCTCCTGAAGACCATTACATAGCTTCTAGCGACACTGTCATGGTGACAGGGAAGAAGCTGGCACCTCGGGGGAATATACGGGAGTAGTACTTTCGGATGCGATACTTTGCCTATACTTTCTTTAAAACACTCCTACTCTTGCTTGGGTTACGCAAGCATGATTAAGAGCTTCCCCCAGCTTCTGCTGGTTCCTGCGCTGAAATTACATTGCTGCTTTTTGATATCTGGCTGAAGTGTGAGTAACTGATGTCATTATCAGCTCGGAGCTATAGAGAAAATGGAATCCGCTCTTTTGCAAAATCCTTCAGCTACGATAAATCATATTGCCTCTATGGTCTATGCTTTACATAACAAAACGCACATGGACAAAAATAAATCAGCAGCTGGGGCTTCAGCATAGCCCACTTATGAGGGAAGATCCTTCCACATCATCTCCATCATCTCCTGACAAAGAAGCAGGCAGATTACTGGAAAATTTTGTCTGCAAATTTCTTGACGACTCAGAAGGGGTTCCTGGTTCCTGCAGCGGTGCTTAATCTGTGCAGGAACAAATACTCCCCTTGTACAAACGTGGCTGATGGCATCACAATACACCTTTTCCATGTACGTTTTAGAAAAGACCGTTTACTTAACTTTTAGTCCATACAAAAGGCTACAAAAAAAGATGTTTGTATAACCACAGGACATTCAACAAGTCATGTTATAGCAGGAAAGCCTGAAGAAAGGCAAAAAGGAATGACACGCTTTGACAGTACGTGTGACTTTTTCCTCTTCTGCAATTTGTTCCCCATTTTATCTCATATTCTGGAAGCATGTATTTTGATCTTTGTTTTAAGTGTACAGAAAGGAAAAAGGAAGGGAGGGGAAAAAAGCACTAGGTAAGTAAAGGGTACTGAACTAAATGCGAGGACAGATAGGTAGTTACCGGTGGAGGGAAGAGATTGTACTCATCTATGAAAAAAAGAACATACATGAGTTCAGAAAAAATAAAGATGACCAAAAGGAAGTCAGTAATTAACAGATTTCCCACTGACCAGTTCTGATCTGAGCAATTATGGTAGTAACAACAACTTTATTTATTCATTTTATATATATGGGGAAAAAAAAGATTAAAAAAAAGCAGAGAAATACAGGAAGAATCTTCAGACGAAAGCACTTTCTTTTCAAGTTCTATTTCCTCTGAGAAACAGTAAAAACAGAGGTAGCCTATTAAAAAGCCTATTCCTGTTCAAACTGCCAATTTAAAGACTTTGGTCCAAAAAACCTGAAGTATGAGGAAACGCACTCCACCCCACCCCCCAAGCCCCACAATTCCTCTCCCCATCAGTCACCAAACCGACCACAATACCACATGTGTCTACCCAAAAGAACGCATCAGTTGCATTAAAATACCAATGCAGTTTTCATACGGTTCATTGTTTGAGCTAATTTAATTAAAACAAGGTCCAGATGATTATTATCCTGGCAAATGGAAACTGTACAGACAATACAGTGGCAGATTGCCAGAATCATTGTATCTTATCTCTTATCTGAAAACACAACTGAAAGTAGAGGATAAAACAAGCCCACTTTGCTAACCATCAAAAAAGCTGACATCTTCCAACAATTTCCGCAGGCTGGTGCGAGACTCAGGCGTTGTCCAGTCTGCCAACTTTCAGCCATCAATTGGGTGCTGTGAACATGACCATGATGAGTTTAAGCAGGAAAATTTACCATCACAGCATGCTACAAGGACAACTTAGTCATCCCTCTGGGCAATGAAGGCGACATATTTATGGTCCAAACACCAGTCTGAGGATCAGGTAGTCTGGGCTCCACTCCCAATACCACCATACAGTTTCCTAGGGAAATGTAGCGCTTGCCTCTGTCTATAAAGCCAAGGTCATTGTCCTGGTTTCAGCTGGGATAGAGTTAATTTTCATCTTGGTAGCCGGTATGGGGCTGTGTTTTGGGTTTAGGATGAGAAACAATGTCGATGATACACTGATGCTTTGGTTCTTGCTAAGCAGTGCTAAGCTGTCTCTAAATAGGTGCTAAGTGGCGCTCACACTGGTCAAGGACTTTTCAGCTTCCCCTGCTCTGCCGGGGGCACAAGGAGCTGGGCGGGGGCACAGCCAGGGGGGTGCTGACCCAGACTGGCCCAAGGGCTATGCCATACCATGTGACGTCATGCTCAGTATATAAGCTGGGGGAAGAAGAAGGAAGGGGGGGACATGGGGCAAGATGGCGTTTGTCTTCCCAAGTAACCATTACGCGCGATGGAGCCCTGCTTTCCTGGGGATGGCCGAACACCTGCCCGCCGATGGGAAGCAGTGAATGAATTCCTTGTTTTGCTTGGTTTGCGTGCAGGGTTTTTGCTTTGCCTATTTAACTGTTCTAATTTATTTTACTTCAATTATTAAACTGTTCTTACCTCGACCCATGAGTTTTCTCCCTTTTACCCTTCTGATTCTCTCCCCCATCCCACTGGTGGGGAGTGAGCGAGTGGCTGCGTGGTGCTTAGTTGCTGGCTGGGGTTAAACCACAACAGTCATATCAAGCTGATAAGGACTGTATAAATATTTAAGTAGAATAAAATTATACAATTTTAAGGAATATACAAACAGTTCAGAGCTTGAAGTTCAGCTGTCTATAGAGCTCCACTCAGATCAGAAGCAGAAAGTCTTCTATAGCAACCTTTCTGAAAACCACTCCTAGATTAGGAATATTCCTTAAGACTCTGTAGGGACATAAATCAGTGCTGCTGATCTGCACACTATTATAGTTTGAAGTCTAGTAATACTAAAGTGAATTTCATTGGCTGAGAATAAGTATTTCCATGAGCAGGCATTTCTAAATTAGGGATTTTTTTTTTTTTAATGACTGAAGATATTTTTGCATGCAATTTCAATTCTGATCTACACACTCCCAACTGAAAGCTTTTCTGTAAGTATTGTGCAAGAAAATAAAAAGAAAAGGAATAAACAAACAAATTCAGTCCCTTCCCAGCAGATGAATGTTTTTAATAGAAAAGCAAAAACAAGAAAAACAGGTCAAATGACTCGACCAAGGTCAAAAAAGCAAGGCAGTGGGAAAGCTAGGAGTGAAGTCAAGCACATGATTTCACCTGTGGATTTCAGAGTTTGAGGCCAACAGCTCACCGGATAGATCTCCACTTCCCTCTTAGGTAGCTATGTATCTAAATGCATACTCCAACCTTAGAAATAAATAAGTTTTCCTAAACTGGAATGAAGACATTTTGGTTTAATGTCTGAGAGGAAAGATGTTTCAGTGACTAGGAAACTACCTGTTACAGGTGAGATGAGGCTCAAAGCCATTCCTTTTCCAACAGCCTTTGAGACACCACCCCAATACCAGGACGTTAGGTAGCCAAACAGATTTCAGGAAGGCAGCCTCTGATCAGTCTTTGTCTCAGTTACATCTCTGAAACAGAGAAAGCAGTCCACTATCCCTGGATTAGGTTTTACAGGAGGTACGTTAAGCAAGTCTAACATGATTGTTTTGGAGGACGACTACTCGAAACGCTGACAGAGATTAAAATACTACTGCACGATTGTGGCCAAATAAGGTAGAAGGAATGCATTTTAAAGCTAAAATAGAAATACAGTCCTTTCAGATCAGTGTGCTCGTCCTCTCTGCTCATTTCTGCTTTCGAAGAACAGAAGTGGAAGAGAGACGGTAAAGCACCAGAAGCAGCCATCGGTTGTCTTCCCCTCCAGCCATTCCCCCCTTCCAGTTTCAAGTGCTTTCTGCACTAACACACACAGGCACACCACGGGCAGCTGCTGGAGCTGCTACACCACCGTTACGTGATTACGGGCGACGGGAGAAGAGCCTCCTGCAAACGTGCTCTTATCCCGAGCACAGCTTTCATATCACAAGAAGTTTGAGTTTCTCAGTTCAGACAACTCTTCGACATGGTGTAATAAAAACCCATCCACACAGCCAAGGATCTGCCCTCAGCCAGCAGTAATTAAAATTAATCATTCACAATTATTTTCATGGGCATGTTCAAAAAGAGACACTGCCAGCTCGCTGAATCCTCAAAGTTGACAGACCTTGAAATAGGCTGTGGTCAGGTACAGCGTGTTCCTGGGTTTCAAGCAGTTAAAAACATGGTTTGCATATTTATTCACTGTCCCACTTGCAGGACCTGCAGTGCTGACAGTCAGAGCCACCTCGGTCCTGCAGTCAAACACCTGAACTGGCATCAGCAAGTGGGACTGGGAAAGAAAGATTTTTCAAATAGCTATTGCTATGTCTATAATAATTGCTGCCCAGCTGGGATTCAGGGCTGTATCAGTGTTAAAATTTCTTATTCTCAAATCTTAGCATCTTACAGACTTCAGATTCGTTCCCTGTTTTCCACACATTTGTATTAAGTTTTTAATCACTATCTTTTTCCATTTCAGACTCACTGGTCACTGCTTATGCTATTTTGAGGGAGGTGAAGAGGTTTCTAAGGTACGGAGTAGCCTGAAGGTTATCAGTTTCCAAGCTTCAAAAAATACTAAAGAAATTACATTTACAGAGGTAAAAGAAGGAATGAAATTCAATGAAAGGGATTAGGACTGTCACTTTCTGGAACACTATTTACTTAAACAAGCAATTTTTATGGGAGTGAACATCTACTATTCATGATAGCAACCTTGATCAATTCTGTCCCTTTGAAACTTATAAAACACAAAAGCACGTCTTATGTATATAAACCCAAAATTTGTAGGCAGTATGTAAGACGAAGACTGTAACCATCACAGAGAGAAAGCAATCTCACACCTAACATTGCGGATCCCTAGGTATCAACCTGCACACCGCTCCTTCCTTCCCATCAACTGGAATATTGATTTTTACAATACATACCAGAAAAAAAAGTTTTCACCGGATCTACTGAGGGAGAAGCAGGGTAATGGGATCGTCTGCCTCCCACCATGAGTGTTCTATAGTTGGAGCTCAAAACTGAAACTAAAAGCAAGAGATGGCGGAAGATCCAACTTCTTACATTAATTGATTCTTGGCACGGCTTTCTGTCAGAAGACTGCAAAGGAAAAGATATTCCCTCTTTGTTGAAATAGAGAAATGCCTGATAAATATGTTTTCCATTTTATCTTTACAATCTAGAGTCATTTTTCTATGCTGTATGCAGGTATGATGCTGTGCAGGAAACAGGAGCTCTGAATGGAGAGGGAACAGCTATACAGGCAGGGCTCAGGAAATCTCTGTCTTTAGGAAATTCAGCCAGAGAAAAGGAGGTAAACAGTGTGAAACAACTGCAGCACTCCAGCTCAAAAGTCTCCGTGGTCATCAGTGACACTGCAGCAAGTCTAAAAGCATCACCCCAGACTTCTTTACATTTTATGCAGGGTACCGATTTCTTTTTTTTTTTTTCCCTACACTGTGTATTTACCCCATGCTTCTCTTGTATCGTTCACCCCCATTTTTAATCATCATAGTTTCCTAATTCTCCATACATCCTCATTAAGCCAGTTTCCCACTGAAGATGGCAGTAAAGGCATTAGGACCCTAAAATTTAGGGCTCCCCACTCCCCAGCCTCTCCTTTCTGCACCATGAGCCCTGCGCTTGCAGCAAGGCATCCCGAGATGTAACTTTAGACCCAGGATGAATATTGCCAGCTCCCAGATCAGCTCTCACTTCATCCCCTCCTTCCACAGCCGTGAGCATTTGCAGCGCAGAAGAGCAGTAGGGACCGGTGTCTCCTGCCGAGCTGCCAGGGAGAGCCCAGCCCGTGGCCCAGCTCCCCCCCCCCCAGGCATTTGACTACAAAGCCTAATTTTGACTTGAGCACTTTATGTGATTTTTGTGCCCTCCCCCTTCAAAGTTTTAAAGTTATCTGGAGGAAAGACCTCAAAGGTGTGCAGCAGAGAAATAATTTAAAATGGTGGCAGCCCTGTTTCATCATATATTATGGCCCTTTCTCCCTTTGGAAAGTCAAGTGTAAATTAGCACAGCTAAAGCATTTTAGAAGCTTGTACAAACTCATCAGGGACCTTAGCTGAACTCTGGCACATGGGAAAAAAAGAAAAAGAAAAAAAAACCACAAAGAAACAAAGATGGAGGAAGAGGTAAAGGGAGAGGGAACTGTTAGAAGAGGCACGAGGAGCCCCAAAAGCACCTTGGGAAAGCAGAAACAGGCAGTGGAGGCAGGGACAGTACGGGTGTGTACACGCGTGCGTGGGGAGGATGCAGCTCCCTGAAATTTCCTGGCTGCTCAACACGAAATGAAGACAGCCCAAATGCCCAAGCATTGACATGTTCTCCCCTGAGCAGAGATGAAAGCCCAGGTTCTTCTTCCAACCACCAGACAATCTTGCTAGTAATGGATTAAAGCGGTTTAAGAAACTATACACATTTAATAAGGTCAGAAGGGCAAGGACACAGTTACATTTTGATTGTTTTGAACGACATACAGCTTTGTATTTTTGTTCCTATTTTAAATACAATAGTAGCAATTTTTTGCCAGAGCTGCCATGGTCTAAGGATGTAAGCAGGGCAAGGAGCACAGGGAGAAGTACCATCTTTTATTAGTCCATTGACAGAGAAAACAGATTTCAGATACCAAAATCTGCAGACATGAAATCTTCACAAAGCAAAGACTATTGCTCTTTAAATACATAAATATACATGTATATATACACACATATATAAAAGCTTCCTATCTTGCTTTAAAATCTGAAAGACTTTCTCACACTTGCACTGCCAGTAACAAATACAGCTCATCTTTTCTTTGGTCGGGGAAAGAAAATCACAGCTGAGAAAAATAGACCATGGAAAGACCCCAGCAGCAGAAGACACAGTTAGCTATTACCTACTGTGATTACAGAAAAGCGCTATTTCTTATTCTGTGCCTCGCTCCTCTTTGCAATTCTTTTTATCTACCTTAAAAATTATGTTAGGATTTAAGCAAATAGGGTCATTTGGGGGATTGTATGCTCCTGGCTAAAGCCTTCCCTGCTTTGGGGTGGGGGGGTGGGAATAAAAATCAAGCAGCAACAAAAGAGAAGTAAGTTCGAAGTTCTTCAGCATTCCCTTTCCTAATGCAAATTCAGAGCAGTTCCTGTAGAGCCTGTAAACACCCACACAACTTTCCAGGTGGGGGAAAAAAAAACCCACACCAGTAAATATATAACAGCAATTTCTTTACCCTTTCTTTGCTAAGTGACTGGATATAAAATCTGTTGCTGCTTCACGGACAAACACACACAGAGCCTTCAGGAGAAAGGGAAGGTGTTTTGGGGCATTGCGAGGATTTGATGGCTGTCTTATCTTTCCTTGTACACTGAACAGTCTGCATAACCTAATAGCATTAGCTTACTAACAGATATATTAATAGGCGTGGGGGGAGGGAAGGGGAGGGTGGAAAAAAGCCACTAAAACATATTCCACCTACACATCTCGCTACTTATCATAAACTCAGGTAGAAAGCAAATTACTTCTCCCGGACCAGGAGAAGAAAAAAAAATAAAAAAAGAAAGACTACAAGAGAAAGAGAAAGGGAAAAAGTACCTATTTTCATCTTTTTCTGGAAATCATCATATATAAAAAAATAACCTTATACTAATCGCTGCATTTATCAATCCATGACAAGGAAAGACGAAGGAAAAAAAAACCACAACTCAAGAACTGCCACAACATCTTACAGTTAGTAATTTCAGAGTGATAAATACAATGCTGGCCGCAGACGGCTAGAAGGATTAGATTTAGCTGTAAAACAAGAAGTGCAGTTAACAGTTGCTGTTGGGTCTGGTGTTAGGATTAGAAAGCACTGCTAATCACAAGAAATGTAAAAAGATTAAGAGGTGATGGTTGCCAGTAAGGTTTTTAAGAGCATGTAAGTGCTGGAATTCATTTTGGGATTAAAATTCCTCAAGCGGAAAAAAAAAAAAAAATGGATACATCATAAACACAGCAGCCAGTTTCGCTTGCACTATCCACAGCCCACTCCCAAGGATTAGGAGAGTTAAAAAGAGTGGCAAACTGAAATGTATGCTGTGGGTTACGCTGAAGGGTCCTACGAGGGCTTCAGTGAGGAGAAGCAAGCATTTGTATTCTGGTACCTACAAATTAACTACTGCAATCTAAAACCTATTAGAATAGTGGGCTTGGGTTAGGAGATTTTGCTTACCAAAAACCTGCCTGAACACAGTGGAGTCACAGCTGTTAAAGGCACTGTAACAGAAGTGACGATGGTATCTAGTATTCCTCCTAGTGAAAGGATGCAGATAAGGCAACACCTTAATTTTCTGGTTTGTTTCCAGCTGGGTTAGATTCACCTGTATGATCTACTTATGTCCTTAGTTATCAAGGACAAGTAAAGAACCCATATAAAATACCCAGTCTGGAGTGTGTAAGAGAATCCTCCCTAGGAGAAGGAAAAAAAAAGAAAAAAAAGAAAAAAATCAGCTTCCAAAAACCTCAAAATAAATACTACATTTAAAAAACAAATTTGAATTTTGGATGCAAAATTTTACTAAAAAGGCATTTTAAGCAGTGCAGACCACAGCATCATGTGACCAGATTCCCTAGCTCGCTTCTGACGGAGCGCTCTCCCTCAGGAACAACTGCAAAGTTCATCGCTGTCACCCTCGGCCACCACCATCCCAAACTGCACAGTCCATACTACAACATCTCAAGGAGAACGCAGACCTTTGCAAAGCCCATCGGTTTCCCCACAGGCCTGATGGCCAGTCAATAGGTGTTTAGCAGTGAGGCCACCCAAAACTTGCCTCTCTCCCACAGTGTCCCAAATTTATCCAATGATTCAGAATAAAATTCAAGTGCCACCATGTGATTTCGTGAGCATTCGCTCTGCTCAGTGCCTTTCCTCCTGGGCCTCGAAGGAGCTCGAATGTTGATTCAGACCAACCTCTTCTCACTCATTAACTTACCATCTCTAAATCTGGACTCTGCTATTCAAGGGGCTGGGGAGTGGTGGGGAATAAGACCATTTCATCATTTTCTAGCATGCCTTTCAGTCAAGTGCTCCTAGTGCATCTGTCTGGATTTTCAGACTCTGTAAGGCTACTTTTCCCTTCTGTTCCCCCAAAACGAACATTTTTCCCAGATGCCTGTAGCAGAAGCAGAAATAACCATCTTCCAAGAGTTATACAACAGTCGTATTAAATAATAGAGGTGAAAGCACTGTGTATGATTTCTGCAGAAGTCTTCTCAGTAGAACAGATAAATTTATTCACTGCATTATGGAACAGTTTGAGAAAACAAGATCATACAATGTACACTGCCTCTATTTAAATTGTTTCATTTCTATTCATGAGTGCTCTGATTAGATACACTGAAAATATCATCAGTAAGAAATAAATAATTCTGCCAAATTAATAGTTGTTGATTTCTTTTACCTGAAAACGTAAGTAGCATCTCATTCACTATATATGTGCTATGTATGCTGCTATAATTTGGATGCATCGATCTTGGTTCAAGTCTACACAGCACACTGAGACAGGTATTCATCTACGTTTTCTTAATATTAAACACCTTCTTTCAAAATGATAAGTTCTTAAGTGAGTTAAGATAGGCTAGTATATGCTTTGCTTGGAGAGGCTTAGTAGCCAACTAGGTTCCCCCCCCCCATAGCTGTTTTCCCAAAATAGTGGGTTGAGAGAAATAAATTGCTACAAATATAGAAAATGGTTTAGAAAAGGTATTTTAGGGAATACAGGTAAACTTTCTGTATCAGACAAAACTCACCTCAAGCTCAGCAAATGGTCTTTAATTAATACCACCTTTCTGCCTCAGAAAGGAAGCGGCCAGAAGAAACCATCACTAACATCATCAGATGATGGGAGCTACTAACCAGCCCCAGACCAAGGGCTTTCCAGTACCTCCCTCCCTTTAAAGTATTTTGCTGCAGAAACGTGAGAAGGGGTGGATTTGTGCAAATGGAACAGAAGAAGATATTATTTAGCAGAAGGATCAGACTAATATTTTGTTTGAAAAAAAGAGACTAAAAACATGGAGCTAATATATGTTTTAGACATCGCAGAATGATGAATGCAGTACGTCTGCTCAGCTTATGAGCATCTGAGAAGGAGCTCTCTACATTTTTGAAAAATTCATCCAGTTTGACTCAACAATGAAGTTCTAAAAATCAAATACAATTGCTGTAACATTTTGAAAAAATCTAAATGCACAGCTGAGTATCTTAGGAGCACCCTGTTTGCAAAGCAGCCAAGTGATACACCTCAGAGAGCTACTGTTAGCTACTGCAGGCAAGATAAATCAAGAAAATGCTGAGCTGAGGTGCAATTTGACAGTTATTAGCAGAACAGTAGTAATTTGATGAAGAAAAAAATCTGACAAAATCTCAGTTCACAGCAACAGATTTTGGAAGCCTATTTGCACATAAATTGGAAAAAACAATTCTTGCATTAGAAATTGATGAAGACGAAACAATATACCCTAAATCCTAACATATTTGAAATTATTTTCTTTGATTCAAAGCTGGTAATCCTGTAACAGGCAGTAACTAAACAGGGGCTTACCAGACTTGCTTTGCATGTTGAAGAGACTGCACAGTCAGATCCTGATCTAGGGCCATTCAGCTATCAGAATAACCAGATTTACTGCTATATGCACCTTTGTTTTTGCCATTTGAAAGCATCTACAGTGCACAGAACATTCGGCTGTGTTTTAAGCATTAGCGGCATAAATATCCCCTTGTGTACCGTATACTTCACCACTTCTAGCTTCTCATAAATCAAGCATACAACCAATCATCTTTTTTATGTTCGACGTTAATGGCAACTCTATTATTCAAATCCAGGCTGCGTAGAGTTGCCTTTCACGGGGATGTAAAGCAGCTCACGAGCAGGCTTACGAGTGAGCAAGGGAAGATTCAAATCTGGCCGTGATCTTCCCACTACAACCCCACTGCCGTCGGAGATGTGATATTCTGCATTTTTCAATTTCTCTCATCTGTGCAAACGGCTTTTTAAAGAAAAACTCCTATAAGCAGGAAAAAAAATTAGAAAGCCTTTTGCGCTCTTCAAGAACTGTCTCTTTGTGTCTCCATAAACATTCAGCATAAACGTTTTCGCTCAGATACTCTTAAGCGGAGATGTTGTTCTTTAGTGCATTACAATTAGACACATAGATTAAGAAATATCTTTTGTGTCATTATATCAAACTCTTCTACAAATGTACAAAGGGATTTTATAGATTGTTGTCTTTTCTGCTTACCACTGAATTTTCACACTCAGCACGAAATGCAGTAAAAGTGAAAGATACCCTCCCTGTGTTTACAGTGCCCACCAAGAACCATTTCAAAACCAAATAAAACAACTTAGCTATGATTTAAGCAGCACAAACTGTTCTCCCATGGGATTTGTTTTTTTCTCTCCCCTTCCCCTCATCTTTCAGTTCATGAGGATAGGGAACATGAAAACTAAATGGATTTATGTTTAAATAATTCATCCTTTCAGGCACATCAAACCAAGTACTAAAGTTCATCCACGGGGCTGGCCAGATTTAGCTGATTCCAGTGGTATTTTAAACAGCATTCTGGAGAGCTAGTCACAAAAGGTTGCGAGGAAATGCTGAACAGCTGTGCTGATAGAGTTGTTTTGAAAAAACATGTGTTGGAAAGAATAGGTAGAGTTTCAAACAGAGCTGACAGGGAGGCATTACCAGCCGTCCCAAACTGCCACTGCGTTTTGGAGACTCATGCCCACACAAGAGATGCTTTGTGAGCGGGGCGAGCTCTGGCACATCCTGGGAAGACGAAGAGAATTACAAAGGCTGAGCGTCATTTTCCTGCCAAGTGGTAGGGAAACATGCAGCAACATAAGGCATCTTTAGGAGCACAAGTCCCACAGGGCAGACATCCGCACTAGCCGAGTTGATCCTACAAGCCAAGTTGCCTTAAACTAAGGTCCCAAGGGGACTAGGAAGCGAAGCGATGGTAGTAACTCTCCTCCTCTTTAAGCAATGGAGGAAAGTAGAGAGGGTTTTTTTGTGTCTTTTTAAACATCCTAAGTAGTACAAACAATGGATTTACTCTTGCAGGAAGTCTAACAATATTCCTCTGTAACCTTTGCTACACTTGCACTTCAAGTCATGCTTATTGTGCTAAATAAACCATACCAAATTCTTGCAGCTAAAGACGGAAAAATAAAAAAATCTAGGGACCAGGGTTTTGTTTTGTTTTTTTCAGTCCCTAAAAAGCCAGAATCTAAACCTTTCAATTCTTAATAGTAAATGCTTTAATAACACAAGTGGTCTCTCTCCTGCACATGGCTATCAACACGATAGAAGAAGAGTCTGCAAAAGTGGACCAGGGAAATAGGTCTCCTCACAACTCAGGTCTGTTCCCCTCATTTACACCAACAACTTCTCGTTAGGCAAGTTAGAAAAAGCAGCAAAGAAATATAATTGAATTTCAGGATATAACAGCAATTGACAACAATTTCAACAACACTGCTTTGCCTGCGTAGGAAATGGTTGGTTGAAGTGAAGAAATCATGTTGCCATGTGGAAACCTTGAGTGGGTTAGTAACCCAGTACCATACCAGAGATGAATTTTTGAAGTGAGGTTTATATATTCAAATTCACTGAAGTGGAGATTTATTGCAACAAAACCAGAGAAAGCCACTGGAGGGATGTGTTGGAAGCGGAGCAGGACAAAAGGAAAACAAACATAGAAAATACAATATTCTTGGATGTGCAGTGCAACCCTCGCTGACTTATTCCAAATGGATTTATGTTTCCAGTCTAAGTTAACACGGCTCATAATATTATAACCTAAATCACACAGAAAAGATTTGGTAAAGAGTTAAGTTTTGCAGAATGTGTTTTGGATGAGTTTCATTAGAAATAGCTTAAAAGACCTTTAAAGAAGTATCATCTTAATTACATGCTTACTCTTGAGGGTAAATTCTGAGCCCTTCAGCAGAAAGCAATCTCACTGCAAGCAGGACCTTAACGGCCTAGAGCCACTGTTCATGCAATGGAAGCCCTCTTTAAATCAAACATGTTTAAAAGTGTCCTTGTTCTAAGTTGTACAGGGCATCCCATCACGAATTTATGTCGTCATGCTTTGCAGAGTAATGATGTCCATCTACCCACATAAGCTGTCTGTGAGCAACACAGACTCTTTCACTTGGCTAATCCTTCCACATTAGGTGGGAAAATTTAAGTGCCTCATAGTCCTTGTGTGTGGAAGCCATTCTAAAATAAGATGTGCAACATTTTCTGTCTATAACATATGCATAAAATATATGTATGATGAGAAAATGTGCATTAATTGATTCTGACAAACCACCACCACAATACAGTCCATCATCATAACAAAATGCTTACAGTAATGCCTATCAAATTATAATTTCCGACCTTTGGTGATGTGGAAAACAGCATTCACTTCCCTCCTTCATAAAACAAAAAACTTGCTGTAGCCATTTTTTTTTTCCCCCCAAAGTTTAAAACTGAAGTTGTTCTTACTCTAGCCCAGCTGACAGCGTTAGCTGTGGAGAAGCTCGCTTCCAGAGGAAGTGGAATACAAAAACAAAGTTGCTCTGACCTTAACAATAATCCTGTTTGCATATTACAATACATTTTCCTACTGTAACAAGGCAAAGTCCCTTGTGATCCGGTCAGAAAAAGTCATCTTCCAGTAAAAGGATACTGTGATCAATAACATTTTCTTAATATATTATATTATCTCTCACTGAAACACTTTTTCACTTGGCATTTCAGGCTGCCGAGTAGGGGAAATTCATGACAAAACTCAAGATGGTAAATGAGATACTGCAAATTAATTCCATCCAAGAGCAATCTTTTCGTTCGTGAACAATTTGACAAGTCTGTGTCGTCTGACTTCAGCACAAGCTTTCTCAGCTTTCAAATATACATGAAACAGAAGAATCTGCTCCACTACCATACCGATCTTCACTTTAGCCTGCATAATTTTGTGTTGAAATACATTACAGTTTCAACAAGCAACTTTGAGAACAGAACTGGTGGGGCATACTTTAAATATTAGTTTAGAAAATAGACTCAGAAGTCTGCAATACCAATTGTGAATTCCTGGTTTCAACTCACAGCCCAAGGCATGGCAGAGCACAGGAATCCTGCACTTTTGAAGCCGTTTTGCCATCGAGTTGCCTGCAATCTGGTCCTGAAAAGGCCCGAGTGATGAAAATGCCAGCTGAAGGATCTCAGTTTGGTATTGGCAAAGTTCAAAGAGAGCTTTGTCACAATGGGCATTATAGTAAAGTACTTCTCTAGCCATGCGTCTGAAATTACTTTTGCTATGACAAGAGTAGCTTTATTCCCACTTTGGAGCTAATGTCCTTCTGCAGGCTGAAACGGTGACCCGGTGGCACACAGCCGGGAGCACAGCCCATGCTCCTCGCCTTCCATTTGAAAGCCCATCATCATTTTAGCAAAAGCAGCTGTAGATCCAGCTGCATTACTGAGAGTAATTGGTGTTCAGCATGGTCCAGAAAGGCACAATCCTGCAAAAAGGCTTGGGTGCATGCAGGATACTGTCAGTAGGATTACTTACACGCTCCCGATCTCGGCAAGCTTAGGTGCAGAATCACTGCTGTATTAATATTTCAGCATAAGGAATAAGGGGCCGGCAGTTGTTGAATATTCATGCTGTAGCAATGCTCTCTGTATGAATTCTCTAGCAGGAACAAGCAAAGGCTATGTCCATACCCTGAAGAGTTTACCATCCAACGTCCCGATTAAAGAGATACTGAAGTATGTACCCTGTTTTAGGCTCACAGGGCAGGCTCATTGACTAGTTGTATTCCTACAGTGAAAGATGTGCTCAATTTCTTTACTTAATCAAGACTCATGTTGAAGACAACATAAAAGTGGGAGAAAACAGATGAAAATTTAATTTACATCTGCAAATCCCAACACCTCACGAGATCTGAAACATGTAAAGGGCCAAACAACTCATCTACTTCAGTAATCATTCATAAAAGATAAACATCCTCTTTAATTGTGAAGGAAATGCATGCAGGGGAGATGGACAGTACTCAGTGGATGGAGTAACTCCAAGAAGCAGCAGATACATTTGTGAGAGAGAGAGGGCAAAAAATAAGATTGGTCCCACTGATAAGCAGGAGCACAGATGACATTTAAGCAAACTGGACGGGAAGGACAAAATAATCAAGGTTTTGAAGGACAGGACCAAGTTTGTGGGTTTCTTTGGTGGTGGTGTTTTGTTTTGGTTTTTTTTTAAATAAATTAGGCAGTAAGTCCTCATGTAAATGAGCATTTATTAAACAGCCTTTCTAGGTGAATAATTTCTTTTATGATTAATAAAATCTTCAATCTGAGTAACAACGTTCTGATGACTTTTTGCCATTTGCAATTATCACTCATCCCAGCACCAAAAACTCATTATTATTAAAGCTGACAAAAAATACTTACCTGCTTCTACAAAAGGACTTAATTTTTAAAAGAATCCGAAGTTTTTAAGCTTTGTTTCTACTTTCAAATCTTGAATGTGAAAAATGAGGCCACCCTAGTAACCCTTGTGTATGTTTCCTTCTATTTCCAACAAGTAATCTGGATAAAAGCATGTAATTTGTATGGTAACACAATGCATTACAAAAGCATACTACTTTGGTTTAAAAGCAACCTACTAAGACTATGGAGTTAATGTAACCCTGTACTACTACTACAAGCATGTTTCTTATACTATAAACATACTTTTTTTTTTTTTTTTTGCCTTTTTTACAGCAGTTTTCTCCCAAAGGAACTAAAAACATTGAACAGTTACCGTAGGACTCGCAGCACTCTCATGAATTAGAGTATATAATCTCCATTTTAACGGCATAGAAGCTGAGGTACAACTATTATAAAGGCAGCTGTGGCAGAGATTGGAAGAGGAACCATATCCAACTCCCAGCTCTGTGTGTAAATCCAGGCCTACCTGACATGTATTACCTATAGGCAGAAAGGAACATAGGTATTTTTGTGTTGGTGTCTATAGAGATGTTAGTATGAACATTGCCTGTGCCTCACTCCATCCTTGCTCCCTGACATAACAGCACAGCAAAATCAGAGCCCTGTTAAAAAAAAAGAAAAAAACAACACAGATGCTGTTAAATGGACTCAAACACGCAAAAAAATACTGCCTGATGCATAGGTGCTTGACAAACATTGATCCAAGCTCTTATAAGCACAGATCTCCAGTTTGTCATGATTTAGTGGATGGTTAAAGGTCTGGAGCACACGGTGAGCCAGACTCTTCCCAGGGCATGCAGTAAAAGCAGAAGAGGCAACAGGCACAACCTGCAACAAGGGAAAATCTGGTAAGATATAAGGAAGAAAAACTCAGAGCGGGTGCTTAACCAGTGGAACGGCTGCCCAGGGAGGCTGCAGAGCCCCGGTCCTTGGGGGTATTACAGGACATGCCTAGACATGGGCACAGCCCTATACAACCTGCTCTGCTTCTGCAGCTGGCCTGCTTTGAGCAGGAGGTTGGACAAGATGACCTCCCGAGGTCCTTCTCAAACTGAATTATTCTCTGAATATCGTACCAAAGACAAGTGAGGTTGGTTCCTTGGTTTCCCCGCTCCATCCCAAAGCTTATCACAAATTCATACCACAAATGTGACCTCGGACTTCTGTGACTAACTTTTTCTACTTCATGCAGCTTGCTCCTTCTCCTGAAAAGGATAAAATGGAACAAACCCAAATCTTTGCTTTCACCCACCTAAAAACTACAAAAATGAAAAGCAACACGCAATCATTCTGTTCAAGCACCTAAAGCACATGGTCATTTGAGGTCTCGGTTTGAGTTTACATACCTTCCTGACCCTCTCTCCTCCTTAGAAATTCTCCAAAAAGCAATCAGTCTGCTGTCTGGAGAGACCCACAGTTATTAAAATAACTGCATCACAGAAACAGCTCAACTTCTTCATTTCAAATTCCTCCCCCCTACCCGCACGTTCATAAGAGGTGCTGCATATGGTGAAAACTAATTCAGTTTGAACCAGAAAAAAATGGGGTTAAGTACTTCCCCAGTTGGAATACAAAATTGCAACCACATGTGATTGTCAAGATATACAGAGCTACAGTCAACATGCATAAATACTTTTTATATCCTTCAGAAAAACTAAGTGAGTTAAAAGGCCTTTTAAGGGGAACAGCTAGGAATATCCAAAAATGGGTAAGACAGACAAGTGTGCAACTCCTGTGTGCAGCCCATTCCCAAAAGGAGACAAAGTCCATCCTGGAGTTCAAGCCCCTTGCAAACAACTTCTCATGAGTAACAGAAGCCTTCAGGAGGAAGCCTGGACACAACCAGCTTCTCATTTCCAAAAATTTTTTTTTCCTTTTGTTACAACCTGATGACAGCCATGGTGGCAGAAACACCCACAGGCATACCATAACCTAACAGAATAACTTTGCAATAATTTGATATTCAGTCTAAGACTATCCTCAGCATTTCATGTTGATGTGAACTAGGCGATGCTGCAACTTATCACAAGCCGGATTTGCTAGACATTCCCCACCACAGAAAGTGAATTAAACTGTCACTCATCACTGTATGAGTTGCTCTGGTATAACTGCTTCTTCATGAGTTGGACAATATTTGTCTGAATTAAAAACAAAACACTATGTTGCAAGTTAAAGTCTTCATCCTGGTTTCTGTACATTTTCTTTCCTTTCCACTTCTCCTACTTATTTTCTGCTCAACCATTTTTCCCCTGACTCAGTATGTTTAACCCTCTCTGCTCCATTTGCCCGCTTCAATGCTTTCTTTTGCTCCCCTCCTTGGTAGATACAAACCAAGGAACTTGCAGCTGAGCTCCAGCCACCCTGGCCAAACTTAATTACGATCTGAGTGCTGAACTACTGACACTCTCTTGGTCCTTTCCCTAGTCCATTTACAAGGGAACTAGTCAGCAAAGCTTGCAGGAGCACGGGAGCATGTCTCCCTTCCCCAAGGAGCATCTGATCAGCGTGTCAAGCTAAGGCTGAGACTGTACTCCTGAGTGTCCATTCTCTAGCATATCTCCCAACATCCATGCTCTATTAAAATATAGCAAAAACAGAGACATTACTCATCGTGAGGGCTACTAAAAAAAATAAAATTTGGAGAATGATTTAACTCCAACTACAATTACAGTTGTTGGTATCTGCAATTTGCAGCATTACACACACATGCAGGGACAAACATAAAGAAGGAATATAAAATAAAGCCTTATTCATAATTCAGACTCAATTTCCAGCAACCGTTTCATATGTGTATTATTATATACACTATTTAAGACTATGTACTGGCAGCACAGAAAAAAGGATTAAATACACTCGCCCATACACACTTGTACACACTGAAGCATACAATTTCCTATTTTACTGTGAACATACTAATGATAGGAATTGAAAAAGATTTTTATATTATCAAAGCTACATTGAACACTTCAAGCTAGTTGCTCAGGGAAATACGCCGATTTCCAAGACTGAAAGACTTGGAAATGGGCTTTTACTGTTTCCAAAGTCTAGTTCAAACTCATTTATGGGAAGAGGCTGCCAGAAACACTATGATCAAGATGCATTGGGGATACTGAGATGTTCAACAAGGAATCCTGTGAAGGAACAGCAAACACTGGAGGTAAGCATTGCACAACAGTGTGTGAGAAAGATTACACAGATTAGAAAGAGGAAAAAAAGAAATAGGACTTGGTGGTCCTGGCAGACAGCAAGGAGAACTTGAGCCAGCAGTTTGCCCTTGCAACAAAGGCTGAGTGCATCCATCCGGGGCTGCGTTAGCAAGAGCACAGCCAGCAGGTCCAGAGAAGCGATCCTTCCCTTTCATGCAGGACTTGTAAGCCCTCCAGAACAAGAAGGCTTTGACATACTGGAGCAAGTCTAGTGGATGATATTGGTGGCTGGAACACAGGCTGAGCTCCTACAGACCTCACTGGTGAGGTTTTCCAGTTCCCCAAAGGGAAGGTGCAGAGAAGACTGAGACAGGGTGAACCTATTCTTGGAAGGGAACAGAGATATGACATGCAGAAAGAAGCTGTAACAATAGAAATTCAGATTATAGATGAGGAAAATATCCTTCATGAGGTGGTGAAACATAGCAACAGGGGCCTAGTAAATTTTTGGAGTCTGCATCCTTGGGGATTTTCAAAACTCAGCTGGACATGGCCCTGTGCAACCTGCTCTAGGTGACGTTGCTCTGAGCAGGAGGTTGCACTAGATGATCTCCACAGGTGCCTTCCAGCCTGAATTATCTCACAAATCTACGTATCTGGTCAGGAGAAGCCTGGTTGAAGGAGGCCAAGAGGACAAGAAAGATATCAAACAGCACCAAGGGCCAGGATTAGCTCCATGAAGAAAAAACACAGGAGAGGACTGCAAAAAGAAGCTAGGAAAGTGGTGAGGCAAGAAAAATAGCATGTTGAAAGAAAAGGTAGAAGCAGAGGATCAAGACTGAGGAAGAGGCAAAAAAAGAAAAACAATATCTGTGTCCACTAAATTACACTTTCCTCTAGTAGCTGGGAGGTGAAAAATCCCACAAGAGTCGTTCAGCAATGAAATCAAGTATTTTAAGTTTCTACTCTGATGTGCATAGTAGAATTGGATAAGAGAGGGAATCCGTTCTTTCTTTCCCCTCCCCATTCCTCCAAGAAACCAAGTGACCTTTAATCTCCCTTTTCCAAATATTTAAACTTGATCTTGCAAACTTCAGATATTTATAACTATATACACATTATGAAGAATGTTTCATTTGTAATACAAAAATACATGCACATTTGTCAGCTTAGAACTCAAAATGTTCACTACACCCAAATAAGAGTCTTATAGGTTTTTATAATTTTATAAGATATAGGCCTATGAGTCTGTAGACATACAAACTTTGCTCCCTCTTGGAGCTCTAATACCAAATTCAAACACTCCTGATCAGGTTTACAGCATTAGCATTCATCCTACTACATTATTTTTCTATTGTAACACAGATGCTCAGTTGCACATGCTCCGATAGGGACTTGCTGCAGTCACTGAAAAGGAAAGCACAGCCCAAATTGCATTCGTGTAAGCAAATAAGAGATCATGAAAGGAAAACAAACCACAAAGAGAACAGATATCTGCACACTTACCCTGCGATATCCAGAATCTGTATCAAAATCAGCCTCAGGTGTAACAGTCAGTAAACAGGACAGCAAACCCTTGCATTTAACAGGAGGTTTCTGGGAAGCCAGATTACCTAGAAAGAGTTGAAAAGAGTTATTTTAATACATGAAGATGAAATCACCTATGCTTAATAAGAATAGGCTTCAAATAAGCCACAGCACAAGAAAAAAAACAGCTGCACAATGGGAGATGTTACATGCCACCATGATCAGCATGAAAAATATAATCCCCTGAAGGTGACAGAAATTTGTTACGAAGCACGGAGCGTTAGATGCTGGTAGATACTTAGGGTTTAGCAAAGAACATCTAATAACCAAGATAACGTAGTGCTAACCATCTAATCAAGGATGCGGAGGAGACCAGAAAGAGCACAATATTTTGCTTAATTAGTTGCTATCAAAGAGAGGACGAGTTCAAGTACTTGCAAAAACAAGGCAATCCAAGATTATTTAAAAGTTTAATAGCATTCTAGAGTCCTTGGTAACACAGGGTTTGCCCGTGAAATAAAAATAATCCCTAGAGATAAATTTAAAGAAATATATCTCATTTTAATGCCCAGAGTAAAATGACTATTCATTAAAAGCAAAGGAGTTTTATACCTATGTTCTCCATCTCAGATGTAATATATATGAAAGTAATCTTTATGACAGGAAGTGGCAAGTAATCCTGCAAGAATGAACTGCTGTCATTATATGTAAATCAATACCATTTTTTTTTAAGTGAATGTAACAGTACCTATTGTTTTAACGTTTTTACCACTGGAGTTTCAGTTTCTACCAAGAAGATTCTTAGAATGACAGGAGAGCTGCATACAAGTAATTGAGCTGATACAAACTAATTTGAAGTTTACAGTGCACTTCCCTTGAAAAATGCAATCAGGGTTTCCCTCCTATTACCTCAGCTTAAGCTTTTTTCATTTTATATAAACTTTATATTTTGTGTAATTATAATAGTTTTGAGGTGGTAGAGTAACACTTCACTAATCCTACCCGCAAGCTGTAGAAAGTACCATGCAAAACATCTCCTTGGGAGATATCTCCCTATCCTGCTAGTGTGTTATTCCAGAATATTTGTATGACTTTTGCTACGTTTAAATAGCCTGACCAAATAATTTCCCTTGTGAAAGCCTAAAACTGGCTCAGCATTGAAGAGCTTATAGTCCAAAGAGGTGTGGTGAAGGTGAGGATGGTAAATGAACAGGAAACAGAAGCACATGGAAGAACTAAATGACTTATCCAAGGTCACTTGGTGGATCGGTCAAGCAATGAGCTCTACTGGGTCATGCTCTATTCCTTTACGAGAGTTTAATAAAACTGGTAAATTCTTACTGTATTTCTGCAAATGAAGCATATAGCAACTTTGGCTTGACTAGCTGATCAAATGGCTCATGCTGCAATGAATGATCTGTAATGAGAGCTGGCTGCAAGGCAAGATGTATGTACCATCATGCAGAGAAAGAAAAAAAAATCAGACCACTATAAAAAGAGTTTAAAAAGATGGGATTGGGGCCAGCTGACATCCCAAAATTAATCTCAAAGCAAACAGACAAAACACTTACAATTTTTATTCCGTACTTAATGAAGAAAAAACAGAGCCCTGCCCAATCACTAGCCAGCTGCAGGTTAGTTTCTTGAAAACATAAAGCAAGAGAACACAAGGAAGAAGCACATGAAAGGCCCAGGGAAGGCACAGATATGTAAACACCTCTTCCACATCATCCCCCATCATTCCTGTCCTTTCCGTCACACAGAGCTCCATCCTCCTCCTCAGCCTGCTTTGTTTACAGGGTTAGATTCATTTTGGAGCTAAGGCTTTTCAAAGAGCTGGTCTACTTATTTATCTATTTAGCACATTGTTGAGACATTTCAACCAAGGATTTCTGACTTTTGCGACATGCCTAAAGAATTTAGCGTGGACCACATGAAAAAGCTCAAACAAAAATAGAACCTTTTTTTGTTTTGCTTTTTGTTTATCAGAAAGAGCACTGTTTTCATGAAGCAGTTTATGGAAAGGAAAGGAAAAACTCAAGAGAGTAATTTCTTCTTTGCATAGTGACTCATCATATCGTAGTTACCCCATCATCTCCAAGGGCAACACTAGGCCAGAGCTGCACTGGATGATCTCCTTAGGGAAACATCCCTTTTTCAAGGCCATCTCAGGACTCTTGTTCCAGGACCTCGCAGAACAGAAGAAGAGCCTTTGATAGTAATAAAAAATAAAATAGGTTTCTGATAGGGAAGAAGCCTGAGATGCCAATGACAGTTTTACATGAAGGAAACCTTTTTCTTTCCCACCTCAGTAATGAAAGACACGAAGAATATTTACAAAGTGTACTGTGGACTCTGGACAGCAGTGGCATAGGGAAAGGCAAGACAGACCTGACAGCTGGATACGGGACATCTGAAGAAAGAAGGATCAGTAGGAAAAAAGGAGCAAGAAAAGCAATAATCCGTCACCATGAAAATGGTACACAAAGACAGGCTTAAGTTCTAAATCTGTTTGCTTGGTCCCGGACATGCAGTCCCAAAGAAGAGTCAAAATTATCACTTGGGGCAACACAAAGACAGGATTAATGGTCTTTACTGTTTAACATACTGCAATTTACATTATTTACTAGCATTTGGGTGCATTTTTCTTCCCCCACTTTAGAAAGTCTTGGCTGTTTATAGGAAAGGACTTTCATCTTACCAAAACTTTACTGCAGTTGCCACTGAGGGCGAGCAAAGAGAGCAATGCCTGCCAGGCAGTTCTGAACCACTTGAATAAGATACTGAAACTGGAAGAGGCAGAAGTACAGCAAGGAGCTTTAAACATCAAAACCAGGAGATGCGATCTCTCATCACAGTGTACTGTCTGTAAAGGTAAAGCCTCAATTCCCTGTATCAATACTTATGAAGTTGAAGGCACCTTATGGACACCTATAGCAGCAGCCCTATCTCTCCTTTGGGAGCCTAACAACCTCAATACGGTCAGGTCATATATCCTATATTGTACCTAAGCTTCTAAATTAAATGACTTGAAACAACCTGATGGAAACCAAGCATCTGCTTTAGATATAGCATCATCATAGCAGCAAGCTTCATGAAGCAGGCACCTCATTCTTCAGGGTAAAACTAGGAGGCAGCCAGACAAAATCTGGTATAAAAAGTTGGTGTCAGCTCGCCTACCTCATCAACATGGGCATCTTCATGAAGGGATGGAATAATCAGAGTTGCCTTTGGCTCAAGAGACCTGATCAGTGAGAAGCAGGTCTGGATCTTTTGGTGAAAGCAGCTATATCAATTGGGTTCCTCTGAACTTCAGCAGTTCTGGGTTGGACAAAGTAGAGTTACCCTGCACCAGCAAACAATGAGATACGGTGGCAGCACAAGCAGCTAACGGAAAGTTCACCATGCTTCAGCTTGAAGTAGTAAATTAGAAAAGAGGTTTCCAAAAGGATAGGAAGGATAAGGGAGAGAACGATTTCATATGATGTCACATCAAAAGCAATTTTCTTATGCAGCAAGACACCATTTCAGAGCTTCTCTGCTACAGATGAAGTATCCAGCAATACAGCAGATCAGCTCATCCACCAAGAGCTGCACAGGGTGTGAGAAGCATATACAGATTTAAACAGCATCCTCCTGATCTAAAGCAAAGTGAGGAACAAGCAGCAACATTCAGCAATTCAGTACTGCAATGAGAGGAAGCCTGGAAAACCAGCACATCCCTGGGCCAAGCAGGATCAGCCACCAGGACATCTGCCTTACTTCCTGCAGCCTTCACAGAACTAGGAAAACCAGAAGGAAAGCAGGACAGGATTGCTATACTGCTATACAACCACACCTGCCAGCAGCAAGCTGAACAGCTTCCAAAGTGCAGGGAAAAGCAGAGTGAAAGGCAATATCTCTAGAACAAAGCCAACGGTTTGAGCAATGACTGGTGAAATTAAGGGACCGAGAATAATATTCTCCTTGCAGAAGCAATGGTGCTTCTTTGGGAAAGTAGAAAAGGAGTAAAGAAAATAGACTACAGCTGTCATACCGGTCCCAGGTAGGGAATGACTTATGCTTGTTGTTCTGCATCGTGCAAACTCCTGGAAAGCAGGGAGCAGCCCGGGAGTCCTTCAGAGCTCCCCTGAAGCAGAGTTCACCCAACAGCCTGCAGCAGAGATGCACAACACGGACCTCGGTGACGATGCAATACACCACGCAGCGCCTGCCCACATCATCTCGCTCAATTGGAAAATCATATTTGGAAAGGAAGCCAAGGACATGGAGACACTTAT
The DNA here is from genome assembly GCF_965183815.1 of Platalea leucorodia. Lineage (NCBI taxonomy): Eukaryota > Metazoa > Chordata > Aves > Pelecaniformes > Threskiornithidae > Platalea > Platalea leucorodia. The sequence goes on along the minus strand of NC_138825.1, from coordinate 119,587,140 downwards.
TGTAGGCTAATTAATCTGCAAAAGTTTAATGCAAAAGTATTCTACAAAAGCCTGCCCGTGCAGACAAGCTGTAAATCAACTGTGAAGCAGAAAGTGCTTTAAAAATGACCTTTACAAGCTGCTCTGCAAACTTAACCTCCCCCAAGTCACATACCACAGCTTGGGGCAGGGGGTAAAGGCAGGGAAAGAAGCACTCAGAGGCACAGTTGGAGCACACTCTCTTTGCAAATAAACAAGGTAAAGGAAAGCAAATCAGAAAGGGGGGGGAACACGGGAGACTTCAATATAAGGTATAAACACTTATGAGGCAGGCTAAGTAGACATTTCATAAGCAGTAAAATAAGTGCTTATAGGCAGTATAATGGGCAAAGTAACATCAGTCACCCTGCGAACAGGTGAGCTTAGCACGACTGGGAAGCTGTACGGACATGGGAGTTAAGAATAGACCGATGTACCCAAAGCTCTCAGTGCTGCGCAGGTTAAGGACTACTGCTGTGCCGTCCCAGTATCTTTAGTGTATTTAGACTGGGGCTATTCCAGCTCTACAAGGAAAAAATCTCTATAATGCCTGGTGTGACCTGTTGTCCTAATGTCCATAAACCGAGCAAGCCATCTGAGAAGGGAGCAATTATGGATACCGCAAGAAGCTATGCAGACTCTGAAGCTGGGCATAGCTACTGCCAGACATTGCAGGCTGGGATAAAAAAAACACAAGGCTGGAACTGAAGGATGCATCCATGTTCACAGCCCCACTTGACTTTATAGGAAGGAGTGACTGCTCTGCATGGTGATGCCTGCAGAACGCTATTGTGTATGTTGACCCTAATCTATTATTTATTACAGAATTTACAGATATCTCTTTTCCCCAAGTGACAGCCAGCCAACCACTAATTTGCAGGCTAAAATGCTGCAAGGTCTGCAGGCCCCAAAGCATTTGCTCTGGAATAAGGAATCGCCCAAGAAAGATCACCAGAGAGGAGGATGTCTGCACATGCCTAAAGTGCAAGTTATTTATATAAATCTTTTAACAGCAACAAATGAGAGCATCACTGGATGTACTGTCTAACAGCTCCGGATTTGAAATGATAATTGCTGGATTCCTAAAACTACTTGGTATGTTTTACTCATAATGTTTCTCGCAATCACACTCATCTCTCTGAAAGCAGGCTGGGAACTATTAACATCTCTTCATCAAAGATTTAGACAGACTGACAGTAACCCTGAGGTTACTCTGTGTAATACTTTTGAAAAAGTCCCCCAAACTCACATGCTGGCCTGTGCTTCAAAGAGTTAAGCTGGGGAAAGCGAAGGGGAAAATAATTTTAGCTTGGTACCCCCTCTGTTCCATTACATCAACAAATTAACTCCTCCTATGACATTACGTAGCTTTTGAGAAAACATTTGTGGTTAGAACTGACTGTTCGGTTTGTATTCCTCCATGGATAATCACTTCTTTAAAAGGAAGTATACATCAATAATATTCACGGGGAGCTTTATAAGAGCTTGGCAAACATTTCTGACAAAACAAAAAAAACTCAAACAGAAGGATTACTCATAAAATGCTACATCAACAACTCTTTTGACGGGCATCTGGATTATGCTGCTCTTTAAAAGGGAAAAACAAAGATGTCACTTCGAAGTTTAAATGCAAACAGTGAAATATGCCATTAAAAATATCAGATCATAAACAAAGCTATTTTTGCAAACTCAAATGCAATGAGCAACTGTGACAAAGTTTACCAAGATAATTTACACTTTTTTTCCAAAAATACTTTTAAAACGCTGCAAAAGGCAGAGAGATCACAGGTTCATAATGAGTTTATAGACCCAGAAGATCAGACACCCAAGATTAATAGTCTATCAAGTCTCATCTTTTTCTTTAAACGGCCTTTAGTTGATGGTCTAAATGAAGTTAAAGCATACACACAGGCTGAACTGAACAAAACTGCAGAAGAAAATGTAGACAGACACTTTAGGAGCCCATCCTCAAAGAATGTATTATTTCACTACCTTTCCCCTAAACCATGCTAAACAAACATAGAATTACATTATCCAGACAACACTAATTTCTGTGGTATTCTGTAGCAAGACTCACAATCAGATGACTGTGACGATGCAAATGGGAATTTCTTACTCATCCTAAGTTTATTTAACTTTTATTTCCCAGGAAAACCTCAAGGAAAGCTACTGAGCTGTGCAGAGTTCAAAAGAGATACGCAAAATACTCACATGCAAAAAGAGACCGCTGAAAAGACTACTTATTCAAACAAATGCAGAGTTCTAATGGATCTGCAATGTTCAGTTCAAAATTGTTCACTCAAATAGTGAGGTTTCTTTGAAAACAAATACATACAGTCTAGTAAAAGGGGTAGATTTCCTTAAAGTGGAGTCAGCTTCTTCACTAGTCATTGAAGTCCACTGGCTTTGCTGGAGATTCAATGAAAGTAATAGGCAAGTACATGAGTTTGAAAGGTCTTTTATTTCTTTATTGAAGCAAAGACTAGCAAAGATACCTTCTGCTGAAGTGGTTTGACGGCATTGGGATTAAAAGGCTGAAAAGTTTTAGGACAGCTTGACTAATGTATCTTCCCAACTCCATTGCTTCACCAAAGCAGCTGGAGAGACTAGCGTTCAAAGCACTGAAGCGTTTGAGGCTGAAAAGACCTCAACTTCTTTGACATCATGAACAGACTTTCTGCAGTTTAAGGTCTTTTCCAGATTTTTGTTAAAAAAGTCAATAGAAAAGGTAGAAACAGAACAAACCTGTTGGTTTGCCATTTGCAGATGGTTTTTAATAGAAAGTCCCACTCTTCCAGTAAGACTCTCAGGGACTATCATGGAGTCAGGTAACATAACCAACTGCAGGTGATGTGAAGACAGCCACATCATGCCTTTTGTAGTGTGGGAGGAATGCTATTAGGCAGCTGGAGAGCAGCAGGATAGGAACACGCTGCTGCAAAAGAGCCAGGGCAGTGGCAAAGTACCTGGCTCTCAGTTTTCTGCGTCCCTCCTTGTCTTACGTGAAGCCTTGCGCAATGCAAAGACAGACTGAGGGGAGAACAGGAGCTGCACTTCGTTCACAATGTACCAGTGACAGCAGGAACGAGGGGAAAAAAAAAAAAAAAAAATCTAAAAGCTCATTCTGCTGGGTCTGATGCTGTAAAATAGGAAGGGAGAGCACAGTATCATTAGCTCGGAAAGAACAGCCTGTGCTCGAAAGGGCAAAAGCAACCATTTCTCTTACGATCTGAACTAATATCTCCATACCCCAAGAGAAAGTAACATCCTTATGCAATATTTAGGTACAAAGTAGTCTGAAACGTAAAAATACAGCCAAGGTGATAACACCGCTATAGTGTGGTATGGCCAGCAACACACTGCATCCCAAAAAGGTTTTCAAAGCTATGAGTGTCCACCTAGAGGAGTACCCTTTGGGTATAGAGGGACTGACAGAAGTCACCTCTGATTCTCCAAATACAGTCTCCATTTTCTCTCAGACTCATTTTGGACTGACAAGTTGACCACGGCAGGGGAAATCCCATTCTCTTCACAGGTACCAACACGTTATTTACTGACTAGATAATCCTAGTGGTCCCTTTTTGACCTTAGTCCGATTCTCTTGCATATTATAAGGCACAAGACTCGGTTTCTTGCCTGTTCAGGAAGAAAAAATAAAAATGCTGTCACAATAACCAAATTTCTAGTGATGCCTTGGGGGTGTTGGTGAAAGGTTTTAGTGATTAATTATTCCTGCTGTCAAAATCTATTTGTTTTTTTCTATTCTGAATTTTCTTGGCTTTCATTTCTAGACAACGAATCTTGCTATATTTTTGTTCAACAGACTGAAGACTCTTCCTTTCTTAAAATCTCCCCATGTAGAAAAGCTAATCAATTCTTTCCTTCTCTTGGATTAAGGTAATGAATGATTGCAAGAAATCCCAGTCGCTTAAAGGCATGTCTTTCCACCCCTTAGCCACCATCAATCTTCTACCATCTCTCCCTATCTGATCAACCTCCTTGAGGTGCGGACAGACCTGAACACAATATTCTGGGAGTGTCAGCAGTAGGGTCAGACCCAGATTTAGCACAGCCTCCCTGAAGTTCTCCTATGGATGTACACAAAGATTGCCGACACAGGCAACACCACAGCTTTGTCCTACAAGCTCACATTCCCCTGGTGTCAACTCAGGGGTGGAGCACTAGCCCTCTCTCCTCCTCTCCACTGACTTCAGAGGGAGCCTAGAACAACTAGTTTAGAGTAGGACACCAAGTTGTAAATGGCTGAAGTTGGGCAAGATCAATTCCCATCCCTCACACATGCCAAACTGAGTTATTCTAATTTCTTAACCAAAACACTGTCACCAAGTCCAATGCCTTGTAGAAGCCATAAATACCAAACCTGCAATCATTAAAAATACTTAATAGATATCAGGTTAGCTTGACAGGATCTATTTTCTATAAGCTTGTGTTGATTGGCATTAATTATATTTCTCTTAATCCTTTATCAGCTGTCCCATTCCTTATACTCCCAGATCGATATTAGAATGACAAGACTCAAAACCTCACACCTTTGAGGCACAGATCTTGCACACTTTTCCAAAGCAATGAACCAGATTTCCAAAGCTGACTGCCAGCAGCACACTGGCATAACAGAGCTCTTAATCTCCTCTCTCCACCTCCCAATTACAACACCAAAAAAAGATCTGTAGCTTAATTTGTCACTCCCAAAGAAACAGCAGAATAAACAGATCGGTTACAAAAGATCCCCTTTAGAGGAAAGAGAAGAAAGCAAGCAAAGACAGAAGAGGAAGTGTGGGAGGTGAGCAGGTTACAGTCAATCAAACTTTTGATTCCATGAGAATAATTAGAAAAAGAAGCAATTCCTTCACAGTGAGAATTTGTTCTCCTGATGTAAATTGTTGATTTTAGCACATATGACCATCACAGAATTCATTCAATTGTGTGAAGAGATCATGCTGTTAAAATTGAGCTGCTAGATTTAATTTAAGAATTAGGTTATATAAAAACATAGGGTTTAAGCTCTTTACATATGGTGCTGAGAAACTTTCATCAGTGGGTAGCCTGAGAGCTAACCTTCCCCAAGAAGAGTCAGCACTGCTTGCAATCATCCAGATGCCTATATATAAGATAAGTGGAGGGAAAGCATTTTCCTGGAGGATTCACATTTTTCTGGCAATCACGTATTTTCAGTTGCATGCTTGGTGGGTGGCGCATCAGTGCTACCTCCAGCACCTCCCAACTAGCAAGCCTTCTCAATAAGCTTGGTGGACAGTCTCCACACAACTACTCAGAATGAGGCATTACAGAAAGTCATTTCACATTATGAAGTTACTACCATCTTCATGACGCTTTGACCACATCTGCAGACATGAATACTCCAGGTGAAGAACTGCAGTGCTCCCCTTGGCACACTTGTTACAGCTCTGACTAAAACATCTACAAGTTCAGCAGCTACACAGATAGCAGAGAGCTTGCTTACGTCTTACAAACCAGCGCAGCCAGGAAGGTATTCATTTTTAAAAAGTCAGATAGCACCCATGGAGAAGACCACTGTTATTTGTCTCACAGCCCCAGGCAGTGTCCTGCAGCCTGTCATTAAAGGCTTTGACCCATTTCCTGACATAGAGAATATGCTGATGACAGAGTATGTACAATGATCATGCTCCAGCACCAGGGATGCTGCAGTTTACTTCCACAGTTTTCTCCTCATGGCCTAACAGTGATGTTCGGATTAATACAAAAGCCTTCTCCACAGCTCCAGCTCTCTGATGATGTACTTTCCAGGTGCAAGCTCTCCATCTCATCCAACACCTCCATGCAAATTCTCCTCACTCAGTGTCCTCTCTTATGGTCCTCATTTGTCATATGCATAATTCAGAGACTCTTGAAACACCAGCTGCCTTCATGTGATTAGTCCAGACAACTGCTTGGTCCTAGACCACTTCCACAAGCTACACAACCCAAACACCATGCTACAGGTACACACTGTTGAGGAAAAGGTCTATCAAAACGGCTTGGCTGTGCTGCATGGCTTCTCCAACGACTCAGCAGAGATGTACAAGGCCCGTGCAAAATAATGACATTTTCTAACAGTCCAGGACAAATCAACTGAAGATGTCCATGCTCCAAAGAACTTCAAATATGTTGGTGTCTCATGATCCATCAAATGGGGAAACCAAGTTATCAGTATAAAAGAAAATGCTTACTGTCACATGTTTAACCAATTCTTCCCTCCTTTGCATCAAATCCCACTGGGTCTGTCATCACAGTAGTTACTGATTTCTGACTACATTACTGGAATTCACATGGAAATGTGGGCATGACCTAACACTCAATGGGAGAAAGTCAATTTATCTTTGGATTCTCATGCATGGAGGTTACAGTCTGGCATTAGGCCCTCGCTGAGGTACAGGTAGTGGGAGCATCCCCTCACCTTCAGAAAAAAGCAGTCTTGTTCCAATTCCCAGAACTGTGGCTGAAAAAAAAATGGCCATTTTAATCAAGATGTCAGGGACAGTGCAGGATCTCAATCTATACGGATCTCTGTTCAGCACTTAACACGCAACTCACCTGTTTCTTTGGACTCTTTCTCCTAAACTACAATAGACAGCTTCAGAATTAATCTTTGTGATCGCAAGGGTAACTTCTCACCACGAGAATAGCATGGCCATAGGTTAATAATGAGGGTCTTGATCAAATGCACATTCAGTCCAAATCATTTGCTAAAAAGTTATCCTCCTATGGGCTATATAAATACATAATACATCTACATTAACCTGTGTGACACTGAAGCAGCCTTTCCAGCAATCTGGCCTACTTTATCTCCAAAGTAGGCTCTTATACCTCATTTGAGTGAGTGAGCACACATTTTAAATAATGATGAGAGACTCCAATTTTCACATTTTCATGGATGCAGTGTCAAATTTATTTGTAATAGGATCATCTATTATCTGTCAGTACTGAGCAAACTAGGTGAGAAAATAATGGTTAGTAGTACATTATCTAGAATACCGATGAAAATTAGCACAAGGTAAATGGAGTTGTTTAAAACAAAAATGTTACTTGTTGATTGCTTAATGCAGCCTGCTTGATTTAAGTTATTTCTAATATGAGATCAGACCTTGTTGGGGGTTTTTTGTTCAAAAAAGTTACTTTCCTCCACCCATTCAATTTTAAACATGGAATATTTAATCCACTGAAGCACTCTGGTTACAGTAGATCTGTTTACAGCAAAACTTACCCTAGTGCCAGAGAGAAAGAAGAAGAAATGGTGTTACCAACTCATGAGAGAGGCAATGAAGCTGGGAGTTTCACCCATTTGGTCCTGACTTTATGGCTTCTACGTGGACAGATATGCTACCCTTTATCCAGATGCCCCACAGGTTACAGAAAGAGCTGGAAGGCTGGCCTATCTCCTTGTTCATTTTCTCATCTCCAGCCTATAAACCAAGGTGAACAAAAACCAGTTAAGACTTACTGCCCCAAGGTTTTCCTACCTTCTAAAGCAAAGAAGCTTTTCCTTCTTGGGGGGGGGGGGGGGGGGGGGGGGGGGGAAGGGAAATCAGCATATATTTGTGTGTACATCTGGGGCTTAGCAATACAACCAGATTATGGACCACTACGGTGCTCAATATAGCAGCAGCCTCTTCTGAAACTAGATGAAAGAAATACCTGGTGGTAAGGGTGTCACCTCTCCGTAACTCACATGGTCTCTTATCCCTTCTTCACTTCCCCAAACTGTATTCAGGTGTTTCAGATCACTTCTGTGGCAAGAGAACACATTAACCACTCTCACTTCTTGTCAAGCCTGTTTTGATCCCACAGCACAAGGCTTCAGCAGCAGATGCCTTCAGTGCTGAAAGAAGTGCTGGAAAAACTGCTGTGTGCCAACACGGACTGAGGAACTGAGATTTGCTGCACCAGATCCACCCAAAGCTTGTGTTGGCCAATGGAAAGAGGATGAGGAATCAACACTGAGGGGGAGGACAGGTCTTCTGCTGAAGTTACACACTATGACAGTGGAAACAGTATCTGAATACACCCACATGGTCTCTTCTTTGGTTTGCTCACAACATTTTCAAGGGTGGGGAGAAAAAAGTAACCAAAAAGAACTAAATAGCAAACAGAAATATCATCCTTTGAAGTAGATATGAAATTTTAATGGAATTTTGTTTGTCAGGCCCATTAAAATGATCCTTTGATTTATGAAAGAAATACTTTTATTTTTAGTGTCTATAAATGAAATAGTTTTAGATGTCCACTAAATGGAAATACTCTTACAGTGAGTAAAATGTTTTTTTCCCTTAAGAAAGCATAATGAAATTCATACTAAGATGTATTAATATAAATATTTCTCAGTTATATGGGATTAAAATGTAATAATTTCAAATTTAATTTAAAAAACAAAGTATTAAAGCTTAGGTTTAATGTAAGGACTTGAAAAGACTAAGGTTTAAAGAACATGTTAAATTATATCAGTGAATTCTCTTCAAGATATGAGTAAAAGGATAACAACTTGAAATTATACAAAAAAATATCCATGGAAGATCTCCTTATCATCTGATGCCAATTCATGCATGTTTGTGTATTTAAACGCTGTAAAGCTCAAGTATATAGCTATATTATTACTTTTATAACTGCTTAAGTGCTACTATTTTTACCTTTTCCTTCTGTAACCTTTCCCAAGAAGCCAGATTTTTCAGCCTTGGCTGTCCAGAATTACATTTTTTCTTTGTTTCAACATAGCCAGCAGTTACTCAGAAAGTATTTTCTTTACTGGGACCAATTCACTGAAAATAAGACCAAGAAAAGTTAATTTCTCAGTCACAGGCTGGAAAAAGAGAATCAAGTGGGAAAGAAAGATATTATAGCCTAATATTATAGTCTTATAGGCATGGGCCCATATAATAACCAGTTTCGGTCCCTAGAAGTACATGCAAGCATTTTTGGAAAAATCTCATTACAGCGCCTAAGTGCCTGGACACCAGAAGTCTGCATCTACGTAATCCTCTTTGAAATCAATAAAACTGAAAAACTCTAAAGCCTAGATACACACAGGTTATGGGGTAGGTTGTGCCCAAAGGAGGACATTAGTATCCAACACACGATTCTGGCAAGCTTTATGAGCTTACATCCCTGGTATTAATGATTTAAAGGTCACTTCTGTGCAGGTTTTTCTCTACTTGGCCTGAAAGCTTTCACGACTGTTGTTTTTCATATGTACTAGAACTGTGCTAGTCAGAGCAGCGAGGTTGCAATCTGGCTCTGCAATCCAGAAACTAAATGATGCAGCGCGTAAACACTGCTAAGGATCCACCTTACTTTGCTCTGCGTAAAACATCAAAAACCCTCATAAAAAGAGGCAGCATAAGATACTGCCTATAGGCAGGACACATACAAGAAACGAGGGAGCACTACAATTCTCATCCCTCCCAGGTGTATCCCAGAAGCAGGGACCAGACCCTGGCCTGCGGTCCGATGCCGTAACCATCAGGTCCTGTGAGTCATAACCATCAGTTCTGCCTTGTTCTGCGTCTCTCCCATCTCTACTCAAAACGAGGAGCTTCAGGAGCTTCACTGATTGTAGGTGTTCAGGAAAATATATGTTCAGGAAAATACTCAAAGTATGGCTTGCCATGAATTAATTAATCTGTTAAAAATTTAATAAAACTATAATATTTATTACTTAACAAAGACTATAAAGCTTTAAAACCTAATAGTGTGCAAAGAGAAGAGTATATTATTATGACTAGCAAAGAGTGGTATAAATTTAAGGTATTTAGTTGCAAGTCATAACATTTCAATTATTACTAACTGAAGAATACTATGGGAATAAGTTATATGCAATACAGAACAAAAATAAATCAATTACTTAAATGAGTATTCCTTGTTTTAAATCCTAAATTATTTAAATCCTACAGACTGCAATCATTTTGATTTAGAGCATTTCACCCTGACGTACACTTGGAGTAAAAATGGAAACATGTAGTAAATCACCTCCAAAATAAGTGGGTATATCAGGAGAGAGCGAGAACGGAGCTGTGCTAGAGATGAAAAACACTTTAAGAAACCATCAAGGCAAAGAAGAAAGTGTTCGACAGGATGTCAATGAGAAGCAGCTTCATGCTAAGAGGTACAGGAACACCTTAATCAGCGGAGCAAGGGCAGGAGGGAGAGACGCCTCTGGATGATCTAGCACTGGAGCACAAACGGCCTGTGTCGAATTCTTGGGGTTCATCACCCTCCTAACGACAAGTCCGAGAGGAACAAAATGTGCTTTTGCTCAGTGCACACCACAACTGACAGGTGAAAAGAGGTATGCAGCTTTATTTTGAAGGTTTACATGAATGCTTAATGGGCCGGAAAAAAACCCATTCGTGGAGTTTTGCATTATTCAGTAATTTCTCTAATTATAAAGTGACTTCAAGCACTGCTATTGTTGCAGACAGTCCTTTCCTATTAGGGCCCATTGTTTAAGCAGCTGTGCGTGAGCACCGAGAACCCCCGCACACCAAAGCGAGCATCTCCTAAGTGTCACTTCTACCCAACCATCGTTCCTCCAGCAGGTAATACGCACATTATCTATGCTGACCTCTCCTTAATTTATAATACCTCTATGTCATAAACCAATTATCAGCATTTGACACGAGCAGCACTTGCTAGTTTGAAAAGCAATTAAAATTTAGGACCTGTCTCTTGCAACAAAAAGAGCATTCACAGAAGTAGCACTAGAGAAAAGTTGCGGCACGCAAGCCATCAGTCCAATTCTGCCTCTATCAATCACGCTAGGTCTCGCCGAATGGCGACGCACAGGCAAGCAAACAGCAATGTTTACGAGGTGCAGCTGGTGGTACTTACGTTAACAGCAAAAGCAGCATCAGTTAAATTAACATTCTTCATTCTTTCATTGCTCATTATGGTTTGACAGACATACCCGCAGTCCACATAAATGACTTAGAGCAAGAGAGCTGTCTAGCATCCTGCCATGAAACAAGACCACCTAATGGGAGCAGCCACTGTAATTAAAACTCTGGAAACCAAGATTTATACCAGTTTAAGGATGCAGTGGTGGGTATTATGACCTACTTTAAGTTTATTAAAGGACTCGTGAAAGCCCATGCCATTGCTCTAGTGAAAAGTAAGAACCTACCATTTGTGGTAGTTGTCTGATAAAAGGGACTCAAGCGTTCTTTTGATGTAGGAATCGTTTGTGTTGTTTCAGGTCTGGAGATGCAGGGGGGAAGGAAAGAAAAAGATATTACTTAAGTATTAACTAATCAGCTTCCCCAGGAGAACACTCTCCCTAAGTCTTATTCGTTCAAGTCCACGAGATTTTCTTTGATGGGGAATTGCAGCAACTGGTTCTGCTTAAAAATTTACAGCCACATTTAATCTCTTGGATCAAGAAAAGTTAATTTCATCAATTCAAGGCTGTATTTCATGGAACTGTAAGTGTCAGAGATGAATACAGTACCAAAATGGGGGTGAAAACCCACAAGTATTTTATAAAAGCATCTCCAAAGCCCCAGAATTAGACTTGACCAGATAAGAGAATCTGTTCAGACTGGAACTCAAGTGCGTTAAGGAGGTATTAACATCAGAAAACGTATGTTTGAAAAAAATAAAAATCACATGGACCTGTAGTTATACACCACCTTTAAAACACTGTGCAAATAAGTCTTAATACTCTTACTTATTAAGCACAGATTAGATCATGAGAGACGATTCAGTGTTTGCTGCAGAAGGTGGGAACCACCGAGGAATATGCCACACGGCAGCGCAGTGCCCCCGCTCCCTGCCAGGCACGCGGCACCACGAGGCATGCCAGCACGCCAGCAGCCGCGCTCGCTGAAGAAGGGACGCCAGGCAGGCAGGAGTCCAGTGTAAGCCTGGGAGAGGAACCAGTCTTAAAATCTGGCTCTCTGAGGGGAGGTAAACCCCTCACTTGAGCTCCCCAGGCGCCATCTCCCTATCGGTGTTTGCTCTTTGTTTCATCTCCCTTCCCTCTGCTAAGAGCAATAAAAAGGGAGAACTTTTTTTAACCTCTTCCCCTTAAGCAGTTCAAAAGCATCATTCCCCTTCCCTTCAATGGCTCAGTGGTTGAAGCACTTGCCTTCAATACAGACATCTGTAGTTCAATCCCCTTCGCTGTCTGAGATCTGAAGTCCCACCTTCAGCCCGCAGGAGGCAGCTATAACCACCAGGCTACCAAGGTATAGTTTGGGACGTGAGCATGCGTGTAGGACCCTTTCCCCCTCTCCCAGCAGGGTGGATCTCCTGCTCCCTGCTGCGGCACAGGAGGAAGGTGAGCCTGCTCCCCGCCATTACGCTCCCACGCAGGGCAGAAACGGCTCTGCCATCTCATACCATGTATTTGTATGTACGTACATATGCTTGTGAGCTTCAGGGATCCAAAAAACCTAAAGAGAACATCAAAAAGGCTCTTCACCTTAAATATATTTACCAGTAAATAGCATTTAGCAGGTCAGTGCCAATTCTCTGGCACAGAATAGCTCCCACCTATATGCCCAAACTCCCCTCCAGAGATGTACTACCGTCCATCCTGCCTCCAGAGACATGCCCACACCTCGGCACGGTTCAGGGAAAGCCCACAGGCAAAACCCTGCGCAGAAGCATACAAAGATCACCCAAATGCACAATTACACTCAAGCCTGTGCCCTGGCCCTATTTAGTTTACCAATACAGATGTAGCCATGCAGAATCAAGCTAAAATTAAAATTACAGCATTCAAAGCAACCTCAGGTATACAGAGCCTGAAGTGAGTCTGAAGTGGCAAACATCCGTATGGCCTAACACACAGCCAAGACTTCAGCCCATGCTGCTTTAACTGGCAACTTAATGCAACCTGTACTGGGGAAGGAACAAAATCCCTCAAATCCAAAACCCCACATTTGTTGTGGTCAGCTGCTGTATTTCCTGTGAAACATTCCCACTTCTTGCAAGATGTGCGAGTTCAGGAAGCGAGTTAATTAACTAAGGCATATCTACATTTAGGAGCTCTTCTGTGAAGACCCCATTGCTCTCACCCGCTGCCCTGGCAGCCTGGGGGCTTGCTGCTCCTCACCCAGAAGACTGTTTTACAACCACCAGCTTCCCGACACAGAGAGCTGAGCAAAAGTCACCTTGGGAACTAGCTAGCATCAATCTTGTTTTCTTCCTTGGTATCTCCAAATAGCTGGGCAAAGGCTCTGTTTGCCCTGAGGGACCATACGCAGCATCTCCCTAGCACCCCTGCCCAGGGACCGCACTCCCAACATGCCAGGGTGACAGCCTCTTATGCTCAGACAGGACTCCCGGCCAACCTCTACATGAAACAAACAGGCAAATTAATTCACCAAGAAAAGCTTTTTTTTTTTCCCAGCAAGTTTAGCAGGTGCTAGGAAGTCTCTTGCAATATTCACCCAAGGGCTGCAAACAAAAACATATCCAGAGTTCCTTGCTCCCACTCCCGTCACCGAAATCCCAACATCATCAAGGGCTCTGCTGCATGGGGGTATAGTTTTGCTTGTCCCACAATGAAATTACAGGAATATCTATAGAGGAATGCCATTTAGGACACACACGGCTGAAGGAATGGCTGGAAAATACTTAAGTTTGTGTTAGTTTTGCTGTATAGTTCATCCATAATTTAATAAAAGGTAATTGTTAGAAGGATGTTGCCTGTCACAGAAATATAAAGAAACAATGCTCTCCTTTGTTTTATTATTTTGTTTGTTTGTTTTTTCCTCGAAGAGACAGTTAAGAACAACTTAACCTGAACAACTGAGATAGTACAACTCCTCTTGTATATTCTTCAGCCAGAACAGATACACTCCGCTTCCTAAAAAACATGTTTACTCAGAACAGTGCTGGAACATGGAGATGCTACTTATTGTTGACGGGAAGACTAAGCACAGAGTCAGGTATGTAAACACTGGAGATTTAAGTTTTCTGCAGATGACGTTGAAATTTCAGGGGTCATGTGCCAGAAAACCACTCCGTTTTTTTTGTCCTCCCTACATCAGTTTGTGATATGAGTCCCGTCTAAAACTCTGCCTTGCTGGCATCTTAGAAGCTCATGGAAACACTACCACAGACAAGAATCGCATATAAAGTCAATATGGTTTCTATTAGTAAAATTAAGATAGTCCAAACTGAGTGGTGGGGTGGGTGGTAGGGAACAAGCAGAACACATGCCGACTTGTTAAATCACCTCATTGTTTCTAGTGCCATAGGACCTGATCCAAAGTTCAAAAACATAAACCACTCTTTTCATTGATTGTAAGGAATGTTGGATTCAGCTTAAACAGTCCTTTTTTGTCTGCAGAAGAGCTGCTGGGAAGGACCTCAGTAACTGCTTCATGGATATTCACATAGTTGATTTAATAACTCAAGTTCTAATCAAGCAGTTAACTGATTAAGGCTACAAAGTTTGCTTGATGGAGGATCTTTATTTCTCACAAAAAATCCTCAGATCTCCAGTGGCAACTGAGCTTCTGCCTTCCATTCATTATGACTGTAAATCATTACTGGTTAACAGGGGTAAAAATCTCTGCATTTAAAACTTCTCCAGGTTACTTAAGTTAGTGAAATGCAAGCCCAACAAAACACATTACAGCTTCTCACAGAGCCGAAGTACTAGGTATGTAAGTACAGAACATGAATCAGCTATTCAGATTGAACCCTTATAACCTAAGAGACAAAGCTTACGTGAAAAGCAGCACACAATGCTTTTTTTTTTAAACCAGGTGCAAGCTTGTGAAAACACATTATCTTGTTGCTAATAGCGATCACCAACTGGGAGTTGATAAAAGGACAACTAGGCTTAGCCTACTTCAGAAAGGGACTCATTAAAAAACAGGACAAGAAAAGAAAAAAACACGCTCAAACAACAAGAGATTACCCTTTGCAGTACAGTCTCCACCTGGGATTACATGCGGTAGCAGTAATACGTAACACTGTCCAAGATCCCAAGGAAAGCTGGAGATGCACACCTGCACATTTTTTCACTGTAATTCCATGTCACATAAATGAAGATGACATCCAAATAATACTCATGTTGCATTCAGAAGACATGCTTAATTTATTTCTTTTTTATATATATAGTTATACGTGTATCGTTTAATACATAGTTACAGGCATAGGCGGAAGGCCAAGAACCCTACACATGATAGCAGACTGAAGATCACAAGTCAGCATGCCATACTACACGAAAACAAGCCAAGCATCATTTTGGACTTTCTGTACAGGCAAATTTTACTACTGGAATAGAAAGGGGTACTTCCCTACCATGCACACAAAGCCAGGCCTAAAAAAATAAAAATGAAGTAGAATAATTCTATCATCATTGCAACTCTCAGAAGTTTTGTGTAAAACAACTTTTGTGTAAGAGGACTTTACCTTTTGTGTAAAAGGACTGAGCACAACTAGGAATGCTAAAGCATCCATCTCATTAACTAGAGAAAGATATCAGTTTAAGTTGAATATCATCTGAGCCAGTCGTCTCTTCCTCAGGATCTGCATATTGACACAGCAGAAGAGAGTTGAGAACACCATGGGAACCTTGAGAGCTACACCAAGAGTTGCAACTTTCTCCAGTATAGGCTAAGCCAAGACAGGCAGGTCTAGAAGAGTAAGGATCATGGGAATAGCAAGTCATTTGCTGTGCTACAGACCCACTGGCTTCCCAGTTACCCTCAGCAGTGAACAGCAGACTTGACAAACAGAGGTACCCAAGTAGGGTGGTTAAATCAATAAGCCAAACAAGGCTGCTACTACAACAAATTGTACACTAAAAGAATGTCTCAAAAATTGAGCCTTTAGCAAAATTATCTGGATACCGAGGCTCTGACAAGCCAGCTCAGCGCATGGATGTATCAGGAGCAGCTGAAGACAGCTAGTACGCTCTGTCGCTTGTAATCATTACCTGCCAAGTAATGGTTTCACCTCTACTGCACTTGGCGACCTCTCCTTGCCTGGGTTAGCCAAATCCCCTTCCATGACTTCTCAGGCTAGGCTGGCTGACAAAACTGGATACTGGAGTGCTCCCATCTCCCCTTTTACCAGCAGCACAGCACCACGCAGCTGGGGAAGGCATGGAGGAGTGGCAGTAACATATTCCAAACGCAACAGCAATTTCCAAAATGAATGTTTCTCTACCGGCTACAATTATAGCTCTCCGGGATACTAGAAATCAAGAAGGTCAAAAGCCATACAAG
The DNA here is from genome assembly GCF_965183815.1 of Platalea leucorodia. Taxonomy (NCBI): domain Eukaryota; kingdom Metazoa; phylum Chordata; class Aves; order Pelecaniformes; family Threskiornithidae; genus Platalea; species Platalea leucorodia. The sequence continues at coordinate 119,570,902 of NC_138825.1, read as the reverse complement.
TAACAGAGAGAACAGATGAGTGTGCTCTCAAAATCCACAGCTTATGTCAATGTTGAGGAGTGGGTTAAAAGATATAACTAAATATAAGAATTCATCATAGACATGATGAACCAAGATGGGAAAGTGGTTCTCCCTCCCCACAGAAAGAACATTAAATTAGGATTTCTAATGCTGAAGAACTGCTGAAGGACTGGGAACCAATTAACAGCCAGTTTCTGCAAGCTGCATTTCAAATGTGATATAAGAAAATAACAATTATAGGATATTGCATACCAACAGACAACTGTGCTGCTGAGCTCGCAGCTTACTACAAACTGTGACAGTGTCCTCAGCCATGACATCTGCTTACACTAGAGAATCCCAACAACCAGAGAGAAGAATGAAATTGGTAAGTGTGCTTGGAAATAAATAAATAAACAAAAATAATAATAAAAAGAGTCAGGATGGCAGAAGACTGACAGAATCGCTCTGGGGTTACTTGTTGGTAGAATATTCATTCCCCTAGTAAGATATCTATCCATAGATCAGATTAAAAACCTGTCTACTGGAATGAAAACGTAGCTCAACTTATCCAGGATATTAAAGTGTGTAGTGCAGCTGACATCTGATCTGATCACTTTCCATGCAAAGCAAGAACAAAAAAACAAACTTTACAAAGGCAGAACAAAAAGTACCAAGAAAAATCCGCGTTGGAGGACTAAACACGATTACAGTGGCAATTTCAGATCAATATCAATAAAAGATTTTATGGACTGTAAGATGCATATCCAACACAATTCAAAATTGACATGTTATAGCCTATACACCGACCGTGTCTCACAATGGAAGGTAATTTTGGAGATGCAGAAATCAGAGGTAGGGGATATTCTCTGTAGGAAAGATGATACGACACATTTAACTTCTCACACACAGCTTCACAGAAATAAGCAGCTGACATTAGGAATAAAATGAAAAGGAAAAAACAGTCTGAAAGTAAGAGCTACACAGTTAATGATACTAAACTGGTAGTTTTTGAAAGAAGCTAACATAAAACGCCTTCTAAGTTCAGGGGCCTGACCCAGAAAGCTGCTATCACCTACAGACAAAGTAAAAACCTGCACCAAAAGAGTGTAATGGGAGGAGATCCACAAACTTTGGAGAGGTGCTAAGCAGGCCAACTCTATTTAAAAACACTGGCTTTAACAGAGAAATTAAACAGTCATGGCTAAGCTGCTTAACATTTCACACGACAGACAACGGCATGAAAGATACAATAACAGCAGCTTAGGGGAAAGCTGCCAGTGAAAATCAACTCAGAGAAAATGTTGAAACACTGGGATAAAGAGATGACTGATAAAAAAAATCCCCAAATTCTTCCAGACCTGGAAAAGCACACAGAGGAAAAACAGGAAAATGAAATTATACTCAAAGTATCAGATAAAGATGACTTAAAGAGACATTATGCTCCTTCCTACAGTAAACAGGAATTTTCCTCCAGCATCACCTTTCCAATGGAAAAAGGAAGCAGCAAACAAACCTGTAGTTAACCCACAGTCTTCCAGCTCAAAATCTAACAATAGCATAGGAAATAGAAAATGCTCTCCCAGCCTCTTTTCCTTAACCACAGGGCAAGGATCAAGCCCTGCGATGCCCTCACAGAAACCTTAAGTGTTGTAACATGGAACAAAAGTAAAACATCACCATCCGCATGTATCCTGCAAAGTTAAATGGTCTTAATGGTTCCCAGTGCCAAAACAAACCAAACAAAACAGACAAAAAAACCCACCACACAACAAATCCAACACCACCTTCTCCCACCAGAAGGGCACCATTACCACACGCCTCACTCCATGAAGAATTACCCACTCCTGCAATCAGTAATACATTTAGTGAGACACTGGAACAGGCTGTCCAGAGAAGCTGTGGATGACTCCTCCTTGGAAGTATTCAAGGTCAAGCTGGACAGGGCTTTGAACAACCTGGTCTAGTGGAAGATGTCCCTGCCATGGCATGGGGGGTTGGACTGGATGATCTTGGAAGGTCCCTTCCAACCTGAACCATTCTGTGATTCTGATTAGAAGAATGCAGTTTGCTGATAAACCTATCTTCTCCAAGTAGTAACTCAGACAATGTACAGGTAAGGACTGAAGTATGCAGGGAAGGGGATCCCATCCAGCATTAAGTATTAACTTAATTTTTCTTTTAACTTGTATTTTGAATACTTTTTTTTTTTTTAATATTAACTGGCTGTAAAAGCCAAGGCTCAACAGTCCCAAGTCAAACATTTTGTAAGAAGGGAGAAGAAAACAAAGACACAAACAATTCACCCAACTTGTCAAGAAGAAAAACCCTTGGAGCACAGACAGGACACATGCTGGCGTGATATGGTCACTAGAGGAGGGGTAAGGGAGATGACTTCAAACTTATTCCCAGCTTACTGTCCAGCAACAAAAACAAAATCTGGAACTGCAGCTGGACATTTGACCTTCAAAACAAGTCCTCTGGGAAGGACCAAGTATTAAAATAAGTGAAGTCAATGAATAAATAAGAATCATCAAAATTGAGGTTTCCCAGGAAAAGATTAAAATATTTCAAAATCTGTCATACTGATGAAGCCAAAACATCTGCCAACATCTACATGGGTAGTTAAGCCACTGGAGAAAAATGCAGAAAAGGCTGAAAAAGATAATCCCATGGTACTTGAGAAGTGACCATTATTTGGCAAGTAAGTGAGACTAGATCACATCAAATACTGCTGGCCCTGATGGCATAGGAAAGAAGCAGGCTTAGATAACCCAGAAAGTATGGCATTAGATTCACATCAGAAAGATGTATCTGGAGCTTCAGGTATGTGGTAGGTCTCTGTTCCCTTCTCCATGCATTTAATTTGCTCATTTAGGGGGAAGATTGCCTTCAGGAGCTTAAGCAGTGTCCCGGTCAGCTAGGTCCACAAACTTGGTTGCAGTTGCAGATTGCCCTTCTGATATACATCAAAATATTAGCCCTCTGCAAAAAAACAAAAGCAGTAGACTCCAGTATCCAATAGCTCACATTCACACTGGAGGAGAAACTAAGAGCCCAGACTTTTTAGACTAACTTATTTTAAGCTGTCAACAAGAGGGAAAACATAAAGGGCATTCCTTTGCTTCCAGAAATTTCAGTTCATAATTAGTGAGCAGATACCCAATCAAATTTCACAACTTTCTTCTACGGTTTGATGCAACCCTTGGCATTTCCAAGGGTTGTTCAACTTCTTACTAGGACATCTGTGTCAAAACATAATTTTGTTTTCATATTAATGTGAGAATGTGTTTCTTTTTAAAAACATCCCAGGCCATTTCTTAAGCGGAAGACGCTGAGATCAGATAACATCTCTCATCACTGAGCTATACCAAGTGGTGAATGAGAAGGGCAGATTGCTCAGCGAAATTAGAGTGATATGTTAGAAAAAAGTCAGTTGCAAGGAAGTGTGAGCTCTAGTACCTTTCAGGTATTGGTTACACATTCTTTTTTTAGGATAAGAGACCAACAGCAAAACACTTTCTTTTCTGCTTTAACCCACATCAAATCCTTCCCCTTTTTCCCCTCCATTCTGCCTGCACCATAGTTACAAACTGGAAAACTGGAGCTGAACTGCAGGTAGGTGCATCCTGCACCCGCACAGAGCCCGGCAGCTGATGCGCTGCTCGACGTTCCTCAGTTGTTATTCAGTAGCATCAGTGACAGGACTCCATTTCCATCCAATAATTATTTGTTACAGTTGAAAATAATTTTCAAAAACGACAGGTAAAGAGCAGACCCAGGTGTTGTCTGATAAAATGATTACTTATAAAAATGGATCAAAAGTTGAAAAAATAGTTATCTGTGACAATACAGTGGCCCATTTCTACAATTTATATAAGCCTGTCCAAAGATTTCCCACTGAATATCTCATTAAATCTAGGCTCAAAAGCTAGAATTGAGTGCATTTATATATTTCAGCTGCTGAATGCTGTCAGGATCCGAAGATAAACTACTTCTTCCAGACAATTTAGATTTTATAATATTTGTTGGCTTCACTAAAGATGAAAGATTGTTGTTGTTTTAAATCATTGCTTTGTACAATCTGGTTTGCATACATTGAACAGAGAACCATTTACAATCCCATCAGCGTTTGGAGTGCAGCAACAGAAAGGTAAGCCACGACTGGGTACTCACCCTGTGACACCACAGCTCGATTTTCACACAGTCTTGTTTTTCCTGCATTCTTTTCCCAATTAGATCATTTGGGGGCAGGGAGGATTTTGTTTTAGAGTTCCTCACCCATCTGCCTTACTGAGAGTACGCTTCAACCCATTCATCTCTCAGTCCCATAAGCTCTTTACAGCACTCCTAGCAGCTACCAAAAAACAAAAACATATATACACACAGAGCTCAGCATCTTCTCCTACAAAACACGACTGCAGTTTAAAAGCAACCCATAAACAAATCACTTGGACATATTTTAATAGCAAGTGACAGGCACACTTAATCACTTTTCAAAGGACTTCAAGTCTGCTTCATGTACTCCATGTGCCCAATCCACCTCCCAACTACAGAGGTTGTCCAGGGCGCTCCGTGCTGAACCACAGGTGCCTGCAAACAGGCAAGATGAAGACAAGGCACAGGGTACCCAACCTTTTTGTTTCTGCCCCTCTGAAGGAAGAAGAGTGGTGAGAATGTAGACTTAATACTGTCTCAGTGACCCCTCTGTAATGACACTAGTGTGAAATGATGATAATATGAAAAGAAAGGGGAAGAAAACCTCTCTGCTTCCCACCTCTCACATTACATTTCTCCAAACGGCGATCATCCACAGGGAAACACCACTTCGCAAGCACTCCATCCTTACTTCTATCTGTTGCCTACAACTGCCAGAGACAAATCAAAGTGTCAAAACACAGGACACAGAAGACTACATCTTCACTCTATTTATGAGTGGCCTGAAAGCTGGGCTGGTGGCCAAATTCCCTGCAACTGTCCACTTTTCCTCAGAAGCATGCTTAGGGCTGGATTCAGGCAAAACTGCTCAAGGAAAACCTCTTGTGCACTCATCCTTTCAGGGACACCTGCATTACATTCTCTGTCCAGCCAGCTGCAAGGCTGCAGCACACTGCCTGGGTCTGCTCCTCACCGGTGGCCTCAGATGTCCAGGAGCTCATGTAGCCCCCTTGTCTGGGGACGATCATAGAATTGTTAAGGTTGGAAAAGACCCTTAAGATCATCAAGTCCAACTGTTAACCCAGCACTATGAAGTCCACCACTAAACCATATCCCTAAGCACCACATCTACCCGTCTTTTAAATACCTCCAGGGATGGGGACTCAACCACTGCCCTGGGCAGCCTGTTCCAGTGCCTGACTACCCTTTCGGTGAAGACGTTTTTCCTAATATCCAACCTAAACCACTCCTGGCACAACTTGAGGCCATTTCCTCTCGTCCTATCGCTTGCTACCTGGGAGAAGAGACCGACCCCCACCTCGCTACAGCCTCCTTTCAGGTAGTTGTAGAGAGCAATAAGGTCTCCCCTCAGCCTCCTCTTCTCCAGGCTAAACAACCCCAACTCCCTCGGCCGCTCCTCCTAAGACTCATGCTCCAGACCCTTCACCAGCTTCATTGCCCTTCTTTGGACATGCTCCAGCACCTCAATGTCCTTCTTGTAGTGAGAAGCCCAAATCTTGCAGTGAAGAGCCCAAAATGGGGCAACATAGCCATGCAAGTGCCTCTTCTGGCCTGACTTAGCCTTCCCTGAACTGGCATAGTCACAACACCTCGGAGAAGGTCTCTACAGGCCCTTGAAAAGAGATGCTAGCAGCTCCCGGTCGCTAATGAGCGGTTACCCATCAGCGAAAGTGTAATGTTCGATAGTTTGTGACAGAGAAGAGATTAATTTCTTAATTTGAGCAGGTGCCACTGCGGGACTCTCTGGACTCAACCAAACCCTCATCTAGGCCAGTTTTTAATGCTCTCTTTTGATACTGCACAATTTCAGTGTAAACAATAAAAAAAAAATCTACTTATTAATTCTTATCAATTTCTGTCAATCCATTCCCAGGCTTTCAAAAAAGTCTTTTCAGCTATAGGAAAAAATACTACATCCAGAAAGGTTTTTATGCCCACAGGTCTTGAATTTTTATTTATCCTTGCAGACCTCTCAGCATTACAACGTGGGTATGCCTCAATAGCATATGCAGCACTTCCCAGCCCTTGAGTCCCAAAGATTTTGGTCATCCACTGACGAGCTACAGAGCCTCTTCTGATTGACAATACAACTATTTTTCCTCTCTAGTTTATTCCATTTAAAAAAAAAAATATATATATTCCAGCTTTAATCTTCCCACATTTACTTTTCTTGGATGGTTACTTCTCCTCTTTCATCGAAAATCTTATTGGTTCATTCACACAGCCTAATGTGGCACTACACTGCATTTCATATAGTTTTAATTAATAGCTTAGCCGAGCTACTCAATGTTTAATATTGTGAGAGGTGACTATTTTCCTTCTTTCATAACTGTTGCTATGATATTTACAGTATATTTGAAGTAAGCCTCTAACAGCCTACTTCATATGACCTAAATATTATCCTTTCTCTATAAAATGCTAGGAACTCACTCACTGAAAATAGCTGGAGGAAAGAACAGTTTCCCCATTTCCAAAAAGGAAAAAAAATCCAGACATTAAATTACAAAGAGTCTGTCTTTAAAAGAGTTACCTTGAAATCTCTTTAAAAAATTAACCCATGATTCTCTTCAGTGTAATGCATTCATTTCAACTTGCACTTCTGGTGAGAAGTTGCTCTCTCCCCACCATGTATATCAACATAAATATACTTTAAATTACTATTATTTGAATCAGAATAAGATCAGTAGAAGGTTACCAGCCTTAAAATAATGCTCATCTAAAACACTGTTGAAGAATGATAGACCTTAAGAGCTCCAATGATCTTACTGCAATATACTTATGCATAAAAACCAATCCTAGACCAAAAAAAAAACCAAACATACACAGCAATCAACCAGGCTCACTGTACATTTATTACTTATGTTTCCACTCAGACTCCATGTCAGACAGATACAGGGTTCACAGATCCAGCAGGATCACTCTCAACAGCCACAACAACAAGAAACCTAACAGACAAACATCTGGACAAAGTTAATTACCAAATCAACACCAGGATTTGCAGGACTTCCCTGATGACCTTGCAGATGAGTAGGAGAGGTTGAATTGAGAAGTGGCAAACATCACCTGAGAGGAACAGCCTGCTATTCTTCTATGGGTATTTAGATTTTAGTTAGCAATCTGTGCTTACTATTTTCATGTTAAAATCATTTGGGAACAACCATAGCTCTATTGGCAACACGCAACTGGCACTGCCTGCTCTAAAAAGCCAGTCAAAGTTACCAAGATGGAAACAGGTGGAGAAAGAGAGGTAGATCCTACAAAAAGAAATGGCAACAAGCATTATGCAGAGGTGATGTATATCATTTCTTTATTCCTGTTTATTTTTGTCTCGCTGTTTCTGAGGCAAAGAAAAAGGGGGAAAAAAATGACACAGCAGGAGGGTGAGGAAAGGTCTGAAACCCATGGTGACAAATGAGAGCCAGCAAAGGACATTGTGTGAGGAGAAGACTAGAGAAAAGGACTCCAGAGCAGCATCCTCTCCCCTGCACACAGCCTCCAGGCAGCATGTCCACCTGCTCTGTCAGCCCGTGCTGGGACAGCCCACCCCCCCAATATTTTTCTATCCACAGCCTACACGCTTTTCTAGTGGGCAGTCAACCTCGTGTAGTTCTTGGCCCTCTCTTCTAAGACACAGTACTTTCACATGCTTTGGAAAAAAAAGGACATCACTGCAGCATCCTTGCAACAAGTGCTTCCCCTGGGACCTTCCTAGGTTAGGATTTAATGCCATGCAACCCTTCCCACAGTTTCCTGTGGAAGGGATTACAAATTTACCCATTTCACAGCTTCAAAGGCAAACATACAGACTGAAAAGCTAAATGAATTATTGGAGGCAACAGTGGATTAAGACTCATGAGCTAATGTCCCAGCTGCGTGCTCATTCCATTAAAATGCAGAGTCCTGTTTAATATTAAAACCAGCCTCAGCCAGAGATTTATGGTCAGCATCACCAGAGGTGGATTACGGAGTAAGACCACGCACTTATTCCCATTTAATTCCATTATTCCCCCCCATAGACTTTATGCTTGGGGGTTTCCATTTGTTGAAATAACATCGTAAGTCTATAGGAAGGGCAGCATATGTTACTTCAGTTCTGTAAGAAGCATTGGGTATCACTCAACTCATTACTAAGACTCCAGCTTTGTGTCCGACCCGCATCTTTGAAAGTTAGGTTAGGTTGCTTGCCAAACTGATATCCTAAGGTAGAAATACAAGAAGGCAGCACCTGTGCAGTGCAAGTCATGAAGAACCCTGCCTGATCACTCACTTTGGAGAGAGACAGCATCTCCTCCATATGCTTCCCAACAAGCAAACCCATCATTTTGTAAGTGGGTCTCACGCAGCCAGTTTTGCAAGGACTCTTGCCAGAGTCCCATTAAATTCATGTCAATCATACCACAATCCTGCAGTAGCTGTACACACGAGCTTCGCCACATCTCCAACAGCATTTTTCTACACAGAATGACTATAGAGACGACTACTCACACTTGTGAAAATTATTGCAAGTCCCCAGATGGTGGTATAATCAACAGGTTTTTAAAAAATCCTTTAACAGAATGGGAAGACTGTTAGAAATCCCATGTTCACAGCAACACAGTTAAGTTTTAGAAGATGTACAGGCCTCAAACAGTAACTCTTCCCTGCCTGAAGCTCTGATTAGAAATATTCCCTGCCACGTCTTCAGGTGGTCTTCTGCAACCTGTAGGATACCATTAGTGTAGGCTAAAGTTAAAAAATAAAACCAAGCATAAGTGCTACAACTGAATATTGGTAATTTCATGGAATGATATTCAAGTGAGATGATGGAACCTAGTATTTTTTTAAGACACTGTTTTACTAATTATTAAAAAAACCAGTTTTCTTTAATTTTTTATACAATTTAGAGCATTTATTGTCAAAATACTGTAAACACCTATCAACCATTGCAGCTTGAAAAGGTGCTTTCATTTCCAGTTGAAACATGGGCTTTCAAAGCCTCTGTTCACAATTACATTTTGACAAGTTCTGCAGGAGTATTTTTTTTCCCCAGTTACCACAGCAGTGAAATTATTCCAAGTTAAGAAAAAATTTCCTATGGTTTGGCTGAAGAGAAAGTACTTCAACCTTTCCGTGACATTTTAATGTAAGAAGAACAGCATTTCTAAATAACAACTTCAAAATGGGATGCTACAAACTAAACCCCATGTATCAAAGGGGGGATGGGGTGAGAAAGGGGCATGGACAACAGAGGCAAATGCAACAATAAATATATATTTAAGGCTGTGGCCCCTTTGATGGCTGTGTGCAGAGCCTTAAAGTTACAATTTAAGGGCTCAACTTCTTTAGTTACCTTGAAAAATCTCAGCTCAGCTCGATGACATCCTTTTCTTGTCCTAAAGTTGTGTCCTACTTAAAAACTACTTTGTTTTGCCCCAGAGACATCTGTATTTCAGTTTTCTGGCTAATGACCACAGGGACTAGGTTGTGTTCTATGACCTCCATTCGTAGCTTGCAAAGTGCTTTGGGCTTGTTTAGAACAGGCAGAAAAAATAAAATGAGGAAGGGGCTCTGTTTAATTGCTATGCCTAAGTTTTCAAAATTCCAATATTTAATTGGATGTCTGTATTTACTTTTATTATTATTTTCTTTGCTTCTTGAGGGAGAAGCCTTTAAGGCACAAAATGGCCTGAATTCACAGAGAACTTGTTCCGCAGCCTTATCGGTTTAAGGTAATTTTCACAAAATGGAACATTTCATATAGAAGAAACTAGAGTTCTAGCTTTTTTCTATTTTTCATTCCCATACTCCAAGCAAGCAGCTCTCTTCTAAGTGGACTGAAAACAATATTTCCTTTGAGTGGATACGAACAGGAAGGGGAAGAGGAGGTAAAAAAACCCCACACTTTAAGAGGCCCTGTGATACTCCAGATTTACGGTGCTTCTGTGTTTCTATCTCAAGTCTCAGTTTACAAATAAAAGATGTTCTCCCAACATTCCCACCTGCCAACCCCACAGTGCACTCCTGAGTCATCTGGGCTCTTTTCTTATTGCCCATCACTACCAGTAATACCAGGCCCACAGGCCAAGCCCATGCACAGGGACACCTGCACATTCCCACTGTCCCCAATGGGCTCGCACAGCTGTCAGCAATGCAGAATTTGGCAAAGCAGCTGATAATTCTGACTGCTGCATCTGCCAGCCCCCCTCGATCAACACTGTGCTAGCTCTGCAAAACCAACGAGAGCAAAAGCATTCATCAGGAGGAAGGAAGAAAAGAAAAGAAGGAAAATAGACCCTGAAAATACAGGCTAGAAACAAACCTGCTGAGCAAGACGTCACCTTTTTACAGTCACTTTTCTGACAGCAGAGTTAGGGTAATACTCGTTTTCCACTTTCTAGAAACTAAAGCTAATTTTTTTTTTGCTTCTGAACAACTTAAGCATCTAGTTTCTGAGTTATAGGCTAAGCAATTTTACCAAGGGCCTTTAATTTTTATTTTGCAACTTGAACACATGCTTATGTCTCTTCTCCCCAGTAATGAGTGATAGGACAAGAGGAAACGGCCTCAAGCTGCGCCAGGGGAGGTTTAGGTTGGATATTAGGAAAAACTTCTTCACCGAAAGGGTAGTCAGGCATTGGAACAGGCTGCCCAGGGAAGTGGTTGAGTCCCCATCCCTGGAGGTATTTGAAGAACGGACAGATGTGGTGCTTGAGGACATGGTATAGATGGACTTGGCAGTGATAGGTTAACGGTTGGACTCGATGATCTTAAGGGTCTTTTCCAACCTTTAATGATTGTATGATTATGCTACATTTTCTGCACATCACTTGGACTTTGCAAGGTACAGGCTCACTCCGTTTAGATTTATCTAAGTTTAAGAGCATTTTGTGTACAGCAAAACTAACTTTATCTTAAGAGTTCTTCAAAGGTCAGCAGGTAAAATTCTGTTTTGATAGAAGTAAACAACAGTACACTTAAAGCTCTTTCTGCCTTTAAGGCAGTAACTGAATTATGTAGCAGGAAAGAGATTTATCAAAATTACAGATCAAGAATATATTTCGGTATCAACTAAATAAATATCATTCATTTTGCACCACTGCTCAAACTGAAATACCCAGAAAGGAATAAAAACCCACAACCACCACCAGTTTCACACCACTTATGAAAATATTATTAGCCTTGCAGTATAAACGACTTAATTTCTCTGATCACTCAGATGCTTGAGCAAGTCATCACACCATAACAAGTCACCATGTGTCAGCAAGGCAGAGTACCCAGCTGTATCCTCTTAGCTTGCAGGGAATAAGGTAAGTCTTTAACTGCTTTCTTCCTAGCTTTATTCCCTTGAAGATGCTGCAAGCAAATGACTTGCACAGTGAACTGCCACAGATGATGCTGTTACCCAGCCTCAGTAACGGCCAGGATCACTTGGACTTTGTCATGACCAACAAATGCCCATGGAGCCATGCTCCTCTGCACACTCAAGAAGTTCTGTGTCCTGTTTCCAAACAGCTTGGTAGGAAACGGGACTCAGATCCAGTAGGACCGGGTTGTCGCTGCCTCTTTTACCAAGGTCTGTGAGATTCTGGGCACAGTCTCCCTGCAGGCCCCATATTCAATTAGGGACAGAAATACTTCCTTAACACCTCAAATCAAAGGATGAGCTGATGTGCTCATATGCTTAGTGATGCCGGCCTATAAATAAAAGCACCATGAAAATTCCTATCATCCAAACATCTTCTAGCATTTCCTTCCCCACAAATGCATATTTTTAAGGCAAACCGGATCAAATATTTTTCCAGACGTTACGTTCTATGCTTGCATTTTAAGAGATGTTGCTCTTTAGACTCTGTGGTAAGGATGGGAAATGGAAATAACTACTGTATCATCTCCTGAAACCAAAGGACTAGGAGAGACAGGCCCACATATTGCAGAGACACCAGACTGCCAAAATACAAATACTTGGAAGTTACTGTATTTGGCTTCCTCATTAGTTAAATTGATAGCATTTCCCGCAATAAGTAGAGAGAGAGAGGGGAAAAGTTGGATGCAGTGGTCCTATTAGGCTGTCATACTGGCATGTAACAACATAATGTGGTAACTTTTTTTTTTGAAGACAAAACACTGATGTTAATTTACACTGCAGACAGAGGCACAAGCCGGAACAAGTATTTACACACACGCTCTCTCCTATTGCATTCAAAACAAAAGCAGTGGAAACTGGTATTTTTGTTTAAAATGAAGTGTCAAGCTTTTACCCAGCAGAGAGCACCAGGGACGCTCGCTGGAAGCAAGCAGCAGCACAGAGGCAGCCAGAGTCAAAAATTTCAGGCTGAATTTGCAACGAATGCAGCAGCAGCCCTATACCCAGTGCAACCACAAACCAACACCAAAGTGGTTTTCTCTGAACCCATCTAAGCACATACATGAAGATTATGGCTGGCAAAGAACTAGCAGCACAAGCCACCTGAGAGTTGGACCCTCAGTCTTGGCACAGAGGGTGGGATCTGTCTCACCCATATTCATTATGAGGGAATCCTACAATGGTTTTGGTTGGAAGGGACATTTGAAGGTCATCCAGTCCAACCCCCCGGCCATGGGCAGGGACATCTTTCACTAGATCAGATTGCTCAAAGCCCCATACAACCTGACTCTGAACACTTCCCAGTGATGGGGCATCCACATCTTCTCTGGGCAACCTGTTCCAGTGTTTCACCACCCTCACTGTAAAAAGTATCTTCCTTATGCCCAATCTAAATCTACCCTCTTTCAGTTCAAAACCATTACCCCGTGTCCTGTCACCATAGGCCTTGGTAAAAAGCCTCTCTCCATCTTTCTTGTAAAAGCCCCCTTTAAGCATTGAAAGGTCTCCCCGGCACCTTCTCTTCTCCAGGGTGAACAACGCCAACTCTCTCAGCCTTTCCTCACAGCAGAGGTGTTCCAGCCCTCTGATCATTTTTGTGGCCCTCCTCTGGACCTGCTCCAACAGGTCCATATCTGTCTTGTACTGGGGACCCCAGAGCTGAATGCAGTACTCCAGGTGAGGTCTCATGAGACCACAGGGGAAGAATCACCTCCCCCAACCTGCTGGCCACGCTTCTTTTTATGTGGCCCAGGATACAATTGGCTTTCTGGGCTGCAAGCACACATTGCTGGCTCATGTCTAATTTTTCATCTACCATTATCCCCAAGTCCATCATCCAGTCTGTACTGATACTGGTGATTGCCCCAACCCAAGTGCAGGATCTTGCACTTGGCCTTGTTGAACTTCATGAGGTTAACAATAGGGCAACAAGTCATAAGCACAAACTGGCCAAGAGAGGAGCTAACCCCAGACTAAGCTCAGCGCCTATGATATTCAAAACATGCACACTCAGAGGGCAATCTATTTCTTTCTCCTGACTGTGCAGGCACCCTGGGGCAAGGAGCTTAAACTTAGATGTTTGAAGTAAGGGGAGACGAATCCCACCCTCACTGCCACGAATGCAAGCAGCATTTATTTTAAGAAAGGCGATGAATGCTAGAATGTGCTTGAGTCACCCTCGCAATCCACCACTGCCACCTCTCAAATTCTTCCCTTCCAGACCTCCAGCGTTGTTACAGACCTCCCCCAGCCTGCCTGTGCCTCCTAGCACGAGACATTATTACTACCCTGTGCATCGCCATGACCATCACCTGCTTTACCAAGACAAACCACCTGCAGCTGGTGCTGAATGCCAGAAGATTTTTTTCATTTTGTCTTTTTTTTTTTTTTTAAGTATTTCTATTTGAGATCTCTCAGCTACAAAACTGTAAGCATCATTTACATACAGTGTTTACCTGAGGCATCAGAACAAGGGAGCAGGCTCTCACTGGCAGTTCTGAAGCACATTACTTACCAGCAGTGATACTTTCATAGTTTCGTTTCTAGCAGAGGTTTAATTTCTTTGCCAATTACAAAGATACATGCTTTCCCTGGGCAGGTCCCTATAATCTACGCTGTGGTTTGCACAACTAGCAATGTAAAAGACTCTGCTCCAGAATAATATTAGTGAGACCAATCAGGATGACTAAGTATATCTGCAAGACTTCATTCACACAGAAATCATCAACTACTGAGGAATATATTCCAGGTACCTTTATTTCTCCAGGTATAGTACCAGATTGGTGTGCTCTCAAAAGCCAAATAGGACATACAGGCTTGCTCCTACTTCTGTGCAGGTTTTGGTCAGAGTGTAAGCCAAACAGGAGCTTAGCAGGGAGAGGTGCTGGGGAGCAGATGTTACATTTTGACTTAAGTATTGAGAAATAAGTGCAAAAAAAGTAGTACAGAACTAGATTTTAGCCATTTTTCAGGCTAGTCAGAGCAGCCTGGATAGCCAGTGGGACTGCCTGCCTGGGCACAGCGAGTGCACCTGAACTAATGCTGCATAGCATCTTGCACTAGCAGTACCCATTTTGGGAGCAGCACAGCATACTCATATAAATATGTTCCATTTACCCACAACCAAAACCACCAATACGTCTGCCCTGCTATTTGCACCACTATTTCACCACACCAGCTAGCAGTTTGCATTGCAATCCTAAATCTTTACAGGTATTTCTGATAATTTCTTTTTCCTTCACACTCTGGGGGGTGGGGTGGGGGGTGGGGAAGAGAGATGAGGGAATAAATCTGCAACCTGAATTGCAACTCAGTGAAGAGGACACTCCAGTTTGGATTGCTGTTACCACTTAGGAAGCTCCGTGGCAGGTGGAGCTGTCATTAAGCACACACAGTGACAAGCTGCTACTCTCAATCACTCTTTCTGATCAAATTCTGCACTAATCAGGAGCTTCAGAGCAGGCTGGCTGTTCAGCAAGGTTAAAAATGCAGATGATATTTTCCTTAAGCTTCCTAACATTCAGTAACAGAAACACAGAGACAAAAAAAAAAATGCTCAAACAACCCACCACCACACTGATAAACATCCTACATATGAAAAGGAGCAGCCACACCGCATGCTTTCAGCTGGACTGCTTTTTAGCATGCACGTGAATTTCTTAAATGGACCAAAATTTGTCTTGTAGTTTTAAGGGTATAATAATCAACAATCCCCTTTCAAAGCTGTATTATGAATAACACAGCTGCACTTATAGAATATGTTTGCTTAAAAACACCTCAAAAAAAAATGTCACATACTTATAAATCAAAGTTGCAACAAAAATATTTTTGGTCAAGTCAGTATAAAGAGCTGTTTATCTGCTATTTCAAGGTAATTAGGTATGTCAGGAATCATGCTTAACACAATGCACAAATACACAGTCAGCAAGTTAACTGCCAAAAGGTATTTATTTGCCTCGGAGGAGGGAGAACATGCTAGTCTTTGCTGTTCTCAATAGAGGGCCACATTTCAGTCGATGAGATGCATATACCAGCAGGAGCAGCCCCGTTCAGCTTTCCCATCAAAGGTGGTTTACAGAAACTCAGAGCATATGGGTTTTGATAGATCAATACTTATGTTTCAAAGAATAGCCAGAGTAAAAAGCAAAAGGAAAAAAATATCAAGATATCTTAGCTTGTGGAAAGCCAACGCAACGCACCTTCTGACAAAGTTACTCAGAAGGTGCTTGCTTTGCTACCTGTGGCAACTGATTGCCTGCATGTGCCAAGAGACTGGGGTAAGCTGAGCCTTCAGAGAAAACAACGCTTCATTAACTAAACACACTGGACAAGGAGTCGGAAAGGCAACATGGACATGAATGTCATGATACCACTGCTGCCAAAACCACCTTCCAGGTAGGGACAGCCCTTATGGCACAACTCTCCCTTCTGCACTTCTCTCTGCTGCTGATTTTGGGCCCATCGCTGACGCAAACCAGGAGCTCAACATCTCTGAAATGCTGTTCTCTCTACCCGTCCATCTAAAGGACATCACGCCTCCATCCAGCCTCTGACACCCACACAACTCAAGCAGGAAGGACAGAAAACTTGCAGCTTAAATAATTTTTCTGCTCATTAATTCTCTGAGGAAGCACAGTTCAGCCAGAGACAAGTTTTAGAACAGACACTGCCAAGGTTTCGGCTATTTATTATCTCTAATTTAACTGAAAAGGCAGAAATTGAGTGACTTAAGATTCATTAACAGCTTCCTTATAAAATTTAATTTTGGCTACTTATTTCTGTATAGGGAACATAAAGTAACATAATTAAAGCAGATGATTGCACTGATTGTAAAAGGCTGCCTGCTCAGTTTTCACTGATCACTCCATCTCGAGCCACGCTAACGAGTTGTAGGTTAAAACCCTCTGCAAGATCTTGAGTGACCACTCACCGACTCTTCTTTCCAAGTAATTAAATTAAAGCCCTCCTCCAGTGTATTATGTCTTGAGGGGAAAAAACACAAAACAAAACCGCCACAGACAGTAATTACGTGAGGACAGGACTTGAGAGCATTTACCTGATCAGCTAGTTGCTGTCAGCTAACACCGCATACAGAGGACCACAGGGAAAATAAAACCCTCCAGTACTGAAACTGCCAGCACTTTAAGACAAGAAAAAAAAAGAGAGAAAGGACTGACTTCATTTAACACAACACTCACCCATTTGGTTTGCAAAGCAGTTGTTGGTCACATCCTGCTGGTTTTGCTCCTTATTTCAAGCTACCAAATTACATTTAGACACTCAGTTAGCATGCTTGCTGTTCATGCATCCTCAGTAACTACAGGCACATATTCACGGATGGAAGGTGAACAGGACAACAGGACTGAAGAAGCGAGGACAGCCTACACCATGCACTAGCGCGGAAAGAAAAACAAACCACTGAAATGCAGGGTAGGGAGGAAGACATTGAAGGAAAGAAGCAAGCGTACAGCAACACACAAAGCCAGACTACAAGAGAGATGTGAGCTGATTGTATTTAGTTTTTTTTCTTTTTTTTTTCTTTAAGCATCTCATCATGGTTTCTGGCCCCATGAACAGAGACCACTTAATTCCCGAGACCCAGACAGCTTTTTATTCATGCAAGTCTTATTGCTGTAAGACTTGGTGGGGCTGTGTTCTCGAAACCAGAGGAGCTTCAGAGAGCTGCTGGGGGAGGAAACGCCAGGGAAGCAGGGCGGGAGGCAGGAACCAGCCTGGATGTGGCCTCTTGGAGAGATGAACAGATCCATTTGCACACACAGCTCTTCCACAAGGGATTTACATCTTACGTTACAAGTAAGTACTGCTAACTTGTATTTTCAGAAAACCTCAATTCCACTTAAGACATTTCGCTTTTCCTTCTATTTTGGGGGAAATTTGCTACAGATTGTTTTTGAAGACATGGAAAATGGATGGACATCAACAAAGTCTACAGTACTACAGCAAGGACAGTAAGAGTGACAATGCTGAAATGCCCGAGGGAGCTCGTAAGTCAACAGGATACGAAGAGATGCCATAACAGATAGAGGACCAAAATGTCTTAACGCACTTTGGGGACAAAGTTTCCTTAGCCCTCCTGTAAGCTGCTCTTGGGATCATCTACAATACAACACTAATGCAGGTCTCTATGTGAAGTCTCTGAAATAAGTACAGGCTCCTTTCTACTTTGCAGAACTCCAATTAGTGTCTAATCAATAAGTTTGTTTGCCTGCCTAAAAGTATGATCCAACTTCTGGTTTACGTGGGAAGCATTTTTAATCAGGCAGGCTGAAGCAGGTACTCTTTCTGGAAGGTAAAATTGTTCTTGGAAGCTTTCCATTAAGAGACAACAGAAACTCAACCACTAACTCTTAATTAAGTGCTCTATTGCTTTGGGTTTGTTTTTAATTATTTTTCTTTGTAGATAAGTCATTAATAATTGAGTATCTGCTTGCCTGAGTCATGACACTGTGAACGTACTAAGAAGAAAACCAGTGGCAGTTGTCCATCCGAGCAGCAGTCAGTAGAGCTATTAAAGTGGTCCAGAAGGCATCTGTTCCTCCAAACTGATTTTAGTAAGTTTTCCTCCACCCCCCCAAAATACGCAGCGTAGAGAGGCTTGTGCTTTGAAAACAAACCCACCTTGTCCAGCAATGCACGCTGCCACAATTGTATATTTATTTTTGCCTCTCTACATCAACAGACATCCACAATCTGCCAAGATACCAGACATGCTCTGAAGATAGGTGTGCAAACACAGTGACATCCCCAGGTCAGCCATCTGAGAAAGACATACCCCCAGGAGCACATGCTAATGCTGCATGAACAGAAGTGCACCTTTCTCCCATTGCACCACCTTCCTTGCTGTCTAGATCAAAGGAAAATCTCTAATTAGGACCTAAGCATCTATGCAAGAAAAACATTTCTTCTCTTTAATAACCTACTTCCAGATTTTAGTCTATGCAGGACTGTACATCCAGGGCTTGACCACAAAAATTGCCGTGCAACAGAAAAACAGTGATGCGCTCCCTTTGTAAGAGACAAAGTGCATCTTGGGTACCACTGCTTTTTAAAATTAATATTCTTCTATAAGTAAAACAGTCTCCTTCAACAGGGAGAAAAAAAAAAAAATATATTTTCACATCACCTTTTCTGGTCAGCCCTACTAAGCTTTTGACTCTAATGAGTTTAAATAGCCTCCTGGAGACAGGCCTGCAGGTTTGGGTACGGGAGAGGGAAGAGAGTGGAAGATGCTGCTTCAGCCACTTTATACTGGCTGTATCATTTGACACGTTGGTACTCAAAAAGCTATCTATTCAACACAGTATGCCGCTAATCTAATCTAAAGCAGCACCGCGAGCACTGCTGTGCTATGGAAGTGTTCAACAATGCAAACATGATTAGCCACATAGGTGGAGCTTTACATGCAATTGTTTTGGGAGAGAGATTTAACAGTGCCACAGTGACAACATGGCCTCCCTCTTCAAATCTATCTTATCAACACGCACTTCAGACTAGGCTTTAATCTTGCCAGCTGCAATTTTCTTCCCGCTCTTACTAAGGTGTAGGCTCATCTTGCACCAATTATGGCAGTTTAATGAAAAGAAAAAAATTATTAGTAAAAGCATTTGCTGTTTGTTATGTTTTTGGCCAGTCAAAGTGCACTAAAGGATGCTTAGATAATATTAAGAAGCTATAAAGTACACATATGTTAATAACAAATATTTTTGCCACATAACAACAGACATGAATTGAAAAAACAAACAGTAACCCACAACTCAAAAACCTCAGACCTAGAAATTAATCAAATACGTTTAATAAAACACTCAAGGCTCCAATTCAGGAATACCCCAGAAATACGGGAGAAGTGAAACATTTCCTTCCAAAAATTTGACCATGGTAAAGCAAAACCCAAGGATTTCCAAAGTCAGAAATGTGAAGAATTACAGTGTCCCTCTGCAACCACACTCCTCTGCCACCATTTCGGGATGCACCCGCTGCCTGTTGGGTCTCTAAGTTTTCTCAAATTACTTTTGTCAATAGTGCTGGAAGGGTTGGGTGGCATTTAGCTTAGTCCACTTCAGACCAGCTAAGGCAATAAATGTTAGTCAACCCAATAATGCCAGCGTTAAGCCTTTTGGCATACCCACTGTGAACAAAGTATTTCCAGAAGTACGAGCAGCTTTACACAAGGTGAATGCACGTGTATTTAAGGGCTGTTCCTAAGGTCCAGCCAACCTCTGTCCTGAGGGCTTACTAAATACACCAGCATCCAGATCTCAATCATCACGAAACAGGTTGTGTTCACCTTCCTAAAACGCAGGTCTCTCTGCGGTTGTGAGCAGCGTTGTGCTGCAAGCCGACTTAAAAAATATTAAATAAAAAAAGATTAAAAGTTCTCAGAGAGGATTTAAATACAGGCAGCAAGTCAGCACTTCACTTCCTACAATCCCTTCCAAGAGAGATTAGGGCACAAGGGCTCAATACCTTGAAAGTAAAATAGCTACAAAGAATGTTGATTTTCTTTCTTAGAACAGTGGCCACAGAAGATAAGAGCCACAAGTACTTATGTTTTAAAACTGAATACGGGAAGTATTTAAGAGATACTGCCAGCGCAAGTATTAAAGTGATACCGTCAACTTCACACCTAGATCCTCAGAATAAATCCAAAAAACTTCGAACTGGAGTTTGGGTCTTTTTTTATTATTATATAATTATATATTTTATTATTATATAATTATATATTTTGTGGGCTTTCAGTAAATATATATACCCATATACCTCCATAAATATGTTTGTGTATGTATAAGCGTGTAAATATGTATGTGTTTATACACGCATACGAGTTGGTATCAATGATGCCTGCGATATAAAACCAAGTCCTGAAGCAGATTGACATTGGTGGGGTTTGAGTCTCAATTCAAACAAATAAGTCTCTCTCCTCAATTCCCACAAAAACAAATCTCAAAAATATCAATGCCTACTGCTTTATTTTTGTTGCTTATAAAAAAACTGGGCATAAATAAAAAGTAGCCTATCGCCTTACAGGTTAAATGGGACATTCGTCTAAGATAGGAGGCAATGGTAGTCGCTGAATGTCCAATGAAAATACTTTAAAATATTTGCAGAGTTCTGCCAACCCAGCATTAATACTGAAGTGGTGTGTGCAAGCAGCCTGCGCTTTTATTACTCCAAATCCTCCCTTGAGACCTTTGCCATTCAAATGGCCCCGTTCACTATCCTTTTATGCCAACAGACCCACAGGAGGGCAGCTTTAGGAAAAAGGTGACCTAAAGCATCCCTCGCGTTTCTTCCATCCACACTTCCACAATGGCCCGGCGCCAGCTCCACTGCCCCCATCCCAAAAAGAGCGGCGGCAGCATTCCGATCCCTTCCCTCACTCAAGCCACAAATAAAATAAAGCGGGAATTACGTGTTCCCTCGGCCACCAGACTAAGCCTGCGGCAAAGAAGTTCTAAGATACCTTAATCCTTCTGGCTGCCTTCCGTCACGCTGTGCCTCCTCGATGCTCACAGCTCTCCCATATTACTCTGTAATAATGCCAGCTGGCCTCTCTTAGCCAGCCTTTAAAAAAAAAAAAACAACAAACCAAACAAAAACCAAAACACACACCCCCCTCACAAATTAAAAAAAAAAAAGCAGAAAAACAAACCCCTGAATATAAAATATTTCATTCATGGGTTGGTTCTTACCAAGTTGTGACTTACATAATTAATCATAATTCAAGAAGGCATAGCATATGAACAATTATTTAAACATTTAAAAAACAAAGTGGGTTGCTGGCTCTTTACAATGCTGACATATTTAACACCCAAAACAAATCCTTTTACTGCTGTCTTTAAAACAAACGCACACATTTTTCTGCAAGCGAGATCTCATATTGCAGCACTCCCCATCCTTCTGCAGGAAAAAGGTTATTTTCAGTACTAGAAAGTGATGGGACAGACAATTATAAAAGTGTTTTTACTGGATGGAAAAATTACTTTTAGTTGCATACCCAGTTGATGACAATCCCTTTACACCACTCAGTACGAATTTTTAAATCAAATAATGAGGGGAAAAAAATAAAGTGGAAAATTGATAAATATTTCCTTTCTACCCACCATGCAACATTAGGAAGGGGCAGACTTATTTTTAGCTGATTTTCTTCTAATACCAATAGCTCCTTGAATATATTTCCCAGTGGTTAAACTACCATTATTCCAGCTTCTTTGCTCACACTGGCAACTATTTATTTAAGCATTCTGTCACCATGGGGAGGGCAGATCTCTATTCTTCTTTGCATCACAGAGCCTTCTGGAGCGAGTACGCTTATTTTATAACCAATAGGGCACAATCATGTAGAAATAAAAAGTGTGGGAGGGGATAAAGGGTGGAAAGGGAAGAACAGACCATGCGCTCCTGCAAATAAACTCAAAGCACACAGCAAGATTTAAATGATTGTGGAAAAGTCCCAATTTGATATTCTCGTACAGAGGTTGAAAGCGTAGTTTTAGAAGGCCAGCAGCACTCCGCTCAATTCTACAGGGTCTAATAATTTCCTCAAAATCATTTTGGTCTCAGTTTTGTTTTTTATTTACACAGAATAAAGTTAGCTTAAAAAAAAAATCCTAGAGACTAGATCAAGATAGGAACTGATGTGCCCCCAGTGAATGGGTTTCAGGAATCTAAACTCTAAGGGCATTTATTAGAATAATCCCAATATAATGTTCTTGCAATTATATCCCTCTTCAATGTTTAAGTTTTCAATGATAGGCACAAAAATAAAAGCCCAGCTGAGTCCAAATGTTGCCAAAAGGATGATGTGACAGTGCATACCCTAGAAGAGTCTTACCCCTACCCTTCCGCTTATTGACTGGACCAAGACAGGTAGCTCCAGTGCTTTCACAGCACAAAGCGAGAACTTCATATTTAACTGTTCCTCTGCCCCATTCATCCCAAGGACCTGAGCTCAGGACTCCTTATGAACTGTATTCAGTATGAAGGTATCTAATTTGAATCTCTGTATTTTAATGGTTGGCAGCGCACCTGACAGCTCAGCACTCAGACATTCAGCACTGCATAACCAAAGATGCTTCACAAGCCTAGCTTAGCCGACCTGGCAATCAGACACACAGTTAAGTGCTGACCATTAATCACAGCAAAATAGTCATGGAAATAATGCAAGAAACCTTCTCTTACCCAGGAATATTAACCTTAACACAGCACTCGGCTTTGCTGATAAGCCTTGCTAGATGAACTGTATTTCCAGCATGCCTCAAAAAAGTTCTCAACCAGAGACCAAAAGGGCCAAACAAGTTCCAGTCTGGTGTTGACCCAGATGATTCCCTGTGACAACAAAGGGAAAATCCATCTCTGTAGCCTTCAGCGATCACAGAGCGGCCTGAGATATGACATCATCTTGAGCTCAGTTAGACACAGATGACTTCCAGAGAGTTATGACACTCCATCACTCTTCGTGCTCTAGCTACCCCAAGTTACTAATCAATCTGCTTTACCACAAGTTCTAAAATTAACTTGTCCCTCTTCTAAAACCACTGGAAGTACTTCAGCATTTTAGAGTGAGGTTGTAATACCCTGAAAATAAGGAGTTCAGCATGAAAGATAGCTATTTGTAACCCTCCAAACTTGCCAGCAGTACATAGTTGATGGAGCACTGGAGACTAAGCATAACCGACTCCTCCAATCTGGTTTTGCTTATTGTATTTCTCTGGGTAAAGAAACTTCTTTAAAAAAACAAAACAAAGATATCACTAAATGCATATGCCAACCATATTTCCAGTAGAAGTAAAAGAGTTTGGGGACAAAATTTAGAAATAATTTATTAGAAGCACATTTGAGGCTAGATTAATTTCAAGTATGCAAGAAAGCACCAACTCTTTATCAAGCTTACCAGGCCAATATAAAAGGAATAGACCTCTGACTACAGACCTTGCAAACATCTATGCCACACATTGGAGACACTGATTAACAGGTGCTTCACAAAGAGAAGAGCAAGCTCTTTACCTGCTACCTAAGATGAAGGAATAACATTCAGGCACAAGATAAAATGGCTTCTTCCTTGGCATCCTGGATGCTAGAAACACTAAGAAGCTTCTGCTACATCACATCACCAGGGTTTCTTTCCCATTGTAGTCTTTTCTCAGCTCAAAACCTCTGAGGCTCTTTGGCTCGGTATCACTGTAACTGACCTCCTTATTTGAGTCCTGCGTGGTGGAGCAAGAAAAGGTAAGAGTGACATGATTCATGTTTTACTCTTATCCAAAAAAACTTGCTGAGATAGCTAGGAAGACACAGATCTGGAACTGCAAAGTGCTACCATCTGATTAAAACAGAGTTCAACGAATTATGCAGTTTCTTTCCTGTACCTCTTACTCGTACAAAATTCACCAGCCAAGAGAGAAACCTCCTTGATACAGAGGGGGAAGAAACCCACCCCACACAATCATTCCCTAAGAATTAATGCGTTTGCTAAAACATCTCCTCTGCCACCTTCACACACACACACACAGAAGCCTCTTCTGTTGCAGGGATTCGGCTTGTGACTGTGACACAAACCAGTGCTTCGTTCCTGATGTTGGTAGCATGGGAATGTTTCAGACACAGCCATTAGCTCTCCCAACAGCAACATGAGAATTTCTTCTACAGTCAGTTTTCACTAATGCTATTCACAGCCTCACAGACAGCAAAGAAGCTGGCAAGACTCACCCCGATTTCATTCTGTATCTTCTGGGAAAGCTATGAGTAACAGCTGAGGCAGCTGCAGCTCCAACCGGTGGAACACAGAAACGGCCGAGCCGCACCGCTCGCCTCCCAGCGCGACAGGGAGAGGCGAAGGGCAGACCGTGGCCTGGGCTTGGCAGCTCAAGAGGGTCTGCAATACCTCTGACATTTTCAAAAAAAAGAAAAAAAAAATCAAACCTGAATCACAGAGCAACTGGGCTGTGACTGACAACACAACAGCAAGTTTGCTGCTGTCCTGGCGGGTTGCAGGCAGCTAGTTCTCCCCTGTCATGAAGGAAAGCTTAAATTATGCCTTTAAATTCAGATCAAGTCAACGAGTGCTTAGCAGTGTATTGGTCCCAGTCCCAACAATTCTCGTTTCCTTTTCTTTCCCTATTCTCAAATTTGCCAATAAGTATCACAATAGAATCTAATTAATGCTCACTAATGAGTGGGAGACCAATTGCTAATCCAAAAGAATTTGGTTCTGTGCAAGTACACAAACAAGTTAATGTACCATAAACTGTGTTTTGTTCATTTATTTTGACAACTGTAGCTTGCTTTTAATTATGATACTTCCTAGCAGACTAGTTTGCCTGTTTATTTTGCCGAAGTACTAAACTCTGTCACACTACTATGTTCTTCCCCAATGCTACTATTTTCCCCCCCCAAAAAAAACCAAAAACCAACTGATGTAGCAAACATTGGCTAACCTCTGCCACTAGAAGTGATGAAAAAGTAGCAAAAGACCTCAAGAAACTTGCTTGATGGATGAGCCACGTTTTCTGCTCCTGAACCTCCTTGTCAGGAAGGATCCACCCCAGCGGTACTTCATGGTGCTGGAGAAGTGTTCATTTCAGGCATCATTCCAGTGGGACTAACAGCTCTTTGCAGAACAGATTTGGTATCTACCCATGTTGCTGATTTTCTTTTCAAGCTAAAGATGTCCAGCTGGATTCAAAAGAACATCCCTTCCTACACCACATCTGTAAACTAACATATTTCAATATTTCTCTCTGACATCAGTTAGAGATTTGACCAGTTTAAGTCTTTAAATAGTTTAAGCAAGCTCTCCATCAGTGGGAGTTTCCCTATTATTGCCCTGCATTCCACCACTACTTAGAATATTGCTTAACTGCTGAACTTGCCAGAATTGGCATAAGCCAGTAACACATGCAGTCATTTGTGAAAATACCCAGCAATTTCTTTTGTAAGTGCATAAGAGGCTTTTTTTGACTGTTAAACATGTTTTTAAAGGATACTTTCTTACAGTGATGAACTACTGATTTGTTTTGTTGTTTTTTTTCTAAATAAAAAGCAAGCAAACAGTTGACTGTGTAATCACAAGCTTTTACAAGACAGAGTAAACCCTGATCCTTATGTTCAAAGCACAAACCTTTGCCTCTTAGGTGAGATGTAGGTGAAAGCTTGTGTAGACCAATTATTAATGATAGATGTTGTGTGCATTTTGCCAGGATTATTTGCCAGGCAGCAGGTAACTATAGGCCCCCCCCCCCCCCCCCCCCCAGTTCCTGGGTTTGGTCCTCATGCTAAGAAAATATTCTGGTCTGGACTCCGGAGCTACCAAACAAGCACGTAATTTGGCACATGCAGCTTTGCTGGTTGGGTGAGATGTCAGTGCCAGATGAAATAAGTAGGTCACTTCAAGAAAAGCTGCCCTAGGACAGCCTCTCAGTCTAGTTCTCAAGTGGCAGTCAAATACCAAAGCCAGCAGAGACTCCTCATTCCTAAAGCAATAGCTACAAAGAGCCAAAAAGGGAACTGGGAGCTCATGACCTCTTGATCCTCAGGTCAGAGCAAGTCCCTCCAGACCACAGGAGGGTTGGCTTGGTTGCAGAAAGAAAAAAGAAGGTGGCCCATCTAGTTTGTTAGGAAGTAACATATTCCCCCAAAGGGCTGAATACTTTTAACTGTTTTCTGCCACAACCACCATTCAAAGCTTAAAGACTTGTCCTACCACCTGCATAAGTATGTTCATGACCGATGATGAGAAAGCCCGTCAAGGCAAGAACTAAGAGATAAGGCAAGTAAAGCAATTGATAAATAAAAAGAGGGAGGTAATTGGCAACACATTCTCAGGCTGGGAGCACATCAACCTCTATGAGAACACAACTGGAAGATATAAGAACACAACTGGAAGACAGTGGGACAGTAACTTCCTTCTTGGATGGTTTTCAAATACAGAAATAAGACAGTAGGAACAATTTGAATAACTCAAAGGCTCAAGCACCTAACAGCTCTCAGCGATGGGATTAGTACAAACTTTTTCAGTTGCTACTTCCTCCTCTCTTGAAGCTTTTCAGGATCGCATAAGCAACACCACAGCCTATCTTTAACTGGTAGTCACCTCTTCCAAGAAGAAAGGAAGTATTTTGCTCTTTGTAATTGCTCTCCTTTTCACCATAAGCCAAATTCCTCCTTCTCCCACATGGAGGGCATGTCTCCACTTGGCCCATCCATGGCTGCATCCTTCTATCAGCAGCTAGCAGCCACAGGTACTAGGGAAGGACTGGTGCATCACTAGCGCAGCCGTACAGCAGATACCTGGCAGCTGTCACAGCAGATTATCCTCTTAATTCTCCTTTAAGCTCAAACAAGAAAAGCTCTATCATCTCCTTCCTGCACATCCTGCTTTCCTTCCATGGATGTTTCCCTTCTGGACAGTACTTCAGATTTCCAACACCCTTCTTGCTCTGATACCTGCTGCTTATACTACTCATCTCTGCAGCAGCATTACCCACTGCTGCCCTGATCCTGGCCTGAACCCCAGCTCTATGCTCTAAGGATATCCTCCTGCTGAAGGGTTTCAGTCCCATCCCACAGCCCTGGCTTCCCTGTGCTACTGATAGAGATATCAGACACCTATTGCCAGTGTCTGGGCATCCGATGCCCCGAACGGCATAAAAGGCTCTTCCTACCTCACAACTCACTGTTTTTACATGCAAAAAACCCACATGCAGGCCATACAGAGTAATCCCCACAGCACCCAACAGCAATAGGAGGAAGACTATCCATCAAGATAGACTGGTGTGTAGGGCTGTGATCTGTTGGAAGGCTATCAGCTCCATTCATTGCTGCACCAATGCAAAGGCTCACTGCCACAGCACTGGTGCCGGAGGTATCACTTTGCACTGTACTGCAGATTAGAATTACCCACGTTCTTCCAGGTAACCAGAACATTGCTGCCTCCTGCTACCCAACCTTATAAGACGCATCTCATTTAAGGAAACAAGCAGTTAGGAGCAGCTGCCCCAATTCAACTACTCACACTCAAAAAATCAGCACAGGTAACCCAACCATTTAGGACCCTGCAGCTCTAATCTATGCTTGTATCCCATAATCACCAAACCAAAGATACATGCATTTCCCTTCAGCATGATGGCTCTTCCACCTTGCCCAAGCCACTCGCATCATTTACAGGATCTCAGCCTCCAAGGAGGCTGTCACAAGGCACAGCCAACCTTCTGGTTTTTCTCCCAGGTTTGCTCACATGAAGTCTCCTGTGTCAATTCCCAGGCAGCTCCGAGGCAATCCCTATCACAGCCTCCTTTGCCAGGCTCAGAAAACCTTGCCTCAGTCTCAGCTCTGAAACCATGTCTTTGTCTGCTAGAGCTCTGGGCCATTCTTTTTTGCTGCTCCTCTGCATACCATGTTCACCAGCTCCCT
Source organism: Platalea leucorodia (assembly GCF_965183815.1). Taxonomy (NCBI): domain Eukaryota; kingdom Metazoa; phylum Chordata; class Aves; order Pelecaniformes; family Threskiornithidae; genus Platalea; species Platalea leucorodia. Next base: position 119,542,953 of record NC_138825.1, on the reverse strand, counting down.
GGCAAGGTCTCTGGGGCTGTCAGCTATCACGGAGGCACACTGGAACAGACCGAGGGTCTTGCTAAGGAGCCTACAGTGTTCCACAGCCCACTGTAAAAGTGAAATGAAGAACAGGTATTTCACAAAATAAAGTGGCAAAATTCAAGTGCTGAAAGCCACAGGCACTGCTGCAGCAGCATATGACAAAGAAGATTTCTCAGTCTTTTTGAGGTTAAGGACCACTTTGCCTTTGGAGGGAAAAAAAATATAGAATATCACTGTCTTGTCACCATCTATTCTATGAGGACTAGGACGGACAGTCATACTAGAAGTAAATTTTACCTTTATAAGACCACCCGAGTCCTTAGCAGTTGGGCAGACATGGTTTTTTTTATCACCACTACAGCCTGCCCAAAGCACAGGCAAAGCTTCACCTCCCCACTGCAGCTGAGAGCCACCAACCCACCCCTGAAGGCAGGTCACCTTTGAGACTGCCCAGGCACCAATAAATAGTGCTGGCCTACAGGACAACAGATAACTTGAGCCTAGCGAGAAATGTGCTATTCGCAATTTTTGCTACCAGAACTGGGAATATATTTGATCCGAGATCCTCAGGCAAATCCCTTCTCCTCTCTGCATCTCAGCTTCCCCATCCGTACAGCTTTGCGAAGTCTAACATACACGAGTGAAAGGCACCGCAGAAATGCGGAAAGTCACTGAGCAGAATGGCAAGATGGGGGCGAAACAGGCACGATGACCCCAGATTTTCCAAAGATGGTTATTTATTCATTCTCACATTGTCTCAGGAGCACTGAGAAGCCTTAACTGTGATAAAGGTCCAACAGTTGCCAACTGAGTATTTTCTTTAATCCCATTTGATGTTGGTCTTAAAGCAGTCTGCCAGCTTCTGGAGTCATTTGATTATATACAAGCATTACTTCAAAGCAAACAAGCAAGGGATACATTTTTATTTGTTTGTTTCCATGTTTATAAGTGATATTTTCTTAGAATTTGCAGCATGAGGGAAATTCACAGTACTTATGTTTGGATCTAATTTTCATGAAAATTGAATAAAACCAGAAAAACACCAGCCACCCAAATCCTTCCTAGCCCCCAGTAATTAAGTTCCCATGAAGTGAAGGGGAAAAAAAAAAACCCTACACCTTGCTAGTCAGCCAACTTTGTTTAGGATATATTTCATAAATCAGCCATGTTCAGCTGAAATCAGCACAAATGGAGAAGTAGAAGCCTGGCGGCAACTGTTCAGACACCTGAGAAATGACAGCCAGAAGCCAAAGCTGCATTTGTTGGGGGGAGAGAGGTTGGGTTTGAGGGTTTTTTGATCAAGATTTTGAAAGAAATTCAACTTGACTCATTATAAAGGCAGCATGGGAGAATGGGTGGGATGAGGATGAGACACACAAGCAGAGAAGGTATTGCTCAGTTGGGGGAAATCCAACACACACTGGTATGCTGCAGCATAGACCTGGACGACTCAAACACAAGACTGTCAGCACTAAAGATACTACTGCTCCAGTCTGAGCCAACAGATACCTCAGGGGCTGTATAGCTTGTCAAACAGAGGGGGCATGATGTACGCTAAGTCATGCTGCTCATTCTTCCCCTCTTCATGTTCTACTCTTGAGAGTTAAAAAAAGACAATAGTGTCTAATCCTGAGAACAGTAAGGAAACAGCCAAACTTCAGTAAATCACCATCTCCTACTGATGTAAGGCTTGGTAAAGAAAGGAAACCTATGTAACTGCACGACCCTTGATAGAATACACATCCTTGATATACACGAGAAACCAGCATCCATCCACAAATTTCTTGACGTTAGCCTAATTCCAAAGAGATATTCCCAAAAACATCTTAATCCACGGGACCGCTCAGAAGAACCACTGATCTAAGCAAAAGGGAAACTCCCATCCCTAAAAACACCAACAATAACTTGTATTGAAGTAAGGAGAATACATTGAGTTATTTCATTTCAGGGAGATCAAGCTAGACTTCTTTTAAGTATTTCAACTAAATTCATATAGGCACCATTCTGGAGTGGTCATGGAACATCCTGAAACAACTGCACAATGAGACAGGGAAAACAATGCCAAAAAACCTTCAGTGTGTTAGCTTGACCAATAACGCAGTTTTGAAGTGTCACTATCAAATCAATAGTATTGCTTCCTTGCTCTTTGTGCTAGACACCCAAATCCAAGGGAAATACTGCAGACTCAGAGAGGGCTCAGAGGACCACAACAACAATATTTTGGATGTGCAGACTCTTATTTGAAGGCAGACTGAATAGCAGACTTTAGAGACGAAATAAAAATGTAAAATCGTGACTAGCAGAGAGAAGTCATAACTTCAGTTTCTCTCCTCGGTCTCATAACAAAGGAGAATTCAATAAAAGCTACAAGTTATAGAACAGATAAAAATAAGTCTCAAAATGTCTAACCAGACTGCAGAGCCTGAAGCCAGAAGAAGCTGTCAAGGCCAAAAAGGCAAGAATCTCCCCAAAGCAATCAGACACATTTATATGGTTAAGAACATCAAGAAATTTAAGAGTCCATGATAAAAACTCTTGGTAGCAGCTATTTAACTTCAGGAATAATCCCTGAAAGGTAGTGAGAGACAAAGATAATTACAACTGCCCAAATCAAAGCATCATTTCTCCTTTTATAAATGGTTAGCCATGGGTACTGCTGGAAGTACGTACTTGATTAGATGGACCGAAAGTCTGGCAGCTTTGTGATCAGCCTGTTTTTAAGCTTCATTTGGATACAACACATTTAGCCCTTGAAAATGGTGGTTTTAGAAAAAAATATTCACTAAGTTAAATGAACATTCTTAAAAAAGGAATATCACATGAACTTAAATTCAGACAAAAAACCCCACATTATCGTATTTCCCATCTTCTTTCTGAGGGCACAACAGAACCGTAAGATCCACGAGATGAACAAGCTCTTCCTTTCCTCAGCATGTACCAGTTAGCCACCTTAGCTGCTCAAGAGGGCACAAAAAAATTGTAATAGTAAAAACTACGTCCTCAAAACACATCCAGTTCTCCAGAAGTAGAATTTACTTGCTGTTTCCTAAAATTACATTTTATTTTAGCAGCCTTAAACCCTGCCAAATTCCTACAATATTTATAATAACAAACAGTACGTGCAATCAGCACCATACAAAGTTAGTTACTTTCAGGGCAGGAGAAGCTAAAAATCAACCGATGTAAAAAGTTCTTGGGTTGTGGGTTTGGTTGGGTTTTTTTGGTTGTTTGGTTTTGGTTTGGTTTTTTTTTGTTTTTTTTTTTTTTTTTTGTTGTTGTTTTTTTTTTTGGGGGGGGGGGGGCATGGTTCTTATTAGCTACTTGGGTTGACACACCAAATATCCAACCACACAATTGATTTTCTATTTGTAATTGATCAAATACACTGATAATCACTTTTCAACCTACCTACAAGCAGAGGGAAACCTTGGAGAAGCTGCAGAACGGACACACTAACAATTCCTCGCAAGACTTTTTTTATTGTTTTTTAAAATACTAAGGAGAGATTCAAAAACAACCAGGCCATTTCTTAAACTCACAACTGGATAAAGCCTCCAGCCAGCATGAGGTGCTTGGCAGCCGAGCAGGAGCTCTGAGGAGAGGAGGTGGCATGCCACCAAGCTGAGCCCTCAGGAAGGGGAGGTTTGGCCCCTCCCCAGCAACCCATGCTGCCTCCTTCAGGGCAGGACATGAGTTTCAGTCAAGCACAGAGGACCACCAACTCCACCGTTCATTTTTAGTCATCAATATTAATAAGAACCGGGGCCACAGGCTGTTTGGATCAGCTGCTCGGAGTAAGCGAGCATCATCCTCGTTTGGGGTTTGGGCTAATGGCAAGTTCAATATAAGTCAGTGTGCCGTGGTAGCCAAAAGGTCCAACCATGCCCTGGGGTGCATCAAGCACAGCACAGCTAGTCAGTCGAGGGAGGCGACTGTCCCACTCTGCACTGCACTGGTGCGGCCCCACCTCGGGTACTGTGTGCAGTTTTGGGCTCCTCAATATAAGAAGGACATCAAACTATGAGACTGTGTCCAGAGCAGGGCAGCCAAGATGATGAAAGACCTCAAGGACAAGACTTACCAGGAACAGCTGAGGTCCCTTGGTCTGTTCAGCTTGGAGGGGGGCCCTCATTGCAGTCTGCACCTTCCTCAAGGGGGGGCAGCAGAGGGAGGTGCCGATCCCCTCTCTCTGGTGACCAGCAACAGGACACGAGGAAATGGAGTGAAGCTGTGTCAGGGGAGCTTCAGACTGGACATTCCAAAGAAGGGCAATGAAGCTGGTGAAGGGTCTGGAGCACAAGTCTTATGAGGAGCGGCTGAGGGAGCTGGGGTTGTTTAGCCTGGAGAAAAGGAGGCTGAGGGGAGACCTTATCCCTCTCTGCAACTACCTGAGAGGAGGCTGTAGTGAGGTGGGGGTCAGTCTTCTCCCAAGTAACAAGTGATAGGATGAGAGGAAATAGCCTGAAGTTGCACTAGGAGAGGTTTAGGTTGGATATTAGGAAAAATTTCTTCACTGAAAGGGCTGTCAGGCACTGGAACAGGCTGCCCAGGGCAGTGGTTGAGTCCCCATCCCTGGAGGTATTTAAAAGACGGGTAGATGTGGTGCTTAGGGACATGGTTTAGTGGCAGACTTGGCAGTGCTGGGTTAACGGTTGGACTCGATGATCTTAAGGGTCTTTTCCAACCTAAACAATTCTATGATTAGGAAAAGGTTCTTCACTGAGAGGGTGGTCAGTCACTTCCCCCAGGGAAGTGGTCACAGCACCAAGGCTGTCAGACTTCTAAGAGCATCGTCCAGATGCTCCTTGTCACATGGTTAATTTTAGGTAGTACTGCGAGGAGCACGGAGCTTGACTTGATGATCTTTATGGGTCCCTTCCAACTTGAGATATTCTATGATTCTCCACATCACACCCTCTGGCACTATAACAGTAGACTTAAAGCCCACAACTCTGGGGGCTGGGGGAGACATTATGTGTGGAGGAGACACTGCAGCTCTGGTCCCAGCTCATGCCGTTAGGCTCTGAAAGCTTTTGTTTCCATAAAACACTTAAATCCTATAAATCAACCTTCATCCCTAGGAAGTGACATTTGTTACCTCCTTTCTGCTCCTGGCTGGTTTGCATCACCTACGGAGTCCCCTTCTCCACACACCACCCGCTCTGGGGGAAGCTCAGCCTGCTGATGGTGCAGAAGGCCTCCGGCTCACTAAGGAGAACACTGATCAGACAAAAAGTTGGAAACAGCTGGTTTTGTGCTTATGTAAAAATCAAACCACGTGGTTTTTTCCTTCATTCCATTCAAAGCTAGATGTCCTGAAGGCAGCAAAGTTTCTTCCCCTCCCCCAGGCACATAATGCCAACTTCTCCGAATTGGTGGGCAGGCTGCCTCAAAGCACATGAACAATAACAAAATAGTGAACTTCTTTTTTTCGCTTTATTTTGGAGTTTAAAAAAAGTGGAAAGACAGCCTTTCTCTGCTCAAAAATATCTTTCAAGCAAGGCAGTCACCTGGCTCCAATGCAACCATTTCTTTCCCCCCTCCAGAGGTACCTTAAATCAGTGTTCGACACCAGACTGAGCAAAGCAGCAAAGTTAGCAAAAGGTGACAAGTAGTTGTTTCCTATATGAAAGGCTGCTGCTGAAGCATGTCAAAATACTAATTCGAATACTGGATAATCAGCATTTTTTTAAGATTGCAGTCTGGTACAGGCTACTTCTGTCAAAAAACGCTGTTGGCTACATGGTCCTCCTAACTGTGGAAACAACTCCCAGAACTTTGCCACAGACCTATACGCCAAGATGAAAATATATTGAAATTAAGTATGTTTTTGCATATACTTTGGAAGCCAAGGAATTGTTTTTGATACAATAGCAATAGTGCTAATAAGTTAGCACCAAGATACAAACAGCAGCCAGGTCAAATCCTTAAGTCACTCTGTAGGAAATCTAGATATGAGCTTGTTTTAGCTCAGAATTACACTGAGACCTCATATGGTCCTTGCTAATGAAATGAGAGGAAGCAGTAGTATCTATTCCCAGTGTAACAGCAGGGAAACCAGATTGCAAGGTTCTTCTGCTAATATGAGTTACTATAGTGTTGCGGGAGCTTTGCACTGTTGCAATAATTGCAGATTTAACAGGCTTTTTCATCCTTCTCACCTTCAAATCCTCTCTGCCTCCGAACAGCTTAGTGCTGCCATCTACTTTTTTTTTTATCCTAATGGGGTTTAATTTTTTTCTGTCTTAACAAAGTTGTTACACTAACTCACCCACTACAACAACACTGGCTCACTTGAGTCTCTACAGTTGGGTCCCCAAATTTATACTTAGTCCAGCTCACCACCACAGGAAAAATTAAAAGCACAGGAAACAAAACACAGGATCAGATCCAAACTCTTTCTAATGGCACTTTACAGTTCAGCCCTCAAATATGAATAAAGAAAACACCCAATTCCCTCAATTCTTAACCACAAGATACCTTTCACAACCCTTGCAGGTATTAAGCTACTAAACTCAGGGATGACAAGGTGGCAAAGACGTAAGTCTTATCAAATCATCAGAACGGTTCTGGAAAGCAAGTCTACCTAGCTAAACAATGTTATTCAAAGTTTCAGTCCTAGAGGATTAATAAAATTCTTTTAAGTCATTTATTTGCACAGACACCAACACCACTAGGAAAAAAAAAATTCCTGGCTAAAGGATCTATCATCTGATTAAAGAGTCTGAAAAACATTCAGGCATTTTACTAGGAGACTGCCTGCTGCTGATCAGGCAGGAGCTAGTCTTGATTAATTCTCCGCCTCACTTTTTCATCACAAACACTTTTAAGGCATGAGCAATTGTTTCCACAAAATTCCTCAACCATCATTTGTTGAAGGTCTTAACCCTATTTTGGGGAGAAGGAGGAGCTGTTCAGACCACAGCGCTGCTCCCACTCTTGTTTAGCCATGGAGGGGAAGCAGCCAGGAGCAAAGGGAGGCCACAGCACCTCCTGCCTCCCCACTAACACCTCACAAGACAGACCCATCCCTTCTCAATGCAAGGATCTTCCCACACGCTGTGCTCCAGAGACCTATGCTGTTGGCTTATACCTTTGCTTCCCTTCATCCTCAACCAGATCGCCCTAACCTCTCTGGATTAGGGCCTGATCCTCAAAGAAATTAAAGCCTCTATTTACACTTCATTTGGAGTGGGGTGGTGGGATGTCTGTAGGTCTGTGCTTGCTTTGCCCTGGCAAGGTACAGCCTCTTGACCTGAACAGTTTGGGAAACAGGAGGGAAAAAAAAAAAAGTAAAAAAAAAAGTCTACATTTCATCATTATCCATCCTCATGAGATCAACTACTTTTAGCAAGCGACAGACATGCTCTGAATAATTCCCTTTATCCAGATGGCCACAAACACAACATGGGGGCCTAACCACAGGTCCCAGAGCTGCACTTATGACAGGTATCCAAATCTCTACTCAAATCATTCACAGTATGTCCCACATACATGTAGAGAGGGTCCTGCATAGGGAGGAAGGCTTTACCACTGCTCTGCCTACATGTCACAGCACAGGCTGTTCAGATCCCTGTCCAGGTTTACAGTTTGGTCTCTCATGACCCCAGGCCTCTGCTGAGGCTGCAAACAAGTCATGGGGGCTCTGGTGGAGTGAATGTATTTGTCCACAGGGAACCAAAGGGAATTAATCACATTATGTGTGCTGTACCAGGCTGATGAAGGTCACACATCTGAACTGGGGCAGCCCAACCTTCAGCACAGATGTCAGCTTTACAAGGAAGCACCCTGAAAAGGAGCGAGAGAAGGTATTTTCAGAAGTGGATTCTTTTTTTCTGTGCTGCAGATGCTTTATTTTATAATGGAAGATGGATGGGAGAAAAAACAAAACCAAAATACAGTTTTTAAAATAAAAATGCATTTCCTAGCTGTCATTCTTGGATTTTGCATATCATGCCTTAGCATTAACTGCTGCCAAACACAAGACGTCAGGTCCATCTGGCAGATGTACACTTCCCCGGCTGCCAAGTGTTTCCTTAAGATTCAGGGGCTTCGCTATTAAATATATTTGCAAATTCCAGCCTCCTAAATGAGTAGGGCTCCTGAACAGCAGCCTGTGCTTCTGAGTGCCCTGGAGGGAGGGGAATAGAGGTACACTGCAATCATCCAGAGTATCTGCTGGGCTTGTTTGGTAGGGAGGCCAGTTTCCTGGTAATCGATGGCTACAGTAGCTGTGGAAGAGCTTTCAAGAATTCCTTTTTCTCCAGATTATCCCTAAGTAAAATTAGTAAGTATTTAGGAAGCAGAGGGGAAACCCAACCATTTAAGCTGACATCATTACTTATTTACATATAAATACAGCCAGGAAATAAGCATATGTATTTATATATAAACAAAAAAGCTATCTGTACAATGTTTCATACACTGCTTTTCCATCCAATATTTACTACTTTATTCATGACTTCAGAAAAAACTTTCTCCCCAAGAAATTGGTGATAAAATGCCCTCTGGTGGGCGTGACTGTGGACCTCTACAGCAACAGCCACCTCCTAAATAGTTCAGAGTCTTCAAGATATTCTTGGGATTACTATTTTTAATGGAGTGAGACAAAGCACATACTTGCTTTCCAGAAGAAACAGATACACCCCTGACGAGTGAGCCCATGTTTTACTGCTCAGTATCTCTGCATTAGAATACGAGCTAGAAGTTAAAAAAAAATTCCTATTAAAGCACTCCATGATTCCTAAAATTATTTTAGCGTTCATTTTACCTCCTTAGGATACCTTTTCCTCCTCAAAAACAAGTCATTAAGAGAAACAGAAAAGGAAAGTGGCATTAAGTTTTGCTTTGCCTCAGCATAACAGAATCTTTGTAGACTAAAATGGAGAAAGGAGGGGTGGAAAAGAGCAGCATTTTCAGAGCTTATGAATCATTTTTGTCCTGTTAGAGCACAAGGCACAGCTAGGAAGGAGGCCCTAATTGTACAGGCGAAAAATAACAGCCCTTGTCCCAGAAGAGTTTACTGCCTAAACAGAAAAGGCAAGGATGGAAAAACCCTTCAAAAATAAACTGAAGTTCACGGGATGTGTTTCATCCTTAAGATGTTCAGTAATTGTGGGTGGTGCTTTCATTAATCTGAAACGAGAAAAATCTAAAAAACAAAAAGAGAACTGAAGGCTTAAGATACAGTGACAGAAGAGGTAATTCAGCAACTTGGGGTAGAGCGCATGTGCAGCTCCTTTGAGAATATATATGTAAAACAGACTGCTTTGACAACACAGCCAGAGTGGAAAAGGAGATCTACCAGGCAGATTGGACTACGCAAGCCTGACCCAACACAGCCAAAGGAAGCTGCAGTTACACAGAACTGAAGTTGACCCCACGGAGTTTCTAGGGTTTGTTTTTGTTTTTTTTTGTTTTTTTTTTTTTTTTCCTTTCAGCAGAGAAGCTTCAGTCTCACAGCTAAATAAGGATAAGCAGAATAAAACACTTGCACCACATGATGAAAGATGGAAGAGCTCCACTGCTTTCCCCAAGTTCCTTGGGAAGCCTTTGTGTTTCTATTTCATACAGGACATAGCACTTTGTTCACCCAGATGATCAGAAATTTGTTTCCAGCTTCCACAGTACAATTTACAGTTAATTACTGCTTTATCCTAAGAATATTTGCTAGTTTGATCTGCACATGGAACGTGAAGCATTTCTGTCTTTTTAAAGATGTTTCTGGGCAACAAAATTTTCCTTGTGAAGTTGTTCTTGGGTATAAGCAACGGTATGATTTAGCATTCACCCTCTCCTTTTCTACCCTCAGAAAGAAAAACTGTCAAAACCAGCCCTCATTTATTTGAAATTTGCCCTTTCTATAAGTAACGCACCCCTGCGCTGTATAGAGCTCCGTCCCTCTCTAGTGGCAGCCAGGTCACATACCAATTGGTAAGCCTGCTGAGGCTTAGCTAACAGATGGCTTTTAGCTCAAAGATCAGAAACTTTTAGCTTATGATTCAAAGATCTCCTGTTTATTCCTCTTTGCCAACAGCCCACCCTGAGATTCAGAGTTACATTTACAGTTTTCTCTGAAGACAGAGGCTAAGGATTTCACAGAGCAATGCTGTCACTTGGTGTTGTACTGTATAAGCTCTATCACCGCTTCACGATCATCATTCTCGCAAGCATCTCTAGACTTTATGTTGACTGCAGCTACGGTGAAACATATTTCTCTGATTAGATACACCAAGCCAAGATCAAGTGGTGTATTTGTGTATGTAATAATTATACACACAATGCACATGCTCCTAAATTTTTGCCTAAAATTAAAAGTAACAGATTATCTAGGCAAGATTAGTACTGACATTTCTTGGATCTTATCCTGATGGTTAGTCTTTTCTTAAAAGCAGCTTTGCTGTTAGAGTAGCAATTAACAGCTGAAGGTTACACTATTTCCCCCCTCTTCCTGCCCCCTTAACACACACGTAAATATTTATAATATATGAAAATAAAATACATGCTACCATGCCTGACAAGCATAGAGGAGAAAAAACACCTTTTTTGTATCTTTCAATTTTCTCATCAAGAAAATGGCTCAAGACTGTACAGCTGTGATTGCTGTTAAATTCACAATCTTTACACATAAAAAAATAAGGGGTTTGCACTTTTTTTAGGGTAAAATCATCCTCTTAAGCAAACTGAGAAATGGCTGTAGTAAAATTCAAGAGGCTACAGGTCTACTCAAAACCAAGAACTGATATGCTCTAATTTTACAATGTAATACTTAGGCACAGAAGGCTTATAATCTGCTGTCATATGTGATGCCATTTTAGTGAGTACCTTGAGGAAATCTGAGCCTGATCATGTTTTGCTAAAGATGAAAAACTGCAGGATAAACAGTGTGGCCTGAAAACAGGAGGAAAGAAATGGTTAACTAGGACTTCCACTCAGATTACATGCAGCAAAAGTCTAACCAGCCTACTAGTTTCTCCAGATGAAGAGTAACGAATGCCCTGATCAACCATCACCTCAAGCAGTAGATGCCTGGGCTCAAGCTGCACCTGCATTTCCATCATAAATTAGAGTTTATACTTCTCAACCTGACCCAACTGGGAATCATTCTTGAGCTCCAGCCCAGACCACCTTAATTCTGCCATCAGAGCAGTGCAGCTGCATGAACTTCTTTTAGTAAAGAAGCCAGCACACCACAGAGTTTGGGGTTTGGGTTTTTTGTTTTCCTTGTATTATTCTTGAAATACAATACTTCAATAACTTCACTGTTGCAACCACAAGATTTGTCTAAGAACAGTTTTTAGAAGGCTTGAAGGACGCTGCTGTGAACTGTTCAAGTGTGATATTGAAACAGTGAGTTTAAGGAAAACTTGCTGCAATTTCTCTTTTAGCAAGAGCATCCCCTCCCCACACGCACAAATGGGCTTGCAAAATTTCTATCCCAGACAGAGGAAAGACAAACAAACCAAAACGAAGAGTATTATGGCAGCAAGTGAACCACAACTCTCCTCTTTGTCTTTGGCTGCATTTCCGTACCCGAGCACCACTTTTAAAGTCAGTCCTGTATTTTACAGACTTCAGGCATGCCTTTTTGTTTCCTTACTTCCTATACCATTTCTATGCTGTATTTTTTCCTCCTATAAATAACAACTCAAATATCAGCCACAACTTCCCATTGCCATTTAGTTTACAGAGAGATAAGGCTGTGATGTTGCAGAACTAGAACTGCCCAGAAGTTTAATCATAAAATTACACACTTTTCTTCCAAAAAGAAAAATGTACTAGAAAATAGGCTTTACTTTGGGGATTTGATAATCTTAAAGAACAGGCAGAACATTTATCTAAGATTTTCAAGGTACCAAATGTAACTTAATTTAACTCAACAGATTTGGGCCAAGGACAAGTTTGGCCCATTTTATGTAATACAGATCTGTGAGGGGAAAGAAGAAAAAAGGTATTGAAGCACCCAGACCACAAAAAACAGAGACCAGAAAATATGCCTACTCTTTAACCGTCTACCCCCCTGTTTTGCAGTTGCTGTCATCCACTGAGATTTGCAGACTCTTTCTTTGGCCTTAAGACCTTCACAGTTGAATTTCACAAGTGATTCATTCCTCAGGGTACAAAAACACTGCACAACATCAGATACATACTGGAACACGTCAGCTCCACAGGTGTTAACTAGATCAGGATTTGGTCCACAGTTCAGCAGCTCTTGTGACAATTCACACATCAAGATCAACTGAGAGGTTCCCCAGAAGGTCCCATACAGCCACATCCCACACTATGTGCTATAGGCAGCTTTTAATCAAATCTCGTTACATTTGTTTGCAGTCTCAAGGCTTAGACTTCAGAAAGCCAGAGGGTGGTTTTTACTTTCAGACTTGTACAGAGCCAATGAGGAATAAAATGTTGGCACAGACAGCCAAAGTCTCACGACTTCTGAATTTGAGATTGGGCATTCAATCCAACCTGCAGAAAATCCAGACTAGTGTCAGTATAAATGAGATAAGAGTTAACTCACAAAAGCTCAAATCCAGCTTTCATTTGTGTCTATGCAACATCGATTTCTGTTAACTACATGTGTGTAACCAAGAGCAACATTTGATCTGAAGCCTAGTACCTTGATGTCCAGCTACTGTAAAACAGAAGCAAAAAAAGTAGCTACAAACATTTGACTGATGTTGCCTGCAAGCAGGGCATTGCAGAAGGCTGTACCAGCAATTCATATATTGACAGAATTAAGATGGGGCATGGCAAACCTCGCTATTAGAAGTAGTTGCACAAATATTTGGAGTGTTCTTGAAAAGAAAAAAAAAAAAAAGAGATGACATGGGGGAAAGGCAACACAAAGCCACAGACCAAGAAGTAAAGTACTACATGCAAATACATGCAAGCTTCCCCCAAGTTAATTCTCCTCTTAATGGAATATTGATTGGTACCCTCAATGTTTAGAAATGTGAAATAAGGAGGGGAGAAAAGGAAGGAAAGACACACTTAGAACAGTGAGTTTTGTTTAAATAATATATACTTTCCTCATACGATCAGCCAAAAATAGCATAATAAAGAGGACAGTACACTATATTTAACATTTTGCCTTGCATTGTATTAGCAAATCTGTCAGAGATGACCTGGAAGTGTTAACCACGCAAGGTTTTTTTTTTTTTTTTTTCACCCTTCTCCTAAAGAAGGAAAGTACAGCATTTTCATAACCTCTCACCACACAATATCCTTACTTTACCTGGTATTTCTCTGCTCTGAATAGGATAGACTACAGAGCGTCCGTGGTAGTATCTAGGCTTTTCAGATGTGATATATCAAGATGTTTCTGAAATCGGGGAGGGCAAACCAGTGGTTGAGGGGAAGCAGAGCAGTCCACAGTCATGATGGAGCACATCTGGATAAGCTCTGTTGCATCTACTCTTATCCCCAAGTGAGAAGGGAGGATGAGGAAGAAAAAAATGGCATCTTCGAAGCAGTTATGATTTATATGAGTCTCCTGTTTCTTAAACGGGACCCTTAAAATATAACCAGTGTCATATAATCCAGAAGCCCCTTATTCCTACCTTCCAGAAATCTCTTCCTATTCCAGGGACTACTACCACCTGTATAATTTTAGAGAAAAGAGTTTCTTCTATCCTTTTCCTTCTGCCATTCACAGAGTCCTTCTGAGATATCCGTTACAGCCTCCAACACATTTTACTAAAACAAGCCATTCAAAAAAGGGCAGAAGAGGAAAAAACCCAAACCAGAAGAACCAGCTTGCATTGCCATCAGCATTCCTAGCCTTGACGCTCCAAGCAACAACAGCATCATGCTCAACAGCTCTGCTGACCCATCCCATTACCAATATATTAAGGATATACTTAAGAATATAGGCACCGACAATAAGCTGTTTTATAGTGTATAGGTTGATACAGTTGAATGAGCTCATGTATTTTACATACCCATGTATTTTTATGCTCTGCCCCTTGTCTCAAAACATTAGAAACTGCACGCAGAATTAACAACTTCTCCCACCGCCCAATCCTTCCCAAACTTTATGAAGGCGTAAGGAGTAAGCTCAAAAAGATATCGCTGAAGTTTAGTTATCCTGTAGCATTTCATATAGTTTCAAAAGCTTTTTCCAGACATTTATATACCCAACAACATTTTGTAATATTAAAGTGTTCCAATTTGGCATTTTTCCACTCTTGGCAAGCAAGAGACAAAAAAATCAGGAGAAAATTGAAAATGACTTTTTTTTTTTTTGAAGTATGCAATATGTTAGGAATCATTTAATGAATTCAGGTGTTCAACAAGCTACAAGTCAACCAAAATTTGCAATACATATATATTTCAAAGCACAGGTAAACACAGCTGCATCCACTTTAAAGTTACTCCATGTTGTGCGATTATTACAATGAACTTCCTGAACTCTTTCGCCTCTCTTTTGATCTGTGGTCTACCTGTGGCTGGAAAAACTAACGGCACTTAGGTTCTTCTCCCTCTAATTAAGGGAAACAGCACGCTTAAGCCTCAGACTGAGAAGAGAAACTTTTCTTCAAGTAGTTACAGCATGCTGCAATTTGCAAATCCACCAGCACCGCATTCACAAACCAAAAACCAAAATCCTACAACAAGATCTGACAAAGCGTATCTCAGAGCAGATTTATCTGATTTAAATATTAATTACTTATCAGCATGGACTTTCAGAAGTGTCTGAAGCAAAAAGCTCTAAATCACACTTTAAATCCAGGATTTCTACTGCCGACATTGTTATGCAGATCATGGTTATGGGGTTGGGGGTTTTTTTGTTGTTATTTTTGAACAAAAAAAAGGAAGACTGATAATGAGTCTCTGTCAAGGTTCAAAAATATCAAGAAATGTATGAATAAAGTCCAGCTCAACAAATTAGGCATATTTTGAGTTTATGAGACCTGCTACAAGATACTATTATTGCCTCAGATACCTCTATATGAACTTGAGAGAGTCTTCACAGTATCTCTCAACTACGTTTAAAGTGCAAAAACACTCCTACCGCATGCAAGCCTAACAGTTTTTAGTTAGCAGCAGCATTACAGAGGAATTATATCAGTGGCAGATTTTCTTACAAACTGCTGCACCAAACGAGTTCCAGAACATGCCCCTAGAAATAATCTGGTCTTCTCGATCAAATTGTGTTTTACCTGTATTTATGTAGAGTTTAGTCCTAGAACTGGAGACAATTCCAAGAACTATACATTCGTGTCTTCCAGTAAGTCAAACCAAACCTGAACAGAAGTCCTAGCATTTAATATCACATGTCATATAGCATATTGTAATGGACGGCAGGGAACTAAAAAAACAAAACCACAAAACACTGCAAAAGGAATGTTAAATTAATTGAAAAAGTCTGGTTTGGTCTGTAGTTCGAGCGGACTGCTTCAGTGCATCAGTACTACTATTGCAAGCCAGCACTATAAGTTACCTGAAGTTTAAGACCACCAAAAAACTATGTGTTTTTCTGACATTAATGCCAGTTACAGCAAAAAATCAAAGTTGAGGATATTTGAAAACCTAGACCGAAGCATCACTGATGAAAAAAGCAGCACATAAAAATTAAGGAAAATGGTCCCATGTTCCACATATTCTAATCCACAACATAAAATTATTTATGGAAGCGTGTGACTAGGAATTCAGCTACTGTCATTAATCAGATGGTCAAGACAGCACAGAGGTAACCGGCTGCATGACAACAGCATCAGGAAGGCTTCTCGGGGCATCTCTTGTACCAGGTCTGTTCTGTTCTGGTTTAACTATAACAGGTGAACAGCACATATTCACAGCCTGTGAAGTGCGTTGACTTTTAAAAATCTAACAGAAAGGCGTTCCCACAAGAGATTTCTAATCTGTTTCCTTTTAATCTCCTTCTTTATAGCCGAGGAAGAGTTCTTTGTACTTCTGATAACAAAGGAAACATAGAAGTGACAGAAGCATGTCAAAGCTGTTTATGTTTCATACAGCCTCACGCTTGGAGTTGCTGTTGTTAGGTTATTTCTTGAGAAGACCATCTTCAGCCTTTGCATGGGAGCTCCACCTTCCTACAAGTAACTTTATAAAAGAGTTAACTGCATAGAGGGATGCTAAAACTCTTCCCCTCGCAGGGTAAGCTAACATAAAACCAGAAAGGAAATTAAAAAAATGTGACAAAGGGTTAATACAACAATTTCAAGTACCCACAAGTATATTCAAGGCAATGTTATCTAATTTGTGTGTTCATGGGCTTTAGGATATAGGTATTTATATGGTATTTTGTCTGTGGAGAGATGAGTACATTAAGAAAGTGATTAGATACACAAATAAATCACAGAATCTAATGACACTGTGTCATATTTAAGGTTATTGAATCAGCACACTGCAAGGCCAAATATTGCAAAATGGAACATCTGGAGGGGGAAAAAAAAAAGCTGAAGGACCAAATAAGTCACTAACCCATGCTGAGATTCTAGCTAGCCAAGAGCCTGGATTACAGCACAAAGAATTAATGCTCTGAAAACGGCGTAGACCTCTGCGGAGCACTATGAAGTTGATGCTCTGCAAACAGAGCAGCTTCAGGATCAGGCCTTCAGGTGTCTGGGCTGCCTGGGTCCACAGCCTATGGCAGCGAATCCACGTGGATCAGCGTAGTTAGTGGACAAGTCACTACAAGAGCCTTTGTAATGCTATGCTCAACCTAAAGTTAAAGAAAGGATGCTAAAAAAAATAAGAATATTGAAGAGACCCCAAAATTTAAAAGTGCAGCCAAAAAAACCCCTCCAGATCAGTTTTAAGATTAAAAAAAAAATCCCACAACAGGGATATAATGAAAGGGACTGGGGTTAAGCAAGACAAGACAGACCACACTTTCTCTCTCCATTTACCGATCTAGGGGTACTTTTTTACCCTCCCCTAAAGCTACATGTGAGTTTCCACCATAGCACACAGAGGCTCTACATAGAGAGGAAGGGGAGAAAAAAAAATACATAATTCCCCCCTGCCCCCCTTGATTTATTTTTTCTGTGCTTCAGAAGAACTGGATCCATAGGTTCTCAGAACTAAATTAAAAGGTCAGGAAAGCAAGTAGGCATGGACAAGACTGAATTGCAGATGAGCACGGAGCAGCAGAGAAACAGCACTGGGACGAGCACCAACGAGTGCGAACAGTTAAGGCCCCAGTTCTGGTGGCCGTCAGCACAGTGCCGAACCGGAGCGACTCCAATGGAAACAGCGGAGCGGCAACCTGGGAGAAGGACGCATGGGAGCAAAGCAGTATCGCCGGCGAGATGAGCGCAGCAAACCTGGGGATAATGAATTCTCCTCACAAACAGGCACTAAAAGTGATAGCACCAGATATGGTGCACAGTAAACCCAAAAATCATATCTAATATCTAGATCTGTGTCTTCCTCTCCCTTCATTGAGAAGATTTCCAGTCAACATACAGACTATATACTTTTTATTATTGTTTGAAGAAGAGCAGCAACCCTGGCAGCATGCTAATCTAGAAGAGAAAACCGAGGTGGTTACTTTCTTCCCTCAAGATTTCTGCTTCGAAAAAACAAATGAACAAGAAAGGGTTTGTTCCAGCACACCACCACTTTTTGTTTCATTTCAACAAGACTTCGACAAAATCTAATTCACTATGCCGTGTATCTAATATATTGGGTACTTGAAGTATGACCATCACTCATTAGAAATGTAATTAAAAAGTGACAAAACTCGATTCCCCCTCCCCAGCATGCAGATGAAAACCAGTAACCCTGCCTCTATTTGTAACCATGACAACTATAGAATATTTTATTTCAGTAATATAATTCATACTGAACATTTGCTCATAGGTTTTGTTGTTAAGGGGAAGGTTGACACACTGTGCACGCATTTCATAAGCTACCGGAGACAACAAATACAGGAAAGTCAGGCAGTTTTCAAGACCGAGAACCCAGTGCGTATTTCAGAGTTCATTTCAGACCCTCTACAGGAAGCTAAATGAACATGAACAAAAAAAACATCCAAATTAAGTGTTACTGGTCATTACTCCCAAGACAACTACTTGGTATGACTGGATGTTTTTCGACTTTTAAATAAATCGCAATGATACTCTCGTATTTTAGAAGGCGTAGTAACTCAAACCCCAAACTTTAATTTTCAATTAAAATACCATAGGCATTATTCAGTTTCTATCAGGAAATATCAAACAGATGTTATGGGAAAAGATATCGATATGAAACGAGGCAATGAGAGACGTAGTTTACATATGCTGGCTAAGTCTTATTCTGGATAGGTCACTAAATTATTTGCATAGCTCCCATATTTCATCTTAAATTGAAGACAACTTCCATAAATACACACAATGAGGACAGGTTATAAGAGGGGGGAAAAAAAAAAACAAACCAAAAAAAACCCCACACACACCAACCAAAGACAACCCCTTGTACATTATTCAGAGAAGATTAAACAACCTCCTGAGCATAACTAAAGTTTGACACAGATAAATGTCAGTGTAAAATATGGCTGTACTTTATTTTTCTCCACATGGGGGAAAACAAAAAAAAAAAAAAATAAAGCCATTAGCACTTTAAACCAAAATACAAGAATAACAAAAGAAAGACACACTGTTGCTTTGTTTTGGAGGCAAAAAAAAAATAAAAAGAATAAAGCTCGCTGGAATACTATTCCTTCTCTCACACAGGTCATCATATCTATCAAGGAGGATTTAAAGTTTCAGCAGATTGCTAATTATAAGAGACAGTAATACTGTTATCTGCAGTCACCTTAAAGCTACAGTAGTTTGGTTTTTAAGTACCTCAAAATTGTCCTCAAAAGAATAGCTCGATAAATGTGTTTAAATCAGCACAAGAGACTCACACGTGCCTACATGTACACACACACTTGCTCAGCTGTTTTAAAGGATATCAGGAAAAAGAAAGTTTCTTCATTTATCAGAAATACGCTCTATAATCTCCTGTTAAAACAAATAATAAGCCTGCAGCAAACATGCATGTCTTTTTCCTTCACTGATGGAAAAGTGATTAAATCCCCCTTAATCTAGTTACCAGAACACTGTATTTTTTCTAAACAGTTTTCATACACAATAAACAAAAGATAAGCAGCCAACTACATGACCAGGGCTCCATAATTTTTGGTGGTGGTAGTGGGGAGATAAATCCGTCTCCAGCATTCTAGGAATATTTTCAGTTTAATAAATGAAGCCAGAGGGGAAAAAAATAAAATAATCTCGGAGACGATGAGCACACGCTATTTATGAAGTGTATGAAAAACACCACCATCCATCCCCAGAACTCCCTTCCTCCAGACCTTTCTCCACCCTCTGGGGGGAAAGGAACCTGAACCCAAAATCCCGGGGACCACAGACCTGCATCCTCACACGACAAGGACAGCTAGTCACATCCACTCAATGTCAAAAAATAAAGTAGCTTTTCCCTCCCACCCTAAGCGAGACCTTCCGAAAACAGGTACCCAGGGGATGTGCCTCTGTGCTCCTAACGGCACCAGCCAGCACTTCGGCTCGAAGATAAGTTAAAAGAAAACAACCCATTAAAAAAAAAAAAAAAAAAAAATCACCATCAATAGAAAACCCCAGCAGCAGCCAAACAAAACCTCACACCGGCGAGGAATGTCACACGGCGTGGCAAGGCACGGCGTGGGAAACGCGTCCGAAGTGCTTTTGAAAAATATATATATTTAAGCAATATTGCGCCGGGAAGTTCCTCGTACACATCGCGCGTGGGGAGGGGGCGAAAGAGGAGGAGGGGGGGAATGGAAATGTATTCCAGGCACCGGGAGACGACGGGGCTGGCAGAGGCATTTGGGAAGGGAGGGAGGCTGCCTGCCGGGGTGCGCGCCGATCCCTTCCCAGGCAGTTTCGGGTGCGGGCCCGAGGGCGGGGAGGGGGGGATCCACCGGGACATCGGCCCCCGGGAGGGGTGGGGGTCCGCGGGGACACAGCCGCCCCCGGGAGGGGTGATGGGGAGGGGGTTGCGGGACCGACCCTGCTCCCCGCCGCGGCGCGGGCGAGCGCCTGAAGTTGTGGGTGCGCGGCGGGGGTGGGCACCCCCACGCCAACATGAAAAACAAATCCCGGGAAAAAAAAAGGAGAATCATCACAATAACATTATTATCCCCGGCAGCTCCGCGCACAGCACCCCCCAGGCAGCAGGAGGCACGCAGGAAGTTTTTAATGCGGGCAGCGAGCGCAGGCGCAGGGCAGCCGCCAGCTCGGCGATGCCCGGCGCGGCTGGCGGCGGCGGGGAGCTCCGCGGGCGCGCAGCCGCCGCGCCGCTTACCTCCCTCCGCGGGGGCGCAGGCGGCCCTGGGCCGGCAGCGCGGGTGCGCGGCCGCGTCCTCAGGCGGCGGGAGGATGCGCGGCGGCGGCGGCAGGCGGCGGCTTGTGCATTGCAGCCTCCGCCGCTAACGCAGAGCCCCGCGCGGCTGCGGGCGCCGGGAGCCGCGCTGGAGGCCGGGCAGGGGGGCGCGGCGCGGCGGCGGCGGAGGCTGCTGCGGAGCCGCGACCATGCTCCCGTCTGGCCGCCTTCCCCTCACCTACTGCCCGCTTTAGCCGGGGAGGGAGGCGGCCTGGGCGCCGGGGCGAGGGGCGGGCCGGGCCAATCACCGCGGCGGCGGGAGGCGGTGGAGCCCGGCCCGCTCCGCCCCGCACGCCGCGCCGCCCCGCCCCGCGGCCGCCCCCGCGGGAGGCTGCCCCGGCCCCGGCCCCGGCCCCCGCCCCGCCGCTGCCGCCGCCGCCGCCGCCGCCGCCCGGGCCCCGCGGGGGCCGCCCCGCGGAGCTCTGCCCCCGCCACCGCCGGCGCCGCGGCCGCGGCCGGTGCAGGTGCAGGTGCGGAGCCTCCGCCCCGCGTCCCCCGAGCGCTCAGCTGTGTGCCGAGCGCTCCCCCGCGGTACGCCGCAAGGACGTGCGGGGGGAGAGCGTGTTTCCGAAAAGGTCATCGGCCTCCCAGCTGTCTTCAAAAGTAGCGTGTAGTTGAAAAGAAATATTACCCCGCTTTATTAAATCATCTCTCTCCGGGGGCGTGATCCAAAGCCTCTTGAAGTCCACCGGAGTCTTTGAATAGGTTGGTACGATTCTCTCCCGACACCGCTTTTTTTTTTTTTTTTTTTTTTTACCCCCTTACTTATTTTTTTTAATATCCATCGTGCTTGGAGTCACTACAGATTTTACGCGTGGAAATCTGCATCTGTCTCTCTATTCTGTATAATCTTGTGTCTGTGCGTGCTGCTTTGTAGAGAGATCTTTCTGATGTGCACACAAGCTGCATATGCTGTAGTTTTAAACATAGAACACTTTGTCTTTTGTATTTCCTGTAAGCATAAAAATAAGCTTAATCAAATTCTTTTCTCCTTACTTTGCCAGTTAAAAAATGCATCGTGGAGAAATATATGCTCTAACGTGGTGAAAGTGAGGCAGTTGTGCCAAACGACAGCTGAGCAAAGCAAAGGGGAGGGAGGGAAGCACACAACCCGCAGAAATAGGCAAATGCACGTTTTTATTGGAAAAGGGACACACGCTGCCCGATGCCTGCGAGGAAGCAGGGTGCAGCGTTAACAGGGCAAATTCATTTTCTCTCTTCCCAGCCTCACCAACAAATGAAAATACGTTCTTGCAGTGGACTAAAGCATTTCTAAAACCAGCCATCATCATTAATATTAGAATGCTTTTAGCAGAATATGGCCTCACTCTGAAACGGGAAGGCTCCATACGTTTTTGTTGTTAATATATCGTGGATTAACATTGAAACCTCCAGTCCTGTACATCGCAGTGGAGTGTGAGGGTCAGAAGTTCAGAACGGTTTAAATCTGAATTATTTAGCAAGCGCACACACGACACACTCTTCCGATTTCCACGCAGCTTTTCCTCCCCCCCCCCTTAGTTTTCTCCCTTTTAAACACGAGAGCCCCATTCGGTGTTATTTGCCCTGGTGCGGTGTTATTTGCCCAGCATATATAGTTGACCCAGAATCCGACAAAGCCGATGAGAAGAAGTCTCAATGGGACTGTTGACCTAACAAGTAGCATGTCAGTCTCCCGGTGGCATTTGAATGTTCTCGCAGCGAATGCTTCGAGACAGGAGAGAGCATAAAGCAGAGATTCTTTGGAATCCTTAATTAGACACAGTGATTTTGGAGTGCTGGTTTCTGCCGCTATCCTCTAGTGCCTACTACTTTGTTTTGTGACCTTGAGGTTAAGGATACCAACCAGCCCTGTTTATTTTTAATAAAATCTTACGGTTATATGAGACAGTTCTAGGTTTTATTTATCTTTAGCGTAAGTGCTTCCATCTTATCTGCCTCACAGGTTTATAGTAAGGATTTAGCTAATATTTGGAGAGCACTTTTAAGCTATGAAGCTCTATAGGTCTATTATACTGGCCATTTTCTGGGGTTTTAATTTTAGGAAGGTACTTTCAAACTCTTTCACTTCAGGAAGATAGAGTTCATGTATTGACCTTAGTTTTCCCTTCAAATTTTGTTAAATACCTGATTTACAAATGCTGACATAGGGTCAGATTTGATTTCACTTACAGGTAATGAATTTCAAAGAATTTCTTGATCCTCAGTGACTTTATTCTAGATCTAAATCAGTTTAACTCAGAATATGAGCCACAATTTTCATGAAGAATAAGCATATGATTACATTAAATACAGTATTCTACATTAATTTTCTTGCTTGGATTTTCTTATTTTAGTAACTTAAGTAATTTAAGAAGGAAGTGCTTCATTTTATTAATTTATTTTTTATTCCTTTTTTTTTTCTGCTCTGTTTCTGAGAGAAAGGCATCTACAGGTGGGCTTTGTAGAGAGGGGCAGGTGGCTGAAAAATAATTCGGGGGTATCCTACTCACGGTTCAGTGGAGTCACAGTGTGCAAGAAGTTGTTTAAAAATTAAGGTTAATACCTGGGTCTGGAGAAATTCCTTAGTGCTTGGCACACTGTTCCTGGCACTGGGAACGATGCACTGCCACTCACATCCTTTCTCAGCGTTCGGGAAAGCCTGTCCTCTCATTTAGTGCATGTTTTAAGGGAGGCAAACCTATGTCCAAGTAATAGCACTGAAAATAAGGATCCTTAAAATGCTAGTGAAACAAAAGATCTATTTACAGAGAAACAAATATTCTGTGGTGAGGGTTTTATTTGGATGGGTGGCTGGTTTTTTTAATACAATCTGTTCCAGGGTTGTACTTGACAGGCTGAGGATTGTTTGTGAGAATCCCGATTTTGGATTAGGCAGCTGATAGCCTGCAAGACTTTGGTGGCTGGTAAAGCTTGCTCCACTGAAAGAGGAGATTTCCTCCTTTAGCAATAGATCATTATGTTACAGGGCGTGTATTAGAATGAGAATAATGCAACTTCCCCTGTCTCTGCTGATCATATCAGAACTAATGGCATCTTGAATTGTCAGAGCATCAGGTCCATCTTCTGATAAAATATTAGAAGACACACAGCTCTATTCATCTTACTGGAGATTTCATTTTAGTCTGCAAAATATTTGATGGCAGTGCTGTTAGATTAGCTGTGGGCATATTGCAGGGACCAACGTAGTGCTTGGGTACCAGGATTTTGCGAAGGGGTTCCCATAAATATTTCCCACTTTATGGTAAACCTTATCTCCTAGGTTTGGACATGCTTCAGGGAGTGAAATTTTTATTTATTTTAAGGGATTTAAAACACAATTCTTTAAGTTGTTACTAAAAATGTCTTGCTTTTTGATGCAGGTTGAAGCATTTCAAATGAAATTTCATCTCCAAAACTGTTGTATGAGATTTTTCTAAGCCATAACCAAAGAGGAATGTCTGCTCTCCAAACTTTAACTGCAAGGTTTGACTCCTGCTTTCAGCCAGTGAAGATCTCCTTAATTACAGGTTTACAACTTGGATGCTAATGTCAATGGTTTAATTTTCTGCTGGTAATAGATACCGTAGAATATCTACAAAATATGGTAATAGATATTTAGTGGATTTGTGGGGTTTAAGGGTTCTGAAAAAGTAAGTGGAGATCAGGAAAACATCTTAGGGTTTTTTTCAATCATGTATTTTTATTTACTTGAAGTATAAAGACTGTTTGCTGGTACTTTTAGCATTCATCTGTACATATCTGTTACAATTATCCTTAGCGTTTAGCAGAAAGATAATCCTCAAAGGAAACAGGAAGCGACATTTAAAGTAATTTTTAGGTGTGCAGCTTGAGTTAATTGCCAAAATATAAATTAATGGATTAAAACTGCTAAAAACTGCTAACCTGTGGAATTTAGTGAAAAACATCATTGACTTCTGTGGAGACACCACATTTAATGAAACACCTCCTTCCCTGAGCAAACCTTCTCTCTTCTGCTGAGTACCCAAAGCTGGTATCAGGGGTGGGAAGGCAGAGGCGGCAGGTACCAGGTCCTGACGTGGTTAGAAAGGGATCCTCTACTTCATGCATCGCAACCCATGCACACCTCCACGTTGTTTATAGGGTAGCGATCAAGGCAGGCAACTATTCTTCTGAAATCAATCAATCATCAGACAAGAACAAGAGTGTCGGGTGGTCACTCTTTGGTTGATAACCTATAGAGGGAGTAAAATTATTTTACCAAGAGTTGAGGAAGATGTTAATCTCGTGAATATCAGACCATTCTTCACATATTTTTTCACAAGAGGATTATATTCTAACTCCCAGACATTACATATCCCTGAGTTTTTCAGGCATTTAGCTTTTTAATCTGACGACAGGCTGTTTGCAGATACGTGCCTGGCTCTGTGGGCAAAGGTTATGAAGTAATTTGCTTGGAACTGGTGAAATAAAGATTTGTGTGATTTTAGGTGTGTGAGCTGAAACTTCCTTGTCCCTGACTTGTCAAGAGAATGAGAAGAGTCTGATCCTCTAAGAGCAAGCAGTATATTGAGTTGATTTCTCTTAGCTATGACAGAACCATTTGCTAAAACTTCCCCCAGAAGACAGAAGTGGGTTCTGCTGGAGTCGTGATTTTGATTTCTGATGGGCAGTAATAAAAGTAAGATCTATTTCACTATATTGGCAGAGTCTAGAGCTCTGTCTTGAATTATGTGAAAATCCCTAATGGTTGGGGATAGCAGAAAAGTCAGGCTTTTGTTGGGACTTTTTGAAAGTTTATGAAGATTTTGTTTAAAACAACTTTATTTCCAAGTCACCTCTCGTCCCACTCAATTGCACAGAGAGGCATTTTCATTGCCATTGACGTCATTGCATCGGTTGCTTGAGTTTTGTCAAAGTAACTCCACTACACTGGTTTATGGCGGGGGGGCGGGGTGTAGGAGGAATTGGACTTTCAGGGTGATTTTGGAGGGAGTTGCGTTGTTTGATTTGTTTGTCTACAACAGTAACAATATGTTTCCACCTATTCCTCATAATTATACAGGGAAAACTAAAATACGTGCCATTTTGAACTGAATGTCTGTATTAAATTGGTTTGACTTCTATTTTCTGCCATCTGTGGCATAACTAGAACAGAGAGTGAGAACAAAAAATATAAATGACTCAGTCACATTTCCTTTAGGAGACACATTATGCCCCCCATTCTTGTCAAATAATTCATTTCAGCTCTGAGTGAAACAGTGTTGTGACACCCTGGGCATGGAGAGGAGATGCTGCCATTCTGTCATTTAATAGAGGGACCCAAATTTATGCTATAATATTTTGGTTAAGCAGCTACACGTCATTTTTCTGTGTATTTAGATGGCCTCCAAAACAATCTCAGCGCAATGCTGGGATGTAATTCAGCTTAATTAAATACTGAATTTTCCTGTAAATGTTACATACCTTGTAAGCCAGATTGTGGAAAGAACCAGAAGCAGGTTCACAGAGAGGAAACTGAGACAAGTAGGTGCTGCTGAAGCCTCCCAGAAGACTTAGTTGCCACCTGAATTAGTTGCCACTGACTCTACAGGGAACCATATCCAGGCTCTGGAGCGAGATGGAGACAGTGCTACACCCCATAGTCTTTGTTTTCCTTCTGTCCGGACTGACCAGAGCGGGTCCCTTCAGACCCATAGAAACCTTGATAGAGGGAAGTTGATGATACCTGGGGCTTCCCTAGGGATGGGTCTGAGGTACAGCCAGGCGTGCCAGCATACCTGGGAGCCTGGATGCACTCAGAGGTCTCACATACCTATAGACATCTATTTTAGATGGGCTGATGTACCCCGAAGTTTGCATATGAGGTAGGTGCTTCTGGCGTACAGACTGTCCCTCCAGCACCTTGCAGGCATTAGGGAGTGCATCATCACAACGCCCTGTGAAGGGGGTGGCATCATTGCTCTATCTATAACAAGAAGTTTTCCTCCTGTATACTCGATGCATGGTAAAAGTCAGGTTGAAAAAGGTGGTGGTGCTCCTGGTTTTGATTTGGTTAAGGCTTTACACAGACTCTGAATGTTATATAAAACTCTTTTTTAATGCATTCCTCTAGGAATCAAGTTTTGACTAAAGGCCAAATGTTTTTATCACTGATCAAAGAAATGATACAGAGTCAGGTTTACACATGGCACAGGTTAACAGTGAACAAATGGAAGAATAAGTGATAAAGGGGCAAATTATTATTGCTGAGTGACCTGAAGTGCTTAACGAAGAGGTCAAAATAAAAAAAAAAGTTTGAACATTAGCTAGGTGCAAGGCAATGTAATAAAGAATGAAGACAAGAGGCTACGCAGGGCAGGAGGCTCTCTTTTGGAAAGCAAAGGCTTTGAGAAAGATTTAGGATTGTTTTTGGATAAGCACCTCAATCTTAAATCTCACTGTAATTCTGTGGCTAAAAGGCCAATGCAATCCTGAGATGTAAAAAAGAGTAATATGAAGCAGATAAGAGGATTTGACGTTGCCTGCGTGCACAACAGTGGTAAGGCTGCTGTTAGGAACTGTGTCCAGTTTTGGTGTTCACAGTTCAAAAGCAATGTGGAAATACTAAGGTAAGTTCAAAGGAAAGGTATGAAAAAGGATTCAGAAAAGAAGCGTGACAACATAAGGCATAAGCAGCTCAACTTATTTAGCTCATCAGGGAAGAAGCTGAGAAGTGACTTGGTCACCGCAGGTAGGTACTGACCCATGGAATAGATATCCAAGAGCGAGTAGCCACTTTATCTACCTGACAAAGGCATTAGAGGACCCAGTGGTTACAAGCTTAAGTTAGACAAATCCACCCTTAAAAGAAACGATTTCCTATCCCACAGAGCCCTAAATAATAAAACTGTCCTGTAAAAGCCGTCACAGGTAGGGATGTTTAAGAGGACATTAAATATGTGTTTTTAAATACACGCTTTCATCTGCTTTGTGGAAAAATCTGTACATCTTTCTGTGCATGTGTGAGTGGGAGCTTTGTCAGAAGATTGGTGGCAGTTCCTTGTCTGGCAGTCTGAGAACCTGTTATTCCTCCTGTTGTTCCATCCCTCATAAGGCTCCGGGGACCAGCACTGCTGGTGTTGCTCTCAGCATCCTCGTAACACTTGCAGTTTGGGAAGAGAATAATTATTATCAAATAATCATTCTCTTGTTTCGTGGCTTCAGTGAGGTCTTGCAGACTGTCAGGAAGGATTTATTTTTTCTCTTGGATGAAATTGGCCACATATATCTTGGTTATTTGGGAATTGTTTCATTTTTCTGCCTTCCCTTGGAGCACCAGAGATGAACGAGTGGCCTTGGATGGCTTTTTGCCAGTGTTCTGCACTGGTGCAAACCCACCCTTCCCCAGTCATAGGTGCCTGGGTGCTGTATTTTGCTTTCACATCTATGGTCATACTAACTGCAGTAGTTAAATTGGTTGGGACTTTTGCCTCGTGTCGGACTGTCAGGGATCTTGAAGGTTACACAGCTTCTCCAGTACATCAGGCACAATGTGCACACTGGGATCATCTAGATGTTTTTCGTTTAGTCCATTTGTTCTTTTGCAGAGGTCTTGGACATTAGTGACAGGTTCTTTTCCTTTTATACATAAATCTACTCTCCCAAGGACTAAACTGCTGTGATTTAATTTTGGGGTTTAAAATAGGAATAAAGCATATTGCTTTGAGATATATAGGAGATCAGGCTCTCAGCTCTGTTTTTAAATTCTGTGAAACCTTCTATAAATGGTTTCTATAGTCAATAAGGATATGATTAACAATATCGTGATGAATATTCTGCAGAAAATTTTGACATTTGGAAATTCAGAGGCTTTTGTATCCAAAAGGAGTGATGTGATGATCTATCTGCCTTCTTGCATTGAACACTATAGAATTTACCCTGGTAATTCTTGTGTGGAACGTAAATGTTACGGATGAGCTAATGAGAACATTTACAGACAAACAAATGCAAACACCCAAATCTTGATTCTCTTATAGTATTTCCTGGAGAATCTGTTGCATTCCTTCCTCGGTTATTTGGAGTAATAATTAGCCAGGTTGATTTTCATAATGTTCTCTAGGACTAATCACAGCCCTGTGAGCACAGACTAAAATCCTGGCACCGGCCGAGCTGTATGAGGGTTTGGTTATGAATAACCTTATTCAGTTATATCCCTTGTGCGGAGCATGGGTTAGTAAGCTGGGGTATGTACACAGCTACACACATGTAAATAGTGAGAGCACTGCCAGGGATGTAGAATTCCTCAGTATTTAGGAGAGAAAAACATTAGTGAGAGGAATTTTTTTCCTGCCCATCCCTTTTGAAGCTTTGTTTCACGGTAGCCAGAGGGAGAAAAAAACCACATTATATGAGTAAATTGGCTGGAGAATGTAACCAGGGCCCCAGTAAACACTAAGAATGAAAACCCATACGAATGTGTATTCAAGCAAGTATGCGCAAAGATGGTGTTTTCTGCAAGCACTCTCTTGGAGCAAAATGCTGTTCCGTAACTAAATACGTGGAAAGAAGTCGGGGTTTGGCTGAACTGCCTTGCATTTAGATTGTCGCTGAGATTCCCTGATTTCCCCTTTCCGTTCCCCTTCCCCTCTGCTGCAGCGTAATTTGTGTGGTGGTACCAGATCCTCTGAATAATTCAGCTGAAACCTGAGATCCCCGATGACCAACACCAATTTTCAAATGATCAGACTCAGACTGTATGATTTTGGAGTGATGGAGTTGGGATATTTTAAATTCTGTTCTGTCAAGGAATGATTAGGACATTAATTTGGGCCATATTAGTACATCTCCCCTGTGCTAATGGGAGGATAGACCCCCTTTCATGTTTAATCTAAAGAGGGATTGATGACTGGTGAGGTTGTCTCACATAGGGATGTCTGCCACCGAAATAAATGATGAGCTCAGTGAGTGAAAATGTTTAGGCTGCACTCTCTAAATGTGGATTCCTTCTGTGCCGAAGGCAATGAAAGCCCTTAGGTGGCAGCTCTGTAGATTTTTCTCATTGCGGGCAAAAATGAGGATTTTTTTTATTATTTGTTAGCCCAAGGCTTCTTTCTTGAAGTCGCTACCGATTGTTGATGCTGGTTTCACATTTCATAAACAGCCAAGTCATGTTCAAGAAGAAGAAAACTGATCTCAGAGATGACACAACCACTGGAGGTGGAGGGAAACGGCAGCATCGCCACTGTCTGACGGTGAAAGAAAAGGGCACCTTTCCTCAGAGTTTGCCAGCAACTTTTACTTGATGTGTGAGCTTAATACTTCGGTGTTAGAAGGACAGTAAAGTACCTTTGAATTAGAACAGACAAGAAAAGTTGCCTAATGTGCTTTTTTTACTCTATTACTTTTAACCCACCACTGCAAAATTCCTCCTACCTGTAATGAGTTATTTCACGTGGAAAGGCAAATAAGAGCTCATTAGCTGATGCACTGCTACAAAGTAAGTGAGCAGATTTTATGCCTAGGGACAAACTTTTACAACCATTTTGAAATGGCACAATACAATGCAATAAATCCCGCAGCCTTTTCAGAGAGGAAGAGGAGAATACCCTCCTTCCATTACTTGGATGCAAGTTTTCTTCATCTTGAAACCCTTCATATTTGAGTAGTGGGGAAACAGATGTGTTCCAGGGGATCGCACGCAAACAAGTTAAGCCTGTGAGTGTTCCCAAAAACTAGTCCTATCTATCTGTTGTGTTTTCCATTACATTCCCTGTGTATTGTGGCTGGACAGAATCGCTCTATCTGAGAGTTCTCCATCATACTCCTCAAAGAAGAGGCAGTAATATCTCTGCAAAGTATATTTCCTAGTGTCTCATGCTATGCCTGGGTATTTTGGGCAATGTTAAGTTTCCTTCTGTCTCGAAAAACTGGTTTGTTACTAGTCTCACTGGTTTAGAGAGACTGTTTAATACAGAACTGTCTTTTTACTTCTTTAATAATATGTGATTTTCTACAAGGACTTTGCCTTTTATGTTACTTGTCTTAACGATTTTCAGAAATCATCTTAATGATTTTTATGAACACCCACCTTAATTTCTGGCAATGCGTGCATGTAGATGTAAAGCTCAGGCAGAAAACCCTTCACATCAACTGGTAACCACAGTTCAGGGCTTTTAGCATTTTACAGCATTGGGCTTGTATATATTATAGCTAAAAATTTTCAGTGGTCAAAGGATAGATCTGGAAGGTATTCAGAGGCTCAGAAATCATATTAGTGTCTTTTGAAAGTTGCCTTTAATTTAAGTTTTGATTTAGTAACGCATAAGATAGATATTCAAACTACAGTGAGTTATTGCTTATTGGCGGTGGCTGAAATTCTTGCCGTTTCCACCTTCAGAGGTTGTTTTATGGTTACCCCAGACCCACGTGAGGGAAGCAGATTTATGACTTGTGAAACAAATACTAGGACAGAGCACATCAGTCACTCGGCACAGTTGGGAAACCAGACAGGTACCATCGCAGGGGTGATTCTGCTCACAGGTGTCCCTTTGGCTTGAATGGAGAGTTTTGTGTGTGAGCAGGTGCTTGCTGGCTGCGGCCCAAGGAGGAACCTCTGGGAACCCTTTATTTCATGTAGTGCTGTGTTTGTAGGCTTGCAGACCCTCACTCGGCGTTGAGAAATAACCATATTAACCTCTCATATTCCTGGAAACTGAGCGTGTTTGGCTGCTCTGTCAGGCGTCATGGTTGGCAGGGTTTCCAGGCGTGTGACAGCATCACCTCTAGACTTAGGGCCAGCACAGGCAAATAGCAGGCACCGGCTTCAAAACAGCCCGAGGGAGTTGTTCTGCTCATGATTTATGCTGGACAACTTCTCCATACAGGACATTCACAAAACCGAGTGCTCTGAATGCCAAACATTTATGTGGGTTTAGAAAGGGCTCAGATGAATTCCCGAAGGAAAAACGTCTATGGAGAGCTGCTAAACACAGAGGCACCAGCACCGACTTACCCTTCGGTGTAATTAGGGGGAGTCGGGGAATGCGTGCTAGCGAGGTATCACCATGTAACCTCCCTGTTTTACGTTCTTCCCTAGACATCCTCCCTTGGCACAGGCCAGGAAGGGTACAGATGGACTTCTGGTTTTAGATGGTAATCGTAGACCTAGGAAATATTTTGGTGGTTGGATTCTTCTGGGGAAAACATAACTGTCCAACCAAGTTGTGGATGCCCCCTCACTGGAAGTGTTCAAGGACAGGTTGGACAGGGCTTTGAGCAACCTGGTCTAGTGGAACGTGTCCCTGCCCATGGCAGGGGGTTGGAACTAGATGATCTTTAAGGTCCCTTCCAACCCAAACCATTCTATGATTCTAAGATTCTGTAACCTTTCCACCAGCATCCCACAAGGACATCGCAGGCTGTCCGGAGGTGCGGGCGAGGCAGCAGGTCTGCGCTGCAGGCGCGTGGGATGCAGGCACTGCAGCAAGAGACATTGGGGAGTGAGGGCTGTTCCTGGCAGCTCTACAAAAAGCAGTTTCATGGAGACAACTTGTTTCTCTGGGCAAGGACTACCACCACCTCTAAACACATCTCATTATTTCTCAGTAGGAGAGATGGTCCCTCCAGAAAGAGGTGCTAAAATGATCTTCCAGATCCCCTTTTGCACAAGGTGTGACTTTTCCAGGGGTTTTGAAGCATAAGAAAGTGAGGCTTAATTCCACCTATATAAGGCTGTCAAACCTTATTCCAGAAAAAACAATGGGGAACGTGTTGAGTCTTATCCTTACTTTACGGTCAAACCTTCACTGTACTTTGTTTTAACTATGGAAAAAGATTCCTTCAGTTTATTTCCCTTTCTGTAGGAAACTCAGCACATGAATAATGTGCCTAAATTACTGTGGAAATGCAGGTAGGGACATACTAGAATAACTGCTTTGAATGTGATTTGATTGGAGATACACAGTGATTCCAGTTTAAAAAGACAACTTTAGCACAGTTGGTGAAGAAAAAAAGGAAATCATCTACTTTGATGTTTGTTCTGTGTCAAAATCTTATTTCCATTCTTTTCCGCCCCTCCATGGCTTCTTTCCTTGCACCTTTGCATCACACAATTCCCAAATAATCCCCACCACTTTCAAAAACTGTTTAAAAATGGGAATGCTCAACTTGCTATTGAATTGTGGACTCACAATTTCAGGCCGAATCTGCAGGCCTTAACAGAGATAAAATTCGTATTGACCCTAGGCTCTTTGATGGCATACGGCAAATGTCACCTGAGTTATTAACAGCCAAACAGAATGATGGGCTCCGTTTAGTATTTGAGGAAGCCTTTACCAATGAATTGGAGGAGATTTCTTCCTAATCCCAGATGCCGATTAGTTTATATTCCTATCCACACAGTTTGCTAACCTTTATGATTTTTATACTAGCTGGAATGAGTGCAGAAGCTGTTATTCAGCCTGTAAATGGCTAATCTTTTTAGAAATTTAAGATTAGAAATGTACATTAAGAATGTTGAATTTAAATGTAATCCTCTGTTCACTCACCAGTGCAGACTGTTTCAGGATATTTGTTACTACACTGAAAACATTTTCATCTCTCTTGGAAATGGCATTTATATTTCCTATTCCTGTGCACCAATGACTGTTTTAAAGAGCAATATCTTGTTAGGCACTAGGGATAAAAACTAATCCTTGCATCCTGGGGAGCTGGGACTCCTCCGTGTCAGAAACCCTCAGCCAGAAACACACATGTGCTTCACTTGACTTCCAGGAGTAATCCCTTGGACTTCAGCTACTCATGCGAAATTAGACATGTGGGTTAGCGCGTCCGGGGCTGAAGTCCCATAATTAATCGCTTCCAGCCTCCGCATTTCTCAGGGTAGTGGTGCTGATAAAGGCAAGGTGGTAACAGCGATGCTCTCTTGGACATGAAGCAGAGGGAAGAGGAAACATTTTGACACTAGGGTCAGTGAAAACTACTGTGTTATATTGTCCTTGTGACTCACATTCATTTTTTATCATGGCTCCAAATCAAACAGGCTCATTGTTGTCTTTCCTTTTAACACAGCCCTTCCCTCCCTGCTTGGTGTGGGGGCTGCTGTCCTGCAAACTGCATGAGCTGCGACCATGAGCTGTTCAGTCGTTCACCCAAACCTTCATTTTTTTTTTTTCTGGCTGGTGTCAAGCTGGATACACTTCCATAAAATGGAGGTGTTCCTCACTAGGAAAAAAAGAAAAAAAAATCATACATTAAATGATGCCAAATTCTAAATGTCCAGCATGCTTTCTGCCAGCTTGCAGTAATATTTTGATAGATACCGATAAAAATGTTTTACAAAGCAGTGCCTTTCAGTGCAGAATGTTCCGATGGTGATTTCACACCACCCATGCCCACATGAGGAGACAGTGAGAAGGTCGGCTGTGAAACGTGTGATTGATTTGAGACAGTGAATACCGCAGACCTGTGTCGGGTCCCTGAGCTCTAAGAGGTCTTCTGAGCACAGGCGGTGGGATGGTGGTTGTGAGGGAGGAACTTCATGTGCGTCCCAGGTGCGTGCGTTGCCCTCCCAGCAGCATCCCATGCACCGGTGCCGTCTGCGCGAGGGAGGGGGCGGCAGCAGGAGCCTGCAAGTTTGCTGCTTATATGGAGTAAAAAAGATGTATCTCCTCTTAGAGCAGCTTAATGAACCAGCCTGTCCCCACCCCGTAATACTCTAATTACTCTTCAGTAACTAGATCAATTGCTGCTCTTTGGTGAACGGTCTCCATGCCCCTAAAACACCAGGTATGGTGCAGTTGTAGGATGGCAATACATCTGCCTGGCAATTTAATGTAATGCACATAAATTGCTTAGAAGCACATCCTGCTTTGTCTTTTACCGATTTGAGTGACCTTTATTTTTGTTTAAAGAATGAGTCACTTCTGCTAAAGGCATGTCAGGCCCAAGCCCACAGCGCCCGTGTCCGGGTGCCTTGGAAGGATGCTCTGCCGTCTGTGATTCCCGGGGTGTGTGAGGGGTTAATCCCAGAGGACAGACCTTCATCTGCAGAACCCTGTGGTGGATGGGAATTCCTCTCATGGAGCCAGCTAGGTGAGCAGGTTGGCGGGGATCCCTTAGGTAAGATACGTGTTTGCAGTCAATTATACATATCGTATAATTGCATCCGATATACAGAGTATTTTCCCCATCGTTCTTCTTTGAACCCACCATGCACGCGATCCTACCTTGTGAGGCAGAAACAGACTTGTCTTACGCTGAACAGCAGGATGTGAAATGCTTTTGTGATCTCCTTTCCCTAATGGACAAATGCCCCGCATAGAGTTTCAGCAGCTTGTGATTCCTTTAAAGTAGTCTACTGGGGGGAAAAAAAAGAAAGACCTGCTGGAGATACTGAATTATAAAATATTTTAAAACCAGAGAATTAATTAAAATGAGTGTTTAAAAAAAATTAGAGACGTCTGGATGCTTTCAAGATTTTTTCTGTTGGATTCCAGAGAATCCAGAGGGAATAATTCGGCAGAAAATCATATTCACTAAACAATAACCAAGTGTTGGGTCACTACATACAAGAAAAGCCAGATGTAATCCAAACCAAAGTGTGGCCTGATCCAAATTACCTGAATAACCTAGCCTACCTCAGTTGTACTACTGCTTTCAAGAAAAGTTTTGGCTGCTGAGAAATTCTCTTAGGTGCAAATATTTTTTGAATAAGAATAATAGCAGAAGGGTTTCAAAGTTGTGCAGGTATTGAAGTTTCTAATTAAATAATTCATATCTAAGGCAAAGATGAAAAATCCAATAACTGTAATGGTATATAAAGCTGCTGAAAGGTGTTTTAAATATATGCATCTATTAATGCTTCATAGCTGGATTTCTAGCCCAGCCTTCTGTACTCTAATAAATCCTTCCCTTTCTTATTTGTGTTATCCCAGCTTATGTCTGTCACAGAGCACTGGGCTGAGAGGCAGGCGCTGGGATCCTCCCTATAGACAGAGGCAATAAAAGCGCTAATATCCAACCTTTTTTTTTTTTTTTTTTTAAGGCTCCAAAGTCACAGAAATGTGGAGCTGGAAATCTGGTGACTGAGGAGTAAGTGGGCAGAAAGAATGTGTATGCCTCCAAAGATTATATATTTTAAAATACTTTCCTGGCTCTATTGGTAGTTTAGAATTTAAACTAGTCACATATTTGCTATTGAAAACAATTTTTGACAGAAAAAAATACATTTTGAAATAAATGGGCAAGTGTCTGCTTTTGCCAAAAACTTTCTTTTTTTATGCAGTTTTCTGCATCGACTGACTTGGAAAATTTTCCAGTCCCTTTCCTTCAGAACATTGTTATGATGAAGACTGTATAAAAATTGAAAGTATATACTAAAAGACAGAGGTTTTCTTTTTCTTTGGTATTTTTCATCTACTGCAATATACAGTATATCTCGATTCCTTTGAAGTCAATGGGAGCCTTTTTATTGATTTTAATGGCAGCTGGATCAGACCTTTAGTGAAAAGCAGTGTACAAAGGCGCCGTGCTAACTTCAGACTAGAAACAAATCCTTTTAGGCGAGTGGCACCTAATGGCAGCCCGGGCTTTGCCGGGGGAGGATGATGCCTGGTGTGTCACTATTTGTTTCCTGTTTCAGTGCTGGGCTATATGCAACCAACCTTTTGCTGCCTAGACCCTGCTTGTTTGTTTGGCATAGAAGATAGAAAAGACTATTTTTCGGAGCAACTTGAGAGTGAGTCTTGAAATAAAGTAGATGCAGGAGACTAGTAGGGTTACGGTGAGGGCGGCTGTATGGGGAGAGGCTGCCTATAATTGAGAAAGCTTTACCACATTTGATTCTGGGAAGGGTGTTCTTTCAATGTGGTGTGTTTTGATAAGCGGTGTGAGAATTTTTAAAGTCAATAACTTGGTTTATAAACTTCAGCTCAGCTGGACTTAATCCTGCAGCTAGCAAATCCACAGAGCAAGTAGCCCAGCTATGTCCTCATTTGTTAAGATCTTAAACCCACGAAGACGTCTGGGATGCTGAATTTTTTTTTTTTCTTACACATTTACAAAAAGCCTAATAAAGGCAGATAGGAATAAGATGTGCAGCAAACCCGTCTCTTTCAGTAGCGAAAAGAGGGAGAAGGAAGCGATGCATTTAAATTATCTTTGTGCTGGCCCAAATTTGGGACCTGTGTCTGTAAACCTTATCTCTGCCTCAGGGAAAATACTTACAGCAATCAGGCCGATTCAAGGAAGCACATAAGCACATGCCTAAGGCTTCTTGTCTTAGGTATATTTTCCTAAACAGGGTTACTTTACTGATTTGGAGCCTGTGCCACACCATCGTATTTTGTAGAGTGAGAGCCTCTCCCTGTTACTCCTGAGCAAAGTCTTTGGGGATAAATCCCAGGGCTTGTATTGTTCTCTGTTAAATGAAACTGCAAATTTGAGCATGCACGCAGCCCATAACAGGGCTGCGGTTGTAATGAAGAAATCTTTCTCCTTGAAGGAGTGAAAAACGATCAATAATTTAAAATATTTTGTATTACTCTCTATACTGTTAATGAATATTATACATTATTTTATGCATTATATTAATAAATGCAATATTCACTAAAGAAAGAGCCTCAACATGGGCCTGTTTAAGGTAGTCATATATAATGCAGCTGTAACTTTTGAAAAAAAGCCATCCATTATTTGTAATACCTTTTAAAACCGTTTATTGCTTTATATTTAGCAATTGCTGGTATTTCCTTCTCTCCTCCTGTTTCCAGCTGAGCTTGATTTTAATATGGCTTTTTTTTGTTTACTTCAGCACAGATGGCGAGATGTATAAGGAGAGCTTATATAGAGAGCCTACTCTTGTTCCCGGTGAAATCCATATGAATTTTGGCCACTGACTACAATGAGTGCAGAAGTGGGCCTGGCATAAGAGATTGCAGTGTTGGATTGTTTTGCTTGTAAGAGGGAGACTGAATGCAGATATTTATGATTACAGAGAACATAAATAAAACCAGAGCAACCATTTCTTTTTTTTTTCCCCCTCTGTTTTCCCAAGGGGAAAAGAAAAGAAGTGTGCTTCATTGAAGTAGCTTGCATATAAATTTTAAGTCAATAGAAGGAAATATTTCCTCATGCTGCGCTGTAGGCAGGCTGTTAAGATTACTGCTGCTGTGGGTCATAGACCCAAAGTAGTTTTCAAAGATATTCAGTAATTTTGGGGCTTGTGGTCACAAATAGCCAGATCTCAGACTGAAGAGCATTGAATAATTCCTGTGGCAGAAGTACAGTGGTTCTTCACTTTCAGGAGGGACCTCACACATTTCTGAGCCTGCTGCTGGAGTGAGTCAACAAGAGCTGTGCAGAGCCTTGGTGGAAAGGTGTTTCAGCCAGCTTGGCCAATAATCTCATCTGGCCAACTTGGCCAATGATCTCTTTTAGCCAACTTGGCCAACTTGACCAAAGGTTGGCTTAAACAGCTTAAATAGGCGGTCATTGCTCATCTCCTCCAGCTCATGCAAAGGGCTGTGGGTTAGGCTATATTCACATAAGGGGTGAGGCAGGCAGAGCTGCCCAGACAAGGCTGATGGAGGGTGATGGAACAAGCTGGAGAAAACGGCTCCTTCAGGAGGGACCACTGTGCTAGAAGAGGATATTTGGATCTCGTTGGAGAATCCTGTACAAATCCTTGTAGTCAGTATGTGCTGCCCCATGGCCTTCAAACACCAGGCTTTGAACCCGGAGCATTGGCATGGCTGGCATTTGTTAGAAATTGTGCTTTTCATTGTCCATATGTGGAGAATTACGGGTGTCAGAATAATTTGGGGTGAGGGTTGGGGCCAACAGTTTTATTAACTTCTGGTACAGGGAGAAAGGGAGATGGGCAGAGTGAGTGCGCTTGCTCCGTGAGTTGTGGTCTGTGCAGTTGGCCATCTTACATATCCCAGCAAGAAGGCCAGTGGCTTTATAAAAAAAGAGAGAGAGAAATGGAGATTACAGCACACTGTTGGTCAGATTATAGATACTTTATTCAAGTAGGTCAGATTTTGCGACTTACCTACTTATCAGTGTCTCTCAAAAAATTAAGCATAGCTTTAAAAGTTACAGTATTTACGCTAATGTATAAGTCACTGGAAGATCACTGGCTTTTATTTCACCGCCTCACAGAAGTGATAATCACCACAAAACCCTGCTGCCTCAACAAGTCCTTCCAGTATCTTGTTACCCCGTTCTCAGTACTGATGCTCAGATAGCTCTCCTGGGAGGCCGTGCTGAAATCCATGTTTGCACAGGAGTCCACAAACAGGGAGCTCATTGTAGGGCTGGGGTCTGAAGCCTCATTATATTTAAAAAAAATCCAAGGTGTTATGCTATCAAATATCACCAGAATGAGACTCAGCTATATTTCCCAGGATAAATGAGCACATTTGCTTTAATATTGTGGTGTTCACATTTAGATTTTCTTTCTGCAGTTTATTCACTTATTTTCTAATTCAGAAAATGCACTAATTTGCAGGTTTGCCCGTTACTGGTATGAATTAGGGTGCTTTTACCGTATAGTAAAATTAAAAACCACAGAGTAGCAATAATATCTGTACTGCAAAACACCCTCCTTAATTAAGCAATAGGACATGAAAGGCTGTATATTTCTGAGTGATTATAGCACACCTCATGTTGTTTTATAAGGCATGTAATCTAATGCAGAGTGACCACCCGAGAATTGTAGTAATTGCCCTAAAAACACTGCCTGGAGTGCCTGGTTGCTATTGTGAAATGCAATCAAGATGTAAAAATAAGAATTAGAGAGAGACCTGTGCATGAAAAAAGAAAACCCTCTCAAATATGGCTGTTGCCCTCCATGATAGCCTCTCATCCCAGCTGTGTCTGGTGCAAAGTTTTAAAGAATGCAACCGAACGGTGAAAGTGCAATTAAAGATTTGTAAACTCATTGTAAACAGCATATTCTTGACACGAAAATTGTTTAAGGGAATTAAACCCCCTTATAGACAGGATCTCACATGCTCGCCTGAACTCTTTAGGTTTATGTTTAGCTTTTTACAGACCCTACTTGTTTTCAAGTTTTAACTAGGATTTTTTTGCATTTAGTTAATCACTTCTACATAAACAATAATTAAATGGCCATCACCTTGGAAACTGGCTGCAATGTTAATCTTCAACTCAAATATAGGGTCTGTTACAGCCAACAAAACAATTAACCCAATTTGTTCAGACCATTAATACAAAAGATAAAACATTGAAAAATCAAACCTTAGTAGAGGCACACATAAGCCATATTTTGCAAGCAGTTGCCTTCTCTGCTGACCTGGGGAGTGCTCTGGTTTTGTCTGTTGATGTGCATAAAGTAACCGGTAAAAACCCATTCTGCTGGGCTGTTCAGCTTACATGGAGTCCCGCGTGGTTGTGGTAGGTACCACAGGGTGTTCTAACCAGACTAGGAGTTAGGAAAAGTAGTGACTACAGCCTGCTACGGACTGAATAACAACTTTTGATATGTCCTAGTAGCATCCTGCAGGGATGCAGCCAAGGGTGAATACAGGTAAATGTAGTTTACCCCCTTCTAACTTGGGCAGTATTGAGTTTATACCAAACAGGTAAGGATATCTATTTTTTATTTATTACTACACCACTGGAATGATGCCATTTGTATTCCTCCCAAGAACTCTGCAAAACACAGGTCTGTTTAAATGGATGCTTTAGACTACCCTTTGGGAGAGAGGAGAAAAAAAGAGAGGGTGACAGACAGCCATAAATACCTTTGCTGGAAACTTTCAACCCAACCTTTTCTTTTTTTTTTCTTTCTCCATTTTAGTTTTGAATTTTCTTTAATTGAAATCTCTATGGCAATTCTAGCCTTCATTGAACATTGAAATGCCAATAGAACTGCTCTATAATGGAGGGCTGTGTAGCAAGACTGTACAATAATATCCTGGTGCAATATAACAGTAGGTAGCTGGGGAATGTAATCGATTTCCAAAAGAACTGGAATGACCCTCCTCGCAGACACGCAGCGCTCCGAAACTCCACTGACTCCAGCTCCGATCAGTTCTGGTTCACTTCACTCCTTAAGAGGAGGATGTTTAATCTTACCAAGAGCCGGTATGAAGCTTTTTTTTCTTTCTTTTTGCTTTAAATAGTGTGTGCACCATTATGTTGTCACCTTTATTTACCTGCCACACTTTACCCATATGCCTTTATTAGGGTATATTTATGTAAAGTTGTAAATGTCAGTGCTGGTATTATTTCTTTGCGAGACTGATTGCAGTCGAACCTCAGATGCCATCAGTTCAAAGGGGGGAGGATGGAGCAAGTACTGAAAAGGGGAATGACTCAGTTTAAGAGAATCCGGGATTTCTGTACGAAGGAGTTCTGATCGGGAGAGCTGTGCTTCCACTAGAAAAGATCCTTAGTTGTGCATTGACATGTAACCTTACTACATATATATGATAGCTATGGAATGGTTCTGCTTGTTTTTTAATGTGTCTTTCAATTTTTGAGAACTTTCCTTCTTTCCTTCTGAGATGCACTTGCTGCGGGAGACACACATGAATATTTACAGTTCTGAAATGAAATTCTCCTTCTTTGTATGTATGCATGTGTGGGATCAGGATCTAAGTAAAGCTAAGTTAAGGGACTATGCCTTTCTTGGTTTTTTGATTTCTTAATCTCTCCACATCCTATGAAGGTCTTCTAAGGGGTAGCACAAAATTGGGCTTGATGTTCAGTAAAACATGACAGACCTTAAGATGTATTTTGAAATATTCTTATTTGAATTATAGGAAGCAATGCAAAAAATCATAGCACAGTCAACATTCTTGCCTTGTAAATACTCATTGTTTTATAGCAGATATAGCAGCTCTCTTTAAAAGAGAGACTTCTTTGTGAAACAGTGTTCCTGATTTAGCAAAGATTTTACACTCGCCTTTCTGTTTCATAAACATGATCTTCAGGTTTCAAAAATTTCCCTTTACAGACAGAAGCGCTATCAGTTCCCTTTTATAAACAATTAAATGTATTTGCATTTCAGATGAAACTGTCAGACAAACCATACTCTCCTCTTTGGATCCTTCTTTTGCTGCTTGCCTCTGCTTGAATGGTTTATTGCTTCCCTCTTCTTTTCATTTTCCTTGTTTCGTGCCACCGTCGCCACTGCCTGTCTCTTAGCTCGGCTTGCTTAGCCTCTGGTACGCTCAGTGATATTTAAATATAGTAATACAGTGTCAGTTTTTTATAAAACCCAATGCAGTCGAAGACTTCACATTCAAAAGCATAAACATGAAGTAATCAAAAGGAACAGTGTTTGCCTTCATTTAGCTGCATCAATAAAGTCTTGTGGTCCTACAGAAATACGAAAATGAAATTATTAGTCTTTTTTTTCGATTTTAATGCCATTTTAGAGCGTGCCCAAAGCTAGTATTTTAACTAAAAAAGGGTAACATAGTCCCTTGTGATATTCACCACTTTTTCCCCGCTGCCTGCGCACATGTGCTGTACCGGCAGGCCGGGAGGTCAGCGCTGCCAGTTTTCAGTTCGGGGTTTGGCCGCCAGAGGGGGGTGCGCCGTGCTCCTGCCTGCCCGCTGCCCGCCCGCTGCCCGCCCGCTGCCTGCCCGCTGCCCGCCCGCTGCCCGCCCGCTGCCCGCCC
Organism: Platalea leucorodia; assembly: GCF_965183815.1. Taxonomy (NCBI): domain Eukaryota; kingdom Metazoa; phylum Chordata; class Aves; order Pelecaniformes; family Threskiornithidae; genus Platalea; species Platalea leucorodia. The sequence continues at coordinate 119,500,957 of NC_138825.1, read as the reverse complement.
GCTGCCCGCCGCCTGCACCGCCGCTTGCAGACCTGATGAGACGCGGATTTCAATTTATCCCTTTGCAGGTTCAGCGTTAGAGATGTGATGCAATTCCTCAAACCATTGCAGTGAGAAAGACACTGAACAACCCGGAGCCTCTTCCCTCTTCACCCCGCTATTCATCAGGCATTAATGAGTTGGCTGTGTATTTTTCTCATGCTAAATGAAGAAGCTCAGGGACCAAGGACCTTCGCAAACCTTATCACCTCCCACTTTCCTGGACACCTGCCTCTTTCACCTGCCTTCTCCAGAATAAGAACGGACAATGATATTAATCTCCTCCTTTCTCCCCTGAAAATCTCAAGTCCTTTTAAAACAAAATGTTATGCTGCACACACACTTCACCTTAATAACAAGAAGGAGAAGATGAATGATACCTGAGAGGTATTTATCATGTCACCGATAGTACCGTTGGTGAACAAGGTGCGCTAAAAAACTACCTTGACTAGAACAGAATTAAAATGTGCACATTTCCCTGTGTTTAGGGAAACGGGGGAGCGCAGGGGAGCTGCTGGGGAAGGCTGGGGAGTGTTTTAAGAATCTGGTTGCAAACAACTGTTAGAATTGCAGATATACATTTAGCAGCTTTAATTCAGTCTTTGAATCTCCCAGGATTCATGGGTCGGTCAATAAGGTACTATGCATTTATCTTCAGAATTAAACCTGAATGCTGAGGTTTTGCCACTCCTGTATAAAAAGGTCCCAGGCCTGCACCTACTGTACTCGGACATCCAGGGTTACACAGACCTTGACGGATGTCGCTAGGTAGCTCTTTGCCAATGATCTTTGTGTTATAAAAACAGGGTTTCAGTCCCAAATGTCAATATTGTCCAAATCTTCCTTTCTTTCTGCAGGTAGCCAACAGTGTGTTTTCTGGTTTTTCTGTCTTCTCCATCCAGAGATGGTCTTGTGGGTATAAAGCCTGTGAAACATTTTGGAAATTAATATCGTTATGCAAATTGTTGCTAGAAACAGAGCACAGACCTACGCATTTGTGCGGTTTTGGCTGGGATAGAGTTAATTTTCTTCACAGTAGCTAGTATGGGGCTCTGTTTTGGATTTGTGCTGGGAACAGTGTTGATAACACAGGGATGTTTTTGTTACTGCTGAGCAGTGCTTACACAGAGTCAAGGTCTTTTCTGCTCCTCACCCCACCCCACCAGCGAGCAGGCTGGGGGTGCACAAGAAGCTGGGAGGGGACACAGCCGGGACAGCTGACCCCAACTGACCAAAGGGCTATTCCATGCCATATGACATCATGCTCAGCATATAGAGCTGGAGGAAGAAGAAGGAAAGGGGAGACGTTCGGAGTGATGGCGTTTTGTCTTCCCAAGTAACTGTTACGTGTGATCGACCCCTGCTTTCCTGGGGATGGCTGAACACCTGCCTGCTGATGGGAAGTAGTGAATGAATTCCTTATTTTGCTTTGCTTGCATGCACAGCTTTTGCTTTACTTATTAAACCGTCTTTATCTCAACCCACAAGTTTTTTCACTTTTACCCTTCTAATTCTCTCTCCCATCCCACCGGGGGGGAGAGCGAGCGGCTGGGTGGGGCTTAGTTGCCAGCTGGCGTTAAACCACGACAGTCCTTTTTGGCACCCAACATGGGGCTTGAATGATTCGAGATAACAACAGATTTGATTGGAATGTGCTAGATGTAATTTATAGCTGTTATTGCTGTTTAGCTATTAATTGACAGGCTTCTGTCCTTGCCATGGGGCTTGCTTGCTTTACTGTATATTAGAGCCTAGTGCTCATTAGTGGCTGCTTTTTGCTTTTGCTGCTTGCTGTACTGCTATACTGCATCTTACTCTACTGTGCCTGGGAACATTTTGATAACAGATATGGCCATGCGCCTGGGCTGCGCATCGCTGCTGCTTCTGTGCTGCTGCACTGAACTGGCTGGAACTCCAGCGCAAACTTGAGTCAAAAGGATTGTGACCTGTGGATGAGTCCACGCAGGACCAGGACACCCTGAAGCATCTGTGGCCGTGGATAACCCCAGGCCAGAGCAGGTATATCTCAGAGCGTCTGTGGTCATGGTTATGTCTGTGCCGCAGCAGGTATACCTCTGAAGGGATTGTGGCCCAAGGATAGGTCCACGCTGGAGAAGGTATACCTTGAAGCATCTGTGGCTGTGGGTAAGTCTATGCTGCAGCAGGTATACCTAAGTATCAGCGGCTGTGCATGAGGTCATGCTGGAGCCCTTCAAAGTGTGTGGCCATGGATAAGCCCACAACAGAGCAGGTACTCCCCTGGAGGGACTGCAGCCATGGGTAAGGCCATATTGGAGCAGGTTTACTTCTGAAGGGACTGTGGCTGAGGCCATGCTGGAGCAGGTGTATTTCTGAAGGCATTGTGGCCCATGGAGAAGGCCACGCTGGAATGGGTGCACCTCAAAGCATCTGTGGCTGTGGATAAGTCTATGCCGCAGCAAGTATACCCCTGGAGAGACTGTGGCTCATAGATAAGGCTCCACTTGGAGCAGGTACAACCCTAAGGGACTGCAGTCTGTGGATAAGTCCAAGCTGGAGCGGGGCAAGGGGAGGAGTTCATTGCAATGTTAAGCGTTATGGTCTGGTCCAAATGGGTTAGGGGTGGAGATTGTAATGGAAATACCTTTAAATTGTTGTAACTTGGGATTTGAGTTGCATGTTATGGGAATTACTATAGCAGAACCCTTTGTTGCTAGCCAGGCCAGGAGCAAGGGGAGGAGTTCATCATTGCAATGTTAAACCCTATAACCTGGCCCAAAGGGACCAGGAGTGGAGATTGCAATGGATCTACTTTTAAATAGATATAACCCATGGTGTGAGTTACATGTCATAGGAATTACTATAGCAGGAACCACCTGAACCAATGGAGGAGAAGCCTTACAAGAAACAGTGCAAGTGCAGCAGTGACCCAACCTGAGCTGGCTTTGGTGCCCAGTAACTCCATGCAACACACCACGTCTCCTGTCCTGGGTGACCACCATCACAGATGGAGCCCAACATCATGGACTAAATGAACTCAGTGGACATTTTATGGACATTTTACAAGGGCGGTCCATAGACCAAGGGAATGATATCTGTGTATTTTATCAAAGGATGGGAAGGGTGGTGGTGGTTAATGAGGTTGTATTGGACAGCGTGAGACCTGAGCATGACATAAATGCTATGGAATAAGGGGTGCTGGTTTTGGCTGGGGTAGAGTTAATTTTCTTCATTGTAGCTAGTATGTTTTGGATTTGTGCTGGGAACAGTGTTGATAACACAGGGATGTTTTTGTTACTGCTGAGCAGTGCTTACACAGAGTCAGGGCCTTTTCTGCTCCTCACCCCACCAGCGAGGAGGCTGGGGGTGCACAAGAAGCTGGGAGGGGACACAGCCGGGACAGCTGACCCCAACTGACCAAAGGGCTATTCCATAACATATGACATCATGCTCAGCAAATAGAGCTGGAGGAAGAAGAAGGAAAGGGGAGACGTTCGGAGTGATGGCGTTTTGTCTTCCCAAGTAACTGTTACGTGTGATCGACCCCTGCTTTCCTGGGGATGGCTGAACACCTGCCTGCTGATGGGAAGCAGTGAATGAATTCGTTATTTTGCTTTTGCTTGCATGCGCAGCTTTTGCTTTACTTATTAAACCGTCTTTATCTCAACCCACAAGTTTTTTCACTTTTACTCTTCCGATTCTCTCTCCCATTCCACCAGGGGGGAAGTGAGCGAGCGGCTGTGTGATGCTTAGTAGCTGGCTGGGGTTAAACCATGACAGTGTTGTAGATTCAGACAAGTCTCACAGAGATCAACTATAACGCTTGTCTAAATAACAGAATGGTTTGCGGAATCGGACAGGTACGCTGTATTTATTTAGATAAGCTTTTGGAGACCAAGAGGTGAAATTTGGCATATCAAATTATCAGCACACTGGCAGCTAAACCCTCTTCTGTCTGTTGCAAAGTGTTGTTGCATTTACCTGCTTTTTTTTTAGCGTGCTCAAGTCCCTCCTCAACCTTCTGGAGCCCCCATTTTAGGTGCCTGCTAGAATGTGAAAAACCACATCTTTAGGTAAGAGGAGCCTTAGCCTCATTGGGTGGAAAGGACATAAAAAGTGTCTGACATTATTAAACTAAGCATCCTTAGTCATCATGTGGCAACAAAGCACCTGGAGGAATTAAGTTTTGAAACAAAATAAGGTTAATAAAAGAAATGTTTGAGGTAGGGCATACAAAAGGTACAGGTTATACTAGTTGGAGATGCCTGTAATCTTCTGTCAGTGTGCTCAGAAGAAAGGACTGGCTTTCATATTTCTTCAGCTGAAGTAATCAAAAAAGGAGAGCACCAGTCACTCTTGTACTGATGCAGTCTAGCTTCAGTAGGCTGGAAAACATACTTGTATCCTAAAGGTGCTGCCCAGTAACTTCTTGTGAAACCATGTTTGCTTAAAGCAGTGAAGGGAACAATGTTGTTTGGGGAAATGCAAAAGTTGGGTGAAACCCCCCCCGATATATTGTGTTTCTGGCCCCATTCATTTGTATCTTACCCCTTTTCTGAGTCATAATCTTTATTAACAGTCCAGACGCTAATTTCAGCTGGATAAAAAGAGTTGTCATGGAAAAAGGTGACTCAGGTACAGGACCTGTAAGAGTAAAGACCAGGGCCATGTTGGCCAACAGAGTGTCTGAAGTGTGGATAGGCACTGTGCTAGGATTTTCCAAAGCAACCAGTGATTGCTTACCCTCCTCTAAAACAGGTTTACAAAAGGCAGTTCCTGAATATTGTCTGCAATACGTTGCTCAGCAAGAATAGACAAGTCAGTTTTAGGACATCGTGGCTGCAGGTAGAAAACATTGTGTGAGAGCGGAGTAGGTCTGCTTTTAGGGGAGTTGGTGGATATATTGCCATTTACAGTAGTTGATACAGCTGATTACCATGGTTACCACACAGAAGCACTATGCACTTGTTTGTAATTTTGGTTGCATGCTTAGAGAAAGAGAGAGGGAGGGATAAAAAGCGTATTTGAGAAGTGTAGCCTGTACTTAACTCATAGGGGTCTTGTAAGGTTGAATTAGCTAATATTTTCTGCTTTGCTTTGGAGATGTAAAAACTACTTACATTTTATTACTGTTATTTTTTTTTTTTATTTGGACGAATCTTTCTAGGTTTAAGAAGTCACATTTCTTAAATACCTTAACCTTTCAGACCTGTAGGAAGAATTTTATATTACAGGAAAACCTTTGCTCCTAAGGAGAAAAGAAGATAAATGATCCAGTAATTAAGGTGCTGAGCTGCACCTTAAAAGATCTCAGTTAAATTCCTGGCTCTGAGAAATCCTTCCTGGTAGTAAGTCACTTCTTCTTCTAATTAGGACTCAGTTTACCCTCAGTGAAGGGTAATACTTTCCTTTCTCATCTGGTCTACTTAGATTGTAAATTCAGAGACTAGAGACTGCCCTCAACTACCTGTTTGCATCTAGCGTGGCTGTAATAAGAAGCTGGTCCTAACTGTGTCTTGTGTTTCCTTGAATAACCGTATCAACCACGAACAATTTAAGGATGGGATAACTATTTTACTTGCGTTGTTTAGGTGTCTTCAGTGGACAGTCAAAAAGGCGAAGGAGATGTCATTGTAAATTAGCTACTTTTTCTGACTTTAGCTGTACAAACATTCATAGTCAACAGACTGCAGTTTTATTACAGAGTCATGGGAGCTATTTTACTCTGGTATCTTTAAATTAACCAAGGTGTTAACTAAGGTAGTAAAGAAAATGTCTCTTTTAAGCTTACTGAAGCTCCATGCAGACTAGGAAGGCAGATTCTCTCCTCGCAAATGCTCATGTAGCAACAGTGTCATCATTCTACATCAGCTGGACAGCTGGCTCGGTATCCTGATATTAAAGGGTAGATTCCCACTTTAAAACCCTAAGCAAAGTGGAGAAGGGATGTCTCAATTACTCTGATTCATCTTGAAATTGAGAATCAGGAGATTAATGAAAGCTTTAGTAGATGTGAATGGGAAGATAGGTAGAGAAATAAGCTTTTCCTCAATCCTTTTTGTGACAGGGTTATGTTAGAGGGTCACAACCCGTTATCCTATCTTGGAGCTGCTGGGCAGGATTGATATGAAACACTGGGAATATAGTCTGTCCAGATTCCAGAGGGCTTGCTTATGCTAAGCTCTGAAAAAGTAAAATATAGGCAGAATATGAACCAGCAGCTAAGGGTGCAAATTTTAGGCACATGGAATAAACCGGAAAGCATGTGAACTCCCTCTGCCATGCAGAATGGCTAAAAATGTTGCAGAAATCCAAGCTGAATGCTGGAGGCCTTTTCTTCTTTTTCGTCCTAAGCAGATCACTGGTAAAAATAATTTCTCTGCCACCAGAGAGCTCCTGCAAGAATGTACTCTAAAAGCTGATGGGATGGGCTAGTTGAATATATTATTTCTTGAAACATTTTAAAAAATATGTTTTTATTTGCTTTTGTTAAAGTAATGTTAAAGTAATAAGTGCTTTGTGTCTCTGGTATGTAACCTTGCCTCCAAACTATGCTGACCAGGTCTCCAGAACAAAGAACATTAATACATCCATGTGATCCCTGTAAAAACCACAAATGTATTATCCCTGATGCAGATTATTCCAAAGAAGAAAATCTTTTTTTCTCATGTTGGTAGGTATAACATTATATATGGCACTTCTAGTAAGAGTTTCTAAAATAGCTATGCTACATAAAAAGGTGAGAGGGATGAATAATTAGGTCTAGGCAAAGAAGAAGTATTTCAAAACATTTATCATAGAGCTGCATCACAAGAGAAATGGCATCCCAGTTTTAATTTGTCAATAAACTGGACAACTGGATGCAAAGAGGTCACTCTCACAGAACACGGATAGTCCGGCTGCCTTCCCCTGCACACATGCAATGAAATTTCTTTTCTTCTTTTTTACTTTCTTCTGCTACAGACGCATCTGAGACTTTGTTTCAATTACATTATTTAAAATTAATTGCACTTCTGAAGTTCCGTAGACATGAAGCAGAGGATATTCTGCAAACCCCATGAATGAAGATATTAATAAAGTATTCTGCATAAATATGCCCAGACTTACGCTGAGAAGGAAAAGATATTTGATCCGAGAGTTTTCTTGGACTGGAATAAATGGTCCAGGCCTCTGAGCAGTGGAGTGGTGACTGAGTGGTTGGCTTCAGTGTCTTTAGTTGTATATCAGGAAAGAGGTGACAGAAGGTACTGTAGATCTGAGAGCAGAGAGAGGCTGCTTCGGGTCACATCACCTCTTGTTTTAACTGGAGACTGGTTCTTCTCATTTGCCATTCAAAACTGTGGTTTTATAATAAGTGTCAGGACCTGTGGGTCAGCAGAGCAGTGGAAAGGCTGGCTGTCCCAGCTCGGTATGGCTGCAGCGAGTTCACCGGTGCTTCTTTCTGGCAGCCTGGTCACCTTGGCCATCAGCTCTCAGCCAGCTGTGCAGTCGGGGCCTTGGGCAGTGGAGGCATGGAGGCAGTTCCAGCTAGTGCTAGGTGCCTACGGTATATTGCCTGTGCTTTAGTCCAAACTATTTCACACCAAGGGGCCTCTTCTAAACACTGAATTAGGTGGACTCTTTCAAAACTTCATGGGTGATAGCCCTGGAAGTAGAAAGTCTTCATGACTCACTGAGTATTGTCTGTGAGGAATGATTGAAGCCATCTACTCACAATCCCACTAATCCCCTGCCATGTATCCGAGACGGGACATCAGAATTCCTCCGATGACTGTATCAAATGCTGCGCTCAAGTCCTGCATGAGGAGTTATTTTTCAGAGTTCCGATAAAGGGAAATGTAGGTTATTATGAGAAATGGATATAAATTTAATAACAAGGTCTGATATAAGCAGGAAGGCTTTTTACATTGTCTGTTCTACTAAGATTACGGACAGCCTCTGTAATGTGATGTGCCAGCAAAGCAGAAAAATGTTTTATGCTATTACAGCCTGGTGTTGGGAGTGTGGATCTTCCCTTTTCAGTGATTCAAGTGTAGTGGAAAGAGATTTGTGTGCAAATAGCAGAAACAAACAAACAAACACAAATTCAATAGCTGAGAAAATCTTTGGATACTATGACTGTTTTCCTAGAAAAGCTAGTAAAGTGTGTCAAAGTGAATGCTCCAAAAATCTAACTGTCCTTTTAGAGTTAATTCAGGAATTTCACTGATTTAAACAGAAAGCTCTGTAGGTGGGACATGGCCTCTTAATATAGGACTTGAGCAGTTTGCTACCTGATGCTTTGTGACCATTTGCAGCCTTGAGGAAGTTATTCACAGCAAGAGGAACAGATGCTGTTGGAGTTTTGTACAATTGGGCATTTTGAGGAAGAACTGCTGTTGAAGTAAGAGAGAATAGCACTTCTTCTGTGAAAAGGCTGATTTACATTTAAGTCAGTAACCGTTGCATTGACGATTGCTACAGAACATAGATGTAGCAGATACGCTGAGTGTAGAATTAATTAGCAAAAGTTTTCAAGGTTATGAGGTATCGGACCAGTGTTTCTGGTTTGAATTCAATGGATTCTACAGCAGAACACAGCTGGGTTAAATGCAGAAATGAATCAACCTCAAGAACATCACAAAAAATGATGACCAGGTTTCAAGCAAAGAGATCAGCTGGGAGACACTTGACAAATGCGTGGAGAGCCTTCCCTTGCTGTTGTACAGTGAATTGCTTTTTGTTGCTGTCTGAATGAAACAATGGCAGAACATTATGCAGTTTCACAGCAAAGGAACATCCCAACGTATCTCAAAAGAATGTGAAGACAAGAAGGTGAAGTACGCACCACTGAGAGCTGGCAGCACTGTTTCTTCAACTGGTTGTCTGTGATTATGTCACGGTCTCTTTCAGCAGGACCCATTTTTTGGAGTGTGCAAGAAACGGCACACAGGTCACTGAATCAAGGAGTCTGGTCCGTGTGATTATCCTCAGTGCTCAGGGTAAGGTCCCCATCTCATTTACTGAACACTAGTCAAATCTTGTTTTGAACAGAATATTCTCCCTGCCTTGTAGAGCGATGCTTGTCACCATGGTGTCTGAGTGCCTGATGTATGTTGACAATTTTACCCTTTCCATGTCCCAGCAAGCGCAAGATGTGGTATTAAGAGTATTTCATATACGAAGGACACAGATATAGAGAAATGAAGTGATTTATGTGGGTCCATGCAGGAAGTCTACAACAGAGTTGGAAAAAAATGCCACCATGGCTGTGCTTACATTAGCAAGTACTAGGGCACTGTAGAAGGGAGGCTGTAACACTGAGAGGAGTGGTGCTGAAAACCTGACATCCACACTAAATTTGTTTTGGAGGCTTTACTTCAGACTGGGTCTACTCTCATCCAGGGAAATGAACTCCTGTTGGCAGCTGGAATGCATCAGGGGTGCAGCTGGAGCACATCCTTTGGTTTAATTTAACCCCCAGAGTCCAGTTTGCCTACTCTGAAACCACTCATGGTACGAGCCTACAGGTGATGATCAGAAGACTGGCTCCTAGCACACAGTCCTGACCGTAGCGAAAGTACTGCTGTAGAAACACCCTCTGTCTCCTTCCACGCTCAATTCCTCTACAGTATTTAAGGTGAATCCCAGGAGGCACTTCCTACAGTATCTCTGACATCACCTGTAAAACCAGGCAATTACTTGCAGATTATTGATACTGTCCTTGGCTCACTTTTCTCATTTAAAACCTTCCTCTCAGCAAGCTCACTGCCTCACATGGCTTCAGAGATCTGCTTTGCATCAATGACTTACAAATCTACCTGTTCTCTCCTGACCTCCCTGCCTCCATCAAGTCCAGCAGCTTGTCGTGTTTCTCTCTGAAATTTCCCTCTGAATGTCTTGCCCTCCATTTAAACTTCACATGGCAAAAACATCATAGCTCAGTGAGCTGCTTGAAGTCATTACAGCAGGAGCCCAGACAGCCATTAAACATAATAAAATTTTACATATGTCTTAGGTTTGTGGTAGAAAGAAAAATGTTTCAGCTAATTGAGCTAATTTTTTATTAGGTATTTTATTTCAGTATTGTATTAAATAAGTGTACTTCAGTAACTGTACTTTGAGTGTTTTATAAATGATAGAACAAAGTTTATCTGATATAATGTTTAGTTCAGCTTTTGAAATAAATTTCTCAGGCATCACAGAAGGCAAACATCCATTCTCATACTTGTGGATCCCTCTGTCATGTTTGACACTGTTGGCCACAAGCTACATTTGCTTGTCTCAGGGAGGCCGTGAGCCCCAGGGTAATGAGCTTAAATGGTGTGAGACCTGCTTCAAGGCATAGTTGCAGCAGGCAATGATAGCAAACAGCACTGTTGTCAGGAGACCTCTCACTGGTACGATCCCACACAGATTCCCCTCTCTCTATAGAGTTATTCAATATATGAGTCAGTAGGATTTAGGAATCTCTGAATCTGGGATCTGGGATGGCTAAATCAAGAAAGGGTTAACAAGAAACAAGAAAACAAGAAAGGGTTCTTCCGGTATGTAAGTTGCAAGCAGAAACAGAAGGAAAACCTAGGCCCACTGTTAAACAGTAGAGGTGAATCAGTCACCAACAATGCTGAAAAGGCAGAGGTTCTCAACACCTTCTTCACCTCTGTCTTTACTAACACTGTTGAATCCCAGCCATTGGGAACGAAAATCCAGGAGGATCCAAACATAGACCCACCATCAGTGAAGAAGGAGTTAGTATGTGAATGATTACAGGAGCTTGACCCCTACAAATCGATGGGCCCTGACGCCATCCACCCGAGGGTATTGAGAGAGCTGGCTGATGTCATTGCGGGGCCACTCTCTATAATCTTCGAGAAGTCGTGGAGATTGGGGGATGTCCCAGAGGACTGGAGGAAGGCAAATGTTGCCCCTATCTGCAAGAAGGTCTCAAGGAAGGTTCCAGGTAATTATAGGCCCATCAGTCTTACTTCAATCCCTGGGAAAGTCATGGAACGGATCCTCCTGGGGGCCATCACGAGTCAAATGAAGCACGTGATTGTGAAAAGCCAACATGGCTTCACCAAGGGCAGATCATGCCTGACAAATCTGGTGGCCTTCTATGATAAAGTGACCTGCTCGGTTGACATGGGGCAAGCGGTTGACGTTGTCTACTTGGACTTCTCCAAGGCTTTCGATATGGTTCCCCATGGCCTCCTCCAGGAGAAATTGATGCATTATGGCCTGGACAAGTGGTCTGTGCAGTGGGTGAGGAATTGGCTGATGGACTGCACGCAAAGGGTAGTGGTAAGTGACTCTTTTTCAAACTGGCAACCTGTCACAATCCCCCGGGGATCTATATTGGGCCCAATGCTATCTTCATAAGTGATCTGGATAACGGGATCAAGTGCAGCCTGATGAAGTTCTCAGATGACACCAAATTCAGTGGGGAAGTAGACACTCTGGAAGGGAGAGCCACCCTGCAGGAAGATCTGGATAGGCTGGACGAGTGGGCTAACAAGAACCTTATGAAGTTTAACAAGGACAAGTGTAAGGTCTTGCACCTGGGAAAACATAATGCAGGAGTGCAGCTCAGACTGGGATCCACCTGGCTAGAGAGCAGCTCCGTGGAGCGGGACCTGGGGGTCCTGGCGGACAGGAAGCTCAACATGAGTGAACAGTGTGCTGCTGTGGCCAAGAAGGCCAATAGGATGCTGGGTTGCATCAAAAAGGGCATCACCAGCAGGGATAAAGAAGTCATTATCCCTCTCTACTCGGTGCTTGTCAGGCCACACCTGGAATACTGTGTACAGTTCTGGTTCCCGTTATACAAAAAAGATGTGGAGAGGCTGGAGGGGTTCCAGAGAAGGGCCACCAACATGATCAAGGGTCTGGGAAGCCTGCCATATGAGGATAGGCTGAGAGAGCTGGGTTTGTTCAGCCTTGAGAAAAGGAGGCTTGGAGGTGATCTCATCACCATGTACCAGTACTTAAAGGGGAGCTACAAAGAAGATGGAGACTCCCTTTTTACAAGGAGTCACATGGTGAGGACAAGGGATAACGGGTACAAGTTACTCCCAGGGAGATTCCGATTGGACAGGAGAGGTAAATTTTTCACAATGAGAACAGTCAGTCATTGGAATAATCTCCCCAGGGAAGTGGTTGACTCCGCTATGCTGAACACGTTTAAGACTCAGCTGGACATGGTGCTGGGCCATCTCGTCTAGATTGTGCTAGAAACGTTGGATCAGATGATCCTTGAGGTCCCTTCCAACCTGGTATTCTGTGATTCTATGATAAATCCTTGTCCCTGCAATGCTGACCAAGATTGTGTTGCCATAAAAAGGCTGCTCATACCTTTTCACCAGAAGGCAGAGCCATTCAGTGACTCAAACGGTGTTATATATCTTGATGTTGTCAATAGTAAGAGACATGTCTGGGTCAGTGACGGCTGTTCTGTGATGCACAATGAGCCTGAAATGGAGATCAGGAAGGAAGAAGGGACCCAGAAGAGGTAGTACTATGTCATGCGGCAGCAGCTACACACAACCACCCAACTCCTCTGCTTCGTTAGGAAACCCTGCCAGAACGTCCCTGAACCACCTCCCCAGCTGCCTGTACTGGGAGCTGTGCAGAAGATGTTGTATTTGAGGAATTAGTGATCTCAAACATGCCTTGTTTCCTCTATTGGCCATTGCATTTAGGGCTTGAGAAGCCCGTATGTTATTAATATAATCTGTAAGTTATAACGTAATTTACAGAATGGAAAGGAAAACTCTGAAAGGAAAACTACAGAAAGGAAAACTCTATGTGGATCAAGGGGTGGAATGTATTGATCTTGACCAGGAGACCATTGCACATTGAGGAGTTGGTGATGCAGATAGCAGTTAACCTGAGCAGCCTGTGCCATGCTGTGCTCTGCTGCACGTCCAGCATGGCCTTCAGGCTGTGTTGTGTTGCACAAACCCCCTGGCAGCAGGACAATCTCAGCCAGCTCATTGTAAGAGTGATCCAGCAGGCAGCTCCCACTCAGTGCAGGTGATTACACTGCCTGCGTGGCCTTGCATTTATCTAAAATTGCAGCAAGAAGTTGTCATGAGAACATCCGTTGTGAATAGAGTTGTTTTATTGTAAGAAAATTATATATTAGCTCGAATGACCAAAAAGGAGATATTTCTCTCCGTGGACAGGATCTGCTCTGCACGGTGTGCCATGGGAAAATCCATCCAGGGTCCATGAGATGTTGCACGAACATGGGGGTGCCACTGTCTGAAGGGATGTAAGATTTACTTGCTGTCTACATTCCTCTTCTTATTCTGTCTTATTAAAACAGTTATCAATCTGCCTTACCCAGCATCTTGAACATCACAGAAGAACTCTCGCCCACATCGTGCACTGGCAGGGTTGTCAGTTTTGAATGACTTCTGGAATGAAAGATTTCGGGCAATCTTCCCCCGTTTCTGGGTAAAATGTCCCTAGACCCTCATAACATGGCCAATTAAAACTGAAGTTGGGGTTTCACTTCGCCTCATGAGGCAGCATGGGGTGCTGCTCTCCACCAGTGCCCAGGAGACCTACCTTGCCCAGCCATCCTGGGCAATGCATGTCTCCGGGTACTTCTGTTTGTCAGTCCCACAACCTACTGGTCTTTACCTCAGCAAGAGAATGTCTGCTGCGATTAGTAAGGAGCAGAGCAGAGAAATCTCTGATTTGGCAGAAGTCCCCCTTGATTGATTTCCAGATCACACAAGATAACCAGCTGCCAAGCCTCGGGAGCACTCTAAGTAAGCATTCACATAAGCAGACACCACACGTTTGACAGATGTTAGTCACATTGCTTAATGCTCCATTGGATGCTACAGATGTGAGCATGGTATAAGAACCTACAGAGGAAAGAAGGGGGATAGAAAAAAACCCACCAAATGACAATTTCCCTGAAGAGATCATTTCCACGCTTCCTTCTCTAGATTCTCAATGCAAGTTCTGTTGTATAATTAATAGCATATCACCTTTATTCCCATACCAGTCTTATGCCTTACAGGCTGTCATCTGAAAACACAGGCATAGATTTTGTGCTGTGCCAGATTTCAGCTAGCAAAAGGTTATGGGAGAATGTTATAACAGAGTCAGTTATAGAATTTTAATTTCAGATTATTAACATATATATATATATAGGCATAGGTTAAGTAGACCCATAGTCCTATCTAACCTTTGCCTGCTAGAGACACCCAAAGTTCTTTCCCTAAGCTACAGGTAGGAAGGTGGAGGAAGGCAGGAGCAGCACGTATCTACTCTGGTTAGCAGAGTTATATGGCAAGACGGCTCAGCTGCAGGAAGTGGATCTTTGCCAGTATCCTGTCCTGGGATTTCTCTGAAGATCCACACCACAATTTATATTCCTAAAGTCATGAGAAATAACATCTTTCCTGAAACCAGATCTTTGCATTCCCCAGTTGTACTTGCCATACTTCAAAATGTGCACGAGCTGTGAACCCTGTCATCAGGACGGAGCTTTCAGATGTGGGTATCCAGCCGCCTCCTGCATCCTTTTCCTTACGAGCTCAGAACGAGGGCTGTAACAACGTAGTCCGAAATGTCTGGAAGAAAGGATGTCTGATGTTGCATGCTCAGAAGATTAACAGTTTTGGAAACATAAATTCAGTTGTACAGATATTTCTTGGTCCTGAACATATCCCTAAATGTTTTTACCTCGTACCATCATTACTGTGAAATCTCACTGTTAAATATTTTGTTCTGTTATCTGTGTTACATAAGGCTCTGAAATAAAATCTCGAACAATTTAGCTTGCTTGTGTGTACAGAGCAGTAAACAGATACAAATTCAAAAGGAAAAGGAGAAAAAAAATGCCCTCGAGAAAAGTATGAATGAGCTTGAAAAGGGCAAATAAAACAGCAGAGACATTTATATTGGTCTCTCCTACTGCTCTGAACAAAACAATTATGAGATAAGAGAGGCAAGAATGGGAGGAAATTCTTTCATTTTTCACATTGGAAGTCTAAAGGATCCAACAGCCTGTTTATGAAGAGCAATAAAGAAGATGCATGAACTCAGTAAAGATGTTGTTACAAATATATCGCCCTGTTTGGAAAGGCCAGGAGTTTGGGGTTTTGGGGGGCTTTTTTGGTTTTTGGTAGTGTTGTTGCTTTTTATATAGAGCTATCAGCTAAGTTTTTAAGAGTGGAATTTTTTTTGTCAAGAGAGCAATAACTGACAAGAATGGTTTGTTATAACTAGCAGAGAGGACTAATGCTTTTATTTAGGATTTGGAAATGGTATGAAAAAAAGGCAGATGGGAACCTGAATTTAATGAAGCTTAAATAAGCAAATATAACATTGGCGAGCTTTTAAACAAACTTAAAAGCAAGTATTCCTTGTTCCTAATTTGAAGCTTTAAAAAACAGAATGCATTTGCCTGATACAATGATGCTAAAAATGGTGGCTGATGTTCCAAAGGGAGATTTATTACTTTTTTTGCTTTCCAGTCTGAAATGTGTGTTCTTTTGAAATGGTGCATGGAAGCTCATCTTTCTGCCAGTTAAGGGATGATGTTCACAGCATTATGGCACTTAAAAAGCAATAAAATTAATGTATGAATATTTTTTCCCTGAATTTTCCCTCTCTTGTATAAAGAAAACAAAATAACGTATTCCAATACAGAAATGTGAATATGTTACCAGCCTAGTAGTGACTGTATTATCCTGTGGAAGAAAATCCAGGCTTAGGAACAACCGTAAGGTCTCCGCAACTCTTCCACTGTTCCCCCTATTCAGAAACTTTTTTCTTAGCAAAATCTAGCAGTCTGAGTGAAGTGTGTGCTGCAATAACTTTTACTAGTGCTGTATTCCCCTATCATAATTAGACATCAAAAAATGTTTAGACCAGAAATCTCTCCAAGTCAAGAAATCAAAAATTAAGTAATTCCATAATCTTTTAAAATTATTATTAGTGTAATAACCCCCTCTGGGGATTAACTACTGTAGCAAAGCCTGTGATTAAGGTTGCTCAGCCCTTATCATTGTTGAATTCTGTTTTCAGCGGTTTATAACTTTGCCAGACTGTAATAATTTGGATTAAAACTTTCCCAAAATGTGAAAAGCGTCTGTGTTTAGCTAAATATTTTAGGAAGCTTTCAAGAAAAATGAATCAGCACTTTTCAAAACTGGGTCAGGGAAAATATGTTTTTCTGCCAATATTAAAACAAAAATCTTACAGTTGTTTTATTAACAAGTTTTTGCCTGTTCTGCTTTTAACTGTTATTTCAGGCAGGGACTTGAAATTTGGCAGGTGGATTGCCTGTGTGTCAGGGAAGTGCTGGCCTTGCACACAGCTACCTCCATTTAGCCAAACTGTTAGTCTCTGAAACATCTTTATATGCTTTTTTTGGTCACTGGAGGGTTATTCTAGGTCCTAAAGGCTTCAAATCCAGTGAGAACCCTGAGAAGGTGAGACAAGTTGGGGACTGCTGCAGCACGAATGGCTGGGACGTGAAGCGCAACAGGAGGAGGAAAATGGATGTGGTCATAGTGGCTGGGATCAGGAGCTCAGAGGTGGGTCTGTAGTTTGGAGGTGGAGGAAAAAAGTGGAAAAATCCTGGTAAAGAACTGGGGGAATATGTGTGAACAGTACCTGGGATCAGTAGAGGATCCCTGGGGCTGGTATTTGTACAAGGACAGACTGTAGCTACACCTGAATTAGTAAGACAGCATCAGGGCACATGTCCCAGCACTGGAGTACTATAGTTTATTTTGTTATATTTGTTATATATATTTGTTGTTACAGTTTTGACCTGCTTAAATCATCACACTCCCGAATGGTGCTCAGGCATGGTCCTGGCATTAGCATGTGTCAGGGACTATTTGCAAGAGGCGGTTTAGGTTTACGTTCCCTGTTTTAGGGTGATGGGGAAGGCTAGCTGTTTTGAAATGAACCATCCCATTCCAGCTGGCTTTAGTTGTAAATCACATTGGAAAAATACCCATTTATTTCTCCGATCCGCACCCAGACGATGAAAAACAGTGGTTACTGTCAGCTACTCTCTTAACTCTGCTGGCAGGCTCTATAGAGCAATCTAGAGGTTTCTGTAGGCTGGGAGAGAGGACAGGAGGCAATGTGATGCTATGTTATTTTACAGTTCTTTTAAAGATTCAAGTTCATAAATGCTTTAGAAGTTACATATGAAAAAAAAACCCACAGCAAAAGAATATTTGGGTGCAAAAGGGAGGTGATGTGGCATGAGAGAATGGAAGAGGCTGTGTCACGCCAGACTGTTTGGTATGGCTCTGACTCTTTTCCCTCTGCAGTTAAGTCAGGGCTGCCCTAGGACAGCAGAGTTAGGCCAACACTTGCATTTTTGCAAGCTGCAGACCTCAGGAGACATCCCAGTAGGGAGTGTCGGCTACCAGCTCTTTGCTCTGAGACCAGACCTGGGTCCAGACAGTTCAGGCTCTGAGTGAATGGACTACAAAATGGGTGGCCAATAAGTAAGAGAGTGGGTTGGTACTTGGGTACTAACTGTCTTGGCATCTTCCTCTGTGAAGCCCGTCCCCAGGCTTGACATAGATCTACAAACAATCCTGTACCTACATGTAAATAACATGGTTGGGAAGTGACCCTAGGAGTCGCTGCCCTAGGAATCTCTTGGCTCATTATGTTATTGAAAGGCCAACTCTGAGGAGAGAAATTATATTTAAAATTCCCTGAGCAGTCCAAATGGGTCCTCATCTACTTTAAGGAGAACTAGCTTTAAGTCCCAAAGAGGTGATGGCCCAGGGTGGATGGGGTGGTGTGAATCAGTACTTTGTAAATATCTGTAACTACAAGGTGTTTGCACATAGAAGCTTGTGAAGCCAGAGATGGACTTTAGCTTGCTTAAAGACAAATTAGTTGTTTCTTTTCCTTTACAAAAATCCTGGCAGATATTCCAGTCAAATCCTGGGGTAATCTGTTCCTGATATGCCCAAAGACAGAGCCTTTTCCACTTTGCTGGGTAGGTCTATTTTGCAGATGGTTTATGACAAAATTTCTTGTGATCCCCAAGAACAGTGTACAGTCAAATGAAAGCTGAGACAGGAGATGAAACAAGGAGGCAGGAGCAGAGAGTCTTGACCCTGTTTCTTGCAGTGATGGGTGAAACTGAAAAGTTTTGGATAGCAGGTCTACACTCCAAGAGGAAAGACCTTACCTCTCCTATGCTTTCCTAAGGTGTTTGTGAGCAGGCTGACATTGTTGTGGATAAGGCCAAAATATAACCAAAGCAAAAGAAATACTTTTATTTCCTGTGATGATTATATAGGTCTTCTTATTTCCAATAAAGTAGAACAACATCAGCATAGATACAGAATGGTTTGCATATTGATAATACATGTGTGCTAGAAATGCTAGTATTGCCTTGGGTTGATTATACTTATAGGTGGGGTTTACCTCTCCTCTGACAAAGCAGGGACAACAATGTCATTCCCATCTGTTGTTTTACCTATTTGGATTTTTAATTATAAATTATTAACTCAGGTATTGGCTGCTTGATGTGTGTGCGCATGCACATGCATGTATGAACACATCTGACCATCTTTTGCATCAAATCAGAAATCATAAATCTTCTGTATTATTTATGATTAAAGTACAGTAGCAATATTTTTAGAAGTGTGGTTGTGCATAGAAAGGACTACAGTGCCAAAAGTGACAGCAGAAGAATTAATGCTTTCTCCAGGCCCTTTTTCTCTTAGAAATGATTGACAAAGTAATTTTCTTCTTGTACTTTAATAAAAGTGTATACATTATACACACCAATAAATCCTCACTGGGCCAATTACACATCATACGACTTATCTTGTCACAGCACCTAATATCCAAACAATAAATTAAAAGGTATGCTTTATATGCAGATTTGCATATGAGGATGTTTTCCAGTCCCCAGACTCAATTGTCTTATGAACACTACAGCATACAAGAAAAAGAAACAACCTGGCTAGGATTTGTGACTAATAAATCCTGCCTGGTGGAACAAACTACATCTGTATGACTTACAAGAGTGTGCTGTATAAGTAACATTTGTTTTACATATTGAAATTATATTGGGAGATGAAATACTGAACAAATATTGAAGTGCTTCCTTTCACACAAGATACTCTGCACACATGCAAAGACATATTAGCTATATATATGCAACACAATATATTTGATTCCTATTCATACCACTTTGCAAAGTAAAGGGACCTTTCTATAAATGAGAATCTCACTTGTTTTTCATTTCCAAGTGAGGAATTTAATGGAAGGTAGAAATTTCAAAATTTGTATGCATTCTGGTGGTACCTGCTGGGCTTTTGAAAAGCTTTGATTAGATCTGAATGCATGGTTTCTAAGAATGTTTCTGGTCTAAACGCACAGACATGGTTGTGGATTTTCCTCAATGAGGGCTATCGGGTGGGTTTGTCTAAAACTAGACTGTTTAATAGTATGGAGGCAAAAAGAGTGGCATTTGTCTTTATTTCCATTGTCCTAAAGTACATTCATTCATAGCATCTAGTGCAACATGTGCAGCATTCCTCCCATTTTCTGGTGTGGGGTGACCCATGCATTGTGGAGAGCAGTTTCACTGGAGGAACGACCTCCCTGTGGACATGCAGAGGTGATGGATTAGGTCATGGTTCTGCATCTCCAGCAGGCTTGGGTACTGCAAGTGCCTGAGGGGAAGCAAACTGTTCAAAATAATGGAGCTGAGATGGTTGCGCTGGAGGGAAATGGGGAAAAGATTCTGGCCTTTGAAACACAGTCCGTTTCTCGTTATGCTCCTGGGCAGTGAATCATCCTGCTGTGTCCTCCTCTGAGCTCCTGGCGAAGCCACAGTTTAGCCCTTTGTGAGTCTATGAATAGAATTACCCACTTTGTTGCGCTCATGTTGCTCAGGATAGCTTGCCTGAAAATCAATAAATTGGTGGCCAGGTTTTTAGCCTATGTGAGATATTATTATGGAAATATGCGCACATTTGGTATTGGAGAGTGTCTAGACTTTGCTGAGGGAACTGAAATTGTATAGCATGTAGAAGCCCAGCTAGTACGCCCTCCTCCAAATACATCAATAATCACCCTAGAAGGCAGGCCACAACAAATTAGTCTTCTTATTCTTGCCCCTTTAATTGATACAGTCTGCTAGTTCAGACTCAAAATGTGTTTAAATTACAGTGCCCTTCAATTGTTTTAGACTGGTAAGATATGTTCTTCTGGGTCTAAATATTTTATTTAAACTACTGCTTTCACAGAAACAAGAGTAGGCCCTAAACATTTCAGTGCAGGAGGACCTAGAAATAATTAGTTAAAATTAATTGCTCTAACCTGGGCACTTAGTAGCCCAACATTTAGTTGTTTCACCAAAACTACAACAACTACAGGCTGAGCCTGAGTGATGCATATGAGACCTCACCTGTCATGGAGCATGGATCAGCATTGCTTGAGCTCCATTTTCACAAAGCCAGCAAAGGGAACTGTGATCAACTAATATACTAGCTCCATAGACTAGTGTAAGGGAATATGTGATGCTGGTGCTCAAAGAAGAAAATAAACAAATGAAGAGTTTTTGCTTTATGTGCCATTAAGGAGAAGAAGAAATGGAAAGGAAAAACATTAACAAAACCCAGTCTTTTCGCAAGCATTTTAAAGGGTGGTGGTGTTTCTACCTAACTTTGGACACCAATTTTTGGAGCTTAAGTCAGGAGATGAGTGTCATAAGCCTCTTTTGCTGGTCAGTAGAGAGTTAGAAACTCCTTCAAAGGATGAATCAACACAGCAGCTGCTTTGAGATGGTCATCAGAAGAGCCAGTCTTTCTCCAGCATCAATAGCGAGAGTCTAGGATGACCAGCCTTCTAGCTTGGGCACCTCCAGCAAGGTGTCTAACTTCATACTGGGTGAATATCACCAAAGACTTCAAGTGTTTAAGGCCAAGCTTAAAGAGGAGCTACAAACCCACATTTCCAATTTGTAATGACAGCTGCTGGATCACAGAACAATAATCCCTGTCAGATCATGCAGACACTAATTTATGACATGTTAGCTTCCAACATCTAATTGAGGGTAGTAAATAGAGTTAAGTGCGTTGCTAACTCTGCAGTGTGTCACTTTCTTATTACACCATTGACTTCAACAAGCAGTCAGCACAGGCTGTTACATGGTGGTGAAATCTCATTCTATTGCACTTTGGCAAGGACAATGTATTTTTGTTTATCATGGGGGCATTATAGAATTTATGATGTCTTTTGCTCTTCATTTTCTTGCTTTTAAGGTTTGATATTTTTAGCCAGGTTTCCTAAGGAAACAAGGTTTATGCCATCATGCTGTCTGTCAGCTCCCTCCTTATAACTTCTGAACCTGGGGGACAATTTCAGCTCTATTTGACAGAGGAGTAAAGATTTCAAAGATATTACATTCCCACAAGTTTTGTGAAAATCAACAGCTTGGTAGATGAGAGAATATATCATTGCTCCAGCTGAAGCCCTGTCAAGGACAGTTCAAACCTTATTTATTCTGTTTGGCAATGGCCACCTGGCCGGTCCCCGTGCAGCGGCTGGTCAGCATTAAGTAGTGCTGAGCTAACCGCAGCCCAAGTTGTCTTTCACCCATTTAGCAAGCAAAGGGGAGAAAGAGTGGCTTTGGGAAGTTGAGAAGTGGCTTTGGGAAGTGGAAGTGGCTTTGGGAAGTTGAGAGGGATTTTATGCCAAAAGAAATGGTGGGGAGTTGTAATAGTGGTAGTGGTATGCTTCAGGAGATGGGGAGAAACTGCAAATATTCCGATGGGGGGGATTTTGGAAACGAGACACAATGAAATTCTTTTTTCACCAAACAACTTCTCCTTCTGTGTTTTGTTTTGTGTAATTAACTGAAGATATAATAAATATCCTGATGGCTTAAAAATGGGGGTAGAAAGGACAACCACTGAAATAGAATGAGATGCAAACACACCTCTCTGTTTGTAAAAAAATGTCTTTAAGAGTGCATTGCAAACAAATTCATATAATGATCCAACGATCTACTAGTCTATCATCTTTTCTTTACCCATAGATGGAATTAATTAGCAAATGATCCATATGGAAAGTATTTCCTATTAGGTTTTGCTTATTCTTTAGCCTCCAGTAATGTTCTTCAATAAGTTTTCTAACAGTGACATGTTAGGATCAGAGGAACAGCAGCACAGAACCTGTTAAATTATTAGTCTGTTCCAGTCTCCAAAAGGCATCATAATGAGATACATCTAGGGAGGGTGCAACTAATCTCCTAATGAATAACTGTAACAACCAGACCTTTGGGGAGATTTCTTCTTAACCCCAAACAGTCAGCAATATGCTTGTGCCCTGCAGCAAGAGGGCTTATGTCCATAATGAATCTATTTTTCAGTCATTTAGCTACGGACAGTCTTATTAATAATATAAATGCAATAACTCAATGTTGGGGTTAAAAAAAAGAAAAGGAGAAGAAAGTGTAGGAAAGAAACTGTTGCTGCTCAGCGAGCACAAGGATGGAAAAATTGGAGTTTGCAGATGTGACAAAAACACAAGTGTCTAATAAAATTGCTTTTATTAGCTTAATTTGCCACATATAGCGCAAATATTTAACTTGAATGAGGCATGAATTAGTAAAAAAATATGCGCTGTACCATTTAAAGTGCTATACTTGAATAAAATAATGTATATCTTTTCATATGCAGTCCTTGAAGTCACACTACATACATCTTTAATTTCTTCAATTAAGAAAAAAAAGAACAAATGGAGTTAGATTTTAATTATTCATAGTTCATTTGAGAAAAATCTTTGTAAATGAGAGGAAGGAGAGTCGTGCTATCTATCACAGCGAGAAAAAGAATAGATAGAAAATTCACTCTATGAACTATTTGACAATACATAAGCTTCTGCCTTCATTAGGTACTGCAGCCTGATGTGTAAAGAAAGCAGCATTATAGGAAGAGCTATTTAGGAGGCCATATCATGGAAACTGCCCCCCAAAAAACTGAGCTGCTGGTATACATGTAGCCAGAGTGCACATCTGATAGAGCCCTACTGAGGGATGTATCTACAGGCATGTCCTTGAAGCTTATTTATAAAAAGATAGGACTACAAGGAAATGCCATATTGGATCAGACTTACAGTCCATTCAGGCCATCTTTGTCATTGGCAAGGGCCAAAGCCAGCTGAGTCAACGAACGGGCGGGATCACTGTAGATGTGTCCAAGGAAGCCCATAATCAGGAGAGTTTGACTTAAACCTTGGAATATTTATTCCTTCCAGAATACTTTTTTATGTTGTTGTTAAAAGGAGGGATATTTTTCTTGTCAATAAGAAAGCAAGTTCCTCTTTGGGTTTTACTAGACTATTGATCTCAAGACTGCTTTGCTGCAGTGAGTTCCACAGTCTTATCATGTACTGGATGAAAAATGATTACTTTCTATCAGCTTTGAATTGATTATCTTTCATTTTCATTGAATGTCTCCTTGGCAAAGGAGAACAGAGCCAGCAATCTGCCTTTTTGAGCAATTCATTATTTTATACACTTTTACGTAGGCTTTCTAGGTCTTCTAATTTGCAAAGTCAACAAACCCAGTCTCTTCATTCTGATTTTATGTAAGTGACCTCTGTGCTCTTAATGATTTTCAACCTATCTCTGAACATGTAATTTTTAATAACTTTTTTGAGATGACAGGGTCTGATTTGGATACAATATTATAATGGCACATCACTATTTCATATACTGGCATTATGATTTTTCTTGTTATTAAATTGCATTTGCTTGTTTAATTGCAATTGCAGTCTTTGTTGCATGGCCAAAATTGTACTGGATCTCTTTCCTAAAACAGTTTAAAGCAGTGTGTGTTGTATGCGCAACTCGGTTTCTTTCAGTTTGATGCATATTTCCATTTTTCAGCAGTGAACTTTATTTGCTATTGTGTTCATTAAGCTAAGATCTGTATAGGTTAAGTTTCTTTGAGAATCCTTGAAATGCTTTCTGGTCCTCTGTTATGTAAATAATATATTGTCATCTGCAAATTGAGATGCTTCACTGTTCATCTTCCTGTTCCAGGTGTTAATAGGTATGTTAAATAATGCCAGTGACAGTGTAAAATCTCAAGGCATCTGCTGTTAAATTTTTAACTTGGCCATTAATTCTTACTTTGTTTTCTGTCTCTTAGCCCTTTCTTAATTCACACTGATTCTTTGCCTCTGTATGACTTTCTAAGTTCAGTAGCAACATGTTGTTAGCAGCCCTGTCAAAAACTTTGTGTAATCAAAGGAATCTTTTCTCCTTTACCTGCTAATTTATCAACACATTCAAAGAATATTAATAGAGTAGTGAGGCATGGTTTCTCTTTGCAGAAATTATGCTAATTAGATATTGTCTTATCATGATTTATCAGGTAGCATGTTATTCTATATGTAAAGATTATTTCAAAAAAATTATCAAGTAAAAATATAATGCTTCCCAGTATATAACCCAAGCCTTTTCTAAAGTATAGGGGCAGAGTCTGCAATCCCACAAAACTGTAATAGAGTAGCTACCTTGAAAGAGAGATTGTATATTTTGCTATCAGCTCAGCTCCTTTATTCTTAAAATCCTTGGAAGACTTGAACTATAACCTCTTCTGTCCAGAAAGTCAATCAGTACAAAGAGAGAATCAGTATGAAAAGGAGTTTACAACACTGGTTCCCAAAAAGCAAAATGCACCTACAATAAAGCCAAGGCCTTGAGCAGAGCCCAAGATAATAAAATTTACTCCTGATGAGATAAATGTGATCATTTCTCTGATACATCCTGTACATCAGCCACCTTAAGAAAGGGCAGTTTTAGCATCTCCTGTGGGAGCGCCTGGGAGTGAGAGCTCGTGCAAAATGCACGAGTCCACTTAGCAACCAACACCTTGAGCTGAGAGCACATACATCGCTGCCCTACAGACTGCCGAGTCTGCCTACTAACTGCCATGGAGAATTTGGAAAGCTGGTGGTAACAGCAGAGCACTAACCTGTTTTCTTGGGAGAATATTTTCTCCTCACCTTCCCTGAACCGGGGCAACCGAGGTTAGTGGTGAAGTTCCATCTGGACTTCACCATCTGAGATGCGATGGAGCATCCTGCTGGCTGGTTTTTGTCAGAAATGCTCTGGTCTCCTCTTTGGCTCAGATTTCTCAATCTGTTTGGCCTTCTACTTTGCGCTTTGTCCTGGAGAGGCCAAAGAGCTAAATTTGTACTTGCTGTGAATGGTATTTTAGAGCAATGTTTTACGGTGACCTACTGGACCCAGATATTTGGTCTAATCAAAAAAATTTTTGCTGAATTACTTTTTAATCTTTCTTTCCGTATTTTAATTAATGTATATGGTGCCTAGAGCAAAGGAGGCCAGGCCCTTCCAATTAAATTGAAATTAATAGTAATAAAAAAAAAATACAGAAGACAGGAAATAAATCAGAAGCATAAGGATCGAAATATATCACATTCTTCTTGGCTTTCTCTTACCATATGTAGGAGTGCTAAGTCCATGCCCAACTTAAAATATGTTCTGGAACTCTGCCAATTTTCTACTAATGGAAAACTGCAGAACACCCCAACTCTGTGGTGGTCCCATGGCCACATTAAACTAGGTAATTACCACTTTCTCCAGCTGAGCTAGCCACTAGGAGGAAGATACAGTTGTGGTTTAAATTTGTCACATTGTGTTTATTTTCTTGGAGGTTTGTTTTGTTTCCCTGATGACTTTTTTTTGACACAAATTATGCTGTTTTCAATCCAAAGGCCACCCTCATGTGTCTGAGAAGAACCTCTCTGACATGAGTGGATCATCTTGTATGAATAAGAACATCTATTGCAAACACTTATTTGTCATGTTGGATCCTAAATGCTATTGAAGCAACAGTTGTTCCTATTTTGAAGAGAGGAGACTTGAAGCAAAGTAGTGGGACAAAAGACTATATAAAAATAGAAAACCTTCTGTGTGAAGTGTGTGTGCCAGGGGATTATTGCTCCATTTTGCACAGACCTTGACTTGTACAGACATGCAAACACACAAATGATCACTCACAGTGTCATAGGCTACCAGCAATGGGATGCTGAAAAAGACACTAACAAAAATTAGTAACATCACAAAAAACAACATAAGGTTTTCAGAACAACATACTGCGAAAACTGGTTTGCAATAATGTAAATTGTGAGTCTTCATGCCCCAAAGTAAAAGGAAATGTTCATTTTTAAATCAGTGCAATAGAAGTTTTGAATACCTTAAGTAAAAGACGGTGGTGACAGGAATTACAAAACAGTAACACATTTTAAAAATGTTCATATCTCACTGCCTGAAATGATCACATAAATCTGTTTTTAGGAATATAGATGTAACTTGTTTTTCAGATTTGCTGAAAATATAACACACAGTGAAGTGTGTGTGTGTTCCCCAAAAGGTACAGCAGATCTGTGTCCTGGAAGACCATATTCTTTGCTGAGGAACATAAATCTCAAATTACTACCTCTCAAAGCAATGTTCCTCTAGATTATTACATTGAGCCCTGCACATACTGGAGCCTGAGAAGCCGAAGTTGGGGAATGCCTGGAGCAGAGGCAGATGGAGTAGGAGTTGTTTGCAGGTTCTCCATACTCTAACTAATATTACAGCTCTTGGTATTAGATTTATGTAACTCCATCACAGACTCAGAAAATATAATACAAAGATAATAACAATTTTTTGGTCTCTTTTATACATTGTCTATGTGCACGCCTCTGAATTTCTTCTTCTGCCTTACTTACATCCTTTTTCTTTCTTCACAGGCTTCTCAAACTCCTTTCATGCTGTCTTACCAATACAGACACGAGATTTTCTGTCTCTGTAGCTCTTGTCATTTAGAGCATCCTTCCTATATCTCTTTATCTTCTTGTTGCTTCATCTAATTGGAAAAACATGTATTTTCTCCAGGCTCAGAAAAGCCTATTGTTCAGCCACCCAGGACAACTTAACAACCAGCCTGGACAAATGTAATTTAATTACTTCTTCCTCACTGGCTAAGGTGCTGACCTGCATTTAAAGATCTTGGGTGTTCTCCAACCTCATGCTGAAAAGAAAACTAGCTTCCACCTCAGTTTCTTTTAAGTGCTGCCTAACAGCTGGAAAAGAAAGGATGGCTTTGTTCAACCAACCATTTTCTCAGCTTCTACCTCTGTCTTGTTCACCAACTGTCTCTCCTTAGCAAAATAATGACAGTGCTGACATACATTGCAGAAGAACCAGGAAAGCTACAGTTCTTTGCCAGGAAGGAAATTTACAGATATTTTCTTTGGGAAAATCACCTGAAAAGAACACACCTAGCTTTTAATTAATCTTTAATTCTCTTTCAAAATGCAGATTATTTTTGCAGCTTCATTTAACTCCAGAATAGGTTTTAAAACATCAATTCCTTCTGGCCCTCTCCACCAGTGGTGACTGCTCAGGGACCTTGCCTAGAGCTTCAAGATCTAGTGGGAAGAAATTAGTGACCATATTTCCTTGTCCCTGTCAGATCCACTAAGGATGCAGAGGTAGTCCCCTTCCAATTCCTAGCCTCTCTACAGCCAAGGCAACAGTTAGTTACAGGATACTTATTCCTAAAATATGGACTCAGTTTGACAGTTAGTTGAGTAAAACCTATTCCTGAAATGAGAAACCACTTAATCTGTGGTGACCACTTTATTTCTAGAAGCTGCAAGACAACTTGTCTGGTCAATTATCTTCAAGATGGGAAGAGGGTATTTTGAAAACAGAATTCTGATTCCGTTTCCCCCACCCAGGAGGGAAATTATATCTAAAAGGAAAAATAGCTTAGAGGTTGCAGGATCTGCCCTGGACTTTTTGGAAGAGAATGGCATTCCCTGTCAGAAATGTCCTCTGTAGCCTTGGTCAACCCCTTTGGTTTTGTCAACCCCACAACTCATGCAGACAATCGTACTCGAACTGGCACAATTTGTAGCTATCGTGAGTAAGCTATTTTATATTACAATCAGATCCGGTTGTAATTTAAGAGCACAGCTCTGTCTCAGCCTGGGTTCACAGGTGCGTTTGAAATCAACCTTATTGAAATCAGTGGCATTTAGACTTCCAAATGACTTAGTCTCACTGGCTAGCTCCAGGCAGTCGGAGAAATGTGCTCTGCAGTGCACCCGGCGGTCCTGGTCCTCCACCCCCTCCCCATTTGGGATCTGGATAGGGTATGCCATAGCCCCTTCCGGCCTGCAGGCTGGAATTCCCTTTATGGTGAAGGTGTTGGGGCAAAGGGACAGTGGCAATGGGACCATGCAGTGTACTTCCCAAGCTGCCAGGCTCCCTCAGTTCAGATACAGGTCTCACTGACTGCTGTAAAAGTGGGATGCTAATGCTGCCTTCCCAGTCTCACAGCTGCATGGGGAGGAAAAATCCATTGAAGTTTGTGATATGCTGATATACTATGGTTCTGGGAGCCACAGACGTACCTAAGATAGACAGCTAATTGTTACAATTTTGGCAGTACATTCCATGATGAGGCACACTGTGAGCTCTGTGAAAAGTCTTTTTTTAATAGATGATTTACTAAAGCTATTCAAAACATACAACTTTATTGTTTGGTGTATTCCAGAAGCCTAGAGGCCCAAATTGAGAGCGAGAGCCCGTTGAGCATCATGCTGTCCAAAATGATATTAAGAGATGTGCACACACTGCCCTGATGAGCTGAGTATATTAGCTGAGAACTGAGGATGTTTTGTCATTCCAGTTTTATTGATGAGATGAGAATCAGGAATATGAAGTCTAACTCCCAAGGTCACACAGCAAGACTCAGCACAGCTAGGAACTGAATCCACTGCCATGCCAGATTGTGGTCAGGCACAAGACTATCCTCCCAATACTCTTTTATTTTTTTTAAATGCAAATAAATAAGTGCTGAATTCCAGTTGCTCCCAGCTGCTGTCAAAAGTATGCATAATTGATCATTGTTTTTCACTGCATTTTACTGGTTCTTTTGCTTGGGGTATCTGTAGTGTGTGATGTGTTAAAAAGCATTAGAGAATCCTGTAGTCATGCCTTGGTGACTTGATGAAGTGGCTAAATCTATATGGCAAACTAAACAGTGCTAAGGCCTTTGGCTATGGATATGGCAAGATAGTACTGGTTCTCTAAAACAGGGTAGCTACATCTGATGTGCCTACTGGGAATGGACCATAGCCGATGCTAACTCCAAAACTGTGTCTGCAAGTTATTTTTTGGTGCGAGAGCTAGCTAGCTTTGGGCAAAAACATGCCACACACTGTTCAAACCATTTAACAGGACAGACAATTGGGCTCCAGGGCCTGTGTCCCAGAACTGTTTAATTTAGAAGTACAGACATAGCCAATAGAGTAAGTTTAGGTATCTTAAATGTAGATTCTTTTTGTCCTATGCATATACCATCCTCAGACAGCTTCTCTTGGGTTTCCGTACTTTAGATCAAGATAATGGCTGAAGGAGTCAATGCTGAGATTCATCCATATTCTCCAGGTGGCTTTGAAAAGCCAACCCAATTCTTAGGACAGAAAAAACAATCTAAAGAGAAAGAATATGAGATAATTTTAGACCTTCGGCACTATGATTGCTTCAAGCAGTGGAAAGTTGTACTGAAAAATGACGTTCTCTTGTGCTCACACACAGGCATAGATACATGCAGGGAAAGCATGTAACAGAGATAACAAGAAGCCTAGTGTTAGTTGGTAAAAAATGTCACATTTCCTAGCTTTCACATAATAGCCATTTTTTTGAGACTGAAATACAACATCCAAATGTCAGCCTACTCTGGGTATCTTCAAATCCCTTTCTGATTTTCTTACGTGTTATTGTTCCCTATATTGCATTTTTCATTTCCACTTGCTGTGATATCATGCCATTTGATTTTGTTCTGACCAAGAGGCCAAGAAGCTCAATTCAGTGTCAGGTGTCTCATTGGTCCATGGATTTGCCACTGAGACACCATGGATGATTGATGTAGCAAGTGTCCCACCTTGCATGCAATAGGAACCCCTAACCCCCACTAGGAACTCATTCTCCACCTGGTTTGGGGCCAGGAGTACAAATCTGTTCTCATGCTAATGTCTTCTGCCTCTGTGACCCAAAGCCTTAGTACATCTTTGGGGTTTTTTGGGTTGGTTTGTTGTGGTTTTTTTTCCCTTAAAGTTTTAATGTTAGGGGACCTTCTTTAATATACTTTCACAGATGAAAGAAATGAGCTCCTTACTTATTTTTATGAGAATGTATGTAGCTTTTTCATCTTCAGTTTTTTAGCTGTGACTAGTACCTTTATATATAAAGCAGCACGGCACTCCCCTTCTTCTACCCTTCTTAATGGAAAAGTAAATGCTTATTCTTTCCTTCTACCTGATGCATGCCTTCAGAATACTATAAAGATATGAACCCGATGGAGTTTCTAAATTATAAAGCAGGAGTTCTTTTATATTACCGTGAATAACAACTGGAAATCTAGTTCTTTATAATAAGTTATTTATTCTCCATTTTGAGGTTTTATCCACACCCCAGGAGGTGGCCATGTATATTTCAACAGGTGCTGCATCAAGATTGCTATGATACTCTCAAACCATATTAGATTGTATCCAGTGGAAAGAAATGAATTTGAGAGCAAGACTTACAGGCTGATGAAAAACGAAAATCTTTTCTCTTGTTGAATGCAAAATTTTCTATTAGGTTCATAGCTGTTATCAGCATCAGCCTCATGTAAATACATATTTATGATCTAATACACAGCGCTGACAGTATGTCTGGGAGAACAAGTATCTATGTAGTGTACTCTGGCCAGAAAATTTACAGAAGCTTTCCAAATCTTCTGAAAAACGTAACAATAGAGTTCAAAAGGGACTAAGGTGGTGGGCAGGAGGAGGCATTGCAGTGGGATCACCACACACCATGGTTATTTGCTTGCTTTTAAGGAAAAGTAAGCACATCTGTTTCTGATTCATGACAAGAAGTCAGGAGGGACAGAGGCATGGAAAAGAAATAGTATATGATCTTAAGGGGAGAGAGGGCATGTGATGTTGGAGGAAATTTCTTTTTGAGAAAGAGTGGTCCTCGATTCCCAAAAAATGCAATCCCTCTAAACTGTAACATTGTATTAAGATGAGGAAGTACGTTATTTTCAAACAGCCTCTAATAAGATGTGTGTTACAGTTTTTGTGTATGGCTCGCATAACCCACCTTACCAAAGTACACGAACACTTCATAATCTTCAATGTTCTTTTCCTTTCAAACCTGGGAAAAGCTTTTGTCCTCATCACTGCAGATGAAGCACACAGACAGAAGGGGCTATTTCCACTCAGTGACTTCAGATGGGGCACCTGATTCTTCTTACCCTGTGTCCCTCATCCACGCTCCTCTTGAGGTCCCAGTTCTTTTCTTCTCATGAAGTGCTCCCTTTCTCACATAGCCATAACATGACCTGCAGAAGAGAATAATCTCTCAGAAGACAAGTCTTTTTTCAAACAAAGCTTCAGCCCTACACCTTTAAACTTCTATCCAGAAAGGACATAGCAAAGCCTACTTCTGAGCCTGCTGAAATTTGTTGCAGTAGACGTGTGGAAAGGACTATTGCAAAATGAGATTGCTGGGACCTTTCAGTCCTGCCACCAATACAATCAGATTTTCTGCTCTTTCTTCTTTTATAGTTAGCTGGGTTTTATACATACATATATCTACATACATATAAAATATGAAATATATAATCTAATTTTGATTTTAATTTGGTAAGTGCAGATGGCTCTGTTTCACAACAGCTAAGATCACAAGAATGATAATAGCAAAAGCCTTATGTCTCTTTCTGTTTGACAGAGTACAAGGACCACTGTTTCTAGAGACCATTTTCTCTAACTGCCTACCTCTTTCCCAACAAATTCCTCAAACTGTATTGGACAGTCGGCACAGATTTCAAGATTAAGATCCTGAATATGCACCTGTAGGCAGATGCCTGTAAATACTAGGCCAACCTTTATAATCTGATCTGATCTGAATTCTCTCAGTGCCAGGAGGCACACAAGGCACAAACATCGTTCTTCCACTTCGATTGGTCTGCGGCTGCGTGCTCTGGAGTCCCAAGGGCCACAGCGCAGTCTTCTGTTGGTTTTTTCCTCAAGACATGACCGATCCAGTTCCATCTCCTCCTCCTCACTTCATTACTGATTTTCTCCATCTCCGAGTTGATGCTTGTCGTTTCTGCAACTTTTTATTTTTTTTTCCGGGAGGAGGTAGTTGGCCTCCTGCCCAACCCCCATGACTTGGAGGGCCAGTGGTTTTTCTGTCAGGGTGGCCTTCCCTTAGGCTGCGTTGGTTCACGGCACCTTCTTCAATTTTATCCGGTGCACCCTCCAGAGAGGGATCCCCTATCCACCACCCAGGGGACGCACCTTCTACCCATGCAGCCCCAGCCGAAGGAACCTTTATAATCAGAGGAGCAGTAATCAATGCAGTCAGTGCAGCCTACAGAGCCATTCAGATGGCCAGCAGCTAGAAAAACGATTCAGTTGTCCATGCAGTCATCCAGTGACATCTGAAATGGTCTAGGGTATTGTACCTGTATAGGAAGGCTATGAGACTGCTCTGGATCCTGTGCCAGCCCAATGAGGATATCTTATATGGCATTACATGCCAATATATTAGCCTGTTCAGCTGCCTAAGCATAGGTGTCTGGTGTCATCTCAGGTGTGGTGGGCTACTCTTTCCTATATTGACCTATATGACCATGAGCAGCCATGCTTGTGACTGGCTATGTAACCTGTTGATTCAGTCCCTGCCCCTGTCCTGGATCTACCTCATCGCTGTGGTCTTGTCTGGTAATCTGGGCTCTTGACTAACCCTGGTTACCATTGCTGGACTTGCTATGCTCACCTTGCTGGGGTACCATGGGGCTGCCCCTTTGCTGGTGAGGTCTTTGCTCTACCTGCCCTGCTGTCATCCTTGTTCCCAGCTCCCCTTCACCTGTGGGACAGCATCAGCCCTTGCTTCTCCCTGGTGCACATGATGTATTGAATCCCTGGGACATCTCGGGTAACGTTGTGTTTAGACAACTGCGTTGGACCTCTGCCTACTTTAGGGTGTACTAAATCATTCTCTAGGTGCCATTGTCTGTACTGACTAAAGAGGAATTTGCGTGCCCTTCTGAATCTTCAGTGGAAGATATTAAACCCTAGGGCATCTCAAGTGGGAGTGGAGACTGGTTATGGGCAACTGAAAGAGCCTACAGTGCTGAATGACCAGGAGGAACTGAAGTTATAACAGGTTGTGTCTAAAAGTGGGCAGGCAAGATCAAATGTAGGGAATGACTGAAAGGTGACAAACAGCAGAAGCTTAGAAGTGCATTGTCTCAGACTAAATTGAGTGAACATTTTTGAGACCTTTAAAATTAATTACAATCTTTTCCTCCTTGCAACAAATCTAGGAGATATGCTGAAACTTTACATAAATTATAGGCAGAATTAATTTTTTCTGTGGGTCAAGGAATCTTTTTCCCTACTCATCTGAATTGTGCAAGGTAATAAAATATAGGATTAATGTGTCTTAATGAAACTTCAGGCATACATATTTATGCATAGATTTTAGCATAATGATATACAAAAGAAAATTTCCAGTGAAATAATAAAAAAAAATCATCTAATCTTTGCATTGTTTTTCTTTCCATCTCTCTTTTCTTTTCTCTTACTTCTGTTCTGTAACTCGGGACACTTATCCAGCAATTATTTAAGCCTCATGCCTATTAATGTCATTGGGGCTACTCATATGAATAAAATTAAGTGAATACCTAAGTGCTCTTCAGGACTGAGTCTTCTATAGCCAGAATTCCAATATGCATGAATATTTGTTTCAATTCTGAGCATCCGGTCTACTTGGCCACAGTATCACCCATAGTATTTGTGGGAAAGGGATTTCCTTTGCTAAAACACTTGAAGAAAAGTAATACTTTTTGAAGGACTGAGAATCCATTTTGAGTTTGACAACTGAACAAGTCTCCCAAATATCTCTTGAATGGCCACACACATGGAGCTTGCCTGATTAAGAACAGTGGGCTTGGTGCAGCTAAAAACTTGGGGCAAGCATATTTGAGGCATTAATCTACATCTACCTTACTGCGCATTGCAGCCTCCCCAAGCATCACTCCAAAAGAGATTGACGGGAAGGTATAAAATATGCCTGCGGGTTCCTGAATACTAACCCTATAGGAAAGTGGCAAGGTGATAATGTGGAAATCCCACGGTTCTTTGTAGGGTCTGAAACCCATCGCTATCCTCTTCTCTTTCTCTACTAGGAACTGTGGAGACCTCCAAAATGCTGTTCTGTTACAGGTCCTAAAGATCCTGTCCTCCTTTGTACCCCTGTATCCCATGTCCTGTTGGGGGCTTTGTGAACCCTCCTGTGCCTTTTTGGATGCTAGAAAGGTATGAAGAAGAAGAAGAAGCCACAAAAAGGGTCCACTGTGCAATGTACAAAACCCCACCAAAATCAAAAGGGACCACAGAACAGTGTAATATAGACACGATTTCTAGATAGGTCTGTCTTGTAAAACAGCAAAGGGAGAGGGAAGAAAGCAGAGGATATGAACTGGAGGTAGGTACTTGTGATGAACAGTGCAATGGACAGGTTAAAATCAAAGCCAAATTCGGTTAGGGCTTGGCAATTCCCCATTCTTCCTTTATGTAAATACCCAGATCCGCATGCAAAGAAAGATAATCACATAGAAAGATATCTGCTATTCACCAGTGGTTATTTTTTGTTGGCCTAATTAAATTTTTAAAAAAGTTCAAGCCATCCAGTCAGGAAACAGTGTCAAGTGACATGAGTGCCCTTCAAATCCTGTGAGAAAAGAATTGCAAATAATGAAGGAGCTAAATCAGCTTCCCCCATCTTGGGGAATTTTTTTCACAGAGAAGACTTAGAGAATATTTGCCAGTAATGGGTATGTTTGTAGGAATCAGGGCTCATTTGCCTGCTGTTAGGAACTATGCTCATGAAACACAAGTCACAAAATCGTAAGGATCCTGTTCTAAGCTTGTGGGTAAAGCTGTCTCCCATGCACTCTGCAAGGTCATAAAACTGAAAAAGATGGTTCGTGTCTAATCTGACCCCTGTCACACAGGCAGATCATAGAATTTTATTCAGCAATTTCTGCTTTTAGTCCATAACTTCACAAGTAAGTGGAGTATAGTGGCCTCTTGTTAGTTTCAGGTTGACCACAGAGGTCAATAAGCTGCCTGAGGCTGAGTAAGATCTGTCAGGGAGGAACTAGTTAGAGGTATGGATTAAATGTACTTAATCTCCTTCACAGCAAGGGAATGGTTAGATTGAGGTCTGTTCCAGCTGCTGGCTTCTTTAATACAGAGCCATGGTTATAATTTAATTTAGGGACATATATCAAATCTCAACACTTCATTTCAAGACCAAGAATGAGACCAAGTATTTGCTTGGATTCCATTTATTTTCATGATGGATTGAGGTTTCTGCTTATCAAATATGCCTGAACTACTTCTGACATGACCTAGAAGAGATGACAAGGGAAGAGGGGCAATGGCAAGTAACAGGCAGCTAGAGTTTATCCAAAACAGGACATGTCTATAAGGATGAGTACACTCTGGCTATGCTTTAGTTGGGTGGGCGTGAGCTGGGTGTACCTGGGAGCTGGTGCTGTACCTGAACTTGTATATCCTTGGAGCTTTAGGGTTAGCTCTGTGCTGCAGCAACAAAACTGGGTACATGGCTTTCATATGGGGGGGTATCTTCCAAGCCACAGGGCCAAATTCTGTTTTATAAAACTCCTTTAGCTCCATATATTTAACTGATGTTACTGCTTCAGATTTACAGTGCTGTAATTTAGTCTACATTAAATATCTGATCAAAAGTCTATGTTTAGAGAAAGAAAATGATGACTTTTGTCTCTAAGCCTGGACCACTCTATTTAACTGTGCAAAGTTTTATCCAGGCATGTTTGACATGTACAACAAGAGGAAATGGCCTCAAGTTGCACCAGGGCAGGTTTAGATAGGCTGTTAGGAAGAATTTCTTCACCGAAAGGGTTGTCAAGCATTGGAGCAGGCTGCCCAGGGAAGTGGTTGAGTCCCCATACCTGGAGGTATTTAAAAGACGTGTAGATGTGGTGCTTAGGGACACGGTTTAGTAGTGGACTTGGCAGTGATAGGTTGATGGTTGGACTTGATGATGTTAAAGGTCTTTTCCAACCTAAATGATTCTATGATTCTATGACATGATGCATCAATTTCAGCTATTAGCACCATGGAGTTAGGGTAAGTCTTAAAGAAGGAAGCACAGGGCTTTTTTCTGCTTGCTCACCATGGTTCATAGGCATCTCCTAACACATAAGCAAGTGTACCTTGAAGTTAATAATGACGAGGGGATTGTGACCTGAATCCCTAGGCTTCTCAGGTGAATGATTTACCAGATGAGTCCAAGAGATAATTCTGAAAACCGGTCAAAGGTTTTTCAGGAGTGTTGTTTTGCATCTTATCCAAAGCTCTTTTCACAAGGCAGGAAAGTACAGTGATAGACTTAGCTGTGCTGTTACACTAAGGCTGTCAGGGTTTAAGCATCACTATAATGTATCATGATGAACGCTGTACCACTTGCATTGGAAATGTGTCAAAGCTCTTTCTTTCTCTCTCTTTTTTTTCTCTTGAGCTGCAGAAGACAGGAACATTTGTAAGCCATGAAGCACAAAAGGCAAAACAAAAGCATTTTTATTACTATAATTGAGAATTTGGAAGAGGGGAGTTAAGTGCTTGTACCTAATTGTACTGCAATTACCCTGTTTAATCCAGCAACAGGCTTCTTTCAAGCCTCATCTCTATACCTGTGTAGAAGAATCTCATTTCACCACTTACGAAAGACTTGTCACTTTGGATATTAAGCACAATAAAGCTTCTCATTTCCTCTGCCTCAATTTTCCATACATCTAGGATAATCAGAAAGATAAAGACAGACAATGCAGAATGCGGCCTCATTAATGAGATTGCACCATGAATGAATGGGACTCAATGTCTACAGTATTTACAAACAAGTAAGACACAAGTTATTAGTGTCTGATTGCTTACCTTACCTCCATTGCTCATATGTTCTTTGCTACTGTTGTAAGCAAACTCTTCATCATCTTTAATGTGTTTCTCTTCTTAAAACCCAGGCAGAGTAAGGTGCTGCTCTCCCTGCTTTATAGATGGAGAAGTGAAGTTCAGAAAGATATGTCTGCTCTTTTGAGGATATTACCTTCTATTTAAATCAGCAGGAAGAAGGTGTCCATGTTGCTCTGAGGATCTGAGTGACTTGCCCATATGCAAACTGAGCAGGATGGGACCTGAGTTCCAAGCAAGTCCTTCAGTGACTGGTCTGACCCTCCTAGGTATTACTTATACAAGCTCTGATTTTGTTTTCACTCTGCCTGAACAACACAGCCCACCTTGCTCCCTTTTGTATTACATCTATTTAGGAGTACCTGATATGATCTGCCCTTTCATCCCTTGCTTCTGCATGTGAAGAATATAGGCATGGCTGTGCCTCACGGTTCCCCTGATATCCTAGTTGTGTGCTAGCACCCTCTTCCCCCATGCTGTGCAATGTCCTCACTCCCTCCCAACAGCTGCTCTAAAGGACTCTGGAATACTTTGCTATTTGTATCATGATGCAGGCTGCTGTCTGTCTCTTATTTCTAATGGTTCAAATTATTCTAGGCTCTCAAGATCATGGAGCAACTTGAGGTGTACATAGGGTTTTCTACTACTCCACTTGAGTGGTTTAAACCTTTCCTCTTTGCTTGTGCTCAGTTTTTCTTGTTAGATAATGCTCTGTTTCAGCCTGATGAGATAAACTGTGGTGTTCCTCAGCACTCTCTGCTGGCTCCTACCCTCTTTAGCATTTATGTGCTGGGATCCCTCTTCCCTCTGTTATAAAAGTTTGATATAACCTAAGTGCTTCGCCCAGCTCAGAAGGCAGTTAGGTCCTTTATGTTTTTGCTATGCTAGCATATCCAGGCAGTGTCATCTTTACACCTCTTCGATGTATGCTGGACAGTTGAGGCTGCACATTTAAAAACTGGCTCAAGCTCAGCTTCCATAAAATACAGATTCTGCTAATTGACAAACAACTAGACAAACTCGCAGCCTCCTGGTTATTTCTGCATTTTAATGGTGACTCAGTTAATCACTTTAATGATAATACAGAACCTCGCATTTTTATAATGTCTTGTTTCCCAAAGGATACTAAAGCACTTTGCAAACTTAGCCTAATCTAATCTATCTCTTTCCCCAGCGCTGCACTGCAGATTCCTTTGGAGTGAAAAGAAGTGGCTGTCTAAGAACATAGAACAACGCTACTGAAGAATTTGAGATGGAAATTCTATACAAGCAGAAAGAATTACCATATACTCATTGCTATCTTTTGATGGGAAGTGGGGTGCAAAGCCACTTAGAGAAAGAGCCACTTGACAATTTGGTCACTATTGATGCTGATAACACAATTAATGCTGTAGGAGTAAGAAAGAGGACAGAGTAGCCTGGGAGGAGAAGAGGTGACAGGGAGGCAAAGCGGGTATCCTGAAGCAATGGGAGGTATAGGCTAATCCTGCGAAGTGCCAAATATTGCCAGTTTTCTGAAGTGATGCTTGGTTACGGTAAGATGCACTGGACTAGAGTAATTGGGAATAATTAATTGGGACATTCATTCTCCAACTTACAAACAAAGTCCATTTTCATTCAAATTGATGACAATCCAGTAATTTCCCTCTTTCCTGGGGGAGACATAAACTTCTGTCATTTTATCTTCTTGTCTCTGATCTTTTCCACTGCCAGATACTAACTGTACGCAGACTGTATGTGACTAATCTTACTTCTATCAACATGCTATATTTTTACAAAGAAGACTCATATTTCAGAATTTGGGTAAACAACGATCTCATGTTCATGGACAAGCAATAAAGGCACAACATGGTTGGATTGAATTTCACTCTGTAGTTTGCAAACAGTTTATTTCCCACCGCTGTTCCTTGGAGCTCAAGTAAGTTGATTATTGCACATTAGCTCTTAATATCTGTGGCTTATGCCTGCTGTATAAAAGGGTTTAATACATCAGTGAATGATACTCCAAACATATGTTTAGAATGTCATTTAATGTAGCTATAGTTATCTGCCCAAGAAAGTATCAGCAAACAAGACAGGTAATCACTATTCATCTTAATTATTGTAATAACACATCCAATATTCAGGAATAGTCTGACTGAACTGTCCTGTATTTATTTTATTACTGACAGTGACACAAATCTTTAAAGTTCTGTGATTAATTAATGATTTTACCAATAACTTCAGTATGTCTGCTGCTGGGAAGGGAATTTATGACCCTGAGTTTTCAATCACTTTTAGCTTCTGGGATATTCTCCTTTTCCTTTTTTTTTTTTTTTTTAACACAGAAAAGCTTTCTGACTTCTATAAAAACTACCTTCTCCATGTTGGCATTACGGAAGAGTCTGTGGTCTGAGCCCTAAAAACCCCTTGGCATCTTTCATTGAGCCACAAAATAGGCAATGAGGAATTCTAGTGTAGGAGCAGGAGGTCCCTCCCTCTGAAGGCTCACTGTAAGGTCCAGAGTCCATGAAGATGTGGGGCTGCTAAGCAGCTTACAAGGAGCCCTGGATAGTCCAGGCAGTCATGGGACTATTTTAGATTGCATTTGAGATCTTTCACATCCCCATTTATCTCCCTTCACTCCAGGTGGTATACATGTAGCAAGACACCACCTTTGCTCCTTCTCTGTCATCAGGTCACACAGCATACAGTCTACAGGTCTGCAGCCCACCCTACATCCACAGTGCATTTTAGTGACAATTATCTAATTTTACCTTTTCAGACACACTCTCAGTTCCTCCTTTGATGCTCTCTGTTGGCTGTGGATGCTGGTAGATGCACCCTGCACCATCTTGTGGCCTGGCAGCCGGGTAGCACAGAACAGACCGTGGTTGCACTATAAAACTTTCTAGCCACCCAAAATAAGGTCACTGTGTCCAAACAGCCTGCCAGGAGTGGTTCTTGGATCATGGTAATGCCTTCACTGTGCCTAGGAGTTATTTGAGCTTATTAGCCCAAGCCAAAACCGTGCCAGCAACTAGTGTAACAATTTAAAAGTATAGATTTAGTAGCATAGGTAATTATTGTAGACATAGTCATTAAGCACATAGAGACAATGATCAAGATTTATTATTATAAATCACTCCATTGTCTCAAACACAGCTTATAACAAGGAACTTGGATCAGAATCATCTTCTCTGTATTGCAAAGGAGGTGAAAAATGCAGGAAACAAAACTGAGTTGCTTAAGGATAGTTTGGTTCAAAACACGGTATTAGCAAATCAGGAAAACGTACAGAGGGCAGTGAGAAATATCAGGGGTCATGTGGTTATTCTGACTGCCATCCAAGTAAGAGTGTGGGTAAAATTAATTTCTAGTACAGACTGAGCCAAACTGAAGGGATTATCAGTGAAATTAGTTTTTGGAAGGAGGGGTTATTTTGTATTAAAGTCTTGTTTTACCTGAAATGCTGAGCTTTGTGAGATGGCGTAGATAAATGCTTTCAGTCTGGACACGTCCTTCAATGCTGGTTGATAGCCCCACAGGAGGAGAAAGTAAAGTATCAATGCAGAACAGAAAATGGCTCTCATTAGTTTGTAATTAATGACAAGTGAGATAGGATAGCAAATGGAAGTGTGGGAGTGCTCAAGGGAATTCTTCTACATCTCTTCCAAAAATATCATTTAAGTCTTTATGTTTCTGAATTATAGTGAAGCAATTGCGTTGGTTAAATCACCAAATTTACCATGATGTTGAAGATTCATCATTGACTATATTGAAAGAATGACCAGAAACCTCGATTAAAATTTGTCCCAGTATGCTTGGTCTTGAGTGTAGCAAAAGGCAAGGTCAGCAGAAGGGGAAGAGAAAGCATTTATTTCCTGATTTTACAGATGCATGGGGGGACTAATGTGGTTTTTCCAAGGTCAGGCTGGAAGTCTGTGGAAGTGTTTGAGAGAGACTTTCCCTCTGGGGACTAATTCAGTCCCTTACCTGTAAGACCATCCTTCTTTCCTACACTAACGGTTGAACACCATAACCTGTGTTTTCAGTGTCACACTAAGAAACACTGACCCAGTTAAATGAAAAAAAAGTTGTCTCAGAATGATTGAAGCTGAGCATTATCTTTGTCTCG
This sequence comes from Platalea leucorodia, assembly GCF_965183815.1. Taxonomy (NCBI): domain Eukaryota; kingdom Metazoa; phylum Chordata; class Aves; order Pelecaniformes; family Threskiornithidae; genus Platalea; species Platalea leucorodia. The sequence goes on along the minus strand of NC_138825.1, from coordinate 119,459,706 downwards.
ATCAAGGACTAAATGTAAATCTTCACTGAAGGTGTGAATTCATAGCAACAAACACGGTGAGAAAAGCATTCAGGAGATAAATGGAATTTATCTGACAGTGTAAGTTCAAACTAAAATCTAAAGTAATGCAGTGAACAATGTTTAACAAGATTTCAGTGACTCCTGGTGCCTTTATAATCTGCCTAGTCTTTTGAAAATGTTTCCTTTATAAATGTTTATCCCAGCTGTCTAGTGAGATTAAGAGCTTTTCTCCTTGAGTGCCATGTTCGCCAACGGTTCAGGATTTATTTGCCCTGGCAGTTCCTCTGGCATCAAAGGTGTGGTCATTGCTCCAAGCTGTCATCTTCAAGGGGTCATCCTGCTACTTCCCATGGGAACAGCCATGTCTTATCTCTTCATTTTGGGAGAGCTAAATCTTAATGCCCATGAAAGCATGCACTTGGTCAGTGGTCAGTCAGGGCTGTTGCCCTTTACAGTTTGGTCACACGTTGTACTTGAATCTTGACCTATGGAGCTGGTTGCCTTGCATGAGGTACCTTAATGCCATCTCAGATGCCCTACAGCATCCACAGCTACTGCAAAGGCTGGAAGATGTGATATAATCTACAGAAAACCTATGTCCTTCTGGAGTGGCAAGTGGACCCCAGGGAGGACACTTGACAGTGTCTGAAATAGCATAAGATGTTTATGTTTGAGTGGCCTAGGGGCTGGGCATTTAAATGTCTTTTTAGACTTCACTGACTGCACTAAGTAGCAGCTTGATTCAGTTATCTAACCAGAACATATAATGACACTTTGAGAGACCACAGTATGTCCTGCCTGGTTTCCAGCTGCTGCTGCTTCTGAAAAATGGGGCTTTTGTAGGTCATATGCAAAGCGGAATCAATTCTGAAATTTCCTTTTTACAAACTACTGTGGTGGGACTCCAAAGTGGGACTTAAACATGGAATTTCAGCACCTGCACAGGACACTGGAATTGAGTAAGTATCTATCTCCAAAATTCAGGCTCAGCTTATTCTCTATTGTCCTCCCCTACTGTGGCTGGAGAGCTATTATTCAAGAATAAAATACTGTACACCAGAGTTGCATATAATCACTGGAAGTTCATAGAATCATAGAATGGTTTGGGTTGGGAGGAACCTTTTAAAAATCACCTAGTTAACCCCCTTGCCATAGGCTGAGACATCTTTCACTAGATCAGGTTGCTCAAAGCCCTATCCAACCTGGCCTTGAACACTTCCAATGATGGGGCATCCACAGCTTCTCTGGGCAACCTGTTCCAGTGTCTCACTACCCTCATCATAAAAAAATTCTTCCTTATATCCAATCTAAATCTACTGTCTTGATAATGTTGGGGATAAGAAGCTTTCTTGTCCATGATATCTGGAAGTTAGGACTGACTCTTGACTGGATGGATCTCTTTCAGAAGTACATCCTTGGTTCAGGCACAACTTACTGGGTTGGGTGCTGGACTTGCAGGTTAAAATGCTGTACAGTATCTTAAGTGGGATGTTGGACTAGATTATTGCAATCATCTGCTCTAGCTTTGATAGTTCTTCAAGGGTAGAATTGATGCTAATATAGAGGTTTTTAGCATTGCAGGTTGAAAGTTGCCATGTAAATACAAAATGAAATCATCAGCATTTTAATCATGTGCTTATGTGAAGACAGACACTGTTAAATATGAAGGAATGATATTACCGAGTTGGACAGGAAGACTACTTATAAGTATCAAAGCAAAAATTGAATTTTAGCTCCCAATAACAGTAGTTAAAAAAAAAGATTTTTTGACAATACCAACAACTTGGTAACTTGGAACATAAATTGATTTATAACCTATATAAGAAGGGAATCCACTGGGACAGGTTATCACATCAAAACTATTAAAAGATTTCTTATTCTTCCCTCAAAACAGGTGATTCTGTTTACTGTCATTGGGGATCCAGGATTAGATCGTCCTCTGACTAGATCAGGAGAGCAATTCTTCTATCATCAAATATTCAAGATGGAAAAATGTTCCTTAGGCTTTGTACAGAATTTGCTCCTGTGTCTGAACAATTATTAAGTTGAAAATACACTTTTTCTATGTTATGAGTTAGAAATTGGCTAATATCTTCAGAAATAGGCCACTGTTGTATTAATCAATTCTACCTGGCCAATGGCATTTACAGGGTTAATGAATACTCCACCTGGTAAATTACTGCTCCTACACTCAGTTCAAACTCAATTTCATTCCTTCAAGGTTTCAGTAATCGTATCGCTAGGCAATAGCTGAGCTGAAGTTTCCTTTGAATCTGAAATTGTATAATTGAACTTTTGAACTGAAGTCCACCCATCACTTTGTAGCCACACTCCTTTGTGACAGAGATATTTTTCTTTAGTTTGATGACAGCCGATTAAATCCTTGTTTTTTTCTTTACTTTTAATGCACCACACTGTATATTTGTTTGTGATTTTACCTCAATCAAAAAAATCTGTTATCATTGGTACTACTCCTTGCATTTATAACCCACCTTTCACTGCAGGCTTTCTAAGCACTTCAGAAGTATTAAGCTCCATAAGAGGTCTATAATGAAGATAAACAATTTTAAGCTCTGGGGCAGAGACTGTAATTTTCCATATCTTACCAAAGCACAGTGGGATGCTGAGCTGGTTGGCCTCTAGGCACTCTTGCTATATAAGAAACAATAATGTGCTGACCTATTATAGACAAGGAAACTGAGGTGCTAAGAGCCACCACAGAAATTTTCAGAATCTGGACCTTCACAAATCCTAAAGATTAAATACACACATGTAAGGAGAGGAAGCAGTATTTCACATGTGTAGGTACACTTTCACTACCGCAGTAGTAGAGTGTATTAAGAAGGGATTCTATTAGCCTGAGACATTATTCTACTTTTAAACATCTTTGCAATAGTTTTGTATGTTATCTCATTTTTATTTTAATTCATCAGTGTCCGTTGCCTGTCATTAGGAAGATCAGATACCCTTGGAAAGTGAATAATCTATTTGTAATAGGTACATTATATTAAAACCCAGCTTTTGGTTTCCAGTCGTGTTAGGTGCTGTACATAAGAAGAGATGTTTTTCTGGATAGGCCATCAAGAGGTCTACTTACACATGCAGGTTCAGATCCCCAGGCAGGGAGAAGAGGGAACATTGCCTGATTCACAGTCCAGAGTCCAGCCTGGTCCATAAAATTACTCACACAGGCCAGTATCAGAGAAGCTTCCTGATGCTGCTTTCCAAATGCATTTCATTCTGAACGTAGAAGAAACACAGAGATCATTGGGATTTTGGGGTTAGGATCCAGGTGTATTCTCTGGCTGAGGGGCTCAGTGCTAATAAATAATGTACTTTTTTATTGGTTACAAAAATCTTTTGAGCTTATTTGTTTCAAAGACTTTTCAGAAGAAATCTTCAGCTATCGCATGGTTTGCTTGGTTTTTCTCCTGGGTTATACCTGATATAGCACACTGATCACAGAAGGCAGATGAAAAATGCTGATGCTTTCAGCTGCTGCTCAGGGTGTTTTTTTTAACGCTGTCTGAGTATCATACATCCAAAAATGGTTCTTTACAACTCAGCAATTATTAAAATGCCTCATCAACAGGGATTTTGCATGTACATAAGGGAGCATGGTCACGTTGGCCAGGTCACTCGTGAAGTTAAGGAAGCTATTAGATACAGGACAGATAGACGACTGTGGCAGTAACCCCCTTATATTTGTAATTGTATTCACAGAGCTCTTAGCTACAAATAGGCAGTAATGAAGCATCAGCATGAAGGAAGTCACAGGTCTCTTCAGAAGGAAAAAGCATACTCTACGCTGGGAAATACATTCAAAACCAACAGCAAAATTGTTGGCTTATCAACATGATGCTGCAAATTAAGCTAGCAATGCTTCCCCTAGTTTGTTATTTGGATCTACAGCTGCCTTGACTCACCATCTTTAGATGATACAGTCATCCTAGACTATGTGGGACTCAATGAGAAGGGTGAGCTTTAACCAGCCTCCTCTGAGTTAGTCATTGGTTTGATAATGATAGCTTGAGCCAGATGGAGACCATGGAATCATCCAAATGTAGAGGAACTCTTCTGATTTCCCAGTAATGCTAGCTTTGAATTTATACAGGTGCACTTAAAATTGTTACCTGGCTTCCTGATGGCTTTGGGGAATAACAAGTGATAAGAGTTAAAAACCAACCATCCAAACAAAAAAACAATCAAACCAAAAACAAAGCCCCAGAACCCCCACTTCCTAAGGAATGCAGATTTTATTAGCCTTTTTAGGCCTCTGGCTGATTTTCAGGTAGTATTTTCAAACATGATTTCTTAAGGACATGGAATGGCCTGTAAAGCCCCATTGTAGGGACCTAATTTGGGTGCTCAAGTCATTCAACAAGTCTCCCAGGGCTTTCTATATGGCCAGTGGAGAGAAGCAGACTGCAGAGCATGACTGAACACATTCTCAGTCTCTCTGGGGAGAAGGACATTCTAAGCCTTTTGGTCTTTGTGCCATTTATTTGTGTGTAGCACAATAAAAAAAGAGCTTCATTCCACTTGGAGTCCTTACATACTTCTGTAGAAGGAGTAGCTAATCCCACTGATCCAGTGCAAACCATGTGTGCACTCACATTAAAATATTTGGGTGTGCAAATAAACTGGGGTGTCTTACTAAGGTCTCAGAAATGGGCTTGGTTGTCTGTACAGAGCACAGCCTTTGGGAGATACTGCTCCATTGAAGCATCATTCTGACAATCCAGCAGCTTAAAAAAATCCTCTTTTCCTTTCTCATTATTATTAAATAGCACACTTTGCTCCCTTGATCAGGGAATAGCCCTCTACATCTGACTCCCTCACCTTTCAGACTTCTGCACTATTGAAGGGCAGAACGGCAAGTTAACCATCTGTATTGGGAATTTTTCTTGCAATTCATTGTGTCCATATTCTGTTCTTTTATGAATATAAATGCCACAGAATATCTGGGTCAATGATGTCTAAAGTTCTTTTTCTCGCATCTTTAATTGACTAAACTTAAAACAGGCCCTTTTGTGAACTTCTTTGGACTGTATTGACAGCAATTTCTTTTAAAGAAAATGTCAGGGAATCTCTCTTTCAGGAGTGAAATCATCCTATGTCTTATATGTTTCTCAAACCTTTTTACTGGAATGGGGCTTGAAATGCACTCACACTACTCAATGTTTGAATGTTTGGATCTGTACTCCACTTGTTCCTCCTTGTCTGTATTTTTTAACTTTTGTAAGAGGAACAATTTTATGCCCTCTCTCTGGTGCCATTTGAATTCATTTATAGACTGCTAGGATCTCACAGAGATTTACAATACTAATTAATTAACTCTCACGTTTCCCTTGGGTTGTAGGTAAAGATTATTATCCCCATCTTACAGGGGTCACCAGTGCTCTTCTCTTATTCAACCTTGTGTAAATCAGCAGTACCTCCACTAAAATCAATAGTGTTATCCTGCAGTAGAATTGATATGAGTCAGAGAGGAATCCAGTCCAGAAAATGTACAGCCAGAGCTTAACTGTGCTTAGAAGTGTGTTTCCTTCCATGGGACTTTGAGAGATGAATAGGGGTGACAGTTTCATGGGGGATGTCTTGGAGATGGGGGTCTACTGAAGTCTGGAAGAGCCCATATGATTGGGGCTTGAGGGACCGCCAGCTCCTGCAGCATGCCTGGGGAATGGAAGCACACACAGAGTCATACTTAGCAGAGAGATGCTCCAACCAACCCTCTGCATACAGCTTGGGTACTTGCAAGCTCTCAAAAGGGGCCAGGAGCTGGGATAAGAGACCCACAAGCTGAATGCAGAGAGACAGAAGTGAAGCTGGCAGAGGGATTTTGTAGAAGCCTGGTCCCCTTCCAGGATTTCAGTGCTGTGCGTGCAGATGAGATCTGAGTGTGATCAGCCGGTGCCTACCCACACTGATGGTGTGATTCACAGCCAGTGCAAATACAGCTTTGAGAACAGATGCCATCCTTACAATTCATAACAGAGTACTTTGGCAGGCTCTGTCCTGGGGTGAGAAGCACCTTCTCTGTGCCTGCAAGAAACAAGAGTGTTGGCAAGGCATGTTTCTAAAGGCTTTGTTAGTTCAGGAATAGACTGGTGAGTACTTTTCAGGTCTGAGCCCAAAATAACTTCTCCAAGGTCAGACAGCAGAACAAGAAATAAATACCGGCTCCCATATGTCTGCTCTTACTTTTGGATTCCTTCCCCAACTAAGTCTTTCATTTAATGCACTTGGTCTTGAACTGTGCATGGTGGTGGTTTGTTTCTGATCTATCCATAGCAGCTGTATTTATGGTGGCTCTGCAGGCACCTCTTGATCTGTCTCTCCCAGTGGAATTGTCTATCAGCACTTTTTATGAGCTTCTTGATTTAGAATATGTATTACGAACTTTGGGAGCACTCTCTGGACAATGACTTGTTTATGGTTCTCACGTCATTCTTAGTTCAGAGTGTTTATTAGCCCAAGTCTCCCTGTCACTATATTACTTTGGAATAATATAGATCTTTATCTTCTGTGTCCTTTGATTTTTCTAGCCATGCAGGAGACATACCAACTCTCCAAGTTTTAACAATTGCCTCATTAAAATATTTCACACTTTTCTTCACTAAATCTGGTAAGTACAATAAAGCAATTCCTTCAATTTACATTCTGGACATGCATCTGGACACTTTATCTACTCCTTCCATTAAATTACTGTTGCTTTTGCCAGATTATATTGGTGCTATCGCCGACTGCTTGAAAGATAAGACTGGCAAATAAGATTAAAAATAAACACAATTATTTTTAAAAGCCTTTTGTGCATACATAGTTTTTGAAATCTTGGTACAATTAAGCCCTCTTTTTCCTCAAAGAATTCCATCTAGGGCATATTATCTTTATTGTTTTGACTTTACTGAGGGCCTTTCTTGCAATTGGTGGTCCCATGATGTGAGGTGCTGTATGAAGAAAGGAGAAAAGACATGCCTTGAATAGACAGAGGTTGTGTTTTTATCCCTATTTTACAGATCGTAAATTGAGGTAGGGATGTGCCCCAGATTGCCAGGAAACCTGCGGCAAGATAGGAATTAATTGTGTTCTCCTGAGTCCCAGTCTAGTACCTCAACCATTTGACCAGGCTCCCTCTGAAAAATGGTGCTTATGAAATCCCAACAGCCTTGTTGGCCAGTCCAGCAATCACAGGACACTGCCTGCACTGGGGAATGGGAGATAAGGGCTTTTGTGGACATTGCGCATATTACATCCTTGCAGTTGGTATAGCAGATGCTGCCACTTGTTTTACTGATGTAAGTAATTTGAAGGAACGAGGGACCTGAGCAAACTGCCCTCATGAAGGACAAAGGTGGAAAATAAAACCAGAAAAAACAGGAGAGGACATAGGAATATTTTCTACTCTTTCTCCCAGTCACTGTAGTTTCTTCACTGTGTCCTCTGTCAGCCAGCCCTGCTGGAGGTGTCCCTGTCACTGTGCCACCTGCAGCCCCTGGTGGTTTTCTCTACCAGTAGTGATGGACTGGTGCAGCCTCAGCAACGCTTCACTGTGTAGGAAACTGCCTCCCAGCCGAGCCCAGCTGGATCTTGCCATGCAAAGACACTGCTATCCCCATAGCAAAGGTAGCATAGGAGATTCGTGTCATTGGCTCTAATGTGACAGTTCACAGCCCCATTGAGGTGAAGGTTGTTCTGGTCTAAGATGCCACCGCAAACTGCAGCAGCAGGATTCCATTGGACATGTGTGCTGTTTTGCTGGTGCACCTCTGGCAGTGCTGGCAGGGGATGTATGCTCCCCCACCTCCCCTTACCAGCAAGATTTAGCACAGCTCATTGCCCAAGCCTACAGTCAGGAACCCAAAAGCAGGCTGAGGAGGCACAGAGAGGCTGGTGGGGGCTGGAGGAGAGGTTACAGACCCCACAGTCCTTTTTAATGCAAGGTTCTCTGATACATGTCTGCTCATACAAACACCGTGTGCCCACTGGGCTCAGTAACCGTGTGTACTAGTCAGATATCAGCTTGGGCAATTCCTTTTTCCCTACCTGCATGTCAGTCACAGTTTGAATTGTGGATTTTTTTTTTTTTTCACTTCTGTTTTATCCCATCCTGTTCTTTTCTCTTTTATGACAGCTGTGCTCCAGTACCAAAAGAACTTCTATGCTGCAAGTTCCATATAACATTGGGCTAACATTAAATCAGAAATCAGTTGTGTGAAATTTCCTTCCTTTTTTTTTTTTTTTTTTTAAATTATTGTTCTCCCTGATCTCCTTGTAGCTCATTAATTCACCAAATGCCTTTCTCATTGCTTGTCCACACACTCTGTAGGTCTCCTTGCAATCTTTCCTTCTTGCTTCCTTGCAGAGGGATATATCTTACAGTTCTTACTCCACTGTTTCTTTGTGGCCCTGTACTTCTGTACAGCTATAAATATCTCTGAAAGAAATCTCACTTCTCTATGATTATTTCCTAATTAACATTCCTAGTCTCTTTGCTCATCACTTATATTTTGATCTCATTTTCAGAAGGCTCCTGTGTCTCTTGCCTTAATCTCTCATTGCTTGCTCCTTCTGCTTTCTTCTGTTCTTAGTATTTCTGCTCACACTTCACTCTATCTATCTGAGGAGGAACTATGTTAAGGAGACACCAGACACTGCTGTGAAGCCTGAGGGAGGAATGGCAGCAGTGGTGCAGGAAGGATTGTGCTGAAATGCACCATTCTAATGGGAAAAGGCTGTTCTCAAGGTAGCAGGAGCAATGCAGGCACCTGCTCTTCAGGGGCGGTGGCTCTAGTCTTTCTGTGAACAAATCTGCATCTCTAGGACATACTGAGTATCCTATAGCTTTTCAGGTTGGTTAAAGGTTGGTTGCTTACTGTATCTTCCCCACTGACCCTCTCTTTCCTTAATCAAGTTTCCAATGTCTGCATCTCCCTTATTGCTCCCACTTATGCATGCCAACAAAGCTACTGAAAACCTTAGGCAAACCGGGGATGAAGGGAGAAGAGATGGTATTCTCCAAAATTCAGAGGATTAAATGATAACTCTTCTGAGCTGGCCAAAATATTTTTGGACAGTGCCCAGCACCATGGTGTCATAATCTGTCATTTTCGCTTCCGCACAGTAGGTTTGTGGCTCATTTCATCTAACTTTTAAGTATCTAAAAACTGGCCAGTGAAGTATGACCTAGTCATTCTAGGCTTCTTTCATAGCCAAAAGAGAAAGACAGAATAAGTCCTCTAGCTGCTTTAGAACCCTGTCTCCTCTTGGGATAAATCATCATCCGAGTCCTCCCCAATTTTTTTCTATTGATGGATATGGCCTTTGTGACTTCTTGGGCAATTATCTCAGACGTAGACTTTTTGAAGTCTGTAATGTGCAAGGTATCAAGGTAAAGCAGGATCTAAGACAACAACAATAACAACAAAAATGCTGATGTTATGTTAGGGATTGGAATAAATCTTTTGCGACTAGAAAGAACAGCCCCTCAAGGAAAATAATAGGAATCACTTAAAAAAAATCAAAACCAAACCAAACCAAAAACCCCAAAACATGGACCAGAATCAGCAGGCGACACTAGTGAGGTGTTTCCCTGCACGCTCCCATTTAGTGTAAATGATCATGGTTTGATAGGGCTCTGCTCACCAGGACCCCCCTAAGAGGTAAAAGGTGCTGTTTTGGGTAAATCATTCAGCTGATGAGGCTGCTGGGTGCATTATTAATGGTGTATCCTGTGGTTCATGAAAAGCTAGGCTGATATTATGTACTAGGAGATAGCAGAACTGTTATATAATTGAAAATTTTTATAATATTTACAAAATATGACAAAATCAAGAGAAGGTTTTACAGTGCATATTAAACTGTCTGGTAAAAAGAATGGCACTGCTAAAGCTGTAGTTAAATTAGCTTCTACTTGGAAAGAAAGCAAGCAAGAACGAGAAGACTGGAGCAAGTCAGGCTCCTAACAGGGTGCTTCTAACACCACCCTGCCCAACTGTTGGCAGCTTTGGTCACTGAGGGCAAGGAAAGGCCCATTTCCAGTAGGAAAGCGCTGGCCATCAGTCCTGCATATTTGTTAGAAAAGAATGTAAACCTTTGAAGCTGTATTCCTATTAGATAACAACCAAAGAACCTATCTGGAAATAAAGAGCAGAAGGAAGAGAGGTGAAGCAACGAATCGTGCAGTAAGATGAAAATTCAAGGGAAGATGTGAGCAGGACAGCTTAGAAGGAACCTTCATTTCTTTGCATAATCTTGCTTCCAAATTTGCTGAGAGTTTTATATTCTGCTTTCTGAGAATAAATAATAAACTACATCTATACTAGTTATCCCAAAAGTGCCTGAGCCTCGAGGCTAACTGTCCTCTGAGACCTACTGGCAAAGTTTGGCTACATCCATACTATTCCTGGCCTCTGGAAACTCTCTCATCCCCAGAACAGGAAGGCTGCCTGCACAGAGCCTGATTTGTTGGGGGAGTAGTAGCTGGGCATGCCGGGGATCTCACAAACAATTTAACAACGCAGAAAGTCTGGCTGTAGTTCCCATGAGTTTTGAGTTTTGCAAGGTGTAGCAAAAGTGATCCCACTCAAATCCTTGCTTTGTGCTGGAAAAGCAAATCCAAGTGGACAGGAGTGTCTTCCTTGAAGTACTAAATTCAAATATATAGTGGTGTTTGAGCAACTCTTGGGACATCTGAAGACCATGATGACTTTAAGAGATGCAAAAATAGCTCCTGTAAAGTGGAAGGACTGGTGAGGCCAATTCTGCCAAACGCTGCCTTGGAATGGATTTCTAATTATCAAACCAGAAACCAACTTGGAGGAAACCAGTTGAGGTTTCAGATAACCAGAAGATATCATATAGTTCTAGGCAAATCCCAAATTTGTTTGTGTGAAGGGGCAAAGAGGAACCCAGAACGGACAATAGGAAAGAGCCAAGGACCTAAAAACCTGGTGTTGTGGGCAGAGTCTACAAAAGTATTTGGAACTGTGAGCAGCAGAGTTGTTCAGGGAAATGGGATGTTGTGTGCTAGCTCTGGGAAAAAAAAAAACCAAAACAACAAACCAAAATATGAGTTCATAAATGGTACGTGATTCACCATCATTTTTCTTCTCAAGGGATCAGCCACGTGCCCTGAAATGTGAACTGCTTGGATACAAAATAATATTCCCAGTTCCCTTTACAGAATCTGGTTCCTTCTGTTCCTGGCATGTTCAAAAGGAGAACTGAACAAAACAGTGTGGCAACAGATAATTAATGATATCCCAGGTCTTGGCAATTTTTTTTTTTTTTTTTTTGTCAGGCTTAGAGAACGTATCACCTCTTGCATCATCCTCATAGAAAATATGACTGCTGCACTCCCTAAACGTGCCCCTGAGTTTTGTCTGGTGTGATCACATCCCATTCTCAGCAAAACATCTGAGCTTTACCCAACAGTGGATGTGCATGGATGTGCATGGAGAAGCAAAAGTTTCTGCCTTTACAGCAAACATCCCCACTGGTCCCAGAGCTGAGTGTTTTGCAGATATTGTCAGTGGAGAGATGGACCGGAGGAGAAGAGAGGAGATGCACAACTCATGTTTGACACATTACATAGGAGCACATACCTGGGAGGCTGGGGCTGTTTAAAGTGAAATTTATCTCCTTTTAATTTTGCCTAATGCATTAAATCTGCACCTTTTTACAAATGCAGTGGACAGGCCACAAGCAGAGCTGCTGGCCTGGGGAGATGAACGTACAAAAACCTCAGGGACTGCTCCCAACTCTACCACCCAACAATCTTCTTAGTCTGCTCTGAATATTGCTCTTCCACTGGATTCCCAAGCCTATGAGGATCGGAGTCTCAATTCATTATTTTATAGTGTCTTTTGAACCGTTGCATATTGAGTTCAGTATGGGTGAAAACTGCTATGTTTTTACTCATTTTAAACTAATTTTCACATATGTAAATGAGCACACATGGGAGAAACCTGGACGGTGGAAAATTGAGCCTCAGTGCTGCATGTCGTAAAGCAGATTTAGTAATAATAATAAAAGAAGAATTGATCCAGTTGTGTTGCAAGATTTGGTGGTTTATGTATGTGCAGAGATTTAAGGACATAAATGTTGAACATTGTTGTTATTTAACAATGAATTCCAACAGGTTTAATAAAACATTTGCTTGTCAGTTTATGACAAAATTGCTTTTAATAATGTGCAGTGAAAAGCCTTGCATTTCAGGGATATGTAATATTTTAGTGTTGTTACATTTGGAAAACTCAACACAAACTTGTCTTAAAAAAATCACTACATTTCCAGTCTGGCCTGTGTTCTCAGTAAGTACAAATGTCTCTGTCAAGTTTGAAGAAATCATGAGAGAAGAAATCATGAGAAAGACACAAAGAGAGGAAGCTCCAAACAAGCTGCATAAAATGAACTGGCTGGGCACATTACTTTGCCTTTGCTTTCTGTGAGCACAGGTGTATAAGGAAATATGTTCACTTTTAGCTACATTCAATATGTAATAAAAAAGAATCTGTTTTTGAGTTACCTGAATGAAAAATGCATTCTTTCACTGTTAAAGGACAAACATATTTTCCTACTGTAGTGTAACTCAAATAAAATTCATCTACCTGCCTGCCCCCCAGTATTTCACCCTTGTGCTCTGTCAAAGCAATGAGAAAATGGAGCCCTATAGGAATGTTTTTTAAAAAGTTATGAAGGATAAAAATAGAGGTCTGCAGAGGATTAGCTTTATGGTTAAGGCATTGGTGTGAGAATTGGGAAATTTGTCTTCAGTTCTGAGCTCTGCCACCTCAGGCAAGTGAATTAGGCTCTCTTTGCCTCAGTTCCCCATCCTCAGGATCCCTGTTTGCTCACTCTTTGGATATCTTCTCTATTTAGGCTGAGGCCAGGTTATTTCTTTTTACTATACGTTTGTATACTCAGGAGTTATGGCTGTCTTCTGGGTGCTACTTTACTACACCTGGGTGCTACTTTAATATACCTAGAAATTTCAATAATTGTGATAATAGCAATAAAGGAGGAAATATACTGCAAACATTCATTCAGGGCTGCCATTCATGCTGTTGTTTCCTTAGTTTCCTTGGCAGAGGAACCCCCACCTATCAAGAATTCCCAGTTACCTTCAGGTGGGTTTTTTTTTTGTTGACATGTCAGGGAAGGTTACTGCAAGCTTCTGAAATGCAGGGCTTAACATTTTTTAAACCAGGTGTGTGCAATTTTTGCAGACTTGCACTTTTGCAGGCATCACAAGCCTTGCAGCTCTTTACAGACTTCAGTGGAATCAGATGTACTCTGTAATGAGCTCCACACCTGCTTAAGAGGACTAAGAAACGGCAAGATCTTTCTAACAATTTTTCTCTGGGAAGAGCTCCAAGAATGGCTAGCATGGCTTTTAGGATATATTTTTCCTCTGCCTCCCAAAGAGTATTAAGGAACAAAGATGACCAAGGAGAAAGGCTTTATTCTATGTGCAGAATTCCCACCAATTTCAATAAGGGCCACAGGTTTTACCTCAAGAGTTCAATGCTTCAGAATAATTTGACGTTACAATGGAAATAACACTTTTGGAAAAAAAAAATCACCAAAGCTTGTTTTGGTCTTATGGTAGCTCTCTGTAGTTTTGGGACAAAAAAAGGAACTTCTTAACTTTTCCATGACTCATTGTCCTTTATAAAAATTAAGTCAATAAGAATTTGAGTAATTTCTTGAATTAAAAAAAAATATTCAAATGTTCTTTAATAAAGCACAAGTCTAGTCCTGAAATGAATGGAGAAGATTCCCTTGACTTCAGTGATATTAAACATAATTAGAATTTGTCAAGTCTCTAAAAGGTGAATATATCCATTTTATTGTTAAAAATGAAGTTGTAGGAAAAAGGTCCTATATGAGACCAAACTTTGTTTACTGTAAAAGCTGAATGTTTGCTTCTGAATTAAAATATAAAAAATACACCATCTTTTAAATTATTTCCACTATATCCCCTTTGCCAAAGCAGCCATAAGCTATCTGCCCGTGTTGTTCATGCTCATCCTTATCCCACCTGTGGTGCTTCTATTAGCATAGGTATTTCTAAAACCATTTTGAATTGGCCCTTCATGCTCTATGTGATGAACTTTCAAGTATATTCATCCTTTTTCCCGTTACCTTCCTCATGGTAATGGAAACTCCACAGAAATAGACCCAAAATTATCACATCACCTGCTTTCAAACTCCGCTTTAAAATAGTCTGTTAAATGATGCCCTCAAAAAAGTGGATTATGGTTTGGCTCTGTGTTCACTAACTTCATTCCTGTTTGTGTTGACTGATTTTGCCTCATCATTTCCCTGTGTCCTTCCATCAGAATACACCCATCTGCCATCTCCTGTTATATATTCTGATTATAACCCCTTTAACATAGGAACTATTGCTTTCTCACTTCTTTTAAATTATCTGATACAATTTTGTTCTTGTCTGTGACTAAGTCTCAAGTATTGTGGAAATAAAATATAGTTATTAAGATAGTTTAAATTTAAAAATAAAATCATGGTTAAGTAGGTATCTATTTTGAGTGTGTTTCAACTTTGGCTGAGGATCAAACAGGTTATTATTACATGTGAACTTACTGTGAGGATATTGAAAAAGTCTCTAAAAACCTTTTATTTAGAAGACTTACAGTGTGATAGAAATTTCCAGGTAATTAAGGTGGCCTTGCAAGCCTTGGGCTGAGTCACCAGCATTCCTAAAATAGTTGACATTACTTCTGTCTTTTCTCTCCAGGATTTCTCTAATTCTGTTCTTTAAGTGGTTATTCAGAGAGCTTTTATTCTAGTTTTTTTTCCACCAGCTGTTTCGCCTAAATATAAATACCTAATGCCATATGAGATGCCCGGTATATCAGTGCTCAACTCCAGCTGATGGTCTGGGAGAGTGCAGGTCTCCCATAGGTCTTAGTCTTAACTAACCTGAAGTACCTCACATAGCACTAGGTGTCTCAGCAATTGAGCCTTGCTCTCAGTGGCCCAGTGGCTCTGTTAATAACTTGTGGTTGCAGTCATGTTCATGTAATCTTATGAAATATCAGTCTTTGTGTTTTTCTGGCAGAGTCTGCACTTCATGCTACAAGGTGAAACCCTAAAAATCTTCCTTTTGTAATTCTCAGTGTTCAAGAAGCGTTTGGTCAACGCTCTTAGATACATGGTCTAACTTGAAGGTTTCCCTTGAGGAGTCAGGAGTTGGACTCGATGATCTGCATGGGTCCCTTCCAACTCAGGATATTCCATGATTCTATGATTATTTATTACTACCTGAGATATCTGCTCCCACCATTTCTGCTCCCTAAGGAGAAAACCTACCGGCCAGGCAGGTCCCACTGGTTACGCTTTCCCTTCTATGCTCTTCGTGCCAGCATTGAACATCCATCCACTGATGATGTACATTGGGGCCTCTACAAATGCTTTACATCTTCTGTATTCCCCTATGACTTCAATTTTCAAAAAATTATATCCTCCTAACCATGCTGTATGAGAAGCTTCATTCTGAGCAGCTGTGATGGGGCCCTCAGCTGGCTGTCATAAGCCAGTCGTTTCCAGCCACTGGGGGGAATTGCCATCAGAGTTCTGAGGAAATTTTACTCATCTTCCATACGAGAATTCTGCCTCCCATCTCTAAAACAGGTGTGTGTTTTTTCCTCATATCTTCAAAAACAGGTGTTTTATTTTCTTTGAAATATTTAGTCAAGGGACATTGTTTCCTAAACACAAGAACTTCAGTACTTTTCTACTCCCTTCTTTTCTGTGTTAGCCTGGCAACATCTGCTTCTTCAAGCAGACCTTGGTGTGCAGTGAGCTGCTTCCTCACCAGCCTGTCTCATTTCTTAGGCAGTGGTGTCTGTGATATTGGAAGTGGAAACCAGGAGAGGGGTAGTATTTTTAACTCAGCTGGAAGGGTTATTTCCATAAATTTTGGAATTCAGCAAATAGTGGAGGCGAAACAGAACCCAAATTTCTTGAAAAGTTGGCTTCCTGCTCATTTTTCATGTTACTCCTAATAATGGCTGGTATTCCTATAACATCTATGATTGATTGGGTTACTAACTATTTTATGAACACTAAACCTCTCAGAAACCAGATGGGATTATGTACTGTTTTATTTATAGGAAACTCGTAGTAAAAATATAAGCAACTGAACCAAGATTGCATGGGAAATAAGTGACAGGACTAAGACAATTGTTGAAATCCACTTTTATAATTTCTGGATTAAGGTGTTCTTTTCCTTCCTTTCTTAATAGCTATTTCTTGGTTCTTGGTCACCAGTACTTCAGGGTTTGGTCCTCATAGGTGGAGTTTGACAGAGTATTTAATATTTAATCTTAGCCTAATTTTCCCAATTTCAATTTCAAATGTATTTGATTCATGATTCTTATTGGATGAACAGACAATTAGACATACTGTATTTAAGGAAAAAGGAGGAGTACAGGCTCTTTATGTAGCCTGAATACCTGATACCTTTAAAAAAATGAAAGGTTTTTTTTGGGGGGGGGGGCTTAGGATGTTATGCTCCTTAGCATGGAGTGTGTGATCTAAGCAACTGTCTCATGGTGTCCCTCTGAGACCACTAGCAAAGTTCAACTATTTATAGTCTGAAATAAGCCACACCTTTACTAACTGTCTTTTACAGTAAATGGACTTTGATAAGCACAGGGATATGAAAGAAGATCCATTTTGAAACACTTTTACTTATTATTTTAAACATAATAAATAACCTTTTAGAGATATATGTGCATTTCATTTGCATTCTTAACACAGATAAATCTCAGGGCTAAACTCTGTTCTTGTTTTTACTTGCTTTTACTGTGATTTTTATAATAATGCAAGTGAGCTACTAAAGCAACATAAAATAACTTTTTAATGACCCTCAAAACACTTTTGTGAATTTCTCTAATTCTCCTTTGCCAGGCCAGACCTTGATAAGGCACCTGAGAAACTTGAACAGTGAACCTTTAATTGTTCAGGCTCAGTTCTCCCCTGCTGAGTCCTCTGGTAATTTACAGCCTTTTGAAGATGTCAAGGTGGGTGTGAAACAGTGACATCTGGTTTGATCATCTTTTTGATCCAATTTGGTTTCATTTTATCTGGCTGCAGATGCACAGACAGGGTACGTGACAAAAGAGAATCAGAACCATTAACACTTTTTTTTTTTTTTTAACCAGCCTAGTCACAGAATTATCACATTTGGGAAAACCCCCCAAATATGATGGATTTATGTACCCCAAATTTGTCAAAACCATGGCAGGAAAATGATGAGTGACTGACCTGAGCATTAGCTTAAAAGAAGACCTGGGAATCAAACCGCATTAGAGCAATATAATTGAGAGTTTACTGGAGGGGACATATGGCTGAGAGCAGTTTGGCTCTGGCTGGGTCCACACTGCAAACACTAGACAGTGTGACCTTTTGTTATGGGTCTGCCTGACAATTTACGGCACTGAAATCAAAGTGAGGTGCAGGAATCATAGAATTGTTAAGGTTGGAAAAGACCCTTAAGATCATCGAGTCCAACTGTTAACCCAGCACTGCCAAGTCCACCACTAAACCATGTCCCTAAGCACCACGTCTACCTGTCTTTTAAATACCTGCAGGGATGGGGACTCAACCACTTCCCTGGGCAGCCTGTTCCAATGCCTGACTACTCTTTCAGTGAAGAAGTTTTTCCTAGTATCCAACCTAAACTTCCCCTGGCGCAGCTTGAGGCCGTTTCCTCTCATCCTATTGCTTGTTCCTAGGGAGAAGAGACCGACCCCCACCTCGTTACAGCCTCCTTTCAGGTAGTTGTAGAGAGCGATAAGGTCTCCCCTCAGCCTCCTCTTCTCCAGACTAAACAACCCCAGCTCCCTCAGCTGCAGAAGAGACAGTACACCAGTTTTTAAACTGATTAGTCTAGAAAAGATGCTTGGACTGCAGAAAGAATAGTACATTGGCACAAAATTCTCTGTATTTAAACAGGAGGAGGTGACAGGTACAGGAGTCTGTGTAACACATGCTGGGGTGTGTGTGTGTGTGTGTGCCTAGCTTTGAGGTATTATCATTTTGAGGAAAGGGACAATATTTTAGTAGGCTTTGGTTCTTCTGGCACTTAATTCAATCTGAAATTGCCTTTTAGACACACTTTTTGCCCGAGAGTTGAGATTTCCAATTTATCTTATTTAGTTTATGAAAATTATGAACATTACTTTTAACACACATACATTGATGTTTATGAGAGTGCCAAGATTTTTCTCTCATAAACCAGCCAAAAATGTCTTATATAAATTCTGTGCTGTAGATTGGCTATTACAATTGCAAGATCAAAATTCTTCTTGGAGGTGATAGCTAACACAGCAGCCAAAGACCTTTTCTGTTCTGTTTTTTTTCTTACCAATTATAATACTTAATAGAGGAAGTCAACATGTTCCTACCACTGCAGAAAATGGATTACTGCAAAAATTCCCAGCTTTGTTATGTTTAGGAACTTGAGCTTAGAAGCATGAGTTCTTGTAGTTTTTCTTTGAGGTTTTTTTTTTTCATTTAAATAAAACTCTTCAAACTCCTACAATACCATGTAATTGTAAAATAGAATCTGATCCTGCAGAAAGTTTCAGATGGAATTCATTTCATCTGAGTTTAGCTGTCCAGTGAATCATCTACAGTCAACAGAAATATAGGTGGGTGGTTCATTTCATAAGATAGGTGTCTAGGATAAACAGGATGGATTAGAATCTGGAGGTGCACTGGGGTGCGTCTAACCTTTACAGGTTTCTCTCCAGGGGAAGCCAGAGGATGGAGGGGGAAATTCCCAAATTTTAGTGAGGATATGCCTGTGGCCAGTGCCCAGCCCTGAGACTGTGAAGAACTTGTGGGTCCTATGATTTAGGTGCAGCTGCTGTCTCTTCATTATCTATAGATGGAACATAAATATAGTCCATTGAGAGACTAAATGTCTGAATGCTGAAGCCAGCTGTGATGGCCATGTTTTGCTGCTGGATTTAAGCAATGATTCCTTCCAATTCCTTCCCTGCTCCTGTGGTTCTTATCTTGCAGTTTATTGTATGATTTTAGTCCAACGCAGAGAAGCTCCATGTGACGTGGTATGGGATCTTCTCAACGAATGACTATTTGCTTAGCCTCATCCTATATGATGGGAGCATGTGTACGTTTATGTCTGCCCATTCTATGTGCCGTATGTGCTGTATGTGTGTAGCAGCAAGTAAATGTACCCTTGGCAAACAGAGGACAGAGATATTGGGCAATGATTTGATTGGCTCCAAACATACCTTCAGGGAAAGAGAAATATGAAGGCTTTACAAGTCTGCATACGAATCTGAGGCATTTCTAGGGTTAAGCATGGGAAAGCCAAAAATATCCACTTGGAGGAGGCCAAATACCTACAGCTTTGACAGTATGCTCAGAGGAGTCTAAGTAATGGAAACTGAATGGCCAAGAGCTTTGGGTAAGCCTGTAGGGAAATACAAGTTCCGTGGCAGGAACTTAGCCTTACTTTTAGTATTTGCCCCCTCCTATTAATAGCACTTTTCTTCATAGCTGCTGCATCGTAATTTGACAACCCTAGAGCATCTGGAGATTAGGCTGGCTGTTGGATTGTGGAGTAGATTGCCAGAGCTCTGGTACTAAAACTGTATTAACCTCCTACCTGTGTGTTGTGCCTGGATTTACCACTACAAGACAATACACCTATCAGGCTATTAAGGCCTTCTTTGGTCCTACCGTCATGGCAGCACAGACAAAACAAGATTTACCTGTACCTCAGCCTACTCCATCCTCACTGTTTCTCCTGATGAAAGCAAAAAGGTTTCAGGTTTTTCTTTGCAAAAGAGAAGGTCTCAGCATGCCTCTAGCTGTAGCTCTGAGAGTTCCTTCAAACTGCCATGAGGCCTTTCACAACATATGTTTGGAAAAAAATTAAATAACCTCAGGAGATGTTTTTCTCTTTCTCTTTCAAGTAGGCACAGGGCTAAGCTTGCTTTGTGTCAATGACATTGCGAAGCAGTTTGTACTTCATAAAACTAATAGTTAATGCAGATGCTAGTAGTAGGAGGCTGCTTTTGCAAACACGACTTTCAAACAATGCATCCTGCTGAACACAAGCTTTAATAATAGAGTGCTTGGGTGGCCAGCTGTCTGTCAAATCTCTCTCTCTGCATGCTGTAATAAACTCATTCTCTTTGGTGACAGGCCAGGGAAGTTAGGGTTGTGCTCTTCTTCTGTACCTGGCCCGAGTTGCAGTAGGATAGTTTCTTAAAAGAAGTACTTTTTCTAAGTCTCGAGCTGTGTTAGAAGGAGAGAAGGTTCTTAAAATCCTTAGGAAATTGAAAAAGGTGCCATACGTTTTTCTGGGGGGGATTAGAGCTGTAGCTTTACACAGTCTTCTTGCAATTTTATTTTTAGCTTTGGTCATGGCCCATTGGTCTGATTTCACTTGAATGTCCCAGTCAGTAAACAGGATGCTTGCAAAATTTGGCATTAGAGTGCAAGCTGGAAATTTTTTTTCAGGAGTTCTTACTTTTAAGAGCTTGCCTGGACCACAGTCATATGGACTCTCCCTGTTATTCAGCTCTGGGGAAAAAAAATACCCAGGAATGTCTGCTTTTATTTCAGAATGCAGGATTGTTTCATACGGATTTAGCAGCCGTCCAAAGCAGCTGCTTTACATAGTGCACAAATAAAACGTAGCTACCTTTTCTTTTCAGCTTTGTTACTGACTACTTTAGAAACCAATTGAAAGGTATTTTTAAATGCACACCTATAATTATCAAAACGCACCCATAATCGTCAACCAAAATCATCAATGAGTATGGAGAGATAGTAGGGGACTAAGAACAGCCAGCATGAACCCACTGAGATATAGGAACGGTTTCAGGCTCTCAGTTGCTCTGTCTTCTTTACAGGGGCAAGTGGGGAGCAAAAGCAGGTAGTAATCCCAGTCCAGCACCTCTCAAACAGATGCTCTACTATTGGGTTAATACAAAAGGTGCTCTTATTGCCACTTGGGAGTTTGTTACACCGTGTGCTTGTCAATAAGCTGGCATTAAGTCTGTTTTGCACTGCTGGAGTTGCACAAAGCAGATTTAAGAGCCTGGTCAGTCAAAACCTTCCACCTGTAATGCTGGGGACTGGCACCTGGTGAATTCAGCACAAGCAGGACACTGCTCTAGTAACCTCTGCTCGGTAAAGGTACAGCATAGGAAGAGGCTGCAGCACATACGCTGCCTGAGCATCAGCCTCAGCCCTGTTTGGGAGAGGCTGCCTGCATCTGGCAAGGTGCCCCGTTGGTGTATTTTATGTTCAGCGCTGTAATGATACACAGTCATTCCATCAATCATACATTTTATACCAATGACCTTAATAAACAACTGCTGTACATATTGTGTCTCCCATAAATACATTTCTATAATTTTAGTGGAGACCTTCACACTTAAATGGTATAACATTTTTTACAGTTAATCAGAGAGCATAAACAACTAATGCAGTAGTGTGTACATGTAATGAATGCAAAGCTGTCTCACATGTGAAAAAAAAAATCCCCCCCCCATTTAGTAATTCAAAACTCTCCAGATATAATAATCAAAATGCCAGTTCTGTTCCTACCTGCCACATCGTCAAGTGCTTCCCTTGCTACATTTCCTCAGTATGTTGCATAGACATGACAGAAAATTGATCTAGGCAACTATTTATCGATTTACCTTCTGGTATGAAAAATTGCATATTAACCTGAACTGAACTGGTTCATCGTTCCGTTCCTTCTCACTCTGACATTCCAGAGAGAGGAAAGCCCTCTCTTGGGAAAAGAGATCCCTAAATTACCATGATATGTCATTTATTTGTCATTCTTTATCCTGATTTTCTATTGTGTTTGTGTGAAAATGCTGACCAGTGTCAAGCCTGATTATGCACTGGTGGGAATTTCAAAACAGATAAGACTCGATTAGGGTGTGAATGATGGAAAGGCTCTAGAGTCCAGACACAGCAGGAGCCACATGGAAGAATATCTTCTGTGCTCCAAAACAGGACAAATATCTTAGCTGGAACATACAATTTATTTCACATCAGGAGCTATGGCCATAAGATATGATTCTTTAAGGAATTAGGCTTTATTAGTTTTACTGTTCATAATATTAATAACTAACATTAAAGACAATTGTCAATTATTAAATTAGATTATTAAATAATAAATAATCTAATGAAATGGTGTTTCTTGGAAGACATAGGTTCTGTAGCCTGAGGGAGCTATTTGTCAAAGTTACACATATGGATAAAAATGGGGAAAATTTGAATTAAATTGTGTTTTGACCATTTTTTTGAGATGACCCTTTAATTGAAAATAACATTTGAGCAATTAACCTTAAGAGCATGGAAGATTTAATTGATGTGAAACCCACATAATATCAATCTTTTTGGTACGTTTCTGGCTGTTCTTTATGCTCCTGACTACAATCAACCTATATTAAAGCTGTCTATGACAGACTGTAATAGTTCTGAGAATAGCTCTGAAGTTCAGTCCTTGGCCATTTTGAGATGACCCAAAGCAGTCAGGGAGGTGTGTTGAGAGAGACAAGGAAGGTTCTTGTTGACACAAGACACCCCCTGGGTGGTGCAGGTGGGATCACCAACTCTAGGCCACCTCAATACCTCAATGGAGAGGCATGTGTTAAAAGACAAAGGGGAGCACATAGCTTTGCTGCTTTGGACAGTGTGCCATAAAGGAGCTTTTGGGTTGTTTTAAATGTACATCTGGTACCCTTTCACTCTCAGTGGACCTTGGGCTTGACAGAGAGAAAAATACATGAGTCATTGTTGCCCATTTTTCGCCTTAGCTGTGTGGAGCGTAGGCAACTGCATCATGCTCAAACCCACCTTACCCTTCTGTGCTGGTAAGTATTCAAGACAAAACTTCCTCTCTGTGGTTCCCCCTGAAGAATAATGAGTTTCACAGATATGAAACCATAATGGATGAGTCTCTGTTTTATCACTATGGGTGCTTAAAATAAATCAGTCTCTAAAAGGTAGAGGAAAACAAAAGCTTGATCCTCATCTGATGTAAATTGACACAACCCCATAGAAAGAAATGGAGCTCTGCCAAGCTCTGCGAAAGGGCAATATTGTCTAAGCTCTATGCATATTCCAATCTGCTTGCAAATGTACAAAGAAAGAGAAAAAGAGCACTTACGTGTCCTTTAAAAAGAAATGTTATTTAAAAATATTAAAGGAACCTCATGAAACCAGGGGAATTGTAAATCTGGGTTAGTTTATAACCACAAAATATTAATTTCCTTAAAGTATTAGGGACTTCTTACTATAACTATTATTCACTACATGGCAAATAATATAATTATGTATATTACAGTAATTATTATTAACTATTATGCTGTACATAGTATTATAATAACTTCCAAAAGGAAAAGACTTGCAAGCAATGGATCTGGAAACAGAGGCACTGAGCTGGCATAACCAGCCCAAGAACACAGAGCAGATCATTGACAGAGCTGGGAGTAGGAAAGTGTCCCCTGGCTGCTGGGCTAGTGATGCTTCATACAGAAGTGTTACTGTAATAATAATAAATGGAGGTGGGATATACGCCTTTGGCTCTGGAAGAGGATTATTTTCCTTTGGAAATGTGAACATCACCTGTAGTACAGTAACTTTTTCAGGAGGCAAATGTATCTAATTAAGTTAAGTGATTGTCAAGTGTATTTTAAGTTTAACAAAGCTCACATCATATTTTATTTCCCTTTTACATTCTGCACAGTAATTGTGTAAAGTGCATGATTTACTGTGGCAGCATTATTCAAACTTAATTACAGTGTTAAGAAGCAACCATAACTTGAAAGAAAATAGCTACACTGCTGTGGGGATCCACATGGCAGCTCTGTTTAAAAAAAAAAATTTTTTTTTTCTTTTGTAAAGAAAATCAATTGTGTAGAAAACTTTTTGGCTCCTGAAATCACATTTAAGATAAACTTTCAGGAGGCTTCTTAAAGGATTGAAACAGCTATTTTGTCAAGGGATTTTAGATCTTTCTTTCTTTATATCCATCTTGTGATTCATCCCCATATATACACCAGATGTTGTCCGGTCCTTAGGGGTATATTCTCTTATATGTAGGGCTGAATCCTAAGAAGGAAATAAAAGGATTTAAAATATTATTATATAGCAATAGCAAGATGTCTCTGGTGGATCAATATGTCTACTACCTAGAATACATAGTAGACACCATTCATTCAAAGTACCACTTTTATACTGACAAGGGAGATAGCCAAGGAGTTTTTACCCACATTTTTTTTTCTCTTAATAAATGAATTAACTGTTTATTTGTGGCATTTTAGGACTTCTTCTCCTTAGACTTCTAAAGTCTGCACTCCCTAGTAAATGATAGATCCTAGGCTCTTATTTGTATTTTGCAGGGTAGACATTAAAGGGAAGACTAAAGCATGGTTCTTGCTCCAGACCCAGAACTGAATTTTCAGTCTTTAACACCTTTGGTACTTAAAATCAATGAAGCATCAGCAAACTTTGAATTTTTGTGGAAATGAAGGTTCCATGTGATTTCAAAAGACCATTTATTTTCCAGGTATACTGAACAACACAATGAGACGCCTATGGCTGAGATAAAGTGTAGGCTGCAGAGCCATCTACAGTTTACAGGCACTGATCCTACAAAAGCCAGGACCTTTGTTGCACCTTTCAGATTGCCATCTGCAGGTGTCACATTTTTATTAAATCTTTAAAGACACAGAGGTGTAGATGACTTCCTTAATGAGGCCTGTGTTGATAATTAGTGGCAATGAGATCTTGGTAGCAGGATATAGTTACTAATGCTGCCTCTTCATTTCATTTTGTTGGGATCTAGGGTGCTGGAAAAGTATTCTGGGGTCAATATCCTTTTTGCCCCTTATGATATTAGATGAGGGTAGGGAATGCGTTCAGCTGAATTCAAACTCAGAAGAGGGTGCTTTTAAATTGGACTGCCACATTTAAGAAAATGGGAAGTGCTACATCTTAAATTAATGTATCTAATATTAAGGCTTAAGTACATTCATATGATTTCTCATTCCAGGATCAGGTTTCACTTTTGAGCTGTCCCTGTTCCGTCTGATAAGGGGTAGCTTTCTGCTTTGGGCTCTGCTTGTAAGTTATAGTTACTTTCATCTTCTTTGGAGAACGATGACAACATGGAAATTGATCAAACCCCCGTTCAGGTCAGAGTCATATATCTGCGAAGGCCATAAAATTCACTTTTTGAGCTGGTCTGTGTTCATCTCCCATAGTTTTCTACCTACCTGTTTCTGTGAACAGACAAAAAATCTATACTAGTGCATATACAGTGCATTACATGCACTTTCTTGATATAATTAGTTGAATCTCTTTTGGCTTGAGAGAACTTTTTCCCTTGAACAAAATTGATTTTTTAAGTTATCTGATTTGTATTTAATAGTGTATTCAAATCTCTTCCTCCAGAATCCATAGACCATCTTGCCTGACCTACATCAACAATGAATTTCTCAGAATACATTAATCAAATACAGTTTCCTTGAATTTTGTGCATTTTTCTCCTTCATTTCAAAAAAGAATGACATTTGGTCTATTTTTCCATTCAGCTGAAAGTAAAGTTCTCAATTTCTCTGTTAGCTTAAAAGCTGAAAGTGCAGCATAATAGCATGGTATAAGGAGCATTTCAGTATGCATACACCGATGTGTACCTTTTATGTGTGTGTGCGTCATCACACCTGTAGTCTAATTATGGTGGTAAGACAAACATTAAAGTGAAACCCATAGGTGTTTTCTTGCAGAACTGAAGGTCGTTTGTACACTTGGCAAGGACACTTATATTCCAAAATCCACAAGGGAGTCTCCACTGCCAGGATTCAGCAACCACAGACTCCTGCTGATGCTTCAAAATATTTCATTTAAAATAAAGTTTAATGCTTTTTTTACCCCCCAAATAATACTTGTTTTTTCCCCACCAGTGCTCATGTAAAATGCATAGGACTCAGATCCTCAGCTGCTGCTGCCTGGAAAAATGCCACTGGGTTCAGAGGAGCTGGGTGTGTATGCGTCATTTGAAAACCAGTCTCTGCAGTGGAGACAGTGATGGCAACGGCCACATGAGCGTTGCAGAAGGGCTTCCATTCCAGACTTCTGTTTTTGATGGCTTTTTTGATGGTGTTCCCAAAATGTGGTTGGGATTCCAGTCACTTACCTTTAGCTGTCC
The DNA here is from genome assembly GCF_965183815.1 of Platalea leucorodia. Taxonomy (NCBI): domain Eukaryota; kingdom Metazoa; phylum Chordata; class Aves; order Pelecaniformes; family Threskiornithidae; genus Platalea; species Platalea leucorodia. The sequence goes on along the minus strand of NC_138825.1, from coordinate 119,433,437 downwards.
AAAGCCTAGGAGTTAGACCTAAGTTGGTTGTCTAGCTTACTTGTGGAGTCACTGAGGAGAGGCAGAGACTTTCAGAGAGTGGAAGACAAGTAGATATTTGACAGAAGTGAGATGAACTGTCTTCTGGCACTGCCAGTCCCTCTCCTTTAGCTACTGAGGAACCCAGACAAGTAGTTTGAACAGGATCTCCAAATCTTTAGGCAAGTTAAGTGAGATGAATCCCATTCTCTGTATCACTCTCATTTATCTTCTAGCATTTACAGATAAAATATTTGCATGTAAAAAGCATTTTCAAGTAAAGCGGAGTCAATTAGGATTAAAAATCCATTAGTTGTCCTCACAGAATAAAGGTCTTTAGCCTAGTAGTTTTTCCCTGTATGCTCAAGACCCTATTCCTCTGTTCCCCCCAGGTTATTTGGTCCAGTAATGTACTGGTTTTAGCTGGGACAGAGTTGAATTTCTTCATAGTAGCTTTTATGTTTTGGATTTGTTTGGATTATGTTTTATGTTTTGGATTTGTGATGAAAACAGTGTTGATAAAGTGGAGATCTTTTAGTTACTGCTGAGCAGTGCTTACACAGCCTCAAGGCCTTCTCTACTTCTCACCCCACCCCACCAGTGAGTAGGCTGGGAGTGCATGAGAAGCTGGGAGGGGACACAGTTGGGACAGCTGACCCCAAGTGACCAAAGGGATATTCCATACCGTATGATGTTGTGCTCAGCAACAAAACTGGAGAGTGTGTGTGTGTGTGTGTCTGTGTGTATGTCTGTGAATGTTGGCTGGGGCTGCCATTGTTTGGGGACTGTCTGGGCATCAGTTGGTTGGTGGTGAGCAATCGGGGCTTTTTTGCATCACTTGTTTTTCTTGGTTTTGTTTCTTTTCTTCTTTGTTTGTTTGTTTGTTTGTTTGCTTGCTTTTAATTATTAAACTGACTTTATCTCAACCCATGAGATACCCACTTTTACCCTTCTGATTCTCTCCCCCATCCCACTGCTGGGGAGTGAGCAAGTGGCTGTGTGGTGCTTAACTGCCTACCAGGGTTAAACCACAACAGGCAACAAACTCATCCCCTTCTCCCTTGTATTTCTCTGATGGATCAAGAGATTCCAGAGTTGGAGTCTTACTAAAACATTTCAAAAATAAGCATCTGAAAGTATGAGAAGCCATTAGCCCCTATGCACACATTCATACAAGCCTCCACATGAGTATTCTGAATTTCAGGAGCACTGAGTAATTGGTATTGTCATGAACTGGATGTTGTGCTCTTGGCCAAACTGTATTGGCTTCATAGTGGTACATACCAGCTGGTCCCCATGGAACAGATGTGGACCGCTGTGGAAGTAACACTGGAGAGGCAATCCCAAGAGCAGTTGGACTGCTTTCTATTAGCTACTGGAACGTTCTTTGGAGCGGCTTAGAGGAAAGTAAGTTCTTAACTGACTGAGAGGTGCAGAGAGGGAACATTGTTTAAGCTTCTTCAAACAAAGAGATTGCAGTGCCTCCTGTTTTCATCTTTGAAGCACAGGGAAGGCACAAAACTCCCTGCACCCACATTGTGCTTCTGTAAAAGGGGACATAGAAAATGCCCTAGATCATCTGCAGGGGAAAGCTAAAGGCAAGTGAAACTGACAGCCTTATTCACTTAATATGCAAGGTAATTCAGCGGGTGTTGAATTCATTTGAATAGATACGATGCAGTGTAGACACCTGCTGCAATTGCACCTTGCATCCTTGTTACATGAGTGATTTCTCCCAGTAAGAGCCAAGAACATGCTTCAAAACCCTCTGCTTTGAAGTAGCAGTGATATGAGGCTCCAATATGCAAGTGTTGCTTGTTGAGGAAATATCTTAACATATTTAAAATGCTTTGATGAGTGAAAGAGAAGCTTAGAGTGTTGTCATTGTCATCTGCAGGGCTGACATTTACATTTGAGGTAATGGGTTTCCATTCCTTGTCATAGGGTGCACGTGCAGGATTCAGGATTAACTCGGTTTACATTTGACTTCTTTGTGTCAGACCAGGTTATCAAGCTGGATTCTCTTTCTTTTTGCTTTTGCTCTCTGTTTACTATTAGGTGGCACTGGAGAGGGCAGATAACTTTCAGGTGCCATTTGTATTGCTTCTTTATCATTCATTCTTTTTGAGGTGGAGTTATGGCACGTCTGTTTTACAGAGGTTCAGAGGAGACAACCTAGTTGCCTGAGAGCATCCATCATCTGTTGGATTAGACAATGTAGTCAGCTAGTGGAGAAGAGCATAATGTAGCATACATGCCCTCTTCATGAATCTTCAAGAAAAGAAGAGTGAGCTGCAAAGCAGGATGCGCCAAATATAATTGGTTCACTTTTCTTGGAAATGATACTGCAAAAACCACTCTTTCATTTTCTAGAGTTGAACTTGGAGAATCTGAAAAATTTGGTCACCAGTGCAGGCCTACTCTAAAAAAAGGAAAAATTCACCTACATTGTAGCACTTATCAAGTTTTGCTGCCAAGTCTATTTATGTTTAGATTATTGAAGAAATCTTTTTCAAAGGAATTTTGGATGAAGTTTTTCAAGAACTCAGTACTTGCTGTGTGGCCAAAGCACTATATCTAAATCAATTAAAAAAAAAAATTCTAATATAGTTGTCTGAGATGGTTACAGTGAAGACACCTGTCTCTCATCATTGACTATATAAGAAGGCTGGCAAATAAGCTACACAAGTTACCTAACTTCAGATATTTAAATTAGGATTCTGACATTTAAATTTGGAAATCTTATTCCCATTCAGAGCCAAGTTCAAATGTGCATATGGTAAACCATAGAATCCTCTTTTGTTCTTATATGAAATTCTTCAGCGGTATGAGAATATTGGGGTGGCGCAGATATATTTTATTCCTGTTGTTGCTGGTGCATTCACTTAGCATTACATAAAATACTTTACTGACTAGTATTTATGGAAGAGACTGTGGCTTTATATCTATTTCAGACATACACTGCATGGAAATATTCCACAATTATCAAAGCATTGCTAGCTATCATTTCTCCTACAGTTCACCTGGAAGATATTTCAAGAAGTCATGGAGGAGGGGAGAAACACTTATCCATACAGTTTGCGGCTGTCAGGTTTATGTGAGAAAGATGTCTTTTGTAGTCCCTGTTACAAATAGGTAATAACAGGGAAATTTAGGGAGGGATTCTGTTTTAGTTCTTATCCTTACACAGGCAACTTTTCTGTCAAAATACGAGTGTCAGCTGACAGAGGATTAGGAGGATGAGAAACAAATAGTAAAGGGCAGTTGAGGATAATGAGAAAAACACATCTTTCCAGCTGACTTCTGCTCTATCTTCCTTTCTTTCTCAGGTTCGGATGAGATAATGAGAAACCCATCCTTTGAAATCTGGACCCTCTGTTGCATAAAAAAAGTGTCATGGGAGGAAATATGGCTAACAAAACCACTGAAAGATCTGTTTTTGTTTGAGTCACTTGGTTCTTGGCACTCTGAAATACATTTTTTTTTTCTTAAGGGATGGTGGCTCGTAGGATTACTGTGTTCAGCAAAGTATGACTGAGCTAACCAACGGGACTGCAGAAAGACAAAACAGTTTTGTGTATTCATCCAACTTTGCACACTCAGCCTCGTTGTAATTGAAGTGAGAGGCAGCGCAGTCTGACAGATGAAGCATGCAGCAGAGCTACTGGGGTCTAATTAGAGCTGGGGACAGACTGCATTTGGGCAACTGTGGCCCCTTTTTTTTTTTTTTTCTGTTCATGGTTTTTTCCATTATTTTTGTTATTCATAATTTATAATATGGGTGAATCAAAGGTCTTGGTCAGAACTGGAATCGCACTGTGCCTAGCGCACAGATGTGCGTGTGTGTTTGTATGTGTGTGTACATAGGCATGTACACATATTGGAAGCACCTCTGAATGGAGGAGCCTGGGTCTAAAAGACACAGGAATAACCAAACGGTAGGGAAGCAGGGAAATGACGTGGGAATTAATCATCAGGCACTGATTAACACACTTACTTATTTGTATCATGTTTGGTTGTTTGTATTGATATATCTACAACCAGATGGTGATGTTTAAACATTTGTTTGGTATTTAAAAATGTTCCACAATGTTTTGCACAGACAAACATTGATACCACTCGTTATGGGTGCCTTCAGTAAACAGGGAGCCTATGGTGACTGACTTAGAGATAGAAGACAAACTTTCAGTACCTAATCCCAGTGAAATGGATTTTGACCTGAATGCAGAGCCCTGTTCCAGTTCCTGGGTTGCCCAGAACTTGCTCCACAGGGATGAACCTCCCACCTAGACCCCCTCTGCTGCTACCAACAGCTGACGTTTTGAAGAGCTGTATTAGACTAGATATCTGATGTAGGTTGGAGCTTGTCCTCAGAGACTTACAAAGGTTTCCACATTTAAGCACATGCAATTCAAAAGCATTCAAGTCCCTAGCTAGTGCTGTAAGGACTAGAATTGGCTACATTGTGGATGCAGTAGATATGGTCGTGTTACCTCTTACACAGACTAAATCAGGCTTCTTCCCTGCACTGGATGGTGTCATCCTGGCACCATCTATACTTTGAGGGGCACTGCTAACTGCTGCTTGCCTCAGAGAAGAAGCAGCTGAGAAATGGGAAGGGATTTTTTTTTCTCTTGGCCTACCTTTTGGTATTGCACTGGGCAAGTTAAAGGTTGATACAGGTTGTTCTTACAGCCCTAGAAGGGATGTAATCTGCTGAGACATGTCTTTAGTACAAATGTGCATTGTCCTTTGTACGGACAGCAAAGCAATATAAGTCATAGAAGATGGGCCTAGCCAGTCCTACAGGGCTGAAGTGCCATCAAGAGTGTCTGTGAATTTGAATCTGGGGACTTAAAAATAGGGGCTTAAAGATGAACTAATATGTTAAAAGTGTTTTATTGCAATATACAGTATTCTAAAAGGGCAAAAAGTGCTGCAGAAACAAATGCACAACATCATATATCTGCAGAGAAGTACTTCAGAAAAACGAACGCGTTATTGAGACATTATTGCTGGAATAACAACATCCTTCCTCCCCCTTTAGAGTGTCAAACCCAATTTCTGTTTCACAGGACAGAAGACCACTGAGTCAGCTTGGGATGTCCCAGAGAATTGTTTTGCACCATCATATGAAGCCATGTCTCATTGTTATTCTTCACTGAATTGTCACGTAGAGAGTTGAATCTGAGTTCATTTGTCTTAGATTAAGGACAATTTCAACTTTGGAGATTTATAGGGCTTTCTCCAAATTCATTGCAACTTTTTTTCTGTGATGCTACTGCACTGACATTGGATCACATGGACACAGTAATCTTTCATCTGCCTGAACAGTTGCAAAGCTGAATATCCAGTTTTCTTCTACTTTTCAGCTCTGTTTAGTGCACGCGGATAACACTAGCTGCTCCCTCTTCACATACTTCAAGCCATTTTCAACTACTGTTGCTCTTTACATTGCCCACAGTATGGCATATGGCATATGTCATCACCACTTAATAATATTGAGATCATGCTCAAGCTGTGGTCAGAAATCAGGCTACTTAAAACAGTTCTTCTGCAGTGAACTTTTGCTGTGGCTGCCCACTGATGTTATATTACTGGTTTTTTGGATAGATGGTAGCTACATAAGTCTCTGGTGGCACTATGTCCTTATGGAATGTGAAAGCTTGGAAATTGTGATCAGGACAATGAATAGAAACTACCATGTAGGGCAGTGGCACGTTGTGGCAGATGCTGCACGCATGGAATAAGCTATGGTTGCTACTCTGAAAGAGGACTAAAAAAGATGAATAAAATAATTCTCCTGTCTCAAATGGGCTGAAAACATATTGGGTACAAATGCCAGAAAGTGGATCTGGGTTAATGTTTGGAAACTGCATACATGTCTGGAGAGTGGTTTAAGCAGTTCTATTTTTGTTTTGAAAGGGAGCAGGAGCGCGCTCTCAGTCCATTCTCAGCTGACAGGATCACAACTGTTAGGGGGGGCAATGAATATTAAGGCTTAGTAGCTTATTAAATTGCCCCAGTTATGTCACAAGCACTTGTTTGAATATGGCAGAAAGCTGAACTGAAGTCATTTAGATGCCTTTGAAAACTTGTTTTTGTGGCTTCAGGTTTTAGGGCAGCTTTTCTGGGGTAATTTAGCCTTCAGAGAGGAGACAGATATTTCAGATAGATACTGATTTACAGTTTTCCATAGGTAGGCTGTTATCTCCTCACCTTATGATACAGTGTTGGGTACAAATTAGGAAGTTTGCTAGTAGTCAGCTATCAGCTATGGATTATAGCAGCATTAGATGCCAACTGACAATCTTTGCACCTAAGTAAGTTCTGCAGAATTTACAAAAATGGTGCTGTTGGCTGAAGACGCAGGTAGGACTTTGTCTTATATTTGTGTGTGCTGTGTACTACTGAGCTTTCCTTTCAAAAAATTCAGGCTTGAAAAGTGTGTTGAGATTACAGAAACAGCTGGATATTTCAGGTGGGCAGAAAACAGAGCTGCTCTACTCCCTTTGGGTGAACGTCAAACCTAGTGAGTCAGCAGTGGGTGTGAACAGGGACAAGCAAATTCAACATCTCACTAAGTGAGGGACATTCATTTCTTGTTTAATTGAACACAGTGATTTTTCTACCTACAAGCTGATGGCTTTGAAGCCATTTAGTTTTCTTTGAAAATAGTAATCCTGGTGGTAATACAGCTGGTGGATTTTTATCATAGTTACATCATAGGTGTATCACCTTTCTAATCTTAGTTCATGGGCAATATCTTTCATGTGGCTGGACTTCACAATATAATAAACAGTCTTTCTAACTATCCTTGTCTCACTGTTTTATTTGTAGTGACTGAGGTATTAGAAAGCAAGAAGCTTACATACTTTTTTTTGTGAGCAGTCATCCAAAATGGGGTGAAGAATGTCTTTCCAATGAATTAATTTCTCTTGCATTCCTATTAGGTACAAGCTGTTGACTCTACTCCTTCTCAGCGATAAAGGTAAGATATTTGAATGGCTCTGTGAAATCTATTTTTAATCATATGAGCACAAAGCACCTGATTTAGCTCTTGCTGACATTGGTTTAAATTAGAAGGATCTCTGTTAAAGTCATTAAAACCTATGATGATTCAGGTTAAAACCTAAAATATAATGAAACTAGGCTAAAGTCAAAACAGAACAGACTTCATGTAATTGCAGACATAATTGTTCCACTGACTTGCATGAAATATGCTACTGTCTGAAGTTTTTCTATAGAAAGGTATCAACACCATATATTATCTGCAACACATTTATTTTTAGAGGGCCATAGCCTTTTTCATTTCTTTGACATAGTGGAAAATCTTGAAGTCTAGATCAATCTGTCTTAAATTCAGGGCACTAAGCCCGGTCCGAAACTCTTTCTCTTTTACTAGGCCAAATAATAATCCTCCTTCTTCTCTAAGTACAAATTTACTTATCTGGTTTTATATCCATTCATCCATCCATGTACTAATAAAACCCTCATCAGTGCAGAATTTCAGGGCTTCATTGAACATTTCTACTAGTCTTTAAAAGACAAGAACTTTAGTAACCCCATTTACTGTCATTTCAATGCTGTAACTGAACTACCTTCAGCTCCATGTTTTCTGCAGAAATCTGATCACATCTGGATAAGGGTAATTTAACAGGTACTTTCTCCCCGCTTTGCCTCCCCTACTTATCTGATACTGTTAAACACTCAGCTTTGTTCTTTCTCTTAGTACTTTGTGACTTTGTGGGTGTAATGGCAAATCACATTATATTTCACCTTTTCCTTTGGTGTAGCTTTCTGAAGGTTTGCATTCTTCAGAGCTCCTTGTTTTGATCTTTCATAATGCCATGTGACTGAAGGGGAAAATGATAAGCCAAGAGACTCTCTTTAAACTGTCCCACTGGTGAATTTCTGCCCATCTGCTTTGAAACACATGATAGCGATGAATGCCACTTTGCCTAGAACTGCTGTACCTAGGGTTTTTTTTTGCTAATGTATTTTTATCTATAGTAAGATAACATTGATATAAAGATGGAGCAATAAATGTAGAGATAACATTAATTATTAATTATTTTTATTCTTATGTAAGGCCACAGAAAGGAAACATGGTGCTTTCTCACCATATAAAAGAAAGATTTTTTCTTTCTTTGTAAGAAGTTGCAGACTTTTACCAATATTTTTGGAGCTGTATGGATGTCTAATGGTGCAGCCAAGGACTGGTGAGTAGGTTTTTCAACAATATTCCCTTGTGTTTTTGAAAACACCAGTGGATTCTCATCTGTATTTTTAATAGCCTACTCCCTCTCGAGATAAAGCCCCAGGCACCTAATCCAATACTCACTGAAGAAATCAGTGCAGAGATTGACCAAATGGGATTCAACTGCCTGAACACAGGTGTGTTTTTAGATGACCAAGGATATCTTACCTGGCCTCTAGCTGTTTCTCTGCCAGGTTGTCCTGTTGGTCCTAAAAGGCTCTGCCTTTCGTCCTGTGGCATGTCTGTCACCCTGCCAGAATCCCTCAGACACCCTAGGGCATCTGTGATTAGGCACCTGAATTACTTACAGAGTTTGCTCTGAATTGCCCTGCGGCAATTTCTCAAAGCCAGGATCAGATTCAAGGGAGTTTGAGGAATTTTTAACATCGACTTTCATGGAGGAAGAGATCCACAGTTAGGATGAAAAGCACAGCTCTTGATCCTTCAGAACAACAATGCAGGCTAAGTGTGTGGGTATCTTTGTGGTCATAGTGACTGCATACTGCAATCTGGGTGAAAATTTTATGCAAGGAGTTGCTGACATTTTGATCATAAATATGAGATAATATAAAGGAGAGCTAAACTCTCCCCTTTGGACTGAAGAAAATAGAAGGCTACATGCATGTAGATCTGAGGGTAGAAGTTGGCTCTGATGTGCCATCCTCTGCTGCTGAGTAGAAAGTGAAAACAGCCATATGACTCATAATTTCAAGGCAGAGACTCATCTGCTACTAACCAGATCTCCACTTTAACATCACAGTACAGAACAGCCTCTTAAACGGAAGGGAAATCCCTCCTCTGGCATGAATGGCCTCTGCAATTTAGGCCCTTTATTTCAATACCTTTCGCTGTAGGTTACTCTATATACAGGGTATAAAGGTCTTTTTGAAAGCTGTCTACAAACTGAGGAGCCATTTAGGGTATGGTCCCAGGGGCCTGGAGGCTTTTCCAGCCTCAAATCTCTCATAATATTGCTGCCTGTTCTATGAGAGAAGGTAAACCAGTGCTAAAAGACACTGCTCTGGTGGGAGAAAGCAAAGGTCACTAGTGGGCATCTGCCCCTTCCCTTGGACAATGCAGAAATGAATTGCCTGAAATGCACACCTGTGAGGGTGAAGCATGCACTGCTATCCAGTGCTGTGGGGGTGTTTTGTTTCACATGCACAGTGATGTCATTCTTGGTGCTGATGATGCTCAAGAACTGTAATTAAGCCCTTCAAATGCAACTTTTCCAGGAAAACAACTCTTTAGAAATATCATAGAGCTCAAAGTTTATCCCGCCTGCCTTCTTTCCGGTAGGTACCAGATCTGCATATTCTCCTTGAGTTTTCAGAACAAAGCTGATTTCTTTGTTTCTTGAGCACCATCAAAAGCAATAACAGCTCTGGAGAACACATTATTTAATAATAACACAATGCACTCAGCACTGCCTTAAATGTTATGCAGTCATTTATACCCGCATGAAAAGTGGCTGCAAACTGGCTGTAAAACTCTCCTCTGACCTATGCGTATCAGTGGAGAATTCTGACTGACTTAGGAGATTTTTATGCACAGTTTTCATGAAGTGGAGGAAAAGTGCAAGGCAGTTGAGTGTCTGACTTCTCTTCATCCACAGTGTTAGTTTTGCATTTAATCATGCAACTCTGTTGTCTTGAAAGCATGAGGAACTCTATAAACAAATGTATTGATGATGCACAAGTACTAAAAGATTCATTCACATTCTTTTTACTGTGCTGGTTGTGCAAAACTAAAAGGAGTGAAAAGCAGCAACTTATTTTTGCCGACAAGTAAATGCATAATCCCTGAATGCAGTAGGAAATCTATCCACTGAGGAAGAAAGAAACATGTTTGCAGACTGCATTTTTACGCTTCAATTTGTTCTTCCTAGCAGGTCACACCCAATTATCAGGTGATTTGTTAAACCTGTCACTGCATACAAATCTGCTGCCATCCTCCTTGAGGATGGAGTTTTTTGAAATAGTTGACTGTAGACTTTATTCTATCTGAATGGCTGGAAAGATGTGCTTTTTTGGTGTTTGGTTTTTGCTATTTTTTTTTGGTTAAAGTACGCCAAAAGCCAAAATGCAGGGAAGTTAAATTGTGGGAGAAAAGAGCCTTAAGACTCCATCCCTTTGCTTTCCTAAATAATTTTCTAGCTCATTTTTAGTAACATGACTCTATTATTGATTAAAGTAGACTGTAATATACAGCCCTTACCTTACAGAAGAAAATGCAGATCACTCATCCTTTCTTCTGTTAATTCTCCCAGCTGCTGGAATTCGGAGTATGTAATGCTATACACAGAAAAAGATCTATATTCATCTGTGTACATTGCATTATGTTTTTCAGCATCAGTAGCCTCATACAGATAGGAAATAATTTACATATACATTCCTTTTCAGCCAAGCACCTTAAAACAACTTGCTAAACATAAATTAAGCTTCACAACTTCCTGGTGAGTGAGGGAAAGGTTGTTATTGTGATTTCACATGTGAGAGAACTGAGGAACATAGAAGATGTGAAGCTTGCTAAGTCCACAAAGAAAGTCTTGTGGAAACGGGGATGGAATGCAGATGATTGGGCTCCCTGTCCTCTTCGTTAAACATAAAACATCACTTCTGCCCGGAGGCATGACTGTTAATAGATACTCTGAGACTGGTATTGAAGTGAATATGAATCATAGCTGTATTGTGAAGAAAGTGGATATGGCTACAGTATTGGTCAACAGTTGCTTCATTTCTCAATAGAAAAAAAAACCAAAACCCAAACTTGTCAATGCATTAAGGACTTGTGGCTGATCTGTGTAGTTATGTGACGTGACTTTTGTGGTCATCGTCTTTAGGGTGTTTCTAAGTGCTTTTGACAGCACAGGTTGTGCTCCCTTCTGATCTGTGTTGACATGACAAATCTGGGGAGGATTTCCTGTTGCTGTAAGCCAGAATAGCTCCAGTCAGAAGAGCTTGAATAGAGGGATGTCAATGTGCACAATATTTGTAGGATATTTTCAGCGTGGTTTCTCATCCCACATTTTGTTTCCAGATGCCAACAGCTGATGTTAGATTTCTAAATATTTTTTTAGAAAGCAGTTTCATCGCTGTATTTTCTTTGAGACTATTTTTAAAGAAGGTTGGCAGCCTGATTGAAAATTTATTAAAAAAGGAGAAAAGAAAAAGGGAATGTGTTCTTTTAACAAGTTAGAGGGTTAAGAGTCTCCAGAATAATACACAACTTATTGGTTTCTCTGATATAATTCACTGGACCACCTGCTGCCCAAGGACATCTGCTAAGCTGTAGAGTTGAACTAACTTCGATGATGCAAAAGAGAGATTGGACTGTGCACTTTCCTCCAGTGACTGGAAAATGGTTACCAAGGGGGGGGGGAATTGGCATATGTGATCTGTTTCTACTGTGCTGCTTGACTAGGTACTGATAATTCAGCAATCTGACAGGCTATGGCTTGGGAGAACAGCACAGTCATCTTAGATTATCTCTTTTAGCCTAAAATGCAACAAGAGGAAATACAAGAAGTTGTGATTGAAGTGAAAATAAAATAAAATAAATAAAAGCATAAATGATATCACTCTTCTAAAATGAAAGGCTCTCATCTTTTCATTGTATTTAATTTGTGAAGCATGAGATGAGAAATCTGGAACTGCCAAGTTAGTTCAGGAAAGAAGTGGAAAAATGAATTGAAAATTTCAGAAACTTTCTTTCTTGTAGTATAAAATGGCATTTTAAAAAACAACAACAACCAAAGCCTCGTTTTATGTGATGTGCAGCCATTGCTGGGACTGGAACTGGGATGTGAATGATTTTGATTCATTGCTCTCAGGGTACCAGGGAGCCCTATCAGAACATTGTGGAGGGCAGTGCAAAAGCTAAGGCAGTATTATCCTAGCTGACAAATCAAACTTTGAAAAGACAAACTGTTCTTCATAGCACAAGGGTCATTCGTTTGTACTGAGTGATCATTGCAGAGGCAGGAGACAGCTGGTGGCAATGGGAAATAATCAACCAATTCCTTTAACAACTGGCTGCTGTGTGTTTAGTTTGGCATGCATATATATACATGTACGTATACACTGCAGTATTTTAAAATTTATGTATGTCTCTGTGCTTATTACTGTCATCTTGTGCAATCAGTCCTTTCATGAAATAATTAAAGGTTTCAGGCATTTTTGCCAAGTGACTGGCATTACAGGTGTTCTGGATGATATGCCTGTTTCACTTGGTTTTATAAACTGACAGAAGGTGAATCCTGGCATTATACGTATGCTTTCACACTGTGGTTATGTGGGAAATAATGTCTCTAGCCACTTCTTACTATTCAGGGAATTAATAAACAACAACAGTGATAGAAAGCAAAAGAGCAGTCATGCATTTTTCAGTCCTTTGGAAGTTCCCTAGCCATGGGACAACATGCCCTTTTGTTGGCTCTCCTTCTGGGAACTTTCTTACACTCAAAATTTCTCCAAGTAGGTTGTCTCCTTTTAATATCTGTATTCTTCGTAGGTTACTTATGTCAATTTGCTCATTGAAGTGTGAAGGAGAAACTTGTTCTTCAGGTGGGAGTCTCTTCTCTTTGGCTCCCACAGAGCACCAAAATTATGCATATATCCAGAGGTGCTTCAGGAGATTAATGGGTTCATTTTCAGTTTCAGATAATCAGGGCACATTAGGATTCAAAAATTCCGGGAAGGCCTGGCACTTGAGTGACCCAAGACTTTTGCTGTTCTGGTTTTGGTTGCGGTGGAGCAGGGTGCTAGAAATTGCTCCAAAGTCAGCAATTTGGGAGAGGGTAAGATTGACCTGGAAAAAACCAACTCACTCACTCCCTTCCAGGCATGCAGCAGGGTTTCAGGGCACATGTGGAGCTGCTCTTAAGACTCTATTCCTTGTCCATAATAAATTAAAACCCCCCATAATTAAAGCAATCATAAGGCCAGAAAGTATCAGCAGTCTCCACTGCTGTTGGTGGACCCATCACTGTGTCTGCACCTGTTTTCCTTCCACTCTTACTGCAAACAGATCTTTCCTCAGTTTGGCAGGCTGTGGGTACTCTGCCATAACAGCAGCACTCTGCAGAGTTTCTGTGGCTGGGGTTGCTCCCCTGGGCCATGGTCTCCACCTGATGGTTCTCATTGATGGAGTCCAGCACACCATCTGTTGCTCTCACAGGTTGTTGATTCAAGCACTTCTGACATGGAGCCTTTCCTTGGCAGGTAAGTGTGGGTCACAAGTCCTAGAACTAGCAAGGGTTAAACTGTCAGGTTGTCACTGAAGGGGGAATGCCTTCAGCAAACCTCTATAGCAGCACAGAGGGTGGAAACTGGCTGCAATGATCCATGGAAAGGAGGGCACTAGCAGAAGGTCACTCTGGTCCCAGGGTAACTACTGTGAGTAGCAATTGTTTGATTCATATAGGCAGGACTCAAATTTTCTCTCATGGCTGTAGGGATCCCAGCATTACATCATTGGAGAAGCTTGTGATGTCTCATTTGATAGAAAGGGCCAAGCAAACTAAAAAGGTGAATGCTGAATTATGAATACAGAGATGGACAAGAAATAAATTATAGGAAAAATTTACTTTCTCTTTGGTATTGTCTAGCCATATACGTGTTCACTTCACACGCTCCTTTCCCTCCTCTCTGAACCTCTGTAATCTGTTTTAGGGTGTTTTTTGAAAGCATTTTTTTGTAAAATGAAAAAAAAAAGTAATTCACTTTATGAAATAGTCTCAATTTTGAAAATAAATGTTAGCTCTGCGATGTGTATTGCTATGTAGCTTTAGGTACAAATATGAGTATATTGTTTTAAAAATAAATGTAATAGAAACATTGTTTCACTTGTTCTATGATCCAAAAAAAACCAGGCTTAGGCATTTCCCACAATGTCTATCTATGATATCTGGTAATTTTCTGAAATAACTGAAAATTTTAGTCACATCTGGGCTTGAAGCAGTCATTTCATGAAATGATTGAATGTTTTAGATGTTTTGTAAAATGACTGTTTTACTGTATGTCTACAATGTACACACATGCAGATTTATCAAGAAAAGAAGAGTGATCGATGGTTTCAGTCCTATGACTACCCCATTTTCTTCTCCCCATCCTCCCCAGCATGTTATGGTATCGGTGGCTAGGACTACTCCTCAGTGCTGTGCTTTACTGGAGTCTTCTTTGGTTCTTAGAACAACAAAAAGCTGCCACTGTTTGTGAATCTTGGGATAAGTGTCTGTGTCATGTCTCCCCTGACATGGGGACTGGGGTCCACATGTTTTTTGCAGCTTGCTGTTTATGTGGAGCACAAACATGTACCTCACTTTTACTTCTTATGTATGTCAGACCTGCCTCTGTGCCTCCTCTGTGTAGCTATTTCAGCAGAATGTGCTACATAGAGTATTGGTAAGGAAAAGTATAGAGATTATTACATTGAAACAAATGAAAAGATTGTGGGATTTGCATATGGCCGGGTAAGAATTGCTTTGAAATACTGTTTTGAGGGGTAACATGTCCACAGAGAATCATAAGGCTTGACAACTTGGGTGTATTTCACTGTAAGGCTGATCCATCATAGCCCAGGGAGAGATATGCTCAGGTCCATGCTTTTATTTGACAGGTTTTAAATTTGTAGGTTAGGGAAATTAATATTTTGGCATATCCATATATCAAAGTTCTTCTTGGATTTTAGTTTACTTCAAATATTTTCTCATGGATACTGGGATGTAGGAGCAATTCAATGAATTTGCCAGGAATTGTTTTCCAGACTGAAGTTCTTTTACCTTAGTCTTGTTCTAGTACTGGATATTCCTCTATTGCAAACTACAACCAGATGATATAAGTTTGAAATACGGACTTAGTAGGTCTTTTGCTTGTATTGATTTTTGCATGAATTTGAAATGCAAACTCAATGTCTTTCTAGTCCAAATAACAGAAGTCATGATTCTGCTTAATGTACTGCAGAAAGGAAGAAGGAACCACAGTTGGCAGCATCTAGAAAAGATAATGTATTCCAGGTAATCAATTCATGCTTCATTGGCTCTTTCCAGCCAGTTAATGAATAAAGGTGCACATGTGCAAGCTTTCCTCTGAAGCTGATTAATTACCTCCACAAAATTTACTTTATTCATGTGGTGATCATCTGAGGTTAAACAAATCCCTAAGTATTCAATGTACTTGTAGTCCATTAAGAAGAGATCTAATATTCATCCATCCACCCATCCATCCACCCATTTCTAAAAACTTCTGGTATTAATACTGGCAATATTTGGGCTAGAAGTAATTAATCTTGTATTCCAAGAAGATAAGAAACTGAGGAAAAAACAGAAAAAAAATCATTGAAATAAGGTAAGATAAGATCAGTTAGATAGTACCTAATAATCTCTATACATTGTTACAATTGTGTCTGACTCCTGATACAACACTGCAACTACCTGAGAGCAGTTCTACAAAGTCATGTAGGTTTGTAACTGATACTGATTTCAGTGGAAGTAGGAAAATCTAAGTAACTTTCTGGATGGGAACATTGGACCGTAAATTACTTTGAGTAAGGACAATCCTTCCTGTGTTTGGTATAAAAATGGAGTCCAGATCCATCCACTCATTACAAGCTGTTGATGATACCTGGCCTGTTGGTCACCCTTGCCTTTTTTTTCAGGAGAATAGGTGCTGTGAAGTCTTAATATCTTGGGCAGAAGATTAACACAAAGACTATAATCAGACCAAAACACGCTTCCCAAATCAAACAAACTGAAAAGACTGGTCCATTTAACCCAAACAAATATCTTCCTGACATCCATTCATAAAAAAGAGAGATAACTGTTCATTGTGACCAAAGGAGTGTATTGATATTATTACTATCATAGAATCATAGAATCGTTAAGGTTGGAAAAGACCCTTAAGATCATCGAGTCCAACCGTTAACCTAACACTGCCAAGTCCACCACTAAACCATGTCCACTAGCTAAGTCCTATCTGTAATTTACCCTTTTTAGTCATGATGCATGCAGAAAATTTAAAGGACAAGCTGTGGAAAAGCAGTTGCAGTCCTAAAAAGCCTTAGGCATTTTTGAAGCCTTCTACCAGTTATTAATTTGGCTGCCAACATTTTTGCTATGTTTTTTATATATGAATTGTCCTTATTACATGCAGCTCTTATAGACATTTCTTGTGTAAATTGTCAGTTAAAGTTTCAGCATCTTTTGAAGTCTGAAAGAGTCTTTCAGATAGGGTGTGTGAGCTTAAATGGATGTAGCTGAGTAAAACTCCAGAGGAGGAACCTCTGAGTCTTAGTTTTATTTGAATGCAGTTGATGCAGACATTAAAGAACGCATGCTTTGGCTAGATCTGCAAAGATACTCAGGCTGAACATACATATCTCACTGCAATTTCAGGAATAGAAATTTAAAACCCCACGTTTGTTCCTTCATGTTTTAGGACTTGTCCCAGTATGAATACCCTTTTACTTGGTAAGGGTGTTTCCAGGAAGGGAACTATAACCTCACGAAGGAGGAGCAGCACGCTGCTTGTACTAATGTCCCTGTATAAGCCACAAAGAGAGGCAGGGAATACACTTAGGTCAGTAAAAATTGCCTGGTAGAAATGCTTGTGTTCCTCTGTTAGCTGTGACACTGCTGTGCTAACACAGTTACCTAATGTTAAATTAGGCAAGATGCATCTGTGCTCCTTTCAGAGCCATCCAGTATACAGAGATCCAGATTCCTCCTGTCTAACCTTTGATGACTTTTTAGGAACCCTACTAGACCACCTTAGGTTTTGGTATAGTCAGTGGAAAGGCTATTGGGCTGATCCTGCCCATCAGAGATTCAAATTGCACTTTTAAGTTGCTGTGGCCTGCAGAGGGATCTTGAGGGGAATGCCTCAGCTGAGTGTCAGAAGTTTGGAAGGATGAATCTGGCCTGAATTACAATTTTTGTAATCAGCTAATGGCTAACATATCTGTCTAGAGAGACAGTTAAATCCCCACCTAAGACAACAACAGTGCAAAATTCTGATCAGCTTCCCAGAAGAATTGAGTGCAGCCCTGCCGAGAAGGACTTGGGGGTACTGAGAGACTAAAAGCTGGACATGAGCCCATAATGTGGGTTGCCCAGAGAGGTGGTAGATGCCCCATCCTTGGAAACATTCCAGGCCAGGCTGGATGGGGCTCTGAGCAACCTGATCTGGTTGTAGATGTCCCTGCCCATTGCAGGGGGGATGGACTAGCTGACCTTTAAAGGTCCCTTCCATCCCAAAGCATTCTATGATTCTAGGATTCAAAGAAGGTGATCCTTATTATAAAGATATTAAAATGTTTTTTGATAACTTATTTCTATGCTAACATGTCTTACATTGATGGCCTACATATACATGATAGAAAGATAGTGTGTCTGAGAATGTGACTCTTTGTGGGACTCAGCTTGCATATATATATATATTTCTATTAAAAGTCACAATCTGCACTGTGGTAATGGTGAGTTTCTAGGCAGGTAAGGGAATGGAGGTGGATGTAAAATGCACCCTCTGTACCTAGTGCAGCAATACAAAAACCAATGAAGTAATTATAATTTAAAACATGCTAAGTTTTGGAATATGTCTTCTAGATACTAATATATTAATAGAAACTGCTACTGAATAATTACCTCTCCTGGTAAAATCCAAAGACAACATTCAGGCCTCATTGAAATTACCAATAATATTCTCAGTGACTTAAGATTTTGCACTCTGGGATTTCCAGATGCCCAGCACCACTCAGCTTATGGCCTTTGGCCTTTGCATTGAGTTGCAATTGTACTAGACTAAGGCATACTCTTCCAAATATATTCGTTGTGTCTTGTAAGTGAGAGGAGTTTTTAATTTAAAGAAAAATATTTTCCTTTGAATTTGAAATAAGGGCCATTGATTTTTCTTCTGTTAGGCTTTGACAAAGAAAAATCAGTAGACAGAGGTTGTGTACCATTAACTACAAGTGAAGGGCTAGTTGACCTCAGCTGAGCCATTGATGAGGGTGAGGCTAATGGGAAAAAAATTGATCTATTCATAATTTGTCAAGTGAAGTGTGGTTAGCTAAAAAATCTCATTATCAACCCTGTTCTTGGGAATAATAAAAAATATCTGTTAAGTCAATTTTATTAAGCTCTTCCTAGGTATAACAGAAGTCTCAGTTGTCAGTCACTATATAACCCAATGTCGCTGGCATGTAGATGTCACACAAAGTGATTGGTGATGCTATTCTCAGGTTTCTTGCAAAGGAATAAGTAAATCCATTTTCTCAAAATAAAGAGATGTAATTTAATAGAGGGCATTAAGAATTGCTCTTCAAGGGAGACCTGTGAATTAATTTGGGAACTCACATGTTCTTTGGCCTCTTTGGAAAGTACAATGGGCTTTTACTTTCTTTTTTGGCCATAAAACATTTATCATAGGACTCATTAAAAAATCCTATTAAATTATGTTTCTGTGAGTTGTGTCCCTCATGCACTTGGGAAAAGTGTGAAATGCCTTTTCAATTGAAGGCATTTTTCGTTTATATGTGTAATACTTTCTTGCCTGGGGAAACAAATGGTGTCTCCATAGGGTGTCTAACTCAGCATGGAAGCACGATCTCTACGTAACCCCAGTATTTAGGTCATTGCTGGAGAGTGTGCCTTGGATATCAAATGCAAAAGACAGAACCTCTGTTGCTTGAGTTAAAGGACTAAGCCTCCTGGAGGCAGCTATAACAAAAATATTCTCTGTGGATCAAATGGAAACAAATAAAAACTCTTAGATGGAGGATAACATAGAGAAATAAGGCAGAACAGGATGGTTGGAGGCTAAGTTCAAGGCTGGAACTCATGGAGATGTAGCCTGGCCCTACTGATTCTTTCTTTACTAGCTAATTAAGCACTGTCAAGCAGAAACCTAAGCACTACACTTGGTTATCTATGCTGTTAAATGCTCCCCGTCTGCCCACTTTTGGCCTGGACCAACTATTGTTTTTGCTAACAATTATATGGTCACAGTTTTTAGAACAAGACAAGCATTATTCCTCTCATGGTATGGGTTTTGCTGTCATGTTTTGGAAAGTAAGAGAGTTTAATGGCATGGGGATAGCCAGACCTTATTAGACGGCCTCCAGGACCTGCTTTAGTTTAGCGTAGTAGTAACATATACAGCCATTTCAAAAAAAGTATTGTGGTCCATGTCTCTGGGGCTAAGAGTTCACCTATCAGGTCTGAATTCTCATCCTAACTCAGCTGCTGCTTTTTGGCTTTGGCCAGATCACTTCAACTCTCTTTATCAGTTGACTTCTACTGCAAATTTTTGATAATTGAAAATAACATATTTCACAGGTATGTGTGAAATATATACATACATACATATACACACACATACGTACAGGTATATATAATTAAGTATGACACTTGGAATATACTGTCATTGTACATGCACGCTTAGTGTACTTATTGATTTCTCCAATTATTTATTTCAAGCGATAACTCTCTTCTGTGTTACATACAGACGTGCCCATGGAGCAGATCCAAACACCGTTCATGCTTATCTGGCATGAACTGTTCTCAGGAAGTAATTTGTTGTACAAGTTTAATCTTTTATTTCTCATCTTTGAAGAAACCAAAATAAATTTTTTAATTAATTGAAAATATTTAGCAAAGGTTTCATATGAACATACATGAGCCTATAAGTTTACTTCTGAACTGTTCACAGGTAGCTTTAGATATATGACTTGGATAGTCTGGTCACTTATGTCACATGACTTTATTTCTATTTTGTATTTATATGAATTAAAAAGAAAGTGGAAGATGTCATCTGTGGCACAGGGACGTTTGCAGTAAATTGTGTTCTATACGTATTTTACAAGTATTCATGTTACTCTCACTATGCCAATATTACTTTAATAACATCTGGAAAGCAAATACAATCTTGTTAAGCTAAATCAGTGATTATTCAAAAGAACTTTCACAGATACCCTTTTTTCACTGCTCTAATGAGTGAGGCAAAGTCGTGAGAATTCCTGCAGAAAAGATGGTATCGCTGCTTGTTCTGTTCACAAAGTGTCCTCCAATATTCCCTAGGGGGAATGGTAAAGTTGCTTAAACTCTCTCAAACGGCAATAAAGGGGATCACACTTTTAAAACATAGCCTAGGGAAATACAACAGCACATAAATTCCTTTGGAAATTACTTGTCAGGTTCATTTGGAATGGTAAAAGCCAGAATGTGCTTCCAGCTAATAATTATTTCTGAGTGGGAGGGTTGTCTGAGCTCTGGGGAAAAACAAAAGATTTGAGTGCAAGTAATGAATTTGTTTCTGGAATGCTTTGCAAAACAGAAAATTTGTGATTTTTTTTACCCCCGTTCACACTTTTAAAGTCCGCTGCAGCACTGGTTGAAATCACAGGGGACTTTACCATTGAATTTGCAGGGTACTGGATCAGGCTCATAGTCTCCTCACAGTCAACAACAGAAAAAATATTTGATTTTTCAATAGGAAAGGTGTGTGATCTCTTATAACTGGCTGTTGAAGTACTATATCTATGCAAATCCCATTAAGAAGGTATGTTACGTAATTATCAATATGTAAGACCTAGTGACCTGGTATTCAAAGCGAAACAAAATAAATACACTTGTGATCTGCAAGTAATAAAAGCAGCTAAATGCTTCCTTAATGGGGATTGATTCTCTTTTGGGGCCCAGTGAATTCAATGGACAGTCACGGTGATTTCACTGAGCTTTAGCTCAGCTTTGGGGGATGGGATTCATCAGTCTAAATGTAGATGTTTGCATCTGAGCTATAGTTTACCCTAGCTTTATAGTCAGGGGGAAAAAGCAGCTTGTTTTTATGGTTGGGGGGAAAGCAGCTTGTTTTAGGATGCATTTCATCTCATCCTAATGTAGATGAAAGAGATTTTGTGAGTTCTGTCCTAAAACTACCCATTTGTCTCCATTGACTACAAATGGAGCCAGAGTGACCAGCTGAGATGGAGATGAATCCCCCTCTCACTGAGTGAAAAAGCCAGCATCTGCTGTTTGTACAAACTGCTCTTTGCTTGAGTTATGGTATAAGCCCACCAGCTTGAGACTCTTCTCCTCTCTCAGTGGTTGCACAAAGTGCCTCTTAGTGCCCCTGCAGTGTTTATAAGGCAAACTAATGCAAATGGACAATTTTCTTCTGTCAAAATTGTGTCATTCTATGGTAAATGGTGACTGGATCACACAGAAGTATTTGCAAACTTAAGTTCAGCTGAAAAACCAAAGCAATTTTTGAAAGAGTAAAAACATTTCAGTACTGAAAAAAATGGTGATTTTTCCATTTCAAAGTGACATTTTGGTTGGAAAAGTAGCAAACTTTGATTGTTTAAATTTACTTCAAATCAAATAGTAAAGCACCAACCCAAATGAAAGGGTATACATTATTTGAAATATCTTTTTTTTTTTATTTTTTTTTAACATTATGTTTTTTGTGACATGACATTTTGTATTTCATGGGTTTTTAAATTTTGTTTTACTCCTAAATCAAAAAAATCAGATCTTCTATTTCCTCTGCACACAGTAATGTGTGTTAGATCCTAACAGGTTGCTTTTTCCAAAGTTCATGTACTTGTAAAGCCTATGATGTGTTTTCTGTATCTCTGTATTTCAACACTTGTGTAGTCTTTGCCTAAGGGCAGGTTTTCATCAAAATTTCTTGAACTGCTGTAGAAAGTGACTACAGCCACAAATGGCTTTTAACATTACTGTCCTCAGCAGGCTGCTGTAGAGCTGGGGCAAACCTACATAAGTCAATGAATCATCTGAACTTGAACTTGTGTAGCAGTTTGGGGTATAAAGTATGGGGATTTGCAAATACCTGCTAGGTTCAAGTGGGGACATTAAACAGCAGCGTATCCACTGCTGTTAACAGAGTCATAGGCTGGCAACACTTTTTACTTTTCACTTAGTGAAAGCACAATTTAGCCTTTTCAACTATTTATGGCAGGGCCTCCCCCTGATCACGGTATTGGCAGTCAGGGGAGGATCCTTATTCTGGGGAGAGGATGAGCTCTCGCCTGTATGCCTTCTGTTCGGCAGTGCTCTGTGGTGCATGCAACGACTCTAATGTATTCACTTAAGCAAACTTCCTAGGAAAGCCCATACATCCTTGAAGTCAAGAACTGTTGGTGTTTTTTTTTTTTTTTTTCTTTCTTTTTCTCTTTCTTTTTTTTCTCTCTTTTCCTTTCTAGAAATAGATTCATTCTCTGGTGGGCTGAGAACAACCATTGACTGCATTCCCATTCCTGTGCTGTTGAAAAATTACTGTCAGAAGTGTTTGCTGACATCTAATCAAGGCAGAGATGAGGCATTTCTTAAAAACAGTACTTCTGATGCATGTCAGGTTGCTTTGCTTGGTCAGTTGTTGTCACCTCAGCTCTAAAGAATTTTAATTACTGTAGCTGTTCTGAACACATTCCCTCAGGGAAATATCATTTTCTTATATTTGAATTAATTTGGGTGAGTGCAGTTTACCTTCTCCTTAGAGTGGCTTGTCTCATGGTTTGAAATCAGAGCTATCCCAACTTTCTGAATTTGTGAGCAGATGCTACTCGTGGGACTCCCCTGTGTGCCAGTCATTTTTCTCCCCAGAAAGACGAGTGCACACAGGCAGGCTGTGGGCACGTAGCTGTGCAAGGAGGCTGGATCCAGCCTTAGGAGCAGGCAGCTAGGCAGCTCCAATTCAGCCAAAAGGGAAGGATCTCTTACTGAGTTGTCATCATTGCTCTTAGACAAACTCTAGGGACCTCAGGGTGCCTGCTTCATGTTAGAAATTTTGGAGTAGAAGTTTCACTAAAAATACATAAAATGCAATCTCCTGTTTGCCTGAATTCCTACTGAAAATGGGAATTTAATTTCCAAGTTCTCTTTGGGACTTCTGAACAGTTTTTGAAAGTTACTCCAATCACAGTTACATTTGGAGTAAATCAGAATTGTGTCCCTGGGGGACTTATATCAAGTTGTATTTGTGGAAAGCTAATGTAAGGGTGCCCTGATTTAAGCATTTGGATATTATCCTAACACTTCAAGCTATTTGGCAATAGTGTTTACTTAGATCCAGAAAGAATGAAAACTTGCCTGATATGGGAACGTGATTTTTCTTCTCAAACACCTTTCTCTCCTCCACAGCTGCCTCAGATCTAAGTAGCAGATAGCTGCCCTCAAAGGATACTTTTCCAACACCTTCGTGTTCTTTATCTGTAGAAGTTGCAGTAGCTCTTTGGCTCTTAAGCCAATGACAATAATGGACCGATTAATTTCTCTTCTGTCATTCTCTACATTATGCCTCCTATAATGGTCCTGTTACCATGATCAGTATTTTCATCTCAAGGGACAGATGAATTTATGATATTTATGACTGTTTACTCTGCATGGCTATTTTTTTCAGAGCACAGAGAACTGCATTTCCAGTTTATTCACTTTCTTATACCTTCAAAGCTGTAAGCCATGTTCTATCAACCATAAATGCACTTTATTCCTTGGAGTACATGCTCTGAATTTACAACAGTTTGGTAGAGAAAAGTCCTTTGAGACATTAATTTTGTAATTCAGTTTATTCTACTTGAATTATGAGCCAAGTAATAAATCTACATTATTTATCTGCACCGGTGATTCCCAGCCAGTTGTGTAGGTTATTCTTTGAGGAAGCTGTCTTCAACACTGTTCTTATTAAAAGACATTACAAAGTTTTTCCTTTCCCTGTTTGCAGGGTTTATGTTGTTTGAGAGGTCTTGTTCAGCCTCTCAAGTGTACGTATTCCTATAGTGACTTCAAAGTTCTCAAAGAGACTTTTCCATATACAAGCAGCATATACCTTCTCAAGATGAAGTGAAATCTCATCGGAGGTTTGACTTTTTGAGACCTGACACTTCTGCAGAAGGGAAGAACACAATAAGCACTGGTTTACCAGTGGATAGACACAGATAATAGCAGATCTTAATATAAAGACTTAGGACTTTGTGCAGGTTTTGCATCAGTCTCCATTAAGAAGACTAAATGTGATCAGATGGCTAGCAAATGAACATAGCAGATAAGGAGAAGAGCTTGTGTGGGAATGGAAAAGGACAGTTTAAAGACCGCTAAAGTTAGATGTTTCCAGATCAGCCGTTCTTCATCAAATCTTCCGCATAAGACCTAATGAAGTGGCTGTAACAACCCCTGACCTCCAAGAGCTGCCAGAGGATGGATGAATTAGAAGCCAGTCAGATGATCATCCATTACCATAAAGGTGCTGGTGCAACTAATGAAGCTGGGAATCTAAGATATAACAGTGTGATAAGCACCAGGTCAGTATAACTTGAGAAGATTGAATTATGTCAGACAAGACTAGTTTACACCTATAATTAGGAAATAAATAGTGACCAGGAAAGGAGAAGGTGTCATATGACTTGACTCTCAAAAAATACTGACCTTGTCTAGTAGGACATTCTTATTAGCAACCTGGGTTTATAAACCTATCATAAGGCGAGTACAAAGCTACTGGGTAAAAAAAAAAATTATGAAGGGATTAAGGGCCCATTCTCAAAGTGAAAGGAGGAGTGTTTGCTGTAGGGATTCTACTGGATTGGAGTGTATGGAATATTTTCATTAATCATCTTGGAAGATCGAAGAGGCAGTATAGCTGTAATATCTGCAGACAATACCAACCTGGAAGGGGATTGCAAGCGCCTGGGAGGAAAAATCTGAAAGACTGAAAACAAGATTAAATAAGATTCACGGTTGTCTTGGCAAGCTGAAGAAAAGATCTGGGGAAAAATAGAAGGCAATTCAGTGGGGAGAGGTGCGGAACACTACCCTGAGGAATAATTAATTGCATACATATAAGAAAGAGAGCATTTTTGGCAAAGCAGAAGTTAAACAGACGCCACTGAATCACTAATTGAATGTGAGTGAAGAATCCCATGCTGTGAAAAGTAAACCACATACTAGGGTATATGGCAGACGTGCTGTAAGTTTTATTCCTTCTGCTTTACTCAGCATTCATAAGACCTTGTCCTGTTCCCTCTTTTGGGCAGTGCACTGTAACAGATGGGCCAACTGGAGGGAGTCCAGCAGAGGGAGTGCAGATAATCCACAGATGTAGAAAACATGACCTTTAAGGTGAGATTGAAGGAATTTGTTTTACTTAGCCTAAAGATGAGAAGACTGAGGAGGACATGGTAACAGTGCTATAAAGGATTGCCAACAAAAGGAAAGAAATAATCAGTTCCCTGTGTCCACAGACATGACACAAAATAACAGCTTAAAATGCAGCATGGGTTATTTAGGTAAGACATTAGAGAAAAGCATGTCACTGTAATGATAGAACAAGTCTCTGTCTGGAATGATTTAGATATAGCAGATCCTGACTTTGGGCCAGTGCTGGATAAGACAAAATTCTCAGCCAGAGATATGCTCCTTTCTGGTGAAAGTGTTACTGCAGCAAATGAGGCATGAAGAACCTTGCTGTCCCAAAAGTCACACACTTGAAATGAGGCACAAAATAAAATGTGGGCTAAAAAAGTTGAAAGGCACTGGACCAGTTGATGGCAAGGTTCCCTTCAAAACCCTCTTTCTCTGACTTTAGAGCGTGTCTTTAAATAACTTACTTGGGGGTATCTTAGAAAGTGCTACCTAAAATAAATTCAGGAACACTTATGGTCATAGACTATGCAGACATACTTTGTTTTTTGGCTGCACATTCTCTTTTTCTGAGAGAAAGAGGGGCTGGACTAGAATATTTGTTGCTTCCCTCACCTTTAGGCTGTGTTAATTGGGCTCTTCTATGTATTCTAGAAACTTTAGTTTTCCTAACCAGATTCAAGCCCCAATGACTGGACTCTGAGAATTTTGATATTTTTCTTTTCAGAGTATGATTATAGGTACATTGTTTCTAAGACTTGTAGTTTTCAGAAATCATAGAGTGGCTCTGTTCAAAACCCTTCCACTCTGCACACAACTAAATCCTGCCTGTTTGAGCCCAAGGATGAGAAATATAATCCCCAGAATTTTATAAGAAAGGCTAATTTAGGTTTTCTGCAAGAAAAGTTTAGAGATAATGTCGACTAATATAATATTATTGTTAGGTTATAGCTATTATGATGATACAAAACTTCTGTGCTTAATGCAAATTTTGGTAATTTTCTCAGCTTTTGTTTAAAGAAAATTAATTTAATTAGTCTTCTAAATATATTGATTTCTGTAGGGTTTTGTTGGAGGAGTATATAAACTACAGCAAATACTTTAAGATTGCATATAATTAAGAAACAATAAACTACCTTCTCCTGTTTGCTAAAACATTACTTTATGCTAGGCAGCATAGGTGAGCATAATGACTGATGGATGGTTCTCTCTTATGAAAACAGAACATATTTTAATAGAATAATTCTTTGTAAATATTTTTGCATAAGGGCAGAATGCTACACACACAAGTGGAGTGTAATAAAACTGCTCTTGGAAATGCATGGAAATCCAAAGCTAGTTCTGATAATGAGCAAAAATCTGGCCTAAGAAGAGATCAGGTAGCAGTGACTCATTAGCAAGCCAAATATTTTCTTTAAGTTCATGATTTTTTCTTCTTGTATGTGTCTTTCCATGCCCCGCTCCCTCTCCTGTTCCCCAGACATGGCCTAGGTTATATAAAGTTCATATGAAAAAGAACTTAATCATATATTCATAGAAACCAAACTGAATAGACTTTCTAATGCTTTAAATAAATAGCTGGTAATCTGTTTGTAATCACTCATATTGGTTTAACATGGGCCTGTCACTGTTCAGCTTGTTCCTACATCTGTTTCAGCAATTTAGGGAGAACATCTTCTTGTTGTGTATGTGAAAGTAATTTCCTATAAACAGAATGAGCCTTGAGCTCTTTATTAAGGGACATTCATTTGGAGAAGGAAGGAGAAACGACATAATGGCTATTAGCTTGTTTCATGGTGTATTGATGAGGAGTCTCTCATTTCCAAGGTCTAACTCAGAGAAGCGTTAACACAGCCTAGGATGACTCACTTAGATTTTACTCACTGGATTGCTTGCTTTCTCCCAGTTTAAATCAGATCTTTTCCTCCTGCAGCCTCCAAGAGCAGCATCTATACAATTAAGGGTAGGTTTATCAGCCACTTGTCCTAGGCTATGTTTTACCTTCCCAATGGGTTCTCCAAAATGTGATGTTCCATGTCCTCTCTGAAACCTGTAAGCTGTAACTCCATTATATACTTACTCACTGCTTAGAAAATGAATTTTTGAGAGTATTCCCACTGTGGTGTACACATTACTTTCATTAAACTAGCAGGCTGAATGAACAAGTAGAATGGGCTTGTGCTAATATGGGCAGTATGGAACTAGCTTTAATTGAAAAAGCTGTTACCATCAGAGCAGTTTATATTGCATTTCTGGATGGAAAAAGATCTCTTTTCCCTTTTCTCTTTCTCTACTCCTGTACAGTTGTAAGCATGAAAAAACATCTGTCCAACAGGCAAGTGATTGTTAACTCCACCTTAAAGAACTTCCCTAAAAAATAATGTATTTACATTGGCAAATTCAAAGTCCTAAATCTTTTTTATTCTATACTGTTTTTTGAATGCTGCAAAGTGGTAGCCCAAACTGTAGCCCAAAGAGTCCAGTTTCTGACTGCTTCTGTGTGCTGTATCACTATTGGTACAAACATACTGCATCAGTTGTGAAACAGTAGAATTCATTCTCCCCCAAATTAGATGTTGGTGCAAATCCTGGGGATGCAAACTGAGCAAGGAGAGGTAGCTGCTAACAGCGCTGGCATGAGATCTTCTCCTCTGATCAACCAGACCCAAAGCCTATGGTAGGATACCTGAGTTTTGTTATGTTGGTAAAAAATCTGAGATGCTTTAACACGAACTAAATTTAAGATTAAGTTGCAGTAAGTTATGTAAGAAGAAAAATACTTACAGGCACAATTCTAAATAATATCATCTGCTTTCTTGGAGAGTTCTATTTACTTTACACTCAAGCCATTTCCCATTTTTCTCATGCCAAGGATATAATGCAGACTCCAATAGCTTGATGGCTTTCCCTTAACAACCATCTCAGGACACAGATGATTTTGAGCATCTCTGGAATTTTAGCACACAAGTTAGCTGGATTTGTTACAACATTCAGCAGTAAAATAGCTAACAATGCCCCCATTGAAATGGTGGTAGTTAGGTTTCAGACTTAACATTCTTTTGGAAAGTAAGGGAAAAGCCATATCCTCAGAGCTGTAATTTCAGGTGTTTATCTTTGCAATGTCCCACATTTCACTCTCTCATGTTTTCACAGTCATGGTGATTACTAGTTTCATAATAATACAAAAGTAAGCTGAAACTCTTGTATAGCAATGTATAGCAGAGCATGGCTAATTTTGTGGATGGGGCTTTGCGGAGCGTAACTCAGGCTGGGAACAGATGTGCTTTTCTCAGCCGAGCTCTGCTTATGAGGAGATTACTGTGCATCAGTGCTGACTTGCTCTTATTTTCCAGCAGAACTGATTGTGTGAGTGCTTCTTCACCCATTTCAGTTACACCGAGTCATATTAGCTTAAGTAATGGGAATAGGTCATGGCTAACCCAGTTTATTTTGATCAAAATGGGTTAAGGAATCACAAGAACTGACTTGTGGAAACTGTGACTTTTGTTCAGAGCTAAGGAAGCAGCTAAGGAAGAGAGGCGGAAGGTAGCCAGTGGGCAAACCTGTTCCCAGGGTGTGCATCTGCATACACCTTTTGAAAAATTTCACACGTGGTAATGGGAGAGCATCCTATCTGCCTTTCCTGAATGAGTGACACTCTCTGCAGCATGAGCAAGCAGTGAAGTTGCAGTGAAATGTAGCCCATGCTTGAAGCCTCAGGGCAGATGAAGAACATCCATCTTTCCAGTCACACACGTGTTGTACATGGGCACAGTGCTGAGGAGAAGTAAACCATTTCAAGTTTTGAATGCTTCAGGCCAAATAGCGAGATTACTCTAATTGATAAAATTGGGATATTGAAAAGCTTTAAATGAAAAGACAAGAAAATTTTTTACAAATGAATTGATTAAAAAAAAAATGATTAGTATAGCAAGTAAAACTGTGCTTGAACTATGAACAAAAGGGAGGATTACTCAAGCCAGAAACTACACCGAATATTACAGAGGACCTTCCTAGAGTCAAAGTCCTAATAGCACTGGTAGAGTCAGAGTATCCTCAATAGCTGCCTGTAGTATTAATATACAAGAGAGTTTGGTTATATGCTCTGGATATTTGTTTGGTAAGTGTGGTGCAGTGAAATCAGGTGGTTAGAGAAAGGGTTCACACCATAAATTCTTGAAGTAGGGATGACAGATGAATACTTTATTTAAAGCACTATGCTTCCTGACACTTGAGAAACAGACCAACAACACATGATCTACTTCACAGGCAGTTTTGGATAATAAGACAAAGTAAAGTAATTCCAGACTAGAGATTTTCAATGAGCAGTAAATCTGCTGAAAAATGGTATTTGTGAGAGACTGAAATATTCAGCTAACCAGATAGAATTCGTTGATTGCCTTTGGCTGAAAAGAATGAAGAAAATTAAACCTGGTGAAACGTTTCACCCTGATGTTTTGAAATAGAATATCTCCTTGTGGAAAGGACAAAAACCTTTTTTTCTACATTTTTTAAAGCATTTTGTGACAAGAGCTATGGATTTTTAGTTATAAATACAAAGCTCAAGTTCATCGTATAACCATGGTGCAGCTCAGGTCTGTCTCTATGTGCAAACCCAGTGCGCTTTAGACATGAGTTCCCTGGGTGTCCAGGAACAACTCGTCTAGCTGCATAGATAAGGTAATAGACTGGTCTGAATCAGTGGAGAGACTTGAGACAAGGTGAACTTAACCCCTAGCCTGCTTCACTGCAAAGCATTTGATTAACTGGCACAGAAAGTCTTCAGGTGGGAATTTCAGCCTCTCCTGAAGCTTTTCCCCGGCAGCTCCAACTGTGCCTAGACCAATCCCCATGCTCAAATGTGTTGATTAACATCGAGGGTGGAGAATCTGGCCATCCTTGAGACTTCCCGAGGTGATTCCTGCTACAGAATTGATCAAATTATACATAGATAAGACATTTTTAAATAAGCAGTACAAACTCCTTGCACAGATGCAGAAATGCTCAGGTAAGCCAGTCTTTTGTAGTTAGGAGATGTTTTCTATGTAGTTTAAGGTAGGACCACAGGCTGGGTGGTGTAAAAATTGGGTATAAGAACAGAAGTTTGGGGAGTGTCACTCTGAACACATGAAGATGCCATTGCAAGGACCCTTGAAACAGTCTCCCATCACCATCCAGGCAATGACCAACTATCCCATTTGAGATATTTGGTTCCCTATGTGAGCATTACCCTGTGTAAAGATCCCAATTGTTTAAAATTCTTTTTAAGATTCTGTCTGTGAGTGTCCAACAATTGCTTGTTTATAAATCTATTCAATAAATGAGGGAAAAAAAGGGTTAAAAAAGTTAAATAACAATAGACAAAGTATTTTGGTGTTAGTCAAATGGATTTTCATTTATTTTGTTAATGTCACCCCCTTCCCAATAAACAAAAGAACAATTGCAGAACCCCAAATAAAATGAAATCCCAACCATACAGGATTTTTTAAAATTTGATTCTAGTTCCCCATGTTCTGTTCCTGTTCTGTTTCTGCAGTTTGTACTCCCAATTGATAAATCCCCCCCATGCTTTAGGTCTGTCCATTAAGTATCTGACTTAAATAGAAGCAGCTCTACATGCATAGCTGGATGTGTTATCATTGTAGTTTTTGTGGTTTTATGTCTGTACACTAAAGGGTGAGTAGCTACATCCACATTGCTCTTTTAGAAGGTCAAGGGGAAGGTCAAGGGCTTCTTCCAGGAAGCCATCTACTCACAAGCCAGGTATTCATAAACATCACATTCTTCTAGCCCTTGTGCCTCACTGTAACGCATCCTAATCATGGTAATTGCAGCACTTGATAAAATATCCTACCAAATGTGACCCGTTCCACTGTGAGTTTGTTCTGCTCATCTAGCATATTATATTTAATAAAGTTGTATAATATAACCAGCTATTGATTATATTATACTTGGCTATATTGAGCACTGGAGAGTAAGAATCCATTCTGTGAGAAGCAGCAGAGGAAATGTGAGAAAGGAGCAGCTGAGGTTCATAGGTACCTTCCAAAAACTGGACAGGCTCAATCTAACTGCTCTGGGGTCCAGCATCTTGACTTCCCAATGGTACAAACACCAGTCAAGGTGAGTGCTTGGGTTGTGCTGACTACTGCTTTGTACTCACTACAAAGACAAATCTATCTTCTCCTGCAGGACCTCTCTCACGAGCCCATGTTGCCAGCATCATCTGTTTAGGGAGACAGAGAACAGACAATAGGATACTGAGCAAACGGGAGCTTTAGTCTGACCTAGTTAAGTTAGTCCTAGGAGTTCAGGAATTATTAGGAGAAAAAGCGTTATTAAATACAGCAAACCCTTTCAAAGTCCCACAGAGTCAGCCAACAGATAAAAGCCATATAGCCTTTTCAGCTCATGGCAATATGGAAAGACCTCAGGTACTTCTATATACAAGATTCTGGTGTTTGGCCCAGCTTAGATT
The DNA here is from genome assembly GCF_965183815.1 of Platalea leucorodia. NCBI lineage: Eukaryota > Metazoa > Chordata > Aves > Pelecaniformes > Threskiornithidae > Platalea > Platalea leucorodia. The sequence continues at coordinate 119,401,532 of NC_138825.1, read as the reverse complement.
GCTTAAAAGTCATGTAAGCATGGGAAGAGAAGACATGAGTAAGATAGGAAATATAAAAAGAAGCCTCTTCAGCCTTTAAAATAAGCCTCCAAACTAACAATGTCTGGAGGCAGCAAAAGAACCCCGACTTTGAGGCCATAATTCACTCTGCCTTACCCAGTCCAGAATCCCATCCAGACTGAAGGGACTTGTCTTGAAGGAGCTGCTGAGTTCATCTCCTGCAGGACAATGTAGTTACATGCGACCGTCTTCCCCCTCTACCTCACCCCATGAAGAAGATAAGGGAAAGGCAAGCTTTTGCCCTAAATAACACAGGCCAAAATCAAAGTCAGTTTTTATTTGATTGTTACTCAGAATGTTGCTGAGAAGAAAGTGAGAAAACAGCTCATGGTTTACACTGAGTAATTAAAGGTGCTGTCCCACTATTATCGGCACACAGTATTCCTCATGCTCTGTGTCATACTATGAGCAAGAATTGCTGTCTTGTTTGCACTTCCTACCCCAGACCTAGCTGTATATTTGTGACTGTAGTTATCTGTGCATAGTTTTCTATTTACATTTATGCCCATTAAAGCCAATGAAAAGCTTGAACAATACTGAGCGTAGACTATAATCAGCATGTAAAGTTTGTCGTGTGTCCTGGGATCTTTGGATGAAAGGCTCTCTATGTGCCTCATTGTTATTAGTTTTTCCTGCATCATTTGTCAAGATAAATACATGGCTGTTGTTTAGCACAATGTACTAGAAACTTCTGACTTGCAAATTAATCTGAAACATAGAACCATATAAAAACATTTTATGCATCTAGCATTGATGATTTAATTTCTGCTCTTGAGAAACAGTCAAAAAGGAAAGTTACCAATACATATACACAAGTTAAAGGAACACATGTAATGAATTAAAAATCATTGCCTTCAGTTAGAAACCAGTTGTCACTATGGAGCAGTGACTATGATGGGGAATTAAACTAGTGTAACACGGACAACACAAAAAGCTCCTATTATACTGATAAAAATAAAAGCACAGGACCTTTCAGAATGCAAAGGCAGATTCAGCCATAAAAAATATTGTAGAAATCTAATTCTAGTACTTTTCATGGAGCTGAGCATGTAATGTCTGCTAACACGTAAAGATACCCTTGAGGAGGAAAAACAGGAGGAGGTGCTTTATGTTTATGCATTGGGTTGTCTCTGTGGAAGAAAACTGAAGAAGTTATGAGGTTGAGTAAACTTAAGTTGTGGTTGGGAATTATGCACCCATCAGAAATGAAGGCTGATGATTCAGGGTCCTTCTGCTAACAGAGATGATATTTTAAATAATTTGTATATATTCCACTGTACTTGGAAGTGTCACATAGTAATATGTTGCTGTCCTGGTTTTGGCCAGGATAGAGTTAATTTTCTTCCTAGTAGCTGGTATAGTGCTGTGTTTTGGATTTAGTGAGAGTAATGTTGATAGCACACTGATGTTTTAGTTGTTGCTAAGTAGTGCTTACACTAGTCATGGACTTTTCCGCTTCCCATGCTCTGCCTGGTGCACAAGAAGCTGGGAGGGGGCACAGCCAGGACAGCTGACCCCAACTGGCCAAAGGGCTATGCCATACCACATGACGTCATGCCCAGTATATAAGCTGCGGGGAGCTGGCCGAGCAGGGCAGTGGTTGCTGCTCAGAGACTGGCTGGACATCGGTCAGCGGGTGGTGAGTGGTTGCATCACTTGTTTTTCCTGGGTTTTGTTCTTCTCTCTCTTTTTTCTTGTTTTCCTTTTCACTATTATTATTAATTATTATTAATAATTATTAATTATTGTTATTTTAAAAATTTTATTATATTCTATTTTAATTATTAAACGGTTATTATCTCAACCCACAAGTTTTCGTACTTTTGCCCTTCCGATTCTCTCTCCTATCCCACCAGGAGGGTGAGCGAGTGGCTGTGTGGTGCTTAGTTGCTGGCTGGGGTTAAACCACAACAGTTACACTCTGTCACGTCGTGTTATGCCATTTTCAGGAAGTCCACATGAGATAACGTGGAAGGAAATCTGAAACACATTCTTGTGAGGGATGGGACTTTAAGCTCTGTGAAATGAAGTGGTTTTGCTTTCTGTGAATTTGTCAACTGTTTGCTGTATCCTTCGCTTTGTCTCCCTGCGAACAAAGTCTGAATAAGCTGGGAAATAACTCTTCTTCCCTCAAGTGCTGCCCCTCTCGACCACCACAGAGCTTCTCCACCCTTTTGCTAGCCTTTGTTCCTGACCATAGAAGGTGGGCAGCTTGGGCAGCTCCAGTCCACTGCAAGCTGATCCTGGAGCCTAAGGAGTGCTAGGGGAAAAAAACCCCAAACATTACTGCCAGTCACTACGACCAGGTGGCTGGTGTCTTCATGGCCTGCTTTCTGCATTGGATGAGGAATATCTGCTGTCCTTGTGCAGAGGTATTTGTTCTTCCTTTTTGGGCTGAATATAGATCCTAAAATGAAGCAGAACCAATTCCCCAGGGAAATGCTCAGAGCTACGCCCAGGAAGTACTGGTTGAAGAGCTGCCCGTTTGTGCTTGCTTAGCGTTTTCTGGTCAAGTTATTTGGGGAAAATTCACAGAACATCTGAGTCTTTGCTGGGCTGTGTAAGTCCAGGAACACTTATCTTCAGTCCTCATGGCCGAACACTGGAATTAGCACACCAGGCCCACACAAATACTGTGGACCTGACCTTAGGGTTCACTGTTTAATTTCTACTGTTCCTTCCTTCCTTCCCTCCCTCTGTCTCTCCCTCTCAGTGGTTTAATTTTTCATAAATGTTCTGACTGCTGGGGTCAGTAGATATAGTCTCATAATTATGCAGACTCTTTCAAGAAAAAATATTGTCCCTTACCTCTAAGTAATGCCCTTGAGCAGCCAGATTTGTCAATACACATCATTAGAACTTGGTGGGGTTGAAAGTTTGGAAAATGGTGAGAAGATCTTTGGTGTGTGTGTTTCTAAGGAGGATTTTGCCTGCGAATTTGAACAAGTAAGAGAACGTGAAAGATAGAGAAAAGACACATGTGCTGTTGGTAAGCATCCTTCCAAGCATGCTCACAGGCAAACCTGCCAAGCCCCATTCCCTAAGAAAGACAGAGGCTCACTAGTTAACCTCATTGAGATACTCCAGATCTAAGCACCTGTCTCATTGATTCCCATACTCCGGTAACCTCAATGTTAGCAGGATGTAATTCTTGTTATCTGGGTTATTATAAATCCATGGAACGAGCAGTAAATTTTGCAAGGGACTGCTCTGAATTAACTTTAATTATTTGAAACCAAAGTGTCTGTTTTATCCTAGCTGTCTAGGCCACTGCCTAGTCAATAAGGAGAATCTCCTCTGTAAGATGACTCATCTTGTCTTAAACCAAAGGTGCCTCAAACCAGGAAAGATAATCCTCAAGGTGCAAGTCTATCTTCAGCAAGCATACAAGCAACTTGAATAACTCATTTTAAGCAGATCCCTTATTTTTAGATTATTAAAATTAAGATATATTTCACACAGCAGTAGCTTCCCATAACTGTCCATTCAAACTTCATTTTTGACATGGAGGGAGTACCAGACGATGAGAAGGGTGTTTATTCCTCCATTCTTTATTTTTCCATGGAGTGCTAATGAGGTAGGGGTAATATGAACCAATGGCAGTGGTAGCATTTGAATATAGTGGTTGCTGGAATGAAATAAGCAAACTCACTTTTCATAGTCAGCCAAAGATACATCAGCTGGTAGGAATAGAAACAATTTATATTCCTTAGATAAAAAATATTCTGTTAAAAACACTTCTGAAAGATATTTATATGAAACTTCTCACTGACAGAATTCTAGTCAAAAGTCTATTCATCTTTTCCTAAGAGAGTTATCTAAGATAGGGCAGATGAATCACCTTCTGGAGGTGCCTGTCTCTGAAGACTTCTATTCAGACATTCTTCTTTGTCTGTGTTGGGTGAGGTAAAGCTCTGGCAACTGCTGCTTTTAACCCCAGTAATGAAAGTGGCTGGTGACAAACTGGAAAGAAGAGAGTGAAAAAGATGCTTTGTTGCAGGGATATGAAAATGCCAGAATAAACCTAGAAATAATTAAAAAAATAAATGTTACCACCTGGGAAAACATTCAAGAAGAGGTCATAGGTTTTCAGCTTCCTGAAGAGATAAAGCTCACTGTTCTGGGAAATCTAACATTAGTAAGAGACTTAAATGCCAAAAGGAAGGTGTCCTTGAAGAACTCCAGAAAAAAAAAAATTCTAGAAATGGAACAGTTCAGATCTGATTGTCATTTACACTAAAAATATTTTTATCACAGTTACAGTGTGAACTAGCCTTTCAGTAGGTGTAATACCACCTAGTTCCCGCTAATTACCAAAATGGTGTCAATTAGGTTTTTTGAGACTGGGCTTTCCTACTTCCCAAATAAAAGGCTTGCTTGAAACTACGAATAAGTAGCTATGAAGAGAATATCAAGACCCACAAGAGCTCAAATACATTCAGTAAATTACAGTTGTCTTTTGTTATTACATGCAAAGAAAGCATTTATCAAACTACAATGCAGTATATCCTGTTCAACCAAAGCTGTCATCATGTAAGTGTTCCACATACAGAAACGAATGATTGCAGGTTCCAAATATTTTCATAATTATCTTTAAATAATATAACATTCAACAATATCCAGGATAATGTTTCAGTTCTGTGAATTTCTAGCCCATGCAGCCTTAGAGACCATAAAGAAATAATGGGACTTAGGATAAGAAATGAACACAGTTCAGCAGTGATTTATTGCCTCCTATTTTTAACCTGATTTCCTAAGAAACTGATGCTTATGTGATCATGCTGTGTATGTGTGTAGGTATTAAATTGGGCTTACTGTCCAATTTCAACTGCATTTGTGTGGAAAGAAATCTCAAAGATAGTAAGGGTGAGAGTAATCTCATGTAACTTTGGATGGCTGAAAATGTGAATATGTCCATTTGAACTCAACACTCCAGGCTCCCTTCATAGGCAGTGGAGGGAAATGGTCACTGTATGTTGTGATTTATGTAATCTGTTTTAGACATTTATTGTAGGATGAGACAAATCTTGCTGTAGAAATGTCTATTTCTCTCCATTGGCCATATAGAGAAATGAGCTAGATGACGAGCCCAAGTGTGGATGTCTAGACCTTAACTTCCTGAAAATTCTACGTGAATAAGAAGGTGGTGTCCCTTCTAGGACGAGGGCTGTAATATGGCCTCAGCTCTTGCCAGGCAAGAATGCAGACAGGTGGGAACGATTATGGATACCCCATTTTCAGAAAAGCTTCATTCAGACTTCATAGCTTGTTAGAAATTAAAGAATCCATATAGGGGTGATGCATTGACTGAAAAGTCAACTTATGCACACTGTCAGTGATTATGTATGGCAGGGGTGGTCTAAATGTGGCAAATTACAAACACTGAGGTTTTCCCTATGGGTATTTTAATGTCTGTTTTCTGTGAGTATTATCCGATGTATAATGAGAGCTGAGCTCATAATATACCCCTTTACTTAGTGGCATGTCGTGGTTTAAGAGCAAATGCCAGTGTGGAGACTAAATGTATTCAGATACTTCAGTCACAGAGACATGCAATTTTAATGATTACACGACTTCCCTATAATGTGGGAGAGGTGGCATGGTCCAGGAGAAATGTCAGAGGAGTTGGTGTAGTGGTTCCAGCTGTGCTATGCATCATCCTGGGGCAGGGTTGCAGGTCCTTTGGGGTCTCTTCAGTTCCCTGCCTCCTCTTTGAGTTGGAGAAGTGGTTCTGAATCCCCACCCCAGGGTCATGGGGCCACTCAGAGCCTCTCTGGTTCCCGGGGTCCCCCTCCAATACTCTTTATGTGGATGAAGAATACCTCTCCGTTGACTGGTCTGTTCAAATTCCACTGATGTTTTCTGATTTGCTATCAGCAAATGGCTGATTTCGCTGCTGTTGTGCTCACAACCTGCTTGTTCTGAACATGGTTGCACTTCTTGACTATGAATAGGTTGCTTGCATGGTTTGGCTATCATCTCTTTCCTTGAGTGCACAAAAGCTGTTCAAGGTTCATTCTGTTCTATGGGACAAGAGGTTGGTGATATTTCAATCTACTTCTACTCAACAAAAGTTTGGTTAAAATTTGTCTACTCCTACTAAAACAAAAATTTGTTTAAAGTGTTGTCCTAAGAGCTATGCTAACTGCTACGTGATGTCATACTGAGTTTTTCTCCCTCTTCTGTACTCACCTGATCACCTTGCTGTCTTGCAGCCCTGCTTGCTTCTTGTTCTCAGCCCTTGAGTACCAGGCTTCATTACCCTTAGTGGTCAGCGAATCATTTGCTTAAGTAGGCCGGTTTCAGAAGTAAAATCTAACAATTTTTTAGTAGGTGATTGAAGGGAAGAGAAACTGAGCTTTCCCCTTTATAAACATTTCTTGCAGACATTTATACAAAAACGCTGGCATAGTGGCTCTACAGGAAGATACAGAGGTAGTCTTGGTAATGCTTTTAAATGGTCTTCAATCATACCTGAAATATTTTTTCTCAAAGGCACTTGACTAAACCTCATGACATTTTGACTCAAAAGCTTACGTTATGTGGTAGCATAAGGGTGCATAGGAGCTCAGTTAAACTCTGTTTCACTGAAATCTAACAATGCAGTAGCTCTTAGGAAGATGTTAATGAGAGGAGTTGTTTTCATTGGAATTGCCCCAAAATACAACTTTTCCCTAAAAGGCTATTTAACATTATTTATTGATTATCTAGGCCATGATATAAAATGTGTGATAGATGATTGGTAGAATAACAAAATAACAGAGAAGAATCCTTAGGCATTTCTAAGGCAAAACTAGATGACTTTCTGAAAAAAATGTTTTGCTCTAGCTGTTTAAAGAAGTTCTTTGGCCTCAGTGAGTGACGGCTGGGAGAAGGATTTGCATTCCCTGATCATGGTTTCTTTGTAGGTCTGTGTAGAACTGTATTAAGCCAATGATTACAATCAAAGCTAATGGCTTTTGGACTTTACATGATTATCTATAAGAGTCAAGGAGGAATTTTTTCCCTGCTGCCAAGTTTTTAGTTTTTTTCTTTTCTTTTTTTCCCCCCTCAGAAGTAACAGAAATAAGCAGCAGCTGGATATTGGATAGGTCACTGATTTGGTGGAGAGAATTCTCACAGGTGTCTGAGTGGTTTATTTTCTCACACACTTAGAGTCATATTTGTTTTGAGATATGTAGTTGAGAAGGAATTTTATCCTAGTTTATTCTGAAAGGGCCTTTTTTCTTCTCACTTTCTTCAGCTGCAGATATATCTCTTCAGCTGACACATAATCAGTTCTCTTCTTTCATGTGGACTTTGGACACCTTGATCTCTATACTGTCATACCTCTCGGGCTTCTGAGGACTGAAACATTCATTACAATTAAACATGTACGCTACTGAGATGAAATATAATTTTCTCTGATAGACCTGAAGTCAGATTAGGTGACCTAATGGTTCCCTTTCGCTTTGTTTTCTGTGAAACCATAGACTATTCAGAATGTCTGCATATTGGGAGCGGATAAATTTCATCAATGCTCAAATTTAGTGGGGAACAATGGTTAATCAGATCTACTGATCTGCAGGAAAGCAATCCAAATACTTCAAAATCTTGCTATTAAACCAGACAGGCACTGAATTATACCAAATGTTGTAAATGAGGAAATTTCTTTTGACTTCAGTGAATTTTAGACCAGCTCCCACATGTTAAAACTATACAGTGCTATTGCATTATCACAATCTTTCAAATAGGTAAAGTTGTTTAATGATGCCATTTTTGTTCTACATTGCAATTTCTGCTAGCCAACTAGTCTGGAAGAGAAAAGCAATTAGAAAATCTTCTTACTTGATGTCACGTCAAGGTCTTGTTTATTTCTACTGCAATTTGCTATTTCTAAGTTAGTTAGGAGAGTCAGAAATCCAACAATAATGTGTTCCCAATAGTGTAGTGGGTTCTTGCATCTGGTGTTCCATTTCATTCAAGATAGATACACTAAATTCTTCAGTCACTCAATTTTTTTTTTTTTTTTTTAAATAAAAAAGGTTTTAACTACACATATTCAAAACATTACTGGAGTAATTTTCCAAATGAATAAATTGTCTTTTCTTCCTCATTGAACCTCAAATCTGAATTTATCTGTTTGTGCAGTTTCCTGCTCTTTGTTTCAGTGACCCTCTTTCACCTATCGTACTCACCATAATTATTTGACTTATCTGCCAGTGAGAACTCATCTTCTTTTGCTCAACCATAATTACTTCATTGAGCATTAAAGTGAAAAGGCCACTTTCCTCTTGTTGTTCATCTTTTCCAGATGTCAAGTTATTTACAAAGCCTTTGAATTAGTAATGTTATGATGAGAATTTTTGTAAATTATATGTGAGAGAATTAGGCCCATTATAATCTTGAATTCTCATTTATCCTGAAACATTTTTTCCCTTCTCCGTTTCCTAAGCATTGCAGTAGCGGTTTATTACCGTTTCAAAGTGTTCTGCCTATGACATTCTGCTTAATGATAGCAGGAGATGTGACCCAACCAATGGTACATTTTTCTGACAAGCTACTAGAATTTCAAGTGTTTTGATCTCTTTCTTTTTTAAAGGCATGAAACTAAAATAATGTGAATGTGGCTGTAAATTCTATCACTCTTAACAGGACTTAAATCTTTGATTCCTTCCAATAATAAACAAAAATGGTTTTTGTGAAGATACTCCTCCGAGAAGTGTCTGAAATTTTCTCAGTTGAATCAGTTTTACAAATTTACCTTTACTCAGTGAAATAAAGGCCTGAATTTTGGTCTCATATCTGTTAATTTTGGATGCTCATTGCTGTCAGTCACAAAGCTAGAAAGCTATTGAAAATTCAGATTTAGGTGGTTTTAGACACTGTTATTTTAGACACTAGATCTATCCCACTTAATTTTAAGCATGTACTAGACATGCCTGTCTTATCTCCCTGACTGCTGAGGAAGAGTAGCTGACACCTCAGGTGTGAATCACAGTTCAGGTGAGCCAAACTGAGTCTCTTTACCTTAAAGGGAGCCTACAGCAAAAAGGATCCCACCTCCCCAGCTCTGCTGTATGCCTTCATTTAGGTGGGATGAGTTTGGGCCTATGTGTACAACATCACAAAAGTCCTTACCTAGTGGCTCTCATGCCTCTATAATTGACTGATTACGAGATTGCTTTCTTTAAAGATTCCCTTTTGCCCTTCTTCCCCCAGATACTTCTTTGTGTTGGACATGACCAAATAGCTATAGGACTTGACAGAGTGACAATGTGAAACCAGTTCCTCCAGCTTCCTTCTTCCCAGCTGGTTATCTTTTACACTGTTTTCCCTGCCTGAGAAGACACAGATTTATAACTGAGTGAATTTATTTCTTATTTACTGTTTATCTGGGATTATGAGAAACATCGTAGGAATTTTCCTTTGAAAACTTAATCCACTTATATGAATAGTCATGTGCAGAGCACTGAAGAAGACAAAAATATACCAGTTTCATTTAAAAAAAAATATTTTTATTTAGCTTATTTATATATACTTCAGCTAGAACCAGCTATATCAAAATTATATTGTTTTCCAGTAATTTCAATTACTGTCCCAGAGCCACAAGAGGTTTTTAATAGAACCTTTACACATAAATTGAGCCTTAAATTCTGGATCTTAGAATGTTAAAAGAAACCTCATATACTGTAAGCATTAGGTACACTCACAGAATTTTGTGAAATCAAACGTGGTAATGTGCTTGTGCATAAGATACAACATATCTGCTCTTGGCATTTCTTTGATGACTTTCAAAGTACTCACTACCACAAGACTTTATAACCTGGCAGTGGGTGACTCCCAGATAAAACTCTGGAAAAATCAGTACATTAATTGTAATGATTAACATGAGTGCCATTGTTTTCTTTTAAAATAGAACCATAGAAGCACAGAATGCTTTTGACAAAAACACAAGGAGCAACTTTAAATAATTGTGGCCAAAGATCTTGGTAGTCCAGAAGCAGTGCAATAGCTTACAGAACGTTGGAAGTATCCTGCAGCATTTTCTGTTTCCATTCTTCATTTCTACAGGAGTGGGGGTGCACAGTCCCTTAACAATGCACAGTCCCTTATGAAAGGGACACTTACTTTCTATAATGATACTATAGTGTTTATTTGTTACATTCTGTAATGAACTGCATTTAGCAATTTTAGTCAACAGTATAGTACCAGTTAGAATAAGCAAAGAGAATAATTTTGAAAGCTCTAAATAAATCTCTAAAGAAAAGAGTCTGAACATTAAGGATGAAACCTATTCAATGGAGAGCTTTACCAAACTGCACTGGAATTAACATTTCTCTAGGGTCTGAGTTCTCATACTGCATCTCATGATGGAAGGTCAGACTAAAAGAGTACCCTAACAACATGCATTACATGAATTATAATGCAGCACTTGCCCCATTGCGGTCTGATCTTCAGAGGAATGTGCTAAGCCATTGCCACTTTTTAAAATTTTCACAATTTTTTTTCCATCTGTCCCCCTGCTGTTATTTCACTGCGGTATCCACTCTGCGATGTTCCTTGGAGCAATGTTCCTCTAACTTTCCAGTGTTCCATCACAGTCACCAGCACGCATTAGGATGTGTCGAACCAGCAAAAAAACATGAGGCAGCACAGATGCTGAATTTTCCTGATACGCCTGGAATGTTACACAGCAATGAGAGACTTGGAAAGTTGCTTCCATAAATCAGTTTTTGTAACTAAAGCACATGGCTTTGGTTGGTTTTTTTTTTTTTTTTTTTTTTTTTGAGCTTGATTCTTTACTTAGCAGATAGCTGTGCTATGCAATCACTTGTTCCAAGGAAATCAATTAGTGCAATCAGCTTGGATTTTCTTTGTTCCGAAGATGGATGTTTTTCTGAGACTGAGAAATTAAATATATGGAAAGGGTGCCCTGTTTTATATGAGAGCTATGGTGAATCAAATAATGGAATGTCTTTTCATTGCAATTTAAACTTAAAATTTCTGTAACTTAAAATCAAACAAAATGTAACTATAATTTTTATATCTTTTTTACCAAAAAGTATCCAACAATGGTGATTTGGAAAAGTGACTGATACAATAGATATATGTTTTATTGCAAAAGTCCATAGTATTTTCAAGTTTGTAAAGAAAGATTATATAATTTTTCCTGATTGAGACAATAGGGTCTCCTAAAAATGTCCTTACAGTTGCATAAATGCAGGAGAGGGTCACATTGCCACACTGAACAGAATATAAAGTTCCAGACTGGCATTTTTTCCTACTCGACTACTTAATAATACACCTCAAATATAGAGTTTGAAAATCCAGTCCTAAACTCTTAAAAAAATTATTAGGATATATTGCTCTATTTCAATGGCTAACTTTTTGTGCTAAATTAACATAATTTAATCTTGGAAGCACTGTAGTCAAGTGAAAAGATTTAACCTCTGCATAGTACTGATTTCATACCTTGTAACAAAAGTTTAAGAGGAAATAGTGAGCTTTTATGCCAGAAATAGAAAATTGGCAGGTCCGTGGTATTGACTTGGAATTGGCACTTAAGATTTTTAATCTACAGCTCACGTCTTGTTTAATTTATACATTAGCACAATGTTTGAGTGCCTTGCCACCACCAAGGGTCGGTAACATTATACCTATATTGAGAAATGGAAAAAAAGAACATTCTCACACTTGCAGACTGATTGCTTTCATTAGGTTTAATTAATTTCCTTAACACTTATAAAGAGAATTGTAGCTGGTTAACTGGTTGGGTGGCTTACACCAATAGTGAAAGAGGATTGTAAACAGAGAAGGTGCAGCAGCTGCTTAAAATGGAAATATTTAATTCTCTGCAATAATAAAATAAGGCTCAACATGTTATCAATTTTTTGGAAAAAAACAGAGTATCCTCTTCTGGAATACTTGTGCCATCTGCTTGGGAGTCTCTGTGATGCTTTTAGGCTGTATTCTGAAGAAGAGACTGAACAGATCAAGTGGTCAGATGTTTGCAGAGGGACTTATGGTACAAAAATAATTTATACCTTTTGAATATACAAGCTTTTATGACATATATCCATGTCTGTTTATGGTATGTTAGTAATGGGACATTTCCATATTCTCTTGAAATACCTGAGGCTGAAGCCCATATTATACGTATGGAGTATGAGTATGATGAATATGTATATGAACATACATACACAGATGTAGTCAAAAGGAGAGACAGTATTGCAACTAATAAAATTCCTCTAAAGGTTCAAATCTTATAATGTACAAATCAAAATTACTCTTCTCTATATTTATTTAAATATTTCAAGAGAGTGAAGACTTCTCTTCCCCATTTTCCCAATGGCAACAGAGTGAAAATAATTTTGAGCAGTCAATGAGAAGAGCTAGCTTTCCCAGACATTTGAGATGCTTTTCTTATGTCTTGTTGGCTGAATCTGGGCTACAAAATATAATGGGGCATTAAGACGTGAGAACTGCCAGTCAGCATGTCCTTACCAGAGCTTGCCTTGACTGCAACGGAACACTGGGTGCAAAGTTTTATTTTAAATCAGGTTACCTAGACTGGTGCTGAAACTTTTGAAGACATAAGCTATTACCCTCATCTAGACATGGCCTCAGCCGCAGCTATTAATTCTATTCAAGTCAGAAGTGACTTAAGCTTGTTACGATCTGATATTTTCTGAAATGTTTGAAATTAGCCTGATGATTAGCAGAAAGGCCTCATAACAGAAAAAAAATGTAGTTGCAGCTGGTCTGGAGAACATATTATGCCTCCATCCTTGTAAATTGTTCCTTTATGTCAATATTACAGGATTTTGGTGGAGACTTGTGTGGAATCTTTCACTGCTCCTGCCTATGATTTACTTTTTTTTACATGCATGGAAATAATGTTGTTCAAGGGCAGGCAATTTGGCATGATTTTATAAACAAGCATTATAAAACAGAAAAGGGTAGGTCATTTTATACCAAATTTAGCTGCTCGTTTACGGAGATAAAAAAAATTAAATAAGTGCTATATCCATTAAAATCCTACTCTGTTGTCTCAATGTTTGGGGAAAAAAAAGTACAAGAGAGCCATTGACTTTGCTGTTTCCTTTGGGAGAAGCACAGATGTGGAAGAACAATTTTTAACACCTAACTGAGGCAGCTTATGAACTGTGTCTAAGTTCGTTCAAAGCCCTCCAAAATATGGAGTACATTTCCATCCAATTCACATAATAACTCAGGCTCTGATTCAACATAGCTTTCAAAAATGCAAGTAGTTTCTCATCTGTTTAAAATTATAGTTGTGCTATGCACTGTATTTCTCTGGAGTCTTATTTCAGATTTTACTTTTCTCGTAATTCATATATATGTATTTATATAAACTACCAGCTTTATTTCAGCATGCTACAATTTTCTGTGTGGAAGTTTTGTTTTTGAAAGATGTGATGGCAAAAGGCAATGACAGCGTAAGATTTTTCTCACCTTGCTCTACCAGCCAGATTTGTCCGTGTCTTGGAAGGGCTGCCACTCATTGCAAGAGACTAATGTGGTCTATTACGGTCTCCCAGATTGTTGAATTTTGCCCTGTTTACTGAGGTTGTGGATAATGTTAACAAACAATGCCATTTTTTTCATTGTGATTTTGAGAGCTGCATGTTTCCACTAGGAACAGAACACTAAAATGCAACAGTGTCAAAAAAGCCAACTTGGTGCCTGTTCCTGTGTGTGGGCTTAGCTTCAGAGTCTCTGGTGGTCTCAAAGATGCTAAATATATGGACAATTTTTTTTAGCTTACTTTTTACTCTGCTGTAGAAATTGTGAGTGATATAAATTATTATGGAGAAAGACTGTAAATTTGAAAAATTCCCAAGCTGTTGATACAATTCCCCCACCCACCCTCAAACAGCGTTGACTGCAATAAAATATAACAAAACCTAATTCTGCATAAAAAAAGAATCTCTGCAAATCTTATAATAAAACAAAGGTAGTCAGCCCCAGCTGTTGCCAGGTGCAGGCTGGGCAATCATTACCTTGTTTTAGGGCTGTGCCCTTCCCAGAAGTCCGAGAGCCAAGAATAATGTAAAGGACACAGTCAAACTCATGGCCATCATCATGATTTCAATACTAACACAGACAAGGAATTCAGATTTCAAACTCTTCTGTCCATAAACCAAACTATCAGCACTTCATCCAAGAAAACACCAAGAAGCTGGTAGACCATTGCAGTCTACATTTCCTGCAGACAGGCTTGGGGAAGGATGTTTCAGAGGGCTGACACTATGGAAATCATCAGAGGCCCACTGGAATGTGTGTGGAGGCAAAACCCTCTGACTTTCACACAAACCCAAACAATCAGTCAGCACTGAACTATTTTTGTGGAAATAGAATATTATCTGTTTACAAATTTGAGATGGGAAGGGACAGCTGTCATGCTGATGACATCATTCTCCTTGACATTGGAGGATGGAAAGGAAAAACGGAGAGTCACATGTAAAGTATGTCAACAGTGATGACAGCACTGTGCAAAAGAATGTAGGGATGTTGGGCAAAATGATCTACATAATGACTAAGAAAAACAATGTCAAGTACACACTAAAATGAAGGGGTAGCCACAGGATAGTAGTTTAGAAGTTAGTCTGCAAAATATTCTCTGTCATACTTTGTGCACTAAATACAGAAACAAAACATCAGGAATCATTTGGTTACTGGGAGATTTTATGGAATAAGAAAATTATTTATGATTTCCAAGATTTTCAAAAAGCCAAAAGTCAGACTTCTTCTGCTTCTGTAAATTTTGAGAACCTCATCAAGCCTTTTTTAGATGACTTCCTAATTCCTCAACATTAAGTTAATTTCTTAGTGGTGGTTTTTTTGTCGTTGTTGTTGTTGTGATTTTCTTGGTTTGGTTTTGAAAGTCTGTTGAAGAAAAAAAAAAATCTTAGGACTGAAGAAAGGGAGACATTTTCATGGGCACAAAGGGATTATGGAAACTTATTGCCTCTTAATAGTAAGAGGTAAAAGATTTAGACAAAGTACTGGGATGGTCTACTACACTAAAAATGAAATGGGATTTTATGTGTCATCCTTATCCAAAGCTAAAACATTCTGAAGATCATGAGCAGGGTGGAATGTAGGAAAGATTAATATTTCTTGCAGTTCAATTACAAGAACCTTAACAATGTTCTAATTACTGAGGAAATTCTCTGAATAGCAAAGAACTCTTGGATAACATGTCATTTTATAGTTGTATTTCAATGTCCAATTCCCAAAGACAAGACTGGTGCAAGAGATGATTCAAAGAAAACTGCATTTCTATTGAATAAGAAATGAAAGAAAGATAGGGATAAGAGAAAACTTGGAGAAGATTGCTTTTGCTGAATGAATTTTGACTTTGTCACTAAACTTATGTGAGTGGCAGACCTTTAGAGATAAAACAGTATATGAAGGTACCATCTGCAGGAACCGGGAGGTTGGCGGATGTCTCTTGTTGAGCTACAGGCATCAAAAGTGAGGCTGACAGCCCTAGATACGGAATTTTAAGGAATATTTCCCTCCTGCAGGCACAGACAAATGGTCTCTTGCAAATGCTGTATTGCAGGAAGGCACCTCAGAATTTCAGGCAAATCCCTGAGTTTCTGTCTTTTCTCCCTTCTCAAATCTTCCTATTAGCCTTTGGTTAACTCTCTTGGTAGCTCACACGCTACTGTTTTTTAAGCCTCGAATTGGCTGCGATTTCTTGTGCTATTATCACGCTATTAGAGAAGCAGTCAGAAAGATACTGTAACAGTTTTGTCTTTCATCTTCAGTTTGTGGCCACTCTAAAGCACAAACAAGAATTTCTGTCTTTTTAACAACCATTTCAAGAAATAAACACTGTGACCATTACATACAAAACCCTGAATAAAGGGTACCCATTTTTAGACACTTTCAAAGATAGATTACTGAAGACTTTCTTGCTAAACACACATAAATATTGTAAACAGCCTACAATATTATTTTAAAATAGAAGGTAGTAATTACTTATGCCCACACTAATCTGTAAAGTCTACCAGGACTCTTCTGTCAAACACTTAATGAGAATTTCCTCAGCTGGAGTACTTCCAGGTTGCAGATCATACAGTTTCTTACAAAGGCCCTAGCCTTATCCAGTCATCACCCCATCTCACAAGCTCTGTAAAACTGCTGGTAAAGCTCCTTTGTCAGCTTGCCATTGACCTTTCTGTACTATTCATAACACTGATCCACTGTGCAGCTCTGCACTGAGGTTCTCACCCACCAATTCTTCTTGTTCTCTTAAGCCTGTTAACAACATGGCACCAGGTGATAAGATCTCATCTCAGGGCTATGATGGATGGCTCCAGACACAACTATGCTGAACTGCTTTTAATACACGGACAGTTGTACTGTTGGTACTGTTGCTGCCCCAGCTTAGCTCACCATATAGACGCTGTCTTCTGGAAGTTAATTATGTCAAGCTCTTATCAAGCCACAGCACAGGAGATATGCTGACAAGCCATAGTAGTGTCACAAGTTGCTGATGACAAGTCACTGTAACTAATAGCATGATATGTAAATATACTGGCTGGTATATCTCTGCTATTGCCACATGAGACATCCAGGACAGTACCAGGACATTCAAGAGGGAAGACGATTACTATAATCAGAAAAGGAATGATTCCTTCCTTCTTTGGTAATGATTCATATCATACCAATATTGTGATCATGTTATCTCCATGCTTCACAGTTCTGATATCTGTCTGACTCCTAAGACAGGCTTCCCCTCTGTTCCTTCCACGTGTAATTGTTGGGGTTGGCATGAGAGTACCTGCCACTATTTCTGGTACAGTCCACTGATTATCCTCTGCTGCCATGATGTTGCAGTCCTACTGTAATAACCATGTTTCTCCTACATGTGCCCTTAGATGACTCCTGATCATCTGACCCTTCTTCTTTGTCTGGTTTGACATTGGCATGGGGAGCACTGTTGAATGTTACCTGTTTTACACTTCGCAATTTATTTGCAGGACAATGAGGGATTCAGACATCTCTTGTTAAGACCCCTTCCACAACATAGTATCCAAGGACACACACCAACCACTTAGTCATATCCTGGCCTGTGCTGGTAAGGAGACATCACATGTAAATGCTAAACATCACACTTTTTGCTACCCTTGCAGGTTCATGCTTCAGCTGCTGCTCCTGCCCAAGGACCAGGGATAAAACAGACTTCAGTGCCATTGAGTTCAAACTAAAGGTGAAGTAGGACTGTTCACCAGCTCCCACAGTCAACTCACACTTCCCCTTCTTCACAGCTCCTCATATCCCAGAACCAGATCCTAGTGCTCCAGCCTGTATTCTCCTTACAATATCTCCCACATATACGACATTTTCCTTTAAGAATCTGTTTTTGCTAGGATGTAGAAGTTATGACAGTTTGATATTTTTACCCTGCCAGGATGACAGTGAAGGAAAAAAAAGGACTGACAGAGCTATAGGCCCTCCTGGTATGCACTGAGCCCCAAAACCAGATGCACACTACTAAGTACATCAATATTTTTCTGTTGCTGAGTGTGAAAACTATTTACTGATAACACCTGCAAGCAAACTATGTTCAGTATTGAGGCAGTTTAGTCAGGTTATGGATAAGCCCTGAAATCTAGGGTATACCTAAGAGCACCCCAGGGACTGCCTGCTACATGAGGAGACTAATAACCAAGAGAGAGATTGAACAGCAAGGCAAGCTCTTCTTAGAAGACCCAGACCATGTTATTTGTAAATCACAGTTAAGAAAATATTTTCGTACAGGCCCTGCTTGTTTCCTGGGGCCATCTGGAATCCCTCAGAACCTGCTGAGATTAAACACATCCCCTTTAGACAGTGGCTTGTGTCACGTTTCTTGGAGTAATTGACAGAGAACATAAATACAGTTCTGGTTTGGCTGTTAAAAGCATCCTGATTAAAGCACTCCTGTGAGGATGGAACTGGGGATCTGCCTTTTCAGGCATCTGCTCTGCTTAGCCATGTGATAAGTCTAGGCACACTGGGGAAAAGGCATTAGGTAATGTTCTTGCTGGGCTGGTGCCATGGCCATAGTCACCTCAAAAGTGTCAATTACCTTGCCATTGCCCTCTGTCATGATATTCCCAGAGGCAGAAGCCATTCTTTCCTTTCCCCCATCTTCTGAGAAAGAAGGTGTTATCATCCCTCAGGTGATGACTTTTAAAACAATTTCTGATGCGGGAGTGTTTTACTTCCTCCTTGTCTGTCTCAGATTGCCATTGCTGACTTTCTTACAAGCTTCCTTCAGATTTTTTAACCTTAATCTTGCACAGTTTTCTAGCCTTCCTATAATTTGTCAGGCAAATCTACCTCTGTAGGTGTAGATTTTGGGAAATGTTGCAAATATTCCAGTTGCATATGATTTCTGTCTATAAAGATAAATACACAGGTGTTCTCTGGGGCCCAGGTCTTTGCTAGAGTGGTGCCATCATATTACAAATGTGAAAGGCTATCAAAGTAGAGATATGAAAGATCTTTGTTCTGTTTGTCTAATGGAAATTCTGAAGAGGGGCTCCATGAATGAGGGAAATTTGGCTCATCCTGCAGGGCTGATTCACAGCTCTTCAGACAGGGAAGCTTCTGGGTGACATCTCAGCTGAATGAGGGAGCACTCTGGAGGGCACTGTGAGGTCTGGGTGCCTCAGAGTTATTGTTCCTTGGTTGGAGAGAGAACTCCCTCTCATGCCACATTGACAGGGTTCCAAGGAAAATACAGTGTGGGCAACAAAGAATAAAACAAAGAGATGTAGCTTATATCAACTGGTGATCCTCATAGAAAGCTTTTTCTCTGTGACTGTTTTGTGGCTACCATCAAGGTTGGCAGTAAGAGTTCCCTTGACAGCTACAGACCTGAAAAGCAAGACCAGCTCTGGGTTTGCAGAAGCCTGACCAGAAGTGACATCATAAGAATAAAAATAAAAATTGTTACCAGCTGGTTAAAGTGAATTTATGCCCCTGTCTTGACCCTTGATTTTCTTGTTCTTGATTCCAGATTTCTATCTATTCAATCCTAGAACACTTTTCATCTTGTCCTTGAGCTGATGCAGACATTGGTTTCTTTGGTCCTGACATTGTATCTGACTCAGACCACATCCTCTGCATTTTTTCTCCCTGTAGGTCCATAACCCTTGCAAACACTATGTAGTGAGAGCAAAGACCTCCTTATGATTTAGAAAACTTTTTTCTATAGCAAAGTTCATACGGGTACTGAGGTTCAATTCTTTCAGGACCAAATGACCCTACAAAGCCACCTATTTCCCATGAGTCTTGCAGCTACCTCCCCACTCTGCTTAAAATGCATCTATCAATTAAAATTTCCTATATAACTTGAATTAAAAAAAAAACAACAAACAACTTGCTGAGCACATGTGGTAACTACTGCACCCTATATCTAGGTCTTCATAATTGAGTTGCACTGCACTCTGCAGATGTATATTGGCAGAGTATTATTTGCAAAATACATGATTTCCTGCCAGTGCATAGCTTCCCCTTTTAGACTAATCCAAGTCAAATATATCAGTATAGAAGCTAAATACAAAGGGGAAAAAAAGGATACAAAGGTTCTCTAATTTTCTGAAAGACTTAATAATTTGAAGTAGCTCTTTTTCTGCTCTTGATTTACTGAAGTTAGACTGTGGAAAGCAGTGAAAATAAAGTCATAGTTCTCTAAGCATTCTTCATATTTTGTTTTGGACTCATACCTCACACCAGTATAACTTCCACAGGATCTACATCTCTTTGTGCATACCTTGCTTACTAAAACAACGAATTCTCCTTGAGTACAAGCTTTGCATAGCATTTTCATGGTCAATTGCTTTCAGTATTATTAGAACAAAGATGTCTTAGTGGTGCAGGATGGTAGTAGTCTCTGAAAAATGCACTGCTTTTCCTTGTCATCATGATTTTCCTAGCCATTTTCTCTAGAGCTAAAGAGGAAAAAAAAACCAGCTAAGCTATGTTCCAGTTCATCCTCTCAGTTTCTCCGTGTTTTGAGAAAGATGGGGAATAAAGAAATAAGGAAAGGGAGTGGTGAAAGGTGGTGGTAAACTAGTGCCGGGAAGCATTTGTAAGACAGGGCCTATAATACTGTAGGAAATTCATCCTTAGCAGTACAGTGTCCCTCAGAGATTCTGGATAGGCTCAGCTGGGAATAAAGATTAGGAGAAGGTGAAGGAAGGATGCTTGGTCTCTAAGGTCTGTCTGGGAAAGTACTTTACTCCTGTGGCTAGGGTCTTTCCGGTAATGTACTCCAAAATGCTCTGGTTTCTATCAAACCTAGATCAAATCACTAGAGTGAGGCTGTGGGTTCACCACCCTGCCTGCACTAGCCTGCATCACTTTTATGATGGATGCTATATGACATGTTAGAAAAACTGAAAAGCTTTTAAAAATGTGTATTAGGTAACATGGGCCAGGATGAGTTGGCTGGAGCTAGAATAAAAAGATTTGTTGGCGGAAATATGTGATACAAAGGGGAGGAGTGTGAAACCTAGCAAGTCTTTTAATAACAAAGAGGGCAGCCGTTCTAGACAAGCCATTGATTCTTCATTTGTTTTGCACTAAATCAAGACTACTTAGACTAGTGTGTTAAACAAAAGGGACAGAAGTTTATCTACAATCAGAGTCAGGGTTGCTATAAATGCAGGATTCTAAGACTGCGGATGTCAGCTGCGATACTCTAGTACTGTTATCTAGATATCATGTTGTTAAGAATGGGCTAGAATTTCTGTTATATATTTGTGTGTGTGTGTGTGTGTGCATGTTTTAGCGCTTGCAGTTTCTTGTTTCTGACTTCTACTGGTACTACCCACAGATATTTACCTTAAATACGTACATCTTTCATCTGTTTCCCTGTGAAGCCTGCGTAGCAGTGAAACACGTCAACCAGGTCAAGGTGCTTTGCCCCCACAAAGGGTTTGGATCACTATAGGATGCATGTGCCCCAATGGACATGCTTAGAGCAGGTAGGTAGCAGAATGAGGCCACCTTCTAAGCTCCAAAAGATAGATTAAGATGAGGTATTAGACTATACTTGAGGCTGGAGGTAACAAGTATAGGTCTATGAACTAGAGGTGAGATGTTTCCTGCGTGAAGTCCAGATGTCCAAAAAGCCAAGTCCAGTGACTGCAGGCTGCTGTACTTAGACCTTCCATTGTTTTTGTATAGTCAATCACATGGTAGTCCTTTGGTTATCAGCGTTTTATCATGTGTCTGTCCTGCATTCTGTGATTAGTTAATTACTTCATTTAAATGCTGAAGCATTTAGCACTCAGAGCTAATCATTGTTGACTTCCTCTGTTTGGTTCATACACAAGGCTGTATAACTTTGAATTCTGTATTTGGATGTTTCTCAGCTAATATTCTTCTCTGTGAGACACATTTTCTCTGGCTGATATAAGTGAGATCCCAGTATCCCTTGCCGAGTAACCTGCTTAGTCACATATGCAACTAAGCAGTTTTTCAGATTGTGTGAGTGCATCTCACCTAGTTGTTAGTTATAGCACATTTAGATCACAGTGAAGACAGCTAGACTTCTTGCTTTTCAAACCTGCATAGTATTACCTCGTCTGCACACAGGATATAGCCACCCAAATCTATTGAAATGTGATGGGATTAAGAAGCATGACTCTTAGACTCTTTTGAAAATCCAGGCCATAACTGAGTCGTAAGCTGTGTATAACTGGGAGCGTCACTTTCAGATGTAGCAACTTGAATTTTTTTGTCTGCACTGATATAAAAGTGGGCTTATCTTTCAAAGACACTGAGCTCTGATTAGCCACACACAGAAGTTAATGAAAATCTTGACCTATTATTATAAATATTGTTATTATTTGAGGGCTTTTATTCCACACTGCACTGTTCTGACCACCACTTAAACACACACAAAAGACAGATCCCTCCCCAGACAGCTTATAACATCAGTAGCTTTACCTGCGCAAATCTGAAATCATGTTACTTATATATAAAGTTTACAAATGTAATTTTGTGTATTGAAATGATTAACAGTTTCTGTAGGGCTACTGAGAAAATGTTTTAAAGCAATATCCAGGTCTCCCTATGAAAGAAACCTGAACGAAAACAGATTTGTATGCAGAGTATTGGTAGGCCTATTGTTATAAATAATGCAAACTTCTTCAATATGAATATACTGTATATAGAAAGCTCATTTTCCTTGCGCGCTGCTCAGGCCAGTTATAACAAATGCATAAAATGTAAACATGATGTATTATAATTTGGTTAGGATGAACAGTGAGGATTTTATGTCCTATTAGTGTTTTTAATGCAATACTTTTATTGAAGTTGATTTAGCCAGCCTCCTATGATCCTTGTTAGGTTCCTAAGAGATTGAAAATGAGTGGATGACCAGAGTAGCAGCACAAGTGTTTATATTATGCTGATACTGTGCGTGTTTGAGCCACAGATGGAACCAAATGATTAATTACATCACAAAAATTTCTCAGGCATCAAATCATCAGGCTGGATTGGCTTGAACCATATTAGTTAGACCAGGAGCTAGATTTCAAAAGACCTCAATGTTTAGAGTAGTTTTAGTGTTGGCTTCATGGTCATATTAATTTCTTAACTCTCAGCTTTTGGCATCGGCCAGAATATACACCCAAAGCCCCAGTTTTGTGCAGGACTCTCTCCACACTACTGGAATACGGTTGTATTTTTGCTGTCTGCTGAAGTAATACCCTTATTCCCTGCATTTCAGGCCTGCCAAAGGGAGTCAGGAGGGGCTGTATGGCTACAACAAGTGTACTAATACACAGTTAGGAGAAGGCAAGAGGATGCTTCACCTACTTTCTACTCAGTTCAAGAAAGATTCCTGCCTTCTAGAGCACCCCTAAGCATGGGACAGCTTTGCACTATCCCAAAAGCTTATGCTTGCTTTATAGACTCGTTTAAGCCCTCTACTAACTTTTGGAATGGCTTTCTCATCCCATAACTGAAATACCAGATTTTGTCCCTTACTTGCATCCCTGTTGTATCTTCAGCTGAATGGCAGACAGATTTAGAGAGCCAAAACCTACTTCCAGGTGATGGCTTTTCCTGAAGACGTAGAGAATTGCAGATGCATACCAGCAAGTGTACTTATATCATGAGAGTGATGTAAGAAAAGCACTGATGTAGGAAGCTTTACATGACACAGATTTAGCATATGCTCCAAAAGGCAAGGGAACATTTTGGTTTTGGACACCAGGTAAATGTCTTCAGCTTTGTTCTCAATTTTCATCTGTAAATGTGAATCAAAGATCTTCTGTATTTCAGAGTGGTACTCTAAGGAGAAGAGCTTTAAGATAATGCAAACAGTATGCTGCAGTGGTCACACAGTTAAAGCAGGAGATTGGAATGGGACGTTCCCTATTACTGACGCAGAAGGAGGTGACAGCAGGTATGCATGATCTAGAGAAGAATTTGTGCCTAAAATGAAGAGCAGCTGCAAAAACTTCCACAGGTTTCAGATGCTGTTCACTAAATCTGAAGTTGGGCTTCTTTGATGTGATATGAGCCATGTAGCTGTTGATTCCTTATGTGAAGGTGCAGAAAACTCCTGTTGCTCTTCCTACTTTGATGCCTGGCAAAATGAGATTTCCTCATTAGGACCTTCTGTTCAGCAAAACCAAAAATCTCACTGGAAACTTACAGTTTCTTCCCTCTTCCCTTCACTTGTAGGGTTTCACCCTCTAACCAATTTATAGGTACTTTAGCTTACGATATGCGGTCTGGACAGCATCTTCCCGCCCAGCAAAACTGCAAAGATTTGTACATATTATGACATTGTTGCTTTCTGCATCTCAGCTACCTGGGAAACTGAGGGATGAGGCTCAGATATTCTCTCAGATATTGTCACTGATGCTAAATGTCCTATCGTATTTTCCTTATGCCACCAGAGGTCCTATTTAAATCGTTGTATATACTTAGAGAAAAAGATATTGATATGAGAAAGCTGATAAGAACCTAGCTGTTGGGAAAAAGGTATTAAAATAATCACAAGCTGCATGTTAATGGATGAGCAGTATACATATATGGTTTTTTGTAGCTCTATCTCTATGTATTCACTAGAAGATTAACTGCTGTTAGCAGAAGAGCAGAATTTAATTGGTCTAATTGTGTAACACAGAATACCAAACCCTCTGTGTGCACTCTGCTGGAATTGAGACTACAGCTGCCATTGACTTGAGCTGGGCCAGAATTTCAACTGTTATTCTTAATACTTCTTCTTTTTTAATGGATATAAATTGGTCACTTCTGACATCAGTTGGCACAGAGGGTCTTTCTTGGTTAAAATGTAAATTTTAGTGAGTGGAATAATAATAGAAATGAGACCTTTGTCTCTTGAAATTAAAGTGCTTGTAAAGCTGAAGCTGCCAGTTTTGTATATTACAGCCTGAGGAGATAATATACTGAATCATTCATTTCCTTTTCCTATTCTTTTTGCTTTCTTCAAAAGCACGTTCTGTTTCAAGTAATTTCAGTCCAATAATGAATATAACACTGACTGACTCACCGTCATACAAGATCTGCTTTGGGATATACTTTATCAGGCTTTGTTTCTGTGGAGTCAGAATCCTGAGGAAAATGGGAAAAAGTAACATACCACGTGGTGAGCTTATGCTTCTTCTTGATGCTTTTAAATTATTGGGCCTTTGTTTGACGAGAAGCCTACCTTTGTATGCCTAGATTACTCTCATTTTATCTTCTATCCCTCACTACCTGAAGAAAGCAGCTTTCTAATACTAAGGCTGCCCAAGAAGAAATAGTTAGATTTCTTGTTAAAATTATTTTTGCCATGATAGGGGTCTGTCTTGGCTCCAATACTATATTTTCATTAATAAACTGCATGATGGACTAGGTTTGCCTGTTAAATTTTCAGATGGTGTTGTGCTGTTGATATGTTACAGAACAGGCTCGCAAATGAAAATGGTACTGGCAGACTTAGACATAGTACTGAAAAATGGATCTTGTTGAATAAATGCGAAGTGCTGCACATCATAGGAAAAATTAGTTGCACAAACCCAGATGTATACTGCCTGGGATGAAGTGCTTCTTGGTAGCAGATCTGCATAAAATGAAAAAGGATTGAGGGCTTAAGGTGCATTTTCAGATTATTTCATGTTCTGAAAAAGATGTGCAAGCTGAAATACAGCTTAGAAACAATGCGACAGAATTCTTTGACTCTACTCAAGCCTATTAAACTTTAGATGAGAGACTGTGTCCAGTTTGAACACTGAAGTTCAAACAAGAGTTGAGCCGACTGGATGCGTTACAGGAGGGCTTGGAAGCCTGCAGACATGACCAAGGAAGAAAGACGGGATGAATATAGTGGGTTTTGTCTCAAGATGTGCAGAGAGTGAAGACCCTAGTAACAGTTTTCATATACATAGAGAGATGCTTAAGAGAGTAGTCTGCATGTAGAACCTAGGGAAATATAACGGACTTAAATTTCAGGAAGGACAGTTTGAATTAGAAAGTAAGGCTTCCCAGTAGTAAGGAGAAACAATGAACAGATTACTGTGTGGCATTTCCAGCATGGTCAACAGAACAATTTGCAAATGCGTCAGTTGGGAATGTCATAGTTTTAATTGAACCTGTCTAGGAAAAGGAGGGGAATTACATGATCCATTCAGATCCCTTCTAGTCCCCTTAATCTAAGACTTCAGGTTCAGCTATAGACAATAAACCGTGAACAATCTTATTTCATTAAATGCAGTTTTAAAATTTTCTGTTTACAATACAAATCTGTTCAGAAAACTATGAATGAGTTTAACATGAAAATTTCTTGGATTGGATTTTTCCATTTAAGAAATACAGTTTCATAAACTGGAAAATATTCAATAATGCTAAATGAAAATTGTGGTAGCAGACCTCAAATTTGCATGAAACATTAGTACTCGAAATTTTGTGATGCCTTTGAAACTGAACGATGGCTGTTGAAAATTCTTACAAGCTCAGCAGACTTTTTTAAGTAACTGTGACTTGATTCTCTAATGGGCCCACTGCTTGAGAGAAAATGGGCTTTAGACTGAGAAGTAAATGTTTTTTTTTGAGACTTAACAGTCATTTTATTGAAACTGCCAATAAAAGAAAGTAGTTGATACAAAATTATGTAAAATGACATAGTGAAGGGCTTTCTGTGAAATTTTTGCAAACTGAAAATGGTGTATTTTAGTCAGTTGAAGCTGATCATAAATTGAATTTCAGCTTATTTGGCATATAAAAACTATATCTTGACCTTGCAGGGGAGATTAAATCTCAGTCTCTTAAAAGGAATGTTTGCTGAATTATAGAGAAAAATATGTAAATTCAGTTAATAAATCTGGGTAACTTTCCCATAGGGATAGGTTAAAAAACAATCAGGAGTGCACCAAAGAGATCCCATGAATGTTAAAGTGATCTGAAATGACTATGGATCTTTCAAGGCACAAAATGATAACACTGATTTTTAAACAAATGGAGCATCTGAGTGAAATCATATCATTCTGAACTAAAACACACAGGGGTTTACAATGGAATTTATTTTGGTTTAGAAATTCAGCAGCTTCCTTTGCACATTATGCTTAAACCTTTGCTTAGGGGAGAACCTGGAATATATTGTGCCTATGCAGGACATTTATCAGTTATGGGAGAACTATAAGAAGCAATAATATAGAGCATACGGTAATACTTTGCTTTTTGTTTTCAGTTTCGTTTTGTAGAAGAATCAGTGCAATTCTTAACTTTTGTTAAATTTCTAGGAGCTTTCCACGATGTGAAATGTGAAGAAGGAATTCACGTGGTTATGGGAGTCGCAACAGTACGGGTCTCAACATAATGCCTGGATTACCTATACAGAAGAATACTGGATAGACATATAGAGTTTATACTAGATTTGGCCCTCTGGTTTAGGCATAGTCTAGGCATATCTGCAAAGAAAGGTCAGACTTTCAGAACAAAATGTGCCACAATGTTTTACATCTTAAAACAACAGGGGAGAGCTAATGCAGATTATGAAGACACATTTGTTGGTGAAGTCAGCGTAACTGGGAGTTTTCTTATAGGCGGATAAGGATTGGTTTATTGTATACTCTATTGATGTATAAGACGTAATCCAGTTTGGTGGACATTCTGTGCTTGGCCAAGCTAAGGAAAGAGCAATACTGGAAGTTGATATTAATTTGCATGTGCATACCCAATTAGAGATTTCCAGTGTTATCCCTATGCTTTGAGAACAACAGATGTGCTTTACTGACAGGATTACTAAATGGACTTACGTTGTTCTCAGAAGCTGGGTGGAACTGATGAGGAATACAGAGAAAACAAAATAATGACTTTCAAATTAAATTCTTATATAATAACCAATATTTTCTGACTTTAATAAATGCCTAATCCTTGTAAAACTCCAGCAGAGGTTGATTAGGGTGTGAGGGACTATGTATGGTTTGCACTACTGGATCTGCACAGGGCAGATGACTATGTTTTTTAGAGTGAAGGAAATATATAGTGGAATATAGTTCAGTTATCACAGGTAAGAGCATAAACTGGGAATGATACCTGCACTGATTTGGAAGAAAGCTTAACAGGCTGTGGATTAAAATTTTCCCTTGGATTTAAAAAAGGTGAATGCTATTGTTTGACTTGTGAGCATTTTTGTTCATTTCAGAGCATGATTGCATGCAAAAATGTGTCCCATTTTGATTCATGCTTGTCATATGATATGTTCTTATAAAAACATTTCCAATTTACATGCACACCTGATGTGAAATAGCAGCCACGAGCAGATTTAGAGAGCAATCTCTGAAAATTCAGCCAACTAGATTTGCCCCGGAGTGTTATTGAGAGTAATATGAGAACCCCATGAAAAATTACAGCCTTATAAAATATAGTGGACTTTACCTTATTCCGTATTTATGAGCTATAGTGTCAATACAGCACTGTTATGAAGTTGAAATGGTACAAACATTCTTAGGGTTTGACCCTGCCAACATTGACTCAATATTGTACTAGTAGTTTTAATCATGTACTTGTGTATGTGCAGGATTGGATCTTTAATCCTTTTTTTATGTTCTTGTTAGTCACTAGGTAAAAGCAAAGACGCACGTGAGAGGAAGAAATTTAGCAAGTATAGTGTTAGTCCAAAGGTGTACTGCATTGGAAAGTTTGAGGAAAATTGGTTCAGCTATTTTTGAGTTAGCCAAGTGTTTTTCAGCTGTTAAGAAAATTGTTTCAGCTATTTCATGCTTGGGTAACTCAGTCTTGTTTAAAAACATCAGACCTGGTGTGCATGTAGTCTTGAAGTAGAAATGTGTATTCTGCTTTGTGAGAAGGAAGTTACCTTTGAAATATTAGAGGTAGTAATCATAAAACGTTCGGGAAGAGGGTATTATTCCCTCCTGTCTTCCTCTGGAAGAGGACTGCAGCATCATCTGTTCCCTCCAGGCTTTGCCCATCTGAATGTTGTCTACAGCTTCAGAGGAGTGTACCGATATTTCTTGTGAGCTAATGCAGACCAGTGGAGAACGGATTTCAAAGGTGGGGCTGAACTTTTTTTGTTTGACCTGACTTAATACGCTATGAAAGGTAAGTGTTGCTGGACCTGATCTATTTATGAAGTCAAGAGCTACACCTGATACCACAGTGTATGTGGAACTACATTGTCTTTTGGACATTAAGCCAGTTCTTAAAGGCCTCAAACAACCCTCAAATCTTCAATACTGATTGAAGAACCACAATGCCCTATAGTTCAGTAGAGGAAGCTTTCTCTCTCTCTCTCTCTTTAACAGTGTCAGTTTCTCGCTGGAAGGGCTTTCTCTTAATTAAAGATAATTTTTCATTTTTTTTCTGTGCTTGGATACTTCTTCTGGGATGTAGTGTGTTCACACTATGTGACAATTTTTTTTTCTTACCCAAATAACTGCAGGAAGATATGCTAGGGGTATTTTAGGTTAGACATTAGGAAAAGGTTCTTCACCCAAAGGGTAGTGAATCATTGGAGCAAGCTCCCCCGGGAGGTAGTCATGGTGCTAATACTGACAACATTCAAGAAGCAATTGGACAACGCCCTCAGACATATGGTATGATTTTTGGGGTTGTCCTACGCAGGGGCAGGGGTTGGACTTGATGATCCTTGTGGGTCCCTTCCAACTCAGGATATTCTATGATTCTAAATACATTTATACATTAAGTATTTTTTATTGATAGTGTATTTGAAAATGTATTTTTTAGTTTATACATTTTTATTGGCAGCTACTACCTTGCAAAACAATTCTGTTATGGGCTAAAAATGTGCAGGCTGTGCTAAGTTGGAGGTTACTTTGCTGAGAATGTATGCAGGAGGCTTGATAGCATTCTTTTACTTTCCTGGGCTATGCATGCAAATGAATTTAGGTATTCTAGTGGTGGAACTATTTACCGGAATCCTCTTAGAAAGGAAGTTAAAGAGAAACAATACATTTATGCAAGGAGGTCAGTTTTAATCCTCACTACTCAAGAAATACATTTAGGTTTATCACAGAAGTGTCTCCACACAGAAAAGAAAGGTAAGAAGAGGCCAAATGTATTTGTTATTTTCCCCTATTGCTCACCCAGCCTCTAGGTATTTAAGTTAATGGAATTTCTTGAGCCCAATATGATTTGTCTGTTTAGAAACTCTTAGTGGAGCCTTCCCTTGAACCCATATACATACAACTAACAAATTTTGGGGAATTTCAGAAGTATCACCTGCTTTGGGAGTAACCATGTCTATTTGTAGGCTTTGAACCCATGTCCAGCTGGTTTCATTGGATGATTCCCAGCTCTTCAAATGGCAGTTTCTTACTGATAGACAGGTAGTCTGTTCCAATCTACCTTCCCAGGATTAATCGTGATTTTGTAAACATATAAGAAGAAATTACTGTTCTTCAAAACTACATTGTAAGTTAAAAATTGGTACATAAGTTGTCTTCACAAAATGGAACTTTTTATAACTATAGATCCACAAACTTAATAGTTTGTGTTTTGTGCATATGGTGGGTGATACTGTGATGCCATACTCTGCTAAATGTGTCTAGGCAAAGGAGAAGTACTGTAGTAACTGTAGGAGGCGAAACTTTAATCTTTCAGTTTTGTGCACATAAACCCTCATTTAGGGCCAGTTGTACAAGTTATACTCAAATTAATAAAGCACTTATTTGTGCCATGTATAACTTCAGTGAAACTTTGTATATGAATAAGTGCCTACCACCTTGGGTCTTTTTTTTTCTGTATTGTACTGCCCACACTGTTAATCTAATACAATTCTTGTCCAGGATCCCACACTTCCCAACAGGAGATGGAACAAAACCAACGTTTTGGAAATTTTGGGCAGACATTTGTACCATCTTTGGTGGCACTACATATCATCTGTCTCAGGCATCTGATTTAAGTGACCAGTGTCTTTAAGGCTTTGTTCAATGGAGAGGGATTTGCTCCCTTTCCAGAGGATGTGTTGCATAAGCAGCCAAAGTACGTGCTCTAGAACATTACGCTAAGAAGCATATCTTTTCAGTTGACTATTTTGGGAGGCAAGAGTGGCTATCCACATAATAAAAAATTATAAAATTATAAAAAATTAAATATAAAATTAAATAAAAAATTATAAAATATAAAATTATAAAATAAGTGGCGTGAAAACCTGCTGATATTTAATGAAAATCTTGAGGAGTATGGCAGAAGCATGGCTTGGGGTTAGAGGCCCTGTAGCCTCTTGTCCTGAACAAAAGACAGGTCTACAACCAGCACCAGGAGGATGTGCCCATGGTTTCATGGATTAGCAGCATGTCTTGAATCCTCACGCTTGATTCAAGGAACTGGCTCTTCAGTTGCTCAGAAGAGATCAAACTTTTCATGTGGGCTGCCCAAGGGAGGACAAATTTGACTCCCCTGTACAGAGAACGAATGAAAGGTGACAAGTATATGTCTGAACAGGTCATTCTGCTGCACAGGAAGAAGTCTGCCTTTCTCCCTTTACTTCTGAATGTCTCAGAGACAAACTGACTACTTTACTTATTCTGGAGAATATCTGAGTCCTTGAGCACCCTTGTAATTTAAACAGGAGTAATCATGAAGGAAGATACTAATCAGTGGGAGTAAAAGGTATCAGACTGGCCCTAATCAGTATGGTGAGAGCTGGGAAAAGAAAAATAACAACAAAAACATTCAGCCTGAGATTAAACAATGTATAGCTTGTTACAGCATTTTTAAATCAGCCATGTGCACTCTGTAGTCAGAAACCCATCAAAATGCACTCTCCGTGGTTTTGGGTTGTTTTTTTCTTTTTTTTCTTTTTTTTTTTCCTCCTCACAGTGTCGTCCATACACAGCCAATCTGTGTGGTTACGGACAGCTGAGAAAATTTAGTGCAATTTCAGCTTCAATGCTCAAATTGTTTTTCTATAGGCCAAGTAGTTTAAAACAGCTTTACCTCTGGTCCCAGGTGTTGCTGAGGCAGCAAAGTCTCTGTGACCCCCCACAAATCAGCAGGGAAAACTGCTGAAGCAAGAAAAATCTTTAATTGTGCAACCAAAAGTACTAACAAAAAAATCAAACAAGCAGCATTTTTTTTCAATTAAATGTTTCTGTGTTCCCATGAAGGAACACATGTGAGTGTTTTTGAGATTTTTCAGTGGTACTTACCTGGCTCTTAGGATGCCAGAAGTTATCTTGGACCTGTGTTGAGGTGAATCATTACCTGCTTATTGGAAATAACATTGCGGGGAATCTGGGACAGAACGTGAAATTCCACATGAAAGACATTTTAAATGTCAGTTAATTACTTCAAATTTGTGTGACCCCTGAACAGGGCATTAAACCAAGACCATTTTCTGGCACATCGGTGTCCAGATCATAACCTGTCATTACAAGTTGTAACTGGCATCAGTGAAGAGGCCTGAAATGAGTAAGAGAACTGAATGATGGTGGCAATTCAATAAGGAATCCACACAGGGTGGAGACTGGGAGCAAAGGTGAGGAAGAGAGAAGGATGTGTCACAAGTGTTGTCTTTTCATTGCTCATTTTAGAAAGAATGAGGAAAGTCCAGTTTCTGTGACTTTTAATCTAGCAGTTTATATGAACAATGAATTCACTTCTCTCATCTCCAAGAAAATTTTACAGGAAAATCTAAGCAATGTTGTCTTTTCTTATCACGTCCCACAGTTTTTCCACCAAATGCTTGATACTGTCATGAGGTAAAGCAGTACCATGTCTGCTGTCTTTACTTTTCCCAGAGCAATAAGAATCCAGCCCAGGCTGGCAGCAGAAATGGGGGAGATTTCAATGTTGGCCAGCACTGCTGGTCCAGTTCTACAAGATGGTTCTTTGGACACTGATATTCATTTTATGATAATTATCAGCAGGATATCATTCTGGAGATGGACACCTGCACTAGGGACTCTAGCTCAGGACTGGAGACAAGGAACTGGCTAGGAATCCATTCCCTGGTCTTAAAAAACTTGCATCTTACCCATGCCTCAGGAAAAGAAACAAACACCCTACTTCTTCCTCCTTCCCTCCCAACCCCAATCTTTCTGCCTAAGGAGAGGCACATGAGAAAATGGTATAACTAGCTTCACCTTTCCTCATTTTCTTGCGATCATTCTTAATTTCTATAGGAGGCAGTAATGTACAGGTTTGAAGGCCCTCATGATTCTGCCAGTGAGCAGACCTTCAAGAAGATGTAACCCTGATGTGGAAATGTTACCAACTAAACCAGTTTCAGACAAAATATAGCAATATCATAAGCAGCAGGATGAACAAAACTAATTGTAGTAAGGTCATATAGATGAATTAGCGCAATCCCTGATGACATAGAAACTCTTGAAAGTCTACTAAAAGAAAATTAATTAAGAGACTATTTAATTTATTGAAAGTATTTTTGGATAAGAGTATGTTTCTGAAGGTGGGGAAAGTGCTTTTAAAATACTTTGATATATTGATTGGTAGAATTAATTTGTCACCTGCACATTGTTATTTAATGTTGCTGGCTGTCTCAGTTAATATGTTTCCTGAATATGAATATTTAATGGTCTTGTATAGTGATCATTATGTTATTTTAAGCTTAATAGCTCAGACCCCTCAAGCCTTTCATAGAGGTGTTTTTGTTATGTAAATATAACAAAAATAAATGACTGTCTAGCTGCTAGTCAGCCTTGGCATCACTGTAAGTGGATTTCTGGTAGCCATTTCAGAAGAAATGCATATTTTTTCAGAGACGAAGGTAGCTTCTGGGTAGCCAGAAGGGGAGGTCTGTCAGCATCAGTGTGGAAGGAGAGAAAGGAGCTATTTGGTGATGGGGTGACACCAAGTCTCAGCTCTTCCAAGGGAATTTTGTAGGGAAATCAGCTGGCTCACTTTCTGTATGTGAGAATGAGGGAGGTTTTCAAAGGTAAAGTGAAATGTTGGCATATAGTCAAATAGTTCTAAATGGGCCATGAATACATTTGGGTTGGAAATTATAGAACACTTTTTTACCATCTGAAGAATGGATGAAGAGTTTTGAGGGGTTTCAAGGTAGATCTTGCTCAGTGTGTTGCTTTGGACAGCAAGAAACCAGACTTGATTATCCTGGTTGACCTTTCATTTCCATCTTGTGTTTGAAAGATTCATATCTGAAGTACTTATATGTGGTTTCATGCAAACTGCAAACAGTGTTAAAAAAATTGAGAGCACAAGATCTAGAAAGAGATTAAATTTTGAACTCATTTACCAAAATAAAGCACAGAAGATGGGATTAAACTCCCACAGTTTTAGATGTCATGTGTCTAGATGTCCACGTCTAGCTAGTCTCCTAGTGATCCCTGAACAGTCACTGATGAGAAACAGGCAATTTCAGGGTCTCATTTATCTAACCTGTTTTAGACATCCACTTTAGGAAGATGGTAATCATGTCCTAGAAATGGCTATTTTTCTTCATTTGCTATAAAAGTAGCCTTGGATATCTCTGCAAATTTTTGTTTTGTAGAAGTCTAAACTGTGATCAGACAGAATTTATCCAGAATAATTTTGCAAAACTTGATTCTATATTCTAGTGTTATGATATATTTTTCTTATTTCAATTCATTAAACAAGTATGGATAAATATTAAATTAATAATTTAGTATAATTGAAGAAAAAATGGTATTTAAGAAGGGCATCGTAATAATTCAGACTAAAGCTGTGACTTAGATATCAGAATAGTTTCTTGCCTTGTCAGATGCTTTATCTCATTGCAAGAGAAAAAAAATCTTTTGGTTACATATTTAAAAAAAGATATATATCAACAAAGCAGTGAATGCTTCTTTAAAGTTCATAGAAAAATTCTATTGCAGAGTGGTAAATACCCTGCAACACTGAACAAAACACATCAACCCACGTCTTCCTATCAAAGGTTCATCTTTGCAAGCTAGGCTGATGACTGAACAGGTGGTGATGTGATAATGGATCAGATGGGTCAAGAAGATGAGGATTTACATGAAAAGCAAAAGTATGAAGAATTGGAGGTCAAAATTGCTTCTTATACGAGTCTGGTAGAAAATCACTTGAGCAATGATCATTCATCTATCAAGCATTTAGCATCCACTCAGCTCAATGGAAAAATCTAAACTGATTGTATGTCAGGTGGAAAGGGTATAAACTAAGACAGAACAGAAATATCTAGGTATTTAAAAATTCTGAATAGAAACCCTACTAAAAAAATAATAAAGACTTAAAAACCACCTTCAGTTGCCAAGAAATTCTTTCAGCATGCTAAGGTCTTCAGTATCTTGCAGGAGCACACAAAATAGCTGCTTAAATTCTTATTTTATGAAGAGATTCACTATAGGGATGGAACTTTCTTATTCAATGTTGAACCAAAAGATCAATTCCTCTGGTTCCAGATGGTAGACGCTGTTATAGGTTCTTCCTTATTTGTCTCGGTATCTGTATTGATTACATTTTCTATTCTATACATGCTCAATACACTATACACTGCTGCGAGAAGCAGAAATCGTCCTTTGTGATTTCCTTAGTATTTGCTGGCATTCTGCTATTACAGCATAATACTGTAAGATTTTTGCATTCCTCAGGGGATCAGTTGAATTCTCCTGGTTCTCAGCAAGTACTGGAAACGGATTATTTAGATTTCAGACATGTATTCCAGGGGGGAGCATTGAAGTTGTCTGCTTCTCAACAGCTTTTCTGGCAGATTGAAGGGGACCAGTATGGAAAAAACCCTCAAGCTTTGGGGACTGCTGCCTGAAATAGCAGCAGCAGTAGCTTATGGGACTGGCTTCCTATGATACTTCTCGTTTTGGAAAGACTCTTGACATCCAGGCCAATGCGGTGAGCAGATCAGCTGAGAAGCATTTGGTACCATCTTCTGCATTTCATACATGGTAGTTGCTATCTGTTAAACATTAGTGCAGGATGGTGAAAGAGGTAACAGGGAGAAATGTCACTCCAGTTTTGACAAACTTTTATGTCAGTGAAGATGGTGAAACATCTGTTTTTTGATATGGCATTTTGTTTAATTTAGATAGTCATCTTCAGACTCACTAGCACAGTTGTCTTTTTATGGAGTCCCAGTGAGGAAAGCAATATTTTTCATTTTCACCTGGAACATTTTCCCATCACCACTGTTCATACCCCACACTTCTGTTCTGACTCATAACATCTATCTGTCCCTCTACCTCCATGGTACATTTTTCCTGTTCTATTAACGCTTCTTGCGCAGTTCCTACCTACTATCTGCCTTGTCTATGGTCTGTGCCTGGTTCTCGTTGACACAAGAACAGATTTCACATCCTCCTTTTTCTCTGATTCCTCACCCCAATGACCTGTACTGTCCTCTTCCCTCTGCCTCACTCACATCCCTCTCTCCCCTCCTTCAGGAATATTTGCTCCACCGCAGCTAAAATCAAAGCCTGTCAC
This sequence comes from Platalea leucorodia, assembly GCF_965183815.1. Lineage (NCBI taxonomy): Eukaryota > Metazoa > Chordata > Aves > Pelecaniformes > Threskiornithidae > Platalea > Platalea leucorodia. The sequence goes on along the minus strand of NC_138825.1, from coordinate 119,365,553 downwards.
AACCTCACCCTTGTGTCCTCTCTGTGATCCTTGGACACCATACAGATCTGGATCCCTTAAAAAAAAATTCTTCTAAAACTGCTCTTTTGCAGGATCTGAGACCTGGTAAACAAGTAGATTTCCTTTATTGAAACCAGAATCTGCTTGTTCTTCCTTACACTTCAGAAATATTGAAAGAAACCATGCAAATCTGTAAATTGCATGGGGCAAGTACACTCTATTTCTGGTTTTACAGCACTTTGCCCAGTGATGGCCTGGTGTGTGACAGCAACACTCATAATAAGCATTAATAATAATTAGCTGCTATTTTTATGGACAATGAGCTTACTTTTTATGATCTGTTTTTAATAATGATTTAAAATTTTAACATTTGATACTGTTGCCAACTCTGTGAAAAAAATTATTTAACTCATGTTAAGAAATCAGTTGATTAAATTTTTTTGGAAAAGTGCTGTCAAATATGTTCCAGGCATGGACCCTTTGAAAGACAAGTGGCTTCTTAAGAGGAAATTCTGTTGCTAGGAGACCATAACCATAAAGTTTCAGGATAAAGTATTTTTTATTTTAAATAAGAAACGTTGATTAATGAACATGCTTAACAGACAAAGAACAAAGCTAGCACAGCTATCTCTATTATATCAAAGAACAGTTGAAGCATTCAATGGATATTTTAAGAAGGAAGTATAAAGAGGAGGTCTTCAAAGGAAGTCTAGCCAAAGTTAGAGAACCAAGGAGTCCAGAGCACGCTGGTATAACAAAAGTGCCCAAGTATCTGTAGGGGATATTAAATCTCACGTTTGAAGTTTTAAACTTATCTCTGTCAGCAATGAAAATTGGATTTACCTTGGGAAAGAGAGAATCTCCCATCTGTGTTTTCCAAACAGAAAGGTTTGAATGAAATGATCTCTTGAGATTTCTTCTGGTCCTGCCCATCTGGGCTTTTGCAGGTTTCTGAAACTTCTGGTGCTGCTCATCACTGAAGGGTAAATACTGGGCAAGAGGGTCTTTGGCTTCAATCCAGTGCGGAAATTCCTAAGCGTGTCAGCAATAACTACCTATGTACAAACTTAGAAATGTTTAGAATACACACAAATAATTCCAGTCTCATAAAATATTAGCTGATGGTAACTGAGAGTCCAGTATTGATCATCTTAGTTTCACTGAATAGCACCTTAACTGGCAAAAAGACTACTGAAGTCTAAGAAGCTTTCTTTTGGAAAAACAGCACAAGTACAGGCATTAAAATCTGGCCCCACTGGCTCAATATTTACCTAGTTGTTTAATCCCGCAGGTCTTGATCCAGTTTACAACTGCTGAAAATTGACTCAAGAGTAGACTAATTAATAAGTTCATAATAGTATCAAAGAGCAAGAAATCTTTAGAATGGCTATTTCTGCAAGGGAATCAAACTGCTTTCTGAGAACTAACAACATGAAACAAAATGCAGATCTCGTCAAAGGGAGTTACATCACTTTCAGCTGTAAAACTTTGTGACTGTGTTTCCTGTAGATGTCCATACAGGAAATCTTTAGAAAAGGATATTCTCAGCAGGTAAACTTTGGTTTCTTGAACTACTGAAAGCTCCTGGTTAGGTAGAGGGTATCCCAGAACAGAGGCAGAGGAAGAGAAGATAGGTATTATTAGGAAAGCTGTAGATATTGCCACCTGTGTAAAGAGTGGGACATGCCAACTCAACCAGGAACATCCTGAAACACCAGAAAGAAAACGTTACAACTGTCATATATGCTTGATAGCTTTTATTCATAAGGTGTTCTTGGGAGACATCTCCCTGGTAATTCACATTTAGTCATTCTCTCTCAGCTGAGTCAGTCAGGGTGCAAACTTACACATGAAGAAGTGAAAGGCAACTAGGTTTTATTGATAAGGTTTTCTTGGGAGACATCTCCCTGGCAATTCATATCTAGTCATCTTCTCTCAGTTGAGTCAGTCAGGGTGCAAACTTACAAATGAAGAAGTGAAAGGCAACTGTGGGACCTGAGCATCTCCCTGACACAGGCTGCGATGTGCCTGCTGATAGGGACAGTGCTTGGAAATGTTTTGCTGAAAGCTGAGGACTGATCCCTGTTAACTGCAGACCTGTGTAGTATTGCTTGTTTGCAGTTAGGATAGGAAGTACCAGAAATGTTACAATTCTCCTCAAACTTCGAGGGGGACAAGGGACACATGCTGCATATTACCGTCTCCTTTAGCTCAGAAGGGAATATGTGTATATTTCTGCTAAAGTATATTATATGTGTTGTTTGGAAGGCTTGTATTTGAATATACCCAATATCAGCGAGATGTGGAAGTCTGTTGTGGACAGCAGATTTACTGTTTGATAGCGTTTGTTTAATGTACAGATACTGTTTGCTATGTTTCAGACTGGTTATAAGGTTTTAGGAATGCCTTAAATATTTGTTTTACTGAAGCTTATATGTTATTTTCTCAGAATTATTAACATGTCCTTATCAGAAATTTGCATGAACTAATCCTTTGTAATGCTTTGGAAATTCCTGAATATATGAAAGTCTGGCTTGTGCTACTACAAAGAGTTAATCTCAAATGCCAGACTACAGAGAGTAAAAGAGAATTTGTGTATCTCTGAGTATATAATGCCTATATTCTGTTATATTTGTATTCCAAAATTTTATGGGCTTTGGTTTCTGGAAACCAGTGAGAAAATTATGCTCTTCACCAAGGAAAAACAAAAAGGTGATGCAGGATTTTATCTTTGCTCTGTGAAAAAAAAAAAAAAAATGGTGTAAGAAGTATAATTCTTGCTCTGACAGAGAGGCCTTGGCGCTTTACAAAAGAACAGGATCATGTTGATCCACAGCAGATTTTTCAAAAAGGACAACTAGACATCCAAACCCTTATTAGCCCTGCATAAAAGAAGCTTAACAACTTCAACCAATTGTTTCCCACAAGGTGAAAAACACCCAAACAATTTGGGAATGAGAGCTAAATCAGATTGCTGACTGATAAGGATCCTTCCCAAGGCTAATAACAAAGGCTTACCACAGACAAGCAGCGGATTAAGCATTTTAAGCCTCTATCGGCTAGCGCCAAGGAATCTGGCGTGGTAATTCTGCAATCTGTAGCTGTTTGGGTAGCTATCAAAAATAGTGATGAAGAAAGCACACAGACCTGAAAGATATTTGAGGTATTTTCTTCTGCATTGTAAGTAAGTGAGGTTTGGTCTCTGTAGAAGGGGTTGCTCAGGATGGGGAGTAAATCCACTGGTTAAAGTAGAAGAGAAGAACATGAGGAGCATGAGAGAAGGAGGAGGAGAGACAGCCCGAGAACATTTCTTTGCCAAAGTGGGAATGGGGAGAGCTGTTTCCCTTCATGAGTGCTTGGCTGTACCATGTGTTTAGCTCCTGTTCGGAGGGCTAATGGGTCCCTACATAAACTACCTTTGAAAATGATCTGCGCTGTGTTTGAAAGCTGTTCATTTACTTATAGCTGCGTGTGACCTGACGCACAGTGGCTGCATTGCTCTGGGCTCTGTCAGGCAGCTGCTTGTGTAGTAAAGCAGAATGCGTACTATAAAAACTTGCTTTTCGCAAAATATTCGAAGGAAATGGAGTTTTCAATGGACTTACGTGATACATCCTCATTTTGGCTTCATTATTTAAGAGACATTTTGCATGACTTGTAGCTTCTATGTGATAGCACTTTTCAAATTCGGTTACACTGAGTAGAAATAATCTACAATGAAGGTGATATAAAAATGATTGATTGTGACTGGGTTCTCTTTTAAAAGAACCAAGTATTTTGATAGCCAATGAAAGAGGAAAAAAGGCAGTTATTGGCCCTGTACTTTTCTGCATGACCTCTGTCTGAAGACCATCACCTTCATTCTAATAGTCTGATTTGTGTTTCGAATAAATTATTCAATAATTTCAAGCAGAGAAAGCTCTCTGTCTCTTTTGGAGTGTGACTTCTTTTTTCCGCCCAACTGAGTTGCAACTAAATGCTTCACTGTGCTCCGAAGCAACTTTGCAATTTACTTCTGAATCTCTAATGCTCTCACCACACCTAACGGCTTTCAGTGGCAACAGAGGTGGTCCTGCAACTCACACAGTCTTCTGCTTCCTTTTTTAAGTCAGTGACAGATAAAAAGGAGGAGAGTAAAAAGTTATTCAGAGGTGAGAGAAGGGCAGTGTAGATTAAGAAATAAAATGCTCACAAAGCAAATCCTACAGCTCCAGTTAATTGAATAGTTAAAATATCTCGTCTTCCATTTGTGAGTCCCAAAATATGGCCTTTTGTGATGGTTTTATTTTTTGCTTCTAAGGACTTGTGCTAAGCTTGCACGTCTGGCAAGCTGCTAGAAAGCTCTGAAAATAAGTGAGCTCTGTTCACCCTGTGGATTTTTCCGAGATACCCCCAACTTGCAGTTTTATTCTGCATGTAAACCTTAAGTGCAATGGGGCTGAAATTGGTGTCTTAGACCTTTCAGGTTTTCCTGTGTCGAGGAACACAATAAAGATACTTCTCTGCACTGGTACCCGATTTGTCTCCTGTCTGTCACTTGTAAAGTAGCAATGCTGGAATAGTGCCTTTCTCCTGAGAAATTGTCTGGGCTCCTTCCCTGTGGGAAATAGCACAGTATTGTGATGCAGATTTTCTGCCAAATCTCACAAATCCCTCACTGTGGGGATTTCTCTTTTCAGTCGTCTATCCTCCTGTCTGTAGAGCACTCACATTCAATACAGAAGGCTTATCACTTCCTTTTTAGAACTATAAGAACCAACATCACAGCCTGCAAAAACCCACCTGGTGAGCAAGATCTCATTTATTCAGTTTTTGAATCTCACTGAGGATTGCTCTAGAGAAGAAGAGCTTCTGAAAAGTTATTTGCTGTTTCCTTTAAAATATGCCTGCCTCAGCTGAGTTTCAAGAGACTCCTGCTTCTATGCACCAGCAGATAGAGTGTAATTATGTTTGTTGTTAAATGGATAACTGTGAGGTCTGATATTTAATTAGTACCACCTGTCTAACTGGATATGTGCATGACTGCAACTGTAAATTATGTCAGTGCCTTTCGGACTTAAAGAAGGGAAAAATGGGCATAGCTGTTAGGGAGACAGACAGATTCACGGGCTGACTCTGGATTGAAAGGCAGATTCACACTGATTATTCGAATTAACACCTGACCAGAGCACATGAAAGTTGCCATACATCGAATGCACTAAAGTTTCCCATCTTTGACTTGTGCTTTGTACTAGATTTCACCCTGACAGTGATGCTGTGAGGGTATATGCACAGATTTGGGTGTTCAGAAGTGCTCCTGAATCCACACTTCAGACAGAGGCAAAAGCTGTCATAGAATCATAGAATCATTAAAGTTGGAAAAGACCCTTAAGATCATCGAGTCCAACCGTTAACCTATCACTGCCAAGTTCACCACTAAACCTTGTCCTCGAGCACCACATCTACCCTTCTTTTAAATACCTCCAGGGATGGGGACTCAACCACTTCCCTGGGCAGCCTGTTCCAATGCCCGACTACCCTTTCAGTGAAGAAGTTTTTTCTGATATCCAACCTAAACTTCCCCTGTCATTGAGATGTACATTGGGCTTGCATTACAAGAAGCCCTGGATCACTCTGCTGATGTGAATAGGCTCACACACATCCAGGACGTATCTCGTCGTACACTGATGTGTTCTTATGCAGGATATTCCACTTACAGCAGCTCAGAATTGAGAGTTATGCTGCTGAGTTTGCCCCTCTTGGGTCATTTTATTTTTTCTTTCTAGTATTTGCCTGTCTGTTTTTTCCAGACTTACAAGAATAAACTTGTATCGTTGTGAAAACAAAACAGCAAGAGCCTAGGTGTTGTGAGGCACTGCAATAATACGATAGTGAACAATGCAAGCACTTAAGTTAAACCCAGCTAAAAATACTCCAATAAATAAATGCATTTATATCCTTTCATACCCAGGGAATAAATTAATACTTTTTGTTAGGATAAGCCCTATTTTTGACTGAGAGAAAAAGCATAGACACAAATGCTGAACTGAACACAAAATGGCCGATTGTTAACAAACACAGGAAATTTTAGTAATAACCAATAACAAGCTATACTTCATAGTGTAGTTATCCCAGTTGCAGTTTGACCTAGATGCTAAAGATGGACTTGAGAAGGTCGATGACTTCTTTGCAGGCTCCAAATAACCAGGATTTAGACCTTATAATTCACCAGGTGAGCAACAGTGATATGAAGGTCCCATAGTATGACAGAGCCCTGATTCAGCAGAGACTTGGGATATTTCCTGATAAATTACTATCATTTGCTAATATTTTTGCAACACCCAGGCAGAGACTACTGTAGGGATGCTTCAGCTCCACTTGGTACATGCTGCAGTTTAAAAAGAAAGGTGATCTGCCAGCAGTAATAACACTGTCATAAATCTGGCAGTCCTAAGCCTTGTTTTATATCTTCTGGGTTCCTAATTTTGCCAAATCATTACGTTTAACACTTAGAAGAGTACTAATATAATATGTTATTATAGGTAAGTCTCTATTTAAATAGGCCTAGATAATATGAGAGCAGTGTTTTAATTCTGATTAGGACCTGAATCCATTTTACAGGCATTTCACGCACTTAAGCGAGGTTCCTTATTTCAGAAACTATATTTATTTTGCACAACTTCCTTTCCTCTCCCCTTTCTAATCAGGCATTTTAAGATTTTTTTTTATTTTGAATTTTTTTCCATGGTGTCGACAACTGTGTTAAGAACACCTTCAGAGAAGATAGGACTGAATTTTGTATATGAAAACTGAGAGGAGAATGCTGAGGGAGACATTATTGTTTTACTTGTAATGTCTTTATTCTAGTGTTATGGTCTAGCTTCACTTTTACTTTGAAGACTGTTAGAAAACTCTCTTTGACAGTTTATACTGTCTGTTGTGGTCAAGCCTTTTCTAATGGTGAGGGGAGAAAACTGTTTAGGTACTTGACCTTCCTGGCAATGGTCTGGTAGAAGATTATAATAATCTTTCAATCTCCAACAGTGATAAGCTAGTATCCAGGCAGTGTTTTGCACTGTAATATTTATGAATGATCTGTGACTAAAAATTATCTAGGAGAGAAACTAGCATATTTCTGGTCTAAAACATGTACTCTGCTGAGATGAATATATAATAATAATTTATTTTCAAAACAAAGAGGCTCTTTTGTGTTAGCTGCTCTAGAACCAGAGAATAATGGATACTGGAAGAGACCACTGGAGGTAAGGTACTGAAGCAGGTTAATATTGTTTGCCCAGGCCAGTGTAGTATTCAAGCATTCAGCTCCAAACACAACGTAACTGTCCATTACTTGTATTTACCAAATATTTTTGTGCCTATTTCTTCATTTACTACTTCACGAGTGCTTCTAACACCCAAAAGTCTATTTTACCTTTTTTTTTTTATGTGTGTGTGTGTGTGTGTGCGCGCTCGCGCACATGTGTTGGGAGCCTAAGTATGCCCATGCAATGTAACTTTGTGATAGAGTGAATGTTCTTTTGGAAGGAATAAAGAGCTACTTCCACTTAAAAATATCTTCATTTATTCTTAAATCCTGCTTAGTTGTAATACTTTTGTAGTGTGCCAACTGGTGCCCCTCTGCTGAAATGTTAATTATGAATTTATTCCCTAAAAATAAGAACCTCAGACTAAGAAAATTATGATGAATTTCAATATATGCAAGACTCCATCATGAATAGAGCAGCCTTGTGAATAAGATTTTCTCCATGAATGCTATGCTGGAATACTTGGCTTTAATTTGCTTGAGTTAAAATATAATTAAGGCAGTGCACAAAGTTATGATCTCTCTCTCTCTTTCATGAACTTAAACTTTGACTGAATTAATTTTTCCAATTTTGAATAAACATATTTACAGAAAGATACATGTACAGCCTGATTCAAAGCATTCTGAAACCTGAAAGAATTCTGTGGATTGCAGTGAGGTCTGGAGGAGTGTAGTAGCCATAAGCCTGCAAGATAGGGCACCTCTTGAAGACCGCCATAAATCCTCAGAGACCATTGTCCGTAGTGACAGTTCCGTTTAGAAAATTGGAACAATTTAAACAGTCTAAGCATTGTTTAGAAGGCGACCTGCACTTTTCATACCAATTCTCTCTCTTCTCTCTTACATTCGTAAGCTTAACAAATCATATCTAATACCTTATTTTTCAAATTCTTGTGCCCTCACAGGCAGTATTGGAAACCTTGGAAAGGGCTAAAGCTTGGAATCCTGGAAATATAGAATTGGAAATGGTTTCTTGGTCTTCACATGCAACCCCCTGACATTACGGACATGGTGTCATACATTTACTTTCATAAATGTTTCAAACAGTATATTAATAGTAGACTTTTTATCTCCAGTACTTTACCTGGAAGATGGTTTCAGAATCTCCCTTGGTTTGTATCTTAGTGCATTAACAGCCAGTTTATGATCCTTTATTACTGTGTAAACACTCTCCTTGAGTTTAAATAACTCTTTGCTCTCCTGCATCTGTACTCTGCTTTATGTATAGGCACCAGTCACATCCCTTTGGGTTACAAGGTGAACTCTTCTCTTGTCTGATAAGCTCTCTGTTTCCCTTCATTATCCTAGTGATCCTTCTCTATGCTTATTCCAATTTCATATCTTCCTTGAAAATAAATGACCAGAACTGTACACACTATTACAAATTAAATCTCATCAAGGCTGAGTATAGTGGAATTAATGCTTTTCTATCTCAACTGGAAACACCTTGACTGATGTATTTCAGGATGGCATTTGAGTTTTCCAACACTTGCCATCCCTTGCTAGCTTATAGTCATCCTGTGATCAGCTTGTACACCTGTGTCTCTCTCTTCCCAGTCACTTCTAATTGATGAGTTCCTAGTCAATAGCAGAAATTCTCATTCATAGTCCCCAGTGACCTTCCTCTTTTTATTATAAATTTAATTTAATTTAATTACGCTTACTGCCATCCTCAGGGCCATGCAGTTCTTTTTGTGAAATACCCTAATCCTCTTCAGTATTGACAATGCCTTTTAGCTTTTCGTCTTAAGAATATTTTTTTTTTTTTTAAGCCAAGGTTATTTATACAAAAAATTAACAAGATTGGTCCAAGGCCAACCATTTGTTACCTTTCATCAGACTAGATTTTTCCCTTTCAATACTTCTCTACTAGCCAATTCTTTACTCACCTCACAGTTACAGTATTAATTCCCATTTTCCTAACCATCATTAATGCTTCTTCATATGACATTGTATTATTTACTGCATTTGTCACATTTACATATGACATCAGTATTTTACTGAACTCCAAATGGATGAAAGCTAATGCCTCGTCTTTGTTTAGGTGACCTAGACAAAGCAACGTATGTGGCTTAGCCTGGCTGGATCTTTGTTGAACACAGGTTGCATATTATCTCATTTTTTAACAACTTTAATTATACTAGCCTTGAAAATGCATATTGCATGCTTGTATGGCTTTGAGATTAGGTTAAGTTGGATACCCTGTTCTCCAAACTTGGTGGACCTACATCTGGTGTTCTATATGCATTAAATATATTTATTACAGAACTTAGGCATCATATGCCAGTGCTTTCAGACCTTTTGTGAGTCCAAAGTAATTCAGCACACAAAAACCCAATTAGTTCAACACCTCTCCTGAGATACTAAATTAAAAACAAGGGCCCGAAAAGAAGTGTTACTGTGAGACCTAAAGCATTTTTGAAGTAAAGGACAAAAGTAAAACTTTGAAAAATGTTTTCTATACTACAACAGCAATAATTAATTTATTAGAGCATTGGTACTGATGATTGTATGCTTATTCTTTGGAAGTAATATATCCATGCTTTATGAGAAGAGCTGGGCATCCTTTGTTACCAAACATTGGACGGGATTGGACCAAGACCGAATAAAGTATAATTTCACTAAAGGTAATTGTTTCTGTCAGGCTCCTTAACCATTGCTTAAACTCAACAATTTTCTTGCATGGAAATTGTTTTCATAGTGGAAAATAGCCAGAAAAGTTGATATTATAAAGGAAAGCAGTGAACATTGAATCACTTCAGCATGATAAAACTAGGTCAGAATTCTGTCTTTAATGTGTTTAATTTCAGACAGCTTTCCAAATTAAAGATGATCATATGTTCCCAGAGTGTTATTATTCCTGACTGTCCTGGAATATACAGTGTCTCTTTGACAGTTGTACAGCTGAAATTCATTGTTATTCGTTCTATTTTTTAATTTGCAAATGCAATTTTAAAACCCTTGAAAAACGATACAGCAAATTTCAATACCTGAAAAAACAATAGGATATGGAATGGCAAATACTTTGCAATAAATCAGACTGCATAGACACGGGAAAAGAAAGACTCTCATTGGCATTAATTCATCTTTCTCTTTTCTTTCTTTCCTTCTTTTCTTTTTTTTTTTCTTTTTCAAAAAAGCCCTCAATTACAATATAAACTGAATAAGGAAGTAAAAGGTTGGTTCAGAAGCTGGGTTATCAATATAATACAGAAAGCAATAGTAAAAGGTAATAGATGAAGTGTATATGACCTTCACATCGGATTAGTGACCAGTGTAGTATATTAGCAAAATACTGTGCATTGTACTCAGTAACATAATAAGATATTTTTCTTATTTTAATACAAAAGACATTAATGTAATACAAATGTTCATTCTAGCCTGCCTTATCAGGGATTTTCATGTTGTATTTCTAGCCTGGTCTCCTGTTTATTGGTCTGGTTTGCATAATAGTCTAAGTGTAAAATGGAGTACGCTTTTGAAATGAGAAGGACTAAGGTAATGAAGGAGGAATAAGGGAATGAGAACAAAACACAGAGGAATGGGAAATGGAGAAAAATAAGAGAAAGGGAGGAGAAAGTGAGACAGGCTATGTCAAAGTAGGAAGGGAAATAGGAACACATTAAAAAAGTAAGAAACAAAGAAGGAGAATTATTAATGACAAAAGGTAAGCTTGTCAGTTCTTGTGTCTAAATTCGATGTTAAGATCCAATTTTCAGTTCTGGCTGAGCTGATTTTAGCTCTGGTATTCATATGTTAAATGTGCCTAAGGATGGCCTTTCATCATAGTTTCAGCAACTTGCTTCTTGGAAATGTACTTACAGAAGGAAATTAAACCTAGTGTATCATTAAGTATTGGAATCCAGATTCAAGTGCTGATAAGACAGATTTTGTTAACATGAAGTTTAAGACTTAATGAAAAACATGTGATGTTTTGTTTATGCTTTTGCCTGTTTGGATAAGAGAGCATTTATACATTGATATCACATTTATATTAATGCAGCCTGACTATTTCAGTGATCATTTGGGATAACTTCTCACTGAGCAGTACTTTCAAGAGTTTAGCGTCCCTCTGAAAGTAACCAAATACTTATAGGAGATGGCACTACTTCTTCTGAAGGTATCATTAGATTGTTCTTAGTTTACATGTGCTATCTAAAAGAGAGGAACAAAATCTGTATATTTTTCTTCTATGTTTAGATGGAATGAAAACTGCTTCTGACTAGTTATTCTGCTGCATTAAGTCCTTATCCCCCTGATGACTGTGGACATGGAGTCGGTAGATGTTAGCTCTTAATTCTCCTGAGGACTGGGTCTTTAAGTCACAGCATTATTCATAAAATCATAGCATACATGGCTGCATATAAAAATGGCCAAATGGGTAAATAAATGAGCCACCAGCAATATACTAATCTGTCAATATATGCAAAACCAAAAGCCTTCTCATGCACATGCATACATTTGGCAAAAGCAAGGTAGACAGCCCATTTGGAGGCTTTAGCATGTCTGTTCTTTCAAAATTTCTGCTATATGCAAGACAGGGATTGATTGGGTTATAAATGTGCTTGTGATATGGAAGAAAATTAATGTTAGCTAATCAAAAAGGAAAAAAAGATTGTTGTTGAAATGCTAAAACTCATCTGTTTGTTTCTTTTCACAACTGCTCCTCCCTATCTTGCTTGCAAGCTCTCTCCCTTTTATAAATGCCAAACACAGATCACCAGTGGTGTCTAGAATCGAAGACCTATGGTACCAGCACCTCATCAAAAGCTCACTGAGGTTTTCCAATTGTTTCACAGAAAATAACCCTTATGTAAGTGCTCAAAAAGAAACACTATTAATAAGTAGCAATGGCATTTTTTTACCTGTGGCAACTACAGAAGAGCACGCTATGCAGAATCTTTTATGCAATTATTTATGTTAAACAGGTCAGGGTTTGGAGCCAGCAATTTTTCTGTTGATTCAGGGAAATCAGTGCTTCACTCTTCATCTTCAAAAGTATTCAATTCAATATCAGAAAGTATGCTTATTGTCTTGTTAGACTATTTCAGCTCAATACCAAGCCATATGCTCTTTAATCGGCTCTGATGGATGTTTATCTAGTTTGTTTCAGCGATGGTGAGTTGAGTGCTGCCTTCAATAATCTGTTAAAGTATGTAACTATTCTTTCAGTTAGAGAGTTCTTCCTAATATTTTATGCCTCTTGAAGCTATTTAAGTCAATTAATTCTTGTCCTATGTCTAGTGGACATAGAAATCAGTGGATTAATTTTTTTTTTGAACCACCTGTTTACATAGTCTAAAACTTACCATGTCTACCTTCAGCAGTCTCTGCTTTGTATTAACCAAGTAAAATAATTTCAGGCTTGCTTCAGTAATCTTGCTTTCCAGCCTTTGATTTCTTGATTTTTATTTTTTTTTTTTTTCCTCTCCCCTAGACCACCTCTGTGAAACTGGATGCAGATTGCAACCTTTGTCTATGGCAAGTGAATATAACGGAAGCCGCACATAATACATCTTATGTATGATACCTCTGTTTATCTAGCTCAGTCTGATTGCTTTCTTTGGGCAGGATATGTGCCAAAAAGGAGTGCAGTTTTGTGTGGAGAACCCAAGTCAGATCTGAATATGCTCCTTCCAGCACTGGAGCTGTACAAAGACGTTAATGGCATTGGCACAGTGCTCTGCATGCACTAATTAACCCTGCACTAGCACAGCAAAACTGCTGCCTTTTTGTTCACATGAATATCGCCACATGACACTGCTTTAAATGGTATGGAAACATTTGTTTGTAAAGCACCTTGCACACTTGGGGAGAGATGGGTAGAGCAAGAAATATTCTGAAAAGTATAGATATTTATTTTTGTAACCTGAAGAATAAATAAAGCTTTATGTATTTAGAATAAAGAATAGTCACTCATTACACACACTGTCTGTCCTCCTCTACCACTCTCTTAATGAAAGTGTTGGAGACGGTATATTACTTAGCAGTTTGAAAAATCCCTATTTGCCTAATGAGTTTCACTCATTTCACAGTACTCCTAAAACTGGGCAGATACTGGTTTTAGACGTTATATTTGTCGATTATCCTGGCTAGAACTTTCAAAAGAACCTAAATTCTGTTTTAGATTCAATAACAGATAGATACCTAAATCTTTTAAGAACATCTGACAATTTTACTCAGATTATAATTTATTCAGAGGCCAGTTACATCCAGGTTATAGTTTTCATTTCTGTAAATGAAGTACTTTAAATGAAAAAAAAAAAACAAGCACCCTCGAACTTTATTCTGTTACTTAAAGACCTAGTTTTAGACATAACTTTTTATCCTGAATAATGAGGTCTGAAGTGGAGTTCACAGACTCACTGATACTCCTCCACAAAAGTCTGTTCGCATATCGATTATTTCTTTTGTTTCTCTTTTTAAATACTGAGTTTCTGCAGAATATTTTACTTTCATTTGGGTCAATTACCAGTTAATTATTTAGCAAGGTGTGTTAATGTTCTGGGTGTCCCTCTTCTGGAGAAAAGCATCTTTGAGTGGAGACGGAGCTTGGTGTTTCCTAATGAGGGAAACGTTATCCACTTTTTCATTTCCACCTCTGCATTTCATCCTCAGATGTGGACAAACCTGGTCACAACAAACTGAACCATGATCACCCTGAAGTGTCTGTGATTTTCAATTTTAGGAATTAAAAAAAAAAGAAAGAAGAGAGAGAAATGGCTATTTTAAAGGTAATTGTTGTATGCGTGTCCTTTATAGTAACGGCATTTTTTTCCTGTGGTGTTTGACAAAGGATCTGCCAGTGCAAGGGCTGCAAAAATCATTTCCTGCTGCCTGAAGCAGCCTCTGTTTCTGGTGAGGTGAGAGCACGCTTCAGAGTCATCTGTTACAGGAATGAGAAGATGCACACACTTCAGGAGGAAAGCAGATGAAGAGGGTTTTTTTTCCACTCCAGTAACTCACAGCAGGTATTATAGATTTATTTCCCCTTCTCATGTTGCTTTCATTTTGCTGTATTGTATCAAGGCATTACAGATGCTACAAATAGGGATGTACTGTCTAACTTCAGGAGTAGGAAAAAGACCAATGGTGGTTACTTCATTCAGACCAATGTTTTCCATTGCAGTATTTACTTCCCAGTTGGAGGAAACTGTAGAGACACATCACTGGATAGCAAGTAATTAAAAAGTAACCTCTTGGGACTGTAAAGTCTGTTAGTAGATCTCAAGAAAGCCTATAATGCTCCATACAAATCCCTCTGGTTGAACATACAAAACTTCTGCCAGGGGTCTTACACTTGTCCACTACCCTTTTGCCTTTCATGCATTCAGTTGCATCCCTGTTCCTTGTTCCTATGTATAAGATCAAGTGTTCCTGACCACATCTGCAAAATCCCTTCACTGCTCGCTTTCAAGCACTCCCTTAAAACTAAGACTGGTCAAAAGATGGATTTTCCCCCTTCTGCTTCCCCTCCCAACCCCTCTCCCTCTCGTTCAGCTCTTGCTGCCCCTTCCTCTGCCTCACATCATACCCCAATACCACTTTGTCTCTTACCTCCTTTAGGGAGAGGATTGGAGGGAGCTGAGGAAACAGAATGAGAGTCCAGTGGCAGAAAATGGTTTGGAAGTTAGGAAAGGAGATAAAACTGGGAAGAAACTTGAGAGCAGAGGAGAAAGATGCACAGGAGATTTGTGGTAAATATTTGCTGAATCAGTTGTTAGACAAAATTTTCCCAGGTAATGGTCTATTGACAAATTCATCAACTCTTCATCAGTTTTTATTCACTATTTTTGTACTATGGTGACAAAGATTTTCCTGCTCCTTGGCTGGATGCCTCATGGTTTTTTAAGCAAGGATATAAAAAAGAATAAGTTTCAGACATCATCCTATGCACTGGCAGGTTTTGAGTTGCCTCCTGCTTTAGCAGCTAGATCAGTGGGAAAAACCTAGCCAAAGCTGCTTCTATTCCAGCAAGTGCATGTAGGACTGTTGTCTCACTGTATGGCCAGCTGGCTTGCTTCGGCAATGTTTGTGTCATTACATCTTCTTAGCCTCCAAAACAGGGTGGTGACATCCACCTTATATGTTGGAACTGATTCCTGAACTCAGCTAACTGCCAGACCACATCTGTGAATTTGTTAGGGTTTGGCTAGTTGGCACAAGCTACAACTGTCCCAGGGACTGTTCTAGCAATTTAACAGTCTGTATGATTAAATTCCAGGAATGCTCCATGCCACTGATCAATTTACTAGTGTAGATTTAATTTAATACTATTTTTCCTCTAGAACAAACAAGGAATTCTTTGCTATTAAAGGCCTGGAATTTAAAACCCTGCAGATGTCACATCATGCCATAATTCTGTGTTAATTTTTTGAAAAGTGAATACTTTATGACTGTTGAGCTAGAATTTGGCATTTCCCAGTTGTCACAAGTAATGATGAAACTTGGATGTAGCTGGGATATTCACCTGGGCAATATTGGCTTCTCTTAGGATTGTTTTGTTTCTCAAATGACAGTATTCTCTGAAAATTAAAAAATGGAGGAAGTGTTTAATTTTTGTAGGTACAGCATGAGCTACCTATAACTGGAACATCTAAATCTGGTGACTTGATAGAGCTGGAACAACAATTTTGAGCAGTGTGCATGAACGTGGGGACTGGATGTGATAAGGCTGAGTTAGCCAACTGCCTCTCTGGGTTGTATTAGATTGGGTAGGGCTAACATGTCCAAACTGCTTCCTGAGTCTCATCTAACAGATTAAATCCTACTGCAGGTGTCCCTACAAGGCACTTGCATTCTGCCTGGAGCAGGTCACGTCTCCTGAAGAAAGTATTCTTGTCTCTATACCAGTTTGCTAGATTTTTCTGTGCTCCTAATAGCAATAAGTGGAAAGAAAAGCACCAGTTTGTGTAACTTATTAGTGGTCATGTGTCCTGGTTTTGGCTGGGATAGAGTTAATTTTCTTCCTAGTAGCTGGTATAGTGCTATGTTTTGGATTTAGTATGAGAATAATGTTGATAACACACTGATGTTTTAGTTGTTGCTACGTAGTGCTTACACTAGTCAAGGACTTTTCAGCTTCTCATCCCCTGCCAGCAAGAAGCTGGGAGGGGGCACAGCCAGGACAGCTGACCCAGACTGGTCAAAGGGCTATTCCATACCATACGATGTCATGCCCAGTATATAAACTGGGGAGAGCTGGCTGGGGGGCAGCGACTGCTGCTTGGGAACTCAGTGGGCATTGGTCAGTGGGTGGTGAGCAATTGCATTGTGCATAATTTATTTTGTATATTCTTTTATCATTTATTATTATTATTATTATTACTATTATTATTTCCTTTTCTGTCCTATTAAACTGCCTTTATCTCAGCCCATGGATTTTACTTTTCTTTTCCTGATTCTATCCCCCATACCACTGGGGGAAGGGAGGGGTGTTAGCAAGCGGCTGTGTGGTGTTTAGCTGCCTGCTGGGTTAAACTACAACAATCCTTTTGGCACCCAACATGGGGCACGAAGGGTTGAGATAACAACAGATCTGCCCAGAGCGTGTTAAGGCAAATTTGTTATAAGCATTCATCATATTGGTTTAATAGTTGTTGGTCACAATGTTGATTTATCTGCTCTCAAAGTCGTCATGCTTGCTCTCAAAGTTGTGTTATGTTATACCTTACTTGCAGTGTATGTTCCATGTTGTGCTGCTTATCACCACTGGGAGCTGGGTCAAGGTTATCATTTTATTGCACTGTGTAACACTGGCTTATGATATGATACAATTATTGGTCATGAGACTAATCTGGTATTTGTGCTCAGCATTGTTGTCATCTCCGTACCTCAGGAGCCACCTCTCAGAAACTATTAGTAATTACAGTCTTTACCTTTTCTTCTCAGAGAACCAATCCATGGGGGAGACAGGAGGGGACACTTTCCCTTGCTCCTTCACCTTCCCTTTCTCCTGTCGGGTTAAACCACAACATCATGTTTGGAAAAACCCACCACTATTTACAACTTTGTCAAGAATGAGCCCTAGCAAGTAACACAGAAATAACACCAACATCAGGGAGTGTTGTGGATTCTGCTCCATCATCTTGTTTTGGATATCCGGGAGTTATCTGTTCCTTACATAGAGCTATTTCGGAATAGCAGAGCTCCAACTTCTAAATAACAGGCAGCTATGGAATTTTGGTGGTGGGATGGATGGGGTTTGAAATATATTTTTCTGTTCCATTTTAGTCAGTACTACAGTTAATAACAATTTTCTTATTTCAGGGTGGAGGTCCTCATTTCTTGAAGCGCAGGATCCTAAATTGTTTTACTTAGATGATTTAGCTGATAGCTATGACACCTTTCCATATGCAGATACAATTTCGTTATGAATCATCTACCTATGGCTGGGTCAGCATTATAGCGGCCTCAGCTCTCATTAGTGTATGACAGCAGATGTGAGACGTTGACACTAGAAAGACAGAGCTATTCTAACCAAAAATATTCTGTCTCCCTTTGCTGCCTTCCTTGCTCATTGCCAGCTCTATTATTTCTACTCTCTGTTTTTGTGTGCTTAAATTTCCCTTCTGTGCATTTTTAATCTTCCCCGTATTACCTTGTTTTCTATTTGGCATAAGTATACTCTGCTTATTTCTTCCACATTGTTTGCATACCTCTGGAGAAATTACAATACTGTAATTAATTAAAATAATTGCATTTTAAGTACATGAGAAACAAACCATATGATCCTGCTCATTCTTGCCATACGTATTGGAACAACTTGCAGTCACATGTTAGCAACCAGACTCCTGTAAAAATTCTGCACAGAAATATATACAGTGGCCTTTTAGACACTATTTCCTATGTTTCTGCATGGTTTTGAGCAAATTTAAATAAGCCTACACAGATAATTTGACATGGATGGCCTGCTTGTTGGCTTGTTTCTTCAACTCCACGCACAATGCACCGTACTCTAGAACAAAATTATATTTAGATGAGTTTTAGCCTCTTTTTGTTAAGGACTCCTGTCCAGCCATATG
The DNA here is from genome assembly GCF_965183815.1 of Platalea leucorodia. Classification (NCBI taxonomy): domain Eukaryota; kingdom Metazoa; phylum Chordata; class Aves; order Pelecaniformes; family Threskiornithidae; genus Platalea; species Platalea leucorodia. The sequence goes on along the minus strand of NC_138825.1, from coordinate 119,347,226 downwards.
TTAGACTATCGAGACTGCAGTGGGCTGGTGAGTCAGGATTCAGACTCAGATGTTTATGGATGCCAAACTATTTTAAAAAATTAACAGAACCATAACCTAATTTATCTGAGGGCTGTGGAAAAAGAATGAAGGAGAGAAATGACTTATTTCTAGGAATCTCAAAAGACGCTTGGTCCAAACTATTTGAAAGCTGGAAGACTGAGATTTCAGTGGTGTGTCCACACAAAAAGGAGAGAAAGTGGAGGGGAAAGCTGCATCCCATGGGTTATTTGGGACTGAATCAAGGATCCTACGTTTGAGCAATTCTATTTATGTGAATTCCGTTATGAATCAAATTTTTATCTTTTGATCTCTCAGTCCTTCCCCTTTGTTTCTTCTTCTGTTCCTTTTTTTTTTTTGGTTGTCTTCTGTTTTCTGTTTCTTCTTCAATTACCTCTGTTTCTGTCCTTTTATACCTTTCACTCCTTTGCACTCTCTTCATCTTGAAGCACCTCAGTAAGCATCCAGCTGAGTTACTTCTAATAAAAATATCTGCACACCGTACTCTGTTCCCAGTTATGGTTTTACCTTCAACAAGAGAGCTCATACAAATGAAGAAAAATGCCTGGTGCCTCAAAGTCTTGGAAGTTCACCTTTTCCTAGAGAAAACAAAGAAGAGAGTACTTAGTGACTCTCTTTTGGGATGGCTAGCAGTATACAGCTGCCATTGGGCTCTGGTGTTTCTGGAAGCAAGCTATGTGCCACAAAAAAACCTGGAGGCCTGAGCTTTTAACTTATAGACTTGTCCTATGCACAGTAATTAGTACTGATGGGGTACCTAAACTACCCATGCACCAGTCAATATAGGAATGTAAAGGGAGAAAGGCTTATTCAAATTTATTGCTGATGACAATTAATACTAATAGCAGAGAAAGCAGAAGGAGGAAGACTCTCGTAGATTGGATCCCGATTAACGGAAAAGAACTAGTTGGAAAAAGGAAAGTGGAAGGCAACCTGGGTGACCAAAATCATTAAATACTAAATTATTGATTTACAGCAGTACAAGGACAGAGAGTAGTAAAATAAGGTTTTCAGGAAAGAAGTCTTCAATTGACTGTTCAGAAGGGTCTTCTGGAAAGCAAGCGTAATACAAAAGTGGTCTGGAAGTATTTTAATGAAATAATTGTCCCATCGAACAGCATCACTGAAGGGTAGGGATAGTGACCTAGCAAAATTATGATGTCTTTCAAAACATGAACATTTAGCAGGTATCATACAGAAGAAAAAATACCCTCAGTTATTAGGAACAAACACAATAGCACAAGGCAGGTAGGAACAAAATCAGAAAGTTTAGGACACAGGCAGGAGAAAATAACCAAACACATTCTCTAAGTACATTGATAATAAAATGATCATGTAAAATAATTCAGTGGGAAAGTTTAACTTGCTAGAGTAAAGCAACTATTACTCTGAGCTCTGTAAATGGGAATGTTCTGTCCAAGCTGTAATCTTCTCCTCAGGGCTGATAAGCTTTCGACAGGACACCACTCTTCAGGCAAGATGTGGATCTATTAAAGAATATCCAGAAGAAAGAAATGAAAATTTTAAAATAAGCCTGCAAGCTTGGAAAAATGGGTTTGCCTTATCTTGAAAAGACTGATAGAGGCTAAAGAGATGATCTGAAAACAACCTTCCAATACATAAATGTAGCTGCAAAGATGAAATGAAATAAACAGTTCTGTGTGTCCACAGTAGGCAGAATAAGAAATAGTGAACTTGAATTGCTGCAACGGTTCTTAGGAGGACATGTTCTGTCTTCAAGGACAAGCTGAATTTGGGAGGACATTATCCACGAAGATGGTGGACTCTCCACAGCATTGGAGGATTTAGGATGATACATTCTTATTTTCAGGTTCATGGTTACAAGTTTTTTCTTGACAACTGAAGAACTGAGGAGTTAAGAAGCTTGCAAAGGCAGATAATTGCAGGTGTTTAGGCAGAGCTCCTCTCCAGTGTGAGACTTTCATATTCATGGAAATTAATTAATGGAAATGTTGGAATAAATTGAAAACAGATGAATTTTGTACTAACTGCTGTAAAGATGCCAAAATAAGAATCTTTTCTGATATTTAAGGGTATTGTTTAATGCTCCAGCATTCAGGTGTATAATAATGTCAATACTCACAACATCTGTGTTTTTTCATTTAGAATTAGACTGTTCCACTGGATAGTTTGTTTGTCGCATTGACTACAACTACACTGCTGAAGAAAACATGTGGGGAATCATGACTCTCAGACCTACTGATTTGGTCTGGCTCATGTCCACACTGAGAAAAATCTTTTCCATCAGAAAAAAATAGTTTGGCTGTGCCCAATCTGTCTGTTAGGAACCATTCCTGGTCTGTGCTGTTCCCCAGATTGTGCCCAGAAATTGTCTGTGAGAGTGTTAGTTGGCATGGGCCAAAACCATGGGAAGGTGTGAGATAGATGCCTGTCAAGCACCATGGGAGGACAGGTAGAGGACAGTGCTTGAACTCAAATTATGGATGTCCCTTGTTTACTTGTATAGAAGTAGCCAAAAGGACTACTTGTGAAAGTAGTATAAAGCAGTATATCCATTGTGAGTTAGGGCTTATCTGTCTTATTCAAATACTGACTTTTGAAGCAATGAATACTGCTTTGAATATACTCTCCAAAAAAATGTCTGCGGACAATGTAGCACATAGCATAGACTAGGGCTAATCCTGACAGGCAGTTAAACGTGATGACTCTGCTTTTTCAGCGTAAAGGGAGACTTTACTGATTATTCCAATGTTTTTTCTTATAGACAGAGGAATCAGGAGATTGTATGAGAGACTCAGATTTAATTTTAAAATACAGTATGTTTATAACCCTGCTCCTTGTAAAGGAACTTATGAGGGAGGGAAGAGAACTATGTTTACTAAGTTGCAAAAAACCAGGGAACATTATTTTAAAGCCAATCTCACGGTTTTCATGGCTTGACTCATGATTTTAGAGAGCTTATGGTTGGAAACATTTCAAGATTTGTGAAACCTTTTCAGCTAAATATTATTATATCTTTAATATATAGAGCCAAATCCTTACCCAGCAAACAAATACACTTCCTGCTGAATCTAACAGAAGCGCCTGGCTGCAGTCTCCTTGAGAATTTGGCTCTGGCTTCTGATAGAAAATATGGACCTTGTCATGATTCAGGAATTATAAAAAGCCAATACTTAGTAGGATGCCTGACTGAAATCGAACCACCTTACTTTTCTGTGACGATACTCATCTTGCATAACACCTCAAATGTATATTTTGCTCATACTTTTACATCTAGGGAAGTCAGACATAAATCTTTTGGCACAAGTACCAAGGGCTGTATGAAATGCACAGGCTGACCGAGGTCCAGAGGAGCTCATATTGCAGAATTGTGACAATGTCCACCTATTCGAAGGAATTAGGCCCTGTTGCAGGGGCTGAATTTTATATATATATATGTATATATATATATATAAAAGCTTCCTTAACATTCACCTGAAGAGGTCTTCTGGCCAAACAATGAAAATAACAAGATAACCTACCTTTTTTGTTACCTTTTCTGTTAGACAGCCAACAGCTAAGGACAGGACTTTCTTGTTTAACACCCATTAAACAGTGCACAGCAGACTGCAGCCCAATTACCACTGGCATTTGGACACTACCATGATGGTGATGATGCTGATTTGCATGATTATTAATATTAGTACAGTTCCTAATGGTTATATGAATTATTAGTTTCAGTAATCACAGGATTCCAATATCATCTATGCCAATGAATGAATCAGGGCTGTTCAAGTAGTACTGAAATGCTAAAACAAATATAACTTTCGGAAAAATGAATGCCAAGCAGAAAACCAAACTGGTTGAAAAGTCACATTCTGAATTGAAATTCCCATTTTTATTGGTATAATATGTTGCTCTAGAGATATGATTCATCTGGTGCCTCAAAAGTTTCATATGGTGTCACTTTTGTAACTGAAACCACAGTTCATGTTTGAAAAGCAGTCAGAGTTGGCACTTTTACCGCATACCTGCAAACACCACTGAAGTTAATACAAACTCCACTAGTTATTTATCTCCTACTAGACTGTCTCCCTATCTTCTGTTTTTTTAAAGGTACAGTATATAATCATCTAGCTTGTTAAGGGGCTTAACAAGGTGAAAAATATTCAATCACTCCCCTTGTTTACAATGCCTTCACCATCCTGTGAAATAACAACATGGTGCCTGTCCTCATCTCCTGCACTGATTAGATCTGTTGTTAGAGCTTAGTTGAAGCAAATTCTGCTAATAAAATGCTGTTCTGAATTCATTTTTCTGCCCACAATTTTCTTTTAAGCAGAGGAGTTTGTGTTTCCACAATGGGTCCTTCCTGCCTGTGTTTTCTCTTTAGCTGAGTATGATATATAATCACCTTCTCCAATTGGATTATCAGCTGCCTTGTTCATGCTAATTTACTTAATTTATTCATCCTCCTTGCTCATTCTAATGATTTTTCACATGCTTCCTCTTCCGCACTGACAAATGATAAAATGATAAAATAGCATGGTGAGCCCTATTTAAACACACTACCAGAACCCTGTGTCCCTTTTGTCTTCAGATGCCTGATACAATTTTGGTTGTTGTGCAGCCCTGACACTAAGTGAGGTTTTGAAGGAAGCAAATTCAGGCAAGTCTGACAACCACCATCTTATCTGACAAGAGAGGAGCTGGAGACTACCAGGCATTGTTTATACTAATAAATTAAACATGTCTGGGAGTGTTCTTGGGTGCAGAGGCCAAATGGGTGGAAGTGCTGTTAAACTCACCCTCCCTCCAAAACAGGAGGGTTTGCATCTGGACTGCACATCAGAAATGGTTCCTCCTGTTTCTACCAGGTTCTGTTCGGGAGTCTGTTTGCTGGCCTGAGCCAAAATCACCACCAGGGACCAACCTGGCAATGTCACTGTCTGGTCAGTTGGGTTTTGGTGTCCTGGCGGGGCTCCCTGGCACTTTCAGCATACCAGGTCAGACAGAGCCTGGGGGTACTGCTCTCAGAAAGCTACTCTAAACATAACCAGCTTTCTTGTGACTCAAACCAATTTTTCACGTGATTCAGCACAGCGGTTCTTGCTAAAAACCTATAAATATTCACAAATATTTGCCAACCAGGCCTCCGTAAACACGAGTTTTAATTAGCTTGCATCTCCCTTGCTTGGACATCATTGAATGATTCTGTCAGCAGTGCTGAACCATTAAGTTGACTCAAAAAAAGGAAAGCTTTTGTTTATGCTGAAATATGAACATTATTTTCCTGAGTATATTGTGCCTGAAACTTTTTTTGTTTGTTTGTGTTAAAATCCCCAAAATGTTGAGGTAGTATATTATTAGATCAGTAGATGAGAGAGGAAACCTGATATGAACACATTATTGTGACGTGTATTAGAGAACAGTAATAGTGACACAGGTTTAATGACAGTGCGATAAATAAGATAGAGAGGAAAGTTGAGTACATACCGGGTGTTCATGCATAATAGAGTAGGAATGCATTGTCTGCTGTACTTTTTTCTACACCAGTAAATTGCCTTTGGATAAAAATACCATGCTTAGCTACTCTAGAGAAATACTGATGAAAAACTAATGCTAGTGGAACAATGCTTGTGTGCAAACATCATCAGCTAAGTCTTTGCTTTTTCCAAGTCTTTGCTGATCTTTTTGCTCATTATTATCAAAAGTAGCTGAGAAGAAAATGGTTGGGAAATGAAGGAGAAAAGGAAACCACAGTCCTTCTCCACAATGCCCATTGGCCTATGAGTAAGGCTGCAGCATTTCAGGGCTGGAAAAAGTTGTGAAACACACCAATTCTTCCTCCATAATTTAAAGCTACTTGCTAATGAGGGAAGACTGGGGGAGGGATGCAGCATTTCTGTTTTCTGGGCTGCATCCATTTCTCTAGCACAAAGATGCAGGCTGGAACAGTGAATCTGGTTCCATGTTTGATACAAAACTGGATGCAGCCTCCTCAGTGCTCAGTGTTGGTAGATGTTAACACAACATGCAGATAACAGCAGATTAGGATTTGTGGACAGTGTGCTTAATATCCATTGAGATGGACAACATAGCTGTTTCTGGTGAGGGTTGTTGTGGAGTAACTTGCTTTACAATCAACATCTATTTAAAAGATTGAGAAAGTTTCATTTGGATGTGAACCTTGCTGTTGTCTCCTGTTCACCTCAAAACCAGGCTGCAGGAAGGAGCTCCCTAGGAATAGAATACAGAAGAACCTGAAAATTTAAATGGAAGCAGAGTACATAATTGGACAATATCAATCCACATTTCTTACATTATACGACAGCTCATTTCCTCATATACTCTGGCTGGTTGTAGTGTGTAATGTAAATTATACAAAATGGTCCATGAAGAAATCTAAAAAATAACATAGGGTTTGTAACCATGAAGTGGGTAAGAGTCCAGATGGTGTTCCAGTAGGACTTCTAGGTACAAGAACTGTCAGATAAAACTTACTGAAAGGGGTCCATCAGTACAGTTACTTCAGACACCAAGGGATGAGATTTACTGAACCCAGGAGGACCTTCCTGGCCCATGTTCCTAGGCTTTGATGTTGATGTATACATGTTTCATAGGAATTTTGTAGGCATTTTTACTTCTCTTTCATTGTCTTGCCACCACAACTTTGACTTGTGTAACTTCTCAAGCACATTTCTTTTCTACCAAAAGCAAAACATTTCTAGGAGAGCATAAGTTCTTCTGGGATGCAGTACACTTTTGGTCTGATGGACCTGCAAAGAAGAGAAGGGCTGTTCATCTGCTTAGGGTGCTGGAGAGCTAGAAGAAAATACATCCTGCCTAACCATGGAAAACCATAAGTATCCCCATAGAATGGAAATAGCACTTTCTTATCCCCACGGGCCACTATGAGAGATAAGTACACTGAAGTCTTTAAATCACTCAGATAAAGCATAAGGGTACACAAGACTGTGATTTCTGAATGTTTGTCTACAAGTAGAGGAAGACCAGAGATGGCCTCAGTGAAGGGCAGAGGCTCAGCAGGTGCTTAATTTTATTGTGGTTGTTGTTGAAATTAGTCTGGGGGACAATGCTTCAGCAAGTTAGAATCACAGAATCGTAGAATCGTTAAGGTTGGAAAGGACCTTTGAGATCATCAAGTCCAACCTATTAACCTAACTGCCTGGTTCACCTCTAAACCATGTCCCTAAGCACCACATCCACATGTTTTTTGAATACTTCCAGGGAGTGTGATTGCACCACTTCCCTGGGCAGTCTGTTCCAATACCTAACCACTCTCTCCATGAAGAAATTTTTCCTACCATCTAATCTAAACCTCCCCTGGTGCAACTTGAGCCCATTTCCTCTTGTCCTATTGCTTGTTACTTGGGAGAAGAGACCGACCCCCACCTCACTACAACCTCCTTTCAGGTAGTTGTAGAGGGCAATAAGGTCTCCCCTCAGCCTCCTTTTCCCCAAACTAAACAACCCCAGCTACCCCAGCTGCTCCTCACAAGACTTGTTCTCTAGACTCTTCACCAGCTTCGTTACCCTTCTTTGGACAAGCTCCAGCACCTCCATGTCCTTCTTGGAGTGAGGGGCCCAACACTGAACGCAGGACTCGAGGTGTGGCCTCACCAATGCCAAATACAGGGGCACTATCACCTCCCTGGTCCTGCTGGCCACACTTCCTGATACAAGCCAGGATGCCATTGGCCCTCTTGGCCACCTGAGCACACTGCTGGCTCATGTTCAGCCGGCTGTCAACCAAAGTTGTGACTTTTTATTTCTGATTTCCCCCAAATACTTTCTTGTACAAGGTGGTTTACCTTCCCCTCTCTCTCTGGCTACCTCTGGCATTTTCTCCACAGCATCTGAACATCATCTGTATGCACTTAATGACCAGATGTTCTCTGTCGTACCGTTCCTCCAAAACTAGGCTGGAGTGAAAAAAAAAAAAAAGGGACTCAAACTAAATCATCCAGGGATTACACTAACAGAAAATGATGCTCTTGGTATGGAAACTATTAAAGAAAACCTGATTTTGTCTTTATATACTAGGGTTCATTAACTTTCTCTCTGGTACAGCTAATGACCTGAACAGAAGCTGTGGTTCATTAGTGATCTTTCTCTCTCTGCCTGGCAGTGGAACAGAAAAAAGAAAGAGCTGGAAGGAGACGTAGAAACTCTAAGTGAGACAGAACAGCATTACATGTTTCCAGGCTAGTGGAAGCATATTTTCTTCTGTTCCCGTCCTTGTAATAGAAATGATATGATATTTACAGCTGAACTCATCCTTTATGCCAGAGTGGGTTTAGCCACCAAAAGAGGAGCAAAAGCTGTTTGTTTACCCTCTCTCTACCAATTTCTTTTTCTGGAGCTGCCAGGATCTGCATTGATCTCTGGAGATTGTAGCATCAGAAGGTCTGTTCTGCCTTATGCATGACAGCTCTACGGGGTCATTTTGGCAGCAGGGAGTATCTGCAGGGAGGTTCAGGAATACCCTGGCCTGAGCTGCTTTGCAGGCATCCAGCTCCTGCAGGAAATGCCTTGCCGGTTTGCATTGGTGCAGCCATCTTCAAGCTGCCTTTGGCAATAAGGTTCATTCAGCAGGATAAGGTAACAGTGGACGGTGCTGTCGCCTGTGTATCTGGCTCAGGGGTGGTGCTAATGCAAACCAAAGCAAGCTCAGGGAGCCATTAAATGATGTTTCTGTTTCCCTGTATGGAAAAATTTCCACTTTTTCTGTGTTACTTGTGAAAGCCTCTTTTGTGGAGCTGTGATTGTCAAGGAAATCCGTTCTTCTTCAGCATGCCATTCTTACAGCACAAGAAAAGGTCTTTAAATTCTATTGAATTGTTATTCCAGTCGGAGGGGGGAGGGAGGAGCAGGGCAAAGAAAAGAAAGAAACACTGCACCAACATCAAAATGTTACGTAACTTACAAAATAATATACTAAAATATTCAGCCACTCAAATTTTCAAGGCTGTTTATTTTTTCTAAACATCATTGTACTTATTTTTTAATGTCAGAATAAAAATACCTCTCATCGTCTTTCATATTTAAACTAAACTTTCCAAGGAAAAGATGTGCATTTTACTGTGACTTTAAAATCAACATTATCAAATGTAGCATGTGAATTCCAGGCAAGTAGCCAGCAAATTACCTGTCACTGAAGGTCATTTTCTCTCTCTTCCTACTTTTTTGATATATAATGCAACACTAAAATATGTATCTTAAATGTTTTTAAAGCAATAATTCTTTCTTATAATCAAATGGAGAGAAGCAGTATGTGAAATTAATATTTGCAGATGGTTATTGAAAGGTCAGACCCATAAGTGTAAACTGGGTGTTTTGGTTTGGGTAGTTAATGCTTTCAGAAACTTCAGGTGAACAAAAGGATGAATGAATGAATAAGTGGACAGAGAGCCAGTGATGGACATTTTTTGACTTAAAAAGGGATCATGAGTCATACATAATGCTATCCTATAACCACCAAAATTAGACATGGAAAAGACATGTCAGAAAAAGCAGTCTGCTCCTTTTTTAGTGCAGGACTGTTCCCTGAATTATATTACTTTGGCCAATCTAGTTTTAAGTATTGGAAGCAGTAGACGATCCCCATGGGAGGCCGTGCCACACTCTAGTAGTTCTCACTACTGAATTTTTTGCGTTATTCAGCCTAATTTTCCCTTTGTTTAATTTCTTGCTGTTGCTCCTACTTATATCTATATGCTCAAGCCTTTATTTATTTATGCATTTATTTATTTATTTATTTATTTTTTCCCCTGAACATGCAGAATAACGGCTTTGGTATTATTTGTCTTACAAGCCTTTTGGGATTCAAAGTGCCTGTGAGGTTGCCTGTAAAGCAAGCATCATGGTGCCTAAGGATGAGGTGATTGACTCCAACTGCCTGGATAAGTTAGGTCCCTGGCACCCATCTGCACCTAAGGTAGGAATTAGCCTTTGAAGGGCCATGCCGAAGCATATGGGGGACGAATTATCCCTTGTAGCTAACCGAAAGCAGAAACTAGTCTGTAAGCCATGTCTGAACTGATCCACCCCCTGTCTCTTCCCTGTTCAAAACCCAGATGACAAAGCTGTCATCTGCTGCTTGTAATTTACAGGTCAGGCAGCCCACACTGAAAATAGGGCTAAAAATAGTGCCACAAGGCCTTGATGTAGTTCACATTATTTGTCTGTTTCGGATTATTTTTCCTGTATCTAGAGCATCGCTCCCTGTCGTGGGCTGCTCTTCTTTTGGGCCATAGATTGCAGGAGTGGCTCAGACACCTAAAAAAGCTGATGTTCAATGCGTTGGAATTCTTAAAGGCAATGGTGTTAGCCTGGATAGCTGGACTGGGAACTTCTTGGAAATCAAAGACAGGAGGCACTTTCTGTGGCTGTACATCTGCACCTGACCTTTCTGTAATGGGCTCGCATTGGTGGATCAGAGAGATGCAGGAAAATGTTTCCATGATAAACTTTTACAACTGCTCTTTAGGATTGTAGCATGATTTAGGTTGAAAGGGACCACTGTAAATCCTGTGGTCTCACCTACGTGCTAAAAGCAGGGCCAGTTTAGATCAGGGTGCTCAGGGCTGTGTCCAGCTGAATTCTGACTGTCTATAAAGATGAGGATTTTGCAGCCTCTCTGGGAGACCTGTTCCAGTGTTCGACTCTACTGTGGTGAAAAAATTAATGTATAATCAGAATTCCCTTTGATGCAACTTGTGCCTTTGCATATCTTTGTTGTACTTCTAAGGATGTTTGTCTGTTTTTCCAGGCCTCATAAAAATAAAGCCCATTTATGGTATCACTTAAGGGGAGTTTTATGTTTACTGTATTGCTTTCTAAAAGAAAGTGTTGTCTTAGGTCAGCGGTAATACTATCATCACCTGTTATGCAATTGGAAATTTGGGAGCCCTGGCATTGAAGTTCTGAAGTCCTGATATACCCTTATCATCCTGTTTCCCCTCTGTAGAAAGTGTCGGTGTCCTCACCAAGGTGCTGACCTGGCATACCCACGTACACCCTCCCATCCTCAACTTTGATTGTATTATTATAGAAATGCTTCAGGCGTTGGGGCTTCTCCACATGTATATTGAAAGTAGCAGTGGTTTTGTTTGTCACTCACCAAGGACCCAGGAAAGTACAAGGAGAAAAAAATCACCAGGGAGAAAGTCCAGAAATGCCTGCACTTTGAAGGTGAACCTCTGTGTGCAGCTTACTGACAGCACAGTGATCCTTGCCATTGTCCACAGCTCCTTGAAGACCCATCAATCTGAGAACAAGGTGCCCTACTTTCATTGACCTTTCTTGTGTATCTTGTGACCTGCACATACTGTGTATGCCTGGGTTGCTTCAAAGAGCTGTTAGAGTGCCGCTCTCCTTCTGGTGCCTTATAGCATTAAGTTCATTATAAGCCTGAGTGGCAATTCCTGGTTCCAGAAGCTAGTTACACAAATGTCTTTCTTATTGGCAAAAATGACACACATTCATAATTGAAAAGCAGGAACAGTCTGAATATTGTCCTGTATCTCTGCTACTGCAGTGTGATTCATAAATAATGATAATAGGGACTGGGCTGGAGGACTGAAGGTGAGAGGGAGTCTTTTGGAAAGAGCTCTAATAAGAAGGATAAAAATGAAATGTTGTGGTGTTGTACAATGTTATAATTGGCCGGTGCAATTACATTTTGTTTACCTTATGGTCATGGAATTTATTTTCACAGGTACACTTTGAGAATCATAAGTGTTAGATGTACTGCAGAAGAGATCCTGACTACACTGATGTATTTCCCTTGGACCTCTGTGGGTTTGGGAGTAATAGGATTACATGCAAACGACTCTTGACAGGTTATGTGGCATTGATTTGTAAAAGGGTCGGCTCTTTGATTTTCAGAGTATAATTACAGAATCTCACTGTTTTCTTTTTCTGTTATTGATGGCTGAAGGGCTTTCATAGCAGTAATTTCATCTCAGGAGAACTGTGATCTCTACCTTTCTAAATTGTGGTGACATGTTGCCATTGTCATTTGTAGTAACGGCTGATATGGGTGGCAAGGAATCACTGCATGAATAGGAAAAGAAATGCATCTTCATTTTTTTAATGAAAGCAGAAAAGGAGCTCTTCTGGCTCCAGATTTATAGCTCTGGAGACTGAGGAACTTCAGGGCTGTTTAACTCAAGTGGTGGAAATTAAGGCTACCTTATAGTGTCCTAGCAAACATGTTCCTTAGAGGAAGGCTGATGTTAGTCTGTCAGTCATCAGAGTCAATTAATACTAGTACAATGTGGACAATTATCCCTATCACTCAGAGCTGTATTCGGTCTGGAAAGCCTGAGTCCAGATTTCAAGGAAGTTAAGAATTCAGGTGTGAATGTGAATTTTTATTACATGCTCTCTGCAGTTTGAAAAGAATGCTTTTTGTGGATGAGATGGAAAAAATTTTTAGTCTGGGATTTTCAAAGATTTTAAAATAAGTGCTCTGTTTTCTTGCCAGCAGCATCTAAGCACCAATAACTCAGGTATTCCTGTTTTACTTTGTAAGTGATGCAATGGATAAGTTACACAGCTGCTGGGAGGCAATACAGGTCCTGAGAAGTGAGCAGAGTAATAAGGATTTACAGGTGATACCTAGCTCTTGCCATCTGTCTCAAACTTCACCACTACTTCAGTCCAAAGACCTCCCAGACTTTGGGGAGGCTGAGTCGCTTGACACCTGAACTCCTTTCCCTGCTAGGCACTGAACCAAAAATCCTGCTGGCCGACCCAGCGGTTGGAGCTAACTACGAGTCAGTGACATGGGCACTCTGGGTTTTGGTTGCAACATCTTTCTGCAAGGTGAGAGGAAAGGCTGTTTGACTGATAAAAGCTGCATCCCCTTTGGTAGGTGAGCACAGTAAATGTGATAAGATAAATAAAAATAAATAAATGTATGGCAAGTCAGCACCTTGCCACTGCTGGCCAAACCCTCCTGCAGAGCTGCAGGAGCCCCTTCTCCTGCCGATTTGTCTCGTTTGTACTTAGGTCACTTCACACCGTAATGTGGTACAAAGTCATCCGTGTGCCTGGGGTGACAGAAGGGCAAGTCCGGCTTGGAGCCAGCTGAACTCAAGTGTGAGACTGGGCTGAAGTCAGACTTCTGCTCGGTTACAATTTGGGAAATGCTCGTGCTGATCCTGGGCTGACACAAATTTCACGATCCCCTTTGCACTTCTTCCCTTTTGATCCCTGGTGAGCTGAGCGAGTGGTTCCCAGCCAGGCTTCAGAGTGAGAAAAAAATAGCAATATATTTTCAAGAGCTCTTAAAGAGTTTTATTTTTTACATTCCTTGCAAGCTACTGCTGTGCTTATTTGCCTATCAATTCATTTTCTCTTTGCTGGTACATTTACTCTATATTTAGCACATTTTAAAAGAGGACAACTAGGTTGTACAGACACAAAATCACACAGTAGGGCCTTATTTACTATACTGTAATAACTGTGTTCATAAATCTAACCTTTCTCTGGCAATCTCATATACCCGTCTTTTCTTTCTCTCCTTTGATTCCTGTCCTTGCCTCTCTCTCTCTGCTGATAGCAGGCAGTAGGAGCTGCAGTTGTTCAGTACCTCTGAGTATTATGGTCCATTTACTTAAATGTGGATGCTGATATTAAACTTAAGGCATCCAAGTTTAACTCTTCTGTCTTACATTTTTGTGGTGGTCTGTTGTTTATACATTTACAATGAAAGACATTTCTGGGATATTAAGATTTATACCAGGCAGGAAAGCAGAAAGTGAATGTTTATCTGAAATGCAGTTTCCTCAGTTATCTGAGTTTTGAAGGAGTTTTTAAATGTTAAAATGCACTTAGACTAGCAGCTGATGGTGTATTGAAAGCCTTTGCTGGAAAATATTCAGTAGGATACTCTTAAGGACATACACTTAATTCTAACTTTTATAATTTATAATACTGCAATTTTATGAGAACTATAATATAACATAGGTAGTATAATTAATAATTATATGTTACCATATAACTATATGTAATTTATTAAAATATTTATTAGATATCTTAAAAAAAATTGATCCCCTGAAATACGGTAAAACTAAAAAATACGAAAAGCAAACATTTTTCTTGGACTCAAACTTCTTGCAGTTAGAGTGAACTCAAGATGGGCCAGACTGAAAGAAACTAAAGGTGGGATTTCCTAGTAAAGTGCTGTTATTGGTCTTGAACATCAACTCCTGAACTTGTTTGTGAGCCCTATAGGTGGGCTGTAAAGCTGTAGTCCCACAGCTGCTCAAAAAATGTCTGTCATCTCTGTTGTATTCTCAGTAAAAAGCTTGAACATGGAGGGGTACAGTTATTCATGGTAAATGTTGAGTAGAGACTCCTTTCTCAAGAAGTTTGGGAAAACTGCTCCTATGTATGGGGCATGAAATTGCCATGGCTCTGCTTTCTGCTCACTTCTGTGTCTTCATCTTGGTTATTTCATTCATAAAATGAAAAGGAAAAAAACCAGGGTATATCAGGACAACAATGTGGGGAGAAACTAGCAAAGGAGCTGGAAAGTTCTCTGTACAGTCCTCTGAGAAAGCCGAAACACGTGCGCCTTCGCCATGCAGTGCATAACCCGTAGCTGGTTTTCAGTACCTATTAGGTGTGAGATGCAGCTATTTCTGAGACTCAAGAGGGATAAGGTACCTAAATCCATTAAACGAATCTGAAAATACCAGTCTTAAAGATTGTACACTGTTTCGCTATTAACATCACTGTAGAGAGGTATTTCTCCTAAATCCAAGATTTTTCTGGAATAGGAAAGGTTGTTAAGCAGCGACTGATTTTTACATGTTCAGGGAGGCAAAATTGTGCTCTTTTAATAATACACCGTGTATGTAAATGTGCTCACAGCCATGTGAACGTTATGATAATTTTATTAACCAGGCAATAAATACACCAAAAAAAGGTGTGGAGAACTGAGGTTGTAGTTTTCTCCTACCAACTTTTAAGATAATTTCTTTCACAGGGATATAAGTGAAAAAGTAGGCATAACTTTCAATATCTTTCAGGTCCATCACATGTTACTTCCCTTCAGTGGTCTCACCACACTTAGGGAGATAGATGGGTATATCAGAAAATTATCTACACATAATTTGTCATATTTGGGCACCAGTGACAACAGCCCCTCTGCTTTGGAAGAGCCCAGGGTTAGTGTGGTGAGGAAAAGAAATAACTTCTACCCTGAGGGCTTAGTTCTTCCCATGCAACACAGAGGGCAGCTGGAAGCTTGTGTGGGGAAAATAAACTGCTGAGGCATTGCATGTTTAACGTGGCATGAGAATACGAATGAGACGACTTACTGTTCACCACTGCCAACCCTTGAAAATCAGCTTGAAAGAAAACCTGATGGGATTATTGCAAAAAGTCCCCCTGAAGAAAGTGAAGAGGTTTCAGAAACAAAGTCTATTATCTGTCATCCCATCATTAACTAAGTGGAAGAACTGGCAGAAGAATTGTTGACCTAAACTCAAGACATCGAAAAATAGGTAAGAAAAACATACTGGGGCAATATTTCCTGGGAAGACTCCCGCGCTGGCAGGGGGAGGGATTAGATGTTTTAGCTGGCCTTTTCATGTCTCAGTTTTAGGAGTCTATTATGTTATTTTGCAAAGTGAAGAGTGGTTAAAATGATTAATGGACTGCAGGGCTTGATGTACGAGCAGACGGCCAAACAAGTGGATCTGCGCGGCATGCTCAGTGTGGAGCAGAGCGAGGGATGCCTGAGAGCTGCTGGGGTGGCAGGCAGGGGTGTTGTATCCAGCAATTTGTGGAGGTGTAATTAGCAGAAATGAAATGATGATTAGCCTAGAAAATCTTCTAACACTGCATTTTATTGTGCCCACCCTTGACTTCTGCCAGCAGCGACGACATCCCCTCCCTGTCCCATCCCTCCCCAGCACCACGCTGGTGCTTTCGGCTCTCTGTGCTGCTCAGCTGCAGCACCAGCACCCACGGCTCCCTCCCTTCCTTCCTCCCTCCCTCCCTCCCTCCCAGTCTGTGCTGTCCCTCTCTGTGGGTCAGGGTACGTGCTCTGCTCCCCAGTCTGTCTCTGAAGCCCTCGCCTTGCCAGAACGCCATCATGGGCCATCTCCTGGTAACCCCCAGAAAGGCTGGGAGGTGTGTTGCATCACACACCATGTTTAAACAAAAAGGGACCTTAGGCTGAAGGGGAAAAAAATCCCATTGCAAATGAAGAGAATAGCCTGGATTAGATGGAGAAGGCTTCAATTTATGAAGGGGCACATAATATTAATTTCAGAAAGGTCTCTGCAGGTATGAGGGCTCTGCTGACACCACCCCTGGAGAAACCAGCTGGGGTAGAAGGACTCCTCCTTCACAGCCATCCCCTCCTATCTACCACATCAGACCAGATGCCAGTTCACCTGCGGACTTGGAGCAGAAAATTGAGAGCAGCAGATGTTGCAACCTGCTGAAAGCTCACTGGTAGCTGAGCGTTTGAACTCCTAGAGAAGAGCTCTTGTGGAGAAGGCCACTAGCTGACTGCAGGATTGCAGCACACCATAGTTTTGGATGATTTCAGCATTTTACTGTGAAACCTCCTCATGGAGGAAAAAAACCCATGTATCGGGATCTTCCTAGCACTCCATACAGACACTTGATGGAAGTTTGTCCTGCCACTCCACTGCCTTGCTGGAGTCTTGTGCTGTAGCGTTGTTGATAGTGTCCTTGTCCTGCAGTGTTTTGGAAAATTGATGAGACTTTTTCTCTTCATGGTTATCTTTGAGCCCCTCTGCTTCCTAAGGAGAAGAGGGGAAATGATATTGCGTGAGCATCTTCTTCAGGGGAGAGAAAAAAAACCCATTTTTTTTTAATCTAGTGAAAAGAGGGAAGGGAATATTATCCAGCTTTTTTATTCAAGTTTCCGTCATGGCACAATCATGTCTCACAAGCCCTTAGATATGATATAAAACATATGCAGTTTACTCTCGCTTTACGACCACGTTCTGTCCAAATAAATCTTACAGAACAGAAAACCACAAAAACTGCTTCACTGTGTCAGATCAAAGGCTCAGCTGCCCCAGTGCTGTCCTAACGATGCCCTGTTACAGCTGCTTATGGAAAGGTTTCTTATCCACACAGTGGATTCCTACCACGGCATAATGTTGTTTTCCATTTTACCCTCTGCCTTATGCTGCTAATTTTTAATGATCTTTTTATCATTCTGACCACTGCTGAACATGGAGCTGAAGTTTTCAGAATACTATCCAGTGTGAGTCACTGCTGGTGAAGGAGAGTTGTTCCTCACTGTGTTTATTGCTCGGCATTTGTTAACTCTTAATTTTGTCTGTGCTCCCTGTTGTTGGCTTTGGTTGATTGCAGGTTCTGTGAGATGGGCACCAAGCGGGGTGCTGGACCTGCCTGTGATGCTGCATGATGGCAACTAAATTATTCAGGTTTTTTTTCTCTGTTTGCTGATGAGAGTAATTAACTTCATACAAAACATGATAAAATAATATATTAATGTCATTGCAAACCTATTCTGCTTTCTATAAAGCTGTAATGTTCATCTCCTAGGTGAATGAATATGGTGTTTTATTTTGTGTAGCAAAGGATGTGGCAGAGATTGCCAGTGTTATGTAGTATTAATGTAAATAGGGTCAGCTGTAAATAGCCTGTCTGATGCTCCTGCTTTTCTTTTCTATCTTTTTTATTTTACTTCCTTAGACCTTGCAGTTACCCAGTGATTTTTTATTAAATTATTTATTGTAGCTGGATGATTGATGTTGTTTCACTTTGGTTCTTTGCAGCTTCTTGATTCTTTAGTTGTCAGAATGACAAGCACTCAGTGATTAATTAAAGCCTTTATTTTGCTCTGTTACTGTTAATCTCCAGTCAAATCTAAATCCTTATGTATTCCAGAAAATAATAAATATTCCCCAAATGCAGGTTTCTAAAATTTAGATCAAGGAATATCTTCATTTATTTTTCATTATTTTTATTTTTATTATGTTTAATTTTTTATATGCACACACATGTATATATAGAAAATATTTTCTTGTGAAAGATGTTAAATTGAAAACTCTATACAAGAAACCTGCCAGTATGGCCTGATGCTGGATGATCACCACTGTAAACTTCTTCACAGAGCTGTCTTTCTTCTAAGGAAGAGATTTTTGTCAGGACTGTCATAATCCCCTCTGTTACTGTCATTAATTGCAGTGCTTTTTTTGGTGTTGTGGACATATAGCATGGATTCTTCTCAGCTATCTTTAAGTGTTTGGTGGTGATATGTACATCTGAATTAGTTACCTTAAGATCTTTTTATAGTTAGTAGAAAGAAATAAGAAGTCTCAAAGGTGTAATTCATCTCATATTAAAGCAGACATCTAAAATAGGGCTGCTGAACTGCATCCTATTCCCTTTCACTGATAAGAACGAGATGAGCCTAGACATTTGGTCAGATAATTCCCACTCAGATACACTGGGACTTGGGCTGAGACAACTGATTTATTTTGCGTAGCTGGATACAAAGAAAGCAACGTCTCCCAGTTCCTGTGTTGGGCCTGGGGCATGCTGCCATCTCATTCCTAGTTTCTTGTGACATCTTGTTTCTCAGTCAGGAATGCCTCATTCTAAAAAATGTTTTTGAACATCCCCTTTCATATACTTTTATATGCAAAAGCTTAGTTGCAGTTACAGCAGCTGTGGATGGCAGAATGCATTCATTTGAATTAATTCATGCCATCGAATGTGCCGAAATACGCTAACGCAAGATGGCCTAGCCTTTGCAGTGTTGGGGTGGACCTCTGCGTAATTTTTGTGGGTGTTGCAGGGAAGCTATTACAATGGCGAAATGACCACAGGCTGCGGGTGTTCTCCACTGGGGTAGGTGATGGGGAGGCACTGGGCTACCTAATCAGCATGCCAATCAGCCTTTACCCCTGGAACAGCCATTCCTAATTCCTCTCGGGAAGAGCCGATGGGTTGGCTGGAAGTGTTTTAAACTATGTTTGGCTTTCTGGAATTGCTTTCACAGACCAATTTCTTTTTCATGGGGTCTCATGTGAGAATAAACTCATTAGATTTGTGATGTGATTCCCCAAATGGCTGACTCATGAATTCTTCTAATGTTTCAAATAGTCATGTATATAGCACATCAAATTTTGCTGATAAACTGGATTTGGCTTTCTTTTCAGTCTTTGTTTAGGATTTTTATCTAATTTATTCTGATGCTTCTCATTTCTTGCTTCCTCTGTTTAATGTTCCCAAAGATGTGATTGACTGCACCTGAAGTTACAGCTACTTGGCCCATTAGAAAAAGAAATGAATTGGCTCAAGTAAATTACGAAAGCAAAATTCATATGATAATACTTTTGCTCATTGGTTATAGTCTTCCATTATAGAAAACTCAATAAAATCTTAATTAGAAAAAAAACAGATAAGCAAAAAGCAAGTAAAACCATTTTTTAAAATGTCCTGAAGTTCCCAATTCTTTATCAGTTCCTTTGATGGTATTGAATAGATACTTACTCTGCTTTGGAACTTTACAAATGTCATTCCTGAGCTACTGATTCTGCTGAAAGGATGAGGATCAGATGTGGAAAATGCAAGGTATGAAAGAGTGTGTCTGCTGCCAAAGTGAATACCTATGTGTATTCCATAAAAAATTTCTTCATATGTGAATTTCAAATTTTTGCCAGCCACTAGCATGTCTTCCTGATGTATGTTTATACATGGAATGACCTTTTCATGTAATTTCAGTTGTAGAATGTAAAGAAACCTCTCCATCATTCTACAACATGAACTTGCGTAACAGAAAAGGATGAAGAGATTTCTTCTTTCATCTGTTTGACTGTATTGAACCCAAAAAATGAGAGATGGCAAGAAAACAAGTTCGACAAGTTCCCCCCACCCCCTTCTTTGCCAGAAGAATTAATTGCATGTTTCCTATGAAGTAAAGCACAATGGGTTTTTATGGCATACTTCTTGTAGTTTTGTTACCCCGTCACAGGAAATTCTGAATTTTTTGCAGGTATGTATACATGGTGTAAAACACTGCTTCATAGAAATATGACCAAATGTTTAGAGCTGGGATAAAGAATGGGTTTAGACATGGTGACACTGAGAGTGGCAATGTCCCCTTAGGCTACACTAGGGACAAGAGTAGAGGCCATCCTCTGTCCATGATGTCATGGGACAGATTATTTTTCTTAGATAAACAGAGTTTAACACTCAGGTAAACACTTTCCATTCCCTGCAATGGCATTTCTGCAAATGGGATTTCTACATTCAAACTTCTTATTGCGACCATCCTTAGGCTGCGATATCCCACACAATATCCTTCTCTCTAAATTGGAGAGAGATGGATTTGATGGGCGGAGTGTTCGGTGCATAGCAAACTGGCTGGATGGTTGCATCCAGAGGGTAGTGGTCAACGGCTCAATGTCCAGATGGAGATCAGTGACAAGTGGTGTCCCTCAGGGGTCCATATTGGGGCCAGTGCTATTTAATGTCTTCATCAATGACATAGACAGTAGGATTGAGTGCACCCTCAGCAAGTCTGCAGACAAGAACAAGCTGAGTGGTGCGGTTGACACACCCAAGGGATGGGATGCCATCCAGAGGGACCTAGACAAGCTGGAGAAGTGAGCCCGTGTGAACCTCATGAGGTTCAACAAGGACAAGTGCAAGGTGCTGCACCTGGTTCAGGGCAACCCTCGGTATCAGTACAGGCTGGGGGATGAAGGGATTGAGAGCAGCCCTGAGGAGAAGGACTTGGGGATACTGGTGGATGAAAAGCTGGACATGAGCCAACAATGTGCTCTCGCAGCCCAGAAAGTGAACCATATCCTGGGCTGCATCCAAAGAATTGTGGCCAGCAGGTTGAGGGAGGTGATTCTGCCTCTCTGCTCTGGTGAGATCCCACCTAGAGTACTGTGTCCAGCTCTGGCATCCTCAGCACAGGAAAGACATGGACCTGTTGGAGAGGGTCCAGAGAAAGGCCACAAAAATGATGAAAGGGATGGAACACCTCTCCTACGAAGAAAGGCTGAGAGAGTTGTGGTTGTTCAGCCTGGAGAAGAGAAGGCTGCGGGGAGACCTTATTGCAGCCATCCAGTACTTAAAGGGGGCCTACAAGAAAGATGGGGATAGTCTTTCTAGCAAGGCCTGCTGCAACAGGACAAGGGGTAATGGTTTTAAACTAAAGGAGGATAGATTTAGACTGAACACAAGGAAAAAAAATTTCCATGATGAGGGTGGTGAAACACTAGAACAGGTTGCCCAGAGAGGTGGTAGCTGCCCCATCCTTGGAAACATTCAAGGTCAGGCTGGACGGGGCTCTGAGCAACCTGATCTAGTTGTAGATGTCCCTGCCCATTGCAGGGGGGTTGGACTAGATGACCTTTAAAGGTCCCTTCCATCCCAAAGCATTCTATGATTCTATGATTCTACCTCGACCTGCTGGCCATGCTTCTTTTGATGCAGCCCAGCATACAGTTGGCCTTCTGAGATGTGAGTGCACATTGTTGGCTCATGTCCAGCTTTTCAGTCACCAGTAACCCCAAGTCCTACTGTCTGTGTCATTGATGAAGACATTAAATAGCACTGGCCCCAATATGGACCCCTGAGGGACACCACTTGTCACTGATCTCCATCTGGACATTGAGCCGTTGACCACTACCCTCTGGATGCAACCATCCAGCCAGTTTGTTATGCACCGAACACTCTGCCCATCAAATCCATCTCTCTCCAATTTAGAGAGAAGGATATTGTCGGGCACCGTGTCAAAGGCCTTACAGAAGTCCAGTTAGATGACATCCATACTATTCCCTTGTCCACTGTTGTAGTGACTCCATCATAGAAGGCCACTAGGTTTGTCAGACAGGGTTTACCCTTGGTGAAGGTGTGCAGGCTGTCTCAAATCACCTCCCTGTCCTCCATGTGCCTTAGCATAGCTTCTAGGAGGATCTGTTCCATAATCTTCCCAGGCACAGAGGTGAGGCTGGCAGGTCGGTAGTTCCCAGGGTCCTCCTTTTTACCCTTTTTAAAAATGGCTGCAATATTTCCCTTTTTCCAGTCCCCAGGGACTTCATCTGACTGACATGACTTTTCAAATATCATGGAGAGTGGCCTGGCAACTACATCAGCCAATTCCCACAGGACTCTGGGATGCATCTCATCAGGACCTATAGACTTATGTATGTTCAGGTTCCTCAGGTGGTCATGAATCTGATCTTCTCTTGCAGTGGGAGAGACTTTGCTCCCTCAGTCCCCGTCTTGTGGTCCATCCGCTCGAGAGGTGTGGGAAGAGAGGTTGCCAGTGAAGACCAAAGCAAAGAAGTTGTTGAGTACCTCAGCCTTCTCCTTGTCCATTTTTACCAGTTTGCCAGCCTTGTTCATCAAGGAGGAGTATGCTTTCTTTGACCTTCCTTTTCTGAATGACATACCTGTGGAAGCCCTTATTATTCTTTGCATCCCTTGCCAAGTTCAGCTCTGTCTGCACCTTGGCCTTCCTGACACAACCGGGCAGCATCCCTATACTCTTCCCAAGATACCTGTCCCTACTTCCACTGCCTGGGCATTTCCTTCTTGCCCTTTAGTTTGACCAGCAGGTCTTGACTCAGCCATGCTCGTCTCTTGCCTTCCTTGCCTGATTTCTCACACCTGGGGATCGAGAGCTCTTGCGCTCTATGGAAAGCGTCCTTTAAGATCTGCCAGCTCTGTTCTGCTCCCTTGTCCCTGAGGGCAGTTTCCCAGGGGGTCAAATTGACTAACTCCTTGAAGAGCTGGAAGTGTGCTTTCCTAGAACTCAGGGTCCAGACTTTACTCTTTGCCTGACCCATATCCCTCAGGGCTGTGAACTCCACCAGTGCATGATCACTGCAGCCCAGGCTGCCTCCAGTCTTGATGTCACCGATTAGCTCACTTGCATTGGTGACCAACAGGTCCAGTATTGCATCCCCTCTGGTAGCGCTGTCTATTACGTGGCCTAAGAAGTTATCCTCAATGCACTCCAGGAGCGTCCTGGATTGCCTATAGTTAGCCATGCTACTTTTCCAGCAGATGTCAGGGTGGTTGAAGTCCCCCAGCAGGACGAGAGCCTGTGAGTGCGATGCCTCCTGTAGCCGGAGTAGAAAGGCTTCATCAATAGGCTCCCCTTGATTGGGTGGCCTGTAGGAGACACCAACCACAAGGTTCCCTTTGTTGCCTCAGTCTCTGGTACTTATTTGTTTTAAAATATTTATTTATTCATTTATTTGATGATGAATCCATTAAGCCCTACATTACATTAAGTCCTAAGACTTCTATGTCCAGTTGTATTTTGTTTTCAAATGTGTCTCAGGCTGTTCTTCACAGAATCTACAGTTTATTTGGCTGCATTCCACAAGACTGCTCATAGCGATAGAATTATGTGTTGGCTTATTAGGCCGGGGTAGCAAATGGTGGTAATGAGTCCTTTGGCTTAATCAGTAGGATATAAACCCACTGCATTTTCTGTCTTTTTCATAATATCATGAAAGTTTGAAGCTGAATGTAGTTGAAGAACACTTTTCTGCCTTCCCACCTGCTGCCGTATCTTGTCTTTTAAAACATTTGTGCTTTACCCTTATTAAAGCTAACGGGAATTTTGCCCATATATCAGTGGAGGGTGTTTGTCAAACTTGAATGCAAAAAGCATGCAATTCCTTCCTGTAGGTGGGATCAGAATATAGTCACTACATTTTCAAAAATATGTTACACAATATTTTGATGTAAGTAGTTAAGTACTACCAGATTAACATGGCTTTTGGAGGTGTTGTTTGTCTCTTCCACAATGAATGAAGCTGAGGCCTTCTGAAAAAATGATTCTATACTAAAAATAGTCAGTTTTATGCAGAAATGAAAATTATATTGAAAATCACAGATCTAATAGTTCCTAACTTTGGAGTGTTTGAATTTTAATATGTATTTTAGCTTTTAAATTCATTGTTTAGTATGCATTTTTTTGATATTTTCAAAGATAGAAAAAACATTGTTACATGGAAACTGAACATTTTTAGCAAAGTTTGAGTTACAAGCCTTCAACACTACTTACTTTTTCCACATAAGCTAAAAGGCTAGGTAAGCATGTTTGTTATTTCATATTCTGAGCAGGAGGAAGAGTGCAGGGAAAATACGATTCCAACTTCTGGAAACTTCTTCTGTGAGTTGGATATTATTATTGGAGTCTGGTACGGGTCTATCTGGATACCTTGGAAATTGAAAGAGCTGAGGCAGGGTTTCTAGATCTGTGTGCTGGTTTTAGAAGCTTTGTGGGGAGCTTAGTTTGACTGTCTATTGCCTCTCCCACGAGAGGGCTGCAAGGACTGTATCACAACTCCACTGTGCCGCATGCTACGTAGTCAACAGTGTTCAAACAACTATCACAATTAACATCAATGACAAAGGGGAATTAAAAAGAAAGATCCGCTTTGAGTACACTTAGATATTTCTCGTTCTCCAGCCCTGATGAAATCCTTCTTGGGTTTGTGAAAGCCCTGGCCGAAGCAGTCTCGGCAGTCTCTCAGTATATATGAGAATGTGTGGAGGTGGATCAAGTTCTGGAAGACTGGAAAAGGGCAAACATGGGACTTAAAAAAAGGCAAAAGGGAAGGTTGTGGAATGATGGGCCAATTCCTTTTGTGGGAACATACTAGATCAAAAAATCCAACAGTCATTTTGTAGGGGACCTAGAAGAACACCAGATGAGTAAGTAGTAAATGAGTAGGCAGCAAATGCAGTGAGTGTTAACTCATTTGTCAGAATTAAATCATATCAGATCAATCCAAAATCTTTTTGTGTGAAGTAGCATGCCTTAAGGGTATAGCCTTACATTGTCTCACTTCTTACATTGCCTCACATTACACGAGCAAGTCGGGATTGTTGCTAAGCGGGGACAAAAGTGTCGGGAGATTCTTCATACAGAGCAGTTGCTTGCGCTTCACTGTCAAACTGCTAAGATGAATTGAGGAGGGCTCCACAAGGATCTATCCTAGGCTTAGTATATTCAATGTTTTCATTATAATCCAACACCAGGTTGTTAGAATATGCTTATTAAATCTGCAAATGAAATGAATCTGAAAGAGGCAGCAAACAGATTGAAAGATAAGAATTAATTCAAAATGATCACAACAATTTAGCGAAATAGTCTTGAAAACAACATAGAATTTAATTAGAACAAATGCATGGTTCTGCACTTAGGCAGGGATAAACAGCTGAGAAAATACAATGAGAAAAGCTGAGATAAGATAGGTAACAGTCTTGCAAAGAAGTATTTGGAGGTTACAGTGGGTCACAAACTGAATGTAGGTTAAGAGTATTATGCTGTTGCACAGAGGTCAAACATTGCACTGGGATTTATAAACAGCAGCATAGTCCATAAAATTTGTAATGTAATTCTTCTTCACAATATTGTTATGGTTTTTGAGATGTGAACCAGCTGGAGGGAGTACAGAGGAAGGCTATGAGGAAAGTCTGAGGACCTACAAACAACTGGGTGTTTGGTCACCTTAAAAGACATAAGATAGACAGGAGAGTTTATAACAGTGTCTGAATACATAAAACAGCTGCAAAGAGAATGTTTCCTATGGCCATGAAGGGTGAGGCAAGAAATAATAGCTCAAGCTACAGAAAGAGATGCTTACTTTTAATTTTAGGAATGTTTTTGTAACGGTAGGAATTTGTAGGCACCGTGATTGCTTAAGAACATTGCACAATGCTCATCACTAGAAGTATTAATGAACAGGTTAAGCAACCAGGAATAAGATTGTTTGGGAATATGACAGCTACATTAGTTTGTTATTGTTACAGCAAGAAGAATGAATTAGATAATCCATTCAAATCCCTTCTAACCCTCCTGTGTTTCTGCTGTTTTGTGGTCTATCTAGGTCTGGTACAGGGAAGGAAGGTATAATGGGGAGCTGTCTCCATGTGTTCTTATCTACACCATCTGCTCTCCCCTGCAGGTCTCTCTCAGGTCCAGACAGCATGAGGACAGTTGCAGTGACTCCTCTATAATAGTAGTCTTTCTAAGTGATAACAGTAATTAAAAATATATGTTTAATATATATAGACAACATCAAGTTGTTTCGGAATGTTGATCTACTGGAGGGTAGGAAGGCTCTACAGAGGGACCTGAATAGGCTGGATTGTTGGGCTGGGGCCAACTGGATGAGGTTCAACAATGCGGAGTGCCGGGCCCTGCACTTGGATCACAACAACCCCATGCAATGCTACAGGCTTGGGGAGGAGTGGCTGGAGAGCTGCCTGGCAGAAAAGGACCTGGGGGTGTTGGTCAACAGCCGGCTAAATATGAGCCAGCAGTGTGCTCAGGTGGCCAAGAAAGCCAATAGCATCCTGGCTTGCATCAGAAGTAGTGTGGCCAGTAGGACTAGGGAAGTGATCTTCCCCCTGTACTGGGCACTGGTGAGGCCACACCTCAAATACTGTGTTCAGTTTTGGACCCCTCACTACAAGAAGGACATTGAGGTCCTGGAGTGTGTTCAGAGAAGGGCAATGAAGCTGGTGAAGGGTCTAGAGAATAAGTCTTATGAGGAGTGGCTGAGGGACCTGGGGTTGTTTATCTTGGAGAAGATGAGGCTGAGGGGAGACCTTATCGCTCTCTACAACTACCTGAAAGGAGGCTGTAGCAAGGTGGGGGTCAGTCTCTTCTCCCAAGTAACAAGCAATAGGACAAGAGGAAATGGGCTCAAGTTGCACCAGGGGAGGTTTCGATTGGATATTAGGAAAAATTTCTTCACTGAAAGGGTAGTTAGGCACTGGAACAGGCTGCCCAGGGAGGTGGTTGAGTCCCCATCCCTGGCAGTATTTAAAAGATGGGCATACGTGGTGCTTAGGGACATGGTTTAGTGGTGGACTTGGCAGTGTTAGGTTAACGGTTGGACTTGATGATTTTAAAGGTCTTTTCCAGCCTAAATGATTCTATGATTCTATATTTGTTGTTGGTCAATGGTTAATGAAGAATACCATTTATTCAGACACCTATATAAATGTTCTGACTCTCCCAAAGGTTGAACGACTGTGGCTTCTACCGAAATTACTGTGAACTTCAAATGCTTGGGACTTCTGCGGATTAGATTCTTCTCCAGAAATATTTAATGGTCTTTAAAAGGATAAATTATTTTTATTAAAGCAGTTGCTTATGTTTAAATCAGAGCTGATATTTTAAAAAGTCAATGTACAATAAAATGTCAGAAAAATATTTGTTAGACTTCTTGTCATTTGTGGTCATGTTGCTCCTACAATTTTTGTAAAAACAGGAAGATATTAACCTCATCTGTGACTGCAGTTGATGTAAGAACTCCTGTTCCCAAGTGATCTTCAAAGCCAGAATAGTAGGAATAAACATGAGGGCTGTGCTATATCATAAAGAGTCATGAATCTTCCTTTAGGACAGGTTTTAAGAAAAACAAGCAAACTGCAAACAAAGACCATGACAGTCTTTCCTCCTGATGTCTGTACAGTGTATTGGTGGATCTTTCTTTTGATGCTGCAATAGTAAATAACTGATTTTGCTGTATGCTTAGAAGACTTCAAAGCTTTCTGATGCTTTCAATTTTATTAAAACATTCCACAGTCAGGTTTGTTCAATATGCTTTTTTGAATTTCATTGGCAATAGCACTCACTATCAGCGCTTTGAAATGGTGTTTTGTTTTTTCATTTGGTTATTTCACCACAGCAGTACCATTGACACAGACAAATAAACTATTAGAGAGAAAACACTAACCCCTACCAGGTGTTGCTGTTGCTCTTGAATAAATACTGTAGGTCCAGTGCAGGAGCACTGGTGGCCAGAAGGATCCTCCAAAGGTGAGTCGTTGGCAGCTGGAAAATAAACCCTGTTCCAAATTTGTCCCTATTTAGATCTGTGATAGAGAGGGTGAAACGGGCTTGTTATTTGTCTTTGATGGTATGTATGAGGGCCAGATATAGCTGAATTCTTTGTATATAGCAGATTGCAGAGACTGCTGCCTAGCTGCATTCTTTAAAAATCAGTGCAATCTGCAGCTATGGTTTGACATTTTTTTTCCCCAGTGGATAGTGGAGTACAGTGAACATAGGTGTCTGTTTCACCATGTGGAGCCACAAAGAGCTCCCAGTATTGGCTGGGGAATGAGTGAAGAGATGAGAGGCTCCATGAGGGGACTGAGGCTAAAGAAGGTCTCTTAGGTTCCTCAGAAATCTTCTGCCATTGTCTGCCCTTTCCTTCACTGCTGATGGCACAGCTTTCTTGGTAATGAAAGAGATCATCTGACATAATTCTGAAGTCTTTCCATAGGGACGGTTCCCATATATTGGTTTGCAAGAGTGAATTCTCAGAACTGTTTTAGCTACTGCACTTTTTTTGTAATTAGTGCTTACTAATTCAAGCAAGGCAAGGGGTCACAGACAGTTTTACAAGTGCTTATGCTTTACATGGAAAGTTTCCTTTTCCAGATGTTACTGAAAGCTTAAAAGTATGTACGTGTAGTGTCTTTATTAGGGCAGGCCTAGACCACAAGATTTTATGTGGGCTTCAACTAACATTTTGTTACTTTGTAAATTCTTTTAAGGATGAGCTTGAGTTCCCAGAGTTATGATCTATTGTTTTGATTTGGACCCATCCCTAAATTTTATTTCTATTTCTATTTTTATTCTCTCATGAAAGGACAGAATATCTGAAAAAAATGGCAAGTTCAGGCAACAAAATATCACCCCCAAATTAGCCTGCTCTTCCCTTTTTCCAAACTTCTTTTTTTAACTTTGGTATGTCTCTGAAAGTCTGCAAAGGTTTTTGTGATCAGAGGAGTTATTAGGACCCCACTTTAGCTCCAGTGTTCAACTCTGTCTATGAGACACTTGCTGTGGTGATGTCCAGGCTGTCCTTCTGCCATGTCTATCATACATAAGATCTTCAAACTAAAGTATCTCAGATAGTCCACAGGTGTATTACTGGTACATACTATCATGCGATTCTTCAACCTGCTTGTTCCTCATATTTCAGGAATAAGAAGATATCTGTTGAAATGTAAAGGTGATTATTTCAAAATAGTTAAAAGAAGGGAAGGGCCAAGCAACCCAACATTTGAGTGTGGAACTCCTGGAACACAGCAGAATTTTAAAAAGGATTGGGCAATTTAATAGATAACAAGGATATATAGAATACGAGCTCATACTACCAGCATGTCTGGAAGGAAAAGAAAAACTCATGCTTAAAGATTTAAGGTTAACTCTAACTCCAAAGGATTAGGATGAGATCTTTATGGAAGCAGATTATTTTTATCTTTTCTTAAAGCTTTCTCTGAAGCATCTTGTGATGGTCATGAATAGAGACAGGATATTGTAACAGATCAACATGAGATGATTACTGAGGTGGTCTTAGAGCCACAGCAAGGAGAGAAGTGTGTGTGTGTGTGCACGTAAATGTTGAGAGTTACCCAGGAGAGGTGACTTTTACTGCATGATGCAATCCTTTCTATCACTATGGCTAATCACAGACAAATAAATATGAAGGGAGCCCTTTGGTATCTCTACTATCCCATCCAGTGTATAATTTTGCTGCAAGCTGTTTTCACAGTGAGCAACAAAATGTTTTATATTTATTTCTCTCTCTGACCACTTCATCTTCTATCTAGAAACTATCTCTAAAAGCACCCCAAAGTATTGGTATTTAATGTGAGGATGACAAGTAGGCACTGTTTAACAGCTGCAGAAGAAAACTGATTCAGAGTCAAATAGATTTTTTCAGACACTATCTTTTATATTTAACAGGGTGATACATGCGAGCACTGATGATTGCTACTGGCAGTGATGTGAGAGCATGGAAGACACAGAGCTGTCACCCTGGCTGCTGCTGAGAAGAAAGTACTGGGAGCAAAGCCTTGTTCTTTGAGAGCTCCATGGACAAAGAAACAAGAAGTTTGTCATCCCAAAACTCCTTGGCTATATCTCGTGAATTTTTGAAAAATTCACAGAACCAAGGAGACTAAGTCAGAGGTACCTATGGACTCACATGGGCAAAAGCACTATCCTGTGTGGATGCAGAAGACTAGCAGGGCAAGCCCCTGTTTTGGGCAAGCCCTTGCCCCACAGCTTCACTTCTCAGAGGTTTCTCTACTATCATCAATGCCTGATTGTCAGCAAAAGCATTGCTCTGTCCTCTTCACAAGCTGCTTATCATCAAAGGTGTGAGCTGCACATACATTTTCCAGCCCTTCCCCCACAGCTACTTGTCATTAAATGTGACAAGCTTCTGAAGAAGTATTGTTACTTGTAAATAAAATATGGTTGCTAAGAAACACTATGATTAACATGCTGACAATACAACCTTCTTTGATTGTTTGGGCACCAATTGTCTGCTTCTGTAATCAGTGAGAAAATAATTTTTAGAGGAGATTTGTCAGGCTGCAGAAAACTAGGCTTTTTTACATTAAATTAGAATCTAGTGTTTCCATACAAAGAAAGGGTCTCCAAGCCATAACTCTTCTCTTTTTTTTTTTTTTTTTTTTTTTCTTTTGGCACATCATAATTTTTGTGTTTCTGTTTATGTTAATTTTTCAGCTAGGAAAATAAGGTTAACATTAATAGTGTATCTGCCAAAATATTCAAATAAAGGAAACTGAAAGCTCAGGCTCATTAAATTTTTATGTGTAAATTCTATATATTAATTTTCTTTTTGCTGGTTCTAGCCTCATTTTGAATTTCTCCTACTCTCAAATTCTTCCAGTTATTAGGGACTTTTGAAATTAACCTTTCTGATCTACATATAGAAACCACCTGTGCCATTATTTCAGCACAGAGCAAGGGATTTGAGTCTCCTTTTCCATTAAGGGGAGACAGAAAAATGGTGACATTTCTTCCTTTTTCAGTAGATTGTCTCTGGTGCTAATGACTGAGGCTTGGTGAAAGAAGATGATCGGACAGAAATCATGCTTCTCAGGTAAAAAATTACCCTTCTCACCTCCTATAACCGGATGTGTAACTGCACTTGCATATGTTGTAGCAGATGGTGTTTCACTGAAGAATGGCTGAAAATGGCACCTTCCTACCCAATGTTTCTGCCTGCTGTGTGTATTTAGAGTCATGTCTGCTTACTAGAGTGTTTAAAAAAAAGTTGTATTGCCTATTAGTCTTGCAGAGCCAACTGAGAGATGACGGGTGGCATCTCTTTTCTGCTAATGTAAATGGTATTCCAACCACAAGGCACCTGTGCTAGCACATGGAAAACAATGGTTCTGCACAGGTATCTAGGTAGGCACAGCCTGCAAACAGCAGAGATGCCTGCTGGAGTCCAGTTCAGCCTGGATGTCCTCTATGGTGGTGATGGATACAAAGATCAAATCCCTGTTCTGAAACCTTACAGTAAATTTTCATTTCCAGAATTTCAGAAAAATAAAATTACTATACTTTTATTTCTACTTGGGGATGGGCTAAACTGTAGGTTTTGTGACACAACATCTACGTGTTCACTGTTCTTGGGTAAGAAAGGTAGATGATTACCCTGCAAGTGAGAGAAGGGCACTTTGGCATAGTTATATTTGTTAAAAAAAATGAAAACTTAAACACATAGATGTTTACCTAATGATTGAAAAGCCCTATGACTTTCAGGAAGAGTTGAATGCCCTAGAAGATAAGCAGAAGAGTAAAGAAAATGGGTGACTTGTAGTCTGTCGAGCTGTACAAAGAAAGGTAACGGTTTTGCTGTTAAACACACAGACACAAAATCAAACTTCCCCTTCCACCCAGTGCAAACAGATGACATCTAACCAGTGTAACATTACTTAAAAAAATGTTTCTGGATCCCATCAGACAGCTGGCTGAAACCCTGAGGTATGATATTTGAGTAAAGTCATTGCCTACATGCAGATCTACCCATGTAATGATTATGCTGAGTAAGGTAGGTAATTCCAGTTATCCTGTGGCACATAAATATTGAGGGTAGAGAAGATGGTATTCACGGTTTGACAGATTTGAAGGCCAGAAGGGTGTCTAATCTAAATCCTTGCTCACACTGGAGATATAATTTCTCTGAAAAACTGAATTATACCATCGATTTCAGAAAGCTATCTAAACCCACCTTAACAACTCAGAATAATGGTGAGTTGCCACCTCTTCTCATAAAATTTCATTTTCTATGTTGTGTCTTATTTCAAGGTTAAATTTTCTAACTCCAGCTACCAGTCATTATGTCTAATTACGACTTTGTCAAGAGGTTTGAAAACCATCCTACTGGATGGGTTTTTCATGTGGAAGGATCTATATGCATGGGTCAGGTCAGTTTTCAACCTTCTCTGATAAATTAAGTTGAGCTTTTTAAGTGTCACATCTTTAGATTTGTTTTCCAGTCTCTGGCCTGTTTTTTTTTTTTTTTAACTTTCTCTGTGATTTCCATGTTCTTCTGGAAGATCTGACTCCAGACCTAGGTATCTTACTGTAGCGGCAGTTTTATCAAAGCAAAGTAGAGCAACAGTAACACTTCCCTACTTCTATTTGATAATCACCTTTTATATAGCCAAGGATCATATTAGCCATTTAGCCAAAG
This sequence comes from Platalea leucorodia, assembly GCF_965183815.1. Lineage (NCBI taxonomy): Eukaryota > Metazoa > Chordata > Aves > Pelecaniformes > Threskiornithidae > Platalea > Platalea leucorodia. Next base: position 119,314,623 of record NC_138825.1, on the reverse strand, counting down.
CACTACTTTGAGAGCTTATTTTGAGGTGATTATCTACAATGACTCTCCAGTCCTTTTCTGAGCTACTGCTTTCCAAGAGAGAGTCTCTCTTTCGGTACCTATAATTTGCATTCCTGGTCCCCAGATGTATTGTTCTGCATTTAAGTGTCCTTAATCTTATTTTGTTGGAATTTAACTGTTTTAGCAGACATTTCAGATATTTCTGCAGCAGAGCCTCATCTTTGTTATTTACTATCCTGGTATGCTTTGTGCATGTACTCTTTCTAGTTCATTGCTCCTTATATATACGGAGCAATGACTATTTGGGGGAACCTTGTAGAAGCAGCTGTGCTCACTGATTTCTTAATTACTACTTTCTGAACTCTGTGAGATATTTTTTATTGTATCTAACGTACACTCTTTTAATTCTGCACAATTCAAGTTTGTTTTTAAACCAAAGTGTTTTGTTGCACTAAGTCAAATGTCTGCAATACACATCAGAGTGATTTTTTCTATGGTTTCTCGGTTATCTCTTTTACCCTTATTAAACATTGGAATTACTTTGGCAGTTTTCCAATCCATTTTAGTATCCCAGCTTTCTAAGATCTGTTAAAAATTAAAATTAAAAAAGTGACTAAAAACATTCTTCAGCCCTTTTAAAAAAATGTTTGGATCTAAGTTATAAGTATGAGTTAATCTAAAAGTTTTTATTTTTAGCAGATATTATCTCATGCTATTCTTTTGATAGAGATGGTGTTTAGACGAAAAGGGTATATAACACTTCTTTGTTTCAGATATCAAGACATATTTATAGCAAATGTTTCACTTTTCTATATCACTGTTTAGAATTATTCCTTCTACATCTCCTGAAACAAGACTTACAGCTGACCTAAGATGACCCTTCTTCCTAATACATATGAACATTAATTCTCATTTCCTGAAGCCCTAGCTATGCCTAATATTAAATTCAATCAACTAACTTTCTACGGAGTCGCCCATATTTTAAATTGTACACCATTCATTTATTTCCCATTTATCCATGTTACGTATAATTTATTGTTACTTTAAATCTCATTTTAAAACACCGGCCTTCTTGTTGTAAGAAATAAACTTTCATGACCTGTGGAATCATTTTAAGGAACCATGAGTGGGGTTCATCTCTTCTTCTTTTAGATTTCTCAGAATTAGACACCTGAATTTCATCTAAAAACTCAGATTTTTTACAGAGAGAAATAAGCACTTCTAGGGGATGATTCAACTGATTTATTTTAGACATCTATTTTAGGATGGGATGAACTGCCCACTGGAACTGCTTATTTCTCCCCCAAGGTACCTAGGTTAGACTTAATGATACTGAGTTTTAGACATCTGTGTTATGGCATATAACTCCCACATTTGTTTTTAGTAACAAACTGAACCAGTTGTCCAGTAAATATCCCTCAAGCTAGAGTCACCCATCATAAAGCAGGCTTTCTTTCTACATCCTCAAGAGAGGAGTGTAGGGAGGTTGGGTGCAAATGCACGCCCATCAGTAATTTTTCTCTGCTAATCATTCAAGGTTCTGTGACTCTGAACCATAACAACAATTCACAGTCACCTCCACCTCTTCCCTAGCTGTTACTGAGCCTTCCAGAACTGGCACAGAAACAGTTTATCGACTATGAAACACTGATCCTTCATAAGCACAGCTCTATGAGACTGGCTGGAATATGTCAGTATTTTTACCATGTTTGCCCTGTTACAACCTCTCTATGCTGTCCACCTGGTTTAAGCAGAGCAGCAAATGATGCCGAGATGAATCACTGGAGATATAGATCCTTTCAGGCTGTTATTTTCAGCATTTGAGAGTGATATGATGTTTCCAGCTGTCGTACTATCTTATAAGCAATGGTATCAAAATTGCGGTCTTGCTTTTTCGGCTCCCCTATCATTCCTCACTGCCTGTCTGTCAGATCTGTACAAGCACTGAATGACCAGCTAGAAAATATTTGCATATCCTAGTGCTATGCCAGCTGGCCAAACTTTTTCCTTCAACAATGCTGCTGTTAGTTACCTACTGCTTGTTGTCTTTCTGCACAAGGGTCTCAGTAAATGCATCCGTGAGAATTTTGCAGGAGGACATGGATGGTCTCTGCTTGTGCTCAGAAGTAGCTGGATGCAGTGGTGCAGCCATGGTTGAGGTGGGGTGTGCTCAAGCTGATAAAGGCCTGCAGGGAGGCAGGGTACATTATCTCAGGCTCAACTGGGTGATAAATATGCCTTCTGGCTCCCAAATTGGAGATGGCTTCTGCCAGGAAAATGCTGTGGAGACATAGCCCATGTCTGGCTAATGAAGGAAGCAATGAATCTTTGATACTTGATTCTCTCATAGATACTGGTAATTTGCTGTTATTTCTGTTCAGTCGAACAAACAAGCATAAATTGCTGCCACCAGTACTTGGGAAATAGCAATGTAATCCAGTACCTTTGGCCAAGTCTAGAATTTAGTTACCGAGTTTTTGGATTATGTGTTTTCAAAAAATTTTCATTTCAGATTTTTTTAAATTCAGCTTTTCTGTGATAAATCACTTTAGTAACAAAAAGTATTTCAGTTTCAGTAAATACAGCAATAGTCATGACAATGGGAGAGGAGGAAGAACACATCTTTCTAATCGGGTTTCATTTTGAAGTTGCTCGGTTTTGATTTCTTTTTGATCAATTAACCCAGAATACTGCCAGCTCCACACTAGTTACACAACTTTGGTGATGATAGTTCAACAGGCTGCTGTGTTTACCTCCCAGTGCACTTCTGACTTTCCTAGGTTTTCCTTCCCTGTTGTCTCTGGAGCTAGCCCTCCTGGGAGGCTTTGTTCTTCTACATATTTTATCAGTTCTACTTCCCGAGGCCTCTGGGATGACTTCTGGATCCCTGAATGCTGAAGCCGTTTAAGCATAACCATTTTGAGATCCTTGGTTCTGAAAAAAGTTGATCAATTTAGTGAGAAATGGTCTTGGAAGAAAATAGACACATGGATTTTGTAAGGTTTAATAATAAAGTAAAATTTTTGAAATCATTGTTTATTTTGACTAATGTCCACTAATTTACCAAAGTTGTTTTCTTTTCCCCAAGCTCTACCTTTCTTAACATAGTGCTCTCTTGAAATTGGACCCAGGCATCGTTCAGAACCTGAACGATTCTGATAGGTATGGATTTGTTCCCCCAGAAAATAAGTTTCTGCTCCTTTGCTCTTTTCTGTGTCCTGGTGGCTCCTTGATCTCTCTTTCCCTTTTTCATGTCTTATTTTACCTATGATTTTCCCTTGGCTAAACTCTGGGAGGAGTGTCAGTCTTCTGGTTCATTAGTGCATCCGGTTGTGATTTCTAGCAATGGACATGCTTTTTCCCAAATAAGCTGATATTTATTAGTCAAATAATAATCAGTACTCAGATCTGATGGCCAAGACAGAAATAACTGGTCAATGTGTTGTCTTTACTGAAAAAACAACAGCATGCTTTTCTCTGCCTCTGCATTTCATTGATGCTAACCGGCAGCATGTCTTAAAAACACATTAATTATGCATGTCATTTTTGTTTTTTCATTCTTTACTTGTGGGTTCTTGACCATCCAAGGACATTGTCTAGGCATTTCACATTCCAGCCTGGAACTCCATAGTCTCCCCAAGTATAGTTCCCTAGCTGTAGGTCAGAAATTAAGGTATTCTGCCTGATGTGCAGGATGACGTGGATTGTTAGGAAAGTAAGGAAGATTTATAGCTGGAAAGTATTATCAAAAGTCCAGTGTATTCCATTCCACTTCTTCCCATCCGATTCTTCACAGAGACTATAATGTAATCTCCTATACCCTCTGCAGTTACATTTTGGCACCAAAGACCTGCTTTATGCATTCAATATTACCTTCTAATTTTTAGGAGGCTAGAAGATTTTCCTTTCCTTCAGTCAGAAAGTTGAAACCATAATTCTTCCAAATCCAGTAACTAATCCCTCGAAACATGTTCTCACAATCAGAAGCAGAGACTAGGCAATATGCAGAATAAACACAGTAGAATTCTTCCCCCTGCCCACACACACTGGAGGGATTTGTTTTCTGCGAATAATGAGCTACCAAATATCCAATGATTATTTGCTAAATAATGAAAGGGAAGATTAAGACATTTCTTAAGCTCTGGTGAGTCTAGAAGCACAGTGCCTGACTATTAAATAATGCAGTGTAGGTGTGATAATGCTTAAGTCACTTTGTGAATCTGTCCCCAGTGATGGCACTATTGCTGAGGGTCCCTCTGAATACTTATTTTTACTATGTCCCTCCATCAAAATAGAAATAGAAACTTTCTAAAAGGGAAATTGTGTGGGCCTAATAGAAGACATGAAGGTCCACTGAAAAGAGTGAATTGGAGTTTGTGGCTCACTTAACAAAGTTGGGATGCTCTCATCAGACAGGAGAGGTGAAGGTGAGGGTATGAGAGCTCAGAAAGGGGATCTTTATGTCTTGCTATAGACTGTGACAAAATGGCATGATTTACTCTCAGGACTGAGAAAAAATGCTAATGTAAGGCCTCTGAGGGAAAGGAGTTCTTACATCATTGTAGTATCTGCCACTAAAAAGAAAATTTTACTGCTTTCCTCTGTCTCTGTCATTGGGGCTGGATCTAAGGATGCTGTCGCACTTGTAATCCCCAGGGACCCAGTCCGCTTACAGACATGTTGGAAAACTATTACTGTGTGGTATGAGCTTTCCTACTCTGACTGAAGAGTCTGCAGGGATAAGAACTTCAGTCCTATGGGGAATAATCATGTCTCATTTTCATTTTTCTTGCCACTTCAGCTGGGAGGCACTGAGATTTCTGCCCTTTGCCTTAAACAGGAGACTTCCACCCACAATTACTGTAGTTGTCCCCATAGGCAGACATTTACACAGTAGTTCTGAAGTTATTCCCCAGCCACCCTTTGATGCTGTGACTCTGGAATAGTCTGTCCCATCCCTTACCCCACGCTGTCATGAGGTAGGGAACTTGGGTCAGATGAGGACTGAGAAATTTGCAAACTGAAAAATAACCCTTCCAATTGAGAGCTCCGTTTAATGTCTTTGGCACTGGATTTCCTTTGCCCTGCTTATCATTGCTTCTGCCACTGGAGGTCAATGCCATGCACTGCTTTGGATAGCTTATCACCTAATAAGGTTTGTGTTCACCTACACAGAACCATCTCTTCTTTTGCTGCAAGTACACCTACAGTGTGATTGGCACCATGTTGTAAACAATTAGCGAAAGTAATGATATAAATCCCAGTGGTAATCTCATCCTATTTAGGATACAACTACAATCTGAACTTCAATAACACCTTTGACATAATCAAACATCTCAGAGCCCTTTACAAAGCCATAAATTACTCACCTGTAAAGTAATGACTGCAGAGAATTACAGCAGGCAATGGGTCCATTGATCGGTGCTGGTACAAAATGAAGGAGAGGAAGTACCTCAGAGGCTACTCTAGAACTCTTCCTTTTTCTTTGGAAATTTCCATAGCACCTTTAATTTCTGCACGTATCTCTTACCTTCGCTACAGATGAGACACAAGATGAGGAAGACCACCTTGCTCTGACACTCAAGGACACCATTTTCCGTGCTGGTCTGTCAGTGGTTGGAAATTGATAGGAACTTAGGCAAGATGCAAAGGTATAGTTTTATAGCCTGCAGGGAAAACTGCTCTTTAGCCAGTGATGCAAATAAACAGGTAAGTCACTTTCTTAAATTTGCATGTGCCATTTCTGGAAGTAGGGTTTTTCTGTTTCTTTTGAACAAAAAATAGCAGTGATTGCTTTGGACACCTCAGATGCCATACTGCACGCAAAATCAGGGCTGCCTCACCTCCCATCCTAAGCTACCCTCTGTATGACTCAGACTTGCCCTTGCATCATCACATTAGTAGGAATTTTGTCCCTTATTGATTTAATTTAAAATGGGCTCCAGTTCTGTAAGCGTTATGTTAATGAGTCCATATATCCATAAGCAGTCTTACTGAAATAACTGGGACTATTTTGGTGGGATTGCTAAATCAAGGACTCTGTTATTTATAAGATGGCAGTGAAAAATAAGGGCTGAATTCTTTTTGCAATTAAAAATGTGACTGTGATTAGGAAATGTTTTGTATTATATGAAAAATCTCAGTGATTTTTTTTAACCTGAGGGAAGACAATGGGATCAGGCCTTATATTTGTAACACAAATATTTCTTAGCACCACCTGGAGCTCTTCTTGGTTTTGTAATGTTCTGGGACTGCATGTTTATTATAGTCCTATTCTGGATTCCCAGAGTGCTACTGCACATGTTATTGTGATGCCATCTTGACACCAGTGGGACCACCTTATAGATGGCGTTGAGTGTGGATCTGAAAAATTCTGCCTCTGAGATAACAAATATTTTGGCAATATGGGAAAGTTACAATAACAAATATTTTGCCTGGATCTCAAAGGTATACTGCAGTTTCATAACTTGTGCCTTAGTTTTAAACTGTTTCGTGTTCTTAATTGCTTGTCTTGGGTATTGGACATGCTGATGGACTGAAAGCCATGGGGACTTATCATGTAGAAAAACAGCAAAGTTTGGTCCCGAAGGCTTAATTTTGAAATCCAGCAGAATTGTTGTCCTTGCCCTTTGGATATGACTAGTGAAAGAGGGATTCATGCAGAATTTAGCAGGTACCTTTTGACAGGATAGGGCTTCTTTAGAATCACACATAAATGGAATAATTCAATCTCTCATATTTTTAAAAAAATAGCTTTAGTTGGATTATTTATTGTGGTCTGATCCAAGGAATACTGAAGCACGCAGAATGATTTCTACTGGATTCTGTGGGCTGTATAGTGGACCCTTACTGGTTTGTAGAGGATAGGGCAAACCTTTCAGGAGCTCCCTGCTGAGTTGTGCACAGTGTCTCAAAGTAGGCACAGAAGGGACAACTAAGCTTCTTCAAGACAGGGTGTCACCAGTGTTCTCCTCCTTGGGATGTCCTCAACATTACAGTTTGTTTGAAACAAAACTGATCTCAGGAAAAAGCAAATGAACAAAATGAAACAGTCTACCCTCCCATCAACTGATGTGTGTTTTTCTTTCTCATTTCCAGACTCTTTACTAGTTTATCTTACACTCAGTGTCAGATACATTACAAACATTGACAGGAGAAGATATTGCAATTCCATGGAAGTTTGAGGATTTTTGCTGCTTTTTGCTAGCTATGAATTAGTACCAGCACTTTCAAATTTCCTGATTCAACAGCTTTGCCTTTTTTTTGAATATTGATAACTTCCATTTTCACTGCAGTCTAGCAGCAACTGAAGGGACCAAAATGTAGCTGTATGAATACTGACTGATAAGCATGATGAGTCCTTGTCTCCTGAAGTCATCCCAATGAGAGCTTTAAGTTCCAGCTCCTGAAATGTGGTAATTTTCTTTGCAAACTGCTTGGTTACATATTGGTGCTGGTTTTGCATTCTGTGAAGAACCATGAGGTTGCATTTATTAGCATCTTTCTAATTGTCCTGAGTTAGTATGCATTTGTTATCCTCCATGAGGAGATCGAGCTAATTAGAATAATACCAAAGAGTGATTATTACTATGTTTCATATTTAAACAAAGGAGCTCAACAGCTTTTTATACTTCAGTGAAAATGATTTAAAAATGATTAAATCAAATGAAATAAGATTGATATAAATATTTTTAACTAAAGGGAAAAGAGATAGTTATTGAAACTAGAAAATAGATTGCCTTTGGTACATGGGAAAACAGATTTAAATTGCTGTGTAGTATAACAGTTACAATTTTGCAAGATGAAAAATGATTGTTTCACTATTGCCTTGTCTACTTTTATTTTTTTCCACCTGTTCTATCCAACTCTATGTTTAGAAACTAGTCTCTCTGGGGCAGGGAATTACATTTTTTATTAAATATGTGGCAGGCATCCAGCACAGAAGGGCCCTGATTCCTGGTGAGGCTCTGCATTAGCGTAATGCAAGTGATAAATATAGGCTTATACCATATCAATCAGTAATACTGCAAAAATATGATTTATTATAAATCCCTATTTTTACTATGTATTTAAGGTGGAGGACAATCAAATGCAAAAATATTACATGGAGAACAACTGTTTAGGAAAAATACTGTAGAAAAAAAAAGCAAATAATGACATACTGCTGTGAAAATGCTGTATTGGAACAATGAATGTATGTATCTGTTTCTAAACTTGAGGTAACACTTTCACACCTGCCTAAATTAGTTGTGAGACAGGTGGGTGCCATGTTCATCTCCAATGAACAAGCACTTCTGAGCATGTGTGGGTGAAAAAAGTTCATTACCCAGGGGCCTTCCAAGCCAGTCAGGGAGAGCTCTAGTGAATTTAGTTGCTTATGGATTAGAAAGCTCAGGAAATTAGTTGTACTTGGTAGCTGTCATGCTCTTGGATGAGTTTTAGATAACTGAGACCTCATTCTTAGAGTATTGACCATAGCTAACCCATGTGTCCTGAAAAAAAGGATACTGAAAAGAAAACTAGGGAGCAAAGAAGTCAACACAAGCACTTAACATTCAGTTGTAAAAAGGAGTAATATAACTCTTTGAGCATGAATAGTGAAACAATGATTGGGATTGGGGAGGGGGCCTTGAACTGGAAAGACTAATATTGGAACACTATGTACAGCAGACATGTCTCTGTTTTTAAGACGAGGTTGAAAAACTAAGATAACATAGAATAGACCCAGAAAAATGAGGTGAAAAAGCAGCTGGTCTAGTTTGTGAAGTGGACTGTACTGTGCAAATCCAGCAATGCAAAGAGAATGCCCGATATTACAGGCCCAATTGTTCTTAAAAAAAAAAAAAAAAGAAAGAAAAAAAAGAGAGAGAGCGCTGTTCTTGACTGAAATAAATTTCTGGCAAGGCTGGATTCTCTGGGTCTCTGATCCATTGGGTGTTTTCATGCATTTCTGAGGCATACAATTTGATCAAACAAAAGGTATTCGTAGTGCAGGGATAAAGAGGTAATTTTTATGTAAAGTCAGGATATTTGATCAAAAGGTATTTTTTGGTCTTGAAAGCTGCGATTCTGATAAACCTTTCAGATTCCACTAACAAATGGGTTTGAATCCACAAACTGCAGATATAAGGTTCTGTATCCTACTAAACATTGCCTGGGCTAATCAGCTCTTCCCACCCCTACTTTTAATCTTTACAAATGTGAATTGATCACCATTCTGATGAGTTACAGGCTAAAGATATTATATTTTTTCTCTTCCAGTGGACACATAGTGAATTAGATGCTCAGGAGGAACAAAATGCAATTATGCAGGTTTTCATTCCTCCATACATGCTAATTAGAACAGATAAACCTTTTGCTACAGCATTTACATTATTTGTGGGGATAATGTATCTGGGAGATAAGAAGGGACAATATTTCACAGTAATTTAAACATGAAATATTTTCCATAATGCACCTATGGGGAATGGTTCAGTTATCAGATGCTGAGGCAGCAAGGTATTTAAGAAGCATTATTGTAAAAACACATACAGCAATGGCAGACTGCAGATCACAGCAAGTCACCCAAGTAATGTTATAACTCTTGATGGAAAGCTGTCAGTACTTTGTGGGTCTGAATTGTGACACACAATTGTGATCAACCAGCACCTGCTAGGTCATTACAAAACTTGTCTGGAAATTTTATGCTAGGAGTAAGAGGAAGGAACGGGAATGAAGTGTCAGAAATTATGACCCCCTTTCATAGTTTTGTCATCTGTGATAAATCTCTTTCTATAGTTAGAGGATCTCCTTTATTGTAAGGATTAAAAAAGAAGAAGGAAGAGAGAGAAAAAAACCCTGAGAGCTGATGAAGCTTTATAAAACTTAACTTATGCTGTATTTTCTTTTCTCTTCAAATCTATTTAACTTCCTGGGATTACTGTAGTATCTTTTAATTTAGTCTGACTGTGGAAACATTGTATTTTAGCCTGACAGTTTAACTCTTGCATAAAATGAGAGATGTTTCTTTTGGACATTTATCTCTAAATCAATGAGGCTAATTGAGCAGGTGTTAGAAAAATGTGAGGGAAGTTGCTCTGCAGTATTTTGCTTTTATCTATAAAAATACTAAATGCATACATGGTCTTGTTACTCATAAATACTGAATTGGAGGCATCACATTGAACTGTTAGTTTCTATTTCAAAGCAGAGCTCCACCTCCTTTTGAAATCCAAGGTTGTTCTACTAGTAAAATGAGTGAGAAAAATATAATGAAAAATGACAAGGGAACAGTAGAAATGTGAATTAGGAATACAGTGGGAAAAATGACAATAAATGACAACACGGGAGATTGTCCTTACATAGTTTTGAATTAAATTGATGACTTGTGGTAATGACATGAAGAAAAAATCCATATTCCACTTCAACATCTGTCAAAAAAAGGTAGATTTTGGTTCTTTGTATTTCTTTATCTCAACTGGAAATTAGCACATTGAGTGTACTCCTAGGCTGCCCAGATCCTGATACACTGTGCTCCTTCATAAATAACAGCCTGTTGCAATGATTTGAGCATCCAGTTTTGGTGCTCTGCACCATAGAGAGCCTTTTAACTCTGTCCCCACAGCCTTCACACATGCAAGCACCGCAAAATTCTTCTGTGATGCCTCACAGGGCACGCAAGCACTGCTCTGGGCAGCTACACAGATTGCGTGTTATTTCATGCACTATAAACTGAAAAAAAACCCAAAGTCACAAAATAGTTTTTATACTTCTGAACCACTGAGTACCATTTGTGTCCCACAGCCAAGTACTATGTGGAGGAGGTTGGTCTTTGCTGATTTCAAGTCTCTGGCTGTGTTTCCTTCAGTGCAGTAAACATGGTTTCACAGTTCCAATATATCTTCAAATTCTCAAGAGGAATGGATCTGGATTCCTGCTTCCTTTCCTCCTCCACAACCTGCAATCCAGTATAATGCCCACTATCATAAATTAATGTGTTTAAACATGGTAGTGGTGTCAAGAAATAATTACATTTCTTTCAGACCGTCTTTCTCACTAAGCATGATGGAAAAATATGTATCCTAAAATAACTTTTGGAGTCAATACGAGGAAGGAGTAGCAGTGGTTAAAGTTCTGGAGAGGTATCAAGACTGGATGACATGCTGAAGGAATTTAAAGAAAATGCTGTCAAAATAGATGTAATCTCTCATTAAATTAATCAACCCCACCTGAGGGGTTTGATGGCAGAAAGTATAATGACCTTTAAAAAATGTTAGAAATTGTAGATTTCAGATTTGTTTCAGTATGAAAAAAAGATTTGAATTATAAATGAAGATTTATTTTGTTTACAGAACACCTTGATTGGTATCAAATGGTAAAGCTGGAAAAATACGGCTGCCATAAAAGAAAATCACACATCTCTAACTTCTGAGTGTTTGAACTGAATCATAGGTATAAGAAGGCAGTTATTATAACTAATTTGGAATTTCAACAAGCCTTTTATGAAACGCCTTGAAGGAGGCTTTCAAGGAAATTAAGTAGCCCTAATACATTAGAGGTGAATTGCACTTATGTACCAGAAACTGCTAAAGAGACAGAAAACAAGGGGTGAATAATCTTATTCTAGATGAGATGGCTCACCTTGTGGAAGTGCTTCATGGTGACCTCTCTCTCAAGGGAGCCTTGGTGACTAGTTTGTACTACATATTCTACTTTTAGACAGCAAAAACGTTTGATGAGGTAAACTTCATCCTTACCATTCAATATAGAGGTACCTGATGAAAAACACCATGTTCTGCATAGTTTGATGTATCAGTTATTAATAAACTAAAGAAGAGATTAACTGTGTAAGATGATAACACTTGAAAGTGATGCAATTATTTCACTGGAGAGGAATGAAGAATTCAATGTTCAGAAGTGTTTAAGTATTACAAAGGTAAATTAAATTTCAATTCCAGTTGAAAAAAAAATAAATTTGAAGTAATTATGGGTTAAAAATAAACTCTAACTCCCAAAATAAATAAACCCTTCTGTCATTTCTGTAGCTCTGTGATTCACAACTAGTCCTGCAACAATCGTGTTACCGTGGTTTCTCCAAATGCCTATCAGACTTCCATCACCTCCAAAAAACCCCATTGCTCTCTCCCTCTACTTCTCTCCACCTCCTATGTCAAAGCCAGATCCTTTTTTCCTCCTTCTCTCCCTGCTCAACATACCATTGTTGCCTTGCACCTCTCCTGGTCGCTGGAGCTGAGTTACTGCTGTGAGTTGTGGGACAAATCCAGGGTGAGGTGACTGGGTTGGCCAAGCACTAGTAGAGGAGGCAAGAGGTGGTGGAACAGCTGTATCTGGAGGCTGCTGCTGGTCTTCTCCATCCTGGGTCTTCTCTCACTGTTCACTGGTGAAGAAAAATAGCTAAGGGAGATATGAGAGCAGCAACTGGCTAAGACTGCTGAAGTGAGAGCAGGAGGGGAAAGCTATGCTAGCAAACTCCTGCTATCCTGTAGTCAGTGTGGGGAGATCTTCTGTCAAGCAGAGGAGTAGCCAAAGCAAAATATCACATGTTGTTCTATGGCAAGGACTAGGATATAAAACAATCCTGAAGATAATGTTACGACATTGTATAAATCATGCTTGCCCTCATCTTGGATACTGTGGTCTCCTGGTCATATTAGTGAAAAAAAAATACAGCAGAAATAAATGGAGGCCAGCGACAAAATGATTAGAGAGTAACAAAGACTTCTATGGAGGAACAAATTGAAAAGATGGAGTTTGTTTAGTCTGGAGAAAACAGGAGTAAGAAAGGTCATGGTAGAAGTATATAAATCAATGAATAGTTTAAGAAAAATAAAGTCCCTCTTACTTGCCCTTTTTGCATAACAGAACTGGAACAATCACATTTCATACGATGGACATGTCTAAAGGCTTACTGGTTTCTGTGCAGCTGACAACCCTTGTGATAGCTTTCCAGAGTACTCTATCGTTGTTTATTTTATTAACAGCACGCTTGGATTGTAAAACTTTGCATTGTAAATCAAGAGAAAAAAGCAGCTAAGTTAAATAATCACATCTCAGGTTAATTGTTAGGAGTAGGCTGTACTGGTATTAACCTGTTCATATAGTAGCTTGAAATGCTTTGTGATGATCTTCTCTGTGGTTTATTAGTTCTCCAATCAAACACGAGGAGAATTAGATATGTCATTTGTGCCAGTTCGTACATTTTAAAAGGCAGGACGTTTCCTGTTCAATAGCAAATGTTTCATATTTGCTAATTTGTTTTTCTGCTGCATTTCATTTGTCTTTCAGGTAGGAGGTCACTTCATCTATCCTCAGATATAGCCCTGGAAATGAAAAGGTCGGCCAATCACCAGCAAGCCTTTACAGTGGTTTCATTATGTATTGGTAGAATATTTAGATTAAATTATACAACCTTTGAAGGCTGCAATCATTTAATGCTAGTATTTTGATCTGAAGCCAGGGCTGAGTAGTTATTTTAAAAACATAAAATATTAAGCTTTGTGATTGTCATGTAAGTTTCTGTACACATGCCATTTCTCCCCCAATTAATGTTGAAGGTGCTTGTATTCTAGTAAGGCAAAAACACAGAACAGCTCATTAAGTAATGTTGAGATGGAAAGCCTCTAGCTACTCATGTTAAAAGAAATATAAACAGCTAATATTTCCCTGGTCTAGTAAAGTAGTGGCATTTATATGAATAAAGGCATCTTTGCTCACAACGTACCTGAAATATAGGCTACATCTGAATGAACTCTTTGAAAAACAGAGACTCCTAGAAGGAAGTTTAAGTGATTTAAGCTTTCCACAGTCTACATGAAGGCATTAAAAAAAAAAAAAAAAAAAAAAAAGAGAAAAAAAAAGAAGAAAAACCTTCAACCTTCCTGCAATATGCCAAACTAGCATAAAGGAAGATTTTTGCATAACTTGCTTTAAAATATTCCTGAATAGATGAAAAGCCACAACCCAGACATTTGAACAGACATGGGCAAATACTGAAAAAATGATTAGCAAACATATTGGTGAATTTCAAACAGAATTTCCTTTTGTTGATAACTTTTGTAGCTGAACTTTTTATTCTTTAACAATTGTATGAACTGAAGCTCACAGATGTTTATGAAAAGCAAATTTTAGATCAAGAATCAAGATTTACTTAGGCTCTGAGACAGCAGACCACTTAAATATATGCTTAACTTGGAGTCTGTGGAAACATTTGCATACTTACAGTTAAATCTATTCTTACGTATTTCACTGAATTGGGTCTAGAATCGGAAAATCATACTAGATTTATGATTAAATGAATCACATTGTGGGAAGAAACAGGTTGTGAAATTTAAGTCAGCAATCCATCTGATAGATAACCAGTTACAGTCCACATGCTGTATAACACTATTAATTATTTCTGTATTAAGCAATGGAAAGAACGAAATTCATTGACACGTCACTTGAGTGGTGAGTGAAGTTCTTGAATATAAAATTGCTGCAAACAGTGCATTCCTCATTCCAAAATGCGTACCCAGACTTACATACTGTTAGGCAGAAAATTCTGGGGCAAATATAAGGCATTGCACCTAAATGTAGACACACCATAAAGCTAATGTGAGCAAGAATTAGGTTTGTTTTGTTGGAGTCTGATGAAACATCTATAAGTGGTAAATTATTTAATAAAAACATTAAGGTGCCAATGACTGCAGCAGAGAAGCTGAAATTTTCCTAAGGGTGGAATGAGCAATGGGAAGTTTCCTCATCAAACCAATCTGTGTTTTCCACAATTTACCTCATAGGCACAGAAAGAAATGCTTTCTGTATTCAGAACTGATAATCTTGGATACGACATTTGTCTGTTTCTTTAATGAACTTGAAGTCTAATTGTCCTGAAGACAAACAGAATATTCAGATTTTTCTTTTGTAAAATATTTTATGGATACAGAATATATCCACTGTTGCCATAATATTCAAATGCCTTGTGCTAAAACTTTCTAACATATTGGCCCCATTCCTTTCCACCAATTTACTATAGCTGGAATATAATGGTTTTAGTAGATTTTAGAAGATTTTTAGTGCAGGTCTGAGCAAAGTCCTGAGCAAAAAGTCCCAAGCATATAGCTTTACCTTTCCTAAAGGCAAATGTAATATGTTTATAGAGAGTGCAAAGTCAAGAAAAAGAAGCCAATGTTTTTCTCACCAACTTGTCAATGAAAAATGTTCCAGTGCTAGTGAAATGACATCTCTTGAAACTTTAATATAAAATCTTGAGTAAATTCTTATCCCTTGGTGTTTTCTGTTGGAAGTATGTTTGGCATCTTTCAGAGCTTAATATCAAGGACTCAAATTTCTGTATTTCAATCTTATCTTGGGAACTCAACTTGGCCGTTGGCTTCTCAATATTTATCATATTCCTTCCCTGAACACTTTAAATTAGATCATGAAGTACTGCTAGACAAGATCTGTTTTTCTCATTTTGTATCCCATTTTGGAAAATTACAGAGCAAACGAGATCAACAAACCATGGTCACTAAGAGTTGTCCTCCTTGTTAGAATAAATCAGCTGTAGGGTCTTGGATCTGCATAAACCCTTAAGATGACGAGCTAACATTTTGCAGAGACTTCAGATATGACATTCATCCCACCTAACTTTAAACACTGACAATGAATTGTCACCCTAGACTCCCTTTATAGTCAGTCTCTTAACTATGCAATAGTTGCTTTAAGTAATGACTATCAGACTCATTTAATGTGTAGTTCATGGGATTCATTTTTTATGCACATTTTAGGAAGACTAAAAGTAATCTTTTAGGATAATGAGTATCTGTACCTTTTCTTTGATAATACAGACAGCCTGTGCTCACTGGTTCAAACGTAGACCTCTGTATTGCAGTTATGTACCTTGGGTCACATGGATTGCACCTGGTTCTTTAACTAGTAGATGAAGACTCAAAACCCCAGACTATTACGCAGTTATACATAGCAAGACCTACAGTGGGGTTTGGGAAGCACTGCATTATTGCATTGTTGCAATTTTATTTTGTTTCCAATGTTATCTTCTACTTTCAACAGTGAACTCACATCATTTAAAGAACTATCCTAAAAAGGACACTCAAAGCTTAACTTCGTTCCAAAATGTGGGTGCCTAGTGCCATTTGCAATGTCCTAGATTTAATGAGGTAGCTGCACAAGAACAAGTAGCTAAAAGACCTAGAGAAACACTACTGGCCTGGCAGCTGCAGGCCCAACAGGATACCCTAGAAATTCTCAATTTATCTTAAATGTCCATGTATGGGCAATTGGAGTCAACAAGTGAGAAAAGTCAGGCTCAGAACATGAGTCTCTCAGGAAGTACTACCTCTAAGGGTTAAAAACAAATAGGACATATAATAGAGAGGTGATTTTCAAGTATTTAAAGGAAAAAATAGAGATGGCAATTTAAAACTGTCCCCTTCCTTTTTGCCTTATGAAGTCTGTCCAAACTATCTACAGAAGGAGAGATTCCCTTTTCAATGTGTAAACTTTGGCTTCGTCAGGATGTGCAAATGCAGCCAGGAGCAGTTCACATTGTTTAGTGATGATAAGACCTCAGGCACTAAGATGGATCTGCCAAGAGCAAGCACCCTGAAAACACTAAGAAGGTGTTTAGCTATGCTACCTCCTCTTAAGTTTTACAGATCTGGTGGGCTAAACTCGGCTTGCAGACAAGCACCTACCCAGCTGCTTGCTTACTCCCCCTACCCAGTGCTTGCACAGTGTTGAGGCTTTCGCTCCCTCAGGCGTTTGATGCTCTTTCTTAAGTATGTTTTCACAGAGGTGCCACAGACTTCATGACAGGCTTAGCTGTGTCCTGCAGTGGGCCTGTAGTAGGCCTGTAGTAGAGCTGGCTGGACCCAACTGTGTACAGCATGGGGCAGTCCCTGACCTCTTCTCACAGAGACCACCCCCCATAACCTTGCCAGATAAACCCAGTACAACAGAACATGAAATAAGCCTTTCATCTTGGTGGGTCTCAGTTACTTTTGCTGGCCCTGTCCTCCCTTGAATTTTCTCTCTGCTCTCAGACATTTCCAGTTTCAACCATTTTTCTCTTGGAAGGGTTCCTCAGTTCCTTCCTCACTACAGCCGGGCACATGGCAGCCTTCTCTCTGCTGCACAGCCACAGCCTTTTAGCATTGCACAACACTGTATGTTGCAAATAAACAAATGAAAACAAATGCCGTCATCACATTCATTATGGTTTTCCAGGGGAAATATGTGTACAGAGAAAGGAACCCAACACATCATAATATTTTATAACTCTTTGGAGAAAATTTTTTTACAGCCTGAGTTAGGAAGATTGTCTTTTGAAGGTCTGGAGTATTAGGACCTTATTGCATCCTCCTGGTTCCCCTGGTGTTTTATTGACAGTCAAAATGTTATCAACACCGTAATGAGACCTTCTGTTGGGTTTCTGTGGCAAGGTTTTGGTAAAGGGGAGGCTGCAGGGGTGGCCTCTGTGAGAAGAGACCAGGCGCTGTCCCCATGTTGGACAGACCCAGTTCCAGCCAGCTCCAGAACAGACCCACTGCTGGCCAAAGCAGAGCTTTGTAACTAATACTTGCCCATGTATTTTGCTATTCGCGGTCATGCCCATAATATATCCACGAAAAAGGTGAAGCTTCAGTAGTGTCAAAGCAGAATCAGACCCCATTTTTCTGGTTAAAATTGTATTTCAAAATAAATAAGAACAGCAATAAAAAAACTATGAAAAGTTAATTGAAATCACTTTCCTTAAGAAATTGCCATCTGAGCTGAAAACTGGCAGAAGGCCCATTAAACGAGATAATTGTAAATGGGATCATATATTCAGCTGGGAGGTGGAAGGTATTGGGATGCTGTAGAGCTGTGAGCTTTAGGATGATAGATCAGTCAGAACCGATGCTGACAGTGTTGTGGAGGATGCAGAACAAGTTACAAAGAAATACTGAAAGAACAGAAATGTAGTAAGAAATTGCAAAAGGACATTCAAACAGAGACACAGCTGTGAGTCCTGTTGGGGAATACAACGCTAAATACAAAATCAAGGAAGAAGAAATTAGGTTGGGTGGCAGGAAAGTCTATGTGACAATGAAAACTATGAAAAGATGGAATAGTTCCCTATAGGGAGACATGGAAGCTCCTACGCAAAGTAGTAGAACAAACTGGTAATTAATCTAATAATTGGCAGGTAACTAGGCTGGATGAATTGATTTCCTTGCAGTAGGCATGTTCATGCCTACATACCCCCTCTCAGTTAAAGGAACCTTCAAGTTACCTTATCTGACAGGTTTTGGTCCCAAGAAGGTGTTTGATGGATTAGAATTAAAAAGAAATAACATTATGAATCCCTTAATGAAAAAGACATCTGGGGAAATTCCAAACACAGGTTCATCCCATTCTTTCAGTTTTATGCTTCTGACATACTTTCTGTATAAAAAATCAAAGAATAAGGTGATATATTAAGTGCAATGAAGTGCAAGCATATCTAAAAGCTATTACAGGTAAAGCAAGGACACCCATATCACGTTCCTCACCCAAGTAATAATATAAAGCCTCTCTGAGTCCCTTTTAGGATTTCACACTTAGAAAATAGAATGTGCAGTTTATTCCTGCTGAAGACACTTTCTGTTATTATGAGCCCTCAGACTGCTGTGTTAAGCAAAATACTAGAGTTACCATCGGCTGAGCTCTGAAGCTGACTTACCTCTTTCATTTATTCTCTCAAATTTGTTCATCCCATACATCACCAGAGCATCTGAATCCCAGGCTCTCTTCTCCAAATCCCCATCTAAGACCTGCTTTACTGCCTCACACGGAGTGTCACAAAGCTATCTCTTCCACTGGAGCTCGTGTTGACTGCCTTGCTGGCAGTGTCATCATCTCATGACATTGCAAGATGATACAGCAGGACTATTTGTTTATCTTGCATCAATTGTTTCAGTGTATAGAGGAGCCTCTATGTCAGAGAACGTCTTCCAAGTACAATGTCTTTTCTGCAAAATTTTCTGACCCATGCAACTGTCATGCACAACAGTAACAGGAGAACTGTTGATCAAGAAATCTGGAAATCCCCTCTAGGTTTTCAAGCATGTCCTTTGATCTTTGTTGTCCACATTGAGGAGACTGGGCATTCCTTTCAAATTTCATGGCCAAAAAAACTTGCAAATCAAAACTGGAAATGAAGTAATGTACTTTCAGGCATCCTTGAGAGAATGTGAGGGTCTTGCAGGTGTGATCCCTGAAACATCTACCTACTACTCATTTATACATTGCCTTCATGCAGCTGTCTGTATGCACCACCAGTGTACAGTATGAGCATGCTCCATCTGCAGTACAGTACTCTAATTCTTGGCCTGCTTGGTATTTGCTATCACTATGCTTTGCCACAGCTGTCAGATTAATCAGTTGTGTTTTTTGTTTTTTTTTTTTTTCTTTTCTGTTTTTATCCGAGTTGGCTTTATTCCCAGATTCCAGATAAAAGTGATAGCATTTTGCTTGACCATCCCATTCCAAGCGTTAAACACTGTGGCTTCAGGCTTGAATGCTCTAATAGTGTGCTAAAACTGTCCAGTTCTCACTGTCTGCCCTCCCCTCTGCCCACACATGCACACACATAACAAGCCACTGGTATACAATGCTGGGGTGAAGCCAATGTGTGGAGGCTCTAACCGAGAGTGTGTTCAGCTGCTAGTGGTTGGAAGCTACAGACTAGTCAGCAGTGTTAAAATAAACACAATGTAGAGACCATAGAATCTGGCTACCGATATAAATTGAAAACAAGTGGAGCTTTTTCAAGATTTTCCCTTAAGCAATGGCGAGGCACTGACCTTACACATTTTTGTGATGAGAAATTATGGAAGAAATTACTGACACTCAAATGAAACAAAAACTCCATCTTCTGGGAAGTTTCATCAACAGGATGACTTTTGATAGACAAAGTGCTTGCATCGTTTGGTATTTTATTTACCCCACTTAGGTCTCTGTTTGTGTAGTACAGTAAACCTATTGTGTAGGACTGTCTATTAAAAACAAGAGACGTCTATAGGTCACTTCATAATGCAGTGCAGTTCTGTACCTCTCATGTTGAACTGCAAAACTGCATATCTCTGGGTTTGGATGGTTTTAACTTTCATTCTGTTGATGCCACCTATGGTCAGCTATCTAAGTGGTCCAGTTTAGGCAATATCTTAATGCTTTACTCAATTTAGGTGTTGAAACTTCAGTTACTCAGCTGTTCTGCTCTCCTAGCTCAAAAATTACAGAAGTTTTCACCATGCAGGTCTTTGATATGAGCAGCTAAAACTGTAATGTTGAAGGGCTGCTCCTTCTCACCTCAATAATGAGAGATCATTTGAACGCGATTTTAGCTTTAGCTTTTTCTTAAATCAGGAGCTCTGCATCTTTAAATATCTGTTCCTGAGATAGAAGTCAAGGTGCCCAGTACAGGCACCATTGTCTGCAAGATGTTTCTTCCCTGTCATCTTGCCACATGAAACATGAGAAAGATGATTGTGATTGGTTTTGGGCCCCCAATGAAGGAGATATCAACAAACTGGAAAGTATTCAGTGAAGGGTCATTAAGATGGTGAGGAGGCTGTGGAATGTCAGAGGTAAAATGAAACCGATTAAGTTGGTTTGCTTAACCTGGAGAAGTGGAAACTAAAGGGGATGGTGAGGATCTAATTGCTCTCTTCCACAATCTACAGAGAAGACAGAGTCAGGCTCCTTTCAGAGGAGTGCAGTTAAAGAGCAAGCAGCAAAGGATGGAAGATGCAACAACAGATATTTTGATTTATGGAGAATAACATTTACGTAAGTGCAGGCAAATATTGGAGCAGGATGCCCAGAGATGCTGTGAAATCTCTGCCCTCAGACATATTCAATACTCAGTTGGTCAAAGTGCTTTTCTACCTACTGTAATTTTGCCCTGTTTTATGCTGGGGGTTGGATCAGAAGATCCCCAGACATCCTTTCCAACTCAAATTATTGTATGAGTCTATAATTCTATCAAAATTATCTACAGTGCAATAGCAGTCAAAATATCTGTGGAAGATCCTCTAATCCGCAAAGGCAATGGAGAAACACATTAGCATTTCATGCTTGTTTTCCTTTTCTTTGGAATTCCCCTGAGTACTGTCATTTGCTACTTGTCGCATTAGAACAAAACAGTGCATCTTTTGGCACATGTAACATTTTATAAACAAAGGAACTAAGTTGTTTTGATTCAGCAGAAAGTCAGAGGGACACTAACACAACCATACAAAACAGTTAGAGGAGTCAAACTTCTGAAAGAGCTTCTTTATTTCAGCTGAATTCCCTATTTCAGTGAACATTATGAAAACAAATGTTGATTCCAGAAAATCCAAAAGGTAATTGGGAGCTTCTTTTGCAAATTCTGGCCACTGCTAATGTGAAAATTTTCTTCTCTGAAGCTCCTGGCACCCCTGACAACCTCAGTATCTGTCACTTTGACTCCTTTTAATTTCAGATGTAAACTGGAAACATGTTTTTTTCTTCCTCAAGCCAATATCTTTTTCTTTACCTCCATGCAGTCACTAGAAATGCAGTATGTATGTGATGAGTGAAAAGGGATCACATGATGAAAGTAAATTCAAATCCCCTTAGAACATGTCATACTCAAATGCATAAATCCAGAGCTTCTTCAAGACCTGGATTCCGGGCTGCAAGACTTCAGTACAAGGTTAGGTTCTTAAATCAGTGTTTTTATTCCACTTTAAAAGAAGAATGATATACAGAAAATGACAAAAGACAAATAAAGAGACCACATGCTGGTATATAAATTGATAGAGACAGAAAATTGTTTTTTATGTTTTTATTTAACACACCTTAGAACTAGTGGCAGTCTATTGCTCTATATTTGAACCATGCCACTCTTAATAGATCATAAACTGTTACATCTAACCTCTTTTTCTTCTCACTATTCAAAATTGATGACAAAGGTTGCAGTTTGACTATTCTTTCTCGATCACCCGGTAAGTAGTGGTCAGGCATCTGAACATTGGTTTCTGTGTATGCATCTCTCTTGTTACAGAAATGATGGAGCAAAGCTGAATTGCTGTTGATGTGGCACAAAGTCTCTCCTGACACCAGCAGACCACAGCTACCTCACTCCTAATGATCCCATTTAGTTGAGTACATTTTCTGTCTCTCTAGACCTTAGGCTATTTTCTTCATCGTTTTAGGCTGAAGGAATTTACTTAGTCTGCAGGCTTATCCTTAGCCTGTCTTGCTGGAAGGTCATTCTTTTTCTCTTGTCTTCTGGCTATGAGGGCCACCATTGTGTTTTCCCTTCTCTAATGCTTTTTAAACTACCACTCTTTCTTCCTTCTAACACTGCCCGTACCCTCTTTCCCCAGTTTTATTAGGCCAGCTAAGTGGGAGAGCTGGAAAGGGATATGGAAGAGTGAATTATTTATCTCTTTTCTTCTCAGACTGGCTTAAATGAAAAGGGTTAGAATTTGAGGTCTTAAAAATATGAGGTTTTAAAAATTCCCCTGGGAAATTTCAAAAAACCCACAGAGGTTTAGCTGAATCTTAAGACTAATGGCCTACATATTTTTTTAACTAAGCTGTTTATTGTCTGGAACTTGACTTATTTTACTGAAACTAGGGAGAAAAAGGAGGATAAGGACAGGAAAAAGTGTTTTTAGGTAAGTGAAAGTAATTTATACGCATGCATGTAGCTAAGCAGACAAACATATTATACCTATACGCTTCCACAGACACAGACAAGTTGGTCTGTATTTTAATGTAACCCAATAAAGGCATTTGAAAGACTAATTTTGGGCTGACAGTTTGCTTGTTTCAGTTCATTGTGTTTTCAAAAGCTAAGATCCTAATCCCAAACAAGACCTGGCCTTGAAGCACAGCAGTCATAATATGCTAGTACAGTATATAATGCCTGTGTCACTGTATGGCTGCCATAGCAAGAAAGACACTTTTACAATTAAATTCATTAATTTCTCTGGAAGTTCAGATTTTGTGATATTAGACTTCACACCTAACCTGCTCAGTCCAAAACCTTCCTTTTCTTTGTGTGTGCAAAAAGCAATTTTAATGTTAAATTTGCTTTTGATATGGTCCAATAACAATGCAAAATGGATGAAGTCTAATAAAATAACACAGAGTTAAAGGCAAGTCTGAATTCTTGGCTTCACTATAATTTTACCTGGATTTGATAAACGACATTGCTTGCATAGTAGACAGTACGAGTTGTCATATTTTTCTAAGATCTTGTCTAGTGGAAAAGTTAATGTATTTTTTTTTTTCTCCCTCTGAATTTCTCAGTGTGGTAATTGCTATGTATTTTTTAATTTAATTTAATTTTATTCTTCTAGATGAGAACCTTTAAGTTGTTCTGTCAGGATGTCCTTTGATGCCAGGTGCATGTCAAATTTGTGGACACACACTTGGGTTAGAGACTCTATTCATACTTTGCACATTAACAAATGAATCATCTAGAAACCATATTATCAAATTTTCTTTGACAGCCCCAAATTCATTTACTTGACATTAGCTTTTTTTTTTCTAAAAAGCTTGCATGATTTTTTCCTTTAATCTACCCATTTGCTATGAAAGAAGGATGTAAAGAATTTGAACTTGCTGACTTTTCATTAATTTTTTTTCTGTCTCTAACTTCTTGCTAGAGATTTTACAAAAAGTATTTTAGCTCTGTATCAACATTTGAATTCTGGGATTTTTTTAGTTTTGGATACTCCTAAAGATTAAATACACAAATTCAAAGATATGAATAGAATCATGCTGTGTTGTAAAATTGTTTTTCTTTTTTTTACAATTTTGTATTTTTTTCTAAATAAAGTTTTAATAGATAAATGAATTTAACTTTGTTTTGGTTTTAAGGAAACCCCGTTGACTATCTTTGTAAAGAAAAAGGGGAAAACAAGCTAAAAGAATTGTAGGGTCACAGAAGGTGAAGGAATGTACAGGTTTTGGCTGGGATATTAATTTTCTTCATAGTAGCTCTTATAGTGCTATGTTTTGGATTTGTGACCAAAACAGTGTTAATAACACACTAATGTTTTAGCTATTGCTGAACACAGTGTCAAGGCCTTTTCTGTTTCTAATGCTGCCCTACCAGTAAGTAGGCTGGGGGTGCACAAGAAGCTGGGAGGAGGGACAGCCAGGACAGCTGACCCCAACTGACCAAAGGATATTCCATACCATATGATGTCATGCTCAGCAATACAAGCTGGGTGAAGAGGGAGAAATGGGGGATGGCATTCAGAGTTATGGAGTAGTAAATGTTATCCGTGATGAAGCCTTGCTTTCCTGGAGATGGCTGAACACCTACCTGCTGATGGGAAGTAGTGAATGAACTCCTTATTTTGCTTTTCTTGCGTGCGCAGCTTTTGCTTTCCCTATTAAACTGTCTTTATCTTGACTCATGATTTTTCTCAGCTTTTCTGTTCTGGTTCTCTCTACCATCTCACTGGGGAAGAGTAAGCAAGTTGCTGCTGTGTGGGGCTTAGCTGCCTACCAGGGTTAACAACAAGGAAAAAAATCCAGTCATCAAGGATGGAAGTGTAGTGAAAAGTTGAAGATAAGAATAGCTCTCTTTCTGTTGAAGACACCTCTCAGAAAGCTTTGCCCAAAGACACAGAAATCATGATTCTCTATGCTTCCTCAAAAATGTGGGACTTGCCCATATAAGTGGAAGATGGAAGGAAAACAAGAATTTCAAGCTTCAAGCTTTGATTTCCTGTCTGCAAGGATGGGAGGATTGTTCTCGTCTTTCCTCTCTCCTGCCTTCTTGTACAATTGGACTACGATTTTCTTCTCTGAAGAACCAGACAATGGCTACAGTTGAATACAGCAGGATGAGTTGAATCTTCTGCATTGTCTTCTTGGTGGAGGTTCACATTCTCAGAGTTGAGCTGATTACCAGACTTGCTTTTAAGAACAAATTTTGTCTCTGTCGTGGTTTAACCACAGCCAGCAACTAAGCACCACACAGCTGCCCCCTCCCTCCCTCCAGGTGGGATGGGGGAGAGAATTGGAAGGGTAAAAGTGAAAAAACTCATGGATTGAGATAAAGACAGTTTAATAGGGAAAGCAAAACCGCGCATGCAAGCAAAGCAAAACATGGAATTCATTCACTGCTTCCCATTGGCAGGCAGGTGTTCAGCCATCCCCAGGAAAGCAGGGCTCCATCACATGTGACAGTTACTTGGGAAGACAAACACCATCACTCTGAATGTCCCCCCCCCTTCCTTCTTCTTCCCCCAGCTCTATATGCTGAGCATGATGTCATATGGTATGGAATAGCCCTTTGGTCGGTTGGGGTCAGCTGTCCCGGCTGTGTCCCCTCCCAGCTTCTTGTGCACCCCCAGCCTCCTCACCGGTGTGGTGATGTGAGAAGCAGAAAAGACCTTGACTCTGTGTAAGCACTGCTCAGCAGTAACGAAAACATCACTGTGTTATCAACACTGTTTCCAGCACAAATCCAAAACATAGTCCCATACTAGCTACAATGAAGAAAATTAACTCTACGCCAGCCAAAACCAGCACAGTCTCACATAAGGCTGAAAATGATCATTTCAGGAATTTTTTTCATTCTTCTCTAACGGTTTATGACCTAATTCCCCAAACTTGCTGGAAGCACTTCAGCTTGAGGACTTGGACAATGCCCTTCACCTCTCCTGTTCTCTCCCTGTGGGTTTGGCAGTTCTCCAGGCTTATGGTCTTTTGTTCTCAAGGTTTTGAATCTGACTTTTGGTACTTTGTAGCATATGGTTTTTAGAAGACATGAATGGATGTTCATTCATGGATATAGAGTTTGCTTCCTGTCATGATAGTAGCAGTAGAGGAAATAGACCACTGAAGTAGTCAGTGTGGTCCCTATAGTCCTCTGGAAAAGCAACTAATTGCTGAGGTCAATTAAAAAGTGTAGAAAGAGAAATGAGGTCAGTGATTAAGATGAGGGCTGGTAAGGAAGGGAACCAAGCAGTGAACCTAGAATCATCTGTTGAATATAACCTGGTACATTAAGACTCCATTCCCACCATTGCCCTGCAAAAGTACAAATAGCTAAGATAAGAGTAATTGTAACCTACTGAGGGAAAACTGAGTTTGAGATATATGAGTGTCCCTTGGTAGCTGCAGTTATATCTACACAATATTTCAGCTGCAGGTAAAGCCACCTGAAAACACTGTTTATCCAGGGTATAAATTCTTTAATTGCATACATGACTAGAACTGTGAATTAACCTACATAAGTGTGAGACAGTTGGAGAGCGTTAACAGGAAAACTCACGCACATCACACACTTTTTTGCTCAGAAACTGGATCCTTTTCCTTCAACAAACCAAGCTGCCATAGTCATTTCATGTGGGACTGCTCTTCTGAGTATGTTGAAGAAAATTTGCCTTGTGCTTCATTGCTGGTTTTTCTATGGGTGTCTTTTCCACCAACTTCTCTGCCAAGAAATAATGCCTGCATTTCTTCTTGTGAAAGCTACCTCCCCTCCACATGTTTAACATAAACTTTAGTATTATAAAGAAATTAATTACTGTCCTAATCTGTTTGCTGGTGTCTATCTGATCCCTTCAGAGTCATATATGCTTCTAAGATAGCCTCTTTTTCTCTACTATAAGCCAATCTTCCTTCATAACTTATGCACTCAGACTCTTAATCATTTTGCATGGCCTTCGCTGCTCCTTTTCATTATCAGCAATGTCCTTCCTATAATAAGTAGAGTTGATTCAGCTGATACTCATTAGATATGCTGTCTCCTCCAAATACCAAATGTTCCTGCAATATTCAGAGGAATTTCAGTGAATGTGGTGTGGGGAGGTGAAAGTGAGGGAGCCAGCCATCTAATCTTCCAAACTTAAGTGTCATTTGGTTTGCAATGACTTTGAATATTAATTTACACAGTTGTGAATCAGCTGTCATGTTGGTTGTATACTGTGCTGGCTCCATGTATGATCATGTCCCTTTCTAACACTTTCCTCTCATCATAATCTTACAGAGGGGAGAAAATTCTGCATTTGCTTGAGATACAGTGATGTGAGTTGATGGGGCCCCTGTAGCCCTTCCAAACAGATCCCAGTTCACTGTGATAGGAGATGGATGGGGCACTGATACCAGCTTCTGCAGATGCTGACTTGTACCTCTGCTCATGGGCTTGGTCTATAACTAAATGACATCTTGATTTGGCCCTGAATTTCTTTAGCAGTAAAATCAACACTAACAATATGAGGTCAAATTATGGTACCTGTAATTCTGAGAACTTTAAAAGGGCTGTGCGACAGGTAAATTAGTAGGGAATTTGGCTTAAGGAGACCAGAAGTGCACAGTATTCCTAATGTCATCTCATTACTGCCCTATTTAACAGAAAAAGACACTGATTATATGTACAATGTAAATCCCAAGGCCTTTTCTGCTTCTGCCAAACACTGTAGAGAGGGATTTACTGCATTATCCATTATCACGTCCAAGTCTATTCTTGGTTTGTATTGTGCTTCATTTTAGGCTATAGTCTCTGTGGATAGTTTTGATCCTCCCTTCTCTCATTACTTTATACTTCTCTATGCTGAACTGTATAAGCCAATTATCAGACCATAAACCTCATCTATCCAAAACATTTTGAATGCGTATGCTCTGTGCCTTTGTGGCTGCTGCCCTCCTCCTATTTTGTGCCATTATCAAACAAAGGCATATTTTAAATATTGTCATACACGCCCCCCCAGCCCCTTTCAAAGTAATTCTTAATTAGATAATGATTAATTAGATGTTTGTAAAGTACTTTGAAAAAACAAAGTGCTATAGAAGTGCAAAGTATTGTTATTAATATGCATCATTGTCAACGTTATTAATACCGAGCTTTGCTGCGGCAACCCTGTCATTACTGTTCGTCATCCCGAATTGTCCGCTCTTCTCCAGCACAAACCATTTCCTCTTTACAAGCGAGCTTTTAATCCAATTCACTGCATTTACCCTTTGTAATGTGCTCGCTGACTTAGTAAAGAAATCTCTCTGTAGTGTCATGTGGCACCAGGAGCAGTTGTGAAATGCAGACCGGTTATATGACCATACTTTTCCCCTGCATTAACAATCCAGCAATGTGTTCAAAGAATTTGAGCCAAATTGGCACACATGCTTTTCTTTTTAAGAATCCATGTAATATCACCCTTACCAGGGGGTCGCACTATATTGTGAGTACCCCTGTTGTGCAGAAAAAAATGCAGAGAACAAGACTGCTGACCTCATCAGATGAAGCTCGGCAGGAATGCAGAAGATTGTCTTGGTTAGTTTCAGATGGTGAATTAAAAGAGGGAAAAGAAGGAAGGCACATTTAAAAGGCACGAGGCACTTTTTTATAATAATGCCCTGTTCCACTCCAAGACATCATCTAGCTCAAAGTTTACAGCGAGTTTTTTTTTTTTTAAAATCTGCTAAAAGGCAGTAAAACAGTCCTAAGCCTAAAGCTATCTAAACTGTAAGTAGCCTTTTCAGCTGAAAATTATGCCTTCAGTTAACACAACTGATGCAAATACACTCACTTGGCAGTCTCTGCTCATCTACATCTGTTAGAACAGTGTGAGATCTGCTTGCCTGTTGGTCAGAGCCTTGCTCCAACATACAAGTTCCAGGCAATTATAAGTTTACATCGGCAGACTTGAAAACAGTGTGGAAAAATTCGCTTTTCTTCAGGAAGTCCCTTCACTGTGCCAGCTGAACAACATTGGCAACATATGCCAGCTACAGTCAATTACACTAGCTTATACTAATATGACATGCAGAAGTAAAGGCAGGCAAAGAGTCCATGGCTCTTACTGGCTGCCAAAAAGAAAAGCTGTATTGCCCTAGGTGCTGCAAAGCCCATAAAGACCACATTGCGGTATAAGCATCAGAGCCAGATGGAAGGAAAAAATATTGAAATGGTTAATAGAAGAAATTGAAATTTGGAACTTCTCCCAAGAAATAGCCAACAGTCTACCAGCCCAGAGCTCTGTGGTAGTCAGAAGCAGCCCTATAGCACAGGGGAGTAGAAAACAAGATCTGTAGTCAATAGCCTTTATGTCTAGGAAAAGACCCTGAATGGGACTGTGCATAGTGCAGTTATAGCTTTGCATAGCAGGTTAGCCATCTGAATCCTAGTCAAAGCTAAGACAAAAATCAATAGGAAACCCCCCCTATAGCTACATGATCCAAAGCCAATAATGCTGGGTACATTTTCTGTAATGAAAGTTGTTTTGTTTTTATGCTGCTGACCTTCCTAAGGCTAAATATATAATTAGTGAGTCTATAGTTTTCTATGTTCCTTTTGTTTGTCCTAGTACATGTCAGTCTCTGCAGAACTGAGTCTTTGTTCCCTATATTTGTCATATTAACACTAGATGCCTTTTAAAAGACATTTTTAGACACGTTTGTGAAAATGGCCTTAGATGTTAGAAAGAGCCTCCAAATAAACTTGTAGATATCAACATGTGATGACCAATAAAAAGCATCTAATACAGATGTTCCAGGAGAATGAACATCTGTAGGTGGTAAACTCAGAACACAGGATACAACTCCAAACCATGTAGTTACAGTTTCAACGGTTTCACGTCATAATATTTAAGGAAGGAATCTGGGCTAGGTTGCTGATTTTGCTTTGTGTTTTGTTCTCCTTACAATTTAAAAAGAAAGTCTCAGTCCTGGACGTTCCCAATATACAGGAAATATTATTTTAAAGACTAACTAGTTGTGCAGAGTTTCAAAAAAACACACCTCTCATATTTTAGTGCAGGTGAATGATGATGATGAAGCTAGCTGTGCTTTCAACCACTAAAGGCTATCTGGCCTCCGCTCTACAAACACAGCTTCCATATTTGTTTAAAAATGTGCCACAGAAACATAACACCTCGCTGCTGATGACTGCAGTAGATTGCATTACTTACTTCTGGGAGCTCTACAGGAGCAAATATCACAGAAGGAGATGTGCTGAGGTCAGCCATTGTATCCGGGATAGTCACAGCAGCACAATCTGAGTCTCCGCCTAGGTCTTCCGCTATAAAAAATTCATAAAGAGAAAAAAGGGCGTTTAATGAAAAAGAGTTTCAAGCTGTGGAGATCTCAATAAAAACTGGTTTTAGCTGGACTTCTCTATGCTACCAAAAGACAGCAGATAAAAAATGTGCAAGCCCAGGTGTGTGCATCAGCCTGAGTGGTGCAGCATAGCCAACTTACAGAGGTCTTGCGACCCACTCCTAAGACAGCTGTGTGTGAGGTGTGCCTCGAGTAGCACAAAGGGTCATGCACACGCATATCTATCATGGAGTCTTTATAAATCAGGCTCCATATATCTCCAGCTTTATTTCTTTCACTTTATAGGCTCTATTCTGCTCTGTATCTACACAGGTAAAATCTCCTACTACCTGCTTCTGGCCTTTTCTTTTGCTCTTTTCATTATTTGCTTAATCAAGCATTTCCCAGTTTATTTGAACTTTCTGCCCATGTACCCAATGGCATATTCCCAGAGGTCAAATTCCGGCGTGACTCCAGTTCTAGGGGGAGTGGCAGGAGGGAGCCTGTTAGTATCATGCACAGAACTAGGAATAAAAAAGAGGGTGTTTTACCCACCCCTCAGTTAAAGTCACTCTCTAGTTATGCCCTACAGCCACTGGGGCACCATAAAGGGACGAGAGGGAAGCCAGGGCCAATTCTTCAGCAGTGTAGATGTAGCCAATCTGTGCCAATGTGCCTGAAAGCAGAGAAGGGTCCCCGACCCTATTTTGTTCAGTGTTTTAGATATAGCCTAGGAATCCATCACACTTCTTCTTCTGCTTTGTTAAAAATGTAGAGCCTTCAGGCTCCCTTAGAACTTTTGGCATCTATGTACAAGAATACAAGGTAATTCAAACCAACAGAGTCATAGAGGAGTTCAGAGACACCTCTTGTGAGTCAGTGGGGTCCACCCCTACCAGAATTTTATATCCTTTGATAAGATCTTTCCAAGTCTCACTTGCCTCTTGTACTAAGTGTGGTTGGTGAGCATAGCAGCACCAAGCCAATATGGGAGGTATATGCCATACAGGAGGCACACTGTACCTGCATGGCAGCTCTCAGAAGGCATTTCCCTCGTTATTCTCAAGCTTGAAGAAATGAGCATGGGACAATTTGAGCTGAGCATGAAAAACTCGTTTAGGAGCATGTTAGAAGGTCCCAATACCCTATATTCTGAGATGTCCTTCAAGATGTGAATGGTGAGATGTCGTTGTGCAAGTGTGTACTTCAGCCCTACTTTTTATGATGACATTGATCGAAGCAGATTTATTGTTTTGAAAAACAAGTTCAGTAAAGTCGCTACAGCGTTCTTGTGCATTTGTGTAGCTCCTGCAGATTTTGCTGGCTATCCCTAAACTTGCAGAGACAGGTATGTGACAACTCAGGCTGAGTGTGAAACGTGGTTATGTAGGAGAAAGCTTCAAGGTCCTTTGCAAGGTAATGGACAGCTTTTCTGTTTTCCAATAACAACTAAATAGTCTTATCTTGTTAGTATTATCCTGAAGAAATAATGAATAACATACACTGTTCTTTCTTTCTGCATTTTACTTTTCTCTTAACCATCCTTTGTGTTGTTCACCCCCACACCAAGTCCACCACAATGTTTTCCATTGAGACCCAAACAAGTAGAAAACATAAAAGTCACTACTGCTTGAAAGCGTCTGAAATAATATAAGAAGGGCTGTGTTGCAAACCATCGGAGTGATGTTTTCATAGCAGAAAAATAAGTGTTGCATGTCCTAGTTTGTAGCATGAGGTCATGTGGAAATATCTGAGGATGCAAAGTCTGCAGGGGACAGGTGGCAAACCCTGAAAAGAAAAGGAGCCAAAGTCGGTGCAGTTTTGTTCTTACTGCCTACAAAGAAATTTTCTCTTGTGCATTAGCGTCTGATCAATGCCCGTGCACTATTTGGAAGAGTGCTAATTGACAAAAATGTCATGAGAGTTGAACGCTCTGGACAATCACATACTAGTGCTTACGCTTAGACTCTTTTTTTCTGTCTTCAATTATTTCTAGCAGTAGTAAAAGCAGTAATAATATCTATTTTATTATTAGGTATAGCAGTGGAAATTATTCTGCTCTTTTGGGATTAATACCTTTGGAATCTTTTTTTCATTAATGCCCTTGAATTTAGACCAGCATTTTGAAACTTAAAGCTGGAACTTAAAATCCACATTTATCTGCTTAAATAATCAAAGCTTAAGTGTCTGGATCTGTACCACTAAGTTTGAGCAAATCTTAAGGTCAGTGTAAATTAATTGAACTCAGTATCTTTAAAAACAAGGTGATCTCTTTATTTGAATAATGTGAATTTAAGAAGTTATCATTAGTTCTTAATTTTTCTTCTGGCTTATATTCGACAGCTACTCTTCAATTTTAATGTCTTTCAGACATTAAAGAAAACATTCCTTCAGAAATAAGAATACAAGAAAAAAAGAATTAAGCTCTGGGATCGCAGCTGGTATTTCTGAGTTAGATAATATAACTGGGTTCATTAGACATGAAGTATGTAGTATATATATGATACGATGTCTCTTGAAGGAAAAAGGTTTCCTGCTGCTTTCTTGCAGTTTTGGACTAAGCTGAGTAAAAAAAAATTCCTTTGCCACTGACTAAGGACATGCATATGGATAGCTCTTGTGGCATAAGCAATGTATAATACCTTGATTGTCACAGTAATTTGAGTGTCTAAGCTTTTAAATGTCCATAATATGTCAAATATTTTTGCTTAGATGCAATTTTAGTGTCTCTCTGAACAATACATTGCATGTTTTCCTCTAGGTTCTCTTTTGAAAGGTATGAAGACTCCTTCTCTACACTAAATCACAAAGATGTTTGTAAAGATATGGATTTAATGACAAAAATCTCACAAAAGATTTTAGTTGTTTGGCTTAGAAGAAAGTATAGCAGACTAATTTGTCAGACACTTTTGACCCATTCTGATTGTTACCCAAATAATAAACAAAACATACAATAATACAGAAAGTTTGTGTATAAAATAATAATTTGGTAACAGTTTAAAGCAAAGCACCCATTCCCCAATATTTTTCAAAAAAGCAAAAAATAAAATTATTGTGAGCAATTTCATGGGAAAAAATATGAGTAAATTTAAAATTATTTCATAAAAAACATTGTAATTCCCTAAATTTTTGTTACCCAGTTTAATATCATGAATATTTCCTTTGTTGAGCTACCAATGGCTGGGAGTTTACATGATACTGAATAATCTAGTTTACTATTTCTCATTCCATGGCAAAATCATTTTCATAAACAGGTCTTATTGTATAGATAAGAAGAACACATACTTTTATAAACAACAAAAATACAATGTGAATGCTCTGTCTGAATAGGGTAACACAATTTCAGATAATAAGATTGTCTTCATCTCACTTAACTTCATCCATCCAGAAATTAGATATCTATTCAGAGGTAATTGTCTAGCCTCTCTCTGTTGCCATTGTAGCCAGAGAGGAAGCAGAAGGAACATGCAGGCAGTTAAAATTTGTTTGGACAAAAGCACTGCTTGAAAATTATTAGTTAAACTGAATAAGAGAAATCAGAGTAATTTCTGAGGTATTCAGATAAAAGGCCATTTGGTTGTGCTGAGGGAGAATGTAGTGGTTTCAAGAGAAGCTACTGTTGACATTTCTTGTGGACTGGTTTTCAGATTAATCTTATTTAATATTTTAACTAATGTTGTCTGTGAAAAAAATTAGAGGTTGTTAAAAATGGGACAATGACAAAACAGAGGTGGTGTAATACAGAGAAAGATAAAAATCTCTCAGAAAGAACTGGCTGACCTTGAGAACTTTTATGTAATAGAAATGGTCTGATTATAAGTGTACAATGTAAATTAAAGTTATAAGTCTACTGGAACTTGTAGCAAGATTTTTTTGTGAAAACTAGAGGCCCATCAGCAAGAATCAGCAAAGGAAAGGAAGGTCCTGGGAGCACAAGATGATTTTAATATGACTGAATGACCATGAATGTGTGATGAGTCCATCCAAAAGCTAAATGTGTTTGTTGTATGGATCAGGAGAAACATTTCCAAATACTGCAGAGAACTATATTGACATTGGAAACTACTATAATGAAGCTCCATCTGGAATTTTATTCAGTTCTATAGTTGATTAAAATAAAGGTTACATCCACACTCAAACAAAACTAAAACAGAAGCCCAAAGTTGCTTAAAAGACAAATAAGTTCTCATGGGGCTTAGATAAATTTAATCTGGATATTAACAGAAAGATTTTAACCACCAGAGACATGAAGTTCTGAAGTAGCCTTCCCATAGGAGCAATGAGAATAAAAATGCAAAATAATTTCATAATGGAGTTTGTTACATTTTTAATGAGATTATATGACACGGTCACGTGAACAGGAAGATATTTCAGAACTTAAGAGATCTTTTCCACTTCTGTATATTTATGTCCCTAGATGCTTGTTGTAGGCTGAGTTATGCTTCATTAGAAGAAGTGGCGATATTTTAAATGTCGTAGACTACTTTTCCCATGCAGGAAAGGTACACTAGAGACTTCTCTCCTGGGTCTGCTTGACAAACAGTCTGAGTTCAGCATGGTTAAAAATAGGTGTTTGTCAGACAGGTCATCTGTGACTTCTGTGGGAAGAGGTACTCGAAGGAAAAAAAGTAATTGGGTAGAAACATTTTGGTTTAGAAAGTAAAAAAAACAGAGGTGTGAGTTACATAGTGGATTAAGTTGAGTTTCTCCTCTTTTATACTCAATTTCTATTCATTTTTTTAGAGCGCTCAGTATAATAGTTTTTGAACTAAATTTAGAAAAGCCAGAGTTTGGAACAGGAGAGATTTTCCTCCACCTATAGTCTCCTCTTGGAAGGTGCGGCAGGAAGGTCAAGGAGAGTTAATCCAACTGCTGGAAGATTAGGAATTTATTCGGATACAAATCTTGGATTTGCTGTACCATTTTATAGATTTTATCTAAAATATAGATAAAAATTGTTTGTGATCAAGCATAAAAGACCAAGCCCTTATTCTCAGGTAACATAATTGTTGCAGGTTTTCTGCATGTGAAAAGGAAAAGGAGAAAAACAGTATTTCTTGCAAATATTTTAATCTACGAGAGATTCAACTAGCCAGAAGTTCCACAAGGCAATTGCATAAATAAACAATTGCCTTTTAAAATAAGTAATTCAACTGAGCCATTGGAAATCCAGTCTAAGTTTTGTGCTAATGAGGAAGTGTCATAAATATTCACATTTTCTTACTATTAGCCTTAAAATTTACTACCTACAGGTATGGAGATAGATGAAGTATCTTACACTTAAACCTTCACTGCAGAGTAATGAAGAAGGAAAGAAAGAAAATTAGCTTACCCAGCTACATTTTCAGTGAGCAGCCACTAACAACAATTGTGCAGGAACATCATTGATCTTAGGCAGACAGACTGACAAAGTCAGAAATAGAGTGATATAAAAAGTAGAGCAGTGGAAATATACAGTGAATAGTTATGCTGGCAGGATATGCCGTTACTGTGATAGGAACTCTGAGGGTGTCTATTTATTATTTGTATACGATATCATGAGGACAGAGTTCATAGAAATTAAATTTACCAAGACCAGAAAAGTATTCTATTTCTGCATCTGTACTGCTGAGGCCAGCAACTCAAATAATAATTTTGTCTTGACCCTGTACAGTCTGCAAATGGTTTATGAATGGGAATTATACAGACTCCCTGTTTTGCATGAACATTCACTCCCTTTGTTTGTACACACAAAAAATGGTGATGGACTATCATTATCCAAATTGATAGCAGCTGTGCTTACTAAAAAAATGTTTTCCTCAAATCTGTTGACATGTCAGTAGTAATAAAAAAAATAAAATATGTCATATGGTACACCGAAACTCCTGAATTACTTGTCACAGCCCATTTAAATGTGTACTACATTCAATCCAAGAAATCTTCTGTAAAATTAATATATTTGCTAGGCATTTTAGTACAGATTCTACTATCCTCAGGGGAGATATTTTGAAGATATCCTTAAAAATCTAAATATTTAACTTCTTTTCACATTTGCATAATTTAATTGGAAGTTTTATTTTCACCTTCTTTAAAAAAAAAAAAAAAATTAAGTTGTCCAACATTTTGTTGCTTGAAGCTAATGTACTGTCATATTAACTGACCAGGGACCAACCATGAGCTCCTTCTGTAATACCAGCTGACTGGAAATTTATTTATATTGTATTTTGCAGGAGGAAACAAATAAGCTCTTCTTGCAGTCAAAACTGACTGGAACCCATGTGAATAAAACATTGGGTCAGGTCCTAGCTAATAAGCCTTTCCAAGTAGCTGGGTGTATTAAGTGCCACTAGCTTGTGTTTGGTGCCAGGCTAATCGCAGTCATGGCTTCAATAGCTGCTATCAGCTCATTCTCAGAGGCCACCTGCAAAATATCACACCTTAAAAAAAGCACCCAGCACTGCTTGTAGGTATCTGCAATGAGGAATTTGTTTAGTATTTGTTAATATGAATTTCTGAGCTTATAATTTTGAAGCTTGTGGTCACAATCTATTAAATTGTCTACCTATCTTACTTTCTCCATTAGCACAGCCTTAGGTTTCTGGTGAGATGCAGTTGTGGCCAGAGGCAAAAAAGCAAATGGGGGAGAGGTTTTTTTGGGGTCATGTTGCAATCTCACAGAAAGTGTAATATTCCTTTGAAGTTCAAAAAACGTGCATTTTCTGAAGAAATCAGTGGCTAGTACATAGGGAAAGCCCTGCCTTGTTTGGGTGTCATTTGATGGTATGTCCAATTTGATTGCATGGTGCCTACAGACAGCAAGTGCAATTGAGGTGTTTTTCCTAATGATGGTACAGACATAGGCAACGGATGCATGTCCCTGCTCAGGGCAGTTTACAGTCCCAGTTTAACAGACAAGGAGACCTCAGGGAGATGAAATAACTTTGTGTTGTTGAGGACCTGAGCCAGATTTAATGCAAGTCTTCTAAACCTCAGTGCAGTGACTTGACTAGTACATCACCTTACCTTCTGTTCTCAACGAAAAGCAAAAGAAAAGGTACAAAATCAAGTGATATAGATAAGATAGACTCTAAATCGAGGAGATCAGAGACAGGAAAAAGCCACTGGAAACCTAAGTTCAAAACAGGGAGCACCGTGGAAATACAGAAGGTCACAAGCAGCAACAGAAAGAAAAGGGAAAGATATTGTAAGACAGCAAACAGTGTGTGTGTTTCCTATTCTGAGAACAAAAGTACCTTTCTGCTGGCTGTGCCCTCCGAGAGGTTTAAACCCTCAAGTAACAGAAGGCACCATAAAGCCAATTTCACTAACCACATCATGACAGGCTGACGGAGTCCTCCCTTCGCAGGCCTGGAAACTGCAACTCCCCGCTCCCAGAGCAAAATCAGGAGATGAGGTCACTCATTACCTGATTTCTATGGCAACAGAAGGCACTTCAGCCTCTCATCTGCTCCTCCTGCTTCTCCCCTTTTTCTGGGGAACTGAAACTTCTGGCTGTGGATTTATGCTCCAGTTGAGGCTGACATCACTTCCGATTATGCATAGAAAAATAAGAAGTGGCTCCCTTTAGAAAGAGTGATATGAAAAATTCAGGAGAATGATGTTTTCTTTCACTAAGTAATTGAAAAAAGAAAGGAGTTGGTTTTGAAGGAAGAGGGTTGAAGACAGAGGCTACCTATTTTTGTCAAGACAACGCAGAGTGCAAAGATATATGGAGAAAGTATAATTGTCAGTCACTTTCCCATGAAGGATATTTTATGCAGTAATAAATGAGACAAACAGGCACTGAATAGGGCTTTATGGGAAGCAGTTTTGGCTCAGTTGTACCTCTGCCTCTCAGGATTTCTCCCATTAGTCACTCAGCTGATGAATTTGCTCAGCAGTGGTGGCAGCTTCTAGAAAAGAAGAAACAGCTCTCAGAAGATTCAGCAGTTTAGTTTAAATACATTTCCTCTCCCACGCCTGCTCCACACTGAGCTCCTGTCTCTCTCTCTCTGCAGCTGTTGCCTGTTTCACGAATACCCTCTCCTTCATGTTAATCACCCCCATCCATTCTTGGAGGCAGCTGGAACCAACCAGCACCATCTTTTCACAGCTATGTCATGGGAAGATATCAGGCTTTTAGAGCCCACAGAATTTAATCTGAAACCAGAAGAAACCAAGATTTTTGTTCAGGATTCAGAAGTATTCAGTAATTTCTTGGGATTCAGAAGGTTTGAGTTCAAGTCTGATGTCTCCCTTGAGGCTGTGGTTGCCCTCTGGTGTGGCTGGCATGGTTACCTCATAGACGTAGCCTCATCTGCCTGAGCTGGTTCTGCATGAGCTAACCATAGACTGCTAATGCTAAGGAAAATGGTGCAGAAAAACTCAGTCTGTCCTTGCCCAGAGCCTGCTTGCATCTGAAATCTGTATAGCTGCATTGCATCATGTTTTTCTCAAGTAAGTCAACCTGATCATGAATACTTTTTGGCTTGATCTGGCAGCAGTTTGAGAAGCTCTGCACTGCTTTCTGTAATTTGTTATAGGCACTGTTTCCCCCTATTTAAAGTAGAGATAATGTTACTTCCAAAACATGCTGAGATTTGTGCTGGGATGCAAATTCGAGGTAATATTGCAACTCCTCTAATGGCTTCTTTTCAAACTCTCAAGCAGGGCCATATGAATTGGTTCTTCAGCTGAATTGTGGGATTTAAGTCTATTTTTGTGACTGACAAACACTAATCCCTCACACTACAATATATGATTTTCCCATTTACCCTTTACATGGCATTTGATGAAGTAAGCTATTAAATAATAATTGTTGTAGTGAAGGGCAGTCTATTTGCCCACTTTTAGAGATTTCTGAAATGTTAATACATGGAGCTATTGCTGCAGCTGTCTCAGATGCGCCTGCCCTGTGTATGGCATGTA
Source organism: Platalea leucorodia (assembly GCF_965183815.1). Classification (NCBI taxonomy): domain Eukaryota; kingdom Metazoa; phylum Chordata; class Aves; order Pelecaniformes; family Threskiornithidae; genus Platalea; species Platalea leucorodia. The sequence continues at coordinate 119,275,665 of NC_138825.1, read as the reverse complement.
CTGGATGCTCTAATTAAACCCATTTTCATTTAGTCAGTTAAAAAAAAAATAAAAATTGCTTTTTGCACCAGGTTGGTTATTAAATTGGGATAGGGAAAATGAGGAAGCAGAGGAAGAACAAGTGAGTTATCCCCAGCAGGAGACTGAGAATAAGCACTTTTTGCTTGAAAAATCATTGATATCACTCACTGTCTTGAAATTAGCGTTTAATGCTACTCACTGGATTTTTGTCACAAGCTGGTAGTGGGATCTGCAGATACTGTTGGAGTTACACAGCTGAGGTATGATGAAGTGATTTCTTCAAGGATAGTGGATTCCACTGGGACTTGGATAGCTAATGGGATTGAAGGGTTTCCCCTAGAGGTCATCAGTTGTGACTGAACACATTAAAATGAGAGAACAGTTCAGTGGCTTATGTAAAATGAGATGGTGGCATGAATCCAACTATTCAGTACACAGGTATCTCCATCTACACACTAGTACTGGAGATTTAGGCTTTTTGTGCCATGAAAATGGTTCATGATGCAGAGAGACCACCTACTATCAAGGAAGGCAAGACTCCAGCTTTCTAATTCTGGCTGCAGAGAGGACCTTATTTTTATAGGATCTTCTCTATTTGTATAAAATATTTATCTGTTAGTAAAGAAGAAACAAGAAACTATGTGTCTCTCCCAGAAAACAATTCCCACATTAGGATGTAGAGTCACCTTCCTTTATGTTGGTCCAGGGAACCCCAAATTCCTCTGTACCAGGTGTAACAGTTTCAAGAGATGGAGCTGAGAGAATATTCTGTATCATCTTGGCCATTACGGTATGCAACATAACTACAGAAGCTCCTGAGAACCAGAATCACGAACACTGTCGCAACCACTTTCAATCCCAGGTGCAATCTTACCTAAGAGGCCAAACTCTGATGTCTTTGAGAGAAAAAATCAGGAGACTTCTATGGGTTGTAATGAAAAATGATATTGTTACAGCTCTGTCTAGAATTCTGTAGGAAGGATATAATTAGCAATATATGATTTACAATGTACCTAAAGATAAGACTTTTCATTAAATTTCTAGGTTTTTTCCATAAGGGCTTGGCTGAATCTGGAAATGTTAAATCGCCATGCTTGTGAAATGCCTCCTTCACTGCACAGAGAGATGCTTGGGGAAGTTTTCTCTGCCAAACCTGCTGTGCAGATACATGGACCTCATTCATTTGCTGAGTGAAAATAACAGTGTCATTGTAGGCATAATTATTTAAGGATATAAGCAAGAGAAATTTTGTTATGTTGTTTATTAGCAGGAACCTTCAAGCTAAGTACAGGTTCAGGAACCACTGCTCTGAATTTAACTTTATTATGTTCAGTAGCTATCATGGCTCCTTTTCCTGCTCCACAGGTGCCAACTGTTTTTTTTTCTTCTCAATGGTTTTAACTGATCAGTAAAATCAAGTTAAACTCAAAGCAGTTGTTCTCCACCTGTATTTAGCTGGAAGGCTGGTGTCTCTGCTTCAACACTGGAAAAGCTTAGTGTGCTTTAAGACTTGTTTTTTTTTCTCCAACTACTGCAGTTAGTTGATAAATTTAAAACACCAACAAAAAACCCCTCTCCTTGCAAACCATACCTAACTTTTTTTTTTTCCTTTTTTTTTCTAAACTGTTCACATGTACCACTTTAAAAAGAATAATGAAAATGCATTTTACTGCCCTCAGATTAAGGTCAAAAGCAGCCTCACACTTACTCCATTGACAGAGTCATCTTTCTGGCTCTGACCCTATAGAAGCAAACCATTTCTGAAATGTATTGTGTTTACAGGGCCTTTGGAGAAGAGATGAGACCTACTGTGTAACTGCAATTTCATTGAAACATGCAACTGTCATGTTATGCAGCAAATAAATTATGAAGCATATTACAGGCATGGCCTTGAGATATTTTTTTAAGTCCAAATACAACTTAAGTTTTTTTTCTTGTTTTCTAAGTGAATATCTTGAAGCTGATTGACAGCGAAGCAAAAGGGTTTAGCAAGTTGTAGGAACACTTAATTTCATATAATCTCAACAGAGACTCAGTCCCTTTATTATTAATACTCTCTCTCCTTTCAAATCATTGATTAAAAACTCATCCATTCCACTTGCCCTACCAGCTATAATATCACTATCTCACACCTGTCCTGGATGTGTGTATATGTATATAACCTATGGATTAATGACTTTGCAGGATATGGTTCTAATTTTGAGGGGGATATATTACTCTTTTAGCTAGTATTCTGCAGTGAAGTGATAGATGTATTTCGGTTCAGTGCTTGAAACAAACCAAAACAATACATTTTAATGTTTGCATTGACCTGAAAGTGAAAATAAATTCTAAATGAATTGATTCTGTTGGAAGAGGAACAGTGGAAAGGGGAGAATCACTCCATTCCTTGCTTCATTGAATACATGCTTTACAGTAAATAGAATTGTAGAGATTGAGAAAATCCCAGTCTCAACTTTGACTTGCATTTAATCATGAAGGTGGTAAACGGGAAAGCTCATTGATTCAGGCTGGGAGGCAGGTTAAATGGATGCCTTAATAGTATAGTGGAGCATATAAAGACTTCTTTATCCAGTCCTTACTGGCCTTGTGAAAGACATCTAAAGCCTATGGCTAGTCTGACCTGAAAAAGCAAAACATTCAAGGAACATTAAAATGAATCATATTGACATTTTCAGAAAACAGTGTCTGTTTGTAGCTGAGTTGGAACCATTTGTAAATTAACATTTAGTTTCAGCATAGTCCAAAACTGCATATTTTGTGATTAATCCATCCAAACTCCTGCCCAGATATTTTTTCAAGTTTAATGGAGAAACGTTTTCCCTTAACTCTATCTAGCTCTATTGATTGCTTCCGTCATTCACATACTCTTACTAACCAATGATCCAAATCAAGGATTTTGGGCTCTGTAATTCTAGGCAATGTGCACGTGAAAGATGACATCTTCCCCAAAAGAGCTTATGATTTTATCTGGGAGCTGAGGAACAAGATGGATAGAACAGACAGATAAGGGAGAAGATGGCAACAACATGTGATCAGTGTAATAAGCAGTGATTAAAGCACAGGAGGTTTTTTCACATGCCAGAATGTATCCCAGCAGAGGTGACGTTTAAAGACCTCGCACAGTTACTCTGTAGATGTCCCGCAGCTCTGCTCAAAGACAGGGCTATGACTCTAAAATGTCCACGTTCCCTGGCTATGACTGAGCCAGATTTGTTGTCTCTCCAGCTGCAGGGATGGAGAGCGGAGAGATCCCTTTGCAGCACACGGGGGCTGCGCAGGCGCTCCCTGGCAGCACACAGGGCTGCCAAGAGGACACGGAGGAGACGGAGCGAGGAGCATGTTTCTGCTCCTGAGACCACTATTAAAAGTGTTGTACTCATCAATCATAGGCTTCAACAGAATGGAAAATAAGCTCTTATGCACCTTTTATGGTCTGTATTAGCTCCAAAGCACCACATAGGTGTAGGATGTGATCATAAAATCACAATATAAATGCACATTCCTAGATGTTAGACTTTTTTTTTTTTTTGCATATCTGTGCAAAACTGTATTTCCTAACATAAAAGTTTTATTTGTTTTTAAATTACATCCATAGGAAACAGGCTTATTTCCAGCTTCATGAAGGGCAAGGAGCAGTACAGGAAAAAAGAAAATACTTGAGTGAAATACTATGATTCTAGTGTGCTTGCTGCTGAACTATTATTTTGTGGTTTTGGCCACTGCAGTATAAGAATTTTGTAATACTTCAGAACAGGTATAAGGAAACCAATTCTTTTACTACTGAGAAATGAACTATGATATGAATGTAGGATAAAAAAAAAAGAACGTAAATCTACAGTAGCCTAGAATTAGGGAGAGTGAGGGGAAAGTTTAAAATCTAAATGGTACAGAGTATGTCAAGCCAAGTTATTATTTTCAGCCATCCACAGATAATAGAGCAAAGGAAGTAAAAATGGAAATTAAAAAGGGAAAAAAAAAAAAAAAGCATTTGGAGGAGATGTGAGGAAACACTTTTCTATTCAAAAGAACACAAACGCGTGAAGTGGCCTACCAGGCAACACTGTTGAACTTAAACACTAGGGCTATTCAAGACACTATAAGGTAGAGTCTCAGAGGGATCATGGTATTGAAAATGTAATGAGGCGTAACTTATCCCCAGAGATCTCTGATCTTATATTATGTATGAAAGCTGTTCTTGCAAAACAGTAGCTGAGCCTGCATGCAGTTTTGCAGAAGCATGCAAAGGCAAACCCACACTCCCTGTTTGGTTTGTTGTGTGTTTTTTTAACACTGCTTATTTGTATCCTGAGTCTGCCAGCTTTGCAGGGAAACTGTATGCATATTTTGTCTCTGGTGCAGCTTCATGTACAGTTTTGGCAGGAGGTCCAACAGGTTAAGAAGAATAGATGAAATCTTAAAAGGGAAGGATCAGGCAATGCACATCTACATCTTTCTGATCATGCTGCTGCTGGGGTTGGAGACAGGATTTTGTGCAAAGAAAAATTCTGATCTATTTAAATGTAAAGAAGAGTCAGAGATAAGATGGTAAAGCACTGTTCTTGTTAATGTGGCCTCCTGTGATTTCGATGCTGATTCTCCTCATGCTCTGACATTGTGAAAAAGGTGTAGCCCGTTTAGCTTTCTCTCTTTTTTTTTCCTTTGTTTTGTTTTGGTTTGTTCAAATTTGGTGGTTTTTACCCCCTTAGATCTGGAGAGTGAGGAGTTGGCTCAGCTAGTATAAGGGGACAATTTTCTGTACATTGAAGAAGGTTAGGTTGGAGACAGGGAGTCAGATGGGGCAGAGAAAGAAAGGGAGGGGCAGGGAGAGATGGTAAAAAGGGGTCTGGGAACAAAGCATAATTGAATCCAGATCCTGGAAAAGCAGAGGAATCTGCATCCCGACACTCCTTTGCTCTGCTCTTAAAAAAAGGGGCAGGGAGATGCATGATGTTCTGTCTATTAGCTGAGCTACATGTAGGATAGCAGCCAACTTCTGCTGCCTGTATTAAATCAAAAGGAGGAGGTCTGTGCTCTGGTGTGTTTCATTTATCCATGGATCGCAGTACGGTCCCCAAAAATGAGAGGTAAGATGCAGATAGCCTGCTGGTCCAGATAGTACCCAAACCCCAGGTAGCAATGCAGGCTGCCTTTTCTCCAACAATTTCTATGTCTGAGACTCAGTGGGTTCCTCATAAGCATACTTTATGGATGGTGCAGGAAAGGCACCACTTTCCTATCTATGTTTAGTTGTAGCCCAGATTTAGGAGAGTCATTAATCTCCACTTCTCCACAAAGGAGGCCAAACAGTGTTAAGTTCTTTTGAAGTCCTGGCTGGCACAGGTGGATGTGTTTGGTCCTGTACCTGAGGAGCCACAGTCTGGACCTTTCTCTCCTTGATGGGTTTTCAATCCACAACTTCTAATTTCCAGCACAGTGTCTTAACCACCACACTGCAGACCATCTTTGGGGGAAGCACTTTCCCTCCTCTAACGTAAGAATGATTTGGACTCAGACCAATAGTCCATTCAGTTGGGTTTTTTATTTCCAACATTACCCTGTAGTGACTGCTCAGGGACGACCGTAAGAACTCAGCACCTGTATGAAGCAGTCCATTCCCTGCTATATCACCTGGCTACACAGCAAATGTGCTAGGGGTTTTCTGAACTGGATTTTGCTTTCAGACCACTGGATTTGTTCATTTTTGAAATCTATTTTTAAAAATGCATTTATATTAATAGGTCCTCAACCTCATCTTGTGGCAAAGAGGCCAAAGTTTATTTGCACGTCATGTACAAAAAAGCAACTCTTTTTGCTTAAACTTGTTGCTTAATCACTTCACTGGTACCTCTGTAATTTGTATGTAACCCTTTTCACCCACTCAATAACTGTCTCATTTCTTACTCATGTCTAAGTCAGCTCAGTCTGTTCCCACGGAAGAGACAGGCCGTACTTCTAATTGTCTTTTTTGCCTTTTTCTGTATCTTTTCAAGTCCTGCTATAATCTTTTTCAATTCGGGTGGCTGAAACTGTGCACAGCATTTGAGATGCAAGCACAGCGTGTATTTACGTAGTAGCATAAAAATGATTTCTGTTTTGTTCTCTTTTCCTTTCCTAATAATTCCTACAATTCTATTGCCTTTTTGGATGCCGCTGAGCACTGAGTTGATGTTTTCAGAGAACTGTCCATAGTAACTCTAAGATCTCTTTCCTGAGTGGTAATAGCTTATTTACAACCCATCATTGTGTATGTATAGTTAGGGTTATTTTTTCCCTATGTGCACTTATCAACGTTGAATTTCATCTTCCATTTTATTGCCTGTTCACTCAGTGCCATGAGCTCCTTCTGCAAGTCCTCACAGTCAGCTTTAGATTTAAGTATCCTGCATAATTTTGTATCATCCACAGCCTTTTTTACCTCTCTATTTACCTCCTTTCCCAGATCATTTTTGAATATGCTGAATAGCACAGGTTCTCTAGTAATCTTTTTCCATTGTGAAGACTAACCCTTTATTCCTACCTTTTGTTTCCTATCTTATGTTGGGTATTAATTCATAAGAGGACCTTCCCTCTTACCCAGACAGCTCAGTTTCTCTAAGAGGCTTTTATGAAGGATCATGCTAATGGCTTTTGGAAGTTGAAGAGTGCTGCACAGATTGGATCACTGTTTTCCACGTTCTTTTAAGCATCCACAAAGAACTCCTTCTGAAACACAGCTTCTCTACACAGAAATTATTTCGACATTTCCCAGGCATGTCATATTTACTGCTGTCATGGTTTTTGTTTTTCTTTTTAATTTTTCCGAAATTCCAGGATACATGTTACTGGTCAGTTGTTCACCTGATCACTCCGAAACCCCTATTAAAGACCACTAGTAGATTTGCCACCTCCCATTTCTCTGCTGTGGAAACAATTAAGGGATAGGATACAACTCTGTTATTAAATGAGCAATGTCACATTGAAGACCCTAGCAAACTCTTAATATTCAATTTACTAATTTTTCTCTGAAACATTTGTCATTGCCCAGTCAGTCTGAGACAGTTCTTCAGGCTTATTTCCCATACACATCATCTGACTTTGTGCTTTCTGAATGGTATTTTATGCACATTGATCACCCACTGGTGATCACTAGTAAACTTCCTACTTCTGATGTGTTTTATGATTAGCTTCTATGCCTTTAACAAGTTGTTCTTCAAAATCTTTTCTGCCTGTCTTATTACAATTCTATATTTAGCTTCCCAAGGCTTATATACTTTTCTGTTTTTCTTAAGTAGATACAAATTCCATTTTCTGAAGGATTTTCACTTCCAGTGAACTCCTGTACTGTTTAACCGTGCTGAATTTTTTTTTTTTCTGATCCCTTTGGAGGTGGATTTTTGTTTATTTGTTTGTTTGTTTATCTTGAGCTTCTAGTATGTTGTTTTAAAATACTCTCTAGTGCCACTTGCAAACAATTTATGACGTTACATACTCCTGATGTTTTTCTAACTTTTTTGTAGTTCCCCTTTAAAAGTAAATATGACTGTTACAGATTTTTTTTTTTCTTTTTTTTTCCTTTTCTTTGTTTGATTGATTTTTAGTACTGACTGGTTTTTCTATAGTCTTATTTTGAAGCAGGTCCTGAAAACACATGGGAACGCTTACTGTCATCTGGGTTTCTGGCTCCAGAAAGCTGTTGTTTATGATTATGATTACTGCAAATGTAGTCTTCCAATAACATGGGTTTTTTTGGTTGTTTTTTTGTGGTTTGGGTTTTTTGTTTGTTTGTTTGTTTGTTTGTTTTCTTAAATCTAAGTGTCTTTTGGAATCTCTTGGTCATTGCTATCAAATGAACAGTTTGTAGTCAGTAGTACAGCTCTGGCAATCTCCTTATCCGAGCAGGGAAAATCAGTCCTATGGATTCTGGGGTATGGTTTGATCTTGTTAACTTATTTTGCTTTTGATCTTGTTAACTTATTTCATTTTTTGGCTGTACACTTCTCCTTCTGCTACATGCACATTTCTCATTCTTGTCCTGCAAGCCATGAGCTGCCTTTACAATCAGTACCCATGACCCACTGACTGTCTGATACCCATATGAACAACCTTCAGTGTGACCACTTGGACATCTACCACTGTCTTGTGACTTTTGGCAGTTTTTAGTTCTACTTGTAGGCTTTTCTTCTTTCTCTCCTTTGCTATTTATCTATTCATTTATTGTACTTTTGTCATTAATATGCAAACACTTTCTTTAGTTGACCTCTCCTGAGTACTGAACTCCCAGTGTGTCCAAACTTTTCTGATCTTGATGACTGTCTTCCTCCTTGAGCAGTCAAGAATGCAAGAGTCATGAGGCTAGAAGGACATCAACTAAAGGAAAGGCTTGTTCAGTGTTGCTAGGATGCTCATTTCACACTAGACCACTCCCAGGAAAACTAAACTAAACCCCCAAACCCTTCTTCTGAGGTTCCTAAGTCTCTTCCCAGGTGATACAAGAAGTCTAGATCATCTGGGTTACCCTGGTGAGATTAGGTAACAAAAGTTTTAAGTACTGCATTGCCTACTGCCTGTGATTTTGCTCTTGCTTTAAAAATTATACAGACAATCTCACTGTCAGAAACATTTCCCTGAAATGTACTTTAAGTTTCCCTTTTTTAACTTTGACCCACTATTTCTTGGAAAATTCTCTAGTAACATAGGAAGTAATTTCTTTCACGCCTAAGGGGAACGCAAACATCTTTCAAACATTTGCAGATGGTTTCATGCCCCCTAGCCATCCCTCTGCATGCTACATATTATATCCTTTTAATGCCTCTGCACAGGTTGTACTATAAAGCTGAAAGCTCACAAGAGCACTAGGGAATGTCTCTGTCTCTCTCTGTCTCAGTCTCTCTCTTTTTTTTCCTTTTTCTTTCTTTTTTTCTGCACAACTTCATCTGGCTTCATTGAAAGAGGTATGTATGCATCCACAGGCAGAATCTGTCCCTGTGAATATGAAGAAAACTGTGGGCCAAATGATGTTTTTAGTCACACCAGTGGGACCCTGTTGACTTCAGTTTTACCTTCAGGAGGTAGCCTTTTGTGTGTGCTGGATGAAAAGACACAGCTCAGACAGTTCTTAGAAATATTCTGCTCTGTTCAGGGCAAAGTGCCACAAAAGCCAAATCCCAAACAATCCCCTAAATTGTCCATCTGGAACAGGTGTTTACAGTCATATAAACAAAATAAAATTGCTTTTTGCAGACCTAGAGTCAGCCTTCTACTAAAATGTCTGGCACCTACTTGAAAATCAAGCAAATAAGCAAACAAAAACCTGACAACGAACCAGAAAAAACGGGGAGGGGGGGGGGAGGAGAGGGGTTATGTAGGGATGGAGGGGAGTGCTGACAGATGAACTAGAGACCTTCAAAGATGTAAAGAGGAAAAACATCCTGATGAGGCTAATGAGAAAATTCCTGTTAATAACAATGTCATCTCTAACTTTTGCACAAGTTTTCACCTCATGGCAAGATTTACAACTGGTAAACTGAACGTGAAGTCATCCCACACACAAAATCTTGGCCTTTTAAGCCACAGAAGTGGGGTATCCCCATTTTGGGCATTTAAAAATTTTTTGTGGGGGCAAAGGAGGTTAGATTAAAAAGAGTGACATCAGAAGAAATCCTCTTTGTCCACTTTTACTCGACCTAACATCCTATATTGTTTGGAAAGATACAGCTCTTACTGCCTTCAGTGGATCAAGCTGCCAGTCTCTTTTTTTTTTTCCGTGCTCTTTAAGCTAAGTTAAAGACTATTTTCTTTACCATTCCTCTTGCCAATTGTTACGTGACTACGTGCTACTTGATGGCATAAAACACAAAACCCTAGCAAGAGAAGAAATAATATTATGTTCTATATATGGAAGGTTATTACACCCTGTAACAAATGAATAACAGATTTGGATGCCCAGAGGTCTGAATTTTTATAACTTGTCCATGGTTACAAATTCAGTCAGGGATTAAATCTCGGTTTCCAAGGGTTTCCTGAAGGGAATACTGGAAGTGGGTAAGGAAAAGGAAAGGGGTGAGAGACAAGTAATGGTGTTAAAGGATGAAGACAAAGAAAAGACAGTTTCCTGAAGGAGTGTAGGCACAGTCACAACCTACAGATAATGAAAGACTAGAGGTGGTAGACTCAGGATTCAGTTTGTCTTAACGCCTTATTTATGGTTTTGGGAATACAGTTCTCATGATTTCCGTTTTACAAGTTTACATCTACAGACATAAAAGGATTTCAGTAACGTTGTTTTTTTTAAGCTTCAAAGAAGGATTCACCAAATTGAAAAGACTGAGGACCGGTAGTCTACGAACATGTCTAGAGATATCACGGCTTTTACAGGCTCACCTCAGCTAGCTTTAAACTAGTTAATCCTGGTTGGGGTAATGCAGTTGTGATAACAGTTGATTGTAGGCAGGATCATGCTGAGGTATTTACCCAGACGTCAATCAGGCTTTGCAGCCTGAGTTGAGCTTGGTGCTGCCTGACTGCATTGGTAGTAGTACTTAGTTTAGCTAGTTTAGAGCTATTATGGTTTGATCTATCTATACGAGATTGTAGTGTAACTACAGTAACCAAACTCTTCAAATGTCTTTAACCACTAGGATGCATTACTGCATCTCTCCCTTTTAGCTTTTACATGTTTTTCTGTAATGTTGCACTTCTAAAGTAGGTCTACTTTGGCAACCTTTAAGGCAACGTCCAGCTGAATTGAAAGTATTTACTCCCACCAATTCATAACATAGTTTATACAGGGGCTTCTCTTCCTTTTTATACCACCTTGACAACTGTATGAATGAGATCAATCTTTTCACCATGGTCTGCTACTCCCATAACATGCTAAAGTGTTGTGCAGATTTTTCATGATTTTCCCTGTTAACTGCATTAAATTATACATTAAAATTACTTCAACATGGTCCCTTAGCAATATTTCCAATATCTTTCTCTCAACTGAAATGAGACTTAGAGGGCTTGTCCCCTGAATCTTCCCCTGGTTCTTTCTTGAATCTGGGAATAGCTTTAGTACCCCTTAAGTCCTTGGGTACAACTACACTCCTTAGTGGCTTGTCAAAAACCTTCGCTTAAGGCTTTCTTATTTCCTTTGTTACTTCCTTCAGGATTCTGGGATACAATTCATCTGAGCCTGGTGCTTTGTCAAATGTAACAGTCCTAATTGCCTTATTATCTTCTCCAGTGCAATAGCAAAGCCTTTTAACATTTTACTTTCCCCTCCAGGAGAATGTCTCTCAGTCCCGGAGATGCTACCTTCCATTTTTTTTCTTTTCCTTTTTTTTATCCCCCCAATGAATAATGAGGTGAGGAATTCACTTAGGCCTGCAGCAGAATCAACCTCATCTGTCACTAACTTTCCATTTATGTTCTTCAATGCCTCTACTCTCTCACTGCCTCTTGTTGAATTCTGAATATATATTTAGAATCACAGAATCATAGATGTAAAGAATGGAAAATAGCTATTAGGTCATCCAGTTCATTGCCCTGCAACTGGAGGATTGTTCTATGCAGTATATTTCTTCCTTTTTTGTTCAATCAGTTTTTTAACATCCCAAATGTTTCCTTTGGAGTCACTTTAATGTCTCTCACAAGCAGGAAGTTTTCCCTGATGGTTAGCTCAGTTTTCTCTTTCTTAAATGTTAAGAATCTGGTCTAAATTAAATGGTCTTCCACTTATTTTTTTTTTCTGTTCATCTTTTGTTTCATTTTTTTCATGCTTTTCAAATAGATATAGATGACCCTCCTCTTTTGGGGAGACATTTTGACCTTATCTTCACACGAACTTTCTAGAGCCTGAATTTCTCATAGACTCATAATGATATAAAAAAGATAATGATTTAAAAGATCTTAGAACAGGTGGAAGTTGTCTCTTGAGCAATATGACATTTCCAGCCTGTGCCAAATCACGAGTGCATTTGGAATATCCTGCACTGTTGGTGCTCTCTGCCTCCTAGGGTCAGCATGAACCTCAGTGAACACAGTCTGTTACAGCAGCACTGAGCCAGGCAAAGTGCTTTACATCCCATTCCACTCCTTCTTCCAAAGCTCTGAACTCTAAGATTACATGCATGCCAGTTAGCACAGATTTTGTATTTATCTGTTGCAGTATCATGGCTCCTGGTGTCCAGGCAATGGGCGGATATCCAACACAGTGTAATACAGAGTTCACCTGTGACCCAGAAGGAAATTGCTTTCTTTCTGCAAAAGGGCCGAACACAAACTATCTACCCTAGATAATCACAGTTGGAATTATGTATGTATTATGGCACCTTCTTTAAGAATGGTGTGACTGGCTCAGACTTTTCAGTATCTAAGGCTGCCAGACACAGGCTTCTTGCATAGAAACCAAGAGTATTACTTGACATAAACAGCCATAGTCTGCTACCTACGTACCAGTTCTTCATTGACTCCACAGGGAACGACTGCTGAATAATGGACTGTCTGAACCATTCTGTTGACTTATATGCTGCAACAGGTCCAGAAATCTATTGTAGGAATTGGACTGTACCCCCAAATCCCTTTGGCCTGTCTTTGTCTGGCTCGGACTCAAGTATTAAAAAGTGAAGACTATATTCTAGATTCCCAGTTATTAGAGCCATATTTGCAGCTTACTGTAGGCCATGATCTTTTTAGGAGTTATAGGTTGTTTATCTTTACCTCCTTTGCTATTTCATATCATTTGTTGCTCTACTGAACCTTATTCCTTTTTACATTTCATAACTTTTTCAGGCTTTTCCCCATTTATCTTTTGTTCTTTGATATTTTCAGGTGTTCAGCATGGTTCAGCAAGGTTTTAATTTTCCTCATCAAGCTGTGAACCTCTTCCTTTTTCTTTCTAGACAGCTTAATACAGTTTGACATTTCCTCACATTTCCAACAGTCTGTAGCTGCTTCTACATGTAGCCACTGTGATTGGAAATGACTGCATATGATTATTGTTAGACATAATATTGCGATCGTACTGCTGCTGGGCATTGCTTTGAAAGAATGGGAACCCAGCAGAAAACATATTCTTCTCACAAATATTTTATTCCTAAAAACAGGGCAAAATCATGAGCCAAGTAAGCTTAACATGAAAATATAGTCCTGTACAACAGTAAAAAAAATACTGAGTTGTTAAAAAACAGGCAACCAGCATTATAAATATCTTTAAAAGTATTACTGAGTCAACCTAGTATACTTTTAAAGTAGGAAGCTATGAAAAGCACATATTCTGCATTCTACCTTGTATCTTTTCCACTATTACCATTCCAACATTTTATCATTCTCTTCAGGACATGTCCCAGCCCGCACTGTATGTAAGGAAATGCATTATATACATCCTCATAGTATTTGCATTGCCTCTTATATGAAAACAAAGAGTGTTACTTGCATCATGCATTCTGATTCGCACCACTATTCCTTCTTCATGTGACAGGAGAGAAATTTGGATAAGGTATTACCCAGCGCCAAACATGCTTGTAATTTCCAAAATTGTTTGTCTATTTCCTACAGTCACACCTAGAAGAAAAGATTTTTTTCTGAAAACACTGTAGGAGAATATTGCCTTGCTTTCTATCCTGTGATTAACTCAAGTACCATAGAGCTATTTTACTTTAGACCTCTGTAATAATTTGCTTTGAACTCCTGCATAGTATTAACCCAGGATTAGAAAAACAGGTACAGGCCCTAATTTTTTGGCTCTGTCCCTGATTTAATACAAAGATGGGAGTGGTCTAATGAATTTGGCCTTAAAGAAACTCAGGAGAGCGGCTCCTATTGGCAGCAAATTAGAAGCTGCAGGGGAGTGCATTGAGCTAATGACTACTCTCAAGGACCTCTGAGGAGTAAAAAAACCATCAAGGTTTGTAGGTGAGAGGACTTGCCTAATAAAAAGCAAAAGGATACAACTAGCTGGATGATGGTGTTCCTTGGAGCATGGAGAAGATGAAGTGGTGACTTCAGCAGAGAAGTGAATATGTGTGGATAAAACGGCATGAAGAAAATTTATGAAAAAGCCTTGCAGTGCCTGCTATGCTGAAGCCAGTAACATCGTGTTGCAGGGACTTTGTATTAAAAAATTATATGTAGGGTTTTTTTACGAAAGAGTCAGTTATCACTTATATATGTGTTTTACTATCATCAGTTTTATTTGTCTTCAAGGATCATGAATTAGTTGGAATTTGCTTTGACTCAATTTGCTAAAGAAATCTGTGCTAACTCTGAATACTGGTGTGCTGTAATCAAATGATTTGTTTTCCGTCTCTAAAAAACAATAAAATGTTTTGAGCTCCCACTTACATAGCTATAGGGCATGTTTTCGGGACTTCAAATTGTTTTCTAAATTTTTTTTGTCTGGATCTTCTATTTCTTCTTCCAAAGTTTAAATAAAAACTCAACACCAACACTTGGGGGCTTGTCAGCTGTTTGTACAGCTATTAGGGCAAAGGGATGATGGTGGTCACATGGAAAGTTCATCTTGGCCAGAAGGGTAGTCTAGGTGTTTGGAAGTCATTAGCAGTGTCTGCCTAGTGTATATAAAAGATCAGGATTCGAGTGCACTTGTGATTTCCAGGGAGCTCTTCAGCCCACAGCAATTTGTAACTAACTCAGCAACTTCCTGACAGATAGAGATGGTAGGACCTAGAGATCTTGAATAGCCTTAGACAAGTTGCCCACTTATTTTATGAATGTGTGTAAACTTCCATCAGCTACAACTTTTCATGACAAAAAGTTTTACACATTACCTATATACTTAATGAAGAAATGTTTTGAACCATAGATTCATAGTAAAATAGTTTCTTGCTCACCTTCTCCATGTTATTCATGGATTTTTACACCTCTGCAATGTCTCCACAACCATGTGCTAATGTTTCTGCATAAAAAAGAATTTAGTATAAAAGCAGGGGTCTTTCAGGCAGGGATGGGTTTAAGTATAACTAGAACTGGGCTGTCAGACTCCTTAACTCTATGAAAGCTGAGCTGAGCTGGGGTAGGCTTTTACACTACCTGGGCAGCAGTGTCTCAGTGGAGATGGTGATGTGAAGTCAGGGATTGCAGTTACTTTCTGCTAATTGAGTAGCACAAACAAGCTGAGTTAACCTATTTCTGACCAGAATCAGAGACAATTTGCAAAACCTGCAAAAGTCAGGTCACTCCTAGGATCCATGAGTTTAATTTACATTTGTGGGATATGTGAGGAAATTGATAAGAACACACAGGTATGGATGCTTGGTGCTGAGATCAGGAGGAAAAGGTATTATCTATGAAAGCCACCAGCAGTGATTTGAGGACAGAGAGAGGGTTTCTGGTGTATGAGGAGCACAAGAGTAAAAAGTGACATACAGTTTGTCAAGAGGTCAAGCAGGAGTTAGCCAAAAGGGGTTTCACAGCTATAAGAAGCCTTTTTTTTTTTTTTTTAACAGAGAACCCCAGTTTATCATGATTTCAGAAGAATCTACCCAAGAAGAAGAGGCATTTCATGAAGAAAAGTGATGAGATGAACCCAAGATCCTCTTTTAGAAATTTAATATCCGTTTTATTTGGTGGTTTCCGTTAGGAATGGAGATAAGCACACACAGCTGCAGATCAAAAAAAGACTTGAAGCTAGACATGCTTACTCTGTACTGTGCCAGACTATTTACCAAAGAAGCTGCCAGTGCTGTGAGTAAATACATCCACTTTGCACATACTAGTCAATTTAGGATCAAACCCGTTTCACGTCCTCTGCAACAGGGACTCAATGCACCTGCACAACATTTGGTTTTATCAAAACAGTTTACCCATTTAAGCTAAAGAAGGTGGGGAAACTCTGAGTCCTTGTGTTCAGACCCTTTGCTTTTTATTATGGATATGCTGTCGATTAGTCTTGCCCTCATCAGCATCAAAATTAACCATGTAGTGCTAAAATGATGGAGCTGAGAAAAAATAATTAGCATTTACCTGCTATTTTAGTGTAAGTGAAGCCAAAGACAAAAAATCATTATCACAAATCTTTCAGTATAACTTGGCAAAGATTTAGCCACATTTGAAAGCACTTTATAAAAAAAAAAAGCAAACAAAAAACCCCAACAACACCCCCCCCAAAAAAAACCCTAAACAAACAGAAGAAAGGCAATCCAAATACAGCTATTTAGCTGCAGATTCCAGCTAGAGAAGCCAAAGAAATTAAAATTTAATCTCAGAGCACACTTATGCCAAGTTCAAATCCTTTCCTCTCCTCTACGTTTGGCAATTTCAGTTCTAAATTTCTTTAAAATAAGTGTTCTCTCACCACAAAGTCTTGCCACAATGGCAGCTGTTTAGCAAATAAACTAAAAAATAAAAATGTTGTCATTGTGAAATAAGATATATTTAATTAAATAAAATAGAGAAGGGAAGTGCTATTACAAGAACATAAAACTGTAAGGCACAAGATAAAACTAAATTACTACAGGGCTGATCAATTCAATCTAATCCTTGAAGATAAAGATGGAGCCAGAAAATTGCATGTATTGTGAAATCAACATAAGCCCTAAGCAAATATAAACTAGGGATATATAAACTGATTTATTATAAATACAAGTGTGAATGCTAGGATTAGTTAAGGAAATGCAAACCGAGACACAATAAGGTGTAAAATACTCCAGTATTTCTCTAAAATGCTGGGAAGTCTACACAGAAAAATATGCAGTGCCCTGGACGTACTTTCATGTTACCTGATTTGACACATTATGGATGGGAAAATATGGAATAGAGGGAAAAATAGTGCATTTCTTTCTAATAATTTTTTATAGAACTTAATTCATAGTTTTTCCTTATGTATTAAAAAATGACATTTGATTTTTTTAAAAAGTATTCTGCTTTGGTTTTTTTAATTGTTTGCTGTTTATTATACTTGTACTTACTAAATTATTAGGAGTGCATAATACACATTGAAGACCCCGTGTGAGATGCTTCCTTGTTTCAAATGAGTCATATTTTTCTATGATATGAACAGAAGACAATGTAAAGCAGTTTTACTTACTTCTACAACTTTCCTGAGAAGCCTGCAGAATATGTAAGAACAGGAGAGAGATAAGGATAATTTGTGTCCATGATAATAATGATTGCATACTGCAAACGTTTATATGTGCTTATCTTACTCAGCTTAGCTTTTACCTTTTGGGGAGGTAAAGCTGATGTGAAATCCCTAAGTCCTGACCCATCTCAGTCACCAAATGCTGTCAGTGGACTTTGTATTGCATGCACCATACTAACCCACAAGGCAGATTAACGCCTGATCTTACTGTATCTACAGTAAATGAGAATTTTATGAAGTTTTCAGTGGATTTTTCCTTCCCTTATTTGTTTATTTTTATGACACTCTCTTTTTGTGGAAGGGTAAAAATGATAAATTGGGAGCTTTAGTAGTGTATCTTGGTATCTTATTTCATATTACGGAAGAATACCTTGAACTATTTTGAAAGACCACTGCTTTGTTAGTGAAGTCAAGCATCCAGAAGTAATTGGCACAGGCCATGCACTGGGCAATGACCAGAGATCAAACAGGTACGATTTGGGCACCATCCATTCTCTGCCTTGAGTGAGACAAAGTTTGCACTGTAGAAGGTCTGTACGTGTACCTGCACGCAGGTGGGAATGAAGCAAGCGGGCATCATATGGGGACATATCTGTTTTACAGCAGGGCTGGACCCTGTAGGTCTACCCTGCAGACTTTCTCTGCTTCCTAAGTGGAACCAATAACAAAAACAACCTTTCACCATTTGTTCTCTCAAGCTGCTTCCCTCCCCGTTTAATTCCACTGTCCCTGACCCTCAGTTGTGTACAGTACTGATCTGTAGGCTTACATACAGGCTCTGAACTGCACTGGGCGATTTCTTTTTTTCCCCTTTGGCAGTGAAAGTTGGCAGTAGGCAGTGAGATACTTTGTGATCATGTGGATGTCTGATAGCTGATCTGAGCCACTTTGGAGTCCTCAGCTTGCTTTAGTTAAGGGTATAAAAAACCTCACGCAGCCTAGATGGGGAGAGAACAGAGGTTTTCCACAGAGTCCCAGATTTTAGTGGAAGAAGGTATTATGGGGTAGTTGCATCTCTGTGGATGTGAAGGAAAATTGTGACTTGCCAGCCCAATGCATCTGAACACGAACAGTGTGGACATGACCTACTTGTATCACCAGACTGGTGAAACATGGGACACATCCAAATGATACAGATATACTCAGTAGTGACCAGTATGTGTATTTGGCAAAATTTCTGTAGCATTACAGCAAGAGATTTCAAAGATATTTTCTGATAGCTGGCATTTCCCATTCCAAATGAATCTTCTTCCCTAACTGTTTCTATTAACTCTTCTAAGCTGCCTACATCTCAGTCTTAACTGAGCACATCAGCTCTGATTCCCTTTACCCAAGCAGTCCAAGTTACCATGTTCTTGCTCCTTGCCAGTTGGTCTTTCCCTATCCCATAGCCTTGCATATTAGTTTTGATCCTTGGGTTCCTGCTTTACTTAAAGACACTTCTAATCTGATGGGGCTAGGAGCGTTTCTTGGCACTCCTGTGCATTCCAGTCCATAGGGAAGAATATCCACTCTTGCTTTCCCACCTCTCCATCTACATTATATGTTTCATAGGAAGGAAATATCAGGCCAGAGGGAAACTAGCACATTCAAGCCAGGTTCCTGATGTGGACAACCAGGATTGTGACTACCAGGTGCATAGCAACAAGTACATGCCCCAGGTTAGCATACCTGGCTGACTGTTCCCGAACTTTGCTTAGAACTTCTTTTTGCTATTTCTGTTTTGCTTTTATTCTTTTTCTTATTCCCCTTATGCAGCTTTCAACATTGTTTCCCAGGCAAGGACTCTTTCCTTAGGAGTCTTAGTCTTCAACTTCTCTGCTTCTCACACCAGCTCCTAATCCAAAGTACTCTAATTCCTCTAGCCAAGTTGTTGCCAAGCCGCTTTTCCTTTACAAAATTCTGGCTCGTCTCTTTTCCACACTGATGTTCAATGCTGGTCTCCTTTCATGATCACTCTGGGCTAGCAGTCGTTTTCAGTCCTCCTCATTTCAGCTGCCTTGCATGGCTAGTTCATCCTGTCCCCGAATCTCAGTCTTCTCTCCCCCTTCTCTCCCTCGACCCTCCATCCTCTCCTTCCTGGTTTGAAAACAGATCCCTGAGCACTCACAGAGCACTTGCTTGGGTACCAGTTGAAAGGGGACTAAGGCAGTCACATTTTCTGTTCTCAATTCCAGTTTTCAATCCTGTTCAGCTTTATGCAGATATCAGAGTGAAACCCTTTATCATTTCCTGGAGACTTGCACGTATTTAGCCATTTCATGACATCAAGATGTCTACAGTGTGGAAAATTGGAAAAGGACAAAAGTGGTCACCAAAGAGGGAAGACAGCCTGTTGCTGTTATAATTGCAGAAGTCCTTTGTGAGGATATGAAAACTGAGTTATTTATTTTAAAAGTGTATCTTTTTAGTTTTGACATCTAGCTTGGGCAAATTTAGGCAGATCTTTCACAGAAATGGCAAGAAGCTTGTCAGATATGAGAGACAGTCCTGCCCTTTTTCAATTTTTTTCTCCACCCCAAAGGATGATGAGCATTTCAAAAAAGGGTTGTCATGAGTGTTTAATTTAAATTTGACTGAAAATGAATAAGAACCTAGAATAGCATAGATGATGTCAACATGATAGATGATATTTATACAGTTACACCATACTGGAAACTGAGAATTTCAATGGGAAATTTACTTTGAAATTTTTAATGTGAAATACTTTTAATGCTGGTGTGTATTTTATGTATTCTTATTTTTCTGAATTTTTTTGTGTCTTAGGTGAATTCCACTTTTAATTCACAACACATTCTGTCATTCTTTGCTTAGCACGTCCTGAATATCATCCATGAGGTTATTCTGAAAGTTCTCACTGCAGCACAAAACCAGATGAAGCTTTTCAACCTTTCCTCTAGAGACTTGGATTCACCCTGGTTTAACCTATATACGATTTGCTGCTCCAGGGCAAAAAAAGCAAAAAAAAAAAAAAAAAAAAAAAAGAAAAGAAAAAGAGGAAGGAATGCTGGATCGAAAATGAGAACACTAAATGAATGGATTCTGATCTCTTGTCTGACAACATTTTCATTTCTTTTGACTGCTGCTCCACGAGCCTGATATCCCCACGCAGTAAGCTGTTAATGTTTTTTAAGTTCTCAAGTTCACTCACACTGACACATCTTTCTTTTCCTTCCCTCTTTCCCTCTTTCCATCTGTCTGTCTGCAGATAACTTATGCTTTCAAGATTTCTCACAAGTCTCCTGAATCTTTTTCCGAGTCAGTTCACAGCATGATTTTTTCATTCAGCATAGCTCTGGAAGACACCTCTTTTCTATTATTATGCTTGTTATGATGAAGCTAAGGAAAAATAATCTGCTAACAAAAGTTAGAATTAATAAGTAATTTTTAGTTCAGTTTTTAAACAAAACAAAAACAGCTGAAGAACAACAAACACCTAGGAAACTTCACAATCAGGGGACAAAATGAAAGTTTTATTGTTTCGTTCGTCTAGGAGGTTATTATATCTGCAGATTTGATGTTACATGAAGATTACCTGGGTTGTTTTGTCCCAATTACTGAGAGCAAAGTTGAAGGACTTCAATGATGTATCAAGTCTACCAACTTTGATGTTATGCTGAAAATCCCTGACTCATATTTGAGTTGTCAGAATTAGCTTAAAATAACTGGATACTTATCAAAATACTCAGAATATAACCAGTGCAACATCAAAGCATATATTTCGATATTATTTTTAAGACCAAATAAAACAACAGTTAGAAATGTTGATTGACTAGTTACCATTGGATTTTGTGACAAATTGCAGAAGCCATCCCTTTGCTTCTATCTCAGTTATTAAGCTAGATTGGTACCACTATCATCCCATTCAAAATACTACCAAGTAACAGGAATACTGCGAAGGCAGGATACAGGAAGGGACATTGTAATGCAGAATACTAAGATGTCTAAAACTTAGATTTCTGGTTGTGGGAATGGAAATTATAATGCTCAGTTGAGTTCATGGAGTGAATGGAGAAGCAAGGCATCTAAATGTGTATTTACAGCAAACGGCACAGAGTGAGGTGGAATTTAAATTCTTCTTTCCTCCATTTACAAGGGTATGAAACCTGGATCCAGAACCTGGAAAGTTTTCCAGTGCCTCTGTCCTTGGATGACATTGAGACTCTTGTGCCTGGTAGTGCTTTTTTTCTTCTAAACTGGTGGCAGTGGTGTTTCTGCTTCTCATCCTTCACATGGTAAGCAGTGTATGCATTTGGAAAGTGATAGACTTACACTGTAGGCTCTCCCTGGGCTCATGGTGAGTTCTGTAAGGCTGCATGTTGTTTCTGTTAAATTATTGTATGCTGTGGAGTATTCAATACCTTCTGATTTACCTTCTGATTGCAATTAACTTTAGAATCCAAAACTATGACTGAGTAAAAAAGAAATCACTCCTTGTGTTTCTTTCTTTGAGCAACCTGTTATGTCAGAACAAATGTTCCAACGTTCGTATACGCATCCTGCTTGATTGCAGCCTTCTGTGTGATTTTTTTTTCATTTTAACTTTAGATATTTATTGTGAATTGATTCAGTCCATCTTGCACCAAGTAATGTAAATCTTGAAAAATCGTTAGAAAATTCAAACTTGAACTGGCCAGAGCCTGGTAAATATTTTCTGAAGTATAGTTTTGAAAAGAATAACAAAATCAAGTTCTTAAACAAGCTAAGTTTTCCCATTTTAATCAAAAGCGGGAAAATGGTAGAATTAATGAAAAAGATTTGCAAAAATTTAATGTCTTGTGCTCATAAAATTATTCGTGTTTTGCATCAAAAATAAATTCACTCTTTGGAACCTTGCAACATAATCTTTAAGACACGTATGTGCTTAAAAGAGGGTTGACTACAGCTGAGGAGGATTTGCATTGCATGGTGGACTTACTTACAATTTGTGATAGTAAATGGAAGAAACTCATGAGGACCCTAAAATGACAGTATAATATGTATTATGTAGCCATTTTCATTTTCTAAGCACTATCCAAATACTGTCTAATAACCACCATTTCTCTGAGACTGGGCATTTAGCATTACAAAGACTGGTATATGGGATTAAGGAGGTTTAGTGTGGTATACTGTTTCTGATAGTGGGCTATATCAGCTTCTTGAGAGAGGTGCAGAAGGAATCTTCTGCTACAAAATTATAGAAATTTGCTTTCTATGATTTTTTTTTATTGTATTTAGTCTGCTCAGTTAGAATTTAGCTTTTGCCCTAAAGCATTAAGATTTTGCAAATCTTGCAAATATTTTAAAACCAAGAAATTCTTATAAATGCCTTTAATTGCTTCACTTTCAAAGCTCTACAAAGAACAACTGAAGATCATTTCCCTCTGCTTATCTAGACTTTTCCTGTGCTATTGCATTCAAAACTCGTTGGCACAGATCTCATGGATTTGCTGCTTCAAAACCAATACTGTTGTCATTGGTTCTTTTCACAGATTTCTCTAGAAAAGAATAATAGTCATATAGTAAAAAAAATTAGTTATGTCTACCCTAATAATTTTGTGGCTTAGTGTTAATAACCTTGTTCTATTTTATTGTAGTGTTGCTCACACTTCTGCATTCTGCTCCATCTATAATACAGTCTCTAGAATTAGAACTGTAGAGTAATTTAGGTTGGAAATGTCTTCAGGAAGTCATCTTACCCAACTTCCTGCTCAAAACATGGCTCACTTCAAAGTTATACGTGGTTTCTCAGGACTGCATCCAGCAGAAGTTTGAACATCTCCAGGGATGGAGATCCCACAGGTCCCTGGGCACATATGCCAGTGACTGACCACTCTCTCTTTGGAATTAAAAAAATAAAAATTTCTCATATTCACTCTTTGGCCTAATTCTCTCTCTCACACACACACATGACAGCTCTTTGATGGAAATTAATGTGGCCTAAATTCTATCTCTGTCCCCATTCATGGTATTTCCTATTGTCTGGCTGTAGACCTTCAGAGGCACACAGTCAATAGAAAACAGCAGGGGCCAGGCCTTGGTTGAAATGTAGGGCACCTGAATCTAGGCTTTTGACTCTGTCATACACAGATGCAACTTTCTACCTTTCCTCTAAATACCAAGCACTTTGTCTCCTGTCATATAAATCAGCCAGAGCCAGATTTTTCTATTCGAGCTGGGTTTGTGTGCCTTCCTCCTCGCTGGGTGCCTTCCAGTAGTGCATTAATCAATATGACTCAGAGCTGTCTCTGCTGTTTTTGTTGTTTTAGTCAGCTTCTCCTCAGAGGCTACTGCCTGGCCACCTTACAAGAAACACCACTTTTGTCAGCCTTTTCCAATTGTAGGAAGGAGGGAGCATTGGGAGAGAGGATGATGTTGGTTAGGGAGAGATGAGACTTTTTTATTTAAGACATCTCTTTCTTTTGATCTTGTGCTGTCATTTTCAATGTGAATTTCTGGTTTTGCATTCCTGCTAGAATGTCAGATCATTATGATGGAAGCCAGATATTGAGATAGATAGATACACATATGCAGAAGTAAAGACATTTAATTGAGACCAGTAGAAAACTAATATTGTGGTAATATTTAAAAATGGTAAATGGGACAACCCAAGTAATTATAGGCCTGTCAGGCTGACATCGATCCTTGGTGAAATAAGGGAACATCTGATATAGGGCTCAGTTAGTAAAGAGCTGAAGGATGGAATTAATGCCAATCAACATGAGTTTATGGAAAATAGATCCTGTCAGACTAACCTGATATCTTTTTTTCAGATTACAAGCTAGTTTTTAAAGTAATAATATTGATGTACTATACTCTGCAAGTTATTTGACTTGGTAGTGCGTAACACTTTCATTAAGGAACTAAAACGACATAAAATGTACATGGCACACATTAAATGGATTGTAGTCTTTTCTTACTAATGGATGACAAGATCTAATTGTAAATGGACTGTCATCCTATGGTAGACATTTTCAGAATATTTGTTTCTCGGCCACATGCAATTTAACACTTTTTAGCATCTAGGAAGAAGTACAAGATTACCACTGATGAAGTTTACAGATGATCAAAGTAGAATTTACTAGTGAGGAGCATAGTTCACTTTTCCAGTGAGACTGTGAATGTTTGACGAGCTGAACACAAATCACATCTAAGACCAACTGTGAAGTCTTGCAGCTAAGAAGAAAGAGTTTACAGTAATACTATTTTTGTATGCTTAATGGTCAAAGACTTTAGAGAAACAAGAAGGAAGAAGTAATATCCTTTAGTAGGCCAAAGAATGCAGTTAAAAATGTGGACTGTCTTCCTAGCTGAGTGTGTGTCTTCACTTGTCCATCTATCTCATCCAGTTTAATAAAAAAATTTGCTTTTACTCTAAACCTTTCCTTGCAAAGAATGCTGGCCATACGAGGTTGAAGATTACCTTGGAGCACACCATCTTTGAAAAGGCTGGAAGGTTAATCAGGGGTTAATCTGTGGTTAATCAGTCCATCACAGTCTGGTTAAGCGAGTTAATCTAATTCTCAAGTATATAAGCAAGAGACTCCCGTGTTGCTAGTCTAGCAGTTAATTGCTATTGCTTTTAAAAATATGTTGCAAATTTAGGGAGAAATAAAGTGCAGGAACACTTTTTGGTTGAAAGAGCTAACTGGGGCTGGGATGGCAATTTCTTAGCCAAGACTGGATGATTTTCTAAAACATATCCCTGAGAAACTAAACAGGAACTCACTTAAGGTAGTTCTGTACTTCCTTTCTTACCACACACCTGCTTGCAAACCCTTTCAGCCTTCCTGAAATCCCAATATCTCAAACTGTGGTTTTCCATCCTTTCCCAGGAAGTAATGTTACAGGTAATATTGGTAATAGGTTTTCTCCCTTCTTTTTTGACTCACTCCCCCAAATCTTTCATTTCCACCAAAACCATCCCTGACTAGCATATTGTCCCCTTTCCTCCCCAAAAGTGCATGCTGTTTGCTAGCCTCCATCAGAGTATCCTGGCTCCCCCTCAGTGCACCCCTCCATCCTTAGCCAAGGTCTAACCTGTAGCACCTGCAGCCCTTCACAGGTATCTCGTAACCTGACAAGCCATCACTCCTGAAGCACAAACTAGTGTTTATGCAGCATGGCAGTGAATTAAATCAGGATACATTCTAATACCTGATCTTAACAGACACTACTGCACATGTGCCACAATGCAATAAACTTTGAGGAAACCTTTAAAAAAAAATTAAAAATCTACATCTAAAGGCCTGGATGAATCAATTGACTACAGGATATTTCCATTACTTTGGCATTTCGTCAATGTTTCTCTTAGGACTTGTCTGCAGTTGCAAGTTAATTCAAGCAAAGGTGGGCTCTGCATTTAAAATTAAAAAACTACTCCTCAGTAACTCCACGTACTCTTATGCTGGAAAAACAGTGATCTACTCTTACTTGGTAAATCCATCTGGAAAATTTCCACTTTTCCATCTGAAAAACTTCAACAAGGCATTTCAGAGTAAATACTGACCTGTGGTGTTTTGCAGCAATAAAAAAATGTCTGAATAATTTAATGAGTAAAAAGCACTTTTCTTTCTTCAAAGTCAAACCTAAGTAGGACCCACTCTGTGCCTATCCTTCCTCACTTCAGCATTGTTTGCTAGCCCCACTGAAGCTGCTCGCTTGTTTTCAAGTTACTTTCTCATACAATAAATGGCAAGTGCTCCAAGAGATACCTTTCGACTATATTCTAACAGGTTCCATTTTAGCTTCTCTAGAAGCAGTTATTATTAAGATTCAGGGAGCTTCTGTTTTTCTATCATCTTGCTTTATGCCATCTAACCATTCATTGCCTATTATAGGCAGATTTCCCCTAGGGGAATTCCACAGTCTGCTGTTACACTGAGTTTTCATGTTTTTACCTGCAGAAAGGGATCTGGAGGTGCTGATTGACAGCAGGCTCAATACAAGTCAGCAGTGTGCCCTGGCAGCAAAGAGGACAAACCACATCCTGGGGTGGATCAAACACGGTATAATCAGTCGTGATTATCCCGCTATATTCAGCGTCGGTGCGGCCTCACCTTGAGTACTATGTGCAGTTCTGGGCCCCACGATTTAACAAGGATGTGAAGGTCCTCGAATGTGCCCAGAGGAGGGCAACAGAGCTGGTGAAAGGGCTGGAAGGCATGTCCTCTGAGGAGCGGCTGAGGACTCTGGGTTTGTCTAGTTGGGAGAAAAGGAGGCTGAGGGGCCACCTCATTGCTCCCTACAGCTTCCTGAAGAAGGTGAGTGGAGAGGGAGGTGCTGATCTCTTCTCCCTGGTATCCAGGGATAGGACACATGGGAATGGTTCAAAGTTGTGCCCGGGAGGTTCAGACTTGGCATTAGGAAACATTTCCTTACCGAGAGGGTGGTCAAACACTGCAACAGGCTTCCTAGAGAGGTGGTTGATGCCCCAAGCCTGTCAGCGTTTAAGAGGCATTTGGATGATGCCCTTAATAACATGCTTGAACTTGGTCATCCCTGAATTGGTCAGGCAGTTGGACTAGACGATCATTGCAGGTCCCTTCTAACTGAAATAGTCTATTCAAGACCTCCTTTTGGGGAAACTTTCCACAGACTAGTGGACACTATTTTACTTCCCCTCATTTGTGTATCTGAATTTCCTCTGACTTAATTTATTCCCATGCTCATCATCTCCATCTCCTCTTTGGGGCTAATTCACTTTTGCTGTTTATGGACTTGTTTAGAACCTATCATTTTCTTTTGTTACAATTGAGCTAAGTGTTGCACCATGGAGAAATTCTTCAACATGAAGTACTGAACATCAGTGTGTGTCAGATATTAGGGTTTCATAACTAATAGTACAATTGTATAAGTGGTGTTTAAGTATTATAATTGTGCCCGAAGGCCAAAGAGATAAAAACCAGTTTGGTGTTGTGTAAATAGATAGATAATAATTGTCTATGTCCCAGAGGTCTTACAATCAAAAAAAAAAAAAAAAAATTTTGGCCTTTTAACTTAATTGGAAATAATTAATATTTATCAGTTTTAACATCAAAATCCCAGACTGGGATCTGTTTTCTCCACCCCATTTCCCATCCTATATTCCTGTCTGCTTAGTCAGTCCACCAGAGAAATAGTAGGTAGAAATACTGCTTTAATCAGCCATTTTAGGGCACACTAAAGAATACTCCTAACTGGGAATGGTAAAGACTGTCAGATTTAAATATCTATTACCTGCTACAGAGCAATGAGGCTGATGAAGTTCATGCAGGTACTGCAGACGTGTTTGAGATTATCCAAATTCAGTTGAAGTAGCTCGGGGTGATTTGTCCACTTAAGCAGAGAAGCGATCTTTGCCTTTCATGTGTTTAAGGACCCTTTAGAACTGAAGTAGCACCTATATTTTGGGTTGAAATGAATATAATAATTTTAGTAAAATGATTTCTTTGGTATCCATCCAATATTGTAGGAGATATTATGATGATAAGAACTGTTACCTAGTGAGCTGAACATTAACAGTTCTGTAGTAGTCAACATCTAATGTTTTAAAAACGTTTGCCTTCTTTTTTTGTGTGCTTGCAATGCACTTTCTGTCTAGAGAGAATACATTCTAAAAGATGGCATACTGGCCAGAACAAGTGTTTCTATTCTTGTACCTGCTAACAATAAGAATAAGGGTATAAGAAACAAGGTATATACTTTCCATAATATTGTGTGCTTTTAATCAGTAATTTAGAGTCTTCCTGAACTGAAGCTCTGTTGGGATCATGATGTTTAACAGCCACTAATATACTGACTAGACACTGGTTTGTTAACTCTGGGCTCCATAACATCCTGTCAGAGTGAGCTCCCTAGCTTTGCTGTCTGGTGGTTCGATTGGGTGCCTTCTTATTATTGTCTTCTGACCAATAGTGACTGAGAGTTCCTTATTCACCTTGTCCACCCCACTTTTCATTTCATAGAGCTCTACAGTAGCTAGTTGAAGAGTTCTAGAGTTTTAGTATCTTCTTGTGTAAAACCTCATTTATGCCTTTGATTCTCCTTTTGAGATGGAGGATCAAAACTGCATGCTGGACACAGCCCCAATACAATGGAGGACTGGGGGATGAAGTCTCCCTCCCATGGCGGGTTACGTGATGAGGTTGTGTTGTGGTTTAACCCCAGTCTGCAACCAAGCTGCTTGCTCCCCCCTCTCCCCCTCCCTGCAGTGGAACAGGGGAGAGAATTGGGGAAAAAAAAAAGTAAAACCCTCGGGTTGAGATAAAGATAGTGTTAACAAGACAGCAGAGGAAGAGAAAATAATAATAATAATTATAATAATAATAATAATAATAATAATAATAATAAAAAATACAAAATAAGTGATGCACAATGCAATTGCTCACCACCTGCTGACCAATGCCCAATCCATCCCCGAACAGCGATCGCTGCCTCCCAGCCAGCTCCCCCCAGTTTCTATGCTGAGCATGACGTCACATGGTATGCAACAGCCCTTTGGCCAGTCTGGGTCAGCTCTCCTGGCTGTGGCCCCTCCCAGCTTCTTGTGCACCTGGCAGAGCATGGGAAGCTGAAAAGTCCTTGACTAGTATAAGCACTACTTAGCAACAACTAAAACATCAGTGTGTTATCAATATTATTCTCATCCTAAATCCAAAACATAGCACTATACCAGCTACTAAGAAGAAAATTAACTCTATCCCAGCCGAAACCAGAACAGGTTGCCTTGTCTGTACTGACCTCATGCTTTATGTTGCTGCTTGCCTCTTGCTAAGAAGACCTGCAGCAGTCTGCTAAGGCCGGCTGAATCCACAATGCTGTAGGGGAGCTGGAAACAGAAAACAGGGTTGGTCGGAGGGATAAAACCTTCTTTAGGTCTCTGAAGCTGAGGACACTAGTCAAAATTTGAAAGCACCATGAATTTATACAGTGGCATAACAATATTTTTTGTTTACTGTTCCCTTATTGACAGTCCCCAGTACCCTGCTTGGCCTTTATTTCGGATGACTTTTGTACGATGATTCAATGTTGTCATGAAGCCTGCCATAATTACCCATGCAAAGCAATAGTTATGTCTAAAGGAGCTATTACCATACAGGAAAAAGAAATCATTAAGGGCCTGCCATTATGTACACAGGTTATTTTTTTCTCTTTGTGCACCACCTTCTACTTACTAATAGTAAATTTTAGCAGGTGTTTTCATCCAGTCAACCAGTGTCACGAACTTCATCCAGAACTCTTCATTCTCAGGTCCAGACTGACTATCCTGAGTATTTTTGTAATATCTGTGAATTTTCATGTATCAATCACAGCTCTTTCTCACTTACTAAACATTTATGAACAAATTAAACCACACCATGCAGGGGCAGCTGGGGAAAATGATGAGAGTCAGAGATGAACTGGGTTTGGAGGAAGGAACTGGATATCATAGTCAGGACAACCTAAGGACAGGAGGCCAGTGAGGCTCAGAGACGACTCCAGCAGAGAGGAAAGCAAGAGGTTTGACTGAGTCAGGCAGCATCTGTACTACAAGACGGCATCCAAGATGATGACTGGATCAGGCCAGAGCAAGGTTTGTTAAGAGTTAAACCAGGGCTACTGTAATATAAGGCAAAAACTAAGGGAGAGTACTTATCTGGCAGTGTTACAGTTACTGTCACGTTCCCTACCTGCTGGGATTGTCCTGATAGAGCAGGTCACAGGCCTATATTTCACTAATGAGGTTAATCAAGACCGTGGGAAATGGGTACAGACACTGCCTACAGGGTTAGGTTATACACACAGGGTCTGGTACTAAGCCTCTGCAGTGACACTTGCAGAACTCCTCTGGCAAAAGATAAATCATGGACCATTTATTTCTATCTCCTGTTATTAATCCATGGAGGGATTTAGATTCTTTAGGAAATTTTAGTGAGGGAAATGTTGCTTTTCTATTTCTACAACAATAGGTTGCAGTTCCCAAATGTGCTATTTGATTTTTCCCATTCTTGCTGACATATTGTCAAATTATTTTAATAACGATAAAATTATCCAGCCATTAAAGAAATAGGAAAACATATAATCAATGCTGAACCATGTGTGTTGACTGTGTTCCTTTCTTCAACAATAAATTGCTTAAAATGAAGCACATATCCATCTTTTTTATCCTCATTTTAACAATTTTGGCCTGATTTAGAAATTCCTTACTTTTCTGCTGTAGGGAAATATGAAAAGAGATGCAGTTTTCAAGATGTTCCTTGTGTTCTGAGTTTTCAGTGAAGGCTAATATAATTATTATTTGTTAGATTAGGAGTTCTGTTTTCATCCCACCATGTAAATGACTGATACCTTTCTCTGTAGGAATTTAGGTCTTTCAGTTATATGGCTTTTAGAGGAACAAAACACTAGAAATCCCATGGATACTGGTGTGTGGTGGGAATTCTGCAATGCTGCTGAAGATTTTCTTTTATATGGTCCTATGGAGCAGCCAAAGTTCCTACGGGATCAATAACTTTGAACTAAAGGCAATGATTGTGAGACATATTTGTCTTTGTGCTGGAGTAGGGATGTTGGTAGAAAAATATTTCAACCTGTGCGTTGGAATGCTTGACTAATTGTCAAGCAAGGACCATCAAAAAAAGGTATTGAGTCCTCTATGAGAAATCTACCCCATATATAAATGCAAAACATAAAAACCTTGCCATGTAAACCCAATAGAGGATAGCAGAAATGGTCTGGTAGGGGGTTTTAAGATGCTATCACTGTGCAGATGTGGAAGGAGGGATGGAGACACATTTTCCCCTGTGCATTCGCAGAGACTGGTAGAGGCAGGACCAGCTTCTGCCACCACGGCTGTGTGATTCTGCCTTACAAGCAGATTCCCCAAACTAGACTCTGTTCCCTGTGTCTGCTGCGTTTGCACCATGCTGAAGAAGTAAAACAACCTGAGAGATAAATGCAGATATTCCTAAGGAATAGGCTGAACAGTCCAGTCCTCAGCTGACAAACATTTGTGTTGCTGTGTTGATGCAGATTATGTCAGCTTAGCTGAATGCAGCCTTGTTCTGGAAACACAGGCTACATCTACACTACTAAATAAAACAGGCTAAAGATTACTAACTAACTGGTACAGCACAGTTTGCACCCACACAGATAAATTCTCTCACCTCCTAAAGCAGGGCGGCTGTGGCCAAGCTTCATTTTGGGGATATTCGCTTGGTTACACCAGCCCTTGAACTGTGCCTAGGTATTGGCTGGCCAGAGTTAAAATATACCAAGGACCATGCTGGCAATGAAATAACATGAATTATTGTGCAATTCTTGGACAGTGACCAGGCTCCGCTGGATGACTGTTACAGACACAGCTTGAGGTGCTGAGTATACCTTCATGGGCCAGGTCAGTGGCCTGCAGAGACTTGCTCTGGGTGCAGCAGAGACACCATGGTACACGGCCTTGCTGCAGAGCCTGGGCACACTTGCTCGGGTGGTGGGCTGGAAATCTGCCGGCTGCCTTACCTGAGAGGAGCCGACACTCCTGGGATCTGTGGCAGCGAATAGTTCAGTGAGGCACCCACAGAGTGAAATCAGTTTTGCTTTAAGCATTTCCCAGCCCATTTTCAATGGCAGGCAAATTCATGATAATCAGAGTTTGTCGGCAGATAACTTATAAACAGAGAAAAGGACTGCATTTGTCAAATTGGTGATTTTCTACCAATTCCTCACTTGACTCCAATTCTCAGCTATATCCCAGCTGTCCTGAGGATTAATTAGTTAATATTTATGGAGCACTGTGAAGATGAAGACCGCTAGAACGGTGCTAAATGTTTTATTTACATGGTTTATAAACAGCAGCCCAGCGGTCCCACATGGGGTTCAGCCCATCCCTGTGTTCACAGATTACCACTGCAGGTTGAATCAGGATGGTTTTTATCATGATGTAATGTATTTTTATTGCGGTACTAGAGCAAATGTATCCCTTAAATTATGTGATTAGTTTCAGTACAGCTCACTCTCCAGAATAGCTATCATAAAGCGTGAGACTTTGAAAGCATTGCCAAATTTAAATTTAGACTTCAGTCTATGATTTCATGTCAAAAATTTATGCACAGCCTCATTTGTCAGGCAGCATTATTGATTTTATAATGTGTAATGTTTTTCTTATTGAAGAAGTGTTCCCAGGCCTGAGCTTATTAACACAGTGTTGATTACTCTTTGGGGGCAAGCAAACAGTTTTTCCATTTATTAAAGCTGATAAGAAATGGAAAATCATGGGTTTTATATACACATTATGTGAATGAAAATTATGGTTACTGATTAAATAATATGAGGCTTGAAAATTAAAGTATAACAATGCTTCCCCTTTATAAAGTTGCATAAGTTGCTAGAAAGTCTGCCTGTATTTTACACACCTATTAACAGTGTTACTGTCCCCTCTTTTTTACTGCTAACAAAGTTTACGTAAAAGCACAATATTGCATATGTCTTTTCAGTAATTTCTGAATCAACTAAAGTGATAACTCTCTGCTTGAGACATCATCATCATGCCCATAGTGAGCAGATTCAAACATGCCAAAGGATTATAGTTTTTGTAAGGAATAAACAGCAAGAGAGCAGAAGACTGCTAAGAAATCTACAATTGAAGGCGTTTTTTTTGTGTGTGTGTGGAGTTGTATTGGGTTTGGTTTTTTTTCTTTTCTCAAAGACAGGTATGGGATTTAGGTACCCAATTTTTTTTTTTTTTTTTTTTTTTGGCTTAGGGAGATGATCGTCTGTGAAAATCTCAAATTTCTTACTAACTGAATAAAGAAGCAAGCAGCCTTCTCTCTTTACCAACACTTCTTGTAGAGTTATAATGATATAAACTGTATAATGCTGCAATAGTGTAACATGACAATATAAATCAATGAGGTAGAGATCAAGCTGCTGGGCTTATTGGAGTCAATGTCTGAACACCTCTGACTTCAGTATGGCCAAGACTTCATTTGTCATTTTTCCACGACCCTGCTCAGCAGGTGCTCAGTCCTGCATCCCCTGAGGTGTGCTCAGTTCTCATTTCCTCAAATACTCACATGAAGATTCAGATAGAAGAGATGCTCAGTTCATGTTTTTCCCTAAAAGCTGTCTTATTTGCACACTCTGTTTTTCACTAGGGAAATTGCTGGCAGAAGCTCCTCTTACGTAGTGTAAACACATAAATAAGCTTTGCAGCAATTAATATTGGTCAAGTTTCAAGACTATCCCCACATCTCCACTCTTTTGGAATCCATTATCAACTTTTTCATTATTAACACACCACTCAATTTGGCTTTATAGACTGCCTATAAAGTCCTTCTATTATGCCATGTTCATGTTTATATCCCAAGTCTTTCTCTTCCTCCCAGAGGAGTCTGTGGAAATACGTGTTACTTTCAAAACATGTAGCACTGGGCTATTATGTTGCAGGGTTGATAGTGGCTGTATAGGCAACTTCTTCGAAGTAATTCTCCATGTCCTCTCCTCCTTGATAGCTCAGAGTATAGGTCTCCTCTGGAGACTTAGTGGCAGATGGTGGTAAAGCTGAAATTAACTGAAATCTTGCACTCTTCCAATGATTATCTTCCTCCCTGGAATGCAGAACAAGGGTAGATGTCTCCCTTGAAGGAAGCTGATACGGGTCTTGGGCAGGCACAGCAGGGAATTCTTTGCAGTATCCTGTGAGTTTTCAGCCTCGTCTCCTGCTTAAGTCCACTTGGATTTCTAATTATCTTTCAGATCCTCTTTTCATTTTGCTCGCTCAGAAATGCAGAATAAAGCCTACCCCCTGTTTTCCATCCAATTCACTCACAGTCTTCTGTCGCAATTATTGTACTATAATCCTCTCTGTTTTAATCCTTTTCCATAGTCAGTTTATTTCAGAATTAGGATTCTTATCCTTTGATCTATTAATTTACAGTTTAACCTTATGCTCTCTTTCTGCTTTTTATTTGGGGCATTACTGAGGATTGCTTAAGTGGGGAGGAGAAGACAAAGCAGGGCCTTTGTATTACACATTAAGGATCTCTAAAAGTAAGGCATTAGGGGAGTTCTCCTAAGGGATGGCTACTAGGAGAAAAATGCAATTTGGACTTGGATTTGAAAGCTAAGCAGAGTAGGGAAGCTAGAAATGAAAGAGCGGGGCAACATTACTCTGATGTTCATTCATTGAATGAAGCATCTTATGCTTAAATTTGCTGAATAACTTCAAATAAAGTACAGCTGATAAATTTTGAAAAGCAAAAATTCCCCCTCCTCACCACACACACCACACCCTGTAAATTGTTTTGATTTTTTTCCACAGTGAATAATCTGGCTGTGGTCTCAAATGCTTGAGAATGAAAAAAATGGTTTGTTTTTTTTTCCTTCACCCCTCCCCCGCCCCCAAAGCCAAGAAACACTTGTGAATGAAGTGACACTTTAAATTGAACAAAACTTTTCTTTTCAAGTTGAAAAATCTATTCTTTGCAGGAACCTGTTCATATATCAGAGGTAGCAAGCTTAATAGCAATATTGTTTAATAGAAAATGGGGGAGCACACAAAAAGTGAAAGACAGAATAGTTTCCTGAGTGGACAAGACAGAAGGAGCACTACATAGTTAAACAGGCAGACATAGCACAAGTACTGAGCCATTCCAGAAATTTGTAGCTGTTTGTCCCAATTTTCTTTTAGGTGCAGCTGTTGGTCTCCTCTTTTGGGGGAGAAGGGGCAAGGAGTGAGGGTAGGATCAAGGAATCGATTCATGTTTGGATGGCAGGAATATCCATGGGGAAAGGGTTTCAGGAGCTCTGAGCTGAAATACTGCTTTAGCTGCAGAATTCCCACATAACTGCAAGGAAGCAGTCCCATGATTCAATTTCTCTCCTCCAAAATGGGAATAATATATCCCTTGGTCAGAGCGGTGCTGCAATAGAGTAAACCCATCAGTAGAAATAAGGCAGTGTGGAGAGGGAGGCCACTGAAAAAATCTACTCAGGATTGTTAACCCCACCTGACCTCAACAGCAACCTGTGCAGGATGGGGGGGTCTTCTCACAGCAGTGCACAAGTACACCTGTGAAGATGAATAATATCAAAGTGGGATTTTTGAAGTAAATAATAAAATACAAAAGAAAAAAAAGAAAGTTGCAAAGACTACAGGAAAATGAGAGTAACAGCTTCTTAGGAGTCTCTGCAATCTGTCATGTAAATAGAAAAGATACAGACATCTGCAAAGAACTTCTAGTACATATGGGGACACATTTCAGATTGTCTATCCTGCACCCAAAACATTGCACTGTGTTCCTTTGCATATTGGTGTGTTAGCAGCAAGTGAAAGTGAGAAAAGCTGCAGTCACCAGCCTCAATTTGTTTGCATAAATCAAGTGTACTTCAAAGTTTGCCCTTAATGACTTTATTATTTGTCCACCTGACACACAATGCTGTAAAAGTACGTGCCTAGAGGTAAGCAACACAGTCACACCCCTCTACAGGAAGAAAGCAGTTTGACAAAATATCAGACAGAGAAAAAATATCTGCTTCAAAACCAGCTCTTTGCAGGCTGTGACTTTTCCCCAGGCGAAAAATAAAAAATCATGCATTTGCTTATCCAGATAAAAATGGTGCCATTTCCAAAAACATAAAATCCCTAAAAAATGAAAATATAACAAGTGGATCAGCTCCTTTTAAGTCACATCTTCAAATTTGAAAAAATGTTGTGGCTTAATCTTAAAAAGCCTTGCCTGTAGTGAATTGTAAATATTTTAAATCATCACAGACAATTCCAGTGGTATCTCTTCATTTATCTGATGCTGTTTTTTCAAATCACCATAATGTCTAAAGATTCTGATGCTATGATGAAAGTTGGTGCTACAATAGATGTATAAATCCATATGTGAAAATTTATTGTCAGATGGGAAGCCTTACTGGTCCTTACCCTCTCTGGCGTGATATTCTGCTGTAGTGATGCCAGTGGTGAACACACAGTAAGACTGACCTCTCTTTATCTGTACACAAACTGCACGTGGTTTTTCATATTTTTGTCACAGTTGTATAAACATTAAAGCAAGTCCCCAGATTTTAACTACTTAAAACTGTGCCAAGTGGTCTTCATGAGCATGAGGAGGCATTTTGCTGAGCAGCATTTGCTTTTTCTCCTCTGAAAAGAAGGTTGGTGGTCGGCTGTTTTTTTGCATATTGTTCTGTGGTAGCTGGAGAACCATAAGTGGTGCATGTACCACTGCTTTATAGCACATGGATACTCAAGGAGATGGGAAAAGATGCCCTGTAGTCTAGCCCTTTATTAATGTGTCTGCTTCTTTAAAAGGTCAACCTATTTTAACGATCAATTCTGTGCGAGGAGTGTTTTTTTGAAATGAGTGCTGTGATATTCTTCTGATTTTGATTCTCTTAACCCCCCTGTAAAGTAATAGAGATATAAATATTAAACATCCTATTTCCTTTACAGCTTGAATTGATTGGGGGTGGAATTGGGACAGCCAATGTGATTCATTCTCCAAAACCAAAGAAAATCACTGTGTGATAGAATAATAGAGTACAACAGAACAGGTTAGGACATGCGGGATCACCGGTACCAGCCCCAAACCTAAATTGCTACGGTGTTAGGATTCAGATAGCTGTTCTGTGTAAGGGAAAGCTGTGGATTTGGCCCCATGGACCATGCTTTCTGCTCCTTACTTTAATCCTTCTCTGGTAGACTTTCCACTGGGATCTTATACTTGGACCTTAGTTTTGCATTTGAGCCCAGATAATCAAAACTCCTTAGTGGAGATTTTCGTAGGCTTAAAAATTTGTTGTGTGGGTTTGATTGTGAACCAGGAGCTAATACTGAAAAGAGTACATTCTATAGTGATTGTAAACCTGAATGCTGAGTTTATTCATTCTTTGCTAAAGGATGTATTTGGTCAAAAAAAGGAATGGTGCATTTTTCAACAAGTACAAATACGTTTTGATCTTTTTTGTGATTGTTTGTTGCAAAAAATTGGCTTTGATGGCTTAGCGTCTTTGAGTGGAGTGTAATTTAACAGTATTTGTCCTATCGGCTATGAGAATCTCAGGATCAGGTTGCGTGCCAGGGCAGCAGTGAAATTGTTCTAATGAATATACTCATTCAGTTGTGGGCTCTATTGTACAACCAAATGGTAACCGTCTGACTTCCAGAAATTGTCTGACAGAGTGAGTTGTTTGAAAATGTGCTCTTTCCTCTTTTATTTCCAAATTCCTGGGCATGAACACCTTTATTCTTTTCAACTGCTTGTATTTATGTTCCTAAATCTCTATGCCCTAGAAACCTTCTCTTACTTTAGGTGAGTACATTTCCTATACTTCAATTGCTTGAGACATCTGAAAGTGAGGTACAGTGATGAACATATATTCTTCATACAGTAAGTGGTTATACCCAGGGAAAAAGCAGCCTGAAAATGTAAATGCTGGGTGGTTTCACATAGTACAGGTTATCTGCTAAAAAAAGAAATATTCATCTGACTGAAAAATGGTAGGGAAGAATTAAAAAACAATTACATATACAACATTTTTCACTACTGCTCACTATGTGTGTTTATGTGACAGGGACATGTTTAAAACAAACAAACAAACCCCCTCAAAGATGCTTCAAGGTTTTATGCTGCCTATCACCATAGTGTTGAAGTTATATTCCTGTTAAAATACAGGAATGGTCATCTTGTTCTGAACTAATGGGAAAGACACATATGAAATCACTCACAATTTGGAGTACCTCTAAGGTTTATATATATGTATGCATAAAATGATACATAAGATATATAATCTCTCTCTCTCTTTCTCATATACACATAACCCACTCACAAATACATATGCTTATGTAGGTACACATGCATACATATCTACATATACTAGATAATCTATTTTTCATTAAAAGCTTTTCAGTGTAATGCCAGGAAACTAAACACCCTTTTCTGCTAAGAATACCCGTATGATATGGCTAGAAACAGTACAATATTTCCTACATTGTAAGGTCGATGGGCCATGACACTTTTTCAGTCCAATTATCACTATGGCTGGTGGGTAGTTTGTCCTTCTTGAAGACAGGTTCCTTGGCTAGCCTGCCAAAGAGGAAATTGCATGTTGATAATGTGGTTTGGGGGTTGTGGCCATTTGTTTAGGAATTGGATTAAAGTCACCAGCTTGTTTCATGTCCAACATAAAGCTGTTTGTTAGAATAATACCTTTAAATCACATGCAAATACATAGTAAGATGGAGATGAAAGATTTCATATTTCAGTACATCTCTACTGTTCTTTAGCCTCCCTTACATCTCCGCCGTATTTATAAGTATTTAAAGCTAATCAAAATGAGGACCGAGCTGGGTGATCTGAGAAAGAAAGAGTTTCAGTCACATTCCTTTTTGTGATTTCTCAGTGAATCTCTGCGAGCTCTGTCTTCCCTAGAAATACAATGGAGGGAAAGCTGGATTGCTCTGGGATTGGTAATATGATATAGAGTCTTTTATTTCTGCATTGTCAGTACAATGCCAGTCTAAGTCTGTGTGACTAAAAGTTGCTACCATCTGATGGCTCTTCAATGGGCTATTGGAAATGAGTTTCATGGTTCCAGTTTCCAGCAGTGAACCATCCACATCAGAAAAGCCATCATTGCACTTGGCAGTACTAATTGGCACCCTTGTCACCAGCCAAGGACTATAATGGGCTGATGGTAGTCCCTTCAGATCAGAGCTTAGGAACATTGCTGTTGAAGCTTTTATTCCTGCTCCCTGTGCAGTACATTTTTTTGTGGACAGACAGAGACATTTCCAGAGCTGTCAGTCTGCTACCTTTTTTCACAAGTTACTATATTCTAATGAAAATCATTTTGTCAAAAAAAATTTAGCAGAGATTTACAGTGGTTTTGCATTTTAATTTTAAGTACTGCATTTTCAACAATGATGTTTAGAGCATACTAGGACTTCCTATAGTATACACTTAAATGTTGCACTATATCTTAGGCACCCATGTGACTCTCACAGTGTCACAGAATGTTATCTTCTTAATGTATTCTTACTGCGGTCTTTTGAGGCTAGGACACCTAGTCCTGTCATTTTACAAAAGTGAAAAAAGGGATGCGGACAGATATCCTCTTCTAGATCCAAATGCACTGGTTTGTAGAGATCTCTGTCCTCAGCTGCCCTCCTCCTAGAAGTTACTGACTCCACTAATGATCTCGCAGAGCAGTTTGTATGAATGTCCCTTGTGTTGCTCTAGGGAAAACCATCCTAACTGTTTCAGACCACCCAATTATTCTACTAGAAGTAGCCTTGCAAGTTTTGCCTGAAGGCAGTTGGAAAAATTCCAC
This sequence comes from Platalea leucorodia, assembly GCF_965183815.1. Lineage (NCBI taxonomy): Eukaryota > Metazoa > Chordata > Aves > Pelecaniformes > Threskiornithidae > Platalea > Platalea leucorodia. The sequence continues at coordinate 119,236,304 of NC_138825.1, read as the reverse complement.
ACAAACTTGCACCAGCATTTACATGTCCTCAGTAAATTCTTGCACTGTGTAACGATGAGGTCCTAATCTCCTCTTTTGACAAAGGTGGGACTAAAAGAGAAAGTTTTTCCAGACTGGACACAAAAAAAGAAACCTAGGCAAGTGCTAGGCTAGCCAAATGACACTAGCACCTAATTGAGATATTTGCTGCTGGAGCGATAGTTAAAAAGGATTAATGCTATAACAGAATTCATTGCAGAGTCAAAGTAAGGCCCAGTTCAGTAGGGTACATAGTCTTCTTTAAGGATATGAATATGTCTTTAAGGTCAGTGAGATCATTTACATATTTAATCTCAGGCACTTGTTGACACACCTTGGTGAACTCAGTTTTACAGTGATAGCATTGATAAAAGAACTATTAAAAGGGTTAAAGGAATAAGAACACTGCTTGAGGGAGCAAGTGGGGGGGAAGACAGAGAGCAAGAGAGAAAACAAGAAAGAAAGGGAAAGCAAAAGAGAAAGATGGAGAGAAGAAAGAAAAAAAAGAAAGAGAAAAGCCTTACATTTCTATTCTATTGCTAGAACTAAATGTTACTTAAGATTCTGTAATTTTTTGAAAACTACTTTTTACTTTCAATATTTTGCCTGTGATCAGAGCTGGAAGTGCCAAAATACTATGAGAAAAGCTGTTTTAATGTTAATTTTGGCCATGGACAGAAGCAGAAGTGTGAAAAATCTCACCACCAGAAATCTTTCACATTACATTTCCTTCCAGTTTGAAGTTTCAAGCAGTTAGGATTAACACTTGATTTTGGATCCTAATCGAAATTGAACCTGAACCTTTTCAGGTACTGTCATCACTAATTAGGAGACATGAGTCTGTGTTTACATAATAATAAATAGCTATTGAGAGCTACTTCTGAGAGGATATGAGTTCCAACGAACTTCCATTATATCACTCGTTCAGCAAAGTATGATAAATTAAATTGTGGAAGTCAATACCACAAGCTCTAATCAGGGTGAAAATTTTGTGGTTATAATAAAGGCCTTTTATAGTGTAACTGTGTAGGTCCTTTTACAGTGCTTATAACTGTGATATCTGAACAATACCCGTGATCTCTGTAAATCTTCTTTTCCAGTCACTAGCATTCATTAAGAATGAATCTGACAGTTTGTGTTCTAACAATTATGATGCAGTAAAGAGTAATTATAGATTTTTATTATTAAGCAGTCTATGTTATTAATGAGAATAGTAGCTGAGAAAAACATTTATGAATTGCATGTACATTTGCTTTCAAGAAAAAAAAAGGGCTGGCAAGTAACTTCTTAGAAGAGGAGGAACTTTCTGATATCCATGGTTTTATAAAATTACCAGCTGTGAATTTTCATACTTCCTCTGGTGTATGGCTGTTGATCACTATATGAACTGGGCTAATGATCTAGACCCTTCGGCTGGGGCTGCACGGCTAGAAGGCGCGTCCCCTGGGTGGTGGATAGGGGATCCCTCTCTGGAGGGTGCACCGGATAAAATTGAAGAAGGTGCTGCGAACCAACACAGCCTAAGGGAAGGCCACCCTGACAGAAAAACCACTGGCCCTCCAAGTCATGGGGGTTGGGCAGGAGGCCAACTACCTCCTCCCGGAAAAAAAAATAAAAAGTTACAGAAACGACGAGCATCAGAAATGGCGGGGATGGAGAAAATCAGTAATGAAGTGAGGAGGAGGAGATGGAACTGGATCGGTCATGTCCTGAGGAAAAACTGACAGAAGACTGTGCTGTGGCCCTTGGGTGGACTCCAGAGGGAAGAAGAAAGCGGGGTCGTCCAAAAACGACCTGGCGTCGGATGGTGGAGGTTGACGGCACGGCACGCAGCCGCAGACTGATCGAAGTGGAAGAACGATGTTCGCGCCTTGTGTGCCTCCTGGCACTGAGAGAATTCAGATTCAGAATGAACTAGACACCGTCTTGAAGTGTTAGATATATGTTTTGAAAGTATTATTTGTAAAGAAAACAAAATCTGTAATAATACAAAGTACCTCAGCAAATGGAGAAGTCCCCTCTCATACTTACAAGGCTAAAGGAAACTGTTAAAAAGAGATTGTCTTTTTCCACAGGAGAATAATCAAGACTGTAATCTCTTTTTGTTACTAGAGATAATGTCTGAATTAGAAAATGATATAAATTGGTGTCTCTTTTCTAATAAGTATTATACAGCGCATATTGTATGCCAAAATAACTGTATTTGTACCTAGACCTGTTTTTCCTGTAAGTTCATCAGTTGAAAGATGATGTCATATTTTGTCATTTTGAGTCAGGTTCACCGCTCTTGCTGATCAGCTTTACAGAGGTTAGGGAAGGCATGGTATCCCACACCACCTGTAGATCCGTCTTCTTTAGTAAGCCCTGTAATTATACATGGTTGGCTGTGTGACTGGTGGATTTGCTGTCATCTGCTGCTACTTATCAGTATCTTGCCTCCAACAAATATGTTTTTCTTCCACTGGAATGGTCACTGGGAATAAATTCAACAGCATATTTTTATAATAGCTAGACCTATGATGCAGTAAACTGCTGTCTATGATGTAGTAAAAGAGATTTTTTTACCTCTGAGTCTTTCTACTGACCACAACTAAGTGAAAAACTGTTTTCAGAACAAGTCAGCATCAGGTACATGATACAGCCATGAAGCCCTATTGAAGCCTCACAGAAACCTTTGATGATCATTCTGTCTAGAGAAAGTTTTGTTTATGCATAATGCACTTATTTATTTATAAATATATAAATGTATGAGAGCTGAGATCTTCAGCTGAGTGGCTGCATGCATATGAAAATTGATAGAAACACATCAGATGGACTTTTCTGATATACCAAACCCAAAAAGGGGGAAGTGAAAGAAAGGATGGCTGCTCATGGAGGATGTGATCCTCTCTTGGTTTTCAGTCTCACAGTACAATGCCAAAATGCTGATTCAGTCTGAGGTCTTTTTAAAAATACTACACTGGAAGAAATGAACCATCTCTGAGGGATATTTTTGGCCTGCAGTGTAAAATAAAAGTTCAAATATTGTTTAGAAAACCACATTTCCAAGCTATGTTGTGTGCTATGATAGTATCTTCCACCAAAATCAGATATTTTCTACTAACAGGTTCTTGGGTAGTACTGGAATATTGTCCATCCTCATAATGTGATCCATGCCGTCACAGCTTGTTGCTGTGCGATACAAATGGAATATCACACAGGAGTCATTTTCAATTCAGATGTTGCTTCTAAGCAATATCTAAGCCTTTGACATGAAAATATCACCATCTGAAATTAATGTTACTCAAGTGTTATTGGTACCATATTGCTTGTGCTTCATCAATGGGATCTTTGTAATAGCTTCATACTGTTTAGGTTATGTGACAGAAAGCCCATCTTCACACACACAAAGGACCGCAGAGAGTCAATGGCAGATGGAAGAGCCCAATAACACCCTACTCCAGCTACTCCCAAGCCCATCACAGGAGCCATCAGCCGATCAAAAGTCCATCTCCACAAAGAGCAAAGGAGCACAGCTCGAGGGGGAACCAGTGCCAGCAACTGGCGTCAGACCACAGGTCAGAGGACCCATGTGCCTGTGCTGCCAGCAACTGGAGAGATTGCAGTGAGTGGATTACAGTGCCAGCATCTTGAGTGCAAGGGGTATTCATGCCAGTGTGTAGGCACTAGCAAAAGTGCAAAAAACAAAAAAAAAGCAAAGCAAGAGGAAAATTAAAAAGAAAAAAAATTATGGACACCAGAAAATAGAATGGTTTTCCTGTGAAGGCACCTTAAACACAGGCTGAGATAAGGAGAATGGGGCTTGGAAATCTGCCTTCAGATTTTGGTTGTTATTGGTGCTTGTTATTCTGTTATGTTATTCTGACAGTGGCTGGAATGTTTTTCTTGTAAACTAGGGGTCTGGTCTTAATTTTTCCGTTATTTTCTCCAGCTGAGGGGAGCTATTGCAAGATGGGTGAAATGCCACATATATGAATAAATGGAATTACAGGAAAAAATAAAGCCAGACTTAGAGACTTCATGTTCTTCAAGGTATTTGTTTTCTGAATGCTGTGTGCTTGCTGATTCTTTATGTCTTACGGAACAAGTATTTTACTGTAGAATGCTCTGCAAAATTGTGCATCTCTTCTCACATGAAAATCCCTGAAAACCACAAGACTTGTGTTTTTGATAGGATTCTGGGGAATGTGCTAGGACTGGAGAAGCTGGGTTGATGACACTCATTTCTGAGCCAAGGTACTGACCTACTGCAGTTAGAGCTGCTGCATGTTCTCTTATTCCACGGTTAATGCAAAAAAATTCAAGGCAGCTTATCTCTCAAGAAAAGTATTTACCTTGAGTGTTTCATTTTAAAAGTACAGCAAGAATACTTACTGTGAGAAGTGGATACTCCTGTGTAAGGTTGTTTTTTTGTGTCAAAATTTTCAGCAAATTCCTGGTGAGTATTCACCAAAAAGATTTGACAAGATCACTGGTATCTATACTTGCTTAATGACTCCCTTGAAGGGTGTGTCTTGAAATGAACCCACATGTTGAAAGTCATGACCTAAATGTTTAGTATGGATACCAGTGTCCCATACAATGTCTCATACAAAATTAAGCAAAAAGACATCTGTGTTTAAGGGAATCAAAGAAATTACACAATCAGCAAAAGATCTTGGAAGCAATGACATAGAGACTCTTAGTGAACTTAACTCTCTAGAATGGGGAAAGAACAGACATCTTCAGTGGGGTACAGCCAAAACAATCTCTTTCCTTCAGATACTGCTTGTGAAGGTCAGATTCTCCACAGTTTCAGCACAAATAAGTGCAAAAGGATGAGTGATTCCCTTCTGCATTGCCCCAGACAAGCTAAAGATGTGGAAGCACTAAACGGCTCTTTTAAGTGTTGAACATCTGAAATTGTAAAAGGAGAAATTCAGAGCAGTATCTTTTTCCCTTATTTCTGGAGCCCATAAAATTGCTCTGAAGAAGAAATATATACTTTTATAATAGACTAGATAGTGATAAGCAGAAAGGTTTTGAAGAAAATAGCCTATTGGGAAGAAACCCTTAGATAACTCCAAGAGGTTTTTGTGAACCATCTTCCCTTTCCCACACAAATAGAATACTGTGTCAAGGATGAAACACATTTTCAGAATAAAACTTAACCAATGCTAGAGAATGCAATTCCTGTCTCTCCATTACCAAGGATTGTCTTCCTCCTTTCTTTTGGTTATAACCACCTCACCTCTTTACTCCTTGTATTTGAACAAAAACACAAGCTGATGGATTTCCTTGAACTATATTCTGCAAGCACATCCTCTGGGGACATTTCATGGAGCCCATCACATGCTCAGGAGGTGATCTGGGTAGAAGATGACTTTTTCTACTCTGCTAACACATTTCTGGCGGAAATAGTCACCTGATCTGTCTTATCTGACACTGCAACACGAGTCATGATGCGCCTGTGCTTGCTATTGGACAATTGCCGTCTCTTAGGACATCTTTTATGATTACAAGATACCACAAGTTTTCCACACCATGTTCCAGGCTACATATAGATCAAAGTCCTCCCTAAGTCCTTTCTGACTTGGATTGATACACTTCTCTATGGAGATAAGAGAATCCTTTGTTCTCAAACAGCTGCCATTTATCAGTGTTTCTCAACCTGTGTTCTGTAGACCATTGTCAGTTCGTAAGACCTGAGATGGGTGTCTGAAAAATGGCATTAAAATCTTACCTTTGTGCCCTATATACAAGTATTCCCACACATCTGGGTGAACAAGCTAACAAAAAAAAAAAAAAAAAAAAAAAAAAAAAAAAAAAAAAAAAAAAAAAAGGAAGAAAATACAAGCAATGAATAAGGATTTAGAAAGTAGTCAACTAAAAATTAGACTAGGAGAAAACCATAAAAGATGATGTATAAGTCTGTTTTTTTAAAAATACTACATGATCTTTTAGTTGAGGAAAAAAAAAACAACCAACATAAAATGGAGAAGCAGTGATCTAGATGATACTGAGCATAGAAAGCCATGTCATGTGGATTCATGCATAGTCAGGGAAGAAAAATGGTTTTCTACCCATGATCTGTGGCCCCATGTGTCTCTGGCTTTCCTCAGAGGCCTTAAAAGGTAGCTACTAAAAGGAAGTCTTCAATAAGTTACATTCCCTGGCCCCAGGGTTTGACCATTGCTGGCATGTGTTTAGAGATCTACACAATGAGCTACACCTACTCATGTGATGACTCCAAACCCAGCAATTTGCCTTTCTTCTCTTTTTTTTTAATCATCTCAGTTATTGAGCAAGATAGTGACTGCAAACCAGGAAAGACAAGAAAAGCAGAAAGGCCAAACCATTGACTCAGGGCCTGTCGTGATGCTGGAAGATTATGATCAGTTGATGAAACTCTCCTGTTTATCATCCTGTTTTTAGTTGTCTTCTGTTGCAGTTTTTGTTTTAAATCCATAGTGATTGCCACTACCTGCCAAAAGCCTGGTGCTGCTGCTCACGAGCTTCTGTATAAACAATCGATACCAAATATCTGTGACTGTGCTGCATTATCCACTGAAAAATGAGCTGTTCCTGCAAGGAACTCATGAGTTCTGTGCTTATTTCAATAATTATCTCACAAGTTTCTACTTCCACCATGTGAGAACAGTTCTGCCCTGTGGACTGTTCTCTCCTTTTAAGCAGGTAACACTGCCTGTGTACTATTACTGCTCCATTTGTAGTGCTCCTGCCACATACAACCAGCTTGACTAAGGACAGGAGCAGGGGGTCTACCAGGGAGAAAGCCAACAATGGAATTAAGACACAACATGTTTGTTTTTCTTCTCATTGCTCTGATTTTTATCTTCTTTTCCTTGGTGTGCAGTTTCTTTTCCTTCCTTCTAACTGCAATTTACCCCCTGCATTTCTCCAGTGATGCTCACCACCCTGGGCTTGTGGAGCTCATTCAATCTGGAGAGCTGCTTCTTTTTTGGGAGCTTGCTTGCCAAGCAAGTTTTCCCAAGTTCTCAGAGCTCTGTGTGTAACTGAAGTAATTATGGGATTAAGCTCATTAATAATATGCGTAGGAAAATCACTCTTGTTACAGAAGGAGCTCCGGAAAAGGGAGAGGTATTTAAATGTCACTGATGTGAATTTCTGTGTATATCTCTGTGTGTATGTGTACATTTGTGACATATGTATGCATTTTTCTGTGTGTATGTCTGATGTATATATACACTGTTGTAGCTGCTGTTACAAAGTGCTGTTTCAGATGGAGCACTTATTGATAACTCTAAACCTCACTCCATATACTGTAAATTCTTTTAACACCCTGTGCTTACATAGTACAGCAGATTGCACATTCATTCCATGATGACATATGAAATAAGACACTGATAACGAGACTCAATTCTCTGTACATTTACACCTTTTTCCTTTTTTTTACCATCTTTTTTCTGTGGATTTACTGAGCTTGTTGCTGTGAGGTCTGCATAAGATATACGATCCTTACTGCATTCAGGATGAACTGTGAGGAAATTCAAGTAATCTCAAAAGCAAGGAGGAGTGGGAAACAAAAGCTAATAGTTACACGGGACTGTGCAGGTGGGGGCAAGGGGTAGGACTCCACAGTGTGTGTTAAAAATTGCATATCACTTTGGGCGTGCATGGGTGCACACATGCAGACAACATTCATTATCATTGATGGGGCCATAGTAATTATTACAATGAATTTTAATACTGAGGTAAAAATTAGACCTTTGCTGCCATAATAATAGTCTTTAATGTAACAAAATCAACCCAGATTTTCAATGGAACCAGCAAGATTGGATTTTAGTTATTCATCTGCTCTGTTGATAATATACCACTGCATAGAGTGATGCTTCAAAAAGGGTTTTGTGTCACAAGTCTATTTTGGTCTGTTCTCACTATGGTGTCTCATGGTGCCTTCTTATTAAGTCAATTTTTTTTTCTTTTTTTAATCTCAGTCTAAATGTGATTTAAATATTCCTCACAGGTGTTATCTGAATTAAAAAGGATGACTACTGCTAGTAACGTGCTTTCTTCTTAATAGCACAATGCACACAGCTTCTTCTGCTCTCCATCCTTATGCTGCATGCTGCTTAACTGTGGCTTTTAAGGTTTCATCAATTCCTACTGACACTTTACTGATAAATAGGTCATTCAGAAATTCAACTGCATCCTAGTCTGAAGGGTTATGATGCTGAGAGGATACTGAATCATTTCCTTGGTCTTTCTTTCACCTCCCACAGCAGGCAAATCCCACCCAGTAAATCTTCAATGAATGGATTATAAATATTAAGGAATTCACAGAAGTAGATTAAATTTCCTGTGAATAGGGGAAAGAGGCACAGCTGGATGTTCTCCCTATTTGAACTCAGACTTGGCAACTGGATGGGGGTGACTACCCACAACCCCTGAAACGCAAAGCATGAAGATGTTCACTTTCCCCAGCCATGTGGTCTAAAGTTGAGCCAACACTTTCTGGGACTATTCTGCAAACACAGTGGAAGCCAAGCACTTCTTCAGTGCATATCCTGAAATGGGCTTCTGCGTTGAGCACATGAGATGAGGGAGGGGTGGTGATTCTCACAGTGTGGTCCAATATCCCGATGGATGAGAAGAGAGGGAGCAGGAAGACTGCCACAGCCTTGGTGTAATGCCAGCTTCATGTCCTGCTCCTTTCTGTTGTCTCCTTTTTTTGAATAATATTCCTCTGGGAGCCTCTTTTACATCAACAAATGAGAGAGGACGCACAGGTCCATGGTTGCATGGTGCCAATATCGCCTCCTTCTCAGAGAAGTTGACAGGCCACAACTAAGCAAAAGCACCATCAACAGAATAATTTACATTTAGTGATGTCTGACTGGTACAAGAAAGCCCATTTTCCTTTGTTCTCAATTTCTTCCCATGGTGTTACAGAATGTTTCTTGCCATAACATAGTCCTTAGGGGATTGTCGAGACTGCACTGTGCCAGTGTGTTACCTTTTGAACCAATTGGGTCATAAATTGCACTGAAACTTTCTAACTTTTGATTTTTAATGACCTTTAAAACTAGTTATTGGACTTCTGCTTTTGCGGGGATTCCACAATTGTCTTTTCACATGTAGACCTAAGGTGATAAGAGCTCACTTGGATAAATCTATGTAGTAGTGCAGCATATTGTAACTTTTAATAAATTGCATTAATTTATTGCCCTTATTGATTCGCTGATGTACATGGAATGATCTGATTTCATAGACTTCTTTGTGGGGAGGGAGAGTCAGCGGAAACAAAGGCCTTTTATTAGTATCAATTTTTCTATGAAGCTATAAATGGTGAAATGCCAAGATGCAATGTGTTCTGGTGATATATTGGACACAATTAGATTGAACAATGGCTTGCTTATAAATCAAACTAAAGGAGAAAGCATAAAACATTCCTAACCAAGTGACCATAGAGCTTTTGAGACAAAAGGAGGAGCATGGTTGTTTTTCCCATGATTGATACTCATTTTTTGTGTCTTTGTCATTCATGGATAACAAACACATATTTAAATTATTTCACCTTAATGAGCTCTTCCTTTAACAGCTTTAGCATTGATTTATTATCATTTTATTAAGTACTGGTGTAAACCAGTAATCTAAAATCTAAATCATACATGAAAAAAAAAACAATAGAATCCTGAACAATAAAGTTTTTTTTCTGAAATACCACTGAGACAAAAACATAAGAAGTAAGAGTTTTTTTTCTTTTCTTTTGGTTCTCTGTCAAATAACAGGGAAAAGAAGAGAAATTCACATCTATAACTTACTCAGCAAATTTGATTCCCAGGGACAATGTGTTCTAATGCAGTTGTATAATCAGTTCTGTCCTCCCTCTCTTGAAAGCAGGGCATTGTGCTGTGATATAGCACAATAAACTGGTAAAAAATAAAGGACTTTTTGCTAGAAGTAGTTTATTTTAAAGACAGGATACAGTAAATGACTTTATTATTGAATCATGTGTCATATGCTACTACATAGACTTTGTAAACCTTAATGTGGATAATGTTGACAATGTAGTGCATCTGCTTGTTTTATCAATTCCTTGTTTTACTAATTCAAGACTTTTTGACATACTTGAAAAGAAAAGCACAAATTTGTTGTAAAAACATCAAAAATAATGGCAGTCAGAGGACCTCGGCTCTAGTCCTGATCCTACTGAAGATTTACTGCAGAAATATTACCTAAGCCACTATCTTCAAAGTTCATAGACATTAAGTTTGGATCACTTTTATGATCATCTCATCCAATCTTCTATATAACATAGGCAAATAACTTTTTCAGGGGTTTCTACTTCAAGCTTACATTGCACTTGAGCTGGAGAAAATTAGAGACTTAAATCTCAGATGGAAGGGGCCAAGGATTTGAATCCTCTTTGCCAAGGTGATGAACATCTTCCATTTTCTTCCTGAAGTTAAAGACAGCTGTGCATGTTCAATGCCTCTAAAAATAAGGCCTTCTTGAACAACCTTGCCCAGCTTTCAGTAAGGTTATTTATATTTCTCTACCTCTCATCAGTGTTATGAATTCACTGATATTTGTAAAGCATTTGATGGGAGGTGTTATAGAAATTGAAAATATGGTAATACATCATTTGCATTGAGTTGAAAGCTCTGTGTGCGCGTGCGAGTGCGTGTGTGTGATCTTTCTAGATAGGAGACAGTGTATGTGAAAGGCTGGTTTTCCTATCTCCTCCCCACGCACTCATACCTGTACACACAAAATATTTAGAGAGTTATCAATGTCATATACAGAGGAAACTAAGATTTTGAGACACTGGGGAGCAGACAGAACAATAGGCTAATAAGGAGTCAGAAAGGTAGAGTAAAATAAATGAACTTGAAAACAGGAAGGGCAATGCTGAAATGGCTTTGCACTGGGCACTTTTCTTCTTTGAGTAGAAGCAAAGCAAAAGAAAATATTTAGGTGATTTAAAATGCAGAGTCGAAGCAGCCTTGCTTCTTGTATAGGTCTTCTGAATGGGATTTGCTTCTGTGTGAAATTAAGTGCATTGCATTTCTAACACCCGGGACATATTAGAAAGTGATCTGCATTGCCTCAGGGTTTTTAGCCCATGCACGATTTAAATATATTACCACAACAATTAAAATGCAGGCATCCTTTCTCAAATAAATACTTAGTTTAATCTTCCATCAGGACATTAGCATTTTTATATATATAACATACATGCATGTATGTATATATGTATATAAATATACGGATTTTTGTTTTTGTTTTGTTTCGGGGGGGCATTGAGCTGATCATATGAAAAATGTCTTTCCTTAACGTTGCAGTACAAGTAAATCCCCACAGAAAACATGCCAGAATTGTCAGGCATTGCTTGGAATATCTTTAGTATAGAGCAGGACATATAACAAGATTTACCCACTGCCTTGGAGACAGAGAAGGGGTTGTCACGAGGACAGTTCTTAAGAGTTTTTACAAAAATGCATGGCTCCATCTGTCTTCTCTCTTTTCCTTGGCTACGAGAACAGCCTAGCAATTTCAATAACCCAACAAGGGACCTCATGCACCAGGAGAAGTGAGGAACAGATTTTTCAATTTGGCACTATTCTGATTTTTTTTTTTTTTTAAATGGCAGTTGAAATAATTATCCACAACTACAGGCAGCTGATGGATAGCATGTTTAATCTATGGATCTAGCTTCACGCTCTCTAGTGTGTACTGAGGATAAACAGGGATGTTATGAGTGAGAGAGCTGTATGAAATAGTTCAAATACAAATCAAAGCTAGAATGGTTTGTCTTTTTACTGACTTCACAGAAAGGAAACTACTGGAGCTGTTTCACAGACATCACCTGATCTCAGTAATGCCACAGTGGCTAGAAGAATAAATAAGAAATTGTGTTGATGCCCTGACCCTAAAACACTCATGTGTAAAGCACTCACTGCCATAAGTAAAACATAAATACATGTATAAACATATACACATAGTAAAAACATATACATATAATCAAAGGCAGGCTGTATTTCAGAATGAATGTATAGAAAAACTCTGCCCAATCACTGCTTAGGACATACCCCACTGTAAATTTCAAAACTCACTGTTGTATTTTTTCTGGTGGAGAAAAATGGGACGTTTCAGTAACACTGAATTCAGTAAGTCAGTGAATATTTTTAGCATGGTTTTTGTAGCCCATTGGATTGTGTTTAGAAGATTTAACATGTTGCAGGATTGAGTACTTTTTGATATTCAGATAATTTTTCAGGATTATATGTGCTGTTTGATGAGGTAGATGGTATGGGAAGCATCCCCAAGCTTCAAATCACAGGTGACTTGTTTGAGACTTATTTATAAGACTAATGCAAGAAGTCTTACTTCTTTCTCTCGCCAATTGATCCCACTAGTCAGTTTGGTTTTTTTTTTTCTACTTCACAGATGGTGGTTTGTGGTCAAAGGCTTAAAGGACAGACTTCCCCAATGGCTACAATTTTCCAACAGTGAATTTCCTGGTAGTTTTGCAATTACCTTCCAGAGACTATGCATTTTGCAAACAGTTCCCTGAACACGGGGCAGAAGATGCAGTTGCACACATTTTGGTTAAATTTTGACCTCCAGGTAGATTTCCTTTATATTGTATTGCAGCTGTTATTATGAGTTCTGCTACAGTAATACCGAGAAGATCTAGACTTGGACTAGACAAAGACCTAGCAGTTACTGTACTATGAGCTGTACAAACAAAGAACAAAAGTAAGTCTTTGTCTCAAAGCTTACAGTACATATATCTAATGAGAAATGTAAAGGATGAGTGAGTAGAAAAAAATAATAAAAAATACTGGTTAGCATCATAGACAGGGGTTTGGCATATCAGAATCTTAATTATTGCAATTGTTTTCATAGGGATCAGAGCAAAGGAGAGTTATAAGCACAGATTTAAAGGACGGTAATGAAACAGCTCTGTTCATAGGGAATTCCTTCTAAGCATGAAAAGAATAGCAGGCATGCTTAAAATCCAGCCCTAGTAGATGGTGGAGATGGGCTTGATGAACTGATCAAAAAAGACATTTTGTCACTTTAAGATAATGGCCAGGAGACAAGCAGGCTTTGAAAATGCAAACAGTTAGGTATTATTGGATGCAACGGTGAAGGAGGAAAAAACTAGTGGGATGCAGGAGAAGGGAGAGGATGCTGCATGGATAAATCTGGGGGTCTGTGAAAATGATCATTGCATCAACCTTAACAACTGTTTTCTGTGGGATAAAGCTGTTTGTGGCAAGAGAAAAGAAGGATGTTGCAGGAGTTGAATTCTGCAGAGGATTTTAGGGGAGGATCTTAGCCCCGTGGCTGGAGGGGAAACCTGTGACTTGGCTGTGTTACCTAGAAAGCACCTGGAAGACCCAGAGAGATGCCTCATTAGTCTCATGCCTACATCGCAGTGCAAACATAGTTGTGTTCGAGCACTGGGCGTGTCCGTTGCTGCTGAAGAAAACTAGTTCAGACCCCTCCTTACAATGCAGTGGAGTTCATATATGCAGAAAGGTGAAAGACATCCCTGGGGACGGTGGGTGCTTGCTGCAGGACACTGGCAGGCTGGCCGCACTCGCCTTTTAAAGGCTTCACATCTGTGCCCCCCGCAGCACTACTGTTAATTATCCTATTAAGCTCTGCCTCTACCCACTTTAGTCAGGAGAGCTCAAGGAGAGATTTTCTTTCCTCCTCTTCAGTGTCAAGATGGGTTTCTTTGCTTTTTCTTTCCCTTGAATATACTGGTCTCTGAGACACCTCACAATTATCGCCTCATCTGATCCTTTTTTCTCCCTTCCTTTTTGGTGACTAGTTTTATTTGTTTGAATTTTATCAAGAGTGCTTTTTAATTATGTTTTTTATTGCATTTTAATCATGGTTTTATTGCCCCTTGCTGCACCTTGAGCATCGTATAAATATTATCATAGCTTTTCAATGTTTAAATGATACCATGTCTGCTATGATAAAATATGTCATTACTAAATGTGTCAGGAACAGCCACATTTTTTTTTCACATGGTCTTTGGTTGTTGTTCTGTAGCAAATATGCTTAACAGCCCTCAGCTTTGCTCTTCTGTGTGAAGAACTAAGATATCATCCTTTTCTGTTGTTTATTAAGAAGAAGAAAGAAAAAAATGTGAGAAAAATCACAGCCTCTGGCTCAGTTGCTCAGCTAATGTAAAATGGCACAGTGTTATTAAAATCAATGAGACCTGGCCAGGTTGGTCTACCCAGGCTATCTAGTGATGCTAACATCTCATACAGAATATATTTCTAGAGTAATAATATAGCTAGAAATTTCCAATGGCTTCCCAAATTTTAGGCTGATTCACTTACTCACAAATTACAGTGCTGGATGAAGGGCATCACAAACAACAGTCCTGGAACTTCATTCAGTGTAAGTGTATATTACCTTTCCCTGGGTGAAATTCTGGCAAATTTTTGTTATCTTTATTGAGTCCAGCAGGACTTCAAACCATGGTTTTTAGATATGTGAGTTTTCTTTAGAAAAAACATATCGATATGCCTATCTTGGTGCCTTCATGATAATATTTTCAGAGTCACTCTTCCAATTAAAGCAAGGAACAACCAATAATAGACCTTTGATTTGCTAACTGAGAGCAACTGGACAGGGTGTGATGTGCACCCATAATCACAAGAAAGGCTGCACTAAGTGTACCACAACTTTATGCAAGGGCACGAAATTAGTAGGGGGTCTGTGTGGCCTCAACAGCTTGTCTGTACGCTCTTTATTCCTGGATCAGGGCCTCACCAAATCCTGTGTATGATAAATTCCTCTGAGTAGATAAAATGAGGGCCATCACAATGGAAACTTTTTGATCAACAGCACAAAAAGCAACTGCCTGCACAGAACCACATGAACACCTGAGACCACAGCATGGCAATGGCAACTCCCTGCCGCACAAAAGACAAATTACAAGCACATTTTTTCTGGGAAATATGTCCCTGATGCTGTGCAGTTTTTTTGATGCTTGTGTTTGGATTTTTGTTCTTTTAAATTTCATTATCATAGGGAAAGTATCCCAAATTTTAAAAGATCAATTTTAAAAGATCAATTTTAAAGACAAATTATTCTCAGTTATGTTCTTGATGATGACTGGGTTTTTAAAAATATTGCATTAATTGAAATGTCAATCAGTTTGGAAGTCTTGCAATCATTATCCTTTACTGTAAGGCTGCACAGCATCAGTATTGCAGTTAATGCCTAAGAAAGGACTCTGTATGGGTCAAGGTGAAGAGAATTCAGGGCAACCCCATCTGTATATAACCAGCTAGAGACTGTATGAGAACCAAGGAGTAAAGCAAGTGTTGCAAGGCTATTGGTCCTAATGGTAGCAGCAGGGAATGGTGCTTATTAACCAGACTCCAGAGATGGTGGAAATGTGGAATTTCTGTACTGTTGGAAGACTCCTGATTTTATAAAAAAGACTTTGAAATCAACAATCATGAAGCCCTTCTTAAAGTGACATTTTGGGAAAAAAACAATTTTCAGGTCAGTCAAGCCATTCTTTCCCCATCAATGTGACTATGTTCTGCTCCTATTTTATTCAGAAATTGCTACATCACTTCACAATAAAATACATACTAAGATGAGAAACATAATTTTATTTAAAAACTGAAAACCAAAGTGTTACATTTCAACCCTGTTAAAATATATTCCACCAAATATTCTTGGAAAATAAACTTTTTTGGAACTTAAAAACAAACAAACAAAAAAAGCCTGATTCCAAAGAATGGAAATTTTCTTAAGAAAAAAGTTGTAGCATTGAGATATTTTTCATCTGGTTTTAGTTGTTAAAGTTTGACTGTCTTCTGCATTGAAAATAAGAGAGTTGTGAAAACTTTTATGCCCTCCTTCTTGCCTTTCCACCTGTTTACAGAGAATTCACCATCAGCTGGGTCTATATACACATTGCACTGTGTCTCTGATGAGATTTGTTTTAATGAAGGAAAAGAGATAATAACTCATAGGTGGGTACAGTTATTCAGTAATATCGCTTATAATGATAAATGTCATGATTTGCCTAAGTCCCTGTGTACCATTCTTCCCTTCTCACTGCTAAGAATCTTTTGATGTAAGGAACGTCCACAATAATTTAAAAATACAGTTTTAGATGGCATAAAAAGTTAAATTCCTTTTGAAATTAAAATTAAAAGCATTTACCAAGCAATCATGACTAAATTCCAGTTAATAATTATATAAGATAATCAAACATCATGCTCCAAAACTCCAGCACTGGGAAGTAGAAGAGGATTTTTTTGCTTTTGCATTTTACAGAATTATCTATCTTTGTTACAGATGGATTTTAAAACCTCTTCTCCACTTAAAATATCAAATACTGGTTGCAGAGTAGCACAGGGGTGGCCAATCCTATGTGTTTTCATATGGCTGTAAACCATAGGACACATGGTGAATCAATGGGAGAGATGATTGAAGAGCAATTCACAGACGGGAGATGACAATGGCTCATCATGGATCCTATTTTGGGAACTGGTGGGGCTATGCGTATAGTCTTTCAAGGTCACCCAGTGATATCAGCTTCATTAGCCCCTTCTGGCTTGGTACTTGCTATTAGCAGGAGACTCTGATTATACCCACAGTCCCTGTGCCAGCATGGCCCATTACTCCTCCTCCTGCGATGTCATTTAGCCCTGGCATGGAAACCTTACTTGAACAGCTCAAGAGGTGCATATGGCTCAAGAGCCACATGTTGCTCACTTCTGGTCGAAGCCCATGAAACAAAACATTGGTTTGACTGTCTCGATATTCCCCCATTAACACGTATCTGCAGATTGTTTTTTAGCACATCTTTGATTGAAATTATTCCTCTCAGCAAAATCAACAGTTGTTCAGAGCAAATCCCATATGAGAAGACTTGATTTCCTTTTTATATGCTACTGATCATGGGCTCTTTTGGATGAGATATATTCTAACAGCTATTCATATAAGTGAAGTCCAGTACCTACTGGCATTAGCAAGGAGGTGATGAACACACAGAGAAACCTTTCACTGCTTTTTTTATAGGAGTTTAAAATAGAAAGGTTCCCTAATCTGTCTAATTCATCAAGGGTACTTTGGAAATCCTATCATTGGTACTGGAAGCTTAGATGCTCACACAGAAAAGCTTTATCCTTCTCTTGAAGCCATTTGGTGACATAACAATTGTGTTATCAGTTCATTGACCAGTAGACAATGCATATGCAAATGTGTGCTCTTAAATTGTGCTAACAGAAATAACATTTTTCTAAAAAATGATTTGCAAAATCACTTATTCTGAGTACGGTTTGTCTGGGATAAATCACGTTGCTGTGGAGACTCAAGGATGCTTGACTGGCTCTGATCCACTGTTGGCTGCTAAGCCAAACCTGTGAACTCCATGACTGAATTACTCTAGCATTTTTGATTTCCAGAAGGACAGAGTTAAATGCTGCCTGCCTAAGAAATCCTCAGCTGAACAGAAAAGCATGGAAGCTCAAGCTGCAGCAAACAGTCATTCACCCCTTTTCTTTTGCATGACAGTCACCAGCAGAGTGGAACAGTGATAATGTCTTTTGGTAACACTGCTATGACTATTGCATCAGGAAGACGGATATTAAAGATGTACTTGAGAGTTTCTGATCTTCCGGTGAGTGTGTGTACACAACACAATAGATAGATACTCTCTTGGCTATCCGGGTCAGGAAGCAGAAGGCACAATGTCACCAGCATGGGCCAAACTGAAGTGTTACTCATAAAATCCACAAACATTTCTGCTTCCAACTGTGGTGTTATTGATAACACATTGCTGTTCAAAGGGTTTATTCAGGTGTTTAGAATTAAAGCCATGGGACATATTTTTAGCTGGTGCAAGCTCACCAGGTGCCCATCAGTAGACCCATACTATTACAAGTTTGTTGGTGGCATGGTTCTGTGATTGCCAGCCCTAAACTTCTGTCTGGACTGTTCTGGTCTTAAAATTATAGAAGCAATGATTTTGACATAGTAACTTAGATAGGAAAGCTAATTAATGCGCATGTGGCTTTCACTGATGACTTGGACGTGTCATGCTGAATGCACCTGTCCAGAGATGTTGAGAAGTTTTAGCCTTGATCTCTGTTTGGATGAGAAGAGAACCTTGGCAAAAGTCAAAGACACCCAGGTAAACATTTTCTTACAAAATTCAGAAACCCATTTTGGCATCCTTGGTGAGCTGACAGATAGGAAGTAAGTTCTTTATAGGCACCACTCAGATCTCACTGTTGGGTCTTCTGCTTTGTTTTTTTCAAAGGAAATAAAGATTTGTGTTTGAATAGTTTAGGGTAGAACTGTTCAATAGTCTACTTTTAAAACAATGACTAAAAGGAAAAGCAAAAGGTAAAAACGCAGGTAAGCAAGCAAGGAATTAGCTGTAGCAGGCTACTAGAATTAAGTCACAGCAGCGAGGTCCAGCAAGGAGCAGGCGTGCTTCTTTAATCTCAAGAGCAACCGTATGCCTAACTGTGTAGTCAACACAGTGTAGCATTGGATCTGCCAGTAGCAGACATGCCAAGTTTTGTCTTGCCTTGAAAGACGTATGCTATTTACCAAACAAGCGTGCATATTCACACTCACTTACGCATACTCTAAGCTGAAAATACTGGCCACTGCAGCCAGTGGAGGCAAGGAGTAACCATGCCACTGTACAGAATGTGGTCAATGAAAAACGTGGAGAGTGTTCTGAGCAGCGGGAAGGGTATACAGAGGGTATGAGGATGTCTGGTGTGGATAAATATTAGTGTCTGGGAAACACCTGAGAATGAGCTGGACAGAAGATTACTGGGTGAAATGATTGAAAACTTGCTGAAAGAAGTCTTAGGCAAGTGTGGAGAACCTGTTAAATGTTGAAGAAGCTGCTGGAAAATGGCACTCTCGTCTTTCAGCTCTTTTGCTTTTTCTGCTGGGTGGTAGTACCATCTATTCCTCCTTTCTTACTTTGGACTAAAAAGGTACAACTTCCTTGTTTCTTTTTGAACAGGTATTGTAAGAGTCCAGAATGGGACATTTTCTTCCTTTAAAGTTCTAGTTGTTTAAGTTGTATAACTTAAACTTAAAATGTCTGTCATGCAAAAAGCATTCTCTTTAAATGGCTATTAGTTTTAATTAAATGCTGAAATCCTGCCTGGGAATCAACAAATATTTTTGAGTTTTCAGGCTTTTCTTAGGGTGCTTAAGTAAGATCTCAGCATTGTAATTTTTGACAGGTCTTTTTGAAAATCCCAATGTGGATAGTGTTATCTCAGCCAAATTAATTCCTAGAGTAATTCAGTTTGATTCATTAAGGATTTAGCTTGTGAGATTTTTTTTTGGCATGTCCATTGCCTTAGAGACATAACTGTAGAATTAAGTGTGTGGAGACTTTTGATCACCTACAAATTAAATTTTATCATTACTAGTGGTACTCTCATTTTCCAAGTATTTGATGATTTGTATAATAGTGTCACTGTGCTTTAGAGAGATGGGAATTTCATATATGTGCCTTTTAAGATGTTGGGCCCTTTTCACTTTAATCTCTGGAGCAACAATTTTTGCAGCGCTGAACAAGGCAGACATCCTAACTTTACCTACTGATGTTTTTGAAATATTAGATGTTAAAACTTTTTTTTTTTTTAATGAGTTCTTATTTGCTTTTCTCTCTCTTCTTCATGGGACCAGGGGCAAGGAGACAAGGTGAAAAACGGCTCTGCTGAGGGATAGGTAGGCAAGCTCCCACCCTACTGAACTCAACGGGAGGGTTTTTACTGATGTGAATAGGGCTTGCTCTAATGCATGCAGCTCTCCTGTTACATTCAGCAGGTATCTCAGCAAGTCAGTACAAGCTTTGGGCAGAAATGCATAACAGGGGCAGGATGTATTCCTAAAATATTCCTTTCTTTTTTATTCTTTTAAAATTACATTGCCCATAGAAGGCACCAGACAGGACATACAGTCTGTTCTGTAAATTTCTGTGAATAACTGCTGAGATTCCTGCTAAAAACACTCACACAATAGAAAAGCAAGAACACCCTAATAAAAACCCTTTAATTTCCCTTCTTCCTCATTTTTGCCGAGTGCCTTTATTTTCTTTTGATAGAAGCAAACTGGAATTAAATATTGAAAAAAGTTCAAAGAATGGGAAACTTCTTTTCTCAGACTCATAGAAAAAGAGGTTTCAAATCCATGAGAGACCACTTTGACCATCTAGCTTGACCTTCTTGACGGTACAGGACATGGAATTTAGCCTTGTCAACCCTGTAAAAATACCAATAACCTATGCTGGACTAAGGTATAGCTTCCAGAAAGACAGCTTGTCTTTATTCTGAGACATCAGAAGATGTAGAATCCACTACTTTGATTGACAACTTATTTAATTTTTTAGGTTATTCATATTGTTAGAAAGTTGTGCCTTGTTAATAATATCAGATCCACCCATTGCGTTGGAAATAGGTACTGTTTATGTACTTTGCCATGTGACTGTCTTCCCTCCGAGCCTGAAGCCTTAATTTGAAAATGTCTGTGCAATGGATTATCCATTCAGGTCAGGATTTATGCAGATCCTGTGGGGTGCCGGTTTCTGTTAATTAGCATGGGAGTCAGAAGCCAGAGAAAACCACAGGATCTGCCTGTCCAGCTGCTGGAATAGAGAGTCTCCTTTTCCTTACATTGATGCTGAGCTTCTCCACTCCTGGAGCTTCTGTCATTACCAAGTCACAAAAAGCTGATGCTTCCTCCCTCATAGGCTGAAATCTTGTGAAAATGGTTCTTTTGGCAGATTTGCAGCCCACTGAAACAGCTTTCTTGTGTAACTAACTGCCTGCTGCCTTGCAGTGCTAGGGGAGAAGAGGTAAAAATGAGGTTATGGTTGGGCCAGAAACAATGGAGTTTTGAATGACATCATCTACCTGATTCCTAGAACCAGTATTTAAGAGTCCCAATGGGGAAAATACATTTTGCAAAGCAAAGGGGAAAAAATATTTTATAGGCAATTGTGCCTGGCCTAAGATCCCAAAGGGAATAATTGACTTCTATAAATCAGAGAAGAAATGTATTTTTCAGACTATAGTTTAGAAGCAAAAGGGGGAAGAGGAAATCACTTTTTCCATAGCTGAAAACCAATACGTTTTTCAGGTGGTCCTTTGGAGTATACGGGAAAACAATTATTTTCATAAAAAAACAGGAAGCAAAACAGATATGTTAGGAAAGTGCTGGTAAAAATGGAGTGGGAAAAGATTTCATCTTGAACTGATCTATGAGGACTCACCCAACCACCACAGAGATGATGGGGGTGCTAGGCAGCAGTAGGTCAGGGCAAATCAAAGAGACATCTTATCTGTCATGGTCTGGCACAACTCAGCATAGCACAGGAACTGCTCTGTACCTACTCTGCTTGAGATGATAGCTTCAGAAACAAAATGGAGAGAAAGGTTGTTCAGCCACATTCACTGTGCTTTTCTGTGTAGTGAGAACACAACAGAGTAAATTATAATCCATTAGGTGCATGGTGTTGAGGAGGATGCCATCCTCCCAAAGGGAAGATGGAAGGTGATTATGATCTGTTTCCCAAAAACCTTAGAGGTTCCTCGGCATCTCAGGTGCACCCCCTGAGCTCTGTGTTGCCATATCAGTATAACTTTCAGCCTGTTTTCTGGTGTGTGTGCAAACTCCTTCCCTGTTAAAACCTGAACTAGTCAACTATGTTTTTTGGTGGAAGGTGGGTGACTGGCTGCTGCTCACTGTTGCTGCCCTCAAAATGGCAAGAGGTGTGGTTAGCATCTCCTGGTGGTCACTCTTCCTTCATACAATCATTAGGGTGCTCTTCAGCCAGGTCCTTTGGTGATGTTTCCTCACAGGTTCAAGTTCAAATGTACTCACAGTGATTTGTCTGTCTACTGGTAGGAGTCAGCTCTTGCTTCCATCCACAGCTAGATGAAACTCTACATCTTTCTTGTTCTGGTGCTGCCACTAGCTGCTTTGTTGTTGCTATTGGCAGGTGACATGGAAACTGCAGTTACAGTCTGGGAAGATATTCCTTGCTGGTGTTGGTGGTAAAGCAATAACTAGCAATGGAAGCAATTGCTGCCATGTTATGATTTACACTCTGTATTTGACTGTCTCTCCTGGTGCCGCCTTGGTCTATGAGCATAGGGGTGACCCCTTCATCATGGCTAGCCCTTGAGATAATGCTGAGATTTACTTAATCATCAGTTCCTTTCCTGCCACAGCAGCTGCTGCACTGCAGTCTTAATAAAACTGCTCCATAGTGATATATATATGTCTAAGGCATAATCAGGGCTCCTACTACGTGTATTGTCATTGCCAGAGGGATTTCTTCACTAGAATGCCCTCGTGATGGCTGGGATCATGCTCACCATTTGTGGCACCTGTCAGTGATAATTCAGCAGCTACTGCTGATGAGACAATAGTCAGGTCCAAGATAGTTAATAACAGGGCCACTGCAGCAGCAATGGAATGGGAATGGCAGAAGAGACAGGCCTACAAAACTATTTACAGAAAAAAAGAAATCAGACTATTCAGTGTCTGAGCAGAAATTGGATAGTGCCGTGCTTGGCGTTGGTCAAGCACCAATCAGATATTAACAGCTAAAGTAACCTACACTCTATCTGCATTAACACTAATCAAGCATTTACTATTGTTATAGCTCTTCATTAGACCCTTACCATGTTCTGCAAGGTTTTTCAAATTTGAATAGTACCTCAGTGGTTGTTAACGGTTACCATCTGATAACCATTAGTGGGTTATCAAACCATATTGTAGTTTAACTGGGAAGAAAAGGCGAGTGAGTTGTAGTGATGAAGCACAGAAGTGGATGGGAAAGTTGATGCGGGAACACAGAAGGTCGGGTGAATGCTTCATGAGTGGTACGCTGTAGGTAAAGTAGTACTTGGACCACACAGATACTAAGCACTGTCACAGATCCCTTCTTTACAGAGTCTGGGGTTTAAATTGAGTCTTCACTGCTGTCTTCACTTCAGAAGTCTTGAAATGCTGTCCACCGCTTTCTAGAGACCGTATATCCTATTGCAGGTGGGAACATGTTTTTGAGTCAGTCTTGTGCACACAACCTGGGAGATGGCTGGAACTCCTTGCATGGTCTGGATGGAGTTGCTCCTCTTGCTGAGGCTGCTGCTGGTTGTAAAAGGGAAGACCATCAACCTCCCCTTCAGACCGGGATTCTCACAATCATTCTTGAAAAAGTGCCCCAAATACAACAAAGTATCCTTTCTCCTCCCGTCCCGCAACTGTCTGTGCTCACTAGATTTAATGAGACTTAATATTTCTGCCACTACCCCTTGTAGAACAGAACAGAAGAAAGCAGCATAATGCTATCTAAGCATGATGCAAGCAGAACACATTTATTTATGTCTGTTCATTAATTAGACTCCTGTAAAGCAGCCAGTTTCTCCTCCAGTTTTTGAACAGGAGTAGCATGGTTTTTCATTCATCTAACAATGATTTTATGACTTGCAGAATGGCATACAGTAAAGTCTCAGATGATAAACGTGTCTGCCTGCCTTCTTTGGTGGCTTGAGTTTCTGGACACAAAGGAACAGAGAGAGCCCAGTGGAGAAATAAACTTGAATTGTTTGGGTCTTGGCTATAAACAAGGAGCTGGGAGCTCATTCTGTCTGGCTTTCTGTGCTTGCATCATTCTTTCTGGTGCCTATTGGATAGTGAAATCAAAGCAAAATTTCAGTAATCCAGAAAAAAGAGAATGTATAGAAAAAAGAAGACCAGCAGAAGAGCTGTTAACATTCCTTTACATATTTGAAGGCTGAAAATGGCCTTGATCTGACTTCTTATGTATTACAGACAGTTACTTTTCAGCCAAGTATTTCACCACTGATTCCAGGAGCTACCAGTGTAAAGCATCTTCCAAAGCATATTTTCCACAAAGGAAACAAGAGATGTAAATCTGGTACCCTTCATAGTCTGTTCCAATGGTTAATCACACTCATTGTGCTTTATTTCTCATTTGAATTCGTCTGGCTTTAACTCCCATCCACTGATTCCTGTTATGACTTTCTCTGCTAGATTGGTTTAATTTTACTTCCCACACTCTGTTCCTTTCAGATTTATGGGCCAAGTTCTTCTAAAAATAAAATAAAAGCAACAACAGTCTGCAGAGGGAGAGAGGTAAAAAGAAAGAAAGAAGGAAAGAAAGAAGGAAAGAAAGAAAGAAAGAAGGAAAGAAAGAAAGAAAAAGAGAGAAAAAGAAAGAAAAAGAAAGAAAGAAAGCAAGCAAGAAAGAAGAAAGAAAGAAAGAAAGAAAGAGAGAGAAAAAGAAAGAAAAAGAAAGAAAGCAAGCAAGCAAGAAAGAAAGGAAGGAAGGAAAAAAGAAAGAAAGAAAGGAAGGAAGAAAGAAAGAAAGAAAGGAAGAAAGAAAGAAAGAAAGAAAGGAAGGAAGGAAGGAAGAAAGAAAAAGGAAGAAAGAAAAAGGAAGGAAGGAAGGAAGGAAGGACGGACGGACGGACGGAAGAGTGAGTACACACTCTCTCTTTTCATGTTTGCCTGATGTACAATTTATTGAGACATCATGATAGTATTCAGTCAAACCTAAAGAGTCATAGGTCAAGATTAACAATGCCATGGAAAGACTGATAAGATCATGTCACATCTGTCACTTGCTATTTGTCCTTAGAGTGCCCATTTTAGGGTAGCTCAGGGTGGTTGGCTTCTAGCACTCATAAGGTGAAAGTATAAGAAAATAATTATAACTACAAAGATCCATGAGATCAGTTCATTATATCCTTGCATTCATAAATATTTTTCAAAGCCTCAGATTTTTTTCTAAGAGTCAACTATTTTTTAAAACCTGGCTTTATGCAGGGCAGATTAAGAAGAACTCATAAAGTTTTAAACATTAGTCTGAAGTCATGTTCACTGTCCTGTTTTCCCCTTAGCTAATAGGTTTCCTAACATGATTCACTTTCCTTGTGTAACCAGGACTCAGGATACCCCATGGAACAGAGCCGTTCTGCCAAATCTTGTCTCCAACTCTTTGTGAATGTAACCGTTCTCTTGTGATCTCTGATTTGAGGGTAGTGATGGAAGGGCACTCCTGGAAAAGCACCCTCCAGTATCCCTGTCTATAACAATTTTAGTTGCTCGGGTACTAGAAGAGACTGTGAGATAAGCTGTCTATTTTGCTACTGTCATGTACGTAAGCAACCATATGCACTTGAAACAAGAGTCCAATGACAATGGCTCTGTTATCTTTGAAAGCCTTTAATGACCTCCATATGTCTAGCAATCTGCAGCACAAATTGAAGGCACAAATTAAAATATGGCTTTTTTTCTCAAGGACTCATTGGCTTATTACTATGGGCCATGTTCTGAACGTTGTTAGGACACTGGGAGGTGCGTAGTGTCACTGTTTCCTGATCTGAATCCTGTAGCAAGCCAAAGTTTGCAGGGATAGGTAACACCTTTTATTAAATGAACTGTTGGAGAAAGTAGAGGAGGTGTCAGGAGCACAAACTCTTCTGCCAAAAACTTGACCATTTTTTCCCCTGCCTGTATTAGTTGGCTTAATAAGGCTTCTCTTTGCAAAACTTTCTAGTCCTATACCTTCACACCATAATGGGGTCTCCGCAAAAGAACTGAGAAGGTCACCTTAAGTCACTCCTATAATGCTGTAAACATCTAGTCTTGCATAAAAATAGACCTGCGGTGTCATTACTAGAGATAGGTTTAGACCACTGACTGTTTTCTCTGTGCATTTTTGCAAGACTTTGCGTTTGGAACTGAATTTCGTTTCCTGAGCTCATCTACAATCACAACAAGGTGAAATTCTATTTTGCATATCTTACAGCACTGTCATGAATAGCAGCAAGCTGTGTGTGATTGCTAGCTTAGAGTAGGTTATTTCTGCGCTGTACCAATCTACCTGGAATTTGATACAGCAGTTACTGGCAAAGTCTTCCCTGCTGGCAGCAAAGGTTCGTTGTTGCTCCAGCCACCTTCAATCACAGCATCCCAACTTCAGGCTTTGGGAATATTAAAGGGTTCTCACAAGAGAAGACTTTGATGAATTCAGTGATGCATTAAGGACAGGCTGATGCCTTGCTCAGAAAATGATCTGTAGCTCTGCAGCTGAGAAGTGATGAAAAGGAACAATCAAGCTCTCTTTGTTGTGTTATGTCCTTGCAACACTGCTGTATTTAAGGTTCCTCATCCTCATGGCTTAGCCAAAGGCACAAACAATGCAGAGTTAGCCAAGGATGTCCATCAGTCTGGAAGAATCCTTGGTTCCTTCAGGCACAAAAAAGGCCACAGATATTCAAGCAACTGGCTTCCTTGCAGTGGTAGTTGCAGCAGATTTTTTCTGATTTTTTTCACAGAGGAGAAACTGGTGAAATCTGGCTATTTTGCTTGGGCATTTAGCTTCAGCCAAAGGCTGTGACCTCTCCTGCTTCTTGTCGATAGGGTGAAATAACCCCAATTTGCTTTACAGTAGAAATTGCCTTGAGATTATCTAATGAAGGTATTATTATCATTATTATGAAGCGAATGGGAAAAGTGTTTGGATAATTGGCAGAAGAGAAAATGAGAACAGTGAACAGTTACCACTCTGAGGCCCCTTGGCAACAGATACCTTCTTAAGTGCATCTGAAACAGACAGCTTCCTTGATCAGTACAGACCTCTCTGCTGGAGAGGCAGCTTCCTCCAGAAGTGTAATTGTGAATTTAAATGTACAGGAACTGAGAAACTGAAATAACAAGATTCTTGATTTCCACCCCTCCCACTAACTAAATATGCATTTACTACTAATTAACTTAGAGGTATAGACCACATTCCCTGGCAGAAATTTGTCTCTTACTATTTGTTAGGCTAAATAGCAGAGAAACAACTTTTCACTTTTCCCATTTTCATTAGCATGTCCTTGTTTTGTTCTGGTTTTTTGTTGTTGCGTTTTTTTTTTTTTTAATTATTATTTATTTATTTATTTTTTAAACAGTTGATTTTACCGCTAGAAAAATATGTCCAGATTCCTCTAAGGAGACAATATCTTTCTCCCACTCCACTGAAACACAGGAGTATGCTTAAAGCAGGCTCAGACCCTGTCTCTGCACCTGCCCTTCCACTCTCAGGAGTGGTGGAAATGTACCAGGCAGGTGAGAACCTTTCAGTTCTGCTCTGCCCAGGGAGAGTAAAGTGTGGTGTGAGATCAGCTATCATCCTGGGATGTTGAGGCTGGGTCCCTGCTGCCACTCATGATGTGATGCTATTCTCCATCTAGGGGAGCTCCAGGTGCGATGCTGTGGATGCACATCCAGTGTTTTTTTTGCTTTCCTATTTTCTTTTTTTTTAAAAAAAATATTTTGACTTTTAAACATAGTGCTCAAGTGCCTTGTTTTTTTCTTTTGGCCACAGAATATTCCACCTGGCCTCTGGCTGTTGTGCCAGGAGGTCATAGAGCTCCCCTAGGTTCTACATGATGTCAGCCAGCCTGGTACAGGTCTCTCTAGCACCATCCCAAGGGGTCTAAGACGGAACCAGAGACAACCATTTAGACAAGTGAATTTCTTTCCCTCAGCATTGTTCTGGCATCATATGTTTATTCTCCCCAAACACTCCTGTTTGTTCTCTCACTGGCATAGTTTTCAGTGACTATAGTTATCTATTTAAAAAAAAATAAAATAAAAAGCAACCTGATCTCAGTATTTCTTCTTATAAGAAAATATATGTTTTTATTCTTGGTAGGGTTATTGTTTATAAATGGGGGATGGGGAGAGACCTAGCGTGCAAACCAAGTATACATTCCTTTCCTCCTCCTCCTTTTGCGTTCTTGTGATTTTTGGTATTCAGAGAGCCTTTGTTGTCCAAAGTTACATGTTATTATGCTCCTGGCTGAAGCATCGAAATGAAGGACAGTAAATTTTTTGACTGTTGTAATGAGATAGGAAGCATGATCGAATGTGTAGGGACTGAGGCGCTGCATGGTAGCTGCTGAAATGACTGCTAGGGAAGGCAATTTTCTACTTCATGTCCCTTTTCTCCATTCCTACTCATTTATATAGATTGTAAGTTCGTAGCATGTTCCTGTGAATCTGCACAATGGCTTATACAACATCGCTTCAGTCTCAGTTGGAGCCTGTAGAGCCCCTTGTCAGAACATCTAATAAATACTTACAAACAAATGATAATAAATTCTAATAGCAGTTAGTGCCGCATGAGGATATCACAGAGGCACTGATTGTTCTTTCATTACACTGAGAAACAGAAACATTCAGACAATCAACATAGTGAGTTCAAGGCCTGGCCATCAGCACTAATAATGTCACTTGTCACCAAACCTAAGCAGAAACCTGCCAGAGGAGGAAACGGCAAATAGCTACCACCCACCTTTAAAGTGACCCAACATGACACAGCCCAGATCATTTTTCCATGTGAAAAATTCAGGATTTTTTTTTCCCTGAGAATAAACCACTGTTAAAATAAACCACAAATGCCACAACCCTCATGGCTCTCATTTGCCTCCTGCAGTCTGATCACACGAATAAAGTATGAGAGCATGAAGCAGCTCTCCAGTCAAGCTGAAAGAGGAGGAGCTGACAAGCCAGGGAAACATTCTCCTGTAACCTTGAACTTGTATTCACTTCCCTCTGAAAACAAGATGTCTCAAGGCAGACAGGGGTGGAGGTGAAGTACTTCACAACATCAATACCATGTTATAAATACCTCAGAACTGTGGTAGCCTGAAGGTTTTGTGGGCTCCATGGAATTTAAAATCAACGTACCACAGAGCATTTCCTTTTTACACGGAAAAAAAAAAAATCCAAGTTCAGCTTGTTGCAATTATAAATCATTGGAAAAAGAGGGCTAAACAAAAGAATAACTCTTGTTCAGTGATTCAGTGCTTCAGCTGATGGAGAACTGAGCCAATAATCTGGGTGATACTCTAGAGAACTAGGGTAGGGCTGAGGAGCTATACTCAATTCCTGGCACATCCACAAACTGTATAATACTAGACAAGTCAGTAAGTCTGATTTGTTCCTCAGTATATCCTTTCTGAAATGGACACACTCCTTCCTTACTTTACAGTATAGCTGTGGGAATAAAAATCTTTAAAGTCTGTTAAAAATGATTTGCACAGGCAGGAGGACTTCTCACTGTTCGTGACACTCAGGCATCCTATCAGTTATCAGATGGAGGAAAAGGAGATATGATCCCAAAACTTGGTCTCTCCATCTTTTATATGCTCTATAGTGTTCAGTACATAATAAAGTGCCTGGAAAACCTGGAAATTTTGTGAAAAGCCTATGTGCGAAGGTGAATAAACTTCCTGTGAGAGGTTGAGTCTCTTGGTATTTTCTTCTTCAGCTTTTCTTGGAATGATCCTGAGAGAAAAAGGGTTAAAAATAATACAAATAAATACATAAATCCTCAACTTCTCTGTTAGGAAAAGGAATGGAGAGAGAGACAGACAGATTTTATCAGAGCTCAGAAAACATAGACATAGGTGAGAGCCATATAAAGGCAGGGAGATAGCAAACAATATGACAGACGTTCCTATCTCTGGTGGTGTGAGGGGCAGATGGGCTCCAGCAGCCCTGCTGCTTGGTTTCATTGCTGCTGGTGTACACAGGGTAATGAAAAGACAAAGCCATGCCCCCAGCAGGGTTAGTAATTGAAGTCCAAGGGAAGAATGAAGAGGGATGGGGTGTTATGGAGAGCATCAGGAAAAAATAGTGAAGTTAAGTAAAAATTTTTCTATGCCCCATCCTGCAGTGAAGTGTATTATCATTTTTGTCCCAAGGAAGAGCAATGAGGATTAGAAGGCTTGTTGGAGAAGACTGAAAAAAGACAGAATAAAGGTTTTGGAGAAAAGTTGAGTGTGGGAATGACATGCTAAATCCTATACACAGCAATGGAAAACAGAGAAAAGAGATGGTAAAAATAAAAAGGTTATTAATCATGTGACTTAGTCAAATCTCTGTTGGAAGAACAAGACACAAACATTGAAGGTGACAGGATCTTATTTTAAGATAGGGGGAACAGTACTCTGCAGGTACTTTTTTTTTCCAAAACTACTTTTAGACAGCAAAATTAGATGAACTGAATCTTACCTATGGGAAAGACAGCAAGGTACCGTACTCCAATATCCTAAGCCCCAAATCCACATCCAGACATTAAGCTATATTGTCCTTTTACATGTTCATAAATTCCTCCTGTTTTTAATATGACCTCAAATGATGTTTCTAAACATGCTATCTGATGGTGTAACAGAAGTGCTTTCTAAACAGAGGTCATGACAGGCATATTCACAATGGAAATGTAGCAACAAGCTGGTTCTGTTGCCTGCCAAGGCTTTACGGAGTCCAGGAATGGGCATCCAGAGTAATTTCAATGGCTGGTCATCCTATTGGTATCTTCAAAGTAACTAGAACTGATCTGAAAGTGAAACTTGGATTTTAGGAAATTCATGTATGCTTTTATTCACAGGGGAAAGAGAAGAGGGTAAGAATAAAAGCCAATGCAGTACTTTTTGTCTATATTTAGCTCCTATAATAAAGACCCCTGAAAAATACGGTTTAGTGTCTGTCTGCTGTTCTTATGACAGTGCTGCACAGAAGGCATGTGATGGGAAAATTGAGACAGGTGTCTAACACAGACCTGCTGCAGATGAAGAGTGGTTAATAAGCAGGGTGCTAACAAGCGTCATTCAGATCCATGTAATCAGTCCAGACACTTTATCGAATCCAGGATGAAGTTAAAGGCTTCACTTTTCTAGGCATCAAATAAAAAAAAAGACACATGAATGAGAATATATGCACAAAATCAAAATACGTGCACCCCCCTGTTGACATGAAAAGGACTAATTAATTATCTAAGTTGTCACATCCCAAGCTATTCTGCATTCTGTCTCGCATGCACATTCTCACTCTATCACACGTTTTTTATTTTTAAGGATATAAAGCAAAATTTAAATTAATCACCTATAAAGCTGTCTGATACTAGTGATCACAACATTTTAAACACAATGAGAAAAAGGAAGAGAGAAAGATAGATTCAGAAAAAAAAAACCCAACATATAGAAGGAAAGGACGGAGGATACAGAAAGTATCACAGAAGCACACAGTAACGGGAAATAAACAGGAGGCACACGCGTGCGCGCACGCGCACACACACTCTCACACAAAATCTCTTCCTGGTTTAATAACGGTTTATCGTTGCACATAATATTCAATTTATTTCTGGTAAACAGTTACTCACTACCAACTCTCCTTCTTTAAACTTCTAAACTCTTGTTTCTGAAGTAAACAGAGTGTCAGGCAGCTGCCTTGTCTGGTTATTCACGTTTAACCATAGGCTGAAAATCAAGCACTTCTAAAAAAAGAAATTTAAATTCCATTTATTTTAGCTCCAGAATTTTACTCTGATTTAGCTGTGTTTTCCTTGTCTCATCGAGTTTCTTCATTTATGTCCTTAGCCTGTCCTTATTTCCCATTGTTCTCTTGCTCAATGTGTTTGCTAAACTTTGTTGAACTCATGAACAGCATCAGCACTGACATACAGTAGAGTGCAACAGCTTATGTTTCCCACTGACTAATGTGCAAGGATTCACTACTCTAAGATCAAATGAAACCAAGATAGAAACCAACCCAGGATTTGCTTTGCAAAATCCCACACTTGCTTCTTTGGCCTTTAGTTTACACTCACTTTGGAACAAAGAGTATTTCTATTTCTATCACTAGAAAATAACATTTGGATAATATAGATAATAAAAATAATATTTTGGTAGAGTTTTTAAAAGGAGAAACAGAAATTGCAGTGCAGAATCCCAGAAGATGTAACTGAAATTTTCAAACTGCAATTAAAAAAATAAATAAATACAACTCCCTTGATTTTAGAGTAAACCAGCTGCTTTTTTAAAGAAAAAAAGAACCCCATTGAAAACTGAGATATAGTCATGCTAAAAAAAAGAACGAAACCCAAAATATTTTCACATTAACCAAAAATCTCCCCAAACCTGAACCCAAACCCTACTTTCGATTATTAAGTCAGCTCTGAAGATTCCTACATTCTAAAAAGACAACTGTGACCATTTAGTCTGAAAATCTGCAAAACACTGAGCCATTAATTTAGTTTCATAATTCCTGCATCAAGCCCAATAACCTGAAGATGAACTAAATTATGATGTTTCACAAGGAAATACTGATTTTTTTTTAAGCTTTCCAGGGACAGGTGGTCTACATATGATTTGACAGTTATTTACCAGAATCATTAAAAGTGAGCACTTTTATTTCCACTTTGAATTTCCTGTTCTCCATCTTCCAGCCCCTGGTTCTTGTTATGTCTCTGAGGTTAAACCTCTCAGCTAGATTTGGAAGTTGTCTTCTGCTCTGAACCTTCTACCTGTTTTATACATGGCTATGTCTGAAAATATCCTCTCTATCACCAAAATCTGATAAAATATGACATAGCTTGAAGGTAAAAACAGATGTCTTGGTGACAATTTGTTATAGTGTTCCCTGTTAGACAATAATACAATTTTCAAAATAAAAAAAAAAGAGAAAACAAAGCTAGAAAGTTAGCCAAGTGTAAAAGAAATTGGAAAGACACTTCAAAGCATAACCAAAAAAAGAAAAAAACCCTCAAACACATGCACACACACTCACTCCAAGGTCCCTGTTTGTGACCCTGGCTGTCCCTCACTGACTGGGTGCCATCTCCCTGTGGCATCCTAGGGGATGCTCAGCCCAGACTGGACAGGGTGGTGCTGCCAAGGGGCAACTTCTGGCAGCACCAAACCAGATTCAAACTGCTGCCTCTCTTGCTCCAAGATCACTCCCTACTGTTAAAAAAATTTATGCTATGCTAATGTGCCTTTTCAGGTTGACTCCTCCGTTTCAAAAGTAACTTTGAAATTGCCCACTGACTGTTTAGTCCCGCTGATATTCATTTAGTTACTATGATGGGTTTGGGCAAACACCCTCCAGAGGCTGTTTTGTGTTTTATCTGCACACGCTGTGTGCTTTCACATTTTTATCTTAACAGGGGTTGTTGTTCAGTCCATTTGCCAAAGACGTTTGGTTGCAGAGGGTGAGTAGACACCTGCATGCGGCCAAGTGTCATCTGCAGCCTGGCTAAGCACAGGTGGTCTATGGGCCTTTAGCCATGTTAAAATACAGTTACAGTAGATATCTCTATAGAAAATACTGATATATAGTCAAAGGGTATTAGTGGAGTATAGTTAGGACAGGATGTGGATTCCCTAATGTCAGATACCAAAAAGTTAGTTGTTTGGGTCTAGGCAAGACACATCTTATAGTTAATGCAGAGGAATCAGCATTACTGGAGGCTGATTGATCTCATTTCTCTTAGAAAGTCATTTTAGGATGGGAAATATTTATTTCTGTTGACACTGAAAGAAACCTCTAATGACTTGCTTTGATTTTGATCAAAAACTGTTAAATGTCTGAATTACAGAAGGGTACTACAAGCTTGTGAGCAGAAGTATTGAGAACTGTCTCCTGTTTCCTTCTTTTTTCATCACCTATTTTGTTAGCATTCCTTTTTTAGGCATTGTCATGTTTTCTAGATCTTTTGAAAGAAATACACTCAAAAGCAGGCAAATGAGAGGGATTAGTAAGTTCAATCATGAAGTAGGAATGTCCTTGGATAGAAAATTTATCAAGGGAAAAAGGAAAGATACAGCATAGTAGTTAAGTTTTAATCCTAGGGTTGCCAAATTGAAAAAGGGAGCCAAGTTCTTTCTGGGAATAGCAGGTACTGTCTCAGATGTTTCACCATGGGTCAGAACTAAGAGTAGGGGTCATTGTACTTCCCCATCACCAGCTGTAGATTTGCAGGGTATGCTGACTTTTGCTCATTTTTCAACTAAATTTTCCAATCTCTAATGAAAAGATCTTTAAGTATCTGTAATACCTAAGCATCCACGTTGCTTGCCATCAGGTATTTTGCATATAATCAATGTTTAGAATTAGTTTGAAACATGTTTTGTACATAACATACAGTTTGCTTTGGAACAGCCAACAGGAAAAATAGCTTCTTGAACACACACACGCACAGACACACATACACAGAAAAACAGAGACTTGTTATAAGGCAGAGGGCCCATAGTTTTGATACAATCATCAGCCTGGCTTTGTGCTTACATCAGAGCAAGAGAACAAAAGATAGGGGGATCATAACAGTACACTAATCTGATCTTATTCTGGCTCTTTATCTGAAAAAAGAGAGACAGTTTCATAACATCTGAGAGGCACGTTTTTTCATATCTATCTAAGCACTCTTTATCCCAAGCCATGTGGTTCAATTCTGGCCTGAGATGAGAAGTCAGCCAAACAGGGGACAGTAGCATATAAGGGATTCACACTCAGGAGAACAGCCTGCTTCAACTCTAATTACAAGACACACACAAAGAGTTTCTGATGGCTTGGGTATAACACAGCCATCAAATGCTGCCTGTATTTTTTTTTTCTTTTTTTTTCCCCCCTGCCCCTGGATTATGAAAATGTTCTTTACAACTCGTCTGAAATGAAATCCTTGCTTTCTTGTTTATTCAGAGTAAAAAGCTTCAACCCAGATCATAACAAAACACAACACCCTGCTTTCACTGGTTGTGTGAGACATTTAGAGACTTGGAAAAATGTCAGATCCTACTTTATAGCAAAGCACTGCAAACCAGCAGCCCAGAACAGAGCCCACTCCGAACAGGTAGAGAAATTTACAGACTTTTCTCTTGGGGGACTGCTGGAAAGGATCTTATCTCTCCATCTGCCTCCTCCAGAAGGGTGAAGAGGAGATGGGCTATCTAAACAGAGGTCCCTCCCCTGGAGTGACTGAAGGGTACAGACATCTAACCTGAAGACAGTCTCCTGTTTCTTGCCTGCTTGGAGCTGTCCCACCCCTCAAGAAGTCCAGAGGCTTCCCTTGAATGATTGGTTATTTATTGTCTTGGACACCACATCTCTGGAGGACACCTACCCTTCCCTCAAATCAATACATTCAAAACCCAGCCCACCCATACTGTGTACAATGGACTGTAATTCTAGTTTAGCTTGACTTAGTTTACGGGCTATCATAGCTGTTTTACAACAGGTGAACATCTAAGACTGAAGAACATCTAAGAACTGAATTCTGAGGGTCAGATTCTCCCTCAGACAGAATTATTTTCACTGTAGACTAAGACTCTTGAATCAACCTTTTCTACTGTTTTTTTTAGCAGTATGTACCACATGGAGTGATGGTGGCATCCTCAGTAACAGACTTGGGTAGGGAGTAAGGTTCATTTTTCTCCCTCCTATCTACTAGGCAGGCTGTATAGGGGCAAAAAGCATGTATTTTGCTGAGCAATCTCTACTTCAGAAAGACATGAGCTTTTGTGCAAAAAGAGGGGACTGAAAGAGCCAAAAGCCCCACAATTGCATCTTACATATGCTTCACGTATGGTTTTATAAGACTATTAGCAGCCTTGAGAAAAACAGATTATAAACACTTGGTTTAATTCTTATAATAGAGGCCGAGAATTTTTTGCAACCTTCAGAAAAGCATCATTCTCTTCAGAAAGGATGAATTTGTTTCTTCTTACACTGCCTAATGAGATGAACGAACATCACACAACAATAATTTCTTCTAATTATAGGAAGTCTAGAATAAATTAAAGCAGAGAAATACCTATTTCTCTTTTCTGTACAGCAGCATTTTCAGTGTTCATCAACATTGCCCCTAAGGCAGAAACAGAGTCATACATGATCAATTCATCTTACAAGTCTTCCAAAATATTTCCCTGTCTCCATTTAGCACTTTCAAGGTTTGTTCTAATCTGCCATTTCAGACAAGATTTAGAGCTTCCACACTTTGATTCTTTGTATGAACGAGGATTAAAGTTTTCATTGCTTGTTTGTAATGAGGCAAGTTGTAGCTCTAATTATGTAACCAATTTGCTGCAGTTAACTCTTGAAAAGAACAGCCATGGTCCAGTCAGAGGTTCATTTTGTGTTGATGAGGTCTGTAGTCAATGCAGACAGTGTAAGTTGAAAGTCAATGGGATCTGGGTGCCTAAAACTGACATGGCTTTGAAAAATCCAATGATAATCATTGAATGACTGGAGAAATAGACACAGATAACAGTGACTGCTTAAGGCTAATGTAAGGAAATCCAAATCTCTCTGTGTGTTTTTCTTTGCATTAATGCTGTTCTGAGATCAGAAGGATTTCATTAAAAGACCTAAGCTAGTTAAGATCTAGCCTCTGAGTAATGCATCAATCAATTTTAAGGGACAAGAGACCTTTCTGATCACCTGCATTACACAGGCAGCAGAAATAAACACTTCACTTTTTATTAAAACCAATAACTTAATATCAAATTCCTAACTTCCAAGAAGATATCTTGTCTTCTTCAAAGGACTCCTAAATATGGAAAGTTCATTGGTAAATTGCCACAGTTTTTAATTCTCCTATTATTAAAAACAAGGAACTTACTTACTTTTCATTGATTGTTGCTTGCTTCAGCCTCCAGACTTGGGATTTTCTTCTGTCTTTAACGATACAGCATTAAAAGGACATGTACATTTCTGGTATCTTCTTGTGTCAGTATTCTTACATAGAGATCCAATTGCTTGTCTACATTCTCTTTCACTAAATACATTTAGACTGGATTTTTTTCAGGCTTTCATCAGAAGAGTATTTTTCAGGTCCTGGGAGAGAATTTTGGACAGATGAGAGCAGTTGGCAGGTCTCGGTATTTCTTTGGATCAATATTTTGTCCAGTTTGTTATCTCCATATACTAGTCATTACCTTTTAGGAAATCACTATCCTTTCAAGGTGTGGCCCCACAGTTCACATGTGCAGTCCTCACTTTTCAGTCACAGATGGATTATGCTTTGCTGTAATACAGTACAGGTTGTTTGACCACAGCAGACCTATAACATTATTGACTCAGTACTGAATGCTGAATATTATTATTAGTCAATCCTCAGCTCTTTATATTATCAACAAAGCTTTTTGCAATATTTTCTTCCAGTTCATTGACATAATCTCTGTGAACAATGTGTTAAAAGCACTGTAAATAATTTGTGATATCTCACTTAGTGTGCCAGGCATATATGTGTGTGTTTCTGTATCTGTGAGTACTTTCTAACTATACATTATTTTGCTGTTGCTGTTTGAGTTTAGATGTGCAGAATCAAGTGCTTTATTAAAGTACTGTGCAATGTGTAATGGGCTTGTTGTCTTGTGGAAAAAAGACAATGGCAAAGTTAGGTTTGCTACCAGTTAAGAGATTTTCTTCTTCAGTTCAAGTGGTGGAATGGTGGTAAATTTTCCAATGCTGCAAGTGAAAGTCTTTTGGAGCATCCTTGGGACATCCTTGAGAGTACAGGAAGAATAAAAGATTTCAGAGACCGCTGTGATTGCTTACATTGCTTCTGCTTGTTGGCAGCTTAACACTGCAAACATGAAAGCCACTCTTGCATCTTTACAGAGTTCCAGTGTGCTTCAGAAATTCTTTCCTGAGACAGCCAAAGTAAATACATAAATATATTCTAGCCCAAAATAAACCCCATACTTACACATTGGAGTTATTTCTTCTCTTCTCATTGGGGCTTCATAGACAATTCTTTTACTGACAGAAAGAGTTTGGCCCTTAGAATTAGGAGAGTTGTGACTCACTTTTTAAGATCCAGAGGCTCTTCACTCTTGCCTTAGACATGCTGTGGGGCACAACAACAGGTATGGAGAAAAATTTATTCCCTCAAAAAAAAAGAGAAGAAAAAGGAAGTATGAGAGATTTGGAGTACAGTTTATCATGGAAGAGTTTGGCAACTTTGCCCATGAGATTGTAACCTGAATGTGAATTTTCTGGCAGTAAGCGCAGAGAAAAAAAGGATAAAATATTTCCATGTTAGGGTAAAAAAGTGCTTATTAATACTGTGGTGGGTAGACCTTGGCTGCATGCCAGGTGCCCACCAAAGCTGCTCTATCAATCCCCCTCCTCAGCTGGACAGAGGAGAAAAAAATATAACGAAAGGCTTGTGGGTCGAGATAAGGACAGGGAGAGATCACTCACCAATTACTGTCACAGGCAAAACAGACTTGACTCCAGCGTGGGCTTCCCACGGGGTCACAGCCTCCTTTGGGCATCCACCTGCTCCAGCGTGGGGTCCTGCTCCATTGTTAACCTCCAAGGGCTGCAGGGGGACAGCCTGCTTCACCATGGTCCTCACCAGGGGCTGCAGGGGAATCTCTGCTCCGGCATCTGGAGCACCTCCTCCCCCTCCTTCTTCACTGAACTTGGTGTCTGCAGAGTTGTGCCTCTCACATATTCTCACTCCTCTCTCTGGCTGCAATTTCCAGTTCCCCCCCCCCCCCCCCCTTCTTAAATATGTTATCCAAAAGGTTCTACCACCATCGCTGATGGGCTCTATCAGACCTAGGGGAAGCTTCTAGCAGGTTCTCACAGAAGCCACTCATGTAACGCCCTCCCCCCCCAAAACCTTGCCACACAAACCCAATACAAATACACAGAAAGCTGCACTCATTTAAGCCCACTTGATAGGGGATCAAAACAACCAAGTCAAAAAAATAGGATCCGAAAGTACCCTTTGAATAAAATGTAGGCACCTACATTTATGAAAGTGAGTCATGCAATCCCTCGCTGCAGCTCTTGGGGTGGCCCCGCTGGGAGTTTCTTCCTCAGATTTCTCAGATTCAGAAAAAAGGCATCCTCATGCTAAATTTTCTTATGCTTATTGGACTACCCTGAATTCAGCTGAGATTGTGGAGGTGGTGTTACAAGGTGCCTTGTTATAATAGACTAATTGTTCATGTAGTCTTCAGGGAAGTGGGAATCTTTAGATTCAAATATTTGGTCCTAGATTACTTCTAACATTTACTGAGGAAATATTTAAATATTCTTGAGATTATAAAAGCAGGCTTTTTGTCAGCTTTCCCTTATAATCCTTTGATTTTTGTTTCTTGCCCGCAAAGTGTCCCTTCTACTAGACAGGCAGCATGGCTTTCCCTCAGTATTTGCCACAATGACACCAACTCTCCTGGACTTTGGAAATGGAGGGCTCAGAACATCTCCAACATCCAGGCCTCCCCCTTCCCGCACAGGTGTTTCTTACCCTTAAGCTCCAACGACCAAGCAAAAGGGGTTTCCTTGTGAATTTTGTCCCCAGCTCCCCTTGAGAGAACAGTAGGCTCAAGCTATATTTCACAGAGGTGCCTTGTGGCAGCCTCCACGCTTATGTTCAAGTCAGAGAAAGAATTTCAGACATCCTTTTGCTTGACACTTCCTTGCGCTGCCAGCTCTGAGCTGCTGTTTGTTGTGGCTCTCAGTCTAGGAGCTCAACCCTCCATCATGCACAGAAAACAGATTTGCCTCAGCACAGCCAGCTCTGCTGCAAGACATGGAAGTTTAACTTTTAGGCCTAGGACAGCATATATGTCCACGTGCTGGATCAGGACCATGCCTCTTAAACGTGCAGAAAACAAACAGTGGTGAAGTAGGATGAATCTCCGGACATCGTTATTGCAAAAAGTAAGTCTGAAAGCAGGAACATGAGGCAATAGGCAAGCTGGCCCAAACTCTGCTTGCATTTGTGAGTGCAACTTCTCAGTATGGTCATGCCTGTTTATACCAGCAGTGTATTCATCCTGCTCTGTGCATTGAATGGGACCACATGGATTAGCATTTAGAATAGAGTGAAGACCTTTTCATCTCTCCCCTGATGACTTCCTTGATTTTGAAGCTGCTGTAAAGTCTATTGCTATGTCATGTTCCCAGATACTCTATTTTATTTACTGGTACTGAATGGTTGTCTATGTCAGATCAAGTTACAAAAACAAGTGGGATCTTTTCTGCCAGATTTTCAGGATACAGTCTCTGATGGATGTAAAGTGCTAAACCACAAAGAGCATATGAAATGGCGAATGTGAAATGTGTATTCTCACTATTTCTTTATAAGGAATGGTTTTCTCCCCATAGAAACCTTGCCATACAAAACAGTGAATAACAAGTAAGATCCACATTACAGTGTGCATAATAAAGCACTGATCACCTGCGGCAGTGGCAGGCTGCAATGGTGAGCAAGCAGTGAGGCAGGGAAATGCTTTCAGAGTTGTTAGCAGAAAACAAGAAATAATGATGATTATTTATTTGTCGTCAGTTCTCTCCTTTATGGTTGCTGGTCACTGGGAGAATATCCACTAGCTGGCTGTCGTGAGCCTGCTATGTTTCACCTGAAGCTTTTTGAGATACCATTACAGTCTGTGTTGTGTTGGCTGCTAATAGGCCTCCTGAGCAGAGTTTCTATCATACTATTTGTCCCACTGTTGAAATGAGTTACCTGCCATGGCATTACTACTAAAGACCAATAGGATATTGGCTGAGGATGCCTCATCACTGGAAATGTTCAAGGTCAGGTTGGATGGGGCTTTGAGTAACCTGATCTAGTGAGAGATGTCCTCGCCAATGGCAGGGGGAGTGGACTAGATGATATTTAAAAGGTCCCTTTCAACGTCAACGATTCTGTGATTCTATGACTCTTTGATATATCTGCAAGACAAAGTTAAGAGGGGACTCATGAGTGTGCTGTCTCCTATGATTAGTCCATATTGCTGATTATAGCCTGTCTGCAAAACTGGCTGTAGCAAAAGTTCAAATAATTCATGTTGTGTTCTGGCAGAATGGGCCTCAGTTTCTACTGGTTGGATGTGGTCTTACCAGGATGTCCTTATCCCACCCCTATTGCTAGTGTAGTACATGTGCAGTTTTGGCCTGGTCTATAGGGCCTGGATTTGCTCCTGTGTCTGTGGGTTGGATAGTACACCTCAAATATACCTTTCCACCACTGGAAGGCTCCACACTTTATGC
Source organism: Platalea leucorodia (assembly GCF_965183815.1). Taxonomy (NCBI): domain Eukaryota; kingdom Metazoa; phylum Chordata; class Aves; order Pelecaniformes; family Threskiornithidae; genus Platalea; species Platalea leucorodia. Next base: position 119,195,399 of record NC_138825.1, on the reverse strand, counting down.
TGCTTAAGGTTTTTGTAAAATTTTGTGATACCCATGATGGGTAAGTCTGATCTTGTTACCAGGCTTTGAACAGCACTGAGCTGAAAATGTAGATGTACCAAAAGAGCAACTAGACCTTATGTGCGCTTTTGGAAACTGGAAGCTCAACAAGGCTAAATATCCCTCCTGAAAATATACCTCATTTGTAATAGTATATCTGTGATGAATTTTCAAGAATTACAGTGGAGTTGGAAAGTGATGGCTGTTATCAGTCCACAAACACATCTAAAACCTAGAAATGTGGATACATTGCTTTCAACCACTGCCTTTTGGCAGCAGATCAGATTATATATGTGAGCCACCCAAATCACACACTTTCCCAGGTGGGCATTAGTAGAACCATCTGGCAATTAGAAGTCTCCAGGGCAGTCAATTCAACTTTGAGCTGGATTAACTTGGAAGTTTCAAATGATACCATTGCTTTTTGATAGTCACAGAGGTTTTTGGCCCTTATGAATCAGACTGTTATTTGATCGCAGATAGAAAGAATTATTCAATTATTTATCTTCAGCCTTGTTCAGCTTTCCATGAGGTCAGTCTAAATCATCTCTGTTAGAGCACATATATTGAACAAGTGTATATGCATGGCTCAAATCCAGCCAATTTTGGGGATGAATAAGTTGGCTGAGCAGGCAGAGAAGATCTGTAACAATCTTGAAACTTTATGTGGTGTGGCAGACTGTGGGTAATTTTGGACAGAGAGTACCCAGTGTTGTTAATTCACAGAAACAGTTCAGCTTTTGCTGTATTTCAGCAGTGACAAAAGCTCCCACAGCCTCACCGTAGGCCCTCTTGATAACAACTGACAAAATCTGTATCTTCCAAATACATTATATCATTAGATGAAGTGGACAAAAACAAAACAAGTATGTTTATGACTTAGCCTGAGGAGATAATTAACTTCTGAGTGCTGAGATCCTTGATTGCATTCCTAGCATGATCTTAATTGGAAGTCTGAACTTGTAAAAGGTTGTAGTGTTTGGAGGATATCTGAAATGGTCACTGAGAAATTGTTTGTTCATAAATTTGAAAGGTAATCCAGACAAATACCTTTTCCTTTGCCTTTGTTGTAATTGTTGTGGTTGATGATGATGATAAAAATAATCTATTACAGCAGCAGCAAAGGCACCAGACTATGCAAAGAGAACATGTATCAAAATGTATTAAGCCACTTCAGGGAATTTAAAAAGAAATAAGTTTTACAAAAAGGGCTGAATACATACCAGATGATATTATTTTGAAATATGTATTGCTGCTTCAGAGTGTGGTACAGTACTTTTCTCTGCTGAAACTATTGACCCCTTGTGTGTCCTCAGTAAGAATTTTCATGATCTAAGTATTTTGCATGGAACTATGTTATGTTGTGCATGCACTACAGTAGGTTGCTAGTGTAAGATGCAATTGCAATTCTGTTCTGCTGATTTATCCTGCTATTAGGTGTGGGAGGCCCTGGACAGAGATGAAGTTAGCTCAAAAAACTGAAATGCTGACTTTATGGTTGGGCAATTACGTTTTTGATATTTTAGAACCAGCTGTAAGTCTTTCGGTTGACCTGCTGGACTAGCTGAATCCTATTAGGTACTGGCATTGACAACAGGTCTACATGGCACAATATTTCCATGCAGGGACACTAAAGCTATGAGCTAGTAAAGATACCAGCAGTAAAGCTGCTGTGACATGGTGTTCCAGTCACAGACAGACTAATTAGCTCTGCTGAGACACAGACTGTAATGGCCTGGGATGACCCAGCACTGTTTCCCATACATGTGCTAAACTGTACATTGCGCTTTGTGGATCTATCCTCAGAAGACTGAAAGGTGTATTAAAGGGCAGATTGATGAGGAGAAATAACAAGCCATGTCTTCAAGATAACTGCAATAGCAACAAAAGCTCCAGGAAAAAAAAAAAAAAATCATTCAGAAAGTCTTTAGTTATGCTGCTTTTCTGAGGCCAGCAAAAGTCTCTGCCCTTTGCCTTTCCCAGTTATAGGCACCTGGCTAACAAGTGCAGGCGTCCCAGCTCTCTGTACGATCAGAGAGGGCCGCAAAGTGCATCCTTCATTCTGGCCAAGGACGGATCCATAGAGTATCGAGATCATGTTAATCTCACCTAAATTTAGTTATTCAAAAGTTGGAAATGGGTGAAAGCAGTCCTAGATACCCTCTAAAATCAGTGTTGAAAAATGGACTGCAGGTGATTTAACATGTCTAATATAAATGTATAAGATACAGAGTATAAATAAGTATCTAAAGCCATTGTTGAATATATGCACAGACCTCATGATCAGCTTGCTTAGACTAGAAAACTGACTTTGAGATGTCTGAAAGTTTTGGTGAGATTAATATAACATAACGTGACAAAGTTATTTGATAAGTCCTTGTGGTCCTAGAGGAAGAACGGCAGCAGAAATGCGGGCAAGTGTTGCATTACTTGTGCCCAGGTGCCTGGGTCATCAAGCCCAACACTTGACACAGCAGTCTGCCATAAGAATGTTTGCTCCCGTTACCTTGCAGAAATCGTACAGAAAGATAACATTGAGCTTTCAGATGAAACAGCTTAGCACCAGTGATAGACAATGAACTGGAAGGGTGGAAGCTATTGGAGCAGAAAATAAACTATGGAGCTCTCAACGGAACAAAGATGCTGTGAGTGTTAGCAAACCAATGTATTGTTTTGTGGAAGTCTTCAAAAAGAAAAAATTATGCATCTTTCTGAATGGAGCAAGTACTTATTGTCACAAGGATGTGGTACAAGGCAGGGTCCCTACACAGGTAAATGGGAAGGGACACACTAGTAAACTTAACTGAGTTGGATTAGTCTAAAAATAGTTAACAAACTGTAGTATCAATAAACAGAAAAAATAATCCATTGTTTACGATGTGGTCGGTTTAGCATGTCCAAATGATTGTTTAGCTGTTATCCAGAAAACAAAGAAATCAGGGTAAAGAGGCTAGGGCATATGCAGATTAGAATAGTAGGATAAAACAACTAACTTTCAGGCAAGAGCTGAAGAAATTATTTTATAGGATAAAAACCACACAAATAAAATTACATGAAAGGTGCAGAAACTACCCTCTGCCCTGCAAACATAGAAGATGTAGAGAATAGTAGATGTTGTAAAATGTTAAAGAACTGTGTATTCAGAGTTGTAATGGGAGTAGGGTGAGAATATCCTTTGAGAAGAGTCTCGAATGAATATACAAGTCTAACCTTCACTTGCTGCTGCTACTGCCGCCCAGGCTGATGGGGTGAGGGAAATGCTGTTGGCTGGATAACACCTCAGGGAAGGCAAAGAGGTGGAGAGACCAAAGCGGTGGAGCTTTGGGTGCTAAAATATTTCATTCAGGCACCACTTTCATCTTCTTAACCTAATCATTTGCCCTGCAGGTTATGTGTATGCATGTTATCTGTACAAGCTGTAATATATATATATTCCTATTTACTGCATGCTTGTCTTATTCTTTGGTAAATCTTTTAAAGTAATTTATGATAAGAAAAAGGTTTCAAATTTCAACAACCTCTGAGAACCAAGCCACTAAAGTGGTATTTCTTGATGAGAACTTTCATCATCCTCCCCAGAAACACATGAGAAAGGAAATGGTAGAAGAAAATTCACTTCTTCTCAAATCCTCTCAACAAAGGGACTGGGAGCAATGCAGACTGCCTTGGATTAGCCATGGTTGGGGTTTAGTTACTTGTAGATGTGTTTCTTTCTCCTAGAGCTTGTAGCTGTGAAAGGAACAGAAACTGCATCCAGTTTGTTTGAGATATTGTCCACAAATTGCAAGAGCAACGGTTTTAGTGCCTTCTTTCTTCCAGAGTTGGGTTTCATGGGTCAGTAGATGCTACACGGGTTGGTAGATGCTACTAGCCTATGCTTATTGACTTTAATATCCCTGTTAGTTTCTCATCAAGCTATTGTTACTCATAATTTTCAGAGAAAATGCTGAGTAGAAACTCTTCCATATGTCCAGAGTTTGGCCTTGGTTCCTAGTAGTTTAAAGCTGTGCAGTGCTCTTGAATTTTGAATTGCTCTAGCTGAGGCTTTGGTTCATGGTTTCTACAGTTATTTACCTTTGCTGTTTATTTCTGCAGATCATCTTTCTTTGTTAAATTCAAGGGCACAGCCTAGACTTGAAATTAAATAGCTTTGTTTTCAGTGATGATATTGGGGTTTATTAAATTCATGTTTTGCTGCAGTGGATAGTATTTATACAATTTTCTTGGAGGAAGTTAAAAATAGCTCTCTGCTCCTTAGGGTTTAAGGGGCTGCTTTTGCCTGTGCTGTTAGCTTGGCTTGTTGTATTTTTTAAACACAGTAAAGAAAAAATAAATAGAAAAGGGAAAGTTGGGCCTCTCTCTCTCTCCTGTACCTTTTTTGTAATTGAACATGAAATAAAAGCAAGTCAAATTGGCAGATAGCATTGTGTTCTGGGTGGTGCAAAGTGCCAGCAACTGTGTTTTGCCTGCGCACAATTTGTTCTTTAATAGTCCTTTTTATTTTTCACTCATAACAACAAAAGTGAACTATTAAAAAACAAATGTTGAGATGAATTGAACTAAACAAAAACACGCCGAAGGCGACAGGCAGGATTTAACACTCTGTAACTTTTATCTCTCTGGTGTCTCTCTTTGATGGCTGACATGGCAAAAGAATTCTCACAATGCTTCTGAATCCTGATCACTTTGCTAATAACAGCAAGAGTGCCACTGTGCGTCATTTCTACTCTTGAATCCCTCTAGACACGATTTCTTGCTTACCCAGTTGATATTCACATGGCACTGCCCAGCATCAAAGATTTAATAAAGGAAATGAGGAAACCCTGATGGAACCAGCAGATGATTTAGGTGCAGCGTTATTATTATCATTATTTTTATTATTATTATTACTACTACTACTACTACTACTACTTTTTTGTTCATCAGTGGTGCCATGGGAAACCAACCAAGAATCAGTATTCTGACCTAAGATGTGGCAGACAGATCCTCAGTAGTGTATAGTATCACTTAAATTAACGGAACTGGGGTGGTTTAAACCAGTTAAGATTCTATACTTATGACAAGTCCCAAACAGTGGGGTGTGGTGCAGACAAGTAAATGGAAAATTGAGTGTGTTTCTATAGCCGTTAATATAGTCTTTGCTCCACAGGCTCCCTAGCCACTATCAGTCCAATACATTGCAGGGTCTTACAGAGGAGTAATGAAGTCAGAACTCAAGAGGTTTCAGATGTGTTGGTAATATTCTCAAAGGTTTTGTCAGTTTTCTCTCTATGGGGAAAAGGTGTTTTGTGAAGGTACTGAGCTGAGGCTCAAAAGATTTGCACTTTGTTCCTAGTTCATCATGGACTTCCTCCTTGATCTTGGGGAATAATCTCTTTTCCTCATGTGAAAATAGGAATGCTAATAATAAGCCTTTGCCTGCCCTGTAGGTTTAGGTAGTATGAGCTCTTTGGGCCATGGCATCCCTGCATCTGTGTACAAACAGAAAGGGATATGCATTTAACTGCAATTTTCATTGACTGCTAAAACACAAACAATCATCAGGAAATGAAAATCACAGAATAACGGAACACCGTTAAAGGAGTTTTTTTAACCACTTATGTTATACCCACTCAGCCCAACAAAAGCAGAGAGTTTTGCTCCTGTGTCTGGACTTCTTTTGTAAAAATAGAAGTGAAATCATGGCCAAAGGTGAAAGGGATTTACAATATGAGGTAAGCTGATGTTTTCAGGCTTCTAAGAAATAAGTTGCTTTCTGGTTTTGTTAAGTGCTAATGATTAGAAGGGAAATAATGTGCAGCTTCAAAGGCCTGTATTAGACCCTTACAAATTTTTTACATAGAGAAAATCAGATTTTAATGTTTCGTATTGCCACTGTGGTTGTATATAGATATAGAATTATAGAATCGTTAAGGTTGGAAAAGACCCTTAAGATTATCGAGTCCAAAATACGTAGGTATGATCCACAGCTTTTACATACAATCTTCCCTTCCTCACTTATGCTTGACCCTTGCATGTCTTTTTACCACAGAGTAAGGTTGCAAGTTTTCCTGCCCCTATTTGCTAGAGCTCTGCCTCCGTTTCTAGGTAGGGAAAGCAAATCAAGGGCTATATCTTTACTGGCAACTTAAACAGAACCAAGCACAGACCTGAAAGCTTGTATATGGTCACCCACCCTGCTAAACTGTTAGCAAATTCTATGACATGGATTCAGCTGGTGTCCGGTAGCACTGCAGCAAACATTGCCTAAGCACAGTAAGGCATTAGCCCAAGCCAAGAATCATTCCCAGTATCTAATTTGGATGTAGTCTCTTCCTTTTTGGTCAGGGTTGGAAAGTTTAGCTGCATGAAGGTGGGCTGTGCCACGCCATGCCTCAGCGTTAGAGAACTGTCCCTAGTCTGTTTTGTTTACTGGTACAGAAACAGTAAGTTGTTCTTTACTGCCTGAGAGAAGAGACTCTGAAAGATCTGAGTAGGGGATTTGTCATCTGAGTATCTGTCAGCTGATAATGAAGCCAGGTTAACTATTTGTGTAATAGAACTGTAAAACATAGGTGTGGGAGGGACACAGGTCCACTTAATCAAAATCAAGTAGAGTTAAACTGGTCTAGACAGATGTTTTCTTAGGTGTTTACAGATGTTTTTAAATGTCTTCAATGAAGAAGATTGCACAGACTCCATGAGTAACCTATTCTAGAGCTGAATTAGCCTTTGAGATGGGTATTTTTTCTTGTAATTAGAAGTTGATAATCATTTTTGTTCCTCATGTGAAGAAGAAAGTTCTTGGAGGTAAAAAGGTCAACAGTCTGTTGCCAGTCATATGTGCAACCAGGAGCCCTTCATTATTATTCTTTCTTGCCCTGGTAAAATCTCAGAAGAATAAGGGAACTGGAAAGCGAGAAAGAGTTACAAGAAAGAATTGGAAGGATGGCAGCTTGTAATTTGTAGTAGGATCCATGTATTATATAAGATAAAAATAAAACTTGGACAAGGCTATATTTTGGGGTCCTAGTGGCATCATAAAATACTCTTGCTTTTTGCTTTTATGGCTTATTTTGATGCCAGCAGAGCCCTGAGGTATGTTTGTAGCCTTGAAATTCACAAACATCTTCTCTTTAAAGCATTTGGTTTTAAAAGGGGCACATTTGTAAGTGGTAAAAAAAAAATTCTCTCCATTGTGAAATATCAATTATTTGTAAGTGCTTGGATTAATTTATTGGATTTTATGGGTAAAAGAAATGGAAATTGTTTCTTACATTAAAAATTAATATTTTACATCCAGCTGTGTCTGGCTGGGCAATAAATCAGCTCCTTACAATTACTTATTTGTCAGCCAGCATGTTAGTTCAAAAAGCTAGGGAGCTTGCCTGTGGATCCTACTCTACTTGAAAGGCAGAGAGAGTTCAGGTCAAATCAATTTGAGCCACAGTAATTAAGAACAAGATTGAAGATCCTTCCCCACCTACGTAGTAAGCATCTGGAGTTGCTTTTTACAATGGATCCACTTCTCAGCAGCAGCAGAAAATATTGCAGGCAGAAAACACTACTTAGGAAGAGCTTTTTTAAATGCTTGAGAGTGTTATATATGAACCAAATACTCAAACTTACCTCTGAATAAATCTGAGTACTTCATATTTGCTAAGCAGGAAAACATTTTGTCTTTTCAGCTTGTCTATTTACAGTTGAATATCACATAACCTTCAGAGGATGTATTTACAGAGTCTCTCCCTATATGAGCAAATTAAACAATACCAGGGTAAGGTAGTGTCCCATGATCACCAAGAAGACTGAACTGTTAACATGGTACCTGGACTTTTTTTTTGCCAGCAGTCCACACTCTCCCTGACACCGTCTGAACATGCTTCAGGAGTTATCCCAGGGACCATCCTCAGTATGGACTTTGTGGACCCCTATTTTGGCAGGTAATAAAGTTCATCTGTGATGGGTGCATGCTACATCTTTAAAACCCAGGGTCAGAAAATTGACACAAGCTCTTTTTACTAGTGTAGATGTAGCCATAATATTTGAGTTGATGCCAGTATAATGAAAACCTAATAGAAAACTAGTATCTTTGTCACGAGTGAGGAATGAGGCACAAAGATGATACATTGAAACTGAAAAAAACCCTGAGTGTCTAATAGCTGCTGATGTAAACATAAAGTGCCCTCAAATATTTCTTCAGGGTGTTTTGATTTGGCAAGACAACATAAAATGTTGTTCAATTTTTGATAGAACATAAGTTTTTGAAGCTTTTGCTTGGCCATCAAGATGAAAAATTAACTGTAACCACATATGTAGTTGTACAGATTTCTTAGTGAAGAGTTCTGTCATGACAGGGGAACTAAATTAAGTCAATCATATACCCAAGAAATATAATTAGTTGCACACCTCTTGCACATTCAATATCATATTCAATTAGAGGTAAAATAAATAACTGTGGAAATAAGGTCACTTGAACTTCCACTATATAGAGGAAACTCAGACCTTTTGAAATCACAGGAGGTGAAAAGAAAACACACTTCCAGCTTCCTAGACATCCTCATACAATCATAGAATCATAGAATGCTTTGGGATGGAAGGGACCTTTAAAGGTCATCTAGTCCACCCCCCCTGCAATGAGCAGGGACATCTACAACCAGATCAGGTTGCTCAGAGCCCCATCCAGCCTGGCCTTGAATGTGTCCAAGGATGGGGCATCTACCACCTCTCTGGGCAACCCGTTCCAGTGTTTCACCACCCTCATTGTAAAAAAATTCTTCCTTATATCTGGTTGGAATCTACCCTCTCTTAGTTTAAAACTATTACCCTGTGTCCTATCGCTATTGCCCCTGCTAAAAACTCTGTCCCCACCTTTCTTATAAGCCCCCCTTAAGTACTGGAAGGCTGCAATAAGGTCTCCCCGCAGCCTTCTCTTCTCCAGGCTGAGCAACCCCAGCTCTCTCAGCTTGTCCTTACAGGAGATGTATTCCAGCCCTCTCATCATTTTTGTGGCCCTCCTCTGGACCCTCTCCAACAGGTCCATGTCCTTCCTGTGCTGAGGACTCCAGAGCTGGATGCAGTACTCCAGGTGGGGTCTCACCAGAGCAGAGTAGAGGGGCAGAATCACCTCCCTCAACCTGCTGGCCACACTTCTTTTGATGCAGCCCAGGATACGGTTGGCCTTCTGGGCTGCAAGAGCACATTGCTGGCTCATGTCCAGTTTTTCATCTACCAGTAACCCCAAGTCCTTCTTCTCAGGGCTGCTCCCAATCCCTTCATCCTCCAGCCTGTACTAATACCAGGGATTGCCCCAACCCAGGTGCAGGACCTTGCACTTGTCCTTGCACTTATCCTTATGAGGTTCACTCAGGCCCACTTCTCCAGCTTGTCTGGGTCCCTCTGGATGGCATCCCCTCCCTCAGGCGTGTCAACTGCACTACTCAGCTTGGTGTCATCCACAAACTTGCTGAGGGTGCACTCGATCCCACTGTGTATGTCACTGATGAAGATGTTGAACAGCACAGGATAATGCTCTTTACCATTTCCACTGCAGAGATGTCTCCCTTTCTCTCTATACTACGGCTGTTTACGATGCCAAAGTATATGTGGCATAATCTTCTGAGATGTGGCCAAGGGGGACTGTTTTCTGCTCACAGCATGTATGACAGTGATGGCTGCTGCCTCGCTCCTGCTGTTTGTGCTTGTTGAGATCCCACTGCATACACCCCTTACACCTGATGAAATTAGCTGTGATTCAGTCATTCGTCTTTGGTCTCACAAGCCAATCCATTGTGGAACGTTACTTTGTAAATTGATGAGGAGGTCTCAAAGAACTATGCCTCTTCATCATCTTCATAATCAGACCTTTAGGTCTGCGGCTGTACATTCAGAAACACACTTGCTATTGCTTTGTCATTTATACTGAAAGCAACAGGCTTGCAGAGGATGTTTTTTATTTATGAATCCTAATTCCTTGTGCTGGACACCTCAACACCATGCTGTGATTGCTTCCATGTTTATGGCAAATAAATCTAGACTCTGCCACTTGTTTGTTCTTGTAGTCTCTTTTTATAACTCGGTATACAGTTTTTAATTAGATCAACCTCAGATCTTTCATTGCTTGGTAATACTATCATTTGAACAGTGTGGCTTTGCTGGACCTTGAGATAACTACTGCCAATTTGTTGTAACTACCTTGTTTTGTCCTATATATCCACAACTTCACAAATCATTCACTCAGTCTCTAAATAGTTCATATATAATCATTCAAATGCATTCAAGTTAGCTGTATTTTACAGGTGTGTGATGGAATGGTCTGGTTTCACCACACAGCTTTTTTCTCATTACACCAGGCTCGATAAATGACTGTCTGTGTGCACGTAAATACAAGACCAGTAACTGACAAGATGCCAGTAAATGACACTGAGAAACACATAGGGTTTTATACAACCAGCAAAAAACATTACATGCCAAATATTATTTCTGGTTTTAGTCAGAGAAATCCTACTGTGTGAGACAAGTGGCTGTATGAGACACATACAATAACTTCAATTGTAAGAGGCAAGTTCTTGATGCACAGGACACAGGACATGGGGGTCAGTTGACATGGGAGTTTCTGTAGCATTGTGGTACTGGTGGGAAACAAGCTTTCTAACGCACCACCTGCATTCAACATCATGCTACTATATCTTCCTCAGTCTCTAGCCCCACACACCCCATGCATTTCTCCAGCAGAATCCCAGTGCAGAAGAAAGGCAGTGATACTAATACATGAGTATCATGAGGATAAAACTGTATCCTGGGCTGCATCAAAAGAAGTGTGGCCAGCAGGTTGAGGGAGGTGATTCTGCCCCTCTGCTCTGCTCTGGTGAGACCCCACCTGGAGTGCTGCATCCAGCTCTGGAGTCCTCAGCACAGGAAGGACATGGACCTGTTGGAGAGGGTCCAGAGGAGGGCCACAAAAATGATGAGAGGGCTGGAATACATCTCCTGTAAGGACAAGCTGAGAGAGCTGGGGTTGCTCAGCCTGGAGAAGAGAAGGCTGCGGGGAGACCTTATTGCAGCCTTCCAGTACTTAAGGGGGGCTTATAAGAAAGGTGGGGACAGAGTTTTTAGCAGGGGCAATAGCGATAGGACACAGGGTAATAGTTTTAAACTAAGAGAGGGTAGATTCCAACCAGATATAAGGAAGAATTTTTTTACAATGAGGGTGGTGAAACACTGGAACGGGTTGCCCAGAGAGGTGGTAGATGCCCCATCCTTGGACACATTCAAGGCCAGGCTGGATGGGGCTCTGAGCAACCTGATCTGGTTGTAGATGTCCCTGCTCATTGCAGGGGGGGTGGACTAGATGACCTTTAAAGGTCCCTTCCATCCCAAAGCATTCTATGATTCTATGATTCTATGGTCTCACTGACTTCAGCAGAGATCTGGTGATTTTCAACAACATAGCTATAATGAAGTTCTAGTTCATTGTCAATATATAGCCAATTAAACAGATTCAAGAAGACATTAAGTTATGAGGGTTTTGTGTTTATTTGGTTTTTAGCTATAACTGACTGGAAACCATATATTTAAGCCCTAGAAGTTAGTTCATATTTTTGGAGTTGACTGAGATAAAACCACACAGACAGAAAAGTAGAAAAGGACTATTTTCTTCCTGATATAAATGTACAACTTTCATTGGCATTTTAGTGCAGCATTCTCTCCTGCATACATAATATGACCATGCACAATGTGACTTTCTATAAGATGTCATTCTTTCAAATTTTGTGATCTGCGGTATTACCTCAAACTTTCCATTTCCCTATTGCTACCTCCCAGCCATGCAGATAACTCAGATTTTCTTAGACCAGATAACAACTTTTCCTGCAGTCTTCCTATGGTAATACTATTTCCATCTTCAATGGGGACTGAATACAGTTTTTCAAGTTGAGTTGACCAGCACTAACTTTATCAGCACTTTTGTTTTGTATTCTTTGGTAATAAAAGCAAGTATAGCATTTAACTTTTTTTATGGCTGTGATGTTGGAGGCTGCCTTTTCTCCATTAGTCCCAAATACCATTTTTCTCATCGAACTGAACAACTGAGCCATTTCTCCCAATATCCTACAGACTTTTCCCTTGGCTCAAGAATAATTATTTCACAGTGAAGTACTTTTCTCCCTCACAGGTCCAATCATCCAAACCATCCAAATCTTGCTGAATCTGAACACTTTTTCTTCATTATTTTTTTCTGCCTCCAAGGGAGTAAGTGTGGCTCTAGGCCCTGGGATTTTTGTGCACCTTTTTACTGTATCACACACAACACTTTTTTTTGTCCCTAACATCCTCTTTTTTTTTTTTTTTTTTAATTTGCTGGTAACTTTTCTGTTCTTTAATGATTTTGACTGAAATGGTCCATGTTTCATCTCTGTATTAGATTTTTTTTTCAAATTAGAATGAAAATGGAGCAGTCAATTTTGAGAAATTCTTTCGTATATACTTTATTAAGACTTTTTTATTTTTTTCTTTGTGGGTTACAGAAGGCATTTCCAATTAATCAAGGGATAAGCTGTGGGAAATTAGAGGTCTGTTAGGATTTTTCTATATATACCTTTAGATTTGACTGTCTTACAAATGGTGGGAATACCAACACTGGAAAACAATATCGTTATAGTGGCTTCTTCTTGTTTTGACTGTTCTCTCAACACTGAACACACTTTCAGACTACACAGCTGACCTGAACAAGAGACATCCAAGACAAAACAGGTTGGTGCTTTCTGTGCCCTCTTTAAATCTCCTTTTGCCTAAGGCTGTGAGACAGGAAAAGTTTGAGCTTTTTTGACATGTGTTAAGAGCCTGACTTCCAGTTCAACTAATTCTTCCCTCAATCCTCTCTCACAAGTGGGTGATAACATGGTCTAATACTTAAGCTTTTTTTACTAAGGTGAGTGGGTTTAAAAGAAAGCTTAAAAATATGGTAAATTGAAATTCATGATTTTTGGAACCAGTAAAATTCCCCAAGAGGATACAAAAGTGTAAAGGAAAATAAAGTTGGAAGCTGGAGGCAAGAACAGCAGTTTTTGAGTATTTAGAGCATGAAAGAAGTTAGTTATATTTAAAGCCAGCTAGAGAAAACAGTTTCTAAAGGGAAGTTAGCAGTTGGAGCTAAAGGAGATATCTGTGGTAGCCAGGAAAAATGCCTGAAGGCCATAGTAGGATAGGGCAGCTGCCTAAGTAATTATAGCTCATCTCAATAGAAGCCCCGCATTAAGAATTAAAGGAAGAAAAGGTATTCAGAGTGGCAAGGGGACAGTGAGACCTGAAGGACAAAAGGGCTCTGTAATTCACTGACAAACTGAACATGTTTTGCTTTAATATTCCTACTTAGGGCAGGCAGGCTCAGATTCTTGTGTTAAGGTGACAGAGGGGACCTGAGTGAACTGGCCAGGCTGAGGTGCTCACAAGCTGTGAGGCAAAGTGTGCCAAGTGTGGATATTCCTCATCCCTGTTGCCTCCTTTAAATGCGGTTGATATTAGGTGCTGGATACTACCTGCATTCTTAGAAGCATCTTTGGCTCTAGATACTAGACAGGTATTTGAAAGTATTTTAAAGCAGTATATTCAATGATGGGGAATACCACCTGGGAGTCTAAGTGAGACTTCAAACTGCCTGAGCTAATTGGATTGTTATTATTTGAGATAATCTTATTGGGATGCTTGGAAATGAGTTTTACTCTTCATTAAAAGGACAAAGGGCTGCATCTTTAAAGGGCAACACTAATGTATGCACAGAGGGCAAAAAATAATGTTCTCTAAAGCTCTCTGTGGGCTCCTGCCAGTTGTGACTAATGTTGGTGCAGGTATTAGGAAAACACAGGAAAATGTGATGATGAAGAAAGAAGAATGGAGATTAAAAGAAAAGTGGTTTGAAAGCTCTACTCGTACTACTGTATGAAGAATAATATATGAGGCCTGTGTAATGAAAATGATAATGTGTTCTGTCATTTTATTTCAGATAATTAGACTGTGATCCTGGAAGCTGTTTCTTGTGGCTAAGGCTCTGTATCTGGTTAGAGTCCTTCTGCATTTCCTACTGTTTCAGTCCAGAATCCTTTCCTGCTGCCTAGTTTGAGATGCAATGGGTCCAGGCCTAAGGAGACACTGATGCTGTGATGTTTTCATGGGACACAGTGACAGGGTCCAGGTAAGGTCCCCTGACTGTCCCTAGCATGCTGCTGGGTGGACTGTTCATGCTCAGGTTCAGATCTGGAGGGAGATGACTAGCTTACCACGGATGGATACTCAAGCCCAGAGAAGAGGGGAAGAGGGGCTGGGTCCAATTAGAAACCATCTCTAATACCCAGCACAAAATTGCTGCCAGGAGACATGGCAGATTCTGGTAGAAAAATGCAACACTGCTCTGCTCTCTTCCTTTCCTAATCCTTTCCTGTTAACAGATCCACTTTGCTTGGTTGGCTGCAGAAAAGAAGTGAGGTCGATGCAGGACCCATACAGGAGGACTAACTTCAAGTGTTTGTCAAAATAATTTTCTACAAGTAAAGAGCTGCTTTCTATGACTTTTGGGGGGTCATTTTCCTGCAGAGTAAAATCTGTCAGTCTGCTCATTTGTATTTTTAAGTGCTTTCCAAGCATTTCAGCACAAGCAAACAGGATACCATAACCCTGAGTAACCGAAGATCAGTAACTTGATTCTCATCAAAGAAAACAAAGGTATGTTGCCATGTGATCTACTGTCGCCATCTAAGCAAAGCAGCTCAGCTCACAAAAACCGAGTGCAAATAAGGTGCAGACAAAGAGTTGTTTGGTAAATAACTGTGAATAGCAAATACAGGAGATTTTGAGTCAGCCTGTGGGAAATGCCTGAAAAGAAAAAGTGGTTACCTTTATTAACCAAAGTATTTGCTAACATGCCTTGCTTTGTTTCTCTTTCTGTCAGATGCCACATTCAGCTGTGTCTGAACTGCTGACACCAGTGAGAACTGTGGCTCTCTATCCCTCTGCTAAGATCCATGGGGTATAATTTGCCTATTCAGCTTGGTATAGTAGTGTCTTAGACAATATATAGACAACTGGTCGTGGTAAGTGATGAATATAAGCGAGAAGAATTTCGGGCTGCAAGTTCAATATAATTAATGAAGTGTTACTAAAGCGTTTTAAGAGAAACTGGTTCCTGCATTTACAATGTGCTGTAATGATTTACTTAGAAGTCTCCCTTTAGACTCAGTATACAAGTTACAAATGATGCAAAATGTTGCTGATCAGAGATATTGACAATCGCTCATTGGTATTGACATATACAAGAGCCTCCACTGGTTGCCAGTGCAATTATGAACTGACTTTAAAGACTTGCTTTTGGCCAAAGGCTAAAAGAGGACCCTGTTTGTCATCTAATTTCAAAGTTTCTCCTATCTTACTCTTCAGTTGTTTCCTTCAACAGATCAAAATAGTAATAGTAATAGTAATAGTAATAGTAATAGTAATAGTAATAGTAATAGTAAATAATAGTAATAATAATATTAAAAATATACTGAAAGTTTTCTGTTTTCTTCTACTTTACCTTCCATCTGTCTGTTCAGGACTGTTCATTCAGCCGGAATAGGTGGTGATGACTTCTAAGAAATATTTCCAGTATTACCCCAGTAAAACAACCTTTCTATCAATGAGATATTTGGAAATAGGCTCAGGTTTTAGATTTTGAATATGTTCTTTAAAAGAGACTAAGTGCTTAAAGAAAAAGATCTCACAGTCTCTCCTACTGAACAGAGGGATTCTGACTGAGCCAGCTGGATTTCTGCCTAAGTGACTGTGTCCCATGTTTCTTTTGACTAGGGATATCTGAAAATGTCATGGGAGTCTTGAAAATAAAAGTTAGAAAGACTCAGTATCTTGGAGAGGTTTCTGAAACAAATGAGTAGAAACCAACTTTCTTCTTGGAGAAGATCCACTTAGCTAAGTCAAGATCCCAAAATTTAACTCATGTTTGCAATGGGTCAGAGAACCACAGTGAAAGCAGCTCTGAAATGTGCTGAAGTTGAATTAGGGAAAGGAAGGCTGATTAAAAAGTTTTAATCAAACTGCAGCCTTACCCCTGTGTTCTTGTTTGAACTTCAGGGCACAAACTCGCAGGCTTTTGCTGCTGACATCTATTTCCTTTCATTTTGC
This sequence comes from Platalea leucorodia, assembly GCF_965183815.1. Taxonomy (NCBI): domain Eukaryota; kingdom Metazoa; phylum Chordata; class Aves; order Pelecaniformes; family Threskiornithidae; genus Platalea; species Platalea leucorodia. Next base: position 119,179,214 of record NC_138825.1, on the reverse strand, counting down.
ATGAATATCAAGAGGGGACTTCTGTCAGCTGAGATGCATTATTCTTGACACAACCTGAAAGAAAACATTTACTCCTTGAGAGTGTGTGACACACAGTGCTTACGCTTCTGGTTTAAAAAGTCTGTTGCTCATTATAGAAATGTTAAGTTTACTCTCCACTCTGGTTGCTCTGTTTCTGCAGAAAAAAAGAATACATCCAACATGTTATTGTAACGCCTATGGACTAGAACCAATAAACAAATCTTTGTCTCCTTGTGCTTGAAACAGCTGTTGGTGATTACCCTCCTCCCATGGAAACAGAAACACATCTGGTGTCTGCAGAACAGCAATGAAATAGAAAGGAGAGGAGCCAAAGAGCTGTCCCAGGTGTACACAGCTGCATCATCCTGACACTGCTGCTTCACTTGAGAGCCATGTCTCACGTAAGTAATGGGCCAGGATAGTGATTAGGAGAAAGAGGAAAATACATGGGGGACTTTTTCTCCTTCATGTTCCCCATCATGGCTGAACCATCCAGCTTTGTCCTCAGATCTACGTGGTGTTCACTGTTCCCGTTCTTCTATGTTTCTCATGGTTGTGTTAACAAGTCTATTAACTGGCCTATATTATCATGTTTACAATCTTTGAACAAAATTTCCCTATGTGAAGACAAATATGATATCTACCACTTATCAGTTCCTCTAATGGTTTATGTTATGACTTGTAGAAATAAAGTAATTGAGAAGTTTATTTTCTGTCTGACATTTCATCATTTCAATGTTGTTCACCAGCAAAACACATCAAACCAGAAACACAAACTCTGTAGTTATGAGGTGAGTTTCAAAGATCTTTAAGATCCCACATGACATCCTTGTCTCTAAATTGGAGACACGTGGATTTGATGGATGGACCACTCACTGGATAAGGAATTGGCTGGATGGTCACACTCAAAGAGTTGCAGTCAATGGCTTGATGTCCAAATGGAGACCAATGACGAGAGGCATTCCTCAGGGGTTGGTATTGGGACTGGCATTGTTTAACATCTTTGTTGGCGACATGGACAGTAGAATTGAGTGCACCCTCAGCAAATTTGCAGATGACACCAAGCTGTGTGGTACAGTCAACATGCTGGAGGGTAGGGATGCCGTCCAGAGGGACCTTGACAGACTTGAGAAGTGGGCCTATGTGAATCTCATGAAGTTCAACAAGGCCAAGTGCAAGGTCCTGCACATGGATTGGGGCAATCCCAAGCACAAATACAGGCTGGGTGGAGAATGGATTGAGAGCAGCCCTGAGGAGAAGGACTTGGGAGTGTTGGTTGATGAGAAACTCAACATGACCTGGCAGTATGCGCTTGCAGCCCAGAAAGCCAACCATATCCTGGGCTGCATCAAAAGAAGCCTGACCAGCAGGTTGAGGGAGGTGATTCTCCCCCTTTACTTTGCTCTCGTGAGACCCCACCTGGAGTACTTCATCCAGCTCTGGGGCCCCCAACATAAGAAGGACATGGACCTGTTGGAACAACTCCAGAAGAAGGACACGAAGATGATCAGAGGGCTGGAGCACCCCTCCTATGAAGACAGGCTGAGAGAGTTGGGGTTGTTCAGCCTGGAGAAGAGAAGGCTCTGGGGAGACCTTATAGCAGCCTTCCAGTACCTGAAGGGAGCCTACAAGAATGCTGGAGAGGGACTTTTTACAAGAGCATGTAATGATAGGACAAGGGCTAATGCCTTTAAACTGAAAGAAGGTAGATTTAGATTAGATATAAGGAAGAAAATCTTTACAATGAAGGTGGTGAGTCACTGGAGCAGGTTGCCCAGAGCAGCTGTGGATGCCCCATCCCTGGAAGTGTTCAAGGCCAGGTTGGATGGGGCTTTGAGCAACCTGGTCTAGTGGAAGGTGCCCCTTCCCATGGCAGGGATGTTGGAACTAGATGATCTTTAAGGTCCCTTCTAACCCAAACCATTCTATGATTCTATGATTAAAAAATACCCCTAAGAACGTAAAAGTTATGGAGCAAGTATGTGTGTTGCTTCATATTTTCTTAGCTTTACATGGCAGGATTAAGGCTTGGAATATTTGACAATGTATGAAAATGAAAGATGAGATTCTCACATGTTGCCTCATACTGGTGCTGAGTTTCATAAGAAAAATAGAAAAATACCAAATATTGTGAAAGAGTTGGTAATATATTTGTGTACTGTAGTGTATGGCAGGACACGGCCATATATTTGTTTGAACTGTTTTTCCTCTTGCATTTATGAATTAAAAATAAGTTTTAAAATTTCCCCTCCCCTCTTTTTTTCCCCCAGAGCAAAAGGAAAGGTTAGTTTAAAAAAAAGAAAAAAAGAAGTCTAAGTTGTTTTTTTTTTTTTTTCTTTTGGCAACTGGGTCTTTGATATAGGTGACACCTGCATGAAAAATCCCCTCAATGTTTCTTCAGAAATCTGATTTCCATTCCAACAGATACTTTGCTGAGAAGCCATTTTCTGTCACATGAAGGGAAGATCTGACACAAGTTGTGCCATATTAAAACATATTCTATCCTGAGCTAAATTCATTAATACCAAATCAATATAGGCTGGATGCTGGCAAAGCTCCTGTAATCTGGTATTAGCTGTAGATGGATCTAGAGGTAAGAGGTTACTAAGAATTATCAGCAGGGTCTCAGAAGGAGACAAGTGCCAGAACTGGCTTGACTTTACATCTTCATATTAATCTGTTTTCTTGATTTCTTCCTTTCCACTTTTCCTTCCCTGTCAGCATACATTGCTTTGCAGTTGTGCAACCACTATTATTGTTGCTCTCTCTTCTATGCCTAGCTCCTCTTCCCATTAGAAAACCCTTTTTTCCCCCTTTTTTTTTTTTCCTTCACTTGGGTGGTAAATAGCCTTGATTTTATTAGATTATAATTTGTTACCATGCCAAACAAAGTGAGCAAGTCAGAGAAAAAGACTCTCCTGCAGTTAATGCCAACTGGGAGAGTGATAAGGGGTATTGAGAAGATGCAAATGCAGGAAAGAGAGGAACTATTCCTGTATGATAAAATGGTCTTCACTACAGACAATGTTGAACACTGCTAATTATATTCCTACATTTTCCTTTGCTTATTTGACGTCCAAAGTGAGACTGGGTAATTATGTATGTTGCTCTGCCATATCCAACAGAATAATGTCTTGTTTTCATCAGGTTTGACTTTGGTTCCACTAGTTCTCATTTTAGTTTATTCTTTCTTGCTATCAACTTTTTGATTTCTTCATTAGTGACATGAGGCACAAGTGTCCGGCACCATGGGAGAGGAAGAGCTACCCCTGCCTCTGCACATGGTGAATTGGTACAGATTTATTTTATTTTATTTTTTTTAAATTACTGTTTTCTCTCCAAGTGAATTGCCCAGACTCCCTCAGCTGAAAATGTGATAACCGTTGAGGCTGAATGCTTGTAAAAGAGAGGAGTACGGTAGGCTCATATACTTTCTGAAGAATTTTTATGAGAATCACTTTTTACAAAATTTCCCCATTGATTTCCTATGTTATTACTCCTTTGGCTCCCAATAATGTTATTTAGACAGAGAAATATTCCGACAGCATATCTTCCTATTTACACTTTGCTTTCAGCACTGGCCTATAAATAGGCCATTATAGTCTGAAAAAAAAGAAATATAAAGTGTAAAACTTTTCCTTCATGTTGCTTAAAAAATGCAGTCTAACTAATAGTTGTCTGACATGCATCTGCTATTATAATTTTAAAATTGCAGCATGCAGAGGTGGACTAATTTGATTAATAAATAGGTAAAGAGACTAAACAGATAATTTTGTATCCACAGTGCAGACCTGATTACTACGGAATATCTCAATGTGTTCAAGGAAAAAGCTATGAGCAAGCCCCACAGCAATAGGAGCAAGCCCAGCAGAGCCATTACCATGCCATGAGTGGCGTTTACATCAGTGAGGTGTTGTGGTTTAACCCCAGCCAGCAACTAAGCACCACACAGCTGCTTGCTCACTCCGCCCCGGTGGGATGGGGAAGAGAATCAGAAGAGTAAAAATGAGAAAACTCATGGGTGGAGATAAAGACAGTTTAACAGGTAGAGCAGAAGCCGTGCACACAAGCAAAGCAAAATAAGGAATTCATCACTACTTCCCATTGGCAGGCAGGTGTTCAGCCATCTCCAGGAAGGCAGGGCTCCATCACACGTGACAGTTACTTGGGAAGACAAACACCATCACTCCAAATGTTTCCCCTCTTCCTTCTTCTTCCCCCAGCTTAATATGCTGAGTATGACATCATATGGTATGGAATATCCCTTTGGCCAGTTGGGGTCAGCTGTGTCCCCTTCCAGCTTCTTGTGCACCCCCAGCCTACTCACTGGTGGGATGGTGTGACAGGCAGAAAAGACCTTGACTCTGTGTAAGCACTGCTGAGCAATAATAAAAACATCCTTGTGTTATCAACACTGTTTTCAGCACAAATCCAAAACATAGTCCCATACCAGCTACTATGAAGAAAATTAACTCTATCCCAGCCAAAACCAGCACATTCTATTAACTCTACCCCAGCCAAAAAAAAACTTGCGCTAGACCAACTCAAATCCAGGTAATCAGCTTAGACAAGGTAGGCAGTATGTGCTAATATAGCACCCACAACAGAACTCAATGTGGTAGTAGTCTGGGCCAAATTCTGCCTGCCGTGCCCATGGAAAGTAATTCCATTAGCTTCAATCATAATGCATATGCAGGAGGTAAATGCATTAGTAGACAACTAATCAGAAGAGCTCCTTGGAGGAGGCAGCAGGTGGCAGATGCCTTGAGGGTCTGCTCTGATTAGCAGCTTGCCCCACTTCCATTCTGTGCATTAGTCTCCTACTGCAGCAGAAAAGATTGGAGCTAGGGCCACCTGCTGGTGTAAAGAAGACAAAGTTTAGATAATTGCAAGTTACCCATGGATGAAATGGTCCTCTTCCACTATTTGTGCATGTGGGCGAAGTCCTAGATGTTCATTGCATACAGTGAACCCATATTCTGGTTTCGAACTTGTGGTGCCTCACTGTGAAGTCTTTGGGCATAGCAAATTTTGGTTCCAGGTTTATCATCAGTGTAGGGGAAAGCTTATCTAGTATATTACAACTATTCTTTTCTTGTCATGAATTAGAGAAGATCATAGCAGAGAAATCCTGAATCTGCTCTAACATCCAAAGCCTTGCTTATCTGTGGTTACATCATTTTTCAGTAACAATGAAATGACTCAGGCCCGCTGGCTTTAGGGAAATTAGCATATTTACATCAGTGTCAGCAACACTCAGTATGTTCTATGGTGCTTGAACAATGTATTAAGAGACTCTTAAATGGAAAAATTTGCTCTAGATATTGGTATTCAACCTGTTAAATTCACTGCACGAAGGGTAACATTTCACCAAAATTTCACTCCCTACAGAATTTTGGTATGTTATAGACTTCCGAAAGGGTATGCCTTCTGCAGGATCCTACTAAATAAAACTAATGAGGATCAAATCCTGCTCACTTACAAGTACTTGTTTATCTGAACAGATGTTGGCACTTATGCCTTATTGAATGACTTAGAGGAGAATGGTAGGGCAATGGCAATCATCAGAAGCTGGTGACTCCTTTTTTGAGGGATGGAGGTACTGGATGGGAAAGGTAGACTGGGGAAATTGAGAAGGGCTATGCCAGTGAACCAAGGTAATGTTGCAGCGGCTCAGACACAAGGAGCTTGTGAAGGAGAGGAGAAATGACTGAGTGATGACTGAGCAATAGCAGTGAACAGTTGGCCTCTCAATAGAAGGCATGTGTTCAAATCGAAAACAAAGATAAAGGCAATGATTGTTAAACACAGGGTTATGGTAGACATTAAGAGGTGAAATGTCTATATAAACTGATATTGCCACAACAATAAAATGTATAAACTTGCCATGAGCGAATTAGGTTGGATATTAAAGCGTTCCCAACCACTGATGTGATTCCTGAGCAGCCATCTCATAAAAGTAGTTGAAGTGAGAAACCATTTTCAGAGGGAACTTGATAACAGGATTATGTGATGAAGTTACAAGATAAGACTGGGAGAATGCAATTATCTAGATCCCTTCCAGGCCTGTTCCCCTGGGAGAAAAGTGGAAATCAAAAGCAGTGGCTTACAATGCACTGCAGGTGTGTATGTGGCCCAGTGTACAACCTCACTTTGCCAAGACTGGATACTAATCCGAGTAATCTAGAAGTGCTATAATGATCAATTCTCCCCATTAGCCCCTAGATAAGCATGTAGCTCTTAAATGAACTGTCCAAAGATATGTATTAATATGCAGCTGATGAATGCAGCTACTTGTCCTTCACTGTATCAATGTTCCTACCTCCAAAATAGTCTCATGCTTAAAAGACATCAGCAAGTAATAAAAACTCAAGTAAGATGGCAGTGATGTTACTAGAGAGAAAAAAGCATTCATGAAAGTTTGCAGCTCCTTTTGCTTTTTCAGATTTTTGTTTGCAGATACTTATCAGCAATTCATCAACTTGTCAATTTGCCCCATAATCTCTGAGTGCTCTAGCTAAGATCTAACTAGCATGAGCAAAACTTTCTCTCCAGTTGCTAGGTAACTCCAGGGTCTGTTCTTCTGTGGTACCTGTTATCAGCTCTTCACATCTTTATTTACTTTTCATCTTGACCATAGTAATGTGATATAACTGGACACAGAACCTTCAACATTTCAGAGATTTTGCATAGTTACCAGTGCTGCAGTCCATCTTCTCATCAACATGGGCTGCCCTCCTCACAAACATATGTGCCATTCAGCTCAAGTTAAAAGGAGGTTTCAGTTCTCATTTTTGGCTGGTTCTGTGCATATTTTAAGACCACTTTGAAGTTGGGAATAGGAACCATTCTAGATGAGATTTTATCCTCTAGCACAATGGATCACTTTGAAATTACTTTTAAATTCAGTCTTCTAATTCTGGGGAGGGAAATAAACAAGGAAGCACACAAATGGACAAAAGCCCTTCCCTAGGAACCACAAACTCATCAGTATCTGCTATAAGAAATAACAAAACAACATAAGTATTTTCAAAACTTTTAGAAAAATCTTACCAAAACAAACTATTTTGCACACTTCTCCTTTGGGAGAAGATGAAAAGACAGAAAAAATATGCATAGCCATGTTGCTTCCTGCATTTTTAGCAATTCCATTGAGAAAAGTGACTTAAAATTATATGGAAAAAAACAAAGGAATAGAAGAGCAACTGACTTTATTTTGTTGAATTGGAGTAGCTTGTAACAGCCTTATTCTGTTCTTCTAACAGAAGAAAACACCTCTCTCTCACATGACAGTGAAACATGCTATTCCTGAAATAATTGCTCTAACTACAAATCTAGAGACAATGTGAGGATACAACAAACAGGTGGAGCAGAAGTTCAAGGCAAGACATAGATAAATGAGGGAGATGACCTAGGACATGATCAGAGTGTATCAGCTACCTAACCAAGACTCCAAGGGCTGGGGGAATCAGTTTTGACACATCTTTGCTCACAGTAGTTTGCCAGAGGAAGGTTTAGTTGGTAGTGTCTTTTACACAGAGGGATCTATATATGTCTAGCTGTCTATATATCTGTCTCTCTATACAGATACACTTATCAACTAAACACATACAGAACTTATTTAATTATTTATTAAGTAAGGAATGAGGAAGCAAACTCAGAATGCTTCTTGCTGGAAAGAAAAACAATCCTGCAGCTGTCCAATCACTAGCGAATGACCCTTCTTTGCTTTACTTAGAGAGTAACTGTACAGTATTTGATATACTTCCGTCATAAAATTTCTTGGCAACCAGGAAAATACTATGAACTTCAGAAAGATTCATTAAAATAGTTTTAAAATCAATGGATGCACTGATCTAAATATACAAATAATAGAGAAAGATTTTACAAGTGGTTTCCTACAATGTATTCTGAGTGGTAACAAGACACCACTCTTCAAGTGCTTCATCAATTACTTACTATAGTCAATATGCTGAATTTCCATCATAAACAGACAGCCTTCTTTATGGAAAATGGACAAATAAAAAGCTCTAGATATATAAACACTCCAGGATGCTGTATATAGTCAGACCCTGTTGGCTGGTGCTGGTAGTTCTCTCTATATCTTTTGATATTTAAATCTTCCCAACTTCCCCTTTTCACACTACTTTACTTGGAAAGCTGTAATGTTCATAAGTTTCTCATTTAAGATGCTACACATTTGAACACCTTGAACTTTTGTTTATGTCAAGGTCTTGAAGCTATATTCAGAACTCACAGTACATTTGAAAATTATTTCCACAGAATATTATTTCCTTCTTGATGGGAAAACCTGATGTCTTGGAGAAAATCTGTATGTTTGACCTTTAGACCATCCATCCATGAAATTCAAGTTTGCCCTCTGACAAGGTGGTATATGTAATATCATCTATTTTTTATTTATGATATGTCAGAGATGTGCATGGAACATTAGATGTGTAATAGCACACAAGGTATTTTATAATCTTGAGCCAAGATTTTATCAGGTGATTGAGGGGTCCCTGGAAGAAGCTATGTCCACTAAGTCTATTGGAGTTGTTCTTCAACCAGTGGTTTCTTTCACCATCCTTTCTTGCTTTGATTTCCGTCTACCTTATGCACTGAATAAGATTGGAAATGAGTCTGTGATAAACAGATCAACATCAAAGACACAAAAATCAGAATTAAGTTGGATGAGTAATCTTAGAAATACAGTTTCCAACTTTTGGGATACTTGGCTTTGTATCCTTGATGTATTGTTAGTGTAGTGTTCTTTTACCCATGCACATAGTTGAACACCAATGTACAGTGTATCAGAGGGCAAAGAAGACAAGGAACATCTTTGCTTGTGAAGGGATACAATTTAGGGGTTCCTGGAGAAAGATTAAGTTTCTCTGTGCTTTTAATGATAGCATATTACTTTGAAATAGCAAGGTGGTATTAATAAATCATATTCAGACTACCTTCTGTAGCTGCCCAAGTTAAATATTGTTATACCAGAAATGACAAGTTTCATCTAAGTCCCCTTTCCACTGCTTTACAGAATCGTGATCCCCATTGCTGCTTCTTTTTCTTACATTCATTTATTTCTCATGACCCATTTTCAGCAAAAGGGCAAACCTGTGTTTGAGATTAAGTTATTCTTTTGTGAGATAAGAGCCCCCAGAGGCTGAGAAAGGACTAGAGTTTAACTCTCAGATGTTGTTGAATGCTTTAATCACCAGAAAATTATATGGAAGATTCTTTGCTTGGCTGATTTCGAGCTGAACTCTGTATATGTATTAAGGATAATTTGTGCAGGATTAGGTAGTGTTTACATGCTTTCCAGCTGCTGGTGAGTTGCATTACAATATAGGCACCACTACAGCTCAAACTGGAGATAGGAGTTGAGGTTTAGATGTCTTGTGAAACATATCATCTAATATAGATGGCAAGTACCACTAGAGCCAGGTTGTCTCTGACAGTAAGCAAGCAGAACTGCTCTCTACAATGAATGTGCTTAAATTCCATTTAAGATTATTTTGATAGTGGAAGGTATGAAGAGAGACCCAAGTGATTTGTAGAAAAGAAAACATAACAGAGGTTAGGTGCTCATTCAGAGACTGAAGCATCCAGTCCACAAGTATGAGAAAGAATATTGTAAGTGAGAAAATGAGATGGAGTGCAGTTTTGTCTTATCAGAAAAAAAAAAAAAAGAATAAATTATTTGCACCTATACTTTTACATTACCGAATGACATGCCTTTAGATCTGTGAAGAGGGTTGAAGTCAGGCTAAACACAAGCTTGTAAGTGTTTAATACCAGAGGAAGGAAAGAAGTACGCAAGACAAATCTGGTGGCTATCTTTCCTGGTAACACCTGGGAGGAAGTGGTGCTTTTCCTTGTGTAAATCCACAGCAGTGTTTGTCATACCCAGCTTCATGGAAAAGAAATACATTGTGAGCTACTAAATGCAAAAAAATTGTCTCTGACTCATGAATTCCATGAGCTACAAATCACTGGAGGCCAGGAGAATTTTGAGTAGGTGTTATTGCATGTGTTTTGTGGCTTCTCTGCCACCTGCTATTGGTCAGTTTGAAGAGCAAATACTGGGCACTGTCTGACCTGCTGGTCTTCTTTTTGTGTTCTCAAGTTAACATGAACCATTTAAAAGGGTGTAGTCTAAACTACTCTTCTGGGCTCTATTGGCTTAAAAGGGGAAGACATGGTTCTCCAGAGGGAGATTTATCCTACTTTAGCACTTTGTCAAAGACAAAAGAGTAACTCTCTGGTACTATGTATCCTGCCCTGTTGACCTGGGAAGGAAATAAATAATTAGTTTAAATTGGTCATTTAACTTCCAGGTAGATATATTCAGGCAAAGTGATTCCTACTCTTAGTGTCTGGTAAGGTTGGTTCACTGGTCTAATTTTTATATTGCCAGAAACAAGACAAAAAGGCTAAGCAAGACTCTTTCTTCTCCCTTTAACATATAATGTTCAAATTCTCCTGATGATGCCCTGCTACAAATCACTTCGATTTTCTCACCCGTCTTTCACAAACGGAACCTTATCTTCACCCAATACACATTAGCTACTTCTGTGGGTTTATCTGCTCAGTCTCCTGAGGACCAGCATTGCACCTGCTTCTTTTTTCACATTGGCTGCCTTCTCTTTAAGAGCCTTAATGGATGTTTTATTAAAATTGACTCTCTCCTTTGTTCTGCAGAGCGTTTTTTTTTATTTTTTTGTTTTTTTTAAATGTCTGAGCAAAGTCCAATAAAACCCATGGTACTCTTTGGGCAGAGGAATCTCAGCCAACCAGTATCTCAGGCTGCTATTGACAGTAGAACGTTGGAAATTTAGCTGGCAAAATTTCCACTTCTTTGGGTGGAAGATGGTCTTTTTCCTTTCATTACGAGTTCCAACAGGAAAGATTTTTGAGTTTGAAAGGAGGATGAATAATTTTACAAGTAATTTCCTTGAAGGATTTTCTGTATTTGGAACTGTAAATAAAACGAGAGTGTAATGCTATTGCTTCATTGTATCAATTCACAGTTGGCTCATAATACACTTACAGAGAAGACTTATAATGGAAATGAAGCTTTGAACCTTGTGCACCACAATAAAAGGTGTCATCTCCTATATTTTCTCTAAAAGATTAATTCACCTTACATCAAATTTCCTCTTTTCTCACCAGCCATATATTTCTTCAAATGCATGTTAAAAGTTAATGAAGATTCCTAAACTGACATTCACCAGAGGCTGGCACTTGGGTTTTAAATTAGATATTCAGATATCACAGTTTTTTAGTGAATCTGAAGCACACATTCACACTGATATTTCTTTACAAAAATGTGCCACAACAGAAATCCACAAATGCTCGTGATCAGTCAGCTGCACTGTTGAGTCTTAAACCTGTTGAAGAGAGAAAGTGGCATGTTTTTGTATTTCTCTTGCAGACAATATCTTTGTTTTGTCACTGCTGTTAACAGGTAGCAACTGAAAAGTTTGAGTGCCAGTCTCAAATGTTGACTCTTTATTATGTAATAAAATGGAATACTGGGAATATTGTCATATCCTGGGTTGCTGAAGCTACTTGAATCAACATAATGCTCAAGTAGAATGTCTGCCCTGTGCTTATCACACTGTCTGCCTCTGCTGTGATAAAACACCAAAAAACGCAAACACAAAACAGTGATGATTTTTTAATTTGTAGCTAGAAAATAGATAATCTGCAAGGGGAAAGGGAGGCAGAATAAATATATGCTTAGAGAAGGTACTTAACTTGGCGAGCAATCCCCTCCCGGCTATTTTAGTGAATACAAGTATGACCTGGGAACTCTGTAAAATATCTTTTTTAAAGCTCAAAGTACATAAATCCATAGGGTCCTGATGTTGAGAAGCACAGGAATTACAGTCCATCAGCAAAGGAAGATGATGACAAATGGCACCCCAAAAGACCACCTTTTTGCTTCTTAAAAATATGGCTTTAAGTATTACTTCTTAAAAATATTAATTTGAAAATTTTGATCAAAAATTGGTTTAGGCAACGGGCTGTCAGCCCAGGGTAATATCTGGTTAATGTTTTATGGGTGCACCTTTCTTCTGTAACCTTCTTGAGAAATGTATTCAGAGGGCAATACAATTACTGGTCTTGCACTCCTCCCCACAAGGCTTAACAAGCCCATTACCACCAGCGTCTTTTTGTAGGTGTTGCAAGGTCCTAACTACTTGTCAGCCCTGCATAGACCCTCTCCAGTTTCTTAACAACCTTCTTGAACTGGGGGACCCAAACCAGGACTAACCCTGCTGTCTACCTTCCAGCCTTCCTCTTGATCCCAAACTCAGGTTTCCGAAGCTTTCATCTACCATCCTGGGCACAATGGCTCTTCCTTGTTTGCAAGCAGCACAGCAAGTTGAATATTGCTGGTAGCACTGGCATACAGGAATTGCCACTGTTGCTCTTCCCTCTTTCCTCCCTAGACTCAAGTTTCAGGCATTTGGCAGAGATGCACCTCAGTGTTTTTGAGGAACTCCCACTGCCATAGTCTTGGCTCGAACGTGTTGAGTTTATTATGTCTGATTCCTGAAAGCTTTCTGGAACTCCTCCACTGGAGCTACACTGCTGAGCAAGGCTGAGATTCTGTTTTGGCACAAAAACTCTTTAGTGGCATAGAATCGTCATGTTAAAGAAAAATTCCTCTCCTTCAATGAAGTATGAAAATGCTTTGGCCCATTAGATTTCATTAGCATATCTTTGCTACTATGGAGTTTGCATTGCTGCAAGTTTTAGCACTAGTATTTCATCTTCTGCTTTTCTCTCAGCAAAAGTGTGTTAAGAAAGAACCTAAACTTTTACAGACTTTCTCTCTTTCCTCAAGCAAAGTTCTAATTGGGTCATCATTCTCACCAAAACTGTCTTGGTAACTATGCTTATACAGTGCTGGAGCTTGGAGATATTGTATATCACACAATGTTTTCCAGGAAACTCATTAGAACTTGTAAGTTAACTTTCTAGTAACTGTGTGAAAAGGGTGGAGTGTGAATGTGTTAAAATGAGTAATGAATACAACCTGAAGGATGTTACGTGATTTTATAATGATTTAAGACCCTCTGTACCTGGCGGTGAGGAAACCTGGGATTTCTTTGGTAAGCATAAGGCATTTTTGCAGACTCATGTCCCCTGAACTTTCTACCTTTCTGACATATTTTGATCCTGGCTTAAAAGTGGTGACCTTGATAGGATACCAAGTCTCCAGTCTCCTTGTCTGAAATGTACCTGGATCTTCCTCATATTTACCAGCCTCCTTCAGACCATCTTACGGGCCTGTATGTAATCATTGTACATGCAAACATGTTGAATATTTACACAAATTATTTTTTTTTAGGATTAGAAATATACACTCTGACCAAAGGTAAAGGATTATTGGCAAGAATATTTTTAACAATCAAATAAAAGCGAAGAATAATCTGGGAATATTACAGTGCTTTTGGAAACATAATTGTTAATAGAGACGTTCCCAGTTCCATAGGTTGTGCTGATCTCTACGTAGAGATGACAGTCATCTTCATCTTAATTCAAGAAATATATTTCTGAGATACATAAATTGAAATGTATATAAATGTTAACTTATAATTAGCCCATGATTCCTCCATTTCCATGAAGTCAAAAGAATACTAATCTGGCAACGTATTGGGTTTGCATGGCAAGGTTTTGGTAGCGGGGGAGCTACAAGGAGAATCTGTGAGAAGCTTCCCCTTTGTCTGATAGAGACAATGCCAGCTGGCTCCAAGATGGACCCGGTGCTGGCCAAGACCAAGCCCATCAGTGCTGGTGGTAGTGCCTCTCGGATAACAAATTTAAGAAGGGAGGGAAAAAAAACCCACACAACATAGCAACAGAGAGAGGAGTGAGAACATGCGAGAGAAACAACTCTGCAGACACCAAGTTCAGCGAAGAAGGAGGGGGAGGAGGTGCTCCAGATGCCGGAGCAGAGATTCCCCTGCAGCCCCTGGTGAAGACCAAGGTGAAGCAGGCTGTCCCCCTGCAGCCCCTGGTGAAGACCAAGGTGAAGCAGGCTGTCCCCCTGCAGCCCTTGGAGGTTAATGGTGGAGCAGAGATCCACCTGCAGCCCATGGAGAACCCCATGCTGGAGCAGGTGGATGCCCAAAGGAGTCTGTGACCCTGTGAGAAGCCCATGTTGAAGCAGGCTCCTGGCAGGACCTGTGGACCCATAGAGAGAGGAGCCCACACTGGAGCAGGTTTGCTGGCAGGAGTTGTGACCCCATGGGGGACCCACACTGGAGCAGTCTGTTCCTGAAGGACTGCACCCCATGGAAGGGACCCACACTGGAGCAGTTAGTGAAGAAGAACTGCAGCTCATGGGAAAGACTCATGTTGGAGAAGTTTGTGGAGAACTGTCCCCCATGGGCGGGACCCCATGCTGGAGCAGGGGAAGAGTGTGAGGAGTCCTCCCCCTGAGGAGGAAGGAGCGGCAGAGACAACGTGTGATGAACTGACCGCAACCCCCATTCCCCGTCCCTCTGCGCTGCTCCAGGGGAGAAGATACAGAAATCAGGAGTAAAGTTAAGCCTGGGAAGAATGGAGGGGTGGGGTAAAGGTGTTTTAAGATTTAGTTTTCATTTTCTCATTATCCTACTCTGATTTGATTGGTAATAAATTAAATTAATTTCCCCAAGTCAAGTCTGTTTTGCCTGTGATGGTAGTTGGTGAATGATCTCTCCCTGTCCTTATCTCAACTCACGAGCCTTTCATTACATATTCTCTCCCCTGTCCAGCTGAGGAGGGGAGTGATAGAGTGGCTTTGGTGGGTACCTGGCATCCAGCCAGGGTCAACCCACCACAGGCACCCAGAGGAAAAAAAAAATCTTCTGATTCCCAAAAAAAGAGATTTTTGAGTATGAATGTATTCAGGCTGTCTGTAAATACATAATGCCTCTTCTATGTGTATACTGTTTATATCTGTTCATGAATTTAATCGAATTTATGGGGAACAAAACAAAATTTAATCAGAATAAACTGTTCTCTCATTTTTCAGTATCTATTAAATAGTTGTTAAGATTAATCATTAATATAGTATTATAATGAAGTAAATCAAAGATTCAAACAAGATAGGCAATTTTTATGAGTGTTAATGAGTTATGTTGTATGTCAAATCTGACCCAGCTAGATATACTTCTTTTTGCTACATTTTTGTATGTAGCTACATTAATATTTTACATTTTTACAAAGATTGTACATTTTAATGAAATATAACAAAAAGAAATGGGCCAAATATGCTCCTTAGGGTGACTCAATTGTCTTTTATTGAGATAAATGGATTTTGGCCTCATTTATTTGTTCATAATAATGTACCTTATATTTACAGTTTAGCTCTACTTCTTTACCTAGGTCTATTTTTCTGCTTCCTGAGTTCCAGCTGTTGTCAGGGGATTAATCTCTCCAACAGATAAAATTTTCTTTTTTAATGATAAATAGATGTGACATTTTACCTTGAAAAAGAATTGAAACATTTTAAAGCTTTTGAACTCGTTGTTTAGGTTGTTGAAAGTCCTCAGCTACCAATCAATGGGAGGTGAGAGTGACTAGCTTAGAGCAAAAGGCACTTGGAAGAGTCTTTGTCTTGCTCTGACCATAGGTGTTAGTGTCTTAGTTTAAGTCCTGTATTTCAGTCAGCTAGGGAATAACTGAAGATTAATTGCAGGTGTCAAGATCTTCAGTGACAGTTAGTTGATACAGCCTCATTGTCTTCAGTTAAGTAGAACTGTACCTACTCAGCTATACTTTTTCCTATGTATTTCTTCTGCTTCCTAGAATACCTTTTGTGGCTTATCACTGTATATCCTGTTTTCTAGATCTTATCCTGTCCTTTGAAATTCATTCTAAAGTTGGATGCTATGTGACAGTGCCTCTAAAGGCTGCAGTAGTTTCAAATTTTCTCCTCTACCCAGGGACCAGCTGGAAAAAAAGAGCCTATAGCAAAGGTTCTGCTAGGAGATGGAAGGGGAAAGTCACCCAGCACCATGAAATAATAGTGTGCAGGTAGGCAACCGGGAAAAGAGATACACAGGGTGGAGCACATATAGCTTCGCATGTCTTTCTTACTGATCCACATGGATCCACCTGAATGTTGACTCCTACACCTAGAAACAACCTGGACAGGACTGGACGTAAGCAAAGCACAAGGTCCTGACTTTCCAGACTCTTTTCCTGGGACAGGCTCACTCCCTAGATGCATTTGCTGGGCCGTAGCCTTTATGGTGGTATTTTTTGCAGGTTAACATCAGAAAAATAAAGCACTTTTTTAATACTGCTGGTAATATTTTACTGGGTTATACTTAGTTATAAAGATGCAAAATTGTGTTGATAAACATAATGCAAGTTTCAGGTTGCACTTCTTTAAAGGAACTTTACCTTAGGAAAGACTTTGTAACTAACTGAGTGCTTTTGAAATATGTTAAATGAGCATATTTGCATAAAATAAAACTTGGGGAAGTAATGTAGTGTTAGTGACACTTTATATCATGTATACATATAAGCAGACTCACCTCTTTTAACTCTAAGAGCTCAATACACTTAGAATCATAGAATCACAGAATCATTTAGGTTGGAAAAGACCTTTAAGATCATCGAGTCCAACCGAAAGAACTTTAAAAGATCATCGAGTCCAACCGTTAACCTAGCACTGCCAAGTCCACCACTAAACCATGTCCCTAAGTGCCACATCTACAGGTCTTTTAAACATCTCCAGGGATGGTGACTCAACCACTTCCTTGGGCAGCCTGTTCCTTAAACTTATGCACCTAGTGACAAATGAGACACCCAAAGATCCTCTGCCTTATTTCCAGCTGCTGTTCCAGGTGTGCACAGGTCTCCTACAAGTCCTGTATCCTATCTGCCAACTCCATGCAGATGTCTCAGATACTGCTGAAGGATTCAAATGTCTTTGCATGTCCTTGTTTAAACAAGTGAATTGAATTGCGTGTGAAAACTTACTGTGTACCTTGGAGTTTTTAGCGAAGATCTTTCAATGGATAATGGACAGATATAGTTACTGATAGTAGAGACAGCCTTACACTCATAGTCATCCCAACCAACTACAGCCATCTCTAGTGCCAGACATGTCCATCCGAGCTGGTCACTTCAGGGTCCATCAATAGCCACTGAAGAAGAATGGACACTTTTAAGAAGAGATTGGTTTTACCTATGTTTTACTGTCTTGATGACATAAAGCAATAAAACCCACCCTAGATACTTAACTTTTAAAAACCTTTAAAGTTACGTGAAATGAATCCTAGATATACTGTTTTCAAGAGAATAAACTTTCCTCCTACTGCATGTACTTCTCCCACTGGTTGAGCTCAGTACAGAAAAAATGCAGATTCAAGCCCCCAAATTACACTGATTACAGAATATTCATGTAATGAAGTTTTAATAATACATTTACTGAACGTAAATTCTGAAGGTATAAGTAAGATGCTTGTGTTGGATGATCTGTGTTCCAGCTTTGTCTACAGGGGTGAATTTTACTTTATGGATGGAATCTTGATTATACAGCTCCACACAGCTGTGGGATGAGAATTATATAATTAATGGTGAGCACTCAAATCCTAACTTGTAGCCATGGATGCACACTCACCATGCAGTAATGGGAGTGAATTTTCTCTTAGCATGCACGTATGGGCTAATGTGGAGCACACTGTGAGTTTTTCTCTTCCCATTGGCTGTAAGAAAAGGAGGGTGGAAAAAAAATGATGCCTTTATTGCAATTTTTGCTAGTGCTAGTCTTCATCTGCCTTCTTAATTAGTCCTGCTGTGTGGCTGAGACTCCACATAGGCTGCCATGCCACAGTGAAGACCTATATATTATAATATAGCAATTATATTATTTAGCCTCATGCATTCCTGCATGAATGACTGGTTCTATCTTGCATGCTGTAAGCATTTGTATTTGGCAAATTTGTGGCTGCTGTTTTTAATGACTGAAACTTACACATTTCAGTAGGGTTGCTCTATTCTCTTTTCCAGTCCCTCCAGGTGACACAGCCATGAGTGGAATAACAAAGGTGAAAGGGGAGCAGTGACTGAACCCAAATCATTTTTATAATGATCCCTTTATATATCATATACTTTCAGGATTTAAGTTTCCAGTGTGTGTGTGGGGAACTATTAAAAAATTGAATTAAAATTTTGAAGCTGGGGCTTTATTTCTAAAGTTCAGGTGTTCCTGACAGGGTTATTAGGCATGTTTTTCTAGATATGTCCTCTGA
This sequence comes from Platalea leucorodia, assembly GCF_965183815.1. Classification (NCBI taxonomy): domain Eukaryota; kingdom Metazoa; phylum Chordata; class Aves; order Pelecaniformes; family Threskiornithidae; genus Platalea; species Platalea leucorodia. The sequence goes on along the minus strand of NC_138825.1, from coordinate 119,160,924 downwards.
ACTCTATCACTTCCAGAGGTCTCAAATATGAATGAGATATCTATTACTCATTACTATTATTTCTGATATTCACCTACAGCATTTTTGGCACTGAAATTAATAATTTATGGGTCCATTTTTGCCATTGAGGGCAGAGGTTTTCTTTTTTATCATCTGGCATATTGTGATATATAATTTCAGACTCACACAGTCTTATTCTTAAAATGTTATTGTCCAACTGCTGAGCAAATCTCTTCCATGAACTTTGACATTCATCTTCTAACAGCATGAGAGGATCCTCATGATTGAGTAGATGATGAACAGCCACTAAAGAATTATACACATCAAGAATTCATAAAGCTATGCAATAAAGTATATCTGAAACTCACAGTTACCACTTTTTTATCAAAACTGGCTAAATACGGATTTCAATATGAGCAATATCCTAATGGGATCAGTGAAGTCTTTTACTGGTTTCAGGAAGTCAGCTTTAGTCCATGTGACTGTCATTCACATGTATCCATGTATGTTAGCACAGGATTTGTGTTTTTATTTTAAAATACTTTTTCCCCCACTAGGAGAAAGCAATGTCGAAACTAGAACATTACGAATCATCTTCCTAAAACCCAAAGAGAGGGAAGAGAGTGAGCTCCAGTTCATATACACAGCAACCATGCACTGAGAGTATCTGCTTCAGAGTATTATAGGTTTCTGTCCTTTTTCATTTCTCTTTAAACTATTAATTAATTTTCTGATTCTCCAGATTCCTTGGGATTATGTGTGAAGCTCTGTTTTATTGCATCTGTAACGGCAGACTACAAAAGGGTGAAGGCTGTCAATTCAATGTTAAATATCATCTTGGGTTACAAATATTCTTCCCTGGTTCTGCTCCCAAATCTGTGCTTTCCTCTGTGCTTTTCAAGTTATTCAAGTTACATTACTCTTTTTTTTCTTGGTTGCATCCTCAACATACCATCCATCTACCAGAAATGAGACACTAATGTGACATAAAAGAGAAGATTTAATGAAATCAGCAAGATGTACACAAGTCTAAACTGCTAAATCATGTGTTCCTGTTATGTCATATTATAGGCCCTATACTCTGTCCACCTTTAGGTATAAAAATTCATTGTATCATCTCTAAAATGAAAAAAGTAAATATGAATACTATAAAAATAACACACACTGCCTTTAGAAGCCTGTCCTGGTTTTGGCCGGGATAGAGTTAATTTTCTTCCTAGTAGCTGGTATAGTGCTGTGTTTTGGATTTAGTATGAGAATAATGTTGATAACACACTGATGTTTTAGTTGTTGCTAAGTAGTATCCAACCAAGACTCCCTGATTCCCGTCCATAAGCTGATTCGTTGACTGGAGAACCAAGGAGTGATCAGCAAGACATGCTCACCCTTTAACAGTCCCATATGGCCAGTGTGAAAGTCTAATGGAGAGTGGAGACTAACAGTACACTATCGTGGCCTGAACGGTCACACCGCCGCTGAGCACTGCTGTGCCAAACATGCTAGAACTTTGATACGAATTGGAGTCAAAGGCAGTCAAGTGGTATGCCACAGCTGACATCACTAATGCATTTTTCTCAATCCCTTTGGCAGCAGAGTGCAGGCTACAGTTTGCTTTCACTTGGAGGGGCTTTCAGTACACCTGGAATCGACTGCCCCAGGGGTAGAAACACAGCCCTACCATTTGCCATGGACTGATCCAGACTGCACTGGAACAGAGTGAGGCTCCATAACACCTGCAATGTATTGATGACATCATCGCGTGGGGCAAAACAGCAGAAGAGGTTTTTGAGAAAGGGAAGAAAATAGTCCAAATGCCCCTGAAAGCTGGTTTTGCCATAAAACAAAGTAAGGTCAAGGGACCTGCACAGGAAATCCAGTTTTTAGGAATAAAATGGCAAGATGGATGTCACCAAATCCCAATGGATGTGATCAACAAAATAACAGCTATGTCCCCACCAAGTAGCAAAAAGGAAACACAAGCTTTCTTAGGCGTTGTGGTTTTTTTTGGAGAATGCATATTCCAAATTACAGTCTGATTGTAAGCCCTCTTTATCAAGTGACCCAGAAGAAGAACAATTTCAAATGGGGACCTGAGCAACGACAAGCCTTTGAACAAATTAAACAGGAGATAGTTCATGCCAGTTTGGGCAGGAGAAGATGTAAAAAAATGTGCTCTACACTGCAGCCGAGGAGAACGGCCCTACCTGGAGCCTCTGGCAGAAAGCACCAGGGGGTACTCAAGGCTGACCCTTAGGGTTTTGGAGTCAGAGATACATAGGATCCAAGGTCCACTATACTCCAACTGAAAAAGAGATATTGGCAGCATATGAAGGGGGTCAGGCTGCTTTGGTACTGAAGCACAGCTCCTCTTGGCACCCCGACTGCCAGTGCTGGGCTGGATGTTCAAAGGGAGGATCCCCTGTATGCATCACGAAACTGACACTACGTGGAGTAAGTGGGTTGCACTGACCACACAATGGGCTCAAATAGGAAACCCCAGTCATCCAGGAATCTTGGAAGTGATCATGGACTGGCCAGAAGGCAAAGATTTCAAATATCACCAGAGGAGGCATGCTGAAGAGGCCCCACTGTGTAATAAACTGCCAGAAAATGAGAAGCAATATGCCCTGTTCACTGATGGGTCCTGTCATCTTGTGGGAAAGCATTGGAGGTGGAAGGCTGCTCTATGGAGTCCTGTACGGCAAGTCACAGAAACTGCTGAAGGAGAAGGGGAATCAAGTCAGTTTGCAGAGGTGAAAGCCATCCAGCTGGCTTTAGATATTGCTGAAAAAGAAAAGTGGCCAATGCTCTATTTCTGTACTGACTCACGGATGGTGGTAAATTCCTTACAGTTGCAGCAATGGAAGCAAAGCAACTGGAAGCACAGAGGCAAACCCATCTGGGCTGCTGCATTATGGCAAGATATTGCTGCCCAGGTAGACAACCTGATTGTCAAAGTATGTCACGTAGATGCTCACATACCCAAGAGTTCGGCCACTGAAGAACATCAAAACAACCAGCAGGTTGATCATGCTGCTAAGATTGAAGTGGCTCAGGTGGATCTGGACTGGCAACACAAAGGTGAATTATTTCTAGCCCATGACACCTCAAGCCATCAGGGAAGAGATGCAACATATAGATGGGCTTGTGATCGAGCGGTGTACTTGACCATGGACACTATTGTACAGGTTATCCATGAATGTGAAACATGCGATGCAATCAAGCAAGCCAAGCAGTTAAAGCCTCTCTGGTATGGAGGATGATGGCTGACATACAAATGTGGAGAGGCCTGGCAGATTGATTATATCACACTCCCACAAACCCACCAAGGCAAGCGCCATGTGCTTACAATGGTGGAAGCAACCACTGGATGGCTGGAAACATATCCTGTGCCCCATGCCACTGCCCGGAACACTATCCTGGGTCTTGAAAAGCAAGTCCTGTGGCGACATGGCACCCCAGAAAGAACTGAGTCAGACAACGGGACTCATTTCTGAAACAACCTCATAGACACCTGGGCCAAAGAGCATGGCACTGACTGGGTATATTGCATCCCCTATTGTGCACCAGCCTCCGGGAAAATCAAATGATACAATGGACTGTTAAAGACTACACTGAGAGCAATGGGTGGTGGGATATTCAAACACTGGGATACACATTTAGCAAAAGCAACCTGGTTAGTCAACTCTAGGGGATCTGCCAATCGAGCTGGCCCTGCCCAATCGAAATTTTACATACTGTAGAAGGGGATAAAGTCCCTGTAGTGCACGTAAAAAATATGCTGGGGAAGACAGTCTGAGTTACTCCTGCTTGCATAGAATCATAGAATAATAGAATCATAGAATCATAGAATCATTAAGGTTGGAAAAGACCCTTAAGATCATCGAGTCCAGCCGTTAACCTAACACTGCCAAGTCCACCAATAAACCATGTCCCTAAGCACCATGTCTACCCTTCTTTTAAATACCTCCAGGGATGGAGACTCAACCACTTCCCTGGGCAGCCTGTTCCAATGCCCGACTACCCTTTCAGTGAAAAAGTTTTTCCTAATATCTAACCTAAACTTCCCCTGGTGCAGCTTGAGGCTGTTTCCTCTTGTCCTATGGCTTGTTACTTGGGAGAAGAGACTGACACCCACCTTGCTACAACCTCCTTTCAGGTAGTTGTAGAGAGCAATAAGGTCTCCCCTCAGCCTCCTCTTCTCCAGACTAAACTTTTGCCTTTGGGCAAAGGCAAACCCGTTCATGGGATTGCTTTTGCTCAAGCACCTGGGTGCACTTGGTGGGTGATGAGGAAGGATGGGGAAGTCCGATGTGTACCCCAAGGAGATTTGATTTTGGGTGAGAATAGGCAATGAACTGAATTGCATGATGTTAATGGCTATATAATACTGTATATCATCACTTCTATGGTGGCTATATGCCATATCAGTGGTATTACAGTAAGAATCACCCAGATTAATGAAGAATGAACTTTGATGAAACCAAGCAAAGTGCAGCGGTGATGGAACCAGAATGGGCTTCAGCATAGAATCACAGAATCATAGAATCGTCAAGGTTGGAAAAGACCCTTAAGATCATGGAGTCCAACCGTTAACCTATCACTGCCAAGTCCATCTATACAACATCATACAGCATGCAACAATCCAACACCACACACCATCTCTCCTGCCCTGAAGGACTGTTATGACAGATGGAACGCAAAGTCATGGACTGAATGAACTCAATGGACATTTTAGAGGGATGGTCTACAGACTAAGGGAATGATATCTGTGTGTGTATATCAAAAGACAGGAAAAGTGGTGGTGATTAATTGGAATGTATTGGAAAGCGTAGGACCTGGGCATGATGTAGATGGTATGGAATAAGGGGTGGACACTGCCTTGGTTTTTGGCTGGGATAGAGTTAATTTTCTTCCTAGTAGCTGGTATAGTGCTGCGTTTTGGATTTAGTATGAGAATAATGTTGATAACACGCTGATGTTTTGGATGTTGCTAAGTAGTGCTTACACTAGTCAAGGACTTTTCTGCTTCCCATGCTCTACCAGGTGCACAAGAAGCTGGGAGGGGGCACAGCCAGGACAGCTGACCCAGACTGGCCAAAGGGCTATGCCATACCATATGACGTCATGTCCAGTACATAAACTGGAGGGAGTTGTCCAGGGGGCATTGATTGCTGCTCAGGGACTGGCTTGGCATCGGTCGGTGGGTGGTGAGCGGTTGCATTACTTGTTTTACTTTTTTTCCTCTCTTTGTTGTTGCTGTTTTCCTTTTCACTACTACTACTACTACTACTACTACTACTACTACTACTACTACTATTATTATTAATTTTATTTCTATTATTAAACTGTTCTTATCTCAACCCATGAGTTTTCTTACTTTTGCCCTTCCAGTTCCCTCCTCCATCCCACTGGGAGGGGAAGGGTGAGTGAGTGGCTGTGTGGTGCTTAGTTGCTGCCTGGGGTGAAATCATGACAAAGCCTAATTCAATATCATATTTCAGTGAATTAATTTAAATAACATTTTAAAGGTGAAAATGTGACTTTTAAAAACACTAAAATCTTTGACATTTTTCCCCACCTTTCTAAAATCTTCTAAATAAGATGTTTCCTTTTCTTTGCTTTGATATCTTTGGTTTAATTAGTTTCTTTAGCTTAATCTTTCACTTTAGAACATCCTTTAAAAATAAATCTATTTCATTTTAATGTTAGCATATACTATTTCAGTCTGCTTCAAATTAATCTCCTATGGATGTTCCAGTCTGTGTAAAATTTCATAACTTTTTGTTTGATTCTGAACAAAAATGACAGTTTTTCAACTTTTAAAAAGTACTGCAAGCTTATAAATTTACTTTTTCATCCCACTCCTTTTTTGCGTGTTATAATTAAAGGTTTACCATCTGTTCAGTGGGTTTCTTCTTCCATACTGTTTCCTACTATCAAGTAGTCCAGAATAACTAGCAAATATTAGATATCCATCTACTGGGTGTCTGTAATCAGGTGAGGTGAAATTCATCCTGTCCCTGTAGGAACTGAAGAATGTCATATGCAGGTGAGGGAGAAGCCTGTGGTATGACAAAGCAGAATGTGATCAGTGGATTTGGCTTCTGTTCTCTCTTAGACAGAACTCATAGATTTGGTTGTGGGATCCACCCAGCTTTCCTAGCTAGAGGCAATCATTAGCAGCATAAACAAGTTTTCGTGGAAGAAACAGGTTAAATATATAGACATTCATTGCTTCAAATATCCATCTTGGGAGGGCTCCTGAAAAGGCACAAGGATTTGTGGTGGAGCCAGGCCAGCAAATGACAGGCAGAAAGGGTCTGTAGAAAGTTACAGAGGAGTGGTAGGCATAGTTAAGAGTTCTCTGAAAAGTTACCAGAGGACCTCTGTTTGGTTTTGTGACCTTGTGCTAGATCTCATGGTGTTAACCCGTTAATATGGATTTGCCTGAACCATACTGACAGACATTAGCAGGGGATCAAGCACCTGGGAATCCATGTGTTTCATGACCTTCACACAAGGTCACTGTTTTCTCCATCAGGTATCCACTCAGTGTATTTGGTGACTGACTCACTTACTTAGCCCACAAAGGAGACAGCAAAAGTCTCCTTCATTCCTCCAGGGTCTCCACCTGTACAGCACCCTTCAGGCACCTGCATTTGAAGATAAAAAATATTTGAGAGGAACCTTATTTTGATTCTTTACCATTTCAATGCAGGTTTTCCAAAGAAATGAATGAACTGACTTTATATGTTTTTCCAGTCAAGGAGTCTTTCTGAAGGATGAAAAAAAGAGGAAGTGTTTGTATGTGTGTGTATGTCTGTGTGTTTTTGTGTGTGTGTATGAGATACAGAAGACTGAAAGCTAAATGAATATGTATGCAACACTGTACGGTGACAGCTGATTGATATTTCTATAAATTAACTCCAAGTGAGTGATACAGTGTTCCACATCATGGGTAACTGATGCCCGTGGTCTTCCGTGGGCATAACATCTTGTTCCTACAACTCCCATTTGCTATGTGTATCTATCAGCTGAGCATCCAGTAAAGACTTAAATTGCTTATTTGTTTTGCTGGTTAGTGGGCCTTAATGACCTAAGGACAGAGGACCCACACAGTGCTCTGTATTCTTTGCTGTAATTGTGTATATAAAAGCCCCATGTTAACAAGAATCATTTCACTTCCTGTATGTAAGATACACGGAGCCTTCGCTGGCACAAAAAAAATAATTGTTTCAGGGTCCTGATCCTGCAATTGTTGAACCTTTCCTGGGATGAGTTCAGTGCTTGTCATTCCCCTTGAGCTCCAGTGGCTAGCACTTCTCAAGAGCAGCTGGTAATAGTGTTGAGAAACATTGAGCATTGCTTTCCAAAAAGGAAAAGGACGGTGTTATTTACCAGATCCCTAACAATGGATGATATTGCTTAATATGATATCCATACCAACTGCTGAGAAAATTTAGGCAGGCAGAATGCAATTTCTCAAATTGGAATTTGGCCAAGACACTGGGGATATACTCTTGTTACAAGGGCAATGACATATTTAATCCTGCCTGAAGACAACAATCCTTTGTAATAGGTACTTCCTAACATTTTTTTTTTCCAACACTATTTTTGAAAACAGTCCTCAGTAGTGCCCCAATTAAAAGCAAAAACAAGACCAAAATAAAAAACAAAAACCAAAAATGGAGATTTATAATTTCACAGCTTGGTTATATGAATATATGTTTCTTACATAGCACTTGGCTAGTGTTGTGTTCTATATCCTATTGTAAGATAGTAGTTATCCGGTAGTTTGAAGCTTGGAATTTCCAGTTTGTGTGAAATCGATATTTCCAGCATGTTTTCTCTTCTGAAATAAAGAAAGAAGACAACGTGTAGAACCTTCTAATGGAATGAGGAGCTCAAGGGAAAAAAAAAATTTTCCAGGTGTCTGGATCAAAGCAAAAAATTTGACGTTCTTGAGTCAAATATAACATTTTGCTTTCTCTGTGTCTGCCTGAATCTGCAGAGCCATATAAGAATAAAAACTCTGAGTCACTCGTATTTCCCTTTTTCCCAAGTTTTGAGTTAGTGCTGAGCAACCTTTCTAAAAATGGATTTTCATTTTTGCCTGCTAGCACAAATGGTCTAACTTGTGTTGGCTCAGCTTGTGAGCCCCAGGTCTTCATGTTCCAGTCTCGGACATGGCTCCAACTGGACCTGTTTTACCTTTAGGCTTGGACAGGAACAGAAAGGCATTACTGTTGCTACAATGGAATTTTTGTACAGTTATATCATTTCCATTCCTTCTTTCATGGTATTTTTGGACACTGAAAGCACAATTGGGCCTTTTCAGGCCCCAAGGGACTGGGCAGTCACCTATATTAGTAAAATGAAGATACAAAGGACCAAATACATAAATGTTCTTCAGTGTTTAACTATTCAATATATCGATGTCCCCTTACAAAGGGCTGTGGGCTGTAAAAAAAACCACATAATGAATTTCCGTTCTAGTTGAAAAAACAATTGGACAGCTATGATGAATCATCTCCTATAAAAAGAGAAAATACTGTAACTTTTGGATCATTTCCAGATCAGACACAGCACTGCTGCTCTAAGAAGGCTCTGAGCTGGAGAGGTATTCTGGGGGGTACTGACATGTAAATAAATCCACTGAGCATCACCCTTTGCTCTGGACTTTCAGTATTAGAATTGCCATATGCCGCAGCCCTCCAAGCAGAGGCAGAGAAATAAGCAAACCACTGATACGTTTCAAGCTGCTGAGTTTATTCGGGGTGGAACTGGGTCTAACGAAATCAAGTCCTGCAGCCTGTGTCCATCATCCACCTGCCTGCAGGAAACCATCTTTGTGGACTTCTTTTTTTTCTTTTTTTTCTACGAATGCTGTCTTGTTAGGGCTATGGGCAAAGCCTGCATCTGAAATTGCTTTGTGGTGTCACTTGGTTTGATTACACCATGACACTTGCAGCTGATTGGATGTGAGGAGAGATCTGATTGATATCTTGAGTCCACCTCTGTTGTCATTTGATCTAGGTGATGCTACTGTGCAAGTGGAATAACATTGGAGAATCTAATCAGCAGAAAGTCACAAAGTGTGAAGGCATGTGGGTTAACTCTAGATGTTCTTGTTTCTGAATCTGAACACAGGGCTCTAACGATGGATAATAAACCATACCAGTGTCTCAGTAATTCTTATCCTTTTCTGAGAGGACAAGCTTAATTTTTGTGTCACTTCACAGGTGTGTAATTCAGAAGAAACTCCAGTAAAGCCAAACAGATAAGCTTTCAAGTGCTGAAGTCAGTATAAAATTGGTTAAAGGAAGGAAATATAAAATCTGTAACTCTATGGTGCCTAAAAAGTACACAGATTTACTACTTTTTGACAAGGTAAAGCTAATGCAAAGAGATGATATTGCAGTTTTAAGTTAAACTTCACTTTTACATAAGCCATTAACTTATATAAGCTTATCAGCCTGCCTTCTTTTGAACTGTTTGAACAGTGGAATTATCTTCTGTAAGAAATTTTGAAATTACTTGCTTTTCTGAACCCACTTGAAAAAAAAAATGTTAAAAGTTTATTGAAAAAAAAGGTAAAAGGCCCTTCTGACTTGAAAATCTTGGGATGAAATAGTCAGTATTTTTACCAGAGTGAATTTGTTGTATTAAACTGGACTTTTAAAAAAGTTATACGTTGATTCTACCAAAAGGAATATAGAAGAATTTTACTGAATCCTGTAGGAATACTATGTTTTGGTAAAACATCTGCAGGTTGGAAAAAAATATTGATCTCTGAAACTTATAATTCTCCACCATTTTTATTAATACACACTTCTAATAACGCAAGATCCTATACTTGTTGTAAGCACTGTGCAGATATGAAATGATGCTCCTAAGACAGTTTAGCACTATTATACACATATAAGTACTAATACACATATTAAGTACTAAACCATCCAATTAAAATAATCTATTTAAAGTAACTCAGTAAACAAATGGGAATTCTGGAATTAGAAACTCCAGAAATGCTAGTTCCCAAATGGGTTTCCATGCTTTATGTGTGTGTGTGTGTGTGTGTATGTAGGTATGTGTGTGTTTCTGTATTAATGATGATAGCTAACAGCTACAGGTTTGTAAATAAAACGTAGCAGAAAAGATTCTTGCATGAGTAGAGCATCACCTGCCACTTTAACAACTTCAGTCTACCATTTATTTGTTTCTAAACAGATTACTAAATCTCTGCAAAACAAAGACAGATGATTTTGTTTGGATGTCTAATTATTTGGAAAGGAGGGTGATAAACAAGGAGTTGAAGTGGAAGTGGAAGGAACTTCTGAGGGTTCAGAAATTTAAGGAAAATAGTATTTGATACAACTCCCCCCCAAAATCTTTGTACTACTTACAAACAATGTGTAATTGTGAAATAACCACAGAAATGGAAAAAGGAAACAGAAGTACTCAATCCACATACTAATCACTACTGAATCACAGAGCTAGCTTTGAATTTGATATTTAATGATGGATGGATGAACAATTATATTTTCTGGCCTAAAGAGACCAATTTTCCTCCCTGGTTTTATATAGACCTCGTTCTATATATTTTTGTTCTGAAATTCACAAAGTAGTCAATTATTCAAGAAATATTTTAAATACAGTTAAATATTCATTTATTTAGAATTCTGCCAAAACAAGTGGCTACTGCATACATCTATCTGGTGCATAGAAATGCATGCAGTAAACAAACATAAGAAAATCAGTTAAGTCTTGTTAATATTAAATGCCTCTAGTGTTTTCTGCTTATGGAGTAAATCAGTTTTTCGGAAGTTCACCAGGGTCTGTTCTGCTATTGGGTGCTATTGCCTGCTCAGTATTGATCTTGCTTTTCTCTTTGGAGTGGTAACAATTACTGTAAAATACTAGGAATTACTTAAGCCTGAATGTCATTTGTGTCTTTGACCACTCATCATGAGAGCAGCTTCTCTTCTGCTGTTCAGCATGTTGTTTGAAGATTTATTTGGAATTATATCCGCACTGAAAAATTCCATCTTGTTGATGCAACAGCACTTCCTATAATGAAGGTGATTAAATTTATTTTCTGTTTACTTTCTCAGGATATTTTTAGTGGTGAATGATACCTCTCTTCAGCTGAGGAAAAGTTGTAAGATAGTAAAGGGAATAAAAATGTATAATGGTAAGGCCTTGTATGGGTAAGAGGCCACAAAAATGCCCAGGTATTACTTCTGTGAGTGAAAAAGAACTTGCACTTAGCAACCTGCTCAAGTCAGGAAACCTATTGAGTGTCGCACTAAGTTCTGATTTGAAAAGGCATTGATCAGGCTCAGTGCTAATTCTTTCACTGTGTTTTATGGGAGTGGGATAGGCTGTCTTCCCATCGAGCTGATGGTAGCTCTGTCATTGATTTCATTTGGAGTAATAGCATCAGCCCAAGTGTCTGTTGCAGGACAATAAAGTACAGTTTATTTAAGTGCATGAGAGGATTTTACGAGACAGCAAAGCACATGGGCTGTAGAGAGTAGAAGCAGCAAATAAACTAGACAAGTAAGACAAACAATTCCAGGCTTTTTTCTTTGCAGCCCACCATTTTTCTGTATCTGTTGATTACAAATCCCAGCTTTTTAATCTCTTCAGCTGTTAACTGCCCACACCAGGACTTTCTTCTTTCCACTTTCCACATCATCAGGCCATACTATCTGAGTTTTCTAAATCATCAGGCCACTCTCATAGCAGTGTTCCATCTGTGCTCACTATTATTTTAACAGTTATTTCAATATACTGATTTACGGTGTGAAACAATCCTAATAATCATGTTAAGCTATTTCTTTTCAACTGTATGCATCAGTTCTTTTCCTTCATTATTACCTTAGGAAGACCCCGAGGGCTTGATTTAAAGTTGCCTCAGGGTCTCAGGAACTTTCATTATTACCAAATTGCACTTCCTTTCCTTTAATTTCCTTGTGTGTCAGTGGTAAGAGTGTGCATTAGAATTTGGTTGTTATTCATCATTTGATCTAGTAAATTTAAAACGGTAAATGTTGAATAGCTTTTACCCCCCCCCCCCCCAAAAAAAATTATTTTGTTCATTCACAGGTACAGTGCTTGAAAAATATGAATAAAAAATACTAAATAACATAAATAATAATAAAAAAATATAAATAAAAATGCATCTTGGTGAACCTTCAGTTGAAAGGGAACAGAGAAGTACAATATAGCAGAAGTACAGTATAGCAGAAGATGAAGAGTTGTCTAATGGTAGCATAGAAGTTAGAAATGGACACTGATATGCAAGAAATACATATTATTTTTCCCTGCAATATGTTTGGATTATTGAAATATCTTTAATTGGCATTAGAGATGTACCTACTCTTTATGAAATTCTGAAAAAATGTACAGAAACCCCCAAAATTATCTCTCTCTTGATGAGATGACAATCCATTTTCTAGGGAAGTTAGATTTTACTTTCTCACTAACAGTAAAAGGGAAAGAAAATTTTGTAATAGAGAGTAAATTTCCCTTTTGGTCTTTCCGAGTTATAATTTGCATTATATCCTTTCCTACAACCTTCTGGGGTTTGGGTTTGTTTTGTTTTATTATATTTATTGTGATTAATTCAGGCAATTCTTCATTATTAGAATTTATATTCCTAATCAAGTTGTGCAGTGTAATTCTTTTATCATTATTGTTTTCAATTTTACCAACCTAATCTCTTTTTCAAATATGCATTTTATTTTGTCCTCAACAATGCCTGAATGATGATTTTTTGTACTTCTTAGGAATAAGCAGAAAATATTATCTCCAGTAAAAAAAGAAACTAAAAATCCAGGAAAGGATGGATGTTGCATTATTTTATTGATTTTACATAATTTTTTTCTTATATTTTCCTATAAATATTTTCCCATGATGATAGTATAAAGTAGGAAGAAACAAGGAAAATATCACTCTTCATAATATCTCATGGAATACTTTCAGTGTCAGATAGACAGTGACAGAATCATAATGGGAACAATACTGGGTGGCGTTGGTGGAAATATGAACAGATATGGATAATTAATTGTAATAGCAGTAACACAATTAGTTTCAGCCTACTTAGTTGTTGCAAATATGGCTCAACATTTATGTTCTTTGCTGCTGCTGAAAACTTTAAATTATATTCTGTAGAATATATTAAGAAAGCTATAATTCATTAAGCTGTTTTGTCTTCACTCATGTTGAGATATCAGCAGAGTTCACTCTGAAAACCTTTGAGCCAAAATAATGAAATAATTTCACAACATCATGTAGGTTTCTTTGAATCCTAGAAGTAGGGAACTGTGACTAAAATTATGGTACTATTACAACAGCTTAATTTTCATATGGGTCATTCATTTAACAGTAAAGCAATGGTGGAAAATTTAAAAAGAAAAGCTCTGGGGAAAAACAGTTTTAAGAAAGATGCATTTGAACTAGACAATCTGTACTACATTAAATCAGTCCAGTATGCACTTCAGAAATGATCATCAGCTACAAATGGCTTTGCCAAAAATATTTTATCCTCTCCCCTACTTCTTGGACAAAGAGTTTGAGAACACCACAGCTCCATCTTGTTCTATCACGTAACACGGTACTAAAGGTGTTTGCAGTGATTTAGCAGAAGTTCCCTGAAGAACCCTGGGAGAACAGTACTCACGCTGTTGTATACCTAGTAGTACCTTTGAGCACATTTAACTACAGGACATTATTAACATATTGAAGGAGATGGTGTATTGAACAAAGTGTACTGACATAAATCACTGTACTGTAATCTTCCTTTCAGGATAACAAAGAGGGTCATGAGCATTGTACCTTAGTGTCTTGATGTGTTTATTAGGTTCTCTTTCTATAACTGTAAAATTATTAGAAGGAACAATGAGATATCATCCCCATAGAGGAAAATCATTTGAATGCATGCAATGGTAGATATTCCTTGTGTTATATGCCAACAAAACTATTTCTCTGTTGTAGTAGAGAGCCTGTTTGAGGCAGCTGTCCAAAGATGAATCAAGATAAGCCAGAAATGAAATTAATATGAAGGAGGAAATACTACAAAGGATTAGAAAAATGTACAATATGTCCTTCAATACAGGGAGTCTTCTTTGATAATAATCAAGAACACTCTTAACCTTTAGGGCACCCATTTTTGTCTCTGTTTTCTGCTGTGCCTGCTTTATTTAGCAACTGGCCAAAAGGCTTCGCCTTGGTTACATCAATTATTGGTGAATTGCAGGCTTGGTAGTTGTGTAAAGGATGATGATAGCTGGAGAATTGCAGCTGGATCGAGATGTGGCAGACCACCTGCTAAGCAGCTAAGAAGACCAAGAGCGCATCAACCAAGTGCTTCATTCTCTGCAGTGGCTTCATAATTAATCTCAATCAAGATCAATCGCCAAAGGTTTCAGAACTGGAATTTCCTTGTAGCTGTAAAATAAAAAAAACAGTGGAAAAAGTAAGTTTTCCTAACTTTAAAAGAATCAGTGAGCAATAATGTCCAAGACTGAATTCTGTAATATTGCAGAGGAAGGCCAAGTAGGAATGCTTGGACTGAAATTTAAACAGCCCATCATTTGGAAATCCTTGCATGTAATGCTTCCATACTGGGACTGATTTAAAAAAACTTGACACTAACAATGTTGAAGTTCAGAATGAGCTGGTTTCACTAGATTTTTAAATATCGTTGCTTAAATAATGCATGTGCAATAATAATTTAAATTTTCTCTATGGATCATTCTACTAGGTTAAAACTAAAATCACTTGTCAATATTTATGGTATTCATACATGTCATGAAGAATTCTTTTAACGGTTATTGTCCATTCTGACAATAAAACCAAAATCCAGTCTAAAACCACTGCAAATTGTTTTTCTTATTATGGGACTTCTCCTTCTCAATATACTCTAGTTCTTTCTTTATTATATTTAAGGCAAAAGCAATAAAAACCAATTGTTTTCATGAAAGATGTGACTTATATACATTCCTTCAAAATTGTATTCATGAAAACAATGCCCAGGAGATGGTTTTAAAAATGACTATCATTACATAATTTCAAGAAACACACATCCTCAGTTTGGCTTAAATCCTGTACAGCTTGCAGATATTTACTTGATTTAACTTTACTGCTAATATGCTTAAATGAGGTGTGCGTATGTGTGTGCATGTGTGTGTGTGTGTGTAATATTTGCTACTAATGAACAGGGACTTTTCTACTGCAACACTTGATTACAGAGAGCAATTATGCAAAGAGCATATGAGAAATATTTTATACTTTTAGTGTGAATATACAGTAAACTGAAGGGAAAACATTTTCCCTGTGCTTGGTTCTGAACTGATATATTTTGACGGATTCCCAAAATAGATAAATGGACAAATTATGAAGGAAGAAGTGGCAAAGGAAGATTTAAAGGTAAGAATGTTATTTATTTGCATCTGGGACTAAGCATGGCCTTTTCTCGAGATAAATCTGAGTACATTACAAAGGACTGGCCTTTTGAAGAATCTATGGATTCAGATAGATGTCTGATATGATTTTAAAAATTGCCTAAATATTTGTCTCCCACTGTTTTTAATTGGAGCAGGTGCCTCAATTTCTTTTGAGAATCCTGCACATTGCATACCAGTGCTTTTAAATGCTCTTTAAAATCTATCAAGGTATAAAGAATTTTGCATGCCTTCCTTCATATGAGAAAATGATGTAAGTAGGGCCTATATGTATCCTACATGTATCTTTTCAGAGCTGGGTTCTAGATTTTCATGTACAGTACATTTAATTGAGACAATATAAAATTTGTATTGAAATTCAACAGATATGCATTTGATGCATAGCTCTTAGTTGAGGAGTTGAGAGATTTCCTCTGTACATTACTTTATTAGTTGCTCAAACAGAAAATAAACAGAAAAAAAATCTTTGTTATCTGATACAAATTTTAGCACCTATTATGAAAAATTAGCTGAAATGTTATAATGTTTTATAATAAATAAGTACAGAATCTTCAGTTCTGGCCAGATCCTATTTGGTCAAGTTAGCGAATAAATAACATTAAGGTTTGGATTCATCTTACTAAATGCAAACACCTACAGTATTGACATCTGTGCTTGCGTTAGTGTCCATACACTGCCTTTAAAATCAGTAGAGATATGGACAAAACATCTTACTAGAACTGAGGGTATAATTAATTTAAGCCTGAATAGACTTCTAAAAAAGACTGTAGAATATTTCTGTCTATTTGTCTCCACTGAGTACAAAGAGACATCCATGTGACAAGGGTAGAAAAAGGGGTAGAAATGATTTCTGACTGCATCCTCTGACAGCAGTGGGCTACATTGCCCTAAAATAAACCTGTGACATGCATAATTAGCAGTGCTTCATGGAAGCTGTCATTTTACCGTTTCTTTGCCTTCTTGGTGCATACCACTTCCAGGGTAAAACTGGACTGGACTGTTTTATTTTAATAATTTACATGTAGAAACTCCTTGTAACTGAGTTTCTGGTGATGTGAGAAAGAACTCAGTTTATAATTTATTTTTTCTTTAGGAATAAAGGAGAATTTATGAATAAGGAGAATTTATTATGATATTATATTTCAGAGACTTCTTTTACAAAAACAAATACTAACATTTGGGCCTAAAGTACTGTGTTTGGCATTTCTCTTTTAACTTAAAAGATACCCTTGCCAGGCAAGACAAATCACTCACTTTCAGATCCCAGTCAATTACTTCAAGAACTGCTGGAGAGTTTCACTTCTGAAGAATTAACTTTTTGACTACCAGAGCTCTCAAAAGTGACAAATTGCCTGGCATGTAACTTGAAAGATCATGTGGGAAAGTGAAATTTAGCACTATGTATGATTTCCTCCCTGGAAAGAATTGATTTTATTTCATTGCCGTAGAAGCTGAACTGAACACCCTATGTTCCAGGTTCAGCATTCACCGTGTGCTCTTGTTATTAGCTCTAGGACTAGCATCAGACACTCTCACTGGAGCCTGAAGATTTTTTTTTTGTGGATTAGCTCTACCTTTTCATTGGTTCTAGATTAGCCAGATAAAGGATAGCTCTTTTATAACATTACCCTAGGGTTCCTGATGGGATTTATGAAGACAGGTGCTTCAGACATCACATTCTTCAGGGCAGGGGCAAGGTCCTCTCACGTGTTTGCAGGTACTTCCTATAGTGTTGATGGATATTCCAAACACAGTCACAGTAGTAATCAAAAAACAAACGTATTAAATTACTCAATTTAGTTAATCACTAAATATCCTAACATAAATAGTGGCTGCAAAAAAATAAAATCCCAAATCTGGGAAAAAAAACTCAAGCACTCAAACAATGTGTCAGAATTAAGCAATTGGTATTTAACTTTTTAAACATGTCCATTATGACATGTTTTTTACTCTACAGCAGCTGTCTCTGAAATAGAAATATTATAGACTGATTTATCTCATGTGTTATCTCCCACCAACATCTGATGCACCATGTTCAGAAACAGACTTGATGATGATGATGGTGATGATGATAAGATGGTATTTGGAAATAATTTTATCGAATGTTGTCTGAAAAAATTGTCCCTACTTTGTACATACACTTGGCATTTTCATAAATGAAGCAAACACCTGCACGCACAAGCAGTCCTAACTCATATAAATGCAAAGTTTATGAGTTTGGACATCTGTGTTTGCTAACAGTTGTCACCATAATTTAGGAGGCCTTGGGAAGCGAAGGGTTATGGAATTAATCTTGACATATATTTCCAAAGATGAGTTTTTTTATGTAGACTCTCTGCTATATGTCAGCATGTGTGTGTATGTTTTATTAAAATGTACAATATATTAAGGCATAAACTATTATATTTTATACATGGATGTTATTTTTCTATTCGTACAGGTCCCAATTCAGGAAGAATTTAAATATTTATCTATCATGCCTTTGGTTGCTTCAGCTGCATACGTTAAATCATCTTCCAAAAAAAGGATACTTTTCTGAATCAGGGCCAGAAAGATACTGTTGTTAGCTATGCAGTTATTTCTTTCTATCAGTTGATACAATAAAGCATGCATATTTCCCTAAGGTCACATAAATCTTATTCTATAAAACCCAGTGATTTCGTTGGCTGGTTAATTGATTTTCAGGGGAGAATCGAGAAATGACCATCTCATTAACAAGCAGAGCTTAGCAGCCAGGATCCACTGGTTTGGCCAGAGGGACAGAAAAACACACAGATGGAAGAATAAAAAACAAGCAAACAGAAAATATTGTAGCCAAAGGCTCCAGTCATTGTTCAAACTTCTCCAACCTGTGCTTCCAGGTATTTTTAATCTTATCTCTTTTCATTTACAGTGGCAGGTAAAGCAAATATATAAAATGCTACATTGGTAGGAGAACAGGTTGTTTTGTTTATTAAGTCAAAGTGAAATGTTGATTTACACTAAGAACATAAAGAAAGCAAAGGGGAGAAGATTACAGCTTCACTTTGGCTGCTCAGATTCTAATAATCTTCTACATGTAATGAGACTGGGGAATGGAGAAGCCTTTTCCTGACAATGCTGGCAGCAGGATAACTTCTACACGCTATTGATTTTTCTTCATTGATTGTAATCTTTCTCTTCCTGAGCATCTGTCTTTGCTTCTCTGACATATTGAACACTGAATAGTCCCTGAGTAATTCTTGAACAGTTTGGGATCATTTTTATTTTCACAGGACAGTTGAGACCAATGGAGTGATTTATGTGTACTTTGGAAGGCAAAACAAAACAGTACTGCTCTGGGAATAAATACGGACACAAAGATTTTTTTTTTTTTTAAAACATCCCCCCTCTTCCTTCCTCTCCAACCCCCCTTTACTTCCACACTCCAATAATTTCATAAGTATCTGCCAAATCATGTAGAGGAGAACAGTAAAGCATAAACAGCTCTCACAGCTGTGATTTCAGCCATGATTGATGATGAAATACCACTGGAGGGATAGCAGGAAAATGAATATTTATTAATGATATAAAGTGCCGCTGGTTTAAAATCCAGAGAGATCCATCATTTTATATCCATGGGATGTATGCATTGAAAGAGGAATATTCAATAAAAGGAGCCAAATACCTTAGTCAAAACATAAGTAATTCCAGTGGGCTGCTGATTGAATTCCTTTCTTAAAGTGAGCTAACCATAGTGGTTTTCATAAAGATTTTATTCCCACTTTAGCTACCATTAAGATCACATGAATAGTAGATCATATAGACCTTGTCTAGAAAAAAATTGCAGTAGCAATAGCTTTAGCATATCATAAAAACACGTAGCTGTGCACAACTATCATCCATATAATACTAACATGCAATTTACAATCATTTTCTGCAGAGGTAAAGAATCAGCAATTGTTTGATGTGTAACAGTTGGCTTTTTCTGCCATGACTTCATTAGCTTTTATTTTATGAAGCTGATAGGTCAGATAACCTGTACCACACCGCTACAGGCAGCTTTGCATATTTTTTATTCACAGCAGAATTTTGCTCTGAATGATCCTAGTCTTTCAGAAGTTAAATAAGGCAATTTCTGGCTTATCTGATATGCAAAAGAGATTTCTTTTTCATTCTTTTTTGCAAAAGAAAAAAAAAATTACAGAAAATTCCTTGTGTCTTTCTCTTTTGAATGTTGGCCTGATTAGGAAGTATTATCCTATGTTGATCCTTTTTTTTCCTCTGATGTTTTTGCAGCCTGTTATATAGGATGAGCTTGTTCAGACAATAAAAAATGTAGCTGCTGTGTTGACAGCAAAGGAGAAATTGACTGATGGAATTCAGCTGCATAATTTAACATACGACTTTCAAGTCAGGCTGGAAGTTCCAGAATGTTAAACTTTGGCTAATGGATAGTGCTGAGAAAGGCAGGGTTCAGAGGAAGTCTAAAAATGGATCAAAGGCATACTGATGGCTAAAAATGCAAACAAAACATTTATTTACTTTGATTGGGGAAAAGAAATTAAAAATAAGCAAACATCTAATTGATACTGTTGGCATTTGGACAGTAAGAAAAAAAATGCACACGCTCTACTCAGCAAGAGGAGAATCATTACATTACATAAAATTAAGAGCAAGCAACTGGACAGCAAGTAATCTCTCCCCTTTTATCAATATTGCCCTTACTCAAACTCAACAAAGCTTCACCAGATCAGTGGGTTCAGCCCTCAGTGGAAAACCATCTGCATTTCGCTCATATTTATTATTGTGTTACCTGGGCTTTACAGTTGCCTAAATAATGAACCCAAAGGACAAGGGCAGGGAGTAGGGCAAAGAGACAGGAGAAGGGGAGAGAGCTTTGGTAGCTAAATCCCTGGAGAATCAGATGATGTCTCTTGCTGCTCAGTACAAGGATTAGCAGCTCCCACTGCCAAGATTCATGAAGAAAGGGCTGGCGCCCCTTTCTGGATCACACCTGGAGAAAGAGTGCAGAAGTCAGGCTTGTTTAAATAGATCTGCTATTTAATGACTTTTTGCCATATAGCCTAATTTCAAAAAAGGATTGAGGAGTTAAAAGGTTAAAAAGAATAAATTGTTGTAGCACAACAAATTATTGTAAAAGCAAATGAGCCGTACACAGCTTTGCTTGTCCTGAGTGCTGAGCCAGCATTTTGCCATCACTGCCTTCCCAAGGTATTCCCAGTAGCTGCAGTGTGCAGGGAAGATTAGAAGTATCTTTTTTGAAAAACAGCCACTCCTGTGTGAAATACAGTATAAAGTTAGCACTCATTTTGGAAAGAATAATGACAGTGATCTGTGTTTTCATGTAAGGAGATCAGAACATTTCCTTCAGGCAAGCAAACATATATTGCAAGAGGTGAACTGAGACACAGAAATCAACTAATGCTCATAATGGCAAGGGTTTGGATTAATTTTGTCTAATGCTAGGGATGGGACTCACATTATTCTTCAAACACCTGAGTCTCAGTTCTACCTATATAGGCATCTGCTGCCATTTGAAATGCCCTGGAGTATCCTTTCTGCTTTCCTGCTGCTTATCTGGGTGGATATACATCCTTTGGTAGCTCTAGTGGCTCTAGATGCCCAGGTGGGGCTCTTAGAGATAGCTTCATCAGATAGCTACAGAACGCAGGGGCATTCCTCTTCCCTGGCCTGATAGTTGCAAGGCTGCTGCAGTTCCACATCCCCAGGTCGGGTTAGTAGAGAAGCACATGTACACACAAATACACAAAATATAAACAGAACCAGCCACAGCATCAGCACAGAGAGGAAAAAGAGCATATACTGCCGCCTGCGTAATCACACTCAACACTCACGTGTGCATGAGCAGCAGAGGTGCCCCATCCTGCTCCTCTTCTCCAGCCAATCAGGGCTGAAGTCTGCTGGTGGGATATAGACACGCACAATGTAGGTCTCTCCAGGAGCTGGCCTCAGACATTCAATCTACCCAGCAGCTGGTTTCCAAACCCCAATGACCTCCAGTTGTTCATACCTCAACTGAACCCTCAAGGCCATGATGTTCATGGTCAAGAGCAGGGCCCAGTCAGACCAGTGTACTGAAACCCAGTCCCCTTTGTCCCCTAGTTTCCCACACTTGGTCTTCTCTGATACCCCTTGATCTCTCACTTGCCCACCTTTGGTCCTTCTCCTGTATGTCCTGTAATAGATTTGCACCTTCCTACAATCCCTTAAGCACCCCACAACAATTTCTGCACAAACCAAATGTCCTCTTCCCCTGCCTCCCATACTCAGTCCTGTAGTCCTGAAGACAACCATCTCTTTTAGTACACAAAGCGCTCAGGGGGAGATGATGTTTCCCATGAGTCATCTTGGTGGTGTTCAGGCCAGGGACAACAAATGGAGTCCAGGGTGATGCCACAGCTAACTTTCAGGCCTTTAAAGGTAGATAAAACAAATCCCGTCCAAGGAGTCAATTGTACATTGGGAGCTGGAACACAGGACTGTATTGGGTCTGGCTGGGATGGAGTAAACTTTCCCCATAGCAGCTCTCACAGTGCTGGGCTTTGTATTTGTAGCTAGAATGGTGCTGATAACACACCAATGTTTTGGCTGTTGCTGAGCAGTGCTTGCACAGCATCAAGGCTGTCTCTCTAGCATCCCTCCCCTTCCCCCCCACAAGGCCAGTAGGCTGGAGGTGGGCAAGAGTGGGAGCGAACATAGCCATGACAGTGAACCCAAACCAACCAAAGGGATATTCCATACCATATGACATCATGCCCAGCAACAAAAGCTAAAAGGAAAAGGGAGCAGGGGGAGTAGGGACACCCGTTTTTAAGGTGTTTGCCTTCTGAAGCAACCACTACGCGGACTGAGGCCCTGCTTCCCAGAAATTGGTTCTATATCACCTGCTGATCGGAAGCAGAGAATAAGTTTTTTTGTTTTCCTTTGCTTCTGTGTATGCCCTTTGCTTTTCTTTATTAAACTGCTTCTATCTCAACCCATGAGTTTTTAATCTTATTTTCTCCCCCTGTCCCACTGAGGACAGGGAGTGAGAAAGCAGCTTGGTGGGCACCCGGTGGCCAGCCAAGGTCAACCCATCACAAGGACAAATGATCTTTGTCCAAGTCATGTGATATGACACAGAATTATTTGACATCTGAGGAAAGACTGTCACCGGTGTTTCTGGACTTTGGATCATGCATCATCTTGACAATATAGGGTTGAAGAAAGAAAGAAGGGCCTAGTACCAGAAATGCAATGACTAACTTCAAAGTACTTTGGCACATATCTGAGTATTCAGTCGGGTTGAATCAAATTCAACTTCTTGCATTGCTCTGCACCTGTCTAACCCTGAAAGTACCTAAAGTCACAAGGGACTGTCCCTGGTCAGCTAGAATTTCCTTCAGTTCTGACCTGCTTTCAGCTGGGATACAGTTAATTTTCTTCCTAGTAGCTGGTATAGTGCTGTGTTTTGGATTTTGTAGGAGAATAATATTGATAGCACATTGATGTTTTAGTTGTTGCTAAGTAGTGTTTACACTAGTTATGGGCTTTTCAGCTTCCAATGCTCTACCAGGTGCACAAGAAGCTGGGAGGGAGCATAGCCAGGATAGCTGACCCCAACTGGCCAAAGGGTTATTCCATACCATATGACCTCATGCCCAGTATATAAACTGGGGGAAGAAGAAAGAAGGGGGGGACGTTCAGAGTTATGGCGCTTTGTCTTCCCAAGTAACCGTTACACATGATGGAGCCCTAGAGATGGCTGAACATCTGCCAATGGGAAGTAGTGAGTGAATTCCTTGTTTTGCTTTTCTTGCGTATGCAGCTTTTGCTTTACCTATTAAACTGTCTTTATCTCAATCCACGGGTTTTCTCACTTTTACTCTTCCGATTCTCTCCTCCATCCCCACCAGGAGAAAGTGAACGAGAGGCTGTGTGGTGCTTAGTTGCTGGGTGGGGTTAAACCAGAACAAGTTCCGTCATTGAATGGTAATTTGGAAAATCTGTTGAGCCCCACCACTGTGTGCATCTCAGCTGAGGAGCCTAGGGACCTTGTGCAGAGTGTATGAACTCAAGAGAAGGAAACAGTTATGAGTCTGGTTTTATAGTCATGTGTCTCAGTTTTTGTCTCAATGGTGAGACATTGGTGTGGACCCTTGTGTATTTACAGCTACGTATATATAAAAGGAAGTTCAAGTCCCTCAAATTCTCCTATCTTAACTGTCACTCCAAAATGTCCAGTCTAGTTTGCTGCCCTTCCAGTCTTAAAACTCTTGCATTCTTGTCTGCAGACTTCAACAGGTAAGATGAAAAGAGATCCAGTCATTGTATTCTCAGGGACAGATAATAATTTCCTGTCAGCATATTCTTAAGAGAATTAAAATTATTAAAAAAGAGAAAAGAAGAGTATAGACACCTATACAGCATGTACACCTGCAAGAGTGCCCCTTTCAAGTACCCTCTCATGTACCTGCAAAAAAGAGGCTGAAAGTCCATATTCACACAGATAAGGCCTTCAAAAGGACCAGAGGGGTAAATGTTTCAAGGCATTTCAGCGTTTCCAGAAATTTAACAGAAAGGGAGATGGGCAGTTGATCTGTAAGGGAAATGTATGCTCTAGAGGCTAAAGGTCTTCAGTGGGAAATCAGGACACTAAAGTAATTTTCAGCCTGTGCAAAAGATATCCAGCTAACTTGGGATAACTTGTATTGCTATACCTATATTTTCCCATCTATTAAAGCAACTATAATAGAAGTCAGTTAAAGACAACTATAAAAGCATATCCAGTAGGATGCAATATTTAAAGGTATTAATACTTTTTAAGTTCTAATGATGAAAATCTGGCTGACTTATTCCATTTGCTTGCATATGGGTACAAAATATCACATTCCAGTAACACACTGGTTAATAATATCAGAAATAAAGCAGCAGAGAAGTGGAAATAATGAAGCTGGTTAAGATTCTGTTGCTTCTCACAGGGGAAAAAATGGCTTTATTGTGATTCAAGCAGAGCGGCCAGATTTCAAGTATTTGATACTAGCAGGTAATGGGAAATTACCCAGGTTTTTCTTGTATTTCTGCTCCAGCATCTTAACTTGAGCACCCTACATCATTCTATTTCATGGGCTCTGACACTTGGTAAATGGGTTTAAAAACTTTTTAAAAGAAGGAAAAAAAACCCATAAAGCCCTTTTGTTTTGAGCGATTATAATCACAGTTTTCAGAAAACAGCATCCGTATCCTGGGCTGATGGTATGTTACAATGGCATGTCACATCTGGATATATCAACCATATAATATTGTTTGACTAGCAGCAGCATTGCCAATTCGAGGAAAGGCACCTCTAACTGAGGCAGCATTTCCAAACACATTTCTACTCCCAGCCTATAATGTGTGCATGTCTGCCTCCTGGGCTCTGTATTGTTTCTTTGGCTGGTGCGGTGATGAAAATCAGGCTTCAGTAAGGGCATATTCACACTGCTGCCAGGGCCTCTAGGATCAGAGCCTTGATAGATGTACCTAAGATACCTTTAATCTAGATTTCTTGGGTAAAGTCCCTGGAATGAATGTATTAACATAGTCAGGTTTGGGCAGCCAGTATTAAAGTCACTGGTAAAGCTATGAAAACTACATGTACACAAATCTGCTTGTGGAGTACTGGGGAATCTCCTCTCCATTCAGTGCATGAGGGTTAAATATTTACACTTCTTCACCAGAAAATCAGTCTGATCTGATCAGTGCAGCTCCCTGTATTTACCATGTCCCTTTTCTCTAGCACATTTCTTGCTGCACACTGGCTGCCTGCATTTGCTTTGAGGGCAGGTAAAGACCATTGACAACCATTCCTGGAAGGAACCAGACAAATATTTTTATAAACTGCAGAAGTCAAAACTACCTTTTAAAGGGAAAACTTTAAACTGTTTTTGCTTTTATATGTGAAGTTCACACAACATAGTTAGTTCTAGATGCATGTTTTGTGCCACTGTAGCCAAAACAGTGATTCCCGATGCCATGAAAAGTGTATTGAAAAACTATACACACAATCTCTTATTTAGGGAGTATTTAGTCAATGACTTAAGTATTTTCAAAGAATAGCCTTCAGGATAATCACATAGTCTTAAAATTTAGGAAGTATATTGTCTGTTATTCCTTTATGTGGAAAACTATTAAGTCAGTCCTGGAAGCAGAATGAAACAATAGAATTTAAGTGACGGAGAAAAATTGCTAAGAGTAAACAGTCATGTTGAAAAGTCCTCACTAATCCAGATGATGACAGATAAAGCAGACCATTTGGTGTATGATGAATAAAGGCTGCATTCTAGCTCTTAATTAACACAGTGAAAATACAGGAAAGGTTGACATCCAGTTGGGGTAAGATTCATCTCACCTAACTTTGGATACCTACAAAGCAGACGTCTACAACTAAATGGCTGTCTAGACTCCTTCTTTAGCTGATGGAGAGGAGTAGACACTTCTAGAGCTTTTTTTTCATTTAATTTGCTTTCCTACATTAGGATGAAATTAGCTGAGCTCTAGATGGGGCAATTTATCTCCATCAGGTATGAAAGGAGCATATTCACTGGCATCATTGATGCAAATATTTGCACTGTAGGCATTTGTATTTAGCCAGATGAATCATGCTGGTGGCGTCTGTATGATTTTAACTCTTCCTCATCCTTTCTGATGTAAACTTATCTTTACTTGCATTAACACAAAATACAAGAATTTCATTTCAGAAAGGGGCATCCATGACAGTACACAAGGACCAAGTCAAGCAGCACTTAAAAGGGGAGGATTCTGCACTCTTCCCTGTTCCACAGTTCTTTCTGCTTCAGAGACATCAAAATAACAGGAAATTGCTATATTTTTTGACCTTCAGCTCTCTTATTTTTTATTACTAACAAATCAGATAGTTGCAGTAAGACAGAAACAAAACTTATCTGCAATGTATTCCCAATCAAATTTGGAAATCTTGGCATTTAAGGAAACTGCATTTCATTTCCATGCTACTGTTTTAAAAGTGCAGGTGAAATTTCTCTCTCTTATTTTTAAATCAGAAGGCAAGACCTTGAAAATGTGTTTCAAACAAGGTTAGTTTTGCATCTAAATATGTAAAATAGCAAAAACCAATATGACCTAAGGCAGCAAAAATGTGGGATTCAGAGCTGAGCCCTTGAAAATTAGTAAATGTCTGTGTTATCGTTTCTAGATAAACCTTATTTTGACCAACCTATATGTGCATTATAATAACATCTTTAGTTACATCAGTGTATTTTTTACTTTTTTTACAGGATTTCTTTCCTTCTCCTTCATATATTACATAGGATGGATATTGTGTTTCAAAGACATTGATAAATCTGCCTTTTGCTAACTTTCAAGGACCTGCTTAGGGAATTTTTAAGACAACCTGATTATCTAATAATTCATAAAAAAATTCCTGTAAATTTGAATTAGTGGTGTCTAGGACCTTCAAGTTTCCTTAATGCCAGTGTGAGCAGTATATACTCAGCCCACTCCTTCTCTGCTAGGCTCATGACATAGATACCTGTGCCTCAAAAGACTGTCTGTAGTCATCATCATAACCAAGTTCATAAAAGATATTTTGATATTTGTTGGAATTCTGGTCTTTAAATTTTTGACTGAATGCATGGCATTTCCTGGACTTCACTTCTGGGATGTTGGTTATGGCAGAGGCTTAATGTTGTTCAGAAAGTGAGATGAGTCTCACCCTGTCCCCTCAGATCAGCAGGGCCAAGCTGAAATGCTGCAGCTTTCTTCTTCCTGTATGATAAGTAGAGGTGGTTAATAGGAAGATGACAATTATAGCTACCTTATATACAGATATTTTATTTTAATGCTTGTAATGTGGCCAGATGTCATGGTATAAATAACACAATGAATAAACAACTATAACAGCACTAATGACCTTGTGAGACAGTTTGCAAAATGCAAGGAATTTAAGCTTGCTCCTATTCAGTCTTTTTAAGAAACTGCACTTACCTTCTTCCTGTAAGGGAAGGGAGGCAGCAAGTGTGTTCTTTACAGGCACCAGGACCCTCATGGGATGTAAAAAATTATGCATAATGGAGCTGTCAGGAAATTTTCATATTTAGACAAGAATTTGACATAGTTTTGGCTTTTTGCCAGTTCTTAAGAATTCTATCATTTAGAAAGTGAAGAGTATGTGTTTTTTCTTTATGTCCAAAGGCTTTCCTCCTTCTTGACCAAGCATAACCCTTTACACTGTAACTCAGCTGGAAAAAAAAATACAACATGGGAGGACCAAAACATCCAATAATTTTCCCAAGATGACATAAATGCAAAACTTTTGCTATCCTCCAAGCTCTGTGTGAGAGCCACAGCAGAAAAAAAAGCGTGTCATGCACTTTTCATTACCAGTATGCTGCAGAAATGATTGATATTTTCATACTGTTTAGCCCTTATCCATCTACCACAGCTTTAAGGTAAAAGAAATATTGCCAGCGCTTTTCATATTGAGGGGCTGCAGGACTGCTCTGGGCCTCCTTGCAGACATCTTGCTGAAGGTTATTATTGATTGTCAGTCTGTTAACCTGCTTGTGGTGCTCAGAGATGTCTGATGGCTGGAACTTTATCATGCAAATAGAAGTAGCAAAGAAATACCTTGGCTTGATAACTTCAGGACATGATGCTTCCTTATGAAGTTTGAGAACTCAAGGCACTTTCCTTGAAAGGGTGTGTACAGGCAACCTGCCATTATGATTGATTGCATTCATGGAGCATTTCTGCCCTTGTCTCATTACTGAAGAATACATCTTTGGCTTCATGCAGTTCTCTTCCATTGGCTGGCACCTTCCTCCTTTAATGAGATTCAAATTTGTTGCAGATACTTTCAAGCAGTCTTAAATACTCTTATCCTCCTTTCCACTCTGTATTAGCCTGTGGGAACAGCAGTTGATGTGCTGTGGTCCAGTGGTCCAGTAGTCCTGGACTGTGCCAGAAGATAGAGCTTGCTCTCTGCTTCCCCTTTGAAATAAAGAAAAAGCACTGTAAACACCAGTCCCTTCTCAAATATGATGTTCAGGTTTCAGCCACCAGCTCTGCCTCACGGTCATTATCTAAAGAACACAGATTTGGGATCGGTTTTACATGAACCTCTTCCATCTTCAAAAGTGATGTGAAGAAAACCCTTAATTTGAATCTTCACACACTTAGAAGATATGCAACACATCATACAGAGCTAGTTGTAGCAACTGCTGAATAAAGGACCTTACTGTATTTTCATTGATTGCCTTTGTGTGAATCACAAGTGGCTATTAATTCAGCTTCATAACATTATTTTTTCATACAAAAAAACCCAAGGATGACGCCATGCCACACAACTATCCCTCAGAGAAGACCCAGATTTATAGTCCTGTCACTATCACAGGTTCCTTTTGAGCTGTCCAATCCAGTACAATTAGAATCAGAAAATAAGAGAGATCAACCGGACAAAATATTGCCTAAAAGAAAAGAGGATTACAGTCAGTTTGATTCAAGACTTTGGTTTGCCTAGGCTATTTAGGTCTTTCAGTAGGATATATATGTTTTTGAATCTTTTGCTATTTATATAACGGCTTATGGTAGGTTGTTTTTCCTATCAGTAAAATTGAATAGTACTTTGCTCTGGGTTACTCTTCCTTGTTCACGACATGAACCCAAAGGAACAAATTTACAGTACTTCACTTAGCCTGACTCCTTGAATGATCCTGTGATGATGGTACATGTGGTGCTACTGGTAAATGTACTGTAGCTGGAATTAGACCACTCCTGAAATAGCTGAAAGGCTTTGTATGAACAAAAGGGAAGTTAAGACCTGGTATTACTACTGCCACTGCTCACACCAGCGGCTAAGATAATACAAAATCAAAGAAAATTTGGGAGTTATTGCATTAAGGTGTCTGGAAATAATATTCCTTAAACATAGAATCATAGAATGTCCTGAGTTGGAAGTGACCCACAAGGATCATCGAGTCCAACTCCTGTCCCTGCATAGGACAAGCTCAAAAATCACACCATATGTCTGAGGGTGTTGTCCAAATGCTTGTTAAATGTTGTCAGGCGTGGCGCCGTGACTACTTCCCGGGGGAGCTTGTTGCAGTGCTCCACCACCCTCAGGGTGAAGAACCTTTTCCTAATGTCCAACCTAACCCCTCCCCAGCATATCTTCCTGCTGTTCCCTCGGGTCCTATCATTGGTCATCAGGGACAAGAGGTCAGCACCTGCCCTTCCTCCTTCCCTTGTGAAGGAAGCTGTAGCCCGCTTTGATGAGGTCTCCCCTCAGTCTTCTCTTCTCCAGGCTGAACAGACCAAGTGACTTCAGCCGCTCCTCGCATGGCTTCCCCTCTAAACCCTTCACCATCTTCGTGGCTCTCCTCTGGACACTCTCTAGTAGCTTTGTACCCTTTTTGTACTGTGGTGCCCAAAACTGCACACAGTACGCACCAGCGCAGTGTAGAGCGGGACAATCACCTCTCTTGACCAGCTAGCAATACAGTGCTTGATGCACCCCAGGACACGGTTGGCCCTCCTGGCTGCCAGGGCACACTGTTGGCTCACATTCAACTGGCCATCGACCAGAAACCCCAAATCCCTCTCTGCGGGGCTGCTCTCCAGCCTCTCGTTCCCCAGTCTGTATGTACATCCAGGGTTACCATGTCCCATATGCAAAATCCGGCATTTGCCCTTGTTAAACTTCATATAGTTGGTGATTGCCCAGCTCTCTAATTTGTCCAGATCTCTCTGCAGGGCCTCTCTGCCCTCGAGAGTGTCAATGGCTCCTCCCAGTTTTGTGTCATCACTAAACTTTGATAACAAACTGTCCAGTCCTGCATCCAAGTCATTTATGAAAATATTGAAGAGTACTGGCCCCAGGATGGGTCCCTGAGGAACCCCGCTAGTGACTGGTCACCAGCCCGATGTAACCCCATTTACTACCACCTTTGAGTCCCAACCATCAGCCAATTGCCCACCCATATGTGTTTATCCAGCTGTACACTGGACATTTTGTTCAGGAGGATACTGTGAGAGACAGTATCGAAGGTTTTACTGAAGTCCAAAAAGATTACATCAACTGGCTTCCTTCGGTCAACTAGGTCGGTAATCTTGTCATAGAAGGAAATCAAGTTTGTCAACAAGGACTTTCTCCTCATGAATCCGTGCTGGCTGGGACCAATGACTGTGTTGTCTTTCAGGTGTTTTTCAATAACTTCTAGAATAATCTGCTCCATAATTTTGCCAGGCTCAGAGGTGAGACTGATAAGCGTGTAGTTACCAGGGTCATCCCTGTTGCCCTTCTTGAACATTTGGACATTTGCCAGCTTCCAGTCAACAGGGACCTCCCCAGATTCCCAAGAGCATTGAAAAATCATTGAGAGAGGTCTCACTATGACATCAGCCAGCTCTTTTAAGTACCCTCAGATGAATCCCATCAGGCCCCATTGACTTATAGGGATCTAGCTGGAACACCAAATCCCACACAAGTTCGAGGTTGGTTGGGAGTTTGTCATTCTCGCAGTCATGGTTCTCTAGCTCAGGGCTCTGGGGGTCCCACAGCCCATCATCAGTGTTGAAGACTGAGGCAAAGAAAGCATTAAATGTCTCTGCTTTGTCTATATCCCTGTTTGTGAGGTGACCATGCTCATCAAGTAATGGGCCAATGTTATTTCTTGCCTGCCTTTTGCTATTTATATATTTAAAAAAACCCTTTTTATTGTCCTTCACAGTACTGGACAGCTTCAGCTCTAGTTGAGCTTTGGCCATGCATGTTTCCTCCCTACAGTGGCGAACAGCATCCCTGTAGTCCTCCCATGTTGCCTGACCTTGCTTCCACTGGTCATACATTTTCTTTTTTTGTCTTAGTTCTAGCATAAGATCCTTCTACCTTGCCTGCTTGACTTCCGACATTCTGGAATTGCCTGCTCCTGTGCTCTTAGGAGGTGGTACTTAAAAAGTGACCTGCACTGATGGACCCGAGCACTTTCAAAAGCTTTTTCCCACGGGACCTTACTAAGTAGTTCCCTGAGCAGCCTGAAGTCAGGTCTCCTCATATCCAGAGTTGAGGTCCTGCTGGCAGTTTTCCTCCTGTTACCATAGATTTTAAACTTGACTGCTTCGTGATTGCTGTGGCCAAGACAACCACCAATCGCCACTTCACCCACAAGATCCTCTCTGTTAGTAAGCAGCAAGTTGAGGAAGGCACCTTTCCTGGTCCGTTCTCTTAGTACTTGTATCAAGAAGGTATCATCCAGATGCTTTAAGAATCTTCTGGACCTACTTGTACTAGCTGTGTGGTATTCCCAGTTGACATCTGGCAAGTTAAAGTCCCCCATACGGACAAGGGCAGATGACTTGGAAGCATCCCTTAGTTCCTTAAAGAATAACTCATCCGTGTCATCATCCCGTCTTCTGATGCTTCATTATACACAAGCAATTTAAATTGCTACTATTCATGTTTTCTACACAATGTTAGTCTCTGACCTTTCTCTTCCTTGTGCAGTTGCTATCCTTCCCCTGATAAGGAGGTGTGTGTTATAATTCTGTGTTTAATATATTTGCATTCTTTATAGCTTATGATTGGTAATTATACTTTTCCTATTAATCGAGTTCTTTTGTCTTTCAAACATTATCTTATTGGATGCCAGCAAATCCTTTTAGGCATACTGTGACTTCCAGGCTTCTGTTACCTGATCTGTCTTGGCTAGTTTTAAAGTAAGTATTCTTTTTTTTTATTTTTCCTTTTTTTCATTTTTTCTTTACTGTATTTCTGGTGTGGTGAGGTCTTTGAGATTGCACTTCCTCCAGGTAAGATACCGTATCCAGCTATCGACTTTTGCTTAATGATTGAGTTTTCTATGGACACAGCTTTTCGATACCTCATAGCTACAACTTCATATAAAATTTTTTGTCTTATGAATGTCCCTTTTGTATAAAATTAAGAAACCAAAGAAACACAGGCAATTATAGGCAAGTATGTGAACTGTTGCAGGCTTCTCTGAAGGGACTCACATACTGTTTGGAGTCATTCATGGTCTGCAGCTGCATGTTCTTGTACGTTAATACTGTAGCAAGACCTTCTGGAAATAACTACCATAAAGAGTTTGTTGGTAGAAAGAACTGAACACACCTACTGTTGGTCTGAGAGAAATAACCATTATAATTGGTGCTTTCTGGTCTGTACAACCCCTGGGAACCAAGGACTTTCTTCTCAAAAGAATTCTGTAACAATTACACCCGGGGGCTGTGTGTATGTCATGACATAAAACATAGTCTGAATTAATTATTTAGTATGGTGCAGCCCACTTTGACTTATAAGCTATAAAAAGCCCGCCTGAGAGAGAATTAATTATTGCTGGAAATAACATATAATTACAATGTTGCAGGGAAAAGATAAGAATTAATGTGCCAGGTGTAAGTAGATTAGACCAGCTTGACAGAAATGAGCAACTAAAAAAGAATTTATAGATGAAAGCTTACAGCCATTGCACCCATAGTGACTGAAAGCATTACCATGTGATGACTGCTCAGTGGCTTATGTGAAATGAGATATTGGCTTTAGACTCATTGCTCAGAGACAGGTCTCTATGTCACAAATCTGACAACAAAATGGAGTGAATTGAACATCTCATCAGAGAAACGAGGAGAGAAAAAGCTCAGCGGCTAAATTAAACTTATTTCCCTTCTTGAAATTATCTCCTTGCGTAGGAGTTGAGGAGTCTTGTGGCAGAGAAAGGGGCCTTGTGGGGAAACACATTTTACTCTGTGTTTCTGTCCTTGTCCAGTGGTGCAGGACTATGAACTCCAGAGTGGAGAGCCAGCTGCTTTTCATGAGGAAAAAAGAAAAATGATGCTTTATGCATGGTCTATCACGTAGGGGGGAATGAAAAGGAAGAAAGAGAGAAGAAAGTTTTCACGTGGCTTACCACTTTTTCTAACCATCTCATCTTCTTGTTTTAAAAAGGAGTATTTATAATGTTCTGCTCTTTGACAGAGAGAGGAGTTTGTCCCAAAGGTAATGTGTGTTTTGCATGGTTTGAAGGCCAGCGTGAGGGAAGTGATCTTAACCCACTGTGTGGAGTCTAATCAGGAACATCAACACCTTGAATGAACATGGAAGACAACTGTACTGATGGCTTTCTTCTACCTGGGATTACAAGCTGGCTTCACTAAGTCATTACAGATAACTCAGAACTACATGAAACCAAGATTTTGAAGAATTTAAAGAATTGTTGTGAAAAGCGAAAGAAGAGTGACTCAATATAAATAGTCTACGCAACAGTATGGGAGAAATGAATAGCTCTCTGCAATGGGATAAACATCCCTCTAAGCATGCCTGATTCCATCTGATGGATACAGGAATTGGGCAGAATTGTACATAATGTGTGGTTTTGAATTGTTCAATTATTGGAGAAGAGTCAGTAGGCTCTGCACCTGGGTCCGTCTCCAGGATGAAACAAAATTGGAGAGCTTAATATTTCCCCATTTTATTCCCTAGCTTATCTGCAACACTGATTTTTTTTTCTTTTGGTGTTGTAATGGTGTCATATCAGGCACATGGTTAACTCAGCAGCTGATCACAGCTACTCCAGGTTGCCTACCACTTGTCACCTTTTGCTGCGTTAGGATTTAGGACTAGGAATCATAGCAGCTTCTCTGAGAAATCATAGTTTAGTAAGAGCTGCACTAAAGGTACCCAATCCCTGCATCAGTTTTACTGTTGCTAATAGATTTTGGATAAATTTGAAGCTTAACCTTAGTTTTTCAATAGACTTCTTTGGTTCACAATTTCCTAAGCATATTTCCAGGACTGGTTAAAAAAAAAAAAGTTATTTAAACCATCCATGTCACTGTTTATAGTTTGTTCCCCTTACTTCAAAACCACATGTTAATGGTTCAGATAAAGTAGAATCATTCCATTTACAAAATTTTGCTGACTCTTATTCCATTTATGTGGAACTAAAATGAAGACTTTCAGGAACATGGTTCAGTAGAATAAAATGTACTGACTTTTTTCTAAAGTTTTAATGAAAAGATGATCTGGCCTTGTGGTTTTGATTATAATTCCTTGGAGTTTTGAGGATATAGGCCTGAAATCAGTTAATCTTATGCTGATGTGAACCTATGTGAAGAGGACCTCTGGAGGTTTGCTTACCATTGCTTAATACTTAAATAACTAAAATGCTAATATACAGATCTAATTTTTGGTTGATTGTCTCACAGAGATTGCTAGATTTAATGCACTTTACGGGATGAATCGATCCATTGTTTTGATTTCAACTGTATTGGGCCATGCATAATTATGATTGATTCTTGTGAGCATTCACAAATTCACATAATGAAGAGTTTAGTATAACAATAGAATCAATACAGAAGAAAGCTTTGTCAATGTTATTTAAGACTTTACAATTAAAATCACAAAAATATCTCAGAGAAGTTAATGTTTCAGTGTCCACATTAACATTCCCCCGTTGCTGTTTCATTGGCATTCATTTTATAACAGAAAGAGACAAGAATATAAATAAGAAGAAAACCGATAGATGTTCATGCTTACATCCACATGGTAGTGTCCTAATTGCCATTCACATGGAGATGATTGAGTTAGTGATAAAGTTTGCAACAACACTGTTGTTCAGGCTTGAAAGGAAAAATACCTGGTAACAAGAACCCAGGATCCATATGGAAAATCATAGCTGGTCTTGTGCTACATCACCAGTTAAGACCATGCTGCTAATCGATAGGCCCCTTGGTTGGTTAGGACATACTTGGGTGTACTTCTGTTGTTTGCACTGTGCACGTGGATTGTATAGCCTATATGCATAGCCTATATGCATAGGCTTTATCAGTATTGTGTCCAAGAGTCAAGCCTTGGAATTTGATTTCCTGTACTATCAAAAGATTACCGTAGTCTCTGACATGTTTTGGTTTGTGCAACCTGCATTTCTCCGAACATTTCCAGCCACACAGTGCAAGAGTCAGAGCAGGCCAGGGACGAGCCATACTGGGTATTTTCCAGTGGCTCTCATATTTGGTAGGTTAGGAGAATTCAGTAATACGGATGTGGGTCGTTCTATGCCCTGTTGCTGCAATGCCATAAGCATGTTGCTTTATTAGAATAGCTGTAGAATACCTAAATACCAGCTAGTTTGGCTCTCCTACCTTTCTCTCTTGTATCATTTGGGTTTGAATTTTGCATCTGTATATGTTTCATGAAGCAGGACATTTTGTTTCCTCTGTACTTTTCTGTTCAAAAAGGGACAATTAAAAAAAAACAACCAACCAAACAAAAGAAAAGTGTATAAAAGGCCCTGTGTTTAAACATGTTTCACTGAAATAAGAACACACAACAGGAAGATCTTTTTTGATCATCAGTTCCAGCCCCCTGCTGCCACTGGCACAGACATACAATCCCTCCCATAAACTGATCAGGCTTCAATGATTGCAGTTAGTCTCTGAAGTCCTCAGCTCATTGAGTTGAATAGGTCAGCTTCCTGTCTCGTCACTGTCAATATGTGACAAGACTGTTTTCTGAAAGTTTTCAACATAAAGGAAGGAGGGGAGGAGGGAGGGTAAGAACACATTTTAAAATGGAAGATTGATTTTGCAGATTAGCATGATTCTGGGAAGACACTGGCAGATTTCTTCCGCAACCACAATTATATTTTGCTAATCACATCAGGGGTATTTGAGGATGGATTTTTGTAGTACATACTTTGGTGAATCATAATATATTCTTTTCACATAAATTGTCTAGGCAAAAGGCTGAAAATTATCAGCTCCTGTAAAAACATATGTAATTTTGAAATTCTCTAATGACAGTCAAATGGGAGGTAGGACTCCTCTTCGAAATCTGGGAGCTTCAAAATCTGACTGAGAAGTGATATAGGTGTGTACCTATGGCTTGTATTTATATTGTTAATAACCAGGCATATTTAGAATGGAGCTGTGATCTTAATACTGAGCATCCTGGTAAAACCAGGTTTACCCATTTCTTACATTTCCTTTGGCATCTGCTTATGGCCACTGTGGGAGATGGGATATTGGGCTGTATGGACCTTGGACTTTACCAAGTGAGACTGTTCTTATGTTCTTCCCTACTTTCATTAAATTCTGCTAAAATCTAATCACATTCTCAGTGCACAGTGACATTTTCTCATTTATTACTTAATTTGAAATTGCTTCTAACTTTCAGGAAACAGTTATTTCTACTCCTAGTCTCTAAATGAAGATGTTAAGGTGCTTGTTTCAGTTTAAGATTAAGAAATCTAAATTTAGTTATCTAGCATAGATGTCTACTGTTACACTAGGTGTCTATGATCCTGTTACAATCAATGAAGACCTAGTCAATACAGATCATAGAGTCTCTCCAGCTCTCTGGTCTTTATAGATTGCATTGATTACATCTCCATTAACGATAATGGGAGCTCATATAATGATCTTGATTCAGTTTCCTAAACATAGGTGTCCAATACCATTTGAGATGCACTACTGTATCCCCTGGCAGCTGACTGCTGCCTCAAAATGATGCACATCTCCTCCAGCAGAAATGAAAAATATAGCAGTCCTTCTTGGGTGCTGAATGAAATCTGAGATTTCTTTTCCTCAGT
The DNA here is from genome assembly GCF_965183815.1 of Platalea leucorodia. NCBI lineage: Eukaryota > Metazoa > Chordata > Aves > Pelecaniformes > Threskiornithidae > Platalea > Platalea leucorodia. The sequence goes on along the minus strand of NC_138825.1, from coordinate 119,123,849 downwards.
TCTTTGAGTGTCTGCAGTTCTGTCATAGTAGGAGAGTGATAATGAAGATAACTGAAAAATGAAGACTAAGACAGACTTGGTGCATATGTTGTCTTGCTGCTTCATTTAACTGTTTTGTTTTTCACGTATTATGTTTGCCTAGGGGGTTTAACTGACAGGGCAAGCAACAATTCTCATACTTTTAGGTTTTCCACAAACACTAGACCCAGAAGCCTTTTGAGTAAATGGCTTCAGTATGTGTTCAAGATCATAATAATTTACATATTACCCTTAAGCAGAAGACTACCTAAAGCACTGTGGTGACAACAAGGTATTCAAATATAAGTGAAAGTCCAATAGTGGCAATTTCAGCATTTGGGAAATGAGAATCAGGAACCCTGGAATCATGTTACAGAATCAAGCATCTTATTACTTATCTTCTTGTCCAGCATCTGCACTGGACACCTGTGCCACATTTGCAAGCTTCCCTGCAGCCAGAGAATTGAAGCTGAAACACACAGACATGCACAACAGAAAGGAACCTGAGATTCCACATTGCTGGTTTCTATAGGAATGGAGGATAGGTTAAAAAAAAGACAATTGCAATGAATATTACATTAAATTTGCAGGATCTGATGACACCTCTGGTTGCTCAGCTCTGTCCTGGGGAATACAAATGAGTGTTCATTCCAGCTGAAGCCCCTGTGGCCGACTTCAGTGGTCCAGCTGAGGAATTTCTATACTTAATCATAGCATACATCATACATTTTGTTTCCCAACTGACAAATGTAGAGAATCTAACAAAGACTTTCCCTATGAAGCCAAGGAACTTCATGTGAATACAACCCCTTGTATGAATTGGACTTTAAGACCAGAACCTGAAGAATTAACAGGTAGAACTGTTTTTGCTTTCCATTGACATTGTAAAAAATACTTACATTTCAGAGGGTTGCTAACAGAGGCTGAGAAAGCCATCCCAAAGTTTTTGAATGCATTTAAGTCCTAGAATTTGCCCTAAGGGAAGGGACAGTTAATGGCTAGGGAGATGAGCTGCATTTTCTAGTCCATCTTATTACTGAATGGTGGGGGAAAAAAAAGATATCTTCATAAATGGCAATGGCCTGTTATCCTCAAGATAAGTCATCAAGCATTAAGAACAGCAGTTTTAGAAGGATGCAGGTTTAGTTACCTGAGAAGTAGAAGAGATTCTGTCAATGTACAAAAGACAGGGGGTTTGCTGCTCTCACACCAGCCAAGTGGATTTTTTTCTTTCTTATAGTCTGAAAAATGACCTTTCAGTCCAAGTAAAAAAGTGGAAAATGTCCACTGCAAAGCCTATTTGCCTTATAGATGTCTAATTCTTCATAACCTCTTTAAAACGAAAATGCTTCCTTAACAAAAACTAAAAGGCAACAGAAGTGGTACTAGATACCTCTAGGATTGATCCTGCTGATATGGAGAGAGATGAGTCAAGGAACACATTCAGATGAATAAGGTGAGTCCTTATAATAATCTTCCTCTTGATATTGGATCATTACAGTATTTCAGACTAACCTGTACCCTGCTGGTGGGAACAAAGCTACCTGTTGAATGATGAAATAAAACCATAGAAATAGCTGCACAGAGGGGGATCATTCAGCAAGCTGTCTCTGACAATATCCAGTACCAGCTGTTTCCACCAAGAAGCCAGGATCCAGACAAAAGACAGGTAGAAGGCAGTTTTCCTCAGGACACATTTCTACTTACCTTGTGGTAGTCAAAGACTGTGAACAGATTAATTAGGATTTAAACTACTACCAAAACTTGCATTTATGGTTTTAATAACTTATAAGAAAAACATGAGTTAGAGTAGGAGACCAATTATTATATACTTTTCTGCCCTTCCATGTAGAAGAATTCAAGCTTTGCTCCAGTCTGCTGTACTGCCAAGTGTGGGACAGACTATTGACTGTAAGTCTGACCATTCTTATTTTCTAGATGAAATGTCCATTCCTGCTAAGCTCTTAATCTCAATGTGGATATGGCCAGTTTAGCAGTGTACTTGTAAAGAAGTGACAGTGGTACAGACAGGAGGATGTGATGTCTTCATCAACAGTAGACATAATATTTCTGGCAACTGTTGATCAGTGTGGGTTTGTGATGGAAAATGTATGGAGACAATTGTGGGAAGTAATGACTGCAAACTCTCTCATGGGCTTAGAAGCCCAGGCCAAGAAGAGTATTAATAGAAACAGAGGTATGATCAGAACAGATAGGAAATTAGATAAAGCAGCCAAAACTTTCAGAAACTTCTGTGCATTCATTAATTTTTTTAACTAGCTCAGCAAACAAACATGGCATGTAATGTTGCAAAATGTGCCATTTGTAAATAACAAACAGCATTAACATCAGTTTAAATCTCCTTAACCAGTTGCAGCCCCATGGTTTTTCTGAAGAGGTAGCTGAGCAGATCACTCTGAAACCCTTATATTGACGACCTGGATCTCCTACTTTCAGGAGTTCACAGATTCTTGCTGATCCCTTCCCAAACAGGCCAGCTCCCAGTAGAAAGGAGGCTGTGATAAATAGCCCTTGTTTTGTCTCAGCAGGACCTCATCACTACTTTGAACTGAGATTGTACCGCTTCTCATGAGATGCCTAACTGGAATCTGTGGGGAAGCACTATCACACTGTGGGATAAATCCTTTCAGAAACTGTGAGCCTAACTGGTTCAAACTGGAATTGTCTCTGTTGAGTTTGAACACACACCTGATTTTCTGGAAATGTTACACTGCATATAATAACACACAAATTCATTTGTACAGAATAAAGGAGGAAGGGACAGTTAATTAATTAGCTAGTGGTTATAAATAAGTCTGTAGGTAAGCCAAAAGGACAAAATGGGAAGTCTTGACCCTAGGACTCTTTTTTAATCATTGGTTCACACATGTTTTTCCTTGCCTGGATTTCTCTCTGACCTTGTTTTCAGATGACTATTTCAACATTTGGCTTGAACGCCTGTGAATTTTGCACAAGTGGATGCATATGATCCATGGAGAGGAGCACTATATGCACATTGCCAAGATTTCATCCACAAAGAGGAACTGTGTAGTATTTGACAAGTTTGCCCCACAGTGCCAGTGTCTTTTTACTATACACTTTTCTGTGAGATCACTTTGTGAGGAAGAGATGGAGAGAGGCAATTCTGAAAAGCGATAAACTATGGCGTGATAATGACAGGAGAAAGTAGACAAGTGGGTGGAGGAGGATTTTTCACTCTTCAGACTTGAGAGGTCTCCTTTAAGGTGTGTACTACTGCTGGATAAAGAGACAAACTTGCAGTGATGTGTCTGTCAGCACTGCTTAGTGTGAAGGAGCAAGGTAGAAATTGCACAAGAGTCTATTACTGTTGCCTTCCAGGTAGGCTGTAGAAGAGAAAGCGTGCAAAGGAAGAGCTTCAGCTTACAATCACAGTTTGGCAGCTATTCCCAGCCTGTCTTTACGTATTTAAAATTTCTTTCAGTACAAACATATGAAGGATCACTGTCTGTCCCTTGCCACTGTGACAGGTCATTTAAGGGGATAAAGAAAAAAAAAATCATAAATAAATGATGTGTTCTGCTCTGTACCCATTTTAAATGCTGAGTGTTTTATTTCCTCTCCTTTGTTCATGCGTGTATCTCACATACTTTTAAATTGTTATTTTTATTAAGGGAAAAATGGGGGCGTCAGTCTATAAATCTGGACTATGTCCCTGTTAACAACTTGCTCCTTTCTCTTTATTCATTAACCCTGCCCTTCTCCCCATCTGTTCCCATCGTTGTCAATAACGAATACATCCCTTTTTATTCCTGTGCTCTTAGAAAGCTAGATCCTGTGAAGCTACGAATTGCAGTCCCTCAGGAGAGATGACCATCTACCTATTGAAGGGTGAAGCTTTATGCATAAAGGTAACTTTTACTGGTTTATGGGTTGCAGTCTATATTGTAGCTCCAAAAGAGGCAATTTCTGATGTTTAAATTGGGACACAGTGGCCAAGGTGCTGCTGATTACCAGATTTCCCACTGTTGTTGCTGAAGGAGTGGCTTCCTACTCTCAGCCTACACATACTTCTCTGGGAAGGCCACGGGGGATTAGAGATCATGTCATTTCTCAGTTTGAGTCAGATGCAGTCTGGAAAGAGAAAACTATCTTTGGTCATTACCTCACTTTCTTTTGCTCATCAGCATCTGCTGCAATCTGGCCTTTGGAGCAGTTTGGGGAATTTTGTCGTTGGCTCTGGTAGGAGCCCAGTAGTATTTCATTAAGACACTGATAAATGGAAAGACATTATTTTACATTCTTATTGCTATTATGAATGACATGTAAAATAATGTAGTAGAATTAAAGCATTTCTAATAAATTTGATAGACTTAGTACTATTTAATGCTTATGGCAGGTATAAAACATTGAGGGTTTTTTTTGTTATTTTACATTGAAGTTAGGGGAAAAAGATGAGTTTTTTGGAATGAGTGAATTTTAAAGCCTTATGTTTTACAGTGATACTTAAAAGAATGGAGAAGAAAATTAAATCTAGCTAATAGAGTCATATCTGAATAAGCCTTAAACAGCAGGTATGAGGTGACTTGACTGGTGAGCAATGTCTGGATGATATTACGATTCAATACCTTCCCTTTTTTGGCTCGATCGCATGCTTTTCTCAACTGACTCTCACTATGGGATACTTGGCAAACAGATAAACTCCTGGTTCAATGAGCTGCTGTGAAGAAGGTGTGCCTTTGCATTTCTGCACTAGCTGGATATTCAGCTGATGGCAGCAAAATAATGCCAAACTGCTACAAGTTTTTCTACATTGACAAAAATATGGTATTCAAGGCCTGTTCTAACCAAATATTTGTATGAGAGGGTGGGAGCCTTGCTAGAAGCTAAGAATTTATGTATTTGGTTAAATCACAAAGCTTTCCAGATGAATACCCAAATACATAATATATAGGAGCAGAAAGTAGCTAGCATCTCTTACACTTAGGGTTCATAGTTGTGTTCTGAAAGGGGCAAACTGGGGGGAAAAATGAATATTGCCTTAAATGTAATGCTTCTCTTGCCCTAGAAAGAGACACAGCTGCACTGTTTGATTCTGGGTAATGGTTGCTCACAGAATTGCAGCATTGTTTAGGTTGGAAGGGACCTCTTCAGAGCACCTAGTCCAGTTTACTTGTTTGAGGGTAAATTACAGAGTTTCCGAGTGAGATGAATGGAGGAAATGTGCCAGGGCAAAACACCCCATCGTTACTTCAGTTTCCCCCTGAATTCTTAAAAGGACATACACAGAAATTTTTGTTCTTGACAGCATGGCTGTTCATACTATAAATGTGTTTTTTTATCCTTTCATAATTTCATGGCTTTCTGGGTAAGTGTGAACATTCATTTCTTGTGAGTTAAGATGATTTATGATTCAGACTGAACTGGTGAGTATTCTTTAAAGAAGTTCTTAGGACTGGCTAAGGGAAAATAAAGGATGTTATAGACCAGTTTTCTTCTATCCAAATAATAATCAACCTCTTCCCTCACTACTTGGTTAGTAATTGCGATTTTTATGAACCTGCCCTTCACATTTTGGAACAATAGAATATGTGTCCTCTCACTCCCATCCTTCCTGTGATGTGCTAGCACACAGGTCAAATACCAGTCTATGATACAGCAATTCCATTTCTGGATTGCTATGTAGACATATGTTAAGAAGCCCTAGGGTGCAATGAACCCTAACTGTATGGATAATCCAAATGCAGAAAGTTAATTTAAAACATGGCCAACTTCCTACCTCAAAATAGAGAGCAATTCTTCCATCAATTTATCATAATATTTATACAGCCTCTAATACTTTACTAGTTGATTACTTCACAGTCTTTGAAGAAATTATACCTACAACACCTTTCTAAGGTAGGAAAACATTATTATCCCTATTGTTTAGGTAGGATAGCAAGGCACAGACAAAGTGAAGGCTATATTTTTAGAGAGAGCTAGGCACATAAAAGAAGAGAACAGGTGCCAATCTGAATATTCAGAAACAGCTCAGTAATACCAAAATCCCATCAGGAGCCTATAGTCATTATTAGATGCCTAAATACCTCTAAAATTCTGTCCCATAGCCACAGTGCCATATGCCAATATACTACAAGCAGGAATGTATCCATTTTTAGAAGACAGCTTTCCTTAATTGATCTGATACTTTCACTGCAAAATTAAAACAAATTAGTTTATCTGTTTTTAACTCCCTCTCAACCTCCCTCCCTGAGCACTTTAAATGTCACTATTTCCACCGTAACTGAAGGTGTGCTCAACAGTGTCCTGCACAGAAATATGATACTCTCTCTTCAATGTTTGGCAACTAGTATCTATTAATTAAGAATCTATCATTTGTACTCTGTAATTATATTTATTAAACCCTAACTCATATCCTAACTATAATTAGTTCGTGCTAATTAATTTTATCAAATCCCTCTAGATTCATATCTTAAGTAAATATTGAGTAGCCCTACACTAATTATTTCAATCAACGTGCAGTGCATTTCAATCAACTGTGGATAGTTTTTATTAATTAAATTTAATATAAAATAAATGTTCTATATAATAAATTTGTAAATGTTAAGATTTTAAGATAAAAGAGAATAAAAGACTGGTATAATGTGAAATACTCATTTACATATTAGACCAGGTTAAATAAGGCAGTTCTGTCTAAGTCAAAATTTCTACATAGGAAAACAAAGGGTTTTTTATATGAGAAATATGTGAAGAAGTATGGCTTAGTTCAATAATGATATACCTTGAAAAGTTTTTCCATATCCCTTGAAGCATATGGGACTCCCTAGATTTTTAAAAAATCTAATTTAATTTTAAAAATTGTGTGAAATTGGATAATGTTTATGGAAGTAACTTTTCAAGTAAAGATAGAGCATGCTAATGGAACAGGAGCACACATTTGGATGTGGTGCAATGTTTTTGTCAGAATGAACTGGGGGCAGCATCTTTACCCACCAATACTGAGAGACAACCTACTTGATTACCTTGCTATTGATAATTCAACTTGGTCTACACAGCAAATTAAATTATGGTGTTAATTTGGGTTGCTTAAAGTAAAATGATTGAAAATTAGGTACCAACAGGAAGTTAACATTCAGATCATAGCCATTTTGGACTCAGTGGGGTATCCTTGACCTTTAGCTGGAAGGTAATGTGTATCCTGTAGGCCCTGTCTTGTATCTTCCATCCATCTGCAGATGTCTCAGATATCCCAAGGTATCTAAAATGGTCCTTCACTTAGGCTGCTGCAACCCGCCGAAAGTTTCTAGGGCAATCTAGGCTGCAACTCAAGCTACTTACTGGAGTTAAAACTCTAAAGGTCTTTTGTCAATGCTTTAATCCAAGTGAGCTATATGCCATATCTCTCCATTTATACATGAGGCTAGAAAACTTCTAAGGTATGCCAGATCTCTGCTGTTCCAGAAAGAGACAGGCAGAGGGGAATTAATCTCTCCTAATTTTAGAAGTCCATGCTGCATTTTCCATTCTTGTCTTCCTCTAAATGAAACAGGCACTTTCATCTGCCCTGTTTTGGACAACAACTGTAAACCAGGAAGAATCACATCCTAGAAGTGTTTATTTCTTTCTGCTACTTCTAAATGGAGGTGGGGTGACAAGCTCAGATAGAAACATTTCTAACGTAGATGCCTGCCTTTGATAACATTATTCCTGCCTGTTTAGACTGTGGACGCTTTGAGCAATGTTGAGTAAAATAAGAATGGAAATAACTTGGGGTTTTGTCTTGGTTTTTGTCTCCTGTTTTGGCTTCCTGGAACTACACCTTTCATAAAATTTAGTGACTGGGGAGAAGAGCCTGTATTATTTTTTGAGGATGACAGTTTGCTGTCATAGGCTGTTACAGAAGTTGTAACATTCGGTGACAAAGGGAAAACAGATTTCAGCTCTGTAGCTGCAGTGGGTTAGTCGTGATTTCAACTAGTGTAACACAGGTCAAGTGTATAAAGTAGCTTCCATCTGTGGATATTTGATTTTAATTAACAAGGAATACAAACTAGCAGAAGTTAAATCCTAATCCAAGCAGGAATATGTGGCACTATGATTCAGATACATTACACTACCTCATTTTAATCTTTCACTTCATAATTTACAATATCACCTTCTAATTGACAGTGTCACAGTCATTTTGCTGCAGAGATCATGACAACACTGCGTAGGTTTTTTTTAAGTTTACAGAGATTCTCAAATATGTGTTTCATTTTTTTCTTACTTAACTTTTATTTAAACATGTATACACACACACATAAAGAAGATTTAACTTTTATGGTCTGTTTTGTATCACTCTGTGTATTTGTATCAATGGTTTATTTTTCATATGCCATTTGATACCACTTTACCACTCCAAAGGTGCTCCTGGGAAAGCTTTACAGGTTTACAGGATAGAGAGACCATTAGTACAACTCTTCTGATGTCGTATATTTTCACAGACTTTAGATTTCCTGCAGCTGCTTCTGTTTTGAGCTCAGTAACATGTGCTTGTATAAAATATTTATTTTCCAGAAAGATATGCAATCTTATTTTTGAAAGTATCAACAGATGGTGAGTCCACCTCCTCTCTCAATAGTTTGTTCCAGTGGTTTATCATTTATGCCATATGCTTAAAATTAATGCCACATTTCCCATCTGATTTTCTCTGACTTCAGTAAAGCTACATTCCTTTCCTTGCCAGTCAGTTGTTTACCCACCTTCAGGGCTTTTGGGTCATTCAGGGTGAATCCATATTGTCCTTCACACTTGAAGCATCTGAAGTGTGCCTGGTTGCCTGCAACCATCTTCTGCTCCAGCAAGCAAGCACTAGTCAACCTAGTATCAGTCAATGACTCTGCTTTTATCAGTTTCAGTAATCTCTGCTTTATTGGCTGCTTTACTGAATTGGTTATTACTTTCGGATCTTTTAGCTCTTTGTCTGTCCTTCAGTTGCTTTCATCCTCCAAATGCTCATATTTATACTGTCTCTCTTGCTTCATTCATCCATCTTATATGTCGGTCTGTCTTTCCACCTTCCTTTTTGTTCCAGTCTACCTATATTATAAAAGTTTTAATTTCTTTCTGTTAGCACTGCATTCAGTATGCAATGGAAAAAATCAGGCTGCGCAAAAGTGCCTGAGAGATATTGACTGTTACTCATTCATTTCCCTCTACCTTACCCCTATATACCCATTTTTTTGTACAACCTTTCCTCCCTTGCATTTAGCTATGAATTCTCTGGATCTGTTTATTTTATTTGCTAATTGAAGAGTTTGGTCAATTTGTGGATATTAGGGAAAAAAAAAACAACAACTGAAAACAGATTAAGACATAATAATTTAATTTTCCTTGGTTAGTGACAAGCATTTGCAAAAGCTCAGTCTCTAGGCAGAAAACATTTGGTTTTCTTAATGGTTGGTCAAACCCCTTAGGATTTCTTCAGACATTTGGTCCTTTTTCTTTCACTGATGTTAAATCTGGGAGCCCATCCAAGAGTTGCTGTCCTGAAGAAGAGGAGGTGGAGGAGGAAGATTGTGATCTGTATGAAAGGAAGTGTGAAAAAAATGACAGCAATCTTGCTGGCAAAGCTTCTGGTGACCAGTTCTTTCACACCCAGAATTTTTCAGCTTTTTCACAGCCATTTTTTGATGACTACTCTGATATGAGCACATAGGGAAATCTTTTCTTCTTTGCTAGCCATCTCTGACATATAGCTGGCAATGTTGCGCACTGACTGCAGTACTATTTTAGGTCAGTCTAACCTTGTAAGTAGGGAAGTCGAAGCATTTTGGAGGAACATGCAGTCGGAAATGTTTCCTAAAATAGTCATTTTTTTTGTGTCTACAGTGGTGGCTGATAATTTTGTTATAATAGGGTCATCAACCACTTTGAATGGCTGTGGTCTGCAATGCTTTTTCCACATCGTATCATCTTCCCTTCACCAAAGGCAGCCCCATCAAGACTGACTGTCAGTTTGAAACAAGCATTACTTTTCTTTGATAGTTTCAGGACAGTGTATTATTTTTCTTCTCTTATTGATCCGCCATCTTTTTTTAGCAATCAGATTACAAAGTGCTGTCTTTATCCATTACAAAATTCTTTTAACATATAACAAATAATTAACAAAAATATCACCAGTGAAGGAGGAAAGCCTATTGAATGTCAGTTCACATGTACAACAAAGATTCTGGAATTCCCCTTGGTCTGACATACTTTGGAAACTACCAGAATGATACTGAATTTTACACAGAACCTCAAATTGTCTAAGGCTTGAGAAATGGGTGGGCTGTGCTAAAGATATGTGCAGAAAACTGATAAATTTGCATAGGTGGTATTTGCATATACAATATTTGCATATTTCCAAAGAGGCTGATGCATATGCAATTCAGGAATAATGCAAAAGTACTTTCTTGTGCACTTAAGTAACATACTCACGCTGGCTTCTCCACCTACATGCAAATGTGGGTATGGATGTATTTGTTGCAGGACCATTTGAAAGTTTAGTGAACTAGATTCTTTCCTTCTTTCTTTAAGCAAAAATTGATTATTTTGATAGAACCAGGAACCATGCTGAAGCCTGAAGAACAAGAAGTGTCTGCCTGCTTGCTGATGGCTGAAGTGAAAATTGCACAGGGAAAATTTGTTGCTCACAGACTTGCCCTTTTTTTCCAGCCTGCTGGATTACACATACCCTGGATTGTCTAAGGAAAAAAATGAACAGATCTATTCCATGTCTTCACTCCATCTGAAATAGAATTTCAGCACTGTGTTACTATTTGAACAGATATGATATAATCCATTACTCCTCCCCTCTTCTCAAAAGAATTAAAAATTGCAGTATTAGTTAACACATGGCACAGCAGCTCTGACTATTATATTTAGCTTGCTGCTTGTCTCTTAATTATGATTACTGTTCAGCACATTTCCTTAACAGTTCCTTGGGCCATCAGATATGCAATGCAGCCCTTCTTGTAGCATCTGCCCATGTCACACAAAACCTCATCTCCTTCTGTACTCCTACCTTTTAAATGATAATGGGACTGCAATAAGTAAAAAGGATTAGTGGAGCATTTCCTGCCTAGCAGTGAGCCTCTTCCTGACCTCATGCTCATAGGCTTGTTTGTGTCCTTGTCCCTCCCGATGCTCTGCTCATGGTAGGCTGCATATGGTGCAGATGTTTCTGTCATGCTATTACATGGCTATTTTCAACCTGTTTCTCAGAACAGATGTTCCCACGTGTGTTCTTCCTCCTTTCTTTGCTGACACACTCTCTGTAAAAACAGCAGCGTGCATTTCTGCAGTCCTGGTTTGTGAAGAGAATGAAAATCAATACCAGTGACAGTATTTTCCTTTCCAGGCTGCTCTGTAATGGGGCATGTGAGCCTGGACTTCTTTTAGTCTTTCTCTCACCACTAGAAAGATGCTTCAGTTCTTGATTTGTCTGGTTTTAACCCATTTTATTTATTGTACGGGGCAGTATTTGGAAGTGCCATGTGTTTTGTAATACAGAAAGCTATCTATCTCCTTCAATGTGCCATCTAGTGTTTTTTCCTTCTTTCTAACCACAAATAGCAGTGTAAATTCAACAGTATGTATTCTGGGATTTACTCTAAAGAGAGAAACAGGACAGTAATAAAATCTCATCTCCTGCCATCTGTTTCCTGCATATTTCTTTACAGTCCAAGTGCATTATATTTGAGCCCAAATGCTTCAGTGTTGGCAGCAGTGGTCAGTTATGGTAAGAAATCCCCCATGAGTTGAAATACAGAAAGAAGGTGACATATGGACAAAATACACCAGGGATGGTAAGGGCTGGAGTTTTATTCCTAATGTGCTGGAAGTTGCTAAGACTCCTGAACAATGGTATTGCTGGTTAATAGCAGCATTGATGTGTTTTGCACATTGCCTTAGTCCTATAACCCTACAACTAAGAACAAGCGGGGAAAATAAGAACAAGTGAGGAAAATGTAAGTAAGGAAGGAAAAGTAAACCAAATCTCACAGTGCATTAGGTTCCAGATCCTCCTGAGAACAATTAATTAGGAGTGGACATGGACAAATTGATTTTCTTTCACTGAAGAGGGATGGAGGACATTCACTTTCAAATCAGGCTTGTTGTTCCTGAAATGGTGACAGTGAGCAATGTATCACTTAGAAATGACATGACTGTACCTTCCATATTGCTCATTTGTTTGGAAGAGATTGCTTTCCTCTGTTGGGATATGCTGCTTTCTAACATATAAAAAGCTTTAGAAACATATAAAAAGCTTTAGAAACTGGAGACTGGTCAGTCTTTGGTCATGTCAAGTCTTAGCATGTAGAAACATTCAACCATCCAAGCAGCTGTGAGGAATGAGTTAAATTTGAAACTCAACACATCATATAAATTACTGAATTAATCAGTATTTGCATTATTTGGGCATTGTCCTCCAAGAATAAAAATCCTGCTTCTAGTATTAAAAGCATTTTGGGCTACAACCAAGCTGATTGTTGGTATAAACAAATGTACTACAACAGATCAACAGTGGACTTTTTAGTGACAAATACTGAATTTGGTCCTATCGTGAGGAAGTACACTGGAAAAAAAAATTGGTAACACTGCTAACACAGAGAAGGTATTAATTTACCTATAAACATGCATTGAAGCAATTTATAGTGTAAATAAGATAAGAAACTGCAGGGAAGTCAGAAGGGGGAGGACTGGTTTGCTCTACTTCAGATAACTAAAAGGGAGAAATGTAACTATATTGTCTGATGCTTTCCTTAGTTAATGCACAAAAAAATCAGTCGTCTGCCCCTGGGGTGATGCAGGCATTCATTTGTCTTTTTGATGGCAAGAGGAACTGACCTGCTATGACTGTTAGATATATAAAGTGAGATAAAATAAATCATGTCTATAATTTTCTCTTTTTGTTTGGGAGTTCAGCATGCTGACAAACTTGGCCAACTGGGCCAAAAATTCAAAAATTGTCAAACCAGGTGTAATTCATCTCTTTTATCTGAAACTTTCTAAAAGTCTAGCATCTAAGCTTGTCTCCTAGACAGTCAGAGGAGAAAGAGAAGTTTGTCCAGAGGGCATGTCAGTCTATATTGGTGTTAGGTGACATGAATTATCCTTTAAAAGCGCATGAATATGTGGACTACAGGGGCAGGCTCTTAACTGAGAAGTCTAATCTTTAGATGGCCAAAAATAGCTGAGCTGAATCTTACTTTGTTTGATTTCATTTATTATTGGTAGCTGTGGAGGTGATTTCTGTGGTGGTCAAATGCCATGGCAGGACATTTTGGGGTCTATTTGAGAACCAGCGGGAGCTCACTGAGAGTATATAAATAGGCTATACAGCCATACTGAAGTCCTTATGAGCACAGAGAACTATTGTAAAGATTGTTTTCTAAGGACTTGGATGATTTACAGGATTTTGACAGCAGGTGCTCCTGCCCAATTGGGAGAGAAGAAGAGGAAAAGAGGATTCTGCTAACTGTAGACTGAAGGGAGATTGTTCAGCTACTCTTTTTTTCTCTGCTGCAAGAAGCTGGCATTCCTTGTGGAGAATTTGGATGCTGCTCCATTGAATCTGGGAAGGCTAAATCCTATCAAAAAAGAGCTTCGAGGCAGTTCATGGAGGTGTTTTTACACAGTGATTGTTGTAGTTGAACTACTAGTAGTAAATACTAAATACTAAAGCCTTGAAAAGAGGAGGAAGCAGGACAGGAGGGCTTGTGAAAATTTATCTTAGCATTACCACTGGCCACATTCACAGGCATTTGATGGCTATAGCTAAATCTTTGTGTTTTGTGTGTTTAGATCAGCAACGTATGGACACTTTTTGCACGTACATTTTAAAATCTGCACGTAGTTTTGGAGGTATTTATGTGCCTCTTCTGTCCACACTTAGGAGTCCAGTGTCACTTGAGATGACCTGGACTGTGTCAGGCATTAGCATGGGGCTGGCAGGTATCACACAGGACTTATGGGAAACCTTGTGCCCTCCTGGTGTGGCAAATGGAAGTTGTGTGTAGCACTACAGCATCTCATACGGCTCTGGACACCAATCTGTGAGCAACTGAATTGACCTCCTAGCAACTAAATAGGTTTCTAATGTTCTGCAGCTAACTCAGTGGCTATTATTCCCAGTTAAGAATAGCATCTGCAAGCAATTGAGGCTCTTATTGTGGTAGAAGGCCTATAAATTGATGTGACCTCTTTTTGTACAAGAAGAAATACTGTTCTGTTGAAGGGTGCTAATAGCTTCCTGCTAGTGGGTCTCAGATCCACAGACAATCACAGACATTGCTAAAGGCTGTTGGTGTGTCAAATATTCTGTTTCAGACGCAACCCAAGTGCTACACAGCCCCTTTGAACAGTAAAACCCAGCTGTAGGCAGCAGGACTAACAACCCAGAGCAATACACTCTGTCAGACAGCACGGCAGCCAGAGCTAACTCAAGTTGATAGTGTGCAGGCTATCCTTGGTTGTAAATGCATAGATTAAATTAACGGATTCATATACATTGTAGAGGAGAAAGCCAGGAGAAGGAGGTGAAAGCTGAACTTTGTGCCAGTGTCTTCATGGTCTATGACTAGAACTGATGCGACCATGCTTTTTTACCCTTTGGACTTCTATCTACACTAGGATTGAGCCACCCTCATGCAGTGCTGAATCTGAGCGGGCAATCCTGCCTGGTCACAGTGCTTATTAATTCAACTAGAGGTCCATAATAACTGCTCAATTAACTGTTTTTGATTTGGAAAACCAGTGTTGCTTGGTATACTTTGGCATTCCCATGAAAGGAAAAGTCTGGCTATTGCTTGACTCTTCTGTCTTGTATGAATTAGGAATTCCTCCAGATCATCATAGAATCATAGAATACGAGGTTGGAAGGGACCTTATGGACAAGCCAGACAATGCAGTGTCCTGTATGATTCTTTATTGTCTTTGCCGAGATAGACGTGCAAAAGAGACCAGTGTAAATGGGAGGATTTCAGGATTCCTCATCCTGAAAAATGTGACCACAAAATGATTTGACAATCAATTCCCTGATCAAAGGGTGCCAAATTTTTGCATGGGATTTACCAAGCAGAAACATGTGCACATTTGGAATAAACAGAGGGCTTCTGGTATTCATTGAGCCAACTATACACTCGCGGAACTGACAATCTTGCAGACATTGTAAGTCTGATGTTGTAAAGACATCAGATTTGCTGAATTTTAGGAGCAGAATACCTTGCATCAGAGGCCAAGGGCTCGCATTCTGCACATGTTCTCTAAATTTTCACTGTGCATGCACAAGACAGGCTGTGAATTCTGCACATTCCTGGAGCTGGTGCTCCAATCAAGCTGCCAGATGTCAGGAAATCCTGAAGGAAATTTAGTCCAAGTTCCTCAAATTCCAGCCATACAAAATTTAGAGACAGAAAAAGGAAAGACCAAGTGTCTTCTAATATTACCTTGACTCCAAGAACTACATTTTTCATAACCTGTCATTCATTTGCATGAGGTTACATCCTGTTCTATTTCAGCTTTCTTGCTGGAGAAAAAATTTAGATACCACAGATGTGACCACATAAGTTCAGTTACAATAATTGTTAGCTGGGAACTTTGCCCTATACAAACACAATGTAATTTTCATATTCATCTGTCTAGGGACTACATTAATCTCATTATAAACTGCTAGATATTTTGAAAGACTATCAGAAAATGTACCTCTCAGAAGTTAGAAAATGCATATTAGAGTATATCAATGAAAAGATAACTTGCATTGCTTGGACTATAAACTCCTTTTTTCCATCCTCCAAAAACATGGTACAAGTCTCATTCTTTTAATACACTGGACCAACCCACAGTGGCTTTTTAAAATGTGATTTTTAGTTAATCACCCACATCAGATGTACCCATAAGATCTGTGTTCCCCTCCTGGAGCCTGCTCCAGACAAGAGCTGCTTGCATGCTCTTGCCTCCTCCACCGTCACAGTTCCTTCTGATGCTCTTTCTGTAGCTGCTATTATCACACTGCCATATCTATCACTGCCGGGCGTGCGGCACAGAGACAGCAACATGGGGCACAGTGAAAGCAGTAACAGTAGAAGCAGAAATAGTGATGGCAGCAGCTGCTGTGGTGGCAGCAGGAATAGCCTCACTGACAGCAGCTGAGAAAGAAAAGCTGTTTTCTGAACCTACAAGTGTGAGATTAAATGTTTGCCTGCTTGATTTATAACTGACACAATCTATAGATACCAGACCATTCACATTTTGGAATGTGCTGAGGATGTTCAGGGGCAAACCTCTAGTGAGTGTAGAATGATTAAACGCTCAGTTTTCCTTGAACACTTTCTAGCATTGGTTTTATGAATGTTATGTATGTGTTTGCATGTTGGACTACGGAAACAGTCTAATAATATGTGTCAGGTTTAGACAGCAAGCTAGTCTTAACAGGTAGCAAAAGCACTTTACCATTATTTTCTACACACATGGTTTCTGGAAACAAAACAGCCCCATGCTTTCAGTCATATGTTATGTAGCAGACACAGAAAACTCAGATGGTTCAATTCTGCAAGCTGCTGAGTGCTCTCAGCTGTATTTGGTATCAAAACAGCCTAGTATTTTACAGGTTTATGCTCCATAAACACAGATCAACATGCAGATAGGCATATAATAGGTAACAAATATTCGTCTCCTGAAGTCCCTCCTGCCTGTATGAGTGACTCTTTTCTTCCCATATCTCATCTTTTTGAAGGCTGGCCTTAGTGGTGCCTTCTGAGGTGTCCAGTTTTGCATCCTTGACTTCCACTGACATTAATGATGGTTACAGATGTACGCAGAAGGGAGAACAGCCTTTCAAATGTCAGAGAGCATGCTGCTGTTCAACACTGCCTTTAACCTAAGCAGTACAGAGCAAAGTGCTGTCAAGTAAAGGGATAATTCCAGGTGATTCCCATGCTAGAAACCCTTTGGGCTTTTGCAGGGACTGCAGACATGATTGCCAGACTTTGGAACATTCAGTCTTCAGGGTCAGCAGTATATGCTTACACCACGGAGGAAAAACAGCTTCTTTCATATGGTAAAAACAGATTCTTCTTTCCTTCTTTCTGTTCCTCTGGGAAAACTGGCATCCTGAATTGCTCTCCAGCATAGCATTTGGGCAAATTTCATCCAATACTTTATTCGTTGTTAAATGGTGATGCAGCCCTGAAAGAAATTAGAGAGTCCCATCAATTAGTTGTGGAGAAAGTATAACACTGCCTTACACAACAGTTTCATAGAGAAGTCTGTTTACTTCTCTAAGACAAAACTATATCTTAAGCAGTAAAGGTCGTATTAATCATATAAAATTTTAGATCTCTACAGCTTAGATATTTACATCTGAGATAATAATCTAATTTCTCTTTCTTTTCACTTTGAAGAAAAAAGCACTTCTTTGGTACAATTCATCTCATCTCAAGGTAGATCTCTAAAACAGCCCAGATGAATCATGCTGTAGAAATGCTAATTTCTCTCCACTGACTATAAAAGGAACCTGCCTCATATTAGAGTTGAGGTGGTTTCCATCCATTCCCTGAAAGGATTTTAAGACTACAGGGAGTAAGTGTTTTATCTCAGTGGAGTGCTGCAGCGCAAAGAGCTCCAGTAATTTCTGGAGTACGAGTAGGAGCAGTTTGAGGAGGGATACGTTCTGAGATGTACGTAGTACAAATATTACCAAGATTGGAGTATAGTTCTCTTTTTGTATTCAGAAGGAAAAGCCTCAATTTGTTGATGAAACATATTTGCCTTGGGCTACTTGAGATGTCTTAGGGTATCCAAGACATCCCCCCGCAACTGATACAGGATGATGGTAGTCTCTTGCCTGCCTAGTATGGCAGCTGGAGGCTAACGAGGATACCCTAGAATATCTTAAGTGTCAATAAATGTCTGTGTGTGTGAGCTACTCATTTGAGACCCTATTCAATGCAGTCAATAATCTAAGGAGTGATTAATCTCACCTATTTTCAGTTAGCTGACTTTCTCTCTAGGTACTGCTGACCACATTGACCAGAGTGTTGTTGATTGTAAAGGGGGTTTAAACGTACAGGTGAAATACATGTGCACATGTACATGCATTTTACAAGTGCATGTGAAATTATGCAATTAAGGTGAATAAGTCTGGAAATTATGCCATGATTCCTTTGCCTAAACATTACTGTCTATTGCCGTTTGGGATGCTCTAGGATATCCTACCTGGGCTCTGATTTCCTCTCAGAAAGGCTGTGCGTCTTCTAGAAGTCCTTTGCCTGCACTGTGTTATGTCTCTGATGCCTATGGATTTCACAAATAATAGTGCTAGATATTTATGAAAATGAGTCAAATCACGTATTTTAAGATGGAGCTGAATCCTGCCCTAGGTGTCTTCTGTTTTAAAAGTGATGTTTAAAAACAGCTATTTATTTTTGAATTAGAGAAAATACAAAAGAAAAAGTATTTTCAATCTATTTATTTTATCAGAATGATGACTGAAGATAGATGTGATTACAGACTAGAAATATTTTCAATAAATAGAAAGTGCCAAGTGCCATTAAAACAACTGAAAAAGAGAAGATGAATGAAGAAGTGGAAGCAAAGAATGGACAATTTCAGTTTAGACAATAGGTGGTAAACCTCTCTTGGTTAACTAATGGGAAAGATTACCAAGGGAATTGATGAAACCTATGTTCCTTGAAGTCTTCAAATTAAGATTGGATACCTTTCCTGAAATTATGCTTTTGATGAAAGCAAGTTAGTGAGCTCAGTACAAGGGTAACTGGGGGGAAGTTAGATGGCATGTGGTAGGCTGGAGATTACACTAGATGGCCTGTTGATCTCTTCTGGCACTACACACCACAAATTATGCCAAAATCAGAAGAGCGTGACATGAATTCAGCTGTGCTTGCTGGACATCAATTTTTTTTTTTTTTTTTACCAGAAAATAGCAAATAGGATTGACTTGGATAATCTCTATATCAATTCCCTCCTCCCTCTTTCTATTAATTATCTATGAGGAAACTGCAAAATTCTCAAAGGTATTTGTTGTTTGCAGTTATTTGTATACTACACAGTCACATCTGGATTTGTTGTTAACTTTCTTCAAATCCTTCTTGTTGCCTTCTATACCTTTTTCTTTGTTCACCTGTTGTACATCATCCAACTCCCAGAGTTCAGACTCTCTGGATAGATAACGCCTTCATGCTAGTTCTTTATGTCTAATACAGTGAGGCATTGATTTTCTTTTAACTGAACTTTCTTTCATTGATAATAGTAATTCAATTCTTTTCTTTCAAACAAAGTAATTCTTCAGCAAATTGGAGAGTGAGGATGAAGATTATTCACAAACAATTGATTGATGATGAAATCCTCTCTGTGTCAGTCAGCTGTGGTAATGAGTGTAGAATAAGAACCTCCATTAGCAGATGAAATATGCAGCTTTGTCTCTGTTCTCAGACTGTTAATTTCTTATTCAGTGATGCAAGTGTCAAATTATGTTACATCGCCCTAAAATGTTTATCTTGCTCCCAAGACTTTATATTTATGTGCCTCAGACCATACTTATCACCACAGCAGCATAAGCATAAGATAATACCTTATCTGAGGTAGTGAGAGTGAGTTTATATTGCCTTTTTGGTACCTTTGTATATTCTCACATGAGTCTTAGTCCCCACTGCCCACTTTGCAATGTGCACTGAGGTGTACCACCTGGTTTCCTTGTCAAAGGAACTCAAATATGAGTTTGGGCATTGCCACCAAAGAAGGTACAAATCTAGCTAGAAAATTCTGTGGTAGTTACGCTCCTAAAGATACCATCAGGCTTCAAGCAAGGTTTTCAGAAGCATCAAGGTTCTGGATCCAATGAAATAAATTTGGAACATAAAATCTGCTGTAGGGACAGAATGATCAACCTCCTCATTTATCTTTTACACATGTCTCTGTAGTATCTGAGCACTCTGAAAATGTTAACTACTCTGCTTGATATTCCTATGGGGGAAGAGATGGTACTATTCCTATTCTACTGACAGAGAGATGCAGCATTAAATAAGTTTTTGAAAGTCATTAAAAAGCCCTGATTATTTTGTTTTCCAGAAATTTTGCATCTTACAGCACCTTTCTGTGTCACTTAAGCAACCTAAATTCTGGTATTCCTAACTTTTGAGTACTCGATTCTGCAATCATACCTTGTCACCTTCTTGAGGGGATGACATTTGCTCTCAAACTCCATCCCAGCAACACCCAGACCTCTCTCCCCCATACCTATCCCATTTTCTTAGTCTCATTGCCTGGCCAGTTTTACTTTTTCCCACTCTCAACTCCTCTTTCAGTCTCTCTTTCTCCTTTCTTTTACTTTTATATCACATTCTCCACTCTTGTATGTTATCACCACTGTTGCTATATCTGTCTTCCTCTTACCAAGGCTGAATCCTCTAATTATAGTGTCCCCAGACTGATTCTTTGTCTCAGTCTACTTTCTTTGCCTTATTGTACTTCTACTGTGGTCCAGCTGCTGTTCTTTGTGTTTTCTAGTTTGTACAGCTGAAGAATCATTGAAGACTCATAGGAGACAATAACCCTGCTGCCATTTCCTTTGGCTGACTTTAGAGGCAAAATTGCCATAATTTCAGTGAATTCCCTCCCCTGACAAATGTGCTCAGAGCCATCAGAGTTATTTGTGGGGAAGCTTCATTAAGTCTGGAGTGAACATGCATTTTTTTTCCCCAAGCTGACTGTTGACTTGTGGATTTCTGTTGCAGTCATAGAAGATGCAGTTCTGGTATCACAGTCATTGCAAAAAGAATAAGTACTGAATGGAAAACACTAGACTACCAGACTGTTAAAAAAAAAAAAAATAGTAAAAAGGTCACAAGAATTTTTTGCCCATAAACAAAATAGTGTATATCTTGTATCTGCTCTTACTCTTGGCTTAAACTTTCCAGAGCAGCTAAAATGCATGCATTTCACTCGAACTAGTTAAATTTTGGTAAGGTTTTCAGCCACTGTAAAGAGAATCTTTAGATGGAAAGTGTTGAGAAACCTTACTGCTAGGCAGTGTCAGCAGTCCTGTCTATAATTTGGTGTGTGCAGAAAATCTGCACGATTAGAGCCTAAACTTGTACGCTCTTTGGGGAAAGCGATCATTACCTTTACCTGGCATTTAGCATAATGGGAAATATCCTGACTGAAATCTTTTCACAGATCTTTAAAAAATGATATAAAAAACCCCAAACTAATAGTTTAAATGGAAAAATATCTGCAAATGATAGAATAAGAAAACATTGCATGTACCTGCCCACTTTGCATCAGATGTGGGTCAAAATGACTTGTTCTGGTTTCAATATAGGGAAATTAATGAAATATTTGCTCTCTGCTTCACACTTACTCACTAAGTTCTGCTGTGCAGAATAGATCGTTAAAAGCATGTTTTCAACCCTTTGGTAGCAATGGATTTTTTGTAATGGAAACTGTGACATACCCAGCAACATTTGTAAGCACTTTTATACTTAGTTTGCTGCAAACTTCACCATCTGCTTTGCATCAGATTTATTAGCTGAATAGACAGCACTTCAGATATCTAGAACCTTTTCTTGTGTGTCCGTACAATTAGACAATAAGCAGACTGCTGCCTCACACACTTAATGTGGGTGCTATGTAGTCATTTATTTTATTCTTAGGTAAGCTAGAAGTGAAAACGTCTTCTTCCCTATGGGTGCAAAAAATATTTGCATTCCATCTGACCTGCCACAACCAAATCTAAATTTAATAAAAAACACCTATAAACTGAAAGGATTCCATATGCAGTTGTATTGCTTTTTTTTTTTTTGCACACACCAAGTTTAACCCTGAATCTTTCAATTCATGAGTACAGACCGTGAGCTAATGGCCACCTGAGAGTCTTCCCCCTACTTCAAGAGCAATTGGCATCAAATCTCATTCCCTTTACACGCATATCTTTCAAACATGCATAAGTGTTTGAAATAAGGTGTATAAAAATATCTTCAGGAGCCAGTGTGAGGCCAGTGTTTGCAGCTCTGTAGTTGACATCATGAAACTTGGGAGCTCAGTTTGAGACAAAAACACCAACATGCAAATAACCACATGTGACTTCAAAATGCGTACTAAATATCTAAGCTCCCTTTGTAGCCAGTACCTTTGAGTCTGGAGAAGATAGCTACAAAACAGGTGCTGAGGGAGAGCTAAACCTTTCTGGAAGGCAGCTGGAGATCAGGGCACCAAAAAGGGCTTCCAAAAAGACAGCAAGTGCCTACATTAGAATAATGGAATCATAGAATATCTCAAGTTGGAAGGGACCCATAAGGATCATCGAGTCCAACTCCCTGCTCCTCACAGGACTACCTGAAACTAAACTATATGACTAAGAGTGTTGTCCAGCTACTCCTTGAACTCTGACAGGCTTGGTGCTGTGACTGCTTCCCTGGGGAGCCTGTTCCAGTGACCGACAACCCTTTCAGTGAAGAACCTTTTCCTAATGTCCAATCTGAACTTCCCCTGATGCAGCTTCATTCCATTTCCTTGTGTCCTATTGCTGGTCACCAGAGAGAGGAGCTCAGCCCCTCGTCCTCCACTGACCCCCTTGAGGAAGATGTAGGCTGCGATGAGGGCACCCCTCAGCCTTCTATTGTCCAAGCTGAACAGACCAAGCGACTTCAGTCGCTCCTCTTAAGTCTTGCTCTTGAGGCATTTCACCATCTCGGTCTCCCTTCTCTGGACACAATCTAATAGTTGATGTCCTTCTTATTCTGAGGTGCCCAAAACTGCAAACAGTACCTGAGGTGAGGCCACACCACTGCAGTGTAGAGTGGGAGACAGTTTAAGACAGTTGAATCAAGTTGAATTGAGACAGTTGAATCAAGCATCTTGTCATTACAGTCAGTGGAGATTAAAAAGAGATTTATTTTGCCTTAAATGAGGCAAAATGAATTTGATTCAGTTGCCCACACATGGGTGTGTGGACCATTTTCAATGTCCTATGGTGTCTCTAGCTGTCTCCAAGAAGGCATGTGTTTCCTGTAGACTATGCAGGATATCTGCCAGCCCCATCTGGACTTTCAGGTATCTGAGGGCATCTGAAATGCTGTTAGGTGATCCTGACAAATATTTCAAATAGAAGTATAACACAGACAAAGTACATTCAGTTATGTCTTGATATATTCTCCTCTTTGTTCTTCAAGAACGAGCACTTAGTGGTTACTGAAAGAGGGTTTTAATTAAAAGTGTGGCCTATAAGTATTCTAAATATTCTGATATGATGTTTAGGACATTCATGGTTGTACAAAGAGTAGTCCATAAAGAATTGGGCTGAGTCCTGTACTGTATTTTCAAAAATAAAGATGTTGTTAGAGAAGGGACTTATTTCACCTTCAGCACTTCGAGATATTTCTGCATTAGCCACAGTAGGGATGTCTGTAACATTTTAGTCTTCAGCTCTTAGACAGAGAATGCTGTCACAACTGGGATGAGTGAAAGAGGCACAGTATCAGACCAGTTGTTCCCAAGAGATATTGTGGCAAGAATAACCAATGGGCTACTCTTCATCCTTCAACAGCAACCCCTGTATCACCCTTGGGTATGTTGGGAACATGAGCAATACCATGGGAAGATCTATTTTGTCTGCACAGCTTTTATTTGTCTTTTTATTTGCTGTATAAACTGCTTCTTCTTTCTTACTGCTATTTCTTGGCTTTCCTCACCCTCCTCTTCCGCCCTTCATTTGGCTTTGTGGCATCACACACTGCAAACACAGAACAAGGAAGAAATATGGACTGCCACACTCCTGGTGCCTTCAGAAAGCTTAAAGGATGACATACAGCATTCACGTTCACAGCGGTAAGGCAAAGAAATTGTGAGAAAAATGTTTACAGTTGGTGAGAGCTTCCTGAAATAGTTTTGTCCTGTGCTGACAGAAAAAGGGCCACAGACGGGCATCCCTGTTATCTCTCTGGCTGGTGTGGGAACAGGTATTTGCATGTTCACCCCCAGGACTGGCAAACACATCAAAAATAGTGCTCACTCCTTGCAGTGTCCCTGGTGGAGCTCTTGTTTTGCAGAACAAGAGGTTTGTTTTTCCTGCAAGTTAAAATGTATTACAAATGAAAAAAAGGAAAAAAAACCCCAGTCATCTCTTTGTATCTTTAGCTCAGCCAAAGGTACTGGAGATTCTCATCAGATGATAAACTATAATTTCTCCTCCAAAAGGCTTGAGCTTGCAAACTTCTTTTACAAAGACTTTTCCATTATCCTCCTCTCCAACAGCTGGCATCTCGTTCTCCTGTTAACAGTCCCAATTAGGGTAATCACTCTAAAACTTCAGTAGAAAAAGACACACTGAAAACAACTGCTTTATCTCTTCCAGTTATTTCTTCTTTTAGGTAAATACTTAAGCAATTTAACTCTGCCTGAGCGCTTTCTCAAAGGAGAGTTCAGTTAAACGAGGACAATCATAAATCAATATAATCCATCTTTTTTGTTAGCCTCTTCTTTTTAATGCTCACAATAATGAGATATAGCTGAATTATGTTAACAGTGATTTTTATTATTATACTCCTCTCTAAAGCATCTGTTGGCATGGTAGGTGGTCATCCTACAAAATTAAAAATAAGTCAGCAAAATCCTATGAAGAAGAGTTCTCTCTTCCCTCTCTCTTACTGTCTTCAGTTAAGGTTTTTATACTGTCAAGATAAATGTCAGCTGCTGGATGTATGAAGAGATGTGTTGAGTAACCTATTAAATGGCTTCATGCAAAAAAAGAAAAAAAAGAATCTAAGCTTGTATTGCGCTCTAAAAATACAAAACCTGAGTTGTGGGCATATGAATGCCATTGTAGTGGCCTTTATTTGGAGAACACATGGTTCTTGAGTCTTGTGGAAAATTGAATGTGAGCCTCTCCAGCCAACATTCATGCTGTGAGCAGCAACTACAGCAGAGAGAAAGTCTGATTAGAACATTTTCTGTCTCCTACATCATGAAAATGTTAATCCAGAGATGAGCCTGTAAAAAGCCTTTTTGGCTGCTCAGACCAGGCCAGGAACTAAAAAGACCAGAAACGTAGCCATTAGGAAGCATAGGCTGTGATTATTTATTTGATAGGTTAAGGAGCTAAAAAGAAGGAAAAGGTTTTATCTAGGTCCAGCAGTCCCAGACCAAATGCTTCAATCCATTAGTAGGGATATTCTTTGCCAAGACTGATTTTACACAATGTGATGGGACCATAAGATCTCATTTATTCTTTACCCTTTAGCCCAAAGCATCATTACTTTTTGCATCTTTATCAGAACGTCGTGGCTTAGATCTGCTTACCATCACAAACCTATAAGTGTGGAAGACACATGAAGACATCATCTATTCCAACCCTGTGCTCAGAAACAAGCTTTGCTATATCTTAACCATTCCTGATACACTTCTGTGTAATCTGTTCCTGAAAATCTCCACCAATAGAAAGGACTGAAATGAATATAGAAGCCAAACCCTCCCAGAACTTTGAAGGAATTCATTTTCAGACCCAGACACTATTAAACAACCCTGTCTCAGATCCCACAGCTAAAAATCTCTTGCTAACAGGTTTGCGACTTGCCAATCAGTCAGCAGACTGAAATTAGTATCAGAGGAGCAGCAGACAGAAGGAGGTCACACAGCTCTCCTCCCCTGCTCTGCCAGTTATAAGCACTAAAACTTTCCTGTTTGAGAACATTTAACAGGGTTTTAAGACACTGCTGCTGACAGGCTTAGCTGGTGCTTCACTCTCATCTCATCCAGGAGAGATGATGTGTCAGAAAATAATAGAAGAGTAAGGGGAATTTTGGAGTATTATGAGAAGTCACTGTCCTAATTTACGTCTTATTTTGCCCCTGTGCTCATGTCAAACCCTCTCCTTCTGATAAAAACATACAAAAATTAGACATTATAAAATCAAATGAGTGCTTTAAACGCTGCTTTGTGACAAACACTCTGAACCACGGCTGCGTAGCCAATTACAAATATTTACAGAAAAAGTTCTCCAGGGATGCACAAGCATCATGGTAACTATCCATGTGCTGTGTAAACTTTTCAGGTCCCATAGAGCACTGGAGATCCAAGAGTACCCATCCGCTATTGATAAATGGGCAGAGAAGCAGCTATCAGTAGAAAGCCAATTATCTCTTTTCATTTCATTTCAGATTGGAGGAAATATATGAAGAAAAAATCAGTGATAATAGATGGACCTTAAAAAGCGCAATGATTAAGGTCTCTGTGGTTCTGACGTTTGAGATAGATTGACAAATTAAAACCATTTCAGTTCTTCTTTTGCGTTAGACTCCCCTGCCCCTCATCACAGACACAGAGAAAGCTTCTTTCTACAGCAACATACAGTGGCACAGGCATTGCTAAGTCAATTACAGGTTCTTCAATTACTAGAACCTGTCAAGTCTAGCAAACATCAGTTGATGCTTGAAGACATCAGTGCTGTTATTTATATCACTGCTCACTAGACTTGTATAATTTGGTTATGCTAAAGACTGGAATCTTCTTTTTTCCTAAGTGCAGAGAGCAACAGTACTAATGGCATTCATGAACAAGCTTCTTGTGAACATAAAAATTTTATATACACCTCTTAGGCCTACCAGAAAGGTTATAATTAAAAAGGGCAAATTTTACCTGGAATATTTAGTGGTTTTTGTTTAGGTAATCACTCTCACTCACAAAACAGTCTTTTGAATAGGTGTACCTTGCTGGCTCAATTCAAATCTTAGAACAAAACTACATAAAGCCAAACAAATGAACAAATACAACTAGCCCAGAAAATGTACTAGAAAAACAAGAGAATACAGTCAGAAGAGAATATGTAATCTGACATATCTGGACTGTCTTAGTCTTATGCCTTGATACATTGAAATAACCATGGGGAAAAAAATCTGTTGAGCTAGCTAGCCTGTAAACTAATCCCTACAAATGCGCAGTGCTCAAAAAGTCGTCTGGGAACAGCCACACACAGGCTGCTTTGTTCTCAATACATCTGCACCTAGTCCAACTCCCAGTGGGAGAGTCCTACTGAGATCAAAGATCTATTGATCAGGCATCTCGGTGATAAATCTAAATTTCAGAAGTTGAGTTCTTGCCTATCCCGTGAAGTCTTTGAGAAATGAAATGGGAAGGAACGTAAGAAGCCTTGGTTATGCTCTCCATGAATTGTTTGAAAGTGTTTATTTCCACAGTTTTTCAAAATAGTGAACAGCAACAGTATGAAAACTCAAAAAGCCAAACTCTAGATGAAAACAAACAACCCTCCCCAGCCCAAAAAATTAGATAAAGATACCTTTGCATATGTAGTGTATGTTAAAACAATTACCCACATGATTTTTTTTTTTTTTAATAGGAAAAAGGATAAATATTTCCTTTAAGCTCTTCTCTCAGGACCTTCTTTTTGCCAGGTTCAACAGGGTGAAACAATATCCACAAAAATGCTCATCTGCAGTAACTACTGTCACATTTCCCAACCTGAACTAAAAGCACTGCCAGACATCCCATACACACAGTCAGCGACCAACTACAAGTGCAAAAGTAGTTCTGGGACCTTTTCAAACCATTCGGTTCTGACCTAATTAGAAAAGACATGGTTTTCACTTCCACCCAGATAGCTGCTTTCCTGTTCACAGCGTGTGAACATTGTTGTCTCTGCACTTTTTCATATGCTGGCTGAGCACGCAGGTGTTGACATTGCTATCCTATATTGCCTGAAGATTACGTTCACCAAATGACCTCACACTGAGGGGCAACAGCAATGCCCTAACATAAAAACAACCTCCCTTTCAACACAGTATACGGTGCGGGGTGGTTATGGTGGTTTATGAGCAAATCAGGTAGCAGATTCACTCCTACAGAAGCATATACATACTATTATGTTATATCCTGATTTTCAGTGGCTATTTCTATAGACATAATTGCTGTTGCTCTTGTACGTGAAGGAAGGATTGTCTACCTTATAATGTACATGGTAGAATTTCAAGGAATTTCTAAAGACTTCCAGCCTTGAAAAATTCATACAATACCATCTACAAGAGGAACTTCACTACCTCACAGATGTTGTAAACATGAGGCTTGTGAAGTGCTGAGATATTAAACCTGCAGCCCTGTGGTTAAGACAGACAGTACAATAAATATGTTTTTGTATGCCCTCCCTGCAGAAGAGGAAAATAATGGAGATACTGTAAATAGTTCAAGTTACCAAAAAAAGGCACATAACACCACAAGTAATTTTTATTTTTTCTTCTGCTAGCTTTGAACAAGAAAGATTATTACAAAGGAGATAGGCAGCAGTATCATTTCTAAAGCCACATTATTGTTTTCCAGAGTTTCCACCTACAGACTGCTCCAGACTGGCTGCCAGTGCTCTGGGGAAAAAAAGAACCAGCACATACATTTATTAGTGATGTAATATAAGGTACTATGGATCTGCTGAAACAGGCTTTCCAATTTATGTTAGGACCTTGGACATGCCATCCTTCAGCTCTCTGTGACTTGGTTTAATTACATGACAAAGGGATGCATGTGTGAAATTTATTGCATATGTTTTAAAGTGCCTTGAGATTGATGAGTTATAATATAGTGTGAAGAATTAAAATACTCTAAAAGGACTGTAATTATTTTATTCATGTGGATAAGAACCTTCACCACCACCACAATCTAGCCCCTCCCAAAATAATTGAACCCCCAAATTCTTCAGAAAGTACAACTCCTTTTCAAATAAGCTAGAAATATTCAATACTCCTTGAAAAGAAAGACTGGGGTTTACTCGGTGTTTCAAAGAATTTGTCTCTACATGTGCTTGTCATGTCCCTTCAGAGAACCTATACAAGATATAATGGAAACAGTGTTGAGGGTGATGAAAATGCCAGAGCATCTGTCAGTGGATCACCTTATGACAGCAAGTGATAAGCCTCCTAATGCTGAAGTGATGAATGTGCTCGAATGTGGACGCTATGCTTGTGTGAGACAGCTGAAAAACACAAATATGAACAACTAGACATGAGGACATGCCTCTGGGGAGACCCCACTAGTTTTTGTAGTACTTGACTGATTCTAGAAAGCAGCACATTCTTACCATAGAGAAAGATAAGTGTGCTTATCAATACAGCACCATGGCTCAGAAGAGGAGTAGTTGGGATGCAGGGAAGTATCAATCGTATCTAAGTATCAAATGTGACCTTTTGTATATGTTCTCCTTGCACATGATCTTTTATTTTCTATACCTTCAAAGTTTTCATAATGCATTTAGAGTGCTTTATAATTGAACGGTAATGTAAAAGCAAGCTGCAATAGGCTTATTCAAACAGAAATTGGATACATTAAATGCTGGTTACCAAAGCACAAATTACTTCACTTCAAGAAAGGAAGTATGGGGCTGCTGTTTGTAGTCACAAACAAAACACAGTATGTAAGTAGGGTATGATTTACAATGTGTGACGGTCTAATGCAGACAAACATGTTTCCATAGGAAACTAGAAAGGCATAGGGGAGGGAATCTGTTTTTGATATATAACGAAAGGGGCTGTATACACTGCTGGGAAATATGAAAGTATATTTCCCAATCTGAGTCAAGAACACATAATATATTTGCTTTCTAAATGTTTTTTGAAGCTTTGGAAGAGCCTTAAATGCTGATTTTATTAGGCTATTTTACAGGATATACACATTGAATTATGCATCAAAATTATTCAACATATTTAATGAGAGTAAATATGATAAGGAAAGACCTATCAGTTGAATTCCCACAAGAATAAACATTAGTATATTAGAAATGGATGCAGAAATCTATACTACAAATGGATATAAATAAATTCATTTGTATTTCTTTGAGCAAGATGTTAAAAAAGGGAGCAATCCATATTATTGACCAGACTTTAATAATTTTTGCTTTAGATTAGCCCAGTAAAACCACAAATCTCAGCAACCATTCACAATAAGCATTCTAACTTTTGACTAAATATTCTGATCGATAACTTCTTATATACTAAACAAACAAACCCACCACCTGCAGTAGTCTGGTCTCAAAAGGTAACAGGCATTTTCTCAGTTTCTAATAAATGAATAAGATGATAGTATCGACTGGTTGGTCATTAACGTGTTTGAACAGCCAAAGCTTATTCTTTGTTTACTGCTGCATCTTATTCCACACAAAAAGACTATAGCAAGGAGAGAGGTAGGATTCTCTGGTGCCAGGAAATGTGCAACACTGAGGAGGCACCCATGCAAGCTTTTCTCTGTCCTCTCAGGTGGATAGAGCAAAAAACAGAGCTCCAGCTAACTCAGGACAACACTAAACAGAAAAGCAAGGAGAACAGTTAGCCTGAGATTGTGTCTGCACTAGTGTGTGGACCTCACTAGCTATGTGCTTTTTCACCACATGCCTAATCTAGAGCTCAGGTTGGAAACCCACCATGTCTTTAGGGGGAGCAGATGTCAGGGTAGTTGCTTGCTTGTGAATTAGCTCAGCACCCTCAGCCTCTGTCCCAACTTTATAATCAGCATATCAGAAACAGAACTACCCAAGCAGGACCGAGGTGACCTCTTTCTGTGCGTAGACCTGAGGGGTTATTTTGTGCAAGTCTGATTCTGAGACCAGGCAGAGAGCACAGGTGGGCCTTGTTTTACCCCACCCAGCCTGGGGCTACTTTTTCTTCTCACTGCACACCACAGACTACTGCTCAGAGGGCTCCAAGAGTGAAAAGCCACTGTGGAGAGACTGAAAATGGGATGCCAAGGGAACTTTTTGGAAAAAGAAACAAAATTAAAAAGAAGTTCACAAGTTTGGCCACCATTCTCCCCTTCTCCAGTCCCAGTACAGTCCCTAATCTCTTTACTGCTTCCCAAGTCATTCTCTGCACTCAGGGAGACAAGTTTCTCATCTGCTTGAACCAGATTTTTCACCTTCTTGATACTGATGAACACCAGCTGCTCAGTCTCTGCTCTTGTATGCACTGAAGGCAATTAATCAAAAGTAAAAATTTAAAAATCACTTTCCTTTTTTTGCTCATTATTAAAAAAGAATCTCTGACTGAGAATAACTATGGACAATTTCAGCTTGAAAAGTAACCGTCTCACAAAGTTATAAGCCAATTCTGAACGTGACCTTTCAAATGGAAAGCTATACAACTTTAACCAGGTTTCATGCTGGGTCCTTAGAATATTTCAAAGACATTTCTTTCAGTCTAGCCCATTTTTCCATCAGTCTATGATATGGTAAGTTTGGCTTCATATATCTTTGATCCGTGAGGCAAATACTTTACATAGTTTAAAAATAGATCCGTGAAGCTTTAGATATACTCTTTAGCACTGAAAGGAAAGTGAGTTAATAACCAATGTAACAGTCTAACAGTAGTGTACTCCTTGTGATGCTCTCATTGGAACAAATTCATTCCCACTGTAACTCCACTGACATTAACAGACCTACCAGCTGAGATGAATTTGCCACATTTTTGTAAAGCACTTTAGAATCTAATGTCATAATTCTCGAAAGACACCCTAGGAAAGATGTCTTTTTGCCTTTCTCAGTGTGTGTTCGTGCACATGCCAGTTTTCCCAGCTTCTTGTTTTCCTTACATTTCTTTTCACACCATGTCCCCACACTCTTTGAGACTCTCCTGTTGAGTAGATATGGTGCACCAGATACTCTTTGAAAATAACTGTGTTGAGCTAATTATAACTCTCTTCTTACTTTTCATACGTGAAGGTGAATTTAGCAGCAGAGACTGAAGAATCAAACCTGTTTCAGAGAATCTCATGAAAAATTGTCCATTTTCAAAATGGCTGCATGTCCCATTGCTCAAAAAAGGTCTCATGGCACAGGCTGAACTAAGATGTTATTTTTCAAAATGGCCATTACTTGGACATTGCTAAAACACTGATATGAAATAAAATGATGGACTTATGGATCAGAACATATAACTGAAGCAGGTTACAAAATTTTCTACAACTTTTATTTGCTAGAAAGGGCCTGAACTCCTGGAACTGACTACATTTGCAGAAAAGTGATTAGATTTAATTTCTTTTAAAAAACCTCCCACATTCTTCCAATATCTCCAATTTTGTGATTTAAATTCACCTTCTGGATTTTAAGTTTGAGTTAAATGCAGTACTTTTTAAGTTATCGGAACTAAGCAAACAATTTCAAGTCAAACTGAATGTTAATTTACTTTTTAGGTTTTTAGCATTTTGTTTATTTCTGCTTTTTAATTTTGATTTGAGAATGGAGAAAAATTAAATCTAGAATGCTTAAATAAGATGAGGAAACTATTTCTACATAGATTTTTTTATACAAGTTAGTGTTTAAACTTATATCTTGTTTCTATCTATTATTAGCAACCACAGCTTTTTGTTGACTTTCTAACTGTGGTTCCCATCACGTGACTGTGGTTGCAACATACAGAATGCCTCCTCAAACGACTGTAAAGGTCAGTAGGTTTTGAAATGCCACTTAGTGCATGTTTTCTTTATTTTATTTATTTTTTATTAATTAGACCATTTGATGTGTAGCTGTAAAAACTATTTTGAAGATATAGTGTTCCTGCTGAATCACTAAATAATGATTTAGATTAGTAGAAAAATCTCATTTTTAGCCTCAGAGGATTGTATGGTAGTTCCTTTAAGCCGCATGGCTGAATACAGGCTATATATTTCATATACTGCAGGCTTGGAGCAAATATTTTCTGACACTATCCAATAAATCATGTTTTCTTCACCAGCAAATAATAGAACTGTACAGTACATTATATCTGCAGCAGCAACAAACAATTCATCATCTCTGACCTTTCCATAATGACAACAATCTGAAGTATAGAGACTAATTTAAATTTTTATATAATGTTTAAAATTTAAAGACTAAATCTCCTTTATACTAGATCCCTTCACACTGCTCTGGTAATAAAAAGCCTCCTTAAAGTGAACATAAATGCAATTTTTTTTTTTCTCTTCAGGATCCTACAAATTAACAGAGCAGAGGTTTCTCAGAGGGCTTGGACCTAAATGCAGCTCAGGTGGACACACCCAAGCTAATTTTTAAATGATCAGATGGTAACAAGTACAGTGCAGCCTGCAGAACCTGAGGACCTTGGGGTTGTACTATGTAGTTGTCTATGCTGTTTCAGTCACACATCTGTGATATAACAAAATCCTCAAACTGATAGTGTACTCCTTTCATCTGCTCACACATGATCTATATGTTGCTTTCTTTATTCCTGGGAAGGGGGTTGACTTTTAGCTGGCAGACTGACCAGCAAAGTATAGTAAAAACAGTTGTATATGTGAAAAAAATTTTACAGTGTACGAATCCATTTCCCAGTCTTATTATGTTACACAGCCATGGGACTAGTTACTATTTGCACAGAAATCTAATGAAAAAGGAACTAAAACTTCAAATTTGGCTCTAGAAATAATTTAAACACATAAAAATGGTAAACCTCTTCATTCTCCGCTGCCCCCCGACACCAAACCCAAGCAAACAGAGGTACCAATCAAAACAAAATTATAGCCTTCACTGCCAGTCCTTCCTGATGCACATCACCTCTGGCCTTTCTGAAAGCTTGAGTTTGAAATGCACATTGAAGCTGGTTCTCTGAAGCTGTACAGATTTTCAGTCTTTCATGTCTAAAGGTCTAGCTGTTTCCAAAGAAATCCCACCACAGTCCCTTTGCCATCAACTGGCCTCATCTTCTGAAAAACAGGAGCCTTCATCCTAAATGACAGATATGCCTCATGCTCTTTGTGGAAACTGCTGGAGGCCCCACAGAAATTTATCATAAGGGAGGTTTTGCAATCTTCTAGTTTTAGAAACATTTGTGTTCCTAATACAACTGGGCAAGATGAGGCAATGTATCTCAGTATCTCCATAACTAAATGAATATTCAGGATTAGCTACTGTGGGACTGGAAACATTAAAGTTGCTTCTGATCCTTAAAAATTACCTGTTCAACACTGAAGTGAAAGGGTAATGACTGCTCTGCCCTTCACTATTATGGCAGCTAGTGTGACATCTTGCCCTGCACCTTGTTTCACCCCATGAAAGAGCCACAAGTGTGCAAGTGAGCAATCTGTCCCGTTTAGAGCAGATTTGAAACTATTTGATACTTTAGCTTGGTTTGAGGTCAAATGAGATGTTTCCTACCCTTAAAACAGAAAGAAATACTTTTGGCAGCCTAAATAAATTAGTATTTTTCATACGTCTTTTTAAGTTATCACCTCAGGATGTTTTATGGATGCACTCTACAGATGGTGATGCACATGGCACTATCTCGATTAGCTCAAATTCTTTCAAGTACTTTACACAAATAATACCCCAAATGCATCTAATGCCTGTAGTCTTTTCTCTAATGAAAGCTCTACTGCCCCTACGCCTCATTATTGTACGTGTCCTTGTGCAAAAGTTAGCTTCTTTGCCTGCTACAGAAATAACCCCGGTTAGCGAAGCCAAATATTTAATTGTCTTTATTGTTGCAAGAAAACGAAGATCAAACCCACAGTTATTCAGAGAGCTTCTTTGCCACACAGAACATTTAAATAAGAGAGAAAAAAAATTGTCCTTGATTATTGTATCTGTAAAATTATTTGGAATGTATACTGTATAATTAAGACTGATTATCAGCTTAAATTTTCTGGCTTTGCTTTTTGAGAATACTGTCTTCTGTGGACATGAGGTTACTGAAACTGTACACTAGTGAGGGAACAAAACAAAACAGATGGTGCATTAATAATGGAAGTATTAGAAAAAGGGTACTCTTCCAGAATTCAATGTATTCATTAATACATTTTAGACAATTTAATTGCTTCCTGAAACACTAATTGAAAGAGTTTCATTTGCAAAAACCTAGTCCTGGTAATATAAACTAGGCACAGTGCCACAAAGAGCTTGAATGCTGTAATAAGGAAATGAATAGAAGGGTTTTGGTTTTTTAATGCATGTATGTTTATTTCTTTTAATGAAATCTTTACAAAGGCACACAAAGCATCAGGAAAAGAAAGATTTACAAAGGGAAGCCAGGTTTAAGAAGTACTGGATGTTTAGAAAATGTGAAGAGTATTTTTTGTTTTTTTAGAAGTCAGCCCATGTCAAGGGAGTGTGAGTTGGATTTAAGAGCCCAGGAGTCTAATGCCGGATAATTTTATCAACATTATACACTTCTATACTTGGCACATCTATCAATCTAAGTAGAGGACACTTTTAAAATATTTTCTTCTGAAGGTGTCTGCTTCAACTGCTTCAATGTCTGTTCTAAATATGGATGGGCAGGCAAGTTTTGCCTGATTTTTAACCCCCTCACCTGTTGCATGTTGGTAAATTTGAGTCAAACTTTACTGTGATCATTCACTCATCCATCTCCAGGAGACTGGAGATGAAGAACAGACAGAAAGGCAGAAGAAAACAAACTAAATAAATGTACCGAAAAAAGAGGTGCAGTCTGTCAAAGAGAATATATAAAGAAAAAGACCAACAAACATGCAGAGAAACAGGAAAGAAAAGATCAATAACAAAGAGAAAAAAAATCCAAACAGAAGAACACACAGTTTCCAGAGCAGCTGCTTTTAAAAGTCTTCCAGGGATGGGCAAAGTCCAAAATGATACAGAAGATGGTATAAAGTAGTTCCTCTTAGGGGATGTTTTGACAGTTGTCCATAAAAGGTGTAATTCCCACTCATTTCATACTTGGGTGCTGTTTTAATTCCCAGTTACCAAGGCTACTGGGATCTCCCATGTCTAGTTTGAAGGAAGCTGAATAGTTCTTCAGAAGTTTCACCTGTATCAGTAGCTGGAGGATAAGCACACATTCCGGCCGTGGTCAGACATGCTGCACAGGTTGCACCTGAGCCGGACTGAGAAATTAAGATCTGATCATCACTCCACCCTACCTGGGGATTACTGTTCCCTTAGACCTGCCTGCAAAACTATGCTCCCAACCTGCTTATGTCAGAATGATAGAAAACAACAATCACTGCTGATATTAGAGTCACAGTGTCACTGGGTTTTCACTTTTATCATTTTGACGATGCGTAGACACACATGGATTTTTTTCTAGCAGATTTGATGGGTGATTATCTTTGCTGAGGAAATAAAGGAGTGGTAAGAACAAGATGGGAATGCTTTTCTCTTATCTTGACTCATCTATGCCCAAAAAGCACATCTAAATGCAGCCTCAAGCTTCAGTAGACCCTACACAGTCATTGATTGTGTATTAGTATAATGACATTGGTTAGCAGTGTGATTTTTTCTAATTATGTAGTTACAAGGGAACAACTCCCTTTATGGATGCCATTATATCAATGCAAAAGTACCTCATGCTAAAACAGATGGCAGAGCTATATGAACATGCCACAAGGCAAGAAAGGGCCTGGACTTACAGAGCATTCCCTGCTAGGTGGTGCCTGTTCTTTCTTCTCTCAAGTATCATGAGATATTTGCGGAAAGATTAGAAAAAGTTTCTTCCTCAAGCAAACAACCTCTTCCATCTTAAATATTCATATACATGATTATAAAATAATGAGGTTTGTATCTATGACATAGAGATTCCATAAATCAAAATTTGTTTTTCTCCTAGAATGGAACTTAAAATTAACATATAAAATTATTTTTGAAAGAAAATATTCCAAAATATTTCTGAAGTAGCAAATAACAAAATGCTTGTTACACGTTGCTGAAAAAATGAAACATTTCTGGTTTCCAAAATTGAGTGGTCCTGGGCTGCTGTATGAGTTCAAGGCAATGGAGTGGAAGAGTCCTTTTTTTCTTTTCAGTTTGTCAGAAGCCAAAAAGGGGAACTTTCTATGCATCAAGGAATACAATACATATAGAAAATCTAGGCTAGACCTGAAAGAGAATGAGGACGTGATACATCTAAATTACAGCACTCAAAAAATCCCTGTAGTAGCTCAAATAGAAACTGCTTAATATCAGACTGATCCAGTAAAAACAAACAA
Organism: Platalea leucorodia; assembly: GCF_965183815.1. NCBI lineage: Eukaryota > Metazoa > Chordata > Aves > Pelecaniformes > Threskiornithidae > Platalea > Platalea leucorodia. The sequence continues at coordinate 119,086,877 of NC_138825.1, read as the reverse complement.
AAAAACAATCACATGAAAATACCCCCACCTCAATAAAGGCAATATCCCAAAATACTGGAATTTGTGTTTACTTAAATAATGAAAATATATTTTAAGCAAATCTGTCATTCTTGCCTCCCCCTCAAAAAAAAAAAAAAAAAAAAAAAAAGAATTGTGGAGAGCATGTTTTTCTACTGAAAAACAGATTAACAGAAAATTGATGACCAATTTTAAGAGATTTAGCCTGATGCCATTTTGAAATACCTCTGAGGTTTACAAAAGGTTAAACATACAAATCTAGTTCCACTTTTTCATTCAGAAGGAGGCATTTTTTCCAGATTTGTTTCCATCTATCAGAATTATCATATGTAAGTAAATAAAGGTAGAGAGACTGAGTCAACAAAACTTGCACTACAGTTTAATTGCCCACAGTAGGCCACAAAATTACTGGCAACTTTAATATTTAATATCCGATTTGGTATCTATAGAAGCTAAGGGCTTATCTACCTCATCTAGAAGAAATTACAAAACTAGTACAAACACATGTAGAGCATTAGTAGTAACCTGTTTTATGAATCATTACTGTCCTCTCCAAATTACCATGGAAGAAACAGTACCCTGTTTGACAAATGCGGCATTTTAAAATCATGGTAAAGAAATATAAGAATTTAACTGTCAACACTTCTTTTTCCTAGGTTCCTTAGGGATATTTACTTGACTTACATTTACAGTAAAGTCAAGTCCTGGTTGAGCCAGAAAATCTATTCTAAAGCAAAGGTTTGTTCATGCTGTCCTGGAGCTGTCTCCATACATGCTAAAAAAACTAGCTAAAGTTTTGGTTTGGTTCGGTTTGTTTTTTTGTTTTTTGACAGGATATTGCAAAGTGTTAGAAATCTGGACAGTCGCCAATGGCCACATTTCATCTCAATAATCCAAATCCCAATGAAGTGCCTCTCTTGGCTACTTAATTTGTAGGCATGATCCCTGGAATCTGACTAAAGGCTAGATCTGATGTTTATGTGAAATACCTTAAACCAGGCAAATAAATAACGTACTTTGTGTTTTAGCTCTTAAAGTAAGCAAATGAGATGTGTTTGCTTGTCACAGTTCAAATAACATGTGGAAGTTGTCTGCTGGTTGTTACATAAGTGATAAGAGATGAGGAGACCTCTGAGGATGGCTGCAGAAATGTGGAGGTAATATACTGCTTGCCTAACATTCTTTTAGATAATGAGAGAGTAGAATAATAGATGAATAAGAACAAAAAGTTGCCTGCATGCAGAATGCTTCCACGTAGTTGAGGATACTAAAAATATTTCTCTGGTAGATCTGGTGAATAGAAGGTATGTTTTCTAAACATAGTCATTATATAAGAAAGTCTAAGTGCACTCTAAATGTGAGTAGAAGACTGTGGTAAGCTAAAACAAAATGGAAGAAATGGAAATGTTTCATAATGACGCTTCAAATGGAATGAAAGAGAAGGGATATTTTAGCATTTCCTAGCACTGTTAAGCTGTATAATTCCTGATTGCTACTACTGACCTTCAGGTACTAAAATTAGGCCAGTACATGTTTGGAAAGACAGGGAAAACTTTCAAGAAATGCCAGAGTTGACGGTACAATGAAAAATGCTCAAACTTTAAACTGCAGAAAGTATTATAACTAACAATTTAGTGTGTGCATCTTCAAATATATTCATAATAAAACTAAAGGAGAATGAGGAAATAAGGTCAACAAAAACATCTCAGGTAATAGTGCTAGTCTCAAGAAAGTTCTTTCTATTATATGTGGGTTGCTTAGTCTGTAATCTTTCCTCTCCTGTATGAAGTCAGTCATTGCTACCCGTAACTTTGTAACCTGGCTTACTGTAACATACTCTATTTCATTATTTTAGGGCTTTTTAGTGATGCAGAAAATCATAGAATCATAGAATCATTAAGGTTGGAAAAGACCCTTAAGATCATCGAGTCCAACCGTTAACCTAACACTGCCAAGTCCACCAATAAACCATGTCCTCAAGCACCACGTCTACCCTTCTTTTAAATACCTCCAGGGATGGAGACTCAACCACTTCCCTGGGCAGCCTGTTCCAATGCCCGACTACCCTTTCGGTGAAGAGGCTTTTCCTAATATCCAACCTAAACTTCCCCTGGCACACCTTGAGGCTGTTTCCTCTCGTCCTATTGCTTGTTACTTGGGAGAAGAGTCTGACCCCCACCTCGCTACAACCTCCTTTCAGGTAGTTGTAGAGAGCAGTAAGGTCTCCCCTCAGCCTCCTCTTCTCCAGGCTAAACAACCCCAGCTCCCTCAGCCGCTCCTCACAAGACTTGTGCTCCAGACCCTTCACCAACTTTATTGCCCTTCTTTGGACACGCTCCAGTATCTGCATGTCCTTCTTGGAGTGAGGGGCCCAAAACTGAACACAGGACTCAAGGTGCAGCCTCACCAGTGCCGACTACAGGGGCACTATCACCTCCCTGGTCCTGCTGGCCATACTACACATCCTGATACAAGCCAGGATGCCATTGGCCCTCTTGGCCACCTGAGCACACTGTTGGCTCATGTTCAGCCGGCTGTCATCCAACACCCCCAGGTCCTTTTCCACCAGGCAGCTCTGCAGCCACTCCTCCCCCAGCCTGTAGCGTTGCATGGGGTTGTTGTGACCCAAGTGCAGGACCCGGCACTGAGCCTTGTTGGACCTCATCCAGTTGGCCCCGGCCAACCACCACTCTCTGGCCTCAGCTGTCCAGCCAGTTTTTAACCCAGCAGAGAGTGCACTTATCCAAGCCGTGAGCAGCCAGCTTCTCCAGGAGAATGCTGTGGGAGACAGTGTCAAAGGCCTTACTAAAGTCCAAGTAGACAACATCCATAGCCTTCCTCTCATCCACTAAGTGGGTCACCTTGTCATAGAAGGAGACCAGGTTAGTGAAGCAGGACCTCCCTTTCATAAACCCATGCTGGCTGAGCCTGATCCCCAGGTTGTCCCACACGTGCCGTGTAATGGTACTCAAGATGATTTACTCCATGACCTTTCCCGGCACCGAGGTCAGGCTGACAGGCCTGTAGTTCCCCGGATCCTCCTTCTGACCCTTCTTGTAGATGGGTGTCACATTAGCTAACTTCCAGTCATCTGGGACCTCCCCAGTTGACCAGGATTGCTGATAAATGATGGAGAGTGGCTTGGCCAGCTCCTCTGCCAGCTCCCTCATTATCCTCGGGTGGATCCCGGCTGGCCCCATGGACTTGTGAGCATGCAGGTGGAGGAGCAGGTCAGCGACTGCCACCTCTTTGACAACTGGGGCTTCATTCTGCATCGTATCTCCATCTCCCAGCTCAGGGGCCTGAAAACCCCGAGGATGACCAATGTGACTATTAACGACTGAGGCAAAGAAGGCATTAAGTACCTCAGCCTTCTCCTCATCCTTCATGGCAAAGTTTCCCTCCACATCCAATAAAGGACGAAGATTCTCCCCGGCCCTCCTTTTGTCGCTAGTATCCCTCTGGGCTGAAAACTTGGGATTCCTGCCTCCAATGGGATGAATTGTCTTTCTTTGAATTTCTGTCTGTTGTTCACATTTGCCTAATTTCTGATACAGTAGGACTTTAATTTAGTGTTTTGCAGATGTTTTATATGGAATGTAATGAACTAAGAAAAATAACAATAAAAAAAAAACTTAAAATATTGAAAGATTAATTGATGATTTGGGTTAACCCCAGCTGGCAGCTAAGCTCTACACAGCCACTTGTTCACTCCCCCATCCAGTGTTAACATCCCTGTGTTATCAACACTGCTTTGGTCACAAATCCAAAACATAGCATCATAGAAGCTGCTATGAAGACAATTAACTCCATCCTAGCCAGATCTGGTAGATTTGAGCATAGCCAGCTGATTTACTTAGCATTGTCTATGTGTAAATTTGTCTTTTACTAAGGATATTAAGCTGCTGCTCTGGAAAGGATTATATTTTTTATTTTTTTTTAGTAAGATGAGAAGTTAGATTGGTTCAAATTAAAATTAGAGTTTAAAATCTTAGGAAACAAAGACCTTTAACAGGTCTTTGTTTAACAGTTAATCAAAAGTTTCCTCTTTCTCATCCTCTGTTGAGGTTTTGTCATTGTAATTAATAAATGGGAAATAACTGAGTGACATATATTGTTGTCACTGCTTAGCTTTTTGAAGTGTTAATTGATCAATTTGGCTATTCCCATTTCTTTTTATTGTGAACCTAGTTGTGAAGAGGTAGAAAATTTTGATAACAGTTTTACTAATTTTTAAATTAAAATACTTTTATTCTAAAAAGGAAAATATTGACAGTGTTAATAACCTGAAAGTTATAGACTTCATTTTTAAAGAAAGGGCAACTGAGAATGAGAAAAGGATTACCTCAGAAAACACTGTCTGGATTTAATGGCATTTTAAATATAACTGTAACTTTGTGGATAAAAAAAAATGCCACAGAATTTGAAAGACCATATAAGCTGTCCCAAGAATCCAACAATGTGATATCTCAGACAATTCAGGGTTTTGTCAAATATCTTCAGAAAAATTTTGTTTGAGAATATGAAACAGATTAAATTGCAGTCTAAAGCTGAGCTGATAGTCTTGTTCGGCTGATATCATATAAATAGTATTTTCTCATTTGTGGGAACTCATTTGTGGACACCTCATTTTAATTTAGATAGAACATAATGATACAGTTGAAAACTGTCATGTATAGAGATATAAGCAACAATATAGGCAGGCAGGCAGTTCAGTGTAGGAAACCTCCACTGTCTTCTAGCTCACAACAGAGCAAGGTGGCACAGGTTATAGCCAAGAGTTGGGGCAGAAGACTCTTGAACGACAGCTCCCAGCTGGCTATGCAGAGTCACAGGTGATGATGTTTGATACTGAACTGGCTCAGAGTAAACATCTCACCACAAAATAAAGTACTTCACTTTGAACATTTTGTTTTGCTGAGGATTTCTGTATTTCACCTTGTCATTATCTTTCAGGCAAAAATGAACAAAAAGCCTTAAGTGCTGTTATAATAGAATTTTCTCCAGGAAAGGTATTCTTATTTTTACTTAGCTCTACCTGGTTTTGTCCATAAAAAACCCACTTGGCAAACAAGCTGAATATTTACCTTATTCTTCTCCCTCGTCCTATTTATTATAATGAGGTTTGCCCACAACTATCAGAATAAAAATTACCATTGAATCCACTCTGTCATATACTGTACTTTATATAGGTATCTATTTACTGTACGTATATATGTGTACTATATCATATATGATGATCAGCACTAGATTTTTCCCTGTTTCAGGTGTTATTAAAGTGCCTTGAATAGTGGGATCCCAGAACTGAGCAGTAGCTAAAGATGCCGGTGTATTCTGTATTCCTAGAGCCCACTGGGGTTTTCTCCTGGTAAATTATTGGTTGTTGCAGGAATATGGATATGAGCAATACTCTTGCTCTCACCTTTTCTTTTTGCATCACGTCTGTCTGTCATTTGTACTGCTTTGACCTTTTTCCTAATGCCCTGGAGTTATCTAAAAGTTATTGAGATGTGTTTTGGTGGATGGGGATGTGTTTGGAGTGTTAGTTCTTGGAACTTGGGACTCCAAGACCTATCTTATTTCAGACTGCTTCCTCACTACAGTTTCCAACCTCTGTTTACAGTAGCAGTCCATAGACAAATCACTTAGTTTAGAGCTATAGCCATGAGTTGGCCGAAGTTGGATGAGGCAATGAATGTACATGACTGCAAGGAATGGGCTTTAATGATCTAGGTGATTTCTTCCAGTCCCAGGCTTCAGTTTCTCAAGACAGCATTTTAGCCCTTCATTTCCTGATATCAGTTTTTAAGCAGACTTCATTTCTTTAGTATAATTCTTCCTTCTCTTACAACCAACTTATCAATATCCCAATGATGTGTTGCTCTTCAGCAGCTGTTCCCCCTACCTGTTGTATAATACATTATGTAGTAGGGGAATATGTTCCTAGGAATTTTTTTTTGGGGAAAACAGCTAATAATTTTACAAATGGCAGGTAACAATACTTTTTTTTTTTTTCACTGTTACTTTTCTTTTTATTCTGAAATGAACAGAAAGACAAAAAGCACTTCCATGGGAAAGTCTTATCAATAAATGAGCTTTACTTCCAGAGATGGAAAGACTTGGAGCCATACAGACCTACAGCATGAGTGTGGTATTTAATATGAATTTTAGCACTGAGAACATTCTGTTCTATATCATACATGTCCTGTTTGGAGCCATTCGGACTTATGTACATAGGTGGGCAGCAGCAATCTTGGAAGTTGAGGAGTGGTATTTTTTTCCTCCTTCTCTGCTTATTTTGTGTTACTCAGAGCTAGTTTCCCTTGTTCTCTACAGTTCTGAAATAATCTTAAATTAGATTGTTTCCAGAAAGACATTTTAAATGTTCTTACCATATCAAAGTCTGCTCAGTACACAGATGAAACCAGAAGTTGCTTTCAATAAACTTATCTTTTTCTTAAATATTGTCTCTTGAGGACACATAGTCCAACAATGATACATCATTAAAAAAAACAAACAAACAAACAAAAAACACCTAGACATCTGCCACTCAGGTTTTTTTCTAGCAATCCATAGTGTGTAAATTTTTATGTTTGTAAAATAAATCATGTAACACAGTTTACAGGGGGCTTTATTAATGCTGCACTAGTTGAGATTGAAACCAGCATTGTTTGCTAACTTGATAGTTCAGTAACATTCACTTTTAAAAGAAAATAATGATGAAACTTGACAAAGCAACAATAAATGCAACGCAAAAAACCTTGTTTTTCATAAGCTTTCTCTTTACTGACTAAAAGACAATTTTAACTTTTAGTATCATGGATTGATGTTGGATGCTGAAGTGTTTGCTGTAAGCTAGAGTAATAAATTATGAATTTGTGGTCTCATTTAACATTGTGGTAGCCCTGGCTGAAGCACTCCCTTAGGAAATGTCAGTTTTTATCTATGCATACAGAGCAATAAAAATATGCACCCTGGTGTTCCCAACATTTTCTATAATATGGAAGCTGTGTGGCATAATTTATAAAGAGCACTCTAATATCACAAAGCTATTTTTGAAATTACTGCATTGAAAATAATTAATAGAAAACTTGTAAGGCATTCACTTTCTAACTACAGTTGAATGAGCTCTCAGCCACTAGAAATTAAAAAAAAAAAGTCACCTGAAATTGTGAGAAAATAAAAAATCACTTGAAATTGCAAGAAAATAAAGCCAATAAGATCAATAGCCAGACCAAACTTGCCTGATCTTAGCTATTATTCCGTTAGTTTAATCAGGGCTCATTTCTAAGAGATGCTGATTTTCCTGGCCCTGATTCAGCAAATCAGAGTCACAAGCATAACTACAAACAAGAGAGTAATTCTCCTGTGTATAACTGAACTAAACACTTGCTTAATATTGAATCCCTTGGGACAGATCCAGAAGTATATGCATATATGTATATATATATATATACACATTTTGCAGTTACTTTTCAACAAGAATAGGGGGACCTTAGTAGGAACTGAGTGTCTAAATAAATTACTCATATCCCTGACATGAGTTTGCATTGTATCTCTTGTGCTGCATATCAGGAATCTCCCTTTTGCAGTTCAGACCCTCAGGCCTTCTTTTCTTTCTAACATTATATTTCTCTGTTGATCCAGTGATCAGTTCAGGCTATGAAACAGTGCTACCTGCCACTCTCCAAAAACTACAGTATCAGGATTTTTTTTTGAAAACTTTTCTATTTTTGATTTCCTACTATCAGTGCAGTTATCTTAAAAATAACCCTCACTTGCTGCTTCTGCTATAAAACACTGTGTTGAATGGAATCCAAATAAATATATCAGCTATTACTCACACCCTTCATTATTTTGTTTGAAGTCTGCGTGCTGACACTATTATTTCAGTCTAAGTGACCTATTTTGATATAGCTTAAAGCTGATTCTTTTCCAATTTAGCTAAATTTATATAAAGGCACTCTTACGTTGAAATGAGTGTCCACACAAAGCTTCAACCCAAAATAGGAAAAGCTGTGAATTACTGTTGAGATTGTTATTACAGTTCCACTCATGCTGTAGACAAACCCAAAACATTAAAGTGGGTATTAGTGATGAACAGGCACAAAAGAAGAACACATCTGACAGAGCCTTCGTGTTTTGCATTCTGTTCCGCCCCTCATTGGAGCCTTCCATCTACACGTAGCACCAATAAATTGCATCAGATTTCATCACATATTGATTTCTTTGAAAATGTATGAATTGTTACTGATAAGACTATTTTGTTCGTTTTGCACTGTTATAAAACATATCAGAGCATTTTGGTGGCATCTGATATAAAGTTTCTGGCATTATGGCCCTCAAATATTACATGTGGATTTGGTGATTACCTGAGTCCACAAAGAGTAAGACGGAACATGTTTTATATTGGCAATACAGTTCTGTCCTTTGAAGAATTGCTAGGTGTTTTTTCTCATGACAATTAGGTATGTGAATTTAGGAAACCTGGATAACCTTTAGTATCTGAATTTTTCTGCTATTTCTGATAAAATCCTTGCTACTGAGGAGGAGAGCTAAAATAAATGATTTGTCCTGCTATGACGTTAATTCAGCCTAATTGCCACAAAGGTTCAATTTATTTTTTTCTCTAACAGATCTTTTTGACGCATTATTAGAATGCCAGCTATTGATTTCAGTAAGTCCAAGGTTTATCTGCAGGTAAAGATTTCTGTTAAGGTGTTTAGAATTTCTTTATGTGGATAAAGGGGGGAAAAATATTCTTAGATTTTAAGTTTTAGAGTTGGATTCTGAGCTAGGAGTCAATGAGGATGTGGTGTGAATTTCATGCTATCTCAAGTAGAGCATCATGGATGCAGCAGTCAATGAAGCAGCATTAGACTTGCCTATAAAGATAGATGAGGAAATGTACCATATGGTGGATACCCCTGAACTGTATCAGAAGCAAATAGGTTAAAAGGCAAAAACTTCAGATGCTTTCATATTAGAACATAAAAAAAAAAAAAAAAAAAAAAGTTTAAAAAGGGAAATAGAAAAGAAGAAAAAACAGTTAAAGAAATAATCCAGAGACCCAGTAGGGAATATCAAGATAGGATATTAAATTGGGTTTAGAAAACTGTACTCATAAGATTATGTGAAGGCAGAGGTTTGAGGATCAAAAGAAATAGAGTTAAATGGCTCAAATGCTTTCACATGATTCTAAGTCGACTCAGCACGAGCAGCTTGTGACGTTCTGTCTGCCAGTCTTCCCTGGATATGTGCATTCTTTTCCTAAAGCCCTCATTGTGATCTTTGTAAAAGAAATTCACATACTAATGATGTCCCTTAGTGTACCTTATGAAACATTCAAAATGGGCTGTTATGGATATGGAGTTTAACAGGGAGCAACTAATTGTTTATGCTGGGCTAGCCTAAGGGGGTTTCATTTTAAAACTTTAAAATTATAAGGCCTGAATTTCCAGGGTAAAGTTTCTCTAATAGATGGTTCAATAGCACATAGCTAGTCAGTGAAAAGCATACTGTGCATATTTTTTTTCATATGAAACTCTCTGTAGACTGTGTGCTGTTTATTTATGAGGCTGAGGTCTGGCTATGCTAATAGCTGGGAAAAAAAATCAGACAGCCACCCTACCTGCTAGCATACTAGAATGCCTGTTGTGCCACCTTCCAAGCTGCTGTTTTATTAATGATCTTGAAACTGAAATAGTAGGGCATGAAGAAGTGTTAAAATGACTTACTGATATGTCACAGACATTTGCCAAGAAAATGAAATGCACTGAGAGGAAAAAGCACCAGGGAGGCCAATGAGGAACCAAATGTTCCATATTCTGATTTGTCTGACCTTCGTCTTCCTGAGCTCTAAAGAGAAACAAAGCTGCCTTGCTTGTGCTGTGCAAACTTGTTATCCGTAAGCTCCAGAACTGTGTGGATTATGTACAACATTTGCTTATTTACACTAAAAATAAGCCTTCTTTAAGTTGAACACATCCTTTGCTTTGTTAAAGAGAAAAACAGCAGCACAGATATTCCAAGTTGTCTCAGACCCATCGATGCTTCATGCTCGTTTCTTAGCTTCTCTAGTAACAATTTTTTAGACAGAAAAGAATTAGGGTAATGCTGATATTGAAGTCAGTCATAACAGGGGAAGAAACAGGAGAAGTATAAACAGTTATGTAGTTTCAAACAGCAGACAACAATTTTCACAAACTCTTTTGTCCATGTAGTACTTCTGGTGAGTCTAAGTCCGAAGTTTTCTGGGCATTAAACTGCCTGTCTTACGTCACAGCACACAGTATAACAGGTCTGTGTCCTTGATAGGGGTCCTTTGGTCGTGAATTGATATCCACTTTTCTAGCAACATGGCAAATAAAGCCTTCTTCCCAGCTGTCATACCGACAAGCAGTGCTAGCAACTCATTTCTTACAACAACTCTCTGATCTATTTGACCTGAGCTCAGCCAACAGGGATGACAAATTTCACCAGAATCTCTGTGGGGATGGAGGCATTCTCGTTGGATCTAGAGGCCTTCTTGTCCATGCACTTTGACCATCAGTCTCTAAAGAAACCAAGAGAAAGTCTGAACAGGACAGTGCCTGAATTGATGAAAATGTCTTACCTTGAATAATTTAAAAATCAGAAAGAGGACTGAGAAATACACATAAGCAAAACACACAATCTTGTCAAAGAGAACATAAGTTTTGATGGATATTTTATTTTGGAGATGAATTTTTCCCATACTATCAGAAGGCAGTTGGAAGCAAACAAAGCTAATTTGTCTTTGTCTTTTGTGGACTATACTTTTCATGCCCTTTCTTCCATAGGTTTCCCTGCTATTTTTTTTAACTTTTGCTCAGTAGATTTACATACTTGAAATACAGAAGAGTATTTCAGGTGAATGGGTGGCATCATTTTGCTAGTGAATGAAATAATGCTTGTCTATGCCTCACATATGAAGTACTTTAGGGAGCTTAAATGGCTCTGCATAAATATGCTATCTGAAATTATTACATACCATAATGTTTATATGGCATCCTGTAGCTAGAATAGGAGCTGTAACTCTGAATCTCTGTGGTGAACAGATATTAGAGCTACTAAATGATTCTAAGCTGGTTTAGACTCTTCTGTTTGTCAGATGGATTTGGCACTTTTGGAGGGAGTTGGGTTTGCTTTTGGAGGCAGAAGACCTTTACCCACAGCTCACACAGAGGACGGATGGCAGCAGTACCACCCCACACTGCCTTCTGACAGGTTGTGGCACCAGCTGGGTAGGTTTCTTTGTAGATGGGGAAGATGAAGTATGCAGTCGCAGCATCCCCATGGAGGTTGCTAGCAAACACGACTGGTGCCACTTGCTGTGTGTCTGCATGTCTAAGCTGATCACAGGAACAGGGTTTAGAATCCCAATTAATTTCTAATTGCTTTTCAGTTTGAAGACCAAATTTTAGATCTGCCTGAATACCTGCAAGCCTGCTTGTCTCCATGAGGATCTAAAGGATAAAAGTCAGTGCAGAATTTAGCCCTCTGTCATGACTAATTTAAGCAAGTTTTAGACTATTAACCCAGAGGTCAAAGGTTCACTCTGTTATCACAACATCACCAAGTCCTCCAGCCTTTCTCTGGCTTCCGATACTTAATCGTATTTGGTTTCTGTTAGATGCCTAGAATGCTTGTTAGATGCTAAAAAGGTGTAAAACATAATCCAGTACTGTCTCCAAACTAGTACTCTGGCAAGCACAAACAGTGCATCTAAGACTGTGTTAGTATTGATCTTGAGTCGGATCACATTAGCACTTCTTACGCTACCTGGCTAGAGCCTGCCAGGGAGTTAGCAATGCATAGAAAGACAGACTCAGGCAGTCAGATCGATGGATTAATGACGTCTGTCTCCTTTGTGCAATTTTACTTCCTACATATTTCTCTTGATCCCCTTGTGCCCTCCCTGGGAATGAACTTTCTAAAGGTTCAGAAGACACATAACACAATTGTGTGCACGTAATGCCTATATCATAGCAAACATTAAAAAAGAAAAAAAGCATGATAATATTGTATGTCTAGATCTGTGTATGCACCTACACTCACACATATATGCTTTTTCTCTCATAACAGAGATTTTGCTTTATGAATATGTTGTGTGCTTTTACATCTTAGGCTAATATGTAGATTTTTAGGAAAAGCAGGTTATCTTTGGCAGATGGTCATGTTTACATGATACAGATAACTGTATAAAACAGCTTGTAAAATTTCCAGTGTGTAGATGAATAATAACTATAAACTTTCCTAAAGGATTTATACGTTTCTTCTCATGTCTTTCTTTCACATCTCTCTTACTTTGAATTATTAGCATTTCTCATTAATAATTGGCTATATGCACGCACCTTCACACACTCATGGGTGGATTGAAAATAAGTTTCTTACACTATCAATAAATTATCTGTCAATTTGTTCTAGTTTTTACTTTATAATTTAACACACTGTTTTAAAAAAACAGCATGTTGCAGCTAAATATTTAACTGTACGTTACTCCATAGGCCACTCTGCCATTTCCTTCCAAAACAAATCTCCATTTCCACATGACCATACCTTTACATGTTTATTCTAATCATCTTGTTTATGAATTTTTCTAAACTGGTAGCTTTCTGGTTGAATTACTCACAAAGAAATAACAAGTCTTTGTGATTTACATTCTTCATTGGAAGGGATCTGCCAGGGAGAAATGTGTAAGGCTTCATAGCTTCGAATATCATCCTTTCGTAAAATTATTTGGGTTTTTTTCTACCTATACCATTCTACCACCTCTACTTAGCTCATTCTTCAACACTTTCCACACAGATTTTCAGTCTGCCTTATTTGACATTCTTTACATAAGTTTTACTGCCTTAAACATATTTTCCCAAGCCCTTCTGAGAATCTCAATCTTGTATTTGTGATTATTTGTATTACAGCAATAGCTATGGGACCTAGATGAAACCAGAGCTCTATTTTATTAGCACAGATTCATGCTGAGAAACAATATTTACTCTGAAGACTTGATAATAGTGGGATCCAGTCTTGGACACCTCAGGGAGATGTGCATTTTAAGCATATAGTGAGGCAGTAAAGAAAATACCTGACTTCCTCAGACAGTCAATGGGGAGTACCATGAAGACTGAAGCAACCTCTCCAGAGATGTGGTAAAGACCCTATCGCTGGAGGTTTTCAAGATGTGATTGGACAGGGTGCAAGATAATCTAGGGTCCCTTTCCCATGAAAGGTAGGACTAGATGATCTTTCAAGGTCCCTTCCAACCTGGGCTGTTCTATGATTACTATAAGTGAGAAGTTCTCTGCTCCACTTGGAAGCATTTGAGGGCCTCTACCTCCTTCACTGACCACTCAGGTACACCAGGCTGAGTGTTTTTATTCTCATATTAGGTTGGACTTGTCCTCACAACAAAGCCTAACCTCCCTAAGCATCAGCACAGTCTGTATGCCCCTTATTTGTCTGTCTGTGGTTTGATGCAAACCCACTGGTTCCCTTGAGGGGAAAACCCTAGAAAAGGTGGGTAATGGGTGACCCTGGAGTGCTGCCCCTGCCCAGGTGATAAAGCCCAAGACCTGGACCTTGAGACAACACAGCAGCTAAGGTGACACAGACGCTGTTCATAACACATTACTGGGGAGGAAAGCTTAATTAAAATATTTTTTTTCAAATCAGAGGTTGGGCATTTTGGTTATGAAGGCTGAATCTGACCAAATGAAAGATTAGAAAAGGAAACAGAATGGAAGTGATTCACCCAAAGCTGTGCGTCTGGTTGTAGTCTAGCACAGAGCTGGCTGGACTCCCTTGCTTCCAATCTGATAAGCAGTTGCTCACATTTACTGAGCACCAGACAAAAATATATTCACTCATTTTTTTCCCCTCACAGATTTCCTTGTGTTTTTTGTTTGTTTGGTTGGTTGGTTGGTTGGTTTGGTTTGGTTTGGTTTGTTTTCCTAGTGATCTAACCTCTTCTTTTCAAGACTCACTCCCTTCTTTGGGCAGAGTGTGGGCAGACAATTTAAAGTTTTCTGAGCCAGGTGGGGTAGGCACCTGGGACTAGTACAGAGGGTTCCCAGAAAGTTCTCTGCAATGGGATGAGGAGTAAGAACTGTGGTAGTATTAATAGGCAAAACCAAGGCCTCTGTGACTCAAAGGTCCTGCTTAGAGATGCCATGAATGTTTTTCTAACCTATATGGGAGCTGCACTGCCGTTTGGTGACTGGCTTATAAATTCATATAATAACTCTGACATTCCGCAGAGCTTGCGTTTTTGTTCCCTAGAAGAGCTTCATGCAAGGAAGGATGGATTCTGCCCTCAGTTATGACCATGATTATCTATGGCTTCATTATATATGCAACAGATTCAGTTCCTTATCCTAGGAGAATGGGTTCCTATAAGTATAACTATAAGCCCACAAAGATGCTGAATATTTTATGAAATTGTATTTTAGTTTGGAAGGGATCTGCTAGGAATGTATTGCTTTCCTCCTGCTGAACTCCCTGAACACTCTTAAAAACATGATAATGCTCCTGACAAACCTTTCAAGGCTAAGCAATTTCTTTCAAAACAGGAAATAAATTACGCATCTGAAAATTGTTCACACACTTGATCTATCCTGATCAAAACCTCCATCCCTCAAGACTGGACAGGTTTTCTTCAAGGCACTTTATAGTGGGTTCAAGTTCTTCTTGTTAATTTAAGAATAATGCTATAGGCCAACCATTTTTTATTATTTATGACTATTTTCAAAAACTCATTTCCCTTTTCCTATCCCTCAATGAGAACACTGGTGGCATTCTGCTTTATGGAGCTCATATTGACATTTCTGCTACCTCCATGCTCATGCTGTGGGATTTAAAACTGCTGCCCATCACAATAGTGTTTGAACACCTATTCTTCAGGGTCCCATCCAACAAGCCGTTCCTTGCATCAATGCAGAGCTCCTTTGGCTTGTCTCTGTCCTTATACATTAGGAAAGAAGAGATAGTTTATACGATTTACAAATGCAGGCTATTTCACATCAGAAGTTAAGTGAATTCCCTAGGCATTAGACTCCTTGTGCAGCATGCCCAAATATCCACATTTTTGTATCATCAGCTGACTTCTTATGTGAAACATAAATGTGGTATTTTAGCAAGTGAAAGGGTGCACTTAGATTAAAGTGCTTGCAAGTATAAAATATTCATCCTTGCTAGTGCTGAGTACATGAGAATAATGAATCTGAAGAAATTCTATATTGTATTTCTGTTCACCATGCAAGAGTAACTGTATGATGTGTCCAGAACAAACATGACCAAATCATTTGATTGTAAGCATAAATATACATGTCTTTGCAAACTATTTGAAATTAAGTCTTATTGTGCTAAATACTGTGCAGACATAGAGTCAGTCAGTGCCCCTGACCTTAAGACTTGACATCACAAACACAGAAGACAAAGTCTGAAAAGGGAAAGCAGAAGAAAGCTTGATGAAGATTACATAGAAGGTCAGTGGCCAAACTAAGAGTGAAACACTGTTCTTCAAGCCCAGTCTAGGCCAAATCTCTGTTCATCAAACCATGCTGCATTTTATTCCAAGAAAGGGCCTGGAAATGCCATGTGCTTGCTACTTTTTGTAAAGCTATTTCTTACTGTGCAGTGATGGTAAGGTTATTCATTTCTTAATGGAAACAGGGAAAGAAGATATATTTGCTGAAGTTGAAAAACAACTGGGAGTACAGAAAATCTATTAGAACTCAAAGAAATCATCCAGTTTTTAAAATGAACAAATAATATTCTGGTTCTGTGTTGTTAGTTCGTTTGGATATTTTTCCCCAAAAGATAAGAGTTTTGCTGGTTTAGGTGATTTTTACCTATTAACTCCATCTTTACTTTCCTGGGTTTGTGGGATTGGGGTCAGGATTATGCTTTTCATGAATGAAACAGAAGGGTGTTATTTTGTGTGTTCAGGTGAAATTGGAATGTGTGTGCCCTTTGCAAAACTGTACATTTGTTGATTGCTGTGCTAGTCCTGTTACTTAAATAAAAGCGGAGGAAAAGAAAAAAGACAATAACTTGTGGTGAAAAGGAGATTTTATTTTCCTTTCAGGTGGAGTTAAGCAGTATGTAAGGTGTGTGAACAGGATTTGCACTGTTTGTTAAAAGGATTATTCAGATGTAAAATCCATAAACCAAATGCATTGCTCATGTAAACATAGCTGCATTAGTGATATTACACCATGGAAGAATTTAGCTCCTTATTTCTTAAAGTTGCTGTGCAAGTGAAACAAGAAATATGTACATAATTATAAACAAATGACAATATTGCAACAATACAGTGCAAATTTTGAAGACTTTATCTTCTTATCACAACCAAATAGATTCCATTTAGATTAAAAAAAGAATAGGTTCAGGTTAATGAAACTGGAAGTGGGTTAGATTTGTGAATAAAATTAGACTTTTTCAACAAAAAGATTTTTTTTTATACAAGGATCAGTATTTGAGAGTAAAACTTTTCTTTTTCTAATTTTATTTTAAATAATGAAATCATTAAAAGTCATAAAAATTAGTTTGGAAAATGGGCTTTGGAGTAAGAGGAATTTATAATAACCTTTTCAATAACATTTTTGATTTTTAAAAAAACCTTGGAGGAAAAAACAAGAAAAATGAACCAAGAACTTGTTCAGAACAATCACAATGGAGGTCCTTCAAAAACATTATAGGAACATCACTTAGAAACTCTTTTAGGGAAAACATGCTTGTTCTCTGAACAACTCAGTTTCTGAAATGTATTACTTTTTTTTTTACGTAAACCTGGTAACACCATAAGATTTCAGTCCAAGATATTAACTGGTATCTAACATAAATTCTTGTCATACTGACTGGCTACAGGAAAGTTCATCACATCTGGCAGAAAAATTTGGAAGTAGTCTCAAGTTCTTATGTAACAGTGATCACATTTTTACTTTACAATTGTCTAGTCTAAACCTGAAATCTACACAGATCTTACCCAAGAGAAGTTTCAAAATTCTAACAACATTCCTTTTTTTTCACTCAAAACCTGTGCCTAAAGCTTTTTGGTAATTTTAAAATGTATTTTAAAAGAGGAAAAAATATATATTACATTCAGTTCTCCAGAACTTCAAAGCAGTTAAGAGGATTTTACTCTTACTTTCCAGACTAGTTCACTAATAAGGCACATTTCAAACCAAAAGTAGGATGTTAGAGGAATTTCTAAGTTTCTGGAAAGGCAGGTTTCTAATAACTACTTTGTCAGGCTTAATTATAGCACGCTTCCATGAACAATAAAGTTGGTCAGCCAGCACATCCCTCAATTTGTGTGCATCACAAAATAGCCAAACTATGAAGGGTGATTTTGCACCTGTGCACAAGGGAAGGTTACGGACGCAGCAGGGGAGACTTTTCAGTGGTGGTGGTAATTCAGACCAAGCAGTCAGGTAAGGCCCTAAGCTCCATTTTGATCATTAACACTAATAACTTCTTTTGCTGGGCTTTGTGGCCTTAGATAGCAAAATTCTTTATACAAGTAGATCATTGTCATTATCTCTGTCTTATGGAGAATGAGACAAAATAGCTTGCCCAAAATCACCTTGGAGACGAGGTGCAGAGTCTTTGGAGGAAATATGATCTGAGACTTTCCAGCCTGTTCTGGCAGACATTACACAGCACTTAGCCGTCTTTCCACTGCAAACCACATGGCTTAGCACAGGGACAGAAAATTGGAGGTTTATAAACATCTGAAGTGGATAGGCTGTACATTTCTTAAGGACAGGAAACTTCTTAGATTCTAACGTGGAGAAAAGGAGCCTAAAGCCTGATTCTGTCCTGTTCTTAGTCTCCAGGCTTAAAGCTGAAAATCTATTTGCTAAGCTGTTACAGTTGGCTTGTGAATACAGTGTTAGGAGGAAGCACAGATCATTTCCTAGAAGAAATAAAAAAAAAAAAAAAGCAGTGCATTGCTGCATATCAGAGGAAAGATTAAACTCATATGCTGTGAATAATAACAATAATAAAAATGATCACAGTGATATAAAAACAAGTGAAAATGCTCTATATCTATGGCAGAAGGTGTATGATCTTTTGGTTAAGACATGGCTGTCAGTCAGTTTCTGATTTGTCCACAGTACAGAAAAGATCAAATCCCTCAAACTTCTTTTTTTTAGCATATTAATATAGAAACTAATGCAACAATATTTTCTGTTCACCCAGGGAAGTGGGAGAATAAATAAAATTTATTTTAAAGATATTTTGAGATCTTCATGTCAAAGGTAATTAAATATACTAATTTCAGTAAAGTTTCATCTGTGTAGACTTACAGAAAGACCTTAACACAGAAAAGAGTAGTTTTGGAATGATATTCTGATAGCATCTGCAATTCTATAATTTAAATTCTGGTTAGTATTTTGTGTATTTGAATCATTCTCTAAATATATACAGCTAAAACATTATTTAGATGGATAGAATTAATTTTGGAATTAGTATACTAGTTAGGACTGGCAACATAATTGTGTAAAAAAAAAAAAAAAAGTTATTCCTGTAGTCCATATTATCCTTTTTGGAATATGTATTCCCAGACAATATTATGTATTCAAATTAAAAAGCTCAGTGCTGAATCAGTCCAAGGTCATCATAGTTTGTCTGTTACAGTCTCCCTCAAGTTTGATGAGAGAGCTACATTAATGAAAATGCATTAGATTAAAAAAAAAATAGAACACTGTTAAGTTCTTGTATTAGTGATGATAATTTTGCATTTGACACAGAGTTAAAAAGAATTTCTCTATTTGATGGTGTATTAATATCTGTAGTGACAAATCCTTCAGCACATACTATAGCTGCCATTGCCTGGAGGAAAACCTAAGGACATTCTAAAGAGCACTGTGGAGGGAAGTTGTAAAGAAGTACTCAGTTTGGAGTTGTTAGACTGAAACTAAGCAGGATGGTTTGATGTATTGCCAGAAGGCTTTATCTTCTCAAAAAGTTTATAATCAAACACAAAGGAGAGCCTACTGCATATTTTGTTGTTCAGCGAACATGAAAAGTTGTTTTCCTTTCATTAATGCATCGCTCTAAATTACATTTAGCCTTATCCAAAACAGCACACTCTGTAGATGTTGTTACCACTTAAAGTCCAGGATTAATTCACTTCAGCGAAACTTTGGTTCCTTTTAAAAATTGTTTTTAAGCTGAGTTTCCTAGAGACACTCAAATCAGAAGTCAGAAAAGGGAAAGTACGAGTTAATACTGCAACATTTTCCAAACGTTCCATGCGAAATCTCAGAAGTATTTCACACATATTATGAACCAGTTTCCTTAGAACATCTGATTTAGAAAGGTAAGTATTGTCCCATTTTCCGTGGGGAAAATGCGGAGTAAGGAATTAGTTAAGGTTGTATATAAATTTCAGAGACTTGAACTGAAAATGGAATCCATATCCCATTATCTCACCACTAACCTTCCATTGAAATTATAGGATGACACACACAAACCCACACATGCACAAGTGCTCACACATGCACCCATATTAATGTTGTTTGTGAATCATATCATACAATATTGATGTCTACAGCATAGATGGCTTCAACTTCAGAACTCACTCTGAGTTTCACTTAAAATTAATGGAGAGACAGGCATTTTAAGACATGATCCACTTAATCTTACTAGGTGTCAGCTTTAGGAAGGGTTAATCATACTCCCAAATGCCAATCTTTCTTTAGTGATGCTAAAGAGAACCCAGACAAGTAGCTCAAATGTAAACACATACATTTAGAAAACCCTGCCCACAGTAAGTACTAGAGCATTTCATAGCATGTTTCTGTGATTTTTCATTAAAAACAATTGACAAGTACATGGCTATGAATATTAAGCAACATTTTAAGGTGCCCATTCTCAGTTTTGAATGCACATAAATCAGTTAGGGCTACAGTTTTAAAGACATTTAGACATCTAAAGTTGAGATGGAAATTATGTATTATGTGTGTTTTCTTACTTTTCAGCAATAAATAAGAAATATTAATGATACTAATGATTTAGGAAGGAAATGCAACAAAGGAGTATGAGAAAGAGTCAAGCTATATGAATAAGTTATTTTAGACATATATTAGCCCCAGATGAGCTGTGCTGAATAATATCACCTTGGCTAGGGGGTAAGATTTTTCCTATGGCCTTACAAATTACAGACTAACTTGCTGCAAATATGCACCTGGGTTTAGTCTGCAGGTTTTGTTCTTAAATGTCCGCAGAATAATGTTGTATTATGCATAGATGAAAAATAATTCACCTCACATATACTCAGTGTTGGGTAGAAAACTGAAAGATATGGCTAACAGTTGATATCCTGGCTACAGAAAAATCAATAGCAAAACTCCCATCAAGCTGAATGTGGTGAGATTTTATATTTCATCTTGAGTGTCATAGAGCGGCAAATATATTGGCCAATATAGTTAAAGAGAAGAACATATTCTGTCAGGGGGAAAAAAAGAAAGAAAGAAAGAAGCCTACTTTATTTTCTCATTGGTTCGAATTTCTTCAGGCTGAAAAGAAAGAGACCATTTTCATAGTATTTAAAGAATAGGAGGAAGAATGAGTAAGAGACAAAACTAAAATGGCAAAATCTACAAAGTGGATATAAGAAGCTGTATAGGATAAATGGACAAACAGTGAGTCACTGATGTAATTCAGTATTTTACCCTCACTGTTTTCCTCTACAGCCTGCCTCTTTTCTGAAGCACAGACCACAGCCTGAGCAGAATCTCTTCTGCTCAGCTTGAGCAGAGCCTCATTTAAAGAATCTTAATAGAAATTAGAAATAATGGTATGAAGAAAAAGAAAGGTAGCTTCAAGCTGAGTATTAAGCCAAACTTTCAGAGAGTAAAATCTATTCAAACATGCAATAGTGTAGTGTTGAAAAAGCACAAGGAATCATACTCCTGGGAGCATTCCAGTATTGGCAGGTATATTGCTATATGACCTTCCAGTCTTAGTATCTATGATGTTATGATAGCTCTTCAGTTTAACTTTTTCTCCTTGCTCCTGTTTCAGTTTGTGCTGTTATCTAATGTTGCACAGGAGCTAGCAGCTTCCTTGGTAATGACTGGGCATGTGTATTTGAAAAGGGATCACCAATTAAATGAGTGGGATCACTGAAGGATTCATTCACAGAGATGGCACAAGGCATGATTTTGCCTAAATCTACTGTAATTCTCCTGTGTGACCTTATGCAAGTCGTTGTTGCCTGGGACCATGCCTGTATCGCCATGCATGACCATGGCTATATCACAACGTTTACGTTCCAGATTCCCAGAGGGAGTCCAGCATCCTGTGTTAGGTGCTATGTCTACCTATACAGTGTACGTGGAGAATTGAACCTACCAAAGTGGTATCCTTAAGCAAGTTGCTGCCTATAATACTGGTCTGGGCTAGGTATTAATTTTCTAGATGCATTATTCCTTCTTGTTAAGATGCATTTCCCTCCATTTGGGCTTCGCAGCCCAGTTGCCCTGTTTGGATGTAGGACCCCTAAGCCCTGCTCTCAAAGCTCGAGAAGGGATTCTAAAACAGTTTTCTTTACATATTAGAGTAGCAGTGAGAACATTAAACTTACTTATACTCTGCCTCTATAAATGAGCGGTTGTAAGAAAAGACTGAAAGTCCTTTTACTGCTTCCTTCTGCTTTCCTGCACAAATCCATGAAGTGTGTAAGGAAAAAAACCAATTTTTCTTCATTCATGATCTATTTTCTCTGTGTATGGTGTAGATTTAAAGGGATTGGGACTGTTTCTAACTGTGTTTCTGCAGTACTTTAGCTCAGTGAGGATCCATTTCAGTTAAAACCTGTAAGTGTTACTTTAATGCAAAACGATCAAAGTAGTTTTCATTTTTCCATGGTGTTCATTAACTTATATAAATAGAAACCACATCTTGTGTTTGTTGTTTTAGTATTTTAGATTCGGGCAGCTAATCCAGAAATAAAGAAACAGTGTTATTTTCTTAATAGACATGTGAAAGGACTTTTACATAGTTTGTTTTGATGTTTTCTTGGTATTTTTCCTGCCCTGAGTGATATTTCCATAATGCCCTCAAATATTTGAAACACAAAACACTTAGTGTTCCTTATTTCAAAAGTGTTGTTATTAGACGCATTTTTTGCAATATCCTCAGAGCTGCTTAGTCTTCAAAAGTACACATGGATCATTTGTAATATTATTAAGAGGAAAGAAAATTAATGCAGTTCTTTTTCTAGGAACACACTAGGTTTTGAACAGTCTGACTGTTTTCCTAACCAGAACTAGAGAAGACTGAATGGACATCACCAGAGACTTAATGAACATCTTTCCTGTTGGTGTCATTCTCTTCCTTCTTCCTCAGTTTTAATCTCCTCCTTTCTGTCTGTGGCAGATGGCATTACGCTGATGAAGAAAAGAGATGTCTGGTTCCCAACAGCTTGTGCCAGCAGACCAGCAGTGCCTTTTCCTGAAAAAACTTATTTTATGTAGAGAAAAGAGTAGAAGATAATTATTTTTTAAAAGGAAAATAACTCAATGTTCATCAGTAAAACATGTTCACGAAGGACATAGGTACTGCCAAAATACTGCTATGCCTATATCCTTTTAAACTCTTCCATGGGGTGAACCACTTGTTGATTCTGTAGGGCCCTGAGTGGGATATATTGTATACTGTAGCTGTGGAGCATCATGGGAGAGTTGTTCTGATCAGACAGTCTAGACCAGAGATTTTAATTTCTCAATGAAATCATGAAATGCTGCAGGGAAGTAGATGCTTAACACAAATGATTAAGCATATTGTTAAGTCAAAAGCCTGGTTTTGCATTAAAAAAATAAAAGCTTTACTTAGCTTTAGCAGTAAACAATGAACTTCAAGCCAATGAAACATTTGTGCAGGAGTCTGTTATTGGCCAGCATTAGTATCTGGATGCTGCTGAACGTTAAGTAGCAAGACATAGCAAACCCAACTCGACATATTTTTCATTAGAAGACTAGCAGTTCTCAGTCAGTTCTAAACAGTTGACTTTTAAAAATATTATCTCTTTTATCTAAATTTTAAGATTAAATTTTAAAACCCACATCAAAATTTACATTAGACACTGACAAATATTGGCTTTCAAGATATAGGTTTTGTTCCTGTGTGTTGAGCTTTTTTTAGAAAAAGAAAAAACCTTGTCTCATGCTTTTACGGACAAAGTGTTCAGTTTTCAGGACATTCATTCAATCTGCAGATAAAAGCCATTTAAAAAATAATCATATGCAATAAAATATTATCTTCCAGAAAATGAACCTTTAGCATCTTATATTTTGTAATATGGACCATTTTTTGAAATATCATTTTCAACCTATGGTAACCAAAATACAGAAAGAAACAATGTTTTATGTTTATGCCAAAATATCATATTTATTTAGCTTATATTATTACAAAAGATTCTCATGCTATTTAAAGCCCAATAACAATGCTAGATTTTTCAAGAGAAAAAAATGGAGATTCTGATGCTGAAAACACAGCAGGAATTTAGAACAAAAACAGGTTTCCAAATTGGGCTTGACACAATATAATCTACTAGCTAGTGTTTACATTCTATTGACTTCTAGAGGATGGAGTGCTGGGCCATCCAAATGCTGTCTGATAACAATCCAGTAGAGATGTCTATGAATTTCTGGAGTGCTGCAGCTAACAAAGGCTTTACTCTGTTTCAGATGGCAGGAGACTGTGAATTCAAGTGGGAGATCCTGAGTAATATGGCCATGGTATTTCCTTGTGGCCATGGTATTTGGATGTGGCTATGGTATTTTGCCATGCAAAATGTGACCAAGGTATGTAGAACATTAACAGGTTCTCTCTTTTATGAAGGGGGAAAGAAAAAAAAGGAACTAAAAAAACCACAACAAAACCATGTTCTAAGATTTTAATCATCTCAGATGGTCAGGATTTGAGTTTTACATCTCACCCAAAAGATTGATTATGCTGTTGCCACATTCACATGCCAGATGTATACTGTATTGATTGAACGTCTACTGCTTTTAGCAGTTAATAAATCCCAAGTTAGTGTTTACTGCCTTACAAAAGAGAGAGAGACAATAACATTGCATATATTAATTGTGTTTTTGAAATTTAATGTCGGTAGCATATCGGAAAGGTAGAACTATTTTCATTAATGCACCAGGTTGACAGCAAGTTGTGTTAACAAAGTTCAGCAAAATGTCTTCAGTGTCCCTGGGATGTTCATAAAAATAAATTAGTCTGTGAAGACAGCATGCTTAGGGAAATTCTAACACGTGTAATTGCACTGGAATGCAAAGCAAGCCAACAGTTTTGCTGAAATGATTAAGAGTTAACCAGGTTTGGAATATCAACAAAAAATTTACATCCCCATCATTTATTGTCATTTCTTTAGGTTGACTACAACTTACATGGAGCAGAGAATGCTTATTTACCTTAGTTTTCTTTTGGATTGTGAATGAAGTCACTTATTTTTAACTGCATGACCTCTGACCATAGACAGCACAACCCAAAGAAAAGGTGCTCACTGATGCTGAATAAATGAAAAGAGACTGGTTAGCACATGTCAATGGACTATTCTGTAGAGTATTTGACTCTGTGCCTTGATGTCAGTAGTCAGGATGGGAATGGTAATTGCATTAATTAGCTTAACAGGACAAATCTTCCAAAAACTTGCGTCTCTGGTTGAGAATGAGATAAAATAATTTCAGGAAGGAATTAAGTGGATCATGTGCTAAGCAGAAATCTTACTTGAAGGCTACAACTATGAATCTCAGTCAGCAGGGCTGGACTTTTAACAATTTAAAAGCTGGGTGTCCAGAGTAAGGTGATCAGTAAGGCTCTTTTTATGGACAAGACAGGTATCTTGGACAATTATTCATCCCCTTTCTGAAACAGGCATGTAAGGAAGGTGATCTGAATTACATCAATTGCTATGCTGTTCTCCTTGTCTTCAAATACTGTAGAGGGAGCTTAAATGGCTAACGGGGAACATGTCTACCTTTACTCAACTGCTTTTCAGTGAGATGACTTTCATCCTGACATGGGTCACTGATTCATGAATTATTGTAAAATTTATTGCAACATATTGCAGGACACATTATCCCACACAGGTGGATGAGGATTAAGTGACGTCCAGGGATCTGAACAGGTGGACATCATTACTTTTGACAATGTTCTGACCTGGGTACAGTATCCTCTATCCTTTATCTCCTTTTCATTCTTTCCTCTAGAAAGTAAAATGGAAGTAAAAATAAAGTAATCCTGTGATCAACTCAGAGATCAAATATCAAAACCAAACAGCTAATACATATAGGTAAAATGAGATCAGGTTGCTGGGAGTGAAGAAGACCTAGGAGCACACCAAACAGATGAGCACTGGAATAGACCCATCACGGGCAGTATCCTAAATATATATTGATAGAACAGAAACTATCAAAGTTGATTTTTCTATATTATTGCAGGAGAGAATATTGGGTGACAGAATCAACATCAGGAAACTTCTATTTACACATACTTCAAAGTACACTTATATTTGGACACGTGAAGTACCTGACCTGACCAAGAGAGTAGGTCATTATTGTTAACAATAACAGAGCTAAGAAAAACCAATGTATTTAAATGTCGAGGGAAATTATGAGTGAGAGACAACCATTGAAGCAAAGAGGTGCAGACAGGAAAGGAAGAGAACACAGAGAGTAAATTTATACAGTTTGTTTAGTAAACACGGAATATGTAAAAGAAAAAAAAAAACAGAAAAATTATCTGTATTAGAAAAACTTATGTAATGCTAGACATTTCATCAACCAAGGTTGTGTCTAGAATATATGTAATTTCATAACTTTATGTAGAAGACATTACTTCAGTAAAACTAGGAAATTGTTGTCAGCTGTGAAGTTCATGTTTTGAACAGGCTACTGAAAAAAATGAAGAAAAATCTGAAAAGAATCCCATAAAACTTTCAGGAGCTGGAGAAAATAAGTTACAGACCTGCTAAAATGCTCAGGCTATTTAAATTATCTACAAGAATGAAGAGAAATGGCTTGATCACACGGTGTATGTTCTTTCAAAGGGAGAAAAAACAAGATACTGAAGAGCTTTTTAACGTTGGAGTCACAACAAAAGCCACTGTCTTGAAACTGCAACTAAACAGTTTTTAATTTAAAGTGAAATACATTTAGAACATGAACTTCAGGAAAGAAAAAAAATAGTGAGTAGAATTTTTGAATTTCTGAAGGCCAATTTTGTGTTTGAAATGGGCTTGGGTGCTGAGGAAGAAAATACAAAATTACTGCCCTCTTCAGTGGAAAAAACCTTGCTTCAACAAAGTTACATGGAAGCAGATCAACAACCACAGTGAGGCTGTCATCAACTTCCTTACCATCTACCCCTTGCCCCAAAAGGAACAATAAAAATGCTGGTAGCAATATAGAAGAGTTTGATGCTTTTTTTTTTTTTCTTATATATAAGAGATGAAATTAGCTTAATTTCTCTCCATTCATCACCTTTGAAGAGATTTTAGCAGCCTAATGGCAGAATGCCAATTCATAACATCTTAAATAAGTGAAAAAGTTGCTTGCTGAAAGTGCCTCCCCTTCTCTTCAGCTGGCTAAAATTAGTTGCCCAGTTTCAAAAAGCTGAAATAAGGTGGGATAAATCCCATCATAGAAGGAATTCAGTGGAAAATAATCCATGATAAAGGGTATGCTTTGTGAAAAAAATACTTACCATCATGCATTTTGTGTAATTATACTTTGCTTTTCAAACTGTGATGAACAGTGGTTCATATAAATGTTAGGTTAAAAACATGACTAATTTAGTTATTGTTATTTCCTTTGACATTCATTTTGATACATGTATTGTTAAAATCTTGGTATATTTTTCGCACTGAATTTGCATCTTTGGTTAGTTGGTTACTTAGCTTCCTGCACTTTATTGCATTTGGAAACATTCATGCTTGGAGACATTCACTACAGAAATCATAGAATCATAGAATCATAGAATCGTTAAGGTTGGAAAAGACCCTTAAGATCATCGAGTCCAACCGTTAACCTAACACTGCCAAGTCCACCAATAAACCATGTCCTCAAGCACCACATCTACCCTTCTTTTAAATACCTCCAGGGATGGAGACTCAACCACTTCCCTGGGCAGCCTGTTCCAATGCCTGACTACCCTTTCGGTGAAGACGTTTTTCCTAATATCCAACCTAAACTTCTCCTGGGGCTCCTTGAGGCTGTTTCCTCTCGTCCTATTGCTTGTTACTTGGGAGAAGAGTCTGACCCCCACCTCGCTACAACCTCTTTTCAGGTAGTTGTAGAGAGCAATAAGGTCTCCCCTCAGCCTCCTCTTCTCCAGGCTAAACAACCCCAGCTCCCTCAGCCGCTGCTCACAAGACTTGTGCTCTAGACCCTTCACCAACTTTATTGCCCTTCTTTGGACATGCTCCAGCGCCTCCATGTCCTTCTTGGAGTGAGGGGTCCCAAACTATCACCTCCCTGGTCCTGCTGGCCACACTAATTCTGATGCAAGCCAGGATGCCACTGGCCCTCTTGGCCACCTGAGCACACTGCTGGCTCATGTTCAGCTGGCTGTCAACCAACACCCCCAGGTCCTTTTCCGCCAGGCAGCTCTGCAGCCACTCCTCCCCCAGCCTGTAGCGTTGCATGGGGTTGTTGTGACCCAAGTGCAGGACCCGGCACTTAGCCTTGTTGGACCTCATCCAGTTGGCCCCAGCCCAATGATCCATCGTGTCCAGGTCCCTCTGTAGGGCCTTCCTACCCTCCAGCAGATTGACACTTCCACCCAGCTTGCTGTCATCTGCAAACTTACTGAGGGTGCACTCAATCCCCTCATCCAGATCATCAATGAAGATATTGAACAGGACCAGCCCCAGTACTGAGTCCTGGGGAATGCCACTCGTGACGAGTCACCAACTGGATTTCACTCCGTTCATCACCACTCTCTGGGCTTGGCCATCCAGCCAGTTTTTAACCCAACGGAGAGTGCACTTATCCCTTATGCCGTGAGCAGCCAGCTTCTCCAGGAGAATGCTGTGGGAGACACTGTCAAAGGCCTTACTAAAGTCCAAGTAGACAACATCCACAGCCTTCCCCTCATCCACTAAGTGTGTCACCTTGTCATAGAAGGAGACCAGGTTAGTGAAGCAGGACCTTCCCTTCATAAACCCATGCTGGCTGAGCCTGATCCCCAGGTTGTCCCACACGTGCCGTGTAATGGCACTCAAGATGATTTGCTCCATGACCTTTCCTGGCACCGAGGTCAGGCTGACAGGCCTGTAGTTCCCCGGATCCTCCTTCCGACCCTTCTTGTAGATGGGTGTCACATTAGCTAACTTCCAGTCATCTGGGACCTCCCCAGTTGACCAGGATTGCTGATAAATGATGGAGAGTGGCTTGGCCAGCTCCTCTGCCAGCTCCCTCATTATCCTCGGGTGGATCCTGGCTGGCCCCATGGACTTGTGAGCAACCAGGTGGAGGAGCAGGTCAGCGACTGCCACCTCTTTGACAACTGGGGCTTCATTCTGCATCCTATCTCCATCTCCCAGCTCAGGGGCCTGAAAACCCCGAGAACAACTGGTCTATTAACGACTGAGGCAAAGAAGGCATTAAGTACCTCAGCCTTCTCCTCATCCTTCATGGCAATGCTTCCCTCTGCATCCAACAAAGGAAGGAGATTCTCCCTGGCCCTCCTTTTGTCTCTGATATATTTGTCAAAACATTTTTTATTATCTTTAACGGTGGTGGCCAGTTTAAGTTCCAGCTGGGCCTTCGCCTTTCTAATCTTCTCCCTGCATAACCTCACAACATCCTTGTAGTCCTCCTGAGTCACCTGCCCCTTCTTCCAAAGGCGGTAGGCTCTCCTTTTTTTCCTGAGTTCCAGCCAAAGCTCCCTGTTCAGCCAGGCCAGTCTTCTCCCTCACCTGCTCCTTACGGCACATGGGGATGGCCTGCTCCTGCGCCTGTAAGACTTCCTTCTTGAAGAACATCCAGCCTTCCTGGACTCCTTTGCCCTTCAGGACTGCCTCCCAAGGGACTCTGTCAACCAGACTCCTAAACGGTCCAAAACCTGCCCTTCTAAAGTTCAGGGTTGCGGTTTTGCTGACCCCCTTCCTTACTTCTCCAAGAATTGAAAAATCTATCTTTTTATGGTTGCTGAGCCCAAGACAGCCTCCAACCACTACATTGCCCACCAGGCCTTCTCTGTTCGTAAACAGCAGGTCCAGCGGGGCACCTCTCCCAGTTGGCTCGCTTACCAGCTGCATCAGGAAGTTATCTCCCACACACTCCAGGAACCTCCGAGACTGTTTCCTCTCTGCTGTGTTGTATTTCCAGCAGATATCTGGTAAGTTGAAGTCTCCCACGAGAACAATGGCTAGGGATTGTGAGACTTCAGCCAACCACTTGTAGAACACTTCATCTGCTTCCTCATCCTGGTTGGGTGGTCTATAACAGACTCCCACCAGGATATCTGCCTTATTAGCCTTACCCCTGATATTTACCCATAAGCACTCAACCTTATCATTACCTTCGTTGAGCTCTAGACAATCAAAACTCTCTCTAACATATAGAGCTAGCCCACCACCTCTCCTTCCTTGCCTGTCCCTTCTAAAGACCTTGTAGCCATCCATTGCAGCACTCCAGTTGTGCGAGTCATCCCACCATGTTTCCGTGATGGCGACCACATCATAGCTTTCCTCCTGTGCAATGGCTTCCAGCTCCTCCTGTTTATTGCCCGTGCTGCATGCATTGGTGTAAATGCACTTCA
This sequence comes from Platalea leucorodia, assembly GCF_965183815.1. Taxonomy (NCBI): domain Eukaryota; kingdom Metazoa; phylum Chordata; class Aves; order Pelecaniformes; family Threskiornithidae; genus Platalea; species Platalea leucorodia. The sequence goes on along the minus strand of NC_138825.1, from coordinate 119,057,048 downwards.
GTTGGGCTATTGATCTCTTCTCCAACACAGGCATGCCACCCCTAGGCTCATGCCTAGCAAGCCTGGTTTTATCCCCTTCCCCCTTCAAATGTAGTTTAAAGCTCTCTCAATGAGGCCTGCTAGCTCCTGAGCCATAATCCTTTTCCCCCTTTGTGACAGGTGAAGCCCATCTGTCTCCAGCAGGCCTGGTGCCATGTAAACTGCCCCATGATTGAAAATCCCAAAATTCCACCTCTGGCACCAGCCTCTGAAGCATGTGTTAATGAGATGGGTCTTCCTGTTCCTTTCTGTATGCCTCCCGCCTACTGACGGGAGGGAGGAAAATGCTACCTGTGCTCCTGATCCTTCAAGTAATCACCCCAGTTCTCTAAAGTACCTTTTGATCGTCTTTGTGCCTCTATCAGCTACCTCATCACTGCCAACCTGAACAACCAAGAGTGGATAATAATTGGATGATTTTAGAAGCCTAGGTAGCTTCCTGGTAATGTCTCTTATCCTTGCCCCAGGGAGGCAACAGACTTCCCTATGGGATGGGTCCAGTTGGCATATCGGGCCTTTTGTTCCCCTCAGAAGGGAGTCGCCTGTGACAATTACCCTTCGTTTTTTCCTACCAGTGGCCGTTGTAATGCGTGGGGCTGACTGGTTCCCCCTAGTCAACCCCTTGGATGGATCACTGTCTGTATCTTCATCTTCCTGGCCCTCGAGTTCCAGAGCCTCATACCTATTGTGTAAGGGCACCTAGGGGGACGAGGTAGGCTGGGAGAGGATTCGCCTGCTGTGCCGAGCAGGGATCTGTTTCCATCCTCCTCCTCTTAGGTCCCCTCCTTCTGCCTGTTGGCAAGAGGGTAGGGGAGCCTCTCCTTCTCTTGATGCTTCAATCTGGTGTGCTTGTCTCAGGGATGGTAGGGAGTGGCTCCACCAGTCTATCTCCCTCTCACACTCCCTGATACTCTTCAGTCTTGCTACTTCTTCTTTCAGCTCTGCCGCCATGCTGAACAGATTCTCCACCTGCTCGCACCTCACGCAGGTGTTGTCTTGGGAGCCCTCCATCACCAGAGCAAGGTTCTGGCACTCCCTGCAACCACAGACCTGGGTGGCTGCATGTTTGAGTAGGAGCTCCGTCTGCATCGCCACATCCCTTCTGGCGATGGCTTTTGTCCAAGTGGAAACCATGGCTAAGTCTCTTCTGGGAGGGTGTAGACCACAAGGAGAGCTCGCCAGCTGCCTGCTTGCTCTGCCTGTGTGAACTGCCGTGCAAACTGCTGCGTCACGTCCTTTCTGCCGTGCCTTGCCCTGTTTGCCCATGCTGGTCGCTCATGCTCCCTAGGGGCCCGTTTAAATCTCCCGCAGTTGCCCCAGCAACACCCAAGCCCCATCTGCCTTGCTCGCGAGAGCACCCGGTTTTCCTTTGGCGCGAGGGCCCCACCAGGCTCTTTATCGGGTTCCCCGGCACAGGAAACCCCCTTTTCCACCCCAATCTAGCGCCCAGTCGCCGGACTTACTGTTGCTGCCGCCATGTGCCTCTACTTTTCTCACATTTTTGTCCTTCCTCCCACTTCTTAGTATCCAAAATCCCAGAAGGAGTAATAGAAGAGGCGCATGCCTGCAAAATCTCCTCTGAGAGACGATACTAAATGGGGGAATGCAGAAGTCTGAAGTGGCAGAAGCATACAGCTGTTTTGCTTGTTCTTCCCAAAGCTGGGGACAAGAAATAAACCCAGGTGGGCTGCACAGGAAGGGTTGGCTTTTGGAGACAAGGGCTTTAAACAGTTGACAGATGGAGTATTTAATGCAAAAAGGGAACAAATTTGTTTAAAAACTGAAAGACATTTTTACCTCTTGCTTGGGATAAACACATTCCTCCCAACTAGGGCTGGAGTCAAGAGAAATTCCCTGACTCGACTACATCTGGCATGTGCTCATGTGAGAGGTCATGGTGTTGGGCTGCAGGAAGATTCATAGGCAGCAAAGAAAGGGTGTGCTGAGAGAGGATTGATGGGAAGATAACGCTATTGTGAAATCGTCTCTCGGGTGTCATGAAAGCCTTCTACAATTCTGGTACTACATACCAGCATATTTTAGTGACACATGAATCACAGTGTAAAAGATACTGAAGACTGGAATTCCTGTTAGTGTCACGGAAGGCTTTTCTTTCATCTTTTCACTTCCTGAGATTCTAGCCCTAAATAGTTACGAAAAAGCATTTTTTCTTATAAATTATTGTTTCCCTATCTGAAATTCCCATACCTCATCTCCTTTTTTGCTACATTTTATATCAGTTTGTTAGATTATGTTCATATCAAGACTGTTTGACTATCCTGTCTTGGAGACATCTGCAAGGCGGCTTTGAACTAGCTGCTTTCTATAGCTGTTAGAAAGATAGCCATGGCAACACAAAGCTTGCTGTAGGCTTTAAAACATGCCCTTGAGATTGGAAGAAGGACAACATAATAAACCTTGACTGTTTTCCAGATTTGAGTAAGAATAGGTTTTAATTTGTCTGTTCATACATTTTTGTTCTTCTAGAGTGACTTGTAATCCCTGTTTACACAGCCAAGTTGGAATGAGGTGACCACTTTGCCCCCAAACCTTGAAATATATAGCAGGCTTTCCTAAACTTAGGTTGTCAGGGGTGCAGTAGATGTCACCAGCTATCTTCTGCCATGCAGCCCCACATGCATTCTCAATCCTGTCTCCCATGTGTCTTAGCCTCCTCTGCATAAGCTAAGTAATAAAAAATACCTCAAAGAGGTTACTTTGTCATTCCTAATTCACCTGATGAGTTATCCGTCATTTCTATCTCACCAAGGAGTACCCCCACCATATTTTGGCAATGTCTTCATGAGTACCTGGTGCTTCTTGTCATTTTCTTCAACATTCTCGTCCTTTTTCCAATTGCTTTAGGCTCCCTCTTTACATTTTAGGGTGAAGTGGAGTTAAACTAAAACCTCTCTTATGTGATAAAGAAGGAAATAATTCTAGATGTTAAAATAGGTTGTCAGAAACGTTGACAAGTGTAGATAGAATGTGATTTATGGACCTTTAACTTTTCAAATTAAAATCTTATATCCTTAGGTAATACAGTAGTGCTGGTGTGCATTGAATTCTTGCACTGCATTCCAAATTATCTATAGCACATTAATTTACCATAGATCTGTTTCAGTTGTTTGAGTAAAATGGACAAGATAAATTGAATTAGTCTGAAGTATAAGATTGTGGGGAAAATGAAAGTCCATGAAGACTGTCAGATGTAAGAATTAACTGTTACCACTTTAAGTGTTACTTGTAAAACAGGGACTCGGGAGACGTATTTGAATTTGGATACTCTTTTGCTGGCTGATACAGTGGATATCCTGCTCAGGGACACACAGCTTAGGGGATATGTAGACTGGTTTTCCTTTCAGTGTGTCTCAAGTTAGAAATGGAAATTTCAGAACTTAACAGAAGTCATATAAAGTTGGGCCAATAGCCCATTAGACCTCTATCCTGCCAGTCTCATGACAGAATTCAGAGTTGTAGGTCAGAAACCTCAGAAAATTCAAATTATGCAATAACTTACTCACAAAGAATTTTCTTTCTTATCACAATTAATTATGGATTTCCTTGTATCCTGAAGTATGACAAATCGAAAAATCTTGATTCTTTTAAATTTTAACATCTTCAAATTCATATGAATGATTTTTAAGTTCTAGTTTCAAATCTTCTGTGCTTATGCAATCTGGGCATAGATACTGCAAAATACTTGGAGAAGCTGTTCTTGATATTTTTCCCTGTAATGTGTTCAATAGAAAGCACTTAAAGTACTCTGGAAGGCCTTTTTGCAAGTCACTTTTAGCTTGGGAGGTTCAATAGTTTTGAAAAGGGATATCCAGGGAAAGTAAAGGTCATTCAAAATTATTTCAGGACCTGGAACATTTGCTGAAATTAAGATTTAAAAAGAAAATTTTAAACCATGCCACAGTAAGGACAGAAAACACCTCCCTTTTTCTGTTTTTGTTTTTGTTTTTTTTTTAGTTATTGTTTTCCCTCTAAAATTTGGACCTGATCTACCATGACTTTTGGAGCTTTTCAGAGGAAAAACAATAGTCACAGAAAACAAAACAGATAAAGGGCAATTTTACAGGTTAAGATACGTTTGCAGTCATAAGTACTTTTTATGGGTTTTTTGGGAGTTCTGAAGTCCCGCTCAAGCTATACTGTTTAGATGCCTAAGTAGTTACAAATGCAAGTTAAAATTCTTTTACGGATTAGAAACTGGTAAAGCAGTAAAATGAAATAAGGACAAAAAAGGAAAAAAAAATGGTCACAGCTGGATATCTAATGATTACAGCCAAGACTACATTATTGACCACACATTATTAGTTACCTGAAAAAGCTAGTCCCTTAGGCTCTCTTTATAGGGGGCACTTATAAAGGCATTTCACATCTTAGGTGTGTGAAATGGCTTTCCAGAAGTACTTATCTGTTAACTTCTACTGAAGAAATTCAGGTAATTAGGTTCCTAACTTAGACCTCACCAGTGTACCAGATTTGAGGGATGAGCTTAAGCTAAGGTTATTCATCTGGATGGATCTTCTAGTCTAATTCTTTTGATCTCCCCCATTTCTTTGCTTTAGAACAACTACACTGTCAGTTTCATCAGAAGCAGAGACCTACCATGTTACATACTTCATTTTCTCCAAAGACAGGTAGGAAAACCATGAAAATAAAGATGATTATTTCTGGTACTTCTATATTTTAGAAGGAAGAAAGCAGAACAACACTGATAAAAGAACCCCAAAGACTTCAGAAAAAAAAACATATCTACCATTTAACATTTTTACAACTCTTTTTAAAGCCAAATGGAAAGCGTTTCATTGTGAACATGTCATCCTCAGTCAACACAACACATATTAGAGACCAGGATGGAGGTAGATGATAAATACAAGAATTAGTTCAGGAGCTACTGATCTACATAAGTTCAAGCAACATTCTTCTGTGACAGCTGAATCCCTACACACTTGTCACTTCAGCATAATTTACTAAGGGGTGCTTCATTATGTCAGTGTTTTTCCCCTTGATGTGGCTATGGGAGAACTGAGGGTGAAAGGTCTGTCATCTAAACTAGCTTCAGAGACTGCACCTTCTGGAGACATATAAGATAATTTCTTTAAGTATAACGTCTAATTCATTTATGAAGTAAAAGCTAAGTAAATACCTCTCTCTGCATTCTCATCCACCTTGTCTGGAGTTAAATGGAGAGAATTGTGTCTTTTGGAGTTACACTTTTATAAAGGTCTTAGAGGCACACATGTATTGATCTCTATATCTGGATTGTTTGGGGTGCGTATGTGGGTGCAAGTAGAGCTTTCCATTTTGCAAGCGCTCAGCTTCACCCAAGTTCATCCAAGAGCTGGAGTCTGCCACTCATGAACGCTCCATGACTGAAGTGTTAGGAAAAAGATATCTCAAATTGCGTGAAACAGCATGAAAACTGAAACACAGTCTCAAATCAAAGATTTCTGTTTACGTTGGGAACTGTAAATAAGTGCACATACAAAGACACATAGACACAAACCCAGACATGTGCAACAGCAATAAGAGATGGAAGTCTGTAGAAGGAATATTAGTAGGTTTCCTGTATAAACTTTTTGTTTAAATTCAGATTTAGGAAAACAGGCTCCTCCTCTGGGGTCCTCAAATGCATTTACTTTCCTCTCTGACTTTCTAAAGAATGTAGGTTTTAAGAATAGTGACTCACTAGAGGCCTAAAATGTACGTATAAATCTAAATTAAATGAACTGTATCTCTATCATTTACCAAACATCTAACTATATATATCTTTTTGAAAAATCTGGAAGATGAAGCACCTGCCTGTGCTTCAGCAACTACTTAAACTGAGATGCAAGAATTGCCTCCGTTATATATTAACTCAGGAAGACTACAAGAATATTGTTAGGTTATCCAGGGAGAAAATTAGAATGGCAAAAGCCCAGCTACAACTTAAAATGGCCACTGCAGTTAAAGATAACAAAAAATGATTTTACAAATATATCAGTGACAAAAGGAGGGCCAAGGAGAATCTCCATCCTTTATTGGATGCGGAGGGAAACATTGCCATGAAGGATGAGGAAAAGGCTGAGGTACTTAATGCCTTCTTTGCCTCAGTCTTTTATAGTCAGACTGGTCATCCTCAGGGTATTCAGCCCCCTGAGCTGGGAGACAGGAGTCTCACTAATTGACTTCATTATCAGTTCAGTTTGGATATCTGAAGCAATTTTCATTATGCTGGGGAATTCACACGGAGTTGAGTCACGGAGATGGGAAGCAGAATAAAGCCCCAATAATCCACAAGATAACAGTTAACGATGCGCTACTCCACCTAGATGCCCACAAGTCTATGAGGCCAGATGGGATTCACCCAAGCATACTGAGGGAGCTGGCAGATGAGCTCGCCAAGCCAGTTTCCATCATTTACCAGCAGTCTTGGTCAAACGGGGAGGTCCCAGATGACTGGAAGTTAGCTAATGTGACACCCATCTACAAGAAGGGTCGGAAGGAGGATCCGGGGAACTACAGGCCTGTCAGCCTGACCTCGGTGCCGGGAAAGGTCATGGAGCAGATCATCTTGAGTGCCATTACATGGCACGTGCGGGACAACCTGGGGATCAGGCTCAGCCAGCATGGGTTCATGAAGGGAAGGTCCTGCTTCACTAACCTGGTCTCCTTCTATGACAAGGTGACCTGCTTAGTGGATGAGGGGAAGGCTGTGGATGTTGTCTACTTGGACTTTAGTAAGGCCTTTGACAGTGTCTCCCACAGCATTCTCCTGGAGGAGCTGGCTGCTCACGGCTTGGATAAGTGCACTCTCTGCTGGGTAAAAAACTGGCTGGATGGCTGAGCCCAGAGAGTGGTGATGAACGGAGTTAAATCCAGTTGGTGGCCGGTCACAAGTGGTGTTCCCCAGGACTCAGTATTGGGGCCAGTTCTGTTTAACATCTTTATTGATGATCTTGACGAGGGGATTGAGTGCAGTAAGTTTGCAGATGATACCAAGTTAGCCATGAGTGTTGATCTGCCTGAAGGTAGGAAGGCTCTACAGAGGGACCTGGACACGATGGATCGATGGGCTGAGGCCAACTGGATGAGGTTCAACGAGGGTAAGTGCCGGGTCCTGCAGTTCAGTCACAACAACCCCATGCAATGCTACAGGCTGGGGTAGGAGTGGCTGCAGAGCTGCCTGGCAGAAAAGGACCTGGGGGTGTTGGTCGGCAGCCGGCTGAACATGAGCCAGCAGTGTGCTCAGGTGGCCAAGAGGGCCAGTGGCATCCTGGCTTGTATCAGGAGTAGTGTGGCCAGCAGGACCAGGGAGGTGATAGTGCCCCTGTACTCGGCACTGGTGAGGCTGCACCTCGAGTCCTGTGTTCAGTTTTGGGTCCCTCACTACAAGAAGGACATGGAGGTGCTGGAGCGTGTCCAGAGAAGGGCAACAGAGCTGGTGAAGGGTCTGGAGAACAAGTCTTGTGAGGAGCAGCTGAGGGAGCTGGGGTTGTTTAGGCTGGAGAAGAGGAGGCTGAGGGGAGACCTTACTGCTCTCTACAACTCCCTGAAAGGAGGCTGTAGCGAGGTGGGGGTCGGTCTCTTCTCCCAAATACCAAACGATAGGATGAGAGAAAATGGCCTCAAATTGTGCCAGGGGAGATTTAGATCAGATATTAGGAAAAACTTCTCCACCGAAACGGTAGTCGGGCATTGGAACAGGCTGCCCAGGGAAGTGGTGCAATCACAGTCCCTGGAAGTGTTCAAAAAACCTGTGGATGTGGTGCTCGAGGACATGGATTAGAGGTGGAGCAGGCAGTTAGGTTAAGTGTTGGACTCGATGATCTTAAGGGTCTTTTCCAACCTTAACAATTCTATGATTCTATGATTCTATATATACATATTTTCCGAGGTTCCCTGTATCTCATTTAATTTGCTTACAATATAAGCAATTAGAAGTATCATCTAGTTCAGAAATCTCCTCCTAACATTACATTATTCTGGCTCCTTTTCACCCACACCTTCTCACATGAATGAATCTACATTTTCTATGTTGAAAGGAAGAGAAAACTTCAGCTTGGGAATTGTATTGAGATAGGTTCCTTTCCGCAGAGGATGAGTTCTGTCACTTCGAAAGCTGGTTTACAAAACCTAAGTGTATGTGACAAGGTGGTCTAGGATGTGAGAGCAGGAAACAGCTTCAGGTGAACTCTGCTTTGCTATGGTCTCCTTACTCTCACAAAATAGAATTTTTCAGTGTGGAACGAGGTATTTATTAGTGCAGAGCCCACCATTCCATCCCTCTATCAGCAATGGCATTTCTCTATGCCTGTTTAAATTCAGAATCTCTCCCTTTTACATGGCCTGAGTGGAACAAAATGGCCAAATCTCAGTAGAGAATTTGGCTGCTTGTCTGCTCAGGTACCTCCAGCCTATGTACATGTTTAGAATTTTAATGTCTATTATCAGCCAGGGTTAGGCACATTTTCCTCTTCATCTAAATCTAAAAATGCTGAAAACATCTTGAGAAATGTTTTGCTATTTTACTTTTGGTTCAGAAATTATGCATTGCTTGCATTTGTCTACCGACAGATAATGAGGGAACATCACACAATATATGATAACAATAACACTGAAGTAATGTGAGAAAGTCATTTATCTTTCTGTTTCCACTCTGCCTGTGAGAATCTGAAAATCACTACCATTCCTATTTGAATAAATATTTTGGTGGGAAACATTCATTTGAATATAAAGGACTGAAGAGTTCAGCTATTGACGATATATGCAGAAGTTAGATGGGAAGGGAAGAAAGAGATGGAGTACTGCTACTTATCAGCAATATAAACAGCATCCTTTGAATGTTTTGTCAGTATTAGAATACCTTCTGTTTATTGATAATCTCTTTGCCAGACATATTTTGTAAGTCTATTGCTCAGAAATGGTATCTCTTATTTTCCATGTGTCTCTCTCTCTCCCCCCCCTTTCACTTCTCAATTCCTTAGCAGCTTGGAGGAAACTGTCAGAAATTTCATTAAAGCTTCAATATTTGCCTGTACAGGTAGAACTAATTAAGTTTAGAAGAATTATTAGAAAAGTGTATTTTCCTTTTGCCCTTCCTAATGTTGATACAGGAATTAATAGTCATTGATTACGATCTGTGCCCTAATTACATTGAAAATTTCTAACTCCAGTAATGCATCTAACTGAAGCACTTAAAGAATGTGCTAAGTGTAAAGGATCTTTGGATCCCTTGTGAAAGATCAGAAGTCACAGAAAAAATACATCTGCCCCTTATAGTTTTATGTGCTTAAGTTGGCATGAAATTATCAGGGGCCTAGATCCTGCTGAACGCTTCTATGGATGTGCATATTTTATAGGAGGAAGAAGAAGAAAGGTGGGGGTCTTCCTGTCTTATATCTAGGATTCCTCAATAATCTGGAACCTTGGTCCTCAGGGAAGCACCTGATTTTCTGAACAACTCTTCTTAGTGGTCTCAAAGAACTCCAGTGACTTCTGGAGCCATCAATTTGCTTTTCTTACTGCTACACATCCACTGCTGACAAGGGGCTCCGTTCCAGATAAGTGAAACACTTGACTTGACCTTAACCTAAATTCTGTTCATTTCCAGGTCTGGAAAAAACAGATAAACAGAAAAAAAGTTGCTCAACTCCTTCCTCTTTCCTGGTCTGATGAACTTCATTCTTGTTTCTTCCTTCTTTACTTTTCAGTTGTGGAGATGAAACATAGTTTATTTTGAAAAGTGAGGGGGAGCCCCAAAACCCAATAACTGCATTGGCTTGGGGTTTGAGAAGAGCCATTTCAGGACTGTATCCAACCTGACAGTCCAAATTTGACAGCCTACAACACTTGATTACCATACAGTTCTTCCTGTCCCCAAAATTCATAAGCTAAATGTGTTTCTTTTAGTTGAGTTCCAATCTGACAAGAAGCCTAATTTTTCTGTAGTTATGTGGTTCCAACCTGCCAAAGCCATGACACTATCTTGTCTGATCTGACCTTGTAAGGCTAGTGCCACCAATTTGCTGACAGTCCTACAAAGCAAAAAATGCTGTTACCAGTTCATCCCAGCAATCTCAGCTCTGCTAATATGAGTTTGGCCTGCTAAATTTTTAGTGTGCCCTTTGAAGCTGATATTGAATTTACAGTCTCAAAGTAAAAAATGCAAAGAAAGATATGAGCAGCTGAACATTTGCCTAGTATTTTGCAGCAACTTCGGCTCTGTTTTAGACTGAACTCCTTGCTGAACATGATTTCCCTGATTTCTAAGGACAACTTGTATTGGCACTGAGAGACACAATTACTCTGCATGTACCTTTCCTAATTCATATATCACAACAGCAGATGCATAAAAAAAATTATATTCTTGGGTAAATCGATTTGCAACTCAAGCAGCAGCCCAAGTTAACTATAGATAGGCATATAAATGAATTCTGAAAAAACCCTCACTTTCTTCTTTCAGTAGGGAAGTAGATTTACTTTTCTTTCATAAATTCTAACTGTAGACACCATCATCCCCTTGAGTGAAAAAATTTCCTAGGAGTATCAAAATGGTTTAAAAATGAACACAGTTTTCTACAAGAAAACCCTAAAATCTTATTACCATCATGACTGTGTTCATGTTCAGCTACCTTTAAATGTGGAGTTTGACCTGGTGTTTTGAAACACTTACCTCTCATGAATGAGTTAAGAAGATGTGGTACTGGGACGAAAAGCTAAATGAAGTGGTGTTGGTAGTTCATTAGTTAACGCTTTCCTTACTAAATCTGTACTTGTGACTCAGCATGAAGTACTGTGTTTTAGAAGATAAGTAAAACAGAGGTCCCTGACTATTTTGTTTCATTAAACATCTGATGGCACTTTTAACCAGAGCAGAGGATGTTAATTTTGATGTTCTTACAAAATTCCTAGCCAGGTAATTACATTCTGCTCCACTAAACTTCCCCTAGAGAAAATTTAATTAAAATGAGTTGATGTCTCTCTGGCACAGAGTAGACAGGTATCTGTAACACAAAAGCCACCAGCACAATTCGTATAAATTGGTGCTCTTATGTGGCAGGGAAAGCAAGGATAGAAGTATTACTTTCTCCTCAGCAGAAATGGACATTCCATTTCAGGCACTGTGTATATCCACGTTATGCTGGTGAAAACAAAGTACTAAATTTTTTCGATACCTGACCAGAACTTCTTTTAAGCAGTAGGAACTGAATTCATAGCTCACAGCTCTTTCAGCAGTTATCTAGGTTCTTAGTGGGTTTTATTAATGTTATAAGTAGTGATTAAATAGATATACACAGGAGAGAAGGATGGGGAAGGCAGTTTTGCGATGCAGCTGGGAAGCTGCTACACAGACATTGAGCAAGTCTTTTACATTAATAATCAAAGAATCACAGAATCACTGGGGCTGGAGGGCACCTCTGGACATTGCATAGTCCAACTCCTCTACTCAGAGCAGGGTCAGGTAAAGCAGGTTGCACAAGACAGCGTCCAGTCACGTTTGAATATCTTCAAGGATGGAGAATCCACAAGCTCTCTAGGTAACCTGTGCCAGTGTTTGACTGCTCTCAAAGTAAAAATGATTTTTCTTAAGTTTAAACAGAATTCCCTGTGTTTCAATTTATGCTCATTGCCTCTTGTCCCATCATTGGGTACCACTGGGCCTATCTCCATCTTCTTTATTCACCCATCAGCTGTTTATATACATTGATAAGGTCGTGTCCTGAGCCTTCTCTTCTCCAGGCTGAACAGTCCCAGCACTCTCAGCCTCCTCTTTTATGTCAGATGCTCCAAGCCCTTAATTATCTTCGTGGCCCTTTGCTGGGCTTGCTCCAGCATGTTCATGTCTCTCTTGAACTGAGGAGCCCAGAACTGGACCCAGAGCTCCAGACGGGTCTCACCAGGGCTGAGCAAAGGCTGCTTAAAGAATTTACTTTCTTCTATTTCTTCAAACTGGACAGATAAGGATCCCCTGTGTGCTAAATACTTCAGCACCAGGTGACAGCAAGCAGCTTGAGAGTTGATAGTGCTTTTTTGGAGGAAAAAGTTGAGAAACTCAAGGATCAGATGGGCATATTCTCTGGACCTCATATGTCTTGCAAATGTTTTGCTTCAGATGCACTTCCATATGACTGTCGTTCTTTATCGGTTCTTAGCAATAGCTTAGCCTTTTAAAGCTTTAATTAAACTGTCTCACTAATGGACAGTTAATGATTTAAAAGGAAACAATTCACCAATGTCATGTCCCTCCATTATACAGTACACATTTTAATGGTTTATAGTGAATCAGTTGCTTATTAAGACCTTGAATATCTGAACAATCATACTACATTTTCTCAAAATAACATAACATGATACAATGTGGTTAAAGCAGAGTGACAGCAAGAGATGTGGCTTGAATGTAAATGCTGCATCGTACCATGGCAAAAAAAACATTCCACGAATCTAGTGAGTCAGACGTAGCCTTGAGTTTGGATGATATTCAGCGTAATGACATGGCTCAGAACTAATTTCCGACAGTCCCTCATCACTCACAGAGCCCACTCAATCATCTAGAGCCTGTGCAAGCAAAACTCCCAGTGACTTCGACAAAGCAATGCCTTAGAAATGAATTCAGGATAGTTCAGGGGAAAAAAGGAAGTCAAAGTCAGATAGAAAAACAATCACTTTAGAAAGTATACAGCTTCCATCATCATAATATCTCTGAACTTCACAATCTTTCCCCAAAATGCTATTGAAGTATTCTTAAAGTAGGGATTTTATGAATGGGTGTCTGATGTGTCCAAGGTCATGCAAGAGAACTGACAAACAGCAATACCACAATCCACCCTAGGAGAAAAACCCCTGTTCCAGGACAGAGGAACTTCCAGCAGAGTTGTGGTTGTGTAGTACTGACTAGGGTGTGCTAATAGGCCATTTTCTGCATCAAATTTTACCATGACAATACATCCTTAAAAGTCTGAAGTGATGTTCATATTCAGAATGATTTCCTTATTGTTATTGACAGTAAATTCCATCCTGAGATAAAAACTTTCCTGATATGCACCTAAAATATGCTTTGCTGCAGTGTGAGATCACTTGTCATTCTTTTCTTTTCCAGTTAATTATAATAATTGATTTTATTGATCCTATGCTTTTTCTGAAAATTTTTGTGCATGAATAACTCAACAATGAATAGCTAGAACCACTCTTCTAAACAAAAACTTATCAGCAGAAGATGACCAAGAATTAAAAATATATTTATTTACTAGTGAATAACAAGATGACTCAGGCTACATCCACTGGCAAACTAGCTGTCCCAGAGCCTCTTCTATGGGCATATGTTGTGGGTTAGTCCCAGCCAGCAGCTAAGCACCACACACCCACTTGCTCACTCACTGCCTCCTGCAGTGGGACAGAGGAAACAATAGGAAGAAAAAAAGCACAAAAGACCTCATGGGTGAAGATAAATATAGCTTAATAAGTGAAAGAATGCAAAAGAGGAAAGGAACAAAAAAGGCAAAACAACAAAACAAGTGATGTAAAGGCAATGACTCACCACCACTCACAAGCAGAATGATGCCCAGCCAGTTTCTGAGCAATCATAGAATCATAGAATCATTAAGGTTGGAAAAGACCCTTAAGATCATCGAGTCCAACCGTTAACCTAACACTGCCAAGTCCACCAATAAACCATGTCCTCAAGCACCACATCTACCCTTCTTTTAAATACCTCCAGGGATGGAGACTCAACCACTTCCCTGGGCAGCCTGTTCCAATGCCTGACTACCCTTTCGGTGAAGTTTTTCCTAATATCCAACCTAAACCTCCCCTGGCGCAGCTTGAGGCTGTTTCCTCTTGTCCTATCGCTTGTTACTTGGGAGAAGAGTCTGACCCCCACCTCGCTACAACCTTCTTTCAGGGAGTTGTAGAGAGCAATAAGGTCTCCCCTCAGCCTCCTCTTCTCCAGGCTAAACAACCCCAGCTCCCTCAGCTGCTCCTCACAAGACTTGTGCTCCAGACCCTTCACAAACTTCGTTGCCCTCCTCTGGACACGCTCCAGCGCCTCCATGTCCTTCTTGTAGTGAGGGGCCCAAAACCGAACACAGGACTCGAGGTGCAGCCTCACCAGTGCCGAGTACAGGGGCACTATCACCTCCCTGGTCCTGCTGGCCACACTATACATCCTGATACAAGCCAGGATGCCACTGGCCCTCTTGGCCACCTGAGCACACTGCTGGCTCATGTTCAGCCGGCTGCCGACCAACACCCCCAGGTCCTTTTCTGCCAGGCAGCTCTGCAGCCACTCCTCCCCCAGCCTGTAGCGTTGCATGGGGTTGTTGTGACTGAACTGCAGGACCCGGCACTTACCCTCGTTGAACCTCATCCAGTTGGCCTCAGCCCATCGATCCATCGTGTCCAGGTCCCTCTGTAGAGCCTTCCTACCTTCAGGCAGATCAACACTTCCACCCAGCTTGCTGTCATCTGCAAACTTACTGAGGGTGCACTCAATCCCCTCATCCAGATCATCAATGAAGATATTGAACAGGACCAGCCCCAATACTGAACCCAATGTCTACCTCCCCCTCAAAAAAAAAATCTCGCCTATGTTTTTGTTGCTGAGCATGATGTTATATGACACGGAATATCCCTTTGGTCAGCTTGGGTCAAGTATCCTGCTTCTGTCCCTTCCCAACTTCTTGTGTGCCCCCACCTACTTGCTGAGGGGGCAGAATTAAAAAAAGAGAAAGCCTTGACACTGTGCAAGTACTGCTCAGTAGTAGCCAAAACACTAGTGTGTTATCAACACTGCTTTAGTCACAAAAACAAAGCACAGCACCATATGGAAGAAAATTAACTCCATCCCAGCCAGACCCAGTACTCCATGAGATCTCATTCATGCAGGTAAATTGTCTTGAGATTTAAACCTGGATGACCACATCCATACATCTATTGGAAATAGGCAGTCAGTTGACCTGTGCCAACTCCTGGCACTGTGCCTGGGAATTGTTTTGGATAATCAAAGCGAGGTATCAGTGAGATGGAGATTGCTCAAATAGTTTGGCAGTATGGATGATCCTGGTCTTATAGTCTGACAATGTTTCATATCTTGGTATATGAGCACGAGTCACATAAGTGCTTTTTTGAAAGAAAAAGATAAATGTGACCTAGTCAATAGCAAGCAACGCCCATACTGCGGAATTTTGGGTTTGTATTTGTTTTTCTCTCTTCCTACAGATACTAATGTAAACATCTTTGGGAACTTTTTGGCTATCCACTAAATGTTTGGGTTTATTGGTTTTGGTTTTTTGTTTTGTCTTGTTTTTTGTTTTTTAGGTTTTTTTTTTTTAATGAGAATGTCTTTATTTGCTTATATCTTTATTTCCTTTAAAAGTGAGAGTTCAGAACATTCATTATTTAGCATTTTTCTTTTGATGCTTTTAGATTATACAAAAAGGAAGTTAGGTACCTAGATTTTAACAAAATATAATAATATTTCACTACAAATTGCTGGGATTTAATTTGTCCTCTTTCTGCTATAAATGTTTCTAAGCTTTATCACAGGGCTTTATCACAGTTTCTAAGCTTTATCACTTTAAGCTGTTACTGGAAAGGGACTTTATTACAGGACGGCCATTTCCCTTATTTTGTAAACAGATTGACTTTCTTCCTTGCTTCTGTTTCTTTGGCAGAGTAATTGTCTGTTACTGTCTTGCAGCAGTTCTCCTGGTTGCAAAACCTTGTTGCACTATTTTAAATAAAATTGGTGGACTGACCTTTTTGTCTATGGCCACGTCTTTATTTCCTTTTAAATTGAGAGTGAACTCTCACATAGGTAAAAGTAATCAAGGAGCAGAGCTTTATTTATTACCATTGATTCTACAAATCACCTGGTGCAGCAAACAAACTGTACAGGCAATAAAATAATTTAGCAATCCTCTTGAATCTTCAAGTCTGTCTTCTGATTCTTGCAGTTGTGTCCTGGTTTCAGCTGGGGTGGAGTTAATTTTCTTCCTCGTAGCTGGTATAGCGCTTTGGTTTAGATTTAGTATGAGAATAATGTTGATAACACACTGATGTTTTAGCTGTTGCTAAGTAGTGTTTACACTAGTCAAGGACTTACCAGCTTCTCATGCTCTGCCAGCAAGAAGCTGGGAGGGGGCACAGCCAGGACAGCTGACCCAAACTGGCCAAAGGGCTGTTCCGTACCATATGACATCATGCTCAGTACATAAACTGGGGGGAGTTAGCCAGGGAACAACGACTGCTGCTTAGAAACTCAGTGGGCTTTGGTCAATGGGTGGTGAGCAATTGCATTGTGCATCACTTATTTTGTATGTTCTTTTATCATTACTATTATTATTTTCCCTTCATTTTCTGTCCTATTAAACTGTCTTTATCTCAACCCACAAATTTTACTTTTTTTTCTAATTCTCGCCCTAATCCCACTGGGCAGAGGGGGAGTGAGCGAACGGCTGTGTGGTGTTTAGGTGCCTGAGAGGTGGTACGAGAAAAAGTGAGACAAAACAATGAGCAGCAATCACTGTTCTTCACCCCTTTGCTCCTTCATGGCTCACAACACAATAATGTAATTTACCTCAAACAGGGGATTCCTCAGAGAACCCTTTATAGAATGGGATATGGCCTTAGGCTTTCATGTTTTGTTTTGGTTTTTTTTTAAGGATTTTTTTTAAATGGAGAAAAAAAAAAATTGTCATGTATTTTCCCCTTCTCCTTTGCCTCCCGACACCAAAGTAACAGGTTGGCACCAGAACCATAGCACTAGTCTCACTTTGTAGACTGTGGGGTAAATTGTAACAACAGAGGCATTGCAAATCTGGTCTTAGGCCCATTACAGTTTAAGATTGGTTCAAATCCTCATCTGCTGCTTCCCAGGACAGTGACCTATTGGTTTGTATACTGGGCCAACATCCACATAATCAGAAGCTGGTCTCCTTAAATGTCTCCTTAGTCAGTGGAGAAAGATTTAATTCTCCCAGAGAAGTTCAAAAAAGGAAAGGACTATGATGGGGTGCATCTTGAAAGGACCAGAAGTACATAAATTCAAAACTGATACTGAATCACACCTTAACTGTTTCCTTCACACAGAGCAAAACTAAAAGTATTTCTAAAACATGACACTAGAAGTGCAAAAATATTTCTCTATCAGTCAGACTAGTGGCATATAAAAGGAATCTGCTCCACTTAAGTGTGAAATGGTAATGTCAGGAAAAACTGTCCCAAATAATAGCAATACTAGAAGTGAAAAAGGATTTCCAGTGCCCACATCTCTGTACATCACCAAAGAGATGGTGGGACCATACAAATGGACCAGCTGATGTTTGCAATAGAACGGAAAGAAACCTGGAGAATTTAAGAAAAGCTTTTATTCCTAGGCAGTAACACTGGAAAGCTGCATCATGGTGGAATGTTTTTGGCCCTTTGACTATGAGGCAGACAATATATCCATTTGCCATCCTCATTTTGACAAACTGTATATGAGTTCTTACTGGCAAGACATATTCAGGGTATTTGATATCGCCCTGGATCCTGATTGGCTAAAAGCAGGCATTTCAACACTCACTTTGGAAAGCAGCACTTCAAGAGAAGTCTTGTAGATGCTTCCTGGGCAAAAGTGATTCTAGATAATGGGGTAAGAAACAGAGGTATAGATTTTTAGCACCTGGCAGTACTAGTGAGGAACATAACTAAAAATTAATAGCATTATCAGAAGAGTAGCAGGCACAATGTAAATCTGAATCAGAGCCAAATGCAAATCACTGAAGAAGAGGAGATTAAATCTGGTGACAGATCTGATTCAGATAAGTGAAAGTGCCAATGCTATATAAAGACAGACATGAATCTGCTATGAAGAACTAGAGATTGTATCAGAACCAGTGAACTTTTTGTTTAGCTGTAGATCAGCGTTGGTAGAAGCCTCATTGTTTCTGTAAGAGCAACATTATCAAAACCAGAAGTGATATGTATCAAAGCAGGGAAATAACATGAAGCAGAGATGCTTTTTTTGTGCATGGATCAGAAAAGTGTATTATAGAAAAGAACGAATTATTCATTGCTTCTGCTGAATGTCAGTGGTGTAGTCAGTACATTATGGTTGCACTAACCACAACTGAAAACAGAGCCCAAACCCTTACAGAGCGCTTTGGAGAAGATTTTGCCTTTGGCACCACTGTAATGCCCAGTTATGTTTTCCAAAGTTATGAATGTGCAACTACAAAAAAAAAAAAAAAAAAAAAAAAAGAAAACCTTGTAGCTGTTCTTTCCCTGTGCTTTTTTGAGGAGGATGAGGTTGGCAGAAAGATTTGAAGGAACAGAGCTACTTTTTCCCATATCATTTATCTGACTCTGGAAATGAACTAGGACAACTGGTGATGGGAAAAGTGAGCTTTAAAGTAGTAAATCTTTTTTAAAAAATGATAACGTCAGAAAAGTTGTCACAAGACTTTTTTCCCTTTCCTATGAGAGATTTTTGAAATGAGAAGAAAGGTTGACTTTGAAGAGTTGGCTGGTCATGAAAGAGAAGAAAATGACAGATTTTAAAATAAAGAGTCTGAAGACCAGAAAAAGATTAATGACCATGGTACTGAGGAAAAAATGAGAAAGAGAAAATTTACTCACTAAACAGGAATGCACATGAGAAATATTCAGATTTGTTTGTGCAAAGTCCCAGAGAGAGAACCACAAGGAACTTGAGTCATCATTTGTGATGTGTCTTGCAAAAACGAGTAGCAGATGAAAACTGGGTTACAACAAGGTAAACACAGTCATGAGGTGTTATGGCTCTGTTTAAGTGAGTAAGAAGAAATATTCATCCTCATTATGGGAGAAGACCCAAAGAAAAGTGCAGAAGAACTTTGGGAAGAAATAACACCTTGCACCTATCCAGGCTGGAGTTGAGGGACAGGTCTGTGGAAAAGGTAGAAGGTGGATCCAGGCTTTTCACAGTGGGGCATGATATGAGGACGGGAGACCATGAACATAAGCCAAAACAAGAGAAGTTCAGATCTGATATAAGGAAAAACTTTTTCATCTTTTCTGCATTTTTTTTTTTTTTGACAAAACTGTCTTGCAGTGGAGCAGGTTGCCCAGAGAGGCTGTGCAGTCTTCATCCTTGTGGTTTTCAATATAAAGCCCAGAGTGATCTTCTCCATCATTTTAGTTGATCTCCTTGAGGTTTCTTCCAAGTTGAATTACCCTGTGATTCCATGATTCTGTGACTGTGGTATATCTTAATGCATAGAATCATAGAATCACAGAATCATAGAATGCTTTGGGATGGAAGGGACCTTTAAAGGTCAGCTAGTCCAAGCCACCTGCAATTGGTAGGGACATCTTCAACTAGGTCAGGTTGCTCAGAGCCCCATCCAGCCTGGTCTTGGATGTTTCCAGGGATGGGGCATCTACCACCTCTCTGGGCAACCTGTTCCAGTGTTTCACCACCCTCATCGTGAAAAATTTTTTCCTTGTGTTCAGTCTAAATTTATCCTCCTTTAGTTTAAAACCATTACCCCTTGTCCTGTTGCAGCAGGCCTTGCTAAAAAGACTATCCCCATCTTTCTTTTAGGTCCCCTTTAAGTATTGAAAGGCTGCAATAAGGTCACCCCGCAGCCTTCTCTTCTCCAGGCTGAACAACCCAAGCTCTTTCAGCCTTTCCTCTTAGCAGAGTGTTCCATCCCTCTCATCATTATTGTGGCCTTTCTCTGGACCCTCTCCAACAGGTCCATGTTCTTCCTGTGCTGAGGACTCCAGAGCTGGATGCAGTACTCTAGGTGGGATCTCACCAAAGCAGAGTAGAGGGGCGGAATCACCTCCCTCGACCTGCTGGCCACACTTCTTTTGATGCAGCCCAGGATACAGCTGGCTTTCTGGGCTGTGAGAGCACATTGCTGGCTCATGTCCAGCTTCTCATCTACCAGTACCCCCAAGTCTTTCTTCTCAGGGCTGCTCTCAATCCCTTCATCCCCCAGCCTGTACTGACATACCTATAGAAGCCCTTATTATTATTCTTTACATCCCTCTCCAGGATCACCTCCAGCCAAGCCTTGGTTTTCCTGATCCCATCCTTACACAACCGGACAGTGTCCCTGTACTCTTCCCAGGATACCAATCCCTGCTTCCACTGCCTGTGCATTCTCTTCTTGCCCTTTAGTTTGACCAACAGGTCATGACTCAGCCTTGATGGCCTCTTCCCTTACTTTCCTGATTTCTTGCACCTGGGGATCGAGAGCTCTTGTGCTCTACAAAAAGCATCCTTAAAGACCTGCCAGCTCTGTTCTGCTCCCTTGTCCCTGAGGGCCATTTCCCTGTTGGTTATCTCCTTGAAGAGCTGGAAATTTGTCTTCCTAAAATTCAGGGTCCTGACTATACTCTTCACCTGACCCTTATCTCTCAGGACTGTGAACTCCACCAGTGCGTGATCACTGCAGCCGAGGCTGCCTCCAATCCTGACATCATCAGTGAGCTCACTTGCATTGGTGACCACCAGGTCCAGTATTGCATCCCCTCTGGTAGGGCTTTCTATTACCTGGCTTAAGAAGTTGTCCTCCATGCACTCCAGGAGTCTTCTAGATTGCCTGCCTCCCGCTGTGTTACATTCCCAGAAGATGTTGGAGTGATTGAAATCCCCCAGCAGGACAAGAGTCTGTGAGCAC
This sequence comes from Platalea leucorodia, assembly GCF_965183815.1. Lineage (NCBI taxonomy): Eukaryota > Metazoa > Chordata > Aves > Pelecaniformes > Threskiornithidae > Platalea > Platalea leucorodia. Next base: position 119,036,364 of record NC_138825.1, on the reverse strand, counting down.
AAAGCTGCTTCCTGTAGTTGGAGAAAAAAAGCTTCGTCAATAGGCTCCCCTTGATCAGGCAGCCTGTAGTAGACACCAACCACGAGGTTCCCTTTGTTGCCTTGGTCTCTAATTCTTACCCATAAGCTTTCAGCTTGCTCATGGCTATTCTTCAGGGACAGTTCTTCATGTTCTATCCATTTCTTGATGTAGAGGGCAACGCCTCCGCCCCTCCTACCTCGCCTGTCCCTTCTGAACAGCCTGTAGCCTTCGATAGCTGCACTCCAGTCATGGGATTCGTTCCACCAAGTTTCAGTAATGGCAATGCATAAGGATTAATGCTGGCTTTTATATATTTTCTTTCTTTACTGAGAGAAAGTATTGGATTAATGCAAAGTCAGTTCTTTACATATCCTTGCGAGTATGTGCTCAGCTGAGGTACAGAAAGCAGGGTGTTTCTGAAACTTTTTGCTAAACAAAGCCTATTCTATCTATGGTTTCCTTTACAGTGAACAGCCTAAACCAAGGTGATGGAGGAGACTGCTCAGGTAGTTTAACTCACCATGACCTGCCTGAAATGAGCAAAACACTGGATAGCAGTGTTTTGATCCCAGTGGATTTGCTGACGTTAAATCAGGCAAATCCTCTGCCATGCTCTACATGCCACGATAAACACGGTAAATAAGAGGAAAATGTAATGAGGGATTGTTTGGCAAAGCTTAGCAAAGATGTTATGTCATCATTACACTCACTGTATTCTAAAATCACAGTTGTTTCTCTCCCACAACAGTATCTTCTGGATTTGATAAGGAAAAATATAGACTACTCTGAAATAGCCTTCAGATTTAGTGGCCTAGTTAATTCCCTCTCCTCTTTCCTCAGTTGATGGAGGTACGACTGGAGGAAGAGTCATTCTGCTGGACAGTTTGTCATTCTGGAAGCACCAGGTTTGTGTCAACTGCAGTATCTGGCCAAAACTAAGGGCAGAGAAGGTAACAGGAAAGCAGAAAGACAAGGCTTAGCACTGGAGGAAAAGAAACAACAAATAAGGAAAAAAGAAGGAGGGGGAAAGGAGGTCACAAGGAACTTGTGAGATGTAAGGAAATAGGGAGAATGAGCTAAAAAGAAAGAAGATGGGAGGACACATAATGAGTGATAGGGCTAAGTGCCCCCAAATAAATAATAAATTATAAAACCCAAAGCGGATTCCACTGTTGCATATGTGCAGAAAATGAGCATGGCAGCAGGTATTTCTACTCTATGTCATTACCGCTTTAAGCCTAGAGCATTATTATACAAAGGAGAGAAGTTAAAAATGCCCAAGCTAACATTTTAGGCAACTTTCTTTAAGACACATTTCTAAGCAGTGCCGCTAACCTAAGGGCAAGCTAAGTAATGCCAGACGAAAGTTTGCTTATGATTCACTGCTGACTTAAATCTGGTAAAGTAGCATCCTGAAGGCAGTCTAAAATACGGCCAGCTACAAACATGGGTTAAATTAATCTGGTTCAGCTAAAATCTAGTGCATGAAATAAGAGCCAGTCTAGTCAGTGTATAAAAATATATTATAAACTTTTATGACTTAAAATTACTGGGCCTGAGTATAACTCAAATGAGGAACCTCTGAGAGATTTTTCCTGCCCTGAGAAAAGTGACAGGAGCGTGACACTTGGGCTTTAGCTGTATTCTTCCTCCCATTATTTTTAAAATGCAAAGGCCTTAACTCGTGGTTATTACTTTCTGACTGACAGTGAAGAAGATGGGTGAGGTATCCCTTTTCCTCCCCCAGCATCATTTACATTCACATGCAGAAAGTGGCCTGTGCAGCGAGGGTGCCTCAGATCCCGCAGAACGGGCATCTTCCATGTTGTGATGCAAAGTGCTACATGCAGCACTGGTCAATAGTTGTGATACGCGGCATGGCTGCCTGATTTGCAAATACACCACTGGTGCCAGTGAGCATTGCTGGAGAACACCATGGTCACACAGAGATTTCAAACCAGAACAGGAAGCCTTGGTGGCCTGCAAGTGGCTTTTTCCTTCATAGCAAAAGGTAGTTCTCCTCACACCCTCCAAAAACCCTTTTAGGGAGAAATGCAGAGTCTCCACAAGCCAGAGATCTGATTTTTGCTTCCCTGTCAGATTTCCTGGATTGTTCAGGTTTCAACCCCTACTTCTAGGGCAGCAGGAGACCACTGCTGTAATTCTGACATTAAGAAACAAAGAGAGCAGAAGGCGGAAAAGTAGCAGGTGTTTATTCTTCCAGGGTGAGTAAGAGGGAACAGAGGATTTAAATCCACAATTTTTAATGGAGAGATTATGTAATGGTGTTGTGGGGGGGTGTTACAAAAGGCAGAAGGACAATTTCACATAAAGACTGAACTTCAGAATATCAAGGAGAAAGCAACAGGCTATGAGAAAGGAGGGACTGAAATGAAAACCAGTTGTTCCATGAACTCCAATTTTACAGTGCTCCAAAATGCACTGAGCTGTACCAACTGGCATATCATCAAAACTGGGAATAACATAAAACTGCCCACCCTTGAAGCATGACATGAGGAAATTTTGCAATTATGGAATGCTGAATATATTCCAACAAACAAAATGTCAGGCAGCTCGTCTCCACCTACTTCCTATGCTCAGAATATAAATGGAAAAGGGAATGTCAGCAAAAAACTTTGTTGCTGAAGGGTTTTTAAGCAACTGAAGATTAATCATCCTTCTAATCAGAAGAAGATTGAGGACTAAGGACTTATCACCAAACAACTTACTTGAGTAAATTACTCAAAGCACCTAATTAAATTGATATACTGGCTTACCAGGATGTAAACTTTAAAGTCTGAAACCCTGTAAACAGCACAAAGGTGTTTACCCTTTATTCATGATTCATTTCTGTATTGGTAGAATGGATAACAATAACTTTCTGAGAACCACAAAAATTACTTTAAAGAGTGTAGTAGCCATATAAAGGTCCTTTTTTTTTTTCTCCTTCCACATCATAAATTGCCAGATAAGACACAGGGTTTTTTATTAGATATGATACAGTAAACTAATAGAGATATTTACAGCATTGTACATCTTTCTAAAAAACATGCCTTGAGCTCTTTGAAGCTTTGTAATGCAGTTATTATTGCTTAAGAAATAATTGCTTCTGCTTCAAATTTTGCTCAGCTCTATTAAAAAAAAATTAGTAGAACATGCTTAAGATCCTAGATTCGAGTTCACCTCACGTAACTACTCTCTTCACTGAGCTATCTTTGTAGGAAGTCTAACCGTGATGGCTTTTTTTGCTGCTAATGGAGAGCAACTGGTTCCAGATTGTTCTTAGCACTACTGAACAGGACTTAGGATACTATCTCAGGCCTTTCAGTGAGCAAGCAAATTTAGGTGAGATTAATTTAGGCCTTTGTTTATATCCCTTCTGGACATCTCAAGTAGGGAATCTTATGTCAGATTATGAGATTAATACTTCCCATCTTTCTGGGGGCCAAACCTTTGTAGCCAAAACAAATGTCTGATCAAAATATAATCAATATTAGTTTGCTTTGAACCTGAACATAAGCATACTAAAATAGTGTGACCAAAACAAGTGGATAAGTGTTTTGGAACACTATGATGGCATAGACACAATATGTAAATATTTTACATAACTATTTAAGCTATGTGCTCACCAAAGGGGCAAGGGAAGATGAATGTAGCTGCTGGCAGGAGACATCCAGATGATGATAATTTGCTAGACAAAGGACAAGGAAAGCTCAAGTAATTGCAAACAAAACATCCTGCTGAATACGGGAAAGATGACTGGCTAAACCTAAAACCAAGATAAACAGTGTCAGGAGCAGATAAGGCAGATGAGACTGCTCCTTTTGGGAGGGGAGCAATGGCAAAAATGTCAGGAGATGAAAGAAGATAAGCCTGACTCAATCCAAACTTCTCTCATCAATGAGCTCTGAAGTCTGACCTCAGCTACCAAGATTGTCAGTGGCGGTAGCATCAGTGCTAACTATATGGCTGTGGTAGTGTGTACTCTAATTTAACATATAGGTACTAAAGACTAATAGTTTTGTATGGTGTTAATGATACATAACCTGTAAGAACTAACCATTAGCATGTGCGCTGTTAATGAATGAACTAATTTAGCAAAGCTTTGATTTAAACTGCACTGATTTGTCAGTCTTCTAAGCAGTCCTATCATAGTGATCTCTAATTCCCTAATGGATATATATTTATATATACACATGGCAATACTCCCTTTTCTAGGTTTTCCCTACTGTATGTCTATCCCTGGCCAATAGTAGGGAACTTCCTAGAGGGAAAGTCTTGCTGTACTTTCTGTATCTGAGCATACAATCCAAGCAAAACTGTCAAGGCTCCATTACTTCTTGTTGCCACCCTATGCAGCCAAAGATATGATAACACTTTTTGCAAGATATCTCTCATAGTGTTGGTGTTATACAAATAATAAAGAGCAGCAGCTGTTGATTCTCATTCGTAGTTATCCAATCGACATAAATAAAAGAAAGTCAACTGTGACCAGACAAGCAGAGCAGGATTGTATGCATTTCAGACATAGAATATCAGTGAAGAAAAATACTTGTGCTTATAGCCAGCACATTTGATTATGTTTTTCATTTATTTGCTTTCACATTTGGGGAAAAAAAAAAAAAGAAAAAAAAGGAAAAAAAAACCAAAACACTACACTAAATGAATAAAAAATAGGAGCATCTACTCTAACAATGGACATTTGCTGAAAGTCATTTTTGGAAAAAATATCCCATTGAGCAAAAGAGAAATCATAAGATTTTCCTGGCTGCAATATATCTTGGGCTAATAATAGATCCCCTACAGGAAATTGCACATCATCAATAGCTTTTTACAACTGGATTGAAAAATGCATTGGACAAAATACTCCAGAAAAAGTTTGTCTTGGGAGAATGGTTTAGTAGGTTTATTCCATTCCTAACTTGTAAAATAGTAGATTAACATAAAACTTGATGATTTAATTCTGATTTCTTTAATTCAGTAAAGTTGATTTTTGAGTTTTGTTGTTTTAAGGAGTGGGATCTTTAGCTACAAAGATGGGTTCTAATGTTGTTTTATTATTATATGAACCTCCACCTAGATTGAACTAACATGAAAGAGGGGAGAAGTTGCCATACATACTTGATGATTTGCTGTTATCACCTGTGAAAAGGAGAGAGCAATATTTACCTTGCTTTCCTCCACGAGGCAGGAAGAAGACACGTAGGTCTATTGACAAATTAGTATTTTTCCACACAGAGCCAAATTGCTATGATTGTAAATGGACTCAAGGTCATTGTTTTGACAGCTTGTGGGTATGGCTTATTCCATCTCTCTGCATGATTTTTCTTTTTTTTATATAAAATGTGGTGGTATTGAAGGAAAAAGTAGAGCCTAAGAACTCAGCCAATGAAGAAGCAAGAGATCTTTCAAAGTACCTTTACTTTGGATAGGAAAGACAAAAATAAAGTGTAACAAGAACAACTTCAGGCTCCAGTCCTAATACACCAGTACCTGTCCAGACCATTGACTTATTCAAAAAATGGAGTCTGCAGTAGATTCGTATTTTTCTGTTTGTGGCCTTGCACTCTGTTAGAGCTAATTGTCATCATGAGGTTGCAAATAAAACTCAAAGACCCAATTCATCACCTGACTGCAGGATAGCCATTGAAAGAAGATGGGAGTACAGAAAACCTGAGAAAGAGAGGGACTGACTGTTTTCCTGAAGCTTTATGCAGGTAGTCCTTTAAGAACAGCTGCATCACTTTCAATCCAGGAAAATCAAAGACTGTATAAACTGACCTAATTTAATTTAGGGTTAGCTGAGAAGGAATAGAAAATGATGAAAGTTGCATAAAATATCTATGGAACTATGGTGAAAACTGATCTATTTTTCAAGTTTTCCAGTTAATGGAAGGAAATAATGGGTTTATGTCAGATGATATTATGAATGAAACCCTGCCAGTGCAAACAAGATCTCTGAGCTGGGAGGTAATTGCACTCTTCAGTCAACACCAGCTTTTCATAAATGAACACCAAAAGCCCAAAGCGGTCTCATCTTCAACTACAATATTCCAGGATACAAGGGAAATCCATGAACAACACGGCTAAGAAGGAAACAAGATTTAGCTTTTAAAAAAATACTTGTAAATTACCTGCAACAAGTCTAATGTTATAGAAGAGTTTGAATAACTTTTCTCACATTTGAAAGTATATGGGAAAATTAAAGCATCTGAGCTTCAATGACAGTCTCTTTCCTAGTCTTTCTTGAAAACAGAAACAACTAAATACCTATATATATGCAGCAATGAAAGAAGATGGTAAAGCAATAGGACAGTTTATCACTTGTTATTTTTTCAACATAATGACTGTAGATTCTCTGCTCACCAAAAAAACCCAGCCTGTTTATTTTTTTAATGATGAGCTGTTACCCAAAAGAAACAAAGTGGCATTCTGTTGACACCATATGGTGGCTGAAAAATGGATTCCATAGTATTCTATTTGTTAGAATGTCTTCTGAGTTTCTGTATCCATAATTTATGTTAGGGCCTTCTCTGATTGCCAAAATATTCAAACAGCTTTCTCTTCACAGGGTAGCCTGCATGGGGGGAAGAAGGTTTTCAAAACAGCAGGACCTGAACAATCTCCTACTGCTCAGAGGAGAAATCATTTCCAAGCTTCTGTCCTTCTGGCTGCTTTCATTGTAATAATAATTTACATCCTGTGCGAAGAGACTGTTTGCATTCAGAAGAAATCTAAAATAATAAATAAAAAGAAGGGGGAAAAAATCCCTAGCTTATGTTTTTGCATGCTAATACAAGAATTTGTGAATATTAAGCATCAATTTAAAGTTGCATTGACTCCTAGGCTCTGACGTAAGTAGATAGCTTAGGCTTTCATATCTTAATGGGAAGCAATATGCAGAGGTTATTGAACAGTGCATTTTCCAAATGATTGCCTCTGCAGCTGGCTTTCATAGAGAGATCCAGAGTGGTTATGGATGAGCTAAAATAGTTAAGACATATTTCTCCTGGTGTCTACTCAGTTATTACTCACTTTTTAAGAGGCCATATTTTCGGCAAAGATTTAAGTATGACTGTGTGATTTACAAACAGATCTTTCATGTGGTCTTAATATGGTGTACAAGGCAACTTGAATTATGTGGCAGGATATGCCCGTTGTAAGCAGCAGGGATCCTGGAATCACATTAAAAGACTGAGCCAGAGGGACAACATCCCTCCTTTCTGACCTCCCTCTTCTCCTCGGATCTATCACAGCTTAGTGCTTGCTGCTGTTTGACCAGTTCTGTTTCCCTCTTGCCTCTGGGATGTTGGCAGTAGCACATAGGATGATGAATGACCACCTGAGTTGGGGGGGAGCTAAGAAGACCAGCTGCAGCTGGGTTATTAATTCTTAGTAGAATAGGATTATAGGAGAAGGACCCCACCTGTTGCAGGGATCTTCTTAAGAATTAGATTAGACCTATTTGACCCTGGGATATCCTGGTCTCAGAAGCTTATTTGTCCTCAGGAGTAAAATGGACATATACAGAGGTTCTAGTGTCATTCCTCAGCCTTGAGAAACATTCTTCCCTTCTTGACCGTCCAGTCATCCTGGGCACACAGCTGAGTTACTCCGTCTGAGGACTGTAAAAGTAATTTAGCCAGTAGCAAATTTGGAATCCAAGAAACTGTAGTTTTTATAAAGAAATAGAATGGAAGCCGGATATTCTTCCAGAGCATCTGGCAAAATGTTACTGACAGGTTTGCTTATTCTGAAGATGTACTGGTTTAAAAAATGGCTTCACTCTAACAGAGCTTCAGTGATGTGAATATATATATTTCTTATATTAGTCTGTTTAATGACACACTCTTGGAAGTTCAGTCAATGTTTAAAACTGACATATTCTTTTCCAATACAAAAGAAAGAACTGTTAGGCTTCTATATGAAATGAAAATAGAAAAGTTGTGACCGAATTAACTTATTACATTCTTACAAAAACGTTACATTTGGGGGAAATCTTGAAATTCTAAAAGTAATTGTATTTAGTCTGAGGAAAAAAAAAAAGATTAAAATTTGATAGAATCATAGAATGGTCTAGATTGGAAAAGACCTTCAAGATCATCGAGTCCAACTGTTAACCTAACACTGCCAAGTCCACCAATAAACCATGTCCCTAAGAATCACATCTCCCCGTCTTTTAAATAGCTCCAGGGATGGAGACTGGACTACCTCCCTGGGCAGCCTGTTCCAATGCCTGACTACCCTTTCGGTGAAGAAGTTTTTCCTAATATCCAACCTAAACTTCCCCTGGCGCAGCTTGAGGCTGTTTCCTCTTGTCCTATCATTTGGTATTTGGGAGAAGAGAGCAACCCCCACCTCGTTACAGCCTCCTTTCAGGCAGTTGTAGAGAGCAATAAAGTCTCCCCTCAGCCTCCTCTTCTCCAAACTAAACAACCCCAGCTCCCTCAGCTGCTCCTCACAAGACTTGTGCTCCAGACCCTTCACCAACTTCGTTGCCCTTCTTTGGACACGCTCCAGCGCCTCCATGTCCTTCTTGGAGTGAGGGGCCCAAAACTGAACACAGGACTCGAGGTGCAGCCTCACCAGTGCCGACTACAGGGGCACTATCACCTCCCTGGTCCTGCTGGCCACACTAATTCTGATGCAAGCCAGGATGCCATTGGCCTTCTTGGCCACCTGAACATACTGCTGGCTCATGTTCAGGTGGCTGTCAACCAACACCCCCAGGTCCTTTTCCGCCAGGCAGCTCTGCAGCCACTCCTACCCCAGCCTGTAGCGTTGCATGGGGTTGTTGTGACCCAAGTGCAGGACTCGGCACTGAGCCTTGTTGAATCTCATCCAGTTGGCCCCGGCCCATCGATCCATCCTGTCCAGATTCCTCTGTAGAGCCTTCCTACCTTCAGGCAGATCAACACTTCCACCCAGCTTGGTGTCATCTGCAAACTTACTGAGGGTGCACTCAATCCCCTTGTCCAGATCATTGATAAAGATATTAAACAAAACCGGCCCCAACACTGAGTCCTGGGGAATGCCACTCGTGACTGGCCACCAACTGGATTTAACTCCATTCACCACCACTCTCTGGGCTCAGCCATTTAGCCAGATTTTTACCCAGCGAAGAGTATACCTGTCCAAGCCATGAGCAGTCAGTTTCTTCAGGAGAATGCTGTGGGAGACACTGTCAAAGGCCTTACTAAAGTCCAGGTAGACAACATCCACAGATTTTCCCTCATCCACTAAGCAGGGCACCTTGTCATAGAAGGAGATCATGTTAGTCAAGCAGGACCTGCCTTTCCTGAACCCATGCTGGCTGGGCCTGATCCTTTCATTGTCCCATATGTACCACGTAATGGCACTCAGGATGATTTGCTCCATGACCTTCCCTGGAACTGAGGTCAGGCTAGCAGGCCTGTAGTTCCCTGGATCCTCCTTCCGACCCTTCTTGTAGATGGGTGTCACATTTGCTAACCTCCAGTCGACTGGGACCTCCCCAGTTGACCAGGACTGCTAGTAAATGATGGAAAGTGGCTTGGCCAGCTCCTCTGCCAGCTTCCTCAGTACCCTTGGGTGGATCCCATCTGGCCCCATAGACTTGTGTGTGTCTATGTGGTGTAGCAGGTCACTAACCATTTCCCCTTGGATTATGGGGGGCTTCATTCTGCTCCCCATCCCTGTCTTCTAGCTCTGGGGGCTGGGTACCCCGAGAACAACTGGTCTGACTATTAAGGACTGAGGTAAAGGAGGCATTAAGTACCTCAGCCTTTTCCTTGTCCTCTGTCACTGTGTTTCTCCCCGCATCCAATAAAGGATGGAGATTCTCCTTAGCCCTCCTTTTGTTGCTAATGGATTTGTAGAAACATTTTTTGTTGTCTTTTACAGCAGTAGCCAGTTTAAGTTCCAGCTGGGCTTTGGCACTTCTAATTTTCCCCCTGCATAACCTCATGACATCCTTGTAGTCCTCCTGAGTTGCCTGCCCCTTCTTCTAAAGGTCATAAACTCTCCTTTTTTTCCTGAGTCCCAGCCAAAGCTCTTTGTTCAGTCAGGCCAGTCTTCTTCCCCACCGGCTCGTCTTTTGGCACATGGGGATGGCCTGCTCCTGCACCTGTAAGATTTCCTTCTTGAAGAATGTCCAGCCTTCCTGGACTCCTTTGCCCTTCAGGACTGCATCCCAAAGGACTCTGTCAACCAGGCCCTAAACAGGCCAAAGTCTGCCCTCCAAAAGTCCAAGGTAGCAGTTCTACTGACCCCTCCTTCTCCAAGAATTGAAAATGCTATCATTTCATGATCACTGTGCCCAAGATGGCCTGCAACTGTCACATCACCCACCAGGCCTTCTCTGTTTACAAACAAGAGGTCCAGTGGACACTTTCCCTAGTTGTCTCCCACACCAGCTGTATCAGGAAGTGATATCTGCTGTGATATCTGCCTTGTTGGCCTTCCCCCTGATTCTTACCCATAAACACTCAACCCTATCATCACCATCGTTAAGTTCTAGACAATCAAAACATTCCCTAACGTACAAGGCTACCCCACCGCCTCTCCTTCCTTGCCTATTCCTTCTGAAGAGTTTATAGCTGTCCATTACAGCACTCCAGTTGTGTGAGTCATCCCACCATGTTTCTGTGATGGCAACTATATCATAGCTTTCCTGCTGCACAACGGCTTCCAGCTTCTCCTGTTTGTTTGCCCATGCTGCGTGCATTGGCGTAGATGCACTTCAGTTGGGCTATTGCTCCTGCCACCTTTTTTTGGGGAAAAGCCCTAGTTCCTACGTGACCATTCTCAGGCGCTTCCGTGGTTTCTAACACATCTATAACCCTTGCGCCTTTAACGCCGCATGGCTCTCCATCCCCTACCTCCACTGAGATGGCAGACCAAAGGACCTCGCTAGCACACCATCCCTCAAACGGTGGTGTGCCACCTCCAGGCTTATCTCTAACAAGTCTGGTTTTATCCCTTTCCCCCTTCCAATCTAGTTTAAAGCTCTTTCAATGAGCCCTGGTAACTCCTGTACTAGGATCCTTTTCCCCCTTTGAGACAGGCATACCCCGTCTGTCACTAGCAGGCCTGGTGATGTGTAAACTGACCCGTAATCAAAAAACCCAAAATCTTGCTGGAGACACCAAGCTCAAAGCCAGGTATTGATATGCTGGCTCTTTCTGAGTCTTGCCTCATCATTCCCTGTGACTGGAAGGATAGAAGAGAACACTGCTTGTGCTCCTGATCCTTTAACCAGTCATCCCAAGGCCCTGAAGTCTCTCTTGATTGCCCTTGGACTTCTAGTTGTGACTTCCTCATTGCCTATCTGAAAAAACAATAATGGGTGGTAATCTGAGGGCCGTACTACGGTAGGAAGCTTTCTCTTCACATCCTTAACCTGGGCCCCAGGGAGGCAGCAGGCTTCCCTAAGAACTGGGTCCAGTCTGCATATCAGGCCTTCTCTTCCCCTCAGGAGTGAGTCTCCTATGACAATGACCCATCTTTTTTCCTTTGTGGAAGCTGTTTTGATGCCGGGTGTACGCCGACTTAACCTTGGTGACACCTCCAAGCTGGATGTGCCATCGTCCCTGGCATTGTTTGGTTCCACTTGCAGAGCTTCATACCTGTTTTGTAATGGCACCTGGGAGGGTGGGGTAGTCACAGAGGAGACATGCCTGGTGCACCAGGCAGGAACTTCTTGCCGTTGCCCCATATCCCTTAGGTCACTGTGTTCAGCTGGGTGGAGAGAGGATAGGGAATCTTCTGTGTCATGGGTCCTGTCTGCCTGCTGGGCCTGTCTCAGGGAAAGTAGGGTGCGATTCCAGTAATCTCTCTCTCGCACTCCCTGATACTCCTCAGCCTACTCACCTCCTCCCAGACATCTGTCACTAAGCGGAGGAGTCCCCTGTGGGGGGAGGGCCTTGGCTGCCTTTGCTCCTGGCCCTGCCCAGGTCTTATCAGCAGCTGATGGTATTATTATTAATAAAAATTATTTATTATTATAGTAATAATTAATTATTATTACTAATAATAATTATCATTAAAGGATTATTTTTACTTGTGACATTCCATATATGTACTACAAATAGTTCTTAAAAAAAAAAAAAGAAGAAAAAAAAAGATAGGCTAAAAGTTCAAGCTACAGTGACAACAAGATCTAAACATCTACAAATTACTTTGTAACTTATGTGAGATACACCTCTAGAAAGATTTATTCTACCTTACAGAGCAATTCTCCAGACAACCTGAATTTAGGGTATCAGATAAATTTCGCTCATGTGGGCAGCTCCATTCAAGTTATTTATGCTAGGAAAAAGATTGGGTCCCCAGTTCACACTGGCTAATGACATTACTAAATGAATTTCCTTTATTTAAGGTTCCATTTCCCTTTCAGGCATATCGCCTTTTATGTTGAGTCACAATTACTAGTCTTCATGTCTATTTTTCTATATAATTGCAATCGAGGTTAAGTCAAGTTTACTTTCAATGGGTAAATAGAATCATTACTGGAGAGAAGGGTGAGAAGACAATCTGAAGCTGTTTTTAGCCCAAGAGTGATGCTTGTGAAACTCTACCATAGAACCCTCCAGAAGCAATAAGATTCAGCTTCAGATTAGTTTAGATGTTCACAATGTCAATGTCAAGATGTAATCTGGTGTCTAAGCTTCCAGTATAGTTATTGGGGTTCTCAGGTGGGTTTCAGTCGCCTAACATGGGTCCCTGCTGCTGTTTGGGCTCAGGGAGTGTGAGACATCTGCATAGGGTATGGCATGGAAGCTAGGAGAAGTCTATATCCTTCCAGAGCAGCAGGTGGAGGTTAGACAAAATATGAGCATGACATCCGTCTCCTGGCAAATACAGTCAATGGAGTCTAGAGAGCTGGTTATCACTGCTTTATGACAGAGACCCAAATTTTATTAGCTGAACTGCCCTGTAGGATCTATGGACTGTACTGATGAGCTCTCCACTCAGTAAAGTGGAAGATGAGACAGGCAACTCACGAGTAGAAACTTAGGTCTTGTTCAGCTGCCTAAAAATAGGCATCTACTGCCATTTTGAGATCCAGAAGGTTTCCTATAGGGGATGGAAGTATCTCTGATAATGTATAATGTCTGAAATAGCACTGGGTCCCTCTGTTTACATAACCACTTTGAGTTTATGGAGTCTACTATGACAGCTTACATGTAAACACTTAAAGTTTGGACTTTGAAGCTGAATCCCTACCACACCCACAACAGCATATGTCCTCTGAGCACATGGTAAGTTGAAGTTGTGACAGTATACTTTTTTCTCCATTGACGTGCACATTTTCTGTCTTTCCTTAGGATGTTGCAGTCACCTAGAGCTGTACCTATTTACAGATATTTGCCCAGTCAACAAAGAATCAACAGAGCACAGTTCATTGCAATCGTGTTTTAATCGCAATCTGTAGATAGATGCATTGCTGGAGAGAAGATTCAAGGCAAAACAAAATGAGGTGACTAAGAGAGGAGATAAGTTATCCAAGGCTCTCTCCCTCCTAGCGAATGAGAAGAAAGAGATGTCAGACAATAGTTATAGGCAGAATAAACTCATTGGTCAATGTGAGGAACTCACACTTGGCCTTTCTGAATCAGTCCATCTCTAGTCAAATAATCTATATTGTGAAAAAGATAATTCCCCATTGTATTCAGTTTGCACGACAAGGTTTTGGTAGCAGGGGGGCTACAGGGGTGGTTTCTGTGAGAAGCTGCTAGAAGCTTCCCCTATGTCCTGTCAGGACCTGTGGACCCACGGAGAGGAGCCCATGCTGGAGCAGGTTTGCTGGCAGGACTTGTGACCCCATGGGGGACCCACGCTGGAGCAGTCTGTTCCTGAAGGACTACACCTTGTGGAAAGGACCCACGCTGGAGCAGTTTGTGAAGCACTGCAGCCCATGGGAAGAACTCATGTTGGAGAAGTTCGTGGAGGGTTGTCTCCCCTGGGAGGGACCCCATGCTGGAGCAGGGGAAGAGTGTGAGGAGTCCTCCCCCTGAGGAGGAAGGAGCAGCAGAGACAACATGTGATGAACTTACTGTAAACCCCATTCCCTATCCCCCTGCACTGCTTGGGGGAGGAGAATTCTGGAGTAAAGTTAAGCCTGGGAAGAAAGAAGGGCTTGGGGGAAGGTATTTTTAAGATTTGGGTTTATTACTCATTATCCTACTCTGATTTGATGGGTAATAAATTAAACTAATTTCCTCAAGTCAAGTCTGTTTTGCCCACGGTGGTAATTGCTGAGTAATCTCTCCCTGCCCTTATTTCAACCCACGAGCCTTTCGTTACACTTTCTCTCCCCTGTCCAGCTGAGGAGGGGAGTGATAGAGCAGCTTTGATGGGCACCTGGCATCCAGCCAGGGTCAACCCACCACACTCATCCAACTACTTTCCTATAGCAACCCTCTCTTCACATTTTCCTTATTCTGTTCTTCTATTGCACTAAGCATAAACTGCCTGCTTTTTTCTGGTTTTATTTTTTTCAAGGTCTTCCCAGTCACGTAAAGATCATCTAAGGCTTTCCATGTTGTCTCTCTTTACCACTTCCGATCAATCATTGACGCTGCAGTCTTGGCACATTTTGAGCAAGCATCTCTATGAAAGGTACTGAACTTCCCTCTCAGTCTGTATCACTATTCTTCCTTGGAGTGATACTTAAAATTCTTTGCCACCACACCTAAAAATCCTGGCAAGAGTTAGACTGCTAATATGTCAAGATAACTGCATATCATCCTTTGTCTCATGTTACACCTCTATTTGTCTGCTGTTGTATCATGCAAAATTATGCATTTTCTTCTTTGTACACAATGGCAACCTGCTTCACACTCAGGGAACCCAAATGTTATAGCAGTAGAAGTAACAAAGAAATGAGTTTACACGCTAAGTGAAGAACTGCTAAACTTTGCTTGCAGATATGCCAGAGAGAGCATCAATGTTTACCTTTTAAAAGTCTGTCTCGAAACATATATTAGTACCCATCTAAATCCTCACTGTGGATCTGTTCAGCTTCAAATTCTGAAGTAGGCAGCACTTGCTGAATTTCTTAAACTAGGGGAGTACTTTCTTCTAGAAACTAGGAGGAGAGAATAAGAGAGATCTCCACTGCTTTATGTTCAGTAGCTTAATAACTAGAGCACTTGTGGGTATGTACATAGGGTACCAATGACCATGATCATCTAAACACACTTGCAATATCTTGTCTGCGAATCTCATGGGAATCTCAGACAAGATTGCACGCATTTTCAAAGAGATGTAGAGGAACTGTTGCAATGATCCCTACAATTTTTATGTATGTATTTCAGCTGTCACTTAAAAACCCCTGTTCATGTGAGTCTAGTCTTTCTGACCCTTCAGATTCTTATAAATGTTCTTACTTTTCCCAACCTATTGATTGTAACATATGATACTTCACAAGTCTCTCCTGGTCTTTTGTGACAGATAGGACTGTGTTGCTCCTAGATATGAAGTTCATTCAATGTGTAAGTTGTTCCAGAGAAAATGATCTGAAACATGAAATCTGAATGAACTCATGGTAAACTAGGGGGGGGGGGGGGGAAATCTGAAGTGGATTGTTAGAATGAAGCTCGGTAACTAATACCAGTGTGTGTGTATGTACGTGTTTGTTGAAATATTTGGTAAAGAATCACAGGAAATTATGACTTGTGGCTTTTTGCAACAAAACTGAATCTCTGAAGAATACAAAAAGAAATAGTTTTATTCAAGACATCCACTTTAAAGTCATAAATATTTGAACAGGATGAACAGAGTTGCTTTATTTTCAAACAAGTGTTATTGTTAAAATTATTGTTAAAACAAAATTATTTCAGTTTCATTTTTGCCTAAGTTTCTTGCAGAAAGAAATGATAGATCACTTCCTCACTGCACTACCATTCTTTTCTTTCTGTCTCCTGTGTGTATGTAGGAGATGTGTCTCAGTTTCTTATAATCGTGGCAGATAAACACGGGGCTTCATTAGCAGCCATACCTATATTGTCAAGAGCTCCCCAAAAGTAAACATATTTTAAATAGGCTGCATCTCAGCAATTGTATTTCTTGTTGTTGTGTAAGACCAAATGCTAACACACTTGTTTAGATAATGATAGTAAATGGAAATATGTTTTATGACCAAGTTATTCCGGGTACCATTTGTGTCTCCTCAATGGAACTTTCAAAACTTTTCTTGTATACTATATTGATACTTTTGTTCCCTAGTAAAAGCTGCAATAATTTGTTATTAAGGGTACTTCTGGTTTTGTTTCTTCATTTTCTGCTCTCCTTTCACTTCTTTTTCATGCTGCACTGAAAATAGGTGATGAGATGTCCTGTAACTGCCTTGCAAAGCTTTTTTCCCGTATGTCGAGTTTCTTTTTGTTCAGGGCAGGACCATGTGCTCTAGCTGTAAGACTCTTCCTCCTTTGTTATTCACAGCTTTCAAGGCCATGTGGGTAAGTATTTCAGTTGCAGTATTGAAAGTGCTACTTGTTTGAGACAGAATTGTTCCTCCCCTCTCTTCTCCTGAAAAAAATCCCATGATTTCAGGTATTAATGGACTAAGAAATTTAAGTGCTTTTGATTAGAGATTATAGAGATGAGAATGGCAATACCCATACAGCCTAACAATCCATTCTGATCTCAGTATATTGATAAGAGAAGATTTTTAGGACTGAATTTATGAGCCGCATATGAGAATGTTGGTGTTATAATGTGGAAATAGCTTAAGACTCTGGAATGATGAAGGGAGGAGATGTCTGTTCCTAACTACAAGTTTTACTACCAAGCTGTGAAGCATAGAAAGAGGACCAAGAAGAGACTGATATATCGTTTTATTAAGACATTGATTCATGCTAGTACAGTGCTTTGAAAGTGAAATACTGTGAGACTAGCTGATATTGGTGTGGGGAAAAGACCTGTCTTACTGGCTACAAACCCTTTTGTCCATTTGGCTCAGGGGATTTCATAGGCTGCACCTCCCTTGGTTTGCAGATATGTGCAACCCCAGGCCCTGATTTCCCCATCCCTTTTTCACTCACATCTGTTAGCTGGATTGAGCTAATTGTAGCATCTGCCTCTCCAGTGCACCTCCAAAAACATGCATGTGAGAAGTTCAAATGAGAGATACATGAATAGGCTTTGCCTCTAAATGTAATTATGTCAACACCTAGACCTGAATAGTTAGAGTTGAGATATTATACAAGGAACTCCAACCTACAACACCCAAGTTATTTTTTCCAGTCATAACAGCTTTATATCAAAGATTACCTCAACCTACAAAACTTGACTTGATTATGTCTGTGGACCATTATATCCACAACAGCACTATGTTAGAAAATGTGAAGCACCCAGTAAGGGTTACATTTTATTCTTGCTAGCATATGACAACAAACAGTTTTATTCAGGGCAAATGGCACTGCTAAAAGAAAAAGCATTGAGAGGATTATGAGAGTATTCAACAACTCAGTCCTGAGCAAAACTAAAGAGGATGTCTATTGTCAGGGGGGTCACTGGTAAAGATGCAATATAATTAAAGTTCTGGGGTTTTTTTTCAAAGGGCTTGATTCTGCATTTCACAACGCTATTTTAATGCCAAGGTACTTGTTTTTAATCCAGTGAAGATACACCAATGTAATGAAGAATGATTTCCAATATTATTAATTTCTCTTATCTATTTCTGTTTGCCATCTGGGAAGATTAGGAAACAAAATGATAATTAATTTATAATAAAGTTGATCCAGTACACAAAGATTTGCCTGCAATAAAGTTTGTTATGTATTTTGAAAATAATCAGTTTAAGCCATTATTAAGAACTCTAATTTGTATGTAAAAAAGACCATTACTTGTGAAATCCTGCCCCCTGACAGAAAAATCATAATTTGCTTCAGCTGAGGCATACTTTCTGGCATTATCTTAACTTCAAAATATTTGTGCTTCACTATTTAAACAGAGGGAAAATCCTGAATCAGGAAAAAACTACAGTAAACCCTTCACCTACAGGGAACACATACTAAGGCCACATTTTCCTCTTGGAACAGAATAAATTTTATGGGCTTGAAGTATGTTTGAATCTGGCCTAATACTTTGTGCTTAAATTCCACTCAGGATAATGCTGGACAGAGCATGACACATTTATCCACAGCATAGTCTTTTCCAGACTGGACTGATGCTATAAACTGCACCAAAACTGTCAGCTAACGATGAGTGGAGTTTTCATTGTTCTCTACATTTTTCAAACCAGATTGAGTGAAGAAAATACTGGATGCGGTGCAAGAGAACCTGTTTATGAAACATTTCTAGCCAAATGTTTCCATTTTAAGAAGTTCATTCTTTGGATGAAATTCAGATACATGTCCAAGCTTTTAGGTAAGTATCCAAACCACTAAACTCATCTGTCACTCTGGCAAGCTATGATGGCTTTAAACATAAATAATCTACATTCTCAGTATTAGTGTTAGTAGCAGAATGCTATACTTACTAGACTTGACAGCATGTATAATATGTTTTGCTTTGTAAAAAAGGTAAATATTATTATCTGCCATTACACAGAGACCAGAACAGTTCCAATGATTTGCTCATAGAAACGTCACTTTTCATTCATAAACACAAACTGATGTGTTTATGAATGAAACATATAAACTGGGTCCATCTGCTTTTATAAATGGAAGGGCAAGGATTACCTGTGTAATTTAACACTTGATTTTCTTCACCATTGCAAGAATTACCCTATTCTTTTTCAATCCCAATGCAACAGTCCTTTATTTTGTGAATGCAAAATCAATGTGTTCTGTGAACAGCACACCAAAACCCAGACTCATAAAAATTTAGAACTTTTATTCAGGTGCCTAACTTCAAAGTCTAAATACAGTATTCATTTCAAATAATCAATGGAGAGATGTATGCAAGGAAGCAATGTCGCTCATCTGGGGACTATTTGAGTCAATAGGAAAAAAGAGTCAGGAAATGATGCAAAAAGAGAGGGGAAATAATTCACGTTGATCTATTGGGAACAATCCTAGCAGCTTTCTGAATTTATGAGTGAAGCAGGACTGAGGAGTGTCACTCAAAAAGACCTGGCTCATTTGATCTCAAACTAGAGGATAGATTCATCCTGTTTATGATCTGAACTGTTTTATTTGAGTACTATACATATAGTTTGCAGCATCTCAGCCAAACAGTTACTTTTCGGGGGGGAGGGAGGTGGGGGGGGGAAGGGGTGTTGAATATAACCTTTGTTAATGATTTAGTTTATTACCAATAATTTTGTGTTGATGTTGCCTTTTCCTTATCTGGTTTTCACACATTTCCTTCATTGATATTCCTGCATCATTCTCAGCTGTTTTCCTTTTATTTATTTTTTAAGAAGCTCTCCAAAGTCTCTGATTTCCTTAATCATGGTTGCAGTATTTCCTGAAACCATGGAGGTCAGAAGCCATGTTCTCTCCCTTGCATTTTTCTTGTTTATTTGGATTCTTATTCCACTATTTTTCACGTTGTGCATACACAGGGTGGTACTCTAGAACTTTGTCACCTTTAAAATTTAGTTTCTTTGTAGTATTGTCAAGTACTCCATGCCTCTGACACTAGTTAGCAATGGTGTAGAACCGAATAGCAGTTGAATGAGGGACAGCAGAAATGAGGGACAGCATTCTCCACAGAGAATGATACTCTTACATTAAAAAAAAAAAAAGAAATAGAAGGTGTGTGTGGGTACACCCTCAGCTGGTTACATAAATCCCTTGAAGGCAATAGAACTAAAAGCGTTTACACTTGCTGAACACATGGTTTGAGGTCTGCATATGCTGTACCAAAGATGGAGGCTAGTGAGATGCTAAAGGCAGTGTGATCCCCCCATGGTTCCAAAATAATGTGTGTTGGAGAATAGACACGTGGGTTATGAGACTGCAGCATCTTTCTGACTGGGAATCCCAGTTTCTGTCAGGGGGGTGCTGTTGATGCTATTTCTCTAGAAATAGAAAGAATGCGAAAATCAGAAAAATCCACTGCTAGTTTCAGATGTGTGATCCAAGGGTGGGATTTAAAGCTGACCACTCAGGCCCTAACTACATATACAAATTCCATGATTACTATGATTAGAATCACAACAATATGAAAATACATGCTGTGGTTTTATTTCCAACAGGAATAGATTTTCATTTGCTTCCTGAGTTGTTTCACACCAAACTCTTAGAGCTACATAACACAGGCTGTCATCTGTGTTTCACTTTCCTTTAGAGTCTGCTGGTCATGATGAATTTGTTTTCTACCTCATCATTCTGGTTTGAGAGCAGCATCAAATATTTTCAAGACAAAAACAGTCTATTTAAAAGAATGTTAACTACTACCACATATGAAAACACAGTATAATTTGGGAATGGAAATTGTCATAAAAATATATTGCAAATTTTGATGCTAATCATCAGCATGATATTTTGATCAGACTGATCAAATATCATCAAAATATATCCTCTGAATCAAAAATAAAAATAATGACTGTACTTCTTAAAGTAGTTTTGTGAGATGCCAAATATTTTGACCGTGTGATAATGAACAGCAAAACGGGGAAATAAACCATAACCCATTAGATGGCCAAATCTTCATGTTACTGAGTAGTTTTAGAAGACTACCTCTTAATGATGTATTTAAGCTCTAGAATAAACACAGTTTTATTCCTTTTAATCACCATGCAATGCCTGGCATTGATTGTCAGTATAAAGATCTGTCAGGCCTCAGGCCATCCTTGCATATCAGTCACCATGAATTCTGCTGAAGACATCAGTCATTAAACATTAACTTCTTAAGACAAAAATCAAACTTCACAGGCATCACAGCAGATGTGTGAACAAAGGAAATCAACAGTTGGGTTTGTTAAGGGAAACCCATATGAATACATACAGAGTATTGACTCATTCTCTCTTTTTCCTTTTATTTTCTTATCCCTCTTTTTCCTGTCCTCAAAATTCCATTTTTCTTATCCATGTTCCCTTTGTGTACAATCCTTAGCAATTCTACATACTCAAAGCATTTCCGGGGGTGGGGGGAGAACTATTTTTCACTGGAAGAGGTCCTATAATTTCCGATCACCATAAAATGAGATTCATCGTATGCCATTAACTCAGACCCAAGGGAGACTGCAGAACACCCTCTCCTTTGCCCATGCCTCCAGTGAAACCCTTTTAGGTACACACGGTGAATTTCTCATACCTGGAAAATCCTTCCTTCTCAGGTTATCCACTGCAAGTTACATGAGTTTCCCCTCAGATCCACGTGGAAAGTAAAGTCACTGTTCTTTACTAGAGGCACACCCTGCTCATACACAAGAAAAGCTGTCCCTGACTTTCCAGCTTCCAGACATTAATAATACCTGCGTTAGTATGCAGTGTCACCATATGTAATCTGTCTAAATCTTGGCCTGGATTAAACAAGTAAGGAGTAGATTGATGACTATTCTACTACCATATTGATTTCAGCTGAAGTTTGTTGAGTTTGCTGCAATTCAGTATCAGGCACGAAGAGTGCCTTTCAAATATACCTTCAGCGTTGGTACACTTATCTTATTCCAGGAGCTGTATAATAAAAATAAATCTCAAACATGCTTCAGCTTCACGTATGTGTCAGCTTTATACCTAATGGTTTGGGTGTTCACTTGAAGTTTACCAGTATTAAAATTGCTCTGGTAGTCTTGTTCTGCCTGGGGGTGTTAAGAGATTCCCAGCACAGCGGTTTTCAATGTTGGAAGGAAGACTATTTCAACCATTTTTGGTGGCATACCTATAATAAAAAAAGACAAATGCTTATAAGAAAAAAGTAGGTGTCATGGATATTTTGACATCTCTAATAAACATCCATTTGAATTCAATTCTAGCACTGGACAGAGATTCCTGTTTCCTTTAATGTGCCTATGGGAAAAGAAACGCCATGGGCAGTATGGGAAAAATGGGTTAAAGGAGCAATATCTGGACATCTGGAGGGGGATACTTTTCTTTTTTATTTGCATGTCAAACTCTGTGTGCCTTTTGGAACAGACTTTGAAAGTATTGATGTTAATTAACACAGATGTTACCTGTCTGTTTTTTAAAGGGTTTATGTTTACAAACAGAGCCTGAAAAGTAGATTTAAAGTCAGGTCTGATGGACAAATAGAATAGATGATGATCAGAAATGTCTGGAATAGTGGAATGTCCTGAATCTAGATAGCTTGCAGTTTCCTCTGCTTTCATGTTCTCATTCCACATGTCACACTTGTTCGTTCTCACACATGCTATGGGCTTAGCAGGATGTTTGAATTGCAAAACTCCAAAGGAAATAAATCTGGAACAATCTTAAGGAAATAACGATAATAATATGAACTGAATTTGGGGGTTTTGTTCTTTTATTTTACATATGGAGTAGGATTACTAAAGAGAAATCAGATATGCAGCAGCTCAGAGAATTATATATTCAAGAAACTGAAATATCTTCAAATGACCATCTCTCTTTAGACTTCTGCAGTTGCATCACAAAAAATAATGGTGTCTTATCAATTCACTTGCTGCCATTTCATTTCTGTTTTATAGACTTTCCAATGGTAGCTGCATGTCCAGTCAGTGTGTCTCATGTTCTTGGAGTATTATTGTTACTATGTATTTACATCTCTTCACCGGAGTTGCATCAAGAAACAACACAACTGAGGCCATAAAGCTCTTGCAGAAATGCATAGTAAAGTGTCAGTCCTTGTTCTAAACAGACCACAACCTGACCTGTGATATTTAGCCAGTGTCTGGAGCAAACACAGCAGTTAGTTAGCAGAGGATGCAGAGGACAGTATAAGACAACTTGTAGATAGTAGATTGCTAAGTTTAGCTATACCACAATAAAGATAATCATTACAGAATGGTTGAATTTTAAAGAGTAACTTGGAAGCAGCTAATCCTGGAAACCATTTCCAAACTCATGAAGGACAAAGTGATTGGGAGCAATCAGAATGGATTTATGAAAGGGAAATCATGTTTGATCCACCTGATAGCTTTCTAAAATGAAATGACTAGCTCAGTGATGAGGGGACAGCAGTGGTTGTGTTTGTTTTGACCTTAGTAGGGCTTTAAATACTGCCTCCCATAATATTCTCATATGTAAACTGATGAACTACAGGCTAGCTAATGGACAGTGAGATGAACTGAAAATTGACTGAACTTACAGGCCCAAAAGTTTGTGATCAGCAGCACAAGGTCCAGCTGGAGGATGGTCACTAGTAGTCTACTCAGGGGTTGACACTGTGGCCAGTCCCATGTAACCTCTTCATTAACGACCTGGACAATGGCACATAGTGCACCCTCAGCAAGTTTGCAGATGATGATACAAAACAGAGAGGAGTGGCTGGTAGACAAGATGGGTGTGCTGCCATTCACAGAGGCTTCCACAGGCTGGAGAAACGGACCAATACTCCTCATGTTCAATGAAGGGAAATACCAAGTCCTGCACCTGGGGAGGAAAAATCCCCACACACCCATATGGCTGGGGCCAACCAGCTGGAAACCAACTTTGCAGATAAGGACCTGGAGGATCCTGCTAGAACAACAAGCTGACCATGTGTCAGCAATGTGCCTTTGCGCCAAAGAAGGCCAAAAGTCTCCTGGGCTGCAGAAAACAGAGCATTGCCAGCGGGTCAAGGGAGGCGATCCTTCCCCTCTAGTGAGTCCTGGCTAGGACCAGTTCTGGGCACCCCAGAACAAGAGACACATAGGCACACTGGAGTGAGTCTAGCAAAGGGCCAGGAAGACGATTAAGCTAGTGGAGCATCTGACCTACAAGGAGAGGCTGAGAGAGCTGGGACTGCTCAGTCTGGAGAAAAGAAGGCTCAGGGGGATCTCATCGATGCATAAATCTGATCGGGGAGAATAAAGAAGACATAGCCAGTCTCAGTGGTGCCCAGTAAGATGACAAGAGGCAATGGGCACAAATTTAAATACAGAAATTCAATGTAAACATAATAAACCACTTACTTTCTTGGGAGACTAGTCAGGCACTGAAACTGGTTGCCCAGAGAGGTTGCTGAGTCTCCACTTTTGGTGATATTCAAAACCTGACTGGACACTGTCCTGGGCAACTTGCTCTGCTTTAACCTGCTATGAGTTCAACAGCTTTGGACTACATGATCTCCAAAGGGACCTTCCAAACTCAGTTGTTCTGTGATTTTGTGTGATTTTGTGATATAATACTTATATACATGGCAGCTTTTTCCCATTCAACTGCAAGTGATACCAGGTCCTTTAACTAAATGAAAGATGAAATAATGACCTACTCAAGGGCTCAAGAAGCTCCTGCAGAATAAAAATATTCCAATTGATATTTCAAATTCAGAAGTGCTAAATAGCTGGTGATTATATTTTTGAGATCATGATTTTAATTGTCTTAGATGTTTATGAAAAATTGTCTTTGTTGATCTAGATCTGATGATTATGTTATACTGAACAGTATTTTTGGAAATAATTATGCATTAGTTTTTATATCATGTATACAACTCGGGAAAATTGCTATTTGACTGCATGAGAATTTCATTACTTTATCAAAAATATTATTGCTTTTCTGTTTGTTTACTTAGTTTTCCTTTTGACTTCCAAATTTAACCTTGTTGACTGATACTATTTTGTAAAGTAGTCTCTAATCACTGCAGAATGAAGTAGTTACTAAGCATCTCTTAAAATGCTAAAAATAACAGAAAAGTCACAGGAATGTGAAAAGTGACAGACTTAAATGCACAGCTGAAGCTGTGGGAGCAAGATGCAGATATTTGATATGGAACTTCCCTTTTTCTCCTCATCTTTTCACATTTTATGAATCATTAATACCTTTTATTGACGTTTCTATATAAACAGAAAATGGAGTCCTAGACAACTTTGATTTCATAAATGTCTTTGAAGGACTGAAGTTGACTCAATCAGACTATCCCTACATGTTAATGCTGTTTGAGTTCTATATACACCTCTTTAAACAGAACCATTGAAATATTTCTCACTTCAAAATGTGGCTGTATTTTAGGGACTGAAGAGATCCCAACAATAACAGATTTTGTGGTGTTTAGAATTATCTAGGCAGTATAAAGCAAACCAAAACTCAAAATTTGGACCATGATTAAATTCCTTGTTCTTCTTTTTAAGGGAAAAATGTTTACAAAAGAATTAAAATACTAACAGTCTTGTCCTGGAAAATAGATGCTCATATCTCAGATTCATCAGTCTTCAAGGTTTATGAAGGCTGTCAGCTGGGGAGTCAAATCTCAGGCTTAGTTCTCCTTCATGTACTACAAAAGATTCAAGCTTTCCAACAAACTCAGCATTAGCCAGAGATTACTGATAGAGTTTTTATCTTTTCTTGCTATTTGTGCAGTGTCCGTAGTAAACTAGGTTATTTTTCCTGCTCTCTATAAGTCAGGCTCTGCTGTTATAAGTGCAGTTCTACAGGTCTTCTTGCATTGTCCATGGCAACTTTCTGCTGTACTTGTGTGGTGAGTCTATCCATGCTTTCTGTCTCCAAAGCTGGCATTCTCACACCTTTCTCAAGCCTTCAATGTGCTAAGTGAAACTCTAAGTGGTTTTGCCCAAATGTGAACTTTTTAAACTGTAGTGGCTTCCATGACAAAACAGAAGCTCAAATTCCACAACAACGGACAGAGGGAAAATGAGGGTGAACTTATATTAAACTCTTAACCTGTGTATTGAAGGCTCAACATTTAGTATTTTTATTCTGGGCAGAGCATTTTCCCTTCCATGTTAGATGATTAAAAACTGAAAAACAGGAAGATTAGCTCCTCAGCATCAATGCTGAGGCAATCTTCCATTAGTCTTATTAGTTTAGTAGTGCTTTCATCACTGCTGATCCCAAGGTTTTAACTTTAAAATCTTTAGCATGCTTCACATGTAACTTAAGGGATTAACAAAGAAGTTTGCAATTGATTCTGTCTTTTTGGGAATACAACACAGAAGAAAACTCCTGACAAAGCTCCAAAGTTTTCAGCATGTAAAGCTCTATAGAAAGCTCTGTATCCATACTTATGTGTAAACATTCAAATTTTAATGATTTTGGTATGGGGAACATTTTTTGTTTTACTCTCCTTATACAATGCTTAGCTCAATATGAGGCTGGTCTATGACTTGAGGTGTGGAGAAGGTGTTACTACCTGAATAACAAATAATAATAATTTAAAAAAAACAATTAGAAAGGCTAATGGGATATCAGTAACTGAAGAACATGTCATGGGTCTTACAAGAGAGGAGTCTTAGGTAAGAATTATAATCTTTGTTATCTTTTTCTTTTAATAAAGCCATTCTCTGATATTTTAAGTCAAGTCTGATTTGGATATTTTTGGGGGGTGGGGGGGTTTTTTCTGTTGTTTTTTGGGTTTTGTTTTGGTTTTTTGTTTTTTGTTTTTTTTTTAATTTAGGATAATTATCTTGTTTCCCACCAGGAAAAGAATAAGAAAAGATAACAATATGAAAAGATCACCTGAATTTAAGAAAGAAAAATATTCTTACAAGTCAGGGATTTATAGGCCATACACATCCATGTGTCCAAATGCTAGTCTGTTTTCTTCCAGCTGTATTAGCTGATCTAAGAAAAGACAATATTTTCCTTAGATCTGAAGATGTAAGGATCTTACTAACGATGTAACACCAGATGCCTTCGGTAAGATCCTTAGTAAGATCACTGAAACACTATAGGAAAAAAATGATACTAACTTATCAAAAAACAGTCATGGAGAATCAGATCAGTGACAGGAAAACGGAGTACCAAAATCCTTGGTTAACATCTTGACAGTGAGGCAATTAATCAAACAAGATGGGCGAAGATATGTGACAATGCCCTTTTCAAACAGGATTTTAAATACAAATACAGTTACCTTGTATAATGGTGACAAAAGGTAATTAAAGGTAGCTTTCTGTACATTGCCAGTGAATTTTGGTCTAAGTGGTTTATGTCTTTCTCCTCTGTTATTTTTATTATTAAAAGATTCATGTTTTTTAAAAATACGAATCCAAATATTTACAAGATAATATATGTATAAAAGAGAGGACAGCTGTCGTGGTTTAACCCCAGCCAGCAACTAAGCACCACGCAGCCGCTCGCTCACTCCCCCCCAGTGGGATGGGGGAGAGAATCAGAAGGGTAAAAGGGAGAAAACTCGTGGGTTGAGATAAGAACAGTTTAATAATTGAAGTAAAATAAATTAGAACAGTTAAATAGGCAAAGCAAAAAAAAACCGTGCACGCAAACAAAACAGAACAAGGAATTCATTCACTACTTCCCATCGGCAGGCAGGTGTTCAGCCATCTCCAGGAAAGCAGGGCTCCATCACGCGTAATGGTTACTTGGGAAGACAAACGCCATCGCGCCTAATGTCCCCCTCCTTCCTCCTTCTTCCCCCAGCTTATATACTGAGCATGATGTCATATGGTATGGAATAGCCCTTGGGCCAGTCTGGGTCAGCCCTCCCCCCGGCTGTGCCCCCTCCCAGCTTCTTGTGCACCCGGCAGAGCATGGGCAGTTGAAAAGTCCTTTACCACTGTGAGCGCCACTTAGCAACTACTTAGCAAGAACAAAACGTCAGTGTATCCTCGACATTGTTCTCATCCTAAACCCAAAACACAGCCCCATACCGGCTACCAAGACGAAAATTAACTCTATCCCAGCTGAAACCAGGACAGTATCCACCCCTTATTCCATACCATTTACATCATGCTCAGGTCCCACATTATCCAATACATCCTCTTTAACCACCACCCCTGTTGTCCCCAAAATGTCCATTGAGCTCGTTTAGTCCATGACTTGGGCTCCATCTGTGATAGTGGTCACTCAGGACAGGAGAGGTGGTGTGTTGCGTGGAGTTATTGGGCACCTAAGCCAGCTCAGGTCAGGTCACTGCTGCACTTGCACTGCTTCTTGTAAGGCTTCTCCTCCATTGGTTCAGGTGGTTCCTGCTATGGTAGTTCCTATAACATGCAACTCAGATCATGGGTTACAACAATTTAAAGGTATATCCATCACAATCTCCACCCCTGGCCCCTTTGGGCTAGGTTTAACATTGCAATGAACTCCTCCCCTTACTCCTAGCCTGGCTAGCAACAAGGGGTTCCTGCTATAGTAATTCCCATAACATGCAACTCAAATCCCGGGTCACAACAATTTAAAGGTATTTCCATTACAGTCTCCACCCCTGGCCCCTTTGGGCCAGGTTATAGGGTTTAACACTGCAATGGAGTCCTCCCCTTGCCCCTGCTCCGGCGTGGGGTCCCTCTGACAGCACAGTCCATGAACTTCTCTAATGTGAGTCCTTCCCACGGGCTGCAGTTCTTCACTAACTGCTCCAGCGTGGGTCCCCCACAGGGTCACAAGTCCTGCCAGCAAACCTGCTCCAGCGTGGGCTCTTCTCTCCACGGGTCCACAGGTCCTTCCAGGAGCCTGCTCCAGCACAGGCTTCCCATGGGGTCACAGCCTCCTTCGGGCATCCACCTGCTCCAGCATGGGGTCCTCCATGGGCTGCAGGTGGATCTCTGCTCCACTCTTAATTTCCATGGGCTGCTCTGACACGGGATTATCCACGTCCACAGACACTTTGGGGTGTCGTGCTCCCGCAGGAACTCGTCCACAGGTCACAGTCCCTTCGACTCGAGTTGACACTGGAGTTCCAGCCTGTCCAGTAAAGCAGCACAGAAAAACAGCGATGCCCTGGCCATCTGCCAGCCCGGGTACGTGGCCATTGCTGTTATCAAAATATTCCCAGGCACAACACAGTAAGATGACTCTAGCATACAGTAAGGCAAGCAAGCCCCATGGCAAGCACAGAAGCCTGCCGATTAACAGCTAAACAGCAATAACAGCTATAAATTTGATCTAGCGCATTCCAATTAAATCTGTTGTTATCTCGAACCCTTCGAGCCCCACGTTGGGCGCCAAAAAGGACTGTCGTGGTTTAACCCCAGCCAGCAACTAAGCACCACGCAGCCGCTCGCTCACTCCCCCCCAGTGGGATGGGGGAGAGAATCAGAAGGGTAAAAGGGAGAAAACTCGTGGGTTGAGATAAGAACAGTTTAATAATTGAAGTAAAATAAATTAGAACAGTTAAATAGGCAAAGCAAAAAAAAACCGTGCACGCAAACAAAACAGAACAAGGAATTCATTCACTACTTCCCATCGGCAGGCAGGTGTTCAGCCATCTCCAGGAAAGCAGGGCTCCATCACGCGTAATGGTTACTTGGGAAGACAAACGCCATCGCGCCTAATGTCCCCCTCCTTCCTCCTTCTTCCCCCAGCTTATATACTGAGCATGATGTCATATGGTATGGAATAGCCCTTGGGCCAGTCTGGGTCAGCCCTCCCCCCGGCTGTGCCCCCTCCCAGCTTCTTGTGCACCCGGCAGAGCATGGGCAGTTGAAAAGTCCTTTACCACTGTGAGCGCCACTTAGCAACTACTTAGCAAGAACAAAACGTCAGTGTATCCTCGACATTGTTCTCATCCTAAACCCAAAACACAGCCCCATACCGGCTACCAAGACGAAAATTAACTCTATCCCAGCTGAAACCAGGACAACAGCTAATGAAGGTTTCTTTATATTACAAAACTTGTCAGAACTAGAGTCCATTATCTGGCCCTGTGGCCACATGCATATTGCTACAATCTCTTTCTCTCCAAAACAGAGTGACTGCATCCAAACTGCCTACTGAGACTGGTGCCTGGGTTGTGCTCACTTCTGAGCTATGGCCAGGCACTGTTCAAGAAGCAGTTTTGGCTGAAAAACCCTGTGACCACCTGAATAATTTAACAACACAGACAATCAAGCTCCTCCAGTCAAGGCTGAAACCTAACATTTTTAATTTACTAACTCTCTTGTAAACTAACGTGCTGTGTCTGGCTGGGATGGAGCTAATTTTCTTCATGCCATCCCGTATGGTGTTATGTGTTGAGTTTGTGACTAAAACAGTGTTGATAACACACCAGTGTTCTGGCTGTTGCTGAGCAGTGCTTGCACTGTGTAGAGGTTTTCTTTTTTCCTCGTAGCAAGTATAAAGTTGGGAGGAGACACAGACGGGACAGCTGACCCAAACTGGCCAACGGGATATTCTGTGCCGTATAATATGCTCAGCAATAAAAGCTGAAGGAAAGGATGAGGAAGGGAGGACTTTTGGGGTTATGGTGTTTGTCTTCTCCAGGAACCATTACATGGCCTGAGGCCCTGCTTTCCAGCCAGCAGCTGAACATCTGCTTGCTGATGGGTAGAGGTGACTGAACTACATATTTTGCTTTGCTTTCATGATCAGCTTTGCTGCACTTATTAAACTGTCTTTATCTTGACCCAACAGTTTTCTCACTTTTGCTCTTCCCATTCTCTTCCCCACAGAGAGGGGGGTGGGGGCGTAAGTGAACAGCTGGGCGCGGCTTAGCTGCTGGCCAGCGTCAACCCACCACACCTAATATTCTCAAGATTTGGTCTCCTTTCGTGATGCCTTTCCCTCAGATGCCCTCTCCCTTAAAATAGCAAAATTCTCATGTCTTCCTCTTATTTATAGAAATATAGAGAGATATAAACAATGCTGTATGACTTGGAGGACCCAGTCACAGAGCTTGGTCATTCAGTTACTAAGGGAATTGCAATGATATGACTATCACCGCTGTGATTGTGACGAGAAGAAAATATTATGGAAGGAAGATCTCCAGCTAAGGAATGAGGCATATGGAGAGATAATACAGACGAAGGTCCCTCTTCCTTTCTGTCTCTGCAGGTTGCTGTAATCCCAGTTTTGGTCTATTCATTGCTTGTATATAGCTCACATAGCCAAATTTCAGAATATAACCAAATTCAGACAATCTAAACCCACATATTATTTCAAATATATGAATAAAACTAATATAGTTATGAATAACAAAGATGGAAAGAAGTGTATCATCTCCAGTGTGCAGAAAAAAAAATCAAAACCTCACCAAATTGAGTCAAATTCAGAGCTTTGCCTAACTCATGGGTGACTATCTAGCCAATAAATATAGTCACTTAAGCCTTTTTCTGGGCCTTTTGACTCTGGAAAATAAAGCCTCTGTTGCCAAAGTGTTTTTAGTGAGCCTTGAAGTGAAAAGAGATATTCATGTGCTAATTTGAATTTATCACTAGATGTGGATTCACTGAGTTTCACAGAATAGTGTAAAACCAGCCTCATAATCCCCCACCAAGTAGCTTTGGACATATTCCTATGCACAATCCCAAATCTAGCTGTGCTGAGCACAGATCTGCAGTGTTTAACGAAGGCCTGGGTGGATGTCAGTTAAAGTCTTTTGGTTGTCCACAGCAAGGTTTTATTAAGGCATCTCTACTGGGAGGCTTCCTGGAGTATGTATGCCAATTCACCAAACGGTTGAAAATAGGAAATAGCTGTTGGGAAAAGAAAATGGTGGTGGTGATTTATAGTGTGAATTTTCATTAAAAACAATATGTAAATCTGATGTGTACTTCAGGTTTGTTTGGGGCTGAAAATCTGTCAAGTTGAAAGCTGTTTATTTAAGTTTATCTCCCTCTAACTGACTTTGGGACCTCTGCAATGTTGCTAAATAAGTGAAGCTATTCACAAAGAGAAACTTGGCACCTGTAGCACAGTTGCAAAGAGAAGAGATACTTCAGAATTCAATTTACTTTGTATTAACTTGAGATCTGATACTCATCATCTGCTTTAACTGCTTGTTTTATCTAAACTGCTGGAGTCACATGAATGGGAAAGAAAATTAAGAGATTTCAAATTTGTTGCTCTAAGCAAAATGACTTCCTTATCTAATCTAATAAGAGGCTGGATGAGTTTCCCTGTTTTAATAATCACTGTGTTCCAAACTTCCCTTCCATTAAAAAAATTAACATAAATTGTCTGGAGACTTTATCTTACTATAATCAAGAAAGTTTTCTTCAATACCACCCTAAAACATAAACCTGATAGTAGGCTGACAAACTTTTGCTAGAGGCTTTTTCTAGCACAGTAGAATTTTAATGATGCATTTAAGATTTTAGAATAAGAAAAAATATATTTATAAAGACCAGAAGGATGTAGACATCTCAATGTCAGTAGCTGATGTGAAATTGGGTGTAATTAGACTAGTACAAAGGCAGGAGTCTTTTAAAGAAAGTCTACAAGAAGTATTGTTGATTTAGAAGGTGGCATTTGACTACTAAGTGGGCATAGTATGAAGTACTGAGATATAAAATCAAGGTGTTTGATGTTTTGTTGTTCCATATTATGATCTCACATTTACCAGTCTAAATTCAAAGCAATGTTTTTTGACATTGGTGCTTGTTCTAGAGTCCCTGAGATTTAAAACTTAGTTGTCGCTCCTGCTAAGACTTAATCAGCTGGGGGTTTTAATGTTAACAACAGTCTATCATTCATGGAAGAGAACTCATAAGAAAGATGATTAAGGGTAGGGAGGTCACATCCTTAGAAGGAGGAGGAAATCATATATCTCATAAACTATTCAGCTGATTATTTTGTTGGTACTGTATTCCTTTTGGCCCGGGTGTGTGACTGAGGAAGATACAGAAACTTCATGAAGGATTAAAAAGCAGGTCATGGCTTTATTTATCATACATGTAAATTTACTTAGAACATCACTAAGCATAAGCAATGTTCTCTGTGAATATAAGGGTACCCTGCTATCGGGAGATGTCAAAATCCGTAGGTCTAATTAAGCAGGTTTTTTGGGCAAGCAGTTAGGAAACCACCTTGTCCTCCTAGTGCTGTGTCTTTCACTGTAGTTCATGGCCCTGATAAGAGTATTGGGATGTTTTATCTCTGAGAAGTGGTCTTGGCTCTCTGAAAGCATGGACTTCCAGTCACCCTGCTGCAGGGAACGCCATCGAAGCCGTGATGAGTGAAATGTCTTTTTTGGCAAGGTGGCTCTGTAAAGAAGGTGGAGAACCGGCGTTAGCCCTGACCAATCTCTTTCTGAAAAGAAATCTCTCTTGACTTCTTCTGCTTTAGTCAATGCCTTAGAACGATTGCTGCCTTCAGTTCAGCCTGATCAATGGTGTATGAACGGGCAGTAGATTAGCAGTTTCTCAGCTGGCTCCAAGAACCATATGCATTTACAGTATTTTCCCTGTTGCATTAGTGACTGTAGCAGTCAGTAACTCACTGAGGATCCTGTTCTAGTGGCCCTCTCTGTAGCCACTTGGCAAGTAGATATAATTCCTTCAGCCTTAGCTTATGTGTCTTTTTAGACTGAAACATTCAGAGTCATGATGTGTTCCTTAGTGACTACAACATATACATTTTCCTTAACTGAAGCCTTCCAATTTTACTGCTGAGTGATTTAGTAATATTTATTTAATAAAACTAAATGAAACCTTTTTTTTTGGAAGTAATGGGTTTGCCAATCAATCCTGATAATAGAAATTACATTTTGTAAAAATGTGTCTTTACCTTTCATACCTAATATCCCTTCTGTTGCTGTCCTAAGAGTCATGCAACATTGCTGAGTCCCAGACAGTGATCAGCAGAGTGAGTCTCGTAATGACAATCCTGGCTGTGATTTCTGGTCACACAAAGGCTAGATTATACATCTGTGGCAGTATAAAGGGGTCTGAAAATGAGAATAAAGTGAAGTTCTGCCCACCAAATTGTCCATTATATTGCCATGAAATGTAAAATGGGTTCTGTGAAACTGAGAAATAGGCCTCGCTTGATTTTCAGGAATGAAAAGTACTGTATAATTGTAAGATAATGTATTATTTTAGGAAAGCATATACTGCAGCCAGGGCATGGAAAATGAAAAGGTTCAAATCTCATGAGTTAATTTTAACATTTTAACACACAAGTATATATTGTTATAACATGTTAAATATATATGTACGTTATGTCTATATATATGCATGTTATAACCTATATATATAGATATAACATTGATTTTAACATGTAAACACACAGATACGTATTGATAGTTTCAAGCAGACATATATATTCTTTTCAAACCTTTTTTAAGTAAGTTACCTACTAATGACATTTTCAAGCTAAACCACAAAATTAAGGCTACAAAATTCAGTCATGTAAAATATAGAAGGCTATATCATATAGTTGTCTGCCTCCAGAATAGTATCTTTAAAGTCATTACCAACTATAGTGAGACTTGTGAGAAAACTGAAATAATTAGCAATGTTGATTCATACGTTAAGGAAGGTGGAATTTAGTCACCAGAGTCTTTTGAATATAAAGCCATCATGTAAACATGCATCTTGATATAGTTTAAAGGAAAATACCTTCACGAATTGAATATCTCTGTTCAGTAACTGTCTGGAATAGATCCAAATTTGCTTTGAAAATTAAATAAAAAACATCAGAGGTACTCCTGAAGCAAAGACTACAGAGTAATTTGAATGTATGCTGGAGACACTTTAAGGTAAGAGAAAGGGTTCAACACCATTCAGGTTCAAGTGTTAAAAATGAGACAAAATGTAAAGGATATAACCACCCTGAACCTGTGCTATCTTTCACTTCTTCTGGCTTCAGAATTGCTCAGCTAATATTCAGGGTAAGAGGATGGCATGTTTTTTTTTTTCTTTTGTGTTTTTTTTTTTTTTTTTCTTACTCCTAGACATTTAGTGCTAAAATCTTGCCTCATGTGTTCATCAAATCCCAGCTCACTAATGCAGATCTTTGGATCCAAAATGCAAGTACGCACTTCCCTATTGCATTTTGATCATGTTGTAGTTTAGATGCAAAATATCACTAGGGAAATGTTAAAGCTTTCAGGCTACCCACTCACAAAACAAACAGTATCCAAAGCCAGCTCCTGGAGGGATGCACATTGTATATGTGTCTATATATGCCAATATATTTTCCTCT
Organism: Platalea leucorodia; assembly: GCF_965183815.1. NCBI lineage: Eukaryota > Metazoa > Chordata > Aves > Pelecaniformes > Threskiornithidae > Platalea > Platalea leucorodia. Next base: position 119,001,511 of record NC_138825.1, on the reverse strand, counting down.
AATGTGCTTTTATCCTGATCAGCCAGACAAAGAAGAGAAAAGCATGAGGCTGATGGTGCTTTTTGTGTTTGCATGAATGTTGTTTGTGTTTCTGTCTGTGTTGATCTGTGTGGCTGGCCATATGTATATCTATACACGTGTTGTTTACTTCTGTCTGTATGCCTATTGAAAGTACATGTTCAGCCTTGCTACTGGCTGAATGTGCGGACATGGAGCTCTGTTGGGCTGCCAGATTTGGCCACGCCTACAAAACCACAGGATAACTCAACCTGGAAAGGACCGCAGGAAGTCTCTAGCCCAGCCTCCTACTCAAAGTAAGGTCAGCTATGAGATCAGACCAGGTTGCTCAGGATTTTCTCCCCTCAGATCTTGAAAATGTCTCTGGGCAACATGTTCAAAACTTGACTATCCTCATGGTGAAAAGGTTTTTTACTATAGCAAGTCAGAGTTGTGTTTCTCCCTTTCTCTCTGTACTGGTTTTGGCTGGGATAAAGTTAATTTTCATCACAGTAGCTAGTATGGGGATATGTTTTGGATTTGTGCTGAAAACAGTCTTGATAATTCAGGGATGTTTTTGTTACTGCTGAGCAGTGCTTACAAAAGTTTCAAGGCCTTTTCTGCCTCTCACCCCACCCCACCAGCGAGTAGGCTGGGGATACACAAGAAGCTCAGAGGGGACACAGCTGGGACAGTTGACCCTCACTGGCAAAAGGGATATCCCATACCATATAGAATCATAGAATCATAGAATCGTTAAGGTTGGAAAAGACCCTTAAGATCATCGAGTCCAACCGTTAACCTAACACTGCCAAGTCCACCAATAAACCATGTCCTCAGGCACCACGTCTACCCATCTTTTAAATACCTCCAGGGATGGAGACTCAACCACTTCCCTGCGCAGCCTGTTCCAATGCCTGACTACCCTTTCGGTGAAGAAGTTTTTCCTAATATCCCACCTAAACTTCCCCTGGCGCAGCTTGAGGCTGTTTCCTCTTGTCCTCTTGCTTGTTACTAGGGAGAAGAGACCGACCCCCACCTCGCTACAACCTCCTTTCAGGTAGTTGTAGAGAGCAATAAGGTCTCCCCTCAGCCTCCTCTTCTCCAGGCTAAACAACCCCAGCTCCCTCAGCCGCTCCTCACAAGACTTGTGCTCTAGAACCTTCACCAACTTCATTGCCCTCCTCTGGACACGCTCCAGCACCTCCATGTCCTTCTTGGAGTGAGGGGCCCAAAACTGAACACAGCACTCGAGGTGCAGCCTCACCAGTGCCGACTACAGGGGCACTATCACCTCCCTGGTCCTGCTGGCCATACTATACATCCTGATACAAGCCAGCATGCCATTGGCCCTCTTGGCCACCTGAACACACTGCTGGATCATGTTCAGCCGGCTGTCAACCAACACCCCCAGGTCCTTTTCCACCAGGCAGCTCTGCAGCCACTCCTCCCCCAGCCTGTAGCATTGCATGGGGTTGTTGTGACTGAACTGCAGGACTCGGCACTGAGCCTTGTTGAATCTCATCCAGTTAGCCCTGGCCCAACGATCCATCGTGTCCAGGTGCCTCTGTAGGGCCTTCCTACCCTCCAGTAGATCAACACTTCCACCCAACCTGGTGTCATCTGCAAACTTACTGAGGGTGCACTCAATCCCCTCATCCAGATCATCAATGAAGATATTGAACAGGAATATGATGCCTTATTCAGCAATAAAAGCTCAGGGAAAGAAGGAGGAAGGGGCGGGGTCGGGGTGAGGGGGTGGCATTTGGAGTTATGGTGTCTGTCTTCCCAAGTAAATGTTATGTGTGATGGAGCCCTGCTTTCCTAGAGATAGCTAAACACCTGCCTGCCAATGGGAAGTAGTGAATGAATTCGTCATTTTGCTTTGCTTGCACATGCAACTTTTGTTTTACCTATTAAACTGTCTTTATCTCAACCCACGAGTTTTCCCACTTTTACACTTCTGATTCTCTCTCCCATCCCACTTGGGGAGAGTGAGTGAGCTGCCAGACAGGGTTAAACCACAACACTCTCCGATATAAAACTAAATGCCCTTCTTAGAAGATGCCCTTTCAAGTTTCCTTCCAACATTAGAATAGTTTGAAGTACTTTCCAACAGCTCATTGCTCTGACACGTAGCCTGGTCTACCACTTGGCTATACTAAGGATAACTAGCTAGTAAATGGTATGTTGTCTGCTACACCAGCAGAGTTTAATATACGGTTTGGGGCTTACTGGATTAAGCCACAACAGCCAACACTTCAGGGTTGCAATGAACATTCAGAACTCTTCCATATATTTGGAATATCAGCTAAATAGTAGCTTCTCTCTTGCTTTACAGCTTACACAGACATCCACTATTTTGGCAGGTTCAACACAAATTCTTGCTGGCGAAACTGTGGTATATGTTTACAGATTCAGATTGAGACTCCTTCCATTTGCCTTTGAGGTTTGGAGCACATGAATGAAAGGATCATAAACTTGTATTTACTAACTGGTGGAAAAAGAACACAGGAAAGAACTCCATTAAATGTTTTCAATTAGAGTCCTAGACATGTTATACCTATTATTTTCCAGTAATCCACTTTAGTAAGCAAAAATAATAGAGGCCATTAATACTGCTTGAAAGTAAACTCTCCATCAGCAATTCCTAAAAGCCCTGGTCTAAAGAAATTATATTTATAAGATGAATGATGCACTATTACTAGAAATTGTTATTTCAGGTTTCCCAAGCTAGCAGGCAACCTACCTTTATTACAATAAAAAGATGACTTCCAATCCATTCTTCTCCAGAGCTTTTTTTTCAGTCATCTGACAAGTTACTTCAGCGTTGATCCTATGATACCAGTATGACTCCATCTATTATTCATTATTGACAAATGGAACACTAAAATTACGTTAATGTCTCAAGTATGTCTAGATTTAGAATAACTTTAGAGATCTCATTTCTAGCTAAAAAAACCCTTAATTGCACAAGTTTTTGTGATTTACAAACAATCCAGCAGTTTAAAGGAATTAGAGCCTTTTCCAAGGAAGAGTAGAGGATACAGGGAAAAAAAGTGCTTGGAAGTCTGGTGTTGTCAGGGTATTTTGGCATTCTATCTCTGTGCTTTATTTTGTGAGCTTTTTGATCACTGTCTGAGTGTGAAGCCTTTGTTTTCCTGAAAAAATTGTCACATAAATATAGGTATTACAGATGAAATAAGCCTATTAGATCATTTCATCCCTTTCCTTGTCAGTGCAAGAACATTTCCTATGGTAAATTATCTAGTGCAGGCCTAGACAGAAAACAACTCAATTTTGTAAAAAAAACCCCAACCTAACCCAAATCAAAACACTACCACCCCCTCCCTACAGAGGTTTCAACATTTATTTTCATTCTGAATCAAAAGACCATTTGAAACTCATGAGAGAACAAAAGAGATAGAGAAAGACCAATACAAAGCAAGCTCCACCAATGTGAAAACTCACTAGGAATTTGGAAAACTTGAATTCCTATTTCTTACAATGGAGGGATTTGAATGCACCTTTCCCACATCCCAGCCAAATAAGAAGGCTGCTAACAACTCTGAAGAACCATGTCTCCCTTAAGACTCTTTTACTTTTGAAAAGAATGTACAGTTTAAGATGTTTTTTTCATTTCTGGTTTAATTTTACCAACATTAATTTGCAGTGCATCTTATTTAATCTTGGTTGTACACTAAGACCACCTTAAATAATTCCTCTCTATCCTTGATATTTATAGCCTTCAAGTGTATGTAGACAGTTAACATGTCGCTTCCCTCTTCCCCCCTCCAGTCATTGCTTAGCAAGTTATACATATTTATTTCTTTTAATCTTTCACCGTAAGTCAATCCTTTCAGACCCTTAATAATTTATGTTGCTTTTCCTTGAATTTCCTCCAATGTGTCAAGATTTTTTCTAATACTGTGAGGCCCTGCATACTTTATTCTAGACATATACTCAACTGTTGACATGGGGAGAGATAGAGGGAGGGGAATATCAGTAGCTTATGTTTGCTTCTTTCTTTATTTTGCATGCTTAAAGTTTGGGGTTTTTTTAGAATACCAGAAACAAATCTTGTTATGTCTCTACTTAGAGTACATACTATATACATGTACACACATATAATGGAAATATGAAAATTATTTCATGTTGTGCCCTCCTGAAAGATCACTTGACATCAAAAGACTGATAAACAAATCAAAGATACAAACACAACTCAGTCAGATATCTGACAGCTGTAGTATCTCCAAATGGAGAACTCTCCTCTCCATGTTGGTGATTTTATAAGCATTCAAAGAGGTCCTCAGGTGAATATGGCTTAGTAATTTCCAATCTTGGAAGGCTGTGTGCATACATAGCAATCTGATATGTACCAAACATAATAAAATGAAACATTCTCTATAGCAGATGGGTCTTAGGTTATGTGAGGGATTTAAGATGGTGCTTAATTTCGCAAGGCAGTTTTGCAGCTTGATGTTGTTGCCGGTTCTGATGGAAAGGAACTCCCTCCCATCTAAAAGACTAGCCAAACTTTAGGGAGGCGTACCAAGTGAATTTAGGATCAATACAAGATCAAGCTCTTCATCAGCTGTTGAGAGCTGACCACTCTGCTGGAGCAGTGTGGGATTTGGTCCTTGTGAGTGACCATATCATCAGCTGGGGACATGTCTCTGGAAGACGTTAATCCATTCTCAGGTGACAAGACACAGGGACCACTGAAGAAACATTGCAGTGTGTTGGGTACTGAGACCAACCAAAGAGCTAGTTATTAGGGTCTAGCTGAGTGCTCTAGGTGATATGTTCAGATTGCCAGTGCAAAATTACCTCAATGGTTAATGATAATTAGAAATAAAAGTTGTGCAGGGTGAAGGATGTACCTGAATGAACAGCAGGAAATGACAATTTGTTCCCACTTTCAGTGTCTTCATAGATGTCATATGTTCTTGTAACTGTCTGAAGTTTTGGGTGCTACAGTACAAAAAAGATACGAAGCTACTAGAGAGTGTCCAGAGGAGAGCCACAAAGATGGTGGAGGGTTTAGAGGGGAAGCTGTATGAGGAGTGGCTGAAGTCACTTGGTCTGTTCAGCCTGGAGAAGAGGAGACTGAGGGGAGACCTCATCATGGTCTACAGCTTCCTCACAAGGGAAGGAGGAAGGGCAGGTGCTGATCTCTTGTCCCTGATGACCAATGATAGGACCCGAGGGAACAGCAGGAAGATATGCTGGGGAGGGGTTAGGTTGGACATTAGGAAAAGGTTCTTCACCCAGATGGTGGTGGAGCACTGGAACAAGCTCCCCCAGGAGGTAGTCACGGCACCAAGCCTGACAACATTCAAGAAGCATTTGGACAACACCCTCAGACATATGGTGTGATTTTTGAGCTTGTCCTATGCAGGGACAGGAGTTGGACTTGATGATCCTTATGGGTCTGTTCCAACTCAGGACATTCTATGATTCTATGATAAGAGTCATTTAGTGGTATTAGTTCCTATATTAACTAAAATGTGTGATAAGAGAGACTTACTATGTCTAAATACGTCATCTGCTCAGCTACTCAGCATCTCTCAGTTACCTCTCAAACAGTATTATCATTTTCAGCTGCAGCAAACTCACAACAACAAAGTGATTATTGTTTCTCTGCTAAATTGACATTAGAATACACTTATGTCAGGTGCTTTGGGAAAAAAACAGGAAATAATCTATCATAAAACTTCATTTCAGTCATTTAGAAAGGTTTTGTTTTGAGTTTTACCTTTCCATTTTAAAATATTTATAGGCATAAATTAGCTGACATTTCAAACCATAATGGACTTTTATATTGGAGGACTTTAAATTTCTAAATTCTTGCAAGTAAATTATGATTTTATAAAAAAAAAGAGATTTGTTAAAATCATTCTTTCCACCCAAACTATTACAATAACAGAGAATTTATTTTCCCAAACCTTTTAAATTAGTTTTTGTCCATGGTATTGGGCAATAAAGAAAGGATATCCTGATGACACCAGTAAAAATATGTTTTACACCCTTAAATGCAAAAAGAAAATAATCTGCTGTCATGAAGGAGCCTCTTCTTTTGCAATAATCCATCAACCTTCTGAATTTGCATTCCTACTACATGAAATCTATGTACTCTAAATACACACCAGTTTCCTTTGGTCAATTGTTTACTATTTTGATTTTTTCAGTCTCAAGTTTTCTCTTCTTGGTTGTTTGATTTGTGTTTGCATATTTATCTAACAATTAGATTTTAGTGTTTTATTTCCCAGAGTTCAGTGATTCTTTTATTTTTCAGCAATTTGTAACATATGACCATAGAATCATAGAATCATAGGACAGTTTAGATTGGAAGGGACTTTTAAAGGTCATCTAGTCCAACCCCTTGCAATGGGCAGGGACGTCTTCAACTAGATCAGGTTGCTTAGAGCCCTGTCCAGCCCAGCCTTGAATGTTTCCAGGGATGCAGCATGTACCACTTCTCTGGGTAACCTATGCCAGTGTTTCACTACCCTCACTGTAAAAAATTTCTTCCTTAGATCTAGTCTGAATCTACCCTCCTTTAGTTTAAAATCACCAACCCTTGTCCTGTCGCAGCAGGCCCTACTAAAAATGTTGTCCCCATCTTTCTTATAAGCCCCTTTCAAATATTGAAAGGCTGCAATAAGGTCACCCCGCAACCTTCTGTTCTCCAGGCTGAACAACCCCAGCTCTTTCAGCCTTTCCTCATAGGAGAGGTGTTCCATCCCTCTCATCATTTTTGTGGCCCTCGTCTGGACCTGCTCCAGCAAGTCCATGTCCTTCCTGGGCTGAGGACCCCAGAGCTGGATGCAGCACTCCAGGTGGGATCCCACCAGAGCAGAGGAGAGGGGCAGAATCACTTCCCTCGACCTGCTGGCCACGCTTCTTTTGATGCAGCCCAGGATATGGTTGGCCTTCTGGGCTGTGAGCACACATTGCCAGCTCATGTCCAGCTTTTCATGTACCAGTACCCCCAAGTCCTTCTCCTCAGGGCTGCTCTCAATCCCTTCATCCCCCAGCCTGTGTTGATACTGGGGCTTGCCTCAAACCAGGTTCAGGACCTTGCACTTGTCCTTGCTGAACCTCATGAGGTTCACACAGGCCCACTTCTCCAGCTTGTCCAGGTCCTTCTGGATGGCATCCCGTCCCTCAGGCATGTCAACTGCATCGCTCAGCTTGGTGTCATCTGCAAACTTGCTGAGGGTGCACTCGATCCCACTATGTCATTGATGGAGATATTGAATAGCACTGGCCCCAGTACAGACCCCTAAGGGACACCACTTGTCACTGATCTCCATCTGGACATCAAGCCATTGACCCCTACCCTCTGGATGTGTCCATCCAAGCAATTCCTCATCCACCAAACAGTCCACCCATCAAATCCATATCCTTCCAATTTAGAGAGAAGGGTACTGTGGGGGACCATGTCAAAGGCCTTACAGAAGTCCAGATAGATTACATTTGTAGCTCTTCCCTCGTCCACTGATGTAATCACTCCATCATAGAAGGTCACTAGGTTGGTCAGGCAGGACTTGCCCTTGGTGAAGCTGTGCTGGCTGTCTCGCATCACCCCCCTGTCCTCCATGTGCCTTAGCATAGCTTCTAGGAGGATCTGTTCCATGATCTCCCTAGGCACAGAGGTGAGGCTGACAGGTCGATAGTTCCCAGGGTCCTCCTTTCTACCCTTTTTAAAAATGACTGCAATGTTTCCCTTTTTCCAGTCCCCAGGGGCTTCACCTGACTGCCATAACTTCTCAAATATCATGAAGAGTGGCTTGTCATGAGGTGATGAGGTGATATTTTCTTTATTTGCTCTCTGTCCCTTCATTCATTATGTTTTTATTATAGCAGGCTGCTATATCCCAATACTTTACCTTTTTAATTTTCACATAGATTCAAAATATGCTTCCACATTGCAATTATCCTTCTTTTTGTTTAGTGACACCACTCTTAATTTAGTGCAATCACATTTTAGTGATAATTTTTATTTCTTACAGAATTTATCTGAAAACAGTGCTGACAGGATAGTTCCTCATATACTTAAAACAGTCCATCCCATGTATACCCCAGTTTCCTCCTTGAAGTTAAATATAACCTTGCTCTTTTTCACCCTCTGAATATGTTCATTTATGCATTTAATCTATTCCTCTAGCAAATTTACTGACTGGAGAAATTTGTCATTTATGCATGAAAATCTCTTCTCAAACAATGTATCATACTTACAGAACACTTTACATTTCAGAGGATTTTACAGATATTAACTAATTAATCAAAGATACCTACATAGAATAGAAAATAAAATTTTAGTATCTCAATTTTAAAAAGACAAAACTGAACAGAGAGATTTAGGTGAGTTGCTCAAGGCAACATTGAAAATTAGTGGCAGATTCAGAACGATGACTCAATATTTCATGGGCAACACTTCTATGTTCAAACATTTGGGATGCATTTGTTCACTGTGCTTCAATCTCAACACCTACGAGAGCTTTCTTACAATTTATCACATGGCCCTGAAACACATACAATGATTTTGCTATTTTTCAAATTATTTTAACACTGCTAATCAACAGAAATCAAAGTTTTATGTTTTTGGAGAAGGAGAATTTGCAGATCTCCCTTTAAGAAGAAAATTTACATGCAGGTGTGGAAGACCCCAATACACTGGATTTAAAATATTTGGCGTATATAATATGAGCTATTTATATTTTCTCTCTCAGAATTCACGTTTTTGTGCACATCAGTTTTGAAGGGTGCAAAAATTTAACTAATACCTTTAAAAAAAAAAAAACTTCCTCAAACATGCCTGATAAGTGTGATGTTCTTCAGAACACACAGAAGAGTTCAACATTTGCAAGGAAGGAAAATATATCAGCATGTCCATAACATCAATCCATAAGAAAGATGTAAGTCGCTTCTCTCAAGAACTGTACCCCCCTTGCTGATTACTCTTTCTACCAGTTAGTGAAGCACAAGAACATAGGAGTACCTTGCCTAATCCAATATTCTTTCTCTAGCAGCGGCCAGTTGAGAAACTTAGGAAAATGCATTAAAGCCTGCCCCCAGGAAGGCTTCATTCTGTTAAGATGTCATTGATCTGTCAAGACTGAGGATTATAACTGCTCTCAAAGCATTTTTTAGCATTAAGTATAACTCTGGTTCCTCTTCTTATCAATAAAAGCAAGCAATTATTTTTCTAAAGCCTAGTCTACACTTAAAACTGTTTTCAGTGAGGACTGTGACCATCCTAAATAAAGGTTTTAAGGGAAAAAAACCCCAATATCCTAAGAAAAATAAATCCCATTTGAACTTGTTTTATTTGATCAACCGAGGAAGGAAACACTGGGATAAAAGTGTTTTCTTGCTGGTGTACATTGCTTATCTAGTACTGGGTTTAAATACTGCATTGACATCAAAGAGCAGAAGTGTAATGGTAGACTAAACCTGGACACATCTCATGGACAGCTTCTTGCAGGGCAGAGCAGTGTACCTGAGGGGACTCACTGGACTAAACTTTAGCCCCTCTCTTTTGTTGATTTCTATCCTAAAGAAAGGAGGGCATGAAGCAGGACAGTGCACACTCACTTCTCATCCTGATGCAGTATTTGCACAAGGCCAAGCTCTGCATCCTTGTGCACAAGGCACAAGGCATGCATCCTCCCTTCCAGTATGGACACAGGGTTTGGCATCCTGTGACAATGTTTTACATCACCTAAATAGGATGCACATGGAAAATATATTGTATTTAAATCTATTACCTGTTTCAATGAATAGCCCTTTGTTTTTGTGTTGTGAGAAGAGAAACACCTCAGATGCTTTTTCTACAGTGTTTGATTTTGTATATGGCTCATGGAAGCAATTTCCAGGCATATGAAAGGCATAAAGGTGGTTGGGAACAGTCAGCACAGATTTTGACACAGTATACTATAACATTGTATGATGAGTTATGATTTATATATGAAGACCTTAAGTTGGGTGGAAAACTGACTGGACAGTTTTGCTCAAAGGTTTGTGATTAGAGGCAACCAATGACAAACCTTTGAACTCAGCAGTAAAATGTCCAGCTGGCACCATGCTAATAGTTCCTCATGGATCAATACGGGATTCAATACTGTTTGTTGTCTTTACTGATGATAGCATGAAGTGCCCTAACCTGGAGAAAAGAAGGCTATGGGAAAGAGTATGGCATAGGAAATCTGACTGCAGTCTTCCTAAAGAGAGGTTATAAAGAAGAGACAGACTTTCCTCAGAGCTGCACAGTCAATGGACAAGGCACATTGGGCACAAGTTGCAAGAAGGGAATCATTTTTTCACAATGAGAGTGGTTAAGAGTTAAAACAGCTTGTCCGGACAGGCTGTTGAACCTCTACTCTTGGAGATTTTCAAAATCTGACTGGACAAAGTGCTGAGCAATCTAAGACAACCTGGAGATTCACTCACCTTTCAGTGGAGGGTCAGGGTAAATGACCTCCAGAGGTCCCTTCCAACTTAAAGTTTTCTATGATTCTACACATTTCATATGTCTCCTTCATCTAAGTGTCTGATTTCTAATGTTAACAATCCCAGTCTTTTACTTTTTGTCTTCTGTCTTGTGACCCATCCCCGAGTAAGAGGCTATACTTATTTTTGTGGTTTGCCTGAAATATTTCTCTTCACAGAAGAAGGCACTTGTTCCATCTTGTAATCTTTAGTCCTTCTCTGCATCTGGGAGATACTAATTTTTCTGAAATCAGTCTCATTCTCTGCCTCCAACCCGACTTTCTGGCTCTCATACCTCTGTGGGACCTCATCAGCCAATCTCCTCTGCTCATTGTGGTTTACAGAGACTGCTCACTCCATCTTCTAGACTACTGACCTTGCAATCTCATTTGCTGAACATTAACAGCTGGATTATTTAGAAAATTTGACCACATTGGGCATGAAGTGAGAATATAATTCTTCTTGTGCTCTGTATTGACTACATATACTTGGAGTACCAGAAGTCTGTTTACTCTTCAAAAGCTTGATGAGGAATTAACCAAGAGTTAACACGTCTTCTACCACAAGAGAATCACAGCCATGCTGTAATTAGGTGCTGAGGTGGGCAACAAGGAACAAATTTATTCCTTGAAAAGCCAAGAAGCAACCAAGGGGGAGTCTGGCTCCCAGAGTTGTCTCTTGAGGAACAGCGTCCCTTGGGGCACCCTAATCAAGCCTGTAGAAAAAAAAAAAAAAAAGCCATCTGTATGACTTTATAATTGTGAAGGGAATCACTATGTGATCTGATACCTCATAATCTCATTGTGAAGGGATGGCTTTATTAATAAATGCATTATATTTTTGTCACACACTGAATGTTTTCAGGCAATTAACCAGTGGAAAAAAGGAAATTAAAAGCAATTGCCTTATTTTTGTTTGAATGTGATGAACTGAAAAGACCATATAGTATACAATATATTAACAAAAATATCCTATGAATATTTACCAGGCATACTTAATTAACTGAGAATACATGGCAGTCAATGAATCAGTCTTTTTCTGAGACCTTAGGTACTCCTAGAATAATGTGCTGAAGCAGGCTGAACTATTGAAATGTTCTGTTGCGTCAACTATCAATTTATCATAAAATGTTAGTGTCTACATGTGCACAATAGACAGTGAACTTGAAAAAAAACTTTACAGTGTATTGAGTATATAAAACAAATTTGGAAATGTTCTAAACATTTTTTTTTCTTTTTAGTTTATAGTTTTATAGATACCATAGGCAATAAAAGTTTTCTTATAACCTGGAGTATAACACACACACATACATGCACACATGAATCCTATACCGATTCAGGTACTAGATCATCATGTTTTCCAAGAAGCCTCTGTGTCCTCCTGGATATTTAACACTTCCCAATTACCTATCTACATCTACCAAAGAAAATTTTGGAGATGTTATATGACCTACAAACTCTAAATCTTATCACTGAGGTAAAGTCATGGTCCTCATCAAGTCACTTGGAGTATAATAGTTGGTAACAGCACAGTTAAGTACACTTCAATGAACGGATGGTAAATATGAGTAAGTCTGGAGAACTTGTTGCTTCACAACTGGATGCTGAATAATCAGATGAGGCCCTACACAAGTTAGAGCAATCCTCAGGTGTTCAAATATATTCTAGCTTTTAATGGCAGTTATAGGTCATTGTTATGACAACATGATGGATCTCTCTTAGGGCCACCAAGATGATCAAGGGTCTGGGAAGCCTGCCATATAAGGATAAGCTGAGAGAGCTGGGTTTGTTCAGCCTTGAGAAAAGGAGGCTTGGAGGTGATCTCATCACCATGTACCAGTACTTAAAGGGGAGCTACAAAGAAGATCGAGACTCCCTTTTTACAAGGAGTCACATGGTGAGGACAAGGGGTAACGGGTACAAGTTACTCCCAGGGAGATTCCAATTAGACAGGAGAGGTAAATTTCTCACAATGAGAAGTCAATCATTGGAATAATCTCTCCAGGGAAGTGATTGACTCTGCTATGCTGAACACATTTAAGTCTCAGCTGGACATGGTGCTGGGTCATCTTGTCTAGATTGTGCTAGAAAGGTTGGACCAGCTGATCCTTGAGGTCCCTTCCAAGCTGGTATTCTGTGATTCTATGATTCTATGATCTCTTTATTACAATTTGCTTAATCTTTGGCTTTGACATTCACCATCAGCTGGGGTTGGGTGTCTACGGTAAGCAAAGGTCTAGCCATGACAACTTTGGATGAGCAAGGATTCTCCCACCTTAAAAATCTTTGACACCTCTGATCAAGACAACTTACAGATCCCTTCAAATCACGGAATCCTTTCTTAACAAAAGAGAAGTTTTCGTCAGAGCTTTGTCTTATGTGCCTTAGTTTCCTCACTTATACTATCAGCAACACATATATCTTTATAACACATATAATATTATGACTGATGGGTTAAAGATTAAGTTTATTAAACTGAGAGATAAAAGAGTTGCCCCAGTGAGTACTTGCCTGCAGCAACAATAAAAATTGATGTCTTTCAGTCACAACGTTGATATATACGTATGCACACTTAAATATTTTCAGCATAAATACCCTTCAGTCCTGCTTTATGGCAATGAACTTCAAAACTGTATCTCTTTTTCTTTAGAGCTAACATTCTAAACTGGAGTTGAAGTAAAATGCTGAGGAAGAGAGGGAGAAAAAAAGCATTATTCTCTTTTGATGATCTAGCTAAGAAGCAAAGAGCTTCATGAATTATCAGATTGTATCATCACAGGTGCATAATAATTTCCATTGAATTCAGCTGCAAGCATTGAGAAAGCATTCAGTTCATACATGAGCTCAAAAGTGTACTTTTTGACAGATTGCAGTAGTATTCTCCCATGCTGAGGCAGACAATGAAACATGCAATCAATCAAAAACCACACACACATTGAAAAAAACCCAAAAGCCTACTTAGAAACACATAGCATTTATATTATCTGCAGTCAGGTGCACTTTTTACAATTACTACAGATAATGAAATCAGCACCTGATACCTAATACCTGATACCAGATAGTGTAACCCTAATTCTGACTTCCAGAATGACCTTTCCTAATTCTCATTTGCCTCAGAATATTTTGTTTCTACAAAATTACTAGTTACAGATATCTCATGAGAAAATTGGAGGTATGGGTAGGAATCTTTTGATAAAAAGGTATTTGCAGAAAAAAGATCAGGAGATCGTAAAATTCCCCATGAGAACTTCAGAATTAGCTTTATGAATTCAGAAATAGAATTAAATTTAATGAGACTTCGCTACTGAAAAGCTAGGTAGCAATAAAGTGCCATGATCTTTGTGAAAGCTTTCTCAAATCATAGAATTAATAAAAAACAAGGCTGAGAAGAAATTCAAGGGATCATCCAAGCAAGAGAGGAATCCAAGGCAAGATAAGAGATTGCTGTTTCTTTTTGATGGATGCTTTCATGATTCCTGTAAAAGACACCTAATGATGGGAACACCATAGACTCATGGGGCAATCAATATTAGTATTAAAATGTTTTTTCCTGATGTCCAGTCTAAATTTTTCTCCATACTTCTTGTCTTAGCCTCCATAGATTTTAAGCACAGGTTATTTCTTCCTTTATTTCAACAGCTTACTATCATATACCTCAGTCTTCTTTTTTGTAGATTTAAAAAACTTGAGTTTTTTGCTGTTATGTTGTTCATGTGTTTTCTAGATCTGTCCTTTGCTTTTCAATTAGGTCAACTTATTGAAGTGCAATGCTGGAAACCAGCTAGTGTTCAGACTGAAGTATTCTCAGTGCTTAGCGGGGTTTAAGCACTACTTCCTGACTCTTGCTCTATATCAGAGCTATACTGCAGTTTATAAATGCTAATAGAGCATTTACTGTCTGCTGTCATATGATGACTGCTTCCCTCTTATAGCCTTCAGATGTTCCTTGAAGAACCACTAACTAATTAGCCATTTACCATCCTCTGTTTGCCCTCCTTTTCCACCTGAAAATGAAACGTAAAAATTCCTCCTGCCATTTCCCGCCCCCCCCCCCCCCCCCCCCAGGTTATTTGTTCAATTTGGAAAGGTAATTTTTTAGTGTAGTTTTACCTGAAACATACTCAGAGTCTCTCTCAGCTTTTTACATCTGCATACTTGGTAAGCAGGCTCGTTGTTTATTATGATCCAAGTTGTTAATTCTGTTACTGAACACTACAGCATTTAGGATTGAGAAACCTAGTCAAGACTGATGTTAAGTCTCATATTGCCTGACTTAACTCCATTTGTCCTACATGGCCTCTGAGAGAGAGCAAGACCCTGGAATCAGACATGCTTGCTCAGGACTACACTCCTCCTCGAGCTGACTTTACAAATTTCTTTCACAGCACGGCGATGTGGATGAATGCACTCACCAGCTGCTTTCATTTGTTGATCAAAGTTCTCCACTCTGCCACAGACCTCTCCTATTTAATCAACTTCACATTTCCTGGGGGTAATCAACATAGAGCACGTGTATCTTTTAAAAAAAAATAAGTAGACTATCAACACTTTTTTTCACATGGATGCTTTTTCCACCAAGGTGCTGAATGGTCTGTGGACATCCCAGATGTTCCCTTTGGACTGGCTTTTTCTGAAGAGAGTAACCTCTCTATTTTTTGGGAGGGCACAAGATATATCGTATTTACTTGGTAATTGCACATAATTTGTTTAAACAGAGGACACAATTGTCTTTCAAATTAATACCCTCAGCAACATAGCTTTAAAAAAAAAATTATTATCTGCCTAGCCTTTACTGCTGAGCACTATCCTGTAGTCACCGTTTCTGCCAGGGTCTGCTGAAAGTAAGACAAAATCAATTAGTTATTACCTTCATCATTGTAAAATACACATACAAGGTCAAAGAAAAAAAGGATGCTAGTTTTAATTCTGGTGTAAATATTTATTTTCAGGAGATGAAGGCAAGTTCTTTGGACCGATTTTTTATTCTGCCTTCAGGAAGGTGTTAGCTATTTTAAAGGTATTTTTTCTTTAGCAAAGATAGAGGCAGTTATGTCTGGCCAAAAGTGGCCCTAAATGTTAGTTTTGTTATGTTTTATTTTGTTATTTATTAAATATAAGGACCTGTTTACCTAACAAGATGTCCAGGCTTTTTATTGTTTGCAATACAAGCAGCATTAACTTCTGGGTGAAAAGGGAAGAAGATTTTTATTAATTCTCAAATATATAAGGTATTCCATTTTTTCATGTATTTACTTCCTAAAGGCATATCATCCTTTTCCATTCTCTAAGCTAAAAGCATTTTTAGTTTAATACTGTAAATTTCTCAAAGTCAAAAGTTTTCCAAAACCAGGAGGAACTTAACAGTGATTTCAAAATTACTCTGAAAAACAAGCACAATAGTATTTTTTGCTTAAGATTGAATTTGAATGTTTACAGGATTTTTTTAAATCTAAAGAAATAGGTTTTAAAAATTAAGTTTAGATAACGTGTAGCAAACAGTGAGATAACTCTGTGAACATATTTCAAACGTCTATAGAAACTTCCTCAGGAAATGTCCTTCATACCAATTCAGTTGTTAACCCTTCAGTGAACTTACAGTGAGCATGAATGTTGTGGTTTTGTAATATAAATA
Source organism: Platalea leucorodia (assembly GCF_965183815.1). NCBI lineage: Eukaryota > Metazoa > Chordata > Aves > Pelecaniformes > Threskiornithidae > Platalea > Platalea leucorodia. The sequence goes on along the minus strand of NC_138825.1, from coordinate 118,985,386 downwards.
TTTAAAGCAGCAAGTTGAATAGAGAAAATGGAATTAAAGTTTAGCTCTTGCAGTGTATATGGCACAAAACAAATATTTGGGAAAAGCGAAAAAACTGTTGTCACTAGTGTGGGTTGCTATTAAGATCCTGGAGGCTGATGGAGGTTGCATTGTCTGTATTTGAATTCCTTAATCTCCACAGTTTCATGTTATGAAACAGACAAGCTGGAGATGGGGTTGTAAAAGGTCATGTAGATGACCCATTTTCAAATAATATGTTGATTCTTTGAATATCAGGAAACTTAGTAATTCACTTGAGTAGCTGCTGATTTTTACCTGAAATAAAATTTCAAAATATTACTTTTGTGACAAATGATAAGCTCAGTTTTGACTGAAAGATATGTCTGCCTCCACTCATCTAACAGAGGAGCTGCTAAATCCTGCTGGTTTGTTTGTTTAAGTCTGATTGTCCTTGAAAGGAACGTTACGATTAACCGTATAACCTTCTCTGCCCATGGGGCAGGTAACCAGCAGTGGATAAGCTGAAACAGATTTTGATAATGCTGAAGCTGATAAGGAGCTTTTTAAAGGGGTCTTGAAATTATAAGGGGAGGTGATTAGTTTCGGAGGCTAAGAAAGAAGACAGAAGGCAAGTGAGAGCTGAATAAATGGTAATTACAGTGACGAGTCATGGCAGCATGAAGAGGCAGAGTATATCCATGATGGGAAGAAAAGGAGCTACAAGATGGGGAGATCCTGGGCTTCCAAGAGACCTTTTCCACATGTTGAAGAAAGTGAAGGACCAATGGATAAATAAGAGCAGAAGAAGATACAGATCTGTGACATCTAAAATAATCCAGAGTATCTTGATTTGTCATGTTTTTACTTTGTATACTTCAACTTCTGCCTATTCCCAGGTACTTAAACTGTCATTGGGTATTCAGCCCAAGAAGCAGTCCCTGACATAGTTCAATTTACTAACACAGATGTAGTTACAGAATCTCTAAATTGCACCTCTACATGGTTGCAACACTCTCAGTTAATATGCTTTTCCTTCTTCTTTACATCTTCTTATTTGGGGGATAGCTATGAGGTAAGACTATCAGTTTTCATTAGTTATGTAAGTCTCCAGTAGCTGAGGAGAAAAGCTTGAATATTGTGCTGTGCTATAAATAGTCAATAAGTCATGAGTGAACAGTATAGTCTTTTCAGAAACTCCGCTAATGAGTTTTTGGGGGTTTTGCAAGACTTCAGCATATTCGAGGCTGGCATGACTGTTGGCAGGTTATCAGTACTTTGGGCACCATAATATTTATTTCCTTGAAGTCAACATTTTTTAATCAAGAAACTGAGGAATAGTGCTGAGTAAATGGGAGGTGACGAGTCCTCTTTGGGTATTTTTGTGGAAGATACCTGCTTTTGCTCCTTTTAATCATAAGAAGGAAAAGTAAGGAGAATAATCTAAAACTCACAGCTTCTTAAGAAGAATTTCAAAGGCTGGGAATAGACAGCATTATAAAATTTATCTACTATACCAAGACTAACAACTCCTTTGGAAGCCTGTTGTTGTGTTAATTTTCCCCTCTGTTACTGTTAGTAGTACAGAGTGCATCTTTGTCTCACTCCACTGGCTGCATCAAGCATACTGCTACTTCATGTACTTAATTTCTTCTTAACATTATGTTTCAAATCCAGAGGCACCAGGTGTGGCCACTGCAGGTGGATTGCAGTCCTAATGGTGTCTTCTATGGCAATTACAGCTATTGAGGTTTATATCCCAAATTTTGCAATTTCAGAATACTTTTACCTGCTAGTAGCAGTGTTCGACCTCTCTTAAAGTATGTAGGTGGGTTTTTCTTTTATCTAAATATGACCCTTTGCTTGAAAAGGAATGAAGAACGACACTGTCCCATTGTACCATTTTGGCATTTTTTAATTGTGATTTTTATTAAGCTTTTTTTTATTTTGTAAGGGAAAACATTAGGATTATCAAAATATTCTTACAATTTCAACAGATAAGATGAGGTGTCTTATTTTGAATGACTGATAAAGAAACAGCTCTAGTTTAATTATGTCTGGTTAAGGGCTCTGAGGAAATACTAGTAAGAAAGCATGTTTTAACTTCATTGTTTTGGCACAGTTCCAGTTGCTTACGTTCATCTGAACAAAAATAATCTTGGAAGGTGCATTTTTGAATGACATGATCACACATTTGTGTATCAAAAGAGCATTCATGGAATAACATTTGCTTCAGGTTGATGGGTGAAAGGGCAAGTATGCAGTTCTTATTGCCGTGCAGCTAATGGCATCATTTCAAGAAGGATTTACTTTAGAGTTGGTAATGAAACCAAATTACCTCAAATACAAAAGGTGATTCTGCTGTCTTTCAAGGGAATTCATTAGCAAGTCAACAGAATAAGGTATTTTGTAGAAAAATTGATTCTTTTTTTTTTTTTTTTTCCTAAGGTCAAGAATCCTGAAGACAGTGAATGGAGCAAGAATACTCTAAATAGCATGAAACATGACATTTAAAAGAAAATAGAGTGGGCTCTCCCTGCCTTTTTGAACAAACAATGACCACTTTTTTGGGGTTTTGTTGTTATTTACCTGTTTGTTTGAGTAGGAACTGCAGCCTTTACTGTAAAAAAAAAAAAAAAAATAATCCATCTTTGATTAAAGTGTCTAATTAATTGAACCACTTATTAAGACTGGTGATCCACATGGCAAATTCATATTAAACAATTCACAACTTTAGACCAGATAGATAACCACTGAAAATTAATCATCCATGGAGTGTTGAACTGAACAACTCTTTGAATCTCTAAAAAAGATCACCAATCTATTAGACTTATATACTCTAATTACATTATATATAACTGTATAATTTATAAGCTTTAAATTAGATCAACCATCTATTAGGCTTTATAAAAATGAAAATGTATTCATCAGATTAAAAAGTAATAAAAAAAGAAATTAACCAAATCTGGAATTTACCTCCCTACTAAAGAGAACAATTAGGATTTTAGACTTTCAAGAACAATAGCTTTAGCTGGTAATGCCTCCTTTGATTTTTACAGTCAGTTGGATGGATTTGTCCTATTTTAAATCTTGGATCAAATTCTGATCTCAGTCACCGTGATAATAAATCACGTATAACTGTGGTTCATTTGAGTTGCTCCTGTTTTGCACACATAAAAGTAGCAGCTGAACCAGCTATGATAATCTTTTCACACAAAATCAGAATAAGAATTCCAACGTGTACCTTATACTGTAAGGTAGATAGGTCCACACATAAAAACTGTCAATCCAACTTTTGATTTTTAGGAAGGAAAAGCTTTTTACTTTGGTCAAGTTAAAATCCAACTTTTCTGGCTGATGTTAGCTTTACTTTTTGAAACACAAAGTTGAGCTGCCAAATACTCAAATATAAAAGTGGATTTAAAGGTAAGTGCAAAGCAGGAACTATCCCTCTCAGAGAATGGCTGAACAAGTTTGACTAATGTATTCTGGATAATTTTATTTCTACTTTTCTGTTGCTATTTTTTAAAAATCATCTTGTGACTAAGATAATATTTGTACACTGTCACCTCGAATATCAAAATATCTAGCTAACTTACTGGTTTTACTTCTGTATTTGTGGAATTTCCAAGCCCCTAGTTATTGGAATGGGGAATGTTTTTCTTTTACATAAAGACAATAAAACTGGATTCCATATTCTCATGACTACGTCTTATGCTGATTCTTCTTCATGAGAAGAGCTTCTGTTCTAGATGTCTACCCTCAAAAATGGAAAGAACAGGAGGAATTGAAGCTCTGAATGCAACATTTATGACAGAGCTGATAAACCACTTGGTGGCCTCAGCCTATGACACCACACCTGAGAAAAGACATTCTCCTGTGCCCCAGTCAGTATTGAGGAGGGTCCGTCAACATTGACATCAGTGAATACTCCATGAGCATTAAACATCTAATATATGACACCTATACATAACTAAACCTCCCTGAGCCACAGAATTCACCCCTTAAACATAAAAGCCAATGAAACCAGAGTGTAATCTTATTAATATCTCCTTGTCATGACAACCATACCAGTGAATACTGTTTCTGGCTTGTTTCCCCTCTCACTTATCAGGATAAGGACTCAAGCAGCATTCTTGCATTAATGCAACAAGTGATTGGTGATAGGTGTATGCATGGGAATGTTTATCTCTTACAGAATTTATCTGAAAACAGTGCTGACAGGATAGTTCCTCGTATACTTAAAACAGCCCCTGGGTAAACAACTTTGCTGTCTAAAAGATCACACATGCATATATTTCATGGGTTGGAAGTTGTACATTTAATCTTGAGAACTCATGTTGTTTTCACCTAAATTTGTCATGTGAATTTGAAATGTAACAATCTGTGTCACCTTAGGATGTTTGTATCGGGATGTTTTATTGAAACCCTATTCTGACAGGGAAGAGATGAAGTATTATCCTAGATTCATAGATTTTCAAGTCAGGAGGAATTCTACAATCAGCTAATGTGTCTTCCTGTGTATAACACAAGACCTGCATAACATGAGGAGTTATAATTTGGGCAGGCTGCCTCATCTGGCGTTAGTTTAAACTTGGCAGTGATATGACCCTCATGCAGCCAGACATTTTGCTGGAAATGCTATAAATATATATTGTTCAGAATTAAGATTGACAATATTCAATCACTTTTATAGCTGATGGTGAAATAAGGTTGCTGTCTTCCCAGATGATAATGTAGCACTTGAATCACCTAATAATTTAAATATATTGGACTCAATATGATATTTAGGTTACTTTGAGGATTTGATATTAACCATTATCCTTTTGATTTTTTTTTATACATGTTCTATGATTTTTCTAGTAATATAGGTTGGTTAATAAAATATGTAGAGCAATAAATCTATGTTTTCTATGTATTGCTGTGCAGAATTAAGAGTTTGGAATTTGACAGATCCCTGAAACAGATAAGAGAGTACTCTGTGACTCAGTTGGGACACATAGAACTGTCCTAATAGGTATTTCCAGTAATACCTGTGTTGGCATTTTAAGGACTAACGTTTTGTATTGATCACTTCTTCAAATGAAGAAGAGAAACTGCAGACTGCTCTGGGTATTTGTTGTTAATTTAAAGCTTGTAGTTCTGATAACAGGACACTCAACTGTCATATTTTTATCATTCCACATTATGTTTACCTGCTTAAAACAGATTTTAATTTTCTTTTTTTCCCCTTTTTTATAATGTCTCACATCCTCACTTTTAAGTGGTCATGCTCCTTGTTAAAGACTACATTCTTGATTAGTTCCTTCTTTAGCACGATATATTCTTATCCTGACTGAGGTCTCTAAGAACTAGTTCAACCATATCATATACCATATCATAAATCAATAACAACGCGTCAACACAGAAACAGAAAAAGTCTAACCAATATAAGCAACCATTTTTTAAAGTACCTGTCACCTTTAACAGATGCCCATATACGAACATAAACACTCTTTCTTCTCCAAACATGCCACATATTGCCCAGAAAGTTTGCTCCGAGAGGCTGTACAGTTTCCATCATTGGAAATATTCAAAGTCCTACTGGAGAAAGTTCTGAACAACAGGGTCTGATCTCACAGCTGAACCTGCTTTGAACAGCAGATTGCACCAGAGACTTCCTAAGGTCTTTTCCAACTTGGATTATTCTGTGATTCTCTGTCCTTCTCCAAATATTGCCTATGACTTTTTTTTAATTACATTCTGTATAGCATAACTAACAAATTGTTTATGGCTAACCTCAACAACTAAAATCAGCTGTCCATTAAGGGATCTAGACTTTACCAAAACCCCTGGATATTTTAACCCAACAATGAGAACAGGATTAATCTTATTTCTCTTTGATGACTAAAATGTAGATACATGTTATAAACTAGTTATTCTATTATAAACAGATTTTATAATATTAAAAACACTAATGTAAAATACTAGCTCTCCCTAGCAGTCAAGTGAAATGAACTAGCACTTTCAGATGCCAATTCATTCCATCCTTAGATAAGTATCTATGACAAATGGGATGTAAAGACTTTTGGAGAGGCCTATGTTTCTCTTTTGAGAGACATTCCTTATGGAACCGTTGCAATTGGAGAACTTTGGATTGTCCCTTTGTACTCAGCACTGCTGAGGACACACCTCAAATACTGTGTTCAGTTTTAGGCCCCTGACTACAGGAAGGACATGGAGGTGCTGGAGCGTGTCCAAAGAAGAGCAACGAAGCTGGTGAAGGGTCTAGAGCACAAGTCTTATGAGGAGCAGCTGAGGGAACTGGGGTTGTATAATCTGGAGAAAAGGAGGCTCAGAGGAAACCTTATTGCTCTCTACAACTACCTGAAAGGAGGCTGTAGAAAGGTGAGTCTTGGTCTCTTTTCTCAAGTAACAAGTGATAGGACAAGAGGAAATGGCCTCAAGTTGTACCAGGGGAGATTTACATTGGATATTAGGAAAAATTTCTTCACTGAAAGGGTTGTTAAGCATTGGAACAGGCTGTCCAGGGAAGTGACTGAGTCCCCAACCCTGAAGGCATTTAAAAGATGTGTGGTTGTGGTGCTTAGGGACACGATTTAGTGGTGGACTTGGTAGGGTTATGTTAACAGTTCGACTTGATGATCTCAAGAGTATTTCCCAACTTAAATGATTCTATGATTCTATAACTTCAAATAGATGACTAATTTTTGTACTGTGCAATGTAGTAATTTATTTTACAGATTATTTTATACATTCAAACCTGCTTCCCTTTTGTTGCTCTTCTCTTTATTTTTCTTGTCTATGTTTGCTTTTACTTCTTTCTGCCAGATACCAGTTGTGAATCACCTGTGTTTTATTACTCTGCTTTTTCAAGTCTGTTCTGTCTTAGTGATTCTATGGTATATATTATGATGGGATTATTATGATAATGTTATGGTACTTACACTTTATCTTTGTCCTTCTATTTGTTCCCTGTTTGCATATATTTTACCTTTCTGTATCTCTTCTCTGTATGGTTTTCAAATATTATTACATAACCCCATTATTTGGCGTTCTTAAAGATGGATTTTTGAAGTTATAGGCTCTTTGTATTATGACCATGATATATCAAAGATCCCAAGATAATCTAATTATTTTAAGTATTAGATTTGTGTATGTTTAAGCATTGTGTTATAACTGGCATCTCAGTGGTATCAAAGCTTTCCTTTTAGAGATTTCATGATACTCTTTTGTCTGCATTTTTACTCTTCCATTCTAAGTCATATTCCTGTTTTACATTTGCTTTTGATAGGTCAATCCACGCAGACCCAAAATACTCATTAACATACTTTATAGCTTTCCTGTATAGTTTGAGACCCTACTCTTTTATCTGCATTAGCAAGATTTTGGTAGTTTGCATATTATTTGCAGATTCTGATACCACTTACCGTATACTTCCTGTTCACTTCTCTGCTCATTATTCCAATAGGTCTATAAAGATAACAGTAGTGAAAGTGGCAAGAAAAATAAAAGCTCATTATCTTCACAGATTGCTAATACTCAGAAAACTGTAGTAAAACTTTGTCAGATCCCACAAATCTTTTTCACTTTCTTCTTCCCTTAACAACTCAGTTATTGAGGATAACACCCATAACCGCAATGTAGACGTCTATGTTTGAACTAGCCAGTCCAGACTCATTTGATAATCAACAGAGAGAAATGGGCATTTCTAGGCAGTAATTTGTCTTGATCTAGTTTAGATATATGAAGGAGGATATGAATTATAATCTAGCAGTGCCCATTTCTCTCCCCAGGCTGCAAAGACAGTCTGGAGAACTAATTCAGTTCAGAGTGGTTTGCACTAGAGACATAACATTAGAAGAGATGAATCCCACTTCCAGTAGCAAATGGCAAAATCCCAACATACAAACTTAAAGTAGCTGAGAGAAATGTCTTGGATATGCAGAACTTCATACTTTGACAGATTATATTTTTTGAGAAAGGAGGAGCATTTCTCCAGCTTTTTGTAAACTTACTGAGCTTTTGGTCTACTTAGATTTATGCTCTTATCTCTAATCTTTTACAAGTAAGAGGCAATAATCAGGGAGGGAATGGACTCTTGGATGTTTCCTTGTTATTTAGTTAAATGCATGCAAGGTAACTTCTGGGATGGTATTATCTGACAACGAGATGAGCTACCAGCAAAATGCTACTCCCCTTCTCATAAGCAAAGGTGAAGCAGGAAGGAGATTCCCATACACAGGGTGATGTCTTTAAAAGGATGCTCCTAGGACACTGCATTTTGTTCACCACTCTTTGCTGTGGTCAGTGCTTAAAAGCATAATTTAGCCTTCTGTGTCTTCTTAGCCATTGCAGAATTTTCAAGGTGGTGGAATTGTTTTAGCTCAAACTAGCAGTAGGTAAGGTTTTGGGAGGTTTTGTTCTTTGATCTCACTAATAATCACAGATATGTACATTTAAAACATTGAAATTTAGATTACATATGTATGTACATTAACAATTTTTCATGTATGATGTTGTACTGCTGTATATGCTATACAGTTATACTACAAAATGCTAGACTTAAGGCCTATGCATAGCATATTTGCATTTGCTTGTTGTAAACTAGAATATTGGGCTCATTTTGTAAGTGCAATATATATTCATATGCTTCAGGATTTAGTAATTTTAATGCCAGGAGAGATAATTCCAGTCAGTCTGACCTACTGCCCAATACATGTAGAGAATTTCACTGAGTTTCAATATTTTTTGGAATAAACAACAAAAATGAGGATCCCCAGAAATAAATTTGATCAGGAGCTGATTCCTAGATAGATCATTTTGCAGATCTTTATCCTAATGCAGATATCCCAAAACAAAACAAAGTAATCACAGAATCATAGAATCATAGAATCATTAAGGTTGGAAAAGACCCTTAAGATCATCGAGTCCAACCGTTAACCTAACACTGCCAAGTCCACCAATAAACCATGTCCTCAGGCACCACGTCTACCCATCTTTTAAATACCTCCAGGGATGGAGACTCAACCACTTCCCTGCGCAGCCTGTTCCAATGCCTGACTACCCTTTTGGTGAAGTTTTTCCTAATATCCAACCTAAACTTCCCCTGGCGCAGCTTGAGGCCGTTTCCTCTTGTCCTATCACTTGTTACTTGGGAGAAGAGACCAACCCCCACCTCGTTACAGCCTCCTTTCAGGTAGTTGTAGAGAGCAATAAGGTCTCCCCTCAGCCTCCTCTTCTCCAGGCTAAACAACCCCAGCTCCCTCAGCCGCTCCTCACAAGACTTGTGCTCTAGACCCTTTACCAGCTTCGTTGCTCTTCTTTGGACACGCTCCAGCACCTCCATCTCCTTCCTGTAGTCAGGGGCCCAAAACTGAACACAGTACTCGAGGTGCAGCCTCACCAGTGCCGAGTACAGGGGCACTATCACCTCCCTGGTCCTGCTGGCCACACTATACATCCTGATACAAGCCAGCATGCCACTGACCTTCTTGGCCACCTGAGCACACTGCTGGCTCATGTTCAGCCGGCTGTCGACCAACACCCCCAGGTCCTTTTCTGCCAGGCAGCTCTGCAGCCACTCCTCCCCCAGCCTGTAGCGTTGCATGGGGTTGTTGTGACTGAAGTGCAGGACTCAGCACTTAGCTTTGTTGAATCTCATCCAGTTGGCCCCGGCCCAGTGATCCATCGTGTCCAGGTGCCTCTGTAGGGCCTTCCTACCCTCCAGCAGATTGACACTTCCACCCAACCTGGTGTCATCTGCAAACTTACTGAGGGTGCACTCAATCCCCTCATCCAGATCATCAATGAAGATATTGAACAGGACCGGCCCCAGCACTGAGCCCTGAGGAACACCACTCGTGACTGGTCACCAGCTGGATTTGACTCCAATCACTTATTCAGGTTACCACCTTGAGCAGCCTTTCTCAGGCCGTAGGGAGTAAAACCTCACCCTACTTATAGCTTTCTCTGCTACAAAGAGCATTTTCCTGTCACATGGGTGAGATCCTGCTACAACTTTCCCTCTAACCCTTCACTAACCTCCCCTTCTCAGACACATTAAAAACAAGCGAATGGTGTTTACTTCCAAGACTCTTGTATTTTCAGTTTATCTGTCACTTCTTTCTAACAATCACCAGACTTCAAGTCCTTAGACTAGGCCTAGCCTGTTTGAAAGACCTCCAAAGATGAAGAACTAAGAGCCTGCCCAGTAAATTGCCTTCATCCTTTAATATCTTCACATCAGAAATCTGACTTCTATTTGCTGGAGTTTAAGCCAACCACTTGTCTTTTCTGCCATGGTCATGGGGTGGGAGGGAAAGATTTCTGGATATTTGGGGGTGATTACTGTGCACCCTTAACAGTTGCTTCTTTAGAGACAACATCTAGGCCATGTATTCTAGATGAAACTCAAGTTTTTCATCAAACACTTAATTGCTTTCCTTCTTATTACCACCTAAATTTGGAAGAACTCCACAAGCAACTTCATTGTTTCATTAAGACCTTCTTAGCCAGTCTAATAGCTACCAAAAAAAAAAAAAAAAAAATCTTGGTGTTACAACCCTTTCAGCTGTAGTATATCATGGTCAACAACATATCTTTCCACTCACCTTGCTATCTACAAATATATTTTTCTGTCCTTGGTTGTTTTACATGTAGATCATCAGCTCTCTGTGGCAAGAAGCATCTTTTCTGTTTGGATTTGCCCAAAATTTACAAAGGAGGTAATTTTTTCTGACTGGAGGCCTGAAGCAGGATCATAGTGTAAATGAATAATTCTTATAAATTTAAAATACATAGTTCTTCTTTATCACTGGTGTTTCTATATGAGGCAAATCAAAGCTGCTTCCAAAATGGGAGTAGTAATATCAATGTCTATGAGGAAGTTTGAAAAAGCTATTAAGATACGCGTAATGGAATGACATTAATGCCACACAGCAAATTCACTGGTATCTTTATAAATGTGTAAATGTGTGTATATATATATATATGAAACCTAAGTATTTTTGGAAGGGAATCTGAGTTTGTTCAGTGTGTGCTATGGTTAAGTTTTGGTCCATTGACAGCTCTGCTAGTACAAATAAATGATAATGACAATCCATTACTTTTCACTGCCTGTCTTGAACTATTGCACAGCAATAAGAATATGAAAAATTAGGTTGGTGTGAATTTGGGCTTTTGTCTTATGTACTAATATATGTATTAAAAAGAGTTTTTTTGGTGTTCTTAAAGATATAATAAGGGTTATCCTTATTGTCTGAAAGCTATTCAAACTATAACCTGACCCATTTAGTTGTATGAGTAGGAAAATATTCCTGACTACTAGTTTGTCATGCAAAAATAATTGAATTAAAGCTTCTTCTAAAAAAAACATGAGAGGGAGGTGTCAGCTTTTTGTGAAATGTGAATGCTTCCTTGAAATAATAGGTATGTCAAACTGCTGTTTCCGGTGAGACAATTTATAGATAAAAAGCCATCCTGTAATATGTCACTGATTGATAGTCTTGGCACATTGTGCTGGAGCCCTGATTCATTTATGTGTGTGTGTCTGTAGGTACTTATGCACACCTGTATGTTAAAAACCAAGGGCTTGATTCTGATTTTACTTAGATGCTTTCTTTGATGTCACTTTGAATTTTCACAGCCTTAAAGAAAAACTGACTGACCCTCATGCTGTTACTAACAGCGTTTGGAGTAGTTTCATGTATGAATCATGTGATGTGAAGATTTTGCCACAGCTTTGGCCTACACACACTGTTAGTTTTTGTTCCCTGCATTTTGGCATTACCAGGGAGTCTAAACAGATTGTGATTTTCTCAGCTATGTGTATTATTTAAAACTATTTACCAAATACTTTGTGCAAAACATTTTGATCTAAAAAATTTGCTACAGGTGTTTTCTTGTAAACATCCTGTCTATGAAGTATGATTGTAATTCGATTGGGTTTGATTTTTCTGACAACTCATATGGGGTTTTTTTTTGATGTCTTACTGTATGACACATAATTTAGTTTCTGATTAGAAAGCTCTTATATGCCAGAAAATAAGTTTAACCTAATATTCTTTGCAAGCTCTTTCCATCAACATTACTTCTGGTAGGCACATTTACTGGATTCTTTTATCTTTACTAACTTTGGATAGCCCTTTATGCTACACCAGCCTTACTCGCCTCAATGGGAAGGCACAGGGAATGAGACGCTAGTCAGAACAAGGGTGTGCATTCCAGCTCTTAACAGCTGAAACCTCTAATCATGGCATTTTCTGGTCTGAATAGAAACTCTGGGAGCTTGGCTTTCTGAGGTCATATAATAAGGGAGCTGAAAAGATGGGATTTGTGTGACAAGGCGGTCAGTATCCAAATGATGCTTATTGTGGATTCTGTAGTAGGATGCTGAGGACACACCCCATGAAAATTCTGCTGTTTCAAAATAAGAAGCATGCAAACTCCCTAACCATTTAAAAAAAAAAATGTGTCTGGTGGATGCTTATATTCATATACACTTGCATAATCACACCCACACGGGAACTTGGAAGAATTGTTATACTGATGACCTTTGTCCTACTCATTCTGGTCATTAAGAGTCCTTAGGTATTGACATGAGATTCAAAGTTCCAATCAGATTCAAAATAGCTTTGTTTTGTCTTTACTGACCTATAATAAAAAGGCAGAAGGAAGAAATATCATAACATGTAAAAATGTTTCTGGACTCAGTAGTAACCATATTGATTTAATTCATCTCACTGGCATACCACTATAACGGCACAAAAAGTGTTGGAAATTTCAGAGGCATTAATCTTCTTATCTGTGCACTGAAACTCACTCTAAAAAGATAGATGAAGGAGGGCTGGTGAATGCTGCTTCATTAGGAGAATTTTAAAATACAATTTGTCTTCATGAAAACGAGGGATTACACATTTCCAGCTTTCTCCTGGGCCTGCTAGAAATATTTTTAAGCAATAACCTTTGATGCAGGATAGTCTTTATGGTAGGACAATAATTATTATTGAAGAGAGGTATGTCCTGGGCAATTTGTTTGTGAATCACAGCAGTGGAAAATCTTAGAACTGCAGATTCAAATTTCCTAAATATAATTATATGATATCAGAAAGAAAAATTCCCTTTGACTAACTTGGGTCTATGTTCAGTAGATTATGCAGAAGATTTTCATAGTGCTTAAGGCTAATGGTGCAGGTGATGAGCTAAAACTTGATTAATCCTTGAAATTTGCAGGAATCAAAAAGCTTTTTCGTAACAGAATATTGGATGTTAGAATAACATTCTAATAGAATAATGGATACTCTTGCTGTTACTCACCTTAATTCCAGACTGCCTTGTATTGCCTAAGAGCTTTATGACAGGACTGTGCAAAATGTGGAAGAAAAAAGGAACTGCAAAGGTGCAGATAGGACATCTGGAAAGTGACACTAAAACCTGGCTAGGCAAAAGCATCTTGCTGGGTACTGAGGCTTCAAAACATTCCATTGCCTGATTGCTCATTTCCTGCCTTATCAAGTATAATCCTTAGACACATAAGGATCTGAAACCAAAGCCAATGAAGCCAATGGACAGATTCTCATTAATGCAAATATGTATTAGACTAGAACTTATAGCAAAGTTTAAGAGGAAGAGTACAGTCCATGTCTGGCATGATGAAAGCTCCTTGTTTTCCCTTTTCCTACACTTATTTGGCTTTTCAGCCTTCAACTCATAGGCACCCTTTCCACATTACTCTGCCTGATCCCACTTACAATGCTCTATAATACAGTTGCAGTGGAAGAAAAGGTTAAGAGAGAGGACACTAATCCAACTCCTCTGTTGGAGGGGGCTTTTATGTCCCTTTTCTGCTGCCTATCCTTTCTTCTTTTTTCTCCACCTTTTCTATACTCCCTTTTTTGTGTATCAGTTCACAAAAAAAATTTATTTTAGTCTTCTGCTAAAATTCTCAGTCCTTCTGCATAGCAGTATAGTTCATTCCTAAAAAAACACACCAGCTCTGGTTGGTACCTTCTTTACTCATGGTGCCTTCCCAGGGCATTCTGCATAGCAATTCCCTACACAGGCTGAAGCCTGCTCTTCTAAAGGCCAGAGTCCTAATTCTGCCGCCCAGCCTCCAGCCTTCCTCTTGATTTCAACTCAGTTTGAAGCTGTTTTCCATGAGCACTATCACCATGGTTGTCCTCATTTGTGACCAACAGGTCAAGTTCAGCATTACCCCTGGTTGTCTCCTCAAGCATTCATATAAGGAAATTGTCAACAGTGTGATGAGGGACCTCCTCAACCATCTACCCAGTTCCATGTTGTCTCTCCACAGATGTTCAGATGGTTCAAATTCCCTTGTAGTGTGACAGCCTGAGAGTGGGAGACGGCTGCTAGTTGTTAGAGAAAGTCTCCTATGTCCTTGTTGTGAGGTCATCTGAACTACACCCCCATCTCAACATTCACTTCATGCTGCTTAATTATTCTCCAGTTCTGGAAATCTGGTCTCAAAGGGTCCAAAACTGCAAAAGGGTGACTGCATTTTATAGTTGATTTCAGTGGGCTCTGAGTCAGGCTGCTCTAGACATCATTAACTGTCCTGGAGAAATGAACCAGCCACACATTGTGTGTTTCATGTGGCTGTTTCACTTATCTCCCCTTCACTAAATTCTTCCTCTCCACCCCCACACCTAGTACTGCTCCCCCAGTGTTTAAGCCTAGGCAGTGTTGGAAAGTAGGTGGGAAGATAGTGCAGAAATGAATTTAAACTTTTATATATGGGAAATGGAGTGTAGTATTGAATTGACAAAAAAATATTCCAGGCCTAGGCAGAAAGAATCTGAAAACAAGACATAAGCAGCCATGCATAAAATGTCTGAAACCACAGAGGAAATAGCCGACAAGATGAGTGGTAACAAGGTGAGCAACATATCAAAGTGAAAAAAAATCCCTCTAGAGAAGACAAGATGGATGAAGGAAGCAAGGTACTGTATGTGCGAGAGTGTGTTTAATATACTCAGCTGTGTAAGACCTTCAGGGAAAAGATCACTGAAGCTATCAGAAAATTCACTGTCATTATGGACTAATGCTCCTATCAGACAAAGGATACTGGTGAAATTGCAGCTGTATCTGCTCCCTTCCCACACAGTCCATAAAGTCTCCCCATGATGTAGATCAGCCGAATCCCTCAGGTCTGGAATCATCCAGGGAGATAAAGAAAATGTAGCACATATAGGAGGTGACGATCCACCTATGGAAATGCTATAAATGCGTGCTGGAGATGGTGGGGGTCACCTGTGTGTCCATTTGCAAGGAGAAAGGCAGGAGACAGACCAGGGCAGTAAAACTTACACAAAGTGAAAACAGGAAGACAGATGAATGACAGATCTCTGCTCTTCTTTACCCCATCTCCTGCATTTTAATCTAAAACTATCTTCTGTGGATTGTCTAAAGCTTATGACTTTTTTGGATAGGTATACTCAACAGTACACTGCATAATGTCTTCCACTAGTACGATCATCTTCCTGTCTGGATTTCAGCTTCAGAAACTGCAAAGCCTATGGCAACAGCCCAAAGTCAGTGTAAGCACTCTGGTGTTTGCTTTACATCAAACTGTGTATGTCTCATTTGCTGTGATTAGAGGCTGTTTCAGAGCTTCCGAAGTTTGACTGTTTGTAAATCCACATCTCTGAAATGAGGTAACAATTTAATGAAGACAAATATGTACTCCTTGCTAATTAAAAAATAAAATCCATAGCCTTATTCATTGTAGACTTCTCTTTTTTCTCATAATTTGAAAGGGCTGATTTAGAAGTAAGGCAGGGTAGGAAACAACTCACCTTAATCTTAGCTACTTTGAAGACTTCTGTTTCTAAGTTAGTCAGGAAGTATCCAACAGGGATATTCCACTCTTCTTAAAATAGGCAGTTAAGTTTATTGTGTCTGGCTGAGACAGAGTTAATTTTCCCCATAGCGGCCCTCATAGTGTGCTTTGCATTGGTAGCTAGAAAGGTGTTGATAATACCAGTGTTTTGGCTACTGTTGAGCTGTGCTTGCACAGCATCAAGGTTGTCTCTCCAACATTCCTCCCTCAACAGTAGGCTGGGGGTGGGCAAGATCTTGGGAGGGGACATAGCCAGGACAGCTGACTCAAACTGACCAAAGGGATACTCCATACCATATGACATCTGCTCAGCAAAAAGCTGAGAGAAAGGAGGAGGAGAGGGGGCACTCGTTATTACATTTGTCTTCTGGAGCAACCACTGCATGTACTGAAGCCCTACTTCCCAGGGAGTGGCCGGACATCACATGCTGATGAGAAGTAGAGAATAAATCTTTTGTTTTCCTTTGCATCTGCATGTGGCCTTTGCTTGTGCTTTATTAAACTGCCTTTATCTTGACCCACAAGATTTTTTACATCTTATTTTCTCCCCTGCCTTGTCCTGCTGAGGAGGGGAGTGATAGTGTGGCTTGGTGAGCACCTGGCATCCAGCCAAGGTCAACCCACCACACTAAGGTAAATGAATTGCCTTCTAGCAACGATGATTCCCCTCTTCATTGCAAAGTGGATCTAGATTATTAGGTCCCTATACAAGTATCTTATATTAAAGCAATTGTGAATTCTTAGAGTAGGAGCTTGAGATTGGGATATCTACATTTGGGTGTCTACTACAATTAAGTGTCAATAAGTACTACAAGTCTGAACTCCAGTAAATGAAATCAGTAAAGTCTAGAGAGTGATTGGTCTTAGACCAAAGAAGATAAGCGGGAGCTGATTTAGTTGCTGAGATGCCCTGAGGTGCCTGAGCACCATGTGGGGCTGGCAGCTCTAGCACATGACTTACAGAAGACTCGTAGCATTCTGGTTTGACAGCTGGAGGCCATGGTGGTAGTATAAAAGTGGACGCTTATGTTCAGGAAGCCAAATCCTGCCCCTAATGTCCCCCTAGAAATCTCTATACAGACATTTTAAAATAAGCTTTTTAATCTCTGATTAAATCCTCCCTCCCTTGCCTAAATTAAGGAGATAAATCTTGCTTTAAACCACCAAAATTAAAGTTAAGAACACAACCTTGATTCTAGGCTCTGGCATATATGATCCTATGCTATTTTGCTAACATTACAGCATATTCCCTATAATTTTAGCTTAGGATATAGACTGAAAGCCAAAATAACACCTATATACTTCAAATAAAATTTGTAGGTAAATCAGCTACCTAAATCCAAAGGGATGACCTCAAAAATCTCCTCAAACTGCTTAGACTCCTGAAATCTAAGCCCACATCCACCCCCAAAATATACTGCTAATGACAGTCACGCTCTGAGACACAACTGCCCTGATATCACAAGACAATGAAGCAGAACAAGCTTCATTCAAAATTATAATGGAAGTGGTGTGCTCCCAATCTTCAGTGTGACAACCTACCTCTACAAAGCACACAGTAGTCAGAACACTCTCATAGGAAACATTGCCAAAAGGACAGTGAACAAGCTGGAGATTCATCTGCCTAAAAATGCTTTTGGATTTTGTCAACGGGTTTTTCTTACTCTGCTCTAGATTGGCTGCAGGCATTCCATGGTCTACATATTGCTCACCTTCTGCCCATATGGCTGCCCTGTGGACAGCTTGAAGATTGACTATAGAGATCTTTTCCAAACAGTCCTGCTGGCATGTTCGTGCAGCAGTGTTCTCTACTGCATATGTGCCCCTGTGCTCTGGAAAGAACCTGGAGTTTGCTTCAGGCTTGCTTCAGGTTTGATCTATAGAGAGAAGACGAATCTACCCTTTAAAGGTGGCCCCAGGGCCACCGATAAGTAGCAGCATAGTCAGAATGGCTATCTAGTGTCATTTAGGATGCCTTGGAAGATCCAAGACGTTCACACAGGGCTGACACATAGAATACAAGATCATATTCTCAACCAGCATCTGGAGGACAACTGGGAAACCATCGCACTTGAATAAGAACATTAGATACCTCTGTTCAGGCAACTATATCTCAAATGACCACAATGTTTAGAAGAGGTGGCGTGTATCAAATTAATACATTTATTTGAAGTCGCTATAGCGAGATGTCAGCAACATGCTGTGACACAAATTCTCTGTCTCTCTCACCTCACACTCAAAATGGTGGATCTTAATATATTTGCTGCTGTGACCCCTGAGAGAACATAGCAAGGTCTACTAAGTTTCTTGGGGGAGAGACTGATAAAATAAAACAGAAACTTTAAAGCTTATGTCACCACTAGCCTTAAATATGATATAAAACTCCTACACTTCGGTACTTATAAGGCAAAATGAGAGAGGTGGGCAGATCCCAGTATATTTGAAAAGTGTAGATATAACTACAATTTAATATAGAAAATATATGAACATTGGAATAATTTAATTGAAAAGTAATGTAGCTATCATAAACTAAGAAATAGCACAGCTGGAGGACTTTAAAAGTGATTTGGAAGCAAAATCCTCTCATTGAATTAGAGAATAAAAATTCAGTTAGGGACCTTGTAGAATAGCAAAGCTGGTAGAGCTTCTATAGCTAAGGGCCTGTCAGCATTTCCATTACAAACCAGTACTTTCTGGGGATTATATTTCATCCAGAAGAGTTTTATGTGGGATGAACTTGGGATAAAATGTCTCAGCCTTTGAGTAATATAATGGTAACTCTATTATAATAAAAATCTGTATTCACTTCATAACTATTGAGTCTACTGGATGGTTACATTACACATTTTGATATAAAGACACCTGAGCTAGCGCTGACGTAAGGAAGTATGCTCACATAATACAGTTCAGGTAAAGCTTTTAAGGCAAAATAGCTCCGTTGGTGTGATGTTATGCCCAAGTTACTCAGCCAAAACTCTCAGCCTGGTTTATTTTCTCAGGTGAGTTTTTTCACCAGGGATATTTCCATTCTGTTCAACATTCTCTTAACTCATCTCTGCAGCTCATCTGCATTGCTCCTATCAGTGATTCGATAAAAGGATCAAAAGAAAAGTAACAGTTAAGTCGAAAACAAGTCCTGGTCTGTGCCAGATCTGGCTTGGGCATTACAAGGGAAAAATAACATGAAACAACAAGAATTGTGGATAATTCCAATGGTATCTTAATATTCGTTAGTGTTTAAAGAATTAATAAGTGTAGAAACTGGTGTTCTCTTTTGAATTATGTTGCAGTTACTTTTATGGTGCAGACTTAGAGGCTAATTGTCAATGGTTCATTGTGCATGACCAAGCAAATAGTTTGGTTGGCTTGGGAACAAGCTTCCAGCCTCCCTGGCTTTGGGACAGCTCTGTCATGGAGCTTCAACACTGGGGAAGCAGGGTTGCAGAGAGAATTATTAATGACAAGAATAAATAATGTTTTTAAGTATTTTTCTTGAGAAATAGAGATAGAATATGGGAACAGAATGGGAGTCTATTCCCTTAGCTAAAGGTTGCAAGAGTTTAAGGTCCTATTCTCTCATTTCTTTACTGATCCCTTTGTCTTCTAAAGGTTGCAACTCTAAAATTTGAAAAACTATTTAGAAATTTACTTAGGATGAGAATTGAAAAGGAGAAGAAGACAGATGGACTGAAAAGTGTAGGAAGATCTAAATGTTGAAAGCAAGGAATTTCTACAGATGAGGTAAGAAGATGGATGGGAAGATGAATGTGATAACTTTAGCACATTCACCTTTGAGGAACAACATAGCTTGCTGCAGATGCATGACACAACAGTCAGAGAGGAAAAAGTTTATTTTTTTAGTGTTTCTTACTGCTATCCTACAGACTAACACAGAAGTAAAATGCTTTATCTCTGTATTCAGTTTATTTACCGGAGATGGAATACCAAATCTGATCTTATGGGAACTCATTCATTCTCTGTTGGGTTGTCCACAGGAATTTTTCGTATATTTTACTTTCCAGCAGGTATTTTCACTGCATGAGTATATATGAAATATTGCTAGCTAATTGTTACCAGTTTTCCCAGGTAGAAAAAGAACTGACAATGAAGGTTGTCACAATTGTTATAGTAAACAACATTTAAAAATAATAAACATAGTTCAATTTCAGACAAAATATGCAAAGACTACAGTTCTCTGGGGACCTTACAATCTTTCTGAGGTTGGCAAAATAGCTGTAATCTAGACTATACCACCCATGAAGTAGTCTCATTTCTGACTTCAGTTCTTATCTGCCTCACATCTCTCAATCCCAACAGTTTCCTCATTGATGACTAATATTTTCAAGTTCTTGGCTTGGTAAAGGTCTCTAGAAATGTATAGTCTTCCCTGGAAACAAATCTACAATTTTTGCTAGACCGATACAGCAGCATTGCAAGTAAGGTGTATTTTGGGTTTTTTTTGTTGTTGTTGGTTTGTTAGCGTTTTTTTTTTTCTCTTTAAGAAGGGCTTGCAAAAGATTTTTACTGCCAGAGTGCTTGTTAAAGACCTACATGTGGCTTCAGAGAATGGTATGAATTAAAAAAAGAAAGAAAAAACAAATCAATGTTCTTCCCACTATAAGGAAGAACTAACCTTTTCTTGCTAACCTTTCTCTATTTTGAAGGTTAGTGCCTAGATAAAGTAGCTTGCAAGGGAGTGAAGTTAGATTCCTCAATGACCCTTTGGAAAGAACATGCACTATACATAGAATAATTACTTAGGTTTAAAGGTAAATTTCAGAGCAGCCAAGTTTCCAAGATCAATGTTGGAATTTGACATTTTCTGCCCTTCTCATTTAATTTTTAATATGGAAAATAAAATCATGATTTATTATTAGATTCAGCAAAATATTTGTGTTACTCTGTGTACTGGCAGTTCAGCTAACATGGGACAGATTTGATCTCTGGTCTTACTATGCAATAAGTAATGATACTATAAAATTTCTTTCTTTCAGCTGTTGTACTTATCCCTACAAAGTGGAGCAATTTCCGCAGGAGAAAGGAAGTGTACCGTCTACTTATGTGCATTCTCACTGCTGTGCAGCCTGCCCAGCTGGAAAACATGTAAAATGGGAAGACTCAAACACTTTCATGAAGAAAAGGACTTAAAGACTGTATTTAGCATATTCTGAATTGAGTGCTGTAAGTCTGAAAGTATTTTGCAGAAAGGTGGTTGGAAACTCCTCATGGCTGATTCACTTTGGTTGGCCCTGGGAAGTTACTTGCTTAGGACATTGGTTTCTCCCTTCAGAAACACAGAATTCCTTCTGTTTGCTCTGGAGAGAGTGGAAACACTTATGTGCTGCCCAGACTGTGCCTCTGAGATAAGGTGCCCTGGCTCAGTACAGAACAAACACATATACCAAGTTACAGTGCTTAGAAGACCAAATACAAATTCAGACTAGAAACAAAATCTATGTATTTAACAAACAGAACAATTTAACATGGGAAGAACTTATCAAGGGCTAGTGTAGATTTTCCATCACTAGAAATTTTAAAATCAATAGTGGCTGTGTTCCTAAGACATGTGCTTTACTTCAAATGAACACTAATTCACAGTCTTTATAATGGCCTGTATCATGCAGAAGCATAGACTATTCTATCTCTTCTAGTTTTATACTCTGAATCTTTGAAGATAGCTGTTTCCATTAACTGGAAAAGTAGAAAAGAAGCTTTTGTCAATAATAGCAGTGATATATGAAAGCAGAGGTTAAAATAAGCATAAATGCGACACTTCGTATTCTGCTTCTTCTGTACTAAACGTAAGAAAGACAACTCTCATGTCCCCTCCATAGTGCATCTGTTCTTTACTCATCATGTTATATTCCTGATAAGGTGACGCACATTCATCACCTCTGCCTGTGGGCAGAAGAAAGCTCATAGCTCTTCCCCAGACCTTAGAAAGAAAGCCCTTCTCCTTCCATCTCTCTCCTAAATAGATTTATTTGAAACATAGCATGAAGGAGAGAGGAGAAGATTACTGAAAAGTGGGGGGAAAAGGTGGAAAAAAATTTACTTCAATATGGTATGCACAAATATACCAGTTCATAGGAAAAATAATAAGGAATGTAAGGTTGCTTTGGGACAGGGGAGGGAGAGAGAAAATAAAGGAGGGGAAAAAAGAGGAACAAAATGAAGGAAAACAACCTTGAATTCACAATAAACTAACATGAGGTTTTACTAATTTGCAGAGGCCCTCGGCAAGCTGCCTGTTGATGAAATAAATAAGTAATTTGCATATATCCATCAACAACTCTATGAACACAGTGATGGGATCGCCAGACTTTTAGCCTCCAAATTATAGAAGTGAAAAGAATCCAGAAAACTAGTTAAATTAAAACACCCCTTGACACAACAGATACTTGATCTTGCAGGCTTCACAGAGGTTTTTGCTTTGTTTTATCAAACTCTGTGTGGTGATATACTAGATTACAATTACCTGGAGAGATATTCAGAATTTTATAAAATATAACACAAATATACTTTTATTCATCACGTAGCAGAAACAAATATTTAAAGAACCTATTTCCAGAAAAAAAAGCAGAAGATATGATCCTAATTCCTAAAAAGTAATGAAGTGCCAGGCCTGGTTTAGCATAGCATGTACATGAGGGCATTAGTGAAGAATTATTAGTCCTTGTGGAGAGTGTTGTTGGGTATATATTAAGTACAGGATTCTGTCTAAAGACAAATTCTTTTGCTTCAATTTAAAATCTATCTGTATATTGTATTCCTAAACATGTCTGGGAAGAAATTTTATTTTTAATGGAAAACTAAGCTTTTGAAGAAACAAAATACTACACAGTTTGAACTGTGTTAGTTCAAATAGTAGTGAATTTAGAAAATTCAATGATATATGATATGAATGAGGACAATGACCAGGTAGTGGTAGATAACTATTGTAGATAACATCTATAGTGATAATCTGTGACTCTTTTAAGGGAGGATATTAATTTTATGTTCACAAAATTACTGCTTCAAACATGTACTATTTCAGACACAAAAATAATTTAATATTAAACCAAAGTACTTTGGTTTCTTGACAAAAAGTTTAAAAAATCATCCCCAAATATTCTGTTTTTTCTCTTTTCTCCCCCTGCCCATTACCTTCAAAAGTAGAGCTTTTCATATTTAATTTGAGAAGAAATGGCTTTCTTGCATGTTTTCCCTTTTATTTCCTACAAGAAAAGAATATACCTAGTTCTGAGTGCATGGTTTGAATACTGCTGTAGTCCAGACTTTGAAAACTTCTATCCTCTGTTTCCACTTTATTCTGCTGGGTGTATACATAAAGCAGAAACTGTACTAGTGCTTGATTTAGGTTAAGAAAAAAAAATCCAGGTTAGCTGACATAGGGGAAGCAGAATGTTACTCGTCTGATTGTCTGAACAGCACAATAGGTGCACTCTCCCCCTCTGTGTCTGTGTGTGTGGCTCTTCAGTTCCTCAAAGAACACGTTTCTTCTTCACAGAGAAAACAACTATTTTCTTCTCTGCAAGAAGAAAAGGTGGGGCAAGGGGAAGGTTACACTTCAGGCAAGAAAAGTCTCTTCTCCCACTTGAATTAGTTTTGCAAAACCAGTTGAGAGTAATTCATAATGCTTCACTGTTAAATGAGTTCATTTCTGAATGCAGCTACTGGAGATGGAGGAGAGCAGCATGTTGTTATTACAAAAGGCAGAAAGGACCCACTCTGTGTGGGGCATACTAAGCATTATCTTTATTAAATATTGATTTTAAAATCTTTAAGTCACTAAGAGCTTGGAGACACTGATTAAATTACTTGCTAATCTAGAACAAACTGGTTCTCTTGTAAACAGAATCAATTGAAATAATCTCAGGAGGTTTCTTTATGTCATGGGTAAACAAAAAAACAAGCTACTTTTAGGCTCAAACACTGCAAAAAACTCTGGAACTGGTGAACATACAATATTTGGATAAGTTCTCATCTCACATGAATAGCTACCTGAATTTATCTCATAAATTTACACCAGTCTGACTTTATCTCTCTGGGTAAGGTAGATTAGTTTTGAGTAAGACAAATTCTGTCACTGAAAATTAAACACAACTACCACTGGCTTCAATAAAATACCCTAAAGCAAGTTCTAGCTTATTTGTTTATTCATGGTATGTTCTGGAGCAAGCTTTGGGGTATGCTATTCATAATGTTTCTGCAGAGGTTTGCAAACTGGGACACAGGCTAGTGCTGCCAGGTATGCTCTTTAAGGACTACCAGAAAGTTTTTTCTACTACTTCAAATAAAAAAATAGTAATGCTCTAGAATTTCAGACACAGCCCTCTCTCTAAAATTTCTTCTTAACTGACTTAGGTACTCCATTCTTCATCTGGTTAGCTTGTTAGCTGGTTCAACCTTGTATTAGCTGCTCTAATCAGTACTTTCTCTCAGATGTATTTTCACAATGGCTAAAGACGTTTCTTATTTCATTCTTCATCTGTATGAGACAACAATATGCAAGAATAGTTTCCAATCTTTAGTATACACATAAAACCAACATTTCATTACTTCTTAACAGTAAAAAAATGTTGAATACATGCAGGTCCAACTTATGGTAGAAACTCAGGTTCCTCATTGTTTTTGATTTCAGAATATATATGACCTTTATACAGCATCAATGAAAAAAAAAAGGCCAGATGATTTAACAGTCAAATGCATTTTTAGCATGTGTCGATCTGGAAAATTACTGTATTTCTTTTTGCTGAAGTCTTCATCTTAACCTACCTGACTGGCAATGAAGACTTTAAGCTACTGATCATGTTTCAGGTACTGTAAGTTTCTAGATAACTATCGACCAACATTATTTATTTTTTTTTTAAGAAAGAGTGGTAATTAATCATTTGACCTATTCAATAAAGGATGTGTAGATGCAAAATCATGTTTGGTGATCTTCTAAAGCATATAATCGTGTTCAGTGAAAAAGTCATAAGCCAAATACATGAATCACTTGTGAAATCCATAGCTTATTTATCTAAAAGGTGAGATTCATCTCTATTGAAATATCTATGAAGTCATTGACTTCCAAGTTAAATACATGCTCACTGCTTAGCTCTAGTGCAGTCGAAGGCATTTGGATCCTCTCATGTAAAAACTATATATTATTTTTATTTCTTCCCATTACCTGAGATCTCAATGGGAACATAACTACTAATGTATCTCTAACTTAGACTGTTGTAAGTGAATTCAGAATTTTATCACCTTCTTCAGTATTGCAAGTGTTCTCATCAAGGTTGCTTTCTGTCATGTCTGTATTCAGTGTGACTATATTCAGTGTGCACAGTACTGCTGTGATAATGTATCATGAGATTCTAGTGCACAGCAAATAATTGGTTTTATGCTTATATTTTTCATGCCCCACAGTTTCTTCAGTTCCTGCCAGATCCTATTTGCCATTTTTTATTTAATTTTTAATTAAGTGAATTGTGAAACAGCAAAGTCCATGGGTAGGCACTCTTTTCACTTCCTTTATATAAGCTCTATATTTGGTGTTCTTCAATGCACTTCATGAACATTAGTGATTTTCAAAAGTCTAGTAACATTTTTGTATCTTTCTTATCTACCATTTTGTTGCACTTCTGACAGTATGGCATCTCTTCTGCTTTGAGCCCATAATTCCTGCAAAGCTCCTAGCACTTAAGACTGTCAGTTCTGTATTTCATATTCATCTCTAGTAAATCTGGTACATCTGCTTCCATATGATTAATAGTCTCTAGGTTCTGGCCACATATCATACATTCTAGATTTACACTTTTTCTACTGTGTCTCTTCCCTTTATCTTTTGTGAGTG
The DNA here is from genome assembly GCF_965183815.1 of Platalea leucorodia. NCBI lineage: Eukaryota > Metazoa > Chordata > Aves > Pelecaniformes > Threskiornithidae > Platalea > Platalea leucorodia. The sequence continues at coordinate 118,959,686 of NC_138825.1, read as the reverse complement.
ATCATCTATATATCCATAATTAAACTTTTTGGATAAAAACTAGTTCTAAATTGAGATGTTTCTATTTAGGCATTTCCATGTATATATCTATAGGCTTCTTTGGGGCCTAAGTGCATACAAAGAAACATCTATGGTCTTTATGGATGCCTTAGGTTGTACAAGTTGTCTACACAAGGCAATTAGCTATGATGGAAAACTATGTGACCTCCCTAGCCTTTCTGGAGTGGCACCTGAAGGCCAGACAGAATTCCTTAGAGCATCAGAAATGGTGCTGGATGCTCACATTCAGGTAGTTGTTCCCAGGTGCCACTAGAGTCTCCCGTAGGGCACTTTAAATGGCAGGAGACGTGTACATAGGGACAAACGCCTACTCATCACACACAGTGAAACTTTAGCTTATCTTGAAGCAGACATCCAGATTTTTGTCAGCTGTCTGAACTCTGTTCTTTCCATTGAATATAAATGGATGTTAAACATCTAATGTACAGGTTCACACCTAAATCTGCTCTTAATTTCTTTTCTCAGGTTTGCATTCCATTTAAAACTTGACACTTTCTTTTATACATCTGTACATAACTCTTCTTTTCTACTCTGTTAGTCTTCTTTCCATTTATTTCTAACTAAAAATCTCACGTTGGTGTCTTTACAGTGACTTACTCTCAGTGGCATTTCATTCCTCTTTTAGTGTTAGAACTTTATCCAAGGTACATTCCGTCCATTTCCGTCTGTTCAAGAGCAGTCTGTCACAAGAAAAATCTGTTCCAGGACATTCTAGTTCACTTTCAGCCTATTGTACTCTTTCTATTATCATAAAGCCTGTTCACTCTAAATTCATGTTCTGTGCTTTGCAAAAAATGCTGAATTTAGCCTGGCTCCTCTGCCCCACTGCCTTATATCAATCTTTGTCCAATGCAATACTGCCACAAAATCCTATGTATTTGTGATGGAATATTTTTTCACTGTCTTGGCCATATTTTTTACCATTAATTCCCCCTTCCCAAGAGCTTGCTGTTTGTCCAAACCAGAATAGCTTTGAAATATCTTTATTTCTTCAACGGGAGCTAAGTACTCTTAAATATTTATAGTATCACCTTGTAATGTTTCTACACTTTTCCTAGTCAATTATATCAGGTAGAGTATCTTCTTTTCCATGTAAATTTGCTATGCAGATATAGTTCTACTTCAGTTTCTTGTAAAGAAGCCAAGGGTGCAAGTTTGTCAAACTCTGTACCTAAGTGTGGATTCCACTTTCTTCCCTGTGATTCCTGTTCAAATGTGGATTTTTTCATGCCTCTACTTCAAATGTATGATGTATTTTTGTCATTTTAAAACAATTTTATGCTGCTATAGTTGTTTTAATGTGCAATCATATGCATAATATGTACCATCTCTGCTGTTTCTGCTTTGATTCCTCCTTGGCTCTCACAAAATCAATGTATAAGATTCATACTCTTCCAAATAAACTCCACTGTCTTGATCAAAATTTCAATTTCAGTTAACTCAGCCCCTGACTTACCTTCAAACTGCCTTAACCATTGGATCTTCTGACTAATCTGGGTTGCCTAGTAATGACTTTGTTCTGATAGCAGGTTATTTATCCTGTGAAATCCTGTGATTTTCAGTTCTCTCTTTGCACTGTAATACAGCTTTTGAAGACTCCTCATGTCCTTAATAGTTATTCCTCCAAGTCATTAACATTTTCTGTGACTTGTTTAGGCTTCTTCTTACCAACGTTGTTCAAGGTTCTCAATGGCACATCTTCCCCAGCTTGCTCAGCAGAACCACCAGTTCCTCCTTCACAGTGTTTTCCTCCTGTTGGTTAGATCCTTTAACAGAATAATTTTAATGATTTTATTTTTTTTTTGTAATGGCCAGAGATTTACCCAGCAGTCACACCATATTTTCTGTTCTTTCCTAAAAAAATTTGTGATAACTATGCCATCTTTCATACAGATCTAGGCTAGTCAAACAACCATTATGGTTAATACTGCTACTATTAGTATTCCCCACCTCTGTAACACTTGTGTGCTGCACTTCCCAGCACTTAGTTATTTCTGCAGAATACATATGTCAAAATCTATGCTGTCTCTGTCAACAATTCAGAATCTACAGTATACTTAGAGAAGAATAACATTGTCCAGTTAGTAGAAGCAAGTCAAGTGAATCATCAATATTGCATCAATATTTCCTGGGCTGCATTGATGTCTGGTCATTCTACATGCAGATCACGGAAGTTTGAAGTCTTTACAGAGGTTTGTCTGAGCACCTATTTGAACACCAACTCTAAAAGTTCTTATCTCTTTCCACTGACTTGGCTGGATTCATCCTTCTCTTTGGTGCTGTCTAGTGGTGACTGGAACTGCCATAGGGCTTGCTGAGCCTGATATGGTCTGATGTGCTTGTCTACTGCACCTCTAGAGGCAGAGGACCGACTCAGAGGCCCCAGATTCAATTGTGATGATTAAATGGAGATTTTGGCATTACTGTAACAAAGCTCATTCTACTCTAAAAGCAGAGAACATTATTTATTGATCCAGGGGAGGCTCACTGCTGGGCACTGGAACTAGACATATATTAACTTAAAAAGTTCTTACTCCATGCAGCAGAAAGGAAGAGATGGTTCTTGCTTGCCTCAGGCTGTGATTGCACATAATGTTATACACAAGTATGTCATGGCTTGATGCTGGGTTCCTAAACTGCTGAATTAGACTGTAATTGCAGAGATTTGAGAGCGAGAGCCTCAAAGGATTAAAAAAATTACCTAATTTATGTGACATCTGAAGCTGTACAGGCTGTTGTCCATGTTGTTGCTAGAACAATTTAGCCTGTAATACTGGTTGCTACATAAACTCGAGAGAGATATCCTCTCTAAAACTCTGCTTCCTTATCTTGTGCATTACTTAGTGTTAACAGAGCAATAAGTTCTTAATTAGACTATACATTATTTGCAGTAGAAACAACAGATGAGATTCTCTGCTAGTACAAAATCAGTATAACTCCATTGACTTCAACAGGATAATGCTGATTTTTATAGTGTTGTCAACTCTTAAAATTTTATTGGTAGTCTTGCAATTTATGATGCTTTTCTTAAAATCTTGGCTGTAGGAGATATGTTTAGGTGAGAATCTCAACCTTTTTTTTTAAATCTGCATCTTGACTTTGCAGAGAAGCAGAGCTTGAAAACACGACTTCAGTAAATTGTCAAAGCTTCAAATACACAAGATGAATAGAACTCATTACATACATTGTATATTTCTGTAAATCCTCAAATATTTTTGCCACTTTCATAATTTCATTGGGTGAAGCCAGAAAGAGCTGCAGGAAGAAGGTCCAGTTTGTTAATTTTAAACACTTGGATTTGGTAACAGAGAATTTGGCTTGGTATTGGCTTTGATGTTGGGTGTCTAACAGACTTTGGCAAACTGTGGATTAACTAATACTAGTAACACTTCTATTGCTCTTAATGGCCTTCTTGTTGCTAGTGGTATAAATACATTTATTATTACTACTGCTACCACTGATATTTTGTGAAGGGGGGAAACACTTTTTGCCTGTTTTAATAGGGACCATTCAGCTAGATAGGAGAGCTAGTGTATCTATCTTACTCACAAACCATCAGAGGTCTGGAGATGGAAGATTCAATGCCTTCGCTTGGCTCCCCATACTGGATCTTGAGGGTGGAGCTTTAGGGAAACATGCTGTAATGTGTTCTTTGAGGAAGAAGACTTGAGGGTGGCATATTTGAATGCATCATCTGAGAACATCTACTCCTCTTTGTGAAGTGACATGTATTGAATAAACAATGGAATGAAGACAATGACTTGTCTATTGTCATGAAACCCAAATTTTTCATTCTGTTACCCTTGACAGAGCTCTTTCTGACTCACTTGAGAGGACAGGTGTCCCTTCTGTGACTTCTTTAATAAGGGTGAATGTGAGAAGGAGGTTGTTTTTACTGTATTTTTATCAAGGGAGAAAGAAATTGCTGGCTGCTACACTTTATCTGAAAAGTGTATTTAAAAAGGAAAAATAACAAACTCATAAAAACTGTTGTTTTCTTAAGTGAAGAGGTAAGGGACTGGAACATGGCAATTATATTAAATCAGGTTGCATTTTAAACTGCTTTGTGTTCTCAAAGGAGAGACAGGGTTTTACACTGAATTCTGTAAATGGGCATTCTGAAACAGAAGACTTTTAAAAACTGTCATGCTTAATGATACCTACAACAGAATGCCAAGAAGAAGATAAAAGATCAACTCTGTTATTCCCACTTTGGCTCTCAGGAAGAGGTCTGCAAAGTATCCTTCAATCTTTTAGAAATCTGTGAAAACTAGCACTAGCTGAAAGCTTTTCCACATTTAATAATATGAAATAGCTTTTCAGTTAAACCAAAATGTTCCTGAAAAAATGTCCAGTTTCATGAAGAACATCTGGTTGGGTTTTCATGAAAATACATAAAGCTGTAAATGGAACTCATTGTTAGTGGAAAAAGAATGCATAATAGTTATTAAAAAGGAATAAAACAGGAAAAACTCCAAACCACAGAATGTCTCTCCCTATACTGTGCACACAAAAGAAAATTTTCTGGTCAACATGTTCTAGAAATTTCTAGAAATTCTATACATAGTCAGAACTGGATATTGCTATTTTAGAAGTTAACTACTCCAGAATAATGCTGTAACATAATTAGAGCAATGGTGAGATATTTCCACCCCAAATATTGATGGGTCCTGTCAAAATCTCACGAAAGGCTATAGAAATATTTCTGCTGAATTTTGCTGCTGTTTGGTGAACTTCATTTTGTCTTTATAATAGTGTATTAGCCAAAGGCCTTATTAAGACTGAAGCAACAGAATATTAGCTACAAGACCATTGTTACCTCAGGAGTTTATTATTACAAATAGATAATTAATTTTATTTAAAAAAAACCCAAACAAGAGTTTTATTTATTCTTCATTCTAAAGGTAATGGCCATGAACCCTACTCTGGCACCTTACTCTTGTTGTAGGGATTTAAATAACTTTGAGGTTCTGGACCTAAGACTTTCAGTGCCAGCAACTGTGGCAGAGTCGGGAGTGGTGTTCATAGAATCATAGAACAGCCCAGGTTGAAAGGGATCTTGAAAGATCGTCTGGTCCAAACTTCCGTAGGAAAGGGAACCTACATGATATTATCTAGCACCTTGTCCAATTGCATCTTGAAAACCTTCAGTGAGGGGGACCACCACATCTCTGGGGAGGTTGTTCCAGTGAATCATAGAATCGTTTAGGTTGGAAAAGACCAATCTTAAGATCATCAAGTCTAGCCATTAACTTAGCAGCGCCAAGTCCAGCACTAAACCATGTCCCTAAGCACCACACAATCATTGTTCTCACTGTAAAAAGCGTATTTCTTATATCAAGGTGAAATCATTTCTGGTGTACCTGTTGCTCCCTGACTTCTCCATGTGGCTCCTTGTGAAGAAATAGTCTCCGTCCTCTTTGTAGCTGTCCTTTAAGTACTGGCATACTGTGATGACGTTCCCCCTAAGCCTTCTCTTCTCCAGGAATTAGAGATCTAACTCCTTCAGTCTTTCCTCATAGGGCAGGTTTTTCAGCCCTTTGATCATCTTCATGGCCCTCCTTTGGACGCTCTCCAGTCTCTCTGCATCTTTTTTGAATTGTGGGGACCAAAACTGAACACAGTACTCTAGGTGCAGCGTGACAAGCTTTTAGTAGTGGGATGATCACATCTCTATCTTTGCAAGTAATGCCCCTGCAGATGTGGCCCAGGATTCGATTTGCCTTCATTGCAAATTCCTGACCTATAAACTCAAGACAATCCTTTCTCTGGAAAGGACTATTTAAATACTTGTTCATTTAATATCAGAGAAGAGATGACAATAATCAAACAATATTTATGTTTCTAAGTCCATTTCACATTGTACTTGTCAAAACAAAGCATTTGATGTTCAGTGACAATGCCAGAGCAGGCCAAATACTACAGAACACGCTTGAATGAAAATAATGAATTAATTTGATGGTCTTCCTGTTGTTTTTTGTCTTTTAAATACTTATGCAAGAAAAATTGCATCCATTGGAATGCTTGTGGAAACAGACACTACAACCCTTCTGATCACCACAGTACAAGCTTTTTAGTGTTTTCTGATGCACTGAGGAGCTGCTATAAAGCATATTGGATGAAGAAGCCAAATACAAAATGGGCATAATGAAAAGTTAAACCAGAAGGTTTTGTGAATGTTATCCTATAGCTTAAAATGAAACAACATATATCATACATAAAATAATTTCAAATAATGACAAAGCTAATAAGAACCAAAGTCCATCCACATATATAGATTTTACAACAATAGAAAGATTACATTTAGTGGTTGCGTTGTTAAATGCTAATTTTCTGCCCTCTTCTAGCCAGAGTATAAGAGAAAAGTTGTGATTAGTAGAGGTATATTATTTTGATTTATTGGCTCGCTGAGTTTATTCATTATTTGTGAATAATTATTTTTTGCTGCTACATAGGTCTAATTAATTGTTATGGTGCTAAGAAGTTTTCTGCATTAACATTTATATCATTCTGTGTCACAATAAATGAATTAGAAAAAAAAATATTAACAAATGGTTTTATTTCAGGGTTAACCTTGATGAAGGGAACAGCCTTGCCTTTTTCTTGTTCTTCTATTTCTACTATGACAACACATCCGTTGTCAGTAAAAGCTTTACTTTTGTCATTCTGTTGTGTATCATGACTGATGAGGATTTTAAGGTGTCATCAGTGATCTTCCTTCTGCAACAAAAAACACTCTTCCATTTGAAAGAGTGAATCTCAGTTAGCTGTTAATTGTGTCATTTATAAGAATAATATATTATTCATTTCTAGTAATAAGTACCAGATATGGACAAGAGAGCTTCAAAACTACAAAACAGGGCAGAAGTGGCCCACCCTAAACATACGCATACAGATAAGGAAGCGCTGAGAGTTCCTGAGGACCAGAAGAAAGCAAATGTCATTCCTGTCTTCCAGGAGGGCAGGAAGTACCCAGGGAACTGCAGGCTGGTCATCCCCTCAGTCTCACTTCCTGGGAAGGTGATGGACCAAATCATCCTGGAAACCATTTCCAAACACATGAAAGTTAATAAGGTGATTGGTAGCAGTCAGCATGAATTTATGAAGGAGAAATCATGCTGGACAAACTTGATAGCCTTCTAGGATGAGATTACTAATAGGGTGGATGAGAGAAGAACAGTGGGTGTTAACTGTGAATTAAACAAAGCTTCTGACACACCCTGATGGCACCTGATAGGCCTTAATGTCCCTGACCAGCCCCACCTGAAGCCCGCACCCACATCCTCTTCTTCACCTCAGCCTGGGGCCTTCAGTTCACTGTGAGGGTGGTGTGGTCCGAACAGTAATGGAGTCTGACAACACATTATAAAACAAACTTTATTAAGGCAGCAAGGTGATCAAAAATGTGCCCATACGGTGACCCACCCAATCACTGATAGCAAACACAGGATCATAAGCAATGCTGTGGCTCTGGCAGGCTGCCAGGGACACTTAGCGTCCAGGTCATCTGGCAGCAACAGCCAATCATGCAAATGCCTTCTGAATGTGGGTAAGAGTCACACCACCCCTTGGCTCCATCAACAGTATCGTGATTTGAGAGAATCACACCTTACATTAAATGTGGGTGGCACCCTACCTACACTGCCAGTATTGGTCAAGGGGCAGGGTGTCAGGAGGCAGGGTGTCAAGTGGTCAGACATTGGAACAGGTTGCCCAGAGATGATGTGGAGTCTCCATCCTTGGAGATATTCAAAATCTGACTGGACATAGTCCTGGGCTACCTGCTCTAGATGACCCTGCTCTGACCAGAGGGATTTGATTAAGTCATCTCCAGAGGCCACTGTCAACCTCAGCTGATTCTGTATGATGTTAAGTATCTCAAAAAAAGTTAGAAGATATGAGCCATGACTGAGTATGAAAATAAGAAAGAAGAAAAACATGGGGAAGAAATGTAGCAAAAGATGAAAAATGATCTATATTCCCAGGGTTATTTAAAGTATCTAAAGCCATACCTCCAGAGGTATCCAACTCTGGTTGAAATTAGTGGTAATTAGATGCCTTAACACTATTAAGGCCCTGGCCAAAGTAATTACTGCAAGATTAGTTGAGGTCACTTTCTTTAGTTTTATGGCATTATTTCCATTCCTTATTAAGGCATCTTTCTGTTTATTAATTGATAAAAGCAGTGCACCTCACCTTCCATCTTTCTTCATCCAATGTAGATATCCCAGTGCCATGATTTACTGAGCCAGAAGAGGACATACCAGCATATCACCAGATACTCTTATTCTGCAACTAGAAATTTTCCTGCTGGTGGAAAGAGGGTGAAGATGAGTTCAGCAGAGCTAGTTATGCAAGGGGTGCTTACCCCTAACATGTCTCTGTAATTTAGGGGATGCCACTAATTTAGTCTTATATGTTGCTGCTGGATCAAGTCTGCTACAAGGGAGACAGCGATTCTGTTTCACTGCTGTAGCTAAACTGTGAAAAATATAATCATCTCATCCCAGGTATTTCAGAGATTAGAGATTTGTTAACCCAGAAAAGAAGAATACTGTGAAGATACTTGAAATTAGTCCTTAGGAGAGTCACGAGATGTTCAATGAACTAGAAGAAAGTAAAGTTTGGTTACAGAGAATATAGGTCATGCTTTACTATTGGTATGAATGAAACCTGATTCTTTCTATCACATTATTATTAAACAATCTTACGTGTGCTTTCTGTAAGACTAGAAGGAAAATCTTGTTCTGTGCATGAGTGAATACTTATTTGTAAAGTTCATTTCCTCAGCACCGCATATGCTCTACTTCAGTAAAATATACTGCTATACAGCAAATACACAACTCTTGCAAAAATCAAAACATGCCACTCTATTAATGGTATCAAATGCTTTATAATTCACTGACGTAAATCAGTAGATAGCACAGTGGAAGTGCAGTAAATCACCTTGTGACATGGTTAGACTATACTCTGAATAGCGGTACTACAATGTTTTTGAAAAGCTAATTTACCCAGACATGGTATGCTACAAAACAACAGAATGATATTGAATACAAAAGGGTAATTTCTATGTGGATTCAAGGCTAGAAACTAGCCTCATGATACTATTCTGCATGTCTCAGCTGATAAAATATCAAGGCTTTTCCATTCACCTTTCCTCAACTCCTGGTTTTCCCTCATTTAAAGGGCCAGTATTTTATGCTTCTACATTTTTCCTTGATATTAAACATTATTTCTTACTTTTAACCCCCTCAGTTTTTATCAGCTTGCTCTTTATCTATTATAAAATACAGTTCTCTTTCATATAATAAGATGGTGAGCTGCTATAACCTCCAATCTTGTAGGTTACAGCACTAACTCTGTAATGGAAGAGCTGTAATTCACACATGAATACAAATTCTTTCACAATATTTCTGTTATTTCAGACAGTGCCATAACATTTTTAATATCTGTCTTTCTAAACATGATTTATTTGAGTTCCCTTGTCAGACCACAGAAGGGGCTCCACCACCTTTTAAGGAAGCAAGTTTCCCTTCCATTTAATCCCTCTGGTTTCACAGTTGTCTCATCAGGCACAGTTTATGTCTGGACAATTGCCTTGCCAATCCATGCCAGTTGCCTTTATGGAAAAACGTGTGTCCACAGGCCCCTCTGGCCATCTGAGCATAGATTCCTCTATAGAGGAAGATGTCTATGGCTGATTTTTTCAGATGCTGTCATCAGACCATTATGGCATGTTGTTGCAGATGGAACAGAAGATTCAGTCCTGGTAAGGACAACACTGCAAGCCACAGGAAGGTTTCCGTTAGTTCTGAATTACATGTGATCCAGAAGAACTGGGTGATCAAAAAAAACTGGGACTGAAAGAAGATAAAGAAGTCATCTCATCTATTCTGCAGCCTGAATACGAGATTAATTGTCTTTGACTGTTCCTCACAGATGTGCTCTTTAAAACACAGCCTCCCTAAACTTGGTGACAGGACTCATAGATTTTCTTTCCTTACAGTTGAAGCTGAATCTCTATTGAACCAGCTTAAACCCATTACCCTTGCTGTAACCACAGGGGACATGAACAGTCTAGTCCTTTACTCTCTACAGCTACTTTTTACATTATTATGTCTGCTCTCAGTCTTCTCTTCTATAAACTATACTACCCCAATTGTTTCAAACTGCCCTCATCAGTCTTGCTTTCTAGATAGCTGGTAATTCCCAGTTGTTCTCCTTTAGCTTCTTTTGAAACTGGTCCACACTTTTTCTGAAATGCAGTTCAGAAAACGAAGCACAGTGCGCTTGCTGAGACTGAGCACAGTGTGCAGCACTGAGGAAAATGAAAGAACTATTTCATATCGTACAAACGATATTGCTCTTTACACACCTTAGTAAGTTGCGCGTCATTTTTTTCAGCTTACTTTTTAGACCATTTCTCCAACTTCTCAAGAAAATTCGGATCTGGTTCTCCAGTATATAAAGAAGGGAAAGAAGTTACTGAGTCAGTACCTGTTCTTCAGTAAAGGATCTTGGCCACTTAGTGGATCACAAGCTGAACACAAGACAGTGGTGTTAGATGGTGCCCGTACACGTAAGTACGCTCTCCACCCCAGTCACTAGTGAAAATACTGAGCAGCAGAAGACCCAGAAGAGGCCCCATAAAAATTTTGCTCAATACATCCTTCCTGATTAATAGAACTGCTTACAGTGGTTGTACAGTTCTACACGTACACTTTACTATACGCGTATATAAGATGCTGATATATTGGCACTGCCCAGACCTATGTTGCCCAGTGTTTAAGCAAAGCCTTATTGTGAGCAATATATGATTTGACTGGTGTTCCAGTGCAGCCTATGCAGCACTGAAACTGCTTTCATTTATCAGCTAAGTATTTCAGGGCAAATTTAATTGGCCCAATCTGATTGAAAGTTTTGAATCTCCAGTTCTCTAATATAGTTTAGTTCTGGCAAAAAAATGGTCTAGGTTTCCTTTTGACTGAGAGACAGGGCAGGCATTGTTATTGTTTTTGCTTTGCATTGGTATCCACAGAATAGAAAGCTTCCACCAACTATTTTTTTAATATGACAAACATGAAGCAAATGTGGTCTTGCTTTGTTGGCATTTTGAACAGGTTCAGGTTTGTTCTGGCCGAGCTCTGAGATCGTGCCAGAGCCATGAAGATATGTTCACAGAGTTTTGAGGCCAAACTGATAAACTGTGTCCAAAGTATCAGTCTGGACTGGGCACCCCTCTAGCTCTTCTCACAGTTTTTAATTGGTTCAGTGTGAGAACAAATTCAATTTTGCCTCTACTAAAAAAAAAAAAAAACAAACAAAACAACCCACAAGCATAAAACAGCCATGTGATGCCTGTCACAGGGAAAAACTGCTCAGTTCATGTAGTTAAAGTTAGAATAGGATTGAAGAAGTTTATTGATTTATTAACAGCATGTAATTAACTTGCAGTCAGTGAACTATGCATTCAGGATCTGTATCAGCAAGACAATTGACAAACCACAATACTAGATACAGAATGTTAATGGACACCTACAAATTTCTAAACAACCTTCTAAAACAAATCCTGAGAAGTTCTAATCACACCTATATGCATGCAAACACATGCACATTCACATGGCTACATGAACACCCCCAACACACTCTTCACAGGCTGTGTGGATTACCAGCATCCCTCTCTTTATAGGGTGTAGTCCTACATGCACCCCACTTCCATGGGAGATGCAGATGCTCCAATGTTACATGGACTCGTGCTGCTCCCTGCAACCCCTGATGCACATGACGGTGAGGTTGCACGTGTGCACCCGGGGGTCCCTGCTCGCTGTTCTTCGAGGTCACACACATGTACCTGGAGGTCGTCACTTGCTAGCATCCAGGCCATTTTGCCAAGGAGGGTTTTGGGGACACTCCTGTAGTGGTTAGTGGGGGTGCTGCTCATATTGGAAGAACATCAGCACCTGTGCTTAAATTGGCTGTATTTACACTGAGAAGGGCTGCACTGACATCAGATTTAAATTTAACTGATTTTCTCTAGAGGTCCCACTTCTGTCCTGTGATCATCTGTCCTTTGTGCATCTGAACAGATTACTCACTGACTATATTTTTTCCAGTAATTGATGTTCAATAGCCTACTAGGCTGGTACATTTGGATTTCTTTTGTGATATATCGGAAAGGCGGTTCTTTGTGGTTTTTCATACGCATGTTTTTAATGGGATGTTTTCTTCGTTTTTTAAAGAAGGATGAGAAGAAACTGAGTAGTGGCTTCCTTTTAAAATCACTGGAAATGGCTCAGGATTTACTTTTGTCAATGAAAGAAATTGTTTTAACTAACTCTTCTAATTTCTTCTAACTCCTCTCAGTTGTGTTAGATCTCCACAGAAGAATGCCATGCTGACTCACACTTTTGTGTTTGACTGTCTTATTGCAACTCATAAAATTATCCTCATTTTTAATTGCTTTTTATTTTTATTGTGCAGGATTTCTGGAAGCCTGGAACATTTTCTGGGGTTATTTTTCTGGTGTGGATACTCATTAAGGAAAGGAAGCTTTTTAAATGTGGAAAAAAGTAATTAAGGGCACTTCCACCTTCACTAGAGCCTTCTTACCCCACACCAGCACACCTGCTTTTGTGATATTATTTCTACATTTATTGTTTTCTAGGCTTTCTAGTTTCAGCAATATAATTTCTGCAGGTGTACTATCTGTGAATTCTGAGCTTGTTACTTTTGCTGTGCTTATCTGTTTTCTTTTCATCCATTTTCCCTTAGAGGTCAGACAACTTTACTGGCAACTTGCTGGACATGCCATTGCAGTTTTTTTCCTTTCAAGTCCATTTCATATCAGCATCCTCCTTCCCAGCAGCACTTTGGTTAGATTTTTGTCTACCAGACATCAATGAGATACCTGTTGGTTTTTTTTTTATTTTTTGGTAATGCTATTATCCATATGGACAACAACCCAGGGAATGTAGCCTTGGCTTAAGGCATTGCTTCACTTCATCTATTTTACAACTCTCAGCTTGTGATCATCTCACTGTATAATTAACAAGAATAGTGCAGGATCACATGGTGAACCATAACACTAGAATTTATTGTCAGTGAAAAACAAACAAAATACTGTGTAAAAGAAGGAAAGTTATTTTGAGACCTATTGAGTAGTTGGTTTGCACCAAGAGAGAGAAATCTCATAGATATAAGAAGGCTGGAAGAAGTCAGATGTTTGAAACTGCTCTAAAAGAGTATGTTAGAAAGGCTAGTACCCTGCTGACCATGTGTGACTGGAAGTAATCTTCTGAGATTAAAGAAGTGAAGGGGTCTAAGCTAATAAAGTGCTCAATGATTTCAATCCCCGCTTATGTCATTAGAGTCAAGAAGGTCAGTTAAACTCAGTATTTCACAAGTTCAGAACCAAGCTCATAGAGAAAAAATACTGCATAAGGTTAGGCTATATAGCACTCTAGGAGACAAATGAAGAACTTGGATCTTTAGGCTTGGTGGTAAAGGAATATGTTGGTGAAGATCTCCAACAAAAGCTTATTTGGAGACGCAAGTCATCATTATAATACCAGTACTTACTTGGATTATCACAGAAACTATTGGGAAACTAAATTCAAACAAATTCACATAATTCTTAGGGACACAAGTGAGTGTATAAGAAGGCCTACACAAATGCATAGTAAGGATTAGTCTCAAATATAAACATTTCACGGTCTAAATAAGTGTACTGGTTTTGGTTGAGATAGAGTTAATTTTCTTCACAGCAGCTTGTATGGGGCCATGTTTTGGATTTGTGATGAAAACAATGTTGATAACATGGGGGATGTTTTAGTAATTGTTGAACAGTGTTTACATAGCGTCAAGGCATTTTCTGTGTCTCTCGCTGGGGTTGCACAAGAAGATGGGAGGGGACACAGCTGGGACAGCTGACCCCAGCTGACCAAAGGGATATCCCATAACACATGACATTGTGCTCAGCAATAAAAACTGAGAGAAACAAGGACAAAGGGAGGACATTCAGAGTTATGGCATTTGTCTTCTCAGTTAACACATGATGGAGCCCTGCTTTCCTGGGGATGGCTGAACATCTGCCTGCTGATAGGAAGTAGTGAATGAATTCCTTATTTTTCTTTGCTTGTGTGTGCAGGTTTTACTTTACTTATTAAACTGCCTTTATCTCAACCCATGAGTTTTCTCATTTTTGCCCTTCCAATTCTCTCCCCCATCCTACTGGAGGGGAGTGAGCAAGTGGCTGTGTGGTGCTTAGCTGCCTATCAGGGTTAAAACACAGTAATAAGGCAAACTAACGAAAGTTTGATTTACTGTTTTCTTAGAGATAGGGAAGAGAGACCCAGAAAGAGTGTTAAAATTTAAGGACTTAGATACTTTTGTATGAAAATACAATTAACAATGCTGGATTTCGTCTGGTCATGTGAGAAAGGGGAGAGACACAAAATTTAACCTTTGAAGCAAGGAACAGTTTAAGACATTAAAAAAACAATGGTAAAGATATGCAATAAGAAGTGGTTAAGAGTAGGCTGTTTCTTAAGCCTTTCCTCACACTTTTTCAACAAATGAGACACAAATTCATTGTGGGCCATATGGAATCATTGAGTGCCAGGATAATCAGAGTGGATGAGTAAACCCCAGTTAGCATCTAGACAGAAAAGCAGCACAGCAAGGAGCTGTTGAGTTTGGGTAGAAAGTCCTCTCTAGTATAGGTTTTGCTTCCCAATTTTGGTACTGACATGTCTTGACTAGTCTGGGGTTTTCACATTTCAGTTGGGGCTTCTAATCCAGTCTAAGGGGACATTTAACAGTTTATAGCTGCTATGGGTTGGGGTTCTACCTGAGCTTTTGGCGCTGTAGTGTGGAGACTATAGGCTGGAGAATGAGGACTTATGTGAATACACCTGAATGGGCTGTACTTCTTATAATCTGACACTAGCCTGGTTAACAGGGATTCCTTGGGACATGGAGCTGCCTGCAGATCAGCCTTGGTTAATAGTCTGTGCTGTTGCTGGCAGAGCCCCTGTATGGCCCTGTATGGTTAGGTAGTGCCGGGGTGGCAGAAAGTACATCCCCAGACCAAACAGGAGGGACCCATGACCTTCAGGGAGAGCACCCACTCCCCTTCATGGAACTGGGACAGATGTCTGGGCAAGGTGGGGCTCTTCTAAGCTGGTGTTGGATCTCCAGAGGAATGCTCATTTGTTCATGTACACTCCTAACTTTTACCTATACTTCTACCTAAAAAATAACTGAATACTATTGCTAATCTTTTGGGGGACTTGGAGATTTAATCATCTTCTTGGGCAGCAGAGTTGTTTATTTTGAAAGAAGGATTCACAACCCTCAAGGATTTCCTGAGCTTTCCTATTCTTTTTCTTTCAAAAGCTAGAGACAATCATTCCTTCAATCAACCATCTTGTGGAGATGCTGCCCCTCTCCTTTCATCCAATGTCTCAGGTTAATGAAGCACTGAAGATGTGGAAGGCCTACATTCAATAATTACCTTTCTCAGATAGGGTAAAAGTTCCCTTTTAAATGAAAGTTCTAAACAATAAGTCATGACTTAATTAGAAAGAAGAAAAAGTAATAGGAAAACTCTTCCTCCTTGAGAAGCTGTTCCCTATCATGTCTGAACTCTGCCTTCATTTCAGAAAAGTGGAGGTGAGCTCTTTCCAAAGGGGAGCAAAAGTATTCTTCCCTTAATAAGAGGAGGAGAGCAATCTTCCAGGGCCATTGTTTGTGTATTTCACATAAAACAGTCAACAAGTAAATTAGTTAACTGCCATTTCAGAAAATACATTAGCATCCAGGTCTCCATACTGAAAGCTCTATCATGCCATATCCATGTCATTAAGCTTGCCATGGTAAGAAATTATACTTGCTCTTCTTGGCCCCTTGCATAACTAATTCTTCGGTACAAAGAGGAGTGTCTTCCAAGAGAGGCCGAGACATAAAATCCACCCTTGCTTCCTGGCTTGAATGGATAGTTCAATTTTTGGAGCACTCTCTAAGAGTTAGAAATCTCAAACCCTTCAGACAAGGAAGCCCACATGTTCAGTGACGGCTTTAATCCCTGAGTGCACACATAAACTACTAGGGAGGCAGCAGCCTGAAACACTGCTCTTTTATCTTTTCTTTTCTTTTCTTTTCTTTTCTTTTCTTTTCTTTTCTTTTCTTTTCTTTTCTTTTCTTTTCTTTTCTTTTCTTTTCTTTTCTTTTCTTTTCTTTTCTTTTCTTTTCTTTTCTTTTCTTTTCTTTTCTTTTCTTTTCTTTTCTTTTCTTTTTTCTTTTCTTTTCCCTTCCCTTCCCTTCCCTTCCCTTCCCTTCCCTTCCCTTCCCTTCCCTTCCCTTCCCTTCCCTTCCCTTCCCTTCCCTTCCCTTCCCTTCCCTTCCCTTCCCTTCCCTTCCCTTCCCTTCCCTTCCCTTCCCTTCCCTTCCCTTCCCTTCCCTTCCCTTCCCTTCCCTTCCCTTTTTTTTCCCTTTTTTTCCCCTTTTTTTCCCCTTTTTTTTCCTTTTTTTTTTCCTTTTTTTTTCTCTCCTTTTTTTTTCCTTTTTTTTCCCTTTTCTGTCTGCAAGGTCTAAAGCTTAAAGTGTATTCAGGTAATGCCTGCTGGATTCGACTGCACTTACAAGTCCAGAGAAGGAATGCTGTGTATCTGAAAAGGTTTCAGTTTCAGTTAATCCTTGAGTTTCCCCTTACTCTCAGGATTTGGGTACATCTGCACATAGGCAGATTAGTGGGTGAAACCCACAGTACTAATAGAGTTTTGGAAACTACAGTGTCAAGCAAAGGCTTGAGATGATTTTTAGAAACCTGACTGCATGGACAGGACTTGGTATTTGAGGTCTTTTATGCTTCTATTCTTTGGTAATTTACAGAAGAATCATAAAGAAAACCTGAAGTATCAACAACTGGCCTCAAATTTTCTTCATACTATAGCCAGGTTTTTCCCACCAGGCCATTTTTTCCATTTCAATTATTTAATTATTGTTGACCCTAGACATAGCTAGACTAAATATGAATGAATTCAATATGCCCAAGCTCCAGTCCCAAATTTAAGTATTACTCTGTTAATCACTCTATCAATTGATTTATTTTTTGTAAAATAATTTGATATGATTTGCCTAAGAAGAAAACCCCTAAAAGATAAAAGAAGCAGAAGAGGGAACATTTAGCCCAGACTAGATTAGCATGTACTATTTTCCTTTGGGAGTAAGAATAAAATAATTGTAAAATAGTGTTTATAATTACTACATTGGATAAAGGTCAAATAAAAGCCAAGCTTTATTATAATAGCTTCATTTCAGAAATTAAAGGGAAATCAATACAATTCATTAATAGTGATTTAGGGCTCTGGATCTCTCCAAGGTACTTATAGGGCCCCCATTAACATAGTATCTGAGCACTTACTAATCTTTAATGTATTTATCCTCCCAACACTGCTGCAAGCTACGTTTCTAATCCTTATTTCATTTTGCATTGGAGCATATCCCAAAAAGTGTGGGGAATTGTAAATGAAGGCGAGAAATTTAATCATCCCTTGTCCTAGGACACTCTGTCATTAGTAAATCATTGAGTCATATAATGATAGAATAAAGCATGTTGGAAGGGTCTTCAAGAGGTCTCTAGTCCAATGTCCTGTTCAAAGCAGGGTCATCTTTGGGGTTAGAGTAGGTTGCTCAGGGATTTATGCAGTTGGATCTTGAAAATCTTCAACGACAGACACTGCACAACATCTCTGGGCATCCTGTACCAAAGCCTGACTGTCCTAATGCAGAAAAACTGTACCAGTACTAGGTTCAGGGGTTGTCAGGACTGAGGGCATCCCATGTTCTGTAGTTCTGTAAGTTTCATATTTTTCTCTTAGGGGATATATCTAAAACTTACCTATATAATTGCATGGTGCTCCAGTAAGAGAGACTGAAATTGATTTTTAACCCTGAAGTTAGAATTACTCATTGTAGAAAGCTCAGGTCTCCAGCTTGAGAGGTAAAAGGATCAGTTTTAGCCATCTAAGTGCCATTGTGGCTAGGGTTCCTCTAACCCCAGGGAGAAGTTTACAAGTAAATCTCACAGAATCTTGGGAGTCTACATCTATTCTATGTCATTTCACTCTTGACTAGCTTAAGATGAAGACACAGCTGTCTGACTTCTCCAGATCCCTTTTGCAGGCACTTTTGTTACCCCAGTCCTGGCCTCATTGCTCAGGGATGCAAATTACACAGGACAATTACAATTGCTGAGATTTAGGCATCATAACACTGACCAGAGCAATGCTCAAGTACCCTTAGCTTTGTGCCAAAATGATTTGCCTGTGGGGATGCGCACTGCCCACCAAAGCTAGTTGGAAGAGGCTGTGCAGAAGCTCCCATTTCCCTGTGATGACTAGTTGGAAGCCTGACTCTGACCAAAGCCAGATTTTACCACATCATGAAGACAAAGAACCTTGGAAATGTATGTATGTGATAACTGGAAAATATTTAGATGCTGCTTCTCTTTGCATTCCCCAGTAATGGGTACAACTAAGAGGAAGGTGGTGAGGATTTATGATAATAGCTTACCTTGATGTGTTTGTAATTTTCAGAAAAATTCTGTTACAAAGCAAAGTGGAATGAAAACATTATAGAAATTGGAGGAATATTTATATTTCAAAACACTTTCCTAAACTTATGCCCTAATATTTTGAGGTTTTGTTTTGGGGTTTGTTTTGTTTTGTTTTAGGTACTAAAACATAGAAGAATTTGTGGTTTGAGAGCCAATCTTGCAATTTGTGGAGAACTAAGCAAAACTCTGATAAGATGCCAAACCATGATTGGTATCTAGAATGAAAAATGTCCAAAGATATACACTTGAAACTAAACCTTGACAAATGCAATTAGAATTTGCTAAGGCAAGGAAATCACACAGATCAAATTAAAGCTTAGATCTGATGAAGGAAGGCACAAAGAGCTCCAAGGTGGAGTCCACTAAAAACAAAAGACAGAGCAGCATATACTTTGGCAAGTAAGGCAATACAATACAGTGCTTTAGTAAAAGTGTCAGGAACTACTTTGGTTTTTAGCAATTGCAAGGATATGCAAGCAAAGGCAGAATATACACAGTGTGGACAAAGAGGATGACAGTACTAACTTTAGCTCTGAGGAATTCTTTATACAAGAACGAGGTATACCTAAAGATGGATGGAGTAGCAGTCAAAGAACAAACAGAATTTATTAACTTTAAGGTACACAAGTTCATAAGGCAATATGTCACTGAAATTGTAATAGCAGCCCAGGAATAAATAAATAAAATAAATAATAATAATAAAAAAACCCAAACACAACAAGAGGTGAACATATAAAACATAGGATTCAAAGTGATGAGCATCTCACCAAGAAGGCAAACAATAGGTTTGGGTAAATAATAAACTTGAGAAAAATACAGCACAATTCAAAATTGCACCAAGAGCAAAAGTACCCAGTATACAAGGAAAACCGTAACAATTCCTTTGTGTTCTCAAAAAGTACACTTGTTGGAGGGATAAAAGATTAAAACAAAAGAGGAAACATTTGATGAAATCTTGTAATACAAAGAAGCTTTCAGAAGCATATATTCAGAAACATATATTTTGGGACCATTTATATTTACTTCAGAAGTATATTTATATTTCAGAAGCAGATAGGTATAGTTTGTGAGGAAGAAGTGTTGGACATCTAGTCCAATGTTACTGGCCAAAATTTGGAATCAAGATACACTCCCAGAACCTGGAACTGAGCAGATGATAGATGACTATCAGACTTTGGGTGCAAATCAGAAGAGGGGACTGGCCCAACTGCCCCAAATTTCACATACAACATGCTAAGAATCAGTCACAGTTGCTGCTTGAAATAGAGGTATTATTACCTGTGTCATCTATGAGACCACCATACTTATGACCCAACTCACTCACCCAGTAATTCTTAGCAAGACTTACCTGGTAAGAGCTCAGTTACTCAACCATAGCCTAGGAGCTGAAAAAAGACCAGCTTATCCTCAGAGAAAGCTTTTCTTGCTAGAATAAAAAGACTCATAGGAGAGATAAATAGATCCGTGATGTTTTCTGGAAGAGGAATAAAAAGAGAGGAAATCTAAAGGTTCTTTATCAGCCCCTAAAATTTCAAACAGATGATGCAGGAAGCAAAGATGGATGATCCCAAATATTTTTCTCTTTCTACATTTGCACATATTCAATACCCCTTGGGCCAGATATTTTTTCAGAAGGTCAGACAGATTTTTTTCTGCAGACAATATGTTGCACTAAAATGCAATAATTTTTTGATGATACAGAGGATAGTAAGATCAAGACAGATGATGTTTTGCAGGGTAGAGGATGAAAAGCAGTAGAAGAGCATGACCAGAGGTTCCTGTCAGCTCTGATGGGGTCAGACTTGCTGGACTAGCACAAAACAGTGAAAAATATAACATATGAAATACACCTTGGAGAGATGTTGACACAGCAAGGTGCACATAGAGATCACAGGTAAAGTTCAGATAATCATCAATCTTGTCCCAGTAGGCAATGGAAGGATGCAAAGGCTCCCAGAAAGTACAAACAACCACAAAACAAAATGCTTGTTTTATAGCAGGACTCTACAAAAAATATCTAGGGGACACAGGATTAAGTTCTAAATGTAGGGTCTGGGAAGCCAAAGGAGTTGATTAATAAATCCAGAGTCATGAAAGACCATGAAGTCTGTGTTGTCCAGAGACTCCACTGAGAAGAAAACTGATATCACCTTTTTACACCAATACAGCCAAAATTGGAAAGAAGTGACTTACATATCTTTACTGAAACAGGATGCCACAATTCCCAGGCAGCAAAGAACTATTTAGCTTTAGTTTATGGACAGAAAATTATTTATTTATGATAAACCAGAGTCAGATGGAGCTGGCCATAAATTACAATTGATTTGGGAAAAAGGATAGAGTCAATAGCCTTTGTTTATGACAATAATCAATTAATCAGTTGATTGATTATAGTGTATATCATATGATATATAAATATGTTGTATGGTGTATAAATATATGTGTGTCTGTGTGGTAGATATAGGGGGTGTGGTTCTTTTGAAGGTAAATATACATATACCATTTGTATGTATATATGCATATATACATGTTTTACTTGTATATATGCATATATACTCATATATTTATACTTACACACACATGCAAGCACAGTCACACATAGAATCATAGATATCATGGATTCATTGAAAAACAGATTAGAATAAGTCTCTGCAGGTCTCCTAGTTCAATGTTCTGCACAAAGCAGGTGAATGTCAAAGAAGATCAAATCTAGCAGAGCTTTAGTAATGTGTAAGAGCAGATTTCAGAGGAGCCTCTCAGGCTACCTGTGCCAGCAGTTAACAGCTCTCACTGTAGATAGATTTTTTCCTTGTGACTAATTCAAATTTTCTTTTTTGCACTTTTGTTCTCATCACTTCTTGTCCATCTACTGTGCACCTCTGAGAAGAGCTTGGTGCTATCTTCTCTACAATCCATAATTAGGTAGCAGAAGACAATGATTAGATTACCTTTAGACTTCTCTCCTTCAGCCTAAACAGACTCAGCTTCCTCAGCCTCTAGATCATGTACTACAAGCTCCTAAATATGCCTCCCCGCACTCACACCTTTACCTATGAATTCTCAAGTTATAAACTGAATTCAAACCTGACTGAAACTTAGTGGTTACCAACACACACTCACTGCAGCTTTTGACTGAAGAGCTTATGAGCAGCAAACAATATACATATATATAAATATCTTAATCAAATTATATAAAATAAAAAATAGCATCCATTGGAATCTGATTCTACTGCAGAGGATAATATCAAACATAAGCCTTAACCTCTACTATTAAGGGGAAGAATGGGATATTGTTTAGTTGCATGCATATGACATTTTTAAGTTGTTACAAGGAAAATGCATTTGAAGGATATATCAAGATTGTTATAAACTGAAAACCCTTAAAAACCTGTGATTCATTTACAGTAGTAGCAATATAGTTAAAGCTGTTAACATTGTTAGTAATGTTCTTAACTCTGTTAAGGCTCATCAGATAGCTGAAAAAATCTTGAGAGACTCCAAAAAACTGGTCTGGGAAGAGAAATTAGACATTTTCATGTTGTTTGGAAAAAATATTTATACTTGTCCTTGATCTTTATTCTCACTTTCTTGAGAAAACCTAAGTAGTAGATATGATTTCCAAAGTAGTGATCACCATGTCACATCTATAGTATACTAACAATAATAAAATCTGGCAGTGGCCCATAGAGTGACAAGACAACCATCTCTATCTTGTGTGATCTAGTGAGCTTGTGGAGAACAGTGTCAAAATAATAAAGTGCCTCCTAAAAAGAGGCTGCAAAATCTGTATTTAGTGCTAATAAAATACAGAATGTAAACAATGACACATAGGTTGGCACTGTGGATATTTTGTTCATTAGAAAACTGACAGCAAGAACACTAACATTCTTAAAAACTGACATTAAGTCTTGCAGACTTAGACACAACACAGATAAGACACCAAAAAGTGGCATGATTTGAGGTCACTGAGTTTCTGCCAGTTCTTCAGAATGATATTAGCTTGTCAACAAAGTAAAATCACAGTATCACAGGATATAGCTCTGATGTGATGTTCTTAGTCTAGAGAGAGACCCACTGTGAAAGGAGAGGTATTGCCTCAGAGCCATGGAAAAGGCACCAGAAGCTGTAAGCCCTCTTTTGCAAAAAGCTCTCTAGCAGCAGCCCAATAGCCAGGATAAGTCAGTCCCAGGACCTTGATTCAAGGACAATTAAATGACCTAGTGCTGCTTGAAAGCACCATTGCCCACACATCAGGAGAGAACCAATTATGTTGTCTCAGCTCCAACTTATAGTAGAGAATTTCTGAATATTAGTTAGTGAGTGGTGTGTGATTTTTAAATATTTTATTTCACCAGTGGTTATTGTTGTCTGGTGACAGACATTGTACAGCTAATGAGAGAAGAGGTAGGTAAGTGCACCTTCACGTGGTGGTCCTGATTGCTGCTTGGAGCTACTTTGCATTGCAGGGGGCTTGTATTACATAGAACCTGAAATTCATCCATCAGGTTCTTTGGCAGTCTCTAAACCACACATTGCTAGAATCATTCAAGAAAGGGAAATAAAGATAATTCAATCCTAGTCTTTGACCAATGCCTAAACTGTTACATAAGCCTTCATGCCTGTTTTCAAAGTGGACTTTCAAAGTGGCAACAGCTGGAACATGCTAGAAGAACAATACTTCTGTGGATTCTTCCTTTTTATTACCCTCATTTATCAAAGAAATAGAAGACATAAAATCCCTGCATTCCCACTCATGCAGAGAGAGAAGGCATTCCAATAACCTGTGTGTGAGGAGAGAATGGGAACTGTGATTCTATTCACCTCCTTTTCCCATGAATAAGGGAACAGAATCAGGACCCTGTCTAGAGAAACACAGAACTAATGAATACAACAAACTAGGGGGGAAAAAAAAAGCACAGAACTGGCAGTTAATTAATTTGTGTATTTCCAGCTGAAGTGTCTGATGGGAGAAAATAACTAATCATTATTGTTTTGTTGTTTGGGATTAGAGATATGTGCAAATACTTGATTTAGTGGTGAAATTTTTTGATTTATGTTCTACTGAAGATAAATGTTATAACTTCAAAATTAGGCGGTATTATGGAAACAGATGGGATTTGAAATGAACAACAATAAAGTTAACTTCCAGCATAGAAAGACTGCATGTCAGCTCTCTAGCTAACTTCTCAGGATCATTAATAAGAATTACAACATTCTTAAATATGCAATCTCAATGCATCAAAGCTTCCTGTGGGCATCTTTGCAATGCAATGCAATCACAAATGGATCAAGCACTGGTTTGATATCTGTGTAAGAGCTCTGCTGTTATTGAACAAAAAATACAAGCGAAATATTCAAAATTGTGCCTCTGCTGGCGTAATAATGAGTAAGGGCAGGGATAAGATTGTGTCTATTTATGGATGTTGGGATTTATCTTTCCACTTGACAATGTTTATTGAACTAGGCTGAACCCACAGAACAAAAGGATTTGTAGACATGACACACTGATTTGGCTTACTGGGCTGGAAGCAGACCAGTCCCACTGAGTTCTCCTCGGATTTATTTCAGTCCCCATCATACACAGCAGGAGCTGCTGTTTAGCTTCAGTCACACAAGCAGTTCCTTATTCAAAGGCATTGTTCAGGCCTCGGGGTCGAGGAGCAGGGGAGGAAAGGGACGTCTCTTTGTGGAGAAAGGTTTGTCAGGTTCTCAATCCATGCAAAGAATTGCAGGCCATATTTATCGGGTTTCTAAGCATGAAATTTGCAAAAGCATAAAATCTGAATTTTAAGTGTCACTTTAAGTAGCTGTCAGATTTGATGCAAATACATCTTATCATATGCAGTCACTCTTGAACTTTCCCAAAAGTAAAAAATGGGAAGAAAGCTTTATTTCCTAAAATTATACCTTTGGACTGCTGGAAAAGATGGGAACTGGGTTCTTTGGCCCTTTTATGACAATAATAGCAACAAAAGCCTTTCAGGAATCTAGTATCATAGATACAAACACAAATACCACCTAGGTTACAAAATACTGCAGTAAAATTACATCTTATGGACAAAGGAAATAAAACAATGAATTACTGAAATTATGAGAGATTAACAAAAAAACCCAAAACAAACCAAAAGAGGAAAAAAAAAAAGGAGAAAGGAAAAGCCTAGCTCTTTTACCCAGTTAGATAGCAGCTATTTTTGAAAAGATAGAATAAATGCAAGAAACAGATCAAAACAAGTATCTCTGAAAGAGGACAACATTCTAAAGGAAATAATCCTACTGGCAAATCAAAGTAAAAATCTTTCTGAGTCACTGAAGAATAATTTCAACCTTTAATTTATTTTCCAGTTGTCCTGAAAACCAAAAATCTGTAGGAGTTTAGTAGTTTGTTTGAAATATATCTCAGCTAGATCCACAATGTGAAAACCACCACAAGGCAAAATACCTACAGGTACTTGCAGGACAATAGAATATTTCATGTGTATATATACATTTATATATATTTATAAGGCAGGCTTCAACTGAAAGAAAATTTCAATAATGCTGTACCCTTCATGGCAGAAGTCTGCTGTTAGTTTCCAAAAGTGTTAACTTTCTTTGCTACATTTTAAAATATGCTTTCCTCATCACTGAGTTCATAGAGCTATTTTGGATTTCCAAGGCATTCTTTTGGAAGCTTTTTGTGAATCAATTTTTATTTCTTGTTCTTCTAATTACTGCTATCATAAGTGAGATTAAGGTCTTCTTTTGTTTCTATTTACTATTTGTATTGCAATAATATCTAGAAGTCCCAATTATAAGCACATAAGAACCAATAATATGCTTCATGTTGTACAAACACATATTCAAAAATTATGCCTGACCCAAAGGATTTACAGCCCAACCAATTCTATTGTGTTTAAGGCATTTTATTTATATTAGCCGGGGGATGATATTAGTCTGGGTTACACTATTGATTGAAGTACAGCCTAGAACAAGTAATTTTGTTTTCCTGCTTTTTCTCTAGCCCTAGAATGAGAATAATATAATATTAACTCATCTTTCCCAGGAGAGTGCCAGATAAAATCACTACTGAATTCCTGTCTAGAGATTTAATCTTGTTAAAAAGGGTAGAAATTTTCGGGTTTGTGATTATTAAGAGTTAATAATCAGCTGTCAAAACCAATTCATATGAGGCATGCATGAAAAAATAATAATATTTTTGACACATATTGAGGTTTTCAAATTTATTTTTGTTCTGCATGTTTATAATTTCTTCTTTTCCCCATATAATAGAGCTGTTCAAAACCCATAGAATTTGAATCCCAGTATGCCATGCTTTAGGTAATTCTTGCTATTGCTCTTTTTCTCCATTTTCTTTACCTCAAAAATATCCATAAGTGTCAATATTGCCTCTTGAAATTACATTCTTCTGAAGTATTTGTAGTCATTTGATTTATATATTTCTGATAATTTTCACAGTTTATATCTCCTTCTTTACTGAACAAAACTTTCCTCTGATCTAATCATAAAATCTACTGTTAAAGTCTTCAGCTGCCTCCAGATGTGGTACATCTTTCTTAAAAAAACCCAAACAAAATAGAAAAAAAAAAATCTCTGCTTGTCTCACTTTGTTTATCTCCCTGTGTATTTCTGTGCTACTGCATTTCTAAAAAGAATCACATTTATACTAAGGGCAGGGTACAGTGTGCTTTGTTTTGAATAGGTTATTTGTAGCATAATAATCTTGTGAATTACCAATATGCTGCAGAGCAAGAGGAAAATGTGATTGTGAAGGGCATGATGATGATTCAATTGGTTTTGTGGCCATAATGCATCCTTTCCAACTGGCATTTTAGCATTTGTTCTGTCTTTGTATGTATTATCTACTTGTACTGTATATTCAGAAAGTCCCTTCTGTAGCAGCTGTGTGCTTTTTCTTTCATAAGAATGGTAATTGCCGAAGTTTGGAGTGTATGAAGGACTATGGGGTGGCTTGACCAGTGTTCAGTGCTAGCTTTCTATGACTCCTCTACTGCCAGCAGCCTTGAGAGGCAGTATTGAATTCTCATGTTGCACTGTATCAGTACACAAAACACTACCTCAGCATGAAGGACTTGTGTGGTCCTACCTCCCTCTATGCCTACTATGCTGCTTCTCCTTGTAGCTTATATTTATGGGAAGCTCACCTCAGTGCATATTTGCTTCCTTCTCCATCAAAAAGTTTATATTTCTACAGCTTGTTTCTTCTTGTCATCCCATCTTAGTTTAATCAAAATGCTTAAATATTGATGTAGTCAATACACTTGAAGGATAGAAAGGGACATCCCCAAGAAGTGACTCAGCTAACCTATGTTGAAACAGAAGTCATCCTCTGGCAATACCTCTCTCACTTCACTGACTATAGATAGAATCCACATAAGTTCCTTACTTTAGAACAACAGTGCAAATGAGCAGGGCTGATTCACATCCTTTGTTCCCTTACTGTAGCTCAAAAATGCATTTTTAAAATTGGATTTGGAGTGCTTTTCTGCACCTCTGTCCTTGAGACACTGTCTATATATTTAGGTAAGTTGTTACCTGAGCATTAGAATTAAAGGCACTAAGTTCCTGTGGGCTTTAGTCTTATTCACCTTCCTCTTGCCATTGCATGACACCATTCCATTTTCTGTACAGGCTCTGGATTACTCCAGCTTTCTCTGATTACTTAGCTAACTTATTAGAAAAAATACTGAGTGTTTAAGTGGCTCAAAACTAGGTGTATTGATTTGGGAGCTGACAGGCCAAAGAGAACCGCTAATTATTCTGTTCTCTCTGCAAGCTATTAGGTCAGTAAGTAGGTCACATAATGTAGGTTTCTACATACAGGCATCCATGGGTGCTGTAGGCATCCAAGCTCCCATGACAGCCTATACACATCACCTAGTCAGTGTGGTAACAGAGAGCAGAGAGCTGCTCAGCTGCATTGTAGTCACACTCAAGACTCCACAGACAGACTGACTATGTATCTTTTTAAATATGGTTAAAATGTAGTTAACTTCAACACCTAGTTCACGTACAAACACATCCACGTAGTCTTTTACACTCTGGTGACAAAATCTGGAGCCAGATGTATTCCTGTGTTTGATTCAACTGCCTTCACATGGGTGCTATGTCCACCTTTTGTACCATTTGCTTGAGCCTACGGGTCTCCCACTACTGCTGTTATGTGCAGAATAGTCTTGTATGGGTTTCTTGGTAGTTCATCTAAAATAGTATTAGATTCCTGTGGTTTGGAAGAGGAGGTGGTCCTGTTCTGCCCATGTGCAAAAAATTGCTATCTCACTTAAAACATGGGCTCCAGACCTCCAGCTTTCTGGGAACACAGAGTCAGCTCTCCACTTCAAAGTCTTCATAGAATCATAGAATACCAGGTTGGAAGGGACCTCAAGGATCGTCTGGTCCAACCTCTCTTGGCAAAAGCACAGTCTAGACGAGATGGCCCAGCACCCTGTCCAGCTGAGTCTTAGAAGTGTCCAGTGTAGCGGAGTCAACCACTTCCCTGGGGAGATTATTCCAATGGTTGACTGATCTCATTGTGAAAAATTTTCCTCTTGTGTCCAATTGGAATCTCCCTGGGAGTAACTTCTACCCGTTACCCCTTGTCCTCACCATGTGACTCCTTGTAAAAAGGGAGTCTCCATCTTCTTTGTAACTACCCTTTAAGTACTGGTACATGTCCTGGTAGGTCTTGATACTCCACATCGCAACTTAGGGACATAAAGCGTACATCTGCACTAGGAAGCTACATGAGGCAGAGCAGAGTTGAAGTACTTGCCCTTAATAGCTCATATTTTAATTTTTTGCGTTTTCTCTAGCATGATTTTGGCCAATTAGCTCTCATTCAGAAAAGGCTGGGCATGGTTTAACTATGTATATGCAAACTAGTGTGATCTACACCAATTGTTCTCAGAGCCTGAAAAATGCCCAGGGCCTCATTGTTTATTAAAGTGACACAGCAAGAATGTAAGCAAGAATTCAGTTCTGAGTAGGAACACCTCATTTTCTGTGTGAGTTATGTGCTTGCATTGACATGCACTACTGTTGAATGGGCAGAAAGATGAAGAATGTAAATGGCTCACATTAATACCTTACTGTATACATTGTAGTAGACTCTGAAATGTTATAATCTTCTTAATAAAATGTATATTACTTAGCAATAGATGCCACAGAACAGTAACTGAGAGGAAAAAACCCACAAGCTTCATATTTAAAAGAGGTAATGACACACTAAGAGTATTAGGTTTTATGGTGACCATGTGAAAAGGTTCTCTTTGATATTGATTCTTTACATAATTGATGTAAAGAAAACTATTTGCCAGAATTTCATAAAGTTGAATTTCAAAGCTGGATCACTGGGATTGGCAATATTTTTATGATGCAGAACAAATAATTTCTGGCTAGACTTAATCTGTAACATGCCATGACTTAAATCAGGTAGGTGATAGATGCATTTTGTATGTAAGTGAACTTACCAGAAAATTGCTCTTCACAAGTGCATTATGAAAGTGTACAAATGTGTAGAAACTCCACAGTTGATGTGTAAGTGTCATGGCGATGAAGCAGCTCTAAGCAGAGAAACGTTACTTTTAAGTTAATGTGGCTGGGGGTGTCAACAGAAAGAAAAGCAACTGGAATAGAGACAGTTTTTTGCTACAGTGACTTCAGAAGCTGAGAGGATATCTGTCAGTAAATGGAAAGCTCTGTTTCTTTTTTCTGTTGAGGTTTTTTTGTTTTGTTTTTCTTGAAATGAGTGATTCAACACAAACTGAAGGTTCATATTTCATATGGCTACATCGTGCTTTGTGTGGTCTGATGACTGGATATAAACTGACATGCTGCAGTGCTCACGTCACCATTTTTTTTTTTTGTCAGCTTGTAGACACCATGAATGCTTTAATTTGCTCTTCTCATTGTAAGAAAATACCTAATTCCAACTCCATATTCACCATTACAATATTTGAGAAGATATTTTAATAAATAGCATATGATGGTTTTCATTATTTCTTGTTCAGTCTTTCAGTTAACACATCTGTGTGGACAAGCGAAGGTGAAAAGTGAAAGACACAGAATGACCCAGGGAACTGTGTCAGTCCTGCAGCTTCCACTAGCTATTCTTATCAAACAAAAATGATTACACAGAGGAACAAAACCCACTGATTATGTCTATTTAAGTAGTTAAAAGCCTTTACAACTTGTATACCATGGCACAGTAAACTGTGAGGAGGAAATTGGCTTCCTGTTCTTTGCAATAGGTGAAAATATGAATGTTGAGTTTGAGCACAGTGTTATTTATGCACTAATATCAAAATTACAGCTATGTGCTGCGTGTGTCACTTCACAGTTGGAAATCAAATTATACTCCTGCTGGAATATTGGCACATTGGTATCAGCTATAGCAGCTGCTTTTCCTTCTCTGACTTTTCTTACTGTTGCTGCTAATGAAAAAGGAGGCTGCTGTCGCTGCTCTTAACAGCACTGTTTTTCTCCTCACTTGAAAAGCAAGCAGACAGTCTGGGTCTTCTCATGGCACAAGAGGAAAGGAACATTTAATTGCTGCTGAAGTGCTTGTACAAAAGGTCACCAAACAATATAAGTTCTTATTTGGTACTGAACTTTGAAGTGAAGGATTATGGATTGTAGAAGGGATCCAGCAGTTAGTTGATGTACCAGATCTCCAATATATAGAAAAGAAGGATAAAGAAGGCTAAACTTGATGGGAGTTTCCTGGTAGGCCAGGAATAAGCTCGCCAACCATCTGTAAAGAAGGTGCTCATGAAGCATGTTTAAGGAAACCATTACCACTTTTCATCCATGGCCTAATACAAGCACAGAAGAAGGAGCACTGAGCAACTGAGTATGCAGAGGCTGTTGGTCTTAAACCTAGAAGAGTTATGTATTGACAATGGCACAGCTTCTCAAAGGCAGCATGAGGCACTAACAAGTACTTAAATACTTACAAGGCTTCCAAACCCATCGCGGCCCACGGGAACAGTGAATATGCAAAAAGTCTCTGCCCCATTAAGAAAATTCCAGACCTTCTGGTGTTAAATCAATGATTAGTTAAAAACATGGACTAGCTTCATCTTGCAAACAATGACAAAAGATAAATTGACATTCTTTACAAAAATGTAGTTTTAAATTCCTGTGCACATAAAAAGAAACCTGCTCCTTACCTGAGGGATTTTGCCTGCTTCACATTAATAAAAAATCAATTGTCTAATCAATATCATGATACCACAAATTTTATCTTCTGGCCTTGAAATTTTCTCTTGAACTAAAGGAAGGCTCTATTATTATTATTATTATTATTATTATTATTATTATTATTATTATTATATTTCTTTGTCTCTGAGACCTTTTTCATAGTATTGTCATTACTCTTATTTTGCTTATGAGTTGAGAGACACAACTGACACCTGATAAGCATTGCATGTTTGCTATAGTGCAAAGACATTTTCAGAAATAAATGACTTATTTCATTTCCAGAGCAAATCAATCTCACAGCCTCTCCATCTCACATACTTTTTTCTTGCTTCTTGAAGTGTTTTCCCTCCTCAAGAAGTTTGTGTTATGTACTGTATCTTGGCAACACGCAGAGAAAGAAAGGTAAGGTTTTAAATTGGTAGGAATAAAAGCTGAAATCTTTGGCAATGTTCTGATTTACACCAAGTAAGTATTTAATATAGAAACTTGAAGCGATATTGAGACAACTGTTACTCTTTATGGACCATCTCTACTCCAGCCCATCAGCAAATAGGTTGATACCACTCCTGCTTTTAAAGATGTCAAACACGGTTAGCAGTAATAGCTTCATGCCTCCTTTGTACTAGTGGACACAAACCAAACTTCAGGACATACTGGTTCTGTTTATTGTGTACTGTATTGTGCACCTTTTCCTTTGTGCTTGACCAAAAAATCTGAAAAAAAAAAAGTATGAGAAAGAAATCTTTGTTTCTTTAGCTCAAAAAACCCGGCATGTAGTCTAGGTTCAGTCTTTGGTGTTAGTCAAAGTCCTGGTCCTCACATTTTTATAAGTGTGTTGGCTTCTGCCCTCTCCCATTTCACTACCCCATTTCTGGACATTATTCAGTGTTTGTGAACTGACAGGATCATCTGACGTATGACATTATCCCAAAGTATTGCATCGGTAATTACATCAGTAAACATAGTCTCCTGAGAATTTACATAAATGAATTCACATCCTGCCTATAGATTCTAGGATTTCTGTGGTATCTGATCAGATATCAGCAGTTCTATTTCACAACAATTTATTTCTCTTTCAGTCAATTAGATGTCTGCACTTAACAAACCTTCCCGTTAAAAAAAAAAAAAAAAAGAGAAAATAACAATCCACCGAATTTCAGGGAAGGCTGTAATACTGCCTTACACTCACCAGGGAATGAAACGCATTTGTTTTCAAATACTACCACGCCAGTAGATGGAGATGATGAACATCTAGTTTACGCCCAGAATTTTGTAGGCTCATCAGCTTTTTACCCCAATTAAAGCAGCTTTTAGAAGGTGAAATCAAGAATCAAGTGTATTTAATAACCAGAGGTCTTATTCTTTTCTGATGACTGATCTGGGCTTTAGGTCTACCATTTATTTTAGCAGAATTTTGAAATCCTTATGAGCTTTGTATTTGCAGCTCTCCACCCTTAGATGCCTTTGATGAGTGGGCAATGTATCTTGATTTGAAGCTTGATAAAGTCATACAGTTCCATAGCTGAAAAAAATTAGTCACCTATATGTGAATTATCCTCAATAAAAAAACCTGCAGGCATGACCAGTGTCTTGAGACAACCACATGAAAACCAGCTGCTCTTTCCTTCTGTTGGGATGAGTATGAAAGCAATCTTCTGGATAAAGTGCAGAAAATAGGAGGAGGACAGATTTTAGCTATGGTGAGGAAAAATGTTTTCAAATGAAATTCACATCTGCCTAAGCCTTTACATAAAATCTAAAACAAACTCAGTCCCTACTGTTGGTAAAAGTGCCTATACTTCTAGAATCCAATGAGTTAACCCTGCTCACATCTTCTCTATTATTCCTCTCTTCCCCAACTTGAATAAACAAAGTTTCCAAGCAGAAAGTAATATTAAAGTACCAGTTACCTAAATAGCTTTATCAGCATCTTCTTCCCCTTACCCCCAGCAGGATGACTCTAGGTGTGTATTCTACGAGAGCTTGCTGATCTTTTTAATGCTAATTAGCCTTTGATTAGGGTTTGAGAATCAAGGTAACAGGACCAGATTTTCCCACCATTGATTGATGAATTAATTAAAAGCATCTAGATGGAATTTAATGCTGGAAGTGTGCCATGTTGATTGTCCTTTAGCATTTTGCAGGAACATTTTCAGCATTATCAATCTAACATTGTTTTACAAGATTAAGTCTTTAGGACATGGTTAAAGTGGTGGGTAGGTATCTAGAAAGGCAAGTACCTCTGGGGGAAACAGAGACTCCAACACAGTAAATTAACAAACCTACAGAACCGCTTACACTGACCTGATTTTCAGAATGGATGAAAACCTGTATTTCTAAGTGATTTCAGTACTGCATTTTGGATACTCGCCTAGAGGAAAGAGCACCAAGCATATCCTAAACCAGGATGAGAACAAAGTTTGTGCAATCTTACATGGAGCCAAAAACCTCTAGTGCTACATCCTCTACTGGTGTAAAGCAACACAGTTCCATCAATGTTATAGATACTTTGACAATTTATACTAAAAAATGAACCTCCTTCTTCAGTTTTCCTGCTTGTAATTAATCTATGGATATTCCACAATTCAGTAGTATTTTTTTTTTTTTCTAATGTACCTGCTCTGACACACTGACAAAGTAACAAATTGCCTCTAGATAATAGAAAAATTTTAAGAAAGAGTTACAAGTTGAAAAGAACCCAGGAATGATTTTCTTTCAAGAGGTGATTGAGACTTAGAATAATTTACACCAAGAGAGGCAAAACAAAAGCGGCATGACTGTTTTTAAAATTACACATGTGGGTTTTCCATTTTATAGTAAAAAGATGTATCAGCAGGAGCTAATCTTGTACAAATAACCTGCATCTTACTACAATAGGATTGCTTTGACTGGCATGGATAAACAGTCATACCTAAATACAATTTTATGAAATAAATGAAGCCATTGTTAAATGGTAGATGGAAACATCATGGGTTAAAATGTTGCTGAAAAAGCTTCTGCTGCTGCTTTTAAAAAGCCATAATGTTCTACAAAGTTATCTAAAGAATGGTATTTTTTTCTTATTTGGGTTTGTTTGGCTATGACAGAGACATTTTTGGTATGCTTACAGATTTTTTTAGTATCCTCAAAGGATATTTTAAGAAACTGCAGTGTATTTGCTATAGCCATAAAAAACACCTATTTCTTACACATGAAAGGTGAATACATCCCGCTTAACTTTAGCAGTGGGATTAATCTCAACTAAGCCTAGACATCTTCAGTATAGACATCTGTACCTGAGAAAGTTACCAGAGGTACCATGTGTAGCCAAAGAAGAAAAATCAGCACTGTTGGAGTTTTTCATCTAGCCTGTTTTAGAGAACCACTTGAGGATGGGATGAATTATCCCTCCAGAGTCAAGGGTCAGTTCCTAGCCCAACTGCAAATAAACAGTGAGGTACACAAAACAGAAAGATAATATTCTCAGTTCAGTTTTTAAATGACCAAATATTAACAAGTTTATGTGAATCAAGCCCATAGCTCTAGGTGAGGGCTGAACAGTACAGAAGACGTTGGGCACAAATATCAATAACTGTTGATTTTAGGAAATAGGAAAGGAGATAACACATCAATTTTTCGTCTTTTCTTTCTGCTTGTGAAGAATTTTTACACAGCTTCAGATATTTAATAGTACTTGAGTCTACCCTAAACATATATACAACTTTTTATTTCAATAATACTAAAATAAATCTGGTCAAATGTTGCACTTTTTAGTTCAGTGGTCAAATAAAAAAAAAACGGGGGAGTGGTCAGTTTGGCTTGAACAGAAAAACATTTTGGGTTTGATGCTGTTGTGGGTTGACCCTGGCTGGATGCCAGGTACCCACCAAAGCTGCTCTATCACTCCCCTTCTCAGCTGGACAGGGGAGAGAAAATATAACGAAAGGCTCGTGGGTCGAGATAAGGACAGGGAGAGATCATTCACCAATTAATGTCATGGGCAAAACAGACTTGACTCGGGGAAATTAGTTTAATTTATTACTAATCAAATCAGAGTAAGGTAATGAGAAAATGAAAACTAAATCTTAAAACACTTTTACCCCACCCCTCCATTCTTCCCAGATTTAACTTTAATCCAGAATTCTCTACCTCCTCCCCCAAGCGGCACAGGGGGATGGAGAATGGGGGTTGCCGTCGGTTCATCACACATTGTCTCTGCCTCTCCTCACACTCTTCCCCTGCTCCAGCGTGGGGTCCTGCCCATGGCGGACAGTCCTCCACAAACTTCTCCAACATGAGTCCTTCCCATGGGCTGCAGTTCTTCACAAACTGCTCCAGCGTGGGTCCCTTCCACAAGGTGCAGACCTTCAGGAACAGACTGCTCCAGCGTGGGTCCCCGTGGGGTCACAGCCTCCTTTGGGCATCCACCTTCATAGGCGTGGGGTCCTCCACGGGCTGCAGGTGGATCTCTGCTCCACTGTTAACCTCCATGGGCTGCAGGGGGACAGCCTGCCTCACCATGGTCTTCACCAGGGGCTGCAGGGGAATCTCTGCTCCAACACCTGGAGCACCTCCTCCACCTCCTTCTTCACTAGCCTTGGTGTCTGCAGAGTTGTTCCTCTCACACATACTCACTCCAGTCTCCAGCTGCAGCTGCTGTTGCAACATTTTTTTTGTTGCCTTCTTAAATATGTTATCCCAGAGGCACTACCACCATCACTGATGGGCTCAGCCTTGGCCAGCGGTGGGTCCGTCTTGGAGCCAGCTGGCATTGGCTCTGTTGGACATGGGAGAAGCTTCTAGCAGCTTCTTACAGAAGCCACCTTTGTAGCCCCCCCGACTCCCAAAACCTTGCCATGCAAATCCAATACAGATGCTTTCAGAAGATTGAAAAAGAATTTAGTAATGAAAGGTACTGTTTCTACTAAAACAAGATGTTTCATTTCACATGGAGTTTATGCAGAATATTTCCTCAATTTTCTTTCTTTTATTAGAACTCTTTCTAAGCAAAGTATGCTGTTTTGAAAGGTAAAGTATATTCTTTTAAAGTGGGAAAATTTTCAAATTGACATTGACTTACTTTTTTGTGCTTGATGCAAATTGCAGAGCAGAAGCTAAGCAGCTCTGCTTGAATAAGGGAATAACCATTCTTAATATTAGCTTTAGGGAGAATTTCTGTGCAAGCTGCAGATACTTCCATGGGCTTTGTTAAGTTCAATTACTGCATAAGACTTTTGTATACTCAAAGTCTAAATTATTTTATTATTATTTTTAGGCCTAACTGGTAGCTGCTGTGTAATTTGTATACCCAAAAGCAGGAAGAGAATGGTTTAGGAAAGAGATCACAGAATCACAGAATGATTGAGGTTAGAAGGGACCTCAGGGAGTAACCAGGTCCAACCCTCCATCTCAAGCAGAGCCACCCAGAGCCCATTTCCCAGGACAGATTTTGAATGGCTCCAAGGAGGGCGATTCCACAGCCTGTTTGGGCAACCTTTGCCACTGCTTGGTCACTCTCACAGGAAAAAAGTGTTTCCTGATGTTCAGAGGAAACCTCCCATGTTTCAGTCTGTGCCCGTTCCAAATGTGCAAGGCCACAGTGCTGGGTCATGTTCAACTTGTTGTCCACCAGGACCCCCAGATCCTTTTCTGCTGAGCTGCTTTCCAATTGGGGGGCCTCAACTGGAGGTACTGGTGCATGGCGTTGTTCCTCCCCAGGTACAGGGCTTTGCACTTCCCATTTCTCTAGCCTGTCAAGGTCCCTCTGGATGGCAATATGACACTCTGGGATATCAGCCACTCCTCCCAGTTTTGTATCATTGGCAAATTTGCTGAGGGTCCACTTTACTCCATCATTAACGTTTAATGCTTAAACAATGTTTAACTATTTATATAAGTATTGCCCATCTCTGCCATTCCTGAAAATATAAAATTAGATTTTTTGCATCCCATTGAGTAAGTTTTTTTTTATGTTTGGTATTTTAAGTAGCCCAAATATGGAATGCTATATAAAGTTAAAAACCTAACAAAACAAAAATGGGGGAATGGGACATGGGAAAAAACCTACAAGTTGAGGTTTGGACTAGGTTTACAATTCATTCAGTCAGTTATTTCTTTTTCAGTCATATTTTGTGTGACCACTGGAGATGCCTTTTTACCTTATTGAAAGTTGTCCTGGAACAGCTCCTACGATCTGAAGATTTTATACTATTATTTTTGCAATAGAGTTCATTCATCATAAAATGTTCATATTGCATTAGCTAGAAAAAAATACTGGTGGCATAGTAAAGATGAAATATTATATGTTTCATATATTAAATATCCTAAGTGTGCTACAGATTACAATGTAGCAGCAGTAGCAATTCCTAGTAGAAAATGAAAGGTAAAATAAAAAATCTTAGTCACATGAAATAATAGATATCTCCATTCTGCAAGCAAAGAGACAAGGAAGTTCACCATTTTTTGACTGTAATGGAGAAAAAATTACATTTTTGATTTGCCATAGCATTATGTCACCTAAATAATCATATCCTACATGCTTTTTTAATCCAAGTATGTATGCACACATATACTGTGCAGAACTCAACCATTGCACAAAGGGTTAACTACTAACATTAAGCATCTTTTACATTGACTTCAGTTATGCTCCTTGTTTCAGCTACACATTCCCACCAAAACTGAGCTCCAGTGTGTTGTCACTTTATTTTTTTTTCCCCAGCAATCAATTAATGTTTGATATAGTACTTTAGAACATAAATAAGTATTTCCCCTAAAATATCCCAGGATCACTGATTCTGGATATGTTTTGAAAGTAATAACCTAATTAAATGCTCAGATATGAGGTGTAATACCTACAATTAAAGGTACAATTTTTTAAACTTTAGAAAGGGTCTTTTCCTCAGATTGTTCTCAGTGTAAGAAAACATCCTATTTACTGCTAGTGATCAGATATAAGGATTATTACAAAATAGAAGAGTAATATTGTTATCATTAATAAGACAAATCTGAGATGAGATTCAATACATAGACCTTTAAGTTTCAAAATAATAACTTTGGCTGATAGTTTAAATCAACATAGCAGACCAAGTAGTGCAGACATTAAAATCTGTCATTTTTACAAAGATTATCACAGTAATGGTACAAGAGTGGCTATATGCATGGAAAATAATTTCATCATATTGCAATGTATGTTCTGACTCAGCAATGCTCTTCTCTACAATGTAATAAAGCAGACAGCAGTGTAAATCATTTAGTGCAATGTAAGTGTAATGAGAGAAAGGACAAACCAATGTGCAGGATGGATAAGAATGACATCAATACGTTCTATTTTGACAGATTAAACATAGTAAAATATTGAAACTAGAATGTATCTGAAGTGCGATACGATCTCAGAAGGAAAAACAATTTTCTGAGTCCTCAGGAAAGAGGTTATTAATAGGTCTGATATAACCATTGTCAGTGGAAAAAAGAAAACCTTTTACTAAATATCATTGCATTAAACATAATTTCCTCCCTTCTTTTAATTTATTCAAATCTTTGTTCAGCAAATAAAGGTCGAGAAACTCTAGTGGACATCAACCATCTGTGTGAAAGAGTTTAAACTTATCAACCTTACTGAGCTTAATTTGGCATAGATTAAAAATCTGAGTTTCAACAGGGCATAGTTTATTTAAGAAGCTGTACCCATTATCCAAATATGACTTGGAAAATAGTGACCTGAAACTACTGTAACATGTTTATTTGTGAAAATTATAAATCTTAGACGTTTGAAAATGTTGTAGTGTACACTTGCAAAACAGATCTAAGTACAGGGAAAGGTGAGTACAGTTAAGAACATTACAGGAGAGAATATTGTTCCTTGGAGAAGTGAAGATTCATGATCAAACCACTTTTAAAGCATGGGAGAGATCATTAATTCCTGCTTCAGAAAGTTGAAGAGTTTGGAGAGATGCATTTTGTGGTAAGGGGGGTAGATACATCACCTAGATACTTTTTCCTTGTATGGCTGATAATGTCACAACTGTGTTAAAAGATTTGGGGAAAAAAAAAAAAGTCTTGAAAAGGGAAGGAAAGTCAGGAGATTACTTTATTGACTTTTTTTATGGTGAGGTTTTTTCCCCCGAGTGTATGGAAAAAGCAGAGGTGATAGTGGTGAAATACGGACTAGAAGGACATTTTGGCTGTACTGTTGGAGGCAGGAATTATTTTTAAGCAAAGATAATATAAGACATTACCATCTACAGAACAGATGTCATGTTAAGGCTTTGCAAGTACAGAAGGGCCAAGAGCTTGGTGTTGTCAATTCTAGTCATCCCTCTGAAGTCTACCTTGTGGTCTAGTATTGACACACTTAGACAGGTAATGTATACCTCACCTTCATCTGGAATACTCAGCAGTAGAATTATCTGGCTACTGTCAGAGACAGGATCTGGGGTCATTGCTCTGTCACAAGGCAGTAATGACCTGTCTTCCAGGAGAAGAAAGGCTCTGGCAACCTCAGGAAGAATCAGCAGGTGCAAATCAAATGTTTCAAAAGTTTCAAATTCCACAAACTTGTATTTTTCAACTGAAGGGAAAAGAATTGAAGGAAAGGGATGGAACCAGCAGGGAAGAGAAATGTTCTTTGGTTTTGTTTTGTTTGTTTTTTTTTTTTTTAAATCTCTCCACCAATTCTAATGACTACAGAATAATTTGACATGTTTTACCAGTTATACTATTAGTAAAGCAAATTAAAAAGTCAATTGGTTAAAAATCTACTGAAATATAAATTCAAAGTGGACCAAGGAAAAATGTGTAAATCATGGAAATAGTACAAAATGATCAGAAAGAAAATGGAATTTCTAAATCTCTTTGAAAAACGTTCACAACAAAAGCTGCAATAAAAATAGCTTCACAAGCAGGCATTTTTTCAGGAAACATAGCTTATAGGTTACTTAGTGCTGCTGAAATTCCTTAGTTTTTCATCACCCACATGAAAAATATTTCAAATGAATTTTCATAGCATAGTGCATTCACAGATAAGGATTTTGCTCTATTCCTTCGTCAATGATTCAACATCATTACAAAATGGAATGTTATGTGAATGTGATATCATGCATCATTTTTTAAAGCTCTCATTTCTGGATTTGCTGAAGGCAAATGGAGATGAAGATGGTTTGTTATCTTAACTCCAAAGGAGAGGAAGAAGCAAAAAAAATAAAAGCTGAAATAGTTTGTAACATTTAATAAAATATTGTGGCATCACCTTTGTCTTCATTTGTGATTCACCAAGAATCTTTAGATCTAAAGCACAATCATAAAGTCTTGAATCCCAAGCCATAAGACAATTGTGTTTTTTTTTCTGAAGTGATTAGTATCTTCTGTAGAAATGGGCAATACATTAGACTGACGAACAGCAAAACCTCTCTAATTATTCAATAATTATCTAAGAAAAGCAGTTACGTAGTATAAAAATCCTTCAACACTTAAAACTTTATAGTCATTAACTTGTTTCAGGCCACAGTCATTACCAAAACAGAAGTAATCTACTATTTATCAGCTTATTATTTGAGAAACTTCTCTATACAGACTTATATCAGTCCCAGGAATATGATGCATGGAGAAATGTGCCATATGAATTCTTTAAAATACATTTGTGTTTGAAGAGTGGAAACAAGATTGGTAGAAAGGAAGTATGAATTAAAAGGTAAAATTCATAGAACACAAAAATTGACCGTGCATAAGGAAAATTTCAGAACGATGAGAGATATTACAATTACCAAACTATTTCTGACAGAAGTAATTGAATTTCTAACACTGTTATCATGTAAGACTGGACCAGAGGGAATATATATACACACTCAGATTCAAGCATGACAGACCTAAGTGATAAAAAGATCTTTTATGTTTGAGGGTTAAAATACTCAAGAACATATCAAGGACTTTGAACAACACAGGAGAAACACAACTGGAACCAGTACCAGTGAGTTCAGCACTCATCAGTGTGGTGGTAATCTGGGCTAGGGTTTGACAAAGAGCAAGTGCTTCTACGGAAAAGTCTCCTTTTTCTTAGTCATGGTTATAGGATCTCAAGCTCTCCTTAAATATTTCCCTTCCCTACAGCTATTCTCCCCAAGCTCAGTAGCACTGTGGAAGAAACTATTCAATGTGCTGAAAGTGGTGAACTGGAGAAACTGATGCTAAAGTATTTACATAGTGGTCTTTCATGACGTCTAAAGAAAGAAGGGGGTGATGGTCTGTTACGCCAGTTTGTCTTCTACCTGGATTAGGACTATTTGTTAATATTTTTATCTCCTTCTTGGTTAAAATGAAGGGTTAAACTTGAAAACAAATCTGATCTTGTGGTTTTCTGCTAAGAAGAAGAAAAATCGTGACATATTTGTTATACACAAAAGGTATTAAATAAGATGGCAAGAACACAAATAAACAAGTATATTGGAGAAAAAAAAAAAAAAAAAAAAAACAAAGAAAAAAGACAGCAAGAAATGTTAGATCATTCTCCCAAAGGTTTTCTACCCCTATCAAAGTGCAAGATCAGAGAAGAAGACAGATAAAATATTACAGGATAGAATAGGGAATTGAAGCGTAAAAGTTAGAAATAGCCAAAGTACTATATGAAAGCTTTTAAAATATGTATAAAGAACACTAAAATATGCTGACTGTCTGTGCTTTGCACACCATGTATCCATTTACCTGCAAGTCACTAAACTCAGAAAAGCGGAGTTTTGAATATGAGTACAAAACCACTGGATCTTCAGATCTGATGGGCTTTGCTAGAGAAAAGCTGACTGGGGTACAGAGGTCTGTTCTTAAAGTACAGCTATACTTGGAGAAGTGACTATCTGAAGTACTTACGAGTTCCCATTTCTGCAGGTAAAGAGTACTTCACAGTTGTTAATACTTTTAGTATTAGAACATCTTGAAGAACTAAGGAAATCTTGTTTTACATGTATTACAGACAGAGAACATAAAAGTGATTTAAAATAATTTATTTTGGGACTCAGGATACTATTTATAGATTGCTGAATTTTTATTAAATTCCTCTAATGGGTAGACCTAAGGCCTCTTGAGTGCTTGTAGCAGTATAAATGTTGGTTGCCTGAAGTTAGTTACTGTAAACTTGTCTTACAGTGAATAGAGAGAATAGTCATTTCCAAAGGGCACTACATATCGTGCTTAGACAGGTAACTAGCACAGGTGGGATGAATCAGCCTCTAATTTCATCTATAAAAGGAACCCAAAATATCTAATTTTAATGTAAATACCTAAATTTCTTATATGTAAGAAATGATTCAGGTACCTAAGCACAGGTTTCTAGTGACATTTTAAATTCTTGAGGGCATTCAAGACCTCTTGCAGGTACAGCACAGGACATGTAGTGCCCTTTGGAACCAACAGCCAAAGTTGACAAATAGTACACTAACGAGGACACCATCCTCAGCTGGATGGTGGCTGAGCTCCCATTGAGGTAGAGGTAGGGCTGGGTCAGGACAATCCTCTGCTCTTCCTTGTCAGGTTGGGCTGCCACAAGACTCTGAACTCCCAGTTATTTATAGGTTCAGCAAAAGAGAAACGAGAGGGAAATGTACTCCAAAAGAGTCAATGAATAAAATCATGTAATACGTTTGGTATTGGGGACTGGAATGTGAGATCCCTCCTGGATGTTTGTTCAGGCATCCCAGCTCTGGGTCTGGGAGTGACTGCCTGAACTACCCACACTCCTATGTGCCTGTGCAACTCCAACATCTCCTGCAGTTGCTACACTACATGACCTCTCACTTTTTAATATAGGTCAGCATAGCTGCTGAACAGAAGGATTCGGTATTGAGGCTCTGTAGGCGTGTATTCCATTTTCAGGAACACACAAAAAGCTGGAGACTGTGGCTCACACACCAAATGCCCTCTTGGAGTCTGCATTCTAATAAGAGTTCATGAATTATGTAGGCAACACAATGAGAACATTTGAAATGGTGTTTGCATCTGCTATGAGACTTAAAATTTAATGGATTTTTAAGTAATTAGCATGAGCTATTTACCACACTGAGTTATACTGTAGGAGTAGCTGAATATAAAAATAAATATGATAATAATATGCATAAAATGCTCATTTCTTGAGGCATTATATTTTATTTTAAAAAGGCAGTGCTTAAGCAGACTATCCAAATTGACAGGGAGAATATGAAAAAATATCTTTCCTCTGTTTTTTTTTTTTAAAGAAATCTTTTGTCATTTACAAGATGACAGACTAGTTTTATGATAGCTTTGATGTGACATAAGGCAGCGTATCCATAATCTAGCATGTCACAGCCATTTTTAATACGTATGGTATATGCTTAGCTAATCTAGGAATCTCAATGAATGATCCATTTTCTGCATTTTCTTATAGGAAGCCCACAGTTCTGCAGTTAAGGAACAAGAGTGGTAGTCAAAATTGTCTGATGTTTGTGCCTCACTCTGCCATCAGCTAGTTTAAGGGACTCTTTATCTGAATGGAGAAAAGCATAGCAAAAACCCCACCAACTAGAAAGTAAAGACAAACCATTTCAAATCAGAAATAATGTGTAAGTATTCTATTAACTATGAAGGTGATAAATTATTAGGCTGCACTGGAGGACTGGTAAGCACTCCTTGTCTTGTAATAACTGGTTCCTTAAAAATGTCTGTTTCTTATGATGGAATGTGATGGGAAAACATTAGGACAGGAAGTGATATCTATATAATAAATGACCAAAGATGCGATGAACCTACCCAAGGCAAGTGGTGAGTTTGCTTCTCCATCTTCTAAGGATGGGCACTTATCAGAGCAATGTCTTTTTAAGGAAAAAGCAGGGAAAGACATCTGGAAAGTGAGAGCCCTTCATTCTAGTTGGGCTCTATACCCATCAGGTTAAGATAAGTAAGAGTTACCACTGACAAAGAATAAGAATAAAGGGTAATATATTTGGCAGGAATTAGTATGTGGGGATCTAGACCGTCTCCTGTTATTACAATTAGACTAGGAAATTTCTGTATGAACAATAAAAAAGTAAACAAGTCACCAGGATTTCTTATTGCCATTTGCATGTCCTATGCCCACTGTATTGCATTTTTCTTCTGAAGACATGATGCTCCCACCTGTAGCTGGATTTCAATCCAGTTTCAACAGGAAAAATGATGAGCCATCATGCAGAGTGCCTTGTGATCTGC
Organism: Platalea leucorodia; assembly: GCF_965183815.1. Lineage (NCBI taxonomy): Eukaryota > Metazoa > Chordata > Aves > Pelecaniformes > Threskiornithidae > Platalea > Platalea leucorodia. The sequence goes on along the minus strand of NC_138825.1, from coordinate 118,915,627 downwards.
TCTGCAAAATGAACAGTATGAGCGAAAACTACCTGGGGATGAGACAGCCCCTCTCCCAGGAATTCTGTTTCCAAAGCAAACATGCTAACCTATTCTGCAAGACACCAGCACCACCATGTTGTATAATGAAAACCATGTTACCTAATTAGGGTTAGTCAAAAATATGACAATAACCAAGTCTAGGCTTGTCTAGCAAGTTATGTGATGGTTCTTCAACTAAGGATGTTGCTAAGCTTCCACAGGTTCCTAAAAAGCTTTCAGAAGAATTAAGGAAACTTCCTTAATTACTGAGGTGGACAAAGATAAGTTTTCTGAAAAATTGTCCAGGTCTTGGATAGCTTCCTCATTTATACAACACTTGTGTAATCTGTATCTGACTCAAAGAAATAATGAAATGATTAATTTATTCAAACAATTTTGACTCCAAATTTATCAATATAATGAAAAGAAAAAACAAACCCTTAAAATATGCACTGAGATTTTCAAAGTCTTTGATATGAATTCCAATCTTAGTCCTTAAAAAGATTATATAGTAAAACTTGTCCTGATGGCAGTTGGAGCAGAGTTGGAGCAATTCCAGAAGCTTTAGAAAAATTACTCCCATCATATCTGAAGCTAAATTCTGCTCCTGTTTGTATCCAGTGCTCTACAGATTCCAATAAAAGTCGTTAGAGCATGCATTTCAAGGCAGAGTTTGTCATACAGGTTTCCAATTTTGCAAGGTTTATGACTTAAAATGTTTTCTTTTTTCCCTTGGGCCAGCAGGAACAAATAATACAATGGAAACACGTGTGCTGGCCCCAGAGGGCTAAGTGCTTTGCACTCTTCTACAGAGACCTCCTCTGAGTGACACCGACAGTGACACTGATGGGATTCCAGGGGAACTATTTCCAGCTGCCTTTCCTGAGCCATAAAGGTGGAGTTGCTCTGTTATAATACCTTTTGTGGAGAGAATAAGAAATATCACTGATGTATTTGTGAGGATGACACACAATCCTTAAAATGAAGAAACATCTTTAGTATTTTCTCGAGTGCTAAAGATAGCTTTAGTAACTTTAGATTCCATGGACAAATAAATAATACCTCTGGAAAGAATACAAAAAGAAAAAGACATTTACTTACCAAGGTCTAATACCTTGGTCTAACTAGTAAGTGAAAAATAAGGCATAATAGTAAGGATATCTATGCCAGGTCTTGTTTTCTACAGTATTGCATTTTGAATTGGATTATGCTTTGACTGTACATGCCTCTTCAGAAAGGCAAGAATCCCTAATTGCTTGTGTAGCAAACTTGGCTTTGGATATTCAAAAGTTAGGCCAGCTGGGAGGTCTGAAATGGCTTTCAAAGTGGTTTTGTGATTTTCACACATTTTAATTTGTCAGCAAAAGAGTTTGTATCTTACACTGAAATGTGTAATCAATAAGTTATCTCCAAAATCTTAAAGTTGTATGATCACACAAAAGCAATAGAAGTGGGTGGCTAAGGGAACAGCACCAGCCGTTACATTGTCTCTACCACAGCACCATTTTGCCCCAAGCAAGCAGCGAACACCCCAAGCAGTCTGTTTTGCAGCATGCTGTGGCCCCAGCAAGGGCAGGTGCAGGTTGTACATGCCTACCCTGGCACTTAACGGTATTTCCAGCCAGAACCAATGAATTCTGATTCTTTCAGACTATATCTACAGGAGTAAATGAAACAAGCCAGGCACAACACTGGAATGTTACATTTTGACCAGGACCATGTAAATCCTGCTGGTTGCCTGTATCTGAGGGCTGCAGTACATGGGAGGCGAGGGTAGGGCAGGGAGCGTGGAATCAGGAAGAAGGATCCTTCTTGTGCTGTGAACACGTCCTTCTTTCCCGCCATCTGTTCCCTTCTATAAAGGGATTTAATCAACAAGCACACATTGTTTTTCTGCTTTATGAAACCATCTTCTCAGAGATCAGGTGACTCGCAACCAGAGAATACATTAATTAGTTCAAACCAACCTTTCTTCTTCTCCCCCTCCCTCTTCCCCACCACAAGAGGCTACGGAGCAGAGTTCAACACTTTCTGTTTGCAAACAAAATTGCAGCATCTGTCTTGTCACTTTGACTGGGGTTCTTGCCTAATTTTTTTTCTTGGTTGTTACCATAGTAGCAGTGTGGTGACTTTTTGACCCACGAGAAAAAGACAAAGAGACACAGTAGTGTGTAAGTAGTTCCCAAGCTGAGGATTTGATTGATCTACTCTGTGCTGGAATTAATTCTTCCATTTATTAATGTTTTCTGTTGAACTGAGACTCTGAAACCTGATGATCCTAAATTGATTCAGATTAAATGCAAGACATGATTAAAATTGTGACTAGAAGTCCAGCAGAAAGAAAGTAGCAGCTGAACCTTCACTTGACAGGTCCATACATATCAGATGATGAATATGGGAAAACTACTAAGGGAATACTCTGAGTGGTTTTTTTTTTCCCACCTTCATATTGTACATTAAAGCAATGGCACTATGAAGAAGAACATGATCCAATACATAAGGTTTTCTTCGAAAGCCTTGGACTGTGGCAGCCCGATCAGGTTCAGCCTGAAAAAAAAGTATTCATCTGGGAAATCCCTCTCCATTACAGTGCCAAAAATTGGAATACTATTAAAAGTCAGAATGCTACTCCCAGTATAGCCCTCTTCATTTGTTATTTTGAACCTGTCCCACTGCTTTTTTGCATCTCTTCTCTAATAGTTTCAAACATAGTTTCAAGCATTCAAACAAGTATTAAACTAATACTGCAGGGAACCTACTTGGCTTATCACTTCTCTTGCTACCTGTTGTTCAGTACCAAGGGGTCAGCTCTTCTGATAGCTGCTCACAATCACTTACTTGCTAGATTTCAAAGAAACCATCCCTGGCTACCTCTTCAGCTTGGGAAAAGCGCTTAATGAACAAAGCTGCTTTGTTGTTCTCCTTTATATCCCATCTTAAAACTTTCCTTTGTCACATTGGCTGCAGCGATGCAGACTGCAGTCTCTGGGGCATAGCAGATAATTTGCCTCAGCGATTAATACAGGCTGCCTTGCCTTGATTTTTGATGAAGAATTTTGGAAGCCCCTATTTCCTGAAAGCTTATTTGAAGTGTAACTGGTCATTTAGATTTCCTTCACACACAAGCAGTTCTTGCTGCTGTCAGAGAGGATCACTCTTTTAGGACTCTGGCTTTGACACGCATATGTATGCTGTATAAGTTACCCTGTTTCTAAGCTTTTGGGCCAGGTTCAAAATGTTTGGAAGAAGCAGTCAGCTTAATGGAGACTCCTAGACTTGCTGACTTGCCAGCCTAGAGGTCCAAAGCCTAAGAAAATATTACAAATGGAACATCAATGATATGTTTAGTTCAAGCACTGACATTGGGCTTGGTCTCAGTTCCTTCAGACATATATATTAATTCTTCTGATGAATGAGTGTTACAGTTCTGTGCCTGATTACCAGAGACTAGAACCTCTTATGGTGACAATTGCATGGTTCAACTTTGTATGGTTCAACTTTTAGCTCACACTGCAGTAATTCATGCTTATGAGGTAAGGGGCAAGAGGGTGGTTATTTTCCTTCTCCCTCTTTGCAAATTTACTGTGCTAACCTCATTACCAAACAGCCAAAAATTCTTGAATCTTCCTATATACTTGATTCTCAGGATGGTCACTATGATGGTCACTCAGTAGTTGTGACATTGGTCTTTTAAGGGAGGTAAGCCCCATTTAAGCCATTTGAAGGTTTCTCATTAAACTTAATGGGTTTAATTATAGGAATGCATAATTACTTTCACATGTTAAAGAAAAAGAGGTTTCCTTGAATTGCTTGTAATGTGTACATTTTTAGAGACAGATCTTTTCTGAGATAACAGAGTGCAGAGTTGCCTAAGTGGGTGCCTTTCTATGAAATCCTGGATTTTCATTATACTATTTACTCTAAAAGCATACCTTGGTAAGGGAAAAAATGATGTGAAGATTTAATACCACCTGCCGTAAGATTAAATAAAACAGCTCCTATGAAAAAAAATAACCTACATTGCCAGAGCAGAAGGGGTCAAACAATAAAATACCCATTGTCTCCTGTCAAAGTAAATCACACTAACAGGTTGCTATGGCACAGGCGTTATGAGATACTTGATAGCAATATTTTTAAGATGGGAAATCTATATTATCTAACAATAAAGGCAGCATGGTGAGAAATGTTTATCTCGGGTTATGAAGATGCATCTAGGAGCAGGCGGGTGACATGTATTGCCTAGCATGTGACTTTAATTTCCTGGGATCAAAGTTAGGCCTGTTTTTTTCTTCTCAAAGTCTCTGATAAAAACACTGCTTGATAATGTTGTCTGCTTTGATCCATAAATTTAGGAAAGACTTTTGACTAGTTCTTATAGGCCTCATGGTAACACAACAGTGGTCTGCACGGCCTCCTCCTGGAGCTGAGCTCCCAGCTGAGCAACACCAATGAGACAACCGCAGCCCTGTCAGTTTACTCTTGGTTTCCACAAATTCAGTGCTGAGTCATGAATAATTCCTTCTCTCTTCTTCCCATCCTCTTCCATGTGGTAGATACTCTCTGAAGATATGAAGTAATCAGGCCCCATAGTCTCAATTGCAGAGGGACCAACTTAATCCCTGATTCATGACGCATGTTTGAGTAGGGGAAAGGAAAAATGTTATCTCGTTTTCATTCTCTAGCAACTTGGCCTCGTGAAAAAGACAAAATACCTTTTTGTGTATGTAGTGGTGAAGGTACAGGAATAGGGATAGTACAGAATTTATGACTTTCTGGATTAGATTCAGGACCCTTGTATGTTGCTTCTGGGTAATTACAATGCTCATGACTAGCCTTAATTTGCAAGGGATGCAGGGTAATATTTTCTTGCTGGGGAAGGTAAAGGTTTGCAGTATATTTCCTGCTCTATACAAACCCCACAGTCCCCTATCCCAACAAGTGGTTTTAGTCATTGACTGTCTCTCTGTTTTGTTTCTACAAACTCAGCACAATAAGGATCTGCTCTGGGTCTTTAGGCAATAATCTACTACAAATAATTATTAAAAATAAGTCTTTAGTACTCTGTTGCCAATTTCCAAGCTGAGAACATCTTGCAAGGAAGATGGTATGTAGGGAGGAAGAAATGACACAAAGGCAATAGATCTGATTAAATATGCTGAACCACAATGTCAGCTTTGAACCTGGACCATTTCATTATCTTGATAGCTGGTTTTGGAAATTTTGGAGTATACTGATAGTAAGTAGGCAGTGAGTTTGCATGTGCAGCCAGATTTGTAATTGCAAAATTATGCTCTTGAGATTTTGCTCTCTGCTTTTTTTTTTTTTTCACACTTTCCACATTTTCACAATACATCATATTTTTCACTGCGTTTCTATAACTTCACAGAAACTTCTGAGATCTCCATTCTCCCACTCCACACCTCTTGGAATCTGCGCGTCTGAGCAGAACCAGAGTTTGCATTGCCAATAAAGCAGACATGGAAATGAAACATTTCTGATTTCTCTCACCCAGAATTTTTTAGCTAGAGTCCATCTGCTCACCAGTGCCTATTTAGGAATGCACAACACCTTTTTCTTCTTCCATAGCAGCCAAACTGAACAAAAGTGGGCGGAAATATTAAAATGACACTTTTGAACTGAACTGTAACTTTTTATTAAATGAGAGGGAAAGGAAAAAAAAAGAAGTGACATGTCTTCTTTACAGATTCTGAGCTGGAGCTGAAAAGGCAAAACCTATCTGTTAAAATAATCATGGCTAAATATTCAGTAGTGAACAGAATTTTGCCTCTGTCACCTCTGATGTCAAAAAGTAGCCCTCTGAGTAAACAGCTCATATTGACCCATAGTCCATTGTTAGAAATAAAGGATCATTTAATGACAAAAACCAGTTTTTATATGGATTGCAAAATTTTGCTTAAAGATGGAGGGCATGATGTGGTTCTGCTGAAGGCTAGAAAGGTGATACTTTTACAAATTTGGGTTTCAAATGATCCTCTGAAAATTATTGCATGTGATGTTTCACACACAGAAAAATGCGAATGCAAAATTTGGCGCAGATTGTGAACTGGCAGTTAGAGGCAATAGTTAATGGGCTTGAATTTTGAATGTAAACAGCTTGAACAAGGGAAATATTACTTCCTATCACATTTCTTTAACCAGTCTATTGTAGCACAGGATTCAAGCACTTCCCCACATGCTATAGTAAACATTTTATTCCTCTTATCTGGAATAATATAATTGACATTACACAAAGCAGCTGCTAGGCATGTTCGTTTGCTGTTGCTTTCACTTCAAATTGCAATGTCTGCTGTCATTTTCTGCTGCTTTTAAAGATGTACCTACATTGTGCACTTCTACCGCTGCCTTGCCTGTACTTCTCAGAAGAGATATAAAACCATAAGCCCTGAGCACGTGCGGTCATGAAGAATCTTATACAATGATATGCTTACATCCTTCAGCTGCTACTGCTAATGCCACACTAAAACTCTTACTGCTGTAAATATGTTCTAAAGTACAATGAGGAAAAAAAAAATTTTACCCATCACCTGAAAATTGGACTCTTCAAGTTATCATGAGCTATACATCTGAAGATCAATGCACCCCAAGTCACTAATTATTTTGATGAAGACTCTTGAAGTTCAACACTAATAGAAAAGCAAGCTAGATAAACATATGGAGCACTTCTAACAACTATTAATACCAATAGTAGCTTTGGGTACACATCACCACCTCAAATGAGACTGTTTATTTAGTTGGCTACCTTTGCAATTTCATCTTCAAAATTACATCTGATAAATCTGTGTAGCTTGTCTGTAGGCATCATAACATCACGCCTGAGGTTGGGGAAAAAAAAAAAAAAAGACTGCATCCAGTGATTCCTTCCCTGAAAAATTCGTTTCCAACACATCCTCATATAGCGATGCATGTTACATAAGGAGACTATATCTGAAATTTAAATTTGAAAGCACCTAGAAAAAGGCCTCAGATTTTAAAGAAGAATGCACAGGTCTATTAGTAAAGATAATTAATCTTACCACCCAAGTGTTTGGTTAAGGTATGAAGAATTGTAGTATTAGGCATTAGTGCCTAGCTAGGAAGTTCCATTTGTATAATTGATTTCCACACCTGAAGTAGTCACCCTACTCTGCCCTTATAGATAGAGTAGGTATTCAATACTGGAGAGATAAGTCAGCCTGTAATGATTCTGGATGTGCTCAGTTACTTCCCCTGTTTGGAAAAGGAGGTCAACTTGACTAGTTCAGATGATGATATCTGCGTCTGTAGATGGCAAAATTATGGAGGTCGACCCCATCCACAATGCTCAGAGTTATCATACATATAAAATGGCCCTATTTAGCAGAGTTTTTTGTCCAGAAGCATACCTTTTCTTTGAGAGATGAACAGCAATCAGGTCTTTCTAGCACATGCCAAAATTTGCTCTCGTTTAATAGTTGCAGTTCTTCAGGTATCATTTATCCACTGACTCACCAGGTACATATGCAGTACTTTCCTATGACTGTGTAACATCTCCTTTTTCCTCCACTCAGAGCTCGATCTTGTATCAAAAAAAGACCAAAAAAGTGGACAGATTTCTTTTTGTTTCAGTGGACTTCAGACAGAGACATTAAAACACCCTGAAAAAGCCAGATACCTTCCTTAGTGAACACAAGCCTTGCTGTACCTGCATTATGTAAAGTGACAGTAGAATTGTTTGTTCTGAACTGCTCTTTTATTCTATTATAACCATTCTTTTTATGGTTTTTATTCTTCTGCATCAAATGCCAGGTGACAACATGCTGATATGCTTAACATTAATGACTAACTGATAAACAACGGAAGTCAAATGGTCTGCAGTGTTTTATTATACTTATGGTAACCCTTTGAATAGGATGTTTTGCATAAGTTACTCCTTCTGAAACCATCAGCTTGCCATTCTTCTGGCAGGCAGGACATAGTCCAAGTAATTCACATGCCTCTTGGGCGTATGATTCAATGAATGGCTACTGGGGTTTCTTTCTATATATAATGATATATTATCATAGTGTCATTATTGAAAGGCTTGAAAAAAGCTCTTCACTCTTAATACAGGTGTCGCACTTGACTGTTATTGCAGGTAACACTGAGACTCAAAATCACCATAGCGTGTCGGGTCAGAGATGCAAATGTGCTGCTTCAGGTTTGGTTGCTAAAGATCTCTGTATAGGGGAAGTTTCTGACTCCTTGCCTTGCAGATGTTGCATTTCAAACTGTATCCCTGAATCACGAGCTGACTAGTGGACTACATTTGCTGGAAAATCTGTCTAAATTTTCCACTATATGAGGTTTTTCAATCCCTAATGTCTCAGAGCAATGGAATGACAGGCCTTTAAAAATCTACACTACTGAGCAGAAATTCCTGTTGCCTTGGAAATACAGGGAAACTGTTGAAGCTGAAAATATGTCTGATGGTATCAGAGAAAGAGTTGGTGTCTGTTAAAGAACTCAGAGTAATATGGTTATTGAACATTTATACCACATGTTCATTTACAGGTGAGGTATGTCAAGATTATTATTATTGCTAGCCCCATTTTCCAGAAGAGAATATTAATCCTGCAAAGTTGAGACACTTAAAGTGAGTCACTAAGACTGTATGTGGAAAAGTTATCCTCTGAAACATTCAATCAACTATAACATTATATATTGATAAATTTAAAAAAACAGCATAGCTAGATTTAAATATCAGTATTTACCAGATGATGCAAGGATTCCTGAGCTTTGCTTACGTACCACTAATAGTAGCAGCAGTAGTGCTGGTTACTCATAACCAGGACAACCTCAGGTACCAACAGCAATAGGAACAGAAGAAACAGATGGTACCATGTCAAGTGCTGGCGCTTCACTTTCACGTGCCTAGGAGATGTGCACCAGTCCCCTCTCTGAGTGAGGGTTTCAGCAACTGAGATCCTCACTTGACATCTTTGATCTTGTTTCTGTGATTGATACCTCCTCACTGACCAACCCTCCTCATATCATGAGTAACTGCTTGCTCTGAAACAAATGCGTGCAGGCTGTCAGGAACTGATCTTACCTATTCTGTGGAAGTGGTTATTGTGCCACAGTTTGGGAACTCATTTCCACTAATTTCTTTCTTACCAGTCTGTTCAGGTACAACTGCCTTGACACCTACTTGAAGATGGTTGTAACAGGGCATTTGGCAAAGGGCTTCTCCTAGCCTCCGTTAAGCCCATTCTTTGTGAGACATACACACAGAGGCTTGCGCAGACAGTCCATTATCTGATTTACCATCGCTTGGGCCGAGTGTTATCTTCTGCTGTGGAGTTTTGGATAAAGGCTTGTGTTTGACCCTCCCAGGGTCAAACAAAGTAGCTTGGGTAGCTTGGGTGAGAAAAAACCCAACTATCTAGATGTGCGTTTAGAGGCTTAATGCTCTCCATGTATTTAATAAGAAATGTAAGAGCATAGTGTATGGTGGATGGTTTGTCTAGGCGGCCAAGCCCAAGATTCATGAAGATATATGTTTACTTACTTTGCATTTGAAACTCTCAGGACAGTTACATGAGACAAGACACAGACAAGCTCAAACATCTCCTTTGTCTCCTGTCTGGTACTTTGATTTCTATATACTCTCTCTGACAGGTCCCTCATCTTGCTAATAGGTGAACCAAGCAAATTACATGTACTGTGGCATACCTTCACAGATCTGTTTAGATGCAGTCCATGTGGTTTCAGCACTTATATCACTCCTTGATTTCTTACCTATCATTTTGTGTGTGATTAAACTCTGTTTAGATACCTAAAATCTAGAAGTCTAAATCTGATCCAGTCACCCTAGACTAGCCCTGTAATCACTGGGGAAAAAATAGCTCCAATGCACAAGCCATCTGATCCTAGGATATGTGACTAAAACAGGTAGAATTAACTACCCTCTGGAGGATCCTATTTCTCTACATTGACTACAAAAAAGTTTGAGAATGACTTGTTGAAATTCAGTTACCATTTGTATGTCTGAAATTAATTGTGATGAATCCCACTGTTTATGCCTCTTAATCCATCCCTGACACCTCAGTCAGAGAAAATCTGGAATCAGTGTTTACCAAAGGTACAGAGGTTTTAGCAGCTGTTGTGTCAGAAAATACATCTTAAATTTTAAGGACCAGCAGACTCTTCAGAGCCCTACCTCACCTCTGAGTTCCTGGCTTTCATTCTTCAGCTGTAGCTTTTTGGTGGTACAAATTCCACGCCCTCAAGATCAGGAGGCCACAAACAACAAAGGAAGGTAAGATGGTTTTGAAACAGCTTTACTCTACTAGATCAAATAACTTAGTGGCTAGTGTTTTCATCTACAGGATGAAAAACTTATTTTTGTTTTCTCATTTGGAAGAAATGCTTGAATCAGAAGCTATTGCTATTCTGTGGCACGTGACAGTATCTTCTTAAAGGCTTTTCTATTTAGTAAAAAAATCTACGTGAAACAGGTCTTCTGTTTCCTAGGTTAGCATTTTACTCAATAACATTGATTTCAGATGAAAAATGGCTGCCATATCTTACTGCCTAGTTTCAGGGAGCAGTTAGAAATCCACAAAAAGTTGGTAAGGTTTTACTTAAGCTGCAAAAATAAAAATATTCAGTTAGAAATTTCAGTTAGATCAAAATAATACAAACATATTTTGGCAAAATAAATAAAATACAAAAAAAAGAGAAAATGTTTCAGTTAATTTGAGGTAATCTTGTCTAATATTCCTGTTGCCTTTTCTAATGCAGGTCTTTCTTCAACAAAAATGACATTTTAAGAAGAAAAAATTTACAAAATTTCATTAAAAATGCTAAAATGAAATGTTATGGCATTTTGAAAGTGAAACATTTCATTGAAAAGAGTTGTAAGTAAAATATATTGACTTTAAAAAATCTCTCTTTTTTTTGGCCAAAATTATTCACTTGAGTTGATAATCCTTTATGCAGAGAATTTACTATTTATAGAAAAAAGTGTCACTCAATTCTACAAGAACACCTCCTAGGAAATAGGTGTAGGCCCTGTCTTTCTTTTTTGCTAGTTTTCTCCTTTCTAGGCCTGGTGTTTCCCCACTTATCTCAGTGCTTTCTTCAAATCCCAGTCTCATCTGCCTAACTTACCCGTCTGTCAGGAGTGTTGATATTTAACTCAGAGATGATACGATACTTGGCCATAGTGTGCTTAAAAATGGGTGTAGCACTCCCCCCCATTTCATTTATAGTTAGCTTTTTGTGAAATAAGTTAAGAAAAACATTGCCATTTCATTGAGTCAGTTAAAAAATATTCAGCCAATGCAGAAGATAAAGTTATGTGAGTTTACGGTGCTGAGAATCTTGTCCACAATTTCTGCTGTGAGAAGTCAACCTTTGAAATAAATATGGACGTTCCCACACTTGTCCCTGTAATGAAAATATTCCTATTCTACTGGCAATCATTTTCAAATCTTCCCCTTTTTTAGCAGTCAGCATTTGGAAGGCTGGGCCCAAATTTTTCGTAGAGCATTTTGTGAAATAATCCATTATCCTTTCGATTCACTGGATGTTGGAGAATTCTATGTGGAGAATGACATTTTGTTTTTCTCAATAGCCAACAGATTTTTATTCACGTATTATTCCTGTGAACTTTCAGTTCCTTGTCCTCACGGAATGAGCTGCCACTCACATTTTTAAATGACACTGTATAATAGACTCATTCTCTCCTTAGGTGAACTGGTCTATTTCTTACGCTGCTTGGTGGATTATAAGAATGTAGCCCCTTTCTTGTACCTACATGCCATTTAACCTTCACAAAACTCTTAGTCGCCTGGTTTCTCTTAGCAAGAAAATTCATTACTTTCTCTCCATAAAAGACTGTTGCTCTATCCCAGGGACATTAGAAGTGAGTTTATACTTAACATTAGATCTAGGGATGTTATGGATATGTATCCAGTTACAAGAAGATCATCAGATAATTTTGATTCTCTAATAAAACAGACCCAGTCTGTGGTCAGTTGAGTTTTTAAATTACTACTTTCCTTTTGTGAATGCTATATATTATTCATGCAGTAAATATCTGCAAGATGAAATAAAACAGCTGCCCACACTGTTTATATAATCCACCTCCTCTTCCTGGGCTACTCCAGTATGCTTGCAAGGAGTAAGCATGTGTGATTGATGTTCCCAGCATTTGTTCTCTACGGAGCAAGTTTTGAAACAGACACTATACCAATATCATTATATTTATAATAACAAATGTGTTCTACTTTGCAGTCACATGGTGTAGACTCAGTGCTGATTAAACAAGGTCAGCAGTTATATAACTATAAACTGGCTAATGGTGTCTTCATAATACAAAATGTTAATAAGAGATATAAATTAATCTTAATCATTACATGTATACGACAAGAACATAAACAGAAGGAAAACTAATGGGAATCGGGATAAAAGGAGGTCAAATACTAAAGAGGAATGTTGAAAACTTTGTCTGTCCAGGCTAGACTTTCACCTTATTCATTCACAGAATAGGGTGGGAAGTTATCCTCCCTGCTCCAAAATACATCTTTAGAGAACTTGAAGACATTTCTCTCAGGCAGTCTTCTTTGAGAAAAGTGATCATTTCCTCTAGGTATCACAGTTATTTCTTAATTGCGCAGCCAGTGAGGTGCAAGGGCAAAGGAAAGGCTACCTTTCTCATCATCAGTCCTAGTAACAACCCAAACTAGTGCTTAGGCAGTGCTGCCTAATCCTGTCCAGACCAAACACCCAGGGAGGGAAGCTCCTCTGGGGTGTGACTCCCATCACGCCAATGTGTAGGCTAAACAAAAATTGAAGAAATACTACATTTTTAAAGGGTTTTTACAGCAGCCTGGGGGGATCTTGTATATTTTGCCAAACCAAAAAATTATTATTTGATCTATAGAAGAATGCGGAAAGATATCTTCGTAGCTGTGCTATGTCCTATGGATCATGTTGATTTTCAGTTATTCACAGACAGAATACATTATCATTAGGTTAGAAGACTTGGGGACATTTGGGACCCTAGAATTGGGCAGAAATACCCGGTGTTCATCAGGAATATGGAGAAGGGCAGAAGAAACAGAAAAATAAATATAGCAGAAATAGCTAAAATAAACAATAGAGGCAGGCTGTTAGGCATGTTACACCTAAAGGGCTTCAGATTTGGATTCTCCAGTTGACAGCACCAGGTGTATTTCTTTTCCAGCCCTGCTCAAAAGATGCTGGAGACATGGAGACTATAGATAACTCGTTAGGACTGGTTCAATGGAAATTGAATCACCTGTAGTCAACACAAAGCTCAGGTTCAGAATCTTCACTGAATTAATATTTCTGTTGTAGGTAATATGAATCCCTGGTGTGCCTATCATTAATTTGAGATGTGTAACTAATCCCATTCATTACAAAAGGTGTATTTTTAAAGTTTTTGTAATTCTACTAGCTTCTGTGGGAGTACGCACCTGCTTAAAATTAAGCACATGCTTCTGTGCTTTGCTGGATTTCAGCTTTGGATTTAGTAAAAGCTTAAAGACTGAGAGTAATAATAACAATAAAACTGCTATAATTAAGACAGTGACACTAAGATGGTTACCGCTGTGGCTACACTGAGCGATATATACCGTAACATACAGCATAGTAACAGTAATTACACACTTCACTAGTTTTTATTGTAATGTATGCTATAGTGTAACTTAATTTCCATCTTGTGCATATTAACCCAAGATACATTTGGAGTGTTTACTACCTGGGTTGTTTTAACAGAAATGAGGATTATGTGTTTAACGTGCATGTAGAATAAAAATAACATTTGCATTACTTATATGGAACCAGGAGTTATAATGAAGCCTTGCATCTAACCACAGGACTTTAGAATATTAACTTATTAAAACAGCCTGCTTTGAGACTTTATTCAAGCAAAATTTTTACTTTACAACCTACAGCCCTGAGTTCCTAAAATATTGCTTTTGTTGTCAGACCCCTTCAGGCAAGAGCTCATTATGTTCAAAGTCTAATCAATGTATATAATTGCAAAACAAACAATGCTGAGCTACAGTGTTGTCAAATTAAACACAATTTCACATACTGTAACTAGTTAAGTACTTGAGTGCTTCAGCAATTTATGTTATGTGGGGCACCCAAGCAACTTGGCTGTATTTAAGAGAATATCATTACTGTAGCCCCCTTTTCCATCTGTGGGGTTTATAACTCAGCTGTTTTAATTTGCTTCGGGCTGAGCAAAGGTGGTATACAAGCTCTTCAACCAGATGCTGTAATTCTCCCTCCCTTATACTCCGCAAAATTAAAACGCTGAGGGTTGGGCTGCTTTTGGACTGTTTTTTCTTATAGAATAGGAATGGATCCTTGTTGCCAGTTTGGAAGGTTCTTTCAAGGTTTTCCAAACCAATTGCCATTTTCCCCACTTCTTTCAAGTCTGTATTAGTTTGCTACTTTTCCTCATGCTGAGAAGATCTGACTATAGCAGTAATGCCACTGTACATCACTGGACTCATGGGACAGAGAGAAAATTCTTCACTTGATTTGTGGTTCCACATTTGAATCCTTACAATTATTTAGGTTTCTGTAAGAAACAGGCTGTCCTCACTTTGACATAAAACAACATACAATCCTTTAAGTATGTTTAATCTTAAATATGAGAACTAATGTTGTTATGACTAATCATGTTTTTAAAGAGTCATAATAGATAATGTATTCATGTATATCTGTTAAAATTTTAGAGCACAATATTGATTTGTGATCTATGCTACTAAATTCAATGGTAATTTTCCTCTTTTTTTCTCTTCCCTTTCTTCCTCCTTCCCATAAAGCCAATAACAACCTGGCTGCATTTATTCCAAGATTTTAAAGGAAATATCTGTTGTAATTCCGGTTTGCCCTTCATGACAACATCTTCATATTTTTTCCGTAGAAACACCATGTCTTTCTGTGTGTGCAATATATGGTCCCAGAGCTGACTGATCTAGCTGTGGGGCTGAGAACAACGTGGTCTCTGTGAAGCAGAACTAATTAGCGCAGATATAAAATTGTACTGAGGTTTTAAGGACCCAAATGGCCAGCTTTGTAGACTGCTGCCCTGCGCTGTGAAGTCATTCATGTTCAGGGAGTCTCTAACACAGCGCAGCCCTGCACCAGGCAAGCACGTGTTCTGCTGAATTTGAGGTAGTAACACCTATGGTTTGCAGAAGATTTTTTTATGTTTTGAGGTTCATCTCAATGTTAGCCTAGTATAGAAAAAATAATGTTAGGGCTGCAGGCAGATGACTAGATCTCTGACTTTGCCCTGGCTTGAGGTTAAACTAGCTGAACAGGAAGAATAAAACTGTTTGGGAGTGACATGGGTGGAGAAAAGGAGACACATGGGAAGTGAAAAAGATGGTCAAGAAATGGAAAAAGGAAAAATCAGGTTTGCGAAGCATGTGTTTGGTGCTGCCTGAGGGTGGTGCTGGGCAGCCCTGCCCTTCATTGCTGGCTGACAATAAAGCAAACCTGTACCACACAAGTTAAATCTGCTTCAGTGGCCACAACTGGGGAAGAGGAATGATTTTCCTGGATGGCTGAAAAACATTGGATGTAAATCTCAATTCACAGAATTGCCTGCTCATATAAAAAATATACATAAGGCCTGGTAGTGTTGATGCAGGGCAAAGGAGTGGTAATAGACTTATACTGACAGAAAATTTGATCCTTAAGTTTCCAAATGCTAGAGATGAAGTAAGCTTGACATAGGGATGTCTGAAGTTTCAAAACAACCTCTGTTCTTCTTTTCTCTCTCATGTATCTGACACCTTATTCATTCTCGATATGTCTTATTTTCCCTGTGTAGACCAATTCTGTAGTCTTTCTTCATGCTCTCTTGCATTCTAGCTTAACTTCTCCTGTGGAATTAACTAATCATATTTCTCTTTTGCTAGGGGTAAGGGCTTGTTCTCTGAGACTGCAATCTTGTAATTAAAGAAAGCTTACAATGCCAGTGTCAATCACACTGCTCTGAAAGTGGATAGCAATGACCTCACTTACGTTCCATTATACAGCACCTTTCAGACTATGATCAGGAAAGTAATACTTTGCGGACATGAATCTGACTCAACCTGTAACTATGGGTTTAAATGATGCTCAGACTTCTGCTCCTGACCCATTCTTTTCAGTGCTTTACAAGATAATAACCACATATGAAGAATGTATGAAAGAGTTGATTTTCTATTTTTTGCTCAAAACATTCTGTGCTAAAAATGCCCCCTTTCAGAGCCTCATATCATCACTTCTTTTTGGGTTTGCTTGTTCATAATGAATACAACTTTTTTTTATCTTATTGAAGAGATTTTTTTTCTGTGTTTGACTGTATTCATAACTTTGAAAAACAACAACAGAATTCATTGTAAAGTCTTCTCCAAATTTTTAATTATATTTCATTGTGCAATAGTTCCACATGACTCTCAACAGAATGAGGACCACAGTGCAGTATGTAGCATGGCCTAAATTCATCCCACTTAACTTGAATCATAAAGTAACCTTGTAGTTATTAAACATATAGAAGCTTTTGATAGGAAATGGAGCAGTATATATAGTCAGTATATTTAGGACTGGTTGTAGTGTGACACTTACTTTCAGCTGCACACAGCTTTATTCAACTCTAACAACTCACTCTGAAATTTCCTGCTCCTGATGACTGCCTCCAGCTGATTTGTTTTGAATAATTTCTGTTGGACCTATCCAGATGTGTCTGAAAAGGATGTCATTGGTAAATTTATTGTTCAAGTCATACTGAAAAGGCCTCTCAATATTTGAGAAATCTTACTTCTTCCATACTTGGGAGCACGGGGTTGCAGACGTGTCTCTTACTGGGAGGACACCCACAGCTGGCAACTTTCTTATTGTGAAAAAAACAAAAAAAACCCCCAAGAAACAGTTTGCCTGCAATAAGGGGCTGTAACTGGAAGGTGTCCTTAGGGGTTCTTGTGCTTACATACATGATGTTATTTCTATCTGTCCCCCTGTAGTGGTTGCTTATTATTCCTTATTGGTTGCTTATTACTTCTATGCCTAAATCATCTCGGCATGTATGATGCTTTGCAACTTTTTTGGTAATTTCATAAATCCTATTGCATATGCTTTGTCCCAAGACTGAAAATAAATTACATTTCTAGGCTCTCAGCTTTCAAGCAGATTGATATGGCTGGCAGACCAGTACCTGCAGCTTTCTAGTCACCGTTGCATTCCAGAGCAGCCAGTGTAACTACTGCAGAGATGAAATTTCCATGGGAAGACACCTACCTCTGTCTGTGTCCATCCCTAATGACATTTATGTTCTACGTGATGGAGCATGGAGACTTTACCTGGGCATTCCAGATTTCAGATGCCAAAACACAATGGGATGAACTGAGCTGACCTTTCAGACAACTTAGCTAGGAAATTGTACATGTCCAGGGCAGGACTTGAGCACTGGCCATCAATGTCTCATTGTTTAATTGCTAGTGTTGCACTCAAAATCTTATGGGCAGGAAAGGATATACCTTATATTTAAAGCCAAGATTTTTTTAATTGAAATCTTAACAGTCTAATCAGAGAATTATTATTAGTCCAGATCTAATTACTGAAGAAAAAGAAAGAAAAAAGAAAGTAGAGACTATAATACCATCACAGAAAAAAAGTCTCAATAATAAGAAGACAGTTATAATTGTTATACATACACTTCCTAGTATCTAGCCCTTTTATTTATTGTTATGGTCATGTCTCTGCTGCCAGTCTAAGTCCTAAGGCTTACATCTTCAGCTGGGAGAGGACTATGGCAAGTCATCAGCCTCCCAAGTCCTTTCTTTGGAAGAGTGTGATGTTGATGTTTTTGTGAGGTTCTTCCTCCTCACTCCAGCATCCAGAGGAGGTCATTTTCTATATGATTGCTAATACGTTTTTTCTACATTGACACATAAGACCAAATTCAGCATGCATGGTGCATTTTACATATGTTAGATATTTTTCCCATGTTCTTTTTTGTTACCATTAAAGCTGGTTTTCCCCAGCTCCCAGGTCTGCATTTCTTTAACTCACAGCTGGTAAGCTCTTCATAGCACTAGCATCTCCAGTGTGAGCCAGTGCCACTCATTATCATCCCAAGCTTGTAGTCTTCTACAGAACATCCTTTGTACCTGCTTTTGAGGCCTTTATTGTTATACCAGGCCTATATTCCTGTACTTGAGATCATTTTGTTAAAATCATTACTATTTCATTCTACACCGAGTAGGTACCTGTCACTATTACCTATATAAAAATTCTGGTTATACCATGCAAAGGTAAGCACAAGGGAAACAAAGCAGGCATAACCAACTGGTCCTTAGAAATTGCTTTTCCAGACAAGTAGCTAAAAGAAAGCTCCTGACAGGCCAAAACAGGTTAAGACAAAAGTAAGTCTATACAAAGCTGGCAATATTGTATTTACTGGGATAACTGGAGATAGATTAGCATGGTGTCTGCCACATTCAGCCTGGTCCATGCTCAGACACAGTTTGGTGGACAGTATGGGCCAGGGACTGTTCCCAAAGCAATATAGATGCAGGATCCCTGTTTTGGGGGCTTTGTAGGTGCTTTGGAGAGGTGGTCTGAGCATTCAGCTACATATATGCAAACTCTGCCCTTAGGACCAGAGAGTAGTTCCTGGACCATTTTATTTACAAATAAAGACATAGCCTCAGGATCCATGAATGTTTCTGGTTTTTATTTGTTGCACTGTAGTTGCATGTAGATGTTGCAATTATAGTCTTGAGCCCTGTGATAAAGATGTCTAAGAACAAAATGATCATTCCACAGAACTTTCTAGAAAATCAGCAACAACAAAAAACCACTTGATAATATCAGAAGGTATTTTAATTTGCATTTTCCCTTCCTCCCATACTAGGATGCAAGGAAGCAAAAGAAGACATTTCTTCAGATGTCCTGTCTTTCAATACAGCAGGTAATTCTCCCTCACCCTAAATGAATTTTATCCTCAGAAATGTTGATCTTGACTCCCAAATCATACAAGCCACAGTTACAGAAATTTTCTTTAGTAATTCATCCTCCCACTACTACATTTTTCAGACACATGTACAGTGTGATTTGAGCATGGAGCAAAGATGACTAATGTAACTAAATCCAAAGCTGGTAAGGTGCAAAACAAAACAGGAATTTGTTAGGTTGGGGGTGAAGACTGTCTAGTCGTGTTAGTATGATGTTTATGTGAAGCCATGCTCTGTGTCTTTGTGCTCTGTTTCTGGGGTGTCTGCTGTGGGACAAACTGCAGTTACGGTGCAGCTGTGATAAGGGCCTCCCTGAAAGTCTTAAATCCATTCTCCACAACATACACTATTTGAAAAGATTGCTTGTGAACATATTTTTTTTTCTGAATTGTATCAATTTCTTACCAGCTACATTTATCGTGTAATTTGATCTTCTATCAGTTCAGTTCTCTCCAAACACAATACAGTTATAAGTGGAGACATGATTTTCTAAGGGAAGAGATATGAAATTATTTTCCTTTTGGAAAATCATATAAAGGTGGGATCTAAACTGCCTAACATAGGTAGCTAACCTAGATGGACTAGATTTTCTTTTAGAAGGCTTCAGAGACACTTATCTTTTCCATTAGCTATATGGGAAGCCATGGTATTTGGTTTAGAAAAAAAGGCCTATTAGTCTGCTGTTAGGCATAGTGAATACCATCCATGAACTTTTCTACTTAAGTATAAAATACTACCTGGGTCACAGGTTGAATTTTGACCACATGGTAAAGATGTTGTCCATGTTTCTTCTTAGTATATACTCCATCTTTAGGTTTTTAAATGCTTACTAGTGCTTCTAGGATAAGTGTCAATAAAATATTATTTCATGTTTTTGAAATTCATCAAAGTCCAAACATTCTGGGGGACCAATTGACATGAGTAGAAGTTCCCATGCTACAGCATAAGACATCAACAGAAAGAAACAAAGTCTATCTTAAAACCTTCTACATTCGATCACTGGTTGAAGAAATATGCTAAATACTTTTGGTAAATACTAATTACTTAGGTGATGGAAATGATTACATTTATGGAATTTCTTAATGACAAAGTTAGAATGGTTTAAGCTAGGTGGAGCACAGGATTAACATTTAAAATGATCTAAATCAACTGGAGAATTGGTTCAAAATCGACAAAATGAGATCCAACAAAAAGCTAATGTGAAATACCTTGTGAAATCAATTACACACATACAAAATAAAGAGTAGCTGACTAGGCAATACCACTGCAGAAAAGCATCAGGGAGCTAAAATGGACTGCAACTTGAATACAACATCAACAATCAGATGTTGCAGAAAGGGCAAATCTCATTTTGCCATATAGGAACAGTAATGTTGAAAGAAGACAACCAGGTAATTATTGCTCACTATCTAGTGCTAGGGGAGGATGCACCTAGGGTACTATGTCCATTTCAAGAAGATGAAGATAAATTGGAGAGAATCCAAAGGAGGCATACAAGAATGATTAGAGGCTGGAAAACATCACCTCTGAGGACATGTTCTAAATAATTAGATTTGCTTATTCTAGAAAAGAGAGAATTGAGGTAAGAGAAAGAGAAGAGGCCTGCAAGAGAGGCATGTGAGAACTGTGGTTAAATATGCAAAAGGTTGCAGTGATTTATTGTTCTCCAAATCTACTGGGTTTGTGATACAGAAACTAATTTGCTTAATTCTTGACAGAGTGCATCAGGAAATGTATTTTGTGTTAGATACTACGAAATGCTTTTTAGTTTTTTTTTAATTAATAATTTTAATATTTAATAATTTTTGATAATTTAATTAATTTTGTTGCCTTTTTTTTTTCTCTTTGTCTTTTGCCCACTCTCTGGAGAACAACAGCAAATAAGGGTTCCTTCAGGACAGAGGAAAGAGAAAAACCTCTTTTTGGTGAAGTTCTTTTTGCTCTCTCTCACTCTGAAAATGTGGTGAAAGTTTCAAAAACTTGAAAAGTATAGAGGTGACATGCATGAGGTATTGATGGCAGTACTAAAACACAAACTCACAGAAAGGCTGAGGTTGGAAGGGACTTCTGGAGGTCATCTGTTCCAACTCCTCTGCTCAAGAAGAGCCACCCATAGCCAGTTGCCCAGGGCCATGTCCAAACAGCTTCTGGATACCTCCAAGGAGGGCGACTGCACAACTTCTTTGGGCAACCCATGCTACTGCTTGGTCACACTCAGAGGACAAAAGTGTTTCTTGATGTTCAGAGGGAACCTCCCATGTTTCAGTTTGTGCTCTTTGTCCTTGTCCTGTCACTGGGGTACCACTGAAAAGAGCCTGGCTCAGTCCTCTTAGCACCTTCACTTCAGGAATTTATATACATTGATAAGATCCCCCCTGAGCCTTCTCTTCTCTAGGCTCAACAGTCCCAGCCCTCTCAGCCTTTCCTCATAGAGGAGATAATCCAGTTCTCAGCTGTTACACCAGTTTTCAATCCACATGAAACAGAAAATAGAATAGAACAGAGCAGAATAGAATATAATAAAAAAAATATATATAAAAATAACCAGTTTCCTATTTGGAAGCGATTTGAGGAACTGCATCAGAACTTCCAACAAAACATCCTGATGAAAATATGTCTGACTATAATTCAGCTTGTCTATTGGACTGATAAAAATTGTGACCTTCCTCATCTACTTTAAATAGAAAACCTTTCTTCTTTTGCACGGAAGTGGGATTACCTTCTAAGAATCCGGCAGCAAACGTGGGAGATGCGAAGTTACAGACCCCAAGGCCAAAGTCAGCTCATTTGTGGATCCAAGGACTTTCAGGTTTTTTTAATTTCCTGCTAAGGCTGAAAGCAAAAGGAGAGCCATATCTGAACTAAGCGCCTCATAATTTGGGTTCCTAGATTCAATTTGGTTTTAGTTAGTTTAAATAATATATTTGATACATTTAGAAAGATTTGCAGAGTTTTGCTATAAGAAGAGCGGATAGTGAAAGGGGGAGGCAAAATGAGCACGTGAATAGCCTTGGTACGTCAAATGTTACTACTTTTATGCTCAAAGTTTAGTCTGTATCAAAATGTTATGACTAATTGGGGTAGAGCGCTCTTCTGCATCACTGAATCTGTTAAATACTTGTAGTTTTAGAAAGCATTAATGTGCATGTTTAACTCCATCCATTCAGCATGTGCTTAGAAAACGGATTGCTCACTAGAAGGTATTCCAGTTTGGCTCGTGGAGCACAATGAAATCCTGCCTCTGTACTTAGATGTCCACCACTGCTCTTGGAGAGGTCAAAACCAATGCTTCCTTTGACTGTAAGCACTCAGTCATGCTTACCTTGCTTTGTTTCACTTATCATCTCAATATGAAGAGGCATCTACCCATTTTTGGTCTGGCTAGTGGTGTTACAAGAAAGATCAAGAGCACCCTGTGCAAGAAGACACATTTTGTGGGTGGTAGATATTTTCCAAAATATAGGGAAACTAAAGTTTAAAAAATGTTTACATCAATACCAAAACACATGATCTACCATCTATCTGTTCTCACTATTTTTTTTCAAGAAAAAAAATATGTCTGATTGTTGATCAGGGCCCTGAGGGCATCAATGGGCCTTACTGGTCCCCAACCAGCCCCACCTGGGGCCTCCCCAACCCCTGCCCATGGACTCAGGGGCTCCATTTCAGCTCAGCCCTGATCTCCTTTTGCTCCTGCCTGGGCTTCCTGGATGGACTCACTGGGATATCCCATTTATGATAGTTTGGCAAGGTTTTACTACATATGCATTTTTCTTGTGATAGATGCTGGCACAAGATGTAGGACATAAATCTTAAACGTTTCCTTTTAGCTTTTTACTTCATAAATCCTGTGCCAGAAGCCTTTCACTGTCAAGATAATACAAAAGCAAGAAAAAAAAAAAGAGAAAAAAATTAGAGACAGTTTCTCTGAGTGGTCAGTTAGCAACTTCTCTGTAGTAGGAATATAACAGAGTGGTGTTGGGTCTCCCCCCCAGGATACTCTGAACTGTCTCTTCCCTGGTCTTTAGCCCAGGTAGCTTGGCTTGTGAGCTGAATTTGTTTTGGTGAGCCTTACAGAGTAACAGCCCTCTTAACAACCAATTTTTTTCTCATGCACGATGAGACATTCAGCTTGCTCAAGAAGTCATCCAGACATAGACAAACAGTGAACTGCAGGACGACCTTCACTTCTACATAATAATTGCAAATCAGCTGTGCTGCTACCAATATTCAAATGAAAATCACCACCAGTTCCACCACCAGCATTCTCAGTAGTCACTCTCATCATTGCTCTAGTAAAATAGTTGTTGCCATAGCCAACTTGGAACCTCTGGGATTAGGAGTATAAATCCCACAACATATCTGAACATGCTTGCTAGGTCTTTCTGCAAGTCAATTATTTGCAGAAAAGGCACTGACTAAGGAGTTAAGGGTGCTGAAGAAGGCCTTTAACAACAGTCATGTCTATTTAAACTGTCTTCCATGCAGCCTCTGAAATATATTGATTTATTCAGCATAGCAAATAAGTTCTCTTCCAATGTCCTGAAGAGGATTCTTGTGGAACATGGCTATAAAGGTGTCTTTTTATTCCTTTATGACTAGTTTTGAACGTTATTCAGAGCTTTAATAATGTATCCTCAATAAAACCCCCTAAAAACCCCATGCACATTTTTGCTTAATGTGTGCTGTATGGTTCAGATAAGAAACAAATTGTGTTGCTTAGAATCATTCAAGCTGCTATTATCATGTATGTGTTGCATCATGAATTCCTGATCCACAGGTTCTCACTGAAAAAACTCTTTTGGTGCCTCAGGCGAACAGGTTCTTGCTTCATAATCAGCTCAATTTTTGAATTATTTTCTAAAGTGAAATATATGTTTTTCACTGTTGCTGGGGCAAAAGAAGTTTAGAATTTGGTCTGAAAAAAATTTAAAAATATAAAATCATTTTAATGTATCAGTCATTTTCAACATTCTTTTTGAGAAATAAGTACCTGTAATAATGTGTTAGAGTTATTGAGCAACCTACTTCGTTCCCTGTATTTGTCTTGAAAGAAATTGATTCAGTCCATTTTTCCCAATCATCTAGTGACTTCTTCTGCATGTGAGGTCCAATCTGAGAAATTAGGGCCTAGGTTTAGATTTGTTGCACCTGCCTTTATATAGCTAAGATATAGTATAGATGGCTATGTCTATGAAAGTCAGTCTGTCTCCTGTGGTAAATGGAGAGACGTATATATTTTCAGGGCACAATTCATTTGACCAAATGTAGACATCTCCTTTAGGATGAAATGAATTTTACCTTGGCAATACTTAATGAACTCTATATGAGGAAGCTGGCGTGACCAATATAGATAGGGCTATCTACATTTTGTCAGGCGAGTCACACTTAGCATTAGAGAGGGACAGGAAAACTTTATACAATCCTAGAAGAACTTTGAGATTTCAATATTTTTTCCTTTGCTGAATGGGTTAAAAAAATAAATCAAAGTTTCAGAAAATGTGCATATTTTAGGGAAAAGAAAAACAATGGTCACATAAGTGACTTGGGTATTCCCCTTTCAATTTTTCCTTTTTTTTTTTTTTAACTATACAGTAATACGAATTTTCTATTAAAGACAATTTGACCTTGGTCAATACATAAAAACAGTATAAAACTAGAAAACACAGGGACTTAAAGATTCTGGATATTAGTCATTTCTAATATTAAAGTCATTTTTCTTTTGCTGGCAGCTTCACAGGTTGTGCTTCTAGAGTTGAGGTGAATATTAAATTCAGTTTCAATCTGAACAAGCTTCTGCTTATTCAAATGGATTGTTCCAGTATTACTCTGGGAATTAGATTAGCGTGAAAACTAAATAACTATTTTCGGTAATAACAGAATTTCCAGTCAGTTTTGCACATTGAAACTGCAGCACTACCAACTTCACTGAAAATTCAAATATACAGAAACAATACACAGAGTTACAGCTGCATAATCTTTACAGCTAAGGTGTTCCCACACAGTGCCACCTAAAATTCAGGCAGTGAGGAAACATAACTTTCTTCTCTTGTGTCACTGAACAATCCATCAGTTTATTGCTCAGAAGTACCTGTTGGAAACTACATCACTGTGGAGAAAACCCCAGCTGATGTGGGCTGGTCCATGTCCTCCCTGCCCAGTCCTAGCACCCTCCAGAGGAAAACAGTGACACTTGTTTGTCATATAACTGTTGGTATTGGTGTCCTTTGCAGCATTTTGCTTTTCTTTTGGCTCTGACACGTACTTATTATTTTCTGGGCTCTGCTTATCTCTCTGTTTCAGTTCAAAGGGACAAAAATGATGAAAAGGCTATGTCAGAGCTCATCAGAGCAGTGATTTTGCAGGACTGTGTTGTGTGCCTCATGACGTTACAAGGGTGAGAAGAAACCGAGGACAGAACTGGCTCAGATGCTGTTAGAAGAATGTCACTGTTGGAGAAAAACAACAGTGATGTGATACACCTCCATGTCGTTGACTTGGAGCGAATGTCATGGTAATCTTGTCAGTGTGTCTTGGTTTCTTCTTGGAATAAATAATTGGCTGGCTTCAGAAGGGACCCGAAAACTGAACTAGTGCATGCAAATCAGGCATTTGAGGAAACAGACCTTTGAAGTGAAAGCAGGAGCAAGCCAAAGTGAAAAAGCTGTTTGTCAGTTAGCTCCAAGTGATGCTGCGTCAAAGGTGTTTGGAAGCACTTCTGGTCTGGGATGGTTCCTCTGTGCCTGGAGCCTCCTCTGGCTGCTCTCCCTAACCCTCACTTCACCCATTCAACTGCAAGCCCCTAAAGAACAAAGCAGAAGATGGATGAGTGGAATGTAGTTGGAGTGGTCACAAAAAATGGTTCAGGCAATTATGTGTGTCAGCAAGAGCAAGGAAAACAGGGCAACCACAAGAGAAGGTCTGAGCAACAGGAGCCCTTTGGGGCCGCTGTTCTAGTGGGTGTATCACTGTTGACTGCTCAGCCTTTCTGTCAGCTGTAGAAGCTGCTGGAAGTGGAAGGCAGGATAATCCAGAATATTTGCTCCTTTGCCAGGCTGTCTTATCCTAGAGAAATGCAGAGGATGGGTGCCCCTCTTGCACCACACTTCCTTTAGCTTTCTCTATTGAGCACCACCTGAAGAAAAAATAGTGACAAGAAAATTAATGAATGAAGTAATTTAACCCCTCAGGCCTGGAACAGTGGAAATGAGGAGGTCAAATGGGAAATTGCAAGAAAAAATACATGTTTTACTACAGAAGAACTCCCATTTATATATTAAAAAGTCACGTGAACGTACAACAAATATACATGGCACGCACAAGAAAAAAGATAGCCATAAGGTAACTTTATTTCTGAAAATAGCCTAGGTTGGAGCACTCACATTTTTGAGTAATTTTCAGTTTAGTCATGCAGAGAGGACTGACTGTGAAACTAATTATAAAAATTTGAAGAGTACTGACACTTGTGTGAAAATGAAACATGAGTGACATTGTCAGAGTGGACAGAAAAGCTGAAGTGATCTTCTGACTTATCTGAGTGGAAGAACCAGACTCTTCAATTTGGTGGGGGAAGATTAAATAAGCTTGATAAAAGACCAGAGGCAAGATGGTATTTTGAACAAAACACACATGCAAATAAACCTGGGAAGTTTAGAACAGGGTCTTACAAAACAATTAGAATTTGCCCAGAAAAATGCGCTACCACTGACTCCATGGAGGATGGAGAAGGCTCTAGCAGTGCTGATGTTCTGCAAGGGAATCCAAAATACTGTGGAAAAAGAAGAAAATAAGATCAAAGACAGAAAATCATGGAAAAATATGCAGAGTTCAAAGTCAGAATCCCCACTAAATGGTGTATAGAGATGCAAAGCACCTAAGATTTTGAAAATATGCAAGAACTTCAATAGATTACACTGCTTTGCGAGAGTTTGCAAGTGGAGGCAGAGTTTGCACAGCATGGACAAAGAGGATGCCAGCAGCATCATTGCTTCAGATGTTTTTTTTCAAAGCAAGAACAGACAAAACTACAGCAGAAAATGTCTAAGCTATCAACCAAAAAGTAAAGGTATCTTTTATTCAATCTGAGTTGAACAAGGAGGACAGAGTCATGCTCCGTCAGTCTGTGCACCGTGGAGCAAGGGGTAGCTGTGTTCTGGGCAGCCTTTCTCCTGTTCCGTGTTTACAAAGATATGTGCTACACTGGGCACTGTTATTGGAAGACGATCATTCTTCCTTCCCCCACAGCAGTAGACCTTTGGATACATAAGCGGAGCCAAAATGCTATTAGAAACAGTGCTTTTGGCACTGAGCAAAAAGCCACAAGCCTTATGATTAAAACTTCGCACTTTAGGGAACTTGCTCCCCAAAGGGAACATGAAAACTAAATATATGGGTAAATAATGAACTGGAAAAGTTACAAGTTACACTTACACTGTGTGTGTATATGTGTGTGTGCATATACATTCATTTTCAAGTGGAAAGAAGTTAAGCCTCTGGTCTCATCAGGGAATGATCTGACTGGGAATTTAGGGGATCAAAGCAATTGAGGATGAGTTAATTTATAAGAAATAAAAAACTCTCAGTAGGATCAGGAATAAAACTGGCAGAACTTAAATGTCCCGGAGTTAATGAGTTTAAGAGCTGACAACATGAGTGTACTTAATAGTAGGGGAAAAAAGAGACACAGCCTTTCATCTTCTGCACGTACACTCAATATAACAACATGAATTTGCACAGTACACATTTAATATTCCCATTGGGACACACTGGCTCTGCCCATTGTTCTATTACACACGGGTTGTAACTCTTTCTCAAATCCGAATTCACCTACTACACAAGCAATTTAAAAGTAAATATGTCAGCAGGGAGGATTAAACTCTTAGAGAGCTCCTAAATACCCTCCTCAGCTGGCACAAGGGCAGGTTGTTCTTCATGAGATGTGTGTGGATCAGGCACATGGAGGGCAGGACAAGGGACACCCTAGTTCCCTTGCAGCTGTTATGACCTTTGCTCTTCCAAAAGATGGGGTATCCTGTTTCTGAACTCAAGCATGGTTTATGTGGCTTGATGTATTTAAGCCTGCTCTGAAGCTTTCTTTTCAGCTCACAGCATAGGTTTGTTTACAGCTTCTTCACATTGCAGTTTGGATTGTATTAAGAACCTGAAGTGTTTCACGGGAAGAGTAAATGCGTTTTTGATGGGATGGTGTGGCTGTATAAATGAAGTTTTGAAGAAAACATGACTAATGGCTCTGAGGTCTCTGCAATGACTGAAGTGCTGTTATGGTGTACAACAATGAAGACTGTAAATCCTTGAGGGATGGAAATAATGTGCCTGAGACCAAAATGAAAAAAATGGTACAAAGGCATTACAAGACTTAGTATCTGGGTATTAATATGGCAGACACGATTCAATAAACATAAAGTCATGCACATGGGAAAAAATAATTCCATCTTTACATGTGGAATGAGGGACTCTATGCCGATCATTTCCACTCAGGAATGAGATCTTGGTACTCTAACAGATTTTCCTTTAAAAATATCAGCTCTACTCTCCTTAATGGTCAAAATCCATTTGGAATAGTAGGAATTATTAATAATAGAATAGAGAACAAAACATAGATTGCATGACGACATATAAGCTACTGTATAAAGTCAATTATCAATGTCAGTAATATAATGTATACTGTCACTAGATAATGGCATGTCTCTATATAGATCCGGCTTGTGGTCTGGTTTGTCCTCTCCAGAATTATACAACAAGACTCTACAAAGTTCATAGACTGGTAATAAAGCTCTTAAAACGCATCAAACAGCTAAGTAAGCAAGCTGGAAGATAATTAAGTTTGGTCTTCAGCCTGGAAAAAGAGATAGGTGAGGAGACTAAGAGAAATCTGGGACTGAGGTCACTAAGGTTACAAATAGCATAGAGAAGACCAGTTACTCACTGTCTATTCCAGCGCAAAAGCTGGAGAGAGTTGGACATTAAAACAAGATAGCAAATGGCGGGTTCAAGGCGGTCTTCAAGTGAATGCAGAGAGGTAGTGGAAATTCCTGTCATAGGATGCTAAATGTTTACATACATTCAAGGCACAGTTGGACAAATTCATAGAAGTGGAATTCCCCAGGGTTCTTAAACACAAAGAAATTACCTCTGGTTTAGAAAGTCTTTGAGCTGAAAATTACTGATCCCTGGGAGAATATTGTGGAGACGTATCACATGCACTTGCTCTCTAGTCTTGTATTTTTTCTCAGACATCCAGTTCTGATCACAACTAAAGACAAAGTTCCGGGCTAGGTGGACCTTTCGTCTGATCCAAAATAGATGCTCTGTGTTTTTTAATGTCTGCAGATGGATGTCAAGTAAGACTGAGGCCTTAACAACTTCAATTCACTACCATGCAATGAAAGAACATGGGGCGGGGGGAGGAGGGGGAGCAGGAAACACCACTGCACTGTGTAGATGTCTTAACCGAACTATTTGTTTAGACTCCCCCTATAGTCAGTGCAGACCTGGCCAATACAGTCTATGGAGTTTAAGTTGTGATTCATCTGGTCAAAAATCATTGCTAGTTTTAAGAGGAGATGTGTTCCAAATTTGATGGATTGATTAGCTCTGAGCTGATGGAAGCTGAGAGTGACATGTTCAGACAGAGAAACTTATATTGTAGATGACTCAGTCAGTCAATTGAACTTTGAGACCTCCTAGACTGGCAAACTGAAAAGAAATGTGTGCCTAACATAACTAAGACAACTGGGTAGCATGACTATGTAAAGATGTTCAGAAAAATAGATTATGCAATTTTGTTCAAGAGAACAGAAAGTATAATTACACAGATGTCTGTCTTCTCTCACAGACATCCAGAGCTATGACAGTAAGAATAAAATATAGTTGTTCTTAACACTCTGAAAGCACAGGATTTTAGCTCATACTTGTTACTATGATATAAGGTAACTTGAGTACCTATAGTTAGGACACTTGGAGTGGAAGGAAGGAGGAGTAATAATAATGAAAAAAAATCTAACATAATTGAATAAAGAAGGGAACTTCTGCTTTGTTGTGTCTGTAAGTTTAGGAGGATAATGTTAGAGTTGGTGAACAGCACTTACTAGATTGAAAAAAAGGGCCTGGTGATTGTTTCCCTCCCTGAGGTTCAGGAGTACAAAGACTAAGTTGCAGCTATCTGTAAACTGTGAAATTCCACTGTTGAGGATTTTTCTCTCAGCATACAGATGGATTTGACTACACTGTTTTGAAGAGCCTGACATTATATATGGTCGATCAGACTGAACTGAGGCACTGAAAGCAGCAAGCCACTTTTCATCCTCTTCAACACTACAAAGCAACACATTCAAGTCTATGGAGCAACACACTCTGCAAGCCCTTTCACCTTAGGAGGGATATCCAGCATGAAAACTTAACCTACAAATGGATAGGTAGACAGAGTTAATACAACCTATTTTATGCAAATTAAAGTATACGTCAAAGTAGAAAATGTTTCCAGGTCATAGGAGGCATCTTCTGGGAAAATGAAAGTGGACTAATGCTAGCTTTGATTATGGGGAATCTAGGGTACAAAAAAGAGTGTCCAAAACCAAAATAATGGACTTTTTTTTTTTTTTAACTTGTCAAGTCCTGCTTATCTGAAGACTCTCAGAAATTAGGAGTATTGAATTTGTGGTGGTTCATTTGCAGGGGAGAAGTAAAGCTGTGTTGCAAATTATATTTTTTTTCCTTGAAAACTAAGATAATATTGCTTCAAAACTTCAGGTCTTTAAAAATATACTGCAACTGAAGATATCATCTCTTTTCAGGTATTCTGTGGGTGCTAAGATTAAGGGCTTTTGCCTAGAACAATTACAAAAATAAAGCTGTAAAACAAGAAAGGATCTATTCTATTTGCCTGCGATCGTGATAATGTGCCTTATCATGATTGTGATAATGTGCCTTATCATCACAAAGGACCGTGTCTGGCCATCAGTTACGTCTATGTACCTAGTGAAGTCAAGTAAATAATTCCATACTAAATTAGCATAATTTTTGTGAGAATAAAATTTAGCCCATTGTTTTAACCACAAAAAAGAGGTTGAAACAAGAGGATAGATTGAAGTCATATATTCATAAAATTTTCCACAGTCTCCAGAATAAAGGTCTTTTAAACTGTTATGTATCCCCCATGATTCTCTTCCAGCCTTCTTCTGTTGAAGATAGCACTACAAACTCCAGCTGATATCAGTTCTACTTTTTAGTTTCTTGTCCTTTAGAGCCACTGCTAATTTTCTGAACTCAGAACTTTTCATTCTATAGTTTCTTACTAAGCTCACAACAGCTTCAACATCATATTTGCATACAAATATGTGATTTGGAGTTCTTATCATATTAGACATAGATGTCATGCCTGCAATTGTTTTATGTTATAATCTACTAATCATATGGGGATGCTTAATGCAACAGAAGCACCATGTTGTCCCCAGGAGCATTACATTAGTTGCACTCATGGTAAAGGTGTGTAATACCTGCTCTATTCAGTTAGAAACTCCTTAATGTAACTTTCCATGAGAATATAGTCCTACTGGGTATTGACGTTGCTGTGGAGCATTCAAAATATTTTTAATATTATGCACAAGCATAACCGCCCACCACCACTGCCTCCATTGCCCTTACATAAGTCTGTAAGGGGACCATTAAAAATCCATTAAGCTTGTTAGTTTGCACAGCTTTCAGGGAATCTTGCTGCAAGTTTTGCTATTTCAACATTTACGGGCTTCTATTAAACACAGCGATCTTTGAGCTATAAGGGTTTACTGGAATGGCCCATTAAGTGAGAGTTTTCTAAGGGGGATTATGTCTGGGAGAAGGACGGGAGATCAGAGTTGTAATTATACAAATGGGTTTTGCTTTCTGCATTTTGTTTTTAAAGTAAAAGTGATTTCTGTTATCTCAAGAAGCCCAAAAGCAAAATGTTAAAGAGTAAATGGATGGTGTCATGATTAAAGTATTTATAAGGAATTCAGTAAACTGGTTTCAAGTATATGACTTCAGATTTCAGAAAAAAAAAAATCACTTAAGAAGTGGTGTGGAAGTGCTGAATATCTAAAAAGTTATGTCTATTTAAACCAGAGCTGTAGCTGTCGGGATCTCTTAGAATCAGGCATATTTCACTTCTGTACTACAGAGTTAATAAAACTTCCTTTTATCCTCCTGTCTATTTGGGTATTAAACTTTTTAGGGTAGGGGCAGACTCATTTATGACCTCTAGTTTCTCATATGATTCTAAAAATATATTAATAAGGGAAAAAGTGCCTGTCTGGAAGATCTTTTCACTTGCTTCATTGGTATTCACACAGAAGACTGTCTTAAAAAATCATTGAATACTCATTTCAACAGCATATGCAGCTATACTTGTTCTCTCTGGCCATTTAGTCTTGCATTTTTACATGAGTTTTTTCATTGGCAATCACTGCCCTTGCATTGTGAAAGGAGATTCATAAAGACTCATTGCAAGCTATTGTGAGGATAGATTGGTTCCTCCATATGAGGTCTAGTGTTTGAATTGTTTGTTATTTCTGGGAAGGCATCAAATTCCTGAGACAGCCTCAAGCTGCTTCCGGGAATATGTGGTAGTAAGGGTTCACATACTTTTTGTTTGGAAAGTGGTATCTAACTTTAGCATGCACAAAAATCTGGTTAACATTTTCCAACTTTAAAAATAAATACAATTATTTGTTTTTGGTGTTTTCAAACAGTTGAATACTTCTAGGTTTTGCAAAAGGAACTTGAGATTTGGCTTGAGTACAGTCCTGGGGTCAGGAAGATGCCTTTTAGTCTCTTCATGTGTTCAATTCACTCAGGTTTGGCTGCATTGTAAGCTGCCAAAAATCACTATTCCCCATCTGTGCTTTCCTCACTAGAACTTGCTAGAGGCTGTCTGCTAAAATCCATCAGCATCCTATCAGTCCTGCCCATGCACCAACCTAGCATCTCGTTTAAGTATGCCACAAAGATGAAGCTCCAGATGGGATCATGCAAAACTGGTTCCCTTCCAGCTGCTCTTTCCTCATTTAAACAATACTGTGGGTTCATACGGAAGGGAGATTGGGCTGATAATGACAAGAGCATAAGTTCAAGTTTTACTTTTTTTCATTAAGTTGCTTCTCTTAAATCTGTGCCTTTCTCACTTCTTATTATACCTCATCTAAAAGTTGCACAATCTGGAAAGTGATCTCTAATGTGGAGCAGCCAGGATGAAGCAATGCTGCTCTGTCAAAAGCATCCGCCAAGTCTTAACAAGTCTTGAGCACTTTACTGTGTTGTCTATGCAATGAGGCTGCTCGTGCATATATAACGTCAAGTGCAAATTTCAAACCTTCAGGTATGATCATCTTATT
This sequence comes from Platalea leucorodia, assembly GCF_965183815.1. NCBI lineage: Eukaryota > Metazoa > Chordata > Aves > Pelecaniformes > Threskiornithidae > Platalea > Platalea leucorodia. The sequence goes on along the minus strand of NC_138825.1, from coordinate 118,882,209 downwards.
AAAAGGGACTTTTTTTTTTCCTAAGGTACAAAAGGCAGGCAGTAATTTATTATCTTTTCACAGCAGTTGCTTGTAGGCAATCAGAAACCTGAAGAACATTTTAAAGAGGACAGATTTGTGCATGCAACTTTAATTTTCACATGTACTGACTGTTGAATGCTCGATGTCGCAAATGCGGTAGCACGAATTGGAAGCATCACTATAATGCAATATATTCTAGGTCTACCTATGCCTGCAACTAATTTTGAGTATCATACATTCCCCTGAGTGTTGTCCTCTGCAAGGCAAGTGTGTATATGTTGCCAACTGACAATATTTTTGTAGCAGCACAACCAAACAACAGACATGGTCTGTTCAGCTGAAGTGGAGCTGAATACGAAGAACTTTGAGGCAGTAGGGAGTAGAGGAAAATATTTACATGTTCAAGGAAACACACAAGATGACTCAGGAATCATTTCCATCCTTTCTCTTCTGCACTTCTATGAACATAATTCCTGCTTGCATGTGAACATGTGTCTTGTTTTACACTCTATTCAGTAAAAAGAAAGGAACCTATATTTACGGGAATGGTTTCATTTCCTATAGCATTCTGTGGTGCACTAAACTGTGCTGGGAGCCTGACCTGAGAAATTGTGATAATGGGAGCTGACAGTGATGGCTAGTGGAAAAAACAAGAAACCCACGACTGATCAGAAGAGGGTGCTGTTATTCTGGGATGGTCTTGTACCACCCATGCCAGAACATAGACAATGCCTCAGCAAGATTCTGGAGGATGCTGCCTTTCAGCACAGATATAATATTAAGGACTTGGCTATTGGTGGTAGTAATTAAGAGACAATAGCAGTTTTCACAGTGAGACAAAGATTTCCTGAATAAACCTGCATTTGGCCACTTGTGTTCTGCAGATAGAAGCTCCCCCACCAAATCAAATTATGGAATTCCTTCCTTTCCTACCCTGCAGCAAACTACTGTGTATTGCTGCTCTACACTACTGAACAGCTGTTCTTGTTCATCCTACAGGCAATTGCATGTGAAAAGATAATAAATCACTACTTTCCTAATCTTGAAAACATGTATGCGTATTTCTGTCGTAGGAACCATGCTGGGTGAATCCACGCTGCTAAATAAAAGACCTCAAGGGAGCAAAGACAGTCTCTGACCCCTGGTGATTTATGTTGCTTAATTGTTCTAACTCTCACCAAGAAGAAGCCAAGATGTCTTTGACCGCAGACTCCAGAGACTGCTTCTCCAAGGCAATGGGGGTGAAACTGCATCAGGTTTGGTGCTCTCCGCCCCGCATTGTCCTTCAGTACTATCTCCACAGCCTTTGTACCTTCAAATATCCACTGTCATGCAATGTCCTAGAGGTTATCTTTACTTTTGTGCAATAAAATATTGTGCTGCTGGGCTGAAACAAACCTCACGTTATTTCTGACAGTTTGTACTGAAAAGCACATAAAATCATAATTATATTTTAAGGCTACACAGGCACCACTGGGACCCAGAGACAGTCCAGGGACAAGTGCTACGTAGTTTAGACACTGCCAGCCTGCTCGAGAGTAAGTCAATCCTAAGCATAGAGGCAGTGAGCAAGTTTAGCACTGTCCTGTGACAGTATAGCTACATCTACCCATTGGCTACTTCTACAATAACAAGTAAAATGGCCCAAGGATCACTCTGACTGTAATAATACAGCATAACTCACATCCATAAGGCTAAACTCACTTATCCACATCCAAAAATTTTTTGAGAGTTTTAGGTAGCCAAGAATATGTTAGAGTCCCCTTACAGCAGTACTTACAGTCTGACCGTATGGGTAATTGTGGGGTAGTCTCTGAGCCTAGGCACTTTTATGTTTTCGTAGTACAGATGTAGCCACTGAAGCCAATATGCGTCAACAGAGGGACTATTCATATACATAGAATTAAGCAAGCAATGGATTTTTCAATTCTGGGAGTAATATGTTTTAGAAAATTAAGAAAGGCTGAGATTTGCTAAAGAAAAAAAGGGATTCAGTGGAATTCAGATACCTATAATCTTTAATTAATAAAATGTGCAAGGAAATATTTTCTGGCTCTGAAGTCTAGTGACACAGCACAACTTGAACTGTACAATAAAATATCCTTATCCTCACAAATACTGTTGGAATAGTCCTATCTGTGCCAAACTCAGATCTTGTCCCAACGTTGAATGTGAGTCTGCTTGTTCATCCTGTCCGAAATTGGGCCAGGGTGGGCTAACAATTTAGCAGGGTGAACAGAGGGCTTTAGCCCTCACCCTATTTATTTTGTTAATATAGATATACTTTTAGAGTGTAAACAATCTCAGTGCTGGTCAGATAAAAACAGGAGTTTTCTAGAAATATAAACTAAAGATTTTTTTTTTTTTTTAATGTTAAGATTACATTGATATTTGAAGATAAATACAAAATAAGTTCATGAGTATATGTGTGCTTCTTAGTGGTATATTGTGTGGACTCATTGCTCATCTACTTTCCTGTAGCATAATCAGCAGAAGTTGGCACCAGGTATTCCAGAAGAAACAGTGAAAAGCCTTCCAGAAAAATGCTACCAAACCTTGGATGGGGTGAGTTTGTCTGAAGCCTGGTCTTACAAGCAGTTTTGTCAGTTCAGAAAGTGTTGTGTTGTTTTTGCTGACTTTGCTGTTCATTGACTGATTTAATATTTGCTGTTATACTGCTACTTCTGTTACTGTGCATATTTATAATTTCTGTTTTAATTTTGCTAACCTCTTAGCCTCCTCTGGCAACAGGTTGTACTTAGTCCTGATCAACAACAGGTTAGTTTGCTTTGTGTTTTTTTTTTTTAAACACGAAGCATAATGACCTGCTCAAATTACCTACAAAAAGCCTGCTTACACAGGAACATGTGGAAAAGCTCATCTGAATTAACTAGAAGTTTGATTTCAAACTATATTAAGATCCTATATGAACAACTCAAAGTCAGCTTTAAGAGTCACTTTATTTTGTTTGCCTTATGTCTTTTCCTGACTGCGCCTCACGTAAAAAAATCCTTATATTTAAGTTTCTCAGGCAAAGTCCCACTTAATTTCGCATGACTGATGCTTTTGATTTGTTCACTGTAGCTGGAATTTAAAGTGAAAAAGCTTAGATTAGTTAGTGTCTACTAATTGACTCTTAAGGAGATCCATGCTAGAATAATGGCGTCGTACTGCTTAGATTTGAATTTAGTTCACAGTAACTTCCTGACGAAGGTAAAACCTTCACTGCCACCTGTTAAAGTATTATGCCTCGTTCTGAAAGTTGGTATTGGGCACAGTACTGAACAGCATCCTCATGAAGGATATCCCCAGGCAGTGAGACCACAAGTCATGATCTAACCTTTTGTAGGTGGAATATTTACCCTAGCATTTTAATTCAGATTAGGAGTATATTCACCACAATTTGGTTCTCAAGAAGGAAATCGGAAATTAGACTCCTTTTGGATTAAACGAAACAGGAATGGGCTTCAGACTAAGGAGAATACAGTCCACAGGCAGACTACAACCAGACCAAATAAAACTCCCTGAAAACCCCCTGTACAGTGTGGATGTAGGTCCTCAGCACCAGCTCCCTCACTCGACAAACCCATGCTTGTTTGTGCTGCGTTGATAACGTAGGCATAGCCATAACGGAGTGATTAATGCTGATTGGAAAATCTCTGGCAAAAAAAACTTTTACTTGGGAATGATATGAAAAAGTCCACAGAGAGTTCAATTTAATATCAGTTATTTTGGAAATCAAGCAGAAGAAGCTTGCCTGACAGGCATCTTCTAAACATCCGCAGTTGCTTGAAAACTCATATACGTGGCTATTGGTTGGTTTTACTGAAGAGAACAGACTATGAAGCTTCGTGTCACTGAGGCAGCCAAGCAGGGAGATTGCCTCTAATCCAGAAATCCCAGAGCTTTCAGAAACTGCAGCCCAGGTTCAGTCTCTCAGAGTGAATTGTCTTTGTATTAAGAACCCTTGGACTATTTCTGTCGCTGAGAATTTTTGGGATTTGTTCTGAATCAAAACTAAACTAAGTTTTGAATATCAAAACCTAATGATATCATTAAATCCTCTGTGAAGTAGAACTGCCTTTCCCCTAGCAATTCTGATTAAAAAATGTGAATAGGAATAATGATTTTAATTCAGGTCAGAGATAGTTGCATTACTAGGGCTGTGCATAGAATAATACCCCATATATAGCAAGTTCTGCTTGTGTTTCAGTTTCACGAGCATGATATTCACATACTAAATTTGAAAGACTCCCACTCCTCCGAAACAGTATAAAAATATCTGATAGTCAATTTAAGCTATTCTTTTCACATCTCCTCACAAACACATGAGCTGTGCAAAGCCTTTTGTCTCAGCTGGAAGATGCTTCTGTTTGCTCTACCTCACATCGAAGCTGATTGCCTCTCCAAAGTGTCTGATCTCTGTATATTAGAAAAAGAATAGATTTGAAAGATGCTTATAATTCATTTAATTTAAATTCCTTTACTTTCTTTCATTCAATATTCTAGATAAACAAATAAATGAGGTAATCATTTCAGTGACTATATCATTTTCATTTTCTATTCAGTATACACAAAAACCAAAGCTACTTTTCTTTAACACCATTTTTTTTCTCATAAATTGTAAAGCAGAAAGATCCACTCATGTCTTTTTTAAGTTCTGCATCTATTCCAGACAAACTTGGCTGCTTTAAGGGATATAATGAAAGTATATTGTTTTTTAAATATACCCTCAAAAAACACATTTTAACTGATCAAATTAATTCCCACCTTTAGAATGTTTAACTTTGGGGCCAGAACAGTTTTCTGTTCTTTTCTGTACATTTTCTGTCAATGGAATATAGGATTTGTTTCAACCATTTTCAATCAAATGTTAGATTTTGACCAACACAGATTTCTGGGAGAACTTTATGTTCCCCGTAACAACCTTAATGGTTCAGGGTCCTTTCCAACAGCTTTTGTGAGCGTACAAAAAACAACCCAAGATAAATCAGTAGGCTGATTATATGATTCTAATGCCATGTTACAATATTGATGCCATCTGTGTTACAAAATTTTTCACACACTGCAATCATTACCACAGCTCCATTATGGGAGGGTTTTAAGCAAGGAGGAGGAAAGAAACAATACCTGCCTCAGAGAGCTGATAAATCTTCCTGTCTCCTTCCCACACATGCACTCTGATGTGGATTAAAATATGTGTTTTGCTGATTCTTAATGGTAGTGATGATTAATGACTGTAAATAACAGGCACATTGTTTGCCACAAACTTCAAACTTCTAAAATGTGAATTAAATCTCCTCTTTTTTTATAATTATCAATCAGAGAAAAAAAAAACATACAACCCCTCCCCATTTTGTCTTATTTGGAATTTAGTTAGATTTAGGGGTTAAATCTATTCAGTTTTAAAAGAAGAAAATAGAGGATTTGATTGTTCGTGACATTTTCTTCAGAATCAATCATTGTCAACTCAGGTTAGACTGATTTACTATGAGCCTGCCATGGAAAAGATTTGCCACAAATGGCAAGGCTCCGAGCTGTTTCCACCGCACTGAACGTAATGATGGATTTATCATTGCAATCAAGATGGTAAAACAGCATGGTCCCCAGAGTCGTGCACCAGGCAAATTGATCACAACAGCCCTGAACTTATATAAGGGCTTTGTTTATCTGGTCTCAGTCTGCAAGAGTAGTAATCCAACTTAAGATAAGACACTCTGATCTTTACAGAAGTTTGGACAGATTTTATCTGCTAAACCAGTATATAGTAGAATTGTCTCTGCTGAGGAGTAAAACAACTACCCATTAAATATATACATACATATATTTAAAATAAAAGGTAGTCTAACATAAACAGAAATAATAAATACTGTTATTATTGATATTACGATTTGACAGTATTGTCTTAATCTCTAATTGAATGAATATGCTGTAATAGTTTAGTGAGAAAGTGAACAGTATTGGAACAAGAAGATTTGTTTTAATACTTTACCTTTTCATTACAGACATTCTTTCTTAATTCAATCAAGAAATGACAATGCCAAGCTCTCAGGTCCAAATAAATTAAAGCTAAAGGGAAATATTAGCCTCTCTGCAATAGCACAATGCCAAACTGGGCTTTTACCTATGCAGAAAAATTTAGTCAGCCTGTAGCCTGCATTTCTGAAACCATGTTTCAAAGGGAAGAAAGTATTATTATTTCTCTTTGTCTGATAGAGAGTCTGAGCTTTGGAGAGCGGAAGTGATGCTGTGGAGAAAAGAGATGAACCACTAAAAACTACTGATGGGGCATCATTTTGGAAGGCCCTAGCCTGTGACTCAGCCTTGCAGACTACTGCTCATTTTCCTGAAATTCCAGCACCTATACACAAAGATCCTGAAATAGAACCTGAGAAAGGGATCTGTCCAGTGGGATGATGATATGTTTTTCAGTGAGGACCAGAGTGCCATTATTTGTTGGAGTGATGCAGGAATACCGAATCTTCTAGAGCCTACCCTTTTTCCCATGTGGGGACAGAGTCTTATGAGCATTCTTCAACCAGCTGCCAGACACTTGAAGAAACTCTAATTTTGTCCTGCGTTCAGCCAAGGAAAACAATTGGCTTTTTATTTTCACATAAAACACGGCTGGGTGTTCTTTGTCATTGGGCTGCACATAGAAAATAAAAATTGAATGGAGAAGTTAGGATTTGGCATATTTGTAAAATAATGAAGAATTTGGGAGTATTCTATAGATTCTAAAGGCAGAATTAAGCTAGCGTCAATCCTCAGAAATAGCTATGAAGGAATGTGATATGCCCCCAGACTGAAAATTCGTTAAATTACATTGTAAGTTCTCAGGAGCAAGGGATGTATTTTCCTATTTAGTTGACAGGATCTATAATGATATGAACCAATGAACATAGATTAGTTTCTCTGTCTTAATTTTTAATTTAAATTAAGTTAATTAAATAGTTTTCTATTTTGAATCATGAGTGTATCTTTATAATGTTTGATTGCATAACTGGTAAGATCTATTGCACATTATTGATTCACTTTGGGTAGGAATATGATATAAGCTGTAATTCATGGGTAATAATGATTATAAAATGGTTATACAGATTTAAAAAAAGAACAGCACACCACCTAGAAAATAGAAAAGTTTAATTCAGAGACCTACTGGATTCTTCAGGGATTCCTCTTCTGCACTAAGAGGTAGAGAGGGGCTGTTCTCTCCTTTCGCCTAAGTATTCTCTTCAAAGCACTCTCATACAGACATCGGCAGCACTGACAAAAAATGCATTTAGGCAAATTTACTGTCAACTTAGCCTTCAAGGTGTGCAGATAGACATATAACAGGAATATGTAAAGTGGAAATAAAATAGACCTGTTTTGCATTATTTTGACAAAGTTTTTATTGTGCAAAGGCCGTGGCTCAACAAAACAAAACAAAAGAAAATGTTAAAAAGTAATGTTTTTAACCCAAAATTCTCATCAGTAAGATAAAATCATAGAATCATTAAGGTCGGAAAAGACCTCCAAGATCATTGAGTCCATCCGTTAACCTAACTGCCAGGTCCACTTCTAAACCATGTCCCTAAGCACCACATCCACACGTTTTTTGAACACTCCCAGGGACTGTGACTGCACCACTTCCCTGGGCAGTCTGTTCCAATGCCTAACCACTCTCTCTGTGAAGGAATTTTTCCTAATATCCAATCTAAATCTCCCCTGGCACAAATGGAGCCCATTTCCTCTCGTCCTGTTGCTTGCTACCTGTGAGAAGAGACCAACCCCCACCTCACTACAACCTCTTTTCAGGTAGTTGCAGAGAGCAATAAGGTCTTCCCTCAGTCTCTTTTTCTCCAAACTAAACCACCCCAGCTCCCTCAGCTGCTCCTCATAAGACTTGTTCTCCAGACCCTTCACCAGCTTCGTTGCCCTTCTTTGGACATTAGAATATTGCAAGCCCATCTCTTCATTGGACTAATTTTCATTTGGAGGTTCTTCTCTTGCTTTAATGAAAAATATAAAAATTTCTGTGTTCAAACTTAAAATCCAGAAATTTTTTAGAAAGGTGAATTCTACCATTCTACCAACAGCCTAATAAATAGAATGTGCTCCTAATTCACGGTGAAGCCAATGTGGGTTGAGCCCATTTGTGAAGATCTAAATACCTTCTAAAAGTCTGTTTCTTTCCAAGAGATAGACTGAGCTCTGCTAGTTCAAGGTATTTCTACCTTTGTCTGTTCTCCTGCATCAGCAGGAACTGGCTGCCCTCCTGCCATTGACCCTTCCCCTTGTGACAGCAGAGGGTGGCAGAAGCAAACAGCCTCGACTGTGGTTCTCCATGGTTCACAACACAGAACTGAAGGAGGCTGTTTACATTGCATTGTCCGATTTTGTAGTGGTGATGATGTTTCACAATGGTAACTTTTAGAAGAGAGCACTGGGGCAGTGAAAATACCCCAGACCAGAACAACCATTTTTGCATTAAGCCTGATGGCAGCCTGGGGTAGAGGGTAACACCGGATATGCTGATATAGCTGTGTATAGGTCACCAGTCAAAATGAATAGAAAAGTTACTTGAGGAAGTGATTCAGAAAGCCATCTCTTTCTTCTTTTGTGGTATTTTAACTGGTGCCAGTAAAGATATTAATACAACTGATTCCTACATTGACCCCAGTCTTTCTGGAAGGCCAGTTGATTCTATCTCTGGCCTGAGTTCAAAGGTGGTGGAACAGGTCCCACACCTGATTCACAGAAAATATAATAGATGAAGCCCCTCATAATTTCATTTATTGGACATATATTTGTGGACTCAGTCATGTGAGGGTTTTGGAATTGTCTTTTAAAAGTTTAACACAAATTATTTCAGGATTCATATCAACCTTAGTTTCTCTGTGACAAAGTATCCTGGACATTGTGATTAAATGTGCACATTAAGAAAAAAAAAAAGAAAGAAAAAACAAAAAGAGCATTCCAGATGAATGGCTAACCCTTCACCTGCAACCAGACTTGACTCAAACACCCAATGTTCATCCTATAAAATCAGGTGAGATTTGATGTGTTAGATTAGGATGAAAGGATCTTAAAAAAAAAAAAAAATCACATTCCTGAGATCCCTCATGTAAATCAGCTGCTTTCCTGAAGCATCTTACAATTTTTGAGTTAGCGAAATTACTGACACAGATTCTCTCCCCAGTTATTTGTCTCTATCATTTTGGCAAGACTTGTCTAATGCACAGAAGAGAGCAAGGCTGACTTCTGGTGTGGAAAGGCAAGAATGTGGTCACTAGGAGACGGCTGCCCTAAAGTTTGCTGGAACAGCTAAATACTAATCCTTTTGCAGCCCTTTATCCCCAGACTGTTGTCTTAGCTGAGCAGATCAAGTATATAACCATTATACTATATTTCTGCTATTTTCTTTATCAAACACAGCTGTTACTTTGAAGCTTCTTTTGTCCCCTATTTCTCTTTCTTTTTCTTGTCTCTCCTTCTTTCTTTGGAGGTTAATGGGATGTAGCTCATCAGTGATCTCGGGTCAAACCGTTTGGCCATCCCTATCTAGAAGTCATCTAATGAGTGAACTAGCCCTTGATGCTGGCAACTATAGGTCAATCTGATTTTGTATTAACTTGAAGAAGGTCAAATGGTCTCTAAATTTGATAAATATCCCATTTCTTGAACTGCTGATGGAGAGCATAGACAAGGTGAAAGTTAATACAATTCTGGACTTGTACAGCCACACAAATAGGTACTACAGCTTAATTTGCACAGGAGATAACTTAGACTCAGCTTGTGCTCCAGAAACTAATTCCTATGTATCCCAATTAAATTAGAACAAATAATGGCAAAGAGTGTATTTGAAAAATTTAGCCTCTTTCAGTACATAAACAGTCCCTGAACAGCCTGATATTTTTAAACTGCATCTCTCGTTATAATCTTCCTCAGAAATTATTATCTCAAATTTTGATTTGTGGGTTTGTGTTTTTTTTGCCTTGATGGATTAATCATAAAAAAATGAAATTAGAGAAATGTTATTTGAATCTAATAAGCTAGACAAGTATCATGATGTGGTTTCTTTTTATGAGATTGGACAGGCACGCAAACGTTTCTGGCATGAATATGGAGATATGAATATGAAGTGAAGTTTTTCTGATTATGTTTTTCTGACCTGCTTTATGTGTATTTACATCAGAAAGGGTTAAGATATGTCATAGGAATATCAGAATTGGAAATTAGAAAAATCACTGAGAAGTGTAGAGAAAAAATAAGGCTTTGAATTGACAAAGCACTTAGGAGAACACTGACAGAGGAAAAGGAAACCCAAAACAAGGAAGGAGAAAGAATAAAGGAATTCAGACAAAATACTGTGACAACAGAGTATCCCGAGGTCTGGATCTCAGCTGAAAAGTGGGGAGTTTGTGAATTCCTGTCTTTTACAGTTAGAACCATTTCACTGAAGATGCAGTACCTCCCCAGGTGTTGTCTCAGTCTCTTCAAGCCTTCCTGTGAAGTTTTTTACACTTGTTTTCTGCAAATGTGCTGCTAGTATAATGGTACAGCATGGGGACTGGGCTAAAGTAACCAGAAAGCTTTGAATTCAGCAGCATTGAATATATTTACAGTTTTGGAGGAACATTTGTAAATATTTCAGTTTTAATTTCCAGCTATATCTACTTTCAGGTTGCAAGAAGAACCCTCAGAATATGTTGGGCAATCCTATTCAAAAACGAGTTTTTTTTCCAGCAGATGCATATAAGGGAAATAATGCTGGTTTTACTCAAAATCTTTGTAACTCACAGGCAGTGTCTATGAAGCACCTGAAGGTTGCTGTTGGGACAGAATCTTTCATTAAAGCATTGAAGCTCCTTGGGAAATTAAATGTCCAGGTTGTAAGACATGAACTGTAGTCTGCCAAAGATAAGAGACGGCCAGAAATATTTTGAGGGTATATTGGTAACACATAAGTTTATTTACTATGACCTACTGATAATATATGTTCACTACTAATATCCATTTGCATTTGCCTGTTAATTTGGCTGATTTTAATGACCAGTTCTAAAAACGGGTAATAACATTTTCACTTTAATATAACACTCATGCATATACATCCATATACAAAGGCCACTTACAGTGAGATTTAATCGGATGTATGGGGGGAATTCTAAAGCCACAGCTGCAGAATTTCAATTAGCTGGTAACAGTAGGCTTTGAAAAGTATAAAACTGGACGAAATCAGAAACATGATTATTGTTACTGATTATTTCTATCATCTATATACACCCTGTGGCATACAAACATATATTGTTGTCGCAAGACTTGTAGAAAATGACAGAAATGATGTGATTATGCCAAGCAAAGCTTTTGATAAGAAGGGTACTCAGTGATCAATGTCTGCTTTTTTTTTTTTTTTGAAAGCTAAATTGGCATAAACTGGTGAAATATGTGATTTCCATGAAAACACCAGAATATTTTGTTATTTCGTACGTTGCTGCTTCTGTTTCTTAGAAGGTGCCTCCTGGCAGGTAGTTCTGGATTCCAATATCCTACATTACCTGTGTCCACCAACTGAATGTGGTGACCTATGATGAATTATAATAACAAAAAATTGTGAGAGGGCCATAGTGTATCATGGGTGAGATACCTACAAGGAAGACTAGAGGACTTTGATAGAAAATGAGAACAGGATACACCAGTAGATCACCTCCCACGAAACAACACAGTGGTATCAAAATAGTTCATACTGCGGGTAGAACAGAATTTATTTTAGCCATTCATATGAAATCCAAAATATTCCACTGAATTATCTCTTTTTAAGTATATATACACAAAAACATTTTGAAACAGATTAGTTGCCTCACATTTAATTGCATGAATTTAGGTGAATGTGCACACTCAACTTCTATGTGTTGAATGCCATTTCCAGAATGAAATGGCATGCAATTTGCCAAGCATGTATTTTGAAGCAAATGGATAGGATTTGTAACTTAAGAAGATGAAATCATATTCGGCAATGAAATTTAGGGATATTTACTTCTACTGCTCTCTGTTTATCTGAACTTTTATGCTCTCAGCTGTTCCCTGTATACACAAGCAGTGGGGCTGCACTCTCAGGAGACTCTCAGTGGTGTCTCTGGGCAGTTTATTGCCTGAAGGATTTAACTGAAAAATACCAGTCGGCCAATACTTTTCAGGTAACAGGAAGGCTGAATATCTTCAGTAACCATGGATATTTTGACAGTTTCTGAACAAATTGCCTAGTCCATAGAACTAATTCCTCTTGTATGAGTATTAAATACAATAGAAAAAAGAATTGCCCACCACTCTTGAAAGGGCAAAATATTACTTGCATGATTTTGAAATTCTCTTTCTGTTTCATAGCAAGTAAATCTTGGTAAGTTTGAGCTGACTTGAGATTGACCTTGAAGCTCACAAGCTAGAATAATTATGTAACCACAGTCAAAACTAGGGTGATGGTAAAGGACAGCAACAAGCCCAGAAGTGACCTGGAGCAAAAGGCTAAGTGCAGGAGAGCATTGCTTCATGGGCAATTCTTTAACTTTCCTGGCTTTCTTTTTGAATTTTCTTAAAAAAAAAAAAAAAAAAAAAAAAAAAAAAAGGCAAGCAAGAAAGGGTAGAAAAAATAGCAAAAAAAGTTATGCAAGAGCAACAATAACAACATTTAGCAATTAATAATACTCAGCTTTATGATATTGATTGTCCTTCTAATTTCCCAGTGTATAGCATACAGTCTCATGGTAACCATCCCCAAACACGTACATGTACATACATGCACATGCAGTGCACAAATGTAGCATGGTATCAGATATTGTTTATTCAATACAAAAGTTAATTGTTCATAAGCATTTCAATGAATATGTTTCATGGGAATTAACAACATGATATAAGCACATGTTTAAATCTACTCCTGTTCAATAAAACACTTTACATACACCTGTACCTCAAGCAAAATTTAAGCAAATTAAGCAGAATTTATGCAAATTAATATCACCAGGGTCCAGAACTACCAATCAAGCACCTGTGGTGTGGCAGTGTAATATACCCCAGATGGGACCTTGACCTAACAGGAGTATATATCTTCTGATACCTAAGACAGATAGCTTTGTTTCACACTGGCTCTGATATCTTTCCATGAACCAGCATTATATAAAGAAGATTTGTCCTAAATCCTTCATTTGATCTGTCCCTTAAATACAACTGGAATTAAATTAACACTTTCCAAAATGATTAATTCCCAGGTCAAACCAAGTATCTAGGTTCTTAACTTTACGTTCACTCACCTGTATTTGGTAAATCAAGGTGTAGTGTACAACTATAGTGTTAGTCGTTATCTCACAGAGAAAAAGTGTATTGCTGAATTTAAGCCTTATATGTTAGTAATTGCCTCTAGACTTCTGCAAGGCAAGAGGAGGATTTTTCCTAGCATCACTAATTATATTAAAACAACCACATAACATTGCATCTCATTCTAAGCAACTTTTCTTTTTCGTGATTCCAGTGCTAGAATACATTGTGCTCATTGATTTCTATTATTTTAGTTTGTGCTGCATTGTGGACAATGCAGCACAAAATAAGGAGCTTTGAGAATGCCTTTTGTTGGGACTGTCAGTGGTATGTTGAGTTAGTCTGCTAGTTACTACTCTGCAGTCTTCCCTTAAGATAAATTTTCTTTATCAAGAGCACACATCTTACCTTAAGTCTGAGCTTTGTAGTATCACTGCTTTAGCCATTTCTCAAATTTTGATGAACCAAGATTCAAAAGAAAATGACTGGACCAATAATGGTTTTACAGAATCATCCAGCCAGAAGCTGGTAATGTATGCAAAGTCTGGAACCTCATCAACAATCAAATCATGGATAGCAGTAACCTTTTTAGGCATTGACTTAGCAATTAAATAGCATGAATCAACATGTTGGGTCTCTGTCAATCAACAACATGTGCACTGAATAAGAGATGTCAGGTAAAGCTAGTGGTGCTGACATTATATACATCACAGTTTGCTCCGGACCTTACTCTCCCTGTTGCAGTTCTGTTCCCCACCCTTAGTTTAGAAAGACCAACATGCTCCTTCCTGAAAGGGGATAAAGCAGTAGTTTCACCAAATTCTTATGACCTCATCAGCTCTGGGTACAGAAGCTTCAATGGATTTGTAAACAGGCTTATTTTCAGTAGGTGTAAATGCCTATGCTGAATGGTTGCTACAGTGTCCGAGACAGGTTTGTTCTCTTCTGTTATAGTTTAAACCATTGCATAGTAAGTTGAGTTACGTTTTGTGAAATTTTTAGGGTTTGGCTATGTTGGAGTGTTTTGTCCTCTTTTATCCCTGCCTGTGAGAGACAAGAGCACAGAATTTTCCCTGTCTTCAGAAGACAACATTTAGATTACGGTGCACCAAAATTTTAACATTTTAAGAATTTTCTAAGTAGAGTCATCGTTTGCTCTGATATTCTCTGTTCACTCCCTGAAAAATCAAAATGGACAAAGAATTAAAATCACTCAATTAAAACCATATTCTCTTTTTCATTCTAGGTTTACAGATAGTCTTGCACAATGTTCTGCTACATGACTTAGCAAATAAATCTGAAGAGTAGTTTGCAATTTTTGGAAACCATAAGGTGAAGCTACACTTAAATTAGCTGTCACTTGAAACTTCAAGCTGCAATAACAGGTTTATTCAAGATGCAAGGGGAGGGGGGAAGACAGCTAAAGTTTCTGTGATACAGACTTCTGATTAACACCACTTTTTGTGCTTGCTGCAATCACTTGCCTTGATGGAGAAGGAAATATGAAATACTTCACTCTGAAACACTTGTTGGATATTACAGAGCTTAGTAGCAGATCTGCTCTTGAAAATCTCTGAAGGACAAATGTTAATACATACACCTCAGGTCTTTTTTTTTTAATTTTCTTATTCATCCTTCTTCATAGCTGGTGACATGGGTATTATTTAGATATTATCCATAGACATTACAATAACTTCTAGAATTCTATTAAACACATCTCAAGTAGTTTGGAGGAGATCTTGGAGGAAAATAAAAGTTATTCTCATTTTAACTCATTAGTAGTTAATCTAGTACAATTTTAAAAAAACAAAATAGCTGATGTGTAACTTGAGAACAAAACTGAAAATTGTTGTTTTTTTAAAGGCTCATTCATTTTCACATTTTCTCTTTAAATCAGCTGGTTTTATCCACCAGAATTAGAAATGAGCTATACTTGAGTCCTAAACAAGCTTTACAGAAAACAGTCATAAAGATAACAGTATTAAATTCATTTGTCTAAAGTTACTGGAATGAGTGGACCCCACAAGGACTCAACATCCAGACTGCTTAAGAGCCTTGCCAGAACACCTAGCGTATGCAAATCTGTTGACACCACCCACGTGATATGAATGATCAGACATCTGGGCAAGTTGCAAGGAAAACAAAATCCTGCCACTCTATGTCTTTCTCGCCCCTCTCCACCCTCCCTACCATGAGCTGGTTGCCCACAATGTAACCCACAGCTTCCCTGCTTGAAAAGCCCAATCCTCATACATCTTCTGGCTCTGCCGTCCCTTGCTGGAGGCCTGTAACTGGGGGCGGTGAATCAGCTGAGAGGTCTTTGCATCTACGCTGATGTGTCCAAGAGTGTGCTGTTAGTAAGGAGTTAAGAGAAGTCAATCCAAGAGCAGAGCGGATATTTAGGACAGGAACAGGGTCAGTCAATGTTAAAGACATGTCAGAGAGAAAAAGGGCTGGCAAGAGCATGTGGAAACAGCTGAGTAATCTAGGCAGAGAGGATGGATTATGAATGTAGCTATTGCTGAAGGACACTGGTTGAGTTTCTGTTCATCCTTTTAGTGCAATATTATCCCTTAATGCTGACAGGAATTTTGTGGAGTTTGGTAAAGGGGAAATGCTGAGTCCTGCACCTGTGTGCTAGTTTTGGCTGGGATAGAATTAATTTTCTTCATTCACAGTAGCTAATATGGGGCTATATTTTGGATTTGTGCTGAAAACAGTGCTGATAACACAGGGATGTTTTTATTATTGCTGAGCAGTGCTTACACAGAGTCAAGGCCTTTTCTACTTCTCACACCACCCTACCAGCGAGTAGGCGGGGGGTGCACATAGCTGGGACAGCTGACCCCAACTGACCAAAGGGATATTCCATACCATATGACATCATGCTCAGCAATATAAAGCTCGAGGAAAGAAGGAGGAAGAGGGGGATGTTTGAAGTTATGGTGTTTGTCTTCCCAAGTAACTGTTACATGTGATGGAGCCCTGCTTTCCTGGAGATGGCTGAACACCTGCCTCCTGATATGAAGTAGTGAATGAATTCCTTGTTTTGCTTTGCTTGCATGTGTGGCTTTTGCTTTGCCTACTAAACTGTCTTTATCTCAACCCACAAGTTTTCTCACTTTTACTCTTCTGATTCTCCCTCCCATCCCACCAGGTGGAGTGAGCGAGTGGCTGTGTGGTGCTTAGCTGGCTGAGGTTAAACCTTGACAACCTGTGGATGAATAATCCCATACAGCAGGAAAGACTGGGAACCACAACCTGGAAAGTGGCTTTGCAGAAAAGACCATGGGATCCTGGAGGACAACAAGTTGACTGTAAGCCAACAGTGTGCTCTTGTGGCAAAGAAGACCAACAGCCTAATGGCCTGCGTTAGGCGGAGCATCACCAGCAGGTCAAGGGAGGTGATCCTTCTTCTCTACTCAGCACTGGTGAGGCAGTATCTTAGTGCTGAGTCCATTGCTGGGCTGCCTAGTACAAGAGAAAGATGGACATACTGGAGTGAGTATTCTGCCTACTGAGAATACATGCTCTGCCACTCTGCATGGGAGCTGTGAAGAATAGCTGTCATGTCTGACAGAAAAGGAAGTGAAAAACCTGCTAAGTCTCAGCCTACCAGATCTGGCTATCCTTAAAAGAAAATTTAGTTTGTCCCAGTGAAAAGTGACTGTGTTGGGCATCTGAGCCTAATTCCAAACTGAAGCTGAACTGATAAATACCTCTTGGCTAAAACAATCTTCTGAAAGCCTAAAAAATATTGGCTCTAATTTTTGTAGTTGTGCAAGTTGTATAAACTTAATAATATGCCTGATAAGCAACCACTTTTTAGACTAATGAACAGGACTTTTGTAGTCCCTGGAAGGACTGATGTGAGTCTACATGCTGTATTTGACATGTGACGAGATTAATATCTCCAAACAAATATTTTTTACAGAACTGTATGCATGATGCTGTAGATCATTGAAAGATATCTGTATTTAGTATGTAAGTAAACCAAGCAATTAAAAACTTAATGGAGAGGGACATGACAGGCAGTAGGAGACTAAATAGTAAAATGTATAGCGTCTGATTAGATTCAAATGATGGAGAACCATGACTTCGATTCTTTGGATTCCAGCTGCTGGACAACTGTGTTCTATTTATTTCACAGGATAATAACACCTGTTTTTCATGCTGTTTTGGATAAAGAAACCTGGAGGACAAATCCAGTGTAAAGTCAAGCTCTATGGCTGGCCTGGGCTGAATGAGTCTGGTCTTGCAGGAGGAGGAGGAATCAGGAAAAGTCTGAGATTAGTATTCATCCAGTGAAGGAACAGAATGTGATACCACACTGAAGAGATAAATATTGTTTTGGAGAAATAAGAATAACTCATACCTGGAGAGCAATAGTATGTAAAATAGTTTGCAATCAGAGCATAGGCTGGAAGACTCTTGCTTAAAAGATTTACTTGGAGTAACAATGGCATTTGTAAAGATCAAAGCCTGCTTATAGGTAATTCAAAAACAGAAAGGGAGGCTAAATTTATCAAATAAATTGTTTGCTTCAAATAGTTCTCCCAGCTCTTTCGTCTGTACCTAATTGGCTATCAATAATGCATGGAAATGCTGAGACACTTAAAGAATCATGTAACAGGCATTCCATTATGTAATTAAGGACCATTAACTATATTAATGACTTTTCTAATTCTTATATTGTTAACCGATCAGTAATGCTTTATGTCAGGAATATACTGTCAAACTTCCCTGCACCAATGAAAAAGATACATCTTGCTTATCTAACTCTTGCAGGTAATTCACACAAAAGATTTGGTCTGAATAAATCTTGAGGAAGTTCCAACAAAAGCCAGATGACTAGATCACACCTCACTAAAGGATTAAGAAAAATAAAGATTGGTAAACCTAATATTTTTAGGTAGTCACTAGAAAGCTTATAGTGGTTCAAGGGGAAAAAAAAATAACTATATATGTGTATGGGCAGAATACATACTAGGTGAGAAGACTGCTGCAAAAGAACTGTAGGACTGCCAATATGAAAATTGTAGATTATAGCATCTGCCATGTGAAAATGCTGGTCACACGAGTTAAATGTGTCAAAGGCTGACAAAACTTGTGCTGTTTGCTATATAAAGAGTACAATTTTTCTCCAAGAATTTGTTGATATTGAGCCCTCTCCTTTTTCATAGTGACTTTTGGGGGGATCTTGATATTCTAACTGTATAATAGGAAAATAATACATTAAATTCCTTTTCTGTGAATATTCTAGAGGGTCTTGCTACCCCCTAAGTCTTTGTGGCCACCAGTAGCTGGCCAGTGCTGCTGCATGGTTATGTACACAAGGCTTTTCATGTAATGTAAAGATGCTAAATGGTATTACATTTCTTTTATGCTAAAAGTTAATTTTTTTAAAAGTTTCAGATTATTCCATCCGGTAAAAGGCTGATCAGCAATTGAGTTGGGGATACTCAGGGTTGAGTACTAGCGTGTGACTTCCATAGCAAGCTCTAGTACTCTTTGTCTCAGAGATAAAGGGCAGAATAGCGTGAAAGAAGGAAAAGTTCAGAAGAGCTATCGATGGAAGCCAAGCAGGGTAGTCACAGTAAGGCAGATTGATCTGATAGACTGTGCTGTGGTTTAAGATGGAAGAGTTTTTGCCATGGAATTACAGTGTTCAGCACAGGATATTCTAGTCTGATGAATTGAAAAGCAATTTCAGTTCAGTTAGAGAAAAAATGGACACTGTTACCACCTCAAAGAAAATTCTTCCCATGTCCAAGCTACCTTGTATTTCTTCATCTTGGTGAAATGTGCAGCATAGATGTACTTTACAGTCCTATGGGTATTGGTTTTGTTGGTGTTGTGTGTACTTTTTTTTCTGAGGAGGACTGGGTCTTGAGAAGCACAGACGCCTATAACCATAGGATGAAACATGTTAGCCTGTGTGTTTGCAAGTAGTTGTCCAGAACTGGAATCCATAGGTTCAGTCTTCTAGCTCTGCTAAGAAGGAATTCTTTAACTCAGACATGGGTAAACATAATAAATATCCTTTAACCAATATAAAGAACTTTTCATCTACTCATGCTCAAGTGAATTATGAAGGAAGATAAATATAAGATAAAAACAGGTTTTCTGTCTTATAGATTGAGAAGCAGAGACCAGTGAGTTGAAATTATTTGTCAAAGGTCAGTGGGGCTGAGCTGAAAGAAAAGAACATTGCTTCTAAATCCCATCTCCACAGTACCAAATTTACAGATTTCCAATTGTTTTTGTCTAATATCATGCAGTTTGTATTCCTGTCTTCATATATACATAATGTTACAGCAACACTTTTGCAATAATGCTCACCAATAATATTTCTAACAGTATTTCTTCCCCTAATGATTATGTTATAGAAAGGATGGTGAGCTTAGGATTTGGGTTTTTTTCCTTCTTTTTTTTTTTTAAGTAATTCTATCATCTCCTTCATAAGTTACCCTGTGCTTTTTGTATATCATGTCTTTTATTTTCTTAGGGACTAAACTCACAATTCTTTTGTCTGTGACAGGAGGTTTCATTAACTTTATGTTCTGCTGGTATAATTGTTTTGTGGGGTTGGGTTTTTTTTCCAGCTTTCACTACAGTGGTTAAAAGTAATATCAATATTCCAGAGTTACTTTGCATTGTTTACAGCTCCTGTGTAATTTGTTACTCACCAGTGAATCAGCCTGAGTTAGATGTTACTTCTGTGAGTTCCACTTTTTGTGGGAATTCCTCAGATATTACAAAATTTTCTGAAACTTATAATCCTGGCAGTGAGCAAAACATGAAAAAATTTTGTCATATTTCAGAAAAGTGCTTAAAAATGTGCTTAGTGTTACGAACATGCTTAGATCCCCTTGGCTGTACCCTTACATGTGTCTGTGTTGACACATTTGTCATTATTTGGCTCTAACAGTGGCGTTTTCACAGGAGACCTTGTTGCTGATTTTTAAATGGGAATCAAATGTCTAACTCTTATGAACCACTTGAAAAGAAACCCTCCAGCCTAAACTTTGCTAAAACTACAATTTTTAAGTTTTCTTGAAAAGTATTCATCATAAGGTGAGTTAGTTGGTCCTACTCAAAAAATACTTCTGAAAGTACAGTCTAAGAAGGATTTTGCATATCAAATACTGCTGTGAATCTCATAACTCATTTTTTTTTCTAGATGTGGAGGAGCAGGGAAGAGTAAAAGACAAGTGTGCATTTCCTACCATCAGGAAGCAGTTCATGGTTCTCTTAGACATCAAAAATGTTTCCTCCTCTTATTTAAGTAAATAGTTATGGCTTTACTAAACAATACAACAACGTATGTTTTCCATGTATTGCAAGTGAAAACAAGCTTACATGGATGCTTCTGTACTTTCACTAATGCACTTCACAGTAGGTTTCTTTGATCCAGGTAAAAAAAAAGAATCTGCTTTAAAACATGTTTTATACAGGAACCATCTCCATTGTGGTTTCTGTTTTGTTTTCTTTAACATTCTCGCTAGCTTGCAAAATATTTTTAAGTCCTCTGAGAGCAATGTCATCTTGTGTACATCATCCAGATAAGCTGTATCTGAAAAAGTTAACAATATTCTGGCAACAGTGTGAGTACCCACCCCAGGGGTGCAGGATAATGCAAGTCTCATTTGGACAACATTATGGTGGATAAGAAAGATGAAGGTGCTGCAAGTAAAGGAAGAACTCTAATTCAGAACCTGGGTGACAGTCAAACTCTGTGGGGGTAGGATGCAAAAACAGAGTAGCCTTTTGTTTACTATTTCCCTGTTGAAAACAAGATCTCCAGTAGTGACCTACAACTTTTGGTGCCATTAGCACTTTGAGCATGGAAAGCTTGAAGAATAAGAGACGTTTTAACATCATCTCTTTCCTAATGGACTTGAGTGGGTTCATTTCCAATGTAGCTAGAGGCAGAACCATTCTTTCACTGGTTACTCTCATAAAAGACAAGACATCCTGAACTGGCATGGTCTGATTCTTCCTGAGTTTCATTACCATCAAATCTTTGATACCAGAAAACAAGTAAGCCTTCAGAAAGGAATGGAAAGATATAGATTGGTGGATACAGAGTCCTCTTAAAGCAGGGGTCAAAGATCAGAAATGTTTTGCAGGCTTGGGAAATAAGTGCTCATAAAAAGTGGCAGCTGCTTTTGATGAAATTACTGAAAGTTGGTGAACAGATGAACAAGAAAACAGATTTCCCCTTAATGATGTCCCCAGATTCTTAAATTAAGCCTAACAGGTAACAAGATCCTTTCTGGATTTCAAAAGATATCCGACATCCAGGTGCTGAAACACATTTTTTAAAACCCTGGAAACAAGAGCTTAAAAATTCAGCATCAAAAAAACCCTGTAATTCCTCCACAGATGTCTTATTCTCGAATATAGCACAGAAGCATTCGTCTAATGCAGAGCCTAGTTTTTCATGTGTAGCTCAGAGTGCTTGCAAAGGCACAATGTAAGCATGTTACAACTTGGAAGTAGTCACATAAGACCTCAAAGGTATAACATCCGCATTTTCAAGTGGATTACTTTTGGGCTTGGAAAGTAGATAAGGTGGCAAGTATTCCTAAAGAAAATAGCTATGCTTGAAGAAATAGATAGCAAAAATGCATATTGAAGAATTCTTTCAAAATTGGCAGCTGGTTGACTTGTTGAGAAAGACCCTTAGGGCTAGAGATTTTCCTAAGCCTTTTTTATTTTTATCTTAGTAGTACTTATTGACAGTAATGTTCCTAATGTGTATCTTCAATTACAGTTTAAGGAAACCAGAAAGATAGTATTGTAATATTCTTGCTATAGTAGTGTGAGGCTGGCAGAGCTGAGCCTGTGTCTTTTGGCTTGAAAGCTAAGTACAAAAGGGCTGGATTCATTTACCTAAACTTCTTAAATGATACCATCTAGTGTAATTTTAGAGTCCCTCAAGTACTCAGTCTGACCTGAAGAAGGACGTAGGTTTGTCTGAAGTGGTGTGTCGTATCTGCCAACCCAGTGTAGATATTTCGGATAGCTTAAGGTATCTCAAATGGTATTAGATGTCTGTGTTTGGGCAAATTAATTCGATCCTTCTACTGAAAGATAGTAAGGTAAGTTTGCGAAAGTTTATTTAAGATTTCTGGTAGGCTGAACAAATTCATTTTGCACAGCCATATGCAACAAATGTTTTTCTGAAGCACTGAGCTTATCATGTCTGTGGTGATGCAGTTCCTTTGCAACCATGCTGTAAATCGAGTGGATCATTCGGTATTCAATCCATTGTGTGTAAACTGTCCAGCTGGCATGTTCATGCCCAATTGGTTTTGCATTTCTTGAAGGGATTTGCCTCACTGTACAAAAGTTATCTACTGCATATGCTTGTATTTCTGTCTGGAGTTTTTGGACCCGGGAGACCAGAAGACAGGTCTTACCAGTAATAACTGAAGCAAGAAAGACTTTCAGTACCTTGACTTTATTCATGGCCTTTTCCACTCACTAAGTCCCTTGTTCCACTGAGCAGTGAGGACCACTGTGCTCACACTCTCCTTAGGTTTATTTTGCTGGTGATATAGTTATAGAAGCTTTTTTTCATGCTCTTGAAATCTCTCTCTAGATTTATTTCCAGTTGAGCTTTAGCTTTTCTATCTCCATCTCTGCATGCTTAAGCAATGCCTCTGTACTTCTTCCAGGCAGCCTTTCTCTGCTTCCACCTTCTGTGCACCACACCACCACACCACCCTTTTTTTTTTTTTTTTTTTTTTTTTTGTGTGTGTGTTTGAGGTCAGTTCACCGTTCCCTGTTCATGTAGACAGCCTTCTGCTGCACTTGTGTAACTTCCTGCACATCAAGAGGGACCATTTTTGTGCTCAAAGGAGACTGTCCTTGAAGATCAACTGGCTGTCCTGTCCTTTTTGCCCTCCAGAGCAGTTTTTTACGGAATCCTGCCAAAGCAGATCCCTCAACAAATGGAGACTGGATCCTGGCGTCCATATATTTCAATTATTTGGCTTCCAGTTTCTCCCAGGATGTTACAGTCTGCAATCTCACCTTCCCTGCTGCCAAAGTCACCTTCAATCTTCACATCTTCCTTTCTTGTGAGTAACAGATCCAGCAGATTATCTGATGAGCATTAGCACATCTATCATTTGCAGCAAGAAACAGTCTTTGACACACTCCAGGGGTCTCCTGGACTGCTTCCAGCCAGCTATGTTGCCCTTCCAGAAGACCATGGGATGTTTAAGGTTCCCCATGAATACCAGAGCCTGCAATCATGAGGCTACTCCCAGTTGTCTAAAGAAGGCTTTGTACACTTCTTCATCCATCTGTAGCAGAAACTTACCTGGGAGGTTGTGTTGGCCTGCCCTTTCTAACACATAAACCTTTATCTCACCCCTAATCTGGGGAAACTGAAAAGTGTAACCCATTCTGCCTACTCATCAGCTAGTATATATCAAAAATAAAGAACATGAAGCCAGTACAGATTGACATTAGTCTGTATTTATGCTCAAATAAGCAAGAATCACCATCTTTATTTGATCTTTTTATTCTTCCATTCATGTAGTTATATTAATGCTATAAAGTTTCTCTCAAAAGAAAACCACTTTTAATTTTTTTTTGTCCTTTCTTCTACAATGAGAAAAGGTATTTTTGTTAAAGAGACTGCAATGGAATAATTAGTGCCTCCTTACCTTGTGTATTGCTCTCTCTATGCAGGAGTTACACACAATTTAAAACATCAATAAGAAGTAAATTGTTGCAAATTACTATTCTTTCCTCAGTATCCAATAATTTGCTAGAACCAATAACAATGGTGTCAGAATGTAACCTTGGATCAGTTCTGTTCTGTAGTGAACCCATTAATTGTTCGCACAATATTAATCCTTTAAGAATACTCAACGAGCCCATGCTAACTCCTTGAGCTTTTTTCTTACCTCTTTATAGACCTGACTGCTATATTTCTCCTGGTGTTAATGCTCCTGAACAGCAAGCAAAAGAGAAAGAAAAGAAAAGCAAATGTAGCCAACTCAAAGCTTGAGCTAAGTGAGCTATTATCACAGCATTGATATAAAATTGACTACTCTGCTGATAAAAGAAAATGATGATGAAATCTCTTTCAGTTCTCCTGACTTACAGTTTCTCTATCAGAGAACTCCAAAATCTGGGGTAAATGCACATATGCGCATTTCTCCGAGAGTCCTTGATTGATATATTCTATGCGTATATGTCTTCTTCGAAGATTAAGCAAACTTTATTTTTGGAGATGAGTTGATTTCTCAGATCCAGGAATATACCTGGACCTGCTCAAAAGTAGGTAGGAGGAAGAATTAGCAACTACATCTGTGCTTTCCAAGTAAATTTACTAACTAACCACAGAGTCAGAAACAGCATCTCCCTGTATCGTTCTGAACTGTGAAGGAGATCTGAGATATCTTAAACGATCTCACATTTGCTGTGAGCTATATACACACACTTAGACAGCTACTGTGAAGCTGCCGATATGCAGTAGCATGTTACCCTGCAGTAACTCATTTGCGTTTTGAAGCCATGAGCCAACAGACTTAAATCAAGCTGTTCTGCCTGTAAATTGAGAATCCTATCTACTGAACTTGACACCCCCAGCTGGTGATGTGTAGCTCACTTCCCAGTCAAGAGGTGAAGTGTGTGCCAGATTAGATATGATTTGTTGCCTTCTTTCCAGTTGCCCCATCCTCATTTCACAGAGAAAGTATGGTGTTGAAGGATGGAGAGAATGAGAAGGTGTTTCCTACCTCACACTGTGTCAGGACACACTTTTCCATGGCACAGTCATGTTGTGGACCGAAGTCTAGCAGATGGGTTGTTGGTTTGAAAAAGTGGCATCTGAGAAGCAAGTACCATCTGTTTTATCCTGAAGAAGTACTGGACTAGTGAGGTGAATTTCTGAGGCAATTAATGTAATTGTCTGCATACACAGGTCTCTTCATGCTTTTAGTAAAGAGAGTGTACAGTGTTCTCCTAGTCACAATGGAAAGTGGTTATCAATTCCTATTCTCCATCACAGAGGTTTGTATTCCATTGGAATAACTTGCACTTTCTCAACTGACAAGTAACCTCTCCTTCATGTGGGAGAAGGTGGTAAGTGAGGGAGAATGCAATAAGGAAAGCAGAGGTCAGTTTTCACTAAAAGACTAGAGCGATGACAGGCTAGTCAAGAATGGTTCTGGTTTGTTAACTGTGAGTAAGTTCACATCTGTGAATTTCATGATGAACACTGCTTCTTTTGAAGAATGCTGTTCATTGGTGTTCTTTAACATGATTCTTGTGTTTTGTATTTAATTATCATGCTATTATTGTGAAACTAGTGGATTTTATTTTATAATTGAAAGAAGTGATAGAACTGTAACTTCACATTTAAAAAAACAGAGTTTCACAAACCAAAATACAATTGCTAAACAGACAGTAGAGTTAAAGGTGCATCAACACTGGATTTACGACCCTTGTCAAAATTTCTGACAAATCTCAGATTCAGTGTGTTATGTTTTCATTTTTTTACTAATGATACTGTGAGACTCTATGAACTGTAAAAGCACTTGCAAGTGAAGCAGCTGACTGCAGAGTCAGACCAAGGCAATGTTTCCACCAAACCTTGAAAATCTGTATTGACAGGAGTCTACTAAGCTAAAAAATCTTCTCAAAGATGTCTTTGATGCCATTACATACACACAGCAGTACAGGGATTTTTGCAGTAAAGTATGTGGGGGTTTTGATGAACAACAGGCTGAACATGAGTCAGAAGTGTGGCCTTGCATCAGTGAAAGCCAATTGTATGTGAGGCTGTAGCAAGGGTGTAGCCAGCAGCTTGAGGGAAGTGCTTTTTCACCTCTCTTTGGTGCCTGTGAAGTATCTGGAGTATTGTGCCCAGTTTTGGCCTCTCCAGTACAAGAAAGACCTTGGCACTCTGGAGTCCAGAAGGGCCACCAAGAAAACTGGGGGGCTGGAGCACAGCATGTATGAATGAGGAAAAGCTGGGGGAGACTGGTTTACCCACCTTGAATGAAAGTTCAGGAGAGACCTCATTGCTGTCTGCAATACCTAGCAAGTGGTTATAGAGAAGATGGAGTCAGACTCTTCTCAAACGTGCACATCAGAAGGACTTTGATCACAACTTGCAAATTAGAAAAGTTCAGTGAAATATAAGGAGATGTTTTTTCACCATGAAGGTGGTCAAACACTCACAGTTTGCCCAGAGAGGCATCTCAGTCCTTGGAGATACTAAACATTTAATTGTACAAGGCTGTAAACAACCTGATGTAACAACAAAATTGGTCCCACTTTGATCTGGGGATTAGAGCATAACTGAAAAGTGCCTTTTCAATTTAAATTATTTTTTAAGTGTCTTAATTTGTATAGTTTTAGTTAGGAAGGGCGCTGCACTTGGAGAAATACATATTGTGAAGGTGGTAACATATATTTTTGAAACCTTTTTACAGAAAAACTGTAGCAAAGCAGATGAACCATAACACCTTCCCCAACAGAAGAGTGAACTTAGAGAAGACAAGAGAGTAGACTGTATACAAAAAAGAAAACTATGGTCTATACTGCCCATGAATGAATCAGTGAGAATTTCAAACATGGTTTGTTACCTGCCAACTGAGATTTATAGCAGAATATGAAGGGATAAATAACATGACATTTTTAAAGGAAGTAGTCAAATGAATGACTAGTGAAGAAATACATATATTTTTTAAGAAGTTTGAGTAGTGAAATACTGGATTATCTCAAGTGCATAAGGGTGTACAGATACAGCTACTGCCGTGTTTAAAAAGACTGCCAGTCTTGTCAGAGACAGTAGGAAACAAGAAAGTGTCATCTGATGTAATACTTTTTGAGATCGTTGATCATTCAGAAGCATTGATAACAAAATAACTGCCAGCACTGCTACAAAAAGTACTCAGTCAGTGAATCAAAATGAACTTAATCAATGTGCATGTGTTAAATTCTGATGTTTAGCCATTCTATGTGATGAAATGAAACTAATCATCATCAACTGCTGCTGCATACCAAACTCAGATGGCTCTCCATGAAAAAGCACTCTGGAGTCTGTTTGACCTTCACAAAAAAGTTCAAGTGCTCTTAATATGAAGTCATCCCTTGCTGAACACCTTTGTGACAAACATTTTCTTGCACATCTGGTTTCCTTAGGTAAGATTTTTAACAAGCTCAAGCTGTCTTCCTTCCACTTGCTATTCCAGAAGAGCAAGGCAACCATACGATGTTAGCTGCAAGGCAAAGGCATTTCAGGGGAAAACTGATTGATTTCCAGAAAAAAATTGCAGTTCCCGAAGCACAGGGTTTACAGGGTTTCTGTTGTTAGTTATAGTCTTAGGGATCAGAGTCCCCACCTTGAGAAATACTGTCAGGAAGGATGTTGCTGTCTATTTAAATACACTGAAAAGGGAGGTTTGTTTGTGTTTGTTTTTTTTTTTTTAATGGATGGAATACTTATATGGTTGGATATGCAATCCATTCTTTGCCAAAGATGAGTCTTTGTATCATTTGACAGTCTAAGTAAATCTCCTCAATAACTGTAGTCTTCCAATGTCATATCTTAGCAGTGAGGTCTGGATGAGTGTGAGGGAAGAGTTTATTGAAATATGTACTAAATTACTACTACTTTCATTACTTCTTATCTCAGCGTGCCCTGAGCAAAACTGACTCTTTAGCAATGAAATGGAAGCACAGGAATTGGTTTGCAAGTGTCAATGTTTTACCATTATGCCTTACAGCCACCGAGAGAGGCAGGCACAAGCCTCTCAAAAATAAGCTAGGCACGACTGCACATTTTTCTCATTTTTAATAGGAATAGCTCATTCACCATCTGAAACTGTTCCCTTTTGACATGATTTATTTATTTTTAAATGACCTTTTATGGCTTTTGCTTTGGGGGAAGCTTGCAAGTATCAGGTTACCAATGAGACATGGAGTGCTAACAGTTTTCGAAAGTGGAGGTCAGTAACAGAAAGTGAACCACTGTAGAAGACCACAAAGATTTCATCAAAACTCTCCATCCTGCCCAGAAACAGGGCTGAGCTATCTCAGTTCCACAATTCCAACCCAGAGTCCTGACTACGAGTTGATACCACTTCCCTTTTTCTCAAATCTAGTTTCACACCAAGCAACCTTGAAGCTGTGGTAGAGCTGATACTTTCAGCACTGTGAAGTCCAGAAAATTAAGATCCTATTCAAGACTTTGGAATCAGCATTTTTCAAGGATCAAGTCTTCAATCCATGGATATTTTGTGAACCTCTGCTTATTTCAGAAAACATCTGTCAAGTAGAATGAGCATTTTCTGAACAAAAGTTTTGTTTGTATCAATCCAACCAGCTGTTCTTGAATTCAGCTCTGCACATTTCCACTTTGCAGATAATTTAGTATTGGAAAGATTGCATAGAGAAGCTATAAATTCTCTTGGAGATTTGCAAGACCTGACTGGACAAAGTCCTAAGTAGCATAGCCTTAATTCAGCATTGACTCTGCTTTGAGGTGGAGCTTGGACTAGAGACCAGGTCCTTGGACTACAGAGATGGTGACTTCCAAATGACTGATTCCATAAACCACCTTTGGGATCATCAGGATCTACAGTAATAATCTGAGCCTCTTTCTTTTGCAGGATGATGTCAAAAGTGGAAACCTTACTTATTGTAGCCATGGTTTGGGGTTTCGATTTAGGCCTGTATATTTAAAAAAAAAGGGGGGGGGGGGGGGAGGAGTAATTCATACCAATGAATTATGAAACATTAAAACCCCATGTTGACACTTTTGAAGAATCCCTGCTTTGGGATGTTCTATCATTTACAGAAAATGGTGAAAATATGCCACGTTTGCTGAAAACTGATCCATATTCTGGCTGCCAGCTGCCATCAGAGCCTGAAAGTAGCATTTACTTATAGACTTGTGTTGCATATTCACTCCTGACAGATAGAAACCATCTTGGAGAGACAGTGTCAGGAAATGTCATGTAACAAAAGAGTTACAGTCTTCATCTACCCGCGAATCAAAACCTGGCCTATTAACAACCTGATTTAATAAAAATAATTGGCATTGTTATGTTAGTGTAATTTATTCGTATTTATTTTGGTAATTTACGTGTCTTCTATGTTGACTCCTCTCAGGTCAAGGTAATAATTGCCATAACAGCTATCTATCCCTTTTCTTTAGCCTATCCCTTCTCTTTTAATTAAAATAAAATAGAAAAATCTAGCCAAACACTCCATTTATTTCCCTGCAGCAAACCAAGACAGAAAACACGAGTTTTCATTAACTTTTCCCTTTTTTTTTTTTTTCAAGAAGCTTAATGTTAGGTAACCTATCTTACACATTACATACATTTAGCCTCAATAACTGCCATCTTTTTTTTTTTTTTCCTAAGAAAAAAATACTATGAATAAGCCTTTCTCAAAAACTTGCTTGCCAAGAGGTGCAGTGAGACTTCTTTAAATCTGAAATGGATGAACCTAAATAAAAATTAATTCATGAGAGCTGGAAGAATGAAACTTGGGAGATTATCTGTACATAGGACAAAAGAATTTTAACATTTCATCAGCCCAAAGCATGATGCTAGTAATATGCTAGCAACCATAAACTACGATTTTCAGACTGATTGGATTTTACACAGACACTGGGAATTTGCCATTGCATTTCACATTGCAGAACTGAGGCCATCATCTTCCTTTATATTAAGATTAAATATTTTAATAGAGCATATATGAAAAAGCCAGTCCATAACATTTGCTTGCGTTTTCTTCATAAATGTACTGAAATTGCTTCACAGTCAAATTAAAAAGCAATACTAATATCAATAATAAAGAAATAAAAGATTTGGTTGATCATCTTTATAATCACTCTTCAACTAAGAGAGACAGAATGCTCCTTCAGGCTTTCTGTGCACTAAGAATTTTGTGCTGTCCAAATTTTGCCTAGATGTTTTGTTCCACATTAACTTTTGGATTATTTTTCATTTGCTAGATTCCCACTTCCCTGGATTAAGATAAAATTGCATAGCAGGCATAAGAGATTTTCCTCACAGCTTGACTTGAAGTACTGAGCATAAAAAAAAAAGGAGAAGAAACAGAAAAAACTCACTCTTAAATAACAGAGTGCATTTCATATATAGTGTTTTAGCATAAGTGCTGATGTGTTTAAATAGAATAATGAGGCATTGTTATTAAGGAAAACATTTTTTTTGCCTATTGTATGATTAAGTGTACTTCATCAGGACTACTGCTGCAGGAATTGCTTGTAAATTCACAAAAAGCTTTCCTCTGGAGATGTAAAAATACCTACGGAACTCAGATGCCAAGGCTCAGGTGTATTATGTGTATTATGTGGAACACAAAGTTGTGAAACAGAATTACTGAGTTCAATAAAATAATGAACAAAACAGTGGGTACCTTTTCCTGGGTCATGCTTTAGAACTGGAATTTGCTTTCATTCCTGAAATACATATTACTCACATAGGTTTTTTTCACTCAAACATAAATGGTTTGGAATGATTTATGCTACCTCAGTGCTTATGCTACTGTATGTTTCTAGTTGTAATTATCTATCTTTTTGGATGGGAGTTTTAATATTTTTTTAGAAACAAAGATTAATTTCAAAAGGAGAACTAATCTATTCCAAATATTTCCTTCAAACTTGCAATTGGATGTGGGTGTAGCCTTCCACCCAATTGGAGCCCTGCTGAAGTCAATGGAGCTGGCATAATTGCTACTCATTTAGAAATATTAGTATTGACATTGATGGTGGTATGCAAGGGATAAAATTACATCACTTTGATGACACAAAGCCTGTGGCTGTACGTTGGCTGTACAGTAACTTCCTTGATTTCTCTTGTCTGTCATCCATTTAATTCAGCAATTTCAAACATTTTGTAACATATGCTCATTCAAATATATGCTTTTCAGGTTAATTACTTGGGAGCTAAGCCCCATTTTAAAAAGAGACCGAAGGCAAGATTTTTAAATATACTGAAGTGGCCAAAATATACATAGGTGGGATTCCAGAAACAGATTTAGGGAATTAGGCATTTTTTAATCAATAAGGACACCACTTGTCATAATAATTTGAAAAATCTACAGTTCAGACACATGTGAAAATCCTGCCATAGCAATGGTTAGGACTTTCACATATGTCTGAATAAATATGTGTATGTATATCTACATACACCTAAACACACATAGAGATACAAACATATATTATGTACACATAAACTCATATGATGTGTACATACATAGGGCTTAATTCTTTAAAGTATGGTTGATAATGACACAAATGAGAAAAAATCCTTAAGTCAGCACAACCTTCAACAACAAGCAGTAACTTGGTTTTAAAATTTCGTATTCAGATTTCTGGAACAATTATCACCTCACCTGGGTATTCTAACAAGTTAATCAGTAGCTGAATTGAAATCCTCATCAACACACTATGTAATTTCATTGAGAGTATGTGCTAACTCAGATCAACTCAATTAATCTCTAGTGGAATGAAACAAAGAAGCAGATGGTAATGTGTTTTAGTCAACATCAACTTTTTATTCTGTATATATTTCTAAATACACTATTCCTAGGCATTAGTCCTAAGGCATTGAGAAATTGCCTTACTTTTAATCTAAGGCTTTAAATAGATAGCAGTAAGACACGCTCATATTCCATTTTGTCACTAATGATTACAGTTTTCTCAAATAAAATATTTCCCTTAGGCTCAGTTCTGCATGATACGTAGCCTGACACTCCCATTTGCTTCCATGGGAGCAGCACGGATATCCCACCACCACCTTGTGACAAAGGGCATGTCATATCCAGTGAACTGCACTAATATTTAGTTAAATGCGCTAACCACTGCTGCATGCATTAACAAATGGTGATCACTAAGGATGCATTTGATAACAGTTTTTCCATAGTTCTTCAAAGCTGAGGATTTGGCATCCTAAACTGTAGTGTCTTCATCCTCATCCAGAAATAATAAAGGTAAATCTCTCAATCCACATGCTCCTGAGAGCAGCAAGTGGGGCTCACTCTTTTCTTCTGGTCTGGTGGTCAAGGCATTTGGAAAGGTGGCTGAAGTATGAGTCCTGAGCTTGTTCGTAATATTATTTATACATTTTGCATTCAGTAACACCGACATTAAAACACATAGATATGGGCCAGGAAGAAGAGTTGAAACCTGTTATTTCCTATTCCTACCCACATGCCGTAACCATCAGTCAAGGGCCCCACTCATGTTGCAGTTCTTGTCATCTTGATTGCTTGGTTCAACGCTGCAGCAGTAGTGTCAGGAGAATTGGGCTGTGACCTGTGTCTCAGTTAGTCTATAGCCTTGAAGTCAGGGTAGCCTTTGAGCTGTTGGGAGACAGTTTTAAATATGGTCACATTGGGAAATACATTAAATCCAGGCTTCCAACTTCGTTTTATGTTCTGCCTATAAGTATAATTACAAAAACAAACAAACAAACAAACAAAACCCAAAACTGGGCAGAAACCTTCTGTTTCTAATGTATTTTTGAGGAAATTACTGTAACTATCTTTTGAGATAAATTTCCCTGTATGCCGAACGTGATTTCGAAATAGATAGCTAGCAGGTTGGACCCATCAGGTGAGATAAACATATTAAAGTTCAGTTTCTGGATCCTGTCTGTCGTAAGGTCTTGAGTAGCTGATGCCTAGGCTTGGGCAAGCTGAGAAGCAAAATCCATGTGTATAAAGCAACAAACCATATAATTTAAAGAGCAGATGCTCAGTAATTTAAACCATCTTCAAAGTGAGGTGACAGCTAAGGGAGGGCTATTTTGTGTCAAAATTTTGGCTCCATAGTTCATCTATATATGTGGACCTTTACAAGCATTATGTTTTTACTGGCATCCTTAGTATGTTTTAGCCAGACTCTTCATCACTTGCAGAGACCCACAGAAGTCTATAGTATTTTTACCTCCTAAAAGAGAGAAAGAGTAGTCAAGATTTAGGCATGCAGTGAAGACATGACTTATACTGACAGTATATCACCAGTATAGGAAGAAAACAGAGCTCTTCTGTCAGTTGGGGTCTGCATTAAGGTTTTTGACCACATGGCTATGGCAGGGAGGGAGTGGTGTATTTTTTAACCCAAGGGCAGTCCTAGCAAGAAAAACAATACTGCAGTACTGTTCCACCCTCAAACAAGATTTAACTGTCCTGTCTCACCATTTTTGCTTTTCGCACACTGTTTTCCACTTTTGTTTCCATGGTTCCTGTGTTGATTTAGCTGCCAATTTCTCTGTTTTCAATTTATGTATCTCTTGTTCTATATCCATATTTCATCTGTTTGGCCCTCTCTTTACCATCTCACTTTTTTCTCTGGCCTGTTCCCTCATAACCCATACTTTTTCCTGTCAGTATTTTATGCACTCTTATCTTTGCTTGCTTTCTACTCCCTTTTGTTGCTTGCTTTTTCTTTGCATCTCCCTCTATTCACTTTTTTCCTGCCAGTTGGCTTATGAAGAAATATATTATGGAAAGAAGTTAGATGCATGATATTTCTCTGAAAACACAACTACATTTACAGTAACAGAAGACAACACATCGACCTGCAACATCAAATTGTGGATGAATTTAATTTAATTCAAACTAAATTAATGCATTTATAGCATGCCATATGTGTGCCAGATACTTCACAAACATGAAAGACAGAGTATGTGCACTGAAAATATTACAACTGAGCATTCTCAATTTGATAGAATCTATTTAGGTTTATGCTAGATAACAATTTTCAAAGAGTATAGATAAAGTTGGTGCACAGCTCAGGGTAGGAATGCTCAGAAAAAAGGGAGTTTTAATCAAGGACTTGAAGAGGAAAAGAGAATGGTTGATCTAGGTCAGGATTTTGTCTTCCGAATCACTGGTTAGTTCCTCTAGATAGCATATAAATTCTCTTTTTCTATTTTTAAAATTAACAGAAATTTACATTTTTCGGAAAATAAAATGAGTTCCAATTAAAAGTTGCAATAAAATGAAAATTCCCACTCTTTCTATAGATTATGGTTATTTTGGCAGCTAAAACTGTAATTCATTTGCCTCCTAAGCCCTACTGTCTACTCACATATACTGTCATGACTATCGACATTATAGTTCTCATTAGAGGTTGTTATGAAATGGAATTTTCATCCAGTGGGAAATTTTGATATTTCAACACAATTTTCTCTTTCAAATGAAAAAAACCAAAATACTGAAATACATCACATAACAAAAAATTGAAATGCTGAAATAAAAAGGAAAAAGAGCTTTTCTAAGTAAACAAATTAATTTAATGCATCATATATTTATTTTGCTCTAATGTTGACTTTATTTTGGAAAATGGACTTAAAACAAAAAATTCATTTTTCATTATCCATTTCATTATTATATAGTATAAAATCTATTTCTTAATCAATAATTTCATGATTTTATGAGAGCTTCCAAAGGTAAAAAAAAGACATAAGTGTGAAAGATTTCAGGCAGAAGCAGTCTTTGTAAACACTGCCTCATACTCTGGTCATATTTTAGTGTTGCCTTTACCTTGATTGTCATTTCAAAACTTCTCCAGTTCATTCCAGTTTTCTTTTTAATATTTCTGGAATTTATCCTTAATCACTTCTTAAAATACTAGACCTCGTACTCAAACCTTTATTTTCTTACATCTTCACAAAGACTATTTCCCATTTTCTGACCTTGATTTCTCTTCCTTTGCCCAGCCCAGTTTCCTTAAATATTCTGGTGGTAAAACCATCCTTCCTGTTGTTTAATCCATTCACGTCACCCATTTGTTTTGCCATGTCATTGATTTGTTCTGCTCTTGGAGTTGGCAGTCAATGGATGAAGACCTAAAGGACACGCATTCATATCAGCATAGAAACAGACACTCCTTTTCCTGCCTCGTAAAGAGCATATCAGGTTAATGGAAATATGGGTTGTGAATTACCCTTTACCAGAGACATTACAAAATGCTGTTTAGATGGGGAACCCACTGAGAAATGTATATAAAATGAGTATTTGGATTGTTCTTTTGAAAAAGTGCTGTGAGAGTCAAGATTAACCTGTGCACAAAACAAGATTCTTACTCAGCTTAAAAAAATTCTTTGTGTCATAGCTAGTGCTAACTCAGATGAGCTGTCTCCTGCATATGTAGAATTTTCCCTTTGTCAGTTATGTTGCTCTTGGAAATCTGCCATTTAATATCTAATAAGATGCTTTTTTTTTTTAATCAATCTAAGTGACCTGAGTGGATGGCTGATTCAATTAGATATATACCATATATTTATGCATTGATTTAGTTTACATAAAGAATGTTGAATCAAAAGCTTTGGAAGCAGTAGTATGCAAAATTCCAGTACGAATCAAACCCTTTTGGAATGAGTAAGTGTCAGGGTTCAGTAATCAAATATCAAAGTTCTATATTTACTCAGTAAGATTATAGGAATTTCCATACTGAATCAGATCGGATCATAATCCATTCAGTTTATTATCTTGTTTTTAACATTGGTCAGGACCAGATGTTTCAAAGGAGGATAAAAAAGCCTCTGCTTAAAAACCTGCAATAAACAGAGGTGGTATAAAGTTCGCCTAAGGAAAGGAAATCTTCTAAACCCCGTCATTTAGAAATTAGCTTCATCACTAAGTAAAAATTCTTGTACTTCTTCCAAAAGTTTTATTTACTGCATGTGAACATGCTTAATTCTTCTATACAACAAAACATTATTTTTATTATACAAATAACCTTTTGTTGTTACTTGAAGAAAGCCAGTTTCTTATTTTTGCTGCTGACAGTAGGCATTAGTACCTAGCACTATGTCTAGTACCACCAATGTCAGTATCTGTTGGGTATCTTTGACAACTCAAGTCTGGATTGAGACTGTTATTTAATCAAACATCTCTCCAGGTGAGCATAAACCACTTCTGATTTTTGCTCAGTGATTGCATGCTACCCTGTTTATTTTCACCAGTGACTAAGATTTGCCTTTCCATGGGGGATTACTCTTGAATAGCTGATGAACAAACTCAGTCAAAGCACTTTGATTAAATTCTGTGTAATTTTGGAATCTTTCTGAGCAGCTTTGTATCATTTTTGTGATGAAGAACAAATGCGGTTTTGGAGGGGAGAGAGAAAGAAGCTGACCATCCTCTTAAAGAAATATTTTTCCCATGTGTAACAACTGTGGAATGACATACAGCTTTTTAATAGACTTTTAAAAGCTATCTGGAGACTTAGTAAAAAGCTTCCATGCCCAGTAGATAACAAAATGCTGTATTAATTTTAGTGCCAGACCTTAATTAAAAAGAAAACCATAAAATGTATAAATGGGCACTATATAGAATGATGCAGCTTTGTGGAACCATTTAAGCCTCTTCATCACAGAGATTACAGAAATTAATAAGAGGACCTAATTTGTGTAATAGTGTACTGGATACAAAGTACTCAATACATTTTTACCCCTTTTGAACAAGCAGTTGTTGCTTGAAGTGCACAGTTCCGGCTTTCCAAGTAAACTCTTCCATCAGGGATAGTCCCCAACAAGCAAGCCTGTTGTTAAGGCTGTGTCTGCAAATGAATTGTCTGCAAACAAACTCAGCATCTGGCAGACATTCCAAGGTGAAAGCCAAACAGATGGCTAATTTAATATAATCTAAGTGACTTTGGATCAGATAAAGCAATTGAATTAACAGCACTTTAAATGAACGTATACCACACATTTTCACTATGCCATTATAATAGGCACCTTTTTATATCTTGAAAATCATTGCTAATTGAAGTTTCATATGGTGAATGCTTATATTTGTAAGATGTACAGCTAAACAGCCTGAAAAAATATGCCATTACAAATAAAAGCAATCAGTGTTATAACCTTTAACTCAAATATAGTGATTTTCTTCAGAACTCCTCCAGACGATTTTTGAATGGAGGAATGTAGACTTGATATCATATGAACTCTTAAGTGCACATACAGCAGGCATAGTTTAACTCTGAGAATTAAAGTAAGTTTGGGATTTTTTTAAGTAACTCTTTATTCAATTAAAAAAACAAAACAAGCTTTGAGTTATAAGTAGGTTTTAATGATTATTATTAGCTGTTAGTATACATGACACTTTATGAGTCAGAGTATTATTTGACCTATGGCAAAGGAAACAAAAAAGTTTTTCTCTTAATTACTCTGTATGCTATATCTGCATTGAGAGGGTGAAACACTTTATGAATACTGGGCTGTACTGTTGAGAACACAGCCAAAGTTAAAGGCTTAAAGTTCCCTTTTATTTGTTTTTTCTATATACATGCACGTTAATTCTCTGTGCATTTTCTGATGCCTCTTCCAACAAAACTCTTGTGTTTCATTTGTGCGAAATAGGTAAAAAGCAGCTGTAAGAGAGTTTGCACTGTACAAAACAGAGGATGTTTGAGAAACTGGCTCTTCAGCTTCTCTTCATTTCTCTCTCACTTGCACAGAACTCTGAAATCACTGCCAAACCCACAATTGCATTAAGCTCCAGAGTTAGACATATGATCTATTGGAGATGGATTAAATACTGGCCTGCAGTGCTGCATGATGTAAGGAAGAGCTCCTTCCTGGTACTCAAGAGCTCTGTGAGAATAACCTTAGATTCCTGGGCAAAGGGCCTTTTGGCAGCGTCTGCCCACCAATGTGAAGTTAAAATAATGGGTAAACTCATGAACACAATTATAAAACTTGAATGCTGGCAATTGCAACAGACTGATTTGATTACCCAGGGAGTTTCTTTCAGTTTTATGTTTTTGCTTTCCTATATACCGTAACCTCAAAAAAACCTTTTCTGGTGTTCTGGCATAGGTTATGATTTGCTGCTATTTACATTCTAGCAAAAATATCTGAAAAACTCATGAACTTTTTTCAAATGCTTAACTTTCTCTTATTTTTTTCATATATGGCTTAATAGCATTCACACATGGTGAAAGGCAGATGAGTCTAAAGCAGGTGGAATTTTGTGAATTTTAATAATCAGTAAAAGAAGTCAAGAAAAAAAGCTTGCAGACTTGCTACAGTTGGCTGTTCTGTGCTACGGTCTCTAACATGTACCTGTTTTCTTATAGTCTTGAAGACTCTTTGGATTTCATCAAACATTGTATTACAACAGTTCTCTGGCAGAAGATAAATTGTCTTTCAAACTAAACAATAATCATTTTACAATATAAACGTGTATGTAATGGACATACAATGGACATATAAATACAAATATTTCTATTTGATTGAGATATAGACAAATACATGAGTACAGACCTCGGTCTCCCATATCAAATAATATTTTCTCTTCAACAAAAAGATGTGAACTGTTGTCAAAATCCAAAATTTCAAAGCTGTCTATGGAAGAATTTCAGCCCGTAGGTATAAATCTAGATAGAAGAACCAGCACAGATTAATAATTTTAAAAAAAGATAAAATGTTAAAAAGTCATTTTCCTCACTCCAGACATGCGCCTATCAGGAAATTCAGATGTGATGTTTTACCAAGAATCATAGAATCACAGAATACCAGCTTGGAAGGGACCTCAAGGATCAGCTGGTCCAACCTTTCTAGCACAATCTAGATGAGATGGTGCAGCACCGCGTCCAGCTGAGACTTAAATGTGTTCAGTGTAGCGGAGTCAACCACTTCCCTGGGGAGATTATTCCAATAGTTGACTGTTCTCATTGTGAAAAATTTTCCTCTCATATCCAATCGGAATCTCCCTGGGAGTAACTTGTACCCATTACCCCTTGTCCTCACCATGTGACTCCTTGTAAACAGGGAGTCTCCATCTTCTTTGTAGCTCCCCTTTAAGTACTGGTACCTGGTGATGAGATCACCTCTAAGCCTCCTTTTCTCAAGGCTGAACAAACCCAGCTCTCTCAGCCTGTCCTCATACGGCAGGCTTCCCAGACCCATGATCATCTTGGTGGCCCTTCTCTGGACCCCCTTCCAACCATGCGTTATTGGAAAGTAAGACACTGTCTTGACCCTGTCCTTTAAAATACAATGTCATAACTATGAGGAAAATAGTCTTTTTAATTCTACAGAAGATTGAACTAGGGACAAGTTAGGATTTTCCTTTTTTTTTTTCTTACACCAAAGGCAATTGTTGCAGTCTAAATCTTGTTATGGGCGAAAGAGAACACTCTTTTACACATAGCCAAGAATTTACTGTAGATTAACAGGCTCCTCAAACCACAACAGTTTTTATTAGTCCAGCTGTAGTGATATGAACACTTCTAGTCAAATTTGAATTATTACAGAAAAGCCTCGCTATCAATAGATATAAATATAATACATATACTTTTTTATATATATGTGAACTTCCTAGTATAACCTTTTTCCCTGGTGTTATTTACACTTTCCCTCCTCCCTCTAGGTAACAGGGCAACAGCTTCAGTGATCCTCAGGAATAAAAAGCGGGTCAGAGTGAGCTGGCAGTATCCCGAGTTCTTCGTTGGTATGAATATGATGTTGACTGTGGTGGTTTCTTCCTCCTCAGTCTTGTGTCCACCTAGCATTATTTTTACACATTTTCTGACAGTAGCTTACTTGCTTTTTCCCCACTATTTCCCAGTTCCACATGTCCTGTTTCTTACCCTTAAAACTGGGTTTGCCTGACTTACAGGATGAGTTCTTTGTGAAAAATGTTTGACCAGCGTGATCTGTGATCATGCTCTAGGATTTCTGAAGCCATCCAATACCTGTACTCTTCTATAATATATTTTAATCCTGGAGTCATAGACAGTTCACTCAATGCATAATAGCTGCTTGTTTTTATTCTCTATTAATTATCAGTAGGTGTTATGCCACACAGTGGCACAGAGACAAATTAAAGATAAAACAAATTTAGGCAATAGTCACCTGACCAGTAGACACATGCTACCGCGGCCAAAAGAAGTTAAATTCACTTCAGGCCCATACAAGTCCAGACAAGTCCTAAGATCCCATACTCTCAGGTCAGTACAAAGTCTGTCACCTTTTACTAGTAACACTACAGTGTTAAAGTCATATTCGTTCAGCTATGCAGTCTTTGGTCTTTATACATGTAAGTCATTGGAGTTAATAGGATGGTTTAATGCAAATTAGTTGTAGAAGAAATACAGGGATTGGTGGAGCTATGTCTGAAGTCACAATTGCTTTATTAAGGAGTTTAAAGTTTATTAATAGTTGATAGTTCATTAAAACTTGCTAATTATATATAATTATTAATATTATAGCTTGATTACTGCCTAATCATCTTAAATGTGGCTTAAATGTGTGATATGCATATCACACAAGTTAGGAATATGCATATTTGGAGAACATAGGACTCTCCTCTGCTATAGACCACAGGATTTTGCAACACAGGAAAGAATAAGGTGAATGTTAAATTATTAAAGGATAGCATTTCTAATTAGTTATACTAATATATTACCAATGCATATACCAATATTTCTGTATATGAGCTGTATGGAAAGAAGGAATTTATGTGTTCTAATATGAACTTTCTTGAAGTTAGATGTTCAGTACAAACCAGACGTTTTTTAATTTGCTATAGTCAATGAAAAGAAAAATATCATTTTCAGGAGACAATTATCTCAACCCTAAAGTGGTGAGTTGAACAGCCACCTCATGGCTTCTGCTTCTGTGTGACAACAGCTAGTACAGAATCTATCCACCACCTCTTGACAGTACTGGAGAGTAATGCATCAACTAACAAATCATAGCTAAGGTCTCAAAACAGCAAGAACACAGTCATACGGGAACTGTATTCTGTGAAACGTCCTCAATAACTTTGACTTACGGAAGAATTTTAGTCTAATTGGTGAAGAGAGCCTTTTGGGAGATTTACTCACATCTTTGTTAAAAATTCAATGCTACCAACAAGACAGGGTTTGGCATTCATGCCAGAAATCATAACTCATGTTTGACTGTTGTGGGTGAAATTAAAAATTTGGACTACAATTATCTGTACCATAAAACTGGTTGAAAAATGTTTAAAATTTTATAAGTTTAGGATCAGAATTTGCTAAAGTTACTGTCACAAATTCCAGGAAAACATTTTCTTCTTTTCATACTAGAGATGAAATTAAGTGTTAAAATCAAACAAACACAATTCAGCAGAAGCAAAGACACCTAGCAAAAAAGAATACCACTGAGAAGACATTAATTTTGTCAACAGAAAACAAATCATGTAAATGGATTCTTAAATAAAACTGGCAGCTGTCAAGAGTGGCGAATAAACTATGTATTAAACAGTCTACAATCTGACTAGGCCTCCGTCCACAAAGAGCTTTAGAGATTTAAAGAAATATTTTGAATTGTCATATGTAAAATAACTGAAATCGAACTGAACAGTACATATGTAATACACAGTGTCTACAAGGCACTCGCAGGTTGTTTTCTGCATTAACTACACATTTCATATGATTTTCAAACATTACCTAGTATGGGGACCATCTCTGCCGTCCAACATGGAAATAACAGAATACAGGCATGAGAAAAGAAATATGTTAAATATCACTGGCTGAAAGGATATTAACATGATTGTAAAAATGCTGCCCAGAAATTGAAGGAGTAGGGCTGGGAGCATTTTTAGAACGCACATGTTTTATTAACATGCACATTGATCCTTTTAAAAGTTATCTGTCCTCAAAAAGGTACCATTACACCTCCTGTAAGCATTCCTTGCATAGCTCTGGTGGAAAAGTGGGCAACATTTTTGTCCCGATCCAATGTCGGGGGAGGTTTCGATACGATCCCAAGGATGGGATTAAGACGCTGGAATCGGTCAGATGTCGTACAACCTTTTACTTTTATTTGAGGGGAGAAGAGAATGGAGGAAGGAGGGAGGGCAAGGGAGGAGAGGAAAAGGAGGGAGAGAGAGAGAAGAAGGAGTTTATCACCACTGCTTCAATTCCGATGATCTTCTGCTGGGTCTCCGGTGGCCTCAGGCTTCGTCGGGGATCAAAGGTGGGGGGCGTGGCCTTGACCGTGGGGGAACGGAGGAACGGAAGGAGTAGTCGCGCGCACCACCGCGGGGCACGTGCACTCCTTATATAGGGGCTCTCACGCATGCGCGGATCACAAATGTGTATGTGCGGTTCGCCACGGACATGCTGCCCCCGCCTCTGCTCTTTTCGCGCCTTTTGTCCCTGCGCAGGTGCACGAGGTTGTTTTTCTCAAAACTGTGGAGAAGATTGTCTTTTTGAAGCGCGATGCTGGATGGCGCTACAGCGGCAATGTCGAGACAAAACCACATTTTCTATCGGTCCTTTACAATTCTCATTAAAGCATAGCTAATATAATCCTGAATTATTGTGGTATACAGGAAAATGAAGAGTAAGACTGACATAAACTTTCTTTAAGAGGTTATTTGTAATTCCCTGACTGGAGAATAGAGAGAGA
The DNA here is from genome assembly GCF_965183815.1 of Platalea leucorodia. Classification (NCBI taxonomy): domain Eukaryota; kingdom Metazoa; phylum Chordata; class Aves; order Pelecaniformes; family Threskiornithidae; genus Platalea; species Platalea leucorodia. The sequence continues at coordinate 118,839,490 of NC_138825.1, read as the reverse complement.
AGGGGAGAAGAGAGAGGAAAGATAATAGAGGAATGAAAACTTTCAAGGTCATTATTGACATTTTTTTCCCATAACAAAATTTCAAATTTCAGATTTAAAAGACTGAAAACCTAAGTTTCCAACTTAAACATTCAAAATGAAATCAAATGCTTTTAGTTCATTAAAATAATTTGCTTTGAATTACAAAATTTTCTGGTGAAATCTCTTTGTAAACTCCGAAGTTCTTGAGTGATATGTTTAGTGATGCTTATAAACCAGAAGGTATATGCTGACCCTTAAAATTCTTTCTTACAATTTTTACACATCTCTCCTGTCTGAACATTTCAGGCTTCGTCAGCCATTTTGCTTTAATCATCATTCCTTGGACAAAATTATCAGAGCCCAGTCATTGTCAGCCTATTTGCAATGCAAATACATTTGATCAGCACCATTGTTTTACCATTTTTCTTCCTAACTTCACATTTTAGCACAGTCCGACATGTTTTAGCACATTCCTATCCTACACATTTTCACAGATTCGCAGAATCACAGAATGGTTGACATCGCATAGATACTTCTCCCCTATCCTATCACTATCTTTCTATGAAAAGGCCTAGTCTACATGTTGTCACATGAGAAAAAATGAGGGATAAAAATTGCATTTCACCTGATAGATAAAAGAAACTAGTAACCACCTCAGACTGCCTAAGTACATTTAGACAATATAAATATATGATTGACTATAGGGTAATTAGGGCTCCATATTTTTTTTTCACCTTTTTTTCACCTCTTAGCTCCTGCCTAAAACTTATAACGATTACTACAGTTACTAGTTATTATTGATGAATATAAGAATTAAAGATTGACACTCAAAGGAACATTTTGGGAGAGGGAAGGAAGGGAAAGGAGGTTCATAAATTTTGTATTACATTCATCACACCTATCATCTCTCTTCCTTGTGTCTAATGATGGGACCTCCAAGGGGCAAGAAGAAAATGTTTTAACAAATATTTCAGTTTATTTAAGAAAGTGCAAATTTAGTGAGTCTGAAAAAGTTCAAAATTTTACTTGAATTTGGAAAAGACTTGCAGAGAAAAGAAAAAAAAATCAAACTAAAGACTTTCTTCTCATAGTCTCAAAAGCTGGGTTTTGGGGTATTTTTGGCATTAAATTTTCTATTTTTTATTACAAGCCCTGAATATAAAAATTTTTAAAATGCACTGAAGTTTTTATTCATCAAATATAATCTTTCAATAAACTTGAAGTGCTTTTCTTATCCCATTTTTTTTAGTCAGGTCAAATGCACCTCCCCAGCTTCATCCTTAGCCCTCTGTTAATGCCAGTGAGCATAACTTGCAACTCAAGAACACTTGCCTCCTCTGAGCACCTAGATTTCTTCCTCTGCAAGGTGCCAGTGCTAGCTTTTGATGTGAAAGTCTTCACTTTGTATCCAAACTCACTTCCAGTGGATCTGTACACTTTGTTGAGAATCATTTTTAAGCGACTTTTTCTTCTTCTTTAGGAGGTAGACTGAAATAAAGAGCTATTAAATCAGCTCCCACTTAGCTTGTGAGCTCTGCCAAACTTTGTCTAAAGCACAGAAGGAAGGAGAGGCAAAGAGGAAGGTTTTGGGTTTTTTTTGCTGCTGAGCTGATTTTCTCAAGGTCTAAACACTTCAGTTTGAAAGCAATAAAAATTCAATTATATGTTCAAAATTATAGGATTTTTTTTCCAGTAGCTCCTTCTGTGATTAATTACTGTAATGGTTTAGAAATAGCTGTTATTGCAGGACCATCTTATGTTCCAAAGCTTATAGATCCCTGCTCACTGTGAGAGTGAACTCATAAAAATACAACCATTTTCTAAAAAGTAAGGAAGGAGGGAAAATCAAGGTGGTTATTTTTATCTGCTACAGGGAGGTGTGATTATGTGAGTCGACTCATTGCTACCTGAAGGGAGTCAGATCAAAATTAAGACTTTCTACTAAAGCTCACAATTAAAGTTCATTGCAAGTGTTGTAGGCAAACTGGCATTTGCTGGAGAAAGTACGTGCTACAAACAGATACACCACTGGAAACAGAAACAGAAAATTTCCTCCCTAGGACTATTCTACTTTATTAAATCTGACATCTTCCACTTGAGCTCAGTGTCCTGAGCTAAAAAGGAGTTTCTCATTTGGTTTAAGCAATTGCCATATAGCATTCAAGTTGGAAGAAAGTTGACTTGTAATTTTACTCACTGGCCAGGAAAAATAAAACGGCATTCCCTAAAAACCCCACAGTATTCTTGATGGTGACAAATAAAGAAAAAAAAATGCTTCTTTCACCTCTGTTTCATTGCTTTCTGCATTTGTTGAGAGAATAGTATTAAAAACAGGGTTTCAAAGCTTTTCTTTATTAGTAGAACTAAAATAAAGCATTTGAAAATCTTCCACAGTGGGACAAGATATTCAAGTTCATATTTTCCCAATGAATATGTTAGCTCTGCAGTCTTACAGGCTGTATAATAAGTCATCTGGGTTAGTACAAAATGAAATTTTCTTTAAATATCTAGTTATACTGTATGGCATCAGTCAGAGATATAATCCATAATAAAACATACTCTAGCTCTTTGCTTTCATGCCATAAGTAACTTTACATGTCATTTCCTCCAAATAAAGTTATGTCTGCTCTCTCAATTCACACACATCACACCTATTACTGCTAATGGAAGTCGTGCATAAGAACAGAAAAAACACTATCCCCCCCACTGTTAACCCTCTTCCGCATCTTTGTGTTAATGACATTCATACAGCAATAGAAGACAAGAAAACCTGAAACTGAGGATGGAAAGAAACACATATCCAAATTGGCTCTTTTTAAATGCATGAGATTCAGTCATAGGACAATTTAGAGAAAAGTAACTAACAGCTACACTCATTTCATCCATAGCTTTGGTTGAGAATGTAAAACAAACTTTGCTGAAAATATTATAATAGTGGAACAAGTTAATAATTCATTATTTGGATTACAATAGCACCTGGAGACCTATTGTGCTAGACACTGCACAAATACATGGGGAAAGTCAGTCCCTGTCTGGAAAGGTGTATAATCTGAATAGACAGGAGAGGTGAAATGACTTTCAGGAGCAGACTAGTGGCAAAACAAGAAAAGACTCAGAATTGGGACTGTAAGACCAAAGACGTGTCCATTGTATCACATTGTATTTCCAGTGAGTTTTCAGTCTCTGCTATTTTTGTTCAGGTGTCACATAAATCATAAGGGAGCAAGCAATGCTTATAACGTAGCTTATAAACTCCTTTTTCCCCAAAGACTAGAAAAATTTTATGATAACTGCATAATTATTCCTTCAGAGCTAAGGATGATTAGTGTCTCAACTTCTGAAAATAAAGTCCTACCATACAAGAGGCCCATGGAAAAATACCTTAAGGAAGCATAAGCAACTCTTAACATTACAGATTTATATTGATTATGGGAATTAACAGTAAACCCTCAGATTCATCTTTTCAATTGTTTACTGATTGGATTTGACCCTTAGGTTTTTGATTAAAATAAAAATTGTTCCACTCTCCCTTTTGATGTTGTTGGGCTAGGATTTATCCCATTCCCACTCATCACTGAGGACAGTCGTCAAATCACATAGGTTGAGCCCTGTTGTTTGTTCAGAACCTGCTGTCCCACAGTCTGAAAATGTTCTTCCTCTGGACACAACTTCGAGCCCCTCATTGCATTTCGTGTAGATCTTGCTTTTCAGGATGCGTGTCTGGCCGAGATTGGCACAATCAGCAAAAGAATACAGAAGGAGGAAGACTGAGGAAATTCAGATTTTCAGTGGGCTGAATGACTCTGGACTTTTGCTTTTTTTTTGTTAACGATGTGGGAAGAGTGGGGCAGAGCTCCTTCCTTAGCTACCAGTTATCCTTCTGTAACAGTACATATAGCAAAGCAAGGTAATCTGGACCTTAGTATATCTGCCTCTGAGCTGGCACAGTGAGGCTTTTAATTGCAAACAGAGCTCAAACAGCCAGCAAGTGATCTAATTTCCATTATTACTTTATCTCAATCACACAAGAGTGTTTCCTATAAAAATTGCATCTGGATGACATCCTCTCTTTTGCTATTCAGTTGTAGAGGGCATTTCTAGATAGGAAAGACTGAAGTAGGGAGAAGATGGAGGAGGCAAGAGCTGAGGAAGGCATAAAGGCAATCCAAAGCAAGTAGTGAATCATAATGGAGAACAATCTCTTTTTCTGTCTTTTTGGCCTTTCTGTTTTCTTCTGTGCCTCATTGTCCTCTTATTGCTGATGAATGCAATTCTTCAGGACTAGCATTCCTGTTTTTCTCTTTTCAGGCTTAGCTGTCCTAGTTTTATTTAAAGTTGTGTCACCAGCTATTAGCTATCACGAGCCTTTTCATTCACTTAGATACAGGCAATTAGATTTCAGGCGGAATCTTTCGTATCTCCTTATGTAAAAATTAATTTGCTGCTTGCATGCCAAAAAAATTTTTTTTTTCCATACCCCACCTCAACACTTCAATAATTTGTCACTCACTTTTACTATTCTTTTATTACGTCTTCAGTTTCTCTTGGCTGCCTGCCAAACATCCCTGTCATCCAGTGCCCCTATAACTGTGTAAAAACCAAAACATTAAGTTTTGGCTTCCTGCAAGTAAAAAAGTAGTTTCTGATTGATTGCAAGTTCAGGACAAGACAGGTAAAATTCCAGAGAGAGGTCTTGAGCTCCTGTATTGACTCTGGCTTGCTTTTACTCTACTTTGTGCAGTCTTTGACAGATCAAACAAACTGCAGTACCTCAGGTGTACTGACTGTTTTTCTTAACTTGTGTCTGTCCTCTAGATCTGATGACAACTTTCGAACACTTTCTTTAAGTTTGATAGTAAGAACATTGAGGCTGGAAGAGTAGCTGAAACTGCTTTTGCTAAGAAGAAAGTAGAGCTGAATAGAAAAAGAAAGAGACTTTTTAATGGGATTTGATGATTATCAAAATTTAGTTTCATTTATTTCTTGGCAACTTATAAATAAAGTTAAATATTTTGCAAAATACTTAGGAATGTAGTGTCTATCAAAACACTAACTTTTAATTTTTTACTTCTTTAAGTAATGATGGAAAAGAACATGCATTAAAAAAAAAAGAAATTCAAAGCATGCCCACTTCATAACAGTAAATTAGCATAGAATATTTTGCTATACTCAGAATATTCTTTCCTTCTGCTTTCATTCAAAACAAATTTCAAGGTAATTTAACACAGATCTCCTCAGCATATTTGGCAGAGGATGGGGAAGGCACCTACACTCACATTTCTTATTTTAATCTTGGTCTACACTCAATATTGCTGCTACTACTACTACTACTACGTCTTCTACTGCTTCTACTACTGCTGCTGCTACTACTGGTACTACTAATTGTACATATTTCAGCTGACCTTTTCTTGCATATTTACTGAGAAACTTTACTTTCTTTAATAATGGTTGAAAGATAACATGACTTTTGCAGAATGTGGTAACAAATCTGTCTTCAAAAGCAGACAAAAGTAAGAGCCAGAGACTCTCATCTTGAGTACTGCGTGCAGTTTTGGGTGCCACAGTACAAAAAGGGTACAAAGCTACTAGAGAGTGTTCAGAGGAGAGCCACAAAGATGGTGAAGGGTTTAGAGGGGAAGCTGTACAAGAACCGGCTGAAGTCACTTGATCTGTTCAGCCTGGAGAAGAGAAGACTGAGGGGAGACCTCATCAAAGCGGGCTACATCTTCCTCACAAGGGAAGGAGGAGGGGCAGGTGCTGATCTCTTCTCCCTGACGACCAATGATAGGACCCGAAGGAACAGCGGGAAGACATGCCAGGGGAGGTTTAGGTTGGACATTAGGAAAAGGTTCTTCACCCTGAGGGTGGTGGAGCACTGCAACAAGCTCCCCCGGGAAGTAGTCACGGCGCCACGCCTGACAACATTTAACAAGCATTTGGACAACACCCTCAGACATATGGTGTGATTTTTGAGCTTGTCCTATGCAGGGACAGGAGTTGGACTCAGATGATCCTTATGGGTCCCCTCCAATGCAGGACATTCTATGATTCTATGATTATAGACAAGTCTACTTCAGTTCAGCCCTGGCATAAAACAAATGGAACAAATAATCAAACTGTGAGCACCTAGATAGTAATGGGATGCTAAGTGACAGATAGCATGGATTTAAAAAAATCATGTTAAATTAACTTAATTTTCTCTTGCAACATGATAATTAGCCTAGGGGGTTGTCAAAAAGTAGACTGCAATTGCTTTAACGTCAGAGAGACTTCTGGTATTTTATGCAGTAACATTCCCATAAACAGGCCAGAGAAACATGGTCTACATAATAGGAGGGTACAAATACCATGAGGATGGTACAAAACTGTCAGAAAAGAATGTATTTACACAATGATTTCCAATCTTTCATTTGTCAAACTGATCTGAGAAATAGAATAAGGTTACCAAGAATCTGTCATAGATCCTGTGGTCCTATTTAATGTTTTCATTAATGACTCAGATGATGATAGAATAAAAATGACAGTGAGTTCATTACATTTGTAGACACAGTAAACTTGAATAAACTGTACATGTATTGAAATGTGGAAGGACCTTCAGCCCAGCATGCTGTTACATAGAAGGTAATGGAGAGAAATATTTGCACAGCAATGTGCATTGACTTTGGCTGAATGGGGAAAAAGAAGGCAATTGTTTGGATCAGAACCTGAATCCAGCTGTGAATTTTGTTTCCTCAGACATTTAATGATCTTTTCCAACTGTGAACGAAATCTGAGGTGTTTTGAAAGCTGGGTCTAGGTCTGAATTTTGTAGTTTAAGTCTTTTATCTACTTTCAAGGGATATGCTGTGACATGCTGAAGTGGGAGCTAGCTCCCTGACACTGTGAAATGGAGAACACAAATGTTTAGAAATCAGATTTAAAACACATGATTAAAAATACATTTTTCCTCTGCCACTAGAAAACTGAAGAGAGATAAGGTCATGGACTATGCAGGATATTATGTTCACTTAATCACAGTAGCACTAAAGAGTTTAACATGATGATGTCTCACCGTGGGAGGAAACATTATCTCTGTAATACTTCTTAGAAATCGTCTGTCATTGTTGTGGATTTTCAGCACTGAAATAGTGACTGTCAACGTAAGAATGGGAATAGTCCCCTCTGAAACCATTCATTTTACAAGAAAGAGAAGAGAATGGCATAGCCTTGACCCAGTGAAGATTTAATTTATGGGGTCTGTTCTTGAAAACAGTGGTACAACCAGCTAACTTTCAGGTCACCTCATGATATATCACAGTATGTCATGTTGTCAGGTGTCACACTTCTTTTTTTAATCATTATGTAATGTATTAATTTTTGATGGTGACCTGAGTTTATGTGTATCTTGATTTTTCATAAAATACTGTGCCACATGACATAAATCATGTATAACTCCATGAAGTTGCACGAAGCTTACAATATATCAAAAGGTTACAGGGAAGTACAGTTGTATCAGTCTCTGTCATTACAGCTTTCAGAGGGTACCTTCAACATCTATCTGCAGGTTCGAAGGATTTTAAAACCTCAAAGGGCAAATGTTTTTAAAGTACCAGACACTCCCTTGGGTTTAGTTTACAATATTTAGAAGCCAGGTAATATTGCAAGCTTTCACTTAAAACTATAAGTGTTTCCCTCATACATGAAATTAATTTCAAGAGTATCACATGCTCGGGTCCCTTATGCAGTACAGCACATGCTGTTCTCTTAAAAATACATAAAACCAGAGCAAAGATTCATATGTCTTTGTATATAGCTCGATATTTACCTCTCCTTTCCCACTAATTAATTAAAATATAGTTGAAATTTTAAAAGGTACAATAAAAGCGGGTGGAGTTTTGGAATGTCCTTCATACAAAAAAGCACTGTGAAGATTATAAATTTAATTAACATTGGACATTTAAGAACTTATTTTGGACACATAAAAAACCAGCATGAGGCAGAGGTAGGGAAAAGAATATGAGTAAGCCAGATGTTCCTCTATACCTTTAATATAAGAAAAGGGGACAGGCAGCAATTTTGAAAGACATTTCTGAGAAGTTCACAAAGATTCTTTTTGCATAGCAAAGACTAAAGGAATTTGGTTGATGCGAGGCCTGATGTTTTGAGTATGAATACCCTAACTGGTAACTAGTGGAGTACAATACCCAGGGTGTGATTATTCCATTAAATGGATATCTTATATCTTCTTCTTGAAGCATTTGGTACAGGTCACAAAACAGATGACCTGACAATGTTCACTTTGTGTTATGTATGTATTCACTGCCATGCTTCAGAAGTCTTAAATCAAGTATGAATCTTAAATTGAGTATGAATTTTAAATCAGGTACAAATTCCAGTAGTGAGGTTTACAGCTAGAAAGTTTACCAGGCATGACTTTACATACACAAATTCCAGTGATTTATCCTAAACTGCACTAGGAATATTGTAATACCTGGAAAGGACAGTACCATATCTCTAAGATCCAAGTATATTTAACACTTCAAAGAGGAGTTACCAACAAGATGTGATTTTTGCACTACATCCTCCTAATTCTAGACTGCTTGTATTGAAACTTCCTTCCCCATAAATCAAAGAAATCCCCAGGAGCTCTAACTTATAACAATCTGTCTAGGGGAAAGGAAGATAGGATTCCTCCCTGGAGAGGTATCTAGAGTGGATGAACCCTACAAATATCACAGTCAATCACTGCTGTTCAAATCTGACAAAAAACACTGTTTTACAATGTCTCCTGAGGGATACAAATAGAAGATTTTTGGCAGAAAAGATTATTTCCAAAAATGTGGGTGTTTCTCTGAATGCAAAGTAAGTTAATACAGTTGATTATCACAGCAACAGATTAGTTTTCACTTTTTCCATCCACCTTCTACCACATCCACATTTTCAGATGACATACCAAACAATACCAGTCTTCAGGAGCCAAATTTGCCCACACTAGCATGTGGATAATTAAGTGTAAGAGAGTCCCTGCCCTATAAAAAGTAGAGTACGTAGATGGATGGGTGACTGGTAATTTGGGTAGCTTTAAGACAAGCACAATATATGTGTTTGTGCGGAAAGTGTCATACACTTCAGAACAGTATATTGTGCCGTGACGTGTGCATCTAGATGTGAACATTTAAAAAAGACTGAACCCTTTTTGAATTTTTTTTTTCTTGAAAAGTTGATGTTCTGAAAGCTATGATTAAAGAAATATAATTGTCAGGAGCAAGAAGTTCTAACAATAGTAATGCCAAGGAGAAAGAGTACTTTAGAAAATTTACCAGGATAAGCCAACTCTGCAAAATAGCTTTTCTGTGTATAGTAAAATGGAGCATGGTGTACAAATTTTGAGCCAGTACAGTTTTATTTCCACTGTAACTCCAATAGAAAAAGTACTAACACACAGGGCACCCCAGCATTCTAGACTGATGCACATAAACATGTTATTCCATCATCATTTTTATATACTATTTTTACTTCTAATTTGCTATTTTAAGATTCTCTTTTGTTTATTCTTAATGTAGAGGCCAGGCTGTACTTAGAAAATTTGTGCCACCTCTGGCAGTTAGTCACCTTTATTCTGGGAATCAGACATGCTGACTGATAGGTATTTTGAAAAGAAATAAGTCTGGAAAACTGAAGTTTAATGAGATTAGCTGGCATGGTTGTTTTTAACTAGCCAATTGCAACTCACATTGAGTTAGTTTTATCAAGAGTAGCTAACGAAGCTGGGGTGTGAATGATGCAGAATGCACAAGGAAAGTGTGTTGCAGGCACGCATGCAGTGGTGTTGTTCAATAGCTCTGGATAACTGGCTGGCCAAGCCAAAGCTCCTTGATGAATCAGGGTAGAGGCAGCCATCCACACATACCTTTTATGTGATGTTTGAGTCTCTAGACAGGTCTTCAGCCATGGGCCTCCAACCCTCACAAGGCGGACTACATGTTGAACAAACTTGTGGGCGTTTACTTCTTATGTGTTTATTTTGTTTTGCTTAAACCAGTTTTACACAGCTCTCAAGGTTGCATCTCATTTCATCGGTTGAATGACCAGTACTCGATTATTAGGGAGTTAGCAGCCCTGGGGCCTCTGGTTTTATCCTGTGCCCATACTTTCAAGATCCCTGTCATCAAACTACACTTTTAGTAAGAGTGAGAAAGCTGATAGACCATCTGAATCACACAGGGCAGTTTTCACCAGGACTTTTTGTCTTGTTTTGAACACAGTTCTTTAAGACTTAATAAATCCCAAATTTTTTTTTTTAACCATCTGATTCCTTCCATTAGATGCATCAATGAATCCTCATTCTTGTCCTGTCTGTCTGGTATGTATTTCTACGTCCCATAAGGAGATTTTTCATTTTAATACTAACTGATGATTCACGACTACAACATAGAATAAATCCAAAGTGTTCTTCTCACCCATTGCTAGCAAACAATCTCATCAAGATTTTTAGACTATCTGCAATAAGCTTAGGACATAATTGGTAAAATAAGAGTTCATTAACATAGGGGCATTTTCCTCCCGACCCCGCCATAGATATAAACATTGGTGTAAAGGGAGTCTGATCCTATTCTGAGCCTCCAGGGCAAGATGTAAGCGGTGGTAACAATAACTTCAGTTTTAGTCCTTTACGCTGGGGTATATTGTAGTGATGCTGTGTTATGCATGTTAATGAAAAATTAAATTTCCTTGAGTTCTTTGCCATGCTCATCAATTTTTCACCTTACATTTATGCCAACAGCGGTCTGCTTTTTCTCTAAAAAGTCTGCAGTCTAAATTATGGAAACAAATTACTACACTTTGATCTGTCTATGATAAAAATATAATTGCATTAGGAAAGGAATTTAAATATTGTCTGTATACATAGGGACTGAAAGCTATAGGAATATGAGTAAGGAGAGAAGGTTACTTATTGGGTGCTGATTGCAATATGTTCCAGCTAGGGTGAGAAAGAGCTGAAACCTTTGTTGGTAAATGAGTTGAATAAAGAGCCTGTCTCAGACAATTTGCAAAAATGACCACCATCTAAATTGGGACTATGCCATATAGCAAACCTTTAAAATGTTACTTTTTGCATTGTAATAAAAGGACCACAATTTCTTACAATTAGGAAATGATCACTGTATGGTTGCTTTGCTAGATAACCTGCAAAAGTACATGAGTGTAAAAGAAACATTGTTTTATTTTATTCAGTATAGCTCTAAATTCAGATGGTTAATATTCAAAGTACAAAACAAATCCTGACTACTTCTTATTAATTAGGTATTCTCTGAAACTACTGAATTAGTGTTAATCTAAATTACACCTGGAATATATATGGTCCTGACAGACCTGAACAAACTCTATTGGAGTTAGTGTAAAGCTACTTTGAGTATCAGCAGGAACTGTTCAGGTTTAGACATCCGTAGGCTCACATGTGTGGTTATCACCAGTTTTCAAGAGCTAACTGAATGATTTTTTGTCATTTTGAGCACAAAGGATATAGACAGATCTATTAAAACTCTCAGATGTGAGATGGCTGACTTCTTCAGTTTAAGTCTAATAATCAGCTTTTTTGAGTTATCTGGTAGAATTTCATCTTATTGATGCCTATACACCTGGAATAAAGTTCAAAGGCTTTCTCTGCAGTGTTGTTTCTTAAACAGTAGCTAAAATGTGTTGGTGAAGGTCTTTAGCCTGCAATATACAGGACATCAGACAAACTTGCCTAAATGGTACCTTCCGACTGAAAATCTATGGACTAATAATGAGACTGAAAGTGTACTAAACTTTTGCACATAGATCTAGGCTCCTCATAGGTAGTGGAAAACTTCCACAGCTTCCACAGATACCAAAAATGGTTCACTTGTTTTGTTGACTGTTACACTACTCATACCTGGGATTTCTTCCACCCAAAGCTGTAAAGTCATTTAATAAATATACGACATTGTAAGACAGAAGTAAATAACTAATCTTAATGACCTTTATATGTAGAACAACTTTCTATGTTTTTTTCTCAAGGTTTCTGATGACATGTTCTCCAGATTTGGTAAATAGAACTCCATCTTTGTCCTTATTAACTCCCAGTACCATGACTTCCATTATGTTATAGTTAAAACTCTCCGACTTGGACATTTCAGGAATTATTTTTAAAATAAAATCCTTTGTAACAGTAAAATAGCATTTACTTTCCTTAGAAAACAATAATTACAGCTAGAAGATAGGAATGCCATATCTTCAAGGAAGACAAGCCAAAATTTAGAATGTGACCTAATTTTCAACAGACTAAATAGCTTGTTGCGTGCATCCCACAGAGAATATCAACTGAAGTCAATAGCACATCAGACAGATAAGATGGCCTAACTAAACCCTCTTTGCTGCTTTTTATACAATTCTAAGCCAACTCACATTATTAACCTTTCATTGATAAAGGAAACCAGTTTGAAGCAGATAACACCTTCTAATGATGGGCCTAAAAGCTGGAATTTAACACAAGTAAAGACATTTTATTGTATTCTGTAATGCGTCTAGTTCAGCTAAAGCTGACAAGCCATTTCAAAAAATTTAATATTAAAAAACACATCCTTATTCGTAAAATGATAAGCTAAAAATGTCTCCAAGGACTGTGCGCACATGCATCAGAACAAAATAAATCAAAAAATAAAACGGAACTCGTAGCTTCCATAGAGGAGTAGACTTAATATCCCCCAAAAATGACTGAACTGAATTAGAAATGATGGAGGTTAATTGCCATGACATTAAGTGAGTTGTTGATGTCAACTTATATTCGTATTTTACTCATGATTTTTTTAAGAACAAGCCATTGCCATGCTTTTAGCATTAACTATATAAACATTGATGTCAAAGGTGATCTCCAAGAAGTAAAGACCTGAGTTTTGTGATAATCCCAAGGGATCATGACCCAAGACCTCTAAAGTATACTTAAGATTTAGCCTAAGAGTACATTCCTTTCGTTAAGTAGGCCTACTTGGGTAACTAAGCAAGAAACTTATTCTTTCCTAATTCAGGAACCAAGGCAGTGCTCAATGTTCGTAAAGGTGACACAACCTGGCTCAGTGACAAGCATTGACTTCTAGCTAGGGCTTTTGGGAATTAACTATATTAAAATAATTGTTTCAGACATCACTTATATCCTATTGATTTGTAATGAAATGTCCATCTGTGTTTATAAAGAGAACATGATCCATACCCTGTGGAGCCTCCTTCATGAATCTCCAATATCTCCTATGTATGGGTATTTCAGTGAGAGTTAAGTCTAATTGAATGATAATTTGCCATAGCATTACAAATTGTGGTTTAACTAGAATTATGTGGAACTTTATATAAAACCCAATCAGACAGTAAAACAGATTTTAGCCTTAAACCAGAGGTCATCTTCTCACTGAATTGTAATGAGATATTCTGAATACCTCAGAGGAAAGAAACGTCTTTAACCCTTACATTGCAAACAGGGACTTACCAATTGTAGTGTTTCAAAATTCCCTAATAAAATGATATCATGCTGACATCAGGAACCAATTTGATCTGATGCCAATTAACCCAATTAATCATAATGAACAACAGAACAACATCTTTCCAATGGCCTTTCATAAAAAGAAAATAACAGGATCTTTCCATACTGTGTCACCAGGGCAGAAAAAGCATGTAATAGTGATTAAGACAAGTTCAAAATCAGAGTGCAACTGCTTCTAGAGGTTTTTGGCAGAGAAGTTCCATGAAGAATACTCCTACAGCTGTGGCACTGAACAGCAATCTTGGAGTTTGGGTTTAAATCCTGGGTTTTTTTTCTGTGAATGTGCTGAAAGGGCAAAGCATACTGTGTATTTGTGTTATCAATTATGGAATACATCTGAGCTAAATCTGAATCACCTGCATGTAAATGTTACTTATTTACAATGATAAGCTTGTATGTGGATTTATACTGAGCTCTGCAACATTTTTGAGGTGACAAGTTGACTTACTTTCAATGTCTCTGTGAGGACCAGCTTCTCCTGATGTTCAGAGAAAACCTCCTGTGTTTCTGTTTGTGCCCATCGTCTCTGGTCTTGTCACTGGGCTCCGCTGAAAAGAGACTGGCTACATCTTCTTTGCATGCTCCCGATCTCCCTGAGCCTTCTCTTCTCCAGGCAGAACAGTCCCAGCTCTTCGCTTTTCCTCACATGAGATGTTTCAGTCCCTTAATCCATGTTGGACTCTCTCCAGTATGTCCCTGTCTCTCTTGTACCAAGGAGCCCATAACTGGACACAGTACTCCATGTGTGGCATCATCAGTGCTGAGCAGAGAAGAAGGATCACCTCCCTCAACCTGCTGGCAACACTCCTTCTAATGCAAGCTCGGGATACCATTAATGACCTTTGCCGCAAGGACACATCTAGGACTGTGTGGCATGAGGCTTTGGGGAAACGTCACTATCAATGCAGTACTCTTGAGAAAATGACTCTGGTTAGCATAAATAACATTCTCAAATGCTAAAACTCATGGTAAAAATATCTATTTTGAATCTTAGTTCTTCTAAAAATGGAACATAGAGAGGCAAAGCAATGTCTAATGGAGCTATGAATAATAATAAGCATCCATCCCATGCCTGCTTTAAATTTATTTAACTCAGCTTTTAAGGTCCTGGGCTGGGTTATATTTGGCTTTGTCAGAATCATTAGTAGACAAATGCAGAGCATTACAGGAAAAGGACTCCGTTCTGTCTGTGTGCTCTGCATGTGGGAGCCATGGAATGCTTTTCTCTTTTTTAGCCTGCAGACCTTTCTTGTGTTTGAGTAGATAAATGTAAATTGGAGATTGAGCAAATAGCATTAGATATTTTAATGCAGGCAGATATGGCTGCTGCTGGATAAGAGCTTATGCTTCTATTATGTTCTAAATTTGAATAACTTGGTACAGCAAAATTCCTTTGGAGTTCTTAGCAAAAATAAAACCAGGAGAAATCTTGAGCAGCTCTGAGTTTATGACCAGCAATTTATCATGAAACTCAAATGAAACCCACAGAGAATTCCTTTTTTTTTTTGAAATGAGAATGGTGCAGAAACCTTGAAACATGCAAATTCATTAAATTGCCCTTTTGGTGTCCTGAGTGTTGGAAGGAAGACACCTGCCCAGTGGCAGTCCATGCTCTGCAAAGACTTACGTACCTTCTGAACTTTAAGTGTATAAAAACACCCTCTTACATACTTGAAGCTAAACAAACAAATGATATATCATCTGCAGTGGACTGCTAAGATATCTGAGCTAGAGCTGTGTAAAGTATCTGAGGTACAGGAATTGGCCGCCTAGCACACTGGGAAGCTTGTAATGAGCTAATTTATCCGATTTCTTAACCTGGCTAAGCTCAGCAGTCCTTAGGCTAGATTACTTTTGTTATTTAAAGCCAATCCATGTATGGCTGGCTCAGGTATCTTTTCAAGAGACCACTGTGTATCATATAGACATACTATTTTAGCAGCTTTTGTAGGTAGTTCACTGAAAATTCACCCTTAGATATGATTTTGATTATGCAGCTGTTTCACGGACCCTCCTCTAAGGTATTTCCAGTGGCAGCAGCACTTCCCAAGTGATTATCAGTTGGCGGTGGGATACTTCACTGAACAATATATACACTCATCCCTGACCCCAGAGAGGTGCCCGATGCCTGGGACTGGGGCTACTCCTGGCTGCCCCCCTGCCTGCCCTGCTCCCTCACTGGGGCTGCGGGACAGGCCCTGGCTGTGAGGTCCTGCCCTGCTGTCCCCATGGGAAGCCCCGCTGCTCCTGGTCCTGGTCTGCAGGGCTGTCACTGAGTCATGACAGTTTTAAGAATTAACACTTTAAACCTGACAAGTTTTGCAGATTTGGTAGGTTTAGCAAAAAAAGAAAACTTTCAAGATTCAAGTAGGTTGCAAAATGGTTTTCAACAGTGTATAAATGTTGTCTTTGCATAACACTGCTTTTTGGCATTCAAATTTAATACCCCTTTTGCATTTTTGCATGGACTTTTAGCCCCCTGTTCATTTTATCTGTGCTGCCCAGAGAAAATCTGCAATATAATAAATTGATTGACAAAATGAATTTAAGATTATGTATACATTCCCTTGAGCAACTATTTTGCTTTCTTGAGCACACAGTCAAAATCTAGTTTGAAGATTCACATAGCAGTGTTCTGAAAAAGTAAGAGAGCAGTAGAAGAATGCTTTATATAAGGTAGGAAACTCTGGACAGGGCCTGAAATTAACAGAAAAAGAACTATAGGTACCTTGCTTTAAATCACTGACTGCTCAGAAGTGAAGTATCTAAAAATTATTCTACTGCTAACAATCTGTGTAAAGAAATTTTAATAGGGCAAGGCAAAAAATCTCAGGTTATGTTTCTTTGTTGATAAGAACAAAGGCCAAATTGCTACTGTATGTTTTTTTCATTATCAATTCTTTCCTAAAACTTCATTTGTTTAATTTAATAGCTATATGACTTTGACTGTAGAGATATGGATTCTACGGATGGAAAGTTTTATTGCTTTTATTCTTATAGAAATCTATTTAATTTCAGAAAATACATGTATACATCAAGGAATGGATTCTTCTTTTTACAAACAGGGGTTCAAAAGGATGTAAATCCCTCAGCCTGCACTTAGTTAAGTAAACTCTTGGTTTACTGTAGTGCAAATAAGAGGGGAATCAACTCCATATATCCAGTGAATTACAGTACTATAACAAACATAATGCTGCTTAGTGTGTGTGCTGAAAAATGCCACTTATTTACAACCTGTTATCGGTGCTTTTTCTTGGTCTCTCTTTACTGTACACATGAGAGATGGTCCGTAGATTCTTCTTGTTTTGTATTTATTGTAACGCTTATAAAACTTTACTAAATTTTTATGAGCACACTTTACTAAAGTTTTTTATAGGTATTACAATGAATATCAAACAAGAAGAAACAGCCTGGAATTACAGACTTTGTGGGAATTAAGACGCTAAGCCTGCCTCTCACAAATATCCCTTGGGTAGAATTTCTAAAAGCAATTCTTGGAATAAGGTACCCAGTTTCTATTGATTTTTCATTAGACACTTGACGGATGTAGTGCTATAAAACCTTGTTTCTATCTTTTATGAAAAAGTAAACCTAATGAGTACAGTATAATGCATTGAATTTCCCAACTTATGTCCATGCAAATGGTCTACCAAAAAAGACATAGCATTTGCATCTTTACCTGTCACATAGTGTTTTTTGTTAATACTTTATGTGTACACTGTGTTCTTCATCGGTTTAAAAAAAAAAGATATTTGGGAACCATTGGCATGGTGATAAGTGTATGCAGATTTTACAGCCTTCCAGGCTGATTTTTTATCTTAAAGAGAAAGTGCTTTCATAGAGTTAGGTCTGTTCTTAGTTCCATTTTTCAACTTAAAACATTTACAAGGATTCTGGTTCTTTAAACACTTAGATGTACATATATATCTGCTAAGAAAAAAAAACACAAAAGAACACTCAAAACAAAGCAAAACCCTCTAGCAGTGCACCATGGCCCTATCCTAAAAAATAGCAACTTGCAAACTCCAGGACTGCAGCTGAAATATGGCATAGCTTAGGCAGATATACTAGAACTAGTTTGCAATTGTGAGTGTAACAGCTGTAATGCGGACATTCAACTTGCCACAAAAAATCAGGACAAGTACAGTGAACCCATTCTGTGTGCTCTGTGGTCACAGATGTCCTGCCAGTAATTCTGAAGCAAGAGGATTAAAAGCTAGCTCAGGTACATTCTGCGTCCAGAAGCAATGCCAGCCCCTCTAGTATGCTTATTCCAGCTTTTCTTCCCCACAGACTCAGTGGGCTATGAGCCCAAGATTTTACGTAGACTCAAATCATTAACTATCCTGTTGTGTAGCTGTTTTGCACTGCGAAAAGATCGAAGAGCTCAGACAAGGAAGAGGCATTTAATCCACACAATACCCTTAATAACTCTCCCAATGTGGTTTCTGCATAGCATTCTTAATTATTTCTGAGGACAGTTTTGCCCTTAATGCTTATGTAAGGATAAACCTTATGCGCTTGCCATTTTCACATCTCCTAATACCGATAACAATTCTTTAGTTAAACCATAGTAGAATAAGTGACATAGAGCATAAGGACCAGGCTTACCTATACCAGTCATTTGTGTCCAGAACAAGTCAGAAGCTATCACAGGCAAACACATGCTAAGGGTCAGGGTCAATAATGAACCAAATATGAACTACTCTGCTTAGCTAGAGCTCCTGTCTTCACCATGATGACACTTCTTTCTACCAATGTCCACATAGGGAGCGTGGCAGAAATAGTTACTGCACTTTAGCATGCTGTACACTAATGAAACAAGTCAAGGTTCCTGAGGTTGTGCAGTTCTCTCCATCGTGACGTCTTCTGTGTAGAAACATGGAGCTGGAGAGGTCATGGTGCTGTGCTGCTGCTGGCCCTTCTGCCAGATGACAGGATCCCCTCCTCCAAGGGGCTCAGCTCCTCAGATGCAGTCTTGAATGGTAGTTCCTCCTGTCTCACATCACCCACTGTGCCCTTGTCATGTTACCTGCCACAGTGCTGTCTCAGTGAGGAAAAAAAAGACACCTTGGAGGTCTACCCAACTTCCCAAGGTACATAAGCCATAAATTTCTGTTTAAAATCCAGGAGTGCCTGGTGGCATGCATTTGGAGAAAGCTTTCCACACTCAGGCCAAGGGTAAATCGCTGTTCTGCTTGTCTTCTCTGATGGAAAGCAAAGAACATTGCTGCCTTGCTTTCTGCAGATTTAAAGCTGATTTGTCAGCTCTCATTGCTGCTTTCCAGCTCCACATGGGGAACAGAGAGACTGAGAAAAATCAAGCCAGATTTATGACTAAAACTTACCGATATCATTTAGGGGTGAAATTTTGAATAACATCTCAATGCTAGCAAAAAGCCTAGCAGTGTTGCAGTTCCCAAGAAAAAAGCTGGATGAAAACCTTTTGCTTTTCTCACCCACAACAGAACTGCATCCATAATAGAGTGCTTGCCGGTATTAGCTGTACTGAGAGATATATCTATTCCAGTAAACCTTTTACTAGTGTAGGCTAGACCTCAATTTCACTCTGCTGAAGCTCAGGAAATCAATGACCACCCGCAAAGACAGGCACTGGAAATAATCACTGAGAATTATGTTAAATCCTCCTGGAGTTAGGAGATTATGGGAGAAGCTCAGTCTACATTAAAATATGCATATACCCCAGCTCTTGTGGTTGCGGAAATATGGCAAAAAGCACAATGCGGCTAGTAAAAGAAAAAAAAAGCAGACCCTAATGTGTCATGGAAAAGCAAAGATGAAATGAAGGTTGCTTCCTTGTTCAACTCTTTCTGTTACTACAGTAAAAGACTGACATAATGGTACAAACAAGAGGTTATGAACCTGGGTTATAACTATGGTCCTAACCCTCAGCCCCTCAAGATCATCTGGCATGGAGACATCACTCAACACAACCATTATCAGTTCATTCCAGGGGCAATTGATTCTGTATGTGCCATTTGCCTCTCCATTCCTGCATATAAATGATACTTATATATACACATAAGTGTGTGTTAAAGGAAAATATATCATGCCAGATCCACCGCCCAAGATAGCTGAGGATGCTGCTGCTCCCTGTCCCCAAATTTAAACAGCGGTGAGAGTGAAGATGTATTCCCAGCAGGTACATGCACACAAAGCACATATATACACTACATATACACATATATACAAATGTATACATGCACATATATATACACACACACACATACACACATACACATATACACGTAGTCGGCCACAGAGATCACAGACACACACTCAGCACCTATGCAAACAGAGATAACACCAACAGCCTCATCCTGCTCCCCTCTCTGGCTGGGTAGGATGGAAGTCCACTGGTGAAAATATATACATGTACATATGTACAACATGTATGCAGGATCCCTCCAGCAGCTGGGCTCAGACATTCAGTCTGTCCAGTAGCTGGCCCCTGGATACCAGTGTCCTCAGTTGTTGGCACCTGGACATACAAGCCCCCAAGGTTATAGCCTCTCTCCAGTTGCTGGTACAGACCATCGTACACACAGAGCTACCCAGGACTTCCCAGGTCCCATAGCTGACCCCCCTGTGCTTTCACCCCTAGAGATATACAGGCACTATCACACCCAGAGTTGTCCCTTAGACACCCACTCATCCCCCTGGCTCCCAGGCCACTTGACCTACTCATTGGCTGGTTCAGACTGATCTTCACTAGTGCTCATACACTTGTGCTCCTTCCACTTGCTGGCACCACAGACACATGGGCTGTCCAACTTGTGGTCTGACTCCAGTTGCTGCAATGAGACCCCCATACACACACATGTACACATCACATGGAGTCCTCACCCAGCAAAGAGTCTGAAAGGAGTGTAATAAGACGACTGCTCTTGTCAGATGCAGGGCATGGCCAGACAAGTGTACTGATCAGTAAACTATTTACATGTGCCCTACCCTTTTTGACCCCTTACCCCTCTATTTTCGCACTTTTGTTCCTCCCAAAATCACACAAACCCCTCCCTTGTCCTGTGGTTCTTCCCCTAAACATCCCATAATAAGTCCTGTATGATCGAGAACTGCTTTTCCCTGCATCCCATATGTCCCAGCCTTAGACAGCAACCCCCATAGTCCAAAAGGTGATTTGGAGAGGTGCTCCCAATGTCCTGTGGTGATGGGTTTCATGCCTGGACACTAGGGATGATGGTTCTGCTGGGACAGCCCTGGGAGGGGCCCATACAGGGTAGTCATTCCTTGGGAGTCTGTAATTTGGGTTCCTGCCTGCCATTGTGCCCCTGTGCTCCTCTGAGCTTGTGCAGATGAACCTTTGATGGCCTGGTGGCCCCTGCAGTGGGCCTGGAAGTAGCCTGGTGTTGTGGTTTAACCCCAGCCAGCAACTAAGCACCACGCAGCCGCTTGCTCACTCCCCACCAGTGGGATGGGGGGAGAATCAGAAGGGTAAAAGGGAGAAAACTCATGGGTTGAGATAAGAACAGTTTAATAATTGAAGTAAAATAAATTAGAACAGTTAAATAGGCAAAGCAAAAACCGTGCACACAAACAAAACAGAACAAGGAATTCATTCACTACTTCCCAGAGGCAGGCAGGTGTTCAGCCATCCCCAGGAAAGCAGGGCTCCATCACGCGTAACGGTTACTTGGGAAGACAAACGCCATCTTGCCCCATGTCCCCCCCTTCCTTCTTCTTCCCCCAGCTTATATACTGAGCATGACATCACGTGGTATGGCATAGCCCTTGGGCCAGTCTGGGTCAGCACCCCCCTGGCTGTGCCCCCTCCCAGCTTCTTGTGCCCCCGGCAGAGCAGGGGAAGCTGAAAAGTCCTTGACCAGTGTGAGCGCCACTTAGCACCTATTTAGAGACAGCTTAGCACTGCTTAGCAAGAACCAAAACGTCAGTGTATCCTCGACATTGTTCTCATCCTAAACCCAAAACACAGCCCCATACCGGCTACCAAGACAAAAATTAACTCTATCCCAGCTGAAACCAGGACACCTGGCAAGGCATTATTTGAGCTCCTCCTGCTGTCATCGTCTGAACTCCTTTATGTGTGTGCAGATGAGCTTTATCAGATAACCTAACAATATGTATATAGCATATAAAAATACAATGTATTTAGGTTGGAGAGCAGTAATCTAAACAGAGCTTGATTTTGATTGTACCGTCTCTTGTCATCTATGACCTCCTATGCTTCTAGTCAAAAAGTCATGATTTTAAATCACTTTTGTATTTTTATGCACTTGGATTTGGGATATTTTGAAAGAAGGGTTATTTAGAGATAATTTTAAGTGGCTAGAGAGTGGGGAAATAGCCAGTAATGACAGTAATGAGTACAACACAAAGTAATGAGGAGTCCTGAGAGAATAATGTAGAACACAGGGCCTGATCTCTGCCCTTCTCATAAATGGAAGAGAAGGTTGGGGTGTCTGAGCCTCAGAGCAAGCTTCAGTACTGAGCCGATCTGCATGATTTCTAGGATGAACTGTAATGCAGGTTCATAACACTAAAGAATTACCAAAATAGTACCAAGTCACCCACTCTCTGGTGAATATTTAGGAAATTTTGTGACAAATTACAAATTCTAGTCGTGATATGAACTAATAAAATTATGACATTTTTGAAGATTCTTCCAGACTGAGCACATAGTCTGCTTACCAAATCTTATCTTTTTCTCATGAACTTGATACAATGGCAAAAGATTGACCTTAGTGGCAAGTTAAGTTACACTTCCTAGACTTATACTACTGAGATTTTTGAAGGAAAAGAGAACCAATTCTATTTTAACTTTTTGTAGAGGACTAGTATTTGGAGCATGGAAAATTACCAGGCACAGAAGAAAGATGCTAAGGGTTTGAAGAGGGAGGGGGGTGGGTTATAAACTAGGGAAACTTCACAAAGACATGCAACAAGTGTTGTGTAGGAGTGGAAAATAAATATGAACAGACTTTCAAAGCAAGAAGATGTCCATAGAAGGTTTGATTCCAGCCCAACAAGGCAGATGAAACTCAAGCAGGAAATTACATGTAGGGTTTATTATTATTTGTGTTCATATGCTTCTTGAAATAATGGCAGTGATTTCAAAATCTGGGGAAAAATGTTGGTAGAGGAAGGGAAAGTTTCATTGTTACACCCCACAGATTGGTTAAAATCCCTAGACAGCCATGGGAGATTTTTTTTTTCATGGGACTAAGGGACTCAACTGAGCCCTGCTTTCGGTTAAGACGCAGTGTGAACAGAGGATCTGTGCTTTGGTGAGGGTGACAGGTAACTTAAAACACACCAAGTCTGGCTGATGAGGATGTAGGGCAACAAAACAGCAAATAAATATGTGCACAAGAAACAGTGCAACAACATCTACCATGTTGTGGTCTTCATGCTTCTGTCACTTCTCATACCTGGGGCAAGAAGTAAAAGGCGTGAATTCCCTGCAGCACACTTACCTATGTGCTAGGGTAATTTTAATTCAGAGCTAGCTGTATCTGCAGGCTTCCTGTTGCTCTTGCTCCCATGCCCTGGCATGGGCCCTGGCCCTGGATCCTGTCTCTATCACCAACCTGGTCCTGCTCAGATGCTGCAGGAATGCACCCTGTCGGTAACGATGCTGCTTCTGCTGTGGAGGTCTCAGCTCCCAGCTCTGCCTCCTTCCTGGAGCAGCTCTGCTCTTGTTGCTCTCCAGAAACATGCTCTTTTCTGGCACACATATATAAGTAAACTAAATGGGACCAGGGCACAGACTGAGCACTAGTGTTTGGCTGTCCACAGTGTTCAATTTTTAGCCTGGTGCATGGTACAGTTTTGGCTAGGGCCCATCTCAAGTCACTGTGTGGTTGTGGACACTGGTTGTGGACCTGAATCATGGACCATTTCCAATGGCCTATTTGGAGGAGTTTGTTTTGGGAAGTAACAAACTTCTGGCCTTGTGGGTGTGATCCATGCAGCACCTGTTGGTCTGAGGACAGAGAGAGGTTCCTAGCTTGTTTTGTTTGCAAGTATATTTATGTAGTTTCTGTTGCCCATTGAGGTATTAGGAAGTGATGGATTTCAGTGGCAACAAGGGAGACTTAAATCTGACATGAAGAAAATTTCTTTGAAGACAACACTAATGAGGCAGTGGTTGAACTGACTAAGATGGTTCTGGAAGCTGTATAACTGGTGGATTTAGGAACCAAGTTTATTCAAACATCTTGTGAGGAATACTGGAGTATCTATCCTACCTCAGCCAAAGACAGTGGACTGTTTAGAAGCATATCTTTTTCTTATCACTAGTTTTAATACTGCTGTGAATAAATGTCATATGCTACATAAAGAAAAGTGGGAGAGGAAAGAAGAGAAGGAAATATACAGAAAACAAAGAATGTACTTGTGAGTGAAGGCAAAAAGAAAGGCGTCAGTGAGAAATAAGAAACAGGCACAGCTCAAGGAACAACTCACCATACTCTAATTAAGAAAGGGAAACACAGAATGAGGGAGGACAGGAATATCCCTGTGGCAAAGCCTAGGGATGGAAAACTTCTAACTTCTTAAATGAATAAACTCATGCCAATAGCTGAGCATGGGCTGTTTATTAAGGGTTAATGAAGAACATTTTGCAAGCAGCATTGTAGTAATTCTATTTAAAGCACTCGCTTTTTCTTCTGTCTATTCTGTCGCCTACTGAAAATTGCACAACTCTGTTCTCAAATACTATTATGAAAAAAGCAATCAACTCAATTGTCTGGGGTGTAATGATGTTGACTACCTCCTTCCAGCATTCAGAGAGAGAGAGAGAAAATCAGATAAATAACCTGGGACAAAAACACAAATCATTAGAATTTTTAATAAGCCTTCACCAACAGAAAGCTGAACGCTGTTAGTTATAACTGCCAACTACTGCTCATGGTCCAGTGGACAGCACACTGCACAGGGAGCTAGGAGATTTCTGCTCTTCTTCCAGCTCTTACACTCTTGCTGCATAACAGCTTAAGCAGATCATGTGAGCTTCAGTTTCCCAGTAGTACAATGGAGATCATTAAGTAACATATAAATAGTGCTGGTGGTGCAGTATTCTGGGATAAAATACACGAAAATTGAGAGCAAACTTTCTTTGTTCTAGTTCAGATAGGAACAGTGACCCTCCCAAATGAAGTGTTGTGACCTCATGTAAGACATGGGGTCATGAGCCTGAGGGAAATTCAATCACAGACGTGGGGTTGTAAGTCTAGAAATAGAACCAGACAAGTATTTCTGGCAAGAGGTTGCAGGAAACTGAACTAGAAGTTATTACCATCAAGAGTGCAGCTAGAACTTTCACTGTGCACAGACTGCCTGAGAAAATCTACAGGCAACCATAGCTTGAAAGCCTTTTAATGCCTCTGTTTCTGGTCCATTCTTAGTGCCAGTTCTCTGATGTCTCCGGTTAGATTTTCTGTGGGTTTTTTTTCTTGGCAAACCTGTACCGGAATTTAGTCCTCTTAAGGCTATGCTGGAGACAGAAAGCAACTTAAGTCTGCCACAGACAAACTGTGAAAGATTGCCTAGACAGTAGGAAAAATATCAAATTGCAAAAAGCTAGAAAAATGACCACAGTTTAAATCAAAGGCATCATCAGACCTGGAGCAATGTATAAAATAAACCTTGCACTACAGCAAAGAATTTAAGCCCATGACACTGTGTCTATACTATGTTTAATGACATTCTTTTTATGTTTGCCTAGATAATACATACACTTTAGCCTATCTGATCCTCCTTTCTACTTATGGACTTTACAGCATAAAACTCATGCTGAATTTGTAATCGGTCTGTCTTGTAGGTGTAATCCACAGAAAAGTCAAAATGGTCTTCCTCCTGTTTGCTTATTTGTCCTTCCACAGACCACGTCTCAGTAGTCACATAGGTTATGATACTATAGCTGGTGTTAGGTCACTTGGAAAGGAAATAAGCTTGCTAATATACCACGTCAAGAAAACAACATGGAAACAGAGAAGCCCTTCTGGGTCAGATCGATGGTGTGCCCCTGTCTCCAACAGTGGAAAAGGAGGGAAAGCACATGAACCTGGCTGCTCTCTGCATCCATTCCCTTTGTGTCCCCCCTTTGTACTCACATGAAGTTGCTATTTCACTTGTTTAATCATGTTTGGGGGGGTATGCTGATACTGTCTGCTA
The DNA here is from genome assembly GCF_965183815.1 of Platalea leucorodia. Classification (NCBI taxonomy): domain Eukaryota; kingdom Metazoa; phylum Chordata; class Aves; order Pelecaniformes; family Threskiornithidae; genus Platalea; species Platalea leucorodia. The sequence goes on along the minus strand of NC_138825.1, from coordinate 118,813,761 downwards.
CCACTATATTCCTTTGGCAGTGAGTTCTAAAAATTTGCAACCCTCCATGCGTAGGGTTTCACTTTTTGACCTTGTAAGCATTGAACTGCAGAATTTTAGATATGCGATAAAAATCGTGGCCTGTTTTTACCTCTAACCAATGCCTTTGTGAACTGTTATCTATGGTCAGACTTAAAAAACTTTCTGTACAGCTATACTGACTTTTTTTTTGGAGGAGGGTATGGCATGCAGCTCAGACTCTTTGTGGGAGCACTATGTCAAGAGTAAAGGACAGTGTTAAAGAAAATTATCAGCTCCATCTCTTCCATAAGAAAACAGGAGAAACAGCACATCTACTTAACTGGGACAATTTCACATGACTGATTCAGAGCAATTCATTTCAATTACTCTGATCATCAGATAAATAGCACATCTGGTAGTGTCTGCAAACTAATCATTAACAGGTGTGAATTGGTGTCTGCAAGCATATATTTCCTACTGTGTGGCCCTTTGTTCACTTCAGGACACTTCGTAATTAGAGACAAGTCTGAACCACAAGCCTTTAGATGTGGATCTGTTCTTTGAACACCCCCAAAATCAGCACTTTGTACATCAGGTTGTTATTTAGAGAAAAGATCTCTGAAAAAAAAAAAAATCCGTTTCATGGTTCTGAGCAAGCATTCATTGCCCAGTTCTGACTCAGTGGCATTAGTTTTGGATTTTAGCTTCCGTTTACAGCAATAATGGCATATATGATTCATATGATATGTTTACAGCCTGTGGTACTTATGATAGAAATGACATCCATTGCTATTGTCAAGGGCACATAAATAAAAATTTCTATTACAAATGTAGGACCTGCTGCCATTGTTGCTGCTGGATGACAGTTGTCATCTAAGTATTTAAGAAGAGGCATTAAGAGACTTTAGGGAAGTGTATAAAAAACTGGGGAAAAAAAGAGGAAACATAATTGGGATGTAATAGTATGTGACCTGACAATGGTTTGCTGTCACTGTGTCGGCAAATTTGAATCTACATGACCAAGAGACCACAGCACCCATAAAGCAGATCAAAATACTGAAAGGTAAGGCAAGAAACCAAAGATTGAAAAGTAGCTGAGGCTTAATAGAGGTCCTTTTTTGATGAAAAAAAGATGATCTTATTAACATAGTTAGCAGTACCAAAACTCAGTTTGCTAGTTAACAATACCAGAAGACATTCCAGAGCTTTGGATCCGGTTCTAAATTTTTAGTATGGCGTCTGGCCAGCTAGTACGTTATCCAAAATTTCCAGGCATGGTTCAGGTGTTATCATAGCCAAAGGGTATGGTTTAGGTATGTCCACTTTGTTTTAGAAAATTTGAGAGTATACAAACCTGGCCATTTGGCCTCAGGACCAGAAAATAAGCACTTGCATGTCTTGTTTATGATATTAATGTAGCCACAAGCTACTTAAACTCCATGCTCATCATAAGGTAGAGAGTGTTGCTGATGTGAGCAGGAATGCTGGGCAGTTGTGTTGGCTATCAGACAACTGTGATCATATTTGCTCAACCAGGCAAAATGAGTATAAAACTGCTATTTTGATTTGGGGGCATTTTACACTCACTTTACACTGCTGTGTCTGCTCAATTTCCAGGAAAATGGGAATGATGTCTTACAATCCAATGATACGGAGTAATGAGAGACTGAGGATAAAAACATGCTAGAGAAAAGAGTTCATTTGGGATTTTTTTTTCACTCTTCTAAAATGTCATAATTTTCAAGTCCTTCTTCTTGCAGCATTCTGGACATAGACTCAAGTACCCTTGTTCAATTTTAAAAGCTGAAAATTGTTGTGATATAACAGCAGACTACTGAAGCTTCACTACTGCACATATGTGAAGCCCCAGGAAGTCAATAACAGTACAAAAAGTCATAAATTTGTATGAAATTCAGAGCAAGGGGGAAGAAAACTTGTGTTTCAGTAAAATTTAAAGAGGTAACAAGTTATTAATACTAATAAATAAAAACCCATCAATTTAGTGAAAGATCACAAAATATTGATTTTTTTTTTCTTCTGGTTTTAAGCATACCGAGCTCAACTATTATGCAGAGTTAACAGAGTAGTGGATTCAGAGCACAGTAATAGAAATTTGTTCTTCCCAAGGAGAAAACACACTTAGAAGAATGCCAGAATAACATAGAAAACAGATCTCCATGGAACAAATTGAAGAATCCTCTGGCATGCAAAGACTAAAGATGCAAGTCGTGCTGTGAAAAAGCCTTTTCCAGAGGTTCTAAAGTTTGCCCTTGATTATCTGCAGAATGAAATAGAATGTGTGTATGAGGCAGAGCACATCGTGCACCGCGAGCAGGAGAGTCAGTAATGGGTGGGAAACTACATGATCTAATCTGCAGACTGCACATTTTCAAATGCCACAGTCTCAATTATGTTGAATTCAAAGCAAAATTGAAACTCTCCCTGTTCCTGCAAATCCCATCCTATCAGCCTCTATCTGGATTTGCTTGAGGAACTTTCTAAATAAATAATAATAATAAATAAAGGAGTTGGGTTAAGTTATATATATGTTTTTAAAACAGCTATCGTTATTTTGAAACGAAATGGGGGCTTATGGCACGGACATTCTTTTGTTAAAGTTAATGTACCTTGAAATCTTTCGACTCAGCACAGCAGATTGTCAAAGGTGCTTAAAAAAATAGTCCAATATTCTCCAAAGCTCTTTCTGCAAGAGGGGTCTTGTGTGAAATGATAACAGCCACAACCCCAATATTGTTTACAGAAATACCGCTTTTCACTGCAGAGGCATCACAGTGAAACTTGAGGGGAAAAGGAATATAAAATGAGACAAAAACTTTAGTTCATGATTCTTGGAAGTTAATAAACCTTCAAAATTATGTCTACATATTACATTTTTTCCTGAGTTCATTCAAATAGAGGTCATAGAGTGATGAGTGCATTTTAAGAGTTCCTTCCTCCCATCCAAGAAGAACGGTGCTTTCTCGATTTGGAATTAGAGTTGTTTTCCTGTCCCCAGGATTTTGTGCTCCCAGATGTAGGGCTGCCCACCTTCAAACCTCTCTTCATCTTTTGTTTCACTGAACTACCTTAGTAGCTCAGGGGTGCACTTCTGGTAAGTAGGGTATTTAGGTTTATGCATCCTTATGATGAGATGATAGCTCCTGGGTTATTATCCAGTGCTATAGGTCTTGCCCATCACAACAGCTCCTCCTTGACCAGTGTTGTGGTGTGGAAACAAATACAGTCATTGCACTATCTGCTTTTCAAAGCATTATTGGTTTGTATTAATGAAAGTAAAAGTACAGCAAACACATTGGGCAGCTCCAAGGGTGGAAGTACACTTGATGTACTTGAGGTACTTAAAGTCTCTCTCAAGGAATTCCAGGTCGTGGTGGTGCCTAGCGCCTAGTTCTTCAGCCTAGGATGTGTGTGGGCATCTACAGATTTTTGTGGTCCAAAACAAAGACGCCAACAGAATTTTATGTCCTGCAATGTTGATTGATGAAATTGCTCTCCTTAAACCTTAATGCTTACGTTCCACCTAAGTACTGTCCTAAGTTGGAAAGCAGATGCTCTGAATGTTATTCTTCATCTCTTTATGCTTCAGTTTACCATATATTAGTCATGATAACAACGATGTTCTGAGGAAAAGCATATACTACATTCTAGTCACTCAACTGCTATGAAAATGGAGCAGATAGTACAGATCTGTGTGTATAATAAAAAGCAAAATTATAAAAATTGTGAGGAACCTTACATTGTTATTGTTACTGCAATTATGTTCATATTACAGTAGGACCCAGAAACTAGAAGACTGACCTCAATTTATGAAGTGCTCTACAAACACCAGCCAAAAGTATGCTGCATAAAAATGCATGTACTGTATGCAGGAGACAAGAAACAGCAAGAAGATAAACAACAGCATTGGAAGAAAAGGAAATAAACCAATACTGATAGGCAACAATCTTAGTATTATTACAGCTTATTTACACAAAGTATTTTTATAAGAATAGTGTCAAAAGACAGATTTGGAGAAGGGACTTGAAGGAAAGCAATGATGTTACTTTGGAGTGTTTCTTCCAAGCATGAACAACATGAAAGTAACTGCTTGAGAATGAATCAAGTGGGTGATGGAGGGTGTTATCCGTAGCTGATTAGAAGCAGGAGACAATCTCTTGTTTCTGAAGGAGAGACAAAGTGTGATTAGGTTATGAACACAAAACAAATAACATAAATTTGATAGTGAAGAGGAGTCATAAGCAAACTGTAAACAGAGCAGTGCATGATCAAAGGATAAGGAAATGCTATACACAGCAGCATTTTGTAGCAGGACAAGGCTACTTTTGTTGTGTACTCAGTAAGCAGGATGCTCAGCAAGCCGGAGAGAGCTTTGGCTGTGTGGATGGGCAGGTAAAGATTAATATTGCATGCAGAACAAATGTGAGAAAATTAGGGACAGTCTGGATTTAAGAAATCAAACATGAAAAGCCATGTTAGAAGTTCAAGTGATTGGCAGAATGGCAGTTGTGTCCACAACATTGAAAAGGGATAGTAGTGGCATGTCTGGAGCTAAGGAGTTATTTCAATCATGCTCAGCTTGAACTGTTTAGTGAGTGATATCATCAGTGTTTGGTATCAAAAGGGACTAGTTAGTAATATTGAGACAGGTGTGCCATCCAGATGGTGAGGGTTGGGGGACAGGGCGGGGAAGAAACAGGAAAAACACTTGACTATTACGGAAGTTCCCAGAGGAAGTTAGGCAGAATGCAAGCGATTTTCTCTGAAGAACAAGCTGAAAGAACTGCTAAACACGTAAGAGAACTGGAAGATGGGATGACCATACAAGGTAGAGAAAGACAACACTTCAGAATAAGGAGCGACAATGTTGAAATCAGGTAGCCACGCAGGGTTTTCTCATGAGGGAGCACACTGATCTCAAGGCTTGGCTAAGGAGAAACTTGTGATTGTACATGTACCACCAATATCATTATTCTATCAACATGCCTGCCCAGCATAAAGAAAGTCTATCCAGGAAGGATACATTGCTGAGTTGCTTTCTAACAGCTTCATAGAAATCCTGTCAGTAAAAATATATTATGATATACCAAATAGAATTGAAATTTTACTTCATTTACTTTAATTATAAATATTGCACTCTTTAAGTGGTGACTCAAACATACATAATTATCATATCCATTGGTTTAAGAAGTTACTGACCTGGATATCTGCCCTGTGTCCATGGAAAGACTGGCTGATCAGTAGGTGAAACAATGTATGAACCATGGCAGTTGATAGGTTTACAGCCTGGCATATTAATGTAAATCAGCACTGATTTCATTTTACCTTTGGCAGCGCAGAAGTTGCTTCATTATCAGTTTTGCTATAACTGCTCTAGGGATGGTAACTTTTTGAAGGCAGGTTGGACAGATGAAACAAAAAGGAACAGTTGGTTGGACTTCACTCAGGGCTTTAAGTGCAGCAGACCCAGGTCTGACTTTGAGGTAACGTTCTCTGAATGTCCTGAAATTATAGATCCAGTTGCAATGGACTGCAGATAAGGAAATACAGTAAGAATGTAAGAACAGAGTTAATGCTTCACCAAGTATATCTAACCCAGTCACTTGACTTCAACAGTGGCTATAATAGATGTCATGGGAAAAGCAGGCTGTATGCAATACTTCTGAGCACTCAGTATCTGATTGTTTTCTGCCTAGCGGGTGCCCTGAGCCCACTGTAGTGGTAACCATAGTAGGTCTTTTTTACTATTTCTTGCTCCTCCCCTGGAATCCCTCACAATTTTTGCATGCACAGTATCCTGTGATGAGGAATTCCATAAGTCCCTGATCTGCGTGAAGAACCAACTCCTTCTGTTTGCTCTAAATCTGGCTCACACTGGTCTCAGGTGACTGCACCTCACTCCAGCGCACTCATGATTTTGTAGTCCACTATCATATTCCTTCCCATCAAACATAATGACATCAGCTGGTATGGACCTCTGGCATTTTATAACCAGTTACTAATTTTAACATGCTATCTCTGAAATGGTGGGCTTATATTAATTAGAATAAGGTTTTCTTGTTTATTTTTGTTGTTGTTATCATTGTTGTTGTAAAGCATCAAAAGCATAGTTTGAAACCCATCTATGTTTTCCATGGCCTTAGAGTCTGCATTTACTGCACATGGATCAGAAACCAAACTTTTTTTCATTATGTACCCCAATCTCCGTTGTTGTCCATGGATTAGCTTCAGACAGCAGCCATCAAAGACTGGATTAATGTTTCATTAGAGGTAGAGTGGATTTTCCAGTATTAAAAAGCTGGGTGTTTGGGGTTTTTTTGTTGTTTTGTTTTGGTTTTTTTTCCAGCAGTTATGCTGAGCTTCATTGGAAAATTGTGGGTTTAATAACATTCAATTTTAAACGTTTTTGCACAAAGGCTTTTTTATTCTACATTTGTTCAGGTTCTAGTACAACTGTCTCTTAACTCATCTATGGGGCTAGTTGGTACCCCACTAGCAAATTACTACTGAAGGATTCAAACCCTAGGTGTGAAAGATTACAAACAAATACTAATTAGTTAAACATCCAAGGTTGTTCCTACCCAGCAGTAGAATATATTGCAACACAATGTATGTTTGAGCTGATGAATTCTTTCTCCCGCCCAGGAACTGGTAATGATTTCACATTAGCAAGGCTAATTGACATCATGTTTACTTGCTGCAAACACTGATAGATGAACAAACACATTTCAATTCCTAAAAAGACCTTCTGTGTTTAAAATAGTTTTAAGAGGTTAGAAAGACGCTTTTTTTTTTCTTCCTTTTTTTTTTTTCTTTTTCCTATTAACAGAAATGAGGTTCTTTTAGTTTTATGTGTATTATCCATGATTACACACCAAGAAGATTTGAACCTGCAAGAAGTCCTGGAGAGAAGACAGGGATTCTGATGCTTAGAGATTGCTTGAGACTTTGCTGTGTTCTCTGGTTTTTGTGCTTTATCTCAAGCTCTAGCTTCTTATTTACTCTTATTTACTTTACCTCTGTAGCTGAAGATTGTTTCATTCATGTCTCTTAACAGGAAATGAACTGACTCCTTGCTTCGCCATGATGCATATTCAATAATATTTTACACACCTGATTAACTGTGCGGAGAGTTTAGCTTTGTTCATAATCTTTGGCATCGGTGGCTGTTCTTTAGGACAAAAATGAATACAGACTTCCTGAAAACTCTGAATCATCTCTTTTTGCTTATATCTGCTTACAGAGTTTATGTAAATACATTTTAGCATTTTAATTAAAAGACGACAGCTTTTCCAGTCTAATATAATCTTTTCCAGACACTCTTCCTTGTTCTTCTTCTCCTAATATTCTGTCCAGCTCCCACACTCAATTCACTGTACCTTGTCCTTCTCATCTGATATTAGATTTCCAGATTTATGAGGACCATTCTAAACTTCTTGCAGATTTTCTGTCCTCCTTCCAAGGATATTGTTTGGCTTGTAGTGTATTCTTTCACCCTTTGTTACTTAAATAATTGATGCTTTTTCTTACCTTGTTTAAATGCCTCATGGTTCTTTTTATAGTGTGATGAATTTCTCTATATTTGTGTCTGGTTTCATACTCCTTTCTTCCATCACATATTTCTTCTAGTGTTTTTGCTTAGCCTTTTTACACTTTTTCTGTTATATTTATATTTATATCTGTAATACAGTTATATTACCACACCCTTTTATTGCAGTGTAATATAATAATACATAACATGTTTCTCTTGCTGCAAGGAAACAACTACACAGACTGAGCTTCATTCATTGGCACAGGAGAGACTGTAAAACGTCACTCCCCCTCTCGAGCACAGGAAAGACTTTAAAATACATCAATAGTAAATATTTTCCTCATTTTTTTCTGACCATTTCTTGCTGTTTTCAAGTCACATCTTGTCCTCCATCCCTCACTGCTTTACATAGGTCTGTTTTCTTTTCCAGTATAAGCAAGACAAATCATTTGTATTGCGGTGACATTCAGACTAGCAAATGACATCAGCCTCCTTTGTGCTAAATGTTGTTGCAGTCTATAGTACAGGAAGATTTCAATTCAGAGGTAGCCTATGGTGAATATTAAGCATATAGTCCAGCCTAAGCACAGATTTGTCTTCCTTTCTGGAACAAAATGGAATCAGTGAAATTCCCTAAAAGTGAAGTACACCTTGATACTTGACTGGACTGGGACATGAATTATTTATTTAAGGTGAGATTTACCTTACTTACAAGTGGGTGTCTAAATCAGGGATAATTTTCTTCATTTGCATTATGAGCAAAGAAGATGATATAGTCAATAGGATTAATGGAATACAGGGTGTAATCCATGTGAGCGGGTGTAAATAAATGTCTGTTTCAGCATGAGACGAATCGTTCCCAAGGCTTCATTGACACTATTGAGTAGATCCCTACTGATCATAAAGTCTAGACAAATAGGTCAGGTGTAGTGATTCATTTAGCTAGAATTCCTGTGAAAGAGGTAGGAATTGAATACCTATCATTAGATTTCAGCCTCTATCTCCTAATTAAATAGATCATGGTTTAATTTCTGCATAATAAGCAGTCCTGATTCTCTGAAAACTGTATGGGAGCTTTCAGATGAATGCAATGGAATAAATACTGAGTAGAATTTCTTTGCCTGTATCTGCTCAACAGGATAATAATAAAATTCCCATCACTGACTGTAAAGGATGCCATAAAGCACTCCAGGGTGCTCTTTGAAGATATCCACAGATCCAGTATAAGACAAAAGCTGTTAGACCTTTGCTTCAATTTTTTATTGTTATTATTATTATTTCCAAGGCTGTCATATGCTCAAAAGTTACATTACAATCAGTTAATGATTTAATGGAAATAAGTAAGACAATTCCCTTAGAGCTAGTAAAGCCCCAGGATTAGACAGATTTCTGTCAGGTTATAATAAACCTTCCAAACACCTACTGGGCCCAGTTTCATACCTCTTCAAAGAATCAGTTAAAATACCACCAATAAAAAGAAAAATTGAAAGAGCTTTTTAATCACTTTGTTTGTCTTTAAAACCATACAAAATATTCTCACAATGACACCAGCTCAGGGAAAAACAACACAAAAGCAAATCTTTTAATAATTTTTATTTAAGGGTATTTTAAACAGTGCACATAGAACCAGAATTACTGTACAGGTGTTTCTCATTTAGTTAAAAGCAGCATATTTTGCCCGTAAATCCCAATTTACACACACTAGCAAGGATCCCCTCACTCTAATAACAGTGTGAATAACTTCATGATATGCTGCTGATGCAAAAGTTGTTCTCCTGTTCTGAATTTCTTGCTGTTTGAGCAGGAAAGAAGGGCTGTGACTGGAGCAGATGGCATTTAGTCAAGGTTTTCAAAACTGAGGATGCCCAGCCTTTTGTTTCTGACCAGTCTTAAGGAGCTCAGTATCTGCCAGGGTCCCACTTTCTCTCCCTGGAGGGCAAGATTGCAGCAGCACCCAATGTATTTCATGGGAGAATGATATGAGAGGTGTCCTGCACAACTGATTCCTTTATTTGTCTTTTTTTCTTTGCTTCCTTCTCCTTCTTCTGCCTGGTACTTATACTAGCAAAATACAGCCATTAATTGCAGAAAACTGGGTGCTGAACTGCAAACCAGTGCAGATAAATGCAAAATATGACTCTGGTTGCTAATTTGTGGTTAGCTATTGAGTACTCCTCTAGCATTTTCAGTGTAGCAGTATTAGTAGGTAGGAAAAAGTGAAGATGTTTGTTCTTTATCTTCATTTACCATTTTACAAAACGCAGCTGAATCCACCATATAGTTACAGCTGCTTTAAAATTTGCTACTGAGTATGAAATCAACACGTTATGTATTTCTTCATAAAACTCCCTTAAGTACTGGGTTATTTTAGATGAAGTTTGCCAAATCAGTCTCATGCTGTGACCTCTGAAACTCTGAAGAGATGTCTTGTGTATCCTATCCGCTTGAATTAAACACTGAGCTTCTTTAAAACATGCATTTTAATTAGTTTTAGAGCTAAAAATGCCACCTGTGCTGAATGGTGATGCTGAGGGAATTCCATTAGTATTCCAGAATTTCTTTGAAAGCTATGTTCCATGTGACAGATGGTAAAAGATGGTACATGAACAAAGTGAAATAAATAATGCAAATAAGTGTGGATATGTGCCTTGTGGATGTCCTTTTTTCTGACCAAATTGTTATAATAAAAGCTGTGTGTGTCAATACATTAAAAAAAATCCCCGTTTAATTATTTTACGTGTTTCTAGCTATTCCCAAATAATGAACTTCAGGTGCTCACTACAAATGAGGTTGATTTTTACCCTACAAGAACAAGCATGAACTTTATGTCACAGTTTGGCAGTCATTAAATATTGTCCAGAGACCACCATGCGCACCACAGCACAATTCTGCCAAGAAGGAAAAAGAAAATGCATGTTACTCTTGTAAAGCTTAGATGCAGTATGTCTCAATTCTGGAAGGAAGAAAATAAGAAATCAGCCAGGAAAGGAATCATGTGGTAGATTGTTTGTTTCATGGCTCCAACGCTACATTGATCTTCTTCATATTCTCCATTATACATAAATAAAAATTGGTACTGCAGTTATTGTAACAGTATGTTTCCAGTCATGCAGCACTATCCAGGTATTAGCAATTTATTGGGAAGGCAGTATCATTTACGCATCCGCTGTTCCATTTCTAATTGCCTGACACTTATTTAGTATTGAATGGAAGGACACAGTAGAGATCATTGGAGCAAAACTCCTTTTCTACTTTGCCCCATAAGCTTTCCTGGCTTTCTAAGATATCTGCGAGACAGACACTCACTCTCTCTCTGCTACTATGTGAATTGAGAAACCCAAGATCCGGAAAGGCACCAATTACTGTATTTTATGGGAATATATGCTGTTCATTTTTAAGGTGACAGAGGGCAAGGAAAGTCTTTTCCTTTTCGTATACTTGGCTGCCCCTCTCTTATTAATCAGAAAACTTTTTGGCTCAAGCACAGCTTTGAATATATATTTTTAAGGTGCTTTATTCTTATTGATTCTTTTGTGACTTGGAGTCTTTGAGTCCATTAACATAAGAGCCAACACTGCACTCTCGTGTACCTAGCTCTGTGCTTCATCATCTCTCTCAAATCTCATTCAAAATGTGAGATTGACATGGACTAAGATCCATGTGGTTAGTATTGTATATACCTTCCATTAAAAACTGGATTTCATGGCTAATGTCTGCCTTGAACATACCAGATCAATTTTAATATCATTATTTCCAGCATCTGCCAGAGAGAAGAAAGTTGAGTAGGGAAAATCAATAAACTCTACAAAAAGAAGAAAAAGAAAATATATAATTAATATATTAAAAAACTGGTATCTGGTAAAAGCTTATTAATCCCTTTGATTCAGAACTGCTGGTATGAACCCTGGTTGGTGAAAGTAATCAAAAGCTGAGATCAGCTAATAGTGACATGGTTCCATTTATATGATTTGAACTGCCACTTGCTGTTTGGCGTGTTTCCTTGCTTAGACTGTGTCCTGAGTACTCCAACTTAATCTGAGTTTTTTCTCCAGCTCTGTCATGAAAGCTTCCCCTAATTAACTGCAAAAGTGTCTAATGGTGAGGGCTGAAGGGATGAGCGACGTTTGCGACAATGACATCAGAACAGATTTTATATTAAAAATAAAGATAGAATGAAACGTAAAACAATTTTTAAACCTGAAATATGCTTTTTCCTGCTGTAGTTTTCATTCTTATTTAGTCTTTTAATCTATTTTGCATTCTCTGAAGTCAGTAATATCTTTGTGAGTTGTGGCTTCTAGAATTTCAAACCACATTTTCCTTGGCTTGATCCCACTCTGCCATGCCTCATTCACAAGGTCAGGACTTGAAAAGCCTGTCAACCAGGTATCTTAGATTTAGCTGTATTAGTGAAAGAAGACATAGGCTGGAACTCATTCACTAAAAATATGTATACAAGTATACTCTATTCTGCTACATTAACATTTAAATTCCCTTTTCGCTTAGAATATTGTGCATTAAATGAAACTCAGTGACAAATTACCAGTAAATTCAACCATTAGCAATGTGCGCAACTGGTCTTCTGGTATCCAAGTCATTTAATTAGACTGCAGAATAAACTTTATCTTTTTGTGATAAGTAAAAGTATTTGGACTTTGTATGGCACATATTCCTATATTTGCAGTAAGTTTTACAAACTGTTCTCTTCCACCTATTTTTCTATAATCAGAAGAGAAGGATTAAAAGCCTATAAAAGAAAAAAAATGGCATCTTTTTTAAAATTTATTTACTGCCAATCAATATGTTCAAACAATTCTTCTAGACTCCAGACCACTATACCTAAATGGTAACTCAAGACTGTGCATGTTGCCTTTCTTCAAAAGACAGCAGGTACAGCATCTGGGTCTGTGCTCTTGGTTACATGCAAAAGGCGACCTTGTGTTCCTGTATTTCCAACAGCATCAGTCCTGCTTTGTCCTCTGTTAATGAGCTGTCTTATAATGTTACTAAACACTGTTTTGTGATTTTCTGCTGACCAGTCATTTCCCGTGATTCCTGTCACATCCACTGTTCTGCTTCTATGTGTCTGGATGTGGGAAAAGACATAAGGTGCCCTTTTAGCTCTGAAGCGTTTGTCCACATGAAACCAATATAACAAATAGAGAAGCAACTGAGCGACCAAGATAAAGCATTATTTCATTTGATTAAAGATCTCTATTCAAAATAGATTTCTGCTTTGTTACTTCCAGCCTTTTTCAACCTTCTAGGAAAAAAAAAATCATAATTTACAAATGTTTTTGTAAATATAATAACTTCTCCTTCTAGATAGTTTAATTTTACTATCTCTGCAAAAGGTACTTTCACCTTGAAGTGAACCTTTGATCCCCTTCTGCACAGTTGTCTGTTTTACAGGGATGAGTGGGATGAGCGAGACATGACAAATCACAATGAGAGTAGCTTTTTATAAATTGGTGACTGTGTAAATGTCAATCTGTAAATGTTTGTTTTTATAGCTGAAACAGTCTTACTTGATTTCGCCCCATCAAATGCAAGTACTTGAAAATTCCACAGGGAAAGCAAAGACATTGCTTATAGCTCATTTCTTCCTTTAAATGTGCTTTAGATATTCAAGCTTTGCAAGTATTTTTGTTCTTGCATTTTTTGTAAAGACAGTTTTCCTGAGGAATATGCCAATAGTAATCTCTGGTGCATCTACACCATAAATTGGAAATGCACGTTATTGATTCTGTCAGAATTGTTGATAATAATGCAAAATATTAAGCACAAAAAATTGGGTTTCAGTCTTTTCCTAAAATTAGTTAATTCCCTCTTACACATCAGGAGATGGATGAGGATTTGAATCTAACAATCAGAGGAGGCTGTATCAAACATCAGTTAAAGATGGAGTGCTAGTCCTGTGGCTGTATCCTGGGAATGAAAGTGCCTGAAACCAGTTTTTGTCTCTTTCACAGATCACTTGTCTGATCCTAGTCAAGTATGTCTCTGCTTCAATCCCGCATCCATCTATATATATGTACATTAACAGAAAGATGCACAATTTATGTTAACTAGATCTTCACTCAAAAACAGCAGACATCTTGATTAATAAAACAATCAGCTGAAAAGTAAGCTGAAAAGAAACATAATTTTTGGCTTCTGATAGCACCTAAAACTGTCAAAGAATACAACTTGGAGAAAATGACTAAATATTTCAGTTCTCTAAGGAACATCTGACATGACAAATGAGACAGACATAAAAAATATGGTACTTGTTATGCAGTAGCATGTTAGTTGTGTGTGTTTTCAATTTTTTTTTTGACTATACTTAATTTCACTTTATTTGAAGCTTAGCTTTGCCAATATAGCTCATAAAGTAGCATTTTTTGATTTATTAAATATTTTAATCTGACAAGCAAAATGACTCCAAATGTATTTTTAATTAAGTTTATGTAGAGAACACTAAAGGAAAGGTATGTTTGACAAAAGAGAGCTTGGTACACAGCAGAAGAAAGTTTCTTCTTGGTGGTTAGTTAGAATTGACATTTTAAGAAAAGGTATTGAAATACACCAGTAAACAACAACTCTATAAATTTGTTGGCCCAAGGGATATTTTTCATGTTGGGAATTAACACAATGAATTTCTGTAATGAAGTTTGCCTTAGGTTAAATAAAACTTAATACTTTAAGCCTAGATTTAGAAGTTCATTGCCTGTCTATGACATTGGTAGCTTGTGCTAGAGAAAAATGATGCTACAGTTTTCACTATGGGTACGTTACTGAAAGTGAGAGTGTTTGATACAACTAAATGCAGCAAAGTATGAATAAGAGATAAGCTGCTGACCCTAAAATCATTCAAAATATAATTCCTACGAAAGGCAGGTTATTATATATCATGGTACAAAACTAACATGCTTATAAATATTATAGGGGAATGATATATTCAGTGTCTTCAGATCATCCAGAATAAATGCACAACTGAAAATATACTTTACACTGCTCTGCCACAGATATTTCTCTACTGTCTCTTGGAAACACTTGTCTGTTTCAGTCAAGAAAAAAAGAGTGATTTGTTTGTCTGGCCCTTACTACTTTTTCCTGTTGCTATTACTTGCAATCTTTCATGTCTTATGGGGATAACTTTTCTACCTACTAGAGTAAAATGGAGAAAATGTAGTATCAGGGATATCCAAAAGAAAAAAAAGTAAACCCAGTTGTACTTAAAATCAGGCAATCCTTTAAACAGACATATATCTGATGGGGGGCAGAGGGGCAATATATTTTATTGGACTGTCTGACAAAGCTAAAAAGAGGAGAAGCTTCTGAACATGAAGGCACTTTTACAAGACTAAGAAAGAAGCAGCAGCTTCAAGCAAACCTTGAGGTAAAACCAATTATTCCTTGTTTAGCTTAATTCTATAAAGCAATCAGACAATTTGAGAGAAAAGGCAGTCACAAGCTTCGAAAAGAGAAATGGGTGTCTTACAAGTAAGTCCCATTTGCCCTTAGAGAAGCTGATAATGTGGGGCAGATCAAAAGGCTTTGAATAGGATTGGAACAGCTGAGGCAGGCAGGAGCTAGTGGTGCTGTGCTGGTGGGTGGAGATGACTCATGACACATAATTAGTTCCACTGTTCATGGAGCAACTTGCTTTTGTAGTTACTACTGTCTTGGTTCTTGATTAGGCTCAGTGGGGCGGAGTCAATGAAGTCAATATTTCTGACATTTCCACAGGACACCCGTTGTATGTAGCAAGGAGACTTGAGGATTTTCTACCAGACATTCACCAGAATGACCAAGTCAGAAGCGGCTGAATTTTGTGAAAGACAGCGGAACTGATTCAGAGACTGACTCCTTCATGTTTGATCCTTTTAATAAACAACTGAGAGGGATATATTCTGCTGTAAAATTCTGACCAATACATGTCTTAGCTACCTACTGCTTCTCAAAAAGCCTGTGAAAAAGTGAGTCTGAAAAAAAACATAGCCAAGAGGCTATATGGGTCATTTGCCTTGGAAGACACAATCACTTACCCTTATTTTAAACATGCAACTCTGATTATGATACTTTGCAACTTACAAAGAAAAGATCCAGGCCAACAGTGGCCCTATCAGTGTTTGAGCTCTAACTGTAGAGGACTACCTTTAGAGGATTTTTTGCTAGCTCCAGGACAGAAAGACAGGGGAAGTGGGCTCAGGGGGTTTTGTTCGATTTCAACCACATAGCAATAGAAAGATGACAAATGTTAGACGTCCTTTACCCATTTAATATTAAAAAAAAAACCCAACTATAGTGGGTCAGCCCATAGTTCTACCTAGTCCTGTATCCCATCTCTAACAGTTTAAAGCAACAGATGCCTATGACAGCAATTTGAGACTCAGGGGTGTGCTGACTAGCTCATAAACAGAGAAAATGAATGCTGACCCACCCCAAGATGTAAACCTGCTGGAAAGACTAGCTTACATCATCTGCTATAAACCACTGTTGAATCTTGTATTTGCAAAAAGTTGGTAGTATTAATTTAACTGCAAAAATGTTGATGGAAAAAATATTCTTTGTGATAACTTCTTATCGGAGAATAAATGCCTCATTAATCCTAGACATTTCATGCTAAGAATATTATTGAAGTTAGACAGAATGATGAGTAACATTGTAGGGAGCACAGATTGCTACATGCAGGAATGCTTTCACCCATTAGCCTCCCTCCATACTGTACAAGTCACTTCTTTTGTTTCTCAGGCTGCAAGCTGGAGCATGCTGCTCTACTCCTGCTCCACAGCTCCTGATTTAATGAAAGGAAGACGGATGGAGTGCAGTGCATCAGTATATATTCACCTGACTTTCCTTTATCATCTCAGGAAAAAAGAGTGGAGGAAGAAAGGGAAAGGGTCTTGAAGCCAGCATTAAACATTATGGGTAAGAGTAAGTCTAAACACAATACCCGTGGGTGTTCCCCAAGATCCTCTGTCTGCTTGTTAGCTGTGTTTTCACCTTCTAATTTAATGCAAACATGACGAAGCTGAGCATATATAAGACGGATGCTGCAAGTTTACACTGTTTTGTTGTGAAGAGAATTTAATCTATAATGGAAGAAAATAACAGAATACCCTATTGTGCCAAGATGTTTAAAGCTATGTGAATGCTATGAGTGTAACTGATATTTTGGCATTAAGAATAAGAAAAGGGAAGACTTGGTTGGAAGTTCCCCATGGGGTGAGCTAGGGAAGGCTGTTGTGATAGTGCCTTCTTACATTGTCCATTGAATGTTTTCTAAATTTTTGACGCCTTGTTTAAAACAAGACTTTATGTAGTTGATCAGCTGTTTCGATGATGTGTGCCTGGTAATGTGACTATGAACAGCAGATCCTTTCCCAGCTCAGAAAAAAATATATTTCTTTAACCTCCATTCTCAAAAAAAGTGACTTTAGTCATGTGGTCATATGACTTGGGGAGTTATTTGTAAATCAGTTTCAAAATGTAACTGCTTAAAAATCTTTCCACTGCACTTTGGAGGTCCACTAAACTTCTTATGCCTGGTGGCCTGTCAGATAAACAGATATAAATGCAATGTGCTGCTGCTGAAGCATTATAAGCAAGAAGAAAACTGGGGGTTCAAGAGCAAATTGACAAGGGTTGGCTGTTGCGTTTGAGCCTATCATCTTTTGACATTCCAGGAGCTTGGATCCAGCCTATCCAATGGGCATTGAGACTGTGCCTGTGCTTTAGATGAACATTAGTCACAAATTTAAAAGCTGGAGTATTTGGGATGTAAAATGCTGTGTTTGCAAAGTGAGAAAGGAAGGAACGTTCAGAGGTGAAAACTGCTTCTAGGTAACATTTCAATATAGGCAAGTTTAAATGTATACATTTCTATAATTCTGAGGAAGAAAGCTGAGATCAGCTTGATGAAAGATAGTTTTCCCTTTTCTCACAGTGTCTTTGAAGGCCTACTTCACCACAAAACGCATCCATTCTTTATGAATATTGAAACAATGAGTGTTTGTAAAGCAATGAGTGTTTGAAAAGTATTTTTTCTCAACTACATGCATCCCACTCAGTCCAGCTAAAATTTTCTCCTGTAACCAATACAAATTATAGTCTTTTCACTTGGTTGGAAAGATCATCCTGAGATTTATATAGAGTTGCTAAAAGGGAAGTAGAATATCAGAAAAACAAACAAACAAACAAAAAACAATGGAGTGAATCTGGAAACAGTACATTTGAGATTTTTAGTGGGAGGAGAATTAGCTCAGACTTTTAGTCAATATCAGTCTTTCACAAGATCTTCCATCAGAAACTTTTTAAACTAGCAGACTAAACTATTTTCTTACTGTAAGGTGCAGTGAAATCATATTCTTATTTCAATCCATTTTCACCATTGGCCCAAATTAATTCCTAAATTGGTAAAAAATTACAGATTTTCATCAGTAAACTTGCTCAGTTCACGTTGAGTTTGATTGTTAACTAACTGGTTTATTTGAGTCTTCTGAGAGCTGTATAGGGAAAAGAAATACCATCTCTAACATCAATAAATAAAAGAAGAAAAGAAGACATGAAACTAAGGAGATACATTCATCATTCCTCTTACTCTTTTGAGGTCATACACTATTTATCATGAGTCTTTATTTTCAAGTATGGTTTTATAAATTAGACCAATAGAGTTCTAGTTCTGATGGGGTGGTCTTTGAGTACAAAAGCAACAACAATAGATTATAATACCACATGATCTGGCATTATGCCACATTTCTGGTTCTCTAGAAAGATATTCTGGCTTCCTAAATTTGAACCCCCTAGATACATCTCTGATAGGTTTATGCTTCAGATTAGACACTTAAATTTAGATGCTTACATGTAGACACATTTAAGCTTTCATTATCGTCAATAGATTGAAATTAATCTGTATAACCGGGTGTGATTTCCATCTATGTGTTTCTAAACTTCAGGGCTAACCTGGAGGATAGTGCTCCAAAGAGAAAAATATTGTGCTTTAAGGTTGAATATGAACTATGCTGCATGAGGACACATACAGTTTAAAAATATATATTTGCAAACAGTATTATTTCAGGGCAGGCTCATTTGTAGAGCCATAGTCTCTTTTAGCTGATGTTAAAAAATGTTTTTACTCAACATGTCTGGTCTGTGGCTCATGATATACATATGTTAAGTACCAAAGGTATAACTCATAGAGCACTTTATCTTTCCCTGCCCTGCTGCTGGCACCATTTTCTTAAGTATTTCACATACTGACCAAAGTTAATCACGTTCATTATCAAATTGTTGAGAACCTTGCCATGGTTTCATTTTTTTTTCCTATATAAATTATGAGATTTTAATGATGAGATATTGAAATCATATAGCCTCTATTCAAATCAAGAAGCTGATAAAAAAGATTACATCTTATTAGGTAGACATTAAAATGTTTTCCTGCAATTCACAGCCTGGCTGCTCTGGCTTTCACCTCTGGTTAAACAACGAAAGGACCAAAACTAGAAACAGAAAGCAAAGAAAGAAGAAAAAGCCTAATTATTGTTTTCAGCAGTACAATTAGCCTCTTTAATTGCCTATCCTCAGTGATTTAAGCAAACTCTAGGAATCTTCAGGGAGATAAACATTAGCTATTTCTGGAACAGCTAAGTGAATCTAAGAAAGGGAGGTTAAATACAAACATTCAATGGGTATTTTTCCCAAAATGCAGACAAAGCAAACACTGATCACCTTCTTCAACAAAAAGCAAATCCATATATTCACTGGTATTGGTGTTTAATGAAAGTTTTGGAGTGAAATCTGTCTAACAAAGTATGGTTGTCTCTTGTCTTCATCCTTTCATTTCACTTTCTCCTCCAAGTCTTTCAGAACAAAAATTAAGCTAACTCAATGGATAGATACTTCCTGGTGTCTTTGTCTACCACTCCTTGAGATGCAATGCAGAATTTTGTCAGTCCTAGATGGTGACAAGTATCATGATAACTTGCTGATTTACCAGAAGGTGATGTTTCAGACCTATTAGTATGTGATATATATGAAGTGTATTATCAAAAGAATGTGCAAATTCTTTGTTAGACTTGTGACACATTCATAAAGTATCTGTGTTTGCTGATCTTTCTTTGGCAGGTGCATCCTCCCATATTTCCCCAATATGTTCCCTTGTTTACAATCTTGCAGCCAGCTTGTTGACAACAGATATTTTCTGCTATTGTGGTTTCATTTAAGCAAGTTGAGTTCTTGCTAGTTCACTCACTACTTCATTTTCAGGCAGAAGTATAACTTGGGATTGTGCCCTTTTCTATGCACCAATTCTAACCAGAAGGTTTTTTTAAATCAAGTTTAGTTACCTGCTTTCGTGGTTTTTCATGAACTTTGGATGTACTGGATGCAATTTCACCCCTATCCCAAATCATTTTATCATTCCTTGACAGCCAGTTTAATTAACCCACAGGCATTTGGATCTTGCACTTTGTTATAAAATGTAACATGTGTCAACTTTGGGTTAGCTTTTGGGTTGGGATATTCATCAAACATTGTAATACACTCATTTTTTCCCCCTTCATTTCAGATAACACATAAATTAATGGATTGCAAGGCCAGAAAGAACCATTGTGATCACCTAGTGTAACCTCTCACATAAAACAGGAAAATGAATGTCATGCAGAGTTTTATCCACCTATCCATTTATTCTAAGTGTGCCTCTATCCAAGTCCTTCTGAAATAAACAGGTCACATTTCTTCTCCTCTCCTCTCTGTGTTTTCAGGATACTCTGCAATCTTTTGGGGTTTTATGCCCTATTCAGGAATGATTTTCTATTTTTGTCCAATCCGGGGTAATTGTGCTCCCATCTTAGGCAGTGGCTATGAATCACAGACACATGGATAAGAACAGGCAATTTGTAACCCCTACTTGATCATGTGTTTGAACAATATAATTTCTTATATTTCATTTTAATAGCAGTATTTATTTTCTTACACAAGCTCTGAAAAACAAGCTTTCTTTGCAGTTTCTGTTTTCATTGTGAAATACTAGCTACTAGCCTCATGAAACATCATGACTCTGTTAAGCTCACGACAAAATCTGTAGATGGGAATAAGTTTAAGGGTAGAAAATTTTCTAGTAATGGATTCATATGGTAATGAAGGTGTTAAAGCTAAAAGGTTTTTAAAATATGTGTACTCTGACAGGAGTGGGGAACATGCTGAATCACTTACAATGATGAATATTTAAAAATAGGGCACAGATGTCTAATTTAAATACAGAAATTTTCTTGGCATCTTACTAGTTGTTACTACATTTTTTTAACATGTATTTTATTCACACATTCAAATTTACTTGCTCTGATTTGCTTTGTCAACTGCAGGAGGCTGACTGATAATCCACACTTTGAAAGCTGCCAATGCCTCTCAAACAAATGTGAAACTTAAGTTTGCAGTGTGGACTTCAAAATTGTGCAAAACTTTTAGTTGCTTTGTCATTAAGTTTGGTGGTTGAAAGTGATTTTCTGATGGATGAGAAAGAAGAGTTAGAGGGTGAAATCCTGGCGCCTTTGATATCATGACAGACCTCCCATTGACTGTAATGGGGCCAGAAGTTCACCTGCTGTTATCTGCTTAGCTATCTGTCTGTACATTTTTAATGTACTCAGGAAAGTGGAATCTGAACACTAGTTTAAAGCTAGGATATGGAAATACCTCTTCTTCCTAAGTGACTCAATTGATTCTGCAGCCTGTAAGATGTGAAGAGCTGCTAATCCTTTTTAAAGCAGATAATGCAGTATAAAGAACAATATATTATTCAAGTAACCTGTTTGTAGTGTGCTTAATGTTTCTTTACAGATTGATTTTAAATACAGTTTATATCCTTTAAAAAAGAAGATAAAATTATTTTTGAGAGGAATTAATTTTTGACAAAATAAATGTCTTGTACAAGATTTTCATTCCAGTTAACATTTGTCTTGAAAAAAGATGAAAATTACCTTCAACTGTGTTTTGTTAATTTTTGTTAATTTTTTTTTTTTGGCAGAACACTTTTAACAAAATAAAATAACTTATACCTCAGCTGATTAAACAACAAATGAAAATCAGCTTTTAGATTATCTCTTCTCTCAAAACCCCACATTCCTATAGTGCTTTTAAATTTCTACACACAGAAAAAAAAAAAAAAAAGTTTGGAGCTTTTCACTTAGCAATAGAATTTGGTATACTTATGATCTAGTTATTCATATGCATTTAAAAAACAAAATAACAAGACTCAGTTCTTTCTTAAGATACCATAATCAATCAAGCTGACAAAGTTTGTTCTAAAGAGCCTAACAATTCCTTTTTTCAACATCATCCAAATATTAAATACAGTACTTAGTAGGTCCATTATGGTAATGCTCATGAAGTCTCTTTCTATTCCTAGTGTACGCAGCTATTATTATATTCATTTCTCTAGCAGATTAAACTAAATTGTATTTAGCTCATCCACACAATGCAGGAATCATTATGGGAAATTCAGTGCCATGGATCATACAGCAAGTAAGAATAGATGGCTACCACATTTGGTTTTAGGACTAAAATCTATGAATCTTCATTTATTCCATGCCTTCTGACTAATGAAAAAGGCATAGGTTTATTTTCTCTAAAATGTGCGTATGTCCTTCCATTGAACATCACTGACAGATATATAAGTATTAATAAAATAGGTTTGTGAATGCCTCAGAGAATTACTTGAGGGGAAGAAACCAAGGAAATTATATGGGAAGCTGTTAGTATCAAACATCAAGTATGTTCCTGATCTACCAGCAATAGCAGACCTAGTTAAACGTGATGGGTGTGCTGAGCCTCCTTCATGAAGGTTAACTTAAAGAAGGACTTTAATGGCTTATGTTTTTGTGTTAGATAATATGGGCTACAATTGAAGGCATTTCTTTCTGTTGTCCATATTTCACCGTCTTCATAATCTTTAATGTGATCTCAAAAATGCAATGACTCTGAGCTTGGTTGAACATTTGATGCACACAAACACATTTGGCATTGCTCTGACAACTGCTTTCTTTCCATTATACTCACAACTTCCTTTCTAGCTTTCTGGAAGCTGGTTTACTAGAGCAACTTCTGTGGATGGTTCCAGCTCGGGTGATTGCTATTTGCGTATTTCCGTTCATGAACCTTCTGCACTATCTTAACGCGCATGCCATGCAGGCTGCAAAGCTGAGTCTCTATTTATTTAACTGATAATCCTCATAAAATGACTCCTCTGGATGCCTATCAAGTGATATTCATTAATATGAGTAATACATGTAGAAAATATAATGTGCACTTGAAGCTATATGCTCTTTAATTAAATATCAGCATATAAAATGGACAATGAACTATTAATTTTTTTGCCATTATAAACTTTGCAGCTGATATTGCAAACAAAATGCTAAAACACATCTTCCAGCAGGGAAACAAGGAACATTACTTCTGTTTATGAACTTTGTCTACTTAATTTGCACATGGAATTACTTTCCAAAAAATAGCAACTGTAAAATGAATAAATTACATGTATTTTTATGGAAAGATTATAACCATAGACATCAGGTAAGAGATGGTATAATATTTATTATTTGATAGCTAATAAGATGCAGAGAATGAAAGAGAGAAAAACAATGTGCATATGATTTTAAAGGTAGTAAAAACATCAAAGTAATAAAATTATGCCTTTGAGTAGGAGTTTCCAGAAATGGGGTAAAACCTGTGTCATGTGAGGTAATTACAACCTGCTGACAAGGTGAATGGTCATCACTTCAATTTCTCATGGAGATATTTGTGCTTTAAAAGTCCTGCAATGCATAAATAAAATGGTAAGTTTGCCTTGATTACCAGCAACATTTTGTATTTGGTTTCAGAACTTGCTTTCCTGGGGTATTATTATAATATGTAGGAATCTTTATATAGTATATAGGCAAAGATATTTTTTCTTTATTACAGATTTTTCTAGAATGCTATTAATTGACAGGGATAAAATCCATTAGCAGAACTCATTATTTTTTAAATTTTAATTTATTTACACTGAGAATACCTCCTCCTCAGATGATTAGCTACACTATTAGTAATAATAATTCTTCTTTGCTTTCCCTTTATTAAGACAGTTAATTCAATTTTGTATGGGGATGAACACTATCATATGGGCTGAAAAATAGATGAGGAATGTGGTAATGAAACGGTACTGGGGGCTACATGTGGGATCAATTCAGCTGTATTTCATATTAGATGTGGTATAAAATGTGCATTATTATTCATATGTTATTAAGTAAGTAAGGTGTTGGCTAGTATAGAGTGGACATAAATAGTACACAGAAAAAGTAGGTGAATTATGTTGCCACATTCTGTAAAGCCCAATATTTAATTAATGTGAACAGATATCTTTAATCTCTTTCATATTTCTCTAAAGAAGATGAAAATTAAAATATTGAAATGTAACTGAAGAAAATAGTTTACAAATTTTTGCTGATTTTGAACTGCTTTAGTACTGTGCTGTTCAGTAAAGGCAATCACAGGGTACCCAAGAACAACCATAGTAAACACCAGCTATACTACAAAAACATCAAGAACCTGCAAAGAGCTGGGTGAGGGTTATGTGTTTTTACGTAGAAACTGCAGACTATTTAATGCAAAATAATTTGGCAATTCACATTTGTTGCGATTTACTCATACTTGATTTTTTTGAGGTATTGTGAGGTTTACTTTGGATTGACTGTAACATAGGCTTTCTACATCCAATAACATGAACATAGGAAACTTGAAGCTTTCTTGAGTCTAAAAATCTGTCACACAATCATCTATCTGTAATGTTATTCTGTACGGATTTCTTCATGAATTATATATAGGTTAAAAGAGTTTGCCATAAATAGTGGGTTCACAGAAAGGACAGGATGAACATTTGAACTCATTGGTAAAAGGGGGAAGCTATTTTTTACTTTCTCCTCTCAACTTGCAGTCACCCATCTAATGCAGCCAGCTACAAATGCAACATTAGTTCAACATTAAAATTCAATAAGCCTCTTTCTTAGTTTCCCCAACAGGTCTCAAATATTGCACAGACAGGAACCACAAGGCTGCCGCTGCAGCTCTTCCCGAGCACTATGAGGAAGGGGATAACACCATGCCTTTGCTTGACTTATGTAAGTCAGGTAAATAAAAAACTCAGAATTGTTGTTTAACCCTGTGAGAATCATTTAACCCTGTGAGGGTTTTTCCCCTCATTTTTTTTTTCTTTTTTTATCCTTCATAATTTTTTGTTTTATTTTGTCTTGTTTACAAAAGCTGGAAAGGAAATGAGAATGTTGAGGGAAAAAAAAAAATCAATTGTTCCCGGTGCTATGAAGAATGTCCACAGACACGAATGGCTAATAGTAGTGTGAAATGGTAATTAATCATTCAGTTAGTGGATAAGCAGTCTGTGTGGGAGTGAAAAAGGGAGTTAATTCTATTTTTATTTCCAGTGCTATCAGATATCAGGAGAAACACCACTATAGTTCATCAAGTCACACAAGTATAAAGGAAAGCTTACTGTGTACATATTCTCTCAGAAAACTGTTTCTATGAACACATTATGTATGCATATTTATTAAATTGTGCATGTTTTATGTAAGCAAAGATTGAGAAATTGAAAGAATTGTAATGTTTCAGACAAGTTAAGGAAAATGAGTACATCCCAACCTTGCTGAAGATGATGCTGCACAATACAGTGCCCAAGCAAATAGTGCTGGTTTTACTACTGGACAATGCCATTATATTGAGAAAAGGAATAAAAATGTTAGGTTTATAATGAGGATGCAAATATAAATAAATGCAAACTTCCTAATGAATCAGTTGTATTAAGAATCCAATCTTGGTTAATACTACAAAATAAAATGAAGTTAAGGTGCTTATAACAAGATGGTATTTTTTAATTCTTCTGCTTTAAGCTCTCTGAAAAAAAAATAAGTGACGAAGACAGTTTTCAGGGATGGTTAATTATGCTTTTTGAAGAGAATAGACACATTTTCTTACAATATTTTGATACTAATGCACATAAATGTATCTGAAATGAACTCTGAAAAGACAAAGAGTGATTGTATTATTTTTCCGTAGTTTTCTAAATATCACCTGTGAGGACTCTGCCTCTGTACTATCTCTCTAAATTGTGTTTTCTTCCATCAGTCTACATTGATAAACTTACTTTGCTCATTCCAGAAATCTTAAATTCATTGCTTATTCAGAACCATTTACAACACTTCTGCATACCATGATATCTCAGTTACGGCCATTTTAAATAGCTAGTTGCTTGTCTCAGGTTTCAGAAAATAGAAATATTGTTTTGCTTCAACATACGATTAAGGATTGACTCTGTAAGCACTTTTTGTGTGTACTTAACTGCTCAACTGGATAGCAGACTTCAGAGGAGTTGTCCTTATGACTTATCGTACTGATGTGATTCTGTTTTGTCTTTGTCTGTCTATACAGAAGGCTTATTTGTCAAAAAATACATATTTCAGAATATGTTGAAATTAAATTTGGTTCAAGAATGTATAAAAAGACAAGATTTTTTTTCCAGAATAATTTAACAAACTGAAAGTAATGAATAAATAATCTAAACATTGCCATTTCTGAAATGTTGTTCATCTGAAAGCTTTAAGCAGGTCTGAAGGGTTTTTTTTGTGAAAATACTAAAGCTCATTATAAACATTTAGCTGAAATACTTTGAGGTGATTTTACTGACTTGCAAAGCTGTGATGAACCTGTTCAGTGGAAACAAAACATTTTGAAACACTGTATATGTCATTTCTTAAAGTATCTGAAAAAGAACAAACAGGTGCCCAACAATTCTTCCTATATATTTTTTTCTTTTCTCGGTACAATAAGCATTCTTTATTTCTGATAATGTAGTTGGTTTATTTCTGATAATGTAGTTGGTTTTATAATGTGGTTGTGAGGTATTAATTTTATATTAGCATGATACTGAATATTTAAAATATAACACTGGCGAATGGAATTAAAGTTAAATATTTCTTTACTTATAAGAATATTTGCTCAGTAGAATGATTATATATCTTATTAAATATAATAAGAGAATTTATTTTTTCAGAATTATTGGTCTTTCAAGCTATTGCTGTATCACTTCTGCAAATTTCTACTTAATTATCATAGAATCATAGAATCATTAAGGTTGGAAAGGACCTCTGAGATCATCGAGTCCAATCTGTTAACCTAGCTGCCTGGTCCACCTCTAAACCATGTCCCTAAGCACCACATCCACACATTTTTTAAATACTTCCAGGGACTGTGATTGTACCACTTCCATGGGCAGTCTGTTCCAATGCCTAACCACTCTCTCTGTGAAGGAATTTTTCCTAATATCCAATCTAAATCTCCCCTGGCACAACTTGAGGCCGTTTCCTCTTGTTCTATCCCTTGTTACTTGCGAGAAGAGACCGACCCCCACCTCGCTACAACCTCCTTTCAGGTAGTTGTAGAGAGCAATA
This sequence comes from Platalea leucorodia, assembly GCF_965183815.1. Taxonomy (NCBI): domain Eukaryota; kingdom Metazoa; phylum Chordata; class Aves; order Pelecaniformes; family Threskiornithidae; genus Platalea; species Platalea leucorodia. The sequence goes on along the minus strand of NC_138825.1, from coordinate 118,786,734 downwards.
AGGTCTCCCCTCAGCCTCCTCTTCTCCAAACTAAACAACCCCAGCTCCCTCAGCTGCTCCTCACAAGACTTGTTCTCTAGACACTTCACCAGCTTTGTTGCCCTTCTTTGGACACACTCCAGCGCCTCCATGTCCTTCTTGTAGTGAGGGGCCCAAAACTGAACACAGTACTCGAGGTGTGGCCTCACCAGTGCCAAATACAGGGGCACTATCACCTCCCTGGTCCTACTGGCCACGCTATTCCTGATATGAGCCAGGATGCTGTTGGCCCTCTTGGCCACCTGAGCACACTTCTGGCTCATGTTCGGGCGGCTGTCAACCAACACCCCCAGGTCCTTTTCTGCCAGGCAGCTCTCCAGCCTGGCAGAACTCCTCCCCCAGCCTGTAGCGTTGCCTGGGGTTGTTGTGACCGAAGTGCAGGACCCAGCACTGAGCCTTGTTGAATCTCATGCAGTTGACCCCAGCCCATTGACCCAGCCTGTCCAGGTCCCTCTGTAGGGCCTTCCAACCCTCCAGTAGATCAACACTTCCACCCAACTTGGTGTCATCTGCAAACTTACTGAGGGTGCACTCTATCCCCTCATCCAGACCATTAATAAAGATATTGAACAGGACCGGCCCCAACACTGAGCCCTGGGGAACACCACTCGTGACCGGCTGCCAACTGGATTTGACTCCATTCACCACCACTCTCTGGGCTCGTCCATTTAGCCAGCCTTTTACCCAGCAGAGAATGCATTTGTCCAAGCTGTGAGCAGCCAGCTTCTCCAGGAGAATGCTCTGAGAGAATTTAATTCAGATGTAACTTAGCCCTTACTTTTTACAGTCATTTGATGTGCAAACTATGATGAAAATACCAATATTTATTGATTTATTATCAAACATATCTTCTAGCAAAATTTTAAATTTCACATTAAATATTTTTTGATTGGGTTTTCTTTTTTCTTGGAGAATTATCTTGTCAGATTCTATCTGGCACAAGCTAAAAGCACAAGAGGACTCTAGGAGCTGCAAGGAAAATACAGCTGTGTTTCCTTTTTTTCTGTCTTTCTGCCTTTTTTTTTCTGTTCATGGTGCATACACCAACACTTATTTTACATTAATTTGTGACCATTTATGAAGCAAGAACAAAGTTTTTCATACGCATTAAAATTTTAAAAGCTTTGTAGTCAGTGTGCTGGTTTTGACTGGGATAGAGTTAATTTTCTTCATAATAGCTAGTATCGGAATGTGTTTTGGATTTGTGCTGGAAACAGTGTTGATAACACAGGGATGTTTTCGTTACTGCTGAGCAGTGCTTACACAGAGTCAAGGCCTTTTCTGCTCCTCACCCCACCCCACCAGCGAGGAGGCTGGGGGTGCACAAGAAGCTGGGAGGGGACACAGCTGGGACAGCTGACCCAAACTGATCAAAGGGATATTCCATACTGTATAACATCATGCTCAGCATATAAAGCTGGGGAAAGAAGAAAGAAGGGGGGGAGCATTCAGAGTTATGGTGTTTTGTCTTCCCAAGTCACCGTTACACATGATGGAGCCCTGGAGATGGTTGAACATCTGCTGATGGGAAGTAGTGAATGAATTCCTTGCTTTGTTTTGCTTGCGTGTGCGGCTTTTGCTTGCGTGTGCGGCTTTTGCTTTACCTATTAAACTGTCTTTATCTCAACCCATGAGTTTTCTTACTTTTACTCTTCTAATTCGCTCCCCCATCCCACCAGGGGGGAGTGAGCAAGCGGCTGTGTGATGTTTGGTTGCCAGCTGGGGTTAAACCACGACAGTAAGTCAGTAGGTTTATGCTCTTATGTTTAAATGACAACATATAATTCACAGGAAAATAGCATGATGTGTCAAGCTTCTCTAGGCAAAAGGGTTTTGCAAGACATTGTGTTCTTTTTTCTCAGTAAGAAACTTGTCGGACCCCTGAGACTCCTTAATTATATTCTCTTTAATCTACAAGAGTAGTTGTTGTTGTTCTTGTTTTTTTTAAATAGAGTTTTCTTGCCAGGTAGGTTTACAAATATCCCCAGTGTCTCAGTCATCTATGAAACACACATAGATCTTTAGGCAAGATGTTTAACATTACTGTGCTTCTTTAGCTATTACACTGGTGCATGCCAGCTATAGGTAAAAATGCTAGCAAGAAAGAGCTCAGTGATCTAGCTAGACCAGAATCCTTCCCCCTCACTGATTTCACAGCAGCTTCAGGAGGGTTAGCACCATCTAGACAGCCCCAACTGATACTGAATATATAGGGCAATGAGTGTATTGACAACAAAAATTTCAGGAAAAGAACCCTGATGGCTCATTACCACTTTACAGAAATAATGCCTGTAGTAGTGGAATACAGTTAATAAAAGGAAATATCAAACAAGCAGTTTAAAATTCAAGGAGAAACCCTCCTAAGGTTTGTAGTCGATAAACTGTCTTTCATGGAGCATCCCTCTGCTCTTAATTCTAACAGTGAGGGCATACCTAGCCCGGGTCACTGGTTTAGCCTCTCTTCCAAAGCTAGAGAGCAATGATACCTCCTAAAAATGTGGCTGTGGCCCTAATGAATACAGTGAGGAACATGTTAAGAGACACCTTTCTAGCAGATTAGGAAGCCAGAAGGTTCGGTGAACTCTTAGGAGGAATTCTTCACAGCAGTTAGAGGCAGTAATTCATCTCACCTAATTTTCACCACAGAAAAGATAATAATCTATTTAAGCTAATTGTCTAAAGTCCTCTTTTTAGGTAATGGTGAGGCTGTCTCCTTGAGAGGATAAGTCCTAGTTTTGGATCAACATATTACATTGGGAATGGTTCCTCAAGGGCTCATGTAAGGAACCCAGACAATTCATTTAAGTAAGGTAATCTGGAGAGCTTTCCTCTGCAAACCACATCAGAGACCTGGCTCCTCTTTCAGTTTTATTTAGCCTAGCATTGGTGGGAATATTTTTCTACCTTTGTTCTTTTCACTCTTTTGGTAGGAAGTTTGTTGTTTTTAAGCATGAGGCCTGGCACATATTTTTTTTAAATTTGCTGATGTGTAAGATTTGAAACTGTTATTCCCCTTTTGTGATAGGTAACGTGGTTTTATTCTATATTCAAAATACTGATGAAACTGTAAATGATAATAAACAAAATATCCTACATTTTTACTTTCTATGTCAGAGCAGTAATCTGGAAAGTTTTTATGAAAGCAATGCATGTTTTGGAAATATCTGCCTAACAGTTATGATATCATGGTGCAGGAAAGCAGACAAATAAGATTCACTATGACTTAAAGGGCTTATTGGCTTCCAAGGAACTGGGACAGGTTGTGAGGATAGAACCCAAAATCCAGCAACGGGGAAACAAGGGTTAAGAGAAGGAGGTGTATCTCAGCACCTCAGAGAACTGTGAGAAGTTAAAAAGAATTTTCAGAAACTATTTGAAGGGATATAATACCAGGGGATTTGGAAAAGCTTAGCTTGACCAAAGACAACCCGTACTGGAAAGCAGTGCTATGCTTCACTGCCTTGTAATTCTTTGTAACTGCTACAGCTGGAGAAGGCGACAGTATAGTATATATAGTGCTTAGATTATCAGTAAATGTCTGACAGTGCCACATTAAAAGTTTATGTCTATAGTGCTGAGCCATGACAGAAATGACTGTCTCATCAGATTATGAAACTGGTTAATATAAGGAACAAACAAGACAAAAGCTATGACTTAAAAAAAATGGCAGGTGAGGACTAGCTAAAGACATTAAGAGTAAGGAAATGATAACACATTCTACCTTCTCTCTTTGTTTTATGTGAGTGACATGGGGGATGATGCCTGGTGGGAATAATACCTTCAAGCCACCAAGTTTCTTAATGCTCAGAAAGAAGAACAATGGGGGATACGACCACCAGATTCAAAGATGACAGACAATGAAATTCACTGCGGATGAATAAAGAATCGTATGCCTCAGTGCAATGAATGTGAAAGAGGTCCATTTCCAGTGCTGTAGCAAAGGCTATTTTTTAAGGTTAAGGACTCTAGCAAAAGCTGCATCTTTTGCAATACATCCATGTAGCTGAGCATTACACAGTGGCTCTGATTTCTATAGTTATAATCCCAGTATAAGACAGATAGATAGTACAGGTAATTCTCAGAAGGAATTTGAATGTTCTCCTGTTTCACATCTCTTTTTGACACCCATGATCTCTCCCCATAATAAGTGAGTTTTATTGCATGTATTTTTTCTTCATTTGTAGCCGGAATATGCTTTCTAAAGGAGTTTTAACCTGAATTGCAAAATTTTAAATATATTAAAGAACTAGTTATGCTTTTGATGAAGCATTGTTTAAAAATAAGTAAAATTTTCTAATCAGAGTTGCAGTTGATGGACTGTAGCTAAAACAGTCTGATGATATTTTTAAAAGGTTTGCACAGATTTTGTCTTTTGTCTTTTCAGTCTACAAAAGTAGTTGAAGGCTAGATGACTGTTTCAAAATAAAGTTGTGAGAGTACTAAAACATGAATGAGTAATAAAACAAATAGCAATCTTTAAAACACGCATAACTTAACCAAGAGCACTTGTCTGCACGATTCTTGATAAATGTTTCTAGCTCCTCTTTCCTTTTTTTTTTTCCTCTCCAAAAGTGACTGGACTCAAAGGACTGACTTTTCACAGCCATGCCTAGATCTCAGTGATGTCTATTCAATTGAAACGTTATGATCTAAAAAAGAATAAGCAAAAAGATAGAAACTCTGGTTTTGTTGTTGTTGTGATTTTTATTGTTGTTTTTGTGGTTTTTTTTAACCACATGGAACATTGAGATTCTGGGTTTGCAGCGAGTAAATTTGATCATTCAACAACAAACAGAAATAGCATCAGTACACAGCAGAAAAAAGCTCTCTGGAAATGCACAGTTTCTGAATGTTACCTTTTCTGTTTAATTTTGTTTTCTTCACTTATTTTAGAGTCTGCTAATTTAGAAAAACATAACGCTCCTAAAACTGATAAAGGTCTATTTGAATTACCGGGTTTTTTTATGAAATACAGGCATTCTCCTCAACTTGAGTGCTGTAATGAAAAGACAGCAACAAAAACAGCTAACCAAAAAAAAAAAAAAAGTCCCACCATTATGCTCAATAAGTGTTCACAACAATGTAAAACAATCTCTCTTCAAACTGGGTGAGTGCCAGCTCCTATAAGCTATTAACTGTGCAGCTTTAACAGAACAATATTAAACATGACAAGAACTCATCCGAGAGCACTAGCAAAAGAGAAGGGTCTGTCTGAGTTGTCCTCCAGTTGAACTTATAGTGCCTAAGCAAACAGAAAATGTCATTAACTTGCAGCTACAAGCGTGCCAATTTATTGTCAGAGGAAATACTTTGAGACTGCTGTCACTTTCTTAGGGTATTAAAAAACTTGATAATCCCAAGTTAAGTTCTCACATGTATTTTGATGTCTGTTTTCTGGAAGAAGGTGCCAAACCTAAGTATTCCCTGTACTGGTACTAAGAAGGATCTGCTTCAGCTAAATCTTATCTCTTTGAGTTCAGTGCTCCCTGATTTCTCTGGAGGAGGGTTGGATGTAGCTTAAAAATAACTTCCATGTTTTTATTATAAACATTCATGATGTACATGCAATTACTTGGATCAATGCTGAAACTGAGGTGTTGTCAGCTGTGAACCCCTCTAGCTGAAATTTTCCCCTGAATAAGAGTTTATGGAACTTTTCAGCACTTCAACAGTGAATTGAATGTTGGCTAGTATGATAGCAATGATGAAAACTGAACTCAAGGTTTGAAAATATTTGCAGATCCCCAATTCTTTTAAGATCATCAGAGCAGTGTTGCTGAAGCCCCTTGCTACCTAGGTGGTTCAGATAAACCCAATTCCCCTTTCCTGAACAGGGCATGAGTTATCTGTTGAAATTCACTGGGTTGAAACCTGCTGAAGGATACCTAACCTGAAGGATACTGAACCCGCAGAACAGCTTGGTCTGACCCTTAAATGAGACCATAAGATATAGTAAATTCAGCCCCTACCAGTGAGAAGCTTTGTGTCAGCAGCACCATTTAAACTTGGTCTAGGCCATTTTGCCTTTCCCCACCAGGACTTGGCAGTGATTTTAAACCAGGCCCATGTACGTTCCAGCCCTGAGCCCATAATGAATGCCTCAATGTGCCAGACAGTACTATTCTGCAATCCAAATAGGATTTCCATATTTGCCTTCGTGCTAGTCTAAACCTTTAGCTCATCTACATGCCAGCTGAGCTGCCCACAGAATTGTTTATAAAGAAAGCAAACAAAAACAAAAGATGTTTAGGCTATTTGATTCTGGAATAGAAATGTAGTAATTTTGGAAGATGAAAGTACAAATCCAGGCATTATTTTAATGAACTAGTCCATTAGTGAGCCTCTTGATTAGCAAAAATAACCTTGCTTATGTGAATAGCCAGTCCTCTAAATGCATGTTTTGGCTTACTGGGCCACTTGAGGCACTTGGCGTATTACACTTTAAGTATGTTGTTTTGGACCAGTGACAATTCCTCCCGCAGTCCAAAAGAAAGATGCACTTAGAGGAAACGTTGGCAAAAGACCAACTCCTACAAAGAAATGGCAATTTCTTGTCAAAGACACAGCACAGCTCTATTCTCATTTCCTGGTAAATGAAAGTGTTCTTGCTGTGACCTGTAAACATATTATGCACTCTTCTTCAATTTTGTTGGTTGCAAGACTGACCCTCACTTGATAAAACTGCTTGATTATAGCAGTGTGACAGGAACATGGTATTGGTCCTCACGTTCCCATTGCCCCTATACATGTGCAGATGCTAGTAAGAGTAAATAGTCTGGGATTTATTCTACTGCAATGGCTATTTTCCCCCTTTTATTTTTCAAGCTGTTTTCTTTTTCTTGTCTTACTTTTTAATAAAATTTCTGAGCTTTCTCACTGTATCATGCAATGAATTTTGCCTCTAGACAAGAACAAAGTGAGAAGGGAAGCAGAAAAAAGAACAATAGATACTTCATGGTATTGCATGGTCTGTGTACATTGGTACTGTTTACAAACTTCTGTCAGGAGATACTCCTGTGCCCTAGAGGTAGAAGGAGAAATGTTTTCCATTTAGCTTTGTGAATGTGAGTCACGAAGCTTTTTTTATGTTCGACCCTCCAACTCTTAGTGCTATTGCAAATGTCTTGAAAGGAATTCTTCCAGCCCTTACCTGTGCCTGTCCATCTCCCTGGGATAATTCCCAGTTGCTCTGAATCAGGCTAACTCTTTTGGTTTTGGTGCAGATCCAAATGAAGGATATGTTCCATCAGTCTGAGGACAGCTTGCTTTGATTTAGATACACTTTGCATTACAGTTTTTCCTGGTTTATCTTATGTGCTCAAAAGGGATATAATTCTCACACACAATAACCTTTCATGTAATAGAGATGGTGTCAAATTAATTTATACCTTCTTGAAAGCTTTTTTCAACTGTGGCAATGAAGTAAAAAGGTGAAAATAAACATCAGACTAATTGTAGTACAGCACAATCCTGGTGAATGAATGTGTTCTTTTAGTGAACTGGGCACGTGCACCAACAAGACCTTTTTCTGAAGTGACATTCAGAAGCCTACTAAATATAGAGAAGAACCATACATTAATATGCAAATTCCACTCAAATTAGGGTTTCTTGGTTTCTAAATTTATTTCCTATCTGGGTTGCATGGAAATAAGAATTACTGTGAGATGTAATCCCAAAGGAAATATATGGTCTCCCAAACAGCCATGGCATTTCCAGAGCAATGTAAGAAAAGGTCTGTTGGTGAAGGCCCAGCGCAAGAAAAGGTCTGTAGGTGAAGGTCCATGTTTTGTTGAAGAATTTGTTTATTTTGTGTTGTGGTTTAAAAAGTAAATTCTTGAAGAGAGGAGGGGGTTTGTGACCATCTAAAAATGTGTGTTTGCAGCCAATCTTCCACAAGGAAGAGAAATTAAAGTAGATAATACATTGACAAGTTGTAAAATATAAGATTAATTTTTATTAAATAAAAAATGGGACCATTCTCTCCCTTCTCTAAATCAGTCTGTCTTGTAAATCCTTAGAGACTTTACAAATTAGAACAGTGTAAGTTGTCCTGGTTTTACAGGCCTTTGTTTTCTGTTTGTAGGGGTTTTTTGTTTATTTATTTTTGTGTCTTTTTTTTGGCATCCTCTCACAGCAAGTCAAAAAAAGAGCTGGAAATCAAACACAGATTTCTTAAGTAAGGCCAGAAGTTATGGCTACATTAGTACGCAATTTATAAGAAAAATTAAACTGTTTTAAACTTTAATGTTGTTATTTCCTGAAACACTGATCTAAAGCCACAATATTTGATGTGAATATTATTTGATAGGAATACTTGGATCACGCTCCAAAATAGCTACAGTTTGTTTCTGAGCTAGTGTTGCCTTGGAAATGCTCTTGTAAGTGTTCAACTATTCAGAAGACCTAGACATGTATTGTGCTTTAAACAGACTTGACTCTCAAGTGGAGTAGCCAGTGCATCTCCAGGAACAGGTGCAAGTAATGTCTCCATATCTTATTTGTGATCCAGGATTTGTCTGTGATGTGAAACTTTATTGCTCCTCAGCGTTTACATAAGAATTTGAAGAACTTCAAAGAGCAGAAATGTACCAGTGATAATGTATTTCAAATTCAAAAAAGTATTTTCTGAAAAAACACAGAATGTACTAAAAAGGAAAATACTACATACGTAATAGGAAAAGGTACCCGATTCAACAGGTAATATTTCAATTTTCTGTTTTCCAAGCATATTTTGGGGGAATCTAGCATCCTTCTCTAGCATCCACATGAGTAAAATTTTGGGAAAGCGTTAAGGACTGTCAGGACATCTACAGTTTACTCTCTATCCCACATCACTGGCTGAATTTAGAGGTACCACTTATAAGGGTGTTTATTATGCATATGCAGAAGTATATGCATTTTTTATTCTGCATATGCAGAAGTAAACTTAGAGGTCATAACCACGTAAGACCCTTTTATTTTTTCAAAAAACAATGCTTCTAAACTGTCCATATAAGGAGTGACATTCTGTCTATTATAATGTTCTCTTTATTTTTAAGATATTTTTAAAACAATATTTAAGATATTTTTAGAAGTCATTTCCTATGTCTTGGCATTTTTATGCAGACTGCCAGAGAAATCAGCAGAGACCCATTTGTAAGGAGAGATACTGACAGATAACACTGTTTGTGTGGTATATTCCCCAGTAGGTATGAACAGAAAATGTCTCTTCCTGTTGAGCTGTATCATGAAGTATTGGTGGCTGGTGAGTCCAAGGAATAGCCTAAAGACCTAATCTTAAACTATACCTAAACTGAAAGCTTTACTGGGTTTCAGAGTTATTTTGAGTTATTGTGAGCCTGGTATCCTCACACCATTGTAGAGACTTATAGTGATATAAGCACCATGACCCTAAATTTTGTCCCAGAGATTTGAGTGATATGTATTTTACATGTCATATTCTTTACTGATTTTTCTGTCTCTGATGTGAAAAAGCAAATAAATTAGACTTTCAGGATTCTGCTTAATGGATCTAGTTTGGAACAGTACAGGACTTTGTTTTTGATTTTTTATTTGCTTATTCTTCCTCTGAGTTCTAATTTGTGAAAAGCAACAAAATATAGCTTCTGATGCGCACTCCATTTCCTCAGTGATGGAGCAACTGTCTTTGCTTCTTAATATTAGAACAATGAGACTTGATGCAAGATGACAATTTTAAGACATATGTATAGACATTTTATTTTGTTGCCTCCAGCTCAGCTCTGAAAACCTACAGCATGTGTTGTCAGGCCTGGTGATTTAACAGTTCTGACATCCCTGCTCTTAAGAAAATTCATCACGATAGCAATACTCAGTCAAGCCAAAGGTATGATTGGCTGAACATATCTCAACGCTTAAGAATTTAAGAAAAGGTATGTTTAGAATGAAAAGTCTTTATGTGTGCATGTGCATATGTGTGTGCATGTATGAGGAAGAGAGAAAGAAGATGAGCTGCTGTGCAAGTATATTGAATGGAGTAAATGCATTGATTATGCATAGCACATATCCTCCCTTTAAATTGCAAATCCTGAAATCAGAGATCTGGGTGGGATTAAGCTGGAAAAAGAACAGATGGGACTGTTGATGTGACTGCCAGAGGCTTGGGCAGAAGGCAATGAAAAATAATTCTATTTTTCCCCTAAATTGAGAAAGCTAAACTGGTGATCAGTGGTAGATTTTGGGCAGATGGGATGACTTGGAGAAAATGGTTGGCAGACTTAGTCACAAGATAATGAGAGTAAGATAAGGATTTTTCAGGGTGCACCAGGGGATCTTGAACTTCAGACCATGTAGCCGTGCATGTTTTTACAAAGACAATACTACACGGAGGAGAACATTTTCTGACAATATGTAAGAATCATTCCAGTCCTATTTATCACATAGCACATATAATGCCCTGAATACACTGCAGCAAATATGTATGTTTGAATCCAGAATTGCAAATATTTTTGTATATATGTCAGTCTGAATACTTCTACTACTATTATTAGTGATATAATAAACTGACTTTTTTCCTTTCCCTCACCCCCTTTTGCACTTAAATCTTCTCCCAGCCCTTCTGTTTCACCCAGGTGCTCACTCTGTCCTTTTCTTTGCTATGAAATATCCGCTGTTAATTTGTAAACACTTGAATATGGCCAATATCTTATTGTGTTGGGAAAGAAGCAGAAAGGTGAAGTCAAAATGTTTCTTCTCAGTGATAAACAAAAAACACTAGCATGTACTACAATAATAATAGCAAATGTTGTAATGCCGCTGCACTGACAGTTTACCATCCATCCTGAAAAATACATCACTAACTTAAGTGTGATGGGTTAAAATAAATCTAAAAGAATGGGTACTCTACTGAGGATTTTTCCAGAACTTTCTATTCTTTCCGTGTCAGATGTTCAGATTAATCCTTGTAGAGATCATTTGTTTTGCTTTATTTTAGTATCTCTTATCAGATTGAATGTATATTTTACAAACAAGCAAAAAGGGTTCAATTTATAGCACATATGGAAGGATTATTTAAACATGAAAGACTGAAATGATGATTAAATCTCAGCTATTCAAATTTCATTACTTGTTTTGCAGGGAATCTGTTGCATGTTGAGGAATAAAAGTAACAAAAGTGTTAGGGTTGTAATATAACTCATGGTACAATCAGTACAGTTTGTCGTGTTTGAATGTCACCATACCTTTAAATATTGGCAAAAGGCCTCAGTAGATAGACTAAAGTGCCACTGAAAAGTGATTTTTTTTCCCACTGTTTTTTCCATAGTCTGTAGCAATTCTACCAGTCAAATCTAATCGACTTTTGCAAAGAAATCTTAGTATTCCTGAAAGATTACCTTTCAGACTTGCTCTACAGCATTTGAAAGACAAGTTGACATCTTTTAGCCAATGAATGGAATAGCTTTTCATATAAATGATGTTAAAATTTTAAAGTACTTGGTGGAAAAAGTAATTATGGGATCAGATTTCCTCACCTGTAAAATGGAGCTCACTAAGAAGGACTGTAGGATCAGGGCAGCTCTGAATCTAATTTGTTAAGCGTTCCCAGCTGTGCAGGACAAGAGAAGAAGATTCAGAGGCTTCTGGAGTGGGACTTGGGCAATATTTCATTGTGAAATGATCCTGGTCAGCTACTGGGGTATGTGCTGTAATACATGCTACTGGTAGACATGTCTGTACAGACAATTTATCCATTATACTGTTCTGCTGGTCTTCATCTTTTAATTGCAGGTCTCATCCTAAAGTCAGATCCTGAATTTGAATACTTTCATCCACCCAGCAACAGCCACAGCTGTAACAACGTGTAACTACATCATCCAGCATGATACTACTGAAGCCCAAGAAGATTTAAGTAAGAGTAATGCGACACAAGCTGGATATAATGTGCATTCCAGTGCCCACCTTCTGTATTAACTCTAGGAATGCAAGGAAATAAGCAGTGTGGAAAACCAGTCACTATCATAATCACATCTGCTTTCCCTGTCAATTTAAGAATGTGGCATGTATAAGTAGCTGACTACAAGCTGACATCCTCGAGTAGCCAGCTGAGACATCACCTACTATGTTTCACGTAGTGTACAAATGTTGTTTACACCAGAGAACTTTGTGGGACTTGTTTAATACTGGTACTGCTGGAGTTCAATGACAAAACTTTGTCAGCTGGTGTGACAGTTTAATGAAGATAAAGAGGACTTTAAAAGCTTATACTACAAAGGAACATCCTATTTGGGGAAAATAATGAATGGATACCTTGCTTGGCTAGGAAACAAAGAAAAGATGAATCACTTCTCACTGTTGCAGGATGTCACAATGGCATTTTGGCCAAACTCTCTTTGAAGGATGTCCTCATAAAACAAACCTTTTATTCTGATGTTCAGAGCAACAGAAAACATCTGGAACAGTGGCAAGAAGTTTGAAATTTGGAGTCTAAAGATAGGAGATTTAAATCCATAAAAAGCTATCAAAATAATGTGACTTGATTAGCTGAATTTTTCAGCAGAAGTAGTCATTAGATGTCCCTCTTTTGTCAGACTTTGTGCGAAAGAAGGCAAAAGGTAGCCAAGTATATCAACCATATAGGTATATTTAGTTAATGAGAAGAAAACAAAGGATTTTAGCATACCGATATCCTTTTGCAGTAGTGAGGTGGCTACTTTTCTTATCATTCAGTTTCAGAGAATCTGAGCCATTATAGGCCGTTCCTTCATGTCATACCATATGTGTAGTGCAGCCTCACTCTCTGAAACACCAAGTTTCTTTTTTTTTCTCTCTCTGAATTTCTGCAAAATAAGTCACCTGGAAAATTGTTCTATACCTTTATCATTAACCAACACCTCTCACCATTTCAGTCTCTGACAGAGACGTGGGTGTTAGCTTCACATTGTGCTTCAGTGCAGTTCTCACTTGCAATGGCAGCTCATGGGACTGTCAGGACAAATACTGCGCTTCACTGTTGAGTTCAGGCACTACTTATGTGCATCTTTACTGCACCAGCCACCCACGTTTGAGCTGGCATCCTGGCAAGTGTCTTAAAGGTCTATAAGAGATGACAGAAAGTTGTAGGGTTGGGATTACCTGATTGCCTACTATCTTAATATTCATTCATCATTCTGGATAATTTAAGACTGGCCTTTCTGTAGTCTTGGTAACTCTGTACACATTAATGAGACATACAGTGTAACCTTGGATCCCAAATCTTTTTCCCACTATAAGTCTGAGTAAGAGAACAATTTCCTTCCTTCAACCATGAAACACAGTTTGGAAGCCACACAAGTGAGCTAAACTTATTACAAGACCACACTAAGTAGAAATTGTCTTCACATTATGTTTTGGATAAATATTTATGTGCTCTTCAGAGGTATGTTCCCTCAAATTTCTACCACATTCCCTTGTGAAAAACTCACCAGGAAAACAATGAGATATTAATAGAATCACCTACCATGAGGTTTCCTGAAACTCATACTTCAGTTTCAAGAGGCATGTTGCTTGTGAGCCTTGGAGACATTTAACAATGTTGGTCTTTGGTCAAATAGAATTAAGTTCACTGCATAACACTTTATGCGAAACTATTCATAGAACATGTAACAGTTTTCTTCTACAGTAATAAATTGCTTATATTCATGCCTATTGTTTTTTTTTATTAGACCTTACATTTATTTAGACTTTTTGAAAGAGTAATAAGTAACACCTGATAATAGAAATGAATGAGAGACATCCCAAGCCACAGACAAAATGATGCCTACAGCATCTGCAGTGCTCCCAATGCCACATTATTTTTATGTGGAGCATTCTCCTGTAAAAATATGCATCATATTGTTACTGTACCTGTGTCATCATCTTATTATGCAAGTCTCAGAGAAATAAATAATGCAAGAGTCCCATTCATCATGAATGGACTTTGTTCACAAAAAATAGTACATAGTAAAAAGATGTATAATGGTAGCTACTGCAAAAACAGCTTTCTGAACAAAGCTTTTATCACAGTCAACCTGCCTGTAACTACATTACTCTTCAGTGATGCTCTTCATAACACTATAATTCCCAGACCAAAATGTATTTATAATAAAGGGACGTCATCAATTTATGAATGCCATTCCACATTCAATATTTTACCTGCTACTGAGATAAATCCATCTAGCTTGCAGTGAACATCACATATATTATGCTTTCATCATGATGCTATGATGTTGAAAAGAAGAGCACTTTCAGCCATATTATACATTTTGCCTCTTGTTCTTACTCAGCTTATCATTAGAAAAGTGTAGCTACTTTTTTGCTAGTGATCATTTCTAACATCAACCGTTCAATCCCTCTTTCAGTGGTAGAATATCTTGAGTTGTGTGTGTGTGTTAACCATAGTGAAGAAAATATCGAGTGCAGTTTCCATTATGCTTGCACCTCGAGAATGGGATTGGCATTCTCCATTATAATTTTGCTAAACTAGAATTGACGTGAGCTTTAAGAGAGGTCACAGAGATCTGTTCACACTTTATGAAAAAAGGAAAAAAATCTTGATTTTTTTTTTTCGTGTTCCTTTGTATATTTTTATTTTTATCAGTTCGGATTGTGCCACATTGTCCCGGTCACATAAAGGACAGCATTAGACTCAACTGGTTATAAACACACAGCAGAGACTTGTTGTCCAGTCTGTTTCCAGTCTAATCTTAGAATACATTGGATACATTTTATAACATGCCTGTACTCACGTAGCCCTTATTCTATCTGTTGAAACAATTAAATTATTCTCAGGAGGAAGGAAATTCCTAAATTTTCCTGTAATGCTTATTTTTATTTTTAACACACATGACTCTCAGAGTGACAGTTTGTGGAGCGAAAAGCACAAAGTGACAGGATCTACTACTTTCATTTCATTCTGCTCAGTATTTATGTTCAGTCCTCTGATAATTGCTTTCTTCGTCCCATCTTTCCAGGCAAATTGACAAGCTCTCTGCAAGGTTTTGTTCTTGGTTTTTGGTTTGTTGTTTTATTTTATTTTATTTTATTTTTTTAGCTATATAAAGACTACCATTAGAGAACCTCACAAGTTGGATTCGTGTCACCTAAATTTTGCCAGATTACACTTTTGTACATGCTAGCTACTTTGCCAGGCTCTCTCAGTAGCCAGTGGCTGAAAATAGGTGATTTCAGGACATGAATCCTCATATCCTAAAATGGATTTCTGAAAGCACATTTCCCTTTATTGCATGAAGATTTTTGATGAATGGTTTAGACCAGACACTAATTTTTAGCTGTCCGCAGGTGAGTGGGATAAATCCTACCTTGTAAGCTTAATTGAGGTTGCAGAAAATGCAAGCACTGAAGTATATAAGATCTTAAATAGCATTACTAATGTACTCTGTTGATCTGAGTCATGCTACCCTGACCACAACTAATGACACAATGCTGACTTGTCCTCCCATCACCTAAATGAGTTATAGATAAATCTGTATACTTGTATTTCTGAGAAACTGCTTCATGCAATTCATGTACCAATTTTACTAACTTCTGAAGACAAAATCTGGGCTGAGTCTTATGATTCTGTTTTACACATGTAAACTTTTTGGTCTTACAACATCAATTAAAAAATCACTAAGCTCTAAATACCGCTAAATTAATCAGAACATAAAATTGAATAAATATTGGCTCATAAAGGGACAGATGCTGCTTTGCCAGATAATGTCCTTCATGAAGAGATGAATTACTGCGTGTTTCTTCCTTCCAAAATTATTCTTATGCTCTTTATCTTTCTTACAGGTACCATTAATTTTAATTAAGAGAATTGTAAGGGCAAAAAGCAAGATGAAGGCTACAATGGTAATGCTCTATCACTGTCATCAATGCCAATGTATAGACCCAGTTGGGTATGCCCATTGGCCAAAAGAAATGATCAATATTTTTAGTCAGATATATTTTTTATTGCCAGAGAAAAATAATTCAGAATATACTGATAGCTAATGGAATGCAGCTGGTCTAGAGCCAGCCCTTGCATTTTAGCGGGAAGTACCATTCAGAGGCTTGAAGCAGAACAGATTTATCAAAGTCCACACCTAATGACAGGATAGAATTTGGATTCATACTCTCTGTCTCAATCTGCTCAGTGCTTGTCAAAGATATGCCAAGCAGTTGGGAATGACTGGGAATCATTAACTGGTTTTCTGTTCAAAAAGTACAATAGGTTATACTGTAGTTATTACTGATTTTGAAAATCTTGTCTGGAATTTAACAGCATCCTTAAAAAAAGAAGAAAAAAAAAAAGACCAAACACAGCACATTCTGGGTAAGAACTTCTTAGCATAAGATGAGACATTCAGTCAAAAAAAAAAAAAGTTGCAAAGAGATGGATGTATTTTACAGATTAGCTCAGATCCTCAGCTGCAAAGCACCCTGAATTCAGCAGAATTGTATCCATTTGTCCTGGTTTATGCATCCGATCCACTCTTCCCTTGGAGAGCACGGGGAGAGTGCAGACACTGTTGAGATCAGCAGCAGTTTCGTACATCTGAGCAGCACGACAGTGGAGCCTCCCAGAAAGTTGCATGAGCACGATTAACAGATTGGGCTTGAAAATCACACTGTTTCTGTGATAAGTGCCCCTTCACAGGGTGCAAGCTGTTCCACATCTCTGAACCATTTTGCTGCTTTTTCCTTTGCAGAGGGAGAATCCTCCACAGTATGTGACTTAGTGGCAAACTGCCGCTGCCAAATGCATGCAGCTATTTAATGCCTCACTGCTGAGATTTGGGATTTCTTGATGTTCATCTCAAATGTAAAATATATCTGAATCATAATCTCTGAGAGGTTAAAGATTTCAGCAGGGGAAAAAATGGTATTTTGTCATCCTGTCATCTGCAATTGTTTTATGTTTCACACTACAAAGTAAAAATATAAAGGGATCATCACCTAGGTGATAAACTGCCAGTTTCCAGACAAACATTTTAACTGATTTACACCTGTTTTCCTCTAGGAAAAGCTACATTTTATGTGATGCATTTCTTTCTCAACTTATAAATGACAATGGTGCAATATCTTCATCTCGGTGTGAATTGACCCAGATTGTAGAAGACCAAGTTTTTACATTACTTTGTGACCAAACAACTTCTAGAAACATTAAACTGCTTAGAGTCTAGTTCCAAAACTTTTACAAGATTCAGCTGGTGGCAGGGTAATGTCCTTAATTATATATTTTAAATAAATGATTATGGCATTAAACTACAGGAAAAGATATAAAACATTTTCATTGTAGCATATCAATATTTGCTTTAATAACAAATAAGAGTCAGAAAACATAGCTCAGTCACCTTTTTTCATTTCACAGTCTTATCATTCCTGTGAACATCTCCAAGAGCTTTCCAAAATGTGAAACCGAAAGAAAGGGAGTTAAAACAAGTCTACGCATAGATTTTCAATAAATTTCTTTAACTTACACATCTTAGGAAAGATACACAATGATGGAAATATACATTTAAGTTTAAAGGTAATTTTGAAAACCATGATCAATCTGTCCTCAATGAAGAGTGATGCTTCCGGAAAGCACTAGAGGATTCTTCTTCCAATGTGTCAGGACACTGAAGCAAAAAAGAAGAATCAAAAGTAAAACATCCTCAGATACACAGCACTATGCTCCCTGCAACTCTCTTAAAGCTCCCCTTTCCGTGATGAGTACCAAAACCACTGGGAATGCTTAAGATGTCAATGCTTTCCTCTGTACTGTATCATGGTTTATGTGTACTTTCCATCTTTCTGCATCTTTTTCTAAGTTTTGGTGGAAATGTATGTCTTATTAAGCAGATGGTCCAGAACTAGAGTACTGACTATTATGATAATGCAAATAAATATTCATCATGATCACACATGATGTGATCATATGTATGTTTCAAGATATTATATACACATTATGAGAAATGGTATTCATCCATAAGCATTTAGCATCACTAAGCATGATTCCAATATAGCATAATTAAGCCAGTGTACTGCAGATTGAAATGGAAATGTACCAGGCAGACACTTAGGCCATTTGACTTAGTAGAGTTAGATGACTTGAGTGTGGTTATATCAGAATATGTATTGCACAAAGTATCAGGTCAGAAAAATTATAGTCTTTCAGAGTTACCTAGTTTATATAGTAGTGTGAAAACTTAAAATCTGGAGTGTATTCTTACAACAACGTTTTCTTAACTTTATTTTTCCCAGACAAAAACTACTTATGATGGAGATTAAGTACTCTTAATCAATAATTTAAGAGAAAGCATGCTAAAACATTATAGTTGTGTTGTAATGGTTTTCAGCTTGAAATATTATACGTCCAGAGAATTCAGTTAATATTACGGTACATGACATCCAGTCTGTGTGTATACTTTTCATCTCCATAGTAGAGGGAAAACTTTTTTTTTTTTTTTTTTTTTTTTTTTAAATGGCAATGTAAGGGATTTGATCCTCAATTGGATTTAACTAGTTCTAAGGAAACAATCACTGTTTTAAAAAATGTGATTTTCTGGTCAGCATCATAACAGGGATGATTTTAAGGAACTAAAGGTGTGTCTTGCTGTGGGATACATTAGGTTCATCTGAACTAATTCAAGCATCTTGCCTAGGGATTATCTGTGTTGGGAACATCCCATTTGTGCAGCTGGGTAAATTCCTAGGGGAATTTTAGAACTGAGCTGAGTAGTCAGGGAACAATCAGGCCAGAATTCAGAGTGAAAAAAATCAGTTTTTCAGCTTTCTTCTTCATAGGGAGAAAAAAACAGAGATTTCATTTTAAGGCATTTAAGAGCTGTTGCATATCTATTTGAGCATCCTCAGGCTACTGAGTCTCAGGGATGTGTTTTCCTAATGAAATTCAACAAGGCAAAGTTTAAATGTTTGCTACTACTTCAATATTCCTCAGGGAATGGAATTTGATTGCCAGGGGGTAGGTAATGAAACTCTATGTAACTTTTAGGTTTTGTTATTAGTAGTATATGACTTGTCCCACTATGGAGTTAATCAGCAAATGTAGCTCCTCTGAAATGAAAGCTCATAAGACTGGGGCTAGCTTTGGAATGCTAAACATTTTTACCTTTTTATCTGTAACATAATAATAATAATAATAATTATATTATATATATAAACAGTTATAATTATATAAATATTATTATCATTATTATTATTATTTCATTATTATTATTATTTCATTATTATTATTGAAAAGTCTAGTTCAATGTGACATGATTTTTATTATATTAGCAAAGAAATATACTCTATAGTCTCTTACTGCTGGAAGGGCAAAAAAGTTTAGAATATAGAGTTTTCAATGACTTTTTCCTTTTTATACAATAAAATCAATACTTATTTCATCTTTCCATTGTATGGCAAAATTAACTTAAAACTGAAGCATTAATATATAAAAATGGTGACAATCATAAGAAAGGCTTTGAAAATCACAGAAACATTTTGCTGATTAAAGGTCTTTCTTCTTTTGAGACAGCTACGCAACACATTTACTTTTTCACACAGAGAAACAAAAGAAGCACTTATATAAAAATATGTGTACAGTTATGATCATTTTCTCCTCTTGACCAAAAAGGCAGAAATTATTCATGTTATCAAGACAACACTGTTATTTTTTTAAGGGGGTGGAACTGTCATCTGCAATGCTACGTGGACACACAGACAAGGCCTTTTCATCTTCCTCATAGGTTTAAGGAGCACTGGTGGTTAAGCTCTCCTTGAGCTTAGTCTGTGAAATTGAGCCTTTGCTCACATGTGTTCTTCAGGGAAGTTGCAGGATGTTTTCTCCCTCCTCAAGGGCTGTCTCTCTCATGTCATTGACATTGCTCAGGGATGACACAGGGCAAATATTTTTGCTGTGTCATCATTCCTAGAAGGGCCTTGAGGTTGCATGTCTCAAAGGCAGCTGAGGTATGAGATGACATATATTGGTCTCCTGCAACAGCACCATAGTTGCTGTCATCTTTCACCAGGGTTACAAGGCTGGTGAATTAGGAATCTGCTTCCTAACTCACACTTATGAGGAGGCAGTATGGAAATATACATTTTACTGCCCCAGTTCATGATGCCTTGTTAAGTTTCATTGCATTGCACTCATATTAAAGAAAATATTTGAAATTCTTGTTGAATAAAATATGGTAAGGTGGTCTCTCTGACAGACTAAAGGTTTGGTTCTGTTGTCAGGGAAGGCGATGAGATATTGGTCAGTAATTTCAGCTGGTCATTTGTAGATTTTGTAGATTGATCTTTCTCGATCAATGCTTTCCTCATCAAAAATTTCTGTTAAAGATAGAGAAGATTTACTCTACGAACACGCTAATCAATCTCCCTTACTGTTAAAGAATGAATATATCTTTAACTATTTTGAGGTTGCAAAGGCATAAAAGTCTGAATTTGTCTCCTCTAATGTTGGCTTCATGCTGAACAAGAATATTACAACTAACTGCTGATCAGACATATGAAGAAAATATCCAGTTCAGCAACAATGTACAGATATAAATAAAATTATTGTGCTATGTTAATGACTGTAAGATTATAAACTTGAAGGAGAGGCATCATTCTTTTGTTTGGAAAAACAGAAGCTTCACGCAAAATGCAGACTAGTAAGACATTTTGCCTGTAAAGCATATTTGGGTCAATCTTATGAATTTGCAAACTTAATTTCTTTACATGTGCTTGGAAAAGTTGATTGTAAGTGATCTCACATAGAGATTAAAAACATATTAACAAAAGAGGAAAATCACCATCCAGTTGTGTCTAGTATTCTTTTAAAAGCATTTTTAAGTGCTCTCTCATTCCTAATTTCATGTAGCAAAACAAGAGGAAAACATATGAAACATATATTGTAAGCTCGACTGTTTTGTTAAATTTTCATGCGTTTTTGTAAAGAATTGCTTTCACAAAATTAATAACGGATTCAGAAGTTCTCCAGAAAGAAGAAACTTGTTCATATGTGTTCTTTAAAGTACAAATGGGCTGGTCTCTTGAAGATTTTTTTATCTATATTTCTGCCTTAGATGAAGAAGAAAGTTTCCTATTCATACACTCTTCTGATCGTGATCCTTCTCTAGAGGTGAAATTTCAGAGTAGTCTGGATTTTGGGATTTGAGATACCTTTTGTGGGTTAGGCCACATTAACATAGAGATGTTATTTTACATCTCATGAACACAGTTGGGCAGAAACTGACTGCATCTTACCAGTACGACTCCAGTTCAATTTCCTTCTTCATGAAGACACGAAGTACTTAATTTGTATCAGAAAATTTCTACAGAGAATCAAAGTTTTTTAATCATGCTATGACCCACATGCAAATTCTCCCAAATAGGAATTCTTAGTAAAAGACAAATACAGTACAGAAGTAGTATATCTTCAAATGGCTCAAAGCATGTCTCACTCTATTGACAATAGCCGATGATTTTTAGGGCATTTCATTGTCTAGAAGCAGAGTAAATTTTTGAATTTGTGTGAAACTCCTATTTGTTCTTCTTTCCCCTTTTTTTTAATTAAAAGCTTTTGATGAAAACCAGCATCAATCTAGAATATTTACAACTGTCTTAAAATTTTCTATTTGAAACCAGTGAAGTACATAACCATCTTTGGCAGCATTTGTTGAACAAATGACAATAAGGTGCATAAGATGTCCACATTATATCATTGTTTTAACTATAATGCGATAATATATGAAGCCATTTCATTAATTTCATGTTAACGCTTATGTGATACAGCAATATTGTATCAATATATAAGCATCAACAATGGTGTACCATGATTTGATTGGCAGTAGTCTTAAAGAACAATTTTGAAATTTACTGTGGGTAACAAGTTAAGACAATATTGACTGTCATTATAGATTGACATGGATAAATATGGTAAATTAATATAAAAATTGAAAAATATAGTTTCTCTTTTTTTGGCAACACATCTATTGTCATCTAATAACACATACATTAAAAAGAGATTAATTAATTAAATTTTACATTCTTCAGTTCTCCCAAAAATATGTGGAGCAGCAATTTTGATTAGAAGTGCTTTGATTTATAAAACACATCAAACATTTACCAATAAAAATGGAAGATTTACTATTGCCAATTATGTCACTAATAGTTTCTCCTTTACCTTTATTAATCTTACTATATATGCCTCTAGCACATGTAATCATGCATTTCTCTTGCATTTTTTAAAGGAACTTCAGAAAATGTTACACTTCTATAATTGCTGGGGATTTTAATTGTGTGTTACAGAAAAATCTGGATAAATTGCAAAGCACTGACACTCCAATACTTTAAACCAGGAAAGTGCTGAAACATTTTATAACAGCAGATTGAAGTTAAATCGGCTACTGAAGGGGAGTTAAAATGTCATCAAAAGGAAGCAAATATTTTTTGCTGACATTCACTATACTTATTTAAGTACTGATTATTTTCTAGCATCTCAGACTTTGAAATTAAGTATCTGACTTTGCCAATGAATCAATTTCTTGGTTCATGCATTAATACAACACTAGATTAAGCATTTTCAAGACAATTTTAGAAGAAGAAATCAATTTCATGTGGGGACATGTGCATTCAGGTTTCTCCCACATTTGCCTGTTGGTCCCGATAGACTAAAGATTCATTACAGAGTTGGAACTGCTTGGAAGAATTTTCTGAGTGTTTCTTTTGTGCTATATTGGATCCCTTGCCCAGAGATGGACAACTCATGTTTCAAGTCCATATCTTGTACTGAAGCTATGTCTGCTGACCTGTAGCTTTGCTGTTCTGGCCTGAAGACTGTAAGAAAAAATAAATCCCATGATAAGAGCCAATATGAAGCAGCAGAGGCTGTTGAGATCAACTTGATGGATTGTTTTGGGAACCGACTGAAAAATTCTCCTAGGGCTAGTCTGCAGCAGACTGAGCTGTTTTGCTTTGCTAACTATGAAGTGCTCCCAGGGCAGGACAAGGAAAGCGAGATACCTCTATCTTAGCACAATGCCAACTCAGTACAAGGTTGCTAAACATTTTATCTAAGTTTAGGGGAGTGCTTTCTTCTCCTCCTAAGACAGACACTTTCATTTGGTTGGCTGGATTAATCTCTATTGCTTATAATGGGAGTGTAGGCACATATACTTTAAATGTCTAAAGTAAGATAAAATCAATCACACTCTAGATATCTGTGATGTAGACATCTACAGCAGAGCTAGTTTCTTGGTATTCCTTTATAGTCAATGGAGAGAATAGGCACTTTTATGTGCAATTCATTTGATCTATTTTAGACATGTACTTTAGGATGAGATGAATTGCACACTAGAAACTCTCATTTCTCTCTATTGAATTTAAAGGGAGTCTAGGGTGACTAGTTCAGGTGCAGACATCTGCATTTACATTTAATTAAATGAATCCCTCTGCAGTATGTCTGATGCTTCCAAGAAATGTTGGGTGGACTTAAACACATGCTTGTATCATTTTTATAACAAGGAATATTAGATTTACTATGTGCATGCAGACAATCTGTTTATCCTTCAGCCCAGAGTTTCTTGCAACTGTTATTGTTACTCTATTTGTTTAATGGAGAATTCACACATATTTCTGCACAGTAAACCAAAAAGTAGAAATATGGCACTTCGAAGCTGAAAGAAAAATTTCTTAATTGCATATTTTATTCCTTATACATCTTAACTTATTCTCTGATTCCAAGTGATAATAAATTGTCATGGACTACATCAGCAACATGAAATTCCTCCCAGGACTTCATGGGATGAACTTTGCTGGTCAGCAGTTGGTGGAAGGGAAAGGGAAACTGTGAGAAAGCATAATTTTCCTTGTGCCTCTTTCTCTTTCCCAGTTTCTCTTTGGGTGCAGTAACATTCCCATCTAGCTGCTAAAAATTAAATTGTGCGCTTTGAATATATCTGTGTTGTAATCAAAAGAATCTGTTTTCAAAATTGAGCAACAGACCTCAGTGGTCATTACCTTACTTCTTTGGGCTACTGAAAGCAGTGAATTTATAGCAGCATGGATTTCACCCATGGCCATGTCTGTCAGCACACAGCTAAGAATCTGCTGTACACCCTGCAGAGAATCTCACACTGGTGTAAATGCATAGTTATTGCCCAGGTGTGTTTAACATACATCCAAATTCTGTATAGTCTGGTGCTTAAATGGAAACTCTTTTGTTTTATTTTGGGAGCTCAAAGCTTCTAAGTGATGTAAATATCTGTAAGTATTGATGAGAATTAAGATTGAAGTATTTGGAAATCAGAAAGGGGAATATGAATCAATCATCTCAGGAGCTTCTTTGATAGACTGAGAGCTTTAGCTTTGAAACAAGTCTAGTTCAGAAAGCAAAGAGAAGGCTGTTTGTGAGAAAGAAGAAAAAAAACTGTCCTGGAAAGTGAAGAAAGCTCAAGGATATTCTCATCATAAAACTGACAACTCAGAAAAGAAATTAGTCTTATCACTGAAGAAGCTTAACAGTTTGGAAGTTGTTTGGGGTTTTTTTTTGTTTCTGTGACTACTGTACCCCTAGATGCAGATTAGTAGAACTGGATAATGCATTTTCTAATAACTAATGAACATTAGCCAGCACAAATTTAAGTTTTTTGAACAGCCGCTACACCTCTGATTAGACAAAAAAGCTGGTCTTAACTAGTTATATGCTTTCAGTCAGGGTTTGACAAAGGTATCTTACATAAAGATTTTTCTTTAAAAGTTATATTAGTACAAAAATATTTTAAAACATAGATAGTTTGAGGCATATGAGATGAACCAGTTTTGATACTGCAATGGCTTTAGGTTTTCATGTCTATAATAACAGCATTCCTTCGGACTATAGCAGATTGAGTTCTCTGAGCTGGAGCAGCAGCATCTCTAGTCATGGGGATAATTTTTATGCTGCCAGTCCCTAATCAATATTTTCATTCACCTTCCTCTGTTCATGCTTCTTTTCACTGTAAAGCCCCATAGTCATAACTTTTCTTTATATTTTATATATTCTTTATATTATCTTATTTTCTTCATATTATCTTATTTTCTTTATGCTTTAAATACTTGTCTTTGCATCCCTGTCTCTGAAATAGTTGTATTACTTGAACCATTAGAATAGGACTCTCTTGCAATAATTCCTCAGCAAAGAGTATCTCAGTGTTTCTCTCTGTATTGAAAAAAACCAAACAGACACTAAATAAATAAATAAATAAACAAACAACAAACCAACAAAACAAAACAAAACAAAACAAAACAACCCCCAAAACAAAAGGACCAAAACATGGAAAATGAGCACTAGTTGCCCTTTCTGAACCATTCCTGCTCTGGCTTGTTTCACTACCATCTTTGCATGTCTTGCCTATTTCGGTTCCCAATGAACCCAAGGGGGAATTTAAAGTGATAACCTGGGGCAATGGTTCTGAGAAGCTGTTTGCATTGCAATTTAAAAAGGAAAGGAATTATAGAAAATGTCTCCCCCTAATCAGCACGTGTAGTAAAATATGTGTTAATAAAAAACAGAATTCCCATTCCATTCATAATTTATAAAGCAGATAGATCAGAACTCACACACAATGTAATGCGAGGAAAGCAGACATGTGGCTATAATCCTCTTTTTGATTACAACAACGTAGCTTTATTGAGACTAGCGGAACTACTGTTGATTTACGTCAGTCTAAGCAGGATGCAAATCAAGTCAGTTACACTTTGAGGAAAACCTTAAGTGGTATAGAGTATTTTAAATTAAGCATCCTACCTTTACAGATTTAATACTTTGCAACCTGAATCTTCTCTTTGTTAACAAGGTTTTTTTGCTGTTGCTACTTCAACAGATTCAATAGTCACAACAAGGTGAAAGTGTCATAGCAGACTGAAAAATCATTAAAGTAAGATTAAGTGTCCGTAATGAAGAATCTGGGGACATTTGTAGCTAGAAAGATTGACTTGTGTAGCCCAAGAGTTGTCTCTTCAATATTTTTCTTAAAACTTTATCTTGAAAGGACCCAAGCCACTGTATATTGGTCCACATGCACCACAGAACAGAAAATATGCTCTGCTGCAGCAGAGAGACCATATTGAGATAAAAAAGCAACTTTGGTGCCTCTTCACTCGCTCCATCACATCTGTGTCAACAACTCCAACAGAAGCAACGTGGTGAGGCACTAGCAGCTGTAGGAGATCAGCTTGTAGTAAGATGCAAGGGAGCACCAAATAAATGTTTTGGGAGGAAATGGTCTCATAAAAGAATATAGCATAATTTCCAAAAACAAATGTAAGAGAAATTTTGTTTATGAATAGTAGAGTATCTCCTTGGGGCTGGATTGTCATCTTAATCATTTTGGTATTGCCGAGATGGAGCTGCCTCACAGTCTGTAATAACTCACCTCCCACACTGTCTGAAGACTTCAGTCCTTTATTTATCCTGCAGCATTAGTATTTTTACCTTACTGATAGAGAAGCAGACAGCTGTATTCAGGCCACCTACTGTAGGGGAGATGAGTAATTCAGATGGTACTTTACGAACTGACAGTCTCTGGCTCCATATTCGGTTAATGAGAAGAAGCAGTCATAATTTCTAAGCCAGGCAGAGTGCTTGCTATGGCTGCTTCATCCAAGTTTGTGATTACTTCTCTTCAGTTTCAATAAACAAATCCAGAGCATACATGTCTTCAGTGACTCAATTTCCCTTTTAATTTATATGCCATAGGAGATGTTTAAGTGCATCTTTGTCTCTCTACTAGGCAATCTGACTATGGACCAATGAGACTAACAACATCCTGATGCTTAGAACAATTTCTGTGGCTGTTGGAGCCCACCCCTTAAAATAATACATTTGGTGGCACAGCCATCTTCCTTAGTGTTTTTGAGCCAGATGTACAAAAATGTGGCACCAATGTGAGGTAGAAATCAGGACCTTACCTTAAAAAACAAAGCCATTAGATTTATGAAGTCTCTGCAGAATGTGGCTATCTGCTTTTAAGGTACTATTGAAGATTCCACCAGAATAAGCTCCATGTAACTGAAAAAAATAGATCACTATATATAGATTCTGCTGTGATTCAAACCTGTGATTCAGGATAATATAGATGGGAAAGCCATTGTGACAGTTGGAAAACTATCCTTATAATGGGAGTGCCGCCTCCTTGCAATAATGCAGAAATAATCACTGCTTTGTACCATATCTCATTAAATATATTTAAATGTTTTAACATTTTTCAAATCTTTGGCTTTAAATGGTTACAATGGTTCACAAAGTTATAGCAGCACTGCAAGCATTATTAGATGGGGATAAAAGTTAAAAATGAAACTGCAAAAAAGAACGGCAGAACAAGGTGTCATTACAATGAGCTGTAGGAATAGATGACTCTTAGTCTCACTCTTCTGGACTGACAAATGTACCGTCTGTCTATATGGCATTAATGAATGACAGTTTCTCACCATTTGGTGGATGCATGTGTCATCATTTGTCTAGATGACATCTGTATTTATAGACATCATTGAAAAACATTAGAAAATCTTTCTACAATTTTGATGGGAATTCTGAACATGTGCAAGTAAGGACTACTTTCTTCTGAACAGTTCATTGGAATGTACTGTTTCAGGCAATCATAGGTGCAATATGGTCCATTGGTTAGGCTCCTCACTTGGAAGATGGGTGCCTTGGACTCAGTTTCCTGCTGTACCTGAAGCTCCTTGCTGACCTTGGGCAAATCATCTGTTTTCTCAGACTCACTTCTCTCACCTGTAAAGAAGGAAGGGATATTTCTTCCTCTCACAAGGGTAAATAAAATCACCTTGAACGTGGTGAGCTGTTTAGAGGCTACACTAATTGGAATCACCTACTCAGTATTTATGTGTCAAACTGGATTTGCAAAGCAAGTTTCTCTTAAAACTATCTGAGAAAATGTAAGAGGGATTTAGAAAGAATAACTTGCAGAACATACTTTGAATCATTTTGTTACATACATTGAAAACGTGGAAAGCAAAGGAAAATAAATCCCACTCCAGAAAAGTAATTCTAGCATAGGGAAAATCAAATGGCTGGGATGGTTGGAATACCATGAAGTGTCAGCACTAAGTATTGGCATATATGTGTGTGCGTGTGTATGAGTGTATATGTGTACAAAAGCATACACAGCTTCACCCAGGCTGCCTGTATGCAGAAATTTGCATAGTCCAAATTGGCAATGTAGCACATTTTCCAAAGACTGAGCATTCATTTGCAGCTTAAGAGTAAGAAAAATCAAACAGATATTTATTATAATTCTCCTATAATAGAGAATGATTTTTTTTTTCCCATAGAGCTTGCTTTATTAATCATACTGGCTATGCTTGTCATTCTGTCTCTAATATTTTTTATAATGTTTCCCCAATATGTTCAGGTCCTCTGATTGTTTGCTATACATCGCAGCCGTCAGCAGTAGACAGCATTCACCCTGCATCCCTTGGTGTGCAAGACTGGATGTTAGCCAATTTCCATGTAGCCACACAGCCACAAGGAGGAGCATTTTCTAGCATCGTGTGAGGCTCCTGAAATGTTCGCCTCATCTGTGTGTTCCACAGGGCAGTATTGTTAAAAATATAATCTTTGAAGTGCAGCAAAGCAGAAAGTGCTTAGGAATGGATTGTTCTTATCCCCTATAGGGTCTTCTGCCCTGTTAAACAGGGAAATAGAGAACAGTGACCAGACATTTTAGTTGGGCGAGGATAGTCCTAGAAAACAATGCTTTTCCTTGCTCTCTGAAAAAAAAAGGAAATCTCCAGGACTTTATTTTGTCCCAGATTTTGATTGGTATTTTTTCTGTCTCTCACCCTCCAGTCACATTCCTGGCAACACACCTTTTCCCTGGACTAGAGCTGGAGAGCTGAAAACAGAGATTTCCTTCCCAGCTTCAGCTCCAGCATCAGCTTCTCTTGACTAGGCAGGATGAGCATTCGTTGCATCATCCAGACCTCCTCCATGTGACCCTCCCTTGAAATAAAATCAAATTTGGTTAAACTGCTGAAGGAATGTTTAGGGGAGCCAGGGAAGGTACCTTTCTGTTCCTTTCCAAGCAGTTTAGGATGAATAGGTACAACCTGGTCCAGAGTGATTACCTCTGGAGGAAGGATTTTTCTTCCGAACAAAGGATCTCATTAAGAATCGCCTCCAGGCTGTTTGGGTTGCCTGCACAGTGCTTTGGAGGAGGAATGCAAAGCTTCAGCTGTGCTGTAAGAAGCATTTCTACCTTCCCAGGAGTGACCAGGCTTGACCCCATTTAGCTAGTGAGATCAATTTAGGTCACAGAGTGAGGTCAGCTTCTATACACTGATCTTGGAGAGTTTAAAAATGACTACATGGAGGTGGTTAGCCATTATGCTTGTCTCAGATCATCTCTCACCTCTTTCTGCCAGGGTAAGGCAAGTCATATGTAAGAGCACTTTGAAGTGACAGATGATATTTTTGAACTTTTGGTGGACAGTCTGTTAGCTGGGATGAAAAAGACAACAATAACATACAATAAAGTAAGGAAGCAAGGTTACACATACTAACTTTCAGCAATAGTCCCTGAATCAGATGCTGTCGTCTGATTTTTTGCTTGTGAGGTGAAGCTGACCTAAAATGTTAGAAAGGACTCATGAATATGAATACAAATTGCATGTCATAGCTGATTAGTGATTGATGATTAAGTACTGTACCACTCTTTTTCTGGAATTAAAGGCTAACACTGAGAAAACTACATGCTGCAAAACTTCTTCCCAACATTTAGAGTTGATACGTCTCTTTATTCACAGACTTGCATTTCTTTTTGTCATTTTTTCAGTTTTATCGTGGCTTTTTTTTCTTTTTGCATGTGCCCTTTTTTCTTCTCTCTTCTCAGCAAAATCCATGAACTGGAAGAGCCTATATTTTTGTTAATCTGTGCTTATAGATTAAAGCAACTGAGAAAAAAATTCACTCTTAGAGCCCTATTATAATGATTGCAACAGAAGTCATTGCTTTCAACCACGGTCATTGAGGGAGATAAATTACAGGTTGTAGGAATGGAGGAGGAGGACAGAAGAAAGGGATCCTTTAGTCTGCACCTGTACATTTTCTAACACATGTAGGACTTCTAGACATGGCCACAAATAAAGAACCAATAATAGTCATAGCAAAGATTAAATTAAATGACTCAAAGATCCAGAAAACCAGAAACAGCCATGATCCATATTTGGAGTTGGTATAAGTTGGTATCTGCTTGTTGACTTCAAAGATAAATGCATTTGAAGATCATATATCTGATTACAAGCTTTTGAAATTTTCTGTCTTTTCTTTTACAAATTTCTCTGCAATGAGCAATGCAGGGTGACTCAGAATCTTCACAAATGGGAGCTGGGAACTCCTGATTTCTAATCAAGATGATGTTTGGGCAAATAAATGGATATTTGCAGGTAAACACAGCATGCTAACTTTAAAGCTGAAAGCAGTACCTTTGGCTTCAAACATTTGTGCCTAAATCATAGAATCATACAATCATAGAATACCAGCTTGGAAGGGACCTCAAGGATCATCTGGTCCAACCTTTCTAGCACAATCTAGACAAGGTGGCCCAGCTCCATGTCCAGCTGAGTCTTAAATGTGTTCAGCGTAGCGGAGTCAACCACTTCCCTGGGGAGATTACTGATTGACTGATCAATGATTGACTGATCAGTCAATGATTGACTGATCTCATTGTGAAAAATTTTCCTCTTGTGTCCAATCGGAATCTCCCTGGGAGTAACTTGTACCCATTACCCCTTGTCCTCACCATGTGACTCCTTGTAAACAGGGAGTCTCCATCTTCTTTGTAGCTCCCCTTTAAGTACTGGTACATGGTGATGAGATCACCTCTAAGCCTCCTTTTCTCAAGGCTGAACAAACCCAGCTCTCTCAGCCTATCCTCATACAGCAGGCTTCCCAGACCCATGATCATCTTGGTGGCCCTTCTCTGGACCCCCTCCAGCCTGTCCACAACTTTTTTGTATAACGGGAACCAGAACTGTACACAGTATTCCAGGTTTGGCCTGACAAGCGTTAAGTAGAGAGGGATAACGACTTCTTTATCTCTGCTGGTGATGCCCTTTTTGATGCAACCCAGCATCCTATTGGCCTTCTTGGCCACAGCAGCACACTGTTCACTCATGTTGAGCTTCCTGTCCACCAGGACCCCCAGGTCCCGCTCCACGGAGCTGCTCTCTAGCCAGGTGGATCCCAGTCTGAGCTGCACTCCTGCATTATGTTTTCCCAGGTGCAAGACCTTACACTTGTCCTTGTTAAACTTCATAAGGTTCTTGTTAGCCCACTCGTCCAGCCTATCCAGATCTTCCTGCAGGGTGGCTCTCCCTTCCAGAGTGTCTACTTCCCCACTGAATTTGGTGTCATCTGAGAACTTCATCAGGCTGCACTTGATCCTGTTATCCAGATCACTTATGAAGATATTGAATAGTGTTGGGCCCAATATTGATCCCTGGAGGACCCCACTTGTGCCGGGTTGCCAGTTTGAAAAAGAGCTATTTACCACCACCCTTTAGGTGCGGCCTGTCCGCCAATTCCTCACCCACTGCACAGACCACTTGTCCCGGCCATAATGCATCAATTTCTCCAGGAGGAGGCCGTGGGGAACCGTATCAAAGGCCTTGGAGAAGTCCAAGTAGACAATGTCGACCGCTCATCTCATGTCAACTGAGCAGGTCACTTTATCATGGAAGGCCACCAGATTTATCAGGCACGATCTGCCTTTTGTGAAGCCGTGTTGGCTTTTCCTAATCACGTGCTTCATTTGACTCGTGATGGCCCCCAGGAGGATCCGTTCCATGACTTTCCTGGCGATTGAGGTAAGACTGATGGGCCTATAAATACCCGGATCCTCCCTTGAGCGCTTCTTGTAGATAGGGGTAACATTTGCCTTCCTCCCATCCTCTGGGGCATCCCCCGATCTCCACAACTTCTCAAAGATTATAGAGAGTGACCCCGCAATGACATCAGCCAGCTCTCTCAACACCCTCGGGTGGATGGCGTCAGGGCCCATCGATTTGTAGGGGTCAAGCTCCTTTAATAATTCACATACTGACTCCTTCTTCACTGATGGTGGGTCTATGTTTGGATTCTCCTGGATTTTTGTTAGCAAAGCCTGGGATCCACCAGTGTTAGTAAAGACAGAGGTGAAGAAGGTGTTGAGAACCTCTGCCTTTTCAGCATCGTTGGTGACTGATTCACCTCTACTGTTTAACAGTGGGCCTATGTTTTCCTTCTGTTTCTGCTTGCAACTTACATACCGGAAGAACCCTTTCTTGTTATTTTTGATGTCTCTGGCCAGTGAATATCTAACTGAACTATGGTCATAATAAAATTTTGAAATGAAAAACATGCAGTATCTCATTAGTTTATGTTTTCTTTTATCTGTAGTCTTCTGACAAATTAAATAAGAAGATTCACAGAAATCCAAAAGCAAGGCTAGGAATGCTGATCTAATAGCCAGCTGGCTAACACAGAGCTATGATTAGTGTTGGCTGTTCTGCCAAAAGTGCAGCTTGTTTAATAAGTACAATTTTTCCTCTTATTCATTTCAGAAAAAAAAAAAAAAAAAAAGGAAAGAAAAAAGGAACTAAAGGAGCTCTGTCAGATGAGGATTAGCTTTTATGAAGTAGATGATTCAGCAATACTTTCTACTCATCTCCCTACAGCCTGCACTCCTCCTCCTTTCCACCTCCCGACCCCCCATCTCCATATTTAAAAAGAGATAATAAAAGGACATTTTAAACTGTATATTTCCTGAAGAATATTCTTTTATTAAAACCACTTGCAGAATTTCAAATAGTGCAGTTCATGATGCTCTTAGTATGTGAACTAAAGAGATTAAAGTATTGCTATACATGTCCTTTTGGAATAAATCACACACATGGACTGTTCTTTAGGATTTAGGGTAAAAGGGTCATTTTCTATAGTTTATGCTAGCAACCAGCAAACCTTTGGGGGCCCGATGTATGGGCAATTTACACTGCTCACCCACAGTCTTGCATTGTAGTTCTAGTAGTGGGAAGCTCAGAGCAATGTGCTATCATACACTTTACTTTAAAGAAATTACTTAAATAGCGACTAATATTTACACTTGCTAGCAACATACCCTGAAGAACTTTGCATGAGGAGACCTTGGGGCAAATCTATATTTGGCATAACCTGTCATTTTCTATTGAAGTCAATGGATCTGTTACAGTTTACACCAGCTGAGTATTTGCCCTTTCTCAGATCATGAGCTGTAACAAAGATGGAGATGCAACAGATGACAGTAAGTATAGAATGTTTATGTTTAGGGTAGATACTATGTAAGGAGAAAGTATATCTGAAACAATTTTAAGATTCATATAATGACAAGAACCTAGGCATTTTTCATACGTATTTGAATTCTTTTGAAAATGAAAAATTTTAAGGGAGAAAAGTTCACCTTTTTCATAGAATCATAGAATCATAGAATCATAGAATCATAGAATGGTTTGGGTTGGAAGGGACCTTAAAGATCATCTAGTTCCAACCCCCCTGACATGGGCAGATATACCTTCCACTAGATCAGGTTGCTCAAAGCCCCATCCAACCTGGCCTTGAACACTTCCAGGGATGGGGCATCCACAGCTTCTCTGGGCAACCTGTTCCAGTGCCTCACTACCCTCATGGTGAAGAATTTCTTCCTTATATCTAAGCTAAATCTACCCTCTTTCAGTTGAAAGCCATTCCTTCTTGTCCTATCACTATGTGCCCTTGTAAAAAGTCCATCTCCAGCTTTCTTGTAGGTCTCCTTCAGGTACCAATGAGTTTTGTTTTTTCGGTCCTCTTCATCCTAGGATTGTTTTAAACATGTACTAAAATATCTCCCTATGCAAATTTCACTATACTAAAATATCTTGCTATGCAAATTTGACTGTTTCTTGGCACCTGATATACTTGAGACTTAGGACTAACTAAAGGAAAAACTATTTTCTTTCACATCTTTTATATTTGATATTGTCCCAATCATATTGTAGGGAAAAAAAAATTCTATAGCCAAAATAGTCTATGACATTGTAAACAGATTATTCTAAATATTAGTGGTATCATCAAAAGAAATGGTGGAATCTATACAAAAATAATAACAATATAAAGTACCTGTTGATGTATTTTGAGGTATTTCTATTTAGTTGCAACACAATCATTAAGGACTTTCAGACATATTTTTTGTAAAACTTCTTAAATGTTAAGATTTTTTATTAAACATAATTGCTTAGCTTTTCAGCAGCATAAATGTGTGCATGTTATCCATTTTATCTTTGAGTTAAATATCCCTTTCCTCAACTAATTAAAATGGAAAAGACTAGCAGCGTCAAATAAATTAGTCATGCTGTAATTAAACTAATATTTTCTCCTTCTTTCTTTTCTCTAGCCCACACCCCATATCTTGAGTACATTAGACTCCCACTTTTACTTATTTGTATAAATATTATTTTTTCTATAAGGGTCTCATACTCCCTTGCAAATATCTACATTATCGCATAATCTTTACAGACACAAATATAATTCTTATGTGCTGCTGTCTGTAGTTTGTGGATCTATTTTCCAATCAATTCAAGGCCAACTCTCATTAATGCAATGAGAGCTTTCATGAATAAATCCCTCATTTTTCAATGATAGAATAGATTCTTCATTATTGAATTGCATGCACTCAAGTGGGATCTATCTGCATCCAAAGAAAGAAATTCTTGATTTCTTGAATCATAATGAATGCCCCAGTACATTTCTTACCATTTTGGTTCTTCAGAACTGTATCATCTAATTTCCTGAATTTCTTTGATAAACATTGGCTTTTTTCTGCCTTCTTGGTTAATGAAAACTCAGGAATTATTTCTCAAGCTTATTAATTAAGGATGTTTGTGCATTTTTCAAGCTACTCTGAAAAGTAAATGATAACCATTTATATAGACTACACTGAGAGTCCAATAAAGAAAGGATATATGGGTCATTATTAACAAAATGAAAAGAAAGAGTCTTTGAGTGTTGTTGGCATGGTATCCATCTAATCAGTGGTAGATGCAGTGCAAATGCAGGTGGATTATATTGAACCTCCTTTTCTTACTTTAAAATCATCTGGGAGCTGTGCATAATATACAAAAGCATTGCTATAGAAAGTAAAAATATAAA
This sequence comes from Platalea leucorodia, assembly GCF_965183815.1. Lineage (NCBI taxonomy): Eukaryota > Metazoa > Chordata > Aves > Pelecaniformes > Threskiornithidae > Platalea > Platalea leucorodia. Next base: position 118,751,561 of record NC_138825.1, on the reverse strand, counting down.
ATTGCTATGGTGGGTACAGTATACTGAGTTTCATCCACTAAATTAAATATAAACTTATTTGAAATACTTGATATGTAAAAAATATTCCTATTCTATTTAGGAGATAACATTTACTTTTATTGATGATATTGTGAATATTTTTAGTATTTGGTGCCTTGATTACAGAATTAAAAATACAGAGCATTTTAAATGCCCTTCATTAGTATTTTTTATTGTTAAGATGGCTGAAAAGGTAAAAATGCTGTTTTGTATTCCATTAAAACAGAAAAATCTCTTCCTATGAATGAGATTCAGAAGTCTGGAGATCCACCCTGGACTCAGCTACAAAGTCCTGTGTAATTCCACCTTACCTTTCCATAAAATGAATTAGGTGTGGCCACAGGTCCAAGACGTATCTGGATGCTGCAGTTACTGAAAGTCTGCATGAATTGGAGGAGAGACAGGAAATACTCATGCAAGAGAAATCAAATAACAGTTAAACGTAAAGACAGCAACTCTGTCTCAGGAAAGCACCCAACTGGAAACTGTTGGAGGCAGGGGACTATTCCCAGGGAAGCATCTCTGCTTCCTGTTCCCTAAGTGCCTGCTTCTGACACCTACCAGAGACAGGACACTAGGACCTTGTAGGTCTTTTTTCTGTTTCAGTCTTCTGTTCTTCTGAGGCTGTTCTTCATAGGGTGATAATGACACATGAAGTATTGAGCCACCTTCACGGCAATAGGAAGAAGGCTGTGAAATATTATTCCTACATAAAAAGGTTGAATAAACACCTGCAAGGCATTAAGTGCTTTGGATCCTGCCTTAGAACAAGACAGTGGGCAGAATGGCTTGCTGAAGTGTCTTCCAGCATACGTCTCTAGGATTTTCACTGATATTTGAGAATTAGTCTCACCAAGAAGATATTCCCATCCAGATTAATCTCCTATTTCATTGTATCTAAAACGACTGGATTTTCTGCGTACAGCCATACCTGGCTCCCTTAATAGTCAAGGAAGGATGGGCTGAATCACCTCCTGATGACCCAACATGTTAATTGCCTTCCAAAATAACCTCTGTCTCCTCTACAGCATTCAGAAAAAACTAGTGACTATACAATTAACATAAATATCTAATTTGAATACACGAGGTTTTGAGGGAAGAATTCAGGTTTGTAAGTGTAGCAAAGTTCTCATTGCATGTGAGGATGCACAATGTGTCTGTAGAGACTTAAAACATTTCTCCAGTTTTATTTCATCCTAGAATTTTGGAAAGAGGAGGGCTGCCGAGTTTAGCTGTAACCCACAGTCCTATGGCTTGTTTTCTCAGGGATCTGTTATGTTAAAATAAAAATGGCATCCCTGTACAAATGAGGTAAGCCAATGCAGTTTTTGCTGGTTTAGCACTGCAAATGATCAAACTTTAATTATCAAGTCCTTATTATATTTTTAATAACATTTCAAGTTTATGTGAGATTGCATGTGTCCAAGAAGAAGAGAAAAAAATTACTAAATTGTCTCTTCAGCTGAAAATATGAAATGATCCAACAGAACTAACTCACATATTAACTGTTGATCGCTCAGAAACACACCACTAATGCATTGTGATCACCAGTGACTCACTGTCGCAGGCCACCTTAACACTGAATTACACTTACGCCTTAGGGGAAACTTGGTCCCGAAGGAGATAGAGCAGATTTCCTTCTCTGCTATCAGTAGGGCAGTGCAAGAACCCCTTCTCCATGGATTAGGGAAAAATCACTAGTTATGGTCTTGTAACCAGCACTAATGAAAAACTACTGGAGAGATGTGTTTCCTTTGATCCACAGAAAATATCTTAGTGTTTTTAGCTGCAACACTACACTGCTTGCTAAGTCCCTAATACCTGCAATTCTACCAGATCTACAGTGTTCCAGGATAATTCCCTTTCCTATGTATAAATACATAAGGCCAAGTAATGCAAAAAGGACATTTGCAACAATGCAGGCTGACAAAAGAGTTCATACATTGTTGCAGCGACACTGGAGGATGGTGAGGGCCTGATTCTGCAGCCAAGAATAGAATATACAGGTAAACTGCTGTGCTGAGCATTATTAATTTCAATGAGGTTATATACCTGCAATAGTTTGCACCTTTTCCATTGCAGACCATTGCTGTATACCATGGCTTGTATTCTAAAATACATAGTCTTTGCCTAGAGCATTCTGAAGTTGATAGTTGCCCCAGTGGCTTACACTACTCAATATTTTGTAGTCCCCTGTGACATCCTTTTTTCTTGAGTATAGTAGACTTTTCATCTAGGTCAATTCTAGCAATCTATTTGGCAGTTACCTTTTAAAATTGATTGCCTGGATCTATTTATGAATCACTCATCTGCTTTTTTTTTTTTTTCTTGCCCTAGAAATAATGATGGAAGCAGATGTGAAAAGATACCAACAGCATAGGTACCCACGGTCTTACTACTACAGACAGAAACTGAGCCACCCATTTACAGACAATATCTGCACTGCGTGATACACTCTGAACTAGTGGGTTGCTAGTTTCTAGTTTTTTTCCCTGCATGACACATAAAAGATGATTTTTGAGTCATTTCCAGTGCAGTAAGTAAAATATTCACATAATTTTTACTTTTAACTATTGGATTTGCTGATTCATTAATAATATCCTCATATTAAAATAATCTTTGTCCTTTAGTTTGTAACATCATTTTCCGATGTTTTCTACTCCTAACAAACTAGTACAAGCAATGTAGCCATAGAGAAGGTATAAACAAATGGAGCAAGGGTACTGGAATCTGCAGTTAGAAGAAAAAGGGAAAGAGAACTTCTGTGGCTATGTGTCTGAATGTGTTAACTGCATTGGAATTTAAAGAAATGTGATAGTTCCTTGATGCAAATACCCTTTGTACATAATAAAAATAAAGCAAAAATGACTGTAAAGTCAATTTTCAGACAAAGTTATCTCTATGTTATGTAGAAGACTGTTTATTGGTTTTGGTGTTCTGTTTTTGGTTTGTGTTTTTTTTTTTTAATTTAGGTTTCTGTAGGAATTTCTTTATCTGTGACACCTATGTGCCTTAGAAACTACATATAAGCAGAGTAAGAAAGTTTTGTGGCAAGATATTGTGGGTTTAGGGATTTTTTTTCTTGGTTTGGAAGAGCAAAGTCAAGGACAACTCCATGTGTTCTGCAAAGTTCAGCAGTAATATTATTATTCACACAAGTTGTCTCAGCTGTGAAGTCAGTACATTTGTTCTGGATGTCTCTTTATTATTAATGGCCCTTTCACCTGACTTTCTACATTTGTTTGAGCCAACATTGCTCTTACCTGCTGTCCAGTTCACTTAGATTGTTTTCATCCCCTGGTTTCCTTAAAGGTGAAGCTTTATTCCAAATGTCTTCTGAAAGGTTAGTCTTAACTACTGTATTGATATTGGATTGAAACAGAAAATACTCAGGAAATAGCTATGGCAAATGAAATAGTGAAACTCTCCTCCTACTTTCAAGGCATCTCTCATTCTATCCAAAACGCTATCCCCAGCATGACATCACAAGGTAAAATTCATCATGGAGCCAGTGTAAATATAGCACAAAGACCACAGAATGCTTAAATCCACTCAAGTTTGACACCACACTGTATCTACCTTAAGCAGAAGCAGATGTTTAAGAAGGAATTAAGTGGAGTGTTGCTTTTTTGATGGCTCTTTGCAAATGGGTGAATTTCACCCAGAGAGAATAAGCATAAAATTGGATCAATTTATTAAAAGTTCTGACTGGAAAAAAAAATCATAAAAAGAAGATTAGTCAGGAAAATATGACTTCCATCTTGGAAAAATTATGTTTATGAAAATTATAGTTTTTCTTTCAAATATGAGTCAAAATAGGAATTTCTTATCTTTGAAAATGCTGTCAATTTCTGGTGCATTTGGATGAAGAGGTCTGGTTTTCCATGGGCCACTTGCAAGGGTCTCATAATATTTATTTGTAATTTTATTTTCGTATATATCTTAAAATACTTAACAATATTGCTGATGGAGACCTACTTATACTATCAAAGATGTTTATATAAAGCATAAGTAAAACTGCCAAAGAATTAATTAGCACGAGCAATGGAGGTCATTGGAATGTGAAGTGCAGGGCTCTAACTGCAAAATCAAGAGCTGAGCAAAATTAGATATTGGTTTAGCTTCAGTAGATTATGTTACAAAGAACTCTGTATCAAACTGCTACAATTTCATCTGCTTGTCTTTCCTTATTTATAGAGTACCTTTAGGAAGTTATTCCAGTCTTTCAAGAGAATTTGTAGGGAGACTCAGGACTCAAAAAAACCATATATCACAATCAGAGTAAAATAATGTGTAATAGAGAGATGTTTTAAACTCAATACAAAGTAACATTCAGATGATTTTGGTGTATGGGGATGTATGCGTGCATGTTAGAGTAATGTGAAATACAGAGTACCAAGGTGATAATATGCCACATTAGGACAATTCATTTTATACATCTTAAAATAGAAATGTCTAAGGAATGAGAGATGGAGGTCAGAAAAAATTCATGAATTCTTCCACCTTATTTTCATAAATCAATGCCTTGGGCCCCAGTGAGGCAGCTAAAAATACATTTCTCTTTCAGATGAAGGAGATTAGGAGGTGGGAGGGAGGGCATGTTGCCTTGCAAACATAGAGGATGTCAGCATTGTCATGAAAATTATGAACATACTGTGTGTTACTGCACAAGAGATGCACTTTCCCTTTTAGTGACATAGATAATAATAGTCTTTTATAATCCACTATATACAATTTGAAATTTTGCCTTTTCAACCTATGATGTTTGTGGTGAAGCATCTAAATAGCTAATAGGATAGAAGAGGTGAGATTAAATGGACTGAATGAGTTCTCTTCACTGCTGTGCAAAATCAGTGGATTTCAGGGAACAAACTGATGATGAACTGGTATACAGTGAATGAAGCATTTTCTGATTCTAGGAACTATTGACTTTCCTGGGTACTCTGTTTAGAGAAGACAGAAGAACCAAGGTGAGTGCATTTCACTCTGGATGTCAAAGTAGAAATCAGAATGACTTGGTTGATAGTTTGGAACTATCTGCTTTCCAGTTTGTGAAGCAGGTCTAGAGATTGCAGCCACTGCAAAGGTAGAAAATATGAGCTGAAGTCAGGTAAATCCAGTTCAAAAACCTACTTAAATGCATGACTATTCATCAGTTGCTTAAGTTAACTAAAAAGTGAGTATAGACTGTGCTTAAGAGGTTAGAGCCTTTACATATTCATCACGGAGAGGTAAAGCCTGAACTCTAATGACTGGGCCTTCATGGCACAAAAATTAATAAGACAAATAATGCAATGGGTGTCTGTTAATTGGAACAACTCAGTGGGTAGCCAGTTAAATGGCTGTCTTGATGAGGAGAAAAAAATTCAAAAATAGCTTTGAAAATAACTAAATTGACATAAAACTGCACACAAACTAAAAATTGTAAAGATAAACATTTTATATGCTCCTTCTTTATGCAACCTGACTCCTATAACATATTCTGTGCAAGACAGAGGGTCAGTATCTGTTGCATACCAAAGACACTGTACCTCTGATACAGAATATACTCCAAGTAAAGGGGCAGAAAAGGTAAAGATGGTTGCAGTCATTAGGCAGATCTTCATTTTTCTTCAACAGATGGAAACTTTGGAGCTTCTAAAACCAAAGGTTCCTTTTTCTCACTTGTTTGTTGCACATAACTTTTCAGTTGCTACCTGACCACTCCTGCACCAAAACATCGATTTCTGTGACCTGATAGAAATGTTTTCTGTGCACAGATTATGCAAGTACTTGCACATCCACCAAACTTGACCCACCCATGTTCTAGTGAATAGCACTACCAAACTTTACCATGACGTATTCCAATTTTCACTTCACTGCTAAGTATCATATTTATGCCTTCCTCATAGCAGTTCAAGGAGGGCAGTATCAATTAAGCTCTGAATATTTTCCTCATCCTTAAATAGACCTTAAACAGCTTCTGTCAAACATACTCCACACTCTGTAACTAAATACATTTTGTAAAATTATCAGGTGCTCTAGTCTTATTCTTTCCTAATGCTGTTGAGGTGCGAAGTATTCTCTCTACTGTGATGGAACTGCAACTCAATTATGTATCCTAAGCAAGGGTTTTCATCATTTTTTTCTTACAGTGTTTCATCATTGTTTTCCACAATTTCCCTCCTGCTTTTTCACTCACCTGTGATGTATGTCCTGTCAGCACAAAGGTCTTCAATACAGTTGTGCACTTCACCCTGCACATTTTTGGACAGAGCTTCCGCAGCTTACTGTGCAGTCATGCATATGAATGCAGGAGAAGAAAAGTCTCTGGTGGACTGCTCTTTTCCATTTGTATTGGGTTTACATGGCAAGGTTTTGGTAGCAGGGCGGGGGAGGGTGCTGCAGGGGTGGCTTCTGTGAGAAGACATTAGGAGCTGCCTGCTGACACGGAAGTCACGGACACAGCACACGATCAATATGATCAAGCAAAATGTCGGTTTATTACATACACAGCTTAGTTAATATAGTTTCTTGCCTTCCTAATCATGCATAAACTTATCGTTAATTGGTTAACTATGTTTGGCAATATGCTGTTCATGCGCTACTAGCGATATTCTGATTCGTTCATAACAATAGTTCACACGCACCGCCCGCTTCTCCGATATCTTGTTTTTAACATTGCAAGCCAATAGTTTCTTCCTCTTAATCTGCTTGTTTCATGTCTTCCAAACCACAGTCGACCTTCGCAGCATCCTTGAATTCCTCTTGCATTAAATGCAGATTAAGTCCACATAGTCTGAGTCTGGGTTGCTCACTACATGTCCTTGGCTTTTCAGATATCCCACAGCTGCCCCTGTGTTGGAGAAAGCCTATTCCAGCTGGCTCCAAGATGGACCCACTGCTGGCCAAGCTGAGCCATGTCAGCAACGTTGGTAGCACCTCTGGAATAACATATTTAAGAAAGGGGAAAAAAGCTGTGCAACAGCAGATAGGAGAGTGGATTGAGAATATGTGAGAGAAACAACCCTGCAGACACCAAGGTCAGTGAAGAAGGAGCAGAAGGAGGTGTTCCAGGCGCCAGAGCAGAGATTCCCCTGCAGCACCTGGTGAAGACCATGGTGAGGCAGGCTGTCCCCCTGCAGCACATGGAGGTTAACGCTAGAGCAGATCTTCACCTGCAGCCCATGCAGGACCCCACACTGGAGCAAGTGTGTATACCCTGAAGCAAGCTGCACCCTATGGAGAGCCCATGCTGGAGCAGGCTCCCGGCAGGACCTGTGGCCCATGGAGAGTGGAGCCCACACTGGAGCAGGTTTGGTGGCAGGACTTGTGGCCATGTGGGGGACCCACGCTGGACCAGTCTGTTCCTGAAGGACTGCATCCCATGGAAAGGACTCATGCTGGAGTAGTTCTTGAAGAACTGCTGCCTGTGAGAAGGACCCACATTGGAGAAGTTTGTGAGGGACTCTCTCCCATGGGTAGGACCGGACACTGGAGCAGGGGAAGAGTGTGAGGAAGGAGAGGCAGAGACAATGTGTGATGAACTGACTGTAACCCCCACTCCCCATCCCCTTGCGCCGCTCAGGGGGAGAAGATAGAGAAATTGGGAGTGAAATTGAGCCCAGGAAGAAGGCAGGGGTGGGGGGAAGGTATTTTTAGATTTGTCCTTATTTCTTATTTTCCTACTCTGTTTAATTGGCAATAAATTAAATTATTTTCCCCAAATCAAGTGTGTTTTACCCATGATGGTAATTGCTGAGTGATCTTCCTGTCCTTATCTCAATCTACAAGCCTTTTGTTATATTTTGTACCCCTGTCCTGCTGATGGAGGGGGAGTGATAGAGCAGCTTGGTGGGCACCTGGCAGTTAGCCAAGGTCAACCCATCACACCATTGCTCGTTTACCCAGTGAAGGACCAAATCAAGGCATCTAATATCATATAACAATTCTGGACAAATATACAGATATCCTGTGTTATATATATATATATATAAACTATTTCTCAAATTCTTTCTTTTCTCACTCCAATTTATGGAGTTTTTCTGTGACTCATAGGACCACCAAGAATAGCCAGCTTTACATTAGATATTGTTTTTAAGTCATCCAGTAATCACATTCATGCCAAGGTGCTAAGGTTCTACTCTTGTATATAAACATGACATTATCATATACACCACAAGATCATGGCATCAATCGTTTTTGTCAGTGAAGTGTCTGATGAAAAGATAAAATGGGAGAATTTCAGTTGAATTTGTCTGCACGTATGCATGCTTGTAGAAGTTTGCATATGTGGCCATGACATAAAACAGTGTTCCATTACTTAGGTCGTGAAGTATGTAGATTTATACAAAGCAGGAACTTCAACTATATATTATATACTGTTCACCTTGTATATCCTGATTTCCATTGCCCTTCTCCACAAGTGGCATAGACTGCATAGACATAAATACAACATGAACTTAAATTGAAATGTAAAATAAGCTTCTCATAGATGGGTCTAAGTTGCAATTAACTCAGCCAGAGGTAGAAGCACAAATTTGCTTTAAATACTAAGAATATACTTTGGGTTGTGTCTCAGAAGAGTTTTAAGAAATCATGGTAAGAGCAATTTTCCTCTTTGTGCAGCTTAGTATAAATTATGGAGCTCGGGAGTTGTTATCTAAATCTATGCCAGTTTACTTGCTTTAGCACAGAGTACCTGGGAGCGATCCCAGATCCCTCTGAGATTCCCTCTGCCACCAGGGCTTCTGCAGGGGAAAAAAAAAGTTTATCCTCAGATGGTTGCTGTACATCACAGAAACAGACACAAGAACAATCACCTTCTGTTCCCATTATCACATATTTGGAAAATTCTGAACTAGTCTTTGGAGACCCAGCATTATGGAGAGGGATGCTACCTGCAGCATCCAGTTCTGGATTGTAGTTGAATACTATAATCACAAAATTATAATGTGTCTAAAACTACTGAAAGCACATTTATCTCTCTTACTTGAATGCATCTTCAAACCTAAAAAGAAAAAAAAAGAATCCTGTATGAAAATCTGTCAGTCTGTTAAGCTGAAGCACTAAATGATTTCTATCCTGCTCATCTGCATCATCTGCACTCCCCTTTTTAATGAACACTGGATGGTAAAAGGACTTTCCGCAACTAATGAGGTAAAATATGACTGTAAGTAATACACATAATAAATTATTTACAAAGAAAACATAAATCCTAACAATACTGAAAATCCTGGAAGATTTAAGTGCTAATACACATTTTGACTAAGGTGTGTCAAAAGTTACGTAGCCCAGCTCGTACTATTTAGGTCCTGTAGCCCTAAGTAAAATAAAAAGTTGTAACAGGAACCTAGATTTACATTGAGTTGCCTAATGCTATTTGAATTGCCTTTGGTTAATCTACCTGGCTTCCAGCTGTTGATCCAGAGGTGTGTAGGTTTCCTATATATGATTCTATGATTCTGTCATGTTAACTAAGCCCCTCTGTATGTTTTGGGTAGGTAGCTACAACTTTTAGGTAGCTGAACCCTGTCCTATACTCCTTGAAGGAAACATAGAGACATTTTGGCATCTTATTATGGCATGCAGAATGGAAATACCAAACAAGTGTAAACACATTCCAATGCCTTGAGCTGAGCAAGAAGAATACTGTCCAGTCTTTCTACTTTTCCTGTAGGGCTCTCAGTTCATAGCCTAGGACTGCCTGTTGAAAGGGTATCAATACACCTTCTTTGAAAACAACTAAACACAGCTTTTCTTCTTCCCCCTTTTCTTTTTTTTTTCAGATTTTTGAGAGGATCTATCTCGCTGAACTTGAGACATCTGCACCATAAATATCTGAGGTGGTACCCTTTGCACCCTTGTCAATGAAAAGAAGTAGATGAATTACTCCAAAAAAGAGTCTGATTTACCTGAAGTGGCTTTTTGGGTTGAGATAAACTGCATTGTAAACTGTGTATATCTCTCCAGAAAAACAAGGATGGGGTTTAGTCCTTCTAATTTTGGATGGCTGCATCTACACCCACTAGTTAGTACAAACAACAGAGTGTAAAGAGTGTTGTGGCTCATCAGCATTAAGAGTGGGATAAGTTCCGGAAATGTAGGTGTCATTTTTGATGCCATGGGTTACCCTGGCTTGTAGCAACTGCTTTGAAAAACCTCCTGCAAACCCTGTGTCATATTTACCTATCTGAGGTACCTTAGGACATCTCAAACTGTGTCAGCTGTCAAAGCTTAGGGAATTTAATTCTGCCCTAGTACCTTCTTTATAGTGAGTTAAGTTGCTCTCCAGGTATCACTGATTGAGGGTTCTATTCAGTTGCCTGATCAGAAGTACCTAGAGCCATTTGAGATGACCCAGGGTATCCAAGACATGCATGGGGCTGACAGATATGACACAGGACAAATGAAAAATCCCTGCTTCTTAGGAGAGGCAAACTGAGCTCAAATGAGATAGCTCTGAGCATTTGAGGTGGCACTAGAACTCCTATATTTTGGTAGCTGAATTAAACCTCAGATTTCCATTGGCCATACAGGGGCTAGTATGGTAGTTTTTGGGGGGCTAAATGTAGAATTGGCCATTGTAGAAATATGGCCATTTGCTGGGGGCTAAATGTAGAATTAAACTTTTCCTGTGCAATTCTGGGACAAATCCCATCTTTTGCATTGACCCCAGTGGTCTTTCTTCCTAGGTAATATCCTAGCAAATGACCTACTTATCCTTTTGTCTCTTTTGAGGTGAAATGGAAATTGCATACCCCCATTAGGTAAAGATTTTTCTACAAACCAATGTCAGAAATATAAAAATAAGCATTTATTTTTTTTTTAATCAAGCATTTATTTTGCCACCAATAAAATAGTGAATAATATACATCCTTCCTAGCTTCATGGTAATATGGAAAAGTTTCACCTATCCCAGCATGGCCAAAGGAAATTCATAGCATGGAAAAACTTAATTTTGTTTTGTGACACAGGAGAACTGTGATGCCACGTGAACCTCAGGCTATTTTACTGGGAAGTATGAATTTTTTCAAAATCAAAAAGAAAATTAATGTTTTCCTTTCCTTGCTTTATTCTGGTGTGCATGATCTATCCATTTATGCATCCTGCATCTAAATTAACCCATCCTTGAAACAGGCACAGGAGTATGAACTGTTCTTGAGGATTACCTGTGTCAGCTGTGGAGGTAGATGCAGCCTGCACCATGACTGACTGCCTTGCTTGGAGTTTGGGCATCCTGTGCAGCCAGATAGTGTAGCTGCTGTGCTCTGTGAGATCCCACATAGTCATAACCCCCCAGATCATCTGCAGCGATGATCCACTAGAGCTCATGGTGACTTGTTTCCTGATCATGCACCGACATGGTGAGGACACAGTTCTTGTGCTCATATACAACGGAAGCAGAGATGGTGTGCAAATTTGGGAAACCACACTACAGCATACACAGACCTATAGAATCCACTGAGCATTGAGGGTGCCCATTTTGTCTTGGCAAGCACTGCCTCTTGTCCCTGCTGCTCTTGATAAGCCTGCATTGCTTAAAGACTTGTAAAGGTGAGGTCACATGCACAAAGGGCACCCTATACAACAGTGTATATCTTTATGGTGGCATTAGCTCAGGTCTGAAGAAATTATGCCTGTGCTGAAATGGTGCTGTAATGGGATTGTATCACTTCTGATTCTCAAAACTAACTCAACTTTTTGTCTCTGTATTGTGCTGCATGGCTATAAATGTGCCCCTAGCTGACAGATGAATATAGAGTGATTTGAGCACTTGATAAAAAAACAATGTACAAATGTGGTATGAGAACCTACTCAGATTTAGGATGCCTACAAACAATAATTTTAAGCTGGAATAGACTTGACATCTAACAGTCCTGACCCACAGATGTGAGACAGAAAGTTATCTTAATTCATCCTCGTCTTTTTGGCCTAATTAAAGATTTAATTTGTCAAATTGCTGTATAGTTGTATCTTAATAATGGAGTATCTGAAAATTCATGTGTTCTGATTGGTTGAGGTCATTATTAACTAGTCAAAGTGCTGGGAATCATTTAATATGCGCAAAGATTTTCATCATCAGAGACTCACTTTACAAATTTAATCTCTCATTCTCAAATAAATGCCTTTTTTCTGATTTGCTGCTACTGTCAGAATTCTTCGTCTCTATGTCATTACCAGTCATGGGAACCTGTTTATCTTCTGACCCTGTTTCTCATCCAAAATCCAAAGATTTTATCTGCCTCAGGCAGAAATAAACACATCTTAACAGCCATGAATCCCCATGGGAAGTGTGGATCAAAGGATGATAAATCCTATAAAATTTAATTTAATTGATTATTGGTGGACAGTGAAGAAGGGTAAATGCACTCTTGTTTTTGACAAAGAGAATTTAAGAGCAGTTTATGTCTGCAGTTGTGTCTGGTGAGAATTTTTGCTTAGCTATCTTACTCTTTCCTCCTCATTGCTCATCACCTCCCCTTTATCAAAGGCTGTTTATGCCTCTTCTCCCTCTGTTAAGCTATTTAAATTCTCTTTAATATCTTTCAATCAAAATATGTGAAATTAACAAAAACTCCTACTTAAGCTGTTATGCTAGTTTGTCTCATTTTTATGGAGACCTGCTGGAGAGCTACCTTGTTGACAGCGAATGCCACAGCTCTACTGAAAAGCAATAGGGATCAGCAATGTGTGCAACCCACTTTTCAGGTTTCGCACCTGAAGATGGAAGGGGACAGGAGTACAAGCCCTGAGAAACCTGGAAGTGTGATATTGGGAGAGAGAGATATAAACACAGAGCAGACAACTTTAAGCATATATGTTCAGATAGCAGGAGATAATCAGACCAGAATATAGACATGGAGAGAACAGCTGTGATTGTCTGGGTACTACATTCAATAACGCTTACCAGTAATGATGGATGTCTCATCTTAGCTTTGTAAAGTTCAGAGCCAGCTCTAATAAAGAGCTCTGCAGTCCATTTATGTTACATTTTTTTCCCAAGAGACTTGAAGAAATTCCATAGGACTGGATGAAAAACAGTGTTAGCTCAGTACTAAAAGGGCAAACAAGCTGACCTAGGTAGCTATACCGTGGTTGGTTTGAAATTGGTACTAGGCAAAAAATAGAATGGTTGACAGAAGAAGTAATCAGCACATAATTAAAGAATAGAAATATTCTTAATGACAATCAGTATGGTTTCCTGTAAAAAAAAGTAGTGTGCAACAAAAGTACAAGCACTCTGAAAAAGACTGTAAGTGTATGGCATTGTCTATGGCCAGCTATAATAGAAACAAAATCTAAAACTGGTAATGAATAGAGTGCTGGAAGCCAGAATTATAACCCGCCTATTTCAGGTGATCATAGTGTCGTGGTAAAATATAGGACTACTGAATATTATTTTGCTGAGATTTCCTGTGGGAGAAAATACTTACTTTGGTGTGAATGATACTAGCTTCCAAACCATTACTGTTTTTCAGCACAAGAAGTTGCAGCTACCTTCGGTTTAAAGTCAGGTTTAAAGTCAGGTGCTCAAGGAAGTTCATACACAGTAACAAATAGAGTTATCAGGCTCCTAATGATCTATTCTCCCATTGATACTCCTGGGACTTTGCATAAAGCTCTCATTAATGCAAATGGAAATGTAGAAAATGCATGCCGAAATCAACAACTCCCCCTATTGTTATAACAGGTGAATAGTCCCCCTAGGCAAAAAGTAACATTACTGAGTTTAATTTTTCCTTGACTACTTCCTCCTCCTTCTGAAACAAATTATGTTAAAAATTGTGGTCTTTTGGGTTTGTTTGTTTTTTAAGTGAATGTCACAGGAGAAAGTCAGTGCAGAGGATTTATCAAAAAACAACATTCTTGTTACAACCCAGTTCTGACCTGGTCTAGCCAAATCATCAATCACGGTGACAATGGGCCATATTTATCCCTGGTGCAACTGCACTGTAATTGACAGAACTACATTTAGAAGAGATTTGCCCTATAGCTGTTTAGTAAGAAGTCTGGGGTGACGATTAGTCAAAGGTTTGCTTTTCTCTGCAGCTTGGATTGATGCATATATTATGCAAAGGTATATGTAAGTTTCAGTTTGCTACAGATGTTTTAGTTAAGAATTCATGGGTGTTTGCACTTTGCTGCTCCAAGTTTCATTATAATAGAATGTGAAGATAACAGGGCCACAATCTAGTTATACAGTTGATACGTTGACAGAATAATTTGATTGTATTCTGCTTATTTACCACAATATTCTAGTATACTTTGTGGCTTATAATAAATGCTAGGCATGAGACAACTAAAATAGGTACCACTAATGATGTCCTACAGCAAAGAAATATTGTTTCTAGATCTTTTATGACTGCATTTCCCAAAAACAACACATAAAGAAAGTGATAACTTATTTACGTGATTCTAGTAAAAGAACAGAAATATTTGTCAGTGTCTAAGATGTCTACTCACTTTTTGTGTCTTTCTAAATTTAGATGTCATTTAGTCAATTAGAGTGATCAAAACCAAACGTGTTCAATTCTATGAATGCAAATCTTTTGATCAGACTCTTTGTTAGCATTAACAGACTAGATCTGTTAAAGCTAGGTGGAGCTACCCAATGTTAAATAAGAAGTGTGTTTCAATTTTTTTATTTCCTAAACAAGTAATTGCCTTTACATGGTAGTAACAATCAGCTGCTTACTGGGTGAAATTGTTCCTAACCTGAATTAAGGGAAGTCCTAATATTGACTCCACTGGGGCTATGATTTCACCTTTATTACATTAATTAAATGTAATGTGCCTCAGTAACAGAGCTCAAAATATTGATCAGTTAATGAAAGAGCAAAGATCAATGCTTAATGCAGGTGTCATCTGAAACACAGAAAGTAGGGATAGAATAAGCCCTGGTTTATTACAGTGTCTTGTGATACACATTTTGCAGCTGTGCCGTACCTGTATATAAATGCGGTAAGTTGCACTTTCTAGAACTGAAAATAGTTATGATTTTGATATTTAGTAAATGAGCTATATATGTGAGGAAATAATTTATTAGCAGAAATGCTATAGTCCAGCTACATAACTAGCCTTAGTCACCAGTACATAGTTGCATATCTCACGTGCCACTATAATTCTACCACAAATTGATCCAAATTCATTGGATTCACAATTAATCCAAACACACTATTTAGACACAAAAAATAAAGTTCTTGGATCTCTTTAGAAGGAGAGATATAGAGCAAGATTGGACTGACCAATTTTTTTTTGCAATTTACTGGAAAACTTTATGAGATGTACAGTTAATGTGATGTGCAGTAACATGAGGGCTTTATACTGAAATTCCATGTGGGGTTGTGTTATCAATCAATGCATCCTAGGGATTTGCACAGAAATCTGCTAATGGAATACAGTTAACTTAAAACTATGCCATCAGTAAGTGTCACTCTCACTATTGGGAGACATTAGCTATCACAGCAGTGGCTGGGAAAAATACAGAATACAGTGCATGTAGTTCATAAACTGTTGTGAATTACATGGCAGCTCTTTCTGACTTTCTTTTGTCTACATAATCTTAAGATATTTAATAGCAGTCTTCACTGTTACTCTAGCACAAAAGACAGATCAATTAAGAGAATAAATTAATGTAAACTTTCTACTCAGTAAAATAAGTGTTGCAGGTCTTGAAAACTACTAACTTAGGCTCTGTGTCAGTGTTTCTCATTCAGTTGGTTACAACCCCAAAGTCATCATGAAATGTGACCAGAGTGCTACAAGGGAGTGAAAATTTTATGACAACTTAAAGCAAAGGATATCTCACTCTCCTGTTCTTCACAAATCCTTATCTTTTAAAGCTCAGTAATTTTTGTAAATCTCTTGAAACACACATTGTGGCAATTACTTTTCTCACTGTTAGATCTGTAGCATATAGAGGGGGTTCATAATTTTTTTTTTTTTAATATCTATTAAATAGTCACTGTGTAAATGCTTATAAATGATACTTTCATTAAAATGAACTGATGCTTGTGACACATGATACTAGCTAGCATTTGATAGATAATGCACATTAAAATTCTTGTGAGGACAATGTGAATTTTAACACATCAGCTGATAGGACTTATTGCAACCAGCCTTGACCAGATAGTTTATGGTAAAAGTACAGCAGGGCTTTAGCACATTAATTAGTATGTGCTAGCCACAGGAGTTGAAATTAACCTTTTTATCTAATGAAGACTGTATCAAAGACTAATTTTTGTGGGATGCAAAAGTTAATAAAATTCACCAAGGAACTCAGCAAAACCTTACTATCTTGTCTTTCAGGGCTAATTAAACTAAAAGCACCAGGATATTATGCCCATATTTAGAATTTACACCTGCATTTATCCCAGCATTTAACACAGCTGTAGCCTTGTGTGTTAACAGCATTTGTATTTTCTTTGTTAGAAAGGTTGTGCTGATATGAGCTTTATTGAGCTTAAGCAGTGCTAGCTAAGAAAATGAGCACTGAGCTGTTCCTTACTGTTGTCCCTTTAAGAAGCTACTGCTTCTTCAGTCTCTTGCAGCTGCTCCTTAACTGCTGTCTCACTGGTTCTGCACCCACTCATTTACCCAGTCAAAGGAGGTGCCCTACATTCAACAAGTTTAATAGCAAATCTTTACTCCCCTGTTTTGTATGTGGTTTAAATTTTCATTTTCTGAGAGGCTAACATTTGATCATCTCTGTGATGGCCAATCAGAAAATCTCTACTTATGAAGATAATGACAAAGAATAAAGACAAATTTGCCAGAAAGAAATGTAGTTTCTTCCATCATACACATGCATACATATGTATTTAGGGTATTTCTTTTGCACGCATACCTGCATATGTAAGTTATACTTCAACTCTCCTTAAGAAGAAAAAAAAAGATTAAAACCAAAATCATAGAATGAAGAACCACAAAACATATACCTTGCCTAAGACGTACTCTTGCTGCAGAAGAGACCACAGACAGGCTAAGAAGCTTGCAGTAACATGAAACTGTAATTTGATGGTTATTTGGGTCAAAACTTATTCAGAGAAAAAACAGAACAGTCTACACTTTCCTCTCTGTGTCACTATGTTTTTCTCTGCTGGTATAACAGCTTGTACTGTAATCTAGTTTGGGAAACTGATCTAGTTAAAAAATAACCACCAAAAACCAAGATTAAAATCCTTTTTTTTGACTTGGTGAATTCTGGCTTATGGCTAAGATACACAGTTTTTGCCAGTCCAGTGGAAGGCATGGCATCACGCAGAAGAAACTAACAAGGTTGTCTTCAGTGCAGCTTAAACTATGCCTGGGACTTGATATGGGAAGATATACAGCTGATGTGGCAAGATGCCTTACAACCATAGGACTTGGCTGGTAGGTGAGGAGGCAGGGAGGATTCATATGAATGTTGAAGAAACAGGTCTGGCTTTTCTATGTCCCCTTTCCCAGCTAAGCAGGGCAGTGAAGCAGTGGCACATTACTAAAAAAAAATGAATGGTGAAGTGAGAAAAGAGAAAGGAAGGCCAAACTGCTTCATTGCCCTGGGCACTGAGCAGACTTTATAAGGCTTCTGATGGAATATAGGTTACCCTATTTACAGGTAACCAGAGTCTGTGTTCTACCGTTGCCCATCTCTTTCTATTTATGCAAGTGCACACAATGAGATAATAAAGGACCCTGGCAAAGTACCAGACAATAACAACAGCTAATAAGAGGAGCCTAGCCTCTAGATTCCTCACAGGGAGAGGCGAATAACCAGAATTTTTGCTGTCCTGTGGGATGCAATTATGCTGTCCATAGCCAAAGAGTGACCTGTCTCGCCTCCACTGTTTATTGAATGCAAACCTGATGTCTGGTTTCACTGCAAGCTCCCTAAGATGGATATCCTAAGGCCAAATTCAATAGGCAGTCAACCACTATACCTGCCAAGAGCCAGTATTTTCAAAAGAATACATGCTAGTGGATTATCATGTCTGTTTCAGTTAGAATCAACATTTCTTTTCTAGTTCACTTAAAATCAAATACACCACAGTCCAAGAGATATATGCCTTAATTCCCACACAATTTATAGCACCATGGTTCTAATATGTGATTCTGACACCCAGAAGAATTTGGGTTAAATTTGCAGATGCTTCTGTGATGTTGGATATTTAACTTCTTTGAATCCCAAAAGAAGAAACTTCAGGATTAATACCTGGCTATGTCTTCTTAGGGAATAAAAGTAGGAACAATAAGCTGCCAACTGAAATATCTGAAATAGAATCAGTATTGCAAGTATCAGAGCTATGGCTCTTTCAAGGAGGCACTCAGAAAAAATGTGGAGAAGCTTTGAAATCTTTATGGGGCTTTCTCCAGCAATGTTTTAAAGGATGTCATTCCAGCAAAGAAAAAACACTAATTTCCATGTTGTTTGGAATCTGTTTGCAATGAAATGTGCAACTTGCAGAAGCTGCAGGAAAAGACTCCAGTGAAGTACACAGAAATATTAATTTTGACTTTTTATGGGTTTCAGACCTTACTAGTACAGTGTCTATGCAAAGACAATGGGTTTACCACACTGCTCGTCTTTGTCAAACTAACAAGATCTCCTAGACACCATGTCCCAGATTCGTACCATTCTCCCTGCTGCTGTAAAGATCTCTAGGCTATCTGTGTATATTTCTTTACTGGAGAGACATAGGTTTCCCCAGAGAACAATTCAGAGCACCTACGATCAGCAATGCCCTTTCATCAGAATTTATTATTGCAGTATGCTACAATAAAGTAATAACATCAGGTAAACTAGCTCAGACAGCTAAGATAATAATTTAGGCATCTCATTTAACTATCTAAGATCAGATGAAGCAATCCAGGCTGATGGCATTGCAAATGGTCATAATAATATGAAAAACAGTAATAACAATGAAGCAATATTATTGCATATTATGGAAAACTGGCATATTTTATCATTGGTATTATAAAATATGGGTCATTTTCTATCAAGTCACTAAGAAACTTAATGAAGCGATGAAAGACAAAATAATACCATACAGGATCAATCTACTTTGTTACGGTGTTGGTTCTTTTGGACAGCCCATGATGAATAGTCTATAGGATACTGATAAATTGAGTGAATAAGCACAGACTATTGTTATATGAGTGGGCAGCTGGAAGATGGGAAAGCCTGTATCTATTCCAGAGGAGAGAGGCAAGCATCAAGAAAATCTTGGGTTTTATAGGAAAGTGAGAAGATCCTTACCGATTTGAATCCACAACAAATTATAGCGGAAATGAACGAGAATATTACATATATAATATTACAAAAAGATTATGTCATTATACATAGAGAGGTGTGTGTGCTGTTGCTGGAACACAATCTCATTGGGATCACAGAGGTGTGGTGGGATATCTCACACAACTGGAGCACTGCCATGCATGTATACAGTCCAGGACGGTGAAGAGGGGTAACTGCCCTTTATGTGAGAGAGCAGTGGGAATGCATGGAGCTGTGCCTTGGGATGGACGATGAGGTAGCTGAAAATTTATGCATTAGGATTAGACAGCAAACCAACATTAGCAATATTGTGGTGGATGTCTGTTCCAGATCACTTGATCAGGAAGCAAAAATAAAGAGACCTTCAGAAAATGGGAAGAAGCCTCACATTAACAGACCCTGGTCCTTCATACTTTAACCTCTCCCATATCTGCTGGAGGGACAGCACAGCAGGGCACACATGATCCAGGAGGTTTCTGAAGTTCATTCATGACAACTTTTTGACACAGGGAATCAATGAGCCAATGGGAGCAGGTACTCTTCTGGACCTGATACTCACAAGCAAGGAAGAACTGTTCAGGGATGTGAAGGTGAGGGGCAACCTTGGCTCCAGTGATCATGAGATGGTGGAGTTCAGGATCCTGAGAGGAGGGAACAATGAAAAAAGCAGGATCACAACCCTTGACTTCAGGAGAGCAGACTTTGGCTGGTTCAGGCACCTTCCTGAAAGGCATATTGGCAGCAAAGTGAAGACGAGGGAAAATGTGGTCCTGCTGCTGAATGGGACAGGGAACCTGGTAACATACAACATAGAGAAGGCCAAGATACTCAATGACTTCTTTGCCTCAGTCTTTGCTGTTAAGATTTGCATTTGGGAGTCTCAGGACCCTGAAGAGCCTGAAAGTGATTAAAACATTGGAGCATCTTTCATATGAGGAGAGACTGAGAGACCTGGAGAAGAAAAGGCTCAGGGGGATCTTGTCAATGTATATAAATACCTGATAGGAAGGAGTAAAGAAGATGGCTCTTTTCAGTGATTTCTGGTGAACAGGACAGGAGGCAATGGGCACAAATCAAAATAAAGGAAATTCTATTTAAAATGAGGAAAACTTTTTTTTATTGTAAGGGGGGACAGACACTGGAAAAGGTTGCACAGAGACATTGTGGAGTGTCGATCCTTGGAGATATTCAAAATCAAACTGGATAATGCCCTGAGCAGTGGCTGACCCTGCTTTGAACTGGGGGTTTGGACTAGATGATCTCCAGAGGAACCTTCCAGCCTCAACTGTTCTGTGATTCTGTGTGACTCTGTCATATATGTTACATTTTGTTAAACTGGAAGGAGTGGTAGCACAAGTTAATTAAGCTGTAGTACATACACAAACTCACGAAATCACGGAGTTATAACCATTAATATTTCCTCTGTTATTTGTAAGTGATTGAAGTCTGTATCATGCCATTGTCCGTCTCTTTCTATTTATATGTCTGCACTGAATGATATGAGCAGAAGGCTCGAGGCAAGATTTTTAGAGAAAAGAGAAAAGCTAAGTCAATTGAAAGCAATTTCTGAAGGGAATAACATCAAAAACAAGGAGGAGAAATATTTGAAAAAGAGGAAAGGGATTGAAGGATACTGAAGATATTATGTTTATGTGGCATTCTGGCACTTCTGGATGTCCTAAAAAAGAATTACACCAACAGTAAGTTAGTGGATAAAGCAAAAATTTTGAGGAGAGGCACAAAGGAAAACCAACAGAACATCAAGAGCATTTGAAGTGCTAGGAGGCATTTTCCTTGTGGAAAATATCTGAAAATCCTCAAAAGAGCTGATGAAGATTCATTTAAATAGCTGAGCAGCTCATTTAAGCAGTCAGCCAAAAGCCTGAGTACAGCTTTACAAAATCAGGCTGTTACTATGAGCTGGTGGCACAGAAGACAAAAGGAAAAATGTATCCTGTGTTCTGACAATGCACTTTGTCAGAAATTGGTCACAACTGGCTTAAACTATGCATTGAAGTAGGCTCCTCAAAATACCTGGTGTTCACTACTTGCTACAGGTTAAAGAACAGCTAAAAACCCCCAGACCCAGTATTTAAAAATGATAAAATGAAGATTCTTTGGGAATATACTTTTACTCTCAAACACCAAAGCAAACCAGAACACTAGAACTTCTGCTGATTCTGCAAACTGCAGAAGCCAACTGTACCAGACACTGATTGCTCACAGAACATGTCAGCAACAGAGAAAGGAAAAATATTCCCATTATTGATATCAGATAGAATATATAGGAATAAGATAAAAGAATTATACATTCTGTTCAAGACTTTACAGGGATATCAGAATGACTGGAGATTTCCATGAAGAATTCAAATTCTCTACCTGCTATTTTGAAAATAGTTTCCATGTTTCAGTGATACTTTGAAATCTTAGAAACTAATTAATGCCACTTTCTAGACATTGGCACTGGTTTATAAACTCAAGAATAATAGCAACAGTGAGGATGTTGGTAAAAAAGAAGAACTGGTTCACCTTCTAGCAACTGTGAGGAAGGCATGTGAGAGAAAAGCTAGAGTCTAAGACCAGCATCTGCTGCAGTGTTGATCTGAGAGCTCCCACGGGAAAACAGCAGTGTTTCTAAGATGAAAGAACAACTTTGGAAGAAATGAACAAGTTCAGTTTTCCTTATACTTCTTCAAATAACGAAGTTGGAGATGGAGGCTTAAGGGGAGAAAAAGGAAAGGTTTCAATGTAACCTGATGATAGTGTGGCGGTGTGCTCCCCCTGTACCCTCCTGCCTCCCCCTCCCCCATCTGACTTTGTCCCATGGCCCTGCTCAAGTGATAATCACCAGTGGCAGTTGTGATGGATGCATCCAGCTCGGAGCGGATTCGGGGAAGACAGATAATGTGTCTACCTAACCACAGTGCTGGTCAGTGTCCAACTCAAGCTAGATTTGGAAGAAACTAACATACGAAGTTGGTATGTAAATATGACTATGAGTCAATCATCTAACCCCCATAAATATTGAGCAGCCCAAGAGTCCTTTGAGCTCTCCTGCACGGCAGTGGGCTGCACGCCAGGATCTCCCCTTGAGTAGGGACGCCTCTCAAGGTTACTCCTCGAGGTTGAGAGATTCCTTGCCACAACAGATCCTCGGTAAGTGACTAATAGCATGCTAAACTTTGAAATCTTAGCTAAGTGATATAAAGGATTGATTGCGCATATATAATCCTTTAGACATAAACTGTTGACCAAGTCTGGGACTAGGACTGGATACAGCTGCACCTAGACTCCTCTTTGAGAAGGAGTTTAGAAAGCAAGGGGGTCCTCTCTGAACCTCATGACTCAACGGGAGGGTGTCCCTGACAGTCTTTGACCCTGTCCTCTATGCAGTAAATAATCAAGTGTATCTTCCATTGAATCTTGTTAAAACATTGTCACATTTATTATCAAACTTTGTTATCAATAAACATTGCTCTTACAAGTGCACTCTCACTCCATCTGTGACAAATAGGAAATCACAAAATCAAGGTTTCTGAAAATCTGTGTTTGAGGGAAGAGTCACCATAACTGAAGAGTGCGTAACAGGCAAAACTGACACATCAAATAGTTCCTAGAGCATTTCCTTAGGGAAATTTACACCAGAATCCAAGCTCGAAATAAATCTTTTTTTGTGGGTGATCTAGTCTCCAAAATGCTGAGATTACATGTGCCATGGCCTCCGTAGTTGTTGATTATTACATGACACACATAATAATAAAAACAATAGTCTGATATTTGAAACTAGGCATTGGTCTTAATGGCCTAAATATCCTTTATGACTCCTGGTTACTATCTCTAAACAAATAATACTGGATTTGATACCAAGGTGTAATATTGTCTTTGCCATTATGCAAACTAATGAAATAGAACACAGCATTATATTTATATTTACGTATCAAGAAAGATATATAATATCATAATAGTATTGTATTACAGAAATAATTACATTATGGAAAGTACTTGTATGGCTGACATTCACTTTCTGAAGTATAACTTGTTTTACTTTCCACATTACATTGAACTTGTCCCACGCATTTGGAGATAAGAGGTGAGTGAGGGATCTGTCAAAAAGAGAAGGTTGTGTCTGACTCTTGTAACTCAGCCACACAGCCAAGAATTGATAGCACTTAAGAGACAATTATCCTGCACAAGGTTTGGAAGCTTCAGTTTTCTTTCTTACTAAACTGAGCCATGACAGGCAATAAAACATACTTTATCTGGATTCTTGGTGCAAGTAATGAACCACTGAAGAAACTTCTTATGCTTGGCCAGCATTAGATGTGGACAATACTCAAGAAAACTGAGAAATATTTGATTCATCAAAAAATATATTGAATCATTTCTGTATTAAATGTTTAAAACTTTAGTGTAAAATGTAAAATATATGTTGCTTTATCTCTGTTCTTATACAAGTGAAAAATGTGTGGTTGATTTTTCTGAGTTAGAAGTAAGAAATAAGGTAAGTTTTCTTTGTTCTAAAACAAAATAAATAAAAAACTGCCAATATTTTCCTGATGAGAAAAATGGAGAGGGGGAGGGGGATTCTGTGAGAAGACACCAGGAGATGCCCCTATGTGCAAGAGAGCCAGTGCCAGTCGGCTCCAGGACAGACCCGCCACTGGCCAAAGATGAGCCCACCAGTGGCATTGGTAGCACTTCTGTGATAACATATTTAAGAAAGGGGCAAAAATGCTGCACAACAGCAGCTGGGAGAGAGTGAGAATATGTGAGAGGAACAACTCTGCAGACACCACGGTCAATGAAGAAGGAAGGGAGGAGGTGCTCCAGATGCCAGAGCAGAGGTTCCCCTGCAGCCCCTGGTGAAGACCACGGTGAGGCAGGCTGTGTCCCTGCAGCCTGAGGGGTGTGTGTATTTGTGGTTTTGATACCATCTATACCCATTGGCACCATGACAGAAAGCTTGCTTGTTGGCAATACTCTGTGCCTTGCTCCAAATTCAAAAATATAGCAATGAATATATTTCTATGTGAGTGAACCTTTTAGGACTTCAAGTTAATACTGCTGTGGATTCAAAGCCCTAAAGGTCTCTTCAGACATAAGTTATTCCACTGGCCTATAGGCAAGCTGTTGTAGCAGCTCCTAAAGCACAATTCTTCTCCCTCTGGCAAATATGTTCCCATGTTGTCTCAGTAGCATTGTGGCTTCTAGTCACTAAAGCAATTTCCTCAAGTCATTGGCAGAGCACTAGAAAAAGCTTCACAATGATTTTGCATCCATCATAAGCACAGATAATCAACAAAAGATTTAAAATAAGAGAGAAACATTAATTCAATAATACCATTTTTGCAATCTAACTGGATGCACAAACTTACATGGATTCTCTGGAAAATATTATGAGTATCTATAGACTTTACAGAAGAGGCTTTTCAAGTTGTGCGTCATTTTTTAGACTGCTTTGGCTAAGATATAAAGCTCTGTTAAATACTACAGAAGGCTTGCATCAAAAAAGGCAGACTGAAAAGACCCATACAGAACAGAATTATAAATGGGAAGCGTGTCAGGTGTTGTAAAAAACAATTCTACCATGACATAAAGGAAACTTTTAATCATCAACTTGTCCTACCCCAAATAAAAATAAACCCCAAACCCAGCCTTTTCCTTATCACATCAGTACACTGAAAGTAGAAACAATGGGAATCACTGAGTATAGATCAGAAGCTAGGACCAGTAAATAAATACTAAAGGAAACTAACAATGTATGAAAAAACTCTGATCATTGAGGGTAAGGAATTACATCAGTATGCTATGAATTAATTAAATGTATGATACCAGCTGATGACACTCATTTGTCAGCTGAGGTATAAAAACCACAGAGTTGTTCAACAAATGTTTCCATACACAAAAAATTCATATTTTATGTGTGCTGATTTTGACTGGGATAGAGTTAATTTTCTTCATAGTAGCTAGTATGGGGCTGTGTTTTGGATTTGTGCTGGAAACAGTGTTGATAATTCAGGGATGTTTTCGTTACTGCTGAGCAGTGCTTACACAGAGTCAAGGCCTTTTCTGCTCCTCACCCCACCCCACCAGTGAGTAGGCTGGGGGTGCACAAGAAGTTGAGAGGGGACACAGCTGGGACAGCTCACCCCAACTGACCAAAGGGATATTCCATACCGTATGACATCATGGTCAGCAATAAACTAGGGGGAAGGTTGGCCGGGAGGGCTGCTGCTTGGGGACTGGCTGGGCATCAGTCCATTGGTGGTGAGCAATTGTTTTCATTTGCATCACTTGTCTTTCTTGGGTTTTATTTCTCTCTGTTATTTTCTTTTTCATTACAATTTTAATAATAATAATAATAATAATAATAATAATAATAATAATGATGGTGGTGGTGGTGGTGATTATGATGATGATGTTGTTTCAATTATTAAACTGTTCTTATCTCAACCCACAACTTTTCTCACTTTTACCCTTCCAATTCTCTTCCCACAGTCCTGCTGGGGGAGGAGTGAGCAAGTGGCTGTGTGGTGCTTAGTTGCCGGCTGGGGTTAAACCACGACATATGGTACTAATGAAATGTTTAGTATTCTGTTGGTATATAGAGAGAATTTTTATGCAGCAATTGCTACATTTAAATGCCTTGGTTACCAAACATAGATAATTTGTTCCCTATATTCAAAAAAGAATTAACCATGAAACTTGCTGGGTCACTAATATTGATTTCTGACAAACCTCAGTACAGCTGCCATGTTCTAGAGGACAAGGGAAAAATTTGGCATGACAACATTGAAAAAGATAAGTGGAATGTTCAGGAGAGTAAAATCTGGGTAACAAATCAGTGGGACACATACAGAAAGGCTCTCTGATATGGAATTTAGTCCATATAGACCTAAAAGACAACTACATTATTCTTGCCAACTAACATCATATGATGGAAATTATGTTTTTTCCAATGAAAATTGGATATTTGGATATCATGTATCTGTTTTACCCAGAAGGAAAGGAGAAGCAGTCCTTCTCAGAGGTGATGAGAATGTTTTTTCCTTTTCATGTGTTGAAGAACTGTATGGTTATCAGCCATATTGTATCTATGGGAAGGTTTTTTTTTCCCAAAATCCTTTGTAGTACTTTTTTTTTTTTTTGTGAGAAACACAAAATGCCTACTATTCAGGCAGACATTTTTTGTGGTTGATGTCTAATCATGATTATTATTGAATTATTTTTACAGTTACATTGTATAGCCCTTTTCCACAAAGGTAGTAGCTGGTTAGAAGTATCATTCTCAGCACTCTACTTTGATTTTATTGATGAGAAATGTGGTGTCCCTCTTTTCAATACTCAACAGTGGTACAGTGACTTACAGCATGCTAGTGTCTCGTTTTAGGATTGATCCAAATTTGCTTTAGTCCCTTTGGCAAAAGCATGTTGTGCCTGTGTGGGGAGTCAGTCTTGTGGACTGTATATGAACTTTGCTAGATAATATCAACTTTTTTATTCTGTATTGCAGCTGTTGACCATACTGTTAGCATGGGCCAGATTGTCAATTTTGCTTTATATTTGGGATGTTAATGGAAAGATATTCACTGGACAACAATATGGAACATCTTGGGACACAGGATTCATTGAAGCGCAAGGAAGATCAGTTGTCTCCAAATGTTCTTCAGATATTTGGGGCCAAAGGAGAAAAACAAAACAAAACAAAACAAAGCAAACGGTGCATACTACTCTACTATAGAGAAAAGTGTCAAACTGCAGAACCAAGTGAAGAAAAAAAGTGGGACTGGTATACACCTGACTTAACTCCAGCTGTCTACAAGGTAAACGTATATCTTAGCTAGTCTCCATAGGTTTACTTTAAAGTCAATGGAGACTTAGCAAAGGTCCACATGTAGGCATTTGATTTAAGATTAAATGAATTCGCCCACTGATTATACTGCATAGATATATGCTAAATACAAAAGGAATCCCAGACAGGTAGCCTACATTTCTACTTTGTCAGAAACTATATGTAATTGGATAAGTTCTATTTTAGCTTTACAGAGAGAGAAAGAAATATTCTGGATGCCTTAGAGAATTTTAACTAAAGACAGGTTTACTGTGCTTAGGAGGCTGGAAAATCAGTATCTGCAGATATGGTTCATAGTTTGCTAAAACTGCACAGTTTGGGGATCTCTAAAGAAGCCAGTAATGGTTTTCAGGAATGCTTACAACATCTGTAGCATGAATATACCATATGTCCTTGAAGAAAGCTGTAAGTACAAAGCACTGCACAGGTAAAGCTCTGCAAAAGGAGTTGCGATCTGAGTAGTCTGTACAGGTTCTGACAGGAAAAAAGAGAAATTGTCTGTGAAACGTACCAGACATGCCCAGTGAAAGTCTGTGTTGCAGCATACCAAGTCAAAAGAAATGCAACAGAACACTGTTCTTCTCATTGGGACACAGATACAGCAGCCTAGTGAACTTCCAGGCAAAGGGAAAACTATTAGAAAGAAAAGTATTTCAGAGACATATAAAAATCAAGAGTTTCAGTTAGAAACATAATGTTGACTAGTCCTCTATACGTTCACTACCACTCATGAAAGTTGCAATTGAGGGACCATATGTAGTTCAGACCAACAAAGTAAATTCCATATTTGTCATCCAAAGAGTGAAACCCAGCTAGTGCTACACTGGCCATTTGCTGTATAAGCAGCCAGCCATTTGTTTCCTGATGAATTTTTATGTTCCAAGAAGAAACAAACCTCCTGACTGGCATACTTCACTGTATGTAAATACCAGCTAGAATGCAATCCCTGAAAAAGCCAAAGCTGACATGGTTGCCTATTGTCTATTCAACTGTCAAGGAGCAACAGGATGACTAGAGGCAATCTGCATTATTTATTAGAGAGACAATACAATTAAGGCAAACCATTTTCCTTTCAGAGAGGAAATATATGTTAATTCATGCACATAAGAAGTCTTACATTTTGCAAATACCTGTAGGTAGAGGTGAATAATGTGCATTCTCCTATCTACATATTTCTTACAGATTAGATTTGACGAGTAATACAGGTTCCTTTACAAAAATTCAGGTATTAAAGGAAAGCGACTTGGTCTTACTGCTTTTTTTTCTCCAGTAAGCAGTTAGCAAATAAGTTTATGTTTGCCTTGAAGTGATCAATGTTCAGAAGTCTGCCAAGATGGTTCTTTAATAGGCAGCTGGTTGGCTGTAGGTCTTTTGAATGGACTGTGCTCACTGAAAGATGACCAACCAACTTTATTATTCTTGCTAATTGAGTTTCTGCCTGCCTGCAAGAACATTTCAGGTGGTAAAACTGGTTATTTCATTTAGCAAACAGGAAATGAACATAAATTAACTGAGAAAGTATCACCTTTCATACACTGGCAACAGAAACCCGTTATATATATTGGAATATATATTGGAAAATATTTTCAGTATTTAGGAAAATATATTTTCTGTACTTGCAGATGGTAGTCTACTTCAGTACTTCAAACCTTTCAATATTACAGATCCATTTCATGAAAATATTATATTGCTTATTAACTAAAGTAATCTAATATTATTGATTAAAAATAAGTCATTGAAAATATATTCCACAAATACTCATTTGAGGTTTTTTTTTATTAGACTCACTTTTATAGTATTAATCCTCCTTTTCTGCATTTATTCTTCATAAATTTTTAAGTGATCTTATTTTACTGACATTAAGTGTACAAGGGAAGAGGATTCCAAAGTCACAGTTGTGAATATGTGTGCTGGAAATACCTGTGCTGTCACCTGAAAAGCAAAGAGCAATAAAATAGTGTGAATTCTATCATCAGTCACTGCTAAGAACTGCATCTGAAGTACCAGAGGTTCAGAAAATCTTGATTCTCATAAGATTTTAAAAATAAAGAAATCATCAAAAAATGCAGGATAGAAAACTGATTGAAAGAAAGCAGGATCTGTTCATTAAAAGATTATATGTGAGGAAAACAGGTAGCGTCCTGTAATTTAAATGGCTATTTTGGGGAGGGGGGGGTTGTTTTTCTTAGTGCTAAGTAGTTGAAATAGCCATAATAATTTCCATTTTATAAAGCTTCAGCTCCTTCATACTCTTGGTGATAGTGAAATCTTATTGGTTGACAATATAATTACTAAATATATTGCTTCATTTATTCATCAAAGCAGTAGATAAAAGTAAATATGTGACTAGAGAGCATAGTCTCTGAACACCCCCATCACCAACACATAACACACTGAATCCCTGACATGCCCTGAAAAAAACCACAAGCATCACTTGACCTGAATAAAACAAATTACTTTTTAAAAATTCTGCCTTCTACTATCCTTCCTTCATTGACTGAAAGCATTTTCAGGTTGTCTTGTAGATATATGTGGTGGGTTGACCCTGGCTGGACACCAGGTGCCCACCAAAGCCTCTCTATCACTCCATCTCCTCAGCTGGACAAGGGAGAGAAAAATATAATGAAAAGCTCATGTGCCGAAATAAGGGCAGGGAGAGATCATTCACCAATTACCGTCACGGGAAAAACAGTCTCAACTTGGGGAAAAAATTAATTTAATTTATTACCAATCAAATAAGAGTAGGATAATGAGAACTAAACCCAAATCTTAAAAACACCTTCTCCCAAACCCTCCCTTTTTCCTGGGCTTAACTTTGCTCACGATTTCTCTACATCGTCCCCCAGAACAGCACAGGGGGATAGGGAACGAGGGTTGCAGTCAGTTCATCACACATTGCCTCTGCCGCCCCTTCCTCCTCAGGGAGAGGACTCCCCACATTCTTCCCCTGCTTCAGCGTGGGGTCCCCTGCCATGGGAGAAATTTCTCCCAAAATTTTCCAACATGAGTCTTTCCCACAGGTTGCAGTTCACAAACTGCTCCAGTGTGGGTCCCTTCCACAGGGTGCAGTCCTTCAGGAACAGACTGCTCCAAAGTGTGTCCCCTACATGGTCACAAGTCCTGCCAGCAAACCTGCTCCAGCGTGGGCTCCTCTCTCCATAGGGCCACAGATCTTGCCAGGAGCCTGCTTCAGTGTGGGCTTCCCATGGCATCACAGCCTCCTTTGGGCATCCACCTGCTCCAGTGTGGGGTCCTCCAGGTGGAGATCTGCTCTAGCGTTAACCTCCATGTGCTGCAGGGGGACAGCCTGCCTCATCATGGTCTTCACCAGGTGCTGCAGGGATATCTCTGCTCTGGCACCTGGAGCACCTCCTTCTTCACTGACCTTGGTGTCTGCAGTGTTGTTCCTCTCACGTATTCTCAATCCTCTCTCTGGCTGCAGTTGCTGTTGCCCAGATTTTTTTTTCCCCCTTTCTTAAATACGTTATCCCAGAGGCACTACCACCATTGCTGATGGGCTCAGCCTTGACCAGCAGTAGGTCCGTCTTGAAGCCAGCTGGCATTGGCTCTATCGGACACAGGGGAAGCTTCTAGCAGGTTCTCACAGAAGCCATCCCTGTAGCCCCCCCCACTACCAGAACCTTGTCACCCAAACCTGATACAATAGACAAAAGGGGCCAGGTAAAAGGATTTTCACCTTAATTTCTGACAGGTTTCAGAACAAAAATGATTAACAGGCTTGATCTGCACAACAGATGCTCAGAGCCATTACAGAGCAGCATAACAAGCGACACATGAAAACTGCTTTCATGAGAGATAACATGATAAGACCACATTCCTGTACAGTGTTTTTCATCTGGGCAGCTCACTTTCTTTTGCAAAGGAGACTTCTGCCTTGATGCAACAAGAACTGCTCTGTGGAATGTCCCCATCCCTCTACCACACACACCTAAAGGTGCATCTGAGAAACTATTTCTTCAGGAGATGAAGATGATTTTTTCTTCAGGTTTCCAACACTGAAGCTATGCAGAATGCACGTAAAATGATATCTAAAAGTCCTGGGAATCTCCAGATTTTGTATGGACATCTACACACGATGATGGAGAAAGGGGGATTTTCCTGAGCTACAGCTTCAACTTCACTTGATTCACTGAGTCAAACTTTTACCACTTAATAAATGAAGAGAGGTACTGGGCCATAAATTAATTTCTGAAGATTAGAAATGAAATTTCTCGTCATTATGGGTCTCCATGATTCGTCTTCTTTCTCTTTTTCTTTCTAACATTTAAATATTTAAAATCAGCATTTTAAGCTTCAGATTGTTTCAAACTCTCTTCATTTGGTTTAGACTTTTGATTATTTGCAGATAATTTGGCATATCCCTGAATTACTGGAATGTTAGATTTCACTGTTGCTCATATGCACTCATAAAAGCAAGTCTGAATGTACTAATTAATAATTTCACATCCTATCTGACAGAGATTGTTTACCCTAATATCAGTCATAGAATTTATGTATTTGGAGAAATTTGCTTCTAGAAAATATAATCTCAGGGTATGTATAAAGTGAAGGACAAAGAAAGGACATGCTTCTTTTAACTGTCAGTCTAGGCTAAGTGATGAAGGGATTTCTTTCCCCCTAAAAATGTTGTATTGTCAGGCTTACTAAGTACCATCTTCAACTGTTCTTTTAGTGAAGCGATTGAAAAAAAATAGTCACAAGAAATTTTTAAGCTGTGTATTTGTTTTCTGTAAGACAGGATAAAAAATAGAAGGCTTTAGTGGTTTTTCTTTTTTTTTTAATTTAAAATAAATTGAGCTATGAAACTTCAAAAACCTCAGTCTTTTTTTAAAAAGAAGTACCATAGTCAGGATATTTTCCCATCTGTACTCAAGGCCTCTCATTTTTCATTTTCTCATGAATATGATGCAATGAATAACCTCCAGCTTTTATCCAACAGCTATCTTTCTCCATCCTTTCCCCCTTTTTCTTTTGTCTATATAGCTAAACTTCTCCAGAGTAAATATTTCAGAAGAGGAAAGTTGCAGCACTTCTTTATATTTCTGTTGACTACTTTGTAACTTTTCTTATATTGAAGACATTTTTAAAACCTCCATGACTGATCAAGAGAAAAGAACTGGGAGAGGAAAGTGATAACTGATATTAAAACACATAGTTTAATAATAAAAATATCAGCTGGAAATTAAATAATGTGAAAACAGTCATTAAAAAAATAAATCTTTGATGAAAAATAAAACAGTATTAATGTCATTTTCCTATTAAAATAATTTGAGTGGTGGGTGGTTGGCTTTTTGTATCCAAAATTTTTAGGACAAGTTATTTTTTATAAACTGGTTAAAATCTTTAGTCCAGCACAATTCTCATCCAGATTTAGTAACTGGTCAACAAATAACTGAGGATATGCAAAATAAAAAATTAGTAGCCCAGTTGTTAGTATTCTTTCTCTCAGTAAAACAGATGGGGTCCCACTTCATACATAGTGGGATTGAGTGCACCCTCAGCAAGTTTGCAGATGACACTAAGCTGAGTGGTGCAGTTGATTCACTCGAGGGAAGGGATGGCATCCAGAGGGACCTTGATGGGCTTGAGGAGTGGGCCCACATGAAACTCATGAAGTTCAAAAATGCCAGGTGCCAGGTCCTACACCTGGATCAGGACAATCCCCAGTATCAGTACAGACTGGGGGATGAATGGATTGAGAGCAGCCCTGAGGAGAAGGACTTGGGGGTATTGCTGGATGAAAAATTCAATATGAGTCTGGGGTCTTAAAAAGTAGTCATACTATACCAGGTGTTTTTCCATGTATATAAATGTACGGATTCCCATTTACAACCTTTCACATCCATTTTTAGACATCTCATGCTCCTATATGCTTCAAACAGGTACTAGGAAACCAAGAAAAGGCTGAAATTTCATTATAAAGCCAGTATCTGTGACCCTGCGTGGAACTAGTTTTTGGAGACTTTCCTACAGCAAAGCTGGAAATTGATGCTCAGCTTCCAGTATTTGAGTTTAAATTATCCTTCCTTTTCAAACAAAGTATTTCCAGCACTTGATAATTTCACCTGACAACATGCATAAGCAGAGTATCATTTAGGTTCAGTAAGATTCAGAGGCAGACTAGTGAGGGAGTAACACATCACAGTCTCTCATTCATATACAATAAATTGCAGATCACAAGTAGTGTACAGGTTTGATACAAAGCACTTGTATTTCCTTCTCTATTTCTGTTCTAAAGTATTTCTGTCTCTTACTTGTCTTTCACCTGTACTCTCAATTCTTGCTATAGAAGTATTTAGATTTGTAGCAGCAAGCACTGGCCTTTGCTGTTAAGGAGTATTAAAAATAGGCTAAGTGTGAAAAGTTTGCTATTTTGAAAACATGCCTGTGGTAAATATTTGTAAGATGCATGGTAATAGGAGTGAAAATGCAGTAAAGACATGCCCTGAGCCATGTGTCAAAAGGACAAGTTTATCTAGGCTTGCCAGGATTTTTTAAAAAAGAAAAAATAGTTACAAAAACATGCATTTTAATCATATCTGCTTGATAAAAAAGGCTGTTGGGAAAAAAAACTGAGGAGGTGTGAAAATGAATGTTGGTGATTACCTCCCAAGAAAAATGATGTGGCTTAAATAAAAGATAATTGTAGTATTTAAAACTACTAGGTATGATTCCAAAAGGCAAATGGTTTAAATAAGGATTGAATAAACCCTGTCACTGATGAGGCACAGCCCACTGTACCCCAGAAAAGTGAGCAAAGCAGGTCTGGTGATGGTAACCAGGGTCAGCCACAGTCCAGGGATCACCAGACAAATCTGTGCTCATGAGGTAGGTCCAAGGTCAAACCAGGAACCCAAGTCAGGAAGGCAAGGTGAGGATCAGTGAGGTACCTGGGCAAGCACAGCCTGAGAGGCATGGCTGACCTGATCTAGCACTGTGGATATCCCAGCCTGAGTGGAAAGTTGGACTGGCTGACCTGCAGAGATGCCAACGAACCAACATTTCTGTGAATCTGGGAATCTGGGAATTCCTGTGTCTGGAATGGATGAAATGGAAATGGGACTCAAAAACTGCAATGGGCAGAAGCCTGTTTTAATAACAGTTGCACCACAATGATTTAAGTCTTAAATTTTGGACCTAATGACTCATAGGTCTGGTTGTCTTTGATTGCTGTATATCCAAACAGCACCCAGAATCTTATTACATTTCAGTTTACAATGTCTTTGTGACGTTTCTAGATTGTTGTAAATAAAAAGAAGAACAAGAGAAGCTATGGTTTATTAGCCTTTCTACATTGAAGCAGAAACTGAAGGTTCTGCTGGAAGAAATGATGCTACATCTGAACTGATAAATAAAAGGGGCCAGCCACTCTTCTGTTGCTGAAACCAAGTGGCATGCCTTGGATCATGTCCATGTAAGTAAATCACTTTACCATAGCAAACAGAGATTCCTCAAACTAAGACTGCATATAAGGAATGGTTCCTGGGTCACTTTGTCCTATGAACTGTGGCCAGACATTATCTGGGGGCGTGTTGGCTTGAAATAGTCCAAAACTATGCCAGGAACTGAGATAACTATTACACTGTAAGAACAACTATGTGACAGTGCTTGATCTCAAATCTTGACCCTGTTATTTCCTAATATAAATATGTAAGCAATGTGCACATTACTTAATGATTAATTGAAAAATTATATTAAAAGTTTATACATAGTGGGATGTGCTTGGGTGACAGATACAGATTATTGACTCACATTAGGGCCTGGAAAAATACAGTGCAATGGAAAAAATTCTCTAAATCACTGAATCTCTCCCAGGTGTACAAAACATAAAGATACACCATTACTAATCCAGGCCAGACCCACCGTATTTTAATGCATATGTCCTCTTAAAGACTCCCTGGATACAAACTTTTCCACCCCTATTTTCAGAAAGGAGAATGAAGCACAGATCATTAAAGAAGTACAAAATGCCATATTCATATTGTTTCAATCTAAATGAAATGAGAAATAATCACTTAAATACCCTGGGGGTCTGGATCTAGGTCTTTTACCTGCAGTCACACAAAAAGTCTCACAGAATACACTTGAGTGGATTCTCTTTAGCTCTTAATAAACTGCCTTGATTAGAATAAAGGATCACCTTTCACGAAGTAGGGAATGTCAAGCAAAAGGATTTTAATATATTTATTGAGCATACTAGAACCTAGATGCGCTTTCTGTTTTCATTGTTTATATGATTTTTGCGAGCATAGTGTTACTAGTTTTTTAGGTACTAAGTGAACAGTTAAAGTTACAATAAATGGGTGTTTCAAAAGCCAATTACATTTTGAATAATTGCTCCAATCCATCTCAGCAAGATTATTTCATTGCATACTTTGGAAAATGTCTAGCTGTTCTGTTACTGTTTTACACTTTTAAGTTTGAAAGTACTGACCCAAGGATGTAGCTCAGAGTTTTCCAGGAGAGAAATTGCCCCTTATTCACAGGCCAGGTTACTTAATATCACATGTAATCGCATTTTAATAGGTGCCTGAATTTATGGGAAGTGCTTATCCAAAAGCTAGGGAAGCCATTATTGATCTTCCTCCCATTTGCTGTTAAAAACACAATTTGTTTGAACTCTTGTAGTCTTTCTGTTCTAGGATTTTTTGTTTCATTTTGTTTTTAATTATCTTCATATTTTTTAGCACAGCTTTGTTCTACTCATGCAGCCAGATGGGGCTCCCCAATTAAATTGTATTGGTATTTTTCCACTCATGCAAACCAGTCTATTTACCTTGGCAGAGTAACATATGTTTTCTATTTTAAAATTTATTTTACTATACGTGTATATATACACATAGACGTATAATATATGTATGCAATATATATACATACACAGACATATATGTATGCAATATATATACATACACATAGACATATGTATGCAATATATATACATACACATACAAATTATATATACATAGATATCTATAACATACTTATATATAATGCGCATACATGTACAACTATACAGTTATTCCAAGCATGTGCATGTATGTATTTCTTTTCCCATATAAAAGGAAAGACAGTCACAAGGGTTAGTAATCTTCCAACATTACATTTATACATTTATCCTTTGACAGTTATGCCGTGCTGTTATCTGAGTATCTAAAAAATGTTAAAATGTTTGCGGAAAGGCCTTCGTTTCCATTTTAGAAAGAGAGAACCAAGGGCTAGATCATTAGAGGTACTTAGATGCTCGCTGAATGCACCCAAAGATGTTTTAACCCTTGTCCTAAGCTTTACCAAGCGGGGTATCTTATTCTGGCCTGGAAGATTTCTAAGGCTGCTTAGGGTTCTTAGCTGGGAGCCATCTTCAAATGGACGTGAGGCACCTAGATCTGGTCAGTGACATCTTATAGCAAAACACAGAGGTGAAGACTGCCAGCAGGTCCCACTGCAGTCAGATCATGGGATGGACTTGCCTGCACATGCACAGACCTAAATCAACCCAAAGTAAGCAGCTTGGAGAATAACGTTGCACTGAACAAGTTGACTTGCTGTGTGTATATTTGGAGACATAAGGATCATCTGTCCTAATTTGGACAGTCTATCCATGCTTTCTGATTTCATGTGTCCTCTTGTTCCCAGAGGAAAAGCTGAGAGGGTGGAAATCTCTCACAATAGCAGCAATCTTTGCTTTAACCTACTTAACCCATTCTTTATCTCCGGAAGTATGAAAAAGATAATAGTCTTGCAGGCCAGAAACCTCTTCCAACTTTCCTTCATGGCTCCCACTGCTTCCCCCTCATTGGCCCTGAGGTATGACAAGTTGCAGCTGAAGGGATCCAGCATCTTCACAGAAGATAATTGTGGAAAATGGGCAGGAATTGCTCTAGATGGACTAAGATTAAAAGTGGATGTTTGGAAGGAGAGGACAATGGTCTGAGGGTCCTACAAGAAATTTGGAGTGAGAGTACAGGTCCCCAGGGAAAAAAGGGAAGCAAATGATATCAGGAGGAAGAACTGGCTGAAGGGAAGGGGAGAAAGGCATATTTGCACCCCTGAAAGCTCCACTTATGCCCTCTGCACCTCATACCATGATGAGGGTGGTGAAACACTGGAACAGGTTGCCCAGAAAGGTGGTGCATGCCCCATCCCTAGAAACATTCAAGGTCAGGTTGGACGGGGCTCTGAGCAATCTGATCTAACTGAAGATGTCCCTGCTCATTGCAAGGAGGTTGGACCACATGATCTTTAAAGGTCCCTTCCAACCCAAACTATTCTATGAATCCATGATTCTATACCACATTCCTTAGTAAAATCTCACTACCTTATCCTAAGCTGCCACCTCCACTTGAACCCTCTGAAATATTGTTGATAACTCCCAGACATGTCAATTATCATCTTAAAGATATTCTAAATCCCAATCCAGCCCACACTCTTCTGGAGATGCTGCTGGAGATCTGGCAGGATGCTTAGGGACATTTGGGGTAGCGCTAAACTCCTATCTTTACACAATCAATACAGTCCTTATGTTCCTGAGAAAGATGTCAAGAACTGGTTCCATAGCTGAAGGTAAGCAGAAGAAACTGCACAATGAGAATTTTGCCCATTGTTGGACATGAAGTGCCATTTCAAGGTTAGTGGCACCAAGACAAGGTTAGTGGCAGCAAGACAGTATTGGATAATATTATACTTTACCTGAAATAGAATCACAAGCATCCAAAGGCTTTTCGAAACATGTAGGCACGTATATAATTAGGTGTTTCTGACAATTCCAGTATCACCTAATTTTTCGAGTCCAGTTTGACAGAAATCACTGGGCCAGCTTAGTGCTGGATTATCTATTCCTCCCATCTCACATAGGTCAGATGGCTGTGCTTTGTGGTCTGCTGTGTCAGAATACATTACATGAACCTAAATTCATGGTATCTATTATCTCTCATCTCTATCTCAGGCTCCTAAAGTGCCTAAGAGAGGAGCACCGTTGCCCTAGCTTCCCTCTGTAGTCAATGGACAGGGGCAGTGACTTCTGGATGGTGACGGATGGTGACACAGAGTATCTGTGGCCAGAATCAGTTAAGTGGAGTCTGTCCAGACTTGACTATTACTGTATTAAATCTGTAAGAGCAATGCAAATTTCCATGTACTTAAGGAGAAAGAACTACAACTTGTAAGTCAGTGCCTGAGGCTACTAGTCACTTCTTGTGACTTCATTCCTTCTTCCAAAACTCAAACTCACACACAGGCACTTTTTTCCTTTCCATTTTATGAGAAATGAGGGTGGAAGTGCCATTTTACAGCAGATTATCAATGTTAGTATTTTGGCTGTAATTGGACAAATCTACA
This sequence comes from Platalea leucorodia, assembly GCF_965183815.1. Lineage (NCBI taxonomy): Eukaryota > Metazoa > Chordata > Aves > Pelecaniformes > Threskiornithidae > Platalea > Platalea leucorodia. Next base: position 118,713,081 of record NC_138825.1, on the reverse strand, counting down.
AATTCTCTTGGGTATTTTAAAATAATTACTAAAGGTAAGGCCTGGAGATTTGTAGAGCTCAGTAAGCAGTAGCAGATTCACTTTTAAGGTCTCTTGTGAATTTATGTCTTTAAAAAGCATATTGCAGATGCTAAGTTTTTATTAATGATTCCAGGCTTGGAACATTTGAAATAAGTGTAGAATAATAAAGTGTTTCATATGAAATATTCTGTGACCTACTTTCTCAGTCCTCTCTGGTTACGAGCTAGTGGTAGTAGGAAACAGAAAAACAACATAAAAGACACAGTGATTTAGATTACCCAACTAAACAAAGTTAAATATTGTTCCTTTCTTTGTAGCAGAAAGAAGGTTGCATATTGTGTTTGAAATAGTGTATGAACATTTGCCACTCTGTGGTAGGATGAGTTACACTTAAGACATGTCTTTCATGGCTGGTTCACTGAAGAGTACTCAAGGCATGTACAAACTGTTCTCGGAGACGTGCTATACCTCAGTGGCTTGAGGACTGTAAATTGTCTTATGTCGTTTTTATCCTTGCCTATGACACTGTTCTTCTGTATGTTCAGGGTGAATCACCATGTGAAAAATCCATAAAGGCAAGCATTTTTTAGATTACCAAGACCTTTCTTGCTTCCTAAGATATTCGACATGAATAATATTATAATTTATATTTTACATGTAGAAAGATGTGTAAGTGCAGAATATATTTATGAAATAGCAATAGTAAAAAGTAATGAAAGCAGATGGTCAAGAAAGCATTCATAGTAAGAGCAACTACTCAGCTAGAACAAAAGGTAACAAAATTAGGTCTCATAAAATCAATGGCACTGTACCACAGTATATTTGAAAACAATTTACAGGAAGTCCACGGGTGTAAAGATATTTATTTGAACTTAGAAGGATAGTGTTATGGCACAATATTAACAGGAGTGATTGGTATATGAGATAAAGGAGCTAAAACATCAGTCCAAGATTTCTTTAACTGGAACATCTGATTGAAGACATATACATATATGTATATATATACGTATATATACACGTATATATTTGTTTATAGAAATTCATCTGCTCAAAATGTCTCATTGATCTTCAGTATTTCTGAGTGGTTCATGTACTTTTGGATGAGTTTCTGCTGAAGGTCTATTTGAGCTCATGAAAGAAGGGCCATAATGGTGAGGCAGAAGTTGTCAGGTAGCAGTCCCTTGCTCACAAGTCCAGAAACCTTATATTTCTTAACATCATTTCTATATAGTGAGGGTTCTGCCACACAAGATCTCTGGGGAACTTCTAGAGCACACAGATATAACTCTTTTTCATGACCTTTTCTATACTGATATATTACTTAGATTACCCCATTACTCCTGGTATAGTTCTTACAAAACAGTTTGGAACAGAAATGCTGCTTAGAGATTTTGTGTCAGTTGCTCTACAAACTTGTGCTTTTAGCAGATGCCTGCTTCCCCTCATACTCCTCCTTCTCCCCCACTTGGTTTGCATATAAGAAAAATAATGAAAACAGAAAATGCCATGATTAAATTTTCTTTTTCCTCTCCACTGCTGTGCAAGGACAAAGCAATATAATTCTTCCTTTCTTAAGCTCTGTATGGTCTTATTTCAAATCCATTTCCACCCTTCCTAATTTCTTTGGAATTGTGAAATTATATTGATAAAATTAGAGAAATTGAAGGGGTCATGAAGCTAATCAGGGCCCTGAGCCAGGGAACCAAATGCTGGACTATATTGCTGTATCTTTGCCTTCCCAAGGGAGCTCAGAGATGATCCTGCATCTAACTAGCTACACTGAGCAGCAAATATAGGCACCTCAGGAAAATGAAATTAAGTGGCAAATTAGGAGCCTAAATGTGGTTAGTATAATAATATGACATCCTTTGATGAAAATTGAAGAGGATGAAAGAATTGTTACAAGATGTACTTGTAGGCTGGATTTTTCAGAAGCTTAATTTCTCAAAAAAAGTCTGTTTCACAATTGAAGACTTAAATCAGATTCTTGAGTTTATAATATATAAATGTGGGGATATCTTGTGTTTGAACTATGTGGACCTTCACTGGGTTTAAGTGCTGGTCAGCAGAAGTGTAACAAAACCTCATGACTGATAACCTCATGCCAGGGAAAGTTTACTAGGCAAAAATGTTGAAACTTGTGGATGATTAGCCACTAGAGCAAAGTCCTGAGAGAATAACAGAATTATCCATGATATCTATAAAGAGCACAAGATGTTTTCCAGGTAGATGCATCTTAACAGAGACAAGTGAACAGATCCAAGGGTAACTAGAAAAAATATAACTGCTTTTTATAAGCAGGAGATCACACAAAGGGATCTAAATAACTTATTTATTCCTATTCTGTCTTCTCCTAGCTCTGCAACAAGAGATGTAGGTGACACAAAGGAGACTTGATCCAAACTGAAACTTTTGAAAAGTTAGCCCATAATTTAGATTGTTTTTCTTGAAGAGAAAGAATATTATCAACACACTCTTACCAATAAAAATAAACATCCAAAAGTGATCAGAGAAAAGAGACCTGAAGAATTTGAAAGGCAAAAGAAAAAAAAAATAGAGTTGGATGAACTACTGTTCTTAATAAATACAGCATATTTGTTATTTTTCTTAAAATCCATTGTGATAAATACAATCACTGAGGTTTTTATTCTTTAAAAATTATCCTTTTCCAAAATTGTTCATTGAGGCGTTATTTTCAGTTCATTCAGACCTGCCTGTAACATCCGCTTCTCCCACAAACACATTAGAAATAAGATAAAAACAAGGGTTTTTTTGTCTATATAAGGAAAATAACCAAGAGTAACTTTTGATTCAGCTGTGCTGTGCATAAACCTTCGCTTCTGCTTGTTTTAGAGTAGTCAATAGGAAATCAATAAGAATTTAGGGTTCTAAATAGAAGTTAAAAGCCCAGATAATTTCTTGAATCTTGGCCAAAAAGATTAAATGGCTTGTCAAAGATTGGCAGGAGACTCAGGGTCTAGATCCAGATCTTCTGGTACCCTCCACTTTACCGCATGTATAAGGCCATCAGTTTCCAGATGTTTTTTCTGTGATGCTTGTCATCCCTAACAAAACAAAACTGTGTTTCAATTCTTTACTGCATTTCATGCAGAGGTAAGCTGCATGTATTTTGGGATAGGATTTGCTCTGGTGCTGGCAGCAGCCTCACTTATTTATGGTTGCTGTCAAAACAACTTACTACTATTAATTGTTTGATCATCCTTAGGAAAAGGCTAACAAAGTTCCAACTGTACATCTCTTAGGAGTGTATGAAAATAATTTAAATAAATTGAAAGTCCTCAGGTAGGGTGAACATAGGGAAAGGTTGCGGAGTGAGAGAGACAACAGTCCCCAGAGATGTTTTTTTCAGATGATTTCATGGCAGTTGACATCAGTGAGATGCCTGCTAAGGCGAATGAGATGCAACATTTGAATGATGTCATATACAAAAAAATGGGACTGTCATACAGGCCACATGACAGCTGGATGCCAAAGGTGCTGAATTTGGCAGGATGTTGCCCACTTGATGGCACCTAATTCTGTTGCAATTTATTAACTTTAATTTTCATTGTTTTCTTTCCTGAAATTCCCATTTCAGATGAGTCTTTAGACACCCGTGCCATCACAGTCCTTGACTGAAATCTTCTTAAAATCCAGGTAGGAAAGAGAGTCAGAAGGTTGAAGGAAGGGAGAGTCAAGGTGCAGGCTCTGCCTCTGCTTCCCCTCATGCCTCTTGTAATGTTCCTGGTCCACATCTCTGAGCTCACCTCTGCACGGTGAGCTTTCCCAGCTCTCTCAGGAATTCTGTGGCCCAGCCAGGAGCTGAAATTAACTTTTCAATTTTCATACTTTTTTAATGTTTGCCTAATGCACTCGTGACCAACAGCACACCAAATTTAGGGAATTGTAACATTATGCAGCTGAAAGGATATGTGTGAAATGAAAGGAAGAGAAACCAGACTTATCTGGAAACTTAAGAACCCCTCAAGATTCTGGCTATTCAGAGTGCCCCCCTCCACACACACATTCACTGGGTTTTGAGTGGAAAGGAGAGAAGGGACAAGCTGCTGCATTTTCTACTGTTGCAGTGGTTTAGAAGTCTATAGATTTATTTGCCAAAAGATTTGGAGGCATGCTTTTTAGCCAAGGCATTATCTGTGAAATATTTGCTTTGATTGTTGGCATTTTGTCATTTATGCACTGCAAAGTCATACTCTCAAGTCACAAAATTGTAGTTTTAGTCCCTGATTAGACTACTGAAGCTTTTAAAACAGAGGTATAATGAATAAATAATGCATATCATCCTACCTGGTATGAGATCACAGATAAATATTGCTTTGTCCTAAAATACAGAAAAGTTTTGGTCTTCACACACTTCTTCACTAATGTTCTGTGATTAGTCAAATCCTTTCGGATAACCCTCACTCCAGAAATTCTGGTATATACTCACAAAACAGCGTATTTTATTATGATAGATTCCTCTTTTGCTTAACCTTTAATATTCCTTCTACTAAGGACAAGAAGGGATTGAGAAAATCACAATATCCAAATTGAAACTATCAGTAGGAGATTGGATAATGTTTAAGTTTGAAGCTAGAATCCTCAAGATATTCATTAACAGCTAGGCTTAGGGATTTATTTTCAGCATGTTTACATTCATTGCATGCATGCCTTTAAAAAATGTTCATGTTTGTGTTCATACTGTCTGACATGGGACATACTATATGGATATGTAGGAGTATATATTTTCTGGCTAGTATCAAACAGATTTATTATTTTTTTTGCTCTTAACTTTCACCTTAACAAAAACTAAAGTTTTAGTTTTAGTTAAAAAAAAACCCAACAGGTGAAACCCACCACAGAGTAAATAAATGTCTAGTTATTGAGGTAGCAAAAATACTGAGAGGTGTGACATGCTGGTGTTACATATATAAATGTGTTTCTGATTTGAGCATGAGAAAAAACATAATTTCACATTGTTATAAACTATTTAAAGATTTTTTCCCAGACATAAAAAGTTTTTACTCTTTGCAGAAACTAAAGAAAACTGCTCATTAATGCTGACAGCTTAATCATAGTTGTTGACCCACTTGTTTGGTTTAAGAAATGACAGTAGGCTTTATTTACTGAGCCTCCACTTGCGTAATTACTGGGAAACAGGTGATTGAACCAATGGAAAAATAAGCAGAATAATAACTTTTAAATGATATGATTACTCTTCACTGAAAAGGCAACATCTGAAGTAGAATCTCTTTCTAAAAACACTTTTAATATGTAGTTTCTTAGGTGTATTGCTTTAAAAACAAAAGAGCTGATATTCATAATTGTTCTCTGTGGCGGTATGAAATGTTCTCTTTTTTTCCTCTGAATTACTGTAATTACCAACTGTGTTACTTAGTAAGCCCCACACATTGTTGAATTTCCATTTATCTTAGCACATTAGCTATACTTTTTCCTCCTTTCCACTTTGCTTATTGTCTGTTTTGGCCTCTGTTCAGGGAAATATTCACGCTTATGGAGTTCCACTGGGACTCATGCCTGCACTTAAGTACTTTACTGAATCATGATGCTTTCCAGAATTAGGGTCTTTCTGCTCTGCCAATAAAATATCTTAAGGTAATGTGCAGTGGATTGGAGAAAGGACAAATAGAAGTGGAAGGGAAAGTGATCTATCTGCATATATAAGCATGTCCAACATCTGGAAATGACCGTGAGAAGAAAGACCGGGCAAAAGAGTAGTGCTGTGAGTCAATGGGAAGCCTAAGGGAAGAACCTGAAAAAGACCGCAGCAGCGTAAATCAGGATTTCTAGTTAGTTACGTGTTTGAATAGACTATGGCTAGAATAGATTATTAAAATTAAATGATTTTATTTTAAAGAATAGGAAAAGAGTATAGGAAAAGTATAGGAAAAGTAAAAATAGTGTTTTCAATGTCTCATTGCAGCTTATCCTTATTTGAAAGACTCAGGAATCAATTTTCCTAAGTCATAGGAGTCCATCAGAAACCACTGAAAACTCAGAGCTCATTTTATGTAAAAAAAGATGAGCAGTCCTTGGAATGAAATTATTGTAGGACAGACATCTGAAGAAAAGTCTTTCATCAGAGTTAGTTAGGTGAAGAAAATCCCATGAAATTTTTGTGCAGATGTATAGGCAGAAGTACTTTTCTTTCAAATGTTCGCTGAGGTTTTTGACCTTTTCTGACTGTAGGCTTTCCCCACTAAAAGGAAAGAAAAAAAATGGACTTCCGGGTGCAAACTGATCTGTATAGAATTATCTTATTTTTTCACATAAAACCGTATAGAAACGTCATAGCATTTATTTTTAACTAATGAGAAAAATAGCTAAGATTTAAATCCTGTAGAATTCCTGAAAAAAATGAAATAATTGTTTTCATCCACCCAAAGGTTTAATTTTATAAAAACAGAATGTTTCAAGAGAACCTTACAGTTACAGTAACAATTGCATGGAATACATGGAAATCTTTAATTTTTACAATATCAAAAATGTATTATTTTATTTGTTTAGGTCTATGAAGAATATATTTATGTAGTGCTTTTTTTAGTGTATCTCATACAGTAAATTTACTATCTCAATAAACAGAAAGATAAGGAATAACAAATCTTACAATGTCTGAATCTTTTTTTATAATTTTATTTTTTATTTGACAGGAAATTTTGAAATACCAGGTATATATTTTTTATAGAGCAAGAAATAAATCTTTTAGAATTTGCCGAAGAACAATAACTATGGTTCCTGGTTTTTTTTAATATTTGCTAGTTCTTTAGAGGGTCTAGTAAAGTCTGTGATAATATGACAATTTAAATCTCTCATATTTTTATTAGTCTTTCTGAATGTTAGGCTGGAAGTACCTTCAAATGCATGGAATAGGCTGCTGGTAAAATTGCATTAAGCATGTTGTTTTGTGAGGCAAGATTTACATGCATAAATCACAGAAAAGTCACATTTGTTTCCAAATGACACAATGCCCCTGGACTTTCAAAAATTCATCTGCACTGTTTGAACTGAGGAACAAAGATGAATCTAAAACTACAAGGAAAACTGAAGAGTTAATTCATCCAAAATGAAATTGTTTAACAGATTTTATGAAGCTTATGTGAATTAAAATTGCTAAAATTTAGTTCCTGGTTCCATGTGCTTATCTGCAGAGCTCATTTCCCCCAGAATGTTCAAGGAAGTGTAACTCCATGACTAAATAGTTGTTTAGTAAAGGAGTTTAATAAGAAGCAGCAGCAGATCCATTTCTTGGGGAAGAAATACATGTTAATTTATGGGATGGTTTAATAATTTTTCAAGTTCACTTTCAATGTTGTTTTTAATGTTGTTATTTTCTTCCGCTTTGGTTTTAGATCTGTTTTTACAAGTGTACTGGACTCTGAAGCCTGCCCGCCTATTTGAAGCTTTCAACTTTGTTTACTGATTAACAATGCCAGAAGCTGCGGTTGAAATGTTACTCATTTTAACTAGCTTTCTTCACCCACTGCACAAATGAAGTATGAGTTTATTTAATGCGACAGTGTGTATACAGAGCCAGTGATTTGACTTTTGTTCTTTAATACATTCCTTCAAGTTGCTATACTTGGTGATTAATTTACATCAATAATTGAAAAGTCATCAATCTCATCTTGACTTGAGAGCCTTGCTATACTTGCTAATGATATGCATGATTGGTCTTCAAAATAAGAATGTTCCACAATTTTTTTTTTTTTAAATAATTTACATTCTGTGAATTAATCAATATAAACTGAAATGATAGCATTTTAAAAACAATGCCTCTTAATCTATTGCAATTTGTTTATTCCCATTGGTGATAAGACTGGGCTTTTTCCTTCCCCTTATTCCTAAGAATGAGAAGTATTGCTGTTACTTGCCATAATAAGACAGGATGATGGCAAAGCACTTTGTTAATCTTGGATTAATCTTGAATCTCATCCTATGGACTGAGGATCACCATTTGACATGATGAAACACAGTAGTAACAGTTAGATTTCTTTAATATCTGGTATTCCAGAATATAAAAATTATTCAGAATATAATAAATACTAATAAAAATAACAAATCAAACCTGATTAAACATTTAATATTTTATTTGTTTTATAAATTAGTGAACTGAAGGTCAGAGGAGTTAAAAGATGTAACCAGTCCTAGGAATATATCCCTCTAGCCTTGATTCCCATTGCCTCAAATAAATGGTGCTGCATCATAGTCTTTAAGGGCAGGAGTCATCACTGTGACTTAAGTTACAAACTTCCCTGTTATAGAAGTTAACAGCTGGTTTCCTTCCTTGTTCAAAGCTCAGTATATGCAAAATTTTGTTACAAGGATGAGATTAACAAAAGGAAGGAAGTCTATGCGTTGGCTTTATTGGTTAGTTTTGTACTAGACTGCAGAGAGATGAGGAATTGTGTCTGAAGGCTACAAAGAGAACCAGCAGTGTGCAACTAGTTGCTGCCTTTATAAAATTAACTAAGTAATGAAGTATTAATTATCTTAGGTGTCAGTTGTACTCTCATGCTATGGAAAGGAAGGAGGCAAGGACCAAGGCGAAGACTCATTCTATGCGGGATAGATTTTATTTCTGATGGACCATGTTTATCATTTGCACCCAATGAGGATGGGTCCTGGTGTCCCTGTGTACCTGGCACAGGACTGGACAATTGAAAGCAGAGATTCTCCATCTGGTTAGGAACAGACTTGGAAACTGCCAAGGAGGTGACCTAGAATCATAGAATCATAGAATGGTCTGGGTTGGAAAGGACCTTCAAAGATCATGTAGTTCCAACTCCCATGTCATGGGCACAGACATCTTTCACTAGATCACATTGCTCAAAGCCTCATCCAACCTGACCTTGAACACTTTCAATGATGGGGCATATGCAGTTTCTCTGGGCAATCTGTTCCACTGTCTCACCACTCTCATTGTAAAAAGTTTCTTCATCATATCCAGTCTAAATCTACCCTCTTTCAGTTTTAAACTGTTGTCATTTGTCCTGTCACTACAGTCCTTGGTAAAAAGTCTTTGCCTTTCTTATAACTCCTCTTTAAATATTGAAAGGCCACACTATGATCTCCCCTGAACCTTCTCTTCTGCAGGCTGAGCAACCCTACCTCTCTCAACCTTTCTTCATAGGAGAGGTGCTCCAGCCCTCTGATCATTTTCATGGCCCTCCTCTGGACCCACTCCAACAGATCTGTCTGTCTTGTACTGGGGACCCCAGAGCTGGATGCAGCATGCCAGGTGGGGTGTCATGAGAGTGGAGTAGAGGGGTAGAATCACCTCTCTCGACCTGCTGGCCGCAATTCTATTTATGTTTGCATCCATGCAGGCACATAGCCACACACAAGGTAGACATTTTCTTTGTGTACTAGAGGTTTTGCAAAATTTTCTTGCAAACCACAGAAGCATCAAAGAGGAGAGGAAGACTGGAGGGAAAGACCCACCCTCAATCAGTATAAAGCACATACTTTCTTTTTTTTGTTTCCTTTTTTTTTTTCCTTTTCAAACAGATCTGATATTTCACTATTTCAAAAATTATTTCACTGTAGTTCTGGAAAATTAAAACCTCACGGTTTTGGAGTGTTTACTTAAAGAAAAGGTACAGGCAGATCCACTCAATACTCTTGACAATTTTGGGTCTGTCACATGACACTTGAGAGAGAGTGTATTCACTGATGAATGACCTTGTGGCTGTCCTCAGCCAGCTGGAACCATGCTTTCCCATCCATAGCATGTATTAGCGTGTGCACCACAGCTGTTCTCCATCAGAAGCTAAGTGCAATCCTTTCAGAAAGCTGTTGGCAATTAATTGTCTCCCTTTCTGAATTTGTCTCTATTTATGGGTTTTAAAGAGAAGAAAAGACTGCAGTAGAGAGTTAGAAGTAGAGAATCTGGGGACTTGTGTTGGTGTTTATAGGCTGCAGATGGATAAACACTGCAGAAAGGAGAGAGGAAGAAAGATATGCAGGACCAAGGTCAAGTCATACCCCAGTATTTAACAGAATTTCCAGACCTGGGTAGCATATATTCTATTATAGAAAGTCAGTTAGGTCTTGTTAATTGTTAATGCCAGTCCTCAGTATAAGTACAGCTAGGTATTGAAGTACATATTGCAGTTTTTCTTACCCTTCAGCATACCTGAAAAATGCCTGCCAGAGTCAGAAAAGTTGCACTCTGCTTCTATGTATTGGCGACATTCAGCTGCCTGTATCTATTCATGCTTAAAGTCAAGCCAGTAGCACAACTCTGGAATTCCTCTGCCTATTTTGTTTATGAGACTCCATGTAGGAAAATGCATTTAATTTCCCTTACAAAGTAATGAAGATGCAACAGTGTTTGCCCAGTCATTAGGTCATTCATCTAGTCTGTGGAAAATCTACTGTCAAATTCTTACTCAGCCGGACCGGACTTGGACTCAAGTGCTCCATCTCCTAAGAATGTAACTGAACTGTTCACTATGGTAGGCTGTGTCTGTTTAATCTCCCCTGCTCAAGCTGTTTTATGTTATGCAACTAATAAGGTATGCACCAAACAGAGGCTGGGAACTTATCTTTCCCATATTGTTTATGAATGCCTTAAATACTGAGCTGTTGAATTTTTGCAGTTTATTTCTCTCTTGTCCATTCAGTGAGTGTCTAATTATTCAGTACAGAGTGGGACAGGTTCATTAGGACAGGTATCGAGTCCACGTATAGAGCAGGTTATGGGTAATTTATGTGAAAGGTATTAAAGTTGGAGTTAAAACCTCTGAGATACGAGGATGAGCAGGAGTCTGAACTCAACTTGCATAGCCCAACAGAAGTGGTCTATAAGGTCTAAGTCTTGTGTGTCCTTCATCTTTGTTACTTCTCAGAGAAAGGATGATTAGTTTAAGTGCCAGGAGAAGATTAATGGCTGTAAATACAAGTGGAGATAGGTTCCCGAAGCTCTCCGCTCACTACGAGGGAATTTAGACACTTAATTTGGGACTACGTATTCTGATAATGGCAGAGTGCTTAAATACAACTCATTACAATTCTGATCCTGCTCCCTCTTGTGCATCAAGCCCTAAGAACTCCTGCTGAGACTCATTTAGTGTAACTTATTTGTATGGTCAGGAGAGGACATCTTTTGGGCTCACTTACTCCCTTGTACTCCGCAAGACAGAACAAAAGCTCCACAGACTCCAAATACAGCCAGTTCAGCCTTTGGATAGAACTTTATTGACAAGGTTGACCAATTGCAACTTTTACTCAGGAAGTTATAGCTTCTTTTAAATATGAAATAGTGTTTAAAATAATTTTGATTAATAAACTTAAGAATATACACATCAAAAAGATAGTAATGACAATGTTAAAATCATTCTATAAATCAAGGTATGTCCTCACTTGTTGTACTAGTTCTGGACACATTATCTCAGAACTGTATGCTTTAACTGGAAAAGATTCAGACACAGTAATTAAAAATAGTTAGTCTTGGATGGGCTCCTTATCTGGAAAAAAATATTAATTGACTGGTACTGTTTTCATTTGAGTGAGAGTTGAATAAGGGATACATTAGGACCTTACAGTGCCATAAAAGACACAGAGAGGTTGAATTCAGTACATCTGTTCACTCTGTCCTTGTTTTCCAAGATCACAGGGACATAAAATGAGAATGAATCATAAAAAAATTTAAAGGAGAAGCCTTTTCACACAGCACCTAGGATAATCCATAGCTGTACAATACCAGTAAGACCAAAACCAAAACAGGCAATCAATAAAGGATTAAGAAAATACTGGGTAGTACATCAAAGTTATGACAAATAATATACAAAAAATATAAAGTAAAGCCAATGAACACTGCTAGTCTTTTGTTTAAATCTAATGGTGACTAAAAGGAATGAAGGATTGACACTCATTACACACAGACTCCTTCATAATTGATCTCTGCAGCATGTAATACTAGTCATTTCTAACCACAGCATGGAAATTTTTGTGCTTTTACAAGGACTGTTTGGCTGTGGCAGTCTATCTGACATTCAGCTACATTAACGTAAACTACCTTGCTGAGCCTATAACTGGTACCTGCTTAGGAAAGATATAGGAAATAGAGAATGTGTAAAATGCTTCTTTTTCCTACTATATTCCTATAATCACCTGCAATGGTAGATATTGTATACAATAGTGGATAAATATGGATCAAGATGCTGCACTGCTGTGCTACGGGACCATCCTGTCATTTCAGCTTGTGAAATTAAAGAGGGAGGAAGGTCTTCTCAAAAGCCCTAAAGCCTTCTTTCCAAATCCTCCTTGGGTAAATTCACTCTGTGTAATGTTCCACAGCTACTGATGAACAAAGGTTTCTTTTCCATTGAAATGCAGAGCTGGAAAGAGTCTAAAGAGACATCTAATCTTTTCATCCTCTTCTTCCAACCCTGGCAGTGAGACAACATCCTCTATATGTACACCATGCTTATCTGTTCTTAAAAACCTCCAGTGGCAGATTCAAAAGGATCACTGGCTTACCAGTTCCAGTATTTAACGGTCTTTACAGTAAAAAAGATTTTCTTAATATTTGATCTGTATCTTAGTTACAAATTAAGCTGATTACTCCATGGATACTAACAGCAATCAACCACTGTCCTGTTTTACAGTAGTCTTTTACGTATGTCCTAACCTGAGAAGGAATTAATTGAGAGAAGTCCCTTGGCCTGGCTTATATAGAAAACAGACCAGATGATCGCAACAGTCCTTTCTGGATTTATAATCTATAACTGTGTGAATCATATATCTCTCCTGAGCAAAAATATCAAGTCATTCTGCTTTCTTTTTGGAGACAAATACTGCAGTGTTTCATTTGACAGAAATATCCCATTCTCTTCTGCACTTACACATTCTGGGAACATTCCCATTATATTTGCAGAAAATTGCAAATTTGTTTTCAGTATGAATGACAGGTAATAAAATTAAACTGTATTGTACTGTACTAGGTCACACATGGGAGCCAGAGTTTGTTTATTACCAGTTCCTCTGTTTTTTCCTTTCTTAGCAGATAGCTCATTATTTCCTACAAGATCGGTTATTTGAAATCTATAGAGTTGGCTGCAGTTGTATGCTGTTTACCATTCTACACATCAGTCCCTTTCCTCCCTTTCCAAATATATAATTACATTTTTTATAGATGGTCTGCTATGTTTTTAAAAGGCATGTGTTTTTTTTAGAATATGAGACTCTTAGAAGCAAAGTGGGACACTTTGATGTTCATTTGCACACCAATACCCAGAATGACTGAAGTTTTGTTGTAGGGGTTTTTGCTTTGGTTTTTTCCTGCTTTTGTTTTCTCAGCTCTGGAAACAAATGGAAAGAATGGAGACTGAGTGCTGCTGCAATTAATTCTTTTCTGTGAGTCCTCTGAAATTTGAGAAATCCAGAAGAGCACGGAGGGGCCCTACAATCTTACCTTTTTTGTTCTCTGGATAATCTGTAATGGGAGATTGTCTTAAATCAGAAATACTGCAGGCACTAGGACAGTTTGAAGTATCTATAAGCATGAGACTAACAAGCAGGTTCCTCTCTGAGATGCACAGACTTGTCATAGTCCCATAAGGACTGTGATACAGAGGTTTGTACTCTAAATGATCTGCTGCTTTTTCTTGGATGTCCAGGATGACAGTGAAATACTTCCATTTTCCAGATGAGGAGCATAAACAGTCCTGGTCAGAACTCAGATCATGCACCGGTCCAAACATTAGCCTTGTTTGCAATGGGTCAGCTGACATAAACTGGACTTATCCTAATATAGCACTCTCATCTTAACCTTTTTATCTTTTATAATCTGTCCTAACAAAAAAAAATTAGCTTAGATGATACATCCTTAATGACAATAGGCAGTAACTATTAAATTTATAGGGTTTTTTTCTATAAAATTCCACCCACGCTGTTTTTTTAATGATCTCAAAATATTGCCAAACATGACTTCTGTAACTGTAAAGATATGTGTCCTCATTTATATGTCAAAATAGAAACCTTTTTCTTTTTAATCTTTAGTTCTTTTTGTTTCTTTGTGGTTTGGTTCCTTCTCTTGTCTTTTTTCCTTCTTTCCAAACACTGCTTTTCTATATGCCTAAGAATGTAACTGTGATACAGGTAGTTTCAGGGGGCAGCTAAAAAGGAAATAAGATAAAACTGTCTTGTGTTCTTTCTAGAGTTTTGGATTCTCTTTAGAGGTAATAAGATATACATTTCAGTTGCTAGTGCTAACACAGCAATGTTGATAAAATCTAACTAAGTTGAAGTGAATTATGCTTTTGATGGTCTAAGAGGGCAAACTAAAATCTCATATCTGTATCAAACAATAAAATGGCAGGAAAAAGGACCAACAAAATATCTTTTCCATCTTTAGTATTTTTGTATTATATGTTTCATAAAGCACAGCTATGCAGAAAATTAAGAAAACCAAATAAAACCAAACAGTAATTTGCAGCAAATGATGAACTACTGTCCTTTTCTCCTTCCAAAATATCAATTTAAAATCCTTGCTTAAAGAAAGAAAACTATGCCAAGGATTACAAATATTCTCATGGGTACAGCTGAGTATTTGATTTTTCTTCTCTTCCTGGAATATTTCCTGATGTGGCTGAATGTTTCAAATGGTAAGGAGGTAAAAATTAGTTTACTGCAGGAGCTGCATGTGCTTCCAATTTGATTGAAAACTCATGTACTTCAGAACCAGGCAGAGTAGGTAACTCCTCTATAATTATTGTGGAAACCAAAACATTTTCCCCCTTCAAGGAAAAACAATTATGAGCTGCAATAAAATGGTTAATTATATTTTAACATAACTTTACCTTGAGGTGAGTTTTAAAGCTGCTACAGCAATACAACTTTCAATAAATAAATTTGGCTGGCAGCCATAAAAATGAGGTTATTAGGGCTAGCAGTAAACAGTATTGTTCCTAAGCTGAATGAGTTTCCCATTACTTATTAAGAGGCACTGATACAAACTCCTTGGGGGGAAAAGTTATAATACAGTATATGTTAAAGATAAAGCCTTTCATAAGCGAACAGAGAGTTTAGTTATTTTTTGTCCATATTCCAGGTAATGTTTATTGACCCACACAATTAAAGAGCCATACAGAGAGAACTTACTAAAGAATTGACTTTAGCGCATAAGACTAAAACAGTAGTCTTGGTTTTGTCTAACAAAAATTAAATGAAACATATTCCTTAGTTTTATGCTCTATTTCAGACCCTTTTCAAGCTTTTACTGATGTTTTCTTTTTCTATTATTTCTAATTTTTATAGAATGATACCCTAATAACAATGCCACATAGTGGCTCACCTCCAATGGACAGTCTAGATCAGTGTTTGTTAAATATTGTTCTCCGAGATTAGACAGGATGCCATTATCTTGGAGGAAGTCCATTCTGCTCTTCAGTATCTCAGTTCATTATTTTGAATATAGCTTTCCAGAAATTCCTACATTTCTGCTGCAGAATCTAAGAAATATTCCTTGTTTTGAACTCCCAAAATATTAACAAAAATATTTTTGATGCCACAAATTTGCATAAAGCAGTATGTGTCTGAGTGATTGTGTAGCACATTAAAATGTGACATGATACTTTCCTGCAAACAACTGGAAAAAAGCATTCTAATTAGAAATTATTTTTTAGTTATTGGTGAATATTTCAGTGTCAGCTCCCTGAAAAGCAAGATAGTGAGATCTTTATGAACAGAAATCCTACAAAGTAAAATTATTCTTCTTTTTTTAAGAGAAAATATTGTTGTGATGCTTAGGTCTACAGATCACTGGCCATCCTTTGTGTTGATGATATTTCAGTACAGCCATTAATCTCTCATGAGATTTGATGTTTTAGAATCTTAAAAGAGTTGAAGGACTTTAATGATATGTTAGCAAAAAGTCAAAAGCCTACAACTCTATTCTAACAGTCCTTACTTTTCAACTAAAAGAAAATCTGGTCACCTTCCAGTTTGGAGCAGCTGAGACCCATCAAACAACTGAAAACAATTTGTTCAGAGCTGGAGCTGTCATACTCTATTAACGTAAAAAACAAATGAAGTGCTGCTTCTGACTTCAGCTCACCACTTCATATGAGCACTCTCCCATTTCACTTGACAGTTGTGGACATTGAAATAATACAAAACATAACCCAATCAACAGACTGTGAAGAATATGAAAGCTAAAGACAGATGTTCAAAAGCTATCATCACCTTTCAGCTTTAATTATATTGACATAGAACAAACAAGTGATAAATCAACTATTTTATGGTGTAATAAGCCTTATTCTACCTGTTAACCTAATGCCTCTTTGGGTGGCATATTCCAGGTACATGGAAGACCATGGAGTGTTCTGTATGCAAGCAGTCGTGGAAACTAGTCTTGTACTAAAATGGTATTGAAATGTTGCTGTGTTTCAAGATGAACATCATTACATTCAAGATTCTTATGCTGAGTTTTCTTCCTACACTCCCTCCACCTGTTATAACTTTGAAGCCCCCCTTATGTCATTCATACTAAGTCCTACAGTAAGTTGTAATGCCCTAAAGAGAAACAAAATGGATGAAGAGTTTTGTATTATTTATTTTAGGTTTCGGTTTTATTGGCAATGATTGGCAATTATCCAACATGATTTATGACAATCCATTATGCTCTGGGCAAGCTCATAAAGATGAAAGAAAAGGGGTAACATTACTGAACAAAGTGGGACTTGGAAGCCAGCGTTGTTTAAATAAAATTTCTTGATACATCTTGAGTTTATGGACCTATTTTATCTTTAATGCTGAAAAAGACTCTTTTGTACTTTGCCAACCATATGAAATCCCGTTTCTTAATTTCACTGTGATTTATAATGACAAAATTATCCCATGAGATCCAGTACATAGCTGAAGGATTCACAGCAGAAGTATGGAAGTATTTTTGTTTGAAAATTGCTTCTCAGGTACCTCCATACTCTGATCACCTGATTTAAAGTCCAGTGAAAATGAAGAGGGGGATTTCAAGGGCATTGTTAGTCTCCAAGCTCCTGTAAGACTAAGGAACATGGTAAATAAAACTTTCAGGGAATCCTAGGAAGAGGATCATGCTAAGTGCTGCAAAAGAGGGCTTTTTCATGGTCATCATTAACCCAACTCAAGGAAGAAAATTCACTGCTGATCCAACCTGCCAGTTGGGTTAAGCTTCAGTCTAAAATCAGAAACACCAAACAGGCTCCAAAATTAAGGTATTGTCACTGTGATCACTGTTGCTCATTCTGTGCACTGTGCTTCTGGGTATCATACTCCACTGCCTCAGCCAGTGAAGGCAGTTAATAAATAAACCTTCTTTCCTCGATCCCTAAATAGAAATCCAGAAAAACACAGCAAAAACCTGAATGAGCCAAAAGTTATCCAGACTGATTGGTTGCTTTGATTTCACAGAATTTCTCTTTGAAGTTCTGATGCATCCGGTTTTTCTGCGACCCACGACCCAACTAGAGGGGTCTGTATCCCACGACCCAACTAGAGGGGATGTCCTGGTGATAAAGGTAAAGGACTGAACAGAATCATCCCTTCCATATTTATCCAGTTTGCTCAGAGCCTCTGGGCAGCACACTGTGGTCAGACCAAGACACAGCAATTTCAGAGTTTTATGTTTGCTTTATTAGCAGCCTACTATGAAATGTAAGCAATTGAAAGATGTACATAGACAGCAGATTTACACTAACTTTTAATGTTGTGTTTGTAGACTTAGATGACTTTTATGATAATGCTTCTCTGTTTGGTTTGGGGGCTTTTGTGTATTGAATATTTAATGATGTTTTAATTGTTGTTGGTTGTTCTGATTAGAGTTAATCCATGTGGCACCTACAGTGTGCTGGCAGGGGGCGCTTTATAAATGAAAATGGTCATTATTTCTTACTGTAAAATACTGAATCACTTACATTTAGGGAAATGGAGTGAAATTTTACAGATGGGTGGTTTTATGAGTTCAGAAGAAAAAATAATACATTTAGCTTGTTAGTCAATGCTGCAAAGTAAGTCTCTTTCATAGCATGGCTTTTTCCCAATTTAATAGACTCCATCTGGAAAACCTACATCTTGCTAAGCCATGAGACAGATGTAGAGGTAGTATCTGTTCTCCACTAAATGAAGTCAGAGGTAAATTTCTGCCGTATCTATATAACTCGTTGGTCATGTGGACAGCAAGAATGTTGTTCTTACTTTGTAAGTTTCAGTTACTACACAAATACCCTAGAAATTGCTGCAACACTACCTTTCAGACCACCTTCAACATCTTCAAACCTGTGTATGAAGTGCATGTCATATAGATGTATCGAATCTACTGTACCATGCCCAGAAGTCTCTGACTTAGCAAATTTTCCCTTTTTTTTTTTTTTTTTTTTTACAAAGAATTTGTCTCCTACACAGATAATTGTATTTCAGGGTGATTATATGACAATACATGTGTCCCTATATCTGGTTTCATTGTGTAGTAACTTGACAACTAGACCACTCAAGATCTTGGCAAATGACCTTTCCCTAACTACTGCCAAACATTGTTGATGTTGAGACAATACTGAATTTCTCAGCCAACATTAAATTTCATGTTCGTAATAGGCATTTTCCTCTACAACAAGAAAAAATTCATGCAGAAAACTCTTCTCAGAGTGCACTTACTGCTACTGTGAAATGCTAGACTGATGAAGGTTTAAATGAACAGGCTGTCCTTATCTTCAGACCAGATGTTAGAGGAATTCATCGGCACACACTTATTTAATTTGTCCTACTCATGTGGCTTGAGACTGACCTACAGCAAGTGCGACCTAGGAAGAACAGGCTTTCACGAGTTCCCAGTGCTCTGAAAAGCTTCTCCTCAGGACTAAATGGGCTGTGAATGCCCCTACGTGGGCAGTATACAGCCACCTCTGGTGTGAAAGGGAGACATAGGGGTGAAGGGCTCAGTGCTGAGTAGGTCAGAAAATTTTAGATTAAATTAGATTTAGCTAAAGCTGAACATTTCTTATATGTGCCTCATCAGGTGACAGTTTCATCAAGAGGAGAGAGGAAAAATTTGGTATACTACTCAGTGGTCTCATACCTGGGTCACTTTTCTGGGATGTTTAGAGATTCATTCTGAAGTCCTTGCTGCACTTAAACCACAATGATGATGCTCTTAATTCAGCTAAGAATGACCTTGCATTAGATGTCTTACATTTTAGGTTAACTAACTACCCAAACAGCCTTCAGCTGCAAGACATTATTTGCAAAGTTGTGTTTTCTTTCTACTGTAAAACAAAAACACAATCTGAAATCTTGAAAGTTGCTGTAAAAATGAGATTTCTCATCTGCCATTTGGAAGACTCAAATCTATATTTAGTGACATTGAATTCTACTACAGCCCAAAATGCTTGACCTCATCATTTTAAAAGCCTAATGCCACCATACAGCAACATCTTTTTCTTTCTTTCTCCTTCTACCATCTCTTTTCCTCCTTTAACATATACCATCACATTCATACACTTTAATATGAGTCTGCTCTTCTGATGTGTAGCAAAGCAAAGAAGATTGTAGATAGTTGCATTTCTCCATTTGTGATCAGAAGTGTATGAAACAGGCAGATCATAAAGCTGGCTTTACACTGTTGATATGATTATGATGTTGTAATTTGCATCAATCTAAAATAATTTTTGTTTCATTGCTCTCTATGGTCAAAATAAAAGTAATAATTTAGCTAGGTAGCTTTTTAGTTTGTTTTTATTTTGGAGAAAAGTAAAACATATTCCCTAAGATCCTTTTAAAAGGTAGGAGTGAGTAACAAAATCATAAAAAATAAAAATGCTATTAAATAGGCTGTAAATTTCCAAGTGATACATGAATGCAATAACCCAACTGGAGAGTTGGGGAAAATAATAAAACCAGCATGTTATAGCACTGACAATGCAAAGGCTAAAAAAATCAATAAAGGGAATTTAGGAATCTGAGAAGTTGTAAGATATCTGCTGAAGCACAGTAGGATTTTACAGAGGAAAGTATAGAGGGCTTACAATCATCAGGACTTGAAGGAAAGCAAAACTTGTTCCTGAATGGATTCATTGTTCTGTTTGTGGTGGAGTTTTTTCTTTAATTATTTGGAACATTTCTTTTTGTCTCAAATAAGGCAAAAACTTGAAATAGGAATTTGTGAACCTTGCCTTTAAAAACTGAAGTTGTTAATGTGTGGTTCTTGGTATTTACTCCAGAGCTAAATGCAGTGGACATGTAAATGTAACGGTACAAACCTTTGAAAGTAATTAAATCACATAGTAAGATTAGTTCAACCTGTAAGATAAAAGGGTTGAGGCTGCTTCCATGACAAAGAGCTGTGCATTTATAAAACCATAAAATGACTTGCTTAAGTCATCAGTGTATTTAGCTGTTTCAGTAATAGATATTGGAATGCATTTCCATGCATTCTCAGCAATCAGTCACCTCCATGGGACTTTGCATATATAACACCTGCTCTGTTCTCAGGTTCCAACAACTTCAGTTTCAAAGCAAAAATCCTAAAGATCTGTGAAAAAAGAATAATTTACTTTTTGTGCTATTTTTGCTCCTTTATCATAATGCTTCACGAGGTTGTGGTTTCTAGTAATTTTTTCTGTCAATCTGTTTGATTATTCATGTTTCATACAAAAAGATTCAGAACTTAAACATATTTCAGTCTAATATTTGGGACTATTCACCATCTGATAGTTGAGAGCAGTTTGGAAGAGGCATAAGAAAAACACAGGTATGTTTCAGGTCACTCAAGTAATATGGCATTGTGATTATGACTGCTATTAAAAAAAAAAGACCGGTTGTTCATGGGGCTTTGGCATTGTCAGAATGAAGGATGACAAAGAAAGCACATTAGAAAAAGCTAATTGTCTGAAGACTACTAGAACATGTGAATAAGCTAATCTCATTTGCAGAGAAAGAACATTATATTAAAATTGTTTGGGTATATTTAAACTTAAAACAATTGGGCTCTTTCTCAGAGAGAGGGAGAGAGAAAGAGACTAAGTGAGTGAATTGAGAGAGAATCTGGTTTTATTTCTCTTATGGCATTTATGGCAAGTAGTTAAATACAAGTGCACTGCCCATTTGCAACATCTAGGACTGGATAGGCAAGCTAATGTGGGAGGAGGAGAAAAGGAAGAAAGAAAAAAAGATCTATGAAGCTGCCTTCAAAGAGAGAGAGTCCAAGGTAGTGGAGTAAACCAGAGTTTAGTCCAATGTCTATAAAATCCAGGTCTGGCAACTCACATGCTTAGTATTAACATAGACAAAACATCTAGACATCTCTGGAACCCTTAGGCATTGCTGGGAAAAAATAGTCTCACCCTTTCTCAACTAGTCCAGTCCTCAGATGCTTCAAGTTGTCAATATATAGAATAAATTTTAAAGAAGCCAAGATACTGCCATAAAATCAGTTTATATAAAAAAATGTTATTTTCCTTCTTTCTTTTCAATAGGTCTCCATTGGACACTAAATAACTTGGAGTTCAATATTTGTCCCACTCTAAAGGCTTATCTGAAATTTGTGACAAGGGTAGGAGGAACTATTAAGTTATTTTCTTAAAATCATCCTCATTGAGTCGTAGAAAAGACCTGACTCCATCAAAAAGAAAAATATTCCCCAGAAAAACTACAGTCTGAGTACGTCCCCAATACTACATTTAAAATAGCCTCTTTCATACAAAGATATAAAAACAATATTTTAAACATTTATCCAATAATCAGCACTTAGGTGTAATTCTAAATAAATTATGCTTTATATTTTGTGAGATCAATAATTTGACAGTTCTCTTTCTTGTGCTTTGATAAAACCACAGCCATATATAGTTTGATATATTCGAGCAGGCATTTACTTAAGTATCATATGAAGTTCAGAGACTGAGTCTTAGCAAAAAGAAAAGGGCACCAAAAAAAAGCTATAGGCTAGCAATAGAGCAGTGTGAGTGAGTGTCTATATATGAAAGAAAAGTCATCCTGAAGGAAGGCAGTTATAACCAATGTAGGAGCACCAGCCAGAACAGACGCATGAATGAGTTGGTTAAGCACGCAGCAAAGAATTGCAAATATTGGAAATCAACACCTGCTTGGGCAGTGCCCTAACCTAGGGCATCTCTATTCTAGCAAGTATACTAGATTGCATGGAGCTCTTTGGAGCATTATTTAGATTTAATTTAGGTATCATCTGAGCCAGTTCTTTCTTGACTAATTTGGGTGTATCTGTACACTTCAGAGTGATTAGTTCTCAACTTGCTTCAACTTCTTCATCCGAACATGCAGAGACTGTAATAACAGAATATCTGATATATAATAAAAATATGCTCAAAATGGCTATAGAAGACTTCATTTCATTAGAAAGTAAAAGAGCATTAAAAAAAAAAATCTATAACACTTCTTTCACCAAAGCAAGGCAAAACAAATACAATCTAGGGCAGGCATACTATCTCCATAGAAATAGATCATAGTAAAAACATAAAGGTGTCTATTATGAATTCATCTATGTTAGTGTTTTGGTTCAGCTCGGGGTGTTTTTGAAATTACTCTCCTGAAATACGGATTCACCATGCTTTGGTTCATATCACAAAGCAGCTCTGGGTGTACGATGGATTCCTTTGGAGAGAAGGTGAGCCAGATGATATCTCCTGGCAACCCCCATAATGCACTGATTGACAATGCTCCTTTAGCCACAGACTTCACTAGAGCCCGTCTGAAATAAAACCCTTCCAAATACCTACAATGTGGACATCGGAACTTCAGCCCCAATTATTTCACTCTACAGATCCACTTGTATGATACCACATCACCCATGATTTAGACACAGTTTTATTCTTTCAGAGTAGGGTCTAACGTAAGTGGGGTCTCAAATAAAGGGGGGTGTTCTACCTTCTTCATCAGATATATCTATGTTTAAGTATAACTTTTACCTATGTTTGGAGACACTGGAAACCATCTTATTACAAACAACTGAATTCTTCATTGCTATGTAAACTACACTTAAATTGCATGTTAACTAAATTTAAAATTAAAAAATGGAGACAAATCCCAGACATTTATGTTATGACTGTACTTGGTATGTGGTTTATTTTAGATCTACTGTCACAAAGTGAAAACAGGCAATTTTACCTATGCAAAAGACTTTTTGACCTGCATTAACACCAAGATTTGGCTTTGAGAAAATTAAGCACACCATCAGCAATAAAAAGGAAATATGTCATTATTAGAAAGGAAATTAATAGAAATGTAGCAAAACTGCTTAAAAAATGTGTGACCTACCTTAACTCTTTGTGGTATGTTCTTTGCAGAGAAAATGGCAATTCCACTTCCAAATTAAAATCAAGCACTTAAAAGAGTTTGTAATCTAAAGTCATCTCATTGAAGCAGATTGAATGAATTTATCAATATCCAAATCTGTGTGGATATTTTTATCTGTACCAGGCCTCAATTCAGGGAATCATTCAATCATAAGCCTAAATCTATCTTCCCTTGGAGAAACATTTCAGCATATATCTAAATCCTACTAAGAGTACAAATCCCATTTACTTTAATGGTGTAGGTTCTGGCCTTGCATACATTGCTTAGTGCTGGATCTGTATCTGCAGAACTGACCTTATACTTGGGTCAAGTACTGTACTCCTTTACAGACTTTAAATTTACTCTAGAATTAATGTTTGCTATTGCTTTAAATTACTGTTCAATTTCTCTTTACTAGATGAGGGACAATTGTTCTTTTTGTTTCATCTGATTTGAGGGAATCCATGGGGAAAAACTAATGAAACAAGTATTTGTATGCATTATTGTCATTGTTTTTAAGTTAAATACAAATTATATTTGTCTTAATGAATATTATTTCATTTAATGGTTCCACTGTAACTGTTAGTTGCTTCACCTATTTAGAATGCATTATTTATACAGCTGAACTGTCTTCAGAGTTTAAACCAAAATCTTTGCTTGACTTTTAAAACTAGAACTTCCTTCCTTCTTTTACATCTATCACATATTTTCATTGCCACATATGGCCAAATTTAAAATAATAGAATCAGGAACATTAGTCTACAGGCTCATGTACCTGAAAGTAGTCTAGTACTAGAGTGCACACTGAATATATTAGTTTCTTTGACTGAAGAGAAACAAGAATATCCACCTTGTCTCTAGATTAGCAATTGCATACATAAATCTGTGACCTAAAGGGGGTTCTTAACTCATACTTTCCTACATTTTATAGGGAGGACTCATATCTTCAAGTAATTATTATGAGCACTTCTTTTGTATGGGACCTTTCTGCAAACATGAACTTTAATCACCTAATGGCAAAGACAAAAGTTCAATCATTTAGCAAAAGCTGTGACTCAGGATGCCAAAAACAGAGAATGAAGCAATATACCAGTTTGTTAGTTAATAAGTTCAGGTTTTATTCTTAATTATATTACACCTAATACCTAGATAGAACCATTTATACCAGTGGCTCATGATTGATTTAAGGAGGTCAAAACCAAGTCCAATATTAAGATAACAGAAATAGTGATATTTTATCAATAATTTTACAAAAAGAATTTTCATAAGACCTTCAAAATTTCAATATGTTTAATTTTTTTTGTAACAAGTATAATTGATTAAGCTTCATAATGGGGTAAGCCCTTTCTACCTGCACAGTAAACTGCAATCTTATACCAACAGTGTCAGATAAATTATTATTTATCAGATTTTCCAACTTTTTTCTTCTGTCTTTTGCAAGCATATCTGGCATTGTGTTCTGTGACGTTTTATTTCAGTAAGATTTTATTTTTTTCGTTTTCATAGAGGCTGTTTATGTATTTTATAGTAAAGAGGGATTAGATAAATTACATTAGAAATAGAAATCAGAACCCTTCAAAGACAAAATCGTTTTTTAAGTAACTATTTTGGCAGGTTCCCTCTTCTTTCTTTTCCCTCTCAATCTTGGCAGTACACTTTCTGTACTCTGACCTAATTTTGATGGGATGGGCAGAACCATCTAAACTTTGACTAAAGGTTGAGATATCCTCCTGGGAATTACAGACTATAGATAGAACTCCTTCAGACTGAAGCAGAACTTGAGTCCAGATATCCCACTTATTGTTGTAAAAAAGTGATCCCCATCTCTCCTAAAGTTTGAGCTGAATCCTGTGCTGTCCAAGTGCATCAGTGGGGCTCTGACTATACCTGGGGGACTGTGCTTCCCTGGAAGCATTACAATCATCCTTAGGATCTTCCCAGTCCCACTTGAGTTTGTAGTGGAGTGTGATAGGTGCCTCACTGCCTAAATGGTTGTTCATGCATCCCTGTGTATGGAGGTAGGAAAGCAACATTCCCAGATGACACTTTTGTTATATATAATATATTTATGTTATACCCAATTTACAATAGAGCTCTATTTGTGGTCTTAACAAGAATAAGCAGTTACATTATCTTACTTTGTCACCATCTCAGTTTCTTGATGATAAAAAATAACATCAAAAGAGAATTTCTGACTCCATTAAATAGAGGTTCTCCTGGTTTAGTAAGTGATTTTTAAGGAGCTACTGGGTTAGCCTTCTTTAGTAGGCAGCAGGGTAGTTATAGGAACCTTGGGATCAGATCTTTGTTAAATTTTGGTAGTTTAAAAAAATGGTACTCAAAGGCAAAACAGCTTTCTATACTTGTTGACATTGCCATACAGAAGTGAAATAGTCTCACCTGCAATGTATAACAGGCAAAGAATATCTTAAGAATAGTTACAGATAAGAGTCTCAGTTCCTACTTTCGTTTAGGACCATATATTAGTTGACTAGATTACCAGATATACAGTACAACAATATTTCTAGGAATGCATATCGTGAAGTAATCACTTTTACTGTTTCTCTATATGTAATTTATAGCATATCCCAAATAGGTGTGTTTTATATACAAGTAATCTTCATGTGACCAGACTAAAGTAAAATAATCTGGTTCAGGACATAATATTTGCTAATGCAAAGAAAATAATTCGAACCATAAACTTTCCTTAGTTTTTGCATGTATACCAACAAGAATCTCTTTAAAATTGTCCCTTGTACAACAAGCAACACACAAGTCATGTTTCAGGCTGAAAACATATTCTTTTGACTCCCTTGTAGACTAAGTTGTTGCATTTGAATTTTTGCTCCAGGAGAAATGGGTTGACCCATCTATACTATCGACTGCTGGCCACTCATTGCAACCTCTAAAGGTGCCCATCCATTGCACTGTGTTAGCTGATGAAGAAAAACTCCCACAGTGGGGATGACGGTCCTGCTTATACTGCCTTGTGCAACAAGTTCTCTCCAGCTGTCTGTCTCTGGTAAATAGTGACATCTCTGGACTGGAAAACTGTGAGTGGGAAAGGAGGGACCAGGAGCTAACAGCGAGACTGAAGATATCTTAGCTGAGATGACTTTAAGCCACCACTTTTAAGCCTTTGCCCTGTAAATACTTGCTTAGTTGTAGTAGCTTGTCATCAGGAAGGAACAGGTCTGCAGAGCACCATTTCTGTTAAACTTAGCTCATACTGACATGGCAAAGTATGCATCTGCACACTATCCTGGGAAAATAATAGCAGCTTGATGTTCAGCTAGTATCTTGTCCTGATTGATATAGCCTGACTACAGACAATATCCTGAGCTCTGGTAAGTGTCCTGGTTTGGGCTGAGAGGACAAATTCAGTCCCACTTCTGTCTCTGGTTTACTCCGTGACCTTGGACATATCATCTCCCCCTGCCAGGTCTCAGTTTCCTCATATCTAAAATACTTTTGGAGACACTCTGAGAACTCTGAGGAAAAGTATAATGCCACAAGGGCCTGGGATCCATTGTGCCCATGCTCAGGCAATAAGTTGCAACTACTGTGCCAACCTTGCTAAGGTAAGACGCCTTTTTCCTTCAGAAAAAAAAAACCTGTATCTAGTCCATTTGGGGCAGAAGCACCAGGATCTTCTTGTATCTAACAGACTGAAATTTTGTGAATATGCTCAGAAGAGTGTTGAAAATTGATCTTTTCTCAAAATAATATTTTTGCAAGACACCATTTGTTTGGTGTTTTATTTTTACAAGATTCTTTCTTTTACAGTAACATGCACAGAGAAAATGCATTTTTCAGCTTATTGATCCCTTTTCATACTTTCTTCCTTATCTTGAGGTACATTAAAACACAACAAAGTGATGCTTTTTCACACAATGCTGAGGCAAACTGTAAAACTTGTTTCCACAGGAAGAGTCTTGGAAACCAAGAATGTAGTGGGATTAGAATAAATCATTTAGTCACATTAAGAAGGTAGGAGGAGTATAAAACTTTCTGCAATGGAGTTGCAACAATTTCTGGTGCAGTTAACACCTATCTCAAGAGGACATTATTCTGTGAATGCTTTTCATGGGGTTTTTATGCATTCGAACAGTAAGGATCAAGATTTCCACCAGATTCCTATTCTGATCAGTCTCAGAGTTCCTATATTCTTACTCTAGCAAAAAATTAAATCAGGGGGAAAAGAAAGATGTAACAAAAGGAAGAGGAGAAACATTATAAATTCTGAAATAATTCATAATAAAAAACTTTTTCAAAAGGACAAAATAAAAATAACTTCATTTTACCTCCAACTTCCTTCGTTATTTTGAGGGAATTTCTGGATTAAAATCCTAGAAGTTTTAGATAGCTAGAAGGAACTGACAAAGTTGGAAGCAACCTAGCTTCAACCTTGAGTATAATTTCCCCTCATATCTGCATCCTATGGATGTTCCCTGCATTTTGTCACCCAGTTGCCTTTGAAGACTTGAACCCCATCCTATATAAACATAAAAAAAGAGGAACACTTAGGTCTCCTTCTGCTAATACTTCTCACAAAACCCAAGCTCTCCTTGGGTGCTGGATCAATAATACAGCTGAAATTATTCTAATAAACATCAAATGAGACTTTTAAGATAAAGACTTAGAATTAATTCACCTTTAAGACAAATGCAGAACTCCTGTTAATGCCAGCCAAGGCTACATTTCTTAACAATAGGCATACATTCAAATGTATTAACTGATATTGGTCACAGTCAAATGTGAGAGGTGAAGGAAAATACAGAATATAGCTTCTATTTAAGCTCATCAGGACCAATCGACAAGGAGCAGAAAAGCAGACGCAGCAGAGTAACTATACACTGCCAGCATTTCTGTGAACATCTTCTCTTGAAGAGGCTGAGAAAACCTGCCAGTGCTACAGAAGTTTTGATGAAGGGAAGCACTCAGAGGAGGATATTAAATCTGGGCTGATACCAGCATACGGAAGTTGAAGTCTCATTATCTTGGCTGATTTTCTGCCAGGAGACACATCTGCTGGACTTCTGCAGAAGCCCTGTGGGAATGTAAACCTAAGCAGTCACACCAGTCTGCTAAACCATATTTATGTAACATTATTAGGTAACTTTTCACATCAAGGGATGCACTGACTCAAAAACACATTCAGGGCTTATTGGAGGTGGGAAAAAATCATATGGGAAGCATGTTTGCCATCTGACGGGAAACTACATGGAGACCAGTGGAGAATTCTCCTCCAAAAAGGTGAGGAATAACTACTCTTCAGGATTCAGCAACTTAGCAAGTTGCTCACATTACTTATTTGGAATGATAATTTCCCTGAGCTGTCGAAATCCCAGATTTAAGACATATGATTGAACTGCTGTTAGCAGTAATAATGGTTATGGTAAACTAATGACAGTTTCATGCAAATTCTTTAAACTTTAAACATTGTAAAGTTTTAAAAGCTTAGGGCTTTTGTCATTTCAAGCCAACACTTTCACATTATTATAATCTTTTTGGACTTAAAATACTTTATTTTCAGAGTTTGAATACCCCTAGAGGGTTTCCTTTTTACACAGAGAGGGAAAAGAACATGGCGTGAAGCCACAATGAATTATAGCTTTGTCTCTTACCTACTTGCCTAGTTTTATGTTTCAGATATTTGGCATGTTAAACTCCTACTTTCCACTTGCATGTGCAGAACACTCCAGGGCAACACCTCTAATACGTTTTGATGCATTGCATATGTCAAGGTGGGGTTTTTTTTTTGTAAAAAGGTTGGTCCCAATTTTAAATAAAACTGAAGAAGAATATTGTGTTGCAAAAAGTTGATTTTATGTTAGCAATTCTGTGATCTTCATCCTGATTGAAAAACAGAAATATGATTTCAGTTAAGTAAATTTTAGCTCAGGGACAAAATTATCACAGAGGAGTACAGATTTCATAAGGAACTACATTCTAATGTCTTCTTTCATTTACTATTCAGATTTTAAAACAAAACAAAACAAAACACACACACACACACACCCCCGATGTGACTTTACGACAGAACTTAGGATTTCTCCAGTCTATGTAAAGATCAAACAAACCACCTGACAAAAAA
Organism: Platalea leucorodia; assembly: GCF_965183815.1. Lineage (NCBI taxonomy): Eukaryota > Metazoa > Chordata > Aves > Pelecaniformes > Threskiornithidae > Platalea > Platalea leucorodia. The sequence goes on along the minus strand of NC_138825.1, from coordinate 118,683,662 downwards.
ATCACATGTAATTGCCCTTTGCAATAGTTTAAAAGTTATGAAGGTCCTGTAAATGATCAATTAGCAGTATACCCTCATCTGAAACCTGGGGCTGCATACCAATAGCTCCTGGAAGGATATTCAGCTTTTCTCACTGATTTTTATATCTTGAGTTTCTCTATAAACTCCAACTCTAATAACTGGCCAGTAACCTTTGCTGATGAATCTCAGCAAGGTAAGTACATGAATAAAGCCCAGAGGTAGTTTGGTCTGGATCAAAATGTTTTGCTGCATCAGGTGAGAGTGCTAAGTCATCCTCTTTCCTGATAAAACTCTAGATTTTGAATGCTCAGCAGCTTCCTACCAATAATGCTCAGCAAAATGTAAGAACAGGAAGCAGTTATTCATACAGGAATTTGACATTTCTGACTCTCATCTGACAAAAATGAATGCCTTGAAAATACAAAAAGAGTTCCTCCTTCAACCTTTTCTTAAGGAAACACCTCGTGCATCTTGAAAAATGATATGCCTGTGTCCAACCTGTGAACAATTACTTGCTACATCCTTCAGAGTAGAGGGTTTTTTTCTCTCTACTCTTTTTTTCTTTGCATATATATACATGATATCTCATTATTAAGTGTGTTGGGAGCACTTATCTGCATGGAGCAAAGGTAGTGAATTTTTCTGAGTTGTAATGATAAGCTAAAAGTAAGCCCTGCAAGGTAAAATCTATTTAAAATGTGGCAATTTGGGAAAATATGTCCCTCAAGCACAGCAAACATACCATCAAAGTGAGTTAGCTACCAATTAACTTCTACATTTTGCACAAAGGGCATTAAATTCTAGGGTAAAAATAAAACCAAATTATGTATGCCTGCTCTCTGTGAAAAATAGATCACACAATATGAGCTTTAGATGTGGTGGTTTTCACTGTGTTTTCAGCATTCAACTATCCATCTGGAAAATATTTGTTTTTCTGTTTAAAAACACTTTTTTCTATGTAAACTCATACCACTAGGCATGTATAAAAAAAGAAACTATAAGTCAAATGCAATAAATTAAAAAGTGTGATCCTAGGCAGGCTCAGACATAATGACGCAGGACCCAATTTTGACACCTCTGTTCACAATAGGTAAGTAACATTGCTCCATCCATTACCAAGCTCCTGATCCCAAAGCCTAGATGAAATGATAAAATACCACGGAAGCAAATAGAGTTCCAGTCAGTCATAATGGCAACAAAAGGGCATACTCAGAAAAGGTGCGTTGACAGGAGCAGAAGCCTAGCCCTATAAAGGCTAGGCTGTGACTATTTAAGAAGTGAACGTCAAAGGAGCTTTGGCAGGAGCCAAACCAATCAATCAGTGGACCAGCTCTTATTCAGAGATGTGCCTAAGCTCTTCCAGCTGGAACCAATTAGGCAAGTACAACATCCTAGCAGAGATAAGGAAGAACTTAATTCTCAACTCCTGTGGCCCAGACAATGCCATCTTCACATCAGAAAAGAAGTGCACTGCCTGGGCTGGATTCAGCCATGGGCATTCGGTTTAGGTCCAGAAAACAGCATTTTCTGCATAATGTTTAAAGGCAGTTCAGAAATTGCTCCTTTGAAAGGAAAGTTACAGTGTGGGCAATAATTCCCCTTTCAGAGAAAGGAGCACAGTAGGTTCCAGATTACCAGAAAAAAACAGTATTTGGCATCAGTGGAGGTTGAAAAATGTTACAAGGAAGAACAAGGCAAAGGATTGCTTGATAATTGTTATATTGAAACTCTGTGTATCAGGTTTTTAGGCTATCTTTTCTAAGTCAGAAAAAACATTTGCAAATCATTTGATACAAGGCCTGCAGTGCAAAGAACAGTTGATTTTCATCATACCTGTCCTGCCACACTGCTGGCTTGACTCACAAGTTTTATATAAGAGTCTGGACATCAGACATACTCCTGAGTCTTTGACTGACTTCCAGCACTAATGAGTGAAGAAGATTTCTGTAAACATGAAATAACCCAAGAAACAGCATATAACTCATGTCAGGGGCTTCTCTTTCTGTGGCAAAACATACAGAGTACAGCCATGTTGGCTGCATTGGAGCTGTGCTTCTCTAATGCTGCAGTTCAGCCAAAGCATTCCCGAATTGCAAACGTCCCTGTCACAACAGAGTGTGTCCCGTCACTCAGCCCTCTGCTAGTTAGGTGCAATGTAAGAGATGACCTTTCATTGTTGTAAAGCAATGTGAAAATGTTTTCCGCAGTACAAGACATGAAATATAGACAGATGTCATCAGAAAGCACTTACACTTAAACAAGGCACACAGGGATAAGACAAGGTGCATTGAAAACAAAGATAAAATAACTCGTGTGTGTGTATATATACACACATATATATGTATGTATGTGTATATATATCCGTATAGAGAGAGGGAGAGAAAGAGAGAAGTGCTATTGTAACATTATTGACCCATTTCTTGTAGGCACCAAAGAGCAAATGAGTGTTCAAGAAGGATTTGAGAGCAGAGTGGTTTGATGGGCTAGAATAAAGATTTCACTCACCAAGGGCAGGTCAGAAGAGAGCAGTATGAACCACTGACAATAGAGATTTTTTTTTAAGATGAGCAAATATTTCCTCAGTTACCAGTTGTTAGGTTTCAAGGGTAAAACCCTGCCAACACTGAAATCAGTGACAAAATATTAGTTGATACGAGGAGTGCTAGAATTTCACCATGTGAGGAAGGCAAATTCTGAAATATTTTACCAGATGAAAGTTCCCACTCTGGAGTACGTTTAAACACATGTTCAGAGGTAAGTAGATGCTTAAGTACTTTGTCATACTGCAATGTTGGTTTTTTTTCTTTCTGAAGTAGTGTTTAAAATAATAAATAAAAAAAAAAACCCAACCAAACATAGGAATTGCAAACAACTATTAGAACAGATTATTTTAGCTAGTCTTTGTATTCCACCTCACAGTCACCAGGAACACATATTTCAGAAAAAACATATGGAGTTCCCAAATGAATATCATTGGCAATATTATGTCTTTGGAGTATGTTATATCTTAAATCCAGACATAAAGTAGTTGACTTCTGTCTTACAATTTGTAACGTGCTACCTTATATAAGCTGCTTTTCTGTTTAGTGTAAATTTCTCTGGGTTTATAAACGTCTAAACCTATTGCAATTCTATAGAATCTTTTTCTTTGAAGCGGGTGAGTGAGTTCCCCAAGTCAGTGCATTACTTCTGTGAAATACCTGCTTTATCAATTGTAAATGTGCTTGATTTTACCAAACTTTTGTCCCCGTTTTTCTCTCTGTGATTATCAGAAGATATTGTAAGGACTCTCCATTACAACATCATTGCATTGTTCTTATACCTTCATCAGGTAGGTTCTTGTACCCTGTTTTGTAAAACTGAACACTCCTAATTTTTTTTGCCATCTTCTCATTTTGAAATTCTTCTTTTCCAGTGTTTGTGTCAACTTCATACCTTAGTTCTTAAAGTTATATTTAAGTGCTCAGAGAGAGATTTCAAAATATTGCATTTTGCCACCTGAAGATATCCAGTCAGATTCAATGCTGAAGAATTTGATTTTAGTTTTCTATAGTAATTAGTGCCATGGCTACATAAAATATCTGCACAGTAACAGATGTATTCAAATTTGTCAGGATTACACCTAACCTCTGCCTCACGCGCCATCACCACTGTCCTGCACACATGTATATATATGTACATATATACATAGTAAAGCAGCAGAAAATTAAAAAAAAAAACTTGTTGAAAATATCATAGAGAAGGTCAATTCTGCCTCTGCACCTTATTTTTCTGTGACTTATAGGAATCTCACCAATAATCTCATTCCATGATTGCAGTGCCGGTCAACAGGCAGTCTCTCACTCTGGAAGGCGCCCACTGGGTGATGCACCATGAATCTGCCTCCTGCTTCAGAAGAGATCTGAACAGTGTATGTGATTCTTCCAAAGAAATATCTTGAGGAAAAATGTAAGGATTAAATCAGGGAAGACCAATTCTTGGAATGCAGCTACATAAATATTCAAAGGGGCACTTAAACATGCATGTAACCCTGAGATATACACCTAATGTTATCCTTAAAGAGGAGACTATTCCGGAGGATATCTGGCTAAGTGCTTCACTTGGAGGCTATGTTTCAGCTCCACTGACTTCCATAGGGATAAGATTGCCACAGACTTGCATGTGTTTTGAAAACTTACAGGAAAGAAACTTTCAAGACTGCAGCAAGGACCTGATTCAAGCATCCAATGAGCTTACAAAAGTCGCAGTACTGGCCTGACTTCATTGTGTAATCAGACATTATGTAACAGAAGATTCAACTGCATTTCATTACATTTTTTAAATTCATGTAACACTCATTTTATCTGTTACACTCTAATTTTGGAGATTTTTATTATAGGCATTTATACAATGCATTTCAATGAATTTCAGGATTTAATGGTGCAGCCGCTAAAATGTTATTATAATTTTTTCATATGAATAGATCAAAATGAATTGGATAAAGTGTTAAAACATTAATAAAAATGCAGGAGTGAAGAAATGACTCGTGAAAGAGGGGAGAGAACCAGGCATTTTGTGAGCGAGCACTATATGAATTTACATCTCTAAATCCTTGTCAATAAATCTTAAGCCTCAGCATGCAGCATTAGGCAAAAGCGAAATGTGTTTTTTAAAGTTGCACTCAGTAGCAATTTCTCCAAAAGATTCTTGTGTGATTGATGATTTTTGAGCAGTTTGTCGTGGTTAGGCAAAATCCTGGTTACTGTGATTGTAACACAGACGTCACAGTGTTTGTTTCTGTAGCTTGAAATGAAGCTTGTAGCTTTTGTGAGTCAATTTCTGGGGAGAATGCTTTCACTTAACAGCTCAGGATTTCCATGACTATTCTTTAAAAATGTAAGTTAGTGGTTTCAGCGTATGTTCTACTTAATAAACTTGTTCAAGTGAATAATTGTATGAACCAAACACAAAAGGACATGGCAAAAGAAAAGTTTCTTATTTTCAAATTGGAACAACCATTCACAGAAAATGTGCTGCCTTTGCTTAGGCTTGTTGTTTAAAAAGCATTAATCTTACATTTACATAAAAGTAGAAACTCATGAGCTACCATGCTGAACCATAAAAATGGACTGTCCAGTAATTCCTACTCTTGCATATTTCAGAGAAAGGTAGAAATTTCTTTGTGGACAACTTCCAGTGAAATCTTTGATGAAGATTTTCTTATGGACTCTTAGGTAGTTATTGTTGTATCTGTTTCCTAACTCTGAGACCTAATATATTTCCCATATTTTTCCTTTGCATGATTGGTGCTTTCTAAACTGGTATATGTGGAAATTGGACAAAAATAATGTTTAATCAGCCTCTTTTGTAAGCAAGGGGATATAATATTGGTGTCTGGTAATGATGTAAGGTTTTTTTCTGTTTTCCTGAGGCATTCAGTAGGAGTGATGGCATGACTGTATTGCTTCTTGATTGTGCTGAATATTAAACACAAAAGTACTTTTCTGCAATGAAATTATTTTGGATTTTTATAGGAGTGCTCATGTAATTATTATCTCATCAGGGAGACCCTTGCTATTTTGTGCTGTTTTGTTAGCCACTATAGTGTATCTGTCATCAATTTCACAGAAAAATAAATACATGAAGGTGAAAGATGCCAATGATTATAATAAATTCATCGTAACAAGTCTCCCAGACAAGGAGCTCAGGACTTTGCCACATCATACTTATAATTTGTAGAGTCCTAGTTCTTTATGTTTCAATTTCTCCTGAGGATCCACTTTTGCATGATAGATCTCCTGGATCTGCTTGAGACATGGATTTAGATTCAACTGTTTCCATTGAATTTTAAAGTAGAATGGTCACACCAACCAGCTTTAAGCTGCCATCATACAGGTGACCAGTAGTCAAGGTGTGTTGTACACTCTCTCATGAGATCCAGGAGGTTGAATTAGGAACTCCAAATACCTCTGAAAAATAAAAGAGCATATGCTTAGGTAAACATTATCTCAGGGAAGAATGGCAAGGATAGTTTGCTATGTTATTTCTGGGAGACTCGTCTTGATCCTTGAGGTCAGACAGGTAGAAAGAAATCACTGTAACAGCACTGGTAAAATAAAAAGTATGATTTTATTCACAGGTGCAAATGGACAGAAATGCAAATGGACAAAAACACTCTGAACTGGCCAGACCTGTGCCAGACGTGGTGTCTAAAGTTATATAGAAGTTTTTTCCCTGAGTTCACAAATTTTGCCTCTTAGTAGAATCTGAGTGTCGCCATTAATTTAGATATACACAAATGTTTATATGAATTGTGTTATTTGGTGAGACTTTAGTTTCCAGATATGAACTGGAAACTAAATGCTACTAATAATGATAAAGTCTGATTACTCCTGAATGTGAAAATTAGCAGATTATCTTCTCCTAATAACACTTGGCCCTTAACAGCTGATATTTTTATTAACTGACTATAATATGAAAGAAAAAACACTGTATACTATTCTGTTTGTAGAAAATACAATTGGATTAATGTTAGCAAGCTGATTTCATTTGCACTGAATGTAAGAATATTAAAAAGTAGGCCCATACCTAAGGTTCCTGATCTTAAGAAAATTTTGAGAATCTAAGGGAACTGGTAGAATTAGTTGGACTGAAGAGCTCAAGAACTAAAATACAATAGAAACTTGGCATTTTAAAAATTCAATGACAAAAATATCCCAAATAAAATTAGAAACCACATGACTGTATAGCTTAAAGAATTAACTGGATAAATAACCTCAAGAAATTAGAAAACATGAGGAAAAAAAAGGGCCTGATAAAGGTAGTATTGCAGAAGACATGACATGTAGAGACTAAAAGAGACGTTTCCCAAAGGCAAATTCTGATAGACTTGTAAAACTATTAAAAGAAATAGCAAAGGTCTCCTTCCTCAATAAAAAAAAGGTAGGAAAATGAGGAAAACAATAGAATGAAGAGAGAAGCAAAATTAACATGGTTGAATCTGTTCAAGTGTGGGGGGGGACTGGATAATTTCTAACCCACATTTCTGAAAGAGCTAGGACGTGAAATTACAGGCCTGGGAGCAAGTATTTTGAATAAATCTAACACCTTATTTGAGAATAGCAAATTAACACCTATATTTAAGAAGGGGAGGGGGAAGTGATCTAAGCCACTACAAGCTTGTTAATCCAATATTCATTATACAGAAGGATTTAGAATTCTTTCTTTAAAAAAATACAGAAAGGATGGTTAGTGGAATATAAAATCATGCACAAAGCTAGGTTATAAAAATAGATCATGCCAGACACTCTATTGAAAGAGATTTGGTAGTCAAATGAAAAGATGGTAGCTCTAATATATATGGATTTCAGCAAAGTATTTGACATGGTGCCAAAAAGAAAATAAAGTTATACTAGAAAATGAAGAACAGTAGAATAGAAGGTATATGTTTGAATTGTAATAAACAGAGAAAATATTAGCAGAAAGAAGTTATCAGTGGCATTTAAGGATTTTGTTAGTTCCCTCAGCAAAGAAGTGGGGGAGATACTGACAAAATTTACTGACATCGTGAGTTTTGGAGTCATCATTAATACAGAGGAATATTTTTCTATTGTACAGAAACAAAGATGTGAGAGATGGCCCTGAGGACCAGAGTAACAAGGATGAGATGAAATTCAGAAGTACAAATACAAAGCCATGCACTGTTGAAATAATAACAACAATTTTGCTGTAAACTGGGATTTCATGAGCTGGTAATGATAGAGGGATAGACCTTGTAGAACTGACTGATCATAGACCAACTATCACCAGTATGATGTAGCTAAGAAAAAAAGGCAAAGAACATTTTTGGATGTCCCAAGTGAGATAATCCCTGTATCCCACAGGAGTAAAACTCAGACTAGATTAAGTGCAGCGTAAGGTATGCAGGAATGACTAGGAAGTGAAAAACTTCTCTTATGAAGAGAGACTGAAACAATTTGGCTTGTTAGCCTTGCAAAATGAAGTCTAAGTAGGGATTATGCTAGCTTTCTGTAAATATATCAGTGATGATAAACATCGAAGAGGGGGAAGGCTACTTGGCACAAGAATAAATGGTAATAAATTGGAACTGAATAAAATTTATGTTGGAAATTAAAATAAGGTTTCTGAGAACCAGGAGTCTGGAAAAGTGTCCAGTACAAGAGGGGCAAAAAGCTTAATTAATTTTAAAGTTTGATTAGTTTATGAAATGGGATGTGTAACATAATTGCCTGTTAAAGCAGAGACTGAACTCATTAATCTATGAAGTCCCTTGCAGTACCATGTTCGTATTTGTGCTGATGTGGGGTTTATGACATATGATAATAATCCATTTGCATATTTAATGGGAACAATCACAGCTGTATGGCTACATATCTGATGTCCTTTCTTGCAGTACATTGAAATAATTGGCAAAAAAAATTAAAAGCAGCCTGGTCTGCTGAGTGCACACAATTTGTCATTTAGTCAGTGGTTTGTGCTTATTCATTATCATCATCTGGCATTCTCTACCACAGAGATATTTTTATGGACAAATGAGTTAAAGCAAGAATGACAATATGCAAAAGAGATCAGAAAATAAAAGGCCTTTTTCCTCCTCTCTTTTATTATTTGGTTAAGGAGCATGTCACTGTGATCAGCACTCCTGATAAAGTATGTAAATGTTTAGAGCCTGCTATTCCTGGGCTATTACTTGTGTAGTCTTATCATAACAGCAATCTGATGGAAAGTGATGGGATCAGTTCCCAGGAGGAGAAAGCTTAGAATGACTTTTTGGTTCAAATAGCACCATGACATTGTTAGTTCTAGCTTAATAACTCTGATGTGGTTTTTGCCTTCAGGTCGTTGAGGTATCTTCAAACTTGCTGACTTATATTCTGTTTTTTAATAATTCTAAAGATTCCAAACTGTGCTTGTGATTATTTTAGCATTTAAACAATATTGTTACTGAATGTGTCCTCAAGATTCATGTAATAAGAAGTTCCTATTCATATTTTTAAGTTTCTACTTAAAAAGTAAAACAGGTTCGTGTCACATGGAAAACTTTTAGAGTTCAAGTGGTTTGTACCAAACCAGGATCAAAGTAGTTTATTTAGTAGTAGTTCATAATTAACCAAGATTCAGTGAACTATACATTCAGGATCAGTATCAACAATACAACAGATAAACTGCAATACTAGACATTGTCAAAATTGTTAGATATACAACTACAAATTTATAAACATTTTTATGTAACTAAGCTCAAAAAATTTTAATTACACCCAAACATGCACAGGCTCATATTTATATGCACACACTCACATCCCTCACAAATTGTGTGAGTTTTGGGCACAGGCACCCTCTCCAGGGTTTGTAGTCTCTACTTGCATCCCCCTTCTGTGGGAGATGCGGATGCTGCAGCTGTACATGTGTCCATGTTGCTCTCTGCAACCCCCAATCATAGAATCATAGAATCATAGAATCATAGAAACATAGAATCGTTTAGGTTGGAAAAGATCTTTAAGATCATCATGTCCAACCATCAACCTATCACTGCCAAGTCCACCACTAAACCATGTCCTCAAGCACCACGTCTACCCGTCTTTTAAATACCTCCAGGGATGGAGACTCAACCACTTCCCTGGGCAGCCTGTTCCAATGCCTGACTACCCTTTTGGTGAAGAAGTTTTTTCTAATATCCAACCTAAACTTTCCCTGGCACACCTTGAGGCCATTTCCTCTTGTCCTGTTGCTTGCTACCTGGGAGAAGAGACCGACCCCCACCTCGCTACAACCTCCTTTCAGGTAGTTGTAGAGAGCAATAAGGTCTCCCCTCAGCCTCCTCTTCTCCAGGCTAAACAACCCCAGCTCCCTCAGCCGCTCCTCGTAAGACTTGTTCTCTAGGCCCTTCACCAGCCTCGTTGCCCTTCTTTGGACATCTCAATGTTATTCTTGTTGTGAGGGATCCAAAACTGAACATGATGTACATGTTGGGAATAAATCCCCACCAGGTCTCACACACACCCGGGGGGCCCTGCCTGCTGCCCTCAGCTGCCCTTTACTGGCCAGGTGCAGGATCCTCATATCATCCCAGGGGAGGATGATCAACCTGGCCTGGGCAGGACAGTGATGCCATGAGGCAACTTCTGGCAGGACCAAAACAGATTTTGACTGCTTTTCTATTTCTTTCTGTCTCTCTCTCTCACTCACTGTTCCTCCCTACTGTTAAAAAAAGTTATATTTTTTAATACGTTTTTTCAAGCTGACTTTTTTTTTCCAAATGTCCTTTTGCAATTAAACCAAATAATGATCATCTTCCTTTTTAGCTTTGCCAGTCTGGGACAAATGTCACTCAGGCAGTTTTGGGTATTTCAGCTATAGACACTGTGGCACTCACATTCCTGCCTTAACATCATTATTTAACCAGGCCATGTTTCCTTGGAAGGGCCAAACAAGCTCCCCTAGAGATTGTAATTGCAATGCTAAATCATAAACCCCTCCTTAATGAGCGTCTGTCATAAGCAGACAGTCTGAATTTTATAATAGAGTTGAGTACAAACCCAGAATATTAGGTGTATCATGCTATTCTGAATTCTAGAAATGAATGTCACAAACAATCAGGCAAAACATTATAGCTGAAACAGAGTTGCTTCTATAAGTCTGAATAACAAATGATCTGTTAGACAAGTATTGGAGTTCAAAATGTGGAAAGGCAGAGTGCTTTTTTTTTAGCAGTTTCCACTTGAAATTCTGTGACAGGAGAATTTACAAGTAACTCAGTCAATAAATCAAAAATTACTTATGTTTTCTGGTGAAAAGTCTTCAAAAGTAGGTTCTTTAAGTTAGATCCCTTTTATGAATCAGGTTAAGCATCCAGAATCTAATCTGCACTTCTCAAATCTTTATATTATTGTGTATAAAGAACAAAACAAACCAAAAAACACACTAATGGAGAATCATAGAAAAGTTTACTGGAGCTTATGATTTTTTTTTTCTGATATCGAAAACCCTTCTTGACCTTTCAAACTGGGACCAAAAGGGTGATCCTGAAGGATCATTTAAGAGAATACATAACTTTACAAAGTCATCGCCCCTTTTTTTACCTTCTTTAGACTTCTAGAAGAGGTAAGCTGTCAGACTACAGATGATACCTAAGCTGTATGTGGTACAGAACTTGTGAACAGATTAAATACCTAGCTTGTCGTCAGCACATTAATCTCCAACAGAGGAACACATCCACACTTTTGAAGATGAACCTACACCCACACACTGGTTTGCTAAGAACAGCTAATTCCTCTCCGTAGGAATATTCTCCACTACTACTGCTGAGGAGAAAAAAGATTTAGCTAATGCTTTCTAAGGAGTTCCTTGTTTTCCTTAGACTTTATAAGTCATGCCTATGTCCGTACACTCTTGCTTGTGACAGAATTGATAATATCCACCCAATTTAGCTCCTGGGATGAGCCAGCCAAATAACTTCTCTGTTCTACGAAGAGTTCTAGAAACTGGTGTCCTGATACTATCTTGTTCCTACCATATCTAACAGGCAGTCCCTTTCTATGCCACATAATTACTTATCATTACAATAAGTTTTTGCTTATCTTATGTCTAGTCCTGCAATGCTATGTCAAGTCCTGCAGTCCTTTTATATGTGTAACTCCCACTGACATCAGACGAAAAGGTGAGAGAGTCAATATTTACTCCTGCTCATGACTTTTGTATAAAGTCATTCAGGTTAGACCTGTAACCTGACATCTGTCTACCTGTCAAATTATGTCCTTCCTGTACTGATATCATAATTTGTGATTAACTTTTAAGACCTTAGAGACTTAAACGCTGAACAGAGACAAGGAACAAGATTCTCATAAGTTAGTAGTGATTTGGGGTATGTAGCTCGAGACTTCTCATAAGGTGTCTATTTTCAGGAGGATGAAGTTTCCAGTTCATTGAAATTTATCTTTAAGGGGTTGCATTCCTTAGCACATTTTTCTTAATCAGTTGCAGAAAGCGCTGTGCACTTCCCCCAAGCAAGTGCTGTTGGAGGTCAAAGCTGAGTCTGCAGTAACACCCTATTTAAGAAGAGAATCACAATTCAGACTGGAGGCCCAGTGCAGCTGTTCTCTCTCAACCTGTTTCCACTTATGGTGTTTGATATCCTGTTTGATTTGAGGATTGATTCAAGACTGAAGATTTAAATTAAAAATCAAGATTGAAAATCAACTTAATTAAACTGTCTAAGAATAAATTTACATTCAAAAGTGTGTTAAGACCACGTGTGCTGGCCCTTTTGAGCTTATCAGGGATGTTATTCTGTACCTCAGGTATCATGACTACTTATACATAAGTTAATATACGTAAATGGCCTCACTGAAGGCGATAGAAGGCTTTTTCACTGGTATTAGTGGGAATAAAATTAATTTTTTCTTTTACAGTTATTTCACCATCCTTCTATTTCACTTGCTTCTTGCCCTAGCCTTAGAGTCTGGATTCTGATGATGAGGGACTGTACATTGCTGATGCAGTGCTGCCACAGAAGGACCGGTCTTCTACTGGGGCCATTAGATATTTCCCTGTACAATCTGAAAATAAACACAATCAGAGACTATTATTGCCATAGTCTCCATAAAATACGTGCATATTGCCTGAAAATGGTAATAAGTTGCTGCATTGGGACAAGGTGACCTGATATGAAGGAGCAATAGTTCTAAAGCAAAACCAAAAAAACTTTCAAGTTACATAGTTTGACCTCTCTCGTAATACAAAATTTGGGGGGTTTTATTTCTCTTGAACCAAGACTAATGCATTATCTTATTCAGAAGCTGAAATTAAAAGCACCCAGTCACATACATTGCCATCAATGAACAGATATTGAGAGTTGCCACAATAAAGACTTTTGGTGTAGGTCTCTGTAGCAATAGTGTTCTCATATCTACTGGAATATTGATTCAAGTTAGTTGAAGACAATGTATACTTCATTCTTAATATACTACAGCATACTGTAAGAAGTTTATGACATTCTTTCCTCTTTTTTCTTATATATTAATAATAAATTAAATATTGTTTAAGAAAACAAAATAGCAAAGTGAAGGAATGGTTTTTTTCTAAATCACTCCCTTTAATTCTCTTCTACAGTTACTTCTCACATATGTTAAAGAACAAAGTCTGTCTACATTGGTTACAAAATCCCTTTGGGGTGCCCAGCTGAAAACCGGTCATGTAGGGAAATAGAATAATTAATCTAAAAAATAAATGTAAAATGAATGGATCAAGTAGCGAATACGTACATTTTTTTGTGATGAAAAATCTCTCCTGTGACATTTGCATAGAAATGGTCTGAATACATATATTTGGGAATATAACCCACACTGTTCAGCATGGAATGTTTTATTAATCATAGTTCTTAAAGACAGTGAACATGGGAGGGGATAGATCAGGAAATAAATAATACATACAACAGAAATGGCCCTGAGATGAGTGGCTTTTCCCTTTATAAATATTACAAGCTTCCCACAATCCCCCAGGTAAGAACACAGTATTCAACACATTTAATGATGAGCAACAACAAAAGAAGAACATTTTAATTTAACATGGGACGTAGTTCCAAGTCTATCTTGGCTATTCTGAGAAGTGTATTACAGCCCTAATATTGTTATATAGTGAATTCCGGTATATTCTTATCCTTCATTACTGGAAACTGATTCATGCAGTAATAGCTTTGTACCATATTATTGGGGATGAAATTATCTGACTTTGTATGAATCATCAATATCAGATTAAAAAGTGGCAGCAATGAATTTTGTACCATACTGGCACTTGATACAATAATGGTGAAATTACGACTTCTAGTCCCCACTTGACAAGAGATCATTTCAGACCGGGGAAGGGGGGAATACTTTGTTCTTCCTGCATTCTTCTTTGGAAAACACATCCCTTTTTCAAATAAACATTTTTATGAACATAAATACATTCAGTCCAGTTAAAAATCAAAAGCAAAGTGTGCAAAATTGTTGGTGGTCCTGCTTACCCCCCTACCAACAGTATAGGATGACTCAGTGCCTAATTGAGGTGTTCTGAATCGTGCTGCCTGGGTCTTGAATATACATTTTAAGCATTGCAGTAGCATCCACAGTAGCTAGCCTAAATCCCTTCCCCAGAGGCTAGCACTAGTTGTGTGAACGTAAGAACACAGTTACTGGGTCAGGGCAAAAATCCAATTAGATCCGCCTCCAACACTGACCAACGGCAGATGCATAGGGAAGCATGTAAGAACAGGGCAACATATGGTGACACCTCCCTGGTACACTCCTTTGCCATCAGTGACTTATGCCTTCAGGACTTCCTGAATGAAAGGTGATGCCTTTGTGTTTAATAAAATCCTGTCAATTTTATTTCATTAATTTCTCTTATCTCTTTTGAATCCAGATAAGCTTCAGGCTTCCACTTTTTCTTATAGCAGCCATACATAGGAGAAAGTACCTCTATGGCTTGCTTTTAATCTGTTACTTGCTAGTTTTATTTGATGGTCTTGGCATAGATGAGATAGTTTCTATTCATTTCACCCACTCCGTGTTACTGCTCATCTATAGACATCTGTTGTATCCTTTCCTCAGTGACTTCTCCAAGATAAGGAGTGTTATTATGTTTAGCTTTTGACTATCATTGGTCCTCCTTGTTGTCCATCTCTATCTTTCCCAGTACTACTGCATTCTTTTGGAGAGAAGGGAACACTGAACTATATTAAAGACACCTGAGGGATTTAAACAGTGGCATTATGACATTTTCTATTTTGTTTTCTATTCCTTTACAAGGAATTCTTAATTCTGCCTGCTTTTGGCATCCATTAAACACTGAGCTAATAGTTTCATAGAGCTACCTGCTGTAAGTTCAATATCTCTTTCCAGGCCAGTAATAGCTAGTACAGAAGCTGTCACCGTGGAAGCAAGATCACTTGCTTCACTTGTATCGTGAAGATTTCTTTCCCACCACTCTGCCTGTCACATCATTTTTACTAGTGAAGCAGAACATGGACAGAACTACTCTTTGCAGCAGACACAGCCCTACAGATTATAAGATAAATATCTTCTCTCAGTGGCAGGGTCTGTTCCTTTGGAGCCTAAAGAGTCAGAGAGGAACATCCAAAATGAACTTTTTGTGTCTGAAACAAAGTATGTCAAATGACTGAAAGCACCTTTGTGGCAGAGAGATGGGAAAGGTAAATAAGGAGGAGCTGCTAAATCACCGAGATGGATCTAGAGAACAGTAGTTTTGCCATAGCTATTGTATCAAAGGAACAGGAGGGAGTCACTGGAACAGAAGGAGCAGAGGTAGCCCATTTAGACTTGCTGAACCAAAAGAAAGAGGCGGAGCACTAAAAATGGGTTCTTACAGTTCCTCTGCCTTCTCACAAATGGAAGCTGTCCATATTGTTAGTCTGATCCTGGAGACCTTATGAAGTGGGAGAGGTATTACAAGTGTGGAGTTGAATGAGGCATGATGAAGCCACCCTTCTTTTGCCAGCACCAGCCTGCTATATCATGTGAAATTACTTTCTTTAGATATGTTGATCAGATATGAAATATGAGCATCTTCTAAACCCGAGAAAAGGATGAGGAGGCCTTTTCTGGCACAAGACAGAAGAACATTTGACAATGGTGGTACAGACTGTCACCAGGATGACTTATCCGTAAGGACAGAGGCTGATTGCATGATGATATTGCTGGGAAGATTTACAATTTATTCACTGAATGGGATAGTGAAAACTGTCATTGATAGTGATCTCTCAATCTCAAAGTAGGGTTTTTTCATCTAAAATACCACAACTGAAGAATTTTAGTACCGAGTAATTAAGCCCACATGTCTTTGTACAGGTACAGTTTGAAATTAAGACACCTAAACAGAGGTATAGACACGTGCTTAGCTCATACTATAGTCGATGGACAGCCAGTCAGTGGAGCCTAGTGAATGACCCCGGT
Organism: Platalea leucorodia; assembly: GCF_965183815.1. Classification (NCBI taxonomy): domain Eukaryota; kingdom Metazoa; phylum Chordata; class Aves; order Pelecaniformes; family Threskiornithidae; genus Platalea; species Platalea leucorodia. The sequence goes on along the minus strand of NC_138825.1, from coordinate 118,667,694 downwards.
CAGTGAGCCAGTAGGTGCATGTTGAAGCTGCCCAAACGTAAGCATCTGGTGCCATGTGAGATGCCCTTAAGTGTTCATAACACCATCACTGGGCTGGCAGATATGACAGGGACTTCCGGGAAGTAGGTGGAGGTAAGATACTCCTTAGTACCTAAAATAAATCCACACCCTATGTTTAGGACATTGAATCCTAGTCTTAACCCCTATGGTCTGAGGAGACTGAATAATGATTCAGCTTACTAGGCATATAGTGTACAATTCAAATGCTGGAAGCAATGTATTTAAGCACCTTTTAGTTGTGTTTGGTTTCCTACTTGGCCACAAGTCACCACTCCTGAGGCCATGGATTTAACGTAGTTCCTATGTACCAACCTTGGGCAGATGTTTTACATGTACTAGTCCTTCTCAACTGGTGTTTGTGCCTGTGTGCAGGAAACTGAATTGCACCCCTAGTCACTTGTCAGCAGAATATCTCCCTAAAAAACAATGACTGTATTGACTATGTCTCTATTGATTATGTGACAGCTTAGACACATAGCTCACCTGCGTGCACATTCCTTTAGACATCTGTATTTGATGTCTTCATTTTGAATTGAATCTACTCCTCTGTTCTGGCTTCCTGCATATCAACTTTTACTGTTTTTTGCAGAGGAACTCCCTTTTAAAGCAGTGACACAATTGCAGTGTATGCATTACTTCTCTGCAGAACTGCATTCACCGAAGGACCTTAGCTCTAAATCAGCTTTATATATGTGATTTTAGCTTTAAATTCAATCTGAGACACCAGGCACATTTCAGCTATAGCTGGTGTTCAACAGCTAATTCCACATAGCTCAGTCTACATAAAATCATGCTGCAGATGAGCGTCTATCAGCTTGTGGAGGATGGCGCACACACACACACACATGCACACAGAACAAACCCACATGCTGCTGACATTCAGGCAATTCAGTTTTGAGATCAGGTCTTCATGCAACTTTCCTTAAATTATAACATGCTGCTCAGTGAGTCAGATGCAGCTTTAGAACATTACGGTGACCCTGTCTGGCAAGACAAGGACTTTTAGGGCATGCCCTACATCAGTGTACGGTCTCAGCAGCCTTTATCTGATGGTATTTCCAAGGACCATCTAGCAGACTTGAGAACTGAGATCCTTCCAGGAGAGTTTTCCTTGCAAATCCAGGGTTGGGCATGAGGAGAGAGGTAGAGTTTACATTTTCCTGAGCCCCGTTAACACTGGCTTAGCTTTACCATTATTTCATCAGTCCTTTCAGGATCTGTTTCTCTACCCTTTCTGTCTTTTTCAGTTTCATCAGAACACAAAATAGCAGGATGCTAAATGGTCACCTTGGATCTGAGCTGGCTTCTTTTTCTTCCTCTCTCCTGTTTCTCCCTCTAGTGTTGACATTAATCTAGTGCGAGGGTTTGCCTCATTTACACACACAAAAAAAAAAATCAGTTTGTGAATTAGGTAGAAGAGTAGGAATATTGTTCAGAAAATTATCTTCTATTTCAGCACTTCTGTTGACTCCCATATTTACTGTGGCTTAAAATTCCTGCTGTCTGGAAAGGCAATTTTCTTTCTAGTCTTGAGACTCCTCCTGCTAATAACAAAAATATTCACATGTATGCTGAAAAACAAATGAAACATTCAGCTTTCTCCAGGTTGCTTGTTTGGAAAGAGTGCCTTCCCAAAGTTTGTTGAGGAGAAAAATAGTTTTCTTCTTCCCAAATTTGAAGCAGCTCTTCTACTTTTTTGCAGGGTTTCTACTGTTGAAGATTTTCTCGTAGGTATATTCCTCTGAATACTTGTATTTATTCTAGGTTCAAAAGGAAGGAAAAGCAAACAAACAAACAAACAAAATCCCCTAGCTGTCCACTTAGACAAACTGAGCTGGTTTGGCACAGTACCTAGCACCATAAGAATATCTCACTGAAAATACAAAGATTGATAAATATAAGCATCCCATCAAGGGGCTTTTGAGTGGTCCAGTCCAGAGCTGAGGGCAGGGGAAGACTTACGGTGCAAATTCTCTTCCAATGTGACAGAGGCATAGGTGAGGTTCAGGGAGATGGTATCTCAAGAATGCAGCAAATTTTCTCTCCACAAATACAGTTGAGTGCATGGCACGCTGGTGTTGCCTTGTCATCATACAGAGACAGATTGAAGCCATGCCTTCACCTGTGTCTGAGTTCAGATACTGTGTTGTCTTGTGTTACACCACAGCAGAGGAGCGGTATTTCTGGAGATGCAGATCTTCACACAGTAAATTCAAGAGAATAAGGGAGAAGTAGTATCCATGTGTTTTAGCAAGGGATCCATAAGTTGAGTCTGAAACAAGGAAATTCAGTACCATGTGTGATATCCAGTAACCCTCTTTTCTCAAATCTGCTTCAATTGTAATCTTGTCTGTATGTGACTTGCTTACAGGCTTGACACAGAGAGAGGGGAAGAACACAGAGCAGGACATGGCAGAATAGCAGGGTAGAAGAACTGCACAAAAGGAGAAACAGGGAAGGTGCTGCTTGTTGGAATCATAATTCCCCATTTGTTTTGGGAACACCCTTTTACTCAGGACAGAAGTCCTGAGCTTTAAAAATGACATGGATAGATGCTTCATCTCTACTCATTTGCCTGGCTTTGTGTGTTCATCAAGAGCAACCACAAGAGGAAATGTTCCAAAAAGCATTGTTTATGAGGATTTCTGTGAGGTTCCAAGGTCTCTGATGCTCCCCAATTTCGAGATGCATGATTATTTTTTGTTGCTAAGAAAAGTTATCCTTTTAACTTGCTTTTATCTTCTGGAAAGTCAACTAAAGGATAATAAAAATGGAGCTGGTGGGATAAAGCCTCAGTAGAGTAAAATCCATTATATCTAAAAGGAGACATGGAAAGATCAAAGAGGGAGCTAAATGTGTCCTGAAGTACTTCAAAAGGTGGCTCACTTAGGGAGTATTGATCATCTCAGGACAGAAGTGGAAAATTGGCCAGCTTTTACTGAAAGAATTGAAGGAGCTGTTGTAGAGTTGGAAAAGCAGCAAGACTTTCAGTCTATATGTAGGTTTACGTGCTGATAAATGTTATGGTTATTTGCAGCTATGTAAATTAGTGTAAGAGTTAGACATTACCTTACCACTGGTGTTTTCAATTGCAATCCATTTAATTCAGTGTTTAAGATTTTAGTTCTGCTACTGTTCCTAAATACAGAGTTTTCCTTTGTTTTCTAATACGGTTTGCTGTATTTCTACAGCACTAGTACAGTTTGCTGCATTTCATTTATGCCACAATTTGTAACAAGTTTAAAGAGAATAGGCTTCTGCTCTTGAACATGAAGGACATAACAAGGGCTGTAAGAGGTAACCAGTTCAACACCATTTGTAAAAAACTGCAGAATTTTTATATATGTGTATATACAGAGATACATACAGAAACACATACAAATAACTAAGTATATATTGTATATTGTATATATATTACATATTATGTATTATGTATTATGTATTATGTATTATATATTATATATTATATATTATTATATATTATTATATATTATATATGATGTAATGATATATAATGTAGTGTAACAGTATTTGCCCTGAATTAAAAGACAAGTAAAAAGAAAAGAAAAATAAAGAAAAAGAAAGAAAAGGAAATAAATATACATAAAAAGCATTTCCAGGAAAACAAAACCAAACCAAACCACTCCTTTCCACTTGAACTGAAACAAAATTACAACTTGTCTCCTACTACCCTGAATGGCTGTCCTCAGTAGTACTCCCTGCTTGCAATGATAGTGGATTGATAACAGCTTTCCAGGAGTCCAGCTGAAGCAGGAGCACTCAGACTTTCTGTGTCCTCACCGCTTCTACCAGCACAGTGAGGAAAGGTGGCCCAGCCTGGGGGAGGCAGAGAGCTTGGGTACTCAGCTCTGACAGTCTGCCTGGCCAATGCTTGTCAAATTTACTTTCTGCCTGCAGAAAGTGAAGCTGACAAAAACCTTCCAGGTGAGGAGTCTGGAGACCTGTCAGCTTGATTTTTCCCGGTGGAAAAATGGAATATTTGTTCACAAAATAAATAAAAAAAAATCAATTTTGCAAGAAGGGCATGTTCTCTCAGAAAATCCTTCTGACTGAACGTTCAAAACTAACTTCACTGACAATTTGTATCTGCTGTGGAGACAGCATAAAAGGAGTGCAAAATATGCACCCTCTGATGGTATAATGAAAGTCTGTGGTTTGGAATTTAAGGCATTGTTCAAGTATCACTGGTATTTGCTACCTTTATAGTAGTCTATGTGTTTATTCTGCCCCTTATTTTTAAATTTACCACACTTCACAGCATGTATGAATACACCCCTCTGTCTCCCACTTAAAGGTGTGACTGGCTGTGGAAACAGTATGATTTGGACATACAAAATCCAATTTAAGCAGGATCAGGAGGCAAGAAGAGAAGCCACTGCCAAGGGGATGCTGAGAAGGACTCCCGAAGACCTTGCAGAGGCTAAACTTCTGCAGATGGAAACATGAAGCCCTATCACAAGACTGTCTAAGAAAAAAGACTCACAGTCTAAAAGAAGAGTGTGCACAAGAGTTTCTATGCAATGTTGTCTGGTTAATGCATAAAATAAATAAGATGGCCTGTTTAAAGCTTCTGTGCTATACACCGTGAAACATATGAGTTAGTGGAATCACAGGAATAAGCTGAGTGACTTCAGTGAGTGCAATATTGCTACTGACCTGAGCAGGACCTTGAGGTGATTCTTAAAAAAAAGATTTTTTGCACTTTGGAAGACTGATTTTTTGAAGTGATGCATTTGGATTATCTGGCTAAGAAAATGTGGCGTTTGTATGTTAAGCATTCACAAATATTCTCTTTTTCTTTTAATACTCTTTCCTTTACATAAAATCCAGAGTAAATTCACAAATGTCAGAAAACTTACTTCTATTTTGTAGCACTGCAAGTAAAGATAAACTGAGGCTCTATTTACTGCAAGAAAATATGGAAGAGGATTTTTTTGTCTTAGATGAGTACATGAAATACTCATGATTTTTAAGATGCATGTCCTTGACTGCAGAATTAACCCAGCAACATCAGTGAAAAAGGAACGAACATAGTGCCAGTACAAAACCATAGTGGCTTTAGGTATTTAATGTAAGCAAGCAGAAGCACAATCCTGCTCCCAGTGGAGTCAATGGATTTTTACAGGATTAGGTTCTTAATTCCAGTGGAGCTCCATGGACAAGAAAGACATGATGCACTTTGAGCTGTCTTGCTGACATTAGCAGTCATCCCTGTGGACATGGTGTACACATATATTTTTTTATATGTATATATGTGTGTGTGTGTGTGTGTGTGTACTTACCCAAAGAATCTGAATCTGAATTCTATCAGTGCCAGGAGGCACACAAGGCACGAACATCGTTCTTCCACTTCGATCGGTCCGCGGCTGCGTGCTCTGGAGTCAAGGGCCACAGCGCAGTCTTCTGTCAGTTTCCCCCTCAGGACACGACCGATCCAGCTCCATCTCCTCCTCCTCACTTCGTTACCGATTTTCTCCATCCCCAACATTTCTGATGCTCGTCGTTTCTGCAACCTTTTATTTTTTTTTCTGGGAGGAGGTAGTTGGCCTCCTGCCCAGCCCCCATGACTTGGAGGGCCAGCGGTTTTTCTGTCAGGGTGGCCTTCCCTTAGGCTGTGTTGGTTTGCGGCACCTTCTTCAATTTTATCCGGTGCACCCTCCAGAGAGGGATCCCCTATCCACCACCCAGGGGACGCGCCTTCTAGCCGTGCAGCCCCAGCCGAAGGTACACAAAGAATCCTTTTGGTGAAAAAAAACTAGGAACTTTGTTCTTATTTCCTCAAATATTTGCTAAGATAGGAATCTAACCTGAAAACTCTCAGGCAGCTCCTTGTTTTAGATATTCCATGTATATAGTTTGGATGGTTTAAATAGAAAATTTTTGGTTTATAATATGTGGCATTTTAAAAAGATTAAAGCTTTCCACAACAGTTTTCTTAAGAAAATAACCAGTGGCAAGTGTTGAGCTACTTTTTAATGTTTCCCATAATAATGTCATTAAAGCAATATTTAATTAAAATCCAGTTAGTGTATGATGACAAAACGTTATTTTCAATACTGAATTTAGATTATTATTTTTCCAAGTTTGTTTTTTTTTTTTGTGTAAAGGCTGCTATATTCAGCATGCTACTCTACTGTGTTTTCAGTGTAAAAGAATTCTATTTTTTTGTTTTAGCTTCAGAAGACTGATTTTTGGAAGCGATGCATTTGGAAACGTTCACAAATATTTTCTTTTGCTTTTAATAGTCTTTAAATTTCCAACTAAAATTAGGCAGCAACAGACCTGAAGATTTACTGTTGTGGAAAGAAACTTCTCATATTCAGGACAATGTGTTTAGCATCTTTCAGGTCTATAAAATGGTAATTCTGTTAACCATTGTTGTTGTTATTTATTATGTTTTATTGCATTTCACACAGCCTCATGAGCCCATTCTGACAGAGTTATGTACTTCTGGAAGACAGTTTACCTTCGAAAAGGCTTATATTCTAAATAGGACAATAAATGAAATCAACATACAGGGAATATGAGCAGAGAAATAACATATAGAAAACTAAATTTGTAGTCTCAGTGTTACATTGATCACGTGAGAGAGAAAAACTGAGTGCTGACCTCTGTTTTCCAGAATTTTTCTGGATTTTGCATAAAATAGCAATTGTCTAAAACCTGTAAACATCCTGCGGAAGAAATAAGGTTTCTTCATGTTTGCAGGTGAATGTCCTACCAAACAAGGTATAGCACCGCTCTTGCTCTCTCCTTCTCTCAGGACAAAGGTGTCACCTCCTGTTCTTCACTTTTCTGCACACAGTCTTTACGTTTTACTTTTCCTTTTTTCAGTCTTAGAGAGAGAGGCACATTCCAATACAGGGAATGGCCACATCAAAAAGGGGAGAGTCAACACCTGGCAGCCAGCACATACCTAGAGGAAAGTTTGGTCGGTTCCTTCCCCTCTGCCTGTGCAGTAAGATGCATTGTAATTGAATTCAAATGTAGACATCTATCAATATGCTTTTCTTAAAAAGCTCTAATGGAATCATACACAATACCCTTCTCTGAATAATATATTCCTACCCCACAAAGCCTGTCAGTCTTTTCTGGAGAAAGGCATTTCAGCAGATTTACTTTTAGTTACACTTTTTATGTTCCCCTTCTCATTAGGATAACAAGGAAACATGCTTTCATGATTCACAGTTTTCCAGTGATCTATATGAACTATAGACCTATATTTCAGTTTTAGTTTTCTTCATCCTCAATTGGCCAGTGTGAAATCTACAATATCACATCTCATTTGTCAGTCTCTGTTCTGTGCTAGAGTTCAACAGCTGGTTTCTGCTGCCCCAGTAGCCATCCACATCTCTGACTGTGCTGGTGCAGCTAAAGGTGATGTGATCTTCCAAGGGCACGTTACATACACTCTTCTCATTATATGGTTGTCAGGTCTGAAAAACTTTAGCTGCAACTTGTCTATATATTAAATCACTGGCAGATGCCAATATGATGTCTGGAAGCTCTGCTGAACTTCCAAGCAGGAGGTCAGCCTGTCTATGTTCACTGTTTTTTTAGGACTTCCTCAAATGTTGTTGCTTCCTCTATCCTCTTTTTTTCTGCTCCTTAAAAATCGTTGAGGAAACAAGCTCAGTAGAAAACTATTAGTGTGATTTGGTATAGCCTAGAAAGAGTGTAACATATAAGTAAAATGACTGACCACCACATAAAGGTCACAGAATCACACAATGGTTGAGGTTGGAAAGGACCTCTTGAGATCCTCTACTCCACACCCCCTCCTCTCCAAGTAGGGTCAACAAGAGCAGGTTGCCCAGCACTGTGTCCAGTCAGGTTTTCCCAGCTCCAAGGATGTCTGCAAAGATGGAGACTCCATGAACTCTCCGGACAACCGGTGCTAGTGCTTGATCACCCTCACAGTAAACAAAAAAAGTGATTTCTTGTGTTCAGGTGGGATTTTCTGGTTTTCAATTTGTGCCTATTGTCTCTTGTCCCGTCAGTAAGTACTACTGAGAAGGGTCTGGCTCCCTCTACTTCACATCCCCCCCATCAGGTATTAGCACACATTCATAAGATTCCCCCTGAGCCTTCTTTTTTCCCCGCTGAACAATCCCAGCTCTTTCAGCCTCTCCTCATATGAAAGATGACCCAATCTCTTGATCATCTTTGTAGCCCTGTACTGGACTCGCTCCAGTAATTCTGTGTCTTTCTTGCACTGAGGAGCTCAGAACTGAACACAGTACTCCAGATGTGGCCTCTTCAGTGCTGAGTAGAGGGGAACGATCACCTCCCTCGACCTGCTGGCAACACTCCTCCTAATGCAGCTTTACCAAGAGGTAAAAGAAATGCATAATCTCTCTAGAGTGTGTTAATCTGGGATGTGGTGCTTGATGCCCTGAATATAGGCAGGAAAAAGAGTTGCAGATTGTAAACTCATTGGAAAAGGCACTGTGTCTTCCTTTAGTTTGTGTAGACTTCCATTTGCTTCTAATGGGAGGTTAGGCTATGTAAAGAATTTAGTAGTGGGCTCTAAATCACCTTTCAAAAAGTCTATTGACTGTTGTCCTTAGAGCAGTTGGTAATTTACTTCTTTTTCTTCAGATTGCTTAGTAGTTTGGTGCTGCAGCTCTTGATTTGCTCTTCCTTGCAAGAGATTATGAAGTATAAAGAAGGAGTCTCTGGCAAGCAGTTCACTGCTGTTCTAGATCTTTGTGTTTTATTGTTAGCAAAAGTAGCATGACCTTACATAATGTGACACATGATAGAAGAAGTAATGTGACAAGACATATCAGACAGGCAGTGCTGCACACAAGATATATGACACATCTCATCTGAAACAAACATTGCTTTTAGCAAAGATAGTACTTTAAAAGGCCCTTTACTTTTCTCTCTACTCTTCAGACTGTTGATAGATATAAGGGTCATTACAGAGACTAAACCTCTGTCCTGAATAATACCAGAAATCCAACAAATTGTTGAAGCTATTGTTTAAAATCAGAAGAATAAAATTAGAGATAAAACCAAACACAAATATGTTAAGCTGTGTGGTCAGAAGGAGAAGATGGTGGGATTTTTTTCCCCATTGACTGTCAGATCAATTGTACAACTAATAGCACAAGGCAACAGTTGCTGTCAATTAGAAATAACACAAGTGAGATTTCATTAATTTGGGTCATTGTGTTTGAAAAATGACTTACAAAACCTGGAGTTCTGTGAATTAGTAAAGAAACACACTGGAAATTGTACCATATATTGTACTATACACTTGTCAACCGTAGTTCAGGTTTGTTTAAAGTTTTTTATTGTATATTTGCAAGCATGCTGTAGTCTAAGTTTTTTAGAATAAGCACAATAGATAAATAAAGTCCAATAAATAGATTAACTGATATTACATGAGCCCATGCTCCAGTGATTAGCTCTTACACTAATGCACAGAAACTCCCATGCTTGAGAAGAATCCTGAAATAGAGGAATTATTTAGATTCTTTTGTATCACTTTACATATAAATGACCACCTGTTTATAAAGAGTGGCAATAACTTTCTAATAATGAATACATGAAAATTCAAACCATGTTTGGTTATCAAAAATGACACATTGTTTATTCCTAGTTGATGGACAGGGCAGCTGGGGCTCAAGGAGACTAAATAAATTGCAGAAGGTGGCACAGAGAATCAGTGACCAAGTCCAGCATGCTTCATCCACACTAATCTCCACTTAGATCAGATCACGGGGATGAAACAAAGGGCAGATGTGTTGGGCAGGCAAGGGGGCTACATGAACTGCCTAACCCTTAATACTGCACTTTGGGCAACTGCTTTGTATCTGTTAGGGCCATAGGCAAATGAGTTGGTTGCTGAATAGGCCCTAGCCTGAGGTTAAGTTAACAGAACAGGACATGGAAAACTATTGGACATGATGTGAGGAATCACTGGATGTGACAGATAATGATGAAAGAAGCTGACAAAAGTTACAGATGGATGCATGAGGAATAAATGGAGTTCACATGTAGTTATGGGGTAGTTATGGGAGAAACAGCTAGACCTCACATATAATTGGAGGGGACCCTTGGGGACCTTTTGGTGAGCAAAACATTGCAAGGGGAACCCTTGGAAGCACCTGGGTTAAGATAATAATACCATATAAGACTGTGATTATCTGGGTAGAGAAATATCAAATTTAAATACAGCTGTAACAAAACTGGTGAGTAGGAAAAGTAATTAGCTTATCTGGGAGGAGACTAGCACAGAGATAGGGAGGTGCAAGGACAGTGAAAAAGAAATAAGAAAAGGGACAACGCAGTACACAAATCCTGTGACTGATGCTGTCTGGGGGTATCTGCAGGGCAGCCCTACACTTGATCACTGCAGCCTAAATCATGACAATAAATCAAATCTGGTTTTCTGTCAATGCCATGAAAACCAAACCTGCTTCTGCCATCAGGAGGACTTGGGCTATCCTTACCAAGCTAGGTGCTTTCCCTGGCTGTTAGGCAAACACACGGATGGATCCAACGTCCTGGTGCTGCTACGTTCTTGCCCACTCCAGGCTGACAGAAGCAACTTCTGCACACCACCTCCTAGCAGTATCACCAGCTGTATCCAGAACTGTGTCTGCATCCCACATCCATTGCAGGCACAGCTGGTGCCATGTGAGATCAGCAATGAGTGCAAAGATAGCTGAAGACCGTGGAATTCAATACACACTTTTTTTCCCAGATTACTATTAGTTTTCTTACAGAGGAAGCTTTTTTTTTTTTTTTTTAAATGGTATATATGCCCTCACAGCTGATCTTCATATTATAAGTTTTATTTCTTCTTCTCAGGTGAAAAGTCCTTTAGTTCATTCCTTTCTTTCAGGTTAGATTCCTTTGCTCCCCATCAACCCTTATAGGTTTCCTTTTTGTTTAGTTTTCAACATATACTTGATTATAAATGCTCTTGTTTAAACCTCTTAATCTACCAAAAACATACCTCTGCTCATAAATCAGTCTTTTCTTCTATCATCATTTCCAGTGTGCTTTTCCACGTTCCTGTTGTATGACCAGTTTTCACACTGTACAAGAACCCATAAAGTGAGTTTAGTAGTTTCTCATTGCTTCACTGCAAATGGCTTTTTATTGCTCTGGATGAGACATTAGCTTGGATTTGGGAGATATGGTTATGAATTCTGGCCGTAAATGAAAGCTGTGGCACTAGTTTTTTTTCTCAAGGGGCTCCTCTCTGGCTTGCCTGCTGCTTTGAACAATATCAGGCCTATTAGTTTCCCTCCTGACCTCAGTTTCCCTCCCTTGTTTGGAGACAAGGATGTGAAGCTTTCTTTGAGGAATGTTTTGTGATTTAACAGGTAAGAATAAGATGAGAACAATTCAAGTAGTGTTATGTGTTGCTATATTTATTGCTATTTAATTTTCCCGTTATGAGAGTGGACAAGCTTTGGGCAAAAATGGGGGAGGGCTCTTTATGAGTTAATATTTGACAGTTCCTTATCAAATGAGACCTCATCAGGGAGACTTTTGTTGGATGCCAGCACTGTTTAGATAATATTTCAAAATGCAAACATTTTAGAAGAGGGATTATCCACAGAAATCATTGTAGTTAGATTAAAAGATTTACAAAGGAAGAAAATTGGACAGGAAGAAACACATGAAGCTATTATTTTCTTTTCAAATGCTGCTATCATCAGTTTGGAAAACTCCTGTGAGTCACATCCTAGGTACAGGACTGTACTCCAAACACCTGTACTATTAGACAGGACAGGATTTAGTCTTCATAATGATATACCTTTTTGATTTTTTTTGTTATTTCTCTCCCTGGTTTTAAATGGTGAAATTTCACTGATTTAAGGGAAGATGCTTCTGGTTTACATCAAAAAAGTGAGCAGAGAATTGGACTCTTGACTTACAGTCCTTATATTAGCGCCCCACTTTTGCTCAAGAAAATGTGTACTAAGTGAGAGTGCATAATATTTTGTTATCTCCATACCAGAAAAAAAAAGATATTCTGGTATGTACCAGACTGTATTGCCATTTTTATGAATAACTTAGGCCAGTTGTCCAATTCTAATATTATATGAGATGTTTCTTTTTTTCATGTGTGTGTTCTTTCCTTCCCTCCTTTAGTTTTCAAATACTCTCTTGAAGATGATTTTGCATAGTTTTGTTTGTTGCTAGAATCAATGGAGTTAGGGCAAAAAAATTAAAATAGAAGGCAAGAATATAGTTTTCAACAGGTATAGAAAGGTAATTAAACCTTACTTCCTTAAATCTTAGCTCTAGGTCATTTATCTAAGCTAAACTCTCAATAAACAACAAGAAAAGAAGAGGAGAGCGCCATGTATGCTTCAGTTTTGCATACTCAAGGTGTAAGGGTTATGACTGGATGGTCCTTACCAGAACACAATATTGATTACAGCATCTGTTTTCACACAAGTTCTGCTCTTCACTGAAGAACTCATTTCCTTGCATGTTAATTCAGATGCAGTGACCTCCAGGAACACCCTAGCAAGAGATATATTTCCAATGTGAATGCACAATAGCATAGGTAGCTTTGGACTTGGTTTCGTTTGCTCTTGACGTAAATGTCAAACTGAAGCACCATCTCTCTTCTTGAATCTTGGGAACCAGGGGTTATACAGCCTGACAGCTGGCAGCCTGATTCACTGTCTCAGAAAGTCGTTGTGGAGTGGTGGCTTTTATTCTTCTTTCTTTTTAAACTTCTTCCTTCTTGCATCTTTTTTTCTTAGCTGTATGGTATTTTGTCATTTGAAAACTGAATGACACATTAATTTCAAGCACTAATGGGAAACTTTCAACTTGAAATCTAGTCAATTTAAAGGAAGTTAAATGCAGTTTCTGCCAATGCATTTACCTTGAGACGTCCTGCCAGTGTTATATTTTTGCATTCACATTTTCCTATCTTTAAACCATATTTCTTTTTCTCTATTGCTGTGTGAAAGACAAAGTCACTGGAGGATGATAGTGACAGAATGAGTGACTATACAAAAGGTGCCCACAGAACTGTCTCTATGCCATAAAGAGCAAGTTGAAAATTTTGCACATTTTTTGTTTTCCAGAGGAACTTCACATAACATGCAAACAGACATTTATTTTCTAAGAACACATACTGTTCTTGAAGAGATTTGTTACAAAATTTAAATCAAACTTTGCTTTTATATAAAAAAAAAAAATCTGTAAAAACACATTTGCAACAGAAAATATCTGATCAGCCTTGGTACAAAAAGTCCTTGCCAAGTATACGGATGAGAGAAAGAAGGCAGAATTCCTAATCTCTTCCAATGCCTGGCAGTAAAAGGTATTACTTCTTATAACAGTGGTTAAAACATTTTCAGAATGGAGTATGATTTTTATGTTAACAGTATCCCTTTAATTAATTAAGCATAACATATTACCTCTGGCTGGATAGTGCTGGCTGCAGCTGAGAGCAAATGAGTTCCTACCATCTGAGATATATTCATGCTATTTACACGGTTTTAAAGCCATGAGACCTTATGCTTTTTTAGTGCAGAGAATTCAGGAGCCACCACCCAAGCACTAACCTAAAGTGCACTTCACAGATTAATATTTCTCCTTGGGGATTCATTTAACCCAAAGATCACACACTGCTCACGGACATGCAGGTTTTTTCTTGTCTGTTCTAACTTGATTTCCAATGTGGTCATAAAGTTGCCTCTTTGCAAACATGTGGGAATACTGCAGAGGTAGTCGATAGCCATTATCTTTACCATAGATAATGGAACAAAGGTTACATGTCCCAGGACAAATACAAAGACTTATAGTTTATTTTAGTTTGTATTATTTTTAGGAGACAATGCCTATGGATTCCAAGCTGAGATTTCACTGCATTGGGCACTTTCCAGAAAGCTGAACTTGCCCCCTGCAGTTTTGTTCTTTTAAAACTAACCTATGCAAATTAAGAGATATCAGTGTAACTCTCTAAATGTAACCAAAACTCTTTTTCTTTTCTCAGATTTTTTTGAATTCAAACTGGGGTAAACTGTCCCACAATAAAGCACAGGTTGTTTCTAGGGTTTGTCTACCTATCCAGTATAGATACAGAGATGGTGGGATCATGGATCACATGCCAGTTTAAGCCCCAGAGCACCAGATGATTAAATCTATAGAGAGAAAATAAGTTAACAAAAAGAAGTGTAGTTGCATAAGTTAGTAGTGACATCAGTCCTAAAGCTAGTGACCTCAAGACATCCTGCAATAAATCAGTAATTCTTGTAGTTTATCCACTTTTTCCTTTCTATTTCAGACACATCAGGAATTCTCTGTCCTACTTCATTTTCCCTCTGAGAATGAAGAGAGCATGCTGACTTTAACTACAAAGACTCAGATCATACACAATTTGCTTGTCAACAACGATGCCCTCCAACTAACAAGTACTCTAACATATTTGGGTGATTCATCCCTCACATGACAATAAACATTTAATGCAGAAAGATGTGGGGAATTTAGGTAGCTTTATTTTCACTAGCTTACCCATAGACCTTTTGTTGCTCTGGCTTTCTTGCTTTTTAAATATATCCAGCCACTACTTACCATATATCAGCAGCTATCTCATTATCAAAGCTTTACTAGCTCAGGGCAATGATACTGCGCTTTTGCTTTATTTTCTTGATTCCTCTGACAATAAGCATAGGGGAGAACAGCTGATTCTTGTTTTCCATATTTTTTTCAACTGGACTTAGGAAACTATAGCAGACTCTGAAAATGGAAGTCTTTGTCAGGTCAAAATTTGTGTTCATTCATGTGACAGTCCTTATGAGCAACTTAAATATAGGCAGAGTGGCTTTCAGCAGAAGAAGAACCAGAAGTAGGTGGCTAAATAAAGGGCCTGACATTAAGGGAAGGCATAAATCTGTCTCACTGGATCACGTCAATGGGCAATGTGCTCTGCGTCAGGAGGTGGTAAGAAAATGGGAGAAACACTACAAAATTTAGGCAGCGACTATCTCCCTAAAGACGGGTGCAATGTACGCCACAAGCTACAAAAGTTTTGGACATTGTCAGTACTTCTAATATGAGAAAATTATGACTTTTAGTCCATAATTGTCTTTTGTCAGTTGCCTTTTGAAATGTTTGCTAAAGCTAATAAGACAACTTCCCCCAGACACAAAGAGTCCACAAAATTAAACATTTGAATGACTGATACAAAATGCTTTTCAGACCATTGCATTTTTCAAGATTTTGGATTTTCATTCAAATTTTCATATGATTTTTCAAAAGTCCTAATGAAGAAAAAATAGTGTTTCCTACATAGTTTTATTCTGCTGTCTTTTTTTTTTTTTTTTTTTTATCCCATCTCCCTTTGTTTGACCTCTTCTTATTTCTCTTAATTGCCCAGCTCTTTGCATCAAAATTTGTCATCTAACCAGTTGTGAGCAAGCCTTGCTTTGGTGAAATGACTGCGTTCATTTCACATTCGTTAAACCAAAATCAGCGGTGAATCTGGACTTCTTAGGATTCCCAAATATAGTGTGCAAATCTTGAAAAAAACCCAAGGACGATCCACAATCTTCTCAGCCTGCTTAGAGTGGGAATGTCAGGAAAACAGCTTATGTTTTGGGCTGGATTACCAGCGGGATCATAAAAGGCTGGAGATCTGAAATAAGGGAAAATGCACTGTCAGCAAAACATTAGAATCGTTAACATCAATTGGGTCTGCTCAGAGCACAGGTATTATTTGGCCAGACCCAACTATATATTTTTGTCCAGCAGTTTTGTGGCTGTTTTTGCTCTTCTTAGAGTTATAACCACCAGAGGTGTAGTGGATGTTACAGAGCAGCCATTTTCGCACTGCCTGAGAATGCCATCAAGTCCACGAAATCTGTACAGCAGTTGGTTCTGAAAGAGGCAGGAGGACCATATTTAACCAATTGAAAGATCACTTCTGTTTGCCTAAGATCCATCTGGTTTTAGCTGTGCTTTGACTTTTTTAACAAATACTGTTTTGCTCTAACTATGGGCTTTCTATCAATCATGTATACTTGTCCATCTTCACACGACATTGGGACCTTTTTTTCTTTACCATATTGACCCACTCCCTGACCATTTAATCTTTTTTTATTTTTGCCACAGGGCCTTTCACAAAAATATGTTGCTGACATTCTACATCTGAGTTTCTGTTTCTAGTAAGAGGTTTTTTCCTGTTAGTCATTCCTAAAGAAAGCCAATCCACAGTCTTTTACAGCAGGAAAGCAGATTGCAAGCATAGTGAGAAAGGCAAAAAGGCAGATGCTTTGTTAATATCATTTAACATTTTCTTTATTGACAGAGATAAGGATTATCCTATACTGTTTGATTTTCTGCAGAGGCCAAAGACCATCCAAATTCCCTTTTGAATGACTTTCCGGTGTTAAGCTTGACCAGCTGCAGGGTTGAGGGATTTAAAGATGGTCTCTTATTCCCATCTGTGTATAATGGTGGTTTTATGCCTACATCTGCTTCAGATAATTTTTTTTTTACCATTTATTTTTATGGACTGAACATTATTAGAGACACGATCCTCTTCCTGTAAGTCTGTCTACCTTTTCCCCAACGAGGCCAAGGTTGGTCTCTGGTCAATTCCAAGCCATCAGCCATGTTGTATTAGACTCTATCACGTCATTCACAAGCCATTGTGTCTTCTATTTTGTGTCAGTCTCCTGCAAAAAGAGGAAAAAAGCCATGTGAGAGAGACATGCCAGAGACTGTAAGGCTGCAGAGGAGAGGGAGAGGCAATTCAAAAGTGGGAGCTACCATAAAACTCCTACTGCTTGCATAAAAGTGGTATGTAAGTGTAGAATACTGTACTATATTTCTTCATTTAAGGTCTGTCTTATGCTAAAAATCACCTGGTTGTTATTCTCCTGCAGACACAGAAGCCCAGCAGATTTCAGTTGTGGTACAGAGTCCATGTTTGTGATGCTGTGTATGAGACTAGACAGAACAGTCAAATCAATGGAAAGGTTCATGCTGACTTCTGTCTCATACTATTTCCAAATGCAGAATTAAGAAAAAATTGCCTGCTTTACCCTATTTCCAATATTATTCATTATTTTTATGTTATTAATGTTTTTTTATGATCTGTCAATTCTGTAGCCTCTGGAACAATCTTTCATTTATACTGAGTTCACTGCTGGAGACTCAGGAACACTTACAGCAATGAAGATTATAGATTAACAAATTATATCATTTTAATGTTATTTTTATTTTAATCCAAATTATGGAGTATTTCTCAGTTTCAAGTCTCCTTGACAAAACATAATTAATGTGAAAAATGCCAGTCCAGGTTCAGTCTCCCTTGGATTTCTAATTAAAAAGCTGACTCATGGACTACACTGGTGCATTTACAGTAAGACAAATCAAGAGTAATCCAATTGGTACTGATTTACATGCTTCAAGTTTACAATGGTGTGAGAGCAAAAACTTGCTCAGATCCCTAATGTACTTTGATTTATGTAAGCCATGCTACACACTTATAGATCTCTCTTTCTAAGTCATTTTAGTGATACAGTATTGCAACAGCATGACTTTCCTACGAAAGCCATGAATGCTCTTAAATTGATATTGAGGAGTGTTTCTAAAATAAATAGGGAAGAATACACCATTCTGAAGTCAGTGGTGTTTTAGTTAAAAGTTAGAAGCACATCATCAGTAACCACACTGAGGGAGAGCTTGCATGTAGGTGCCTCGGCCATTTTTAGTGCTAAGGGCTTTCCACCGGCAGCTCTGCTGCTTGTTTGCCCATAGCAGCTCTGCACCCTTTCACCCAGGCTGCCATGGCATGTTGTCCCAGAGCCTCTGTGGCAGCATTTTCCCCTTGTTGTTCTCCTGCCGTTTTCCTCATGTCATTATTCTCATGGCCTTGTGCCTGCATACACTGATATTGCTGTTATGGGAAGCGTTTGCCACCAGTGTGAGAATCATCCCTTCTTTACCTCCTTTCCTCCCCTTTGGTTTTAGCTTTTGAGTTACCTTAGGGACCCTAATAACACAGAAGCATAAAGCTTAGCAGCCATTCAGCATGTAGCCCCTGTTGCTAACCAAAATGTGCTTCAGCATCGTAAGCAGAAACAACCAATGGGCGGCTTGAGTGGGTCCTGATGAAAACTATACTGTTACTGTGGCAAAATATTACAGGGATATTCCCATCCACTGCACTGGATGGGAACCCAGGGAAGGATGCTCATCTGGGGACCCCATTGCTTCTCCTTCTCTCTCTCTCTCTCTTCCTCTCCTCTTTTGATTTTTCTTTTTCTCTAGAAGTAAACTTCAGCCTTAGAGCTGATGAATGATATCAGGTACTGAGCCTCCTAATAAATCTTCATGAGTGTGAACTTGTCTCAACCTAGTTTGTGCAACCGAGGCACTACAAAGAACAGAGACTGAAAATAATAGCCTACCCAGTAAGACTATGCCTACACGAAGCAACACAGAAGTGCCTGGGACTGTTTCCTGGCCTGAGGCCAACTGTCAGGAGTGATCAATGTCCACGTAGCTTCATCCATCCGATCAGCATGGCTGCATCTGTTCTTCCTGCTGGGTATAGCCCTGATGTGAGCTAACAGTGACTCAGACACCCTCGAGTCCATCAGACAGTGATTCAGCCCACCGTACAGTGGACATCGAGGACTCACTTCAGTTGTACACACACGCATCGGGTGCCAGCCAGGCTGCCTATAGAGTTTGAGACATCCTAATGTCATCACAGAGGGCCTGTGCAAGACACCATCCTGGGCCAGGAAGGACACCTCAAAGCTTCTCAGTTCACACCTGATACCTACATATGAACTATTGGTCAAGAGTAATTCTTTAGGTTTTACTCAGTGTTCTTTAGATCTCCACTGACTGCACTGGGATCTTAGAAACCTATGCTGTGATTCAGTTACCAACATAGACAGCCAGTGTCAGGCTAGTTTTGTTGTGGGGTATCCAAGAGATCTCTGGAGATGTGACAGGTATCATAAAGGACCTAAAAGAGGTTTGATCCTTCTGGAGAAGCAGAAAAGAAGCCACAATTGGGCAGTCAAAATGACACTACACTTTCCTTTTTAGTTAACTAAACCTTCAAGTACATGGGCAAACACTTACATTGTAGTGCCTTAATCTTGTTTTGAATCCTGCCTTTGGGCACTATGATGATGAGGGACTACAAAAGCCTTTAAATATAGTGAGTGCTTTCTGGCATTCGGTGTGGTAAGATGCTGCTTTGCATGAGTAATATGGGTATATATGGTCTCTACATTCAAACAAAACAAAACAGAGAAGTTGTACATTAATTAACAAACTGAAGTTAGATAAAGTCTGGCTGTGATAGACTTCCATCTACTGTAATATTTCAACCTATGTACTAACTTCACACCACGAACACATGAATAAAGGTATTACAGTCTAAATAAACAAAGTAAGAAAAGCTTTTTAAAAAATCTTTATCTTTTAGTAGGTTTTGAGAGTTTGTTCCATTAAGATTTGCTGCTGAATTAAAATAATTTGCTTTATGTTAGAACTCATACCTAGGGATATTATTGCTCACCTTAAAAACCTGACCATATAGCTGATAGTAGATCAATAATTTCATAATTACTTTTTTCCCAGGATGCTCTAATAGCTTAATACTAGGAGTAAACTACTCACACGCGTATCGTGCTTTCACCATGCTTTTTATTTACGAACAGGGACATCAGAGCATTTTTATTGTGTTCTCATATGCAAGGTTGTTGAAAGAGATCGAAAGATGAAGGAAGAGGAGATCATGAGAAATGAGAAGTATTATAAAAGACTTAGAAGTAAGCTTCCATTTCATTGAAACAGGTACCTATATTGTTTGGCTTTAAGGAAGTTTTAAACCCTTATCTTAAGGATCCTTGTCACTGCAAAATGAACTGATGTTACAATGATTCAATACCATGCACGACGTTTCTGATCTCAAGTGCTCTGCATTCGTTGTCTGTGTCACGCAGGGTTGAGAGATAATAGGCAGCTACTGAGAGACCAGCATCCTCTTGGAGGTGTCCTAGTGAAAGTTTTCTGAACTCTCTTTTTGAGCTTTGAGAAAAATAAAACATGAAACAGTAAAGAAGAGTGGGAAACAGAGAAGTTGGAAATATAAAGAGTTAGAAGCAATGAACGTGAAACAGAGGAAACAGAAGCTTGGAGAAGTCAGTGGTAATGAGATGAATGGAAGTTATGCAGTTTCTGAAAACCACTGTTTACCCTAGGATATGCACAGGGTAATTTCACGCTAAGGAGGCTGTTATGCTGTTAACTTTTTGGAGGGTACACCTAACTATGCTTGATGCACTTCTAGAGCTCTGCTCAGAACTATGATACTTTACAGTTCTGCCTCAGCTCCCTATTCTCAAATCAGAGTCACATCAGTAGATTAGTTTCATTCCCATTCCCATTTCATTTCCCTTGGTACCCTTTGGTGAACTCCAGTGATTATGAGGATAAGGGATTATTTACACGCTCTAGATCCAGGCAGAGATCAGGCTTTGCAAACGTTTATTTTATGGTCTGCAAATTCATTGCCTTTTGTGACTTGCATTAACCCAAGCAGTGATTAGCAGTCATGTTATTAACCTATTATATATCCTACTATATAGATAATATCAGCCTGGATAGTACCTAAAAGCTTCAGGCTCATTTAGCATGCTTTTTTTTTTTTTTTTTTTCCCTAGTAATACATTAGAAGTGTTTACAGGATTTTAAGAATCTCAGTAGATTAATCAATCAAAAAAAGTTTCCTGATTCCACCAAAGGTATGGTGATTGCTTACTGAAGTTAAGGGAAATATTTCTGCTTAACATTTCTTTCTGATTTGTAAAAATGTCCATTTTCTGCTGAAAGTTTGATCATATAGGGAGCTACTTTTAAGTAGGCAGATAGTTTAGGAAGCAGGGAAATAGGGAAATCTAGCAAGAAACAGAATGACTTCTACTTACAATACACAGTAGAAGACTGTCTTGGTATTAATGGATTATGGTCTTGTTTAATCGTTTCTGACAGATAGAAAAATTTGGTGAGAAATCATACTATCACAAATCACAATCCTTCATGGGAAATAAAATTTTGAAGCTGAATCAGAGTATTTTCTCATGTCCATGACCTATTCTGGAGAATAGCAAGTAAGTTTATGAACCATCTATAACCTCTTCTTAATAACAAATATTACCAGCTGGTCATTTTGACAGAGTATGGGAAATATGAACAAGCAGTTCAGAACTGGTCAGAAATGGAATAAAAGATTCTGTCTCTCTATTTTTCTCTCTCTTTTCTCTTGAATTTCATTATTTGACTTTTTATAGCAGCTTTGTTTGCTTTAAAAAATACAGAAGGAGCTGTGGAGGAAGGACTCTTGAAAATGTCATCCATGTTTTGAAAAGGGGAAACTTTACATTTTCATTTTCAAAATCTCAGCTTTAAATGGAACATAGTCTGCTGGGTAAGGCAGAAAATGTTAAAAGCAGACAAAAGAAATAACCTTAAACATTACCGAGTTCCAGTTTGCATTTGAACCTGTGCCTCAGGCTTTCATTTTATATTTAATACTGTTTCCTGGGTCTAATTGCTTCAAAGAAGCAGTGATGAAAGGTAAAGAAAGACACCCTATAACAGTAAAAAGATCTGCTTGTGGTTATATCTACCGGTTAAATAAATCCCTCTCTGTGAAGTTCATTTGTTGTGAACTCCTGAAGAAACAAGACGTTTCACATCCAGAATGTTCTCAGAGGTTCCTGGTGGGTACTGTCAATGAGAGTTTACTGCTCCTGACTGACTTGTCCTTCACTCCACTTGTGTTTTCTCTCCAGCTCTCCATACACACGCACAGAGTGATCTCAGTAGATTGGAGTAAGTGGTGCAAAGCAAATGTTCTTGTTCTTTTCCCAGGTTTCTACCCCATCTCTGGAGGCAAAGTAGCCATGTGCAGTCCATGAAGAGGTTCCGTTGCTGCTGCAGAACACTTAAAACACATTTTGATACCCAAGTTATTGAGGACAGCTACACTTTCATATAACGTGTATGGGGCAATGAACCCTCATGGCTTCAAGGCGAAGCAGAAATCCTGATTTATATTCCTCATCCTGCAGCTACTTTTCCACTTTTGAGCAAGTTCTAACTTTGCTTATCTCTCCATAAAATGGATTATGACAGGAATATCTTGTCATCCAGGCATGTTATGGGCTAATTAACTTATATTTGTAATGTCTTTTTATGGCACTTGTATGAAAAGACTTACATTGCTGTTGTAATGAGTTCACTCTCTTCCTATCAGCTGCAAATAAAGCAATGGCTATTTTAATATTGAAGCATATTTCTACTCTTAATTATGGGCTAGATTATTATCAATCTCAGCCCAGCTTCAAGGTACTGTCTTCTTTGCAATATCCATTTCTCAGGTTTGTGCTGTTAGGTTCAGCTAATTTATTTTTGTAATTGGAAAGGAAGTAAGTTTGAGGAGGCATCACTGTGCTTGATCTTGCCCATCAGAACTGAATAGCTTGTGGTCATTTGTATGTGTTAAGTATCCCGGAGTGCAGTCAGGAAAAGCACTGTAAAATGTAAATTGCATTGCACTGAAAACGTAGCAGCTATTAGTAAGAGTGAAGAACAGGAAGGAAAGGCAGGTGAGCCTCAGCTCAAAGGCTGTGCTCAGTGCCACGGGTCTCTCGAACAGGGCACAAATCCATTTCTGGCTCCTAGTATTTACAACATTCCATTACTTTGTTATTATTTGGAAGTTAATTACAGGGCCCATCAGCTCTTTTGGCTCAACAATATTTCAGTTAAAAGTATTCAGGCATTGTGTGACTGGTTGCAAGGGGGATTATCAAAAAGTCAGAGAAGTGTAATAATCAAGGGATTTCTTTGTTAATAAAGAACTTGATGAAAAACAAATTAGTTAATACTACACTGAGTTGAAACCTTGCTGATGGCAAATTTTGAAATTAAATTGAAAAAAAAAAACTTGGAAGACATTTTAAAGTTTAGCCTAACACCAAAATTATGCAGAAAATTTGTAAAAATGTAGATCTCCAACTCACCTTACTAGTCATGCACATGAGCCTCATTGGTATAGCATCTGAACACTTCTGTCATGCTATTTTAAAAATCAGCAACCAGAAATCATTGTGCTTAAAATGAAAAATGCAATTAATTAGTCATATTGAAATCCACATCTATCCACAGTTGCATTAGATCTTACTATGACTGTTTAGGAATCACATTAGGAAGAAGCTACAGTCTGTGCTTCATATGCACTTTGTCTACTGAGAAGACAAGCACAATGTGGCTGCATATACTTTTGGTATGCCAAGAAAGAGGCTGCTAATTGCGCCAGATGCTCAATGGGTGGCACATCTAGGAAGAGCAGGCACAATTGGGCTGGCGTTGTCAGTATCACACCTATAGCACACAATTTTCCAGTGTGAACTGAAATCTAACTAGATTCTGTCAGAGCCTTTCACAAAGCAGTTGCTGGAAATCGGCATATCATCCTGTATCTTGCTGACTGCAGTGCATGACTCGGAGGGACAAACTTTTCCTTAACAGCTAGCAAGGAGCGTGTTTCCCCATTGGTTTTCTCCAGCATCAAGTATTTGTTCCCTTGCCAACTAATGCATATTTCAGCTGACATGGTGTTTGTGGGCTGAATAGAGAAGAGCTCACTTTGTATTAGTGTTTGCATTCCCAAATGAAACATTCACATGATAACGATAATGCAGTATAGGGAAAATTGTTTCACATTTGCTTTCCTTTATGTAATCTGTTCATGGATTGTGTGAAAATTTACAGTGTATGCATTCAGCATGAAGTCATGCATCAGTGCCAGAGCATTTCCTTGATTCTGCCTATTATTTTTTTCAAATGAATAATATAAAGTACATATATTTTGCCTCAGGAAAACAAATGCAACCTCACAAACCCCAGTGAGGAAGGGAAGTGTATTTCTATCTTAATAATTCCCAACATAAATGTTAAAACATCACAGGTTGGGCCCCCAAAAGTCATGAGGGTGTCTTAAAGATCATGAGAATAGGAAAAATTATAATATCTTTCAAGTCGCCTTTCTTTTTTCTTTCTTTTTTTCTTTTTTTTTTCTCTTTTTACTTTGAGTATTGAGACACAAACTTTTTTTCAATCATGGAGGCCTGAAACTTGTTTTTTTGAAAGAAAAACTTTCCAATACTTATTTACACATTTCAGTCCCAAGGTTAGATTTGAATAAATACATCATTATTTATTTTGACCTTCATACTAAGATCATGATCGTGGCAAAGGGGTTGTCATATTTTTGCAGGCAAAGAAATATGGCACATAATAACCAAGTCAGGGATTTGTAATGAAAACTCTTTTCAGCAGGACATGCAATTCCCTTACAGTCTCTTGGAAATGCCAACTAGAGGTGAGTTCATTTCACCTAATCCTAGTTTGTTGTTTGGGATATGTAATGGAAGAGATTCATATCACCTAATTCTATCTGTCTTGTAGGTGTCTAACCTAAATGAGCTGCTAAGGCTCCTCTTATAGTTAATGGAGAGTGACAGGAACCTCCAGACTGCAATTCATTCCACCTGTCATAGATGCCAGTCCTGGGGAAGAGCAAGTGTTTCTGCAGCCTCCACTGATTTTACAAGAAGCTTGAGGCAACTCATTCCCACCCTTATTTTTCAGACAGCTGAGGTTAGGAGTGAGGGATCCCACCACAAAGTCCCTTTCCAAGCACCACTGCCCCCACGTGTGAGCTGGGTTGACAGTCAGAACCTGAACCAAACCCTGAACACCACATACCACCCTGGTACTTGGTAGTTAAAACAAATGCAAACTTTTGTGCTTCTATGCATTTGACAGCTTATGAAACAATTTAGTTTGTAATACATTTGCTTAAATGAAAACCCGATTAATTCCACTGTACTGACTTATTAGAACTAATAGGTTTTGTTACATGTGTTGCAATTTAAGCATTGTTAATTATTCAGAGCTGAGTGAGTATCACAAAACATTTGTCATGAATATTTGCACACATTTTAAACAAAATTGTCCTTGGCAGTGTTTGCAACAGTTAAATATTTGATTTTCATGTATATTTGGGTGAGACAATTTTCTTTTCATGAATATCAGCAGAAAGAGAATCTCACATGAAAATTCACACAAATATTTATTTAAGTAAATAGATGTACCTGCAATATACTTGCCAGCATCTTTGCGAATCAGCGAAGTGAATGGTCATGCAGCTGGCAAAGCAGTTTGAAATATATTAACAACAACTTCTGTAGACGTCCCTAAGAAGAAGATGGGAATGAGAGTCATTGTGTAGCACCCCATTGAATTGAAAAATGCCACAATTGCCATTCGATGATATCTGAAGCACGTAATAATCCAGAATCTCCACATTCAGGGAAACAACTCTGGACCTCTTAGACTGACCTGCCACTGGGGCATCCACGTTGTGCACTACACAGTGCTCTGGGGTCCCGCACTGCATTTGCACCAGTTATGCATCTCTCCTGTTGCCTGAAGTGAGGCTTGCAGTGTTTCCATCTGAGACAAAGGGACTGGGGGGGAAGATTGAACATGTCAGAGAGTGACAGCCTCTGAGACCAGTCTTTTATATGGCACAGTGCTTGATATTCATCCTGCCAAACTTTGGATTTCCATGGCATAGGTATTTGCACCTAACCTAGCCTACTCTCTTTAAAGTGAATAGAGAAAATAAGCTTTTGTACCCAAACCTGTAGTGACCTTAGGAAGGAGTCAGTTATGTTTTGTGTCTCTATCCTACAAATGTTCATCTACATGACCAAATAACTCAGCTTTCCTCTTTGCTCGCAGAACCTGTTCCCTTCTTCATCTAAACCAGTTAAATGTCATTTCACCTTAGCTTGTCTTCCAAGATGACACCCAAGGTCAATCTGTGGATAGTAAGCCCCAGAGACAATTTCGCATAAGCAATATGAGACTGAGGTGGACCCAGCTCTCAAGTCCAATAGGACAGGCATCACAGCCCCAAATGACCTTACAGAGTGCAGAGCACTTACTCTTATCCTCCTGATATTAAAATACCATTCCCTGACACAGCCACTGTGTCATTTCAGTCACTTTGAATTGGAAAAAAATCACACGAATAATCATGATGTTCTGGGGCCAAGTGCTCTAATGTGTGGAAGCAGACTGTTTCTGCTAAAGTGGGCAGCCCTGAGCAGTGTGGACATGATACACCCTGGCATCAAAGTACAACACTCTTTAGCTGCATAAATGGGGCTATTACTCCCCACTGTTAATAAAGAGATTCTAGGCATCTATATTATTACTATCTAAGGATAGGTGAGATAATTCCCCACTGCCTTGTATGACATCTCTCAGTTTCTGCCTTTTCAGGAGGGAAAAGACCATTAGGAAGAAGATCAGGCCAGTGGGATGAACCAGCAGCTGTTGAGTGAGGAATGCACTGGCAGTTTCTCAGGACTAAAGAGAGCTAGTGCGTGAATCCAACGCCTGCTGCTCTTTGAGCTAGTGCCTGGACCAATAAACCTCCTGTTAAAATGAGCCTGCTGTGACTGTTTTGTTGGTATTTTTAATTTAAACAATAGCTAATTAAATATGAAGGCAATTAGTATTTCTGTTCAAACAGCTGTCATGTAATGTCTAGTGCTGCAGTTATAATTCCTTAACAGTATTGCAAATGGTTTAGAAGCAATGGCTTTTGGGGAGGGGAAGGGGAAATAGAGCAATATTTTCTATGGGCATTGAAAACCACTGGCAGGTGCATTTAGCTTTTGCTGCTTCAATTTACAAGCATGTGGGATGCTTAGAAACATAAATATCCTTTGGGTTCTGGTGGAACTTTATAATATACAGCAGGGAGAGAAATACAGTTGCTGATTCTGTCTTCTAGCTTTAACAGTGGAAGATTTTCTTCTGCAGAGTCTCAAAACCTCAGTGGAGAAGGAAAGTATCATGGTCTTCCTCCACCCTTGAGATTCTTTGTACAGCCCCGTTTGATGACAGCAAAAAAATGAGGACAGTAAGGAACTGGTGAGGCATGAACTCAGCTGGAATTCCTGTTCTCCTCTTGGCAGCAGATTGTAGTTTGCATGGGGAAAAGCTAAGGTGCTCTTAGTTTTCCTACACTTCCTACCCTACCCCATAAGAGAGTGAAGCCAGCAGGGTTCTCCAGTGGTTTGGATTTACTGAAGACACCCTGGCAGTGACAGGATCAGCAGCGGCCTGGGTGCAGGCAATGAATGGAGCTCCTCATGTGTACGCTGGCAGTGTGCATCTCATCTTTCACTCTTCATAGCCCTGCGTATTGGTTCCTGAAGCCCAGGGGCTGTGGTGCAATTGCAGTCATGCATGTCTAAGCAGTTGGGAGATCTGCACATCTTCTCTGTACCATTCTTGCCCAATGTTCCTGCATTTGAGCGTGCCCTTGCAGCATTTAAGAAGTCCAAAGTTGACAACTGCTACATTTATTAATTATTAGGGTCTGTATCCTGACACACTGGAGCTATAGACTTGCCACTCCTTTTAGCTGTAGTTCAGCCTGTACTTTCGTAATCTGAGCTGTTAAATGTACTTGATCAAATGTGTTTTTCACAAACTAATAGTGAGGGATCCACAATATTTTAGATTCTTACTGATGTCATCATGGCTTTCTGTGTTGAACCATCTACTAACATACTGATGTAGTTAAACAGAACTGCCATCATGACAAATTCCATTCTTATATAAGAATATGGGGAAAAAAGTATTCTTAAAGCAGATCTCTAGCTGGTGTAAATCAGCACAGTTTCCTCCAAATTAAAAGCTCAGTTTTATTTACTGTGGCTGAGAACTGGGCCTACTCTTGGCTTTGGCTGGCAAGAATACAAAAGAACCTCATTACTTCCAAGTTTTTTATTGTGAATAAATAATTGGCATTGATCTATGTTCAGTCACCTTGTATACATTATTAAACACTTGTTTACTAAACAACCTTTACAGTTTAAAAACAACAACCAAAAACTTCACTGAAAAATACATCAAATCTCAGTATAAAATCAACCTAAGGAGTTTAGCAGTAAGATGAGTGAAGTTCATTTAATTAAAAGATTGCTAGAGGGAAGACATTGGCAGATCAATTTTTTAAGTTTGTGGAATTATGCACTAATATGCAAGTTTAAAGCTGCTGCCTCTGATTGCAGAATATAACAAATGGGAAACATTATATATTTATGAACCTTTCAATATCTTCCCCCTTTTTTTTCAACTGGCTTATTGGAAAAGAAAAAATATCCATTCCAAGTTGTGACAGCCAGAGTTAAACAGACATTACCAAAATATATATAAGAAGGTGTTAACATACATTTCAACATGAAATTCTAATTGAAACTTCCACACAGTGGGAAACCAGGGAGCAAGTTTTATGGCCTGAGGACACACAGAAACTGCTTTATAAGAAATTGCCTTTTTGGTAATGAATATTAACTGATTATTTTTTAGGTTTACAATTTATTAAATAGGTTGCTACCATTGATTTGTACTTGGGGATTTTTCAGAACTCCCTGAAACTTTGAACCTTTTAGTTCCTCATTAAGGGATACATATTAAAAAATATACTTAGTAGAAATGTTAAAAGAGTTTTAGTAAAAATAAGTCCTTTAACTAATCAGTAGTCTCAGGACCAGAGGCCTGCCAATGCATATCCTTAACCCTTCTTAAGAGTTGAAAACATGTACGACACTGAGATCCAAAGGTTTTGAAAGAGTCTATAAAGTCTGTAGCATCACCATAATTGTGAAAAATGCAGTATTTTGGAATTTTAAATATTTGTACAGTGATCATATAAATGGCTTTTTATGGGTTCACATAAAACTGTGTTATTTTTATTACTGTTACTATTATTGTTTATTATTATTGCAGCATAACACAATACTTACTCTAGTTAAGGGTCCCTTAGCATTTCTATTACAATATCCCATTTTTGGAGGGGTTTATGACTCAGTCATTAAAATTCTCTGCAGGCTAGAAATTGGCAAAAGATCTCACAGTCTGAAGTAATCTGTTTAATGAAAAAAATGGAACAAAATCAATCTGTTTGGTTAGAAAAATGGTTGGGGAAACCCACTACTCCATTAAGTAGTTCCTGAAGTTCGTTTATTATGATTCTATTTTTAAAAAGCTGTTGTTGTTTAGAAGCAAAGCCATGTGCCTGTTTCATTGGTCCTGATTCATTTTTTGCCTATAAGCTAGGAAGTGATTTATATCCATTCAGACTCGATGCAAAACACTTGCTTTGAATTGATGGTGTCTTATATGAAGTTGGCATATCTGAATTTTGAACATGCAGTACAACAAGGAATTGGGCCTCGACTTATGGCTAGCCAGTGCATGTGCTAAAGCTTCTATTTCACAAGTTGATCAATCAGACCATGTTGGAATGCAGAGCAAAAATCCCAGAATCGGCACTGCTACAAATGAGATGTCCGAACAGAGAGTTTCTTTGTTTGCTGCTTCTTTAGTGGAACTCTCCATTATCTTTTGTCTGACTGTTAACAATATTTATTTCTTCTTCTCATAAAACTACCGTGGTGTGGATGTATGAAATGTTTCATTGATGAAACAAACCTTCCTTTTCTCTATTGTGCAGGAAGGAACAAGGCCATAGCATGTGACTGGGATGACTCAGGTTATTGGAATATATATTACAAGCACAGAGTGAGTATTACCGATGGCAATGACATTCATGATGCTGGACCCTTTGTGGATTGGAAATAAATTTATGTTTATGATGTATCAGAAAATCTATTTGTGTATGTGTGTGCTTGGTTAAAATACTTTGCTTTCTGTCATTTAAAGACCTTATTACACCAGTAGGAAGAGAAGCCATTTATTCTGTTTTTGGATCTAAGAACATCGGATTGAAGAAGGTTTTTTTTGGCTCATGAGGTACAGTCCCTTGATGTCACAGGCATCACATCATACCATCACTTTCATAATCTGATCAAACTCTTACATTATTTTACACATGTCCAGAGATTTCTTTTCTTTTCTTTTCACAATCTTTCTTGTGTGTAAAGACTGTTACATCACCTGGAGTATAGATATCTTTGCTCTAGTCAGTAACTCTTTTCTTCTCCTGTTCCAGTTTCACTGCCTCTTTCTTCAAGACAAGTGACTAAACTTCTCAACAATATTCTAGATGAACACTCAGTTGTGCCTCAAGCACTGACGTTCATGTTTTCTTTTCTTTCCTAGATATACCTGTCCTGTTATATTTTATGGCACTGTTTCATTACCTCATACTTTCCCTGTGACTGACCAGAACTCCAATGTGGTTTATTAATTGATGGTTACCCACCTTATGAAAGAAATTCTTCCTGTTAAACTGTAGATGCATTATCTGGCACTTTGTACAAATGTACAATAAATATTTCTCATTTCTCTTAGTACAGTCTTCAAGCTCCTTTTACCAACAATGGCTTCTAACATTTTGCACTAGCAGCAGACTTGTGCCAAGATCGGTAATGAAGATAATATGATCAATTTCTTAAGCATTAGTTCTGGAAAAGCCTCAAGAATAATACTTGTCTCAACTTTTAAGTTATCCC
Source organism: Platalea leucorodia (assembly GCF_965183815.1). Classification (NCBI taxonomy): domain Eukaryota; kingdom Metazoa; phylum Chordata; class Aves; order Pelecaniformes; family Threskiornithidae; genus Platalea; species Platalea leucorodia. Next base: position 118,637,017 of record NC_138825.1, on the reverse strand, counting down.
TAACCTGTTAAAGTCAATAATACTTTTTCACTACCCTCTTATGTTGTTCCATTTGTTTGCATCTAATTCTTATACTAATCTATGTCTTCTGCAATTTAACCAATGATTTCCCATACGGCAACATGTCAAATGATTTACTGGAGTCCAGTTAGATTAAACCTATTGCCTTTCCTTTATCTAGAAAATCAATTAACTCATCAAAAAGAAATATCTGCTGAGGCTAATGTGATCTATCTTTGGTGAATCCATGTCACATTTTACCCTATTTCCCATTTACTTCCATATATTTAATTATTCGTCCTCTTAAAATATCTTCTGACTCCTGGATAGTGTGGCAGTCAAATTAATGGGTGTACAACCATCCAGATTACTTTCTTTCCTATTCTTAAGTCTAGTAGTAGTCGCAGAAGCAGCAGCAGCAGCAGTAGTAGTAGTAGTAGTAGTAGCTACCAACATCATTAATTCTTCAAAAATATTGTAACATTTCCAGAATACCAGATTTAATAGAAGTCCTTACTAGTGGTTTCCTGGGATATCTGCTGAATAATAGAAATCATAGAATCATAGAATATCTTAAGTTGGAAGGGACCCATAAGGATGATCAAGTCCAACTCCCTGCGCCTTGCAGGACTACCTGAAATTAAATCATATGACTAAGAGCGTTGTCCAGGTGTTCCTTGAACTCTGACAGGCTTGGTGCCATGATTGCTTCCCTGGGGAGCCTGTTCCAGTATCTCCTTAAGGTGAACTAATGATACCAACACATATTCTGAAGATAAGAAAACTGATTATCTTTAAGTTAAACAAGCATAATACTGAGATGTTAGACCAGGATATCACATCTTTGTGACTGAATCTGTAAATTTATAACTGTAATTGCATATAGATAATTATCTATATCAGAAACTAAAGGATAAAATATGAAATTTGATTGCTTTTTCCTATCCAAATTTTTGTTTAGATTTAGGTAAAAGACTTTATCCTACTGCAAAAATCATTCTGCATGTTAGTTTCAAGGGATATTTAGTATATTACACAGTTGTGTTTGAGCAGCCTCTTCTAGCCCTTGGAGATACAGTGCAATTCACTCTCCAATAAACTTTCTGCTTCCTCATAAAATTAGTAAATAATCATAGGTCCTTTTGTATATGATTACTTTGATTGTAATGTTTGAATGACTGGGGGACCAATGTGATGCAAGGGGTGTTCTATCTGCCAGGTCTTAATGCATGCCTTGGCTGCATCCTATATCTGTGTCCAGACAAAATGTGAGTGTAAATTATTCCTCTTGCTCCTTCATACTCATGCTTTTGTGAAAAGGAAACCCAGATGCATTGGTCAGAATGGATATTTATGGAGCAATCATGCATAAATGGCATTTTATGGGTCATTTAGGAGGAGAATGGATAAAATATGTCCTAATATTACTGGCAACTGCTCCAGACCTTCTAGGAGAGTTGATGGAAGTTCATTTGGTGTCAAGATGGTATAGTGATAGGGAGGTAAGAGGAAAACACCAGAGCAGGGATGCAGTGGGAGGAGCATCCTCCATATAAACATACCTTGCTGTAGATCTGCCCTTAACAATCTGAGCTAGTTTCCTGTATCTTCACTCCTAATATGTGGAAATGGCATAAAAGCTCTCTCTTATCCCACTGGGTGTTCTGAGGATAATTGCAGCAAAGCTTGAAAAGGCTCATATCCTGTCACAGTATGGGCAGTACAAGCAGTTAAGACATTGGGAACATTGCACAGCGTGATAAATATTGACCTTTTAAGTAGCATTAGCCATACAATCATTCCAGTGTGTATCCAGAATAATGTAAATCAACACACTGGAGGGTGTTCTTCTAAATACCAGAGGGCACATTTCACCATCACTGCGTTCTGCATGTTGGTGACTTTTGTTTACCAAAAGTCTGCAAATAATTTGTCCCCATAAAAATAACTTATCCTCAAAATGTATGCAACATGCTGTGTTAATTTTTAAATTTTTTTACTACCTAAGTTAATAAGGTTTTAAAATTAATAACTATAAATGTTCCTTATGAATGTAGGCCTGATGAGTTAATTTGATGGTAGGACTGGGACTCATGGTTACAAGCATCTTGGAGAGAAAAAATAGGCACAGTTGACATACCCGCAAATGAGAGAGAGAAGACAAGGATGAAGTCATATGTAATGCTTGTGCTTGTTGTTAATCACTGACAGTAAACATAATGTATCAGCATTACTCCTGTAGCACACACTGTCAGCATGCTTTACTTCCCAGTCACAGCTGAAGTCCATAGTCTAATCTCCTGACCTGCTGCAAGCATTTTCAGCTTTCTTTAGGGATTAAAAGAAAAGTGTTTAAAACCTATTTTTAATTTCATCTTGTGTTTACTGCAAAGTTAAATATAATTTGAGTTTTGAGACAACTGCAATTAATAATATAGTTGCAAGCAAAAAGGATGTTTTCCCTTGTACAACTATAGCAATATGTTAGGTTGTTTTACAGCACTTCTCACCCAAGCATGATGCCTAAATTATGTAGAACAATGAGTGTGCCCTTTCCTTCCACTCCTTCCATTACTGCAGCCCCCAAAAAGACTAACCCATAGAAAATAAGACTATTGGCAAAAAGCAGATAGGCAGAAGATGTAATCAGACTGGAAAGGCAATCAGAGAAGGACTTATTCTGACCTGCTCTTGTAAAGCATTTCAATAGAATTTGCCAATAATCTTTACCATTGTAGAGTGGATACTTTTGGATTTTATTTTTTTTTTTTCTCCTGGGAAATTCATAGGCAGCCTTCATATTCTGTCTGTCAGAACTATGAAGTTTAATTTAATCTAAAAACAGATATGCAACTAACAAAACTTGCACTGATTTAATATATTCAAAGTATCTTTTAAGGACATGCTGCTATGTATACCTTTCCTACATCAGCTGAAGGAGCTGTAAGGAGCGGAGTGAGAGGAAGAAGAAACAGAAGGAGGGAGGATTGTTTTTTCTCTCACCTGAAGAAATACCTCAGACACATTTCTGAGGTTGGATTCCCTATGGCTACCTCTACACTAATAAATTAAATGTTCTTGGGAAAATTCCTGGCCAACTCGCGGTGAGGAGCCTACCTCTATCTCAGCCTCTGAAAACAGGGTGGCTCTATGTGAACTGCATGTTGGAAATGGTGCCTAGAAATGTACTGTTCCCAAGGACTGTTGAAGAAATTGCTAATTGGGACAAATCCAAAGAAAGCCAGAGACTGTTCTAACAAGTGTTGAAGTATAGTTAATATAGATTATTGTATTGGAAAGCCCAGAAATGTACTGGATGCTATTTAGTTTGATGGTATAGACATAGGCCCCAAGTGCATGTAAGTAACTGTCACAATTTAATTCATGTTGCATCCCAACTGAAAGATCTGAGATGTATATAATATTCAGAACATATCCCCATTCATCCAGCAGTAGGCTGATCATCTGAACCAAGGAACTGCTGGGTCATAGGACAAATGCCTTGTATTTTCAGTATTGGTTGCCTTGACATACAGGCAGTAGTCTGGCTTTTTCAGAAGTTGAAAGGATCCCGGTTTGAAAGGGTAATAATATAGCAAAGTTCCTAACTGTAACATCTACTAGAACTGAAACATTTAAAGTCTGGCTAAAAGGAGGAGAAATTTTTATTCTACCTCTGCAAATTCCTCCTCAAAAAAAACCCAAAACTAAAAACCCCAAAAAAACACCAAAATTAAACAAAAGCTGTGTTTGGCTGTAAGCTGTAAGCAGAAGTCTGAGCAGGTTTTTTTTGCTTTATTTATTGCAACAGTGAGCAGAAAGATGACAATAATCCTTGGAAATTGCATATTTGGAAGAGAAAGTGTCTGCATGTAGGAAGCACAAACAAAAAGGCAAAAGAAAAAAAAAAAGCTGAAGCATCAGGCAAAGTGATATCATAATGTCAAGGCTCATGGAGACCAATACGCTTTAGAAGTGACTGAAGAATTTTTATCTTGACCTAAACAAAACAACCATCACCGCAGTGGCAAGATGCAGCTGATAATATCACATGAAATAGTCAATTATATGCATTGATAACCTTTGTTAGCCAAAGGAACTGAACCAAACCCTTTTGGCCATGTGAATCTTATTTCCAGCAAGTGTCACAGTTGTGCTACAGTTTTGATTAGAGGCTGAAGAACCTCCACGGTAGAGATGTTTGAGGAGCACAACAGTCACTGCTTGGGTCTGTTAATAATTAATGACCAAATACCTACAGTGCCACCTACAGGCACTTGATATTTCTCCTGGTTACTAAACAGGTTCCTGCCTTACATTTCTAATTCAAATGGAATTGACAGGCAGTTGGGTTTTTTTCCTTCCATTGGACTAAATCACCCTATGACAAACTTGAAACCCTGCCCAACTATTAAAAGACAAAACAGAAAGAGGAAAACAAAAAAAAAGGAGGAAAGAAAATAGAAGAAATATTTTCAAGTTCTATCACTGTTTTCAAGTTTAGTGCTGACATGCCTGCCTAAAGCTTTCTACTAAACTGGGATGAGTAGTTAACATCTGTTCTGAATTATTTATTTATTTTCGATTGCAGAAAATTGGCAGCTCCAATGTCCCTAAGAGAAGGATAATTGTAATTATCTATGATGTTGTGAAAATTGTTTCAATGGCTCAGCAGTTACTGAGGACCTGTTTTTTTTTTTTCTCTCCTTCTGGCATATATATTCCAGTGTGTGTATGGATGTGGAAAAAATAAACTTTAGGGTTCTTTTTGTAAGTTTTGATGTCATTTTTTCCCCTCCATATCACTTTGAGTAGGCTATGATTTTTTGCTAATTAGAGGTTCCAGAACATACATTTTAAATACACAGCTTATTGTTAAACCTGATGAAATGGTTACTGGTACAAGGTCTCCATCCTTCAATATGCTGTGCTTGAAAGGGCTGTTGGACCTGTGTAGACACTCACGGATATTCAGGGGGGCCTTCAAGCCAGCAAAGAACTGGAATGCCTAATATAAAGTATCTGAAAAAGGTGCAGAGCTAAATATTGTACTAAATTCTAATAACTGGTTGTATAAAATTAACAAATGAGTAAAAATGCTGATATCTCATTTCTATCATTTTTCAGGAAGAAGAAAGTATCAAATATCAAATCCAAGAAGTGAGTAATTTTCTCAGAAACCCATTTCTATTGCTATTTGAAAGAAAAACAAATAAAATTAATAGTGAATCTTTCATTGGAGCTTGTGTCTCCAGCTCATTGAATCACCAAGGAAGACTACTGAAATTCTTATTGCCTGGCTTTAAGTAAAAAGTAGACAGATTGAGAAGAGAACTGCTTGTCCTGGAACTAAAGGAAAGAAAAATGAGGAAGGTGTTGCCTTATATATCAAGGAAAAAAATGCATCAAATCTGAACACAGAAGAAAGTGAGATATGGAATTATTTATCTATGGATTAAGATAAAAGGCATGCATGACTCCTATAGAGCACCAAGTCCAGAGAATGTGTTGATGGAGAATTATTAACCACATAACAATGACAGCTAAATCTAAGGTCTGATGGGACTGAGGGATCTGAACTAACTTAACACCTGATGGATAAGGAAAATATCAGGAGATAAAGGCTAGATCTCTACTAATAAACTGATCAGTGCCAGGGATCATTCTCTGACATTAAGGCCAATTGGCACAGTCTAGTCACATCTATGCTATTAAACTCTCTTAGCCTCCAGCAACATGGTTAGATCTACACTGCCATTTGAGAATGGTCTCTGACTTGTGCTAACTCCTGAACCTGATCCAGAAATGATCTGGCTAATTGGCTCTCGCCAAAAGCATGGGCATTATAACAATTGACCAACAGAGAAAACTGAATTCCAGTGCTGGTTCTAGCTCTAGTTCATTGACTTATTATCTGTGCACAGCTATATTTTTCAAAAATTCCTTAGATTGTGTTAGGGAGAAAGTTTTATTTTAAAGGACAAGAGGAGTTTTATTTTAGGACAAGAGGAAACAGTCTCAAGCTGTGCCAAGGGAGGTTTAGGTTGGATATTAGGAAGAACTTCTTCATTGAAAGAGTAGTTAGGCACTAGAACAGGCTGCCCATGGAGGTAGTTGAGTTTCCATCCCTGGAGGTATTTAAAAGATGGGTAGATGTGGTGCTTAGGGACATAGTTTAGTGGTGGACTTGGCAGTGTTAGGTTAACGGTTGGACTCGATGATCTTGAGGGTCTTTTCCAACCTTAACGATTCTATGATTCTATGATTCTATAAAATGTGGAGAAAGTAGTAAGTGGTACATGATACTGAAAAGATCAGATTTAAAAGACCTTTCTTTTAAATAAGTTTGTTATGAAAACAAATTTGTCATGATTAAGTTAACAACAGAACATTAAAATAGGCCAAAATAGGGAAAGGTCAGAGTTACTTGGATAAGTTAGCTTTCCACAGCTGAAAGATACCCTCAAGTAGTTTAAAATATTAGCCAAAGTACCAAAAATAATTTCCACAAATGTATGAAGAAGAGATGATTCAGAGAACAGGAGAAAAGTAAACAACAAAATACAGATATTTAGAAGGGGAGAAAGAGATACCAAGGACTTAAAAAGCATTTAACCTCATTTTGATACCCCAAAAGATATTGAAACAAAACTGTTAATCTGGTTTTGTGCAGCTGGTAGATAATAAGGTGCTAAGAAAAGGTCAATGTTGATTTGTCAGGATTTGACAAAACATGCCAAGCCAGTCTAATTTCCTTCTTGACATGTTAACTGGCCAAGCGGATATGCGAGAAGCATGAGATATGTTTGATAGTCTGACTTATGTAAGTCTTTTGATGTGGACGCATGGGGCATTCTTACAAGTAATTTTGGGAAATGCAGTCTTGATCAACTGCAGTTGATGCAGAACTGGTTGGGAAAAAAAATTAAAATACTCAGCGTAGTGTTATCACTAGTTTTCTGCCAGACTAGGAGGCTTTTTCAAACTGGCCTCACATATGGCAGTTCTGGTACATGTATTATTTAATATTTTCATTAAAGACATGGATGACAGAATAGTGAATATACTTATGAAAAGTTGAAGGGCTTCAGGCTGGGAGTGGTTATATATCACTTTAGAAGACATAAGAGTAACTCAGATTACAGTATATTAGAGAAATAGTCTGAAATCAATAAGAAGAAATGTGTGAAAGGCAACTGCGAAGAAGTATGCTGAGGAAGGAAAAATAAAAAGATACTAAAAAAAGGGAAAACAAAAGAAGATTAACATAGAAAAATGGGAGTTGCAGTTAACTATAAACTGTATATGAGTTAAATATACGATGTTATAAGAAAGACAATGTTATTCTATAATGTATTAATTTCAGAGTTGTATGCAGGACTTAAAAAAGTAATTATTTAATTTTGTTTGAACTACCAAGGCCTTTGATCCAGTTCAAGTTTCTAGAATTTGCACTACTCATTAACAAGCAGGCTGGTAAACTCTGTAGAGTCTAAAAGAGATCAACAAAGATAATAAAAGATCATAAAAAGATAAATTGTCAGGAAAGGATGAATAAACAAGTGTTTAGTCTAGAAAACAGAAAATTAGGAACTGTAAGTTGTATTCGAATCTATTAAACAGATACAGTCTCACACAGGCATGAAAAGGGTTTCTGAGCCTCAAAAAAATATTGTTTCATCTATTTATTTTTTAATATGTATGTAAATCCAAGGTTTTTTCAAGTTTGTGATGAATCAAAAGTTCTTCAGACTGTGCAGCTGCTCATTGAATTTGATGTTACTTGTCAGCTTCACTGCTAGTATCAGCTTTCAGGGTCTTTGGCTTCAGGGCACACTTGCCAAAATTGTCTGCTCTGGGCCTAGGGATCCATGACTTTGAGCATCCCCAGGACAGACCCACTACTCATGCACTCCCCGGAGCTATAGCCTCCTTGGCTGCCATCATCCTTGGCCCTGGGGCAGACTGTCTGTGCTACCCCTTGCTATATACACACCCTTCAAACGCATCTCAGCAGTCTGAAGTCTTGATAACAGGGAAATGAATATAAAGATTACTATTATGTTTTCCAATGCTGAAATTAGGTTTATGTAACAGTTAATTACTACTTCTTGTGTTCATTTACAAAAAACATTTCCCCCCCTGCAGGAAGAACAGGAAAAGAAGTAATCCCAAATGTTATAATCAGCATCTCACAGTACCTGCTGGATAGGATGCAACAAAGGTGTTACACTGCCAAAGCAAACCCAGGTGCAGATTTTATAAGTGGAAGATTGGGAGGGGAAGGGGGGAAGCGGTAATCTCATTTTCTCCATGATTCCTCATTGAGTGCAGCACAAGTGTACGGGGTGAAGAACATAGTCACTGCTGTGTACCTTCACTGTCCATTTGGCACTGCCCCTTCTAACACACAGACAAGATCGATTCCATTGTGAAAAAGGAATGGAAAGATATCTGAGGAAAACAAAGACATGACATCCTATTGCTGTAGACTGAAATATGCATGATTTGCTAAAACAGAGGGAGAAAGGAAATATATTCTTGAAGAACATACTTCCCCTGTTTCAAGGATTTAGGAGCAAGCACTGTGTATCAGCAATTTGTGATACAGATGGAGCCCTGCTCATATAATAATATTTTTTCCTAGCCTTGAGGTGAAGGGTTTGGAAATCTTTGAGTATATGAGTGTTTGTGAAGAGGCAGGGTCCATGCTGAAGGCATAGATTTAAATACATCTGTAGGCTGTACTCCTTTGGTCTGTGACTTGTACTTCTGCAGCTGTGGTACATCCCTCCATACGAAAGTAGTGAGGAGGGAGTGCAGGCCATGCTGGGTAAACTTTTTGTAGCTTCAGACCCTTCATCCTCTGTTGCACTGGTGGAATTTATGGCTGAATCAAGCCTCTATAGTGTGAAATGCTAATGTAACCCAAATACATGAGCTATAATCCATAGCCTGGAGGAAGGTCTCTTATCCTTACGTCTGGGAGTGTGCTACTTTTGTGCTGCTGAGTTGATTTTGCTAGTAAAATAAGGCAGCTCCTGCCTCCAATCATAGGTGTATATTGCATGCATGCTGCGCTGCTGAATTTCATATACCCTAGGGTTCCTCATGGTTTAAAAAAAAATAAGGGGATCAGGACAATGCTACAAGGTGATACTTGATATAATGAAAATCTAGCAAACTTTTTGGTGGTGTTAAAAGCAACTAGATGAGAAATTGTTTTGACTGAAATAGACATGAACAGTCTCATAGGTCTAAAAGATGAGAGGATTTCTTATACTCTCAAGAAAATGATAGAAGTGGCTAGTGTTCTGGCCACCTGCTGTGTCCTTAGGGAAGTGACTTTAGTTTTATTTCAGTTTCTTAATTATGGCAGAACTGTTTTAGCTTTTCAAAGTCCAACCTTTGAGAGTCATAAGGCTGAGATTCTTGTGTAAACACAGGCACAATTCTGCACAAAAGAGCAGATAAGCAAATACATATAAGGCAAGTGGCATGTTGCAAAATAATTATTAAGTCAGTTTTCTCCTATAATTTTTATTTGTTGAGAGGCAGTGGTTAATTCCAGATAGTTTTTACCCCCTTAATAAGGTAGGGGGGAAGGCAGAAGGGAGAGGAAGAAAGAAATACATCTATAGCTAATTCCATGTTGAGCTCAGCTTGTTAAACCAGATACTCTGAAGCTAAAGAGTTTCACAGAAGAAAAGAGGAAAGAGCTTTTTCAACTTCCAGAGAGGAGGTAGCAATAAACTGGCTTGATGATCACTGTTGTTAAATTGAGCCCCTTGGGATGCCAGGTAATTTGCTAGCAACGTGAAAGACTTGGTCTTTAGCAAGCCTGTTTCAATGACTGTCTGGAGGTTCCATCTTTATAGTCCCAAATTCTCTAGCACCTTTCTTTGCAGGGGGACCTATTATGCTGCAACAGTCAGTTGATGAACTGCAGAAAGTTAGAGAAGGCAAAAGGCCATTTTCACTGCATGGGCTAGATTCAAAACCACTAAGAGTAGCAAGCTGAAGGGAGAAGAGATGCTTTATTGTTCATCCCTAGAGCAACAGTAGAGTCACAAAGGAGATCTTCAGAGAGAGAATATGTATTTAGAGTGTTGGGAAGTTTTTTGAGATATAATCTGTTTCTAATAAAATTGCTAATTTATTAAAACTACAGAATTCCTTCATATTCTGAGAAGTATTTTAACTAGTCTGTTAACTCTCCACCTATCAGTAAAAACTATTTTTCCTCCAATAGCTCTGCAGAGTGACTTAGTTTCAGAGTTCCTTGGTTTAACAAGTTCATACAGAGATTTTTCTTTATACTTCACCATTCCAGCCTTATAGATTGTAAATGTTGCAACAACTCAAGGATTTCACTGGATTGTTGCTAGTTCCAGTTGTCACTTCTTTCCAGAAGAGACAATTAAGTTCTCCCAAGAATATTCATTTCCTATTTTCAGGGTCATTTGGTTTTCTTCTCAAGATTTCTCTTGGAAATCTCAAGACTTTCCATACCAAAACCTGTTTCTCAGAGAAGGAAAAGAAGGTACCCACACTCCCACCTAACCATGACTAACAATTTCCATTCCAGCTGTCAAGACAACTCTGTCTTGCATGCCATGGTTTCTGATCCCTGTACTGAGCATATCTGTGCAACAGTTTTCTCTTTTCATTAAGAATGATGCAATAATGGATCTTGTTTGCTCCTGAGTGACAACTGAACACTGACCCAACCTAGCAAAGAGAACTACAATTATAAATTAGCAAAGAAAAAGTGATGATGTTTTAGTGGTGCTGCTTAAAGATGATTTGATTTACTGATACAGCAATGGGTGCCAATATTGAATGAATGCTTACGAAATATTTCTGTGGGTATGCACTCAAGTAAAATAATTGAATTCTCCCCAGTAGCTTTTTTACTTCCTTTGTGTTTGCCTTTTGTGAATATTCTATAAAGGGAATTTAATGGCAGAATGCATGTGATAATAGTCAGTTTTAAGCAAACATTGGAGAATATTCTGAGCCTATAAATACTGAATTTGGAGATGCAAATATTAGCATTGTAGTTCTGAATATTTTCAATGAACTTGGTGTTAGTACTCTTACAAATACTTTTTTTCACCAAAACCTTATAATTTCTATTGCACTCTGGATGAGTAAAAACTATTTCCCTCAGTCTTTGACAAAGTGGGGGTAGCATGGTTGTGGAAGACAAAAGAAATACTTTTCAACAGAAACAGATGCTGTTGCATCAAGATAACACCAAATTCATGTTTGTGATATGTGGTCTAGGAACCATGGCAGTTAAAACCGTGTACCCTGCTGTCTGTGAGCATCCTGAATAACCCCTTATGCAGCCACCCTGCCACCCAAAAAGTCACAAAAATCTACAGAGTGATCAGAAACACTGTTGCTGCACCATTCCGGTCTACTATTAGAAAAAAATTCTAGGCATTTTTAAGTCTATTTTTATATTTTTATAAGAAATGCATGTGTACCTGGAATCTGTGAACTTTGAAGGATGATACAGAGCCATGGGAATTACTATACTGTAGCAAATATTATCCAGGTAGTCCAATATTATATTTCTGACAGAAAGCCAATATCAAACACTTCAGATAAAGAGAATGAGAAATCCTCTTATGGACAATTATGTTATAACCTGGCCAGTCCAAAACTCTTTCATTTAGTGGTTGCCTCATATTGTGAAATACTTCCAATAGTGAGAGGTTACTGTTCCAAAAGTCAGAGTAATAAAATCGTATTTTCTCTTCTGATAGTCCAGACTTTTATTAGTCTCAAGAAAGATTTGCAAATTGCATTGAAGAGAAAGTAAAACCAGAAAACTTTGTGTGGAAAATGCAAGTCCCCTCGTCATTATTTTGCACTGGAGGGGGTGGGGATAGTGTATGAAATAGAGGAGAATAAACCCCAAATTTTCATACAAGTAGATTTCACAATGCAAGTATTTAAAAATTTTGATTTAAACTAAAAATCTATGTTTCTTTTAAAAAATGTATATTTCAAGCTATTAAAAACCCTAAAGAAGTACAATTTTCAGTTGATTTTTAATTAATTCCTTTCTTTAAAAAAATATTTTTCAGACTAAAAGCTTTAACTTTTCTTTATTATTAATTCACGTCCTGTTTAGTTTAAAGGGTGACAGTTTCTTCAGTCTCTACACAGAAATTTCCTGCTATTTTTCTCATTTAATCATTCTCACCTCAGAATCACCTCAGGCATTTTTTCGTATCATGAAGTAATCTAACACGCAGGTGGATTGAGGCATTTTTTTACTTTTGCTGAGTTTAGGTTAAATGTCTGCACATGGTGTGTAAGATCCATTTACAGTGCACAGATTGTCCATGGATTCTCTAGAAATAGTAGTCAGTCTTCAGTAGCTGTCTAAAACTTAGCATTAAAAGAGAATAATGGGATGTGTGGTTTGCAAGGGAAAGCTTGAGTCAAGTTATCTCCTGTAATTTTCTGGTTTCTTGCTTATAAGTTTTGGGTGGGTGGTTTGTACTGTGAAGGATCTATTATTTGTTCTTTAATAATGTTTTTGTTTTTCAGAATCTACTGTTCTATTGTCTCTTTCTGGTATTTAATGTATCCAGTTACCAATACATGTCTTTCAAGTGTCCTTCATAATGTATAACAGCAGCAAGTGTTAACTATGTCCCCACCAGCCTCCTATATACACAGTTTATGGAGGAAAAAAGAGAGAACATAAATGTACTCAAAGTATTATATTAATTACTAGGAGAGTAAGAAGCCCATATGCTTTAAAATTTGTACATATGTTCCTTGGCTATTTGCTCTCCCCAGTGCAAGTGTTTCTATTAAAGCTGAATTTGTCATTTTTTTAATGTGTTACTGACAGTTGGCAAGAGTGTTGTTCATCCTGTCTGAAAACGGCCAACCTAGCTACTCAGGGAGAAGTAAGGACCTCTCAGTGCTCTTGAAAAGATGGTACTGAATTCCCTTTACCACATACTTAAGATATATATAGGAATATATTCTTTCATTCCCAAATTAATTAATTTCTTCCTTCTTTCTTCCTGGTATATTGTCTCTATGCAGTAGGCAATTAATGACATTTATTGAATAGGATCAACTTTGAAAGCTGTCCTTTCACTATATATCCATATACTCTTTACAAAAACCTTCCTCTCTCCACCTCTTTCCCCTATAAAAACCTGGTTACAGGGACAAGTATTACACAAAACCCTGAAGAATGATCAGCAAACTCACCTCTGTATCGAATGATGATCCACTTCAATTTCTCTGTCCCCACTTTGAATTGTTTCTCATAAGAGTTATTTAAGCATCTTACATTAATTCATCTGCCACACAGACAAATCAGAGAATGGTGATCTGACAGCCAGGATCTAAGGCAAACAGGGAATACTAGTAAGACAGTCCTTTGCACATGGTTGAAAACAGAGGAACAATATAATTTCCACCAGTGCCTCATGTAGCTAAGAATCTGCTTGCTCAGTGGTCATTGAGCATATATGTGTATCAGGGATAGCTATTGTTTAGTCATTTTGGGGACCATGGCCATCCACTTGTTGTTAACTGCACTCATACCAATACAAGAGTGTTGGAGCTTGTTCTGTTACCCTTGGGCCAATTGCCATATCCTAACTGTGTCCGTACTCTTTTAACCTCCAAAACTGGGGATGGGGGGAACAGATACATGCAAACTGCCTATTAGCTACAGTTCTTGACCCACATTAACTCTTGTACAAGGCTTAGGAATTGTTGGAAGAGTGATAGATCTCAGGCCAAAACTGCGCCAGGAGCCTTTCCAGTAATTTACCAGAATGGACAACTGAACGCATTGCCTATGCCTGGATCTGACTTAATTTCCTACTATTGGTCTACTCTATGTAAATACGAATATATACTTTTACATATATATAGAGAGAAACACACATACATACATGCATATATGCATATATGCACATGTGCACATACAGTATAAGAACTGTGTAAGAATGAAGGGTCTCTAACAGTCTTGTCAAACAGCCTCAAGCTCCATGTCCTGGTATCTTCATTGGCTAAATTAAAGGCAGCGTGAATATGCTGATACATACTGCAATCACACATCTTCTTACAGTGTAGACATACCGTAATAATGAGTGTCAGTTAAGGTCTTGGTTCAGCTCTAATCATTTTGCACTGCTCTGCAGTACAGTGAATGCATTTCATCTGCAAGTGGAGAGTGCTCCCAGCAGAGGGAAATTCTCTACTTGTATAAAGTCAGCACAGCTGATTCCCATAAATGCCTTGTCAACCCTGTGGGATGGACATACACAGGATGAATAACAGAGCAGAGAGTCTTTCACTGGTCTTGTAAAAATACTGTAAGTTAGAAGAGCCCTCAAGCTATTTTAAATGAGGTCATACTACTACTGGTTTTGCTATCTTCCTTTCTGACTACAGGAATATTACCATGTTTAATTGTACAATTTTTTGAGAATGAAGAAAAACAAAGCAAGTCTTTTGTATTAACTTTTTGTCTGTGGTATGCTGAGCAGAAATCGAAGGTGAATCCATGACATATATATCTTTTGCGGAGAGGAAAAAGGCAGGACAGAATATTTGTTCACGTGTAAAAGTAACAGAGTCACTATGGATCTCCCTTTTTTGATGCAGAAAAGAAGGGATTAAGGTAGGGGAGAAGATGCTGAGAAGGCTGAGGGTGTACTGACTCATTCAGAACAGCCCTATGTCACCTTTATGATTCAAGCATATTTTTTCTCAAACATTAAAATGAGCTGTTCTATGAAAAAAAAATAATGAACTCAGGTCTTCTGTGCATTGCTGTCTTATACCCACTCATCTGTTCACCATAGAGTTTTGCTACATTGTCCCTATTGCCTAGACGCCCAGTAGCCCTTCAGATGTTCCTTCAGCCTGCATCTGCATCTTTAACATCCACGTCTTCCATCTGCACTGTCCTGTTGCTCCTGTTTTCTTGAACTCCTGACAGTGAAGGAGACAGCATGAACAAGCTGCTTCTGAGTGGTGTATGGGCCAGCCAGTGAGCCAGGATTCACAGGATGGTTGGCTAACAGTAGGCTAACCAACCAAATCGATGCTGAGCTCTTCCTGAAGATGCTCTGGCAGTGGGACACTAATTTGGGCCTTTCTCCTTGGCCAAGCTTCTCATTTTGCTGAATGTGTAGGAATTTTATTATCCTCCAGGTCTCAACTCCTGTGACAAATGTTGAAACTGGCTAATGGATTCAAAAGTTATTAGGCGGGTATAGCAGATAGCAGATAGTGTGGTTGTGTAAGCTTCATTTCTTTAGGAAACCAGGCTAAACACAGATTTGCATTTTGTACATTACAGTCACAAGACAGCAAGATAGTCATTACAATATAACATCAGACTAATTGTCTGTTTTGTCTAGTATCCAGTGCCAGTGCTATTTGCTTCAGATGATGTTGCAAGAAATACTGTAGTGAGCAATTAGGGATTAACCTCTCCATAACAGAAGTTTCTTAATTCCCATCAGTTAGTGATTAGCTTATGCTCTGAAGCATGAAGGTTTATATCCCTTATGAATTTTTGTTTAATCTAATATAATTGCGGATGTTCTTGTTATCCATATAGCTGCTTATCCTGTTTTGCTTTTTTTTCCTTTTGATCCTGCTGTGTTCTTGGCCTCAGTGATATCCCATGGTAATAAATTATTATGGAAATAAAATCTCTATCCCCAGCATTGTCCCTTATTCTACAGTGTAATTACAGGGAAGTATACAGAAAAATGGGAAGCTGTGTAGATAGAAATATACACTTCGTATATAGGTATTGTTTTCTAAGCAGACTTATGTGAACTCATTCAGTATCCAAATATCAAAATACTACATTATTCTGTTTACTACAGAGGGTAGGATTCATCCTGCCTAATATCAGTATCTGAGTTCATCATCTCAGACTCTCTTTTACAGAGAAAAACGTACTTTGGAGGGCAGTATATCAGACCTATTGCAGATGTCCATAGTAAGAAGAGATGAAAGACAGCTTCAAAGTACCACTTTCCCTCTGTTCACTTTTATACCAATTTTGACAAGTATCTCAGGTATAGAGGTTTATAATACAGACATCTATTTTTAACCAAATTAATAATTCTCCTGATAAGTGGTTAAATTCTCAAAATCAGTGTAGGGGCTTGGATATTTCCAGCGAGTCATTTTGCCTAATAAAATCTGGCTCTGCAGGAACCCATCTCCACTGAATACATGCAGAGCATAACACAGATTGATTCCTAACTTCATGAAAGACATCACAGAGGTTTTTGCCTTGTCCAATCATGCCAGCTTTCCCTACACTGTATTTCTGAATTTATAATTTACATATACATGTGTGCATTCATTGTGATAAATCTAAAGTGAGTATTTTCCTCAGTTACTCAGTTAGGCATGACTTTTCCTGGAGTCAAGATGTTTTAGAGATGCTCTGCCTTCAATTCTGGGAAGAGAAGCAGCATACTCCCACTGTAAATTTAATCCCTACTTTGTGTGAGGAACTGAAGAAGTAAAGACAGAAAACCAGATAAGTCAAGGTTAGATATAGGACACCCTTACTCCTAGCATCAACAGGCAAGATGGTGGAAGAATGATGTGGTAGAAGACTGCTCACAGTATCAGTAACAAGTGTCAACTTCCTGACCATTCTTCCTTCACCTGGAAAGAGTCAAATGAGGATGACAGTGCAGCAGCTTTCTTCTCTGGCTTTGAAATTCTGGTAAAAAAGACTTTGAGAGCTAAAGATTTGTGAACCCCTTACCATCACAACTGCCTTATTTCCCTTTTACAGTCTCGCCTTTTGCTTTTTTTGTGATCTGACACACATACTCCACTTCTATTCCTTAATTAGAAAGTGTGAAAGTGTAACCTTATACATATCTATGTGTTTGAGCAGCTTTCAAGTTCACAAGGAAAGGGTGCCAGAAAGAAAGCTTTCCCAGTTTGAACAACACTAAAAGAAAGACCCCTAAACTCATTCATTCACGGTTGTGATTTGGTAAGAGAAACAGCAAAAAAAAAAAAAAAAAAAACCAAAACTCAACAAACCAACAACAACAAAAAACAAACAAACAAAAAAGCCCAGAGGAAAAAAATTTTAATATTTTTCTATATGTTTAATGACCTGAGTCAGTTCACTAAGGGGTCAGACAATGGCCAGAGACCAGGAAGGAAGAGGTGGGAGATAACCTTCCTGTGCTGAGAGCCACTAGACCAGCTCAGCTGCTCCACTGGAGAGCTCTCAGGGAGCCACAGAGGCTCACATTTGGGTCCTTAACTAACCATGGATTTCAACAGAAAATTAGACATCCAAATGGGGATTAGATGAGTAAATACTTTTGTGGATCTGGGCCATACATGTCAACATGAGGTCATCAGACGTGACCTGCTATCAGAAGCTGTCAGCCTGCTATCTACCAGGCTTCTCCACTAACATCTGTCCTGTAGGATCTCGGAAGGGCAGGCTAGAGACAGGTTTGGTGGTACATTCTACCAGAACTGAAATGTAAGATGGAAGAGTTGTAACCAATTATTTTTTTTCTTATATTGCAGTTCAGAGAACAGAAAAATAATTTATTTCCAGTATCAAAACAGTGAAATAATTAACTTTCTCCAGAACTTTATTTAATTTCCTGTGATAAAATTCTGTAGTTGAGGTTAATAATTTATGCAAGTTGCCTTTATTGTTCTGTTGCTTTTAGTTACCTAAGGATTAGCAAGTAGTTTTGTTACAGACATATAAATAGATTTGATATTGTTATAAGCCTTTCAATTTACCTTTTTAACTTTTAGCTATTTATTCTTGTTTAGTTTTACAATTGTGGTCTCATAATTTTAATTCATATATAAATATGCAGGAATATATATTATAATGTCATTTGATTGGGTTGATCCTGACTTATTTTGCTGTCACTGAGCAACAAGGAACCAGGATTATTAGAAATCTACAAGGGCATCAACTGGTGAACCTGGAAGTCTGACTGGCTGTTCTTCGTTGATGCTGGGTCTCACAATGCATAGTTAAGATAGGTGAGAAATGTGACCACAGCTTTGTCCATTTTAGTTGTGTCTCTCAAAATGAGAGGTAAAATGGCTGATGACTGTTAACAATAGCAAGTTTCACAAGGTAGTTTGTTTTTTTTTCCCAAACAACAAAAACCATGCTCCTGTGGATGGCTTCAGAAGGAGTGGCTCAATGATGGTTAGATCTTTGTTTAAATGGATTTGCTGGAAGATTGCTTGGATTAAGTATGATTTGTTCTACTTTCAGTCAAAGAAAATAGCTGTTATTTTGCAGTAACATTTAATAAAGGCTTTCTGCAAAATAGTCAATGGTGTTATATTATATCTCTGTTACAACATTAGTAATGGAAAATGACAACCTGAAAAATGAGGTGAAATCAAGATGGTTCTTTTTAGAGATATAATTTTGATTTCCTGGAAAATAATAAGCCCATCACTATATGTTACTTTGCTTTTACTTCTGAAAATGCAAAATAGCAATATTGTCTGTGTCTGCTTAATTCTGTTTGACAATAACAAAATAAATTTGCTATTGTTTATTAGAGATTTTCAGAGAAGTCAGCTAAGTTATCTTTGATTTGAATTTCAAATACAGCCTTTTTAAAAAACATAGCCAGAGATATTCCTCTAAAATATTGATAAGAAATTTACATTTGAGAATATCTAATTGTAGTCACTGCTCTCACATTAACAGTCACTTGCTGTTTGCTTTTTGGAAATTACAATTTTTATTAGAATTAAATAACAATGAGCTGACACTTTCAGGTGTATTTCAGCATATGTCATTTTTTGCATATGAAAGAATAAATGCATAGAGGTATTTGAAAGCAAAATAAAACAAAGCAAAACAGTACCTTTATTTTAGAAATACATTTCATTGTTCACAGAAGTAACAGCTTCTTGATCATAGAGCCTTTAGGCACTTGAATTTGAGCAATTATAGCTAACTTTTAAATTATACTTAATTCAAGCAGTACATCATCGTTTCATACATCTGGAAGCTTTATTGCAAAAACATATAAAAAAGTTCTTTTACAATCTCTCAATTAAGTAAAATTTTGGTGGTGGAAGAAGAGGTGGAGGAAGAATGAGAAATACAGACATTATAATACCATATAAGGAAGACCATATTTTTGTCTTAAATACATGGTGGGAAGTTGCAGAGAAGACAGAGCCAGACTTTTTTAAGAAGTGCATTGTGGTAGGATGAGAAGCAACAGACACAATTTTCTGCAAGGAAAATTCTACTTAGATATTAGGAAGATTTTTTTTTTCTGTGTGTTTCCCCCCCACCCCCCCACCCCCCACCCCCAATGAGGAAAAAAAGAGGAAAAGATTGCCCAGGAAGGGTGTGGAATATCCATCCATGACTAAGCAAGGGTCAGAGGGACCTGAGTTAATTTTGAATTTGGATCTAACTTTGAAGGTGGCCATGCTTTGAGCAGGAAGTAGGATCACATGACCCCTGACATCCCTTCCTATCTAAATTAGAATGAGTTCATGATTTCAAATAAAGGTAACCTGAAAATCAAAATAACAAATTGGAAGAGACCTAAATATTAATTGGAGTTCAGAAAAGTGGTATGGGATGTGCAATTTAAATTACCACCACGTAAAAAGGGGCAGTGTTCTGTTCAGTCTTAGCCTCATGCTTGATTTATTGCAGTATTGTGTTTTCAAGTGTACAGCTTGCAGTTATCTGGGAAAATTCCTGAAGTTTAGCAGTGCAAAAAATGTATGTTTGGTAATAAGGTAGGGATAAATTTACTCCAGAACTCCTCTCTCCCTCTGCAGTGCTAAAATCCATGACCCCTCAAGCTTTCCCTCTCTAGACCATGGAGATAACTTACTAAGTTTTGTGAACAAAGGGTACAGATTTGAAACACTTCTGCAGAGAAGAGCTTCCAAGTATAACACAATATCTGTAGGCAGCTGCAAGGTGTATTTATCAGGGTAGTGAGTATGTACACGGAGTATGTAGGAAAATGGGGTTGGGGACAGGCAACATTGGCTGAACCAGGATTACCTGGTCATGTATTTTAGACTAAATATATAGGCAAATATTCAGATAAATTTGAATCATACTCCTTATGTTTGTCTAATAAACCTGGAATTAATTTGTTCATGGTGAATATAAGTTGAATAAATCCACTGCTTAGTGATAAGAGTATTTTTCCTTTGCAAAAGCTGCAGACAGACAATGATTGCAGATATCTTTATGAAATCCATCAGAAAAATATAGAATCATAGGACCATAGAATTGTTTAAGTTGGAAAAGACCTTTAAGATCAAGTCTAACTAACTGCAAACCCACCACTGTCAAGTCCATGACTAAACCATGTCCCTAAGCACCACATCTGCACATCTTTTAAATACCTTCAGGGACAGGGACTCAACCACTTCCCTGGGCAGCCTGTTCCAGTGCCCGACTACCCTTTTGGTGAAGAAATTTTTCCTAATATCCAATCTAAACCTCCCCTGGTGCAACTTGAGGCCATTTCCTCTTGTCCTATTGCTTGTTACTTGGGAGAAGAGACATCTGGATACCAAAGGGAAAAAATCATGACTGAACTCAATTGATTAGAAGTAACTTTATTTATGATGCTTTTAGCTTGAACCAAAAATTTAACATGCGTGGACAAAGCAATCCAAGTAAAAGAAAGAATCAGATCTATTACATTCACTTCAGCGTACATCTGAAATGACAGTGTATTTTATTCAACGTTTCAGATGCTATGATACATTTCTTCAGAGCCATGTTGTGAATTTCTTTTATCATATAAGCTAATGATCATTTTGACAAGTGTCTTTACATAATTTCCTTCCTTCTTTGAAGTATCAGGTTCTGGGATTTCTTAGGAGGAAAAAGAGTTTGACATCCTGTTCTCATTGAATGATAATGGGAGATGGATGGCTAAATATTTATTGAATATACATTATTGTGTATATATATCAGGGATTATGTTGAGAAGCCCATTTAATGAACTGTATATCCTGGATAACTTTTGAAGTATTTTAAGAAATATGATCACTTCTATTGATTTTGGGATACTAATAAATCATGGTTTCCTCATATATTTTGTAGAATAATATTCTAACTACTGTTACTGAAATATGTTTAGTGAATCATCAATTATTTCCTTGGGCTTCTGAGGTGATATAAATTCCAGTGTTTTATTGAATGGCTGTGAGATTATCAGGTTGTCATCTTCCAGGATTTTTCTAAGTACAAGAGAATGGTCAAAAGACACATGCAGCTCTTTACAGAGGTAAAAGGCAGAAAAACTCTTTAACAATGTTTTCATGCCTCAATAAAAAGGTGGTTGTATATGGGTAGCTTTCCAGATCTTTGTTGAACTCCACATTTGGCAGCTCTGTGGCTTCTACAAAACCTTCCAGTCTCGGCATCAAGTCTGGGTGTTCTCATAACATGAACTGCACAATGTATGTAAGGAGTGCTTCTCAGAGCAATTTGGTAATGAAGTAACCCCCCATAACAAAAAAAGATTTTGGCAATACGAGTTAACAGGAATACTATATGAAAAATATTGATTTTGCCCATTCAACTGATAAGAAAATTGCTGGATGAAGTGGTAATCAGCACTGCGACCCTTAAGTGCTCAGCTCCAGGAGAGGAACTCATCAGTCTGATGCACATTCCTTAAAGTCTCTCTATATGTAGACGGGGGGCTATTTGGTGTCTCTACTGAGATTAGCAACACCCACCATGCTGAACAGTAGGAAACGCATGGCATTAAGAAATGTAAAAGGTAAAGGATCAAAGTGTACCAGAAACCCTACCTCTTGCCTTTGGGAGGTCTGAGTTGGGTGCTCCCATAAAACTGGAAAATGAAAGTGATGTAGACAGCAGGTCGGAACTTCCTTGTAAGGAGGATGTGGTAGCAGTGCCTAAAAGCCACTGAACTTCTTTTGAAAAGCAGTTTAGATTAGGTTCTCATCCTGGAAGATTTTGACTCTAAATGATGAATAAACACATTAACCACCTGGCTGTGGGGTATTATAGGAGAAACTATTTCCATTCCTCCCGTTAACTGGCCCCACTGTGCAGACAAGAATGCAAATCATGGGGTCACAGAGCGAGCAAGAAGTATATCTCCAATCCGTTGTTAATTCATTCAGCTCTGGGTGAAGAGTCCTAGGCTGTTTATACATTTAATACCAGCAAAACACTCATAAAACCTGCAAAAAATGGGACACCTCCCTGACTCTTGCCAAATGTTTTTTCAGAAATGGCTGAAAAACAGATAAAAGACTTATTAGAGACTGTGCCTAGTGGATCAGAATAAGCAAATCTGCTTCTGGTTACCTATCAAACTACAAGAAGATCAATGGAGGACTATAGTTCAGTAATTATTTCTTCTTTTTGAATCCATATTCCATTAGCTGATCAATGCATTAAGCTAAAGTAGCAGATCTGCAGAGAACGACAGATGCATATCAAGAGTTTGTAATGTAATCTATGAAATTCATTCACACCAGGATATGATTTACAAGGAGTCTATTGATTGGGGAATAAATGTTATTTTACATTTAATAGAATATATTTCAATAATGCTGGAGCTCCAGCTCCTGGGTTTTGAAGGATCCTTTTTTATTCAACACAAAATCTCCATCTTTCCCAGTTCCTGTGATTTTATTGTATCGTGCATACTACCCAATAAACCTATCAAAGTTTCTTCATAACTGCAACACTGTCCATTTTGCTTGTAATCTGAGGCAAATACAGTTACTGGTGGGGACTTTTTAACTCTTTGAAAACTGTTGTTTTGGGAACTGAATCTTCACTGCTTTTAACGACCATAGATCTATAGATCAAAGGCGAAGAAGCCAATTTGCCAATTAACACTATGTCAGGACTTGGAGGAAAGTGTTGTCCTTTTCACATAGCTCATCCTGCAAGAGTACAGGACACGCCACGCCTTGCTGAAATTAGAGAGCAATTTCAGGAAGGCATTGTGTTAAAAGGCAGTGTCAATTTGTCTTGGAGCTCGCTAATGAATTCTTCCTTCAGTCTGATGACCCATTTCATATGTTTCCTGTGATTCTTTTTTTTTCTCTTTTTCAAATAAGGCAATATTCTTCTCCTTAGATAGTCCAAGGTTAACAGTATTCCTTATAGTCTCATAATATTTTGCTGATTGGTTATACACCAATCAATTTTTTTCCACAGAAAAGCCTTCAATTAACCCCCCAGTGATTGGGAGGTGGAATTTCCAGATTAGTGTTGGAGAATTCCACCTCCTAGCACCAGGGGTTTAATTGAAAACTTTTCTGAGAAAAATTAATTGGTGCAAAAACATCAGTAAAATAACCTAAAATGCAGGGGACACTGTTAATTTCAGTCTATTTAAAAAGAGAAAAAAAAAATTAAATAGGTACATTGAACAAGGAATAAACAAAATTATTACAGCAAAACTGAGATTAAAAGGAAACTTGTGAAATGACCCTGCAAAGTCACAAAATACGGGAAAACTTACCTTTAATTTAAATTACAATATGCTAAAAACAAGCAAGAGAAATTAGCTTCTTTTAGAAACTATTTCACAATCAGGTGATTTACTTCAGATTCAGAAACATAAATCACATTTTAATAATCTCTCTCCCAGTATGAAGTCTCTATACAATCTGATATGTAGATTTTTTTTAAGTAGATGCTTTCTTTGCATAACAAGAAGCAGCAATAAATTAAATGGAGCACAGGAAATCTTATTATGCAGCTGGGTAATGAAAGAAAAGGTGTAATTTGAATCTACTATTGCAAATATATATATCTTTGCTAATAATGAGAAACATGCAGTGTGAACAGGTGTATCTGTGTGCAATAAACCTGTCTGAATATGGTATCTTTAATATTGCTCAGATAGATACATTTTTTTTTGCATTAAGCATAATAGACTTTGACCTGCAAATTATGAAAAAGATTAAGATATGCATCAGCAGAAAGATTTATGTCTAGTGTTGACAAATTATTCATTAAATTTTTATGTAACAGGCCCAGAGAGAGTATTAAATAAGATTATTATGGCAGTTCTTATAAGTGTATTCATCTTGACTAAGAAGAGGTCGCGATAAAGTTTAGGACTGTTTACTTACAAAGCTTGTTTAATTAGGAAAAATAAATGTTCTCCATTTGGCATCTTTCACAGATTTTATCTTTATTACTTCTCTCTCCCAATATTGTGAAAGATCAACATCAATAAAAGTAAATGTATTACATGCAATTTGACAAATCATTTGCTTAATGATTTCTAAATATAGAGAAAGATATAAAACTTCCTTCTGAAATTAACAGCACCTTTTTCCTTGTGAAAATCCTATGTTTTAAGCAGACATAGCTTTGTATCTGGAGTGATCATTAGTAAATAAACAAGGTAATTATCTCTGAAAAGAGTTAGTTTCAGTGAAAAACAACCGTGTATTCCTATTATAAAACACAGCACTTTGTGTTATACTCTGCTATACATTATACTTTTCTGCTGTCAGGTGAAAATTCAACCAATGGCTATTTGATTACTTTGGAAACACTTGAATTGATTTTTATTACCTAATAGTGTACATCTATAAGAAAGATGTATGACTGCTCTTCTTGGAAGAACTGAACAAGTCCTCTCTCGCTTTTGATGGAACATGTAACACAGGCAGGTAGAAGAGAGAGAAAACACTTTCCCAAAGGAAAAAATACTACTGAGTTTGGGGGAAAGAAGGACAATACTATTTTTAAAAAAAGTTTTCTTCTTAACTAATGTGGCACCTTGCAAGGGCTCAGAGGAACAGGGATTTCTTTAATAATCACCGAATACCTCAAAATTCTCTGCAAATAGTAATATTTGCAGTAATTTAATTATTTATACCAATTTATTTAGTTAAAATGCTTAGTGTGCATATGAACTTTAGAAAATCAAAACTTGATTTTCTTTCTCTGAACACTGGTTGGTCATCTTAAGTGAGACTTCCATCCAGTAGCAGTCCATGGAAGTCTCCCTGTTGAGTAAAGCTCAGAACTAGCCTGTTTGCATTCAGAGTACTGAAGGCAAGTCTTTACAAGCATACTCAAAGAATAAACACTACTGAGTTGCACTCTCTGCTTCCTGCTTTGGCTTTAGCCCAGAAAGAGAAGTTCTTTCTTTTTCTTTTCTTTTTTAAAATAGGGGAAATATTTCTCTGACATATATTTTAGTACTTGTACACATTTAGTACAAAACCACAAATGGAATATTAAAATATCCTCTAAAAGATTCCAGTGGGAAGGATGAATCTCCTCTGCATGCAGAACTTCTGTTTTCCCAATTGCATCATGGATTTCATTGTACTGCAGAACTAGCCTGTATAAGCACTTCAGCAGATACTCATAGGTATTTTCATACAGAAACTGGTGCAGTGTGGTTTGGAGTACAAGTACACTGTTGTGAGTGGCCCCACAACTGATTGAATGATAAAAGAGTGGCTATAGCTCTAATCACTATTTTTTGGTTTGGAGTGTTTTTTGTTTCGGTTTGTTGTTCGTTTTTTTTCCCCTGAGCCTTTATATTGCCTTTATGTGTTTCTAGACTGAATCAATGATTGCCATACACTTCAGTGTGAAGTGTTACACATGAGAAGACTAAGTGTCACCATATGCATGAAAAAGATGGCATCTCCTTTTATTTTTCTTTCTACAGTAATACTGAACAAAGGAGGAAATTAGAAAAAAAAAGGCTTGTCTCATGTGCCTGTAGGACAAATTTATAAACTTAAGTTCCAACTACTTAGGAGTATGCACTTTCTTGATGAATTCAATTGTAGGAGGAAAAAAAAACCCTTGTGCAAGTATTTTCTTGAATCCTTGCCTTGCCTTGCCTTACCTATTTATAGTTTTTAGGAAAAATATTTATTTAAAACCTAAAAAGGGATAGAGGGAGACAATCTAATAAGCAAAAAATGTCTGTCCTTTATACAATTCTAGCAGCAGCCCTGGGAAACTCATGCAGTTTATAGTAGGTGCAGATTCTTCCATAATCTTTCTTCATCATTCCTGCAGCTCTGCTTCAAAGCTGCATGGAAAGCAAAGATTTTACAAGGAGATTCCCTTATGAAAAAGCCTTTTCATAGGAAAGAAAGTATTTATTCTCTGTCTGTCTGGATAACTGATTGTATGCTTGGATAATTAACACACAGTCCTGCTCTTGTAGTTCCATAAGAACAATACACAGGAACAATCATGCATCTTCTCATTAAAGCTGACTCATCTCCAGGATCTATACACTGAAAACAGTGGCAAAGAAAACTCTAAACTGATCAAAATTAGACATCCTAGGTCTCATCATACAGCTATCTGAAAGCATATGCATTGGTAAAACAGCATATTTTCTCTGCTTTTATTGTGATGGAGAAGCTGAACAATCAGAGACATCCAGTAAGGAAGGGGCAAAACTCACATCCTGGTATAAATCTAAGCTCCACCGAAATAAATTTATGCACTTCTATGTCAGCAGAAGATATGGCCTGGAAAGTCACACACAAGTCATACAGTCAAAACCCTAGTATTATTTCCATGCTAATATTCAAAAACGTTCCAGTTGTGCCAAAGACTATTCTAGCACTGAGAACATTCACTTTTGCATGATGTGTGTTATACAGTGTAATTCTCACTATCACAAATGCTATCTATTTATTGTACGTACACTCTTATTTCTGCTTTTTATTCCATCATTTCTTGCATTCTAAACTACTCTTTTGGCCTTCCTTCCTCTATTTGCATATATAATCCTTCTCATATTTTTGTTCTAAATCAATTCCTTTAATCCCTTACTGTGCGATAGCATTTGTCATCAATGGAAATGAAATTCCCAACACATTGAAGGAAAGAGAATTTGCAGGTACTGGTTTCTAGCAGCAAGTTGTAATAGAAGCAGTGGGGAATCCTATTTGCATAAAAAGATCCCTATTTGATGCAAACTGATGCAACTTTCATGATGGGTATAAAATTTTCCTCTACCCTTGTGCCATGGACACAAAGCAGATAATACTCTACAACAGTGTTACAGAATTATATTTCATAAGCTCTTCTCTGAGATGTATAATAAAAGTAGGAGTGTCTTTTTATAATTAGTGAGGCTGGTTCCAAGTCCCCTACTGTCAAGCACTGTAATATTAGAAATGAAATAAAATGCTAGAATTCCTGATCGCAGAAAATTCCAACATTTAGAGAGAAGAGAGACTGAAATGCTTCATCGTGAAAGAAAAAGCAGAATTGTTTCAACACAGTTTTAATAAAATACTTACAATAAACAAGAAATTATTTAAAATAAATAATGTTGAACCTGACAATCCAGGTCCTCGGGTGATCCATGTGTCCTGGTATTTTTCTAGTTTCTATATGACTTACAAGAAGGGGAATCTGAAAAGCCAGGGCATAACTGCATAACAAATAGATGGACATGTAGATAAGGTAAGTGGAAAGGTCTGAAATCACTGAATTTATCAATACACACTTCAACACTCCTTGACCAGACTAAAAAAAGTGATCTAAAAAATTCTGATTTCTCAGCTCGATGTCAGTAAAGAACTGAGATTTTCTGGCAGTACTCATGGTGCGATTCCGGTATCCCTGCATATGGTAAAGGAAGTGAGGTTTCCCCACTGAATGCATCAGCAGAAAAGCAAACAGTTTCATTAAGCTCTGGCTGAATTTCACTGGGTGTTTTTCAAAAGCAATATATTCCTAATAAGCATTTTGGTCTTGCTGAATCAGCTTCTTCTGGGAAGAAAAAACTCCTAAACAACTTTAATCTGTACCCAATAGATATTTCACCTGGAGGATTTGTCAAGTTAATAGAGCCTACCCACTTAGAGAAAGAGGGAGGAGGCCTTTCTAATTGGTGCCTAACAGCTTACACTTAAGGGTCATTAAGAGGCAATACTAGAGATAACAGTCTTAATGGCTCCAACCCACTCTCATGGGGAGCACTCAAGGTAGCATGAACAAAAGAGAAGAAGACTGAAAGACCCAAAGACACAGCAGGATCTGGGCTGGCTAAGGGGATGCAGATTGATTTAGTTCTGCCCCAGTAACTTAAGAAGAAAATTTATCTCATTTGACTTGTACTAAAACACAGGATTAGCTGCAAATAACTACAAGATGGATGGAGAGGTAAAATATAAAAAGTACACATCATTGTTTTAAAATACGTGTTTTCTAATGTATGGTACCAGGTGCTAAACAGAATTGTTTTGTTTTAGGAAAGAAGTTGGTCAAACCTACCAGCTGAAGTTTCTGAATGGAACAAAATGTAGTTGCTTGAAACCCATTCTGCCCAGCCGCAAAGTGAAAAACATTTAAAAAGAAGAGCATGACCCACTCTAAGGATTGCATTTTCCATGCTGTGACAAGAAAGGCCAAAGATGGTTCCCCCTGAACTCCCAGGCCCCACCTGCACACCGGACGCTAAAGTTCGGCTCCAGAGCAGTCTCGTGGCAGTAATATGAAATACAACAGCTTCAGTAACTAGGGCACCTCAGCTGCTCCAGCATCATGCCCCATTGGATAGCACAGTCATGCTCAGAGAAACCTGAGTGGTGCAGAGGTTCAGCTAACCCTGTCCTGAGACAGGTTGTTTTTCATAACTCTTCTCCGTAAATCCCCAAGACAGCTATAAAAAGGGGTGAGGCTGAAAGGTCAGACAATTAGCTTTCCCATTTGTGAAGAAATAGCTTTTCTAAGCTTATTAATGTAAAAATACAGGATGAGATCGTCAGTTGCTGTAAATCAGTACAGCTCTGCTGATTTCAATGGGGCTGTGCCATATTATACCAGCTGAAATTATACTGTCTCTAATATTAAATAATAATAAAAAGCCTTACACTGAAACAATCTTGTTACATTTGGTGAAATACATGCTGAAATGTCAGATGTATGTTTTCCTAAGCAAATTTAATTCAACTTCCATACATCTTCCTGTTACCTTAAATGTTATTGATCTTCTATGGGATGCCTGCCTATTTCAGTTCATCTGATAGATGGTCCTCACTGAACAGGTTTCAAGTATTTTTGAGCTGCGAAAGGTTCAGCTAATCTGATTTCCTGTCTGATAGAAGCCTTGGACTTTTATTCAGTATCCCTGTGCCGGTTTTGGCTGGGGCAGAGTTAATTTTCTTCACAGTAGCTAGTATGGGACTATGTTTTGGATTTGTGCTGGAAACACTGTTGATAACACAGGGATGTTTTAGTTACTGCTGAGCAGTGCTTACACAGAGCCAAGGCCTTTTCTGCTTCTCACCCCACATCACCAGCGAATAGGCTGGGGGTGCACAAGAAGCTGGGAGGGGACACAGCTGGGACAGCTGACCCCAACTGATCAAAGGGATATTCCATACCATATGGCATCATGCTCAGCATATAAAGCTGGGGAAAGAAGAAAGAAGGGGGGATGTTCAGAGTTATGGTGTTTTGTCTTCCCAAGTAACCGTTACACATCATGGAGCCCTGGAGATGGCTGAACACCTGCTTGCTAATGGGAAGTAGTGAATGAATTCCTTGCTTTTCTTTCTTGCGTGTGCGGCTTTTGCTTTACCTATTAAACTGTCTTTATCTCAATCTACAAGTTTTCTCACTTTTATTCTTCCGATTCTCTCCTCCATCCCACTGGGGGGGAGTAAGCAAGTGGCTGTGTGGTGCTTAGTTGCCAGCTGGGGTTAAACCACTATGATCCCCCATGATGAGTCTAAAACCTTATGTTTCCTAAAGTTTGCTCGCTACAAAGATATCCTGCAATAGACCTAGGGCTTCAAAAACTGGGGGATTAATTTCCCCTGTTCCTTTCTTCTGGTGTATGACCTACTCTGGTAGATACTTGTGGGTTTTTCCCCTCCTTTGAATTTCTGTGGCTCCACCTTCTGCTCACCTTCTGCTTTTTTTTTTTTTTTTTGCTGTATACTCAGCTTTTCATGTCTTCATCTATTTTATGAAGTGTATAAAGTGTATAAAGGCAGATTATTTCTTCATGATCTTAAGTCGGCATCATCACCAACTTGAGTATTAGTTCATTAAAAGGAGGTAAGCACCAAGATTAACTCCTTCTCTGTTTTCATCAGAAAGTTTCCATAAAAATCTACATTTTTAGTGATAAGTGTCTGTAGAATCACCCCAATGTTCAGATGCAAGAAAATAATTATGTATTTTGGGGCAGTGAGTCTCCCTGACCCTAAGAGCCACATTTTTACCATGGCTTCACATGCTAGACCACCATGAAACGCATTTCTTTTACCTCAAGTTGCCAAGCAGAGAAGGAGACCTTGGAACTGTTCTCAAGGGAAGAGATTACAGCAACCTATGGATCTTGTCCCTTCATTGTGCATGTAGCTGGGTCCCAAAGCAAGCTGGCAAAGCAAACAGCAGACGTTTCTGCTGTGTAGTCCCTTCTCCAAGCCAATGATTTGGATTGCCCAAGAGTACCTTTTGAGCATAGTTTCTCTGGTTTTCACATGGTGAAAGGCTGACATGGGGATTAAACTCACCATGCAAATGCATTTCATGAGGCTGGAGAACACAGGTTGGCTCTGGTATTTTATTTTCTTTGGCTTTTCCTCATAGTGATGAGGAAATTCATTGTCATGAAGTTCATCCTCTTGAAGTTCAACAAGGCCAAGTGCAAGGTCCTGCACCTGGGTCAGAGCAATCACCAGTATCAGCACAGACTGGGGGATGAATGGATTGAGAGCAGCCCTGCAGAGAAGGACTTGGGGATATTGGTGGATGAAAAATTAGATATGATCCGGCAACATGCACTCACAGCCAGAAAGCCAATCATATCCTGGGCTGCATAAAAAGAAGTTTAGCTATAACTCAAGTATATTGAGTTATGAGGTGATTCTCCTCCTCTACTCTGCTCTTGTGGGACCCCACCTGGAGTACTGTGTCCAGCTCTGGGACCTCCAGCACAAGAAGGACATGGACCTTTTAAAGTGGGTCCAGAGGAGGGCCATGGAAATGATCAAAGGGCTGGAACTAGGGCTCCTATGAAGAAAGGCTGAGAGAGTTGGGGTTGTTCAGCCTGCAGAAGAGAAGGCTTGGGGGGCACTTTATTGCAGCCTGTCAACATGTGAAGGTGGCTTATAAGGAAGGTGGAGAGAGACTTTTTACCAGACCCTGTAGTGGAAGGACGAAGGACAATGGTTTCAAACTGAAAGAGGGTAGATTTAGATTGGACATCAGGAAGAAATTTTTTACAATGAGGGTAACGAGGCACTGGAACAGGTTGCCCAGAGAAGCTGTGGATGCCCCGTCATTGGAAGTATTCAAGGTCAGGTTGGATGGGGCTTTGAGCAACCTGATCTAGTGAAAGATATGCCTACCCACAGGCATTGGGGTTGGTTAGGATGATCTTTGAAGGTTGCCTTCCAACCCGATCCATTCTATGATTTTATGATTCCATGATCTTTATTTGCAAAACAACACACTTCAGTTATAGCTAAACTACTATAATGACAAAAAAAGATCATAAAACACATTTCAGAGTCAATCCTGACATTTTGTAGAGTGCAGTTAATACTAGCGCTGCAGCACTGAGGAGCTTTGGTTCACAGCTGGATGCACTATAAATCTTTCATCCCTTAGGAATGTATAAATTAAAAATTATATATAACATTTACCATTGGTTACTATAGACTTAACCAGAGATGTTAATACATTAACCATACTCCCAACAGACCCATGTAATACTTCAGCCAGCATTTTGAAGCTCTGATAAGAGCAGCATTTCTTAATGGCCAAGGATAATAGTTTTAATTATATACTCTTTTCAAGTGTGTGGCTTTTTGGAGATTAATCATGTGTAAAGGAGTATGGCAAATATGGATACATTCCATAATCAAAACTTGTTTAAAAAAGAATTTCCCAATCATTGAAACAGAATTTTGTGCTAAGATTACTCTTAAAGTTACCATTGTAATATTGACATCAGAACAAGGAAATCTAAGTAAGGATGTTATAGTAAACCAAAGCGTAAACTTAAGGAAAGCTATTTTGCTTTCACCTTCATAACAGTAAAATCAAATCTTTTCTCAGAGTAACTCAGATGCCAAAGTCTTTTGTAGTATTCAGCTTCATATGTTTCAAGTCTTGGCCTTCACTTTTCACAGCATGCCTATGATTTCCATCACATAAATCATAGAAATTGAAAGTGGGTAATATACACAAGCAGTTCCTTACGACATTTCCAGCACACAGTCTTCATTATGCTTCTTCATTTTAAATAAAAATTAACTACACTTGGAGCTGTGCAATGATGTTGATACATTATGCATATAAAAACAGGACTAATCTTTCAAGCACATACATCTATTTTGGATAGCACTATCTGCAAAAAGACAGGATGGTCACATTAGTACAAAACTGGTTCTTTTTTGTTGTTGTTATGTGCCAGTGAAAGCAGCTGAGGGGATGATGATGTTAGAGGATGGCCTTCCAAATGTACATGCTTTTTAGTTTTTATTTTGTAGATGATGCAGAATGTTTCTGTTTTCTTATATTTCACTTGTTTATCTGTTTAAAGCTAGAAGAGTCACAAAATAAATATTTTGTTTAAGAATATTCAAAGAGTTTAGCCTAAAAAAATGAGAGAAGGTTTAAGGGAAAGCATCCCACATTTGAAGGAAAAATTATTATTATTATTATCACTGTCACCATTAGGAGGCTCAAACATTTTACAGTCCTTTAGGCTGACATAATAAAGAAACAAAAAATCCAGCATTCTTTGTGTTTTTCTCAGAACTCAAATCCAGTCATTCTGCTTTTGGGAATGTTGACATTATTTGTTTACTTACTTTTTTTTAACTCACTTCAGTCTTTCTTTTCCCATGTCCTTCTCTACCAATTTATGTTTTGTTTAGTTCACTTCCTCTTTCTCTTGTTTTGACTAGAAACCTTCATAGGGACTTTTCATAGAAATAGGTACATTCTGATACGAAGAATTATCATTTTACAAGAAAAACGATAACAACAATTTTTTTACTAACTCTACTTTGAAGTCCATCACTATTGCCAATGTGGCTTCAACTTTGAAAGATCTCCATCTTTATAGATTTCGCAGCAGGACTGGAAAAGAGACTTGTATTTAAGTCCAGAAGAGGACTTTGTCTTACTCACAGAATAGACATCTTTTTCTCAACTAGTTGTGTAGACTTTCTTAAAGTAAGAGGAGACTTGTCCAAGGGAGCAGACAGATTTAATGTACAATTCTTCTAAAGAATGCAACTACATAAAGTAGAAGATTTTTTTCCCCCTAATAATGCTGGCTTATCTCCGCTGATTATAAAGAGGGTGTAAAAGGCTAACTCAGATGAAGTTAGCTTTTCTGTAGATATCTCCTGTCCCATAAGTCACAGTCTCTTGATAAATGACCATGCAAATTCATGTGGTTATTGTTACAGGATGAAGAGTTCCAGAATGTTACTTAAGATAGAATAGCTCAAAACTGCAAGAGAGATAATAAAAGTATACATGTGTGCATAATACTTTATAGGCATATACAGATTTGCACATGTATTCACATATTCTTCACATACATTCTGACTTCATATGTGGAATGACTTCAGTGTAATCCTAATTATGCCCTGTAACAATTAGCAGTGATTTTTAATGCTGCAACTAAGCATTCAAGACTAATAATACAAATATGTTAAATAAAATGTCAAATGACTTCCAAAAAGCTCTTAAAATTAATAAATATGCATGAGATAAATGAGTCTGGTTGTCAAGTACTCCATGAAGAGATACAAAAGATTTTTTTTTTTTCAGCCGGATTCTCTTGCCACCCAAAGTCAAACAAAAATCTTGGGTTCGATCATGGCTTTGCAGCACAGACCCCAGGAAAGGGCCCCTTTCCTCAAAAGGATATTGGGATGTCACAGAGGTGGATGTCACCTACTGCAGCTTTTGCAGTTTTAATACTTGCTCAGCTGTGCCACTCATGTGACCTGTGGGCAACAGCTGAAAGAGAGGCACCAGTAAAAGATCCAAACTACCTATTATAGGTGCCTGCCATAGGTGTTACCTTACCTGGGCAGTAGATAAAACTTCTTTCTAGATTAAGACACCTAGGAACTATATGCAGTCAGTGAAGAGTGTGAGCCACTACTGGGGTCTCATCAGGGAATTGCTTATGCAGAGTTTTTTCAAGTAGGAACCTGAGTGAACTCTAGTAGGTTTCAATTCAAACCTCCGGGAAAATAGGAATAATGGTATTTAAAAACTCTTGCTTGTAGGGTGTTGCAATTCTAATTTATAAAAAGTGTTCTGTGATCGTTGGTTAATTGCACCATTCAAGGTGTTACATGGCTCATTTTAATGAAAAATCTCACTCAGGTAAGAGAGGTGTTATTCTCTTAAAGAAGGGAAATTATGTAGGAAACAAACTACTGCATAATGAGAACATATATTTGTGTATGTTGTTGCATAAGACTGTAAGGAACCTTCAGCAGGAAAAATATACCTGCTATAAGGTAAATCAGAGCACAAATAGTGTCCTCAAAGCTTGCAACCATACGTTCAGTTCAAAGATTAAAATGCTGGTGACAATTTTTCTGGATTCAGCAAATCTGAGAAGTTTTATGCTACAGATCTTGTGCTAATTCATTTGAATGCTTAAGGTCTTCACCTTGAATTTAACACAAAAAGTTTATTGAGCTTTGTCCTGTTAATTTGTCCTTTTCTCATATAGAATTACCTGAGTGATTCTATTAGGAAGCAGAGCAATATGTCCCAGCCATTTTACTGTAATGGCAAAAAAGTTGGAATGGTTAGACACTATCTTTTTACTTTTATCTATAAATTAAGAGATATACATAAAACCAAAACTTCTCAGCTAGACTTTTGGCCCTGAAATGTGGCAGGACAGGTGTCAAGTAAACCAGGACTTACAGATCAGATTTTTATTGTGTAGTCAGGGTATGAGGATACGAAAGAAAAATTTTGAGATACTACACAATAATGACTTGCTGCCTGTCAACAGAGGCTATGGTAGATGAAAATATGAAAACTCCTAGTCCACTCTAGGGGCAAAATTAAATGTACAACATTAAAAAACAGTACGTTTCACTTCACCACTGAATTGGTTTAAGAGCATGAATATAGTCAGCTATTGCCACCCATCTAATTGACAGACTCTGATAATTTAATTGCATTTGACCATAAGTCCACATATTTATGAACATTTATATAAAATGTGATCAGGATTAGAACTACCTTTTGGTTGTTCACAAAAGAAAAAGCTGATCTTAAAAGCTTTACAGAAATCAAAACCTCAGTACAAACAAAACCCTGTTTTTTTCCCAATGCTACTTGGGAGCTGTATGATAAGCAGTGCTCTGCCCTTGCACTTGATACAGTGACAAAACTGAGACATTCCAGAGCCGGATTTCTGAGCATGCCCTGAAACACCACTAGGATTCCTACCTCGACTTGGTGGAAGAATCAGTTTGTTACTCAAGCGCAGTCTATCCCTTTATATGTTCATAAAATAAGACATTAGATGAGTTTTGCTCTGTTGAAGTCCATATGGATTTTTTTTTTATGCTTTATAATCATCTTCATGCTATTTGTCCTATTAAGTACATTAAAAAATTACAGCTTCTGTTCATGGACTATGTACAGATTCTATGCCACAAATCACGCACAGATGTTTCTTGAAACCAGTAAACACATGAGAGGAGTATTTTTTTCCCTTTTTTTAACAGCATCAGGATTTCATCACATGTTAAAGGCATTGCAAGTTATATCTCTAAATGTGTTGTTCTTCAAAGGACCTCTGCAAATTACAAACTAGTAAACATTTTTTAAAGAACAGAGTAAATCACCATTATTATTGGATTCATAAATAGCTGGAAAAAATTATTTGTAATTCTGAATACCACTGAATTTCACCCTAAGAACTCTTCTAGAATCTGAAGTACTCATACAGACATCATCACTGTAGTATCTTTTCAAAATGTTTAATATATTTTCTTCATAGTTTTTCTTGTTGGAAATATTATAGATTCATAGAATAATTTGGAAAGGACCTGGGGAAGCTGTCTTATCTAACCTTCTGCTTAAAATAGGGATAACTTCAGAGTTAGATCAGGTTGCTCAGGGCTCCAGCCATCCAAGTTTTGAATATCTCCAAAGATGAAGATCCAACAGCCTCTCTGGGGAAACAGTGTCAGGGTTTAGCCACCTTCAAGGTGAAGAATATATTCTTTACATCTAATGAAAATTTTTCTTACTGCAAATTGTGTTCCCTCTTACTCTTTCCTTGTGCATCTCTGGGAAGAGTCTGATTCCATCTTCTGTACAAAAATCATTTTAACTATTTTCACCATGATGTAATCACAAATAAGCCAATTGTCTGTGATTATTGCCAGTTTAGCATGCCATGGCTGTGATCTTATATTTACAATGTACTTTGTGAATTACGGACTTTCTAATGATCTAAAAGTAGGACGGACTAGAATTGCCAAATTAAGCCAGCTGAGAACATGGTTATTTTCCTCTCTCTTTTTGCTGTTTTAGGGGTCCTTTCAAAGTGGGAATGGAATAGCCCTCAAAAATGCACAGTTATTCGGATCAACAAAAGTTCGTGATACTATCTTGGAAAATCTTCTGTGAACTGAGATGTCATAATATAGAAAAAAATCAAATAATGTAGGTATTGATTGCTGGTGATGGATTGCAACGTCTGGTCAGAGTGAAAGAGAGGGAAGAAATTTCTATATACTCTTTTCCCATGATACTTGAGCCACCAGAAGACAAATTTTACCATCTGCTTTTAGTATTCAAGCAGCATCAAATTAATGCTTCTGCCTCAGTTATACATCTGGAGTAAGTCACGTCATACATCTTGTTAGATGGACATATTTTCTAGTCCCAGTTGACTAGGGTGTGCATCTCAAGAAGAAATGTAGAGACGAAAGAAACTAAATGTCTATTTCTGTGAGCAGATAGACAGATCTGTTCTGATCATACTACAAATGGGCTACCTGGGAGTAGGTTTCCTCCAAAACGCATAAAGCTGTGTTAGCTTGGCTCTGTGTCCAAATCAGTAACCTCTGGGAAGCAGCAGCAGAAGCAAGGAAACACTAGTTATGGTGCCGGTTGTAGTAGCTTAGGCAGTAATGGTAATGTGACTGAATGGTTTGTTGTCTGGAGCTGATTTATCATAACTGAAGAAAGAAGGGGAGAGGAAACCATGTGTATTTGAACCAGACCCACTCTAAAGCAATTTCCTCCTAAGAAGTCACTTCAGTACTTAATCTTCCTCCTAACTGAGCAGGTTCTCCAGGCTCTCCCAACACAGTAAAAGAATAGCAAAGTAGAATGGTTTGCCCCATCAAGTGCAGAAGAGAAGCCTCATTTCTTTAAAGTGTAAGATGTTTTAGTATATATGTAAATCCTAGTGTAAAGGTTGAAAGTATGTGAATAGATGGTTATCGGAGGAGAAAAAAAAAAGATGCCTCTCAGCAGACCCTTCAACAGCAACACCTTTGCCCCAGGTTATGTCCTGAATATTCATTTGCATCCTAAATCTTTGTGCATTTAGTTCTGTAGCTCTTTTCAGATTGCAATATTTATGCACAAAACTTATCACATTTAAATTAGGACTTCTCTCCTTAGCAAGTTCTTCTCAACATGGGTGAGAGATACAGAATTAAACTCGTAGAGTTTTGAAAGCATTCAAGATATTGGATTCTGTGCAGGGATAACTGGGTGAAATTTTGCATTAAACAGGAGGTCAGGCTGGATGATCTAATGGTCCCTTCTGGCCATAAAAAAGATGAATCTATGAGAAAAGCACTCTGAGATCATATGATGAAAAGCACAATTAAATTGGCAAGTGTTATCGTGATGTTCCCATTACAAATCCCCTGAGCAATCTATCCCCCTGTCTTCCTCTCGCCACCTCCTCTATCATTAGATTCCAGGAGAACATACACTCTGTTAAAGTCATTGCTGCTAAAACCATTTTGATAGCTGGCTCCACACAGTCTCCTGCTAAATCCAGTGTTCAAGGCTGTGGGAGTGCTCACTTCTTAAGTGAAGACACATTTCTCCAAGGCATTTTGCACTCTCTTCTTCCTTCAGATTGCTCAGCTAAAGGCTTTTTCAGGACTTTATCAGTTATTAATAATTGTGATGATTCATGATTTATTCATAACCATTTATACATTTGCCATATGCTGCCTGCACATGCAAACTGTTTTTCTGAAGCACGCAAATGTGGCACAATGCTTCTTACAATTCATATCCAGTAAATAGATGATAGAGAAAGATTAATGAAATGAGAAATACAATAAAACATCCTGCAATGGCTTCAGTTTTGAACTTTTGAATTAAATGTTGCAGAGTAATTGTCTTTAGCAGTATCAAAACTAAAATAAGCAGGAGGGAGAATAGTGTGAAAGGACAAGTTTAACACCACAAGTAGCACCTTCTTCTGCTTTTATTCTGTCTCTTGTAATGATATTTACAGTGTGTAAGAGTAAATCTGCTCTTTAGGGAAGATATAACTCAGGACAAATAAAGGTGGCAGTATCTGCAGTATCACCTTAGTTGCTCTCTTCAAGCTTTCATACTAAACCAAAGTATTTTTTGCAGTGAAACACTAATAGATGCTTGGAGGGAGGAAGAGGGAAGGATCTGACATGCAAATCCTTCATAATGCCTAACAGCAACAACCTGAAAAGAGAATGCGACTCCTTGTTGTTGATAAAAAATGTTTTCTATAGTGATGTCACTAACCAAGAAGAAATTTCTCATAGGCACACTATGACACCTTCTGCAGTGTGCTGCTGTTCAGATGAAATGCCTGGCTTTTATGAGAGGGTTATTATTTAACATAAATAATGTAATCCTGGTTTTGAGTGAACATGTTCATTAGCAGTGAAATGGACTCTGTGGGGGAAATGATCAGTGTATTCCAGCACAGAGTCTCAAGGCAGAAGGACCAGCTCTTATCTGACTTGCCTCTCTGCTCATGCCGCTTTCTGTTGCATTTTAGCTGAAACATTTGGAACAGAATGTTTAAATTTTTACTAACTGCCTTGAAAGTGAACATCTGAATTTCTACTAACTTTCTGTAATTGCCTACTATTATTATTCTGTAGGATGGTCTAAAATACATTTGGGTCCTAGTCAGGTCTACAGAACCATGGGGTACATCCTAGACTCCAAGCTATCTTGTTCCCCCATGGCAAGATCAACTCTACCTATGTCATTCCTGCCTTTTGGCTGCCCAAGTGTTTCTTGAAGACCTCCACTATCTTTATAAAATTCTGCGACAATCTGTTCCTGTGTTTTGCTCTCTTCACCATTTGAATTATTATTTCCTGGTGTCTAACTTAAATATGCCTTGTTAAAAATGATTTTTTCTTGTTCTTCCCACCATGAAGTCACATAAGTGATATTTGCAGCAATCTTTGATGTTCCTAAATAGCATTCATGTACTATTCCTTCACGATACTTGGGAATCGTAAGTGTGCCAGTGGAGGCACCCACCAGATGCAGAGGCCTGAGGAGGATCTGTATGCACTATTTCATTAAAGAACTCATAGGAAAAACACCTGCAAGGCCTTGAATCTCCACTGTTACATTTTAGTGGAAGAAAAGCTAGAAGATATTTTTGAAATTCGGAAATTCAGGCATTCTGCATGAGATGATAACTCTGGACAAAACATCTGAAGCCGTCTTCACCTCTCCATTGCTTCCTCTCAGAGCAGGTCCAGTCTTACTCTCAGCCTGGCAACTTCATGAATTTCATATAGTTTTATAGAGAACAAGTCTATCATAATTTTGCACTCCTTACAGGAGAATCAGTCAGATCCAAAGAGCTCCAGACTAGACAAGACAAGTACACATTCACCCTACTTGGTGCTCCCTGGCATCCTTTTAAAAAAATGTAACACAAGGCAACAGCGACCAAACTAGAAGAACTAGTATCACTCTCTAGACAGCCTAAAACACAATTTGAGATCATGCTGTCCATGAGTGTGTTCAGACTCTGAAGTGAACTGCACAAATAACCCTTCTTGTAAACACTAATGCTAAATTGCATGGTTTTGTAATGTGGGTCTTTCTAAATCTATATT
Source organism: Platalea leucorodia (assembly GCF_965183815.1). Classification (NCBI taxonomy): domain Eukaryota; kingdom Metazoa; phylum Chordata; class Aves; order Pelecaniformes; family Threskiornithidae; genus Platalea; species Platalea leucorodia. The sequence continues at coordinate 118,596,838 of NC_138825.1, read as the reverse complement.
CATTCCTGCTGCCTAGAGAAGATTACTCCCGCTGAACAAAAAACTTGCACACATCTAAACCATTAAATGCAAAAGTTTACCAAAAATAAAATTTCAAGTAATGAAAACATCAAAAAATAAGATGAAAAAGACCAAAATCCAGAACTATAATTTTATAGAAGTGTAATGACATTACACTTTACAAGTCTTCACGTAAAGGCATGTAAAATCATGTTTCAGTGGATCCCAGACACTAATACTTAGTTAGAAATATTCTTTCAAGGAGCAAAAGATATTAAAAAGCCTAGCCCCTTTTTGTTTGCTATGGTATAAAAAGGATACATTAATCGTTCTAGTTAAATGCATCCAAATACAAAGAATAATCTGTTAGGGGAAAAATTAAAAAGAATAATTGAAATGACTATTTTCAACTCATCAGAAACAGATCATATGCATGTGGGTGGAAAAATGTTATTTCATTATTCATTCGCAGTATATATATAATGATCATTTCACAAATTCAAGCTGATCTCCATTTATCATCCATACAATAGCGTATTTCCACATCTTGGGTTGCATATACAGGATAGAGAACAGTTCATTTAGAATATTTATTTTGTAATATCATTTTACACTCTGGGAATTATACATTAGTTTTAATATATTTTAGCAATGGTAATGCCACAGCTAGTGAAAAAAACCAAGACATTTGGGCACTAATTGGGCTTTTTGTTAAGTTATGAACTGATAGTTTTTAAAAACATGGCTGCAATGAATTTTCAGGCATTATTGTCTGTTCCTGTCCATGCTAATCAGTGCCCTGTTGCACAGTGGGTCTTACATTTAATGGAGCAGTACAGAGCTCTTGCCAGCATTCAAGCAATTGATTCCATAGAAGGGGCACAATATAAATCAAGCAAAGAGTAAAACTGCTGTTCTACAAGCTTGGAATAAGAGCACCCTTTTTCTTATCCAAGGCACTCAAAGACTCTCCTGCTGTGCTTATGTTGATTGTACTTCCTTTTTCTTCTGTTCAGTTTTGTTTTTCTCACTTTTTTTCAGTGCCTTTAGTGCTGATTTAACATGCACCCTCACCAACCAAAGTTCACTTCCATTTCGTTCCTTCAAAACTTTGAGAACGTAAGGAATGGGTATCTTTTCTACCTGGTTGCTTCTTGGAATTGTTCCTTCCTCATAACTATATAGTAATCTAGTTATTAGAAAAGGAACTTAATTTATTTGACCTGACCCAAATTGCCAAGACGCCTTCTATTCCTGTTGTCTTGATATGTACGTCAAATTTGCACACAATGCATTAGTTAAAAACTGGCTAATAACCCAGAAATACCATTAAGAAAAAAATGCCATTCAGCTGAGGATAGCTCAAGCATCCCAAAAGAGTGTCTACCTGAGTACTTATATTCAATATGTTTTATCAATATGATCTGCAAGTAAAACATAAAATCATAACTGATGAAGTATAAGGCTAATACAAAGAGTGCAAGATGAATAAATAATATGTTAGCAGTATAATGTTATGCTGCTCAGCAATCCCCATTAATCTGAGGAGAGTCAAATGTAGCTTCATATACCTAGGAGAAAAAGACTTTAGACCATTCCTACAGAACATGTTCTAGAAAGCAAAAGCTTTGAAAATGACAGAGGCCATCACACACACAAAACCATAATGAATTTAAACATTGGGCGAAACACTATAGTTAAAAGTAAAATTTTATAGAGAGAAATAGCATTTACTTTTGGTTGCAGCACTTGTGGGAAAAATGGTGTTTATTCCCAGTGTTCATGTTTCACTAACAATACTGGAAAGTTTTGGAAGTTCAGAAGAAAACTGCAGGAATAATATATGGTCTGAAAAAAGCTTAAAAGGCTCCATCAACACTGTATCCCAGAAAAGGTTACAGGTGACACAATCACAATCCATAATAACCACATGGGGACAAAGTGAACAAAGTCATAACAGGAGGCAACGGCCAAGGAAGGACATTTATTAACAAGTACAGATAAAGTGGAAACATTTCCTGCAGGAATTATTGCCTCTTCTTAAAGTTGTTTTTTGGTTTGGTTTGGTTTGGTTTTTTTTCTCCCCCCAAATTACAAAAGCTTTCTGCCAGCTCTGGGAGAAAGCTGAAACCAGAAAAAATTATATCAGGACTCAGATGCATATTTTAACAGTGAAATGAGTATTTCAGCAATTTGCTGGGGGAAATCCTGGGTTTTCCTGGGGAAAATTTTTTGCTGGGGAAAACCCTGGCGAGATTAAGCCTATCTAAATGTAGGGTATTGTAAGCATTGACATCCACATCTGGGTTTTCTTATTATCTAGAAACTCTTTATACTCATGATTCACCTACCCTGCTTTAGAAATCTGTCCTGTGCATTACACCCTGGCAGTGCCTATACCTTAGATGACTAGATCATATATATATATGTTTGACTCATAGACATCAACCTTAAGAGAAATGACTCCTCACTTCTGTATCTTTAAATTAAGTCAGGTGATCAGAAGATCTGGTCTTGGTACAACAATTATCAGGGAAAATGATGTGATTTATGATAATCAGGACACCAAATCAGAATTGTCTCATGTGAGCTTAGAATATATGAGTCTAAGAACTCTCCAATGATCTTACTTGCTTGTCATTCTCTAGATTAACAAAGACCCAGCTATTATGTTTGTTTCATGCTTCTTTGTTATTTGTCATCAATGTCAAAGCTACAGCTCTCTTCCAGATCTTTCTATATGTGTTTGCAGACAATTCTAGATAGGATGTCTCTTTTTTTTTTAAAGTGTGAGAGGAACAGAGAGAAAAAAAAAACATCCTTTCTTGCTGGTGTTTCTAAGAAAATAAGAAAAAATAAAATGCCAGATTTATGACTTTTTAACCCGAGCCTATGTCACTGGAAACAGATAAGAACTCATGGTATAATTTGTTTCTCAGTGCTGTTACTGGAAAAGAAAATTGCCAGTTTGTGAATTATGAGTCTGTACACAGGGCCAAATTTGGCTTGTATTCACACCAAAGTAACTTAATTGAAATCAGTGAATTTGCACTAATGTAACTGTGAGCAGAAATTGACCTCTTGTGCCTACTGGAATGTAGCCCAAAAGCCACTTGACTTACTTGTGCTTAAGGCTTGCTCTGCATGAGTGTCTACTATTTTATTGGCAGTAAGTTATGTAATATTCATGGTTTAATCGTGCATATTCTACAAATAGGTTGGGTAGATGCCAGCAGACTACATCCAAGCATTACTACATATTTGCTTTGTTGACCTCGGTACGCATTCAATCACATGAAGTAGTTACATCTGGGACTCCAGCAAGGAATTCCAACTTCCAAAATGTTCCCACTGCCACTATGCAAATGCTAGCAAAGAGCCTCTGTTGTAATTAGCCTAGATTTCCTTACAATATCTAGTTACAAAGGAGTATCCATGAATATTCATGGCCAATTCATTTGAATTATGAACATTCATGAATAAATCATCTGGCTGAAAACAGGGTACCGTATGTTGTGTTTCATGGCTCCTGTGATTTATTCCATAGTGCTACAATTTGTAATATTAGTAGCTATCATAAAGTTTATTTTTCAAGCCTTCATTTCCAGCTGTGACCATGGCACTCTGGGGATCAGATAAGCCTTTTCTTATACCCCTGTAAGGTCAGATCCCAGCCTAGATACATAATGCAGATTTACTGCTCTTCTACTATACACCCTCATTAGTGCTTTTGTAAGGTGCCTTTGTTCTCTTGGTGTACGCTACCAACCTCAGACAAAGGGGAAACACAGCGCATTTCTGGAGTGACATTGAGAAGGGACATGCAGTGCTACAGTAAGCAGTGGAGCAGACTGCTCAGAGATGTGTGCCATCTCCATCCTTGGAGGTTTTCCAGGATGAGACTGGATAAAGCCTTGAGCAACGTGGTCAGATCAGGAAAAACAGGATAAGAACTGGTGTGATGCTAACACTAACAGCTGTGAGCTAAGCACTTTTAATAAGATCAGAGGTAAGGAAGCAAGAGCACTATGAGAAGTTACTTATCCTAATAAAAATTGTCATGTATCTGTTTTTCCTACATGAGAGAAATTGGGTTTGCATGGCAAGGTTTTGGTAGTGGTGGGGCTACAGGGGTGGCTTCTGCGAGAACCTGCTAGAAGCTTCCCCTAGGTCTGATAAAGCCAATGCCAGCCAGCTCCAAGACGGACCTGCCGCTGGCCAAGACCGAGCCCATCAGCGACAGTGGTAGCACCTCTGGGATAACATATTTAAGAAGGGGGAGAAAAAACTGTACAACAGCAACTGCAGACAGAGAGAGGATTGAGAATATGTGAGAGGCACAACTCTGCAGACACCAAGGTCAGTGAAGAAGGAGGCGGAGGAGGTGCTCCAGGCGCCAGAGCAGAGATTCCCCTGCAGTCCCTGGTGAAGACCGTGGTGAAGCAGGCTGTCCCCATGCAGCCCATGGAGGTTAACGGTGGAGCAGAGATCCACCTGCAGCCCATGGAGGACCCCACACTGGAGCAGGGGGATGCCCAAAGGAGGCTGTGGCCCTGTGGGAAGCCTGCGCTGGAGTAGGCTCCTGGCAGGACCCATGGACTGTGAAGAGAGAAGCCTACACTGGAGCAGGTTTGCTGGCAGGACTTGTGACCATGTTGGGGACCCATGCTGGAGTAGTCTGTTCCTGAAGGACTGTACCCTGTGAAAGGGACCCATGCTGGAGCAGTTTGTGAAGAACTGGAGCCTGTGGGAAGGACTCATGTTGGAGAAGTTCGTGGAGGACTGTCTGCTGTGGGAGGGGCCCCATGCTGGAGCAGGGGAAGAGTGTGAGGATTCCTCCACATGAGAAGGAAGGAGCGGCAGAGACAATGTGTGATGAAGTGACCGCAACCCCCGGACGATGCCTGGGGGGAGGAGGTGGGGAAATTGGGAGTGAAGATAAGCCTAGCAAAAAAAGGGAGGGTTTGGGGGAAGGTGTTTTAAGATTTAGTTATTGTCTCATTATCCTACTCTGGTTTTGATTGATAATAAATTAAACTAATTTCTCCAAGTTGAGTCTGTTTTGCCCCTGACAGTAATTGGTAGAATCATAAAATCATTTAGTTTGGAAAAGAGCTTTAAGATCATCAAGTCCAACCATTAACCATTAACAGTTAATTGGTGAATGATCTCTCCCTGTCCTTATCTTGACCCACGAGCCTTTCGTTATACTTTCTCTCCCCTGTCGAGCTTGGGATGGGGAGTGATAGAGCGACTTCGGTGGGCACCTGGCATCCAGCCAGGGTCAACCCACCACAATTATAAATACAGTCTGTGACTGCAATATTGTCCTTTAGAGAACAGGCCAAGAGAGACCATTAATTTTCTCTCCTTTTCTGACCCTTTATTTTCTGCAGGTACAGCATTCTCCATTTTGGCATCTCTTAGAAATAACCGAATTAGCAATGATTTATTCATAAACTCTTAGAATCAAAGAATCATAGAATGCTTTGGGATGGAAGGGACCTTTAAAGGTCAGCTAGTCCAACCCCCCTGCAATGGGCAGGGACATCTTCAACTAGGTCAGGTTGCTCAGAGCCCCATCCAGCCTGGCCTTGAATGTTTCCAGGGATGGGGCATCTACCAGCTCTCCGGGCAACCCGTTCCAGTGTTTTGCCATCATCATCATGAAAAATTTTTTCCTTGTGTTCAGTCTAAATCTACCCTCCTTTTGTTTAGAACCATTTACCCTTGTCCTGTTGCAGCAGGCCTTGCTAAAAAGACAATCCCCATCTTTCTTGTAGGCCCCCTTTAAGTATTGAAAGGCTGCAATAAGGTCACCCCTCAGCCTTCCCTTCTCCAGGCTGAACAACCCCAGCTCTTTCAGCCTTTCCTCATAGGAGAGGTGTTCCACCCCTCACATCATTTTTGTGGCCCTCCTCTGGACCCACTCCAACAGGTCTATGTCCTTCCTGTGCTGAGGACTCCAGAGCTAGACAAAGCACTCCAGGTGGGGTCTCACTAGAGCACAGTAGAGGGGCAGAATCACCTCCCTTGACCTGCTGGCCATGCTTCTTTGGATGCAGCCCAGGATACGATTGGTCTTCTGGGCTGCGAGCACACATTGCCAGCTCATGTCCAGCTTTTCATCTACCAGTACCCCCAAGTCCTTCTCCTCAGGGCTGCTCTCAATCCCTTCATCCCCCAGCCTGTATTGATACTGGGGCTTGCCCCGACCCAGGTGCAGGACCTTGCACTTGTCCTTGTTGAACCTCATGAGGTTCACATGAGCCCACTTCTTGAGCTGGTCCAGGTCCCTCTGCATGGCATCCCCTCCCTCAGGCATGTCAGCTCAGCTTAGTGTCATCTGCAAACTTGCTGAGGGTGCACTCAATCCCACTGTCTATGTCATTGATGAAGATATTAAACAGCACTGGCCCCAGTACGGACCCCTGAGGCACACCACTTGTCACTGGTCTCCATCTGGACATCAAGCCATTGACCACTACCCTCTGGATGCAACCATCCAAACAATTCCTCATCCACCAAACAGTCCACCCATCAAATCCATATCCTTCCAATTTAGAGAGAAGGGTACTGTGGGGGACCATGTCAAAGGCCTTACAGAAGTCCAGATAGATGACATCGGTAGCTCTTCCTTCGTCCACTGATGCAGTCACTCCATCATAGAAGGTCACTATGTTGGTCAGGCAGGATTTGCCCTTGGTGAAGCCATGCTGGCTGTCTCAAATCACCTCCCTGTCCTCCACGTGCCTTAGCATAGATTCTAGGAGGATCTGTTCCATGATCTTCCCAGGCACAGAGGTGAGGCTGACAGGTCAGTAGTTCCCAGGGTCCTCCTTTTTACCCTTTTTAAAAATGGCTGCAATGTTTCCCTTTTTCCAGTCCCCAGGGACTTCACCTGACTACCATGACTTTTCAAATATCACGGAGAGTGGCTTGGCAACTACATCAGCCAATTCCCTCAAGACTCTGGGATGCGTCTCATCAGGAGCTATAGACTTATGTATGTTCAGGTTCCTCAGGTGGTCACGAACCTGATCTTCTCTTACAGTGGGAGGAAGTTTGCCCCCCTGATCCAAGTCATATGGTCCATTGACTCGGGAAGTGTGAGGAGAGAGGTTTCCAGTGAAGACTGAGGCGAAAAAGTTGTTGAGAACCTCAGTCCTCTCCTTGTCCATTGTTACCAGTTTCCCAGTCTTGCTCATCAGGGAGGTACGCTTTCTTTGACCTTCCTTTTCTGGCTGACATACCTGTAGAAGTCCTTCTTATTATTCTTTGTGTCCCTCACCAGGTTCACCTCCAGCTGAGCCATGGCTTTCCTGACTCCATCCCTACACAACTGAGCAGTGTCCCTATTCTCTTCCCAGAATACCCGTGCCTGCTTCCACTGTCTGTGCATTCTCTTCTTTCCCTTTAGTTTGACCAATGGGTCATGGCTCAGCCATGCCAGCCTCTTCCCTTACTTGCCTGATTTCTTGCACCTGGGGATCGAGAGCTCTTGTGATCTATGGAAAGCATCCTTAAAGATCTGCCAGCTCTGTTCTGCTCCCTTGTCCCAGAGGGCCATTTCGCAGGGGGTCCTGTTGATTAACTCCTTGAAGAGCTGGAAGTTTGCTTTCCTAAAATTCAGGGTCCTGACTTTACTCTTCACCTGACCTATATGCCTCAGAACTGTGAACTCCACCAGTGCATGACCACTGCAGACCAGGATGCCTCCAATCTTGACATCACTGATTAGCTCACTTGCATTGGTGATGAACAGGTCCGGTATCACATCCCCTCTGGCAGGGCTGCCTTATTACCTGGCTTAAGAAGTTATCCTCAATGTATTCCAGGAGTGTCCTGGATTGTCTACAGCTTGCTGTGATGCTTTTCCAGCAGACGTCGGGGTGGTTGAAGTCCCGCAGCAGGCTGAGAGCCTGTGAGCACAAAGTTTCCTGTAGTTGGAGAAAAAAAGGCTTCGTCAATAGGCTCCCCTTGACCAGGCAGCCTGTAGTAGACACCAACCACGAGGTTCCCTTTGTTGCCTCGGTCTCTAATTCTTACCCATAAGCTTTCAACCTGCTCATGGCTATTCTTCAGGGACAGTTCTTCATGTTCTATCCATTTCTTGATGCAGAGGGAAACACCTCCACCTCTCCTACCTCGCCTGTCCCTTCAGGCCTACAGCCTTCGATAACTGCACTCCAGTCATGGGATTCATCCCACCAAGTTTCAGTAATGGCAACTAGGTCATAACTGTCTAGCAGCATGGTTGCTTCCAGCTCCTCCTGTTTGTTGCCCATGCTGTGTGCATTGGTAGAGAGGCACTTCAGCTGGGCTGTCCTCTGTGTCACCTTCTTAGAGGAACACCCCTTGGTTCCCTTGAGGAATTTCTCTGATATTTCCCTGTTGGCTCGTTTTACCTCAAGAGCCCCCTACTCATGCCATAAGACTTCAACTGTGCTGCAGGGTCCCCAGCACACCTCAGATCAACAGGCCGAGGGCTCTCGCTAGCACCCCATCCCCTGCTAGTACCCAGTCCCTCTAACCATGGTGTGTCATCGCACCCCTTATCACAGGCAAGCCTGATATCAGCACCCTCCCCCTTCAAATCTAGTTTAAAGCCCTGTTGATGAGCCCCACAAGCTTTGGCCAAGCTTTGAATTAGAAGGAAGCAAAGAATAGAGAATGAAACCAAATGAATGATAGGAAATCACCAATATAACTGAAAGAAATTTGAGAATTACTTGGCCTCCGGTCTGAGTTCACTGAACTTTACAGAAATTAACTCCTTCAGTATCTGCTTTGATTAAAAACCACAGGGTAACATTGATTATCAAAGTAATGGCTAAATTATAAAAAGACTGTTCAGATGTAAAGTATGGATGATATAAACTGAAGGAAATTCTGCCTATATCTGCTTTCTGTGACAGCTGAACTGATTGTGAATGTGAGAATAACAGGACAGTTTGCAGGCAGGTTAAATTCAACATAATAAGAAAGAGCTTCACATATTGAAATATAGAAGAAGCCTCTGATTTCAGAAAACCACATGTTGAAGAACTGAGAAATCTATGACTTGAAGATGCAGAAGTCTGTTATTAGTGTTCCTTAATCTCTTTTGTACTTTTGGAAGAGAAGGTGCTAGAGACTTGTTGATGATCCAAACAGCTGACCCGAAATTTCCTCAGGTCTTTAGGAGTCTGCATAATCAGAATTCAATGGCAAGGCATGACAAGGCACCAGAAGAGAGCAGATTAGAAAGCTAGAGTAGAAAAGACTAAGGGTAAACATGATAACAGCTTTAATATGTAACAGTACTAGAAAGAGGAAAGTAAGAAAATGTTTCCAATATCTGTTGGAGGTAAATGGGCCTGACTTGCAATAAAGGTGAGGTTATATGTTAGGAAAATATTTTAAAATAAGGAGCTTTTAAACTTACTTAAAATGGGAGAAAAACAGCCTTATATTGAAACAGGAAAAAATGCAGGCAAACAGGCATATGGGGGTTGTATGAATGATGAACAAACATTTTTGCCAAAGTTTGTGGAGGAATAAAACTACTTTATAAAAGGTAAAAAAAAAGATATACTCTATGTCTTTTGAAGGTATTTGTTAATAAGTGATTTGTACCTATCGATCAAAAACATTTTTTTTTTCCTAAACTATATGTGACGTAATGGAGCAGATCTGTCTGCCTCAGTCCGTCTTTAATTACTTCTTGGGAATTCTTTGGTAGATCTCCCATATCTTCTGCTGAACCTTTCCCCAACTTTCTCTTTAAATATATCTGAGAAAATTTTTGCACCTAGTAGCTGACTTATGGTGGAAGGTAATCAGCATTCATATTTAAACTGAACAAATCCTGAAACAACAATTACGGGGTACTGCCTAGGGGAATTTTTCTTACTGGAATCAAGCATCAGAACATCTGATGAATCATTCTGAGAGATAAAAGGCATACAATTAAAAATAGATGCTAGATTTTTGTAATAAGGGACGAAAGCCAGACAACAGGAACCAACACTGTACCATGGAAGAGACACTGTTCTTTGTTACAGGAGAATACATTGCCACCATGTAAAAACCAGAAAGAGACAGAATAAGAAAACTCTTCCCAGTTTCAACAGTAACCTATCAGACTGAAAGCAAAGATAAAATCAGACATAAGGAATTATTTCTAAAAATGCTTTATTTTGTTGCATTTTTAAACACGACCTCGTGCTCAAATGACTTTTCAAAAGAAGAATGTCAATTGTTAGAAAATCCCATGTTTCAGAACATTTTTTTCGTGATACTTTGTTTACCCTCTTACAATGCCAACCCAAGAAAAGCCCACAGGTCTCATGAAGAAACTGCTGTTAATCACTGGGAAGGAAGGAGGGTAAATATGTGAGGAACTGGCTGCAAGGCTTAGGAGGCATGGAATGCAGAATCCTGCAGAGGAATTAAAGCCTGGCAATTAGCTCTAGGAATCCAGTTAGAGTGACTAGATAGATAGAAAAAAATCTGTATTTAGAACCACTTACAACAGCCTGGTGTCACAGGACAGTGTTAAGTTTTGATGTGTGTCTAACAAACCATGGTAAAACAGCCCCTCTCCCATTGTCATATAGATCTAAGCTTCTTTGTTCAATTATCCAGCTAGATTAACAAGGCTATTAATAACAAAAGACTAAAGAGCAAACTGTAGTCTGCCTTCAAGTCATACCATAAAACATGAGCTTAAAACTGTGTTTATTGTGAATGAGTAACACAGTCAGATAGATAGTAACAAACAGTGGCTGGAAATTAAGAAATTCCCTTCTGTCATCCCAATTATTTTCCTCTTTTAATGTAATTTTGTAATTTTATTAAAATATTTTTTTTTCTGTGAAATTAACATGATTCAGAAAATTTGAAATTGTTTAAACCTATGGACAAGGAAAAATTATGTTGAGGAGGTAATATATTCCCTTAATAACAGGGGGCAAATGATGCCATGCATTAGTGATCAGAATATAAATTGGTATGAGAGTTTTGTAACATAAAAAAAGACTGTTACTTGATTCTAAACTTTCTAATTTCCACTCTGCATAGTATGTTAAAGGGGCCCTGATTTATATTGGCTCTGATTTACATTTGGCACAACTCTGGCAGTGTGCCTTATAAAGAGCCTTAAACTGGGAGTAAATATATGGCTCACTGTAATTTAAGAACATTTTGAGGTCATTTTATGCTGGCAGAGTGTAAGAAGATATTCAGGCTTCTGGTGTCTAGACTAACAGGGCAAAAAGGCCTTCTACAATTCTGACAGAGCAAAGATTGATGAAGAAGTGAGACAACCAGCCACCTCACCCCAACACTTAGCATTGGGAGAAGCATCTAAGCCAGGCAGCTGGGGCACCTGACCCCATGAACAGGAACAAAAACTACTGCTGCTCAAAGCTGTGTCAGACAGAGCCAGCATTAAATCCACCCTGGGCACAATTCAGCTGACCCTGAAGATGTTGACTGTTTCTGAGGACAAGACTGGATTTCTGAGTTGCAAAACTATTCCTATAGACTGGATTGGTTTCCTACTAAACCAGCAATGTTAGTATGACTATTAGCATCAGGACTGCCACTAATAATAACAGTGTTGGAATACTGCTGGATTGTTATTATTTTTATTTTCCTACACTGAAGTAAGATTTTGCCATGGCATAGGAGCAATCATATTTAAGACATATAAGATATACTGAAGATAGCTATATGTAAATAATACAGCTTTGGGTCATTCTTGACCTTGTGGATCTTAATTTTATTCTTTTTATACAAGGCAATTCTCAGGTATAACACTGCTTGAAAATATTTAATATTTATTTTTAAGTAAATGAAGGTTACAAATATTCAAAAGCTGTACACTTTTATTCCATGGCAATTTAAATTGTTTCCTTCAATTTTAAGCTCTGAGGATTGGAAAAAAAAAATCAACAGAAAGCTGTCAAAACATAAATGGATGCAGTCTTGCTATTCCAGGGCTATTGTTCTCTACTGGATAGCACAGAATTATTCAATCAAAACACATATTAGGTCATCTCAGATAATGAGGGTTACTTCAAATGAGACCTGCCTCCCATTCTTATAAGGAAACAGACAGCTCAGCTCTTTCTATCCATCAATATAGAGAAAACTAATAATCAATTAGAGGTATACCCTTTTAGCGTTTTCATCCTAGGTTCAACGGTATCCTTTTGAGTGTTTATGTCCTTTAAAAATTGATTACAAATGTTTTGGCATATGAGGGTTACCTCAAATAGGAAAAAATACACATTTAAATCACAGTGTTGCAACTATTTCTTCATGTTACCATATGATCAAATGGCTGTTATGAGTATCAATAAATAAGAATAATGCTAGTCAAATACTGTATGTATGCTAATAAATCATCTGAAAGAAAACCCATTCAAATGTCACAACAGCAGCAACACTCATGTCTATGCAATAAAATATGACATATAATTCACAACTTAGAACTCCCAACTGCATTTCTCCACTATTCACAGTCTCATAATATCCAATTACTTTTACAAATGCAATTGCAAAAAGTTATGCCAAACAGCTTTACATGTTTGTATCCACTGAGGATTTGTTATCAACTTGCCAATCTCAAACACGTCCTTAATCTCATTAAAGAGTTATCTTTTCACCCAGGGAACTTTGACAAAATTAAAAGTTTAGTTTCCTTTATGATATGGCTGCTATTACTTTGCTCCTTGCATAGCAACTTTTATTGGAGGATCTCAAAGCAGTTTACAAACTTTAATAAATTAAGCCGCTTATTTCATTTGTCACATAGATAAGTGTTATTATCCCTCCTTTGTAGATACGGAAAAGTGAAGTATACTAGCCCATGAATTTATTCATAAAGGTAAGCATCCTGTATAGCAATGCTTAGAGATTGTGACAAAAATTAAATTTCACAGAAAGCTTTGGTATTTAATATCAAACATACTTTCATCATGAATGAACATGAAACAAAATATCAAGTTCAATTCATAATTTGGCATCTGACTATGAAATCAAAGTGTATCACCTTGAGAAAAACACTTTTTTCTTCTTCCAAAAATATTACAGGAAAGAAGCCAGTCTTTCCTTTGTCTTCTGTGAAACAAAGAGTGAAAAACAACTAAGCTAAGTAACAAAGCACTCTACCTATCCAAGATGCCAGGAGATAATAAATTACAGTTTATCTTCCAGGCCCTTAGCCAAAATTATCCTGATACTAGAAAGGTAAAAAGGGCAGCATAAATTTTTCAGCATTTATTCATAAAAAGCTTTTACAGTTTCAGAGCACTGGGAATGGAATGCTATGTGTTAAGTTACACATTCCACCTCTTCACCTCTGAATTTTCCTTTTCCAATGAAAAGCTTTCTGTAAGCTTTATCAGTGTTTCTGGTTGTGCTCTAGAAAAACAATTTTACTTGTGCAATATTCTGATCTGTTCACTTCAGGTTCTTCTAGTAGTCTTGTTACCTTGTCACTTGATCACCCTGGTCAATGCCATTGAACAGATAGCTGGAAAGGATGGGGGCCACAGGAACTGAGATGACGTGCTCATAGTGGCCAAGACCTGGATGCTCAGAAAATCATCTTCTCATGGTCTTGGTCAAACTGCCACCTTAATCTTAAGAATAAAAAAGCCGCCACGCAGAATCAGACCACAAGTTAATATCTACCTCAGTTTTTTACTCTGACAGTGACCAACATCAGCAGTATGTAAGGAAAGAGCAATTACAGACGATGCTTCATCTGTGTACTCTCCCATCCTCCGACTGTTTGTTTCTCAGGGATGTTCTTGAGCCAGATGTGCTCTCTGTTTATTTAGTAAAAATAACTTAATTTCTGTTCTGTGAACTCAGCCTGTCTTCCCTTGAACCCAGTGAAACCCCAGTCCCAGATGAAACCTTCAGGGGTTGTTTAGTACATACGGACAGGATCCTGAGAAGGCTGGTCCTGGGGAAGAAAAAGAAAAAAAAAAAAGAGGAAAGAGGAAAATGTGCGGTTTTCTCTTGCATACCTCTTGCAGCTGCTTCACTTGGAACTGAACTGAAATATTGAGTGAGGCAGAATAGCTGACCCTAGCTCAGTGATCAGGGCATTTACCTGGAATGTGGAAGACAGACTCACAACACTCATATATTAATTATTTAATTGTCATTACAAACTGTGATAGAAAACAGAGGGAAAATCATCACTAGGATAACCAAAATACAGCAGCTACATTCCCCTAAAATGTGAATGAAAGCTACAGAATAGGGATTCAACTCAACAACTTTCATATTGAAAGTTCCCCAAGCTCAAGGTGCCAGATGATGCCTTTGCTACCCATCTTTTGGATGGACTGGATCTCCTGGTACAGTGCAAATACAGTGAGGATTACCTACATGCCCGCCATTTGACAACTAGTTGCCCACAAGTTTAAAAAGCAGCTGTATTTTTTACAGAATGCCATTGTCAGTTAGATGACAAATTTGGACACTTTAAGATACAAGCCTAAATTTCTGGAGCTTGGACTACTGCATTTTCTTTACATTGGTTACAGTCACATGCTTTTCAAAAAGGCTATTTGGTTCATTTCTGTCAAGGGGATATGTATAACTTCTGTGGGCAGAAGTCAATAGCTGTTTTTCACTGCCTTGCATTGGCTTGAAAAAGCATGGATCTATTTTGCAGTTCAGTGGGTAATCCTGAGGGGTCCTAGAAATTCACAGCAGGGACCAAAAGGGACCAAAGTGCATTAGGTCCGTATCATCCAGAATACATATTTTCTGCTCATGGATTTGCTTAATCTTTTCAACAACACAGAGTGAGAGCTATTTAGAGCATTCTGTGCTCTAGTCCAGTGTCTGCTCATGCAATACATATTGATCATCTGGTTCTCTGTGTGAAATGGTTCCGCTGGCCAAGAAGTCCCTGCCATCATGCTGGAGGACAAGAACATTCAGTGCAGGATAAAGTATGAACGTTTCTGATAACCCAATGCTCAAGTCTTTCTATCCACTCATTAGCACTTTGACCTTTTATTTGGTGCTTGAAGAGTCTTGTCTTTTCCTGCACTCAAATCTTTCCAGAGATAAGCTTTGGCTGGTGGTACTTTTGATAAGATGGGAGATACATGGCTTTAGCTTGATGGATTCAGGAGAATGAGCATCTGTCTTTTCCAGTTGTTCTTTCATGGATCAGAAGGTGTCAGTGGGTTGTACATACCTGTTTCCATGTGTCCATATCTTAATGGGCATTCCTTTGTTCTGACTTTGCTATTAATATCTTAGCTGTGCACAGAAAATGCAAATATTATGTCTTATGTTTTTATCAACACTGTTAGCATAAGAAATGCATTCAAAAACCACATAAAAATTCACCTTCAGTCTGTTGTACTGTTTGGTCCTGACAGCAATGGCATTTGTGTTTCTATTTTTCCTCAACCAGAAGTTAAAGCTCTTAACTGTCAGATTATACAGCTTAGTTTGAAAGCTTTTGCGAGTCTCTGTAGTATAATAATTTTACTTTAGAGAGCATGTAATTTTAAGTTCTTGCATAACTCCACACGTTTTTATGGTATTACTAAACCTCGTAATTTTATTTCCCTGTGACAATTAAGTGCACACCAATGTTATGGAATTTTTCCCTCCATCACAGTTGAATGAAATTGGAATGGAGTATTATATGGTGGGTTGGGAGTTCTGATCTCTGGAAATGTAAAAGGTTTTCTAGTTCCCTTGTTACGTATCCATTTCACACATAACCAAATCCATCAATTTGTTCATTTTTCCCTTCAGTGACCTACAAGCTGTAACCAAAAAAATGTAACAAAAACATATTCACTATGCGCTTCTTATACATTCCTTTTTCTACAGGTACAGCTGACAGTGTTAAACAAAATTAACTTCGATATTTCACAGATTCCATCTATAAAAATTTATCTGTTTTAAAGACTGGCTGCTTATAGAGGCCCCTCCAGGCAAGTAGGGTAAATGTTATCTTGCTGACTTGAGTTAGACATTATATGACCTGACCTGCTGCTCAAGGTCAAACTCCAAGCCAAAGCACATCTAAAAGTCAATCTGATGGAAAGCAAAGAGGATCCCATGCATCACCACACTGTGTGTAGGATGATTCAGAGAAAATTTCTGGTGCTACAGCATGAGCCCTTTCTAACTGCAGGTCACACCACATCTCCCATAACTCCTCAGAATTCAAGCAGAGAGCCAGTTATAATTCCAACTTTTTAAAAACGTTATTTTTAGTAAAGATTGGGTTTCAGTTCTTGTTCTTTTCACCAAGACATTTATTCTTCCCATTTTGAAAAATCGTCTCAAAAAAAGTTTCAGCCATAGTTTAACTCTGTACATCATTTTTGTACTAGCATCTCAGATAAAACAATGCAGATGAAATTCTGCATATTCATATTATTTTTCTGAGTGAGGACAATGTGCTGTATGACTTTTACTTACAGAAAATAATGTAACAGTTATCTTGTCCTGTGAGGCCAACCTAACATGTTATGCTGTCAAATCACAGATACTATAGAAAGTGGTACCAAGTCATGTTTAGACAGTGTTTTTCCACTCATTACCTAGCCATTGCATACATGATTCAAAATAATCAATTATACTATGAAAAATAAATAAGGCTATTCCTCTGGGGTGCATTTGCACCTGCAAGCTAGCTAATGTTATGCAGTCTGTAACTACCATTAGAAGAAACAAAAAGAACAGAAAAAAAAAAAACAACAGGGAATATAAGTCTCTGGGGAAATACTCTGGTAAATCTACTTTAAATATATGCTCTGCCTAAGGCTGAGATGTATATACATACAGATATACATACATATATATATTAGGGACTCAGTTGACTATAGTAGTTAGAGAAAGAAATGTGAGTCAAAAAGTCTGGAATTAGATTCTTTTACTATAGTGAATATCCAGGAATCTTAAAGGGGTTATACCAACTTAATAAAAAACCAGAATACATGAAAGGAGAATCAGACTTTTAGGTTGCATTTTTAGCTCAGTTATGATTATTATATGACCCTGAGGATGACATATTCTATCTATCTGTCTACAACTGCAGTATACAGTAAATCTAATAATAAATATAAGTGCATATGAAATATAAACTTGCATATTGTTTGTAAAAATTAAGCTTTCTGAATTAAATTAACATAATTCATTTACAGGAATAATGAATGACAGAATCAGAAGGCACCTTCTGAGTCTTCAAGTCCAAGCCCCTGCTTTTTTGTCAACTATGTCACATAATATTTCTGGGATGCTTAAAACTAGGACTTTTCCCATACTGACTGTTTTGAAAGGTTGTTGCAGAATCTCAGTTTATATATGGTTAAAAACACGTTTCTGATTATCAGTCTTAATGTGCTCATTGCAAATTTATGCCTATTTTCTCTAATATATGCATCACCTTTAGCCTGATTTGTCATATGTAAATAACAATAACAACCTTTCTTAGTCTTCCATTTTTCATTCTAAATGGACATAGCTCTTTCAGTTTTGAGTCATAAAATAGAGCCTCCTTCCATGTTATCATTCTTGTAGTCCTTCATTATTCCAGATAAAGGAAGGAATACTTCCTTAATTCCTTTGGATATACCTTACGTATTTTGAGTCACACACTTCCATTTTCACATTATTTTGGGATCAACTAATACATTCAGATATTTCTCCTCCTCACTCATTTCCAAAGGTTGGCCTCCAAGTAAAGCAGGAAAACTTATTATTAATGTAAAAGTGCATGACGATGCACACAGATATATTAAATTTGCTTCTATTCTGTAAGTCCAGTCCTCAAGGTCATTCAGTTGCTCCTGCATGATATTTTCACCTCCCACTACACATACGATGCCTCTCAACATCACTTCAACTATGAATTTCATTAGTTCATACCTATTTTGCACAAAGGCCTTAATGAAAGTATTTAATAAGATTAATCCCAAGATCAGTCTTTGAAGAAACCACAAGTAACCTTTCCCCATTCTGAAATGTCCCCTTCTAATAATATCCATTTTTGTCTCTCTTGGCCAATCTTTTACTCATATTACATTTTTAGTTCTAATTCCTATATTATCCACTTTAACTAGTAATTTTCTATCTGCCACCATATTAAATGATTTACTGAAACTCAGACAGATTAGATCAACTGTGTGTCCTTTAACTAGAAAATCAGTTATCTTATCACAGAAAGATATAAAGTTACTATGACACCATCTATCTTCATA
Organism: Platalea leucorodia; assembly: GCF_965183815.1. NCBI lineage: Eukaryota > Metazoa > Chordata > Aves > Pelecaniformes > Threskiornithidae > Platalea > Platalea leucorodia. Next base: position 118,578,593 of record NC_138825.1, on the reverse strand, counting down.
AACTTTTGTTACATTTTTATCATATTTTCCAATTGCTTTAATGTCTTTAAGTATTATTACCTTAAAAAATACATTTAAATATTCTTTGCACTATGGAAGACAGGTTATCAGAGCAGCAACAATGTGACCATCTTATTTTCTCCTTTGTTATGTATAGGATATTCACATACACCCCAAAAAAAGTGTTTCAAGAAAAATGTACAACACACTGTGAGTGTACCTGCTGAAAAAACAGTTTCCTCAGTAAATAGTAGTCTACATGAATATGTCCTGTTTTTGAAATTTGCCTTGAAGTTATGTGTTAAAAAGATCCCATCTCTCTACATACTGTGGAAGTGTCAAAGATGCTTTCAAAGCTATTTAATTACCTGCACTGAAAATAAGTTAGGTACACCATTTCACACATCTGCAAATGTCCGTCACTCCTAAAAATTACATGTAAATTCCTAAATCACTTAAGTATTTTTCAAAGTATTGCATACAGCTTCTACTTGGCCAGAGAGAAAAGTGAATTCCAGTTGTGCTAACCTACCTTCTTCATAGATGTTGTGTTATTTAATTAATATATTAAAAAAAGAGATTGTCAGATGAAAGACTCCATTAGCATACAAATTAACAATGGATTTATCAGATCTTTCACCAGCTAGTGATAATTCAGCCTGTCAGGCCCCAGAACTGTGACTGAAGGTATGATATGAGCCAAGTCCTGTAACTGGCTAATCGTTGTCTTCAGGGAAATTGGCCATCAACATAAGGGAAACGCAGTCTCAGGAACTCTCTTTTCACAAAACTAGGCCAGAAATTTTGAAAGGTTTTCTCAGGGTATTTCTTGCATTTTCTGATTCAGGTCAGGCCTGAGATCTCTTAACAATAGTCTTTTTATCAGCCATTTGTAAACTTTCCATCCACTTATTTTTTAAAACAAGTCTTCTAACTGAGGAAAAAAATGCCTAAACCCATTACTATTTTGCCTAATGGCTTATTTCAGATTAGTTGAATTACTTCACTGCATCATAAAAAACGGTTCTCTTGCCTTGTATCCCCATGTTCCTTCATGGCCTGGTTTCACAGGGTGGAGCACTATTTATTCCACTCTCAGACGTGCAGGATGAGAATTTTACAGCCACAAAGGCCCCCAAAAAAGAGAGAGAATGTGGATACCAGAGAAGAGGAAATACAATTTCTGTAAAACATCTATACATTTCCTTGGCGTATCAAAGCTTGAACCCAAGATTTTGCTAATCTCAGTATTCAAAATTTATAGAAAAAATGAATTCTGTAGGAATGGAAAAAAAGAGGAGAGAAAACAAACTTCTGTATCCCTAAGTGTTATTCCTACTTTTGTCATTATTCTTTTGTTTCACATAAAACAAGAACTGTTTTCTCCTACAGCTGCCTTTCTGATTTAGGCATGTAACTCACCTCCATTTTAGATGATGGTTTTCTTAGCCTGATCCTCTTTAATCAGTAGAAGGAGTTTTGAAAGCCTAGAAGGGTCAGTTTGTTCAAATTTATGTAGCTTGTTTAAGCAAATTATTTCTCTTTCTGGTAACTTTCAAAAGGCACTGACTTTTCTCCATTTTATAGAATAGAAAATAAAGCACCTATTTTAGATTAATTCCTTAATTAGGAGACTAAGAAACAAATCAGATGGACTTGATCCTACACTGTCTCTTAATTTCTATTTTATGCTATGGCATATCTATACAAAGGTGTATTTCTTCTAAATAAATATATTTATAAATTAAAACATTCAAGGGCCTTGATCCAACAGAACACTTGATGATGAGCACATGAGCCATAGCTTGAAGTCAGTGGGATTATTTCTGCAAGTGCTTCAATGGACTAGAGAGAGCATTTATGAGCCAAGGCTTGCTATTACTGTATATTGCATTAACTATTTGAGAATATGTCTGAGTTTTACATTTTCTGCTTTATAAAGAGTTTTACTATAAAATGTTAAATGGCCTTTTCAGTTGAAACTCTGTGGGGCTAAGGCAGCAAACCCTTCTGTTCATACTATATTACTTCTATTAAAATGATATGAAGTACATGTATTTCCAGTGACCTGTCTGCAAGCATCTTGCTGAAAAATGTCACAATTAGCAGCTGACTCCTGCTGAGGGTTTGATTGCACAGTAAGGAACTAACTTTGCATCTCTGGAAGTTTGACTTTAACTGAAAATGTCTCTGTTGGTTTCAGTTTATTCCCCACTGAGCATTTGTCCATATCACAACATCATCACACAATTTAGTGTGATGAACGCAGCAGTTCCTATGGGAGGGAGCAAAAGGAACAGAGAGGGATACAACCCAGATCAATCCTTAGGCAGTAAAGAAAATGACATCATCATACAGGGATTAGTGCCCTGTAAAAGAAATGAAAAAATGGCAAACAGATAGGTAGACAGATGGCTGGAGATTAGTGAACAGACAAAACAGTTACCATGAATTTGGAGAATAATGTAGTGGGGTTTGCACCAGCCTGGGCCAAAGAGTCTAATTCTGGGAGTTACTGACGCCCTTGGAAAGTGCCAGCACCCACACTTGTAAAAAGGATTACACAGCTGTAGCCAGGGTGTGGGAGGGTGTTGATTTGAAGGAGGACTTTAAGGATTAAGTCTAGCAATTCTTGTAGTTTAACAAATTACTAAGCACCAAGTTAGATGCTGTAAATTCCCGTATGCATATTCTCAGTCTGCTGCAATCATGAAGTAATGCACTTTAACCTAGTCTGTAGTAAAAATGTCTTCAGATAAACCATTTTATCTCACATTTGAAAAGGTCTAATAGCATTGAGCTGTTATGGATCAGCTGAATCGTTTTAATTCACAGGGGGACACACATGCCCAGCTGCCACTTCGAATTTCAGATCCCAAATAGCACTGATAACTCAGCCTAAATTCTCCAGATGCTCAATTACTCAGTGGCAAAGTCTCGTAGGTGTACCTGAGCATGTACAGAACCCCTCGAGGCCCCGATCCCTCATAGAAGCTGCTGGAAGTTAGGAGATGCATCAGGACAGAGTCCAGTTCCTTGATGCTTATTATTATGTATCTCACAGGTCCCCCTTCAGGTGGGAGGTCAAATGTCATTAGTTATGTCCATCCTCCTTCTAATTTAATTTGAAACCTAAGTCCTCAGAAGTCTTCTGATGAGACCTTCCTACCATCAGGATATCTGTCTATTCTAGATTTTTCTTAATGAGATCCAATGAACCTCTTCTGCTGTCCAGAAGATTATTAGAGTCTGGTTCCTAAGTTTCATGCACCCTGGACAAGGTTTTCTTAGCCACCAAGGTTTAGAGATCATTTCTGCATTTTCCTTTTTGCCCGTGTATTGCCCTGATGTATATTCATTGATTCATACAAATGGAAGGAAAGAATAAGAGTACCCCTCAGCTCAGTGGCTGCTCATTGGGATAGTGAGTTTGCTGATAGAAAGGTGAGCCCAGATTGTAACAGATGTGCTCCACACAAACCGAACATCACCGTGGTCCTCATGTGGTTGTGGCAAAAGAGACACTGGAAACACTGAGGTGAACAAAGCCTGCAGAGGAGGGTTTCTGCTTATCTTTCTAGCTCAAAAACAGTTAACAGGCAGTCAGTCACCAGTGCTGCCTCATCCATCATCAGCTACGTTTCCACTTGTAAATTAAAGGGGAGTAAGACATGATTTGTTTAGTCGAGTTGTTAGTGCATGCTGTGGTGTAATCCTGGCCCATGTCAGCATGTGCTGTCCCAGACAGAGTCTGGGTTTGGGTGTCACCTCCATGGGACTGTTGTCAAAGGCAGCCCGTGTGAGGTGCACCACTTCACAGGTAGAAAGACAAGTTGCATGTACATGAGAGTCTCGCCTGCAGATCCAGAGAGTGGGTAGGTTTAAGTCCAAGCACACAGAAGAGGAACCTGAGTTCAGGCCTGGCACTTCCCAAATGGATGTGACAGCTATTATCTCATAGTTAAGACTTCTTCCAGAAATGTGACTTGAAGTCATCGACTCTTCCTCCTGGCTCTGTCAGATGGCTTTCTGAATGATGTCTGCTGTGACTCTAACCCTTCGGTCCTGAACTGTGCTGGTGCTTTTTTTTGGGGAGTGAGGGGCTAACTCAGGAATTTCCTTGGGTAACAAAGAGCCTGGAAGCTTCCTGCTGGCACTGGGATCATACCTTCTCTTGCCCTTGTCATCGTCTTGAAGGATAAAAGCTGGATGTTCCCTATCACTGACATGTGCAAGAATTATAACCAGATACAGCCTGCCTGGCTGATGGCTTCATGAATAATTATGGCAGATACAGCAGAGCTCTGTGCTTTGGTCTGGCCTGTTCTACTAGCTTCTCCTTGCCAGATTAAATTTGCCTACTAAAAAAATCATCCTTCAGTTCATTTAAAATATTTTCAGAACAATTGGATTTTTCCTACATTAATTAGCACATGTTTTGTTTTATGAGTCTTACACAGAAAGAAGCTGGGGAATTATTTAGCTTAAGAGAAAATATTAGAACTTGTCAAGATCTTTGCTGCTGTTGTTGTTGTTGTCGTCGTATTATGCCGTATTAATGCAGATGAGCAAAAAATATGCTTCTATAAATTGAATCTGACTATGGCGGGCCCAAGAATAACCCAAGGCACAAAACTAGGGAAAAAAAAAATAGAGAGACAGAAAATCTCTCTCATTATTTTACTGTAAAAATCTTAATTAGTCCCAAAGGTTTTTGTTATAAAATTCAGGTAGGTAAGGCATAGAAACTTTTTGTCAAGCAGACTATGCAAAAAGTAGGACAGTGACACAAAAAGAGTTGCAAATGAAGCCAGACTTGTATTCTAACACTGAAATATTTATAAACCTACAGAGTTATCTGCCCATGGAACAGGTAGGGTAGTATAAATAAATTAAACTGCAGAAATTAATACATTCTTTTAATTGAATTTATCCTTGAAAATTAATAGAATTCTACCGATCTTTGAGGCAAAAACTGTCCATACATTTGCTTCTATATTACAGGGGAAAGATTATTAGTGTCTTGTACTATGGTGGTTGCAAATTAAATCTGGAAGTTTGCAGCAATTGAGTATCATAGGGAAATCATCTTTTCCTGTCTATATCTTTCAGCGTCCACAGCTAGGACTTTAAAACTGGGTTTATAATATTTTTACTTCCCTTAACTATTACCCACAGCTATATTATAGCTAATCTAAAAGCTCCAGTTCTAGAAATGCACAGAACAAATCAGTAAATGCACAATAGCTTCTGGCACCTCATGACAAGAAATCAGTGCTTGAATGTGACACATGGAGAAATATACCCTGAATTCTTGCATTATCTCTCAACTTGACCTCTGTTTACACTCTGTGATTAAGTGTTCATACAGAACTGTGCTCCACTCTAAACTTGTATTTTGTGTATGCATTGGAAAACAAAAAGGCACTTTGCTTATTCAAGTGGTGAAGGCATCCTCTTATTTTAAAACCAGTCTGGATAGCTGACTTAATGTTCTCGTTTACCTTTGTTGTGATTCAGCATACAGTTTTGACATACTAATCGTATCTTCTTTTGAGACCTAAAACTTGTACTCCAATATTTGAGTGTTTTGATTATAAAATTAATGGGAAATCTTATAAATTATTTCCTATAGGTTTCTCTAGCCTCTCTCTGTAGAAAGCTAGTTGCAGTGTGAGCATGGCAAGGACATCTGCTTTTGTGAATGACAAAGGAGTAACCCCTATCCTTTTCACAAACCCCACATGGGTTGAGCTGCAAGACAGGTGTGATGTCAGGAAGTTGTACAGGCACACAGAGGAAAAAAAAAACCAAAAACCAAATGTATCTATGGGCCTTCAGTATTGGAGCTAGGTGGGGTTACAATTATCCACCTAACTCCTTATTGCAAGTCTAGCCCTTAAAACCTAAGTTTTATTGATTTCTGTATACAGATGTGGGAGGGAACGATATAAAAAGCTGGTTTATGACTTCGTAATTTTTTAATCCTGTAACGTTGCACAGGGAAATAGGATGCACCTTATCTTCTGGTCAACTGAACATTAGATCATATTCTGTTCCCAGTTATGGCCTTTAACCACTTCAAAAGGGACAGGGGAGGGAAACAAATAGCAGTGGGAAAAAAAGTAATCTTTATTTATGGCAATACAGACATCAAAATTGCTTTGCCCAGCTAGAATTCCAGAGATGCACAAGCATAGATCAGTAAAACAGCAGTTTCTGGTAGGTTTTGATACTAAAGAATGGACTTTTCCTCAGGCATTTTCTTCCCCATCAGCTCACACAGCATTTTCTGTTTATTCACTCGGTAGTAGTCATTGATCAATTACTCAGCTGTACTTGGCATAAGGAAAGTAATAGTTCATTGGTGAATCCAAAAGCAGGCAACATGCTTGTATTCAGTCTTTGTGCTATTTATTAAATACCTGTGCACTGTGTTTTATTTTCTGTAATCTACCAGATATTTTCTAAGTGATAATCCAATACATTATTTGAAATAAGATGCATTCATTATTTGAATTATACAGACTTTTTTTTTTTAAAAGGGCATACCCCAATAGTGTAGGGAATATTTATTTATTTATGGGGGTAGCAGTAAGAAAGTAGCCTTAGTTAATCAGCTTCAAAGCACAGACCTCTGGAACTGGAATAGTTTTGTTAGAGGTTATAGATATAGGATGTTATCTTCCATACGTATCAGTTACTAGTTGGGATGATGATAGTTTTGGAGTGTTACGCACTTACTGACTAAATTTTATATATATATATATTTATAGAGGGAAAGATATGAGTACAGCCAAGGAATGCTGCAGTCCTGCTCCAAATAGAGGAAGGTTGAAAAGTTAAATTGCACGAGCTATCATGGGAACAATGCTAATGTGGAAAGGATAAAATCCCTTCAGTTGTCATTGGTAATTCTATGCCTGTTTGTCTTTATACAGAGAAAGACAGATCTATCTTGAAGATCTTCTTAAAAATATCTTAGGAAGAATATAATACAGTAATAAAGAAAAAGGGGAAAGCATTTCATAAATAATAGCACAAGCATAATATATATTAAACTTTTGCGGAAGGGAATATTTTTAATACATATACTATAAAAGTTCAAAAAGCCTTGAGCTAGGGGAAGGCCAATCACATAAAGCTTTCTCAATGTTGTATTAAAAATGTAAAACTTATCAAACTTTATTGTCGTTAGAAAACCAGACCATAACTCCCAAGACCTTTATGAATACGAAAACCTTTGCAGAGTTTGGCCAGCTGATATCTCTGTGAACGTAACTGAGTTATTTTAAACCTATTGTGAGGATACTTGTCTATGTCAGCCAAAATCCAACATCCATAGCAAACCCCAAAAGTAGAAAAAGCAGGACAGTTACAACGAAATTTGTACAAGTCTGTGCTCTGTGGACTGACAAAGTTAGTTGTAGGAGTCTAACAAAATGCAACAACATAGATTTTAACATCATTTTCTGTAGTCAGTGGGAACTTTCCCTTCTGGACAAGTCTGTGATGGGTCGTCTCAATTATTTGCCTTTTTTCTAATAATCTTTTGTTTATTTAAAATGAATTTTAATTCTGAAAAAAAAAAAATCCGCCTTCAAAGCTGATGATTGTAAAGGTGTTTGTTTCAAAGTGTGGGTAAACATAACTAAAAACCCTCAGGCTGTTTTTATGCTACAGAGGGTTTTTTAAGCGAATTAAAGTATAACTTACAGGCACATCACACTCATTTGGGGATCCCATGTGCTCTGGCCCAAATATGACTTCACCCAGATCCCATTCCCAGATCCTGGGCCCCTGCACCCAGTTTTGGCTCTCACCTTAGGTCTTTCCAGAATCTGATTTTCTTCTACTAGCTGGCTAGCACAGCTCAAAGTTTGCTAGCACAACATGCACACACATGCATATGGACACACAAATGAGAGACCACATTCACACAGAAAACAGATAGAAATAGAGTTCATCAAGAAGGTAGAACAGAGTGCAGTGACCAGGTGCAGGGCTTGACGAGGCAAATAAATATACTGACCAACCACTTGTTTACACATCCCCTCAATCTCCCTTCCTCTCCATTTTTCCATGTTTCTTTTTTCCTGAGACACCTTGATCCCTCACTTTCTCCACCCTTATCCCTGCCTAGATAAACTACCTGTCCCTAATTACTTTTTCCCAACGGGTCCACTTTGGCTACATCAATACCCAAATTTGATATTTCTGACATTATTACCTAGGTCACCTTGCTCTTACATGGTACTACTGATTGGTTATGTTGTCCCTATTGGCCTTGCAAGATTGGTCTCTAAAAGGTTCCCAAAGCTCCCCTTCAATTATCTGTGAAGTTCAGCCATTTCTCACATAATTCCCCCTTAACCATCTGTGAAATTCATCCATCCCTCATGATACTATCTGTAATATTTGTCAGCTGTTTTATCCAGCAGTTTTTCATGTCAAGCTGAGTAATTTCTTATATTCTGTTTACTTTGCTAAACCTCAGGATGGGGCCTACTGATCTACATGCATGCTTTAATAAAGTTTAAATTTTAGTTGTTATTATCAGAAAATTGTTACCACAAATGTTTTTTTCCTTAGATTTAATTTCTATATATGGATTCTTTTAATTAATTCAAATAATTGCAATCCTGATTTTTTTCTAGATTGTTAGCATGTGCTATGCATGATTTCTAGAAAAACTGGTCCTCTAAGCCGCACTAAATCATTGACCAACTGTTTTAAAATAGGACAGGAATGACAGATAGTAAATAACTTATTTTCTGATACAAATTTTCTGACAATTGATTACTTCAAAAATACTTCTATTGATTCACGATTTGCTTAGCACTCACCTATAGCAAAATAGCCTAAGCGTGCAGCCAAGCAATTTTATTTAAAAATTTCTTTTCATACAACTGATCAACATTATTCACGGCCAATTTTTGTCTACTCCCTTCAAGATCCAACAAGGCATGCCTAATACATACATGTTTGCTTTTTTCTTGGCCAACACCTATCTTTGTTCATACTGACTAACATGAGAGATCAGGGATACTCCAGTTCTCCCACATGGGCCAGTGTTTATGGACTCAGTCCCTCCTAGTCAGTCAACATGCCAGAATCTGTGCTAAAGTAGATTGGTTTTTAATCATTTGAAACAGGAGACAGACAATGGATCTTTAAAACATCTTCTGTGATTCAGTGCAGACAGATATTTTATAACTGTGAGTCAGAAAGGATGCAGCTCAGTGTACACCCTCTTCTACATGCAAAACAAACTGTGCATTAAATTGGGAAGAACAACTGAATTTCACAGTGGGAAGAATGCATTAGATTAAAATGATGCATAATCATAGATGTACGATACTCTGCTTAGGCACATAAAATGTTTCAAGAGAATGAAGTGCTAGACACAGGTATTTAAAGAGCTGTTTATTTGCCTTATCATTTACAAACAGGTGAACAGGGAAAAAGAGACTGGCAATCTCCCTTAAATTAATTTTCAGCTGAGGGGTCTCTTGTATTAAGGTGATAAGCAACTTGTATTGAATTACTATACAAAAAGTTAACTATCTAAAGAACTTGTGAATCTAAGGTTATCTAGAAAACAAGGAAAAAATGGTATTTATGAAGTGAATAGTGATAAGAAATGTGCAAGTGCTATAAGCCAGATAAGTTAACCATCTAATGTAAGGGACTGCAGAAGCCCTTTAGCTGAACTCTAGAGCAATGCTTGAAATATGGATTTTTCCTTTCTCTTGCTTGGCAAAGCTTTCTAGTGGCAAGATACCAAAGGATTGTCTTTACTGATGATTGTTATTCAACCTGCTTTATAAAGACTGTTTTTCCCCCCTTGAATCTGAGAATCTGACAAACTTTAACTTAGGAAGAGGGACAAATACTTATTTTTCTTGTTTGACTGTACAGAAAAGTTTAACTGCTAACTTTCAAAAAGCAGGGTTGGCTCAAAGAGCTTTTCTTAGGATTAAAAAAAACTCATGTGAAATTCCTCTGCCTGACTGCTATCATATCTGTTCTACACACCTCATTTTGCCTTTGTCTTCCTCAGTTCTCTTCATAGAGCATTTCTTGTTCCTGGTACCTGCTGGTAGCCTCGTTGCTCATTTTTATTTAGACACAAGTCGTGTATGATAAGACTGATGAAAATGTCAAGAGACCTGAGATGGTGGAACTTGTAGATTAGATAGATAGAATCTGTAGAGCAGTGGTTGGTGCCCATATTCCTGAATGCTAGTGATGTCCTCAAATGCTGAAATTCCCTTTGCCTGAGTGCTGAACTTCTCTTAAAGAGAAAGAGCATTTTCATTGCATTAGATAAGGTTACTCTTTGTTTTAAAAACTGCTTCCTCTTCCCTTCCTCAGCTTTTATTTTTTAAATGACTTCATGCATTTTTCCCCTGAACAACCCCTATGTCATCTTCTGCCAAAGTTTTCTGTTTCCTCACACAACATTAGACATCTTTCTCAGTATTTCCTCTCAGGGACAATCATGGAAAGAAGCTAACTTTATCTGCATACCATGAAAAGCTACTGAAAGTAAATTTAAAAAATAGTCTTAGAGGAAACGGTAGGATAAAAAGGTCTTTTACACTGTCTGGGTACCTTATTCAGTATGATTCTTCAAAGTCTGAGTCTTTAATTTCCAGTTCTGCTGTAAGGTACATGTCATGACCTTGCTAAGTGAGTGGAAATCACAAGGAGACAAACAAGAAAATGAACTGAAGAAAGAAGGAGAAGGAAACTACAATTACAGCAACAAGGACAAAGAGTAGTTCAAAAGCTGAGTTTCTATTCGTTCAATGGATAGGTTTCTTTTTTTCTTACTTGAGTGTAGTCTGACTGGTGTATTCCATAAGAGCCACCAAACAATTCAAATGTTTCTGTTGAACAATTGAATGATCTGCTTATTGAAATCCATGTATCTCCTACATCTTTCCTTTTTTCCATCCCTGACTTTTCTAGTAGTTTTATTATTAAATCCTGTGCTCTTTAATATCTGTGTTTTGGTACTGTAAAAATTTTTACATTTTTACATTCACTTGGAAATTGTAAAACAGACAACATCTTGCTATAATATTCACATACCACAAAATACTGAAATCAGTAGGGCTGCAATGGATCTGATTTTGCTGATCTAAACCAAAGAACAATGTGAATTGTAGGGCTGATCCTAGTAAGTCTCTGTCTCACATATGCCCACACAAATGCAAATATTATCCTGACCAAATGAATTCTCATAACTATCTCCAAGAAGGTATTTTATAGTCATTATATTTCTGAAATGAAAGCAGAAAATAACATTTAAAATAACACTATGGCTAAAAAAATATAGGCATCAATGTATACATAAGCTTGTGTCCACTAAAAAAGATATGGTGCTCCTGCATGGAATATTACGCTATTAAAATGAGAGCAAGAACTTCAGAATTGATGTTTTTAACATGGTTATTACAGAAGATATCACTGCATTAATTTGCACTTTGAGCTACTTGCTCATCTGCAGCCGTTGTGTCTGAGACAGCGAGGGCAGCAATATTGCAGAGTTTGTCTTTCTGTCCCCAATTTCTGTTACATTTGGTCTACAACTATTTCACAACCCTGAGTACGATCCATGTAAAGTTTTAACAGGTAGCTCTTTCAAGTGTGAACTCTGCATTGAGATGAAGGTGGTGAGAGATGTATTCATCAGGATGTCACATTCTGGGGAGTGCAGTGAAAAAACAAAAGCCAGGGCAGGTCCAAATTGTGTTGCTTTAGCAATGAATTCCTCCAGGTGTCCTGAACCTCACACAGACCTTGTAGGTGGCAATCTGACCTGATTTATCTGATGGGAGTCCCAGGGCACCAATGACAGGTGGGGATTATTGGAAACTTCATCCTGAAGCTTACTGAGACCTCAAGCCAGAAGGCTTGAAGCTACAGGTTTAATTCAGGTCATGCTGAATACTCCAACATTACATATAATACCTGACATTTTCTTTCCTGTTACTGTTGTCTACACTTGGATTTGCAATACAAAGTTTTTTCTTCTCTGTTTCTTTTCCACATTTACATCCTTAATTTACTGCAGCCGGAGTCAGAGAGGAAATTTAACATAAAAGAGAGGCATTTGGGGTTTTCAGAAACCTGATCTAGACCTAAGAAAAAATTAGTTGGAACTATGAAGGTCACAAACCCTTCAAACTTTTAGACAATTAACATATTTAGTCCTTTGAACAAAAGAGGTAAGTATTAGAGCTTTTTTTTGTATATATGACCATGTAAAGCAGAGGTTTTCATTTTACTTTGTTATTATTTTTTATATATTATGATCTATCAACGAAACAGAAATTTAATGGAAAATATTCCATGTTCATAAAAAGATTTTTGAATTTCTGTGAACAATGCTAGTAATCTTCAAATATATAAAAAATATATTTATTTATATATACATTTACTTATGTATGTATGAGTATAAACATATATATATAGCAAAACAGAAATTTCCCCTCATATTTTTGCTAAGCTTTTTGTGCTAAAAATATCTTTATCCAACCAACTCTTTTTTTATTACAAGAAGTATCTGCAGACAGAGTCAAATGATGGTGATTAGAGTTACATTAAAGTATATTAAAAAAAATTAGTCTCTGATTCCCTGGACAATGGAAAATCTGAAGTACTAGAAAGGAATAAAACAATAACAATATATATCTCTAATGATCCAGTTTTCATTTAAAGATCTCAAACTACTTTGAAAATTGAAGTAGTGTCACTGTCCCCAAAATCAAAAATGTGAAAAAGAGAAATAGTGAGAAGATGTGATTTGTTTGAAACTGGCCACTAGGCTTGCAGGAGAATCAGATGGGAATGCTCTTCATCTTCCCTGTCTTCACCTGCAGCTTTCACCACTACTTACCATGCTTCAGTGTGACAGGGTTGAAGGCTGAGAGGAAAAATAATGTCTTTTTTGTTTCACTTTGTAACAATGCTGTTACAAAGTTGTTTCTAGTTTGCTGTTTTGACTGTTTTCAATGCTTCATTTCTTCAGATGCAAGGATTAGCCTTTGCTTGAAAGTTGTTTCTGAGTCTATGAAAAAGTACATAAATGAATGAACCACAACAACATTACGTTTCATTATTCTTTGCCTTTACTACATACAAAAAGTCTCATAAATAAGTTGCAGAGTGCAATCCTCATCAACACAGCCTCCAGCACTTCTTATTTGGAGTCTCACTCATCAAAGGGCACTACACAATGGTGCCTGGGCTGAGGTCATGGTCCAGGGAAGAAGAGATTTTCTTCACACAGACAGACAATAAAATTGTTCTCTGGGTTCTGATTCAGTGAGAAAAATACATTAAGTTATATAGTTATTTTCATACTGTGAAAATCTGTGATAAGCAATCTGATCTTGACAGGTGATAGCTTTTTTCCTGTAGCTGAATAAGATATTTGTGAAGATAGCAAATGTTGATTTGTACATGTTTTTCATGTATGCGTTAGAATAGAATAGAACAGAATAACAGGTTCTTATCAGATGTAAATCAGTGTAACTACACCAATATACATCAACTTTCCATAAAGTTATTCAAAGCAGAGCTGTTAGAAAATATCTTTCTCCTCATAAATTTCTGTATGCATACATACATACATATTTATATACAAACTAGTTATTTATTTACATTTAACACAAACTGACTTTTTTACTTTTTGAAAGCTTTATGGTGGCAATTATATCCAACTGCTACTTGAAATATTTCAGGTGAAATCACCCCTGTGTATTCATGAAGAGGCAAAGTGCATGGATTATACTGCTTATTGCTCTGATTATCCTTATCCTGTAGCTTTCTTTGTAGTTTAGCAAGTACTAGCAGGCACATAGATGTGGATGCCATGGCTAGAGACTTTTGACCCTATTGGTGCATAGTATTTGGATTCCACTTTTCAAAATATTTTACACTTTTTTTTTCCTTTTTTTTTTAAATTTGTTTTTTTTCCCCTTTTTTTAGTTCCGCCCCCCCCGCAATATTTATATTGCCACACAAATTTCAGGACAGGATTCAATCGCTTCCTATAGGAATTTTCCATGGGATTCCCATAAGGATTGTGCGTACCATTAAAATGTGATGGTCTGACATTTAAGCTACACCGGGAAGCTGGCTTGAATTCTGTTTTTCCCATACACAAAAAAATCTAAGTTGATACATGATTCCTCTGGATTGGATTAAGTTTTATAAAAACTTACAAGCTGGAAGACAGTGCTTTCTCAATTTTACTGAAGACTTTAAGACCAAAATTATCAACTAATTGTACTTCATTGGGTTGAATCCTTTAGTTTTATCATAAAAGAGAAATAAATCACATGTTATTCACGTATGCTGCTGTTATCTACTTAATTCTACAATTCACATTAAGCAGTAGTGTTGGTATTGTACCTCATTTTCAAACCCTATTGCTTTTGCTGATGGACTTAGGTATAGTGCCTGATTATCATTCTAAAAAAATCTTAATACTGTCAATAGTCTTCTCTGTGAGAAAGTAAAGAAATATCTTGGTTCATTCTGAAGAAAGAAATGAGTGCAGATGTTCTCTTGAAATTATAGCCTACATTCCAGATGCAGCTCTATTAATTTTAAGCATTGAGGCAGACAAACCAAGATGAATGGTCACTGTTAACACCTCCTACAGTCCCAGGGAGAGAGGCTCTCTAGTGGGTGATCCAGGTCCTAGATGGGCTGAACTGACCTCTTCAATAACTCATCTTTTTCTCTGGACCATAAGGGGAATCTGTGCTAATGGATATCTCATAGGTTAAGTATCGGTTAAGTATCAGTTAAGTATCAAAATATGAGGAAGAATGGACCAGGACCTATGCTTCTATTCTGTTTTTTTTAACAAATGTTTAGTCTCTGGAAGAGGGAGTGTTCCTGATAAGCTAGTAGTGATTACAAATGCATACAATGCATATATGGAACTTCACAGATCCATCTTCATCTCTAATGACTAGGTGACCTTGCTGCTTTATAATGGTGACTTCTAAAACTGTTCTCCATTGCTACATGGAGCATCTCCCCACAGCAAGCCATCCCCTTTGTATTCTGTAAGTTCTTTTTATTTTGTTGTTCAATGTAGCTTTAGCAACTAGATCTCAAAGTTTAAGGGTACGTGCAGCATTATGCAGCCCACTGTAGTCTGCTTTGCTGCTTTCTGACTTTCCTAGGGCATTCATCAATTTAGTTGCAGAATTCCAGTCTGGCTGCTCAGTTAAAACTTGTTCTTCATGTCTTGGTGTTACCAGTTTTGGTCTTCTTACTCCCCTGGGCTGCTGATTTGCATATGGTTGACAGTTTATTTATGTGTTCCTTGTGGTTTTTTATATAGTGTTAGGGCTCAAATCTGTTTGGAGGAATTTGTACACAAGCAGAATTAGTTAGCATCCAACTCTGAATCTAATAATTAGAGATGAATGAGTACACAAGTACCCATGCTCAGCTCAGGCTTTCTGAACCAGCAGAATAATTAACCAAGCACCTCAGGCATGCTTGCCTTAAGAAGAAGAGATCTTCAGAAACATAATGCTACAGTTCTGTGAGGCATCAAGGCTGTTTTCCTTAGCTGAAAAATATATGAATTTATTCCCTCTTCACTTTGACTGACACTCAGTTTCTATCTAATTGCTTCTTTTTCTCTTAGATCTTAATCATTTGCATCACACTTTACAGAGAAAAAGATCAAAGATCAGAGAGTGAGAAGATATGAAACAGGTTTCTTAGCTGACCCATTGTCATGTATAAAGATGAACATAAAATTTGAGCCCTGTGGGGGTTTGTCTCTCCCTTAGCAGTAGAAATCCTGGGACAATGATGAGACAAGGGGTTATAGGTTTTAACTGTTTCATGAATAAATAGTCTTCAGTCAGCAGAGCACCTTTTGCAGGCGCTATATTGACTAAAGAAACCCAATAACTTACTTACGAATTGCTCTTTATCATGCATGCAGTTCTTATATCAGGAAAGACAGAAAAAGAGAAATATTATGAAAAACAAATAGAAAAAATATAAAAGAGATTTCCTCCATCGTATTTCTGGAGTATCATAGTATTATTGAACTTATTAGTATTCTAGAGTAAAATCTTAAATTAATGTGTTATTGATTTCAGATTTAGTTCATATGTATCTATGTGTGGTGCATATATATGTGTATGTATGTCTAGATGTATTTGTTCAAACATAATTGTTTCTACTAGCAGGAACGTTTTCATGTCTTCAGTCCATGACTATTGGACATCAACAGATGACACAGGTTGTTGTTTTACCTGTCCGTATCTGCTTCTTGTAACTTATATCACAGGTTATGATAGATGAGGGTGTCAGATCAGTGTTTGGAAGCATTCAAAAAGATAAATTAAACTACAGTAATTATTAATAAATGTATATAGAACAAGTGATTCCACTTTATAAATTTATTATTTGTCCATGACTGGAGTAGTGTGTGCAGTATATGTTAGAAGTGGAAAAAGTGCAAAGGACAAAAACTGTTATCACAGCTGTATGGAACATCTTCTCTACGAGAAGCAGTTGTATAGTCTAGGTGTAAGCACCCTGGAAAGGAGATGACTTGGGAGAATATGGTGGGGGAGTTTCTAAAAGATTAGTAGCATGAGAGGATGGTAGGAAATGACTGTTCACTGTCTTTTCCAGTATGAGAACTAGGATTCATCAAATGAAGCTACAGGAGATGACAAAGCAAACTTAAGATGTTTTTTTGTGGAACAGACTGCAGACACAAGCAAACACTTCTTACTGTGAGAATGGTCAAACACTGGAACAGATGATAGCCCAGAGAGGTTGTAAAGTCTCCATTCTTGCAGAAATTCAAAACCCAACTAGACACACTTCTGAGGAACCTGCTTTAGCTGACCCTGCTTTAAATAGGGAGGTTGGACTACACGATCTCCAGAGGTGCCTTCCCACCTTGTCCCTTCTGTGAGTCTGTGAAAATGCTTATCAGATAATATATATGAAAAAGTTCATTTAGTTTCAAGCACAATCTACTTTCTGGGGTTTCCTTCTTCTTGGTTTCATGACTTATACAGCACTTTTCATATTCTTGCTGCCAGTGGTAGACTGTGCAGCATGTTTATGTGTGTACAAGACTAGAAAGATCTGCCAGATTATGAAAATTCATGACTGAAAGATCAGTATGCTGTCATGATTTCACACCTCATGGTCATGTCTGTAGGAAAGGTAGACCAGACACATTGTGAAGCTTGAACAGCCACAGATGCACAATATTTTTTCCTTCACAATGTGAAGGAAACCCAACTTTCTCATTGAGGCTATCCTATCCAGCACCATCTTATCTTCAGTAGCTGTTATCATCTCAGTCAAGTCAATGAACTCTTTGTTGGAACAATTTGCCTACACATTTATTGTAGCCACTTTCAGATCGAAGGACATTTATTTAGCAGATTTGTTAATAGAGATACATCTATTTATAATGTTCATGTGTCATAAATTAGGGGAGACGAACAACAAATGTGAATGTCGGGTAAGGCCTTGCTTCTCAGCCTTGTGAGAACGCACGTGGGAATTGTCACACTGGCAAAAAAACCCACAGGAGAGGCCAACGTTATTGTGAAATTTCTCTCAGAATTAATTTGGGTGGGGTTCCTTTAAACTGCGTTCAATTTAGCCATCTAAATCCACTAGTAAATATTAATTCTTAGATATGCCCTTATGATGACTGGATTAAAAATGGTCCAGAGAGGAAAAGAAAGTAATTGAGGCAATTCAGGTATACTTTCGAAATCTCTTCAGGTTCAAATTTATGGAATTCCTTTCCTCACTTTTAGTAGACCATGTGCTCTGCCTTATTTTTCCCAATTAAAACAAATGTTAAAACCAGTATGACAGAAAGTTCTGAAGTTGATGGCCTCAGGAGAATTTGGAACTGTTCAGAAGATGTCCAGATATCCTCAGAAACTTTCCTTTGTGTACCTGCTCAAAACATGTCATTTCCACACTGATGGCTGCTACCCAAGAAGCGTAAAGTGTTTCTAACATTTGGCTTGAAGTTTCATTGACAGCTTATTCTCTGTCTTTCAAAGGGCTGAGACATATGTGTGAGTCAACATTAGATATTTAGGGCCAGATTTGCAGCTGAAATAAATTGGCATAGTTCCATTGACCACTATTGAATATACTTGAAATTGTACAGACAAGTGATAGGCAAGGAAGTAATGAAGAGATACGAAAATGCCATTATTGCACTTGCAGCTGAGTATCAAGCTGATATTTACTGTGATAAATCAGCCTGTAAACAATCTTCATTGCTAATTGCTCTTGTCTTTGAGACTATTAGTAATGTAATATTTTATTTAATTGTTTAATAAATTAAAATTTTAGTAAATAAATGTTTTAAAAATAAACTAAGTTTTAAAAGCAACTAATAGCCTATAAACTGCTTAAAAACATTCATTTTGGTTTTATTTAAATGAAAGAAAATGAAGACTCATCACTACATAATAATAATAGTAATAATAACAGCTAACACATGACAATCAGTACAAAGCAAATGGCATACAGGAAGCTGCACAGTACAGCCTGTGTTGTCTGTGACCTGTCTGTGCTGTATACATCAATCATCTCTCAGCATTATGATACAATATAGGCAGCTCATCCATTCAGAGAAGGTAAACAAGGCTATTTCATCTCTTCCCTATTGTGCAATGCTTCCAGAGTGTTTTCGTCAACGTATGATTCATGCTGGTCAGAAAATATAATGTCAATGTTGCAATGCTCCCTGGTACTGTACTGCTCATCTAGACTGGGTTTGAATGGGTTTACTCCAGTCTGTAGCTGGTTGCTTGTAATTTCAAAGATTCTGGGGTAAAAGCATACTATGGCCAAAACCAGGCTGCTCTTACAGTCATCCTCCTTACTGTGATACCGAACACATCCGGAGAAAGGAGAACTACAGCACAACACCAGAAATTTGGTATGAGGCAATTACACCTCACAATGCGTACACAAGGGGATTTGCCAAATATATGTTCCAGCAACCATAGCACCAGTCAAGGAATGCACAGAGAAGAACTATTCATAGAACTACTGAGAAATATAATTTTAAAAATGCTATTAAATAACATTATTTGGGGATATTTTCCTTAAAGCAAGTGAAGGAAAATGTAGGTCATCCTGGATTAAGAAATCACTCTTTTGAAGTTCTAATCCCCTCTCTAGCACTACTCTCAACATAAATTTAGTTTGGACTTTATGAACAGTATGATATGTTTTTAAATGATGAATGAATAATAAGAAATGATCCTGATCACCAAGAAAATCATTTCAGCAAAACATATCAATTACTATAAGAGATTATTTCAGCTTTCTACGATACAGCACTCTGTAGGTTTCAGTGTGCTTTTGTAAGTCACCTTCTGTACAATGACTGAGCCTAACAAATGATAAGAGCACCGTGTATTCATTCCCTATGTGTATAATATAATGAAAGAGTATTCATTAACTTCAACACTTCCCTCAGAAACATGGTAGAGTTTCTGGTGAGAGTATAAGAGAAAAGCTATTTTTTTCTCTTCTAGATGACCAATAGGTTTTGGCCAGGGCACTGAAATAAGCAGTAGAAGGCTCAACTGATTTGATTCTGCTGAGCACTTGCTCTAGGGAAGATGTAACTGATAAGAGAAGATGCGTCAGAAGGGTTATGCGGTTTAGACTAGTCAGTGTGTTCGAGCATTGCTCTGCAACATGGGACGATGGTAAAGCAGGGATACTGACTGCTTGGCGTATTGATGAAAATAATCTTGGTTGTGGCTTGCATGTCTTGGGTTTCCTTGCTACGAAGTTTAGAAGGTTATGTTTCATCCCAAGGAAGAATGAGAATGTTTTGAAACTACAGGTTTTTTTGCAGGAAACGATAATTTGTTCCTCTCTAGTTGGGATACAAAATGTCCATCTAGGTGGCATCTTTGCAGATTACTATGAAGATGATTGCGTGTATGTGTGAGAGAGAGAGGCTGCGTGCATGCATTTAAAACAGCCAAAGTATTTAAGTGTTTCTTCTTCATTGCTAATTTAAGTAAGAATTGAAGCTTCTTTGGGATGCAGCTTCCCCTTAATTTTAGAACTCAGTTGATTCAAGCACCTTCTAATTTCAAGAAAAACAATCACTATAGCATAGAGATCCTATCAATCATAGCAAGGTTTGCATGCTTATTTAGCTAGCTTGTAATTAAAGGCAGCTAAAAATATCATGCATGAATGGCAAGTTTTTACTTTTTGTTTAGCTCATCTCCTTCAGAGAGAAGACACAAGTCCCATCAATCACACAGTTGGTAACTGAAGTCATTATCACCAAAATTAAGGCAATTATATACAAATGAATATTAATGAATCTTCCAGTCAAAATCCAGGTCAGTTTCCAAGAATTTTAACAAAAATATACAGAACTCCTCTTTTTGATTTAATCTTTTGTCAAATAATCAGTACCAGAAAGGACACACCTTTTGTATTAAGCTAACATCATGGATCAAGGTTTTAATGAAATGAATAACAGTATTTTTCCAGCATGGTGCAAAGTGATGTATTAATTAACACTGTTCTCACAAAAAGTGACACAATGTTACACCAACTTAACTTTGAAGTTGTCATTTCCGGTTGCCATTAGCTCTATTACAAGGAGAAAAAGATTGTCAGTGCATTGTGTGTAACCAGATGAGTGAAACGACTGCATTTTTTTAAGGTCTAAAAAAATTGTATGATCTGAACTCTGACAGATCAATGTCTGTGTGTCCCCCCCAGGAAAGGCCATCAGACAGTTTGTCCCCTCCTGTCTAACTCAAGTTACGTTTACTTACAGCCAAGTTAAAGGTAAGGGAAAAGGGAATAAGTTAGAGTGGCTTTCTTTGAACTATGCTTCACCCCATGTCTTTGGAAATTATCTCAATAGCTTTAAGGTAGGTTGTGGCAACTGTTAACTGCACACAGATACACAGCACAACAGTAGATGCAACTGCATCTCTGAATTATTTAAGGAGGTAGAAGGTAAAGCATTTCAGGCAGCTATGGTCAGACTCACAGGCCAACGGCTTTAGGAAAATTTCCCAGTTGTAGATATCAGCCTTTTATTTTGAAAGTACACTAAAAAGATATTTAAATTTGCATGTATTTATCTATTTGCTGTAACTGAAAGCCATACTGGTGATAGCAATAATGAAGGTGTGCATTTACACTCTTTTCCTCGTAAGCACAATTAAAAATGGAAGGAGTGAATTACCTGTCATTGAAATGCAACCACCTCTCAGGTGGATGTTCAAAAAAGAGGGAAGAAAAAAAGACTTTTTTTATATCCTTTACAACACATTTATTCTTTTGCCTAACTACATGGGCAAATGGCATCACTGCTATACTGATGTACACTTGAATAAGTGTATAAGTGAATAAGATCAGGTTCAAACTCTTTATCATTATAAGTATAAGGGGAAATTAGGTAGGCAGAATGTAATCACTCAGGCTGGTGTTTTCTTAAATACAGGAGTGAATAAAATAATCATTTAGCTTGTAAATCAACAGTCCTTTGCTATTCTGAAATTACCTTATACTCAGCCTTAGCAATAAACAGGAGTATATTGCAGGGAAACAAATATTGTATACCTACAGAGATCTCATGTTTCACATTTAATCTTCAAATAAGCAAAAATATCAGGAAAATCAGTCTACCTTCATTTTGAAGTGTGCAAAATGGAGATGGATTTGAGCGTTAACATGTTTGGTTATACTTTTCCCCATGCTGGTTAAAGTAGAAAAGTTATCTGTCTTGAGTCTAACACTACCATGTCTAAAATGATTTCAATTGATTAAATAAAATCCATGGACTGGGAAAAAATGTATTGACTGTAAGTTTCTAAAGTCCCAAGAACAATTGCAAGTGACCCATGTGTGTTTATACCCTGTGAGAACACTAGCTGGGCAAATACTGTCTTTTATTTAACCTAATAACAAAATAAATTGTAGATAGATGTTTTGTTTTATAATAATTGATTGTCTTATTCAGTGAAAGAAGTGCTTTTCAGAAATAACAACTGTTCATGGTCACATGTATTTCCAGCTCATATTTTTCCCCCTAATGGAAACAAAACTTTGTCTTTAAAGACAAAATATAAATATTGCATATGACTCAGTCCTGCTGAGGAACACTTTCAAGCAAATAAGACAGAAACAGATAAAAAAGCTAGAGGGATAGGTAAGCAGCAGTGGGAGGAAACAATAATTTCAGAGTAAGTCTGAGGTTCTAGTTTCACAAGTATTTATTTTGGCATCAATGTTTGCTTGTACATCCCCTAAGCCTCGCTGATTATCACTGTCTCATCTCACTCCCTCCGACAAACCAGTGAAGTCATTGTTTGGTGTCACACTGTGAACAACATCAGAGAAGTTAATTCAGGTTAAAAAACCCACAGCTTTATGTTGTCTTTTTTAGGGGGCTTTTGGTGCTGCGAGAAATGACTGTAAATGTATGACTTGTTTAAACTTGCTCTGGGATTTATGTATTGCTTTATATCATAGCAAGCAGGATGTTAAAAGCTGCTGTTGCAATTAAGTAGTCTAATGGTCACTTTAGATCGAGGTAAATTAAAGATGGTCATGAAATGTTTGCAGTCCTGTGACAGTTTTCTCACAGCCAACATCTTTTTCCAATCCTGATTCAGACTGAAAAATACTGAAAAATCCAGCAAATCTCAATTAACTCAACAGAATTATTATTACTGATAGTATTACTACAGTTAAAGACTTCATTTTGACAATATATATTTAATTTTAGCTTTTTAAAATTGTCAACCTATTATACTACTAAGTAAAACGCAAAAATGAAATAAAAAAGCCTTCCACTTCAAAATCTCAGCAGGAAAAAGGTAGGTAGTTTCAAAATGAGTGCTCTCAATTTTTTTTTTTTTTTTTAAATAAGAGAGTTGTTAAAACAGACATTTACCTGTAAATTATTTTGGTTTTGATGTGCTATAGTTCCACCCACCTGTAACTCCTGTGTTCTTGTGTTTTATAAAACTGCTGTGACTGCAGTTACTTTTGAGAGGTATGGTCACATCTAATGAAGTAATTGGCTTGTGGCTAGTATGACAACAAAACAAGCCTTCACTTGCCAAGGAGCCTTGCATTTGCTGTGGGCAAAGGTCGGGGACACAGAGAATTACTGGTTACCAGATGACAATTGGCTACTTGTAACTATTTGATAATTTCCTTGTGATTGGTCTCTGCGTCTCCTGGTGATCAGCTCATATTTCCATAACAGCAGTATTGGTAATGACTATTGGGAGTTACCTCCTGAACTACTGAATTTCAGCCTCTTTAAGGCCAATGGCTACATGGTATTTTCCTTTCAGAAATGTTTTTGCTTGATCTTGAACTCCTTTGGTCTGGTACTATGTTTTTAGATTTTTTTTCTGATTCTGAGCCTGCATTTGTTCGTATTTGCATCCATTTTACTTAAATATTTCTTTCTCCTAGGTGTTTCCTCCTTTCTCCAGTTTTTGAAACAAAGCACATCTTTTCTCAAACTGCACCTCAATAAGCTAGGCAAAATAAGTTTTTTTTTTTTTTTCTCCTCATAAAGGAGCACCTATGCTCCCTTTAAAGTCCTACTGGACCATCAGTGCACGGTTTCAGGCGTATTTCATCTTTCCTGTGCACGCACTGTGATGTCTTTACAGGTATGGTCTCAGCAATGCCTTATGCGGTCACATTACTGTTGGACATACTTCCTCAGATGTAGCCCAAGAGATCATTTGATCTTTCCAAGGATATGTGACATCAATGCCCCACAATCACCATATCCACCCAAGAGCCTTTCTTCTCTCATACTTCTAATAGGTGAGTTCCCAAATAGTAGCAGGGATTATTTTTCCTTTAGATACCCAACAGACATTGGACTTTGTAATTTTACTCTCCTTCTGTTTCTAGTACTGCATTTGTCATAGCTTCCTGACCCTTTTAAATGGTATTTTGAAGTATCCAGTACATCTCTTCTGCATTGTCTCTTGACTCTCTGACACTCAGAACTGTTACTAATGTGCTTTGCCTTTCATGCCAAATTTGCAAATGCATATAATGATAAAAAAAAAAAATCTTGTCTGACCATTTTTGTGATCATCACTACAATACTTTATTGTACTTTAATCTTTCTCTTGAATTTTAGACCCCAGACCTAGATATGGTATTACAGTGGCAAGCTTGCCAATGCTGTATATGGAAGCCAGATCCCCACTGTTCTTCTATTGGAAGTTTCGCTTAACATTAGCCCTTTTACTTTCTCCCCTCCCTTTCAACCTCACATCTCCTGCTCCTAACTGGCTTTTTTTCCTTCAGTAATGATGAAGAGATACTATAATGGGACAAAATTACTGCACGAACCACCTCTTTGGAACCCATGAAAGCACTAATCCACAATATTATAATTTCCCAGCTATTGCAGCAGAGGAAGGGACGAGGTGCCTATGTGAATTCTTTCTGTACTTTCATTTAGATGCAGTGTTCTCCTCTCCGGTTGCATTTCAGTGGTAGGCACAGAGCTCCCTCTACACGTTTTGTCAATCAGATAAAACACTTTTGGATCCTGCTAGATGCTGCTAGATGAAAGGTACTAGACAAACATAAGTCATTATCATTAACTGCTACAGCTCTCAACTACAGCTAAGAACCAAGAAACTAAACCAAGCTGTTAGGGACCATCTTAGTATTGATAAAAGAAAATAGTTGACATTTGCTGCTGGCAGTTTTACTTAGAGATATGTGTCTGCTAGTGTGAGAAAGATATCATCAGCTGTATGAAGTCTGAGAGATCTCAGAGGAAGCAGAAAGAAGAAAGGCCTGTAAAGGACTGAGGTATTTTTTCTTCGTGCTTAGAAACGGAGAGAGCTTCTGAAACACTAAAACAACTAATGGAACTTACTGGCAGACACTGGTAAAGAAACTGCAGGAAAATTTGATCTTCCTTGTTATGAGTCACGACCTTGAATGTTACAGCTTCTGCATGAGTAACAGCATAGTTGTAAATAGAAGTGCTTCAAATGCAATACTGGCATTGAATTCAGCACAGAAATGGGCAGATACGGGAATGCTTGAGAAAAGATCTAATTTGTCCATGTTGTATCTCTTTTGAAAACGCTGGACCTGAACCACAGGTGAAATTGACTCTCATTCTTTAAAATATGCATCAGCTACAGCATGATATACACAAATGAAAATTATTAATGTGTTCCACTTGCAGAGGAGAAAATATGTAATCAGATAAACATTTGGGGAGAGAAGAAAACACTAAATATTTGCTCTGTACTTGTGTAACAAAGCTTCCTACTCATGATCTCTATTTTCCTGATGTTACATTAAATTACCCATAATTGTAATTGTTGGGGAAATTCCCATAATTTTCACTTCAAAACTCTCAGGAAAGGCTTTCTGCTGAAACTCCATCAAAAGTATCTGGGTTTCAGGACTCTTCCAAAGCAACCCAAGAAGCACAGTTTTTGAGACGGGATGGATATGCCTTTGAATTCTGCCTACATACAAATCACCTTGTGACGCAGCTTTTTTCTGAATTTCGGTGGTCTGTCCTATGCAGGTTGTAATTCTGCATTCCTCACCACAGTCCCTGAAGTCTTCTGGATTAAAAATTATTTGCCTTTCAGATATTTTTTCCAGTTTGAATGCCAAAGATGCTCTAGTAATTGAAGAAAAGAGGAGGATTTGGCCTCAGTCATGCTTTTAAATATTGTCTGTTCCAAAAGTATTGAAGTAGCCACTCCCTGGTACAACAGTTCTTTTGTTTTGTTTTGTTTTGTTCGGCTGTTTTATGTCTGTTCAGGACAAAGCTTTGTATCCCTAGACAGGTGCAGTAAGTGACCTTCTGGAGAGCCATGTTTCCATTTTCCACATAAAAACCTTCAGATGTAAGATTAAATTAGGTTCTACCTGGACTGGTTCTGCTTGGTCTAGATTCCCAATTTTAAGATTAAAAAAATGGACTGAGCTGCAGCCCAAGAGGTCAGTAACAAAATCAGCTTCTTCTCCCATTTTGTGTCATCAACAAACTTGCTGAGGGTACGCTCTGCCCTGTCATGACCCTTGGTGAAGCCATGCTGACTACTCCTGATGAATTTCTTGTCCTTAATGTGACTGGAAATGGTTTGAAGGACTAGCTGCTCCATCACCTTCCCAGGGATTGAGGGGAGGCTAACCAGTCTGTATTTCCCTGGGTGCTCCTTTTTGCCCTTCTTGAAGATAGGAGTGACATCCTCCAGTCTTTGGGCACCTCCCCCAGTTGCTGTGATCAATCAAAGATTATTGAGAGTGGCCTTGCAATGACATCTGCCAGCTCCCTCAGCACTAGTGGGTACCCATCAAGGCCCATGGACCTACGTATGTCCAATTCACTTAAGTATTCCCTGATCTAATCCTCTCCCACGAAGGATACATCTTCCTTGCTCCAGCCATTCCCCTTGGTCTCTGGGACCTGGGATTCCTGAAGGCTGGTCTTGCTAGTAAAGGCTGAAGCAAAGATGTCATTCAGTACCTCAGTGTTTTCCATGTGCTGTGTAATCAAGTCCCCCTCCTCATTGAGCGCTGGCTCAACATTTTCCCTAGTCTTCCTTTTGTCACCTATGTACTCACAGAAACCCTTCTTCTTGTCTTTAACATCCCTGGCCACATTCAATTCTGTTTGGGCTTTAGCTTTCCTAACTTCATCGCTGGATGCTTGGACAATGTTTCTGTATTCCTCCCAGGTTACCCATTCTTGCTTCCACCCTCTGTATGCTTCCTTGTTGTGTTTGACCACCCAAATGAGTAAAGACAAATATAATGGCTTTCAGGATTAAAAAAAAAATAATTTGCAAATTATGACATGTGTGAAATACTAAAAGAATATAGAGCTCACATGTCCTTTTCAGTAAAAATGCACAATTAAAGACAATGGGAAGAATTTGGATACCTCATTATTGACTCCTCGGCCTCTGTTTAAAATTCATCTTTTCTGTAAAAAAAATGCAGATGTAACAGTCATGAAATGAGCTCTGTATGGGGACAGATTGAACTAACTATGGCCTATTGCTTTGAAGAAATATTACACTAAAACAGTATCTCATTACAACACCTTTGCAGGGATCTGGGAGTTTGTGCAAGAACAAAATGGATATTTATGTTCATTGTGCTTTAAAAATCATATTTTAAAAGACTCTTAATGAAAGACAGTCTGTGACCTTTTAGCTGTTTCAGTGCTATTGTGGGAATGACTTTTTCTTTTCATTGTAATAATTATGTTAGCAACTTCTACTTTTTCTTTTTTTTAATTGACAGTAAGTATGATTAGGAATACAATAGCACCACCTGAGGCACAGTAGCTGCCTAGATGGCTTGTCAGTTCATAAATACAGGGTCAAATTTAGCCTTGCTGTGAGTGAGTGTACTTTAATTATCTGTTATTTATTATAAGTTAAGTTCTGACAATATGCTCTATACTAGTAAGAAATGAAAAAAAAAATCAGTCCCACAAAGGATTCACAAGCCAAGAAGCTATTTTTGCAATTCTAATTTATGTTCTGTTTAAAGTATGCACCCAATTAATTTAATCCTTTCAAAATTACAGGTGAAGAAGGCTAAAAGTCTGTTCTCACATTCATATATAGGTATCTCAGTAGAAAAAAAACCCTGAATTTCAAGTGCATTGAAGACCCACAGTGATTTTCTGAAAACAGTAAAGGTGCTAAGTGCCGCTGTGATGCCAAAATGGCTAGTAAGCAAGACACTCATCACAAGAGCAGGTTTGATGGTGACAGTTGTCTGACCGTGAGTGTGGCTCCAAAGTGTTAAATCAGAGTACAAATGCAATTTAGCTAGGTGGGTCAGATTCATTACACTTCTAATATCAGAGTGTACTGCCTAGAACACCACTCTTTCAGGTTCAGCTGGGTAAACTTAGCTAAAGAGCTGACTGAGTACATAATGTAAAAATACACGGAACTGCTGAGGTCAAAAGGGAGATCAACCTGTTTTGGCTGCTGTACTTTTTGTCTTAAATGAGCATCCTGTTGTTGTTTTGCAGGCTACCTCTTGGGTATACGTTTTGGTACTTAATAAGGACATATAAAACAAGCATAGCATGCCAAGAGCTGAGGGCTTGTGTGACCCAGTAAAGATTTTGACTATTCATGTTACCAGGGAAAATAGAAAACTGCATGTAAAAAGCAACTAGTATAAGATCCCTCCTAAAAATACAGAATAATTCCCATTTTAGAGACAGGAAAATGAAGCTTGTGCCTGTTAAGTTCCTTGTGAAAATCAATGATGGAAAAGGGTATAGACCTAAAAATGTACACTGCAGATAAGCATGTGTCTTAAAATTTAAATTAGTGTGAAATTTGTTGTGAGTAGTGCTATTGTTAAACAAGCATTAAGCAATGATTAATTTGCAAATTTTTTCAGATTTCAGACATTAGCAAAGCAATATTAGTTTGGTTTGGTTTGTAGGGTTTTTTTAACTTTTCATTTGTTTGCTGTTATCCTTTGGATTCTTCCTTAGAATCATAGAATCGTTAAGGTTGGAAAAGACCCTTAAGATCATCGAGTCCAACCGTTAACCTAACACTGCCGAGTCCATCACTATACCATGTCCTCGAGCACCACATCTATCCGTTCTTTAAATACCTCTAGGGATGGGGACTCAACCACTTCCCTGGGCAGCCTGTTCCAGTGCTTGACCACCCTTTCGGTGAAGAATTTTTTCCTAATATCTAACCTAAACCTCCCCTGGCGCAGCTTGAGGCCGTTTCCTCTCGTCCTATCGCTCGTTACTGGGGAGAAGAGACTGACGCCCACCTCATTACAACCTCCTTTCAGGTAGTTGCAGAGAGGGATAAGGTCACGCCTCAGCCTCCTCTTCTCCAGACTAAACAACCCCAGCTCCCTCAGCCTCTCGTCATAAGACTTGTGCTCCAGACCCTTCGCCAGCTTCGTTGCCTTTCTTTGGACACACTCCAGCACCTCAATGTCCTTCTTGTAGTGAGGTGCCCAACACTGAACACAGTACTCGAGGTGCGGCCTCAGCAGTGCCAAATACAGGGGCACTATCACCTCCCTGGTCCTGCTGGCCACACTATTCTTGATACAGGCCAGGATGGCATTGACCTTCTTGGCCACCTGAGCACACTGCTGGCTCATGCTCAGGTGGCTGTCAACCAACACCCCCAGGTCCTTTTCTGCCAGGCAGCTCTCCAGCCACTCCTCCCCCAGCCTGTAGCATTGCATGGGGTTGTTGTGACTCAAATGCAGGACTTGGCACTTAGCCTTGTTGAACCTCATCCAGTTGGCCCCGGCCCATCGATCCAGCCTGTCCAAGTCCCTCTGTAGGGCCTTCCTACCCTCCAGCAGATTGACACTTCCACCCAACTTAGTGTCATCTGCAAACTTACTGAGGGTGCACTCAATCCCCTCATCCAGATCATCAATGAAGATATTGAACAGGACCGGCCCCAGTACTGAGCCCTGAGGAATACCACTCGTGACCGGCCGCCAACTGGATTTGACTCCATTTACCACCACTCTCTGGGCTTGGCCGTCCACCCAGTTTTTAACCCAGCGTAGAGTGCACCCATCCAAGCCGTGTGCAGCCAGCTTCTCCAGGAGAATGCTGTGGGAGACAGTGTCAAAGGCCTTACTGAAGTCCAAGTAGACAACATCCACAGCTTTCCCCTCATCCACTAAGTGGGTCACCTTGTCATAGAAGGAGACCAGGTTAGTGAAACAGGACCTCCCTTTCATAAACCCATGTTGGCTGGGCCTGATCCCCCAGTTGTCCCGCACTTGCTGCATAATGGCACTCAGGATGATTTGTTCTATGACCTTTCCTGGCACCGAGGTCAGGCTGACAGGCCTCTAGTTCCCTGGATCCTCCTTCCGACCCTTCTTGTAGAAGCGTGTCACGTTTGCTAGCTTCCAGTCATCTGGGACCTCCCCGGTTGACCAGGACTGCTGATAAATGATGGAGAGTGGCTTGGCCAGCTCCTCTGCCAGCTCCCTCAGTATCCTCGGGTGGATCCCATCTGGGCCCATGGACTTGTGAGCATCCAGGTGGAGGAGCAGGTCAGTGACTGCCACCTCTTCAACAACTTGCTTGGCCTTCACTCTGCATCTATTTTCTTCTCCCAGCTCAGGGGCCTGAATACCTTGAGGATAACCAGTCTGACTATTAAAGACTGAGGCAAAGAAGGCATTAAGTGCCTCTGCCTTCTCTTCATCTTTCCTGGCAAGGTTACCTTCTGCATCCAACAAAGGAGGGAGATTCTCCCTGGCCCTCCTTTTGTCACTGATATATTTATAAAAACTTTTTTTGTTGTCTTTAACAGCGGTGGCCAGTTTAAGTTCCAGCTGCGCCTTCGCCTTTCTGATCTTCTCCCTGCATATCCTCACAACATCCTTGTAATCTCCGAGTTGCCTGCCCCTTCTTCCAAAGGCGGTAGGCTCTCCTTTTTTTCCTGAGTTCCAGCCAAAGCTCTCTGTTCAGCCAGGCCGGTCTTCTCCCCCACCTGCTCGACTTGCGGCACATGGGGACGGCCTGCTCCTGCGCCTTTGAGATTTCCTCCTTGAATAACGTCCAGCCTTCCTGGACTTCTTATTGTCCTTATTGTCCATCCACAAAATGTTACTTCCTGTTAAACTGAACCATATTCTTAAACAAACAGATCCAGCCAATTCACTAAATAACAGACGAATGACTAGTTTTCAAAAAGCAGATCCACCGTAATTGTTCTTCCTATGAGCAACATAGAACCATGATAGCCAAAACATTATTCAAGGTATCACAGGCAATTCTCAAGTTAAAACATTATTCTAATGAAGCATTTTCAACTCAATGTTCTCCTACAGATTAATTAACCTGATTTTTATTTTCTGTATAAGTGAAAAAACAGGCAGATTATGACAAAGTGAGTCATTATTTTGTCTACATTTTATCCTGCTAGATCACTTGCAGTTGGGCAACAGCTAGAACATAAATGCATTCAAAATCCTTCTCTTCATCTGCTCATTCTGCTACAGGAGAAAACAGTCCCTGATATTCTTTGTCCTCATCAACTTTAAGATTATTATAAACACTAATCACAGAAAAAGACACCGCCTACCACTCTGCTGAGAATTTGAGAGAAGTCATGGTGAACTTCTGATCAAGTTCACAGTTCTATTTCTTTTCCTTCTTTCCTTCTTTCTTTATCTCTTAAGAACTCACTGAATTCCCCAACCTGGTCAGCTTAAACAATCTTTTTTAAAGTAAACAGAAAATTGTAAAGGGAAAAGCTTAGGCTGATAAGACGTACTTACATGTGAAGATATATGAGACAGGTTATATATAGAGATTTATATGAGACAGCATAGGTTAAATGGGAATACTACACTGAGTGCTTACAAGTAACATGTCTGTGACAACAATGTTTATTTTGTATTCTCTTCTTTATCCTCATTCTCATTTCTGTTAAATCATAGTAGCAGACAACTTTGCAATGCTACTGGTATTGGTGACAGTAATATCTTAAGCACTCAGCAGAGCACAGAACATCACTGTAGTCTGCATAAATCTGTGGTGCACCTATGTCTTGCATAATATGTACTGTTGTGGTACACCTATCTGAAATAAGATATAGTAGAAAAAGTGAAGAGAAGTGAAAGAAAGATCATCAGAAATATGTAACAGCTTTCACAAAAGGAGACAGTTAATAGACTAGAATTCAGTTTGCTAACAATATGAGGAAGACGTTAATCACAGTGACGTGCTGAAGAGCGATAAGAAAAATTATTCACTATTTGACACAATACAAGAACTAAGGATGACCCAATGTATTATTAGGAAGAGAGTTTAAAGCAAACAAAAATAAGTTCTTTTCACACAGTGCATCATTCAGCTGTGGAATCCATTGCCATAGATTGCTTTAGGAACAAAAGCATAAATGAGTTTTAAAAGGTCAGACACTTTCACTGGGAATAGATCTGGTGGTGGTGTTAAAACATGGTTCAGATATAATCTCTGTCCCAAATGACTGAACACCAGAAACTGGTGGGCAGTATGTGAAAAGAAGGATTTATCTTAAATATATGTGGTTCTTTTTTATTGTTCAATCAGCCTCTGTTACTGAGCCATTCTCAAAGATGGAAAACTGGGCTAGATGGATATTTGTTCTAACTCAGAAAGGTTCATTTTATATTCTCTGTTATTTTGCCACTAAAATAGATATTATCATTCCAAATTATCTTGTTTTATTAGGGAAATACATACCTAGTTGAATGACAGCTACCTAAACTCAAGTTTGGTAAATTGGAGATGACACTGTTGATAACATGAAATGTTTGGAAGAAGTAGTCCAGTTGAGGGGCACCTTCCGTCAGTAGATATCTCCCCTCTGCCAAACCTTTAGGCTAGCAGAGAATATAAAGTAAGAAGCAGAAGGGAAAAAGACTGTAGATTAGTTCAGATAAGGATTGTCTTGGAGTTAGTGTTAGCCCTTAGTTAGATATTAGAGATGAGACAGGCAGGGACTGAATTAAAGACAGAAGAGGAAGATAGATAGGGACTGTGTGGGAATCTAATTTCAGTTAAGCTGAGAAGTTCATGTACAGTGTACAAGATTAAAGCAGTGTATGGAAAAACCAGAGACCAGTTCAGATTGTATTGGGTTTGCATGGCAAGGTTTTGGTAGTGGTGGGGCTACAGGGGTGGCTTCTGTGAGAACCTGCTAGAAGCTTCCCCCTAGGTCTGATAAAGCCAATGCCAGCCAGCTCCAAGACAGACCTGCTGCTGGCCAAGACCGATCAACAGTGGTAGCACCTCTGGGATAACATATTTAAGAAGGGGGAGAAAAAACTGTACAACAGCAACTGCAGACAGAGAGAGGATTGAGAATATGTGAGAGGCACAACTCTGCAGACACCAAGGTCAGTGAAGAATGATCTCAGAGCAGAGATTCCCCTGCAGTCCCTGGTGAAGACCGTGGTGAGGAAGGCTGTCCCCCTGCAGCCCATGGAGGTTAACAGTGGAGCAGAGATCCACCTATAGCCGGTGGAGGAACCCACACCGGAGCAGGTAGATGCCCAAAGGAGGCTGTGACCCCACGGGAAGCCTGCGCTGGAGCAGGCTTCTGGCAGGACCCATGGACCCCATGGGGGACCCACATTGGAGCAGTCTGTTCCTGAAGGACTGCACCCCATGGAAGGGACCCACACTGGAACAGGTCATGAAGAACTGCAGCCCATGGAAAGGACTCACGTTGGAGAAGTTCATGGAGGACTGTCTGCCGTGGGAGGGACCCCATGCTGGAGCAGGGGAGGAGTGTGAGGAGTCCTCCCCCTTAGGAGGAAGGAGTGGCAGAGACAACGTGTGATGAACTGACCGCAACCCCCATTCCCTGTCCCCCTGCACCACTGGAGGGGAGGAGGACGAGAATTTGGAAGCAAAGTTAAGCCTGAGGAGAAGGGAGAGTTTGGGGGAAGGTATTTTTAAGATTTGGTTTTATTTCTCATTATCCTACTCTGATTTGATTGATAATAAATTAAACTAATTTCCCCAAGTCGAGTCTGTTTTGCCCATGACGGTAATTGGTGAATGATCTCTCCCTGTCCTTATCTCAACCCACAAGCCTTTTGTAATGTTTCCCCTGTCCAGATTGGGAGGAGTTGTGATAGAGTGGCTTTGCTGGGCACCTGGCATCCAGCCAGAGTAAACCCACCACACAGATAAGGAGCTAAAATATTTGTACTCAAGCTATATAAATTTGGTCATTGAAGGAATGATGCTAAAGGGTCATGTTTGAGGAGCCTTGTTTGAGGTTTGTATTAGTAATACCAGCTCAATGTCAAGATTATACAATAATTATGTGAACATTTTTGAACAAGTTCTCTCCAGGATATGTTACTCTTGTTACTCTTGTCAACACATTAGCCACCAGTTGCCTTCAGAGGTAAAACTATCTATTGAATATAACCGTTTCACAGACTCCAAGGTGCTGAGGAATTTGTTCAGGACCTGTGTCTGCTCATGACAGAATCCATGTTTTTTAATGACATTTTTCTGGTCTTGAGGCTAACTGGCTTATTTGGCTTCTCTTGACCCCCAAAACAGAGTTCCCTGACCCATCAGAGACTTTGGACTATGCCTTGGAAAAGTGTGTAAAAGTGCTAAGTATCCCAGGCTAAAGTGTGCCAAGAGCTCTTATGAGAATTCAGCAATATGAATAGTGAAAATGCCATGCCACTGTTTCACTCACTAGTATATGTACAGCAACATCATTTTTTCTTCAGATTTGTACATCAGCTGCTAGTTCGATTCTTCACAGATAGCTGATGGAAAGACTTAATGCCCTAGGAGAAGAGGAAATACAAAAGAAGGAATAAAGGAATTGGTTTCTTTCTGTTTCTTGTCCTCTGTTGCCTCTTCTGTGCCATGAAGATGAAGACAGATGAGGTGGAATACTGTTTGGGGTAAAATGCCTACAATGAGGTGTTCGAATGTGTGCTAAATGACAAGACTCATTGTAGTCCTTGAACAGGGCCTGGTTGGCTGTGTAGACATGCTTAATATCATATGAGATACCCTAGATTGCTGATCTCCTAAGTGGGATGTGCAAGACAATCCATTGAGGTGCAGGAAGAAAATATATTTTCTATTATTCATAAATAAAATACTTTAAATAGTGTTTATTTCAACTGTATCTCACTCTTTTCTAATTTCTACTTGTGTATATTTTGTAATGTACATAATATTTTAAAAGTGGTACATGTATATATTTTAAGAATGAATAAATATACATATATTAGGGGTGTGTGCTCAAAAATTTTTTACTGATAGGGTTGCACAATAAGAAAAGGTTGGAGACCACTGCCCTAGAATATCTGAGTTATCTGCAAAGGGATGGCAGATATGATGGTGACTTACAGGAGAACCATACCCAACAGGAGAGGTTGTAGGAAGCCTGAAATGGTGCTTAGGGGATTGTGTAGGCTTCTAGTGCCATTTGAGACAACCAAGGGGGCTTAAAGTATCTGCATCAGAATAGCAAGTTTATGATATTTGAGGTTTAACTTCAAAAGTGCAACTTATCTGCACTTAGAGGGACTGGTCATCTGACAACTGAACAGTAACCATAATTCATTTGACTTTTTTGAGGAACCATTCAGATGCACTTTGGTCAACTAACACAGGAAACATCAAGGCACCATATGTTTGGTGGGTGAGTATGCAAACAAAACCTGTGGTTATGCATTATGTGGTTAAACAGACAGCTGCATGTCTACCACAAAGGGAAGACATTTCAATAACAGCACCTGGTGAGAAAGATGCAAAGCAATCTAGCACTTGGGTGTTAGGTTGATGGCCAACAGATAATTAGGAAATATGCTTCAATTCCAAATAACTGTTTCTGTGTTTTGTAAAAGACTGGGTGACAGCAAACCTTCTATTGCTATTCAGTGGGTATATCATCTCCATCAAGGGGGGGAAAAATCTTAATTTATATGAAAATTCTGTGTAGATATCTGCTTCTTTTTAAACTGTTCTCTGAACTGAGTCCATTTTAGTGTATTTCAATCCACCTACTGAAATAGGGAATTAGTTCAGTACACTAAAAGGAGGATTGTGGCACAAAATCAAATGAAATTAAACTCTGAGTCAAGAAAGAAGAGTTACCAGATGTCACCCTACACCTAGACACTACAGGGTGTCCCTTAACTACTTTTTGAATGTACTCCGTTGTGTCAGTGTGTTGTATGCCATATGGTAAGTATTACTTTTAACAAAATTCCTTCACATCTTTTGCTTTGCAATACAACTTTTATGTTATTTTAATGTATTTTTCTTGTGGATGAATAAAACTATTGTTTTTTTCTAAAGGGTTCATTATGTTTAGAGTCTACAGTTTATTTTATTTTCTAGAAGTGAAATTAGGGCTTGATTCAAATACCAGTGAAATCAATGTGTTCCCACAATATTTTATAAAAGGTAGCAGATAAAGTCCTAGAAAATTAACTTTGTATGTATGTTTTTCACTGAAACTGGTTTACCGTAGGCTATGCTATATGAAAATTTCCCAAGATGCATCTCTGCTCTGAGGCTAAGAGGTAGAACCATATTTTAATTTCATATCTACTCAGACTTCCTGGAAGATGGAATTGTTTTCTTATTAAAGTTCCTTTAAAGTCTAAGCTGAGTTATGTTTTGCATTCAGAGTGACCATTTGCTTCCAAAAAGTATCTTTAGAAAATTGGTAATGAAAAATGGCATTTGCTTACTCAATAGATCATGGTATTATAGACTCATTACATTATTTATTTACTGAAATAATGAGACCATCTGGTCCAGATCTCTACCCAAGCAAGATTATTTCCATCTAAATATTTTTTCCAGTCTAGGCTTAAAATGTCCCAAGAGACAAATCTTCCTTTAGAAAATGTTCTACAGCATCACACATTGATAAAAAAAAAATACAGATGTTCAATCTCAATTTCACTACTTTCATTTTCATACTACTAGTTAAATCTATATCTTCATTAAAATACTTTTAACAGGTATTTACAACTGACCCATTTCTAATATTTTGTATTTCTTCTTTCTCAGTTGTTATCCTCTGTCAGCCAACCAATCATTTTTAGTTTTTCCCTTATTCCCCATGTCTGTCAATCTATTCATTTGTTCGGAATGTATATTTTCCAATGTAGTGTCTTCCTGAATAAAATACAAAAGTTCACGTATTTTTCCTGTAATGTATTGCACTGCATGTTTATACAGGCACACCCAAAATGGAACAAAAAATGCAGAAGTTCTCTTTCAAATGAGATTTTTATAGTAGCAGGCTGTGGTTCCTGAAAGCATTTTGAGGTCACAGTAGACAAATTTTCATTTTCCAGAGTTAAAATGCTGTGGCAAGAAGATTCATTGGGTCTAGTTATCCGGAGGACAGCAAATAAGGAAATTATTATATTTTCTTCCCATGTGTGGCATTGCTGAAACAGGAATTTAATATTCCATACAAGTCTGGTGACAGTATTTTTAAAACAGCATAAAGTTGGCAAAAGGAAGAGAAAAAAAGTCACAAAAGTGATTCAAAGACTAAGAAAAATCCATCAAAATTAAAGTTTTAAAGCTCTCAATCAGTTAATTCGTCAAAAGATGATTACTGTGATCTGTTATCCCCACAAAGAGGAAACACTGGCTTCCTTAATCAGTCAGAGAAAGGCATGATGAACATCAACAGATGAACACCAAATTGACATTTTCAATTTAGAGTTTAAATTCATATTTTTAAATCACTGTGAATCAAAGGAAAATACAGTGGGATAACTGTATTTTATATCTTTCAAAGTCTTCATATGAGGAATGCCACTCTTCTGGCACTGACAGACTCTGTGCAGGAATAGCTGGATTAAAACCTATGCTGTAGATGTGGATAGCCTAGGTGTTGTGAACACCTACTGCCTTTGGATGCTGGCCCATAGCATATGTAGCATCAGGGCTTTCGAAGAGTAGTATTGACTCCACAGAGACATAGTTGGTGTTAGCAATAGGTCTGAATTTGAGAACAGAAGGAGGAAAACATTTAGCTCTTTGTGTTTGTTTGAGTACAAATGATAACAAAGCTGACACAGCAAGGTCATGAGAGTGATTTTTTGGTTGGTGCAACTACACAGATGTCCCTTTCATGCATCTTCTCTATGACTGAAATCCAAATTAGCTAGAGACAGCTCAGGTAGGACTTTCCATCACCTCTCTCTCTGCAGTCTAGACACATCTTCTGCTTCAGTGCTGACAGCCATGGTAGAGGGCTGGAACCAGAATTCCCACATGCTTCTAATTATGTCTGCAAAAGTGGTTGCAGCTTTTTTAATTGTAAGCTTGGCTGAAAATGAAGGGACTGTCAATTGCTTGTTTATCTTGAGAGTAAGAAAGCAGGATTACATGAATACTAACTACAGGATAATGGGGAAAAGAAGGCTGTTGGACTCACACAAGATCAAAAGCAATGGAGTCTGAAGGTTATTTCTCTGTGCATGGTGCTCAGACTTGAACTGGACTATGGGCTGCAGGGTTTCTGTAAGAAAGATAACTCTTAATTTAACCATTATTTGAAATATTTCACTTTATATGACAGTTCTTAATCAATTTGCTGTGTTATACAATGGAGTCTAGTTAACTTTTAGTTTTGGGTTTGTTTATTGTAAAATGTTGGGTTTACGAGACAGGAAAGAATTGAATTGACTTCAGATGAGACAGGAAGAAACTGAGGGATTTTTGTTCTAGTCCTCTGTCTATCTCTTTGATCCACAGTTGTCCCTGTATGAATCATAGTCACATATTCAGACTTTGTCTAACAGGTCAATTTCTTTTCTCTAAATTACGCTGTATTATATGGAAGCACCATATATCTCTGCCACTCCTGCTATAAAGTTGTCTAATCTTCTGCCTCCAGATGCACATCATCCCTGCTCTTTTGCTTGAAAAATACTTTGTACTAAATATATCTTTCAAAATGACAAACTATTTTTAATTTGTCCTGCTATTGTTGTGAATTGCCACAGGGAACATACGGCACGATTGCTGCTGCCATCTGGAGGATGCCCCGAGGAGCCCAATGGTGCATTTCAAAGGGTCCGTTCTGGACTGCAAGGAATTAAAATAGACCCTTTTCATCACCGGGTGAACTAAACTCCCTAGACAAAATAATTAATGAACTATGTGAAAGTTAAAAGCATTTCTGATATATTCAAAGCAAAGGAAAATTAACATCCTTCTAGACAGTAAGAATCCAGGATGTGAGAGATTGGATATTAGGAGAAACTTCTTCACCGAAAGGGTTGTCAAACACTGGGAGAGGCTGCCCAGGGAAGTGGCTGTGTCGCCATCCCTGAAGGTATTTAAAAGATGTGTGGATGTGGCCCTTAAGGACGTGGCTTAGTGGTGGACTTGGCAGTGCCAGGTTAGCGGTTGGACTTGGTGATCTTAAGGGTCTTTTCCAACCTAAATGATTCTATGAAAAAAATCAACAGAGATAAGTATTGATGTTTCTGCTTCCACCCCCAGTCCCTTCCCTCCTTCCTTCCTTCCTTAAGAACTTGTAGATAAATCTGTGATGTTCATTTTTTTGCTTCTGCCTCTATAAACCTGAAATACTTCATTGAGTTTAAGAGATTTACATCTGAGTATACTTAACAACAAAATATTTAAAGGTAGAATAAACCGTGAAGAGAAAACAAACTCAAATGTGAGATGCACATAATTTAGTCAAAATAGGCAACCACACAGTGCATGATAAAAATATACACAGGTAATTTTTCCTTTTCAGACAGTAAAGAAAATAAATGGCTTTTAGAAATAACATTAACTTTGCAAATCAGTTTCCATTATGGAATTTACCTATACACAATCATCATCTTCATTAACAACATTCTTTTTTGGGGTGAAATTTTCTACTGTCTAAGTTTCCAAGTGATCTATTTAAATCTACCTTTTCTTCAGTCTCTCTGGAAGTTCAAAAACATACTGAAAGACAAGGCAAAACAAGAGTTCCCTTTTTATTAAAATACCTTAAAGTCTGAATATGTCATTTTTTTTTCTCTCTCGTTGCTTCACTCTTGGTGATTTTAACTACATTTTATTTCTTTTAAATATCTGGTTTAAAATCTACTCTTTTATATAAAATCTGTTGCGTATTAGTTGATTTTCTGACATTTGTTAAAGACTTTGCATTCAACTTGTAATGAAAGTGGATGCCCAAAATTACAGCCATAAACTTCTAAGCAACCTGTTTCTCAAAACTACAGAGCATCTAAACCCACTTATATTGACTTTATTTTGTATGTCTGTGTATTTATTTAAGTTCCATGTCCCTATTGTTGGATTTTAAAAAGCCTCTAAAAAAAATATTGCTGCAATCATACATTATACATCCTTATCCAGCTTGTGCTGTTGTGTGACTTCTCTCTTGCATATATCCTTTGGAGATTTGTATGACAAAAGTATAAGTAAGTGTGTAGATGGGAAAACAGGTATTCAGTCTGTTCAAGAAAAGATCAAAGTTTTTTTTCTTCTGAAATTAAATGAAGACTCCTCAAAAGCTTATATGCCTCCAGCTTATTGATTAGGAAATTAATGTCAAAATTCCTGGGTTTGCTAGATTGCAGACAAGTATTTTAAATATCAGATTAGTCACTACATCATATTTTGACAAGATTCCCATTCTGGTTTTTAGAAATCTTTGCCACTAGGGAATTTCACCAAAAAAATGCTAAATTTCCCTAAAAAATGTTTCTGATGAATATTTGTGACCTGCATTAATTTCAAATGAGATGGGACATGTAACTCCAATTGCTTCTTTATAATATCTTATCTACAGTCCAATATATATCATGCTACAACAGTTCTACTTGCTCCCAGTCATAAATACATTCTGCTTATTTTTGTGTCACTAATACTTTATTCTTCTTTATAAACCACCTTAAGTTTTTTATCAGGGTTGTTGGTTTGGTTTGTTTTTTAATAGTTTGAAGTACTCAGGAAAATATCTTCATGATTTTTGGAGAACAAACAAAAAAATCCATTAACCTTCAAAATAATTGATGTGTTTTCCAGGTTACTGATTTATTAAGACACTTTGTGCACCTGTTCCAATCATTAGTGATATATTGTTCCACAGTAAGCACTCATTCCATCCTAGTTAAATAATTTTATTTGGCTGGATTGATTATTATTTGCAAAAGCTTGCTAAATTAGGATCTGTAACTTTTTTATTATGTAATATATTTTTTTAAAAAATCACATTTAAAGCAATAAATTGTGAATATAAATTTGCATGTGGATATTGAACAAAACAGTTTTCATATGCAAACATCTGCACTGAAGGTCTCCAGTGTAATATTGAAGATCTTGAGTCACTGTAAAACATCAGCCCAGAAATTCCATCTAGTCATAAGTAGTTATCCCAAAAATTCATACATCACTCTTTTATGGGCTTGAATACTGAAGTCATACTCTTAAGGGATGAGAAATTTAGGACTCTGGAAAGATACTGCAAGACAGCTTTTCAGATAGTTTCCTGGAAACTGTCAGCCATTATAACTGTACAGTTCTTTAACAACACACCCACTGAAATCAGTGACTCTCCTAATTATCTAGAACAATCAGACCATATGCAGATTTCCTTTTAACATGGTGGTAGCCAAAATGAACTAGTTCTAAACTGTCTTCTCTGTGAAATACATACTACTCACCAAGTGACAAACATTAATTTCTTATTCTGAGCAAATAAAGTTCAAGTTTGCCTGACTGTCTAAAGTCTGGAACTGTCCAGCTCACCAGAAATGTCTGGATCTTATAGCGAAATTTAAAATTTCAATTTTAGATGCAATTTTCAAGATGAGATAGGACCTAAGTGGTGAGATTGTACTGTGTGGAGCCTGATCTAGCATCAATTGATCCTATGAACCTGCATAATACAGGGTCAGATAGAAGATTAGTTTAGGACCTTAAAGCAGTGCCACAGTGTCAGATACTTATTAGAGAAGGTCCAATGTCACGCATATTCCTGTCCTGCATCTAGTCCCAGCGTCAGTCCTGAATGGAGCCTCTGTAATGACAATTGTGTTATTTTCTTGAGCACCGTGATTTTCTTTATCTCCTACCCAAAGAATAGATGTTGAAGTTTATAGCAGGAAATTGGTTTACTGTATTGTAGCTGTCAGTGTCTGGGAGTAGTGTTCAGATTATGTTTCCCAACTCTTGGGACTCTCCTGGTACATAAAGAGGCATTCCACTTCAGTCTGTCATATTTGTCAATCTGACAAGGAAACAAGTTTGTCAGAATACCCTAAAATCACTTTGATACCAGCCAAGATTTAAAAGAAGTATCTTTAATCTATCAAATCAGGATGAAACAGTGGTTTGCAAAAGAAGAGATGAAAACTCAATTATAGATTATACATACCAGTTGCTTTAATCCTTACCTTCTCAAGTGCTGAACTGCTTTTGGAAATTTCCTTGAATTTATGTTTCTTGTTTGCTCAAGATATCTTCAGAAACCTACTCCTCTCCCAACTCAAGCCTGAATCACCTCACTTCAAATTTCCTGTCCTTTATAAGAAATAGATCCTGTTTGCTCTGCCTGGGAAACAAGAGCATCCGTGGCAGAATCACTACCTACATCCATCTTCTCATTCTTTCTTCATTTATGAAACTGACGCATGAGTTTACACCTCTGGCTTTGGACTCTCTGCTGTCTTGTCTCTCCTCCCACCCCCTGGCCTACCCTGCACCCAGCACCCTTCAAATCATAACAAACATTTAGATACTGTGATAAGACCCTCCTGGGGTTGTAAGACTGTCCCACTTTTTTAAAGCACATATGTCAAACAAAACCAGGCCTCTCTACATGCAAGCCATAATCATGTAAACAGTGTTGTGTTCAAACACAAAATACTTAATTTATGATGGTGATTATTTTTATTTATTTATTTGAATAGACAGATAACTGTTGGTGAGATTTAAGAAGACAGCTTAAAAACAGACATACAGCACTTTGCCCACTGTGTCCTTCAAGGATAAGTCTTTGTCTTGACCTCAGACCAACAACTTCCAATGGTTCTAAGGCTGCACAAATGCTGTGCCACCATCTCTGTTTTTGAGGGCTTGTCCATGGGTCTGCTCTTAACAAAAATTAGCTCTTTGCTCCTGCTGTTTCCTACATGTGCTCCCTGCTTGTTGGGTCTCTGCTTGCCTAGTCCACCCTTTGCTCTTTAAGCTTTTCTCAGTGCTCTCCTTTCTGCTAAGTCCCACCCAAGCCACACTTCTGTAGGCGCTTCTGCCTTGGTATTGTGTTTTTCACAAAATTGATATATCCACATGGTAATTTAAGAACAAGCAGAAGACAGACCTTTTGTTACTGCCACATGTAATGAGAAATTTTAAATGCACGCTTTTCTTCCTAGATTTATTAAGCTTATTTTACTGGGTTTGCAGAGTTCATTTATGACTTTTAGCATCAAGTCTTTCTTATGTAAGACTTCCTCATCAAGTCTTACAAAGGACCTTATTGTCCCCCATAATCCATGATTTCTCTCAGCTTGGTCAATTCTGCCTCACAGTCTTTGTAGGAATTAAAAACACCTGGTCTGTGAATACCAAACAGCCTGAGGCAAGTGATAGCATCTCTAGGCATGCTCAATGGCTGAGCTTCATGCAGCTAACAGGTTTTTGTGATGAAAAGGTCAATGCCTTTCAGATGTGAGGTGTAAGCTTGATATACAGTACATCTCTCCCAGACTCAAAGATCTTTGAATTCATCAGCATTGTAGCAGACATGTGAAGAGATTTTGGATCTCTTCTTTTGATGTATGTGCCTAATTTCTGTTTAAGTTGCATTTTAAGCTCTTATGTGCTCTTTTTTATCTCAAGTTCTGTACGAAAATTGATAGAAAAAATCTGTAACTAATTTGGGAAGTACATACAAGCCTTCTGAATCTCAGTCCAGAATCTTTTGCAAAAGTTTCCCCCCCTCAAAAAAAGGTTTGCAGAAACTTATTTAAGCAGTCACACAACTCCGGTGTCTTTGTGTATTTATTTTGCCTCTGCTATCTCCTCTTTGCTGCCGTTATTGTGCAAGATCCTAATACTCTATTGGCAAGCGTCTGCTTCCAATTTCAAGAAGGTAAACTCTTCAATCTCTCATGCCTGAAGGCAAAAATGAAAATCACTGAACAGCTTATCCAAGAACTACTTTTTGCTGAGACAGCTCCCCTTGTTGTCTGTTCCAAGTAGGAACTCAGGAATTGGTATTGTAATCCATTTAATATAACAATGAACTTTGGTTTTCTTGTCAGCACGGAAAAAAAAGGGGTTTTTTTGCTAATCGCCATCTGGATTCATTTCATTTGCCAAAAATCTTCATCTGTTATCAAAAGCCAAGAGTGGTGTTATGTCTTTACTTCCCAAGCAAAGTTTTTATATGTTTCTTAGGTAATACACAAGAGGGTATTTTAAGTATCCCCTGAATTAGTAACCTGCTCACAGTATTTCCTAAATTTATGAATGCACATGTGAAGTCCAAAATATAGGGTTATCTGAGGCAATTATGACAAACAGGTGCACAGTTAGAGGGGTGATACCATTTTGGAGTAGTCAGTAAGACAGATTCTCCACTGGAACTCTCTTACAACCAGTTTCAGTCTTAAATTTTTTGATTGGGAAGGAATCTTCAAGGTTTTCTGGCAGTTTGGAGGATCTACATATATCGGTTAAAGCCCTTAATTTATCTAACAGTATTCTATCTTCTACAGGAACGTTTTGTTGAGGCAGAAACCATCTATTTTGTTAGTGTAATCCATATGCTTGATACTGTAGTATTTACCTTGTAAGCCACTCAGAAGAAAAGAAGCAATAGAGAAGAAAAAATGAGTTTAGGTTGGAGCGCTCTCTGTCCACACATATGCTGAGAACAGGGAAAAACAATTCAGCTACAAGGGCCCAGAGACATCCAGAATTCAGCTGTGACAGTTCATATTTCTGAACCTCCAAAGGAAATTTTCACCTTGGGTTCTTTGCCTGGCAGCTTGAACGTACACATCCTCCAAGAACTGAGTCAATCAAAGCATAGATGAGTGAGGAAATTGTAAATATAGGCATTAAGGATTGCCTGGAGGACTCAGTAGCTTTCTTGAAGCGAGAATAAAATATTTGTTTCCTGTCCCAGTGTTGGTACCATTTGGGCACAAACTTGTACGTTGCTGCTTTCACCTAAATCTGAGGATCAGTCAGCTATTGAATCAAAACCTGCTCTGCTGCTCACTATGAAGGCTCCTTGCTGTTTGCTCGCTGGCAGG
Source organism: Platalea leucorodia (assembly GCF_965183815.1). Taxonomy (NCBI): domain Eukaryota; kingdom Metazoa; phylum Chordata; class Aves; order Pelecaniformes; family Threskiornithidae; genus Platalea; species Platalea leucorodia. The sequence goes on along the minus strand of NC_138825.1, from coordinate 118,533,671 downwards.
GTTGTGAAGGTTTATAAAAGAACTGAGAAGTTGCCATTCTCAAGCTCTGCCAGCTCCAGGAGATGTGCGCTGTGTATCATGGTTATCCCTCAGAGACTGAGAAACCATCTTTGAAAGAAGATCAGAGGTGAGGAAGCTACAGAAGTGTGGGAAAGTAAAGCAAGCTGAAAAATGTCCAAATATTGTACTTGAGCAGGTTTAACAGCAAGACAGGGGGGAAGACTATGTACGTATCTGTTTTATTTGTAAGTTAATCCTAATACGCAATGTATAAACCCAAAGCTTATTCAATTTTATACATTTTGTTTGGTAAACAACCTGTTTTTCTAAGAGAGCAGTTGACAATTGATAGGGGAATTGTTTATACCTAAGTTTCAGACATTACTATTGATTTATATAAAGGCATCAACCCTCCTTTGCCTATGTGTGTGCACACTTACATGCATGCACATGTGTTTCAGGTTTAGCTGCATGTGATGCTTTCTGAGAAGTCCTCAGCAGAGATAGCTCCAACCAATACCTCAGGGAAAACAGGAAAGTAACATGACAGTTGCCTGAGCCTCAGCATATCTGCATATGCTCCTATGGTAGCACTTACCTCAGTAGGGTCCCAAAATTCCTGTTGGTCTCTACAGATGACGTAATAGAAATAATATTGCTATGAAAAGGGTCATCTGGAGGTGCCAATGCTTCATCTCAAATGTAGCAGTGTGTTTTAGCTTGGAGAGGCTATTATTGCAATTCACACTTGCTTGTATGTTAGAAGTTTCTCTTGCAAAGAAATATGACTTGAAATGTAGTGGAGAAAGATGATGCTTCTTTCTGGGAAAGCAAAGTTGAGTGTCTCAGACTGAAAAATATTTCTTCACTTCCATATCAAGACAACCATGCCCTTGGCTACCATCTTGGTTAACAGAATAAGAACCAAAATGGAGACATGCAGAATGACATGTGTGAGTCGCTCAACTTGGTTCTTCAACTTGGACACTAGCAGCAATCTCATCATAGTTTTTTGGGGAGAGCAATATGTTAGCAGCAGATGTAGTATTCTTTCTCCTTCCTATACCACAGTTTGTTTTTCTGCTGTGACACTAATCAGAGAGTCTGTCTCAGGACCTGCAGGAAAAATAGCCAAGATGCCATCTATGCAACTGAAGAAGGGACCAGAGGATGTAAGACCAGACAAATGTTTCTGCAACAGTGGGCAGAGCAGAGGTTACTCAGAGGGAATTCTAGGAACTATACCAGAGTTATTACGATCAACTGAAAACTGAATTAAATGGTTGGCTTGAATTGAACAGGGCTGAGAGGATTATTATTATTATTTTAATTGAAGACACCTGATATATTTCTCCAGGCTGGAGAGGTGTCATATATCATAGTGCCAAAGTCCATTTGTATCCACATTTATTCCTCCGTAGATCTCTCGTTTGAATCACCATATGTATGTCACATTTACATGATGTATTTTGTGCAGTGCCCATAGGGAATATAAAGAGTCCCTGAGAAGCATTTGTGTGTTCTGTTCATTCCCTCGACATACAGATGGGATGGAGACCATGACACAACTGCATGTGGATTGAGGTTTCATAGGCATCTCTGGCTGAGGTGAGGAAGGGGGGGTTCATTGATACGCCAGTTTCATATCACTGAATAAGACTTCTATTAACTCCAGCTGGAAAAGTGTCAGGCCATAAGACTGCCAATCTGCCAATCTTCATTTTGCACCAAGAAAGGATTTACTTTCAAATGTGACATTTTTAGGTGCCACCAGATGTCACTATCGGTAGTTTTAGGTTTTCACTTGGATTAAAGAGGGTTATTTTTTTTGGAGAAGTGCTCTTTGCTAGCAGTGATGCAGTTCACATTAGAAACACAGTGTAATCACCAAAAGAGACTGTTTGGCCTTTGCTTTTGAAATCTGACTACAAATCTTCCATGCACAACTGCTGCTTTTAGTTGCACTTATGCCAGCAAACAAAACCTTGAATGATGCTGAAACTTAGCAAGAGATGTATTAGGCACCTGCCTCTGCCACAAGTACTGTGCTAATTACCAACTATCAGCTGATCAATTTGCCTGAAGGCTTGAGCTTTCTATTCCCATGGTAAAGAATGGAGTTTAGTTCCTTGTTCTTCATCAGACTTACCACTCCAGCATGGAGTTTGGCTCAGCCAGAGGGGGATTTATCACTTTGCACTGTTTCCCTGGCCAATTTAGACAAGGAGGCTGTTTTTGAGTGGTACAAGTTCCAGATGAAGGCAGTGGGAACTGCAGATATTTAGCAAAGCCTTGAATTTTGACCTTGCAGTTTCAGGGGAATCAATTTCAATGCAGTTTAGACCTTCCAGGGAAGCAGGACATATAGAAATGAGTAAAAAAATGAATCAAAACCAAAATGCCTTCCTGTAAATTAAGAATAATATCAGCTATGTGATCTTCAGTCTTCTCTATACTTCTGTTCCTCCATTTCTCCTTAGAGTGGATACTCGGGGGGGTGGGGTGGGGGGTGTTGTTGTTTTGCTTTGTTTATTTATTTATGTAACTTTTACAACTCATAAGAATTCATTCTTAAAAGTAAAAAATATACATATATATATATTTTATTATATATCCTGGGTGTTTTATGGGAACTGTGGATCCCTGTGATTGGCTGGTTAATTGCTGGAGTTCTAGCAGCGATTGATAGATAAATAGGCATTACACCAGAAATAAACCTGCTGCTCTCTGCCTTTTGGGATGCATAGAAACTTTGGAAGTCGTGCCAACAGTCCTCATACAGCTGCAAAAACTCACTGAAATCAGAGAGAACTTTTCCCACTGATTTTTTAATACAGGAGCAGACCAAAGTCAGAATCCCAGGAAAGGAAATTTCAGGAATAACATTTTTCTGGCAGTAAAGTTAAGTGAGCTTTTGATTAGCTCCATTTGTACAACTTTGTGTGAAACACCCTAAGGAGAATGATCTCACATCCAGTCTTACCAAGAGAGGCCAATGCCATCCATGGTACTTTTGCAAGCGTTAGGAGCAGTAAAGAGCAAGAGTTAATAATCCTGCTGCAATGTACGGAGCAGCAGGAATGGCTTTCCCAATGTTATGCCATTTTGGGGTTCCTTGGAAACCCCTAACCAGTCACATTTCACCAGGCTTGGACATAGCTGTCACTGTTTCAGATGGGCAGAACACAGTGAGAATCTAGTCCATTCTGAAGGGCTTTCATTAGTGGTAAAGTCATGGGGAGTTTTGCACTCCAGTTTTTGTTGACGCTGTTTATTTTGCATGAATTCTGTTCATTTTTTAATGGTTTTTGGAATTAAAGTGAGTTGATTCCGTAGCCAGAACAAAGAACTAGGTTTCCTAGATCTGAGCTGGAATAGATTATCCAGACTCCACTGAAGCGATTTATGCCAGCTGAGATTTTGGATTTTTCTACTTAGACACATCACCTTATCTCTTTATCCAGGTTTCTCTCGACCAGTTTAATAACATTCATCCATTCTTGGAATAGAGCTAGTAGATTTTTTCTTCATTGAAATGTACTGATTAGTCAAAATTGAATGCTTTGTAAGAGGAGTGTATCAATTTTATCAAAATTATACATAAACAGTTAAGATCCATTTCATTTATGCTGAAACATTTTGTTTCACTCATATGTTATTGTCATACATTGAGCGATAAACTTTAAATGTAATTTTTTTTGTGTTATGGAAAACTCTTCTGATCAGGCCATTCTAATATTTACCAAATTACTATCTATTTCCCTGTAACTTAATCACAGGAAACATCCTAATATCTTCTCTGTTTCAAGTTAGGATGAAAGAAAGTTCACAATGTAACAACTTTTTGCAGACTTGATCTTCTGGGACTTTGAGATGTTCTTCTTTGAAAAGTAGGTTGGTGAAATAAAAGCATGGCATAAGATATTAAAAATAATCTTTATTCCTGTTTCATGAAGCAGACGGTAAGGCTCTCTTCATAATCCCTGAGCTCCATTTATGGACAGGATGCACTTATAAACTCATTAGAAAACATTCTGTGCTTGGTGAAAGTCCTCTGGTTTCTTTGCTGGAGACTCAGGTCACTGTAAATAAGATTACATGAAAATGCATGGAGTACACCATCACACAGAGCTCACTTGTTTGGTTTTGACTCAGTAACATTAAATTAGTATTCATGATGGACTCTCTGACAAATAGGGTTATTATCAACACATGCTGTAAACATAAATCAGGTGGCTATAATAAAATTGTATTTTTGTTCTAGTCTTGTTTACAGATCTTCCTTTGGAATGCCACATAAATACTCCAAACGTTCTCAGGAAGCTTGCCACTCATGTTATTAGTTTTCTCTTGCTTAGAGCACTGACACTGATCATTTTCTGACAATGTTTACCAACAACAAAGGTGTCCTATTGATCAAACTTTCTCTCTTTTACACTCCTTTATGCCCATGAATGCCTTACATCACTTTGCCTTGAGCCAAATGGAACTATAAAAACATAGCACGCAGAAAATGATGTAAATAACCATTAAGGTTGTGGTTTGATGTTGTGAATGACAGCAACAAATTACTGCAGGAATTTTAAAGAATCAGTACTTTTACATTTCAGGAGAAAATATTAAAAGGAAAAGAAAAAAAAATTGTAGTTTAACTTTGTATGTTATGAGCCCCTGAAGTCTGGATTGCTCAGTTTTAGGAGGATGCATTCTACCAGCCTTCTCATGCTGACTCATACTGTAATCTTAAGGTATAATTATCACAGTGAATTAGTTTATCTGCAGAGAAATGCAGTTTTTGTCTGCAATGCAGGACAAGGTCTGAATAGCAGAATCTAGCCCAGAGTGATTTGCAAAGCCTCACATTGATTTCTATGAAAGAGCCGCATCAGTCAGTTTGTGAAAAGCGTGTGTCTAAAACTGCACTCTCAGCCAGCTTGGGGTTTTTCCTTCCATGATGCTGACAACATTAGAGACTTTTGTACTCCATGATGTTTCCTCTTTCTTGGCAAACCATACATTTATCACCCTGCCTTTGGATAGACTTTGTCTAAGGCTATATTTGAAGAAATCTTAGTTTTTAGCAAGCAATACAATAAGAGGTTCGGATCTCCAGAATGGATTCCTCATTTATGGGGTTTGTACTTCTTTGAATAGTTTCTTTTTTTTTTTTTTCCCCTTTAAGTAATACACAAAGTTTTGGTTGAGAAAATTTCTGTTTGTTGGACCAGCTACTGAAGGACACTTAACTCTGCCACTGTCCTCTTTTCACACTTTTTTTTTTTTGCTTCAGTTCTGTGACTCATCAGATGTATACTAACAAGTAAGTGACCTTGTGTAGATACCATAAACATTGTCATTTTAACATAAGACTTTGATTTTTCCCTGGGATTTTTTCTGACACAAACACCTCTTTTTGAAGACTATTATTTATGACTGTGACCTCATTTGCAAGCATCCCAATGGAGGACAGCCTGCAATACCGTTTATGGTTAATCACTTGGGAAAGTTCTTCCCAGAATAGGGACAGTTTTCTGAATCTGGACTTCAGCCTGAAGTAGTCTAACAATGAATCAGTCTGCTTTATATCCAAGTTAAATGACCACTTGATCAATTTGGAAAAATAACAAACAAATACAAAAAGTATGGTGAAAACACGATCAAAGTAACTCATAATTGGCTGTAATATGTCTAACACTATTCAATGAGTACACAAAAAGGAATATGTAGGGAGAGCAGGAAAGCAAAGAGGTTTTTCATGCTTCCCTGATTTTTAAGCACCAAGCCTCCGTATCTTGTGAGACATATATTGGTTCGTCGGTAAATGGGAACGAAGGGACATTGTCTATTAAAATTATTTGTTTTGCCCCTCAAACTACAGCAAGGAAAGTTGAGAGTATGGTGTAGTGGTAGAAGAATGAAAGATTTTTGCTGCAATTCCAAAGGCATAAGCCAGTCTTTGGATTTATCCCAACAATGTCTCCCAATTAACCTTTTTATAAATAGATACCTGGTCAAGCTGAGTTATCCAAACTTGAGGAATGTTATGCTGTGTTCATCATCTCCTTACACACTTTTGTCTGTAGAAAATGGAATGACTTAATGACAAGTTAAATAAACCACTTTGGCTTTCTGGATTGATTGACAAGGCTGGCTGTCTTTCCAGAAAGTTGAATTCACCCAGATTTGGAAATTAAAATTAAAAAAAAAAAAAAGAAAAAAGGAGTAAAAACAGAACTAAAATATGTGAAATCAGGAAATACATTTGTATCACACTTAAGTCCCAGAGACAGAGTAATACAAAGCTTGAGATTTCACTGGCAGAGCAGCAGCCCTGGCATTTCTCCAGCTCTGAATTGTGAAAATCGCCTGGTTCAGCGCACGCAGTCAGAGGTGCACAGGATGGATTAATGCCAGCCACCAGTTCCCAGCACTCCTACTTTCATGCCCTGGTCTTGCCCCTTTCATGGTTGTCACTCTTTTTGTGTCAGGAGCGTGACTGGCATTTACACAAGCTTCTGGTGAAGGAATCGACTGCTGTTTCTTTCATATCGGCTGGGAAATCTCATCAAAAAGATCAGACAGTCTGGTGGCATCCTTTGCTGGAGAAGGGAAGGCATTAACTCCTGCTTTTTAAAGATTTTTTAAGTTATGACATGAAGAGAAAAACTTTTGAATGTAAAAAAAAGTGCCAACAGGAACAGATTAACATTTAGTCAAATTTTCAGGAATACCTGTTAGATGCCCAAAGGAACATACCCATCAAACTGCTCACCCAAATCCCCGTCTTCATGGTGTGGACATGGCCAGACAAGAGCACGAGCATGATTCCAGACACATTTAATGTATCAGTTCAGGCATAGCCCATGATATCAATAAGAAAAAAATTAAATTCCTTTTAAGGTCTAGACTCCAGCACTTTTCTACTCAGCTGAACAGAGAACTCTGTGGTTGGTACATCTGCCCACCACATCAAGCCATCAAATACAACAATCTTGTATAGCATCAGTTCTGCAGGAGGTGTGGTATAATCACATCAGTATGGACTTTTCCCCCTTCCACTGGCTACAACTGGAGATGATAGCTGGCAACAGGTAGGCCATGGGGTTAGCAGTGGTACATCAATCTTCCCTTCTTTCATTTTGTAGTTCTTTCATTTCTGTCCTGGTGAAATGTCCCTATGTTAATTTATTTTTGGATGGCTGGACAGATTCATACTTTTTCTCTCTTCTTCATCTTACCAAAAGTTATGATTCTAAAAAATCCTAATTCTATACATCCATTAAAAATGACACTGTCTCTCCCTGGAACAGAAAGGAGACAGTAAACTGGAGCATTAAATAAGAGCAACTGAGGAACACAGCTCATCAAGAATTTATCTTAAGAGGATACAAAATGAGTCAATATTATACTGTATAAAATAAGATGATATTTCCGCAAAAAAAGCAACCTCAGCAAAACAAGTCATTTCAAGCTTCAGAACTTTGTGCTGCCTCAGAGCTGAGAGAGGTACAAAACCAGAGTTTCTATTAGAAATATTGAGAAATACAAGTAAATACATACGTGGAGGTCAGCATTCATTTTGCAAAACTGTTAATGGACTGTTTACTGTAATGTCTGAGACAGCAATATGTTATGAAGCTTGAAATGTCTCAGAATGTATTTCTGACTAGACTGCACTTCCTGATATGAAATCTGCTTTGCCTTCCCTTTACTTTGCTTAGTCTGTTGCACTGTGATTTTTTATCAAGCATTTTGATTACAGATGGAAACACAGTTCCTAAGTGCTTAACTGCTGCACTTTTTAGGAAAATAGGGTTAAATTGTCCCTTTGGGGCACAGTCATGCTCTTTCACTGCTATTCAATATGTGGGATAAGCTGTTATCTAGATCTCACATTTCTGAGCATAAGATTTGGAGATGTTGTTATATTGAAACTTCTCTCCCCAATTCTGAATCATTTTCAAGGTGTCAGTCTTCTTCTGGCTTTCTTTTAAAACTGTAGGATATTTTTCAATGTTTCAAAGAATCATATTCCATCTCCACAGTGCTAGTGGTAGACTGGAGCACTTGGGTAACAGTGGGAAAAAAGGTAATGCAGAACACGCGGTTAAGAGAAGTTCAGGGATACTCAGCTGCAGGGAATAACTGTCACAGTCTTTCAGGAGATCCTGCTAGGATGCTGGGAAGATTAGCAGTCACAGAGCATCTACCTTGGCCCTTTCCAGCCCAAGAGCACTGTCACTTTGTCTTTGTTCTGCTCCTTCTCTGGCCATTGCCCCCTCTGCTGACAGATCCAACAGTGCTGTCCCTGAGTCCAATCTCATAGCACAGCTGGACTCAGATTCTCTTGATCCAAAAACACACAGAGGTTTTAGCACTGTGTTGCACAGCACTGCCAGTCCAGGAACACAGTGCAGGGACATCACAGGGACCTTGCTCAGAGCCAGAAAGGTCTGGCAGAAAGCAATTTTAATTTCCACCTAAAGAGTATCTGCCATCTTCAAGAAGTGGCACAAGAGTGCAGCAGCAACCCTAACAAGACTGAGTGCTTTTGGTGAGAGCAGCCTTGTGTCTGCTTGGTTCAGGGTGCTGAGGATGAACTGAATGTGTGACAGTCTGCACATGTCTGTGGAGACATGCTTATTGTCTCTGATCGGGGGGATTAAGCTAAACACTGCTTGTGTGCATTTGAGTTGTTAGGTTCAGTGTTCTGACAAATCTCTTGATTTCTATGAGCTGGCACCCAAAAGAAAAAGAAAAGAAGGAGGTCTTTAATTACATTTTATCTCCTACATCAGCCTATGCAGTACCAGTGGAGAAGTTCTTGCAGTTCATACTTACATGCAGGGAGTTGCACTTTGAGTTACCATATTTGGAGAGAAACATTAAATAGGAGAATTCCTAAAAAAATAGCTTTTGTTTTTCTTTAATTTATTTTGACAATTGCAGTTTCTTAAATTTTAATCATTTGTACTGGTTCACATTTCTCTAGTCAGTGTACTGTGTGGATATTTTGTTAAATAATGAAATCAAGTGTTATGTTTCCTCAATACTGACATTCAGCTATTTAATCTTTGCTGAGAAGTGGAAAAGAGTCTACCATTTTTCATGTTAATTGTAATGTAGGAGGATTAGCTAAATGCAATTAGCTTCTCTTTTTTTCTTTTTTTTTTTTTTTTTTTTTAACTGTGATACTTTATTAAACCATTTCATTAACTATTTGAATCTCCTTGTAGAGCTTAGTGAATGTTTTGGTGAACCATTTATCCACTAAACCTGCTGCTTTGGTATGACTGAAACTATTCATAACAAATTCAGCAAATGGTTTGAATCAAAAAGTGGGAAATATATTCATATTTACGCTTATATTGTTGAAGAAATGCAGAAATATTGACCTGGAAGAGGTCTTGCATGTTCCTATATCCGGTCAGACTTTGCAATTCCTTTTAACTGCTAACATTATTTAGAGATTATCTGTCTTACACATCTGTTAAAAACAGATCTTAAAATACTGCTTAGCATCTTCTAACAGATTTGTCCTGATTGGAAAAGATCAAAAGCCACAACCAGAAAGTAACATGCAAACGTATGGGGAGCATTGCAAGTGTCCCACCTCCTTTCAAAAGCAGTGATCTTATTTCTGGACAGTCTTGGGAAAACCAAATACTCACCTATTTGGAAGGAAATAAAGCCTTAGCAGCTGGCCAACAGAGCCTAATGGAAAAATTTCTTTTGACTCCAGTTCTAACAATCACATTAACTTTATATATCTGAGCAAGGCACATCAATCAGACACCCAACACATTAGGAGCATCACGGTAGTCCAGCTAACGTGAACTTTTCCGTGGCCTATCTGAAATGGTTCAGAAGGACTGGTGCAAAAAACCCCACCACTTCCCACAATCTAAGCTAAGCATCAGACAGTGAGACTTACTTTCTTCTTAGCTGCAGGAATTATCCAGCAGAAGCCCCATTGTTTATGATGTATTTCAGTCTAAACAGAGTGGAAATAACAACCAGTAGTTACCAATTCAGTTCCTTTTGCTATTAAATTTGGCTGAAATAATATATTAATAACAATTTCAAAGAAGTCACAATCTAAAAGATAAAATAATAGATCTAAGTGTGTTAATTCTATATTTTATGGAGAATGCTTAAAAATTCTTTCCTGGTGGTCCAGGAGTATTTTTCACTGAATCTACTGTTTATCCAACTAATCAAAAAATAACCAGAAAAGTCCCTCAGTTGCTTCCACTGATCTATAAAAGGGTTAATATTTACACAGGAATTAGCAGAGTTTCTACTGTAGAACTTTGAGGAGAAGATTGTTGAAAGGCGGCAGAGTTTTCCAGCTCTTTTTGAAAACTGGAGATTGGTACTCCTATTTCTTCCTTTGAAAATCATCCTCTCTATCCAAAACTCAGACAAAATTTTGTACCAGCATTAGAAAAATGCAGAACCATGGGCTCCCTGTAAGTTACATACAGGCTTATAACTAACTGTCCCTCATCCTGTCCTTCTGTTCAACTTGGACAATGATCATGATAAAATTCAGAAATCTGATAGGAGGGATATTTCTTGAGCTGTCTGAAGTTTTTCATATTTTCAAGTAATAGGATCATTAGGGGTGGTATTCAAGGATATAGAGAGGTAAGGTTTAGGGAGAGGAAGGATCTTTTATTAACTCAACTTTATACTTTCAAAACCAGACATGCTTCAGGCATACAAACCTTTTTCTTGTGCCCTGGAAACTGGTCTCTTTTTATAACTGTATCAGCTAGTTTAATAAAAGATATTGCTTCTCCCTACAAACCTTGTCTTTCAGATTTTAAGACACATTAAAGCAAGTGAGTTCTGCCCTGCTATGAGCATTTCACAAAATTTTTATTTCAAAGCAATAGTCAGCAAAATGCTCTCACTTCAGCAAGTGATATAGACACACAAAAATGTTGACTTTACATTCCTTTATATCTTTAGCCTCCACATTCCTACTTTATCCTCCTCATGACTACTTTCATCTTTCTTTTCTACTATCTTTACAAAGTGGAAGTACTAATTACATCATCCTTCCATCTTACTGATACAGGTTAAAACCAGCGGTTGCATGTCTAGTGAACTCAGTGGGATCTTTCTTAACAATTTCTGCAAATTAAATAATACTTGTTCCTATACATGATATCAGTAGTTGCACTTCATACACATTTACCTATTTCCATGATTTTTATTTAGACATACTTCAAAAATATGTTTTTTAAAGCTGCCATCAAAAGTATTTTAAAGTGCCACGTAAAAAAATGCCTGAAAATTACCAGTGGAATAAATGTCATAGGAAAACAAACTTAATTTCTTTCTGAAGTAAAAATAATCCCATAATACTTTTCCTCTCTTCTTAACCTATGTTCTGCTGTTCCTCTCCAACTCATTGTACTATTCCTGTCCCACGATTCTCACTTGCCCTAATTATATTTATTTCTTATATCTGGGGAATAATTATGAGTCAAGTATGTGGGAAAATTTTAATTAATGCTAATTTTACATTTAGATTATGCCTGTGTGCAAATATATAAATAATTATATGCAGTTCTAGAGTTACAGAATTTTTTAGCCCAAAAGTAAAAATACCCAGAGTTCCAGTCTGGGAATAAAACATCAGCGTGGACAGCTGGAAAGTGGACTTTGCACCATTTAAAAACCAAACAATTCAACATATCACTGGGAAGAACAGAGGAGAGAATAAATTCAGTGGTCTGATCTCTGTCAAAGGAGTTATGCATTCTGTTTTAAAACGTGTTTAAGTAACAACTGCCAGAGATATAACAACAATGTTCTCCTTTTGGGAGCCCTGTTCCGTAGGATATGATAAACTGAGGCACATTTCTTTCCTTCAACCCATTCCTCAAGACTCTCCCTGGGCTGTGTGCCTGCCCCACCATGCGCTGTCTATTACAGAGTCAATGACTCTCAAGCTGCATTGGGAGCAGTGACCACACTCCTCTATCTCATGGCACAGCTGCACTGGCAATCTACAGAGTTAGCCTTTGTGCTTCTGTGCCTCAGTCTGGTCTTTTCTTCCATTGTATACAATGACCAAAGGTTTCTAATTGACCAAAAGTTTTCTGATCAAAAGATTCTTCTGATCAGTTGTAGGCATCTACTACGGGATAGTTATCTTGACTCTTTATGATCAGTGAAAAAGACAGGATACTTCAAGGGTGAAATTTATTTCAGTCTAAAGTTGAGCTCTGAAAATTAGTCTGATGCACTTAGAAGTGTCTGTTTCTTACTACTGTCTAGAGTGGGCACCTGGGTTGACTAGCTGGTAGGTAGATGTCTTGCACCTAACCACTTACCTAGAAATATAGATGGCTGGTACATCTCAAATGTATTAGATCAGGAGATATTTTCATGAAATATTCTGAAAGTCACACTTCAGTTCTGCCTGGGTAGCATTTTAAGCTCATAAGTGCTTTGTTTGTTCTGGTTTTAGCTAACTAACCTCCCTACACACTTCTGAAAATCTTTGCAGGGGTCTGTCCTCGCCTGTAAAATTTGGTTCTTAAGACCTTAAGTCCAATTCTAAATTCCTTCTAAATTCCTAAGTTGCTACTGAAAATGTTACTCCTGCAACTTATGTTTATATAACATTTTGTTACGTATAAATTACTAAGTGCTCCAAGATCTGTCTCATAGAAATGACTTCATCCACCCCCTAATAAAATGGGGACATCTAAAAACTGGAATCTGATTAATTCTCACTTCTGTTTAACAGCACTCTTTCTGCTTCTCTTTCTTAAGAAAGTCTTGTTTGCAAAAAGATCTTTCTTTTAGAATGGGTTCAAAACCTTTATTACAACTGAAATTATATTCATTCATTTATATTTAAAATATAGTTAGTCAAAGGGAATAAAAATGTATTACTGTAAAATTTTCTGAAGTATTATCAAAATGTAAAATTTTGTTGACATTCTGAGGTTGGATGAAATAAGGTAAATAAAAGGTCACAAGAGTATTCTGAGTTTTCATTTTTCTAATTTTAGAAAAATTCAAGTTTTGGAAATTTTTAAATAGACCTAATTTTAAAACTGTTTTTCTATATTTCTGATTCTCAAAGAGAATTACCTGGAGTTGAATAAAAATATTCACTATTAAAAGTAATTATACTAATTTTATTGGAATTATAATACACAATAAGCATAAAAAAGCTCTTAGAACACTTTCAAATTTAAAAGAAAATTATTGTGGGACTGCATAATTGATAACAATTTTATTATTTTTGCCTGAAGGTTACTATTGTCATAAGAACAATTTCTGTAGTCTGGTTTTGCCTTCCCAAAAGTACTGCAAAAGAGGAATTACAGCTCAGGGAAACTGGAAATTTCCTCCTTCTTTTTTTTTCCTCCTGCTCCTACACTGCATTAACTTACTCCCAGGGTAAGCCACCAACTTCATTTCTATTGCAACAGCACAGATGTGGATGAGTCAATGTCAAGGGAGGACGACAGTCAGTCACCATGCAGCTCAGAGGTACCAGGATCTTTGATTTTTGAGGGGTTAGAAAAAGCATTAGAGCAATGCTGGGGGAGAACAGAGTATCAACCGCAGATTAGAAACATATGAAGCATCATGCAAAAGACTGGCCGTGTCTCTGTGTTAGTGCTGGGACTGGAACAAAAGACTATGGCAGCAACTGGGGGTGCTGATAGACCTGCAGTGCTTACTACAGAAACTGAATCACAAACTTGGAAATTCTGTTAGCCGTACCTGACTGTAACTCCCATCAATCAGCAGCAGAAATATCATATGAACCTGTGTGTATTTTCTGCTTGCATTTGAAAATAATGTATTTATCTTATTCCATTAGCGTATTTTAATAAGCATTGCTTTGGGACAGTATGCCTGCCAATTTATGTTTATGAGACTGTCAACAGAATTTACATGCCTAAGAAAATATGATACAACATCGCCAAAGCAGAGACTGCCTGTCAAATGAGGTTGTCATGGAGAAATGAGACATAGGAAAGCTCATACATAAAGTGGCACACAGAGAATGCCAGGGATTTTTTATTCCCCTTGTTGAGTTCAATAAATATTTATTTCAGTAAAGGAAGGGGTAAGAAAATAATGAAATTATGAGCCATATTGTGCAGTCATTTTTATTTAGGAGAACTTTCCGTTGAAACCAGCCCAATATAAAACCACAACAATAAAGTTCTTGCATTCTGTATTTTGCTTTTAGAACCAGAGTTTAGTAGTTTAAATTGTGCCTGCCAGCACCCTGGCCTGCCTTGAAAAAGAGCAAGTCAGGGACTAAAGGGCATTTCTGGAGTGTGCCTTTGGGCTGGCTCATTGCTGACCATTGGAGTGGTTCTCAGGCGTTTTTGGGAGCTGATATTAATGAAGCAGCTCCAAATAGCACTCAGGACTCAGTCTCATCCTGAAGTGGCTCAAGAATTTGGAGGTATTTAATGACCTTTTTGAACCCCTGCTCATATCAGTACTGAACAATTTGGGATTTCAGAGAAAAATACAAAGACAAATTCTTATCCAGTCTGACAAAGCAGGCAATGCAGTCTCTATGAGATACTGGCAGTGACACCAACTTGACACGTGTCAAGGAGGTAGGAGGTAGCCAAGTGCTCTGGAGTTGTTTCCCTTATCATAATCTTAATTACTCCAGAGAGAAGATTAGATGCTGCTTGTTATTTACAGTTGATTCATAAAATGGTGATTATATAATGAGGGAAAACATTGAAGGGAATATCTCTTCAATTTCCATACTCTCTAGGTGGAACTAATTCTCCCTAACTAACTAATTCTCCCTAACTCACTAAAAATTTATTGTTGGAATCTAAGCTAGTCATCTAGGCTTCCTTAACACAGAGATATAGGCTCCTTGAGCGCATGATTTATCATGTTATAAATTAGGTGAAATGGTTTGTCCCCCAAAAGCTCATCTTTCCTCCAGTGGCAATGAAGGTACCCTAGAGAGAGACCTTGCATTTAGAAGACTGAATTTCTGAGGATTAAAGGCCAGCCTGAGCAAGGGCTGATACCTATCTTGTGGACATGGACTTGCAGTCTGAGGTGGTTTGCCGCTGATGTTTGTGTGCTTAACTTGCATCAGCTCCAAAGAGGTCAAAGACCAATCTGCAGCTTCTTTCTTTTGTACCCAGGGCAACTTCAAATTGCTGATGGCCTCTATGGGGAACCTTGAACAACCAGCAAAAACAGTTGACTCAATAATAATGTGCCATTGACCTGGACCATTCATAAGTAATTAGCATCCATTCTTTGTGGACTTCCGAAGCTACACCTGTTTCCCAGGTACTCTCCACACATTTTTCGGTATTTTTGTATCCAGCCCAACAACCAGCTATCAACCAATCAATTTGCTAATTGAATAGATGTGCATTTTCCTCCAACTACCTCCTGCATACTTGTGCCAAATCAAATTCATGTGTGCAAAGCGGTAAAAACTATCCAAGTCTTACAGGCCTGATAAGTTAATATTTGCCTTATTTTGAGGTTGAATACACCCCTGAGTATGAACCTATGCATTTTTCATCATATTTAGTTGCATTAAATGTCTGACCAACAAGTTATTGTAAACTGTAAGAAATATAGAGCAGTTCATCCTGTATAACTTTTGCAAGATGTAATGGTATGCTAGCATATTATAAATACACTAGAATAATTTATTTATTATATTCCATTAGTGTATTTTAACAAGCATTGCTGTGGGACAGTATGCCTGCCAATTTATGTTTATGAGGCTGTCAAGATAATTTACATGCCTATGAAAATAAACAACATTGCCAATGCAGGGTCTGCTTGTCAAATAATCTTGTCAGGAAGAAATGAAACACTATTCGTTATTGCTGGCTACACAGATTCTAGGTGACACAATGAAATACATTTATGCCATTTTTCATGTATCATATGAATAAAAAAATGAGGGAGTGGGGTACTTCAGGTTGCCATATATTGTACTGTACAAAACAGATTTAGCACTCAATCACTCTTGTTTCTTCAAAATAATAATAATAATAATAAAAAAAAGGAATACCCAGGCCCCAGTAACATTAGTGGGTAAAATAAAATGTATTATTCATCTGGAAAACTGAGAATGCTACACAAAATCATGACTACTTCACAATGGTTAAGCTGAAATAAAATAGCTGCAGAGCTGTCTAGGGCTGAAAAAAATTACTGGGAAGAGTTCATTCAGGAGTTCTGACTAGATAATTATTGAGCTGCACTGACAAACTCTACAGTGCCCTGACAATTACACCTTCCGGGCCATGGCTTTTAGAATAATTTAAAGCAGTGAGATTTAGAATCTTGTTCTCATAATTCCCCATAGGCAGCTAATCCTGTGTTCCCTTTTTCAGGAGAACCCCAAACCGAAACTGTACTCTCCTCCAAATTCTCCCTAAGCATGAAACTGCCCTTGGAAACAGCTTCAGAGATTAAACAGATCCAGGAGGAAAAAATGACCCCAAATCATCCCAAAGCAGAGAAATATGTCTCCCACTAAAGTCTTCAGAATGAACACGGTTACTGGCAAGCAGTAAGAATGACTTCAGAGAAAAATGGATGAGAGGCATACAAAGGGGGATCAGTGTTTATCAAAAGGCTGTAAAGGTATTCTTATTTACGTGGAGAGATTGCCTGTACACAGAGCAAGCAGTTCAGATGTGAATAATCTCTACAGCGCATAGCACAGAGTGTGGTGGAAGCTGATAGTATCAGCAGAAGCAGGGAGCCAGACAATGAGCACACGGATGATAAATGAAGAATGGGGATATGGCTGAGAATCACAGGAGAGATGATAATTCAGTACCAGTTAGATAAATTAGAGAGGTACAAGATGAAATACTTAGCTGGCTCAGATACGTATACACAGAGAGTGCAACGAGTCAGTTGGCTGCTGCAAGAGGAGTGCTGCTCAGATGGGGCCCCACTGGCTGCAGCACTGGAAAGTGAAGGTGAGCTGTCCATGGAGCTCACTTCATTTGCTTTTCCCATGAATGGGCACCATAAACTGAAGCACTAGATACCTTAAAAGTCTGGGGCTAAACAGATCTGAAACTCTTGCTTCAGGCTGGCCTGCCCCTTCTACTTCAGTCTCCATCTGAGTATCTCTTACGTAGGGACAGTGCTCTACCAGCGCCAAGAGAGGCCAGCAAGCAATATAATCCACACTACTATACTTCCTGTACTTGTAACAGATTACAGGAAAGACAGCAAAGAGATGTTGTAAGATTCTTTCCAAGCTGAAGTTTTGCTAGAGGTGATGTACAATCACGTTATGATAATGGTCTGGTAGATCTGTCAGTGTGCTGGCTTTTAAGACGGCAGCTGCACTCTTTAATTGACAGCTGTATTATATAGTTAATGTTTGAGTAGAAACTTTGCCTCCAGAAACAGATGGCAAGACATACACAGACTTTAATGGGCCTAGGTTGCCTTTCTTTACAACTTTCTTGGTAGAGGTATAAAGCCTATAAGTAATAGGTTGCATTTAGACAGATTTTCATAGGGTTGTATGAGAGGAGCTAGTCATAGGTTAGAAAACAAACCAAAATTTTTGCTTCCTCATTGATTTTTAAAGTTTGTTAGATCCCAAATGCAGAAATTTGGATGGGTGAATTTGCTATAAGGAAAAAAAAAAGCTAATGAAAAAAAATTAACCAAAAGATAGTCTTGCTCTCTCACCCATTTCTGGTTCCTAATAACAAGCTTCAAATCATATTTGAGTGCAAGCCTATTTTGGAAACACAAGTAAAGGACTCAAAATAGGAATAAAACAAAAGGCCAGTGAACCCAACTGGAATATGGAGGGAGGCTGAAATAATAGCAGTGGAGTCAGGTACTCTATGGAGGTGATACATAGAATCATAGAATCGCAAAATGGTTTGGGTTGGAAGGGACCTTTGAAGATCACCTAGTCCAACCACCCCTGCCATGGACAGGGACATCTTCCACTAGATCAGGGTGCTCAAAGCCCCATCCAACCTGGCCTTGAACACTTTCAGGGATGGGGCATCCACAGCTTCTCTGGGCAACCTGTCCTAGTGCCTTACCACCCTTATCATAAAAAAATTTCTTCCTTATATCCAATCTAAATATATCCTCTTTCAGTTTAAAACCATTGTCCCTTGTCCTGTCACTACAGGTGTTGGTAAAATGTCTTTCTCTGTCTTTCTTATAAGCCCTCATATATTGAAAGGCTGCATGCTCTGGACTGTGTAACAGGGTAAGTAGAAGCAAGCTAAATTGCATATAGAGGTAATGCTGTGATTAATGGGGGAAATATTTTCACAAGAGAATTACGGATAATTTAAGCAGGCACACAGTAAGATTTGTCCAGAATCCTTCCCAGTACACATCAGTCCTGCCCCATAATAACGTCTGCATTCCAGCACTGGGCCTCTTGAACAGGTGCTTCCAGTTGTGTGGTAATTTCTGATTTGAGCTGTTATCTATAAGAAATTGCATCTGGCTTTCTTCATAGCACTCTATCACATCACCACATGTCTCTGTGATTGATTTAATTAACACTTTTCTCCAGCTCTCTCCCCTTTTTGTAAGCTTCGATCTATTTATTTATACTTCCCCCCAGATTGTTGACTCTCAAGTTGTATAAAATATTTTTAGATACATTACATCTAATGTAAAAGTAACACAAATCAAGCTGCCTTTTACTTCTCAAGCACATATATATACTATTTTAATGTGGCCATTTATGTTGCTATGTAATATGTCTTCATAGTGTTGGCTTAATCACAAATGACAAGTGTTGAAAATGTAATAAAGACAGGGACACATTAATCCATTTTGTATGAAAATGTGAAAAGGTAATCAGATTCTGAATGGCTGTGTGCTTTAAAAATATACTGGCTGAGATTTCTTTTTCCATTCAGGATTCTCACCAGAGGTTCTGATTAGAAAGATTTCAGTATAAAATCGCCTTAAAATATTACAATTGTGCCAAAAATGCACTGAGGAAGTTTTATAAAATGAGAGATGAATCTCAATCAGTAATGTGATGACCCCAAAGCTTCTGAAACACTTTAAATAATCAGGGAAGTCTGTATTCCTTTTCTTTTTACAGAATCTTATACACCTTGCCCATGGGTAGAGATGCAAGGTCTATCATTATCATTTCTGTTTTTGAATATCCAAAGCTAATTAAATAATTATTGTTAATAAGTATTCCAGTCTCCACAGGCAGCCAAGGATACCTTCGTACAAAAATGTGTATAGAGAAATGTCATCTCCTTTTTTTTTTTTTTCTTGCAAAAACAAGAAATAGATGGAAAACTAGTATTCTGTTCAAAGGATGCTCTTGCAGCATATTCTTGCCCATCCATCACTGTGTAGCATGTATTACCATGCCCTAGAGAATCTATGCAGCCTGACATAATGCTTTTTTTTTAGGAAAAAGAACAAATTCTTTGCATCTTTCTTACTTTTTCTCACCAGCCTGCATGGAGACTAAGGTAGTAGCTTTGAGATAATTTAATTACACCAACTTGCCTCTTCAAATAACTGTCTAACCTAGGCTACAATCCAGTCATCTGTAATACCTTAAGATTCACTTCATCAAATTTGGTAGCTCAAAGGCTGGCGCTTAAATCCATTCAGTGGTAGTATTCAAAAAGTATCTTCCCACAGGTAACTATTCTTGTTCCACAGCTATTCCCCATTCTGTGTAAAGGGAACATCTCCCAGACCAAAGTTACATTTCAAAATGAAAGAACTTTTAAATTGTGATCATTCTCTGTTCAGGCTCTAAATTAAATTATGAAATCCACAGAAGTCCTGATGAAAGTGAAAGTATTTCTTCAGTTATTTAACTTTGAGTAATTATAGTTCAATGTCATCTTAACTCGAGCAAGAGATGATGATCTCATTGCACCACTGAAAATGTGGTTTCTTATAGCACAGTATCACTGGTATAGTTTATGTGGCATATTTATCTCTTTGTGCTTGTTTATCAGTTTGAAGTATTTTAGCTGCAAAACATCAAGGTCAATTTTTCAGATGCTTTACACAGTTTACTATAGGGCCTCAAGCAGAGCTGATGGCTCTAGACATCCTGCCTGTGAATTACAGCGATTTAATAATTTCAGCAATCTTGCACTTACAGTTTCATTATTATTTCCAAAAGAACTGAAAGAGTTCAGCACACATCTTAGGTACTTTTGTTCCTGCATGAAACATAGTAAAGTATAAAGTCTTTTCAGTATATGAAAAGCATTTGCAACATATAAGCAAGATGTATACCTAAATGTGGAATGGAAAGGAAAATGATTAGAACATTTCCCACAAGCCTGCACAAATTATATAAAATCAAGAATTGGCCCTGTCAATCATTTTTCATTTAACACTTTCAATTAACTTGAGATGCTGTAGGATGCCACTTTAAATTATCTACTTAATAGAGTAGGAAGGGGAAGGATTGGTTTCCTGCTGTGGCTAAGGCAGTCCGAAACCAAAGTGGATTCGACTCTATCTGCAGAGCTCCTCTGTAACCTGAAGTTGTTCGTCTTGCAGCAGAGCCACAAAGGAAGGATGATGGCAGATCATCTCCTACAGAGATGGGTCATGGCCCTGCCTCAGTGGGTATCTCCAGGGAGTTCCTGTATTATTAGTAGCCTCCTATGCCAAGCATAAGGGAATCCATTTCAATCTTTGCTGGCAGCATAGTTAGTAATATTTTCTCTAAACTACAGTTCTGTCTTAACCTCTATCTTGTTTCTTGTAAACCAATGTTTTAATGAATAACACTGAGAATATGTCCATATTTGTGAACTACAGTAATGGCATTTCAGGATTAACAGAGATGAGGAGAGCATTCATTTATCTTTGACAATGATTGTTTATACAAGGCTTTCCAGAGTCACAAAAAATGTAACAAATGAGGGAGCACTGGAACAGCACCTCCAGAGCCCTGTTTTGTAAAGAAACTTTAACTAGAAATGAAAATGTCACATTCATGAACAGTACATTTCTCTTCCCCCTTTTAATTTCTAAGAAAAACTCGGGTTTATTATAAGGGTTAGCACAGTCTATTATATGTTGTTAAAAGCCTTAGATAAATGTCAAACACAAAGTTTTACAATTATTTTTGACTCACTAAATCTTTTACGTCCTATGTGATAATTTTGGTGCTTCTTAGGAAGAATGAAATACAGTAATTGTTGGGGGCAAATTTTCATCTTCTGCCATGCAGGGACATGTGGTTCTGCTTCCTGTAGTTCTAGACTATTTCAAAGCAGACAGATAATACAAAGAGTCCAGGTTGATACAGATCCTTCCACAGTAATTCACAGGGATGACCCTGACAGTAGGAGCCACCAGCATGTCAGGGTGCTTTGAACATAGTGGCATCATGAGAAGAATATCTAGGTACAGGGTTAGAGGAGTAATTCTGAACCTCAATTTAGATTAGGGCTGAACAATACTCCTGTGAAATAGGAATTTTATATGTCTACTTGTCTTTTGGATCAGGACATAGATGGTTTCCACATGAAATGCTTTAGGCTTGCCGTGTATGTAACAGCTATATGTCTGAGTAGTTATACGTTGGTAGATACAGAAATGAGTTGGCTTTAATCCTGCTAGACATGTGAGTCAGCTAAGCCTTTGAAATATTTTTTTCTTCCTATGGAGGACAGTGAAGATAGGTGGCACACAGATCATTTAGTCATGTTTGCATTTATAATATATGCTCATTTATAATATAGACTGAGAATTGCAAGGTTACTGTCCATTCCCAAGCTGAGACACGATACTTGATTATGTAAGTACTCTCCATACAGTTCCATGGAAAATGGAACAAGGTGACCTTTAATCACTTTTTGGGCATTTTAAAATTATTTCTTCTGCTTTGCATCAGAGTGTTTAAAGGCAGTTATGGTGCAATAGATTCATTACTAAATGTAAGCATCTGCTTCTGAGTTTGTTCTCTGGCCTTCCTTAATAAGGCAGACAAATAGGCACTTCTGCAAAAGATCTATCTCGTCTCAAAGCAGACGTGTGAAACACGGCAGGTGAAACTTGTCCAAGTGAGGCAGTTTTCTCTCCATTAACACAGAGGGAGCACAAGGTGATTAATACACATGTAAGCATCTACAGAGACCTAAATTTAGGGGAGATGAAGCTCATTCTGTGTGTAGCTGAGGGAGTAATACTTAGCAAGTAGTGTTCCAGTAACAGGAAGATGGAAGTAGATACTTAACATGAGTAACTGAAGTCCCTTTGTTTCAGATGGAGGATGACTATGCGTTAAAGAGAATCTTGGCTACATACCATGGCTAATGTGTAGTATAAGCTTCCATGGGGAAGTATATGTTGGCCACAATAATGGACTGAACTAGATAACAACAGATGAATAAATAAGCAACTGCAGTTTGGTTGATCAGGGTCTTCCAGCCTCTGACACTGTTATATACTTTATATATGCTTTGTACACTGCTTATATTTTATAAGGCAACTGTCACCCTAGTCTCTGTATCAATCTATGGATATCACTAGCTGTTCTTTAATGAAGTTACAGTACGAACAAGTTAGAGAAAAAGACAGAGTTTAAAATTGAGAGTCAAAATGTTAACAGTATTGAATTCAGTGAAGTAGACAAAGCTGAGTAGACAGAGCAAATCAGTTTAAAATGATCCACAAACGATTAACAAAAATTTTTGTTCGAATCAGGCCCTGTGTTGTCTTTAAAGCCACATCTGCAATCTGTACAGTATTTAGCTACACATGACAAAACAAGATGTCTTCTGCTCTGACTAGAGCTACTTGTGATCTTGAAGGCTTTTATAGAAAACACTGGAAAAGCACTAATGCTTATTTTCAAAACGTGTCACCTAGAAGTAGATATTTCAGTATCAATAATTACATCTTATAATTTAATAAATAGCAGCTCTTCTAGATGACTTCTAATTATAGTATGAAATGTAAATTCTATTTCTGTTTACTTGAATCACTTAGGACTAAAGGGTTATAGTCTTACATTAGTACATTATTCTACAAATCATCCCACTGATTACTTGTAGATATGTATTCCGCTGAGTATGCTCATCAACATTGTTACTGAATCAGAGAAAATAGGATTAGAAGGGACGTGGAGGTCATTCATGCCATTTTCTTGTCTCAAGCCATGATCAACTGTACTTAGAACATCCCTGACAGGTGAGGGGGATTTTACTCTCTGCAAAATCTCTTTCAGTATTGCTTATTTTTATAGTCAGAAAATGTTTCCCTCGTGTTTAAACTAATTCTCCTTTACTTCAGTTTAAGTCCACTGCTTCTTATTGTACAATGGACATAGAGAAAGCTCATTTGTTTCTTTTCCTCTACCCATTTGTTGTTTAGGTTGTTGAAGACAAGTTATCACCCCTCCTTTAAGACTTCTTTTTTTGAAGGAAAGCAATCTGAGTGCCTTCAATAGGTCAAGTTTTCTGGCCAGACCCTAAGTCTATTCAATAGCAGGTCTGAATTACTCTGAGCAGCCTCATCAGGTCTCCAACCCTTGGCCCAGGAGCACCGTATGTGTTGACCCCAGTCCTTGCCTGGCATAGTGTAGGCAGTTTTGCATCCTGCCCTGTCCCCTGCTCATCTTGACTTGTTCACTTGACTTTCCACATTGACCTCAGACATTTTGCACTTTGATGTTCACGCAAACAGTCAGTGGAGACTGTTACTGCCCAGACCTGATCCTGCTTGCACATTGCAGGAGTGCACCCAGGTCAGGCAGGCCACCATCCTACCTGTGCTACAGTCACCCTTGGTCCCCAGCTTGGCTTCCCTAGTTGTGCAGTCCTGTTCCTGCTACTCCCCGATAGAAACATTCTGTTTCCCTCCTATTGGAACTGTCTTAAATTTTTGGGTTTTCTTCATCTTTTTTGCTGATTTGTCAAGATCATTTTGTATTCTAGTCCTTCCCTCAAATCTTAGTGCAGCCCCTCCTAGCTTGGTGCTGATTAGTAATTAAATAAGTATACACTTCATGCTTTCGAAATAATTAAGGCAAATATCGAGTGGTGGCAGACTGAAGACAGACCCTGTGAAATTCCACTTACGGCATCCTTCCAACTTGGCAGTGAACCTTAATAGCTACTCCCCCAGTATGATATTCTTCCCTTCCAGCAGTGCCACATTTCCTTAGCTTGTTTAAGAGAGACCTGGTGAAGTTTAGCCACATGATCTCTGTTTCTTCTCTCTTTTTTCAGGAAAGCTCTTAACTTCTCGCAGAAGGAAGCTGAATAGATATGACATGATTTGCTCTTGGCTGTTCTTCATCTCCTTATAAACATGTACCAGCTGTATACAAGTAGTTCAATTATTTATTCCAGTATTTTCACAAGAACTGAAGGTCAGCTGCTAGGTTACTCCTTACACCCATTAAAAATAGACAATACATTTTCCTCTTCCAGGCTTCTGAAGCCTCACTAGTCCTTATGAGTTCACAAAGTTGCTGACCCTGAGACTGTTTGAGTCAGTACCATAAAGTGAATTTCATCAAGCTCAGAGAGTTCAAACTTATCTAGCTGCTCTCTAATTGGCTCCTCTAACTGCTCCTGTGGCCTGAGATTTTACCCCTTGTCGTTGACGGTGATGTAATGAGCTGTCTGATGAACACTGTTATTGTCAGTGAAGGCTGAAGCAAAAAATGCAGTAAATGCTTTGGCTTTTCTTTGCATCGCCTGTCGATAGCTATCTCTCCTTGTTAAGCACCAGATCAACTCTTTTCTTGATCTCCCTCTTCCTTGGTAACATATTGCACTTACAGAGGATTCTTGTTTTCTTGTCATCCTTGCTGGAACAGTTGCTACATTTTTCCTTTTTAAATGTAGGTTTCTAAATCTGTTTTTAGGCATCTAATAGGAGCAGACTGCTTTTTCAAGGGTGCTAACCAGGTTATTTGAGTATCTGACGATTCTGTTCAGGTGCTTAAATGCAGATTTACATCTTCAACTTTAAACTTTGAAGTCTGAAAATGTTGGCTTATGTAAAGAAGTATCCCATCCACTTAACTGCTTTCAGCAACAAAATAGGAGAGGGGGGAAAAAAAGACAAATACTTCATCCAATTTATCAGACTTTCAATCTTTTTAAATGTTGTTGTTTTCTTAATTTATTTAAAAGGAATAAGCTCTTTCTTTTAATGATTTTGCTAATTCTTCCAATAAAATACTAATTTCTTTTCCTTTCACACATGTAACAGTCAGAAGCTTATTTCTTGATTTAAAATTAAAGCAATTACTTACTGCATTATTTCCTTAATAGAAAAGCCTTAAATTACCTTCCAATTTAGAGTGCCTCAATGGTTTCCACAAAGTGGTTATCAATGGTGTCTAGCTTCATTTCCACTGCAAAATAGAAGAATCTTGTTAATATTAACTCATCCTCCTCTTTCAGGCATTCTGAACAGCTTTAAATGACTTTTTTTCCCCTTAAAATAGAGAGAGAAAGAATTATCTTATGCTTAGGGCTACAAACTAGTTTTCCAACAGAGGTAACTCCACATGGCTCCTGTTTGGGAGTGCTTCATGACCAGAAAAAAAATACTTATGGCTTGTCCACACAAACATTATTTCTCTGAGCTGCCTAAATGCAAGGGTACTCTGTTATAAGAGTTACTTAAGAAAATTACTGAGTCCATGGACTGCAAACTCTATTGTGCCTACATTATCTTATTCATCTGTGAAGACATATTGGGATTCATTGCATGCATAGAGATTCTCATTATCTGCCAGAGTAGTACTATACTAAATGACGATGTCTTATTTCAGCTGATGTTTATATGACTTATACAAGGGAATCTTATAAGGATTCTTATATTTGTTATTGTTATACATAATTTATTCCACTGGATCCAACTTTTCCCATTGATAGATAACGCCAGCTTCTTTTCTTCATCCTCTATACCAATCAGATTGCACTGCTGTGCCACATCGTGCCAAAGAGTTTCATGGGGATTGCAGAAGTATCTGTGACACAAAGTATGGATACAATCACCAAAAGTTTTGCAATGTTATAAAGGATATATATTTTTGTCCTCTCAATTCATGTTTCATAGGTAAAGAGAAATTCTGATTTGTGTTCCAAACATACTGACAGAAACAGGCACCCAGGCTGTTTAACTTCAGCCTGAAACATTAAGTGAAGTCATAAGCAATGGATAAGAGGACCCTATAATGAACTGCACTGCACACAGTTCCACATCTACTTCTGATTCCTGCACAAAGGTAATCATCATGTGCAACTTCCTTCTATTATTCTGTGGGGAAAAAGAAAAAAAGAAAAAAAAGGTGTAAGTAAGAAAAGGCCTAAAAACGAAATAAAGTATAACATCATGGCTAGCCTAGGTATGCATAGTAAAACTGATATATATTGGATATAAGCAAGGAATTGAAGTCTCTCATATATATTTTAATGCACTAAAAATAACTAAGCATTTAATTGCAAGAGCAAGACAGAAATTATTCATTAAAAAGATTTTTGAGGATTTGAAATGCTATTTCGCAAATAGTAATCATTATACTAAAAGAACGATTCTTGTTCTGTGTATTGGTATCTCATGAGTCAAGTTTTTCCATTCTCGGGGTTTTTTTGGTTGTTTTTTTCAGTGGGAGGGAGGAGCTGCAAGAGTGAGGTTTTACATTTTTTCGTTTTAAAAATATTGCTTGAAGAGTTGTTGATATTGACGATTTCTGGCATTGTCCAGTGGGACTTTTCTACACCTGCAGACAAAGATGTGGTATTGCTCCTATTTCAGTCATGTTAATTTTTCATAATGGATGACAGCCACAACTCAGTGCTCCTCAGCAATGTAAAATAGCCAAGTTCAGGAAGAGGAAGCAAGCACCTATTGGAACAACTGATGTGGCCCATTTCTTACCACTGTTGGGGGTGAACCAATAGACTCAGACTGAGGAGGTGCATCTGTTTTCTCTACAGTTGTTTATTGGTATTTACCTTCCACCTGCACTCCCAGTGAAAGTACTCAACCACGGAGTCTACGTGTTGGTTCTGCTTTACTTAATCTGACATACCAGATGTATTGAAAGTTCAAAAGATAACTGATTTTATAGGGAAGGGACTTTTGGCAAGGCCAGAGGGTGAACTTCAGTCAGTGAGAATAAGAGAGTCTTTAATCACCTTAATATCACATTATTACTATGATTATCATTAAATGTATCAAATGTTTCCAGAAGCTTCAATTTCTATCTTTTCAATGACAATGGGGACAAAATACATAGGCGAAGAAGTGTTCCTATGCAGGACATGCATGACAATTTATAGGCACTCCATATCCTTCAGCAGAACTCACTAGATGAAATGTTTTTGGCTTATGACTGTTCCACAATATGTCTCTAATAGATAGATCCCAGCTTGTACAGCTTTTAAAGCAGGAAATTGACTGGAAATCAATCAGTTTATCTGTGATGAAAAAATGATCAGTATCAATAATAACGTGGTTCCACCCACAAGCTTTCTGCTAGTTTACTCAGCCTGAGGAGCTGCCAGTCTTCAGGAATTCATAAGGTGCAGTCACAGCCTTTCTGCACAGAAGACACACATCCCACATATCTGAGTGTACCGAAGAAAGAGGGCAAGGGAGGAGGAAGAAATCCAAGTGTGCTTCACAGTCAGAGTATGGCAATTTTTCTCCCGAGTCCTGAAACTTTAGCATGTGTACCATGGCCTTGGGTAACCTGGAGCCATTTCCGTCACTCCCCACCACAGCAATCCCAAATGGCTTGTTTCTTTCCAGAGTCAAGGAACTGAGTTATCCACCTATCCGTGTATAAACTGCACATTCAACCCCAATTTCATCTACCATGAAGTATCTGTGACTTGGGAACTGCACTTACATGTCAAGAGCTACATCTAGCGTAACATCCATGTACTGGGTATCCATGCTCCTCTATCCAAGCTTCCAATGACATAGTTTAATAATGCTGGACATAGAGGCAGATCTTCCAGTCATGTTGCATTATACTACTCTTTGTATGTGCTCTTTTTTCACCAAGTTGCTTGTCCTTGAAAGCCCCTGGACACAGTACTCCAGATGTGATGTCGCAAGGGCCAGGTAGAGGGGAACAATCATTTCCCTTGATTTGCTGGCTATGCCCTTACTACAACTAACATCAAGCAAACCCATGTCAACACTCCAACTAATATCAAGGCATAAGTTATCGACTGCTTCTGTCTTATTCATCAGTTATCCTACCAAATGTTGTTAAATGCACCTATTTCCTCAGAACCATTGGTCCTGGGCCTGGCTTAAGGGGTTCTCCAGTTGAACTGCAGCTGATCTTGCATATTAGCTTTTAGATTTCTCCCTGGGTATATCACTTAATACCAAACTTAAGTTTCTAGGCCATTATGTCCGAGCATCAGCAGCTATATGTGCTCTACCGACTATAGTAGTCACTCACATGCTGGAGAACTGGAAGTAAGAAAGCAGGTGGTATTTTCTGACAAAGAAAGGCAAACGAATCCTTGCAAAAGTGAAGAGATAAGCATTTCCAGTTCCTCCCCTGCCCCACCTCTTGGGAGCAGTACCGCTTTTCAGTGCAGGAGCATGTATACTCCTGAAACCCAGAACCCTTCTAAAAAGACAAATTTCCTCAGCAGCTGATCTACAGATGAAGAAAGAACCTGTCAGAGATAAAACAGAGTTGGAGATGTTCTCCACACATGCGTCTCCAAGGATTCAGTCCTCTGAGTATCTCAACATCTTTTGCTTGTGTATCTTAACATCATTCCAGTTGCTGCATCTCATACCATCACTTTGCTTATCTTCCCTGATAACACAGATGTGTTAACTTTTTGCTACTTCTTGTCCTCCATCCCCTTTAACAGAAGAAATTGTGCATTTAACACTGTACAGTGAAAGATGATATATTGATTTAGTAACAAGCAGTGTCCATCAAAGTTTGCTGCTGTGTTTCTGAAATTTTGGATGCTGCTACAGGCAGCCATGAAGGTGGCCAGCCAGACTTTCCTCAGTCTGTCAGGAGTCAATGTCTAGGTCATACAACCCCTTAATGGGAGAGTGGCTGCAGTGTTTCAGATGTCTTCTGGGTACATTTGTCTCTCTGCACTGATTGTAGCGTGGACCGCATCAAATATTAGAGTCAGAGGAGTGTGGTGTGTAAAGCTTGATGATACAAATATTGCATTAACAACTTACAAAGGGCTTTTCTTGCAGAGCTGGAAAGGAGTACTGATCAGCTATAAGTACTTTTCTAGTTTTCTGGCAGAAGTGCACTGAACTGAGGATAGGTGTTTTTTCCAAACTTTAAGTGGAAATTGCAGGTCCTAAAAATTCATTCATTTTTTGTCCTCTTTGAAAAGAGGGAAATAGATTTTAAAAGCAATGCCATTGATTCTTCATTATAGTGTAGGATTATGAGATCCTAGCCATGAAAATCTAAGGCTCATTTCAGCATGCATTGGATTTATAATCAATAAAATAATTACTTGATTCAATCTTAGGTACTAGGTCAATTAATTATATTTTAAAAATTATTTCTGGCTTCAAGGATTGTTTTACCTATATTGCATAGCAAAGTAATGATATCATTAGGAAGAAATTAATCACTCTGGCAAGGTAGTTTTCCATTTGCATTGAACAAATATAAAGTAGAACGAATGAACATTTTAGTCAGGATCACTTATATACATTTTTACACACCTAGCTAAACTAATCAAGACTGATCACCATTATGCCCATTGCACAGGGAAAAATTCACATTGTCTAAATCAGATCAGGATCGAAGCAGTTAATTGAATTACTAATGGCTTGTAATTAATCGGCAATCAGTGAACTATACATTCAGGATCAATATCAGCACTGCAACACATAAACCATAATACTACACACCTACAAAATGTTAATATATGTGGACTAATTTCTAAACATCCTTTTATAACTAATTCCAAAATTTATAATTACATATGCACACATTCATTTACACAGTTATGTAAGCAGACACCCCACACACACCTCATAGGCCATGCGAGTTACAAGCATCCTTCTCTTTGGAGAGTGCAGACCCTACTTGCATCCCCCTCCCATGGGAGATGTGAGTGATCCAGCTGTACATTTACCTGTGCTGCTCCCTGCAAACCCCCATGCTGGGCAGAAACCCCCTGCGAGGCCACAGACACACACTCGGGTGTCCCTGCTTGCTGTCCCTGGCTGTCCCTCGCTGACTGGGTGCTGTTTCCCTCAGCGTCCCAGAGGAGGGTGCTCACCCCAGCCTGGGCAGGGTGGTGGTGTCACAGGGTAACTTCTGGCAGCATCAAACCAGGTTTAAACCACTGCTCTGTTTTGGTGTCTCTTATTTTCGTGCTAATGACTGTAGCATCAGCTCCAGGTAGATTCTGGCTATTTCCATTTACACATGACTAGACCGATATATTCAATTGTTTAAATTCATGCATTTTTGTGCTGTTAATGGAATGACTGTTCATTCTAGCCTTTTTTTTATTTCTTTTTACAAGACCAAAATTTCATACACTGTATTCAAAGAGTCAATCCCTTGTTCTGAAATTGCTCATAGTTTTTTTTTCCATTTTTTTAAAAAATGTCTTCCTGTCTACCTTATAAGTGTTTCTTACTAAACCAAGCAACACCTACCTCAGCTTTGTTCATGGTTGGCAAACTATTTTCTAGTCTCAGCGCTGATCTGCATGGTGTGATTTTATCTTTGCAGACTGGCTTCAGGCTCACATAACCACTCCCCATAGTACAGTCTGCTAATGGCACTGAATGGTAGAAATAGAATTGCGTGGCAAGAAGTGAGGAACC
Organism: Platalea leucorodia; assembly: GCF_965183815.1. Classification (NCBI taxonomy): domain Eukaryota; kingdom Metazoa; phylum Chordata; class Aves; order Pelecaniformes; family Threskiornithidae; genus Platalea; species Platalea leucorodia. Next base: position 118,502,831 of record NC_138825.1, on the reverse strand, counting down.
TGAAACCTGAAAAGTTTTGCCTTGCCTAACATCTTGAAGCACACATTCACCTTAACCTGAAGTTTTCAGAAAAAAGTGTAAATCTGAAAAGTTTGCTCAGATGTTAGGATTCTCCTTTCATCAGATTACACTGAGCTAACAAAATAAGACGAAGGAAACTTGTAAAACTAGGAATGTGAGAATTAAGGAAAAATTTCCTATAGTTTTGCATCTCATATGTTATTGACTTTGATGTTTAAGAATGTATGGGCTTTGAATGAAGATTTTCCACAATTGCAGGCTCTTCTAGTGAGAGTTTTGCCTACTGTCTAAGGAGAAATAACTGTATCCAGAAGCATTTTTCTGAGTGGCAGCATGTGAGAGATTTTTCTGCCCTACCTAGCTGCTACATTTAATTAGACTTGGAGGAACTTCATAGGTTTCAGATGTTTACTTTCCTTGTAGAACTCAATCAACAGGATTAAACTTTATAAAGGAGGGACAGACAGGCAGACACATACACACAAAGTGTGCGATGATTTTTAAGATGTTAGGTTAAGAAAAGAGATAAAGGGGAAAATGCTTTGAGGATTTTGCAAATAGACACATTTTTTCTCATCATTGAAGAAACAAACGAAAGCCAAATCCGCATATAAAATTGGAATGGAAAAAAATGGGGTTTTTCATCTTGCTTGTTTTTTTTATCGGAAACAGATACATCAGTTCTACCTTTTAATGATGTTCTAAGCACAAAATATCAGAGGATTTAAAGCATTCAAATTTTACTTAAAACTGTCCTGCAGGGACTTCTACTACTGCTAGCATTTTCATTACAGGCAATCTCCCATCATGTTGAAAAGTCCTCTGTAATTTGAAAGAAATAAATTTAAGGTTGTTCTGTAATATGTAAATAGAAGTTTAGATTAATTAACCCCAAACTGCATAAAATTTAATGAAAAATATGAATCATAGAATCATAGAATTCTTTGGTTTGGAAGGGACCTTTAGGGGTCAGCTAGTCCAACCCCCCTGCAATGGGCAGGGACATCTTCAACTAGGTCAGGTTGCTCAGAGCCCCATCCAGCCTGGCCTTGAATGTTTCCACGGATGGGACATCTACCACCCCTCTGGGCAACCTGTGCCAGTGTTTCACCACCCTCATCATGAAAAATTTTTTCATTGTGTTCAGTCTAAATCTACCCTCCCTTAGTTTAAAATCATTACCCCTTGTCCTGTTGCAGCAGGCCTTGCTAAAAAGACAATCCTCATCTTTCTTGTAGGCCCCCTTTAAGTAAGTACTGAAAGGCTACAATAAGGTGTCCCCGCAGTCTTCTCTTCTCCAGGCTGAACAACCCCAGCTCTTTCAGCCTCTCCAATATGAATATGGAGATAAAAACCATCCTATAGAAAATAATATAGTATTATATCACTACTACGGCAAAAATATCATTATTAAAACTCTACAGGTTTTATATATGCTAAGAGTTCTTTTTCATTGGAATTTCATAGAGGACATCCAGAAAACACAGATAAGTTTTTAAGAAAACACCTGCTTTCTCAAAGTCTTTTTTTATTTTTTTTTTTTATTTTCTCTGTTATCTCCTCTAAGTTGGCAGCAATATTATTCTTAAGGACCAAGATTCTTCAAGGTTGTAACAACCTTCCCACTGAGTCAGTGGATACTGAGCAGCAGCTTGTAGGGTCTGCCCGTGATTCAAAAAAGGAGCTCCAATCACCAACCCATGTGAAATAATCAAGCAAATAGTTCACTGTTGCACCCTCGCATTATGCAATGGTACTACATAGTGATCATTCATTGGAAAAGTACTCTTTTCTCTTCTGTAGAGACAGAACAGTTTATTGCTTAGCACAGACAACATTTTTTTTTTTCAATTTTTTTTTTCCAGACAAGCTGTATTGAATGCTCTTTAAGAGGCAGAAGCTTTTCAGCTGTTTACTTAAAAAAATTAGGTTATTTTTTCCACTGCTAAGACTGTTGTTGTCATCAGCTAAAAGCGTATAGTAGTGCATTCTTTCCATTTGTTTCTAGATATTTCAATGTATATTGCAGCACGTTTGCCTTGTACATTTTCTTCCTCAGCAGCTAATTGACCTTCCTTTTGCTGAAACATCAGAAATAATTTTAAACTCTTCACTTTGTGCAAGTGCCACTGAACCCAAAATGAAATAACGCCAGTGAAATGTCAGAAATGGGTAGTGTCAAACTATCAATCAGATGCTAATCCTGACAACATTAATTCTAGCTAAGCTCAAAAGATCAGTTAGGAAGAGGATTTCAGTGCTATAGCCCTTCAAATTAAGAAAAAATATTTCACAGGCATTTAGTGCTTTGTGTTAATTTTGCAACTAATAACAACAATATTATAATTTGTAGAGAGAGAAATGTCAAAGTAGGACAACCTTATCCATCATGCCCTATGCAACTTAGTCTGACAGAGATCATCAGATACCCAAGTTCTTAAATAAGGTACTGAACAGACAATCTCTTTAATACCATGAAAAATAAGCTTACAGAAAAAGATATCCAAACCACTCTATTAGCCATTTAATTCTGAGTTCTGCTGAGCAGCCTGATAAGTAGACTTTTTCTTATTTTTGTGTAATTTCTCAGTAGCAAGAAGAAAGGAAAGCAGCTCAATGTTTTCAAAGCTGAAGGCAGAGGTGAAAACTGGTTTGTATTATGTCAGAAACAGCTATACAGACCACAGTTACATATGTACATTACACGGGAATAAAGGACAGAAGATGAGTCTAGGCTGCTTGGGTCACTGGTAAGCATCGCTCATGTTCACATTCAAAAATCATAAGGCCCTAGGTGTCTGATTTGCTAAACAAGCCATGCTCTCCTGTTTCACTTTTCTGCTCTGATCATTCTTCAAGCTCTTCTTCATATTTCTTTTACTGAGTTCATAGTTCTTGATAATGAGCCATACACAGTCAGACACAGAAAAAGTCTTAGCTGTGCTCTGCTTGAACATTTGTCTATCATCACGAAACATCCTTTGACTGATACGCTATAAGATTGCATTTGCACTGCCTGTTCTTACATCAGATTGGTGGTGCATACAGACCAGACTATCAGCTAAAAGTATCATCTTCACCCAACAAACATTGCTCATGCTGGTAATTGTTGTTAGTAGTCACTGAATTTATCATACTGTCTTACATTATTAATTGTCTTTTGACATACCTTGCTTCAGTCCTTTGGGTCTTTGTATGCTCTCCATGTTTTATTTCTCATCGTCTGTACTGCCTATGCCTTCAAATGATGGTGTATGCTCATTTTATTAGCACATTCTTAAGGTGAAGTCATTAAAGCACATACCAGCTAAGTTTGTTCCCAAGACTGTTTTTTGAGAAAAAAACCCACAAGTCACCTCTTCGTATTCCTGAACAGCCTCTTATCATTTCCCCTTTAATCAGTTCCTAGTCCAGCTTTCAATTTCTACTACTCTAACCCAGTTTATCAAGTAGTCTATTATGCAGCATCAATTTCCTATGCTTCACTGAAAATATAATAGATATTTTTCAATTTCTTTGTCTAGAAAATCAATTATTTTAACAAGCAAAAGCTATCATGTCAGTCTGTCATGTTCTTCTGCATTGCATTTTTTCCCTTTCTATATATCTCAATGTTCCCAATTATTCTTTTCCATGAAACCTGTTAGTTTTGTATATGGCTGAGGGTAGGTTAGCAGGTTAGTGCCTAGCTCAATTACTCCCAACTGCCCTTTTGTAAATATTTATCATATAAGCAGTTCTCAAATCAAGGTTTTCTATCTTCAGCATGATGGATAGTCATACAATTTTACAATTAATCCAGTGTACCTCTTATTTCACTATTTTGCAAGGTGTTTATCTGTTTTACAATTTGCACTTGAGATTTAGTTTACCTTGGGTGTTGTAATTCAGATTATAATTGTATTCTTAACATATTTGTCTCAATTATACAACCTATGTGTGTGTCTTCCTTTGTTCCACATCCTCCTTTTCAGTTAAAGATGAGGTATTTGTTTAAGGTTTGGACCATACATATTATTTCTCTTTTCTTGTTTGTTTTTTTTTTTTTTTCTTCCTACATATAGCTGAAGATCTTTATTAATCATATTCATATTCTTTGCCATGTTGGACTCAGCTTGATTTTTGACAGCTTGCATTTTATCCTTACTTTATCTGAATCACTTTCTGATTTGTAGAACTTTCTTGGTGCTAATTTTCCTTTTTCCAGTCATTGTAGAAACTCAGTTTACACACAATATCTTTGTTGAAGTTGATATTTATCCACTTCAGTGTGTATTCCTTCTCTGCTTTGTTCCCTGTTCATGGCCTGCAATTTGCAGATAATTTTCTTCACTTTTGGTTAAAGATATTTGAAGCTTCCAGTAAATTCAAGTCTTTGACCTTGTTTTACTAACTGTTTTTCTTGATTTTTTTTATAGCTTACTGATTTGAAATCAGAAAGGGAGAAGACAGGAAATATATTACCTGATTAAGAAAACAGAAATTTAAAAACAAGAAAGAGATTGTTTCAAAGGGTGTATGTTCATGTCAATGCAAATCCAGTAATGCTGATGACTTAGGGCTCAGTTAAATATTGCTTTCCACTTCATGTGTGTAAGGCTTTTTGTCTGTCTCTCTTAGAACGGTTTGCAAAATTAATTGATTGATAACCATAACCCTCTGCAAGGTAGACAATTATTATTCTCATCTGCAGATGGGTAAACAACCATTCAGGTTAAGTGACTGGTCCAAAGTTAATCAGTGGTGGAAGTGCAACTTTATGCTCCTGAGTGAGAGTCCTGTAGATCATGCTGCTTTCCCTGCCCATTTAATGTTGCCTATGCAAACTGCAGATACGAAGGCAGGTTTGCATGCAGCTTTGCTACTACCCACATCTACCTATCCTGCATTTAAATTTACCTGTTCCAAATGGACACGATCAACAATTATTATCACAACAATAGCATGAACATTCAACAGAGACCTTTGCAAAGTCAACAAAGAGAGCTCCATGGTGACTGAAAATCAATAGGGCAGAGAGAAGAATAAAAATTATTTTTGTAATGACTCCTTTTGAAACGAGTATTTGAGTTGCATGAGAACTCATGACTCAAATAGTGTTGCTTGGTCTTATGAATAGTAATGAAATCAAATCCTAAACAGAGGTATTAGATTTTAATTGAGCTATTCTTTAAAAGACTTTTTTTTCACAGTGTCAAGGTCATATTCTCACAGATAAGAAGTTTATTATACAAGAGGAACAGCGATAATAGGCACTGGAGACATATTGAGTACATGTGGCATGCTACATGAAAGAAGAGAGAAAATATACTAAAAGCAATAATTGAAGTATACACAGAAGACATTCCCATTGATAAGTAGTTTAAATTATTAAAGCATATAAGAGGTTATTAAGTAGAGGGTGTATAAATTACTTTTTTGCTGAATATAACTTTTGTTACTCTCTAAAACTTATTCTTCTTTTGAAATGAAGTTTAAATGCAATCCAATTTTTAAATATCTTTGGAAATTTCCTTTAAGATGGATGTGTTATTACAAATGTAATCCTGATGTATTTGTGATCAGGTTACCTGTATGAGATCTTTATTGAATTTAACTGAGTCTGAATAGCACTGCTGTGAACAGACTAGACATCTTGGCTCTGAGGACTTCCCAAGCGTCGTGGTTTAACCCAGATGGCAACCAAGCACCACACAGCCACTCACTCACCCTCCCTCCAGGTGGGATGGGGGAGAGAATCTGAAGAGCAAAAGTAAGAAAACTCATGGGTTGAGATAAGAACAAATTAATAACTGCAATAAAATAATAATAACAACAATAATGATAATAATAATAAAAAGGAAAACAATGAGAAAGAGAGAGAAGAACAAAACCCAGGAAAAACAAGTGATGCAACCACTCACCACCTGCCAACCGACACCCAGCCAATCCCTGAGCAGTGATCACTGCCCTCCCCGGCCAACTCACCCCAGTTTCTATACTGAGCATGATGTCATATGGTATGGAATAGCCCTTTGGCCAGTTTGGATCAGCTGTCCTGGCTGTGCCCCCTCCCAGGTTCTTGTGCACCCGGCAGGGCATGGGAAGCTGAAAAGTCCTTGACTTAGTGTAAGCACTACTTAGCAAAAACTAAAACACCAGTGTGTTGATAACACATTATTCTCCTACTAAACCCAAAACACAGCATTATACCAGCTACTAGGAAGAAAATTAACCAAAATTCCCAGCTGAAACCAGGACACGAAGGCTTCCCTAGACTCAGCAAAGCCTTTAAGTGTGAGCTAAACTTTAAATATATTAGTAATACCATCTTCCTTAAGCAGGGTTTAATCATTTGCTACTGAAGCTGGTGAGATTTAAGCAAGTGCATAAATGCCTTGGTATAACAGCTCCTTTGATCTCCTATTTGTCCGCATTACATTATACTGGGATTCATGCTGGTTTATATTGCCCTATGGAGTATCTGGCACTTAGTGTCTGCCTTCTGCAAAATTTGTGCCCCATATAGCTGATATTTCTGATATTACATCTCACCCCTTTTTAGGTTTCAAAGCACAATCTTTTTTTCAATGTTGTTTTTCGTTAGCCTGTATAGTTCAGGATGGTCCATTCCACAGGGAAAAGAAAGTGTCATATGGGTCTGTGGCAAGGACTTTCAAATTAAGCTGTGGGCTGTGCCAAAAACTGCACAAAAATGGGTTCTCCGTGTTAAACTCTGCTCAAAGGAACAGATACATTTTCCTGAAATGGAGTCCAGTTTTAACTCCTTCTCCAGAACCTTCCACCCGAATGCACACCAAACCATCTGCCTCCTGATCTGCAATGCTTCACAGATAATGTATTTTAAAAAATGTAGGTGTCACAGTCCTTTCTGATTCATTTGCATAATTTCCATTGCAGAAAGGGTGCCATTGTCTTTTTTTTGCATTTAACCTTCCAATAATCATATTTTGTTTATTTCAGCCAGAAGCAGTACTAATAATTATAACACAATGTCCTCATACAAAAATGAACAGATAATACTCATGGAACAAAATTAGAAAATATTCATGTGCCCATATGGCACACAGAAATTACTATCCCATTAGCTGTTAGCTTTCTGTTAGTAAAAATTGGAGTCAATTTCCTCCTGACATGTCCATGCAAACAACCTAACTTCTATAATAGCTTATCCATAATTTTCTAGTCAGGAATCATTTCAAGCACAGCAACAGAGTATTACAAAACCTCTGTCAAGATTTCACTTCTTACAGTCTCACATCTTCACTGTTGACATACATTGGTAATCATAACTGACATCAGCATTTGCAGAAAAACTGGTCTTATTTCATTGTTTGTCTCATTCCCACTACTTGCAGAATTTCTGCATGCATCTCCTGCATTTGTTTCAGTTCAGTGTTAGATTTAGAACTGTCTCTACATCAGTTTTTCATTATAAGTTATTTATCAATACAGGCACTTAAACTAAGCATCCAGATGTATTTCTAGCATTCAAGTAAAAGTCTCTTTCACTAAATTCTCCAGTATTTTTCTGGAAGTATCGGAAAACGTTTTATACATTCAGAATAGTTTTTCTTCTCATATCTTACATTTAACAGATTATTTTTTTTTTAAATGTGGATATTGAATTAATTCATATATACACAGAATCTCATTCCAAAGGTATAAATCTGATGACCTTTGATTCTCACATACCAGAGCACTTAACTATTTTACTTACGTAAGGAATCCAAACATTAATTCTAATTCTCTTAGTGGAGTATAGTAGGATTAACTTTCCTTTTTTCTTTCCCCCCTCCCTCCCTGTTTTCCCTAAATACATCATTTTCTTCTTGACATTCTGAAAAGTTCAATAAATTCTGAAGCAATATAAATATTGTCACAGCATGCTGAAGACCCTACTTGCTTTTGCAAGAAGCTCTTATCTGTTGCTTCATGGCTATGTAGGATTTCCCTGAACCATGAGACAAGCAATATCTCCCAGGAGTTCGTCTAAATACTGTGGAATTCTAGGTTGCAGTCAGAAGGTTTCCCATGGACATGGACCCCATTGCTCTGAAAATATCTGACATTTATTTCAGAGTGCAATTTTCATCTACGTTTTTCCAGTAAACACTCTACCTGCAGATGTATTCAAGCTTATCATAAGCAATAAATTCTCTTTTTTTACCTCTCATAGTCTATTGCATCAGATTTAATTATCACAGGAATGAAGAAACCTTACAAAAGTTTTACAATTACGTATTCAGTATTTGCTTTAAAATTAACCAGAATTTCTAGCGGTTTTGATGTACTGATACCTGAAATGCCACAGTTTCCACTGAGCTTAGAAATGAATATATGTCCACAATGCCTTATACACTATGTGATCTAAGGATTAATTTTAAGCAAATACTAATTATTATATGTGATCTCTTTTTTCCGTCCTCTTAGCCTTGGACACAGTGTGATATTCATATTGATGAAAGTTTTTGCACATTTACTGGTTGCAAAAGAACAGTTTTTTCACTGCAATGTTATTTATTCATGACTAATTTTCCACCTTCTTTTATACTTATCAGTATGGTATGTTTAAGAACACTGGTATTTGGATGGGCAGAATTTATAGGAACCGTACCATAACCAGTTTTTACAGCATGAACTTACAACAGTCTATGTGGCAGATGAAACACGACTGAAAGTATTTCTGCTTACACTAAATCAGAGACAAACCTTGATATTAAGTAAGGATCTGCTCATCTGAGTAAGGTATTCAACATTGTATCTAGGCCAGATAGTAGACCAATAACACACATTTCACTGAAAGGTCTAAGAAGTACCGAAATAGTCATCTAATGAAGATTATGTCCCTACATATGTTTTCTGCTAAGACTCAGTGGTTGAAGACTAGCATAAAAGCCTTGATACAGTAGGATTTATATCCTTTCTTTCTTATGTCTTTTCTAAATTCATTAAAGTTGTGCTCGATGTATGAAAAACTTTGACTGATTTGGTTTTCAGGAGACATCACAATTTGCATTTGATCTTAAAACCCAAACAAATTAAACCATGGAATAGGATTGAATGGGTAGTGATATTCATCTTTAAAAAAAATAAATTCTGTTTTTTCTGCTGAACACTGTTTTTCCTTCCTTTATTCCAAAAAAGTAATATATCTTCCAAGGTCTATTAAAAAAGAATCACTTGGACTTTTTGGGCAGCTATCTCCTTTTTTTCTACAGTTATTAAAATTAAAGAGATTGCTTTCTGAAGTTACTTTCAACCTGTTTCAGGTGTGCTAACGAGGAAACATTTCTAAGGAGTAATTCTCTGACTTTTAATGGTATTTTCATGCATCCAGTTTTAAGAAATTATTAGAGCCCAGCAGGTTATATGGCTCCTAATTGCTCCCTGTAGTACCTGGAGAGTGACAGACTCTTCCAGAGAATTGTTCAGGTTAGGAACATAAACTACGTGCTTGTGCAAGCTTACACAGCTGCACCATCTCAGAACCTGCCCTGAATGCCAGCGGCCAAACCCCTAGGAGTAGGGGAAGAGGTTGCAGAGCTGCTGGTGCACTTAGAGCCCCAACACCACCTCCCTGTGAGTTTGGAAAGGCTGCACCTGGTGTTGAATCCTCATGATTTCACTGCTACAGGAATGAGATACAATGAGATACATTGCAAATATCAAAGGAAAGATGCTCTGCTTTCCACATCCCTTTAGTTTGTGCTCACATGCATGTACAATGGAGTCTTGTGCATACGATATGCTCTTTTACCTACATGCCTCTCATGTTTCCTGTTGAAGAATTGCAGGCAAATTAACCCTTAATAAATGATTGGCAATATGTAGATTTTACTTTGTTCTCAATGACAGAAAAAATAGCCTACAAGTTGTTCATTCCCTTCGTTTTTATCTTTTTCCTTTAAAGCTATTGTCCATACAGATGGTAGTCTTCATTTACTTGTCTGTTACAATCAAATGTCAGAATAACCTGCAGAATAAGGATTTCATGAGAGCTGTTCATGGCAACCAGTCAACACTTGGTTTGTGTGATTGATTAACTGCTCCAGGATTTTCAGAAATTATCAGGACTTAATGCTCAACAACTGGAAATGGGAATGAATTTTGAAAATAATCAAGATGAGATTAGCAAAAGAATGATAAACAAAAGGCTTTTTACACCCTTTCATCTCTCTGAAAGTAATTAAAGATTTTTAACATCCGGGCCCACTTAGGGACCAGTTAAAGGCAATTTTTTCCACAGTTTTCAGCATGCACTTACTAATGATATGATACATTTCTGAAATGAAGATTGCAGCCTCTGCTATATTCATACCATACAAAAACCAGAGGTTCATTTAGGTACCTAAACAGCACATGAGTGTGTTGAAACTGTGTTCTTAAAAATGGCATTCAGTGGAAATTTACTGGAAGTTCCAGCCAGAGCTCTTTTCATTCTCTCACTCCTTGACTGATAGAATTTTTATAAGAAGGCAAAGTTCTTAACTAATGCTGTGGGGTCTAAGAAGCACGGAGGAGATGGAGATTATAGCAAGATGATAACCAGGTCTATGGAACAGGAAAGCACTGTAAATCTTTCCCTTTTCTCTTTTCCTTTCCCTTTCCTTTCCTCTTTCTCTTTTTTTCCTTTTGTCTTTTTCCTGTTTCTCTTTTTTTGTCTGTCTTTTTAATGATATATACAAGAGCATTACCAAAACGTGTGATTCCTTCTGAGCAAACGAGAAAGCATTTAGCTGCTTTTAAATTTTGTATTTTTCTTGATGCATTTACTCAAAGTAATTGCATTAGAGTGCACTAAATTTTTTAAAATGTTATTGTTCACAAAGTTTCTCTTATACGAATATTTATGAAAAGCAAATGAAAATGGATATTATTGAAGTATGTTTATGTGTTTTGTTGCAGAAAAAAATTGCAGATACTGTATCTTTCCACTGATACTGTAGAGCAGTATCAGTGCTCATGTCAGACCTCATCTGATGAAAGGAGCAGGCAAGGTCTCCAAACCTCTCATTCATGACTTATGTCAGCCCTGGGGAAGGATTGAAAACTGTTGTTTCCTAAAAGGCTGGGGGACTTCGGGTCCTTCTTTGTGCATTGTATGTGTACCCTAGCGTTTCCTGTATCTTCTAGAACATTTTTTTTTTCCCTCAGGTCCCCTTTCAAAACCATATGTTTACAACGATTGGATGTATGTAAATATGAATAAATGTTGGAAATGAACATTTCCCTTCATTGAATGTTCTTTCTTGAGAAAATAAAGCAGCAGTTCCAGGAAAGACGTGGGCATTCCTACTATTGTCCACTACGGTCACCAAACGATATTGTTTGAAGAGATTTTTACCTCTTCACCTGTACTTTGCAGACCAGTCACAGGGAAATATGGTTAAAGACACAGACACATGCTGCAAATGTGACTATTCACTTACCTCCTGCTCAGATTTTGGCTAACACACAGCTCATGTTAAGGCCTGATGTGTGCTGAGAGCAGCACCATTAGGTCAAAGTAAGGGCAACACATAGGCAAGGACACAGTGGCCAGAAAGGGCTAATGGTCATTATGCAGCCATTATTACTGCAGTTTGCTCTCTCCTGTAGCCCTAATCCTTGTATATGGTTGCCTGGCAGTTTTTTGAGAATCTGCTAACTAATGGAAATGGTATAGACCAAACTTCCAAGCTGGAAGGTATAAATAAGTCAGCTTACCCAAAAAGTTTTTAAAGGAGATCCGAGAGCAGCTGGACTGCTGAGGCTTTTGTGCTTTCCGGTGTGATACAGGGGATGCCCACACAGTGGCAGAGGAGGAAGGATGAGCACTCTCACCATCAGCTAGGTAACTATTTTGCTAATAGGTGTGCAAGTTATGAGTTATGAGTTATGATTTGCAAGTTGCGAGTTATGATTTAGAGAACTTGTGAGAGTTAGAAACCTCATTAATTAAATGATGAATTAGTGAATTCATGTGTTAGACTAGTCTGTACAAAGAGGATTGAGCCCTTGTTTGTCATGGTTTCTTTTGTTTTCTAATGAGCTCATAAGATAAAGTTTAATTTACAGAGTATATTGTCCTGTTCATGGTCCAAAATGACCATGACAAAACATGACCTTTTTATGTCCCCAGAAAAAATGTTTTTTTCTTTGACTAACAGATATTTTCTTCTATCCCAATTTCTCTACCATGGTTCTAACACTACAATTACTTTTCAGATAACATCTTTCAGGGTGTGCATTGTCTTGAAGGTACTTCTGTCATCAAAGTGTTATACAAGGCTAATACTTCTGTGCTACTGTACTCTGTCTTCTCCCTCCATCTCTCTCCAATATCCAACTGTTTCCTCTATGTCATAAGATTTCTCTACACAATATCATTGCCTCACCAGTTCTCTGTATGTGGCCAGTACGATCAACATTACTAACTATTGTGATATTCTAATAATGGTACTGGTCAGTATCCTGGTTTCAGCTGGAAACAGAGTTAATTTTCTTTCTAGTATCTGGTATAGTGTTGTGTTTTGGTTTTAGGATGAGAATAATGTTGATAACGCAGGGATGTTTTAATTACTTCTGAGCAGTGCTTACACAGAGTCAAGGTCTTTTCCTGCGTCTCACACCACGCCACCAGCGAGTAGGCTGGCGGTGCACAAGAATTTGGAAAGGCACACAGCTGGGACAGCTGACCCAAACTAACCAAAGGGATATTCCGTACCATATGACATCACGCTCAGTATATAAACTGGCAGAAAATCTGGCCGGGGCTCTGCTGCTCGGGAACTGGCTGGGCATCGGTCAGCGGGTGGTGAGCAATTGCATTATGCATCACTTGTTTTGTATATTCTTTTATCATTATCATTATTTGCCCTTTATTTTCTATCCTATAAAATTGTCTTTATCTCAATCCATAAGTTCTACCTTTTTTTCTGATTCTCTCCCCCATCCATCTGAGGAAGAGTGAGCGAAGAGCTGTGTGGTGTTTAGCTGCCTGCCGGGTTAAACCATGACAATCAGTCAAAGGCACTTCTGATGGTAAGAAAAATAGAAAAGAAAAAGCAAGAGCTTCTTGAGTGTATGCAGAGGTCTTTGTATATGTCTACGGATTTTGTTGAGCTTCTGTTGATGCTGTTAGTAGCATCTTGAAGAGATACAACTTTTTTTGCCCTTTCATTTGGTGCCATAAGAACAGGGAACATGGCTTAAATCCTCTTTCTCTTTCCTGGCTGAGTTCAGGTAAACAGATGCATAAGCAGGCTGATCCTCAGTTTTGAAGAAGTACCACATGGTGAACATCCATGTTCATGCTGATGGTTGTTTTGCATACTGTCCTTTACTTCCTCCACAACAGCTGCTCATTTTCCTGTAGGCTTTATGAAGAAAGTCATACTTGCTATTTCTCTGCCAAACTCCTCCTTCTTTCTTCTTCCAATTCTCAGCCCACAGAAAGCTTTCATAAAGGTCACGCAAGCACATGTGATATCAATGTTTGTGTGAATACATGCTTGTATGCATATTCATGGCACTTTCACATTTGACAAATGTTCCAACAAACAGAATTTCTCTCATATGAGTGCATTAAAGCAAATAAATAAGGTCATAACTATCATGGAAATATTTTTCTTGCATTTGCGGGGAAATACTTGCAGGTATGGTAGCATTTTGCTGGGCAACAGTCAGTATCAATGAATTTTTCATATGATGAAAACTGAAGGCAATGAGCAAATTAATTCCATGAAGATATACCAGCATATAGACCAGCCAGATATTCTTAGGAGAGACATGTATCTTAGGAGATCATGTATTGTATTCAGACTAACCTCAAGAGGAGCATAATTTGCCTGTACAGCAGCTCGGATATTTCAAGCCTGTAGTACTTCAGTTTTTTTTTTTTACCAAGAACCAAATCTGCAACAAAATGTCATAAATCAAACTCCTTTTAAAAATTGATCCCTCTACCCTTTTTCTTGTTTTCATGAGGTCACAAGGAAAGAATATAGCAGAAAATGATGCTTGTGGCATATGAAACATCCATTTCAAATGCAGTGCCTTACAGGAAATGACCAGGAAAAAATGTAGATCAACAGGAGGCAGACAGGAAAAAAAAAAAGTTAAAAAGACTTTCATTTCTTCTCTACAAGTGTGTAAGATCCAGCAGAGTTTTTGGAGAGTTTCCCCATAGGGTTCCATAGCCCTGTATGAACTTCAGACAGAGACACAGTGTGAATCCCTGCAATTTTTGTTAGTTTGCCATACTTTTCCACTTCTAGGAGTCAGGGCACAGATACTGAGCACTACTGTTGTGGGAAATAGAAGCTAACTAGCATAGTCTGGCATATACAATCTTCAGAAATATTAATTACAATTTTATTAAAAGAAAATTAACAAGCTAGAGACTGAAAGAATAAATGTTGATATTAGGACAACAGTTAAGTGTTGCAGAAAAGGCACAAGCTAAAAGTCAGGAGATAGGTTTGGCCATTTAGACCTATTGTCAAAGCATAGACCAGTGACTTCTTTGTTATCTTTTTTTTCCTTTGACTCTTTGTCTATAGTAGCTGCTTAGAAGGAAAGCTTGCTGAAGTATTGTTTGGCATATTAGGGTCTGAGTCTCATTATGTAAATATTATGCAGATTTCTAAAGAACCAGATAGAGTTGCAAAGTAGAGAGAAGGAATACATAGTTAAATGACTGATTTTGTTTTATGGTACCTAGCATATATACATCTCTGCATGGTGATTTTAAAAGACAGGGTGGAAGCTAAACTCTATAAGCTTTCCTCTTTCAAGTATATGGCTACCAATTAGTATGTGACTGAGAATAAATTTCTTTCTTAATTACTAATTTTTTCCCAATATGGTTCTCATAATTTCATTTTATTTACTGTTATCTTTCTCCTTTGGCTCTTCCCTCCACTCATCATAATCTCATCAGAGTCATAAGTTTTTATTATGTTTTCTTTTCCAATATGACTAACTCACATTCTCCTTCTGAGAACATATTTAGTACTCATTTATAACCACAAAATACAAGCCAATCTGTTGGATTTCAACAATTTAAATCAAGGGCAAAAGAGTCTTTACTGTGCTCTCCTCCCAAACAGATTAGAAAACCATTTCACAAGTTATAGGGTAAATTTCTAGCTACATTCTCAGAAACCTTTCTTACTGGTGAATATATTCCAGAAAAGGATGATCAAAGCCTAATTTAAGTCTAAAAGAGAAGCATTTTAAGATTTGGATTTACTAGCGGGATTAGAAGATGAAACAAAACCTTCCATTTCAGCACAATGGTCCAAGAAAGGAAAAATGGTCTTCATAAGTCAGGAAGCCCATTTTACACTAACCTGGTAGCATGTTACAGGTGGCTGTTGTTATTTCAGAAAAAGAATAACATGATGCAAAAGTCAGTTCCGATGGCATAAGTCCATGTAGGTGCCAAATAGTGAAGATAGTAGTATCCTTTTACAGTAATTCATCTGTGTTGCAAGAAGCAACAAAGTAGCTGCCTTTAAGAAAAAAAGGAAATATCCAAGTATAGCTTTCTTCTCTCTCTCTCAAAACTAAGTAAGAGTTAAATAAGCTGCTGGACCGCATGAAAAGCTTTGAAACCTAATCCTTTCTGAGACAAGTCTGCCTCTGCCTTATTTTTGTCAGTATTCCTCTTCTCCTTTTTACTGCATGCAATATTTGCATGCTGCTTCCCCCAGGTGAAGTCTTCACCTTGGGTTTGTGACAGCATTGGAATCTCATAGCAATCAAGGCTGAAGTCACCAACAGGAACAGCATTCCTAGTAATTAATAAGCTGTTTGCAGTTGTGTGAGAACAAGGAAGAGATATCTGAAGAAACCAACATTTCTATCCACACAGTCAGTACTGGTAATAATATTTACAAGGAAGATAAATTCTCCCAAAGTATACAGAATTAGATTCACAAATCAGAATATAATTTTCTATAAAATGACAGCTGCCTTTTTAGGACCCAGGTAGCAAAACTGTTAAGCGAGTGCTTAAATCGAGCCTATTTCTTGAGTGCCTGCTCTTTGTAAGCATGTGTTTAATTTAAGTTTATTTATGTTAGTTTTACTGATTTCTGAGTGCCTTAAATGAGATGTCAAGCTCCTTTGACTGACATTGAAAGAAATTGATATTGGGAGTAGCTGTATTGCTGGATGAAGAAATAATCAAAGGGAACAAATTTATGTGTTGCTTGTCCACACAGACATGCACCTACTGAGCACATTTTAATGCATTGCACAGCCTAAACTCCATGTTTTAAGGTAATCTGTGATTACAGTGGTAGGAAACAGTCAATGTAATGTGAATTATTGTGTGACTATGAAAAGATTGTTTAAAACTGTCTTTTCATTAGTACCAATAAGTTATGAATTGTGCATACAGGACCCATACAACCCATACCACCCTCTCTTTGTTCTAGTTTCCAGGTAAGTCTTAAAGGTGGGGTATCTGGCAATTTTATTAACTAAATTTGATTGATCCAATGCTCTGTACATGTGGATGTTTGCTTGTAGTTTAACCAAAAGAGCGAAAGCAGGCCAGCATATTAGAACAATCAGAAATCCCCTTGCATAAATTGAGATGTTAGCAGCCCTTTGCAGTTAAGACGTTACCTCAATGAATATTAGTCACGAGACAATGACAATGTTACCTTTTCACGTACAGTTGTTCATTTTTAACATACCTCCCACCCACACAGAAGCAGCTTGAACTGAACTGTTAGACCTTTTCTGTTAGAATCATATTGGTCATTATGCAAGTCAGTATCAAAATGAAGGACTGCCAACTCTTAGTTCTATTCAACATGCACATATTGTATGTCCACATTATTTATTCAGACCAGGATTCCTGGTTCATGGGTTTCTTAGATGAAACAGCTCATTGCTGAAAATTGGGCTTTTCTATTCATGTCAAATTGTTCAGTGCTATCCTTAAATAAAAATGTGTGTATTTTTTCAGTAGCTCAATGTTTGTTCATGTAGTGAAGAATGTGATTCCAGCAAGTAAGCAAGGGGAATAAAATAGCTGAATGTGTAGGACATATAAACTCTAATACTGAATAAGCAGAACTTCTTAAGTTACTTTTACAATCACTATGTATCGCTTACTAGGATGCTTTCTAGTAGCAATAAAATAAATATTTTCTGAAGGGAAGAAATACTGTATTTTGTGTTGTCTGAAAATCAGTGTAGCATATTATTGTTCTAGTTGTCAATTCTCAAACTCTGTTGTACAGCTTAAGTACCAGCACAATACATACCTAAAACCTTATTCTTTGTCAGAAAGGAAAACAAGGTAAAATTTTTTGTTCTCTTATGCTATGTTTTTATTAAAATACATTTAACTGAGGTCAAATGCTATTCAACAAATGCAAGTCAGTGGTTTTGCTGCTTTGTCATATAATTTATTCACCTCATTCTTGTAGTATTCAGACACCATGAACAGAATACATTATTCAACAAATACCAACAATTACTCCTTGAATAATTTAGTTGATGAATATTTTATTCTGTGTTAAGACCAGCTCCATGTGAGGAAACAAATACTTGTGCACAGCCTTTTTAATGCTGGACCTTTATGAAAAGTTGATGTAAACCCAACAGCTGATGTAGAACTTCTTTTTTAGCTTTGGGGTACAGAGGGAGGTAAAATGCATTATGATGCATTCTGAATCTTGTAGAAAAAGAAGTCATTGGATATCTAGATATTATTATTTAATTATTGCCTGGGTTTGATTGATTGTAGAAAGTAACAAACACAAAATACAGAATGACTGACATCAAATGGGTGAGTGTTAAGTATGGCAGGTAACCGAAAGAGAAACATGAATAAAAATGCAGCCCATTTGAAAGAGAAAAACAGATGAACTGAGGGAAAAAACCTGAAACAAGAATTCAAGAAACCTCAAAATGTCAGGACTTAACGGACTTAAGTTTTTGGATTTCTTTCTAAATAAAATACATAAAGTTCTCTATGATTTGACTGCAGCTACATCTTCATCTATCAAGTAAAAATATTCTGTGTGAGACCAGGTTTTCTTACCTCTCCCCAGACAGCCCCTTCCAGGAGTCAGATAATTCATATGTACTCAGTACAGCAGCATTTTCCAGATCTGCCAAAAGATTTGCTAGATATAGATAAACAGTCTGATCCATGATCGGCTGATGCATTTGTCTGTCCCAGAACAGGCAAGAAATTGTGTGCTACACAACAGCAGGAGCACATGTACTTTTTAATAGGATCCCTCTCACAGTGTAACCTCACTGGAAACACATTCCTAGCTGTGAGGATCTGATATATCTGGAATCACGCCTTCCAGACAACAGGACATGTATACATATGGCAATCATGTAATCGGACACATCAGATGCCTGTCGATAAGATGTCCCCATGTTTTATGACCCACTGGGTAAAGTCTCACACACTGGGTCTCTATGACAGTAAAAGGCC
Source organism: Platalea leucorodia (assembly GCF_965183815.1). Classification (NCBI taxonomy): domain Eukaryota; kingdom Metazoa; phylum Chordata; class Aves; order Pelecaniformes; family Threskiornithidae; genus Platalea; species Platalea leucorodia. The sequence goes on along the minus strand of NC_138825.1, from coordinate 118,484,350 downwards.
TGCACACACGAAATCTGGAAATGAATTAACCTAGAAATTAAAACAGAATTTTATGAATTGCAGTCCTACGGCTTCATCACAAAATCAATCTTTTTTCCCATGTGCTAGCATACGAATTGGTTAAGTTCTTGTAGTGCATACTATATACTACTGGCTTGGTATCTACCAATGGATAGTTTATCAGGTATCTTCCTTGAGAATGCAGTGACTGTTGCCTTAAAATGTTCACTAAATGTAGACCTTCATCAAGGTGAGGCTCTCTTCTGTTTAGATAAAATGATTATAAGTGTTTGCTTTTGAGATTGTAATATCCTCTGTATCAGTTCTCCTGCAAGTACATAATTAACCTGTCAGCCCACCCTGCAGTAATAAGTGTGATAGACGGAAAATATATTAGGAAAGAACCCATGTGTGATATGCTTGCAAACCCTACTTTATCCTTCAACTATTTTTCCTTTTAATTAGCAGTCAGGTAACAGTAGACCTTAACGAATTAGCATATAACTGTTATCAATATACATTATTTTTCATTCTGAACTGCTCATTCAGATGAGATGTAAAAGATCTGCTCTGGGTGTTTTGGAAAAGAAAACAGCTTAAAATAAAATGGTCATATACTTCGAAAAGTCCAGGACTTCCAGTATTTGCAAAGCCTTTCTTGATAAATAAGATGTAGCAAGAACTACTAAATAAAAAATCCTGAAGGAGAAAGACTGGCAAAAATATTGTCTCAAAAATGTTAACATCAGAAAAATAAAGTGTTTATGAGTCATATGGAAAATACGTACAAGATCTAGCTTTGAAATTAGACACTGTCACAACTACTGGAGGGCAAAACAGATATTTGGTGGAATTGATGGTCTGAAGGTATCTGAGTGATGTGAGAGTTTGTTTGTACCTGCTGCTTTTGTATGCACTTCACCATTCAATGTCAAATGAATGTACTCATTTATCTGAGTACCTTTCCACTAGATAAAATTTTAGAGGGTTCATTTTGGAGTATCCCTTTTAACAGTCAAGAAATGGCTGTAGAAGCAAAGGTGGGAGTGGTAGTGGCTATATCTTCTAAATCTTAGAGACTAACTGTCCCCCCTTATAAGATTAGTGGAAACAATAAAAACAGCCAGCTAAACAAAAAACTATTCAGAGGCTGGAAAACAAGTCTTATGATGTGAAGCTTAAAGAGCTCAATTTATTGAATAGAAAGGTTGAGGTGTCTTGATCACTGTGAATAGGTACTGACACAAGGAACAAATACTTGATACTGGAGGTCTTTCAATCTTGGAGACAAAGACCTAACAAGATCAAATGGCTGGAAATTGAAGCTAGACAAATTCAACCTTGAAATAGCACAATAACTGCATTTTCCAAGCAGTAAGGGTAATTAAACAGTGGACAACTCACCAGAGCTTCGAATCCCTAAAAGATTAGATGTCTTTCTAAAAAGGGATGCTCTCATTTGATTTCTCGGAAAAAAAATATGGCCTGAAAAAAAAAGAAAATCAAACTGAAGATCATACTTTGTGAGTGAGAGGTCTATATATGCTACAGTACCCAGTGTTTTCTAGTGATAGCAAATATAGTAGACACAAATTATGAGACACAGAGTCAATTCATGTGGGTGGAGAGCCACACTAGGATGGCTACACTACCATAGAAATAGTCCAGATAAATATAGATAGTTCTACAAACTGCAGTACAACCATATGGATTTTTGTATCATAAAAAGCTTTTTCAAACTTTTCCAATGAAGGTGAAGAATGTGTCTTCCACTCTGAGATCTGTTGTTGGCATCAGCAGTTTTACTTCTATCAAGTCCTGCCACTACGGCTTGCAGAGAAGATCTTGAAATTCTGGCCCTTCTGCATGAAATGGTGGTCAATCTTCTGGGTTGTTGCACACAGTCACATTTTAGTACACCAGATGGAGTGGCCGCTCTTTGTGAGGTTGTGTTAGTTCTTTCATGTCAGTCCAGGCTACCCTTTATTCTGTCATCTACATTTCAAAAAAGGCAATAATTTTTTAGGCTTGTTCTCTAATAAAGAATAAAATTAAACACGCCTTTTAAATAGAGATGTTTTAGCTATTTCTGACAATATTTTCCTGATTAAACAAAAATAAATAAATCTCAAGAGCTTTCTAGAAAATATGTTGCATTTTGGAACACTTATTGTGTCTGAACAGAAGTCATGTTTCTTTGAATGAGAGTTTATATCATACAAATATGTGATACTTCATCCTCTGTAAAATTGTGATGGATAAAGAAGATATTCCTATATCTTTCATCTTCATCTGTGTAACAGTAATTGCCATCTCTTTCCTCCTCTCCTTTCTAAACTGTAAGTGTAACTGAGCAGTTACACTAAACTGGGAGGAAACTGATTAGTAAGCTCTCCATTCTGCACTGACTGTCAAAACAGAGTTTGTTGTCCATCACGAGAAACACATCATTCACATCACACAGAGACTGAAAACCCTAAAAGAGACAGTAATTCATAGCCAGGTTCCCAGACGGAGCTGGGCAAAGAAGCTGCAGTCTAGCCTTTCATGAGTATTGTAAAAATGACCTTTCTGAATCTCAGCTGTACTATTATCACAGTATAAGAAAAAGATGAGTCTGAGAAAGACATAGAAAGTCAAAGGATGCTGGACAGGGACTTCTATGAAACCACACTCCCTCAAGCATTTGTATGGGAGCTACTCTTTACTTAATGTATCTCCACAACAACAGATCTTGTTAAGTTCAGGGAGCTGTGAGGACTATATTCTGTTAACTTGAACTAATGTCTCAATCATCTGATCAAAGGGTTTAGCTGGGAGAAGAAGGATGAACAAGAGATGAGCAGCTCATGTACATCCGTCACAACTGAAAAATGTTTGTATTACAGGAGACATAAATTTGGAGTATTCTAATCACAGCTACAAGGCAGAGCAGGAAGAAAATAATGGATTATTTTTAGCTATTCCTATTGTTAAAATTTGCATTTGAAATTACATGAGGGGCAGTCAAGAGTTTGTCTTTTTAAGTCTTTCCCAGATATGACAAGCTACAGCAAATGGATGGATAACTCCTGTGCCTTCATATGACACCTATTATTTTACACATAATGTTTGTCCTCCAAGGTGATTTTATTTTTCATTTTATTAATCCTTATTAATATTAAAGAGAGAATAGTAAAATACTTTTTTTTCTGGAATGTATAAATGCTATAGCTAATCATTTCCCAACAATTATCATAAAACAGCAGTGACATTTTCAGCTCTTCAAAATTATGCAAATTATTGAGTGGGTAAGTACAGTAGCTCTTTTCTCTATTAGAGTACTGCTGTTTAAAGTGGTATTGCATGTCAAGGAGGGCAAGGTGTGAGTAGTTTGATTAGAATTATCCACCCTCCACCCCCATCTCTCTCTGCTTCATGCAACTACATGGTACAGACACCCACTGTCCTTTATTAAATCACATTTGCATTTGTAAATTCATGGAGATGGGCTAAAAAAATAAAATGTACCCAAGGGAAAGTGGGCAATCCAGACCTGCATTGTTTTTTATTCCACAGCACCATCATTCAGTATACAAGTAGGAAGCCTCCACACTTCCTCTTATAGCATGAGAAAAAAAAATGGAGATGAAGATTTGCAATATTAAATCTAGATTGGATTTTGAACCCAGAAGTTCATTTTGCTCTTCATAAGCCAAACTCTTTCTCTTGTCATAAAGTTATATGGTTATCGAGTTACTCAGCTGAGGGGTGGTAAAGCTGAATGACAAAACCAGAAAGAGTGGACCAGAGTATTTTCCTGTTCAGTTCAGCTTTAACATGCTGGAAATTCATTTCCATTCATTCCATTCAGTTTCAAAGATGACTGATAAAAAGCACATCCACTGTTTTCCAGCTTAGCAGATTTAGTGCAGTAGTTCTTCCCAAATGCCCAAAAGAGGCAATAATTTCCTTCACCCCTTTCCTTTCTGTAGTGCCTTAGTTACCCAGCCTATGAATACTCACAGCAAAGCTGGCGCTCTAGGCTGCTCTACGTCATCCTAGTCATGCTCAATCCACTTGGATTTCTCCCATCTGTTTTCTGGAGTGTTTGTTTGTTTGTTTGTTTGTTTGTTTTGAAACCATCTGCCATCTCATACCTTCCTCTTCATCTCCAGCTCCACTGATGCCCTGGAGGAACAGCCTAACTCTTGAGCTCACAGCGCAGCCTTGGTGCTTCAGACACTTGTTGTGGAACCTGGTGCTCAAAGCCCTGCATGTACCAGTGTGCCCACAGCATACAGTGCAGTTTTCTTCAGAGGTACCAGCAAAAGGAATAAAAGCGGTGCCAGCATGAGGTTGTGCCTGAGGGAACAAGCCCTGCTCATCAGCAGCACTCTTTGGTTCAAGCAGCTCCTGTTCCTGGCTTTGGAGTTATCTCTGCATGAACATATTTGAGAGTATCTCACTAGCATTCACTATGCAGAATAGACATAGCTTTAAATTGTATACTGTCAGAGATGGCATTTTTATCTTAATCTGTTTATAGGATCCAGTACTATGTGTCCATTCAAGAGACCTTTTAGTGGACTATAAAAGTCTACACCCAATTAACAGCATGAAATGAAAGGAAGTCAAACATGAAAGAAGTCAGTTCTTCATTCTTTAAAAGATAACTACTTGTTGCTTTTCCTGTGTTTCTAAGCCAGTTAAGTGGAAACATCACTTCCCTTGAACAATCTACATGCAAAGGCTGTTAACACTGCCCAGTGCACATTCCTACCCTCTCTCTCAGTGTCTCATTGAGATATTCAATTCTAATAGCTAAAAGGTCTAATTTGCTTTCTAGCATTTAGACAGATGTATTTTTTTTAAGTTTTTCAATAGAAGAAATAAAGCCAACTATAGTCTTATCTGTTATTTTCAATTTAGCTTCAGAAATTAAAATTTCTACCATATAATTGAACCAAAATTATCTACAACTGTACAGTGCTTTTCATTCTGTGTAACCATACTGCAAATAGAAATCCAAGGCTATGATCAAGTACAAGTCACCTATTATCAGTGAATAGAACATTATACTACATTGAAGTGTTTTCTTCCATTTTAGCTGCTTTTCCAAATGATTTCATGGTCACAATGAACTTCTATACAGTCTGTTTAAGAAAAATGAAGCATCTCTCCTTCCAAACTAATGTTTTAGTATTCATTGCCAGTTCACGCAAGCAGAAAGGAAGCTATAACATAAAAGCTCTTCCTATATATGCAAAAGTACTAGTTCATTCAAGAAAAGTGAATATAAACAGAAAATTAATTTGCACATTTTTATAGAAACATAAAGTACATTTTAAGAGTTTTGGGGTGTTCTTTTCCTTCATTTTTCTTTCTTCCATGTTGAAAATTAAATTCTGTAATACAAGCCCCAGCCTGAGCACTGGTATATTATATTCTTAAGGCAGAATGTGCCTTATTTGCATATTCTTTTTTGTGCTTTATGTTATCCCAAGAATTTACTGAAATAGTTGGTCTCTGCCTTGCAGCCATTTCCTGCCCTCCCCACCTCCAAACCCTTGACTACAGAACTTGAACTCAATAGTGAGATAAAAAGACAACATACAGTAACGTCTGAAATCCATGAAAGAGCATCAAGGCAAGTTTATGCAAGTGAATGAAACAGTGTCAGGGCTCAGACATCAGACAGCTCAGTCATCTATACTGTTAAGCTATTAAACAGCTCTTGGCACAGTTTTGTCCAGGGCCAAGTTAGCACTCTCCCAAGGAGTTGCCAGGAGTGCTCAGGGGGGCAGAACCAAGGAAGGGCAATTCCCATTAGGCAGCTGAGACACAACATTCTGGTTTTGGAAGATGAGTGTTTAGTAGGATGTATGTGGCTAGCCAGTGCCTGTTGGTCTCGGGGTTGAGAAACTGTTGCTCCCACTATTCAGTTTACTGGTATAGATGCCGTCTCAGGGTCCTGCCTATTTCCAGAGACAGAAATAAAGTCTGTACAGGCTTGTCTTTTCCCTATCATAAGGACACAACACTGCTGTTGATGACATTTGTGTTATATGTGAAATTGGCAGGATGTAAACAAATAGGAAAACAACAGAAGGTATTGTCCAGGCTCCATCACTTGAACAGCTGCTTCAAAGCAAAAATTGCACTGTGAATAAAGAACTTTTGAAACTAGTGATATGCAGGCTTATCTACCCCTTGCAGACAGTCCTTTGAGCCCCATTCAGAGAGAACTGTCATGTTTTGAACAATAAAAACAAAGTGCTTTTTTTTCTTCCATTCAGTCTCCATGCACAGGGGTATGCACTCCATGTTGCAGTACAGGCATGAGACGCTTGTGCTTTCACCACACCTTGATGTTACATCTTTGTATGTCCATTGGTTGCACTGGAAGCAAGGTTATGGCAACCCTCTGTGTAGGTACCACAAAAGATAAGTAATACTTTTGCTAATACTAGACATACTTTAAGACATCTTAATACAGCTACAAGGCTCTTCAATGAATTGAGGGGGAGTAAGAAAGACCTGAAAATGTATCCATCACAAAACATGGAGCTGAGGAAGAAATGTTCAAGAGAAAGTTAACACATAAATCCCACATCTTAAAAGAAGAGTAGGTACTTAACTTTGGGGACAGGAGGGGATGAGGGCTGCTAGGAATATTCTCCATACTTAAGCATTTACCTCAGCTTACCTCCCCCCCACCCCCCAAAGGCTATCATTGCTCTTTTTTGCCCAATGACAAAAAGCATTTATTCCAGAAATATCCTGGTTCAGATCCTATCTAAAAGCATTTAGCTTTTCATGCCCTATGTACCAATAGGCAGAAATGCTCTCACATAATTGATTTCTCTTTTGAGGTAGAGATTTTTTTGAGTTTAAAAACAAATATGAGTGATTCAGGTTTTAAGTTCTCAGCCTGCAAGGTGGTTGTGTTCTCTTCAAGAAAGAAGTGTCCATAGCATTTGGATTTAAACTTAGATTCAAACAGTATTTTACTGCATCAGAGCTATAGTAGCTCTGACAAAGTTGATTGCTCAGTCCATAGAAGTCCAAAACTGATGTAAAGTTTTAAAACAACAAGAGCATATTTTTCTTTTTATTTTTACTTTTGACATGTAGGGAAGACAAAAAAAAAAAAAAAGAAAGGAAGGATCTCAGTTCATTTAAACTTGTGCAAGTTGGTCTTAGGAACCTAGACCCTCACTAATCCTGTGACAGTGAACCTGCCCACCTGCTCTCCAATACTGTCTGCCTCTGTAAGTACTGAAATTTCACTACACATTAGCCATGCTCTGAAATTTGCTTGCATACACACATGTACAGAAATACCAGTTTTGGAAATAAACCCACTTAATTCTTAGAGTGGACCTGAGGCTGCACCTGCATTGGAAAGTTAAACAGGGTCAAAGTACAGGGATGAGCACTCGCATGTGGTCATCCATACTGTGAAATCAGGATGAATCAGGCAGTTTTGATCCAGCTGCGTAATAACATTTCAGAGACCAGACTCTGGAGCATCACTCTGCCTCTTTCTGTTGAAAGTAATGTTCCTTCTCTCAGCTCTTACTTGATGGTCCAAGTACTCTGCCAGACACAGGACATATGTCTGAGCTGAGGGGACTGGACACCCTCATACTCCTTAGGCAAAAGGCAACAAAGGGGGGTGATGAATGGACAATGTCAACATCCTTTCCTTTTTTAAGGGAACCTTCCTGTAAGGGGCTATCAGTAGAAGGTAGCTCACATTTCTTGTTATTTCACTGCACTGTGAGAAGAAAATTTGTGCTTAATTTAAGCAGACTGGATCACCCTTTATCTTTCTTCACTGACTTTATTGAGAATGTAGATTCCCACTGACTTGCTGAAGATGAAGCACCACCTTATCTAGGTGCCTAGGTTACATACACACCAAGGCTCTCAGCTCACTGCAGACCATATGGCAAAATTCAATTTCTTTGGAACTGTGTTTCTTTGAACAAGCTCTCCTCTTAACCCTGCTGATGTTATGATTGAAACTTGAAAGCTAACCCTCCCTTTTTGCTCCCAAAAGAACAGAAAAAAAAAGTACTTCACCAGGTCATCTTTTCACTAAATTCCTTTAGTCTGTTTTAGTTTCTGTCTGTCAGAAGCACATAAACTTCATGTACCAAAAGGGAAAAAAAATTAGAAACTTACTTCCTTCAACATTTTTCTAAAATGTTTATCTTTTAAAAGCTTCATACTACCCTGAATGGTCTTGAATTCAATTCATTTTTGACTGAGATGCTATATAACTATTTTTTAAAATCAGTTTCTCCCCAGACTCATTTCTCCCCAGGCTAGTGAGCTGAAAGCTTGGAGAAAAATGTTTAAAATAATATTAAAGAAAATGTTCATCCCATTTACTGCAAGTCTAGAGTCTGTTTTGGCGACTTTTCCTCCATCGTGAGTCTTTTAAGCATCAGGAGACTAAAGTGTTTGTCTTAAAAAATAGTATTACCTTGATATATCATAGACATAGAACATCAAGTTTACAAATTACTGGGCTTTTCTCTTTCTTATGGCATCCTGAATGGTTTTAATCCATAGCCATATTCAAACATGTCATCATTGGTCAAGCTTTCTTCACAGCTTTGCAAACAGGTAAAGCCTCTTGTGCAGACATTTGCCTCTGTAATGTGGCTATGAAACAGTGCTCACCTGAAATTATCTCTGTACCTAGCGCAATGACATTAACAGCAACCCAACACATAAAGCTGGGGAGAGGTAGGTTTTTTCTTCCTAACAATGGAATGCTGTCCTGGTTTCGGCTGGGATAGAGTTAATTTTCTTCTTAGTAGCTGGTATAGTGCTGCGTTTTGGATTGTATGAGAATAATGTTGATAACACACTGATGTTTTAGTTCTTGCTGAGTAGAGTTTACATTAGTCAAGGACTTTTCAGCTTCCCATGCTCTGCCAGGTGCACAAGAAGCTGGGAGGGGGCACAGCCAGGAGAGCTGACCCAAACTGGCCAAAGGGATATTCCATATCATATGACGTCATGCTCAGTATATAAACTGGGGGAGTTGGCCGGGGAGCAGCGATCACTACTACTTGGGGACAAGCTGGGCATCGGTCAGCAAGTGGTGAGCAATTGTATTCTGTATCACTTGCTTTGTATATTATTATTGTATTATATTTTTTTATTATCTTTATTTTTATTATTATTATTATTACTACTACTATTACTAGTATTCTGTTTTATTTTATTTCAATTATTAAACTATTCTTATCTCAACCCATGAATTTTCTCACTTTTACCCTTCTAATTCTCCCCCCATCCCACCGGGGGCAGAGGGAGTGAGCAAGTAGATGTGTGGTGCTTAGTTGCTGGCTGGGGTTAAACCATGACAAATGCAAAGTGATCTTACTCATGCTAACATTGTGCCAATACAACTCAATGGGTTTCAATGGAGATTCTCCTGAATTACTTCAGCTAGATTAAACTTAAGTCTCTGAATGTTATATTTACTGAATATCACTCATCCAGCAATCTTAAAGCACTTCAGGAATATTAGTTAAGCTCCAGAATCTCTCCTCCCATGGTTTCCGAAGTGGAAAATAAATTATAATACAACTGGTTTATAGGCATTTAAATCAGCACCCAGGAATATTTCCCAAATTTGTGCAAGATCTTACAGCATATCACCAGCAGGGTCAGATACAGAACCAAATGTCCCACCTGCTCTCTTGGGCTTTGGTACTAGACATTATATTCTCATTTGGAACAATGGATTTAAACACTTATAGATTATTACTTTGATCTTAAACTCTCTCTTACCTCAACTGGCTGCTGAGTTCTCAGTCGGGCCATTTAACATAAGTGCCTGTTCTAGTTATTCAGTCCATTAAAACAGAAATCAGACTACATTACCCAGAACACACTTAAGCCTCCCACAGCCCTGCTCAGTCAGGGAGGTAGCCTGCCAATGTTCTCTCTATAGAGTTGCTTACTGAAATCAGCCGGGAGTTCCATGTTAAAATGTATGAATACATATTTTTATACAAACTCAACAGCCAATATCAGAATTACCAGGTAATTTAGTTAGGCAAGCACTTGCTTATGCATGTTGAGTTAGATATTTCATTACCCAGGGCTAATTCCTGGGATGCTGTTAGCAAGTTGCTTAACTTCTTTCTCTGTCTGCATAGTGCTCCACTGTAAAAACACAGACTTTCTTTTCTTTGGTTGTAGGACATCCTTCCTATTTGAATTAATCTGCCCATGGGGACCACAGGTTGCTTTGTGTGTATTGTTCCTGGACATCTGAAGACAGTTAATCTATGCATGAGCAAGGTAGGCAATTCCCTAAACTAATAGATAGAGGAAAAAAAGAAAAGGAAAAAAGATTCCCAAGATAGCCCTAATGCATGTTTTACTAAAGTCCTAAAAAGCTAGGTTACTTTTTATCATTGCCCCCACTGAAGGAAGTTTGGAGCTGTAAGAGGAGGTAGGTGCTGCGGGGAAGCAATGTGTTTAAAGTTACATAGATGGCTCCTCAAGGCAAAGTCACAGTCCTACTTTCCCTGTGGAGGCAGTGGAACCAGCAAAACTGATTCTGAAGTATTCTTCCCCAGCTCTTCCTTCCACCACTTCTGCTTCACCTGCTGCTATGGCATGAACATGACTCAGTCCCAGGTCTTTGTCATGACAGCAACAAAATTAAATCATAGAATCATAGAATGTCCTGAGTTGGAAGGGACCCACAAGGGCCATCGAGTCCAACTCCTGACGCTGCATAGGACAACCCTAAAATTCACACCACATGTCTGAGGGCGTTGTCCAAATGTTTCTTAAATGTTGTCAGGCTTGGTGCCGTAACTGCCTCCAGGGGGAGCTTGTTGCAGTGCTCCACCACCCTCTGGGTGAAGAACCTTTTCCTAATGTCCAACCTAAACCTCCCCTGGCATATCTTCCTGCTGTTCCCTTGGGTCCTATCACTGGTCATCAGGGACAAGAGGTCAGCACCCACCCCTTCTCCTTCCCTTGTGAAGAAGCTGTAGACCACGATGAGGTCTCCCCTCAGTCTTCTCTTCCCCAGGCTGAACGACCAAGTGACTTCAGCTGCTCCTCATATGGTTTCCTCTCTAAACCCTTCACCATCTTTGTGGCTCTCCTCTGGACACTCTCTAGTAGCTTTGTATCTTTTTTGTACTGTGCCCAGAACTGCACATAGTACTCAAGATGAGGCTGTACCAGTGCAGAGTAGAGCGGGACAATGACCTCCCTCGACTGGCTAGCAATACAGTGCTTGATGCACCCCAGGACACAGTTGGCCCTCTTGGCCGCCAGGGCACACTGTTGGCTCATGTTCAACTTGCCGTCGACAAGAACCCCCAGATCCCTCTCCACAGGACTGCTCTCCAGCCTCTCGTTCCCCAGTCTGTATGTACATCCAGGATTGCCATGTCCCAGGTGCAAAATCCGGCACTTGGCCTTGTTAAACCCCATACAGTTGGTGATTGCCCAGCTCTCTAAATTGTCCAGATGTCTCTGCAGGGCCTCTCTGCCCTCAAGAGTGTCAATGGCTCCTCCCAATTTTGTGTCATTGGCAAACTTTGATAACAAACCATCCACTCTTGCATCCAAGTCATTTATGAAGATATTGAAGGGCACTGGCCCCAAGATGGATCCCTGCGGATCCATCGATGTGGGGAAATTTTTCCCATACTGCCTTGAACTGAGTCTGTGCACATACCTTTGCTTTGTAAATGCAGCAGTCAGTCAGGGAACATGCATACCTTACTAGTCCACATTCCTGCAGATATTTGAATGCCCTGAACACTCATGTACAAAATGTGTGCCTTTGCAAGACATGAGCTCTATAAGAATAAACATAATCAAATTCAGACAGCATTTGTTTGACAATTACTGGCAGATTTGCACCATTTATGGTCAGTCTGTTATTACACAGCACTACAAATTGAATTTGTTACAGAAAATGTTACGAAGGAAGGATCTTTGGCTTCAATTTATCCAGAACAAATGGGCAAATGGAAAAAATCAAATCTGAATTTGTAGTTACAAGGCAATTTGGCCAAATGTTAGGCTATACTGTCCTATCTGTGGAGCAAAACATGATCCAAACTATCTCAATGCATTGAGATTATATAATTTGATGATAACATCTAACACTATGGTGGCACAAGCAACCTGGTGTTCAGGACATTTCTGAATTTCAGTTAAAAGCCTTTTTTTCTTTTAGTTCAACTACCTTTTTTGGTTTAGATCACCCATTTATGACACAAAAATGAAAGAAACTCTCCAAACAGTTTCTCCTCCTGAAAGGAGGTTGTAGAGAGGTGGGGGTCAGTCTCTTCTCCCAAGTAACAAGCAATAGGATGAGAGGAAATGGGCTCAAACTGCATCAGAGAAAGTTTAGGTTGGATATTAGGAAAAACTTCTTCACCGACAGGGTAGTCAGGCATTGGAACAGGCTGCTCAGGGAAGTGGTTGAGTCTCCATCCCTGGAGGTATTTAAAAGATGGGTAGACGTGGTGTTTGAGGACATGGTTTAGTGGTGGACTTGGCAGTGTTAGGTTAACGGTTGGACTCGATGATCTTAACGGTCTTTTCCAACCTTAATGATTCTATGATTCTATAAAATGGGAGGAAAGATGCCTGTGGTATAGCCGATTTGCCAATTGCCTTGATTACTGTACAAATGTTCAGCACATTTTCCTCCTGTGAGAGATTTTATCTTGAAAGACTATGCAAACAGACAGAGACACAAACACACACACACACACACACACACACACACACAAGTTAATCTGTATTCTAAAATAAATAAGGAATAAAAATACTCAGTGAAAAATGTGGCATTTGCACTACAATACATGCAAGTAATTTAATTAGTGAGAAAGGATGTAGCTTTATCATTTCTCTTCTCTAGACTAAACAGTCCCAGCTCTTTCAACCTTTCCTCATTTGAGAGATGCTCCAGGTCCTTAATTGTCTTTATGGCCCTTTGTTGGTCTCTCTCCAGTAGTTCCATATCTCTCCATACTCGTTAGAGAAGGAGAAATTCACAGGGCAAAAATATTGTTGGTACATGCAAAGAGGACATATCCCATTGCAAAACTGACATGGTTCTTCAGATCTCTTGTATGGGATTCATCTCATCCAACTTCATGGATAGGATCCTGCTTAAACGAATGACACTTAAATTCAAGTCCACGTGGAACAGTCTAAATGTGTGCTGGGAGGTGGAATTCAACAGTTTAAACACAGTTGTCTACAGAGATGTTCTAGGAGACCCCACCTAGCTCCAGCAATTACTAGCTCAAGAAGGGGATGTTTCCTTTAATTCCCTTCTCATATCTGCCAGTCTTGTGTGGGTGCCTTGAATTCTTTGACGTTGTCTCAGATGAAGCTGTGTGGCTATCTGAAGCGAGTTCTTGCTTTCCATTAACTCTAATGGGGTTATAGTGTGCCTGTAGACTGCTAAAGGTAGGTGATTTAATCTCAGATTGAATCTCCCCACCACTGAAATCAACGGTGAAGATGTCTACATTGAAACTCATTGCTCAAACTATTTTGCAGTTTTTCTTATAGTCGTTGGAGAAAATGAGGCCATTATAAGATGTAATTTGTCTGATATTTCTCATGAAGTGACTCCTGCCTCCTTTAAAAGGAGATTTTCATGTTTTGTCAGAGAGATTCTGTTCTTTATTTCAACACCTGCAGTACTTCAGTGTGCATGTGAGCATCCACTTTGCAAAACCATAACTGACTGTCTTTGTTCTATCCAGGATTTGCTCATCCGCACATTTCACTAGGGCTTGTAGAAGCACAGCACCTACTTTTTGATGCTGCAGTAAGAAGAGCTTCTCTATGAGTCTTTCTCAGTGAATTGTAGAAGGCTCTTGCCACCCTCTGGGCACTCACAGGAAAGTGTTTGAAGGAAGGTCAGCTCCCAGTTGTTCAGGTAGGGCATGTCAAAGCAATGTAAGGGAAGGTCATCCAAAGTAATGGAGACAAAAATAGACTGGAAGTCAGCAGCAGTATAACCCTACCCCAGTCGGTATTGCCTCTGAGTTTGTCCTGGCTTCAGCTGGGGTAGAGTTAATTTTCTTCCTAGTAGCTGGTATAGTGCTGTGTTTTGGATTTAGGATGAGAATAATGTTGATAACACACTGATGTTTTGGTTCTTGCTGAGTAGAGTTTACACTAGTCAAGGACTTTTCAGCTTCCCATGCTCTGCCAGGTGCATAAGCAGCTGGGAGGGGGCACAGCCAGGACAGCTGATCCAAACTGGCCAAAGGGCTATTCCATACCATATGACATCATGCTCAGTATATAAGCTGGGGGAAGAAGAAGGAAGGGGAGGGACGTTTGGAGTGATGGTGTTCGTCTTCCCAAGTAACTGTTACACGTGATGGAGCCCTGCTTTCCTGAGGATGGCTGAACACCTGCCTGCTGATGGGAAGTAGTGAATGAATTCCTTGTTTTGCTTTGCTTGCATTTGCAGCTTTTGCTTTACCTATTAATCTGTCTTTATCTCAACCCACAAGTTTTCTCACTTTTACTCTTCTGATTCTCTCCCCCATCCCACTGGGGAGGAGTGAGTGAGCAGCTGTGTGGTGCTTAGTTGCTGGCTGGGGTTAAACCACGACAGAGTTGCAGAGCTGTAATGAGAAAAAGGGATTATTAACTTCCATGTGTTACAATGGCAGCTCAGTTTTTCCCTGTGGATGCATGGTATCCACACATGGCACAGCATAGAACAACGTATACTTAGCTAGGTGCTAAAAGTGTAACATCTCCTTACAATTCACTTTGCCCACATCTTGGCTGAAGGATGGGTAAGAACTGGTGTTTCTAGCTAGAGTGAGCACAGTGTAAAGTCATTGTTAACCCCTTTGTGCATATTGCCATGATTTACAGCAATGAACGACAAGGATCAGCAAAACTTCCATGGTCAAATTATAGTCCATAATAAAATTGTGTAGAATATATTCATGAGAATTCTGGGACTGGTTTCAAAATATTTAATTCTTAAATTTTCTGAAGTTGACCCTGAAAATTTCCCTTTCCCTTTGGCGTCCCTTCAGTGTCCCTTCCTGTGGTCAAATATTCTCAGTCATCACAAACTGCACACATCACATGCATTTTCGCATAACATCTCATATAAAAGACAAAGTCACCTTGCAATTTTAACCTCAGACAAAAACAAGGACAAAAAAATTCCTGTTGCTCATTGCCACCAAGTTTAACTCTGAAAAGAGAAGCTGACAGAATAGGAAGACCCATCAGACCTCCATTATAATCCTTTTCTTTCTGATCCTTTCCAGCTCTGTTTAGCTTTCACTGTCTTTATCCCTTCCATATCATTTATTATGCCTTTTTGTAGCTGTCTTGTGCTCTTCATGGTGCGGTGCCATTTTAGCAGAGTTGTCCATCTGTGGGAGCAGGAATCCTTGTCACAGACCTGCCAAGAACTTCACCTGACCTGATACTATGAAGTTCTGTTGAACAGATACAAATCCTTATTCTTTAGAAAGATTAGTTTTAATCTTCTTGTTTACTTTTTTCTCACAGTATTGCCTAAACTTTTCATGACTTGACATGATGGGACAGGAGAAGGGACACTTACAAGCCAAATTTCCAGAAGACCACAGCTCACAGCTTTGTTTTCAGTTGTGGCCACTGATCCTCATCACACTTGAGTTCCAGGGTCCTGCCCATTACTTGACTCACCAGTCAAGGAAAAGAAGAGGGATACAAGTATTGTCTGCTTTCCCAGACAAGTGTCAAATAGACTTCAGTGGAGCATGCATCTGACAGGAGACTACAGCTTTTGGCTTAGGTGAGGACAGAATCATACTGGACATCAGAATGTATTGTCAAGATTGGTCATTTGTTAACAACTAAAGGAAAGTGCGTTAGAGCTGTGGATATGTTTAGACATAAAAGGTGGTGAAGATGGGTGTGAAGGCTGCCTTTACTTGATTGCCAGTGACAGCACTGGTGGGAAATGCATTTCAGTATCCTTCATTGGTTTTTCAGAAGTCCTGGTGTGATATACTGCCAGTGAGTGTTACATAGAATCATAAAGGTTGGAAAAGACCTCAACCTAACTGCCAGGTCCACCTCTAAACCATGTCCCTAAGCACCACATCCACATGTTTTTTGAACACTCCCAGGGACTGTGATTGCACTGCTTCTGTGGGCAGTCTGTTCCAATGCCTAACCACTCTCTCTGTGAAGAAATTTTTCCTAATATCTAATCTTAATCTCCCCTGGCACAACTTGAGCCCATTTACTCTCGTCATGCTGCTTGCTACCTGGGAGAAGAGACTGACCCCCACCTTGCTACAGCCTCCTTTCAGGTAGTTGTAGAGAGCAATAAGGTCTCCCCTCAGCCTCCTCTTCTCCAGGCTAAACAACCCCAGCTCCCTCAGCTGCTCCTCATAAGACTTCTTCTCTAGACCCTTTACCAGCTTCATTGCCCTTCTTTGGACACCCTCCAACACCTCAATGTCTTTCTTGTAGGGGGGGCCCAAAACTGAACACACATCACACCCTCTGTGCTCCATCTCCATCAGCTGAGAATCTGTTCCTTTCTCTTCTCCTCCCCAAAATTCACCACACAAAGAATCATATTTAAAACTAATGCTAGTTCTTTTTCACATTATTATCGCATAAAGATTTAAGAACTGGATATACACAGAGGTATTCAGGAAGTGACTGTCTTTGACATTGGCACCCTTGGGCAGATACAGAAAATGCAAAATATGAAAAAGGTGTAAATAAACTTGAACTACTCAAGTTCAAAATTACGATCCTGAAAACTTCTATTCTTCTGCTTGCTGACCTCTAAAATTATCTAGAAGTTCCCTGAGCAAGTTCTTCTTCTGCACATGCCTTGATGTCTTGGTAGAACTGAAGAACTCATTATCTAGGTGACTTGCAAGTCAAGTCAAGTAGATCCTCCTCTACTTGAGTACTCTAATGTTTTGAAATCTAGAATTGGATTCATCTCACATAACCTGGGCATCTAGAAATTAACCATCTTCTTATTCACCTTAACACTCTTTGCTATCAATGAAGTGAAGCATCCTTGCAGGTTGGTTCATCTCATCCAAACATATCCTTTATGAATCATCCTGTGACAACATCTGTCCTCCACTGGCTGGAGAGAGAAATTAGAGTGGAGAGTTTAAGGAGCAGTTTTGTGCAACATTATGATTGGCACAATACTGGCACAAGGCATGCTCCTATCCTGTACCCTCTACTCCCTTCACAAGGTTCTTTTTTAAGTCTTTGCCTTAAATCCATGTTGCTGATAAACAAAATGTCTTGTCAAACCATAGCCTTGGACTAACTAACTTGTAAATGTTTGCATGAGATATAACTCTTACCAATGAACATACTAGCCTATTGATCAGAACATTTGGCAAGGAGTCTGGAAGTCCTAGGAACCACGTTTTTCTCTAGTGGGTTTACTTCTTATATCTTTACCTTCCAGTGGTCCAAAGCCAAATGACAAAGTTTCCTGCTGGTCTGGAATGAGGACATTCTCCTAACTCCTCTTGAAGCTCTTCCACTACAAAGAAAATTTCTTTTTTTTTTTTTTATGGCTTAATGATTCTTTCTTGATCAGGAAAGGCAAGATTTCTAGTTGCTGACCAATTTTAAATGGCTTCTTTTCCAGTAGGCTGGTATTTGGTCCTCCAGTTCGGTTCACCCAGTTTCCTCAAGAGAAAATGAAGGTGACCAATTCATGCTCCATTCCCAGAGCCACGTACCTCAAAGTTAAAAATATCAAGAGCAAGCTTTACAGTACTGTGATTGTTCTCTTTAGACTTATCACTGCTTAAAATAGAGTCCATTAACAATATGTTAATGTGGAGCCAAGTTTTCAAACACCTCTCAAATATTGGGGTACATCAACTGGAGGATGAAGAAGGTCAAAATGAGACCCAGTGTAACTCCCTAGTTTGCAAAAAAATTATTGATTTGAATGAACACTAATTATAATTGAGGAAAGATAAGCCATGGATTCAACAGAGGGGAAAAAGGCTAATGCTTTTAAAATGTAGCCTGATTAATGAGGCTGTCACAGAACTTATTTATAGGTATGCTGTACAAAGTATCATAAACTCTGGAAAGATTTACAGCAAATTAAAGGCATCAGAGTTTAGAAATCATAAAACTGATTTGACTCAAAGCGGTATTCTGTACAGGCCAATCAGAGGATTATATCTGAGGCAGAGAAGTTGTAAGAGCAAGTGTTCTCAAACTTTTCAAGGATGTGGGTCACATTTCAATCCCTTGACTCCCACTTTCCTCTCCTACTAGTCAACACAGAACATTTCACAACTAGATATCAGCCTTGTGTAACAGCAGCAATTGCCGCCTTTCAATAGTGGCATTCAGAAACTATTTAATGTAATTTCAGCGTGTTTTAATGTAGGATAGCAGCTGGAAATGCAGAGGAACCTGTGCTTTGCTAGGCAGTTCTCTATGGACCTCCAGGAGGTGCTCCATGAATCACTAATGGTGCATGGTCTACAGTTGGGAGCTATTGATTTGAAGAAAGCCCAAGTAAGTAAACAGATAGACCTTGTAGTATACGGTGAAGGTCACTAAACATAAGCAACAAAATTTCCCCTACAGAAATGTGCATGTAGCATTTGGTATCCCGAAAGTTAAAAAAAAAAAAAAAAAAAAAAAAAAAAAAAAAAGGGATATTTGGGATACTTTATTTAGAGTAAAGGAAGAACACTGACAGAAACAGAGAGTCAGGCATATAGGAGCAAGACACAGATCAGCTGGGAAGTGACAAAGGAAGGAATCTAGGCTCTTTTTTAAAGAATGACAAGTCCCTTTAATGTAAACAGTCTTTAAATTCTGACTCCTAGGGATCTAAAAGGCTGTCCAAACTAAGACAAATGGAGTGGAGGACAGATAAGCTTTTTGTAATTGTAAATCTGCATCAGAGAGGATAGTAGCCAACAAATGTGAAAGCATACTTCTAATCTTTTAAGGGGCAGAGAAGAAAAAAGAGTAGTCTGGCAGGGCAGTGCATGAAGCTGAGTTTCTGGATATGTTACCAGACTTGAAAAAGGAGAAAAAACACCAATTATTACAATCACTCAGAATTTAATACAAAGTCAAAAGAAGAAAGTGCTTAGAAATGATTGATTTCCCAGTCTGCTATAATGTCTTTGGATATCAATATAACATTTGATGATACCAGTGTTTGCCTCTTGTTCCTCTCATAGCTCTATAGATGTTACCTTGCAGGCAGCCTTACTGGCACAAGAACATAATAGCATATAGGATTTTGGCTATATTGAGCACTGGATAATTTTGATGACTTCTAAAACCCTTCAGCCTAGAAGTGCTTTATTTTCAGGCTCCACTATAATTAGTTACAAAGGTTATTTGAGTGAGACGTAGCCTAGAAGTGCTTTATTTTCAGGCTCCACTATAATTAGTTACAAAGGTTATTTGAGTGAGACGTGAGGCAAGGCTAGAAGGTTATTGTTAAATGAAATCAATTTCACCTACTTTTTCTCTTACTATAATATTTTCTTTTAAATCTATAGTGAAGAAATAGACTATTTCAGACAGTCATTTACCAACAGTGATTTGTTCAGTAGTTTCAACAATGCATTCAGAAACAATGAAGGGATTCAGCTGATGCCAGCCTTTGGTTGAATGGCTCTCTGTGTCTGTTCGGCTGTGTCTCCACCTACATTACATATTCCAAGCATGGCCAGCTTCTTCAGTTTGAAGGAAGACACTGTTGACTTATATAAACTTATCATGCTTTAACTGAAGTTTGAGCAGAGGCAGCACGTCCCACCAGCTCTGTTCAGTCTCCCACGTCTGACCAGTCTCATATATTACTGATATTCCATAGTTTGCAACATCAAAAGAAAAAGGATATACCTGCAGAAAACTTGGTCTGGTTTTATAGCCTATGAATTCTAAAACAAAGGTCTCGAGAAACCACAGCGCACCCCGTGCTCTTAAGTGGGGTGGATGGAAGAAGCATTCCAGCAGAAGCAGAGTAATGGAGTCTTGGTTTAAGAACCGTGCTAGATAATTGAAATTTGCTCAGGGATGCCACAGACATGGTAGCTACCAACAGAAAAAGGGAGTCCCCATCCACTTTCACTCCCCTCTGATACACAATGCGTGAATGTCGCAATTATTGATATTCCAGATTCTGAAATGGTTATGTTTTTGTGTTCATTTGGTCGAGTGAAACCTGGCAGATACAAAAAGACCTAAACTTAGATGGATTTGTGTGCACATGCATGCACGAATATAGACAATGAGAAAAAACAGGATAAATTTTAAAGCTGAAAAAATATGCCTTTAACAATTGCTTAAGTCCTGACTAGAAAAGATAGCTGCTGAAAGCATATCAGTGATTAGTCTCTTGACCTTTCTTCAACTTGAAGTCATCAGCTATTGTTTGCCACTGATAACAATAATAACCTTTATTTTATGAGGTGACTGACAGAGAATCCTTAGAGACCACAGTCTTTCACAAGAGCAACATGTTTTAAAAAAGAAATCATATTTAGTAGGCTTAATATGGTGAAATTAATTCAGAATTTTTGCATCAAATATTAGAAACATTAAGCACTGTGTATGAAAAAAAAAACAACATTTAAAATGACTTTTAAAGGAAAAAGCTGTCGCAGAAGGTTGGACAGCAGAGTAGCAGAGTAGTAAAATTTATTTCCCCTTTACCCCATTTTTTTTTCACTGAGAAGGGATAAAGTTTCTGAAAGTTTTCTTTTCCTTTGCTTCATTTTGAAAGGGGAAGAGGAGGGAAATCAGAGACTGTATGAACTGTCACAGGGAATATCCTATCTTTAACAATGGCAAGTCCTGAATCCTTAGATATGAACGCTATTATACTTCATTTAAGAGGAGGGGATTTCTTCCTAATCACAGCCAGCAATCATCTCATGACCTGAAGCTGCAGTGGCTGCCCCCTTCACATTTTCGTTCTTCCTAGTGTAATTGCATATGTTACTCTAGACCAGACTTGAATGGAATTCCCTTTAAGGGAAACCCCAGGAGGTGGAGCTGATAATAGGGTAGGTGGCTCTCATTCCTCAGAGTCATTATTGAACCAATCAGACAATATAGTGTTAGGGGTCACAACGCAACTAGCAGTGCACTGTTCTGAACGAAATGTAAAGCCAAAGCCCTGAATAACTGTGGCCATTAGACAGAATTTTTTTTCAAGAGTGAAGGAGCTTGCTCTAGCAAGACCTAAGCTGAGGTATTGTACTTTGCCTTCCTGTTAGTTCAATCAGTCTCTTAGCCTGTATTAGTAGTATATAGGAGGTCTATGTGTGTTTAAATACCATTCTCCTTCCCCAGTGGAAGGAGCTGCAATTCACTAGTAGGATTTTCAGTTTGACAGAAGAATTTAATCCAACCTGTTAAAACACTATGGTCATCATTTTCCTGGAGGACTGCGGTGTATTTGTCCTTAAACTCAGTGTGCTTCCCATGTTCAGCGCATTTACCCCTATTACCTCCTAATGAGCTGTGGAACAGAAGAGCCAGCATGAATACTGGGAAGATCAGGAATTGTTTAGGAACTTATCTGAAGCAATGTCTCCTTTACCTAGCAATAATTGTATCCCAGGCTAAAGGCTTTGAAATGTATAAAACCAGTAAGCAGCTAACATGAAGTTATTAGCTCTCGAGGGATTCTTAGGTATTAGTCAATTATAGTGAAACATTCATTGATCAGATCTGGGATCTTAAAGGGGTTGAAGAACCTGATAACCAAATCCCACTGAAATTCAAAAAAAAAGAAAATCTCAGCCTAAATTTTTAATTTTGATTTGGGGTCAGGGGAAAATATTTACCAGCTGAAAAGGCTCAACATGAGACAGCCATGTCTGAGTTGTATAAATTATCTTGACATATATGAGTGCTGTAAAGATGTCAACATTGTAAATTTCAACCCGCATAGCCAAGGAAGTATTCCAAAGTCAAATGACCGTATCATGTGGCTCATGTCAGTCTCCATAGACTATGACAGATCTGGTGGCCACTGGACAGATCATCACCAACAAGGAACTCTGTCACTGGCTTTCTGCAAGCCAATGCTTGGTGTCTCGCTTTCCGTATGTATAAAAATTGAGGTATTTTTACTTGAAAGTTGTTTTCAGAGCTACTAGTGAAAGCACTGGACAAGAATTTTTTTGTTGATGTGTTTTTTACTACAATCTAAACAGAATCACTTTTGATTCATATGCAATTTACTCTGAAGAGTCAACATCTGTTTCTAGTTATGGATGATACCAAAATGTCAGGCATCCACCTTATAGCATGTTTTAATGTAGAGAAAATCCATTTAATACCATTTCTAATGTTGCTAAAATATACTACTCATATTTTTTTCCACCTCCTAAGTTTTGAATACACATGGGAACTTGAGAGATCAGATCTAAATTGAGTGGATCAGCACAGTGTACTAGAGTCAATGAAGTTATGCGGGTTTACATTATCTAAGAGTATGGCCCAAAGTGATAAGGATTGGCAGGAGAAAAACTGCACATACATACTCCCCCTTGAAATACATATTTTTAAAACTGCTGTAAAATAATATTCTTTCTGCTAAATATGTAATATATGAAGGATACATCAAATTTGCATGCTTGCATAAAGATTATACAGTTTTAAATGCCTTTGCCAGTCAGACTTAATCTACCTAGCTCAAAGACAAGCTGTTACAGTTGTGTACCGTACAGCACATTTGTGTGTGTCTCTGTGTGTGTGTGTCTTTGCATGTATGTGAACAAGAGAGAGAAATGCATTTACAACTGTAGAAAGCCACTAATTAGGCAAATTAAAGTACACCTTTTTTTCATCAAAACCTCAGACATTTTCTTTTGCCATATATTGTTTATTGGAAACAGTCCTTTCTCTAACACTACCCACAATGGATTTTGCAAATTTTGTGGCTTATGTTGACTGTTTTGCAATTTATACTAGTGTGTAAAATATTCCCAGCACATACACTTAATCAAAACAAGCCCAATTAAGCTCAGTACTCCAGATTCCACCTCATTAGCTTTCTGTTCCTAAAATATAACAGATGTGATTGCTGTGGGCCATGAGTTAAAGATGAATTTTTCAGCCAAGCACTTACAATACAACCTAAAGTTATATGAAGATTTAATTATTACTTTCATTTTCATGGTTTCCTGTTAAAGCTCATTTTTCACTTAACAGCAATAGTATTCCACTAGTGCACTTTACCCACAGTTACAGAGAAAAGTGTCTAAATGAGGAAGAAGGGTGAGGTCAGGGGTCCTTTTTTTACTTTTGGCCTCACATATTGGATGGGTGACTTCACAAACTTGCAGGGCTTTTATCCTTTCAAAACTACTGGAATTCAGAAAAGAGTCAGGATCTCAGCTTGCAGAATATCACTTCTGCCTGAAAACTCTGTGTAACTGTGTGAATGGTTTTGCAACATGTTTACTTGGCATGCTTCAAAAAGATCTGATGGCTTAGTGTACCAGCAATAGATGGCTAGTACTCCCCTCAAGTAATTCTTGGTACTTCTTAGCTGGATTTTAACTGTTTGGAACTACTAGCTTTCGTATAATATCCAATATAAGGAAAAATATTATCCTTTTTCAGTGATCAAAAGGCCAAAGAGGATTACCGTAAGACTGACAGCAGGGATACGTAGGGAAGCACTGCCAATTGTCAGTAGCTGTATTTGTTTGTTAACACCCCAGTGTCAAGCTACTGAATCTCTCCCACACTTTTTCCTTGTTATGGGAGCTCAAACAACTGGTGGATCAAAAATACTCTCTGACCAAACCAAAGCAATGCCAAGAATAACCCAGATGCAATGGTCTGACTTGTCTACTGCACAATTCACCGTGGAGATTTTCAAATGAGCTTGCAGTTTCCAATAAAAAAAACTTCTTTACAGATTCTGTATGATGCATTACTCACACCATCCTCTCTTCTGATTTCCCAGAAGACTGGAGAGTCAACCCCACGTAGTCAGGGTCCACTGTCTCAGTCAATGTGGTTTTTGGCTACATTGAGTGAGCCAAGAAGACAACACTCCATGGTCTATGCTGTGCAAGATCTGTCCCAATGCCTCAGCATTCTGGTTCAGTGAAGCCAACTGTGCATAAAATTGTGCACATAATACACATTTAATCTTGCAAAAATGGGCATAAAACAGTCCCATTAATATCAGTTGCAATACCAGAGGCCATAAAAAGGCCTTTAGGTACCTTCTTTGCATAAATTATTACTTAAGGTGCAAGGCAGGACTAACGATTAAAATTACACAAATGACCTGATTCACCACTCTTGCCGCATTTCTGTGTTGGATGACTTTTTAAAAGTCTGTGATTGCTCTCCCAGCAGGGTGGGTATCTGAGATAGCTTAATTGAAGTCAATGGAGCTACACACATTGACATAAAACTAGTGTACTTAATAGGAGGTTAATGCTCAGAAGAAAAGAGAAGCCAAGGTTTTTCTTTAAAGGTTTTCTTATGGTTGAGATCTTCTCTGTTTGTACTTTCCCACTGCATTGTTCTTTCTTTTCTCCTCCTTAAAAGGTTCATCAAAAAAAAAGAGCATGTTTCCTTTGTGGTTTACACTGAAAAGAAGACATGGCTTTTCTGTTTGTTAAAATGTAGAAGGAGATAAATAATGAAAATTTCTAGTGATTAGTCCCTAAGGTCTTTATTTATGGATCCCTAGCACAGATACACTTCAGATAATAGCCCAATTTAATATTTATGATGTGCTAGGTTTCTCTAAATATATAAATTTGGCAATTATCGTGGGAGGTATCCCTTATTTATCTACTTTTGACTTTTAATTAGTAGGATTGCCGTTTAATCATTAACAATCTCCCCTTCCAAAAAAACACCCTACCTGCTACTTCTTTGATGAATGTGTCCCCATTGTGTCACTACTCTTGTTAGATATGTCTTAGTTATTCCAATGACAAGGTTTCATATAAAAATACTATATCTACTGAAACAGTCTCTTGAAGTGACATCTCACACTGACTGGGCACCCTGCAACTACTATACTGTTAGGTACCCATCAGTCTTCAGCAGACCAGGCATTAGGGGACTCACTAAGGTGACCAATGACCCCTCAAATCTTAGTGCCCTTTTTAAAAGACAAAAAAAAATTACATGTGTGTGAGTGGATAGGGGAGGAGGAAGCCTGGCACAGCCTGTTTAATTAAACATAATAATATTCAATGTAAAGATTATCCCTCTTTCTTTGACAATATAAAATAGTGTCACAGAAATTATACCTTTGTTAAAAAGTTCTAACATTAATCAAGTCACTTCCATAGAGAGATGAAACTACAAGCTCTAACATGTTAACATTCAGCAATGTGTTACTAATAGCATCATTAACACATACCATATATAGCTGCATGGAGTGTCTTATACTGAGCCTTTGCCAAGTCCCAGTTTGTCAAGTTGGGACATGGGAATGGCAAAATAATTTCATTCACTCCACCAGCTAATTAAGATAGAGCTTAAAGCATGGAAGCTGAGAACCTTAGCAGGTCTGCTGTGCCATTCCTCCAGGGTGACTTTTTAGGGAATAGTAAAAATACTTATTATAGTCACTGTTGCATGTTAAATGATTGTCAGGGAAGTGCAGGTGGTACAGGTTGAATCAGTAAAGGGTGAACACTGCCATCATTGTGCCGTATTCACTTCTCTCTCTCTACTCATCCCTGGTCTCATGTTTCCCCATTGTTGCTATAAAAGAATAGATTTTTTTTTAATACAAAGGGTCTTGACATTTACTTTAAAACAAAACTATATTCCTACAATGTGCTATGGCCTGCTGCATATTATACAACTTTGCCCTGAGAATGTAGTGGGGAATTAGGACCCGTTCATCTATTTAGGTTTCCTAGCAATTTCCATTATGAAGGAATCTTGTGGTCTTCTCGTTTGAGGAACGCTCTCATCACCCATCATTGCATCAGTTCTTAGCAAATGAATGAATGCTGTGTCGTCATGGTTTAACCCAGCAGGCAGCTAAATACCACACAGCTGTTCACTCACTCCCCCACAGTGGGATAGGAGAAAGAAACAGAAAAAGGTAAAACTGATAGGTTGAGATAAAGACAATTTAATAGAACAGAAAAGGAAGGGCAAATAATAATAACGATGATCAAAGAATATACAAAACAAGTGATGCACATTGCAATTGTTTACCACCCACTGACCGATGCCCAGCCAGTTCCTGAACAGTGGCCACACCCCCCTGGCCAAATCCCCCCAGGTTTTTTGTTCTGCATGACGTCATATGGTATGGAATATCCCTTTGGCCAGTTTGGGTCAGCTGTCCTGGTTGTGTTCCCTCCCAGCTTCTTGTCCACCTCCAGCCTCCTCACTGGCAGGGCAGCATGAGAAGCTGAAAAGTTCTTGATTTAGTGTAAACACTGCTCAGCAACACCTAAAACATCAGTGTGTTATCATCAACATCATTCTCACCCTAAATCCAAAACAGCAGTATACCAGCTACTAGGAAGAAAATTAACTCTATCCCAGCGTAAACAAGGACACATGTCCAGCTTCTCATGCACTTAGCTCACTGGGTTATTTTTTAACCTTACAGTGATATAATTATTCTATCCTGAAATCTGCCCTGTAGAATCAAATTATAATACACTTTAGCCAACTGTGTGTTTCTCTAATACCTGTAGCAAGCTTGTCATAACAAGAGTACTATCTAACTAGGTCCCAGCTCAGCATGCAAGACCTCAGAGTGCTGATGTGAGGGACCATCTGCAAAATATCATGCATCCAGTCATGAAGAGAAAGAAGCAGGTCTGCATAGTGATACTGCAGTTCCTCCTGTACCAGATATGTCTTAATCAATCCCGTTGGTAAGCCCATATGTGGTTGCTGCCCAGAACTCTGCCTCTCAGTTAAGAAAATATTTGAGGTATTCTGTTTTCTGATTTTTTCCTGCTTAATGGTGGCTTACTTGAGATCATGGTAAATTTATTTGATTTCACAAAGCTGAGGTATATATGCTAAGTTAATCACAAAAATATTCAACTCATTTAATTCACAGTAACACTCTTCTTGTTACTTCCCCTTTACCCTGGGTATTTCTTTTTGTTCTGTTCTAAATTTTTTGTCTGTTTTCTTGGTGTAAAATTTTGGAGACTGCTAGTACACCTTCATGTGGCTGGCTGGCTTTTGCTTTCTTTTCTTCATGTAAAGCTTGATTAATAATGACAAAACCAAAAATTTTTAAGGACACTTCATTCTGTTGATATGGTTCTTTTAATGTCACTCCTGACATACCATACAACAGGTGGGGGACCTGGCTCTTTACCTTTGGTGCTGATTTTCTATTTTGTCATTTGATCAGTTTTGTTGCTCCTCCAATATCCTTTTGATTTGTTCCCCCATTCCTAGTTATGCCTTATTCTGGTTTAAATCCAATAAAATCAAAACAAAAACCCCTAGTGTACAATATTTTATAGGCTAAACTTAAGAAGACAGGATACATGCTCAGTACCTATTTTGGTACTCTATCTCCCACACCATTTTCTGCTAGTTTTGATTTTTTAATTTCTCATTGCAATAGCTGATTAAGAGTCACTTGTAGTATAATTTCTTGCAGTCAGGAAGCTGGAAAGTTTACAACAGAGTCCTATGTATTTTGAAACACCAGCCATTAATGCTAAAGTCAGAGCTGCTACTGTCTGAAAAATTTAGCTCACCTATCCATACTTAGATACGTAAAAAAGAAAAAGAGATTTTCTGAAAATCCAGTCCTAATTTGTGATGCTTATCACCAAAAAACATATGGCCAGATCAAAAGGACAGATCCTAAGCTGGTGCAAATTGGCCAAGCAGCACTGTCGGCAGGGATACTGGATTTATAACAGCCGAGTATTCAGCCTATTTGTAGTTATCTGGCTGAGAGTATGGAAGTTATAACCACAGGACCCCAGTAATAGTCTTTCAGAAAGTCATCATGCATTTTTCAGAACCTGAAAATTCACAAATTTGTTAGTATTTTTGAACCAGTTCCCACTTCAGCTCAGATTTCATATTACCCATATTTTAGTTCTTTATAAAAATGAAATGCACTTCATCTCAATCTGTACAGTCAATAAAATAAATCTAAAAGCCAGAACTGTCTTAGAGTCAAAGAGAATTATTCTGCTATAAAGCAGTAATGTGTCTCTCACTCTTGGATTTAAGTAGAATGAAAAGAAGCTACATTTAAAAATGGGCCGAACAACGTTAAAAATATATTGTTGAGAATGAACTGGCAATGGGAAAGGAGTGAATAGCCTGATCCATCAGCTTCTCTTCCATCTCCAGCTGTTACAATTCCCCCAAGTGCTGAAAACAGGTGATTTGGTAGTTTCAGAGATGAAACTGATTGCTTTGGCTTTTGGCACATCTGTAATGCAGCAAACAAAACATACATATTTGTATGTATGAGATTTACATTAGAGACAGACTAAAGCAACTAGATGGTGGATTCTCACTATCAATTAGAGGTACTATTTGCACAGAAGGACGTAACCTGTTGGATGTTCATTGACGTGAAATTAAAAGATGTGTGAAGAAAATGCAGATGATATAACTGTGGTTCAACAGAAAAGAAGAAAAGACTCAAACAAAATGGAATTATAGGAATGGAGAACAGAAGTGCTTTTGGTACTGCAGAGGACAGGACGGTGTTTAGATTAAGAAAGTGATGACACTATCATGACATTGTGAAAGCTGAATAGGAAAAGTGATTCATGACTTCTGAATCTCTTGATCAAGTAGGAGCCATAATTACTGCTGGAAAAGTACTGATAAAAAAAAAAGGACTTGAAACTAACAATTTTCTTTAAGATGGAGAAAGCAAACAAAGTATAATGTCACAAATTAGACCATCTTCAGCAGAGGCTGATGCAACAAGAAATAAAAAGGTCAGATATTGAAAAACATCACGTACTGGATCCATTCTAATACTTAAATGCCTAAAAGCTTTAGTATTGCAACACCTAGTGTTAATGACATGGCTCTGTGACATCCAGCACCACAGGCAGGCATGCGGGTACCCACTGCAGTGAATAGGGCCCTTCAACAACCTCAAAATAATGTCTTGTACACTGTGTACAGAGACAACATAAAGATACTCACAACTAGTCAATTTGAAAATAACAGTTTCTGCTCCCAGGGCCATTCCTGTTGGCAAATTAAGCAATGATTGGATACAAAAAAAATTCCTTGCAGTCAGTCTGCTTTCTCTGAGGTGCAGAGTTACACCACTATGCTCTTTCTCTTTTCAGGCCAGGGAAACTTGAAATCTTTTATACACACTGACACAGCTTCAAAAAGCAAAATAGAGCAAGAACTCCTTCACTTTTTAATGAACATAACACATTCCAGTGGGACACAGGTAATACCCTTCTTCAGGCAGAAAAAGGAATTGAACCTGGGTCACCTACTTAATGACTGAATGTTTTAAAAATACTAGGCTACTACGTAGAAGCAGATGGAGCACTGATCTGATTACAGGGGCTGGCTAGCAGTGGGGACACTTCTATTACTTAAACAGAAACATGCACACCTGGATGAACATCTGGAAATACTGAGCAAATATATCAAACCATCTTATTCAAAGAGGCCTTATTGAAGGAAACCCAGATCTCTGAAAACATACATCAACTCGTTCTGTCCTATTTTCAAAAAAAGGTTGCAATTTCATTTTGTGCAGACCCTAATCCTTTCAGAAGGTGTTTAGAGTGGCTCTGCAAATGGCTGATGAATAAACACAATCAGACAACACAGGCAGAGAAAAATTAAGTTTCTGGTATACACTAGGCTGCTTAGATGCACCTAACTGGAAGTACTTCTGCAGATTTGCAGACCTCAAGCATGATAAGAATATGAAGGACACAAACTGAAGTGTCTGGGGTTTAGGAGCCTATACAGAGGTAGCAGCCAAGAGTGAGGAGCAGGGGTGCTCGGTAGCTTCTCTTCTGCTGCCCCATTTGGCACACTGCTGTGCCTGTCATGCAGAGAAGAGGTGAGAAGATGAGAAGCAACAGGAAGCTTCAGTTAAAGCCCTTTCCAGCTCCTTCCAGTCTTCCCTTTCTCATTATCTTGTTGTAGCAACAGACAGGCTTCAGTGTTGAAGGAGAAACAGAAAGTTGCTCAGGCTGCATTTGTTGCTCGAATTATCTTGCCCTGGGGAAGAGCTAGCAGGACAGATGATAGAAAGATTCTTAGGGCTGGAGCTCATCTGGAGGCGGTCTGTTTGACTGACCATGCTGACCTGCGGGCTAAAACCTACAGCACAGCTCCCATTCTTACCAGAGAGTTGCCTAAAGGAATAAAGTTAGTGGGTAAATACAATTTAGTTTTGATTTAGAAATGGAAGAAGGAAAAAAAAAAATCTGTGCTTAACCTAATCAATATAGATACTCAAGATTTGATTTCACAGCAAAGTAGCTTCATCAGCTACTTGTGCTAAAGGTTAATTAAGATTGTATTTGTCAATACACAAATATAGGTATGTATATTTCTGAAAATTTTCACCAACTGTAAGATTACATATGTTATTAAGTGTTCCTGAAATAATGCTTTGGTATGTTTGGGTACACATTTCTTAGCTTTTATTGCCGCATTATATTAGACAGTGTGATCCCAACTATGAATTAAGACAGTCTCATATGTAATCAGAAAATATGCTAAAAGAATCTCACTCCAGCATTCATGGAGATAAATGCAGTTGTCTCTAATTCTATGAAACAGGTTTAGCAGGATTCTAGATCCTTCAAAATGTATAGCTTGACATAAAAATAGGAATCTCTTGATGGAGTTGTACGTATGGCAGGATAAACAGAAGGTTCCCTTCTGCCTCTAAAAATGTAATATTTCCCATTCTTATTTCCATGTGAAACTCTGGAGCAGAACTTAAATTTGGAGATGATCAGTCTCAATTAAAAATTAATTGATCGGTGGGGATTGTTTTCCATGTTAACATTTCAGGTGTTACTGAAATTTCTTCAGGAATCAATGAACCTATTGATAATAAAAGTACACACAGGGAAAAAACATACGCAGAATATACCACATAAATTCAGAATGCATCTAGAGGAAACACAAAATTATTTTATCTTTTATTGTGGAACATTTTGCCCTCATTACTTTTTCTGTTTGCAGGTAGAGAAAAATAGAGACACTGAACTCTTCACTATACACACAAAAAGAAAATACTTCGAATTTTATTTCATGTAGGAAAATCGGATGGTCTGTTCTTTCTATTTATTTTTATGAAGTGCAGAATGATAAGACCCTACTTTTAACCCTATGCCTTAATGAATCAATAAGGAATGTGCAATGAAATAAATGGATGGCAAAAGTACAACAAAAATTGTGAAAGTGAATACTTTTCACAGCAGGCCGTTATCCCTTGGAATTAACTCCAGCAGGAGATTATTAAGTCAAATATCGTTGAAAGATTTTTAAAGGGCTGAATAATTTTATGAGTAATAACAACAATATGAATGTTAAAGTAATCTATTACTATGCTTCAAAGGGTAAATTGATAGCTGCAGGGGTCAAGAAGATATCCCCTTCTCTACCTTCCTTTCCACACAACTGGCTAAGTGCATTAAGGGCTTTTCTTCAACTTCCCCTCAAGCATCAGACATTGGTCACTTCTGAAGGCAGCAAAAATGCAAGACTCAACAAATGAGAAGAAACATAGGATTTGTCTGATCCAGTATGACAAATCCTATGCTCCTTCTCATCATCATTATCATCATCCAAACATATTTTACCTCCAGCATAAAAGGAGATTGCTTTTCTGTGTTCATCACCCAGCACAGGTATTTGGAAGTTTGCTGTTCTAAGTCATTTAGCATTTTAGTTCTCACATGTCATGAACACTTCCTTCTGGGACTCTAGCTCTTATTTTATTCGCCTCGTAGATTTCATGAACTTTCCGAGCTTAGGCTCTTAAGAAAGATGAATAGAGGAAGGAAAAAAAAAAAAAGAAAAACCACAAAAACAAACCCTTGATGCAATTTTCTGCTCTGGTCACCGTCAATTTGTCCCAAGAGGAGGAGAATGACAATCTCTGTGACACTATTCTCACTCTGCTTTTGAGAACTTCTTAGTGACTAGCAGGGATATCAGGTGGGGAGACACAGGAACAAGTCTTTATCCAGTGTAAATTTCTGCTGGTTGCACTGTCCTCAACAGTTGTCCCATGATGCATTTTTGAGATATTTTAAAAATCTTTCAGACCTCTTTTCTGAATGTTTCATGTGTTAAAATTCTATAAATACTTTAAAGGGAGTTAACAAAAAATTTAGATTCTTCAGTAAGAAAATCATCTCTCAACCACTTTTGAAGAGCAGCCTGATATATCTTTGGGGACTGCCCACCACAGTCATTGTGGGGTTTATGGTGTCATATTATTGATTCTGAGACTTTTGTGACTGACTATGTCTGATGGACATGGTAGAAAATAAATGATTTAAAAAAAAAAAAAAAGTAAATTATTAAAAGCACAAGAGCAAGTCAGGGATTTATTATTGTTGTTGCTATTATTCATTGCAAAATTCACAACAAAACAATGCAGTAACCTATACAAACACCATGCAAAATTACATTACAAAAGTCTAAGCTAATGGCTCTTCCTTTTACAAAATTTGTTCTCAAAAAGTTTGTGAAGAATTGTGGATTCTAAATTCATGCCTAAAACTTGCACTTGAGCCTGTCCATGGATGACATTAGCCGTTTTTCAATATAGCTGTAATGCCATATATAAACAGCCAAAAGATGTATTTCAAATACCAAATAGATATTTAAGGCAAGATTCACAGCATCTGCTGATGTATCTCTGAATTACAGATGAGAATTCTTGAAAAGTGAATACTTGGCCTCAGCTGGAGCTCCTGGTTAGTTATCTAGGCTCCTTGTAAGCTAATGAGGAATTTAATGTTTCTGAAGAGACCTGAACAGAAATCATGTGTAGATAACCATGCATCTGAAATCTACTTTTCTATAGGGTAGGACTGACTGGAGGCTGCATCTGTAACATTCATATTTTCCTAAGAAAAAAATACCTAGCTGGGTAGGTCTCAACCTTTTAAAAGCATTGTCAGAAGTGGGGAAGGGAGTGGTAAATCCACCAACTTTCATATACCCATTTATTAGCCATATAGTAAATGCAAGAGGCATTTTTACTCTGGGGTTTATTGGTACAAATGTTTGGCAAGGAGGGAGTAGACTTGGGTTCCAGTCCTTGCTCTCAGAAATGTTTAGTATGCTCTGAGCAGAAACTACATGTGAATTCCCCAACGAAGTGCTCTAATATCACTATTCTATAGTTAATTTACCATTCTCAGAAGATGGAGGCAGAAATAAGATTGCCAGCCTGTAAGGAAAGTGCTCTGACCAAAAGACGGTTTTGATAATGCGAATGAAATACGTATTTACAAACATTTCCTGCCAAACCTGAAATTGACTTGTCATGTTTAGGTGCCTTTTGGAACAAGGTCTTTCTTGGTTATTGTTTTTGGACTTCTCTGTCTTAAGTGGCACTTTCAGCTTTGCTTTAAATAAGTCTTCAAGGCTTGACTCTGACTTTTGTACTAATGAGCCAAGTGGGACTTACAATCATGCTTACTAAGTTAGAAGTGACAATATATGAACCTTAAAAGATTACTTTCCACATATCAGATATTGCTCTATTTGACAACCTCAAATACCTTCAGTGCATATATTCAGTAGCATTAAGGTTTATATCTCACAAAACAGAATATTTACAACAAAGAAATAACTGATTCAGAAAAGTATAAAACACCTTCAAGAGATTCATACTCAAAATGACTTTTAAAAAAGTTCATGTTGTTTCTGTACCTATGAAGACGTGTTTGAGAAAGAAGACAAACATTTTTCTTTTAATGTATTGAGCTAAATATTTCTGATAAGGTAATAAAATAGCTTTGTTTTGGTGATCTAAAGGGGAATAATAAACAGATCAAGATTTAATGCTAGAGTTATTGGGAAAAGGAGTATCAGCAGTAGGGACGCAGGCTGGAGTCTACACAGCATATTTAAGTTTTGTATCATTCTGCCACTGTGGATTTCAGTAGTGGTTCCCATACCAGTGTGAAGCTAAAGTAGGACATTGAGGATAATTGAGTCCCAGAAACAAGGGAAATAACTCCAACAGTTTGTATTTATTGAAAGCAAACAAATTTTCATTTGTCAAAGTGCTGATTTTTTTTATCATTATTATTATTTTTCACAATTGCTGCATCTTTTAAATTGTCAAATAAATTACTTTCAATTAAAGAGGATGGATGCAAAGTCAAAGCTCAATCTGTCAGGGCAAATCTCACTTAGCACCCATAATTCTTTCTGAATCTGTTGGATTCAAAGCTCCAGGTCACCAAGAGATACCCACTGCATTCCACAAGCTTTGAATAAATCCTGTCACGAGTTAAGGTGGCTGCTTATTGACCCGCGTCGACTGCACCTTTCTTCTCAAGTGCAAAATATTCTTTGTTTTCAGAAACTTACCTATTCTATGCAAGAACAGCATGAGTAACTGTATACCTAGAATAACAGTGAAATCCTCTTTTTACTTTTTCTCTTGAAGTCCTGGCAGTTTTGTTCCCCCTTTACAGCACCATTCAATACAAATGACTTATGGAAAACCAAAGTCACAGAGCTGTTTCTAACAATAAATTGGACATTTTGACAAAATGATAAAATTGTAGACAATCATGAAAAGAAAAGAGAGTTTTGCTATTTGAAGTGTAAAGACTGTTCACAATGAATATAAGTAAAAGAGCTCTAATTATGGTATAAAGCTCATCAATGAGAGCAATGAAATATTCCAGTGTGTGTTGTGTTAAGTTGCTGCCACTTTGTGAATAACCTTCTTGGCCTTTAGGAGGAAACAACAATGGGAGTTGTTTCTTCTTTTACTTCACTTTGCATCACTCAGTGGTCTCAAAACTTCAGCTATAGCAATTATGCATTCCACCTCGTTACAGCATATAAAAACCACTCACTCTAAATTATCCCTGAATGCTGCTGGCTTACCACCACATCAAACTGACCAAGAAACCTTGATTCCCCACCTTTCTTTGTTACCTTCAAACTTCTCATCTCTCTTCAGATTCAAGCTAAACTGGTAAAAAGCCTTTTAGTGTTTAGAACACTTAGCTACTATACTTTTTTTCTTTAAAAACTACCTGCTTTCAAATATTTCAGTTGAATGTTTTTGTAGATATGTAATGAGTCATTATGTACATAATAGAAAATAATTAACAAAAGATACTTAGTCCTTTAAAAAATGCTTCTTGATTTACTTTGATGGAGATCTGATTTTTAAAAAACTGCATCTTGATTTATTGTGATGGAGAAAGTTAACCAAGATTTTTATTCTATCCATGTAGATTGCACTTAGTAAAAGCTTGTGTAAAACTCTTCTGACAAAGGGCACTATCCAGCTTGTCTGCTCTAGGAACTAGAACAGACCTACCAAAAGACAGAAGAATGAACTCTCAGAATAATTAGGAAATAAAATCCATCATGACATAAGCTACTGACAAGTGTTGAATTCTTCCAAGCATGTTCGGCTCAGAAGAAATGGGCACTGAAAATACCCATTCACCCTAGGCACATCTCTGTCACCTTATCATTCTCATCTCCAACATTATTCTTCCTTTCAGAGTGACTTCAGTGTAAACCATGAGTCTATGTTAAGTATCATTTACAAAGTGCCAGAGGAGATTGTGCTATGACC
The DNA here is from genome assembly GCF_965183815.1 of Platalea leucorodia. Classification (NCBI taxonomy): domain Eukaryota; kingdom Metazoa; phylum Chordata; class Aves; order Pelecaniformes; family Threskiornithidae; genus Platalea; species Platalea leucorodia. The sequence goes on along the minus strand of NC_138825.1, from coordinate 118,448,517 downwards.
AGGACTACCTGTGCTGGAAAAGCTGTCAAGAGGAGCAATATTTTTGTGGCAGTCCTGAGAGAATCTGAGCTTATTCAGCTGCAGCTTTTTCTAGATAAGTAAATAAAGTCTATTCATCAAAAGCTGCATCTATATTAGCTTTTGGGATGGAACAATAATGTAGTTTTGAAACAAATCTCCAGTGACCACATTTATTGCATATTGTTTCCGTTTCAGAGACGACTTAGTGTACATGAACAAATGTCCTTTCTGAGGAAAGAGAAATGGAAGATCTGCTCAAGGTGCATGACAAACGTATTTCAACCCTAACGGGAACATAAAGGCCTGAACCAATCACTGGTCCTTCAGACAGATTTGAACCAAAGTTTGTGGACATTTTGTCCAAAGGCCTAAACTAAATCTAGTCCAATGCCTATATGTGCTGGAACCACATGTGATGCATATGTAAGGTTTGTAGCCTTAGTTGCTTTGACCTGGTGACTTTCTATTGCACTATATTACTTGCTAAAGTAGACATAGTCAACAACATTTAAATGCCGTGCACTTCACTCTCCCACACCTCCAGGAGAATGGAACACCAAATGTGTGAATTAACAATCTAGCAAGAACTTCAGCAGAAACACGCATCTTCCTTGCTACCTTCCTAGTAGTCATCATGGAAGGTACAGCATCTACAGGACCACTTTATTCATTCACAAGTATCAACAACAAATACAAAGGGACTCATTGCTCATTAAGTTTAACTGTCTCTTTAATAAAAGAATAAAATGAGGACTATACAATTTGCAACATAGTGGTCTACTCATATATCACCAAGGCACTGTCTGAAACAACTTGGTAATAGTTTTGTTGTAGTTGTATTCCGGATGTTTTCTGTTGCTTATAACAAAAGCAGGAGAAAAAAACCCTGTAAATTTACTTCTCTGGAAGTTCAATACTCAATTTTAGTTCCTCTGAGAGTAAGGGGTACACACAATCCCCAAACATCTGCCCAGCCTCCCAATACAGTGCATGAGCAGAGCAGGACAGCTAAGAGTAAAATACATGGAAACTATCAATTTGAGTGGTTAGGTGTCTAAGTTAGGTAAGAGGGAACCACAAGGGGAGAGAGAGGAGGAATCCTAATGCCCGTGTCTCAAAAATAATTCCAAACCAGGCACAGCAGGAACTTAACAAGAAGTCTCTTTTAGTCAGGTGAGTCTCTTAATCAATAGAGTGTTTGTAAAACCTATGAGGGACACATGCCATCTATCCAGCCCTAGAATGAGCAGTCTCAGATTCTCTTGTATACAAGTCATAATCTTCTATATACCTTCTGAAATCACGTGCAAGATAAAGCCTTTAGGGAAGATGGTCAAACAGCTCAGTGGCACCTGAGTGATTTTGCATCTGTTCAGGTTCTTACAGGACTCTGAATGCACCCACTGACAGATAGCCTTAATGCCCTCAGCTGAGGGACTTATAGATTTCAGAGAAACTGAAAAAGTGTTCAATTGTATGTAAAGAATTACTTTTCTTCAAAGGTTGCACGTACACCATCACATATATCTTTGAGAAACTGTAAAGACTCTACACCATTTCCCACCAGATGGTCTGTCCTGAAGACACTGATTTCAGTGCTGAGTTCAGAGTGATTGGATGCGGTCATGGTGCATGGATCTCTTCTCTTAAGTTGGAGAAGGGATTTTATCATGGGTGAGGCACTTCTCTTTATATCCATGTCACTATGCGACCACCATAAATTAAGTTATGCTCCCCAGAGGCCTTGGCTCCATGTGAGAATGGAAAAACATGTGAATGGTGTGAAGTCAGGATTGCTCTAATAGCGTTCTTCACGATCCAGCACAGCTGACTGCTCTCAGTCTCAGATCAATTTCTGAGGTCACCAGACTTTTGAACCAGCCCTTATTTTGGAGCCTTCTGTGTCCTCAAAAATGTCAAAATTCTGACAAAATGGATCATCCATGCTTCTGTGAAGAACACCTGGATTTATTCTATTTTATTATGGGCACTTGACTTAGGTAGGCTGAATCTATACCTCAGTGATGGGCATCACATCTACAAGGTGAGACAGAGCTTAGAGCCACTGTCTCTCAGCTGAGGAAACAGTTTTGTCACACATGTGCAAGAATCAGCTTTGCTGAGGGCTGTTTAGGCATTATCCCATTTTCTTCATGAAGACCTCATTTCTTCAGCTAATCCTAGTTTAGAGAAATTACTGAGTAGGGAAGCAATTAGTACTTAATGCTATCATTTTTCAACTGTTCAAAACTCAACAGTTGTGACTTTCCCAGACACTGAGAAAGAACATAAAGAAAAGAATGAACATAAAGAAAAGAATGAACATGAAGAGTAGATTGAATTGCTATAGTTATTATTACCATTATCATTGTTATTATATGTAAAAAAATAACAGAGGAAGATATACATATACTGTTGGTTCGTTTTTTGTGGTTTTGTTTTTAACTTGCTAAAATGTACTTTAGGTATAATGTACTGAGCTTTTCTGCTAGTGATTATTTTTGAATGACGACTTTTTCCACCCACAAAAAGGAAAAAAAATGTTACCATGGATCATGTTTTTAAATAAATGAGAAATTAATTTCAAGACAGTTGCACTTCTTGCTCTGTGACATGACAACTGCATGTTGTTATAGTGACACACATAAAATAAGGAGTTCAGAAAAGCAATGGAGTAACATGGAACCTGCAGCTTCAGGAGAGTTGATCTTACAACAAATTCAGTTTTAAGAAGGATTTTTTTATTTGGTGAATATGTAATGTCTGGTTACATATATAAAGCTGAAAATCCCAAACTTTCTCTGCTTCCACACCATGCTAGGTAAAAACTTTGCCATTGTACAAGAGTTCAGGACTGGAAAGGACTTGTTGGCTTGGCAGAACCCCACCAGAAGGGTGGTAGTCAAGGAGATCAGTCCCACCAATCTTAACAGTATTTTGTTGTATTGTCTCTATTGTCACTGTCTAACAGTAAATTAGGATAAAGGACTACCAGGGAAGATGAGACAAAAATCTGAAAATCATATAACTAAAATTTAGGTGGGATAAAGATAATTTGGAATGAGACTTGAAAACTTATCTTAGTGGCAAATGATACATATTTTTGTGGAGGGACAGGTTTGTATAATCAGATGCATCCTGTAGTGAATTCCCATGTTAGTACGCACTGTAATACAAGGAGAAAAAAAGATAATAATTGCAGTAAGAACCTAAAAACCTCCAGATCTATCTGAACATTTAAAAATATTCAGAAGGAGAAGCAAGGTGTTCAACAAGGAAATATCCACTTTCCTTTTAAGACTTCCTGGTTAAATGTGATTATTTCATATTCCCAAGTAGGAGGAATAGAATTGTTGATTTCACTTTCTTTTTTTCTTATGTACAACTAAAGAGTTGACAGCTCTAAAAGTAGGGGGAATATAGCTGAACCAAACTATTTTTGCCTGGAATCATTTACTAAAGAAAAGATTTATCACACACTTCCCCCCAATGTACAGTATGGGAGAGTAATTTTTGAACTAATCTAATTAAAGTCAATTTTGGGATAGTGGTACTTCTCTAATTGTTTCTGAGACATGCATTAGCAATAGAGAGTGTTATGTTGTCATAGCAACGGGCCTACGGTAATGACTTCAGAAATAGAATTGAATTATGTCACAATGGTGGTTTGGGAACAGCTGCTTCTGTGCAAGTTTGGTTAGGAGGAAGAGAGACGTGTTGGCTGCTATGAAACCACGTGATGGTTTGTGGATCCCAACTCTAGGTGCATATAAAGAGCCCACCTCCTTCTGTAGGTGTTTTGATGCTTGGCTAAGGTAAAAATATTTTTATTATGGATGTTTCACTCATTATTGTGTAGTTTGTGTAAAATCCTTTGACACACATTGAGCTTAGTACTTCACTCAATGTTGTAACTGTATACAGTGACAAATCAGATGTATGGGTGAGGACTTCTGTACGTTCTCTTTTTCCTGCATGTGATCAAGAAATAAAGGTAGATGAAGGAGTCCACTGTGATCCTTCTATAGTCCTTAAGTACTGAAGCATAAACAAGATACTTAAAAGCACACCTGTCATATTAAAATTCAGGACAGCAATGTACTTCATCAAATGGGCTGGCCTGTTGAGTACAGTGTCTCAGGATGTTGTGTATGAAGATGTACTCCATCTGCTTTCAAATTAGCACTTGCACTGAGCAAGATGACTGACCTTACCTTTCTTTGTTCCCTTTCATTTTTTTCCTGTGTTTTGCTGGCTCTCCATTTTGAATTCATGGTCTAGAAAAAGTGAACTTAGCGCAAGACAAAAGGATTTCCTGTTCATTAATTACATGCTATTAACTTGACAACTTTGGTTGTGACTTAGAAGGCAAATATCTGTCCAGATTGCAACACTTAAGTTCACAGCATGGTGCAGCTCTCATAAAGGTGATTCAGGGTAGTTTATAGAAAGCAGGACATCGGATGGTAAAGTTAATCTCCAAAACAGCTCCCTTAGTGCAAGTGTAGGAAAAACAAGTGAATGTAAGAGTCCAGATACTGCAGAAGCTAGAAACTGTAAAGGAAACTTCATTCTTGCTCATACAGCTCCATATCCAGGTGTCGAGTATGAACTGAGTATTTCTAAATTTCTTGGGGAGAGGAAAAAGAAAACAGAGTGAGAATGTAAAACAAGAAAAGTAGGATTAGGTATTTAAAAAAATAATACTAATGGTGAAACATACATCTAAAACATGTTTTAAACAGAGACAGAAACCTTTTTAAAACTAAAAATCAATAGCTCCATGAACAGTGAAAATCATAAATTTTTATTTCCTATGGAGTTATCTCTTATGTTATCTAGGAAGATAGGACTTCCACATAAAATTTATCTGATGGTTGAAGTTTTCATAATGCAGTTCTTCCATGTGTATTCCCTACTGTTTAATAAGGGCTGAGGTCACACTGTAGACAGCTGTACCTTCTCTCTCAAGTAACTTAGCTGTCTGTTTTCACAATATGTTTAGGAACATGGTATCTTTGAAATGACTGTGTCTATGTCAAAGTTCGTTGAACTTGGCGGATGGGTTAAAAAAATATGGGCAAGCAAAGGGGAGGGATAGATAGATGTACAATATGATCACTTAAATTTTATTTCTCTAAGAAACCTCACTGGGAAAAACAAAGCAAACCAAAGCAAACAAACAGAAAACCAATAGCTTGCTGGAGACATCTAAGAAACAGTGAGAACATTTCCAAACAAAAGTATATCACAGGATTAACACTTTGAGGTTAATTTTAAGTAAATGGCATAAATTCAAGCTCATTTGTTTTCATAACAGAAAGCAACAGGCTGTTACAGTAACATACCATGTTTGATGACTTCATAGCATGGATGTCAGGACTGCAGCTTGGAAACACCCATTATCACTGAGAGTTTGGTTTGAAGGGATAAGACAGTAATTTTTTCCTTGGTTGATAGAATTCTGTTCTAAAGTCTGTTTTCTGACACCCTTTCAGATACTTCACCGTTCGTCTGTCTGTCCTGATGACTCTGGTGTGAGTGAGAAGTTGTAGTGAGAGGGATCTCCTACTCATAACTTGACCTGGTATAGAGCAACTTTCCTAGTAAACCGCTGGCGTTGGTGAGGAGGCAGCAGTTCTGACATGGGCATCAAAGGACTTGTAGATGATGATACAGTAGGTTTTGGGTGGCTTTGGCATATCCATAGTACTGCTACTCCTTGATTGTCGCGCAAGACCAACAGACTGTGGATGAAGCAGAGTAAACTAGAGGACATCTGTATGCCCCGGTAATTTTAATTATTTTATATCTTTTTTAATTCCTCATTGGAAGAAAATCTGAATCATTAAAACAACTGTCTGAAAAGAGAATTTTGTAGGAATGCTTATGAACAACTCCATAATCCAGGTTTGAACTTGTTTAACATTGCTTGGGTTGTAGGAGACCCAGGCTCAAATTTATGTTTCCCATGATAATGAGGTGTTCCTGGCTTTGTGAAATGGAAAACAGTTTTCCGTATGATTCTTTTATTCATTAGCAGTATCCAAAACACCACATTATAGCTTGTCTCTGATCTCAAAATCTTCACAGGCCAAAATAGAACTGAGATGAGGAAGGAAATGTGGAATGATGATGAATATCTCCAATTACTGAACATAAGTTTTGTGAAAGAGTCAGATGCGTTTCTGTAGCGTTGAGAGTTTAGTTTGAAACACTTGATAAACGCATCAAGTACAATCCATTTTTCTCTGTTAGAACAATCACACTGTTTAGACCACTGATAAGGTATTTGTCTGTCGGCAGCTGTCAACGTGTACAGCTAGTCAAATAAGCCCTGAGAAAATAAAGTTACACAGAAACACATAGTTCATTGAGCCCAACTGTCTCATTTCAAACATCTTGGATTTAACAAGCTTTTGCTGACTGCAGAGCTGGGTTTTCAGGGAACCATTTTAATTCCTGGTGGATCTGCCATAGGGACAAGAATCTCACAAACTATGAAATACTCAAATTAGATTCATACAGCTGCTCAAGAACCAAGTCCTCTGCAACTGCCCAGTGGAAATAACAGTATCATCAGTTTAATGGTGGGGATTATTTGGGCAATTGACAGGAACAGCAATTGCCCTAAGCAGCTACAGTATCCAAGAGCTACCACTAGACATATAGGGGGAGCAAATGTTTTTGATTCAATATGTAGACAGGAAACGAACATTCACTTAAGATTTCCTGTAAATTAAAATCCCTACTTTTTAGCAAGTTCTACACTTAGACTTGAACTTCTTCCATTCCCAGCCCTCCCTAACATATACTATGCCTGAGATGAGGCATCCTCACAGAGTATTCATGCAGGGATGTCCAACTGAGCCAAAGTTAATCAAGCTGTCTTCTATAATAATCAGTGCTTTAAAATAGATTGCATTTCCTTAGAGCTACACTCGCCACTTTCTTGTCCTTCCTCACTTTGAGGAGAAGCATGCCAAGGATCACACAGTCCATCCTAACAACAGTTTACAAAGTGTGGTCTGTATAGAATTCAGAAGAATGACATTTGTGAATTCTATCATAGATCAGAGCAAAACATTATTGCTAAGTGTTATGACCACAGGAATAGTCTGAGAATCATTGTTGTTTATCTGCTTATCCTCCCTCTCTCAAACAGTAGTTATGGGGCTGGCTTGTACAAGTATTGAACTGTAGTACTGTTGCTGATAGCTCAGCTGCATGATCTAAAGAAGTATGAACACAAATTCAAAATTCACCAGGTGTTAGAACTATCTGTTCTCAAAAGGCAGGGTGAAAATCCAGCCTCTAACTATTTTGGGTCCAAGAGTACAAGTCTAGAGAACATATGAAGAACTGGAAGTAGTGTTCCGGAAGTAAGAAATATAATATCCTTTCAAATTCAGATAATATTAAGATAAAACAGGTTAAAAGGATCTCCAACTAAAATAATACATGAAATACAATAAGATTAAAAAGATTGTAACCCTGCAAATATGTCAGTTATCCCAAAGTAGCCCAATTATAGACCAAAATTTGGCTTATTCCTGTCCCTATAATTGAATGGTGTAGATCAGAAAGTCATTAGTTGGAGACACATGTGTAAAATACAGCCAACACCATTGCTGTCCAGCCTCTCCAAAAAAGTTCCAACAATGACTATGTCCTCTTAATGCTAAAGTTATTCTTATGGTCCTTCATAGTTCATACCTGTAGATTTAAAAACACAAGCAACAACTACATAGATTTTTTTTTAATTTAAAACTTTTTGACAGTCAATGTGGGCTCAAAGTGTTCAAGATAATGACAGATTTGATTGGAATGTGGTGGATCAAATTTATAGCTGTTATTGCTGTTTAGCTATTAATCGGCAGGCTTCTGTGCTTGCCATGAGGCTTGCTTGCCTTACTGTATGTTAGCGCCTAATGCTCATTAGTGGCTGCTTTTTGATTTTGCTGCTTGCTGTACTGCTGTACTGCTTATCATCTTACTCTGCTGTGCCTGGGAACATTTCAGTAACAGCAACGGCCATGCACCTGGGCTGGCAGGTGGCCAGGGCATTGCTGTTGCTTCTCTGCTGCTGCACTGGACTGGCTGGAACTCCAGTGTGAACTTCAGTCAAGGGGATTGTGACCTGTGGGTGAGTCCATGTGGAAGCAGGACACCCCAAAATGTCTGTGGCCATGAATAAGTCCACACCAGAGCAGGTATATCTTGAAGCGTCTGTGGCTGTGGTTATGTCTGTACTGCAGCATGTATACCTCTGAAAGGACTGTAGCCCAAGGATAAGTCCGCACGGGAGAAGGTACACCTCGAAGTATCTGTGGCTGTGGATAAGGAGACCTAAGATCTCAGGGGAGACCTTATTGCTCTCTACAACTACCTGAAAGGAGGTTGTAGCGAGGTGGGGGTCGGTCTCTTCTCCAAAGTAACAAGTGATAGGACGAGAGCAAACTGCCTCAAGTTGCACCAGAGGAGGTTTAGACTGGATATTAGGAAAAACTTCTTCACTGAAAGGGTAGTCATTCACCTGAACAGGCTGCCCAGGGAAGTGGTTGAGTCCCCATCCCTGGAGGTATTTAAAAGACATGTAGATGTGGTGCTTAGGGATGTGGTTTAGTGGCAGACTTGGCAGTGCTAGGTTAACGGTTGGACATGATGGTCTTAAACGTCTTTTCCAAGCTAAATGATTCTATGATTCTATAATTCTAAGTCCATGCTGCAGCAGGTACACCTTGAAGCATCAGTGGCTGTGCATGAGGTCATGCTGGACCACCTCAAAGTGTGTGGCCATTGATAATCTCATGACAGAGCGGGTACACCCCTGGAGGGACTGCAGCCATGGGTAAGGCCATGTTGGAGCAGGTTTACTTCTGAAAGGACAGGGGCTGTGGGAAGGCCATGCTGGAGCAGGTGTATTTCTGAAGGCATTGTGGTCCATGGAGAAGGCCATGCTGGAATGGGTGCACCTCAAAGCGACCATGGCTGCGCATAAGTCTATGCCGCAGCAAGTATACCCCTGGAGAGACTGTGGCTAATAGATAAGGCTCCACTTGGACTAGGTATGCCCTTAAGGGACTGCAGTGTGTGGATAAGTCCAAGCCAGAGCAGGGGCAAGGGGAGGAGTTCAAGGCAATGTTAAAACTTATAACCCGGCCCAAAGGGAACGGGGTGGAGACTGTAATGGAAATAACTTCAAATTGTTGTAACCCATAATTTGAGTTATAGGAATTTCTATAGCAGGAACCACCTGAACCAATGGAGGACAAGCCTTAGAAGAAGCAGTGCAAGTGCAGCAGTGACCCAAGATGAACTGGGTTTAGTGCTCAGTAACTCCATGCAACACACCACCTCTCCTGTCCCGAGTGACTACCATAACAGATGGAGCCCGAAGTCATGGACTAAATGAACTCACCGGCCATTTTGTGGACATTTTGTGGACATTTGTGGACATTTATGGACATTTTACAGACATTTCACAGGGGTAGTCCATAGACTAAAGGAATGATATCTGTGTATTGTATCAAAAGATGGGAAGGGTGGTGGTGGGTAATGAGAATGTATTGGATAATGTAAGACCTGAGCATGATGTAAACGGTATGGAATAAGGGGTGGAGAACATGCTCGTTTTGGCTGGGGCAGAGTTAACTTTCTTCACAGTAGCTAGTATGGGGCTGTGTTTTGGATTTGTGCTGGGAACAGTGGTGATAACACAGGGATGTTTTCATTACTGCTGAGCAGTGCTTACACAGAGCCAAGGCCTTTTCTGCTTCTCACACCACCCCACCAGCGAGTAGGCTGGGGGTGCACAAGAAGCTGGGAGGGGGGACAGCTGGGACAGCTGACCCCAATGACCAATGGGATATTCTATACCACATGATGTCATGTTCAGCATATAAAGCTAGGGGAAAAAGAAGGAAGGGGATGATGTCAGGAGCGATGGCATTTGTTTTCCCAACTAACTGTTACGCATGAGGGAGCCCTGCTTTCCTGGACATGGCTGAACACCTGCTAATGGGAAGTAGTAAATAAATTCCTTGTTTTGCTTTGCTTGCATGAATGGTTTTTGCTTTACCTATTAAACTGTCTTTATCTCAATCCACAAGTTTTCTCACTTTTACCTTTCTGATTGTCTCCTTCATCCCACTAGGGGGGAGTGAGCGAGTGGCTGTGTGGTGCTTAGTTGACAGCTGGGGTTAAATCATGACAAAAAATAACGTTGTTTTTAAAAAACATTTATTTCTCAGACTTGAGAATGGTGTTCAATCTAAGTTCAAATGAAAATACATATTCACAAAAAAATGGTGGAGTCAGGACATACTCATAAAACAGTGAAAATAAGTCTTCTTGCATGGTTTTTGTCCCATCTGTCTGTATCCATTTGTTGTCTCTCATCTTATTCTCATACTTTTCATAGTAGAGACAAGTTTGCTTCAGTATTGATCTGTACGTATCTAGCAATGAGCACAATGGGGTTCCAGTCAACAATCAAAATTTTGAAGCACTGCGGTTAGACAATTACATCTATAATAATAAATGAAGCGGTATCATTTATGAAAATGAAGTGAACAGAGAATGCAAAAGAAAATTACATAATTGAAAAGCACCAGGGAAGGATGGATTCTACAACTCTCAGTTAATGAGCTTACGACATTTCCTCAGATTCCATCTATGTAACATGCTAAGTAAAGGTAGAGCTAGAAGACTGGTAGAAGTAAGGACAGTGTTCTTTAACTTTTTTCAGTTACACTGTTAGAAAAGATTGATAAATGTGATCAGGTGTGGCAGAACTAAGAAGAAAAGAAACAGACATTTAAAAAATTAAGCTGCTTGCCTTTATATTGTAAGAATGTTGAAAGTAACTGGAATCCTTCAAGAAAAAAAAAGATGGGAGTAAGAACGAACGTCCAGCAGTGCATATTTTCAGTAGGCTGTGCAAAGACTATTGCATAGTGTACCATCCAGGTAAATTATAAGATTATTTGGACTGATGTCTTAGTAAAATTGAGGCAAACTTGCACTGAGAAGTAGCTACTGTATCTGAGATATGAATGAAAATACTGGACAAGTTAGATATAGACCTTATCAACAGCAACTCTTCAATGACTCTTTGTCATCCTTCCTCTTTCTTACATGCCCATTTCCATTGACTGAAAAACACACATGTAGAAGGAAGGTTATTTAATGACTAAAGAAAGGAGACTTGCTTCACTTTTTTTTTTAAACACCTGACATTTTTGTCAATTTGTTAAAAAATATTTAATCTGTGTTTAATTTCATAAGGTATTAAAAAGAATTGCACAAGTATTGCAGAAGATGTAAATGGATAATGAGAGGATAGCAGATAACCGAGTCCTGCACTTGGGTCACAACAACCCGAAGCAACATTACAGGACTGAGGAAGAGTGGCTGGAAAGCTGCCTGGTGGAAAAGGACCTGGGGGTGTTGGTCGACAGCCAGCTGAATATGAGCCAGCAGTGTGCTCAGGTGACCAAGAAGGCCAATGACATCCTGGCTTGTATCAGAAATAATGTGACCGGCAGGACTAGGGAAGTAATTCTCTGTACTTGGCACTGGTGAGGCCGCACCTTGAATCCTGTGTTCAGTTTTGGGCCCGTCACTGCAAGAAGGACAACGAGGTGTTGGAGCATGTCCAGAGAAGGGCAATGAAGCTGGTGAAGGGTCTAGAGAACAAGTCTTATGAGGAGCAGCTGAGGGAGCTGGGGTTGTTTAGTTTGGAGAAGAGGAGACTGAGGGGAGACCTTATCGCGCTCTACAACTGCCTGAAAGGAGGTTGTAGCAAGGTGGGGGTCGGTCTCTTCTCCCAAGTAACAAGCAAGGAAATGGCCTCAAGTTGCACCAGGGGAGGATATTAGGAAACATTTCTTCATCGAAAGGGTTGTCAAGCATTGGAACAGGCTGCCTGGGGAAGTGGTTGAGTCTCCATCCCTGAAGGTATTTAAAAGACGTGTAGATGTGGTGCTTAGGGACATGGTTTAGTGGTGGATTTGGCAGTGCTAGGTTAACGGTTGGACTTGATGATCTTAAAGGTCTTTTCCAACCTAAACAGTTCTATGATTCTAACCAGAATATTGATTATAAGCTTTTGGAATTAATTGCAAAAGTGTAGTTTTAATAAATAAATGAAGAAAGCATAAAATGAATAAGCTTGAAGCACAAGCAGATATATCAGGAGCCTGTTTTGACTAAACAGGGAATTCATGACTAAGTCTCAGTGCAAAAATTGGTGTATCAGGAGGTAGAAGTGAGGGCAGGAGGCAGAGGAGGAATACAGAAATATTGCCAGAGTGTGAGGGCTGGTGTTAGGAAAGCCAAAGCTGAACTCATGTTGAATCTGACAAGGGACATCAAGGGCAAGTAGGAAAGCTTCTACTGCTATATTAATAGTAAAAGAAGCAAGCAAAATGTTGGGCAGGTGATTCAGTGACAGTGGATGCAGCGAAGCCTGAGTACTTCATATCTTCTTTTGTCTTCACAAACATAATCTCTCAGACTTTTGTGCCCAGAAACAAGGTTCAAGGAAGAGGGGAACTATCAGTGCTGCAAGAAGATCAAACCAGGGATCTCCTGAGAAATCAAACCTCTCTCAAGTCTATGGAAATCACAAGGATGCATCCAAGGTTGCAGAGAGAACTGGCTAATGTCATTGCAAGGCTACTGTTTCTCAGCTTTGAAAGGTCCTCAAATAAAGACAGACAAATGTTGCACAGATTTTGAAAAAGGTCAAGAAAACCAGTCCAGAATACTACAAGGCAGTCAAGCTCAATTTATTGCTGAGAGAAATCATGGAACATGTCCTCTTGCAAGACACTTCTGGATATGTGAAGCAGAAGGTGACCAGGAAGAGCCAACATGGCCCAAGTACAAAATATGTTTGACCTACCTGATTGTCTCCTGTGATAAAATAACTAGCCCTGTGGATGAGAGGAAAGCAGTAACTGTTGTGTATCTTGACTTTAGCAAGGCTTTTGACAAAGTCTTCTGCATGTCTTTAAGTTGGCATGTTATGACCTACTGAACTACTAGATGAACTACTAGGTGAATTACTAGATCAGTGAAATACTGCTTGAATAGTTGGGTTCAAAGGATAATAAACAATGTTTCATACTGTACCTGGAGGTGGTTACAAGTAGTTTCTCAGGGTTTATTCTGGGATGCATCCTGTTCAATGTCTTTATCAGTGACCTAGAAAAAGAGGCAAAAGTAACCCTCTTCAAATTTTCAGGTGACACTAATTTGGGGAGGACAGTAAAGGGCAGGACTGCCATTCAGAGAGACAAAGAAAGGCTGGAGGAATGATTCAAGAACCTTGTGAAATTCAACAAGGACAAACGCAAAGTCCTGTACTGGGGTAGAAATAATCCCTTGTGTTGATTCAGGCTGGGGACCACGTGAATGAGGACAGCTCTGCAGGAAAGGACCTGGGGGTCCTAGCTGACAGTAGTCTACATATGAGTCAACAGTGCACTGTAGCAGTAATGAAGACTAACAAGATACAGGCCTGTATCAAGAAAATCATACTCAGTGAAGGAAGTGATGATTCATCTTTTCTTTGCACTTATTCAACCATACCTGGAATATTGCTTCCAATTTTGGACTTCCCAATACAAAAGGATACTGATAAACAGAAGCAAATTTAGATGGTGGCCCCAAAATTGTCAGGGCTTGAGCACTTACTCTGTGAGGAGAGGCTGGAGGATTTGGGCTTTTTCAGCATGAAGAAGAGGTGGTTTTGGTGGGGTTTAACTGCAGCCTTCCAGTACCTATGGATAGCTTACCAAGAAGAAGAAACCAGTCTCTTTACTTGGGTATACAGTGAGTTGAGGAGAGACAGTGGTCATGAATTGAAATACAGAAGTTCTGATTGAATATAAAGAAATGAATTTTCGCTATAAGAATAATTAAGCATTGGCACAGGTCACACAGAGAGGCTGTTAATTTTCAGTTCTTGGAGGTTTTCAAAACATGACAGGACAAAGTTCTAAGTAACCCAGTCTGAATTCAGCATTGACCCTGGTCTGAGAAAGAGTTTGGACTAGAGACCCCTGGAAGTCCCTTCCAGTCCGAATGACTCCATGATACTTAAGTATTTGGGGATACTGAAGACATAGCTCCGTAGAAAAAAGACAATAAAAATAAAAAAAAATATTGTGCTATATGAAAGTCTTCTGCAGCAAAATGTTCAAAGAGACATCTAAAAATTGGAGGAGCAAGAGGGTGTTAGCACTGTGCTAGGTAATAACAAGTTCATATGTAAAAGGCTTAAGGTTGAAAAGAAGAGTGAAAGAAAATTTCTAAGAGCACTCTAGATGTTCTGGAAGAGAAACATATAATGGAAGAAATTATGCAGGAATAAAAGATGAACTGAGAGGACCTTGAGTACTATTCCAAAGAGTAAATCCTGGTAAGTCATTAGACTGACAGCAAAAGCAAATTCAAGGAAGAAAGGTGTGGCAAATGGATTTCATGGAGATTTAAAAAAAAAAAAAAAAAAAAAGAAAGATGTGACAAATTATAACTTAGAGAATTGTGGGTTGTTTGCGGGCTTTTTGGTTTGGTTTGGTTTGCCTTGTTTTTAAGTGGACACCTATTTGCTCATGAGACATTAAAGCAGCACAGAGGATAGGAAAAGTTCAAGTCCAAAAGACAGGGTATATGGTCAGCCATATTAGAGCAGATCTAACAAGCTGTCTGGAGAAAAGCCTGAATACAACTCTACAAATTTAACAATGCTGTGTAAGATGTAAAGACTACAGAAAGGAGAAAAATATAATTTTAGACCAGGTGAGGTCTTCTAAGAGAACAAGAATATTAAAAGATTATGGTATTTTTTCAATCATTACTTCGAAATGTCTAAATAGGATCATTATAAAAAAGATGGGGAAAAATGCTTTATCTTAAATTTGATTTTTTTGTTTGATGAGAATACTGAATTTAAAACACAAGACTAATAAATATAGTCAATGTCCTGGTTTCGGCTGGGATAGAGTTAATTTTCTTCCTAGTAGCTGGTATAGTGCTGTGTTTTGGATTTAGGATGAGAATAATGTTGATAACACACTGATGTTTTAGTTGTTGCTAGGTAGTGCTTACGCTAAATCAAGGACTTTTCAGCTTCCCATGCTCTGCCAGGTGCACAAGAAGCTGGGAGGGGGCACAGCCAAGACAGCTGATCCAAACTGGCCAAAGGGCTATTCCATACCATATGACGTCATGCCCAGTATATAACTGGGGGGAATTGGCAGGGTGATCACTGCTCAGGGATTGGCTGGGCACCGGTCAGCGGGTGGTTAGCGGCTGCATCACTTATTTTTCCTGGGTTTTGTTGCTCTCTCTCTCTCCCCCATTGTTTTCCTTTTCATTACTTTTTTTTTTTTTTTTAAATTCCAATTATTAAACTGCTCTTATCTCAATCCACAAGTTTTCTTACTTTTGCTCTTCAGCTTCTCTCCCCCATCGCCCCGGGGGGGTGAGGGTGACCAAGCGGCTGTGTGGTGCTTGGTTGATGACTGGGGCTAAACCATGACAGTCAGTTATGCCAGGAACTTAAAAAATCCTTTGGAGTTAAAAGTGTATAATCATAATACCAATTCTTTGTGATGTTTTAGCACTATGTGCAAATCACAGTCGCATTAGATATGTGGAAAGCTGCCTCTGTCATAAGCCATGTGTCCTTTCCTCAATCAGCATTGCTGGGCACTTGAAAATACTGGAGAATTAATTAATTTTCCAAGTTCACCAATGCTTCGGTCTAAGTTAGATTCACATTAAGATTCTTTTTCTTGTGAAAATCTGTATGGTGAGGATTATAACTTTAACATTACTCCTCCTATTGCTTCTAATCACAGTAGTAATTAAGAAAAATCATACCCAGACTGTGAAGACTTCATATTAATGTTTGTTATTTACGAAGTTTTCTGATAGCACTGATAACAGTAGTAGATAGTACATGGATATTTTTAAACTGGAAATACCCAGCTGCCAATTTTCATATCTGCTAACCATGAGAATGTCACATCATGCTTTCTCTGTCAGCTCTGCTCACATACACTACCCCACTGAGTATTGTATCCAATCTATATACCCAGGGCTACTCAGAAGTGGAATGATTTTGTCCAGTTTGGTAGAATACTGATTAAAATCACAGCCCTTATCAAAGCAGAAAAACATATCTCCAGATCTTTCCATTCCCTGTGGATGCTGCCTCCCACTCTTATCTTCCGTAGGGAAACTGTCTCCCTCTAATTGCAGAACTAATAGTTAAAATTTGGAAACATACCCCTGAATACCAGCTGAGTCCTTAGCTGCTCAAGCCACAGCTTTGCTGTTAAAGTCAGAGCCTGACTTTTTCATAAAAAGTGGGATAGAATAAGAAATAGAAAGGAAATTTCAGCCACAATTTAGTTCAAATAAAAAAAAATACAGCAAAATGTTGCAGACAGTAAAAATAAAAACAACTTAGGTAATTAGGAATGAAGCAAGATATTCTGACCCCAAAAGCAGTTTATCCATGCAAACTCAGAATCAGCAGAATGTTGCCACCCAGTTATAAAATATTTTTATTCTATTTATCCTCAAAATGTCACCATGCAGATTCTTTGGAAGGATGGAGCAGGAAGAATATGACTAATGTGTAAGAAACACAACCTATTTCACAATCTTTTCCTATATACTATTTCTGAAAATGTCACTACCATGCTGAGTCTACTAATAGGATCATTAGCTCATCAAATCAGGCTCAGAATCTAAAACTGAGAAATGAGACACGCTCACAAAATATCTCCGAAGAAATAGCTAATTAGGTGGAAGATGGCATGGTCTTGGCTCTGAAAAAGGTCAAACTAAAAGTAAGGCTTACAGGGTAGAATCTTAACAACCAAAACATACTTTTGAAATACCAGGAAATAGGAATGCAAGGGCATTCACAGCCTATAGCCTCTCACATGTAAAGAGGTACGTGGAGAACCAGATATGAGACACAATGGGATTTCTCTCCCTTGCCCAACCTATCATATAGCTCTCCAGGGGTGCTGTTTTCCATGTTGGAGGTACACGCCTAGCATATAACCAGCAACAACCACTGCCTCCAAGGCCCTTTCCCAAGTTCTATGATTTTGTGATAGCTCTAGTTGCTGTCAAGTGTTAAGAATACAAACTCAAATTTCCTTACTTGGGGAAAAAAAAAAAAAAAAAAAAAAAAAAAAAAAAAAGGAAGGACAGTTGGGGTAGTTTTAACATGAAAATGGACCAGGAAAGTAAGGACTACTTTTCTTTTTAAAGCAAAAGATGCAAAGGGATTACAGGGAGCACAGGATTTTAATTGACTCCTCAAGGCTGAGATGAGGGAATAAGAAGATGGTGGTTCCTG
This sequence comes from Platalea leucorodia, assembly GCF_965183815.1. Lineage (NCBI taxonomy): Eukaryota > Metazoa > Chordata > Aves > Pelecaniformes > Threskiornithidae > Platalea > Platalea leucorodia. Next base: position 118,431,101 of record NC_138825.1, on the reverse strand, counting down.
ATCTCCATTTGTAAGGAAGTCAAATAGCAGAAGAAGACAAAGACAGAAAGAAAAGGGATATCACTAATACCATTTTCCATGGGACATTCAAATACAGGCTAGAGACCTGTGAGAGGCTGAGACCAAAGCATGGAGAGAAAATTTCTTATGGGACATCTCCAAACTGCCAAAATTTAAGGAAGACATCTTTAAAATAAATATTGTCCTCATCCATCTCTCAGCTTCATCAGACTTGAGCTTCATATGGGCTGAGCAGGAATCCTGGAAGCTACAAGTAAGGTTTACATGATAGAAAGGGTGGACAATGAATTCTTGGAATTGTTAACTGAAGACAGAAAAAATAAGAAGTTAAAGCATCATACATTTGAGATTTACTTCTCATAGCGTAGCAAAAGAGTACAGGCTTAATTTAGACTAAATAGGACTTGCAAACAGCTGTAGAGAGCCTAGTGCAACCCAACACATTTCCCCACTTACATAAAGAAATGAGAAGAGACAGGAACATTGAGTGCATAAAAGGGCCAGAAACTGCCAGAAAACTTCCAATTCAATCCCACGCTGACACTAGCAAAAAGCGACAAACGCAAGTAGACAGTATAACAACCAGTTTATGATTACACCTCTGTTAGAGCAGCTGGCAAGATAGCCACTGCAGTTAGTAGAGAAGCTGGAAAATGTCCAAGGATTCAAAGAGGCACAAGCACAATACTCACATGATGTCACACAAGTGGAAAACTGTGGGTAAAAATAAAAAAGAAACTACAAGGAAATGGAAAGGCTTGCAAACAACGATTGACCTTGTCATCAGAGGTAGTCATGAGTACTTGGTGAGACGAATTCTCAAAGCAAGCTGGAGATCCACGTGTATATAAACAATATCTGGCTACATAAATACGATTGAAGGTGATATGGTGCACTGGCAAAATAAACAGCTTAGTAATGCTGTTTATACCCCTGGAAAGAGAAGTCATTATAATGCAATGAATTTGTGGGGACTAATAGCTTCAAGTATCTACAGTACAAGCATGTATTTCTGAATTAGATGCAGAGTCTTTTTATACTCGCTGGACAGGAAGAGTACTTGTTGAATGCAAGTCATCTCATCCCAAAACGGACAACTCAAAATAGCCTTCAAAGTACGCTACAAATATATATTCCTTTCCTGAAAAGGGTGCTTTAAATAGAGACCTTTTTAAACTGACCTAAACTGTATCAAAGCCTGAGGTAAAATTATTTAAGATCCCTAGAACATATTCAGTTGACTAAACACAGTAGCTTGGTGCCATACAGACTCTTCTGACAATACAGTTAATAGAACCTGGACAGCTTTTCACGTCACCCTAAAGAAGACACGTAGGTCTCAATTCAGTTGGCCTCACGTAAACATCTAGTATCATTTGAGGTACACTAAGTTATATGAAACATCCACAAACTACTCACAGATACAGCCGAGAACCTAGGGGAGTTCCGTGTCCTTTTAGAGAGATCACTGGGGTCTAGACAGAGTTTGATAGACCATCTCAGGTGGCAGTAAACATCTATCTGTGGGCAAACAAAGCAAACCCTTAAGCAAACCTGAACTTTGCAGGCCTAGAGCTCAATTAGTGTGACATAATTATGTCATTATTATTGTCTGTATCCACAACAGGTTGGCACCATCCAAATTACCTGTTGTAAATAGCCTCTGATATATGCTATGTTTCAAAACATGCCTGAGAATTATTGAGGTGAGCACTGTCTGGAATAAGCTAAAACCAGACCGATGACAATTTAATGGTATGAATGACTAACATCCAATACCTGAGCCCACACTGTCTCTCTGTTTAATTTGCTTGTATAGATGTAGCTAGGGGCAAACAGCTTTCCAGACTCCAAGGACTGCATCAACTATTTCTCTGTTAACTGTAACAGGAGCTTAAATGTTAGTTCTCATGAAGGTAGACATATATATATACCTAGTGAACAAATAGAGAAAAGAGAACTGGCAAAGAAAATGCATAATACATTTCCTCAATTTTGATAAGAAAATGGAGCACTGATGGTCATGATTGAATGTCTTCATCACGCAAAAATGCTTCTGGGCAACCAAAGAAATGAAGTTTGTAGAAAAAATAAATAAAAGTACAAAATTACTGACAATTATTATCAGGTAGAATCTGACAAAGTATGTGGCTTTGGGTGTCTCTCATCACTTGATACATCTTTTATCAGAAAAGTAAAGTCAATTCTAGAAAAAGTGGAGCTGCTGCTTGAGTATAATGGGAAAGAAAGATTTCACAGGAATGTGGACATGCTAATACTTTTCTTTGTTTAGCAGTGAGTTCAATACAAAAAAGAAAATGCAGACACTTTTGAAGGAAAAACTGATTGCACTTAAATTCAGCGCACAAAAATTTCAGTTCAGATATACCAATAAAAACATATTACATGAGTGAAAAAAATGCCTACAATAGCAATTGCATTTTCTAAGTTTTCATTTAAGCAATTAAATTCAAAGGAGTATTAGGAGTTCAAAAAACAACTTCTGCTGCCCGTTGACTCCGACAGAGATTATAGAAAAATCCACTTCCCAATCACAGCAAGTACTGACTGTTTGAAAGGCACACAACATTGCCTTGTGACGTGAACTCTGTAAAACAGTCTGACAATACAGAAGACAACGTGTTCTTGTAGATGATTCCTTACTAGCTAGCATGTAACTGTTAGAAATGCTGATGATGCAACATTGCAGATTAAAATCACAGGTTCTGTAAAGCTGAAACATCTGGACTCTTTAGTCAATGCAGCGAATTCAGTGCCAGGTCACAATTAAAACATATTGTAGGACTAGTATTTGCTAAAAACCACAAACAACAGAGAGAATTGAGACCCTGGCAGACTCATTTGTTCTAGACGCAGAACACAAATCTACTCCTGACAATTATATACCTATTTAGTTAGCCACAATGAAGACAACAAATCATTCTTATTCAGGAAATCCAATTTTCCTTGATCACCAATTAAAATGAAAAATATTGAGTACATGATAGTAGTCTCATGCAGTTTGCAGTAACCTCCAAGTGACCACACTTCAGCAGCTCTAGGCTGTACATTTGCAATATCTTGAAATCATAAGGAAGAGGGAAATTTAGGAAAAAAATCTTATACATTATGCAAACCTCTAAAAAGATTTAATTTTATATCTCCCCAACCTAACAGTACCCTAAAGTACATATTCCTGTTACCCATTCAGTCCCTGTAAAAGTGAGACTCATCGTTCTTAACTTTAGGTGTCTGAAGGCTGGTTTTAAAATTAAAGTTAATTGTCTAGGCTATATCTTGGAGAGAGATAAAAAATTATAGTAGATCTTTCATTCTATCTATTTTAACCTCCTAGTTTAAGATGGGATGGACTAAGTTCTGATGGCATTTAACTCTCATTGTTCGCTGCAAAGACAAGTCTGATGACCTCCTTAGACTAGATGCCTAATTTATAGGTGGCCAGAAGTTTAATTTCATCCCCACACACATTTGTAAAAGAAGCTTCAAAGCCTGCAACTATATAATGCATTTTCTTGTCTTTATTATACAGAAAGAGCAAGAACACTGTTTTCTTGAAAGCTGTTGCTCTTGGTGGTGCTGCCATATGCTCTCCAAGCATTAGGCGGATGGCTGGAACACTTGCCTAGGAACTGGGAAATGTGAGCTTAGCCAGCCATTCTCAGGATAGTGTCAAAAACAACAGTTGTTCTGGATAATTGAACCCTTCCCCTCAGATGTTAAACATAGTCAAAACCTACAGAATTCATGGGCCCAGAAGAATGAGCCATTTCTGATCTTTTAATGAAAAAGTTTTCTAAAGTAAAAATGTATAACACAGGGTTGGAGGTGGGGACCAGAATTCTGTTTCTTTCTCCACTTGATTTCACTAGTTGATGGGCCACAAAAATTAGAATTCTACATTTGTGTTCTCCTTTTAAAAGAAAAAAAATATTTTTAAAGAGGGCTCTAGAGACTCCAATATAACATTTAGCTGAACAGTGCTAATATCTCAGGGAATGTGCATATGTCTGTGACAATAATAAGCAGCTTTTTCCAGTGGCGAATCTCTATTCAAGTAGGTAGAGTGCAAGGTGCTGCACTATGTTGTTGGGAAGCTTTCTGTTTGACAGAATGTTTATACACTAATAACGAAGGGAAAAGTAATCAGATTTCTCTATTCTGAAGGTGTGAAATGAAGCTGAGTAGCAATATGTGCATACTGCAGAAAGGAATAGAAGAAACATATCACTTCAAGTGTACAACACACTCAGCTTTACTTCATATATGTGAAGTACACCAGCAAAATACAAACTATTTGGCTGCAGCTGGCTAGGCTTAAATTAAAATTCATCAATTAACTTTTGCCAGGACAACAAAACAAAAAACAAAACAAAACAAAACAAAACCACAAAAAAAAAGATATAATCTCAGACCTATACATTTACTAGGAGAATACTGCATGCATCAAGAGAAATGTAGCAACTTGAAATGCATTTTCAAAGGACAAAAAGGATTTCTTTGACAAAAGAAATCCCAATGAGACCCAATGCTTACTATTTTGGTGGCAGGGGACAGTGTCAGTTCCACTGATCTGAACACAAGTAATACAGACTATTTAAACCATGTTCAGCACGCATTTGTGGCTCCTCAGTTCTTATAAAACTTTAGTCATAGGTTGGACCCACCTGTAAGTCTGGATTTTCATTGAAAAGGAATACAAATCCAATAGGTTTGCTATAGACAGGAAAGCAAGGAACAATGGCATAACTTTTGTTATTGTTGTTCCTATTGAAAGTTCAGAATAATTTCAGCAGTCAGAAAGTGAGATACCCCTCAAAAGTTATGAGAATTATTCTATTAAAAAAAAAAAAAAAAGAAAAAGGAAGCCCTCTGCTTTTTCATCTTCTGGAGATTAGAAGAGAAAACAGCAGCATCTTCAAGCTTGAGGAAAAAAACTTTTTAGAGAGCATGGCAAGTACAAGCCTAACTGTATACCTATAGAATTCGCTACAGAAACAGAATGCAAAACTTGGCTGGCCTTTCATCAGTAGGAGTTCCTGGAAGAATGTTTCAATTAAATATCAATAAAAAGATTTTCTTAGTCTTTTGCCCTTTACCTAAAACATATTAACTATGTCAAAATGTCATTAAAAGAACTGGCCTTTTGAAGGTAGAAGAAGATAACTTTAAAAGTAGCTCAGGTATACTTTGAATCCATGTTAGACAATATTCTTAGGTCTGCAATCCAGTGTCAGCAAATAATAGCAGTACAAAAAGTAGGGTAACAATGAGGAATTCAATGCGTTTTGGAAAAGAGGATAGAAGAACACCGCAGTGCTGAATGTCTCAAATTATAGGATCATAGAATCATAGAACCATAGAATTGTTTAGGCTGGAAAAGACCTTGAAGATCATCAGGTCCAACTGTTAACCTTGCACTGCCAAGTCCACCACTAAACCATGTCCCTAAGCACCACATCTACATGTCTTTTAAATACCTCCAGGGATGGGGACTCAACCACTTCCCTGGGCAGCCTGTTCCAATGCCTGACTACCCTTTCAGTGAAGAAATTTTTTCTAATATCCAATCTAAACCTCCTCCGGTGCAACTTTAGGCCATTTCCTCTTATAGTGGGATTATGTTCAGGCTGAGTAACACCTTCTATATTTGTTTAGTTAATTCTAATTACCACAGTAAGATTGTTACCAAAATTTAGGAATTCTTAACAGTAGAAATCCAGAATGACAGTAATACAAAGGAAGCGCTTTATTACTCATTTCATATCCACAAATTCCTTTGCCTGGCAGAGCAAATGAGCAGCAGATGCTAAAGATATATCTTGGGCAAAGTGACAAGGAGCTAGTGTTCAAAAGTGTCCTTCTATAATTCATTTCAAACTATGCAATTTACATATTCATTTAAATCTAGGTATGGTTATACCATCCACAAAGTGTTGGGCTATCTTATTCTATTTAAGGGATCTTAAAGTATCTTAACAAAACCTGTGGTGTGAAAACAGCCTAGCCTGCACATGTCATTTCAAGATAAACACATTCCAAAACAGGAAATCAACATGTCAGAAGAATTTATTAAGTAAACAATTTAACAAAGCCCAAGTATCTTCTTCAGTGTCAAAGGCAAATTATTTCTAGTCCCATATCCAGCCAACTAACCAAATTTCCATCCATCTCAGTCTCTCAGAAGAGCAAATTAGTGTGAGAGGACAGGCTCCTTGCACTGGAACTCAATCATCTATAACAAATAAATATTGAAATTATTTTAACCCAGGCTAACCAACACTTTCACATAACATGTGTATTTGAGAAGGTAACCTGGGCCAAGAATCATTCTCATTAGACACTTTGCATGTGGCCACCCTGTTTTTGAGGCTAAGAGAGTCATTAGTCAAGTGAATGTGCTGCAATTTTGCCATTTGGCTTTCAGGCCAGAAGGCAAGTCTTGGCACTGTTTAGTAATTAAAATAAACATAGCCACAAGCCATAACATTGTCTCTTTATACTCCCACTGTTTTCACTGCTGCAAAAGTATCAGCATCTGTGGATATGATTTTTTTATCAAAAGACTGTTCAACTCATTAGGTCTAGATTATAGAACAGCTCCTTGTTAGAGAAATTGGTTTTGAAAGTTTTCAAGGGACTCTGATGAGTAAAAAGGTATGGCATGTGTCATCTCTTCTTGACATCAACTGTCCAATTATTTCAGAAAGGAAAGAAATCTGTTATGAAGCATGTATACACATTATAAATAGTGGGCTTGAATCTGATCAAACCCAGAGAAGGATTTAATAGCAGTCTCTCTTAAGAGAGAGAGTCAAGTAATCGTACAAGTAGCAAGATGTGCAGTGTGTGTATATATACATATATATATATATATGGGAAAACTCTAAGCCAGTCTTAAAAGTGTTACATGGCTCCTCAGAGGGTTATCAACTCCATCTGTTCTGCCATTAGAAGATCCAAAGGCTTAAGAGGTTATAGAAGAGTGTACCTCATTATATGGCCTGGGAACATATAATAAATCTTATGTATCTTTGACTGCAATGATAAAATGTTATCAAGTTGCTTTGATTTCCTGAGGCCCAAAAGAACAGTACACTGGTATTTGTATATCATGGGAAAATATTCTTGTAAGTATGCAAGCAGATTTTCCTTGCAACACATATTTAAAGTTTACTGTTAAAGCAGTTTGTAAGTTTTAATTAGTCTTTTTTGAGACAAATCCATGCATGAACTTCTGCTTCTAAGAAGAACAACTTTTTTTGATAACATACATTTCCCACCATACATACTAATGCCATGAGCAAAAGAGTGAACAGGGCGCTAAGAAGCAAGTTCATGTGAGTACTGACTCTGAGACAAAACCATAGCTAAGACTAATGTTAGGTCACTCCAGACAAAATTAGTGAAAAAAAACCCCTATCTATCTACTAAATATTCACCTTGCCATAAGAAAAAAAATAAGAGTACATAAAAAACTGTGGTAACTGAAATAACATCATGAAAGCTTTTATAACAACATTGAGGACTAGTTGAAATGTCTGATTTGACCAGAAAAATTACTCTTAAGACTTTTTAAGGGACCTTATTAACTAAAGTCACAGAAGCACAGTACCACTCAGAGAACCCTGATGGAATTAACCCCTCTGCTGAGAAACGTGAAAAGACTTATTCAGGAGTTCCGGAGATTTTACTTATGTTTTTATATCCCCAGTATGAAATTTGATTTCTTTATAACTTTGTTAATAAAATTCAGGTTTTGATCCACTATAGTCCCCAAATCCATTTTGTAGTGTTATTTCAGTCAGTTCTCTCCCACCCTCTATTTGTACGCTAGATTATTCTCACTTGAGAATGACATCTTGCACTTGTTCCTACCAAATGGTGTATTTTTTCTGAGAGTCATCTCTCTCCTGTATTCAGATCATTTTGATCTTTATTTGCATATCCCAATGTAGTGACAATCCCTTTGACCTCAGTTACTGGCAGATTTAATATATCTACTCTTTATTCTAATGTTTATTCATAAAAATACTGATGAGTACCACACAATATAAATTTTGGCAGGGACTAGCTTGACACAACCTAGTATTCTGAATATGAACTATTGAAAATTCCTCTTTATATTCAGCTTTTAAATATCTTTGCACCTATGCTATACTAATATTATACAAATGATGTTTCCATAACAAACTTCTAAGAATGTTACATGAGACAAAACAAACAAAAACCACTAAAAACCACGAAGATATATGGAAATAGGATCATATGAAAACAGAAGGAGTATGACTGTTTCTCGTCTTTCCATAAAGTCTGCTACCTTGCTATAAAAAATAAACTAGATGATTGGTTTGATACAAATCATATGGGATAAGTCCACACTGGTTGTTATTCACCATTTTGTTATCTTCCAGGTACCTACAAATTATCTGATTATCCTTTCACTGTATTTTTCTAGGAAATTAATAAAGCTGATTGATTGATTGATTGATCTGCATTTCTATAGCTCTTCTTTATCTGCTTTGTTAAACATAGGCACTCTATTTGCTTTTTTCAAGCCCTAGTATCTAGCAGAACTCCCAAAATAACTGCTCAGAGCTCTGAAATTTCATCAACCTCTTCTTCATCTGACATGGCATTGTTGTCTCAGAAAAGTAAAAAAATAGTAAGCTCATGTAAGTCAAATCAAACTTTAGACAGATGCACACTATGAATCCAGAGCATTACATTCATCTAGAGAAAAGAAAGAGCAAAAAAGAGCTTTTCGTCAGATTCAGACATTTAGGTTATACATTGAAGAACATTTCAAGTGCATCGCTGAGACAAGTTATGTGTACATTTTGCAATTTTTAAGTTACAAGGATGCTCAGAGGATTGATGGCTCCCACAATTTTGGCATAATACAGTATGAAGATCCAGGAAATGGTAACACTGCATGTTTTATTAAATGGATTGAAGAAACTCTTAAACTAGCTCAACAAGAAGTTAATAGAGAAAGTCAGGAATATTGGGCCTAACAACAACAAAATCTGGAAACTGGAACAGAGATGCAAAAGATTTAATATACATTTGGCTGTGGAGTTCCAAGCAAGAGAGTTTCCAAAGTGAATTTTTATACATACATACATACATACATATATATATATATATAGTTACATACACACTTCTACATGTTTTTTAAATCATATCCCTTACCCTCTAAATAACACAAGAAAATATGTTCAAGTTCATGAAGAGGAGAGATTAAAAAATCAGGCAAACAAGTCCTTAGTGTAGACTCATTTTTGTTTAGTATTTTGAAAAGAGTGAAAATCTTGCAAATACTTGGAGTCCTATAATTTTTGGTGCTATTTTTTACCATTGTAAAATCTTGAATTCACAGTCAAAATCAGACCTCATTGTAGGAGGTGTTTGCTGTCCACTCAGTGACAGACAATATCCCTTTCAAGCAATCTACAGTCTAAGCATATGAGACAGAAGAAGAATGGGAGAGGAAGTTGACCCAGAAATGTGAAGTGACTCTCATCATGTCACCTAGTAGATTGACTGTAATGTTGGAAATTCAGTCCAAATTTCCGGAATCCTAATGCAATTAATTTTTTCATTGTTCCACACTGAATATTTCCTGGTATGTAAGAAAAGATCAAAACATATGGACTATGTGAATCTACATGCAGAATATATTTAATTAGCTTTTAATGTCTATTTTTATTTGATATCCAGAGAGGTTTTGTAGTATTAAATTTTATTTGACAATTAGAAAGAAATACCACAATCACCAGAAGACGACAGTTCAAATTTAAACAAAACAAGGAATGTAATTGAAATATGTTTGTAGTCCAATATGTATTATACATAATTGCCATATTCTTGCTAGAATGCTTCAAGATAACTTAAGACCCTTCCTTAAGAATAAAAGTCATTAAGCAAGGTAACACATTTTTGAGGGTGCTACATAAGGTGACACACTAACTCAAGTCAACTGAAAAAAACTCAGGATAAAGAACCAGAACTTTTATCCTTGAAAATTTCCTCATTGCATATCATAAGGAAAATTTCAGTGCATCATTCATTAATACTCAAACTAAGCAAAACAATAATTAGAAATGCATTGAAGGTCTTAGGCCTGACTGCAAGTGAATGCTTAGGCAACTTATGAGCCTTAGAATGGAATGAGCAAAGGAGAGAAAACTGGTTATAATTTGGGTTTGTTTTTCTGCTTCTGTATATTAGAGCTGTGAATTAAATGAATGCAGTTCCAAATATTTCAAAAATTTCAACATCTACACTGCCCTCTGAGTATTTTGAGGTGAAGTGGCCCATAGGAATAATCTTTTCTATGCAATCAGATATTTCCTTTGAAAAGAGCTATAAATATGTTACAAAATTTACGTGACTTTGTTGTGCACTTTGGGAGATGACCTGTCAATAGCACCTGCTTTCTTTTCCATGTGGTGTGTTCTTTGACAGTGGGACAGTAAAAGGAGGTCTGTAACACTAGGGCAACCACGTCTATATAAAGAGAAATACTTCATATCTATTATAATCTCCTTTACTTTTTTCTTTTGTCTTGTCCGTCTTGCTTTTAGTCTTCTCTCCTACCCTTTTCCTGTCATTCAGAAAATAAGGAGTTCCTCAGCTTCTCCAGAATAAGAACAGCATGCAGAAGGAAACCTATTTGATTGGATACAGCTTTTGACAGAAGAAAAGAAAATTCAGTGTCTTAAAGGAGACTTTTAAAAGATGAACAATCTTGGTAAAGTAAAAGTCTAGGAGCAGAATAAGTAAGACGGTCAATTCTGGAGTCCGTAAGATTTTTTTCTGTTTTCTACAGGAAGGTTAAAAGTTGGATGGTTAACAGAACCAGATGTCTTGGGTATAAATGCCATTAAAGCAGCTCTTGCCTTGATATGTTTACTAATGATCCTTGTACTCTCACCGCACTGCCAACTCCAAAACTCAAAAATAACGACAATTTTTCCAGTTTGCTTTGCCTTTGGGGGAAGACTTTGGGTTTGTTCCTAAAAAATACTATGAAGTTTCATCTTCATTATGAACTTACTCTGACCACCCTGTGTGTTGGAATTTGAATGGGTTAATTAAAGTCTGTCTAATTATCCCAAAGGGACAAGGCAAAAAGGGATTCATAGCAGCTCCATTCACTGTGGAATTTCCCTGTTCTCAAATTTTAGTAAATTCACCATCATTTCTCTCCTGGCCCACATTTATCCCTACCCTAAGTTTGCCAGTGACACATTCCCTGTACCCACTTCAGGCACTCCCTCCTCCACATAACACCCTTTCTATCAGCTCCAAATGACAATTAGTTGTCACCACCCCTTCTTTTCTCATTTCTCAATCCTGGGAGACAATGCCAAGAGTGATAACTACTTTTTGTTCACAGACTGAAGTATTAGGGGTTGAAAGAGAAGGGAGTTAGAAAACGATAACAACGCTATGGAAATAACGGTATATGTCAAAGATCACAGTGGGAAAACATTGATCTGAAAGCAGCTGGTTTGTAACTTCAGAAAATCTGAAAAAAAAATTGGTAAAATTTAACTGCAGTTCTAACATGGAATTTGGCAAAGCATGAGAACTCTGTCCTAAAGGTACTTCATCCAGGAAATGTTAAAGATTTACTTAATAAGACATTAGGCAGCTTTAGTTTAATACCTGTCTTTCAGTAGGTCAAAATTGAATTGATTTTGAACACATAGGAGCACACACACATATATGTGTGTACATATGTCTATATGAACTCATAAATACATACATATTTATCTGGTGTATGTGTCTCTAATGTTCCTTCTCTAAATTGTTCCTAGTCTCAGTCATATTACTGAATTAAAATAAAAATAAACTTTAGGCCATACAATCCCCAGGTGAATTAGCTATGAAGCTGGTTATGCACAATCTTTAATGCAAAATATCTCTGCTTCAGAGGAGCTGAGATTTAAATAAATGATAAAATATTTTCAATAATAAGAAAATGACACTAAAAACTTGGAAAGACCTCGAGCAACTAAAGTAGTTAAATGTATCTGATTACAGGTAAAGGGAGAACATGATGAATTCTATTTAGAGTTTTATGTGGGTGGTAGGAGTCTTGTTCTGTTCCTATTTGTTGAAACAACATATTTACATTGCTATATAATTAATGTCCTCCTTTCCGATACTGTGAGTAGGTTATTTGGATCAACTAAGCAAACCCTTTACAAAATGGAGGATTCTTTTGCCAGTGTAACTACTGGGGAAAACACTCTGTAAGGAAATACTTTTGATCTTTAACTCTGCAAGCTTTTGTGCCAATCTAGAAGAATTTACTCTTCTAAGTAGCCTTCAGGAAGTGCTAACTTTCTGAAAGATGTTACTTTTATTCTCTTGTAAGGCAATATACTTCTTGGAAAAAACTACATGATTTGGGAAAAAAAGACCTACAGTAAATCCATAGTCTTATTACAGCTTAACAGGAAAGTGAAATTCATAGCTATGAAATAAAATTCTGAGAATTTTTAAACTCTTGGTTTTGGTATTATATGATAACAATTTCTAAGTTGAATATCTTTAGGAATCAATGTGCTCTTTAAAGTTTTGCTTTGTTTTAAGCCTCAGATGACAAATATAATTGGCTGTCTGACTACAAAGAAGTATCATGACTTACATAATTTAAAGCATTTGTTTGGGCCAAACTGTAGAAGAATTGAAAAAGAAAACTGCATTTTCAGCCATAAAAATTCAGTGTTTTTCTGGATGTGGTAGAAATTGGTGTCTAGAGAAAATAATTATCCTGTACTGGAAGTCAGATAACAGTATAAAAGTGAAGAATGCAAAGCTCTGGCTGAAAGCCAGTCCCCATCTTTAGGTTTCCTCTGGATTAATGCTTTAGCTGGTTCTTTCTCAGCCTCCTCTCTGTTTCCCTAGAATATCTAAAGGTCAGATGTACACTTAAATAGGGTTTTTTTATCCAGTATGTGGAAAATTATAAGAATTCTCATTGCCTATAAAAACAGAAATGCCAAATAGAGTCTCATCTGGGGCTTCAGAGTGCTCATGAAATCATCTAGATCAGGTAAGTATAGATGCTCTATGTAAATGTGACACACTGGCAACATTTTTTCTCTGACAGCGGCATATACATTGGCTCTTCAGGTCAAGCTAAAACAGTTTCTTTGTCCATGGAACCTGCAGCCTGCCGGTTCAGTGCCTCTTGCATGTATCTGCGGTGGGTGGAGGGGAAGATCTGTAACACACACTGATGCTGTACTCACTATAAATTTTAGGAAAAGGAGCAAGAAGCCAACCTACATTTCAGTTTCTTTGGTAACCATATATATATACACACACCCCATATCTATCTATCTGTCTGTCTGTCCATCTTTATTATCTGAAATGTTAAAGAGGTATCTTTTGTTCACTAACATTAATCCTCTGACTGTTCTTAATGTGTGGCCTATACCTTGACACTATAATAGTGTATGAGTACTTTTCAGCTCATCCTTGCTATTGTTACTGTATTTTAAAAATAAATGTGCATATAATTACCCATTTTTACTCTTTTTTCATATATGCTTATGCTATTATAAAATCCAATTAAATATGGGTGAACTGAAAAGGAAAGAGAAACCAATTTAAATTAAATTTCTAAATTAGATATCTAATACTGATAGATTCACTTCCTTTTAAATATAACACTCAACAAAAGAAACAGTAAAAATGCAAATATTATTTCTCTTTTTAATGAGATTTGATTGCACACTAGTTCTTTGCCTAACCCTGGAATTGCCGCAGGCATTGCAGTTGCTTACTTGCTCTCCTTCTTTCCTTCTTATTATTGCTTTCTTTATTAAGCAATACTAAGTACTTTTGAACACTTAATGTTAAAACATTTAGTTATTTACCTCATTAGATTTAAAAAGAATAAGGCATTTGTTTCATATGGTAATGATTTGGCATTTTACAGGGCTAATGTCCAAAGTTCTCAAAGCACTTTACATCAGTAAATTGTACATCTTTGCTATCTTTCCATCTTCATTAAGCACTATTAATTTAATTTGTGCATTAGGTGAACAAGAACAATGAAGCCAGCTGAAGCCATATTGGACACAGGAAAGATATGCTTATGTTAGGAAGTAGTTCAGAGTGATTCAAGGGTGTACTTTACATAGATTTATTCTGGTCCCTTGGACCAAACATCCCCACTGGATATTTCAAAGCTGTCTCAATGATTGGTTGTTATTTCTTACCCTCTGATCTCCATTAGGGGACAGCAAACATTAATCACCCATGTGGAGAGGAATTTCTCATTTAGTTGCTTCTGACCGAAGCCTGCTTCCTATGTACCCAAATTACTTTGCTAACCAAACCAAAGCAGAGAAAATGGAGGTAGTTGAGATACTTCAAAACTGTGCTACTGCTCTGAAGCAAATCTCTAATATAGGTGTGGATGCAGCTGGAAGACATGTCCAAGACAGTGCAGAATTGAAATACACCTGTCTAAGGCTCAGACAGAAGCCAGTGATTCCCAGTTTGTGATTGCTGAATAGTAACACAGCAATTGGGAATGGCTATGATTACAGGTTAAGATTACCATGAATCAGCCAGTGACATGAACTGAAGTAGTTTGAAGTTACCAGTAAGCACCTCTCCCCATTCTACATTTAAACTTCTGTTAGAAAAGAAAACACTTCTGTGGTAAATTGTCCAGCTGATATTTGTATGAATCATCTACTGTTGCTTCTTTTCTCCTTAATTTTTTTTTCACTAGCCTGTCCTAGACTTGAACTCCTTTAAATAAGATCTTCATCTGTCCTTGAAAGCAAAGCACTTAACACATATGGTGTGCTACCATAAAGAAAATAACAAAATAGATGACATTTTGGATCTAGAGCCAGATATGAATGTTGCCATTCATTACACAGCCTGATTTATCACTGCAATCTTTGTATTACACAGTGCCGTCAATGGTTTTTCATATACAGAGGTGGCTGAGTAGTTTCAGAAAGGACTTTCATTAATAATTGAATCAAGACTGGTTTGCTGTATTGCATAAGGTCAGATGATTGATTAACATATGGACAGCAGCTGAGTAGGGGAAACATTTCCAAAACTTCCAAATATTTTCTCTGTAAATAACTATAACTCTCTTGTTGCTCTCCAACTATGGACATTTCTGTCACCTACTTAGTAAGCAGAAACAGTACAATGGTATTTAGATGATCCAGCTATACCATAAATGCCCGTTAGAGGAAGCAATCAATTTACAGTTAGTCCTGTGTCTGAAAATAATTTACCCAACTTTCTGATGAACTTAAGGAAGTACAAAGCAACAAATGCTTGACAGAGGAAAAAGGAGTGTATTTCAACTAAATGGGGAGGAAGAATTCAGTCAGCTCTTAACATATTATTTGCTATCATCTAATTTGTTTTTCAAAGAAGTAATGTTTATTTAACACAGTAGCATTTTACTACATGCAGTGCTAATGGAGGTTAAATAAAAGACACAAGGGCAGCAAAATCCCTCATTTACTTTTCACACAAGGACAAAACTGCTATGTGAGAGAAATGCAGATTAATTTCTCAATCCTCACAGCACTTTTTGACACCACTGGCTATGGGTTACCTCTTAAGTATTTGAAGATTTTAGTAGGGCTGACTGATTTAGATTTGGATAGGTTTAAATCACACTTGTCAGTGTATGATTAATTTTTAACCACAGTCATTTTTTCCCTAGACCTGTTAATATGCTAGGCAGTCCCAGAAAGCATAAAACTTTGACCCATGCTCTCCAGTATTTGCATACAGCACTTTCTGTAGGTGCTTTATTCTGTAATCAAAATTCTAACTATCTCCTCAACGGCATAGAGATACGGGAATCCACAAACCCAGATAAAAGTGCCTTCAAACTGGTTGTATGATTATCAGACATACATTCTTTTATGTTAACTGTTTTTTTTCTACTCAATTCAGATGAAACATAAATAACTTCAGCTGACTACTAAACTCTGCAGACAACACTCGTTGTCTGGAGGTGCAGTGTGGTGGAATACGATTTTTCCTTACAACCCACCAATTATTTCCACGTCTTTTCTGGACCTTGAGATCTCTTTGGGAGCCACGTTAGTCAGAGAAATACAGTAAGGCTAAGATCACCATTGCCTCAGCACAATGCAAAATTTTGAGGCCTTTCTGACAACCCGTTTGGGAATGAATGCAGCCCCATCATTTCAGAATTTCAAAATGGATCACTACACAACCCGAAACTGTCTCAAGTTTTCAAGCTGAGACAACTTTGTAGAAATAATAGAAGCATTTTGTTACCATTGGTCTAACATTGAATTTATTTTTTAAAAGCTTGATAGAATACACTTGCAGACTTCAAAACTGGCAGACTCTCATTTGAAAGCTCCAGTATCTACATGATCTTCTCCATAAATATTAAACTTTTAGTCCCTGTAGTTATGACGCACATTAACTAATCAGTGATATAAAGTCTGTTGAAGGCACCTGTTCTGAGCTCTGCAAAGGGCTGGTCAGTTTAAGAGCTCAGATCTAACATACCTGTTGAAAGGAGAATTCTTCACAACTTGAGGGGACTTCTATGCATGTGCGGTGGGTTGACCTTGGCTGGACACCAGGTACTCACCAAGCCACTCAATCACTGCCCCTCCTCAACGCTTAACTGGACAGGGGGAGAAAAATGAAAGGCTTGTGGGTTGAGCTAAGGACAAGGAGATTATTCCCCAATTACCATCGCAGGCCAAACAAGCTCGACTTGGGGAATTAAAAAAAGAAGGGTAATGGTCACAGGCGACTCCCTTCTGAGGGGATCAGAGGGCCCGATATGCCGACCGGACACATCCCATAGGGAAGCCTGCTGCCTCCCTGGGGCCTGGGTCAGAGACATTACCAGAAAGCTTCCTAGACTAGTACAACCGTTCGATTATTACTCTCTATTGGTTGTTCAGGTTGGCAGCGATGAGGTAGCTGAGAGAAGTCCAAAGATGATCAAAAGGGATTTCAGAGAATTGGAGTGATCACTTGAAGGATCAGGAGCACAGGTAGTGTTTTCCTCCATCCCTTCAGTAGCAGGAAGGAATACGGAAAGGACCAGGAAGACCCACCTCATTGACATGTGGCTCAGAGGCTGGTGCCAGCAGTGGAATTTTGGGTTTTTCAATCATGGAGCAGTTTACATGGCACCAGGCCTGCTGGTGACAGATGGGGTTCACCTGTGTCAAAGGGGGAAAAGGATTCTAGCTCAGGAGTTAGCAGGCCTCATTGAGAGCTTTAAGCTAGATTCGAAGTCAGAGAGTGTTTTGATTGTCTAGAGCTCAACGAAGGTAATGATAAGGTTGAGTGCTTACGGGTAAAGATCAGAGGGAAGGCTAACAAGGCAGATATCCTGGTGGGAGTCTGTTACAGACCACCCAACCAGGATGAAGAAACAGATGAAGCATTCTACAGGCGGCTGGCTGAAGGCTCACAATCCCTAGCCCTTGTTCTCATGGGAGACTTCAACTTACCAGATCTCTGCTGGAAATACAACACAGCAGAGAGGAAGCAGTCTCGGAGGTTCCTGGAGTGTGTGGGAGAGAACTTCCTGACGCAGCTGGTAAGCGAGCCAACTGGGAGAGGTGCCCCGCTGGACCTGCTGTTCACGAACAGAGAGGGCCTGGTGGGCGATGTGGTGGTCGGAGGCTGTCTTGGGCTCAGCGACCACAACATGATAGAGTTTTCAATTCTTGGAGAAGTAAGGAGGGGGGTCAGCAAGACCGCTACCCTGAACTTTAGAAGGGCAGACTTTGGGCTGTTCAGGAGTCTGGTTAACAGAGTCCCTTGGGAGGCAGTCCTGAAGGGCAAAGGAGTCCAGGAAGGCTGGATGTTCTTCAAGATGGAAGTCTTAAAGGCACAGGAGCAGGCCGTCCCCATGTGCCGAAAGACGAGCAGGTGGGGGAGAAGACCGGCCTGGCTGAACAGAGAGCTTTGGCTAGAACTCAGGAAAAAAAGAGAGTTTACCATCTTTGGAAGAAGGGGCAGGCAACTCAGGAAGACCACAAGGATATTGTTAGGTTATGCAGGGAGAAAATTAGAAAGACAAAAGCCAGCTAGAACTTAAAGTGGCCACTACAGTGAAGGATAACAAAAAATGTTTTTACAAATATATTAGCGACAAAAGGAGGACCAAGGAGAATCTCCATCCCTTGTTGGATGCAGAGGGAAACATTGACACAAAGGATGAAGAGAAGGCTGAGGTACTTAATGCCTTCTTTGCCTCAGTCTTTAATAGTCAGACTGGTCATCCTTGGGGTATTCAGGCCCCTGAGCTGGGAGACGGAGATAGGAAGCAGAATGAAGTCCCAGTAATTGAAGAGGTAACAGTTAGCAACCTGCTCCTCCACCTGGATGCCCACAAGTCCATGGGGCCAGATGGGATCCACCTGAGGATACTGAGGGAGCTGGCAGAGGAGCTGGCCAAGCCACTTTCCATCATTTACCAGCAGTTCTGGTCAACTGGGGAAGTCCCAGTCGACTGGAAGTTAGCTAATGTGACACCCATCTACGAGAAGGGTTGGAAGGAGGATCTGGAGAACTACAGGCTGGTCAGACTGACCTTGGTGCTGGGGAAGCTCATGGAGCAGGTCATCTTGAGTGTCATAATGCAGCACGTGCAGGACAATCAGGGGATCAGGCCCAGCCAACATGGGTTCATGAAGGCCAGGTCCTGCTTGACTAACATGATCTCCTTCTATGACAAGGTGACCTGCTTAGTGGATGAGGGGAAGGCTGTGGATGTTGTCTACCTGGACTTTAGTAAGACTTTCAACACTGTCTCCCACGGCATTCTCCTGGAGAAACTGACTGCTCACGGCTTGGATAAGTGCACTGTCGGCTGGGTAAAAAACTGGCTGAATGGCCGAGCCCAGAGAGTGGTGGTGAATGGAGTCAAATCCAGTTGGCAACTGGTCACGAGTGGTGTTCCCAAGGGCTCAATACTGGGGCCGGTCCTGTTCAACACAGACAGATGCTTGTTTAACTTTTTCTTTAAAAAAATCTCTTAACACAGATTCTATATCTTTCTCCTGCAGTCTGATCCAATGCTTGACCATATTTGGTGCGCATTAAACAGATTTTTTTCCTCTCCTTGAACCTTTGAAATCAAACAATTATTTTCCTCTTTATAAAAAAGAGATTCTTTTTAATTGAAGAACTGTCAATCCATTAATGTTCTCTTTTCCAGACTAAACAAATCACAGTTTCTAAATCACTTGTGATATATTTCATACTCTTGAGGCACCTTTTCAATAAAAAAAAGAAGGAACTGGATTCAAAAAGTGATTTTTCTTCCCGTATCTTATGTAATTTCTTTTCCATTTGCTATTATTACCTCCTTCATTCTTTCTCTTTTTCTGTGACATTTATTATTTTCTGCATCCCTATCCAAATCAGGCTTGAATCCTCCTCCACAGTTTAGATCTCACATATCTGAAACAAAATACTTTAAAAAAGAGAATTTCAAGTTGTCCTCATTGCTCTTCTAAGCACAAAACACATCCAAATAATTATTTAAATGAGTAATAATTACAATTATTAGTACAAGTTATTACTTCCACCATGAAAACTCACTCTTAAATTTTAGGTATCACAATTATATCATTCCACATTAGTATCTTTACAATCAAAATTTAACATTTTGCCACCCAAATCTGTATTAGTCTTTATCAAAGGTTTTATCTTTACAAAAATCTCAGTGAATCTTTGATTTTTCTGCCACAAAACTCCCTGTTGTTAAAATTAGAGCACCTTGCTTTAATTTCTTCATTCATTTAATTTCTTTTTTTTTTTTTTTGATTGGAAACTCTTTGGTGCAAGAACTGTCTCTTACTATGTTTGCAAAGTACATAGCAGAATGAGGCATTAATCCCACTTGGGGGTTCTCCTGTTGTGTTGCCAGGCAAAATATTTTAGCTCTAAAATCTCCATTAAAAATATTTCTCTTGTTGCTGTCAGTAATAACTATTTCAGGAAAAAAGAAAACTAAAAATCAAAAAAAGTAAAAGTAACTTGGTAACACATTCAATCTTTCGTCTCAATGGTCAAAAATGAAAAGATTTAATCTGATAGAAGACAAACAGTTTGGGGAAATAGCAAATGCATGTGAAATATGGCTTGAAAGCTCTCCTGTGAGAGGCTAGAGAGGACACAAAGCTCTTTAAGTGTGTGGGGGAGCACTTTCTGTGCTATTAGTGCTTGATTAGATGGTATAACAGATAATGTAAGAGAAAATTAGACTCTGACAAGAAGCAATTGAACCTTGAGTTTTGACAGTCATCTGTTGGACACGTTATCACTTTTATCTTTAGGGCCTCTTAGATGACACATAAGGACTTTGTTCCAGTGGATAATTATCATAAGTGCATAGTGAAATGTTATGGCTTTTTCCAAAGATGCATTGGTTAGCCCCAAGCACTGCTGCGGTTGAGTATTTTTGGGGGCCTGATTTTGTATGCTGTACAATACAGCAACTGTGGCCATTGCTGGGCCGTAGAAAAATACAAAGGTCATAAAATCAAAAGTTCAAAAAGCAGAATAGCCTTCAAGTCTTGACCTGCTTGATTGGTAGACAGTTTTAAACTTTCTAGCATAGATTAGAAAGAATAGCTATTGAGTTAGTCCTGTCTTATACATGCAATCATTTTTTTTAAATGATATCAATGTCATGAGTCAAGCATGAAGTGCTTAAAAGAAGCAAAGAAGATTCACCTCAGAGTTTAAAAAAAAAAAAGACTTTTGAGGTGAGACCAAACATGATGTAACTCCTGTGAAAAGCAGAAATTTACCACATTACTCAGAGAAGGTGAAAGCCATGGTCTTTGGCTGTAGTTTCAAGTTAATTTTCCACCCAGGTGTACACCGCAATTGTACTGAAAACTGTTAACATCATTGTTAATATTCTGCCAGTGACAATCACTTCCAAATATTTCAGTGATGTTGCAGGAATCTCTTTCTCTAGTGATATATTCAGATATCAGGTTTTCTGAAACAAAAGGATCAAAGAGGGTGCAAGCGTTAATCAGAATCTTATATGTGAGTGGTGCTTAGTTTTCATACTTTCAGGTTCAGAGTCCAGAAGTTGTCTAAAAGCATAGCTCTGTCTAGGATGTTAGCAGCACCTATCCAAAACAGCTTGCCATGAAAGGTTTGCATTTCAAAAAATCAACTGACTTTATGATATTACCATCACTTGGGAGATTTAAATGTCATTAATACCACAGTATTAAATCTAAATCCTAGGAAAATTTCAGTTTCAGTTAGTGAATTTAAGGCTAAATTTAATCTCTGTCTACACACAATTGTTGTTTTTCTCTGTCATCATTAAAACAAAGCATAACTATATAAAAACTGATGCAATAATGAATTATTTCTAAATTACACATGTTCCAAGGACAAGGGTTTATCAGACTATTGTGCCTTTCACTGGCAATAGCAAAATAGTTACAAATACTGTAAATTAGCCACCCAGTTTATTATTGTAAACAGTATTATCTTAAAAGAGATTCAGAATAATGTTTTGGCAGTTGGGTTTTTTGGGGTTGGGTTTTTTTACTGTTTCTAAGTAACTAGAGAGCCTTTGATTCCAGGAAAGTCTATTTGTTTTCTGTCATGGGAGGAGACACAACCTTGGATGCAAATTGCTGATGTCATAATTCACTCTGAAACATGATCCATACAGATTTGCCCACAAATGCAAATTTGATTGGTTCGCCAAGTTTCAGGAAGGGCCCACAGAGTGAGTTCAGGTACACAGTCTTCCATTTCATATGTTGATAAACTGAAGCACTCCTGACCAGAGTCTGAGCAGTTTAGTAAGGTCATATTAGTGATCTGTGTAGAACAGAAGTAACATTTTAGTTATTTCTATCTGATTTTTATTTTGTATTCTGTCCAACATAGGTATTTAGTAAGACAATAGGTAAATTCATACAACAAAAAATAAATTACAATGTAATTTTGCAAGGTCAGAGTAACTGGGACACTATTAGAGGTGAATTCATTCTTATTCATTTCACTTCAAAGTTAAATGTCAGTTCCCATGACCCAGTAAATGGAGTGTAATTACTGAAAGTATATAAATGATATAACTGAGAAAAATCTGACTCCTGTAGATGTTCTTGAGAAAGGGATTTTTTCATACATCTGGGTGATTAAAAAATTGAACTCCTGGACAGCAAGATCAGTCAAATTACTTCCCCATCTCCTGACAGAAAAAATACACTTTGAGGGGCCTTATTAAGCGATCTATCTCTATTGAGCTCATTAAGTTCTGGACAGCTAATAAGAATATAATAGAATCTTGGATGTCCTCTATAACATAATCTGACAAGTTGAAGCTCCACTCCAACTTCATTTGGATGGGCAAACAATGAACCATATGCTAGTTTCAAATTCAGCTTAGATTCCTTCTTGTTTTAGTAGGACTCATGCATTTGTAAAGATAGCTTAAATAAAAATCAGGGTTGCCAATTCAGCTTCATTCTAACCTCTCTTCTTTCCTTGTGAATGCTAACTGTCACAATTCATCTCACTTCTTACTCTACAAAAGGCAAGTATAGCCACTTCTTAAAAGATGCTTGTAAACACCTATGCACAAAAACCCATCTTAGTGCATAACAAGAAGTTGGTTTTGGTCTGACAACACATAGCGCTTAATTATATATTCATGAACAACATCTACTGGCACCTGACATACTATGTATTTCTATACTTACATTCATATCTCTCATTGACAAAACCCCATTACAAGTTGTATATAGATTTAATCTGTTCTTCTGCCCATTTTCTTCCCTTTTTTTGAATATGTGATGCTTTGACCTCTTGTTCCTTTCTTTTTCCTATTGGACCAGATATCACTCCTGCTATATTTAATCCTTGTTCTAGTACCAATCTGCTTGGTAATAATGTTGTCAGAAACCCAACATGTAAGTCACCAGCCAGTCCACCTTAGTGGCTAACATGGTTTTTCAAGCACAGCAGCTTTAATAGCCAGTGGCACTCAAGGGAGAGAAGTGAATAATGTTAGCACCCATTTATCTGTAACTCTTTAGCTCAAATGATCATATGCTAATTCGCAGCAGAAAAAGCTTCTCAGTCTGCAAGACAAGTCTGAAGAAGACTCAAATTCTCATCTCCAAAGTGATAGGCAATTTCCCTGACCTAACAGCAAAACCCTCCTAGTTTTCCTGGAGAGAAAGAGCTCTCCTTGCTCCAAGCATCTGCTGTGCTGTGCATCTTGACCCTTACTGACTCTGTTAAAAATGTGTTTCTCCTTCCCTTTTTTTATCACCTAGTACAAAAGCTGAGGTGTAGAAAGTTTTCCCAACTACTGGAACTGGAAGTCATGTTTTCTCAACACTCTTCCTTCCCATCCAAACAGCTCTTATGTGAGTGTAGTGCCACAGTGAGCTCAAACACGACACTGATGCAGAAAGCAGTGCAAGCAGGGGTACAGCCCTTGTGTCACTGCAAGCTCTCCACTACTAATTCAGCCACTCTACTGATCAGATGTCCTGTATTGCTCATCAGATCATCTGAATGTACCTTTCTGAGCTAACTTTTTGCACTGGTGATAAAGCCTTAGGGTACCTAAAGGCATGAAAGTCTAGATTAGCCTGTAGGGTGTGTGGAGAGAAAATATTTATAAAAGCAGTCCAAATAAACTGATCATTCAGAGGAAGAAAACTGTCATCAGAGGTCATCCAAGCCTCTGGTAATGTGAAGGGCTGGTACAATAAAGAACTGAAAGACTCTGAACATGGGAGAAAATGTTTACAACTGGAATTATTGAAATTCTTTTGGCTATAATCAGGTGAGACTGGTATCCTGCTTTGGACTACATTTGTGAGTTACTGGGACTGAATCAAGCTGGAAGAAGCAAATTTTATTATCATCACTGCTGTTCTTGTCTCCCAGATTTCCATGATCTTCCACAACACTACTCTGACTTCATCAATCAGGTCATGAAATGCATCCTGACTGGAAGAGGACAGAGGAAGGGAACTAGGTGCTGCAACACCTCCATTGCCTGTGCTAAATGTTGAATGTCACCTGTACCATAAGAGTCCCCCTTTTCTACAATTTTCCTTCAGCTATGTATTTCTACTCACTTATGCCTTCAGCTAATTTTCTTTGTTTTCTTAAAATCTAATTCACCTTTTCCAGTGCTGTTAACCTGTGACCAAAGTAGAAGGAAGCACCTGTTTGTACAGCCTAGCAACCCAGCAAGTGTGTCAGACCTTGGTGTGCATGATCTACTTCTCCCACAGCAAAGTCAGAAGCAAAAATCAGCCCCACAGACAGAACCTGCCTTTTATATCTTTACTCTTCTTTTCTCTCCTTGTTTATGTTCATTTATTTTGCTTTATCTAACAGGAGATAGGATCAAACTTCAGCTGCAAGATCTCAAGTTTCCCTAAACTCTCTTTCTTTTCTCTCTTCAAAGAGAAAAGAAAACAATAACAAAAAAAGACAACAAATGTGACCTTTGAATCCTTTCAACCACATGTGTTCATTCCAGAGGTAGTAAGAGTTGCTTGTTTTCAGGCTTGAACAGCCAAACTAGTCTCTCTGTGAGTGAGTGTATGTGCTGTAAGATCGTACTCAAACACCCTCAGTAACGTTCCCATTCTTGTTCAATCCTTTGGTATTCTGGGAACATACTCTGTGTCTCAATTGTACATTGAGGATGCTTTGTGGATTAATTTATATTTCATTGTTGGAGCTCGCTGAGATGCACTCCCAGGATCCTAGTCTTATCTTGTCTTCTGCAGCAAACCTTGGTTCATGTCTAGAGCACACATGTGGGTTTCCTTTTTCAGGGAATCAGATTACACAGAAGGATGATTACATGGAAGTATGAAGAAGACTGATGTTAGCATGTGAGTGTAGCTAGGATGTAAGCATGGGCACCTGCTGACTTGAAGCACCTGAAGTTCACTGGAAGTTCACTGGTACAGATGTCATCTACCATTCTTTCCCAACTAATCATGAAAACCCTACTTGTCCTGCTGGGAGCTATTAGGCCTGTGTGCTGTCTTCACAGCCAGCTGTCAGCTCAAGAGAGAGCAGAACCCAGCCTAGCCCGTTAGCCCAGACCAATCCACCAAGAAGCTCTTGTGAGATAGGTTTGTGCATAAATGGGAAGAAATTAGAAGCAAATTTAGCAAGAGCTATGCAATGATGGGAATATAATCTTTAGCTGTGTCAGGCAGGGAGTCCTCTGAGCTTGAGAAGAGAAACAGGAAATGTTAACGGTAAAGAGGAAGGAAATTTTTAATTCCTTTTTTTGACAGATTTTTTTTTTTTTAAGCAACTGACAGATAACAATAATTTGACCTGAAACTGCAGACCACCAGTGACTATTTAAGCTTATAGCAGTAAGAGTTTTGTTAATGTCCTAGTCTTCAGGGTCCTGAGATCCCCTCTTATTACAGCATCAGTCATCTATACTTGTGTAAAGTAGTCATAAAATACTATCGGCTCCAAACTGCAAATATGTTAGACCCAATTTACAAGATGAGACAATTACTATGCGACAGAGACGCAGAGGTTTTGAGTCCTGTCTTAGCATGTTCTTGGCTCTTAACAAATAACTCATCAAGAGTAGCAAGATAGCCTTCCTCATTTAAAGCAAAGAAAAGGTTAGTCACAAATAGAGAGCCTGAGATACACCACACAGTTTTTGTTGTCTATGTGTTGTTCCATTTCACTGATGCCTCTGTAACAAATCTACCGCAAAATGACACTCCACAGCTGAACATTCATGAGGAGAATCACTGACTTAAACCATCTTATCTTTCTTTTTTCCAGTCTATTTTATATCCATTCCACATGGTCCTTCAGAAGGTGAAAAATGTAGTGCACTCCTATCTCTTGGTTAACTCTCCAGCTCAAGAATAGTATGAATTCCTTCTTATTTTGTATGTTTTGTTGGTTTTTTTTTTCCTCTCAATATTCATTTTGCTCTCATTAGAGGGGAAAAAACTGTCTCTCCAAACAAGCTGCTCTTTCAAAAAGCATCACATGAATCCCACAATTCTACTTGTTCATGCATACATATAGTGATACAGATATATAATTTGTCATACAATACCTCCTCCTGCTCCTAACAGAGTATGCTGTACCCAGTGGGCTGTGACTGGACATCATAAGCAACTCCATATGATTTTACATGGTGTACCACCCTAGTTCTGCTGCCTGCAGTACAAACCACACAAGATTTAGGTGGCAAAAAACAAACAGCAAAGACAAAACTAGACAGAAACAAAACAAAGTGTTTTTATTACTTTGTCACTAGCTGAACTTAAGGGCATGGTTTTCTGAGAAATCAAAATGCACCTTTTCCTCTGCTTGAGATGAAACGATGAAATGAATCATGCAGTGGTTTGTTTTACATGAAATAGTCTCCCATGGTCTCCTGGGAATGTCAGTGAGCCATAATAGGCACTGGGATTTTTCACTGGATACTTGCACTTCTGAGGAAACAGAGACTTACATCTGCTGTACCCATAGCCCTCGACAGAGTTACTTGATTCTTGGTGCTGTGGATGCACAGAATAGCTAGCAGCATTCTTCTAACTCGCAGTTCAGAAAAAAAGAAAAAAAAAAGAAGGAAAAAAAAATAAAAGAAAAAAAGAAAATAATAGCTCTTGCCTTCTCTTTCTTTCCTTACATACCTCCAGAAGATAATAACTTTCAAAACCTGTATCTTACAGTAGGGAAGACAATAAATGTCTGCTTTTGAAATAAGAGTTGCTATATCTTATGCAAGTTTGAGAAACGTGCAGATTTGCAGGTTTATGCAGTATATATAGCAAAGCAAAGCCATGTTTTCAAGATCACCACTGTGTAAACACGAAAAATAATGGACCAGAATTTCCAAAGAGTTTAAGCTCATCACCATGATATTATCGGTACACATTACCCTGAACTACAGACTGTGATCTCTGATTTGCATCCTGAATTTCTGCTGCAACGTATTAATAAGTTTAAAAAAAAAGGAAAATTCAAATGTAATTATAAAATTATTTCAGAGGAAACATGCTGTCTGGCTGAAACATTAGAGTTTATTAATTGCATTATATGAAAGCAATAGCCTGCATGTTGCTAACATTTCAAAATTTCAGTGTTGTGCAGACATCTATATCAAGTGAATTAAAATCCTTGTGCATTATAAAATTAAGCTAGTATTGTCAAAGAAAGTACCTGACCTGGGTAGCTGCTACCTATAGAATCTTCTGACAATTCCAAATTAAATACCTGCTTGCTATTAATTATGTTTCAAGCCACATCACGATTTTGGTACATATAGCTACTCATTACTGCCCCCAGTAATCATATGGCCTCTGTGTTTTTGAGAGTCTTGAAGTCTAATAGTCTTATAATTTATATATGAATATTTACATTTTAATTCAACACATTTGATGGGAATTCAGTTTGAGATCACAACTCATACATCTAGGTATCTTAATCAAAAACTAAATTCCACCCTTGAGGTCTAATGCAACCTCATCATCTGCTGTCAGGAGCTGTTCAACAGTTCATATGATTCAGAAATAATACATTACAAGATCAAAAGGTGAACACTGTGTTAAAACTGTCTTCCAAATGGAACTTCTTTGCGTACAAAATTCAGACTTTAAATGTGTCTGCATTTCTAAAGGGGAACAAAAGTCAAAATCTAAGGTGTTCCTGCAAGGCACAATGTTCCAAAAAACTTTGTTTCAACTGCTCTGAAGCATTACATTTTGATAAGGAAGAAATCTGCTGTTCTGATAAAGTTGGAAAAGTTGCTTCATCTTTTTTACTTTTACTATATATTAAATGATAATATAAAATAAGTGTCAAAATAAAATGTTTTGACCTTATCAAAATGTTTCATTTTTGTAATTTTCCCATCAAGGTTTTAAATGAAACTGGTACATTCTTGAAAAACATTTAGGTGTTGTTAAATTGGCATTTTCTTCTGGCAACCGATTACACTGAAAAAAATCTTGAGTAGTTCTCATCAACAGACACTGCCAAATATGGCATTTTTCTCCTGTAGATCTATATGTCTATTTGTTCTGTTTCAAGCTCTCTTTGTGAGGTAGTTTTGCCTTCACTGAATTAGCTGAACTGAAATGACTTTTTCTAAACCATGAATGTGGAGAGGTGAACAGTGACTTGTGCTGCCTGTGGTTTCCCTGTAGCTCCCAAACCTGCTATTTCAGATGATCAATGATGTGACATAGTTATGCTGGGTGATTTTGGGTCCCTAGTTTTGGATAGAAAGAAGCTGGTGGGAGCTGTAGCTCACAGCCAGCTGTCTACCTAGCCCAGCCCCCCTGTGATGGGCTAAATAGTTGTTGCCATCTCTCCACTCTCATATTTGTCCTTCCCTTGAGCTTTCTGAGCATATGCATTTGTCCTTCCCTTGAGCTTTCTGAGCATATGCATATACGGCTGTTGGCTGTTGTGGCTCTTGACCACATGGAGACTCTGGTGTGCATCTCCTAGTATGACCACTGTTGGCCTATAGGCGCTTCAAGTTGTTTTACTGTTCTACCTCCCTGAAGGACAGCAGAGGCATAAGTGTTGAAATGATCAAATTGTTTATTTAGATGTATTTAATGGACTCTTAAAAGATACATTTGTTGGTTATGAAAAAGGTATAGTCAAAGCACCCAGAAATGAAACTCCCCCAAATGAATCTGCAGCCTGAGCAATTAGAATTTCTTCATAACAGTCTATTAATTTGATTTCATGCTCTCCTGTGGGGACCAGAAATAAAAGCCAAAAATTTGCATACAAATCATGGCCAAGTACTGAAAATAGTGACACCAAATAAAACTATTGGCAATATGACTGATGCATCCCTCAGTGTAGGTAGGAAGCTAAAAATCTGCCACCAGCCAACATTTACTATATACTATATTCCTGTTCAATTCTAACTTCTTCACTCCACTTGCTATCTTGATTAAAAGACTATCTTCCATCTTCACAAATGTTTCAGTTGGAAAGTTAAAACTTCTGTTCCTGGAAAGACAGGATTTACAGTTACATTAACCAGTCTGTAAGGAAGAGCAGCAGTGAAAAAGGCAAAGAAAGGGATGATAGAAAAAAGGACTTGAAGAGAACTCTTAAATAACTTATGTAGTATTCTGCATCATGCAGAACATTCAGGAGGTATATTTTAAGCAATGCTTTTTTTTTCATTGTGTACAGAAGGCATTCTAATCGTATGCATTTATTATACCTGGATCTCTTACAGAAAACAGTATATTAAAGAACAGAAATAATCCCAGTTCAAGTGAAATACTAAATACTAAACCCAGTTCCTTATTCCCTCATAATCTCTTGTTTCACTGTAATATAACACAAATGTATTTGGGTTTCGGCACTGGCAGAGGGGATGGGGGTGGATGACAATCAATTTTATTCATAAACGTACATTAGAGACAAACGGTGTATAATTTAGATTCTCTCCTGGCTTGTTGAATCTACAGGCAGCCATGCTTTCTGTTGCATTAACATTTTGATTGAATGAGCAGGGTCAAAACCATCACTTTTCCCTTCTAGGGAAGGGAAAGTATTCTGAAGCCAATCATCAATCAATGTATGTAATCAGCCTTTTTAAAGTATCTTTGGCTTTACACATAACTGACTCTCGGTCGTAATAGAATCTAAATATCAACATCTTTTTCATTCAGTAGTCCTACCACATATACAATAAAGTGTTAAAAGGCCAATGAGGACTTGAAATGTGTTTTGCTATTAACAGGATTATTACAATGGATTTATTCTACAGGTTGCACCATTTCAACTCCATGACCTTTGGTATATTAATTAATTTGCATATAATTGTTTATACATTATTGTAAAGCATAATATAGTCTTGCTACTTTATTCATTTTTTTGAAGTTAATGGCTTTTAAAATAAATCCAATAAAGTCAAAGAAAATGTCACTAATATCAACCAAGTATGCCTTTCAATATAATTTAATAGCCGCTGACACTCTATAAGCCATAAAAGCACCATGCAACTATCTTTTAACAAGATACTGGTTTTCAACAATATACTGAAGCCATCCAAAATTATGTTAGTGGCAACTATCAGAGCAGTAAAGGTGGTTAGTAATTACATGGCAACTTTCATTTGCAGTGCTTCACCAAGGATATCCAATCTGACATACAGGAAATGAAAACACTAAAGGTTAAACAAGTTGCCCAGGTTTACATAGTGAATCAGTGGCTGAGCCATTTCCAGAAGGAGAAGCTCAGTTGCTTATCTCTGCATTCTCATCCCTTCAGTCTTACCACCCTCTGTGCATACTTTTAGGGCACCTGTTCTACAGACTGGAAGTTGACTGGGACAGGATCTGGTTGGTGGGCAGGATTACTTCTGCCAAATATACCAGGATGAGACTTGTAATAAATACAATTTCATTAGTCCCCTTACTTTCTGAAGAGTAATAGTGAGGTTTATACACTTTAAACAATCAGATTATCATTATCAGATTGTATATGTCGTTAATATAGATATCAGTCTAACACAATTTTACCTCGACATAAATATGTGCCCAACTAATAGTGAAAGAAACATCAATTTCGGTACACCTAGGTGAGCACTGTATGCCAATTTCAGATTGCAGTTTTCTTGACTGTTAGGATACCTCCATTGGACCAAATCACTGCTTCCTCTGTTAACTTAAACATGAAATGATGCCTCACAGTTACAGAAATCAGTGGAAAACTAACTTATGAACTCATAAGACACACATACAAAACATATGTCCAAGGGTAGTTCATTCACTTAAACAGATTAGTGTAAGATCTAAATATCATGCAGCAGTAAATTTGTGGAGCATGTAACAGCCCAAGCCAATAATTTTAAGCTCTTTGAAGCTCATACGGCAGTACCTCTTTGAACTTGCTGTGGAAAACGGTTCTAAAAAACTCAAGTAACGTGCTGATCTCTACCACAAATAACCTGATTGCTGAATGGTATGTCACTAGATGTTTCTCTCTCGCTGTAACTGCAAATCAGAGAATTTGCTTGCAATAGTTTCTGAATCTCTTGAACTTGCTCCATATCCAAGGTCAGAAAGTAGATGGTTACCTTGCAGATCTTGGACCCACATCTAAACATCTACCATTCATAGCTCAGAGAAGTATCATGAACATTTTAATTAAAAAACTTTAAACATGTTATAGTCAATACTAAATGTAAGATCCTACCTTACCATCCTTGTCAGGTGAATATCTATATCCTTGGAAAGTTGACAGAGCCATTACTTGGCTATTCAAGACAGTAATCAGATTTTCTGAGCATCAATCAGCAATCATGAAGTCAGGAACATTTTATCATGAAGTCAGGAATACAGAGGGTTTTCATAAGCTAATCAGCAGGCATCAAATAGACAATCAATCTAATTAGTGGCTCACATTTGCGTGGCAATCACAGCTGCCAAACCTAGACGACAAATTTCATTAGTAATGAAATCTGAGAACTATGATTTGTAAAACCTATCATCAGACTGGAATTGTGGTTATTTTAAAAGGAGATTCATTATGGTAGTTTGGGGCATTTGAGGAATTTAAGTTGCAAGGTGGGATTCACTTTCTGGTGCCTCTTTTCAGGATAAATCAACATCCAGGGTCACGATTTTCAAAGAGCTCACCTCTTAGTGTGGACTAAGTGTGTTTCAAGCAAAGCTAGCATTCAACATTTAGACACTTCTTTTTTTTCCAAAATGTAACTGAAGTTTTTGCAGCTCCTGATTTCCTACAGAGTTCTTTGAAAAATACTAGGCCAGAGCTAGTTATACCCAGAGTACTTCTAGTGCAGTCAATATTTATAGAGCTGAAAATTTAAGACACACACATATGTGCATATCCATGCATAAATTAAACATGTAGAAATGAAAAAACAACCAACTAAATCAAAAGGAGAAAATGTTCCTGACATGTAATATACCACTTATTGAGAAGAAGAAGAGATAGTAAATCCATCAAGGAAATTAATTTTTTTCTTGAGGGAGCAGTGTCTCTTGTCCATTAAACGCAGATATTTGCTGGGTTACTTTCCTTGGCTATATACCATGTCCCAGTCTACAACACGTTGTAAAATTAAAGGTGTTGCTGCTTTTGCCTGGGAGTGAGGGGAGTGACATAAGGCTTTCTTTAACCTTATTTTACTGAGTCTATAATGCACATATGTGTTACCATTCTAGGCTCTACTCTCAACAGCTAGTATGTACCAATTCCTCTAATCAAGCAGTTGAAAATACCATCTCTTCTGTCCCTGTAGTCTGAGAAAATGAAACAAACACCTGGAATTTCAGATCATTAATGCCCTAGATGTTGCAGCTGTGGAATCTAAAAAGTGATAGTGATCTCAAGGAGGACTCTATTATGATGCTATTTATGTATTTGGGGCCTACTAGCCCTGTATGATATACTGTCACCTTACAGCCATATTCACACGTACTTATAGAGCCTATTTTAAGAGTGGTATATCTTTTGGCATTATACTCACAGAATAATGGAAGTACTTGATATAAACGGAAAAGAGAGATATATATTTAGGCTACTCTATAAAATGCAGCTGAAGCATCCTTATGAATCAGCTTTGAATATTGGATCACTACCTTATTTGTAATGTTCACTGATTTTGACTGGAACAGTCCCGGAATTCTTGACACAACTAATCCAGCTGCTGCTGACTACCACCAGGATTAACACTGCAATGAGAACAATGCTCACCATCATCTTAAGATAAAGACAAAGTTTTATATACTTTAGTTTAATCACATATCTATTGCTAAAATTATAATTGTAGTGCAAAAAGTCAGATTCCTATGTTAGCAATATCTAAACATTAAAATCAGACCTATGTTTAAATCAAATTTAAATGGATGGAAACTGCCAGGAGGCTCCAAGGATTTGAGCTTATCCAAGCTTTCCTAGGAAAATTCAAGATAAATCTTCAATCATTAACTTCCATGTTTTCTCATCGTGCAGTTTAATCTTTTGTGGCATGATATGGCAATCCTGATTTTAATACCTTTCCCTTACAAATGAATAATGTTAAAAAACTGCAGAAGTACAAAATATTAAGTAAAAGTTGCTATAGAAGGGAATATATAAGCAGCTTAGACTTTTTTTCTTTCAAACTAAGAATCACAGTGTGAATTGGACTAAATGCCAAGAATAAAGTAACAGCTTAAAATGAACAGTTGAAATTAACAGGTGTTATAGCATATGCTAGATTTAACTGCCAAGTATTTCACACCTTCATTAAAACCTTTCATGTCAAATTTAAGGCAATGTTAAAATAAAGAGGAAAAGCATAGCTTAAAAATGAATAGCTAATTGTTAAGTTTCAGAATCAGGAGATGTGGTGGCAGAGAAATTCTCAGTTCATTTTGTGTAGGAATGTATTTTAACTGGGAAGACACTCAACTAGAGTGTATCACACCCGATTGTAATTCACAAAACTTTGTATTTAACCTTTAGAAACTAATGTAACCTGCAAAGCATTTCAGTAGGGGAGATAATGGAACAATAATGCATTCCTGTTTCATGGGGATATGACAAAGGCAAAACAGACCAAGAGCAGTGAGGTGCACAGCCTGAATGTTGAAAGACCTGGAAACCTATAGCCCAGAAATCTGGTATTGTTTTTGCTAATAACAACCACGAGCTTTTGACTGAATTTGCAAAGTCTCAAGACTTGTCACGATAATGTTATGTTAACTTATCATAGTAACTGCATTTTTTCTCCTGACCAAGTGGCTACGGCTAGTTTGTTTTGTTTTGCTTTTCTCATTATTGTATGATACAATCGTATTTTCATACAGATATGAGTAACAAGTAGTTATTCTGTGCAGAACGAGGTATTTCTGACTCTAACAATGCAGTGTAGAGAAATACAGACCTGGTATGATAGCAGAGGCTTTGAGGAGTGGAGACGCAGGATATGGTGTAGAAGAGTAACAGCATGGGGCAATAAGGCTTGGTACAAGTATGGCACTAGAAATCCCGCTGCTATGAACAAGTCACCAATGGTCATTTAAAGAAATGTAGACCTGGAGCTGGACCACATTGGTCTTAGGAGTACAAAAGAGAAAAAAGAAAAATACTATCCAGCATACATAAAAGCCACCATATATAATAAATTCAGTTGTAACACAGAGTTGCAGATCAACAAAGAAAAAGCAAGGTGTACAAGAGTGTTAGCAAACCTATAAAAAAAACCCCAAGTGGATCCTAATCACAGAGCTAAGGACCAAGTGGGGAGGGGAAGGGTGAGCATAACTCTAGGAAAGCAGGTAGAAACTGAGAAGTGTGTGTATAACAATATTAACTTTATTATTATTATTGAGACTTTTTCAGCATAAAAGTGTTCTTTTTTAATATTATAATTAGATCTGAATTAAGACTAATTCTTGAATGAAGCTGTTCAGATTTCTTTTATACAATCAATGAATTCTTGGCTTTATGAATACGGAGTGTTTCGTCTTTGCCCGCATACAAGATTTTGAGCATAACAGACTCCATGGAGGAACATAGACAGCATCAGCTCTCTATGATTTGTACTGTTTTCCCATCCATAACAAGACCTATTTGAAAATTCCACGAGTTTTGTACCTGGTGAGATCATCACCAATGAATTTTTAAGGAAACATTTCCTGTACAGAAATGTTTTTCCCCAAGTTGTTTCTTTTGTTTTGTTTTTTTGTTTTCAGAAAACCATATTGTTAAAAATGTCTAAATCAATGGACAGTGCATGCCTACATTATTTATGTCCTTTTATCTGCAGCTTGAATCACAGTTAAAACATGCTACAGATTGATTCCCTGGGTCACTGACCCTGGAGTTGTTTTTATTCTGAGAGAGAAATGTAAACTTTGTATTATATCATACAAACATGGCTTTCCTTTTTATTTTTTTTTTCCCCAGCTGTGTGTAATAAAGAGTATTACCATTTATTTGCACTCCAGTAACACATGGAAGATCAAAGCTGTATTATTATAGGTATTGTACAAATATGTAACAAAAACATGCTCCCAAAGATTATAATCTTCATTAAAGAGACAGGATTTGGCTATTCAATACAAATGAGATATGCACATGGGAAAAGAGAGACTTTCATGAATATGAAAGTAAGTATCACCAGTGCACATTGGTTGCTTAATCAATCCAAGTATTTTAGAATTTTGGAACTACCACAGTCTTTAAAATTGTGAGGTAATAAACAAATATTTGAAGTATGATCTCCACACCAGAAAGCTTTAAAGGCAATAGGAATATTTGAATGTAGCACAAAACTAAAGAAAACCTTACTGTTCACTGTACTACTTTCTTTCCAGCTTATGCAGCTATGCCAAAGGACAAATCGGGAACACAATATCAAGCATCTTCCAAAAATAGTTAATTCAAGGAGTTTTTATTCCCACTTTGGAAGTTGCTCTAGAACTCAATTCCTCTGGTAACTTTATGAATGCATTATGATAATGCAATTCTAAAATATTTATTTTAGCTAATAGCTATTTCCTTTAAGTGAACACAAACTGTGCCAAAGAGTGCTGTAAAGAAGAGACTAGGAATGGAATCAGAAAAAAGTATGTTAGTCATTTTGGATTCTGAAAGAAAGCAACGTAATTTTTTATTGCAGATGGATGTTTCTAAAATACATTGTCCTTAGCCAATGATGAAATGTGAGGGAAATGTTTAGATAGGTAGCCAAGCGTGAATACATATCTCTGCTGCTAATAGAGAAGCTTATTCTTTTTCAACTTTTGATGAAATCATAACATTGTAAGTTTTAAATGGTGATTGAGTAAATTTTTTCTACTTTCCTTATTTTTCTCTTTGACTGCTCTTTTAAAATAGGTATATGTTATGCTGCTTTTTTTCTGTTCTGGGGTGGTTTTTGCCCTCCTTTCTCCCTTCCATTCCCTAAGTTCCTAAAACTGTAGAACTGGACACCAATTTTAGTTGGTGGAGCATGGCAATATCTGAATAAAATCCAATAACAATACAGATACAGAGCTAGAGGTATTTCTTGAGTTAGTGGATTGTTGGGTGCATTCTTTTTGTTGAAAAATTACCATCTTCTGAGGTCAAAAATGCTATCCATTTCATTCTCCCTATTTTCAATGGAAGTAGTAAACCAAAAGTAGTGATTTTCCAGTTCATTGTTTTTCCTCAGATCCACTGCTTTTCATCTCTTTTTCAACATGTAAATGGAGAAAAAAAAAAAAAAAAGGGACAAAAATGGAAGTAACAAAAAAATGGATAGCAATTATTAACAATAAAATATGCATACTTTGTATATTAAAATATATATAATTTTTTACATCTTTTCCATTCCTGTTTTTGCCTCAGATGCTTTTAGGAAGCACATCACTCAAGTAGACTGCTTATCTCCTATGATAAAAAAAAATACTAGAACTGGCTCAGAGTATCACTAATAATAGAGATTTTTTAAAATTTTCATTCAATGTTCTGAATCCTTAACCACTGACTGAAAGTCTTTGCTACATTATGGTTGCATAGTAAACCTAAATAAATCAAATTATTTGTCTCTACCTCCTTGGTAGCAGACAAGGTATACATCACATCAACCACCCTGATAAATAGTACTCAATTGTTTCAAGAACACAGTCAAAACGCCAGAGAGGCCCGTCCATAGAGAGGACTCCTGATGGTCAGGTTTACAAGCATTTATACCTTTGGAGATTTAAATTATCATTGCTCATATGTAACTAAATAATAAACAATAAACTTAATTCCACCAGTATACCTGTATCTTTCTTATTGTTGTCACTAAATTTACAATGAAATTATTAATGCAGGGAAGATTACCATCTCCATGTTCTCCTGTTGGCTTGTTTGAAGAGAAAAGATTAGAGCCGTGGAGACAGACAACCCTGACAAGTTTGATAGACTTCAAAATGGGAGTCTGCATGGATGAAGATTTCTGTGTGTATGTACAAAAATACAGACTGGGGCCTTCTGCTAAAATCTGAGCTAAAATCTGGTTTCTGACACTTTTAAACAGAAGTTGGACAGAAGAGCTGACCACAATAAAACAGAACTTCAGTGCTTTAGCGTCAGTCTAAATCCATCATATGGAACCTATCATTTAATGTATATTTCTAAGAGCAATTAAACCAGAGCACAGACAATCCATATTTTCTAAAAATAGAGTGTAATTCTGTATTTTAATTATGTTACATTTTTAAATGATTTTGCATGTGGCTTCTGCTAAAAAAGAAAGGTCCTTATGAAAAATAATTAAAAAATATCAAGTTCATATATTCTAGCACCATACTTTGACTTGCAATCATCCTGTACAATCACAAAATATATTGCCTTCTGAATGGAAAACATACTAGACAAGCATCGTCTGTGTTACAAAAATGAGTCACAGGCTACTCACAGCTGGGTAGCTTGATGCTGCCAAATTTTTTTTAGGATAATTAGATTCTAGTTAGATACTGGAAACATCACAATTTTTTAACCCAGCTTTTGTGTATAAATTATATATTTTCTTAAATATCAGCATTTTCTATTTTGAGTTTGGATGAGTAATCTGTGCTTAGCACAGTAGGCAGTCCTTGTGCTGTCAAGAGCCAAAACATGCTCAGTTCACATTATTCTTCTTCAAAAAAAAGCCTTCAACGTAAGGCCCCCAAGGAGCACTAGCATTTCTGAAGGGACCAGCACATCACAGCCCAACAATGTAAGATTGCTCCTTTTGTAATGCCTGAAAAGGTTTCTGTTTTTTTTCAGAGTGACTCTTAAATCAGCTCAGTGAACTTTCTGAGTGGTCCTTGAGTTCCCCTAGGTTGGAGGTCCATGAAATGAGGTCTTTATATGGAACTGCCATTTTACTCAAGTGGAGATCCCAGAAAGAAACTTCCTGTTAAGTGACAGAGGCACCCTAAAAAGCCCAGAATTGTGTTATATTTGATTGGTTCCCTTTTTAATATATAGTAGAGGAAAAGTGGATGTCTGTCTTAGTATTCAAACTGCAGCCTGGGGAGATGTGCATCCTGCAAAGGCCATTCATGCAGTTTGTAGAACTTCAAAGAGGGAAATGAATTATTTGCTCCACCCATATTTATCTTCCATAAAGGTGCACAACCTCTGTTCCATTATTTTAGGGTTGCTGTGCTAAATCCTTGTCCACCCACTATAAGGAGGCTGAGCAAGTTGCTGCTCCCATGACAGCTCAGACAGCCCAGTCCCAGCTACTCTCTGATGTGGGTGCTTAGCTTAGCCATGTGCAGTGCATGCTGCCATCAGGAATGACCCTGGCCTGGCAGACAGGAAGAGACCACAGCAAAGAGTCCATGGCTCCCTCTAACCAACTTATCAAAATTCATCTTGAATTCTGAGGTATCACAGTTTTAAGATACACACATGCAGGGATGGGGGGATGGAAGAAAAAATCCTATGCAAAGACAAGTAACAGGGCACTCCTAGCTTAAAAGAAGACATTAAGACCCCATTTAAAGCATATTTTCCATTCTCTAACTTTCCGGGATGTAACTTATTCAATTCAAATGGAAAGGTCACATGCTGGATACCTGCTCTCTTTGCTTATTTTAAATGTGCTAAAATCAGTCAAATTTGTTAGTGTAAACACATGTGTTCTGCTTGCTAATTTGCCCTCTCAGGAACTGAGATGACAACATGGGAGACAATCCTGGAAAGTCTAGCATCCTTGGACACAGGTACCTGCTTCCAAATTCCCGAGTGTTGCTATAAGCAGTTGAGA
This sequence comes from Platalea leucorodia, assembly GCF_965183815.1. Taxonomy (NCBI): domain Eukaryota; kingdom Metazoa; phylum Chordata; class Aves; order Pelecaniformes; family Threskiornithidae; genus Platalea; species Platalea leucorodia. Next base: position 118,392,232 of record NC_138825.1, on the reverse strand, counting down.
TGGCAGTTCATGTGCCTTGAATCCTTTACAGCTCCTGCCTACAGAAGTGCAGCTTGAGTCAGAAATAGCCCTGTGAGTATGGAAAGAAATGAGTTCATCTTCACATCTTGTGCTTTAAGCTTTGTCTTGGGGCTCATAGCAATTTCTCTGCTGTAGATTACATGGCTGGGTACCTCTGGGATCCCTTCCCAATTTAAAAAGGCCAAGGGAGCAGCGTATAAAAAACGAACTCTTCCTGGCATCTGATTCAAGACATTGCTTAGTCACATGTTCTTCCATCTTTCTCTCCAATACAGAATAAGAGAAATATACAGTTCAGTACAGTCTGTGAACATCCTTGCCACCAGCTGGAATTTTCTTATTTCCTACAGTGAAGAACTGATGGATGGTTTTGCCTACCCACCAGCTCCATGAGAGAGTGTCCTAGAAATACACTCACTTCTATAACTGTACTATGATTTTATTATAATTATTCTTCATTTACTTTCTGCTTTTCATGTATGATACATAAGCACTGCCTCTTGTCTCTGCTGCTCACCTAATTAATTACCAGTAATTGGTATTTTCACAATCAAACACTTTGCGGAAAAGATATCACTCTGGCTGTGGAAGTATTTAAGCTGCAGATCATCACCAAGGTGTTATGCCAGATGTTGGAAATTTCAAAGATGTTGCATACATACATATATGTGTGTATGTCTCTGTGTGTGTAAATCATATCCTAAGATTATTTTTAGTATTCTACACTTGATGCTACACTGCTGTATGATATCAGCCAGCTCCCTCAACACCCTCGGGTGGATGGCGTCAGGACCCATCCACTTGACCCCTACAAATTGATGGGACCTGACGCCATCCACCCGAGGGTGTTGAGAGAGCTGGCTGATGTCATTGCGGGGCCACTCTCTGTAATCTTTGAGAAGTTGTGGAGATCGGGGGATGTCCCAGAGGATGGGAGGAAGGCAAATGTTACCCCTATCTACAAGAAGCACTCAAGGGAGGATCCGGGTAATTATAGGCCCATCAGTCTTACTTCAATCCCCAGGAAAGTCATGGAATGGATCCTCCTGAGGGCCATCACGAGTCAAATGAAGCACGTGATTGGGAAAAGCCAACACGGCTTCACAAAAGGCAGATCGTGCCGGTCAAATCTGGTGGCCTTCCATGATAAAGTGACCTGCTAGGTTGACATGGGGCGAGCGGTCGACATTGTCTACTTGGACTTCTCCAAGGCTTTTGATATGTTTTCCCACGGCCTCCTCCTGGAGAAATTGATGCATTATGGCCGGGACAAGTGGTCTGTGCAGTGGGTGAGGAATTGGCTGACAGGCCGCACCCAAAGGGTGGTGGTAAATGGCTCTTTTTCAAACTGGCAACCCAGCACAAGTGGGGTCCCCCAGGGATCAATATTGGACCCAACGCTATTCAATTTCTTCATAAGTGATCTGGATAACGGGATCAAGTGCAGCCTGATGAAGTTCGCAGATGACACCAAATTCAGTGGGGAAGTAGACACTCTGGAAGGGAGAGCCACCCTGCAGGAAGATCTGGATAGGCTGGACGAGTGGGCTAACAAGAACCTTATGAAGTTTAACAAGGACAAGTGTAAGGTCTTGCACCTGGGAAAACATAATGCAGGAGTGCAGCTCAGACTGGGATCCACCTGGCTGGGGAGCAGCTCCATGGAAAGGGACTTGAGGGTCCTGGTGGACAAGAAGCTCAACATGAGTGAACAGTGTGCTGCTGCGGCCAAGAAGGCCAATAGGATGCTGGGTTGCATCAAAAAGGACATCACCAGCAGGGATAAAGAAGTCATTATCCCTCTCTACTTAACGCTTGTCAGGACACGCCTGGAATACTGTGTACAGTTCTGGTTCCCGTTATACAAAAAAGCTGTGGACAGGCTGGAGAGAGTCCAGAGGGCCACCAAGATGATCAAGGGTCCAAAGGCCACCAAGATGATCATGGGTCTGAGAAGCCTGCCATATGAGGATAGGCTGAGAGAGCTGGGTTTGTTCAGCCTTGAGAAAAGGAGGCTTAGAGGTGATCTCATCACCATGTACCAGTACTTAAAGGGGAGCTACAAAGAAGACGGAGACGCCCTGTTTACAAGGAGTCACATGGTGAGGACAAGGGGTAACGGGTACAAGTTATTCCCAGGGAGATTCCGATTGGACACGAGAGGTAAATTTTTCACAATGAGATCAGACAACTATTGGAATAATCTCCCCAGGGAAGTGGTTGACTCCGCTACACTGAACACGTTTAAGACTCAGCTGGACGTGGTGCTGGGCCATCTCGTCTAGATTGTGCTAGAAAGGTTGGACCAGATGATCCTTGAGGTCCCTTCCAACCTGGTATTCTGTGATTCTATGATTCTATGATATTCAGTTTTGGCCATTGCTGGAGACAGGATACTAAATTATATAGGCCTATATTGAACTGGTTTTACTCAGTAAAACAGTCTTTTATGCATTTGCAGGCAAAAAAATTGTCAAAATATCAAATTACTGCTTTTCAGCTCTCATTTTTGACTTATATACTACCCATTTGTGCTGCTGGCCCTTGTGAAAAGGACAAAGTAGTGTCTTCTATGAGAAAGGCATTCTGGCAGAAAGGGCTTCAGCACTGAAAACTTCTTCAGAGATGAGTCACAGTTGTGTAGGTTTCTACTGCCCTTCCAAAAAATGGAAGATGAAGAAAAGAAATGTCATTATACTCTACATCTCTCAGACAAGAGAAAAGTAGAGCTGTTTTTTTTTCTTGTTTCTCCAGCAGCTTCTGTGTATAAATTATACATTTTCTTAAATGTCTGCATTTTCTATTTCAGGTTTGAGCTGATAACCTGTGTTTTTGCACAGTAGGCAAACCTCACACTGTCACAAGTGGTGGTGATACAGCCTCACATTTCACTTGCCTTCATCCCAAGGAGCCCTTTGCTATCATGCCATTAGAAATAATGCAAAGCTTTGAATTGAAACACCATAGACACCAGTGATGCATGACAACCTTTCTAGCCCATGAACTGCCACTGTACAATGGGACCTGCTCAGCTACACCAGCCCTTGTTGAGAGGAGATAATCTTTTCTGTAGAGAACAGTGTCAAGCTGTAACACTTACCCCTGCTAAGGAGCTGAAGGAGCCATGTGCTTCTCCTCTGAGAAAACGGAAGTGCACATGTGTCAAGATTGCAAAAATTACGTATATGCACTAAATACCCTTTGAAACAGTTCTTGCTGCAGTGCAATCCCCAAAACACCTTGGATGGGGGGTGGGATTGTATGCGTTCTGTGAATTGTTTGCATTTTGGATCACAGGGGCTCGGAGGCAAAGGTGCTGTCATGACCTTCTCATTGCAGATCTCAGAATGGATGTATACTCTATGGGACTAGGTACGCAGATACGTGGCCAACTAAGTCTTACAGCACATGATCACTATTAAAATCTTTTAAATCTTTCATGAAGGATACAGAAGACAAGCAAAGTGTTTGTTATGTAAAGTATTCAAGGAGACTTTCATTTTAACAGCATCCATTATTCCCCTTTCTTTAAGCTGCAGAACATTTTTATGAGAAAAATTCCCTGGTTGATAGTGTCTTTTTATACAGTATTAAGATGATATTAACTCCCCCTTTGGGAGAGAAAAAGAAAATAAAAGTAGCTGAGATGGGCTGGAGCTGTATTTGTTGTCTCTTTTATTGGAATTTGGGCCTGCTGCCTCGAAAATAAAACAGGGCAAGTACATACACAAAGAGAGTGGGGAAAACAGACAAGAAAAAAAAAAGCTTCTGTTTGTACTGTTGACTCTGATTTGTAACCTTGCTGTTGGAGAAAGACAAGCACAGCACATAGTCTTATCAGCCACTCCAAGACCTGGCAAGCTTGAACCAATGTCAAGCTGTTTAAGACATTACCATTAGCTGCCTTTCTGGTCACAGGGTTTACAAAAAAAAAAAAAAAAAAAAAAAGAAAAAACAAGAAAATTAAAACAAAAGAAAAATAGATAAATAGCCAAGCTAAGCCAGATTCTATTTAAACAGAAAAAGAGCAGGAGGGGGCAAAGGTGAAGATGAGGAAAGACAAAGCTGGGAGTTACACCAACGGTACAAGTCTCGTACTGTAACCAGCTTTCAGGACTCAGCCAAAGCTGGTGGTGGAAATGCTACTGTTGTACTCTTCCTCTGTGTCTCTCTTGTCCACTCAGCCCATATCTGCTTCTCTGATTTCTCAGGATCAGAAGCACAGAAATATAAAAGTGTCACTGCCAATTCTGAGCTCCTAAAATATGGTAAGCCTGGCAGCTGAAATGAAAAATGTTATTCCTTTCTGTTTTGTTGTCCTCCCAGCAGTACTGTCAAACTATCACTGCCAAGTATGGCGACTGGCATAATATCCCATCTTCTCATCTTTTTATTCATCTGTTAAAGTTAATTTTTGACATGCTACTGTTGCTCCATTGCTTTGTCATCTTTGCTCTTCTAATTTACCAGAAAATCAGAATCATCTTCCAAGGTATCAGGAGGCCTCCTTGTTTGGACTGATTTTCATTATTTACATGTAAGTTTTATTTACTTTCAGAAACAATGTTTTGTAACAAGTTCCGCTGGTCTTTTGCTGTCTTGAGTGATGGAGACCATAGATCTCTTCACCGCAGCCTGAGTGAAATAACAATTCCAATATGTTGTCCATGCAGTCCTGTTACAGTGCACCTAAGATCAACTTCCCAGCTGAGGCAAACTGTAGAGTATTTTATGCATCCTCTGAAGCACCCTTGCAGTGCTATGGGGAGGGAGAAACTTCCAGAGCACTTCACATTTATTTCACTTACAAGAAGCCCTCAAACAAAATAAGATATCTGTATTTGATCCACACCTCTATGAATTGTGCAAGGTCTGCCAGGACTTCTCTATGAGCCATTTAGGTTGACCCCTGTGTTTGTTCTTGCACATCCTGAGCACATCGAGCATGCTGGTCCCAGCAGGAATGGAGAGGGCAGAACATCCTTGGATGGCAGCTGAGCATGGCCTGGAGGTCTTTGTGAATCTCGGTCCATCTCTGAGAGGCCAATGTCATGTGTTTACATTTGAAAACAGGACGTCATTTTACACTCAACACCAGCAAAGTATTTCTGTATGTTACAGCAAGTCTGTTTTCTTGACTTATTGCCCAGATCTTTACTATTACCCCCTCTTATTTTTCCCCTGCTCCCGCCACAATCCATTTGTATCCAGTCCCTAAGGGAGAAACATAATTTTCTCCTAATTTGGGGGCAGGGTGAGGGCATGCTGAGGAAGGCAGCCCCACATGACATGAGTACAAGTCTAAGACATAGCAGTAAGATCTGGCTCCAGGTTCAGGTAAACTACAGAAAAGTCAAGAGATAAAGAAAAGCACTGGCAGGGTGCTTTTCATTGGCCTTGAGAATTACCAAGTGACTGGGGTAGCTATCTATCTGCTTCGCCTCATGCCGGGCACCTGTCTTTCCTTTGCCTATGACAAGTGGCATGACTTAACATGGTGATGGGGAGACCAAGAGGTGGGGAGAGTGCAACTCTGTCTACAATCGGGGTGACAGGGTGGCTCTGTCTCTCCTGATTCATGTCATCCTTCAACAGAGCTGAGTTTAATTTGTATCCCTGGAGTATGTATTTCTGAGGAAAGGAAAGCATTGAGGACAGGCACAAAACCCATGGGGCTCTAGACCCTGTTCTGTACAGTGCTAATAAACTCTACAATGTCAAATAAAATAAAACAAACAAACAAACAAACAAACAAACACCCCCAAACCTCAAAGAACCAGTTTTATACTACATCAAGCATATACATCGCAGAGAGGTGGTTAGACAATCCTGTGTATCGTATCACTTGACTAGTTCCAGGTAAGTTAATATATAGGATTTATGCACCGTTCTTCTGAGGTGCCAAAATTGATGTCTAATGGGTAGAGCAGATCTCATTCTTCTTCTAAGCAGAACTTCAAAGAGTCATCAATGTCTCCACCATTCTCATGGACATTATGTCCTTAATGTAGTAAATATTTTCTGTGAAAATGCAATCCCACTATACTCAAAAACAAACCTGTCAGAAGATTGAAAGGGCTGTATATGTCTTCCTTTACCTCTAATATGGAAAAAAAGCAAATTCTATCACAGCCCTTATGTTTAAAAAAAATACATTTCCACCTTTGTGCCAACCAGTGAATAAGTGTTTAAGTTTTCCAGTTAAGTACTTCAGTACTGAATCTTTATCCTAGCTTTTAAAGATTTAGATTTAGAGCAATAGTCTTATATTTAATCACTTTGTAGTGTGTTATCTCATTTAGGTATTTCTGATAAGTAAGACTTTTAATATCTTTACCTTTCTTGCTGTTCCTTGTTCAAAAGAGAGTAATCATGATTCAAAATGAGACTGTTGTTGTCACATAAAAATAGCCTGCTTTTCTTAGGATATTTAGCCGTTGTTTTATCTCTTTCATAGACCTGCTTCACAATAAAACAAGAGAAATGAAGTGAAAGCAGGAAAGCAGTTCCAGGAGTGGGTCTGGATCATGTGGTACATTTCATGTTACTACAAATGACTGGTATAAAACTGGGCATTGCATGACTTTACCCAGTATCTACTTTAGAAGGCAGAGGGAATTGGTTAAAGGGAATGGATCAAACACATTTATGTATTTCTAAGGGTAAAAAAGAAGCTGAACAGAAATGCTAATCATGCAGTAACTTTTTAATAATTTCTGGTTTACCTTGGTTCTCAGACTGAAAATCAGTTGTAGTTGGTAGTTGCAGAAAGAAAGGATTCAAAATAAACATGACAGAGTCACATGAGAAAGGGGCAGTCAGCGGAGGGAAGGAAGACCTATGTGAGACCCTCAGAACATACAAACTATGACTGTTCCTCTCTCATTTTGTCTAAGGGCTGAAGTTTTGGGTTGTCTACCTCCTGTCATTCCTGTTTCTAACACCACACAGTAAGGAGACTCATCCTTCAGTAGGTGCTTTCATTTTCTACATTTTTTTAACACAAATCTAGAAACCATGTGTTATATAAAAAAGCAAAACAAAATAAAAGTTATCAACATGACTTGTTCCACTGCATATTTCAATATTTACTTTTTTGTTCTTTAGTTGGCATTCCTACTTGACTAAATTTGGGGGTTTTGTTCACGAAAGGATCATACAGTCAAGCGTCTTATTTAGAGTAATTCAGAAAGCCTTCTTAACAAATCTTCAGCTGTTGGGACTTTAACATGCTTCAAGAACCTTTCTTCAATCTGTGCAGGTTTGCTGAACTGAAATTACTTACTGAGGGCCATGATCCAAATCCTGTTGAAGTTGATGGAACTCACTCCAATTATTTCAATGGAGCTGGATGCGGTCCATAAGGCACTGACCGCTTGAAGTTGTTTTGCAAACGTTGAATCTCTCCTTATGTACAAAGCACAGTCAGTAATGAGGAACAGGTTGTAATGGGGCTGAGGGAGTATATAGTATATGTATACAGCACTTAATTAAATGCCTCATTCTATATTGTCATAAAGCATTTCCCACACTAAGTGTTGTACACATTACTCATAGAAGATTTAGGTTTTTGAAATCCTACACAAAAATGTCCCAGCTGTTCTACAGACTATATCTTATAGTACTTGTCACTGTGTGTAGGAAGGGTAATTAACCTAAAGAACATTATATTTCACTGCCAAATGCTAAATGTCAGTATTATAAATTTCTTAATATAAACAACATATTTAGAAACAGTAGGAGTGATAGAGATGGAGTATTCTTTGAAAAGGTATTTCGCTAAGGGACTGGATAGCCCAGGCAATTGTTACAAGATACCTTAAAGTCACCTTTTCAAATTCTGTAGTGTCTAACAAATCAGTAGTATCCAGCTGTGATGGGAGGTACTTGAAGACTTAATGTGGTAGATACGACTGCACACAGAAGTAGTTCTGTCTTTTCTTAGTCACACACTATTATTCATAAAGAGCCTAACTCCTTTGTGAATTCTGTTCTTGAAATTGTTGAAATATGGAATTTCTGTCCAGTGAGATATTTTGATTTTTTTTAACAAATGTATCACAAGTTACAATGAAAAAATAATATTACATAGTTTTCAGTAGTTTCATATTTTTTGTGTGGTGTTTGGTTTTGAGTTTGTTTTTTTTTTTTTAATTTAAAAAAGAATCAGGCTTCATTGGTTTTGTTCTCTAAAATCAACCTTGAACTTATGCTTTTCAGGTATTGTCAGTCTCTCTCTTGTTCCAAAAATGTTAACTGAACTTTCACAGATTGTGAGAGGTTTTGGCAAGTTAAATAGAGTTGAGTATTTCAAAGTCAGGAACACTCTGGCTATAGGAAATCCACACCTCAAACAGAGGTATTTCAGACTCCGGACATCACTACTGCAGTCAGGAGAGTAACTTGGGAACCTCTGCAGTCAGGAGAGTAACTTGGGAACCTCTGCTCCAGCAAAGACACCTGTGGCTTGAAGGCTCCTGACTCTGCAGAAGGCTGATGGGAAGATCTGGATTGGTTGAGTTCACTGTCATCAAGTTTGGTGAACTTCTCCCAGACCTGTGAATTCTGAAGTCCAGTATTCAACAGGAGCTAAACTGGGTCTTTCAGACTTTGGCAAATCAGTTTTCTGAAAATGAAATTAATTAGAAATGTTTTTCAATGAGAAAATGTTCAGCCAACTCTGATACATTTACCCTATCCTATTATGTGGTCCTTGCTATTTTTATGGGATTAAGTAATATAAACTTGATTCTTGATAGTACTATCAGAATTGAGTCTAAAGTAATTCTGTGGCTACCAAAAGTGGCCTTTAGGCAGACCTTGCCTTATTTTCCAATAACAAACCTTATCAGAATTCAATGATGAGAGTGTAGATGGCTTTTCTGAACAGATCTTTCATTCTGACTGAACAATTCTGACTGCTTGCCCAGTATCTCAAAGTGCTTTACCGAGAGGGCAAAGAACTCAGAGCAGAAAAAGAAGACCAAGAAGAAGTGAAGGAAAGAATAAAAGAAAGTAAGATGAGCATGGAAAAATAAGCAAGGTTCTGAAGTAATTGGATCTGACTGTAACGGTAGGGACATCTATACAGAAGGCATTTCAAACTCATTCTGGAAATCTCTGGTGGAGGATTAGTATTCTTTCCTAAGTCTGATACTTTAATTAAATCCTCTGCCTTCTGATTTTGAACGCTTCAAGCCGAAAAAGAACAACAAAAAAAAACACCCACTATGATGAGGACTGACTATGCCCCACTGCACTCAATGTACATTTTGCCAGTGGTTTTTACAGGAGTAGTTCTGGGCTTATGATTTCTTGCTCTACAAACTCTATAGTTCCATGCAATTTTTGAGAAGGAATCTTAAGCCACAAGTCATCACAATTTCCCTTCAGCAGCAAAACAGCACAAAAAACAGTAAGCCTGACTTGGCAGTGGTCCCTTTAAAAGGAGGGGACAGTCAAAGGCTTGGGTCTGTATTTTGCATTTCTTTCTTTATTTTGCTTCTTTTATTAAAATTCTCACTGCAGTCAGGATTTTGAAAATGAGAATCCTGGCTACTGACAACACATGCAATTATTACTTTGACTTTCCATGGAAAAAAATGCAGGTGCATTGTTTCGTACTTATTCATCTGGAGAAAAAGCTTTTCTCAGCATCATGACAATTATTTATGAGATGAAAATTACAAAGTAGTTCATCTCATTTTTCCAGCTGTCAGTTTTCTTCACTGTCTTTTTCTCCTTGCAGAAAGTGAAAGTGTCCAATATGGCTTCCAGTTCTGTCCTTAAGACCAAGTATGGAAGAAACGGCTAAAAATCCTCTCTTCAAGTTTGAAAAATGTATGAAATTGTTGACACAAACTTATCACACAAGTTTCTTGTCACTGTTAGAGAACTTTCACGTGAAAGATGTCCTAAAACACATTTCATGATGATACTACTGTAAGCAAATAACTTGCAGCATTGTTAACTGATTTACAAAGGTTTTAAAAAGGTATTCCTGAAACTAGATGTTTTGATTAGAGGTAATAGAGCAGATTACACCATAATGAAAAGATAGAGCTTTCCAGTTTTATTAGTTGCAAAATATTTACAGGTAAAACTATACCTTTAGAATGAATTTTAAAATGTATTACAAAAAAAAAAAAAAAGAGTAATGAACTCTTGCATTTAAATGTTAGTTCAATATCTATGAAAAGGATCTTTAATTCTGAATAATGCATTCTCAGTAAATTTTTCCCATTGAAATCTAAGCAATTTCTACACAATGATAAAACCTTCTGGTCCTACCTGTAGTGTTACATTGCAAAGGTTCCCATTGCAAACCTTCTTGCCTAAGCTCTCGTTATTTACTCAGTGATAATATGGGACCAAACGTTCACAATGAAGCAAAACCTGATTTTTTGCAAAAGCCATTCCTTGTAAAAGAAATGAGGAAAAATAAGGAAAGACTTAACTTTGATTCAGGAAAGTGCTGTGCTCCTCTGGGAAATTTGAGGATGACAAGTATGCATAAGTGCATAAATACCCACATATTTGATGTTCACATGTATTTTCTGGTGATCCTATCAAAATGGAACTCCTGGTTGATGAAGGAACATAAAAGTTTGTATAGCCACCATAAAGTAATTTTCTCTATAATTAGACTGTTATGTTCAAAATTTCCTTCTTGTTTAAGAAAATGATAACATTGTATTTCAGGACAGAATCAGTTCCTTGTTGTTAATAGCATATCCTTTTATCAACTGCATAAAAATGACCAACTGGATCACACATTTCTAATCCCGTTAATGATAAGTGGTTATCTCTGGAAATCACTCAGGTGTTTACTCACAGAGTATTTACCTTTTATGCTCATGGTTTATGGGAAGACTTGGATGCCCACAGTATATATCACAGACGTCACCAAGAAGCAGCATGCAGCTACTAATATGGTATTTTGTCCTCTAAGGAAGTAAATAAGTAAGAGATTTTGAAAGGTATGCCGTGGAAATAAGTCTACCTTCCATAAACTTTTGATGAGACTTTGAGCCCATAATTGTAGTTCTGATTTTTTTCTTAAATAATCCGTTATAAAATATGACAACGGGGGATTTTTTTCTTCAAGTTAGAAAAGTTAGGTACTCTTAAGTACCTGTGTAGCTTCACTCCTGTAAGTGAAACTTCTGGAATTTTTCATAGGCCCAAGTTACCATAATAATGAACTAAAAGCAAAGAGAGAGGGTATTAATAAATTTCCATCCTGAGAGTGACCCGTTTATCAAAGCGAGTTATCCCAGGTACATAGGTCACTGTGAAATCCCTTTCCATTTTATTTCCCCTACATATTAAAATTTCTTTTCATCATAAGTAGACTTAATAAGAACAAAGTTATGCATCTACTTAAATGCTTTGCAAGACTGAGGACCTCTTCACTCCCTATTTAACCTGAAAGTAATTCAGGCAAATCTGAAACACTTAGAAAAAGAAAAGCTGGAATCAACAGAGTTCTTTGCTTTCACACTGCATAAATTTATGCTGGAACATGGGCACTGACATTTCATTCTTAGCTGTTGTCACACAATACTGCATAGCAGATCAAATGTAGCAATTAAAAATGTTTTGAAACTGCAACTCCTACTCCATAAATTACCGCAGTCTTTTGTTACAGAACAACCAAGTCAACTTCCTGTTTGTGCTTAAACTATTCACAGCTTCAGCCGATGTCCTGCAGTGTCTTTTCCAAAGGTCACACCACAGTTTTCGATTCACACATTTGATTAAAAATATAAGAATCACAGTGTCCTGGGAAATGATCTGCAGTAAAAATAGATCAAACTACCTGCTGTTTCTAGAATAAACCAGGTTGCTGCCTCTTTTCCCCATTCAGTTAACATTGCAAAAACAGGAGGTTATATGCATGTCTGCAGAAATCATACTGCTAAACTAGGAAACTATATGTGAAGTATTTGTTTTATGATTAATTTTTTTTTAGAGCACAGCTGCTGTAACTGATAAAAATATGCTCACTTTCAAATATGTTTAAGGAAAACCAAGGGACAGAAAACTGAGAGTACTTAGATTTTATAAGGACTAAGCTCTCCTCTCATTCTTCTTCAACTGCTGCAACACACTTTTGCACAATTGCCTTCCGACCATATTGTCATAACTTTCCGTACACTGATGAGCATCCTCCCTGAAGTCCTATTTGCATTTAATGAATTTACTATGGAAGAGACTATGCAGAGTCTATATGTTGTCTTTTCTTTCTTTCAAGATCATGTCCCTCAATATGTGTGGTAGGATAATTAAATGTCTACTCCTATTATCAATAATTCTAATACTTTGGTGTCCAACAACCAGAAATTTTGAAACAGCATTTGCAGCATATGGCGCAAAATCCTGGTCCAAAGTAAGTGGAGTACAGGAAGAAATGCCATGGTGAAATACATCTCTGTCAAATTACAAATTCCTTTGAGAATTCCTTTCCATTTTAAATTCAGGAACTTCATTTTATGTCATGAGCTCAATTCATCTAATCTCATCTACTCTAAAACAAGATTATGATATTGTCCAGAAAAGATATTCACACCAAACCAGATGACTATAATTAAAAAATCATCCCTTTTTGCTGTGTTTTCCGCTTTCCTCCTGCATTGTCCAAGGAGAGATAAATGCAGAATCTCCTAAAGAGAAGATATCCAAATGGGAGAGTGAGCAAGTGGGGTGAGGGTGCGTTTTAGTGGCCCAAAGGCTGATCTGGGGGAAGCTTCATTGGAGTCTCTGCTTCCCAGTGGAAGATTTGGATAGACTGAGAACTGGAAAATCCTGACTAGACTTTATCCAGACCCTGTAGTTACACAAAGAAAAACAGGGAATGTGGTGTTGAGACAATTTATAACAGACTGGTGAGCATTTTGAGTGGGAATGGGCCAAGTTTTAAGAGCAGATCTAACACATGTTCTCTCAAATGTAAATTGGATTAAAAACTGTTTCATTTTACTTACTCTACTGTGAAATGACATTCTGGTTTATTAGCAATGCAGGTCCTGACTAAAATTTAGTATGATTTTTATCTTAAGAGTGACTCTGTGGGGAACTTTACATTTCTTTGATGATTTTCATTATAGCTTTAGCTATATTTAAACTGAATTTTCATGTACATAGAACATCACATTCTTCTTTTAAGCACAAAGTAAAGATGTCAGAACAGATTGAAAAAGCTCTTTGTGAGCCCTCACAGTGACTATATGCTTGGACCATTGAAAAATAAGGTAGATCCATGTACAGGTAAACAAATAATGGCTTTGAACTAGTCAACCCTGCTTTCAGAAACACACAATACTGTCCAATCTCTGCTTCCAGTGATAGTCCAATCCCCTCACGTACATGTATCAATCCTGCTATGGGATCTGCTCCTTCGGCTGGGGCTGCACGGGTAGAAGGCACGTCCCCTGGGTGGTGGACAGGGGATCCCTCTCTGGAGGGTGCACCGGATAAAATCGAAGAAGGTGCCGCGAACCAACACAGCCTAAGGGAAGGCCACCCTGACAGAAAAACCACTGGCCCTCCAAGTCATGGGGGTTGGGCAGGAGGCCAACTACCTCCTCCTGGGAAAAAAAATAAAAAGTTGCAGAAACGACGAGCATCAACTCGGAGATGGAGAAAATCAATAATGAAGTGAGGAGGAGGAGATGGAACTGGATCAGTCATGTCTTGAGGAAAGAACCAACAGAAGACTGAGCTGTGGCCCTTGGGACTCCAGAGCACGCAGCCGCAGACCGATCGAAGTAGAAGAATGATGTTCGCGCCTTGTGTGCCTCCTGGCACTGAGAGAATTCAAATCAGATGGGATCTGCTGGTGCAGAGCTCCACAAAATCTCCTTCACCAGGCCTCCTTTTATCTGGGTCGGAGCTGAAACACACAGTTTCATAATGAATATTATTAAGCTGATAGACTAGACATTAACACAATCATTTACATGAGTATTTGGTGAAGCAAATGTAGTGATTTACTCTAATGGCTCCATTACTGTGCTGAATATTGGCAAAGTATGCACTGTCCCTTTCAGCATCTTTGCCTCAGAAGAAAAATAACTCCAAGTGTTGATATGCTAGCTTAAATAACCATTCTCGTAAGTTATTCTCCTAAAAAATACTTTTTTCATCCCCATTAAGTATATTTTCCTTGGTCAACATAAAATCTCAAACTGCAATATTGGAAAAAGAAGCCTTGCAAGCCTCTACTTTTATATTCTCACAACTTAAAAATAGCCACAGCAATCTTTTTTGCCACTATATTTTCTGAAAGTGCACTGTATAACAACACTACATCGTTTTGATAGCTCACAATTGCAAGTCTGCTTTCCTGATCCAATTTCAGCTTGATATTTCTGCAATAGATCATATCACAAAAGCGTAGCAGTCAGAGCAAAGTTTTAGCATAATTCCTATATTTAGGGTTCTGTCAACAGATGTTGAAAATACAAAGAAACTATTTTGAAAATAGAAGTCATGGTAAACGGACATTTGTCTATCAAGCCTGAAAGTATGGCTGGCTACCTGGCTTGCTAGCAATTGCATACATTATTGTCCTTGAACTGTAGCTGTAAATCCATTGGCATACAGTGATGCTGCCCAGAGAAATAAATCAATTTGAAAGTAACCTACTTCCTTCTTTCAAATTACCATTAATAACATTTTGCTTTTGCAAGATTAATGCACCTTAGCAGACAAAGATACAGTGAAACCAATTGTCTTGTCTGCACTCCAGCTTTCAGTCATGTTGCTGTCTTTTTTGGCATTACTTATGTATGTGTATATTTCTAAGCAAATTTAGAGCTAGGATGTACAGTACAGAAGATAGGGCAGATACAGATGAAGCAGCAGTAGCAAAGTAGCTTTCCTAATACTTTCCTTCTAAGATAAAGGGAAAGGTTTGTGATTAAGAGAATGTCTCTCTCCCCACTGAAAACTAAAGCTAATGGGATTTTTTTTTTCCCTGAGAAAGAACAGAAAAATACCAAATCATATGGAGAATGTCATCCCAAAACTTCATGGACTCAGTGGTTCTTTGATGAATTGCCAGTGTTTTTTCTGACAGTTCCGTTTTTTGGGGTCCCAATACTGCCACTGTGCAGTCCTAGGGCACACAAGCTTGTTACAGAACAGTCAGGGCTCTGCCACTGGGACAGTCTCTTTAATCAAGTAAAGCTCCATATATGCCATATATTCCTTTTAGGAGGAATCACAGAAACAGACATTTTCTCACCCAGTTTCCTGCCTTAATGCCACTGTAACTTTTATGAGCATTTTCCCATTTTTTTTCAACTCTGCCTGCTCACCTTCTCAAAGTGCAAAATCCTATTTAAATGAGCACACCTCTGCATGAGGTCTAGGTCGGCACGTCCAGCAGTGAGGGGTTATCTGCACCTTCACAGAGACCTGCTGCCTCTGAAGCTCAGAGGCCTAAAGCTGGAATTTATGGAGTCTTATGGGTTTTCAGCTCTACTGAAGCATTTCAAGACTTCCAGACTACTCTTTGTGAAACCAAGACTTTAGGGCAAAATTCTTGAGACAAGCTCCCATGGTGGGATTCAGCTGAGCAAGAGCAGAGCAAGGATTCATTTCAGGGTTAAGGACATCTAAATGAATCTGCCTAGGGGCACACTTGGGGCCATATTACAAATAATAATTACAAATAATATTACAGTCTAGCTGTTCAGTGGAGTTTATGTGTATGTTTCTGGTTCTTCACTGAGAGCAGACACAATAAAACACTCTAGAATGACAATCCATTTGGAGTGATTTCTAACCTCTTCAGAAACCATAGCATACTATGACAACAGAAATAGTTTTGACATGCTTGACTTTCATACACTGGAGAAAGCATCACCTTTTGACTTGTCCTGAAGGATAATGCAGGGCCAAGCTCTTTGTCTTCTCTTGCTGGAGAGTTTGCTTATTGTCCAGTCACGATCACAGATTTATCTCCAGAAAGATTCAAAACCAAGGCTAGAATGTGGGCTTGCAAGAGCTCTGTGTTTAAAAAACGGTATAGATCTAGACTTATTCTCTTATCTTAATATTTAATTAATAAAATGCAAATGAAAATGCTTCTTTGTCTGCCTACCTTCATTTAGATTTATCACTAACTCTCTTACTAATGCATTTCTGGAATCCTGATCTCATTCACCCCCTGAGGTCTGCAGTTGCATTTGCAGCCATATTACTGGTTATGAATTTGTTAACCTTAAGAAGTATCAGGGAGATACTAGATAACAATGCAGAGAGCTAGCACTGAGTGGGAGTACTGTGCCTAAAGCACTCAGATGTGGAACAGCTGCGTTGTTCAGCAAATCACCAGAACTCACCTGGGATGTTCAATGACTCATAAATTTCATTTCCTTCCCTGGGCTATTCAGACTGTCGGCACCACAACCATTTCAGCATATTCCCTGCACATATAGATTTTCCTCCCTTGAAACCTTTCAGTGAACTAGATTATTTCAAAGCTCTTACTGCTGTCTGTTCAAATGCTGATCTTCTGTTTGCCTTCAGAACCTCATTGGCCTCTTTGCCTATGTATCTTGTCACTTCTCCCTGTCAACATGAGCACCACTGCAGCTGCAGAAGAACAGCAGATAGTAAAAACTCTAAGGCTAAGTGGGCAAGTGAGAATGAACACGAAAGGACGTTTAACTCAGCTTGACGTTGCAGGTGACATTTCTAATTTCCAAAAGCCTTTCAACCCTTGCAAAAAGCAGAATGACAAAGTTTCTATGAAAGACTGGCAGACCCATCTGCGTTGCTATAAATGCTAACAAATTACATTCGTGATGAAGGTCAGAGAAAGGCTGGGTAATATTTGTCAGAGAGGAAAGAACTGAAATAAAACAGAAAGATTTTCTTCTACTGGGAGCAAATCTCCGGGGTTTCATCATCTCACTGGATTATATAGTTAGGATCCTCTTCGCTTATGGACTCCTTGATTCCAGAAATCGTGCATTTAATGTGGTGTGAGAGTATTATATACTGAGGTTAGGACTGTTGCCTGGAAAATATAAGCTGTGGCTCTGTATCAGCTCAGGCTGAGGTGAGCCTCAAATGTGTGTTCTCTTGTCTGAATAAAGTTACTCTTATCTGTGCAGAAAAGACAGGCTCTCTGCTGTTCAGGTTTGGTACGATCTTTCTTGGGAATTTCAGTGGAGCCTCCCTGTCCTCAACTCCTGACTACTGACAACTTTTAAGTGTCAGCTAAACATCTAGCTGTTATTTGGTTTATTTCTCGTGACTGTGCTTAGGCTGCAGGGAGAAATTAATGTCCTAAAATGGAGGTGTTGCTAGGTTTTCAGCTTTTGAGGTTAGGCAGCCCTAGATTATAGCTTATCTGGACATCTAAATCCATTCTAGTTGCCACAATAAATAGTTTTCCCAGAAAGTAATGGAAGGATTTTGAGAATTTGTAATGTGTTGTGGGAAGTTACATGGAGAATATTGTACCTTTTAGAGTTGTGTGAAAACTAATTAAATATCAAAAGATATATTCTCCTATTTTTAAATTATACTTTTCCCCAGTACTTTCTCTATCTTGCCCAAATTTGCATCTTTTTATTTTTAAGCATTTCACGGAAAATACATCCCTCCCATCCAAATGTCTATATGAACGTGAATTTTCACATCCTTTCAACCTGAAAGACTTATCTATAAAATGTGATCACTTTCACTCAGCAAGGCAGATAGACTCGATGTTTCTTCCACCTTCTTGGGATACAACATCTAATTTTACTTGAAAGTATGTATACTTACTCCACTCAGATAAGCTTATATTGATGTCTGTAATAAAATACTCAAAAACTTGAATTGCTGCCAGCTTTGCATTTCATTAGAAATGCTTTGTATGCCTCTGATAAGTATTTGCCGGTTTGTATTTTACCCAGACCAGAGTCAATGCCTCTGATATCTCAAAAAAACCCGACTGTTGGTCTTTATTAACAATGGGTCTCCAGGCACCAGGTTTACATTTTATATATGAATTTCATGCTTCCAACAATATCATGAACTACAGAACAGTGCTGTGTCACTGATTTAGTGCCTGCTTCCCCCTAACCATAGCAGTGGTGAGTTACTTTGCAGATCTGCTATCTACAGGTGTGATTCAGAGCTCCTTGTAAATACGATTCTCATTGACTTCAACTTTTATAATAACATTTATAATTTTTATAACACATAAAGGCCCCAGCCAAGACTGTCACTAGTTATGCATCTCATCAGGAATTCTTTGTGCACTGCTACTAACTGTTCTCAGTTGCTCTAGAGCCTCACAATACCCCTAGCACGAGGCATCTTTTCTCTAAATAATTTATGATGCCAGTTGGATGAGACAGGTAATCAGAGGCCCAAATAATTCTCAGGATTATGAGATCTGGGTACAAAACTAAAACGGTCTGTATTTCAAGCCAGTTCCTCAGTGACTGTTATACATACCACTCTCATGACTCTTTTACACTCACTTTCACTTTGTTCTTTAAAGTAATGGCATTCTCTTCCCACCCTCATGCCCACTGAGTCAGGTGCTGCACAAAGATGTGCAGTACTGAAAAGCCTAGGAACTTAGAGTGTTTTGGGGTCAAGCTCTAGGTTGATAAAGGATGAATTCTTTTCACTTACTAAACATGACAAGATTGTAAAATGTATGTCTTTTCCATGCCAGTAACATGAATTTTGTCAGTAATGTGTTTTGGTAATAATACCGGGAAGGCAGATGCTCTTGTGTGTGTGAATGTAAAATTAAAAGCATCACAATAGTGAGTCTGCTCATGAATTGATAGGCATGTCTAAGTTCAGATGTGTTCAGACCCTTGCAGATTATTTAACACATCTCAGGTCTGTATATATATAACAGTTACAGGTGAAGCAACTTGATCTGAATTAACTCAAACTTGGTATTCTGAAAAAATGGGAAAAAATCATGATTTCAAGTAATTTTATAATTTAGTCAACTTTTAGATTTTTTTTTTTTTTTTTTTTTTAGAAAATATAAGTTTTAGGTGAGGATAGTGAAGTTCTTTTCCACAGTCTCATCAAGTTACTTTAACTTAGACCTAGAATGTTTTCAGAACCTGTTTAGAATGAGAATAAGAAAAAAATCAGATATACAACTTCTCGTAATAATGACACTGTTTTTTAACTAATGCTGTCTTACAATTTAACTGCTCTGTGTGGGAAACAAAGAATCTTTTACATCCATATCATTCAAATGAATGTTATTGCAGCCAGCAATAACAGAATTCTTAACAACGGAATAACAATCATTGAGTGCATGTAAAATTTCAGCTGATAGATACAGATTGAAAAACAGTAAAAGCTTCAGGCAAAACCCATCATTATTTATTTGAAAGATGCATAGTCAGATTTATTGAGCTGATTAGAGTGATAAATAATTTAAGACTTGGCAAAACACCCCCAAATTTTCAAAGATTTACGTGTGGATTTAGCTCTTTGCAGCTGATAGGAGTCACACAGACTAAATTACATGCATTGCTCTGAAACTGTAAGGAAATGGCCATTGAAGGGGAAATGGCTCAGAGAACGCTGTATGAGGTGACATGTTGTTTGCATACTATTATATGGAATTGCAGGCTCTGCAGTAACTCCTAATGGGGGAAATTTATCACTGCAGAGAGGACCTGTCAAAGCATAGATGAGGACTGACAGACTGTTTGACAGGGAGGAAAGAAGTGACCAACCAAAGCCTGTTCCACAAATGGAGGACAATATGGAAGAACAGCACAGAGATATTTGTGGGGAAATAATGGGCATCAAGAAAGATGTCACTGAACAGGAATCACTGTAATGGTGTTGGGAGAGTGGGAGCAATACACCCAGAATACGCAGAAGGACCGATCAGAATGAGAACATAAGGACTGCGTTTTATATAATCCAGCAAAAGGATATGAGAGGTACAGACCTGACAGGGCTGAGGTAATGGAGATGAGATTTGTGCCTCTAAAACTAGGCCAAGACTTCAATCGTTTGTGGTTATGTTCTCACCTGCATGACAATGCCTTCTACAACCCTCCCCAGTCTGATCCCAGTGCTCATCACCTAGCTACAGGTGGTGTATCAACATCGTGGGTTAACTCGAGCCAGCAGCTAAGCACCACACAGCTGCTCGCTCATTCCCCAACCCAGTGGGACTGGGCACAGAATAGGAAGAGGAAAAGCAATAACACTCGTGGGATGAGATAAAAATAGTTTAATAAGCGAAGCAAAGAGGGAGAAAAAAGTGACACAAAGGCACTCACTCATCACTTTCCACAAGCAGACCAATGCCCAGCCAGTCTCTGAGCAATGGCTACCTCTCCCAAAACTTCCTTCCCTCCATTTTGATTGTTGAGCACGACATTATATGGTACAGAATACCCATTTGGTCATTTGGGGTCAGCTGTCCTGGCTATGTCCCCTCCCAGCTTCTTGTGCACCCCCAGCCTACTCGCTGGGGAGACAGAGCAGGAAAAAGAGAGCGTCTCAATGCTGAGTAAGCATTACTCAGCAATAGCCAAAACACTGGTCTATTATCAACACTGTTTTAGTCACAGATCCAAAGCACAGCACTATATGGGCCTCTGTGAAGAAAATTAACTCTGTCCCAAACAGACCCAGTACAGTCAGGTATATTGCTACAGACACTACCTCTAGCTGGCTATTGCTAGACATATTCTCCCATTAAACAAGAAAGTGCAGTTCCAAGCTGTGCCTTAACACAGGTCTGACATGACTGGCCACCTTCTGCCATCACCCCATCGCACCACATGGCACTCAGTTCTACACTCAATTCTGCTTTAGACAAGTCAGTGGAGAGGCTGTGCTACTCAAAACTCAATGTGATGTGAGCTTTGGTCCAGTATTGGTCCAGAGAGGAAGCAGGAACAACCAGGTATGAGGAGGGAAAGAAAGGAAAAACATCCAACTTTATCACCCACATGAAACTTGAGACGAAGAAAGCATGATGGTGTTCTGAGCCAGAGGCAAAAAAAGGAAGTAAAAAGAGATTTCCATTTAATTTGGACAATGTTAAGTTTCAGGTAATGGGAAGAGAGTTAAGAGGAGATGTGAAAGTCATAGACTTAGACAAATATGTAAAACACATACTGGATTTGAACAGGACCAGGAGCTGGAAAATAAATTTGTGAGACAGTATCAAAAAGATGGCAACAGAATGGTGTGACCTTGTGAGATTACAAAAAGCAGAAGTGTAAAGAGAGTTATATATTATTTTCCTTTTTTACAAATAGTGTTTCTGACTTGATATACTGTCTGCGAGAGTGCCATCTGGTGATCCACAATTACATTACAAAAATGACCTTCCCAAACAAGCTACAGTTAGAGCTGGAATACAGATATTTCAGTAGCTCAACCCTCTGCTGGTTTCATTAGACCAAAGCACTATTATATGCATTGTACTGAGAAAATAAAAATCATTAGAACTCACAGGGGAAAAGGATGGAACAAACATGCTCAACATTTGAATAAAATACAAGCAAATTTTTAGCAAACCTTGCATAGCAGGTATGCAGGTAAAATCCTGTTTACACTATAAGCACAGAAAGATGCTTTAGATAAAAAGGAGAGTTTGGGGAAGTATTTACATAGGTTTTTAACACTCTAGTTAAATCTTCACTCTAGAGTATATAAAATGTTAGGTAGTAAGCAGTGAAGGCAGATTCAGTAAGGCTAGCACTTTGTCTTTAGATCTCTTTCTAAATTTACTTTATTGTTGTTCAGTTTGCCTTCTAACCTTTATAACTGAAATTCGCTGGCACTTCCCCCTCTGACTGCCTCAAAAAAATTCTCACAGCCAAAGTAAT
Organism: Platalea leucorodia; assembly: GCF_965183815.1. Taxonomy (NCBI): domain Eukaryota; kingdom Metazoa; phylum Chordata; class Aves; order Pelecaniformes; family Threskiornithidae; genus Platalea; species Platalea leucorodia. The sequence goes on along the minus strand of NC_138825.1, from coordinate 118,370,363 downwards.
TAGCTTTGTTGTTTTCATCTTATACGAAGATTGAGAAGAAAATATGAATTTGAATTAGTGCCGATGATTTCTTCATTATCACAAGGGGAGGTCCCTGTTTCTATCAATTTGGTGTTTATGTGACCTAGAGGACTTGCTTTGTGTAAAAAAGAAAATGATTCATGCAGAAAACTGAAACAGAATTAATATGTTAAGAATCTCCAGAAATAGTGTTGAGAGGAAAATGCTCAGAATTACATAAACGAACACCCTGTTCATCTCCACTGTCTAGAAAGTAGTGATTCCATGTTTACACCAACATGAAAGTCTAGGTTAGGGTTGGACCCAACTCATAAAATACCACCCTAAATAAGAAGTACTGCAGTTTAAACTCTCCTCTACTGCAGGAACATCAGCTCTGAGCATGGACAAGCTATCCAGAAGGGAGAAACAGAGGTCCCATGTTAAACCTTCTAGCCAGAGGGTTTGACAGCTCATTGGTAAATAAGGTGATTATGATGCTACTTGTCAGCGAATGGAGACACGGCGAGATAAAGTGACTTGCCAAATATCACACGGTAAGTCCTTACCAGAGCTAGTAATAGAGTCCACCTAAGCCTCCAGGTCCGAGCCTGGCTTTAGACATTATACCACACTGTCTTTCCACAGAGACCTTTGACATCCCAAAGCAGAACTTGAATCTGGGTTAGGAACTGCAAACACTTAAAGAATAATTTCCATAAACAACACTAATTGTCAACTTAATCAGTCACATTTATCTTCATTTAGATGTAAGTGAAGATTAAGTCTCTCCAGGGGGTAGGAAATAGCTAAAATAAACAAAGCATTGTCTTTTGAGACACTAACCACAAGCAGTTGCTCATTAAAATCAGCTGTATTGCAGAAGACTGGGAAGTAGTAAATGATGTACCTAGATCAAAAAAGGAATAGATTCTAGCAATAGTAGTCAGAATAGGTTTTCCTCAGTACCTGGTAAAATAGCTGAAATACTAATTAAAGACAGAGTAACCAAACTGCACACATGAACAGCAGTTAGCAGGGATTAAGCAATACAGTTTGGAGAAAAGCAAGTCTTGCCCTATATATGCTAGAATTCTTTTATTGTATTAACAAAAGAGTCAGTAAAGAAGAGTCAGTTAAAATAGTTTATTGGAACCTCCTGGAAGCCTTTGATACAGTCTCTTACAATAGGCTGTTAAAAAGACAAAAATTGACTCCACCGGGACCAGGATTTTGCTCCCAGCAGCTGGAATGTGCAGTATTTTTAGATACTTCTGTTCTTCTATTTTTAGATATTTCTGTGGCAAGGCCACAGAAAACCAACTCAACGGAGAAAGGATCAATTTGACATATGGAAAAAAGTTATCATTGAGACACTCTGAACTTCCAAGTTTGGCCCAATGCTGTTGAGTGATCTATGTGAAAGAACCATTGAAACTTCTATAAGTAACAGATATATTTAGGCATCTAGAGAAGACTTTGGGAAAAACTTGAGGATATCTAGTAATGATACAAAAATAGACATAAACATTAGGTAATTTAGCTTGCAAAATGGATTACTTGAACCTTCTATTAGGTTTTAAATTAATTATAGCAACTAATAAAATGAACCACTTGACAACAAGGATCACTTCAGCTCCCTAAAATAAACAGGACCTCAGGCAAAAATCGTATTCTGTTTCTGTTGTCCTTCATTGCTGACTAATTTTTTCACTTCTGTTAATAAAAATAATCCCTGGTTTCTATTTATTTATGTTCCAGAATCTATTTTGCAGCAACAAAAAGAGACTGTAGGCTCACAATTTTGCATACAGTTACTGGGTTGGCACACACCTTTGGATGTTTGTGCATAGTTCAATACATGCAAATCATTGAGTGCAGTGATAAATGGTTAGGACAGTAAATTTGTTCTTTTTCAGTTGAATTTACAACAAAGAATGGTTTGGAGACAAGAATGGCAAGGGTATTAAAACCTATAAACTTTAAGTACAAGTGAAGAGATATCAGCACTTTATCTGTGGAACAACATGTATGCCATCAACGAAAATCTCTTTTTAACACCTCAGAAACACTGTTAGGGATTCTCATTTTTACCTCTATGAGATCTTGATTGTCTGCTTCACAACTTAGTGCTCACACATCTGAGTTACTGGAATGGACTAGTATACAGTTGTATAATTTCGGAGAGAAAATCCATAGTCTAAGCAAGTGATCTCAGTGTTGATGTAAGTTTTCTAAGAAACTTTGATAGGTAAAAGCCTCTGTCATTCAAGTTAAGCCTTAATTTTGCAACAAAGGACTATTATATGAGAACTGGACAAACCTGGAAATAAGCATTAACTCTGTTTAAAGAATGCTTAATCTAATTTGAAAGATCAAATTACTATGGCAGAAAAAAGGGCAAAAAAAGTGAAGGCTGATGACAAGAGGACAGTTTATCAGGTAACTATAGATAAACTGGTGTTTGCCCCTTACTGGAAAGACTGTGTTTCCTACTTAGGTGCAAGTGAGTTAGGAGACAAATCTTATTGCTAATACAGCTAAAAAGGCCTAAAGGTGAGACAGAAGCAAGAACCCTGAATCACCCACACAGGTATTATAAATATACACTCACAGTTATTATAAATATACACTCACAGTTATTATAAATATACACTCTACACTTCTTTTATGGATGTATACAAATATACATGTTCTACATGTATGTGTAGGGTGCCTGGGCAGATTTCTTGTAATTCCAGATGCAGTTAACCACACTAACAACATAACCACATGGCCATGTCTGTATAAACTGCTCAAATGAATGCCCTTTTTATTCCTGAATTTATGTGCACATCTTTCTAGAGATCAAGCTCTGGATCTCCTTCTCTCATGTGAAACCAGTTTTAAAGAAGAATGAGAACTGCTTCAAAATGAATGAAAGGGAATTCCTATGCCGATAGTGGTACTGAATAATGGCCATGGTTAGCACTATGTATTTTTCTTTTCTCTCTGCTCAAATCCTCAAAGTGATGATAAGCCAAAAGCTCCCCTGAGAGCCATTCACAGGGATTTTATTCCTGTATTGTTATCACACTGTCCCTCAATCCCAGCAAGCCAAAACTACCATCACCCCAAAGTTAATTGGATCTCATTGTGCCTGTTCTCCATCAAGAGTGAGGTTCACATATTGTTCTCATATTAAGTGTTTAAATATGGGTTCTCAGAGTGTCTATTTGTATGAAACATATATTTTCAGTGCATAAAAGGTTATGTACCAAGGTTTGAACTGTGCCCTACGATTCCTCATAGAGTCCTTCACTCACAATAGGTAAATGGTTTCTTAGTAGTTGAATGTTAACTCCCTACTTAAAATTTGCATTCACATTCAGTAAAGACTTTCATTTCCTGGCTGTGAAATGAATCTTTTTTGTCTTGTCAAAGACACATCAGCACTTCTAAAGCCAGAAGTGGAAAAGCCATTAACCCTTTGGAGAAGTGTTGAAAATTGATATTTTGATTAAGGTATTGTATTAAGGCTTAGGAAATTATTTGTGGGCAGCTGAAATCCATTTAAACAGGTGGTCCTGTCTTATGAAAAGGGATTTGAGAAACAATAAAGGCTGCCATCTGAAATAGTGTTCCTTTTTGGTAGAAAGTACATATGGGTAATTTTTTTTTCCCCAAGAATTAGAGCCTGTATATGAGAACTACCAATTGCAAACCACCCTTACCTTCACTACTCCTAACCTGGGATTTCACTGTCACTCTTTCATATCCTCACCCTCCTTCATGACACACACTCTGCTAAGCTATATGAGAGCAAGACCACATATTGCAGTCATTTCATAAAAAAAAGAAATATTGCTTATCCTTAATTTCTCCCATATTTCAACTAATTTATTTGGTTTGCATAGTGCTTTTCAAAACACAGGAAAGAATGTCCCCTATGATGTCTTATTCCAAGTTATCATCACTTCCAGGTAGCTAAGAACGCAGTTTCGTAAACAAGCATTTCCTGAGATGTTAAATCACTGAGTCAGGAAGAGGCAACAGCTACTGTCAAAAATTTATTCTCACAGATCAAAGTTAAAACACCAAACAATAACCAGCTTAATGCCTGCATCTGTTTAGTAGCATGGTTAACATGAAAAGCTGTTAGATTTTGGTTTACATCCATTGCATATATATACACACACACACATATATGTACAAATTTTCACAAAACTATTGCCATGAAAACCATCATTTAATTTCCCTGTGGAAAACACTCCAATAAGTGCAAAATAAGTATGTATGGTCTAGGAAAAGGCAAATTCAGCTGCCCTCTGAGAGGAACAGTACTGAGCTATAAATCTTTCTGGAGAGAGAAATGCAAAGAAATCCTATTCATTATGCTTTCTCTGTGTAGTCTAGCCTTTCTCCCTGAGTTAGGTAAGAAAAAGCAGATAGGTTTGGCTGCCAGATATGAATTAAGAGAGGTTGTACACTGAACTGATACAGGGGGCTCTAAATTTGTGAGACCTGGAAAATTATATTTGGGGAATTAGTTCAAATTCATTCTGATTTTTGTGTCTTTGGGCAGAACAGAAAACATCTTTTCAGGTTTTCTCCATAGGGACTGGAAACTTGCACGTACATATTCAGACATCTTATTTTAATAGATACATGCACATATACCTTACTCGCTCATACACAAACACTTCACACAATGATTAAATCTTTATGTTAACATCACACACACAGACTAAATCATGAGATTCCCTAAACTGCTGCTTCACAAAAATCTCAAATTACTGAAGTTCTCTCTTTACATTTCTATGACTATTTTTATTATTGTGGAAACATGTCTAGGCTCTACCACAGGTAGCTGTTGTGCATTATAAAATTGATAGTCAAAGATACTCCTCGCTTGAAGAGTTTATAAGATAGATAAATAAGACTTAAAAAGGAGATGAGAAATAAGAAGTTTTGTCTCTGTCTTACAAATGAAAACAGAAGCAGAAAGATATTAAATTACTTCTGCGTACAAAATATATGACTGAGCCAGAACAGAAGCTACGCCGAGCACTGAGGATTTAGTAACTAAAGCACAGGACCATCCTGAATTTCAGAAGTTACTTATTAAAAAAAAATTTTGTCCTTTTTCCCAAATCTTGCTTTCAAATCTGTCAAGGTTTAACCACTGAAAGCGTAAAATATCAGGAAACTTGTTTGTATTTCTCCAATTCAAGAAGAAACTCTTAATGGCTTTCTTTTAGATTAAATTTATGATGCAATTTCCACCCTACTTTATGGCATTTTATCTAAGAAAATCTCTCAAGATTTCTTTTAGATTTGCTTTACATCTTCTTTTTATCTGCGCATTAATGTTATGTCTTTTTGTCCATGTATTCTTTAAATCAGCTTCTGCTCTCATAATTTCTGTAACTCTCAGTATGAAATTCAGAGGGCTAAATCCAGTGAAGCAAACAGTAACAGAAAAAGCAAGCTTGTATTCATGTCAGTATGTAATGGATAGTGAGATAAGCTGGAATTCTGAGACTATATAAAAGGAATAAGAAATTTAATAGTGAATCCACCAATGAGCTGAATAAAATGCATGTAATTAAGAGTGTTGCCTGAGAAAAAAAAATTAAAGATCTGTGTCAAAACCCAGCTACCTTACCCCTGAGAACAAGCAGGTAATGTATCTATATCCACGCTTGCATTTATGTATCTGTACTATTTATGTATCTCATTCAATTTGACTAGGCCATGCTATAGACTCCAGAGACTAAACCACATTCATTCTCTCCCTGAAAGCAGTTATGTATATTATTGTAATACAAAGATGTTTGGACAGGTTTTTAGAATCGTATTGTGTTTTGTATTTTGAGCCAGAATGACATTTAATGTTAGCAACAAAATGTATCAGCTACATCACTGTGATTTATTTTTAAAAGATTCAGCTTCTAGGTCATCAGAACAGGAACTAATTACTGATTATAAATTTTTCAGACTCAACTGTACCACAAGCTTCTCACACTCATAATAACCTCAATTCTCTTGCAGTTCCATGTCCTTTTTCAGACTTACAACCATGAACTGGACACATCAGGACAAATAAAGATACTCGTCACAAAAGAGCATTTGATACTGGTCTAAAGCAACATTAATGCAAGGAAACCATAGGAGTAGCAGTGGTGACACCACAGGTCTGGCCTGTACCCATCACCAAACAGAGTTCAAGGAATACAGCACCGGCAGAGCCCCACAGTGGTACCTTCACATGGTGTAATACATTGTATTGATATGCCATGTGGACTTTCCCACAGCTTTAGCACAGAGCTGCAATTGAGCAGGTAGATAATCCTATACTTGTGTAATCTTATGCATGTGTGTGATCACACAGAAGTCACCATTGCTTTCTTGTGCTCAGAGCAAGTTTGGGAATTGGTTAGATCTTGCCAAGTCTCCAGGGTTAATCATAGGCAGTGTGCGTCATCTCACCCACAGTGTCTGTGCCTGGATATGAGCTAGTCAGCCTAAATCCCTTTTCTATTTAAATAAGTACAAACGGGCACTGGTAGGGTGTGATTCAGGTGGTGTGTTTGAGAAGTCCTTGCTTGGTCAGAGGAACTGGTTGCAGTTGGGCAGAATTTAGAATGGGAGGAGATCTCAGTTTCTGAGCTCAGCCGACATTATCCCTGGAAAGAACGGCTTTGGTCTGAAGCTGTCTGTTCACTTTTCAACCTGAATTCTTGCAGGCCAGAAATGGGAATCAAAACCCCTTCTTAACCAAAAATCTAGAGATTCCTCAGAGCTACGGCAGCAATGCCCCTCCCGCCATTTCTCATGGGAGACACAAAATTCCCTTGTACCATTCATCTTTTTCCCTTTTCAAGCCAAGATGGATCCTTATACTGTTTCTTGCACATCCCCATGCAACTCCTTGCACAACCAGCCTCAGACCGTCTCTTTGACACATGTCCCAGGACTTTTTTCTTCTAGGAGTTTTTCAGTGCTTCTTCTCTTGGAAAATCCTGCCCTTGACATGCTGCACAAGCACATCAGGAACAAAGGTTGAGCCAGGACTGAGTGCAGGTAAAGAGGTGTCTTGGCTTGCAGACTGGCAACAGGCACTCCCAGAACATGTATTTGCCTGGCAGAAAGTGCAGAGGTGTTTGTGACAGAGCAAGGTGCTGCTGCCACTAGTGATGTGCGATTGCAGGAAGTATCTGGTGCAATGAAAATAAGGATTTGACACGCCAGATTTGTATCTCTGGGAGGCGGAGGCAGACTATCAGCTTCACTTTTCAAAAAAAAAAGGTGAATAAAACTCCCTGGTTTCTCTTTCCATGGGAGTGGATGTTGGTGGCAGGATCCCCTCGATGGTCTCGCTGCTGGCTTACATGAGGGAGTAATTTTCACTGGAAACTAATCTTTACTGTGTCAGAGTCTCAGTGTCAATTTTATCTGTGTTTCTTGCTGTCACCGCTATTTTCCTCAGCAGCAGTGCCACTAGCCTTGCTATTAGCCACTGCTGGGCTTTACCTCAGAAGAGCCCAATGTCTTTTTGCTCAAAAAATTACAGAAAGGGGCAGCATTAATAACAGTAAAATGATGTTAAAGGCATTGCTGCTGAAGGGTAAAAGAGGTTAACTGGGCAAAGCTATGTTGGCCTGACCCAGGCAGGATCCCAATAGTAGGCTTAGAGTTCACTAATTTACATTCACATCCTCACCTGAGCTTTGCAACTGGAGCCCATTTCCAAAGGCCTGTCTAAATAGGGGCAATCAGGAAAATGAACCTGACTTAACTAAAAGTGTGACTTGAAAGTGGATTAGCTGACATGCATTTGTGAACACTCCTAGGAAGAATAAAAGTGGACTTATTTCTATTTATTTTATTATTTCACTTTTTGCAGGAAACTAATTAAAACTAATATATTTTTATTCTGAAAAAGGATATTAGCTGTTGAATTTAATGCAGTTTAATGGAATCACTTTAAAAGCTGAGTCATATTAATGTTACAGTACATGAGATCTATTTTAAAAACTCCTACCAGAAATTCAAATTTCCCAAAATCTTCTTTGAGTCCTTCTTCTGCAGCAACCACAGTTGACACCTTGTATAAAGTGCTCGTGGTCAGTGGTCGTGGGAAACCTTTTTTACTAAATGCTAACTGTAAGAAATGGAGGCTAGGGAAATTACATAAATTGATGGAATAAAGAATGAATGGCAGATGTGGTAGCTGAATTCTGTTCCATAATAATGTTCTTCTCTGAACCTCAGGAAATTAGGATGCATAGTTCTTGCTGTAGCTTGTGGTCAACATTGCTTGCTGTGGACAAACCTGTAGACGCAAACCTCTACCAACATAAAGACCACAAGGAACTGTGGTTACACAGTTGTTTGTCTGTGGGATCTGCATAAATCACTTGTAATGGTAATCCCAAAGGAAATGAAGTTCAAACAAAGGCATCCATCCTTTTAACAAATAGAAATGTCCTTGTATTGAAAGCCACAAGATCTCTATTCTTTCATTTATTCTACCTCTAGTTTGTTTAATACACCTTTCCCCTTTTGTACCTGAGTTTCTCCCCGTATGCAGTGGTGTACATGTTCCTATCTTACTGAGCCATTATAGCGGGAGAGCTCTGAATGGCAGGTGATGTTTAATAAGCTACAGTTGCAATAGTTACAATGCAGTAATTTTCTGTAATAAATAATTTGAATATACAAAAATAGTCATATGCATCAAAATATTCCATATTTTGCAATACTAAGTTATTATTAAAAAAAAAGTAAAAGAAAATATCAAACAACTGCACAGTAAAAGAGGAAAAATACTCACCCACCTCAGTATAACTCAGAATAATAACAATTTTGTAAGACATGTTCATCTTTAATCTCTTTCAGGAGCTTCTGCCAGGCTGCAGAAGGCAGGAGTCTATTGTTTTCCTCCCTCTCCCTCCCCTCCTTTATTTTTCCTATTTAAAAATCTTTTGGCTTCATCATAATCAACACAATATATGTGCAATCATGAAAAATAGCCTGCAGCTCTGCTGGATGAAGCATATCAGCTTGTTCTCCAATTTTAGAAAATTCTATTTTATGGCTATCACAATTGCAATGAAGAAGCAGAGTTGCAAAGAGAAGCTGTCTGAGAAACATGCATAAGTCTATCTTGACGAAAAGACTAAATGATGACAAAACAAGGTCCTTATCAAATCATTCAAAAAAAAAAAGTAATAAAAAGGTATGATTCACCAGGGAAGCACTCAGATTATATTGTTATGGCTGTTGCTTGAGAAAGTAAATTGACAAGTGGAGAAAGAAACATAATCTCTGATATATGAGCAAATCTGGAGCTCTTTCATGGTGTAGAAGTTGATCCTTGTCCCTGTAAAACCAAAATGTAAGTAAATATAACAACAAAATCCTGACCTTTCATCCCCTTATTGCAATCCTCTGACTTGTAAATTTCCTGCTCTAGTGTCATTCTGTGAAATTTTGGATTAATGATGCAAAGAAATATTTGCCTTGATAATAAAGAGTTTTCAGATTCTCTGCCTCTGTTTTCAATGCCTCGTTATCCTTATTTATAGTATGTAAAGTCTGTAACTTGACAAGACTCAGTAACGCTTTACATTTTACAAGTCTGGAGACAAAGCATCCTGCTTGTCCTCTACACATGTTTAGTACTGTCAAATCATTAAAGCTCTCCCAAGGGTATCCCTCCTTGCCAGATTTGAGACCTTATTAAGATTTACAGGAGGAGTTTGAGACTGGTGAACAGCAGTAGAAGCATATTTCCCAGCTGAATTTGCACCAGACAGCTAGCTCCCAGTCTTAGAAGTTAGTCTTATTTTGCTGAAATTGCTGTTTCTTAGGGCTCATAAATAATGATAAATAACAGTGACAAAAAATGAGCTGAGAATAACAAGAAAAACTAGAGGATAATCTAGAAAGGAATCAAACTGAAAAGTGCACTGGCTTGATTCAAGCCTCACTGAAGTCAAAAGGATGTAGAGGTTGAGTTCAACAAGCTCTGTACCCAGCTATAGGAGCAGAACACATGTGAGAGGCTTTGAAACCCACTGACTGTGTGGAACTCACAGATGCTGAAAAACATTTCAGTCTTCACTCCCATTCCTTATCCCCTCCTGCCATGTGGATCTCAAAAGCAGCCCTCAGCCCTCCACAAATGTAGACTTCTATAATCTCCCCTCTTCCAGAGGATTACTCATACAGAACTCAAGATACAGTAGGAAAAGTCATCCAAGTAATCATGAGTATAGAAAGAGATGTCAGTGAAAAAAATCAACAGCCACCTCCCCCTGAAACACCTCATAGTTCTTCTTCCTTGACAACCTTAAAGAAACAAAAATTTAAGACTGAAAGAGACTAAGATTGTTCATAGAAATCATAGTGGGAAGTAATTAGATAAGACAGTGATGGAACTGGCAGACCTGGGAGAAGATGCAGCTCTCCATCCTGAAAGAAGAGGTAGGATGGAGTAATAGTGATAGATAAGGTCACATATTTTAGAGTTGATGCCTGTGGTAAATGGGGATGTAACTGTTGAATGTCAGCATATGAGATCATGGAAAAGAAGAACTGGAAGTGAATCTTAGCAAATGCAGCCGGTGTGTTTTTATGTATGTGTGTGTATGTTATAATTTTGAAGTCTAATTCTGTCCTTCATTGTGCTTACACCTTCTTCCACCTTGGTATATACATGCATTCATGCAGAAAATGAGACAGACTCCTGCTCTCTGATTATGGTTTTACAAACAGAATTTCATCAAACATTTAGTAGTTTATTCTAGATCATATTTCTCCAGCTTGAATATACAACCGCCATGTCGAAAAAAGTCTAAATAATGATGTTGAAACAGAAGATGTCTGCTGATTCTCCTATGCCCAATAGGAAGGGCTGAAGCTGTGGGGAAAACATGGAGAGAAACTTACGGCAGGTAGATGTATCACCAGAAGGAGAAATGAAAGGCTTACTGTGAAATCAAAGAAAGACAAAGAAACTGACCTTTCAAGTCAGTGTTTGATGATTTCAAGATACACTGGAAGTTCATTTCACTCTGCTGAAAGATTTTAGTCTGGATTGTTTCATCTTATAGTGAACCTGACTGCAACATTCCTTCTTAATGTATTCATTTTAATGGCAAAAATTCCTCTCCTTCATTCCCAGATACCTCTTTAATTCCCTTGCATTTCCATTAAAAAACACAAGCCCTGAACCTCAGCAGGTGGTAGAGAAAGCCACTAGGGCAGCAGCTGATTAAAGTCCATTGGAAAACATCTGTTCCTCTACCTGCCCGTCTAAGGGTTCAACCTTGGGCTCTGCCACTTAGCCAGCTATTTATTTTTTTATGATGTTAAATTCATGCTTAGAGGACCTTACTATCAGTCCCTCTTTTACCTTCCCCCCTCCCCAGAACCACGAGGAAATCTGCTGCCCCTTCACCTTCCGTCCCTTTCTTGCAAGTGTCAGCTTTGTCAATCACAGAGAGCTGATCCAGCTCATGAAAATGTGTCACAGCAACCAGAGTTTTTGCTCTGACCTTCAGCTCTGCCCTCTGCTGTGACAAACAAGTTTCATTTGCCACTCAGAGAAATCTGTTTATTTCCAGAAAAATATAACTTCTTGCTTCCTAGGAGAAAGAAAAAAATGATCTCCTGCTGAGGAAATGCAATAATTTCCTCATTTTACTTCACTCTTTGTTCAGGTCTAGGTACAACTTCTTTATAAACCAGAAAAATCTATATGAAACATTAAAATTGGAACAGGAAATCAATCCTTCAATTAGTTTTCAACTCTTGTTTGCTGGGGGTGGGAGTTTTCATACAGAGAAAGTACAGTGCAGAGCTGGTTACAACCAGTAACAAAGAAATGGATTTTCAAATACAAAAGGTACTATCGTTTCTGTGATACACTTATACTGGGTCTTGTTATTTGCCATCCATGAGCACTCAAATGATATCTGCGCATTTTGTAAATATCCTGCAAATGAGAATTTCTATTACACCTGATTACCTGTCCAAACTTCCTGCTGAAATGTGTATGAGTTAGAGGATAATGGATGCAGATGGCTATTATACAGCACTGTAAGATGAAAGTTTCAAAGTGTCCAAATGATTCAACAGCTGAAGGGCTGGACCAACCCCCAAAACTGACATAGGGCCCAGAACAGAGTCTGAATGGACTAGAGGCATTTGAGAACCTACCTGAAGATTTAAACACTTTGAGACAAAACTACGTCTCATCTGACTTTAACCCGGAAGTTTCCCTTGAAGCAATCAGTTCCACTTTGCACATATCCTATACTGAACACCTGGGAGCTTTTATACCAACATAAATTGTTGTAAAATACAGAAACAAGGGACAACATTATCATAATAGGAATGGGAAAATGTAGATAGATAAGCCAATACTTCCCTTTTTGATTAGTGTCTCTTACTGAGCTTTCAGCCTCCAAAACTGTCTTGTGCACTGTGTTTCTATCTACGTCAATTTTAATAACTTTAAAGCAAAATTCTGTATTCTCCATACGGAAAACACATTTTCTAGTCACTCTTGTATACACCTCCTTTATGGCAGTCTTACTGAATTACATAGTGAAAATTGAGTAGTTCAGATATAACCACTGCATGTCGTGATCTCATAATCCATGATCATGCCATAAAACTGTTTTCTGAATAACAGCATATAACCTTCATTTTAATTTCCTTGGATAAAACATGTTTTAAAGAAATGTATAAATATCCACTGAGCACCCACAGACTTCTGTTTCGTTGCTTGTGAATCCCAGCACCTAATCTTGCTTGTATGTCATGTACTATATTACAAGGAAATGAAATGCAATTCAGTAAATTATCCACTTCAAGTTGTGGCCATTTCAGTAGACAAAAGAAGGGTCCTTTATCTTCTATTTGTTTTAAATCCCACTAGGATGCTGGCTTTATATTTAGTCTTAGCTTGAGCTTTGCTGTGAATCTTCAAGAAGGCTCCTCAAGTAGAGTTATAATGAGCAGAGCTGTCTTGAACAAAAGTAATCTCTGACTCTTAACACAAACACTATTTACTGCACATCTAGTGGCAGCAGCACTGTGTCTAATTCCTGGCAGCTGAGACTTCAGTAACTAATAGTAGTGAACCTAACATTTTACTCTTGCTATTAACAATTATCTAATCAGAACACCCCAGAAAAGGGATTATTGTTAAACCAGGAAACAACAGTCTGCAATGTGTGAACAGCTGGAACCCAACTGAGTCATGCTACAGCACATCACCTTGGAGTTTAGGCTACTTATCAGAATATTAACACAAAGGATTTCTTTTTAATCTGTTTATTTTAAGACTTCAGAATTATTAGCAATTGTTTGATCTACCAGTTAATACTAGTCAGTGCAACAGACACTGGGAGCACAGTGTTCCATATGGGTGTACCATAGCCCCTTGCCTTTGGCCCCTAACTCATAGCGTACATAGATCAGTATTTTTCTGTTGACAATTGTTGAAGCCAGGCACCTAATCCTGTGCTTAAGTAATTCTACCAGTTCTGATCTGATGTTCAAAAGTGCAGAAATTTCCTTTTGAATCCAACTAACCCCTCTTGAAACCAGCCTACTTTAACTGAGATGACCAAACAAAAGGTCCAGCATGTAATTTTATGCACCCAAATTTGGAAACTGTTTAGTTTTCCAGAAGAAGGGTAACCCATTGCATTCTTAATGGATCCCATTCCAGATAAACAATCTCTGGCTAGTGCTTAGCTTCCTGAAATACCTTACTGAGAAATTTAACATTAATAAAAATGATTGGTATTGAGTTCCTCTGAGAATTCAGCCCTTAATTAGTTAAACAATTATATCCTAATATATAACCACACACATGTTTTGAAGAAGAAAACTAAACCACATTGACTTTAAAAATATTATCTACTTTCCCCCGTGTATTTGACCTTGAAATTAAAGGCTTTTCTTTCTCCTGGCTTTACTCACCTGATGTATTTCAGAGCAGCAATATTACTGAAGTCAATAGAAGCATTGATATGGGTAAGTGCTACTCAAGATGAGTAAGACTTGCACTACCAAGCCCTAAAATTGTTTGCTTGCTAGCAGCCTATGGATGAAAAGATAATGGTATATGTGGAAAGGTGAACTAGGTTTGATATGAGAACTATATATGCTTCCTCTGATAAAAATGTTATTCTAATCTACTTGTAGAATAAAAATTGCTGGCAGCAAGAAGTTTTTGGTGGCTAAATTCCTGTTTGCTGCATTTTAAAGAGGCCATGGTTTGGAGAAAAGGGAAAATGTTTCTTTAGGAAAGTATGATATGTTCTTAGAAAAGAGTAGCTCAAAATTAAATATTCTTGCAAAGTTCACACCCGTAGTGTATTAATAATTAGTACAATACCTATTTAACCCCTAGGAGAGAAAAGTAATTTCTGCTACTAGACATTAGCCAACTCTACCCCGAACCAGACATTTCTGACTAAGCCTAAACAAAAGGATTATATTGTATATGTTAAGCAAGGAATATTTAAATATATATCTGATTCTTCACTAGGAGCACTGCTGCAAGTGGACTAGAAAATTAAGCTTTTCATATTTGCTTCCCAGTGGAAGCTATGTAAAACAGAATAATAAATGATTGTCACTTCATTTCAGAACATAAAATTAATCTTAGAAAACAGAAAAGTCATGAACAATATTGCAGCAGTATTTCATGGTTCACTGGTTATTATCACTTGCCAACATTAAGGTCACAAAAGAACATTTCTCATTTGTTGCCTAGAGTATCTGTGACTATATTCCTATTGTCAAACCTAACCTTTCAGAGAACCACAGAGGGGAAAAAAGGAGAGTGAAAAAAAACCCCAACTATTTAGAAGCGCATTTTGTTTTGCTGCAGTATGTGGAAAAAATAATATTAAAATTAAAAGCCTCAAGTTGCTGGAGATAGAACAGGTCAGAAACTTTAAATATTTTGTCCCTATTGAGAGTAAAGCATTAACAAGTAAATTAGCAGCAACACCAGATGGATTCCCTAGAGTCCAAAGCCACAACTGCCCAGACCGTCACTGGTAGCCAAGCCTTCACATAATTTGAAGTTTTATTAAAATGGGCAATGTAGAGAATAAATGACTTCAGGGGGTAACGCAGAACTGATTATTTCTTGGTCAGTGATTTGAAAGTAACCATGGCTATTGGTGTACACAAATAATAAATATCATCTTTATGGTTCATCCAGAACACAAATTCAAGAAGCTCATTTAAAGGAAGGGTTGTCTACCTACCAGTTATACAGAATTCTGTCCTTCTGTGCCTCTTGGGTGAGGGACTGAAATAAATTGCTTTGCTCAGTCTTATGCCTAATAGAAAAGTACCCACTTTGTACACTCAGAACATTCATCACTAATTGGTCATTTTAGGGTTTGGGAAGGAGATTCAGCACATGAAAAGCCTGTAAGAACTGTTGCTTTATTCCTATTTGTATTTATTCTGGAAAGACAATTTCAGCCTCTGTAAAAGGTTGTCAAATGAAGATGTGATTAATGGCAACAGGATGCACCCACTCTTGCAAAGCTTAGGAACTACATAGGTTATGTAACACAACAGAAAAAGAGACTAAGTTTATGCTAGTAAAATTAAACTTTCTCCAAATTGTTCACCTGTCAAGAAATAGCCTGAGTCAATATTATTAAACTCTCCTGTCCTTCAAAACAAAATGTTTGCACCTAGACAACTGTTTGAGAATGGTCCTCAGCTCATGCTAACTCTCAAAATAAGCCCACTCATAGTTTGGTAGCGTTCTAGGTGGCACAGCCTTCCAGCATGCCAGAAACCCTTCCAGCTATTTAACAGCATGCACAATTGAACTGCAGTGTCTGGGAAGGCTCACTAGCACTCTTTGCTTTCCTAATACAGTTGTAGTCAGAGTCCTCCAGAATTTCAGTGGGGTCTTTTACAAAATCTTTCAACAGTTTCACTAAAGAAAAGCAAATACAAAACAAAACAAAACAACACAGCTTGTCTCCCAACAGAAACTACATCAAACTGAGAATTAGTGAACAAATCATTCATGTTCTGTATATTTAAGAAGAAGTAACTCTTCAAATATTAAAAGATCAGATTTGAGTTTGTGATACTGGAACATTAAGCATTTGGTAGACTGAAGTATCTATTTCCCCACTGATGTGTGGGTGATTTATGAACATCATTTCCATTAGCATCAATGGCAATTGCCCAAGTCAACCCCCTCGTGCATTATATCAAGGGCAGACTCCTACATCATCTGAGTTTGTTACTAATTCAAATACCAACCGTGAATAGACCCGTCCACAGGATATACTACAGCTTGAAGAGTGGAAAAAGATCCCTGTGTACTATAAATAGACTCCTTACTTTGATATTTTTTTTTTTTCAATAAGATACAATAGTCTCCAAAATGACATCCTGACTGAGGCTCAGTACTGGAGGGGTAGGGGAAAATAAACAATTAAGCTTGTTCCTGTTAGCTGTTTTTTATTGTGGGGTCATGAACTCTTTCGCCCTGACTAGCCTCACTCTAAAATAAAGTGACTGGCTTGGACATAAAAGTGTTTGTGTTTTGACAGCTTTCCTGCTCTACTTTTTCAACCTGAGCATAATGGGCAAACAGTGATGAGTTGGCAAAGTATTTCCAATTAAGCATATAGGGAGCTTCTTTGCCAGTCTCTAGCGAGCGGTCCTGCCTGGAACCCCCAAGTGTTCTCCTTGGCCAGAAATTGATTTTGAAAGCTAATTAATTCTTGCATTAAGCCAAATTTTAGAACATCTTTTTTCGATATATTATTGGTGATGCAGAGCGGGTATTCAGGAAGGCCACATTATCAGCAATGATAGCTTTTTGCATTTTTTACATTATGGTTTTTATATTGAGGGATCACCAAGCACTTTATAATTATTAACCTAAGCTGGCAATTGCCACCATCACTGGGATGAAGCACGATGGCTGGCTGAGCACCAAAGATGCATATCTCACTGTCTTCCACACTCTTCATGTTATGTATTTTAAGCAACATTCAGTTTTGGGAAATGCAAATAAATGAATAAATGCATTTATAGTGTGTTATAAATAAAAATCCCTTAAGCCCAAGTGAATGAAGCATTACTTGTAGGATGACATCCTCCTGTTGCTGCCTGGAAGTCTATGCAGTTGAGCAGAAGAGGAATAAACATTTTCCCATACTCAGCAGAGAAAGCGTATAAATTCATACCTGACCTAGAATCTGGTTAGGAAAGTTTTTTTCCTGAACACACAATTAAAAAATTAGAACAATGATTGATCTTTTTAATAAATAAAGCAAAGGTCAGAGTATCTTCTTTCAATGTCATATTTCAGAAGTAGCTGTGCATAAGATTGGCTCTGCTATGAACCCTAAGATGAGGACATGTTTACTGATAGGTCCGTTAAGGTTCATAAGGCTTTCCACAAACTTGGACTGAGATCCGAGTCACTTCCAGGTGCCAGAGAAGGATACAGACAGCATTTTGAGCAAACCAGGTGAAATACAAGAGGTTTTGTTTCATTTCTGCACAAAAGGATTTTTATCAGCATCAGTTACGTTTTGCTTTGATATTTTGGGTTTCTTTCACCCGAAGAAACAATGTCAATGTCTTATCTCTCCCAAACTGAAAGGGAATCAAATCCTTAAGTGCAAAACCACAAAGTTTCACATAAAACTGCTTGAAATTATTTAAATCCATCCACAGTGAGATGATTAATTGATAAATGATCAATTACTGACAACTCAGTAAGTGCCAAAGAATTCAGTACCAAACATTATGGGGTAGTAAGAGTTTGCTCTGGTTTTGGCTAGTATTATACCAGCAATGGTCAGGAATGATTTTTCTTCTCCAATTGGATTTAGCCAGGAGGTGGGTCTGTTTCTTTCATGCACCAGGTATACAATCATTCATATTTTTAAAAAGAATTCTGTCAATAATACACATTTCCTGACAAGAAAATATTGATAAAAAGGATTCTATAAAGAACCCAAAGAAGAAAACTCAATAAATGGAGGCAACCATGCAAAATGTTGTCTGAAATGTTGTAAGTAAGCCAGGTAGGTAAGCTCTGGAAGGGTGATAATTATTAGTATCAGATCTCCCTCCTTTTGCAGGCCATCCCCTACAGGATGCTGAAATTCACATGGACACCAGCCCTGCTCACTGAATATATTTTATTAAAGCATTTATAAAAAGCCTCCCCATGGACCAACAGGATTAATAAATAAGTCTCAAGCAGCTAAAAAAATCAAAGAGACTCTGTTTGACTGACCAGGAAGCAGGCTTAAAGAAAGAAGGGGATTTTGCCCCTGAGATAAGATATTCCTCTTTTCTCACTACACAAGTTAAGGGAGTTATAATTCAACAAGTTCACATTAAATTATTAATACTGGCTTGTAGTAGCAATTGATAAAGCAGATGAAAAAAAAAGGGTAAGAAATTCATTAATGGATTGAAGCATTGTCTCCCACTGTGAATTTACACCCCTTAATCCACAACCTGCCAATGTGTAGAAACCATGTGTGCTCCCACCAAAGACTCATATATTTACCCATCCCTTGGCACTGCCTTTGCTGGGGTGACTGTTGTGGCAGGCTAGGAGTCCCCAGGTGGAGCGCTGGGATCTGCTAAACTGTAAGCAAATAATTTGGAGATGATTTTATTTTCTAGTGATGTTCAGGGATGCGGTCAGGTCCTGTTTGGGCAGTGGTGGACACAGCCCATGCCCATGTTTTTTCCTGCAGGAGAACAGGACTGGGGCAGTCCGAGCTGCCCCATGGCCCTGCCCAGCCAAGGCAGCCCCTCTGAGAACACAGGCTCTGAGGTGGTGGAAGTAGGACCCCACTCTCCTCCCAGGAAGGTGAGCCACGTTTTTGAGTGAGTAGAATGTTTTGAAAAGTAATGCAGTTTTATCATAATGTGGTTCAAACTGCTGTGCTGGCAAGATAGAGACATATTTCTCCAGCCGGTCAATACTAATGGCATCCACACTGCCTTTGCTGTGGTTTTGTATGGAGATTAGGCTCTACACCCTGACCCAGAAATGATGTGGAGGAAAGTTTTACCATTTTTTTATTGTTTTATCCCACACTCCTCTTCCCACTCATCCCCCCTCCTGCAACATTGGCACCACCTGAACAGCAAAAGGAGGTAGTTAGTGAATGAAGTCTGACTTGGCATCAGTGAATATTTCATTCCCTTCATCTGTTGCCTACTGAGAGGACAGGACTGTATTAGTGTCCTCCTGTTGAATACGCTCATAGACCATCACTACAAGGATTGTGTGGCATAAGACTGGGAGTTGTCTCTTCCTTTGTCCCACCTGCAACCAAAGTTGTCCTGCTATAGCCTAGATTATATATATATATATATATACACACGTACAACTTTTTCCTTTATATGTACACATAACCGATAAACATACATATACATATACATATACATACACATACACATATACACACACACACACACTTTTCTCCTCAGAAATGTTTAACAGATGATAGAAATGAGACACTGGTTGGTTAGAGCAGTTCTCCAACAAGGTGAAATGAACATTTTATTTCTTATATCCTTGGGTACTGTCTCTTGCTCACATGCCCAGAATCAAACATTTCCAGATTTAGTGTCAGTAAGGAATTTCCCTTTGGTAAGGTTGGTTGGGACTCAGCAGTATAGGATACATGTGCTCTGTAAGCTCATCTAGATATATTTTATCCAATTGATTCCCTGCTGTTGCAATGGCCTCTGGCATTGTTGGTATTTCAGTTTCACCTGATCTTTACCTATGGTGCATCCATATTTATATCTATTGAGAATTAAGTGCTTTAGCTTATACCTGAGGTTACTGAGTTCAGTATAGGGACATATTTCATATTCTGTCCCTTACAGCTTTAAATTCCTTGTAAGATATAGTGAAGTACTTCCATAACCTGAAACTCCATGTATTTTCTAAAGCAAAACCTTCTACAGTTCATGTTTTGCCAATGAAAATAGGAATTCATCCGAAAGGAATATTTTTCCCAAATGTAGAATTCAGAAGATAACACAGAGTGCACTGATTTCTTTCCATCACTGCTTTCATACATATTTCTCATACTCTCTCTCTCTCTCCATCATTTACTTCACTTGTTCTTTTCTGCTCAATATACTAAACTGAGGGCAAAATCAGGTTATTAGTCATCTGTTTGTAATTGTGGAAACAATATAATGAAAGGACACCCTTTCATTAATGTCTTTTCTGTCCATGCCTATTGCTCTGCTAATAATGTGGGAAACTCAACAGAGGTCAAAACTCATCCTGACCCTACAGCTACTGTGTTGGCTTCAGACTCTCTATTATTCTACAAAGAGAAGGGGAGAGGCTGTTTGAAAGTGCTGCATTTCTATCACTTAATTTTCCTCCAGTCATTCTCAAAGTTTTGGAAAGTATTGCTCTACAGCTAAATATGCTTTGGACTGTATTTCTGAACAGCTTGCAGAGACTGCCACATAACCTAATGAATGTTCTACTTGAAGGCTTGGCCTCATTAACTGGCACTGTGATATCCTCCTGATCTCTTCCTTCCTGCTTCCCAAGAGAAGTGTCAACATTTGAAACTCAAGATTTGTCTGCTGATATTTTTAAAGAGATAAATAATTTAATTTATAAGACTGTGAAGTCCTATTCAATCTTAAATGTGATTACAACAGAGTTGCTCTCTGTAGACGGAGGACGGAAAAGCTGAAAACCTAATTGGAGTTTTCAGGACTACTTACCAGTCTAGTTGTCAGTTATGTTGAGCAAACAGCTAAGTATTGTAATGTAGGACTGTGGAGAAACCTGAGCTAGCATCAGTGTTAAGTTCAACATGGAAAGGGTAGGATATATGTTGTATGCATTTAGACACCATCCGCAAAATGAAAATTTCTGTCTAATCTATGTATGATGACTTTTTGTGATCAACAGGGAAAAGTAGACTTTTCTAGAGCTCAAATCATCTGATTTCTTTTAGGTGTCTGTTCTAGGAAAGGATGAATTACTGTATGGAAGAGACTTTTCCTCCCTGTAAAGAGAATCAGAGACAGACTCCCATGTTGCAGCAGTTCAGTTCCATTCTTGGGACCATGTTCAGTCTGGGTTGCTTCTTCAGCTTCTCCACCAACATCCCAGACTGCATTCCTCACTGACATAGTCACACGTCCTCCAGTTCTTGCTCAGAGAATTGTTCTAGGAATTGTTCTGCAAAAAAATACTTTGCATTTTTAATGCTATTTTGGTAGCATAGGCAGGAATGAACAAATCCCCAGTAAATCCATCTAGTCCAACAGTGTCATTTCATGTATGGCTAAAGTGACAGTTTGGCTTTCTAAGAACAGATCTGAGAGCACAAGAGAAAGAATTTCTGATAGTTTCTAGGCACAAGCCAGGGTTCATCTGAAGCTGTCAGTAGCTTTTAGGCTGGTAATACCAGTGTTGTGTTTTCTAGAAAAGTTATGACTTGCCATTTTATTCTATTTTATTTTATTTTTAAGATTTTTTTTAAAAAAAACTTATTAAATTTCTTAAAGCTATTCCTGCCTCAGTCATTCACATAATTTGTTTTTACTTTTCAAAAAGTTCTGTCAAGAAAATACAGTCATATACAATTCTTGCTTCTCTTCTGCTTCCCCTCATTCTGATTCTCAAATTCTAAGCACAACAGAGCAATAGACCTCTCTCACCCCAGGAGACTATCTATATAAGGATTACAGCCTTTAAAAAAGCACAATTCAATGCATAAAATATATTGCCATTCCCTATTTATTTTTTTCAAAAACTAAGTTTTAAATTACTGAGGAAGCAAAAGCTGTGTATAGAATTCAGGTGAATAAATAATATAAAAATAAATGTCCTTCATAGCACAGTGTCAAAAATATAAGGAAATAGCAGTAGGGAATGGCAGGGTGTTACCCCAGGAACGAACCGTGCTTGATCAATCTAACACCATCCTGCAACTTTGCTTCTTTCTTGATACATTCTTATGACCTACAAAGATCTCAGAAATATAGATTCTCTTCAACTTTGCCACTGCCCACAAAGAAATCTAATGGCTGAAAAGGATGGGGCATCTCATCAGAGCATATCAGCCTGAAAAATATAAAAGAAAAAGTTTGCTAGAATTTGTGGCCAAGGGAAAAAAAAATCCCCTTGCAAAAGAGGCAACTTTCTGCTTGCAGTTATGTGCTTCAAATATCTCCAAAATAAAAATCAACACAGAAGATGGCTTGTCATGATATCCCAGGGAAAAAAAAAAGGTTTTTTCAGGCAACTGAAAAACATAAAATCAAAGATATATTTATGAAAGGCAAGAACTATATGAGCCAAAGCACTGATGTTTGAAGCTGTATGAAGCATTTCATTTTTCAACATACCAACAGCATTTTCCCTTTATCTGCATGCATACAATCAAATAGGGTTAAACTGTGTTTGTCAGACTCATGCATTTACCCCACTGAAATCCAGAAGTAAAGCAGATGTCACATGAGCCTCAGCCTCAATGAATTCTACGTTTATTATATAGGCTTTAATTCACTGCAACTCTCTTCCTAATATACTGACAATTAATTATTCTATTGGCTATTCAAAAACAAAAATTATGTCAGATTACTGTGCTGTAGGAAATATATTCCAATTTACAATGTTCTAGCGCAGGAATGATATTGAATATGGTTACTCCATTCTGCCCACTTAATATGCAACATAAGGTGCAACATACATTTTTAGCAGACATCCATAATAATTCAGTCTCTCCATCTCTGCTATGGCCCTGCATAACAGGATTTAATTCTAAACATAAAAATATGTTGTTGTTTTTAACATGGACATCACAGTTATGGATTGAGCAGTCTGAAGACCGTTTTAAATCTTCCAAGTGTGCATCCCACAGCCGACCGGCGTGTAATCTTGCACACCACAACCTGATCCCATCAATCTTAAGGGATGGTCTCAACCTGTAATAAAAATAATGAAATAACTATGTTAGAAACTTACAAAACATATCATTCAGAGACCTTCAAAAATCTCACTTTGAAGTGATTACGTACAAAAACTCCCCACAAAAAAAGAAATACATTTTTTCATAAGACGCATACTACGCAAAGTGAAAAACAACAGGACTCAGTTAATATTTCCCTTTTTCTTGCAATTTTTTTCAGGCTCTGATACATTCCATTCACTTCTTACCTCCATATATAGAAAGACAGAACTGTACTCTCTACTTGCTGTTGTTTTCATACCCTTTCCTCTACAGACAGATCTCCATCTGTTGCTGACAATCCACTGAATCTCCACTTTTTCTCTAAGACAGCATCTTTAAAATATAAGCAATGCTTTTCATCCCCAGTGCAAGCACAAATAGGAATAAACCCTACCAGCCTGATGAGAATCATAGAGAGATTTCCCTGCTGACAGGGCGTTCGGTATATCCCAGACCGAAGGTTATCTCAGTACTAAAATACATATCCATCCACTCACACAGAGACTGCCCTCTGATTTTACTGCTTGCGGTCAGTTCAGATGCTATCATAAGGATAACCTGTTGCACCCCATGTATATTATTTTTACATACAGCATCTTCACCCCCCTATAGGGTCTAAAGCCTTCAGAAGCTGATTACATAGCCAAGATGTTTGCACACAGAGTAATCAATGTGTACAATATGAAGACATGGTCCTCCACATCCTAGTAGAAAGAGCACTTCCAAAGTATAAAAAACGAGACAAAGTTCTATGAGATCCCTGAAGATGATATGTATCTAAAAGCATATACCCAGATATATTGCAGATTATCCAGACACATACCCCAATGATGTAGTATTACACATTTCCATAAGAATATTTTCCCTCTTAGATGTGTCTAAACTGGAAACTGCATCTTGTGGGTTGTCTGCCTTTCTGACAGTCTCTGAACGTCTAGCATGGAATTTCCCAAAATCACCCGCTGATTACCTCCAGAAATCTACCCTCTATGAAAAATAACTAATGATTTCTTAAGTACATTTTTAAATTTCATTTTATTTTGTTCCAACATTTTATTTTAAGTTTTACCTTGTCAATTGCCACAGTAGTTTGTGTTTCTCTTGGAGATAAGTGAATGTTAAAGAATATCAGTCTTTCTTTATTAAAAAAAAAAAAAAATTCTGGACTCAGTAATGAAAATTGTAAAACTTTTAGGCTCAAAGTCACAAATTCTCCCCCATGGTTAATTGCAAAATGAAAACTGAATTAACAATAATCTCTGGATTTTTAAGAGAGTCTTTTTTTTTTTTTTCAGGCCTAGATTTCAAGCAAATAAATTTGGCAAACTCAGCACATGTTCCAGATCATTTTTTCAATTGGCAAAAAGAAGTTGTTCCTTTCTGTAAGGGGACTTAGACCTTGTAACAATCCAGGCTTTGATGGCAGTTTGGCAGAAGCCTGCAGGCCCGAGTGCTTAATGCACTGTCATTTACATATAATTTGACATATTTTTTATCATTCTGGATATTTGCTTGAACACGTACCCTATGTGAGATGAAATCTGCTTGTCCAAGTTCAGTACCAAAGCAGATCTATAACTGATCAGCTCTGCCCTTACCCTCAGGGGTAGACAAAGATCAGTGAAAGGACACATTTTAGGACATGTTTGCCACACATGATGATATTGATAGGTACTGAAACACAAAGTAAATTGGCATGCAATATACTAGTGTTCCTCAGCTGCTGCACCTTTGGAACTAGTGTGAATGGATTAAGAGCTATGCATGGAGGACTAGAGGTGTTATGGGACATCCTTCTTCAGACCTCCTCTTTGTACTAAAACAAAGTCATTGTGTAAAACCTTTGCCCAAGTATGAAAATAAACAGTGTGTGCTCAGAAGACAGTCCATATCATACTTTATCCTGTTCATAAACATTAACTTTTTAGTGCATACCTCTTTCCAAGTGTCTTTGAAATTCTGAATGTCCTTTTCTTTACGTGACAGAATGAGAGTAGCTATGAACATCTGCATGTATATGTGCTTAATACTCATCTGTGCCTCTCCCCAAAGCTGAAGGACAAAAAAGATGGGCTGTTGTCATTGCATTATCATGCAATTGCTGTGCAGCTTTCTTTAGCCTTGTAATGCAGGGGGTCAGATAAAATGGCCAGGAAGGTCCCTTTTAATTGGAAAATCCATTAAATAGACAGGAAGGAGCGGGAAATGTATACTATGAAAAATATCAGCATTAACCTAATTTTTGCTTCAAGATCATATGCTGGAAAATATTTACCAGAAATACACAGAGCTCAAGGCAAGGGTCAAGCAGCAGAGAGCTGAACAGATAGTGTACCATTAATATAAAGGATTACAGCCAGCATATGACTGAGAATAATACTGTGGATGCTCTGGCAAAGACACACGTACAAAAGGCTTCTAAATGAAATCAATGAAGCAGGAGTTCTGATAGTTTAGCAGCACACTCTGGCATGGTGCAGCTGAAAAAGGAAAAAAAAAAAAAAAAAACACTAGGGGAAAAAAGTAATAAACTCTTGCTACCCATGGGCAGACTTCACAGCAGTTGAATAAGACAAATAGAAGAAAGTGTCTGCTAGTGCCCAGAGGGAAATGTAATGACCCAAGTTATGACCTGCCATAGAGAGAGCCCTACGGAATAAGACAGAAGCAGAAATCTGGGAAGTTATGTGAAACTAAAATAGGGTCTGAATTAAGTGCAGGTCAGCAAAGCACTGATGGAATTGAGAGAAAATTTTCATAAAGCACTACTGCTCCCTTCCCCCACTCGAAGATAAATTATTGCCCAGCCTACTCAAATCCAAACATAACATGTGTAATGGGAAAAATATTGTGACTGAATTGTCACACTAACATTGTTTATGCCAGAAAAAAGGTAAGTTTAGGACTCTCAGAACAGAGATTGAGAGTGGCCCAGCTGTTACATCCACATACCATAACACTGAGCCACCAAGACCATTTCCAAGTCTAAGACAGTATTTTTTGGTTCTTTCTGCAGTACAAGCCTTCGAACTTCATAAAGGCTTTAAAACTTTACTGTCCTTGCTGAAACAAATCACTGCTGTGAGAGAAGTCATTGCTTGTGGAAAGTTTGACTTAAGAACTGCCTTTTTTTTTTCTTCTTGTATATCAATATCAGGAAGTGCAGGCAGGGAAGCTTTCAAGAATAGAAAAGATTTTCCTGTGTATAAGATCCATGTATGTCTTTGGCTAGAGTTCTTCTCAAGTAGCGGGAAAACAGTGGAGAAAATATTTGCCTTATGGATTAGAAGAATAGTGATTCTCCTATTTTTAAAGGTCTCCTGGGTTTATTTATTTTCTGAAAATAATAGAACTCATTTTTCATCATGCAAGGTAGTTAAGCCACACATCAGCATGCACTCATTCTCTAGTGCTCTCTCTTTTTCTTTCTGGCAGTCTTTATCTATTTGACAGGAGAGATTAACATTATTCCTTTGAAAGAAAGTATTTGGCCCAAATTTTCCTCCACAGTCTCATATCCTACATTTCCTTTCAAAACCAGACTGAAAAAGTGAACTTTTCACGGAAATACTAACATGAAACTTGTTGACCCATCCTTCCTCTACCCCTTGAATTGCTGAAATATTTGTTGACTGTGACCTAAATGTGTCAATCATTTAGCAGCCTTGAAGTTATATTTTCCAGTAAAGAAAGTTTCTCTGGAAAAAGGGAAAATTGTCCTCACTCTGTATTATAATCTGAAGATTATATTACACCACCTCACTGTACCTCCTTTGTAACATTCCTCCTATATTTTTTCATCACAGGCCTTCTTATTGATCTCCTCTCTACATATAACAAATTCTTAAAAATGGACCTGCTGACATCAAAATGGTTACCCAAAAGATTGGGAAAGGCATAAAAAGTGAGTATTTATTAGCTCCCTTATTTGCATCTGTGACAATGGCAGGAGAGATTTCTCTTCTGAATCAAGAATTATAAGCTTGACCCAAAATACACAGGTTTTTAAGCAAGAAAACAAAAATAGGGCTGAGAGGTGGCTGTTCACTTTTTAATTTTTTATTTATCCTCAATAATCTCGTAGCAAACCTTTTTGCATCACCCTCCTTCTCTAACAGTTAGAAAATATAATCTAGTTTCTGCCTTCAGTTTATTCTTTGGTGATCCATAACTATTTGTTCTTGTAGTGACGTTATCCTCTGCGTTAAGTAATTCTTTCCCTTCCCTGTTGTTTATTCTCCTGAGTTTGCTTACAAGAATCAATTATGTCCTTTTCAGCCTTTGTTTTAAGAGGCTAACCAAGCTGTGCTCTCTTGAACATGTCTATATTGCCTTCTGTTGCAATGAAGTTTAGTCCAGAGATCTCTGAGCTAGAAGAAATACAAGCTAGTCTGCCTACATGATTCACTGCAACATCCCATGGAATTACCAGTTTAGGTCTGAAATTAATATAGCCTCTCTTGTGCAGTCTTACATTCTTGCTAATAATTTACTTTCTTCTGCTTTCTAACCTCCTTCCTCTCTTCCTTCTCTGCCCTGAGTGATCAACTTACACACACATTTCTTTCTTTGCCTTGCTTTTTCTCAGCCCCCAATAATGTTCATCTCCCACTGAAAAGAATCAGTGAATTGGTGTTTTAATATTATCAGTGGAGGAACACAGAGTGCAACAGAGAAGAGGAATGCTGTACTCTTAAAAGGGATCAATTGACAAATGTGGTGCCCAAAAGGCAGAACAGAGTTAAGACAGACGATGTGAATCATTTTGCATTTACTGGGCTGATAATGAAAGACACTGAATGCGCATCACATCTACTAAGCTCAATAAAAGTTGAGAACGGCATTTTTTAAGAACTGGATGGAAGAAGGGGAGGCAGAGGGAGATGAAACAAGTAATTAAGATACTGTGAGAAAGCATGATGAAGTCACAGAAATTAGGAACAGAAGGGATTTTAGGAATAGTTGTCTAGTTCATTAATAGCCAAAACAACATTTTCCCTTGTAGCACATATTCTACAGATTCTAAAATCAAGTTCTAAACATAAGCCATAAAATGTCCTTGCATGGTGGAGAACGGGCAATCCCAAATATCCAGCTCTCTTTCAGCCTATGGAACTGTTGCCTAACTGCAAAAAAAAAAAATCCTACGACTAAAATTACTATCCCTGTTCTAAACAGCAGACCGAATGCTCTGGAACTGGTTTGTATTAAAAAAGGAGGTGTTTTGGGAAAAAGAGGGGAGGGGGAAAGAAATCACACAGTCCTCTTAAAGACAGATGGAAAACTCTGCTGAGCACTACCGTGGTGGCCACCTGCTGTGCTCTGAATGGTGGGTGATAAATAGCATGCAGCTGTAAAATGGTGGGTCAGGCACTCGCAAGCTCTTTTACTTGTCAGCTCTGCATATCACAGACTTGCGTTGTGTCAATTCTCGTCTACAGAGGTCATTAAACGCATGTTCTGCACTTCTCTGCTGATAGACATTATGCATTCTTTTTGAATCCCTTCCTATAGTACTTGGGATTGAAAAGATCTTCTCAATGAAAAACGGATTGAATGAGTATCTTGAAAATTTTCCTGAAGACTATTTAAGTGGGAATCAAGCTACTTTGGTTCATGCCAAGGAAATCAATGCAATATTTCTTGAAACACAGGAAGGTGAAATATGACTTCTTGGAGTTTAGGGTTATCTTTTTAGTCTGAAAAACAGACAGTCATAGGGTTATAGGTGAAATATGCAAGTACCTCAATCTAACTGACATAGTCCTATAAATAAATTTAATTTTAATGGGAATTTTCCCCAGCTAACAAATGACTAAGGAGAACTGCATAAAGCCCAAAGGTAGTAGCTAGTATTTCAAGGACGTTTTTTTCTTCCTGAAAGGGATTGGACTATATAACATCTATATGTAGCAGTTATGAAATATACATAACTGGGAAGGTAGAGATAGAGAATAAAATAGTGAAATGAGTGCATTTGCATATCTGGAAATCATGCCAGTCCCTCATTTCTGTACATATCCCCACAAGTGAACTGCACCGACAGTCACAAATGCTAAAGTCACAAATCATGTTTCAGAAGTGGCTTTGAGAACTTTAAAATATTCCCTTAGTAGAAAACATGGCCAAATCCTCAAGATGCTGTAGGGGAAAAAAAAAAAGAGAGCATATGAAGAAAAGAAGAAAAAGGAACATGAATCTATGTAAATATCACTGTGCTGATCTAGGGTGTTGGAAAGCCCAGACTCTCTATGGGAAAGCTTAGAAAAACCTGTTTAAAACATAAAAAAAACTAAACCCAAACAAAAATAGTAGCAGATCAGAAACACTAAGTTGCTGGACATGAGACTCTGAGTCTAAAGATGAGGAGAGTTTAACAGACAACAAAAAAGAATTACAATAAGGTTCAGTTTGGGTTGTTTTTTTTCAGGGAAAGAAAGAAAAATGCTGAGCAGCTAAGCCCAAATAAAGGAAAATATGTTTGCTATTATGGGGCATGGGACATACTGTCACAGCCTTATGAAGCAGAAATGTTTAGATGGAAATGCAGGGAGCAGGCCCAGCTGGTGGCCAGTTACTAGTGCATCCTCAGGGTCAGTACTGGGGCTGACACTGTTTAATATCTTCATTAATGACTCAGGCAACGGGGCAGAAGGTACCATCTGAAACTTGGGTGGAGAAGTCCACGTGCTGCTCTTCAGAGGGACTTTGGCAGGCTGGAGAAATGGTATGACATGAAATGCAAAGTCCAGAATTTGAGACAGATCTACACCATGCAGGAGTGCAGGCAGGGGCTGGCTGCACAGAGAGCAGCTGGGAAGAAAAGGACATATTTTAGCAGCATAACAAAACACCGTGGCCAGACTTTTCCCTTCCTTTACATAAACTTTCATTTCTTCCTTTTTGCCACTCAATTTAAAAGCCAGAATAATACTGAGAAAATAAAAATTAGAAGATGTAAATGGAAGGGTTAATACACTTGAATATTATAGAAAGCCCTGCCATGTGTTTTGAAAACCATTTGACAACACAGAGCAGGAGGTGTGGTGCCCTGTAGTTCAGAGGGTACATTGTTTACCATGAAATGCCGGATTTGCATATGGTAAGTACTTTCTTTTATTAAAAAGCAATGCAAATAGTCACACAAACTCCTCTGTAAATAGCAAAGGAGAACACTTAGCCACCCATACTGAGCATTTACACCAACTGAAATGGCAGCAGAATCTGGCCTAGACATTGAAAAATACCCAACTTATGTTTGAGAAATTTCTCTAAGTAATTTTTCTTTCCTCTGTTTGGTGGCAGCTTTGCTCCTTTATCACCTGTACAAAATCAAAAAGAGGTGATCTCCTCCTGCACATGAGAAAAAACCTCTTATTTAAAAATAAGATTTCAGACTATTGTGGCTTATGAAACCTTTATAACCTATAGGATACACAGTTTATCTTTGCTCTGATTAGATCTTCCATACGTTTTAATCTCTTCTCTTTCTTTTCACACTTTATAATAACACTCTTTTCAAGCAAACACTCTTTAATCTTATAATTTGAAAACTAATTCCATTTCAACTGTCTTTTTGGCAAATGACCTTTTCTTCTTTTGCTACAGGTGAAAAAAAAGAAAATCCTGTCTTTTTGATTTTTATTCTTGCTCAGCATTCTGGATCTCAAAACTGTTCATCTGCTGAGGTTTTTGTCAGCAGTAATATTTCTCATTCTGAATTTCTCAGTGAACAAACCTTAGAAAATATACCATCATGAAAGCCATTTGATTAATTTGTCCAAATGCATTTCTTTTGTAAACCAGGTTGATTATTTCAAAATGTCAGGGTTTGGGAGCAGATTTGAGAGCTATCCTGGCAAACACTATTGACCAGATTAAAAACAAAGTGTAGAGACATGACAGCAAGGTGGACCAATGACTGGCCTGCCATCTGTCACGGATGGATTAAAACAGTCTTTCTGTACTGATATCTAGGAGACACTAATTCCAGTCCAAATACATGGATTGTCTCATGCAGAAGGAGATTTACTCAGAGGAAAGTTTTTTTCCGGGTGGTTGAAAGTCAGCTGTCGTCTCACGAACACAAATTGCTCATCCTGATTATGGGAAAACTCGCGTGTTCTACATACTATATTCTAACTGCCACATCTAATTAATTGAATGAATCATTACAAATTATTTGTGTACTTCTTGAGTGGACTAAAGATAAAATAGTTAAGAGCTGTAAACCAGTGGTTTAATTTTCATAGTGTTTTTACCAGTAAAATGGCCATCGATCATACAAAGCCTGAAGGATTTTCCCACAGAGAAGTTAACAAAGGAAGATTTCTCTGTCAGTTAAAGCAGCATGAATCCAATTTAACTCCACTGGTCTCATATACATCCACTCCAGACTGAAGCAGCGTTACTGCTACATAAACAAAATCTCAGTCACTCCACCCCAGAAATTAAGCTGCCTCCATTCTTTGATGAGGCTTTTAGATGGAGGCTTGGGCTGTGATGAATAACCTTTTTGGAGTGACAGCTCTCTCCCTTAAACACTGACAAAATCCAAACACTTTATTTAGAGTAGATGAGACCAATACCATTTGGTATCTCTGTTAACAGGCTGGATGATGGGACAGAAGGCACCTTTAGCAAGTTTACAGATGACATCAAACTGGGGGAGCGGTCAACACGGTGGAGGCTGGCAGTCAGAAGGACCTAGACAGGCTGGAGAAATGGCCTCACGAGAACTGCATGTGCTGTGTTCTTTTTGGGTGCCTCCTTACACAAAAGATGTTGACATACTGAAGCAAGTTCAGTGGAGGCCACCAAGCTGGACAAGGGGCTGGAGCACATGGCGCCCCAGAAGAGGCTGAGAGAGGTGCATCTGTTCAGCCTGGAGAAGAGTAGCTCACAGGGGAACTTAGTGCTGTTTACCCAGTTGAAGCACACAGAAAGGAAAAGAGAGTCTTCTCAGAGGTGGACAGCAGTAGGAAAAGAGGCAATAAGACAAATGAGAACATGGAAAATTCTGATTAGGTGTTCAGAAAAAAAATACCCTGAAGGTAGTCAAATAATGACACACTCTGCCCAGAAAGGTTGGAGAACCTCCATCCTTGGTGGCGTTTGAGAAACAACTGGTTAAAGATTTGCACATCCTGATGTGAGCTCTGTGCAGAAGCTTGGACTAGATGACCTCAAGAGGTTGCTTCCAACCTAAATTATTCTGTGATGCTATAGCTGATATTTATACGGCTAAAGTTAGTTCACATGAATCCTACCTGAACAATTCTTCACAGAAATAAGATTAAACTTCTCAACAATGGAACGAAGGAGTTAAACCCTAAGTTTCCTGGATAAATCTTGATTTTGCAACATAAGGTTATTAAATTCACATTATCATTTTTATCATCTAATCAATTCATCCTTCTACAGAAGATTGGTCAGATTACACAGAACTAGTAAATATGATAACGGTGGACAAAAATAACTACAATGATACAGTATGGTTTCATCTTTCCTTTACTTCAGTTCTTTGAAGTTAAATTTACTAGTAAATATACCTGTCAGGAAAAAGTACTTACAATACCTAGGATTGTTCATGAGTCTGTCTCCCATTTTTGTACCTTGGCTGTAATGTGAACTCACAGATTTAAGACTGGAAATTCCCTGTTTGGATCTCTGTTCTGTGCAGCATAACTGGCTGACTAAGCATATTAGACTGTTCCTCCCACATTTTCCATTTTGGAAACAATTATAAAAGTATCTTTATTTAAATGGGCTTTACTAAATCATAGTCAAAAAGGTAATGTCTGACACTAGGTTGAACAGGGCAATAAAAGAAGTCAGTAACCACTTAAGTATCTTCTTTGTATTGGGCTGAAGACTAGGAGAGTAGAGGGGAAAGCACCTGATTACATGTGTGGGTTGATGCCTTAAAAAAAAATGGTGAAAAGATCATTCCATCACAGGATGACATCTCTTCCCTATTCCTCTTTGCCAGCCAGCAGAGACAGCAGGATCTGAGAAGACAAAGCTGAACTCTGAAACCAAATAATTCCAAATTTATATTGTCAGCTGCTGCCCATGCTATAAATAACCTAATTTGCCTTCTACACAAGACTACAACTAAATTATTCTAACTACACTTCAGAAAAGATGAATTGTCAAGAGCGGCTAGATTATTTGCAGTTCCTGAACAACACTTAAAGGACCAGGAACTTTTTTCAGTCCATTCTCTAATTAATTTAGAGACCTACTGAATGTCAGGGGAAATGTTTTGTCTAACTGAGATGGTTGCTTCGTTTACTATAACGGCGGAGAGGAGGGTAAGATTTGGCCTATTGCAGAGCAAGGCCAGGGTAAGGGTCTTTCATAACCCTCCTACACCAAAATTTCTCTGCAGCCATCCAGGAGAGAAAGCCTTAGCAGCAAGTCAATTGTTACATATGCAGGTGACTCAGTGCCTCAGCAAACCAACACATTTTTACTGTGCCTCCTCCTTCCTTCTCTCTTTACTCCTTGCCTGTGCCTTATCTAACCTGGGCTATAGCCATACTAGTAATCTCAAGAGGAACAGGATGGGTTCCTTGGTTTTGAGGCAAGATGGCATAGTCTGGCTATGCCTACTTAACATCGTTAGGCACCTGGGTGACTTTGTCCCTAGGATCTTTTGGGAAGAGTCCCTAACTCTGGCTGGCTTACTAACTGTGCTGGAGAATTATTTGGAGGAACATCAGTTGGCCAAAGGCAAAACTGTCTGATCTGATCTGAATTCTCTCAGTGCCAGGAGGCACACAAGGCGCGAACATCGTTCTTCTACTTCGATCGGTCTGCGGCTGCGTGCTCTGAAGTCAAGGGCCACAGCGCAGTCCTCTGTTGGTTTTTTCCTCAGGGCATGACCAATCCAGTTCCATCTCCTCCTCCTCACTTCATTACTGATTTTCTCCATCTCCGAGTTGATGCTCGTCGTTTCTGCAACTTTTTATTTTTTTTCCCAGGAGGAGGTAGTTGGCCTCCTGCCCAACCCCCATGACTTGGAGGGCCAGTGGTTTTTCTGTCAGGGTGGCCTTCCCTTAGGCTGCGTTGGTTCACGGCACCTTCTTCAATTTTATCCGGTGCACCCTCCAGAGAGGGATCCCCTATCCACCACCCAGGGGATGCGCCTTCTAGCCGTGCAGCCCCAGCCGAAGGCAAGGCAAAACTGTACCAGGAACCATTTAAACAATTCAACAGTCTACAATACCAGATTATAATGTCTGGTCCACAGGCCCAGCACTGTTTAACTTATTGAAGTAGAACTAGTCTAAGTATCCAAAACCCAGGATTCTGCACCTTCAAGAAAAAAAAAAAAAGTGGCACACATATGAGAAAAAAAATCCTCTTTTTTAATGTTAGATTAAAATTTGATGCTGAATGTTGATTAAAAATCCTCTATTTCTCTTCTACAAGCCTATCTGACAAACACTTCAGCTAACTTACTGCGTCTTTACATTAACAGGCACAGTGGCCCAAAAGGAGAAATCTGCAGAAGGAAAGACTGCTGTTGGTGCCCTGTCCATCCTCACTATAGGCACTTTGGAGGATTCACTCCAGTAGCGGTCCACTGTGGCTGACTGAGCTTCTGTTAGTGGCTGGACAACATTAGCTGATTAGTTTCATCACAAGATTAGTTTCATCACAAATAAATCCATTTTGAGTGCTCCAAGACTGCTTCCTAATGTGAAGCAAAGCATGGGGAGCAAGCACTTGCTTCAGTGGTGCACACGTCCTCTGAACTAAAATGCTAATGTAGATGCATCCATACAGGGCATGCAAAAGATCCCCAAAAAAGATCTTGGATCATCATAATGAAGAAAGGAAAGGTGTAATGTTCAATGTAAGTCCTCAGTATAAGCATGAAATATTTCTGTCTGGAGAATATCTGCATATCAGTCTGAAAGCAATGTGGCAGACCTCAGAAGACAGATTGGTGATGGTGGGCTTATGGCATGTGCTGAAACAGCATTGAGGTATGCACGCATTTCTGGTTTTGGAGTAGGGAAGGGTAGATTCCCCACTTTCAAATGTGGGGAATTACCTGTTTTTAAGCTGTGACTCCTGGACGACACACTGCTTTCCAGTGGGCTTCCTCAAATATGTTGCATTACTTTGCAGATCACTTCTCTGATTATCTCTTTTGATAAAGTACCTCCACATTTAACAATAAAACTAATTCCTTAAGGTAATGTTTTATGTGGCAAAAACCTGTACAGTTTTGTTTTCACATCATTTACACTGACATAAATAAAGATAACCACCACTGTAATAGATAATTATCCCAGTTTAAGTGAGACCAAGATGAAACATGAAGTGGTTGTGCTTTTTTTTCATTTCTTTTCAGAAACATCTTTGAAATGACTGTTTTTTCCACCCGACAACTGGCCAGATTCTTGAAGTAGTGGTATCTTCTTACTAGTATAAAGACTCAATTAATTTCATAATGCAAACTTACACTAGGAAAAATGCCACTTAAGCTTGAGGCAGTGTAATATAGCCATATCCTCCCCTGTGAGGCATTCTTGAGATAGTAATTTGCAAGCAATTGGTGGGAGCTGTGTACATTTTTACTGAGTCACTGTACTGAATGATTAAAGTTCCAGATAATAGCAAGATTCATTTTTCACAGGTATGTGATTCATTCGTACTTCATAAAAAGAGTTGAACAAAGAAATTAAAAAGAAATTAGAATTTTAAAAGTGTTAAAGAATATGTGTAGGTAAGCTGTAAATGTGTATGTTCCTAGCAATCAAACATACTCTATGCATCTATATAAGCAGTAACAAAGTGGAATTTAAGAAACAAACATTAAAAATTCACATTATGACAAGAGGGCAATAGGCATAAGCTGAAAAAAGTGAGGTGCAGCTGGATAGAAGAAAAAACTTTTTCCCCTGGAGGACAATCCAACGTTGGAGCAGGTTGCCCAGTGATGTTATGCAGTCTCCACCCTTGGAGGAAAGACCCGATCCTGGTCTGAACTCACTGCTGACCCTGCTTTGAGCAGTAGGTTGCACTAGAGACCTCTTGAGTTCCCCTGCAACATGAGCAAGGCTATGATATTTAAATGTATCAGAACTGTAGGAAAAGGACCTGGCATACTGTTATTTCATCATTTCTCAGTCATGATGTCAGTGCACTAAATGGCCCATACCACCTCATTCTGACCACAGAGTATACATGTGCATACATATATGCATACATTTTTACACGCATGGAAGGAGGAAATGAATATGTTAACAAAAGAGGGTAGAACACCCTGTTTTTTCTTGTCACAAGGGAAGACTTTTCATAACAGAGTTAGAAAGTTTCAATAAATATTAAGTGGACAAGGTGCTGAGAGCACTGAGAAGTTAATTATTTCCCATTTGAGGGCTGCTTGTTATAATTTACATGCTACATTTAACGGTTGTGCTGCAATGATGTATATTTACATAATAGTATTCAATAGTATACGCTTAGCTGACAAAAAGATAAATGGCTGATCATTTTTATATGTTAAAAGCATTTTCTAGCAAGTAGGATGATTAAGCCATTTGAAGAAAAAAATCTATTTTCTTTGAGATAGCTTCAATAACTACTTTTTTCCTCCCCTAAGGACCTTTCAGAGGTCAAACCAAACAGACGGTCACACTGATCATTTTAGATGATCCACAGCAACAGGATAATAAAAGTATTATGATCAGCGTGACCTGCATTGAAGGAAGGACTCATACTCTGCCCAGCTCTGACCCTGTTATTCTGGTCTGTGACAATGCAGGAGGAGTTATTAGATTTCAGATAGCCTCAAGATCTCTTATTGATTGCAAAGGCAGGTTCCTCTTCTTATTGACCACATTCACTTTGTGTGCTGTAAACTTCCCTATTTTTGCTTTCTTTGGACAAGAATTCATATAGGTTGCCTGTTTCATTGTTCTGATGAAAGTGGCTCAGAAAAAAAAAATCCGTGTCTACAGATACAGGAGTAATGAGCTAGCAAGCACGAATTCCACTGTAGTTTAACTATCTTTCAGATATAACCTTAAGAACCCTTCACAAGGACATTTTATGCTCCCTCACCTGTGTTTTTTCTAAATGAAGTTCCCACTTTGCAGGCCTCACTTTGAAGGATTCTTACTTTCTGAGTCTTTTTAAGCATTTCTCAGATAATTATGTAGAGTGGAATTAATCTAAAAGTTACATGCTTTATCTAGGCTAGTCATCTAAGGTTCCTCTCCTGACACTGGTGAGAGACTGGCACCTCCAAAGGGCAATTTTCATACCATCCAAAAACAAGTGTATAAAAGACTATAAAAGGCATGAAATTAATTCTAACAGTAATGTTAAATTTTGAGCTTGGATACAATTTCTACTGAATTCATATCATATCTATACCCTACATGAACTTCATCTATTGCTTCATGTGTTAATTATTCTCATCTGTATTAAATATTCTGTATAACACTTCTGAAAATGATTAGGACAGGCCAATAACTAACACTACGAGCTTATCATAGTTTTTAAATGTCCTTTAGGGGATTTTTCATTGGAAAATGTTGATTAATTGAGACTGATCCTTTGGTCCAGGATGGAATTTCTGGTAAAACACACAAAAAGACAGCTACTCTTCTCAGAATAGCAAGTAGTCTAGTTGTAATACTAATTAAGTGTGGAAATCTTTTTCTTTAGGATGGGAACTTCATCCAATCTCTGCCATTCTAGGTAACTTACCTATTCCATTGGGATATGAAGTGATTTCATGGTCTAATTAATCTTTAATTAATGATAGAGATTTGGATAATTCCAGCGAATAATACTGAGGACAGGCAATAGCTTACTGCTGATGTAGCTCACATGGGGCTCCTGCATTTCCATGAAGTTCCTTAGGCACCAGACCTATCTGGGGATCCCTTCATTTTTTCTCACTTTTCATACCCCTAAACAACCAAACAAAATTTCCCACAAACCAGCCATAGACAATTTTTGACTTACAAATTTGTTTTCTACCCCAAAGGAATAGGGATATATTTTAAATCTTTAAAAATTAGAATTGAAAATAATTTCTAGATTTCCAAAACTTCTATTTTAAACAGAAAAGATGGGCAAAAGACTATGCAGTTGGTTATAACATACAAACATAATGAACAAGCTGGATTTAAAGCAAGCCAGGATTTACAAGCATGATATTAAATGTTTCATAGAAAAATGATGGAAGGAGAGAGGCAGCCTCACAGGAGCTGGTTAAAGACAGACATATTTATTACAGGAAAGGGTGGCAGAGGATGAAAAGAAAGAATGAGTGTCATA
Source organism: Platalea leucorodia (assembly GCF_965183815.1). Taxonomy (NCBI): domain Eukaryota; kingdom Metazoa; phylum Chordata; class Aves; order Pelecaniformes; family Threskiornithidae; genus Platalea; species Platalea leucorodia. Next base: position 118,332,012 of record NC_138825.1, on the reverse strand, counting down.
GCAACAGAGTGAATTTGCCTGAAAGAGGTTGATGAAGCATAGGGCTGAAGAAGCATCCAGTCAGCAGAGATGCTTTTCAAAATACAACACTCTGGTTGTCCTGTATCTGCCTGGGGGGCTGGTGACTGAGTTTTGGTGAAGTATCCTATCTTGCATATTTTCTCTGATTTCTAAACTCATACAGCAGAACTCATCTCAGCTTTTGGCATCAACACTGCAGATATCTCCAACTAAGACAGCCACCCAAGGTTCTTTTTCTGAAGAAAAATAGCTATTGTTTGGTTGCAGTTCACCTAATCTATTTTCATCGTATTATGAATCACACACTAGAGGATGACGGTCATAGAGTAGCTTGGAAGCTAGCATCACTCTTAATTAGAGCACTGCTTTAGTTTCTCTGCCTTTCCTCCATTACTTAACATCTGCATCATAGGAAGCCACTTATTTTCCCTTCCAGTCAACTCCTCCCTGATAGATACATTTTTAAAACCTTTATGGTTTAAACTGTTTCACACAATGCACATGAGTAACAGTATTATTTGTACATGCAGCTGTCAAGCTGAAGAACCCTGATGGATTGTCAGCTTTTGATAGAGAGTATACTTCACCTCTCCAAAAACACTATTGGAATGGCAATCAGATATAAGAATAAAGTTATTGTTTGGGAATATCTGTGAGAGAAAACCATGCACTCCTTCCATCCAAGCCAGTCTCTTTTCAACATTTGAGACTTCTGAGTCTCAAATGTTGAAAAGAGTAAATTCTGTAACCAGCAGTCTGACAACCTGACATCTATCCCCAAAATTTGCTTGAAAGATTCTACCACCTCTATTATAATTCCAGAATAGTTCAGACAGGTGTATGTTTTAGAATACATCAGATATGGCCATGAAAAAAATATTATTAAAGAACTTCTAGAATAATTAGATACCATGGAAGAGGAGTATACAGCTCTTTGCAGAAGAACAAAACATGTGAGAGTGGGAGCAAGAAACATCTGCATTCATATCTGGCTTATCATCTGAAAGTAATTTAAACTCTGTTACTGTATGTTTGACAAGGGGATGAGAAAATTTAGACAGTTACTTTGAGTAGCTGTCATGAAGGTCATTCAGTGAACAGAGTCTTGATGATGTTACATGGGGAAGAACTCTGCATTCCACATTATTTAGCTTTGACAAAGCAGGGTGGAGAAGTCACTTGCTAGAAAGTTCAATCCACTCAAGAACAGAAGGGATATAATCTGTTGCTATATTTTTTAGAAAGCTCCCATAACTGTATGATTGTCCTGATTTTGGCTGGGATAGAGTTAATTTTCTTCCTAGTAGCTGGTATAATGCTGTGTTTTGGATTTAGTATGAGAATAATGTTGATAGCACACTGATGTTCTAGTTGTTGCTAAGTACTGCTTACACTTGTCATGGACTTTTCAGCTTCCAATGCTCTGCCAGGTGCACAAGAAGCTGGGAGGGCGCACAGCCAGGACAGCTGACCCAGACTGACCAAAGGGCTATTCCATACCATATGACATCATGCTCAGTATAGAAACTGGGAGAGTTTGCTGGGGGGCAGTGATCACTGCCCAGGGATGGGCTGGGCATTGGTTGGCGGGTGGCATGCAGTTGCATCACTTGTTTTTCCTGGGTTTTGTTTCTCTCTCTCTCTCGTTGTTTTCCTTTTCATTACAATTATTTATTATTGTTATTATTTATTTATTCATTTATTTTATTTCAATTATTAAATTGTTCTTATCTCAAGCCATGAGTTTTCTTACTTTTGCTCTTCAGATTCTCTCCTCATCCCACTTCGAGGGCAGGAAGGGTGAGCAAGCAGCTGTGTGGTGCTTGGTTGCCGACTGGGGCTAAACCATGACAGTGATAAAAAATATTTGCTTGATACATGTTATATACATAAAATGGCATTGATCTAAGATCTTCAATTTCTGTCTTTTGCTATAACACTTATTATATTGTATAAAAAGTTACCAAAAATGAAGTGAAAGTGGAAACAGAAATAGGTACCACTGTGAAAAAAAGTATTAAATACTATATATACACATAGCTTTAAACACAACAGAAATACTATATATATATATATAAAATTTTGATAAAATGAGATGATATGTAGAGAAAATACTTTTTAGCATATGTCTGAGTCTAGATTAATACATTTTCATGCAGTCTCTTATGGCTCTTTATAGTTAATTGGCTATTTGGTTACACTTTTCAGAGAGTTTAGTAGTAGAAACAATTCAAAAGAAACTGAAGACTTACAAAACAGTTTAAGAATTTCATACAACTTTTTACCTCCTAGAGGCAAAGTAAACCAGGAGAAAGATACAAACGGGAAAGGTATAATCCCATCCAGTACTCCCTTGAACAAAACAGAATTATTTTCATTAACTTCACTTAGCAGAGGATCAGGCCCAGAAAGAGAGAAAAACTAGTGTCTAGTGCTGCAGATAAACAAAAAAGGATTGCAACTCTATCCTTGAGTCAAATTTGGAATAATCAACGACTAAGATTTCTCAATGATGTCTAATGCATGTATTAAATTACATGTTATACACATTAAACTGTGTACAACAAATTGTGTTCATCACAGAGAGGCATAAATTTTGATTACTGTTTATATAGGTAGGACAGAAAAAAATTCCAATTATGGAATAAACTCTTCTACTTTATACTATGAACTTTGAGACATTTGTACATGTGTTTTTGAGTTTATACAGACATGTATTTTCTATATTATAATGTTATGCCTCAATGCTCAGTGATTTGAGGAATAAAAGAATTTCCTGTAATGTGCCAGATACAATCTTCCATTTTTTTATGGGCTTGTGAAGCAAGCATTCATAGCAACGCCAGCTTCCCTTTAGGGATTATTTATATTTAGTGTGAAAAGTCATTAAAATTTTCAGTCACTGGATTTTCCAATAAGCCAACACATCCTAATGATTAGTACCACTTCACATTTCTATTCCGTCTCTTTATCAAAGCTATGAGAAACATAGCATTATCCTAAAATTTGACATACAGATATACAGGAAACATTAATAAAGCAGTTGAATAAACCACTTTCTTTATCAGACCACAAAGATATATTCAAGTCTAAGCATTAAACTGAGCTTCCTCCCAATTACTTATTGCAGAAAATAACTGATTATTAATTAAAGCCTTGTTTGCTCTGGAGATTTTCTGCACCAATTGCCACCCTAAGTGGCTAAATAACAGAATCATTGCAGCAAGTATAGAGAAGCAAGTCTGATATTTGCATTAGAAGTGTTTACCCCTTTTTTCCCAGTCTGAATAGATCCAGCAATGCAAACAGCTGCTTCATTTGATTACACTGAGGATTTCACGAGGGTAACTATGCTGATAGTCCCAAATAAAAAAACTAAGACCTCACCCCCTTGGGTTTGTGGCTTTGGTTTTGCCTCCTCACATCCCCTCGCATACAGAAATATTATAGTTCAAAAATTAAACAGGTGCATGAAAAATGGCAGGTGTACTCTCAGATGAGCCCTTTTGCCTTGCCATGCATCTGCTGTCTGAACTCTCAAACTCCCTTGCTGTTCCTCTTCTCAAGCATCTGTCATTTGACTTCCCAACCTTGCCATTAGATGCCTTCAGTATTATATTTTTTTCCAGGATAGATGTTTCTCAAATGTTACCTCTGCCCACACCAGAGACTGCAAGGCAGCAAAATTGCAAGATTTCCTCTTTTTCTTTTTGTAAGCAACACATCCTATTAATGTTAATGTTATGGCAAGATGCTCCTTAGATCCCAGGTATTTTGGCTGCTTGTTGGGGGAGTAGACCACATTTACAAAAGACTGGGTATGTAAGAGCAGTTCTTACTCCTCAAAACAGCCCATTGTACTGTAAATATCTGGGTTGTTTTCATGCTTGCTTTGTTTTCTATGAGTTTTTGATTGATTTTGGCTGAATACCAGCCAAAATTTTAACACCTTAGAGGCATGTAAGTTTGTACTTAGGCAGCTACATAAAAAGGTTTCATTATCAGAAGCAGTGAAAAGTCAGAGATTTCTCTGAATTTTTGGGAAACTATAGGTCTTCAGTAATTTTGAAAATATGCCTTTTTTACTTAAGTGGTGAACTATAGAATCTAATCTATGTACAACCGAAATGACAGCTAATGGGAGGGCAGATTTCCTGCAAATATCTTCCATGATCTTCTTTGCTATATGGACAACTGCTTAATTGCTGTTACTATTTCAGCAGTGGCTTAAAGGGTCCAAAGAGTCTGAGCTCCAGATGCATACAGCTAGTAAGAGAAACTCTCTTCATCCAAAATTTAAAGATACAGAAATAAGGTACAGTACTGTACATAAAGTTGTCCAGGCATCAGCCAAAGGAGTTTCACAGTCTACGGACGAGGACATAGAGAGATGTAGTGAATGGTACATTTGCTCTGCCTAGTATTTGATATTCCTTGGCAAAGATTATGTGCCTGGATTGTGAGTCCCTACATAAACCAGGAGTGAGTTTCACTGGATCCGTTTTTATGAAAGTCTGTGACCATTCAATACTTTTGTCTGTGATTTGAAAGTCAATAAAAAACGGTTGCTGATAAATCTTATAACTGATGCAAAGAGGGTAAGAATGTTTAATAATAGTAAGGACTTAGAAATGAGTGATTTAGATAATTTGTTAATATGTGACCTATTCAAACAAAATAGTGTCTAAATCAATGAAAGTACCTTATGTGCTATATTAATGCATATTAAGCAAACATACATACAAGAAGAAAATGCCCCACAACTTAAGATCTAAAAACTAATGCCTCAGGATTGACTAAACCAGTTACCTTCTATACAACTAGATTGGAGGAAGGGAAAAAAAGAAGAATTGTGGATGATAATTATGCTCTGGGGAAAAAAAAAATAAACTCCTTGGCTGTGTTTAAACCATCTTTTAAGAGCACCATAAAGTCTTTTTTGAGGCTGTTGTTCAAAACTTGCAGGCACAAACTTCAGAGTATGCAAGAGAGATGCCCAAGAGAACAATGCACATTGAAAATAAGGGAGAGGAGAAGAAAAAGAAGAAATAACAGATTCTGCTTATGGACACTCCCCAGGCTGCTGGTTTAGTGTAGTATAAATATAGATCTTGAGTACGGACTATACAATGAGACTTTTGGGTGTGCTGAATCATACTATATTGACAATAGAAGGCATCATGAAGTATTTTCAAAAAATAAGACATCGCTTGGTAGGTATAGCAGTCTGACCCTAAGACTTTGTAACAAGATTTGATCGCTATCAGTGTGAAAAAAATATTTAACTTTCTATACTTCGAGGAAGTTAGAAAGACAAAAATGCAACTGTGACATTTGAGGAAATGAAAAGTCAACATATAACAATGTAAATCACACATAGCAAATACAGCTATAATAAACATACCTTTATCCATCTTAGATACAATGACAAATACTTCCAAAATTCAAATTATATTTTACAGCCTAAGTAAATATTAAAAGGCCGCCAAATCTGCTAGCATAAATCCCCATGACCTCGTAAGTTTTCACCATGTGCATTAAATAAAATGAGAATGAACCATGAAGGCATTTTTGCTCTGCTGAGAGAACACACAGGTAAAAAGAGATGGTTTTACCAGCTGCTTTCAGAAGTGCTGTATTTCTGGAAGACCTGTGGAACTGTGGGTTTGTCTACAGGCAGATTTTATATTGTTTTACTGTTAAAGTTATGGAAATAGTCATAAATTATTTGCATGGTGATGGCACCTACAGTGCAGGAATGGCAATCATCAATTACGACAAACAGCATCTCAAAGCACTTATAGTTTGAGAGAAAACACTCTACTATAAGAATAATTTATATTGGGACAGGTGTGGTCACTCTTGCAGAGTGGATCATTTCAACTGGTTAAATTGTGTTTTTGCAGGCCATACCAGGGAAAACACTTACCATGGGAGCTTTCCACAGTGATGGCGTATGTGCATGCATTTACCTTCTGTGCAATGCAGTGTAACTGCAGTGAGAGGCACATGCAGTGCCATCAGAGGCGAGTGTGCGCACAGGTGACTGCATAAAAGCAGCTGAAGGTCTTGACAGGTCATATCCTAGTTTTCCCCCATCTTTTTGTGCCCATGCCATCAGACCGCTTCCTTTACTGTTAGTAATCTCAGCCTATCCCTATTAATAATGTTTGAGCAAGTCTTACAGAACTGCAGTAGTAATCAGTGTGTCAAGCTGCAGCACCAACTGCACCACGTACAGAGGCTTAAAATTCCTTTTTCTCTGATAATTTGAAGGTTTATGTTTAATATTTACTGCAATGCATAGTCTCAGGAGATGACAGCGGATGCATGATAAATATGTTATCTCCCCCCCAAACAAACAGACATCCATCTGTCTATCCAAAAGATGGTACTTGCCAGCTGTGCATATATAAAGAGTAAATGTAAAACCAGCTGTTCAGTCAGTTCATCCCATATAGTGAGGTTGTCACTGTAATCACTTTGGCTGGGAAAATTTCCAGTCATCACACTGCTGCTCCTCATGAATCACACTTGTCAGGAAAACGTCAGCATCTTTTATATGGCATTTAGTTATTTTTAGAATGAATGCTACGAGTGTATTTAGGGCAATTACTTTCAGGACTTGAGAGTAATCAATTGATAACACTAAAAAACATATGTCTGGCTCTCCATTCAAGCAGCAGACTTGATGTTTGAGTAAAAGCATAGTGTTATCCTTCCAGTGCACTCTATAACAAGTCCCAACAATAAAGCCTCATACAGTTTCCTGAATTTCCGAAAAATGGACGAGTTGGAACATTCCTGAGAAAAGCAGTGACGGTGACTGGTCAGAGATCTGGAAAATATTGCTAGGAGGAGAAATCTGAACAATTGGTGTTGTTAAGGAAAAAGGAAAAAAATTACAGAAGACATTAGAACAAATTTCAAATAGGTTAAAGTCTGTCACAAAGGGCAATAATTTGGTCTTGTTTAAATTTAGTGGATAGACTGTGGCAGTAAAGATTCAAGCTGGATATTAAGAGAAAATTTCTACAGATTAGGATGAATGTATTAGCTAACTTAAACTTAAGTATATGTGTCTAAATACTTGGGTAGGTTCTCATGGCATCTACTTGTAGAAATTTTTTAATTCTCTTCAGAGATATACAGATATAAGCTATAAATTTTATAAATACACAGTAGTATGCTAACAGCATTTCAGTGGAAAACTAAAAGGTGCCTAATGAAAGCTCTGTGGCTATCTGTTAGTATTACTAATCCACAGAGAATGGGTGGACAACTTGCATTTTTAACTGAAACCAGAAGTTTTGATTAGGCACAGGTACTGCAATGTCAGGGAAAACAAGTGAGTGGTGCCAGTGATGTCAAATGTGCCTGGTCCAATTTTTCATCGATGCTTTACCTGATAAAGAGGATTTTCTACATCCTAAAATAGTACCCCAGCCTATGAACTGCACAAAATGAAAGGGTTTTTCTCCTCCTAACTTTTCAACACCCCAACACTTTTCCAAAGCATCTTTGGTTGAAACTGAAATATCTTTGATGAAATAGCACATCTTCAGGACATTTTTAAAGGGAAAATTGCTTCCCCACAACACTATTTTTCTGAAGTGTTCAACATGAGAAATAGTTAGGAATGTTTCTTTAATTAGCTACTACTTTTTTATCTAAATCAAAATATTCCTGGCTACAGGTTTCAGGGTCTGCACCTGAAAATATTAAGTTTTGGAACATGTCTGTTTCATTGTGTTTTGGATTTCAGATTATATTTGTATTAATTAGTTATTACAGCTCTGTACTTGATAATGTAGATGAACAGGTGACTTGTATGCTGTTTCAGATTATCAAGACAAATTCACAAAAGTTGAGTCATTATCATCATGGTTAGTCAATGTTTTCTAATATAAATTGTTGAGAATGTCTGTTCTCCAGGAAACATCAACATTTTGTAACCATTTAGTTTGAAAACATTTTTGAAATATGGAAATATCTTGGCAAAGGGAAATTCTGTTTTTACCACAATCATAGATAATGTAATCAGGGCTCAGCTGCATTATTCAGAGCTGTACTATCTCAAAGCTCAAGGACAGATTCCTTCTCCATAGATAAAATGGAAAAATCCTACAGGATATGAGGAAAAATGGGATACTGAATACCACAATAAACTGTGAAAGACTCATTTAAATTAACTGTAGTTCTAATTAGCCTCATTACGGGCACAGATATTTTTTGGATTTCAATCTCCGATATTCTCTGACCCATACAACTCAGCCATAAGACAAAGCTAAATAACTGCAAATTTACGCATGGCTTTTTTCCATTTTTTGCCAGTCCCTTTGCCCTTTGAATTAACTCCAGTCTTAAAACAGGATTTACCTGGATTTATCATCAGTGACTTCTGCAATATAAACTATTCCTCTGGGGTTCTTTAAATTCTTCTTATCATGGCATTTCTACTGTGTACACAATCAGGTGAATCTGCAGTTTAATTTGGTTGCATTCATACATGTGCACATCTGGCCACTCAGACAGTTTCACTTTTAACAGGGTACAGCTAGCGAGAAAGAGGTGCATGAAGGAGGAATCATGAGCAGCAAAGCCAGGGGAGCATCTAACAAAGTCATAGACAAGGTTTTAGGAGATTATTCCTTTCATAGACTTTGCAGTAATACTTCACAGTGAGTTACACAGAGACTTTGATTTGGTGAGAACAGCAGCTGATTAATTACATCGAGAAAACTGGGCTGTGCAAACCCTGTAGGAATTTGTGAGCTGAGCCCTGAAGTTTGCTTAATAGTTGTTGGTTTCGAGCAAACAGCTTCAGGCTTACTTGGGAGAGAGTTTAAAAAAAAGAAACAAAAGCCTCCAATCACTTTAAGGGAAATCTTCCACAGCTTTCTAACCATCCTGTCTAACTGACAAAGCCTGGAAACTTCACCTGCTATTTTAGTAGCCTTCTAAACTACTTGCTAGTTTAGAAGTATGTGTGAAATGCATGTGAGCCATTTTTTTGCTATTATACTGTGCTGTAGATGCAGAAAAGAAAATAGCCATCTTCAGGGATCCAGAGATGTCCAGATCAAGTCAATCAAAATTTGACCAAGATGGTCAGTTTACTGCTTGCCCTATGAACTGTGCCAGGAGAGAAAAAGGTTAGTAACTCTTTCCAAATACATACATAACTAAAGAACAGAGCAGTTCACGTTGTCATTTGGAGTGTTCTCACAAAGAGAGATTAGTGTATTGATTTCCATGGAGTTTTACACCACTAGGTGTAAATGCAGTGTATATCACTAAAAACATGAGACAAAAAAGAGGTAAATTGTATGCTCTTATGAACTCAATAATAGTACCCATTTTATATGTTTCTTGTCAGTTCTTTTTTAAATATCATGTTCTTTTTTTTTAATAAAAAAGAAGTGTCTGGGCCAGGTGGGGATGTCTGGCTGTACCTCATGCCCTTGGAGAACAATGGAGCCTCCATGAAGCCGAAGAGCTTCAAAAGTTCAAGGTGTGGCAAGCAAAGGAAGGGTGAGATTCAGGAAGGAGATGGGAGTCTGTAGATTGGCAGAGTGCCTGAAAAACTGCTGAGAAAAGCAGCAATAGATACATTCAGAAAAAAATCCCTGAAAGTCACTGGAGACTTTGGGGCAACCAGAAAATCAAGCTGTTAATAAATGAGTTTGGAAGCAAGGAATTGCTCTGCAAGGCCACAACAAATAGGTGAAGATGTGTCTATGAACTTCTATTCTGTTTTCTCTCATGTAGTCAACTTTGTAGTCACTTTAAGTTTTACAGAAGCTAGCTATTCTCGTTCTTGTTCAAACTTGGCTTTTGAGATTATAAACCCCTTTAGTGTTTTGGGTATGCCCTTTAATAAGAAAAATGTTTAGGTAGATTCACCTTAGAGCTCTGGATCCTGTTCCAAACCCATTTATACGTTTGACCTCCAGAACATCCTGTGGCAAAGATAACCACAGTTTAGCTGTGCATTGCATTCTCTTTATCAACAGCATTCTTGATCTTACAGACTCTACCATCTTTTTCAGTCCTCTCTTTTTTCTCATATATGGAATTCATGCCTACAATTGTCCTTGTAGGCATCCTCTTTACTTCTTCCTAAATCATTATATAACCTGTTTGAAATGGGGTTTTCAGGACTGCAGGAAGTATTGAAGATATAGGAATATTATGGATTAACGCACTTCTTACATAAAGATGTGTTCTATTTTGGATAAAGTAAACTGCTGTGATAACTTTGTAAAACCAATCTGTCATATTTATTTGTGTGATTATAACTTGAGTTCAAGAAGTGCTAATGAAATTATTCCAGTCAACACTGAATTGGTAACAAAAATATCAGTGATATAAATAAGTGGGTAAATGAGGATTTTCCTATTTCAGAAGGCAGACTGAATGCTCCCCTGATGAAAGTCAACAATAATGATGTTAATGATTAGCTTGAGAGGAAGAATTTTGAGTGAGCTAGGCAGTGTTTCTGTTAGAGAAGTTAAAAGAAACATGCTAAGACACCTTTGGGTATTCTGGGGGGACATAGTTCATTAGAACATTTTATGCTACCCAACCTGAGGGAAAACATTTATTTGGTGGAGGAGAGCTTTGCTGTACACTTTATCAAACATTGTCTAGGTAGGTCTGATGACATGTAAATAAAAATGATAGTCATAATAATAATAGCCTTAGCATTCCATGGTACAGGTTATTGTTCTGTTAAATGGATATAGAATCATAGAATCATAGAAGGTTGGAAAGGACCTCTGAGATCATCGAGTCCAACTGTTAACTTAACTGCCTGGTCCACCTCTAAACCATGTCCCTAAGCACCACATCTACACGTTTTTTGAATACTTCCAGGGACTGTGATTGCACCACTTCCCTGGGCAGCCTGTTCCAGTGCCTAACCACTCTGTCCATAAAGAAATTTTTCCTAATATCTAATCTAAATCTCCCCTGGCACAACTTGAGCCCATTTACTCTTGTCCTATTACTCGTTACTTGGGAGAAGAGACCGACCTCCACCTCGCTACAGCCTCCTTTCAGATAGTTGTAGAGAGAGAGAAGGTCTCCCCTCAGCTTCCTCTTCTCCAGACTAAACAACCCCAGCTCCCTCAGCTGCTCCTCATAAGACTTCTGCTCCAGACCCTTCACCAGCTTCGTTGCCCTTCTTTGGACACACTCCAGCACCTCAATGTCCTTCTTGTAGTGAGGGGCCCAACACTGAACACAGTACTCGAGGTGCGGCCTCACCAGTGCCGAGTACAGGGGCACTATGACCTCCCTGGTCCTGCTGGCCACACTATTCCTGATATGAGCCAGGATGCTGTTGGCCCTCTTGGCCACCTGAGCACACTGCTGGCTCATGTTCAGCTGGCTGTCAACCAACACCCCCAGGTCCTTTTCTGCCATGCAGCTCTCCAGCCACTCCTCCCCAAGCCTGTAGCGTTGCATGGGGTTGTTGTGACCCAAGTGCAGGACCCGGCACTTGGCCTTGTTGAACCTCATACAGTTGGCCTCGGCCCATCGATCCAGCCTGTCCAGGTCCCTCTGTAGGGCCTTCCTACCTTCAGGCAGATCGACACTTCCACCCAACTTGGTGTCATCTGCAAACTTACTGAGGGTGCACTCAATCCCCTCATCCAGATCACCGATAAAGATATTGAACAGAACTGGCGCCAATACTGAGCCCTGGGGAACACCACTTGTGACCAGAAAGTCCCACAAAGCTTCTGTTGACCTCAGTCAGTCTAGGATTTTTAAGGCACTGAATATTGCTGTGTTGAGAAAGCTACCATCTGTTTTAATAAAGATGCATGAAAGAATATTATTTAATCAGAACAATGCAAATAAATATTAAAAATAAGTAAATAAAAAAATAAAAATAATATATATTTAATAAAAATAAATATTAAAAAAAATGTAGGGAATGGCTGCAGTGACATACAGGACTAGAAATTTATTTTAGAAGTCCAGTGTTTCTGCTGTCAAATGCCGCATATAACAGCCTTGGCTGGGATTATTGTGTACAGTATCAAAATCCTTAATGACCCACAATTGCAAGATCAGGCTGATTGCATTTACACATTGAGTTTCATGCTCAGATTCATTGATTCATCTCTTGGAAGGAGAAGGACTTTTCTGACTAGTACTGTTAAACTAACACAAGCAATTGTCAGTTATCAACAATCACGGTCCATGTTTCATAAACTCTCTGAGAACCAGCTTTGTTACATTACTTCTGCCCTTATTTATCACTTGAGTTCAACCATGTTTCCTTATTGCCAACATTCCAAGAGGAATGCAGAAGGGATGGAAGGACAGAAGGATGGATACACAGATGAATGGAGTGAAGGAAGGAAGAGAAGGAGGGAGGCAGGGAGGGAGGAGGGAAGGTTGATTAGTTCTGTAACCTCTGTGTATCAGAACAACCCATTTAGGAAAGACTATAGAAATGAGTGTGGTATTTGGTCTGTGAGAAGTCCACCTATAGAGAGGTCTTTGGTGGCAAAAATCTTCTAAAGAAACCTATACATTTATGCAGCAGAACCAACAGAGAGCTGAAGGCTCCTTTAAGAATAATATATTCCCCTCTTGTAAAGGTCAAGTTGGGTCTGCTGTTCTCAGCCAGCTCTGGAGAACTCAAGCTTGGCTCCATGTGTTACCATAGAAGCTTTTCAGAACATTTTTCCCATTTAAAGAAGAAAACAGCAACAATGCTAATTGAAATAAACTGTCACAAGCAATGAAATTCTCATTAACTCTAATTGCCAGCACTTTCACTTTTCATGATAGTGACGAAAGGATAAATCAAGGGAATCAAAAACTTTAACAAACCTGCTAAGAAATCCATACAGTTTGACATCCCCTGCCCCCTTCAGCTGATGCAAGTAGCAGAAAATGAGATCCTTGCTGTGTTTCTGTAAAAAGAAAAAGACAAGAAACAGCCACCGTCTGCTGACCTCTTCACCTCCATTAAGCACCGACTCCATATGAAATCTGTAAGTAGCTCTGTTCTATATGAGATGGTGGAAATTTCTTGCTTGGAATACAGACTACACACTTTGTTTTCTGTTTTTGCATCTGACTTACCCTGGCCTAATGAAATCAGCCAGAAGAGGGTTTTCTTAACTGTATTACATTGTGATCTACAAGGGAAGAAAAGGGGCCAGGTCCCCTTCCTTTGCTCAATCATCTGTTAATCAATTTTCTTAATAGGAAAGACACTTGATTGGCACTAGTGTAAGATATGGCAGAATCCATGCCTAGAAAACTGGACCTCTCCCTAGCAGCACTAAAAGCAACTGATAATCTACTACGCAAAGAAAAACACCTGGCCTAGTGGTCACAGACTAAGCCCAGGTCAGAAATCACTGGTTTTATTGCTATCTCTTCTTCTGTAGCCCTAAACAAACCCTTTCATCTCTCTCTGCTGGTTTTCTTTCCAGGCCTTCACTTGTTCTTCTAATTTATAAACTTTTCAAAATTAGTAAGCTTTCCCACTTCATGTTTTGTGGCAACTACCACAGCTAACAGGATCCCTGTATTTGTTTCAGCAGTCTAATAATGTTACAATAGTTAACAATAACATGAAAAGGACTAGTAATCTTTCTTGAGTACATCTTCATACTGTTTTTCAAGTTTTTACCTTTGCTGAAATAAGCCTTTCACATGTTTACACCATAATTTTTAACACTATTAATTTGCTGACAATCTGCTAATTGCTACAAAAGGCAGAAGATGGCCTGGGTATAGATCTACATCTGGTGGTATGATTGACAAGGAACTTCATGTGGTAAATGCTTAAGAAAAGAAAAAGATTATATGGAAAGATTATGGACATATGAAACATTTTACATTATTAAAAATTATTCAAGGGATGTAAATAATGCTATTTCCATATGTTCTCAATATATTTTTCACTTTAGACATCTGTTTGAGACTTACACTACACCTGCAAATTTCATTTTGTTAGAAGCATTAGCAGATGCCAAAACCCCATTTTAAACAAACCATCTCAGTGGAACTGGGAAGTACTAATGCACCATTTTGAAAGAATCCTGAGAGATTTTGAGGAAACCATGCATTTATCATAATATCTAAGTGACTCAGTTCTTCTGGAACAACCATATGTATTTTCTGATGGTCTTTTTTTTCCTATTTATGGGAGGGATCTAGTTCATAAGCATAGAGCTTTAACAGTAGAGGCAGATGTTTCTGATAGCCTGGAGAGCTAGATACTGTGCTCTTAACTTGGATACCTGAAGGACATCAATCTCGAGAGCTTCAAAGGCACCCAACTGTCTCTATTGCCTTTATAGAGAACTTTGACAATTCCTTCAGTAGGTCAAAGTTAGATGCTTAAACTGGGTGGTTGGGACACCGCTCCATGATTTTCTGTTTGTTATATGGTCTTTAGATGTGTTCAGCCCTCCAGAGTGCTAAGCCTTATATATTCAAAAGGGAGATAAAATCCCAAGCCCAAAAGGTCTGCAGTCAAAATAGAGGAGACAGAGACATGATGGGAGGGAGATGGAAGTAGGGAAGATGATGTGATTTTGAATAACAGGTTAGATGTGGGGCTGAAAAGAGAAATTCTGTTTAGAAAGTCCCAGTCCAGTAACTGGGTTTGCAGACCACACTACCAATAACACTGTATTAAGCACGGTGCTAGAGACAAAAAGGAGACAGCACATCAATGGCAGCAAAAGATCTAGAATGAGACTACCTTGGCAATCCCAGAAATGCGTTCTGTCTAGGAATAAGAAGGAGAAGCGTACATTCCTGGCTGACTGCACAATGCAAGAGGGAGAGGAGAGCACCAAACTGGCATCCTGTTCTGAACACTAAAACATTTCATTTTTTTACTTTGGTTTCTGATATTTTATGGTAAACTAAGCTTCCAATTTTATCATATGCAGACAATATATAACAAGACTTATTTATACTGTTAATAACTTCTAAGCCACATCCTTTTTTCTTTTTACTGCAGAAAAGCTACTTTCTTTATAAAGTAAAAAAAAAAAATAAAAATCTGCTGCTCAGGGTTGTCTAGGAGCAATCTGCATCAGTGATTGGATTATGTAGTAACAGCATTACTTATCCCCATCTGAGAGGTACCCTACAGGGAAAAGCTCCAAAGAAAGACACTGCATTAAGGGAAGATTTGGAAGTCTGATTGCATTCTGTTTCCATCTCTCTGCAGGGCTGGCTGTCAATGGCATTCAGAGCCGTGCAGCAGAAAAGGAAAAACAACTCTCTCTCTTTAGCGTTGTGAGTCATCAGTGATTGAAAGCATCTTTACCCCAGTTTAAGGTCTGGCCAGGAGATGTGATCCAGAGTTCACTGCAAATTTGCGTTGACTTCATACAGGTTCAACTATGGCCTGTATTTTTCAGTTGGAAACTGATTATTTTACAGTATCACGAAAGTGAAGGAATAAAGTGTGTAAATCTTATAGTGAAGATGCAGTTCATAACTATAAACATTCTCTCAAGCAGTGAATCGGGATCCAGATGGTATACAATATTAAACCAGAGAATCTGGATCCAGATGGCATACAATATTAAACTAGTGATATCTCTCTAAGCACATTTAAAAATAATTAATATTACCATGGATTTCCTCCAGACTTCTTCCCTATCATGAATATAGAGCAGTATGTTCCCTTAGGAGGGGAAAATTGCAAAGTTTTCTGTGTTAACCACTAAGTAACTTATTTACATTCATCGTCCAGTGATCCAGTAGGTCACGGCTTGAATTCTAAGGGTTGGAGAGACCGGCAGATCTCAATAGTTTTCCACTGAACAGCTTCATGGAATAGTTTCTCAAATGTGGGATAGCTTCCTCAAATGTCCCCAAAACTTGTGTTATGGTGTCAACTCTCTGGAAGAACCACCTAGAGCTAAAAACTTATATAATTTACAGAATTTAAAATAGACACATGAATGTGTAGAAACACACAAAAATATATAGAAATATGCCTCGTCATGCCTGAGTTTCAATTTATTTTGATAGATATGATTCTACAATCTGGAATAGAAGAAAATCTCCACACTGGAAAGATTCTGACTTTTCTCTCAGAGTATATTTTTAATTGTATTATTTTTTTAGTTTGAACATAGGGTTACAAGATTGGAAAACTACCCAGTATCTAAATTCAGATCTAATTGTCTACTAAAATGTTTTATCTGCATGAACGAGAAATAGCTGCATTGCTTGCAAAAGGTAGGAGCAATTTAAAAAATCTTCAGTCTTTTTATATTGCATATCACAGAGCAGCAGCTGGATGGAAAAACAAGAAGATGAAGAATGCAAATACATCTACAAATTCAACCCAAGATTTTTTCAACAGAAGTTATTGCTCATGAAATAGGGAGATTGGTGTCTATTTTAACATTTGAGGGTCAGAACCTCCAGAAGTATCAGGTAATCCAACTCCAGTAAAGTAAATATGCAGCAGCTGAATATCTGCCCTTGGGATTTCATACACATAATTTGTTTATTATTTTCCTTTATGCAAAATAAAATTAGCACAGAATACTTTTTTCCCTTTGTGTATGAAAAAATGTGTGGTGCTTTCCATTGTTGAGCACTGGTACTTGTCCTAAGATTTTATTCAAGTGTTTTAATGCTTAAAAAGTTCTATCATCCTAAGGGACTACTGAATGAGATTTTGCTTTGCTGAGTCAGCATCCTCCCATATATATACAGATTAAGGTCTTACTGGTACCAAGTCACAGTTACCACAACTGTGCTGTTTTGTTTTTGGTTTTTTTTTCCGTTAACATATTTCCAAGTTTTTCTGTCATTCAAGATTAGCACAATATAATCTAGGAAGATTCAAGTATGACATATTTTTAAATTACTCAACATCATTGTTTAGCCTATTACACAATGTATTAGGTTTTGATTTTGAATAAAAAAAAATAAGTTTTCATGTTAACTCTGCTACTTACTTGCTTTTTTAATCTGGGCAAGTGACTTTATTTTAATCTTCTCTTATTGCTGTGTCTTGAGTGAGGATTGCTGAATGCCTCCAACATTCTAGTGTCACTGTCATCACAGCAACAATAACAGCAAACAGCACTGCATTATAAAAAATACCTCAGAAAAGCAGAAGTGAGAATTTATATATTGCAGTTTCAAATATTTAGACAATTGATGAACATTTCCCTTGTCTCTGCAGCCCTACAGCTTTGCAAACCAGGCTAGAATATGTTTCAAAGGCAAACAAAACAAAACAAAAACCCTCACATAGATTAAAATGTGACAAGGTAATATTACTAAAATGTTAGGTATGTTAGGTATCTAAAGAAAAGGAAATTATAGTCTTTCTGATTGAAGCAGACTCTCACAGGGTCATCTAAAGATTTCAAAACAATGAAGACAAGTGCCAGAATATTTTGAATTCATCTTGACTGTGTTAGCAATGATAGCAGATGATCTCGCTTCCAAAGTCAGAAATAAAACCAATCAGTTGCAAAGGCATTTGCTTTTTCATATTTTTTTCTTTTTCATCTATCTGCTTTCTGTGCTTCACCTTGCTGTGTCTCATTGACGAACAATACAAGCTTGAAAAAAAAAAGTTCTGCATTCTTTATTCACATACTTTGTTTCTTTTAAGATACAGATTCTTTACAGGCTGAGATAAGGATATTGCAGACTTCAGCTTCATAGGAACAGATATAATGTTTTAATACTGGTTTATCATGACCTGCATTTCTTTAACAGCACCTCCAAACTGCACTTTGCATTTATTTCTTTATTTTCCCACAGGCAAATATGGACCTTGCATGAGCTTGAGGGAGGAACACTGCTTTGTGGTGGTTGAGCTGGAAAGCTGTGACTGTGTATGGCACTGCCTACATAACCCCGCCTCACCTGAGGCATCCCCTTACTGAGTAATGTGATGTAAGGAGAAAGGGACCAAAGGAAGAGCTGCGTGCAAGAAAAGATGGAATTTATCTGGTCACACAATGGAGAAAGGGCCATGATGATGCTCTGTGCACCTCCACTGCTATGGGAGATCTGCTGAGCATTGCATCCCAGGAGGAGTCAGACCATCCTGATGTGCATGAGGTGTAGCGGACCTGAGCTGTGGATGCATGGGCTGTAGGCACTGCCCGCAATAAGAGAACATGAACTGGGAGCCAAACGGGCAGACATGCTGTGAGGAGCTTGGCAGGCCTGTTGCAGGCCCCAGCCAACACGTGCCAGTTCAGCTGCCTGTAAGACCCTGTTGTGAATTTTCTAGGCCAAATGGAAGAGCCAGAGGCCCAGACCATAGCCCATAAAAGAGGAAATACGCTGGGGAGACCTTAGGGGCTTTCTGTTATTGCAACTGATACAAATGTCCTGGTGTTGCAGCCACTGGCTGGATGAACGCTAACAAAATTGCATGTTTCTTTTTCAAGCTTATGGCAGTAAATGGGAGAAAGGGATATTTCTGCTTGCTCTGCTGGCTCCTCAGGGAACCATGGAGATCATCCCAATAGGCAAGAGATCAGCACCATTCATTAGTCCTGTATAACGCCTGCCAATGACATATCCAGCATGTCTAAGCTTCAATCAGCCTTCAAAATCCTGTGTCACTCATCCAGCACTACTCATTTAACAGCACCCACTATCCCACCCATTAGGGACTGCCACATTTTGGCATAAATAGGACCCCTAAGTGTTCTAAGTGTTTAGTCCAGCCAGTTAAAATCTCCATACAGTCTCCTGCCCTTTTTGTAATGTTTAGGCACCACTCAAAAATCAACTGTGGCAAGAGAGAAAACTGAGTTTTTTCTTTTTTTTTCTTTTTTTTTTTTTAATACACAACTCAGTGTAGGCCACTGATTACTGAAAACCATAAGCTCACTGTTCTGGGAAGTTTAACACTGGAATTAGCATAGTCTAATGACTGTCTCTCATTATTAAAGTCACTTGTGCGAGATACAATAGCAACTTTCTCCCTTTGGTTTCCCACTAATGTGCAAATGTAATGCAATGTAATGAATGCAGAAAAGTTTACCTTCATGCATTCTTTTTTCTTTTTTTTAAGCCCAAAAGTTTTATCCTTCTAGTTCAGATTGTCAGCTGAATTTATTCAGAGATGATCAGAGCATGAGCAACATTATGTGCCTATTAGTGATGTCCTCTGCTTCTCTTATCCGCCCAATCCTTACATGACATTGATTGATTGATGTAATTACACCAGAGAGACTGGAACGACATGGGTATATTTCAGCTGAGGATCCACCCTGCTGAATACACTTGAAGATGGGAGTTTTCAGCCAAAATGTGATATCAAAGAACAGAGAGCACTTTTTTTAAACTAGCATTGAAAATTCCCTTAAATAATGGGACTCAGTGTAACATTCATTTGTATTAGAAAAAGACTGTGATTTAATCAAGCCATATCTAAATCCCTACCTGAATCTTACATCTAATTATGCTTTAGAATAAATTTTTGTATTCCCCTTACCCCACCCCCACTTAGGATTCAGGCAGAAAATAATGAGCTTTAGCAGTAGGTAGGTGTTTAAACCTCTTCTGATCTTGAAGAGGTAGAAACAGAACAAATGAGACCCTCTGTTGTTGAGCTCTGATGTGTGCGGCAGCACATGCAGGGCTCTGGGCAAGGGATTGTTTCTATAGACTTGTTTTACAGAGCATGACACGTGCAGGAGCACCTACTCTCCACATTTGTTTGTCTGATTTTGCTGAGACACACAATGAAATGGCACATCTAAGGAAAGACATAAAGCTTTTCCCATGGCGGTTTTGCACCTAAGCCAGCTGTAGCAAATTATATCCTATCAGAGACATCACGGACAGCAATGAAGGCAGCAGCAAATGCCATGAGGTAAAGATGTCAACACAGACCATTCAGAGCTTGAACTGAAGCCCACTGCAGACTTTCACATCACAGCAAAAGGCTTTGGATTGCCCTGCTGAACACAGAACTACTTGTAAGGATTTGTCCTTCATCTGGCTCCCTTCTTTCCCAGCTGACAACAGCCTAAGAGATGTACATTCTCAGGAAAATAAGATCATGTGCTACAGCTACTTCCAGCTACGAAAGAATATATTATAACCAAGCATTTTAGAACCACAACATTTCAACATTCATTTTATTCAAATCTTTCCTATTATAGGGGTATTGCCATTTTTACATTCATCCTGACCATAACTAATATCTTATAGCAATTTTTAGAAAAAAAAATTGCGGGCCTTCAAACCGTTCCTTAATGAGCATCACTTTGGTGCACACATCTTCGTGTAGTATTTTAAAAGTGTTTCACAAAAATCTGTACTGATACAATGCCTGTTTAGCAAAGTTTTTAAAACATTATGTCATTACTATGTATTCTTTGCTAGCAGAGAAAAACCAAGAAGCATATCACTCAAGAAAGCTAAACATTCCAGTAAAGTTTCTTCAGTTCAAACATGAGCTGGCAAAGGAGTGAAAACAATTGGATGCACCTTTAACCTGCGATAAATGTAGGTCAGTTTGACTCCATCTATGCCATATTGAAAAAGGGCTGAGCTAAGTTACGTTATCTTGCATTTGCCAAGGACTAACATTGAGATCTTTGAGAGCTACCACAGCTCAGCTGGCCCTCCATAGTCTGCTGAGCTGGAGTAATATATCTGTGGTTTGAGCCTTCATTTGCCTTGTGCTGAGAATCTTGAGGATGAGGATAGATAGCGAGACTTAGGCATTAAATAACTTTCTTGGAAAGATAAAACATGCATCTCAACAGCAGCTGAATAATAAGCAAGAAGGGCTTGTAATGGCAAGGGGTAATCTTCTGGTTGGGACAGGGCCAAAAATACATCAGTATGGTTAATGCATGAAAAATGACAGGAAAAAACAGCAAAGACTGAGAAACTGCTGAGACAAATACAATTAAAATAGACACCCTGCATTGAATGGAACTAACTCTGACGAAAATACATTTCCATGTCTCTTGTGGCAACTTTTCTGGAGAAAAACATTACCTAATTTTTCACGTAGGAAAGAAATCTGGAATCCATCCTTTTGCAGAGTTCATGCTCCTATTTTTAAACCTCCTTTTAGTTCAGATTTCCTCCATTTTAGTAGGTTAGAAGTTCACATTTCCAGCTAACATTCTGGACTTTTACCTTTGCAGTGAACACTCTGTGGCAAATGTGATATAAATAACAGCAAAATCCCTCTTGGCAGCACATCCCTTCTTTATATTCACTGGACCTGGCTACCAGCACTAACACCCTTGGAAAACAGGCACTTTGCCTCTGAACACAATGAGGTCTGATCTTTCCACCAGTCTTAAGTAGGCTTAATGCCCTGTGCGCTCTTAATTTTTAACAGATATATTTTCAACCTACCCACACTTCACCTTTTCAGTACTGCCATCCCCTACAGAGCAGCTGCCAGATGTAAACCCATGGGTGGTTTTGTGTTAGTCATAGACAGTGATTCCTTGTACTGGTGTGCTGAATATCCAAAGCATTTTGACACCCTCCAGGACAAAAGGTGCAATGTAATATGATTTTCATGACTGTACCACGGATCCCTGCTGAAAGTGTCTGAAGGATCCTTCATTATCTTGTTAGTTGAAGGTGTTTGGTTTTGCTATTTTAATTATCCTCTTAGCTTCAGTTTCTTCCTTTAGATCTCTTTGCTATCGATGCACCTGGCCTTTTTAAGTGGCTTCTGCTATAGGGAGAAAGTAAAGAAGCAGGAAAACCCTATGACCAACACTGCATGCAGGGTTACCAAGCCTGAAGAAAGTATTATACCTTAATCACTTGTGGGAAGAAGAAAAAAAAAAGGGGAGAGGAGAGGAGAGGAGAGGAGAGGAGAGGAGAGGAGAGGAGAGGAGAGGAGAGGAGAGGAGAGGAGAGGAGAGGAGAGGAGAGGAGAGGAGAGGAGAGGAGAGGAGAGGAGAGGAGAGGAGAGGAGAGGAGAGGAGAGGAGAGGAGAGGAGAGGAGAGGAGAGGAGAGGAGAGGAGAGGGAAAAAGCCATGTCACAAGAATAATTTTTGTACCACATATCCAAAGATATCTTTCCATTTGTCAGCAAAGCATGGGCTGGGGGGGGGGGCAGAATCAAAGACCTCTGAACTCTGTTATCCCTTTCCTCAGAGGAATATAAACAGCGTGCTGACTTCAATGTCCTGCTCTAGTTTTCCCTCTTTGCCTCACTCTGTTTTTGCCCTGCCAATCATGACCCTTTCAGGTAAATATATTAAACTTTGTTTGCAAATATTCTGGTTTTAGATTACTGAGCCTTCCAGCAAGGTTCCCAAGGGCAGGGCATGAGAGTGTCTGGTTGGACCTACTCAGCAGCAAGCTTTTCCTTCACTTTAACACAGCTTTTTGTGTATAGGGATAAGAAAGTGAAGAGAAGAGGAAGAAAAAATTATTAATTGGAAATTGAACTAAAGCCCATGAAATAAAGCTCTTGGACGTCTACTAAAAATCACAGCTTTGATAATGTCTTCTAACTTAAGGTATAACTTATGGTATCATTCATCTTTGACTTTTCATTTCTTCAAATAACTGCTTAAAAATAATGGTTTTCACTTTCCAAAGGAAGCAGGAAACCCAGCTGAGTACTTACTTTAGCCTTCACTTGCAAAAGAATATCATAAAGGCAATAAAAATGTGCACAGATACCAAATGAGTGTAACGTCAAATTTCTCAGATGCACAGTAAAAAAAAAAAAAAAATTATAGCCTAGACACACCAAGTGAAATTCATCTGCCCTGGCACTGGTGCCAGAGTTAGTGGCATAATTCTGCGTTGTAGAGTGAAATAGGCACCTCCAGGAGACAATTGTGTTCATCCAGAGATAGATGCATGCGACAGGTCACATGAATTGCCCTTTGGAGATACTTATTTCTCTCATTAACTATGGAGGGACGCTACACTGACAGTTTGAAGTTTGACTACTCCATCATAGATGCTTTAAATCAGGCTAGATTAATCTCGCTGAGAGTGACCTTCCAATATGAAATCCAGGTGTCTAACTGATCTGTTAAAGAGCTCTAGAAGCACCAGAAAACTCTAGTTAACACCAATCCAAGCTCAGAAAAGAGAAAATAAAAAGAGAAAAGACATTATAGCAATTTAAAATAGAGTGTAAGAATCCAAGGGAAAGAAAATGATGACATTAAATAGGAAATATTAGGCTAGAGAGTAGCAAAAAGCTAACCTCAGTCAATACAAAGTCACCTTTGAATAGTCACAGACAGTTAATGCTGCAGGGAATGAGTTCCAGAGTCTGAAAATGTCACTTTATGCATTGTTAAAAGCACCTGTCTTCAACACAAAAATAAACAAACAAATGGAAAAACACTACGTGTATTATAGCAGAAATGAACTGGGTGTTGGGTTTTTTCTTTTTTCAGTGTTGCAAATGCATGTTCAAGGCATTTAACTATTAAGGAAACTGAATATCGATTTCATTTCTATGTCTTGAAATCTTCCACTAGACAAAATTGACTGTCACTAATCAAAAAATAGCCAATTTCATCTAAAATGTAACATGCATAGTAGCAACCATTAAATTTGCCTTTATCTTAAAAAAAATAAAGTAGAGCAAATTCCCAGTCACACTGTAGTGCCTTTCACCTTTAAGGAGGTTTGGAAAAGGACACTGGAAAACAGTGGCTTTGCCAGTGAAGCCTTTCAAGCGCTAGAATCAAGATCAACATTACCCCAGACTTTTGGCAAGTGTCATGAAATGCAAAACATGTTAGTAGGCCAGAGGTTTTGAATGAATCCTGGGTCAAAACACAGATCTTTCGTAACACTCAACTCACTAAAAACTCAGTGGGAATTTTAAAGTGGACAAAAAGATTATGGAGAAGAGCTTACTATTGAAATTCATTTAAAGACTAATGCAACCATCAGGTACAGTCATCATGGGTTCACAAAGAGAAAGTCCTGTCTAACCAATCTGATATCTTTCTATGATAAGGTCACCCACCTAATGGATGAAGAGAAGGCAGTGGATGTAGGTTTTCTGGATTTTAGCAAGGCTTTTGATACTGTCCCTCACAGCAGCCCTCTGGACAAACTGTCCAGCTTTGGGATGAGCGGGTTCACGGTGCGCTGGGTGAAGAACTAGCTGAAGGGCAGGGCTCCAAGGGCTGATTAGTGAATGGGG
The DNA here is from genome assembly GCF_965183815.1 of Platalea leucorodia. Taxonomy (NCBI): domain Eukaryota; kingdom Metazoa; phylum Chordata; class Aves; order Pelecaniformes; family Threskiornithidae; genus Platalea; species Platalea leucorodia. The sequence goes on along the minus strand of NC_138825.1, from coordinate 118,307,824 downwards.
CTACATCTGGCTGGAGACCGGTCACCAGCGGTGTTCCTCAGGGCTCAATTCTAGGGCCAGTTCTGTTCAATATATTTATCAATGATCTGGATGTAGAAGTTGAATGCACCATTAGCAAGTTTGGGAGGTGGGTGTTGAATCTCTGGGAAGTGCTGTTGAATCTCTTGAGGGACAAAAGGCCTTGCAGAGGGATCTAGATAGATTGGAGCACTGGGCAATGATTAGTGGGATGAAATTTAACAGGAACAAATGCTGGATTCTGCACCTGGGATGGATTAATGTCAGGCACAAGTATAAATGGGTAGAGGAGTGGCTGGAGAGCAGCCCCGCAGAAAGGGATCTGGAGGTACTGGTCGACAGCAAGCTCAACAGGAGCCAGCGGTGTGCCCTGACAGCCAAGAGGGCAAACCACACCCTGGGGTGCATCAAACACAGCAGGACCAGCCGGTCAAAAGAAGTGATTATCCCGCTGTACTCAGTGTTGGTGCGGCCTCACCTTGAGTACTGTGTGCAGTTCTGGGCCCCACAATTTAACAAGGATGTGAAGGTCCTCAAATGTGTCCAGAGGAGGGCAACAGAGCTGGTGAAAGGGCTGGAAGGCATGTCCTCTGAGGAGCGGCTGAGGACTCTGGGTTTGTCCAGTCTGGAGAAAAGGAGGCGGAGGGGCGACCTCATTGCTTCCTACAGCTTCCTGAGGAGGGGAATTGGAGAGGGAGGTGCTGATCTCTTCTCCCTGGTATCCAGGGATAGGACACATGGGAATGGTTCAAAGCTGCACCAGGGAAGGTTCAGACTGGACATTAGGAAACATTTCTTTACTGAGAGGGTGGTCAAACACTGGAACAGGCTTCCTAGAGAGGTGGTTGATGCCCCAAGCCTGTCAGTGTTTAAGAGGCATTTGGACAATGCCCTTAATAACATGCTTTAACTCTTCTTACCCTTTCTTGTTTTCCAGGTAAGGTAACTTGGGGTTGGGTAAGCTAGCACTAGGAAAACAGCAGCCTATCACAACACTCATTGTTTGGGTCTGTCGTGACGAGCAAAAAGATCAGAAATTGGGTGCTGTATAGGGCCCATGCAGCACAAACACTATTTTGTACCCAAATAACAACTGTTCATGTTATACTTTCCTCTATCTGCAAGTTTGTAAATTCTGAAATCCTGAATATTGTTGATTCAAAATGGTCACAAGTCAGACAAGATTGTGTAGTGGAGAAGTGGGGGGAACAGCCTGCTTTCTACAAGAAGGACACTGAGGTGCTGGAGTGTGTCCAAAGAAGAGCAACGAAGTTGGTGAAGGGTCTGGAGCACAAGTCTTGTGAGGAGCGGCTGAGGGAGCTGGGGTTGTTTAGTTTGGAGAAGAGGAGGCAGAGGGGACACCTTATTGCTCTCTACAACTACCTGAAAGGAGGCTGTAGCGAGGTGGGAGTTGGTCTCTTCTCACTAGTAACAAGCAATAGGATGAGAGGAAACAGCCTCAAGCTGCACCAGGGGAGGTTTAGGTTGGATATTAGGAAAAACTTCTTCACTGAAAGAGTAGTCAGGCATTGGAACAGGCTGCCCAGGGAAGTGGTTGAGTCTCCATCCCTGGAGATATTTAAAAGAAGGGTAGACATGGTGCTTGAGGACATGGTTTAGTGGTGGACTTGGCAGTGACAGGTTAACTGTTGGACTCGATGATCTTAAGGGTCTTTTCCAACTTTAACGATTCTATGATTCTATTCTATTCTATTCTATTCTATTCATTTTCTATTCTGTTCTTGGGGAGCTGGACCTACGATTAGCCAGCAACAAGAGAGTCACGAGACCAAAAGGCAGCAAACAAGAGAAAGTCTGACTCTGAAGCTTTCCATTTCTGACAAGGCATTAGGAAGGGGTAAACACAGCAGGCAGGCCCAGCAGAGTTATTCAATACCAGCATGGTTAGGATATCCTTCTGGGAAAAGGGTGAAGTGGTTTTCAATCCACTGGTTTGCCTCCAGACCAAGTATTCTTGTGCTTAGTATAATGAAGAATAATGTCATTGCCTTCCAAAGAATGAAGGCTGTTCAGCTTGTCATGATCACGGCATGTCTGAGCATCCAGGATAAGTGCCAAGCCTCCCCTCTTTGATGCTTGTATACTATTAGCGGGAAAAGCGGACTGAGATCCTAACTTGTCTTGCCTGAGTCATTCTGCTGGTGACAGACATTAACATTTTAAGCATCTAAAAGGGATACCTGAATATCAAGTCCTGCCAGTATTCAATGGGACTGCACTGCTTCTGTGCCAAACTCAACTTAAAAATGAGTTTTGATGTTTTCCAGAGTCCTTTTCCAAACCTCCTTAAAGGTCAAATACCATTTACTTCCTTGAATGTTTCAGGGACAGGAGTTCAGCTCTACAAGCTGCTTCTTAAGACTGTTATTTTTAATGCAATTTGAATTTAGATGCAGCTTGTAGCTACATGGTTGTAAAGTCAGAATAACTTCACTGAAGTGTCTTCTTAAGAAGAAGCTGTTACTCGGTTGCTGTGCAGGTAGACTTTTGCTGTTGACTTCAATAGGAGTTTAGGTTCCAGGTTTTAAACTTGCATGAACTAAATGACAGTATCATTAATCACTTGATTTCTCAGTTTACCTCATTATTGTTCAAACAGTTTTATTTATCTGTTTCCTACCTCCACTTAATAATATTTGTAGTGTCTTATGAAAATTAGTTTTTGAAAAACACAAAACAAGGAATGAAAACAGGACCTCCTATTGCCTCTCCAAGTAATCAAAATCTGAATCTAAATAGTTCTATGGCAACAGGCTGAGAAAAGTATGTTTTCAATTACTTTATTTCCATGTATAAACTGCACATTCAAATCACACTTTGTGAACAAGTAAACAATTTAATTTGGTTGGTGGGTTGATTTTTTTTGGGAGGGGGGAAGGTTCTATTTTCTTTTTTGGTAGGAAACAAACAAGAAGAAACGGAATAATCAAATCCACCTAGCTTCAGCAAACTTTTCTCATTACACTCTGAGCAATAGCAAGATGGGGAAAATAGCAGATCATTATGTCTGATGAGTATAATTACACTTTTTCAAAAAAGGGGGGAAATCTAGATTTATCACTACACCTGTTTTTTTTTAATAGATACCTTTAAATTCCGCTGAACATGCAGCAGCAGAAAAATTATTCCTTCTCGCTGTTTGATGGCCTCCAGTAATGCTTAAGAAAAATTGTTTTCCATTCCACTGAACTGTAAAATAAACAAAACAAACCCTTCACTAAATGCTCTAAAGGCCAAAGGGTCTCAGTGAATGAACTTCAAATGGCTGCTTTGCTCATCATAGAAAAAATCCATTATGTGATTGTGTTTAGAAATGGTCTAGCATATTTTTGGTGCTATAGAATTTTAAAATAATAAGGTTTGGAAATAAATAATAAACTGGTGAAGAGGCAGAAAGTAAGTTGCTCCCTAAATCTAAATACAAATGTATTTCAATGTCATTTTCTATACACAGAGAAATGCATAGAACTAAATCAGTTCTATCATTTATAGTGAACGTTATGTTTTCCTGTACTTTTCAGCTTACTTTCATTCCTTTCATGAAAGAGAATCTCATGACCTTTTCACTATTAGCCTCAAGACATAGCTGAGCTATTCTTTTCATATAGAAACCCAAGACCCCAGCTGGCTAGCATGAAAGCTAACTTTGCCGACAAATCTCTAAGAAAACATGTGATAATGTTCATCTGTATTTTTGGGATTATTTTTTCTTTTTACAGAAGCTATCAATGCATCTAAATATAACAGCTTTCTGTAGGTTTTTAGGCTTAACCAGGACCTTCTGAGACCAAGCATTAATTAACATGCTGTCCCGAGTGTTATAGGCTAATAAAAGATCGAATATACAACAGAATCATAGGACTTTCTGGTAACTGCCTCTCTTTTACTGCATCTGTTAGAAAATGTACTACTGGTGTTTTAGGATTCCTAACCTCTTATTCATCACTGGAAAATAAAATCCCTGTAGTATCTCTTCTGTTGTAAGCTCCATTAGATGATTTCCAGCCTCTCAGTAGGATTTCCAAGAACTTCACTGTGAAGTTTACTTTTTATAAGGGATTTCTTTATAACGGACAAACAATCAGGACAGAGCTTTTCCTTAGAAGATTTCTCTTCTCTGGTTTCATCAAGTAGGTTTCTTCTACTGGCATATTCAAAGTCCTCAGGATTATCTATTAACAGTGTTAGTAGGTAATACAGGAAATACAGAAGACATGCTTGAAAATCCAGGGATGAACTTCACATAATACTCCTCAAAAAGGGCTTTGGAACAGTATCTAAGACATCTGCAGGGGCTCTTTAAAACCTACCCTTGCACCCATCTTCATTTGCAGACATTCAAATCCAACATCCCTCTGATTCTCATCAGAGCTTCTGTCTAATGAAGACAGCCACATTGCTAAAACAGATATAGCTACCGGGAAAGCCTGTTTGCAGGCCTTCAGATGTAGCTGTCGCCTATGCACTCCCACTGCAGCTCTTGGTAAGAGCAGAAGCCACTCAGATTTGTAGCTTCTATTGGATGAGGCATTCAGCTGTTTGGGTTGTGTATATCCTTTACCAGTTGCTGTACATCATCTTCAAGGAAAACTGGCAGGTCAGAAATTATTTGATCCACAAGATGCCTCCTGCAGCATGCTGGGGGAGAGCAATACAGAATAGTACAGCTTTTCCTTGCACTTTGGAAGTAGTGGCTATGATGACACATGTTTCAATGAACATTACCTGATTACAGACTGTACATGGAACTTCTGTTAACGGCATTGGACCTTCCATCAAGCCAAGTCCTATCACACCCTACCTACATAGACCATGCTTGTCTAACATTAGATATTCTGCATAGGTTCTTCATAAAATTACCATTAAAACCTCTTGGTTGAAGAAGCGACAGATTACCTGTGCAATTGGATTGGATAGCCCTGCAGGGCAGTATGTTCTAGATCACACAGGGTTCAGAAACTACAAGGGGTCATGCATTCAATTTTGTCTCAGAAAGTACTAGACAAGCAGTTGGGGAGCAGGCAGTGCTTTACTAGATAAAGGACAACACAACATCACTGCTCAGGCCATTAGCAAATCATTTCATCTAGTGTAAGACTCAGAACTATGTGACACAGCAGTGATCAGATGTGGAGGACAACTCAAAATACAAAGGGAAGGCAATGCTGAACAGTTACCAAAGCATGACTTGGTCATAGAAGCACACCTCACACAGACCTGTATTACTGGTGAAGTGGAACAGAATTTCTTTAGTGTGCATCCCTGTCTAACTTGTACTTGGCAACTGCTGAGCTGCTATTATCAGGATAAAACTGTGACTGCTTCCAGCCGTATGCTACGTGATTGCATTTGGACATGGAGATATAGGGAAATGAGAAGACCTTTTAAACCACTGCAAAGCAGTCACATGAAAAATTCAGTGTGTATTGATGCCTTGTGTGTTTTTCTAGTCTTTTAAGACTGATTGCTTGGGTTGGCTCCCAGCATGAACTGGTCATTAGAAGGAACAGCTAAAGCAGCTGTCATCAAATGAAACATCAATGACATCAAAAGCATACACACACTACTCTTCCAGCTTTGCCTCTAGCAGTAACAAATAGCTATTGAACCTGCAATACAATCTTCCCAACAATCTCATAAATAAAGCCACACCTAATAACGCTGTTCTTTCTTGACTTATTAGATTAAATTCTGTTCTGTACCAGTAGATATGATGATATGAAACTTCTCTATCATTCAAAGTAAACATATGCTAATTCCAGAAAGCTGTTTCTGAAGGAAGAAAAAAAAAAAAAAAAAAAAAAAAAGTTTTCTCTCCCTGGCGTGGAAGTAATTCTACTAATAAATTAAGCTGCTATATACAATATATAGAATTGCTACCGACCCTGAAAACTCCAATAATTCCCACAGAAATAACATGTCTGTCATACATTTCTCTTGGGTTATGGTGCCATTTGCCAACTAGGGGAGACCTTTAAAAAGAGAAGAGCTATTCAAGATTATTCTTTCAGTACTCCCACAGAAGTCAAGACCTGAGCAGCTTCTTTAATGTTGACAGAAGGCAGTATAGGACCAGTTAACACTTCAGCACATTTTAAAGCACTTTTGACCTACAAGCTTGCTGTGGAACCCAGAATAGGATTTATACCCACTCAATACAAAATAAACGATAGGGATATTAGAAGTAAGACCTTGCCAATGCTTCCAGAAGAGATTTCACATCTAAACTAAGCACATTCAGACAACATTAAATGTCCTGATGGACTATGGATTCTTGATTAAAATTGAAGATACAAGTCTTATATGATCTACACCTATATCAGTATATTAACCTGCAGCAGGGTATAGGCACTAGATTTCAACCATTCATACTATTCAGACTTTAGAAATGGTTAGAGACACTTTTGACTTTTGCCAAGGTAATTTTCATGTTTCTATACCATTCAGGGTGTGAGAGAATCTGTCAGTGTGGACAGTATCCAGCCTTAAGACTTGAGACTTGTATTTTACAAGTATAGAAGATGCCTTAACAGCCTAAATGATAGTACCTGCCTATATATAAAGCCTGTGTTGCTATGGATACTATTCCATCAGAGGGGCAAACAGAACAGGTACTTAAGGGTAGTTGTGTGAGGTGACAGGAGGTGACTATTCACTAGGTATTTAGGGCTGTTACACTGTCCTCCTTTTTGTTGATTCAAGTGCAATGTTAACATTCTTATACATAGTTGTTCTGCAACCAGCTCGGGATTCCTATTCTCTCATACCTTCCAGTCAAAATGTCTTTAGGATCCTGGAGATCCCTAATCTTCCCACCCTACACATCCCTCTCTCTGTCAACACACCTAGAGATATTTCTTTCAACTCTTCTCATTCACCTTGTCTCAACTTTCCTCTCTGATGAATCCCAAACACCCTCATTCTTCCCAATCCAATATCACAACACCTGCCCTAGTCCCAGCTCAGTCTTCATTTTGATCCATTCCACCTTCTACACTTTGATCCACCGTCTTCACTTTGACAACCACTTCCCAATGATTTCAAGTACAGGTTAATCTATACAGCTGAGCCTGCCTCCCTCCTTCTTCTGGTGCATCTATAGCCCACCTTTGGGATCTGATGTAGAAATGTGTCCTGGTTTCAGCTGGGATAGAGTTAATTTTCTTCCTAGTAGCTGATATAGTGCTGTGTTTTGGATTTAGTATGAAAATAATATTGATAACACACTGATGTTTTAGTTGTTGCTACGTAGTGCTTACACTAAGTCAAGGACTTTTCAGCTTCCCATGCTCTACTGACTGAGGATGCTGGAGATGATACACAAGAAGCTGGGAGGGGGCACAGCCAGGACAGCTGACCCAAACTGGCCAAAGGGATATTCCATACCATATGACGTCATGCTCAGTATACAAACTAGGGTAAAGCTGGCCAGGGGGGTCCGCTGCTTGGGGACAGGCTGGGGATCGGTCAGTTGGTGGTGAGAAATTGTTTTTCATTTGCATCACTTGTCTTTCTTGGGTTTTATTTCTGTCTCTTTTTGTTATTTTCCTTTTCATGACAATTTATTATTATTGGTATTTTTGTTGTTGGTGTTTTTTTTTTTATTATTTCAATTATTAAACTGTTCTTATCTCAACCCATAAGTGTTCTCACTTTTACTCTTCCAATTCTCTCTCCCGTCCCACTGGGTGGGGGGGAGTGAGCAACCGGCTCTGTGGTGCTTAGTTGCCAGCTGGGGTTAAACCACGACAGTCCTTTTTAGCACCCAATGTGGGGCTCAAAGGGTTGAGATAATGACAGATCTGATGAGAGCATGTTAAAACAAATTTGTGATAAGCATTCATTATATTGGTTTAGTAGTCGCTGGGTGCAATGTTGATTTATTTGCTCTCCGAGGTTTTGGGTCTGCTCTCAGAGTTCTGTTACATAACACCTGACTTGCCGTACGCACTCCGTGTGGTGCTGCTTATCACCTCTGGGAGCTGGATTAAAGTTATCAGTTTGCTGTGTTGGGTAACACTGGTTTATGTCATGATAAAATTATTGGTCGTGAGACTGTACTCAGCACTGCCATCATCCCCATACTTTGGGAGCCATCTCTTGGAAACTATTAATAATTGCACTTTTTACTTCTCCTCAGAGAGCCAATCTGCAGGGGAGACACCTTCCTTTACCTTCCCCTTCTCCTCCAGGCTGATTACAATAGCTCTTGAGAATTTTGAATATCCTTGAGATGTTCAAACCAGCATGTTCCTATTGCTATGTCTCTTGATTGTGTTTCAGGTCTTGTTTAAGGTTAAACAACTATTTAAGAATGCCACCCAGAGATCTGCCCCGAGGCTGCACAGTTATGAGCGGCAGGGTGTGTGGGGTAGTATGGGCAAGTGCCCAGGAGAGTGGTAACCTCCAGTGTTTTGGAACTTCACCCCTGAAAAAGTGCAGTATCCTGAAAACCTAGTAAATTATTTGGAAAAAGCATGCTGTCACCCTGGCAAATCCAAAGAGACACAGATCACTGCAACGTGCTGGGGCCTGGCCCATGCCTACCGAGCCCTGTTCAACACTATTCAGAACCCTCAAGGGGAAGGGAAGGTCTCTGGATTTGACAACAAAACAACAGGCGCTGTGGCTGCTCCAACCCCCGCGACATGCAGTGCAGCTGAACCAGCTAACCAGTCAGTCGCCCCCATACACAAGCAGCAGACGTCAGCTCGTTTAGAAAGGGATGAAGAAGCTCCTCCTAAGAGGGAGCAGGAGGAAGAAGCATACTGTCCCGCCAGTGAGGAGGCAGACTACTCTAAAGCAGGGTCATCATGAGAACAGGGGGAGGAAAAGGAAGAATTCCCTGCACCTCCCCAAAGAAGAACTTGGCGGGAGGGTTCCTCCTCTTCCTTGAATGGAGAGGAAGAACTCATAAATGAGACAGTAACCACCTGATCTCTATCCCTGAGTGAGGTGCAGTAGCCTGGAATTAGAGGGTAAGGAAGCCAAGCAGCTGGGATCCCTTTCTAGGGAAGGGGGAATTGACAAAGCAATTGGAAAAGGGGCACAAGCCCTCAGCCTCTGGAAGCGACTCCTGTCAGGCGTGAAGGAAAGTTATCCCTTTAAGGAAGATGTTATACGTCACCCAGGAAAGTGGACCATTATGGAGAGAGGTATCCAGTACCTGAGGAAATTAGCTGTGCCGGACGTGATTTATGATGACCTGGACAACAAGCAGTTATCCAAAGATCCAGATGAAGTCAAGTGCACATGACCCACGGGGTGGAAGTTTGTACAGACTGCACCATCGTCATATGCCAACTCATTGGCAGTAATGACCTGCAAAGATGGAGAGGGACAAACAGTTGATGAATTGGCTGGCCAGCTCCAGGAATACAAAGAAAGTCTGTCTTCCTTCCTCGTCTTTGCTGTGGAGAAACTAGACCAGCAACTCTAAGAAGATAGATCTTACTCCCCACCTGTATGGACCAGTATCTCAGCTATTAGGAGTCAGCATGCTTCTGCTCAAGACAGAGGATATAGAGGGTACACACAATGGGCCACCCTATGGTTTTGCCTGCGTGACCATGGCTGGGCTTAAACCATGACAAACTGTAAAATTCAGACTTTAAGTCCCACCTAGACAGAAACCTAAAGGGCAAGGAGAAGATCATATGGCTGAGAAAGACAATCTTAGTGGTGTTTGAAAATTTCTGTTGGAGTCTGATCTCTGGTCCATAGTTGCCTGAGTTGGGCGTTTAGTTTAAGGAATGAAGTTTTGTTTTGTTTTGTTTTGTTTTGTTTTGTTTTGTTTTGTTTTGTTTTGTTTTGTTTTGTTTTTAATTGCTTGGTAAAGGGAAAGAGAATGAAAAAAATATTTTGAGAGTTGTGTGATTTCTGCTGAGAGTTCATATTGCAGTTTGTGAGTTCTATTAGCATTAAACATTAAGGGCTTGAATTTTAGAGCTCCCTGTACTGGCACCTCATTTGCTTGCATTATTAAGAAAATCTGAAAGTATCTACAGCATACGTAAAGCATATGATTTTCACACATTCAAATAAATAATGTAAAATGAGGAAATATCTACAAAAGTAATCAGAAGATCAGCTTGCAATCTTACATTTAAGTAGCTTTGTGACTTGAGTCAAAATACTTAGATCATTCAGAGGAATATTTCTGTAATAAGTAAACAAGGCTTGCTTGCTTTCTATGAGAAAAAAAAAAAAAAGCCTTTGCAATAGACTTCATAGTGTGGTTAAGGGCAAAGTAACAGCCATTATCTTCTCAAAACTTTTAAAAATTAATTTCATGAATATTATTTTACCTGCTCTGCTGAAAAAAAAGTCAAGTTAAAACAGAATCAGGTCTCCGTGCAGAAAGCTGGGGAAAAAATATGGTTCTAATACATAATAGGTAGTTTTTGTTGGGCGGATAGCATCCCTGGTCAGTTTTGCGTTTATGGCTCAGTACTAGTGAAACATTTTATTTTCACATCTTAAAAGATCATTTCAGGGCTGAACAAACACAGCAGATTCAGCAGCAGCTGGAATACAGCTACTACTGTTCACCCTTTGGAAAGTTTATGAAAGCGCTGGCATGGTTCTGAAATATTAAAAGGTCTTCTGAAACTCAGAGAGAAAACAGCAATGTAAAATCAAGGGTCTGGTCTGGCTGAGTGGATAAAGTGCCATCCTTTTATACTGGGGACCTAAATCTTTCTAGTCAATATGTGGTATAAAATTGCTTTTATGGTCATTGGCTAGTGGCTGTGAATTCATATCAACAAAAGTAACATAATTCAGACCAGGACAGAGGAAGAAATCAAAGTGTAACAAGGCTTGCGTTATAAAAAGGCACAGTCACTCGCTTGGAAATAGTCTTGAACAGTAACACCTGACCCAAAGCTCTTGCTCCTGGGAGAGAGTTCAGATCACAATTTGCATTCGGAGGTTTCAGCTCGACTTAGCTCTATACATCTAACGTATTTTACACTTTACATGGTTCCATATTTTATATGACTTCACTACCATGGCACCAGAACACCTCAAAAAATATTCTTTTAACCTTGTGGGGTAAGGAACACTTGGACAGAGACATTACTTACATTTACACAGACAACTTGCAGCCAGAATATCCAGAGTGTTTAAACATGCTGGCACTAAAGCAGAAAAATCATTAGTCCATAAAGTTTGAATTTCAGCATAGTAGCTCTGGCAGTCCTTGGGAAGCAGGCCAGTGCTCCAGATCCACCTCGGGGCATGCCAGCTCATCTCATGCATGTGTTCCAGGCTCAGTCCTAAGAGAAGGCAACTTACTGCTGCACGCAAGATTCAGGCTGAGGTCAAAATGACAAAGCAAAATTACTCTGTCTCCCTCAAGGCCTCACCTCCGTCAGCAACATCTTTAAACATCTCTCCAAATTTTCTTTGCAAGAACTTGTACAGCGCTTGGGCAATATTCCTGTATTTCATGGCTGATACCTTTGGGTACCTTTACAATTTCCAAGGGAAGAAAAAACCTTTCTTCTTGCTCCAATGGTTCCACAGTTGTCTCCATGTGAAGTGGGAGAAGGAAAGTGCTATTTAAACTTACTTTCAGTCTTCCCACCTGCTACAACCTAACAAGTAGCTATCAGCCTCACTGCTCTGTTTCTCACTGGTGGGTGGAGTGAAACCTCTTTTAAGAAACTTATTGCTCCCTCCACCCGACCAGATAAGGGACTGTACTGATCTGTTCCTAACTGGTATCAGTTAGGAACCTAAAAGATGAGATCAACCACCTAACTGTGGTTGATCTCATCTACTTCTAACATATCTCCACAAATATTTTAATTGCCAACAATTAACTGCAGATACAGATGGAGGAAGGCAAAGAGATTCTCAGAACTGGATTCTTCCATACTTCTAAATGGATTTAATGCTAGCTAAGATGCAGGGCTTCGATGCGAATCTGGCATAAGTGACCCCGCACTAAGTTTACGTCTTAAAGACATGTCCCAGAACACACCCTCATTGTCCTATACTCTAAGGACTTTTTCCTTCCCAAGTGCTTATCCGCTGATCGACTCACAAATAATAAGTTCACTTTCCTTCTTATTTTAAATGAGGTAGATTAAATGAGTCATTTTTTAAATTTAGTTTTCTTTCATGAAAATTCCCTTTGAATGTCACAGTACACCTTCTGTGGACTGGGTTCAGTTCCATGACATCAGAAATGTCATAGTGAGTAAAATTCAATTTCATCAGACCCAGCAAACCATCTCCTGTACTGTAGAAGTCACTGTTTGTGGTTGTTTCAAGAACCAGCATAAGAAATATTCCTCCTGTATATGAGTCAAAAAAAAAATCTTAATATTGTATAGGATAATCATTGATGCTCTTTTCTTCTAGTTAATTTTCTGAGCCCTTTTTAAATCTACTTTATCCTTTGGGCACTACAAAAATCTTCTGACAATGAGTTCCAGAGTTGAAACATGCTCTGTGAAAAAAGTGCTTCCTTACCTTTACCTTAAACTAGCAGCATGATAATTTCATCAGTTGGCCTCCAGTCCTTTAAACATTGTCAACAGCAAACATGGCAGTTCATCTACTCTGTGCTATTTATTTTATATACTCTATAATTTTGTCCCTCAGTCATTTTTTTCTCCCCAAAGACCCATAATCCTAGCCTAATTGCTCTTCACACAAAAACTTCTTCATATCTAATCTTTGCTGCCCTTGTCTGTTTCAACAATTTTTCTGTTAGAAAAAGGGGGGACAGAACTTCATACAGTATTCAGGACCTGAGGTGATCATGATACACAGAGGAAAAATGATGTCTATTATTCTGTTCTTGATGCTTTCTTTGTTGTTCCTCTGATCTTCAGCTTTCACTGACCACCTTCCAAAGAGCTAACCACAATAACTCTAAATGTCTTTCCAAAATACCTGTACCTCATTTATGAACCCATGGCAGTGTAAAGATTGTTAGGATTATGCTTTCTTGCATCTATTACGTTTCATTTATCAGCACTGAATTTTGTCTCCCATTTTATCTCCAACACTCAAAATAACAAGATCTGTTTACCCTTTTGTTGTCAGTGTTAGTTTCTGTCAGCTTGAAGAATTCTGTAGTATCAGCAAACTCGGTCACCTTGTTAAGCACCTGCTTTTCCAAATAATTTGTAACTGTGATGAACAGTACAGATCCTACCAAGGTTTCCTCTTTGTCTGTACTGATAACCTCTTTGCATTGTGAAAACTGTAAATCTATCCCTACACTTTACTCCCCATCTTTTCACCTACCATTCTGCTTTTCTCCATAACTTTAGTTAATCTTGGATGCAGTAGACAAGAATTTCATACAGGATTCCAGGTCCATTTTTCACAATTACAAAGGAGTTGAGTGTAGTGGTTTTTATTTTCTAAAACAGGAGATAATGCCACTTCTCTGACCTTTCTGAGCCCAGCAGCAGAACAGCAAAGTGAACTCACATCTTCTGTCTAGTCCTGACCATTAAGCTGCCTCCTTCTTTCAACTGCTGTTGAATGTAGTCAGGACACACTTATACTGAGTTTAAACATGTGTCACCAATATTTTTTCCCAGAAAATGGGAGGAGGAATGCAGACTTCAAAATGGACACCAGCCAGTATCAGCAGTCAGCAGTCATTTTCTTGACTGTCCATTACCATGTTTTCCCATAGCCTTCCAGTATATCAGAAAGCCTTTGATTATCTTTATTGCATATGTTAAATTTGTATCTAATTTCTATTCAAATTAATTTTCTTTTTCTAGTCTGAGTCACATACACAGCACATGGTAGCTGGGACAGTTATTTTTCCTTTTTCTGGTCTAAACTTCTTCCTTCATTAGTGCTTCTCCTTGTATTTTCTACAAGGAAATACTTAGCTTAATATGCCATGTAAATTGTCTTGCAAATATGGATGAGCTCATCCAAAATAGGAAAGAAAGAATTGTACATAACAAAACCCTGATGTTTAGAAAATCAGCACTTTCCTTCATCATATAGTATCCATTCCTAATCAAAAGGAGTACTTTAACTAGCTGAATCAAAGCATACCTATGCCTACTCCTGCTCTTCTTTATGGCTACCCCATTTCAGCAATTCACATTTTCACTAAGCATGTTGAGGATAAGAAGAGACATTAAAACTTAGTGGTGTGACAACGATGTGGAGGTGTATTAACTTAGTCGGCTTTCATGCTGACTCTGCAGTGATAAAAATGAGATGAACCAGTGGGTAAAAAATACATAGAGATATAATAACCAATCTGCTTCTTTCCTACTCATCTCTGGCTTCATGATGCTGAAAATCTCACTGGTTCAGCCTGGGGAAAGAAATCTTTCCATAATCCTACAAGAGTTTACAATCTACCATACAAATCAAAGTAATATGGTAATCAGCAGATAAGCACAATAACACATGTGGCGTTAAATGAAATCTCTTGTTCTCTCATGGGGAGGAAGAGAGAGACTTATTTGTTCAATATACCATTATAAAATTATCTAGTTTTAGGAAGAAAAAAACAACAGAGAGCACATTTTAAATTCTTATCTTTTGCTTTTTTTGTGAAACTTATTGATGAATAATTTAGAACTGTGTTTTAGCTATTCTCCTCTCTCTATAAAAATGTAATCTGACTTAATTATGTGTCATCACAGTAATAATAGTAAAAGAAATCCACTCCGGGGATGAGTAGAGCATATAGTGTTTTATGAAAAGTCCAAAAGACATTATTTTAATTTATACAAAGTGGGTTTTAGCACTTGAAATGCTTTTATTCATAAAATTGTTTCCAAGCATTTCACAGGCCTCCTACTAGTAAGGGGAGTTGCATAGCAGATGAATACAAAGGGTGGTGGCAGCCTTGGTTAAAGGCTGACAGGCTGATCATGAGGTTTTTATGCACTCGTTCGCGAACTTAAGGTTGTTAAGGAGTATTTTAAGCACCAGAAGCAGAGGAGATGGAAAACTTCTATTAGCCCAAGGCAAATCTATTTAGTTGACCCCTATCCATGCCACGTCAAAAAATCCATGCTGAACAATTAATTAAAAACAAAATTAGCAACAGCTTTTGCTGTTGTTTCTTCAGTCAAGTGGAGAAATGTGGGAGGACCATTTCAAATGAGATCACACCGAGATAGTATTTAAAGCTATCTCCTAAATCCAAATTCACGTACACATTTGCATCAGAAGTACATTGGATACATACACAGTGATGCAGAGGTGTAAAGTCATAAACAGTACAGCCAAGGGCAATAAACATTGCATCCTCTTGGACAGAGGATAACATTTTTATTTCATTAAGGTACAGTGGCACATATCACCAAACAGACATTCTGTTGCTAAATGATAACAGCCACAGTGGCTAAAAGTAAATATTGTGTTACTAAGAGAGAGGAGCAACTACAGAAAAAGAAGCCAGCAGCTTTCCTGCTCTACATGCACAACCTTTCTTATGTGAAAACTCCAGATCTCCTCTCTAAAAGGCATATTCAGAAAAATTTGCATCATAGTTATGCTATCTTTATGTCCAGGTCACACATGCCTACAGAGTTTACTGTATTTCCTGATGGAGAAGGGGCTCACAGCCAGGTAACTAAGATGGCCATACTGTGGAAAAACAGAATTTTAATAATCAAACAATAACCCAGCTCATTAACTGTAATTGCTTCTGTCCTCAGAGAGCTGACACAAAACAGCCTTGTTTTCTAGCATGGACCATCTACCTATTCTGAGATGCAATCTCTAAAATGCAGAAGGTTAAAATTTTAAATATTAGTGCGGGAAAACCTGATTTATAAATAACATATATTCATTATTGCTTAGAATTCCCTAGAACTACCATGATTTTTTTCTAAGAGAATCCACACAGGAGTGACTTAAAAAGAGAAGTTGCTGGGAAACAGTATTCAAGTTAATTTTCCCTTGTTAGTCCTTTTATCCTGTAAGCTTATATCAGACATCAGTTGCTCAATGGACTGCAGTTATTGCAAACGGGCCAGTATTTTGTTCAGCAATCTAAGTTACTTTAAGAAAGTTCAAATGGACCAAGCTAAAAGTGAAGCTCAGCTTTCAAAAACGAACAATGATTTGGGGCAATCAATTAAAAACCCCTTCAAATGCTTTGTGTTTAAGGAGGAAAAATGATCAGAATCTTCTGAAGGCCAAACCAGCAAGCCAGTGCAGTGAGCACACAACTGTGCACCCAACCTCTTTAATCACACTGGGGTGGATGTTTAGTGCTAGCCCTCTTTACTTAAGAGCCTTTTGAAGACCTTTAAGTTGTGTCACTTACTTACACTTGTCAGCCATGGCTTGCTCTCTTTCTTCTCCTCATTTCAGAGAAAAGATAGATTATTGCCATTCTTTCGTCGTGGTTAAATAATTAATGTACCGGGCTCCCTATTCATGTCAAAAGTTCAGTAATAGCCTTTGTATTATTTCTTCTTCTAGCAATATATGCAACTTGGAAGTATTATTGTAATATAGATTAAAAACTGGTTTCACCCAAACTGAAATCCCTTTGCATATATTCTCTCCCAATCAATAATCCTTTTGGAGGTTTAGAAGCAGATTTCAGTTCAGATTACGGTTTTAGAGAAAAACTCATGGAGGTTTTCATGATATTGAAGCTAGTTCAAGCTAGAATGAAAACTAGCTTTCTTTTATGACAAAACTGATTTCACTGCAAACAATACGTAACGCGTATGTGAAATCTGTTTATATACAATTTCCTTAGTGCCATCAGGCTTCCACACATTCAGAGGGAACAGAGGAAAATGTAAAGTATAAGACATTTCAAGTTTCAGATGGCTGATTTTCTTTCTTCTTTTTTTTTTTCCTAGGTTCATAAAAAGTGGCTTTATAAAAAGTCAAAGGGCAGAATGAGTGTAACTAACTATGCTAATTGCATTGTGGGTTTCACTGCGTATCACAAGGGAACAAAGCAAAGATAAAATGGCATAAAACAGTGGGCCCAGGAAAAGAGACAAAAAAAAAAAAAAATACCACAACAGTCTGAAAGAGCTGCTGTAGCAGAAGGAAATAATTCACTGAAAAGTTGATGCTGAAAAGAAACAGAAATGAGTGGGTTGAATTGATGGGCGTCCTTTCTCCCCTTAGCAATGCAGAGTTCAGCTGAAGTAAATTGAGTGCAGACTGTAATGTCAGAGACATGCATAGAAAAATGTCTTGAATGCACAGTTGTCTTCTGTGGATCCACAATGCTCTTTCTTTCTCCACTTTCAGCTTTGATTCCCCATTTATTATTTGATTGGTTTGGTGTTTTAATTGACATGAATGTGGAAGTGAGGCTAATAGGAAGCCAAACTTTGCCTGAAGTGTTTATAAAATATAAGATTTCTGGAAAGAATTGATATTTTCTGGTAGAATTTAGTCCTTTCTCTTTAACCCCATCCTACTGCTGTAGGTTGGCTGTCAGTAGACTGCTAGATAAGTAGGATCTTTGGCATCTAATTTAGATACCAAAGAACTTCCTTTATAAACCTCCAAAGGCACATATTTTTCTCTAGACTGCTAAAATGAAAGGGTGAGATCCCACACAGCCATGTGGGAAATCACATGGCCAAGGCTAGTGTTGGCTGTACATTGCTTGGTACGCTGGTATGTTTTATGGGAAAAATCAGCATGCTAAAGAACCAGCAGTCGCTTCACATGTTCTAAACAGGCAACAACCTATATAAACTTTGTAGTTGATTACATTATTTTTACAAGAAAAAATCATTCAGCTCAAGAAAGGATCATGAAAAAACATGATTTTAGCAGCACAGTTCCAGTTTGCTACATAAGACAGTATGCAGAGACAGTTTAGCAGAAATCGATGCACTAAGCATTTGAAGCATCTTACTAGGGCTTTAGGAATTTCAGGGCACAATAAATGTAGGCCACCAAAAGCTCCTAAGGCTAAATGTATGGCTCAGACATTCCTAAACTCTCTGCTAATAGGATCACTATTGTTAAAGAAGTTTTAAGGAATTAATGTCGTTGCTCAGATTCTCACAAGGAACCTACCAAGGCTCATTACTAGTTGATGGGAGATTAATGTTGTGGAAAAAGGAGACACTTCATGGAATTTATTAGCTTGCATGAGATATCTCTGAGACAGAATGAGAATACAAAAGGGGTTAAAGACTGCTGCAAAGTCTCCTACTGAGATAACTTGATATACAAAAGGGTAAGTGCTAAAAAGCTTTCAAGCACTGCCTCACCTGACAAGGTTGGGAAGGTATGTATTATCTGAAAGGCAGACCACACTTTTGAGAAGTAAGGAGGATGATTCTTTTTTGGCTTGCAAATGTCTACCTATCAGACAGAAAGGGATTTAAATGGGAGTGTTCATTTGTCTGCTGCTGAGACAGACTTACTGGAAACAATTTTAACAGACAGAAAAAGAATAGTTAGAGTAGCATGAGTTCATCTTTTTTCCATTACAGAAGGTCTCACATCCTTGTCTCTCCTCCTCCTCCCATAATAACAAATATTAAAAAAATTTTGAAGATCATTCTTCTTCATCATCATCACTAGGAGCTGCTGGATTGATGCTAGTTTTAAAGTCAGCATACTTATTAAACTTGCCTTATTACACCCATGGGATCAGAGCCTTTAGGTCATTAACTTTAACTTCAGACCAGCAGCCTGCAGGAACAGCTGGGAACAAGGCCGTGGGCTTAAGAGTCCTGTGTTTGGAGCAGAGAACAAGCAGTTCTCTGGGATAAAATGAACTATTTATGAAGTCACACACTATATACATCAGGTTTTCTGGTGCCCTGTGTCAGTGCCAAGCTATGGAAAATTGCTACTGTCTTAAAGGCTTGGGTTACCTCAGGAAGGATGAATTAAAACCTAGGAAATTTCAGAAGTTAGGGGAGCAGCCTGAGCACATGGGACAAGTCTGAAAGTGATGCACTGTGACATTGGGTGCACAACTTGCCCTGGATGGTGTTATAACTGTATCTTCTCTGTTTAGATAATAGTATTTTAGGTATTACATCACAGGATGGTTGAGGTTGGCAAGAACCTCTTGAGATTGTCTAGTCCAACCCCTGCCTCAGGCACGATCAGCTACAGCAGCATTGTATCCAGGTGGGTTTTGCCAAGGATGGAGACTCCACGTACTCTCTGGGTAACCTGTTCCTGTGATTGACGACACTCACAATTAAAAAAAAAAAACACCCAACAACTTGTGTTCAGATGTAATTTCATCTGTTTTAATTTGCGTTCATTTCCTCCTGTCATGTAACTAGTCACTAACTGAGAAAAGCCTAGCTCCCTCTTCCTTATTCCCTCCCGTCAGGTATTCACACACATTGATAAGATGTCCCTGAGCCTTCTCTTCTACAGGCTGAACTGTCCCAGCTCTCTCAGCCTCTCCTCATACAAAAGATATTCCAGTCCGGTAATAACCTTTGTGGCCCTGTGCTGGACTTGCTGCAGTATGTTGATGTCTCTCTTCTACTGAGGAGCCCAGAACTGGACACAGTACTCCAGCTGCTGCCTCACCAGTGCTAAGTAGAGGTGAAGGATCACCTCTCTCGATCTTTTGCTGTGAGGGTACTTTGCTAGATCATGGTCATCTTGCTGTCCACCAGGACGTCAAGGTTTTGCTCAGAAAGCTGCTTTCTAGCCAGTCAGCCCCCAGCATGTACTGGTGCATGAGGTTAACCCTCCCGAGATGCAGGACTTTGCATTACTCCGCGTTGAACTTTGTACGATTCCTCTCTGGCCATTTCTCCAGCCTGTCAAGGTCTCTCTGAAGGTGCCACAACCATCTGGTGTACCACCCAGTCTCCTCAGTTTTGATCATCTACAAACTTGCTGAGGGTACACTCCACCTGCCTGCCTTTTTCCCAGTAAGGTGATGCGAGATGAACTCCATTCTGTGTGTGCATGTGTTCACAGCATCCACCTTAATGTGACCCTGAACTTAATGCAGATATATAGCTTTTTATAATGTAAATTAATAAAATAAGAACAACTATGTTCTTTAAATCTTTCTTATGCCTCAGAAAGTAAGGAAAGCCACTGTCAGAGCAGAGGAGTGACAGTCAAACATCAAGAAAAGGAGAGAAAGAGAAAACAATTAGTCTGGAAGAAAAAGATTATTCCTATAGAAAACTGAGGTCATGTCTACAAAAAAACTCAGGAAATCGAAAACATTAATAAAAAGTATGAAGCTAAAATGGATTTGTTAAATCTCACAAACCTTGTGTAGACATATTTGTTCAAAATTGAAGTGGTTAAATTTGACTTAGCTTAATTCATTTCTAGTATGTAATAAATTAAACAAAATTAAGGTCATCTTTACTCCTAACAAGGCTGTCTACACAGGGATTTAATGCAGCTGAAGTGTGAACTTTAACATTTAATTTGGATTGACTTTCTTAAATGTCCCACTGCAGAAGAGTCCTATTAGCTTCCACAGTGGCAAAAATTAAAACCAGACAACAGGCAATGGATGCTAGCCAGGTAATGGTAAAAAGTAATTAAAAGAAGACAAAGAATCTTTCCAGAAGGAATTATGAGAAGCCACAGATTCTGGCCAAGAGGTGATCAAAGCCGTTACCAGCATACAGGAAAAGAGCCAGCAACAGATGAAGGGTAATCATAAAACAGATCAAATACTGTCAGTTAGTGACTGGCATTGCAGAAGATCTGGAGCACTTGAAAAGACACCGAATTACTGTTTTTAAGTGCCCAGATGGAACTGGTAAAAAGGAAGAGAAAAAAACGGCTAGACTATTACAGATAGTCAAAGAAATTGAAGAATTTTTAAAAACCAGATGATTCTCTTAGCTCTAAAAAAAAATTAAGATACATGGTTAATGAGCTTTTAGAGATGCAGATGTGCCAAAATTGGAAGCTGGAAGACCAATTACCTTGTAGAAGGGAAAGACACATTTGTTACAAGTAATAATGTCTATGGAGCCTTTCATCTTTATTTCAGGGCACAATGAAAAGACATTAGGACTCATATTGTACCTGCTCAACTATTTAGTGCCTGTAAGGGGAACAGCAAGTGATCCACATAGTGCTTGCTACCTATTTCTAACAAATAATAGCTTGTATAGAAGTAAAAATTGAGCAAGATTTCTGATTTAAATAGATTCCAAAATAAAGGAAATTCTTAGCCAAACTAATCATATAGCACCATAGGTGTATGCTTTCACTTCTCCTAGAATGGTTCTCTGCACCTGTACAGAAAGACTCATTACAAAAAATTACAGCTTCACCTGTTCTCCAGATGGGCCCCAGTAACTGAAAAGTAAAGCTACAGCTCCACTGATGAGCTTTGCTATCAACTCATGCTGTCCTTCGTTGCAAATGGCCCAGGGAAAGATGGACTAGCCAGCTGACACACTGAGTAGCCTCTTTCTATGGTGCTCATCACATCATTCTTCTGTATACTAAAGACTTCTGAAAACGCTATTTTTTCAACCTTAGCAGCCAAATGGGACAACTCTTTTCAGGGATTGTCCTTCTTCATCTTACTCTCCAGAGTAAAACACTTTTTTAAAAGAATAACCATCTGATACTTTTTTCCTCACAAATTTCTGAAGCCATAACATAGAGCTGAATCAAGCAGAGCCAAATCAAGCAGATAAACAGGTTTCCATAAAGCACTTGCCTCCTTCTTAGCTTACATGCTCAGGTCCAAAGCGAGAGATGAACAGAGGCAAGCTTCAGCCTGGAGACTCCTTGGTAGCAGAGGACAGCAAGCTGTACGAAAATCTCAGACTTTAGTGATATGGCAGCGGAGCCTACACTGGTAAAGTGAATAGTGCAGGAGATCAAATACAAAGAAAATGAACTTAAACGAATTCTCAGTGTTTGGGTTAGAATTACCCCAGAAGAATGCAGCACAGACAGAATCTGAGAAAAGCTTAATTCAGCCTCTCTGTCCAAGACAGGTATACATCAGTTCTGCCTATGCTCTCAGTTTAGCTGAAAGCTTGGTTCGCCATTTATGAGACATAGGTTATATGTAAGTATATTTTCTATACCCACCACTACAGTGCCAAAAGAAATATAGTTTGTAACCAGATTTATGCCAATACCTGCTCTTAGAGCCCTTGTCCGTTACCTTGCTAAAATTTCACACTTCATAAAGTAGGAACTAAATCTAGCCACATACGATTTATTCTTGCCTAAATTAATTTACAGCAAAAAGACTTATTTATTTCCTGCCCTTGGAATAATCTGATTGGCTTTTGTGACAGCTGTAAAAGTAAAGCTGCTAAGAGAGACAATCACATCCAACAAAGAACATGCTAATGAAATCAGGCTTTCTAAAGGGAAGTGATTTTGACAGATTAGAAATTATAGCTTTGTATGGATACTACCCAAGTTGTCAGCCCCTCTTCCCACAGTAACAGCAGGCTCTGCTAAATTTGAGGAACACTCTGTCTGCTCATCATGTTATATAAAATCAACCTCTAGCCATATCTGGGTGATTTCCTACAGTGAAAGACTCAGAAACAGAAGGTAAAAATTCCCCATTTGGCATCTTAATCTTCTATTAATGATGCAACCTGTACTGTACCATCTGAAAAACATGAATCAACACTGAGCCCACCCTTCCACAAATAGAACTCTTTACCCCATAATGTGGTGATCTTTCTCTTTCTAATTGCTTCTTACAGATTTTTAAAAGGCACTTTAGCCCTTAAGTGTAAAATTTGCATTCAAACTACTGTACAAAGAAATACTAACAATGATTTTGAAGCAATTCCTTCCAACAAAGAGCACAGACTTCTGATCACACACCATCAGAGAAGATGGAAGTGTACATGGAGCATTTTTCTTATCTCATTAGCAGCCATTAGAAACCCACAGGGGGAACATAATGACCAGTGGAAAAAGGGCAGAGCAGACTTCAGTGAACAAAACAGATGTTTAGTGCATATAGATATTATCCAACACCAGCATCAAACTAGTGAGTTTGGCCATTTAGGGCATCTCCTAGGAAACCATCAGATAACATTAAAAGATATTGACTAACATAAAAAGACCTGCAGGGGAAACGGTGTATATTTGATAGAAATGGGATGTGCTTCTAAATGCAGCAGTTCTAATTTCTGCTCAGGAAAAATCTTGGATCTATTTTTCTAGATGCATATTGAGGTTTTGGTTAAAAGGCTTAAAATTTGCTGCACATTTCTGTATCTTGACATTGCAGTGTTTAACTAAGCAGCATATAAAATACAATGCAAAAGCGCATCGCAAAGCAAAAGGATATAAAAAAAAAATCTCTTAAATATGTTGCAACTTGTACAACACATAACATTGTTTTGTTGTCCTTGTTATTATTTTCTTTTTCCTGCCAGTTCTTTCTGGCTGGAATTTTCCACATACTCTGAGAGTTATAAAACTGGCAAAGGTATTGGGCACTTCATTTCCTTTATGGTCCTTTGAGGAAACCTTCTTCTTCACATTATGCCAAAAAAACACTTTAATTAACCAGGACCAACTGGTAGTATGACCATCACACCATGTAAAGTATTCTCGCTCATAACTTCAACATTTCACCTCTGTATGTTGTCCAGGAAGAGAAGGCATTTGATTCACTAATATATTTTCATTTCCTCTATCCGATTTTGTGTCTGATCAACGTTTATTGCCTGATAGTTTCTTTTTAGAGTGCTAAGGACACCTTTTCCACTGTGATTACTGTTTTGCCCTCTCTGCAGTCAGTAAGCGGAAAGGTTAGCTCCGAATTTGGCTAATGAGAACTTTGCTAATCTGTTCAAGTTGGCCGTTATGCCTTTTGGGCATGACCAATCAGAGCATAAAGTGTCGGGAGATTTGCTGTCTCTCTCTAGCCCTGGCGAATGACTTCCTGCGGTCTAGCAGACCATCAATTCTCTGCCCAGTTCTCTATATCTGTGGCAAGGGAGAAGTGGCACATACTCACCTCTAGATAAATCACAAACTATTCATGCATATTATGTTCCTTCTTCAGTTTGGTACATTTGCTTAATGTGTTCAGGTCAAGCTGTATCATCAGTTTAGCCGAATTCATAAAATTAGGGGGAAGGCCATAATTTAAATGCAGGGATAGAGTATGAAGAAGGGAAACACTTTATGAACACTGGTGTTTTATTCTTTCTGAATTGAGATTAATCTAATATACACAGAGTTCTCTACAGTCCTGCTGCATTGGATCAATAATGGCAGTTTTAAAGGCAACCAACCCAGCCCCTGCATGCCATGGAGTTAAGCTTGGTAGAGAGTTGGGGAGAACAGAGGAGCAGATAATGGATCCATCGCTGAAAAGATCAACCCTCTTAATCCCATAAACCATATGGCTGCCCCAGCTTTCCGTAGCTCCTGTATAATACTCCTGTATATATCCCATGTTTTCTTGGGATGCTGTGCACATTTGTGTGCAGAGTATCAGCACAGCACCAACACACTGCTTAGGTGTCCCTATTTTGGGAGGTGATTGTCATCTGGCTAACTCAAGGATCAGAGATTTATGAAAGCACAAAGGTCTGCCTTCTTCTAATTTGACCCAAGAGACTCCGTTATATAACAGAGAAGCTATCAAAAAAACCTCTCTGAAATATAAACCTAGCTGAACTTCTTTTGATGTTTGTGTTTTATTTTCCAGATGGAGCACTGCCAAATAACAGCTGCATAGACAGTTAAGCTTGATCATTTACAGAACTGCAAAGGGTTTGATTGATCAGCTTAGATGTCAGCAATTTTGTAATATGCTTGGGCACCAAAGGAGCAGAGCAGGTTGGGAAATGCAAAGGGGAAAAAATATTGTGTATTCTGATTGTGTCCTTCACACAAAATTACAAGCATTTTCAACAACAAAGTAATTCACTTCATCCAATAGACTGCCTGCAAGTTCAGGACAATAAAACTGAAGAGCGTCTTTAACTGACAATTTAAGCTCAAATCATTTTTGACTGGCAAGGTGTGGTATCATCCAGAAGAATTGATGCTATAGTAGTAGCTTCAAATTATGGGGTTATAGTGTGTCTACTCAACATGCAGCTCTTATCAGGGGAGATAAGGGGAGGGATGGGAAAGAAATAGATAGCTATAAATGCTTTCTGTAAGCTCTGCAGTTAATTAAGGATAAGATTTTGTATACATATTTATACTTGAGTAGAACTCAGAATAAAAATTAAAATGGAAGATTTTGACTGACACTGAGTACATATTGTAATTCTCCTTTCAGCACCATTTTCCTATTCAATCCTCTGCATGATTTTTTTAAGAGAAGTCTGGGGAAAAAATGCATCTCCCTGTCAGCAAAGGAAATTTGAAACAATGTCATTTTCCGAAAATGGTGGTTTACTGAAATTACATGTTTGTGTTAAGCCAACCCATTCCACCCCCTACCCCAAAATAATTCAAGGCAGGTTGTTGTGTCAGCAGTTGTCAGTCTTTGTTAGTAAGCGTCAGGGCTGAGATAACCACTAATGTCCTTCTCTAGCTGATGAGTATAAAGGGCATTAAAAGCAGAGACTAAAACTCAGTATTCTGGAAATAAAAAAGTAAAACTCTCCTAGGTTTCCTGTGAGCAGTAGAACTGTTAGCACATTTTGTAATGGGCTTCTCACCCCAACAGAGCTAAATAATAGTCCAATAACTGTAACCTAGAAATCCACCCAATTGTAAGAGTTAATTAAATATTACAATAAATCAAGCAAAAAGAACTACATTGAAAATCCCAAGTAGTTTAAACAGAAATGGTCCACTAATACCAGAATATACATCTAACAAGTTAGAAACATGTGAGATTAGAAATCCCTGAATCAGGATGGATGGGTTAAAAGTCAGACCTAAGCAGTAAGCAGACCCTGGTTAGTCCACCCAGAAACTACCTTTTAACATTTTCAAGAAGAGACTTTGTGGACTAAAACCATCAAATACATGGCCTCTAAAATTACTGCTTCACATCACAAAACCTGGTCTTAACTGATAACCTTTACCCACTGGGACATTCATATCAATGCAAATACACCCAACTGGATCAGCAGGAATGCCAGAATGATAAAACAGGAATCCATTTTGTCTTATATCCTGAGAGCATTGATATTGGCTTTTCCCCAGTTACTATCAGAATGATTGTATTGCTTCTCCAAATGATGTGTCTCTTTTGTCAGAAAGAAGGAAAGTTTCACAATGACTGTCTCAAGATTCAACATTAGAACAATCTGCCACTTCTCTTTAACTGAGTATCTTTTAAAAAGGGACACACATAGACATTGATTAATTAGCTCAATGCTTTCATAATACCACAAGTGTTTTTTGCTTAATTCTTCTTCTTTTGTGCACTTTTTAATTATGTATTTTCTATTTTAGAAAGTGCATTTCTTTAGTATTAATTTTCTTGCGTCTGTGCAAGATATGGTGACTGAAGGACTCCTCACTATAAAACCCTAATCAGGTTTAATAGTTTAATGCTGCACAGTAACAAGGTTGTGTTAAAGCAATTGACCCTTCAGATCAGCTGATTCCATGGAAATTAGAACATCACTTCTTTGCTCCTTCCCCCTCCCACATGTCTCACTTAAGCATAGCCACCTCAAAAGTAGGTATCTATTCTGGAGAGTTGGGTCCCCTCTACAGTGAATAGCAAGAAATAGGCACAATTTATCTTACAATACTTATCTCAGGATAGGGTCGATTGCCCTCCGCACTGCCTACATCTCTCCATTGACTTTACAGGAAGCTTAAAAGAATTCACTTAGAGAAGACATCTAACTTTTAGATGGATAATGTTAATCGAGGTGAATCCTTGTTGGATGTCAATATATGATTGCTACCATGCCGGCTGTCTTATCCAAAATGCCACCTCCATCTCCATTGTCATAGATGACTCTGACTGTAAAGTGCAGATCAAAAGATACAGCAGACTGGGATCAGTTTCCTTTGTAATGTGGATTTGCCTGAGACATCCTGTGATTACTGTATCTATACAAGTAGTGTTAAAGATACACTTGTGCGCTATTAACAGGAATTTTAACTCAATATTTCCTAAAAAATACATCTATTCACTGTTCAGCATCATCTTCGTGATGCTCCAGAGCTTTGCATTTTTATTGTATTAATGTTTATATTTTATCCATGATATTTCTTCTGATAAACAAACTACCAGCCAAATGCTTCCTGGCTTATTGCACCAGAGCTTGACTATATGTCTGGCTTTCAATCACAGTTTCACCATCTCTCTGAAAACATCCTTGGTCTTCTGGGTAACACAAGCCCTGTGGCAGGCTAACCTATTCAGAGAAAAGGTCGACTAACTGTCGAAGCAAAGCATGAAGAAAGCAAAACCCGCTGCACAGCTGAGAGCTGTGAAGTTGCCAGGAGGCTGGGGAGCTCATGCAAAGAAACTCCCTGCCTTCCACGCTAAGCTGTGCTTAGGTCTCAAGATTTTTAAATCTTCAGATTTCCAGACGCTCTCCTCACTTTAAATAGCAAACGGGAATCAATTTATCTGTCAGCTGGAGAAAGCACTCAATATGTGAGACAAATGGGGATTTGGTTTGGGGCCTGGGGGTGGGAGGCAGTTGCCTGAGACAACTTCAGAAGACAACTGCATAAATAATGCCAAGTTTTTTTCCCTACCATATTTCTAGGTTTCCCAAGGAAGTCATCAAGGCGAATTTGACAGCAATCACAAGGCTGGGCCTACGTACGGTCTGCCAGGGTGTGAAAAACTGAGAGACATAACACTTGAGAATACCTGAAGAGGACAACCCTGCTGTGGGTAAGAGGTCTCGATGATCTTTCCCACGGCTGATTCTTGCCAAGGGAAAATCCTGCTCTGCTCTGCGGCAACCGGGGGTCCATGAACTAGCCTCTGGTTGCTATAAATCCATGCAGCTCCAGCAAGACCTTCGCAACAGCCAAGCCCTGGCAGTAGAGCAGGGATAAAGAAACTGTCAGAAAGCCATTTTGATGGCCAACACTTTATCCTCTGACACAATACAGTTGTAAGTTATACAGGAATTTCACAGCGTGTAATAGTAATATGCACAAGGTAAAAACTTTAAGTCATTAGCAGTATAATTTATTAGCTAAGTTGTGCCAATGCCTATCAATCAGACTTTAAGGTTGGTTCCAAAGAGGTTTTTGATCTTCCTCATATTGCTTTGCTTTTCTTCTTCCATGGCAGCATTAGCAGGCGACAGTTACATTATATATCTACCCAGTGCTCTGGTGAGAGACCATTATGTTCACAGATCATTACTGACATCCTGACATTTGTCATCTCCTTTCATAGCAGTTAAATCTTGCTTTATCTGTAAATGTCACCACGTCATTTATTCATGAAAAGGGGTCACATTCCCAAAATAGTACATTCAGCTTTTAAAAGGGAAGTTGGTTTTATTCACTGTGGTAATCCTTGGACAAACTTCACTGCTGCTAAGTACTTACTTTTTTCCCTGTGCAGTTGTTTATATCTCCACATACAGATTTCAGGTTTGGTTTTTTGAAAACAAAACCCAAACAGGAAGGCAAATGATCTGGATGAGAAAAATGGGTGTTTATTTTTTCAGTTTCCTACATTTAATCCACATGGATTTACTAGCACTGAATTTACTGTTGCGAAGTATAATTTTAATTTGACATCGTACTGGCTGAAAACCCACTGGTTGACTATTTTTACTAAGGCTTTGGCATGTAGTTCTCAGCTGGACTGTATTTCAATCTCACAAAAAGGTAGTTTAAATAATCCTTGATAATAACACTTTCTCTTTTTCATCTTCAAAGGTCTTGAAAGTTTAATTAATAAAAGTCTAGGCCCACCCTGTGAGATATATAGACATTCTTGTCTAAAAAGTAGAGAAAAGAAATAGAAGCTGAGGCAAGTAGGATGCATAAAGGACTCTTACTGTGTTCTTGGAAGAAAAGAACCAATCCCACATGCAAAGTCTGAATTTAGGAGGGCAGAGGTTTCCTCTTACACTGTTTATGTACAAACATACATCCTTCCTGCAACAGGATTTCCTTTATCAGCTAAGCTTATATCATGCTTCCCTTTTATACCTCTTTGGACACTGACATTTTAGGGGATGTCTTGAGGTGGTTGTGTTTCCTTGGTATTTACGGATTTCTCATTCAAGTTCTTGTTCAGTTTTCCCTTGCACTCATCTTGACAGCCAGGTATGTCATCTGGAGCTCCATCTTACTCGGGTTATCATTGTAGCACTAGCATTATTTCTGGAAAAAAATAGGCTGTGGCCAAATTTTAGGGCCAGATGCTAAGGTAGCATGAATTATCTTAACAGTTGGAATCCATATGTATATTTATATATGTATATACATATTTTTATATGTACATACATGTAGCTTAACTAGTGATCTGCCATCTTGAGGTCTTCTATAGTGATAAAAAAGTAGCAGCTCACTTCTCTACAGTAATTTCCAAATTATTTTACAAGCTGTATGAAGTATATGCAGCAATTACTTTTCACACCACTCACAGCAGCTGCTTTATGAGCTCAACACTGCTATCCAATAGTTCAAGGTAGAAAACAATAAAAACTAAGGCCTGAGTTTACCAGGGGGCTAAAAGGGCTGCAGCTCCTCTATTAACGTTGCCCCCTGAAGCATATAATCAACAGCTGGATCCATTTCTGAAACTGTCACTTCTCTTTGAAAACAAAGAGAATAATTTAAGTAAACTGAACAGTATCATAGAAACACAGAATAATTCAGGCTGGGAGGGACCTCTGGAGGTCATCTTTGCTGTAAGCAAAGCCACATTAGATCAGGTTGCAGGGCTTCGTCCAGTTGAGTTTTTAATATCTCCAGAGAGCATCAACAACCTCTTTTCCAGTCTTTGACAACACCCACAGTGAAAAAAAAACATTCCTCATATCTAATCTGAATGTCCTGTGTTCCAGTTTTTGACCTTTGCTTCTCATCCTATCACCACACACCTCTGATACCCCAGAGCCTTCTCCTCTGCAAGCTGAACATACCCACCTCCTTCAGACTCTTCTCGTATGTCTTGTGCTCCAGCCTCCTGACCAACAGTGTCCTCCACTAGACTCACTCCAGTTTGTCCATGTCCTTTTATTGGGGTGCTCCAAAGAGTATATGCGTGGATGCCATTTGAGTTGCCAGCTCACAGACACAAAATTAAGGAGAAAATTATTTTTCTCAGCCTTTTTCTGCACTGCAAGACAGCACTGCTGAGGTGAAACCCTCATCCTCCAGGTGTCACTGGTGAAAATCCTGCACGCTTCATTCAACAAGTGATTCAGGTTGCCATAGTTTCTGCTTCAAGTTTTCAGTGTCTTGTTTCCTGCCAAGTTTCATGCCACTTTTTTTCCCCAGCATCTCTTTACAACTTCCAGTTATGTGATTTTTGAGACCAGCTGGAACATAAATGCTCAGAGCTGAAGAATAAATAAAATGGTTGCTTTCAAAAAGTTAACAGACTAAATTCTCCTCCGCGCCAGCTATCTGTTGAAGTCAGGGTCATTACATCTACTTAAACCAGCTGAGATTTTCACTAAGTATTTGACCACAGTTTCCGATTGCACCAGGTGCAGGACCAGCTTTCCTGGGGAAATCTGTAGTATTCCAATTATGCTGAGTACTCAGTTTAGACACATGCTTACTTTTTAACAGTATTGACCATATTGTATTTTCCAAACAATAACAACCTCTCTTTCCTTCTGAAGATTGGCTCCTGAAATTTGTCTGTATAGTACTTTTTTGCCAAACCAACAAAGGAGGTCACAGAATAAACCTTTATTTGTAACTATTATATTTGAAAGACTTCAGTATCAACATAAGAAAAAAAAATACTGTCTGTGCACAGACTTTTACAGGATTTATTAAGAATAGAGTATATCCCTAAAAATTCCTGAAAATAGCTTTAGTAGATCATAGAATCATAGAATCATAGAATCATATAATCATAGAATAGTTTGGGTTGGAAGGGACCTTTAAAGGTCATCTAGTCCAACCCCCCTGCAATGAGCAGGGGTATCTTCAACTAGATCAGGTTGCTCAGAGCCCTGTCCAGCTTCATCTTGAATGTTTCCAGGGATGGGGCATCTACCACCTCTCTGGGCAACCTGTTCCAAAACAACCTAAAGGTTCTAAAACAACGTCTACTTAATGCTGGGCTAGGCTTCAGGGGGAAATTTTTCCCTTCAGGATCTCCACCCTTTGGCTGGGGCTGCACGGCTAGAAGGCGCGTCCCCTGGGTGGTGGATAGGGGATCCCTCTCTGGAGGGTGCACCGGATAAAATTGAAGAAGGTGCCGCGAACCAACGCAGCCTAAGGGAAGGCCACCCTGACAGAAAAACCACTGGCCCTCCAAGTCATGGGGGTTGGGCAGGAGGCCAACTACCTCCTCCCGGAAAAAAAAAAAAAAAAAAAAAGTTGCAGAAACGACGAGCATCAACTCGAAGGTGGAGAAAATCAGTAATGAAGTGAGGAGGAGGAGATGGAACTGGATCGGTCATGTCTTGAGGAAAAAACCAACAGAAGACTGAGCTGTGGCTCTTGGGACTCCAGAGCACGCAGCCGCAGACCGATCGAAGTGGAAGAACAATGTTCGCGCCTTGTGTGCCTCCTGGCACTGAGAGAATTCAGATCAGGATCTCTACTGATCATATTGTGCAAGACAACAGATTTACTCTAAAGAAATACATACAACTTTCTCCTTTTGAGATGAAGGCTAACACATTGTTTAAAGATTTCTCTACAATAAGGCAGAGTAAGTAATGATAATCAAAAGGAGAGGGATTAAGGCTGTGAAAGTTTCTTTTGCTGTAGGTGTACTTTGCCATGTGAAAACATAATGGGTGTAATTCTGTTTTCATGCAAGCCAATGGGAGGTTTGTCACAGGCTTGAGTGATGTCAGGCACTGACACCATTTCTCAGGCTGCCAGTAGTTTTTCCACGTACCATGCGGTATTCTTGGTGTGAAGTGAAAGATCCTACAATTAACTTCACTTTAGTTTATAGAAAGTCATATTTTCTCTCTCTTTGCTTTCTTCTGCTGCATGTTTTGTAGCTTTCCTAAATATACTGTAAAGTCATACAGGCAGGAAATGTTTTTGTTTGAAGCACATTATTAATATCTCTTTGTGTGTGTGTATGCACATGTATGTATACATGTGCATGTACAGAATCTTTTATCAACCATTAAAACAATATTGCAGATATTAAAAGAATTCTGTTTTCTCTACTCACCATGAAGCCTATTTTCTCCTGATAACTACAGCAAACTCTATTGACCTCTGGAGACTTGCACTTACATTACATATTGCCTGTTAAAACAATTGGAAAAACAACTCCCCACTTAAGCAGAAGCTGCACTGATTCATGTGAGATTCTGTTCCTGAATCCTTAAAATGAATTTTGAGATCAAATGCTGACAAGACAA
Source organism: Platalea leucorodia (assembly GCF_965183815.1). Taxonomy (NCBI): domain Eukaryota; kingdom Metazoa; phylum Chordata; class Aves; order Pelecaniformes; family Threskiornithidae; genus Platalea; species Platalea leucorodia. The sequence goes on along the minus strand of NC_138825.1, from coordinate 118,275,398 downwards.
GTACTGTGTCTCTTATTGCCAGATTAAACTAGTAAAAATGATCACGCTCCCTCCCCAAACCGTCCCCTTTGTTTAAAAAATGCTTTTATTTTGTCTCAGCACCTTTAATCTCTGTGACTTTCAGAAATATCCTTCTTTATGTACTCATGCAAATCAAAATCATCGGCTTCAGACATACATCTGCTTTCCCAGTATTACTCCTAGCTTACAGTGTGTTTGTATTACTAGTTTCATCTACCCACTGATCAATTGTTTGACTAAGCACCTCTCCAGTTTATGGTCTCAAAATGTTTGTTTATATCAAATGCTGACCAGTGACAGTGCTGCTTGTTGAACAGTAGTGCCTTCATGTATGAAAATTAAATCACAATAAAGGACGCTGAAGCAGGGATAATCCACTTTTTTACTGACATCTGGCTTATAGTTGCGGCTCACATTTCATGCAGAGACATTGCTCACAGTGAAACTGAATGAGTGGTAAGTGACAAATGGTGGCAAGACTACCTTCAAAATTCAAGGATTGGTAGATATTTTTATGCCTTGGTTCACAAAGACGCCTACACATGCTGCTGGTATTCTGGACAACATTGATTACAGACTGGGGCACTAGAGGTGACTGCATAGAAAGTGAGGGTAATATTTCATAAGACCTAACTAATGATGGATGGTCTCCTGCCGCGTGGCAGGCATTCAACAGAGGGTCTACACAGTGAGGCTCAGCACAGTCACAGCTTAAAGTCAGGTGCCCGGAAACAGGTAAGGAAGTCCTGGTGTTAGCTGAAACCTCCAGATATCTCTACGGACACCAAGGAGGAGAGTTAGCCCCACCAGCTGTGGTTCACATCTGTGGGAGAGTTATCAAGCACAGGGATGCCAGAGCCAGCCCACAGGGTTTGCCAGCAAGGAAGGTATCTCAGAGAAGCCACTTGGTGTTTCTGTGAGACTCGGATGCAGAACCTGAGCACATTTCTTAGCACAGACCTGTAGCTCTTCCTCTGCCTAGTCAGTCATTAAAAGATTTGGCCTTCAGTTACAAAAGCTAGGGACTAGGCTATCCCCAGCTTGTGGGAGAGCAAGCAGACAGCTCCTATGTTCCAAGAATATCCACATAGCTGGCAAGGAGTCTGCCTGTAAGAGCTAAATCATGTACATGAAACCAAAAGGGAAGAAGCCAAGACTTATACCGCACTGTCTAGGACTTACAAGTCAGTAGGAGGAAAATCCTGTGATCTGTCTGTCTTCTCTGTAGACTATCCAGTTGTCTGTCATTGTGAAAAATGAATGATTCCACTGTACTCTTACTGCTATGCCCTTACATCGCTGCACAACAGTTTTAGTAGAACTCAATACAATCAGGTAAGTTCACTCACCAAACTGGGCTCTAGAGAGACCCTACATGTACGAATGACTGTCTTCTGAATTACTCAGGAGAGAGATTTCCTAAGCAGCAAGCATAGTGAATATGTGATCCTGCTGTGCATTCCCAGTGGTAGAACTTTGGATGTGCGGGGCAAGGTTTTCCCAAAAAACTTGTAACAGCTGGGACAAATCTGACGACAAGCAGCCTTGGAGAGATTTTCCTGAATTCTACAGAATTTAGACTTCGTCATGTTGCTCGAGTGACACATTTGAGTTTAAAGTGTTTTGCTGATTTCCTAACTGTACCATAGACAGGAATCGTTTTGGTCCACTATTGCTGCCAGTGGAACACGCAGTGGCAGCACTATTGGTCTACAGAAGACATGAATTTCTGAAATGCTTCAGAAACAGTTCAATTTTCCCCAGCAGAAATGTGCTCCAGACAAAACCCAACATTCAGTGAAACTCAATTTCCTTTTCCCCTCCATGTAGAATATACAGTAGCATCAAAGGGACTCGTTCATGGTCATGGAGGAAAAAAAATACATCTGTATATTAGGGAACCAGGTGGAGAAAAGCCAACCTTTATATAAATGCAACATCTGTGGCTCACTCTCCTAGCTGCAGAGAGTGTGCATATGCTGAGGACATTTGACCAGACACGTACAGAGCTAAAAGCATGAACAGTGAGCCTGTATAGTATTGTATTAGAAATTTCTGTCTCAGCACAATATGTTCAAGTACAGAGAAGACATCCCAAAATACATTTCATTGATTAAAAAGAGTTATGTAGGTAGGCGCACATTCTATTCCATGTTCTAAGACATGTGTTATGGTCTTTATGCTAAATTTTGAATAGAAGGAATTTGATGTAGGATGAAAGATTTGAATAGTCCTAAGAATAGCAGAAGGGATTATTGGGTAATTTGCTTCACCATCTCTTTTACAACCCTATTTCTTAAACATCCCGCACCTGTGCTCCTATCATGCCATGAAAAGTTGGCTGACATTTTCCACAGTGCTTTACAAATGTGGCAGAATAAGAAAAGAACAGAACAGATCTGCAATTATAACCTACTGTATTTCAAGACACTTTAACACAGGTAACTGCAAACCGTAACTTACTGAATCCTAAATAAATCCCTTTTCTGATCCTCTGAGGATTACTGAAAATCCAAATAAACCATCTGGCTATTACACATTCATTTGCCTAGCAAGTATTTTGGATGCCCTCCCATTAATATGTCATTTGAAAGAATATTTAGTTCAGTGAGAGATGAAGCGTCACAACACAGGTCATGCCTAAATCAACAGAACAGCTTGTCTCTCTCATAGCCAATCTACATATAATTGATTTTCAGCATCCACTTTCAGTGAAGAAAACTGTTTCTTTGAGAGATTTGAGTGCCACATTTCACAGCTCTCTACGCACAACTTTGGGTAAGGTCCATCTTCCACTGCTAAAGCATCAGTGAAAAATTATATATTGCAGCATTTCCAGATGATGTTCTACCTATTGCAGCTCAGCAAAAAGTCATAAAACAAAGTTAGAAAAATGGTAACTGAATTTATTAGAACCTGCTTTCAAGCTCTTCTTTTCAAATGACTTACACCGACTGTCACCCACACAGCGCTATGTTCAGTGTTAGTGAGAGGTGTTAAACAGACTCAGTTTGCTCTTCCTCTTCTGCACATTCTTGGTTTTGGGAACAAAGAAATTTCCACATAAGTTGAACATATGAGCAGACATTTAACATTATCACCAGTCTGAGGTAATTTCCATAATAGCAAACTGCCATATGATACCAGCCTAGGCCACAGTACTAGAGCTGAATTACACAACATCAGAGTACAATTTGGATTCCAGTCTGATTCTAAATCTTAGCACATAGCTACTTCATTGCTAACAAGGCGTCGCACCTCTTTGGTACAAACACCCACAAAACTGCAAAGTATCTGAAATAGACCGGGTAGAAATTTGTGGGTTTTGGATTTTCCAAGCTCACCCACAGATAATGATGCAAATACACGTACAGCTCCTTGGAAACAGCCCTGTTCTGAAATATTCCCTCCAAGAGAGGAAGGTTGCATAGCCATGATACTGCACCACTCTTTGGAAGAGGGGGCTCCTGGATAATGAGAACTGTGGGGAGGAATCACCAGAGCACTTTCCCCTCACCATTCTGCTAAACCCACACTTGAATCTGCTCCAACTGCTATTGATGTCAGTGGAAATCCTTCCTGTTCTTTCAGTAGCAACGGGTTTATGTGAAAAGTGCTTTTCCTCCAAAGACCAAATGTTCTTGAACAGTTTTGTTGTCATTTGTATTCTTATTATATTCACTTCAGCATAAGAAGTGCATGGATGAGTCTGGGGGGTAACACAGGAGGCAGGCATAAATGTCAGAATTCTTGAGCCATAGAAGATGAAAATCACAGAAATGTAAACTTAGCTGCAAATTAGCAAGACAGAAAGAAACTTAAAATGTTCATTTGAACTTATCCTGTTATCCAACATTATGATAAAGCAGGGACAGTCAGTACAGATTATTTTTATTTTAATTCCTGGGAGATAATTATTATTTTACCTGAATAATCCATGAGTCATTTGAAAGGAGCACTGGCAGAAGGAAGCAAGCTTTACGCTGTAAAATGCATTGCTATCAATGAATATATAATTTGTGCTTCAAGCCCACACACACTAAAAATACAAGTAAAACTCCAGAAACACACACACACACACACACAAATTAGTTTGTGGCAAATAGTGAATTGCCAAGTCAAAGACTATAGGAAATATTAGGGATATACATTTTCTATAAATGATGCTCAAGAGGGAAGAGGAAATGGGAGGAAAAAAGAACTGCTATGAAATGTAAGATGGGTCTTCTCATGGGTACCATTAATGGAACAGCAAGAGGAACACTGAAATATATTGCTCACTTTAATATCCATTCCTCTTGCCCTCTCTTCTTCCTTTATTCTTCTAGACACATTCATCAATGAGAAACAGGTTCATGTTACAATCATTTACCTATCCACCAGCCTAAATACATTAAATAAAAATAAAATAAAATTATATTCTGGAACAGGATGAAGTAACTGCACTCAAACTTGAATTTATCTTTTGAATAGTATTTGGGTTGAGAAAAAAATGTAAAAAATCTATTTTAAAAGTCCTCTTTCCCTCCAAAAACATGTAGCTGTGAAGCACTGGCTAAAACATATATCTTGAGGAAACAGTTCTCTAGGGACCATTTCTAAACACATTTAATCTTGGAGGCTAAAGCCACCATCTCACTGTTTCCTGGTAATATGCATTTAAGAACCCAGTAGATCCCGGCTTCACAGCTGTTCTTGTGTAGAACGATCACCAGGCGGACAGCGGGGGAAGGTGGAGCGGATTTCACCATGGGGCTTTATAGAGGCCGATTCGCACCAGGTGGGGCACATACACAAGTGCATTGTGACCTCTGGGCTAGGACATCCAGACCTGAGCCCTGGGTTATGTATCCTGGACAGGAACTGAGCATCTGAAAAACCTGGGGATTTGCCAGCCTGCTCAGTTCTCTAATACAATTTCTAATGTCATTTAAATATTTTTTAAAAAACAAAAGCAAAAGACCAAACACAATAAGACTCCGTAACTAAAATACAACTCCAGCATTGAAAAAGTCAGGTTATAACAATCATAGGATTGAGTTAAACATAATTTAAATGTCGATTAAAATGTATTTGTCTCTCTCCCTTGCCCTCTGTCTCTCCTTCTCTCTGCACCGCCCTCCCAAATACATACAAACACTCTAGTTCTTTAGCCTGAAGGTTTGTTTCTCTCAAAATTTTGTCAGTAGATTTATGTCCCATATTTTCCTTTAGAAAATAAACACCATCAGACTCACTGGTACTAGCACCTTAATATTAAAATAATTTAATATATTTCATAATAGTAAAGAAAGCCTAAGAGTTGGCAACTTTACAGGGAAGGAACTTTAAAACCACATTTTTTCTTTCTATGTTTTTAAGATATTCATGCATTTCCCTTTTCCTGACTCTAGTCCCTTTTACCCTGCTCAGAAGTTTCTCTAAGCTGCTGGCTGACCCAGCCATGTCAGGAGCACACGCTGTACTGCACACTTTGTTGTTGCTTTCTCTTCCCTGCATCAAGGAAATAGTTGTTCTTCTTTGATCCTTCTCTCAGCTGCATGACTTTTAGTTCCATCTGTCCTGTCTGCCGTTTATAAAATAACACTTTTTTCCCAGTTCCTGCCAAATAACCTTATTTTGATATTTCCCTTTTTATGCTGAATGCCCAGGCATACGTCTTTCATAACTGCAGGGTGTGTTTGGTTCTTTAGGTTGTAATTGAAGGCCTAGCTTGAGACCGAAGGGTGAAAACTTATGTTGTTGAGAGCAATTTATCTACGTGAGTCCCATTAATGTGAATGGAAGGTAGGTGGCTAAATCCCAATACAGCCCACAAAAAATACATAACTGACTCTCTATTCTTCAAAAATAATACACTGGATGTATTATTAATTGTATAGCCCAATTTACAGGGACTGAAATACAGAGTTGTTTAATTTTGGAGGTTGCTTTATGTGGGTTTAAAATTAAAAGGGCAATTTGCTGAAGATTAAATAAAAACACAACATCAAATCAACAGCAATACATCAAAAAATAAATGCACCTAGATAGCTTTAATATTCCTTTATACTTACAAGTAAGAACTTCAATATTTGTACTGTTCAGGTTATTTGTCTGAGTATTGACAAATTCTTCTTGCTATGGTAGGAATTGGCATGCTGAAGATTACCAAGGACAAAAACATCCAAGAACATTTTTTTTTTAATTTACAGTGGCCAATGAGGAAAGCTTCAAAGAGGAAAAAATAGGCCTTGCACTTCTGAGCTAGTTGTTTTTTATTGTCATTAATTATTGAATTGTCTATTTGCCATTTATGCATTGCCCTACCTTTCATTCTTGCCTTTATTTGTACCTCTTTATTTTATCTCCTCAATTTTTCATCAGTTTACGTCAAGTTTTTCTCCTCTATTTTGCATTCCAGGAATCACATCCTTATTCCAGATCATTAAGCTGTATGATCTTTTCTTAGTCCGATTGCTACATGGAGACATAGTACCAGAAGGAGTCTAGTGACAACCAGGGGATGCAACAGGTTGTAAAATGACCTTTCAGTTACACCATGTAGCACAATGAGGCCAAAACCACTTAAACTGGAAAGAAACAGAATGAATAAGTAATTCATGAGTACCAATATATATCCAGAGTTTGTTTCACTATGCAAGTGGCAAGCTTTCAAGTGCCATGACTAGCTACAGAATATATTTCTGTGTATCCAAATACTTAATAATTACCTCCTCTTAAATAATTATAAGGAATATGCTGCATGGTCTCTGTATTTGCCTGAAACAAATAGCTTTTGCCATTCTTGTGTGGCATATGGCTTCTGGTGATTGTGCTATCACCTGAACTCTTCATAACATATTTTCTATTTTAATTTTTTGTGATGCTAGGAAAAACCACTGAGTTACTCATCACAAGTGATGACCGACACTCCATCCACAATGCAAATGTATGGGGATATCTATGAAAAAGAGCTTTTTCACAGCTTCATGATCGAGCTAAGAAGCAACTGAACAACTGGAGACATACACTAACAGAAGGCATGGGCAGCAGCCAGGACAGCATCTCCAGGCACTCCATATGTGGACTCTCTGTTGCCTACAGCAAATAAACTTTTGAAGCCAGCAGTGGTAGGGAAGCTGACAGAACGAATTAAAAAGTGGCAGCGGGGAGCCAAATACTGCTGTAACCGAGATAGCGGGGAACTCCCTGAACTCTGGGTAGGACAGGCAGTAAGAGGGTTGCCAGTGACAGAGAAAAGCAGCAGCGGACAGGGATGGGTATACAAAATGTGCTTTCAAGGTCGGACAAGGCAGAAGTAGAGGACAACTGTAATTACTACAACTGCCATTTCCAGGAAGCCGTGAAGGAACAGCTTCCCTTGAGGGATGATGGAAATACAAATTCCTGCATGGAAGTAGGTCTGGAACAGAGGACAGCCATGAACGTATGGAGATGATTTACTGGAAATGTTCAGGAGCTGTCAAAGAACTGCCAGAAAGTGCATCAGAAGAGAAATCTCCAGAGAGTGAATGACAAGTGGAAATGAAGCTCCAACTGGACAAAATGCAAGCATGCTAAATTTGCCTAGAAATTCCTGAAAACCCATAGTTAGGTAACATTATTCATTTTCCAATGAAGGAATACAAATGTTCTGAGTATGCTCCAGATTTGTATTAAAAACTGATGGAAGTGGTGCCAACGCATGATAGTCACAAACCCTTATCAAAAATTCCAGCAGCATACAACCAGCAAAACGCCTTGTTGTGCACCAGAAATGGCTTCCCGTGCGTAGTTTTTCTATATGTCATTCTTAACACCACTGTCTATTTTCTCATGTTTTATTATTTACCCTGTGAAGTGCAAATTTCTTCTTCTGTTCTGAAAGTCTTGTCACACGTATACAGACACTGTAAGATAAAGTGATAGCTTTCAACACAGTTCTATTATAAGAACTTGAACATCAGCCCAAATTACCTGTCATCAGCTGTTCAAGTCTTCTTTCCATTACTGACAAAACAAATGAACAGCTGCTTGCTCCACAAACCTGCGCACTGAAAAAAAGGCACGCTAAAAAAAAAGGCTGTAAACAGCAAGCAAAATATATATATATAAAAGTCCTAGACATAATACCAAGTGGGTTAAGGCCGCCTGCATTCCCAGCTAGCTAAACAGAAGTCTCTCCTGTAAGATGCTATTTTATAAAATGGTTTCATTTATAAAAGCATTTCAGCAGCAGCTGCTGTATAAAGATATAAAGAAACAACTTAATTCTTTGTGGATACAAGCCTATGGTAATTTTTTTTTCTAAGTACTGGAAAAAAGGTAGAAGTACACAGGTATCATGAAAATCATTTAATCATTAAATACTAGGCCATGAGTTTCTACTTATTTAGGACTGTTTATAAATTTTTCAAAGTTCATTAAGTTTTGAAAAAAAGCCATTGTATCATTTCATTTCTTTTCTGTGTGTAATGTCATGAAGGAAAATGAAAATGTGCTTTCACTTAATTTTCAGCCAAACAATTTTTTTTGTTACAAAACCTAAAATATCCTTCCCTTTCTGTTCTTGTATTTCTGAACTTTTTTTTGTGAAAGAGGGAAGGATAAAAAGAGAGGGGGGGAGGGAAGAGAAAGTGGCAGGTAAATAAAAATATATAAAAATAAAAAATATATATTTTTTCCCAAAACTTAAAGAAATTAAATTGGAAATAAAGCAAAATATAAATTTTACATCCAAAACCAAATTAAAATTATTTTAACCAAATGGATGGCAGCGGGAGTGAAAATTCTATGTAATTATTTTTCATTTTCCCCCTTTATCATCTCCCCCATTTTTCACCTTCCTTTTTGCCTTATTTAATAATTTCTCCCAGGCCTCTTTGGAACGTGGATCAACACTGATAAATGTACTATGCTTCTTTTCTACCCTATGAAAACAAGTTCTGAAATTCATAGGTTTCAAAGCCAGAATGAATAATTGTGAGTATTCAGTCTGTTGCTTGGTGCATCCCAGGCCACAAAATCTCACCAGGAATTTAACCAAGCTCATCTCTCCACTTTGCATGGTAGCACATCGTTTAGATATGCACCCAAGGCAATGAGAAGCCTCTATATCCTGAGATAAGCTTTTACAGTCACTAACTGTGACAGTCACACAGCTTCCTCCATACAGCTACCTCCGTTGTCAATAATGTGCACTTTAATTTCTGCACTTACTTTGTGCTAGTTTAAACTTTCAACTGTGGGATGGGATGTTACGATGTGGGTCTTTTTTTCCCCCCCCTTTTTTTTTTCTGGAAGATTAAAGAGCCTCCTACTATCAAATACTTCTTCTTCAGATGTAATCATAGGTTGTAACCTCTTAACCTTTCTGGACAAACAAAATTGATTGTACTTCTTTAGTTCCACACTACAAAGCACCTTTTCCAAACCCTGAAATGTTTCAATAGATCTTTTCCAAACTCTTTCCAGATTGTCAATATTCTTTTTGTACTGCATTGGGTCGATATCATCTAATTTCAGTTTCACTGTCTTTCCCCATAGTTGATGGAGGGAAATTCAGCACCTTACAGTGATGTTTCACCTCACCCTAAGAAAGGCATTTCAGGTAGGTCAGCTGAAGCACACGGGCAGGTGCCTATTTTCTCTGTTGACTTTAAAAGGAATCTAGTTCCAACTCAGGCATCTAAATTTTTGGATGCCTTTAGTGAGGCAGATGAATCCCACTCAGTGTGGGCACCAGGGGACAATCCAGCTGTCTAGACATAGAGGTTCTATGCGATTTCAGACACCTCGGGCATCACACCTGGCTGCTGGCTGACGCTGCGCCCATGGATGTCATGTCACATCTGCCAGCTGCACGCAATGTCTCTGAAACTATAAAACATCTAGGTATGTTCCACCACAACAATTACTTTAGGAAAATATTTTACAATCTCATCAAGACACAGGATCATTTGGAAAAAAAATTATTTTCCATAATGTTGTATTGACTGGCATCAATTATAATTTAAATCTCAGTTCAATTCATCCAAGAAATTTTTCCTAATTAAGGTTTGGGCTAACTAGTAAATTGTTTTCAAGGCCAATGAACTTAGTATTTGTTAATGTTGGGCCATGACTATTTTTTTCAGGCTTCTGGAACTTCCTCAGAATATTTAGATTTGCTAAAAAATCAGATTAATTCAGGCAGTTCCACAGACAAGTAATCTTCTTGACTGTGAAGTATCTAATTCTGTAGATTTAAAAATATTTAGTGTTGCTGTTTAGCACCCTTCCTCAGAAGTGAGAGAAAATAAAATATTTCATTCTTCTATTAGATAACAGACGTATTTACTTAACTCTGCATTTTCTTTACCAGGATTAACAATTTTTCCATCCATAGTTCTATAATACTGTAAGCATTTTATTCCTGCTTAAAGAACTTCTTGTTATCTTTGCCCTATTACCCATAGATTTTCAACTGATCCCTTTAGTTTTCTTTATCAGATCTCTCCATTATCTAATACTGATTTTATTCATTTCTATCAGGCTCCATATTTTTTCCATTATTTTTTATCACAGACTTCACCTCCTTCTTAGCCAGGATTGCTTTTTAACTGAAGAAAATACCTTTTGTCAGTGCAAAACTCCATTTCTTCAGGTATCCAACACAACTTTTAAAAACTTCCCTCACCTACCAGCCATACTTTTTTCTTAAGCAATTTTCCACTCAGTTTTGGTGCTAGTACTTTTTGGAGTGTCCATTTTAAAATTAAGGAATGAGTGATCTGGAACTAAGGTGTGTGCATAAAGCCAATTAATTTCCTTTGTTCTAAACAGCCCCTGAATCTTGTAATAAACCACAAATTGTCAACTTTCGGAGAATGAAAAAACAATCTTTTTTTAATTCTAAATTGTACTGGGTTTGCGTGGCAAGGTTTTGGTAGTGAGGAGGGCTACAGGGGTAGAAGCTTCTGTGAGAACATGCTAGAAGCTTCCCCTGTGTCAGACAGAGCCAATGCCAGCCGGCTCCAAGACGGACCCACCGCTGGCCAAGGCCGAGCCCACCAGTGACAGTGGTAGTGCCTCTGGGATAACATATATAAGAAGGGGGAAAAAAACTGCAGGTCAGCAATTGCAGCTGGAGAGAGGAGTGAGAACATGTGAGATGAACAACCCTGCAGACACCAAGGTCAGGGAAGAAGGAGGGGAGGAGGTGCTCCAGGCTCCGGAGCAGAGATTCCCCTGCAGCTGGTGGTGAAGACCATGGTGAGGCAGGCTGTCCCCCTGCAGCCCATGGAGGTCCACGGTGGACCAGAGATCCACCTGGAGGACCCCACACAGGAGCAGGTGGATACCCAAAGGAGGCTGTGACACCATGGAGCGCCCATGCTGGAGCAGGCTCCTGGTAGGACCTATGGACCCAAGGAGAGAAGAGCCCATGCTGGAGCAGGTTTGCTGGCAGGAGTTGTGACCCTGCAGGGGTCCCACCCTGGAGCAGTCTGTTCCTGAAGGACTGCACCCCGTGTGAAGGACTCACACTGGAGAAGTTTGTGGAGGACTGTCTCCCATGGGAGGGACCCCACGCTGGAGCAGGGGAGGAGTGTGAGGAGTCCTCCCCCTGGGGAGGAATGAGCAGCAGAGACAACGTGTGATGAACTGACCGCAACCCCCATTCCCCGTCCCCCTGTGCCGCACAGGGGGAGGAGGCAGAGAAAATCGGGAGTGAAGTTAAGCCCGGGAAGAAGGGAGGGGTGGGGGGAAGGTGGCTTTAAGGTTTGGTTTTATTTCTCATTATCCTACTCTGATTTGATTGGTAATAAATTAAACTAATTTCCCCAAGTTGAGTCTGTTCTGCCTGTGATGGCCATTGCTGAGTGATCTCTCCCTGTCCTGATCTCGACTCATGAGCATTTCGTCATATTTTCTTTCCCTTGTCCAGCTGAGGAGGGGAGTGATAGAGCGGCTTCAGTGGGCACCTGGCATCCTAATTAGAATTTTATTTCTAAATTAACATGAAAACCTTTGGGCTTTTGAGGGCTTTTTAGGGCTACTGTAACAAATAAGATAAAGTAAGGATACTCTAAGATTCTGCAGTCATGCATGGGATCCATCTTACTTGTCCCAGCTTTCTTAGACACCTATGTTTGTGGCACCCTAGAGCTATTTATCATCCCCTGTCAATTCCAGGAGTCTAGCCAAATGACTTATACCGAGTGCCAAACTTGCAGATGACTAAAGTTACATAAGAAGAATCCGTCTTGTGTTGGGATGTCTCTAAATAATCTCCTTTTCAAAGATCCCCAAATACTTCCTCATCCATTTCTTCACTAGCTATAGGAACAGAGTCGTGTGGAACAGATTGGTGATCAACAGCACACTTAAAAGACTGATCAGTGAACTAAGCACAGATCACAGCATGGGTGGCTGTGATCATGCACTTAGACATCTAGAGCATTTGTAGAAAACTAAAATAAGGTGTCTGAATTAGAATCTGAATCCCTGCAGATGCCAGATGACACAAACTCTGAGAAATTATTAAACTAAGGACAGATTTAAAAAACCTTGAAAGCCGACCCATGAGTATTTCTGTTGTTATGGGCTGAGCCACAGAAATTCATGTAGAAATGAAGGAGGAGATTTTCATTCAGTAAAAACAGAAGCCATGGGGCCAAAACCTTAAACCAAGTTGAAATCAAGCAGTAGAGAAGTGTGCAAACGCATTCATATTGCATCACATAGCTACTACTACATCATCAAATCACTGTCTCAAAAGGATGACGATGAAGAAAACATAAAGACTTAAAATGACATTACTGTGTTTCAAACTACCTCAGATATTAACCCTTTTGCTTGCTTAGAATTACTCTCTCTCTCTGTCAATAATTGCTTAATTCTACAGTATACAGAGGTGTTTCAGGAGCCATCAAATAGGGTAGAGGAAAACTAAAATATGAATAATTGTTTCATATTCACATTTGGAAATTCAATTATCTTTTTCTTTGGTTTGTTTCTCTACTAAAATATTTTGTCCAGGAGTATAGTTGGAAAAGGTTTGGGAAAAGGCAATCAGTCAGGTTCACCTTTTTTGGTTGTTTTTTTGTTGTTTTTTGAGCAAGTCTCAGTTTAGGCTGTACCCTTACCCTCAGAGGGACTACAGTGCAATTCATGCTTGTTGTGTTAAACAGTGGTAGTGCTGATTAAGGAGACTTGTTAAGTACAGCACATAGAACAGTCTTGGGAACCATACATCAGTTAAAGGACCCATGACAAAAGAAATGACCGTGTCTCTGAAGCTCATCAATAAAACATTCATGTCCTTGATTCAAATTTTCCATAAGGCACTTAAAAAAATTCAAAAAGTCTTTTGACCATGTTATTTAATGGCATAAGCTGCCAAGAAGTAGAAGTTTTTTGTTTCTATTTTTTATAACTATGGGCACAGCATTGAGAAGATGCAGAGGAAATTACAGACCTTGAACAAAAGCTGTTGAAGCAATAACTGGTAGATTCTTGTTCTTTGGATCTTTCCACAGCGACAAGACCTCCTCTTGGCTACAGGCAGGAGAAGGTCATTGTGGGTTAGAGCAATATGATTTTACAGTGGCTCAATGGAGTAACTGTTACAGCAGGAATATTTAATAAAAGTAATAAATGTTGCAATCTAAATCCAAAAGCCTGCCAAATGCCCTGTTTTTAACACTTTAAGTTAGAAATGCATCTTCAGAATAGGATTTAAAAGTGAGTAATATGTCTGAACATCCACTTTCTGATTACTTGAGAATTAGCAATATTTACCGTTCCCTCTGTCTGTTTATTTCTGTTGCCATAGCATTATTAGCAGCTTTCTCGTGGATTACAGCCCCACTATGCTAATGAAATGACAGAAGACAGTTCCAAGGTATTAAGAAGAGCTCAGCATCTCTGCCCTTTGGGCCAGATAAGTCAAGGGACTACAGTAAAGGTAATGAAGCCCTGGAAACAATACCTATTGAGAACGTGGCCATAAATGTCACAGAGCAGGGATCTTTTCAAAACAGTGTCACAATTGTACACAGTGAACCCTATAGTTGACTTGTGTTGAAAATGTGGTTCCTGTATTGATAATCAATATGTTCCATTGTGACAGAGCAGACATATAAATGGATGCTTTCAGTTTAGATATTGGATTAAAGGAGGCTGCGGTAGCGAGTGGGCTGTGTGGCAAATGCTGCTTCTTTTCTAATTGAGCCACTTGCTTTTGAAAGAGTCAAAGATCTCCCCGGTGGACATAACATGGGGTGTACTAGAAGGATAAGGTTAAAAGAAAGGAGGCTAGAGGAGTTCAAGGCACTGTTTATTACTTCTGAACATTTCTGAATAAAGGGAGTGTTCGCTTTTCAGTGAGGAGAATGCAGCAGTCTCACTCCTGACTGTACTGATTTGTAAGAGTGTCTCTCCCCTTAATCTTATTCTTTTCTCTTTAATCTGTATGTTTTATAAACCTTATCTTTTCTCTGACCCTACCTTTTGAGTTAATCCCTAGTGTCCTACGCCTCTATGCCTGTCTAGGTCTATTCAGTCTTAAAAAGACACTCATCGTTTCCAGTGGCACCACAGGGATCAGGAATGTGCAGCATCCATCCTAAGGTCTTTCCGTTGCCTCTTCAAAAGCCCCATGTTCTGTAGCCACAGCCAAAAGGGTTAGCACTGACATATGTTGAGTCTCCTGTGTTTCCTAAAAACTGAGATGAGAGACAGAGAAAGAAAGAGAAAGATAAAGAAAGAATGAGGAAGGGAGGACAGAGTGGAAGAGAGAAAGAAGGAAGGAAAGAAAAAGGAAAGGAAGAAAGGAAGAAAAAATTTCTCATTAGTGAAATGAGAAATTCAATTCAAACTAAGTTGCATTTATAAGAACATGTTAACAGCAATATTGGAAAAATTGGATGCAAAATACAATCAAACTCTGGAGGTAAAGGCTTCCTGGGCTCAGGGTATGAGAGGCACTGCTTATATTTTTAGGCATCTGCTAAATAACCAGGGCCTATAGCTACATTCTCATTTTGAAAATAAATGTGGGAAGTATGCAAAAGTTTCATGAAATGTCACAATAACCTGAGAGAAGAATGATGGACAAGAGATAAAGAAGTTCTGTGCAAACCTGAATCAGACAGGCTTTTAGTTCAAGACTGAACTGTGTTAGGATTTTGTCCAGTAAATAAGAGAACAGAACAGGCAAATCATGTTGCTAAACTAGAGTTCTTTCATAAACAAATTAATGAGGGGATGGTTCTTCCCTCCTCATGCCTTTTTCTTAAGTTTTAAAAAGAAAGACTTTGCAGAACAAAATAGCAGGGCTGCAGACAGTCTGAAATTTTCTTCAGGGCTAGGATCTTCTCAAGATGTTCTTTCAAAGAACTAAACAGGGTTCGTTATTTCCCTAAAAAAGCAGCTATTGAAGAAGAAGATGTTCCTAGACATAGCCACTTTTCTCTATAGTAGATTCACACAGAAGCTAGGGGGTTTGGGTTCCAGGCCTGTAACGCACAACTGTACAGTTGTTTTTCTACTTGAATATGAAAGGACTTCTAATGTCTTTGATACCAATATAAAAGAATGACAGAGATTCTTCTTGTGCAACTTCAAGCAGTAACTGCAGTTGTGTCTTCTTCTGGCCAGTGCCATGTCACATTCCCATGTGTGGTTTCTGGCATGTGCCACTGCATCGGAAGGTGCATTTTTTTTTTTTCCACTTACCATCAAGTGGTCATCAGTTTTAATATGCAACTTGAAAAACTGAATACATAATCAACCTTTCTGCTAACATACTTGTCTTATTATGGGAGATGACAGACAGAACAATATGGAAGACAGATTCAGAAACATGAATTCCTTAGGAAAAAAGAATTTTTCTTAGCTGATTGCAATCTGATTTGTATATTTTTTGTAATTTTTTTTTTTTTAGTTCTCACTTGCTGTCTTGTCCTGATCTGTTTTTCCTCCTTATCTTTCCATTTATATACTGCTGTCTTGAAGACATTCTGGAGAACAAAGATGCAAGTGCAGTCATCAGACAGAATACAGTGTAAAAACATTTTTTCCCCCCAGTCTTTTGAAGTTTTTAACTCTTTTCTTATGGAAAAAAAATATTCCTCCCCTGGCTCTGTTCCACAAATCTGTGGAACATATTAGTGGCAAAGGGCATAATCTTGCCTTATATTCTGTGAACAGGACTGCTAGGCTGAAATGGGCACAGTAGTTTACCATACTAATCAATTTTCAGTAAGTGCGAAGGCAGAGGGGGCATTTGTAAATATGCTGGCAGAACATAACCTTTCCACAGACACCCATCAGTGAAATAGAGCACAGATCCAGAACATGTCAAGGAGATGAGCTGTGGAGCAAATAATGCCATCTGTACTGCTCATGATGTTCTTGGACCAAAGTATCAGAAAGATGTAAATGAATGCCACATTTATGTTCACAGAATACAGCCATGATTGATAATAAACCACCAATAACAGTGGGGCTTTTTTTAATACAGTGGAAAACAAACAATTTTGGATGAGAAACTTTCATGTGCATTATCAAAAAATAAACAGTAGCCTGCAGAATCACTCAACATATAACCTTTTATTATGCAACATATCACCAATGGGAGAGAAAATAAATGTTTACATATGACTTCAGTAAATTACTCCATTTAGAAGTTTCTTGCATTCACCATTTGCAGATGAAGATTTTTCAGGAAATATGTCATGAGAGGCCAATTTTAATCTCATCAGGGGGATTTGGGACATCTGACAAATATCTCTCAGATACTCCAACTGCTGAGAGAACACATTTCCACATTTTCAAAAGCAAGGCCACTACAACTTAAAGCATGTCCATTGTACAATTTATTCTGGATTAAGGGTATGAAAGATTAATGGGTATGACTGCGAGCACACTCTTTGCATTGATAGAGAAAAGCTAACAAAGTCTGCCTGGATCTCCACACCATGGCCACTCCAGGCACGAGGTTCAATTTGAATTTCTATGGTGATGTAATTTGAAGCATTACAATGAAATAGACAATTACGAACTTCAGAAGATGATAACTTACTTAGAAGCTACTCAATACTTCAGTGTTTTCATTGCAAAATACTCAATACTTCAGTGTTTTCATTGCAAAATACATTGTCCATTTTTTTGACCTCCATAAAGGCATTAAGATAAAATTAATGCAGACCATGTTACTCATACATAGTCATAGTCACCTCCTACTTAAATTATTAAGAATCTTTCTATTGACCTGAAAGAGCAAAAGGTTAGCCCTGTAATCCAGGCAATTATTATCCTGAACAATTACCAAAATAAATTCTAGTAGTCATTGCTTCAAAATGAAATTAATCAACTGTTTCTCATAATCTCACAATTGCAACTCTCAATTGTTTCCATAGATTCAGCAATATCACAAAATAAAGAGTTGCTTTGTCCCGATTCCACTGGGGATCAACCAAGTTGTACGTAAATGAATGTTTTCCACTGAATTGTGTGTATCTTTTTTTAAGGTTGATCCAGACTCTGATTATTGAGAAGAGCTGGAAAAGAAGAGTGAAGTTAAAGTAAGTTGTAAGGGGAGAAATAAGACAAAGACCAAATAATTAAAATAGGCAGTCCAGGATGTTTCAAAGTGAAAGTGCCCATCTATAAATGTATTCATCATCACTAGACAAACACTATATGAGGCATATTGAAGTCTCTACACTGTTGGTTTTAGTCTGTTACAACTGTTTATTTCGCTGTTCATAATGTGCTTCTCCAAATTATCTGCCTCGTTCTATTTCTCCTTGTTCTTCTCTTCTTAAATTTCTTCATCTTAGAAATGGTGGAAAAAGGTAAGGATCCCCAGGAAAGTAGCAATAAGTAAATAGAGATATTTCTGCAAATAAATTTCCTCATATAAATATCTGTATGAGGTACCTTTTTAATAAGCATTCATACCAACAAAAATTGAAATGAATGGCGATAGATAAGCAAACAAAGGAGATGTTAATACAGCTGAACTTAAAAACAAAGGAATTCAGCAAATTGTTTGCATATAACTTTTCCAGTTCTAGTATGGACTAAAGCTTTGGTCTAATATTTATATCACTGTGAGACACAAAAAATTATTTTATGCTTTACAGAGCAGACAGATAGCTTCTGACTGAAAAAAGACTTCAGTAAAAGGGACAACTTTCTTAGCAAACTTGTACTCCAACTTGTAATATGAGGGAGCCACCATCAAGAAAAAGAAATTGTGTATTCAGTTAGTATATAAAAGCTTTCACAAGCAAGAGATGAGGTTCAAAGACATTTCAGCTCAGGGTTTTTTTTTTTTTTAATAAAAACATGAAAACATGGGTATCCCTCAAAAACCCTGCCGCAATTAGTTGAAAATTAGTAATTTGCTTTAAAAACTTTTTTATAGCGGTATGCTTACAATCGTGAAAATTAAAGAAGAAAGCTTACTGCTTACTGGAAATAATGAGTACATTTTCTAATTAAGAACATAGTCATACAAAAAATAACAAGGCTAATTTTGTTTTACAGATTACTCACAAGGAAATTCTTCACAGCATTTGTGAAAACTAGAATAATGGTCTCTGTGATGTAGACAGTGCTCTCATATTCTTTCAAAATTAAATCATGAAAACCTGCTCAGGCAAGAGGAATATTGGTTGAAGCAGAAGAACCAAAGAGCAGAGATGACAATTCACATGCCTGCACTTCTGTGAAGGTTGCTTTTATCTGCTGTGGAAGATACAGGTGCTGGCTGTTGGAAAAAATTTTTCCCAGCCCCATTCCATTTAAAAAGAAAACAGAAGAAAGCCAGTAGTAATTCTTCTGATTCTTGCTAAGTACTCTTTCAAACTAGTAAGTACTTTAACAACATAATGAAATGAAGCACCAGTGGCTATGATTGTTCCTATGCTCTTTGCATTGCCAGGGAAAAACTGCTCAGGTAGGTCTGCCTGGATGTACAAGGCACCGTTATTGACACTGCGGTGAACCACCTCCTAGACCTGCTTATTTCTCATCCCTGACTGCAGCAACAGCTCAAATGAGTAGGCTATACAGATGCCTAACCAGTTGACAACTGAAACCAGAAAAATTGAATCCTAGCTTGTGCATACAGCTCACCAATGCAGCATTCTTCTGCTGTGGTATATCCACCACAGTTTGGTATGAGTTAAAAATTCAATTCTGTTTTGATAAGCTCAGGGTACATAAAGTATTAGTAACAAGCAAATATTCCCATTCTATTTGTTTTTCTGGATTCTGTGAAACAAGTATACATTATCTCAATGAATAGTGTTTTCAGGGGTGCTGATTCATTAGCATTCAACAGTGATGCTATGGAATTACAAATGGAGATCATAGAAATACAGAAAAATAAACCAGTGTCTGGAACACCAAGTATGGAAGGAAATTCTTCTTCTTTTTTTGATTAAAAAGATCAGTATTTTGTCCTGACAATTCTGATTACAGTCTTCTACCAACAGGCACTAATTAATTATAGTGTCTTTTAAAGGAATCACTCATTTCAGAGTCAGATGTATAGAGGATGAAGCCAAAAGATACTTTTGTGGTCACCTAGAACAGTTTCTCACAGAAGTCAGACTTTATTCCTGTGTAAATTCTTGATTCAGATCAAAAGATATATCTCAACAGGAAGAGCGCTTTTAGAAAACAAAACTCAATCCTTATTTTAAATTTACCACTGATGAAGAACCGTTGGTAAGCTGCATTAAAACCAAACAATTCTTTTTTCAAATATGTATTTACATTTCCAGTCTTAGTTTGTCGAACTTCAAATCCTTGATGAAGGTTCAAATTATATTTTGCTGGTTAGATTGAAGAATGCACTATTGCAGCTTGCTCACCAAACAGACATTGACTCCCTAATCTTCTCTCTGATAAACTTAATACATGGAACTAATTTAGTCCTTCAGTATAACATGTTTTCCAGTTCATCAATCATTCTCATAGCTCTTCTCTAAATCTTTTCCCATTTTATAACTCTCTTCACTGGGTATCAGAAATGATCCTAATACAGAGGGGTCAGTGTGGAACCCAACAATACAGTAATTTAATCTCTCTATAACTTCTCACATCCTCTTGTGAATTCATGTAGTGGTCTCATTAACCTCTTTGCCACAGTGTTATCTTTAGCAGTTCATTTTCATCAGATTAACTCCCATGACCTTTCACACTCCCTGCTCCCAGGAACACATTTCCAATCCTGTATGTATAACTGACATTTTTTTTTCTGCCCCTGTGACTATGTATTGGACAATACTGGGAAGCAATTTGCCTGTGCCACAGTTCCAAGCAATCAAGGTGCCTGCATTTTAGTAACCTATTTTATTAATTATTTACCGCTTCCCCTATGTTTTTCTCAATCACAAGCTTTAGCAGTACAATTCTGTATTTTCCAAATTGTGCTAATGCATGTGTAGTGAGGAATGGATCCTACTGGGGCTTCCCTGAGAGGCTGGCTGCTTCCTAACAATTCCCTAATAATTCCCATTTACAACTTGTGGTGGGTTGACCTTGGCTGGTGACAGGTGCCCACCAAGCCACTCTCACTCCCCCTCCTCAGCAGGACAGAGGGAGAAAATAAGATGAAAAACTCATGGGTTGAGATAAAAAAAGATTTATTTTCTACATCGCATCAGCAGGTGATGTTCAGCCACTTCCTGGGAAGCAAGGCCTCGATACACATAGTGGTTGCTTCAGAAGACAAAAGCCTTAATACTGAATGCCCCCTACCTCCTTTCTCTTAGCTTTTATTGCTGAGTATTACATCATATGATATGGAGTACCCCTTCAGTCAGTTTGGGTCAGCCTGTCCCAGCTGTGTCCCCTCCTATCTCTCGCCCATCCCCAGCCTATTGGCCTTTCGTAGGGGAAGGTGGAAAGACAGCCTTGATGCTCTGCCAGCACTGCTCAGCAGTAGCCAAAACACTGGTGTGTTATCAGCATCTTTCTAGCTACAAATACAAAGCACACTATGAGGGCTGCTACGGGGAAAATTAACTCCATCACAGCCAGACTCAATATGAAACTGTATTTTGAAGCTCATGGATTACTTTTTTTCCATAGTTATTAATCCATTGAATGATTTTGCACCATTCTTCCTACTTAATGAAATATTGTTCTGTACCAAATCAAATGCCTTCGAGATGTCTAACTATATTAAATAGATTTCTCATTCAAACTTGTAATCTCATAAAAATGTAGCAAGCTAGATTAACAAATCCTATTAGCATATACGGATGTTGATTGGCAATAATTAAAGTAACCTCTTTTAAATCTTTATGAATTTGAACTGCATCAACCATTTCACTATTGTCCCTGAGATCAATGTCAGGCAAACAGGCTCATAATTATCACTGTTGTCCTCTGTAACTTTCCCAAATATTGGTGCATTTATTTTCTTCCAAACCTCTTTTGGTTTTTTTTTTAGACTAAGGTTTCCAAGACTAGTGGAAAACAAGCAAAAGTACTCCAGAGAGAGATCCAGCCAGCTCTTTCAAAACTCTTCAGTGGGAATTGTTAAATCCAGCTGAATAAAAAGCATGTAACGTCTGTCTTCTATATATCAGCCTTCCTGTTGAAAAAAAAAAATGTTGGTACAGAATAATATATTAATATGGTATGATATGAATGAGCCATTACATTTTTATCCCAGAGAGAGCAGAAATATTTATATCACTCGTCATAACCAATGTCCTGCATTCAGCCAGGATTATATGTGAAGGGAGAAAAAGAAGCACATTTTTGTCTTATTCTATGTGAGGATCTAGCAATAAGAACTGTTTTCCACCTCTGCCTAACAAGGATGGAAAGATAAGAAAAGTTTTTGACTCTATGTCTACCTTACATGTCCACATAGCAGTATATTTCCCCTTAATGTCAACGAGGATTACAAAAACATATGTGGGGGTGACTATGCCAGTGAGTAAAGAAATTGTCATTTGACTGTGCGTAAGTTTCAGAACATAGGTGATTCAGCTTGCATTAGCTTTCCAGCCTGCAACCCAGGATACTCGTACTTATTTTCTGAAAGAAAAAGAAAATTATTAACTGGCACAAATCCTTCTCCATTAGGGCTGGAGCTAGACTATCTATTCTCGCTTACTGCTTCTGAGTCACTATCAGATTCTGTTACTGTGGAAGAATTTTAATGATTGTTTATTTGCTCTTGAGTTATAGACAGCACTAGTAGCATTACCTTCTGCAAGTTTTCTAATTGCTGAAAGGTTTGGGTGTTTGTATGTTGATTAATAGAACTGAATTGGCAGCTACATGTTCTGCAATCTACTTCTAATATATGTTCACTCTAGGTTTACTAGAAGGGTGTAATCCGCCAAATGTGCATTTACCTTCCCAATTCCCACAATACCATGTTGATAAGCATGGGGATAAGCACTGACAGATTGCCTGACACCACCATGTATCCGTTACACTTAGACTGTGGCTACAACTATTCTTGGCAATACCATGAACCTGTCTCAGCTGCCCAGTCTACAGAAGGGATATAAAACTATTTCTCTTTTGGCTACAGACACTTTCTTTTCAGCTCAAGCTGCAGAGACTTCTGGTTTTAAGTTCAAAACGTTCCTGGGCTAAATCTCAAATGACAACTAAAATGGCAGCTGTCACCCTGTTACCATGCCAGCAGAGTCTGAGGCAGTGATTCTTGCACTAACGATGGGGGAGCACAACACGATTAAGCCACATCGAGCTTCCATTAACACCAAGTCCACCTTAGTAGAAGTAAGACCACCTCTGTCTCTGAGCACAGACACTGCCCATCATCTCTTCCAACAAGGGATAATTTCTACGCTGGGGAAGGGATCTGTTTTAAACATTCTATTGTACAGAATATATCTAGACAAAGTGATGGGCTGTATCTGAGAACTAATGAATTAAGGCAGGTGCATGTTGATATAAAACAGGCAGGATGCTCCAGGGCTTTGCCATGTATGTATGCTTTGTCTAATAAATGTAGCAAAATTGTGAGTTATTCTGCAAGGAAACCCTCTGACCCCATAGAACTGAGCCAAAAAGCAATTTTTGTTTAAAGGTAGCCTCGACTGCTGTGAGAATTTATTCCAGTTTTGTAAACGGACTCATCTTATTTAGACCACACAGGGAACCACCTATCACCATGCTTGAAACAGGCCTTATAGTAACAGAACATGGGGTAGAAAGCAGAGCATTTAATTTTTTAGCTATGTCACCATAGTTGCAGCAACACTAAATTTAATCTGTCATACAAGGTGCTTCTTCCAACTTGCTCTTCAAACTTCCAAAGATAAAGATATTGGACACATTGCACTAACATAATGCCATATGCAAATTCACAACTATGTCAAATTACAATCTGAAGGGGGAACTTTTTTCCTGTGTGGATAAGAATTCCAGTTCAAATACAACCAGAAAAATAAATATAATTCAATATAACCTTAAAAGCTGATACCAAGTAGTTACTTAGCAAATTGAAACAAATTATGTGAAAAATGAAAGAAGAAATTCAACAGAAAAAAATCTCTATAAAGATATCCTATATTTCAGTCATAGAAATGTAGTCTTGTTTAAGTCATTTGCCAAGGACTAACACTCAGCTACTGTCCTCATTTCAGAGATCAGAAAATTGCTGCAGAGCAGTTAAGTTATTTGCACTAAGCTGTAGAGAAAAGAAATTTCAAGCAATGTTTTTCTGGCTCCTATTCCTGTGCTTTGGCAAAATCTATCTAATCTACTTCATCTGCATTATAAATATAAAAATATTACATCATCCTTGTATGCAGTATCATATTACTGGCATGTGGAGTAAAAACTATATACTTATGGTCATTTTATATCAGTAATATAAATATTTATATGATGTCATCAATAACATAAAAGATTAACATAAACTATGATTATGTATGGCTGCTTAATAAAGATATGTAAGTTCACTACAGGAACATTTTGAATATCTTTAAAATTATGTGAACCAAAAGAAGGAAATACTGTGCAGTTCCTTTCTGCTTTTTTTTTTTTATTCATTTGTTCAGTCACTCCTATTCCACTGCTTTCTTGCAGGGACAGGCTGAAATAGACGGAATTTATTAGGAATCACACAAAAAAAACCACAGAAATGAGCTCATCAGCCCAGAAGGAAATCTGTGGCTAAGATCCCTCCCTTACAGACATTCCAGAAACTAGTTCAGCTGATTCTTACTGTCATGTCAAAGGAAAAGTGTCCTCCTCTGAAACACTGATAAGGAACTACACAGACGTGAACAGATAACAGCCTTGTTATTATACT
Organism: Platalea leucorodia; assembly: GCF_965183815.1. Taxonomy (NCBI): domain Eukaryota; kingdom Metazoa; phylum Chordata; class Aves; order Pelecaniformes; family Threskiornithidae; genus Platalea; species Platalea leucorodia. The sequence continues at coordinate 118,251,082 of NC_138825.1, read as the reverse complement.
ATATCATGTTCAAAATAAACCCCAAATATTTAAATTCATAAGCCTCCACAATAAGGCTGCACAAGTTGCATGTGAGATACATCAGTTGGTGAGATGAGATAAGCAGAAACATATAAATAGGTATTGTGCAAATTGAGAGTGGGGACAGACAGAGTGAGTGCAATACAAAGAGACTTTTCAACGCTATCAAGAAACTCACCCTAAACCCCTTCTCCGTATAACAGCGGCATCAGGGGAGAAGATGAGAAAGTGCTAATGGAATAAGGAGACATATCACAAACCTCAGGAAGCTCGGGCAGGAATCTGCATTATAGTTAGGTTATTGTGACAGTTCATATGAAACACCAAGGTATGTGCCAGACTTGATAAAGTGAAGGGTAATCATTCAAACTGGCATAAAAGGAAAACCTCCTTTGTTTTTAGTTTTTCAAGAATCTATTGCACACGTGTATGTCCCTGCATGCACACACACACACACACACACAGACACAGTCATATTATGTAGTAGCCAAGCTGAGCAGAGACTTGCATAATGCACAGTGCATACAACAAACTCTAGTCAGGTGCAGGAAAAGACCTTAAGGAAACTCAAGCAATATTAAATATTTAGAGATGATTGAAGTGTTACTGTATGTTTTGACCAACATACAATATCATTGGTTTTCTTGGCATCTACCATGAAGCAAACATATGACAGTGATTCAGTTCTGTGTGCATCATGCCTCCAGGGACATGTAGGGGAAGACATGGTCTTTAAGGGAATGGAGATGGAGTGAGTGCTGGAGTAAACAAGCCCCCAAAAGTGGGGAAACTGAGGCAGTACGTTTGGACTATTTGACTACACAGGTGATACAAAAAAGATTTAGTCCTGTAAAACAGACTTGGGCTTCAGGTAGGTCACCACACTGGTTACATGATAGTAAGTCAAACCGCCTTGAATTGATACCATTCTATAAGCCTAACTATTTCCAAAATCATCTTTTGGAAGCCATTTTAAAACTGGCTAAAATACAACCTTTTCCTAGACTTGAAAGTTATTTTGGAAGACAGAAGAAGTGGGCTGTAGCCAATTTCTGGCTGCTGGTAACTTCCTTTCTTGCAGACAAACAGATTATTTTGACCAATATAAATACATACACTCATGAATAATTCCTGCGTAATTCAGATTCCCAACAAAAAAATAGTAAAAACAGTGGTGTGCCAAACACAATGCTGTGCACAAAATTAAATATCTTGAGAATCATAATGTAAACTGGGATTAACTTTTGTAAAAGTTGGGGCTAAGGCAATGCAGTGTTAAAGGTTATGATGTAACCAGAACAATACCTGGCCATTTACTCATGGTGATGTGCTTGCCATCAAATGTAATAAAGACTTTCCAAGCACCAAGTCCTCACCAAATTGCAGCCCCCAATGCCTGCTTGCATTGGTCAGTCATCATCATGTGTGCTTGCCAGGCTGGGTTTCATCTAAGACAGGTATCTGGAAAGAGAGCAGAAACTCTGCTCCTTGAAGTTACTTTCTGTTTTCCATTGACTGCAGAGGGACACTTGAAGAGCATGCTTAAACTAGGTATCAAAATTTTTTATTGATCAAAATGAGTGTGATGAATCTCACATATGTGTCTGGCCCAAATTAGACTCTTCGTTTCCTTCTGAGATCAAAAATTAATTTAAAAATGAACAGTGCTTTCTTTCTCTTTCCTTATTCTACCACTATACAAAGTAGAGATTATCAAAACATTTCATAGGTTCCTAAGTACATGATGGCTCAATGGTGCACAGATGGCCAAAGAGTAGAATGTAGGTTTTTTCTTTCAGTCTTTACTTGATACAGTGGCTGTGATTAGATGTCTAACACAATTAGCATCAACGACAAAAGGGTAAGAACTTGGGACGAAAAAGGTAAAGTACAGGTTTAATTCTACTTTGAGAAGCTGCATGTTTTTAAACCAGCTGGTCCTGATGAAATTCACCTGAGAGTACTTAGAGAACTGGCTGAAGTGATCTCAGAGCCCTTAGCAATTATTTTGAGAGCAGAGTGAGGACAGGTAAAGTTTCAGAAAACAGAAAAAGGCCAACATAGTTGTTATCTTTAAAAAAGTGAAAAGAAGTGTAGATCAGTCAATCTAATTCCAATTACCAAAAAAAAAAAAAAAAAATACTGGTTCAAATATTCAAACATCTGGACGGTAACAAGGGGATAAGAATCAGCCAATGTGGATTTGTCAAGAACAAATCACGTCAAAGCAACCTAGTTTTCTTCTATGACATGGTGACAGGCCTGTGTATTGAAAAGACAAATATCTTTACTTTAGTAAAGCTTTTGACAGTGTCTTTTATGATATTTTTCTATGCAATCCAGGCTCTTCCTGAAACTGCCATAAGGTAGGGGCACAACTGATTGGGATACTACGCATAAACAGGAATTGTTCAGCTGGAAGGATGTAAGAGTGAGGTCCACTGGGGACTGATTTGAAGTCTAGGTCTATGGAACACTTCCAATAATAAAAACTGCGTGATGGAGTAGGGAATATTCTTGCTATATTTGCAGATGATTCAAAGCTGGGAGAGGCTGAAAAAGCATGTGGACGACGAGGTTAGAATTCAAACTGATTATTATAAATTGGAGAAATGGTCTGAAGTGACTGGGATGCAATTTAATAAGGGCAAAAAATCAAAAGTTATCCACTAAGTTATCCACTTACATAACCGTCTGCACAATTATAGGATGAGGAATAACCGTTCTTCTGAAAAAGGATGCATGTGCTATAGTGGATCATAAATTGAGCATGAGTCAGCAATGTTAGACTATTTAAAAGACAAAAGGGAAGCTTCATCCTGGAAGGTATAAACAAGAGAATCATATAGAAGACAAAGCAAATAAACTTTCTATTTATTTCACTCATCTCAAGTGCTTTGTCTAGATTTAGGATATCTTCAGGAAAGATGCTGACCAAGTAAAGAGACAGGAATAATCAGAGGGTTATAAAACACGACCTATGAGGACAAACCAAAATGAGTTTGTTTAGTGTAGATAAGTGGCATTTGAAGAGCATTTTGATGGTCTTCAAATATTTTAAAAGATTACTGCATAGAGGACAGGAGCAAATTCAAATAGGAAAGGAACAAATCAACTAGCCTAAACTGCAGCAATGGAGATCTAAGTTAGATGTTAGAGGAAAGAATGGTAAATATTGTTAAAGACTTGAATAAATTGCCTAGAGAAAATATGGACTTTTCAACACTGGAGATTTTTAAGAACCAGTAAACTGAACATTTGTCAGGCATGGTTTATGAAGAGTTGAACAGGCCTTGGGGCAAGAGTATGTACTGGGTAGCCTCTCAAGATCTGTTCCAGAAATGTGATTTCTCTATGATTTTTAATGTATTTGACTCCTGTGATAACGTAGACATGTGGAACATGAGAAGGGAATTTTTCTAGTAGTATGTATGGCAGATCTAGTTTACCTATATGAATGTAGTACCTCTGGAAATATTTATTGATGTGACTGTCTACACCTCTTTGTCACACTCTGTATTTTACAACGTCTCCAAAATGGTCTCCATTTAAGTCAAGAAAGAGTGCACCGGAATTCCTGAAATGAAGTGACAAAACTTGCCACAGGCACATGTAAAAGAGAGAACATCACCACGGAAGACCTGGAAGAGTGCTCTAAATTGCCTTAATGGGTTGAGGTAGACAAGCATCTCAAATCAAACTGGTAGCATGCATGCATTTGCCAGTAGCTGTCAGTATCTCAAAAAAAGGAGAGAGGGGGAAGTAACAGCTCTAGTTGCTCTTGACTTGATTTCATTTAACTCGCTAGGTCTCTGACCTTTCAGCGTTGGTGGAAATAGAAGTAGAAATGTAACACTGAGGGGGGAAAATTCATGCAAATAATAACCTTTAAAACCACCAAGTGAGTCTTTTTTTTTAAGGGAGAGAAATCTGATGATCCAATTATGCAAGTCATTAGGAAAACAATGCTGAAATTTTGTGGCTAATGGGATTTTAAGTTATATTGACAATGAAAACCAATTATACTTTCAAAACTTTTTTTCTCTATCTGCAATTGCATTATTTTAATGACATGGCATGCTAAACCTCAAGTAGCCAAATGAATGTTAATTATGGAAATAGTTGAGTTAACAGGAGAACCCCTCTCTTTCCATGACCTCATAATTTCACAAGTCTGAATAGAAGCATAGAGTCATTCATTTTGCCTCTCAATTGTTTGATGTTGTAAATATAGCAATCTTCAAACTCTTCAGAACTCCTACTTTAGAATAAAATTTAGATTAATTTTCATAAGAAGTACAGTGGAACCAGAGCTCAACCACAGGATTAAAGCAATTCCAAGACTTGGGAATATTTAGATAACGACCCAATTTTTCCAGGTCAGAACCAATTCTAGTTCAACACATTAAAACTTTCCTGCTTTAATTGATTTTTTCCACTATCTATTTATCTTTCTAATTGGATAGCAAGGTACCAGGTAAAAAAAACTCTGAAATCCAGCCAGTTCATGTAAGCAATTTCAATAAGTGAAAGGACCAATGGGAAATTTTGCAAGGTTACTGAATAATTAATAGAAGTCACAAAATTAAAACAAGTTTTTGTCAGTTGCTAGTGTCATCAAGCTAGCAGCAGAATAAATCTGTGATTCCCTAAAAGATATTCCTTGCTGCAACAAGCAATTTTAGGTTTTATTGAGCTGAATATGCAGAGAATAAAAGAATCATAGAATAGTAGGAGTGTCTGAGTGGGAAGGAACCTTTGGAGATGATCTGGTCCAGCCTTCTATTGAAAGCAGGCCTTAGCCTGGTTTATCGAGGGTCCAGTCAAGCCAAGTCTTGAACATTTCTAGCACGAGAGATTCTACCACTTCTCTGGGCAAACTACTCCAGTATTAAATTGTTCCCATGATGAAGAATTTGCTTCTGATCTCCTTACAGAATTTCCCCTAAAGCAACTTCTGCCCATTGCTTCTTGTCCTGTCACCATGAGTCCTTGTGAAGTGAGTGCCTCCATCTTCCACATAACTACGTTTCAGGTATGGGGAGACCATGATTAGATTCCCCTGGAGCCTCCTCTTCTCTGGGCTGAACCCTATTCCTTCAGCCTTTCTTCATATGTCAGGTTTACCAGCCCTCCAGTCCTCTTACTGGCCCTTTAGTAGATCTGCTGTAGTTTTTTGGAGTTTCTCTTGAACTGGGGAAACTCCAACTAGATATGATAGCTCAGGTATGGCCTAACAAGTGCCAAATGGGATAATTACATCCCTTGATCTTCAGGATATACTTTTGCTAATGCAGCCCAGGTTTGCCTTCATTGCTGCAAGGGAATGTGTCATGGGAGCATTACAACCTTGCCTTGATCAAGACCTGAGTGCCTGAATATAATGAGCTGCAGATAGCAAGGCAGTGCAAACAAGACCTGAGTGTGATGAGGCTCGATACACACATGGATCAGCAAGTGACAAGAGAAAAATATCTGAAACCACTGAAAAGGTATACCATGATATCAACATGGGCTGACTTGATTGGCAGCCTGTGCCAACATCTGGCTAGATGCACCTACCCCCCCACCCCTTCCAGGTAATAGAGATCATGGAAAAACATTTTTATGAAGACATCTGACACCACATAGAAGCAAGGGATGCCAGGTGGGACCATTACAGATCAGTGCTGAAACACCTGCCCATCTGCTTGCCTGTAATGCTGCTCCTGCCCCAGGTGCTGGACTTCCATCAGACATATAGACTATGTCAGGAAGGAGATGGGCTTAAGTGGTTTGACTGCTCTTTTCTTAACCTAACAACGTACAAGAATCTAAAAACCTTGCCAATTTGCCTTCAGCATTTGTATCACACATGACTGGAAGAAGAGGTGTAGGCTTCCCTTCAGTGCAATTGTAATTCATTTCTTTTGCCAAACAAAAACTTTCCTCTTAAAATGTGCCTAGGTCTGCAACAGTATCAGATAGCTTACAGTCTACTGTTTGGCATATGATTTTGGCTGTGAAATCAGTCATTTGGCGTAAAAAATATTTTTAGGGCTAAATTTATTTGGAGGCAAAATAGTCAGGAGTGAACATAGACTACAGAACAGTATCCATACATTAGAAAATATATGTTTCCACCTTGGCCACAGAGCTTTTCTACGAATGTGGACAAATTCTTCATAGCTTTGTATGGTTGTTCTCCCCATCACCCTTGAGTTGTTTATTATACTGAAGTGCTTTGGAGCTATCCTTTAACAAAAATAAGAGATAGTGATGCTGCAGTTATCATTACTTGGTTCTGAAATACAAATGACAAAGTGTAAATGGATCCAAACACCTCACAGAAGTCAGAAAATCTTCTTGCTTATTACTTTTAAGGAAAGTATATAGAGAAACAAGTATTCTGCCAACCACTGATACTGAAAAAATTATAGGCTCACAGATAATTTATGTTGGAAGTGACTTCCAGAGGTCATCTGGTCCAACCCTCCCTCTCTTCTTATTGCACCAGTTGTGGCAAACTGCTCTCCTGTGTTAACAGACAAGTTCCTCACTGCACCATTTAATTTTGGCTCTTGTTCTGAAAGTTGTATCACATCAGAGACTTAGAAGATCTAAAAATGAATGAGGACTTATTAGATCCCTGTGCCCAAGCCTGCTTGCAATGCATTTCATCCAGTAGCTGTAAGATGCTAGAGATGGTTTGCCTTTGACATGAGAAAAGGCACTTCTAACAGTGTCTGGAAAGCATTCCACTTGCAGAGCCAGATTTTGAGACACTTGGTAGATCACACGCTTTTTAGAATTTCGTACTAATTAATCTGCCTCCAAAGTTTACCATAATCATCTTGCATGCTAGATACTGCTGTCCCCATGTGCAGATATGACACCTCATTTATGATGTGAGAAAGAGACAGCGAGGAGAACACATAAAAAGTGAGGCTTCCTGAAAGTGATTTGCTGAAATGGTAAGGACTTGCCACCTGCGACAATCCAAGGGAAGACCAAGAAGAAAACCAAACCAAACTATACGTGACAGATATTACTCATATCTCGTAATGCACAGCTGGAAAGTGGTCAGAAATTATGGTGATAGGACAGGATCTGAAGCAATATTGAGGGAACGGGAACAAAGCCAAAACACACTCAGAGAACCTGGTAAACAGCTCACTTGAAACAGTGAGAAAAGCCAGAGGCTGACTGAACATCCCAGATTAAAAGGGGAACCAATCTGGTGTCCATGTTTGGGAAGGCTTCATTGAACACTGACGTACTGATGTATTAAATCTAGGACGAATGAGATTTTTCTGGAGGTGGGGTTTCCTCGTGTACTAGGAAAGCAGGTGTGCATCTCCAACAATGTCTGCAATTCACCACAAAAAAATGCCTTGTTATTTATATATTTTTGTATATAGATTGCTCACTAGATGCAACACATCAGGGATCCTCCTTTCTGTCAGACTCTTAATAATACTTATTAAAATACCTCTTTTCTAATTGAAACACACATTTAAATGATCCTTATTATCCTTTGCTTTACACATACAAAGACTTATTTCTTCATTCCAGCCTAGAATATTGACCTAGCTTTCATAGCAAGAGCTATTTAAAATTCATACATTTTGATGGAAAAAAATAGGTGACAGCTGCTTTTAATATTCTTTTTTAAGAGCCTCTATAACAACAGCTAGAGAATCAAGGTAATTCTGTTAGCCAAGAGAAGTAGATCGAGTTGCTTATTTCAGTCTCATCAGTATCACCTTTGATTTTAATAAGATCTTTTGAAATGGCTGCTTTTCCCTGAAAAGCTTGCAGTAACTCAACTTGGTCTAGGTGTTCTCAATTCCTACTGAAATTAAAATAATTCAGACATCTAGAAAGTTTCAGTGCTCAAGACTCCAAACGGATATTTTTTGTATCATGTTATTTACTGAGATCCAGACCCTAGACTCCTTGCACAAGAGCATAGTCCAGGAGAAGAGGAACGTGAGCAATGTATGCAAGATCTGAGATGTAAGCAATATTGCCTTTTTCCAACAGCAAAGCAAATTTAAATTTCCATTTTATGCTAAAAAGTCAAATCAATTTTAATACTGCCTTAAGAAATTATTTGATTTTTTTCCAGGACACTTAAAAACCTCATTAAGAAAATTTAAAGGAAACAAACAAACAAACAAAAAAGCCCGGAATTTCTAAATCTGCCTCCAGTTTTACATCAAGCAGCATGCCAGGATATATAAGTTCGGTGCTACTAACATCAACTCAGTTGCTCCCAATTTGTGTTAATTTAACTGCGCAGTGAATTTAAGCCCCACTGCCAACGGCAGAATGAGCCCTTAGCAGAACTGCATGTGACTGGGTGGGAGAGAAAGGACAATATCTCTCCAGAGCAGCAATAAACAAGTTGAATCCACAAGGGGAGAGAAGATTAGCATGGGGGCAACTTCTCCACCAACTAGTTTCCATGCTTTGTGCCTGTCTTTACCCTACTTTATACATGAAAGATAGAAGCAGCTTTGCCCCCAAAGAGCAGAATTAAACAAAGAGGGCAGATGTATTTATTCTTTCATCTGTAACAGTATCCTGCCAATAGATTAAAGAGGTCTGTAGCTGGCTTTTTTCAGCACATCCATCGACGGGCAAGAGCTGTGTTTCTACATTCAGCAACACCACTGCTTGTGCAGAACCTGTCTCTGGCAGCTCAGTCCAACCCCTTGGGAAAGCAATCCAAATAATGTTTTTAGTAACCTGTATCAATTCCCCAAAACAGCATTGCAGAGAGCACAGCACAGAGGCAGGCATGAGCCAGAAATAAAGGGTTAGGAGTGGCTACCCTGGCATTGCCATTGGAGAAACAGGGGATGCCAGGTGTGAGATGGGCAAGGGTGTCAGAACCACCCGAGCCTGCATCTCACCTTCCAGCTACTCCCCCTCAGGTTCTTCTGTGCTACAGAACAATAACACCAATGTCATCAGGAGCATAATAAAGGTATGTATAAGCAGTGTTGTGTAATAAGTAACAACTTCACTACTCTTTTTCTTCTGAACTTTGTTTTAACTCCTTTCTGACAATCAAGACCTGATCTGTGTTTTCATAAAACATTATTAACCTTAGACCATGTATGTAAAAACTCGTAAGCAGTTATCAGTAACTCCAGCAAGCTTTCAAAGAAAGTAGCTTATAGTCTCTCGGTGAAACTCATTTCTATTCCCAAAACAAAGGAGTACATACAGTATTCAGAATAACACTATTAGCAGACAGATTTAAAGATGCTGTTCAAGCAATAGTCCGTATTTATTGCTATTACATAGCTATCCTCAAATGAAGGACTTCACTGCAGGTTAGCGCACGTTTTCCCTTACCTCTGCCTAGTTGCATTCGAACAGCACCTCTGGTCGGTGTTGAAAGCTTGGCAGTTAATTTACAGAAAACTTTCTGTGGCCACTTAAGGCCATGGGACCACCTCCCTCTAACTCCTATATTTGACCTTCACTCCAAAGCCTCGTCAATAACTGAATCTTTCATGGTATCAACAACACAGAAAGTTACTATGGCAGCAGGCACAGTTACACAGCTCAGCCCTGGGATCACTGCGTTTTCAGTGGTGATGGGTTGTGATGGCTCTCTCTTTCTTCTCAATAACTCCTTCCTCCTCTAACCTAATGGAGACCTAATTTGGTCTTGTTAGGGGAACTATTCCCTGTTCCTGGAGGATGTCACCGGACTGTTCAAGTTTCACCACAAGGTCACATGAAGATCTCATCTCTTCCACTGCTGGGGCAGAGGATGCAGATGAGGACTCAGCTCATCTACAGTCACTTCTTCCCAGTGCTGAAACAGAGAGACTGTGCCATAGCTTGAACTCCACAGAGAAGTATAAAGCAGAAGGTAGAGAAGGAGGCACAGAGGATTTGCACAGCAGAAAGAAGGTCCTGCTTCAGTAGGATGGGACATAACAGAGTATCATCAGAACATGAGTGGTGTTCGACACTAGCCCTGGTAGATCTCAATACTTCCAGATCTTTAGACTGAAAGTCCTCATCTCCTGTACTAGAAACACAGACTATCCCGGGGAATAAAACAACTTCTTCCTCTCTGCTGGTTTCTCCTTCTTCAGGCTAAAAAATAGTCTAACATATGTGGGTTTCATGTACTTGTTCAATTTGTGGCATATATATAATACTCCACATACAAAATACAGCTTTGCCACACTTCTCTAAAAGAGAATACATTCCAAGTGAAAGAGGAACTTATAATAACCTTAAAAATAAAAAAAGAAGAGTTATCTTTTTGTTTGTCGATACAGAAACAGAGAACTAAATGTCTGCATGTAGGAAAGGCTTGTTTCTTTCCCAAGCAGGAGGGAAGCCTGCCTGCAACGCCGCACGGTTGAAGCACAGCCCTTGTGCCGGGTGGCAGGGATGCAAATTTTATATACTGCAGCGCCATCTAGCCCAAGGAAATCAAATACCACATTGGACAACGGTTGCTGAAGGACACTTTCTAGTGCTAAATGTTAAGTTCATAAATAATTTCTGACCCTGGATGAAACTTAGCTTTTGGCTTACTGTATGACATTTTAATCTTTTTTTTTTTCTACACCATAAATGCAGCTGAGCAATATATAAGCTCCGCTGAGAGCTATCTGCTACAGGAAATAACTGACATATGCTATTCTTATTATTTCTCATCCAAACTGAAACTTGAGATAACCTGAAATAATGAAATAAATGAAAACCCAGGGCATGTACATTTTTGTGGGTGTTTTGGTAGAAAACTGAGAACTTCAATAACAGAAGAAAGGAAAATAAAAAAATTCTAATAATGAAAGAAAACTCTTGCCAGTTTTGCCAGTGTGCAATTTTGTTATAAGGGGAAAAAATCTATAGTGTATTATATTATTTCTTTTTTATTTCTAGAAATGTCAAATGAATTCCTTAGCTATTCCATACAAAGTTCAATTCACTTTTACCAGTTTGAAATTTATCTAAATTAAATATCTGGGTTTGGATACAAGTGAGTTTAAATCCACCAGGGAAAAAAGAAAGGCTTTCAAAAGTCTAGATAGCTTCTTCATGATGATGTTCAGTTTAGTCAATTCAAAATGTGATCACAGGTCTTCTAAAATGTAAGTTTTCAAAGACAGCGTTGCTGAAATTGTTCCACTGTTTTTCCTTCACAGTCCATATTCTGCAATTTTTTGAGGATTTCTGGTTATATTCATAGCAAGTAAGAATTAATTTTAATACGAAGTAAGGGCAGATCTACCTTTGAAATTTATCACAGAATGAACCATCCTTTCTATTGATTATGAGGGAGCCTACATAACTAGTTTAGCTTCCACTGTGTATACCTTGGTTTTACTGGGACAGACCTGTTTCTTCAAAGAGTGTACTTGAGCCCCAAGATTACCTGAGGTATTTTATTTTTTTCATTTCTATGAGAACAAAATTTTCATAATTAATTTTTTTTAGCTTCAGGCATGTCTTTCCATGAAAAGGATAACGTAAATCCAAATACTAGATGCATACCAGAGCAGTATTACGAAGCTGTACTCAGCTAGCCCTGAGAAAGCCAGCTCAGGAGTCAGAAACCATGTAGATGCACTAAAAAGGGCTCTTTGAGAGTCTAATACACCCTGTTCCTCAGCTAATTACACAGCTAATTCAGAGGTTGTGTATCACCACAAAGCACTGTACTGTGACGTGAAGACATACTCTAAGTCTTAAGTTAATGGATAAAAGCTTCTCCTCCAAGAAAAAACACCTGTGTTTCTGCTGAATGAGAACTTGACAGTAACCACACCCACATGACTTTTAAATAGCACATTTCTAGTTTTTTCATAATAATACTAAAAGCACTCTGGTGCACAAGTGGCCCAGTACTTTTTAAAAAGACTAATCAGAAGGGGAGAAAACGTTAGGAAGACTTGCAGCCACAAAGAAAACCAAATATGTGTCAATAGAAGGGTCAAGATTTCCTTGATGGTCTACAAGCCCATACCAACTGGAGACTGTTCTCAGCCACAAGAGCTGAATTCTAATCCAGAAACCCACTGCGGAGCAACAGTACCATAGTGTTTCCCAACTATCCAAATGTTTGTAAGCTTTTTTTCCACAGTCCTACTTGAGGAACTTTATCACACATATCTAGCAATCCACACGTTACTTCTCCCTTTTTGTGATACTATCATTACTAAATAATTTCAGTTAATTAAAAGATAATGATCAAATTTACTAACAGGCAACCTTTATTTGATGGTCAACTTCTCTCCCCTTCAAGCCAGAAGCTGTTAAGATGTGTGTGTGTGAGCACATATACGTGTGCATGTCTGTTTGTATTGACTTGCAGAGCAAACCCATAGTCAAAACAAGTCATATAAATCTTCTCGTATAATGTGCTACATTGCTGTGCTTTTGCTTCTCTCCAGCAAAACAGGGATTTTATTATAAATCATCATAGATGCACCAGTTAAGAGGTGCAAGTTAACCTTCTTAGTATTTTTTGTTATTGTTACTTACAATGATATCAAATAATTACATTGAAATAGGGTCATATTTTTCCATCAAAAATTATTAATTATAAATACTAACTCTTTATACTGTCACTTATTAATTAGAAGTGCTACATTCATACATCGTACCACTGTACCATTAAATATGTATATAACATTACGTTGGATAGGAAAGGAAGGAGGAGCTCTGTTTTGCATATACTCAATGTCTAATTAGGTTTCATATTTGGGCTTTTGACCCTGCTTTCAGCTGGGAGTCTGAATTAGCAACTGAATTTCTGTTGGGCTGGTGACCCTATTTGCAGTGTCACAGCCTGAGCTAGAAGAAACATTTCTTTGGGAACCCTTGGCTCGCAGTTACGTGTTCTCCTTGTACTCACTATGACTCCCTGGGAGACTCAATTAGGGTAGGATCAAGTTCATCTTTCTTGCACCAAACTTGCTCCTAAATTTCAGAGGCCTAATGAGGCAGACCTTCAAAAATAAGTTTCATAATATTAGCGAGGAGTGGTAGGTGATCGTAAAGGCTTTCCAGGGAGAGAAGTCATCTCTGTAATTCGGTACCCAGCGCGAGACTGGCAGATTCTCTCTCTGGAGTCCTTCAGAAGCATCCGCTCTGTCTACTGACCATACAGGCAATTTAGAGATTTGCCTTAGGAAGACTTACTGGTAAGGCACATAAAACATACTAGTAAGTCAGATGCCTATATGTGGTGGGCTTGAGCCTAACTTTGTTATCATCATATTTTAATTCATATCTCCTATAGGCTACCAGTATAAACATTTCACCAATTTTGACATATTTACTCATTGAAAAAACGGGCATAAATAGGTGGAAAAGAGAGAGGAGCTAAGATGAGGCCTGAATTTAAATGACTGTCATGTATGAAAAATCGAACTTACATCCCAATGGCATCACCTCTGAATTTTGCCCTTAGAATTTACGTTTTATAATCCTCATCAAGATCCAAAAAATGCTTCCCTTCTCTTCCCTTCCAAAACAACTCTAAACTTTGCAGCATAAAATATAGTATAGCCACCCAGGCACCAAGCATAATAAAATCTAGCAACAATAACTCAAATATGTGTCTCCTTGTCTGAGTCACTTTAGAGACATCCAGAAACATAAATATATGTTTTCCCTGAAAGGTAACAGTTTTCTTCCTTTTAATCTGAAATAAAATTCTGTCCCCATCTCCCAGGGAACTAAAGGTGACAATAAGAGCTTGACAATGTTCAGGAGATGTGCTTTTCACATTAACATTGCCAACAGCTGCACCATAAATAGCGGGTATACGGAAAGTGCATTCAATCATTATAGGAGGTGCAATTTAAAATCTGAAATTCACTCAAATAAATCAGTAGAAAAGAGTTAAGGGATCAAAGTCTCCAAAACCTAAAATGCACTGCTTCTGTGTTCCGGCTTTATTTGCAAGAAATTCTAAAATCTACTGGAACAAAATATTCCCCTTAATGTTCTGTAAACCACTAACGAAATATCAAGCTTTGTTCCGTTCATCTTTCCTTTTCCTGTACTACCCCCTTGCCAGACGTCAAGGAGCTCATGCCAGATGTCTGCGAATTCATGGCTTATGAAGGGCAGGATTGGATGAGTGAAGGAAAATCATGCACCAAAGACAAATATATTACCCTCCCCCAACCTCCTCTCCTTTATCATCACCGACACACAGTTAAACATGTTTTACACAGGGAGCTGGGAGCCAATATGAGCATCTTGTAATTATTTGAGATATAGCACATGCTGTCAGACCTCCTGCATTCAGCCCTGGAGGTCCTCCGTTCTGTTCCTGAGGATATTTGATATGACGGCATTGACTGCATTCTCTCTGCTAGGTTTGCTCTGCACATTAGAGACCCTAAAGAAGGGGCTACAAGGATGCTGATAGTAGCCCTTGCCAAAGACACCCTGTCAGTCAAACAATGGTTGTGACCTGCTGGCATACACAGAAGTGCCCAAAAATCTGGAAGGGTGCCATGAACTGCAGTAGTGATTCAGGTCAATCTTCTTTCTATTTCAGGTCAATATTCTTTCAGCCCTGGATACCTGGTGAAAGAGTTTAAGGAGCAGAGCAAGTATAGGATGCAAAACCTATGAAAAAGCCAGCAGTGAAAACACTGGAGAGTCCTGAGCCAGTCTGTATCCAGGACACACGTTTAACAGAGCACCGTGAGCCAGCTGACATTTCTGAGGTAGACCTGGTGACTATTTCATGAGCAGATGGGAAATGCCATATTCCTTAGTGGACTGTTAACAAGGAAACAGCCTGAGACAACACTAAAATTATTATTCACTCTCTAAATTTCACAAAAGGAGTCTGATCTGTACCACAGATATTAAAACTTCTTCTATCGATTTATCAGTTCTACATATAAGACTTTTTGCTTTAGCATCCCCATTCTTGAATGTCTCATGCAAGATAATTGAGGTAATTTCCTAATATCTCCTTTTAACAAAATTAGTTCCATTAAAAAGTGAAGATAAAGATGGTGGGAACAGAGGAAGACAGAGAAACTGCTATAAAACATAACTGATTGATTTATAGTCTCTTTAATAGACTGATCTAATGTGTCTAATATGTCTGTGTCTAATTCCAGTCTCATTTGAAAGAAAAAAAAAAATGCATTGCCAAAGGATAGCCCATTTTTATAAGCCAGAAATTTCAAGAATAACAACAGTTTCACACACACATCTTATAGGCTGTCCTTATCAATAACCACCATGGGAAGTTAAAAAAAAAAAAGAGTACAAGAACCACACGAAGTACAGAATAAAACCCCCAACCTCCAGCAGTCCCACAGCATCAGGAGAATCTATCCTGCAGTCATCGCTCCATTCTCTTCACACTTGTAAAAGATATCATTATGTTACATATTTACAAATCTAGAATGAGCCCTGTTTCTTCAAAACCCAGTCCCAGACTTTAACAGTCACCTTGACGACTCTCCTGGATCACTGCGAACAGGGGTAAGGATTAAAGCAGGACGGAAACATACTACAGATTGCCTCAGAAAGCAGTCCTTGGGGAAGTGCATTTGTAAATAAAATCGAAGTATGAGGAATTTCTAATTCTGAATTTCCCATTCAGTTTTCCCCTTTATTGAAAATAGTGTATCAAAACACACATACTGCCTCTGCAGCCTGACATTCTTTTTCAGTCTCTCAGTGCTACTGGAAAGGAACGGTCTTTTGATTTATTTTGCCCTTCAGAGCCTATTACTCTTATCCATCTAAAGTACACATGTTCCTTCTTTCCTGTATAAAGAAATGTCTTGTTTCCAAAAAATATGCATTTTTTTAATGACACCCTACTCTTCACAACATTTTCTATTTCTGAAGCAGTTCTAAATGAATGAAATGAAAAACAGGCATATATAGGAAATTTAGGGTGCTTTCAACATAGCATACAAGCTACTGT
The DNA here is from genome assembly GCF_965183815.1 of Platalea leucorodia. Lineage (NCBI taxonomy): Eukaryota > Metazoa > Chordata > Aves > Pelecaniformes > Threskiornithidae > Platalea > Platalea leucorodia. The sequence goes on along the minus strand of NC_138825.1, from coordinate 118,235,124 downwards.
ATTATAAATGACCATTTTATAAAATGATGCAGTCCTGTTTGATTTCAATCGCAGTTAAAAGTAAAATAAAGCCATTTCCTGGTTGATTTCAGTTGGAATTGGAGATAGTTTTTCAATATGACCCTCAGCAGTGCTTAAAAAAGTGGGGGAAAGAGGCAGATAAGGCACTGAATGAAATAAATGGATCCAATCTGAACCCAGTTACTTCAGAAGTTGATAGCATATTGGAAAGGCAATGTGCAACCAGCAACCTCAGCCATAAGAAACCTAATGATGGATGAAAATGAAAAACGTCAGGATGCCTATCTATCTATGAGAATTAGAATCCTTTAAACAAGTTAAGAGTGAAAGAGCTGTAGCTAAACCGGATTTTAAGCCAATTAGAAATGAATGAAAAATCTAATTTAAATGGACATCATCTTTCACTAATATTAGAAAAACAATACTTTCTACATTTTATTGGAGGTGATAAATTTATTGTGACACCTGAACAGGACAGCTATTTCATACTACAAGACAGTTTCTTCTGCTTAACAAATAGCCTAAACTAACCCTCATTTTTTAATTTTATTTCCTGGTAGTGAATCATTCATAATTGTAAATTATTTCTATAACTTTTACCTGTAATGGATGGGTTAAAAACAAGCTTTTATTGGCATAAGCAACAAAAATAGTTTGGACTTTACTGCATCGTTATATCATTATATCTAGGACAATTCTGTCTAGTAATTAAAAAGTTAAGCTGTTAATCTGCATGATGCATGTTAGTTATAAGGTGCTGGATTCTGGTCTCCTCTATACCTCTGAAAAGTTACTTATCTTTACATTCATAGCAATGTAACTGAAATCAGATCTGGTCTACTACATCTAACTTCCCAACATGTTTTTGTCATCAGTTGGCCATTATATCGTGCATGGCAATCTTACGAGTTACACTGCCATATATTATCCTCTAAAAAGACACAGGTGAGACAAAATTCAGGTTATGAACTCCCTTTTTCTCTATTCCTACACATATACATGCAGAGTACGGTAGAGAGAAGCAAAAGAACCTGCAAAGTCAAGGACTTTATCATCTCCTGGCCTGCCCGCAGAGGCGGCTGCCCCCTTCAAGGGCTGGCAAGAAGATGCATGGTGAGGAAATGTACAGGTTTTTGAACCAGGAGGGGAGGAAATCTTCAGGGCTTTATATTGCAGCCACCGTGGACAACAGTGAAAAAACAAGCCCTTAAAGCTTTGCTGATCCAAAGGCTGGAGCTCAGTGCAGAACATCAAATAGAGAGGTAAGAGGCAATCTTCTCTCTTATTCTCTCTGTAGATAATAGATGAACTACATATGGAAAATATCTCACAAGAAGCAGCAACATGATTGCAGAGGCATACTTTCCTATCATCTAATGCAGCTCAAGCCTACTCATGGGGGTTTCTGTGACATAAATGAGAGCAGAGAAATGCCCTTCTGTATTAGAATTAATATGCTGCTTTCCTTGGAAGTTGCTATTGTATATCACAAGCAAAAACGGTGCCAGATGATGAGCAATGATACTTCCAATCCACAAATAAATAGGGTATTTAGTATTGCTGTGGTCTATGGTATATCATTACACTGAATTGTTTTAAGGTCAAACAGGTACTGTAATATTATTTTAAAAATGAATACGTATGAATTGGATCTGACCATAGGTGGGTTTTTTGTTGTTTTTGGTTTTGTTTTTTTTTTTTTTTTTTTTTTTTTTTAAGAAAAGCTACTATAATAAACATAATCTTTCTTTCCTCCATTGGCTCTGATCTGATACAATTCTAATGTACACAGAAATACTTAGATTACGCTATCCTCAGTATCTGCGATATATAACAGAAAAACAGGTGAACCTGCTTGACAGTAAATAGGAAACCCATGATTTTTCTTAAATATGCATTCCAAAGCATAGCCATTAAACTGATAAAATTAAAATTTTTAGCTTGAACAATTTACGCTGTCACACAAAACAAAATTTCATATTTCCAACTCTCAGTCATTACCAAACTTTTCCTTAGAAAATTAAATATATGTATTTTCGTTCTAAAAGGAAATACGAAAGCAAAAGCTTACAAGAATACTGCCATTTGAGTAATTGTACAAAAATTGCTTTTCCCATCCATAATATAAGCTTATTTTAGCACTGAATGAAAATCTTCAATTGGAATGCCACAGTGTGTTACTTTAATTCCAGATACATAGCTCTTCACTATTGTCACTTTGCTAGTATGGCATTTTCTTGTTTTCTACTGAGGACATCTAACCCAATGCTAGGAGCATTTGCCTGGAATAATTACAAAAACTTCTAGTCCTTGAAGAAGCAATATGGGAGGAAAAAAGAGAATAAAAAAAAAAAATCTAAGTAAATTGAAAATCTCCCAGAAAGTTCTTATTCTTTAAAAGTTAGCCATTGTTTCCACACTCTGGATTTTTGGAATAATGTTGCATGAACAGATGTTCTCCTATAAAGTCTCTTAATATTCTGAACATTCATAACTTTTAAAAAAGGCCTTTGAAAGATCGCTACTTACACAGCTTTCATTACCAGCATCCAAGTCTCACGGTTTTCAGTACATTCCTCTCCACAAGAGGGGGTGAGCAGGGCTGGTCTGTGGAACATGGACAATTGCTGGAGGTCCAAGCTACAGAGCACCCCTGGGCTCGATGGCGCAGCTGGGTGGTAAGAGGGTGCAAGAGGGGGAAAGGACAGGCCAAAATCTAGCTGTGACTGATGGCCTTCAAGACCGTAATGGTGGCTCCGTCAAACAGTAGGGAAAACTGCATGAAAACCTTTGTTCTGTGGAGCTCTGTGAAGATAGCAGAAAGAAGGAAACAGCTCAGGGTTAGAGAGACCAGGGTCCTCACAGCAGAGAAAGGAGACTTTTTTCAATCAATCTGAATAATTCAGGCTCCTATCAGCATTTGAAAATGAAAAAAAAAAAAAAAAAATCAAGAGACAAAGAGAAAAAGCAAAAAGCCTGTGAGATATGAAGAAGGTCCTCTGATGTTTTTTCATGCTTATTGCTACGTCACGTGCCATAGACTGGCTGTTGGCAACTTCTGAAAAAAAAATCCTTTTAATTGCTGTTACATGCAGGACCATAATCCAGGTGGTTTTAGATGAGCTTGGGGCATTCAGCTGATGCAAAATTTCCTTATAGAGAATTTCACTACCTACCCATTGAAAACTCACAGAAAGGGACATACAGAAGCTCTTGCAATGTCTTGCAAGTGGTAGATTAAGTCATAGCTGGATGAAAAGGTACTTACTTTCCTTGGCAGTTACAGACTACTACAGTAACATCTCCACCCCATAACCTCATTACTAATTTGAAACTGTTCTAGGATCACAGTTGGGAGATAGTACACTGCACAACCAGAAAAAGGACTATGGAAAAATGGCTCTGCAATTTTCCTTCTTGAACAGCACTGATACCACTTACACTACTATTGAGCCATATTTCTAACCCCATCAGGACTTTTAAACCATACTCCTGATCACCGATTCTGTTGCACTGAGCACTGCAGAATACACTTAGCATATGCAAGGCTAATTAAAACAAAATTCTAATTAGTACCTTTCTGGTTTTGAATCCATGCAGCATCATATATTGAGAATTAATTAAAAAATAAAATTAATTATGCACTGATATTTGTCTTGGGTTATCAGCAGACAATCTATGTAAAATATGATATCTGGTTAAAGATAGGTCATCTATTAATTAAGAACATTGTGACCAAACTAATGGATGGAGGTCTTAGTAATTCATAATAATGGCATTAATGAGAGCCATGACTTGCATTTAAAAGATATTAATGTGTACTTTCAAGAAATAATGGTATCACAGCAGCATCCGTTTACTCTCATCAAGCCCAAGCCTAAGCCTTGTCATAAACACAGGTTATTGTCTTCTGAAGACAACTTATTATCAGCTACATTCTCTTCTTGACGCATAAAGATCTACACTCTCAACCTGGCACCTTTTGAGGAGAGACCATGCCCTGTTTTATTTCTCAAGTTCTATTAATTATGTTTATTTATAGAGGATGGGACAAAAGCATTTAAAAAGCAGTGAGTGCACTCCTGTTCACATTCTCCAGTGTTGAGAATGATGTCAATGTAATCAGCATTCTTAATTATGTCCTTGAAATGCAAGAAGTTTGCAAATCACTTAGATGTTAAAAACAGAGTAAGAAAAAGAGGCAAGGGGTCATTTGAAATAAGAATCCATTCCTTAGAAAGAAACCCTAATTTACAGAAGGTCCTGATTACTACTGCTTTACCAAGACCTTGCTGAAACAGAGAAATTATTTATTTGTGGTATGACCTTGACAAAGCTACTCCCTTCTGCAAGGAGAAAATTGAAAAGTAATAGCTGGCAATGACACATCAGCACTGAATCTCAAATCTGTGTATCTGGATTCCTGTCATTGTTTTTTGTTTTTCTTTTTTTCTGGAGCAGGAAGAAAATGTCTCCCGAATTTCATTCATTTAAGATTCAAACCTCTCAGGTACAGAGCAGTGCTGGAAGATGCAGAGTACAATGATTTTTTCCCACCATCACCACAACCATCCCCTTTGGGAGATGAAGAAACGTTGGCCCAGCTTCCTGCAGGATCACATCTTTAGTAATTAGTTACTTGATCCAGCTCTCTATGAATTCAATAAGAATCTTTCTCTTGATTTCAGTAGAACTGTACTGATCTCTCAATTTCAGTGTGAGTTTCCTCTGTATAAAGACTGCAGGGTTTTCCATTAGATTAATTGCTATCTTTTCAGGGGCCAGATTTTGCAAACTGAAGAATTCTCTCAGCTCTTGCTGAAATCAATGGGATTCACGGGAGGTGCTAAGCTGCAAGTTCAACACCCCATCTGTATCCTGCCTTTTGCAGCAGTCACAAAATTATGCTAGGAGACTGGATTATGACAGTCTTGTGCAAGCAGATATGCTTAATGACTCTTTCAGCTAATCTGCACAATTGCCTCAGTACACAGGACATGGTTCTTAAAAATACTTGCCAGTGTGCACAGCAAATGCTTTAGAAGTTAAAAATCTCTAATTAAATACATGAAACAGGGCTTTGGGGGAAACAAAAACCCCAGCATACAATTAGTATCCTCTAAAAGTCTGAGGTAGAGCAAGATCATCGTATTCTGCCCCAAGGTAGCTCACATATTTCTACCATTTTACACATCTCATATTAATAGGCCAACTGAGTGAGAAATAGAGTAATAGTGGCCAAATCACAGATAAAACTCCAGGAGAATTTCTGACAGATTGCAACATAATTCCACCCTTTTTGTTTATTTGTTTGTTTGTGTTTTAGTTGCCACTTTCACAGATCCATTTTTAATGCAGAAATTTATTATTTTTCCTTTAATGGTTTAATAAAATATTTACCATGGTCTGTTTAAATAAAGGAATGACATCATGCATAAGAAATGAAAAATAATGTGTCTGTAATAAGCTAGAGGTTACATTTAATGAAACAATGCCCATAAATGAAATTTCATTGTGAGTGCTGATGATGCTCATTTCAGATGAATACACTTTGTATTTATTATTTTTAAGCGTGTTCATCCTCAGCTTCTGTAATCAGAATTACAATATCCACTCAGATGAGAAAAGTAATTAAATCATTAAGACATACTTTCTTAGGGCTGGGTGATTCTATGGATATGCAACACTTGGCTGGCTCCTGCCCTAAGCCCCTAGTGCCACAGATTAATTGTTTTCTCATTATTTTCCAGGGGGTATCCATTCTCATAACAATATGCATGTACAGTCTAAGTAAACGCTATGTGCCTCATGCATACTCCAGCAACATGTGTATATTTCTTTGGGCTACTGGCACAAAAGGCAGCAGATTCCTTGTATGAATAGCTATGGAGAATTACTTGCCACATCATGCTTGAGGCAAGACTCATGAATGGTAGAGAGATGGCTATTGGACATTGTCAAGGTTTGGCAGACATTGGACTCTGACTGTATTTGCTTAACCTGTATTCAGTGGATTAGATGCAAAGCTGTACATACAGAATTCCCTTTACATACACATTTCCAGTAGAACCCACTCCACAGGATAAATTATGAAGCCTGCATTCATATATTCAATTACTCTGTCCTTATGTGTTGCAAGTTTTCCAGCAAATGCCATGAAAAAGTTCAGGAGATTCATTAGTCCTTTAAGGTTTGCACAAATATTATAAATTAGTGTGAGGACAGAGTGGGCCTTATGCCCAGGATGGACCATGCCTAGTGAGAATATTATCATGTGGTCCCCTCATAGGATCAGCCCTGTGCCACAACAGAAGAAAGTTTCAATACCCGCCATTTCTCCCCATCTCCTACATCTCAGTCCCATGCTGTTTGCATTGCCAGTGTACAGATTATGAAAAACAACACGGCCAAAGTAGGAATCAGATAATGTCACCATTATAGTTGGGTAACAGGAGCTGATGGAAGAGTTAAAAGCTTTATAGCATTCCTTATAAACACACTTATTTTGGTCCTTCAGTCAGTCCTTAGAGAGGGAATTTCCAGAGATTGCCCTCCCAGCGTTAAGCTCCTAAGTGTTATTTGTATGTATCCCTGCTTCATATACGCACCTGTAAAGTCCCCAGTACTGGTGCCTGAAGTCATCTAATTTTAGATGTATACAGTGAAGGTATCTACACCTCAGCTAGTCACCTCATGTTCTCTTGATAGTCAATCTAAAGAAATGACACAGAGCTGTGGTTAGTACATGCAGGGAGAAGACACAAAAGGCTCAATTAGAGTTGAAACTGGCAGTGTTCTGTCAGGTAACAAGAAGGGCTTTTTTTAAGTATGTTAATAGCAAGAAGAGATCTAAAGAAAACATTGGACCCATACTTCTTGAAGATGGTCATCTGACTAATAGGGATGAATAAAAAGCAGAGGCATTCAATGCATTTTTTGCCTCAGTCTTTAATAATACTGATAGATCTTCGGCTGTCCGGTCCCCTGAGTCAGAGGACCATGAGTGTGGGAACAGTGACTTCCCATTTGTGGACACTGAAATTGTAAGGGAACAGCTGTATCAGCTGAATGTTCACAAGTCCATGAGGCCTGATGGGATTCATCCCAGAGTTCTGAAGGAGCTAGTGGATGTTATGGCAGAACCCCTCGCGATCATCTACCAAAGGTCTTAGGAGTCTGGTGAGGTCCCTGCTGACTGGAAGCTAGCCGATGTTATTCCAATTTACAAGAAGGGTGTGAGGGAAGACCCAGGAAACTACAGACCTGTTAGTCTAACCTCAGTTCCTGGAAAAATTACGGAGAAGATTATACTGGGTACTGTTGAAATGCTTTTAAAGAATAATGCAACCATCAGGCACGGTCAACATGGGTTCACAAAGGGAAAGTCCTGTCTAACCAATCTGATATCTTTCTATGATAAGGTCACCCACCTAATGGATGAAGGGAAGGCAGTGGATGTAGGTTTTCTGGATTTTAGCAAGGCTTTTGATACTGTCCCTCACAGCAGCCTTCTGGACAAATTGTCCAGCTTTGGGATGAGCGGGTTCACGGTGCGCTGGGTGAAGAACTAGCTGAAGGGCAGGGCTCCAAGGGCTGATTAGTGAATGGGGCTACATCTGGCTGGAGACCGGTCACCAGCGGTGTTCCTCAGGGCTCAATTCTAGGGCCAGTTCTGTTCAATATATTTATCAATGATCTGGATGTAGAAGTTGAATGCACCATTAGCAAGTTTGGGAGGTGGGTGTTGAATCTCTGGGAAGTGCTGTTGAATCTCTTGAGGGACAAAAGGCCTTGCAGAGGGATCTAGATAGATTGGAGCACTGGGCAATGATTAGTGGGATGAAATTTAACAGGAACAAATGCTGGATTCTGCACCCGGGATGGATTAACGATGTCAGGCACAAGTATAAATGGGGAGAGGAGTGGCTGGAGAGCAGCCCCGCAGAAAGGGATCTGGAGGTACTGGTCGACAGCAAGCTCAACAGGAGCCAGTGGTGTGCCCTGACAGCCAAGAGGGCAAACCGCATCCTGGGGTGCATCAAACACAGCAGGACCAGCCGGTCAAAAGAAGTGATTATCCCGCTGTACTCAGTGTTGGTGCAGCCTCACCTTGAGTACTGTGTGCAGTTCTGGGCCCCACAATTTAACAAGGATGTGAAGGTCCTCAAATGTGCCCAGAGGAGGGCAACAGAGCTGGTGAAAGGGCTGGAAGGCATGTCCTCTGAGGAGCGGCTGAGGACTCTGGGTTTGTCCAGTCTGGAGAAAAGGAGGCGGAGGGGCGACCTCATTGCTTCCTACAGCTTCCTGAGGAGGGGAATTGGAGAGGGAGGTGCTGATCTCTTCTCCCTGGTATCCAGGGATAGGACACATGGGAATGGTTCAAAGCTGCACCAGGGAAGGTTCAGACTGGACATTAGGAAACATTTCTTTACTGAGAGGGTGGTCAAACACTGGAACAGGCTTCCTAGAGAGGTGGTTGATGCCCCAAGCCTGTCAGTGTTTAAGAGGCATTTGGACAATGCCCTTAAATAACATGCTTTAACTTTTCGTCAGCCCTGAAGTGGTCAGGCTGTTGGACTAGATGATCTTTGTAGGTCCCTTCCAACTGAAATATTCTATTCTATTCTATTCTATTCTATTCTATTCTATTCTGTTCTGTTCTGTTCTGTTCTGTTCCATTTCTATTCTATTCCGTTCTGTTCTAATTCCATTCCATTCCATTCTAAATAACACTTAGAGGAATTGATTCATTTGATCCTAAAGCACACCTTTAAAATGGGTCAATGCTCTGTAGATGTCCAGTTTGTCAGATTAATCCTGTTCTCAAGTATTATCACCTCCTAAATGTAAACCTAACTCTCTACACCATAACAATAATTTTTCCAGTGGTCATTAACTTCTATTGAAAATTTATGAGATTTATAACACTAAGGTGCTTTAAACTTTACTATTCTACATGACTGCGGAGAGTGAAAAAAAGAAAAGAGAGATGGTGTTAATATGATGTTAAGGTGCCAAAAGTAATATTCATGCAGACACCATGCATATTCTGTATTTTTTCTTTTATGTGCTGGGCTGGAAACTGTTTTCCTGTCCCACAGAGTATTTCCACATTTTTAAATATTCCAACTCCATATGACAAGATAAAATTATGTGAGGAAGAGAGATGAGAGAGAAAGGACTGGCAAACACCCACTCAAGCAAGACAGTAAGACCAATGATTAGGCCTTTACCTTAGATCAACATGCTCCCATCCATACCAGTAGCTTGAACCAAGCACAGCGAAGACCTGAAAGTGCATCTTCTTCAGTTGTCCAGGCTATTGGCTATTCTGTGCAGTCAGTCTCTCCTTTTGATGAGAGACTCCCTTCTGACCCTAAGAAACCATTTTCCAATAAAAGATTAATCAAAATTTTATTTGATTCCCAAAACAGCTCTACCTGTTACGTTTTGCAACTTAAAGCAGTAATAATCTACATACTTCACTAGAAAAAAAACAGAAGTTGGAACAGTTATTAGAAACTTTCTTTTGTATTGTATTTTGACATTTCAGTGGTGAGGAACTTAAAAGTTAATAGCAACAGATTACCAAGTATTTTGTTCCTCTGCTGCAAAAAAGAAAGGAGAGGGGGAAGAGCCCTTGCATAATAAGTTGATTTTTAAATGTTCCAGTTAGACTTTGAAGTTCTTCATTCACTGAGTTGAATGTTAGTGAGTAAATTTACATTTTCTGTGAGCTTTGTGTTAAGCTAGGCAAGTAAAAATGCTTTTTCAATCATGTATGACTCTTTATTTTTCCCTCAAACCAAGAAAAGCAGTGATTCCTTATATAAAAGAATCTATGTGTGAACATCTGAGTTTCAAGCTTCAAACATTTTGCTGCAGTTCGGTTCAAAATAAAAAAAAAAAAGTAGTTATATATATTTTTAAACAACAGGAAAAGTGTTCTTTCAACACAAACCTATAACTCAAAAATAGCTGAAGGAATTGTATCTCAACAATTGTATCAACTTCTCAAATATACTATTTTCTCAGCAAGCATGAAAAACGTCAAACTTCTAAATGAGTGTTTCAGAAAGACATCCAATTTTTTAGGCCCTTAATTACTACATATATGACCAGTGGCTGCTATTAAAGAGCAAGAGTAAGCTGCTGGTCAAAATAATTGCATTATAGAATACACCATACTTTTAGTCATCAGTTTGACATCTGATAGATACAAGGCATTGATTTGACAGCGAAACTATAAATTCAGACAAGAAAACAAGAAAAAAAACCCTGCTAACTAAACAATACCACCTTTTGTCAGGCATAGATATAACTGACGTTTTTGATCATTTTGAAATTTGATAAGAAAATGTTTACATTTTGGAAGAGAGTTAATAACTTATATTGTGTAGACAAACAGTTTTAAGACTGGCCACTACTTTAAATGCTGTGAAATTCTTCATGATTCATGACAGTGAAAAATCTTCATGATCCTTTGCAATATTTTTGAGCTGCTGTGGTGAAGCTGTTACCCTTGCAAGGTAAGAAAAGCTGCAACAGGAACAAAGGGACACACAAGAATTGAAATATCTACAAAGGGTGAGCTACAAAAATGCAGTGATCAAAAGCAATAACATATACACAGATAGTTAAAGGGTTAAAAAGGAAGGGAACACAAGGAAAATTGCGTGTTGTTGAAGGCTTGCACGATAAAGAACTTAATAGAGCAAGAAAATCAAATTGCTATTAGGAAAACAAACCTGCATCCATCCTTTAGCGTGACTGAGGAATTCTGAGTGGACAGCTGTGACTGGAAGAATAACAAATAAAGGAGGTTTGGAACCTGTAATTGGAAAAATTTTCTAACACTTTTCCTTTAAGAAAAATCAAAATGATGGCTCCTGAGGTGCCGCTCTGGAAGGTTCCTGTCCATTTCCCTTTCTCCCAACTGACAAAATGCTTCCATGGCCATAGCTGGAAAATTGAAAAATGCCACTGCAGTCTTCTCAAATGGACTTTTCCATCAATTCTTAACCACAAAAATTTTGGGGACTTGCCTTCTCATCTTCATTAAGGGTTACTTTTTTAACAATTTTTTTAAGGGAAATAATTTCCATTTTATCATAGGATGCTTAATAATAAACATCCTATCTCTTAAAAATGCTTTTTGTTTCTCATTAATGTGTACAACATGAAGGTGAGCATTTTCAATAATTTTTTGATCTTTCTATTAATATAAGTCCAGACAGAAACAGCGGAAAACTGAAAATACTGAGACCTTAAGTGAAAGAGAAATGGGTTTGTTTGATGTGAAAATACCATTTTATATAATAGTGGTAGGAGTTTCTCCAGGGTTTGGGGGAACTATTTGCTGAGTGTCCTTTATAAGGCTATACCTATACAGCTATGTCAAGATTCAACTTACGTGCAATCTGAACTGCATCCAGATATACAGGACAGTTATCATAATACTTTTATATTTCTCTTTAAATTTTTAAGAGAAACATTACATTGATGTTGAAGAAGCAATAGCTGAAATCTTTGCTCAACAAATTAATAATTCAATAAATTTTGCCTTTATGCCACTTATGATGTGGTCAGAAAGATTACAGATTACTTTATTCATACTTACTCAATATAACAGCTGAATGAGATCAAGCCCTAATAACTCTATTTTAATTATTTTATTTATAATTTGGTAACATTTTGGTATAGGAAAAATAGAAATCATTCTCCAGAATTTGAGAAGTAATTTACCTGAAAATTTAGAGAAATTACTTCCAAAAGGTGTTTGAGCTGTATCTATTTGCAGTTGTTGGCTCTATCAGCCTGAAAGCTAAGACTTCACTACTGCAGATTCATGAATAGTTATCCAAATCATGCAATACACAGCATTACTGTTTCCTGACTACGTGACCTAATTGTGCTAAACTATTTTCCACATTGGCACAAATACAGCATTGATTAAATAAACCTTTTGTGAAGGTTTACAATTCACCAGCTCCAAAGAAAGTTTTACTTGTACAAATGTTCACAGACAATAATGGGAGAACATGCTGAACTGAAATCTATTTGGACAATTTTTCAGCAGCAGATTTCCATACTACCCAGTCATCCCTGTTAGTTTGTGGCACACAGTGTCTGACAACTGAAAAATATGTAAATTGCACTATACTTGTTATGAACACTCCTCCAGATTTTGTTCAAAAGCTGTAACAGACTGGGCTGCTCAGCATAATTTTTGAAGCATTTGCAAAGCTGGTACCAGATCCTGCCCTCTTTCCATATGTATACCCCTCATTTGATTTCCATGGCAGAAACGCCCATTTAGCTACATGAAGAAAGTCATTTAACCTCAACTCCATTTCCCTCAACTCTATTTTCCTCCCATTATACACACACACTACACAGAAATTTTCAGTCTTGGTTATTATTTATGGAGAGCTTTCAGGATTACCTTTTACAGCTGATTTATAAAAGTAATCACCTGCCTCAGACCAAAATGTAGCACTTGAACTTAAAATGCTGCTTCTGATTTGAAAGATGTCATCTGCTGAATAAAATCCTTCGTTTGAAGCACAGAGAATCTTTTTGTGACAGAAAAAAATCCCAAATTAATTTAAAATTCAGAATAATCTTTTTACTGAAACCACCTGAATATGCATGCACCTTGCATTGGATAAATATTGTATTTTTAATTAATTGTATAATGAGATGTGTGCATTGTGAAAACATATATGCACATATTATTTCATTAACAAACATTTGAACCAGTAATATTCAGGGTTCAGAGCAGATTCTGTTCTTTATGTGCATCCTTATGAGAAGCCTAGAGTCCATTTTAAAGAGAAACATTACACTAAACAAAATTGATTCAAGCAATGACAAAAACATGTTCAAAATCTGTCTCTCAGATCTACAGGGCAGCTTTCAGATCTTGCACAGAGTTCTGCTCTAATGCTCTCTGTTCTACATAGGACCCTCTACAGCCCCCGTCAGCAGTATAAACTGACTGGCTGGCAGAAGGCAGAAAGAACTCCTGGTAGAAGGAATAAAACATGCCACCTCTGAAACAGGCAACTTTTGATGTTCAGTCTCAGCTTTTTAGTCACTCTCAGCTTTTTAGTTGGTACCTTGACCTGCTAAACCTCTGGGAATGTTCCAGTGGCCACACCATATTTGCTGGTGTCCAATGCTTTGGGATCTGAAGAGGCCTCCAAATGATAGAACAGACCATTTTGTCTTAAATTAAACAGCCAGTTCAACTGTACATATTTTACATGTGGTTTATTTTTCTTCTCTATAGATGAGCCTGCGTTTATTATATAACAGAAGGTGGCATTCCAGACTGTTTGCATGATGTAGACAAAAAGGTTTAATTTTTAGCACACTTCGTAAGTATTTTGCATCGACAGATGAAGATGAACAACACACTGTAAGCAAAAGCAACATTTCATGCCTTCATTTTATAATTAGGCTTAGCTCTTAACAAGTCACATTCTAATTCCCACCAAGCAAGTATGAAGAGGGCATCTGATCTCAAATACCTTATTCATGCAAAGAATAGGTTCAACTAAAGTGCAACAATGAATAAAATATGGGAAACGTATTTCTGAAAGGTTATTTTACTGTGTCACCAAGTTAATTCTGGCACAAGATGACTCAAACCATCTGCAGCTTGAACAAGAAGAATTAAACATTTTGACAGGCCTGAAACCTCATACTTTGATTTTCCATTTTTTAAAATCCCAGTTTAATTCCACTTCACTCCTCCCTTTTCCTAATGCACTCCATTGCCATTATCTCTCCATTAAATTCAAGGACTGAAAACCCCCCACTGTTTGACACTCTTAACCATAGGTTGCTAAGGTTGAAATGAAGTACATGTTAGTTGTTCAAAAACAGTCACCTTGCTCAGAATGCAGACTCCAGAACTTTTTGCAAGGCTGACTTAGAGCAACCTTAACATATTACCCACAGTTTGTGTGGGTTTGAAATGCAAATGTTTACTTTCTACTGTAACATAAACATGATGTGTTATGCAGGGCACTGACACTTCTTATCATACCTCTAAGAAATGGTATAACTGCCACTCTTGAACACATTTCTTAACACCAGGATGCTTGAAATTTAGGCTTTGGATAACAGCAATGTATAACAGTAAATGCATAAACCAATATACACTGACCCTCGTTTGTAAATTCAGGCTCTAATTCAGGACAAAATCTGTGGCATATTTTTCTGTGTAAGAAAGCATTTAAATATTGTTCTCTGTGAGGATGGAATTCTTAATGTACTTACAATGTTCATGGAATCATAGAACACCAGGTTGGAAGGGACCCCAAGGATCATCTGGTCCAACCTCCCTTGGCAAAAGCACAGTCTAGACAAGATGGCCCAGCACCCTGTCCAGCCAAATCTTAAAAGTGTCCAGTGCTGGGGAATCTACCACTTCTCTGGGGAGATTATTCCAATGGCTGATTGTTCTCATTGTGAAAAATTTTCCTCTTGTGCCCAATCCGAATCTCCCCAGGAGTAACTTGTACCCATTACCCTTCAACTTTTCCACATGACTCGTTGTAAAAAGGGGGTCTCCATCTCCTTTGTAGCCACCCTTTAAATACTGGAACATGGTGATAAGGTGTCCCCTAAGCCTTCTTTTCTCAAGGCTGTACAAATCCAGTTCTGTCAGCCTTTCCTCATATGGCAGGCTTCCCAGTCCTTTGATCACCATGTTAGAGAGTTTCACTGCATCCCATCCTTATGTATTTTTTTCTTCCCCTGTCCCTTTTCCTTGCCATCTGCCTTTCAGTGTTAATTACATTTATCTGTCTAAAATTTTGCCACATGCCGCATTTTTTATTGAGCCAAATGATACAGTGCACATGCATTTTACTGGCAAATTTATGGCTAGAGGGCCCTCTTTTTTCTGTCCTTTATGGAGAAGAACAGTTCTAGTTTTAATGCTTTGGCACATAAGCTTTAATAGCATCCATGCATCTGCTCCTGAACTCCTCACTTAAGCTCCCTGTGTATCATCCAAGACAGAAGCTATAATGCAGAGAGAACATTTCTCATCACTCCCTTTTCACACTTGTTTCTCAATACTTTTCATTACTGCTGAGCACCTAGTCCTAAAACCTGAAAGATAAGTGAAGATACACAAAAGAAGGCTTCTCTCTCAACAAAAAGCCTCAAGCTTTCAAACAGTGAGATGAAGCTAGGCTCCCAGAGACTGTCCCACCCAAACTTCATGTCTGCTTTAGGAGTCTTAGCCTTTCCTACTGTTGAGTTTCTGGACTCTGCATGTGTGAAACAGTTTCTTTCTGCAGCGTAGCACTTTCTGCTACTCTATTTCCAACCTTTAAATGTCAAAATTATACATTTGAAGGGAAAATAGAAACAGCCTTAGCCAAACAATTATGGGCAAATAATTTTGTTTTTCCATTAAAATCTGAATTACATTCTTCTAGGATTTATTTTGGGTTTTATCATTTCTGTGATTGTTGCTTAATTTGTAGCTGATAGATCCAAAATGCTTTTCCAAATTGGATGCAATTTCTACACTAAAAAAGGCAGTCCATAGTTTTAAGAACGTTCCTTAAACGTATGGGCCGATCCAACTATAAGTTTTAAGGAATAAAGCCATTAACATTTTGTAATGTCAACCAATTCTTTTTTTGTAAACACATTATATACTTCTGTTTGAATTTAATCACTTACTAAGCAGCTAAATAATTATTTCAAGCTAATGAGAATTAGTTTTGAAGTTGTTAGTATTAATGAGAAATCACCATATCCATATTAGTGTTGCATAGTACTAAATAATTGATACCTCAGTTCACATTACCACGTGGAGGATACTAGCAGCAAACAAAATTATTAGTTTCATTTTGTCAGATAACTTGCAAAGCACAATTTTTTAATGGTTTTTAAAAGCAAGTATTTCAAACTGAAAATAAAACTATACCTCATTACGACAAAAAAATAACAGCCTCCAGATTTAGAAGCACAATGTTGTATACTGGTTTTAAAGATGTAAGAGGAAGGACAGAATCATAAGAATTCAGTGGGAATCTGGAGCACTCAACACTTCCTAGGAGATTTTCAGCTCCTTTTAGGAATAAGCCCTAGAGAAACTGTTTCTTTCATTCAAAATCTGCCCTATTCTCTTCCAATGAAAGCAATGCATGTTTTGCACCTCTCAAGATTGGGCTCATCATTCCCTGTTCACTGGAATTTTAAATCAGTTTCTATTTTGTTTTTTTTGTGAAGTATTCTGTGTGGTCAAACAGCTTTTCCATTAAGCTAACAGGAGTGATAGATGGCACTTCCCAGGCTGCCAACTATTTCACAATCCATAGTATCTTAAAATTCAGGAAAACATGAGTATGAATGTTTCTGGTCCAAACAGTGTTACAAGGACAGCACGGGAACACAAACAGCAAGCCAAGTTCTCTTCTATTTATAAATTGCCAAAATTCTCACTGCAAAAGAAATCTGCTGATTTACACCAGGTGAGAATGTCTGTAGAAGGAATATAATTACCTTCTGATAACATACTATAATTTTTCTTTTAATGTTCCATGATTTAACGATGAATACACTCTCAACTTTTAATCCTTCTATGCAATCTGCAGCAGTTTATCCCTCAATATCAAATGTCTCTATACACAACCTAATGATATTAATAATCTTTTCCCTTGTGATCCAGACAACATGCTTAGGAGTACTACTACTCTAGGTTTTGTAACTTTCTGAGGTTCAGCTTATTCATCTCTATCTTTCTCACATTGTCTAATGAATGTACCATACTAACTGTCTCTGGCAGTTCTAGACAGTCTTCTCAGGGCAGGATTCTCCAGGCAGTATAGTTTTTAGCCTTTTTCAGTTTAGTTGTTGTTGTGGGCTAACTCTGGCCAGCAGCTAAGCACCACACAGCTGCTTCTTCACTCCCCCGCAGTGGGATGGGGGAGAGAATCAGAAGGGTAAAAGTGAGAAAACTTGTGGGTTGAGATAAAGACAGTTTAATAAGGCGGAAAAAAAAGGCAAAAAGAAGCAAAGAAAAACAAAACCAAGAAAAACAAAACCAAGAAAAACAAAACCAAGAAAAACAAGTGATGCAAAAAACCCCAGTCACACACCATCAGCTGACCAATGCCCATCCAGTTCCCAAGCAATGGTAGCCCTGACAAAATCATTCCCATCCGGTTTTGTTTCTGAAGATGATGTCATAGGGTATGGAATATCTCTTCAGTCAGTTGGGGTCAGCTGTCCCAGCTGTGTCCCCTCCCAGCTTCTTGGGCACCCCCAGCCTGCTCGCTGGGGGAGCACAGTGAGAAGCACAAAAGGCCTTGATGCCGTGTAAGTGCTGTTCACTAATAACTAAAACATCTCTGTGTTATCAGCACTGTTTTCATCAGAAATTGAAAACATAGTACCATACCAGCTACTATGAAGAAAATTAACTCAATCCCAGCCAAAATCAGTACAGTTGTACAATCTGTAGTTGGCAGAGCTTTCTCCACTTTCCCTGAAAAACTATTTCATGGTCTATTCAAACTCATTGTAAGGAAGCATTTCTTTGCTGTATTTTTCCTCTAGTAATTCTATTGCCTTTGGAAAAGTCTATTCTTTGAAATTCTTGATGCTTTTCCATCCATCAGTCTATCACCCCTACTCCCACATAAACAAAACTTTATGTAGTTGGCACTTTTATCTGCAATCACACTTCCTGTAGCCCCACAGCTATTTTGTTCTTTTGACAGAAACGCTTTCTACTGTGATATTCTTTGCGAACATGAGCTCATCATTCTACCTGACCTGGTCATGTTTTCTACATCACCCTTAGCTACCCCATCATTTTACACCTCTTTGTTTCTATGGGTAGGCACACGATGATTTATCTGAGACAAACTCCCCGTCTTCTAGCTTTCTAGCACAGGATACTATGGCTCTTTCTATATTAATGAACTAACCCATGACAATCCTCTCCATGCTCGCACTAGAAAACCCCTTGCTCTCCAACACAAGGGCTACATTTAAACCACCACCAAGGAATGCTCCCTGGCACAAGTTTACTCCTGGGCCATGCCTAGGAATAGCTGGTGAGAGTACTGGTTACCTCAGGTCAGAAGCATACCAAGAATCCTTGTAACTATTCAACACTACAGACAGCCAAGTTACAGTATCTGAGCCCTTGACCTTGATTTGTTCAAGTATTTGAATAGACTTACCATAAATCCCATAGACCAAAATTATTTCTTCAGAGGGAAAAGGTGTCTCCTCTTTTCTGCTTTCAGTGGCCTCAAAAATGATAGGCTTTCATGAAAAGAAAAATATATTAGGAAATGTTTATTCACACAAGATGTACCTGAACAAGGAATACTGACCATGGGAATTAGAGTTAGCAGGTTTGGTTTTCTTCACATAGAATCAGAGAGGGTCACACTCAAAATCATATCCCTAGACTAGTGCCTGGAAGCAATGTTTTTTAGAAAATTTTTGCAACATAATGTGACACTAAACTCCAAATATCCTGTCTAAAAGGAAACAATTTTAATCACCTGTGTTCCTCAGACCATGGTCAACTTACTATGTCTATACTTAAAAAGGTCTTTCAAAAACACTCAGTTATGATCATAAGAGCTGCTAAATTAGATGAAGGGAATGGTCTGTGTGGTTTAATAAACAGATGCCAGTACAGAATAGCTTTAAAAATATGTAAGAAAAACAGAAGGCAGCAATCATGATATACTTTCCCTTTTGAAATAGTGTAACCTTCTTGCGCTATGCTTTGAAATGCATCTTCTAGATCACTTTAATCACTGGTGTACTGAATGCTCTCGTTACCCATTTCCATGTCCAGTCTGTGTCTGAATCAAACAAAATCTGGGGTTTTTTTAATACTAAATAAAGATAATTACAAGTTGTCAAAAAAAAATCCCAGTGAAAAAGATGTTTCTTTAGAAACATTTTTCAATAGTAGATTTTCAGTTCTTTCAAAGTATTGCTTTTTAAATAAAAATAAAATGTTTCCTTTTATTTTGAACAGTTATATTTCATTCTGTCCTTTTTTATAATTTCTGCTTTTTTATTTCTCATTCAATCTTTTTGAAGTAAAACACATATATTAACAAAATAAATTTTTGGTGGAGATTTTGAAAAAAGAAGTTATTTATTGCTATTTGATGAAAGGAACTGAAAATTTTCAATCCCCATCTCTTAATGCCTTCCTTTATCATTAGATTTCTTTACCATTATTTGAGATGTGCCTTGCTGGGAAAATTTTTAGAAACTATGTAGAGTATTGGCACACTGTGATGGTTTTTTATGGGAATGGATTGCTATTTAGCGAAAAGGAATGTTTCAGAGAGTAGGGAGCCTTCACAGAAAAAGAAATATTAAAGGGAACTAAGATTTCAGTAGAGTTCTAAGAAAAGTTTTGCCTGACTAAAGACTTCATGTTTCAACCAATTTTTAACAGGAATATAGGACTGGAGGGGATCACCTCTGCTACTGAATGTAGCTTCTGCAATGTGGCACCAGATGAAAGATACGTTGCCCATTTACTTCAGTTGTCCCCACACAAAGGGTCACAAATTCCTTTCCTACAACCTAAAATAACCTTATGACTTGCAGTAGAAAACTGTAGGGAATTCCTCTGAAGGGAATTTGAAGAGACTGAGGGTGTTACCAATGTCCTACAGCACTGTTGTTATTTAGCATTTATTAAATAAAGATTTACTGTGACTCAAGCTCCATCTCTGCTGTCTACCTACTCTCATATTAACTCATCTTGCATAAGCACAGATGAACCATACGAATTGAGAAAGCAGACCACATCCTACAATGTGGAAGAGTGGGTCAAAACTAGTACCTGCCAGTCTGAACTGTAGATTCGTGTTGTAGTCTCTCGAACACATAATGGCTCCAGGGAAACTGGCAGCAGCTATTTCTTCTTTTGCACAAAGGTCAGGCAAAGGCAACTCTTTCCACGCAATCTCCAGTAGTCATCTACAGATCAGCAGGGAAAAATCCACCCTCCCTCCCCCAAGCAACCACAAGCCCAGAACGATATTATTAATATACAGCATGATCAAGTGACTTACTCTTGTTTCAAAGACATCAAATGTCCAAGGACTTGTATCACAAACTTAATTTCCAGTCTCCTTAAATTCCCCTATTTTGATATGCAATCCCTTTCAGTAGCTTACCAAGCATCATCTTAAAACAATTTTGATTCCTTCTCCAGTTGGCTATTTGGAAGACCATTCCAGTAATTCACCCTTTTATTTTTTTTTTTTTCCTAAAGTTGTTGAAAGCAATTTTGATCTTTTAACTTCAGAACTTTTTTCCTGTTTGATATTTGTTCTCCAAAAGTATTTGCAGAAATTGCAAATAAGGTTTAACAATGCCTTTTACAATGGAAAACACCTGAAATCAAGTAAAGTCCTTGGCAGCTCATAGCCATCTTCCAGCTAAGGAATGATCTTTTTTGTCTTCCAATTTAGAAATCCTCTATTTATAGCAGAAGTTTTTATTACTGGTTTCTGAGTGCCCAGTATTGTAATTTGAAAATCTCAAGTTTCATCATTTCAACTTCAGTTGCCTGAGTCATCTGATCCCCCTGCCTTCCTTTAATGGATTATTCCCTCCTCACCCTCCTGTTTCAGCATTACATCCCAGCTTTATGGCCAGTTCTGAATTTCAGAATCACGTATTTAGTTCTCTACATTTGGGTCATTAATGAATACATTAAACAGGATCTGTCACAGATTGATCCCTTGAGGATACTTGCAGTAGCCTTTCCCCATCCCAGTATCCCCTTCTGCATATCCTCCCCTTTCAACAGCTCTTTAATCTACCCCACATTCTCTATTAATTGCCATCATCTCCACCTACAGTACTAATTTCCTACACAGCGTTGTAGAAAGTGCTTTTCTGAAACCTAAAGAGAGAAAGCCACTGTACTACCTTACGCAAGAAAGAATAAAATAAAACAAAATAAAATAAAATAGGCTAATCTGAGAAAAAAATTACCTTTGATAAAACTCTCCAGTAATTTATCCAGTTTTCCATTTGCCTTCATTCCTTAATTATATTTGCCTTCAAAATCTCTTTTAATACTTTGCCTAGTAACAGGGCTGATTTTAGATATAGATTTGGGAGGCAGCTGCCAAGGGTAGCCACTGTTTTGATGTCTGCTTACCTTGCCCCCACTTTCTGTGTGTCTTGTCTCTGCTTCCCTGACTTCACTGGGAGCAGGAGATGAGAGAAAGGAGAAGAAATATGCGTCACCTCTAGCCCTTTCCTTCACCATCTGACCAGCTCCTGCTATCAGTGCCAGTTGAGGGGTGGAAGTAGAGAAAAGAACATGGGAGAATGGGAAGACTGGGAACAGGGTGAAACCTGTGAGGGTTGCTGGGTGCCCAGTGTCGAGACTGGAGCAGATCCTCCTCCTGCCACGAGGGAAAGAACAAGAAGGTTGTCTCAGAGGAAGAGTGGGAGACTGTGTCCTGTGCTGTTATGGACTGGAGAATGAGAAGCTGAGCCAGAAGAAGGGCACCCTACAGAAATAAATCTTATCCTGGAGGAAGGTAAAGGGATACATGAAGGAAGGAAAGGATACATGAAAGGGTAGAGACACAGGAATAATTTTTTTATGAATGGTCTCTGTGGAAAAAAGAAGAGGCTTTAGGAAGCTGAGAAGCCTGGGAGCTATAGTCCTTATTTCTCACACCCAGCAAGGCAGGGTCTCTACGTCCTAAGCACGTGGTCCATGCTGAGCCTGGGCCAGCATCCTTTCTCTGGGGTGAAGGCTCTCTCTGGAAGAGACTAGAGATTTGATTGGCAGGGTAGGCACAGAAGGGAAAGCACTTCAGACCAGTCTCTTCCAATTGTCCCTATTTACCCAGAACTTTAAAAATTTCTTCAAGCCCCTTATTGCCTACTCTGTCCTCCCAAAACCCTTCTTTGCTCCATCACAAAACCGAAATGTCACCAAAAACGATGAAGACAAAATAAATATCTCTGATGCTCACCCATGCAGTGGCAAAAATCAGTTTTGCTCACGCAGTTAAGAAGCCCTGAGTTGGCCCTGGTGAGAAGTAAGAGAGCAGAAGATTGTGGGGGAGAAGGGCGAGTTATTTTTTAAAAGATTGTTACTGGTTTTCGTATTCTCTAATCATACAACCCTACTGTACCAAAAATGTTCATTAAAAATCCTTGCTGCTGGACTTGCTATTTCTTGTACTAGTTCCTTCAGTAATCTGGAATGGAGATGATCTGGATTTTGTCACACTGAGCAATCTAACTTTGCTTCTTAGAGCTATGTTTTGCTTCTTCTGTATTGCTTCGAGCTACTGCATGTAGTGCAGTTACAATGACTGATTTATAATTGTGTCAGAGATAGTGTACAATATACAAAACAAAGGGTTAATATGCTAATCTTCTTGCATTCAAACAGAAACACCTCAGTGGAGCCAGTCACTGAGATAATGAAATTATAGCTCAACAGGAAGATCCTGAGAAAGGAGTGTAATGGTTTTAATAAACAAGGTTTGCTGATATTGGGGAGGGAGCCTTTCTAGAGGCTTAATTAATCAAAACAGCTAGGGAACACCTAAGCAACCACTATAAATAGTGCACGTAATTGTTCTTTATGCAAGTACTTTACCAAGCCAGAATGTAACTTCCTAATTTAGTTGTGGAATGATATACAGAGTGCAGACTGTATACAACATCCGTACGTTCATAAAGTCAGAGATACGGTTTAAATCATTTAACAAAATTATTACTCTGTTGATTGGCTAGGAAATGTGGTTAGGAAAACAGAGTCTATCATCTAAAATGAGATGTCCACAAGGGACTTTACAGTAAGAAACTCTATCTGGAGGTTGCATCCAAGGCACTTTGTAATAGCTCGGACAGTGTCTTGGATGGTCTTTTCTTTCAAGTGATTGTTATATCCTACAGGAGGAAGGAGTCATTCAGGTGAATACCTGGTTCAGAGCAGCATTTCTTCCACGTACCCATGCGCTCTCCATGAGAAATATATCACTCTAACAACACTTTTTATGACATCCCGGCATCAGCGGAACCAGCTGTCGAGGCTAATGGAAGTACACAATCTTCCTGATGATTTCTGGAATAATCCAAAGGAGAAGATGATGACAATTACCTTTGAGACACCTGCCTCTAAAATGGCACATGCTCATTTTAAACAGCCTGTAATCTCACCTTGAGTGACTGCCAGGCTTCATTTGGATCCTTCATGTTTAATATATTATTTAGATTGCATGGTTTTAGGCCTGAAAGGAAGCAATTTAGATTGAAATTAGCAATAGAGTGTGGAATTATACTGACAGGCAGTGGAAGTTTAGATAGTTATTTCAAAAATATCACACTCTGCTCTACATGCACCTCTATGGCACTAAAAATGTTTAGAGAATGTTACGACATCACAGTTAAATGTTCAGAAATAACAATTCTTAAGTTAAGATGTCAGGCTCTGGTTTTGCTCCTTTCTTTGTTTCCCAGGGCATTACCAGCACTGGAGTATCACACACACCTCTGGCTGTTGCCCATGATCAAACTTGGAGAAATGCAGGGAAGGCCCATAAGGCTGATCAAGGAAAAGGAGAACGTACTTTATGAGAGGTAAGCAAAGGAAGGCTGTTGGCGTGTTTGGTCTAGCCAAATGAAACTTGAGTGGGAAGAGCAAGCTGATTACAAATACATCGGAGATGACACAAGAAAGGAATAACTTTTTAAATCTAAAGAATAATGTTGGTACAAAAAAAAAACCCACTATTATAAATCCACCACAAACAATTTGAGACTGGAGACTGGAAGAAATGTCCTCTTAGAGCAGCCTCTTGATGACAGAGGTAACAGCAAAAAACCTTGCTAGATTTTAACTTTCTAATTGCAGTAGTCTTAACTCTAAAACTGTACAACACTGACCGGCTTCTCGTTTTAGATGACATGAAATGCAGCCCTATGTCCTTTAAGTCTTGATACGGGAAGAGTTGTGATGATTATCTCCTTTTTATTTTTTTCCTGCAGACAAATGGGTCAGGAAACTTTCAGCCAAACTGGTGAAAGTTTCTGAAAGTAAAAGGTAATATCAGGAGCACTTTGACATCCAGAAATATATCTACTAATGGTGTTCACTATGTGTCATGATATATGGAATTGCCATTCATCTTAAACAGCAGGCAGTTATTCAAGGAAACTACAATTTTCAGACACTGACAAGCTCTCATGCATGAGTTCCAGCTTCATTTCTTTTGCTTGCTGGGGACCACATACCAAAACCAGACCCCTATAAATCAGTTACATTAGTCTAATCTTGAGGTGACACAGGCATGGGCATGCGTGGTGAGACTTGTATAGAAAAGAAGCAGGCAGACTTGCCAGTCAACATTGGTTTTAGTTGCTTGCTTAGTCTAGCAACATTGTTTGTTTTATCAAAATGCAGCCAAATGGCATTTATCATTTAACCATCCATCCATGCTTTTTAGAATGGTGCTCACATTATTATCTATGCACCAATCTTAGTTATACCTCCCATCTGCAACTTTATATTGCACAGTTAAGTTCTATAGAGACTGGAGAAAAAATGTAATTTACCAACATCTTCTAATTTTTTTTTTTTTTTTTTAACATACAGCAGCTTCTACAGCTTTTTTATTTTAGACAACATATCTTTTCTTTTCAATCCAGCCAGCCTTCAGTGGCAGTGTGTATTTTTAGGAAGCTGTACAGCCATCTGGAAAAATTTTATTTTTTTTTTTATGTTTATCCTTTGCACTTTTCAGATTTCTGTCAACGTCCATGGTAACAGCTGCTATAACACTCTCCATTCTTGTGTGGTTTGAGAGCTGCACAATCCAATGTGGTTTGCAGTCTAGACTTCAAGCAACCACCAATTTGTAAGACCAATAGTTGTTCTTTTTGCCTTTGGAGACTATTATATAGGTGTCACAGGTGTCATTTCTGTGTCCTTTTTGCTCATGGTTTATTTCAATGGTGGTTGATCAGAAGACTATGCATTAGTTTTTCATACACATATATGCATATATACGTATATAAAATTCCTGAAAATGTTTACTTTTGCATTACAGGTTTTGTGGGTTTTTTACCTCTCTACTCCTACCATCCACCTTGTAAATTAAATTATTTTCCCTGTTTGGGAGAGCAGAAACTCTGAGGTGTTGCAGTTCATGTACGACTGTACTTTATTTTTCATGAACAGTAATAACTTGCATAGGCATACCATTATTCAACCCACAGAATTAAAAAAAGTGGTATCATCTCCAGGTACAGACATTTATAACTGTTTCAACAGGTAAAAGCAGTAAATAAAACAAAATTTTAAACAGTAGCTGAACCTGAGGAAGATGTTTGTGAAGGTGAATTGTATTAATCTGAGCTGAAATTTGAGATATCTTGACTGTTAAAAGTGCCAAAAATTACCTAATGATTGCAAAATATTTTGAAACAAGCTCCATAAACATTTATGGTAACTACTGGAAGGAAAAATATTCCAATAATTTGCTAACCTGGATTCAGGCGTCTTATGGTATGTGATCTATATTCACAGATGAACTTACTTGCCCAACTTTTAGGGGCTTACGTCCCGGAGAGCATCAGTAGGTGTCTGATAAGGGTGTCTGAGTATTGACAGCAGTCAGCAAGCTGAGCAAAGAGCTACCTGCATAACCAACAGCAAATACCAAGGTGGGATTTGTGCCTGAAAACATGTCTCCTAGGGGCTTAGGTGTTTAGACCTAAGTTTATCTCATGCATCTTTAGAGGCATGCAAGGCAGGTGCCTAGCCTAATCTGGAAGCTGATGCTCGCTTTGTAGTCAGTGGAGAGTATGCAGAGAATGATTCATCTCACCCTAAGACCTGAATAAGCGTTTAAGGAAACTTCACTGGTAAAAATCTGTATACCTGGAGTATTACATAAAGATTTTACTGACTGTGTACTTGGAATTCAGTGTTTAATTTCAATCTCCTAAAATTCAACTTTTGCACAAAGGTCTTTGGACTGGGACATCAGTCTCAGATCTCTATCTGTCCAGCAAGGATACCAATATGTCCCTTTCTTTCACAGGGCAAGTTTAGGAGGAGAAATATATTTCTGTGAGTTATTCAGATTCTCCAGCAATGGGCCATGTAGGTAACTAAGAGAGATACTTTACATCAAAGGAAAATTGAGATTCTTACTTGGAACCTGCCTTCCAGCTAACCAGCTCCTCAGCCTGCCAGTGAGGACTTTACCAAAGCCAAACTGCAGCTAGCAAATTTTCATGACCTTATTCTACCTCTGTATCACATGATCATGGCAGTGCCTCTGAAAAATAGCATGGATCTACTAAGCCAGATCCTCCTTAAGACATTTAACTTTCTGCAAAGTTTGACCATCCTTAAAGAACAGGAGAAAAAGAATAAGGAGAAAAAAAGCCCCATGAATGGCTACCCATTATAGCGTGTTGAACTGTAGGCCCAGCAACGTCAGTATATCAAGGAAAACAGCTCTAGGGAACTCTAAACATCATCCAGCACAGAGAAATTTTGTATACAATGTAAATATTGGACTGCCTGTCTTTCTATATTGTTATTGCTAAGCTCTTTACTGTTTAACCTGTGTGGTACAGTACCTGTCAGTCTCTGTTGTACCTGAAAGTTCCTGTAAACAAACAGTATTATGATAAATCTCTTGAGTTTCCCTGAGGCATTTTTGCTGCTGCTGGATGCCTGAGGTCACTGTGCAGTCAGTCCTGCAAATATCCCCTTTGACTATCAACTAAGAGGGCACAAGTCTGAATGCTGTGATGCTGGAATGCTTTAATAAAAAACTCGCAATACAGAGCTTCAGGAATCAGCATCTTTAGCAAGTTTAAGAAATCTTTTCATTTCTTCTAAGGATCAGGGAAAAAAAATCATGTCTGTCAAACTGTCAATGTGCAGAAGAAATTGTCCCTGAGCATATGCTGTTAGTGAGCAGACAGATCTAGCAGTGAGAGTCCTGCTACCTTATCCTGATCCACTGAATTCACATGAAGGTGCTTGCCTCCTCCAAGGCTCAAGCTACAGGGAAACTAATTACCAGTTTGGATTAAATAGATAAATGAATAAAACTGGACATTGTTTTTTCCCTGATAGAGACTGGAGGTCAGACGCAAACAACCTAAGGCATGCTAGCACCTAAAAATGAGCTGCTTAGATATAGCATGATGATTCAGAAAATCTGAGTTAGTCATCTTAGGCTCTTAATGTAGAGCTACTTCTGAAGAGCAACCCTCATAGCCTGTACGCTGACTCTGGAGCCTTCTAGAGCTGGACAGTGACTAGCTAATTGTCCTGTCTAACTCGGGGCTGCATGCTAGAGATAGGACACATCTACCCTCACTTCAGGCATCTGAAAGTCAGTTTTCTGTCTCTAGGCTGCTTCTGTAGTCCACGCAGAAAAGCAGGATGGTTAAATCACCTTCCAGGAGGCCTGTTCCATAAGGTGAAGTATTTCCCTAGATGTGCCTATTTGTCTCCGCTGACTTAGGCTCACACAGATAACTTGTGAATGTGCGTATTTCAGAGAAATGAAAGTCATCGCAGGTGGCTTAACCCATGTCCCATCAAGTTACATTAAGTGCCTATATACACATACTACTGTGAGAAAGATGTCACTTATTTGCACTGACTGGACCATTATGGGAATTGCTAGTGTTCCCTATTTGTCTATTTATTTATCTGTGTCTGACTATTTAATTTTTTTTTTAACGTGAATCAACGGAAACAACCTCTGGTTTGCTCAGTTGTCAGTGAAGTTCCTCTGTATTTCTCAAAGTATGTCACACTAAGAGAAATGCTGACATTCCTGAGATCATGACTCATGAGAGATTTCTAACTTAAGCAGGCAAAAAATTTTTGCTCATGTGAAGCACAGGACTTTATCCTAGTGGCAAGTTTAAATCAACACTTGAATGGCTATGCTGTGGCTCTGTTCCCTTCTTCCCCTCCACCCCATCCAAATCAAGATCTCTACGGGAAGTCAGAACACTGTCCTGCAGCTTAGTTTTCAAAACTATCTTATGTCACAGAATTACTCGCCTTTCCTATCTTACAATTTATGTGTATGACAAGTAATTTTTTATCATACATCATTACACGTATGAAAACATCAATATGTTCTACTTATAAATCTTAACCATGAAACGTGAAACCAACATTATCCCAGTTTTCATTTCTGAGACAAGCAATAGAGAAAACCTGATTTCATGTGGACTACTTAGACAAGTGTGCAAAGAAAATAATATTGTTGGATTCGCAGAAAAACCCTGAAAAGCTTCCAAGGACCTTAAAAAAGTCTTGCTTCTAGTTACATTAGAACTTATGGGAAGAAGAAGAAGAGATGACTTTGCTTGTGCCATTATGAGGACATCAGCAAGATCAGTGTAAAAATGTTCCCATTTCTTTGGATGACTTAGTACAGCTGGAAGACGAATTTGATGATCAAGGAAGACTCATTCAGTCCATGTTTGCAGGCTAGCCTGGCACAGATACGGGATCTGCTCTGAGACTGTAAATCTGGGAGGATTTGCAACAGTCCATCACCCATCCATCTCTGTGTCCTTGCCCCCATCAGTAAGGCCTCATCAGGCAACCACCTGGGAAGCAATGTAGAGACCTATATAAACCGGGTATATAGCCAATATTTTTTATCTCTGCTAACAAAAATTTACACAGACTCAAGCCCTTCTCCCATCCTCACATTTTTCCATGACTGCTCACTGCAGACCATGTGGGATGCACTTACACTGAATGCTATCACAAGCTGTATGAAATCTGGAGGCCCTTGAGATCTATCCCAAAATGTCCACAGTGTCCTTATAAACCGTATACATTTGTGGTCACTCAGGAAGCTGAAACAGGCAGCTGAAGATCTCCTGGATGCTTGCAAGAACCCCTGGCCATCCTTGCAACTACAACAGGGAACAATCAAAAGCTTTGTAACATGCTGTAACTACCCCTGACACAGACACATGCACAATGTAAGCATCTACCATTGTCCCCTTCTCCGGTACTGTGTTACCCACAGGCACTTCTATCAGCAACTAATGTAGATGGGAAATTCTTACCACCCAGAAGGTGCTTGTTCAGACAAGTGTGATGCAGCCAAGCGCCTCTCTCCAGCCAAGCTCTTTGGGGTGGTCAAGAAGTGTCTTGCGTCCATTGAGGAAGAACGAACTCCTATACAAAACACCCTCTGCATGCACAGAAGCTGTTGTTCATATTTCATGCCTAATAACAGGTGTATCTTGTTCTTTATGATCCAAGAAGAAAAAAATATGCACACAAATGAAACATATATGTACATCTTTGTAAATATGGATCAGGATATCCTTTATGTGTGAGTCAAGTTTTGTCCTGTAATACAGGAAATAAGAACCTTCCTAGAAAATGGTATCATGCAGATTTCTAATATTTGTTATCCCAAGTGAGATGATTAAGTTACTTTTGTTCTCCACACAAAAGTGGGTGCAGTGAAAATTGTGTGTGAGTTGCCAGCACATTTGTGTTTTGAAGGGTTATTGATGTGAATAGCAGGTGAAGTGTAAAGAAAAGGCTCCAGCTGTTTCTTGTTTTGAATTCTTCCTTGGTGCAAGCACCGAGAGTAAATACTGGAATGGGAAAAGTTAAACTCATAAGTGGCCCAGTTACACTCAAAGAGAAAAGAATTAAAACCATCTTTTGTTGGTGTGCTATGCAGTTCTGCAACATTGATTTTATTCACACATAGTGCACAGCTGTTTATTGAGTCTGACCCTTGAGGGGACGCTGAAGAAACACTGGAAATGAAACCACTCAGAAAAAGACAGTTTTCCTTTCCTGTTTACTTGATAGATGTTTCATATTAAAAAAAATAAATCAGAAAAAGAAGGAAGCATTTCTTACATAACAGTGACTTGCAAATCATTTTTTTAAATATTAGCATAATTATTTCAATACTTCTGATGTTTTCCCCATCTTGTTCTCCAGAACAGTTGCTTTCACAAAAAAATGGAAATAGTGGAGAAGCTGCTGTTGTTATTGTTCAGGAGACTATAAAATAAAACTAAGCAAAGCTGTCCTTTATTAGAATGATTTAGTAACCAGACCATCTCACTTTTTTATACTGCCTTAAACACTATTATAACCAGCCTTAAATATGTCATTCCTATTCTCTTTGATTGTTTTGTCAGAATAAGAAATATAAAATACATAATGGATTCAAATAAAGAGAGATTGAAATGCAGCGAGCACATTCAAATCCCTGCAGATCCAATTTTGTGGGTAGGGAGGATGACTGGGAAGTTGTTGCCTGAGTACTTTTAGCTAGACTTCTGCAGCACCTCCCTTACTTAATACAATTCTTCTTGAATCGAACAGTACCATTATTGGAATATAAAAATTTAAATAAAAATGTGAGCCATCATTTTGCAGCTGAAACTTTTCTTTAAATTAATAATACTGAAGACAATAAATGTACAAAAAATGACGCCTTCAACCCCCCCCTTTCTCCTTAGGTGCCTCTAACCTGCCAGTGGCAAGATCTGCACAGCTGAAAGCGATTTCCACAGCCACGAATTCTGTATTCAGTGCCGGGCGATTCATCACAAGAGAAAGGTAAATTCTATCCACTTGAAATGGCAGACATCTGTACTTTGAGACTTTTGGGAGGGATTCAGATTTAAGAATGCCTTTTCCTTTAGTTTACTTTACATTGCTATAGACTCAGTTCTAGGATATATGTCAAAAATTGAAATTCTAAGTCTTTGAGTA
Organism: Platalea leucorodia; assembly: GCF_965183815.1. NCBI lineage: Eukaryota > Metazoa > Chordata > Aves > Pelecaniformes > Threskiornithidae > Platalea > Platalea leucorodia. Next base: position 118,204,280 of record NC_138825.1, on the reverse strand, counting down.
AAGAGAGATGAGTGGTCTGGCGAATGGAGAAAAGAGAAATGTTCTCCTGAAGGACAGCGTGATAAGATCATAAACTACTGTGAGGATGCTACCAGCAAAACCAGCGTTTGAAACTCTGGAAGGTTTAAAGAGCCAGGTCAAGGGGAATTGACAGAACACAGAATCCAAGATACAACCAGAGACAGAGCTGTCAAGAGCTCTGAAGACAGTTCAAACTCAGCGTTGCTTAAAGAAACAGCCAGTAGATCTGAATGATGAAACAACTGACATAACAGAAAAGTGATTTCTAGATCTTTGGATTAAGAATGCTGAATAAATGCAAAATATTAATTTCCAACAGGACAGTCAGCTGGCCATCACAGGAGTGGTACGAGAAATGCAGATTTTAATTAAAAAAGAATAATCGTCACATCCCGTTCAGAGTTAGTGAGAAATGTCTCCCAATGTGTTAACTTTCAGATTACTGCACCAAGACAAATGGGTACAGGTTTTTCTTCCTCCTTTTTAAGCTATCTAAGCTGGAGGTCAAATGTTTGGATAAAAGTAAATCTATGCAAATTTACCTTTTGTTGTATGTAGACTATTTTTCCCTATTATATTATTTCTGAGTTTTATGTTAAAGTTATAATGCTCTTAATCTTCTCCTCTGTGATATCTACAGGTACAAGAACAATGGTGGAAACCTTCAGCCTGAATAGTTTAGCAGCTTAGGCCAGCACATGCATTCATAAAATGCAAATAATGTCCATGACAGTCTATGTTATTCTGATTTATTTGAACAAATCTCAAAAACTGTATTTTAAAAAAATAATCTCAATAAGGGGTTTAATATTTTACTGCAATTAACGCTCTCCTTTGGCTTAAGCATACTGTCCGATCATTAAATAAGCTCTCCCGACCTCACTGCCCTTTGAAGAATCTGTTGAAAGTCTTTTCCTCTGAAATACACAGAAGAAAATAGTGTAAATTTAAAAATAAAGGAAAAGAGTAAGCTACCCATTTAAACCTGCAGATTATGTAACAGTCCCCCTTTATAAATCAAATCTCAGTATCAGAGTCAAAACCTCACCTTGAAGAACTGTGGTTTGCATCATCATAGAAGGTCTCTTAAAGCTAATGTAGACAAGAGGATGAACCCTACAGATGTGAGCACAAGCTTTCCCCCACTTAATATTTCACACTAACACTGGCACCAAATGAACTGCTTTTCACATACAATAGTATGAGGGACGTGAGGCAATTTTCAGATCTTATTTTAAGGGCTAGATTCTCCTCTTCTAACCATGTTGAACTATAGTTTACTGCACAAGTGGTCCGCTCTACGATATTGATAAAGAATAATAAAAGCAGGAGGACCTGCCCTTAGAGTGTTACACATCACTCATGTACAAACAGCACTAAAGCACATGGTTTTATCATTAACTACTTAGCTCTGTTTTTATTTCAAAAGTCTTTGGTTATTTTTCTAATGATTCATAACTAAGTCCTTAGACAGCCAAACTGCCAAGCACCGAAGGCTGCCAATGGCTGGAAGTTAAAAAAGGCAAATTCATAATAAAACTAAAGATGCACATTTCTAATGACAAATGGTCAATTAGCCATACTGAATGATGTAATGTGATAACTACAAATGAAGATGGAATACCTTTCCAAAATTTGTTCTATATGTCAAGCATAAATCGTAAGATTGATGTGGATAATAGAGAAAAAAGTCCTTAGTCCTGTACTGAAAACTGAAAGCCCATCCAGACCTAGCTGCCCTAAGGCACTCCAGCTCTTCAACAGCACACAAGGGATGAATGTGACCTAGCATCATATTTAGACGCAGTATTAACCCCAGCAGAACTCACTGGGTACCTATTCACAGCTTTATGAATAACTGCAGGTTTCATACCAAATCTAGAGCCAATCAAAATCTGTAGCAAATTCCTTAACTGGCCAACTACTGTGCACTAGAAATCTACTTGATCGTAAAAGTCCTTTGGGGTCTTTAAAACTGATTTTCAAGTATTTATTTATTTAACTTTCATTTTCCTTCTTTTGAAACACTGCCAGTTACCATTTTTCTACCAGAGCGTCTCCTTCCATTCCACAACTCCCTCTCCCTACTACAGACAAATATTGTGTTTGTCCCCAAGCTCAAAGCAGATGTCACTGGCCCTGGCTTGAGCCTTAACTCCACTTTTTCTTTCAAATAAAGAGTTTTTAAATGTATCTGCTGATGGGATATGCCAGAAGAAGCAATAGAGTTGGCATCCCTTCTTTTGCCCAAAGCCCTTCAGGATGAAAATCAGGGAATAAACTAAGCACACTGAAGTGCAGAATAGCCGACTACTGCTGTAACCCCTGTGAGACCCCTCTGCTCCCCATTCCCACTACAGCCTCATTCCTCACCTGCCTGCAGCTTTCGTTGCTCCGTGACCCGATACTCTCACATGCACCTTTTTAAATCATGTCTATATGGATTTTTTTTACCTATCCAAGATCACACCACCCTCATTTTTTTGGCTAAGCTTCTGCACAAACTGAATCATCTGATTCACAGTTTCAGCCTTTCACTGCGTTTATTCACTTACAACTCAGCACCCACATTTACTCACTTGTCATCCCTTTCCAACTAACTACTCTGTAGCTGAAAAATGGTATTATTGCTGATCAGAGAGGAACAGAATGGTTTTATATTCACTACTAAAATTCTGCAGCCAGATCAGTTACAGGGCAATGGGTCCCCACCTCTTTCTGCATCCTCTTCATTGCATAAAAATGGAAAGAAAGATGGTGGAGCTCCAATTTAATATTCTCCTCCACATTAATAAATAGCTAGCCTGGAAAACCAATTTCCTCCATAAATTTGCAGATTGTTATAGATGACACTAACTATTAGTATTTGCATTTAGCGACTTCCACTTACAGAAAAGCATGCAATTATGTCTTTGCTCTTAACTATGCTACACAAAGATAAATGTTATTTAAACCTGCTGCAAATTCTAAAGGCCAAAGAGTTTTTATAACTAGGTCATTTTTAATGAAAATAAGTCAAGATTGGTCAATTCCCTGCCACTTAAAAAGAAGAATCAGGCAGACAGAACATATTTAACTTCAGCAAATTCCATCATTTCATGAAACAATTCAGCATTATGTTCCTAAATCTTATACTGTATGCCTCTGTTTTTTCAAAGAATTAAGACTTAGCCTCCTCAGATCAGCTTGGAAAACTTTTCATTGCAAGAATTATCTACAAGAAGAACTGAAAAATAAATGGGATTATTTTATTTTTGTGCAAATGGCTCCTTATGCTGATATCCTCTTTAGTCTTTTGTAGCTTCAGTTTAGGAAAAGTTAATGCAAAGTCTCCACCTGGTGGCCAATCGTATTTTGGTGAAATCAAAACATTTTGCTACCTGGTCAACATAATATTTTAATCTCTCTCTTACTTAGTCAAGCCATTGCTTCAAATTGGTTGTTATCGTTAAATAGGGGGAAAAATGGGTTGCAGGAACAATATCCCTAATCTACTGAGTATACAATGCTATTCAGAGGTACTTCGCAGGTTTGTAATTTTGCACTGATTAGTACACTACTTTTGTCCGTGTCTTGTTACTCAGTTTCGATACACACAATTCCCAGGGAGCCCAAGCAGGTGGAGAAAAACGTGGGGAAGGATTTGACAGGGTAGTACGTAATACAAACTGAAAAACTCCACAAGTACCTCTTGTCAGAAATTGAAAATTTCATAGCACATTTGGAGATAAGGAATGGGACACCCTCTGAGCTAAAGGAAAACAAAAAATACCCAGTAATTAGAGGGAGAAGACAGTTGGTCAAAGAATAAAGCTCAGAAAATTCACCTAGCAGTATCATTGGAAGTGGCAAAATTTAATCACAATTTTAAAGAAATCTTTTTGTGCACTCCCATTTGTCATGGATGATGGTTGAATGGTCACTTAGCAGTGTTGCAGTGGATGACTATCTACCATCTGGTGATGAAGATATTTTTGTATTACAGGATTGAAGTCACATAATTATTGGCCAAAAAAATTCTGTTCCAAATAAAAATTTAAAAAATTACAGTCATTGTTTAAATGTACTATAAACTACAGTCTTTTTCTTGATGAAAGCATTGCAACTATAAGGTAACGTTAATGCAAACACTAGCTAAATATATTTCAAACAACAACTTAATTTCTCCTCTCTCTAAATCTTCCTTGAAACATTCTTGTGCATGATCCAGCTCTTCATCATTAATCTTCTGTTTTGAGCGTCTCTGGTCATCTAAGCCCATCACTAGTACAACTGCTCATTGGTTTTGACAGGGACAAAAATAATAGCATGCCATAATCACCAGGACAGCTTTGGATCTAATGATCCAAAATTAAATGAATGTCTACTCTCCCTTTGGCATCAGCTATCAAATCATAACTTGTTGGAGCAGATACTGTGGATTCATATTGCAGAACTGTAAATTTATAGGCCATTGGTCTTTTAGCCATTTTGAGAGTTTTCACCCTGATTGAATACTTGCAAAAACAAAGATCAAATAGAATGCTATAAAGAGTAGCAATTTTTTTTTGTTTAATATAAAATCTTTTTTCTAAAGTCACTGTAGGAGAAACTGTCTCTCTCATAGAAGTAAACATTACAAATAAGGAAAGCTCAGATCATATATGCCTTGTGAGTTTATAACGGAGACTAAATTAGGGAGCAAAAAAAAAAAGTGTTGGAAGAGTTTCCATGTGAATGGAAACTGCTGCTCTTTCCAGAATAGCAGGCGAGAAAACCAAACAGCCATCCCAGATATGCAGTCACTAATGCCAATGTAACCGTTCTCCTACATCCTTTTCTTTTGGGGCTGTTCCACTTAGTATGAAATACCTATATGGCCACTGAGGCAGAGCATTCTGAATTCTCAACAAATATATCTGGACTTTTACAGAGTAGCTTCAAGATTAACCTCCAGGCTCCCTTGTGTACCAATTCAAACTGTGGCCCAGCCCCAGGTATGGCCTGAGATCACCCTCCAGCACACACAAGTCTGCACTCTACAGGTACACTGAGCTCACCACCGGCAGCATTCCTGTGGACAGAAGAGAGCATCACGACCACAGCAACTTTCAGGCCACCCATGGATACATAGATTCAAGGTTGCAAAGACAATCACCTTAACTGTAAATTTTTAACTGAAAAACCAGAAAGGAAAATGAAGGCATTTGTGAGGATACTTCTACCTTTGCCAAGTTATTCCTGATGTTAAAAAGCTATTATTTTTACTCACATTCAGTGTGATATGCATCAATATGAAGACTTATAAACTCCTGTTATGGAAAAAAAGAAGTTCATTTTAGAAGTCACACAGAAGTATTGTAGAAACAGGAACACCTACAATACATCCTCATATAAGAACGAACAAGGCTTTCCCAGATGCACCACATCACAGAATAAAATAATTCAGAAGCAAAAAAACACCTCTGAGGTCATCTCCTTCAGCCTTCCAGGAAGCAGCCCAAACTTGCTCCCTTCAGGCACTTCATCTAATCTAGTTTTAAATAAGCCACATAATGAGGCTTCTACAGCTTCCCCCGGGAACTTATTCTACAGTCTAATAGAACTAATTTTCAGGAAGTTTAAATTATTTTTAATTTCCTCCCATTACTTCTAGTTATATATATCATATTATACTTCATACAGTAAAACTTTTTTGAAATACAGTAAATAGTAATTTTTCTTTGTAAAAAAGTAACCCTTACCATCATTAACAAGCTTACTAATTTCAACAAGGTTTTCTTTTTCAAATGAATTTAATTCTGTTGAAAGGTTACAAAGTAAAAACTGAGTAAAAATTTCTGGTTTTTTATATCTATCTATCTATCGATCTATCTATATATATCTATCTCTATAGCAGGTATAATAATGTTGTAAGGTATTCTACAAACATGTCCCACTCCAAAATTAGGGTTATTAGTACCAAGGAGATATGTCAGGTGAGTGTCCATTCCCTTAAATTGAAAAAAACTCTTTGTTGAAAAAGATTTGAATTATAAGAATGTCCTGAAAAATAAGAGGGAAGGGGCAAAAACTCACTGTAAAATCTTACTGCCTGGATGGAACAGTCATTGACAAAATAAGCTCCTTTTTATTAATAAACTCTGTTTTCCTCAGCCAAATTTACACACCTAAGCACATACATCCATATAAGGCACTTACTGTGAAAAAGGCATTACACCAGAAGATGCATAAGTTTGAAGGAATTAAACTACAGAAAGGGCTGTTTGGTACTGTAGTATATTCTCTGTCATCATTAAATCACATAACGATGGTGCTCTATTATTGATAGTTCTGGTAAAGAATATTTGTTCCTGGAGAGTGGGATGGAGGTAATTAGGTCTGTCTATACTACATCAACACTATATTACCGTGTATGTATATGTGTTGCTATAAATGAGCTAGCCTGAACATGACATAAAGTCTAGTATTGAGCGCTAATCCAGTTGCCCAAATGGGACCAAGCTCTTAGTCACCACAGAGATACCATCCATTTCCAAACTGAATCATCTAAAACTAGTTCAGGTGCATCTGCAATACACTGTGCATAATCCAAGAAAATAATAGTTATCAAAGAGTAACTAAGGTTGGAATAGACTCTCAAGGCCATTTGATCCAACCCCTGCTCAAAGTGCAGGGGTAACCTGTAAGGGGCAACCTGTGCTCAAAGTAGAGGTAACTTCAAAGGGCAGGTTGTCCAGGGCCTTGTTCAGTCAAGGCTTAGTATCTCCAAAGAATGCAAAATGCACAGCCTTTCCAGTCTCACTGTGCCAGTGCTCAGCTAGTCTCACTAGGAATAATTTTTTTCTTGTATCTGACTGGAATTTCCCTTGCTGCAACTTGTGCCCATTGCTCTTCAACCTTCTATTGTGCACCCCTGAGAAGAGTCTGGCTGTGTTTCCTCTGTACCTTCAGTTTAGGTAGCTGAAGACAGTGACTAAATCCATCCCAGTATGTGGGTAGGCTTCCCCACCACACAAGCACACTGCTCACTCATATTCAACCTGCTGTCCATCAGAAGCACAAACATCTGATACTAGATACACCCCCCTTTTTCTGCAGAGCTGCCTTTTAGCCAGTCAGTTCCCAGCTTGTGCTCTTATATGGGGTTTTTCCACCCCAGGTGTCCCTCCCTTGGACTTGTGCCTGTCCAGTTTGCTCAAAAGTGGTCCCTAGCTCAATCTTCCTAATCCATCCTCAAATACAAGAAAGCATCAATTTTTGGTGGAAACAAAACATCAGCAGTAAGTTTAATTTTTAAAATACATTAAAATATTTCTGAAGAAAACTAACAGCATGAATTAGGGTGCATGGACTAAATTTAATGAAATCTTACAGCAAGCGTTAAGCAGAATTGTACTGTCCAGGTTCAAACTCGTTATTTAAAACACCTGCCATACCTGCAGGCACCTGCAATTACAAGCTGCCTCCCTGTCTGATTTCCTGATTCCCCAGGCACTGGGAACTGTGCTCCGAGCATGCCCTGAACTACTTCAGTCTCAGCACCTCAGTGCTTATCTCCCATATACACCCAGTTGGAATCCAAGCGTGGGCCTTTTTTAACCTACATACTTTAGCGGCCAAGCACTGAAAAAGTAGGTGTTCTTACTTTCTAGCACTTAGGGGTCCCTGATTATAAAAAGGCTACTCTGAGAGACCTCTTAGTACATATCATGGGGCAGCGCTCTTAGCCTTTTTTTTCTTTTTTTTTTTTTTTGAGTTGCCAGAGAAGACAGCAACAAACACTTACTAATCAACAGCTTAATGGTTAAATCATTCACCTAGAAAACGAGAGATATTTCCAGCTTGAGAGTGTCCAAAAACATACCTTCCATTGCCAAGCTATAATGCCATAAGGAACATTTTCATTCCCTCCTCTTGAAACTGTTCTACTGTGGACAAAACAGTGAACAGGTCACAGAAGCAAGGCTTTAGAGCACATCTCTTAATCCCTCTAGTTCTGTGCCCTAGCAGCTAGGCTACAAAACCATACCCTTTCCTCTTTTGCACAAGGAATCCCGAGTGCCTTACTGCACTGCTGCATGGCTTCAGAAAGAAGGGAAATTGTTCTTTCTCGAAATGCCATACAGTCTGCAGGCACTTCCCCTGGGTTGTGGCTATGGGTTTAGTAAGAACTGGTTCTCGGAACTCCTACTACTTGAGCAAGTGATGTAAACAGTGCACATCATATGAAAAATTACCATTATCTTTTTACCTGGTTGTACTGGGTTTGGCTGGGATAGAGTTAATTTTCTTCACAGTAGCTGGTATGGGGCTGTTTTGGATTTGTGCTGAAACCAGTGTTGATAACACTGCTTTCGTTACTGCTGAGCAGCGCTTACACAGAGTCAAGGCCTTTTCTGCTCGTCACACCACCCCACCAGCGAGTAGGCTGGGGGTGCACAAGGAGTTGGGAGGGGGGACAGCTGACCCCAGCTAACCAAAGGGATATTCCATACCATATGATGTCATGCTCAGCAATAAAACTGGGGGAAGAAGGGGGGACGTTTGAAGTGATGGTGTTTGTCTTCCCAAGTAACCATTACGCATGATGGAGCCCTGCTTTCCTGGGGATGGCTGAACACCTGCCTGCCCCTGGGAAGCAGCGAATGAATTCCTTGTTTTGCTTTGCTTGGGTGTGCAGCTTTTGCTTTACCTATTAAACTGTCTTTATCTGAACCCATGAGTTTTCTCACTTTTACTCTTCTGATTCTCTCCCCCATCCCACTGGGGAGAAGTAAGTGAGCAGCTGTGTAGTGCTTAGTTGCCAGCTGGAGTTACACCACAACAGTGGTGGATGTGTTTTATGAACGATTGCTCACTGTGTTGAATGAGCTATTTGTAGACTTGTAGCTCAGGGAAAGACACTGCACAGACAGAAGTGCCTCCTTACACTCTGCATAAAGCACCTGGTCCTAGAAAGGTGTAAAGTTTAGAATACATTCTCATCCTCACAGTTTTCCATGTCCAATATGTAGATTTGTTTCACATCTCACATTGAGAGGCCAGACTCTTCCCCATACAGCCTACAGGAAGCCTTGGCATTCCCCAAAGGATTCTGTGCCTGGGACAAGAAACCCAAAGATTAGATGTTGCCCAAGTCTTTTGCTGGATCTAGCGCCGTAAACTTTTTGTAAGATGTTACTTCTCATTAAGCACAAAATAAGGCATACTAAGTTTCAGTCAACTTTTCGGTCTGGCTATCAGAGGAGACTCCACAGCCCACACCACAGCAAGAGGCAGAAGTTTCAGGATATGCTCTCAATGGCTCACGAGTCCAAAGGGAGAAATGCCTAAAGCAGCCAACGAGAAACATTATGCCACCCTTCTTTAGCCAACTTATGCTGCAGGTAGGTTCTTGCATCCACTCATTCACAGCCCTGTAGCTCCTCATAAAATTAGAAGCCTAATTTGTCTTACTCAAATGTGCTTTAGCCTTCAAAAGACAAAAGGAGGATACGCTCTATTATGAAGTAGGCTGGTGCATTTAATCCAAGAGAAGAAAATGGAAAGCTAATTCTCAATTTCAGACCAAAGCTGTTGGTTTTTTTCTTTTCTTATTTTTGTTTTTAAGTTCTTTCAGGTGTGTGCTTTAATTCCAGAGCTATCAGTCATTTGATCTCTCTTGCTGAAGGTGTCTTGCTTTGCAGAAAAGGATCCAAGATTAATTAGGGAGAATAAAGGGTACAAAACACAGGGAACATGACTGGATTATGAAAGTCCTAGTGTCTGCTCCCTGAGTTGTTTCATGAATGAGCGTTTCATATAAAAATGCATAAGAATTCTTTTGAGAAGAAATTGGAGCATAGGTTTCCCCTGCCCTAGAAATTGTCCAGCTCCTAGACTTGACTCCTGTAGCTAGACAAAGAGAGACATATCACAACTCTTAAATACTTTTTGTACAGTAAAACAGCTTCAAGAAGGTGAGTAGCAAGCTTATAGCTTGAAGGTGGGAAATGAGAGATGAAAGTTTGAACCCTTGGAGGCAGAAGGGGGAATATTGGCTTAATGCAAAAGTAAGTGAAATTCCACATTATATGGAATGTCAGATTAGGGGAGATCAATGGCTCCATGGCTTAAAAGAAAATGAACATAATTAAAGAGCTTGATCATATATTAGGTGTTAAGTTCAAACTCCTATGAAATCAGGGTGATTAAACACTAAAGGATTAATTAGAATCAAAGTCTGTCAAATAGTGTTTTCTCTCTTAACACCTTGGCATTCCTTTAAAGAACATTAAACCCATTTAAACCCCACTTTTACTCCATTTCTTTTTATTTGCAGCAAAATAATTTCACAGAACTAGGTCTAGTTATATTTCAGGGTCAGTCAGTCGGATTCCTAATGTTTACTGCTCACTAAGAATTATGCTGCAATCACAGTTTTAATTCCTTCATTATGCAGATCTAGACATGGTAGTCCTAGAAACTTTCTTATTAAATCTGCAGGAATCAAGATAGCTGTCCCTAAAGTCAGTTCAGAGCTGAATAAATATTTTAATGATTTTGTTTTCACAATGTTTGTTAATATGGAAAAAACCTGATTCTTGAAGAGAAAGAAATAAAGAATTATATTTTCAAATGTGTCTAAATAATAAAGAAATAGAAATTTACTGGGCATTAATGTGAATGTGCATTTTTAAATGCTTTTGAATACTCAGTCTGCAAATATAGTATCTATGTATCTACAGAAATCAGGAAATTGCCACCAAATATTTTCTTGTATCAGGCCTCCCCTAAAATAGGATCTCCAACCTCTTTCCCCCACTCTGCTTATTCTAACGTTTTACCTTTTCTCAGAATAATACCAGAGTGATCACCACTTGAAGGAAATTTAAGAAAGGGGTAAATACCCTGCAAAAGCCTGCCAGGAGCCATGCCTGCGTGCACAGAGCCACCAGATGTCAGTGCAGCTCACACACGATTCAGCAGAAAGAAGCGGCCTGCTGCAAACCGACAGCAGCTCATCGAAATGCGTCTTTAAGAGGCACTGCCACCAAACAAGTGCCTTCTAGATGAATCCAGAGGAGTTAACCTAATATCACAAACTCCTTTCACGTCAAGTGTTTCCTGCTGCCCCACACATGCTGAATGCTAAAAAACATTCCCAGCTGTAACTACAGCAGCTTTCCCAGTCTCTGCTATTCCCACCCTCAAATCAGCTAGTAAAGCTTTTTACAGTAGCAGAGCTGATATTTTTTGGGAATCCCTGCTCCCCCAGGAGTACTCAAAGGGTATCGTGATACTTTTGCCTTGGCAGATTGCATTGCCCCCCACTTACAGACAACTCCCTAACCTTCTGAGGAAGAAGTCTTTCCTCCCCACATTTCTGCAGCATATACACTCTGCAGTGTCTCCACTGAACCTCATATTTCATATCAATGTATAAATTATAAAACATAGCTGACGCAGGCCTCCAATACCTATGGCACGGAGTGCAAGATCAGATAAAATGGTGATGGATCACACTGGGTGGAAAAACATTTAAGGTCACTGACCCACACCAAACTTACTGGTAAGCATTTCTGTAAGAGCCATATAAGCAGGTGTCTTAAAAATCCACAAATTACCTTGTGTAACAGGGATATTTGCACCCCTTTAATTGAAATACTTCTTACAGAAAGACTGCAAGTCTGGGACAACAAGTAGGTAAGCATACATATTCTCAAGAATAATTACCCCTTCAGATTTACGCAATTGGCCAACATATGAGCGCTCTGTTATAGATAGTTGGTGAAAGAGCCAAGCACACTGATGGGTCTACAGCAAAGGCATGTACAAAACAGAAGAAATTGCACAGACACACATCCTCCCCCTGCCTTCCAGTATCAGGTAAGCTTTATGGAACATTATAGAACACCAGAACATTAGAAAGACATCTAAACAATCTTTTTAATACAGTTTAAGTGTTCAGCAATGCACATCTTTAAAAGTAAATCATGGAAAATGTTTCTCAAAGTAACTGCATACAAATCTAAAAACATTTTAAGTAATGGTATTATAACAGTGTGCCTATCTGGCACGTTAGGCCTGGCTGCCTTTACAGAGCGTGCCAGCGAGAGTACATCTGACCAGCACAAAGCAGATGAAGGCTGAGCGTGGCATGCATCTTGTCCAGAAAGCTGTACAAGTCAGCAGGCAGAACGCCTGTGCCATTTGTACAGCATTCAAAAGCAAACCTTGATTCAGCGCAAGTAGATACAATCCACTCCACAGCTGCTGGCCTAGAGGGCAAGGACTGTTCCTTGGCACCATCCCACAAAGAACATACTGATGTACCTTCAGATTTTTTCCAATGCATTCACCAGCCAAAAAGACACAGAAAGCTTCAAAATATTCAGAATGACTTAGGCAAAGCAAGTTATACACAGAAGATAACCATTTTATTATTCGTGTCAAAAAGGCAGAATACTGAATACATCAGTATACCCGGGAACATTTTTAATTCCAAACAAATGCAACCAGTTCTCTATGACTTTCATGGACTTAAAATAAAAAATAAAAATAATCAAGGTAATTGATGACAGAGTATAAACAAATACAGAAATACATTTAGGAAATAAAACCAAATGATAAGCAGTAGTTTCCAATTAAATTTTACCAAATCAATGTAGTGGTTTTGCTCAGAATTATGCTTGGCCAAAAACAAATAGGAAAATACACCTAAACTTCCAAATCGTAAATAAATGACAGCTTCTTGCAACTAGATTACAAGTATAGCCTCTCCTACTTACAAGAAAAATGGTGTTACAGCTGAGGTTGGGGACAGAAGTACACACCAAAGAAGGAAGACTGGGAATAAAATCCACAGCCAGACGTCCCAGCAACTTCAGCTAACAATTGTAACGTAATCTTACAAGGCACTTCTGAAAATCCGTATCAACAATGGCAACAAAAGACCTTCTCTACATTTACAGGTGCAGCGTAATCCTGAAAATACTTTCAATTATCTAGTTTTTACCTTAAGCACTTTGGGTTTCAGACCTTCAGAAAAGGAATTACTATCACAAGCTAGACTCATTATGAGTTGGAAATAAAACACACATTCTTGCAAATCAATCTAACATTTGTAATTTGCACAACATAAAAATAGTACACATGCAGCTGTTTATTTCTTCTTAATCATGCGTCACTTCTAGGCTCCATTTTGTAACCTTAGGTCAGCAGTGTTCTACAACTACATGCAAGTCAAAGCGCAATATACTTTACATTAGCAAAAAAAAAAAAAAATCTAAATTAAAATATGCAAGTTGTGTATTAATACTACACCAACGGGACTGGCATTTAGAGTATCCAGATGATCTTTAAAAAGACAGGACACCCAAACACCTGCTGTTCCAACTGAATGATAGCCCGAAGTTAGAATCGGTGATAATTAATCCTTAAGTGTCAGTGCCTCGACGTGAAAATTAAGTATTACTGGGCACTACAACTAACACAGCCCAGTGGAGTAAATGTAAAGCTATCACTCAACATGAGTAATGTTGCACAACACAACCTCCGCATTTTATTGTAAGAGCAAGCAGTATGTCAAATTATTGACAAAGAACATGCCAGTTAAGTCAAATTCTGCAATATAATAAAATTGTGCAATATAAAGAAAACAGTTAACAATCACAAATGGTTACAGAACAATCCTCTATTTAATAAATACATTAACGTAACACTTCTGATACTTTAGCCAATATTTACTTAAGAAATTTTATCTTATACATTTCTAATTTGTTACTAATGGGCATCTTTCGCTTATATGCTGAAAATATTTGCATGCTTTTTGAATAATGCACCAGCAGAGTTAACTTTGTAAAGATCAACTGGCATTGTCTTATCTCTGATTTATTCTAATTTCCTGGACATGTCTCTCTCCTTTAAAAAAATTAAATTCTGTTTTCCAGATAAAGCTTAGCGCTTTCAAGTTTTCACAGGAATTAAATACATCATGATATCAGGGGCGGGGTGGGGGGGATGGGCAGGGAAGATTGTTCTTAGATCTTATTTGCATCTAAAGATGCATTAGATGTATTGTCTATCATTAGGGATGTTTTCATTTAAATTCAAATAATCACAGGGCATACAAAGAAAACCCCTCACAGTTTAGGCCTCTTCAACCTTTACCTTTGTCCAAACAACTAAGGAAAGAGGCAGGGGAAAAAAATTAAATATAAAAAAAAAAAAGAAAAATCAGAGAAACACCTGATAAATTCTTATAATTTCAGAACCGTTACTGAAGAAAACAAACAAAAAAAAGTTCTAAGGTGTATATAGCATATCATCACTTTTCAGTTTTCCTGAAATTTCCTCCTCCTACAAAGAAGAAAAAAGGAAAAGGCTCTGAATGTTTCCCTTCAAGATACAAACAGACTAAGTGCATGGAGAAAACTTCCTCTCTGCATTTTGACAGATGGGTGGGGAGGATGGAGGGGAAAAATCAGGGGAACAACACACTCAGCACAGAGAACGACCCCAACTCTGATGCAATTCAGATACCAAGAGAACCTTGAGACAGGTCAATGGCATCTTTACACCAAGAGCTAACTGAGAACAGCTTAACAGGTGTCTCTCGCATAAATGGGGATCCAAGTTTTTGGCTTACTGTTAGTAAACTTTCTCCTAACGAGAGAAAAATAATTCACATGGGAACTTTGGAATTAGAAACACAGAGAAGAATATGCTTGGCATCTTTGTTTTCTGAGCATCCAAACCAAGGAGACACCACCACTGTAAACCAGATGTTACTGCAAATGAAGTTTTATATACATACACACATAAATTGTAAAAGCATTCTGACAGAAAGGTTTGCCAAAAACATGATTGTCTAAATAAATATAACAAGAGATCTTGGAGGAAAAAAATATGCCAAGTATAGTATCTGTATCTTTTTTTAATGCACTGAAGAAGTGTTTTCCTAACTGCAGTCTACTTATTATTCAAATAATTCTTTTGAAAGTATCTTCACACTGTCTTTCTAGACTGTGCAACATCAGAATCACAAGTCTCAACCAGCGCTTCTGGTAGCAGATTTACTCGGTATTAAGGCAATCTTACTTTTATCATCATAATGCTGGAAAAAAACAACTTCTTCACAATATTGTCCACTTTTTGCAGTTTTTCTTTTCTTTCAGTGTTATATGAACTCAGATCCTTTGTTAATGATATTCTAGCACCCACTTTACCAGATTTCCTTATCTGAAACTTTACCACAGATAGTGCTATGCTTTGGATACTTTTTTTGTTTCACTTCTTTGCTTTATTTCTGTCAGCAAAATAAGAGTTTTCATCATAATTATAATCTGGTTCACAAAGGGAAGCACAGTAACTAGAATTCGGACACTTAGGCTGCAAATCTGTTCCTTCTGATTTAATTCTGCCAACTGGAATGAGGCAGCACCTACTTCTAGAGTAGACTGCATGGCCAGCGGCAATTAAAGCATGAGCTAGATTGTTCTCCTCATACAGAATATCCACCTCTAATTTCATGTCAGAGCCATAGTGTTTAAAATGAAATATCAGACTTGGTTTACTAAGAAGCTTCTGAAACAGAAGTTTAGCTTCATCACTCCAGTATTCCCCCTTGGCAGGAACTGTATCATGTAAACAGCAAGAGTGCACCAAGCGTGGTAAGTAAGACAGACTTTCTGGAATAACTTTAAGTTTATGGGTATCACAGTAAGGGATGCTCTTCAGAAAGCCATAATCAATAAACTTAAGAACAACAGACTGACTTGTCACTTCACTAACTTCTGCCCTGTTCCACTGTTTGTCCAGTCCAAACTTGATCAAGCAGCTAGCACCAGGAGCCACTAGTTCTTTTGGCAAAGCTGGCAAGTCGTCAGGAAGGTCAGAGAGCAGCAAAGACAAGTTTTTCATGCAATCAAATAAGACTTCGAACTGGATGCAGAAGTTTGAAGGATCAGTAACTGCAGTTGCAAACCCAGGATACCTTCTGCCACTCTGCAGCAGCATCCATGTGATTGAATTTATCTTGAATGATGTATCAAACTCCTTACAGTTTGTATTACTGGATTTTTCTGGTCCAACAATAGTCTGACAATGACTTAAGATCTGGTTCAAATATTCCTGAAGCAGAATTTCGCCTATTAAAATATCTACTTCCCAGATATGAGAGGATTCCAAATATCTCAAAAACAAGATCCTTATTTCATGATCCAGGAGTGCATTTACTACATGGACAAATTGAATTTTCTTCAATTTTTTAAACCAAACCCATTTACAAAACACAGCTTGTTTAGGAATACTTTTAATCTTGTCACTGAGCATCTTTGCACTATTTAAGGACACCATCTCACACCTGCCGTAATCCACAAAAAAAACTAGCATTAACTTCTCCCTGACAAATTTCTTTATCACTTTTGATCGATACCACTTCAAGTTCCTTTCAGATTTTGTCATGCATTCCAATCCTTCTTCAATGTCATCCACTGTAAGAAAATCACTTCTTTGTGCTTCTTTGACAAGCATTATGTTTAACTCATGCAATATTTGCGAATTTCTAAGTAACTGTACATGAAATTCTCCACTCTCTGAAATATTAATTACTTCTGCTCCTTCTACCTGTCCCGAATTTAGATCTTGAGGAAGGACATTTAAGGGTGTTTTGGAAGTATTTTTCATCCGAATAGGCTTAGTTTTACTTTGACCACCTAAACTATTCCTAGATTTTCTCTCTTGAGGGTTACCATTTTTAACTAGAATTTGTTTTAGCCTATTTTCCTGATAATGTATTGGTGTGTTCTGCCACCTTATTCTGCCTTTTTTCTGCAGAAGGTCATCAGACATAGACTTTCCATCACAAATTACATCTACTTCCCACTGCTCTCCATGTTGCTGTAAGAACTTGCAAGCAACTGGCTTGTTATTTATTTCGCTTAGAAAATAGGAAGTACTTTCATTAGTCCAGCTTTCATCAGGAACACTCTTTACTCTGCTAAGGAAACAATGAACACTGAGCCTCGGCAAAGTTAAGAACTTTTTCTGAATCCTGAAGATTTTTGAAGGACTTACAACTGCTGCGTTACCATAGTCAATGAACTCTACCTCAAAGGAGTTTCCTGATTGCAGAGTTTTAATAACTGCTCTATAGTAAAAACAATCACTGTCATGCTCTGCTACAATGAGATCCCCTACCATGAGCTCATCTAAGGTATCTTCATGACCTATATTCACCATGCTTTCATTTAATTCTTCTGCTAGTTGTATTATTAAGTTTTCATCCTCTGCAAGTTGAACATAGAAACTTGATGGACTATTCATATGAGAAATATACCCTGCTACTTCAGAACTCACCCGAATATCACGTTGAGGAAGACTGATTAATTTAGGTATATTTTTGTTACTCCGTTCCTGCTGACCTGTATAATTTAGTCTTTCATTATGATATTCAGAGAGAGCATTTACAGTTATTTCCTCTGAATTTAAAGTAGGATGAGAGAGTGAGTGAAAAGCAGGCTCTCCAACCAGAGGTTCCACTCTGTGCTCCAGAACAGCATTGACAGTATTTCCCAAACCTGGCTCTTGACTATCCTGTAAAGTTAGCGGTTTTGAGGACCCACTGTCCAACTTTTGTGTGCGACATGCAGTTTGCTCTTCACCTCCAAAATTCTGTCCAATATCTGTCTGATAATACTTATCATATACTCGGCATTTCACTTCAGTTTTCAATTTAACTCTTTCAGGACTTTTAACTGTTACTTTATTGATTTCTTTGCCATCTTCCATGTGATGTATCACTCCTACGTTACTTCCAACAAATTGTTCCGTATAATTTTTTGGTGCCAATTCTTTCAATATTTTTTCTTTAATTTTCTGACTTACTTTGAGCTGTCCATCATACAACTCCACAACAATCTGTCCATCTGATTCACAGGATACAACTACAGCCTTCAGCAGTTTACCAAGGAATGTTTCCTCAAACCATCTAGTAACTCCTGCTGGAATTTTTGTCTCCCTAAGATCTGACAGACAGCATTTAATAGCTTGCATGGGTGTGAACATTAGGTCAGTGGCAGAGTCTGGAATAGGCATCAACTGGTCTCTCTCTACCATATGCTTATTTCCAAAATCCACAAAGTCAGCACATAAATAAGATGTAGATTCCACAGGAAAAGCCAAAGCTCTATAAAAGAGACCATCTTCAAAATACCTGGCTATACATAATCTCGTATCGCTGGTATCATATTTCACATTATTTGACATTTTACTTATGGCACTAACCTTCTTCATCAATGCCTCTATAGTTGCAGTATTTCGATTAAGCTGACAATAGAATTTTGAAGGACTATGTATGTGAGTTATATAAACTTCCTCCTCACTTCCAGTTTTTATATTAAAAGATGAGTAGCAAAAACTGTACAGAGAACCCAAAGATGCAAGGTTTCTCAAATCAGTATGTTCAGACTGGGTAAGACCACGTTCGCTGAGGAACTCCTCTGCACTAATAAATGGAGTCTGTAAGTCAACTATATTGCATAAACAGTTGGGGCTTACAAGAATAAGAGCATAAATGATGCAAGTCAGGGGTCCTCTACAAGCAGAAATGAAGTCTTCAAAATGTCTACACACTTCTTCAGACCAATTAAGTGAGTCAATCTGTAAGGGTACATTTTTAAGTCCACATCGAAATGCTTGACTTTCCAGAGTAAGGAAATCTGGAAGAACAGCTTGAAGATCTTTAAGTAGAACTCTTTCCCGATAACCATAGTCTACAAAAACCACATCAACTTCGTTTGTGGATACTTGCTGCAGAACAGTTGCTCTGTACCACTTCCCATCTTTGGGACATTTAACAACACAGGCAACCTGTCCAGTTTTGTAAGGACTCGTATGCTCTTTATAGTAAGTCTGAATTTGTTCCATTAAGTTATTTAGCTCTGGCAGTTTACTTCGCAACTGACATGAAAAATCTGCTGGGGAAACAATGTAAGAACACACGACTTCAAAAACAGCTCCTGGTTTAAACACAAACTCTTTATAAAAGAATTTCTTCTCATGTACTGATTTACAGCTTTTAGAGATAGCACCTTTTCCAAAACAGGACAGCACAACAGATTCTTTCAGCACTGAAGGCACACTTAATGATTTTTCCTTCTGAAATATCTCTCTATCTCCAGGTACCTTGTTTTTATGAATATTACAGGTGCTCTGTGCTTTCATTTTTTTTTTTTTTAATTTGTGGTGATTCAGGGCTTGACTTTTTTTTGCCGAATTTAGAACAGAATCTGGTGTCTTTTCCCAGTATTCAGCATATCCAGCTTGAACCATACATGTGGCAACATCTCCTTGCTGCAAATCATTCTTATACTGCGCATTAACAATATACTTGTTGTTTTGCTTTCCAATGACATGAAGCAGGAGTAGTTTGTCAAACACAACCTCTTTGAAGAAATCAGTTTCCTTTTTAACCCAGACATCATCAACAGGGAACGTACAAGCAAGTGCACAACACACAGCTAAAGCTGGTAAATCAGAGAACTCGGGAAGCAATGTTTTCACATCATAACAGGGTACTGTATCTGTATTTCCATAGTCCAAAAAATAAACAGTAATATTTACATGAAGCACTTCAATGACAACACCCCGATAATAATGCATGTCTTTGCTATACCGGGCACAGCACAGCAATCCAGGTTCTGGGTTGTTAAGGACCATTTCATCAGCTCCACATTGGTTATATGCATCTGCAATATTTTTCATCAAGGCTTGAAATTCTTTCTGATATTCACATGTTTGAATCCAGAAGTCAGATGGATTTATGACATATACCACAAAAGCAGTATGGAAAGAATTAATTTGCATTTCTACTCTTTTGCAGCGGCTTAACAAAGAAATATCCCATTCAGGTAAGCAGGTTTTTGTATGTTTACTTCCAGTACAGTTCTTAAATGAATTGTATCTCTCATCACATGGTTTGTAGTTTACAGCAATACTTCTGATTTTTGTCTCCAAAAGCGAGACACATGCTGCAGCTGCCTTGTTCAGGTTTTCTGGATGCTTAACATTAATTCCAAGATTTTGATTTTGCAGCGTAACGTAATATAAGCGTTTAATGTCATTGAATAAATCAACATGGACACATACAGAAGTTTGTCCTATCAAGGCCTGTATAAGTTCTTTCAGCTGAATTTTTATTACTGTTTCATCCTGACTACCAAAACAAGACAGCGCACATGGAAATGAAGTCATTGGTAATGCCATGAACTCTACTTTAAGTTTCTGAACACAACTAGATGGCACAGCTTCAATATTGCCAAAATCCATAAACCAGACTTCCACATGGTCAGAGAGCAGCTGTTTTATCACTCCTCTATGCCACTGTCCATTTTGCCTTTTGGCAGCACAGAGTAGCCCTAAACTATCAAAAGATTTGTTATTTTCTGTACTGATAGCTTCATAGTACAAATGCATAGCTCCTGTCAAATCTTCCAGCTCTTTCTGCCATTTCTGTATCTGACAGTAAAATTTATTTGGGCTTACTGCAACAGTTATTTTTACATTTTCTTTACTGCCAACAGGTAGGCGTGGAAAGAGATCATCTGGAACTGGCCAAAAATCTGTTGGTTTCTCAGAATCACTGAAAGTAAGCAACTCCTTGAGTGGATACTTCTGTTGCAACAACTGTGGCACTCTCTTACAAACCATTTCTTGGGGAAACACTCTTAACGTTTCTACAATAAGACAAAATGAATCTCCATCAATAAATTTTCCTAACTGCAGTTCAAGAACATCACTAATGATCTTTGGTACTTCTAGAATAAACAGTTGGTATGGTATAACAGCTTTCACATGACCTGCAATCTGTAACCCTACCAGAGATGAAAAATAGTTAATAGCTTTTGGACCCCATTTTTCTCCAAGAGGAAGTATGCTTGCAAAAACACCCAAAACAGCCTTTGGAGGCAGCTGAAACAATTCATCGCAAGCAGAAGCAAGATGTGTTTCCTCAACTGCTAGCACTTGCCCAGTGTCTATAAGAAAAGCCTCACACATATTCTCTCTCTTTTCCAGAACTCTTCCTCTATGCCATTTTCCTTCTGTGTCTTCCACCAAACAAGATCCACCAACGTAAACATTATCTTTTACTTTGAATACACGTTGTATTTCATTTTGTAGTATGTAATAGTCAAGCTCACATCCTGCCTTGTATTGACCCTGGAACACTACAACCAAGCATTCAGGATGGCATTCTATGTGAGTTATCTTCAGATTCATATCTACTATGCTTGGTGAGGGAGTCAGAGATTCCATTCTGTCTGCAAAGAAAAGGAGTAACATCAGCCTGATAATTTTCCATATTTTTTCTTTGTCAACTAATTCCTTGCATGAAATTTGTTTTCAAAATGCTTTAACAGCATATTATCACACTTCTGGTTAAAACATATACTAAACATTTAACAACGTCATGTTTTATGCAACTGGGATACACTTGGCACAATTCTCTTGGTGAAGACATGTTCTAATAACGTCTGAAAAAAAAAAAGTACCCATGGACTTGCTCTTGTGGCTATACTAATTTTATCGCTTGAGAATAATTCATAATCAGAAAGCTGTTCCCAGAATAACACAGAGAATTAAAGATTGTATCAGAAAACTCAGGGTGGGGAAGGGGCGGGGGACACAGAACAACACAACACCGACATGCAGGGATGCAGGACAGGACAGACACCCAGG
Source organism: Platalea leucorodia (assembly GCF_965183815.1). NCBI lineage: Eukaryota > Metazoa > Chordata > Aves > Pelecaniformes > Threskiornithidae > Platalea > Platalea leucorodia. Next base: position 118,182,557 of record NC_138825.1, on the reverse strand, counting down.
AAGATAACTATTTCTTCTCAAAGAAAAGTATTTCTGCTCAAAGAAAACAAGAGTGAAAAGCAATTCATGTCATTTATACAATTTCTGCTCATCTCACAAATATTACTTATATCCAGTGAATTTAACTGCAAATCTCACCAAAGGAAATCCAATTCAGTGTTTCATTGCACTGCACTTGCAGTTACAAGGAGAGTTTACCTGTGAAAGTATTTCCATTCTGTTTCTCTCTTTCTTTTTAATATGTGAATGACCAAGGACTCCTCTCCTACTCACCCTGCTTTTTCTGTGTAAATCACTTCTTCAAATCTATGACATCTTACAGCTCTGTGCTTTACTGTTTACTTAATCTGGCTGTCTATATGCTATCAGGTTTAACTGTAGCATATTTTAAGTTTTCGTAGTTGTAAAGACATACAGAACACATTATCTATGTCCAATATTTCTGCATTGCCCATCAACTATCAACTGTGCCAGGTATGTTTTGTACTGTCTCAACACTCCGATTGTGACAGTTTAAGTATTTTCAAACCCTTCAGATACTTCTCTGACCTTCATCTATAATCTGGTCTTCAAGATCAGCTTTCAGTTCCATTCAAATTTGTCAATGGATCTGTGATTTCACATTTTTTAAAAACGCTGCACATGCCCGTAATTTAATCAAGCAATTCTATGAAATAAACTGCTGTTCTAACAAAGTAATTAGGGGCATACCACATCTGTCAAATGCAAAGACAGCGGATAAACACACAAGGATAGACTGGACAAAGCATATGCTTGATATATGAATTTTTATGCAAAGCTGAAAGCGGAACTTTCAGTTTCAACTGAAAGTTATTAGTGCAAGGTCTTTCTCAGCCTGCAAAAAAATCTTCAACAGAACTGCCACGATGTCCTGGTTTCGGCTGGGATAGAGTTAATTTTCTTCCTAGTAGCTGGTGTAGTGCTGTGTTTTGGATTTAGTATGAGAATAATGTTGATAGCACACTGATGTTCTAGTTGTTGCTAAGTACTGCTTACACTAGTCATGGACTTTTCAGCTTCCCATGCTCCGCCAGGTGCAGAATAAGCTGGGAGGGGGCACAGCCAGGACAGCTGACCCAGACTGGCCAAAGGGCTATGCCATACCATATGACATCATGCTCAGCATATAAACTGGGGTGAGCTGGCTGGGGGGCAGTGATCCCTGCTCAGGGACGGGCTGGGCATCAGTCAGCAGGTGGTGAGCAATTGCATTGTGCATCACTTATTTTGCATATTCTTTTATCTTTATTATTTTCTCTTCCTCTGCTGTCCTATTAAATTGTCTTTATCCCAACCCATAGGGTTTACCTTTTTTTTTTTTTTTTTTCTTTTTTCCAATTCTCTCCCCCATCCCAAGGGAACCAGAGGAGGGGGAGCGAGCAGCTGTTTGGTTCTTAGTTGCCAACTGGGGTTAAACCACAACACACAGTAGTTTTTATCACAAGCATACATGAAGTAGCTAGTGATCATACAGTCTGATTCAGAGTAAATATTGATTCCTATCATTCTAGTTCCACAAAAAATAAAAATTAATAAAAAAAGTAAGCACTCCTACTGCAAAGCTTACCAGAACATCTCCGGCAGGAGGAGGAAACATACAGGACTTCTCAGAAAACAAACAAACAAAAAAAACCCCACCACCAGCCACCCAAAAAAGCCTCCCAGTAAAAGCAGTACCAAATCCAGATCTGACAAATACCTTCTTAAACAAGCCCCCGTTTTTCACTTCTCCTGGTAATAAAACAGAAAGCTAAATTCTGGCTTTTTTTTAATTAAAGAAAACGGACTTCAGGAAAGGGTTCTGTCTGCCTGGAAGAAACATCTGATTGTTAGAGAGAATCAAGCTTTTGAAGGTGCACCACTGATGCTTTGGGCACTTTTTGGTTTTTTTCATTGAAACAAACTCCTGTTTGCAGAAACACATAACAAATGAAAACAATCTGTGCATCAACATTTGCTTGTCCGTTGTCACAGCCCAAATAACAGCATCACACTGATACAGTCACATTTCTACAGTTTAAAAAATGACCTTTTGCTTTTTACTCACCTATATGCGAGTTAGGATTTATTCGTTCAGAACACATCTTTAGAAAACTCGGCCGCCTTATTAACAACTCTGGATCTCTCTACAACGAAAGACGACAGAAAAATAATGAGAAAAATATATGTAAACTAAATTTTTGTACTACTTCTCTAAATCCTCTTCCTGCCCAACAAACACACCCTGGAAGAGTTCCTCATACCCAGTTTAATTACAATGTTAAGATTTCAAAAAACAAAATTACAAAACTAAATCCACCTGCCTAAAACCATGGTAAGGCCATTCTTTCTTCACTGCAGTTCAAAAAACACACCAGTCAGAAGAACACTACACAGATAACCTACCACCTACATTCTAAGCAAGAGGTGTCACACATTTGTTTGCAATCCATCAGCCAACAAAATCTATATTCTATGATGCAGTAATACCACACAAACTTACATAATAATAAAAGGGCTTTTAAATGCAACCAAATGCAGGGGACAAGCGACAGCTTAAGGCATCTGCGCTGCCCTCCAAAGCAGCAGCTCTGACCGGGGCTGTCTGAAGCCCCAAGCAGCGCTCGCCTGAGGAGCAGAGAACAGAGCCGGGCTCGACAAGGCACAGACCGGCGGGCGGGCGCTACTGCCCCCAGGCGAGACTGGAAAGCGAAGACCGCCAGCCTCCAGCAGCAGCTTCTTTACCACTCATAAGCGCGAAAGCGACATGTGAGAGCCGTAACTGCCAGAGCACGGTCATTTTACAGCACCCCGACTCCGAGGCAACAACGAACCACCCACTGCCGCCGCTCACCCCGCACTGACAAAATGGCGGCGCGAAGCCCCGCGCCCACACGCTGTTGAGCAAGGCGCACGCGCTGTCACACTACGGAGACTTAACCGGCTCTTCGGTGGCGAATGGGGGGGGGGGGCGGGGGGCTTCAGGTTGATTGGCGGGAGCGCCCAGCCAATCGGCACGGCCCAGTGGCAGAGGTGCCGCCTCCATCTTGGGCTGAGGGCAGGCGGGTGAAGCGCTCGGGCTGGGGCAGCGTCCCGCCTTTCTGCCTGTGGGTAGTCTGTCTAGTTCGTTTTCCTTTTGGAGTTGGGCTTTTTTTGTTTGGTGGGTTTGGGGTTTTTGTTTGTTTGTTTTGTTTGGTTTTCCTTTATGCTTGCACTTTGTAGCTGTCTGTTATTGATAAGGTGGTCTCTAAGCTTTATAAAAGGTGTCTGTGGGTCACTGAATTTTCTGGAGCTATCAAAACAGGATTTGAGAGCTCTTATTCTTTCCCATCATCAGGAAGAAATTCTCCAGGCTGGGAGGAGTACATCTGAACTGGGTGCTAAGAGCTGCTCCGCTTGCTTTTGTGTGCAAGTCTGGGGGTGGTTTTTTGTTTTGTTTTTTTACTAAGAATATACCCTTAGTGAGGTGGTCACAATAAGGAAACTTGGTATGAAGCATAGTCCTACAAATGTCAACAGATGCTGGTTTATCTATAACTGATTTTACTCTTTGGAATGAGTTCATATGTGTATAATAGTTTCTAAGGGTTTACATTCAATTTTTACATTTTTTTTTTCCACTGGTCAGGATTGCTTCATCATAGCTATGCTTTGCAAAGTTGGGAGAGAGAAAAGTTGCTTTTGCAATTCTTAGAGATAGTAGTAATCTCCAAATACAGCTATTACATTGAAGTCTGGATAATATATGTTTAAAGTGATATTGTACCTACTTGAATTAACCCTAAAATTTACAGGAGTTCTTAATTTCTTAGGTAAGCAGTCATGTTTGTCATGTTTAAGCTTTTTTGTGAGCTACTTAGAAGAAAGGTTGTACAGGGGTATCCCTGATACTTTTAGCTTTATATTTCTGGACAAAATGTCTAGTTTATTCTTGATTTCTTACGTTGGACAACATGATTCCACTACTGGCAGGTTACTTTGGAAGACAGAGTTTTGCCTAGTCTGTTTACTTCTTTAAGAGTAAATAAGAATATGTACTCATTCTGAACTATAAGGTTGTTTACTTTCTTCCACAATGTAATGCATTAATGTCCGGTGCATTCTCTCTATACCCCAGTCTTCCCATTTTGAACTTGCACACACACAGGAAATGGCCTCAAGCTGCGCCAGGGGAGGTTTAGGTTGGATATTAGAAAAAAACTTCTTCACCAAAAGGGCTGTCAGGCATTGGAACAGGCTGCCCAGGGAAGTCATTGAGTCCCCATCCCTGGAGGTATTTAAGAGAAAGGTAGATGTGGTGCTCAAGGACATGGTTTAGTGGTGGACTTAGCAGTGTTAGGTTAACGGTTGGACTCGATGATCTTAAGGGTCTTTTCCAGCCTTAACGATTCTATGATTCTATTCTATGCACACACACACCCGCAACATGCTATTAAGCCTGTTTCAGCTTTTCTCCCCCCCCCCCCCCGCCAGGTAACAGCAATATGCTTCAGGGTTTAGGCATACATACTTCTCTTTAGGCAGCTCCTCCAGAAGGCCTTCCCACAGAAAACATCTCGCCCTCACCAAGTACCTCTTACAGAAAGTGCAAACTTCAGCAAGCTTCTGAAGTCTTACAAGTAAATGAGTTTGTGACATAAGAAGTCTGGAATGGTAAGTAATTTAGCAGCTTAGTATATGCCACACTTTCTTTTTTTCTTTTCCCCTCCATATGACTGTTTACCTGCAGATACTGTGTTTTGTATTGATGTACTTATTGGGCTTAAATGGGCTGTCTTTTAAGACTATTCTAAATGTACATTTCCTTGAATATACATCTTATTACAAGAGAACTGTTTTAAGGAGATGGACATCCAGTGTATCTAAAGACTTTGGAAATCCTTACAAAACATCTGAGCACACTTGTGTCACTTCTAATAAAAAAGATAGAATACCAGTATACTTAGCATAGTGATAGACTGATGAAAACCTTGTAATATGGAAATTTTCCCTTGTCTAAGGTGTTTTGAAGCTCTGACTAAATGCATTTGTGTAGTTTTACTCAGTGTTAGATGATCAGATTTCACATCTATAGAAACTCCATTAGCCTCATTAGGCAGAGTTATGTAAGAATGGGCTTCTTTATAGAGAGGAAAGATAAGACCAAATCTTTTAAAGAAGTTACATTCTTGCAAGATTAAAACCTCAGACTGAAATATAGAACCCAAGGTAGGCATCTTGCATCCTCTACAGAGTGAAGGGAGAGTGCTGCCTCAGAACAGCAATTTGGAAGACTCAGGTACTAGCAGGTACTAGGTAAGGAGCAGTCTTGAGCTTATATGTACTAAATATTACAAAGGGATATGGAGTATGGCTATGTTTTTTATGGCCTGTAATTTAGGCTGAAGTCAGTCCTGTTCTGCCTACAGTCCAAAACTCACTCCTGAAGGCAGAGTGCTACCACTGCTTTTTTAAAGGCACTAAGATCCACATTTTTTCATACTCAAATCACAGCGGTGATACCATCTGTAATACAGTAATCTTACGGTTAGAGCAGTCAGAAATGGATTCTTGCAGTGTGAGTGAGTTTAAAAAACGTGTACCACTTCCTTGCAGTGTGCCTTAACCATGGGCAGTTAGGCATGGTGGAATACAGTGTGTCCCTCTTGTCTGAAGCTTTGCTACTATGGGGCAGGGGTGGCGTGGGGGGAGGAAAAACAAAGGCGTGACCAGACAATCTGTCAGGGCCAATTGGATTCTGGAGCTTTCTTGCCTTTTTCTGGAAGGAGATAAGAGCTTTTTTTCTGTTTGTGCCTTTGTTACAGAATTTCTTTGCAGTTTACATCGTTTCAGCCAGTGAAAGAATTATGCCTTTTCTGACATAGCGTGGGGTTTTTGGTAGGTCTTTGGTTTGCTCAAGAGTTGTATGTGTTTTGTTTGTTTCGTTTTGTGTTGGTTTTTTGTTGTTTTTTTTTTTTCCCCCCAGGCTTGATATCTACATTGGAAAGTGTCAGGTATGCATGAAGCACTGCCAAATCTCAGAAGCGAGCTCCTCCAATAACATTTGAGACTTAAAGAGTCACTATAGGCCATTGTAAGTGTTCAGGAAGCACATAACAGCCAAAAGCAGAAATAGCAGTGTTGCGATGTCCCAGAGCATCCCTGTAGTGTACTTAGCAAACTTGCAAAACCTATTCAGTGTTTACATTTGAATTGCGAATGTCTTAAAATATTGGTGAAACTACACATTCCACACTGATTAGAACTAAATCTCAAGGGGTTTTCCCAGCTTTGTTTACTGCGTAAGTAGTACAACCAAGTCTGAGTTTTCATCTTTTCCACTTTATTGATCTTTACAAATTTTGTATTGCTGTTATTCCCACAAAAAGCTATGTTTTCCTTCCTTGTTGTTATTGTAATGAAGCCATTAAATATTTTTGCTCTTTATTCCAGTACGGAAGGTTAACAAACTCTAGTAAGTTTATTTTCCATTGACAGAAATAAAATACAATTAAAAAAGAATTTTGATGTGTGAGGCTTTACTCTCTTAACAAATCTTGACTGAGACGAAACTCCTGAAGTGCGCCTCAAGTTGGTTTCTGTCTATATCAAACTACTGAACAAGGTGGTACTTCATGTGTTCCAAAATATGTCTCTGTATGTCCACTCAGGAATGTTTTCTGATCTGGAAAATTTTGCTATGACTGTTGTATATGCCTGAAAAATAGTTAATGGAAACCTAGAACTTTTCACTGAAAAAGCCTTCGGTGCTCATGGAATGCAATGTCTGTTTATACCCATTTTTATTCTGTAAGAGATGGTGGTCTGTTTCTTTCAGTACACTTCCATGTAAGATTTCTTGTGAAGGAACGGATACTAGTTTTCCTTGTAGATTCAAGTGTAGTATAAAGAAAGTAAAAGTATTCTTCTACTACAGTTCAACAGAATATCGTAAAGGAAGCTCTACTGCCAGCTGTCTGCCAGGAAGTAGAACATAGCACTGTGTGAGTAAGCACCTATTTTGAAATCAGGTAATGAATAACTAATTGCAGTTAGAGCTAACTTCCAACACTTAGGAAAATTGATTTTGAGGGGAGGGAACATAAGGCTTTGTTGTAAAAACTAAGGGGGATACTGAAACATATAACCCAAAGAATGGCTTTTGGGTAACATGGACATTCATCTCCCAGTCTGAACACCAACAGTAGTCTGCAGCCTTCCTAAAGTATTCTTGGCAGGTGGTAAATATGTATTTGCTTTGATTTGGGCAGTGGGAAAAAAAACAGAGAAACATTGCAAGCAGTAGGATACCATATAATAAGAGGAGAGGAATTATCAGCATCTTTTCTTCTGTTTGAGTTTTAAAATAAAAGTGAGCCTTAGTGAATTCCTTGGGGGGGAGAGGGGGCAATGGGTAACCACCTACCTCCAAGGAAGGCAAGAGGTACAGATTACAAGAGGATTGGAGTATGTGCTGGTTTTGGCTGGGGCAGAGTTAACTTTCTTCACAGTAGCTAGTATGGGGCTGTGTTTTGGATTTGTGCTGGAAACAGTGTTGATAACACAGGGATGTTTCAGTTACTGCTGAGCAGTGCTTACACAGAGTCAAGGCCTTTTCTGCTTCTCACCCCACCAGCGAGTAGGCTGGGGGTGCACAAGAAGCTGGGAGGGGACACAGCTGGGACAGCTGACCTCAACTGACCAAAGGGATATTCCGTACCATATGATGTCATGCTCAGCATATAAAGCTGGGGGAAGAAGAAGGAAGGGAGGGACATTCCGAGTTAACGGCGTTTTGTCTTCCCAAGTAACTGTTACGCATGGTGGAGCCCTGCTTTCCTGGGGATGGCTGAACACCTGCCTGCTGATGGGAAGCCGTGAATGAATCCTATGTTTTGCTTTGCTTTGCTTGCGTTTGCAGCTTTTGCTTTACCTATTAAACTGTCTATCTCAACCCACAAGTTTTCTCACTTTTCTTCTCCTGATTCTCTCCCCCATCCCACTGGGGGGTAGTGAGCAAGTGGCTGTGTGGTACTTAGTTGCTAGCTGGGGTTAAACCACAGCAATGGAGGAACAGGGTTTAAGACTTAATCTTCTCCTTAATTTTTCCTTCCTGGGTGACTAAACAGCTCAATGTTCATAATGCTGGTTCTATGCACTGTACGCTAACTGGAATTAATCCCATTCTGAAGCACCTGACTTCCACGAAGAGTTATGTAGAGATCATAACCGCTTAGGTTCAACACGGGAGGAGAAGAAGAATTAAACAATGCATATCCTGCTTTTAATCCCCATGACTGTTCTGGCATCTGTCCTTAGTATTACTAAAGTTGTTTTTGAATATTAATATCATAAAACTGTTACTAAAATAGATAACTGTTACACTTTTTCATTTTTAGGAAGGACAGTCTGTCATAACAAAGTACTTTGAAAATGTCTGCTATGGGATTTGATTAGGTCATGACACGCTAAAGGGTATGGGCAGAGGAACTTACACTCCATTGCTTAGTTCCATCCCTTTCCAGCATGTGTTGTGTGCAAACCTGAAAATACATGAGTGTTTTTTTTGTTGCCAGAAACACTTTTTATTGCATGTAATCAAATTGCTTTTCTAAAAGGCACTGCAGCATTCCTTGTAATAGCATTTGTGCTTCTTTTAAATAAATAGCTTTGAAAGGGAAGATGAATGTAACACAGAAGTACAAGTGAGTGGCAACAGCAGAAATGCAGGACATTTCAGAGTTCTAAAAGTGAAGAGTGAAAGCACCTCTACCTAAGATAAATCTCACAATAAATGGATCATTTTTTCCAGCTTAGGTAAGCCCAGATTTATTGTTTAAATTATGACATTTACATTAGAAGTAGGGGATATAAAAATAATCACATCATTCTCTGAACTTTTCCTGAAAAAAATGGTGTCTCTTCAGAACCTTTCACACTACAAGATCTGTATAACACTTTTTTTTTTTTCCCTCTGAAGTCCATCCAAGAGGTTTGCTGGTTTTTGTAGTATTCAACAAACTTGAAAAACAATAGAACTCAAAATAGTCATCTCAAAACAAAAGTTTGTGCACTTTTTCCTATTTTGTCTTCGAAAGCGTGTCCTCGATGAGTTCTTAGTTTGTGTTTGTTAACTTGGGCGATAGCCGCTAGGTGGCAGGAATAACCACGAGTTTAGCTGAATGCTTGGAAATATGGTTGTGTTACTTCAGTAGAAGGAGCACAGGAGCGATTAATGCAGTTTGACCTGTAATGAAATATGAGGATGCGTGTGCTGTAGAGTTTCACTAGAACGGTCATCACATTAATCACACCATCTGAAACCACTTTAAGAGTTTTAAGGTAACCTGAGCTAACTCTTGAAGTATTTTCAATCTATTTACAGTACCTATCTACTCAATATGCAGTCAAAATTTCATTTCAAATATTTTACTAGATCACATGTCAATCTTACCACCAGTAATTTTTTTTTAAATTATGTTAATATCATCACTTATATGAAATTAGTTATTAACTCGGCAACTTACATATAAAAAGCAGAGGGTAGAAACGGCTTTTACGAAATAGTTTCAGCAGTAGACAATAGTTGTTGTTGCTTCCTAAAATACACATTGCACATTTCAGTGGCACTAAGTGTCAGAGCAGAGAGAAGATATGCCCATTACATCAGAAGATATGCCCATTTTACAGCTGAAAGAACAAATTGAGACTTGTTAAACAATGGGACAAAGCAGAAGGTAGAATTTTCTGTTAATTAGGGCCTCCCAAAATAGATGGTTTTACCATACAGACTACACCATACCAGTACAGCTGTGCAGATGCAGACCCAGTATCAGTGATGAAGTTGAATTTCTCTGCTGTGCAATTTGCATGGCACTGTGTGGTAAGGTCACGCCACTATGTCATCTTACACATCGATTAGGCCCGTAAGGCAGAGCTGTACGTAAGAAGACCCTGCACTGTATCTGCTGCGTCGGATAAGAGAATGTCAGGCTCCATCTGCATTAGCAATTCCTGGGGCACAACCAGAGTGGATCTGTAAAGTTAAATGATTGGTGCTGACCCAATATTCAAGTCAACAGATTTTGAGGGAGGGAGGATTATTTAAGACTAGCTCTAGTGAAGTCACATGGACTGGATGTCAGCTAGCATTTGAAAAGCATTTTTTGAGTTAGTTTCATTCCAAAGAACTCATTTGTGGTCAGTGGAATAGGTCTGCAGTGCTGATTAAAGCAGGGTAAATGGGAATGGTAGGGAAATTCACCTCCTGTTCTAAACTAAAACTGATGTAAAAAAACCTACAGGGAAGCCAGACTTAGGCACTCTGTGGGTAAATTTCCAGTTCTTCAGCATGGCAATGAATGACCATAGAGGAAAAGGAGTAACCATCTTCAGAATAGAACTTTAATAATTTCAGTTCTTTACATTCAAATAGTTCCTTTTTGCATAATAAATACTATATTTCTAAAGATCTATAGATCAAAAAGTTTGCTTGCCTTTTTTTTTTTTTTAATTCTGAAATTAGTTTATTCTGAGGGGGAAAAGGAAGTTGGATATGCAATTCAATTCTGTCATTAGAAATATTGAATAATATTTCCGATGAGTGGTGGAACGAACTATTGCATGTAGTGATGGTGGGTGAGCTAATTGAATTGTGAGTCATGAAATCACAGGAACTAAGAGGTGGAAAAAGACCTGTTAAATCATCTAGTTGTCTGTGAAGAGACAAACCGAATGATCTAATAGGTTTTTAACATTATTCATTTCTATGGTCCATATCGATTAACTAAGTTCTGGCCCCAACGCTACAAGCTGTATGTGAAGAAAGAGCCACAGTCTCTTGCAGAGTTTAATGAACACCATGGGTGTCTGTAGAGGTACACATTTTGGATTATGCAGATCTGACGGCACTTGTGTGGTCTTAATTCATAGTCACTTAAAATCTTAGCCAACCTGTTTCTGAATTTCACGCATGCAAGTAAAAATCAAACTTCCCACACTCTCAACCAAAGAATGTTTTTTTTGCTCGGACACTGTCTATGCATGTGTCCACTGGATGCATAGTGTTTAAGGAACATAGTCTTACCTGGAATCTCTATGCACAATTTTCATTTAAATGTAAAAACATATGTTGGAAAAGAAAAAGACTTTGGTTGCTTAAGTTTCTCCATCTCATAGTTCAGGTTTATAATCTGTAAAAGGCCTTTTTATTTAGGAATGTTGAACATCTCTATTTCCCACTGTAGCAGTGCTCAGCATCTTTTTGAAGCTGACATCCGTGGTTTAAGCTAGTCCCATGTTTGTTTTTTCTTAAAAGCCTTACAATATTAGACTTCAGTGTTAATCATTATATACATCTTGTTAAATATTTTACATCTTGTCTCTGTTTACAAACAGAATGAGTTCTTTAAAATTCTTTTCTGGCATTTGTCATTGGCCATTTGTATGAAATTTGAAATTGCAGTGCAAACAATAGCAATGTTCATTACAACATATTCTTGTTTTTCATACTTTCAGCACAACCTGTCCTTTCATACTAGCACTCTCAGATGTTCTTATGTATGTGTGTGGCCTTTAGCACTAGTTCTGTTTTTAATGAATGACCAAATCCTACCTTAAGATAGGTAGAGGAAGTTTGCTGTGTACTGAGATATCTGCATATGTAATTTCATCCATTGAGAGATGAGTTTAGAAATAGATTTTAAGTTAAAATACCTTAAAACTACTTTCTCTCGTAAATTTTAGCTATTTATACAGCATAAAGCAAAAATATTTCTGCACTATGGTCTTTCAGACAATATACTGGAAAAGTATGATATACTACAGCAATTTTAATTGCTGCAGGGTGCTGATCCATCCTTGGAATTGAAGTACAGGATTTTGTCATCACATGTATTAAACGGGCAAAGACAGGCTGAAAATCACACCAGCACTGGGAGAAAATTTTGTCCTTATTGAAGTCAATGGCAAAACTCCCATTGAATTCACGAGCGCAAGGATTTCACTCCATATATTTAAGCAACAAGAAAAGTATTTCATGTGTTACTAATATTGTGTGGAAAGTAAAAAACAGAAAGATTTTCAGTATCTGTTTGCCTTTTCATTGTTTGTGCTGCAGATTGGTTTTGATTCTCAAGTCTCTTAAAGCAAAAATGATACATAGGTAGTTTTCACTTTAAGGATTTGCTTGCACCGTCAGACTTCCAGAAGTGCATCCCATGTGCCTGTCAGCATTTCATTGAATTTTTCATCTGTGAATTTGATTGTAGGATCAAGACTCCAAAGATGACGGTACCACAATTGAAAGATAGAATGTACTCAGTAGCATGATTTTTCATTTGAAATTCACTCCTGCTTGACCCAGAGCTTGGCCACATTCAGGAAATTATGTAAGTCGCACCTCCCGATCCAGACTTTGTGCTAAGCTCTTTTCCCAGCATTCAGTCTACTCTTTAAGTTTTCCCTTCTCTGTCATGTAAAGTGGTATTTCTGGGCAGGTGGAGATTTCTGCTTCATATACTTTACTTTTACTTGCAATCTAAGCCATATAAAACACATTCAGGCCTTGTACATAGTAGGTTTTTGGTACCAGCTCAACTGCCTTAGTGCAAAACCTAGTCCCCTTACACTCCACACAGATATGCTGAGGTTTACCAGTGCGTCGTACCTTGGTTTTAAAACAGCAACATCTAAACCAGTGGCTAAAAAGGCTGAATAAACATGGTTCCAAGTATTACCCTATGGATTTCCATATAAATTCTTATAACAATACTTTTTTTCTATACAGATTTCTTTATACAGTAACAGGGAACGTTCTAAACTAAGAAGTCATAAGGCATTGCTGCATATTGTTAAGTGTTTCACTTGTATGTTAAGAATAGATTCCAAATACTGAGACAGCCAGTCGTCTTCAAAATGAGCGCATGTCCAAGGGGCAGTTATGCACAGCTCATGTACAACCCATGCGTGCACAAAATGAAATTAACTCTCTGATTCCCACATACTGCTGAAGGTATATATCACCAAAGTGCTTGTACTCATGTTTTATATAATGCATGATCTTACCTTGAAATACTTACTGTGGTGAGACCAGCATTTAAGATAACCAGTATGCTCTTGAATAATAAATGATGATGACCTGCTAAGATTGCTACTGCTGTGTCTACAACATACAGAGGTAAATATGAGGTCAATAAAAGAAACCTCACATACAAATTACATTTACACTCTATAGATATTTTTTTCTTTCTTCTTGTAGGAAGAAAACACAGTACTGATAATTAGTGTGAAACCTGAATGCTTTTGACAATAGGACATGTCACAGAGAGGGATCTCCTGGTCCATCAAATCTAGTACGTTGCTTTCACCAGCTGTCTTACACGTGACTCAGTTCTTAGTTTATAGGCTTCATGTTAAACTTATTTGGTTTGAGGATTTTTTTTTTTCCTTCTGCTGTCCTTGTTGAAATATTCAGATACAAAGTTTTTGGTGAGAAATAAAATATCTTTACCCTGCTTGATATTTGCATGTATGGAACACTGAAATTCTTTTTTGTTTAAAACATAGCAAATAAAGAATGTCAAATTAAATGTATGATTGCAATTACTTATCAGTTAAAAGAAACTCATACTCCTACAACACCATTACAAAACATATCTCCATCAGAGAGAAAATATGATAGTATTTGTAATTTTAGTATACCTTTTTTGTCTGGAATTTAGGTGAGGTTTGTGAGAAGGAAGTTGTCCTTTCCTGTGTTTGATTGCAATATATTATCAACTTTATTAAGAGTTCACAGCTAATAGAAGCTACATTATGTTGTTCTTTTGGTCAATGCATTTGTAAATTAGCAGACAACTTAATGATACTTAATCTATGTAGGAAAAGCAGGACCGTGTTTATTACAAGTGGAGATTTTCAGGTCTAACTCCTTCAAATTATCGTTGATAACTGCTGTGACATTTTAGAGGATGGATATAACATTACAATGTTCATATGGAAACTTTAATACCACAAATTACAAATATTTTATATTTAATGAGAAACTTATTCATATATAAGTACAATAATCCTGAATATCTTATTTCCCAAAGAATGCTACTGTGAAACTGAAGTTTATGCTTCAGACAGTTCTTGTAGGTTAAAAAGCAAGTAAAATATTTAACTAAATTAAAATTAAAATAAAAATTATGTTAAGCTGTAATGCTCTTTTTATAATTTGAGTTTAATCAAATGTTAGTATTTGCAAAGCAAGTTGTTAAATTCACAGTAGATTTGCAATATGTAACTCACAATTGACCCCTGACAGTCTTCATAAAATGTTACCTGTTAATTCATGCATCAAGGTCCATAATCTACGGATAGAACTTTGTCAATTAAAAACAAGGCACAAACAAACAGAAGGAATACTTCATTACCTCTACCATATTTTAATATTAAGAAGTTATCTCTAGGCTAAACTTAGATAATATTTTATGAAATTTGCACATATGTTATTTTCAAAATAAAGAGGAAAATTTACCCTTATGGAAGTCAGTGACAGATTTACCATTGAATTTGGAAAAGTCTAGATATTTTTTTTTTTTTAGTGCCAGGTCTGACTATTTTATGTAAGATTTGAGCAAAAGGGAGAGAATTTTTATGTATAGAGTACTCCTTGGCATGGTTTTGTCATGAGCCAACAAACACACTTTTTCAAAAACTTTCTGGGCATGATTATAAACTCAGCTTGGGTCAGGGACTGTTTTACAGTAGAAGGTTTGGATGCAGTCACCTTGTTTTGGAGAGTAAGGAAGTTTAATGATGAGGGTGCAACTGGATTATTCCAGTTGAGTGAAGGGGCAGAGAATAATCCCAGGTCCTGTTTGGCACACCTGGGGCACAGATGTAGCCTCTATGAGTGGATTTCTAAGAACCTGACTTCATTCCCACTGAAAAGGGTACACAGTGACTTTTCTAGATATTTCATTGGAAAAACTACATTGTCACTTCTGTAATGTAAAAGAAGGGTTATTAAAAGTAGAAATTACTCAGTCTTCTCTGCTTCTACAGAGAGCACATCCCTATTAGAAGAAAGCAAGCAATTTCTGTTTTGTCCAAACAAAATGGGTTTGAAGCTTAGCTGGCAGGTTGTTACTGTAGTTTTCTTTGTTACATGAGCTAATGCAGGGGACTGGAAAAGGTAGGAGGAGCTTGAGGGTCACATTCATTCAAATGGTCATAGGGTTCATGGAAGTGACTCGTTTTCTTTCATGTGTTCTGTGTCAGGGCGATCTTTCAGCTGAACAGGTCAGTGTGGTCTGAAATTGAGCATTATCTGTTGATCTGAGCCCTACAGTGTTTGCTTTGAATAATTCTTATCATTCCTGCCCCCCCCAAAAAAAAAGAATTGCACAATGTGCAATACCTCTAAAAGGTCTTATCAGGAATCTTTTGTAGCAAGAATAGTCAAACTTTAAAAGGCAAAAATATAAGTAATTGACAAAATACAAAATTAGTCAAGAACTATATATCACTGGGAGTACATATCCAGCAAAATAAAAATCAGAATATAAATATGCATTGAATATAAGCAAATCTATAAACATAGTAGCTTTGAGCTCGCTGCCATGGGTAAACAGCAGGAAAAAGGCCATTGCAGAGACTTCACCATGGATTGTGCAATCACATGAAGGACCTTAGGTATATACTTTAGTTGCTATCCTGCTCTGACATCTGCAGTCTTCAAATAATGTATTTGGTGCTTGCTTAAACCATTCTCCACTGCAGTCACATCTTCAGTTGCAGGATCAATATACATCAGAGAAAAGCTGCTATGAATTCTCTCAAAATAGCTAGACTGAAAGTCAAACTATGTACTAGGTTCTTTGAGTTTCAGTATTCACAAATGTGTAAGGAAAAAAAAAATAGTTGGATCCAAAGATTGTTTCAGTGAAAAATATTGTTTTGAAGATTGATGTTTTTCTTAATAGTCTTGGCATTTTTGGGACTTTCCCCTCAATAAAGAAGAAAAAAAGGACAAATACATGTTTGGGAGCAATTAAAACATTCCTAAAAACTGAAAATCAAACACAAGTATGGAAAATAACAGTTGGACTTGATGATCTTAAAGATCTTTTCCAACCTAAATGATTCTATGATTCTAAAATAACTCTTCTTTACAATCCAGAAACTTGCTAAAGAGCTTTAACAGATTGGGGAAATTTTCTGCTAAATAAAAGAAAAGTAGCCTCAGTAGGACTTTTGGTCCATTTTTAAATTTTCTGTGAATGCCAATTAATATATTTGTGTCACGTTAGCTATGAACTTCTGAGACTTATTCAGAACTCTGTCCTGATCTGCCTTTGTCCTTCACTTTGATGCTTACAGTGAGACCAGGAAATTTCAGGACCAAAATATACATAATGCGCTGATACAGATTTTGAAGTTGCATAAAACTTCACAACTTAATGGGTTTTGAGGTTGTATAAACTTTCTAGATTTCTCTCTTAAGCAAATAAATCCTGCCTATTTTGCATTTTAAATGCCAAACTGTCTTCATGGTATCTTTTCTCAGCTCTTTTTAAGCAGACTAATGTTTTGTCTCTTTACAGTGCCACATCAAACTTAACATTTATTTAGCACATTATTTGCCTTAGAATAAGAGTAGATGCATAGAAGCCTTCGAAATCACAAGTGTGGAGACAGCCCACTCCTGATAAATTTCTTTTAATTTACAGTTTTAATATATACATATACATATGTATATGTATATACATATATCTTTTTCATATACAGTTTTAATATATATTGGAAAACTCTATACTTGGAGTTGAATTGGAAATCTGACTTAAGTGCTAAATGAGGGGTAGGGCAGTGCTGCGATAGCAGTGATACCATCTTAAGATCAGTTCAGATCAGAGGCTTCCACCTTCATGAGCTGAGTTGAAATTGTGTCTCAAAAGCTTTGTTTCACCCTGGCTAGGAAAAATTCCTGTTCCAAGTGATACTTGGTACCGTGTAAAGCAATGACTGTAATTTTCTATCAAGCTAAAAGCAATCTTGGGATGGACAGTTCCAACTCTACATCTTTGTTTCCAGCTACTTCAGAATTGAAGAAGAGTTGATAATTGGCATCTCTTTAAGTATGCCTGCTCTAGGAAAGTCTCAGTGTATAAGAAATTCATAGCTGCTTCTGAAGTACATATTTATCTGATGATTGTTTTATTTTTCCCCTCACAGGAAATGGTGAAACTTAATGTATGCTAATTAAGTCTGTTTGCCCAGATGGATTGAGGCCACATTTCAAGAGTGATCCAACACCTGATAAAACAGTGACTTGAAAAAAGGCTCCTTGCAAACAAACCTGAAAGGTAAGGTTGTATTGATAATTTTCAAGGAAAGAAATCATTTTGCAGACAAGCTTCACAAACAGGTCTACAGAAAATAGGCTAAAGGGTAATGATCCTAGTCTATGTGACTTCTCAGATGAACCTTTCCTTGGAATCAATAAATTAAGTCAGAGTCATGGTAATTTCAGGGAGTGAATCACTGAAGATAAACAGTATACCTGATCTAACGATAAAGCAGAATAAATGAAGTTTGTTCAATCTGCAAAACAGCACCTTAAAACTTGGGAGACTGTCCCTTGAATTTGGTAAACATGTACACTGTAACTATTTGAGCTAACTCATGCTAGAAACTGTGCATGTCTAGAAATTGCAAATCCTGAATTTATCTTGAAGATTGCTGTGTTGCTATTGCTTGTAGATTATTACCATGCAATTAATGATGCCGTTAGTTACATTTGTTACCTTCCTTGGCCTTGGTAACCTCTAATTAGCATTTTTCTGTTTCTGGGTCAGACATATAGATACTTTTATCATTCATTTAATTTGATTTCTTTGCTCTTTGCTTACCGAGAGCACTGGTCCAAGTCTCAGACTGCTGAATAGTTCCTGTTAATTACAGTACAATATTTCTGTTTTGTCACAATTGGGTATCATGGAGCTGAAAAATATAGGCGTTGCCTTAAAAATTTTACATATTGGTATAATGACCCTGTCCTTACGTATGTGAGTACTCCTTATTCATGCAGTTTATCCTACTAATGCCAGATTTCTTGGCCTATATATTTAATTGCCAGTATTAATTACAGGAGTCAGAATAACAAAAGAAACTGAATTTAATTAGTTGATGTTACTGAAACCTGGGAAAGTTAGAGTTAGTGGATTGTTTTTTGGACAATGGTGAACAGTAGGCAAATGAAGAGGAAGCAACATTTTGTATATAAAGTAATAATAACTATCTCTGTGCTGCCAACAGCTCTGTAGCAAGTGGCAATGAATGTTTGCGGGTGGCTGTTCTGATTGCATAGTGCCTAAATGTCATGATCAGATACTTCTTCCCACGGTGTCCCCAGCTATGTGGTGTTATTTCTTTTCTGTCACATGATCAGAGGTACTGCAAACACAGAAAACAGATGCATGACTGGTGTTATTTCTGAGTGCTTCTCTGAAACAGCAAATTTTTGTGATGAATTGCACTGCACCATGACTGCATTGCACATTCATTGCCCATAATCTACTCCTGCCAGAAGAGCAACTTAGAAAGATGGTGACTGGCAGTAGAAGGCTTCCATCAGCTCAATTGAAAATCTGGGTAAAGACAGGCAGAAGTCTGCATGAACTGTTTGGATGACAGCATTTCTCTTCCTCATCTTCAGTTGCTAGTGTCTCCGTACCTCACTAATCTTCAGACTACCTACATGCCTACCACATGACTGGAAAGAGAACTTTAACCACCTCCAATAAACAGCAGATGAAAGCTGGCCGGTACTGTGGGCACATCCAGCCTCCTGCTTCTGTGAGACCTGAGAGAAGCGGAGGCAGTAGAAGCAGACCAGATAAATAGTCACATAAGGCTGTTACAGCCCTTTGTCTTCAGCATCAGCTGTCTTCATCTAACCATGACAGTGACGATTGCTGCCTTCCACAGGACTTCTACTGTCAGTGGAGCTTAAAAGAATAGCCCATCTATTTCTCTTCTTTAGACTGCTTAAGAAGAAGAAAGCAAGCTGTACTTTTATGGAGATTTCAATCTGAGCAAAATACTGGAGACATCATTCCACCAGTATTAAAGCATTCTCATAACTTCTTAAAATTAGGGAACAATCATGAGCCAATTAATTATAAATTTAGACAGGAGAGCTGACATTATTTTCATAGCATACTAGGTCCTGGAAAACCAAAATACAAACAGTCACACAGGACTGAAAATGTAAAGGAGGACAAATACAGTGGAATCAAATACGTAGAAAGGGGAAACTGACAGGAATGGATTTAACCAAGAGGTTAGACAGTGAAGAAAGATTGTAAGGAAAGTAAAAAGACATAAGGAGAAAACCATGTTTGGAAGACTTAAAGGCATTTTTTAAAGTTTTAACTATATCAGGAATAAAAGGATTTCTGTTAATTTTTTTGTCTTTTTCTAGGAATGCAAAGATATGCTGTCAATAATGAGGCAGAAGTCTTCTAGAAATATTGTTATTTTCATTTTTGAAAAAGCATATTAGGTGACGCTACAGTAAGGTCATGCCCAAGTATTATCCACTCCAACAGTAGCGAATAAAGATATTAGATGTCAGCCATTATGATGCATACTTTAAAGTAAGCACATAGGGATAACTCGCATCCAAACATGTTTTGGTTGGTTTTTTGGTTTTGTTTTTAAAGCTGCCAGAGGAGGCCTCTGCACTTTTAATACTAATTTTAATAAGTCTTCAGATAGATACTTCTTAACTGGAAGAAAGCTAGCATTGTGTCAACAGTGGCTATTGTTTATGTAGAGTGTAGCAAGGTTTCAAAATAGTGTTTCATAGCATCTTGAAACCAAACTGAGGAGGTGTGTGCTGGGTAAGGTGGGACTAGACTAGACTGGAAGACGCAGCTAGACTGCAGTACTTCAGAGAGTAACAGGCAGTGGTTAGAAGTCTAACTGATAGTTGGTTACTAGTGGCTTTCTTTGGGGCTGAATACCTGGTCCAAAACTGTTCAGCATCTTTATTAACCTGGACAACGTAACAGAAGGCACTCTTAGCAAGTACATGGGTGACAACAAATGGCGGGGAGTGATAGGTATGCTGGAGGGCAGAGCTGCTGCTGAGAAGGACTTTGACAAGCTAGAGAAGTAGACTGACAGGAACCTTTTGAAGTTCCACAAAACTAAGTACAGGGTCTTTTATCTGGAGTAGAGTAAGACCATGTAACAGAACAGACTGGGGACTGACTTGATAAAAAACAGCCTTGCGGGACAGGAACTAGTAGAGAAGTTGAACATGTGTCAGCAGTATGCCCCTCCAGCTATAAAGGCCTACATTATAAGAAGCTGTATTAGCCAAGAGAGTAGCTAGAAGGTCTAGGGAAGTAATTATTCCTCTATATTGAGCACTGTTAAAAATGCATCTGGGATACTGTGTCCGGTCATGGGGCTCTGAAGTAGAAGAAAGACACTGGCAAACTGGAGAGAGTCTGGAGGAAAGCTGACAAGATGGTTAGGAGTCTGGAGCACATGATGTATGAGGTGAGAGAGCTGGATTTGTTCAGCCTTAGGAAAAAAGAGAGCTGTAGGGTGATCCTGTTGCTGTCTCCAACTACCTTATAGGTACATCTTTGAGAAAATGGAGCCACACGCTTCTCAGGGATGAACAGTGGAAGGCTAAGGGAAATAAAGAGCAAAAACAGAAATTCCAGTTAGATACAAAAAAAATAAAAGTCTTTCGGGGGGGGGGTGGGGGGTGGGGGGGCGGCGGAGATCAAATGATGGCACAGGTTCCCCAGAGAGGCTGCGGAATCTCCATCCTTGGAAATTACTCAGAAGTCAGCCGGACACAGTCCTAAGCAACCTGGTCTAACTTTGAAGTCAGCTCTGTTCTGAGAAGTGGGTGGACCAGATGGCTTCTTGAGATCCCTGCCAGCCTAATTTCCTCTATAATTCTGTGATCTAACCATTAAAGGGGATCAACCATTCAATGCTCAACTTCCATAATTTGTGGTGTTTCTTGTACATGGTTTGGATGATAGGATTCTATTACTGCCACAAATCAAGATGGAAGGTGTGTAAGATATCCATTTATAATTCCTAAAATAATTTAACTTCTCTGTGAGAAGAAAGGAAAACTAAAAACTCAACTACACAAATACCACAGAATCCCTCAAAAATATGAAGGAAATGTAAAGTTAGTGGCACAAATTTACATAACATTTTGTCTAAGTTCATATCAAATATAAGAAAGAAATATCTTGTATTTGGGTAGTCCAAAGTTGAAAGATGCAGCTTTTGAAAATATTCTTCAGCTGTCTCAATTGGATGCTTTTAAATTCCTGTAATGTCACAGAAATGCCTCTGTATTCTGAAATTATTTTTAAAATGTTTCTTTATAGTTCAGTCTTGAAAATACCTTCTCACCTTAAGTAGCAGTAACTCCAGTATTGCTAACAGCACTGTCATTCATGTTGGTGCTTTTTATTTAAAATATCCAATGTAACATGTTTAGTGTATCATCTTTACTAAAACTCTTAAGTGCTTCAGGCATCAATTGTTCTTAACTGCCAGTTCCATGTAGAAATGATAAATAATTGCCTGTCATAGCAATGGGTTCTTGAAGAGGACGTAATTTGCTTTTAGCCCTTTCCAGTAGCAGTGTATTGCCTGATCCTTTGGTAGGGTGGAGCCAAGGTTTTGTTACTCTCTTTTTTCTATTTATTTCCTTTCCACCTGGGGATGAAAGAAGTGAACATGCGCTGAGCCTATCAGTGTGTAATGCAAGAAACCTGGTAGTGGGGCAGAAACAAAACTGAAATCCAGTTAGGCCCTATCATAGTCTTATACATCAGCACATATTTGAGCCATGAAACAGTTCTGGGCAGAACCACTGCTGTATCACCAGCTGTCATAAGAAATTAAAGTGAACCTATTCTTTGGAAGCAGAAAGACCTCAGTACCAGTTACCTATAGTGTATGGTGGTCTTAGGGGTAATTAGCAGGCATCACAGTGACAGCTCTGAAAACTGAAAAATTGACACAATAATGAGATTTTAATAAATTTTTACTGTTTCCTGGTAACCCTAAGACCATTATCTGGGAGTGGAACATAAGTCAGTTGTTTTCTGTACTGTCTTAGTCAGGAGTGTGTGTATTAAAACAATTGTCGATGAGCGTATACTTGCTCACTTGGTTATCTCGCTTTTCTGGCTAGATTTTATAATTCCTTCTGAGGTTTTTTTTCCTCTTCACAGTTTTATCATCCAGTGGAGAATGAGGCGAGAGGAGTACTTATGATCTCTAGCTAATGGTAGAACAATGAAACTGTCCTAGATAAAATGGTTCAGATTCAGTTTCATTGAAGAGTCTGCAACACTGTCTCCTGGTATTTCCTGTCTACTATATGGACCTGGAGGAGCTCAGATAGGTTAGACTCTGTAGATGCAAGTACAGTATAGTAGGTTCTTAGCCAAAACCAACTATGACAAGCACCCTTGTGAATTTTTTCAGCTGCCAGACCTGTGCAGTATTTGTACAGGGAGCAGGAGTCTTATCAATAGTGCTGACTCTACCACTGTTTATCAGTATTGTGCATGTAGGTTAAAACTGGTGTCAGTGAGTGAATGAACTCAAGCCTGAAACCAGTGTCTGCCTGTACCTCCTGTTTACCCCAGTCCTTATCAGAGAAGTTATAAAGAAGCTGTTCTATCTGAACCCATTTGGATTATAAAGAAGCAAGAAGAAATACCATGCTTTAATTACTAAGATCCCAGATACCTGGACTTTGCACATGACAAATCTCTGTTGGCTGCAACCTTTGCACAGCACAATAAATATGTCTGCTGCGTGGCAGTGAGCTCATTGAGTTAGTAACAGAAAAACAAAGAAATGGTTTGAAGTTAGTCTTGTAAAAATACTCTTAAATGCCGAAGGAACCACTGCTTTACAGCAAATGTATGCTATAATTTATTTGAATAAAGACATTAACTTAATAGAGGAAAAAAGTCTTTGTCTTTCAGTACTGTTAATTGATCATGGTTTTATAGCAAAATTTGAATTTTACTCAGACACGGAAGTGAGATATAAATAAACAAAAAAAAGTACCTTTTGACTAGAAAAACAGTTTAACATGTGCCAACTGTAATGTCAGATGTATTCTGATACACTTTTTGGAAAACTATAATCAGATACATAATTCAAATTCTATTGTGTATGTTTTCACCAAAACTTTTTTTTTTTTTTTTTTCTGGGAAAAGCAGAGAAAATACACATGATATTTTCATGAATTTCCCCTTTGCATTTTTCCGTCAAGTAAACAGACCTAGAGGCATAGTGTTAAGAGTTGGAATTTTTAAGGGAACTGGGCCTGGAAGAGAATTTCTTAAAACATCCAGGCAGTGAAGTACAAGTGACATAAATGGGATTACTTGAAGTAGTGGCATAAATGGAAAACATAAACTGATATTGCAATTAGGTGTCTTTATGTATCACAAGATTCTTAAATGCTTTTGGAAAGCTGGCTCTAGCCTTTACTCTATTTTCACTGGTTTTAATTTTTTTAGATTAGGAAAAGACATGCAAGCTATTCGCAAATTAAAAAGCAATCCAGGTGTAAATTTCAAAAATATTCATATTTTGTTCATTCCCAGTGTTCAAACTTATCTGGTTACTTTTAACATACATGTTTTACAGGGAGATAGCTTAGAATACTGTGCGTGGAAGTGCACTGGACTAACACAAAGCCTGAATTTCATCCATTTGCTTTCAAAGGGCAGGGTAAAAAAAAGACCTTTGGGCGTGTGAAATTCAATGCAGTTAGGATTCTAGGCAACTGAGTCCATTAGAATTGTTTATATAAACCTTAGTTGGCCACCTAAGGTTTTGTGGGTACTTATTATTTTAGTGAAAACTTAATTTGGTGCCAAAATGTTTTATGTTCCCTGAAGCACCACTGTCTTGGCTTCTCAGTGCTGCTCTCTCCCTTAACGCTGTTTATGATTTACAAACAAGGCATTTCAATGTCAGCTCCTTTGGGAGGTCAGTTCAAACAGTGGTCTCTCGGCACCTCTAACACACATGGACAGCATTTATTTCAACACAAAGTACAGCAGACACAGACAGTTTAATCCGAACGTACAGCTGGAGGAAGCATCAGACTTGTGTATAACAGTCTAGAGAGATAAACCAATTGTCCAGGAAATGGAAGTCAGGGTTTCCAGACTCTACTCAGTCCATATATGTTCTATCTGACTTGGCTCAGCTTTCTGGTGACTGCTCTATCCCTTAGGTGACAGACAAAAATGCAATGCAAACTAGTCACCACTCCTTTTACTAAATAATTTAGTAAGTAAATTTGAAGAACATTTTATTTTTACTTTTACTCAGATATTTTATCTGTGTAGCACAGCCCATCATTTCATGCTCAGTCAAAATTCCTACCTAGGTAAGAAGTCCTGAGCAAGCAAAGAATACAAGGCTAAGCTCTGTTTCTTACAAAGGTAACAATGACAGGCTAACATCATCTTTTTAATTTCTAGGGAGATGATAATAATAGTGATAACACACTGATTTCTTGAATTAACCTCAACTTAAATAACACTTTCTGAGAAGTGATGCTTAATCTTACATCTTCTTTAGTTGAAGAGACACTGTAAGCCTTTTGCTTTACAAAATACAAAAAATAAAAGCAAAGAAATGAAAAAGAAGCAACCTAAAGAAGTTAAAAAAGAAGCAACCCAATTGTTGAACAGTCAAGGAAGTAGAGAAACAGCTAAACTTTCCCAGTGACAGCTGACAGTGTTGCAGGGGTAAGAGGAGATACAAGACACTCCTTTAGGTTATTGTCCTAGCTATCTCTATTATGACAGGGGAATAAGTAAGTTGTGATGCAGGTAGGTACTCAAAAAAGGAATGAATCACTTGAGATGATCTGAAGATGTAACTACATTCACTTCTTAATCTGGATCCAGCATGTGCTCCTAAAGCAAACCTTCTGCTTACTCTGCTTTGGTTCACATTACAGAGCTGTCTTGGAGTGCACAAACTGGATTCCTTTCAAATGAGGTTAAACCAGGTGTGCACCTTAAGGTCTCCAGTCCTAACTTGTATTGTCTGTGGGACCAGACTAAAACTAATCTGAAGTCCACAAAAAGCGTATACTATGGCTACTAGGTCATCAGCATGAACAGTTTTGCTCTGCATGTCCACTCCTTTTGATCTGCAGTACTTGCTGGTGAAGGTATACCATGATTAACGCTCAGGAAGAAAGTACATCTTTCTACTGACTGTAGGTGAATCTTGAAGGATTTGCTAGATCAGTGCCTAAGAACAGGTGGCTGAATAAGCTCAGTGAATCTCATTATTTTTTTCTAGTTTTGCCATCGGCCACCACATAAGCCTCCAGCTCCTTGTCCACATGTGGCAAAGCCAAAGTTCATTTCCAAAAGAGTACCATAGTTAGGAATTATTTGAAAATTAATATGAAGTTGTTTCCTTCCTCAGCATTCGTTATGCACTTACATAATTTCTTTCCTGGTAGGAGTTTATTGTCCATTTGTTACCCCTTCCATGGTTTCCTCAGAATCCGTTCTGCCTGGGTCAGTGGAGAGAGCAATAAGCAGTACTGAGCTCTCCCACAGTTTTCATGTGAATCGTCAGAGAAAAGTTGATCAGAAGACAAGATACACAGAGGGGAATGCAAAAGTGGACAAAATGTGCCAGCTCAAAATAATAACCTCCTATGACAAGGTAGGAGTCTAGTGTTATATAAGTGCTGACAGTGGGCAAAGTAGAGAAAAGTAAGCTCTGTAAGAGATGCTTGAAGCAATGTCAGAGAGAACCGACAAGAAAGGCATTTTTTAATGGAAATTTAAAATATATGAGCCGGACGTGTTTCTGTAATCAGAATACCCTGTAGCTTAGAAAAAGAAAGCTGAAATATATCAGACAGAGTGAGCTTTGGACTATACTGGTAGTCCAAAACGGTTAAAACTTAAGCAGTTTTGAGGAGCAGTAGATGTAAAGTGCAGACAGATCATAAGGATTGTAACCAAATGCTGGTCCATTTCAGAAATCCATGACCAAAATACTGTATTTATTAAAATAAAAATAAATAAAAACTAAATATTAGCATTCAACTTTCAACTCAGATATAAGCTCAATTTATTCTGACTTCAGAAGTTATTTCATGTCAGCTAAGCTGATCTAGCTGTCGACATACATATGCTTAACCCTAAGGAGATGTGGACTTAACCTAACATTAAGTTTCATTTGCTGCAAGCTAGGAGTTAGCACATGGAGAATTACTCTAGTAACTTGGCTATTCAACTAAACGTTCATTCTGTTCCTAACGGATAAGCATTCAACAATATGAAAAAAATACAACCATGTACCTTGCATATTATAATTTCTTTTCTTTTGGGGTAATAGGGATTGATATGTTCTATAATTCACTGTAGAGCTGTGGGAATGGCTCATGACTTAAATTATACTGAGCTGCAAAACCCAAAATTTTGAACCATGAAAACTAATTCTGCAATTTATCTTTAAAAAACAATACTTCCTTACACCTCTTTGTAGATGAATAGTGTGCACTTACTGGCATTCAGAGAAACAAATGGTTAATGGTGACGATAGCAAAATAATCTTTGTAGAAACAGTGGCCACCAAATAAATGTTTAACTAAAATAAATTTGCCCTAGATTTCTTTGGCAAAATAACCAGGACACTGAAAAGTACACAGAGGTTTTCCCAGCACTTTTCATTCCCTTTTCATGGAAAACAATGGTTTAAAATTAAAGAAAAAGAACTCCATTCTCAAAATACTTTGCTTTCTACTAGAATTTGTTCATGAGAAATTCTTCTTAAATCTGTGGAAAGTTTTCTAGGAAAAGTCTTTAAAAGGCTTTTAAAAACTCATAAAATACATGATGAATCTCAGTTTAAAAGATCTGAGTTCAGTGGGTTTCCTTTCTTTTTTTTTTTTTTTTACAGTGCATCTTTAGCTATGAATATTTGTGGCTTCCACATAGTGTTGGAAGGGAGCAGGTGTGCAAACCCACCACTGGGAGGGTCCATGGCAGCATGGCACATGACTGCTTTTAGCAAGAGAGATCTGGTAGAGCTGTGAACCCAATAGACTCTGACTGTAACTTTGGGCCAAAATCTTTATATTTCAGTAGCCTTTACCTGCTGTCACCCATCTGTGAGCGGTTTGAAAGTCTCAGTCTGAGCATGTTCTGTGCCAACCCTTCTCCAACTTGGATATCTATGAGTGTGCTGATAATATAAAGACAGAGCAACCAGGATTTTTTAGTTTAACCTCTTCCCTTTGCAGATTTTTTTAATAGATAAGTAATGAACGCTTACAGGACTGAAAGATTTTTGAAGAGCCTGCCTAAGGCAAGCTCTGTTCCCCTCTGTGAACAAAAACTCAAAGGATGAAATCCTGGCTCTTGTAGTTGATGGCAAAACTCCCATTGACTTCAGTGGGGATAGGGTTTCTTCCAAAGTGCACAGAGTATTCCCAAGTCAAAATGTAAGCACACCGGCTTATTAATAAATGCACAATAACACAGCAAGCCAAAGGCAGTATAAATACTTAAACGGAGTGTGATTCAGTTTAAATGCCAATAGCAGACTTACTTTTGGAATCGGTGAAGGATCCAGATGCCACAGCTAAGATCTCTCACGTTCAGACATCTGGATTCACTGATTGCTATTCAAAAGGAAATAATTAATAAAGAAGAAGTGGCAGAGTGGTGCTATATATGTAATGGCACAGGACTTTGTAGTGATTATGAGCTATTTTTTAATGTTTAAGTGAGAGAGAGCTGGATTCTTTTTGTACAGTCCTTATTCCACCTTTTCCAAGAGAAAGTGAAAAATAACAACTGGAGTTAACAGAGCGCCTATGAAAGTGTCAGGAAATTTTGAAATTGCGATTTAAAAACATGTGAGAAGATGAAGATTTTAATTTATTTGCTTTCCATTTTATAGCTATCTCTACCAATTAGTTGGCATTTGTCTGTATGTTTGATTTAGAGGTGAGTATCCCACTATTGACTGCTTTCTACAAAGCAAGAAGTAATACGTGTTTTGTAGATTTGATTTAGTATGGGAACATCTTTCCTGTATGCAGTGTAACTGTGGCTGAGTGCACTGATCTGTTCATTTTCTCTGTGCTGCAAAGGAACATGCCTGTTAATTAACATGATGCAAATGAGAAGATTGTCTTATATAATAGTTGAATTTGCATGTTACTTTTCAGTGTCTCTTATCAAAGAGGAGTCTTGAAATCATTCTTCCAGTCTGTAAGTGCCACAGAAAAGATGCTTCATGCCTTAAAAGAGAGAGAGGGAGAGGAGAGAGGTCTTTTATGTAAGTTGTTTTTTCTGGGTTTTTTAATCCTGTCTTTGGAGGACTGGTGACCGTAACCAGGGGTTGCAGCAACAACCTTTTAACAGAGGTCTGATAAGCCTGTGAAGTAATCACCTTTTGTCTAATCATTTCCACTGCCATCTCTTATACTGAAAGCATTTGCAAGTCATGGAGGGTGATACTCAGTAAAAAAAATTTTCTTTGCACTTATTACTACATGATTTTTAGTTTAAGAAAACTATTTTTCCCAGTTTGTACAACTGTAAGAAGACATATCATACATATGTATAAGACTGCCACTTGAAATTCACATGTCTGCTTGTGACACTGAGCTTGGAGCAGTGCTCATTTCTATGCTGTAGGTATCAAACCTGAGCAAATGCTGACATCTTCTCTTTAATAATTTATGTTAAGAGGCAGGAACTTTACAAATGAACTGAATCGTTGTTTCCAGTGAATTCATTGTCCTTGGTACAAGCAGTGCAATTTCCCTTACACTGCTTTCCTGAAGGAATGTGTAAGGATCCTATTTCAGATTATAAAAGGCAATTTATATTTTATTCAGTCACCCAAGTAGTAAATGTTTTATTATTGGTTTAGAAAGGACTGGGAATGGTGACATAAACATAGAAAGCATATACGAAAACAACTTAGCTATCTATGGAGCAGTAACTTAATCTCATCTTCCATAGCTTTTCTTATAAGGAGGAGGGGTAATAAAAGTTTAGACCATTTAAGAACACCCAGAGGATGAAATTCAGCTCAGTTTATGTAACTGTAAACACACAATCATTAGGCATCTATTTTAAGTGACTCATCGAAGTTAGACTAGGTTAGATGCACAAAGTCACATGAAATAATTTCTAGCTAATTAAGGTATTTATAATCTCGTTTAATTTCAGCAAGACTTAAGACTCCTGAGGGATGTATTGTAAAAATCCTTAGACACCAAAATGAGAAAATAAGCACTTTCTGACGTTTTATAAAATCTCTTTATACTTTGGAATTTAGGAGAGTGCACCTTGTAAATATTTAGTGTGTAGCATTAAAATCTGAACCAGCTGTCCAAGATACCTTTATATGCAGTGGAAAGAAGTAGGCATGTTTAGCATGAGTCACCTGCTCTATTTTAGATTTAACTTTAAGAGGAGGTGAGTTCTGCCTAGAGGTCCCTTTTTCTCCCACTAGGTACTCACTCTTCAGTAGGAAAATACGCTCCCAGGTTAAACAGGAGTACACTTCACAGACAAGGACAAAATGTAGTATCTAGTGTACACCTAAATGTTTTTTGGAATGAGGTGGGTAAATCAGTAATTTCCCATAGAATTTCTTCTGTGCTTTTCTTTACTCCTTTTTCTACTCATGACAGTGTGATGAGAGCACCTACTTGGTTTGTGGGAAACAAACGTTCAGTTCCCTTCTCTGCACATAAAAGGATAAAAAAAATCATACTAGTACTTGTCAGAGGAACCAACAGGCTTATACAGCACATCTGTTTTAATCCTTTCATTTGCGCCTGTTCCATTTCGTGTGCTCATCATGAGGAAGAGAGTCATTTAAAAATGGGAATCTTCATTTTGTTCCTTCTGGATGAAGTTCTAATAATTCCGCATTTTCTCTGTCCATAAGGTGCATAATGGGACTGGTCTGCCAGTAACTGGTTATCTGTAGATGAACTCTGGTTGTATTTGGAACCCTGGGGGAGATCTACTTTTACCCTAACCAGAAGACCACAAGGATTGATGGCACTGAGGAAACTGAAGAAATATATACTTTAAAAATGAGAAAATAATAAAAAAGAAAGCAAAAAGAATGAAAATTTTTATATAACAAGGCTTGCAAACCTTATCCTGATAGAAGAAGTGTG
Source organism: Platalea leucorodia (assembly GCF_965183815.1). Lineage (NCBI taxonomy): Eukaryota > Metazoa > Chordata > Aves > Pelecaniformes > Threskiornithidae > Platalea > Platalea leucorodia. Next base: position 118,152,313 of record NC_138825.1, on the reverse strand, counting down.
GTACGGAAATCTTGCATAGGTTTTACTGAATTGAACAATTAAGAATACTTTGGCTCCATGTCAGGTTATTTCATTACGGGCCCAGTGCAGGCCCCCTACTCACACATACTTCTAAAAAACAGGCTGTAATCTTCTGTGCATTTTTGTGTGCCTGTCCTCATTTTTCAAGATGCTGAACATCATTTCCTCAAATGACCATTTGCTTACTCCTCAACTCTGGAAACACCATCCGCTGTCGTCAGCTGGGCTACCAAACAAAGAATCGGCATGGAAGCAATGGTCACATTTGTTGGCTTTGATTTGTCCATGTCCTCAGGTTATGCTTTTGTCAACTGACAACCCTGTAGTTCAGAAAGCCAACATTGTCCAGAGACCTCAGTAATGCTTGCAGCACATTTGAGAAAAAATAGTATAGGAAGAACCATAATAAGGCATTTAGTCCATTTTTTTTAGGATACAAAACATCCTTGTCTACTTCCATGGAACATACTGGTGATGCCATATAAGGGGGATGAGACCATGTCAGCTGTAAGAGAGCCTGCCCTGATATCCCTTGAAGGTCTGGCTCTTTTTTATCTAGTAAAATAGATTTTGTCAATCAACCATATTGTGGCAAACTCTCTCATATAAAAATATTATTTAGTTAGTTTCTTCTTTTTTAATGCCTTCATTATCTGTTAGGTTAACAAGTCTATGCTGAGTTTCTTTACTTTGATCTTTCTTCATTTTATCCCATGCACTTTGCTCCTTGACCCCTTCCTCAGACTGAGCTCGGCTTGGCATATACCTGTATAGTAAGGACTGCAGTGCATGGAGATGATCTTGAACTTGGTAACAGCGATTCTGCTCTCAAGCAGAGCCAGAGTGGGGCAGAGATCAGTGCTTCTTTGCTGCCCAATCATTCACCCAGCTTCTGAGGTGAGTTTTCCTGCTTTCTCTCAGCTTTTTTTTCATGACTGATAATAATCAAAAATTGTCCTTCCCTCTATTTTACTGTTAAAAATCAAAATTGGTACTTGGATTGTCATAAGACACTACAAAATTGTTATCTTAGCAGCTTTACTGATGCAGAAATAATTGATGCTGTGCACTTTTTTAATGTCTATAATTGCAGAAGTACATTGTACTAAAATGAATGCAAATTCAAACACAAAGCATTTTTGATGATACTGCTTACTTTCTTGGCGATATTCCATGGAAGCAGCTACTGCTCTGTCCCAGAAGATATTGTTCTGAGCCTGTGCCTCTCTCCAGGGTTTCACATGAATTCCCAGTCAACACAGGGAACACATTTCACATGCAGTGAAATGGTATGTCAAGAATTATTACCTTTAAGAAATTTCACCTACTTGAGGAAATTTCACTGTTGTGGCCAAGAAGTCTGAGAACTAATTTGCGCCAGTTTTCTAAATGCATTGGTAAACACAAAGCATCTCACTAGCGCCTTTAAAAATCCACCACAAAAAAAGAATGAAAGGTACCACTGAGTGGCAATGAGTTATTAGTCTAACGGGGCCAAATGTTTTTTAAAATGTTAGGCTCCCAAGTCTGTATTTAGTATTGGAAACTAGTAGCCTGATTTTCATTGCAACTGACTTTTTAATCAACTTTTTAAAATTTAATGGAGACTACTAGATTCCGAAAAAAATCTCTGTGGTGTTTATTTTAATTGGTTAAATATGCACTCATATTTAGCACAGTTAGTAGCTTCATTTTAATTATTGCCATTTTTCAAAATCTTGGCTCAGATCTTTTCCATCATTAACTTTTATGACTCTATCTATATCAAACACCAATAAATACGTAACCTAAGAACATCTCTCTTTTAACTATATTCATGACATCATGAGGTTTTCAGTGTTGAATTTATTCCTGTGCTAGTGAAACACAATGTACATGCTGTCCCCCCACATCGCTTGGAAATCATTCGTTGGCTGGCATAAGTAGCTAACTGTAAGGAAATGGAAAGAAATCTTTAAAATATTTGTAAGAATTATCATGGCTAATGACAACATAATAGATTAATAGACTCCCCCTGCAAATATGAGCTTAGTCACTACTTTATACCAGTAAAGTGTCAACATTAATTTACAACATTAAGTGCTTTATGAAGCTCTTTACGTGGCCATCACATTGCCTGAATTATAACAGAAAGATAAATTCAAATTCAAAGAGAGTTTGATGACTTCTGCTGTCATTCAGCAGTTCATTGAAATGCCTTCTATTCCTCATAATTCTTTTCTTGCCACAGAATGGTGCAAATTATCAAGCATATTCTAATTAAGCAGCAATCGAAAAGGTTGGTTTTCTTAATAAAAAGCACCACTGTAGGAATTTTTTTTTACAAGCATTTTGGGAGAAAAGCCAGTGAAGAGCAAAATGGGACCTGGCAAGGTGTGACTGCTAATAGAGGTGGCTAACCCTCCTGCTAAAGACAGTTGGGATGATCCATAGGTGGCTTTTTACACTGTTGAAACCTACAGCTGTGGGAATGACTCTCCTTAAATCCTGTCCACCACTTACTCCAGACCTTATTACATAGTTTAGGGGAAATTATTTTAAATGTAATTCCTTTACATTAATTAATACTATGGAGTGTTTAATAAAAACAGTGTTTTACATAGGCAGAGTTCTTGGGAGCACACTGACTAACTTGGGTTTATCAGATAGTTTAGAAGAATAACATTGTCACACTAAACTAGATACCTCCTTGAAAACTGATATTTTCTCCCAGTTCCAGTCATTGTTGAAAAACAGGCCTGTTTTGATATTCTTTTGCATTATAAAAGCATGGATTTGTGTCTGAGGTGTGATGAGGCAAATTTCTTTAGTCAAGGCAAAATTTGACTAAATATTTTAAGGGAAAGAATCTCTCAGAGAAAGAATGTATCCAATTGTAGAGCAGTTGCTCTGGCAGAACTCCCAGATTTATAACTATGATTGCATGTATTTTTGCGTATGCTGGTAGCCCTACGTACATCATTAATTGCAGAGATTATGGAATCTGTATGTGAAGGAGTAATACCCCTTAGGCACCTAATTTCCACTGATAAACTGTTCTTGGTGCCTTTGAAAATCTTGCTTTTTGTCTTCTTTTCTGTTTACTCATTCCTTGACATAGTCATGCATCTAATAAGAAAACATAAAAAGTGCAATACTGGGCCTGAGTATTTCAATGTCATAACAGTTTAATAATCTGTGTTTTTCTGCATAGTTGTCAGCTGTTGACACTAGACACAGTTTTTAGTGGGATTTTTTGTCTTTTTGTTTTTTTAAAAACCCATTAGTGTTTGAGGAAAAGTACCATCTGATGTTGCAATGAGGGGCTTCACCTTTCAGGGTAATGTTTAACCTTAGGTGTAAATGTACGCAAACAGAAAAGTATTTCAGTAAGAACTCTGTAGATTTAGTCTACTGATCTTGTTGAAGAAGTAACCACTATGTATTTTCATCGTTCTCTTAATTCATTTCTGCTCTAGCAAAGTTCTGCAGCATTTCCAAAGCATAAAATTGGAAAGGATTATTGAAATATTTAGGACCAGAGTCCTGCCTGCTATCACAAGCAACTGTGTTTTCTTACTCTAGTCATAAATGTATTAAACTAGGCTCTAAAAATGTTTAGTTTTGGCCCCTTAGATACCACCATTCCTCTGCAAAGGCTTGTAGACTGATGCATAATTTCCAGTCTTCAGTTTTGATGTACCTTTGACTGCTTTATTTTGAGCCTGTGACAACATCATGCTTAAGCTTGTATGGCTCTTCTCTCTTCCTGTGGATTTACAGGGATCAGTCATAGCCCTCTCAGACTTTTCTAGGATACAAGTGTCAGGCTGCTTTGTCTCCTCTTGAAAAAACACTTTTTGTTTCTGTATTGATTCAAATAGTCCTTCCATTCCCATCTAGTTTGAATTCATGTTTGCTGAATATAAGTAACAAGAAGTGCTTAGAATGTTCTACATGAGGTCCCAGCAGTACCAGGGAAAATAATCAGTAGTTACTGTTGTATTCTAATAAGTAATAGGTAATACATGCCAATCACTAGCACAAATACTTTCACTGATAGAACCTAAGATGGTAGCTGCTCTTCACTTATGCCACAACTCGCCATTCACGGTTATCCTGCCCATGAAGGATATGTATAAATCCTTCCCTTTTTTTCCCCAATATACAAGTTTTTAGCTTAAAGCAGACGTTCCTCCTATCTGTTCTTAAATGAATGACCTTTCCCTTTGTACTACTGAAATTCATGCTATTCCTAATGTTCTAGTTCTTAAGATCATTTAGTTCCTTCCTGGGTGATCTTCTGATCTCTTCTGTGTTGACTATAGGCTAGATGCACAGAAAGATATAGTAGAATTCAGTCAAAGTTTTAGGTTCGATGTTTTTGCTGAGTAACTCTATCTCTGATGGCATTGTCATTGCTAAGTGCCTCTCTGTACCACCAGAAAGTTCCACAGCAGTTCTGTTCCTGCATATGTTCCAAGCTTTAATAGTGAGAATTGGGGTTGATGTCAATTTAATTTTCAGATGAAGCTTAACAATATCTTTCTATCAACTCCATTCTTCCCATCCTTCCTTTGCTTTCTTCTTCTTATAGCAGTCATACTTTCCCTCTGGAGTTTTGGCAGTTCTCCCTTAACCCTTCTAAGATCTAACTTTTTTGCTGATCTGCTACTTTTTCTTATTCATTGTTAATGTTCTGCTTATTTTAATAATATTTTCTGACATGGTTATTTATTCAGTTAGGCTTGGAGTTCTTCCTTTCAAGTTTTCCCCCTTGTTTAATATGGAAATTCCAAAGTGGCGTTGCAGTAGTTACATTCTTCCACATACTTAAGATCATGCTCTTCATTTCAATTTTTTCCCTGAGAACAGTCCTCTTTTCATAAATGCTTGTTGGTGGCTGAACATTTCTTAGTTTCCTAGGAATGCTAATCAATAACCTACCTATATTCCTTCCCTTGTCAAATCTTTATCCTTCTCCTTTGGAAGAAAAAATCCGTGAAATTCCACTAGAAGAATCACTGGAAATAACACCACTTTCTTGAATGTTTTCACTAGACTGACATAATCTAGACCTGTTCCAGTACAAAACCAGCAGAATCATTGCTTTCCAGTATACCTAAAAAATGAATAGAGAGTTTTTGAGGCTTCCTCAGATTCATATCTCATATCCTTACTTTTGGCAAACATTGCATACTTTTGTTCACTGGATACACTTTGATGACAAAATATAATGGCTTTGATGGCTTATTAAATATTTCTTGGTAAGATGCTTCCCAGGTTTTTAGACCTGACCTCTCCTGGAGTTGAGAGGAATCCCAGCGTTTTTCCTCCCTGCTTTTCTTTGGTCCTTAGGTCATGGCATTCTATTTAATCTTGCAGTTCTTTGTGATTATCTTCATGTCTCCTTGGACTCTACTCTCCCAGGCTACACCTACACTAGTAAACCAAACAGAACTATGGCAATTGGGCCTTACTTTTTCTCACAGCTAAATAGCACAGTCAACAGCATGTTTTTAGCCCAACCCAACAAGCACTTTCCCAAATAATGCCCAGGCACCACCTCAGACTTATCTCAAGTCAGAAACAATTCCCAATGCACATATTGCATGTGAGTGCTTTGTTTGGTGACATGAGAGAATTTAACTTGATAGACATGGACTGTACCGCGACCCTTGGCCTTGGAGCCAGAAAGTGATCCTTGGCCCATTTCATTTTTTAGTACAAACAAACCCAATTGTCCTCATCACCCTTTTCCCCTGGAACTAGTTTCATTTCTGTTCTTCTTTCCCAGACATTTTCTGTTTGTGTCTCTTTCTTATTCTCTACTGCAGCAAATATGTTTGTCAAATCAGTCTTTCTGTAGTAAGGAGTGTCTTAATTTCTCTTCATGACAGTTACTATCTGCATTTCTGGGCATCTTTAGGTGTGTGAATATTTGAGCAGCCTGTTCACTCTCCTAACTTCTCTGTTCCGTCCCAATTTAAACACCACGTTTCCACATTTCCTCAGACTTTTTTCCCCTTGTATTGTATTTTTTAAAATACATAGCTTCACTCAGGTCCCCATCCAAAGACAATATACATTCTAGCTTTCTGGACCTACTCTCTTGTAACCATCATCATCTTCTCTCTCTGGACCCTAACTTTAAAGAAACAGGGAAAAATTCCCATCCGAAGTAGTCTGTGGTCTATTTGACTGCTGACCATTTGGTGTTTGAGTCTAATCCTACTTCTGTGCTGTGGCTGAGTTAGGTGTCCATCAGCAGTGATTAAAGGCAGAAAGCTTCCAGGACAGACTCAGCTAAGAGCTGAGATGGAAATGTTAAGCCCATGTGTAATTTCATTTCAGAATAATTTTTTACCGAAGTGTAAAGTCATGGGAAAATTTCAAACACTTTCCCAACATAAATCTCAGATAACTGAAATTCAACATTAAGCTTGATATTAATCGCATGAAACTGAATAATAAAAATGTTAACGTCTGAATTTCTAAGCACAACTGCCATTTCAAAGAATTGGACAAGGTTTACATTCTCAGCTTTACCTGTTTCAAACTCTACCATCCATCACCAAGGAACCTGATTCTACACTCTACATTCTTCCTTAATCTACATTCTATACTCTTACTTGGGTGCATTGGGAACTATTTCACTTAAGATACAGGAAAAAAAAAGTCTGTCGATGTAGGTCTGTTGAGAGCAAATTTTATGTGAGAACATAATTGAATCTTTGAAATTTATTTTCTAGCCCCTCTAGAATCATGCCTTATGAATTAGTATTCAGACTAAATGATCGATTCTTGTAGAATATAAAGTAGACATACAGAAACAGCTACACTGTTTCCCCAGCAACGTCAGGTGATTCACAGAGAAATGCTAGAAGCTATCAGGAGGAGTTATAAAATTACCTTCATCTGAAGGAAAATTCTTAGCTCACATGCTTAAGCATGAAAATTTAGATGATTTCAAAACTATGTTGTCTGTGACGTAGGTGTCTGCAGGTAATCTAAATGTCTAAGTTTCCGTTACAGTCAGTGGAGATCTACATGTTTAATCACATGCCTAATCATGGATGTCTTGTGCTATTTGAGATTCTTTATGTTACTGAAGTAATTGCAGTTATGATACAGTATCTGCAAGAGGTTCTTACCCTTTTGGCAAATACATAAATTACATCCTTTCTGTATCGTTGTATTATTGTATCTGCCTGTTTCAGTCTCTTTTGTTTGTATTTAGGTCACCAGCTCAGTCAAGGAAAGAAGTATTCTTTTTTGTCTTTGTAAAACACTACTGTGATAAGGTCCCCGTCCAGCTAGAATAGGACGTCCAGGAGATAAGCTAAACCAAGAGGTACATAAATGTAAAAAACTTAAAACAGAGGTCTCCAAAGCTACCTGTGGATCGTGTTTAATACTTGTTTTTATTTAGTTGGGTTAAGTTTTACATTCAGATTTATTGCCAACTTTCAAATTCACTGAAATCAAGATTAAATAGACTTGGGCATCTAGTATCATTTTTTACTCAGTGGTTTATCTTCTCTGACCTTCAGTTGCTAACTGAGAAGGGTGCAAATCTCCTGTAAGATCCGTGTCTTATCTCCAGCCACCATACAGATGTCCTTGATACCCAAAGAGTTGAAAATAAAATTGGATGGCTATCTTTCAGGAACTGTTTCCACAAGCACCCCTCAAATGTCTTCTTGTACTGCAAGAACAGGAGACTCTCAGTGCTTTTCATCTTTCTCTGTATTTGTAATTAGTTTGTGTGCCTTTATCTTATCTCTTCTTATCTCCTCTTCAAAGCAAACAATTACAGTCTCTTCAGTCTCTCTCAGATTGGAATATTTTCAATGGCTCTGACCTGCCTGTATCTGATCCTTCTCAGTTTCCACTATAGGTTTTTTGAACTGGAACCACAGGAACTGAGTAATAGCTGTTTGCTTCTATTATTATTATTGTTACTGTTGAGAACGTACCATTGTTTGCATTACTATAATACTGTTGCAATATTTTGACACTGTTCTCCATTCCCTTCCTTCGTTGTTACTGCTTTGCTTTTTTGCCCACCTCTACACATTGACTACAGTTCTGAATTGCTGACATCTATGTGTACATTCTCTGCCCACCAAATCCTTGCCATTACAGTGGAATACATCTTCTCTAAACTTACCATCTGAACACTGTAGGCCTGAAGTCTACATTAGACTAGGAAGCAGTGCACAGGCATTGAATCCTGAGCTTAGGAAATGGACAGAGGGTTATTTCAGGAAGCCACATAGTAAAGCACTCTGAGGTTATGCATGGTTTAATGCAACAGAAGTGGCCATTTTAAGGAGCTGAAGTAGTGTAAGAATCTGCTAGGTTGTTCTTGCAGAGGAATTCTTCATGGGATAGTGGATTACAAGGGCTTAGGCAACAGGAAGATAAAGAGAAGATTTCAGCAGTCTAACACCAAAGCAAGACTTAGCAAAATGCTAACTATGAGGAGGAAGAAGTAAAGGTAACATTGGGATAGTGAGGGGTATAGGTGATGTGCTGAAACAGAGAAAATAATAGGAAGAAGAAATTAAAGAATAACACTAGAAAATAAAATTCTTTAAGTGCAGTTGTGGCAATGAAAAATCAAACAGAGATACCGGATACAAGGGGAAAGATGGTGAAAGGTTAAGGAATAGAAAGGCAAATGGTGGAGCAGTCAGCAGAGAAGTAGCTGCTGAGAGCATCAAATAAGAATAGAGAGGCAGCTTCAGACTTGAGCGAAATCCTCATATCAGGTAGATAGAGTAACATAACTCCATCATTGTCAACCAGTTCATTCCTGCAGATAAAGTGACTCTTAGTGTTGTTACATTTCTCTAAGAAACTTGTCCTTTTTCATTAAACTATGTCATAATTGACATGTTGATATGTTGGGTTTTTACGCCAAAAAGTGTAATTCAGAAATCTTCATTCTTGACAACTAAATAAATATTTAGATGTTTTATTTAACTTGATTAAGGATGTTTTCAAAGAACTTAAAAAAAATAACTTCTGGAAGTTTTCCTTCTGTTACTAAATAACATTTGAACTAAATAACATCTGAACAACAGGATGTTCCCTTTTCTTTTCTGAGCCCCAGCTGCTATTGGAAGATGAACTTTAACCTATTTTTGCAGTTTATACCTTATCTTAGTGTTAAATGAGGTTTGGTTTCATTTGAGTGAACAGCATAATGAATCACTACGTTGTTGATAGCAGAGACAATTGGACAGTCATACACGAACATAAAACAAAATGCTCCATCTTCACTGAACCCTTTATGTAAAGGAGTTTTAGCTTAAGTGGCAACTGTTTGCAACCCATTATTATCCAGAGACACGTTTTTCAAAGATGACATGGATTGATTTTCAAACCCTCAGACCCCAAAACAGAAGCTGTGTACAGAAGGAATTCAATGCCCAATGTGAGAATCTGACCACATAATTTGATACTTAAAATTGGAATCATGATACGTGTCACTCTAGGCCCTGGGACATCATCAAATGTGGAGGCAATGCCAATAAGGGGTAGCGTGCTTATTTCTAACACCATTCATTCTGACTGTATAGTGGAGTTAACAAAAATAACATGATTTTACTAATAAAAACGTACTAATATTGGAAATAAGTTTTAACCAAAACTTCAGATTGGGAAACCCCTTGATTTTGGCAGAAATCCATATTAATCAATACATGGAAGTGTGTATCTATAGACAAGTGAGGAAATAACCATACCACATGCAAGATGTTCGCAGTAGAACTCCTATTTACTGTATGAAATAATAGGGACAAGTTAGTATTCTGAATACACTTCTCTCATGCTGATTTATATTCCATCAAGGTCATATTCCATCAAAACTGAATTTCAGTTGCAAACATATAACTCTTACTAATGTGGATTTTAGGAGACACATTTCCTCTTCCGCAATACAATAACAAAAAAAAGTCTCATCCTAGTTAGAAGAGTGCTACTTTTTTCTTTTTTAATCCAAACTGATAACATCCATATACCCAGTGCAAGCTGCTGAATTAATTCTGCTGAGAACAATTAATTTATTTTTTATTATGGCCACGTGCAGGGGTGGATTTAAGTATACATACTTCACTGACCCACCACACACCCACAACAGAAAGTATAGATGCAAAAATAGCCTTCCCCCTTTCCTGCCTTCCTCCCTCCCTCCTTCCTTCCTTCTTTCCTTGTTTTCTTCCTCCATCCTTACCTCATTTTTTCTCTCTTTCCCTCCCATTTGCTTATTAATACTGTATTTTTACCATTATCTATTAGTGGCTTATCAAGTACAGAGGTATCTAGTATTGAAAAGTTGCATTCTTAACTGAATGAAAGAAGTGAAAGAGCACTCAGAAAGAAAGAAGAGCTCATAGATAAGCTTGAATTACGCTATAGGGATAGAAAGTCCTTAAAAAGATAATACAGTAGAACTGAAATAAGGTGACTTCAAACAGGGGTTTCTGGAATAAAAGTAATATGTGAAGAGGATAATATTTGTCACTGCAATTTTTGCTGGACAGAAAAGGAATAATAAGAATTAACGAAGAACAGGAAACAGGATACTTACCAGTAAACTGAAAAATGCATGAAGTACAGACAAATGCTTTACTTAAAAAAAAATACATTAAAAATGTTTAACATTTGACAGCACGTTTTAGATGAGTTGTACTTGCGAAGAGAAATTATGTAGTATTTTTCGGCACCACAACGTTGCCTCAAATAAGTAAGGATATAAGTATTTAATGGAATAATTAAACATAACCGTCTTTAAAAAATGAATTTGATTCCTGTCAGTTGTATGTTAATCTAGGCTGCTATATTGAGTTTAGAAAGGAACCCAGACAGAGGGTAAAAAGACCTTTCTTCTCAGAGGACTTTTCTAAAAATCAAGAATTTTGGTTATCAATCACCAGCAGAATTGTGCTGTTTAATCAGCAAAATACTCAGGCGTATGAGTAAGCTGTATTATTTCAATAATGCAATGCAAAGCCTCTTCAGGGATAAAAGGCAGGTTTTCTTCTCAAATCTCTGTGACTCTTGGCCTGTCCTAGAATTTAAAATCACAACCACTACAATAATGTTTCTAATTTTGAAAACATTTTTACCCTGGGAAGGAAACTGAACCCACTGCTCATTAAGGCTATGTTTATGAAGGTGACCAGAAAGTGAAAAGCCTTTGATGTCAGTACCAATAAGCTGAACTACATGTCCCCTTCCTTTCTAAGTTTTCAGACCCTCAGGTCTAACAGGTGCAGTTCATCATCCAGTCATTAAATTTATAACCTGGTCCATATATCGATTCAAGTTCAGTCCCCGCCTGACAGCCATATCTGCTATCACGCTTGTGGCTTCATACGTTTCATTATCATTTCTGGTAATGTCATGCAAAAAGTACTGACTCATTTGTTTTTTTCTTCCTTGCATAACATCAGCACCTTAGTAAAATGAAAAAAAAAAAATCTCTTTCTCCTCCTCAGATGAGACATTAGGTAAACCTAACTATTTCCTTAACTATCATCATGTGTGGGATTAGTTCACAGAGCCTTCCTTGTGGCCTTCGAGCAGCTAGTGTGTCACAGGGGACATCTTCTGCAGTATTAATTATCTAACATTAGGAGAAAGCTAGTAGTGAGGGCTTCCTATGCTCTGTAAGGCAAGTTAGTCCGTTCATGGTTCTATTCCCTGTTGCTAATGTGAAGACAAAATTTTTTTCCCTAAGGAGAACAGTACTGGAAAAGGCTCATGAATGATCTAGTAAAATTCCATGTAATATTGTGTAGAAATTTGTGTTGCGCAATACCAATCAGTTAAAACTATCAAACTGATGGATCAGCTCAGACACTGAGTGAAGGCAACCTGTCAGACTCTTTGACTTTGAGTGATTATTGAACAGCTCTCAAAAGCAGAAAGAAAAATTAACTGCTCAGAGTGGTGGAAAAATGAGCTCCCAAAACAACTGGAAAAGATTTAAACATTACTCCTCAGTGTATTTGTGAGCAGCAGAAGCCAGCAAAAAGGAAAACAGCAAGGCAGTAGTTCTATAAATGATAATTCTTACATTCAAAGCTTCCATTTAATTGCAGTGCAGAAGGCTAAGTAACTGTAGTGTGTCTATTTGAGGAACATGGTATTCTGTAGAAAATTAACATGTAACAGATAAATATTTGAAAAGAAAGAACAAAAAAAGGAATGAAACTGTTTCTATGTTGATGAACTCAACTTGTAAGTCTGGAAAACAAATTGAGTCTCTGAGAAGTGGCCAGATGCAGAGATGAGGAAAAGCATCATAGAAAGCACAGTGGTGGTGTGAATTAATTTTGGGAAAGCATTTGGAATTTTGCAGGCAGAGATGGCATCCTGTGTACATGGAAGCCTGTGGAGACAGCATGAGCTCTGGCAGTATGAAGATGATGGAGGGTTGAAACCATGGGAGACATGAAGCAAAAAGGTGCACAGGTTTTCAAGTTGGAGTTCTCAAAAACCATGGTTCACTGAACCACTTATGTCATGACACTCCACTGGAATACGATATTTTGGCAGGGCTGGCAATATTGGAACATTACAGCCTGGACAAAAAGGATGAAAAAAATGCCACTGTTTCAATGGAAGTTACTAGAACAGCAGCATGTAATTTTTCTACAGGAAATCCCTGGATTGTCATTGTGAAAGTAAATGGATTATTTCTTAAGTCTTACCGTTTTCACAGATGCACTGAACATCTGTACCAGAAACAGTGTTATTAGTACTAAAAGAGACAGTAGAAGATCAGTCTTCCACTGGTGAGCATAGAAGGGAGCATTTGAATGGAAAGTACGGATAAATAAGAAAGTGGAAGAAAAGAAAAAAACATGGAAAAAATGCTGTTTTAGAAATACATTGAGCACTTCACCATGTCACCTTGTTGGTGAGGGAGAATAATGTAGAGGTTTGCAACATCTTTGTAGGAATCTCTCGGCAGAATTCAAAACTGAATTTAGAGATCCCAACCTACCACAGTTCAAAAGTACATTTCTTTGCCTAGAGACAAAGCAAAATGAAGGAACTGGGAAAGTTTAATACTTTGAAAGCAGAGTGTGAATAAAAGGTTCAACAGAATCAGTACATTTTCTTGTTAGTGCAAAAAGAAGACAGACCATTTGCCCAGGAATATACTCAAAAGAACTAAATAAATATGTAAAAAGGAAACATTTTCCACTACCTACAAGCAGAGAAATTCTGGAGGAGATGGCTTATGCCAAATATTTTTCTACTCTTGATGCCTCAGCAGGCTTCTGGCAGCGATTCTTAGACAAACAGAGTGTATGTTTATGCACCTCCAACACCTCCTTTGGGAGACACAGTTTCCTCCAATTGCCATTGGGTTATAGTTAGCACCATAGGTGTTTCGCCAGAAAATACAACCATTTTTCTCTGATGAGGGACATGCTAAGACCTAAACAGATGACACTGTGATCTGGGAAACACAGTAGAAGACTAAGACCAATGTTTCCAAGGAGCTCCCAAAGAACCAGACGTTCTGGGCCTTGACCTGAATGAGTAATAACAAAAAAAATGTGAACACCATGTAGTGAGTATATTTCTTAGAAAAGAAGAAAGAAGGAAGAAAAAGGGGAGAAAGGAAGGCAAAAGGAAGGAAGGAAGGAAAGAAGAAAGTAAAAGAGAAGGGAGAGAGGAATGGAAGGGAAGATACACAAGGATTCTTTGGAATATAAGCAACTTAGTACCAAGCGTAATTGCTTCCATAAACTGTCTGTATTGTTGTCTTGCAAAAGTCATTGAGTGAAAATGAGATGCAAAACATAATAAAGTATCTAAATGAGTTAATTGAAGAGGGCCTTAACCTAAGACAATGCAACAACAAGCACAAGATAAAATTTCTGGTAGATGTGTCCAGTGAAGATGTCACCATGTCCTTCTCTTAACAGTACTGTCGAAACATTTGAACAGTCTCCAGTGATAGAAAAAGGAAATGTCAGTATCATCAAGCAGAATAAAAGACCATGGTCTATAATATATAATGTATAATATACAATATAATATATACATAATAAGATATATAATAACTATAGAATATATAAAGGTTAATGGATTTTCTGTATTTATATAAGTATTAGCAAAGCCATTGTTGGCATTGCCAAAACAGGCATAGCAAAACCAGTTCCTTACTGGAAAAGACAAGTGTAGCAAGGAGGGGGTTCGGTTTTAGATGAGTGATTCAATGAAGCTTCCTCTGTGCAGCTGTGGAAAGAAACATAGTGAAGTGAAGTCTGAAGACAAAATTTGAGAAAATAAATTGTTCTTTCTAGAATGAAATCTAGACTCTGAATGTCAGGAGAACACCTACAACTAAGACTTTGCAAAAAATAAAGTGTTAATGCACAGTATGGCTAAGAAATAAATTCAAAGCCCAAATCCTATCAGTTTAAGAGGCTCAGTTAAAGTTTGAGTGTTAGATGGGTCTTCTGTTTAATGGTATTCATATGACAATCCCTAAACACAACAAGAAATATTACAAAGATGCACACATTTATACTGAAAAGAAAGGGATCACTGAATGTACCTCTACAGTACTGTGGAGGCCATCAAGACATGCCATATGTACCATAAATACCGGACACCATAGCACGTGTTATGGAATAGGAGCAATTAAAAATTCTTCTCCCTGCTGACTCCCAGCTATGCGCTGGCATTAATTTACTGTGCTCAGTTTCCTTAGCTTTTCTGGATTCTACAGGTGACTGTGACCATCAAATCTATTTTCATTATAGGTGATATACTCATGCGTATGATGTACCATGGCTTACGAGTGACAGTTTAAGCAGCTTGAAAGTAAGCAATACCTGTACTCAGTCCTGAGCCCTGGTCCCTGCTACATGTATTATGTTTGCATTTAATCCCCATGTGCAATACATACATAGCTGAAGCTAGGACTTTGTACTCCCAGATAAATATTCCAACATGCATAGGAGTTGTTTTATTATTTACTTGTTCAATTTTCTGGCTCTACATACTTCAAATCGTGGCTACATAGTAGTCCAGGTTCATCAGAAAGGCTGCTCCCAGCCAGAATTACATGTAGCCTTATACATAGGACACTCAGATGTAGGATCAAACCCTCTCTCATGATGGCAAAGCAGGAAACCTGGTCATCCACTTTTCAAGAAAGTGCTCTACTTCCAATGGAAATGCAGCTGTTCCAGTCATTTAGAGTACAGTAATGCACCCCAATGCATAACTTCTTCATGTAGGTGCAAGGAGGCAGTAGGCTGTTAAAACTGCAGCTAGACTGCAGTCCATGAAGGACAGAATATCAAATGATCATGCCTTCATCGTTCGATTGGACTCCACAGTATAAGGCCCAGAGCATCCTGATCTAGTAAGATCTATTTTGAGTGTGGGGCTGGACTAGATAACTTTTAGAGGTCCCTTCCAAACCAAGTTTATTCTATGATTGCTAAGGCTTCCACATTATGTCAGAGATTTTCTATATCCGTAACACCCATGCACAGATTATCTCTCCATACAAAATTACTTCAGCATATCAGAAGTATTGTCATACTTCCTATATTTCATAAGACCATTGATTCAGTCCGTACACAGTGTGTCTGATGAATGCATGAAGTACTGGCCTTTGTGAACACCCAGTCTGTGCATGTACGTGTGACAACTTCAGTTTATTAGTCGTTCTTTACATATATGAACTGCACTTAGGCTGTGTTCTACAAAGAATCTGTGCGTGTTCTATGTTTTTCATTTTTAGGTAGTACCGACGTATGAACATGAAGAATATCCTAAACCAATGGCAAGATTTTTAGGAAAGACATAACTGGCAAAATTCATGAAATGTATGACAGCTCCAGCCAGCTTATTTCATCAGCGTTAATAAATGCCCTGCATTTCCTCAATAAACCATGAAACTTCATTTCAGTAATTGTTAGTTACCAGATTCTGATGACATTTTTATCTCTTTTAGGGAATTTTCCCCTTACTAGGTTCTCCTAAGAAAAAAACAGTTCCTTTCTAAATATAACAGTTCCTTTCTAAATATAATTTCATCATTGTTTTTTAATAATTTTTAATATTGCTATTTACGTTTTTTGAAGGGAATGGTGAACAAACTTAATGGTCTCTGGCAGTACCCAGTGCTTCAACAATGGTACCTTACCATGGTGAGCACCAAGGCCCAAACTGTCCCTATTTCTGAGTAATGTGGACTAAAGGAAAAAAAAATTCTTAAGGGAAAAGAAACATGGAACACAGCACTCGCCTCAGATGGCTTGATCCAAAGAGAGTTGGAGAACTTCCATTTAGGTGTTTGGTTTTTAGATCAGGACCAAATCTGTGCAGATTAGAGATATACAGCATATACCAAAGATTGGAGCTACTTCCAGTGTAGAACATCAGGGAGTGAAGTTTGATGTTTCTGTCGTCCTTTCTCTTTTCAAATCTGCACCAATGCCCTCTGCCTGTCTTTGTCATATAGAGTGCAAAAGATGCAAAGATGTAAGACCTGTGATGCAGTCTCAGAATGATTCCATCCCAGAATTCTGGGTCTCAGAATGATTCCATCTCCAAAGTCTTCATTTCACATCCAAGAGATGCACTCATAGGAGAGTGGGACTTAGCCAAAAGTAATTGAGAAACACAAAGAATGAAATGAGATAATACAGTTTAAAACAGATTGGTCTGGAAGATAAACTGTGTTCTGATGTCAAAGCCTACAATTTCACAGAAATAGCTGAAACAAGAACTTTGTCTAACTCCATCTGAATTTTGACTTCTTCCAATGAGCTGAAAGCATAGGGATTCCTTGATGATTGAATAGATAAAAGTGGTGTATGGCATTTTGTGGCACCTGTTGTGAAAAAAATGCTGTCCCTTGACTAGGTAATACAGCAATATAAACCTGTCACAGTAGAGTGGTGCACCCTGCATGCTTATGGACTGAGTCATAACTTCTGGAATCTGTTTATGTCCATATAACGTCATATTAATACAATCAGTCAGCCTCAGCTTGAGCCCAAATAACCCCCTGAAGGCAGTGGGGAGACACAGGCAAAATAGGGAAATAGCTAACAAATCTCTGAATGCTGGGCACTGCAGAGCTTTATTTATCTGCAGTGCTAAAGTGAACAAATAAATAGATTTTAAGTAGCGGTCAAAACCTCTAGGTGTTTGAATGGAGAAAGGGATCAAATGCTATGGGCAAAATTATGATATTTTTGTACAGTCTCTTTGGTAGAATCATACTGCGAAGTAAAATCATTGTTAGATATCATGACACATACTGAGGCAGCTGTGGACACAAAAAAGTAAACAAAAACCTATGTTACTTTTTGGAAGTAAAAAATAATAATCTTCAATTGGTCGTTTTATTGTATCTGTGATTGGTATTAGCTAAGGACAGAAACTGAAATGGAAAAATCTAAGAAATGCCTTCTTTGTGATGCCTCCAATACTGATGAATCCACAAACGAAATTTCTGCAAGAAATCTCTCTGAAATGGCATGCTCTTGTTAATGTCATCAGACAAAATCCTAATTACAAGGAATATGTCTCCCTTATGGGAAAGTATGCCCCATCGTACATCAATGCTTACCATTTGTTTGAACTGATGTTAGGAGTTACAGGATCATAGTGCATCCTGGGAAATGTAACCCAACTATGAAGTTCAAGAGAGAAAGGGTATGAAGAAATAAGAGACTTTAAAGATAACTACCGTGATGCATGGTAACATGGTAACATTTCAAGGGAAAAGAAATTACCGCTTAGCCAAGCCAAAATTTGATTTTTGATTCAACAAGCTAAGAGGAAATATTTTGATTTGGGAATGTCAAAACATTTCCATTTGATCAGATATATGAAAATTAAATTTACTGAACAAAATGTTCTTAACTATTTCCATAGTCAATTTTTTTACTGCAGTTAGCTTTGATAGATATGAGAAGAGACAGAAGTCAAACTACTAGAATTTCTCATGGTATAAAACCAGTCTTTTTTACCAATATACATATTCATAAAAAGGTTTTTTGTTTGTATTTTAATCAGGTTTATCTTCTTCATAGGTATATCTTCTTCATTCAGATAACTTTTATGATCTTATTTTCATATTTTTGCTATTATTAGCAAACCAAAGAAATTGAATCTAAAATAAGGAAGCAAAAGAATTATATAGAGCTTACTTTCAACATGAACATGACCTGATTTACCAGAATATTGCAAGTAAATATAGAATTATTTTTAGAAAAGTATGTAACAAATTTTGGTACAACAAAGGAAAAAACTCTTGAACTTTCATTCTCCTGCCTGTAAAGGGAAGATGTCTAAATTGCACAATACTCTCATTTTCTCAAGTACTCATACCCTTAAGCCTCTCAGCATCTATACTGAAAGCATGCTGCAGTAATCATTTCTTCCAGCTATAATTTATGCATTGTAATTGTTCCTACGTAGACATGGGAAATTTATTTTAATACATTGTTAGAGTTTGTAGCTGAGGGATTTTGCTTTTAAAACTCTGTTAAAGAAAAAAAACAATGAACTCCAGTACATGCTCAGTCTTCTGCCTTCAGGGACTCCCAGCAACCAAAGCAGAGCATTGTCTGGAGCACAGGGAGGATCTGGGACTCTCACCTTTGGACCTTTGGCAATTTGCTCTGAGCTTTCTAAACCGTTTGCCTCAGCTGCTTGCTACAGACTATATAAATGGAGGTCCAAGTCAGAAGGTTCATTCTCCCTCTGAGGCGGTAGGGAAGAGGTGAAGAGGGGAGGGAAGGAAAAACAAGAAAAGAAAGAGCAGCGAGAGGCTTCAGGGCTCACCATGGGCCCTGTGCAGCTCTTGCTGCTCTTGCTGCTGCTCAGCAGTGGTGTTCTCACACGTAAGTACTGCCTTTTATGTTAGCGCTTTTTGCTGCTTTATTTATGAAACTGTTAAAATAACAATAATGCAAAAATCAAGAGGACAGTGGCTTATAGAGTTAGAGACGGTAACTGTGGCAAAGATATCATCTCTTCCTTTTGTAGGACTGGGCAATCATAAGAGGATCCCAACGCAGAAAAAGTCACAATGTCTCCTGGTGTCTTTTGATCAGATTTAATGTATTTTGCAACTTGTAAGGAATTCACATAACTTATTTTGGCTTAATTGTTTTTCTGTAATGCTGTCCTTTCAAACCTCCATGGAGATACTGTAGCTTGGAGATACCATACAGACTTATCCCAGCTGTTGCTAACCTGTTTTGCGGCAGATGTGGAGATGGAGACCAATAAAACAAAATGTATTTGACAGGCAATACTGACATTTGAAATACGATTTTTGTTAAAGGGACATAGTCATCAGTAGTAGTAGTAAAAGAAGTAGGCCAGTAGAGTTGTTTTTCCTAAGATCAGAAAAGACAGCCTAGATCAATATGGTGCTGTGGATTGTGAGCTATCCTTGCTTCCCAAGAAGTGGCTTTTTAGAATATGACACTGTAGTGTTACTTAAGATTTCAGGAATGTTAAGGAGGAAAGTGAGTCTGGGGCCAATTATGCAGGTCTGGTTTTATATGCAGATTGAATTCATCATAAATACACCTTTGTTGAACTAATATTTTGTCATTGACTGATGTTATACAATTTTAAAGGATGCACTTGTTTCTAATGGTTATTAATAACATTATTACTTTTACTATTGTAATATTAATAATAGTATTACTGTTGCTATTGGTGTTACTGTAACTAATGTTACACTCTATTTCTATAGAGTAGTCAACCTTACAATTCCCAGAATGAAAACTTGGAAAGTGTGCAGAGAATATTGTGAAAAGTGCTAGCATTCAGGTGTGATATCCCAAAGAATGACATAGCATCAAATGAATGCAGCAAATTTACTAGTTTTTATTTTATTTTATTTTATTTTATTTTATTTTATTTTATGGTTTCATTTGGTTTGGTTTGTTTTTTTTTTTTTTGTTTTAATTAAATAGAGTCATATGGGACATACCTAAGACAGATTGGAGCCAATGATTCTTCTTAACTTGAATAGACTTCCAATCAGCGTTCTTTTCCTCCAGTGAATGAACTCTCAATATTCAGAAAAGATTTGATAGCAGGCAATTGTAGTATTAATCATCAAAGTTGTCCTTTTTTAAATGTACAAAAAGCAAAATATAGCCATTCTTCCATTATGCAGTATTTTTGTGTGCTCAAATAGACTAAAATTTTAAAGTAAACTGTGTTATATGGTACATTTCATCTGTCCACCTCTACATTTTGTGCCCATCATTTATAAACTTTGTTTCACATAACATAAGGCTTTTAAAAATACTTGTTAACCTAGAAGCTGATCCTTCTCAGTTTAAATCAAAATAATTTAATTCAGTGACTGAAAGATCCCATTCTGTGGTCTTAGTTCACAATATCAAGGCAACTACTGTAAGTCCCTTTAGATTTGACTCTGTACTGTCCATGTTAATAGTAGCTTTGTTATTTACATAGTGTGCCAAACAACATTGAAAGTTGGTATGAATTAAAAAGGTCTTAAAATGAAAATGTAGTATTTCCATTTATATTTCCGTAGCCCTTGTTTTATAGCTTTAAACTGCTTTTCCAGCTTTTAATTCTCATTTTTATTTTTTACAGAAGAAGAAACGCCTGAAAGTGGAAATCCAGGATGTTCAAGTAATTGATTTCTTGCATCTGCTTTTGTTATCTTATGTCACTATATTAACCAAATACATCTTTCAAAGCTTGACTTTTCCTATTCCATAAATATCTTCCTCTGAAATAACTGAAACAAAAGTGATGGCAATATGCCGAAATCTTTATTGCCATTTAATTTAGGTATTTAATTATCTGTAAGGCTTGACGCAAAGAATTTCAAAAGTTTCCTAAGATCAGGGAAGCTGAGAATGAGTTTTTAAACTTTTAAAAAGCTCCCATTAAGAAACTACTTTCCGTTGTTTTGTTGATTTCTTAATTGTCAGGTGCAAATTCCTTAATCTAGAAACCCCTGTTTATCAGATGTGAAGCTTTAGCAGTGAGCTTATGTACATTACACTTTACCATGGGCTGAATCTTACTTCTCATTTACCCTTCATAGTAGCTGCTAAACCCACAGAATTGCACTTGGATATCTAACTAAATACAGGTAGAATAAATCATCAACTCTGTCAGCAAGGACAGCAATTTCTTTAAACAAGTCAAGACTCAGGAAATGCTGACTTTATGCCCTATCTTTATAATGAACTCTGACTGGCCCTGACTGCTTGGTTAGATACATAATGTTCCACCATAGGGTCAAAGTACTGAATAAGTTGTTTTGTTCTTTGTCGCTTTGGATCTTCTTTTTTTTTTTTTTTTTTTTCCCGTGTTGGACGCTTTAGCACCATCTCCAGGCAATTGGGTTTATTTCAGCTGCCTGAATCAACTCGAAGACTTCTGGGCTTCATTGCCAATTTCTTGTGTATTTTTGATACAATAAATTATTTGGTATTTGCATTTCTAATCTTATCATTTCCCTATTCCTTTTCCATTTACTTCTGTTTATAAGCAGGAAATTAAGCAATAATTAGCCTTTGGGCTTTAGCATAGTAGATACTGGTGTTGCGAAAATTTCTGAGAATGTACAGTTAGGCAATGTTATAGTCCAGGATAGCGAAAAGTAACAGGGATAGTGTTGATTTTTTTTTATAGCAGCTAATTTTAAGGTTAATTAGATAATTCAGTTTTCAAATGTTTGTAAGATGCTGATTACTGTATGATTCTGTTTAGCAATTACATGAAAGTATTCTCAGTTAAAACACTATTAAAGTATGTAAAGCTTATAAAAGTGGTAGTCCAAGGAGAAAATATGAGATTTACACTATGATTCTGTTCTCCTCTCTAAGTATGCAATTCTGTGATATAAAGAGCAAGATAATATTGCCGTTTGCCTCTGACA
This sequence comes from Platalea leucorodia, assembly GCF_965183815.1. NCBI lineage: Eukaryota > Metazoa > Chordata > Aves > Pelecaniformes > Threskiornithidae > Platalea > Platalea leucorodia. The sequence continues at coordinate 118,130,358 of NC_138825.1, read as the reverse complement.
TGACAAATATTTTATAAAAGAGGAGGAGTAAGCTACATTCATGGCAGATATAGGCAGGCAAAATCACAGAGATTTGATGGCGGGCATGTGGGTTTACACTGAGATGACTTTACTTTTTTTTTTTTTTTTTCCTATGAAAGTAGATCAGGATTCTAATATGTTCAAACAGTCACAAATAACCAGAGGAGCAATTTAGGAATTTAATTTTCCCTCAGTGTCACAACAGCATCACAATCCCAGTGAGCTGCTCAGTCTAAATAGAGGGAACAGTAATTTCTGGTTCAGATAGACCTAAACTGCTCTAACACAGTCACTTAAAATGCCTGATCATCATGTGTTTGGTTTAAAATGATGCCTGCAGTTATAATGGGAGTGAATTTTAATTGAGGACATTGTTTGGCCTACATTATGCGTTCCAGACACCAAAAGAAGATCTTATATCTCTGTATTTGACACTGAGACAAAATATTTTTTTCTTTATGTCTCTATTACCAGGTTCATTCCTGCTTGTAGGGTTTAAAATTACAGATGAATTGCCTCTGAAAGCAACAGGCATAGATTAAACACAGGTGGCATTCATCCCTTTGAGGAAACCCATTAGGTTTTGGGGCTTCCTTTGACAAAAGAACAAACACCTCTGCAAAGACTTCCTGCTGCCTTATTCTTACTCATAACTTTTAGCGCTTTTGCCTTGTTCTGGATGCTCTTCTTATAACTAAAGTTTATCTATGTCCATTAAAAAGAATCTAGTAAAATTTGCTGATCTAATAAGTGAATTAGAGCAGATCATGTTTTCAGGAGAGTCTGGGGCAGAAAGATACTCTGTAGATTTAGGTGCAATTCTATTGAGGAATGCTAGTTTTGGTGTTCTGTCTCGTTCTATGTTTATTTGCTTTCAGTCTCAGTCATGTGACTTTGATAAAGCAGCTCCTTGCATTTGAATTATGATGGAAAAATCTGAGCTGAAATGAATCATTTTATTACCATTTTGAAAACTACCATTTAATTGGTTTAATTTAGAAGCAATAGGGTCATTTATAAAACAGTTCCACATCTTAAGTTTTCTCCCATTTTTGTCATTAACTTTAATGGAGCATGAATTGAAGTCCAGATGGGGTCATATTGTCAGATGTCATCAGACAGAGCAGTGGACCTCAAAACTTATGTTTCCCCCACAAGTTTTGTCTTATGCTTCAGAAAGTATCCAGCTGACATGAAGGCATTACTTCTTTGTCTGAAAGCTATTCTGTAAAAGGAAATAGTGGGAGGGTCCTCATGCTTCCTTTATATGTGGAATTCATTTTGGTTACACAACACTAAGCATGTATTGTAAGGACCTACATATGCATATCCTACCCAAGTCGTAAAAAACACTCTTGTTTTCCCAATTGCAGAAGATGCAACCAGATTTAAACACCTCAGAAAATATGTTTACTTATATGAAGCAGAAACATCAAATGGGATCACGGGAACAGCAGATTCTCGAAGCGGTTCAAAGATCACTTGCAAGGTAGGGAAAGAGGAGTAAATACAAGCAATTGGGAGTGTATACTGAATAACATGGGAGCTGGCAGCTGAGGAGCATCCTTCAATGTTTTTCCAAACAAGATCATTCTTTTGAAAGGCCCATGTTGAGAGTCATGAAGACTAATCCCTCCCTGTTCTAGACAGAAGGCACTGAGGATGGCTGAAGTTCTTCATACCACTGTGCCAGCGCATTTCAATCCTGATCTAGCTGTACTTTTACACAAGAAAGGGAGAAGACCTGGTAGTTCAGTTTTCCTTAGCTCCCAGGCTAAGTCTACCAATGTCCATCAAACAATTCTAGAAGTTGAACTAAAACAGCTCATTGATGCCATGAAGACCACTGGATAGCCTGTTAATGGTAACAGTCAAGCCAGGATCAGGGCTGTAGGTGTAAAAGGTCCTGTAGGCCATTAAACTAACCAATGTCCCTCCATCTTGCCCAAAATTTTCTCATCATGGAGTTTTTTTCTGAAATGGAGTAACTGGGTAAAATATTTTTTATTTAACACACACTGTTCTGACAGAGTCTAAACATTGATCAGTGTAATGACTCAAGTTTTCATACAGTTCTTCTAGTACTATGAATTTTCAGAACCTAAGTTGCTTGTTTACTGTTCATATAGTATACTCCATGCCATCAGCCAAGTAAATAATACCTGCTTTCATGTCTTCTCCCACAAGTTACCTTAAGCTATTTAGAGTACTTCGGAATCTTTCCCAACAGCTGCTAGCAGGGTGATTCTGACACTTTACATAACCCAAGAAATACCATATTTTCAAAACTGTAACTGGATAATCCTGGAAACATGATAATGAAAAAAAGGATAAACACATCATATTTGTGTTTTCAGGTTGAACTGGAGGTACCACAGCTGTGCCACTTCATCCTGAGGACAATGCATTGCTCCCTGAGGGAGACATTTGGTGTTGACACCGAGGGAAGGGCCATGCTGAAAAAGTCAAAGAACTCTGAGGACTTTGCAAATGCCATGTCCAAGTAAGCAATATCAATTATCATCAGTACTTGTAGACTTAACATGGAACAGGCTGAAATGTTACAGTCCACCCTGACTGTGTTTTTCCAGGCATAGAACATATTCCATGATAACATGGTAGATTTATAAGCTGGTTCCACAGCAAAACTCTCCCTGATATAATTTTGGGCTAACTTGGCACAGTTCTCAATTGCTAGTAGGGAAGGTTTTTTTCAATCCAGAATTTTCACCTGGAATGTTTTTGTCATTTATATCATCTACATCAGGAAACTTGTTGGGTAGTCTCCTAAAAGATTATTGCAAGTGGAATGTTCCTTCTTGTAAGCAAATTCTCAAATGGCTGTGTGCAGCTATTTTAAGATGATTTTCCTTTGCTGACATGGTACAAAGACTGTGCAACAGAAAGGCATTTGAGACTGAAGTCCAGATTTCCTATCACAATCTTTAATGACCTGTGCAACTTATCTTTTCCTTACTTATCTGCTTTTGTAACTTATTGCTACTACTCCCTCTGCCCGACTAGTCTTTAGTGCTTGTCAGTGCATGTTTTACTCATGCACCTTCATGCTTGTTTCAATGTCTCAGTACCCACTCCATCTTGTTTCACAAGCCATAGGTCTCAAAACAACTTGAGACAGTGCTAAACTATGTTTTTCAGAAAAAAATCAAGGTTTTATTTAAAGACTGCAACTGGTAGAGAATCCTTCCCATCATTTTGTGCCCTATTGCAGTAGTTAATAATTACCTCATTCTAAAAATTTACTTATCTCCTCTCTGAATTTGTGCAATTCCAACTTTCAGCCATTGCTCTTGATATTTGCTTGCCCTTAGATGACGTAGTCTGGTGATACCAGAATGTCCTTGGTTAGAATTTTGCTGCTTTAATAGTAATACTCTCTAATAGTAACAACAGTGAATAAAAAATAATGATAGACCAAGATAAACCTGATACTTATAGCTATAGCCCAGCAGTTTATTGATAATATGTTCTTCACTGGGTGGCTTTAATATGATTTCGTACTAATGTTGGGGTTTTTTGGGGCAGGCACGAGCTCAAATTCAGCATTCAGGATGGAACAAAAGTCAAACTGTATCCAGAGAAGGATGAACCTCTGAATGTACTGAATCTCAAGAGAGGGATCATCTCAGCGCTACTTGTGCCAACAGAAACAGTAGAAAACATAAAAACAATTTCAATGGTAGGTGTTTTGAAAGCATTCACTTTATTTCCTTAACAAATGGAAGAAACCTCACCTAGTAGAGTTACTCCTGAACATCATTTTCAAAAGACCTGGAAATTCAGATGAGAAAGAGTGCCTTTCAGCTAGATCAGAAAATGTCTGACAGCATGAACAAAGACACTGATTTCTTTCTTCTTTCCAGGATACTGTATATGGAAAGTGTGACAGTGAAGTTGAATTCAAATCTAGAAAAGGAAATGTTGCAGAAGATATTTCAATTAACAGGGACCTGAAAGCCTGTGACAACTTCAGTCCCATCAGAGATTATGTCAGCCCTATTGCCATTGTAAAGGGACTAGTAAGTATACCATTAAAAATTATATGATATAACATTCTTCACTACGTCACTTAAAATGAAAAACAACTACTACAACTAAATTTTGTATTTATCTTCTAAAAGCTTAAATAGGTTTTCTGCACCCTTGCATGAGATCAGACTGTGGTTTTGTTGGCAGTCAGTAGAGAAAAACAGATGCAGAGAAAGAGTGTAATTACCTTCTTTCATGTTCTTCTCATTATTTTTTAACGGAGAGCTTTTCATAGATGGAGTTAGTGCTATTGATTACATGATAATCTATCAGATCATATAAAAATTTTTAGTTTTGTGGGTCAAAATTTTCAACATTCCAATTTCACATAAAACATGTAGTCCACCAAAGCCCTGATGTGTATATGATGTGCAGGAGGAGAGGGCGGTAAATGCCCCGAAGTAAATGGTTTGACATGCTGTTAATCCACAATGATCAAATGCAGTTGCTTGTATGAATATTGGCAGATTTCTTCCTGGTACCATGGCGTCTGTGCTTTTGAGTGTTTTCCCTAAAAAAAAAAAAAATTAGGATTTCATATCATGCTAAAAACATATTTTATAATTTCTGCCACTTCTACAGTTTATTGTAGAAAACTTTAAAATTTGTATAATAAGAGTGAAATTAAAAAGAGCATCAGCTGTTACGAGGGGCCTGAACTACTCTAAAACTTACAGACTGGTTTCTATGAAGGAGTCCTTTGTTGTAGGCAGCAGGGGATCAATCGTGAAGTAACTACTAAGCTAAACACCTCAATAAGGCCTTAGGGAAAATTTCAGTGGGATTTTTGCCTGTGAAGAGGCTTAAGACTAAAGATTGATACTGGCACAATTTTGTCTTTGTGTGAGAATGATTCCAGTTATGCACCTTTTTTCCAATATGCTGTAGATGTTAATATTACAGTAAAACTGTGACACCCTTTAAAACTATGTTTGTTTCCTATACTATTCAGTAAAATGACTGCCAAACTATTTTACAGAACATCCCATTATCTACCCTTCTAAGGAGCACTCAATTCTGTCATTACAATATTGATGCAAAGAAAAGACATATAAGAGATGCAGTCTGCAGTGAAAAACACCTGTTTCTGCCTTCCTCATACAAGTAGGTTGCTCACTATTTATCATTACCCTTTATTTATAAATATTCATTTTAAATGGTGATATATCACATTCTGCCCTGACTTCATCCCCAAATATGCATTTTGTTCTCAAGAAGGCAGGAGGCATGACAAAACCCCTCAAAGGTACTTAGACCCAACTAAAGCACTGAATTTTTCTTTGTTTGCTAGAAATCGCTATGGTGTGATGACGGAAGTCAACCAAACTCTGAAGCTCGAAGATACCCCAAAGATCAATAACAGAAATTTTGATGGAGGTATAGCTGCAATTCTCAATAATATCAATACAGGGACAAAATATAAATACAGGTTAAATACAGGGACATTTTTTTTTTAACTGTGAATTAATGAAAGATGCAGTTGAGGGGACCAAAACAGTTCATAATTTTTAATGAAATTTGATCAATTTAGTCAGGAAAAAGGTTGGGGTATAAAATGGGAAAACCTGAAAAGTTTGAAAACACTGTAATTTTAAATAATCTTTGTATTTTCATTTTATTTTTGAAATTATTCTTTATAACTAAAATTGAATAATTTGCTTGGAAAGTAATGTTAATCTTATTGGAAACTAGTTTAATAGACCCTTTTTAGCTAACCATAATTTCTTATGCAACTTTTAGCTTCAGCTGCCAAATGTAAACTGTCCATGATTACTATATATTTGGTTGTAAAACACACTTTTTTGACATGCAGTTGTTATTCCTAGTCATAACATATTTCTCCTAAGATTTATTTATTAAAAGTTGAAAAAACAAACTATGCTAATATAAAAGGTGTTAAGGAATCATCTTCATGAAAATTTAAAAGAATTTATGCAAATAGGTATTATTCAACTTTGGGGAGAATTACATTTAAATTCCACTCCATTATTTTTAGAAACTATTCAGCTGTTAAACTTCAACAGTTATCACATAAAATTATATATAGAGAGAGTTTATATTTATACTGAATGTATGACAGAAGATAAGAATGAACATAGCTCCTCGATAAAGACATAAAGAATGCAATTTTTTTAATTACTAGATGAACTAGAAGAGAAGGGACTTGCACTGGAAAGTACAGATGCCAAATTTCCCAGGCAGGGCGATGCTGTTCTGAAAATCCTTCAGGAACTGCAGAAACTTACAGCCTCCCAGCAGAACCAGCAGAGAGCAAGACTCTTTTATAAATTTGTTTCTGGACTTAGAAGTTTACATAACACCACTCTTGGCTCTCTTGTACCAAAGATGATGGAAACTTCAAGGTATGTTACAACAGTTCATTGTGCAAGTACACCACACGTCAATGCCATAGCAAATCCATTCTAAAGTTGATTATTTGCTGCAAGTGTTTTAAATTAGAGGTTAATTAGATGTAAAGAATGTCTTTCAGAAAGATAAGTATCATCAGATTTATCTAGAGAGAGAAATAAGGAAGAGAGAGTAAAACCTGTGGGTTTCACTTTTTTCCTATCAGAAATGCTCAGTTGTTAAATGGAACTTGAACATTAAATATATGAGAACAGTATAAGAATTCAAATAGATCTGAAAGCTCTAGCCTTCTATGAAGAATTAATATTGTTTTGATCATTTCCCCATCAAATCTTCCAAACTTATTGGAGAAGCTGAACTATAAATTAGAATATAACACAGCCCAGTACAGGTTTTTTCTTCCCAACACCATCTCAAGCATGTATGCCAGATGCAATCCTGTGGGTATGCTATTATAGCCAAATATCTTTCATGCAGTTTTGCTCAAGGACAATGACTGTAATTCCAAAATCCCAAGTCTGACTTATAGCAAAGAATACGGTTTTGAAAGTGAGATTTTTGGAGTCATGGAAGGGCACAATTCTTTGGTCTGACCCTGCCCTCCACTCCCCACCCTTACTCTTCTGTCCTAGCTGGACTTAAGTCAATTTACACATACCTTATGTCCTCAGTCTGTAGAGGGACTAGAGCCTCAGTCTGGTTCAATATATTATATTATAACACTTAAAGTTGTGGGAAAGTCTGTTGTGGAGAATAAAAAAGATATGTCTGTGTAATGATAGTATTGTTAACACTTTCTTGTTCATAGCTAATCATGTTATTAGTATAACTTGTAAAACTAGGAAGCTTCTTTTTGATAAGCAATTTTGTGATTTGCTTCCGGTCGTGCATAAACATATGTCATTCATATTAAAACACCTTAATAAACCTGTCAAATGTTTATTTCAAACATGCAACATGCAGCAATAACTGCAAACAGGGAATTAATTAATCGAAGTCATCTCTTTTCCTTTCAGTGCCATCACTGTTCAGGCCCTGACACAGTGCGGGACTCCAGAGTGCTATGGTGCAGTCCTTCAAATGCTGAGAACTGGAAACGTGAATCCACTTGTGGTAGACCTGGTCACATACACCCTGGGACTATTGCCTTCTCCAACTCCAAAAAGAATACGGGAAATTCTTAACATGGCCCAGTATCAGCCAAGTAGAGCTTCTTTTTATGGCTTGAGTCATTCTGTTACTAAGTAAGTAATGATAGCATGTAACTGTATAAAATAACCTCAAGAAAACATTACAATGTTTAGAGTAAACCCTAAGAGTAGTCACTTTTTGAGGATTTTTTGTTATTCTCATGAATTTGCTCTGTGGGAATAAAAAATAAATAGTCATTTCTCATTTTCTCCTTTTGTTTCTAATGTGTTTATTTCTTTAGGTTCTACAATGAGAAGATGATTGTGACAGAGGAAATAACAGATGTTGCAGACTTCATGGTATCACTGCTTGGCACTGATTGTTCTGGAGAAGATGAACTCACATACCTCACACTTCGGGTATTTTTATTTCCTTCTTTCCTGATGCAGGCTATTATTTTAAATTGTAGTGCATATATTACTTTGCTTCTCTTGATGGAGAAAAAATGTTTATCGTCTTTCTGTGTTTTCATTACTGACAGGCTATTGGAAACATGGGTGCAGTAATGGAGAAAGCTAAACCCAACCTGAAATCTTTTCTTAAGACATGTATCAGAAATGAAGCTGCATCACTTTCAGTTCAGAAAGCAGCCATCCAGGCATTCAGGAAAATGACTATTACTGAAGAGGTAAATTGGGTCACAAGAACTAACATACAGTCTTCAGTTCACCTTGACTGTTCACAGAAGTTGTTGAATATGCAAAAACATTCCCATTATTTCATAGTTTTGCTATCTCCCTTTTAGCTGTCTCCAGCTTTGTTAGAACTCCTTTAGTTAGTTTAGTTACCACATACATGTCTGAGAAGTTATGCAGACTTCTGACTTAGTGGGTGTTTCTCCTTTGAGATACAGTTGCTTTGTATAGATAGTCTCAGTTTAAATGGGAAGTTTGGATCTGTTCCTGTTAGAATGTCTTAAACGGAGTTCTACGTATTTAAAGGTGGTTTTAACTAATTAATTCTCCAGATTTAAATGGATTTAACTAGTTAAAAATCAGGTCCCTATCTAATACTGGCATTTTGTTGTCCTTGTTATTAATAGTACTTGTTAGATTTATGTTTACATTACAGTGACATTAAAGCACCTCCTACAGAATGGGTGTCATACAGAGCACTTCAGCTTAGTATAGTGAAATAGTTTCAATGTCAACAAGTTTCTACTCTTAAGATACATGCTCTTGTTTCCAGACAAGGCTTAACGAGTCTGGGAGCCTGGAAACACCTGGAGCTCACATCCTCAGATTCAGTTTAATTTAAAGCATTTAATTTTTTTTATTACTATTTATTTTCAAACTATGTTTTTAATTTTCCTGCAGCAGAAGATTTTTATCACCTTCTTTTCCTAAATTGAATGATCTTTTTTCCAAAATTTGAGAATTTGTCTGCAGACCAGAACACTTCTGATTCCCAACAGTCAAAACTCAGTATTCTAAACAAAAAAGTAACCTGCCAGATATAGGATAAGAAAATCAGTTTTAATAAAACCATAATTTCTATGACATTTTCTATCAAAAGAAACTTTATCAAAATAGCTTCAATGAAATATTTTTGGTCAGTCATAGAAATCAGGTATAGAAATAGTTATGCAGGCCTGAAAAAATTGCATCCTGGAAATTACTTGACCCTATATATTCCCAAAAGAGTTTAGCAATATCATCTACTAGCCAGCTCATCAGTGCAAACCTTTCTCTATTTATATAGGACCGTTCAGCACTTCTGAAAGCATTTCAAGAAGGGGATGCACCTACAGACAAACGTCTAGCAGCCTATCTCATACTGATGAAAAATCCTTCCCCAAGTGATCTCACAAAGATTTTGAGAGTCCTCACAAAGGAAAAGAATGAGCAAGTGAAAAGTTTTATTGCCTCACACATTGCCAACATCCTAGACTCTGAAGAAGTAGGCATTGAAGAGTAAGTAAAGTTTAGTTATGTACTGGTCTCCTAGGAAGAGCAAAGTTCTGACCGTAATTGCAGTGGTAGTTATGTAGCAGTGCTTTTTTTGCTTGGTTTTTTGTTTGCTTGTTTGTTTTCCTTGAACAAGCACATTAGCTGAGTAAATCTATGTCTTTGTCAGAGCAGTGCCAGCTTACAGTCTTTCCCTTAAGTCTTATTTTTACTGTTAACATGCGCAGAGACGTAGCGATTTACAATCACCTTGGTTTTATGAATGTCTGCAAGTGACACAAGAAATCCCTCAACTAAGACTAAATGAGTTTTTGGAATTTATACTAATCATATTTGCATCGCTATCCTCTTTCCTAGTCTAAAAAGCCAAGTTGAAGAGGCTCTGAAAGGAAACCAGGTTCCAACAGCCCAAGATTTCAGAAAATTCTCACAAAATTATCAGATTTCCAAAAGAGTTTCTGTACCTGGAGTTGATCCCATCTCTGCCAAAGTAGAGGGAAATGTGGTGTTTGATCCAAACAGCTATGTTCCTAAAGAGACTATGCTAAAAACCACCCTGAATGTGTATGGATTTGGCCCAAGCGATATCTTTGAGGTACAAGAATTATCAAAAACTTTTGCTAGTATTCAGCTGTTTTCTTTCTCATTTCTGTTTTCTTATAACAACTTTCTCTGAATAATGTATTGTTTTTACGAGCTTTGGGAGAAATCTAAAGATCACTATGCTTACAAGGGGACTTTCATTTGATCTCAATGGGCTTTAGAGCAAGCCATCCGTTATGTGATGTCACTTGCCACTGACTGGATGGACGACCCTGTTGGAGTTATTAAAGGCCTCAGCTAGGGTAAAATGAACCCATCTGTAACAAATTGACTTCATGCTAATGAATCATTACTGGCACATGAAGTGCTCATAGTAGATTTTAAGTGAGATACAGCCTATGTGTAGGTTTTTTGTTGGACCTCACCACAAAGATAAAATTAATTGTAAGACCTAGTATTCCGTATCTTCCCCTAAGAATCATAGACTTGTAGGATACACTTTAAATGCATTGTTTGTTCCTCAGAAAGTCTGTTTGTTGTAAAGCTCCAAAGAAGTGGGGAAACTGTCTCAGTTATTGCATTGTCCTGTTCATTTCAGCTTGGCTTGGATGGAAAGGGGTTTGAACCAACACTGGAAGCTTTGTTTGGAGAGAAGGGACTTTTCCCAGACACTGCAAGCAAGGCCTTGTACTGGGTTGAGGGCAGAGTGCCAGAGCAGGTTTCCAAGGCGCTTTCTGACTATTTTGGTTACTCCCAGGATGGCAAGCAGGATCAGGTACAGCTTGAAAACATTCTCTGCACAGCACGGCATTCCTATCTTTATACAATAATTACAACGCTTCCCTCTTTATTGTATATGAGCCTTCTCCTCTTCTGGTAAGCTAAAATAGAAATCCTTAATGCTGTTTAACAATGGTGTTTTCTCTAATTGTATGTGGGAGGGGCCTTTGTCTGGAGTCAAATCTGTAAGAAGTGAATGTGCAGATTAGCTGACATTCACTAACTAACTGTTCTAGATATATGATCTTATAGATTTCTCATAAATCTGTTTTACTACTTTCTGACTGAATTTTCAGGATATCATGAAAGGAATAATGCTTAACCTTGAAAAACTGTTAAAAGAATTAGGCAACAAGGAAGCTCCTGAAGGAAAAGCATATCTGAGAATCCTGGGAGAAGAACTTGGGTACATGAAACTCAATGATTTCAAATTGCTGGGAAGCATGATTTTAAAGAGTGTTAAAACTCTTCAGACTATTCCCGAAATGGTATGTTTCTGATGCACCAACATTTATTATTAATTTGGGTTTTTTCTGCAAGTTGTTTTTAAGTTTTAGGTTATGTTTACCTATTATGTAAAGAATGGATATTTGATACCAGCATGAAAATAAAATTATTTAAAATAAAATATCCAGGTTTAGTCTGAAGAACTCTGAGAAACCCATGAAGACTCCTCAATAACCAAGAGGAGTCCTTGTGGAAGATGGGTGAGAGGAAGGAAAAAGGGAAGGTTCAGATCTTATTGTATGATTGAGCTATCTACTGGAACAATGCCCACAATCTTAGTGTTGGCCATTATGTTATACTACTAAATTTCTAATTATGAAAATGTGTATTAATATTAAGCAATAATTTGTCATGTTAAAAAGAAAAGAAAATGTAGTTCAGTTTAGGAATATTTGGTAGAACCCTTCTTTCATTGAAGTAAAAAAATGCTTTGCCATTGACGTTAGGGAAGCCAGAATGTTACATGTTATCTAAACCAATTCACCTTTGTATGTGCATGTCAAGGTAGATGATCTGTGTGTATCAAGGCAGGTGATAAAATCTAGTATTAGTTTAAAGCTGAGATTTTGATAAATAGTCTTTAGTACATTTTTTGAGGCAAGGAATCTGTAGAAATTAGATTCTGTACTCTATATAAAATTAATTTTTTGATTATACAGTTACAATCACGAAATGTATGTATTCCAAAGTGTAGATTTGTTAGTGTTCATTTCCTTGTTTGATTTATAGATTGCACAAGCCATCTCAAAAGGTGTTGACAGGGATTTATTTGTCCACTACATGTTCATGGACAATGAGTTTGAGCTCCCAACTGGAGCAGGTTTGCAACTGAAGTTTGCCTTGTCTGGAATAGCGACACCTGGGGCCAAAGTAGCTGTGAAGCTTCATCAAAAAAGCGTAAGTCTCAACAGCTGTCTATATTTTGTCTCCTCATGATAATCTACAATCTCATTTAGGCATAAAACTGTAACACCAGAAGAATTTTAAAGATTACAAAATACTCTTGAAATGAGAAAAACAACTTACTTATTAGATGTCTCCAGATAATTTGTGGATGACATTTACATTAAAGTAAGAAGTAATACATATAATAAATTAAGTATGAGACATAATAAAATTTATAAATTAAAAGTATTTTAATCACTCTTTCAAAAACAATCCTGTTAATCTCTGTTTATTTCTCTCTCCCTGCTCTCAAATGAGAACAGTACAAAAGCTACAGCATGTGAATTTGCTGTTCAAACCAAAGAGTTAATAAAAAATCTTGATGTGGCCAATTCAAAGTGAAAATTTTTATTTTCAGTTAAAAGAAATATTAAAAATTGAGTTAAATGAAACATTTTTTTATCAGAAAGGAAACATTTTAAAACTGTAACAATTAAAGAGCATGATAACACAAAATTAATTACCCAGTTAAAAAAAAAAAAATTAAAGATTTCTGTTCTTTTCATACAGTTTTAATAACTACTTTGCTCTAATTTAGTTAATATTTTATATAAATTTCTCAAGAGTTTCAGTTCATCTAAACTTTTAATTTTCCACCATATACACAATTTAAGTAAAAATAAAAAAAAGTAAGTCCTCAAATTTAGTGCCAGTTGCCTTTTAGTTACCTTTGGGATCTTTTCCAGAATTTTGCATTCTGTCACTTCTTTCTGTAATGGCCAAACCAAATCCTTGAAAATAAGCTGTTTTCTGTTTAGAGAAATTCAAATCTTGGATCCATTTCTTTTTTGTCAAATAATTTGCTCATTTTTTGTGAAAATTGCTATTTTTTTACAATGGAAAACTGGCTTTTGTCTTCAGATTTAAAAATACATGCAAGTAGTTCCAAGTACAAAATCTTTCTGAAGCATGAGTATTTTTACATTAAAGTAGGTAAGATTCCTTGGTGTTATCTTCTTGCTGTATTTGTTATATTACAGTTGCCACTTAGGTGGTCCCTCTCCTTATGTGACTTGGGAATCAAGTTTTTTGAATAACAAAATCAATTATATAAAACCTACTTCTAGATTATCAAGAATATTACATTTGTTTTATAAAACCAGTAAGAAGTGTATTGGGCAAATAAATACACCATTTTGTTTTTATTAAATAGATGCAAGCAGAACTCATTGCTAAACCTTCAGTAGCAATTGAGTTTGTAACACACCTGGGAATAAACATGCCTGAATTTGCTAGAAGTGGCGTGGAGATGAATTCTAATATATTCCATGAGTCTGGAATTGAAGCACATGTTAGTATGAAAGCTGGACAGCTGAAATTCAGCATTCCTGCTCCGAAGACTCCAACAAAGCTCCTCAGTATCAGGTAATGAGAACTGAATGAGAACTTTGAAGGCTATGTTCTTCCCTTCTCTTCTTGGTTTTTATTGTGATGGAATTGAGAGGCTAGGGCAGGCATGGAGAAATTATCAGTTCAGAAAAATCCCAGACATTGTAAAACTGAGATAACTACTTTTGTAAGAAAGATAAGCAAATAGCCCAGATAAGTGGTGACTGGGAGTCATAGCTTACAGATTCTTTAATTTGTCACTATTTTCTGAAATTTTCAACAAGACTCTTAGCATTTCTATTATTTTGTTTTCTTTCCCATAAAATTATTATAATAGCAATGCCTATTTTTAAATTGAATTTAAATGAACTACTTGCATTAATTTTAGAGAGGGTAAATGGCTCAATACACAGAATTATAATTGTCTATAATAATACTTATAATAATAAATGACTTAACCACCAAATGTTATTTCATTAAGCCCCTACCTTAATAAGTGATTTTTATTCAGAAAATAACGTTGTTAATAGGACAATGTCTGAACACCTGTCCTAGGAATAAATGGCTCACTTTTGTGTTCCAGCAATACGCTACATTTGGTGTCTCCAGCCAAAACTGAAGAGATTCCACCTCTGATTGAGAACCGAGAAACCTGGACTTCTTGCAAGCCTTTCATTGCTGGTCTAAATTTCTGCACCAAATTATTGTACTCTAATGCTAGTGCCACAGAGGCAGCTCCATATTATCCCTTGACTGGAGAATCCAGGTAAGTCATATCAGCTTTAACTATGTTTATTTTGTATCAACTAACCTTCCCTCTTAGGGCTTAGTGTCTACAGTACCGTCTCACACAAAGCTTACCTTTAAAAATCTTTAAAAACAGACTAGCAGGAGCAGCACAGAAAGACAGCTGTTGAGAACTGTATGATTTCTTCTGTCTGTGGTCATGGACAAAATAGTAATTTACAAGACATTTGTTTACTCCTCCTTTAGATTTGAAGTTGAAATAGTGTCCACAGGCGAAGTGCAGGAATATTCTGCAAGTGCAAACTATGACCTGCAGAGAGAGGGAAATGACCTGATAGACACCTTAAAATTTGCTGTCCAGGCAGAAGGTAAGAGTCTGAAAAAGCGATATGGTTTAGCTCAGTTTTGAACTGTGTCATTTAAGGGGAAAAAGATTTGTATGAATAAATCATAATGGAATTCTTTACAGTATAAAATAGAATACTATTTTCACACCCAAACAGGCCAACACTTTAACTTGCATTTCATTTCATGTATGCAATCCCAGTGCAAGATTTTCATGATCAGAGGCTGATTTTGTATCCCAAAAATGCTTCCCTATGATTTAAATAAAAGTGTCATGTTGATACATGGAAGCAAGGAAGAGAAGTTAATGGGTTCTATACAAACAACAGAAAAATACCATTTCTGATGAAATATGGAAGTAAAGCATACAAATTGAGAAGAACGGCATAAACAGCAAATTTTTCAAAGAGAGAATCTATGGGATGGCAAGTTTACGTAACAAAAGTAGTGACAGGATTAGTGGATCAGCCCACGGTGTGTTTAGAAGATGAGGAGAAAAAAGATGACCCAGTTTCTGATTCAGACACATCAAATGTTGCATTAGATCTTCAGGATGATATAATTTCCAGTTGATCCTTTTCTATTCCCCTTTTAAGAAAAGTCCAAACAGATTCCATAGTTGCGAATAACCAAAGTACCTTATATTTTCCAGGTGAAAAGCAGCATGAGGCCACATTGACCTTCAGGTACAACAGAGAAAGAAAGATTTTGACCAGTGATGTCCACATTCCCGATGTTGATGTTGACTTTGGTGCAAACTTCAGAATTACTGATGAATCCCTTCCTGGGAAGAAAGCATATACCTTTGTCTTAGACTTTAACAAGAAGAAGATTTCTGAAGTTACTCTTACTGGACAGATAAGGTAACTCAGAAAACCACGTAGACTTTTAAAGATATCTTTGAATAATATAGCTGAAGGTTTTATTGAAGGTAGAACATTTTGGGAAATTTTATCCCATTTTGGAGAAATTTCTTATAGAGAGAGACATAAACTTGTCATTCAAACCTTCTTTGAAAACCCTTGAAGTATTTAATTGTAATCCATCATGTATACATCAAATAAATACGTCTAATACACCAGCTGATCTTTCCTACTATATGTATATATATAATTTGTATTACAAGTTCCTTGAGCTAGTTCTTCCATATTTGCACACACATGACTACAATGACATTGTACTAGTGTTATTGCAGGTGTGATAATCCAAGGATATAAACAAGGCAAGGTTTGTTCAGAGAGGTATTATCTTTTACTAGATATGTTCAGCTCTAAAAAAAGTTATTACATCTCCCCATGAAGAAATCTAATGGCACTCAATAAGCAACAAAACCAAAAATAACTGAGAGCTTCCTGTAAAAATTCCCACGCTTCACGATGAGAATATTTCCGGGAACATCTACAGGGGAGCTAATAAAAATGTTCAGCCTGCCAGGGTTTCTAAAATTGTCTGCCTCACAAGCCCATAGTGAAATGAGCTGATCACATTCTTTAATAAACCTCAATCTTCCATGGAATTCTGTGATCTTGATGGTGCCCTGGGGAGTCTTTGTCTTTGCTGTTCATGCAGAATTGCCTCTGATATCAGTGGGAGCTTTGGACAGATGTCAGGGACCTCAATTCCCTTTCATTTGCACTAACATAATATTAGAAGTTTGCTCAAGTCAACAAAGTTACAGAGATATAAAATAAATGTGAATAAAGGAAAATGAAGCCCAGTGGCATAATATATTTTGTCAAGTGTTTTGTTTCTATGATGTGATTCATGGCCACAGCCATGAACCTCTTCCTTAGTAGAGAATTCAGCTTGAGTAAGGAGTTCAGAATTTGGTTCAGGTACAACTTTACCAAGATAGGTACATATTTCCCTCCATTTCAGTATTATGAAATTAATACAAAATTATTATTGTGTGTATCTGCACAGTAGCATTATAATAATTTAGCATAGATTTCCCAAAGTAACTGGCAGAAGCTGAAAACATTCATTGAATCGGAACAGAGTTTACAAGTTTGATTTAATCTATTTTTTTGTAACACCTGTTATGTTTTTACTATAGATTTAAATGCTGAAATTGCTCCTGAAACATAAGTGAAAAAGTAAAGTGAAATGTTTTATATTCACATTTACTTTTTGCTTTCACAGATATGCTGGAATGGAAGAGGCAATGTTAAGAGGCACCATTTCTATTCCTCGCCTGCAAACCGAACTCAGAACTGAAGCATTGGTTAATTACTCACCAACCAAAGGATACCTTCAGATGAGCTCAGCTGCAACAACTCATGGAAATTCAATTTCAGAAAGAATTCTTCTCAGATATGGTACAGGCAAAAACAGGATCCACGTGTACAACCAATAGATTTAAACATCGTGTTACATTAGTTTATAGTATATCCCTAAATAGAATAAGAATATTACTAATTTTACCCTTTTCTTTTAAATTCATTATTTTCAGATTCCGAGAAAGTTGAGCTAGAGTGGAATTCAGGTGCCAGTGCTGCTGTGAAAAAAATGTCTTCTGGCTTCCCAGTTGACTTTTCAGACTACCCAAAAACTTTAGAGAAGCATGCCAATGAACTGCTGGATCGGAAAGTGGCTCATACAGATATGACACTGCGACATATTGTGTCACAATTTATCGTGGTATGTTTCAACCTACAGCAGATATTACAGCTTGACCACATAGCCCTGGTGAATTCTTGCCACCCCCATGGACGCCAAAATGGGAACTACTTGTAAAAGCACTCATCAGATTGAATAAGATGTATATTTCTAACTTTGATCAAACCCGTCACTTTATCAGATGCCTAGGGCTCAGTATATGGATAGTTAAAATGTCTTTCAGATAACTTACTGGAAAGTCCTAAAACTTGTTCTTTAGTTTGAAAAACTTGTCTTCTCATTGCAGGCAACCAATACCTGGCTGCAAAAGGCATCAAAAGATGTCCCCTATGCCCAGACTCTGCAAGATAAACTAAGTGGACTGCAGGAACTGAACATTCAGAAAATTAACCTGCCTGTTATCACCATTCCTGAAGAACTTTTCCTGAAAAGGTAAGGAGAGAAATTAGGATAGTCACACAGGAAACTGAAAATAGATATTGGTTCATATTTGTGTGTTATTTTATTTTACTTTGTTTTCTAAACTAGCATGGAATTGCTGTAAACATTAGCATAAGACTGGAATCATAATAAACAACTTTAAAACCAGAGAGATGAAATTATATGGAGGAAATGATGCATGTCTTTAATACAGATTTGATTTTACAGCAGTCACTCCTGCAGTATATGAATATATCCTGAAGTATTGTGTTATATAGTAATGAGAACTGAACAAAATAATAATAATAATAATAATAATAATAATAATAATAATAATAATAGGAATTTATACTGCTCTGTGATGTTGCTTTTTTAACCATTTCATGTAAAGGAACAAATTTCAAAAATGTTTCCTTAATTTTCATCTTAGGATGTAGCTCTAAGTATAAATAAGATTTTGCAATATAAAAGACCAGTTAGGGAAACAAGAAAAGCATCTTTGCCAGCTTATTGTTCATGCACAAGTTAAAGCCGAGTTTCCTCCTGTTTTGCCTTTTCATAATGACACTTTTTCCCCACAAGCTTTTTAGCTGATGATCCATTTTTTCCAGTCCTAGCTCCTGGTCAAATGGTTAGATTTTTATTTAATTTTATTCAGAATAAAATAAATGCTGAATATTTGGATGAATCTTTTGAAATGCTTATCATCAGAAAGATAAATTCTTTATGATTTAGGTTCTTACAACTTCTAATGCTAATAAGACTTTTCATGCATTTCTATAAGAATATATCACTTTTTTTAAGAAGAATATAATCACCTCTTTCTGGTACTCAGCATGCCACATTGCACAAGTGCGGCAGTGTTTTTGGAGGATTTTTTTTTCCTATATGTCAGCTATTTTCATTCAAATTCCCTCATTTTGAGGATCATTTTCATGCCAATACATCTTTTCATTAATGTTCATAAAGCAGATTTGGATTCTCAGAGTAGAAAATCAAATGCAAGATTCTTAACACTTGTGTATTTAGCCCCTTGAATGATATTGTCCACCTGTGAGCTAAAGTTAGTTAAGCTCTGAACAAAGAATCAGGAACCTGTGAATTCTAATGCAAGGTCTTACAGAAAGAATGTGTTTCTGGACTACTTGACCTATGGGTCTCCCTGATTATGAAATAAGGAGAAAAAACATTGACAGAATTCACTGATATCGAAAGGACTTTCAGTAAATTCTGATAGATGAGTGATTAAAAAATCCTGATAATAATAGATGATCATTACATTTCTCTGTAAACCTAAAGTCAGGACATTGATATAAGCATGTAAGTAAGCTCGGTATCATGGGAATAGTAGGAATCCTTAAGATTTCTGTATATGCTTCATGAACTTACAGTTTCTAACAGAGTCACTTTTATTTTCTAGTGAAGGCCGGATCAGATACAGCTTAAATAAAAACAGTTTTCTAATTAATATCCCATTGCCATTTGGTGGAAGATCATCCCATGACATAAGGGTGCCACAGACTGTTAAAACACCTCCTCTGGTAATGGAGTCAATGGGAATAAGTGTGCCGTCTCAGGAATACAGAATCCCGACATTTACTGTTCCAGAATCCTATCCTCTTCGTGTGCCTCTCCTTGGCACTTTAGAGGTCTCTGCTAATGTGTACAGCAACTATTACAACTGGACGGCAGCATACACTTTGGCTAATAGCACCACAGAGAAAGCATCCAGCATAAGAACTACTTATACCACGAATGCTGATTCAGTTTTTGAGCTACTTTCCTACAGTGTGAAAGGTAAGAATGTGTGCTAATACTGCAATGTTGGCAAAACTATTTTAATTTTCTTTATTTTCCATGTATCAGGTACAGCACATTCATTTTCCTGTCGCTTATTTAAAGAAAGGTGTTGTATAATCTCAAATCACTTTCTCTTTGTTTTTAAAGATATTATGTGAGTCTGTTTATTCAGGCACTAAACGTGAAGTCAGTTTAATTCAATAAAGTCTTTCAGGGTCCATATTTTTCTAGATATTCCCCACTGAAGAAAAAGTCCTTCAAAACTGAAGGCATGATTCTACGAACACTTGTGTATCTTAGAAGTCAAGTGTTTTCAAAATCAGGTGTGCAGGTGTATGTATAGGTAGCCCACAGTTTATTTCTCGCTCTATTTTTATATATATATATAATTTTTTTTTTTATCATTTATATATGTCCATATACTGCCATAACTACATAGCAGTTATCCTGGACTCAGACTGGATAGGTCTTAAGACTGGTATTTTTAAGTTAGTTCCTCTAAAATTGCAGTTTGAGTTCTCAAATTGCAAAAGGACAAGCTAACTTCAGTCTTTTCTAAACTCCCCACCATAAATGAAGCATGATAAAGAAAACATTAAAAACCAGGAATGTTAGATATGGGTTATTCTTGAGAGTCCATCTTCTTAATTTAAGTTTAAATAACGACATAAGTTCATGTCATTTCACGTAATTGTACTTAGTAGAGTAGTGTAGAGATTTAATTTTTCATAGCTCAAAACTTTAGCCCCAAATATCAAAATAATAACAATTTGTACAGAAATATTCAGGATTTACCAAAACATTTTGGCATTTAAAGCAAAATGGTATAATAACAGTAATTGCAATTCAAGCAGTAACATAAAAGCTTAGTGGCATCAGACAAAATCTTAAAGACACTGTTATCTTTTGTTTCCTTTTTCCTATTTCAGGTTCTGGAGAAGCATCATATAATAGAAATGGATTCACCTGTGCATATGAAAATCACCTGAAGCACAGACTCTTAACCTCAGTTTTTAAGTTGGCCAGGACAAAGAGTTATGAACCTAGTCCAGTTGCAAACTACACCATATCACTTATGGCATCCAGTACTCTGGGTCCTCAGCTTTCATTTTCCGGTGATATTGTTTCTGAAAAGACAAATAACGTGAATATCAATAACATCAAGATGGAAGGGCAGCTGGAAGTGGCTTCTGTCATTGCAAGAAGCATCTACACTCTGTCAAGCTCATACAATGAAAAGAGGCGGATTTTAGAAGGAAAATCAAATCTGAAGTTGGATTCTTCTTACCTTCAGGCTACCAATCAGATATCCGGCAGATACAGTGAAGATTTGTTTTCCATTACTTCAGTTTCTGATGTACAAAGCGGACTATTAAAGAACACAGCTTCACTGAAGTATGAAAACAGCCAGCTGAAAATGACATCTGAAACAAATGGGAGGTATCGACATATTGCAGGTGTCAATAAGCTTGAATTAATTTTGTCAAAGAAGATGGCAGCACTTCGATCTGAGTACCAAGCCACTTACAAGCAAACACAGTATTACGCCTTGTTTGCAGGTTCTCTCAATTCCCAGAATCTTGTTTTCAACACGGATATCTCTATGACTGATCAAAGGAATCGAGCTGCACATAAGTCATCACTCAATGTAAATCAGTACGGTCTAGCCAGCAGTGCAACCACAAATGTGCAGTTTAGTCCATTGACAATGCAGAGTGAAATGAATGCCAAACTTGATACTGCTGGAGGCTCCATGTCACTATCCTCTTCTGGGCGCTATGGTAAAAACAATGCAAAATTCAATCTAGGTGGAAGAGTGAGCCTGGCGGAAATAACTCTGGGAAGTGAATATCAGAGTACAGTTCTGGGTATGGACAACAAACATGTTTTAAACTTCAGAGTTAATAGAGAAGGACTCAAGTTTTCAAATAATTTGCAAGGATCATTCAAAGAGATTAAGTTGGAGTACACAAATGACTTGAATATTCCTGGCTTATCCTTAACATTTGCTTCGAAGTTAGACAACAGCTTCAGCTTTGACAAATTCCACAAGCATGTTTTTGACCTACAACTGCAGCCTAGCTCACTTACAGCTAAACTGAGTAATAATATTAAATACACTAAAACAGAACTTTCCAACAAAGCAGAACTGCTTCTCGAGCCTCTGAAGCTGAACTTGGGTGGCAATGTCAGAGGAGCCTATGGAGCAGATGAAATAAGGCATACCTACACCATTACATATGCTGATCTAGCTGCAAACTTTAAAACAGATACAGTCGCAAATGTTCAAGGTGCAGCAGTGAGTCACAGAGTTAATCTGAATGTGGCAGGACTTGCTTCCTCAGTTACTGTGAACACAAACTGTGATTCCAAATCTCTCCGTTTCAGCAATGTTCTGCGTTCCACTATGGCCCCATTTGCTATCACTGCTGACATCCATACCAATGGTAATGGAAAGCTGATTGCTATGGGTGAACACACAGGAGACCTTTACAGCAAATTTCTGTTTAAAGCAGAGCCTCTTGCTTTCACTTTCTCCCATGATTACAGAGGATCTACCAGTCATAACTTGAAGTCTAGAGGAAGATACACTACTCTGCTTGATAACAAAGTTCATGTGCTTTTTACTCCATCAGAGCAGTCAGGTGCTTGGAAATTGAAAAGTCAGCTAAACAATAATGTATATTTACAAGATCTCAGTGCTTACAATGATGCAGAAAAGACTGGTGTGGAACTTAGCGGAAGAGCTTTAGCAGATCTCTCTGTAATGGATACACCGGTCATACTACCATTCACATCTGAAGAAGTTAATTTAATTGATCTGTTGGACCTCAGGAGCAGTGTTTCAGAGCCTCAAGAATTCAGCATCTCTGGCTCTGTGAAGTATGACAAAAATAAAGATATGCATGTTATTAACCTACCATTCTTGGAACATTTGCCAGTTTACTTTGAACAAATCAGAGGCACCATTCTATCCACACTGCAGGCCATACAAAGTTACCTGAAGAACATTAGCATAGAACAACATATGAGAAAATACAAGGCAGCTTTGGATAAACTCCCACAGCACATTAATGATTACATGGACAAATTAGATATGAAAGGCAGAGTTAGCAGCATGAAAAATAATTTGGTTGCTTTCACAAAGGACTACAGAATAACATCTGATGATCTCCAAATTATGCTGGAAAAAGCCATGGACAATCTTCAAGAAATACTGTCTCAGCTGCAGGTCTATCTGATACAAATTGAGCAATACATCAAAGATCATTATGAGCAGTATGACATTAAAGCACTTATTGCACAGCTTCTTGACCAAATAGTTGAAACAATAACAGCTCTGGATAACAAATATAAGATAAGAATGACTGTAGTTGACACTATTCAAAAATTGCAATTTTTTTTTTACCAGTATTATCCTAGCAAAATTGGAAGCAGCACTTTGGCTTGGATTAAAAATGTAGATGATGAATACAAGATTACAGCTAGGATACAGGAAAACCTAGAAAAACTCAAAATTCAGATTCAGAGTATTGATGTCAGACGCATTGCAGAAAATTTGAAACAGCAGATTAAAATGTTTGATGCTAAAGAAGTTTTAGAAAAATTGAAGCGTTCATTACCAATTGAAAAAATTAATGAAGTTCTTGAACAAATCAAAGACTTTATTCTAAATTGGATGGAGGAGTATGAAGTGTCTGAGAAGATCAGTGCTTTCCGAGGTCATATGCACAAACTGATTGTAAAATATGAAATTGATAAGCAGGTATATTTTTTAATGGACAGAATGACAGAACTGCTTAACCAGTACAGAATAAAAGAAACTGTCCAGAAACTGACTGTCTACCTGAAAAA
The DNA here is from genome assembly GCF_965183815.1 of Platalea leucorodia. NCBI lineage: Eukaryota > Metazoa > Chordata > Aves > Pelecaniformes > Threskiornithidae > Platalea > Platalea leucorodia. Next base: position 118,106,929 of record NC_138825.1, on the reverse strand, counting down.
TATTGATGTGAAGTCATGCTTTGATAAAGTTGTTGCTTTTATTGATGATACTGTGAAGAAAGTTCAAACCTTTGATTATGAAATGATGATAGAGGAAGGCAACAAGTTCCTTGACATGATTATTAAAAAGCTCAAGTCTTTTGACTATAACCAGTTTGTTGATGACACAAATAACAAAATCCGAGAAATGACCCAGAAAATAAATAAGGAACTCAGAAATCTAGAACTTCCACAGAAAGCAGAAGCGCTGAAACAGTACATAAGAGATTTTAGAGCTGTGATTTCAAAATACATGGAACAACTAAGGGACACCAAGCTTGCTGCAATAATTAACTGGTTCAGGGAGCTCATAAACTCAACAACATTTGCTAATCTGAAAGCCAAGGTAAATGAACATTTGGAAGACCTGCGAGAGAGGATTTCTGAAATGGATATTTCCCAGGAATTCCAGTGGTATCTTCAGAAGATAAGCCAATTCTATAACTCTGCTGTCGTATACATTTCTGACCAGTGGAACACAGCTTTTAAGAAAATCATTGCTTTGGCTGAAGAGTATGATCTAAAAAATTGGGCTGAAAATTTAAACCAGTTTGTTGAAACAGGATTTAAAGTCCCTGAAATCAGAACTGTTATAGTCACTATACCTGCCTTTGAGGTTAGTCTCCGAAGCCTTCGGGAAGCCACATTTCGAACACCAGACTTCATTGTTCCACTGACTGATCTGCATATCCCCTCCTATGAGATAAATATTAAGAGACTAAAGGACTTGAAAATCCCAATGAAATTTACTACCCCAGAATTTACAGTTCTAAATACCTTTAAAGTTCCTTCCTATACAATTGACTTGAAAGAGATTAAACTTCAGATTGTGAGAACAATAGACAAACTCATGTCTGGTGAATTTCAGTTGCCAGCAGTTGATTTATATTTTAAAAATCTGAAGATGAGAGATATGCCTTTTTCTGACATCTCTTTCCCAGAAATACAAATGCCTCAGTTTCAAATACCAGAATTATTGATTCCAAAGCTAAATCTAAATGAGCTCCAGATTCCTAACATGAAGATACCAGAGTTCCAGCTTCCACGAATCCCACATACTGTGACTGTCCCTACATTTGGCAAATTGTCTGGTGCTTTCAGAGTCACATCTCCATTCTTCACACTGACTACAAAAGCTGAGGTTCATAATACTACAACATCTGCAAACAGTCCAGAATTTGTGACCTCCCTTTCAGCTCAAACAACGTCCAAATTAGACTTCCTAGTTTTTAGTGTTATTGCAGATTCACGTCTCTTGGCCCCTGAGATGAAGCAGCTGAACCTTAAAAATTCCATGAAGGTCAACCACAGGTTCCTTAAAGTTGATCACACCAATGAAGTGGTATTTTTAGGGACTTCAGTAGAAGGTGAAGCTGAAACTAGAGCAAACTTTTATACAACAAAAAATTCAATAGAACTACAGAATAATTTAATGGTCAAGCTGCAAAGAAAAATTTGGATGCAGAGTGGAATGGCATATTCCCACAGACTGAATATTCCACAAGCTGATTTCTCCAGCCAGGCTGATCTCGTCAATAACATGACAACAGAGGTAGAAGCAGGACACGTATCATTTACCTCCACTGGTAAAGGAAACTGGAAATGGGCTTCTCCTAATTTCTCCGATGAAGGCACTCATGATTCACATGCCACTTTCAGGGTTGAGGGCCCCATTATTACATTTTCAGCCAACAACAGAATAAATGATAAGTACCTGAAAGTCAACCAAGCTATGAGATATGAATGTGGTTTCCTAAATTATGTGACAGTTCAGATTCAGTCTGAAATTGAGTCACAGCGTGTGGGACGTAGCGTTCTGAATGTAAAAGGCACAGGTCAGCTTGGAGGAATGAAAGTAGAATTAATAGGCTCTCACAATGCTCGGCTCAATGGACGGATTACTGGAACTGTAAATAATGAGGTTTCCTTCTTGGCACAGCCTTTTGAAATTCGTCTGTTGACAAACAATGATGGAAATGTGAAAATCAGCTTCCCAATGAAACTGACTGGCAAAATTGACTTCCTGAATAACTATGGTTTTGCACTCAGTTCCTCTGTTCAGCAGGTCAGCTGGCAAGCTACTGGCAGGTTCAATCAGTACAGATATTCCCATAATATGTCTGCTGGCAACAATGATGACAGAATTGAAGCTCATGTCGAAATGAATGGAGATGCCAACTTGGACTTCCTAAATATTCCTCTAACCATTCCTCAACTTGAGGTTCCCTACACTGGAATCAAAACTCCTCAGGTAAAAGATTATTCACTGTGGGAACAGGTAGGCCTGAAGGATTTATTGAAGACAACAAGACAATCCTTTGATTTAAATTTGAATGCTCGGTATGACAAAAACAAAGACATGCATGTAATCCCACTTCCTTTAGCAACAGTGCATGAAGCACTTAATAAATACATCATTTTCTTCAACAAGCATTTTGAGAGAGGAAGAAACACTGCTTTAGATTTTCTCACAAAGTCATATAATGAAGCCAAAACAAAATTTGACAAATACAGAATACAGACATCACTGAACAAACTACCGCGGACCTTCAGGATTCCAGGCTACACAATTCCAATTGTGAATATTGAGGTTTCTCCTTTTACTGCTGAGATGCCAGCCTTTGGTTATATGCTGCCAAAAGAAATAAGTACAACAGGATTCACAGTCCCATTTATTGGCTTTTCAGTACCATCTTACACACTAGTCTTACCTTCTCTGGAGCTTCCAGTCCTTCATGTCCCACAGGATCTACGCACTCTAAAGCTGCCTAGATTCAGAATCAACAGCCCATCAAACCACATCTTAATTCCTGCCATGGGAAACATTACTTACGACTTCTCATTTAAATCCAGTGTGATCACTTTAACTGCAAATGCTGGGCTGTTCAATCAGTCAGATATTGCTGGGCAACTCAGTGTCTCATCCTCTTCTGTCATTGATGCACTGCAATTTAAGCTGGATGGTTCAACAAGTTTGACAAGAAAAAGGGGTTTGAAGCTGGCCACAGCGTTGTCCCTGAGTAATAACAAATTTCTAGGAGGAAATCATGACAGCACTATTAGTCTCACAAAGAGGAACATGGAAGCTTCAGTGGCAACAAATGCAGAAATCAACACACCAGTTTTAAAAATGAATTTCAGCCAAGAACTTTCTGGAAATACTAAGTCTAAACCCACTCTTTCCTCAGGGCTAAAATTAATGTATGATTTTAATGCTCCTAAATATGGCACCAGTGCTAAGGGAGGAGTTACTCACAAACTTGCTTTGGAGAGCCTTACATCTTACATATCAGTAGAAACTTCTACAAATGGGGATATTGATGGAGTATTTTACACTGGAAATGCATTTTCTGGAAGTCTAGACCATGAGGCAAATGCCTATCTGAATGCTAATGGAGCTCGGTCATCTGTCAAGCTTGAGGCCCACTCCAAAGCAGATGGACTCTGGAACGGTGAAATGAAAGAAATACTTGCAGTTGAAGCATCTACCCGTCGTGTTTATGCAGTCTGGGAGCACAATGGGAATAACTATGCACGATATACACCTCTTTTCACGACAACAGGGTCTCAGAGATGCAAAGCAACCTTAGAGCTGGCTCCCTGGGGTATATCAGCAGCTCTCCAGATTCAAGCCACTCAGCCAAATTCCTTCCTGGACACAGCTTCAGTTAATCAAGTTGTCACAGTGAAAATCAGTACTGCAAACCAGAAAGTTGGCTGGAAGGGTGAAGGCCAAATTCAGTCATTATCTCTCAGTCATGATATGGAGTTATCAAATGAAAAATCAAAGGCAAAGTTTGATATTTCTGGATCTTTGGAAGGATACATGGACTTCCTCAAAAACATAAAGTGTCCCATTGCTGAGAAGAGCTTATGGGATATCTTGAAGTTGGACGTCACTACCAGTGCTGACAGAAAACAGTACTTAAATGGTTCAGCATCCCTTGTGTACACAAAGAGTGACGATGGTTACTTTTTCCCCATACCTGTGAATAAGCTGACTGATGGCTTCACTTTCAGTATTCCTGAGTTACACCTAAAGGCTCCAAGCCCTGTTTTCAGCACTCCAGAGTTCAGAGTTCCTTTCACCACTCTCCAGGTCCCAGCATACACCGTTGACTTGCGCAACATAAAAATTCCACAGACACTGAACACAATGCCATTTGATGTCAGTTTACCCACACTGCCAAAACTAGGATTCCCTAAAGTGGATGTAGGAGCCAATTATATTACATTAGAAGAATATAAAATACCATATTTTGAGGTGACAATACCTGAATACCAAATAACTGTGTCTCAATTCACTCTTCCAAAGAGTATTTCTCTTGGCAGTTTCCATGTAGATCTGGATGAAGTAGCTAATAAGATTGCAGATTTTGATCTGCCTACAATTACAATTCCTGAACAGAAAATTGAGATCCCACCTCTCAAATTGTCCTTGCCTGCTGGAATTTACATCCCATCATTTGGTGCCTTGACTGGATCTTTCAAAGTTGCTTCCCCTTTGTACAATGTCACCTGGAGAACAGACTTAACAAACAAAAAGGACTCTTTCGAACAGTCCATTGACTCTACCTGCAGCTCAACATTGCAGTTCCTAGAATATGACTTGAATGGTAAGACACTAAAATTCTATATGCCACAATTTTGGGGGAAATACTTTATACTGGTTTTTTTTCAGATTTTTTTTTTCCAGAACTTTGCTTGTGAAGGTGTTGCTGTCTATTTATCATTGACATTAGATTATACTTCTTTCATTATCAGCAGCATTTTTTCATAAATTATTGTCAGAATCTCAGTCAGTCGCCCTGGAGGATAATGACTAGACATATGTAAAACTAATGGCATACTGTGAAAAAAAAAAAATGGAAAAAATCTCTTTTCTGTGTAGCAGTTTCTTACTTTAAATTGTGAACAACATAACATTCCCCCAGTACTTATGATAGCACATGTAAAGGAGAGAAGGCAGGATGACTTTTTATCTGATTCAGTTCAGATAAAGAAACACCCATCCTTTTCCCTAGGAACTAAGCATATTTGATTTCAAAAATTATTTCAACTCAGAAAACTCTGGAGTCCCATATAGCATTGAGTTCTAGACTTTATAATAATACTAAAAATATACATCAGAATAAAATTCTAAATTCTCAAGAAATTAGAATCCCCATTTATGATCTGCATGAATGCAAAATGTTATATTCATGTTGTTCTAAACATAGAGAAAAATTGAATTTTAAAATACTCCAGTTGAACAAATATTTTCATATCTTTTTATTTGGGGCATTATGGGCATTCAGTTTCCTGATGCATAATTTTACATACTACTGAAACACTACTGGTCGTCTAACATACAGCTGGGTATGTATTTTGTATTGCTTGCTGCTAAGTTCTGGAAATACACACATTTGAAATCTTTTCCACAGTTGTTTCAAACTACAAATATGAAGAAGGCATGTTTGTTATGAAGACAACTGGCAGCTTTTCACATCGTGACATGAGTGCAAACTACAAGGAAGATCTTACTGTTTCAGGAATTAGGTGAAGATTTACTCTAATACTATAATTTATAATAGACAAAATTGCCAATGATGTATTGTTGCTTTGATCTCTAATGTCCTAGAATGCTTTGCTGTAATTAATAGCTACCTATGTAGCTACCCTGCCATTATCGGTTGTGCCTTTTTCCCTCTTGAGATAGCTGGAAAGCTGTTCCCACTCAGCATTTCTAGAACAGCTTTTCTCAGCAGCCCCATTTTATAAAACTGCCGAGATACAAACACAGTATTTTATAATCAGAGCAGTTCTAGATCTAACCATCAACATAAGGGTTTTTTTTTCACTGGTTCCCTCTTCACCATAAGCCATTAAAGAGTAATTTTTATTCACAAGTAGCAGTACTAACTGCCTGTTTTGCTCTGCAAGTCTTGTGTTGAAATATATCCAAGGAACGGAGTCTGTGAAGGCAAGTACAAATGCAGATAAAAACTACTGCCTATACCTGTGTTGGTGGAAAAAATTGCAGTCAGCTTGTAGAAGTCTGTAAAAAGCTGACAGTGGTACAGCTACAAGTTTTGTTTTGCTGCCCTAATTTAATGAAAATTCTCAACAGAGCTCAATATAGTTTTATCTAAAACAGGAAAATTGGAGTGACATGAAGTTTTGAATGCGTTAGTCTAAATCCTAAGAAATGTGCATAGTAAGACCCTACATTTTCTTTTCATGACAAAGGCATTTTTTACATACATATATATATAAAATAATAGGTGGTATTGTATTTAGACATACTGCGTTGAGCTTGTGCTTTGTGCATTCCTTCATAGCTGTGTATTCACTGTTGTTGTAGAGTCATGGACAACACTGCATCACTAGACATCATCAGCCCAACTTTTACAGATGTTCATATGCGTTATCAAAACACTGACAGGAGCTTCTCCGGCTCAGTCTCTTCACCCTCTGCTGGGACCTTGGGCTATGTCATTGAAATGGACACTGACATTCTCACGGGAAAAGTTTACTACCGAACTCGGGTAAGCTTGATATGAGCAATAAAAAGCAAAAAGGTTGGGTGTGGTCAGAGGAAAAGTTCCCTTTTAAAGTTTGTGTATGTTTATGTTAAGACATAAATTAACCACCCTTTGTCCAAAGAAAAAATATATTATCAGCAATTAAAGTTTTTGTTTCCTACACTGGCCTTTCCAATACTAAAAGTAGCATCTGTGTGAAGAGGCTGTTTCAGCTCCTCCACACAGTTAATTTTGCCCTCTCCTATGATCAAGAAGACAGGCCCACTGAAAGTGAAGAAAGTACAAAGCCAGTTTTAGATAAGCCACCCATCACGTTTAATGTATACCCATCAGGCTACTTATAATTACTACAGAAGTAACCATTATAGGAATTAGGCCACTGGACGAGGTCACACCATCTGTAGTGTGTCTTTTTTAATCTGTTAATATATCACAATACATTATGAGAATTAAAAACCATACTAGATTTGCTAACAAAACATTCTATTATTATTGGCATACTACAATTTCAAACTTAAAATCTTACCTTCCAAAATGATATACTAGTTTAGGAATTACAAGCAACTCATAATTCACTATTTACTACTGAAAACTGGAAAATGTGTTTATGTAAATAGATTCTTATTTGAGGATCTTTAATTACTCTAGATAACTCTCTAAATTGTCTCATTGATTTAAATGATTGCAAAATGAAATCCTCTAATATTTTCATATGAAGAAAATGCTTTTTGAATTAACTTTAAATGATTTCAAGAATGAGTAGAAGGCTCATTTTCCCAAGTAATTCACATGCTTTATGAGACATGATAGGCATTTAATACAAAGGAAGGAAAAATCTTATTTTCAGTCAAATTTAAAAAAAGACCAGACTAAGTTATGTTCTGGTCCTGCTGTTTGAAGAGGCACAAAGTAGCTTGATACAATATAATTTCTTCCAAAATGATCTTTCAAGATGAGAGCAAAGTAGACAAAAAATTGTAGTGTATTTGTCCTGATATATAATAAATTTAAAGATACAAAATGAGAATGTTGAAATACACTCATAAATAATATCGGATTTGTTTTATATACAAGCTACCGTTTTCTTATCCTGTTCTATATTTTCAGTCTGCTCCTCAGAAGGACATTGACATATTAAAAAGTGAGATATCCTTCAAGAAGCCTGACCTGATTCAAATGAAGTTCAACTGGAAAGAGGATGCTGCCAAAGACTTGCTGTTGGGTCTAAAAGAAAAAGTACCTAAAATGACAAATGCAGCCTATAGGTATGTTAATCGGTATCATAAAGAGCATATGGGACTTGAAATTAGTGCTGCCACCTTAAAGATGAAGAATGCCATGCAGAATAATGCTGACAAAGCATACTCATTTGCTGTAAAACAAATAGATCAAATAGATGCTCAGCTTCGCACAGCTGCCAATGAGGCCTCTGGCAAATATCAGGAGATGAAGGTCAAAGCTAAACAACTGTATCAAGAAGCAGCAGATCAAGCTGAACAGTTTGACTATCAAAGAATAAAAGCAAAGCTTTTGGATGCTACAATTGACATAATAGAAGAGTACCACAAGAGAATAAAACACCTAATTGACTCAGCCATTGAATTCCTGAAGACCACAAAATTCCAGGTCCCTGGGCTGTCTGAAAAGTACACTGGTGAAGAAATATACCTTATGACTACAGAGAAGGTAGCAAAAAGTGCTGATTTATGCCTTTCAAAGCTTCAGGAGTACTTTGATGCTTTGATTGCAGCTATCAATGAGCTGGAAGTCAAAGTTCCTGCTTCTGAAACAATTCTTAGAGGTCGTAATGTACTTGATCAAATTAAAGAAATGCTGAAACATCTGCAGAAGAAAATCAGGCAGACATTTGCTACTCTCCAGGAAGCTGACTTCACAGGAAGGCTTAAACAACTGAAACAAGTAGTGCAACAAGTTTTTCAGAAGGTACAAGAAATGGTTAGAAGCTTGCAGTCCAAAAATTTTGAAGACATCAAAGTCCAAACGCAACAGCTCTACAGAGATGCAATGGCTTCAGACTATGCAGAGAAACTGAGATCCTTGGCAGAAGATGTTAAAAAATACATTTCTCAGTTGAAAGATTTTAGCCAGAAAACATTCCAGGACCTTTCAGAAAAGCTGCGCCAGCTGCTCCTCTATGTAAAGGCATTGCGGGAGGAATATTTTGATCCAACTACACTTGGATGGTCAGTGAAATACTATGAGGTGGAAGACAAGGTACTAGGATGGCTGAAGAATCTAATAGATACACTAGTGGATTGGCACAACAAGTATGTTGGAGATCTTGCTGACTCAGTTACACGCCTGACAGACCAAGTAAGGGAATTGGTGGAAAACTACAGCCAGGAATATTATGACCTTATAACTGATGCTGAAGGAAAAGGAAAACAGAAGGTCATGGAGCTCTCATCTGCTGCTCAGGAAAAAATCCGATATTGGTCTACAGCTGCTAAGAGGAAAATCGATGAACATAACAAGCAAGTCAAAGAAAAACTCCAGGAGATATATGGGCAGCTTAGTCATTCCCAAGAAAAGCTAATCAGTGAGGCCAAGAGGTTAATTGATCTAACTATAGAAAACTACTCTGCATTCCTGCAATATATTTCAGAACTTCTTCGTTGGTTTGAGCAAATAACAGCTGAGAGCATAAAGCCATATATAGCTGTTCGTCAAGGAGAGCTTAGAATAGATGTGCCCAAGCCTTTTGACCTGCAGTCCATTTACCAAATGCCCCAAAAAAGCAGAGAGGCACTCAGAAAAAAAGTGGAACTAACACGCACACTGATTCAGCAAGGCATTGAGCAAGGCTCCAGGAAATGGGAAGAAATGCAAAGATTCATTGATGAACAACTTGCCACTGAGCAACTGAGTCTTCAGCAGATTATGGAAAATATACAGCAGCGCATGAAGACCTGAATGGACACGCAGAAGAGGAGAAGTACTAAGTTTGTACCACAATGTATTTAAAAATAACAGCAATTAGCATATTGGAGCTTCAGGTAGATACTGTTTGAATCTGAATTTGTAAATGAAAACTGAATAATCTACACTAGGTTATTTTGATAAGCTTAATAAGCCAATAAATGAGTTCTTTATTACATTTTTGTGTCATTCATTACAGCTACTTTTACTTGGACCATAGAGCTCAATCCAACAATTGTCAAGGTCAATGGGAAGTCTTTGCTTTGATTTCACTGTGTGTTGGATCAAGCCAGTAATGTGCAATAGATATTGTAAATAGTCACAAAAGCTATGGAATACAAAGAATAAACAGGTGTTAAGATATAGGTCACATTCCTAAGCCAGTTGAAGAAGAACTTGGAAACACATCTATTTCCCAGCATAGAAATACCTTCACAGATAATTTTGGGAGAAAAAGAAGAAGAAAAGAGCATGTACAAAAATGTGAAGAAAAAAACAATGAATTCTGGAAATAACATCAAAAAGTGAAAAAGAACATAGAAATATAAACATACATAGAAATCTGACTCCTGGAAAACCACAGATAATAATACCAATGTTCTGTTAAGAAAAATAAATTTATGCATGTATCAGTTTTCAGAAAACTATGCCAAGAATTTTAGATGGGTTTTCTTTCTACTGGCTAATTTATGATTCAGAAATACAGGGTTTTTTTTACCTGTTTCCCCATGATATTTCTGATTTCACATCAAATTGTCTAACTTTTACTTATCGTGAGTTTAGTTAACTGTCAAAGCTTCACTGACATCACTGTATATGATGGGAGTCAAAAACTTTCCCCCTCAGTCTCCTAGGCTGAAGCCTAGACCTCATTTAAATGAATTCTCAATTTAAAGATGAATTTAAATAATGTTAAAGACTTCACTCACAAAATAGGACTACTTTTGAGTGGAAAATGTGTGGGCCTGTTATGGTTTATTTTCAGCTGTTGGAATACTATAGAGATGGTCCTTGAGAAAGGCGTGCTCAGGCTGAAATAATGTTGCCTCTTTGAGAATAAACTCTTTAACAAACGACACTAGCAATTTTGTGTACATGTCTGTTTTGATACAATCAGTTCACTCTGTAATATGGTTGTTGCTTGTTCATTAATGGGAAAACAGTCTGGTTTCATCCCATGGTGTGATTGGTTACATACACGAAGCAATGGAGAACCAGTTTACAAATACCCAAATAAGCTTTGTGGCAGCAGGTACATATATACGGCACAGAGCAGCACCACACAAAGATGCTAGCTCAGGTCCTGGAAATGGGAGAGCCCGGTGCCCGTGTTGAGTTTATGCAGCAATTACACTCCCACCTCCAGAGGTGGTCCACACCAATCTAGCCGGGTCTCAGAGCAAGTTGGGCTATACGACTTTCATATCCCTATTACCAGCTAATATTATTACCTGAGTAAGTCTGCCAGTAATGATTTTTATCAGATGAGCTACATTAACCCCCAAATCAGAATCTGACAAGCACAGTAGTATACACAGGCACATCTGGCTGTCAGCAGAGAGTGGGCATCTCTTAGAACGTAAGGTAAATCCGTTTTCTCTTTAGAGCTTTCAGCCATCACAAATATAGCAATAATTCTCAGATAAAGAGATGGATTAGTCCCCTGTGAACTGTAAAATAAGGAGTTTTCATTCTGAATAGAACTAATCTGCATATGTCACCCTGCCCGGGAGAACCAGAGGTATAAAAATCTCTGTTTACATGTCCTATTGAGTATCCCAGTAAATAAAAATGTTGGCTGCAGAGCCCTTTCACCTTCATTTACAAGGAAACTGAAGCCTGTGGGTCATCTGATCTTTATTTGATGTAAGATTGCACAATTCATTTCCCTGAATTTCACAAATGTTTAAGCACAACCAGATTTCTCAGACACTGTCTGATTCTTGCTTCCCTTCATCATGACAAATAGTCCTGTGAAACAAAAGACAATAGAAGAAATTATAAAAGTTATGGGAGAAGAGAGATTTAAAGTTTTGTTTTCTTTTGTTTTCCCCCTCATGGCTATTTATTTCTGTCCATCACCCGTACTTCTGGGGGGGGTTATAAATTCTAAAAAAAGGATTGACTTATAAGGAATGGGTTAACTGAATAATAAATATGCCAAATAGCATAAATACTGGCTCTCTTTGGCAAGAGTGAAGCTTCCCAAGAGCAAACACAATAGTTTGCACACTAAACTGCGGTTAGAGGTTAGAGGCGATTTCCCAGTCTCATAGCAGCGTTGCCGCCAATTGGATTAAAGCTCTCAGTCCTGTAATCGATGTGACAGCCATCTTGCAGTCATCCCACAGTTAGTTTTGGGAGGGCCTGGAAGCAGAACTTTGCTCTCAAAAATGAGATCTTGCTGGAACTTAGCTGTTGTTAAATCCCCACAGCAGAGAAGTCATCTCAAACACCCCTTTGTAGCTCTGGCAATGTTTTGACACAGGAAGGGGTGTGTATCTTTGCGTGTGTGCATAGGTATGTCCCACAAGCACGTAAAATCAGGTGTAACTCGAATTTCCACGGCTTTTCCTGTTGTTTGTTGGTTTGTTTTTCTTTCAGGTTCCAGCAAATTTTAGCCTTATTTTCCATGTAATATGTTACGGAACTGTAGACAAACCCACAATTATTCAAATTATGCTGTAATTCACTCCGTTTAGGAAACGTTTGCAATATAATCATCTGAAATATTATTAGTTCTATTTTCACCTCTTTTTCAGTCTAGGTTATATAATAAGAAATATTTCATTAAATTGAATTGTGTGGGAGATAACTGGGAATCAGCAACTATCTGGGGCTCATTGACACTGTTTCTTTTTTTTTTTCCTATACTCTTCATCGTCTGAATTCTCATAAATGCCAGAGGAGCTTTTCTTTATAATTTACAGCAAGTATCAGACATAGAGCAGAACTGGTTGTAAAAGTTTAATTAAGTGAAACATTTTAACAAGAAATTCAGAGAACAATATGCCCTGCTCTAACTAAGCGATCGTAGAAATAACATTGACAAGAAACGTGTGTGTTCCTAAATGAAAAACTTTTGCAGACGTAGGACAGCAAAAATGTTCCAGAATTTTAGATTATGCAACTAACTAGAGCTGATCTTTTATTAAGTGATTTAGAAAATACATGTATAATTTGCTGCGTATACAGAGATTCTGCACACGTGTCCACATCCACACACACCATACAGTGCATCATCCACCTCTGGCTCTAAATTATGCTATTGATACTTTTAGAGCAACTGTCATTATGGCCCACTGATACCTTACAAAGTTTATATTGAAAGATTTAGTTGTTCAGTAAGTGACACCAAATTTCGTACTACTCTTCTGCTGGCAGATTTATTGCTCAGGTGGGAAACCAAAATTTATTAAAGGCCATACGAACATACAGAATTGTTTGTATTCCATTTCTACACAGCCAAATCCTGGCCCAAATGAAATCGATGGCAAAATGTCTATTGGCCTCAGCAGGAGTAGGCTTTGGCCCGTTAGGTGTATAACTTGAGAAGCACTTTGGGATCCTGTAGGACAAAGGCTATATTATTGTCTATAAAAATCTACACAAAAATATCTTTGAAAAACCATGCAGACAGGAAAATTAACCACTAACAAATTCAAGACAGGCCAGAACGAAGGTTGCCTGTGCAACACTAACCAGAACCTCTTTATATATTTTTACCCAGTTTTACCTAGCATCCCAGAGAAAGCCTGACAGGGCCAAGAATCCTGGGTTCTGGTCCCATGCCTTAAACTTGGAAATATCCATATACCTCTCATCACCCTTTCCCTTATTTCATTACCCATCCAAGGCATTAAAGCAAACTGGGACCTTGTAGAACAAAAGCGTATGTTGGAGGTTTGCAAGACCTGACTGGGCAAAGACTTGAGCAATGCAGTCTGAGTTGAAGGTTGCCCCTGCTTTGGGCAGGAGGTTGCACTAGAGACCTCCCAAGGTCTCTTCCAACCTGAGTTACTCTATGATTCTCCGTGACTAAACTGATATGACTTTAGGTTACCATACTTAACACCATACTTACCCTTTGGTAAATGGTTTATGAGCAACTGGCTTCATCAGCATTCTAATATATCATTGTACAAAGACAGAGAAGTCTTATGGTATCCCTGCATGCAAATGCATTATCATTCTGATTGCAACCGTGAGGCCTAGGCCGCAATGCCAAACTCAGATGCAACCACCAATCTGAATACTTTCTGTACTAGCCTACCGCTATTCTGGCTGCATCGAACACCACACGTGTACATACCAGTGTATATCTGATAAAACCTTTATATCCACCATTCAACAGTCCAGTTAGAGGACTGCCAGAAGTTTTGAATGCTATTGAACTGGTATGATGAAGGCACATTTCAATAACAGGAAATTGAAATAGTGTGGTCAAAGCAGACTAGATCGTGTCCATCCATCTTTTATCTCCAGTTCAAGCAACCTGATAACCAGTCATGGCTGAACTAAGGGGAAGTAGGTGTCAGGGCAACTTTGCTAGGAGGCTTGAAATTCTGTCTTTAGATTGACAGTAAGATGTTACAACAGCTCTTCCACCATGTTTCTATTCCAGCTGTCTTCTCTCCAGCAAATAGCTTCATCCTTAACTGTACATAAAACACAAAACCCCCCTAGCAAACTGCACAGTTCCCAGGGTATTACCTGCCAGCTATCTGATATTATTCTTCAGTATAATACATAATTTCCTTTGACCCCCAGTGCCTGTGATACGTGTATGAGCCTGGACTATCTCCTGAAGAAATCTTCCTTAATTTCTCTTTAATATTTCTGGGTTCCAGGCCCACCAGAACTTGTGAGTCCAGGGGATTTCAAACCTGCTTTAACCTATAGCCTGCTTCAAACCTGCTTTAACCTACCTAGCACCAGGCCTGCTGGAGACATATGGGGTTCGCCTGTCTCAAAGGGGGAAAAGGATTCTTGCTCAGGAGCTAGCAGGCCTCATTGAGAGAGCTTTAAACTACATTTGAAGGGGGAAGGGGATAAAACCAGGCTTGCTAGGGATGAGCCTAGGGGTGGCATGTCTGTGTTGGAGAAGAGATCAATAGGCCAGCTGGAGTGCATTACACCAATGCACACAGCATGGGCAATAAACAGGAGGAGCTGGAAGCCATTGCACAGGAGGAAAGCTATGACGTAGTCGCCATCATGGAAACATGGTGGGATGACTCGCACAACTGGAGTGCTGCAATGGATGGCTACAAGGTCTTTAGAAGGGACAGGCAAGGAAGGAGAGGTGGTGGGGTAGCCCTGTATGTTAGAGAGTTTTGATTGTCTAGAGCTCAACGAAGGTAATGATAAGGTTGAGTGCTTACGGGTAAAGATCAGAGGGAAGGCTAATAAGGCAGATGATACGCTGGTGGGAGTCTGTTACAGACCACCCAACCAGGATGAAGAAACAGATGAAGCATTCTACAGGGGCTGGCTGAAGTCTCACAATCCCTAGCCCTTGTTCTCGTGGGAGACTTCAACTTACCAGATATCTGCTGGAAATACAACACAGCAGAGAGGAAGCAGTCTCGGAGGTTCCTGGAGTGTGTGGGAGAGAACTTCCTGACGCAGCTGGTAAGCGAGCCAACTGGGAGAGGTGCCCCGCTGGACCTGCTGTTCACGAACAGAGAGGGCCTGGTGGGCGATGTGGTGGTCGGAGGCTGTCTTGGGCTCAGCGACCACAACATGATAGAGTTTTCAATTCTTGGAGAAGTAAGGAGGGGGGTCAGCAAGACCGCTACCCTGAACTTTAGAAGGGCAGACTTTGGGCTGTTCAGGAGTCTGGTTGACAGAGTCCCTTGGGAAGCAGTCCTGAAGGGCAAAGGAGTCCAGGAAGGCTGGATGTTCTTCAAGATGGAAGTCTTAAAGGTGCAGGAACAGGCCACCCCCATGTGCCGAAAGACGAGCAGGTGGGGGAGAAGACCGGCCTGGCTGAACAGAGAGCTTTGGCTAGAACTCAGGAAAAAAAGAGAGTTTACCATCTTTGGAAGAAGGGGCAGGCAACTCAGGAAGACCACAAGGATATTGTTAGGTTATGCAGGGAGAAAATTAGAAAGACAAAAGCCAGCTAGAACTTAAAGTGGCCACTACAGTGAAGGATAACAAAAAATGTTTTTACAAATATATCAGTGACAAAAGGAGGGCCAAGGAGAATCTCCATCCCTTGTTGGATGCAGAGGGAAACATTGCCACAAAGCATGAGGAGAAGGCTGAGGTACCTAATGCCTTCTTTTCCTCAGTCTTTAATAGTCAAGCTAGTCATCCTCGGGTTTTTCAGGCCCCTGAGCTGGGACACGGAGATAGGAAGCAGAATGAAGCCCCAGTTGTTGAAGAGGTGGCAATCACTGACCTGCTCCTCCACCTGGATGTGCACAAGTCCATGGGGCCAGACGGGATCCACCCGAGGATACTGAGGGAGCTGGCAGAGGAGCTGGCCAAGCCACTTTCCATCATTTACCAGCAGTTCTGGTCAACTGGGGAAGTCCCAGTCGACTGGAAGTTAGCTAATGTGACACCCATCTACGAGAAGGATCGGAAGGAGGATCCGGGGAACTACAGGCCTGTCAGCCTGACCTTGGTGCCGGGGAAGGTCATGGAGCAGATCATCTTGAGTGCCATTATGTGGCACATGCGGGACAACCGAGGGATCAGGCCCAGCCAGCATGGGTTTATGAAGGGGAGATCCTGCTTGACCAACCTGATCTCCTTCTATGACAAGGTGTCCTGCTTAGTGGATGAGGGGAAGGCTGTGGATGTTGTCTACCTGGACTTTAGTAAGGCCTTTGACACAGTCTCCCATAGCATTCTCCTGGAGAAGCTGGCTGCTCACGGCTTGGATGGGTGCACTCTCCGCTGGGTAAAAAACTGGCTGAATGGCCGAGCCCAGAGAGTGGTGGTAAATGGAGTCAAACCCAGTTGGCAACTGGGCACAAGTGCTGTTCCCCAGGGCTCAGTGTTGGGGCCGGTCCTGTTCAATATCTTCATTGATGATCAGGGCTCAGTGCCGGGTCCTGCACTTGGGTCACAACAGCCCCCTGCAATGCTACAGGCTGGGGGAGGAGTGGCTGCAGAGCTGCCTGGCAGAAAAGGACCTGGGGGTGTTGGTTGACAGCCAGCTGAATATGAGCCAGCAGTGTGCTCAGGTGGCCAAGAGGGCCAATGGCATCCTGGCCTGTATCAGGAATAGTGTGGCCAGCAGGACCAGGGAGGTGATAGTGCCCCTGTACACGGCACTGGTGAGGCTGCACCTCGAGTCCTGTGTTCAGTTTTGGGCCCCTGACTACAAGAAGGACATGGAGGTGCTGGAGTGTGTCCGAAGAAGGGCAATGAAGCTGGTAAAGAGTCTGGAGCACAAGTCTTGTGAGGAGCGGCTGAAGGAGCTGGGGTTGTTTAGTTTGGAGAAAAGGAGGCTGAGGGGTGACCTTATTGCTCTCTACAACTACCTGAAAGGAGGTTGTAGCGAGGTGGGGGTTGGTCTCTTCTCCAAAGTAACAAGTGATAGGATGAGAGGAAACGGCCTCAGTTTGTACCAGGGGAGATTTAGATTAAATATTAGGAAAAATCCATTCACAGAGAGAGTGGTCAAGCATTGGAACAGGCTGCCCAGGGAAGTGGTGCAATCACAGTCCTCGGAAGTATTCAAAAAATGTGTGGATGTGGTGCTTAGGGACGTGGTTTAGAGGTGGATCAGGCAGTTAGGTTAACAGATTGGACTCGATGATCTCAGAGGTCCTTTCCAACCTTCTATGGTTCTGCAGTGTTGGAAAACTTTTCTTTTACCTACTTTTGCACAAGAAGGAAGACCTCACTGTTTCTCTTACTGATGAGAATGTCTCTGCAGTGGGCATGGGCCAAGGTTTGCCCTTGCCTTTGCCTTCCTTACAGTATTTTTTTCTCTGTGAGCTTGCCATGCATTTGGATATGTAATTGTGTTCACAGCCAGCCAGTCAGTCTTATAACACTGGGTACATACCTACATGAATATAAGTTTGCAAAATCAAGTGGGTAGTATAGGTAACAATGTAGGACAATTTTTTCCATGGCTAATGCTATCATTCCCCACAACCACATCTTGTATTCTTTATCTGGTCCATACTTACTTTGCAAGCATCCTAAATTCCCCTGAAGCATTCCAGCAATTGAAATCTTCTCAGCCAGTCCTGTGTCTTTCCTCTTCTGTTGTATTCACGTCAGTTTAGACAGAATTACCCCTCTGCCTTACCCAACCATGGCCGCTTTCCCAGCATGTGGGAACTGACCACAAACTCATGCTATGATTCTTACCATTTATATTCTGACAGTGTGATTTTGGTAGCTGTTAGGAGAATAAACAGCAACATTAGATCTCAGAATGGCTGGAGAAGGGTCATCTGCTAGTCTGGGTATTGGCAGAGTGCGAGGATCAAGCACACTGAGCAGCAGTACCACCACCAACTTACAGAAGTAACAAAGGTCATGCAAGATGCTTGCATCACGCTTCTGTTGTGAAGAATTTGCCAGGTGTTTGCTCTAAGCAGAGACCCACCACAAGTTTTAACCTCAGTTTGATTTCCCAGCAAATGATTTCAAGAGGACATGCTAGAAACAATCTTGAATTCATGAATAAATCTATACTGCCTTTGGGACTCAAGGAGTAAGTTCTTGTCTCTGAACAAGTGATATGAACTAGCTCAAAGGTTATATAGCCTGTAGGAAACAGGACTTGGAAAAAGTCTCTATTCAGTGTCCAAGTTTCCTTAAAGAAGGAACTTTTGGTTGTTTCTGATTGGAGCCAAAAGCCATATGCAGTATGGATGTCTGGGCTACCTGAGGCTTAGTCTGAAGCAAGGAGTGAACCAAATGGACAGCAGAGAGAGCATACAGAATGAAAATGCTCATACATCTGCCCTACAAATGACATAGTTAGATACTTAGAGGAAGCCACTGGGATGAGTAAAGATGGTCTTGATCAACGACATGCATGGGGAAAAGTAACAGACCTGCAACTCTTTGAGTGCTGCCTGCCACTTCTATAATTACTCTATGGAAGTTATTCTGAAAGAGACTGCCCTGGGTTTCTGGGCAACCTGGTTATTCTTACAGAGGTAATATTCTGCTCTGGTTTGTGTACAGCTTTGCCTAGGGATGGAAAGCAAATAGTTAGCCTCCATGACGTACTTTTCTTTCCCCACACATTTCCCCTGCTAGCACTACCTCTGCCACAGTTAAGATGTAGTCCAATATTGTTGCCAAGTAGAGGAAAAAAGTGAATGTACACCTACTCATTATTTTGCAGTAATACCTTTTCTGGTATTTTCTATGATTACAGGACTTTATTTCTAAAAAGCTTGATAGTGTTTTTATTCAGAACTGTTTTCTGTAGAAAGTGTTTTATGGATGCCCTTGTATTCAACTGTACCACAGCTCTGAAAGCCCTGGTAATTATAGCTCTATTGGTAGGTCTGATGTATGGAAGGTTTTTGTGCTGCAACCCCCAGAAATCACTCCATCTATTAATATACTGTTTTGTCACCCGTCTCTTAAACATCCCCACATGGCACCCACCAGTGACTCTGAAATGCCATTTGTTTCTTTTGCTTCTAAAGCCTTTAATATTCATAAGTTTTAAATCAGTGGCTAGCCTGAGAGGCAGTTAAGATCCAAAGCCAGTAACAAGATCCTATTAGACCCCTATGCTAAGGCAATCGCATCAAGCTTCTGCATTTAGCCAGAAAATCTCCACTTCCCGGGTACATGCTCACTCCCTCACACTTCACGCTCCCACCGAGTCTGCATCACATTGTGCCGCAGAAGAGGAAGTGCAGAGGTGGTGTCACTGGCTATGAAGTTCAGCATAGGTGTTAATTTAATTTATTTCAAGAGTGCTACCTTTGAATGTTCTCAAAGAGACACTAATTAAAAAAAAAATCTCACAAATACTCACTACCTTTGTGTTGTGTGACACTGCAGACAGATATTTCACATTGTTAGCAGGCTGTTTGTCTCTCTGTAATGCTCTTTCTCAGTTGTTGTTATATTTAGAATAGAATAGAATAGAATAGAATAGAATAGAATAGAATAGAATAGAATAGAATCGCTTCTTTAATAAGCGTTTGTTTTTCTCTATGGTAATGACTGGCTTACAACTACTTGCAAACAATACGGAAAGTTATGCAAAAGTATTTCATTTTAAAGTTGCAGAACAGAAAACCAGCCAAATTTGAAGGAACACATATCCCTCACACATAGCCCATATACGCAAAGCTATGAAGTCAAATGCATTACAGCAGTACAAACGCCACCTCATCTCTCTCTCAGACACATCTGTCTATATGTGCACACATCCATGCAAACACACACACACACACACACACACGTACAATGTACATTACTGTCAAGTTAAAAGCCTAAAGCTAATCCTTAATCCTTAGGTCATCCCCTTCATTTCAGCACATCGAGCCGGCCAAGTCTTCCCAACATGCCTGTCAGCAGTTAGCTGACGTAACTCTTCCCACTCAGGTCCCATTAATTCAGCAGCTTCACCAATGGTGTTCCACCAAGTTCATCATCTCAAGCTTCAATTTTTGTTTAAACACAAAATCAGAAAGTTATATGTTGCAGTGAGGCAGTCTGACTTAATTTTGTTCTCCTTTCAGCTGAAATGTCCTGATGAATTTGATGTACAATTTTGTGAAGTGATATGGTTGATCTTACTAAACATTGGCCAGTTCCTCCTCCAAAAGATTTGACCTGAAATTTTCCAGTCCATTTAGAAACACACTTTTGTTTTAAAAAAGCTTGTTGATATTTTGTTAGCCCAGTAACGACCTGGTGACTTCTTTGTGGCCATGTGTGTATGTGTGTCATCTGGACTTCTATGTCTTCCCTTTTAAGGTTTCCACTGAATGTCACTATCTTTCTGCTTTTTACAAATCTTCTTAATATATACCCCATGTCTGATTACCCTTACAACATATTACCCATTACAGAGACAGGAGCTAGTTTTAATATCTCACATTCTGAATTGGGCTTCAGTTCCTAAGCCAGTTTTGGATCCACTGCATGATTCGGTCACCTCATTTTCTGATATATTAGTTTTCCAGCAGTAAAATGGAAATTATACTTCTCTACTTTTCAATGGAGTTGTCAGAATAAAACTAATTCATGACCTGGAGATAATCTAATAACTCTAATGGTGCTGAAGACCATGAAGTAGATAGACACACTGTAATCATAGAATCAAGGAATAGTTTGGGTTGGAAGGGACCTTTAAAAATCATGTACTCCAAACCCCCCGCAATGAGCAGGGACATCTTCAACCAGATCAGGTTGCTCAGAGCCCTGTCCAACCTGACTTTGAATGTTGCCAGGGATGGGGCATCTACCACCTCTCTGGGCAACCTGTTCCACTGTTTCACCACCCTCATTATAAAAAATGTCTTTCTTATATCTAGTCTGAATCTACCCTCTTTTAGTTTAAAACCATTACCCCTTGTCCTATCACTACAGGCCCTGATAAAAAGATTATCCCTATCTTTCTTGAAGGCCCCCTTTAAGTATTGAAAGGCTGCAATAAGGTCACCCCGCAGCCTTCTCTTCTCCAGGCTGAACAACCCCAACTCTCTCAGCCTTTCCTCATAGCACAGGTGTTGCAGCCCTCTGATTATTGTTGTGGCCCTCCTCTGGACCCTCTCCAACAGGTCCATGCCTTTCCTGTGCTGAGGACCCCAGAGCTGGACGCAGCACTCCAGGTGGGGTCTCACCAGGGCAGAGTAGAGGGGCAGAATCACCTCCCTCGACCTGCTGGCCACGCTTCTTTGGATGCACCCCAGGATACGGTTGGCTTTCTGGGCTGCCACATTGCTGGCTTATGTCCAGCTATTCATCCACCAGTACTCCCAAGTCCTTCTCAGCAGGGCTGCTCTCAATCCCTTCATCCCCCAGCCTGTATTGATATGAGGGGTTGCCCTGAACCAGGTGCACAACCTTGCACTTGTCCTTGTTGAACCTCATGAGGTTCACACAGGCCCATATCTCCAGCCTGTCCAGATCCCTCTGGATGGCATCCTGTCCCTCAGGCATGTCAACCACACCACTCAGCTTGGTGTCATCTGCAAACTTGCTGAGGGTGCACTCGATCCCACTGTCTATGTCATTGATGGAGATATTGAATAGCACTGGCCCCAATATGGACCCCTGAGGGACACACCACTCGTCACTGTTCTCCATCTGGACACCGAGCCATTGACCATTACCCTCTGGATGCGACCATCCAGCGAATTCCTTATCCAACAAACAGTCCACCCATCAAATCCGTATCCTTCCAATTTAGAGAGGAGGATATTGTGGGGGACCGTGTCAAAGGCCTTACAGAAGTCCAGATAGATGACATCCGTAGCTCTTCCCTCATCCACTGATGCAGTCACTCCATCATAGAAGGCCATTAGGTTGGTCAGGCAGGGCTTGCCCTTATTGAAGCCATTCTGGCTGTCCCGAATCTCCTGCCTGTCCTCCATGTGCCTTAGCTTCTAGGAGGATCTGTTCCATGATCTTCCCAGGCAAAAAGGTGAGGCTGACAGGGCAGCAGTTCCTAGGGTCCTCCTTTTTAAAGATGGCTGCAATATTTCCCTTTTTCCAGTCACCAGGGACTTCACATGACTGCTATGACTTTTCAAATATCATGGAGAGTGGCTTGGCAACTACATCAGCCAATTCCCACAGGACTCTGAGATGCATCTCATCAGGTCCCATAGACTTATGTATGTTCAGGTTCCTCAGGTGGCCACGAACCTGATCTTCTCTTATAGTGGGAGGGACTTTGCTCCCCCAGTCCCCATCTTACAGCTGATCCACTTGAGAGGTGTGGGAAGAGAGACTGCCAGTGAAGACTGAGGCAAAAAAGTTGTTGAGAACCTCGGTCCTCTCCTTGTCTGTTGTTACCAGTTTCCCAGTCTTGCTCATCAGGGAGGTACGCTTTCTTTGACCTTCCTTTTCTGGCTGACATACTTGTAGAAGCCCTTATTATTCTTTGCATCCCTTGCCAAGTTCAGCTTCTCTGCACCTTGGCCTTCCTGACCCCATCCCTACACAACCGGGCAGTGTCCCTATACTCTTCCCAGGATACCTGTCCCTGCTTCCACTGCCTGTGCATTTCCTTCTTGCCCTTTAGTTTGACCAGCAGGTCTTGACTCAGTCATGCCAGTCTCTTGCCTTCCTTGCCTGATTTCTTGCACCTGGGCATCAAGAGCTCTTGTGCTCTATGGAAAGCGTCCTTTAAGATCTGCCAGCTCTGTTCTACTCCCTTGTCCCTGAGGGCAGTTTCCCAGGGGGTCCTATTGACTAATTCCTTGAAGAGCTGGAAGTTTGCTTTCCTAACATTCAGGGTCCTGACTTTGTTCTTCACCTAACCCATATCCCTCAGAACTGCAAACCACCAATGCATGATCACTGCAGCTGAGGATGCCTCCAGTCTTGATGTCACGGATTATCTCACTTGCGTTGGTGGCCAACAGGTGCAGTATCACATCCCCTCTGGTAGAGCTTTCTATTGCCTGGCCTAAGTTATCCTCAATGCATTCCAGGAGTCTCCTGGATTGTCTATAGCTCGCTGTGCTACTATTCCAGCAGATGTTGGGGTGGTTGAAGTCCCCAAGCAGGATGAGAGCCTGAAAGCATGATGCCTTCTGTAGCCGGAGTAAGAAGTCTTCGTCAATAGGCTCCCCTTGATCAGGCATCCTGTAGTAGACACCAAACACAAGGTTCCCTTTGTCGCCTCAGTCTCTGATTCTTACCCATAAGCTTTCAACCTGCTTGTGGCCATTCTTCAGAGATAGCTCTTCACACTCTATCCATTTCTAGATGTAGAGGGCAATGCCTCCGCCCCTCCTTCCTCGCCTGTCACTTCTGAACAGCCTGTAGCCTTCAATAGCCACACTCCAGTCATGGGATTCATCCCACCAGGTTTCAGTGATGGCAACTAGGTCATAGCTTTCTAGTAGCACAGTGGTTTCCAGCTCCTCCTGTTTGTTGCCCATGCTGCGTGCGTTGGTAGAGAGGCACTTCAGCTGGGCTGTCGGCTGGGTCACCTTCTTAGAGGAACAAGAAATCAAGATACATGTATTGACTTCTCTCTCCCATCACCATGTTTATTGTTCTAGAAACTTGGAGTTGATTTCATGTGCTAAATCACTCAGAAACACTCTAGTCCACCCCAAAACCATCATACATACCAGGCATCAAACATATAACACTCTCATACAGATAAATGATCCGAGGAATCGACTCAACGGCTGCTAGCAGTTAATTTATATCGTGGTTTCGCCATAAAATTTAACTTTGGAAATAATCTGCCACCCGTTTCAATTTTTGGCTGCCACATAATGCACCTTTGTGAAGTCACTTTTCTGTCTAATAGAGATGTTTCTTTTTATGGGTGAACATTTTTTTAAAAATAACAAATAGTTATCTCATTTACCATTCACAAAAAGCATGCCACTTAACCGTATGTAACCAAGCCCCATTTCATCTGGTTTAATGTTTAGCAAGGCATGCAAACTAGTCGATATTACAGGGAGAAGATGATTTATTTAATAAAATTACATTACTTTTTTTCCATTTAAAAAAACAAATAATTGCAACAAAAAAAGTGTTTAAAGTAGAAAAGCATAGCCTGCAAAGATTGATACCGAAAAGTCAGCACATACTGGAAAGTCTGATGCTAAGCTCAGCTGCCTCTTCACCCTGCCTCCACTTCGGCTCTGTATCTGGTGTGCAGCCAGTCTCTGTTCCTGAAGTCGAGTACTCCCAGAGTGATTACAGATATCCACCATAATGTAGTTAGCAGATAGCCCATTTGTTCCGCTGTGGATAAGGTTGCAATAGAACTTTTTTAAGCACACTTTTTTCCATTGGGGAGGATAAAGTTTAGGATATATATAGATATAATATGTAGTATGCAATGTATAATATATACATTTACATGTTATATCTACCTATCTGTTTTCTCCTTGTGGACAAGAAGTTGAACAGGAGTCAGCAGTATGGTCTTTTGCCCAAGAAGGCTAACTGCATGCTAGGCAGTTGTAGCTACCATGTCAGGGAAGAGATCCTTCTCCTCTGTTTGGCATTTGTGAGACCACATCTGGATTGCTGTGTCTGGTTTGGGGATCCCCAGTGAAAGAGAGCCATGGACATACCAGAGTGAGTTCAGAAGTGGCCAGCAACCTAGTCAGGGGGCTGGAGAACACAGCGTGTGAACAAGATGGGGATAGATTAGTTTGTTGAGTCTTAAGAGGAAAAGGCTAAGGGGAGATATTATTGCTGTCTTCCATGACCTGTTGCATTGTTATAGAGAAGACAGAGTCAAGCTCTTCTCAGAGCAAAAAGACAAAAAGCAATAGATAAAAGTCATATGAAGGGAAAAAAAGTCACCCTGTGAGTGATCAAACACCAGCACAGATCCCAGAGAGGTTGTGGAATCTCCTTCTTTGGAGATGTTCAGAAGTCAGATGGGCACAGGCCCAAGCAACTTCGTCTGACTTCAAAGTTCAATATAACTTCAAAGTTAGCCCTGCTTTGTGTAGGGTGTTGGATCAGAAGATCTCCAGAGGTACCTTCCACCCTGAATTACTCAATTTCACGGTAAGACCTAAGCCCTGTAAGCACCCAAAAAAAGTGACAGGCTGTGAGTTCACACCTGTTTGATGGCAGAGACTCCTCAAAGGAAAGCTTAGTTATGAATGCCCCAGCCACAGGAAAAATCTTCCAGTGGAACTCACGATCAACCATGCAACACAAATGTGTATTAAATCACTTCTTGTGCTCCCAAAACTATTTAGTGTAATCTAAGTGGAGGAAGTTCACGTTTCCCACTCACATTGGAAGTCACAGAAAATTGCCCTAGATGACATTTTGTGGTCATAGACTTCCTGCTTTGCTGCTGTTGTTTACCTTCAACACATGTAGAAACTGTTTTTGGGAAAAGATAAGCCAATAAATGTGATCTTTTGTTTTGACGTAATGCATTCCTCTTACTCATTAGATGCCTTTCTGAGATTAACCTAAGAATGTTGCTCTTGCAGTCAACCAGATAAGGCTTCTTTTTTCTTTTGAGGAAGGGAGAGGTGGGATGTCTACAATTTTTTTGGCTAGAGCAACACTGATACTTTATGCAATTGGGCCTTTGTTCTTAAAATAAACACATAAACTTGGCTTAAAATAAGAAGTAGTAGAATTTGTTTGTTATTAGAAGGCACTTGTGATTAGGAGAACCATTAACCAGCAGCTGTCTTTCTGCACTGTGTGAGACGACCACACTTTCCCCGCATATTTTGGAGGACAAGAATGGCATGTGCTATGATGCTAAGGATGTCCGAAATGTTGAGGATGCCTTTTAAATTACATTTACTGCTCTGTGTTTCTCCCACCAAAGAGGCACTGTAAGAAAGCAAGGAGACTCTGAGCAAGACAAGCAGCTTATGCCCAATTAATTTTATCTCTGAGCTTGTCTTCTAATACCAAGTTGTGAAGCATAGGTTTTTTGGGATAGTGCCCTCTGGGAAAAAAGCACACAGAAAAGACCATTCATGTATACATGCACATTTTTCTAGGAGTGTCTAGCACTGCAATATGTACACCAACTGCAATATGCACACCAGAGTCTGGGAACCTTTTTCGGAGGGCTGTGATTGCTTCTATCCCTTGTATTCAAAATTGTTTATGTCCTTTTCATGTTCCTTCAGATACTGCCCTAGAAATGTCTGGTAGAAAGCTGTGGGGGATTTCTCCATATTCTACCCTTTGTTTAAGCCACTGATCTGGCTGCGAAGGTCACAGTGAGTGACTGTCAGACCATGCCCCTGTTTGTTAAATACTTTCACAGAATCACAATCACAGAATGGTTGAGGTTGGAAGGGACCACTGGAGGTTGTCTTGTCCAACCCCCTTGCTCAACCAGGGCCACCGAGAGCCAGTTGCCCAGCACCATGTTCAAATGGCTTTTGAGTATCTCCAAGGAGGGAGACTCCACAACCTCCCTGGACAACCTGTGCCAGTGCCCAGTCACCCCTACAATAAAAAAGTGTTTCCTGATGTTCAGAGGAAACCTCCTGTGTTTCAGTCTTGCCCATTGCCTCTGTCCTGTCAGTTAAAGAGCATGCAACACTTTTGCAGTGAACCAAGGAGATGGAAGCTAATTTCTGTATTTTGTTCCAGTGTCCAACTGAAGCGCATAGCACAAGCCAGTCCCTGGCAAAATCATGTCAGGGAGGAAAAGATGTGAGTCTTGCGGTTCACATTGCAACATCCTCAGTGCCATCAGTAACTCGTGGATGCCGGGTTCGAAAGTAGACGTGTCTTTAATTCCAAAGGTATGAAATATTACCTTCAGTCAACTTGACAAACATTTTTCTTCCTGAATTTAACCGTCAAACCCACAAATCTCAACAGCAAGCAGCAGCACAAGGCCTTAAAATTGGGCAGTGGATAGGACCTTCTGCTTTTAATTCTCTTTTAACCTATGCTGAGCTGCTGTTCTTTAAATTGCTGCTACAGCTACTTAATTTCCCTCCCCAGCATTATAAGTTGGTGTTTATTATTATTATTTGATTGTTTCTTCTCGCTGGAGTGGTAGAAGATAATAGCCATGTCACAGTGATGCACCAGCCCTGGTGCTGTCACGGCCATGTCACAGCAGGCAGCCACCAGCTCCTGGCACCACCCTGGTGATGCAGCAGCAATGTCCCAGAAGGCAGAACATTGGTGGTGGCCATGTCACAGGTGGGTTGGTGCCACGGCCGGCTCCAGTGTGTATAAAAAGGGCTGTGCCAGCTCAGGCTGGCCAACAAGTTGGCAGGCTGGCCAGGTGAGCAAGGGCAGAGGGGAGGGCAGGGCAGAGCCAGGTGCTGCTCCACCTTTGTTGCTTTTCCTATGCATTACAGCTGGACACACAGACAGGGATTCAACCAGACCACAGTGTGCTCCTGTCCTCTCCTTCTGGAGAGCTGTCAAAGCTCTACACCTGTATCCCATCACTGTCTTGCAGGGAGCTGGAAGCTTTCCAGAGCCATGGGCAGAGGGAGCTTGCCACCCTTTTACCCTGAGTAGCCAAGGGTTGGCTGGGCCCCGCATGATCTCCTGGCACCATCCCTGGTGACGAAATGGCCTTGTCACAGCGGGCAGAACACTGGGCGTGGCCCATGTCACAGTGGGGTGAGTGGCATGGGTGACCCGGGAGGGGTGTCTCCTGGCTATCAGGGAGTTGTGGGATAGACAGCCTAAGATGTAAGGAAACACACAGAGCCCCAGGCAGAACCACATCATAGTTTTACTGGCAGCTGGAGGTTCCTCACAGCCATGGACAAGGGACCACTGCACCACCTACCATCTCCATACCCCACCATAGTTCTACAGGCAGCTGGAAGCTCTATTCATAATAACTCTGGCTGGCACAACTGAACAGACATTAAACCATTTAAAGCTAATTTGTCTCTAAAAGCAAGTGCGATTGCAATTGGGGAAAATATTACTGCTCTATAGATTTTAGGGTGCAAAACTCTTGCGCAACACCAGTCACAAAAGCACAGGTTCAGGAAAAGCAGTGCAGCCCATGGAAGCCAAATAGTAGCTTTAAGAAAGGGGTATTATCCAAAAGGTCACTCATGATTAAGGGCATCCTGTGCTGGAGTGAGACAGCGACAGCTCCAGTGAGAGCTCTAGCCTTAGCTAAGGCCTTATAAATACATGGATGTAATTGGAGGAGGAAGGCTTTTCTTAAACCAGTCTTTTCCCCATATTCAGACCTCACATCGTGGCTTGACCTTCACTGGTCTAAAACACTTGAAGTACATTACTTTTGGCAGCTCTACAGTGGGGTCAGCAACCTCCAGCAAGAGCCAGTAACAAAGAGCTCAGGTGCAATAACATCTTAAATCACCACAGCTGCTTGTTTGGCGTACGTGAGTCACAGATCCAAGTGAATGAGTGTAAAAACCTAAAGGTTACATCTATATTAGTAAACTAAACAGTGTCAGGGCCATCAAGCCATCTGGAACAATCTGATCGCATCCATAATATTAAACTCAACCTCTAGAACAGGACAGCCGCCGGCATGTTGCCTATTGGCAGTGGTCCCTGGCCTGTACTAACTTACAAACCATACCTAGGAATGGTTTGGGAGATATTGTTAGTTGATATGGGCCAAAACCACACCAAAGACTGTTCTAACAATTGAATAGCGTGGATGAGTAACTTCCAGTGCCTGTGCCCATGCCTTGACATTGTTTAATTTACCAGAATACATGTACCCATAGTTTTCTGAATGTGTCACTAATCCATCTGCTGTCCCTACGTATTTCGGTCTCTGAATTTAGATATTTAAAACATATGCAGCCTGACAGTACCTCTTTACTCTACACACTCATAATTAGGGTGTTGGCATGCTGCATCCAAACTTTCCTCCATAAATATACATTTTTTGATGACTGCAAATGAATACATCTCTATTTGGAATAAACACCCCCATGTTTGGTCAAGCCAAGCATACGTTCAGAAGTGGAGCAGTCTGGAATGCACATCTGGAATGTGCAATGGCGTTAAGGGATCCTGAATACCAGAAGAGCAACAAGTTGGGTTTCTGAAGCACAGCACTCACTATATTTGTTGCACAGGCTTTGATTTTCTCTGGTCATCAGACCTCTATGGTCAGTGTTGTGGTGTGAAGTGTCTTGGTGCTTTTTAACCCATCAAGTTTTGGAAGAATTCAGCAAGGTCTCTGGTTCTAGTCCCACAAACGTATGCCAAAGGTAGACTTCTTATACAACCCCTTTCATGGAAATGTGAGGTCTTTTCTGCAGCCATCCTAAATGCAAAACCATTCTTAGAAACCTCTGAAAATGTACGCCCAAGCAGGCTGCATATGCACAGACCTACTCAGACACCAGTCAGACATTTCAGCCTCCTACCATAGCTCTTTAAAAGTACACAAGGTCATATACACCACGGTCCCTCCTGTAACTGCAGCTGTTGCCCAAGCAAAAAAAGGCAATGGATCTCCACATCTCCACATCCTCCCCACCCCCAGCATGTGTCTCATGCTCCCTGCCTCAGCTTGGAGAGTGGGGAGAGTTTGGCTTGCGGGCCAGGAAGGGTCCTGAGCACAGAAAATGTTGCGATTATCAAAATTCCTCCTTCTCCACCTCAACACCAGAAGTACTGAGAGAGGGTATACCATCAGCATTAAGCCTTTTCAGGACTCAAGGGGGCTCTTGGTGGCCCTGAAAATCATATATGATAATGGAAAAAAAAAGTCATCCTCAAACCCTCAAAGTTTTCCAGATAATCAAAATAACACATAATTGTTTTGCCCAAAGATTTTTGCGTTTATTACCAAAAACACCACTGTTTTGAGCACTGCCTGTTCTACCCCTCACTGCTTCTACCTTTCCCCTGGAGAAGAGCATGGGGGTTATAACTTAGGGGCAGTAAACACAGAAACCTGAGAATCTTCAAAACAAGCCCAAAACATAACTTTTCCCCTTTAAGTTGTTGGCTTCTTCTTTGCTTTAACCTGCTTTCCTTCCAAATGCAACTTTTTTTTTTTTTTTAACATTAACATACAACATGCTTTGTTATCATTTAGTTAGTTCATTCTTATTATAGATCCCTAAGCATATCTCAGTTCTTTATATATGAAAAAAATCACCATCCGCAGAAAAGCCATGAGCCACAGATCACTCCCCACCTCCCTGCAAGAAAGTTTCAGGAGCAGGAAGATTCTACCATTTTAAAAAGTTTTTTCGCAGTTGTTTTGACAATGATTATTTTTAATGTGGTGTCAATAAATCCATTCAGATTTGGAGCAATGTTGGCTTGAATAAACAAGAAAAAATTCAAAAATAACCTTTCTCGTGTATATGTTCCAATAAACAGGGTCATGTTATACTCAATAGTAATTATGAGGTGACCGTATAAATTATTGTCCAGTGATTCATGTTATTCTATAGACTTTAGGTCATACACTTCATTTCAAGCTGAAAGTGCTGCAAAGGATATATTAGGCTCTGGAGGAAACAGGGAAAGAATATAGTGTACACTCCATATTGGTATCATGGGAGACCTGGCTGTGAGAAAGCAGTTTCCAGCAAAACATACTGAAATTACTGCAATGAACCTGAGCTGAAGAAGCAACTGGAGTGCATGTTTCCCTGCTGACTTGA
This sequence comes from Platalea leucorodia, assembly GCF_965183815.1. Taxonomy (NCBI): domain Eukaryota; kingdom Metazoa; phylum Chordata; class Aves; order Pelecaniformes; family Threskiornithidae; genus Platalea; species Platalea leucorodia. The sequence continues at coordinate 118,076,175 of NC_138825.1, read as the reverse complement.
GAGAGGGAGGTTCTCAGCTTGTCGGCAGAAGCAGTGAGTAGAATTAAATCTCCATAACTTCTTTGTCTGTTCAGCGCTAGACAGAAGATTAATCATAATAACATTAACATGGTTTTGCTTCACAACACAATTTTTGATGATGTGACACTGTATAGTAAGAGTCAACATACTTCATTCTCTCATAAAGTTTTCTTCCATCTTCTTCTTCAAACACTTTCGAACACTTTTCAAACACAAGGCAAACAGACCTTAATTTTAGAGGTGGGAAACAGGCATGAGCAACTAAAAGTGAACTAAGTGTCCCACAACCACTTAGAAGTCCAGAAATCCAACTGGGAGTGTGTGGGCACATACTATATCCTTTTGATTTCCTGAGCCATTTTTTTCTGTATCCAACCTGTACCTCTTAGAGGAATCAGTGCTCCTGAAGGAACCTAGACAATCTCTCTCTCCTCAGTTGACTCTGACAAAAAAACGAGAATCAGTCAAAGCTGGCAGGAGCAGGAAGTGTCAGTCCCATCTGGCCCATCCCGTCTGTCGGCTGCCCAGACACTGAGGCAAGGAATTGGCTATGAATCAAGTCAATGGCTCTGGCAGGATCAGTTCATCTCAGTTGGTATCTTTCTGGCTATCTCACACCTCGTATCACATCACCAATGTGCTGGTGTCCAATATATGGCAGGGAAAGGGCTGAGAAGTCCCCCTGAGGATGGCAGCTGAAGTGGGCTGCCCCAGACAGAGCAGTTCCTCAAGCCTAACCCTGCTTCCCACCCCACAGCTTGCAGAGCTCAGGAGAGGTGAGCTGTACGATCTTCCCTGCAACAGCATCCTGCTCTCGGGGATTTCCCAGACGCTGCCAGAGATTTATACAGCAGGAAGGTGCATGTGCTTTACAGTGCATATGCATGAAGGATGATATATCCCCTTTAGGTTGGGTTAAGGGCACAAGCTCAGATCAGCTTTACTGCGCACATGCCCACATTGCTCACTGCACAGTGATGGAGGAACGGAAACAGTTCATCTCCAAGTACTTCCAGGGGAGTCACTCAGCCACCAGAACAAGATGTTTGGGCACCAGTGCCCTGCAGCATGGAAGCAATTCTGCAGTGTCTGGAGGGCTGTCCTTTTCCCTCTGGTTCTTTCAATGGCATTTTCTACCAATCCACTTATTGGACTATCTGAGGTTTCTTTCGTGTGCTTGTCTCCATGCAGCAGGCAATGAACAGAGGGGTTTTGCCTGTGTGTTGGCAGAGCTCTCAGTAGGCTGCAGGATGCATCATGGTTAGTGGTTGCTCTCCAGAAACAAGTTTCTATGCTACTGTAATATTATTGCTTATCTCCTAGTGTTATAGTGTGGAATACAAGGTGAGGAGAAACATGAAGTAACAACTTAATAATAAGGACCGTCCTTTGCTGTGTAAAATTCACTTCCATCACTTCTAGATACATCAATTGCAGACAGATTTACTTTTCCCTCTTCAAAAGGTCAAGGAGTTTAGGGCAGGTGTGAGAGCCGCTGCACAAAACAGCCAAAGGGTTATATAGTGCATCTTTTAGTGGGTGGTCCCACCAAATATTTTTGCATGAGGCCTTCAAGTTGGCCCTAACGTGGTTTCCAAAACAAGGTCAAGCGAATGCAGTGGAAACTACTGCTGCCATCATTCAAGGAGCAAACAGCATCAAAACATTAAAACTGTGGAGTAAAATGTACCATATGTTACTGCCGTAACCACATCCAGCTTTACCTCAGCGGCTTTATTAGCCCAAAAGATCCAGGCAGCACGCGAAACATTTTGGCCGAAATGCGCCGGTCAGTCAGACGATGGCACTACAGACCCAGCTCCACCGGCTGCCTTCTGCGCTCATTAAAACGTCTGCTCGGCCGTTCATTATTCTGGTTTCATTCTCCATCCCGGTTTTCCCCTGGTTACCTGGTTGGAAACTGTACCCCCTGATAATTCATACGCTCGCACAGACAGCCCATGGCAAACGTTGCTAAGAGAGGGACTGCCACCTGTTAAGAATCCATGGTTTGGGGATGCAGTGAAGTGTGCTCCTTTCCCACACTAGTATTTTAAAAGGTTATAGATCATGTGTGCATAATAGGCAGAACATTAGGTCACTTGTCTCACTTACAACAATAATCCATTTTGATATGGGTCAGGTTGACACAAAGGGTCCACCCATACCAGATCTATTGACGAAACTGATCCCTTTCCCCCAAACTAATGAAATTTTCAACTAATGGGTACTTAAGTTAATAAAGTGTGCCACACATCTGCTAGAAGCCATTTGTAAAATAAAGCACTGGAGTTCAATTTTGAGATCATTGACATAATGTTTGAGTGGCATCCCACAGGGACCCAGCATGGCACCAAATTAAGGAGAGTAACACAATAAACGTGTGAGAAATAACGTTAGTTTATAAACAGTAAGTAGGAGCTTCTCTTTCTTTAAAGGAAGCATAATACTACTTGGGGTTCATACCATCACTAATGAATTGAACGGGACAAATCCTGATCTCCCCTTGCAGCCAATGAGCATTTGGACAATGACTTGAATAGGACCAGGATTTAACCTGGGGAATTATTTTGACGGAAATTGGCAACAAGCTGGTGCTTAGAGCTAAAAAGTATCTTTTCACTGAACTTGTGTGTGGCTAAAATTCTCCACTCCACTCTATTCTGTCCTTTCTTTTGTGGAGGGAAAAAAACATTTTAGCAGAGCCTGAAAGATTTATTTTTTAATTCCTGAAATTTCCTAGCTTGATACAATTCAAGCTAAACATCTCTTAGCAGTAAAAAATCTCTCCTTCTCTACAGCCCTTGGGGATTAGACACAGGAATCGGTCTAGAATATCAGCTGAATTTTAATAGGCCGCTTTCCTATGCCACTCGCTGCAAACCAAGGAGCAGCCTGGAATATCAGGGACTGTTTTATCATCTCCAGTGGCACTGCTTTTTTATAAAAGGTACTTTTCAAAAATTGCATTACTAGAGTTGACCAACATTCTTGCATGAAAAATATTTTCTAATTAAAAATGACATTGAAAAAGGAAACCAAGAAAGTTTTGACAGTATTATTCATAATCAATTTTCTTTTTAAAAAGGTAAACCAAACATTTGAAAAAAACTCAACAGATTTTTTTTAATAAAGAAAAATGATCTTACTTTTTGTAGTACTTCTGTCACTTTTGAAGAGGGAAACTAGAAAAATTGCTACATTAGTTAAACTAAAATTCTAATTAAAAAACAGTGAAAAGGATTTACAGCTCTATTTACTAGCTACTCTTTTTCTCAGAGTTTATATAGAGGAAAGATATGCCAGTTTTATAAGCAAGATGTTTCAATCTCCTTGTTAACATATTCCTAAAGCAGTTTTTCAGTGAAATAGGCAGATGCCAGGTGATGGAAAGGTTATACTGAAGAATCAGCAGAGTTTATGCCTTGACTTTGCCCCACATTAACATTTACTGTCCCACTGCAGATGGGATGAAACCTCATTGTAGACAAGAGCTCCAGGCCTGCCTTTGCTCTGCAGGTCCCACAGTACAACCCTTCAAAATGTTACTAAACTGTAATTGTGCTTACAACAAATATTGGAAATGATTCACTGTATATTTTTTCTTAATAAAGCCCTACTCTTTTTAAGCTGCTTCATTCAGGCCCCACGTAGATTAACATTGCAAACATGCTTCTTTCCCTGTTTTCAATCAGTTCTCCTCCATTTCAGCTCTTAGCTTTGGAAAACAGGAAACAAATACCCATCCAAGTTCCTGGGCTGAGCCTAAATCTGGCCTTAATCTAAATGTGGTTGAAGCCCCCTTAACCACCCCACACTGGCACATGTTCCCTCTCATCCCCCAGCACATACATCTGCTGTTCCAAGAATAATGTTTCTCACAATATTTCTTAACTTTCAACACTGAGTCCAATTGTCTTTTACAGTACATAAACGGGGGGGCAGGGGGAATAGCTGGGGATGTGCAGAGGAAGATCCCACTCGAACATCACTGCTGTGAGGCTGTTTTTTCCAAGCTGGTTCACTCCAGGATACATTCATGCAATAACGTCATATCCCAAAGCAGACTGTTTCTCTATTCATGGTCTTATATTATGCAAATATATGTAAGCCTTCTGAGAGATTGCAGTGGGTTTTGAACCACATCCTGCTTTTTTTGATAAAAATAACTCAACCTGAGTGGACTCAGGTGTCTGTTGTGTCTGCCAACAGCTGAGCATGTGGGTGGGTGGACACAGAGTGAAGTTTAACTTTGGTCAGGGCAATATCCATGCTCGCTTGGGTCACTCAGCTGCCAACCTTACCTGTTTTACCCTGCTCTCAAATATCACTCTAAGTAGTTGTCACTGCAAAGTGCTAAATACTTGTTTTACTGAACTCCTCATCAGCTGAATTTGGCGACCTTGAGTTGTCTGGCTCTGTCATCATGAATAAAATGGGCTGTTTGGGAGGGTGAATCTGGAAGCCCAACAGAAGCGAGGTTGCAGCAGCTCCCTGTCCCAGGTCCAACCAGTGTTGAGGCTCAGCATGCATTCCCAGTAGGCACAGATACACAAACACACACAGACACAAACAGTTCCCCCTCTCTGGCTGATCAGGATGAAGCTCTGTTGGTGGAAAATATAAATGTATATACATATTTGCAATGCATATCTTCCATCTGCTGGACTCAGACAGTCAGCCCAGTAGCTGCCTGTGATCCCAGTCTCCCCAGTCACTGGCACACAGACATAAAAGCCCCCGAGGCAGCAACCCCACTCCACCTGCTGTTAGTGACCATCTCATGTACACACACATAAGGACAAACACATACACGCACACACAGAATCAAAGAATCATAGAATCGTCAAGGTTGGAAAAGACCCTTAAGATCATCAAGTCCAACAGTTAACCTGTCACTGCCAAGTCCATCAATACCATGTCTTCAAGGACCATATCTATTCATTCTTTAAATACCTCCAGGGATGGAGACTCAACCACTTCCCTGCGCAGCCTGTTCCAATGCTTGACCACCCTCTCAATGAAGAAGTTTTTCCTAATATCTAACCTAAACTTCCCCTGGCGCAGCTTGAGCCCGTTTCCTCTCATCCTATCACTTGTTACTAGGGAGAAGAGACCGACCCCCACCTCGCTACAGCCTCCTTTCAGGTAGTTGTAGAGAGCAATAAGGTCTCCCCTCAGCCTCCTCTTCTCCAGGCTAAACAACCCCAGCTCCCTCAGCCGCTCCTCACAAGACTTGTTCTCCAGACCCTTCACCAGCTTCGTTGCCCTCCTCTGGACACGCTCCAGCACCTCCATGTCCTTCTTGGAGTGAGGGGCCCAAAACTGAACACAGGACTCGAGGTATGGCGTCACCAGTGCCGGGTACAGGGGCACTATCACCTCCCTGGTCCTGCTGGCCACACTATTCCTGATATGAGCCAGGATGCCATTGGCCCTCTTGGCCACCTGAGCACACTGCTGGCTCATGTTCAGGTGGCTGTCAACCAACACCCCCAGGTCCTTTTCTGCCAGGCAGCTCTCCAGCCACTCCTCCCCCAGCCTGTAGCGTTGCATGGGGTTGTTGTGACCCAAGTGCAGGACCTGGCACTGAGCCTTGTTGAATCTCACACAGTTGGCCCTGGCCCATCGATCCAGCCTGTCCAGGTCCCTCTGCAGGGCCTTCCTACCCTCCAGCAGATCGACACTTCCACCCAACTTGCTGTCATCTGCAAACTTACTGAGGGTGCACTCAATCCCCTCATCCAGATCATCAATGAAGATATTGAACAGGATCGGCCCCAACACTGAGCCCTGGAGAACACCACTCGTGACCGGCCGCCGACTGGATTTGACTCCATTCACCACCACTCTCTGGGCTCGGCCGTCCAGCCAGTTTTTAACCCAGCACAGACTGCACTTATCCAAGCCGTGAGCAGCCAGCTTCTCCAGGAGAATGCTATGGGAGACTGTGTCAAAGGCCTTACTAAAGTCCAAGTAGACAACATCCACAGCCTTCCCCTCATCCACTAAGCAGGACACCTTGTCATAGAAGGAGATCAGGTTGGTCAAGCAGGATCTCCCCTTCATAAACCCATGCTGGCTGGGCCTGGTCCCCCGGTTGTCCCACACTTGCTGCATAATGGCACTCAAGATGATCTGCTCCATGAGCTTCCCTGGCACCGAGGTCAGTCTGACCAGCCTGTAGTTCCCTGGATCCTCCTTCTGGCCCTTCTTGTAGAGGGGCATCACATTTGCTAACTTCCAGTCATCCGGGACCTCCCCGGTTGACCAGGACTGCTGATAAATGATGGAGAGTGGCTTGGCCAGCTCCTCTGCCAGCTCCCTCAGTATCCTCGGGTGGATCCCGTCTGGCCCCATGGACTTGTGGGCACTCAGGTGGAGGAGCAGGTCAGTGATTGCCACCTCTTCAACAACCGGGGCTTCATTCTGCTTCCTATCTCCGTGTCCCAGCTCAGGGGCCTGAAAAACCCGAGGATGACTAGCTTGACTATTAAAGACTGAGGCAAAGAAGGCATTAAGTACCTCAGCCTTCTCCTCATCCTTCGTGGTAAGGTTACCTTCTGCATCCAACAAGGGAGGGAGATTCTCCCTGGCCCTCCTTTTGTCACTGACATATTTATAAAAACATTTTTTGTTCTCTTTAACGGCGGTGGCCAGTTTAAGTTCCAGCTGCGCCTTCGCCTTTCTGATCTTCTCCCTGCATATCCTCACAACATCCTTGTAATCCCCAAGTTGCCTGCCCCTTCTTCCAAAGATGGTAAACTCTCTTTTTTTCCTGAGTTCCAGCCAAAGCTCTCTGTTCAACCAGGCCGGTCTTCTCCCCCACCTGCTCGACTTGCGGCACATGGGGACGGCCTGCTCCTGTGCCTTTACGATTTCCTCCTTGAAGAACATCCAGCCTTCCTGGACTCCTTTGCCCTTCAGGACTGCCTCCCAAGGGATTCTGTTAACCAGACTCCTGAACAGCCCAAAGTCTGCCCTTCTAAAGTTCAGGGTAGCGGTCTTGCTGACTCCCCTCCTTACCTCTCCAAGAATTGAAAACTCTTATCATTTCATGGTCGCTGTGCCCGAGACAGCCTCCGACCACCACATCGCCCACCAGGCCCTCTCTGTTCGTGAACAGCAGGTCCAGCGGGGCACCTCCCCTGGTTGCCTTGCTTACCAGCTGCGTCAGCTGCTCCACAGCATGCTGCACATGCATGCACAGCTCTCCAGCAGCTGGCCAGGACTCCCCTCGCCCCTCCGGTAGCCAGGTCACCCATGGTCTCACTCTGAGAGACCCACACCACCCTGGCTCCCAGGCCATTTCACCTAATTATCAGCTAGTCCAGCCTGATCTGCACCAGCACTGTCACACTCATTCGCACACCAGCAACCTACTCCAGTTGCTGGCACTACGGACACACAGACCCTCTGACCAACAGTCTGACTCCTCGTGCTGGCACTCGATCCCCATATACACACATGTGCACCACCTCACCCAGGAAAAGGTTTATAAATGGAGTTTAATGAGAAAACGGGACAGACTGCACTGATCAGGTGTCAGATCAGCATACTGACTAGCAAACTATTTACATGCAACCGACCCATTTTAATGCCTTATCCCTCTATTTTCCCACACATGTTCCTCCTCAAATCACCTAAATCCCTCCCTTTCACCACCTTTGATTCCTCCCCTAAACATCTCATCATGTCTGGTGCAATCCTGAAACTCTCTTCCCCTGCATCCCATAACATTTCCCGAAACCCTAGGGTCAACCCCCACCCCCCCCAAATCCAAAAGGTGCTCCAGCATTGACTCATCGTGTTGGGTGTCACACCTGGACACTGGGCTGAGGCTTTCCTGGGACAGCCCTGGGAGGGGCCTGGACAGGGTGTCCCTTCCTCCGAGTCCTTAATCTGAGTTCCCACCTGCCTTTGTGCCTCTGGGCTCCTGTGGGCTTGTGAAGAATGCCTCTGATGGGCTGGTGGCTCCTGGGATGGGCCTGCAAGGAGCCAGAGCTGGGTGTTGTTTGGGCTTCCCCCTCACCATTGCCTCTCTGTGCCCCTTTACGGGTGTGCAAATAAGCTTTTATCACATAAACTAACATGAACAGCATGTAATATTAACAAAAGTTCAAACATGCTACTCTAAACGATGAGCAATAATGAAGTCCAGGAGGTTTGGCGATCTCAGAAGCTTGACATTTTTTCAACTGTACCCCTAGCAGTTAAAAAAAAATTCTCTCTCTTTATAAACCCTGCCACAATTACCCTGTTGCAGAATGTTTCAGCTGCAGGGGTCAAATTTCAGAGTAGTCTGAGTATCACAAATTTTTGTAGTGAAAGAAGCAGAACCAGAAAGATGTGCTAACCTTACCTACAGAGCAGGTCAATGGTAGGGCCATGAATATAGTCCCGGCTTCCCGGGTCCCAGGAAGGGAGGAAGACTAACCCAACATGTACTTTAAATCTCATATTTGGCGTCTCCTGAAATTCTGCATGTTCATTTCTAGCCAGCGAGACTCTCCTTCTTTTCAATCTGATTAGACTAAGCCATTTTGATGTCACATGAAAGCTGATGTACTTCTCCTGGACTGGAGAATTAGTTATTCGTTTGTTTGCTTTCTCTGCAGATGGATCGTCTGTCAATTTTTCATAAGCACATTGGCAATACTCCCCTTCTTGGACTCACCATTAAAAAGAAAAGAGAAAAAAAAAAAAAAGAGAATGAAAGAAAATGAAAAAGAAAAAAAAATAATCCAAGTTGACTTGTGACTTGCTCGCAGGACTTACACTTTGAGTTAATTTCAACACATCACTTATTTTTTGAGATACTGAGTGATTTCATTTTGTGAAAAGAGAAAAAGGAAGGAATTAAAAAATCATGCAAATTGAAGAACTTTCCCTCAGTTTCCAACACTGCTACTTACTCACCTCCCATTTGGTGAGATCTAAGGAGAGACTGGGCTGGATTGCAGCTGTGCTAAAAGGCAGAAAGGCAGCTGTGCAGGCACGTGGGGAGAGGAAAGGATGAGGATGGGAAAGGGAACTGGGCAGCTTTCTGAGGGTTAAATTGTGGTGCGTTTGGGGCAATGCTTGTGAGGTGAGAAAAAACAGCCGTGATGCTGGCTATAATTTTGGGGTGTGGGGTGGGAGTCTGGGCAAATTGTGCTGCAGCGTGCCTGGCTGGGTGGTAAGCCTGATCTTATGAGGCAGGTTGGAGCAGAGGGTAATGGGGTTTGGACAACCCACCCTCCTCCCCATCTTACTGCAGATGCCAGAGGGGCTCACCTGCCTGGCACGCACGGCCAGCAGCTGGAGCAGCCTGGGCTGAGCTGAGTGTAGATGCCAGCACCAAGGACCTGTGTGGCAGGGCAGACAGGCAGCTCGGCATGGCTGCCTGCACCCCCAGCTCCAGCTGCAGCCCCAGAAAGCCCTGAGCTGGGAGAGGTGATTATGTACTTTGGATGAAGGGGGGGGGTGTCCTCTTCCTATATGTTATTCTGTTTCCTTTCTCTCACTTTTTTCTCCCTCCCTCCCTCCAATGAAGTTACTCCTACCCATTTATCCCTGCTTCCTGACCAAATTGCCACAGGTTTTGGTTCAGTCTTCCTTGGGGCTTGTGTGTGTGATGGAGTGAGGATTCTCAGATGTTAACCCGTGTCTTGGTTGCTAGTGGGTAAATCCTGGCCAAAAGATGAAATACATAACCTAAACACACATATATATGTGTATATATCCGCTTTATGCAGGAACAGCACCTGCAAGTATTTAGTTCCTTTTTTTTTACATAAAATCTTCTGTCCTTTACCCAACTATGCTTCCTCCTGTGTATTCCTGGACACCTCTGAAATGTGAAGGACAATCCAAAATCTTCTTTGGCCAAAGAGAGGAAAAGATTGTGATTATCACAGCAGATATTTGTCCATTCCCTCAAAGCCTCAGTCAGCCCAGCACTAAACAGATTGGCCAAGCACTTGACAGCCGCATTCCTGTAGAGGTAAATCTGTGTCTCCATACAACATCGCAATCCAGTCCACATCTGACACATGCTGGTGGCCATTGCCGATGAAACACTGAAGGATGAACAGAGCCTATCTGCTTTCTGATCCAGAGATTTCACTTAGCACTTCTAGTAGTATAAAACCATTAATGGCAGTGGAAGTAGCCCTGGCTGAAATAAGTCCACGTAACACTTGGCAGCTTTCATGGCCAAGAGGCTCTTCTTTTTCTCTTTTACTCCCATTTCACATTCAGACCTCCATTGACTTTAACTGATTTATACCATTAAAAATGAGAGGAGAAGCCACCCTACCGGTTATAGTTCTGCACTCTGTACCAAGGTGTGAGTTCAGCTGGTGTCTTTGGGGATGAAACTGCTGTAACTAAGGACACGGTGGGACTGGCCTTTACCTATTTGGACTGATCCTGGCACCTGAGGCAATGGAAAGTAATCTCCCCTCCCAGGCTGCAGAGTCAGCAGGTTAAGTTTTAGCAAAATCTTCTTGAAATTGCCAAGTAGAGCTGATATTAAAAAAAAAAAGAAACCTTCTCTATTTCAAATGTTTTAATTTTTAATTTTATTTTTAGTATTTCTCTTTTCCATTTTCTTGATTCCTCCCCATGTTTCTAATTCAAAAAGCATTATGGGAATAGCCACCAACATTTTTCATTTTTCATTTATCAAATACAGGGGGTTTGACACATGATACATTTTAACATAAATTTCCTTATGCTTTCTATAAAAATGTATTTAAGTAATATTGAGGAGATCACAAATTATTTCCTGGTCAAAACTCATGCCAAAAGTCTACTCGCCCATGCTATCTTTTGGAGGGAAGAAATTGCCATCATATCTATTATCAACTGTTCCTTTTTAGGGAAACACCTGCAGAATCTGCACAGGGAAATCTGGCAGAACTCCCCTTCAACCTCCTCATGTCTCAGTGTTACTATTACAGCCTGAGGTTAAATTCTGCTGGCAACACACATTTATGTTCTGGAAGCAATTTTTTGTTAACACCTGTGGTAGCTCTTAGCGTCAAGTTACTTAACATGACAATTAGTAGGAATCACAGCAGTGGTGCTCTCTTTTATGCCAAATTCCTACCAAGAAACTGAAAAGCAAATTAGCTACATCAAATGAAGAGAAGAAACACCATCTAAGTGTCATTTGGAATGAGGAAAAAAGTGCCAGACTCCATGAATCCTGCTATAAATTTATTTGTGCTGTTAATTTTATGTGAGTAATGCTTAGACATTACATATGCTGTATATATGTCAGTGCATGTTTTAAAACAGAACTAATAGTTCTCTTTCTTTAGTCCTTCTCCAAGATGGGGTGTTTTTGTGTACCTGCAGCTTTGACTTGGTACCTACACCTTCACACAGTTTTTCTTCTGAAAGGTCACGTTTTTCCAATCAAAGAATATTTGCTATGAACTTAGCAAAAGAACCTTAAGTGCCTCCTAACAGATAATTATGTTTTCAAGTTCTGCTCTCACCTCTCTGGGCAAATAAAGTATGGACATCAGGCACCCAAAAAGTGATTAAGGTATTTTTCATGTGTACTTCAAAATTTGTCCCCTGCACATCAAATCACAATGCTGTTTCAGTGTGCTAACTGCTTAATACCAATAGTGTATACTGCAGACCTCTGGAGTAGTGTTAATTGCCGCACTGGGAACACAAGATGAAATCCCTCTGCAAACCCATTCCATGTACCTAGCACATCACCTTTGACTAAAAAGTTGCCTGGAATGACTGCACTTTAAAGTATGTGGCCACAATGTACTGCTGCACAGAGCAAGAGAGGAATCCAGATAAGAGTCTTTTAAGGATAAAGTTTCAGCATTAAATTATCAGTTTGTTTATGCGGTAGCGGGCACCAGCGAATTCAAAGTGGGGAAGACGAGTTCAAGGGTTCAGTAGCTGGACCCCATGAGGCAATCATGGCCCTGACCCTCAAACACATCTTGGTACCTAAATATCTTTGTAAATTTTGATCTCAGTATCAACATAAGACAGAATCTGTGCTCCAAAGAGGATTAATTCATAAATTTCCTAATTAGACATGCATACTTCTAAAGAGAATTAGGCATGCATATTTGTAAAGAGAAATCACAAATTTCTTAGAGAAGAAGAGCGGAGGGACAGACACGTTCTGCCACAGGGGAACTGGAATCGGACTGTGCAAGCAGCATCAGCAAACTCGATCTGTAATTGTCATGTCCCTGGTGGGCCACACCATGAAGTATCTCCGAGGTCTGTCATGGTCTCTTTACTCTGTGGCGAATAAGGATATTCATCAAAAAGCTCCAGGTTCCCAGCTCTCACACATGGGTGGCTCCACTTGGGAGTGAAAGGATACAACTGTATTGGAAAATAGCCACATTATAAATCCAGCAAAGGAAGGGATTTTGTAATAAACAGGGAATATCAGAGACAAATGAGAAATAAAAAAGTAAAGAGCCCCCTCCAGTGTCACCACATACGTGATTAATGAGACTTAAGGAATTCGCCAATAGACTCTCCAAGCAACTGAGTTTTGTTTCAATGGTATGCAGTCAGGTTGTATTTGTATTCAGAAATCCCAGCTGTACTCGATACCCAGGACTATTCCATATATGTGAAAAGAATTACACGCAGCTCAGCTAAGAAAAAAAGGAATCGCCATTCAAACATAGGATATTTTTAAGGCCAGAGTATTGCTCTGGGCATTTTTGCCATCTAACAGTTTCTGCCCTCCTTCTTTTAAGAGGAATGTAGGGAAATTAGAAAGAGCTGAAGTTATTAAAAAGTTGTAAGTTTACAGTGGTCTTCAGAAAAGCTCAGTTTGGATGGTACAAAATGAAATGAATGTACTTTTTAAAAGAACAAAATATAAATACAATGTGCTGAAAAATGAAGATAATGAGGTTCTGTCTGCCTGGCTTTTGTCTTGTTATCTAACTTGCATGCTTAGCTTCTCCTTGAACCTGATCTCACTGTCAGTGGAAAGAAGACACACTTTCCCCAGGTACTTTATTTTTCAGACTGCTGGCTTCAGATCTGAAAAGTCCCCTGTGCGTCTTGCACATTGGTCATCTTTCCATGTGTTGGAGGCCACACACTGGGTCTTTGAGATTGTGGCAGTAAGACTGAAGACTAATCGACTTCACATCTGTAGAAAACTTAAGGAGAGAAACCTGAATAAATATTTCAAGGGGTGGATAAAGTAGCATTTATACAATTCTGGTCCATTTCTAATACCCACTGAGATCCCTGGCTGTTTCAGTGTGAAGCCAGAAGTAAACTAAAGCTGAGCTCCTTTCCCATTCATAGTTGTTCTGCCTCTGTTTAAAAACAATATTTTAAAACATTTAAACCATATAGTCTCTTTATAGATAGTTTACATTTTTCTGCAGTCAAAAATGTATCGATAGGGCCGTATTAACTGATAATATGATATGATGATAATATCTTAATAATTGGATAAGAATTAATACATAAACTAAGAATAGTACCTAGCCTAAAAATCAAGAATCCACATCTTAGGACAATCCAGAAAGAGCTACGGTGGTTATATGCAGTTTGGATGGAATGTTCTATGAGGAAGGATTGTGTTTAGTCTGGCAAGGATTCACTTGAAAAGTGGTTTAATGATAGTATACAAAACACAGACAACTGAAATCTGGACAAAAGACAGAGGTATTAGAGAACCTAATTTCTTCAAATACTGTAAGATGATTAAAGTAAAAAAAACAACCAGATCTTATTCTAACAGACAACTGCTGGTCTTGTGTAGCCCTTTAGCCTTTTAAAAATAACCAGGAGAATTGCAGAACAATTAGTAGAACAAATATTTGTTCTTACGAAAAGCATATTGAATAGATTTGGAACACAGGATGCAAGTAATTATTAGAATCAAAATAGGCTAATGTTCTCCCAGTGCTATTTGTAAAGTAATTTGAGTTTCATTATTAGAATGTGTATTTAACATATCATTTTGAATCTCATTACATGCTATTTGGACTAAACTTAATAGGATTATTATTTTTGGCATTCATGGTCATGCAATATCCATAAACAATGTTTCCGAACCCTTTAATACAAGAAACAGACATATGGTGTCAAGAAATGAGCAGACTTTTCTGCATTTTTAATGGCACACTTATAACATGCTTTCATTCCTATATTTCTAAGAATATTTGTGAATGTGTCACTGTTAAAGTATTACTCGTCCATCTCTCTGCTTACCTACTCTGACTTCTACAGATCAGAATAACCATGGCTTGATTAAAAACCTCATTATATCATTTATTGCCCCTGGTTATGATTAATTTTGAATTTTTTTCTGGCACATTTCTGGAGAATTACTTAATGCTTATGAGGTGATAGAGAAAAAACTTTAGAACTCATCTTGTTCGAAAAGTACAAGAAAAGGAAACAACATAAATCTTATTTCTCAGATATGAGAAGTCAAATTGTCTCCACCCTACATCTAGCATATTTTCTAATATACACTGCAAAGTCCCCATGACTGTCAGTGGGCTGCACTACAGTGGCTGCACAAAGAGGCAATGTCAACAGAGGTATCTGAGATCAACCTTGAGTAGCCCAAAGCCACAACAAGGTGAAAGCTGCCCTGCCTTTCAGATATGAAACAAGCAGCAAAACTTAGTGTTCTTCCTATTCATCCACTGGGGAACATATCCATTGCTTCTTCCAAGCTATGGGCCAGAAAAGAAGAAAGCAGAGAGCTAGAGAGCAGTGCAAGAACCAAGGGACTGTTTCCTGTGCTTGAGGTCTGCAGCCACTTGTGAGATCAAACACAGGAGGAAGACTGTGACAAAATGAACTTATACATGAAAATTGGGCATGGCTTCCATTTTAGGCTGGATGTCCACCATGTGCTGATGTTACAAATGGTCAGTGAGATTCAAGATGAACATTTATGAATGGATATGTAGATATGGAATCACAGAATGGTCTTCGTTGGAAGGGACCATTAAAGACCATCCAGTCCAACCCCTCTGCCATGGGCAGAGGCATCTTTCACTAGATCAGGTTGCTCAAAGCCCCATCCACCCTGACCTTGAATACTTCCAATGGTGGAGCATCCACAACTTCTCTGGGCAACCTGTTCTGGTATCTCACCACCCTCATCGTAAAAAATATCTTCCTTATGTCCTATCTCAACCTATCCTCTTCCAGTTTAAAACCATTGCCCCTTGTCCTGCCACCACAGGCCTCGGTAAAAAGTCTCTCCATAGAATCATAGAATCATTAAGGTTAGAAAAGACCTCTGAGATCGAGTCCCTCCTGTTAACTTAACTGCCTGGTCCACCTCTAAACCATGTCCCTAAGCACCACATACATATGTTTTTTGAATACTTCCAGGAACTGTGATTGCACCACTTCCCTGGGCAGTCTGTTCCAATGCCTAACCACTAATATCTAATATCCTAATACCTAATCTAAATCTCCCCTGGCACAACTTGAGCCCATTTCCTCTCGTCCTATCACTTGTTACTAGGGAGAAGAGACCCACCTGGCTACAACCTCCTTTCAGGTAGTTGTAAAGAGCAATAAGGTCTCCCCTCAGCCTTCTTTTCTCTAGGCTAAACAACCCCAGCTCCCTCAACCGCTCCTCGTATGACCTGTTCTCTAGACCCTTCACCAACTTCGTTGCCCATCTCTGGGCACACTCCAGCATCTCAGTGTCCTTCTTGTAGTCAGGGGCCCAAAACTGAACACAGCACTCGAGGTGCGGCCTCACCAATGCCGGGTACAGGGGCACTGTCACCTCCCTGGTCCTGCTGGCCACACTATTCCTGATATGAGCCAGGATGCCATTGGCCCTCTTGGCCACCTGAGCACACTGCTGGCTCATGTTCAGGCGGCTGTCAACCAACACCCCCAGGTCCTTTTCTGCCAGGCAGCTCTCCAGCCACTCCTCCCCCAGCCTGTAGCGTTGCCTGGGGTTGTTGTGACCCAAGTGCAGGACCCGGCACTTGGCCTTGTTGAACCTTACACAGTTGGCCTCAGCCCATCTTTCTTATAAGCCTCCTTTATATAATGAAAGGCCACAATAAGGTCTCCCCCAAGCCTTCTCCAAAACTTTAAAATATTGCTTTTTCCATGCCCCACCAATCTCTGCTTGCTCTCCATCACCCATTCCATAGCACTTTTTTTTAGAAAGGCTGAAACATCACTTCTGTCACTTGCTTCTGCATCATGGCAAGTATCTAACTTGGCCAGCTGGGAACCTGCCACGTTCCACTGGAGATGCCAAAGAAGAACACAGGACTTGGACAGAATAAACCTTTTGTAATATGTCAGCAAGAAACGTTTAGTGGTTTGATCCCTGTGAAGTCAGTCATGATTGCCCTGATAATTTGTATTGAAGGGAAGGAATGAATCTTCTGACAGGACGTCAGATGGAGCCCTCTTTACAAGAGGTTGTATTTTTGCTTGTTTTATCCATATTATTTAAGTTAGTGTGATGTCTGTGGTATCCACAAACATCTGTCAATGGATTTTGTGTGGGAGAAGGAAAGAAAAAACCTGAATACACATGAGAATACGTTGATTTTAACCATTAATATGGAGTCTGGAAGAAGTTCGGAAGAGGACCGGAAAACGCCTCAGTAAATAGTTGGTGCTGCCTGACATAATGCGTACCAGCTCCATCCAAGTGATTTGCTTCTGAGGTTTTTTTCCTTTAATCTTGCCTTGACTGAGTCTTTGTGCTAAATTACAAGCTCTTTGGGAGAGGGACTGTGCAAATGTTTAAGGAACACCTACTGCAAGAGGGTCACAAATATGACTTGGCAGCATGTAAGAAATAATGAAGAAAAGAAGAATGAGAATTGGGCTCTTGAAATGGCATTGTTCAGCCTTCAGTATCCCACAAAGATACAATTGAAACTAACTAAATAGTAGGCTTAGTCCCACAGGTCTGAAAGAATTCCTGAAAGAATTTCCAGCCTCTTCAAAACAACAAAGGAAGCTGCCAGTCTGGCATGTAAGGATAGATTGGTGCCTGGTGGAAGTAAATTCCTCGTCTGAGGCAAACATTTCAATTACATAGCAGGAAATCCTATAGCAAAGGAGTTTCTGCCACATTCAGGAAGATTATAAGGGCTCAACTCTATGCCTTGCACAGCAGAGAACACTGAGAACATTTCTCTGGCTTCTCTGAGCAAGAAAAAGGGCGATACTGTTCATTTACTGCCTTTCATCCTTAAACAGGTCCTGTGATACGAGATTGTCCCCAGGTATCAGTGAAATGTAGTTCATGGTGAAACCACGTGCAAGTAAACAGGAAGCAGGGGGAAGAGACGCCATCTCCTCTGAAACTACAGGGGAGGCAGCCTGCATTTATGCAACCAGAAACTGGCCAAGGATGCGAAGTTTAGTCATTTGTTGTTTCCCGCAGTTTGTTAATACATCTTCCAAGATCAGAGCTTTACAACAAATATTGTTTTCATCAGAAAATTTTGATTGCTTTATACCACAATTTAGGCTTTTGTAATTTGGTGCAAGCTTTCAATTATGTTTCAAAAGATGTGTGTGATTTTAACTTTTTGTTGTATTTCAGCACAGTGAAAAACTGAAATATTAAGAATTACCACAGAACTATGTTGTGCTTAGCTCAAGCTTTTGTCTTACATCTGAGACATCTCTTTCAGAACTGAATGCTAACTCATTCAGTAACTCATTGGATTAACGGGCTTCCTACTGAATTCTCATGTGATTTTGGGAAGCACTTCATTATTTGGAAGAGTCCTTTTCCAACACTGATTTGGCATAAATTTCCTTAATTAATTAAATATGACAGAAACCAAGGCAAAAAATAGATCATAGATTCATGAGATTTATGGACAAAAGGAGAACATTGTGATGATCCTGTCTGACTCCCTGCAAATATGGGCTAGCATGGGAAAAAAGGACAAAAACACAAGAAACAGGTTAAACACAACATTTTGCAATGGCTTACTTCTCTTTTTCCACTCAGCAACAAAACTGCAGATAAGTCAAAAAAGGCATCTGATCATTATTTGGGAAAAGCTGTAATCAAGCTTGTTATTAAATACGCATTTTTCCTCCGAATGAGACGAGGATAGTGCTCATAAGTGGTGTTTCAATATGAAGTGCTTGTCTATAAACAGTTTTATTCCATTGTGACTAAATCGACAGAAAATTATGACCAGCAAAATTGGTGGAGCCCCATACTGTAAAAGGAGATCTCTTGAGGAGTGTATAATGCTGTTTATACTGCATGACATTTTAACTAGGTGGTTTTGTCTCTGTATCTGTCTGTCCACCCAGCGAATGCCATAATGACAATAGGTCCACATACATTCCAAATACCACCGTGTCCTGGCACTGCTAGTCCTGCTAAGAGCTGCAGCACATCGGACGGTGAGGCTGGGAAAAGAGCTGCCACAATGTCAATGTGTCTGCCACCTCTGTCCTGTCTTCACCTGAGTTCTCAAGGCACCCTATTCCAAGTGCAAATGCATAAATGGTATAGAAGAGAGGGGGACCAGATTTATTCTGTATCTCTGCAAGGTGAGACTTTTAGCTGTACAACTCTGTTCACAACCAAACTCTTCTTTCAGCTTTCAAGATGCTAGTTTGGAGGAAGGCAGAAAAATGGAAATTTGGGGGAATGTATCATGCAGTTAATGTTAATTTAAATGACCTAAGGGGAAAATGAGTGAAAATAAGAAGAGCAGATACAAAGAAAACATAAATGTTGATCAGAAGTAGAAAGGCTTTGGCGTATTTATGAGTATGATTAAAAATGACTTTTATACTGTGCTTAAATACTTAGAATGTTTGTGATTAGAAACTTAAGAAGACAAAAACATGATTAAAATAGATTTTGAAACAACATTTATATCACACAAAGTGTACAAACTTTAATGATCTTTTCATATCAAACCTGTTTTGTAAAAGAAACCGCTCAGAGGTAATAGAGTCTTCATGACAAGGAGTATACCTCTGGATGAGAGAAAACAGTATCACGTTTACAGAAGACTCTTGGAGTAAGCCAGTCTGCACTCTCTGCCTGGCCAAATCCTGCCATCATTAGCACTTGAGAAGCAAGGAGGCATATAGAGAGTCAAGGGTATTTGAAGGCGCTGGCCGGCTCAAGGCTGGTTCCCAGGGATGGATTGCAATGATAACATTGAACAATCCCCACCGACAGTGAACACAACTGAGCCCCTTGGGTCTCCTCGGGAGACAGGCAGTGCTTACTGAAGGTAAACGTAGCCTGAACAACTCACGCTAATCCTCAGTAAAAACCAGCTAATATGCCAGAAATCCAGGAGCCTGAGTTTTAAGTGCGTAGGTAAAATAGGAGAAAGCAAAAAGCATGAGGCTGCCAAAAGGCATAAAATAGAAATCACAGTTTGCTGAGCAGTCGGGACTATTATCATACCTTACTTTTGTTACAGCAACCCATTCCTTACCATGTTTCCCTAGATTATAAAGCAGGGTTTCCCCCATGAGGAATGTTTTTCTTTCAAGCTAGGTACTGCTCCAGCTTGGACCACTGCACCCGAACCATCCTGCTGAACTCACGGGACACTGGACTCAATTGCACAGCCACAACTGGGCACCAAATTCATATTATCGTCTAGATCAGGAGTGACTATAGCCAGAAATAAAGGTGTATCCCACCCAAACAAACTTTTTCCAGCCTTTACCACATCCATCTTGCATCCTCCCACAGGTTTATTTTCTAATGACTACTTGTAGCCATATGCTAAGCAAATATATTTGCTCATCCTACTCCTCATTTGAAATTCAAACACGAAGAGTGCGTTCCCAGCAGACTTCATAAATAATGAGGGAGGTCAAAAAGTGAGTCCATCTTAAGACCTGCCTCACTCTCCCCATGAGGGGAATTGACCCCTTGCTGATTGAAGCAGTTTAGAGAAACCTGCTTCTGCTGCCCGGGGATCTGCAGAGGGGTACCCTATTCATAACATAAGCCCAGCTTTTACAAGAACTGGCAAGACACTAGAGAGCTACACGGCCTTCAAAGTGGACACACTCTGCGTTTGCAGTTTACGTTGCCGTTCAGTGAGAAAGAAACACAAGTCAGTCATTTTCAAATGAAGCCACCAAATCACAGAGCTTGTGTTTTATATGCTTCCACAGACAGTTGTGATTCCCTAAAGGACTCATTTCTTGGTGGGGGCTTTTTGAAAGGCACACTCTGAGTGCTATATTTCATTTTCTGCTAGTGCAATGTATGCTGATGGTGTTTAATAGGCAGCAAATAGTGAAGTGTAACTTAAAGTTCTGCTTGCCATGGCTAAGGTCTTAGAAATTATAGCATCCAGAGGGTCACCTCTTCTTGCTTGAAGAGAATACTCTGGGATGTGTGGTAAGTTGTTATTTTTTTGACAATTTTGTGTTGAGAGAGAAGGTTCCAGAGCATGGTGCAGCTTCTGAATTGTCCCCTGGAAGAGTCTTTTTTCCCTGACCATTGGGGGTGTAGACGCTCCTAGTTGTTAAATCGTTCTGGATATGCAGGATGGATCTAGGCTGCAGAACTCAGTGAAGCATTAGAAATGTCAACCTCGTTTCAAAATTGCCAATATTCTAGACCAAAATAAGTAGAAATTGTTCTTATAAGTTCTCAAAAACCTGTTAGCCTTTGAGCTCATGCAGACTTTACTAGCAGAGAAAAACAACTGAGAGCTCAAGCCTACGATCAGTAGCTTAACAAGTTATCCTGGGCGACTGTGTCACTGGTTATGTGTTGTTAATATCATTCCACCTCTCCACCACTGCACTTATGGTAATGAGGATACGCATCCATCAGGCTTGAAAATGACGGCATTCTTTCTCCTTCACACGATTTTCACCTTCCTTTCGCCTTCACCTACACTACAGCTATATTCAGCCAGTAGCTAGCTTGGAAGTAGAGCTTAAACCAAATATTAAATATATATCATCCATCACACAGTTTAAATAAACTGCAGTTAGGTTGCCAGGTGACAAGTATGCACATGTAGATGTATATAAGCCCTATATATAATAAAAGAAAGTGATGTCAACTTAATTTTTAATCTCTCAGGCTGCATAGTAATGACCATGAAAGATTATTTTGAATGTATATTCAGTTCCTGATAGTTCATCAGCATTCATGGATGGTGACCCTGCTGTATTGCCAGGGTTTTTTCTCTCTTTCCTGGAGTCTGATGGAGTATCTTATTGACATTTATGAGGCAACTTTTCTTTTCCTTACTTAAAAGCTGTCTTCCATGCAGGATTGACCATGCCAAAATACACACCTGATTTATGTGGTGGATTTGTTGTAGCACAATTGCCGCTACACATAGTCATAAATGATGCAAGAAACCCATTAATATCTCTAAGTTAGCATTCAAAGCTGTTTATTTAGATGTAGCCAAAGCCATGAGGTGTCTGGATAGATCCCAGCCTGGACAATGAGTTCAGCCATAGCTCTGCCAAAGACAAACTCCTTCTTTGCTTCCAGGTGCTTGTCTACCACAGAAATTACTTAACACCTAAGCTGTCATTCAGTGACGTTATGAAAACGTCCCAGTTTCTTTAGTCCTTGTCTGCAGAGTGTGGATGGCACCAGCTTAGTCCATCAAAGTGGTGGAGTGAGATTTTCCACTGTGCTCATTTCACTGGACTGGTGTGTAATTACGTTCAGAAGAAAATAAATCTGTCTAGAATAATCATTTAGCTCAACAAGGTTTAATCCAGCAAAGCATGCTGGCATCACCTACTTATATAATAAATACATGTCTAATAAATAAATGTCTAAAGGAGGCTTCATGGCAATAGAATCACATTAACAGGGGTCAGGGTTTTACATCAATGCCTATTACAGCCCTCTCCAAAGCAGTAGGCTGCTTTTCAGGTCTACTGTGGAGGTTTTGCTTTCTTATACAAGCGAATGTGGTTCACCTCAAGGGAAGAGAAAACAGATCATTTGATCGTTCACAGTAGGCCTGCACGCCACACTGCTAATCATGAAGGACTCATGGAAATACACCAGGTGGAAGGCACCACAATCTAATCCAGCAGACCTTTCCCTGGAGCCGGCTCTGTGGACCAAGTCCTTCAGAGAATAATAAAACGGTGAGGGAAAATGCAAAAACAAAATGCAGAAAGATTAATTAAATAAAGGGCATCCTTCCAAAAAAACTGTAACAACTCTGTGAAATGTGTTTTCAACACCACAATACTCCTTCTCTGTTTTGTTTCACAGCAAAACCATTACATGTAAGTGTTGCCTTTGAAACTCCAGAGAAAGACACTGATGAATGTTACACAGCAGACCAGAGGCTGCCAAAACTAACAGATTTCTGTTTAGAGACCCTAAGAGTGAAATCCCTGTGAAGTAGCAGAGCTTGAAGAGTAATTAGCCACAACCATAACAAAACAGTGAGGTACTCACCACTCAAATCTCTATGACTTCTCTGTTGTTATAACTGACATTGATCTTGCAGGTTGCTGAGAACAGACTGTCCATGAAAAGAATTGCCTAGCATAAAACCAGCCAAATGAATAAGATGCAAAAAGGTCATTTATCATGATACACAAAAATATTGTCAACATTAGTGAGAACCCTTTTACCTGTTCCTACCTTTTAAAGACTTTAGGCAAAATTAATCTAAATCCAATCCCACTCATTCTGGTGGAGACAACACCAGAGGTAACTGTGGCCCAGCAGTTATCATTTCTCCATCAAGGATTAATTCAAAGGCTTTTTTCTGCATTCTAATTAGCTGAGCAAAAGGAACTTTCTCATCAATTTTTTTATACCTTGCTTAGGAGAATTTTTGCTGATATATTCCTATTTTTGCCCTAAAAAAAAAGGAAACAATCAACAGATTTCCAGTTTGCATATTAAATGA
Source organism: Platalea leucorodia (assembly GCF_965183815.1). NCBI lineage: Eukaryota > Metazoa > Chordata > Aves > Pelecaniformes > Threskiornithidae > Platalea > Platalea leucorodia. Next base: position 118,053,268 of record NC_138825.1, on the reverse strand, counting down.
ACTGACATTTCATTTGCTGTGCTTTCTGCGTCTGCAGTGTGTGCAATGGCAGAGTGGTAAAGTGCCGATAGCTGGTTTACAGTGGTGATCCCACGTTGGCTGTGATCAGTAATGTTACACTTCTAATAAAGCACCCGAGAAAAACCACCTCATAAAATTCAGAACTACCTTTTTTCCTCTTCAAGGACAAAGATAGGCAGACTAGAAGAACACGAAAAGAGACATTTTCATAATATCATCACATATTAATAATAATTAATCATTAGAAATGTAGGGTTTTCTTAGTTCTGTGCTTATGCACTGATTCATTGATTATTTTCTCTGTTGTGTTGTTTGTAAACTAATAAGTACCTGCTCTTCGCTTTCCAAATAATTGATTGATCAAAAATAATACTAAAATAAAAATTTAATAAAGCTGAAATTAAAACCCTATAGAAATGTGAATTGAGTAAAATAACTCCACATTGAATAAAGTAATAGGGATCAGATGTTTTGATAGGACTGATCATTATTTTCCCTAGCCTTCAGTGAAGCAGAACCTCACAAAGAGAGCACCTTTAAACTTTGCAGAAACCCAGTGTGAGATTTCCTAACAATTATAGGGAGTCTTTACCTAGGACTTCTAAGGGAGACACCTTAAGAATCATAAAAATAGCCAGATCCAGTTAAGTTGTCATAGGCTTTTTGTAGAGATGTAGACAGAGCAAGGTAGTATTTTATTGAATTTAGTCTACTTTTTATTGTACATATTTCAGCCAATTGCCATTTTGACTATCCTGGCCACCCTTTTGACAATTCAGTTTTTCTGTAATTTCAACACATCAAGAGAGCAAAGTTGGAAAAATGCCTTTCCCACCAAAACTACCCACAAATTGCAGAAACAACACTGAACTATTTTGTAGTGATTATTCCAGCGACAGGATTTGAATTTAACATCCTCTGATCCAGGGGACTGAGATAATTTATTCACTCTTTATGAAAATAAAACCCAGCAGTGTCCAAAGGAATTACCCCCTTCTGTAGGCTGAAACAATTATATAAAATGGTTTCCTTGTCAGCCGCAGGAACAGTAGTCATTTTGACATCACCATTTTTTCTAATGCTGTCAAACATCAGTCCAAATGGAAATATTAGGATTCAGCTTTATAGCCTCAGACTTGCTGACTCGGAAGTGTCAGTATTACTGTACAATTTAGTTAAAGCATCATCTTTCTTTCTGAACTGTTATTCTGTTTTATATAGCAGTTATTTGTATACTGTGACCTCTGCAATAAAACGCATAAAAATCCAGGTTTCAGAAAGGTCTGGTTTCAGCTCATTTTGAAGTGGAAAGAGAAGTTTGTGCACAAGTGGCAAAGAAGTTTGCCACTTGACATAGTTACACAGGCTTCTGTAATCAGACTGTGATAAATCCTGTCACGCGTTTTAGGACAGATTTTGACATGCCAAGGCTTTGTCATCGCAGATACACGTGGGGAGGCTCTTGATCCCTTAAGAAATGTCTAGAGACTTTAGCACAAAATTGGCAAGATCTGGAGCTCTAGCTGTCCCATTAGCACAGGGTGTATCAGCGAGAATAATTATGGAAATTACTGAGCACAGGTGTGTGACCTAGACAGCATGGTGGCAAAATATCTCACTCTCCTTCATGTTACAGCTCCTATTTTACCAACACAATGACTTCCTATGTTACATATTTCACTTCTCCTTAGCTTCAGAAGGTCTCTTGCTGAAAAGAGCAAGTGCATAAACTGGTCCCTTACTGTTGATAATCCCCTTTTCAGCTGCCTTTAATCAGTAGCTCGGTTATCCCATTAATCTTCACAGTGAGAGAGGAGCCATCCAACCTTCCAGCACACAACTCATTTCCTCTAGATCCCAGTGGACCACCAGTCCTTCCAGGAGCTTCTTCCTCCGATTTCTCTTGGTAATTTCTCATAGAAACTTTTTCCTGATGTAGCATACTAGACAACAAGGAACAGCCCCAGCAGGGCTGTAGAGAACAGGAATAATGTTGCTGGGAAGAGATGTGTGACCTTTCTGAATCTCCATGTTCAGTACAGATTAATTTAAGCTGTGACAGGAACAAGGTCTGGTTTTATAGGAAGACACAATCATCACCTGTGCAGTCTAGAACTTGTTGATCTACCTGTATAAAAGGACCAAAGATGTAATTATTCTTTAAATCTACAGAAGCAACACAGGCATAAGGAAAATAAATCTGCTTGAAGCTTAAGAAGAAATGTTGACAGAAGAATAAATGGAACTGTCTCCCACAGCATTCTCCTGGAGAAGCTGGCAGCTCACGGCTTGGATAAGCGCAGTCTGTGCTGGGTTAAAAACTGGCTGGACGGCCGAGCCCAGAGAGTGGTGGTGAATGGAGTCAAATCCAGTCGGCGGCCGGTCACGAGTGGTGTTCCCCAGGGCTCAGTGTTGGGGCCGGTCCTGTTCAATATCTTCATTGATGATCTGGATGAGGGGATTGAGTGCACCCTCAGTAAGTTTGCAGATGACACCAAGTTGGGTGGAAGTGTCAATCTGCTGGAGGGTAGGAAGGCCCTACAGAGGGACCTGGACAGGATGGATGGATGGGCCAGGGCCAACTGTGTGAGATTCAACAAGGCCAAGAGCCGGGTCCTGCACTTGGGTCACAACAACCCCATGCAACGCTACAGGCTGGGGGAGGAGTGGCTGCAGAGCTGCCTGGCCGAAAAGGACCTGGGGGTGTTGGTTGACAGCCGCCTGAACATGAGCCAGCAGTGTGCTCAGGTGGCCAAGAGGGCCAATGGCATCCTGGCCTGTATCAGGAATAGTGTGGCCAGCAGGACCAGGGAGGTGATAGTGCCCCTGTACACGGCACTGGTGACGCCACACCTCGAGTCCTGTGTTCAGTTTTGGACCCCTGACTACAAGGACATTGAGGTGCTGGAGTGTGTCCAGAGGAGGGCAACGAAGCTGGTGAAGGGTCTGGAGAACAAGTCTTGTGAGGAGCAGCTGAGGGAGCTGGGGTTGTTTAGCCTGGAGAAGAGGAGGCTGAGGGGAGACCTTATTGCTCTCTACAACTACCTGAAAGGAGGCTGTAGCGAGGTGGGGGTCGGTCTCTTCTCCCAAGTAACAAGTGATAGGATGAGAGGAAACGGGCTCAAGCTGCGCCAGGGGAAGTTTAGGTTAGATATTAGGAAAAACTTCTTCACCGAAAGGGTAGTCAGGCATTGGAACAGGCTGCCCAGGGAAGTGGTTGAGTCCCCATCCCTGGAGGTATTTAAAAGATGGGTAGACATGGTGCTTGAGGACATGGTTTAGTGGTGGACTTGGCAGTGATAGGTTAACGGTTGGACTCGATGATTTTAAGGGTCTTTTCCAACCTTAATGATTCTATGATTCTATATAAACTTGCTACAGATAAATTCAGGTAGCAAATTAAAAACAAACAACTTCTTAATCTTTGGAGTGGAGCAATGCTGAAATGGAGAGAGTGGAATACAAACAATTTCTACCTCCACTGAAGAGTTTCTAATTTTATCAACAGAGCTCTGTGATGAGAGTGCCTATGACAGCAGTGGGCCTGGTAGTGTGTCTTTCAGGCCTTTTTCGTACTCCTTCACCCAGATCCGCTGCTTCTACGGTCACCACCCAACTCCTCCATGCAGCCTAGAAAGGACAGAGCTGATGGCAAGAAAGAAGTATCCCCATTTTTTTCATACTGTTTTGCCACCTGCTTGTCATATGCCATTGCTGAGTATTTCTTCTCATTTGATATCATTTTTGGTCATGTTTTGCAGTGAATATGTCAAGACCTCTTCTACAGAAAGAGAGCTGAGACGCGATTGATGCTGGTTTGTGTAACAACAACTGACCCTGCCTCTGCCAATTTCTGTTTCCAGAAAATAGAAAAACAGAGAACACTTTCAAAAGGACAGAAAAGAGGCTTTATTACAGCTTAATTTTCTGTTAGCTAGGTAATTACATTTCCAAAATATTTCTGAAACCTTTCCATATTGCAGTTCTCAATATCTAGCCAGAGGACACTGGAAAGTGATAATTAGGTGTTAAACACCAGCCATGTTCCTGCAGATAGCCCTCCTGCCAGCCATTTAACACTTAGTCTGGTGCTAAAGCTATGAATGATGTGTTTTTCAACAGCATTTAGGTACTAATAAATTATCAAAGAGTTTGAAAGCAAGGGCCTGCCTAGATGGGAGAGTTTCACTACCGAGGCCATGGTCAGTGATCTCCCTGACCTGCAGCAACTGGAGCCATCTCATCTAGGGAAGGGTGGGACAGGCTTGTTGGTGAAGTTGCTGTATTTCTACAGCTGCAGAGGCACCCCTGGACAAGTCAAGGGTGACTGTCCCACACTTCCAAATGCCTCTTTTTGAAATTGAAAGCTAACTTATTTGTGGGATTAAATCTTGAGATGCACCTCTTGTGTGTCCGGAGTTTTATACTGCCAGATGGGGGTACCCCATGCAGATACAGTCGTCTAGACAGGTAAATTCCACTTGTCCTCTTCTCTCATTATTACATACTCCTTAAGTACAACTTAAAACCTTTCTGAAGCAATACTAAGCCAGAAATGCTACCCGCCAGCCAGTAAAAGGATGTCAAGAGTTATAATTCTTCCGGACTATGTATGTTACATTCACCTCCTTAGCTTATAGCAAATAAATTCTCCACTGGAAATAACGTTTATGTGGATTTACAGTTTAAAGCATGAGCACCAATAGTACTTCAGCATCTAAACTCCTATCTGGCTGCTAGCACACGTTTCAGAGGTACTAACAGAGAAGACATAACCATGCCATGTCAAAACTGCCCCTCTGCACTACATACACCAAGTCCTGTGCCAGGACTGGAAATTACTTACTGCTTTATGCTTCTTTGCCTATATGCCTCATACCTAGGTAGAATTTGCTGTGGAAGACATACAGCCTCTATAAGTGATCTACAGTATGTGATGCCAGTATCTCTGGCAGGATTAGAAATGGGCTCAACTGGGCTAAAACATGATTATTAGTGGCTAGATAGATAAATATGCACATGCATATACCTTCACGTACATTTTCCCGACAAGGGCTTGCTATGCTCTGAAGCTGTTTTTTCATTCAACAGTGGTATCAATCAGGGATCACCACAATGCAGCAATATGGCTTCATGGGAGGTAAAAATCTAATAGGAATGAGATAAAGGCAAGACCCAAAGTGATACATAACATAGATATGCCTATAGGTATCTATTTTTGCCTTAGGTGTTTTAGGGCATCCTACCTGGCGTTCACCTGCTGCCTCTGGAGGCTGCAGGCTTCGGCAAGTCCTGCGTCCTGTGAGTACCCTGGTGTACTGGAACTGGCTGGGATGGAGGTAACTTTCTTCATAGCCACCTGTATGGTTCTGTGCTTCAAATTGGTGGCTGAAACAGTGCTGATAACACAGTGGTGTTTTTACTATTTGTGAACAGAGCTTGCACAGCATCAAGGCTTTCTCTCTTTCCCACTCTGTCCACCAGCGAATAGGCTGGGGGTGCACAAGAAGCTGGGAGGGACACAGCTGGGACAGCTGACCCCAGCTGATCAAAGGGATATTCTGTACCATATGACATCATGCTCAGCAATAAAAGCTCAGGGAAAGGAGGAGGAATGGGAGGCGGACTTTCATGGTTATGGCATTTGTCTTCCCAAGTAACTGTTACGTGTGACAGAGCCCTGCTTTCCTCAAAATGGCTGAATATCTGCTTGTTGATGGGAAATAGCGAACAAATTCCTCATTTTCCTTTGCTTGTGCACGCAGCTTTTGCTTTCCCTATTAAACCACTATTACCTCGATCTGTGAGTCTTTTTGCCTTCTACTTACTCTCCATCCTGCTGGGGGAGAGGGAGCGAGCAGTGTGTGGGCGTTTGGCTATTGGCCTGGGGCAACCCTCCACACCTGGACACCTAAGGACGGCACTAGATATCTATATTTAGGCATACAACTTGGTCTCCTACTGTTAACTCTTCAAGAAAGTTTTGTGTCAGAGTAACAGGCATAAAAAACCTGAAAGAGAGTAGAAAGAAATAGAAATGAAGCATAGCCACAAAACCTTAGCAAATACTCATTGTCCATTTTGTATGGTTACCCCCAGTGTGAAGAATATGATGGGATAGAGGCTTACACGTCTTCCATTCGTGTATTGCTTGAATCCAGCCCCGTCCATGTCTGTTTCCCGTCCTGATATTGTGTGTGCTCTAAGCTCTTGACCATCTAACAGGGCTAAAAAAAGAAGCTGCAACGAGTTCTCTGCACTCACTGCTGTGAGAAGTGCTGGCATTGTTCATTACTGAGTTTATTTGGGAATTCCATTTTAATGGCTAGCCCAAGGAGAATTGCTCACTTATCTTCTTCTGGAAGAAACTGAGCCAAATGCCATAAAATGTACATTTGTACTCTATAGCGGCATTGTCTTTGATAACCAAGGTTCTCTGCTGGCAACCAAACATCTCACATACTGCAAGTCTTCTGTGAAGAAAAGAAAACAAACGGTTAAGGGAAAATCACTTAAGAAAAAATTTCAGCAAAACTGGACCAAATGGTTTAAGGCTCGTCTTTCTCTGTAAATAAAGTGGTGAAGAGAATGAGATGTTTCAGTGAAGTGCTCAGCTTCATCAGAGGTACAGATGAATGAAACCAATGTATGCACAACCAGAAAGTGTTGAGTAGGGAAATTGTTCTACAAATGCCTTTTTTCCTTTCTTCTTATCCCCCTTGTACATGCATTCCTCAGGAAAAGTGCTGTGTTGTTATGGCAAAGGGATTTTGCAAGTACGAATATTCATCTACCCCTTAACAGAAGGAAACACTTGTGTAATGTAACTTGTACCATTGTATTGGAGTGGTCCAGTCAGTAAGTTTTGTGCAAAGGCACTGGATGATTCAGGATTTACACACTCTGACAAGGAAGAACCTTTTCCCATCCTCTGTAAGTAAAGGCTTTGGAATCCAGTACATGTATTCTCATTTATATTATAGATATTTTATATTATAGATATTTTATATCTGCTATGCCAACGTAAAAAGACCGTGAAATAAGTATAATGGGTGTCTTATGGCCTCTTAACACTGCCAGAACATTTCATAGACATTTTATAGAATATTTTATAAGATAGACCCTACGAATCCTCATCACTGCTAAGTTTTAAGAACAAGCATCTGCCAGGGATGACACAGCTAGAGCTGGTCTGGCTTCAAGGGAGAACAGATGAGATGACATTTTCCATCTACAGAGTTTGCGGCATCTTGAATTTTTTGTACAGAGAACATGCAGCAGCTGTACTTGGGTTTACATCTTATACTTGCACACACCTACAGTGCTACTTACAGAACAAGTATTTCAGGGACCTGGAAAGGGAAGCTAGGTGGCATCAGCGACACTTTCTGATTTTCATTAAATAGACACCACTCTTTCTAATCACCTTGCTCTGAATCAGGTACTATGGGAGGTATTTGCAGATAACTTCTGATTGACTTTCTATTATCATTTCAAAGGGTGATAAAATAGCTGGAATCATAGTAAGTGAAACCATCAGGAACTAGCTTTCTGCAACCCATTGACAAGAAATTTTGTTACAACACATATGGCAGATAAAACAAAAAATCAAAAATGTGTTTAAAGTTGTGGAGTGAACATATTCCTGCTGTTTTTTCATAGCTGAACAGGATAGTACAGAAGACGAAGATAACTCAGTGAAAAGTGGCAGAGATGGGTAGCAAAGTTGCTGATCTACCAGGTCAAAGGAAAAAATGCTGATTTAACCTGAACAATGATCTAGACCTTGTATTTTACACCTTTTCCACACTTTCCACTAATAAAGTAATGCTTAATACACTACCCAGATTGGAACTCTGCTTGTGGATTTAAGCTGCAAAGACATTTTGAATTATTTCAATCATTCAAAAAAAAAAAAAAAAAATCTTTAAATGAAACCCTGTATCAGGTTATCAGGTTTGGGGTTGAACTCTGGGTTTTAGTCCAGAGGCTAAAAATAACAATTTTATCTACCAGACTAGGGTCTCAGAAAGCATTGCCAATTTATGATAATTGTTGATTAGAAACCAATACCATGAAAAGGTTGTTAAATTTCCATCTGTGGATATATTCATAACCTTCATAGGAAAAGACACTGAGCAATATGGTCTAGCTTTGGATTCAGCCCTGCTTTGAGCAGGGGATGGGACCAGATAACTTCCATGTCTAAATTATTCTGTGATTCTATGAGTGATAAAATATAATTTCTAAGCTGCTGCTATTTATTTATTGTAATTGGGAAGAAATTACAAACTTTGCTTGCCCCTTGTCTTGCAAACTCCTATTCAAACTTGATATTCAGAAGTATTGCGTTCTCTCATGGTTTCTGATATTAGGGACAGGATTTGTGTGAGTGACTTGTGATTTTGGATATCTTCTTTTTCAAAACCTTTTAAGGGGCAACTGCCTGTATGTACGGCCAGCAGAGCTCTGTGAACCTGAGAGGTGCCCAAATCCCTGATGGCAACAGCTTGTCAACAAATTAAAAGGTATCAATGGAGCTGCTGCAATTCTCCATGCATGCATTCTTCCCTATCGCAAATATTTAATTTAGCTTGAAATGCTCTGTCCCTGACAGCCAAGCTGCATTACCTTGCCCTTTGCACGTGCTAACAGTATGTTCACAGTCAGTGGGAGCACCTCAGATGTATTGTAGCTTGTCAAGGAACAGTGACGCGATGATCTATCTGAGCTTTCCTGTGCTTCTTTCTGAACTTTGACTACCTTCATTATTAGTCTCCTTTATTACTAATCTACTTAAGAAAGCAAGAAAAAGTGACTTGGTAATCACTGAAAGGTGATAAACTCCCAGAGCAGTTCTTCAGAAGGTCTAATGAAGCCCGAGCATCAGTCAGATTAGCAATTTGGCACACTGGTGGCTCCAGGATGCAGTTCAGCCCCCCTTGAAATCTGTGAAAAGACTCTGGGAACTGGATGATGCCCTAAATGAACAAGGGCTGTTGTTCCACAGATTGAGTGACATTAAGTATTCCCAAAGGGATTTTTTTTTATTAGATCAGAATCAGTTCTTAAATCACTAAATTGTGTGGAAATTTCCCATTCCAGAAGTAAGCAAATATTCAAGAGTATATATATTTTACTTAGCAGCTACCACAGAAAAATATACAAAGTGGGAATCTGTTAAATACAAAACCTAACTGGATATACAAATGTGTTCCCTTGACAGGTCTGTTTCTTTAATACAGTTTCATTAAAGAGGGCACCATTGTTTTATGGAATATTCTGTGGTTTAATATATAAAATATGCAGTAGTTTAATGTATCTCAAAAAGTTAAGTTTTGTATTGTATTTTAATTTTTCATCAGTATAAGTTTCTCTCTAGTAATTCTCTGTAAAAAGGCTTCACTTTTTGCTTCAGTGCTTGTAAAATGCTTTCTTTGATCAGGTTTATTACCTCTGAGTTCATTTGTATTTATCCAATTTAGATAGGTGACACCAAAGGTATAGTTCATTAATTAAAGATGTGAACAGATTCTTGGGACTGGATTCTTATAAATCGAAAGGAACAGACGGATCCAGTCCATTACACATGGCTCCGTGGCTGGTGTCAACATCATAATTTTGGGTTTTTCAATAATGGGATGGCCTACACGGCACCAGGCTTGCCCGCATCCGACAGGGTTCACCTTTCCCAAAGGGGGAAGAGGGTCTTTGCTCAGGAGCTTGCGTGGCTCATTGACAGGGCTTTAAGCTAGATTTGAAGGGGGAGGGGGTCAACACCATGTTTGCCTGTGACAAGGGGTGCGATGGCATGCCGTGGTTAGAGGGACAGGGTACTAGTGGGGGATGGGATGCTAGCGAGGGTCCTCAGCCTGTTGATCTGAGGCATGCTGGAGACACTGCAGCACAGTTGAAGTCTTACGGGGATGAGCGGGGCGCTCTTGAGGTAACAGGAGCCAACAGGGCAATATCAGAGAAATTCCTCAAAAGAACCAAGGGGTGTTTCTCCAAGAAGGTGACACGGTCGACAGCCCAGCTGAAGTGCCTCTCTACCAATGCACACAGCATGGGCAACAAATAGGAGGAGCTGGAAGCCACCGTGCTGCTAGAAAGCTACGACCTAGTTGCCATCACTGAAACCTGGTGGGATGAATCCCATGACTGGAGTTCAGCTATTGAAGGCTACAGGCTGTTCAGAAGTGACAGGCAAGGTAGGAGGGGCGGAGGCGTTGCCCTCTACGTCAAGAAATGGATAGAGTGTGAAGAAGTGTCCCTGAAGAACAGCCATGAGCAGGCTGAAACTTTATGGGTAAGAATTAGAGACTGAGGCAACAAAGGGAACCTCATGGTTGGTGTCCACTACAGGCTGCCTGATCAAGGGGAGCCTGTTGATGATGCCTTTTTTCTTCAGCTACAGTAAGCTTCATGCTCACAGGCTCTTGTCCTGATGGGGGATTTCAACCACGCTGATATCTGCTGGGAAAGTAGCACGACAGGCAGTAGGCAATCTAGGAGACTCCTGGAGTGCATAGACGACAATTTCCTAAGCCAGGTAATAGATAGCCCTACCAGAGGGAATGCAGTACTGGATCTGGTGGTCACCAATGTAAGTGAGCTTGGCTGTAGTGATCATGCACTGGTAGAGTTCACAGTCTGGAGAGGTAAGGGTTGGGTGAAGAGTATAGTCGGGACCCTGAATTTTAGGAAAGCAAACTTCCAGCTCTTCAAGGAGCTAATCAACAGGACTCCCTGGGAAATGGCTCTCAGGGACAAGGGAGCAGAACAGAGCTGGGTCTTCAAGGATGCTTTCCATAGGGCACAAGAGTTCTCAATCCCCAGGTGCAGGAAATCAGGAAAGCAGGGGAAGAGGCCAGCATGGCTGAGCCATGACCTGGGCATCAAACTAACGGCCAAGAAGAGATTGCACAGGCAGTGGAAGAAGGGACTGGTATCTTGGGAAGAGTACAGGGACGCTGCCCGGTTGTGTAATGATGGGATCAGGAAAGCCAAGGCTCAGCTGGAGCTGAACCTGGTGAGGGATGCGAAAAATAATAAGAAGGGCTTCTACACGTACATTAACGAGAAAAGGAAGGTTAAGGAAAGCATACCCCCTCTGATGACCAGTAGTGGCGAGCTGATAACAACAGACAAGGAGAATGCTGAGGTACTCAACAACTTTTTGGCCTCAGTCTTCACTGGCAATCTCTCTCCTCACACCTCCCGAGTCAATGGGTTACCTGATAGGGATCAGGAGGACAGAGGTCCTCCCAGTGTAAGAGAAGGTCAGGTTTGTGACCACCTGAGGAACCTGAATATATAAGTCTATGGGTCCCGACGAAATGCATCCCAGAGTCCTGAGGGAATTGGCTGATGTAGTTGCTAAGCCACTCTCCATGATACTTGAAAAGTCATGGCAGTCAGGTGAAGTCCCTGGGGACTGGAAAAAGGGAAATATTGCAGCCATTTTTAAAAAGGGTAAAAAGGAGGACCCTGGGAACTACTGACCTGTCAGCCTCACCTCTGTGCCTGGGAAGATCATGGAACAGATCCTCCTGGAAGCTATGCTAAGGCATATGGAGGACAGGGAGGTGATTTGAGACAGCCAGCATGGCTTCACCAAGAGCAAGTCCTGCCTGACCAACCTAATGGCCTTCTATGATGGAGTAACTACACCAGTGGATGAGGGAAGAGCTACGGATGTCATCTATCTGGACTTCTGTAAGGCCTTTGACACGGTCCCCCACAATATCCTCCTCTCTAAATTGGAAGGATACGGATTTGATGGGTGGACTGTTTGTTGGATAAGGAATTCGCTGGATGGTCGCATCCAGAGGGTAATGGTCAATGGCTCGGTGTCCAGATGGAGAACAGTGACGAGTGGTGTCCCTCAGGGGTCCATATTGGGGCCAGTGCTATTCAATATCTCCATCAATGACATAGACAGTGGGATCGAGTGCACCCTCAGCAAGTTTGCAGATGACACCAAGCTGAGTGGTGTGGTTGACATGCCTGAGGGACAGGATGCCATCCAGAGGGATCTGGACAGGCTGGAGATATGGGCCTGTGTGAACCTCATGAGGTTCAACAAGGACAAGTGCAGGGTCCTGCACCTGGTTCAGGGCAACCCCTCATATCAATGCAGGCTGGGGGATGAAGGGATTGAGAGCAGCCCTGCTGAGCAGTACTTGGGGGTACTGATAGATGAAAAGCTGGACATGACCTGGCAATGTGCTCTCGCAGCCCAGAAGGCCAACTGTATCCTGGGGTGCATCCAAAGAAGCGTGGCCAGCAGGTCGAGGGAGGTGATTCTGCCCCTCTACTCTGCTCTGGTGAGACCCCACCTGAAGTACTGCGTCCAGCTCTGGGGTCCTCAGTACACGAAGGACGTAGACCTGTTGGAGAGGGTCCAGAGGAGGGCCACAACAATGATCAGAGGGCTGCAACACCTCTGCTATGAGGAAAGGCTGAGAGAGTTGGGGTTGTTCAGCCTGGAGAAGAGAAGGCTGCGGGGTGACCTTATTGCAGCCTTTCAGTACTTTAAGGGGGCTTATAAGAAAGATGGGGACAGACTTTTTACCAGGGCCTGTAGTGATAGGACAAGGGGTAATGGTTTTAAACTAAAGAACGGTAGATTCAGACTGGATATAAAGAAGACATTTTTTATAATGAGGGTGGTGAAACACTGGAACGGGTTGCCCAGAGAGGTGGTAGATGCCCCATCCTTGGAAACATTCAAGGCCAGGCTGGATGGGGTTCTGAGCAACCTGATCTGGTTGTTGATGTCCTGGACAATTGCAGGCGGGATGGGTTAGATGACCTTTAAAGGTCCCTTCCATCCCAAAGCAATCTGTGATTCTATGATTCTATGTTAAATATAGTTTACTATATATAGGGAATTACGTGTATAAGGGAATTCACAAATATGGAAATATATGTCTACTCTATAGATATATGTGTATTAGGCACAATTAATGCAAATGCATAGTTACAGGAATTAGGATGGAGTAGAATAGTCCTGGAAGCCAGGAACAGCTTTATTTCATTGTTACCTGGTTGATTCATCATTTAAAATAAGTTTAAACAGATTACATAAATCGTCTTAAGTGCTGCAATTGTTTCTGCAACAATCTGTGCATGCTGTCAGCTTACAGATTAGCAAAAGAGTTTGAAGGACTCTTTATAACTTATGTATCTCAGGGATGATGGAGAGGACACAATGCTGTATGTCTATTTTATAAATGCTCAATTTCACATGAGAAATAAATATTTGCAGTGCAAATGCACTTCCAACCTGAAAAGTCTCCGACAATATTCAGAGTAGAAGCAAGACAAACATTTCACACAGTTAGAACAACTTATGTTTGAAACAGCTTTTGTAGGACAGACCCTCCACCCTTTGATTCAAGACTGAAGATCTTCTCGGCGATATGCCTTAGCCCACTCATGGGAACAAAACAGATCCAGGCCTGACTTAAGTAATGTTTTATAGTGTTCTTTGTAGCATATTGTACAATGCGGTCACAGTAGTCTCTTCAGGTCTTGAAGGAGCAAACCAGGAGGATATATGCAATATCTTTCAGCATACTTAGATACAGGGCCTCTATGTCAGACCTGTCCACTCACAAGGTGAAACAGTTTAAAATGTTAGCAGAAAAAAATGGGACCAATTCACCCACTGCACTGTTGCAAAATTCTTAGGTTTGCACAGGATCAAGCAAAACTGCAAAATTTAAAAGGATACCAATTTAAATTTAAGTTACTTTATTAAATAACTTGGCAATATTTCAGACAACATACCTGCCCTCTTGTTTCTCTTTCTTTGTTCTGGGGGTTTAAGATCACAGTTTCCTTCATTTGACCTTCAGCTTGTCTAAATTCCAATTAACACTAATGGAGGTATGCTAATGTACTCCAGCTTGGACCTGACTCACCGAGAGATTTGGGGATTTTTCACAGAAGTGGTTTGTTTCCCATACAAGCGGAAAAGGCCGATTGTGGAAGGGGAAGGTGAAACCGCCACACTGCTTCCACACGGTGCTGTCAAATAAATTAACGTTCCTGTCCCAGAAGATGAATTTGGTGTGCAGACCTGTGAACGCAATCGGTGCCCGTTAACACAAACAGAGGGACAGCAGGGGAATTGCGACTTGCCTGCTAGGGGCCATAACAAATTATTCTCCTCACTTTCCCACCAGTTCTTCACTGATGCCCTGGTACTTCTTAACAGTTGTGATGTTTTCAGCCTCTGCTTGCCTCATGGTGTTAAATGGCTGTATGACATTCTATATTAATAGGTTCCTTTGTGAAGAATGCAGGGTGTAATTTTCACACTGCAAGTAATATTATACGTACAGCCTGGCATGCACGCAGGCATACGAGTGTCTCAAACCACTCTTCCACACTCCCTTCCTACATGACAGGGCAATAAGCCAGTATAAGCATATGTCTACTGTATGTATGGCTTTAATGAGAAGAGGAGACAGTGTAGATCAGCCATGATATAGCTGGTGAGGATGTCAATTTTTCTAGCCAGAGCAGCATTCAATAACTGAGACTTGTTCATTGTAGTAGCAGAATGTCACAGCCTCTCTTGCGTCACATTGCAGAGTATGATGCTGCTTTTGCCCTCTAATTCTACCTTGAACAGCGCTGTTAAACACATAACATATGGTAGAAATGCCTCCATCAGCTCTACAAATACCCCATACCCATTTTAACCACACATATCGTTGCAGCAGCAACAGTTTGCATGCATTGTAATCCCATGCTGGCTTAGTTCTAGTGTTAAGCACATCATTTATTTAATAGAAGCAGAGTTCGGGTCCATGATGAGTTCTGTTAAACTTCAGAAGCCCTAAAAACCCAGACAGTGAAATAATGAATTTTATCTTACATACAGAATAGGTTATGAAAATTTTCAGACCCACAGCCTCAGTACTGCAGTCAGTTCCCTTGTGTGACTCCACTCACCAACTTCTTGTGCGGAAACACTAAACCAACAAATCTTAAGCTCAGCTTGTGTTGGGGTACTCCAAATATCTCAAGTAGATTCCTTTTGTCCTGTGAAAAACTTGGTTATGTACACTATAATGTGTTGACAACATACAGTTACTTTCTGATCATTTGACTATACTGTACCATAGCAATAATAGCACTTGAAGATGCCAAAAGCAGTGTTTCTAAGACTTATAAATATTGTGGGGTTTTTCTCATTATTGAACTTCAAGTTTTGTGAAGACAGTCCCTCTATTAAAGCAGCAATAAGCCTCTGTTAGCAACAGCTGAATGACACTGTCTTTCATTCGTATACTTGTTCTGATGCTCTTACTCAGCGAACTCCTTGTACCACTGTTAATCTGTCACCTGGAAATGACACTGCACATGCTACTCGTACCAGTAACGGTGCTCAAAAGCAAAGTCAGCCACAGACAACTTCTACAGGAAAATTCATTAAGGTTGTCACATGGAATATCAACTATGTTCAGGCTCTTTTTCCACTGATGAATTCCAAATTTGTTTTAAATATATGATGAGAAGACAACAGCAGAATTCGACCCTAATTAGGCAAAAATCTAAGCATGTAGTTATCTTCCACTGCATGAGTAACACAACTAAAGGCATGATGAATTTTTGCTGAATTTGCTTTGCTTTGATGGAGCTGTATCTGTGGAACAAAGTCTAGTCTGCTGCACTAAGGGGATGTAGTAAGTAGTTTTTACCCATAGAAGATGAGTTATAAGATCTGATCCCTTATTCTGGTCTGAGCTACAGTATGACTCCTAGCTTAACCACAGAGTGGAGGGACAGCAAACTGCTCAACCAGAAGATGTTGGCAAAGCCCCAACCATTATCTTCAAACACAGTTTGTTTGAAAGTGGACAATTTTCTGAGTTCACTTTTCTCCCATGCAAAATGGGATCTCCTGACTCCATTTGCTTCTACCATTCTCATGCAAACCTATGGTCTAGGACAACTAGAAAGGGTCTTCTTTGGGGAAACATAGTGAAGACAATAGTCAAAGATATCCCCCAGTAGGATACCCATCATTTTCAGTGACCTAGCTCTCAAAAGTCATGAAAGTTGTTTGATGTTTGCCACCACAACATTATTTACCCTTTTTTGCACTAATTCTCTACCTTCACCCCATGTTTGTCATATCTGGAGGGACTGCTACCTCCTCTAGCCCAGGTTTACACAAAGTGTGGAAGACACAACCATATTCAGTTCATAGCTCCTCCTTAGGCACTTAACTATTGAAATTCAGAATAAAATAATAACAATGACACTTTGCAATCCAAGGTAAGTGCCTAATCTCAAATAATAAGCTGGGCTCCTTGTAGGTCAGTGGAAAGAAAGACTTTAACACCTAACTGCCAAATGCCTTAGTGAAGGCATGAATTCTCCCACAGAACTTCTTAAACCTCTATGTAAAATCCAGACCTCACTGCAGAGGCCAAACTTATATTAACTTCAGCAGCGCCAAGATTTTACCCTCAGTTTTAAGTTCCAGCAGAGCAGAAAGCCAACTTTGGAGAAAGTGATGGGACTGGGAAAAAGAAGAAATTAGAAAGTTGGGGTTGCAATAACAATTAATGTGAATAATGAATTTCAACTGAGGTAGAACTGGGAAAAACTGTCAATACTGACAGTGCTGTTTCAGCTGGGATTTGATTCTACTTATTTCACGAAGAATACTTTAGCAGAACAAAAGCAATCTAGCAGTGTCTTTCCTGAAAACTGTCTCCAAGTTTGTCCAAAGACAAAGCCTGTTCTTCCTTTTCTTACATGTTTTTTTTACCTATTTACCTATTTTTACCTTCTACTCACTCACACTTTTCCAAGTTGCTCAGCTTGGTTCTTTACTCTCTCCATAGTATGAAAGCTTTATTGTTCCCTGTGAATGCTCCATCACTTACCCCTCCCAGCTCCACGTTTTGGCACAAATGGTCTCTTTTGAGCTTCTGTGTGAAGACCACCTGCAGCAGACCTTGAAATGACTAACGTGGAGGCAGGCTGAGATCAGCTTAAACCTGAGTTTCAAATGTACTCTACAACTCTTGCTGTTTCCTACTCCCCAAAACGACTTCATTTCCTACACCAACTGCTAAAGCAATAGTCCTGAAAGAGGGAGCAATAATTTACAGTAACTCTTCTTAATACATGAACATTAATTTTATTTATTGTACCAAAAACTAAATTTACTAGAGACATAGCCCATGATTGGCATTTTGAAGGAAATATGGTAAATTACTCAAATCTATGGATATAGCTGTAGAGATTTATAAAACATTGCCTTCAATAGTTAGAACATGATATATAACTAGTGCTGAGGTCATGTCCAATGTTCATTTTGCTCATTTACTTTTGCAGGTGGAGTTGAAATAGTTGCCAATTCACAAAATGAAGGGCTTTTTTTGATAATAATATATTGAAAAGTAGATTTGCGAAGATAGCCTAAATAAAACCTGTTACTTAATAGCAAACACATAAACTCAGAAACAATAAAAACTATTTGTGATTTTTTATCCTTGAAAAAGAAAAAAAAATCTATTAATGAGCTCATCTTATGAAGACTCGGTACTTGTCAAAGGATATATTACTTGACTAGTCCCATCCTGGTAGAGAGTGCCAAAAGGGACTACTCACAGTAGTTAAGCACTGTGGCTGATGATATTTACAGGGTCAGTAACGATAGCTCAGTTCTCTGGCTGTTCTCTTAATCAGGTAGGAAATACACTTAAATCAATGAAACTGCTCAGGATTAACAGTAAAGTGACTGAGTGTGGAATCAGCCCCCATAGGAAAATTTCTGATAGCTCATTGTGCAACCAAGCAGATAAGAAAAAGCTGCTGTTTTCAAACATCTCAGACACACAACAGCCAGACACACGCACCAATGCACGTGCTGGGGAATTGAAATTAGCAAGTGGTGTCATTTATTTTAGCCTATGATCACATCTGACAGGCATGAGCTTGTCTCTGATGTGTTTTCTTGTTGGTGCTGGAAAGAAGAAAAATGTGAAGCCAGTTAGAAATGTTTCTGAATGTGATGCTCTCCTTTTTTCCCCTTTCTTTCTTTTTTCTTTCTTTCAGTTAAAACACTGGAGATGTTTAAAATCCCTAAATCATACAAGGCATATTTTTAATATCTTGTACTAGGGATAACCTTTTTAATAGTACTGGAAATCCCCATATACCATATCTAGGTGTATCCAGATGGATTGCTTCCATATGAAGACATTTTCTTTTGCCATTTTTCATTCTATTGTACGCATCTGTAACGTATGCTTTTTATAATGAAGGGCTACTCTTAATAACCTTGTATTTATTTTATTTTTTTTTTTTTTTTTTTTTTGGAAAGAGCAGATGTGATGAAGTGAATGAGAGCTATTGGTTTAATAAAGCACAGTCATCTTCCCTCAGATGTTACAATAAACCAGATTAGATAGAGCTCTAATTGAGAAAGCTCCAATGTTACTTCTGCCGTTGATAAATGGTCTGAAATTTCATTTTTCTCTGCTTTGTGTATCTTGCATAGGTGCTTGTGTTTAACTGTTTAGAATCTGGCATTGTAACAACATGAAAGCAAAGAACCCCAGGATCTCAAAATAGCTCGTTATACAAATGATGATTCCTATCTGATAGGCAGAAGTGAAAGGTGACAAATCCTTCCCTCTTAATTAAATTCCTTTCATGAGAGTCTTTAGTATATTTCTGACTATAATGTCAGTCAAGCAATAACAGAAAACTCAGTGTCATTATGGAAAAAAGACATTAAAATCTTTTTAGGGGTGGAGAGAGGGGATATGTGAATATACTTCAAAGAGAGGGTCTTGTTTTCCTTTTATTCCCTCAGTATTTCCATGAAACCTAAGGCAATGACATCACAACAAAACAAGGTTGCCAAGATATACTATACAAAAACATGTTTTCACATGGTTACATTTTCTGCAAATTATAGTTCTTGGAGTATAAATCAGAATAATTGTTTAAATCAGAGTGACTGTTGAAACAGATTTACAGAGATCAAATCAAAAATGTAATAATTCTTGTGGTTTCACTAATGCTCAGAGCACCAAATACTTCTGAAAATTTTGGTTGTCAGTTATATATAGTGTTTACATTAACATGCTGCTTGAACAGAGAAAATATATATTTTAAGATGAAAATGTGAATCCAGGGTTACAAGAATGTTTCTGAAACAGCTAAGTCATCTTGTCTCAAGTAAAACCAGATGTTTGCTTAAAGTGAAAGGCAATCATTTCTTTTAATTATGTTCACTGGTTAGGCCACCAGGAATATCCATATGTGCACACAATGATCCGATTAAAATCAAAGACCTTACGATGGAGAAAGCAATCAACAACTGAAAGACCACCAAATGACATGCGAGGCACTGACCTGGATTCCACTAGCTCCATTCACTCATTTTCACTCAGCAAGTCAAACAGGAGAGACTGCTGGAGTCCGATGAGGTCCCCCGCGTGAGTCACGTCCCCAGGCCCCGGAGGTATCTTCAGGAGCAATGGTCTCCTAAACAGTTGCTCCAAATTGATGAACATGGACTAAACACATTTCTCAACTTTGCACAGGGTTGATACCTGCAAAACACGTTCAGCATGCAGTAAGGGAACAGCTGCATCGCGCTTTTTTGGTCATTTCAGCCTTTAGGATGTGTGATATTGTGGTGAGTCCAGCAGAAGAGAGAAAAACATGGAAACTCCTAGTCTGTTTTCCATGAATACTTCATCAGAAGAGAAGTGGATGGAAAAATGGATCAAACAAGTGGATTTTTGTGTCCTCCTGAAATCCTGCCTGTAGATGCCATGTGACTTTGCTTAGCATAAGGCTTCTTAAATAACCCGTACTCTAACAGCTCTTCCTGTCCTGGATGTTTCATACGCACTTATCACCTGAAGTTTTATTGGTGACTGATTGCTTTGAAGCTTTACAACACTTCTCATAGTTTGAAATTTCTGTTCAAAACTATGTATGTTGCTCATGAGTACAAGGACCTAATCTTAGTCCTCCTGTGAAGAAATACCAAAAGCTCTGGCCTGTGAGAGGAGATGCACCTTCTGCTGGTTTACAGAGCAATAAACCATCTTCTGGTGCCTAACTCTAGTAGCACCTCCACAGCTCCTCTGTGATCTTACCAGCAGACAAGTACAGCTCTATAATCATCTATTTCAATGACAACTATGTATTGTATATCAAAAATTGTGCATTACATTTATTTACTATATAATATACACGTAATATTCATATAAACACACATGCACACAAGCACTGCACGTATGCATGCAATACGTTGCAGATGGATATAAAATAACATCATATCCTCTGATTTTTTTATAATATTCTTTCTGTAGCTGAACATTGTCTCCAGGCAGACATGGGCCGTTAATTACTACTTCTGTACATGGTTTTCAATTGGTACTACCTCACCTTAAAGGTACAGGACCCTTTTTTTCTGTGGCACACATCTTATCCAGTGAGCCTACCTTCACCTTTTTCTGGAGGATACTCAATTTCCTGGTGGTCTTTTATGTCAAACAGTTTCTTCACCAGTTTATGAAAAAGAAAAGAAATGAAAAAAGAAATGAAAAAAAAGAAGGAAAGAAAACTTTGCTTCATTAAAAGATGTTCTCCGGCCACATGCATCTATCAGAAAAGCTGGCATTTTCAGGCCAGACTGAATACATAATCAGGTGATAAAATGTCTTTACAAAAAAATGGATAAAACATATGGCTCCAGTGAATCCATTAGGATTTTTAACCCCAATCTCAATGAGCCCAAGAAACATCCCTTTCTATTTTTCCATGCTACTTCTGTCACGGTGGGGTATTTTAATTTACATGTACATTTTCTGTGCTGATGGTGTTCTCCTCTCCTGCTTGTGCATGATCTGGGCTCAATTGCTGTATTGTTTTGCTTTTGTTTTCTAGCCCACTGTTTTCAGCAAAGCCCCTCACTGAAGGAGAGATCCTTTCACTGCTCTGCCAGACAACCTTTCCCTCACCCAAACATAAATCTTAGAGTAAGTTCAGCATCTACAGTGTCCTTTGATAAACATGTATATGTAGACACTCATTTCCATGACAATTTTATTTTGGTCTTGTGAGTCCTGTGGCTGTGTACAGTCTTTTAAATGTTCCCCTTTCACATGGCTTTACTTAACTGTCAATGTTCTCACAGGGCCCTTAGTGCATTGCGTCCAGTCCCTTAAAGCTCCTCTCATTGTTTTGACTAATAAGCAGTTACATTAAAACTTTGGGCCAGGATACTTAGAGGGAAAAAATCATGCAGACCTTGCAAATTTAGCAGCAGACACTTGATCTTTGTGATTAGCTTGTAGATGGTGTTGCCAGCAATATCTTCTCCAAGGCATACTCCTTTCTTAAAATATAACATCTTCACCAGTTTTCAACATGAGACAGGAACCGAAACTAGCTAGCATTGGAGTGGATGACCTCCAAGTACCTCTGGCACTGCTCGATGGAAAGTAGATGGCATTAATGCTGATATAGAAGAGCAGCAGGAAGGCTAATTTGTAAGCCAGCAGGATCCCAAAATATGTCCAAAATATTATTTATGACTAAAAGTTATAAAATAGAGTTAAGGCAGATTTTATTGTTTACTTATCCAAGTCATAAAATATACAAGCACAGCAAATATAAACAACAGCAAAAGAAGCTGAGCAAGGGCAAGCTTTCAGCTAGCTTAATAATCTCTAAATTCTAAATACTATCACATGACAGATGGCTGCTGGAGTCCACAAAGGACTATACCAAATCCTGTTCCCTGTTCCACGCAGACCACCCCTATCGAGGACACTTCCATCCAACTGTGTTGTCACATATCCTGCCTTGAAACAGAAAATTTCATTTCCTCATCACCATTTGGTGAGTCTTAGGCTGGAAAAGGGCCTACTACTTGCCTTTCTCTGGACCAGCTTTTGAAGATGGAGTGTTCTTTTCCAGTGTCTTTGAAGGAACTATGCTGGTCTGGGTGAGTTTTTCTAGTCTAGTTTTTATACCCTTTCCATCACTAAATTCTAAACATTTACCAGTGGTATGTATAAGTGATACAAGCAATATCTGTTATATATACTGTGAGTTCCTGCTCATTCTTATTTATTCTTCTTTTCCATACTGCTTCAGAAGCAGTACATACTTCCTTCTGTACATACTTCTTTCCATACCACACCACTAAGTATCCTACGGATTGTCTGAGAGTGGCTCAGGAAAACCACATAAAATTAGAGGGTATCATAAAAAAGGGTCACAAATTATATAAATAGAACATCTATTATATCTACGTGCCCACACAGGGTCCATATATTCACCATGACAAACACGTGCATGTCTGGTTTTAAATCCTCCAGTGACCAGGACTCTACAGCCTCTCCAGACAATTTATTCTATTCCTTGACTGTGGCCTTTTTTCCCAATATATAACAAAATTGTCCCTCACTGCAAGTTAAATCAATTACTTCTTGTTCTATGCATCATGGTTGTGAAGAGCAGATTATTCCACTTTCCTGTATTTTAAAGACTCCTGAAAAACAGGCACTTGTTTTTGAAGCCCCCTGACTATATGGGCTGGATTCAGCATATCTGGAATAAACAGAATTAATACCATATTACTTACTTGATCAGTCTGAACCAATCATCCTATTTCAAACTAGGCTGAAAAAAACATTTCTAGAACTTGCAGACAAATTGTATTTTCAGTGGAGATGTCATTGTAAAGTATCAGAAGTTTGCAAAATTAATCCATTTTTAAAATTAATTTGTGAACTTGGAAAGTGAGGCTTAAATGAGAAAAGTCCAATATTTGTCTTTTGCTCTCCCACGTCTCATTTCATTTAGCCAGAAAATGAACTCAGTGTTCAACAAAAGTATGTTTTATGTCAAATAATATCTAATTACTACATTTGTTAAATAAAGATTAATAATTAAGTGGCCTGAAATGCAATCACTATTCTAGTTTACAGATAAGAGAAAAGCATTTGAAAGGATTTTAAGTAAACTACAAAAACATGGGCTAATCTTATGAACAAACGAAAATCCTGCTTAGGCCATGGTCTGCTGGTAATGCATTCGCAATTAAAGTACCGCGTGATTTATGGAAGTCAAAAAGAAAATTACTGAAAAACATCTACACTGAATGCTTGCAACTAGCTCCCACCCTCCCAAAGGACAGGACTTTAACCATCGCCATGGCTCAGCTGAGAAGATCTTTGACTTGTTTTGCACAATGTTTGCTTGACTCCTTCAACTTCATCAGTTAAATGGGCTTAGCTCAGTAAGATAACTGGCACGCAAGGTTACGCAAGACTTGTAATTACAGTATCAATCCTTATAAGATATTTTGTAACAAATGGAGGAGTCTATTTTTATTCTATCTTCATATTCCTTAAGGAAAATGTTCAGACTAATTAATTTCCATTAACATCTAGAACTCAGCACACCAATAAATATAATTATGATCTCTTTCCATTTTTAAAATTTTAGACTATTTCAGTCTGTTCTAGCTATTAAAAGATCTATTCAGGATATGAACATTAGTGACAATGATAAAAATGAAAACTTTTTTCACAAAGAATCAAAATTCCAAAGTCATTTTAATTTTAAAAACTTTAAAATAGACTGCTTTTACCATGTTTTTAAAAAGCCAACATTGTTTAAAGTTGCCACATTAAAACATATTGAGACCATTTTGATGGAATATGTAGGTTATAGTAAAAAAGAATTAATGAAACTTTAAGCAAAGTATTTGTGAGTTTTCTTTAGTCGTTATAATCCACCAGAAATCCCAATGGGACAAAATGTGGTAGTACAAGGTAAGAAAAAAAGCAACTTGCAATCATCAATACAGGTTGCTCTCAACTAGTTGATCCTGATTTAATCATTATTTTTTTTATAGGAAAGCTGGGAATGAACTACTAATTTGTTAGTATTGAGGAACAAGATGTTGTTCAAGGCTTATGTCAAAGTAAGCCCCTGATTCATGCATATTCACCTGTACTTTTTGGTCTCCTGTGTAGAAGAAATCCATTGTGGAGATACAAGTAGCAGAGCTGATTCATAACACTGCAGCATTAGTCTTAGCCTGAGAGATGGAACCGATTTTATGAGTGAAAATATAACACTGACCTTGGGAAAAAATGCAAACAGAAATATAGGATTCCATGATGCTTCCTGAGTTAAAAAAATGAGAAGTTATTCTCCACTAAGTCTTTTTCTGCTTATTGCAGAAATGTGCAGATATGCATTTTAAGGACTGCTGTAACTGATAGCAGTGATTCAGCTGGGATCTGAAATGATTGCAGTTTTAAACTTCATCAGTACAGTGAACATACAGGATCCACAAATTGCTAGTACTTACAGTCTGTAAGTACTAGTAATTTTCCCAATGCTGTTGGGAAAATTGAATACTAACAAATAACAAATGCATTTGAAAGTCAACAAAAAGTTTTGTTCAGTGGTAAAAATCTACACCAAATCAGCTTCTAATTCATCTTTCCTTTTAAAAGCTGTAAATGTCAGATCGCTGGCTCTGCTCTGTGATCTGCAGATGACTTTCAGCTAGTACCTGGAGAAGGAGAGCTAGCGAGGGGCTGCAGAACCCAGCTGCAGCTGGGAAGGGGCTGGAAGGACAGGCTGTCCTTAATGGTCCTCTAATTACGAAGTGAGCTGAGAGATGGTGAGACCCCAGTTCTGCAAATGCGGACAAAGAGACCTCCAGGCAGACTTTTGTCAGCTGCAACCTCCCAGTCCATTGATGCAACTCACAGACCACTTCCATGTTGCAGCCAAAAATTGATCATGGTATCATATCAACATACCCAAGAAAACCTGAAGAAACTGTGCACGTTCTGATTGCAGCCTGGCAGTAGCAGTCCAGGCTCTCTGTACCCTGGTGGCTTTAAGGTGTGGGGGTGGGAGGTAAAGGGAAGAAGCTGAAGGAAACAGTCCTCCACATGCTCCCCATCCCTCCACGCAGCAGCTCCAGAAACAACCTGGAATTTGGCTAAGAAGACAAGGTGTCGTCTGTTGGTGGAATTGCCACCATCGCTATCACAGTTGCATCTGCCCTGGACTTGAAAACAGCAGCATTATAATAAATTTCAAGGAATTTCTGGCATTTGTCACTTTAAGGGATGAAGATCCTGCTTGGGATCGGGGATGTGAGTGCAGGAAAGGGTTTTATTAGGCCTGTA
Source organism: Platalea leucorodia (assembly GCF_965183815.1). Classification (NCBI taxonomy): domain Eukaryota; kingdom Metazoa; phylum Chordata; class Aves; order Pelecaniformes; family Threskiornithidae; genus Platalea; species Platalea leucorodia. Next base: position 118,028,018 of record NC_138825.1, on the reverse strand, counting down.
GTCGTGTTATTTTGTCATATAACCCAGCTTGCCAATAAATTTAACCTTGTTCAACCACATTTGTCAGCAGAACAGACAGATCATATATATTAAGCTCCTAAAAGATTTGGGAAATAGACTACTGGATTAAGAAAAGACCTCAGGTTAGCATCCCTACTGTCAGAAAAGCTGCTGTGTCTGCACGGTGACGTTACTAGACACCAGAGAAGCCATTCAGAAAGATTCCCTGCAAAGCGAGGCTTATTCAGGTCTGGTCTTCATGGGAACAATTTGCATGTTGTTTTTGTTTATTGGTTGCTTGCTCAGGGTCTTCTGAGCGAGCTGGATGCTTACATTGTTTCTCACTTATGGTGAAATGCTTTTTCTGAATACAAGACCTCGAAGAAATGTCCCAGATTTTCTGGGAAACAACTTTCTGCATGGTTGTAGAATTATCACATCCAGTTGACTGGTATTATTTTGTCACCAACGCACACATACTTTGTCCCCCAACAAGTCTGTCTGTTTGGAGTAAATAAGAAACAACACTTTGTTTTAAGGGAAACAAAGGCGAAATCCCATTTTCCTCTGTGTACCATGCATTTACCTCTTAATGCTCTCAGATATACAGTTTAAATTTTAAAAAATTTAACTTAATAAAGTTGCACTTTTTTTTTTCCTTTTAAGTTCACAAAACACTACATGCAGAACTAAAATCACCATGAAACACAGCCTTAGGAGAAATAATATGAAGTAGGTTTCTATAACCTGTGCAACTCTATTTATGTAAGAAAATTCCCATTTCTACAATTAAGTTAGAAACTGGCATTATATATTTTGTAAGTTTCAGAAGACTGAAAATGAGGATTTGAAGAAAGAGTATTAGACCATTTCACACCAAAAGATTTCTGAAGGATGCATGTTCTGCTGGATGTGTGTTCTGCTAAATGTCTGTGTACAGCATTTCTTATCCAAACAATGTACATGGAGCCTTTTGTCAAGTTTTTCAGTCCTTCTGGAATTCTTACGATTTCCTGAAAGGTAAACATTTTTTTCCCAAAGGAAGTAGCTGAATTGCAACAAACTCGCTGTTTGACAAAATCAAGTTGTGAAGTCAGATAGTAGGTCATACATACTGGATGAAATCTCTTTCCATTATTTCTGCTTTGCTGTGATGTCTTTTTAGATGAGTTACAATTATGATCGGAAAAGTCTGTAAAAAATTCTGTTCTAATGTAGATTTCATTCTAACTATTACGTTGTAAATATCAAGACATTACAAGATCAGATTACTTAAATTCCTAAGCTGTAAACATAAAAATTTGTCATACATTTTGAAAGAAATACAAGCAGTTCCTTGTCATTAAAAGTATCTCTCCATTACCTTAATTTTCATCTTCCCGGACTTACACATCCTTAGTATAATAACCGATTAATACACAAAGGTAACTTCTAACAGCTTGAGACCAGCTTAGGAGCTTTCCCTTTGCAGAAAATATATCAGTTTATGCATTGTCAAATTATGGAACATAGTACTTCAGCATTTCTATGTAATTAAATTTACAAAATATTTCCTTTAATTACATAATTTTGAAAATCTTTTGGAACATGAGAAAAAAAAGTAATTTTATTATGTCTCTTTTTAGGCCCAGGATGTTTCTTCTACAGTGCATTTTGTTGTATTGTGCAATTTATAAAAAATGTAACTTGCTAGAAACAATGTTCTTTCTCATTTTGCACTTTATGCATACAAGCTGGCATTTCACAAAATGAACTGGCTGCAAATGGCAACAGTGTGTCAAAGTTTAAATTTTTTTTTTTTTTTTTTACATTTCACATTTCCAGGTACTCTTAGGTGTCTGAAAAATAATTATACAGGCTCTAATTCTTCCATTATAGTAGTAGTGGATGTTTATCTCAAATTTCTGGATACTCTGTGGTTTGAGGCATACATAACTGTATGAGAAAATAGGCCCTTCCCAACCATGTCTGTAGGTGTCCTCACAACTGAAGGAAAAGGACATTACTGGAAATACAAGAAGCTTTTATCCTACCAGGATGCTCCACTAGCTTTCTGCAAGTCCCAAGCAATACATACAGCTCTGTGACAAGGAGGTGATCTACAAGAGTGACCTTGGATAACAACACAACACACCTCTATTGCTTCCACAACGGTGGGGACTGGGTATTTCTTAACAACAAAAGTTTCAGCAGGGAGAGAGGGGTTCCCCTTAAATGTTACGCTAGAATAATTGTTACAGTCCATTTCATTTCATGCTTTCTTACGTCTAACAGCCCAATATGCACATCTGATTCACTCCTGCCTAGACCAGTTAATAAAAGCCTTACAGCAGTTTTTACTGATACATGCAACATCATCTCCCATTTCCTTCTGGAAAGAGCAGCCTCTTTCTTTCAGGAACTCACTGATTATGACCCAAAGAGTAACCCTGATGTTATAGCCCTAACAGATAGTTCAACCCACGAAAATCCATAAATAATACTTAGATGCAAACCTCAGTCATTATCACTCCTTCTGCTCTTTACTTCCAGTCTTATGTGGTCTCTAGGCTCAGACTCTGTGACCCAAGCAGATGGTTTTAGCCATTTAGATAAATGTATGGAATAAAATAATTGTTAATATTGAAGCGCTGAGTATATAAGTAAATCAGGCTGCAATTATTTTAGACAGAATTATTCTGGAAATATATTTCAAGCTTATCTTTTGATATTCCAGAGGCAGAGGAATTAATGTCTGCATAAAGTATGTGAAGAAATCTAAGATCCTTTGATTTTAAAGTATCCTCCAGCATTGATTTATGACTGCGAGTATTTCCAAACTGTTAAAACCCAACTCTTTATCTTCCTTCTGAAAAAAGCACTTACTTTCAGGTGAGTTTTTCAGTAACTGATTTACTCTTCAGTGCTCTTCTTTGACTCCATCTCATTGTTCTTCACAGATCTTTGCACTGTGGACATCAAAATAAGGCTCTAGGGTGGTTTGTACCAAATTTGAGGAGATACTGATGACTGAATGCTTCCCTTTTATATATTCAAATATCACGTTCACCTTTGTATCCGTTAGTCCACATGGGGAGCCTGTTTGCAGCTGTTTATCCACCATGATTTTTCACCCTTTTTAAAGATATGACCTTTTTCACCTGATAATGATTCTCTGCTTAAAATTATTTATTGGGATCTATTGCTTAGGCAGATTACATCTATTTAATATGTTATGTTGATTCCATGCCCTTTTCCATCTCTTAATGAAAGAACATCAACAAAAATTAAAATATATAACACTGACCTTTTTCTCTTATCATCAGTGTAATATGTTCTTATAATGTTATTGCTACATCGAAGTATTTTAACATCTATTTTCATAAGCAAATGCTGGTTGTCTTTAATTAAATTCTTTAAATTTATTATGAATGAGGTTGACTAATATATATTCCATGTTTTTGTCTGAAATCAGCATCCCCCTGACAATCCCATAATCACCAGCATCACCATATTTATTCCTTTTACTGATAGGCTCGGCACTACCTTTCTTCCAACTGTGGTGTTTCAAAAGTCTTGAAATACTCACTGAAAGTGAACACTATTGATTCTAAAATCTTCCTTGGGCAGCTATTTTAAAACTCTTAAATGGAAAAAATCTGGATCTAATGCTGATTGTTATTTAAGAACTTTGATTATTGCTCGATAATATTTTTATAGAATGTAAATGTATTATCTACCTTTTTCTTTTAATTCAGAACACAAATATTTATTAAACACAGCTGTCTTTTTATGCATTGTTATTTACTGTTCTAAAAATGGATCAATAACCCTGTTCATTTTCCTTTTTTTCCCCCAAAAAGTGTTTTCTTCATATTGCCCTTAACACTTAGAGCCAGATTTCCTCTTCACAGTGTCAATTTTCTACAGCTTCCAACATAAAAAACCCAACAAAACCCACATTACAAATTGTTTTCTTGCTACTCCTGTTATAGGTATTGTTACTGCTGCTTTCATTGGTAAGCATTTTAGTTCTTTTAAACAAGCTTTTCAGTTGTGGGGTTATGCTGTTTAGGGTTTGAAGTAAACAGTTTTTAATTACCATTCATATTTTTCTGATTAAATTTTTCCTCCCAGATGATTTGATTTGTAATTGTTTTCAGCTTTGTGAAATTGATCCTTTTAAAGCCCAAAGGGGATGCACACACGCACGCGCACACACACATATGCTACAGACGTTAATACATGCGTGTGTGTGTCTGTGAGAGAGAGAGTATTTAGGAGTGCGTGCGGGTGTGTGCCTGTGTATTGTACAGCCTTGCACAGATGGTTAGGATTTTATTATGTTTATCCAAAACAACTATAATCAAGTCACAAACACTTGAGCTGAACCACAAGTACTGGGAAATTCTTCTACTAACTTGATGTCTAACGCAGAGTTGTCCTGCGCTGTATGCAACACTTTCTGACTTAGACAATCAACATGTACAATATTTTGAAATTCTCAGGACATTCAGTACTGGCAGCATGCAGCCACCAGCCAGCATTTCCCAGCCTCCTGAAGTCCCCCAAAGGAAATCCTTCATCCTTCCCTAGGCACTGAAGATTGGTGCTGCTTATTTGATTTGGTTGTAGTGACTGATAGTGACAATAATTTAGAAATAAATTAAGATCACAATACGAATAGCAGCATAGCAGAATATAAATGCAATTTACAGATCTCTCCATTATTGAATTATAATCACATTAATACTAAATAAGATGGTCAGAAAATATGGAAGAGGCAGAGATTCAGAAGTTAAAATAAGCAGGTGATTTCCCTGGAGAGAGATCAAAAAGCCAATTTGATCAAATCTGACCAAAAGTTATACACTCTGTGGTGTCAGATAGAATAATTTCTTATTAGAAATTAGAAATAAATACATCTGTCTTATACAGATAGGGGTAATTTAGCATTAGTGGTATCTGATTTTCCTATATGTAGTGGAATAAAAGTTTTTATCTTTGATGAACTTGTACGAGAAGGGTTGGGCTCATTGCTACTGTTTATTTTGGCATCGTTTCTACAGCCATACATAAGGGTACCTCAGCAGTTACCCGAGATCTGTTTTGAAACCCAGGGAGAGGTTGCATTGCCTAAACAGAAGGATTCAGTGTCATTTTAGGCACTGAGTTGTGTCCTACCTGGCCTCCACCTGACCCTGCAGAAGGGAACAGAGTTTCCTGAAGTCCTGACACCTATCTCCCAGCTCCACTCAGATATCTTGGATACTTTGAGGCTCCTCAAATGCCCCTGGGCGCCCATGTTTAGGTAACAGAATCCCACTCATAGCCTGTAACTTTAGGTTGGATAGGCAGGATTTCTTTCTTAACAGGTTGGCCATCTGCTAAGAATTTTCAAAGTAAAATGTAAGTTTCACATTTAAACACTTAATTTTTTAATTTGTGTTCACTCTCCTTTGTTATTCATATGATCATGTACTTTATACACTTCATACTAGTCCCATGTATGAATTCATATCTTATCTGTATTGTATTGATCCTCATACCCAGTTCTTGTGTTTCAGATTTTAAGTAAAATTCTGATCTTAGTGTTTCTGATGCAAAAATTTGTGTTGTTCTCAGTTCAGATCTGGAGGCAGGGGTGTCAGCATTTCTACCTTTCCTTCCTTCCCTTCTTCCTTCAGCTCAGTGCCTCCTAAGTGGGTTCACTGTGAAGTTCCCAAGAACTTCACAAGTTCTCCTTCTGCACTGATACATGTCCAAAGTACATCCTTCTTTCTCCACCATAAGTAATCAAATCCTTCATTAAAATGCAAGAGCCTTGCAAAGATTGTAAGTGGGTTGGACAAGACAAGATATTAAACTCTCCATCCCATGCAAGAGCAGGGTATTTTCCACATTGCCTACACTGAGACATGACAACCAGGGAGTACCTTCAGCAATGTCTCTTTCTTCCAGACTCTCTTCCCGCTTGTGCTCAGAACATGAGCACATGAGCCCTTTTCCTGGAGCTAGGCAGAACACTGCCTGATCCTGATGCTTTCAGTTTCACAAACCTAATTTCTTATATCTACCTATCTGTCTGTCTGTCTGTCTGTCTATCTCATTTGCTTGCCTGGTCATCAGTTCCTTTTTCTTGAATAATAAATAATAATGAGTAATGATGAATAATGATAACAATAAATAATAAATTCTCCAACATCTATCACACCCTCTTTAATGACTAATTGTCAAAATACTTTTCAACCCCTCATTCGTCTCTGCAGTATAACCAGTACGGGTCCTCCCAAACCAGAAATCTTTTCATTTTGCAGAGCCAAGAATGGGAACTGAGGACCACAACTGCTCATCAGAGGAACCACATACATATCTTTTTAGTAGGGCCTGTAACAATAGGACAAGGGGTAATGGTTTTAACCTAAAAGAGGGTAGATTCAGACTAGATATAAGGAAGAAATTTTTTACAATGAGGGTAGTGAAACACTGGAACAGGTTGCCCAGAGAGGTGGTAGATGCCCCATCCCTGGAAACATTCAAGGCCAGGCTGGATGGGGCTCTGAGCAACCTGATCTGGTTGAAGATGTCCCTGCTCATCGCAGGGGGGCTGGACTAGATGACCTTTAAAGGTCCCTTCCAACCCAAACCATTCTATGATTCTATGTAGGATGTGCTTTTAACTCACTATGATTTTGAAATAAAATGTGTATTTAATGGATCATTTTTTAATAGATGTTAGTTTGCTCAGAGGCAAATGTACCCATGTTAAACATACATTTGCAGCATAACCTTCTTAGAGGAGCCAGGTAAAAGTTAGTAGATTCATTTAAATGTGCTGTCTTGGGATCACTCAATAGTCAGCAGAAAAAGATGAAGGAATCTCCAGGGAGGGTTCATTCCACTCATTTCAGGATGGAATTAAACAACTTTCTGATGTGTCTATTTCCCTACAGAGAGCATGTAGCTGTACATGTCAGACACTCAGCATTTAGACAGCTGAAGTTAAACATTGAAGTGAGAAATCCCCTTTTCTATGTATCATTACAAATGACCATTAAAAAAAATACATCTAGCCTCTGCCTTTTTAAAGAGGTTGATTTACAACAGCCCTTAGGACATTATCTACTGATTATGATGACAGATTAATCAAGCAAAGCGTGTTAACAAAATTTATGGCACATCATATCTCCAGTGTTAGGAAAATGGAGAAAAGAATAGTAAGCCTTAATCTTCTATTTGAACACAGTTTTCATTTGGGCTCTTCCAAATAATAAAACATGATGTATTTACCATAATGTTTATGTAGCAGCTCGTACAGCGGTTAAAATTAATGTTCTCATTAGCTGTGTCAAAGATCAAGCTATTACATATAAGCATTCAGATGCAGTGATGACAGGCACAGTATATGATTTCAAATGGACCTGTATTGGCTGGGTCAGTGCATACACTCATGTCTTGAACCACAACCAGAGCTTCTGGGACCTGCTGATACACAAGTAGGACTTGTTACCATGAGTAGTAATTGAGAAGGGACACTCAGTCAGCTAATATCTCCACAGGGAACTAGCACACCTTTCTTGAAAGCAAAACTATCTGAAGGCTCCCAGTCTCTGAAGATGAGCTTTATCAGAACACAAAGCATTAAACTGGGAAAAGATGTTAAATAATAAAAAAAGTTCAAAATAAATCTTACCCTAAACCCATTGTATGCTAACATGACAAGTCCTTTTCTCCCATCTTGCTCTCTAACTGTTCAGCATTTTCCTGGTTTGAATAAACCCTACTCATTTCTTTGGGAAAGGCTCCTTCTTTCTTAAACTTGCCTGTGTATTTGTTCCCAGCTCCTCTTTGTAGTCATCACTGTGCCCTAAACATATAGGCTTCCCTGTCCCGTCATGTACTGCAGAACGTCTCCCCAGCAAGCATCCCAGCTGAGCTCCAGGAAAGCTTAACTTCGCTCTCCCTTGGGGACACAGATTGCAGCAACCTCAGCAAAGGAAACAGGCTGCCCTCCCAGCAGAGCAAAATGTTAACACGTGGAAAAAAGTTTGAGCAAGAAAGTTTTTGTAGCACCAACACTAGCATGCACACATTGTGCAACTTGGGCAGTGTCGCACTGTACCCGAGATCCCATGGGACACTCTCAACAGCCTCTCTTTTACGTGAGCAGAATTTGTACCTACATTTCCAATGTTACGCTATTCACAACACAATGCTCTTCTCTCATTAAATACCAGCTTGCTCCTCGTCTTCTTGGAAGGACGGGTTAGCACTGTACGTGATGCAAAGACAGGACCTGGCTGCAGAATGACAGGCTATGTGCCTAGATCTAAACATCTGCACCTGTAATTCTCTGCCTTTCTCTCTTTCGTCTCCCAGGGGTGCTTTAGGCCTTATTTCTTGGTCCATATTAGCTATTATCTGTCTCTCCAAAGTGCTTCTCTCCACAAGGTGATTGATAGGGTGAAGATAGCTACTGTGTTCTAGAGCGACCTTCCCCTTAAAAGATGGATCAGAAATTCAAAAAGTCCATCATTTATCAGCAGTCCTGGTCAACCGGGGAGGTCCCGGATGACTGGAAGTTAGCAAATGTGACACCCATCTACAAGAAGGGTTGGAAGGAGGATCCCGGGAACTACAGGCTTGTCAGACTGACCTCGGTGCCGGGAACGGTCATGGAACAAATCATCTTGAGTGCCATTATGCAGCAAGTGTGGGACAACCGGGGGACCAGGCCCAGCCAGCATGGGTTTATGAAGGGGAGATCCTGCTTCACTAACCTGGTCTCCTTCTATGACAGGATGACCCGCTTAGTGGATGAGGGGAAGGCTGTGGATGCTGTCTACTTGGACTTCAGTAAGGCCTTTGACACAGTCTCCCATAGCATTCTCCTGGAGAAGCTGGCTGCTCACGGCTTGGATAAGTGCAGTCTGTGCTGGGTTAAAAACTGGCTGGACGGCCGAGCCCAGAGAGTGGTGGTGAATGGAGTCAAATCCAGTCGGCGGCCGGTCACGAGTGGTGTTCCCCAGGGCTCAGTGTTGGGGCCGGTCCTGTTCAATATCTTCATTGATGATCTGGATGAGGGGATTGAGTGCACCCTCAGTAAGTTTGCAGATGACACCAAGTTGGGTGGAAGTGTCGATCTGCTGGAGGGTAGGAAGGCCCTGCAGAGGGACCTGGACAGGCTGGATCGATGGGCCAGGGCCAACTGTGTGAGATTCAACAAGGCTAAGTGCCGGGTCCTGCACTTGGGTCACAACAACCCCATGCAACGCTACAGGCTTGGGGAGGAGTGGCTGGAGAGCTGCCTGGCAGAAAAGGACCTGGGGGTGTTGGTCGGCAGCCACCTGAACATGATCCAGCAGTGTGCTCAGGTGGCCAAGAGGGCCAATGGCATCCTGGCTTGTCTCAGGAATAGTGTGGCCAGCAGGACCAGGGAGGTGATAGTGCCCCTGTACTCGGCACTGGTGAGGCCGCACCTCGAGTACTGTGTTCAGTGTTGGGCCCCTCACTCCAAGAAGGACATGGAGGCGCTGGAGCGTGTCCAAAGAAGGGCAATGAAGTTCGTGAAGGGTCTGGAGCACGAGTCTTGTGAGGAGCGGCTGAGGGAGCTGGGGCTGTTTAGCCTGGAGAAGAGGAGGCTGAGGGGTGATCTTATCCCTCTCTACAACTACCTGAAAGGAGGCTGTAGCGAGGTGGGGGCTGGTCTTTTCTCCCTAGTAACAAGCGATAGGAGAGGAGGAAATCACCTTAAGCTGCGCCAGGGGAGGGTTAGGTTGGATATTAGGAAAAGCTTCTTCACCGAAAGGGTAGTCAGGCATTGGAACAGGCTGCGCAGGGAAGTGGTTGAGTCCCCATCCCTGGAGGTATTTAAAAGATGGGTAGACGTGGTGCTTGAGGACATGGTTTAGTGGTGGACTTGGCAGTGATAGGTTAACGGTTGGACTCGATGATCTTAAGGATCTTTTCCAGCCTTAATGATTCTATGATTCTAATAAAAACACAGTGATTTTGTTTAAACTCTCTTTGGATAACACATTTCTGCTTGTCTTCTAGAAAGAGAGCACCACATTACAAAAGCATGGAATAGGTGACTGCTCCAAGTGTGCTCCATCCTAGTCCTCGAGGATATTTGAATAGCTACAAAAATGGATATCCTTCTCAGTGATCTAAATCGGAGGGTAATATCAATCACGGTTTTGCCACTGAAGTACTCTGTGATCTTGTGCAATCAATTTCACCCTCTGGGCCTGTTTCCAACCTTTTCTTTCTTTCTTCTTTTTGTCTGCTTATCTGTATGTCTGGCTTTTGATTTGTGTTTGAGCAATGGTTGGTACCTTTTGGCCCTGATGTTGGGTGGGGCTCCTATGAGCTACTGTAGTATTATCATCCGCAACACCCTCAGCCATACATGCTGGTTTTTGACCGCGTGTCCCACAATATGCCTGAACATCCATGTGGACTCTGTGAAAGGAGATAGACATGGCCCTGACATACATGAACATTACTCCCTCAAAATCTCTGGGAGTTATGTGTACATCTGAGGGCAGAGTTCAGGCCATAAAGTTTAAGTACAAGCATCTGGGCACAATTTTCTCCAGTGAGCAGGATTCCAAGTTTCTGTAACATCTGCTGTGGGAACTATAAGTACTTTATATTAATGTTTTACACTGTGTTAGCTATAATCACCTTTTTAATGGGAAAAAGTGCAGTCATCTCCACCTGGTGATTCCAGCGATGCGGACACCTGTCTGCTAAGAATTGGACTGAGACCATCAATGCATTTCACACAAGCAATTGAAGGGCTATGAGATAGTAATGGCCTTAGGTTATAATTTGCAAGTGACCCACGCGTGCTGGGTTTTTTCCAGCAGAACATCATTTTCAGATAAGCTCTTTTTTCTCTGTAGGGATTTGGATAGTTCTATCACTTCATATTTTTGCAAACTGTTTGGCTAAGAGATAACAAATGCATTCACACATAGGAAAGGAAAGAATCCTTTAGCAGTGCTGTTTGTATGGAAATCAGAACAATGCTGTAGAATCTATTACAATTCTTTTAAACTGTTTCCTACTTATGTATGTAAATATATATCTACTAATGATGGTATAATGTTTTCCAATAACATCAGTAGTCCTCTTAGCTGTTTGTGGTTTCTTGATGTTTGTTGTCAATCTCATCATGCACGTGGTCCTGATTAAAGAGATGCATTTGACCACATTTTATACTTAAAGCTAATTTTTCTCATCTATCGAATTAAGAGAATAGTGAAAAGAAGCATAGTCACACAGCCCACACTCAGGTGTATGTTGCCATTCGTAGACTGTTATCGATACTTGAGTCAGTCAGATTGAAAGAAGCTGGAATAAATCTGCACTGTCACTTTTTAACTGCAACTGTAGAGTGTCATTGTAATAAAAGATATGCTGTAGTTGAACTGTAGATGGAGTTATAAAGAGCTAGTTAGGTACTCGGATACATTTTAACTAAAAATAAATCCTGCAAGAATCGTTCTATTTGAGGAGGAATATTTTACCTCTCCTGCTCCTATGCTTACTTTAGTTCCAAAACCACCCAAAAGGCATTATTTTCAGCTGCATTTTTTAATTAGTTCTTACTGCCTGGCCTGTGGAAAATGAGTTGAAGAAAAGTAAAATTTAGTGGTAAACTTTTCCCTGTTTCCCATTTTTAATGTGATACACTGTTGATAACCAGCATACCTTTCCCTATGAAAAGGAAGAATATATTTAGGAAAACTGATGGGGATTTAGTCTATTTCAGTACCAAAGTAAATCAAGCCCTAGATCCCTGTCTGATACAGTACCAGGCCGTACCCTGGTCTGGTGTCAGCATCAAGAAAGGGGGTTTCTGAACTTACAAAGACAGCTGTATGGATATTTATATGTATTATACATATAAATAGAATCTGTAAGATGGAATGTGTACATAAATCCCAGCATCCTATTAAAAAAGCCACACAGGAATCTTTTTACCACCAGTAAAGGAGAAACCACTGAGCAACATTCATCTCCCCTGAATGAACCCCTGTATGAACCTCCTGGAGATAAAATCACCCTCACTCGGAAGAATGGTGCACAAGGGTGTGCCACGAGTCTGCAAAACCCCAGGGAGAAACTCCTCTCTTCCTCTGCAGTTGTAACTCTCAGGTCGCAGCACCTAAATGCAAATTTGCCTTCTTGGATGAACATGAATTAATTATTGGAGTTTTTTAATCATGCAGCGTGTGTTTGCTAGACTGTAAAACCAAGTGACAGAAGTATTTCTAATACTTGCCTCTGAGTAAGGGGATAGTAGGCAAGATACCAATACAGCTGAAAAAGGCTGGTTTGCTAAAGCCAACTTAAAGTCAATATGGGAGTATAAGTTTCCTCTACTTGTGATTTTCTTCCCACTGATTCCAGCTCCAAGCATTGAGATGGACTGACGAATGCATGTTTTTACTGGATAAGCAGGTAGGGAAGTCACAGACAAAAAAATTCCACAGAACCTTTATTTTTACCGTACTTACGTTGTTGCTAAAGAGTAGGTTGTCTTCCATGCAAAATAAAATAAAATGGAATAGATTGAAATTCTCCAGCTTAAACTGCATGTTATTAACACTGGCTAAGAAAAGTCCTAATTTTCTGGCACCTTCAAGCAGTTTGCCTTCAAAAGGAAAAATTAATAACTTGCTTCTTACCACAAGAATGGGCCATAAGTGGTATTGCCAGTCAACAGCTTTAAGCTCTTCAGTTGTCTAGATGTGAATGGCCTATAAGAATCTTTCTGGATTCACCAACGTTGTGGGAACCTTCCACTTACACTTGGCTTGGGAAGTGTGAATTCTTATTTTGCAAAGAGCCTGGGGACCTTGCCAAAGCTAATATTCTAGGGTCCATATGTGTTAAGTGATTGGCAATTCTGGAATACACCGCCAGGGAGTCAAATGGGGGAAGCCTCTCAGAGACACCACAGCCCACGAAAGGAATTCGGATTTTTTCAAGAATAACTTTAAAGCAGAGAAATGGCCAAGAACAGATCATTTGAATTTGGGAAAAATTTAAGACAGGAGAACTTTTGTCCAGGCTATGTGCATCACAAGCTGTCTTGGGGGGTGTTTTTTACAGCAATTTTCTGTGTTGCTCTAAGTGACATGCACTTTCCTTAACATTGACTGTGTAAAATGAAATATCACTGCACTCAGGATTGTGACCTCTGAGACTACAATAGTATGCAGTTTTTTACTAAACCTTTTCTACATCCATTGGAATGACTATATGCCAGCTAGTGCAAGAATCCTGACAGTGATAAAGCACCAAATATTTACAGATGGCAGTTGCCTATTCATTACATATCAAGAATGCAAATCATTGTTGTGTACCTTGTAATGTTTTAACAGAATCTGGCTAGCACTGCAAAAAAGAAAAAAATCTTACCTTTTTTTCTTTCACATTTGTCCACCAAAGCTCTAGATGTTATCTATCTCATACATAATTCTAGGGCTTATAGTTGGAAACACATACTCCTAACCTCACTCTTTCTGAAGTGATGCTTCCATTGATGTGAATGCATGCAGTGATGGGTAGGGTTCTAAGCATTATTAATCACGTATTCTAAAATGTCTTTGAGACATTAATACAGTTGACTTTATAGAAGCGGCCAAAATTAGGAGAAATTAATCCAGCCTACAGCATACATATAACAGCTCTGGTGAATATCCGCAAAATATGACTTAAATGAGTCCATCTCATTTACATAGCAGCTAATTTAATCACACATAATAATATGCAGGTTATTTTCAATGAAGCTTGATAACAATACCCACTATAGAGACCACTGCTTTCCTGGCTTCCAGGAAAGATGAACTGTTCTTAGAAAAACAAGCATTAACACTATCTCTGGGATCAGTCCATGAAATTATTTTGATCTCTCTTTGTTTAGTGTATGGATTTTAGTACATTGCTGTATTACTCTACTAAACCAAAATCCTATGTAATGTCATAAATCTTCAGATAAGTAAAATTGGTATTAAACATTAAACACTACAGATGTAGAATATCTAAAAGAACCTGGTCAGAACATACTGGACTTTGACACTTCTTCAATATACGTTTGATAGTTCAGCGCTAGAAAAAAACAATTAGCATTGAAGTTTCAGTTTGCTTGATCTGTGGTGACTGTTTAGAGTAAAGAGTAAATATTCCAGTGGTTCTTCATGACTGCAGCTTTCTTCACAACTGATGTCCTCTATACAATGGCATTGGCTTAGCAAGGTTTGACATATATAATTCCATTAAAATGTATGGCTTCATCAAACAAAATCATGTCTCTCTCCTTAGTTAACTCCCTCTCCAGAAGTGAAGAATACGTCTACTAATGAAACAGTGGGTGGTTTTTAAGAGAAGTTGATGTAAACATGGTAACAAGAGGAAGGGCCAGCAAGCAGATGGTCTTCTGACTTCTCATTTTAGAGCTACTGTAGCAGGTGTTGAAAAAGCCCTCCATCCTCCTGATGTAAAAATGTAGGGAAAACAGCCCTTTAGGAAAATCACAGAAAAGAGTAATGACTGGATATTCTGTCATCTATCAGTGGGAAACGTTCAAAATGCAATTCCTTTCATGGAACTGATTAATATTTCAAACAAATGTGTACCACACAAAGGAGATGTGGCTATTCAGAGCGGCTATAAATTACTGCAGATTACTCTGGAGAAAGGTCTGGGAAATGAACATCACTTTTCACAAGGGCCAGGATGTTGGCATGAAAATAGTTTGTATTTACATTCTAGCATTTTCATAACATCTGATCAAGCCAGTTCAGAGTAAGCGTTCTTCTTCTGAATTTGTTGGATTGCAGCCTTTTGTGTTTTCCTTGGAGGCCTCCCCGCCACTCACCACAGTACAAGTGCATGTATGAACACACACACACAGAGCTAGGCAAAAACAAAAGCACGTTGCCTCCAGTTGTTAGAGAACATGTAGAACTATCTGTCATGCAATAGCTATGAATATTCAAATAAAGAAAAAAATTAATTTCAGTTAATTACTTTCTTCCTTCTGTTTTTATGTTTACTTGTGAAAAGGGGAAGAATGCAAAGAGGCTGAGGAAAGACATAATATGTTCAGAGCTATAACCCAAAGAGGACTTCTCCCTTACTGTTTTTTTTCAAGTCTAAAAACCAACAGAGATTCTAAATTTCTCCTCTCTTCTGCAAAACACTACTTTATGGTCATGAACCCCCTTTCTGAGATACAACATACACTCATGAGGTCAGCTAGCTGGAGAGAAGACACAGTTCCTTCATTTTATTGACTCCATAAATAGTCAAGTAAGAATGATTGTGCTCGAGTTTCAGGGAACATCTAGTTCACACCAGACAGGCTCAGTGGATTAACATTATAAATCACATCCTTCACTGTTCTTCACCACAGTATTTCTATGGTTAATCTTGTAATTTGAGTATCTGTCTCTACCAGAACTGAATATCTGAATAGGATCTGTTCATCTAACAGTCTAAATAACTGACACCAATTTTATCAGTATTCATTTAAATCAATTACGAAAATATACAATCATAATATTCTGTACTTATTCTAGTCACTGGGTCTCACTTACTTCTGCTCATCCATCATATTTTCAGAAATAATCTCAGATTTTGAAAGGGTCTGGTTTTGCATATCCAATTTGAAAAACTTATTTTTTTATGTTGTGAACATGTTGATGTGTTTGCCACTTTTGTTAACTGCAATTGAGTTAGAGTTGACTGAGGCCTCAACAACAAACAATTTTTTTTTTAATTAAAATAATTAGAATAAATGAAATATGAACTAAATTAATCCGAGGCATCAAAAGTTAATAATCCTGTCTAAAACCTTTTCCAAACAAGCACCATACTCCTCAGAACTAGTACTTATTTTACTTTGCTGTATAGAGAAGAATAGAACATACAAACTCAAATTAATGACTCATTGGATTGCTTTTTCTTAGTATGAATCGTGAGTATTTTATATGAAAAGAAAGAATGGAATTATATGAATGTAGATATATCTGGTGTAAATAAAGGGGAAAAGGTCCAAATAAGTAACAAAATATATGCCTTTCTGCACTTAGAAACCTCAGGTACTAATAATCTGTGAGGGAGAAGAAGATAAGTTTCCATTAGATTTATCTCCTGTTTATAATCATAGACTCAGAGAATAATTTAGGTTGGAAAGAACCTCTGCAGATTTCTAATCCAAAGAGAATCCCCTACTCAAAGTAGGGTCAAATTATATCAGGCTGCTCAGGCCCTTGTCCAGTCAAGCTTTAAGTATCCCCAAGGTTGGAGGCTGGACAATCTGTTCCAGTGTTTGACCACCCTCATGGTGAAAAACTGTTTCCTAATATGTAGTTGGAACTTCCTGTGATTTTTTACCTCAGAACTTAATCACTGAGCATCTCTGAGAAGAGTCTGGCCCTGCCTTCTCTATACTATCCCATTAGGTAACTGTAGGCAGCAGATGGACTCTGGTTCCCCTGCACTGGACTTGCTCCAGTATGTCCATGTCTGTCTTGTATTGGGGAGCCCAGAACTGGATGCAGTACTCCAGATGTGGTGACACAAATGCCAGATAGAAGGGAATAGTCACTAAGTTAAAAGATATTCTGTCTTTTCCTTTTCTGCAAGACTGTTCAGAGAAGAACAAAGAAATTACAAGAAATTGACTTCTAGGAAAGCATTGACTATTAAAGTCAGGTGAAGAATGAACACGATAGTAGGGTAAAAATATTTGAAGGATATAAGCAATGGAGGAGAAATACTAATTTAGGAATTTATGATGTGGGATATATTTGAAAAAGTTATTATTTAAGATAGTCATCTGCAAGAACAGATCATTGGGATTAAATGGTCTGTAAGTCTCCAGCCTAATAAGAGGGAAGGTCCATTCCTTAGCAAAGCAAAATAAATAGGACAATAAAGACTATAGTGTTGCAGTGCTTTCTGAAGACAGCGGAAAAAATACATCAGAAATAATAGGATTAGAACTGTAAGGAAGAAACATTCTTGGTCCTGAGATGAACTGGCATATCACAACTCGGCATGTATCCTTACAGCTAAATATTCAAAGCTTACCCCTTTTGGTAGCCTCATCATATGTCCAATTGTGAATGGCTCCTGGCCCGGAGCAACCCCAAACTGTACCCAGGTACTGTCTGGGAAATGCTATCTAGCCCAGAACTGTGTGAACAACTTAACAATATGAGTGATTGCATGCCAGTGCTTGAGCCGATGTCCTGAATCTGGTCTGCTAATGTAGCCAAAGAATCCTGTGGAGCATCTCAAGAATCCCTTTTCCTACCTTCCCTAGGTGTTTAAATCCAGAAACACTTAGTAACAGAGTTTAATGAATGTAAGTCATGAAGACCTCAAAGTAAAAATCAAAATCTATGTCCCACAAATAAGCAATTTCTGTCCTTCTGCCAGGAAGCGTAAATAAATAAATCAATAAATAAACCAGACAGAATGTTCCAAAGATCTACCAATCAGTATTTTATTGGACGAAGCAGAAAAATGTGTTTCAGTGAGGCAAAGAGTGTATTAGTAACAGTCCTTATCTTCCATCAGAGAACAGTTAGCTGGAGAGTCCCTGAAGGAAAAAGAGACATCTATGTGGTGGCCAAAGTCCAAAACATCTTCAGCTTTATGGGAGGAAGAGAGCATCTTTAACTCCAGTCTGGACCTAACCAGCAATCTGTGAAGTTGCATCATTTACTTCCTGCGCAATGCACTACTTGCCATAAGAACAGATGTACTGGGTCAGATCAAAGGTCCATCTAGTCCAAAATCTTTTCTGTGACAGTGGCCAGTAGCAAAAATGTTAAGAAATAGGAATGGGTGAAAATCAAAAGCAGGGATCTGAACAGCCATGAACTTTGAAATCCAAATCCTCAGTCAGGTTCTAAATTATTCTGAGAGCTTCTATCCCTAAACCAGGTCCAGTCAATCCCCTTCCACCACTGCAAACTCTATTTGAAGGCATTGTATTTGGTGTGTGCCAGTGGGTGTGATTGGAAAGAGGCAGGAAGCAAAGAGATGAATTCCACATCTTGAACTCCGTGCTTTGTAATAAACATTGCTTTTAAAACATCGTGGAATTGGCCCAAGAGAGTTGAATCATTCTGCTGCTCATTTCAATAATCTATTAAAGACATACATACTTGCATATTCTCTCACTCTCCGTCTTTTCATTTTCTGACCAGCTGGATAAATGTTGATAACATGGTAAATATTCCTATTTTTAAAAAAACTCCATACCTCAAGGATGTGCATTTATAGGATTATTGGACTTCTTCATGACATAATATAAACTCTTCTGCCAAAGGATGGACTTGATACGAAGGCCAAATTTTAACTGGAAACACCCTTGTTTTTGCAGCAGCAGAATGCCACACACTGTGTGTGGGAAGACTCTTGTCCAAGTCGGCCTTGCAGGGATTACTGAAATATGTATGCTGTTCCTAAAGAACTGCCCTTGAAAATACTCTGATCACTTGTATAGTTGTGGATTAATTTGATTAAAAATACACATAGGCATCCATCCTCTGGATAACTGGAGTACGTAGCGGAAACAGGATGCCAGACATACGTAGATTCTTCCAAACTCGTGTTTCTGATGCTGTTATTTACATTATAACCAACATTACAGAGTTTCACTTTCAAAGATCACACCCATAAATCAAAGCCAAGTGTGCTCAATTTGTTCACCGCTGCCAGTAATGAATCTCAGTCTTTACTCCAAGCACGAATTGTCTTCTCAGAATAAACCAACAAAATTCTCCTATTTCAAATCCAGTTATGACTACAATGTTTTGCACCTGCAGTGATAAAGGGGCCTAAGAAAGCCATTTTCCTCCTGCGAAAGCAGCTCCCACCACGGCAAAGGGAGGGAAGATCTGTTTACATGAGTGAACAAGGAGTAGGCAGGCAGGGGCAGGGGCAGGGACAGGTCTCTGACTCCCCTTACCCCAAATGGCCCAAACAGGTTGGCCACAGTATCAACGAGAGCGTGTAAGGCCATTTTTTCACACAGAAAGAGGTAACGTCTCTTCCTTCCTAGCAGGAATAAGCTTTCAGTCCCCTAATTGCCACATAGACACACATTTGTGTGTGTCGGTGTGTACTCCTGTAAGGATGGCATTTGTTCATGGTCTGGAAGACACCTAAGCATTGAGGTTTCAGTTCTTTGCTCATCAAAAGGCACCTTCCAACAGCTTCTCCTCTCACTGTTTCCGTTCTCCTGCAGCTTTCAGGCCTAGAAGACCAACAGCGAGACACTGGAAAGCATTTCGACAAAATGTTTACTAATGCAAAAAAACTAGCAGGAAGCCATGCATTTTTACGTAATGCTCATGAACTCAAATCAATGAAAATTTCAGTTCCTCTATAAACGTTTCAGCCAGCTCTGAGCAATATACAGCTGACACTTCCTTTACTCCAGAAAGCACTAACCAGCAACAAAGGTTTCCGTCCAAACTATTACGTTAATAGAGCAACAACAGAGTGCTGTGCCATCTAGCTGACTTCTAAAGGTCTGCTCATTGCCACACCTGGCAAGGCAGTTTGCACTGACGCTGCTTATGTTGCAAAGACAGAAAACTCCGGGGTCACCAGGGGTAAACTATGGAGCCAACAGGCAAAGGAGAAGGACTTCTGCTTCAGAGGTCTACACAAAGCACTGATGGTTGTGTTTGAGTCTCTAAAAGTTTACTGTCCCCCACATTTTTGAATTTTCAGTAGAAGCTAAAGTTTTTCAGCCCTATCCTTAACCACTCCATAAAAACGGTGGGGGATCGACTTGGCTTAACTTACACGAAGGGAACAGGGCTGGCTTTCCAACCTGGCAGTGTCTCTCCTTCGCTTGCCGAAGCCAAGCGCGCTGCCAGCAAGCCCCAGGTGTGCGCCACATGAGCAGGTGAAGAAAATAAAAAATGTTTATGTGCATTGCGATGACAGTTCTGAGTCCATATAAAGCATAATACATGACAAGGAGTGTGGTTATCCCAAGATACTAACATTCCTCATGTGCACAAAGAGGCAGAAATCCAAAGGCACTATGCCTTCATCTTCTTGGAAAATTCATTGGACTGTTGCTCTTTTGCATGGATTTTTATTTTATTTTTTTTAAAGTTGATTCGTTTCCTCTGCCAAACTTTTTTTTTTCTTAAATACATTTTCATTTTTCTCAAAATAAGCAGCAAGGAACCACTTTACAAGAAGACGGGATCTCAATACTGCATTTACACAACTGCATCAATTTAAGTGAGATCAGAATCAAGCACAGACAGGTCCTTTCAAAACCACTAATTAAACCACCCTTTGAAACCAAAGTTTAAATTGGAACTGTCCCTGTGACAAAACCCTCCATGCTTATATAGATCAAACAAGAAAGATCTAATCCACAGCTTCCTTTTAGACAGCAACGAAGCTGGTGAAGGGCCTGGAGCACAAGTCTTATGAGGAGCAGCTGAGGGAGTTGGGGTTGTTTAGTCTGGAGAAGAGGAGGCTGAGGGGAGACCTTATCGCTCTCTACAACTGCCTGAAAGGAGGCTGTAGCGAGGTGGGGGTCGGTCTTTTCTCCCTAGGAACAAGTGATAGGATGAGAGGAAACAGCCTCAAGCTGCACCAGGGGAGGTTTAGGTTGGATATTAGGAAAAATTTCTTCACCGAAAGGATTATCAAGCACTGGAACAGGCTGCCCAGGGAAGCGGTTGAGTCCCCATCCCTGGAGATATTTAAAAGATGGGTAGATGTTGTGCTTAGGGACATGGTTTAGTGGTGGACTTGGCAGTGTTACATAAACTGTTGGACTCGATGATCTTAAAGGTCCTTTTCAACCTAAATGATTCTATGATTCTATTCTATGATTCTGTGTGACACTCCACCAACTTGTAGGAAGTATCCCAAGTCTGTTGATAAAAAGCTTATGTACAACCAAAGCCAAATAAACTTTATGATAAAAAGGGACTTTCTTGCCCTGTGTTCCCATGAGAAGAGGTAAGAGGTCTTTTTCTTTAGAGAACCATTCTGATTATATTTGTGGTGTATCTTGAACAAAACATCTTCTCTTGGGCAAATGGGAATTTATATCATATGAACGCCAACATCTATCCACTGATGCACATTCTATCAAATTAAAAAGAGTGATTTTAAAAATATATGGTAGATATGGCAGAAATACAACAACAAGCAGCCCAGACCACCGGAGTCTCTTTGGTACTTATATGACTCTATGAACAGTGAGAGAGAAAGAGATAAATATGCTTTACATGTGACATGAGGAGTTGCAGTCTGATATATTAAACCTCAGGATATTTTATATACTAAACTATTTCAGTTTGGTACATGCTGAAACTTTTTGTTAAGGTTAACATAAGAAAATCACAAATGCATTATCCAACTAATTCAGATTCTAAAATGGTATTTTGAAGATCATGGTTTTTGTTAGGTATAGAAGAATCTTTCTTTTTTTTATCTTAAAGTATATTGTGAGATTTTTAGAAAGTATCCAAAATAGTCATACACCTGCTTGATTCAATGCCTGTTTCGAGTATGCTTGTGGCATGGGGGTGTGTGCGTGTGCGTGAGCGAAAGCAAGACAGAGCACGAAAGAGCATGTGTATGTATATGTTTTTCTCTTATCTAAGCAGGGACATAAATTTCAACCACAAGAGTGGGATCATACTAGGTTTAAGTTGAACAACGGAAAACAAAACTGGCCTCTTAAGATTTTATTACCATCTTCGCTTTTAAAAAAGGAATATCCTTTAAATTGTAATCTACAAAGTAAATGGAGTATATATATCTAGAAGTGTATCTGTTTTAGAAACATGAAACAGCCCTGCAGTTCAGGTTGGGAGGTAGAGAGCTGGTGGCTTCCAACCAAATGAGTTACTAGCTACATTCTGTTTCCTGAACGTGCACTGGCTGCTCTGCTCTGTGGATTGTTACCAGCTTCAGCATTTTTAAAATATTTCCCATTACCCTTTATTTGATATTTTATGCTTCCCCTCATAAACCCTTTAAGCAGATTAATTGTGCCTGTGATGTTTGTTTGTAAGTACAGCTGCTCTTCCTTCCAGTTTGTTTTATAATTGTGATGTCTCAAAGATATACTCATAAAACTGACGGGTGGATCTGCAAACAACCAGAGTTTTATCAGAAAGGAAATCCAGATTAAAGTTATTGGAGAAAACATTTGAGTAATGCTTAATGTTTTAAAAAAAAAAAAAAGCACAAAAGAAAATTAAAAAAATCCATCACTTCAGCTACATGTTTATTATATATACTAAATATTGTTAATCCTACAGTTTACTTTGTTCAGAATACACACATATACAGTTCTGGTAAAGTAGGATGTCTTAGAACAAATAATAAATCCAACCTCAAGAGTCTAAAAGTAATACTAATTGGTTCAGGGGCTGTCATGCTGTACCTCCAACAAGTGCTGTATTTCAGGATTCTTTTGGTTATTAGTTGGAAAGGATGGGTGAGGTTTCAGACCAAAGCAATTGCTAACTATAAAACCAGATCAAATAAAGGCTTCAGTTTGAAAGAGCACCTTTAAAGTCCATTTGTGAGATACACTGTTCAGCTGTTAAATGTCTTGTAAGTTTTCCAAGAACTTTGGTGAGCTTTCTTCATAAAATCTATATTATTTTCATTGAAGATTAATGATAGGCTTATTAAAAAATCAAAAACTTGGAGCGGTTTTCTGTGATTATGAGCAAGGGTCATCACACTACATTACTTTGGAATGTTTTTATAAGCTTTGTCAGTAGAACTACACTTTAAAAAAATCTATAGACCAACTTTTTCAAGTCTGTTTTTCATTTTTAAAGGATATAATCTATTTTTTCTCTTTCATTTAAAAGTACGTGCACAATAGCAAAATATCATTCTCAGTTCCATCCACGCAGTATCATTGGATCTAATTTCATTATCGTTTGTAACTGAGCGACCATGGTTAAATCGACATGGCTATGTAGGTATAACACAGGGAGGATTTTGTCTGTAGACTAGCACAGGTCTGCACATTGCAAATGAAGACAGAGCATGGACGGAGGGAAAACAGACCCTGATCCTCCATTTCGTGGCACAGATGGGCTGCTGCCCTGTATTGGTCTGACTCAATGCAGGATAAAGGGTGCAGAGTCCCATATGGCTGCCAGAGTGGATTTGTGTTTTGGGAAGGAAAACTTACATAAAACAAAAAAAAGTCCTTTGGGGCTACTACTACAGGTAGTAAAGAATGTCACAGGAAGCAACCAATGTGAAGCAGGGAAGGAATAGTCAGTCCTGCCTGCCCCTTGACAGGCGATCAGGGCGCAGTGCTTTCAGCACCTGCTGTGGTACTTTGCTTTCTTTTCCTGCAGAGGAAGAAGTAGTATCGACTACTGTCATGCTGTAGAGCCAAGCAACAAAACAGAGATGTCCAGGGTAGGGGTCTGGTTAGCAACCTGACTTCTCCTTATTCCCTGCCTCCATGATGGAGGAGAGGATTACTCTGCCTTTCACCAGGCAGCTGTCTACAACTGCTGTCTCTATCTGTTTAAACGGACTCAGGAATCAGAAAGTGTTTTAGGTAAAAGCATTAGCCAAGTTTTCCACAATGCCCAGTTGGAGATATCCTAAAAGAAGCTGAAAGCTAAGAAAGTCAGCTCCTCTAAGACATTAAAAAATGGGCACTCAAAATGTAATTAGCTACCTAAAAGTCCTGGTCACGGTGGCCTGGGTTCAAGCCATACTGGGGCAGCATGGTCATGAATGGGATTAGTTTTGTCTTTGCCCATCAATCGGTGCAGACGGGTATCTGCAGAAAGCAGTTCAGGTCTTAGAGAGCAATTCAGATGCTGAATTACTCCTGGTGGTGCCTATTTCTCCAGTAATTAGAAAGAGAACAAACTGGCTGTGACCCTAACTCAGGCACCTTAATTCGGTTACCTGAATCCAGGCCTCTGTGTTTAAGTATCTTTCTTTAAACATATGTAACTTAAGTAACCACCTGTAATGGTATGCATATTTTTAAAGAACTTCTTAGAGCAAGTACTTATCAATCATTGCTACAGAGCGTAACATTCGACAAAGAATATAGTTTAAAATAAGGACTTCTATCACTTTTACCCAGAGGAAAATTAGGACTGAAATGGTAGAAGGACACTGGATCATTTTGGGCAATTCCTATAAGCAATGGTGTGAGGATACCACGTCCTGCTGCTAACTATCTGAGCTTGAAATCAAGGAAGAAGCATAAACATCCTAAAACATTTTTCTACAAAAAAAAAGAAAGCAGCAGTGTTGGAATCTGTTCACTCTCTGAGAAAACCCTGTAGTCATCAAGATACCCCTGCAAACAGCCCTTCCCAGTTTGCCAAAATCGGGGAAAGGAAAGTTGTTAAAGATATTTGAAAGAGGAAGGACACAGATGTAAACTGTGGTTATGTAAAATTTGTGCTGTTTTAGAGGACACAAAACTTTTGTTAGCTTAATAATTAATAAAATCTTATCTATTAGATTAAAATTCCTGAATATACCCGCACTGTTACGCCTGCCCTTATTCAAGGATCTTTCTCCCCCAGTGTGAGGAACTGTGTGTGCTTTTCACACTTTACCTTTCCCTATCCATATTGCCTTTCTTCCTCTCCACATACCTGGGTTTTCCCTCTCTTCCCCAAGCCATGCCGTTTGTGCGTGTGCTCCTGCGTTCCTCTTCTCCTCCAAAGCAAACACTCTGTGATGCTCAGCTCCATCTGACCTGGGAGCCTGCATGCCCCTTTTCTGGCCTGTGGCAAATGCATGGTGAATGCTGGAAATAAAATCATCTCCATTACACCACTGGTTCTTCAGTCTCTTCCTTCTGTTCCATAATGGTTAGGTACTTCGCAGCAAAGACGGCAAGGAACAACTTTTAAAATGGCCAGTACCTGCCTGTTTTTGACATGAGATCAGTAACATTCTGTCTATTCACACCCAGCAAATTCTTTGAAATTTTGAAATTCATTAGGTACAGCATTTACACATTAGCATGTGAGAGACGGAAGCAGAAAAATGACATGAGCTAGAGGAGCAGCACCTTATGAATGTTAAACTTCAATTCACATACAGTTATTTGCATACTGGACCTAGAGATATGGATCAAATTGATTGCCTTTTATGAAGCATGGCTCAAACAATTGACAAATCTTATTCTAAAAGCTCTAAATGCACAAGAAACAAAAACGCCACTATTTCCACTTCAGAGATACTTAACTGAAACAAGGAAGACAAAAGCTCTTAGCTAAGGCCACACAGCTTTCCTTAGACTACTGAATTAAAGAGTGCCTGGGCACGTGCCTAGCACCAGAATGTGATTTTTTGCACCATCACCCTGTCACCCCGATGGTCCCTGGTACAGTTTTGGTCTGGGCCAGCTAATACTCCTCCAAAACTGTTCCCAAGCACACTTTGGGCATTAGCATGGGTCAGGAACCATTGCCTGTAAGCAGTTTTATTATGATGTCCTGCTCTGGACAGCGAGAGAGTTGAAGGGTGTGGATGTGAGCCAGGCCATGCCAGCTGGTCTCCGTGACAGGACATGGGCACCAGCCACGTTTGGTTTCCCAGTTAGAGGCACGGCCGCAAAGGAGCAGTGACAGGCATAGGACTTGAACGGATGCAACCCTGTATACATCTGAAATACGCAACTGTACTCACTTTCAAGTCTAAAATCTACACCTCTGACCAAAAACTAAGTGTTCTGTTGCTTCCCAAATGCAAAACACCAAATAAAAACTGAGATAAACTCTCACACTTTGGCTAGTCTTCTAGTTACTTGCTAATAATTATGCCACACAGTTCTCTATCGGCATGGCTGTTGCAATGACAATTCATAATGACATATGTATTTCCTAATACTTCCATGCTGACATTCAGTGATATTCAATCTGCAGAAGTTTTTCCTGCCTCCATCCCTGCTGAGTTAGGAGCAAACACCCAACAGGTTCCTAGAGACTGCAAAAGGCAGGCAATTGTATGGTACTGTGGAAGAGGTGCTGGGGTCCTATACCTTTGCAGCCACCTTGATGGTCTTCTCCTTGGTGACCCTAATTCACGCAAAAGTGACAATAGCCTGTGGTCATCATGCCAATTTAGTCATTATGGTGGTCAACTCTGAAACCTAGAAGGCACCAACCTATTATTAACCCTAGTCACATAGTGCAGCAATCATTTTGAGTTACTACCAACCTAAGCCAGATTTGAACTGCTGACCAAGAAGTGAAAGGCTTTGTATCCTATTACCAATATCCTAAATCATCCAGCCTCCCCTGCAACTATATTTTTTGGATTATTATGTAGGAACAATAATAGAATACCCCATAAACAGGTTCTTTAGATATTCAAACATGTCAGGTTGTACTTTCTACATTTTCAGATAATTGTGGAGTAAATATTTGTTAAATGAAGTATTTTACATCTGTCTTGGACCAAAGCGATCTTTCTGTCAGTAATACCACTGAACACTTGTAAAAGTATGCCGGCCATTACAGAGTTATGCACTCTTGGCAAATACAGTCTTTGAACTCATGTTACTGTGCTGCCAATAAAAAATATGTTCTTTTTTATCAACTGGATGTCTTTCAATTATACAATCATTGTCTGACAGAAAAGCAGTTGAAACAGATTTTAAAAAATCCTTTTTTTAAATTTCACACCAGTTGGCAAAAGGTTGACGTTTGTTTGCCTAACTCTCAAAGAGACATTTGGTGAAGTTCAACAGTACAGAGAAAATACTGTATAAAGATCAAAAGGAAAAAAAGCGTGTACACTTTCCTATGAAAGACAACACATGGTCCTTGCAGAAGGAAATGCTTCATTTCTTTCCCATACATCAGAGCTAGTCCTTCACCTCATCATTATGTTCATCTGCAGTCAAAGTGAATGGTGCTGGAGCTGGAGGCCCGGGCTGACCAATGTTTTCATAACCCATTTTAATCCTATAGAACACCAAAAGCAAACATCTAAAGAGCAACTGTGCTCGCAACCCCGGTCTGTTAAAATAAAATAGCTGGTTCAGTCTAAACTGCCATTATCAGACACTCGTATAGGCAGTGTAACTCAGACTACACTTGAAATTGCTAAATTATCTTTCCTATCACTGCAACTCAGTGAAATTACTTTTCAAGGAGATAATAGCATTCAGAACACCCACCACCACCTATTCAGAACCACACATGACAGCATGGATGCACTTCGTGTTCCACCATGCTGCCACACTTTATCCATTCCAACACAACCTCCCACATACCCAATATCTGCGCAAACTTTACTTCATCCATAGGTTTACAATGGACAAAATACACTTCCAATACTAAAGATGTGCTGATGTGTCCCCATCTCTGAAATGCAGCTCCATCATTGTTTACAAGCAATGCTAATTTTTTTGTTTGCACTCTCAAAGTTAGTTTGAGCTACATTCCTCCTATGAAGAAAGGACGCGCTTTTAATTGTCATCCATATAATCACCCTCTCTGTCTACTTTTATTTCTGTGTGCAATTATGCTAGTAATTGCCTAACTGACGTGTGATTGCACTGATGTGGAATGCACTTGATGATAACGCTTTATTGTAAGTTGTTAGTTTTTAATGAGGGAATTTCTCTTTCTCTTTGTGGGTCGTACCTCTTTGCACTGCCCAAGAGCACCAAGAAACTCTTTTCTGCCACATGTATTTTCCTATTTACCTTCTGCATTGCATCACTTGAAAATTTTCCCTTTCTATGCGCAAGGTCTCACCTTATTTCTTCTCCCCAACTCATACCACTTGGTCAATACTTTTTAACCAGCCACCTGCCTCAGTGTTGTTCAGGTTCCTCCTTTCTCCTTGCGTTCTCCTCTATACAGCTATTATAATTATTTTTTCAATGATCCGATTAGTAGAAGGTGTGAAAACACCTCAGGTCCTGCCCATTTGTGCTAGATTGATTTGTTAGTCAAATCAGATACTTTTATCTTCCTTTCAGTCTTGTTCTCAGATAGAACATGTGCATTGATAACTTTCCCACATGGTGTCTATTTTTCACCATACCTTTGAGCTCCTATGAGCTGTTTCTTTTTCAGTGTATACAGACAGTTAAGTAGCCTGCAGTGGGCCACTAGAATTGGAAATACTAATTTCAAAATACCAATCAGCTCTCACATTTTAATCCCGCTGAAGGGAAAGCTTCACTGATGGGCTACTCTATCCACTTTTTGACCTCTCCCAGCAAGAATTACTTAGAAGTGCTGCAGTCTTCTGTCTCCTGGGAAGATGATGCTGTTTCAAGGGTAGTGAAGGCAGAGAGAAAGAGGAAGGAAAGTCTCCAGAAGCCCAAGACAGCCACCTCTCATCCTGCCGCTGCTGTGATGCATGGGAAAACTATACTTCTTTCTTCATCTCATTGTCTTTTACTCATGGCAACATTCCCTAGAGAAAGGAATAGTTACCTGATCCCCCTATAGGTGTGGGAGAGGAAGATGTGATAGCTGAAACAGAGGTAAGACTGAAGGAAGGATGGGTAGAAGGAGTAGGCTGAATATATTTGGGATTGCTAAGAGACATGTATGTTAAGGAGACTATATGATCAAAACTGCTTCACACAAAGATTTGGATTCACTGAGGGCTGAAGCATATATCCTTTATGTCTAAAGACAACTCTGATATAAATATTTCTAACCCTGACAAAATATTTTTGTCGTTCTGACTCAGGATTTGTAAAACTCTGGACCCAGGTACCTCTTTGTATGAGAGAGAGAGATTTGAAGGTGTCATAAGCATTCTGTAACACATGTAGCACATGACAACTCCCAGGTAGCAGTAGACACTCCAGAAATCAGCATTTAGAGAGAGCTATTCACTCCACCTAAGCCCCAAGTCCTTCTTTGAACATGCCTGTCTATTTCTATTGCATATAACAGAAACCGTTAAGACAGCTGAAAACTGTAGGGCACTTTTGGCAACTGGATTCCTAAATTAAGCACATCAGTAATTAGACAAGATGAAGCTGAACTCTAGAGTAACTGTTATCCACGAAGAACAATTAATTTCCCCTACCTAAGATACCCTCATTACCTTTGACCCTGCCTTTTTCTGTCTTGTACAGACAGAGAGTATAGATTACTATATTTCTATTTGAAATATCCATCTTAAATGGTCTTGTTGACAAGAGAAATAGACTCCTTCAGAGAATGATTCACTTAACTTAGAGGTCTGTTTTGGTAATTGCATCCTAAAAGTCTCTGTTCCTCTCCACTGACTATAGGAGGAATTTTGATGATTTGCTCAGACTTGTCTGCATTAGAGCTACCTACATTTGGCTATATGAATGCTGTCCGAGGTATCTACATCCTTTGACAGGAGGCTTGTGGAATTTAAAAAGCCAGAATCACATCACCTGATCCTCCTCAAATAACATACTGTAGCTCTACCAATAAATCTGCAGCCATAAAGGGCCCAGCTCCAAACTTTTCCTCATTCTTATAACTTCTCCATAACTAAAAAGCTTTTCCATCCTTGTAATATACTTGTGTCATGAATCACCGGACATCCTACCTTTCTTGTTTCTTTTATGGCATTTGCTGTGAGGCAGGCTCCTTGATAGTACAGCCCTCCGTTCTGCACAGCTCAGTGCTCCAAATGGATGCAGTCGTCCCCTAAATGATTAGACCAAACAATTAATTAATGATTAGGCATATTCCTTCTACAATAACTCAGCACAAAAGCTCAAATACACTGTGGAAAATATAGAAGTATCACATTGTGTTCTGATCCATTACGTCTTCTATGAGTACTTTCCATACTTTACTCATTAGATAGGAGATGCCCTGATGATGGAGAGAGGAAAGATACAAATGCAGAGCATAATCCTGCCAGGTGCTGAAGGTGTTGGGCATCCAGTGAGGTTTTATAGCTAATGATAACTATGGACATTCTGTATCCATCAAGACTAAGTTCATATGAAATGTGCTTTATCTGTATCTGTATAACTTGTGTGCACATGGCCATCAGGTTCCAGGCAAACAGAATCTTCCCAAGAAATTGTCCTTCCAAGAAACACATAATAGAAATGCTACTTCAAGTCTTTCATATCCATCATTTTGAATAGTGAATTGACCTGAGTAAATTTAATGTTAATGAGATATACAATCTGTGGAATGGGATTTCTTTTCACTTTATCATTGAAAAAGTTTTATTATACTCTGACTTGCAATGTCAACCCTCAAATAAAGGCCAATTGTGCCAATTTTTGAATGAAAAATATTAATTATAAGCAACAATTCAGGTGAATTTTTTAAAGTATTTTACCAATGAAAACAAAGGAGAGCAAAAGTCAAGTAAATGGACATTTTTTAACACTGATATACTTCTGGCTGTTTGCCAACTTTAATAATCTAACCTCTGTTTAAATTAAAATATTGTGTCAGCTTTTAATACAAACCCTACATGAGTTGCAAATTCACAATATGTGTTAAGTCTAAAAAAATCATCATCTATCATTGCACTATTTCAGCAGTGGCAGCTGGGTGTTTTTAAAAGGTTCCTATGAACACAGATCTTAGTTTAAATGTAATATTATGTTATATTACTCACACTTGAACTGACCTTCATAAATATCAAATCCTTACAATTATAAGTCCTGACATTTAATACTTTCCTGCAGACTAAGCGGGACCATGTTACATTATAAGGTCACTTGTCATTTGCAGCTTTTACAGAAACTTATCATTTTAATGAAGACACTAACTCAGACACATACAGTAATGAAACTGTGGACAAACATACTTCAGATTGGCTCAAGGGTGCATATTCTCACTGCACCATACAGCACTGAAAGACTGTAAAAATGCCTTGCTAGTTCATTGCCCATCTGTATTAACAAGCAGCATATGCTTTGCATTGTTACCATAGGAAATGACTTCTTAAGTGGTCCTAGTGAACACTGAAGGGTTAACCCTTCCTGCTCTCCTGGGATGAAACTAATAGGCTCCCCCAAAGGGCTGCTCTTCCCCAAGCAGTAAGCAAGGAAGCTGCTCTTGCTCACTTAACCATTCAGCCAAGCAACCGCGCAAAACATCAGATTGCTCCAAGAGTGTGTTGTACCCATAAGCCTAAATTATGCCACTTAAAGTTAAGTGCTTTACTTAGCCACCTACACCTTAGGCTCCCTCTAGACTGAATGGCAAGTTAGAGGCATCTCTGGGCAGCAATTCAACCCAGCTAAGAGTGGGACACCCTGAATAAAAGACTGAAAATTTTAGCAAAAGCAAAAAGGTAAAACATGGCTAAATTCAACGCATGCACATCTCATCTTACTTTGACCCCAGACCTGTTGCAATGCCTATAATATTCAGGTCCAGATGACAACAGAACAGTGGAAGAAAGAGGGAATGTTTTCTTTCTTGTGTGCTCCACAATCGAGTTCCTGCAGATCTTCCTAGTATAAACTCACAACCAGGTTTCTGATACAGTATTTGCATTTGCTTTTGTATTTGTGGGAGGAAATAGCGCAATACTCACAAGTAAGTAAGTATGTTATGTTACAGGCAATGAAGAATATGGTAGAACCACAAATACAAATAACCAACACACTAGAACTAGAAATGTCATGCCAGATTACCTATGGCTTCACGGTGCCCTTCCACAGCACATATTATAACCTTTGCAAAACTTTCTACTATCCACCTGCTTTTTTATAGATCAACTTCCAAAAAATATTAACCTTCACTCAGCAAAAAGCCTCCCAAAAGCCTCAAAAACACAGCCACTACATGCGGCTATGAGAAGAGAGCTATATACTATCCTATGAGAAGAGAGAGAAAGAAAAATTAGCTAAAAAGAAGAATAAGAGATTGCTATTTTTCAAACCATTTTCTTTGCTTTACAGACTTTCATCTATCATCACCAATAACAAGAGTGGAATGGATAACAAAACAGAGCATAATTATGTCAGAAATGTGTGTCCCGCACGAAAGCAATATCACTCTTTTCACATTAGCATGGCCTGTATACTAATAGGATTTCCAGATGTGTTTCAATTGGTGATAGAAAAACTTAAATCGGTCCAGCAATCGAGTCACATCAATGTGCAGACATGATAATTCTTTTATATGGTGATCAAAGTGGTGATCATTATCATTTGAATAATGTAGAGCACCCAGTTGAACAGATAGTTTTGGAAACATCTTGGACCCATTGACTTTGTGCACCTGAATGACTTCTTAAATAAGGATGCTGGTCATCCTGAGGTCACTCTAAAGTCAGTGGAGAGAAAGAAGTACCTTTACGCTACTTCTATACATGGAGCCAGGGCATGAACACACGCACTACAGCCTGACCATGCAAATTAAGTCACTAGTCTGCGGAGTGTGCTGACCCAGATCAACTTGTACTCTCCCAGACAATTTGAGAATTACCACAGGCCAAGGACCTTTTGCCATGGGCAGTTTCAGCATGGCCATCTTGTTTCGGAGAATAAGAGAATATAATAATACGGATATTATCAAAGAGTACCAGCTGGCCTAAAGGCCAAAGAGGGAACCTTGGCATTATTTAATTTACTAGTATACATAGACCATCAGATGGGATGCTTGCTGACTTGTTCCCTGGAATTGTCTAACCCCTCATCAGAGAAGCCTACACCGATCACTATTCCAACTTAAGGGCTTTAGATAAGTAATACAAGAACGCCACTGACAAACAATGAAAATATAGTCTATAATTAGGTCTAATACATCTGGCAGCTGTCATCTTCCAAAACTGGGACAGAAAACCAGGAGGGATTTCAGGCATGGAATCTGTTTCACAGCATCATCTAACTGCAGTACTGAAACTGCCAAGAGAAATCTCAGCGAAGATCCTTTTTTCAGTGTTTTTTATTTTCCCACTTAAAGAGATTCCCTCTGTGAATCTCACTCTGAGCTGCCTACCATTCCCCTTTACATATCTCAGCAGCTTTGGCACACACACCAATATTCTGAATACCACTCCTATGTATAACTTTGAAATAATCACAACACTGGGTACTATAATGACTCCTTCCCTTTCTGGATCTGGTCCTGAGTAGCCAACAGCAAGAAATCAAGTAAGGAGAATTTATTACCAAATGGCATGGCCTGACCAGAAGCCCAATAGGGACAACTGACTGACTCCTTTCTCATGACCTTCCTGTCCCATGAATAGGAGCTAATTGAACTGATCAGGCAGAAAGTAGGCCCATGTTCCTACACTTATCTAAACGTCCAAAGGGAACTACTCAGGAAAGGAAAAGGTGCACATTGCCTTTTCTTCAAGGATGACATATCACTGAAGACAGGGTGCACTGACTGGGAAAGCCCTAGGAGTTCGTGGTTACAGGGTTATCCCTCAACACTTCATTCTTACCGACTTACAAGGCATGATCTAGCCCTCAGTGTGCTGTAGTGCGCTGTGTTTCAATAACGAGGAGAGACTGCATGTTTCAAGTCCTACAGGTGATTGATACCGGTGCAATCTTATACTGCTGCCAATAAAGCAAGCAAGTCCTGTGTCTGAAACAGTTTTCAGATGAATGTGTATATGGCTACTTAGTCAGGAAACCATAACCAGAAAGGCTGGATATGTATTAAATTTTGAATGTTTTATGTTGTACGTTAAAAAAAATATTGTCATGCCAGATAAAAAATGGTCTGATCTTCAAATGCTCACCAGGTTCTAAATGGAGGTAACCTGTATCATTTATATGAAGAATAACAGTGCATTGAAACAGAAGAAAGACAGGTAAATTGATGCTCCAGTGTTTACTGCAGTCTTTGTTACAACAGACCTAAGATCTCATTCTCTCCTGGGACTTATATCTCCCATAAATTTGAAAAGACCCATTAAAACCCCAATTCAGAATAAAAACAATCAAAATAGTCAAAGGAACAGAAACAAGATGCCTTCGGTTGGAATAATTACACATTATAGCTTCTATTGCAGAGTTCCTGATAACTCTTTAGTTAATTCCATTTCTCAGTCTTCCACTATTATTTATATCTGAAGGTGTGAGCTTTGTGCAAATAAAGCAATGCAGTGTTTATATAATTAAAATCAGCTGTACTTTACCATCAGTATTTACAAGTCTCTATGTCTTGTGTCAGGCATGAAATCTGAATTGCACTCACAGGCAGGTCAAAGAAGAACAGGGAGATCCAAGAAATGATACATTCCTCAAAAAAAAAAATGAACAGAGAAACCAAAGACTGAGGAAGAGGAAGCAGGATGGTTGTGATAAAACATATAATGGTCATACAATGGGCAAGACCCTCATCAGTAATCCTTTCCTTTTTTTTTTAACCATCAGACGAAGAGCAACAATGGGTACGTAACTTAAACTTCAAATTCCTTCAGCTTTTGCATGGCAAGCTCTCTAAGTCTGCTATTGCTAATAATCATTACACGAGTTATCAGACTCTGAAGATGAACAAAATTTCTTCTTTTGGCTGCAATCTAAAACCAAATATGGGTATAACCTAATGATACTTTAATGATAGTCCTGCTTACAATGAGATTGGCTGATCAAAAAAGGTTATCCAGTGTTTTATGCCTTCAGAATGTCTCAAAACTATCTCCATCAACAAGACTCTTTGCCTGGCAGTCATAACCCTGAATTACCCAAAATGTCATTGGTGGGATAACAGAATTATATTTGTGCTTAACCATAACTGTTTTTCTAGATCAGTGTGTGAAAACGTACAATACAAACTTTAAGCATGCTTAACCCTGAGTATCCTACCCTCTCTTCTTTTATTTTCCCCTTCAAGTAGCGATGCTGTGAGGTGACGTGAGATCTTGCATTTCCATTCACAGCAGAGGACTCCATGGCGTGCTCTGACTTGTGACCCTTATCCTTGCCACACATCCTTGCTTAGAAGCATGATCACTTTGGACAGCCTGCTGTGCCCCACACTGGGCTTTACAGTAGCACAGACTAAATATTATCCATTTAAACCTATGCCTAGAGATCCCAAGCAAGCAAAGCTGGAGACACTGCCTTTTCAGCTCCTAATATCAGAACAAATTAACGTGAACTTTGTATATTATATATATATATATACACACACTGTATTGTTGATCCCTCCTTTATGGGCTACACTGGTGGCAGTGTTTTCTGTTTCTAATCGCCATGGCCTTTATGATACTGTACTTAATGAATTATGCTCCTCAGGAGGAGGTCAGTGAAAGAATTAAGCTAAAAACCCCTAACAGTGTTGTTGGCCAGGAGCCAGCTCTTTCGAGGCTGTGTTTCTGCATGAGGTCTACCACAGCTGGAGCGAAACGACTTGCAGGTGGCTCAGTGGGCAACAGATCACACAGTACTGCTCTGTCCGCCCCTCGACAGCAAGGAGGGAGTCACCTATGCCTGCCGTTGGTGGCTGAAAATGAGCAGGAAACGTCTGACAATCTTGATTAAGAACTCCCAAGCATTGAACTTTCCATAAGGAAAAGGCACACTCAGATCTCTCGGCTTTGACATTCCAACTTCCAATTTAAATACTGTTTGGGCTCCAGGAGAAAATGCTAATGCTTATCCTTATGATGTTAGGCTGTGGATGCCTTAATAAAGATGATGTGCATAGCCCAGTCAGCACACCAAAGGCTGGGTAATTAAGTTGGTATGCTCTGTTTCCCCCCAAGTTTCATTCATAGGGAATTTATAGGTTTTATTTTAAAAGTAGCTGAAACATAATAAGTAATTTTCTGGAGTGTTTTTAAACTATTAATTTCTAAATTACATGAACAGATGCATATGCACAGTGGAAAATAGCACCAAATAGCTTGGGGGAACAGCGGAGCTCAAAGACCCAGCCAAATAAAGTTAGGTTCCACTAACAGCCTGCTTGGATAACTCCTTTCACCTCCCTGGGAACCCCACCACTCATTTGTTCAGCTTCACTTTCTTGCAGATTAATCATTTGTGGTTTTAAAAATATATAAATCTTAAATATCTACAGAAATTGAGGAACAGAAGGCTTTTCCACACCTCAGTGGACAAAAACTACTGTCCATTTGCTGCAGGACTCATTTGAGGCTCCTTAGCAAAACAGGCTTGGATGAAACAGGAGGATGAAGGGCTGGAGGGACCCTCCCATATGCAGGCTGGGAACCAGCTGGGCTTGGGGCAAAGACCAGGGAGCCTGGGGATGGTGCTCATGATGAATACGTCCTCAGGAACTTTTTTCCATCAGTAGCCACAGGTGGGTAGGTGTGGGTGTCACCACAGCAGCAGCAACTCTGCCTCTCCTAGGCACCTTGTAAGGCTCCTCATAAGCAAAAGCAGACAGCAAACACAGCATACAGCAAAACTGACTGCACAAAACTGCAATGTTATGTGAACGTACACAGAACCTCAGATTTACATGTGCTCATCAAATCTGCTGCTGCTTTCCGCAACTCAGCTTTTTCTCTGCTATCACCGGTGAGTATTTTATGCGGTTTGAGAAATACTGTGGCTTAGAAGCAATATTGCCAGTGACCAGAAAGCTTGTGCTTTTCTCTAGAAAATACTAAGTTGATCCCATTCTAGAAATTTGAATGCAGTGTGAGGGACAAGCATGCTGAGCCTTTGCTGCTGGGGGTCCTTTGTTTTGGTGGGACAATAAGGCAGACCTTTATATTTGGGATGAGCAAAATGTTTTGCTGAGCCTCCATGAGCATATTCAGTTCTATGCTCCAGTTACAGTGATGCAGGTCGACACTGATGTCATGATCAAATAAAAAGGAAAGACTTTAATGACTTCTACCATACTTTTCTAATTCTTAAAATGGCTGCTACTCCTCCTGAGAAAGTAAAAAGTGAATGGCTTGATCTGTGGCCTCCTGTTCTTTACCAGCCCTCTTTACTAATTACATTTATCAAATCAGGAATAAAAAACAATAGGATGTGACTACGGTGACCATAAAATGGTTAAAAAAAAGCCCCAAATACAAGAAATGAACGAACATTACAAGTAAGGGTAAGAGTTTATATTTCGTCACTGTATATAACTACCAAATGAGTTAACTAAGAGAAAACTTGTGTGCAAAGAACTGGCTAAAAGTACATAGAAAATAACGTACTTGGCCGAACTTTAATGAGCGCCCTGTTCTGGCTCCTGATTTACCCACTAAGTCTCACAATATCTATGGCACAGTTTCTTCTCCATTTCCTTCATGCAAAGCCTTGCAAATTCACAGGGACCCAACCCAAAGTCCTACACTTCCAGGAATTTTATTATATTGCAGACATGCCCACATGATCTGGAGAGAGTCACTCTGAGCCAGAAGAAGCTAACATTGATAGGCGTATTCTTAATTATCTTCACACTCATCTCGTACTGCAGTACGTGTAGTACTTAGGGACAGGACAGGCTCTGGGATTAACGACTGGAAAGAGTCAGTGGCACAGCATGTAGCAAAGGGCCCTCAGCTCTTCCCATCTGGTCTCTAATCCTTGTTCCTGCACCCTTGGCCATTAAGTCTTAATTTATTGCAGTTGAAACAAAAAAATTTATAATGAGTAACATACAAGCTCAAGTTCCTGGTAGCTCTCATTCCCTATAAATTCCCACTGCACCTAGGAAATTGTGGTTTGATTTTCTGTATTGCTAATTGGTGAGCGCAGCGAAAGAAATTGCTAGCAGGTTTTCATCTCTTGAATTTATTTACCACCATGGAAGGGGAAGAGGGCCATTCCTCTGGGAAGGAGGGAGAAACTGGAAGGATTACATTATTTTGACCTTACATTTGAGCTGACATCTAGCACAGTACTAAATCAATGACTTGGCACAGGAGATGGGATTAGCACGGGTGGGTTACAAGCAGTTTGCAGGACTGCAGCTGTCCTGTGGCTACCAGTGGATGTCAGTAGAGGCTCCACTTGCAAAGGAGCCAAATGGAAAGAGACAAAGGAAAGAAAACCCTCCAGGTTCTCTTAGTATAGGCAGTGCACAATGCACAAGTACTTCAAAATGGCTAGTCCCTCCCAGCTAATTATTTAGGACTACTAGTGAGCAGTAGTACATTGAAGGATGTAGCAAAGCCTATCGGGCTGCTTGCAATTCTTTATGCTTTTACCTTTCAAAAGCAATATTTTTTCCTTTAATTTAAAAACAATGAACAAAGTCAAGAGGCCCACTGTTGGAATAGTAGTGACGCTGGCCGACAGATTACAAAGAAGCAAAACATATATCATCTGCTCCCTCTCCTCCGGCAGAGCAGCCACTGCTCCAGGAACACTTAAATGCAACAATAAAAAGCAAAGCTCTCTAATTATTGCTTTGCAGTTGGACTGCAACCTGTTAGTAATGCAAACAATCTGGACAAGCTAAGCACAGGGTTTTAGCTAAACTCTTAACAATTTTATCTAGAACAAACAAACAAACAAACAAGCAGCACACAAATGGAAAGGATTTCCTTTGCTAAATTATAGCCCATCACCTCGTATAAGCAAAATCTGACCTCACTTCCCCAGTGAACATTCCTGGCAGTGGAGTCACTGATAAGAGTGACTGAACTCCCCATTCAGGGACAGATTCTGATGCCATCGCTTACGCTGAAAAACACGGTTCTTATGGGCAACGAGGAGCTACTGAAGAAGGGAACAGGCACCTCAGAGTTTGAAGAGATTTCATCCAAGAAAAGTAGTGGAGAAATCCCATCACCATAAGACTTTTCCTCAAAGTAAATGTGGACTTTTCAGGTCTTTCTATCCCAAAGTAATGCAAGGTAAGTTCATTTATCAGATAGGAAGCTGAAACTATAAAGTTCTGTCAGTGGATGAAAGCTTTCCTAGTCCCAGCAGATAGAAAGCAGTATCCTGTGACATAAAGACTGAGAATTCCTCTTAGTTATTCTATCTTGGGTGGATGCTGTTTGGTTTAACATTTTCTGCTCTTCCAGTCTGCCCCATCTGTAAATACAAATTATTATAGCTCATGTGGTCACTAGAGCTGGTCAAGTGTTCCAAGAAAATATTTTTTCATTGGAAAAATGCCAATCCTAGAAACTGACATGTTTCATGGGAACATACACGTTTTAACAAACTTTTGTTGGGAAAAGTTTCGTGGGTCCAGAATAGAATTTTTGGTCAAAACCACAGAGAGAGAGGGAGAAAGACCTACCTCATAATAACAAATACCAGAGTAATCATCTTTCCTCATAAATCTATCCTTTGAGGCTTCTAACTATTTTTCAGCCTGGTTTCCTACACAAATGAAAGTTACATGATTGCAGGATTCGTCTGTTTATCTCTCAGTCCTCCCTTAAAAACATTTGAAGCCATTGGCCAAATTCAGTATTTACAGAGGTTACTCTGCACTGTTTGGGAGTTTTGGAGAAACCAGGGGCTGAGTAGAGGAGAGGGATGCAGCTACTCTGCCCACTCTGGGAAAGTCTTCAGCATGAGAACAGACATGATGTTTTCTTGCTAGCTTGGGAAAGAGTCCGGCAGATGTGAGGTAGGGAATTGGAGGTGCTCCAAAAGACACTGGGGGGAGAGGCGAGCACAGACAAAATGAAGGAAGAATCTGAGGTAATTGCAGTGGATGGGTGATGAGAAGAAGAGGCACACAACTTATCCGTAGGAAACTTGAATTCTCTATTAGTTCTTCCCGGAACCACTTGCATTATTTTTCTGTAGGTTGTCAGCATTTTTCTGACAATGCTGTTTGCAGAACTGAGAGGCAGAAAGGAGAAAGCATAGAGCTGTACAAAGAAGATCTGCTACTTTTCTCTTTTTTGAGCCCTAAACTAATTTTCTGTATCTTTCAGCACTGCTTCTTCACAGGCATCCCTATCTGCCTCAGGCACTTTCTATTTTATTTTTCCCCATGTCTTTTTGCTTGATTTTATATAATTGGCATTCAAGACTATATCTCAGGTGCCCTGAAAACACTAGCTTCTGCTTTTCTTGTTCCTTTGATTTCTTCTAATATGAGAAGACTCTCACGTCTGAACTGTGCTCCTCCTCAATTATTTCCCTTCTCCCCTTCTCTGGCTGTAAGAACACACTCACCGCAGATTATGAGGCACGAAGATATATCAGTCAGGGGTAAGGCAGTGTTTTAGGCAGGTGAAGTAGGACTTGAGAGACCAGACAAGTCTCACTGCAGTAAAAAAGCAACAAGCTTTTGATTTACCGAGAATGAGGTAGCTTCTGTGGAAAAATACTGGAGAAAGCTATTAAAAATGAGCAGGTGTATCACTGTAGCTAAAACTCTTCTGACACCAGTTTAGCCACAGAAGAGGAAAAGCAGCTTCACTTCACCCTCTGAGTATTTACAGGTTATGAACAGATTTTGCAAAAGCAGGCTGAGCTTCACACAACCACAGGACACACTCTCTTCAGGGTCTGGACTAGCTTATTTAAAATTGTGATTGACATGTATTGGCATCTTCAGAGAAACCCAAATAAACATAAAATAGCTCTAGAGCCTACTCCCTACTGGTTCATCTGAAAATATTTTATGATTGGAACAGGCTTTTTTCTTGTAGCCCTCAGCACTAGAGTGGGTGCATTGTCCCTCTTAACTAAATTTATCAAAAGGATGTGCAAACCCAAAATAACAAGAAGACAAAACCAGCATTGTTCATAATGAGTTATTTTATAGGGTGTTTCCCATCTTCAGCTTCAGTGTCCTGGTAATTTAACACATGGAATAATACCAGCTAGTAATTTTGGCTTTGAATGTTGTTATTTTATGTCTTATGAGAAGTTAATTGCATCTTAGACACAGTCAAAAAGGAAACAAAAAATCCCTGAGATATGGGGCAGATTTCTTTATATTGCTGCTTTCTATTCATTCAGCACTAGTCCGTGCTACACCAAGCAGAACTGAAAATGAGGGGAAAAAAGAAGTGGACACAGCAGGTGTAACAGGGAGCTCAGACCACAAAAGGGTGCTATCATTTTATAACATGAGCTAACCTTCCATAGCGACCTGCAAAGAATGTGGCCTTTGAAATAGCTCCACTAGAATTAGTAGCCTTTCAGGAAATATTACTATTGTTCTGAATTCCACTTGAAAATTTAATTTGCCCCCTGTTATTTTCAGGCAAATTCCAGCAGAGCTTTATTCTATGAAATCTGTGTAGGTGCGTAAGAAGCATCGTCTTGACTCGGGAAATTCATATGCCTTTGTACGCAGAGTGATCTATTTATCATGTGTGTGTTTATCTGCTCACGAAGAGAGAGCTTGTGCAGATATAATTCACATGTAGGTGTGTGTGTTATGTATTGAAATCATATGCATTCTATAACTACATTGTATTATACTATGAAATGCCTAATTAACCAGTAAGTAAGTTAACTAGTAAGTATTAAAATGTGACACTTCGGTGTTTGGACTTAAAAACATGCATAATACCAATACGGCAGTACAGAAAAAAAAAACCATGTGATGCAGCTTTCATATAAAGAATATGCCAGAAAAGCAATTTCCTACCGACCAGAAGTCAGGCTTCCAGTCTGAACACTCTTGCTTTGAGTGTAAATCAGGTACCTCTGGGCTGAATCCACTTGTGGCTGTCTCAGACAAAGGCAGCCAGATGTGATACAAGGATGGCTTAGTTGTCTTTCCAGCATTATGCCAGGAAAGAGGTAAGTCTAGCGGGTTATGTCGGTGTGGCCATCAGAAGGTGTGGCTGTCCTCCAGAGACATGCTCAAGCCTGTTTTAACAGCAGCTAACAGGGTACCCAGGCTGCAGTCCCCCTGTGGGTGCCCAATGTCCCCCCTCCAGTGGGTCAGGCATGTCCCCGTGGGCTGGCATCGCACCTCTAAGCTGCAGTGAAGACATGGCTGGGATTTCAAAGCCAAATGCTGTAACTGATTTAAATGAGTGGATTGCACACGCATTGCTAATTCGCAGTGACTCCAGTTGCAGCTGACACGGCCTTTTACTTTACTCAGATTTTCCCTGAGCTTATAGGGAGAAAAAAAAACACCTAAATTTGTATCCCATTAGCAAACATCTCTTAAAAACTATTTTTTTTAGTTTATGAATCTAACCTCTTTTAATAAGATGAAAAATATGAGGTGTCGGATACAATTTGGGAAACATTAATTGCCATATTTCTGCGTTGAAGGATGTCAATGTTTAGTTAAATATGTCAATAAAAATGACAGTAACTGTCTGGATCATCTGTGTAATTCTGAAACTTATACCTTTATAAACATAAAACTGATTTTTTTGATTGGATTCTGATGAGCTCAGCTAAACAGTCAAGTTTTTCACTCTGTGTCTAAATAAAAAGGTGGACAGATCTTTCATTTATTCTGCTTTGATACAGCATACATTCTATGTTTCTTTAGAGAAATATTGAGCAAATATCACTTTGTTTAAAGCCATTGTGTAATACCGTTACTGGATTTGTATTTTTGTGTCATGCTAACTTTACTTTTTGCTATCTGAAATGATCTTCAAAAGGAAACGTGGACGTCTCTTCCACCCAGCTGTACAACTTTTCAAGCTATGACTGGCTACCAGAAGTCACGCTGTGTTATTTCATACTGCCATGTCTGACAAGATGTAACAAAATACGGCAGAACCCAAGACATGTCAGAAATTCAGGAGCTGAAATACACATCTTGGAAAAAAACACCCTACCAGTTCTCTGCAAAATCTATCCAAGTAGCAAATATGTGACCAACTAGTTGACGGCCAATTTGGAAAGGAACGTATACCACTTCCTTCCCTCTCTGTACAATTAGTGGGTGAGAGGGGTCTGTCAGCAGGGGAAGAAAAATGTGAAGCTAAGGGCAAGAAAGTCCATGAGAGCTGCTTACATGGCCTCCACTTTGTTTTGGGTTTGGGTTTTCTTTATTTTCTTTTTTTCCTCTGGGTAGATAAATTAATAGCTTATGGCATTTTCTTTTTTTCTGTGGAAAATGTGGGTCCAGAGAGACTAGCCATTTTATGACTTCTAATCAATTCCAACAAATTGTTCATTAACAGAAAAGAACTGGAAAATACCCTAGAAGTTGAAAGATTTCTGGTTTCCCATTTGAAGTGTCTTTTAGCTTTGAAATGTATTTCAAATGTATTTTTTCAAATGTCAAAAAGTAAAATGCCTTAGGAATCAAACTAATTCATTTCAAGTGAAACAAAGCATTTTTTTACTGAAAATATTTTCATTTTTTTCTGTCTGAATAAAAAGCAAAATAATTTAAACTGCCTTGACTGACAATTATTTCTCTTCCATGTTTTCTGAACTGCCAAGCTAAAACAAAATTTATTATTTTCACTGCAATGTACTAAAATATGCATAAATCTATCTAGCTTTTTGTTGGATGTCAGTCAGGAAAAGCAGGTGGAAATTCAAACTCAGTCTGTACAGGGAAAAAAAATGAGTTAGAGGTTAACCAATAATCTGTGATAGATAATGTACATTAATTTTGGGAAGCATAACTTGGAAAAGAGCTTTTTCTCAAAAGAGCTTGCTAGAATTATTGACAGCAATGCTAAAAA
This sequence comes from Platalea leucorodia, assembly GCF_965183815.1. Lineage (NCBI taxonomy): Eukaryota > Metazoa > Chordata > Aves > Pelecaniformes > Threskiornithidae > Platalea > Platalea leucorodia. The sequence continues at coordinate 117,984,524 of NC_138825.1, read as the reverse complement.
AGAGAGCACTTATGAACTTTCTATGACTTGATCAGAATTTAAATTAAATCACAGCATGATAAAAGCATCAGATATACATATATGCATTTTAGTTACACTCTAGTTTCAACTTTTGCTATAAAGTTTTGCTGTAGCACAAGCAAAGGGCAAATTTCCAGACACCTGGGGAGCCATGCTTAGCCCCGCTCCCTCTCTCTGTAATGAGGTCATTACTCACTCGTCACTCCAATAATACTGCTGTAACTGCAATAAAGCTTGTAATAATCAGGGTAGATAAAAAACAAAAGGTAATTTTTAATAACTTAAACTATCTTTTCTTTTTCTTCGCTGGGTATAGAAGATATTTACAAGTTTAGCAATGGTGAAATCTGCCTAAAGTGGCTTGCTTTAACTTGGCAAAACTATGAAGAACTTTTAATAGTGGAACTACCTCTTTCCATTTTCTGACATTTGTGTGTCTGATTGATTTTCATTCTGACGTATGTGGCAGAATATGTATGGTGTGCACACGTACAGCCTAACTGTAATAACTTCGATGATAAATAGTTCATGTAGCAGCTGAGTTTTTAGTATCTGCTTGTCACTGACTTTGGGATCCCTGCTAACCTTAGGACATGTCTTCATGTGCAGCTTGTATATCAGATAGTGTTGGTGCTAGTTTAAGTGTCTCTAGACACGGTTCCAATGCCTTTACACAAGTCCTGTGTAAGACACAATTTCAGTTCTTGTGTCTGAGCTTCCTCTTCCTGTAGGCTTTGCTCCTGATCTTAAAAGAGCACCCTTTTTCTCTGTAGGGCCTACTGTGGAGACACAGCAGTTATCCCCAAGCCAAAATGCTTCACGTTGGACATTTGAGCCTATTCTCAAAAGCAGCTGGGCTGTATCAGTGCTGCTCCCTGTTCAAGCTACTAAGGTCTCCCTCTCCATAACGTACTTTAGCTCAGCTGTAGCACCAGAGCGTTGTGACGAGGCTGCTTCCAGTCAGCCCGAGGCAAAACAATGGCAGAGGCCTTCAAACACTTTGCTGGTATGCAACCAGGGTCCAGCCCTCAGAAATGTCCCTTGGCACTGAGTGATTTACTACCATGGGCATAGCCACAGAATTCAACTTGCTGCAGCCTTGCAGCACTGATGCAATTGATCTCACACATCTAATCCATTAGACAAATGTGAAGTCAATTTGTACATCTGCAGTGGCCATTTGCTCAGGATATCTGAGCACAGGGCAGCTTCACTGGAGCTATTGAGCTTCTCCAACAAGCCTGCCAATTGCCTGGAATTCCTAGACTAACGGCCAAAAAAGCAGCAGGACAGTAGATGATGTATAAAGTTTTGCTGCCAAGTGTGGTGGAGTTGGCACCTGTGACTTTGGCTCAGTACTGCAGTTCCCACTGTGAAGATCAGTGATTATTGCTTTAATAAGCAGTTCTTAAGTGAGGTACCTGATATGTGTTGTTGCAAGAGATGGAGTGCCAAAGGAACAAAAGATGGGGAAGTTATAAAAAAAACTAATCCTTGGGGCTCACCATTCAATTTACCTTGGGTTTTATTATTCTTGAAAAAAATTCTTTTGAGTTATTTCACCAAAAAACAGTACACACAAAGAGATTTCTCAGTGGGTTGCTTATTGGTTGAGATTTTACAAGTTGCCAAGAGCGCCCAGATTTTACAAGACTCAAAACTGCAGAAGGTCTCCAAAACTTGATCCTAACCTGTTTGCAATAGCATCACACTGTTCTCCAAAGGAAGACATCACCATGGGGATGGTTCATAACTCACTGATGGCAGCAGGACTCTGAAAAGATTCTTATTCAAAAACCTCTATTAAAGCCTGTATCTCTTTGAACATCAGAAGTGGGCACGCATTTATGTAAACATATTATAGGTAGGTCAGTTCTGTCAAGCGTGTGTGCAGTTTCTCTAAGTTACATTAACATTAAAAGAAGAAGGAAAGGGAAGGCAATGTGATGTTCAGCAACAGGTTAGTTGCTGTTTTATCTTTTTAACAGAAACATTAACTGTACAGTCTGAGACTTGGCAATAATTAATCCAGATGTAAAGAAAGAACCTTTGTCTTTGAATCTGTGTGCTGTGCTTTTGAACAAATGTACATTGGTGAACTATTTTATATATGACTCATAGTGTCGTAAGTGGTTGCATATTCTTCCGTTAATATAGACACAATTAGAACATCAAGTTTGGAGAAAAGGGTAAAGGGTCAGTGTTGTAAAGAACCCTGTCCTTAAAACCAGAGGTTGGATCTCTTAAGATTATCCCAAATAATGCATTTTTCTGAAGCACAGAAGGTCACATTCTGTAGTCAAGTAGAATCTCAGAAGGATGTGACTTGTGACAGATGTAACTATTATTCCCTGGTCCTATGCAAAAGTCTCAAAAGAATGCTTCCATTGCTAAATGGGGAACAGAAGTTTACAAAGGTGGGTTTGTCTCAGGCTTACCAGCAGATGGAGTTGGAACCAGGGTCTTGATATGCATGATCATTAACACGAATAAGGTTCTTTTCTGGAATAGCAGCACATAGCTGGTGTACTAGTGACATCTCAATTTATAATAGAACAAGTATGCAAGATATAAGTGGAGATAGATTTTTATTCAAACGCAAGTGAGAAAACACACTTGAGAAGCCTGGAATCTGTGCTGAAATGTCTAACGCAATTTGGAAAAGGTAAGAAAAAGGACAAATATGGCTTTTTCCATTCGCAAGCAACTGACTGGGTCATGAAAGTGATGTGTAAGGCTTTAAACTACTTCCAGAGAAAGTAAGCTATGACAAAAAAAGTGCTGTGCCAAAGAACACATTGTTACAGCTCCTCTTTACATACAGTTAATTACTATAGTGAGTTTCTCTCTGACTTATCTACGTTAATAAATCCAATGACAAAGATGTTACTCGGACAGTTTGGGACTGAAAACTTTAAGAAGTCATTTAATGAAATAAAGAAGTTAAGAAGATATGAAAAAACCCTTACATTTCCCCTTCTTCCCTCTCAGTTGGCGATCCTTCAGCTGTAGGTATAGATGCTTCTCACCTAAAATAATAATGGAACAAAGAGGCTAATTCCTTCCACTTTCATGAAACATATGAAACAAGACTCACGCCCTGACTATTGCATTTTGGTATGAGGACATTCCATGAGTCTTTACATTGGAAGAAGCTGTTCTGATTGCAGACCACAAACCTCTCGTTAAAATTCTTGGAGCAGAAACTGATTATCTGGCTGATACATTACAGAAGTGGATATTAAGGCAAACTTGTTATCATTATGATATCATGGCTGAGTTATCTGAAAAACAAAGCAAAGCTGTACTTTTCCTGTTGACTATTAGAGATGAAAAGGTTGCTGCAAAGAATCCTTCCACTTACTCCTCCCGTCTTCTTCCCTTTTGGGAAAGTGGGACCATGCACCTCAGATTGAGTCACAGCAGAAATGGAAGTTGTCCCTCAATATGCTTTCCTGCTGCGCTGCAGCTTGTGTAGGTTTTAAAACCTGGGCAAAGTAGGTGAGAAGTGTTGCCATCTGGACTGGCAGTTTTTTACACTCACTCTGTACAGGTGCAAATGGTTGCAAGGTGTTGGGCAGTGAAGGAGCAAGAATATCCAGTTCAGAAAGATTCAGGAATTGGTGTACAAATCAGCCAAGCCATCCTGCTCACCAGCAGCCCCCAAATGAACTCAGTCAGAGTCACTGCAGCACTATCCCCCTCCAGATGGCCTGGTAAATAGGTAGGAGCAGAGTCAGGGACAAACACAGAAGTCAGTTAATTCTCAGTGGCCCACCTGGGTACCAATTTTGATGTCAGGGTGACTGGAACTGCTGCTGTGAAGGTGAGAAAGGCTTTCTTTTGAGCACTAAGAGGTTTAACCACACCTGAAAGGAAACTTGTGTCATCACCTGAAACTTCTGCTTCATGTCTTCTTCCCAGATGCTTTGCCTGACCACAGGGAATACCCGTAGGAGCATGCTGTCACTAGGCAGAACAGTGAACTCTAATTAAGTGGGATGTGACAAAATCCCATGGAAATACAAGTCAGCTTGTCATTTACAGGGAAGTTAATCAGATGTATTCAAGATTATGATGGAGTCAAGCCTTTAACAAGCCTGTGAAATAATTTGAAAACTACATGCCTCTGTTTTCACTTCCATTCTACCTCTAATCTGGTATTCTTCCTTAAAGGTAAAGCCTAAAGTAAAAGGTTAGTTTGTCCTTTGTGATCAAACATCACTAATGCACATACATGCTACAACACTTGCTCTGAACACTGGAGCTTTCTTAGCTGCTCGTTAAGCCTGGCAATTCTCAGTGGTGCTCCCTTCCAGTTTGCCAAGCATCCAGCTTCTTGCCCTGTGGGGCAAGCATGTACCTGACTCTCTCACATCTCAGCTCAAATGGGTTTCATAAATTAGATACCTCCCAGACAGATTTACCTGCAGTGTTTAATCTAGGAGGAACCATGTGGCTGCATCTATACTAGCACCTTAAGCATCACCAGCACACCGGCATATGTAATGGCATTCAATAAGCTACTCTGAATTAATTAGAGTGCTCCCCAGCATACTTTTAGCCCAGGCCAACTAGCACTCTCCTAAATTTCTGGGCACAGTCAGGAAGTTAGCAAAAACCAAGAAACACTCCCAACAGACCATTTGCATCCTTACCATCCTGTTCAATACAAGGACACGGCCAGACTATGCCAGTCCCTGCACTGTTACACTTACAGGCTGAGATGTAAGCTCAGAGCTGACCTACAAGATAGGAACCCAGAACAATGCTGCAGACCAAAACCTTTCTTGAAATAGACAAAGAGGAAGAACTTATTTGGTTTTACTCAATTGCTCAGTGGCAGATGCTCTAAATCAGGCTAGGGGAAATGATCCTTGGAGGATGGGTATCCTCCCTCACCCATACTCGACAGTAGGGAATCACGCTCACTCATGGTCCTTCTTAGCACAAGAAAGCCTGAGGTCCTGTATGCAAAGTGGCATAAATTCTGTTGTCCCCATTGTAAAATTGCCCAGCACCTGATTTTTTTAAGTCAATTCTCAGGGGAGGAGAATGGATTTGAATCCTCGTACGTCTCCCACACTGCAGTGACCTGATCTGCTGCAAGAAGGAGGGCACCATACACACATCCTGCCTCAAGCAAAAAAACCCCTCTGGCTTATCAGCAAAAAAAGACAGAGCGCTATTTCAACAAAGACAACCAAACTGCAGATCCTGAAGGAAGGGATTTATGTCACTAATTTCAGAAATACGCAGGTGTTCAGCATTTGGCAAGCAAAGGCAGCTCAGAGTGCTGCATATAGGGGTCGTCACTCCTGAGCATCTCTCCACAGGGTGCTTGGGCACCTTCTCAAGGCTATGGAGCCCATTCAAGAGGCCAGGCACCTTCAGGTGCATTAAGGGTAGCAGGACAGTGACGTTCTTCTGTGGATCTTAGGCCAAGGCTTATCTGAGATCTAGTCTTTTCTGCAAATACTTCCTATAAGCACACTTGGATACTTCACAGCTCCACATATTTCCATAATACATGCTTTAAAAAATGACGGTCCTATTTCTTTTCTCATTTATGTGCATATAAATCCCGTGCAACTCCACTGAAGCCAGTGAAGCAAAAGCATACATAAACAATAGGAAAAATCACTCTCTGCATTTCTTGATTACAACGCTTGTATGTGACAAATGATTCTGGGGCCCTATTTTGGAAGTATCTAACTTGAAACAGCTTTTCAAACCAGAGTACTTAATACTGTCTGAAGATCAGTCTTCTGTAGGGCACCCAAAAGTGAAGTTCCCGGTATTGCAAGTCACTCTCAAAAATCTTGGCCATTTTTTCAAAGGATGTGTCAGTGTCTCAAGCAGATGCAAAACCAATGACCACTCAAATAGTTTGGTGTTTACAGGTTCATCAATCAAAAAGAAACACTTTGATCACCTGACATGATTCAAACAACATACTTGATATCTGATACCAGACCGAGATCATACAGATCTAATAAACTTTTGGCTCCTGCAAATTTCTTTTAAAAAATATAAAAGAGGATCAGTTATAGAGAAGTTGATTAATATGTACTCTGCTCAAACAGTCTTGAACATCTGTGTATTAAATTCATTTATTAAATTATACCAATCTGTATTTTAATGAGTAAAAGATACTTATTCTGCCATCCATTAAAATAAACTCAGGAAATACTTAACATTATAATCATTTTTCTTGTTTGAACATGAGTTATGAAATATGAATCCCACACTAAGAATGCTGTACTTGCCATTATGATCAAATATGTTTTTACAGGTGCACCAAATATTCTGTTTTCATTTCATTCTCAAACTGTTGAAAATATAAACCATGTTTTATATTTCTTAGGTAGGTAATATTGCCTTTTTCCCCCCACATGGCACCCATTATTAGTGAGTTATTACCATGCCTTTTTTCAAACACACACTACATATCCTAAAGTTGCTTAGTAATGAAAATACAGATTTATGTAACATCAAGTATCAAATAACATTTAGGGCACACTTTGGTATTGAAAGGTTTGGTGCACTAATAACTTTCAAGTGCATGTTAATATTGCCAGATAAGGTGTATACAATCTGTTGGGTCAAGTTCAGTCTTTTACCACTTTGCTTTTTTTGCTTGAGGAAAGTTAACTTTTAGGTGCAACAGGATTTAATATATGCATGCATTGAATTTTTGTTTCCTATTGTTCTGATAACTGTGACATTTCTTTCCATTTTCTTAGTCTCCTTTTATTAAAAAAAAAAAAAAAAAAAAAAGGAAAAAAACCTGGCAGACAGAGAGCAAACCCAGCTGGGACAGCAGGTGAGCTAAACTGTAGACTTCTTCCCGGTATCAGTTTGACACCATATCAAACACTAAGTCCAGTCACTAAAAAAATTCCTTCCTTCTATTTGTACAGAGTGAATAGCCGGTTAAAGACAGAGCTTAGAGTTGGAAACCATATTCTCAAAGAAAACAACATTTGGGAGAGCGCAGTGAAGAAAAGCAAGATATTACTGCAAGGCACAGAGCTTCTCAGCTGGTATTGAATCCACATGCCTCTGGTGACTTCAGTGGAGCTACAAGTCTAATACAGAGGTTTGGCACCAGGACTGTAATAAACAGGTAAAACTCACCATATTAGAAAGCGAGACTACAACACTACTTTCAATAAATAAATGGGAACTTCTCCATTGATTTCACTGGGAGTAGGTTCAGACCATGAAAGAACATATCAGCAGTAGAGCCAGCACGCTATAAAAAAGCAGTCACATTCTGGAAAGCAAGTGTAACCACACATTAATCTGTTTTTTTGTAAAACAAATCAAGAGAGTAGGAAATAATTCGGCATTTTATTGGCAAAGGGGGAAAACCCTTCAATGAAGCCATCACTTCATACAGGTGCAACCACAGTGTAAATTACCACCGTGCCAAAATTACAGCTGAAGCAACGTCAACCCTTTTCATGGGTACATGCAAAACAGCTGATATGAGGGAAGAGGAAAATGGTGTAGAAGAAAATCTGTAAACAGAAGTTCTATGGTAAGTGAAAGAGGGCTCTGTCATAGCCCATTACGTCCAAACATGGTACTAGGAATGGGAAAATTTACCACTTCTAACTTAAAGACAGTATTTAGAAAACTAATTTTCTTAAAAGACATCTCATTATTGCCACTGCATTTATGATTTTTACTCCCTATCTAATTAGTCCATATCATACATAACATTCTAAGTCATTCCTTGTTGAAAAACCCACCATTTTTGTCCTGTACCAACAGTTCGTGTAGATCTAGAAAGTGAAGATAAGCCACTGGTCTGAACTCTCAAAATACACAGGCCAAAGGGCTTGACCAATAGCTAGTACATCATATTCTTAACTACTGTTTGCCTTGAACTTATCATCCTTAGAAAACCATTCAGTCTTGACTGAAAGACTTACACTGATGCAAAGAAGCTATCACATCCTAACCTGAGTTATTACAAATATTACTTATGGGTATTGAAAAATTTTCCACCTTATTTTTATGCACAATCAATGTAGAATTGTATTCCGAATACTAGATTCCATTGAGAACACTTATGCACCAGTCTTCAAAGATAAGAAAAAAAACATACATCTGACAGGAGAATATAGCCACCACCTGATCTACCAGAAGCATCTGGAAATCTAGCAAGTTCCTCTCTATTGCACATCTACTTAAAAAAAAAAAAGAGTAGACAAATCCCTCCAGTTGGCAAAGCATACATCGTTTATTGACTTTTCTGTACTATACAGAATAAAATATGGGCATATGTACAAGTGTAAAAAACCACAAAGAGCAGTTTATTTAACTAGAGAAGGCATTTTTCCTGACAGTCATGTACTTCTTGACTTTATCATTTGAAAAGCACCTTTCTGAACTGCATTCTATGGATAGGCTGTAAATATTTGAAATGTCACATTTATTGTTTAGTTGGGGTAATCGACACAGATTCATGATTAAATGCAAATAAATTATTCATGGAATTTTCTCTCCATTTTACTATTTCTAACCAATACATCAAAAGGAAAAAGTTCAACTTGAGTTGGGGAATGATTCTTGCATCCCATTGGTCCCAATTTATTTTAGGAGGAATCCCTATCAATATAGAAATCCACCCCTGTCAGCCACAAACAGGGCTTTAACAGTCACGAGTCTTATAAACTTCTCAACAATAAACATATAGAAAAAGAAATCTGCATTAAGTAGCAACCCAAAAACTGAGTATAGATTGGGCGCGTATCAGAGATAATAGTTAAATGCTGGACAAAGTTGTGTCAGAAATATTGAGGATGCTTTAAGTTAATTACTCAAGTCATTAAATTCTTTTGGGGAATGTCCTTCACTACAGGTCTCTCAGTGTTCAGCTTCAGTTTTGATCTTTTTCAGTCCTGCAACATATAGGAAAATTTAGCAATTATTTTAAGACAAAGCAGGAACCTCACACTCTTCTATAAACTTGTGAAAGTTGGAATAGTTTGGTAATTTCTCCTCCTTGGTATCCACCCTGATTTGTAAACCAACCAGCATAAACCAACATAACATTTCAGGCTAAACTGGTAAAAGAGTCAGTGAGCTATTCTTGGACTATTTCTTACCTGACTCAAATCTGGAAGTTAAATTCTCTGCCCTTCCTAAAGAGATTGCTCAACTTTCTGCCATCATAAAGAAACTCAAATAGAGGAAAGCTACACTTCTGAGTGTGGGTGGTTATCCTGTTCATATGAAAAACTGGCAGCAAAAGTTTTCTTTCTTTTACTCATTAGAACGCCAGATGGCCACAAAAGATTTTTCATGGGAAGAATTTGTTAATTTAATTAATTTTTAAGACAATAAAATAAGAGAAGGAAATAGCAGTGTGTTTATCGGTGTTCCACAGAAGTAGTAACTGCAACATCTACAGGCAGAGGAATACCATCAGGGTGTAACTCCTAGTCCCAAACACTCAGACATCCCCACCCAAGAATGCAACTAACAGTCTTCAGAATCAAAAATGTGTTTTTCTATTTGTAAGCCTTTTCCTTTGCCCGTTATTGGCCATCATGAGTCTCTGTGAGGCGTTCTCCATTTTGGTGTCTAGTGGTCAGCAAGTAAATGTAAGTTTTGAGTAGAGAGAAAACAGACTAAGACTCTTAAGTGAACTGTCTACCACCAAACTATTACATCTATTGGGTTTTGCATTTTTTCTATTTTTCTTCTTTTAAGGTTAATGCTCCTAATTATTTCGTCAAAGAGAATTTAACTTCCCTGTGCCCCAACATATGCTTCACCAGATTTCCATTCTTCACATACCTGTTTTCAACTGCCATCTCAGGCCTTTGGCAAGCAATATATTACTGAAACTTTCTAATCATTATATTAAATAATAAGTTTTTCAAGACCCTCTGAATGCACATAATTAACACAAGGGTGTGGAAAATAAAAATCATGCTAACAGATAAAAAATTATTATTTAAGATGAAAAAAAACTCTTAGAACAAATAACTCAGAACAGAGACACTCACTTCACATTGAAGAAGATACCTAGCAAGTAGTAACGCTGGAAAAACTTTGGTATAAGAGGCAAATGCAAATTCAATGCAAGTTTACAAAGTTATATAGCTATAGCAGAGGCAAATACAGCTCTGAACTACATATACAGGAAAAGGAATGTTCTTTTTCCTTTTATCTCCCAGAGTCTTCCATGGTCCTACCCACCTTGGTTCTTGAAGGTATTGACAAATTGCAGGGAATTCACAGGAAAGTACGTAAATTGTCCAAGGTTTTGTAACAGTTGATTTAAAATGAATGTGTGAACATCAGAAGGTTAAGTGCTGAGCAAAGACAGAACATAATAACAACATACCTATATTTTAAAGTCCTAAGCACTGAAGCTGTAACAGAAGTATTTAGGATGGTATTCATACTTTCAGTGGAGGAGCAGGATGGCAGCTGGAAAGTGAGAATTCAGTCAAAATTAACTGAGACACCTATTTAACCAGAGAATAGTTTACAAAAGAAAGTAAAGGAAGATTCAGGACTCCGAGTATTTAAATGGGGCAGCCTAATCTATTCAAAGTTATTCTTCAGAGAATAATTTAATTTTTGCAAGGAAATAAACTAGATCACTGGTGTTTAACCATTCTGGCTGGGTAAGCCACATCTTCTTTCATCAACATGTGGAGGCAGACGTGCCTTACCACAAAAGACTTGGTTCACATGTTCAATTTTCATATATGTATAGGTGCAGAGCTCCCAGAAAGCAGCAAAGGTACTGCACATCTGTGAATCATCTGAACAGCACATCTATTACTTCCACATACCTGAATCCTGGATTCATGCTGATCTTGGAACCAGCACACTTACTGCACGTACATTACCCAACACCTGTCCACCCAGAAGTCTCTGGGAGTTCTTAGTTGGCTGTCAAAGATGATGTCTGAGAATGGGCTACTTCTACTATTAGCAGTTGGACAGATAACTCCTGGTTGCCTTTTTCTTCCCAAGGCAACTCGGGGGTATACATGCTTTGAGGGCAACCTCAACTACTTCCTAGCCACCATCTTTCTTCAAGAAAGACCTTATCCTCCCAGCTCTAATGAGAGGAACATTGCTATTGCTGCAGTAGATCAGTTGAAATATTTATTTTTGTTTGTCATATCTATCAGATTTACATATATCTCTCAGAAGCCATATCTTGTCAAATCTGTCTGCTAATGAGACCATTGTTGTTTATTTCCTGTATGCTGTCTTTTTTATTTATTACATAGAGAAAAGCAATTGGCAAAGACCAGACACAGCAAAGATAATGCAACAGTAGAGAAGATAACCATAATTGATAGGTATTATTTACCAATTTACCATAAAAATCTTTTAAGTGAAACATCAACTGAAGTTTTGTCTTGGAGATAGTTGAAAATAGTCCCTTAAGACAAAGGAGTAAGAGATTGTTTGTAAGAGCTGGTTCTCAGCAGAGGTTTTGGGAAGGAAATAAGCATTCTTCACCAGTTGCACAGTATATTGCCTTAGGCAGAGCACATTGATACTAAAACAGTTTGTCTTATTATTCATCTCTGTTCATTTCTGCAGTTGGTTTTGGTGTTGACATGAAAATAAATGAATAACAGAGTATCTAAACAAATGTTTTGTCTAATGGAGATCTTATAAATGACATGCCAGTTACATAAAATGTCAGATTCTCTTCTGTCGCTGTGTTTTGCATCAAAACAAAGTATGTGATTTATGAGGAAAAGAATTAAATACAACCAGAAGAGCATGGAAGGACTCTCTCTAAATTCCACAGAGCTTCAAAATGGATTTTTTTTAAGAAGAAATAAAAGTTACTGACAAAAAAAAATTTAACCTTGGAAGGCCCATGGGGATATTAAGAAACTTACACTACTCTGAAAAGAAAGACCTAGTGGAAGCTCCACAAAGCACTTACAGAGGGGGATAGCAATGCAAGAAAATCCAAAAAAAGACACATCGAGTAGATGTAGATTAGATTACAATAATGTAATCCATTAATATTTTGTACACAAGACTACAATTCCCCCAAATATATAATTATAGATATGAAAAGTTTCATAGTGACCAGTATTTCTGCCACCTAACTTACAGATTTCTTATGCTGTCAACAGAAGGAAAGAGAGACTACCACAAAGAATGATTAAAAGCATCTAAGTGAGGTTTCTGCCCTGAATTCTTCAGTGGAGTCTAGAGAAGGACTTGCAGGAGCATGGATTTGCAATGCCTAGTCCTATGTATCTCTCCTCTTGCTACAGCTAGGAGAGTGAGCACCCATGTGTCTTTTCATATAGGGTCCTAAACATCTGGTGGAATGCTTTTCACTTCAAATATTCATTAGACTTGAAGTAGAATGGTACAAATTCCTGCACTATGTCTTGTTGACTGCTCTTCCCAGGTCTTTATTTCTGACTGGTCACCAGCTGCTCTTTCCCGCCTTTGAGTATGAATATTACCGATACTCCCAGAAACATACTCCATCATGACAGCCCATGGTGCAACTTATCCACTGATTAATCACTGCTTCAGAATGCATTTCTAATTCCTCCTCTCTTCCAGGGACTCATGCTTGCCCAGACACATGACTACGCTGCGCACTGCCTGTGTTAAAAAAAAATGTCACAAAGCTTGGTGCCTATAGTTAGATGGCCTGAATTCCTGCTGTGAGAACATAAAGGAAATCTTTTTGTTTGACAAAACTATGACACCTACAGATCATTTGGTTTGTGCCGCTCAATGCAAAGCATACAGTTTATTCTGATCAGTTCCTTTCATATTTTTTAAAAGAAGGGGACACTGGACCAAGTCAGGAAAACATTCTGGACCAAGTCAGGAAATGAGATCAAGTGGTGGGATGCTGAAAACTCTTCTTGGGATGAAGCAAAGACTGTTGATCAATACTTTTGTTGGGGCACATATCTGAGGTTCAAATGTGACTCAATTTCAAACATCTGGTGTCAGGACCCTGACTGGCCTCATTTGGGGTCGTCACCCTTACCTCCTGCCCATGGGCCCAGGAGCCCCAGCTCAGGCCTGTGCCTTCAGTTCCTCCATGAGCTGTGTCATAGGTGTACCTGTCTCCATGTCTGACCATGGACCCTGTTGATTCAGACCTGTGGACCCAGTTCCTAGCTTAATCTTGGAACAGCCTGGGGATCCCTGGACTGTGCCTGATCCTAGTTACCTTTGCCAAAGCTGATCCTGACCCCGACTCAGACTCCTGGCTTCACCCCAACCTGCCTTGTCACCATGGACTTGCATGATGATCTGGACTCGCATGATGATCTGGACTCTTGGCTGATGCCAGCTGCCATCCCTAGGCCCTCCTTGCTCCCTTGCTTGGAGGCAGTGGGATGGGGCTGGCAAGGCCCCCTACCCTGCTGGCCATGTCTCCCAGCTACCCAGCCCTTATGGAGCCGTTGACCCTCACTTGCATCCTGATACTTGGCCTTGGAAGAGTGATCCAGTCTTCCCAGCACAAATGCCTACGTTCCACTCAGCTCAGGCTCCACTCAAGATGTTAAAAGCAAGGTGCTCTTTGCACAATTGGTCAATAGTAGCTGTATTGTTCTCCCCCATGCTCTACACCCTGCTTGCCATACACAGAATTGCCTTCTGTATAGAAAATTTACCCCCATGTTAAACTTGAGGGGGCTTGATGCCTCATCTTCTGTGTTTCAAGAGAACTCTCCTCAAGCAGATTGGTTCAAAATTTTCCATGCCTACCTTGGAGCTGAGTCAATATACAAGCAGGAATGCAAAAGTCACAAGACCAGAAGGGCAGAGGAGGGGATGACCAGTAATCCCCTTGGAAGGGGCACATGTGGGGTCCCAGACCCAATTCCCCAGAACAAGCATTGCATTAGGCAATCTCTAGATAAAAGAAATGGAAGTGGTCCAGAGATCAGATATCATCTGTGTTTCCTGTTCCACTCATATTCTAATAGCTAGATGAAGATGAAGGTTGCTTTTGCCTTATTTCTTTCTTTTCCAAGACGTTTGCATTCATAACCACACAGCCAATCACTTTCAAATGTCTTCAGTCTCAAGAAGAGGTGAGTTCCCTAAGCAGTACAATATTATGAAGGAGACTTTCCAGTGACTTGGGTAGAGTTTGAGTACTTCTGCTCTATGAAGGGTTAACATGCTTATTTTAAGACAGATGCTATTTAGTAACTGCAAGATGAATTTATAATTAATTTATAGGTAACATGTTAATTTAATAAACTGAACAACTGGAGAAAAATGAGTGCAGGAAATCTCTTATGCATTCTAAATAACACTTTTTTAACTCTAAGCTGTATTTGCATTCAAAGACACATGACAAAAATTGTGTCACACAAATATAAAGTAGAACCCCTCCACACACTTGTAGAGTCATCTGAAACTAACTGCTTCTCAAAGAAAAAAGAATCTTAAATTAAGAAGGGTATGAATTATAAACTAATGCATTCCCAGTTGTCTTAAAATTTTGTCATATAAGAATTATACCAAACTAAGATATGAGCAAATTATTGGCAGTTATACATACCAGTGAGTTAAACCAAAGCAAAACAAAATTAAAAAAATCCAAATTTAGAAGAATTTTTATAACTATAATAACTATAATAAGTCTACCTATGCAGTTTTTAGAAACATGGTGATTTTATTCTTAAGTAATTTCTACGAAGATTCATTTATTCTAGAATGCAATCATAGAATCATAGAATCATTAAGGTTGGAAAAGACCCTTAAGATCATCGAGTCCAACCGTTAACCTAGCACTGCCAAGTCCACCACTAAACCATGTCCTCAAGCACCACATCTACCCTTCTTTTAAATACCTCCAGGGATGGAGACTCAACCACTTCCCTGCGCAGCCTGTGCCAGTGCCTGACTACCCTTTTGGTGAAGAAGTTTTTCCTAATATCCAACCTAAACCTCCCCTGGCACAACTTGAGGCCATTTCCTCTCATCCTATCACTTGTTCCTAGGGAGAAGAGACCGACCCCCACCTCGCTACAACCTCCTTTCAGGTAGTTGTAGAGAGCAATAAGGTCACCCCTCAGCCTCCTCTTCTCCAAACTAAACAACCCCAGCTCCCTCAGCCGCTCCTCACAAGACTTGTGCTCCAGACCCTTCACCAGCTTCGTTGCCCTCCTCTGGACACGCTCCAGCGCCTCCATGTCCTTCTTGTAGTCAGGGGCCCAAAACTGAACACATGACTCGAGGTGTGGCCTCACCAGTGCTGAGTACAGGGGGACGAGCACTTCCCTGGTCCTGCTGGCCACACTATTCCTGAGACAAGCCAGGATGCCATTGGCCCTCTTGGCCACCTGAGCACACTGCTGGATCATGTTCAGGCAGCTGTCAACCAACACCCCCAGGTCCTTTTCCGCCAGGCAGCTCTCCAGCCACTCCTCCCCCAGCCTGTGGCGTTGCATGGGGTTGTTGTGACCCAAGTGCAGGACCCGGCACTTAGCCTTGTTGAATCTCATGCAGTTGGCCCCGGTCCATCAATCCAGCCTGTCCAGGTCCCTCTGTAGGGCCTTCCTACCCTCCAGCAGATCAAAACTTCCACCCAACTTGGTGTCATCTGCAAACTTACTGAGGGTGCACTCAATCCCCTCATCCAGATCATCAACGAAGATGTTGAACAGGACCGGCCCCAACACTGAGCCCTGGGGAACACCACTCGTGACCGGCCGCCGACTGGATTTGACTCCATTCACCACCACTCTCTGGGCTCAGCCGTCCAGCCAGTTTTTAACCCAGCACAGACTGCACTTATCCAAGCCGTGAGCAGCCAGCTTCTCCAGGAGAATGCTATGGGAGACTGTGTCAAAGGCCTTACTAAAGTCCAAGTAGACAACATCCACAGCCTTCCCCTCATCCACTAAGCAGGTCATCTTGTCATAGAAGGAGACCAGGTTAGTGAAGCAGGATCTCCCCTTCATAAACCCATGCTGGCTGAGGCTGATCCCCAGGTTGTCCCACATGTGCCGCATAATGGCACTCAAGATGATCTGCTCCATGACCTTCCCCAGCACCGAGGTCAGTCTGACCAGCCTGTAGTTCCCTGGATCCTCCTTCTGACATTTCTTGTAGATGGGTGTCACATTTGCTAGCTTCCAGTCATCTGGGACCTCCCCGGTTGACCAGGACTGCTGATAAATAATGGAGAGAGGCTTGGCCAGCTCCTCTGCCAGCTCCCTCAGTATCCTCGGGTGGATCCCATCTGGCCCCATGGACTTGTGGGCACCCAGGTGGAGGAGCAGGTCAGTGATTGCCTCCTCTTCAACAACTGGGGCTTCATTCTGCTTCCTCTCTCCATCTCCCAGCTCAGGGGCCTGAAAACCCCGAGGATGACCAGTCTGACTATTAAAGACTGAAGCAAAGAAGGCATTAAGTACCTCAGCCTTCTCCTCATCCTTTGTGGCAAAGTTTCCCTCCGCATCCAATAAAGGAGGGAGATTCTCATACAGGAAAAAAAATCATGGTTTGTATTTTTACTATGTAAGAATGTATATTTGAACTGATTTAAGGAGTTTAAATTTCTATTGTTCAGTCATGAGACTTCCCTCTGATTGAACTATTCATGGGATCATTGATAGCCCCATAAATTCTAAGCACATTAAAACCCTGCTCACAAACAGAATAAAAATCTGGATGGAAGAGGGCAGATTTCATGTCTCATTTTAATAAAAAAGTTGTTACTTTAGAATTCTATAGAATCAGAATAAATACACCATTAAGCCCTATTGTTTTAAGTAATTTGATTTACTAAGAGATCTGATGTAAACTAAAAAAAAAAATGTTTATTTTACTTCATATTGCTTTTATTTAACTTTAAACTCTGCTTTGAATTCATAGAGTTCCAAATTTCTTAAGGTGCAAAGCAAGTAAAAATTCAGTAAATTCATAAGAAACATGTTATGGATAATTGCTTAATTAAAATTCCTGAAGCAATATGCGTGTTTTGTACTACCCTTACTCTAATATTTGCCCATTGCATATGTGTTCATTGATCTTCTTTTATTTGATTCTGTAGTTTCTCTCTTTTTGTTGGTTATGTATTACAAAAATAATATTGCTAGTGCTCATTTACATAATCAGAATATACTGTATTCCCATGATTTGTGCATTTTTCTTCTTTAGCTTGATAAAGTCATTAAAATTACAAGCCAGAACATGGCATGATGATTGGCGAAGAGTGTTTTCCGAAAGACCGTGTGCTGGTTAGAACTGAAATTACCATTTGTTTCAAAATGTTCCAGGGAATGATTGCCCACTGAGATAATGTAAGTTAAGCAAAGAAAACTTCAAACAGAGTTTAACGACGAAGCTGTATCATGTGTATTTAAGGGAAACTCGATGTATTTAATACAGTGCCCTGTGTTGCAGAGTGCAATACTAGTCTCTTTAAACAGCTTTTTCTTCCTATTTTTCTAACAGTACCATAAAAAATCATTGTTACAATTCACCATTACAAACAGTCAAGGCTAGCATTTTATAGAAGCACAAGCAATTATATGGAAAGGATATGTTGTTATAGAAATAATAAAACCCCAGTATAAAGGTCAAGCTATGTGAAGAAAAAGCTTTTATTAAAGAACCTCTAGTTCTGACCTAGAGACCCTCAAAATCATTATGATCATCCCTACCTCTGTTAAAATTAAATGGTTAGGTCAAGAAACAGATTTTAATATCTTCAGCATAACTTTTACTTAAAATGCACTCTTGAAAGATCAAATCGTAGCAATATCATGAGGATATATGTACAGAATATCAGTATTTATGAATAGCAAGTGCACCCAGTCTCTCACTCACTTTATTTTACTCTTCCTTGTGCTTCTGGTTCTTTAATTTTAAGAACAACTTGGGGTAATATTTAGTTTAGTCTTAGTCTAAAAATTATTGAAATAAATTCACTCTAGATTAACCTTTTCATATACTGTTGCTAGAGCGGCTAGAAGTTCCAACTTTGTCAAACTGAGCATTATAAAATCTTGTAAAAAACAAAATAACTGTACCAAGAGTACCCGTCTTAGACACGAGGTGATAAGTTAATGAGCCCAAAAGGCAGAGAACATAAAATAACAGCAAGAGGATTAGGGACAGCAATTGCTCAGTGACCATTCATAACTGGTCTGCAAAACAGTGTGTAACCAAAAAAACAAAAAGGGATACAAATGTGTATTTGAAGATAACATAAATGAACACAGTTCTCTGACTACAAAGGACAACTCATTGACAGCTCACTGTAATATATTCTACATGATTTTACTGCCTTCCAATGTCAACTCTTGTGCAAAGTATTTTCAGACTTTTTTCTTAGCTATTATTTTAGCTTCACTTGTTTCACAGTAAAAGGCATGGGAAAAATATTTGCAATATAAGCTATAAAATCTAAGATACTTGTAACGGGAAAGTGTCATTCAAACATGATGGAAGATGCTCAACGAGATGGAAGCATGTGACTAAGTGAATAACTGTGAACTTGTAGTCACTTTTTTGCTAAGCTCCTGGAAGAGCAATATTGTTTAGGAAGTTAGCTGGACGTCAATGAAGCGCACGGTGATCTGTAATGGAAAACTCTAAGGCTGGGATTTTTTGAACATTGCCTAAAAGGTTCAACAGTTGATGAAATCAGTGGGAATTCCATGTCTCATTTTCAGAAGCGGATTCAAAAACCACTTTTCAACGGGAAATATGAAGCATTTATATAATGGAGAATGAAAGTCTTTCCATGTTCTCCTACAGACCTCCCAGGCACTGATGAGAACATCCTTCCATATTCTCCTCTTCTCTGCATCCACTTTATTCTTCTTCTTCATTCATAGACACTCTTTTTCAGCATAACCTCCATGTTTTTTCTATTACCCCATTTTTTATCTCTGTTGCTTATTGCATTCATTAACAGGTGAGCATATGTTTTTATGGAATATGCATGTATAAAAAAAAAAATTGAAAAAACCTTTTAAAGGCATATGCAAAAATGAGAGCATGCTAGAAGTAAGTTTGCCCATGCAACCTCAACTGATTTATCTTCGGCAGATGCATTTTGATACAGGCTTTAATTACATGATCACAAACTTCTTTCCATAGCACCCTAGACATTTCAGTGCACAGATTGGATGGTGCTTACTTAATGAACAGCTGTTCAATATTTACTTCATTGTTCAATACATGGTCCCATTGTTCAATGGATGGCCTCATGCCATCTTTGTTGCACACTATTCAAACCCTTCTCTAAAGACTTTTATTAACTTCCCCATGAGTTTTCTTTTATGATGCTCATCAGTAGAGTTTTGAAAGCCTTACAAATATTAATTATATCCACAATATCCATGTGAGATGATGGGGTTTATGCACATCTTACAAATGTGGAACTGAAGCAGCGTGATTACAGTTAATAATGTCCATGAATTTTGAGTATCCATTTTGAAATACCTTGGGTTTGATTTACAGCTCCCATTGACCTAAGTTGCAGCTGGGAGTCTTCAGCACTTCTTCAAATTTGTTTCCACAATCTGAGGCTGGGTACCAAGAAAATGAAGCACATTCTGTTAGCAGCAATCTATGCAAAGTTTGTTTTAAGTTACTTTCCCAGTATCACATATCTAGAGCTGAGATAGGAAGAGAATTCAATTGTCCAGACTAGCATCCACATCTTCATTATGAGGCTCTCCCTTTCTCTTACTGAAATCTCTTGCTTCAGCTTTACATTCCTTCCCACTTCTGCAACAAATGGGTGATGAAGACAACCATATCCGTGATACAAATTCTGGAGATAATCTCCATCCTCTCATTGGGACAGAGATTCTAGAAGTAAAAACATACAGATCTCTAACTAAAAGTTGCGCCATGACACATAGGCAAACCTTTCAAGTAGAATTTCTTACTCTTTGATACCCTGAATTTTCAATTCTAATAATGTCTCACTTCCCACTTCCAGTTTTCCCTATCATTGACTCTTTGCCCAGGTAATCTCAATTTCCTCTCTCTAGTTTCCTCTTTGTTTTCCGTTAGCTGTCCCCTACATCCTTGAGTCCTTGTTTCTCTAGATATAGTTTCAGTCCAGCCCTTTTCTTTCTCAAATTCAGCTTTTGCTTCTATTGCATCTGAACACACAGTTCCTTCTTTATCTTTTTGTGATAGAAAAAGGGTTATAGCTGAAAAATGATAATTGTCATAAAGAGTATAATGCAAGACCAGTTCCCTGCTCTCGTTTTAGTGTCCGTATAAGCCAGAAAGTCCGTCTTTGTCTCTGTCACTGTGAGCTAGGGCATGCTCAGTTCCTTGGTGAGGGATGGTGCCTACCGAGTAGAGAAAAATCTAGGGACACTGAGACACCTGAGGATGCTTTGGAGTTTTTAATTCATAAAACTTAAGGGTTTTTATCTGCATCTTCACTGAAGCAGCAAAAAAAAGACCAAAGGCACACCTTTTCTTGCCAAACTAACCCCCTGAAAAGTTTCATTTCTCTTTCCCTAGGTTTAGAAGCACTGGCACATTTCAAAGAAAGGATTTAAAGAACTCCAGTGACACAGGCAAAACTACATAGTTTTTCCTTGCATCATTCCTAGAAATGGCAGAACTATTATGGCTGGAGCTTTCCAGAAAAGCACAGCCTGGGACAGCTACTTGGCATGGAAAACTTCAGTCAAAACAGTTACAGTTTGGCACTATTATAAGGAGACAAAATCAAGGTTTCATAATAGGAAGCATTAGGTAATTTTAATAATAGACAGTTCTGTCACGTATAAAACCTTTAAACATAACAAAATATTATGTGTGCAAACAAATATCAAGAAAAGTCCTATTAAAAAGTGTCCTAGTGAAATGAAAAGGAGAAAAAAACAAAACATGCAAAAATACAAAATATCACATCCTGACCCTGAAAAATAGACACGTATACTTCTCCACTGTAACACAGCAAGTGTCTTGAGCTTTCTTCACCTCAGTCCAAAAACAGAAGAACACAAAACATAACTTTAATCTGCCAGGAAAAAAAGAAAAGTAAATATTAAGTTAGAGTTCTTGAGCTTCCTTGCTTCCCTGTATTAAAGTATGGCTAGTCTAGGGCCCAATCTCTGGCAGTCTTCTGGCTGTTTTCATGTAGCATAATGAATCTCCAGATAATGTATTTTCATTTTTTCTGTGTATTATAATCTAGTGAAGCCTCTTTTTTCATCTCTCTCTCATATTTTCCTATTCTGTCAATACCCAAAATATTGAGGAACATCTGATTGCCCTGGATTCCAGTCTCATGAGCCAGGACTTACTTCAAAACTTTAAAATGTCTTTTACAGACTTTTTAACAATTTTACTACAAAACACTGTCCTGGAATGAAATACAGTAGTGATACTCAAGGAATATTAGTTTGGAGTGCTTAAGATAGATAGTTAAAAATCACATTTATTCAATGGTTCCTACTTTTTAAAGACAAAGAGGGTTTTATGACTGCGTAATCTGTCTTGCATAACATACTATAAATCTCCCATAATAATTTCTGCATTACTGACATAATTTTTTTATTTGCTACAGAACGTGATTCAGAATCATATTCACTCTGGATTTAAAATCTTCATGTAATGGCAAATACACCATGTCTTTGGAATGGTGGATTTAGTCATGAAAAATAGACAATCCAGCACTAGCCCTACAGTGAAAGAAAACCCACGAAGTCTGTCTGTTGTACTGAGTGCAGCAAAGGATTAACTTGAATAAAACTGATCACAGGTTATGCAGATAGTTCAGAACTCATATCAACTAGCAGAAAATCCCCAGGATGAAAAGAGTTATCTAAATTAAGGGGTTGTATGGATTTATACAATACAATATAACTTGTAAATATTGCTTCTATTGTTTACCATAATCCTAGGCAGTAAACTCACAGGACCTTGCTGGTTTAAATAAAATGCAAGAAGGAACTGACTGAAGGATACATTTTAATAGCCCTCTGTCAAGAGAGTTAACACACTTGCACCTCTAACAACAGCATTTTTATTAAATCTTTATTATGTTGTATTAAAAAAAGTCCCCTTAGCCCTCAGGTAGTTGGTTGATGCTGAGTTTTCAAATGAAATATTTATGAAGTTCTTTGTTTAGAAGTTTAATTGTATCTTTAAATGACTTTCATATGTTTATATGCTTTACCCTCCAATATAAATGCCATACGATGCTCTATCATACTGTCCGGAATAGTCATTATGCATTTCACCATCACAACTGTTACATAACAATAAGCAGAAAAAAAGGACAAAAGGATAACTAAGTTAAACCAGATCCTATACATACTTATTTTGTTGGTAACACAGATCGTATCTCCAGCAAAATGTGCTTCTAATCATGTAACATAGCATAGTACTGTAATACTTTCCATATTTAAACTTTCGGTCACTGTATAATACTATAAAATATACTAAAATGTACTCTGCACTGACCTTTCTATTTATCTGCCATGGGCGGGAGGAAGGAGGAGACTCTTAGGGATAAAGAACAGGGGTGGAATGAGGTGACCTAAGGTCTATTCCTTAAATGAAATTCAGTTTTGCTTTTATAAGGGCTGTAGAGATCCATCACTCTTGTGGCACAACATTTAAAGGAAAAGCATGATTTAGAAGATTTATTATCTTTCCAAGTAATGGATGACAATTTTGAAATCACCTTCCTGATTTAGGAGCTAAAGGGACATTTTCTAAAGCGAAAGCATGTTAGAGATCCACGTCACTTCATGTGAAAGCGGTGCTGCATTAACTCTGATCCCCCTGTCTTGTACAAGGCTTTTGGGTGTTTCCTGTAGAGCAGATTTTGGACATCTGCTCCAGGCAGTCTCTATGGTTAGTCTTCAAGAGGTTTAGGCCAGCTAGATGACACGATAGGAGATCCCAAATAAAGTTGTCCACAGTTTTACACATACAAGACACTCATCCATCCACCTGTGCAGCCCTTTTCTGACCCACAGCTAGGGAGTGGTATGATGAAATCATCTCAATTTTGCTGAGAAAAGTGACACCCTTCTCCATGCCCTGGGCTGGCTGGAGAGTCGGCACAGGCAGAAAGCAGAGGAAAGAAAAAGATATGAGGCAAACTTGAAGGAATAAAGGAAATGGTGGGTTCATTAGGTGGGATACTTGCTTTGGTTGTTGTCAGAGGGGATGGTGAAGGATATGATATCTATGGTTTATATTAACCATACATCACTATTATACAATTATAGGTATTAATACAGTATGTTAGCTCACAATGCTACTTGAATACACTTCTTATTTGTTGTTCAAGTACTACATTAAAACCCTTTGAGGGGAGTATCAGTTCACAGCTCATGAAAGCCATTTGTTTTGCAAAGCCGGCATAAAAACCCCTGTTGATCCAGAGGACTGTCAGTGCATGAATAACATTCCCTGTCTTTCTAAAATGGCAAATACTGTCTTGCTAAATTTGTTTTCTTGATGACAATTTTCATTGTAACAAATGGCCCCTGAAATCTGCCTTTCCCATATAAGGAACCTACTTGAGTTATTATACTTAACAGCAAACAACATCTGAGAAATAATCTCACTTATCATTTAAGGTAGGAAACAGTATTTTCCTATATAATACGTTAGAATAAAGTCTACGTGAAACAGGAAAAGCTCTGGAAAGTACCTATGGGGACCACTGGTTTCAGAAATGGACTTAAGGAGGATTAATTCTTTTTTTAACACTACCACTAGTCTATCACAAAGTCCATCCGCAAGAACTGACAATTTTGCAAGTTTTTATAAAATTGCTCCAGCAACACGTATGTAACTTTGAAGTCCCGCATGTTAATTGCATTAGCTGAAAATCAGTGGAACTCTTCTCATCAAAATGCCTATTTTGAAAAAACAAACTTTTAGCCAGACATGATCAAACTTGGTAACCTTTTATGTCACACCAAAAAGCCTAACTACAAGTTTTTTCCATATCTTAGAGTGTAAACAACATTTTCTGCTACAATTTTACACCCAATTGACAAAAGTATTTCATCAATTTCAGTTACTAGTTAGTTAAACGTATCACACATAAAAGAGAGATTTTTTCCCCTATTTTGTTCTCATACAAAGGCTGGATTTTATTCTAGTCTCACTGATATAATTCTATTTATTTCACAGTCATTACTTATTATCACCAATGGGAAGAGAAACAGAGGCATTAAATCAGAGTTTCCTCTTTTTTCCTTGATGCAACCTGATGCTTTTTGGTTTACCATGGAATGGTTGCATGGCGAGAGAGACAGATTTGCTTGTGTTTTTAATAATGTGTTCTTTTCAGAGAGAGTCAATATTTGCCCTGCCCAGTTTGGCTGACTTCATTTTAAAAATCCTTATTTCTGGTTTAAAAAGATTGGACATGATAGAAAATACATTCATTAGGACATTGCTACCACTGGGGACATATGACTGAGAGGAACATCCATTTTCATCAGAGGGAATTATATTATGCAATTTCTTTTGCAAAAAGTGAGCAAGTTCTGCCCTAAAACTAAATAAAGCCCTTTACATCCACTGGAATGTCATCCAAGGACATGATGCTTAAAACCCTTTCAATTCTCCGTGTCAGACTTCATGACCATTTCATCTCAATTTGCTCCTGGGCCAACACTGTCCAACAGCCATTCCTTGTGTGTATTCATCCCTTTCTGATACACTACTAGACAGCAAGTGCGCACCCTTGCCTCTGTTTCCTGCACTGAATAAGCTTGGTACTTCCATCTCATCTGATAAGAATTTAATTCCCCTTATTGTGCTGGACTTTTCTGCTTTCTTGAAAATGCTTACCAGAACAGTACACGCTATTCCAGATAAGGTCTTATCAGAGAGCTGTATCAGGACAAATAGCCTATCTTTATGGAAGAACTGTTTTGGAAGTATTTCAATTGAAATTTAATGGAAATACCATTAAGTTTTGTTTGGCTTTGTAAAAGGTGATACAAAATACTCTGAATCAGTGCAGCTGAAAAAATACAGTCCTCAGTGATGCTAACTGAGAAAAAAAAGAAAAATTCCCTTTTGAGATGACTTGGTTAATTATTTTGCTTATTTGTGACCCAAAATGAAAAGAAAAAGCAAAAAGCACTGTCATTACTCATTATGTACACAATTTATCACAGAATACAGTTCTGTTCCTCTGCTTATTAAGCCTCTCCCAGACATTCTTTTGTGTTCTGGGCTTCTGAAAAAGCCATAAGTAAAACTGATGCTACCTAACTGAATCACTGCAGTCTTCTGCAAATCTCTGAGCTCACTGCTGTTTTATCACCAGGATATCAAAGCTGATTTGGGATTTTAAATACTTCATGTGCTGCATGAAACAAAAGAACTTGATTATTCATGCATCACGTGGGTTACTCTCTTTTTTATCATGAAAAAAAAATTAACAATTTGTATTTCTTGTTATATTTCATTGTGCTCAGGCAGGAGTCTACCCTGCTGACCTCTCCAGTGCAGCCTTCTGTTAGTGAAATATTGTACATAGCATGAATGGGTGAGCAAATGCCGCACACGAGAATGCGAAGGATCGCTTTGCCTTTTATTTCTTTCTCCTTCTCTGACTGATCTCTCCTTCGAGAAACTCGTGCGGGCATTTGCCGGCGCAGTTGCAGTCCTCTGCTGCCCCAATAGCTTGTAGGTCTGTCAAAAAGATCCAGGTGGGTTGTGTTGATATTAGCTCAAGAGACAAAGGCTAATTGCCCAGTGATCCTTGGAAGCCATCTGGAGGGAGTCAGCTCCAGCAGTTAGCCAGGAGCGGTGGACAGGAACAGCCCGCAAGAGTTTCTCAAAGGAGAGATCAGTCAGAAAAGGAGTCTGCAGCTGTAGAGCAGGGAGGTGCTCTGTTATTGCTCTTGTTCTTTCTTTTTTTTTTTTCTTTTTCCCCAAATAAAGTAGATTATTATTCCTTTAAGTAAATCAGGCTCACCCATGTTAGCCTTTCAGTTCGGCTCTGAGTGATACGTTGGAGCTCTATGCTGAAAATAAGGCTGTGATTTTCAAAAAGCCTAAGGACTTTGGACAGACAGAACTCGGTTAAAAGCTGCGATATTTTATGTTGGCATCTTTTGAGTGGTTTTCACTGTTGTGCAGATGAAACAGAATCTGCGTTTGCAGGGAGACCTATGCAATAGCTGAACCACGTTCCCATTCCTCTGGGCTGCGTCTTCTCCCTTGTACTGCAGAGAACAAACAAAAGGGAAGGATCAGGCTGTGCTGTATCAGGCAATGTTCTTTTTCACTCTCTTCCTTCTCCCTCCTTTCCTCCTGTGCCATTGCAAGAATGAGAAGGAATGTAATCCTAACACCACATCCAGGGTGGAACAGTCACAACCCAGTTCTTGCCCATGGTAGACATGAAAGGTTCAGTGACAAATCATGAAGTCACATGCCGAGATCACACCTGTGGGCATGTTCAAACAGGCTTATGGGCTTTCCTCACCACAAAGTCCCTGGCCACGCTGTACCGCCTGCCCCAGGGAAGCCTTTCAGCAGCTCAAGCCCACCCAGCCATACCGCTCTGATGCATAATGCTCGGCAGAGGGTATTTCTTCAGGAACAGCTTCCACGAACGGATCCTGGAATCTGAACCTGAACTAACACACCAGACGGTAGAGGTGGTATGGGGTATTGGTGAATTTCTATTAGTCGTAGTAAATAAAATGTAAACATAGGTAGCTTGACTTTACAGTGCCTCTGTCTACTGTAAGAACTTTTCCTGGGCGTAGGCGTATGGATGGCACAACAGGCCCCCCCGCGGGAGGTGACGCTAACAGCCTGCAATGGCTAGTCAATTCCTAGCTTCTTAGCAAAAAGGCAATGAACTTTCCTAGTTAAACTTTACCCCTCATGTTTGCAAGCCCCCAACCCCTCCCCTGCCAGCAAAGCCCTAATCTTTTTATCTGGGGGAAAAAAAAGAAATAGAGAGGAAGAATATTTTTCTGATGGATTTGTACAGTTAAAAATCATAAACAGTAAAGAAATCTATGTGCTAAGGTTCCAACAGAAACAGAGACTTGGCTGACTTCTGTAATAT
Organism: Platalea leucorodia; assembly: GCF_965183815.1. Taxonomy (NCBI): domain Eukaryota; kingdom Metazoa; phylum Chordata; class Aves; order Pelecaniformes; family Threskiornithidae; genus Platalea; species Platalea leucorodia. The sequence goes on along the minus strand of NC_138825.1, from coordinate 117,957,442 downwards.
GAACTTTGCATTAATTAAGTGTTTTGAATTTGATTAGAATAAATTAGCCATCTCATTTGGTCCAGCATTTGCCCCTTTCCAGCCATTTTAAAAAACATATCCAAGATGATCCCAGATCCTAACCAGAGGAACGAGAAAGGAGAGAGGAGGATGGGGAGTTGAGGGCAGAAAGATAAGCAGGGACCAAACAGAAAGAACAGTTGTCATCTGCCTAGGATTTGCATTTCAATTGTGTATCTGTCTTACCTTGTGAGAGCTGCACTGACGACACTCCCATCTGAATTCACATATTTTATGCATGTGTTTTTTCATTGGAACATAATTATTTTATGAAACTAAGAAACATCAAATAAACACGGTAACAATTATCAGTGCTTTGTTCCTGCTTTTGTTGGATCTTGGAGAGGCACTTGACAACCCAGACCAGGGCTACTTTGACAATGTTTGAAGAACCAGTTCAGCCATAGGTTGATGTCAACTGCGCTAATCAGAACTCTATCAGTTGATAACTGTTTTCATATGTTGCACTACACTACTCATACATGTGCGGCAAGCTCCACGGGACACACAGGCTATTCGACATTAGCTTTCTTTTCTAGACAATTTATTTTGAAACTATTAATTCAGCTGTGGTGTCACTCTAATTTTTCCTTCAAATACAGATTCACCCATTCCTGATAACACACATAGAAGTGTGACCGCCTCACTCATTTTGACACCTTGGAGAAGAGTTCATTTTTACAACACCGTAGTCTCGTAAGAAGAGTGCAGAAGCAGGAGGAAGATACCCGGAGTTCAGTTCCCCCTTCAGCTACAGAGAGCCTGAATCCTCAGCTCCCATTTCCCAATGCTCTGAACAGCAGGCTATGCACCACGCTTTGTTTGTGCAAGCATGTGAGCATGTGTGCATAGAAAGGAAAGGGGGAAGCTGTTGAAATCTGTTCTGTGCCGCAGCCAAGAATTCAAGATTCATGGGGCCAGACAGACACTTAACCAAGTCCGATTGTGTAATCTGCTGGGCGACCCACAGTCCTGGGAAGAAGAAGCTGAAGCTGCTGATCTGAATTCTCCATCTTCTCCCTCGACCTTGTATTTTAAGCATAATAATAAGGAGCATAATAAGGGCTGTTATGCTCCATACTGAATTTAACATTGCCTATGCATCAGGCAGCTCGGGCACCATGCGTTGTTTTCTTGTGTAAAAGCTAAACGGCCTTCTGAGGACATGGTTTCAAAACATTCAGCTGCAGCAAAAGGTGTCTTAAAGCACATGCGGCAGCAGAACTGTAGACGCTTAAAAGATTTTACCAGAATATTTAGGACCCAATAACAGTCCTGGTTATTATTCTTGGATTTAGATGTTTCATATCAGTTGTGTTCCAGGCAACTTCATGTTATTCTGAATCTCATCTCAAACAGACATCCACAACTAAACAGACCTTTAGCTCCTGCTGTTAACTCCTGCAGTACCCCAGCGCTTTAGGTTTTCTACCGAGTCGAGCAGAGAGATGGCTGGGCTGAGTCCAGTAGCTTCATTACTGTGCCATTTAGGTTGTATGTGTTCGTGTTCAGGAATTTAAACACTGATAGAAAAATTGGGTATATTGAAATATTTCACTTGTGTTTTGATCATCTAGAATATTTTTCCAAGTGCTATATGTAGCTTGAAAAGCAATTTTGTGCTAAAAACTGCCACTTTTTTAATGCAGAAGTGAAACAGAGAACCTGCAAATAGTTTCCTTTCAAAAAAAAATGGTGTGTTGTCAGAAAATTGCTATTCAGTTGTATTAGGATCTTAGTCCTGATGGAGTTTTATCACTTGAAGACTCATCTCATGGGAAGGGCAAGACCCATGTTAGCAGGGGGAACAGAGAATGCTGAGCAGAAATTGCTAATAACATGTTTGCTGATCTGGCAAGTTGCTATCTTGGCCTCTCCAATACTCTTGCGATAATGGCAGAAGAAACAAGGTTTCTTCCAGGTTTCTGATTCAGCTGTGTCCCTTTCCCCTCTGCGTGGACCTAGAGCCTGCAGCCAAAGTCCATGGTCCTAGGCATTTCAAAGAACACATGCAGTTTAGTTTCCATAAAATTATCTAGAGCTACTATTTCATATTGTAAAACACATATTTCTTTTTCTAACACCATGCCTGTGACATAGCATGGTCCTAACTACAGTCTTTGTCCTGGCCCAAGGCTTATGTGTCAGCAAAGCTACATTTTACTTGGTAAGCCCTACTCTGGTGTATCTCACTTGGAATTTTGTTTGCAAGACAAAGCTCACAACCCCAGTGCTCTACTTATCTGTATTAAGTTACTCGTCTTGTTGCTACACAATGAGGAAACTTGGTATCAGTCAATTTAAAATGCGTTGCTCTACTATTGTAACAGACCACAAAAACATTTCTGAACGCTCTGTTTATAATAACAAACAGGAGTTTTGTTTCCACCCAATATTTTCCATGATGTCTACAAAACACTTAACGCTAGTGAGAATACTAGAGTGTTGAGATCACTGTTTGTCATGATGACCAAAATTATTTTGCAGTTTCCCTGTGCTCCCCGTTCCCTTACCTGTTGTCTCTTGTCTTATAACCAGACTGTAAATTCCTCCAGCTATCTTTTTGGTTTTACAGCACCTAGCACAACAGGATCCCAAGGATCTCAAGCATTTCAGTAATATTGCAACCAATAATGAAATCTTTGGTGTTCAGTCTAGTGTGTTTTAGTTGCAAAGATAGGGAAAGAAAAGAATTATCTTTACAGTTCATCTTTTCCACCTCCTTTCAATATTGTTCGCACAGTTCGCATCACTAGGGTTGGGTTGAATGTGTCGTCAGTCCAGCAGTACAGTTTTCTCCAGCTGAGCCGTTTGCCTGCTGTACAAAGCCGAGCTCAACGGGCATTATTATCAGGAATGACACGGGCTATAGCATCCACTGCCATAGCCATCCTCTCTAGTTATGTTTGTACATAATTTTCTTTATTTACTTAATCGAGAATATCCACTCATAATAAATCAACTCAAAGTCATTCCTAAAGATCTTCTTCAGTACCAGAAGTGTGAGATTGCACCACCTGGCTGACAAGAAAGCGTTTGCTAACTAGAAGCAGATTTCCACATGGAGCAGACACGAAAGAAGTTAAGTGACCCCCTCTCTTCTACGACAGAGAAAACGTCTCGCTCTGAGACATCAAATGGACAATGCTTGGGAACAGAGAATCTAAAAAAGTCCTAGGTTACACTCAAGGAGGAACAAAACGCATAGATAGCATTTGTGCAATATAACCGTGCCGCTCCCACTCTCTCACTGCTCATATTAGTGGACAAAACGATTACTGGAAAATGCATTTGGAGTGGCTACTGTGACGGAAAAGGAGAAGAAAGCAGGGCTGATGTAATATTTTGGCAATTGGACGAAGAGGTAGGAATGGGTTCTGAAGTCACAATGGAGAAAGTAATGACAATGATCAGAAGAGAATTAAAAAAATAAGAAAAATAACATCCATCATGTGAATATAAGCATGGGTGAGCAGGTGCTATTGCAGGTGCTGACAGGTGGGAAGGAACGTGAGTGGTTATGCTTTGGTTGACTCTGCTGTAAGGACGAAATGTTTCACTGTGTGCGTAAAAAAACCCAAAGTGGGTCAAAGAGAGGGAGATGTCCAAGGAAGAAGGCTCTGCGGTGCCATTCGGAGAGCTAGGAGCCAGAACAAGGGAAGGAAGAGGGGGAAGGGGAAGGGGAAAAGGAGAAGAGGGGAAGGAAGAGGGAAGGAAGAGGGAAGGGAAGGGAAGGGAAGGGAAGGGAAGGGAAGGGAAGGGAAGGGAAGGGAAGGGAAGGGAAGGGAAGGGAAGGGAAGGGAAGGGAAGGGAAATGCAGAAAGCAGAGAGAGAGGTATGATCAATCAGCACACCGATCAGTAACATCGCTGGCCACAGGAACTCACTATTAAAAATGACTCCTGTAGATGGAAAGAACTGAAGAAAAAGCTCAAAAAGTGTCTCATTTTAGGTTTCTTTCCCTATTTTTAAGTCAGATTTTTTTCTATATTTTTTCCGTATGCCCAAAGTGAATTCCTTAAATTACTCTGTTTAGAAATAAACACATGGAAACAATAAACATCTAGAACATTAGCTTGCATATTTCCTTAATGTATGCATATTTCTCTGCAATTTTCCACACGAAATGAGATTAACTCACTTAAATTTCTTGGGATCCACCCTCTGTCAAAGTTTCCATGATTTCAGGGTTAGCTCAGTAGCTGATTAATACCTTTGAGAGGTAATACGTAGAGTTGTGGACTTACAAATTTTAAGTCAGCTGGTCAGCTTGTGCACAGCAGAATATTTACATTGAATTCAAGTGACCTCTATCAATTTACACAGAGGAGAAATGGCCTATTAATTCTTTTTCTTATCATGAAAAAATACGAACAATATTATGGAAACAGAAGTAACTCCTTCTAAAGGAATACAATCAAGGTTTCTTCAAAGTTTTTTTCTACTTTGGGATATTTTGTGCCACATTTTTTATATATTATTTGAAATTTCACTGTGCTGGTTTATATTCCCCAGTTATTTGCAAATGTAAAATTAACTCACCTCCACTCATGTTCACAGTCTTCCTCTGGATTAATACTGAAAGCAGATTTTTGTTCAATATGAGCATTCCCTCATTATTTTTTTCTTGCATTCCTGGAGCAAAGAACTTGTCCTCAGACCATCTAACCCTGCTGTCCCCAGCAGTGGCAAAAAGAGACACAAATGACAGCACATGATCATGGCTACTTTTTGTAGTGTATGCGCTTCAAAAACTCCCATACCCCATAGCCATCATATGAGGGATGCCAAAGAACACATACCTGTCTGGTCCTTCTAATTTCTGTTAACAGACTGCTGTCCATTAATTTGACTCATCCTGTTTTGAACCTGCTGACACTGCCTCCACAACATCCTAGGGCAGCACATTTCAGAATTTCATTACCTCTTTTACAAAAGAATAACTTATTCATCTGTTTTCCTTTTTCTTTTTTTTTTTTTGTTATTATGCCCTGTGACAGTTCAGATTCTGTATAGGTGACTCATGCCAAATTCTCACTGACTACTGCTATGAATTAGCCAACCCAACTGAACGAAGAGAGAATATGGCCTGTTTTGCTTTTTTGTAGGGACAACAAATTCCCTGGCTGGAAAGAAAGCCTGGCCCAATTTGCAGGAAGAGGTAAAAGGGAGAGGATGTAAGCACAGCAGCATGCACTCCAGGTACCATGAACTAAGACAGCAGGTCATGGGCAGCTGAGAAGATCTCTTGATATATTAAATTATTCTCAAGGACTAAGTTAACGTATGGTTGTGGTCAAGCACAGACAAAAGAAACTCCTGAATTTGAGAGTCCTTCCCCTGTCACTTATATTTTCATAGAGTTCTTGACATTATCGCTAAAGATTTCATGCTGTTCTAACCCAGTGGTCCCCAACCATTACCAGCTCATATGCCATAACACTGGTTAGAAACAACCTGTGTGTACATCCCATTTTGGAGTTTCTGTCTGATTGATTTCAAATGTCTTAATGTCCTGCAAGCATGAACAATACCGAAAGACAAAGAACCCATCATCTTCTCAATTGTATTAAGATTTCATCTGTTGAATAGCACAGGCCAAATACCTTATGCCAAGCATTATGGAGCACCGGAGCTTGTTTATCAAGCCCCATAGTTTATCAACTGACAGCCAGAGTTTGTCAGAAAGACTTCCGTTATTTATTTATTTATTTTACATGATGTGAAACCCATTACAGTCCTCACTGCAGAACACTCACTGTGAATTGCATCACTGTGAAAATCAAGCTGCATACTTCTATTTTTCTCCTGGACTTCAAATTCTGTGCTATTGTATTCTTTCATCCCTTTTCTTTGTTACATTGAAGAATGCTGGAATATTAAATATTTTGTTCTCTGTACACACAGATGTGTTTTAATAAATCTGTTAATTTGGTTTATATATCATTGAATTCCTTTATGTTTTATTTTCCAAATAGTGAGCCATTCTTTTGCTTCTTCTTAAATCTTTTAGTTTTATAAAATATGGACATGGGGAATGGACAGAGCATGCCAGAAGTGGCTGTATTAAGTTTAGAAGTTAAATGAGTGACAGAAAGACAGAATACTGTCCTCACTGCTGCCCACTATTTGCCAGTCTCCATGTCACCTAAGGCTGTGCAACTCTGCACTTCAGCTGTCCCTGCGATAGCTTACTGCGTGTTCATCATTATGTATACAACTACTTTAGCAGTGATTTTTCATGTAGGAGATTCCCATTGATGTTTATTTTTAGGCATCCAGTTTATTTTCTGATGCTCCGTTTAAACCAGCATTTTCTTCATATGATACCTTCTTTTTCTGTGATCAACTGCCAGTGGTCCTCCCGTAGAATCTTATCTCTGTACTCCACCATACCCTTAAAGGTTGTTTCATGTAAAGGCTATAAAAATGTCAACATGGATTAGGTACATTCATATTTTTAATTATCCAATCATTTGTGAAGGACCCGCTTTCAACTGAATGGCTCTGCAATTGCTTCATTCCCTTCACTCATTGCTTTTATTAAAACCGACACGCTATACAGCCTCTTTGACAGCCACACAGGAATCACACAAACAGGAGACAAGGAGCTGACAGAGTTTCACCCAGGTGTTTTGACATCACCCCATCATATGCACCTCTCTGGAATACAGAGTTATGACTTTCAGGCCTACTGCAGGATAATCAAGTCTGTCAGATGATGCTCTTTTTCCCGCTGTTGCCTGTACTCTCATAAATGGAAAAGGGATTTGCTCTATCTGAGATTTACTAAGTGAATTTTAATTTAGGCAGATAATAGTTTTCTATAACTGAGCTACAGCTGAACTTATGAGAATGGTTCCACTATATTTTTATGAGTTTTATAACTTTTATGACTTTTATTTTATTAGATATCATTGTTAATGCCTCAAAATTTAATATTTTAAAAGTTGCCAAGTCCCAAAGTCAAAAAGGGACACTTGAAACTTTTAATAGGCAAGCTCTTGTTTGATAACATACCTACCTACACGTAAGTATAAGCTCAAGGCAGAAAATTCAAAGTAGAAAAAGTACTCATTTTCAAAAGTATTCACTGGAACAAATTATACAGCAACATGATATTTTTTTTCCTCCTAGTATCTTCAGATCAAGACTCTTCCTGCAACTACAGGTTAAGCAACCACAAGGTATCACATGCAAGAAGGAGTAATTGTTTGAAATTTACCATATATATACTGCATAATAAAATTATACTGAATAACATAACATTATTCTGGCCATGAACTCCATGAACTTTACAGGATGTACTTATTGCAGTCTATGATAATGACAATTCATTTATTTTGAAATTCACATGTCATTCTGATGCAGTAAAATATATTTTAGAAAGGCAAGCCCAGTAAATCTTGATCTTCAAATTTTTTGGGAAAAAAATACCTATGCAAAACAGTTGAACTTCTTGACACCATCCAATGATGTTCTCCCAAGATGTTAAGGTAAAAAAGATATTCCAGCTGGGCAGAGGTGCATGAAGAATTCTCAGAAGAAAACTTGCTTCTATGACAGTAAAAGAATTCATCAGTTCCACGTTTTGACCCTTCTATAAAAATTAAAATTCCCTTTTTTTTCTAAACTTTCTAAAATCCATTGAATATAGATTTTTTTGCCCAATCAGATTTATCTATCTGCCCATTTTCCATCCAGCATGTTTCTCTGCTTGGATTGCTTAACTGCTCGACTGCTCCTCAGAGAAGCAGGAATGGGAGACCTCAGCTTTCCCTATGGTGTCCAGTGAGGTAGTGGGCTGATGGATAGGATGTAGATGGATGGTAAAGGTAGGTCTACTTTAATGGATGGTCAGATGGAAAACAGGACTTCTTTTACTCTTGCAGCATTCATGTTTCTCCTGTTTGCAGGAATAGGTCCCGTTTACACTCAACAGGTGTGATGATAGGGAAATAGCAATCCCCTCCTGACCTATTAGTGAAGAAGCATGTTCCCAACTCTCATCACATTTCAAGCTCTGCAGACCCTAGGCTGTGGTGAGGTAAGAGACTCATTGCAATTGCTCCTCCTAGGAGCTTCGGTTTCTTTTGTGACATGCAGCATTTATTTTGTGGATGTCAAGAAGCTGGAGGGGCTGGTTTGTTAACAGAAACTTACTCTAAGATATGCAAGTTGAATCTCAGCTGAGGAGGAGTGAAGGCTGGAGGCAATAAGGGCTGCATTCTTATGTATGTCTCAAGGGAACTGCAAACAATACTCACAGAGGTCTGATAAATGAGCAGATGATCCAGGGCACAGACAATGAATGATTTTTTTACCACCTTTCTCCAAATGTAAGTATGTCCTGTTCCACAATTACACACTTGAAACCAAGCCAGACCAGTGGCTGTGAAGGTACATGCAATAAGACTTGGTCAACTCATGCTGTGTGAAAGGTGTATGTGATGTGCCATTATCTTCCCCTCTGAATTCTAGCTGGATGTTTTCTTAATTGTTAGCACATCACTTTTTGTTTTGTTTCTCTTTTGTCTACTTTTATTGGGAAAATATTCAGATATTTCCCCTGAAATGGAAGCTGGAAATCAACTTGAGATATGTTGAGGTCAGTCTCTGTTAGCAGATGATCCCTCCCAGCCCTTTCACATACTCAAAGTAAACGCTGGAGTTGGAGTGGAATACTTCAGTCCCACAGGTTCAATGCAAAACAGATGTTAATCTACAGTTTGTATTTTTGCTGGTAACACACATTAAGATACTTGATATCTTAATGAGTTGCCATATTCAAAGTACAGAATCGGGAAAAATAGATTTCAGATGGAAGCTAAGCCCCCTGTAAGCATCCCGAAGCACAATAGCTATTCAGGCTGTATGTTTTCCCTTTCAGAGAGGCACACATGCAAACGGATCGTTTAGGGCCTCCTCCCAGGCAGTACGTACCTCAGGAACTTCAATCGTGCCTCTCTGCGGAAAGCATCTTAATGGCCCCATTTACAGCAGTAATGAAAATGAACCACAACTTATTCTCTGCCCAACTGACATGGTAGAGCTTTCATCCATAAAACTGAACTGTCTTACTCCCCAAACCAGGTGGTACCTCCCAACAGTTTTCTGGGAACCACCTCTGCTATATGCCACCCTTCAGTCTCTGTTCAAGCATCACCTGGAAGACAGCTTCTTGGCAAAAGTGAAAAGCATGCCTGAGACCATGTGATGACAAACAATATGGGTGATCATGTGGCAACACCTGGGCCCATGCCAGCCCTGGTTATTTTATTAGTAGAGATGAAGCCAGTGTATCTAGCTCTAATTATTTAATGTTAAAGTGTTCAGTAGCCATGAGAGCCCAGCCTGGAATGCCTTCAGTGCTGCTTTTGGGCGCCTTATCCTCTAAGCCTCCAAGCAGAAATACTGCAATGAACACGTAAGCAATGTCTAGGACGATGCTCATTTATCAGGATGAATGGCCAGGGCAGCTGTGCTTCCAGTAGTTTTTGCTGTCGCAAGTAAACCCAGTGGAGCCGTATTGGTCAGACTGACAGACCATCCATCCAGTCTGCTGTAGAGAAAAGAGACTCAGATGTCCTTTGTCCCTGGCAGTAATTCTTCCATAGTAATACAATGCAGTTGAATGGGTGCTTTCCAAACAGAGTCTACACTATTCTCACAAGCCTGGAGAGCTTTTATTTATCTGTGCACAATGTTTGTTTTTTAATTGGACATTATGGAAACTCTGACAGTAATGTAAAAGATGATTAGCAATAAAACAAAATATAAACCAATGGCTTCTAAATTTAATAATAGGCTAAATGTCTACATTCAGACATGGTTAATCAAAACCAGTTTGTAAACTTCATTTTATTCAGGTCAGCCAGTCAACAGTACATGTAATGCATACTATAAAACTGATTTAGGGCTTTTGGACACCCAAGCATCTACATAAACCAAGCAAGGATTAACTAGGTCTGTCTACTCATAAATTACAGCACATTGTTTTTAAGTGAACAGGATAAAAAGCAACATGCCGTGAACCATCTACATCATGCTTTTTTCTCCTTTGACCAATTTCCCAGTTACTCTCTCAAATTATCACTCCAGTTCCTTCTTTGTTCATCCCTGTATTGTTTCCATATAACTGTCCAAATCCTCCTGCAAGGCAACTAATCAAAAAAGGCTGAAGCACAAGAACATTGACCACTTGATAGTTTGCCCAGCTTATTAAAAATATGAGTTTGACATCCTGCAGCATGTTTTAACAATTGGTTCGCAAATTACAGCATGGCTAAATACAATTAAATTCATTCCATTGTACACAATAACTATTTAACATATGCTGTGAATCTTGTACACAGATCAGGACTCTGCAGTGTTTTTCTACAGCTGTTAGTCAAGTCTTGTTGCCTTGTGCTACAGTCCCATCAGATCTCATAACATAAACAGGCTCGGGCTGGGTCATAGCTTGGTTGGGATTTTAACAAAACAAAACAAAACAAAAAAACCCTCAAAACCCCATTCAGAGGGTTTTTGGAAGCAGTGACGGCCTTCCATAAGCAAAGTTTTTCACTTCTCTGTCCTCACTGAAAATCAGTACTGGGTGCAGTCACCACTGTGCTTGTAGAGGTGAACCATCCCTACCCACTGGACCAGTGCCTTGACTCCTTGTCTCAAATACCTGAACACATACAGAGCTGTAAGCACTTACCGCTTATTCCAATTGCAGATTTTGCGTAACTTTATAGTACTTTTCCTCCCCTTTCAGAGGTTGAACTTGCAGTGTACATATTTTATCCAGTACATGTGATAATATATTGGCTCACATGAACTAACATGATATAGTATCTGTCCCACAGATATTACATGCCACTCCATATGCACCAGATCTGAGAAGCACGTGATATACAACTCTCAGGGGATATGAAACACATGTGGGTCTGATTCGCCACTTTGTTATTCCAACTGTACACCGTTGCAACTCTAACGAAGTTACACCAGTGTAAAACTGTTGTACTGAAGTGGAGGATTAAACCCATATGTCTTTCTATATGAGCCAAATTTATGGGACAAAGTTATTCAAATAAATTCAGTAAACATTCAGACTTCTTTGGGGTCCTATACCTGTTTAGTCCTCAGACAGTACTTTTCCTGCTTCAGGAAAAGCTTTGCCTTAAAGATAGCAACTGTTATTTGTTAAAAGGAAGTCAGTAACAATCCGAGTTATTAAAAAAAAAGCAAAAAGATTGAGAAGATTTGTGACCTACAAAACATTTGAAACAAGAAGGCATTTCCTCAGACTCACTCAGCCATGATTAAAACCCCTTTTGCCTGCTTATATGCATACCTCTTTGTATAATTAAAAGCACGACCCTTCACCATTTGCAAATTCTTATGATTTCACTGTGCAACTTTTCAAGTGTTTTGTCTGGCCTCTTTCCAGACAGTACACCTGTGTATTAGTGTCGCAACATTTTACTGCAATCAAAAATCTGTTTGATTTGGATTTGTATAAAATTCTGAAAACTTATAAGCTATATGTTTATATACTAAGTCAGATACATTTCTCCACCGACAGATAAAAAGACATTTATAAAACAAATATTGGACTGATTTGCATAAAGTGTCATTTAGAAACAGGGATCTGTGCTGGTGCTCTGAGGGTACATAGTTTAGCTCAATGGACAAACCAAAACATTCAGACTAACTCCATACATATTTCTTTAGAACATTTTTCTGTATTCAAAAAATTGAAATTTCCTTCTGGTTGAAGAAAAATGATTCAATCAGCCTAAAGAATCAGGCTTCATTTCCTTTCACAATTTTTATTGCTGCTTTTAGTGTTACACAAAAATACTGAGGTAATGTAATAATGATAATAATGATGATGATAATAGTCCTAGTAGTAGTAGTAGCAATACTAGTAGTAATACCACTACTACTACTACTACTAGTAATAATAATAATACTTTCTTTGGAAGACATGATAAAAAGAGTGGTAACTTTTTCTGTTTTAAAGTTATTTCTACAATTCACCAAAAATACACTTTCAAGAAGCTTCAGTCACTTAAATTCTACATTTGCAGAAACAAAAGCTTTTTCTGAAAAAAAAAAAAAGAAAGAAAAAGAAAAAAAATTCCGGCCCAAGTCCCACTATGTTCAATTCCAGTGCTACTGAAATCAATGTGATATTACTTAAAGAGTAATTTTTATGTCATATATGTGGTGACTGTAAGATCAATTTTTTATATCATCTTCTGGGAAGTTTTACTACTAAAAACATTCAGCGATATTGTTCCAGTGTCAACCAAAATTATTCTAAAATAATATGATGAAAAAAAATTCCTTATGTATTTTAATTTCAAACAATTATAGCTCAATTCTGACTATATGTTATAAATTCTTTTCGTCCTGGAAGTGTCTTTGATAAAGGCATCAATTTATTTGTTTTGTTAAGTATTTAAAAACTATTCTATATCTCCCTACTTATACCTGCAATGTGATTAGATATGGCAATCAATAAATAAACTCTGTGATCAGTTTTATATTTAGTTATTATAGTACTATATATTAATGTAGTCATTAACATGGTAACCAAGAAAGAGTGGCCACTTCAGTTATTGAGGACCATAAATAATATCTCATAGAAATATTATTCGTGAAGTCTGTTAGAACTAGAAGGGCATATCTAAATACCAAAATTTCTATGATATAAATACCTTTCTCTTTTCAAAGAATTATGTTTAGACACATATTTAGGGTGTGATTCCTCTCACCTAATTCTAATACCAATGAATGTTAGGGAGTTGATTCAGTCACTTAAATTTAGGTGCTGCATACTTAGGTGAAGGTGCTGAACACCTACGGCACAGTACGGGACCCAATGCACCCACAGAGCTGGCAGCTCTGATGCACCATTTACACTCTTCTGGAGCAGCAGCTGGAGGTCCGTCAGGAGACAATTATATTCCCATTATAATTTGAATTTCCAGTTTAAGCAGTACAGTCAGTGGCACTGAAACAGCAATTCGACTCACCTGGAACACTTAGGGTAGGATTCAGCTACTTAAACACAGGCATCTGCTGCCATTGGGAAACGTGAGGGTCCTCTGTGAGTCACATCCATTCATCCCGTCCTAACAGAGATGTGTAAAATAGGACAGAGGAAGTAACCATTCCTCTTCATTGAAAATAAGTAGACTTTCATAAAGCTGAATTAGATCGTGACCCCTGGGGTTCCATTCATTTGCCTACATATAGGTGCCTAGCGTCATTTTAGATTCCCTATTGTGTCTGAGATGACCACATGGTGATGGACATTCTGCAGCCTTCTTCAGGCCTTCTGCAGTAGCAGCTAGGATGCAACTGAATCAAGGTCTTATGGTGGGATCCAGGCATTAGAAGCCATCTTAGATGCCATTTTAGATATCTGAAACTTCTGCATGGGGCTGACAGGTATTAAAGAGAACCTATAGAAAAGCCACATCTTTCACCAACTGCAAGCCAGGTGGGATCTCATATATGATGTCTCATGAATCCCATCCATACAGTCTAACACCATTGTTCCATCCCTACTCGGGATTTGATCCCACATCCATTAGCTGGTAGAAACACTTGGACTGTTGGTAGGAGCTCTGCTGTATGGGAATTTACCTAACATAATTAACCAGCGAATCCATTTCACCTCCTCCCTAGCCTCCTCTATGCTCTCCCTGGGATCATTCCTGTTTTCACCAGTTTTCCCACAGCTCTCTGGAGGATGACTGGTCACTTCACATGTGCTGCTCTTTCTCAGAACATCAGTCTCACTAGATGATATTTCGCAGTATTGTGTTCTCATGGACAAGATCTATGACTAATGCTGCTAGAAATACATTAATTTTGTATAGTTTCACCTCTAAATCCTATAATCACTGTGTCCAGGATTTGGTTTTTTTTTCGCTACATTTCTGAGGCTTCAACATTTTTATATGGAACTAAAACTGGGAGGAGCCGTTGACACCCTCGAGGGCAGAGGGGCCCTGCAGAGAGATCTGGACAAATTAGAGAGCTGGGCAATCACCAACTGTATGAAGTTTAACAAGGGCAAGTGCCGGATTTTGCATCTGGGACATGGTAACCCTGGATGTACATACAGACTGGGGAACGAGAGGCTGGAGAGCAGCCCCGCAGAGAGGGATCTGGGGGTTCTGGTCAATGGCAAGTTGAACATGAGCCAACAGTGTGCCCTGGCAGCCAGGAGGGCCAACCGTGTCCTGGGGTGCATCAAGCACTGTATTGCTAGCTGGTCAAGAGAGGTGATTGTCCTGCTCTACTCTGCACTGGTGCGGCCTCATCTTGTGTACTGCGTGCAGTTTTGGGCGCCACAGTACAAAAAGGGTACAAAGCTACTAGAGAGTGTCCAGAGGAGAGCCGCGAAGATGGTGAAGGGTTTAGAGGGGAAGCCGTACGAGGAGCGGCTGAAGTCCCCTGGTCTGTTCAGCCTGGAGGAGACTGAGGGGAGACCTCATCAAAGCGGTCTACAGCTTCCTCACAAGGGAAGGAGGAGGGGCAGGCGCTGATCTCTTCTCCCTGATGACCAATGATAGGACCCGAAGGAACAGCAGGAAGACATGCCAGGGGAGGTTTAGGTTGGACATTAGGAAAAGGTTCTTCACCCAGAGGGTGGTGAAGCACTGGAACAGGTTCCCCCGGGAAGTAGTCACGGTGCCAAGCCTGACAACATTCAAGAAGCATTTGGACAACACCCTCAGACATATGGTATGATTTTTGGGGTTGTCCTATGCAGGGACAGGAGTTGGACTCAATGATCCTTGTGGGTCCCTTCCAACTCAGGACATTCTATGATTCTGTGATTCTATATAAGACGATTAAGCCATTCCAAGCCTAAAATGTTACAGAATGTAACATTCCAAGCCTAAAATGTTACAGAAATGGGTAAAGATGGCAAACCTTTGGGCTAAGACCCAGATAGGAAAACAGAAGGAAATATTATGACACATTTCTCATATATCTGAATATGCATCTAACATCTGAATCTAAATAATTTCTACTTAAAGGAGAATTACATTACAGGTACTTTTAATAATACTGCATACAGCATGAGACACCACAAAATACAAACCCCTTTGTGATGCTTTGGAAAAGCAACCAGAATTTAAATGAGATGAAAACCAGACATCTTTTAATCCTTCTTCAAGTTTTGTCCCTTCTTTTCTTCTTGTTCACAACATGACTCAGAGGGACAGATCCTCACCTGATATAAAACAGTCAGTCCAGCTTTATCAAAGTCAAAGAAGCTACAGTCACACCAAAGGTAAATCTGGCATGGTGCATCTAAACTGCGGATATAACATTAACTGTGACTAATTGTGAATGTTGTAGATGTTTCCCTCCTACGCACGGTTATGTCTTTACCTGAATATCTTTCTACTTTTTATTATTAGGCCTAAATAGGACATCAAAGGTTATCTTTTTTTAAATCTGCATGGAAAACTGTCTATCATTTCCATTCGACTCTCTAAACTTCTCCTTCTTACTTTAATTTGCTTCTGAGGACTTCAAAACATCTTATTGTCCACAGTAGAAGAAACATCTGTTGAAGTCATACATAGTTTATTGGCTGGAATCAGTGATAAAAGACAGCATAGAGACTCACCAAAACACTTCATTGCTATCAACATAAAACAAAATATTACAAAAAGCAAGCTTTTTTTTTTTTTAATAAGAAATGTGAGGAAAATTTTGCAAGCCAAATAGACAAGAAAAACTGTGACTTTAATTCATCAAGCCTCACATGACTGGATTTTGTATCCCAGCCAGCTAAGGCCTAACTGTGCTACAAAAAAATGTTTTTTAATTAGCTAAGAAAGAGAAACAATTTATGAACAATGGTACTTCTCTCCATAGGATTTCCTGTTTAGAGGAGTTGCTTTCCACACTAGAATTGATTTTTGCTCTTTCTACCTACTGATCTGTCTTACCACTTGCCTAGTGCAGCCTGATATTAATTATTACTCTTTTTTTTTTTTTTTTTTTTTTTTTGGCATAAAACACCAACAAGGCCCCAACATCGCATTTCAGATCTAAGCCAGTCTCCTAGGAAGTGAGGTGGGAAGTACATGCAGTGAATATAGCACTGGCATATTTTTTCCCCTTTTTATTAGTCTTCTCCAATTCAGCACCTCTCTGCATTAGGCACAGAGAATTCGAGAAAGACGACCACCTGGCAAGCTTACTGAAATCTGACTGTCTTACTGGCATGACGATACACAGGCAAATAATTTAGATAAAGCCTCTGGTAATGAGGAGGAAGAATTGCAAGGTGAAACGTCTGAAACTTCATTTCACAAGTTATACTTCTCATGTAGGACTGCATCATCAGAAAGGACTGATACTTAGCAAGTGTGGTCCCCTTCAGATATTTTGGCAATTTGATACACTTGTCTATTCAATTTCCATCTGCTTGCAGGTCTTCAAACTGGTTCTAGTTCCAGTGCTTTTGCTCAATTATTCTATACTCTCTTGTATTTTCATATTCCATTTCCTTTTTAATGGTACCCTGCCTACTTTTTGCTTTATGTATTGTTTTTTCTCTCCCTTACACCCTAGAAAATTAAAATCTGCCCGTTTTCCCATTATCTAGTTTTGTCTTTTCCTTTTGCAGATTCTCGCTACTTTCCACCATCTTCTTTATCCTTATGCACAATTCTATATGTGATTCGCCTTTTCTCCCTCCTGATTCCTACTTTTCTTCCTTTCCTGTTAGCACTATCTACTCCATTTTCTTTTCCTTCATGTTCATTTTTGTCTAGTTTCTTTTAATTTCCATTTCCTTTGCCGTCTTTTTTTTTTTTTTGAGGCTCTCTGTTGTACCTCAATCTCCGTTGTACACACACATTAGCATTAGAGAGCATGGAATAAGGCAATGAAAGAAACGAAGGCTACTGGTCAAAGCACTGGAGATCTGATTGTCTCTTATGCATTTCTTTTCCGCATTTCTCTCCAGCTCGATGATCGTTTTATTCCTCAGTGTCCTTCATGCTTTTCTAATAGCATCAGCTGCTTTTGCTTGAGGTAAGCACTGTTTATTCAACAAAAAGTGTTTTGCTTCTGCATATACAATTGTGAAAAAGGCGCAACTATTAACTATGGATGAACAGATAGGTTTTGCCTTTTTGTGCCAGATTTTAATTCCAAAGTTCAGAGGTTTATGACTTGTTTCTTGTAGTTCCAGATCTGCGGTCAGGATGCCCTAGCATTCAGTTGGAAGGATCTATGGCTTCTTTAAATATTTTTTTGTATTTTGCTATTTCAGACAACTCTGTAACATTTATGTCAAGCATAGATATTTTAATAAATCCATAGTAGCCATGAGGATCTTCTTTATAACCTTTTTTCTAAAGCAGGTAAGCATTCTGTCTCCTTCAAGGAAGTTGCAGAATATCAGAAGGATATTAAATATATTAGGATAAGTCAATGTCAATGATTCAGAGCAGAATCTTTACAAAATACAGTTTAACAAGGTAAGAAGTAATATGTTATAGATATCTACAAAGTAAAAAGCAGAATCTGTAGTATAGAGTCGTTGCTACTTACTCCTACTCAGAAAAGTTTGAGATGCTAGAGATGCTACAAACAGCACAGAGCTTCTTTCTTTCTATACCTGAGTTTCTAATCTCTTCCCATAGCTGTGGAAGAGAAAAAACAGTCTTAGGATATGACTGATTTAAACATAACAAGATTATGTCCCTCTGCAAAGATACACACTTTAATGGATTTTACGTTTTAAGATGCTTATGGATACTTCCGCGTTATGTGATGAGCAGAAGCTAAGAGATACTATCAAGATTCATGGAGTCAGAGAATATAGCTGCATCATAACTTTACAATGAGATTTTAAAAGTCATGCTATTGTTTTCTCTTTTCTAAAAAAAGTAGTAAAGCTTGGCATAATAAGCAGTATGCCATATTTTCCAGTATAACATCTTGTTGAATTTCTGTAGCTGAACTACCTAGAGCTGTACTAACTAAACTGAGCAACCACACAATCTTGTTTCTATAATTTTAGTCTTGTATATTGTAAATTCCTGAGAATACAGACCTACTACATTTATGTCTATTATGGCGATTATCAAGCACATAATGAGTAACAACAAATAGATTGGATCAGTGTTTAAAAGGTAATCTAAGGCAACAGAGCCACTTGCTGCTGCAACAGAAAGATATATTTTTGCTGAAGAAACCAAATTCTGAAGGGACTGTATGAACTTAACACTAATGGGAGAAGTTGTTATAAAATGTTGATATATAATTAAATGTCACATTCTTTAAAAAAAAAAAACAAAACAGGATCATTTCACCAGAGCTAAGGAGACCTGAGAATATACACTAAGTAATTTTTGGCTGCTGGTTATTACCATTTGACAGGTTATCTATAGCCTGTGTAAAATGGAAAGGTAATCTTAGTCACGTCCTTAGGACTGCAGGCCATAACCATCCCTTTTGTGCTAAATACTCTTTCCATGGGAACTAAAGGTGTTATTTGTCTCACCTAGCTCTATGGCTCAATGGGTGTTGCCAATACAGAGGAGACCCATGCCATTTCATATGTCTTATGGTATCTTGTCTGACCTCCAGATGGATCTATTGTAGATTGCATGCTGGTGGACATCTCAGGTACCATGGGCCACAGGCATCAGGCACCTATACTAAGGCAGTTGCATAGTTACCTACATCTTCACGAAGTCCCAGGGAATCTTAGATACCCAGCTCACATGCAGAAGCATCAATATTGACATATATTTAAGTTTAGGCTCTGAATTTGAAATACGGTTCTGAATTTAAAGTTGAATTATAGCCCCCAAATTATGGAGGATTAATCCTACCCTTCATGTTATTCCCCAGCATTTACGTCACACAGAAAAGATGCTGTTTTGTAACGCTAGAACTTTAGCTATTGCTATGATGTCAGGTATTAGTTTGCATGCTCTTAGCTTTCAAGTCTGTTGCCTAAACTTACACACCTGAGATGGCCTGGAGTATCTGAAACACCCACATGGCACTGGCAGATGCGGCTTAGGAGTGACAGGAAATCCATGCCTTTCCGAGGTGTCAGTTCGAGGCCACGTGAGCATCTCAAGTAGCCTGTTGGGGCACCTGAACGGCACCACAAGCATGGTTAGCTCACTGCTGGGAGTGGCTCTTCAAGATCAGAGATGAGGCACAGTAATAAGGTGATGCCTATTGAAGTTTATGATGCATTTACTGAATAAAAGGACGACTGGAATATTTCTGTTTCTCCTTCAATGCATTGACCTCTGTCAGATTTACACTCCCTAAGAAAACAGAGGGGAAAAAGCCAAGCATAGTTGTAAGGCATCTCAAAATTAAATAAAAAGTAGGCTATAATAGGAAGGAATATTTACATCCTCTAGTCAAAATAGTGGACAGAATTGTATCAAAAGGTTGTGTTCTTACATTTGTTCCCTCAATTATTGTCAGTAGCTTTGGTCAAATAGTGCAGGTAATTTTCAAGTAAGTGCAGCTGATCTTCAGGGTCTGCAGCCCCTTTTGTAGCTGGCAGCCTCCACTAACTCTCTGGTTATGTAGACCTAAAATGTCAACTATCATTAAAAGGTACATTATTTTTATTACAGAATGATGGAAATGAACCCTCACGGAAGTTTCAGTGGGATATACTGCACATAAAACAGTTTAGAAAAAGTAAGATAAAACTTCCAGAATTTTCAGATCATTCATCTAACAAGCTCCATACATATGTCAAAATATGATGAGAAGGTTGGCAGGTCATAATACGGCACAGCACTCTGTTATGTTTAGTTGCATCACAATGCTAGTTCAAAGAATTCACAGTAACAGTTGCTCTGTTTGATCCAGAGCTGGTAGCCAAAAGGAAGATTTGCTTATGTTATGCTCTTAAGCTAAAGTCTCACCATGTTTAAATTGTTTAAATTATTTAAATTATTTAAATTATTTAAATTCATAGATCATTAACTCTGCTGGGGTCAGAATTATGTCTTTGTTCAAGAGGATTTATTATCACTATTTCCTTGATTACTGACAGTTGCTTGCAGCAACTGAACCATCACAGGTAGAGTAGTTATTTTTGCATTTAAAAAAGTTAACGATTCCAGTGCCTTATATAATACTGTGCAACGAATTAGTAATATTTGGCTTTTCTGGTAACCACCAAATTCAAGGAAGTCAAGGAGTTATATTTTTATTATTATTGGCTTCTCAATGGACGTTTACTTCAAGTTCATTTAAGGTACACTAATTAAGTGATAGAGGCTTATCTAAGTAAGTAAGTAAGTGCCTCGATATTCATTAACCTCACAAGTAATCACTGCGATATTCAGAGCTGAGTAAATGCAGGGCAATACAGGATACCTATAATTCACTGAGTTTACCTCTCTGCTTTGGTCAGTCTAGATCGCTTTTAAAGACTACGCTGAACGGATCAGTTATGTTACCAGGATTATTTGCTTTCTGGTAATGGCAGAGATCAATGTGGACTGAAACCCCGTTACAGCAGGCACTGTGACTGCTTTCCTTTAATAGCCGATCTCTGCAGCAGTGCTTGAGACTTCAAAGGCAAGATCATCTAATTCTTCTTGTAAAATAGGCCAAAGTCTACTCAGAGAGTGCAAAAACATGTGTAAAATTGGATACAAACTGACAAGGTCTTCAGATGTACTGTAGGTAGTGAAAGAACTCTGAAAACATGAAATACGTGACTGAGGCTGGAGCCTGTAAAATCACTGCAGTTTTGCCAGCATAACATTCTCCTACACAGTTGGAAACACACAAGAAATTTAAACATTACAGAACAAAGCTAGGATAAAATGAACCAAAAAAATCAGGATTTTATGCACTTTATGGTGAATTATATTTTTAGGATCAATCCAACTGATAAATGTCCAGGATTATACAATGAAAGGGTTCCTACTTAATTCGAATACTTAATTAGCCAATGTGGTGGGCTGACCCTGGCCTGCAGCCAAACATCCACCCACCCACTCATTCACTCCCCGCTCCTGTGGGATGGGGAGAAAGTAGAACGAAGGCGAGAAGACTCACGGACTGAGATAATGACAGTTTAACAGGGAAAACAAAAGCTGTGTGCACAAGCAAAGCAAAATAAGGAATTAATTCACTACTTCCCATCGGCCAGCAGATGTCCAGCCTCCTCCTGGGAAGCAGGGCCTCTGCACATGCAACGGTTACTTGGGAAGACAAATGCCGTAACTCTGAACATCCCCCCTTCCTCCTTCTTTCCCCCAGCTTTTATTGCTCAGCACGAGGTCATATGGTACGGGATACCCCTTTGGTCAGTGGGGGTCAGCTGTCCCTGCTCTGTCCCCTTGCAACCTCTTGCCCTCCGCCAGCCTGCCCGCTGGAGAAGGAGAAAGCCTTGACGCTGGGCAAGCACTGTTCAGCAAGAGATAAAACATCGATGTGTTATCAACACTGTTTCAACCACAAATCCAAAGCACAGCACCACACAGGCTGCTGTGATGAAAATTAACTCCATCCCAAGCAGATGCAGTACAGCCAAGCCAAAGAGAAGTTAGAATTTGTCTGAGTGGCTGGATAGTAAATACGCACTAGAGACTAATTCAAGTACAACTGGTAGCTGATGAATTGTGGAAGGAAGAAGGGTCTAGAAGAGTCACCAACTACCAGTAAAGAGGGACTTAACTGAGGATCTCATTGTCCAACAAACCGCATGCTGCAAGAGCTTCTGTGATCCCACAAGAAGGGAGGAAAAGTAAAGCGTTTCATGAAGGTGAAAGATCTCATCACCACGCAATAATACAGAACTGGCTATTATACCCATTCTGTGGGGAGAAAACAAGGAGGCTGTAATGCAAGAAGGGTAATTGGAAGAAGTCTAATAAACATATTCTTGAGAACATTGCAATATGAATAGTACGTACAAATTCTTCCTTCT
Source organism: Platalea leucorodia (assembly GCF_965183815.1). Taxonomy (NCBI): domain Eukaryota; kingdom Metazoa; phylum Chordata; class Aves; order Pelecaniformes; family Threskiornithidae; genus Platalea; species Platalea leucorodia. Next base: position 117,935,412 of record NC_138825.1, on the reverse strand, counting down.
GATGAAGAGGAATTATCAAGCCAGCAATTCAGGCAAGCTATTTCAAAGTTCTTCCAGTTGTAAGCAGTTTCCATAGATCTAGGCACACTCCCTGCTTTTCGCACTGTTTTATGAGAGAAAGTGGTCATTTTCTTTACATTAGCATTTCCCACAAATGGAAGCGGGATTTCAAGCCTGGAGTTTTACGCAAAACAGTTTTGGAGCCCTCCTTTGGCCTGGAATCCATTCAAGTGTCACAGAGGACAAAAATTTTGCCATTAAAAAAAAAAGACAAAAAATCATCTTTGCTTTGACGCTCTGTACCTCAGATCATTCTCTTGAAGAACTTGGCTTATCCTGTTGTCAATGCAGATTAAGTCTGGTCACTGTTTTGGATTTCTTGCTATGCACAAGACGTTTTCTCACTATTTTTTGTAAACTCTTCCAAGAATGAATCTGGCAGGGTGCTGAACATTCTGGCCTGATCCAGAAAAACACTTAAGCCTGTCTTTAAGCACCAGAGTAGTTCTAACCAGATTGAGCTCATAATACTATTGTTTTACAAGATGGTGAAATATCTGTTTACTCATTAAAGTCTGAATATTAAGATTCAAGATTGCTCGTTATATCCATTACAGATGTTTTCTCCTCATAAATGACAATCAAAATTTCATTTGTTTGATGTTTATATCTTTGTTCAGTTCTCTACTCTATTGGATAACTCGCAGTGAAAAATCCCAGGCTCTTCTTGAACAATTTATTGTTCTTTTCTCTTTCTTCATTATTATTAATGGGAAATTCCAAACTTTGCAGATAAGATTTATATAGTCTTTCAAATGGGTCAGAACAAGGGAATATCAGAAATGTTTAAAAAGCCTGTTTTGCAATTTATGGCTTTATTAAAAAAAGAAAAAAACTCAAACCTTCAATTGCTTTAAAAACTATAAAATTGCAAAAACCTCTGAGACTGATGCACCACAAAGGAATCTGTCTTGCAAACATTTATGTGCCCAATTAATTTTAAGCACATGAGTAGCACACCACATTGTATACTTTCATTAATGATCTAGATAATAGGAGACAGAACATGACTATTACGCTTTCAGATGACACCAGGAGAGGAGAATTAACAATGTCACGTCGTAAAAAAAAGTTAGTGTTTGTATTTGCTGCATAATAATAGATTTATTTCAGTTTTTAAAGATTTTTCTGCTTTTACTTTTAAATGAAATGTAATTAAATTGGGGACCATGATGATCTTTCAACATGAAAAACCTCAGAATGAATATTTTTGAAGAACTCAGCACTGCATTTAGCACAAGTCTATTAATCTGAAAAATCTTGCCCAGCTTTAATTTCAATGACTATCGTTTCTTGCAGCAAAACACTGTTACCTCTAAATCCTTATTCTCTCTCAGGATCAAAGCCTGTAGGGCCTTGACTGATAAAAGAGATGGTGGCAATGAAGTCTTTCTGCCTTTTGCAAGACTTTTCTGACTATTTCTCTGAATTCAGGATTATTCATGTGGATTCGTAATTTCTCATCTAGAAATTAAATTGCTGTTTCTTACTAGAAGACCACTTTCAAGTTCAAGTTCCATGTCATGAAGTCATCTCACACCTTTTGAGACTTCAAGGCTAGAAGAACATCCCAAGTAACCCCATCCGGTCACTTGTTGACACAGGTTGCATATCACAAATTCCTTCCGTAAACTTATTAAAATCTGTAACAGAAGGGGTAAATTTATTTGCCCCAACTACCTGAAACCTTGCAGGCTGCTCTCTATTCTTGACTCTTGTAAAGGCTATGGGTCTCTTTCTAATGCCCAACCTAATTTAGTCATGGCTTGTTTATATCCAGTTGTCCTTATGCTATTCTTTAATTTAATTAGCTCTTTTCCCTCTTCGGTGGTCACTTTCTTGATACAGCTGGAGATAGCAGTTATGCCCTTTTCCAAACGAGCTATTTAGATGCTCCTGTAATTGATCATCTTCTCATCTTATGATCACGACTGTGTTCCAGACTGTGCTTATTCTTCTTAAACACATATGACTCGAACTGCATAGTGCTTCAAGCAAGTCAACCATTTTCCTTCTTGTATGATATTCTGATTCTCCCTGTCTGGGGGATACTCCTCAGCTTTGTGTCAGTGTTATTGGAAATGTCCATGTATTTCTTCTGTACTCATGAATATTTTTTGCCTTGGAGAGTCCATTTAGTCAGGGGAAAATTCATTCAATCATTTTTGTTCCTGGATCCTCAGGTTTATTTTTGTCTCCAGAAGGAACAGAAGGTAGTGGCTTTTAGATATATAAACCACTGTGACTTTGGTCATATAAAACTGATAGATATTACTTCTCTTTATAAACCATTATAACAGTCCAGCTTACTTGCATGAGTCAGCATTAGAGCATACAGATTAAAACACTGAAGTCTATAGTATGGTATCCTCAGTGATATTTTCCACTCTAGGATTCTTCATCTTTTTTTCCTCACTTTTGGGACAAGGTATGACTTTTTGTAAGACTTTGCTCAAGATTTTTCTCAAGCTTCTGACTGTGCCTTTTTGAAAAGATGAATGTTTGTATTTGAGAAGAACTACAATATTTTTTAATAAGCTTAGTATCTAGAAGTGTGCTGTACAGTTTATAGTACTAAAAGCTTACTACATTTATTAGCTTAAAGACTTCAGATGGCAGGGAGTGAAAAAGATAGAGCCAGACTCTTCTCAGTGCTACTCAGTGACAGGATGAGACGCACTGAAACACAAGGAATTCCATTTCAAAAAAAAGAAAAAACTTTTTTTTTTTTTCCACTGTGAAGGTGATCAAACACTGGAACAGAAAGCTTGCGGAGTCTCCATCCTTGGAAATGTTTGAAACCCAATTGGATACAAAGCCCTGTGCAAGTGGATCTAATTGACCCTACTTTGAGCAGGTGGGTTGGACTAAGCAATCTCTGGAGATCTCTGACAACCCCAGCCATACTGTGAGTCGGTGACTCTATGAAACCTGACTCTTCATTGCCGATGTTGAAGTACGCAGCTAGGATGTGGACAACTGTCATCCAAAAACTACAGCAGTAGAACATTTAGTTATCTTACAAACTGAAGCTGCTATAAAATGAAAGACTGATAGGAAACCCAGCAGCAATGAGAAAAGAGCACTCTGCTGGGATATTAGATGCTGAGCCTAGGATTGTTTATATGTTTATGTTAGATGGTCAGTCGATAACATAAAAGTAGTTTCCATATTCCTTAGCAGTGAATACTGAGTAAACTGCGAAGTCAGGCTTCGTCGTGCTTCCTCTCCTTCAGCCACCATAACTTCCTCATTCGTAGGTGCACAATGTTTTAGCTTCACCAGAAGAGATAAGGTATGAACCATCTTACTTCTTCCTTCTCTCTTCAGCTGCCAGACAGCATGATGGTTAGCATACCTTCTTGTAATACAACTTTCCAGTCCCTTCAATCCTATTTGTTAGGTAAATACCTTACCTGAGAAACTGTGAAACTTCTATACAAAAGACATTGCTCCATTGGTTGATGCACAGGGGCTTAAAATATTAAAATCTAAGTGAGTGCTGACTAAGGAAGTCTTAATTCGACCATAACTAGCTGTTTAATATCATAGCCAAGTGCTCTTGAGCGTTTTTCTCAGTGATAAGCATAAAAGCTTATAAATCAGTTACAGCTTTTTTTTAAATTATTCTTTACTAAATGTATATAATATAGCAAGGAAACTAAAAGTTCAAACACCAGTCATAGGTAAATGATATAGGAAATATGTGTATATATAATTATAATTTGTGTCCTGTAAAGATAATCTTTGTTATGGAACAGTGAAAACAAACATAGAATCAAAACCACAAAAAATGGGAAGAACAGGCAGAGAGGAAAAGATAACAAGTAAGATTAATGTAATCTGCAGTATATTAGTCTGCTATCTGATACTCAACCTGAGAGTGTTCTGTAACACAGAGCTATGACTCAACTGATCTGATTGGAATAAATGGGTCAGTCAGTCAGTTTGTGACAACCAAAAAGTGCAGCCATAACTAGTCCTATATATTCAATTTATTTACACGGAGCAGGTCTTGTTCTGTACAAAGCTGCTTGCTTCTGGTAGAAAATCTTAACATTGCATCATAAAATAGTTCTTAATAATAAAAAAGGATATTATTTTGATCATATTTGCATTGTATGCTTAATATTGCAAACAGGAAAGTAAAATGACTAATCAATTTCCCGATTTCTATTTTGTAGGTATCACTAATCCTCTTGTAGCGTAACATTTTACAGAAAATATTTATCCTATTCAGTTGCTAACTTTTCCTTACTGAAGAGTGTTTGTCAAAATGTGTCTGGCTAAAGTCACAAGACCAAGGGTATCGGTTTTCAAAAGTGCTGTGCTGTGCAGGCCTGCCAGCTTATTTGGAAACAACTCAAGAATCTCTAATATGGCACTGTGTAACAAGGACAAAAACCTTAACCTAAAAGTGCTATGTCACCTTTGAAAATAGGACTCAAACTCACTTGGCTGGTACCACTAGAGCCTCTAGTGGATTTTTTTTTACATTGCAAAACTATAGTGCAGATATCTAATTCTGTGGTTGACAGACTTGTTATTCTACTGGAGAAACAGTGAAATTTCACAGCTTCCAATATAACTGCCTCAGTCTAAATAGTATCATCATGACATGCTCTCCTGAGGACTTCAAATATTTTTCTCTGTATGCAAGACTCTTCACCACTTACTTAGAAGTAACCTTTCACACCATGGTCAGGTTTTGGGGGAAGACTCTATGCCTTTGTCTGGAAACTGGAAGTGCTTTGATGACAAAACTACGTATCTATTATAAATACAAGGAGCTGGATTCAGCTGCACACACATAAGTTGCTCAGGTCATTTTAGATGAAGCAGGATTTACTGTCTAGCGTGTAGATGCTGCTTGAGTAAGGCACTTTTTCCCTACACACTATGTCTCACCTGCAAGCCTAATCTAGATGTCTCGGATATTGTAAAGCACCACAAATAGCTATATATACATCTGTAGGCAACTGAATGGAGCCCAAGCAATGGGATTCAGATTCAGACATCTGAACTTAGGTGTCTACCGTATAAAGTATCTACAAGTGAGCTAGATGTTCATGATCCTATTATAGCCAGTGGAGACCTACTCAGTAGAGTCACTGCGGGCTAGAGTAGTCTCACCTTACAGTAGACACCTAGCTCAGTTGCTTATGTACAGGCTCCATTTACAACGCCCAGGGTATTCCACCTGGCTCCAGCCACCTCCCCAGAAGGCCAAGGAGCTCCCACAGACCCTTTGTCACATCTGCCAGTCAGATGCAGTTGTCTCAAATGCCCAAGGGCATCTCAAGTGGCAGCAGATACTTAAGTGCGGACACCTGAATCAAGCCCATATATTTTGTTTACTTACCTAGGTCATACATGGATACCTATACTGTAGAGATCTCAATTTAGATGCCTGCATCTAAATCTGAATCTGAATCCCACCAGGAGTTTTGATTTCGCATCTAATATTAGGCATACATTTCCATAACTGGAAAGAATTTTCCAAGACAGCATATTAACCAGAACTCTGTTAAAAAAAGCTTAAAGGAAGTCAGTGGTAAAATCCCTAGATTTCTACTATATACCTAGAATTAGATATTTAGAAGCTTTGCAAAATCCAGTGCTGCAAATCTATGTGCTTCAGTCCTTCAGTATATTAAGTGATGACATCAAATGACCTAATATGTGAGACTCTGCAAGCACAGGACTTCAAAAAATCTTCTGCATTCTCCTGAATAAAATTAATTTTACAATAAAGTAAATGCATTGGCAGGAGTAGATGATTTTGGTGAAATAATTCAGAATTCATAAGCAAGAATATTCACATGATTGCACAGTACCATTATGATATGGTGCAATTACATGCAAAAGGGGTTTTGTGCATCTTGGCCATTATATTAAAGTGACATATTTTCTCTTATACTGATTTAACATCTTTTCAAAGCTTTCTTATGGTACGTCAAATTATCCCTGAAAATGCATGGTCACGTTTGGAAGAATACAAATTTATTTTGTAAAACTGCTGTCTCATTTTAAGAAAATATTTCCTTTACTAATTGTGTTTTAGACTAATTAATTGCAATAAGAAGAAAATTGGGATTCTTCTTCACATGTCAGCTTCTGGCCACACGTTTAGTTTTTAAAGCAGAAAAGCTCTAATTAAGAAACAACTGTGCACTTACAAATGACAGATAAAAGCTAGCAGGAGAACTGAAAAGGCGGGGTTTTTTTTTTATTTTTCTTAGCAGATTTCTTTGAGGATTTTTCATTTTAGAAATTCATCACTTTTACTTTCTTAATCTTTTTTCCATCATACATACTTTAAACAAAATCACCATAATTTTCAACAGTCTATTTATTGTGCTACACATCACAATTAGTAATTTAGAAAAATTAACAGTTTCTCTAGAACACATTATCAAAGAACATGTATGACTCTTATTTACCAGCAGGATTTTTTCTGCCACAAAATCCACTGATGCACATCCAAGAAACCCCTGGATACAGCCTGCTGAAGATCTTTTGCACTTCATGTATAAGACTACTCAATTCAAATAATGTGTGCAATGCTGAACCTAAAAGGCATTAATGCCAGAAACAACAACTGCACTATATCAAGCCCAGGAAAAAGTAATGGGACTAGAAAGGGAGATTTTCCAAAAATCAGAGTTTTTATTTCATCTGTAATATTGTTGATAAATGGAAACACTACCATGCAAAATCTCAGCACTTTTTTGGCTGGAAAGGCACTCATGCTAATATAATGAGTCTGGATTACAGAGGTTTGCCAAGCTTAGATCATGTATAGATTAATAATGATGTCTTTTAATGTCTTAATGATCTCTTAATGAAATACATTTATAATGCTACAATTTGGTGAGGACTCACTAAACATTTTTCATATCAGAACATGATGTTCAAAGCTAGGTTCTTAATAATAATTAACACATGTACTGTGCTTTTTCTCTTCAAAGTGCTCTAAGAACATTAGTTAAAAACCTGTGTGCTGAGTGTACGCTATCTGTTTAGGCTCTAAGAGGCCCACAACAATGAAACTGGAGCTAGCCAGTAAAGTCCAAGGAGAAAATAGTAATTTCTGCTGTGTTCTGAAGAATTTTAGATCAAGGCAGGAAAGACATGTCACAAGATAAATTAAATGCAGGTGGTGGCCATTGCATACAAATACAATTAGACAAATAATATAAACATAGACTACACTTTAAAAAATGTATCCAGAATATTAAAGCTTAATTAATTTTTTCTAAAAAGAAGTGAAAGAAAAGGCAACCTCAGAAACAGAAGACTCCCCCAAATCACCTGAAACTTCTCGTCTTGCTCATTTCTGTTCTCAGCATCCAAAGTGAGGATTTTAGCATAAGCAATCAGAGACTTGCAGTGCTAATTCCAAACTTGCTAATACTCAATATGTGCAAGCTATAACAAAACCCTATATAAATCATTCCTATTTGCTCCTGTGGCTGATACCTGGAAGCACAGGGGTTAACTGAACAAATAAGAGATTGCAGCTGGCCAATTTGCTAGGGCTTATCATCTGCCAGACAAGTACAGACAGGAAAAGAAATGAGAGATCAGTCGTAGCCACACAAGACTCGGCTTGAGTACTCAGAGAACATGGCAGCTTGGGAAGAGAGGCTCTCCTTCTCAGATTCACCATAATATGTTCCCCAAACCACGGAGAACTTTATTCTGAGAAATTCCCTTCAGTGCTAGAATAAAATAATTGTTTCACAGCATTGTATTGGGTGGAAGAATTAACTAACTCATGATAACATGAATTCAGAGACTTTGTTCTATATCTGGGAATATTGCAGAATTTTGATTTTCACAAATAATTCAAATACATCTTTGAGAACTCATGCAAGAATCTAGCTGTATATAAAGATCTGGGCTTTCTAGTCAGGCTAGATTTTAAGGTTGTTTCAATACCTAATGCAACCAATGTGCTTGTTTTCTAAGTAGAGACAACAGCAGTTCCTACACCCACAGGGATACTGTGAAGATAAACATATTAAAGATTCATCAGTAATAGGGTTATGTGCTTAAAATAAATCTGTAGCTAGATTTAGTCAGCTGAAGTTGTGAAAGATTTGGTTGTCTGCTTGAGATCTCAGTTTCAAGGAGAAAAAAAAAAAATCCTAAATGTTTATATTTAGTTGAATTTGAATTTCAGCAGTCCAAAAACATGTTAATTTTTATCACTTCTAATCTTCTTTGACATTTTTCAGCAATGTAACAAAAGAGATAGATACTCCAAGCTTAATTAATATGAAGCCCTATGAAAAAATACTAATATTAAACCCAGTATGTTTTAGCAAAACATACATTTTTTCTATTTTATTTGAGAAAGGAAGAAGTTAGGGGGAGTGGAGAATTCAGTGATCAAAAGAATGACATCAGATATTCAAATTACAATAACGAACTGGTTGTAACAAAGGAAACACCTTTAGTGAAGGGCAGAAGCTGAAAGTCTGATTATTTACACATTGCACTCACTTGGACTTCTTCCAGCCATATACTGGAATTTCACTTTATCTTATGTTAATTTTTTGGCAAATGGCAGCGCGATGCTTGTGAGGTCTTCAGAAACATGACCTAGAAAAAGCTGATAGCAAGTTCTTGAACACCCTTGTTCTATTTAAATTACAGAGACAGCACAATAGAAATACAAGGGAAAGGGAGAAGGTTGAAAAATGCAGAGTGAGGCTATGGGATCTCAAGCTGCTGACTTCTGAGTCTGAAGAAAGAAGTGACCAATTTCCATTCTTTTTCTTGGAACTGCAGTGAGGCCAAGTTTCATGGAGCAAGCCTTGCCCTACCTTAGCCACCTCCCTCCTGCCTGCTGAAGAGTCAGTCTACCCAGTAAGGCAAGCAATTCCAATAGACCTCTGAAATATAATGCAGGAAATTCCTTTCAGCACAGCTTTCAGCAATGAAACGGACTGTCAAAGCATCTTCCCAGAGGATTACAGGGCTCCTGCCCAGGAATTAGTAGAGAAAGTTCGGCACTTACATTAGTGCAATGCCTGCAGCTCTTCAGGCTTAACAAGGGCAGCTTTAACGTACATTTATGCTGAGGCTAGTTAACACTTCCAAACTCAGTGCAGGAATGTCACTTTTATAATACAGGCTATTAAGAACTTCTAAAAATACGTCAAATGTTAGAAAATGCTTTCTCTTGTCTAAAGCACAGTCTAGTGTGTGTCCTTCCCAGCTTGTAAATGGAACTGTTTTCTCAATTAAACACGCAGTCTTTTTTATTTCTGTCCCATGTCTTACATAATTTTATTAAAGACTTTTATAGTCTTCCCAAAAATCCCAACCTAATGCTTATGCAATCACATTCTGCATGTACAGGTGTCAGTGGGCAGGAGGAGGTATGCATATATGTGTCTTCTGCCCTCTTTCAGCCATAGTAACTTGGTGAACTTATGGGCCAATTTGGAAATGTTGTTAATTCTAGAGGCTTTTTTAATTCAATTGATAACGTGGTGCCACTCACTGGAATTCACTCAGTGACGGCTGACTGCCAGGATAGGATTCAGCTGCACAAACATATGTGGAAGTGCTAGCCAAGATGTCCCAGTGTATGTCGCTAGTGTCCTGAGATGTTCAGGCACCAGCTGCCAGACCAGAAAGTGCCTGATAGGTCCTGTCTCATCTGTGCCAGACCCCTGCAGATGTCTTAGATGCACAAGAATATCTCAAATATCACTAGATGCCTAGGTTTAGGCAGCTGAATCCAGTTTCCAATGACTTTGCAAATAGAATGAACAGCATAGCTGCCATGCCACTGTCTGAAAGCTGTCCCTGGACTGACAGCTGGCTGAACTGCTGGGTTCAAAGGGCACGAAGTTCAGTTGAAGGCCAGGCACTAACAGTGCAACCACGGGTCGATACTGGGACCAATACAGTTTAACCTCTGCATTCATGACCTGGATGACAGGGCAGACTGCACCCTCAGCAAAACTGGGAGGAGTGGAGGTAGAAGTGCTGCCATTCAGAGGAACCTTGATGGGTTGCAGAGATAGGCATAGAGGAACCTCATGCAGTGCCACGAAGGCAAGTGTAAAGTCCTGCACCATGAAAAGGAATAACCCCACACACCCGTGCAGGCTGGAGACCAACTAACTGGAAAGCAGCTTTGCAGAGAAGGACTGGGGGGTCCCGGTGGACAAAAAGTTGACTGTAAGCCAGCAACGTGCCCTTGCAGCAAGGAAGGCCAACAGTATCCTGGGCTGTGTTAGGAAAAGCATCACCAGCAGGCTGAGAGAGGTGATCCTTCTCTTCTACTCAGCAGCAGTGAGGCCACATCTGGAGTGCTGTGTCCAGTGATGGGCTCCCCAGTGCAAGAGAGACATGAACTTACTTGGGCAAGTCTAGCAAAGGGCCACAAAGATGACTGAGGGATAGGAGCATCTGACCTACAAGGAAAGGCTGAGAGAGCTGGGACTCTTCAACCTGGAGAAGAGAAACCTCAGTGGGATCTTATCAATGGGTGTAACTATCATCTGATGTGGGGGAGTGAAGAAGATTCTTCCCAGTGGTGCCCAATGACACGACAAGAGGAAACGGGCACAAACATAAATACAGGAAATTCAATTAAAAAAAGACCAAACCAACTTTTTTACTGTGAGACTGGTCAAACACTGGAAGAGGATGCCCAGAAAACTTGTGGAGTCTCCATTCTTGGAGAGATTCAAAACCCAACTGGTCACAAAGCCCCGAGCAACCAGCTGCAGCTGACGCTGCTTTGCGCAGGGGCGTTGGTCTATACGATCTTCAGATGTCCCTTCCAACATCATCCATCCTGTGAGTCTGTGAATCTGTAAGAGTAGTTTAAAAGCACAGATGAAAAAGGTGAAAAATAAAAAGTTTGTTTTCTCTGTCCCATGCTTTACTTTAAGAGTAAAATTATATCTACCTATTTACACTTGTCCGTGGACTCTATTCACCATTTGTGCAAGACTCAGGAGCAGACAGGTTGACCTCTTTTTCTTTTGACATCTAAACGTCATGTTTGTTTTGGAACTACACCTCTTTCCAAAATTACACAAGGAAACAGAAAATCAAAGTCACCTACTTCGCCCTATAAAGTACTGCACCAATATAATGGTGGCAGGGAAGGGAGAAAGAGGATTTGAAAATGTTAAAACTTTCTTTCATGTAACACTGACGTACATTAAGTGAAAATTATAAGACTTCACTAAATTACAAGGCAGTAGTCACAGTATTAGACTGTATTTCAACAACAGAATACAATTTTAGAATTTATAAAGAATATTGCATTATTATCAAAGATACAGACACAACATACATAGCTTTTTAGGGGATTTAATGTAGCTAAACTTGTGCAAAAGCTGTTGTAAAAGAGAACAATTTCATCTATTTAAAATGGCTGAAGCAGAAAGAATTTTAATTTACTATCTGCTGAGGGACTAAAACCAAAACATTACCACAGCAGGTCTTTGCTGCATATTGACCTCAAGGGAAAAGTAGTTGGTCGCATCAATAACAAGAATGAAAAAGTGTAGAAAGGTGTTTGGAAAGTTGACCACTTTCTAGTGGTTTAGATTTCGCTGTCTCCCTCTAACTCTGCATATGGGTCTATGATTGCTTAGTGGGAGACCACATACAGGTAATCATAAATAACAGTTCAGAATAAAATTCACTAGTCTGCAAAGGCTAAGCAGAAAGTGATTCATGAGGCTTAGGCAACGGTTAGGGCTGGAGCTGACTTTCTGCAACAGGCTAAATTTTATACCTGAGCTGAAACCTGCACACTCTGAAACACCAGAAAATCTCTGATGAAGACTCTTGGCCAAACCCTGGTGTGATTTACGACTTAGAGTTCCCATGGTCAGTTTTAGATAGCAAGAGGGAAAGGCAAGGGAAAAAAAAAAACAACCAACAAATTATTTGACTAGTTCTCAAATGTTTTATTTCATATTACAGTTTGCAGCAATTAAATATGAGGCAGTTGCTGTGTGACTTGTTCCAGTACACACAGCTGCATTAACAGCTAACTACAAATACATTTTACACTAGTGGGTACTTTCAAGAACCAAATGTCTCTTCAGGAAGTTTTACCAGCAACTTTTTTTCATGTATTTACGCAGTTCCAGCTAATTCTGTATGTTACTTTCCACATATATGCTCTTTTTTTTTCTGTCTCTGCTGCTTGAAAACTAATTTCCACTCATCTGTGGGGCAAGATTAACAAAGACACTACCATCTGTTCCTTGACAGGATTTTCTATCATATAACTGTTGACATGTAAAGGGTATTTTATATTTTGATTGGACATTAATTGTGCTTTCTTTGGATTAAGTATTTTAAACTGAACTATGAAAATAGCCTTAAATATATAGGTCATAGCAATTATTGTGTTATTTACATTACTAAACAAGTACGCAGCAGATGGCCTCCAGGGCCCTGGCCAGAAGAACCTCTCTCCTGCAGATTTATTTGGTGCTTGGAGATACTACCAACTAACTTCTCATACCCATTTGAATGTCATTGTGCCTCTCATTTGTTGCCAGCAAAAATATGCCAGGCTTGTTTGTTTCAACACCAATATTTCTCAAGGCCTTCCTGGTACCTGACTATATAAAATGTTCATACTTGGGCCTTGTCAGAGGCCATGCCCCTGCAGTTAAATGAAATAGCACCAGGGACCCTTAACTAGACAAGGGGCCACAGTCTGGCTACATCTACACTTCTTAGCACTTGGCCCAAGTCTCCTTTTGGACGCGGGTGGTACCACTGTGGCCATTAGATATAATTGTTATATTGTGTAGGGTTTTTTCATTTATAAGTGCCTGAAAAATACAAAGACTGTATTGCAGCCCTCCACTGAGATTTCTCCATTTTGCGAAACCTAGGTTGTAGGCAGCGTGAGAATGTGTGATGGCTGAGAGCGCGAAGCCTGCTAGAACAGCTCTGGAAGACCGTGTGAGGTGGAGAACACCACGTTTGGCACAGTCTTGTCCATCCTGCCTGCTGAGCACAGCTTCTGGTGCAAGCCCGCACCCTGAACTGCGCCCAGGATTGTTCACAAGAGTGTTCACAGGCCCAAAACAGGTTAATGCTTAACCAGTCTGGACAATTAGGGGTCCAGCACTGAAGGACACTCACTGGTCCTGTTTTATGTAGCAGTAAAATCATAACCAGGGAAGTCATGCAAAATACTCAGGAAGATCTGACCCTATAAAGCACTATCCCAAGCTTTCATGACATAAGTTCTTTTTTATTTCATATCCCTGAGTTAAACTGGCCCTTAAATATACTTATTCTATTCCACCCTGATCTAGCAAAATTTTTACGCATGTGAACCACTTGAAGCCCACTGTTTTCAAGGGGGCTGTTTGTATAAGCAAAGTCTGTGCATGCTCAGAAGCTCTGGGGCCATTGCTTTATGTGAGACCATTCACATGCTCAGTTTTGTGTTTGCTGTACTCTAACTTTATGTACTTAAAAAAAGAATCACATGAGAGCAATACTATATATATGATATATAAAAATATACAACCTCCAATTAACTTCCATTTCCAAATGCTTGCAGTTAGCTTTTTTAGTCTTATAATACAGGAATACATACTAAAATATTATTGCTGCCATTTATGACATGAACATACTCAAATGCATACCACAAGGTCCGCATGTGCCCACACATAAGGGCACAATGAGCCAATCAATACTATGTCAAGTCCATTTTTTTCCAAAGAGATGTGGAATAATAACCTTTTCCTACTTAAAGTTTCCCTTTCTTACATTAACTACCTGTAAAGCCAGCTTAGTCCTGGGAAGAACATTATTCATTGGCGATCTCTGTTTCAGTTGTTTTGGGAACTGATGATGCAACTACTTTTTGAAACATTTCACTGTCTCTAGGACATCACATCTAATGCATAATTTTAAAATACATGCATTTCCAACTGCTCTGTAATAAAAAAAATGTAATTTGAAAACCACAAAGAATTTATTTTACATACTTCTGAAAAATCCTCTTCAGACAAAATGAGTATGCATACAGTAGCTGAACTGTTCAGTGTGAAATCTACTTCCATGAGCTATCTAAATATTTATATGAACCATGTATATTTTTAAATTCTTAATTTTAAGATCTTGGTTATATAGAGGTTAGAGATATTTAATTCTGAGGGACTGAATAGTTCTACTGAAAATCTATTCAGGATCCAAATGTTGCAATCTATTGATTGCCTTGCCAGTGCAGTCGAATGTCTCCATTTAGCTCGTGCAGTGTGTGTTCACAGAATAGGAAACATAATGAAAAAAAACAAAACAAAACAAAAAAAAACAGGATTGCATATAAATAAAAAATTGTCACGGAAGCTGGACATAAAGATGCAGAGGAACCCTTTTTTTTCTCCCAGTGATTAAACAGGTAATTTAAAATATCAATGACACTGGAGACAGATGAACTTCTTCAAATAGAATTATATCAGTGTCCTGTGACAGATCCTATTTATTGTTATTGTAACTCTACCTTTAGTAAACTGTCTCCAAAAATACTATGCTTTAGCGACATGAAGACTAATGTTTCAACTGTAAAAGAATCACTGAATTCTTTTAGCTTGACTATAGGCTACTCTTATGGCATCATCTTTCCCTCTATCACCTTTAATGTATTACATTTATTTCTGTGAGCCCATCAAAGAGGAGCCACACAGACCAAAAACACCTTTCCATTGTGTTCAAAGCACCAGAGAACAGAAGAAACAAAGAGCTGGAGAGTAAAGGCACTTATATAAATTGGTGAATATTAAAGATGACTGGTTTTCATATTTACAGATAATCTACTGAAAATAATAAATCATTAGGTGTGTCTTGATACATATGCATGTATTCATATATACTGTCCCACTTCACTAGTAAATTTACAAATTACAGAAACAGAAATTGGGAACAATTTGTGATCTCCTGAAAATACATTCTCCAGATTGAATGATAATGAATCTTTGACAAAACCTTTGAACACTGCAAAGATTCAAAATCTTTGATTCCTACATCATTCATAGAAATTTAGCTTACGAAATAAATTCAGAAATTGAAGAACTGATGATTTTAAGGGATTAAGGAGATTTTTCCCCCTATGTGAGGATACAAGCGATGAAAACGCGTACCTAAAAATCAACTATGGAGATGAAAGGAATGACTGCCTAATGTCACAGTTGAGTACACAGCGGCTACACAAGTGATGAGCTGAGATGATGGGCTATTAAACAAAACATGTTGCCATCAAAACACCCGCTTCACCTGCTTTATTGACTTACATTCTGCCACTATATTATCGATTCTTTAGTGTGGACACTGGTTTGATTAACCTCCATTTTCATTATCTGTTTACTACATTAAAACACCCAGATCAGCTACAGGTCTGTAATCCATAAAGTTTGTTGTTAATTCACAGAGAATACCTACCAAAAAAGCACATTACAAATATCAAAACAGGAAATAAATCAACAAATAGCTAGCTTATACTGAACTATTAGTATTATTACTACTACTACTACTACTAAAATATTGGCGCATATGAACAATGTCTTGAGCAATACAAATGCATCACAGAACCCTGTTTGAAAAAAATGCATGAGATGCTTTAAACCACCCCTCTGCGGTTCATGCCAAGTGAAAGAGTTGTTCGTGCAGTCCCTTCCCCAAGGGAAACCACTATGAAAATTCATGCTAATCAGCAATTTTATGGTCTCACTCAAGAAATGAAAAGCCACTGAGAACCTGCCCTCTAAAAAACATATACCAACCACACATAAAATTATGGCTTATACTTCTCCTGTGAGGACAATAACTACTAATTTTTCTTAACTATGAAAATAAATTTAAGAAAATAAGCCCAGCCAAGTTACAACACAGACACTGATAAACAGAATATTAGCATGATCATACTGGGGTGACCATTCAAACCCCCTCCTCTCACTTTCTGTCATCTGCCCTCATCACAACTAGCAATCAGATCACAAATTGCTGAGCAAAAGCCTAATGTTGATCCTCTTACAGGGAGGGAGGCAATGCCAGCAACCTTGGAATTTGCATATAACCATTACAATTTAGGCTGTTTTTATTAACATTTTTAAGTGGGGAACCAAAATGTCAAAACACTGAAATGATTTCTTCAAGAACATAAATTCCTGTGTAAAATCCAGGGCAGAGCTGAGGAATTCTGATTCCTTTGAACCTCCATTCAGAACAGAGCATGGCAAATTGCCTCACTCTTCTACAAAGTGAAGGATAGTATTTTTTGCAACTTTACTCCAGGAACTTACCAACTCCAGTTCATATCAAATGTAATACACGCAGTCATTATTTTAATATTCACCCATGAGCTTACCTGCTGGTGACAATCAAGTTTTATAAACAGTTTAATAACATGGTGTACTCTGATCCACAGTATCTCAAGCACCTAGATGGCCCTTTGATATTTTAAACGCACATTAGATAAAGGGAGTTCTGGAATAAGAAATGACCTGCAGGACTTGACCTGAATTTCCAAAAAAAGCAATGTTAGGTGCAAATAGGAACATGAAGACCGTATCAGACCAGGCCAACAATCCATTCTGTCTTTGATAGCATCCAACAGTAGGTGCCAAGGAAAGGGCAAGCACCTTGGGCTACTTCCCTGGTACAACCTCCAGAAGACTGACGGCTCTTGGGGCTTCCTGAGCCTTTAAGCAGCATCTTCATGTTTAATAGCCCCTGATAGATTTCCCTTCCATAAATCTGCCTTATCAGTTTGCAAACCCCTGTAAACTTTTAAGAATCTGTGACACTTCCAGTGAAGTTTAAGACTAAATTAAAATACTTTCTGTTTTGAAACGGCTGCCTGTTAGCTTAATTTGCTTTCCACAGGTTTTGCATTAGAAAAGACAATGAGGAATCACTGTCCATTCAACTCCGTTTTGCACACCATTGTATAGGCTTTTGTCATTTTTTCCCCAACCTCCTTCTCCCATCAGCTTGCCTCCTGACTTCTATTTTATTTAGTGCTCTCTATATGGAAGAATTTCACAGTTGTGAAAAACTTTGTCACATTTGTCTATACCTATTACAGCTTTACTGTACCCTTTCTGGGAGATGGGAACTGCTAGAGCTGCAGACCCCATCCAAGCAGTGACAGTCACACAGAGAGAGAACTATGGTGTCCATTTCCAAATGGCTACCAAATCTTACTTGATTTTGACCACTGCTGAGCACAAAGCACTGAGATTTCATAGAGCATCTCTTGTATTCCAAGGACTCGCTCATGAACAGCCGTCATTTGTTAAGAGGCTTTTATTCCGTCTAAACACTCAGTTTTATCTCACATGTCAACACATGTTGTCTATCATTTTACCACTCTCAGTTGGAATTCAAAAGTCCTTCTGCAACCTGACAATTATTTTTACTAACCTAAATAACTCAGTCTGAACAACAGATTTTACCACTCTGCTATCCGCCCCCTTTTCCAGACTATTTACAACTGTGTTGAACAGTACTGACCTTCACACAAATTCCTGTGCAACCCTACCTGTTACGCCAATGCATTGAAAAAGATGATAATGGATTCCTACCTTTTCTTTCCTAGCTTTTCACTGGGTATTCATCCATCTGAAGGCTGTAACCTTCATCTCACGACCACTGAGTCTTCTGAGAACCTTTGATGAAAGCTCTTGCCCAAACGCCTTCTAGAAATCCAAGTTCATCAGCCTGGCTTGCCTTGGCCAGGTGTGGTCACTTGGCTTCTCCAAAGACTCCCACAGATTTCCAAGGCACGAAGTCCCCCCATAAAAAATGATGCTGATGGTTCTCCGGTGCGTCATATTTATTCCTGTTCCACTTGTTCTTGTCTTTGTTATTCTTCCCACTAATTTGATCAACGTGTGCATTGACCTTAGGGGCTCCTCTTGGAGCTGTTCAGGGTTCGGCTACAGGCGGCACTGCCCGGTCCTCCAATGCCGCCTGTAGCACGTGGTTACACAGCACACTCAGCCGTCCAACTGATCATGCCCAAATCCCTCTGTAACTCCTGGAAAATCACCATCTGATCTTGCTGATTTCCTATCAATTTATTTTCTTTTTACCTTCTACCACGACTTCAACTGGAAACAGCTCCTCCAACACTTTTCTCCAAAAAGCAGCAATACAGCATGGAAACCTCCCTAAGGTCCTCTTTGACCAACACAGGGTTTCGTTTTTTCGTTACAGCCTGATTTTCCCTGAGCTCCTTTCACATGTTACCTAGTGGCCACACAGACTCCGTGGCAGGATCCTGGTGGATTCAGAAAGGATTTACTGCTACTTTTTATGTCTTTTGCAAGTTGATCCTCAAAATGTTTTTTGGGGGGCCTGCTTTACCGTGGTGTTACACTCCAGGCACCCGGGTCCAGTTTCCTCATTTAGATGCAACTTCAAACACGCTGAAGGACGAGTCTGTGCTTCTGCTACCCCTTTTTCTGCCTTTAAGCACCCCAGCTTATTTTGCTTTTTCAAAATTACCTGTTTTTTTTTTTTTTTTTTTTTTTTTTCCCCAGAATTCCCACAGAAACTGTGAGGTTTGGACAAGCGTGAATGACGAACCGAAGGAAACCCCCAAGCCGTGCGCTTCTTGTTCCCGCCTTTCCCTAGCTGGCGACGGCCGCCGGCCCTCACTGGCCGCCTCGCCTGGGGCTGGGGCTGGGGCGGCCCCGCCAGCCACCGGCCACCGCTCCGGCGGGAACGGCCGCCCCAGGGCCGCGCCGCCAGGCAGGGCAGGCGCCGCCCCGGCTGGCCGCCTGGGAAGGGCCGGCCCCCTCCCTCAGGAGTGCTCGCACGGCCGCCGCCCTCACGGAGCGGGGCGGCGGAGGCGGGAGGCGGGGCTGCCCTCAGCCCACCCCGCGCAGCCCCGGCGGAAGGAGCGGCCCCGCCGCGCCCGCCCCCTCCCGCCGCCGCCCTGCGCGGCCTCGCCGGCTGCTTCCGCCCGGTTTCGGCAGACGCGGCCGCTATGCTGGGTGTCGGGGAGCCTGCGAAGGGGGAAGGTACGTGCCTCAGCGGCGCGGCGCTCTCTCCGCTCCCCGCCGCCTCGGGGCGCCGTGCGGGGCGGGGGCAGCGCGGAGGGGCTGCGCTCCCGCCGAGGCTGGGCCGGGGTGGCGGGGCTGGCCGGGCCCCTCACGGCTGCCGGGCGGGCCCTCGCCTCCCTTCCCTGCCCTTCCCCTGCCCGGCGGGCGGCGTCGGGTCCGAGGCCCCTTCCTAGGGCCTCGCTGAGCCGCTGGGCAGGCACCTACTGCCGCTGCGGCAGCCGGCGGCGGGGCTGAGGCGGTGCCGAGGCGGTGCCTCCCGAGCAGCGAAGCGTCCCCTGGCCCTTAGGCAGCGGCCGTGCAGAAGTCGGGTTCATAGAATCGTGTTCTGCTAAGTAACGGCGGTGATTTCCAGGCGTAAGGTTGAGGGTGGAGTAGCGCACCCCATGCAGTAGGCAATGCTTCTTGCGTGCTCCCTTGACTTGTTTTTCTTGGGTTGGGAGGAGACTTTCAAGAACCAGGTCCTAAGCAATGTCTCCTTTTCCAGAAAATAACTGCGGTGATGCTCCTTGTAGTGTTTTTTCTATATGTCAGTGCTTGTTCCTGTGAGACATCTCTTGCAGCTGACTGGTGCTCGTTATCTACGCAGCAAGTTATAAAACAGGTAGGAAGAAAAAGTCCGTGACCTGGAGGGCCTATGAATGAGGAAAATAAGGTTATGAATGCTTAGAAGTTAAAAGCAAGATGAGATTTGTAAGTGGAAAGAAGTGACTTTTATTGGAGGACCTAATCTGCTTTGGAAAAGCAGAGTCTAGCAGGCGTACACACCCTCCTTCAGGAACCCTCTGTCTGTCAGGTTTGTTCTTACTGCTGGTTCCTGAGCATCATCGTTGTTAGTAAATGCAGGCTCGAAGATAGCTGCTACAAAAGAGAAAAAACACCTGTGCCAGACAGGAGGTGAGCAGCAGGTTGAGGAAGCAGTGTGAACAGTGATATGGTAAAAGAAACGATGGTAACAACGAAACAGTGTTGAGGCATGACAGTTGTTGAGGGCTTTCTTACTGGTAACTTTTTTGTTGTGTTTTCAAAAATGATGAAACAGCTTCTTTTTGTGCAACTTAAGTATAATATTAAAGCCTTATCATCAGAAGACTTGAACAGCTTGAATGATGCAGACCTTTATTTTTTAAGGTGCACTATACTCCTGGCCCTCTGGGACGTTATGATATCCAGTTAAGGTCTGAGAGTCCATCTGCATGGACCTGTTGCAGAATCTGGGTATGAATTTGTGTTTTGTGTGTCTCGGAGACTAGAAGCCTTCAATTATTAATTAGGGTTATTGCAGTTCCCTATTTTCATGTGGCGCTTACTTATGATGTCAGTGAGGGAGGTGGTCACACGTTTCCAGCACTGGGTAAGCAACAGCACTGACATTTAATATTTTCCATCGTGGTATTACTACAAGAATTGTATAAAAGCACTTGAAGTCAATGATCTTTCAAGAATGTTTGACAGTACTCTTAAGCAGATGCTTGTGAAAGAGGCAAGCATATATGATTCTTTACCTAGTCCTACTCCATAAGTATCCACTTAGCCTGCAACAAAGTGCAGCCCAGCCAAAGAACTTACCAGTAAATTTGACAAGATTTACTCTAAAGCTTCTTAATAGCTCTGTTCTTACTGTTTGTTTTTTTTTTTATTGATACTTTGATTTCTTTTAAATTACATTTTTCCTGTTATTGTGATTTATTATAATGAGGGCACCTTGTCTGGAAAAAAGGGTAGTCCCCATTTTGAATAATGTCCAGGTTATGTTTACCAAGTATTGGGAGCAGAATTTCAATGTTTAAGCTTTAGTGGTGGTGTGCATGCATTTGTACAGACAACATGCATGCAGGATATGAAGGATGGGTAGTTTTTGCTTATTTAAATGAGGCATGCGGTATAACTATGTTTTTTCTGCTCCTGACAAACCGCTGTGTGACACTGTGAATTTTCAGTAAAGTGCTTCATTAAATTCGATTCCAGCTTACACTTTGAATGATGGTATTTAGATGTCCAGTAAAGTTCGTAAACAGGTTACCTTGGGGGAACTAAGTCATTCTGATAAAAGAATACTCATAATAGGAAACAAATGCGTAATATGAAAGGTCTGAATTTAAGAGAGTCTTAAGCTTGAAACAAATCTGGAATTTCACACCAAAATACTAGCTCGAGTACATACTCGACTAGTAAAATGAATGAGAGAACTGTTTATTTACCTAGCTAGGATTGCACAACCACCGAAGGCAGCTGTGCATTGTGTGTTAAGTCCCTTGTTATCATATGTTAGGTAATCCTGATGTACCAGAACAATGTCTAACTGGAGATGTTACAGCTCCAAGTATGGCAGGATTTCTTTCCTCAGTGTCCTCCTTCCTCCTGCAGCTGCCAGTAACCATGCTGTTCTTTTGGTTCTTTCCTTTTTCTGTCTTGTCTCCTGCTTCTGTTTAGATCCTGTTCCTGTTGTCCTTTGTTTAGACAGGTTCTTTACTCAAATTTCTCCTTTTAAAAAAAGACAAAAAAACCTTTGCTGATATAAACTTTTTGTGGAAATTTTACCCTTCAAATTTTACCTCTCAAAAGAAATTGTGGCGCAAATTGGAAATAAAATGAGTATTACATGATAACTGGGTTGTTATTTGCACCTTTGATGAACACATAGAATCATAGAATTGTTAAGGTTGGAAAAGACCCTTAAGATCATCGAGTCCAACTGTTAACCTAACACCACCAAGTCCACCACTAAACCATGTTCTCAAGCACCACGTCTAACCGTCTTTTAAATACCTCCAGGGATGGAGACTCAACCACTTCCCTGGGCAGTGTCTTCCAATGCCTGACTGCCCTTTCGGTGAAGAAGTTTTTCTGTTTCCTCTCGTCCTATCACTTGTTACTTCGGAGAAGAGACCAACCCCCACCTCGCGACAGCCTCCTTTCAGGTAGTTGTAGAGAGCAATAAGGTCTCCCCTCAGCCTCCTCTTCTCCAGACTAAACAACCCCAGCTCCCTCAGCTGTCCCTCGTAAAACTTGTTCTCTAGACCTTTCACCAGCTTCATTGCCCTTCTTTGGACACGCTCCAGCACCTCGATGTCCTTCTTGTATGTAGTCATGTGTTGTCAGGTTTTTGCAGTATTATTTTGATGGGAAAAGCTGGGTCCCTGTGCAAAATAGTGATACTTCAAGGGTTGGTCTCGTTTTGAGGAACAAGCTAGCCGTTTTTCCAGCATGGTGACTTGACTTGGATCCACTTGCTACCAAAACTGTAGGTCTGAATGTCAGAGTACCAGCGTGTTCAGGCCTTCCTGCAGCACTGGTTCTGGGAGAAACTTTTTGGCTACTGTACCATTTTCTCTAGCTTGACTGTTCAACTCCCTGTCCCATCCACCCAATCAGCAGAATGATGAACATCACCATTGCTCCTTACTGGGAAGGACTTGGACTCCAGGCCTCATATTAGTAAATAGTACAGACAATTATACTACTGTAGTGACTCAGAAAGGGATCTAATACTATCTGGTATTATTCTTTGTAGTCCCCTGTTTATGTCCCTGTTCATTGATTCTTCTGTTTGATTTCCCTTGTCCTTTGCACACAGCCTATTTGTTTTCACGTCTCTGCTTGCAGTGCCTTCCTATCCTGTTTAGGTTCGTAAATGAATGTCGGAATGTACAGCTGCTGCAGTAAACATAAGAAGGAGGTGGTAAGCAGCAAACACAGGTTGAGAGATTACTGGAGAATGCTGCTGTGACTAGTAAGTTGTTCCACTGTAAGCAGACATTATTTTGACTAATTCCTTTATGCCCTTGTTAAAAAGCAAGAAAACCATCAGTAGCTAGAGAGCTAAGTTGAAGGTGAGATAAACAGTTGATGTAAGAACACATGCAAGTTGAAATAATAAAACGGCAAGAAAAAAAGTGTTTTGAATTCAGAGCATATGTTAGTCTAAGGGAGAACAACTAACGTGGAAATATGGAAGAAGCATAGAGAAATAAGGGATCGTTCCATAGGGAGATGCATGCTGAACAGCACAGCAAAGGAGTGGGGAAGCCAAATCAAAGACAGCATGATGCTAATTGGATTGGTGTACATTTTTTTTTTGCTTTGATATCTGCTTCTTGCTAGTATTCAGTATGCTCTTTGAGCCTTGCCTTACTTAACAAGAACAAAGAAAGAATAATACTCTCCATTGAGTAGTGAACCTTATTCAGATAGGAGGTGAAAAAGGAGTTATTTAACATAAGATGAAATAGCAGTTGCTTTTTACTGCTTTTGCCTGTCATTACTGCTGCTGAAAGACAGATGTTTCTTCAAATGCTTAGCTTTTGGGTGCTGTGGTTTAAATGGATATATAGGTTACCATTACTTTAAATTCTTGCATTTTTGTGTTTTGTTGAATGTTGTCCGGATCACCTGTATGACTTAAACGCCTGTCCGACAGAAATGTGGGGCTTGTAGTTTTTTTGATGTAGGAGAAGAAATAAGAGTATAGAACATACGGTTGCAGAGCCAAATACTTCTTTGACTTTTTTGCTTTTGAAAAGGTGCAAAGTTCTTGTTTTCCCTATAGATAGTAGGAATGAAATAGCAAAGCATCATCATCTTTGTTAAGTGAGCAAGCATTTTTTCCAAACCCTTAGACCACAAGCAAACCTATTTGCATGTGCATGTTTTCTCTCTTGATACCATTTTCAATTTCTTCTTGTGCATGTGTCCTTGATCATCTGTTCTTTCACTTTTTTTGCAGTATATTCTGCTATTTCTCTCTCTCCTATTGAAGCAATACCCTGTGAAAAGCGGTGTCAACTCTTCTCCCACATAATTCACATATCTGTTCAATTTTGAACGTGCTCTGTTTTGGGTAGTGATATGTGCTGAAGTTTGAAGGCCACTAATGTTTCTTTTCTCTGTATCCAAACACAAGCATGATGGGTTCTTGTTCATGAAGTATAACTTTCCCACCTCTAACTTCAGCAAGATTTTAACCCAGTCTGTAATCGTGGTGTTACATTTCAGTTTTGCCCAGTGGCTCCCAAAATACTGATGTTCAACATAATCTGCATTGAAGTAAACAATTAAATAAATTGCATGCTTTGCAGACTTACTTGTATTTGTGACAGTTTTCTCATTCTATCCATTCCAAAGTGTGATTTATTTCCCTTTGATTTTCTAGTGTAGAATTTTTGCTTTTTGCTTGGTTTTCCTGCAGGCAGCTGGGAAAGTTCATTAATAAGATTCTCTTGACATTAGTCTGCTGTTTCTGTGAAATTTGCTGGTCAGAAGAGACCTGGCATAGTTTTCTCCCTAGAAACTTTCTATACCACGAAGACATTGTACTTCAGCAGCAGCTCTTTATATTCTCTCACATAGAAATTCTATCTTTACTTGACTGAGATTTTGCTAACATTGCAGTCTAATCTCAGAACATTTATTTAAAGTATATTTATTATACCCACTTGTTATTCATCCCCACCACCTTCTGTTTATTCCTCCATGAGATTTCAGTTTTAAACTCCTCAAGATTTTCCTCTGGGTCCAATACTTTAATGCGGTATTTGGAGGGAAAGCTGTCTTTGAGAGTTACTTCATTTGTCCAGTAGATCTCAATACTATGTGCAAATGAAGAACTTTTTCTTCCTTTGGGACTAAAAAGTTCTTCTGAATCCCATTTTCTGTTCTGGAAAATACCCCACATTACACCAAATTAAACCATCCTATTTGTTTTCATGCAAATGAAACCATCATTACTTCCCTGAGTGCACTTGTTTCTTTAAGCAACGAATTTCTGGCTCATTTCTTTTTAGGTCATCAAGGTTATTAGCTTTATCATCAGGTTTGCATAGTAACTGGGAAATGGGGGAGCTGCTAGGGGTATAGCTACCACTTTCTTGTAATCTGTGGGATTCCTCACCTTAATTATGCTTATGAAGTTACTTTAAGAAAAGCCAAAACAAAGCAGACTCACACTCTTTTGGGGTCATTGTGATGTTGGTAGCTCTGAACAGTTCACAAACAGTTTGTGATGGTTAGCTCTTTTGAAACAGTGGCAGTTACCATCTGGGTATGATTAAATAGATTGACAGGACATGGTAGGACCTCTTCCGCTGTATGCCGAAATGTGTTCGATAAAACGTATTCCCCTTTCAGAATGTCATGTCTTTTTTCTTTTGGGTATGTTTATAGTTACTGGTATTGTATGAAGCCTCAGGGGACCCTCAGGCACACCAGGGTAACTTCTCGGGATTTGCTTATGCTTGCCATGACTCCAGTGCTACATGTTTCTAACTGAATGTTAAAGTTGCAGTGGCAAATGGAGGATCTTTTGATCTACCTAGTAACAAGGGACACGGACTCTTCTGTTGGAGCACTGGGCAAGCATAACTGGGGTTTTGAGACCTTTGTTAAAGGAGCTTCAGCATAAACAAAAACTGAGGTCTGTGATTGCCAAAGGAGAAACAGAGACCGGACATAAAACTTTAGTGTCTTGTTGCCAGAACTGCAATGAAAGGTCAGATGCCCTTGCCGACTATGTTGAGTGCTGTAGACCAATAGTTGATGCTTTCAAGCTTGTGACTGCTTTCATAAAGGTTGCCATTGTGCCTGATTCCCTTGGAAGTCTTTCATTTGCTCTTTCATCCTCTTGAGAGTAGTGTGGAAATCAAGACCAAGAGTGCTGTAATAGTTCTATTATGATAATTAACAAGAGCTCCTTTTTTTTTTTTTTTTTTTGCACTCTTTAGTACATGCTGAACTTTTTTAAAGCCAAAACTCTCAGTGAGATGTAAAGATTGGTTAAAAGTTATGGCGGGCCCTCCTAATCCATTTCCCCAGGGTTTTGAGCACCCTCTTTGTTGAATAATTTTGTACCAGACCAATGTAAACATGTATCATTGTGGGATCTGAAAATGTTTTCTGATTCCTTACCCCCAGAACTCTTTCACATTGTTCATACCAGAGCAAAGCACCTTGGATCCATCTATTCCTGATTTGAATTCACAAAATCCAGACCTTTCCAAGCTAACATTTTTTTGATTTGTGAGTCTTATGCTGCTTTGCTGAAAAGCTGTCTCAATAACTGGTTTTATAATGTTTGGCACTGACAAGGGACCACTTGTCCAGTACAAAATTGATACCCAGAAGTTATTTTCCTTGCTTCCCTTCCACCAGGACAGTACACACTTTCTTGGTGATTGCTACAAGGTTATTAGTGGTAAGGAAATCGAAATTTTGTGATGGTGTTGTAGGTCCAGTTCTTAAAACGAGGTTTCTTCCTACTTAGGTCTGTGCACAGTCCCCTGTATGGTGTCTCTGTAGAAGGTTCAGAAATGAAAATTGACTCCAGTTTTCATTCTGCACTTTAGCTTTTTATCCTTACAGCTCTAAGCATGAGTAAGCTGTACCCCATTTCCACGCGTTTCACAGGTACTTTTGCACAGTCATCAGTGAAATTCTCCTAGCTGTGTTACTGCCTGAGGGAGGGGGCATGGGGGGAATGACACAGGAACAAAACAAATTGAAGGCACCAAGTTGCTAGGTCGCTGAGTGATCCCTGAACATAAGGCTGCCTAGTTACTTCACTTGTTTTAGACAAAACAAGCCTGCCGCTCTGAACTGCCTTAGGTATAGATGTTTGGGTTTTATTGGGTTATTTCATATAACTACATTGCTTCGTTTGATGTGTCCATAGTGTTAACTTTTTAGCTTTGCTTATTTTTACAAATAACACCTAACAGTTTTTCTTTACTAATTCAGAACTAGTGTGAAAGGGACTAGCAGGTCCTTGCCATCATATGGCTTTGACAGAGAATTGCAGTGTAAAGTACAATGAAGAAATGTTTCAGTTTTATGTGCTGCTGCTGCTTTTCTTATACAGAATTAGTCAAGATTTGTGACTGATGTCACAATAGCTTGCAAAGTCTTTCTCCTATGTTTGCTGTTTTTCTGTAGAAAATCTGGCATCCACTGTTTATCTGTAGTTTGTCCAAAGAAATCCTTGATGAGATCTAGGTGTCCTGTGTTCCCCCCCTCCTCCCCATGTTCATCTCCGCAGGTTTTCTACCAGGTCAGTCAGTCTGTCCCTTCTGCTTCTAGTTCTTAGCTATGAGCATGTTAGTTCCAGTCTGCAAATCAAGGAGCTTACGTCAGGTCTGGATGATTCTCTTCTGGGGATAATGTTGCAGAAATTGTTAGAGACTTAGCATAGCAGGCAGCTGAAGGAATCTCACTTTCTATTTTTCCAGTTATTCTTTTGCATTGTGATATTGAATCCAGTCACATAAGCTCACCAATTAGGGCAGTGTTTCTTTTTTATTTAAGCTGGTACAGTTAATTCATGGAATACATCTAGTTCAGTTTTCTGTGTTTTTGAGGGTGTCATCTAGTTTAGATTCCTTTTCTCTGACCTATATACTTATTGTCATCTGCTGTATTCATAAAGCCCTCTGTATTTGCTAATGTGCTAGAAAAATTGGCTGAGACCCTTGTTGCACCTCACCCTTTATCCTTTTCGGGTGTTTTAGGGCCACAAGAATTGTAAACTGTTGATTTCTGGAAAACTCTGGAGAAAATTTAGTCCATTCTTCTGTTCAGCCAAATTGTTTTGTCCAGCTGAGTCTTAAAAACCTCCAACAAAAGAGGTTCCACTGCCTTCCTAGCAATCTTGTATTGCCTTCCTAACAAGGAATTTTTTTGTAATGTCTTAAACTGTCAAGACACAATTTGTGGCTGTTGCCTTGTGTTTTACCATCTGCCATTGCAAAGAAAAGTTTGGCTGTGCTGTCTTTGCAGGCCTCTTTCAAATAGCTCTAGGTTGCTATGTGATTACAGCTTATCCTCTTCTTGGCAGACTGAAAAAGCACAGTTCGTAAAGCTTTTCCTTAGAGGTCGTGCGCTCTAGGCTGCTCACCCTCTGGGTTGTCATCTACTTGATCCTCCCAAGTTTCCCTATGTCCTTCTTGACCTGGTGGGATGAACAAAACTGGGCTCAGTATTGCAGGCATGTTCTCACTACTGTTGAATAGAAGGGAAGAATAACTTCCCTCAAACTGATGGCCATGCTTCTCAAATTTTGATCTGATACATAGTTTGCCCTTGTGATTACCGTTGCATCTCTCGCTTCAGCATCGTTAGTCAGACCAGGTACACCAACCTGTTTGTCCTGTCTTTTGATTGGATAGTTTGTAGGCCAAATCTCAATCGACTTACTCTGGTTACATTATGTGGTGCTAGACTGAGCTTGTGACAATTCTTTCATTAAATACTATTTTAGATGCAGATCACACACTTTGTTATTCCCAAGTTATCTTTCAAATAAAATGTCAAGTCCAAGTAGTAGTGTAGGATGGAGCCGTTAATATGCTATCAGGACAGTTGCATAAATGATTAAGCGCAATGTGTGCAAAGGAAACTTAGTTTTACTATCAGCATTTTATTTTGGAATCAGTTGAACCAAAGATGAATATGAAGAGACTTAGTCATGAGGCAGAAGTAATCTGCTCCTTGTGCTTAACTCTGTTTCCAAATATTCTTATCTGAAACAATGACAGTTGGTCGAGTCCAGATCAGCAGTAAGACATTTAAATATATGTGTTAGTTTGTAAGTGTATGTCTAAGGTCTCATTATAGGCTTCGCTAACTAAGGGATGGTTTGTCTCATCCTGAGGTAGAAACCTAGTGGCTGGTCCCATGGTTATTCACTAATCAGTCTATCTACTGTTGCCTAGATCTTTGTACTCCTTTGTAATAGGAGTTTGCTTTCAGGCAGACGCCTACATTAAGGGTGTGTTAATCTAGTGCTCAAGTCCTACCCTGTAAGTCAAAGCCCATGTTTATGTATTCTAGCAGAAGTTTTGTTGCTAGATTAAGTACTGTTGACAGAAGCTGCCTTTGTGTAATATTTTTCCACATATGGTTAGAGAGTTTACGGGCAGGGGTTGGAGAGAAGGAAGAAAATATTGCACGTAATAAGGCCTGATTTCCTACATAGTTGCATCTCTTTCGCACTATTACTTTCTTCCATGCTGTCTCATATGAAACTCCCACTGGTCAAGTTTGTAGTTCTGTCTTCTCCTTAGCTTTCTTAGAGCTGTGGTGCAAACTGTGCCCTCTCTGCCAGCTGACCGAGCTGGTAGGCGTCTCATCTCATGAGACCTCTGCCCGTTAAATATGTTTGGAAATTGATAGGCCGTCTTAAGATATTTCTAGGGGAAACGCAGGCAATTCATGCCAAAGATAGATGCCTATAATGGAAATACTGTTCTTTAAGACTTCATTTATGAAGAGGGAAGGAGATCCAGAGGTATTTCTGAGTATTATTGATTTCATCTTAAAACAGGTCTGCGTAGTATCCTAGGAATATATCCACTGTCTTTTCTCTTATTTTCTCTTCAGTCCATTTCTATTACTAAAGGCCATAATGTTACAAATTAAAAACCCAACAATAAATAAATAAAAATCCCTCAGATATTACATAGAGTTGGTACTAGGAAACCTTTTGGGATTGTCTCAGATGGGCAGTTTTTCAGAAAATCTTTTCTTCTCTAGTGTGCCATCTTGCTTTCAGGTACTGCAACATTGTGCATATTAGAGATTAGAAGTTAAGTTAAAAACTGGACCAAAGCTACTACAAGAGTCTGTGTGAACCTGAAAAGCCTGCCACTCCAATCCAAAATGTGTTGCTGAGCTTCCTTTTTTCATTGCTTAATTTATGACCTTTTGTTGCAAATGCTACTTGTGAATGAAGAGTTGTCAGTGAGATTTCCATTTGGAGTTGTTCGGTGAAATCAGTTCAAAGTGAAACTTTACAACTGATTTTATTGGTTCATGATCAGAAACTTTGTATAAAACCTACTTTCTTGGGTAAGGACTTGTTACTTTTGCTTCTTGGATTGTAAACACCTCAGGAAAGGGATGACAAGCTAAATGTTTAATTTGGTTGTTGATGTAACTGGGTTTCTCTGTCAGAGCTGCTCTTGACTTCTTTCAGCTTCAAATAATGAAGAAATAAAAGCAGGAATACTGCATTGCAAAATATACCTTATTATAGTTTGACAATATTCGCTTCAATTACTTATGTTCCAGTCACTGTAGGTTGAAGATGATAACATGGAGAATAATGAAGTAGTAAAGATGTCTCGTTTGGCATTAAATGAACTTTTTCAGGGGGTGAAGTAGGGAGGTGGGGGAAGAAAGCTTCATCTAGAGAATTGTGCTGTAATTGAAAGTGTTAAACACTTCTTCCTTCCCTCCAGAAGCGTTTTCTGTTTGCATTAGACTACATTTTTTCCAAGTTACTTCTTGTTAGTTCAAATAAAGCATTAGCTGTCTCTTCTGCATTGCCCATTGTTTTAACTTCATGTGACATCTTCATTGGGATCTGTTCCTTTCAAGTTGTGTAGCACTGAGAATTTTCCAGTGACTATTTGTGAAGGTAGTGCCCCCCATCTCATGGTCCTGCAAACTTTGTAGATCTTAGGCTTCAGTTTACATCCCTAAAACTTCACAAACTGATTAGGAAATAGAATTTGGATCCTTGTACTCAAAAATGAATGGTCCTTTTTCACTGAGCAAAAACATTTGAAAGGCCTAACGTTATCCTTACCTAGATGCTTTTGATGTTTTAAAGGTCATGGTGGTATACAACAATATCCAGTTTTATTGTAATGTTATTTTTTGTTCCATATTACTTGATCATATTCTCATTTAGTTTGAATTGTTTATCCTAATTCCATGTGCTGATGGATTGCTGCTATGTAAGTTATACACAAAATAATGTCTTTTGAACTCGGGAAAGATCGTCATCTTGAATAACATTAAAAGTGGTTGCGCTTTTGTCTGTTAATTTCAAGATGAGGCTTACTAAAAAGTTTTCTTGCAGTGGCTTCATACGAAGTCATTGAGAGTTCCTTTGGAGAACTGCTGGCCTATAATCTTGGGATTTTTTGCTTACCGTATAACATAACATATTTCAGTCAACTTTCATGGTGTACTAGGTAGAGACACTAAAGACTAGTCTTTTAGATTAGTCATCAGACTTAATCAGGTTTTTTCCCCTTCTGTGTGACTTGAATTACAGTTTAGTTAAATTTGAAACAGTTAGGTTGGACATCTTTTTCCGTTATAGACGGTCATATATTGAACAAAGAATGCATAGTCATTCCTGTAATAATTTAGCCAAGTTTTTCAACTCTGTTTAAGCCAGATCTGTTGCTTCAGAAGCCTGAAATGTGGTTCTTATAAGACTGGAAATATTTTGTAGAGCTTAAATAGCCCTTGAAGTTGATACAAACAGTGTTGTGGACTTACCAAGCACTGGTCTCTGTTCCACGTGATGCATGTGTGTGATCGCACTCCAACAAGGGCAAGCTTCTGACTCTTTGTTTGGTAACTGCACCTGTAGTTGCAAATGGTAAATGGTTATTTTTGGCAGATGCTTGTGTATGTCATAGTTCATCTTGATGACATTTTAATTCATAAGTGGTCACTTGGTGAAGTAGCTTTTTTTACTGAACGAAAGATACGGGAGTTTGGTCAATCAGACGGTGCCAAAGTGATAGCCTAATAATGATTTCATATATGATAAATACATGAACTGATGAACATGCCTTGTTCATTTGGCAGCATGCTGTTTTATTTCCCATCACTGCATTCAGATGTCCAAATAATTGAAGAAAAGTTATAAAACTGACCATAAATATCTGCCCGAATTGATCAAATCTTTAACTGACAAAGACTCCTCCTTTAATCCTCTGAAAATTTCTAGACAAGTTATGCGGCACTTAAAATGAGGAGCCCACCTAGTGCTGGAAGGCAATCTAGTAATTAGCCTGTTCCTTTTGGCCTCTGGTATTTTCTTTTGTGTTTTATTCTGGTTGTTTTTTGTTGGGGTTTTTTTGATGGTTGTTTTTAAGTGATGCTGTGCTCCCATAGTTGAGGCACACAGAACTTGAGAAGACATTCATGCAGTAGTTCTGTTTGGTTTTGGTATTTTTTCTTTTGTTTGCCTTCAGATAGGTTTAAAATGAATCTTTTCAGTGGGCAGCGTGAATAAGACATTTAAAATTATTTGCCTTTAAGGTAGAATAGATCTTATTGTCCAATTCATCACCATATATTTCTGTTACAAAAACTGAAAAATGCTTTCTTTCATATCGTAGTAACATGTATCAACTTCTACAACCTATTTAAACATCAAATATTGAATTTGGCCTCTGTTTACTGGACATGACAGCTGTTGGGGGAGGGTGGTTTGGGTTTTTTAACACTTATTCTATGGAAAGGTATAACAGCAAAGAGCCAGCCATGTAAATATTTGCCGATCTGTTATAACAGTATCTTATTCTGTCTAACAGCAAACATGAGGTCAGCATCAGAAGAGCCAGTCCCATTACATGAAGAATTTATCTACTGTTGTGGAGCTGCTACCCATGTCTTAAAGTGTGGGCCTTGGAAAGACCTCTCAAAAGATGAAAGTAAAAATCTACCCAGGCTCTTATTCATGATTATTCCTGGTAAGGATATTTTTTTGTTGCAAGTCTAGAAATGCGATGACTGGAAATGTTATGTTCAATTTCAAAAATCTCACTAGATAAGTGGCAGAATTTGGCCTGTGCATATGGCCAAAACATCAATAGTATTGCAATGGTGAAATTTGTTTGTTATGTTTGATTACTACTGTTATCTGTATTCGTAATGGTGCTGTAAGGTAAAATTGAGAAATTGGGATGTCTCACTCATTTACTCTGTGGTGGTGGTTTGCTGACAGCATTACGTTTGTGGTCCGTTGTCGTTGTGTCTGTGTCCCGTCCCCCCACCGCCCTCGCTCTCTTTCCATTTATTTCTTGCACGTTAAAGTGGTACTGCAATGTCAGCTGTGTGCCAACCGAAAGATGAAAGTAACAATATTTGAGGGAAAATTCTGGATACAGTAGTTTTTTAAAGTTTTGGTTTTGTGTTTTTTGTAAATGTTATATAACTTAGATTTTTGCACATGAATTTTTATGACAAGCCTCTTGAGCTCAATGAGCATCGTATAGCTCTGAGTTATATTTAAATCTGGTCATCTTAAAATGAAAGCCCTAATCTTTCTTTTAGCATAGGTTAAAATTAATGGGGAAGTCCTAAATTCATTGAAGTCTGCCAATGAACTGTAGGATTTCTGCCATTAGCAAAAGCAGAGCTTGAGCCCACTCAAGCACAGATATTGTGACTCTTTCACTGCCTTAGAGTTTGCAGATTTCTAAGGCTTCCTATAGTTTATTTGAATGTTTTGGATACTATTGTACTTCCCTAAAATTAGTGGTGCGAATAATGACTCTTCTGATTATCCAGATTTTTGGCGTACTGTTTCTGTTAAAGTATACTTTAAGTGGCTTGGTCCTTACTTAGTAGTGAAAGAGAGCACACGTTCCATTTTTCAGGGTTTTTTTTTTGCAAGGTTTTGGAAACCCCATGGAATATTTTATGTTAGTTTCTTTGGGCACAATGATTTTATGCCCTTGCCTCCTGGAGTTGAATAATAGTGGAACGTTGAACCCAGTGACAATGAAGTTTAAATTCTTTCCTGAACTGAAAAGAAAAAATAAGCCTCCTATGATTACATCTTGCGACTGTTTCATGGGAACAACTTTTTAAGCCAGAAACTGTGTAGTGTAACTTTTTAGTAAAAGAATATCTGTATGGATCCAAATCTTCAAACAGTTTTCCAGAGGTACAAGCCTGATTTGATGCTTTTCAGTTGCTGCTTTCTTCCAGTTAAGGCATTTTTGGAAGGCTTAAATGAACAGCTAAGTTAAGTGTTTCTTCTTTGTCCAAGTTCTGGAACTTTCATCTGTCTTCAGGTTGTGATACCCTTGTGTTTGGGTTAGTGGTAGAGCCTGTAACTAGCGTAAATCTGTAAAGCTAACTTATGTCAGTAGAAAGATTTGTCGGGGAAGAGCACAAAAGTTAAACATTAGCATCTGAGGCAAGGTACCTCTGCAAGGCACGTAAGTTATTCTGTTCAAAATACACCAAGTCATACAGACTTTATGGGCTCTATATTCATCACAGGAAACTTTTCATGCAAGAAAATGTAGTGGCAGGGCTAGGTAGAGCTTATGTCCTGCAGAACAGTTCTGTGGAGACTCCTTAATAAGAACATCTTACGTTAACTAGATAGGTATCCAGAAACAGACATCAGTGAAATATTCAGAGTGCTTCTGTCATGGTCTGCAAGGTTTTGCAAGCAGCTGATTTATGGTTTTGCTCTTATTTCAGAATTATGTGGATAACAAACTGGAAGTTCTCTCACTGAGAAAACAATTAAAAAACCCAGCAACCACAGTAATGCTGTCTTCATTTTAGATACCCAAATTCAGTAGTGAATCAAGTTACCCAAGCTCCTTGCTGTGGCTGGCAGGGAGCTGACTAGGACCTGGCATAACATAATGCAGTTTTGCTTCTCATAAATCAAATGTTTTTTTCGTACTGTATATGCCTCATTTTTAGCCTGCAAGGGAAATTCTGTCTGCCAACACAAAAATACAGCCTTAGGAGAGATCCGGACATTTGGGTCATCTGGCAAACATGTTCGTGTACCCAAACAGTTAGGATTAGATAGCATTCCCCTCATGCTTTTGTAACTTCCTGAGTATGAAATTCAAAGCCCTTCTGGAGTCCAGCAATTTTCACACTTGAAAGGCATGTATCCCTAGTCAAGATTCTTTATGGAACGAAATAAAGAGGGGCAAAATCATAGCTTGGTACAGGTCAAGGAAAGAAATACCCAGACAAGGGCAACTCTCACTCAAAAAGGAGAGTATGCACAGCCCAAGTGTTCAGTGATCTGAACCAAGCGTGGTTGGTCCTACTGCATGTGATACGTTGTTCTGCCTGTTAAACTGCTCCGGTACATACTTTTCCAGTCTTAATGAAATTCATGCATATATGTTTGTGTTTATATGTAATCAAACAAAATGGGGTTGGTGGGTACATATAGAAGAGAAAGATGATAAAATTCTCAGCTTCTGCTGGAATCTAATTGTTGCAAGAGATTTGAGAATAAATCTTGTATACTTATTTTCTTTTTGTTTTTTAGTCAAATTTCTTCATAATGCGGAGGATTTCTCTCTGGTCTGACTTTTTACAAAAAGGGGGGAGGGGGAGGAAGCTGACTCCAAAACATTCTTCTACTCTGAAACCGATGGCAAAATTCCCATTGACTTTAAATGAGGCAGGGTTCTGCCTCCTGAGGACTGATAGCTCGCTGTGCTCGAAGCAGTTGGAATACAGAACGTGCAGCAGAGTTCAATCTCATTTAACTACAACAAGCTAATGTTTTTATTGATGGCAGTCTGTGTAAACTTATCCTTTGAATAAAGTTTTACTATATTAGTTGAAATGTTTAATGTGCACTTTTTTGTTCCGTAACATTTTTTTTCTTGTGTGAGCAAAGCTCCTGTATAGGAGTAATAATGTGTTTACTGAAGTAATTACTGTGTAAAAGGCCCAATTTTTCCTCAGTCCAAAATACATGCATATATGTGTTTGCCTTTCTTAATATGAATTCTTTTCTATTAAAATCGATGAGATTTACTCATGAGAGTAAAATTAAATGTGGACAGTTGAAAGATCGGGTCCATGGTTTTGGTGTTATGGGAAGGACAGGAATTACTTTTTTTCCTCTTCTGTCATAAAGATCTATTTTCCCTTTTGCAGTATTTGTTTAGTGTAAAATTAGCAGTGAAGTATAAAATCTACTACAGCAATATTTAACATTGCTTGGGTTCATTGGAAACCAGGATCCACAAAGTGCAATGGAATATTTTTTTTTTCTGTTTTAAGAGTATCTGTCTATTTGTGTCTGTGTATTTATGAAACATTTAACTTTGTAAATAAATACAGTACAAACTTTAAAACCACCATGCTGTTTAGCTCATGAAGTTTTGCTGTTCATCAAGTTTTTCTTGCGTTGCATTGTAGGAGTGCATTGCAATACCTTCATTCTAGGCTTCGTAGTTTTTGTTACTATTGCTGTAAACGATGCAATTTTGTTATTTGCAATCTTGTACTCGGGAAGCTTAGTTCACAGTTGATAATGTATCATGTAAGTAACATTTTTTTGTGGTAAAGCATGCGACTCAAGTTTCGTTCATTAATATACAGAAATAATTTCAGAATTAGGTTTTTTGGCAGGCATGCAAAGTACTCCCTATGCTTGCCAAGTTTCTCGATCTGCCTGCTTGCAGTTGGATTGCTGCTGGGTTATTGGATCATCTTATTGTTTTAGTAACTCGTGCAGTGACTTGGTGATGTTTAAGGCCTATGAGGACTTAACCAGACACTTTAAAGTATAAAGATTTAATCTCCTGAGCTCATCCTCTGAATCAAGAGTTGCTTATGGTTTTCTGCACAACAGAAAGCGGGGGTTTGGATCCTGATCTTTTCCCAGGGGTAGTTACATGTACTTACTTCAACAAGACTGTTGTCACTTGAAAACTACTTCACTATTTTTCATCAGTGAAAATAGTGGAAACAATTTGCCTGAATTATGACAAGGCTTTAATGTGTTCTCCCTTGAAATGAGACTTCCTGTTCGCTTTAAAGTCTTTGAAGTTCTATTTTTGACTGTAACGTAAGGACTCTGAAAAGCTTTCAGTACATTATCTGGCTTTGTCTTCACCTGCTGTTTTGATATTTAACAATCATCACCCTCAACATTTGCATAAGAAAAGTTATATTAAGAATAACTATATAATAATACTTCGCACTAAATCTAATTGTGTCGCCCTGAAGCTTAGTTCCTTTGTATTTTGTTTTTTTGGCTCCCACTAAAACAATTATTTTTTAAGTTGTTTATCATCCCTCTGCTCAGCAACCAGTGGAATGAATAGTTCTTCAGAGATCTTCTGTCACCACCAAGACCAAGGGGTTTGCTTAATAATAAAAGAATATTTCCTCATTGTACAAACTGTGTAAAGCATGTTTACTCCAATTCTCTTTGGTTTTAGAATGTGCTTTAATTTATACAAAATTTATGTGATGAAATGTGCTTGTTGGTACGTAATCTGGATGTTACAACCATTCGTCTGCAGGAACTGCACTGGATCTAGTAAGGACTCATAGTACCAGCAGTTGTAGTATGTAGCTTCTGGCAACCTAGGCCAGAATGTAATCCGGACTCCTGTATGTGAATCTTGGTACTTAATGTGTCATTAAGTCAATAAAAAGAAGATAGATCAGAACTTTATGTGAAGCAAAATCTGATTTGGGAGTAGAGACCGCTGAGTTACCTAAGGAAGGTACTTCCATCCCCTTAGACACTACTTTTTAAGTCAGCAGCCTGTGTTTCCTCCCCCAGGCCACAGTAGTGCTCACTATTTCCCTCTGAAATACAACTGGAGGAAAGGGGAATGCTGCTGGCAATGGACAGCGAGGTTAAGAGGAAAGATGAATTTTTACCTCCTGGGGAAGGGGACTTCTGTGTTCTGGGTCATGTTCTGCTCCATATGCTTTGCGCTCACAGTCACTGAATGAGCTCCAGCAACAATTCTATGAACAAAGCTGAGAACCTGTTCTATCTGAATGCATCAGGCAGTAAAAGCTGCTTTTTCCCTCTTTCTGGTTTTGTGGTTTGCTTTTTTTTTTTTTTTTTTTTTTTTTTTTTTTTTTTTTGTGTCTAAATAGTGCCAGAGCATCAGCAGTAGGAAAAAATGTCTGTGCAGCCTCACCTCTTCTTTTTCCTCTGCAGTTTTGTCACTATCAGCCTGGTTATGAAAGCTTTGCTGTGGTTTAGTTTTTTGGCTTTTTTTAGTAGTTTGGTTGGTTTGGGATTTTGTTGTTGTTGTTTTTGGTTTTTTTCCTCCAGGGTTAGGGTGCATCCATATCACCTAGTTCAGAAAGGGACTCTAAAGCCCAATTTCATCCAGCCTAATACTAAACACCTAATTAAGGTGCTAAAGTAAGGAGCATAAATTCCTAGGTACTTTGTGTAATCAGTAGCTAGGGATGGGCACTGCCATGAGCATTTCTGCCTACTAGGAGGTTAGGATGCCCTGAGATGATGTGAAGTCTCCAGCTGTGGAGATAATCAAAACGACTGGGTGCAGACCTGGGCACCCTGCTCTAACTGACCCTGCTGTGAGCAGGGGGTGATCTAGGAGATCTCAGGTGATCCCTTCCAACTTCAGTGATCCTGCCCATGTCACCCAGGGACTGGCCATCCAGACTTGTTGTCCAGGTGTGGATTCTGATCTGGACTGATTTTGGGGTACCCTCAGAAGGTAATAAACATAAGTATATGGATAAATCTTAGATAAATAGTTGATTAGAATTAGCCACTCTTTCAAGAGCTGTAATTTAAGGTGCCCTCTCCTTGTCTTCACAGCCATACTGCATAGTAAATGCCTTAACACTGAAATTGGGTTTGTTGAGTGTTAGGAACGAAATAGAATTAAAAATTGGTAAGGAATGAAGTATGGTCCTTAAACATAGTATGGAAAGAGTATGCCAGAAGAGGGAGCTGTTTTAAAGATAAGAAAAAAATACAGTGTTTTTTGGAAAGCTAATTACTGTAATAGCCAGCTATACCGTGTACTAGCAGGCTTCAGGGTATCATCTGAATGCATAGGTAAGCACTGACTGTTTCTCTACTGTATGTGTATCACAAAAAAGTTAGTAGTTTTATAAGACCATTTGTGTGACAGTGATTAATTGGTTTTGTTGGTTGTTGAGGATCATAAAAATGCCTTTTACTTGCATTAGGAGGAGTGAAATAAAGGAAGTCCAGTTAGAGCAGAGAATATAAGGGCTGGAGTGCTGGGGTTTCTGTTCCCAGCCTTTTCATGGGGTTGCTTTTCAACAGATGCCCAGTCATCCTCACAAATTGTGTACCAGACCACCAAACAAATCTTCATTCACATTTGAAAAATTTATATAATCTGTCACTCAAGTCTCTAAGCTAGCATTCAGTTCAATCAGCTAACACTGAGTAAATAAATTAACAATAAAACCATAGCTGCCTAGAGTGAGACAACAAATACTTCCTCTCCTGGAATGTTTAAATCATTGACCAGCTCCATGGGCACCTCTGCTCTTACTGATTGTGTGAAGTTCTTGTGACATATATCATCTTTTGATTGTACAGTGGTAAATACTCAAAGGACATAAAGGAAAATAACTAATCACATTTAAGTACTTCACGTCTTTATTAAAGGAGTCATTCATTTAACTTTGGATTTTGATGGTTTGAATTAAGTAATCCTTTTAGATGCAATGAGAATTTTTAGATGAAAGTCATAGAGTGTAATGTTGAAATAAGCTACGTAGGACTCCTGTTTACACACTAACTTGCACTTTATTTTGCTTAATCCTGTGTCACATAGTTTTGATGACCTGAAGCTGAGGCTGAAAAGCTGTTTCCTGTGTGGATGTATGTTTTCCATCATATTAACACTGTGCTTTATGTATTTATCTTTACTTACCTTTACTAGTGTAAGATACGAGAAGTTGCACGGGTTCTATTACCTGTGCTTATTTTGACCATACCTCCCCTAACAGAGCAGTGCTGCTATTGTCCATCCTCAGCTGAAGCAATGGAGCAGAGAAGAAGGGAAATCTAGGTGCTCAAAAAAGGTGATGCTATTTAATACAGCTGGTCCAGAGAATCAACTTAAGAACCTTGTTTGGTTGGAGTCTTGGCTCCTTTGACAAAGCATGTGGAGGATTGCGCAGCTCAGAATGGCGTCTAGTCCAGCTGGCACGCTTGAGTCACATGCGGCTAATCAGCAGGAACCAAAAAAGTCTCAATTTTGCATCTAAAATTTAGTCCTGAGGTAGATGTTTATATCTAAACAGCTGAGCAGGATCGCCTCTCTGTGTGCACGCAGATACTCTATTTATTTAAGAAATGTTCTTTTACACATTAGCTTAGCAGGAGCGTTCATCTGTTCTCTGGTATTTGCAGTGCTTGGAATTAAACTTAGTCCTGAAGATTGTTATACTTGAGCAGAATATTCACTGTGGAACATCGTGCCTGACTGCAAGTGAGCCAGGAGAATCTGCAGCCCTTTGATGGAGAGAGGAAGAGAAATGCTGTGCTATTTTATTATGGCCTCTCCTGCACAACTCCTGCATAGGACTTGAAGCAACCACTTGATGCTTTGA
This sequence comes from Platalea leucorodia, assembly GCF_965183815.1. NCBI lineage: Eukaryota > Metazoa > Chordata > Aves > Pelecaniformes > Threskiornithidae > Platalea > Platalea leucorodia. The sequence continues at coordinate 117,895,147 of NC_138825.1, read as the reverse complement.
ATGTATAACTTATCTGCTGGGCTACTCTTCAGACTGGCTCTGGGAAAGCTAGCTGGTGTTCCTAAAATTTTCAAGAGCGTCTTTCCCTGTATCCCACCTGTCTGTGTTATGACCTTACGTGATCAGCATCACAGAATCAGAGTCTTCCTGGAAAGTCTCTACCATTCCCCGCTTTATTAGCGGGTGAGACTTAAATAATTGAAGCTCTGTTTGGATTTGGGCAGCCTGTAAGGAGACTGGGTGGCAGGACTGAGCTATTCATAGGGCTCTTGCCTTCGAGTAGCTTTTAGAGCCATCAAGTAAGGTATAAAGCAGACGTTGCTGAGTCTAAAGTAGTGTGGAAGTTAGAGGCTGTTTGTAGAGTGTATATTAAGACCCACCAGGCACTGGAAATCTAAGAGCTTAGTGCTTGGAGCACTTAAAAAACTTCCGAAGGCCATTATTTCACAATCCAAAATGTTTGTCAACAATACTGGCATAAGGTATTCCTGTTCCCACCACACTGTGCCACTCCACCCCTCGGTTATGCCAGAACAATAGTTTGAGAGATCATGCTGTGAATTAAATACATACATACATTTATTTCTGGGGTCTTTTTAAAGCTGGAACAGTTCCCTGTTTGGGTTCACAGCATGGCCCCGCAGAGTTGTGCCAGTGTAATTCAGGGGCTGGTGAGCCATGGTAGGGGGGTGGGAATGGCAGTCAGGGGAGAAGGTGGGAGTTCCTTCAGCTGGACTTGCTGCAGAACTTTCTGTTGTTAAATTATGGTGTCAGTCCACAACACGCAGCACATATACGTGGGTTCACACGCTTAGTCTTGAGACTTCTCTGGAAGCAGTTGGTACCCTACCAGTCTCACCAGGTGGTAGTGATTCACTGAGAAGGCCTCTCCCTTGTGGCTTCTGCTTTTGTTTACACTGCAGCTCCAGATGAAGCTGCCAACTCTTTGCATTTGACCCTGCGTTCTCAGATTTTGACATGGAGAATTTGTATTTTACATTGCTTTGAAATATTTTTCTTTTGCCTGAATAAAAAAATTGACAGTGGGAAAGGAGCTTGCTTACTCTCTAGTAACTGGTATGCGCGATGCAAAAGCAATCAATGAGAACGGACTACACTGTAGAGTTCATAGTTTGTGTAGTGTAGCAGTCCAAGTAAAAGGGTCCACAATGGAGCAAGGCAACACCTTTTCCCCTTTCCCTGTGATGACAGGTGGCCTTCTCAGTGGATAAGGTAGTAAGAGCACACCTTTCTATTTCAGTGAGACATAAGCAGAGCAGAACGCTTTTGATTCACATGCTTGCATGGGATATGTATTATACGTGGCCATGTTTTTTAAATTTGCGGTTGAACAGGAGCAAAAGCATACACCCTCTGCCCCCAACCTTATCTTCCTTATACTTCCAAAGCTGCTGCTTCCAACTTCTCTAGCCACTGCTTTATCTCTAGCATGAATATTCATGGCTTAATTATGAGATCAGTCTTATTTTCAGCTGACCACGTATTTTCTCAGATGACAGTGCATATAAGGTACTGTTAACTGGTGGAGTTCTTAGTGGTTAGTAATGCTTTAATTTTCCTGCATAGATTATTTGGTCTGTTTATTTCCCATTTATAAAATGGGAATAATGAAATCTCTCTCTGTCAGGTGCTTGAGACCTTGTCAATGGGATGTGCTGTCTCAGCTGAGACCAAGGGTCTTTGAGGGCTCTCCCCTTTATTTCACTCAGCTAAATAGTTTGACTTCCTGAGAATGCTACTCTTGGGGGATAACACTAATTTGTCTGTACCTATTTGATTTCTACTTTTAATCCCCATAAAACTTTGAATACATCCGTCAATTTTCCCCAAATTTTTTGGAGAGATAGGGGACTCAAAATGATACCAAAAAAATAAGGGTTTGGCTAGAAGACATACGTGCTGGTAGAGCATCCCCTGAAGGAAAGGTGTAAGTGTGTTCTATCCCATATTACATATTAGAAAATTCAGTTCTTAGGACGTTGCTCTCTATTATTTTTACTGCTTATGGACTACTTGCTTGTGACTAATATTTTAAAATACGCTGACAGTTGTGCTTTGTTTACTGGGTCAGCCCACCAGCTTCCATTGTCTTTAGAAAAGAAAAAAAAAATCTTATTAAAAATAAAAACTTCCTCATGCAAAGAGGAGCCTGTATGTCAGATCTAGGCTTGAAATATGCCACTTTTGTTGAATTTCCCAGTGCTCCAGAAGTACCTCTGGTGGGGGCTTGGCACATTTGAGCTTGTTAAGTTTGAGGAGGCAGAGTAATGACAGGATGGTTGAACATCCAACTGTGCTTTACAGTATTTCCCTCCACTAAATCTGGGTGGCAGATGTGACTTTACTGAAGTGACTTACTGAAATTTCTCAATCTGCAATCTTCTCTCGCTGTCCTCTCCCTGCTAATGAGGCGTCGTTTTCAGCATGGATCCTTCCTGCGTGCAGCGTAATCAGGAGAGGAAGCGATCCCTCTCCTGCAGCACGCGGAGGCTTGAGTTGGCCGGAGGTATGGAAAAGTTGTGTTCTAGGGTATTTTGACCATCTAAAAAAGGATCTGTTTCTCTTCATATGATGTCTGGGGCGGAAGGGAAGAAGAAATCCCCTACTGAAGGATCTACCTATGAAGGAAATCCAGTGTTTCCATGTGCATCATGTACAAATAATGCAATTAAAATGTTTAAAGCTACAGCAGCAGTGTATAATGTACTACTTCCTTTCTGGCAGCTGCTGCCAGAAGTACCTGAGCTGATATGGATTTGCCTTGGTATTAAATATTTTGACCTAGTTACCTCCAAAAATAGTAAAAAATAAATATCTCCTTTCAGATTCTACTGAACACATGGCCTTGTTTCTGTCCTGACAGTAACCTCTATGGATCATTGACGCTATATTAGAAATAAATTTGACTCATTATGTTCAATATCTATGGAAAACAGTAAAACCAAAAAATCAGTAAGTCATAGCTCTTGCTCTTGTTTTCCTCTTACAGGTATGATGGAAGATTTTGATCATTGTCCTTATTCCCATTTTTGAAAACAATCCTCAGTTATTCTTGATGGATTTAGAAACTCCCATAAGAATAAACAAATATGTAGTAATACATACTGACATACTGCCTTCCACCTTTAAGTTTTAGATCTTTTATATCTGTTATTGCAGTCTTCTCTTAAGAGGCAGAAGCTCTTCACAGCAGGTCTTAAATGACTAAACATTTGCGCTTGTGAAGTGACTTGTGTTTATGAATGAGGAAAGTGTTTTCCTGAACGAAGTGTTTGAGTTGAAGTCTTCATGAAGCTTCTACTCAGGACCAGTACCAATAGCCTAACCACAAGGCCTTTTTCCTCAGTTAGAGATACAGTGGTGTCAATGAAAAGAATTTTTTCCTAAAGTTGTGGATTGGTAAATCTTGGTTTATCCATATGCAGAACAGTTTATTCTTTAATGTTGCATTTTTGAAGACTTATAACAAATGCAAATGCAAAATCCGTTTGCAAAATCACCTTAGACCGTTCGTGTCAAATATTACATTCCCTTGACAGTCTTGATACACAAAAATTGGAGAAACACATTTTCAGTCTTTTTTTCTGAAATTAGCTGTCTTCATGTTCCAAGTTGCTCTTTTTTTCCCATCTGTCATTTTATTCTAAAAACTATCTTAAAGACCAAAAACAAACCCAAAAACCTAATACCTCAAATCCCTCAAACCTGTGCTTTTTCGTAACTCTTGACCAATGGTACAGCATAGAGAAATCTGTGATACAGATTTGAAAATGTGCTTTCTGGTGCCTTTTGAATGTATTGTTTGCTTCCTCCTTGTATATTATTCAAAAGTGACCAAATCTGCAGAGCTGTTTATCTGCACAAAACAAATAATTTGTGGTTATCTTGGTTTTTAATGGTTTATTTTTCTTGTCTTTGTCTTTTTCCTGCTGATGTTGTCTCATCAGGGTTGTTGTTATTCAGATGTGTTTCACAGGCGTTTTTGTGAACCCATTTGACACCGAGTCTCATGTTCCTCTTCTGCACACTTCCTTTGTTCTCCCCTGTTCTTTCAGAAGGAGGTTTGTTTTCTGCTGGTCCAATTCTGCTTCAGCCCCTGAAGCCGACTGAAAAATTCCCGCTGGGAATTCTTGACCCAATGCAGAGCTCACTGCAGCCTCTCTGCCAGCATCGGTTGTATCAGACCAGAGACACCAACTACATCTGGGATGTTAAAAGTAGTTAAATCTGTCTTCATCTGCATAAGTAGATGCTTAAGAGACTCTCTATGTGTAGGTGTGTACCAGGAGACCCAATTAGATGTGTTAATTTTTCATTTGCTGTGGAGGAAACAGAACAAAAATTATTTAATTGTAAGTGCTAGAAAATCCTGGTTTCTACCTTTAAAAAAATGTAGTGAAAAATTCACTATTCCATTATGAACTCTATTTTTTCAGTTTTATATCTCAATCTTAACTCCGTTCCAAGAACCGTTAGTTTACAGGTGTATTAAAAAAATAATAAAATCAAGGCTTTTTTGTAGTTATGTACCTATCTTACCTGGTTGAGACATTAGAGGTAACTATTGAAATACATCTGTGGATTTTATAACCCTTGCAGTATCACGTAATCACAAAGTCCAGCAGGTTTGCAGTGGGCAAAATCAAGATTTCAGACTTTGTATCTTATGTGGCTGGAGAGATGCTGTTAATCATTCATATGAGAAGAGAGGCATGTGCTGTCCTGTCACAATTTGTAGCTGGAAATTTTTATTCACAGGCTTCAGGCACAATTGTTACTTGGGCAAAAGCAGCTGTGTTGGGTTAATTCAGGTGTATTGGGCTGTTCGTGGGATTTCTTTAGAGGTAAATGAACCCACATTTGTCCTAAAGGTGGAACAGTGTTAGAGAACAGCAGGCGAGCTTATTTGCTCTGCAGAATGTGTATAAAGAATGTATGTTATAAAATCCTATGTGAAAGTTTTATAGCTGTATCAAGCTAAAAACTGTGTGTATATATATATCTATATATAGGGAAAAAATGTGAAATGTTCTTGAAAAACCTCTCTAATAAGCTCTGTTACAGGCACCTGGCTGAATCCTTCTGAGATTCCCTATTTTCACAACCCAAGCAAATATATTAAGGTGCTTTCCAGCCAAATGCATGATTCCAGAGTTAAGGAGGATCAAACAGACTTTTCACATGTGTTTCGGCATAACGTCCTTGTAATTGTTTGCTCTTTGGCTGATGCTGCTCCCCTAGTGTATGGACTATAAACGGAATACAGCACAAAGAATGCCAGTCCCCAAATGTGCAAACAGGTGAAAGCTTAATTGTCGTGACTTTATGATGATCATTCAAACGTTATGTGACATGTTTTATTTGAAATCCCTTGACCCTGCATGTCAGAGGAACCTCTGTGTTTCCTTTTAAGGCCTGATCATCAGCCGCGGTGTCAGTTTCTGCAGTTTTCTCCCAAGTGTGAGAACATCATTGTGTTTTTTACATGCTCCATTTAAATCCTTCTGACATCTGCGTGGGCTGCTTTCCGTTCATCAACATAGGGGAGTTGCATCTTCTTCCATGGTGGCTGGTCAGACGCCAAAGGCAGATTAAGTTTCCCTGAGCGAGGAACTTGTCATTTAGGCTCTTCGAGCTGGAGCTGGGAGCTTTGGCAGCTCTGCGAAGAGGCAGTGAGAATCATTGCCACAAAAATGATTTTTGTGTGGTCCTGCTGTGCGCCCCTGGATTTCAAATTTGATTTATGGCTGCTCATTTAAAAAAAAGTCTGCATTTGGTTTTGTTGCAGGAGATTATCATGTAAATACTGTGGCATACATACTTAATTCTGAAACTGTGAATTATTTCTAAAATTAAACTTCTGGTAATTGCTGGCATATTTTCCAGTTCCTCAAAGTTCTCTGTAAACCCTCTGTTGGCTGTGTGTTTCCCTTCTATTCATGTAGCTGCCTTTATTCTTTATGGTCCTGCTGAGGTCCCAGAGCAGACAGAAAGTAACTGCTGGAAAAGCATATGAAGCACCACAGCTGAATGCCAGCAGATGGTCAGACTTCTGGGGACATGCCTGAAAACGCTGGGGAGCGTCTCACAGGACAGTGCACAGAACCCAAAAGCTTGTTTCAAAACAAGGTGCAAGAAACCTCGTCACGGTTTGAGATGGTTTAGCTACCCATACATTTCCTCTCCTTCACTCCCCACCACTCTTGGCATTGACTATAGACTGCTTAAATAAATGCCTTCTAGAACTGCTAAGAATTATTTTCATTTTGTGTTTTAGTCTCAATTTCATTCGAGTAAGCTGGATATATTTTTGACCTACTCCTTTCTGGAAACAAGGCTTTTCCTATATGTTTTGGTGTGTATCTTCGTTTCTAATCTGAAACACTTCGCTGTTGTGGTTTACATTGTACATTCCTCAGTAAATCTGAAAATTATTTTTCCACAGGGTTATCTAATGCTGGTGCTCTCTTAATGATAGTTTACATTTTGCATTAATATTTTCTGTTGCAGAAGAATTCAAAGTGCTCGACAATTTGTAAGCCACAAAAGCTGTTATTGCTTGTGGGAGGTAGCTATCATCTGTGGCTTTTTAAATAATCATTATATGCTTGTTGTTTTGCACTCAGAATTAACCCGATGGAATTGCACGGATGGCATACTGTATATAAGTTTAAACTTCCCGAGTCTGAATAGCTGAAGTGCAACATCTCAGATATTAATATGTATTTCATTTTAAGACAGGCCAAGTTTGACTTTTTGACACTTTGTATAGGAAATCATATGAAATCAGGATAAAAGTTATTCTTTATCAGTGAAATCCTGGGACAGATATTTAGTTTGTACAAATTGTTCTGTCTCCTCTGCTAGTTGTCTTCATAAGAAGGAAGTGATTGGTATTTAAAATCTTGATTCGATGGAAAAAGCATTAAGGAGAAAGTTTTTGAAAGTGAAAGGCAGGCAAATGCATGTTTATAAGCAATTTTCATGTTTTTAACTATGTGAATGATTAAAGAGTAGTAGTTCCAGATCTTGAAAGCCTATATCTGCAGTATATATAAGTGGAGAATATTTACCTCTTAATATAGCTCAAAGTTACACCTCTGCACATTCAGTCATTCTGTACCATTTTGCTTTAGCTGTGGGTGGAACAGATCGGAAAAGGAAGAAGTGGATTCCCGTCTTCAAATTAAAAATAGAAAGACTTTAGGCTTAATGTAGAATAGCTGGATGAAATGCCATGTATTATGGAGAAGAACAGGAAAGGTGGCAGGAGTCCTTTGGTTGTTGAAACTTATGAGTACACCAAATAAAGTGTCCCCACTGTGTTCTAATTCACTGTGCAAGCCGTCCCTTTGGCATACTCTTTCCGTGAAATGCTTAGAAATCTTCTGTAAATTAAGCTAATATGCAGTGTATTGTAGTTTTGTGTCTTTTTCTGTTATGGTCACCATTTACAGCTGTTGTTTAAAAGACTTCTGAAACAACATAAACACTGTTGAAAATTAAGCACGCTTGAGAGTAACTGCTTGAGATGTGCTTCTTGGTTCAGATGACTGCAACTTGAGATGTGCTGGCATGCATGAATGATTCAGGTGCCCTGAGGTGTCTGAGGGTTGATGTGGTATTCAAATGCTGGAGTAACCTTCAAATCATGGAGGTTAACACTGCATTTACTTATGGTTCCCATTTTTTTGACACTTAGTTGCTGAGTGAAAGAACATAGGCAGTTTTGGTTTGATGTACTGGGAAATCCTTAAAATGCACAAGTGAGCACTACATTGCCTGGGTGCCTTTGTGATGAACCTGGTAGTTCTTTTTCTAGAAAATAAAATAGTTTAATTGAACGATATTTCAGCTGCAGTAGATGAGCCCAAAATATGGTTGATCACAGACTGCTGTGCATATTAAGCCCCATTTATTTCCATTAGCTCTTACTGTGACTCTGTAGAATGAAAAAAATCTTTATTGGTTCAGGTTTTTTGTTTGCTCCCCTTGAAGCATTTTGACAGGTAGCAGCTAAAGTAAAAACATATAAAATGACTGAAGTTGCAGAGATGTGAGTTTGAGCTATATTAGGAGATAAACATTCTCCACTTATAAATACTGCAGATGCAGGCTTTCAAGAGCAGGGACTATTAACCTGCATTTACTTAAGTCAGTGCAAATCTGGAATAACTCCATTGAAATTGAAAGTTCAATAAAGAGTAAACTTATAGCTGCTTTACACGTGGTGATTTCTTTATAGAAATCTTTGCTGTTAAAATCTTGTTGATTTTCCTTCCCATTTGTGCCAGCGGTTCTCATTCATACCCCTCCAAGGCGTTTTAAAGCATCAGTAGCAGTTCTAACAACTGACCCCTCAGAATGTCTTTTATCATGAGCAAATGCTTATGAAGAGTGGGGAAAGGGGCTTTCTTTTGCATTTACGGATCTTCTCTTTTACCTGCCTAAAATACACATCACATTTATCACAGGATAAAAATCCCCTTTCCCTCAAAAAAGTATTAAGAGTGCCTTGAGCTTTGGACAGTATTTGATGCAAAGCTTCACTGTTCATAAGCAGTTCTTACTTCACTGCTCTTCAGCTGATGACTGAATCCTGAGAATATTTACATGTTAGGTTCACCTGGCTGATGATGGGAAAGAGCACCGAAATGTCTAAGACAGCTGTTGCCATTTCTCCCCCTTTCCTTGGTTTACATTATTAAAGGAGAGAAAAATGTAAAGGAAAGAGGCTGGTTTTGCGATTAATTTTGTGATTCCTTGATCTCAAAATACCTAATTGCATTATATTCCAGGTCTAAGTGTAGTGCCAAAACATCATGATCTTTCGTACCACAAAAGACACACTTTATTTTGGATTGCTGCTACTTTCATCTTCAACCTTGCTGAAAGACAAGTTTCCTCTATGTAACATCAATCCAAGGAGCTTGACAGATGATATCTAGATTTGATTTTATTGTCTCTGGGGCCCTCTATATTATATTTTTTTGACATATGAAAATGTGCAGTTGTACAGACGTGTGACCCTTGATCAGTTTGCAAAAATTTGATCATGCATTCTGGAATTTATATATACTAAAAACATTTTTTTTTTAATTCTCCTTTAATGTTAAGCTTACAAAGAGACGCTTAGAGCATATAATAACTAATACTGTGGTTTTGGGGTTTTGTTTTTTTCCCAAATCCATGTACTCCAGTAAAAATAATGTTAAGATCAGTAATTTTATTAAGGTTGAAAAACACCATCAGAGACACTTTTTGCATGTAAGTGAGGGATGAAGCGTGTGTGATGTATTACCTGGAGTGGAAGGCTTCCCTGCTCTGCCCACCTATCATCCCTGGTGAGCAATGGCATCAGCTCCTAGGCAGGTGTCTGTGCTGGAGGTGGCTGTGGGTGGCTGGTGCACCGCTGCTCTGCGGCGAGTAGGCTGCCTTCTGGAAGCCCTGGACCGAGGGAATGCCTCTTGCGAGAGCAATGAGCTTACTGTGGGTTACCTGAAGAGCAAAAGGGTTGAAGTAAAAGAAGACAAAATGAAAATGCCCACTATAGAAAGGGAAGAAGTGGAATAAACCTAGTTTTTACCTCCACACACCATTTCTACAAGTAGTAATTTGATTACAGCTCTGATTCTTCTTCTCTGTCACTATCAATACTTATATGGCTCAGCCTCTGTTATTACAAAGGAGTTTACACAATTTTAGTGAGTTGTTTTGTTTTTTTTTTCCTCTTATACCCTTTCAGTAATACATGTCGTTGTCTTAAAAAGTGAATGCCTTGTTACACGGTGCTGCTCTTGCTGCCTTCTGCTGTTGGTGATATCCAAACAAAGAATTGCCTAATATGTGAGTGAAAGACATGTAGCTGAGCAATCCTAACCAAGACGGTGGGCTTTCCTGGTGTCTAAATGATAATAAGAAATCAGTGGAACTACCCTGGAAAATTAATAAATAAATAGAGAGAAATTATATGTTTTTATGTCTGTGTGGAATTTTTATACATCCTATGGGAATCAGGAAACAAAATCTGCTTTGTCTTCATATGGATTTATTCTCTGACTTAAGTCCCTTGACACTGTCACTACTGATATCCAAAAGAGAGAGGAAAAAAAGGAGGAATAGAGATCAGTTTTGTTTGGAAATCCTGAAATCCCTACCAGATATATGTTTTTATCTTTGGGACAGTATTTCAGTTTCCACTTCAGCAATGGTACCTGACTGTCGATATCGTCCCTGTTAAACAACAGATTTAGGGCAAGGTGGTCTGCTCTCTCAGGGCAAGCCAGATTTGTCCAGGCACCAGCCTCTTCTGAGAAGTTCTGCGTCAAGCTGATGGGATGCAGAAGGGAGGACAGATACTGCCGTGGTTCTAGAGCACAAGGGTTGAAAAGGAAAGAGCTTCTCAAGAGACGTGGAAGAGGACAGAGAGAATATGAAGTTGCAAGCAGAAAAAATTAATTTGGTCCAATGAGTTCAAAATAAAAATATCCTCTCTTCTAGGGTCAGTACAGACCTTTGTATTGTCAGGATACCACATACTTATTTTGAAGTTGTAACATTGAGATATTCTGGAGGACAGACATCTGGATCAACTGATACATGCTGTAGTCTTACTGATATTTTTATAAGACCTGGGGGTTTCTTTGCCCAGTTTTCATGTATCTGTGACTTGATGGGATAGCTAAGCATGCTGGTTAACCTCTGATGGAAAAGGAGATTTTTCTCTTGTGTTGAGCTTCAATTTTAGGTTCTGCGATTTCAAAGTAATTCTGTAAAATGCTTCTCATGGGTGCCATTGATCAATGGAATTAAACCAGTTCAATAGCAGAGCCCCTGAAGTTGGGAAGATAAAAATTGGAAATGTACTAGAGAAAATAAATTAAAAAATTGCTGTATAATGCTGTTTATTTTGCTTTGAAGCAGATTGCTTGCTGTTGGAAGGTCAGTATTGACTGTGCTTGTATGTTTTGTTTTTTGGCAGGTAACCCTGGACTGGCAGGTTATTACAGGACCTTTATACAGGCCTTATATTGCGGACTAAATCAGCAGTATCCCGTTTGGGTTGTGAGCCACGCCGGACATTGTAAGCCTCCTAGTGGTATGGAAATGATAGAAGGTACAGTACTATAACTTGTGCATACAAATATTTGTACACCCCCCCCCCCCCCCCGATCTCACTAGCAGAACTTGTGCCTATTAAAAACATCATGACATGGTTTTTAAATGCCTCCGTTATATTTCCACAGAACAGTTGTATAAGACAAGTTACAGAGGAAAAGAGTATTTTTATGTAAATTAGATTTGCCAGTCAAATAAGTGCTATTAAGAGAATAAGAGAGTTTGCTAATTTCAGTCTTTAGAGACAAGTTATAAAGAAGAAGGTCTAGAATGCATTGATGTTGAGAAGAGTAGATTAGAAAAGTACATTTTTTAATGAAATGTCCAATTCAGAGATTGAGTACTTGAGGAGAGACTTAATTATCTCTGAATTCAAAAACAGTTGTACTAAAATAGCAAATTTCCAGGAGCAAGTAAATCTTTCTGAGACTGGGGTATGGAGGGTTTGCAGAGTAGAGGTTGCTTGTTTATCTGTTAAAAGCCTTTTGACGCGCAAATCGCCAGCGAGACATGGTACCCAACCCTAAGAGGATATCGTTAATGTCCAGCGTTGTAAGATGGGAGGAGCCAATAGCGAATCCTGTCCTAAAAGCTGCTTAGTGTCAGAAGGCCTCTGGACTTGGTCAAGCTGCAGTGATGTAGCAGTAAATCAGTATGATTCTTTAGGACCAAAAGGTTCAGCAATGTGAAGCAACCTGAAAATTTTGAGGAAAACTGCTTTAGCTGTTTAGCATAATTTTCCCTCACTAACTTTTGCACCTGAGCTTTTCAGCCTTTTTATTGGTTTACTTAATCTCAAGTTTGAAACTGAAACGTGAAACCTGTATTTCTTTGGTAAAATTCTTACCAGTGTTCAAGTGTCAAACTACCAAACTGCTAGCGCTTTCTCCCGATAGGTGAGAAATCCCTAGATTTATAATTTCCGGTGCAGTGTTAACCATGGGATACAGGTAGAAGTCTGGCAACTGGCTGGAGCCAAGTTTATTACAGAGAACATTTGTAGGTCTCATAACCTGCCCTGGGATAACGTCTGTAAGCATGTAGTTAGTGAAAAGAGCCTTTGATGGTGAGAGATGTGTTTGGTGGCTTGAGGTTGTTGAGCTAGTTGGAATGGAGAGGTTTTTAGATGGGGCCAGCAGGGATGTTGTACAACTGTCCCACTTCCACTGTGACAGCCCCTGTGCTGCTAAGGAGAGCGTAAATCTGGAGGAAGGAGAGCATCCAGTAGGAAAAAGGGAGCTGATGTCTAAGTTGAAACGAAACCTCCAGCTGACTTCACAGTGTCCTTTTGCACTGACAATGCTCCTGTGAGAGAGGAGGTTTTCAAGGACGTGGTAGCTTGTTAGGATGGACAGATCAGAAGTGAAGTACCATAAGGATGGGTGCTGTGTCAAGTTTCAATATATTCACCCATGACCTGCAGAATGAGGGGAAGCAGTGAAATTTCTCAGTTTGTGGATGGTACTTCATAGTATCTAATTACTGGGAAGATGTTAGATATCAGGGAACTAGAGAAGGATCTTATAAAATGTAATTAGTGAGCAAAAAGATGGTAGATGAGTGTCAGGGTGCATAAATATGAGTTAATGCATCTGACAAAAAAGATCTCCTTTAACTGTGTGTGGGCGATCCTGAACTTGGAATTAATTTGTAAAGCTCAGGGAAGATACTGGCGTCATCACTGACAGTTCTGCAATATCATCTCTCATTGCACAGCGGCAGACACAATTTAAGTCAACAAAACGTTGGACATAACCTATGTTACAGACAACGCGGGAGGCATTGTTTTATTACTGTATATAACCATGTAACCACATCTTGAATACTAGAGTGCAGTTCTGGTGGGCATCTCAAGGACGACATTTCAAGAGTGAAGTTGGTGGGTGTATGGAGAAAGGGAACTAAAACAAGAGGGAGGAAGCAGCTTCCTTGTTACGAGGATTAAATGGCTCTTTGGTTTGGGGAGCAAAATGCTGCTCAGGAGCGTGACTGAGGTTTCCAAAGTCTTGACAGTAAATAAAGTAAATGCAAAATAAAATACACCAGATTCGGTATTGGAGCTAATGGTCACTTAATAGTAGTAGCAGGTTTAAAACAGATAAAGTATTTCTTTATGCGACAGGGAAAAAATGTAGGGAACTAGCAGCCAAAGCACTGTGGGCAAGTTATATTAGCAGACTTAAAGTGATAAAACAACCTCATGGACAACTGGTCCATAAAGAGTGGCTTAGAGACAGGTTCTTTGTTGTGCAGGTGCGCTGAGGTCTTTGCTTTGGACACTGAGGTCCTTGCTTTGGACACGGACCTTCTCCGCACTTCCCTGTGCTGCTCCTGGTCCCAGTGCGATCTTGTGGCAGGGCTGTGAGCCTGAGAGATTCACTGCAAGGGGGAGGGATGCAGAAAGTGGCCAGGCTTGGTTTCTCTCAGTGAATAGCATCTACTCTTGCCACTGCTGAGCTTGGGGGACTCACTTGCCTGACCCAATAAGGTGTTTTGTGTGTTTTCAGTATCATGTGCTAGGATCTGTACTTACTGGTGCACTTAACTGTAGCACCATGGAGCTAAGGAAAGCATAGAAAGCCACTGATGGATAGTTTAAAAAATAATGAAAAGACATTTATGAGATTGTTTTCATATTTATTTTATTAGGAGCACAGGAGCAGGAAACTCACGTCCTGTCATTAGTATACATTTAGACAGTATTCCAGAATATTCCATAGGGAGCCTTTTTCAAGCTAGTCTTCTAAGGAAACCCTGAAAAGTTTAGTGACCTTGTAAATAATGATGTTACTACAGTTGCCATGGGTAATACACTGTGCTTTGCAGTAGCTTTTAATGTAATGAAAGAAGTATGGTTCATTTGATACAGACTCAAGGGAAGGCACAAAGCGGCTAGAAGACCTTACATTTTGCCATTTTATGACAATGATGTGGGTTGCCTGCAGTGGGTGAAGAGATTTGGGATAATTCTCCCGCATCCCTATGGCACAAAAGAAATTAAAAGCAACTTTTAGATATTAGAAGCTGATTCCCTTTCTTTTATTTATTTATTGTCAAAAATGTAATTTTCATGAATTGACTGTAAAGATGTGATCAAAACCACTACAGAAAAAATTGAGCATCTTTGCAATTTCCCAGGTGACTGACTGAAAGGAATAGGGAGTCATGGACTCATTGCTCATGTTCTGCTCCTTTTCCTGCATCCCACGGGAGTTCTTAATTGATATTTTGTGGCATTATAGCAAAAGCCCCCACAACCCCAAAGACCAACAGAAACACATACATAGGGACAGATAATTCTGGTCTCTGCAGCTCTTTGTTGCCTTCTAGGTCTTGGATTTCTCAGGCAAAGTTCCTGTATCAAAAACCACTATATAGGGTTGTGACAACCATGTCAGTTATTAATATGCTGCATAAAACCAGAAGAAGGGGATATTTTGGCAAAGAACTGGGCACAAACTGTTACTGTAAAAATTCCATGTATTCCTTCATGCTTCTGATGGGCATTTCGTAGTGCTTCATTTGAAATAGCCTCATGCAAATCCTCTAAGTTCAGTATTTCTCAATAAGAAGCATGAGGGCATAAACTGACAAAGGCAACATTTGAATCTTCAACACCATTGGTTCTTGAGGTTTTTCAGATTGGAATCTAGCTAGTCGAAAATGAAAAAAAGAAGTGGGGCAAGCTATTAGGAAAGAAGAATTCATACTGATGCATTTAGAACAGCGGTCTACAAACTTTTTGGATCATGCACTCCTATCAGTAAAAGATTTCTATCAGTAAAAATTTTTTTGAGCACTCACCCCCAATATATCTTTTTTTAAAAAATAATTTATATACATGTACTCCTGCATTTCTGATATTTTCGTCCTGCACCCCAATGTGAATGCACCCCACTTTGCAGACCACTGATTTAGAGTGTGGAAGCATTTAAACAGTACACTTAACATACAAATAATGCTGCCTATAAAGTAATAAAGGGTTTAAAATGAAGCAAACTGTGTTGGAATAATATGCCTGATTATATTTAGATTAAGTAGATTTTGAAAGTCTCAGAAAGACTAAAGCAAGTTTTCCAACAGCAGCCATCAATCACAGACTAATTCCTAATTTTTTGGAAGCATGGCACATAATGATTTGAAAACCGAACAAAGCTACACCCTTCATTTTAACTTCTGCATGATATCCTTCTATTCAGAGAGCTCTTGCAAGCTATGCTCCACAGAGACACACAACATTAATTGAACATTTCGTTGCTGTAATTCTGCTCCTAGCAATCAATTCGCTGTGCAAAAAGATTTGAAACTTATTTCTACTCAGTGAATGAAATAAAAAAATTATGCCTCAATTTCAACTTCTTTATCCTCCTCCTTAGCTTTTTAAAAAGCAGTTGTTTTGAACACTGCTGTGACTGTAAAACAGGCCAGCATCAATCCTTAGGTGTAGGCAAAATTACAAAGAGGAGAGTAGTTTTCTAGCTCTCATTCTGTTTAAAACTGGCATAGTCTGTGTATGCTTTAGAAATGTTCATATAATCTTAAAAGTGTTGCTTTTTTTCATTTCAGTGCCTGATATTGAGACTTTGACTCATAGTTTTCCTAATGATTCAGATGTTCGTGCCTCTTGAACAGATGCTACCTAGGAACAGGTTCTTTTATAATACCAAAACCCCTGCCTACTTACTTACTCCAATGGTTTACCATGCCAAATATATTATGATTGTATCCTAAGTCTTTTTAAGGTGCAGGCATTTGCACATCATTTTGTTCTACCCATGTTCATAAGAAAGGAAAAATGTATACCAATAGATCATAATTAAGATATAGCAAATTTTTCCTTAAAAGTAAAAATAATAGGCAGGTATACCCACAGTTGATTTATTTTTTTTTAAGTTCTGGAGCTTCTTTTAATGTGTCACTCCGTTGAAGAATTTGCATTACACTTCTTTTGAGATTTCTGATCTGATAAGATATTCTCCTATGTCAAACCAAGTAACTTATTAGAAGTTGTGAGGGTTTATTTAAAGTGCAAGTTATTCTTTCCTTTATGAATGTGTTAGAAGTACGCTACAGCTCAGTGCCCTCACTGTCAAAATAGCGGCTGCTGCCTGAACACTAGTATCTGTAAGCTAGTATTTTCCTAGGGACTAAGTGGGTGCTCTTTTGACTTAGTTGCAAGACTAAAGGCAGGTCATGTTTTCATGGTATATAGCCATCATTGAATGTTTCATTTTATAGGTAGTGAACTCAGAATAAAATAAATTGTGTTGGATTGGTCTCTTTTAAACATACGATTTCCTTTAAACAGGAACAGAAAACAGTTTAAGGAAAGAATGAAAAAGTACTTGGTGCTTTTTAAAGAAATTAAATCGTTAAACAATGTTACTCTTAAATACTTTGTGAATTTCTTGATTAAAAAAAATAGATGGGTAAAACTGAAAACTAAAATTAA
The DNA here is from genome assembly GCF_965183815.1 of Platalea leucorodia. Classification (NCBI taxonomy): domain Eukaryota; kingdom Metazoa; phylum Chordata; class Aves; order Pelecaniformes; family Threskiornithidae; genus Platalea; species Platalea leucorodia. The sequence continues at coordinate 117,878,556 of NC_138825.1, read as the reverse complement.
AATAAAAAATATTCCATATTTATTCACACTCAAATTATTCTGTCAAAATGCCAGTATAGCTGCTCAGCTTGTGGGAATGGGCATTATAATACATTATGAATTGTGGAGACTGAAGCTCTGTACTTTATATTACAAAATCCAGTTGAGTAGAAATGCTTGAGTGCTGCAGAAGGACTGAAGACCCATGTTTAGGAGTAGCTCCTCTGATGGCAATGAACAGTAGCCACTTGGAAGCTTTTCAACAGCCTTTCAACTTCTTTTGATAGGAAACGAACTGCTAGTTAAAACTAACACATATCAGTGAACAAATACTGAAATTATTCATTGCTAATTTTACACACATTGCTAATTCAAGTGCTGTGTTATGAATATCCCACTTTAAAATAAGGACTAAAAGACTCAACCTTGCCCAAAATTTCTTTAAAAGCTGTGGAAAACAGGAGATTAGATAGGAAACCCTTGACGCTCAGTCCCTCTAACACATCACTCACCCCCCCTTTTTGGCACCCTGTTTGGCTTTTGCCAGTAAAGGCTGTATAGACAGCAGGTGTACATACATAGCCATGTCCTAGAATGGTCTAATTCTGTGGACATCTGCTGTGGTTTGATAATAAATGAGAAAGACAATGTCTCAGAAATAAGAATAGAAGACCGCAAGTTTGGTTTTGTTTCTCCTCAGGACCGCCAAGATACTTTTCTTTGTAGCGAAGTAAGATTGAGAAGTAAAGAAAAATGAAATCGGAATTAAATGATTTATTGATTTTTGGTAATACTCTATGTATGCCAAGTGCTATAGAAATATGAAATAGTGTGATTCATATCTTAATTGATTAAAGAGACACAGTTGATGCATTAAAATATCATATACCTAATAAATGGCTAGTCATCAGTCATGTCTTAATGATACAATATCTAGTTACATGATAAATTATATTAAAGATAAATCTCTAGAACTTTCTAAACTGTACAGATGAATATTGATCTATCCATCATAATACAAATATTTGTTATTGTTTTAGCAAGAACAGATTGTTTTGTTTCTGAATCAGTATTCGGTAGCTTCTGAATGACAGGGAGGTTTGACTGACATTCTTAATAGCCAAGTTACAAGATAAAATTCTAGTTTGATCTTTTATGTCCCATGGACTGTAGAAGATAGTAGCGTGTCCTTAAAATCTGTTAAACTGTCCTTCATTCATTTTCCATGTAAAAAGAGCTAGGTAGAGATTGATTTATAGTCCAGCAAGAGAGTGTTTCCATTGCTGTTTCTTTATGCAGGGAGAGTTGGGCCTTCAGACCATTTTGAAACTGAATTATATCCTTAAAAAGCAATATGGGAAAAAGCACAGAAGTGGTGGAGGGATAATAAATCGTCTATGAAAACACTGATTATGTGATCCCAAAATGTTAATGTACTATCAGTGTGAACTTTTGAAGTGAAATGAAGTTTTGTATCAAAAAAAAAAAAACTTTCTAGTGTTACAGGAAAATTTGGAAGCCATGTGCAGCTTGGATTTATTTGCTATATTGCTTCTTAGCTGCTGTTACAATTCATCTGAGTGGAGTTTGCTTTTCCAGCCCTCTGACTTCTAATGAAACTGCAGAATTGACTATGAGTGAGATTCTGCCTCTAGCTAAAGTGATATAAATCTACAAAAAAAAAATGACGGAAATCATTTGGGTAAAACTGAATTCATACTTCAGCAAGTTAATCATCTCATTGATTGATAGATAGTTGTCCACCAAATGACAGATATAAGTGTGGCCATGATTAGCAGATACAAGCCAGAAGTTTCTGCCATCATGATATGCTGTGCTGGCAGGAAAAAACCTAAAATAGTAGCCTGAGCAAGACAAGGAGCATGGTGTGCTATAATAAGAGGGTTGTGAGTTATTTAGGACAGTGATTCCCAGCCTGTGGTCTGTGGGCCACTGGTGGTTCCCAGGACACTTGCTTGTGGTCCAAGAATTGCTGGCTGATCAGATGGAGTTGGCTCTCTTACCGGTTTCCACTTGCTAAGCGGAATTAATGGTAGCTAAGAATACTTTTCCAATAACACTTTTTTTGTGTAAGCATTTGCTGCGGTGGGCTTAGAGATGTTGTGCCACCGTGAATGTGTGGTGGTGGTGGGGAGTGGGATTGTGGTCTGTGCTGCTGCAAACAGGAGAGGAGGAGATCGTGAAAGTTAGGTGTTCCAAGAACTGGGTTCCTAAAAATAGGGACTCGCCCTTAGCTAACAGCCTTTGTCCTTGTTGTTGTGTATAACCCCAAAGGAGAGAAGTTGCACAAAGGCACAGGGAGTCAGCATGCATTTGGTAATTTTAGCTAGCTTGTGACTCTCATTTATTTTAAGTAGTACGGATGTTTCTAATGATTGCTGATGTTGGAGAATACCTATACTGCTGAATCAGGTGAATCAGAGCTACTGGCAATCTGTTTGGTCAGCACAAAACCACCTCAGAATTAGTGTCTGTAGTGCTTAGAAGGTTTTTGACCAGCAAATCCTTATCTGAGCTTCAGCACTGTTCGGTTAGATACCAAACAGCAGTAGTAATGGTAGGTATCTGGCCACATTCAGGTGCGCAGCGATAGCCGTGTTTAAAAGGCATTTACATCTTGTATTATACGAGTAAAGGGAGAAAAGCAGAAGAGATGCAGCTGAGCTGGCATCTCACATGCATACTTGAAGCCTATGTATACAGACATTTAATTCACATTACACACATTCAAATTAATGTGTATTTCAACAATATTTTCTGCTTCCTAGACATACAAATTAAAATATCTGAGAGTCATTTAAAGATAGATTATCTTTAATATAACTTCTTTACAGGTTTAGTCAGTTATGTTTCAATATTATAGACCCGGAGAACTATGTAGTTTGCGTCCCAGAACAGATAGCACTGCTTAATTTTAATGCAGAATTATATGGCAAGGTGTCTCCCAGTCCAATGGTATCAGCCTGTAGATACATTAAAAAGAACCAAGTTGTAAGCATGCCATCCAGGTAGAATTAAGCTAGTTTCCTATCAAAGTGTCAATTTTTTTAATCTGTGGAGAGGAGAAGCTTCCTGTTTACGAAGCTGGCCTCGGCACTGACTGAGCTCACGGTGAGCTCTTCACATGGCATTCATCAACAGCGAGGGACCCCACATCGGGGTGTGCACAGAGGAGCTGGTTGTTTTCACAGGACGGGACGGGAACCATCAGCTCAGTGCGGTGCAGTCCTGCTGCCCTCCTGATACGGCAATTGCTGCTGCCCAGAAACCTGAGTCCTGCCTCATCTTTGGAAAAGGCAGCTTAAGGAAGGAAGTGTGTGTGCACATGTCAAAGTTATTATGAGGCATTTAAATGCTGAGGTTTTTGTCTTTGCCTGGTAAGATCTGCATTTTACTGTATGGTTTTAGTGCTAGGTGTCTGTTTTAAGGAAACAAATGATCGTTTCATGTTATGATCCCACTGGAATATTTTATATCTAAATGTGTGAAAAGTAAGCAGCCCTAGGGATGCTGCAATACTCCGTTTACTGTAACACTTCTTTCCTTTGAGCCACGTTCAGTTAATTATTCATAGAGGTCCCATAATCAAGCCCATAATTATGCAAATAGATCCTTTGAGTGAAATCTTGGCATTTGGCATTGACTTTATCAGTTCTGCTTAATTTTAAGCATGTGTATAAAAATCTTGTTCCATTCAAAGTCAAAACTAAGAAAACAAAATTTTGCCATATGTGAAGTATTTCTAAGTTGCTCTGTTGTTTTCTTTTCTGGCCAACAAAAATGACATCAATTTGAACTGCTCATAGCATCATACCTTAACAGCCATGTATTTATTTGTAATGATCACTTAAACATTGTTAACTGACTCTGGTACCACTTAATGCATTGCTCTGTTTTCCATAGACTTTGATGCAGTAGTGGCCAATTATTGCTGGTGTTACTAAGAAGAGGACTTTGTCTTTACTTTTATTATAGCTTTATGAAAAATAGGTTCTCTATTTTCTCTACTTCTTTCAAGGGTTTCCACTGAGTCTGTCAACATAATATCTGTAGGCATATTATTAAAAAATATCCATGAATAGCTTTCTAATCCACTCTAGTATTTTATTCAACTAATTCCCCTGTTAAAAGAATCAGAATTTTTCATCCATATCTTCAAATAAGTTTAATATAATTCTATTTTTAAAGATGTGTTTTAAAGTAACAACGTTTGAAACCTGATACAGTCTTCTGGATCCTTATCCAGAAAACAAGACATTTAAAAAAAAATTGACATTTATTCATTGGAGAGTATAATGTCTTTACTGCATTCCAGGAAACTTTGGATGTAGGTTTTGAGATTGTTTATGGATCATTTTCCGCCTTTCACCCCATGACATAGGTATGTTCTCCAGCTGATACCATCACTTCTAATTAGATGCAGATGGCTGTTAGTGGGGGGAAAAAAGTGTTCAAGAATGTGAACCCTATGAAAAGGTAACATTTATATCTTTTGGTGTCTTGACTTTAGAAGGCATGTCACAGTTCACTGAGATGAGCAGTGCTGTGATGTTTCAGAGTAACTCATTTAAATGTTTACCGTATTATTGTAGGGAAAGCAAAAAAGTAAAATAATTCAATAAACTAAATATTGAGATCATTCAGGTTTTTTTCCCTAGGGAGAATGCTTAGGAATCTTTTAATCCAAGTCAGTTTGAAAGATATATTTACATTTGCTACCAGCATGAAAATGGACTGTCCCCAGAGCAGAGAATAATCCCTTCTGTCTGAAGGTGTAACAGGTCTGGGTTTGTTTTGGTAGTTGAATCAAAAAGTTTATTCACTGCATAGGTTAGCTGTAGGAAGAAAGCTGATCAATAGTTTTATTTATTAATAATAATTTGTACTTTATGATATAAACCTTAGATTTAATTTTGATGCCCACAAAGCTTGCAACAAATGGTGCAGATCTTCATGGGATCAGTCCAGTGTTTAAGGGCAGTTTTATTTTTAATTCACGGTAATCTACAGTCATAAGACTGAGGAACCATCAGCAATGCACAACATAATTCCAGATTCTAAAAATAATCAGGTTTGGAACATAGAGTCTTCCTGTTTGGTTTGGTTTTAGGAGTTTCCCTTTCTTTAAGGAGCAATGTAGGCATTTCAGGGAAGCGCAGGAAACTGAAGGCAGACTATGCAGGAAGAAGTAACTACAAATGGCCTCATTCTTAGATAAGCAGCTTCATTAATGAATTATTCTTGCCTCTTGTGCATCTACTTAAATCTCTCAGCAAGATCCAAGTAAGGGCTGTGTGTGCGATAAAGGACAAAATGATACGGTACTGTGGGCTCAGGTTGAATGAGGGGGTCTCATTGCTGCTTGCTGGATGAAGGAGTTTTACTGTTTTCCTCCTTTTGATACTGCACGGGACTATTCTTTTTCTTTAAGCTAGACATATTCTTATCTTTCTAAAGGCTGAATTTTATGTTTTGTGCATTAATAAATTTATTAAAATAATATAATTTACTACAGCTATCAAATTACTGGTGTGGTCAGGTGACTACTTAGTTGCCAAATTAATCCCTGTTGGGTTAAATGTTACAGCAGACTACTAAAATTCTCTGGGATTGCCATTGTAGTGTCATTCTTTTCAGATTAAAACTGTGGTTTTGAACATAATACCACTGAGTCTTTGCTGTCAGAGACTCCACTGACCTCTGTACTGGTGTTTACATGATTTGGAGGAAGAAATTTTATCCTGCAATTAACCATGAAGAGACCAATTTCAGTATTTCTGAATGCACTTTAGTATATATTAAACTCTACATGATCATATTTGGATCTACACGTGTTGAGTGCAGGTCAAATTCAGTTGCTATCTTTTTATATAAATTATACTGTAAAGCCATAGGCAGTTTCAAAGAGTTTGTAATGAGCTATGACTTTGATGTCTGCTAATGTAAATGAATGAGAAAATCAACCTTTGCTCAACTGTGACCCTAGCACTGCTTGTGAATTGGTTTGCTTTCTAAGTAGCACATCTCACCTGTGTAAAAATGAAGACTAAAAAAAATCCCCTATTCCTCTATAATGACAGATCAGCTTTGTAGTGGTGGCACTTTAGTCTCTATTTCAGCTATAATGCAAAACTCCAAGAAAAATAAAGCCATCACAGTGTCTTTGGCATGTTGCCTTACTTGCTATGCTAGGCAGTTCAGCTAGGTGACTAAGAATGAAACCTTCAGCATTTTCTTCAGGAAACTGCTATCTTGGTAATAGGGAATGAATTTGCCAATTACTTTTTAAATAGTGTAACAGAACACCGGAGAAGAGAAGATATAAATCATAATTTAAAGTGGTCAATTTGACAAAAATGTTTTCATCCTCAAAGATATAAAATTTGCACTATACAGCACATGCAGATGGTTATTTAAAGCATCAGCAACTGATAAAGAAACCTGCTATATTTAAAGAAAGTAGAAGGTGAAATTCTATTTCCTCTCCTCAGTTTTGCCACTGATTTTAATAAATTCAGGCTTTTACATATGCTGTTTTGTCCAATTCTCTTTTACCTTATGCTGTGCAAGTAATGAAAGATGGAGTATGGAGTGCTCCTCAATCTAAATCGTGGCCTTTTCTGATGATGGCAGAAAGCGTAACTCAGTGGAGAGTGTCAGACCAGAGAACTAGGTTCTCCCAGTTGCTGGTTCACTTCATGTCGTGCAGCCAGCAGCAGATCCCGTTGCTCTGATGTCCAGTGGGGATCAGTGCCGGGAGCCACTGAGCCACAGCTGGTTCCCTTTGCAGTCAGCTTGCAATCCTTGTGCAAAGAGGAGCCCAAACAGAGACTTACAAGACTTTTCAAGACAGGTAGCAATGAGAAGCATTGATTGAGCGCTGTGAGGTCGCACTGCGTTGCAGAATATTTTGCATACATTTTGTGCTACAGCCCACAGCGCTGGTAGCCCGGGGTCACGTTCTCTGCTGCAATAAACTGACTTAGCTCTTTGCAGTCAGCGGTGTGGCACCAGTTGACAGCATCAGGGAATCTAAGATAATAATTTTGAAAACTTCTTATAATCCATCAACTTTGAAGGATACAGATGAAAGATGGAAAAATGTTATGTTTGCCTACGTGGGTCATTTACTCCTTAAAATAAAAAGGATGCTAGACAGTATCGTTAAATAATTTGGATGTTTACTGCAGGTAGTTATTTAAGATACTAACTTTAACATTTCCATGGACAAATGAAGATAGAAACCTACACTTTCCTTTATACTTCTATTAAAATAGTATCATCCAAGATGAATATACACAAGAGTAAAGAAAAACGACTAAGTTATACTGAATGCCTTCCTAATGCCATTATAGTAGCTAGTGAAGTAGGAAATGCATTAGTGTTATTCTAGTGCTACTCTAAAGATAAGTGTTATTTTAGTATTATTCTGAAGTCATGCTTATTTGAACATATCAGTCTTGGTCTATATCACAGTTCTAAATAAAATTTGGGGATGGATTTTCAAGAGAAATCAGGACTGGCCTAACAAATAAACAGTTACAGCTTGGATTCGGTAGAAGCATTGAGCACTTCAGAAAATGTCACCTATTGATCTGTCTGGTCGCTGTGAAGTACAAATTCTGCATTATTACTTATGCTACTGTATAACTCCCCCTCCAGGTATACTCCCAGCTGCTTGCTTTTTCCCCTTTCCCCCTCTTAATATTGTGATGTGCTCCTTGTAATTTTCTTCTGCTTTTAAAATCATTATTTTTATTCCCTGTCTGTGGAATAACATGGGTTGTCTTTGTTGGCCAGCTGTCTTACTTTGCTCCAAACTTTGGCTCTCCCTTGTTTGCTCTCAGTACCTCATTCTCTATTTGTATCTATTTAAACTTCCCGAAGTTTTGAAGTGCTGTTTTCAATAGGTGTGACTGTTAGACTTGCCTACTGCGGCACAGCACCTCATTTATCATACACCAGCTGAATCAATTCCTGTGAAGTGATATTCATCCATTTTTGTTCCCTTCATCACTCATAATATGGCCACTGCCCTTTCTTTACCTCTTATGCTCTATCTATCCAGTCTTGGTGATGTGCAGAACATCATTATTTTGGTTTTATTCCATTGTTAAACTGTACAAACGTGAGTTGTTGTTAAAGTATGGTATTTACTGAGGTTGCTTTCAGTTGCTTCATTCAGTAATAAAGTTCTGTGCCTCAGTTTCAAGACTGAATTTTCCCCATGTTAAATTGGAAGATGTTCGATCTGGCCAAACATGAAAAGGTCTCGATACTGATATGCTTTTCAGTAAAGAATTACTTTAAGGAACAATATACTCTGTGTGTGTTATTCCTTTAGAGACTCATACGTCACATGCCTTGGGCTGATGGTGCAAGATAATTCAAATACCAGTGAAGCACATTTGCCCTTGCAAAACTGGGTGATGCTATTTCAGATCATACATGAAATGAGTATTTGTAAGGGAAACAGGCAAGGTAGACATTTGCAGGAGTACCACCTGCTAGTCAGGCAAAGCAAGGAAAATAGACTTTTTGGAGAGTCAAAGGGGGTTTTGGGGGGCCTAGACTGATTTTTGCAACCTAGCCTTTTTTTGTGGCTTAAGCTCAGCAAATCAGCAAGATAATGGAAGTTGCAAGATTTTCTCTATGTGGCTTGGACAGACATTATTGGTACAATGATACAATCCAGAGGCTCAGACTGAATGTGGAGCCCTTTCAGGTAGAAGGGCACACCTAGGTGCACACTTCTTCTTGCAGGTCTTAGTGACTTCATTTTTTCAACCGCCAGATCTTCAAGTAAAATCGTAGAATCATAGAATCATTTAGGTTGGAAAAGACCCTTAAGATCATTGAGTCCAACTGCTAACCTAACACTGCCAAGTCCACCACTAAACCACGTCCCTGAGCACGACATCTACCTGTCTTTTAAATACCTCCAGGGATGGAGACTCAACCACTTCCCTGGACAGCCTGTTCCAGTGCTTAATAACCCTTTCAGTGAAGAAATTTTTCCTAACATCCAACCTAAACCTCCCCTGATGCAACTTGAGGCTGTTTCCTCTTGTCCTATCGCTTGTTACTTGGGAGAAGAGACCGACCCCCACCTCGCTACAACCTCCTTTCAGGTAGTTGTAGAGTAAATGAGCTCTGCTTCCTCTCGTTGTTTACGAACTCTCTGCCACTGAAGGTACTTCATTGCTTTCTTCCTAATCCCTCTTTTTATCTTGTTTTTTCCTGCAATGCCAGAGAGGTGTGCTTCCCTTCAGCACCCAGTATGGGAAGGCTGAGCCTGGTTATGTTGACAGCTGCTCTGGTGGGTTGTCTTTGCTGTGGAGTTACTCTGGAATGCCCAGAGACCTCAGCACCCCAGGAGGAGTAATGTGTTCAGGGCTTCCCACTACACTGGTGTTGCTGGTTTTATTTGGTACCTGTTTGGTTGTATGTAGTCCTAACTATTTCAGGCTATGTTCAGTGATTCTTCCTTAATAAGCTGTGGTAGAGCTGATTCATTTTGGGATTACTGGAAGAGGGGAGAATTGCTGGAAGGTTTTGAAGGGCTGCCAGTACTGAAATTATTTGTTATTTTGCAAGTGTGGATGTTCACACCTAGACATGAAATGACTTTGAAACTGGGAAAAAATGGGTGGAGCCTTGAGAAAAGCCCAACTTATGGTAAAGTAAGGGCATACCATTGCTTTCTTGTGCTCTGTAGTTACTTGTCTTGTAGAGGGTATTCTGCAAAGTAAAATGGTGTGCTGAGTGGGATACCTGGTGTGTTGGAATGACCTTACTCGAGTTTTACAACCAACTCAGCTACATGAACATGGTGTTACAGGTCTTTCTCTTCAAAATAATGAGGTCTGCTGAAAAGCGGTCCTTAATAGTCCAAGTAGCGTGCTGACATCAAAGGTGCAGCCTAGAAGTGAAAAAAGTATGAGACTAAAAAAGCCACAATGAGTTTTGTACTTATTCCTGTATCAAGATACATTTTGCATAGCAGTCAGCCTCAGCAAGGAAGTCCCTTCCAGTTTTGTTTGTGTGGGCAAGTGGAGAAGGGAATTCACAGAGCCTTTCACTTGGCTTCAGCATGTCCAGAAAACAAGAAACGTAGCGTGAACCATCAGCTTCCCAAAGCCTCAGATCTCTTTGCTTGTGCTCCTTGAGGTCACTCTATGATGGAAATTTAGCTCTGCTCCTACACAGTGATGGTTCTCTAACCTCTACCCTGCCGAGTTTTTTTATTTTGTTTTACTTTTCTTTTTTTAAAATAATATGGTTTTGAAAATTCTTAGAAGTTGCACTTTCTGTAGTTATTCAGCTTACTGACTGTAAAATGCAGTCATTAAAATACAGAAAACTTTTCCATCTATGTTATGTAAAACACCCATATTAGATTTGCTTTATGCATGTTAAAGTGATTCTGGAGTCATAGATTGGTGTAGAACTGCATAATAAAACACTGTTTAATGGTGTTTGCCTTGCCAAAAGTGGAGACAACCAACAAAATTCTGCTTCAAAGTTCGTACTGTTATCTCATCATGCCTTGGTAATAGTTACTCTAATCAGTTAGAGAGAAGCAAGTCTGGGAATGCAAAATAAAAAGAAGTCTCTCACAGATATCTTAATTGAATAAGTTCAGTGTGCTCCTGTATACTTTTAATAAAAATTTGTTTTGTAGTATTTGTCATGTTTATTAGTTCATTCTGTCAGACTATGCTTGTACTAATTTAATTATAATACAGCGTCCTTTGAAAAACAGATTAGGTGTTAAACAAGTGTCCCAGCAATAGGTATGTAGATAGCAAAGGAAATCAGTACTTCAATTTGTAAATTAAGGTCTTGTTATTTTTCTAATAAAGAAAATAATACATATGACCACTTCAGTATCTTGAGTAAATGGTAATTTATTTGTGGAGGATACCTTTACAAAAAGTAATTGCTCCAATAAACACTAATGAGTGGTGTGTTTATCTTAAAAGCTGCATGAACAGTTCCTGAGGGTACGAGGGCCAGATTAAGGTCTAAGGGTTAATCTAAAACACAGTGCTTTAAGACCTGGTTCCTGGTGTCAGGAGGAGTTCTTCACTATTTACTGAACATTCTTTTGTGGTTTCCATCCCATTTCTTTAGTGTTTTATTGCTTGCTGATACAAATTATCCAGGGTTCAATAATGAAACGAAAGATCGGGTGAAGCATTCAGGCTTTAAACAATGTATCTTTAGGGGATGTATTTTCTAACACATTTGCCTGTACTAGACCCACAAACCTGAAATCTCAGTAATCAAATGATTTATCTAATTTCCAGAATTAGACTTCTGACTATGCACGCCAGTTTAACAGGTGATCCTTCGAAATAATTTATTTGTGGGGTTGCTTTCTGACTGTCACTACATGAAAGCAAAGATAAAACTTTCCATGGGTTGCTCCATCTAAACAGTAGTTACTCAGTCACAACTGCTGCTCCTCCCACCAGTGTTTGTAGGTATTTGTAGTGGAAAAAGGAGGTGGGGCATAAAGTCTAAAACACTTGGCCCTATATTTTGGTTGCACTTATGGTATTTGTTGGAGATGCAGTGGACTTAACGTGACCCTGAGCTAGCTCTCCTGAACTATTTGGTTGGCCATACTTGATGCTCTGTGCCTTCCCTTTTCATACACTTTGATATCATCACTGACCTTTCAGTACCTTCTCCCTCTTTGCTTTTCTTCCTCTTGATACTTTCTTGTGATGTTACTGCATTTTCCTGTGTTTAAACTTGTTATTTCTCCTCACTGTTAACATTAAGCACTACGGTGATGTGTCATGCAGCTGAAATGAGCAGCATCTTCAAAGGAAGGGGTGAATCTTTTTCCAGTGCCCTGGTTCAGTCTCCAGATACTTACTTGTCCTTATCCTGTAAAAGGCCCAGTTCTGAAAATTCTTGACCACAAGAGTTCATATGCTAAGTTCATTAGTGCTTGTCCTTAGATACCCTGGTGCTACCTCCTGGAGTAAACAACCCAGGGAAGAAGATACAGTGCAGGTAGGGCAGTAGTTTTTACCTCCCTTTCCTTCATGGCATAGAATTATAAGTGACCTTTTCACACAGTTCCTTACTTGTTCATGAGTAATTTGGAGGCCTTCTGTATGAGCGGATCCTGGGACAGACTTTAAAGTCACTCCATGACAAGTGGACAAGCTCAAATGTTCAGTCACCTGTTGTGACCGGGGTAGCTGGGAGTTTGGACGCGCAAGCATTCCCTTGTGAACTTAGGGAAGTAGAAAGGCATGCAGAAGTTATATGCACAAATTTGAGGGTAGTGTTAGAAAATCTGGTCTCCAGTATCTTTTCAAATCATCTAGTAAAAAGGAGTCTATGGCTTTTGGAGACTTGTTAATGAAACGCTAAATTTTATGAATCTCCAGTCTAAAGTCTGCTCATATAACTGATATGCTTTTTTTTACTGCCTAAGAATTTCCCTTGCATACACAGCAGAAAAACAAACACAATTCTCTGTTATTTCCCTGAAAACCAAAGTCCTCTTTCCTAGCAAGATTAAGTTGTCGACTAATCTTAGAGCAAACACTTTATTTTAATCTATCATTGTTTTCTGACTGTGGGTTTAGCAGAGGTCAGAAAAAGAAATTCATTAAAGTGATCGCGCATTTGTTTTTCCGAAAGCACATCAGAAGATTAATGCTTTGCCAAAGAAAATAAAGAAATACAGTAGTTCTTTTAATACACTTCAGCTAAATAAAGTCTTAAAATCACATGCCTTGGCCCAGATGGGGTGTTTGCAGCATAAGGTACAAGTCGTATAATGTCTACTATCTGAAAACTGCTTAAATGAGCTCTGCTTCAGCCATGCCATTTGTTCCACACCTGAGGTGAAGTAACTCTGGTCTCTTCTCTGATGTAGAGCCATTGGAGAGCTGACTGCCAGTGTGTTTGTGCAAGTCTTTTTGCTTATATAAAGAACCCATTTAAGCTTCTCCACCCAAGAAATTCATGTTGATTTTGGATAATCCCTGGGCGATTTTATTCTGTAAAATAAATAAATAAATCTTCCAAACCTGTGACGCAGCCCAACTCTCACATATTTTGAACTATTAGAAGAGTACCATTTGTGTTAGGGAAACATGAACTGACACGAGGCATGGGCAATTTTATATTTGTCCAGAAGAAAAATAGGATGCATATTTCAATATAGGGTTATGTGACGTTCGAGTTTCACCTGACAAGAGTGCAGGGTCAGTCTGTGATGAGGAGAGTTTTGCGTGTGGATCGCCAGACCCCACACTGCACGCTCGCCCTGCAGTGTGGCTTCTCTAGGAGTAGTGCCAATGTGATTTGGTTTGGCAACAAACCAGTATTTCAGAAGAAAAGGAAAAGTTGTATTAAACAGCTGAAACAAGTCTCTGGGGTCAGCATTGGCTGTCAGGACTCACTTTCAGTCTTAGAGAGATTGTATGTGTATGTGGCCAGTAGACGTGGGAATCTGAGCATCCTGGCTCTGAGTGGTGCTGAGCATGGCTGCGCTGAGGATGCTTTGGCCCAGTGCAGTAGCACGGGTCTCTGCGGTCATCATCAATCATAACTAACCCATCCGATTAAAAATCGCTTCTGCAAGCTCTGCTCTGCTCTCCCCTGCTCCCTTAAGAAAGCACTAGTGCACAGGCTTGAGGTGGGTATGCTGAAGTCCTAAACTCAAGTCTGGATAAATGAGGAAAAAGCCCTTATTTTCACTTTACTCTTAACCCCTACCTGTGTGATGCATATCCTTCCTCGGGGTTCTTGCTTTGGCAACAAAACTGGTTCTGAATAGACATGTCTCTGCTGAAATCAGTAAGAGCTATAAATCTTGCCCTGAATCTCGATGCTGCTATTTATTAGGTAACTAAATATTTAATTAGATATCTAATGTCTTAAATAACTGAAATAATTAACTGTATTTGTCTAACATAGTTATCAACCTTAACTTGGAAAATGTTGAGACTGGCCTAGACTATCTTTGCTGTATTGTTTATTAATTGCGTTGCAGCAATGTTCACCATCTCTTGTAGCAGATGTGAATTCGTGTAGTGAAAAGCAGCCGTTAACCTCATGAGATTGAACAAGAATAAAAATTTGGTTTGTTTCCTGCTTGGTTTCTGGGCTCTTGTGAACCATGAGAAGTTCTCTAGAAGATTTATACGCCTACTTTACCTCCTTTTCCCTTGCTCTAACCTGGAAATAAGCTGAAATTCTTGCAGACTCACTTCTTTTCAAGAACTAAAGCTATGAATAGAATGTCAAACATTAAAAGACATGCTGATAAATCACTGGAGATGGCAGTGCCTGAGTAAAACAGTATGGAAATGATAGCAAATGTTTACAAGGGAAAATTGACCTGCTCAACCCAATGCACGGTAACATACATATAGTCAGCATAACATACTCTTTCACTTGTTGCTGTATCCAGCGGGCCATCGTATTTCTAGTATTCTGTGGTTTATGTGTGTTATATATACCCTTAATTAGACTTGCAATGTAGACAGCCTACTCCTGCATGAGGTTAAGCTGCTGTGTAAATAAATAAAAAGTAGGAAAGACAGCTTTTGCTAAAAATAGAAACTAAGTTTAAAAACAATGTTTTGGCCTTAGGCTTTTACTTAGGGTTTTGGAAAACGGAAAAAGCTCTTTGTTTTCCATTACTTGTAGAAAGCTTAATAGGCAAAATATTACTTCTCATCTAATTTTGCATGCCTTGAGTGTGTTTCATTTAAAGTAAACTACTATAAATTATGATGGGATGTGTTCATTAGTAGTTTTAGTAGAAGTATTAGTTTAACTGAAGAATTTTGTTCTGACCTCTCTGGTAATAGTTTAAGCTCAGAAAAAAGGCATCAGAACACATGCTTTAGCAATTATTTTTCTTCAAAAGGTTATGTTTCCTACAGATGATCAAAAAGGCAATACAGCACCAGCCCACTTAGGCTACCAATTAATACTGTCACTGTCAACCCCCCAATAACTTCACTACAGTAGCATTAGTCATTTTTAGCATTTGAGGTTACTGACCAATTGCCATCAAATTTACCACATGCATCTTAAAAAAACAGTCAGCCTTTATTAGTTTGATGAACGATGTTCACAGACAGAGGCAGAAAGGCTTCTGTTATCACTTTCTCCAAGCAGGCACAAAACCAGCTATATCTGAAATGGATCTATGCTGCTAACTTTCTCTTACAGTAGTTTTTCAGTGCTTTTCAGTCGCTTCAATGTGTGTGTCTTTACAGTGTCTCTGCCTGATGGATACTTTCTTCCACATCGATTTTTCACATAGGGAACTGGTGCAGAGGACATCAAAAGAAACCAAGCGGGAAGTTAAACACCTAGTACTTGGTGGGCTGGTTAGGGCTGTGTGTGTGCTACCTCTGTTAGCTGCTCCTGAGTTGTTAGAGGTGTGTGGCTTTTGCCAGGAACCTACATGCTGTCTGTAGGACCATGGCTCAGTAACGAGCCAGTCCCCATCATGTGTCTGAACCTTGCTGCAATGAGATTTGGCTTGTTCCAGACTAAAGCTGCATTGCAAGTCAACATGTAGGGAGTGTAAAAGATCAGGGGTTTAGACTGGAGTATGAAATTGAGCCCTGAGATAATAGCATGGATTTAAGAGATTAAGTGATATTAGTACCAGTACATCTCTTTCAGATAAGCTATAGGCATACATTCCTTCATGCTTTCTGCCTCTTTTCTTTCATTCTTTTTTTCAGTATTTCTTCTTACAGTCTTTTCCATCAAGTAGTCCATCTTAAATGGGAGTGGTGTATCCTTAAAATAGCTTTTGGTTCAGTGGTAGAGCACTTTTCTAGCAGATGAAAGAGCTGTGAACCCCCGTAGATTGGGGAACTTGAGAGCCACATCACCCAGCTCATGAGCAAGAGTTAAAGATGCCCAAATTGCTGTCAGTTGTTACAGGCACCAGATCATCCTTGTCTTCTTGACTGGCCAGGAAGCGAGTAGCGAAGTCCTCGTTGTAAGTGATTGCCCAGGCTCCTTTAGGAAGTCCCTGGCAAAACAGGAATGAAATTGCACAATAACCTAGAACCATGAAGCTCTAACTTGATCTTCCTTTTTGTAGCTGGATTGACAATGATAAGAACCTGCCTAAATAGGGGTAGTTTATGTAAGTGCTAGTGCTTTTAAACTAAAAGAGGGTAGATTCACACTAGATATGAGGAAGAAATTTTTTACAGTGAGGGTGGTGAAACACTGGCACAGGTTGCCCAGAGAGGTGGTGGAGGCCCCATCCTTGGAAACATTCAAGGCCAGGCTGGATGGGGCTCTGAGCAACCTGATCTGGTTGTTGATGTCCCTGCCCATTGCAGGGGGGATGGACTAGATGACCTTTAAAGGTCCCTTCCATCCCAAAGCATTCTATGATTCTTCGTGTTGACACATGCATTTCATATTTTTCTTCATTCCATGGGACTGTTTTGTGCATCTTTATTTTAAGACAGGAGATTTTGGATATCTGAAGGTTCTTAGTGCATAATAACGTATATGATAGTTTGTCTTGAGGGAAGGGACTCTTGTTCCTGACCAGTATTGCTATTGTAGGTCCTGATCTCTCAATGTAAAGCTGGATTGATTTAAACTGATCCATTGCCTTGAGTTTGGTCTTGCACTGAATGAAGGGGAACACAATGCTAGATGATGTGCCATCAAGTTCCACATGTTTCTGTGTCCTTCCCTGGTTCCCCAGCTATGCATAAGGCTTCACATCCTGTACATGTGATTTATCAGTCTATATTTACCAGTGGTGGTAACTGTAAATTAAATTTTTAAGTTTGTTTTTTGTTGTTTTTTTTTTAATTAAAAAGTTTATTTATTTCAGAGTTTTCCAAAGAAGTGAAAAAAAAAATGAGCTATTTGACATTTCTATTATTAAAACAAAGGACTTCTTTTCTTTTATGTTTCAGACACAGATATTAAGGAGCTAGAGGATGTTTTTGGACTTAACGGACAAGTAGAGCATAAGCTGAACTTCCTCAAAAAGAATGTATCAAAAGATATAAAGCTGGTGCTGATTGCTCATTCTATTGGTTGCTACATCACACTGGAGATGATGAAGCGAGCATCAGAACTTCAGGTACAACAACCTTATAGAATGGGAGTTAAGTTATTAGCGAAGCAGCGCACGTGCTTAGCCTATGGGTAATGCCATGTCTTTCCTGTGGAAGCTCTATTCTGCTATACACAAACTTTCAACTAAAATGAAATAAAAACCTTAATGACTAATCCTAATAACATATAATAAAGTACTTTGATGGAAAATAAAGTTGTTACTCTGAATTTGGACCTTTAAATGCCCTTGTAATATAAATGATTAATAATGGTGATAAATATATTTAGGACTTTCTTGTTGTCTTTAAATAATTTATAAACAGATCACTAGATATTTGGCAATTACATTATGTTACTACAGCAAAAATTAAGACTGGTTATGATTTTAATAGCAGCTTCTTATCTCGAGGCAAGCAGATTGCTGGCTATATATGGGGAAATGTATGAAAAAGAATAGTTATATAAATTGTGATAAGTACTACAATGAAGGACGTTGTTTTAAAATCTAATACATATGCTTATGTCATTGCTTCTGCAACTCAGTCTTGGTTTGTGTAACTCGATGCGAGTGGCAGGTGTTCCTGCATGTTCTTGTGTATCTGACTGTTTTTCTTTGTCACTGTGAAGCAATGAGAAGGCTGAGGTGGGACGGTGTCCTTGCAACTCTGGAAATGGCAAACTGTTAGTGTTCAGTAATAACTCTATCTACTAGCCGATGATGAATGAAGAATACTGAATTTTTATTCTTACACATTTGCTCTTGCTAAATTATTGCCTTTTCCTTTACATTATAAAATCTTCAGTGGAAGGAAGTGCAGTGTTAGCGTAAAGTCTGTGTTTAATATGTGCATGAGTAGGTTCTTCCACTTCTTCATAACCATTTCCACTGCACGTCTAACATTTTTTTTTTCCTTTAAAGGAAACAGCAACTAAAAACGTGAAACATGAGGTTAACCTGATATATTTCCACCGGCATATTTCACTTTGTGATTGTAAACAAGGGCACTTTTTTTGAGAGAACTTTTATTACTGTTTTATCTTTTCAAGAGGGAATGTTCTAGAAAATAGCATATGCAGTAATTTGTCCAAAAATATCAACTTTTCCTTGGTCAACATCTGTACAGTCTTTATTACACAAATGATTTTATCTGGTTTCAATTAAACTACGAATTGTTGAGTAATTTTTTTACACCTGGCTCGCTGGATACTGGCAGCATGCTATTCATCAGTGTTTTGAAATGCAGGTATCTTTGGGACACTCAGACTGCATGGTGCACTGTGTGCATGAAGTTAATATATGACAAGTTACGTTTAAGATGCATTTAACAATACAAAATATTTGTGTAAGCCAGAGTGTTGTGCAACCTTTGTCCCTTTGCCAAAAATAAGTTAACTGTTAGCTTTTATAACATATGAAGTGTGATAATAAGAAACTTGTGTTTCCATCTCTCCCTTTATTTTTACTGGAATATTTGATTCCCACAAGATTTTGAGCACGTATGTGTATTTTAGTAGCTAGATCATTTGATTTTATTTTTGTGTAGTTCTTATGTGGTATTCTTTTATTACGTGAGTTTTGGTTTTGGTCTTAATTTCTCTGCTTTAAGAGCCTTTGATTGCTTACAGTTTATTATTCTGAGCTAGAGGTTAATGTGTTGTATTTATTGTTCAAATAATTCAGTAAATGTTTGTATTTGGAATGTATGTTTAGCAGATTTGATATTTGTTACACAATTTAAAGCCCTTTCATAATCTAACCAAACATAGACTAGATTGTCCCTCTCTTGTACAACGATGCAACCTGATGAACTTGAGCTAGCATGCATGAACAGAAGGAAGTACTGTCTCCTTCTCTCTCCTTGGTTGCTCTTCAGCTGTCGGTTTTGAATGCTGCTAATTTCTTGGGCCCTTGTGCTCTGCAGGTTAATGGGTACGGTGGGTTTTTTTTTCTTAAACTTCTGTGAAATAATGCTTTCTTATTTCATTAAAAGAGAAATGAAACAGGAATTGCCAGTTTACCCCAGGACAAATTCAGTTTTGGACCCCATCCCTATTTTCCTATTGACTCTCAGAGAGGCTTCTGTTAATGGTTTCTTCAGGAGACCCCTTAACACAAACTTAGTCTTAGGCTGATGCCTAAGTCTGCTGAGTAGAGAAGGGCCACACAGGTTACATTCATACTTGTAACTAAGTAGGGCTACTGTATGGATTTGAGTACTGGGCCAGCTATGCAGTGACCTTCTCGAACTAGTCTTTAAGAGACTTTTTGGCTTGGCAGAGGCCCAGCACCATTCCCAGTAGTTAGTTTGGATGCAGACATCCTGTTTTGAGGCAGGGGGAAATTCAGCTGTGTGAAGACACAGACCATCCCATGCCATCCTGTTCAATGGCAGGACCAGGGAATGGTTCCTGGCCTGTCTGTTTGCTGGTACATATGTAATCGTGAACACTGCTCAGTTGTTGTGTTGGGCATCAGATCTTAACAAGGTTCACCTCTTTGTGGGAAGTGGAGCATCCACAGTTTGTCAGACCGCTCAAAAATTTTGACACTAGGAAGGAAAAACGTTAATCGGCCTTACTCTGTGGAGATGGAAAAATGCAATAATGTACAGCTTACTTGATACTTGGTCTTAACCTCATAATCTTCTTTGCGCTTCATTCAGCCAGCAGAACTGAAAAATGAAGCTGAGTGACAAAATTATTTTCTCTGTAGTTGGAGCTTGAGCCTAACTCATAAATATGCTACGTCCTCCAGGCATTCTCTTCTAAAATACAAATCCTTACTTGGAGGATTTCTTTGTGCTTTGCTGGTGACGCTACTGAGTCTTTCCTAAAACAGTCTGTTTGATCATTAATTTAATCAAAAGATTGACATATTTCCTTGCTAATGGAATTCAATCTGCTACAGTATTAGTCTTTCATTTTCAATGATGCTTTTGAAATGCCAGAACCTTTGTGGTAACAAATTAACACTTATTAATGAGTGAAACCATCATAAAATGTAAGCATTGCTCTTCCTGTAAAACTCAGTGAGGAAGAAGAGTTTAAAACCTCTGAGTATGTATCAGTTTAAGCAAATAAAATTTCTGTAATATATAATTCAAAGGCATGCATTGCTACTGTGTCTCAGTGGTGCCAAAGATTATTGGGTATTGCTAGAACTTAGTTGATTTTATAAATAATAGCTAACAAAACATAAGTTGGAATAGTTGTGTATAAAACAAGTACACACCTTGGTAACCCTTTCACATCCTTTCTGTGCACACGTTCATGTGCATCTGCCTTATCTTTCCTTCACTGTGTTCTCTTCCAGACAGAAATCTCTTGGTCTGTACTCTCTCTTGAGAAATCTGATGAGCATTAACAAAACAACGTCATTTGCATTTAACGATTCCACAAATTTATACAGTAGCATAACCATATTTTCATGTTTTTTTCTTTTTTCCGTATATGAATTGCATTCAGGTCTTTCACTTGAGGAGCTACAACTTGTTCAGGATCTGGTAATGTACGTAGCTTAGAAGGTTTCTGCAATGTGTCTTATTCTTCATAAATCAGTACTGACTTTCACCCATCAGGAGGCTGTCCGCTAACCAAGCTTTCTTGAGTTAAGCAAACATTTCTTCATTGCTGCCTATTCTAAACTATTCTGTGATGTGTAAAATGTCGGTGCTATTCTTTTCCTTTTACAAAGAAATTAAAAATGCCTAACAGGAGGTATCGGGCAGTTTTGTTAACCTTTTGAACTACTGAAATTGGCTATATATTCCTGCTGTTGGTTTTCTGTCTGTTTAGCCAGTTTCTAATCCATAGAAAAATGTTTCTCCCACCCATTATTAGTATTATTAGTGGTCACAGGGATTGAATGACCTCAGTGGAAGCATTTTGTTGGAGGTTTCTGAATAGAGTTATTTTAGATGATGCTCCTATATGTGCATGGTAGCTTTATTTCTTTCTTCTTTTTTAAATTTTTCAAAATATTTAGTTAAAAAAGTGAAGGAGCTTCCATCTATAAAACATTATTGTTGTTACATCTGATGTTAGAAAAAGCCAGAAATATATTTTATCATTCTTTTTTAAATTTACGTGGTAATAGATTAGTCTTTCTTTTCTGTCATTCCAAAGTTTCTATTGTTGCATTGTTAGTAACGGGGTCTTTTATCTAAATCACACCTTTAGCGTGACATATGTAGTCCTCATTTTGTGGTTTCATACTTCAACCAAAAGGCCATGTTCCATCTGTTGTGAACAGCTTGCTTGGAAACATTGATGGCCTACAGGTACACAACAGAATGACAGATGTCATGACTCTGTTAGCTTTTTTTTTTTTTTATTTTCTAGAAATCTGCTTCTTTCCTATTACCTGCAGCCCTTTGCAACACATCTTAGTGGGAGAAGACATCTCTGCACATGGCCCTTCTGACAAAGACATTGATTGGGATATGAAATTTCAGAAACACTCTTCTCTTTGCCATCTCTTGGCCAGGGAGGTTGTTTGTTTTTTTTTTTCCAGCATGTGTGAGAAATTACCTGTATGTACAGAAGTACTTTGTTTTAAAAGAAGCTTTACTAAAACAGTGAAAAATGGCAATAGATAGTTTGCATTGCAATGTATCTTTGTATGCGTCATAAAATGCAATAAATAATTATTCACTTACAGAAGAAATGAAAGAAATCTCTCTTAACAATGTGTGAACGTCTATCCATAAATACTGTTTTGCAGTAAGACAGAATATGAAGTTTAAAGCAAATTAGCTATTCCTGAATAAATCAGGTAAAACATTCGGATTCTAAACCAAATGACTTTTTCTGATATAGCTTAATCTGTTTTCAAAATAGTTTAAGATAATGGTTTTGAATGTATTGTAGATTCATTCTGGACAAGAGTGTTCAAACATGAAGTTATTCAGGAATGTTTCCATGTTTAGATATTCTATACTCAGGCTTTTATTTATTAAGTCTGTTGGTCAACATCAGTTCTGTAAGTTATCAAAGCTTTTCCAAAGTTTACTGGCAGAGATAATCCTCTTTTTGAAATACAGTTTCTCGAAGACAGAAGCTTCAAGTAGGTGTCTTTTTTTTTTCTTCTTCTTTTTTTTTTTTTCTTTTTTTAAGTTTTTGCTCCTCCCAAGAGCTGAACTGGACAAGGAGAGAATTTTATTTTGCCACTGTTGGCAAATGCATAATTGGCCATTGTAGCAAAAAGATCCCGTCTGCTAAACGAGTTGTTTTTCACATCTTTTTGTGTGATGAGAATAGTTACTTAGGACTAATAGGAGGAAGGAGTGTGTAAGTTGTTTTGTAATGGTTTAAAATCTCACTAGGACAAATATTAGATTCTCTCACTGCTGTCTTTCTGCCTCAAATCAAGTTGGTTCTTTTGTGTCTGGTTAACACTTAGTTCCTTTCTGTTGAAGTACTTGGAAAGCTCCCCCTAACTTTAGTGAAAGTAGAATTAGGCCATAAGAGAGAGAAACATGTCAGAATTCCTCTGCTAAGTGATTTATTGTGATACAGAATTCAATGCAGTGACCTTTTACATTAATAATTTAGTTTCAGTTCTCTTGAAAGCTTAATTATGAATTTGGGAAGCACTTTCATAACGTTAAGAAAGAGAAAAGTCACCGTGTTTTTAAATACGGGTATTTCTACAAGAAAACAAAATTCTTTAGTATAGGATTACTGGAAATCCACAGGGACTATGAGACTATGAGATCAAAAGTGGGAGAGTTTTCTAACAGTACAGAAACTGCTAAGCATGTCTGACCTTTGAGATAATAAGGGAATCTTCTCAGAAACATGAATGGATGAGGGAAAGACTGTATGAAGATAATGACACTTGTTCAGTTCCTATTTTGCTGAGATTAGAATCTATCTATGTAATCCAAGACTGGTGGTGTCATCATTACAGAAAACATCTTCTGAAAGGACACTAATTTAACAGGTTCTGACATCCTTAGAAGTTCTGGTGCATTTTGGAAGTAGAAAGAAAATGAAAATATAAACACACCTGAGATAAACAGGAATATAATTATTTTTATTACATTTTTGAAAATTTATTTAACATAATAGCATCTAATTCAAATGTTGATTACCTAAATTAGATGTCACAGTACTTTAAACAAAGCCAGTTTACATAGCTGTTGTCTGGGTAAAGTCACTTTTGATGGTCTCGCTGACGATTATAAAGTTTAAAATACGCTTAGTGAACAAATATATTTTTTACCACCTTACATGCTCTCTTACAAAAGTAGGCTTATCTCAGATCTTTTGAAGAGTACACCGAGACTGCATAATATAGAAAAATAGCCAGATGATTTCTGAAGAGGGACAATGTCTTCTCCCGTGTAGAGGATTATACTTTGTAGACGTGTCTGCCAGGGTGCAGTGCAACCAACAGCACAGTAGAAGCATGAATAAATGTCCTTGGTTTGTGCAGCCTTGTTTTGATTTGTCCTTGCTGAGAACTGTTTGCTCTTGGTTCCTTAATGGATCGCAGTGATGGGTGGAATATGGTTATGTAGTTATGTCTAGCAGTAGGGATCATGATCTGGAGAAACGAAATGGAGAAACACTATTCATATATGAATTTCATGTTACTTGCAGGCTTAAATGATAAAGTGCAAAGAAACCCCAATAAAAATTAAAATGGGTAAAAGACAGTAACACAAACCCAATGACATCTGCAAAATTATTATGCAGGAAAAAAAAAGATGGCTGTACTTAGCAGACCTCACAAGGGAATTGGTACACATTTCAAATAAATGAATATCTTGTGAAGAAAGCTGCGAATTTCTAGGCCATGATATAAAACTAAACCAAGTCTGATGTATTTTTCTTCTTCTTCAGTCTATCCATCTGGACAAATGAGCTACATACTAAAAAAGCAAGCAAACAGCATTGGGCTGATATACACCCACCTTCATCCCCCCTTAAGTATTGAGGGAGCAAAAAAAGAAAGACTCTATGCAGTTTTGCACAGATTTAATCATGAGTCTAAGTTCAGCTGCCTTCAGAAGACGTGTGTGTTCATTTAACATTATGGATCTTTTAAGTTGGTCACTGAATTGGACTGTTTCTATTATATATATATATAAGGCAATTATCTCAGTTCTTGATAGCTAGCAAATCTTTGGGAGCATATAGAAGGAAGCACAGGTGGTCTGAGCCAGTAATTAGACTAAAATTTGCTTTAGTTGATGGTATACACATCGCAGAGTCTGCATAATCCACTTTGCAACAGATGACAAAGTTCTGATGAATATGTTCTCTCAGTGACACCTCAGGCAATATCAGTAAGTCTGGTGGAATAGCCAGTAAAGCAAGCAATACGAACTTGCTGCATATGCAAACATCATGCAGTTCTGTTATTTGGAAAAAGCGGGAAGTAATGCAGATGATTTATTAAACCTGACCAAATAAATAAATAAGATACTGTATCTTTGAAGCATCAAGGGAGTTTCTACAAAGATCTGTGGAGAGATTTTTTTTTTTAAAAAAAGGAAAAAATGAAGACAACCTTCATATGAAAACTTAAGAAAACCAGAAAACCTCTCTTTGGGGTGGGAGGCTGCAAAGCAAAGAGCATGAGTTCATGGCAAACAAAGATTTGTTAGAGAGATACTGACTTTTGACTGAGACACTCATAAAGGGCCACCAGCTTGAATTTAAAAGCTCAACAAAACTTCAGAACGCCATCGGTGAAAGGCTGATAACTCTGGAATGGGGTTGAGAGTGTCAGCTCACTCAAGAGACCACTAGCAACCATTATTTTCACTGGCTTGATGACAGACTCTAATCCTAATGGTCCCAGTCATATTCTTTTCTACCTCTCCCCGCCAAAAAAAAGCTTTAAAAAATGTAAACTGTGGGAAAATGCAGCAATCAACAGGCAGACGGGATTTTTTGTATAACCCTCACTGGACACCGCCTTTGTGAATAGGAACAGGCACTGTCTCGATTGCCATGTGCTGCGTAAGTCTGCCTGAAATTACTTTTCTCTTCACAGACAAACAACCCACCTTGTAATACAGAGGACAAAAGAATGTGAAATATCTCAAGGATATAAAAGTAACTTTAAGAAATGTAAAATGTAATGAGAAATAAACTGTTGAAGGTGATACATCTTCAGATGTAAAATGCCTAAGGGCAAATTAGATTAGGAGTCAATTTTTTTGTCTTTTGCTTTCACCAGGGAGAGGCATGCATCTTTCTCCACATTAAGAATATAATTTTTATCAAGGAAAATTGGCTTCAAGCCAAAGTGGCATCACAATCCAGTTTCCTCTAAAATGAGGTAACAGGATTTATGCTTTAAAGGTGTTCCCCTCCCCAAAATGGAGAGAGAGGGAGAGTTAAAAAAGTAAAAGAGATTTCCAGAGGGTTCTACTTTATATATCTGTCCTGTCTGCAATCCAGATTTGTTCTTGCTTGTAACTATAGAAATAGCAAGCAAGAAACAATGAAAGGTGCGACTCAAGTTACCAACGTAAGATGATAAAATTCTGGATTTTTTTGGCAACACAAAACTTTAGGATTAGGAGCATGTAAAATTTTCAAAGTTTCTTGTTGGGAAGGATTACCTGTTGGACTATGGCCTTTTCAAGATCTTCTGTGTCATCGCTGTTGAGAGCTTAAACTTCTAACCCGAAACCTAGAGTTTACCAAGGAAGCAAGAATGGAAGGTTTGGATGAGGCTTATGGTGCCTGTCAGCCTACTTGGCCAAAGCTCATGCCTGATTCTCTGGTCCAAAGAAAGCTTTTTGAAATTCACCCTGACTTGAATTGCTTTGTTTTATTCTGCTCACTAGTATTTTATGCCATGTTTCTCTTATCTTGTATTAGCACACCGTGGCTCAGCTCATGGTAGCCACATGGAAGCTGTAGTTCATCATATTGTCAACACCTGAAAGGGGGTAGCTGAGTTGTGGATTTGCCTGGCTGAGTTCAGTATCTGACCAAAAAGTATCAATATGGAAACTCAGTTTAGAAAACAAAAAGCTTAAAGATTGCAATATGACAGTCTTAAGAATAGAAAAAAAGGGATACACATTAAATGAAACAAAACTCATTTTTAAATCCACTCTTTTTGTATCTACCCAATATAGAGCAAAGGCTATGCACTGTCAATTTGTCTTATCATTTGGTTCCTAAATGTCTCTCCTAAAAACAGGAACACAGATACCGGTAAGATAAGGTACAGTAAGTATTAAAGCTCTATTTTGCCTTCTAGAAAAGACTTTTGAAATATATATATAATTCATTCTTAATACTGCCTTACACATATTTTGAAAACAAAAAATGCATTTTTGAACAGTGCTGCCATGTGGATACGTAGCATACCTTGTGTGGTTTTTGAAGTGGGTGAAGCAGGTAGATATCACCTGCTCAGTCCTAGAACTTTATGGGAAATACTAGGTTACATATAGTTCAGTACTCTTCTGAGTCAGGAAAACTTACAGTCCAGAAATGTTGAAGATCAGATGAGACTGGTAAATAGTAGAGTGATAATTAAAAGCACAAGTGTGAATTTAATTAAAATTGACATCTGGTGCAATTAAAAGACAGGCTTGACAAAATCAGCAGCGGTAGATCTGTCAGAATGTAATTACCAAGCATGTGAATACAAGTTTCTATTTTTAACATTGATCACATTTTTAAGAGTGAGGATTCAGAGTCAATAATAACATTGCCCTAAGATTATCTTGTTTAGATCATAAGCCTGTGATAAGAAGGCCTGAGGAAAAACTAATTCCCAAGACTTTCTGAGGAAAATTGTATTTTGTTCATAATGTTCACTGAAACTTCAACTTCTGTCACCTTGTTTAACGTATTTGGTTTACCGTTCAGTTGAATATAGAAACAATATGAAAACCAAGATATTGGTCTGTGATGATTCAAAGTAGGGAACATAAGAACAATAATTTTGATTTCAAGAGACTTTAAGTTTTTTCATAACATTGTGTTTATTTCGCTGCTAATGAAACATCTGATTTCTTTTCAGACGTATGTAGTCAGAATTCAAATAAACGTGTAAAAAATATTTTTTCTAGGAAGTTAAAAGACATTAAAGTAGCCAAATGTACAAACAGCAAAGGAAGAAAAATAAACTGAAAAGTGGAATCTGTGATCATTCATCAAGAATCCAAAGTAAAACATGAGAATGAAGAGGAAATGAAGGACTAAAAATAAAAAGATGGCTAGAATGGTAAATGGCAGAATAACAGGATTTATTAAGTACTGTGGATTTTTACAGATTTGTTCATAAAATCTTTTTATTTTGAATGTCCAAAAATTTGGATTCATATTGTAATAACTAAGTGAAATGATTCTATAAAAATGAGGGAATCATAAACATAGATCAAGAAGTGAATTTCAAAAACAATTAGGATTTATAGCATATGTTTTCAAAAGAGCTCAACACCCTTTTGAAAGCCAGATTTCCCAAAGAACTTTTTATGCTGGGTGGTGAGATGTTTTGAAATTCTGTCTACAGATGTGTATGCATAGCACTTGAAAATCAGAGACTCATCTCTTTGGAGAGTTGGACCAAGCGATCAAAATTCAGTATCAAGATATGTCACACATAGCTTGAATTTGTTTTGTTTTTCTACTGCAATTAATATGCTTTTACAGAAGACAATAGAGCCAGAAATCAGCAGTTTTCATGCTAATTTAAAATTGAGTAGAGAAAAGGGGAAAGCAGTCAATTAGGGCATTAAAGAATTGTTCATGAAAGGAACACGTGAAGGGACATTGTGGAGTTTTTGAACATAGACTTTACAAACATGTAGTTAAACTTCGAGCACGGCTATAACTCTAGTAATCAATATCTGTTCCTAGAAGCTCTATATTAAAATGTAATTTCGCTGGCAGTCCTGACCCCTCAACAAAGAAGTTGAACTGCTTCATCAGCTCTTGCCTCTCTTTGTATGTGATAGTTACTCAAGCAGTGAGGAAGGACTTGGATCTTCTAGTTAGAAGAGGTTACTTAGAAAGGACAGTGTTGTAATTAAAAATATTTCCTACTCTGCCGTATCGTTAATTTGTTCATTCCCCGCGTTATACAGTGAAGTCTAGGAATGCTTGCTGTAGAGGCTAGCGCGGAAACATGTATTCCTCTGGATTAGCTTCTATACTGAGAATGGTGTGTCCCGTTTGAAGAGTTCACTGCAGGAGTAAAAGGAATCAGAAAAAGACACAAACTTTATACAAAACAGTTATAAGATCTCTGAGCTTAGATTGCACATTCACTGATTTAGGGCATTTCTAATACACTATTGAATTAAGTTCAGAGAAACACTGGAGAATTTTTTTTCCCTGTCTTTTTAGTATTTCTTTGATTACCGATTATTTTAGGGAAATTTTTTCCAATGCCATGGTGGATCTTTTCAGATACCTGAGGATGTACTGAGTGACTGTACACCTATGTTTAGAGAACTAAATCAAGCCCTAGATTTCTTCTTAAGAATCACCCTCTGTGCTCTTGTGACAGAGGTTATCTTCAAAATTAAATGTAATAGAAATCCACTTCTTTTTCCATTTATTTCAATGTATAAATATTTGAAATGCTTGATTTCTGTTATTTGGATAAAAGTCTACTTAACTGTGACATTTTGGAAAAAAAATCATTGGCGTTTACCCTTTCATGTGGAATTCAGTGTTAAATATACATTTAAGTAGCAGTCCAGGAACCACAAATGTATTTAATAAACTTGTTACCTTTAGAGTCCTGTAAGAAAGTTCAATTAATGTTAATGAAAATATGCCTCTAATAACTTTGTTACAACATTTCTAGTCACTGGAAAATTCTAAGAACATTCCACTCCATTTCAAATTCCAAAATGAAGCTTAATTCTGTATAAGGAGTAGAATTCATTGAGTCCTAATTGTTCTTGAAAACATTAAATTTCTGCTCCTCTATTTTAAAACAGCAGTATGACTACTGCAAGTGTATTTTACTGAAATGAAAGGTACAAACCCCAGATCTCAATAAATATAATTTGAATTGTGACCTTTAATGGCAGCTGGCAGAGTTCAGACTTTTTATCTGGCATTGGCAATTGAAAGATATTCTCCAAATTCTTGGTCTCAGTTGCACTAAAACCCTTCCTACCTGATGACCAGTTTTATTTGCATGATAAATTAGATATGATAATTTTGCTCTTTTAGCATATTCCTGCCTATATTCCATTTGTCATAATAGTTAAGTTCCATTTCTTCTCAGTGTATACTTCCTGGCTGACTCATCCTTCTGTTCTTCTCTGGTATCACAAGTCAGGACTTGGTCTGCTCTTCTTCCTCCAGAGCATGTCATTAAATAAGCCGCTTAAAATGGTTAGAATGGTAATGGACTGAACTCCTTCCAACATCAAATGTCAGCTCAGCTTTCCTTATCTGTCTGCTAACCCTTCTAGCCAAGCAGGGCTATGGGCTTGGGTTGATTAGATGCCTTTTTGAGGGCTGACTTCAATTAGTGGTGAAATATACCTCTTAGAAATGTCTTAAATGGAGCACTCTATAGGTCATAGAATTTCAAGGATCTCAAGGCACTGATGGAAAATCATGGCCTTCCCTTTTCATCAGCAAAATGAGATTGTAATTGTAGGGCTGGTTTCTCATTCACCTTGTTCAGCCACTTTTCCTTAAATTGAATGGATTGTCATTGAGATTTAGTGGTAGGTATGGCTGTACATTGATGACTGTGAAAGCAGTTGGTTCGAGGCCACAGAAAATCCGATTCTTAATTCTTTCTTTTTGTTGAGCCTTCTCTCCACTTTAAGGGCGTATTACTGGTTCATCGTAAGTAGTAAGTGTCCCAGACCATGTCTACAAGGATCACATTTACCAGTCTGTGTACCACAAGGGTACCTGCAGATGCAGTGCAGTGATCTCATGGGAGTGCTACACTGAAAAAAAAAAAAAATCCCACCCTCTGCTTCCAAAATGAAAAGAGAAAGAATTTCTCCTGGAAAGTGGCAGCTGTGTTCTGACATTCATGTAATGGGAGCAACTGAAAGCTTTATGGTGTGTAACTGTGACACTGCATTCCAACATAAGCTTCTCTCTGCCCTTCTTCCAACCAATAAACTATTCTTCCTCTCTTTTCACTCTCACCCTTCCTAATCTTTTTCTGTTTATATGCTTTAATCATAATAGCAACAAATCCATCCCTGCTGGTATTATCACACCGTTGCAAATTTTGGCCGTCTCCTTTGGCACTTCCCTTGTAGATGGAATGATATTGCCCACTTTGATGGGGCTTAATTCTCTATGTAAAATACTGCTCTGTCAATGAATATTTTCTCTATTAAACTATTTTCTGTCCAACAATAAGATACAGATTTTTGGGAGAACAGTTTTCTCATTATTACCTTAACCCATAAAAAGGCTTTTTCCTTTTTTTTTTTCAAACATTTTGGGCAGGTCTTCAGTTACCCAAATATTTGTAGTACAGAGTAACTTGCATTTCAGCCCTGTGAGACTTGTAAATGTAATGAACAGTCTGTGTGTTTAATATTTTTAATATTTTTAATAATTCGCAAATAGTTCAGTACGTAGAGCTGACCTGTTGAGAAATAGTTTGCAGTGTCTGTAGAGAACACTTCTGACTTCTAGTCTTTTGTATGTTTAGCAAAATTCTGGGCTTCATCTGGAAAAATTCTACTCTTACTGGAAAATATTTCAAGTAATATGTGAAACAACAGATACTTTTTTCCTGTGCCATGACCCACTGGTAAGGTGAGGTGTGGATGGTCCCTCTCCTGTTGCCATTAAACAGGTTACAACATTGGAAGTCGCATATTATGGAAGATACTGACAGCCTTTTGAAAGGTGTGATTGAAAGTGTATTGGTTTCAACGGGAATTGTCAAAGGTCTCAATTTACTTCTCAGTCCGAGAGGTTATTCTGTAACTACCATAGTAAGTGCTTTATGGCAGCCATGGTCTTCATCTGTCTCTCCAAGAACAGGTAAGAGAATCTTGGTCTCTAGAGCTGGGAATATTGTGTCTTTGGTGAGATCTGCATTGACTGTAGACTGTCATATTTAATAACTGAAAAATAAGTCCTTTAATCAGAATTTATTCATGGGGCAGAATTAAGGCCCATTACATTGATGGAAATATTGCCACTAGTTTCAACAAGAGCAAGATCAAGCCCCCAGCCGTACAGTAGGTGGATTCCCAGAGGACCAGAAGCATTCAATAGGATCTCGGGCATGCTGCAGTCTCATTAGGGCTCTACCTTTTCGTTTACTCTGCTTGTGACCAGTGTTGGCAAAGGTAATTTCTTACTCTTAGCAGCTAAAGTTAGATACTACCAAGATTTCCATGCCTCTCACTTTCTTGCTGCTGAAAGATATATTCTGAGTTATTTTCATCCCATTTTAGTTCCTCTGTAATTAAACTCTGCAGAGCAAGTTTTAGTATACTCCTAATAATATTACACAAAGTTAATACTGTAGAAGCCTGATTGTGATTCACATTTTGAAAGGACTCTTCATATGGCTGGTCCAATGAGTTTGGATGCAGGATCCTAACATATAAGGCTCAGAATCAAATTTATGCTAAGTCAGTGGAAAGTGGCGTTAAAGTAGGTATAAATTTAGTCACACCTCACCTTGGTGCAAATGACACTCAAGCCTACATACCTAAGGATGTAATCATTGTACCCAGCTCTGTATTCGTCGTTACACTAAAGACTACCGTTTGAAATACAAATACATTAAAAAAAATGCTGGTCCTTGAATTTTGTTTCCATCCAAGTGGAACAGCCAGGAAGCACTGGAGGCTTGGGGCATTAAAGATGTACTTCAAATAAAATTGAATAATGTATGTTAAATAAAGAGGGTGCCAGGACATGGAAAAACCTTGTGATCACTGTAGAGCATTTTAAACAGATGAGAATATTGCCTGCTATTTATATCATCAGGTAGAATCTGAAAGAAAATAGTAAAAAAATAAACCCAAGTTTTCATTCATTTGAAAAATGTGTGGTTTATATATATTTGAACATAGTGGGTCAAATTCAGATGTTGAAGGAGGTGTAATTTATATGATAATATTGGATATATTGAATGTAAGAAACTCTTAAGTGTGAGTGATAGATGGACAGACTGGGAGAAAGTATAATTTTTAAAATGGTGTGGAACAGGTACATTAATTTTTATTTTCAAGGCATCCTACTAATTGCCTTTTCTGCTAAATTCTTCTCTTCATTTTACCACATAGGGTAGAAGCAAAGCTGTGCTAGATACACTGCTGAGTTAAGGAGACTGTTTGCTGCTGACAAAAATTGTTCATAGTTCTGTTGGTTTACACAAGGGAATCCTGACATTTTCCATCATCTGGGAAGCTGAGTTTTTCTGTTTTCCTGTTATTAAATAGCATCAGCTAAAACTTAACATCTACTTATATCTTAAACTATTCCTATCTTCTTTTTCCAGGATAGTCTGTAAAAGTACAGCACAGGTTAGCTGCCTACGAGGTGCTTCGGTATATTAATTTTGCTTCTGCATTTCATCGGTAAGGAATAGCATGGCTATTTGTAGCTAGTGTCTGTGCTACAGCTAAAAGAATGCCTTTGACTAACTTGTCCCAGAAATGGTGACGTACCTCAGGCAAAGAATATACCAGGGGCAGAGTATGAAAGCAGGACATCCTCTTTAAGTTTTTTTTAATAACATTTCTCTGATTAAGTCATGAAAAGTAAGGAAAAGATTTGGCATTGTGAAGGAGCCTGTAGAGTGGGGAAAGATAAAAATTCAGTTTGTTGTGATCCATTGTGTTACATTTGACTGCTGCAAAAGGAAGGTACAAGAAAACTGATGGTTAGGAAATTATGAACCCTCATACACAAAAAGCAAATTTCCTCTTTAATTTCATTAACTGTTGCTTGGCTCACGTATATTTAAGTGCCATTTACAAATAGTGACTTTGTCCAATATAACTGAGGGCAGCACTGTCCATACAACTGTCCAATCTTCCCTTTTAAAAAAAAAATCTTAGTATGACTTTATATTTTGCAACAGTTAGTTAATACCACAGTAGAACACTGTGAAGTTGTGAAGATTATGCACAACTTCACAAGATGAATATCAGTGTGTCCTGTATCTTTCATTACCCTGTATCTTGAAGGAACTTAATGCTGTTGAAATGTTTGGAAACAATGCATTTCTGAGGTTTTCAGGAAGATTCGTATCTATCTTGTTTCTTAGAGAAACTTTCTGTGGAATGTATAAGGAAATATATATGTATGTATACTGTTTCCTGAAGAACCAATATAGCTGGTACTTTATGTGCATGTCGAAATAGAAATAGCTAAAAACACTGGATATATGATGGTTTGAATTTACGTTACCCTGAATCCAGCCTGTTGTAGTCTTCAAAGTTCTCTCTTTTGTAATTCAAAGCGATGGAGACATAGAATCATAAAATTGTGTAGATTGGAAAAGACCTTTAAGATCATCGAATCGAACTGTTAACCTAGCACTGCCAAGTCTACCACTAAACCATGTCCCCATCTTTTAAATGCCTCCAGGGATGGGGACTCAACCACTTCCCTGTGCAGCCTGTTCCAATGCCTGACTACCCTTTTGGCGAAGAAGTTTTTCCTAATATCCAACCTAAACCTCCCCTGGCACAACTTGAGACCATTTCCTCTCATCCTATCACTTGTTACTTGGGAGAAGAGACCGACCCCCACCTCGCTACAACCTCCTTTCAGGTAGTTGTAGAGAGCGAGAAGGTCTCCCACAGCCTCCTCTTCTCCAGGCTAAACAACCCCAGCTCCCTCAGCCGCTCCTCACAAGACTTGTGCTCCAGACCCTTCACCAGCTTCGTTGCCCTCCTCTGGACACGCTCCAGCACCTCGATGTCCTTCTTGTAGTGAGGGGCCCAACACTGAACACAGGATTCGAGGTGCAGCCTCACCAGTGACCGAGTATAGGGGGATGATCACTTCCCTAGTCCTGCTGGCCACACTATTCCTGATAGAAGCCAGAATGCCATTGGCCCTCTTGGCCACCTGGGCACATTGCCGGCTCATATTCAGCTGGCTGTTGACCAACACCCCCAGGTCCTTTTCTGCCAGGCAGCTCTGCAGCCACTCCTCCCCAAGCCTGTAGCATTGCCTGGGGTTGTTGTGACCCAAGTGCAGGACCCGGCACTGAGCCTTGTTGAACCTTGTACAACCGGCCTTGGCCCATCGATCCAGCCTGTCCAGGTCCCTCTGTAGGGCCTTCCTACCCTCCAGCAGATCAACACTCCCGGCCAACTTGGTGTCATCTGCAAACTTACTGAGGGTGCACTTGATCCCCTCGTCCAGATCATTGATAAAGATATTAAACAAGATTGGCCCCAACACTGAGCCCTGGGAAACACCACTTGTGACCAGTCACCAACTGGATTTGACTCCATTCACCACAACTCTTTGGGCCTGGCCATCCAGCCAGTTTTTTGTCCAGCAAAGAGTATGCCCAACCAATCCGTGAGCAGTCAGTTTCTCCAAGAGAATGCTATTGGAAACAGTGTCAAAGGCCTTACTAAAGTCCGGATAGACAAAATCCACAGCCTTCCCCTCATCCACTAAGCAGGTCACCTTGTCATAGAAGGAGATCAGGTTGGTCAAGCAGGACCTGCCTTTCATAAACCCATGCTGACTGGGCCTGATCCCCCGGTTGTCCCGTACATGCTGCGTGATGGCACTCAGGATGATTTGTTCCATGACCGTTCCCGACACCGAGGTCAGGCTGACAGGCCTGTAGTTCCCGGGATCCTCCTTCTGGCCCTTCTTGTAGATGGGCATCACATTTGCTAACTTTCAGTTGACTGGGACCTCCCCGGTGAGCCAGGACTGCTGATAGATGATGGAAAGTGGCTTGGTGAGCACCTCTGCCAGCTCCCTCAGTACGCTTGGGTGGATCCCATCCGGCCCCATAGACTTGTGTGTGTCTTAAGTCGTGTAGCAGGTCGCTAACCTTTTCCCCTTGGATTATGGGGGCTTCGTTCTGCTCCCCATCCCTGTCTTCCAGCTATAAGCTGACCATATCTAAGTTGACCAGCTCCCTTAAGGTCAGCAATAGTCATGACGTTTTATAGAGGTGAGAAGAGGTCTGCGTGGGTTGTACCTGCAGTCACAAAGAAACGAGAGTGGTCTCTCTCTCACACACTTCGATAATTCTCATTTTGCCAGTTTTGTTCAAATCCAGAACAGGGATTGGATTGGATTGGATTGGATTGGATTGGATTGGATTGGATTGGATTGGATTGGATTGGATTGGATTGGATTGAGTTGAATTGAATTGCCCAATCTATTAGACTATGCTACAAGTGATATTAACTATAAAAACATGAAGTTAAGTATGAACAAAGGAGAATACATCAGATGCCACGAGGCAGAGACATCCCTGACATCAGACAAAGATGAACGGAAAACAGCATTCGAACAGGAAACAGCCCTTGTCAGACAGCCAACCTGAGCTTAGGATGTGATGCAACACAATATTAAGGCAATATTGTTTTGTTAAAAGTATGTTATGAATTTCTAGTTGCTTTACTTTGCAGATCTCTAGAGGAGACATTGATTGGAGCTTGGCTACCACTTCTCCCCTGCCTCAGCTCTTGCTGACTGTGCTCTAGGTTGACCTTTGAGTGACAATCTGGCCAAGGAACAAGAGTGAGAAGGTTGAGAAGACAACCACGTCAGCAGAGCACTTTAAGGAGGCAGCCTCATCTGTTGTACACATATTGTAGGAATTAAAAGTCTGGGTGTGCAGGAGGGGGACTTAAAAATGTTATCTTCATATTCTCTGTACTGTCTGTTTCTTATACAGCTCATGAGTCGTATTTGCACAGATAAGGTTTAAGAAAAGCCTGCTTTTCTCACTGCATGTGTGGAGTAACAAAGTATACAGTAAAGGCCTAAGGGTCTTAGTCAGTGCTCTTGTGAAGATGAATGACATATGTCACCATGGAGAGAACTCACATTTTACTTTGGCATAATACGCTTTATAGGACAGAAGAGCATAAGTACTATTGTACACGGTAATTTCTAGCCATCTGTGTTCAAGAAAGGAATTCAGACTGAAATAAGTAGAGGGAAAGCCTAGGAAGATAATAAGGAACCTAAATTACAGGAGCAGCTCAGGATGTCTTGGCTCATTTAACCTCATTAAACAGAGAATATGTATATAAGTACCTTCTATAAACATTACAAGGAGTAAATACACAGGAAAAATATAATTCTTATGCAATTATCTATTGTTTTATATTAGAATGCAATACTT
Organism: Platalea leucorodia; assembly: GCF_965183815.1. Classification (NCBI taxonomy): domain Eukaryota; kingdom Metazoa; phylum Chordata; class Aves; order Pelecaniformes; family Threskiornithidae; genus Platalea; species Platalea leucorodia. The sequence goes on along the minus strand of NC_138825.1, from coordinate 117,842,174 downwards.
ATATAGGATCGGATGGATATAAATAAATTCAGAAATTAGAAACTGGTTTCTGGACATGAAAATATTAAATCTGAAGTAATCATCTAAGTAAGTAACAGCAAGAAAACTATACTGGTTTTAGTGAATGTGAGTAGTTAATGGAAAGGACTGTAAAAAAGGTAAGAGAGTACGTTTGTTGTGGTTGTGGTAGTTTTTGCACCATATATAATTATATAAGTTCATATATTTAAGATATATATTGTAAATGCCATTCTCATATATATATGTATGAAAATTAATTATTTGTATAAAGTATGCCTTATATTTCAATACCTAAACTCCTGTTTGTGGACTTCCCCATAGTTGTCCAAGAAATCTTTTTTGCTCTGACGTGAGGTATAGCTTCTGTGGCCTTGATTGCCTTCCTTGGATGCAGTAAAGATTGACCACAGGTAGACAGTATATACAGTGTTCCCCATTATACTGAAAACCTTGTAGATGGCAACTGGTGTGTCTTGTTTACATGCTCACAATAAAATTAATCAAAGATTTGAAATCACAAAGGCATTCTCCATTGGCACTGATCTCTGTGTTTTGTTTTGGTAGCATTTTCTGTTGAAAAAAAAAAATCATTTCCTAGTTTTTTGGGGTTTTTTTTTTGGTTTTTTTTTGTTTTTTTTTTTAATATTTTAATTTAATGAGTTCCATATCAGAAAATGCCAGTGGTACTGCTGTGAGTCTGCCATTTTCTCATCCTGTGCTGGATCATTGGTTTTGGGGGTTTGGATCTTTTTCCAAAGCATCATAAAATATGTCATTGGGTGCTGGAGGATTTCTTATGGCTTGATGGGAAGGAAATGCAGAATGGTTGTGGACTGGGTTTAATGATCAGTCTTGTGCTGGAGTGTTAAAAAGTTAATTTTATTAATAGAATTCTTTGATTTCAAGAGAAATATTTTTTCTGTAGTGTTCTCAACTTCATGTTTCATTCTGATTTTTGGAGGAGGGGTAAAAACTTTGCAAATAACGTTTGATTCATTTTCTCCTCCTGAAAGGATATGTTTCTTTCCTGGGCATAACCACTCTGCAAAGATTCTGCCAGCTTGCTGTATAACTGCAACATGCTTTTTTGGTTTTTTTTTTTGTTTTTTTTTAATGTGGTAACCATTTACACAAAAGGAGGGACAGAAAGAAAAAAAAAAAACACGTTTTAAGTCAATGCATTTACTTTTCATTCTTCCTGGATTATTAGTTTAGTCAGTGTATGTAATATGCTGTAGTCCCAGGACAATGTAGTTACACGAGAGAAATGTATGCATAAATAACATTATCAGGCCTTATGTTAACTTTCTTACAGCTTTCTGATGCAAAGTTCTGGTTTTGGAAATCGAGAGTGTCTGTCACATCCATGTAAGGTGGCATTTCTCTCTCTTACACCGTGCCTATTGGTAATGGTTCTACAGTTGGGACCTGATAGCTTGGTGCAGCGTAAAAGTTGATGTCAAGAAAGGCTTCTGATACCTGCTTTAACATTTGAATTTTTTCGTTTCTTTCCATCACATACACTTATGTGACTTGTCCCACCAAAAATATTATTTTGCGTCCTTTGCGTTCGCAGCCCTTAAAATTTAGTGGAGTTACGGTTCTCCACCCCATTGCCTCTTTGCTCCCACTTTGCCAACCTATTCATATTTCTATATATATATATAACTTCCTTTAGAAATTTTATCATCCAAGCCCTTCATTAATTTTATGCTGTATTTGTGGCTGGCTTTTGGTTGAAATCTTCCCTTTTAAGATGCACAGCACAGAATGCAATCCCAGGGAGACAGAGCTTCCTCTGGCGTTTGTGATGTGTTTCCCCACTATATGTAACATTAACTTGCAGAGCTTCCCTCTCGCTTGCTTTCTGCACCATATCGTATTGCAAACTTGCATATCATTTGCTGTTCACCATCTCCCATGTGTCATTTCAGCTTTATTACTTGCCAGGTTTTTTCCCACTCATTCATGCTTTAGATTATTTTTCCTGGGCATATTTAAAGACAGTAGTAGCTTTTGAGTTGGTTCTGTGAGCTGAATAATTAAAGTACCAAATTGAACTTAACAGAACCTCACTATTATACTTCTTTCCATTTTTGGGTTGGTTTCTTGTTTGGGTTTGGTTTTTTTTTTTCTGTACTTCTGCTTGGAAAAATTGCCTTAAGCATCATGAAGCAGATACCCAGGTTGGATCTCAGAAAGCTGGTTTGGTGTGTACTGAAGCACTACATTCATTGGAAACTGCAATCTAGCTACGAAGGAGAGGTAGTGACAGTCATTATGAAATACCTCTAGCTTCTCTTCTTCTACTGCCTATCTGTAATTTGAAGACTAGATCTACAAACATTGACCAAATACATAATATGTTTCTGATTTGTAAGCAGACCAATGTCAAGGTCCTTTGGTGTAAATGCAGACTTTGCTTGACTAAAAGGTAATAGAAAAGCAGTAGACAACTTTTTTCCGTATATTGGTGAAAGTTGTGATATAGCTAATTGAACAATTTGGTCCTTAGCCAGATCCTCAGTATGCCTATGAAAACCCTACCAGAAGGTCCTGTGATCAAGAGTCTTGATCCAATCTGTTCTCAAGCTATGAAAACTCAAATACCCCTTAGTAAAGTTGAGGTGACAGACATTGCCATGATGCTGTCAGTGGCACTCAAAAAGTTTGCTTTTCCTAGGGAGCAAGAATTCCTTCAGCCCATCAAAGAAAATGTAAGTGTATTATTTAGAGTTTTAATAGCACATTCACAGTTACATACAGTAACTGTGCTTTTGTTTGGAAAACAAATTAAGCTCTGCAGGGAGCAGATTATGCTCCTCATATACAAAGAATTTCCTTAGAAAATTTTTTAAAAAGTCCCTTTCTGTCATTTAATCTCGCAGATTATATTTAACACAATGAGAAGTTTGGAATGAAAGGATAGAAAAAATGAAATGAATCTGATGCCAAAGTGAAAATTTGGGCACTATTAAGTAGGAAATGTAGAAAATTTAAGTTGAAAGCATGAAATCAAGTGCACGTGCCCCTGCCTCGCAGGAGTATGTTGGGAGGGGGCTTTAGAAGATGGTAACAGAAGACTCTCTTGAACTAAGCAGCCACTAACGAACTAAGCCACCATGACTTTCATGATAAAAAAAATACAAACTTTTCTACAAAATGTTGGTTATTTACATTTTTTTTTTACCACTTTGTTTTACAGAAACAGTTTGGTTACCGAGAAAAGTAAGCTTTGGCTAGAGCAGAGGATTGCAAGTTACCGTACAGTTGTTTTAAGTCTTCCTACTTTCACAATATATATTTTCATGTGGAGTCATCTAACTTCCTGATTTTCAGGTTATTTGTCCATAAAAAGCATGCTAAGACTTCTCTGTGGGAATTCTTATAAAGCACTTGGAAATTTTCAGTGGTAAGATTCTCTATTAACTGTGTTTGAGATACTTGTTCTGTTGCCTACTTAATAAGCCCAAACATTCGTTTAGGATCACGAAAGACCCATAAAATAAAATAGAAGAAAGTGCACACAGTATGTTCTTACTTCACACCAGGAGTGAAATAATTCTTTGTCACCTGTGTTCATTCTTTAGTTCTTTTGCTGTCATGAAATTGTGTGGGTTTGTTGATATTGAGCTGTGACAGACAGCTTGCTAATACATCCATTATAAATAATTAATATTATTTATAAATAATATTATTATATATTATATTACATTGTGTTATTATTTATAAATAATAATATTATAAATAAATTGTATTTATATTATATTTTATATAATTCGTGACTGAGCAAAGTGAACAGGCAAGTCCAGAAAAGTCCCACTCTGGTGAAAGGAAAGCCCAAGCCAGCACTGTCTGGTTTGTCCTCTGCGTTTTCTTGGAAATCTGCTCAGCACAGCTGTGGTAATAAAGCAGGGAATACTTCCCTGACCCTCCTTGTTTTGCCTGCAGGTTTCTGCATACTGACTAAAACAAATTGTGATTAATGTGGCACTCCGTGTCAAGGGTAGACTGTAGATTACCATTAAGTGCATCATTATGTTATCTTTGAAAAATTTACTGGGTTTCACCTGACAGATAATAGCTTTTCCTCTGCCAACACAACAGAGGAATAATAAACTAATATATGAGATGAACTAAAATATATCAAAAGAAGTGTTACTTTTGACAGAGAAACAGCTTTTGCTTTTCATGGGGTTTTGGAGGAATTTTAGATAAAACTTCCATGCGCATTTTCTTTCCAGCCCTGTGGTAAATCGTGCACGTCGTGATGCTGTTGCTGCGGAGCAGGGGTGTGTGGCTGCAGGGCCTGCGGGCGAGCTGCGGCAGTGTACCTGGATGCTTCTTCACCGAGCGTCGGTCGGTGCGATGGGTCGGTTATAAAATGTCATAGATTGCTTCCTGCTTCTGCCCGCTGATTTGATCTCTGGAGTGCCTCATGGGCTCCGTGTAACCCGTGCAGAACCTGAATAGTGTGTTCTTTTTGTTGGTGGTTATTATATTAACCATTTCTGCACCCCTGGTGATTAAGAACAGATTATGCAGCAGGAGCAGGAGCAAAAACCTTCCCTGCTCAAAAGTCAATGTGAGCTCCCAGCGACTGCTGCTTCTGCCATTAAAGCGGAGTGAACCGGTGGGTTATTTCTGAGGCATTTTCACTTTCTGATGGTGTAGGAGGGATATTTTCTTCAGTGGGTCAGAGTCTTGTTGTTTTACAAGTTCACTAGAGAGATGTGACCATGCCTGTGAGGTGTTGTGGGCAGGGACGGTCTGTCCCTTGAGAGCCAAGGTACGGGACTGACAAAGCCTGGCTGTAATTAATGAATTAACCTACTTGGGGTCTCTTCTGAAACAAATCTTTAAAATGGCTCCTGCTCCTTTCTGCCAGTCAGTGTCTGCCTTTTCACGTCCTACCTGCTTTTCTCTCCTGTTTTGTTTCTCTGAGCAAAACGTCACTCTGTATTAAAAGCAAGCAGCACAGTGTCGCAGCTCGCTCCGGGCCCTCAGCCGCCGTGTCTGTGTCATCCAGGAGGGTACGCCTGAGGTGCCTGAACCTGTAACCAGCACTTGTTGTACATAATCAAAACTGCCTGATTTCAGAAGTATTAAATGCCATCTTCTCGTTGGCATCACAGGAGTTAACAGCTCTGAATATGAAGTCACTCTTTTGAATACTGGTTGTAAGCAGCATCCAGTTTTTAAATGTGTGTAATAAGTAGTATTACTTGCTCAAACTTCAAATCGTAGCTGACGAATGTCTTTCAACTCTTTCAGTAGAAGGCATTAATGAAAAATATTAGTGTGGGTTTTTTTCGGCTTGATCTGATTTGCATATTTTTAGTGTTTTTATAAAGAAGCCATTTAAACATTTTACAAAAATCCTTTGCTGGTGGGGTTGATACTATTAAATTGTGCAGTGATAAATGACAATTTGCTGTAAATTTACTTGTTTGTCTTTTTGTTCTTTGTTCTCATTTTAATCAAAACACAAAAACTTCCAACTGTTTCTGCGCATCCAAAAACATGTTGACATAACCGTTATCCAGTGAAGACTTGAAGGTACTCAGTTGTCACCTTGTCATCTTGTTTTAGATAGGTTAAAAGCTTGATAGAAGGCCCAGATGTACAGGACATGTATGTTCTTGATGTAGGTAGTTTGGAGGAAGATGTTGTTGTATTCTTTAACATTTATATGAAGCAGTGATCACATGAAGTGAATCATACTCATTTAAGGATCCTGCCTAAACAAAGCTCCTTGGTCAGTGCTCTGCTTTCAGGGAATGGGCATTTAATATTCTTTGCCTTGAGGGCTCACTTTTCCTATGAAATAGTAGTTTCTCTTCCTTCTCTCTTGTAATATTTACTGTGCAGGTCATACATACCAGAAGTTGATGAACTGATAGCTCTAGACACCAAGGTATGCAAACAGTGACAAAAGTGAAACTCCAAAAGTCCCCACACCTTCCTGCTACGGTGTGTGTTGAAGGAATAAAGGGCAGAACATATTGGGCTTCTAAGCCAGTTTCTTCTCTGGCCACATGCTCAGGCCGTGCCCTGTTCATTTTTTCAGTGATATATATACCACTTGACTAGGGACTAGGAGCTGCCTTGGCACCCACATTGAATTATGTGAAGATCTTGCAGATAACACTAGCTTTTTGTTGTTAACAAGACCTAAAACTTGCAAGACGCTGCATCATATTACAGCCCCTTGAACCACTCAGGTCTTGAGCCCTATGTAATTTAAAGAGTTAAAAGTCAATGATGAAAATAGAAGCAGCTGCCTGGTGACTAACCCAAAGAGCAACTCTGCCTTACACGTTGAACTTTAATGTATGCGTCATCCTAAGTGTTGAAATCTTGCAATGTAATAGCATGTTAAATAAATAACTGTTAAATAAGTTACATGACAGTTTTACAAATACTGTTTATTGTCACGACAATCAGCAGTGGCAATTCCAGTATAATATTCCAGAATACATGTACTGTTTTTATCAGGTTGGCCGAAGCACAGCAAGGGTAGGTGATAGGACCCGTAGCTCTCAGAGACTCATGGGCATAGGGCATGTTTGCCTTCAGTAGATTCACTGGCCAACTTTCAGAAATCCCCAGATCTGCTCAAGTCACTGTGACTAGTGTCTCTCATTGCCCAGCTCTCTGCCTTGCCATGTGCTTAACTGATAAAAATCACTGAACTTTAAATTGGGGGTAATTTAAACCAGGTGAATCCAGATTTCTCTCTCTAGTTATGTGTAATATTTTTTGTATTTTGACTGATTGTTATCACAAGAAACTTCTATCATTAAGTATGAGAAGGGTTTCCATAAATAAAGGGGTCATTAACCTTTACACATTACTTAATGGTATACACTGTGGCATTCATAGGTGTGACAACACCTGGTGCTTATGATAGGCAATGTCCTCCATTTTCAGAATGACTGGTATTATAATAATTCTGAAAGTTGTAACTTGAACATAATTCTGTGCCATCTGCTTGATTTCAGCTAGTGTAAATTGCATATAGATAAGATCCTGGCATTTGAAAAGAAAAAAAATTATTAACTGATGTTCAGCATTTGAATCTCATTAATTTCCTTCATTTTATCTGTATATTTCTACTTCACTTACTTCAAGACACAAATATGACATACTTTTTTATGAACAAGTGTGTCATTATAATAAAATATGTTAAATCTGTTGTATCTGCAGTTGTATTGCAAAGACGTTGAACTACATATTTAAGCAATTCTGCAGTCAAATGCACATTTCAAAATCCTGTCCCAGGAAACTAGCAGTAAACTAAGAAATAGTTGATAAGTGTTTGAAAAATAAAAATTTTACATTTCTCTGTTATTGTCTGCAAAAGATTAAAAAAAGAAAGAAATTAAATAAGATTATCCTCCATCTTACCACCATCTTTTAAATTTTTGTGCCATTAAAAAATGCAGGAATGTATGGGACATTGTAAGAGCTTTCTTGGTTTGTCCTCTTCCCTCCAAGGTTTAGCAGCTTCCCCCGGTGGTTAGTACAGCACTCCAAGCAACTAATCCTGTATCTATAAACTGTAATGTCAAAGGATTAATGTGTGCCTGGGAACGCAGGTCAAATCTGCTTTAGATCACAACAGTTTGAGTTCAGCTCCTAGCTGAAATATCACGAAACTACCATATAATTTAGTACAAGTCTTGCATTCCTGTACTTCAGCTGCTGGTTGCCTTTAATAAAAAGAGGCCCAGGATTGATTTCCCTGAGAATGTATTTTTCTTTGTCTAAAACCAAAGTAGTATCAGCTGGAAAGTAGAAGGATTTCTTAAAATAGTTCTGTATTCGATATAAATAGCACTTTCAAAGTCTGCTTTTAAAATACTATAAAAAGTACAGTATGGCAAGTTACTGATATTTCCTGAATTTCTTCTGTTTGCTATGTTACAATGCCCAGATCTTATAAGCATCTCTTGGTGGCATGCCCTGCCTTCCACTGGATCGCTGCTGAGACCCGGGGCGCTGCGCACAGGTGCAGTGGCATACAGTAGCTGTGTCTCATCTGAGAGTAAAGACAACTATTTTAAAATATTTTTTACAAAAATATTAGTCTAATTTGTGCAATACGTAGAATGGTATGTGCAGTAAGCAGACGTATATAACTACGTCTGCTTTATTTATGTTGAGCCACCAACAAAGCACAGCAATTTATACCTAATTATGTGCAAATGTAATATCCAGAATCTCTCTTATTTTGCCTTCTTGATACTTCTGTTAAATATTGTAGTTGCGCGTCTTTGAGAGTTTTTCCTGTATGAATTCTTGTATATGATTTTACTTCCAGGAAAAAGTGGCAGGTATCCTTTTAGAATATTTTTTTTGATCTTTGATCTTAACATTGAAATATAATTGAGAGTAGGTATATTAATTCACTTTTAGTTAATGTGGGTGGGGTTTTTAATTAATTTCATTCTATTTTAAGGCTACAGGGTATTCTATTATCGTAACATAAAAAAATTACCAGCTTTAGAATATGTCTATTTTATTATAGCATATAAAAAGCAGTATCGTGCACCACTGTGCACATCTTAGTGAAGCGGCTGTGTGCTTAGACTCTTGTTCTGACCAAGTTTACCTATACTGAACTGCAAATTGAAAACCCCATGTGTTGTCAAACTGGAAAGTTACCGTCACAGCGGCTGACGTTTTTTAATTTGTTTCGTTGGTTTACTTTGAGAAAATAGTTTACCAGATGAAATAAAAAGCAGTGTACTTTTGCTGACATAAAAAATCCGCCTGGACCGAAATGACGGTTCCTGCCTGCTGCCCTCTGGTGGGGTCCCCATCCTCCTGGAGCAAGGGGCTGGGCTCGCACTCCTGGGCACTTGTGTCAAAACTGATAGAACTGAGCATTTCATAACCACGTTCTTGTTTGCTTTATCTTTCAAAAAATTTATCCCAGGCACACCGCAAAGCCTGCCTATGTGTCTGAGGTGCAACATGCCTGGAAACCCAACTTCATTTCAAGTGCAGACTCATTTAAAAATTAAGTCTCCTAGGCTGGGATGCGGCGCTGTAGGACTTTGCTGACAGTCGTTTTCTTGTGGCTTGACAGGTTCTTCGCTCTGTGCTGCTGTTTCCGACGATAGAGCGTATGGCTCAGTCCCCTCAAGGAAAGCTCATGACCCCTTTGCTGTGCAAACTTCGTTACGTTCTGTACATGCCTGTCTACCTGCTGTCCTTTCTACCAGAGGGAGTCAAAGCCTCCCTGGTGCGGTTTGCTCTGCGAGGCATGAAGACCTGTGACGAATCTTCCATAACAACCTCTGTAAATCTTTTCAGCGTGGACTGCATTGGTGAGCACGTTTTTTGTTTGTTTGTTTGTTTGTTACACCAACTTTGGTATCATTCTCATTTAGTAAATGTTGATGTACTTTTGTGGGCAAAAGCTTAATACTAAAGCATGAATAAGTTTTGAAGGACTGGTCTAATCTTTTCTCAAATTAAGACCATAGGTACAGGAAAATCGCAAATGAGTCAATTTTGAAAAAAAAAAGTCTGAAGGGGAAAATAACAAATAAAATACTTCCTCAAAGGATATATATTTCGTAAGAAAACTCTGACCTGTACTACTAACAGTATCTCACGTGATTAAAACACTTTTACAGTCTAGTTCATGTTACTTATGTCTGCTTACTTTTTGCATTTCATTCATATTGGATGGTGAAAATAAATGAGCAATCAGTTTTACAAAGGGTTCTTTGCATCTGTTTTTTTAAAGCTGTGGTTTAACCAGCTCTATAGATTTTGTCATCTGAATTGGAATATTGGTAAACTCAGAAAAGGGCCTTCAGTCTGCAAAGACACGAAGAAGTTACTGTATGCACAGAAGAATTTCAGCACTTTTTTGGGCATACGGAGAAAGTTAGAAGATTAACGTTCCTCCAGTGCATATTGAATGCATATTTTGCACATTCTAGCAAGAGAAACAGCTTTAAGAAGGGGAACAATTTCAGATAAATTATGTTAAGTTTAGAATGAAAACCAGAACGTGAATTGTGCTATACTCCAGGTATTTTGGTAAGTTAGCAGTTGAAAACAATTTGGAATAGAATTGACATGCTAACGCAGTAATAATAGCAAGAAGGAAGTTTTGATTGCATTAATAGTAGTAAAAACACATTCCTACATTTCCAGTTGTGCTCTGTCTTCTATCAGTTAAATTTTACCTACTAATTGTCCAAACAGATGTGCCAGAGTAACTGTGATTGCAGCGAGGTCTTATACCTTTTGTGGATATCTGTGGATGTGTTGGTCTGTGTTGGAGGCTCGCTGTAGGACTGTACAGAGACCAAAAACAGGTTGGGCAGCGAGGGTTCTTACTGCCAAACCTAGGCAGCCCCGTTTGTGTTGTACAAACACGGCATAATGACAGTCGCTCCGTTGCAGTACCCTGAGCCTGACAAAATCAGGCTCCCCGTTGATAATGTAAATGTCTGATAGGAGTACTATGGTTTGTCACTTGAGTTTCTATTAATTTATGGCAGTTTTATGGTGACTGAGGAGAAAGCAAGCATGCGGTCATATGTACACAAGGCTTTCAGGCTTCTTCCTTTGATAATTTGGTCTAGGAGAAAGGTATGTGAAGGTCTGTGGGGTCACATCTCCGCAAGCCAGGAATCCTTCTCTGGTACCCACAGATAAACTTTTACCTCTCAAAACAGGTTATCCACATCCAGGGTTGTATTACAAATGGTCCTTGGCCTGCATTAACCTCCAAAAGAGCATGGCCAGCCATTGTTTGTGAGTGCTGTTTGGCCCAGAGCACAGCAGTGGCAGGAATAATTTAACAGAACGGATTTTGTGTGCTGCTGTTGGAGCCTGACCCTCCGAGCTCTTTAGTCCCCCGGTGAATGAGCCCCATGGATGTGTGCACGTCAGCCTGTTGTCATTTGCTGTGTGCACCAGTGTCTGATCTGGGTCCAAGCTGTAAGGTAAATTAAGGCAGGAAACCAGATGAAGGCTCTTTACTCATAGGATGTGATCTCTGCCTATGTTCAATTTATTGACTGAATTCATTATACCAGAATGAATACCCCTGTGAGCCAATGTCTTGTAAAACTCACAGGCCTTATTGATGCAACTAGTTCCTTTGGCTTGTGATATTATCTCTCTCAAGCAGAATTCCCCGTTGGTTTCATCTTTAGAAACTGATGCTGTTTTACAGCCCAGTGACTCAGGACCACGTGTGTGGATTAATAATCTTAGGGCTTTCCAGATATTGCCTGTTAACCTTGTCCCCTATTATTTGCGGACAACAGAAGATGTTACCATTCAGCAAAAATTTGCTAAACCTAGCACAACAACTGAGTCTGTCTTATGGGACTGCTCATCTGTGAGTTACTGAAGCCTCTAAATTTGTGGTAAATGTTTTTCTGATCGATTCCTTGTCCCTTAATAAACTCCTAGATATGGTTCAGAAACATTCAGCAAATGAAGTTGTTTCTCCTCTCCAGGAAGGTTGCATGTCAACTCATTAAAAATACACATATTGCCTTTGGCATGTACATCTGTTGCATTACTGTAATTGTAATAAAAGCTGTGATGAAGGGCAGAAAAGATGGTAAAAGTTTCCTTAAAACTAATACGTCCGTTAAAACAAACCAACCTGCCAGGGATTTGTTACCACATCCAAAGCTTAGTCACAACAATGTTTTCTCTCCTCTGAAAGGAAATGAGATTTGAAAACGTAATTATAGCGGAACTCTAAGACCTAGTGCCGCTCCCGTTGACATTGAGAGTGAAAAGCTCCATTCAGTAGCAGCAGAATCAGGCCCTTGGTTGAAAGAGTGAAGGAGAAATTATATTACCTATCTATCTGTCCCACTGTTTCAAATTATGTTTGTTCCTGCTTCTTATCCAAACTCATCTTTCCGTTGTCTTAACTTTATAGTTGATGATATGTAGAAGACTCAGTCACACAGCAGAAGGCCTTGCGATGACACTGTGCAGAAAGATAATGAAATATAACATCTTGTCCCAAAGGGGAAATAGTACAGAAAGAGGAGAGACAGCCCGGTCTGGAAAGAAAATGGGTTGTAAGGGAGGATGGGAAGACACGGTGTATAAATAATAAAGGACCTATTAGACATAAGCAAAGGGGTCTGAAGGCAGTTTGCCTACCTGGATTAAACTTCTAGCAAAGATATCTTAGGGCAGAAAAAGCATTACAATGAACAAACTAGCATTTAGGTACTTGTATTCATGAACCCAGGAGATGAATAGACAGAAAAATTGGACATTAGTGACCTTGAGTTATCTCAAACATTGTCACTCTGTTTATTCAGGCTAGCAAAACAAGGATACCCCTATCTAGCACAGTGGTGGTTGTTCTACAAATCATGTACAGTCCTGAAATGCTGGAATACTTTGGCACTCCAGCACGTTGAAATTTGTAAACATTTCTTCGGTGACAGATGCCAGTAGCAGACTTACAGTGACAGTATACCGTTCTGTCTACACGGGACAGGATTTATTGTCCAGCCATTTGACTGGCAAACTTCCTCCATTTGTTTCTGTAAAATTTCCACAAAAGCACAGACATTACATAATGGGTAAACACCGCAAGGCTTTTTCGAGAGGCGGGCTGGCAGGTCAGAGGTTAACGTCTGGATGACAGTGAAGATACAGATAAGCACAATAGCAAGAAAAACCTCCAACTGGCCCAAACTCGGTGCGTCCTTTGTGATCTTGAACCTGTGACTTCCCTGGAGGAATCTCCCTGTTTGTGTAACCTATTCGGGGAGCACAGAGATCTGGGGCGGGGGGGGGGGTGTCTGCTTTGTGCGATTCAGGCAGGTTGGGAAGGAGGGGACTCAGAAACCTGAAACGAGGGTTTCAGATGGGTTCAGGCTGTCACACGAATGCAGGCTGGAGATGGTAGATTTCTGGTTTATTTTAAGCATCCAAGAGATGTTGTAAGAAGACAAGGAACTAAGATGAAACTTCAGAGTTTGGATTCAAATTTTATCTTGTTCCAAGTGTGGAGACATTCAGATTTCATGTGGAGTGTTTACAATTCCCTCATTTTACAGAGAAAAAAAGGGCTAAGGCAATTTCAGACACTCTTATGCCCACAGGACTGCATAGGAAGCAAGAGTCCCAACTGAGGTATTGAGGCTTGTCTCCGCAGTAGCCACCTCTCTCTCTTGGCTGTACAGGATGGCAAAATTACATCCCTGAAGTGCCATAGAGTAAAAAGCTTTCTTGTAGGATAAAATTTGCAGAATTGTCAAACAGCATCTGGGCAATAAATTTGTATCAAAAGCAAGTGAAACGTAGGCTTCCAGTTGCTATGAAAATGGAACGTAAGCTTTTACATTGACTAAGTTGTTTTAAAATTTTATCTCCAGGGAGCCAACTGGAAAATTTCATTCTAGCTTTGAATTATCCCAGCCTTGGGAGTTGTCATGTCTTGAGATCTGTTTCTATTCCCATTCTCTCTTCTTAATCAGAGAGATTTTAAATATGACATTATGGGTGGTCTTCATCTGACCACTGCGGACATCATGCTGTCCAGATAGTTGGCATCTAAAGCAGGACAGGTGAATCACACCCTACAGATGACTGTTTCTCTTTACTGACCTCAAAGGGACCCTCTCTCTACTAGATACCTAAAATTAGAGGAGATAAGTCCCACTCTGCCTACTGGCTGCTCATTTTGCTGCAGACATCAGAAGAGAATGTGATTGTGATCTGAATTGTCCATGAAGCCTTTACCCTTGCTGCCAGGACAGGCAGATATCCCATGCTTTGGCTGCATTCGAATTTACAGTTGCTGGTTTCTAGTGAGAGTACTGTTGTTCGTTTCCTACCTTCTTGGAAAATTCATTGTACATCTCCACCTCCATTTCCTGACAAGTAAGATGGGAAATTTTTGGAGACTTCTTTTTTGGGACTAAAATGCTGCAGAAATACCTATCTAACTGAAATACTTGGGTAAGGACAGTGCATGGTGTTGTATTCATGCACTCAGTAGCTCCTCCATCTATTCTGCTCCTATTTTTCAGAGTTAAAAAACAATGTTTAACGTATTAGGTAAGCACTTGATAAACAAACTCACGTGAAATGGTGAAATAAGAGGGCTTTGCCCCCCTAAAGAGTATTTTAAAAAGCTATATAACCACATAGGTGAAATTTAGTTTACTTTTCTTTGGTTTTAAATTAAACCGGTGTTCTTTTCTTGCATTGAAATTAAAATTTAACTCCTAAAAGTAACAGAAGAAATGATGAACACCTCTAAATTTAGCACGGAAGGCAGAGCTCTTCTGATTTTGTTGTATGGAACTAAAAGTCTCCATTGAGACATGCAAAGCAAGGGGAAGTTGCACATTACATTCTCATCTAGGTTTTATTATTTCAAACACTGTACTAGCACATTTTAAAAAGGATCCGATGTTCAAGACAAGCAATGAGCTATTGCCCAGCATCACATAGCTGATCAGCAGCAGAACTGTACACGGACCTACATCCCAGGGCAACAGTTTATCTACTGAACCTGCTTAACCGTTAATTTCACTTTTTGTTAAATTAGATATTTGTTAAATTAAATTAAACACACACATATGTGTGTGTTGTGTGTGTGTTATATATATATAACACACATATGTTAGTCATGAGGGGCTTCCACAAGCCACATTGGCTAGACAGGCTGACAGTCTATTTAAAAATGCCATGCATACTACAAAGGATTTCAGGTAGCATCTTGCAAACTCACAACTACATTTTTCACAGTGGGCATGAGAATAAAAGCTTTCCCTCCCCCCTGCCACGGGACAGCTATGCAGATCTTTGAACCTAGACCAGTAAATTTTCAAGCTGATTTTCCAGGCTGGCTGAAATCAAAGCCCTGGTAGTGAAAAGTGATTGCTTTGTTTCCTCTGATGAATGTAAGTTTTAGATAACTTCTGGCTATAGTGCAGAAATCATATCAAGGATATTTTTCTACTTTTATAATTAAATATGTATAGAATTTCAGACATGATGTATAGCTAGACAAAATTTCATGGAGAACAGAAACTACTGACTGGTAAGTAAATGATATCTACGTAAAGTAAATAATGTTAAATCTGAGCAGTGTAGTGTAGTATATCACAGGTGGGCCAAAAGGATGAAGCTCAGCAGGTCTCCTCTCTTCTGGCTGTGTGCATTCTTTGATACTCGGTGGGACAGAAAGAGGTCAAATTGATAGAGCAGATAATCTCCTTTGCTCTCACTAGCATCCAACTAATTAGGATTCAAGAGAAGTAGTCTTTCCTGAAATCAGGTAACTCTGCAGTTGTCTCTTACAAGATGTTTTTTCGCCTGTATCTGAATTGGCTACTGCCAGATATTGCCAAGGGTCAGAAGGCTGCTTTCGGTAGCCCAGCAGTCTGACCCAGCGTGCTAAATCCTCTGCTCCTGCAGAGTTTCTCAGCAGGCTTCTGTGTGCTGTCACAGTTGAGTCCTATCCACTTCTGACATTTTAAGTGATGATCGTAATATGTATTTCTGCAAAGTGTTTAAGAGCGTGTTTCCTTACCTGTGGAAACACAATAATATTTTATCACCTGCTTTGCAGGAAAAGGGGCCAAAGAATAACAGTCTTTAATATTTTCATGTTTCCTCTGCTACTGTTTATTTTCCTGTGTGATGCCTGACTAAAATGTTTGTTTAATGTAGTCGGACAACTTACCTTACCAAGGCAGCAGTTAAGCTGACGGAAAAACCTCACATCTGCTTTATTCTTTCTGTGAGTGAAATAAACTTTTCCTTATTTCAGAGTAGGATGCTCATATTAAATTACGGGAGGAAGGCAATGACTTTTATGTATTTATAGTCCTATTTATTTTTTAAAGTCAATCTGCTTCATAATTTACCCCATTTCCAAAAGAAAGAAAGAAAGATGTTTAACAAGGACTTTTATTACTTGCAAAAACTTTTACTTTCCTGTGAAAATAATAGTAATAATGTGGAAATTTCTCATTGGGTTTATTTCTGTTAATTATTCCTCTTTTTCTTCTTTGGGGGAAAACCCAACATAAAAAACTCCCATCATAAATATTACTCATAAGGCGTGAATGTTTTGATAGTGGAACTGCTGATCATTTCCATGAAATGTGAGGACGGTTGGGATTTGGTTGGAGAAGAGGAGATTGTTTATTCATCCCTGGTGGGGTTTCATCCCCAGGGATATGATTTACTCCCACAAATTTGCAGCTAGTCTAATGATGTGTTGCAAATGGCATGAAAAAGGAAAGGGTAACATCAACAAAGCAGAAAGGATGTTGAAAATAAGTATATGCCAGTTAAGTGCTAGCAGCTACAGTTGCTTTGTGTTAGCCAGTGCCAGATAGTCATCTGCAAACTGGCACTTTATTTTCCCTGGGCCCAAGACAAAGCCCCCTGAATTCAGGGGAGGGATTCCCTTCTGCAGTAGGCTCATGCCTTTTGTCTCAGAGGTGTCTGTCTAAACTCTCCCAAGGAATATCTGAAGTAGAGCTCGTGGCTCTGTCTTAACTTGTGTTTACTGGTTGGCCATTTAGCTTGATTCATCAAACCCCATCATGCAGTCCCAGCAAAGCACTTAAACACACGCTAAATCCATACCCGTGGGTAAACTATAGGCATTTGTGTCTTGGAATAATTTTTTTTTGGAAAATGACATTTACAAAGCTGCTAACTAATGCAATACCTATCATTCCATGCACCTAAAGGGGACGCTGGTCTGGATGTAATTCTTACAGGCATCTAAAACAACATTGCAGTCTGCTTTGCTGCTGCTTCTTGTCATGAAAATGTCCACCAGCGCTCACCATCTTCCTTCTCTAATTCTTTAACGTTAACAATATTGACAAGGAGAAAATGCCTACAGAGCCTTCATGGATCCGTGGAGGAAATGCTGGCTTATCTTGAGCAAACCCAGTGGTTCAGGAGATTGCTTGCTGGTTAGTGCAATGGTCAGGCGTATTTAAAATGAGCTTTAAAAACAGTGGTTTATGTTTAACAAAGGGTGGTGTAAAGTTCACCTTTCATACCAATCAAAGCCACTCCACCTGAGAGGAAGTTCACCTCATTCAAAGGAGGGGTTGGTCCAGTTGCTGAATTTTGTCAGGGTTCCTCAAGAAAGAGTCAGCGTCAGGTTCTAATCCAGAAAAGCACTCAAGCTGACCTCCGTAGAGCTACTCACATGCATAAACCCCTGTCTAGAAGAGCATATTAATTCCCAGTAGAGCTCAGGCAGGAACCATAGTGTAAAGATGCTAAATTGCTGCAGACACTGTCCATCCTGCCCACTCCCTGTGGGACTGAGCTCTGCCTACACCAGACCCTTCTGCGCTCCTCTTGCAGGGTAAGAGTGCAAACACTTTCCATGACCAAAAATCTGGACCCTACCAGAAGTCCCATCATCCCAGACATCTGCCAGGGTATGTGAGAGCTTACACTGGAGATGAATTTCTCCAGCTAAGGGATAGTTCTGTCGTTTGAAGATGATGGGAGTTGTTCCAAAGTAACTTAGGACAGGGTTAAGTCCATAGACATTTCAGTTTCCATCACACACCCCACTTTACCTGCACATGCTTCATCACACAAAGTAAATGAGTGTTTTTCGCACTCCTCAACAAAGCATCTATTGTTTGTGAAGCACCTGGGTATAATTGTTGAATAACTTTATTTTTGCCTTCAGCCTCTACTATGCTTTCTCAAGCATAGCTGACGGATTTTCTTGTATAGTTCTGATCTGCCTGCAACTTTAATACCAAGCAGATTGGAGAAGTCTGTCATAACAATTGCAGCTATTTCTGCCTGTTTGTGCTGATCATGGTTATATATTAACTGGTATGTTTTCATTCTAAATTCAAGTGTAAACTTAAGCAGAACCCAAAGTAAATGTTTACATCTTGTAAACCTCTAAACATCAACATATTATCTAATGTGTGTGTGCATGTGTGGAAGCACATGTTCCTGTGTTAGTCATCCTTGATACTAAGCAGTTCCTTCTGTTTGATGTTTTAAACAATAAGTTATACAATATTTCCAAGGTTGCTGTTGGCAATAATCACTGGTAGAAAATACGTTTTCCCCATAGGAAATTACACTGCTCTTTGGTATTATTAGTTCTTGCCACTGTTTTCTGACTCTTTCTGAGGAATGACAGAGATTGCTTCCTCAAGAGCAAAGGATAAACTGGAAAGGAAACTAGTGTTACACTCCTCTGAAGAACCTTATAATAAGATGGGCAACTTACCAGGAAAAAAATGTGACCAGATAGTAGTACATTCCCTGAGGAAAACTTATTTTCAAAAGTTCAATCTACTTTTTGCAGGGCATTTCGATTTAGCATGGGAATCCAACCTAGCATTGATTCATCACTTTGCAATTTAAGCAGTTTTGCTTTAGTGTTTAGAGGACTTTTGAAAGAGTCATATTAAAGCATGTCAAAGTACAGGTGAGCTCTGTGCATGTGAAAATAGTAGTCTTTGGCAATAATTGTCCCATTGAAGTCAAATTACTTTCTTTTACCCTCTGCTTGTAGTCCCTCAGAAGGACGAGCAAAACTCTGCATGCATATCTGCAACTCAATGTTGAACAGTCATGGATTTAGAAATAGACTGTAAAATCTGTGGAGCAGAAATGATGTTTTTCCTGATAGTGTGAATAGTCTCTGAAACACTGAAGCCAACCCCTGACTGGCACCTTTAGTGCTCCCACACAGTATAACTAATTCTTAATTACAAAAGATTCAATCAGGCAGTCAGTTAGGACTCTTCCCTTTTGCTACACTTACCATCAAATTATCAATTTACTTGCATATTGTTCAGTTTACCTTTACGGAGGCCAGGAATGAGAATTAAAATTTGCCAATGTTTTGCATATCTTAAAAAGTTTCTCAAGCATTTCATAATACCAGATTATTGTGAAATTATCCTGCTGCCAGGCAGATTTACTATGGAAGGCATCGGTGAAGCCTTCTGGGAGAAGGAGACTAAGAATTTGTGGAGGTTCTGTGGGAGTCCCTTGTGTGACAGAAGAAAGCATCATTTCAGGCTTTTCTATGTGCAGTACTGCCGGTACCTGACAAAATGTGTCCCCAGTCTCTACTGTGGTCCTTAGCCAACACAAACAAGAGTCTAAAGTAATAGCAATAATGGCAATTAAATGGCAAATGGTGAAATAGCAGCTGTGTTCTGTGAAAAATTTGACAGTAAATGATAGTTTTGTAAGGCAGAGCATCAGAACTGTCTTGGGAAGCTGCAGTGTCAACATGGGAAAGACAGACATATGGAAACAAACTATAGAGAGTGAGAGGCTAATGACAGTGTAATGAGGTTCCTTGTTTTTCACAGGGCATAAGACATGGTTATTAAAACAACTGTACTTCCTCAAAAGAATATTTGCAAGTATGCACGGGTATACAGAGGTTGGAGCACTTTCAGTCAGACCAATGTCATGGGAGCTTTGGCTTCCTTAACCATGAAAAGGTGATTAACTTTGAAACATTTAGTAAAGAAGGCTTGATGATGAGTTTAAGGGGAAAGATAAAAAAATCTTGTCTATCATTATGAGCAAAAGTACGCTCATGAAGGATCTAAAATTATGGTAGACAAAGAAATTCATAAGAGATCAAAGGAATACTGGCAGGAAGATGGTAGATGACCTAGGTGATGTGCAGGTAATGTAAATTCCAAAAGTATGGAAAATATAGTAGTGTTGCAAGCCTTTAAAAATCACCAAGATTATTAGTTAGTTGGCTTAACAGACACAGGTGAGATAACTGACAGAACTAGAATATCAGTATGAAGGGACATAACTTGCTTGGGAAAGAAGAACAGGGGGAAAGAAGGAGGATGGAGGGACTTGTCTTTACATCCAGATATTAAAGACAGGGAGACCTGTTGAATATTATGTCCACCAAACCATGACAGATGAATTCAAGAGACTTTTTCTGAGAAACTTCCAAGCCATTGAAAATGCAGTATGTAGTGTGCTTGATGTCTGTAGAGGAAGGAATCCAGCAACATATAGACTGTTCAGCTAGTTCTCATAATGCATTGCTTTATATATTTATATTCATATTCATATTTATATATATTTATATATATAAAGTAGAGAAAGCAATTGGCAGAGAATATACGGCAGTTTTATACAAAGAATTTGAAGATGAGAGGCAGATTGGCTGAATATAGTCACAAGAGGGTAACATTTGTGCTAGGACAGAAATACTTAACATGTCTACAACATATTGCTCTATTCATCCACTAATTCCCTTAAAATCTTTTCATAGTGGAGAGATATAGGTAACACTTGTCTAATCTATCTAGGTGACTACTGTAGGAGGAGATGAATTGTGTTCTTTCCACTGATTGTGAAGCAAGAAAAATTAAGCTTTAGATATCTACACTTACTCAGGTGAATCCCATGACAGATATCAAGAAATTATGACCTTCAATGAAAATAAATCAGAGTTGTTTAGACTAAACAAGGGACGACTGAAGGACATGGTAAGAGTTTGCAAGTAAAGGAGAATAATCTAATCCACGTGTCCATTACCTCCATAGACGAGGTAATGTGTAATGGAATGTGTAATGGAATTTTAGTTAATGATAAGAATGGAATTCTAGACTGGATTTCCTAGGAAGATAATGAAACTTCCATCATCTGTACTTCCTAAGGACAGGATGGATAAGTATCTGCTGAAAATGACGCAATATCATTGATTCTTCTTAAGACAAAAAGACCAATAGAGATCCCTTCCAGCCCTACAATTTCATACACACTAATTAAAGATGCAAGAGTAGCATCCAGAATTTCAGAACTCTAATGAGGGACAATTTACCATGGTAAGAACCAAGCAAAACAGATGAACAGATGCAACACAAAATGTTTGGGGAAACAAAAATATAGGCAAAAAATGCAGGCATTAGTTAAAAGCATATCTGAAAATTCAGAAAATATCTGATTGAATGTCTGAATGAATCTGCATTCTGCAGGTTGGATGCAGGATACAGAAACATTATAGTAGGGCCTGCCAAAGATCGGTAGGTTACCTCTAGAAATGAGCTAAATGAGTATAGGACTTGGAGTAGCATTGGAGTGTGATCATACTGTTTAATTATTAATTAATTTTCTGGTATGGTTTTAGCCTTCTCCAGCTAGCATTCTCCTAGTATTCAGACACAGACCAGGAGTTAGCGCTGCCGTACACTCTTCCCCATAAGCAGGTTCGGTAGAGGAAATATTTAATTCTGTGAAAACAAGCCATTCTATTCCAGTTGGCCTCAGGGCCACAAAATAGTTCCTGGCTCCATTTAATACAATGGTGCAGATATAGCCCATATTTATACCTGCAAAAGCAGCAACAGTTTGGTTGTTGGAAAGCAGTTGTGAGAAAACAGACTGTGGAAATTTGACTTCACAATTGTGAAAACAGAAGCTGAGAAATTGATAAGTCAAAGCAAAAGATGGTGCATTTAATGTTTGAAGGGGGGTAAGGTAGACTAGGAAAGGCATTTTACAAAGGTATGGATCAGTGAAAAGAGCAAAGGCTATCAAAAGCAAGCCAGTGTGGAAATATGTTCTTTAGAGTGCTATTTACGGAACAACAGAGCAGATTGTTCTATAACAAATGAGTTCTTGATGATGACATAGCTAAAGGTAGACAGTAAACCCTCGTTTTCCAAACCATCAAGCCATGTCTGGAAGAACTATACTATGCCCTGGGTTTAAGAGTAAACCTGTAAGTCTTTAACGTCAGGGAAGGCAAACTAATAGCTTTGCTCAGACTTTTATGTAAGAAATGTGGACTAACTAAACAAGTTGTAGCCACTCTTCAGTTTTTTAGCTGAATCTAGTAGAATTGTTGTTCAGTACTTGTGACCCTGATAGTACAGTACTAACCTAGCAGGATATTTTCTTAGAGTTGGTGACAAATATTGCTCCAAAATTAGTTCAGAATCAGATGAATGGAAGCATTATTATACTAACTGCAATATACTATTGAGTTACATAGGAACTAATGTCTGAAAATGAGATCCAAAGTCTATCCTGTCCAGTCTCTCATTTCCAACAATAGAACAAAATGCTTCCATGAAAGGAGCAAAAACTCTGCAGTAGAAAATTCTGCCAGTTAATAAAAGCATCATTCTTAGAGGTAGAGGCTTAAAGACCTGAAGCTTTTGTAGTAGTAGGTAGCTCTAAATTTTGGTTGTAGTTTCTTAAGAGAGTTATAAATATTTGTTGACTTCCAGTATCTTTGTTGTCACTTGCTAATTTCTTGGCCCTGAGAGGTTCTTACTGTAATGAGCTGTGTCCTATGTGCTTTATCAGATGTGCTGTAAAATGGATTTGTTTTTACAGGTTCTGATATTTCTACCTCTTGATATTCCTTTGCATTACAAATGAGTTGCAAAAGATTTTTGAAGAACTAAAGGGCCTGGTTGCACTTCAGGTTTGTGGGTTTTAATCATAATAAGCTGTCTTTTCTTAAATGCCTCAAACACAAGTGAGGGCAGAGACCAGCTGGAAAGTGTTATTTGACTGAAAAATACATGAATTAACTAAATGACATTCAGCCTGGAAAAATGAAGCTAACAGAATACAAACGAAGAAAAAAAAAGTATCTAAAACATAGGTTCTGTGTAGGTGGGGAACAGAATCAAGGGAGCCAGAAGTAGCAGACGGATGAGGGAGAGCGGGAGGACTGATAGAAACTTGACATGCTGCAGGGTCTCAGAATACCCTGTAGAAGTACAAAGAATACCCACAGCCTGCACCACAGTACCGAGAGGATCGCTGGTCTCATACAATCTTCTCCAGTTCTACCTAAAGAAAGTTTATTTATTTCTTGGTGAAAAAAAGACAGTGCCTTAGTATATGGTGGCCTTAGTAAGACAGCATAAGAAGTCTCTCCACTGTCTGTATTCATCTGCTCAGAGGGTTGGTTGGTCAAAATATGGTAAGAGTAGTGGCACCAAATTTGTATTTGGGAAGCATGATGAAGGTAGGGCTGTGGTCTTCTTTTCCTCTGAATTTGTCCACTCTGGAAAATCATATAGTATGTTCTTCCAAGGTTAATGCTGTTGAAATTGCACTGTCTGGACCTTGAAGTAAAAATTTGGCTTCATGTTTCTCCCTGTACCCATTCCAGAACATAGCTCCTACTAACTTACAAAATAGAGCAATATTTTGATGTGTGGGACTTAATAAATTTACACCTACAGCCACAATCTTGTTGATAGAGTCAACATAATCTGAAGCCAACAGCAGTAGGGAAATGAAGTGAGCTCGGGTAACCCTTTGTAGTCTTATGTTTATTTTAGTCTGATGAACAAGCTATTAAAGAATGTGTGTGTGCATCCATTAAAGTGTCCAGATTGGGGCTATCTTCACAGCCACTCATTTTTGTTGGAAGAGGAACTATTCTGATTATTTCCTGAAATTTATTAGCCAATGAAGTTGAAAAGGCTTTTTTTTCTTTGTTATTGTCTCTGTTGTTTCATTAGTATGGCATCTCTTTCTGTCTACTCTTTCTGTCACAGTAAATTCATCTCCTTAGCCCAGCAAAGAATACCATATTGTTTTTACATAGTTAAGATACCGACTACAGGGCAAAACCACACAGAACAAGATCTAGTCATGGCACCACAACACAGAGTTGATTTTTTAAATTAATCAAGGGCATGTATATCTCTCAAAGTTTATCAGGGTTAAGTTGGAAATACTTAACCCTCTTTTATATTTTATGGATATGTGCACCATGTGTAAGTCTTTTTTTTTAAGATTTCTTTCCATACAGACATAGCTTCCACTCTTGAATTTCTACAGACAACATAATGTAACCCCTCAGCTTCTAGTGTGAGTTTACGATTAATCTAGCCCTAATCTAATCTTCTTCTTGCAAATAAGCAAGCAAATGATCTTTGGATATTCAATAATAAAGCAAGAAGTTAAAAGACTTGAGGAAAAACACATATTTCAGTCCAAGTACAGGAAATCTCTGTATTGCTTCAAGAATCAAATATAAGAGAAAGTTTATCTGTCCCAGTCATGTTTCTTCCCTGAAATTATCACAGCTTTCAAAGTTCCAGCATAGATCTGTTGCTATCCATAGAGTCAACTGACAACATATTGGTTTAGGATATAGCTCTAAAATCTTTAGAAAGTAATAATAATGCTTCTAGACATGTGTTTCTTCAAAATCAGGAAATCTTCTATTTCATATATTATTTGCTTGACTATATTGTGGATATAGCAACGTGTTTGAAGTTCAGCTCAATAGATACAGGTATTCGTCTAACAACTGGCTAATTGAACTGGTGGTTAAATAGCCCTAAGCACTGAAAAGCTTGATTGATTTCAGTCATTATTGTTTGTGAAAACTAATAATTTAGCTGAAGGATATTAAGTCCTTGCTGTGACACTTTGGGTTAAAGAGCTACCAATGATATAAAGCACTCTTTTCTTTTCTGGATCCTTGATTTGAGCCCAATCAGGGTTCCTCTATCACAAAACCCCCACAAATAAATCAAACACATTTTGGCACAGTTTGTCGTCTCTGCTTAGCAAATGTATGAGACTAAACTGACACTGATCCTTAATCACCTTTAATCCATGGAGAGAGAATGATCCTACCAGGGCAGGAGAAAGGTCATTGGCAGGATCATGGGGAGAAACTAAGTTGGCAGTTAATTTCATAAGCCTGACCTGGGAATAAATGAAGGGCTTCTATTTTCAGGGTAATCTGTGTATATAAAAGATTTGCATATAAAAAGTTAGGATATGTAAGAAGGTATTTATGTGTTAAAAGCATGATAAACATGGTATTTGTCTGTTAAAACTTTGATTTCACTTTTAAGCTCTAAGGCCGTATGGTTTATGATAATTATATAATTAACAATAGGTTTTTTCATTATTAAACTCTGGTGACCTGGTTATGATTTACAAGGGGTATCAGCAACTTGACATAGAATAGACTGTAATAAAAATGCTTTGGGATTCTACAGCTGTCGCCAAGTACGTTGGTCAGTCTCTGTAGGTCTGCAACCACATTTTCTTTTTTTTTTTTTTTTGAGAAGTGCTTTTCCTTTCCTAGTTGCTCTGTGCAAAACCCACATGAAGGAATATTTACAGAGGCCATGATACTGCAAAGATTCATGTTACATGCTTTACTTTCTGTGCTTTGGATTATCCCACTGACCTAGGCCAACTCATAATAATGTATCAGTCCAGGATATGCATAAGTACAGATTTGAAGGAATGGGATTAGACCACAAAAATTGAGGAAAAAAACCACTGAAATTGGCTTTAGACTGTTAAACCAGATAAACAAATTGAATAAGCAAAGTCTTTTCAGGAGGGGCCTGCGGTTTATGTATCCTCAGTGGATGGAAATGCCTTCTTGATTCAAATCTCTGCAAACTAGGATTTAGGATTCAGCTCCAGCCTTGGTATTGCAAACCATCCATGCCAAGTAAAGTGCTCGCAAGTCATTGTGTAGGTCTCTGAGCAGAGTTCGGAAGTGCTCACATTCATGTCCGTGAGAACTCCCTTCTCATTTCGGGGTCTGAATATCCAAGTTACCAAAGGAACCAATGTATTCGGTGTTCATCTCGTTTACACATCTCATCATAGCTGTGCTGTGGTGGGGTTCTTCAGATGCTGAATGTTTTCCTGCTTTATCACTGGCTAAGTTCCTCCTTCAGCAAGCAGGTAGAACTGGCTTGCTTTCAGCAGAAAACTATCAACTGCGCAACTTTTCATAAAGCTCATGCAAGCGCTGCATACATCTTCATTTTATGACAAGATCAGCTTACTTCAGTTGAACCATATATCAGTTAGAGATTGATGGAAGAGCCCTTAGCTCTGTTTTTGATGTATTCTTCATCGGATAGCTTGGATAGCTTTGAAGATTTTTGTTATTTGCTCACTGTAAAATGCAACATTCAAGGTAGTAGTGGGCAATTCTAAAGGGACATGACAATTTGGCTGTGTACATTTCATTATTGTTAAAGAAATATATTTTTCAAGAACTAATTAATAGTCATTATGTTTACACAATGCTTTTCACTTCAAGTATTTTTAAGACAGTCTACAAAAGCCACTTCATTGTCATAGCAGCCTGAAGCATGTTTTTAAAATGAGGAAACTCAGACATACAGATTTTGTAATTTGCATAGGGTCTCAGAGGACTTCAGTGATAGTTCAGAAAAATTCTAGGCCTCCTGACCTTTCATTCCACATTCAGTCTTATCTTTCACATGTAATGATTTTTCAGAATACTAATTTCAATCTTATTTTGTCTTTACTAAACCCCAGATATTTCTCTCTTCAACAAGTAGTGAGATATAGTGGTGAATGCCAAACAGATTGAAGCTACACATTCACCGTAACTTCAGCATGGACACCAAGGTCACAACTCCGATGCAACTTCCACACAGCCCATTATGGGAATTCTCCACGCTTGCTTTTTGAGCCAGGGTCCTGCAGACTCCTGGATGTGCTTCAGTTTGTGCAGTGACTCATTCTGCAGATTTTGGTGAGACAGCTTCATCGCTCAGGAAGTTCAGCACGTGGGCTCTCGGTTGCGTTTTATATTGTACTTGAAATCATGACAATCAAAACCAATAAACATTTTTCCAGAACTCTTGGTAATGATTCTGGGAATCTTTAGAGATTTTCAGCTAAAGCAAGCATTGGCACAGGCTGGAAGTCTTTCCAGAGACTGTAACACCAGGTAGCAAGCACTGACAAGGTGATCCCACAAGACGACCTCCCACTGCCTAGTGAAAGATTTCAGAGGCCATTCATTTTGTATGTCTCGGCTTCTGGTTGTGCCCAGTTCACAGCCTGATTTTCAGAGCTGCTGAAATGCTCATAGTAACAGTCCCTGGGAGCCTTTTGAGATCGCTTTCTAATTACACACAAAAAGAGAGTGAATTCTGAGTTATTTCCTTTGAAAAAGCAGCTCTTTATTCATTAAATAAGGAAACAAAACAAGGTTTTTTTTAAAAGGAAAGAACTAAATATTCAAAAAATGCCAAGGTTAGCAGAGTATAGCATTAGGAAATAGCAGAGAGATTTCTCCCTGAACTTGTGACTTAGCTTTTGAGAAAAATAGCTTTTCTGGAGAAGCCCAGTTTGGCATTCCACAGCAGCAAGAGAGAACATTACTGTTCCTGCTCTGTAATGGTATCTCTTTCAATATAGCTTTCCATAGACATTAAACATCTTACAATGTAATGTGGATTAGAGGGAAACAGTAGATTTAGGATGTTTTGACCTTAATAAAGATTTTTGCAGTGTATCCCATTATGTTCTTACAATGAACTTTGGGAAATATGACATACCTGAAACAACTACTAGACAAACGCATGACTGTTTGGAAAACAGGATTCAGGAAGATTTTTAAAACTGGAAAGATGTAGCTAGTAGGGTTTTGTAACAGTCTTATCTTCATTCCTGTACTATTCAGTAGTTGTGTTAGGGATGTGACCGCCAGAATACAGTGTGTGTTTGCTGAGTTTACAGATAGCACCACCCTAGAATATGCTGCAGATGTGCTAGAGAGGGATAGGATCAAAATAACCTTCACAAGCTAAGAGAAGGGGTCAGTCAGGAAGAGGAGAATGCTGTCATTCCTTAAAGAGCTAAGTTGTTCTGTACGTAAATTAAATACAAGGATGGTTAATCACTGGTTAAGCAATAGTTCTGCAGGAAAAAATCCTGGGAATATCATGGGTCACAGGCTGATTTGGGTTAACACGTCGTGTTGTAGAGTGACGGACGTGATTTTGGTACATATGAAGAGGTACGTGGGCTGAAAGAGCTACAGCTCTGCTGTTGAAGAGAGAGACACTCTCCAGCGTAAGCTGAAATACCATATCAGTAAAATTCAAGAGAGATATGAGCCACTGAACGTATCCAGAGGAAACCAAGCAAGAATGATAGCGGACCTAGAGAACAGTACCTGAAAGGAGAGATTGTTGGAAGTATAAGTTATCTGGCCTTCATAGATATTTGCCCTAAGATGAATTGCGTTAACTGTATTTACAATTAGAGGAGCTCAGGGCAACACGCTTATATGTGAATGCGGAAAATACGTATGCTTATCAGTTTCCTGTGACAGTAAGGTTCACAGTTAATTGCACACGACATTAAAAAAGAGCTTCCTTTTATTGTTTTGCATTTTAATGTATTATGCTGTAAGAGAGGGAAAAACAGTGTATCATGAAGTATCATGAACATGATGGCAACAACACATCTTTAATTGTACTTCTTTGACTGTTTTCGCCACCATTCTCAGTTTTGAGGTGTCCCACAGAGGTTGTGACTGTCAGCATACACAGTTCTTCAGGTGTGGTCATGTTATGTGATTTATATAGTGGCATTGAAGAATTCTGTATCATCCTCCTCCTATTATTTATGAAACATAATAACATGACTTTATTGGAATGTTGAGTAAATGTGCACAGTGAACAACAGTCATCTTAGGGGTCTTTGGGTTACTGAGTCCATTTCTTGCATTAATTTAGAAGCTTGTAAGGGAAAACAATATTTTGGGTTTTTTCTGCATGTATGTTGCTTACCATTTCTTCAGTTTGAATTTCACTTGCTAGCATGTTGATTTTTTTCTCTCTTCTCTTCGGGTCTCTCACATTTCTCACTGCCTGGTCATCACAAACTGACTAGCGTTGTGTCCTGTGCACACACTATCAATAAACTACTTATCCATTGACCAGATCATTAAGAAATAAGTTACCCATGATCTTAATATGAAGCTGGACTAGAATCTTAGGCCAGGATTCATCCCACCTCAGTTTAGGCACTTAATTCAACTTAAGGTCTAAAGGCCTTATCACTGAAAAGAGAGTCATCTTCAGAGGTAATTTAACCCACGCCAGAAATGATCAAATCACAAGGTCTGTTTAAAGATTATTTACAGATTTTAGTAATAATC
This sequence comes from Platalea leucorodia, assembly GCF_965183815.1. Lineage (NCBI taxonomy): Eukaryota > Metazoa > Chordata > Aves > Pelecaniformes > Threskiornithidae > Platalea > Platalea leucorodia. The sequence goes on along the minus strand of NC_138825.1, from coordinate 117,813,178 downwards.
ACTACTTCTTTTGTATTTGTGATGCATCCAAACCTTATTCCTTGCTGTGATGAAAACCAGCTAATCTAATCTAATCCTAATCTTTTTTCTTTGCTTCCAGACTATTTCTTAACATGTTACAACCTTTCATTTTACAGCTGTTTAGTTTCAACCAAAATTTATTGTGTGAAATGTAACAGAGAGCTTTTAAAAGACCAATAATTTTTGTCATCTAGTTGTGTTTATTGAAATGTTCAAGAAATTATAGATCAGTAAAATGCTATTTTCCTTTGTAAAATCAGTAGCAATTAGACACTCTTTTTAACTCCCCAAACCACCGGACAGGGTGATTCCTACATAGCAGGACTGTTATCAGCTCAGCAATTCTCTATTTAAGGTTCTTCAAAGCTCTTAAATGTACCTTCTAGCCCTGATATATTCTGTATTCTCCACTGTTGCTACTCCTTAATACCTCACTACTCAAAGAGAAATCATTGTTATTGCCAGAAAAAGATTATAGAGAGCAGAAACCCCCTGAATGTTTTGAACAAGAAAGGTGCGTGCAAAAAAAAAGAAAATAATTTAGCTTCCAAACAGTGTAATTATCTTCTTTAGCTACTCCCTTAGCCTGTACAAATTCTTCTGTAGGCCTCTTGTTTCTGATATACCTAAGGAATATTTTATTGTTTATTTTTAAATCTTTTAATGTTTGTTCTTGGAAACCTACTTTTGCTCTTTGCAATTTCCTCTTACTTAACGCCTGCTGGAGTTTAAGTTCCTGTTTATTGGCTTCCCTAGGATCATGTTTCCAAAATTTGAAGGATTTCTGTTTGGTTGAAATAGACTCTTGAACCTTGCCATTCATCCGGTTTAGCTTAATCCTGCCTTCCTGGTTCCCTTTTTTGCACAGCACACAAGCCTTCAGAGACGGTTCCTATTAAAGTATTGTCCTTATTACCTTTGCTGTCTTACAGTTTTACTTTTAGGTTCTTTATGACTAATCTAAGTTTACTAAGTGTGTGAATTCTACTTCATTTCTTATTTTTTACTGCAAAAAACACATGAGCAACTCAGAAATATGAGCAGAACCCACCAGGAACAAGAGGTAGGACAAAGAAACCAGTAAGATGGAAGAAGGGGAGCAGGGGAGTATTTACTGTTCCCACTTTTGCTGTATGACTGAACTGAAGGTGGAGAGCTGCCTGCAGAATCCCAGTAGAGTGGAATGAACTGGTATGTGTCAGGTTCTGCACTGATGGCCACCTCTGTTTTCATCCCTGCCCACCATCCGCTGCTGATGCTGCAAGGTAATGGCAAAAGTTCTGACTGCAGATAGGCTATCCACCATGTCCTACTAACAAGAACCTTATTCTGGACTGGAAAGTAAAAGGCCTGGCATGCTGAAATCCTCATATAATGTGTTGGGTATGAGTGCTATTGCCATAGATACCCTGCCAAATCCAGGCCCTTGTACTTAGTGCTTTGTAAAATCTTGTAAATCCATAGTAAGCCACATCCATCACCTGAAGGACCAGCATCTAGGGTAGCAAGGGCAGGTCTCCATGTTCTGCCTTTCCTTCTGACATAGAGCAGTGCTTTTGACAGACAGATAGCTTCATTTATAGGTAGGAGTTTTGAGCATTGAAGTCGTATTTGTCACATTAGAAACAGGACTCAATCTGAAATTAATGAAATGCCTATGGAATTCCTCATTGTCTTTCATACCTCTCATTTAAGGTTTTCCTAGATGATTTTTGAAGGTGCATTCTAAGATGTGTGTCCTAAAAACAAGTGTATAATGCATCAGTGTTTGGAGCTGAATTGCGAAAAAAGACAAATGTCAGGGCATAAACTTAACAATGCTGTAGATGGACAGACTTTTGCCAGCTGTACCGCAGGATTAGATGACCGGGTTGCTAGACATAAAACTGCATGGAGGCCCCTTTGCCCAATAGAATAGGATGGGACCAGCAAATTTACTGGGTTGTCTATATGATGTCACATCTGCAACTCTCTCATCTTGTCTAGGAAAGGAAGAACTTGCACTAGCTGTGTTCAACGTTTACTTGAAAAAAGACAGAGCTCTGCAGGCATATAACTGAATTGCATCTTCTTTGGATGGCTCAAAAGTAGATACTACTTTCTATGATTTATTTTTTTTTCACTTGAGAGCACTGGCTTTATCTTTCAACATGTGATCTCTGGAGCCATCACTCATCTCTCTGGTGGCTTTCTGTTTCCTTAGAGCACTGCTGGAATTCAGCCAACTCCATGTTTTGGTCACCACCAAAGACCTATGTGATTGCCATTTCCTCCCCTATCACACATTGTGAGAATATATTACTCCTGTCTCAGAACAGTATCAAATCCAACAATCGTTAACTATTTGTGCACGAAACTTCATTGGTTCAAATTTTAAAAATTGTCAGAGTCTTGCCATTTTCTCCTGTTTTTCAGGAGAGGATTTAGTATTTCAGAATACTTTTAGTCGTTCTAGGACCGGGAAATTGAAATGCTTTAAGGTCATTTAGCCATTCAGGGTCTTCCATTGGTTTTGCAAACTGGTGAGAAAGTAGAAGAATATTGCCCTTCAATCCCACATATAGGTTATGAATGTCTCTGTGATCCAACAAGCACAGTCTTCAGATTGTGAGGACAGGAGAGGCTTGACCATCTTATTAGCACAGTAAGCTGACTGAGCAGAAAAAAAAGGTAAAAAAAGTGCTAATTCTTTGGATAGTGATATCTGCACATTTCTTCAGTACAGCACTGATGTCAGAAATGGATAGCCCCTATTAAAACTGAGTAAGTCTGAACACCCTTTGGAGGACCTCTCACTTTCTGCAGACATAATGCAACACTGATGGTCATGTAGCAACTCTTGATTCTGCAGTTGAATATATGGTGTTTATTCCAGGAGCAAAAATCATAATCTAACAGGTATGTGCTTGTTCAAAGCCAGATTTTGGACTGTGTGCTGAAATTTCTTGCCCAGCTTCTGTAGGTTCTGTTGTAACAGAAGCCAGGCTAGGTGGACACAGTGTGATCCTTCTGTGTCAAAATGCTTAAATTTATGAATATTTAGGCATCCAGGCAAACTGACCCACTTTTCAGAAGTGCTTAGTTCTTACTGCTGTCTAACATACATTGGACCTTCCAGAATTCAACACCTCATAAAATTAGACTGCTTTTAATTAGGTGTCCAAACATTAGACTCAATTATTTATGTCTCTGAGACAGTATCTCGCAGACCAACTCACAATAAATTGCACTGAGCCATTTTCAATACTTTACATTCCAGAAAGGTAAGGCTTAGACATTTGGTGTCCAATCCTGTCTGGGTAAGTACCATCAATATTATGCAGGAATGCAGTTTTCAAAGATACTTGTATTTGCCATTATTTTTATTATTTGTTATGTTGAATATTTGAATGACTTGCATATTGAAATGTCAATAATTTAATGGTCTGTTGATTAGTAATGCCTTTTAATGAATGCTTTGTATTTAAAAGCCCACTCTTGCAAACACTTCATGGGCGCGTTACCATGCTTACCTTTACCTTTCTAAAAGTATGTAGTGAAAGGTGGTCATCAAAGTTCCTTCACTAGCCAGTAGAGAGAGAGTCATCACCACAGGCTGATTCAGAAGTCTGTAAGATGATGGATAGAGTTATGTTCCAAAGGTGTCTTTCCATTAATTATGGAATTAATTAATGGGGGTTGACTCAATTTAGTCTATATGCCTTTTTCATGATTCAGTTAGTTGAGATAAATTCTGCCATTTCTGTCAGTGGGATTATTTTTGGTGGGATTGTCAAGACAATGACTGCTCTACGAGCCTTAGCTTTTTGCAGGGTTGGGCCCGTATTATTTTTTTGTAAAACACTTGCTGTGTAATTACATTATTGAATGCTTCTTTTTCTGCAGCCAACATCTTGTATATGGCAAGCCAAGAAATGATGAAGGTTGTGGAGAGAGACAGTACAACCATAAAGCAAAATTTAAAGAAGGTAACTATTTAATCCTCAGAGTTTTCATGGGAAGCCTACATGCATGAGGAAATGTTACATTCAGTTATATCTGTGCAAAACCAGAATTTCAGCAGGCTTGATTCTGTTTTTACGTTAGTGTCATTCTGTTGACTTTGGAGAAGCCATTAAAGGGGTCACTGATCATTAAAGTGTCATTGATCCACACCTTTGTAGATGTAGCATTCACCACTATCAGGTGTAGTATCCCATCTGGTATGTTTTCCTTGGTGGAGGAGAAACAGTCTATGTTCTGGCTAAGCCTAAGTTGTTGTTCCCAGTGAGGCCAGTAGTTACCTGGGTTCTGATCAGACAGGCAGATTGCCAGCCAGGACATGAGTGCAGGCTGATTGACCAAATCCGCTGACTTTGCTGCTGGACAGGTCAAGCAGAACATGTACCATCTGTGTTATGTGGTGTCAGTTAATATCATGGGATTCTGCAGGCTTGATTTTTCCAGGGCATCAAAGCAAAATAGAGAAGAGTCAGCAAAATTATTATGGGTCCACAGTTTCAGCCATTTGACTGTAGTATAAGAGGAAGATGCAGAAAATGCATTCCTCAGAGACTGGAGCTAGTGCTATACAAGTAAATGAAGTAGTTTCAGGGACCTTTCTCCTGCACTGAAATTTTTTGTCTATACGGATTTATTGTTGAAAGAGATCCTGGTACAGTTTTGGTCTGGACCGATAGCATTCTCCTAGCCAATTCCCAGGCACAGTTCAGGGGTTGGCACAGGCCAGAAACTGTTCCTAATTGAAGTTTTGATGTGGTCTCCCTGTTTTGGAGGCTGAGAGAATTTAATAGTGTGGCCATGGTCAGACAATTCCAGATGGCTTATGAGCCAGAAAACTGTCACATTTAATAAACTAATATTGGTGTAGCCTCTATGTGAGTAGATAATCAGTGTAACACATTATTCTACTGTGTCCTCTTCCTTCCCTCCATTTTTTTGTATCATCCCTGTCTTTTTGCTGGAAGAATGATTCCAGCACTTTACACTGGCAGAGATTTTCCTTGGAGAATGGAATTTTCTAGGACAGAGGTCCTAGATCTCTGTAAGATTACTTAGTGCCTTGTAAATAGATATAGTGCAAAGTTCACTTCATAAATCAGTCTTTCTTTTTTTGGCTGAAAATTGATTTATTTTTTACTTATGCCATTTGCCTTCTCTGCACTTTGAAAGGTATGTTCAGATGTTTCAGTTCTAGTTTTTTTAAAGGACTTGAAATAGCACACGTGAACAAGGAACACTACACTGCACTAGGCATGCCTGGTTTTTCGCATTTTTATTGCAGAGCATTCATTCAAAGTTCTCCTGCACTTTGGGGGGAATCTCAGGGAAGAAACTGAAGGGCTGATCTTTCAGACTGCAAATATTCTCATTGTCTTAAAGAAAACTTTCCATGGGTTGATCCAAAGCCCAATGAGTTCAAGGGAAACGGTTGATTTTACTGACTGAATGACCTCTCCAAGTGTCAGGGAGGTGCAGGGTCTGCCTGTTCCCTGAGGGAAAGGGAGCCATGAGCCGAGGGTGACCCCAGCACAGGCAGTGCCCTCACCAAGTGGGGTCCAGTCCCACAACACCCAAGCAGGGCAAGGTAACAGGCTCCATCGACTGTCCCAGACAAGGCAAAGCAATGAACCAGGCCCAGCATCTCTCCAGAGAATCCAGTCAGGAGCAAAGGAGACAGGGCCAGAGACAGGACTAGAGACAAGACTACAGCATGGGTCCAAAGTCCATCCAGGAGACATGGCCAAAGACATGGTGGAAAGCAAGCTGCAAGGCGGGATCTAGGTGACACGCTATGTACAGTGTAGGTCCAGTGTCAGTCTAGGACACAGGGACAGGGACAGGGCTGGAGACAGATACTCCTCCAATGTAGCTTGAGAGGCAGAGACTAAAGGCAAAGGACAGAGATGGAGACCCTGGACTCATGGGCAGGGAGTGTGGGTCAGGGTCCCAGGCAGGGCTGGTAAGGCCTGTTAGTGCCCTGAAACTGAGGGTGAGACTCTGCAGGTTACCATGCTAGTCAGGGTACAAAAGTGAAGAGTTTGCAGGATCAGGACTTCAGGTGCTTTTGGAAATTTTAATCACAAGCACACATGCTTGAAGTTAAGCATGAAAGCTTCGTTGGATGAGGACGATCGTGGTGACAACCAGCTGCAGCTCCAGTGACTTCAGGTGGTCTACTCAGATGCTTCACATTACAAAAATACTTATTTCTTGTACTGAATGAAGGCCCATAGCCAACAGTAAGAGTTTGCAGGTGTCCTAGTCTGCTTCATCTGTGCTTTTGTTGACTCTGTCAATCTAAGCATGGCCTTGGCAGGCAGCTTTTTTTAAACCTGTGTTAACTTTCTTTTATTGATTCTTCTATGTCCTCATACTTTTAAAGTGGCAAACATACTCAAGAAAACAAAAAGCTGAAGCGTATAAGCAGATGGCAAACTGAAGAAAAAGCAGGTCTAAAAATGAAGCTAAATGCTTCTCTTTTTTCATCTTCTAGTAATTTCTGGGAATGTAAGAATGAAGGAAAAATTTTTGAGTTGGCATTATGTTAAATTTGAAGTGTATTGACAATAAAAATGGACTTAACTTATAAAGGTTGGAAGTTTATAAAAACAGGAACTATAGTCCAAGTTGCTATAGAACTGGCAAGCTGTCACTTCAAAAAATTTATACTGTTTAGTAGTCACTGTGATCATATGCTAAAAGCCAATCTTAACACCTGACTTTGCCAGCTGCTGTGGAATAGAAAAGTTATTTCTGGACCTTACTTGCATTCTGTGATCTGAAGAAGAAAGAAGAAGAGACACTAAATTATTCCAATCTTTCCATGCCCAGGCTTTACTATAATTATTACTAGGTAGGGACCAGGAGAAATTTTATCTCCAGACCCCAGATTCTTAGTCTAACAATGCTAATTGCTCATATTTTTGAATGAATGCATTTTGTGAATCCCATTCTTGAAAGAATGGGAGCTGGGATATTGTTTGGATAATTAAGTGAGGTATTTCACTTATAATCTTCCAAAGACAGAAGTTATGCACATTAAATAGCAGTGGAACTCTATGAGGAGAATGGAGACCTGGCTTCTAACAAAACAATGTATGACAGAGCATTTAAAATATTGGCTCTAAAGCTATTCATCTGGATCAGGCAGTACATGAATGTAGGCTTCTTATTGCAATGACACAGGGAGTTGTAACGAATCACAAAATCCAAACAAATAAGGTAGGGCACACAGATGTAAGATTTGCTCAGCTTTGATGGTTAATTGTCATTAGCTGGTTGTGTCTAAGCCAGCTGAGCTATGTTCTTTCACTGTAATAACACCAACTCCCTTTCCTAACAGAAACTGGAGGCAAAGATACTACTGTACTAGAGGAAGTTTATTGTAATTCTTGCACAAAAGGAAGTGGGTGTAATTCTGTATTCTTAAAAGATGGATCAGCATTGAGCATCATGGAGCTTTTACAAATAGAATAAAAATTTTAAAAGGAAAGGGAAAATGGTTATGTTGGGCATTGACTAGCGTGCCTGTGATGAACAATGGTATTTCCATGTAGAGGCTCTCTACAGTACTTTACTTTTTAAGTCTGCATCATGTCACATTCATTGCTTTATTTTAAGACTTAGCCTTATTGACTCTTTGTAACCAAGAAGATATTGCATTAAAGGGTAAAACTAGGGCGCTTACAGAGGAAATTTTGCTTAAAAAAAGAATCATCCCTCCGATTTTTTATTTATCAAGATATGTTTTGTTCATTACTTTGTGTGTAATACACAGTAGTCCTATTTTTAAGTAAGTGTAGAATCTGCTCCAAAGCCCATCAATAGAAGAGCTCCACAGACTTCAGGAAGTCTTGAATCAGTTTGGCAGTGAACTTTCTGTAGTGGTTCATAATTTCTTAAGACCATAAATCATCTCCTCCAGCAAATGAAAATCATAGTTCTTTTGGTTAGCTTGTTAAACTAAAAAAGGTTTATATGCTCCTTGAGTTTAGTTTTGCCAGTGGTCTGGTGTAGCAGATATAGATTGATTGTATAAGGAAAAAGACAGGAAACATCTGAAGCAGAAATACAAAGATGAAAAAAATTTGTTGTCTGAGAAGAATAATTTTTAATCAAATGGGAAAAAGTATAAACTGGAGGTTCATGGACACATGAACCTATTTTCACTCAGATTGAGGAAGTCTGTATTGTGGGTGGCTTATAACCACCCATATATAGATGGTTAGGTGGGGAAGAAATTCAATTTTGAAAAAATTAAATGAATGAAGTATATGTTTACCACTTCCTGCCTATTTCAATGGTGTATTTAGAATTTAAAGTAATACAAGTTTGTATCACACCAATAATACCACAGAAAATGTGTTCTCCAAGAGTATCAACTAAACAGTGATATGGAGAGATTTCAAGTAAAAACTGCAAAAATTAAGTATTTCCTTTCCATAGAAAAGTGCTAGGTTTTTCTTTTGAAAAATTGTCTTTGCTGAAAACTTTTAAACTGAGCAACCGAGAACTATTTTGACCCCTGAAGCAGCTGTTTTGATGTTGCCCAGTGTTTTTGCTTTGAGTCTCTGTAGACGTCCACAGGGGTTTAGTAATTATTCCCAATGAGAAGAGCATGATCTGAAGATAAGCGGTTAAAAGAATAGGACAAATACTTTGCCTGCCCACAGCCTGAGTGAGTTGCTTGCCTACATTTGTGAAAAACCTTCCAAACACTCTTACTGAATAGGTGCAAAGTGCTCTCTTGAGCCAGGAACACCTCTTTTTTGGCTGGTCTCACATCCTTTTTGGCCTGGGCTCCCTGGAGGTGCAGAGTTGAAGTTAGGGAAGTTGCACATGTGCTTGGGGATTTTGGTGCCTGTGTCATTTAACCACAAAAACAACTTTCTCTTTGAAGCACCCGCAGTGCCTAATCAGGGATCAGCAGTTTCTCTCCTCGGTGGAAAAGGATCCCAGTGAGCATTCAAAAAGTTCAACGGACCACAATATACTTATCTGTGATATTTCACTTTTTCTATAACTGAGCTTCTGTTACAGTTATTCATCCTGTGTGGTATTCTAGTAAAGAAGCGATGACATGAACTTCCAGGATTTTTGGGATGGGTATAAGGTGTGTGCTACACACAGTGAGCAAAGACAGCAATATTTCCCCAGCCTTCTGAAGAATACTTAAGAAGTTACCGTCCAACCCTTACTACCCCTTAATCACTTACCTTCCCTCCATCTGCCACAGAGCTCATTGCACGGCAGTGAACAAAACTGCAATTTATGTCCAGATGCTGATCCTGCTGTTGCAAGAAAGATCTGACTGATTCACCTTAGATAAAGTCCCACTGAATGTAGACAGTGTCAGGCTGATATTCAGAGGGAAATACTGTTTGCAGTAAATACGGTTGGAAGAATCTGGCCCAGTAATAGTGTTGCTTAAATAGTGGTTTCAGGTCTGTTTGTTTTTATTTTGGTATTTATACAGACTTGACTTCTGAAATATTCATGTTCCTGACACTTCTAAATATATACCTTCAAATGCTTTTAAGTCTTTAAAAGCAACATAGATAGTATAAATAAGTTAATCACCCTGGTTTGTTGGTGCATCCTTTTTAAAAGCACGTTTTTGCTTTGCATTGAATTTGACCCGTTGTTATCTGTGAGAAAGTGGAAATAGAAGTGGCCTCGCTTGATCTCTTGGGTCTACATGCAGAGCTGCTGGTAGCATTGCTAACAAACTGGAGCAAAGTTAGGAGAAGCCCTTTCCCCTTCCTCGATTTACCAGATTTCCAGTTAACACTGACAAAGGCATGAAAACAGGGAGCCTGCTCCCTGCCCGTTTGGTAGAACACCGTGCCTGACACCAGGGAAAGGGGTAACACATCTTGAATCATGTGCAAAGTAGCCACTCCGCCTGGCTGTGTCTCAGGTTTTGCATCTTAATTTCTCTGAACTTAAAATGTTTCTTCACTCCCTTTCCAGACAGCGAAGTTGGTTTTGTTTATTATTTTTGTTGGTTTAACAAAACTGGCCACGTTCCTTATATTAAATAAAATCACCACAAGTACTTGAACTACCCATTACACCTTTACTACAACCCCTACAGGTTCGTATTTAAAAATAGCATTGTGTACCCCAGATTGTCAACTGCCTCCTCTCAGAACAGTCCGGCAGAAAAAGTTTGGCTTCACACTGCCCTTGCAAAGTTGAGAAATCCCAGTTCTGGCAAAACAAGCTGAGAAGCAAGTTCCAAAGATCTTGCCATGAAACTGGCTGATCTCAACCACAGCAGGATCACGAGGGGAGAGAGATGGTGTCTTGGAGAATCAGATCCCAAAGCATTTAGGGCTTCCTAGGGCAACACCACCTCTTTGAATTCTTCCCAGAAAGTGATTAGTAAAGCCAAAGTGCAACTGAAGCAAGTCCAAAAAAAAAAGTATGTTCCAAACCAGCCTGTTCCCATGTTGTTTATACTATTCTTTTGGCAGGATAAGGTGGAGATGCTTTCATAATTCCAGAGATGCTAAGTCATTTTCTATAAACCTTGATTGAAACTAAAATTAATTCTGGGCTAATGCCTTTTAAACTAGTTTTCATCCAAAAGCAAATGAAACTATTCACTGCTTACTGTTGAGAGATGTCACCCAGAGAGAAACTGCTGTCTCATCCAGTGAATGTGTGTGGGAGTAATACTGATAAAAAGTTAATGTCTCAGAGACAAGGATTTCAGCAAGGACACTGGTACAGTCTTGCTTGCCATTGCACATGTGCTGCTAGTTTATATCCACAGAGATCAGTCCTTCGCTCTTTGCCATCAGCTGGAGTGGTGCCTGCTGATGTAATAAGATCCTAAAGTTGTTATAACATGTACCAAATTCCAGAGAGATAGAGGAAACTCAATTAATATTTTTTAACTTTTTGGATTTGTTTTTCCGTGTTGACCTATGACAGCCACAGAAGAAGCATAAAAGAAATATCTCTGTAATTTATACTTCTGTGAACTGTCATACATACTAAAACAAGTGCCAATGGAGCCAACTGCAGGAAATCTTTATTATTTTCTTAGAAACTCTTTAAAATGTAAACATCCTGTTGATATGAATCTCAGATTCTTCTGATGTTTACTTAGCAGCTGCCATCGTTGTGCAGTGTCTGAGTACACATACCATATTACAGGGTACTAGGCTGACAGAGCCCTATTCTGCCTTGTGCTTTATTTTACAGAAGCTAAGGCTGAAAATACTTCTGAGCACTGGTAATGCTTAATGGTAAAACAGCTTACGAGGACGTTGCTGTTATTTTAGAACTATTTGAAACTTAGAAATTGCTTGACTATTTCAAACACAGTATTGAAATGGCCGGCTAAGATAACACACATCCCCTTTACTCTGCCCTCATCGTCAGATCCTGACAAAGGACAAATTTTAGTCACTTATAACAAGCAGGGTATTGCATCAGGAATCATATAAAGTCTTTGTCATGTCCAGCGGTAGCTGCCATTTCCCTTCTGAGTCGGGAATACCTGGAAGTCTCAGCATTCAATATTGCAAAAGAATAAAAAATAATCCTCTCGCCCTCATGGCTGAAAAGTTTAAAAATGCCAATATTGAAAAGTTTAAGCCCAGAAGAAAAATAGAAAGAACTTTCTATTTATTGTTTTGTAAATCTGTTTATTTTTAAGCTAGTCTCATTATTTTGGGGGCTTGAATCACCATTTTTGAATGCTTAGGTTGGCAGCAGTTTTCCATTGCTGGTACAGTGGTTGTGCTGACTCAGGATGTCTTTACAGCCACGCACAGTCCACAGGAAAATATGTACTTTACAGACCCATGCAAACCATATAGGGTACGCCGGTATTTCCTACCATTAATGAAGATCCCGTGTGCCTCTGGTTACGCACGGTTTGTTAATTATTCCTGCCTGCATGCTGCAATAGCAAAGCTCCTGATGTTAAAATGAAGATTGGATTCTGGAAACTTTTGTTTAAATATGTCTAAAATGAATCTGTCTTAATATATTAGGAAAACAGGTAACATCCTAACATCCGTATATTTTGTGGCTCCGCGTGGCAGAGGCAAAGAGCACAGACATTTTGTCATTCAAAGGGAGACCCTCAACACCACAAATGAGAGTCAAGTATCTGTCAGGTTTCATAGGCCTTGTACCACCATCTGGATCACTGAAAATCTACACCTTAATTGCAATCCTGCTTTTAGATTTTATTGCATAATCCATTAATAGGGAAGTATTTTGAAAACAATTTGAATTCTGTTGGCAGTTTCTAATTAAGAAACAGGGATGTTAAAGTTTTAGATTTGCAGGCATATGCACATAGACACACAGAATGCACACACCAACATCTGCACACGAAATAAGCAGACAAAATAACTATAGCATCAAATAAAGTTCCCCAAGTCTTCATGTTATAAAACTGTTCTTAGTTAGTTGGTTATAATGTACCCAAACTTTAATTACATATATGACACAAGTGTCTATCCTACCTTGACTATTTTTTTATTTCAGTCCGAAGGGTTCTACAATGTCTACAAATAAGGCTCAGAGGAAAATGCATGTTTTCTTATGATAAAAATTCTTGGCTTGGAGAAGGAAGCTATTCATTCAAGTGCAGAGGAGATATGTGCTGAGCTAATACAGAGGGAACTAGTGAGTGAGGGGTAAACAGAGAGGAGGAGGAGGAGGCAGGAAGAACCAAAGGGTCCGTTTGTTTGGCCAGAAGGTAGGCTTCTGGTGCTATGTGAGGTGATGGATTTGAGCTACTCAAGCAAGACTGGCATATGAGACACACGAGCTGCCTGTAGCAGCACTGGAGACCAAACAGTATATGCTAGCACATCAGTCTTAAGTTGCATGAGATCATTTAGGTTGGAGAAGACCCTTAAGATCATTGAGTCCAACCGTTAACCTAGCACTACCAGATATTTATGTATGGGCACCTGAATCATGCTTTATGAGTTTACTTGTAGGAACCTACAGGTTCAGTAGGAGGAATTAGAAGTCTAGATGACCCTATTAGAGTCAACAGAAATCTATTTAAGAAATCAGGGTGGAATTTGGCCCTCAAACATGGACGTCTGGTTTAATTTTGGGCACTGTGGAATATCCCCATCTGGCCTCCATCTGTTTTGCCAGAAAGTTGTGGGTCTCCTGTAAAATCTGTCATACCTGCCAGTCTCATGCAGATGCCTCAGATATCTAGAGCATCTCAAATGGCAGTAGGTGTCTACACTTAGGCGACTGAGTTCTTAGTGGTGCCTCAAGTGCAGCTTCACCCACCTTACAGTAGGCACCAGCTGTTTCAGCTGAATAGCTTTCTAAGCACCAGTGGCTTTATTTAGTATATCTTTCCTGACTGTGTGGTGGGAATTTGGATGCCTGGTACACATGTGAAAACCACAATACAGGTACCTGTATTTAGATGTTTTTATGCTGAACTGAACCCAACCCTGACACTAGGAGCAACTGATAGTTTGAGAGATATCTGAGGAGTAGGGCTGGGAATAGAGGTTCTAGACTGACAAAAAAGTGGAGAATTTCTGGGGGAAGAAGCAACTTGGGTTGGAACTGAGACTCAGAATGGGATGCAGAAAACAGAAGACTAAAATTCGGATTTGGCAGGGCAAGAATGTGGGACTAGAGTAAGAAGCAGAAATAGTGGAAACTGGAAATGACTAGGTAAGAATAGAGCTGAAACAATGAGCCAAAGGCATGTAGAGCAGTCCTGAGACCAGAAAGGGACAAGACAAGAGAAGTCATACTTGGAAAGACTGGACAAAGGACTGGACAGCAAGGCCAGTAGTTGGTAAATATTCTGCCCTTTTCTGCTTGGAATGGAACCTAAATTTCCAAACTCTTACTGTTTCTGTTCCTAGCAGGCGCCTTTGGCTATGTTTGCCTTAAAAACAGGAGCAGCAAAACAGAAGACAATTTGTAGAAATAACTAGCAAGTGGTGAGGACCTGGTGTTCCCAATGTCGACATCTCAGAGGGTTATTACTTTAGCCAACAGTTGTATGGCCCCATGGACTGAAAGTCCATTAGTGACTGGAGCTCACTAAGTGTGGTCCTGAAGAGCATCTTTGCCTTAGTTTCAGTTGAAAGGAGTTCATACACTCCAAGACTACTCCATGATGTTAACCAGAGCATAGTAAATCTGAACAAACATGACATTTGCTTCAAAAACACACAATAGATCCAAACTAAATCACTAATTTCTGTGCTGGACACCCCCAGTGTGACACCCAGCATGAAGGTGTCCCATGTTCCTCTGGCCAGAAGCTGACAGTGCTACTTCTTTCAATTGAACCATTACCTTAACGGACAGGGGCCTAAAGCAGCAGATCTAGAGGCGCTAACACTGTTGCCAATACATGTAGGTGCCACGTGTAAAACACCTGGGTTTTGGTTTACCTCCTTGAAGTCTAGCAGACTGTATACACAAACTCTGCTGAAACCAGTTGATATTGCATTACCAGGCATTTCAAAGTTAGGGAGCACCCATCTTGATTCAGACACCTTTCATGTATGCATTAAGAGGTGGTCTTTCATTAAAACATCACTTTTTCCTCTTTCATTAACCAGAAGAGCTGTGTAATGAAGGAGACAGCAGGATGCAGAACTCCTACCTCATTTGTAGCAAAAGCGGTAAAATGTCTGTTGAAAGAAACAGGGAACTGTATGAAGTAAAAATGGATAGCTTCATGGCAAAGGCACCTAAACTTCACATCCAAGAATGGACTGTTGGTGAAGTCATTAATATTTGTCATATATGGTCACAGTTTGTCCTCACTTTTCTGAGTATCTCATTTAAGACCTTGAAATCTGTTTTACAGACAGATAGACAGTGTTTTGGAGCACCTGCAAATGAAGTCCAGGAGTGCTATCCTTTGAGCATAGCCAATACTGTGGAACGCTGCACACACTGGAAAACCAGCTCTAGGTGTTTCAGACTACACTACGTACTTTCAAATTAATGTATGTGGTTTGACATTAATTTGTGTGCTCCCCATCTGCAAAATGAAGATAAAAATGGCCACTAAGGTGTTGCAAAACTAAATTAATAAATGTGAGCATGCAAATCCTGTAGTGGTGCATGTGAGAGGAATGCACATAAGAAAATTAATTCTGTCTGTAAACCATGAAATATGCAGTAAATAAATCCTCAGACCACACACAGATTTTAAAATGAAAAATACTATCAAATAGCAGCTCATCAGCTGAACGTCATCCTGTCAGTGGATTGAATGAGTCAAGGATCCTTTGGATCAGGCAATGAAAGATTAAACTGTAATGCAAATATACCAGAGGCAAGCTAAGAATGCACATAAATCTTTTGTTTAGGCATTTCCAAATCTGTGAGTTCTCAAGTTTACAACCCTACCTGGAGAACAGCCCATTTCACAGTTCATGCAGACTAAGCCAAGTATTTTATCCACCTTTGTAAGTGTAAATGACTTTTCATCTTTTTCTAAATGATCATGTCATGAGACTCTACAACTAGCCTATCAAAATACATAATAATTTCAAGGACTAATCCATTAAACTGGAGTTGCTCCATTTCTTTTTTTCTCAGTTTCATAATCTTTATTTTTGTATCTGTTGGTAACGGAGCCCAGGGTTAAACATAATTCGGTCAGATGTTTGGCTTTCAAAAGGCCTGAGTGCAGCTGGCCATTTTATGTTGGCTTTTTTGAAGAATTTTTGCTAGTGTGATGTCCTGTGATTTATGAATCGAAGGCAAGATCAAAAGAAATTTTCTCCTAAAGCAAACGACATACCTTGTTTCCGGCAATTAGTGAGTGACAAAGGAAACCGATAATGTTTGTTAACGTGAGATGGTTTATGTTCCGTGTTTTACATATACATAGAAGTATAACTTGGGTTGGTGTCTGTGCAACTGAGATATTCTATTTTGGATATAGCCAATAGTCAGTAATGTCCAAGATTTGGGTAAGCTTCAACAACAGAAAAGCGAGTGAGACAAAAGCTTGTAACATTTTGTGAAATGCAGTCTGGGCTCTTAGCCCACCTCTGCCCCAGTGGGTGCATTTATTTATATTCCACATGGCTACAAAAATGATGGAAATGAAGATTTTTGTGATGAAAGTAAAACTTCTTGTCTCCTAATTTATGTTAGCATTGCTCAATTATTCACTGAAGTACAGAAATGAAATACGAAACAAATGAAAGTAATGGAATTGGGCCAAGCTGTGTGTGTGATATGTTGAGCAATCAACATCCTTCTGGTACCTGCATTCAAACATTTTAGTATAGAGAGTCCTCATCATTAATCTTGTTCCTGTATAGTTTTAAATCCATAGGTTTTTACTCTCTCCCAGACAACCACTCTCCCTTCAAATACTTTATAGAAATTGAAAAACATAGCTATAAGCATGCAAAGTTAAGATGAAAATGGGGGGAAATGATGACTTGGGAAAGAGTGACATTCAGTGTTTCTAACAGAGAAAAAAGACACTTCATCGAATATGATATTTGCCTGGAATTTATGACTTTTGTGTTTAGGTGGGCCCTGTAGCACCTGCTTCATGTATGTCATTGAACAAGGTTATTAGGGCAAGATCAAAACAAAATGGACTTTGGTAGAATTTTAGTTCCACATTACAACCCAAAAGAAAATTGCTCATTGATCTGCGGGAGGTGCCTGTGCTCTACACGGGCAGCACTTCACAAAGATAAGCTAGAGAGTTGGGGTTTTCCAGCCTGGAGAAGAGAAGGCTTCGGGGAGACCTTATTGTGGCCTTTCAAACCTTAAAGAGGGCTTATAAGGAAGATGGAGAGAGACTTTTTACCAGGGCCTCTTGCAATAGGACAAGGGGTAATGGTTTTAAACTAAAAGAGGGTAGATTTAGACTGGATATAAGGAAGACATTTTTTACGATGGGGGTGGTGAAACACTGCAACAGATTGCCCAGAGAGGTGGTAGATGCCCCATCCCTGGAAACATTCGAGGTCAGGTTGGATAGGACTCTGAGCAACGTGATCTAGTTGAAGGTGTCCCTGCCAGTTGCGGGGGGGTTGGACTAGATGACCTTTAAAGGTCCCTTCCAACTATTCTATGATTCTAAGATTCTACGATTATAAAATTCTCCAAGCAAAAAAAGTTTTGCTTCAGAGAATGACCATAATTGCTGTTATTCTAACATGGCTGAGTGAATCATCTCTAGTTTACATCTAACACTGAGGTTAAGAAAAATAGGTGCTCCTCCACCTCAGGCCCCAACCAGGCAGCTGGTTTGAGATCACACCTAGCAGATGCCTATAAGACTGAGCTACTCACAAATGTGATGTGACCTCCTACTTTCTCTTCATTTATATCCAGAAGAAAGCCACAATGGTTAGCGCTTTCAGCTGGGACATAGCATCAAGTTTACTGGTCATTTTGCCATTTGATTAAAGAGCTGGAACACTAACATAGAAAACAGCTAATAGCTAGGGAAAACACAGCAGCTTGCCTGGTTAGGGGTGGACTCCATGGACAACTAGATGTTTTGATCCATAATAACAAATTTCTTAAGACAGACAGACTTTCATCAGTAGATGTCTGTTTTCAGAGTTAAGCCTGTATTGTGTTGCACAGTTTTGGATTAGGAAACTGAGTCACAAAGCATTTAATTGACTTCATCGTAATTGCAGACTTGGAAACAACCAAGAACTACCAATTTGCTATTCCTCAAAGTATATCTTGGGTCATGAAGCATCACTTATTTCCAAATAATTCAGTGCTCTTTGTTTGCATATTGGTTGCTTCATCAGCAACTTTTCAAATTAATGATTTGATATGCTTTGATTTCTAGCTGATTTTTTACTATGGAACTGGAGACAGCTGGTGTCCACAGCAGTACTACGATGAGATCAAAATGGATTTTCCAGATGGGGACATTCGACTTTGTGAGAAAGGGCTCCGCCACGCCTTTGTGCTAGATGCCAGCAAGGAGATGGCTGCAATGATTACAGACTGGTTACAGGATGATCTGACCAAATTATAAACACGGATTCAGTGATCAACAAGAAAATGATGTAATTATTTTGTGAACGTGTAATTTTTTGTGAGAGAGTCTGTCCTATTTTTTCTGTTTATTATAGATTATAGCTTGTTTTCTATTGAGATGTTTTAGAGAAAGTTAAAGAGAGACTGGCTGGTCCAAAGTATAGTTTTATTGATTCAGTGGTGATGTACCTTCATCCTGCGTCTTCAGGACTCTGCAGGACTTGGCAAACGGTGGGATATTTGTTGTCTGCCAGCACTCTAGACAACACTGATACTAGATGCACTGGCTACAAGTGTACCTGAGTTACTACCACCTCACTCACCTGCTGGAGAACTGTCAGGGATGGGTTTGGGGCAGCCCAGCTGGCCTGCTTTACAAAGAAATACCAGGCTACTCCGTATGGATAAAAATCCCCCTGTGGATGGATCCCGGCAATGGATCCTGGTATGCTGTGAAAGACCTGGCCCTCTCCACATGTCTCGTCTGTCCATGTAACCGTGGTGCATGACAGCTAGAACAGCCCAAGGCCCCAGGACAACCCTAACGTTGTCTCCTCCAGGTCAGATGGGGTTGATGGTCAGTCAGAGGTCGGGCTGAGTTCAGGATGAATACAAGGGAGATGTGTAGATGAGGTGTCCAGTTTCTCCAAGTCTCAAGGGGTTTAGGGTGCTGCCAGGACTCCACAGGTTATTAAAAACACCATAAGGTAACTGTGGCTGCTCAGCGAAGGAATACATATGGAGCTCTTGTCTGGAACATGGCCAAGTGTTTCATTTTTTGATTGACTGTAGAGAAGGTAAGGGACGCTGGTCAAAAGTGCCAAAATTAAAAGGTTAAAATGGATTGCAGAATCCATATATAACTGCTCATAGGTGGCCTAGCTCTCCTCATGAAGTCCATGAGAACAGTGCTTGCTCAGCAACTTTGAAGAGTTAAACCAGTTTTGATGCATGCCTAAATTTCAGTTCTTTGCTCTAAGGACTGAAGTATGAAATTTTCTGCCAAGCCACAAATTAGTTAAGTCCACCATGAGAAAATGGCTAGTGCTCTGCAACGGTTGCACCCATGAAACGGCATGAATTGTTATATTGAGAACCAGATCCTTGCTAGAGCACATTGCTGACAAGTGCACTGTTCCTCACATTTGTTCATCCCTCTCCTTTACAGATAAAAAAAAACCTAGAAAAAAACATCCTACCAGTTGTGATAACAGAAGTTACAGGCAATAGCTAGAAATGAAAATACTATGAGTAAGGGGAACAGAGCCAAGTGTAATCAGGAGAAGCTTTCTAGCCATGAACCTGTGAAACAGTCTCCCTGTGGAGTTCATAGAGACATTTATAAATAAACAAAACACCACAGAATATAGTCAGGGGAAGTCCTGCCCTTGCAAACAGATGAATTTAGATGATGCATTGGCTAACTTACATGATTTATTAACAGTTTTAATGTGGTACTAGTGAGAATGGTACTGGAGAACATTCTCTGTGATGCAGAAGGACCAATTAATTCCTTACTTTTCTTACACAATTACATACACACCTTCCACTTCTCTCTAAACCCCACCTTGAATCTTTCACTAATATTTAGAGCAATTTGTAATAGAATTCAGTTTCTGGATATTTTGGAACAGTTTTCAAACCTGCAGACAGACAGTGGATTTAAGTGACCTTCTTTGCATCAGAAACTTGTTTAGCTTTTGAGACTAGCCAGTGGATTTTCAGATTACACTGCCGTGTAATGAAGCAGATACTGATGCTTGAGGCAGAAATGTTGAGACCACAGTTGCAGCAGCATGGGGAGGAACCAGATACGTTCAAAGTGAAGGGACTGTGCCCGTGCAACTGATTCTGTTTATTGGAGAGTCATGGGGCTTTCCTTCTTTCTACAGGGCCGTATTCAGTCATGATCAAAACAATTCTTGTGATCGCTTTAGAAATCCGTAGTTGTATGTGTCTGTGTGTGTTTAAACAGCACCCAGATGTTGGCATGCATTCCTGTTGGATGGCCTTACGGCAGATGCTGAACGCATCTGTTGGCCTAGGTGATCCCTGGGGCAGAGTGAGGGGGTGTATGTTCACATACGTGGATATATGTATATGTACACGTATATATATATACACATATGCACATGTTTGTATGTTAGCAACATAACAAATACAGTTCACTCGGTTGTTTTGGTTTGCACGTTGATCTGGTTGAACAAAACATTTGTACTTCAAAGTATATGGAATCAGGTAATCGAGCAAGGACTCAGTTTGTAAAAGCTCAGCTGTTGTAGTGGATCTCCTGAGGACAGAAAAAATCTTGCATTAACCAAAGATGACAAGCAACTATTAAAGCCTGGAAACTGAAGCACCTATGAGAAGCAGTTGTTTACAGTGCATTATTCGTATACTTTGTATGAGGAATTAATTTAGCAATACTTGTACTTGTGTATGCCTTTTATACAAATGTTAATCCATTATAATAAATCCTAATGACTGCATTAAGACCTAAAGTGAGATTAGATCTGGTCAGTGATGACCAGATCTACTGCAGGATAATGCCTTACAATTTTCTTAAATGAATTTTCTCTAAGATTATCAAAACCATATTGATTCAATTGCTACCTTCCTCCTAGAAGTTGTTACTGTAAGGCTAAGATCTGAAAATCTGCTACTCTTATTCATTGCAAAAAAGCACGGGTCTAGTTTCCACAGCTGTATTTCCTAAGAGGAGCAGATCTCACACAATGAGAATCCAGCTCCTCTGAAGCCCATGGTGTTCACCGTGACCCCAGGCAAAGAGTGTCAAAAGTGCTTATGGTCCAACTGTGCCAATTTACCATGAAATCACAGTGTGGTCTTGCCTATTTTAGACTATTTTAGAATTCTTGGGAAACCGATCGCAAATGAATTGACTGTATGCAGTAGCACCTGATCTCTGTCATTCACATTTGTGCTTAATTCTCACCACGCGAGTAATCCTGCTAGCTTCAATGACTTTGACTCATGTTCAAGTGTTTTGCTAGATCAATACCTTTTATGAAAAAGTACACAACTCCAATAACAAAAATAAAGACATTTATGGTAAAATGTAACTTGATTCTTTATTTTGATAACTTGTTTCGTCTTAGTTCACCTTCTTCATTACTTCATGTGTACAAAATTTGCAAAAACACGTGCCAAACCCCAAATTTCGGATGCGATGTAGACATCTGCTAAGTGCAGAGAAAATCAGTGGGTGGTAGGCACCTGACTCACTTAAGCATTTTTATCCAGAGCCACTCCAAAATAATCAATCGGTGTTTCCCCTTGCTGCCTCCAGCTCCGTGTTTGCTGCTTTGGATGAGCTATAGAGTGTGTGGATGAGTGAGGTTTGTCCCTTCAGGAAGCTTGATGAGTGCTTGCCCAGTGTTTATGGTGAAGAATTTAGTTGGACTCCAAGCTAAACACCAGTTTCTTGACTCACAGGAGACAGATTGCGTACATGAGCCACAACAGATAATCTCTTCTCTGCATTTGAGGTCATTTACGTATTTATTTTACAGAAAATGGGTTTATACGTGCATCCACTCCCTGTCCCTTTCTTTGGTCTAGCTAATTGCCAGCAAAGACTTTAAAGAAGATATTCAATGTTGCCATTAATAAAGTTGCTCAAACTATTGCTGGGTTTGGATAAACTTCCTAGACCCAAGAGACTTGTTCTACTCTGTGTCACAGGTCACACTCAGACTCCCAACTACAATCAGTTTCTGAGGCTCTTCACGTGCAGGCAAATGTTCTCTTTCCTGGCACATTTACAAAATAAGAATCCAGAGAGTGTTTGTGAGTGACCAGGAACTATTAAAACAGCATATATTTCTGGAACAGCTGATGGGGTTTGAGTACAAGCAACAGATAGAGCAGTAACAGTACAAGCCAGCTGCCAGAAGCGATCGTTGCTCTCAGTAGCATCATGCAGAAGTTACGAAACAGGCTAACACGCATGCTCCGATGGGACAGGCAGGGCGAGATTTAATTAAAGACCGTTTTCAAGTGCTTAAGCTGATAGTAAATGGACTAGGTTTTTCCATTCCACCTATTGCAGGAACGTGCTTGCAGGAAGGTAGTTGTGTTGTGGCAAGTAGTTTGCAGCAGCTAATAAAATGCAGAATGTTGTGTAAAACATCTGACTTGCTCTGTATCTGACTCATAGAATCATAGAATGTCAGGTTGGAAGGGACCTCGAGAATCATCTGGTCCAACCTTTCTAGCACAATCTAGACGAGATGGCCCAGCACCACGTCCAGCTGAGTCCTAAACTTGTTCAGCGTAGCGGAGTCAACCACTTCCCTGGGGAGATTATTGCAATGATTGACTGATCTCATTGTGAAAAATTTACCTCTTGTATACAATTGGAATCTCCCTGGGAGTAACTTGTACCCATTACCCCTTGTCCTCACCATGTGACTCCTTGTAAACAGGGAGTCTCCATCTTCTTTGTAGCTCCCCTTTAAGTACTGGTACCTGGTGATGAGATCACCTCTAAGCCTCCCTTTCTCAAGGCTGAACAAACCCAGCTCTCTCAGCCTATCCTCATATGGCAGGCTTCCCAGACCCTTGATCATCTTGGTGGCCTTTGAACCCTTGATCATCTTGGTGGCCCTCTGGACCCTCTCCAGCCTGTCCACAGCTTTTTTGTATAACGGGAACCAGAACTGTACACAGTATTCCAGGCGTGGCCTGACAAGCGCTGAGTAGAGCAGGGTGATGACTTCTTTATCTCTGCTGGTGATGTCCTTGTTGATGCAACCCAGCATCCTATTGGCCTTCTTGGCCACAGCAGCACACTGTTCACTCATGTTGAGCTTCCTGTCCACCAGGACCCCCAGGTCCCTTTCCACGGAGCTGCTCCCCAGCCAGGTGGATCCCAGTCTGAGCTGCACTCCTGCATTATGTTTTCCCAGGTGCAAGACCTTACACTTGTCCTTGTTAAACTTCATAAGGTTCATGTTAGCCCACTCGTCCAGCCTATCCAGATCTTCCTGCAGGGTGGCTCTCCCTTCCAGAGTGTCTACTTCCCCACTGAATTTGGTGTCATCTGAGAACTTCATCAGGCTGCACTTGATCCCGTTATCCAGATCACTTATGAAGATATTGAATAGCGTTGGGCCCAATATTGATCCCTGGGGGACCCCACTTGTGCCGGGTTGCCAGTTTGAAAAAGAGCCATTTACCACCACCCTTTAGGTGCGGCCTCTCCGCCAATTCCTCACCCACTGCACAGACCACTTGTCCAGGCCATAATGCATCAATTTCTCCAGGAGGAGGCCGTGGGGAACCGTATCAAAGGCCTTGAAGAAGTCCAAGTAGACAATGTTGACTGCTCACCCCGTGTCAGCCAAGCAGATCACTTTATCATGGAAGGCCACCAGATTTGTCAGGCACAATCTGCCCTTGGTGAAGCCATGTTGGCTTTTCCCAATCACGTGCTTCATTTGACTCGTGATGGCCCCCAGGAGGATCCATTCCATGACTTTCCCGGGGATTGAAGTAAGAAAGACTGATGGGCCTATAATTACCCGGATCCTCCCTTGAGTGCTTCTTGTAGATAGGGGTAACATTTGCCTTCCTCCCATCCTCTGGGACATCCTCCGATCTCCATGACTTCTCGAAGATTACAGAGAGTGGCCCCGCAATGACATCAGCCAGCTCTCTCAACACCCTCGGGTGGATGGCGTCAGGGCCCATCGGTTTGTAGGGGTCAAGCTAGTGTTTGCCAGCTCAGTGTTTGCCAGTCAGGGGCTCGAAGGAGATTTTTTGCCATCCTATTTGAAGCAATTCACAATGAAAGAGGCAGCAGGGGGTGCCCCCCACTCTCCCAGTTTATGAACCTCTTCAACAAACTCACCTTACAACCCCCAAGCTCTAAAATACACTGTGCTTCATAGATTAAGAGAAATCCTTGTGTATGAAGATGAGATGGCTTGGAATTGGGAAAAACAGTCTTTCCCAGTGTCAGGACTCAGCTACGCCTTTTCCCTAACAGGCATCCTTAAAATTTGATAAGGATCCAGCTGTTCCAATCTAACTTGTTAGAAACAGGAATACCATTTATAGAATATACATGTTTTGAAGTGTTAACATCATCTGCTCTCATCATGCAGGGGGTACTGCTACTCATCGGTGTTCATTAGGAAGGAACCTGTATTTTCACACACACACACAAAAAAAAAACCCAACAGGATTTTAGGCATCCCGAGAGAGCTGGAGGGTGTAACTCCAATTACCCCCCCAGTACAGCCTCAATAAAGTCAATAGGCTTGCACACAGGCTTAGAGCGACCCAAGTGACTGATTGACTGAGACTAGGGCAACAGAGGTGATGTGACATGAACAGAGCTTCAGTACAAAAATATTACGTGCAAGACAGGAGTTTCCTTTTATCCTCATATCTCTACTGGTTTGCACCAAAATAGGACAGTCCAATGCAGCTGGATTCGTAGGGAAATAGTACTTTGTGATAATGAGGATTTAAGTTTTCATAGTAATGAAAACATGCCTGCCTAATATCAGTGTTTGAAAATAAGATTAAATTCTCATACTAGAATGCTTTGGGACTGCAGCTGAGCCTCACAGCAAACACATGTCCCAGTGATCTCCCCAAGCATCTTCTGAATTGGTCTGCATTACAGAGAACCGTGTGGGATGGGACATAAACTTTGGGAAAGTCTCAAGCAGATGCTAGAGCCTGGTCTAAAACCTATGGAAGTTAATACAGGCATTAAAACTCATTTCACTGGACTTTGGATTAGGTGCGAAGAGGAAAACTGGCACTCTAAGCAAAGTCGAGCTGGCTCACCTAACTTGCCCCCACTTCATAAAGCAGTGCTCCCAAAATAGATGTCTAAATTCCCTGCTTGGTCTAACTTAGATATCTAAATGTAGGGGTACCAGATCTCCCTCTGGAGGTCCTGGCAGGCACCAACTAATTCTTTTTACTACATAAGGGACTCAGGCATTTGCTTTAGGGTTAAGTCACTAGGTGCCCAAGTCAGACTTTTAGCAATGCTCTGCATTTTCTTCCATTGTATCAGTGTGTGACCTTGGGCATCTCACCTGTCTTTGTTGTGCCTCTGATTTCTCTCAAATATAAACTGACCATGACAATGCTTGGCTTTCAGAATATATATGAGGATTAACTAGTTCATGGTGTAAATCCCATGAGTAGTCTGAAGTGCTATTTTAGTACTATGGCCTAAAAACCTCTCTCCACTGAACACAAACCTACCACTCCCATTGATTTCAGTGAAGACATGATGGGATTCCTGTGAATAACCATTTGCTCTCACTCTTCAATGTTTTGTTGAAAATAACTTGTTAAGATAATACTTTCCTGTAAAACTGCACATAAAGCGGGCAGGGGGGCAGATGCCATCCTGTCTCCCTCCGCGTGCCTAGCCAGAGAACTTGTGCCGAAAGACCCCCTCAGCCACCGTGACCGCAGATGAGCATGTGAGGATGCAGGATGCTGCCCAAAAGGTGGCTCGGGCTTGGTCTGTCACTCCATGTGCCACTGGGCATGGATATCACTATGCCTCACTCCAGCTGAGCCATGTGTTTGTGGGTGTGCTTAAGACGAAGGGACAGCCTAGAAAATGCCAGTCTTGTAAAAATTAATTTTTAAGTCCTTCAGGCAAACCCCTCCTGTCAGTTCTCCATGTGTTTCTCCTGAGTCTTGAAAACTACGATTGCTCTGCTATGACTGAAACACACACCTGATGCCTTAAAGACTTCTTCCATGCTTCCAAATGTGCCTTACTCCACACCTGCATGTTTACAGTATTGCATGCGGTAGGGATGTAGCGGAGGCAGTCGTAACCCTGTTACCTTTGCTCGCTGTCTCCAAGGCACTTTGGTGCTGCGCATTGCAGCAGCACACACTACAGCAACTCACTCTCCCTGAAACTTCTGGCTTTGCCACTATAATGTCCTAGTGAAAGCAGATGAGAAAAAGGTCATATAGCTGTTTGACAGCACGTTCCTGAATGTGCATGACATTAATCTAATGTGCTGGATTAAGCTAATCTTACGGATTCCCTGCTTTCTGGGTGTCCCATAACTTTTAAAGTTCACCTACTAGAAATGCAAAAGGATTTCATGTCCCAGGGTGCTTGAGCTATTAAAAAAAAAAAAAAAAAAAAAAAAAAAGACTTTGAAAGAGGGAAGAATGGAATAATAAACAACAATATTCAATTAAAAGCAATCTTTACCAAACATCTGCTGCAGTGGTAATAAGCAGCCTAATCTCTCAAGTACTAGGCGATGTATCATGTGTCCCAGTGATACCTAACAGGAATGAAACCACCAGACCTGATTTGGGGGAAAAGAACTCTCTGCTACATTTTTCCAGGTATTTTTTCATTTCCCAAATTTTGAGATTCCTAATTTCTTCCTCATTTCCTAAGGGGATATTTTCACCAGGCCTAACCAGGTCGGGTTCCTCCCGCACCCCTCCAGAAGACTGTTGCCCTGGGCTCCCTCTGCGGGGACCAGAGGGAGCTGGGCACCGGCAGGGTCAGAGTCCTCTGCTCAAGTCAAACCCACCAGGCCAGCTTTGTGTGATCACAAGCATGATGTGAGCAGCGGATATCCTTCCAGCTCTGATATTCACCCCCTCAATTCAATGTTTCTGAGCCTCTAAAGCTTTCTATTCAAGTCAATGGAGAGAATCCTGCTTGGCTGCCTGGAGCTGGGCAGCTACTCGTCAAGGCAGGTGAACTGCACTCAGAAACAGAGGGAAGAAAAGGGATGTACATTTTGATGATAAAAAGTCATTGCAAACACTCACTGTTCTGCAACTTTTTTTTCTTGGAAAATACCTGAGGTTGCCAAGGAAGGCAGTTTAAAATGAATGGCTTTTTCATTTTTGGTTTTGACCTCTTAGGTAGCCCAGGAAGTAAAGGTGACTTATGAAGGCTGCTCTGAGATGAGCCATCTGGTTTCGGGACACAGGCACAAGTCTTCAAAAAAAAAAAATCTTGCAGAGATCTATTTATCAATAAAATATTTAATAAACTTATCTGTACAAAATATTAAAAAGGTTATTGAAGAGTATACAAGAATACTTATTTAACAAATATATACTGCTATATAATATATTCAAGAAAATATAGATTGCTGTTTACAGTTCATTTACAATCCCATATGTACAATCTATTTAAACTTTAGAATACATACAAACAATGCATTTACACCATCACTTACAGAGCTATCTTCTTTAGAGATATTTCACACACTCAGACCTGAAAAAGCTGAACAAATACATGGATAGTTTAGAGGCACACACAGGGATATGAGTATTGCTTCAAAAATTATAACTACTAGAGATACGGCTATTGGAAACATGAGTCCTTTTTCATTTTTTGATATTTTCCTTTCTAGTTAAAGAAAAGAACATATAAATAAAACCACGACTGACCAGCAGAGAGGCTCATTTTGTCAAAGGAGCTCCAGATAGCGTTGACTTGACTTTGGAAAAAGTGCACGCGGTGATGGGATACGTAGTGACTTAGCAAACTGGATCAACAAGCAGCGCTGATGTTGCTCCTGCCTGCATCTAAAGTGGGGAGCACCAAGAGCGGAGCAGCTCTCTCCTGCGCAGACATGGGTTCAGTTCTTGTGAGCAGCATCTCCACCAGCTTTTCCAGCGAAGAGCCGCAGCGCAAGGCGGAGCTGGTGACTCCAGGTGGCAAAGCCCTTAACTACTCCTCAGGTTGTAAGAGCTTGATTTGCAAAGGCACTGCACAAATGTGGTTTCGACTGAAGCACAGGGGAGCACTGGATGTTCAGCACCTCAGAAACTCACGCCCTTCTTTTTCGGCACTATTTAAAGGTTAATTACTCACAGCACGTGGGATGAATGTAACCAGAGTGATCACCCCCCTCCCTGGCCAAGGAGGGGACGAGCTGCCCCTATAAAATGCCCCATCCCCAGCTGATCGCCGCCTACACGACCACTTAATTTTGTCACCTCTTTGAGGACTAAAGCCCAGCCCCTCCATGTGTGACCATCCCTTTTCCTGGCCTGTGGACGTTATTTCACGCTCTGCTGCTGACGGCTGAGCTCCTGTGAGCCCCTTGGTGCTCGGCAGTTCCTGGCACAGAGCTGGCACACAGCTCCCTGGGATGACCAGCTTGGGAGCAAGGCAACCCTAAACTTTGCCTCTTGTTTTTTCCCTCCTGCTCCCCTCCTCTGTCTTCGCCAAGGCAGGACAAAGGAAATGAATGAAACACCGTGGGGAATGCGACCATCTCCCCAAAAACTGGGACCAAAGCCAACGCCGCAGCTCCCAGGCAGGCTGGGCTTGACCTAGCCTCTGGGTCTCATTCCTCTGATGGTGGAGACCTGGGTGGCACCAGCACAGGTTGATGCCGCAGCAAAGTGGAGGGAAAGGGAGACCTAAACACTCCCACCTTCCATCAGAAAAGCACGTGAGCGTGTGACCCATCATGAGCTGGTCCTCTCCTCCCACCGGCTTCAACCCGGCCAGACCCATCCCTTCAGCGTCCCCTGCTCGAGGGCACAGACTGCCCCGGCCTCCTGCTGCTGAGACTCAGCCTTTCCTTCCTCGCTCTCCCCCTGCCCACCAAACACCACAGCAAGTCTCCACACTCCCCATCCTGAAAACCCAAAGCATAAGCACAAGTACCAAAGCAGAAAAAGGAGCTCACAAAATGTACAAATGAACTAATAAGTGGTGATGACAGAAAAAATGAAGAGCAAAACCTACTGAAAAACTACTGAAAAATGGCTGGGTTTTGTTTTCAGCCATTTCTGGGAATGGATCAAGCTTCGCTTTAAGATTATTCAATACCAATCTCCATGAAAACGTTCTGCTGCCCAGTGCTTCCTACCCTAGTTCGCTCAGCTAAAATTTAAACTCGGTGCATCAGCCAACCTGCCGGTGTGCTCCTTCGCACCACCACGTAAATCAGGCTCCTCTCCCACTGGTAAATTCAGGGGGCTGCTTGGATACTGGTGCCAGTAAAAGGAAAAAGCAGCCATGTGGGCTACACGTCTTGAGGTACAAGGCTGCAAAACATCCTTTGAGATGTCAGGTGGGGTCCTTGGTCAGTGGGTTGGGTCCTTGGTCAGTGGGTTACACCACCAGCAGTTCCAAATTTTGATCATTTTTCGAAGGTCCAGAACGCTTGCTGATAGAGCATAACTGGTTTTCAGAGACATCTTTGCACCTCTATGTACCTCGCCACATGCTGTACTAGGAATAAAGAGCCTTAAAAGACTGAATGTGGCTGGTTTTACCATGGAAGACATAAACCAGCTTATTGACAAAATTCAAGGTGTCACGTACACCAGTCTGGTGGAACATCTTGCTCTTTTACCAGCCATTAATTCAAGGACAGGAAAGGCATAAAAACTCTCCCCTCACCTCGCAAGGTCACAGGCTCCTGACCATCAGCAACACCCCATCCATGGAACAGTTACTCCCCAGCACCTCTCCCCAATGTGTTTTCATGGAGAACACACTCCTGGCGGTGAGCAGGCTGCTACACCCTGCTCCTGCCACCCCGCATCCCCATTCAGACCCCATGTAGCCGTCAAGGGATCCCTGATGCCACAGAAGCTGCTCTGATGCCAGTGGGACACACATGGTCTCCCCATCTGCTGGTCATGGTGACTTAAAAGAAGAACCACGCCGCTCTCAAAGACCAGAGCTTGGTTTTGCCCACGCGGGTTTTCCTGCCCAGTCACCTCCCCAGAGGATGATGTGAAGAGTGAAAAATTCACACCGCAACTCAGGTTTCACCCAAGACAGGGGACACAGCAAGCAGCTTGGTGGAACTGCCCAACCAAGGTCCATGTGACAGCCCTTCGGTCTGACCTTCTTTCAAATCCAATGGCACAGCCCTGTTTCGGGTGACAACCCCTGTGCAGCACCCAGACTCTCATTGCCATTGCCCCATGCAGGTTTTTTTCTCCCTACCACATGGCCGTGCTGCCCCAACACGGATGAAAGAGAAGGCACTCATATTTCAGGACCTGCTACGTGCTCGGCAGGAAGCCATGACATTTCCCACCAGGTTCACTCCAGTGTGGGTATGAGCTGGTCAGTGGATTGGTTTATATGACATATCTGTCACATTAACATGTCATGTGTTTTTCGATGTGAATAACTGTAGATGCTGCTATCACAGACAAGCACGTCAAGCTGAAGCTCACGGCAAAACTCCTGTTAAGCCTGGAGAGTGAAGCCAAAGGTCCCATCAGGGCCCCAAGGTGCTCTGCTCTGTTTGCCCAGCTGGAGCCCCGTGGGACCCACATCCTCAGGGCATCCTAAGTGATGCCCCAGCCTCCCTCATCTCTTTCCTGCAACAGCCAGCACTGCAAACAACAGTGCCTGTGTCTGCTGTTAAGTGGGGGACACCACAGGTGACTCTCCCTAAACACACACCTTCAGGTTTGTGGGATAAGGACCTAAAACTGCCACCAGTACAAGGAGCTGCTTGTTTTGCAATGGGAGTGTGACCGATAAATCACTGCAGACCTACCCAACCTTCTCCAGTAGCGAGCCGTGTGATCAAGACGTGGGCTAAAATTCATATGGTGTAAATAGACACAGAAGTCGCTGGCACTCAGACTTGAGCAGAAGGCTCAAGGCTTGGGGTTTGCTTTTAATCAGAAGAGGTGCCTTTCCAGTCTTTTCCTTATGGGTACGCCAAGCATCAGCAAACAGCCAAAGAGGACATGGCTCCGTCTGCCAGTGCTGACCAGAATTAAGGCCGCTGGGATCAACACAGCTATGCCAGGGCAAAGCTGCTGTGAGCCTGAAGCAAGCCCTTTTCCATATGCACATCCTTCTCCCTGCCAGAGGATACTTGTTTCACTTCTGCCATTTGAGGTATGAAGTAAAAAAAAAAAGGGGGGGAGGGGGACGGGGGGACGGGACGTTAGACAATCCCCTTATTTTAAGAGAATTAAAAGCAAATTATTCCTTAAAAAAAAAAAAAGGGGGGGGGGAAGGAAGATAAAATCTGTGTTTCTTAGGAATTATTTCCAGGCCAGAAGCACCCTGGTCATCAGGCAGTTAAACAGGGCGTAAAGCCATTTTGCTTCTGACTGTCCCTGCTATGGGACTCCACCGGACAGGGGGGTTCAGGACACAGCGCAGGCAGTGGCTTAAGCACAGGCTTTGGTTTTATAGACCTCAAGGAGCCCAAGGCAAGGCACACGCACCAGTCCTGTCCCGATCCTGTGTGCATCCCCGAATCGGAGCCCCAGCGCTTTCAAGTCAAATGGGATTGCTCTGCCAGTTTCCCCGCTTCTGCGCAATTACGTTCCCATGTAAGAGGGGAGGGAGCCAGTTAAGCGTAGATACATAGTCCTTTTCAAACGCTTAATATTTCTAGCTCCGCTGTAATTATATCCTGCAGATAAAAATGGTGCTGAAGGTCAAACAAATCCTCCAGAATATACTCTGCATGGAAACTGTGTTTTTTTTAACTAGAAAGGTTGTATAAATATTGCAGATTAAGAACCTATAATTATCCATTAAAATCACTCTGAGTCTACTGAATTCACATTTGTCCATGTTCAACCTCTAGTCTCCTATTTATAATGCTTACATGTGCCCAAAAATCAGCTCACACAAGAGGCAACTGATCAGAAATACATTTTTCCTGGACCATTTCTATGGCGTTAGAGGGTGATGCTCTGCAGAGGACCAGCTCTGGGGCTGGGGCCCTGGGCTGGGCTGTGTTACCGCCGTCCTGCAGCCGATGCCCTGCTTACCTGCCTCCGAAGGCAGGATTTACTCCTCTGTGCTCTTTGCAAACTCATCCCAGTGTTGCTCCTCAACACAGCAGGGCTGCAGCGTTTTGGCTGTGGGAACCTCCCTGTCCAGGAAAGGCTTTTGCACCCCACCAGGGGCTCAGCACCTCTGTTTGCAATGGCTCCGACAACTGCATCCCGAGCCTAATCCCACTGTTTGGGTGCAATCCCTGAATCTGCACGGGCATGGAGAGGCAGCCCTTGCTGCCAGCATGTGGGGATGTGAGTCCACCCTCGTAAGAGAGGACTGCTGGCTTTTGCTCTGCAAATACTCCTCCGAGAGCAGTGAGCAATGTGACTGCCGAGTGCTGCGGCCAATATGCTTGCCCAGGGCGGCAGCAGCACAGTTACCCATCGAGAGCCCCAGTGCTGCTCCCCTCCAGCCCTGCCCTGCTCATACGCATCCCCCCGGAGCAGCCCCAGGCAGGAGCTGCCCTCCCCTGGCTCCTTCAGAGATCTTTCAGCGGGGCAAGGGGAAAGAGGGTCCAATGCCATCCTTTGCCCTCCTGTTGTCGTCTGGAGGTTGTTTGCCCAGTGAAGGAACAGATACTCTCTTAAAAGAGCAGCTGGCGTGGGTATGAATGCCAAGGGCCACACCGCCAGCAAGGGGCTGTGCTGGGCTCACCCCGGGGGGCTGAAGTTTGCTCTCCCGCGGTGGGTGGGCATGGCAAGGGCAGCCAAGGGGCTCCTCGATGTATGCACACCCTCGCTCTCTGCCAAAAACCAAACGTGCCTGTTTAGGGAGAGGCACCTGCAGCCAGGAGAGCCAGGACTGGTTCCCGCATGGGCAAAACCACAGATGGCATCGCTGCCAGAAGCGGCCTCCAGGCTCTCCCCGAATCCTCCCTATCCTCGTTTATTGTAGCGATCCAGGCTAGGAAACTGCAGCGACTGAGCCACAGCTTTTCTCGCCAAGGCCAGCAAAGACATTGTGGGGTTCAGGGCAGAGCCCCAGCAGTGCACAGCACCCCAGCACTGGGGTCAGGGTAAAGCATCGTGAGACCCAGCCTGTCACCCTGCTCTCCGTCAGCCTCCTCCAGACCTGAGGTGGGTGACGTCTGTCTGTCTGTCCGCTCCCGATAGCTGTGGCTGAACAAGAGTCACAAGAACGGGGGGTCACTGGTATTGGCACCCCCTCAGATGTGGTCCTGCAAGAGCAGGTCTCAGGCCACCCGCTCGGACGAGGCTCGCAAGAGCCACCAGCCAGCAGGGGCTGCCAGGAGCTATATATATCTTGCCTGGATTTGAACTGCCTCGAACCTCCACCGCAAATATTTGGAGGAAGGGGAAGGGGTAAAAGAAACGAAAACATTAAAAAAATTGTCTCAGCAGTGAGAAAAACTATCAAGCAACGAACGGCAATTGAAAAATTAGGTACTTTGAAAGCTTGGTAACTTTATAAATGACACAGTGTTTCCAGAGCAAGCTGCTCCGGCACTGCTCGTGCCAATCTCCTTTCCTCAACCGCCTGCTCCCGCTTTTCTCTGTGCTAAAGCCGCAGGTCAGGAAAGCCGTGAGCCCTCCTGCCGGCCCCTCCTCACCCGCTTGCTGCACCTCGTCCCCCCAAATGCCAACAGTGAGAAAACCCGCCGGCACGGACCTGCTCCTTCCTCTCCCCTGCTAACCTCCATCTCAGAAACCCCCCGGCTAAGGGTACATCGCACTTAA
The DNA here is from genome assembly GCF_965183815.1 of Platalea leucorodia. NCBI lineage: Eukaryota > Metazoa > Chordata > Aves > Pelecaniformes > Threskiornithidae > Platalea > Platalea leucorodia. The sequence goes on along the minus strand of NC_138825.1, from coordinate 117,779,656 downwards.
TACATATTTACATTCACGCTGAGGTAGGGAGCCCCATTTTCCTCTCGGATACGCAGATGTAAAGCCAGAGGAGCTCCATGGGTGTCGAGGGGGTTACACGAGACTTACGGGTGCCACGTTCACCCCCCTGAGCTGCTGCCGGCCGCAGCCTGAGGATGCAGAGCAGACCTCAGCAGGGCGAGGATGGAGGGAGGCCGGGGGGGTTTAGCCCAGGGGATATATCACTGTTATTGATGTGCACGCTTTATGCCCTGCTGATGTACTATTTTCTTGAGGGGAGGAGGCTGTTGGACCCTCACCGAGGCTTTCCTGTCCCTTCAAATCATTTGGATCTTGGTAGAGCTCTTTGAGTTGACCCTCCCTCTGCCCTGGCTTGGCTCAGAGACCCCTATGAAAACACCCCTGCCATGGAGGACAACTGGCTTCATATAGAAAAAAAACACGTTTTCCAGCAAGGATTTCTCTCCCCCAAAAGCAAACTACCGTTGCTAATGAGCACTGATGTTTACACACCAACACCTTGACCGCCAGTAAAAACCAAACTGTTAAAAGCAAAATCTGTGCAAATATATCTCTGGTCTGAGCCAACCCAGCCACAAAACTGAAGTTCGGTACCAAATGCCACTGAGGTGCAGCAGAGACGCTTCCCAGAGTCCAAAACACTCCTTGGCATGGCTGCAAGGCTTCTCTGATTTAAAGGCATCATTTATACTCAGCTCCTGAGTTACTAAAATCCTGTAGCTCTTTCAGCATGGGTCAAAGCGCCCCGCTTTACGTAGCAGTCTCCAAGGGCGGCGTTCAGCTGTTTGCATCCATTCCCGGCGGATCTGGGCTCCCTTAATGGAGTGGGGAGAGGCAGGCGCACCGGGGATGGAGCTCACTGGGAAATCGGTGCCAAAGGAAGGCAGGGTGGAGCTTAGCGCTTTCGTAGAGATTATTTGGAAAAAGAAGAACCCGAGCAAAATTACTCTTCCCTGGGGAACTTGGGACCTTTGCTTCTCTCCAGACCCACTGGGGACAGCTGTGTGACTCACGGACTCAACACCGTGTGCCTCGGAAATGGGGTTTTGTGCAGGAAAGGGAGGGCACCCACCGGCTGGTACCTCCTAGGACATCGGCAAAGGGTGGCAGTGCCCGTGCCAGCGCTTCAGACCACGCAGAGCCACGGCATCCCCAGCTAACGCCTTGCAGGGCCGTCCCCGACTCCATTGAGAGCACGAGCTCTACTTCAGACCCAACTCTCGCTTTAGCCTCCAGTTATAGGGACCATCTTTCCTGTCCCCAACAGCACACATAAATCTTTCTGCACTGCAAACAGGCCTGGACCAAATGATTTCAACCTGCCACAGGTTCTCCACCCCCTGCCTTCCCCTAGGGACCCATCATTTTCCCCCCAGCAAAGTCAGGGCAGCGATTTGAAGGCAGCCAGAAAAACTCCTTTAACTCAAAGAAAAGAGCATTCCCACCTCCCCCCTGCCCCACCGCCGCAGCCGGGGGTGATGCTGGCCCGACCCCTCCCTGCTGCAGCCACCGCTCCATCCCCCCCAGGGCACTCCCCACCCCCCGAGACAATTTTGGCCAGACATTTTCTAAAACCTTTGGGAAAGAAGGTGCCAGCTCGGCTTGGGCAAACCAAGTGGATCAGGCAGAGCTCGGAGGCTGAGCTGGCATCCCCCGGGGGCTCTGCGGGGCTGTGTGCCCCCCTCCCCAGGAGGGAGTAGGCAAGGCACGGAGATGGTAGCAGCTCCAAGTGGGGACCCTCGCCCCCCGGCAGCACATGACCCTGGCTGAGCCCCAGAAAACCCAGTGTGGGTAGTGGGGGTCACGCTTTCTTTGAGAGGGCCTGGGGGGGGCCCAATCTACAGCCTCGCTGTCTTGGGGGGGTATCCCCCATCCCTCCCAGGCTCATGCCCAGGGTGGCCCCAGGAAGGCAGGGGACACCTGCTCCGAGCTTGGCTTTTGGAAAGGCACACATCAAAATGTGTATATATATATATATATCTTATATATATATATATTTATACATATAAAATGGGGCAGGGCTGCTGGGTGGGGCAGGGCGGGGAAGGGGAGAGCTGCAGAAATTGCTACCTGCAGCCACACGTCTCCACAACCATGTCCTCATACTGTTTGTAAACCACATTGTTCCCGGAGTCTATGTAGAGGATGCTGATGGGGCTGAGCTTGGAGGGCACGCAGCAGCTAGGGGGGGTGGACTCCGGGTCCATGGAGTTCATCAGGGTCTGGATGATGGCGTGGTTGGTGGGCTCCAGGTGGGAGCGCAGGGGGAAGTCGCAGACCCCCTCGCAGTGATACGCCTCGTAATCCAGGGGGGCGATTATCCAGTCATCCCAGCCCAGCTCCTTGAAGTTCACGTGCAGGGGCTTCCTGCTGCAGCGGGTCTTCGCCTTCTTCCCGTGGCCTCTGCCCCCAGACCGGGCAGCGATGGTGGTCCGTCTCTTCCTCCGCTTGGGGTACGCCTCCTGGCTGGGATCGGGGGGCTCCAGGAAGGGGGGGCTGCCCAGGGCCTTGATCTTATCCCGGATCTCCTTGAAGAGGTTCTCCTTCCTCTGGGTGCGGGAGAAGGCCACGAGCAGGGCTCGCTCGTGGGGCTGCGGCCGGGGCTTGCTGAACCCCAGCTGCCGGGGAGGCAGGAGCCGCCCCGACTGATCCGAGATGATCCTCAGCAAGAAGCACAGCAGCTTGCCCGAGGGAGATCTCTCCCTCCGATCCCGCAGGGCTTCCCAGACATCAAACACCTCCCATCTGGAGGAGCCGGCATCCAAAATGTCTGCAGCCTTGGAGTCCAGCAGCCGAGGCTCCTCGCCCTCCCGGCTTGGGCAGGTGGAGAGGAGGAGGTGGTGGAAGGTGCCTTCAGGGGACAGGGCCAAGCTCCGGTTTTCAGGGAGGGCGCGCAGGACTCGCAGCTCTGCGCCCGTCACCTCCTCCGCCTCGGGCAGGCTGGAGATGTCAAAGAGGTATCGCTGCTCGGGGGCGGACGGGGAGGCATCTGGAAGAGATAAAACGAAAAATAAAAAAAAAAAAAAAGAGGAAAAAAAAATATAAAAACCCAGCAAGCTGAAGCCAAGCTCTCATTACGGAGGCGCAAGGGACACAGAGATAACGGGGGAGATCATCGCCTTGCAGCAAGGCTCGCTGAGCACCCCAGGGCGGACACAGCCCGTGAGCCCTGTGTCCGGGAGCGTCACCCCGGCTGGAGGCACCGAAGAAAAACGGGGAGGAGGAGGCGGAGAGGGAGGGAGGAATCAATTCAAACAAGTGACTTCTCATCAGCCCTCATCCCCGCGTCCCGAGGTGGCTTCTCTGCCTCCTCGCGGGTGTTTCAGTGCCCCCAGCTGCATCACTGCCCCACGTCGCTGTTTTGGCATGGAAAGCCGCATCTGAACATGCATGGCTCAGTCCCATCCCCAATCAGCAGGCTGTCACCAATTTCTTCTGCTCTAAGTGTTGTGTCCCCCCCAGCCCCAGCCATGCTGTAAAATGCTGTGAAAAATCTCATTTTCCCTCACAGGCAGGCACTGGCGCACACACCAGGGACACGGATGCTGTGCCATGGGGTATCCGATAGCCATAGAAGCTGAAAGTGAGCCCAGCTTAAATCTGTCACTATTTTTGGTGGATCCAAAGCCTAAACACAGACTTGCGCAGTTTCTGGCACTGATTAAATATACTCGATGTGAATTAAAAAAAAAAAAAAACAACAAAGGAGGTGGGGTTGGGGAGAAGAGATGAATGAGTTCTGGGAGGGTTGTTTTTTTATTTTCCCGCTCTCTAACAAGAGACCTGATCTGGGCATGCTGCAAACGTTGCTGCTGTGCCCGAGCCCCCCGACCCGCTGCCGGCAGAGCCCTGCACCGCTGCAGCCTGCACCGCCCTCCGGGGGGGAGAGATTCTTCTCCCTGTCATTTGCTGCTGCTGCTGCTGCTGCTGCTGCTATTATTATTGTTATTATTATTATTATTATTATATTATCTTGTTGTTGTTTTTATTATTGTTATCATATTATTATCATCATCACCATTATTATTATCATTGTTATTACTATTACTATTTGAAAAGCAGACCAAAAATTCCGGCGAGGAGCAGATAAGGAGATCCCTTTGAACAGTTTCATCTGGTTTCGTTTTGCTCTGAAACTTCCCGGGACCTGTGCACACTTTCCCCCCGGCTCTCCCAAGCCGGGCACTGCCCACCCTCCCACCGGAGCATCCTCCCCCCGGGTCCCGCCTCGCTCCGCCGCCGTTTCCCCGCCAGCTTTCAGCAAAAATCTCCCTGCAAAGGCTGCCGGCAGGATACGGGCCCTGCTGGGGCTGGGGTTTGGGGGCTGCGGGGGGCTCCGCACCGCCAGCTGCCGCTCTCCCACCCCGGGGCAGCCGGCGACAGGCACGGGGGGAGGCCGGGGCTGCTTTTCAGTTTGTCTTTTCATTTTATTCGATCGGGATTTTATTATTTTTTTCCCCCCAGCCGAGCGAACTTCGCCGGCAGGGCGCAAGGTACATATATATATATATATATATATCTCGTTAAGTGCGTATACGTGTTTATTTGATTATTATCATTAGATCCGCGGGTTTGAAGGGTGTAAAAGAGGGGGGAGAGGGAGAAGGGGAGCGCGATGCCGCGCTCAGCCGGTTTCGGAGCGCCCGGGGCACCGCGACGGGCCGGGCACCGCGGCCGCGCTCCCTCCCCGTCCCGGCCCGTCGCGGTGCCCCACGAATTTTTTCGGGCTGCAAAGGCTCTGACGGGGCTTCTCCCTCTCGGTCCCGGGGATGCTGAGCGGAGAAGCGGCCCCCAAGCCGCTCTGCAAGCCCCGGTCCCCGCTGGCGGGCAGCGCATCAGGTGGCGGGAGGCGCCGAGAGCTGCCCGCACCCCTGCCCGCCCTGCACCTCGCAGCCCGTCCCCGACAGCATCCCCAGCCCCGACTGCATGTGTAACCCCATCGCCACCCCCGACCCGATGCTCATGCATTTATCTCCATCGGCGACACTTTTCCCCAGCTCCAGGCACAAGCCCTTTGCTATCCCCATCGCGACCCCAACCCCGTGCTCACGCACAGCCCTGTTCCAATCCCTGTCCTCATCCCCATCCCCGTGCTCAAAGTAAACGCACAGCCCCATTCCCACCCCCGTCCTCACCCCCATTCCCATGCCCAAACTCACGCACAGCTCCGTTCCCGTTGAACAACCCAGGCACAGCCCCTACCCCGTTAAGCTCCATCTGCCTCCCCGTGCGCTACCCCGTCCCCATCCCGTGCAACCACCCCGTGCTCCAACCCGTGCACAGCCCCGTCCCAGGCGCAACCCCGCGCTCAGCCCAACGTGCAAGCTCCATCGTCTGCGACCGCGGCCCCAAACCCATGCTCAAAGTCACGCACGGCCCCGTCTCCATCCCCAAACCCATCCTCATCGTTCCCAAGCCCCGTCCCCATCCCCAAACCTATCCCCATCCCGCCGGCGGGGTGCCGGCGGGGCAGCGCGTCCCAGCCCCCCTGCCCCACCGCGGGCCTTGCGCGGCGCTGCGCTGCTCGGCGCTGCGCTGCGCGGGGGGATGCGCGCCCCGCACTCACCGCTGCGCGCCCGCTCCGCGAAGCCCGTCACCGTGTCGGCGCGGCGGCCGGGTGCGCGGCGGGCGGCCAGGCGCTGGTAAAGGGCCACCATGTAGTGGTGCGGCACCACGGTGCCGTTGCGGACAGCCCCGTCCCTCCGCGGCGGGGAGGAGAAGGGGGAGGCGGCGGCGGAGGAGGAGGAGGAGGAGGCGGAGGAAGGCGCGGCTGCCGAGGGTCGCTGGGGAGCGGCCGCCGAGGGGCCGCGCACGGCGGCGGCCTCCAGCCCGCGGCGGAGGCGGCAGGCGCCCAGCAGGCAGAGGCAGAGGGCGGCGGCGGCGGCGCGGAGGCGCATGGCGGCGGCCCGGCGCTGGGCGCTCTGCTGCTGCCGCCGCCGCTCCCCGCCCGCTTTTGAACATCGTCTTCGCCCGCCGCCGCCGCCGCCGCCGCCGCGGCCGCCGCCGCCGCCCGCCGCCGCCGCGGCGCCCCCTGCCGGCCGCCCGCCCCCCGCCGAAGCGCCGCCCGCGCCCCGGCCCCCGCCCCGCCTCCGCCGGCAGGTGGGGACCCCCCCCCCCCGGGCAACCCCCCCCCCCGGGACCCCACCTTCCCAGGATCCCCCCCCTCCCGGGACCCCCCCTCCCCGGGACCCCCCCGCGCCCCCCCTCCTCGGGGCACGGGGCAGCCCCTGTTTCGGAGGGAGGAGCCGCCACCCCGCGCCTTGGACGGGCCCCGTATGGCGGGGGACACCCCGCCGCATTGAGGGGGGCGCCACCCCGCCGCCCCGCCGGTGGAGGGCCCCGCTGTGCCCGCGGGGGTGGCACCGGGCCGGGCCGGGGGAGCGCGGAGCCGCCGGAGGAGGGGCCGGGCTCCGCGCTGCTCCGCGCCGCTCCGCGCCTCCATCGGCCCCGGTAATTCCGCCTCGGGAGACCGGCACCGCAGCAAAACAAAGCCCCGGCCGGGCTGCGGGATGATGTTTTCCCTTACCAAGGGTTTCCTTGGTAAAATTCAGATGTTTCCTTGGGTCTCGATTAAAATAACAAAGCGGGGTATTTACTAGGATGTTATTTCAAGTCTCTTAAGTCCCTGGTTATGTCTGTTGTGATTTCTCTGCAAATACAAAAACAAGTGCTGCGATGATTTATTTGAAGGAATGTAGGTGTTTCGCCAAAACAAACACGGCTTTTTTTTCCCTCTCCCCCCCCAAACAATCGCTTCTCACGAGCGTTTGTCACTGCAGCCTCGCAGATTTCTTTCTGCTGTAATTTTACAGGTGCTTTGTCACAGTATCGTGAGCTGGTTTCTAATCCCAACCAGAGGATTTGCTCGGTACGTACACATAGCGCACACATAGCACAAAGCAACAGAGGCAGCTCCCGTGACGACGTCCCGAGACATCCCTGTCCTACGCGGTGCGGGATGGCCGGGCCCGCAGCCGTTTGCACACCTTGCACGGTTCACATGGCACCTGCACGGCCTTTGCGTGGTGTTTGCATGCCTTGCACAGCGTTTGCACGCTTTGCACGGTCTGCACGGGGCCTTGTACCCTTAGCACCACCCACCCAGCAATTTGGGACCACCGGGAGCATCCGACAAGACCTTCCACCCCCTGATGCCCGGCTCCCTGCCGGGGCAGGGTGCTGGCATCCCGGTCGGGTGCCCTCACAGCACCGGAGCAGGCAGCAGCAGGGCTGAGTGCTCAGGGCAGCCCTTCCCAAAGATGGGAAGGCTGAAAAGCATTGTCCTGCCCTGCACCTCTCAATCCCACCTCCACCAGCGGCCCCAGACCCACGGACTGTGGTCCTGATGCCCCCACTGCGGGGCACAGCAGCGCTCCCCTCCCAGTGCTGCCCAGGGAAGGGACCAAAAGGGTGAGCAGAAGGATGGAAGGATGAGGTGATGGGAAGGACTGCCGAGCTTTAGAAAATGGGCAGACAAGTCTATCCATAAACCTCTGGGCTTCTTGCAGTGGTTTCTGGAGCATCCCACCTGGGTTCCTCTCACGCAGCAGCTTTCATGGGAAACAGTGACAGGTTCAAGACTGGTGAGTGCAGGCCCTGCCCTGGGCCACCCGGGTCTGTAGATCCTCCTGCGTGTTGGGGTGTGTGTACCTGCCACACGTGAGGAACCCCAGGCTTCTCCAGATTCCCAGGGACTGGAACTCTCACTGCATTTTTTCTGTATATCTTTTAAAAAATTAAAATTACATTGATGCAACAGACAGCCAGGCTGTGCCCTCTGGTTTTCCTTTCCCCCCAGCTTTTTCACCCCCAGACCAGTCCTCTTCTCAGCCCCCAGTGTGGGCAGCAGGGCCAAATCCCTGCTTGGTGCAAGCCGGCACAGCTGAGCGATAGGTTCCTGCACGGCAGTTCGCACCACACCGTCCTCGTCCCCGCGCACAGCCGCCCCTGCAGCAGAGCCGTGTGCTGCTGGGTGATGAGAGCCAGATCCCTGTCCTCACCGTCTGTATGGGGACCCAAACACGGGCACGCACATACCCACGCAACCCCGAGCGACACGTACACACACGTCTGCACGCCCCAGGCGCACATGCCCGCACCAGCTGGTGTGCACACGCACATGGGTACGCAGACCCAAGAAGCAAATCCTGCCTGGCTGTGCCGGAGGGGAGACGTGAAATCCCTCAGCCCATCCTCTCAACCGCACAGCGTCTATCGAGGTGCACAAGCCCAGAGTTTCCCATCTGTTCTCCATCGCAGCTTCATCTAAACCCTTTTGGGCTTTCTTGAATTTCCATCAGCCCAGCCCAGCCCAGCTGCAGGACCTTCCCAAGCTGCCCCAGCCCTGCGCAGCGGCGCGGCAGCTCCTGCCCCCAGCCCTTCCCCGCTCCGAGGACGGGCTCCTTTCTCTCCCAGTGCAAACCTTTTGCGCATAATTTCACGCTGGCAAAGAGCCACTTTCTACCAGCCCCCTTCCAAAACCAAATTAGCACGCTGCTGCAGCAGCAGAAATTGGAGAGGAAAGGCTGCAGTTTTATTTTACAACTCAATTAGCAAGTTTATACAGAAAAAACACCCATATAACCAAGGGAGATTTTATGTCCGTTGACTTCACCAGCAAATAGACTTGTTCCTCTTGAGGGCACTCCCCATTGCTGTGGGTACAGCGATGTGCTCCTGCCCATGGTGGCCCTCAACCAATGCGGTGACACTGGCTGTGGCCCTGCTCACTTGCTCCACCTCTCTTTGCTCTTACACTTACAAATCCTCCGGGTCCCTCCAGCACAGACAGAAAAACACGGTTCTGAGACTGTCCCATCACCCTGTTCACCAAGTCTTAAATGAACCAGAAGTCTGCCAGAACCTGAGATGAAGATAAAGGGTCACATTTGCCTCTAATTCTTCCCTAAGAGCCTGTCCTGAATAACATGAAGCCAACGGCTGTATGCCCAGGAGGGATCCTGACCCCTGTACCTTAACAGCTCACATCATGTTACTTGGCAGTGTTAGGTTAACGGTTGGACTCGATGATCTTAAGGGTCTTTTCCAACCATGACAATTCTATGATTCTATGATTCTATGTCCCACCACGGTCTCTTCCTTCCTTCACCAACAGGCCTTTCTGGGCGGGTTTTTGGAAAGAAGGGAGCAGTCAGCTCACAAAACCTGTTTTTTTACTGGGACCATTTTGGGGATGCTGATTCCTTCGGGATCAGGAAGGAATCGTTCCTGCCTGGCTGATGCTTGGGCTTGTCCCCTCCATTGCAGTCTCCCTCCTGCTTCTCCCTCTCTTGGTCCCCAGCACTGCCCTGCCTGCCCTCCTGCGTTGTCCATGATGGCTGGGGACCTTTGCCTGTGGAGCACTGATTCATTTCCCTGCGTGGGGTTGAGTCCTGGGCAGGCTGGACTCGCCTGCCACGGCTGCATCCTCTTTTGCAACTGTCAGCAAGGTCCCAGCCTGGGACTCTGGCCCTGCCAGAGAGGGGCTGTCCTACAGATGCTCTTCAGCAAAGGAAAGAAGGGGTATTTGATTTAACCAGAACCCCACCAGCTGTGGAAAACCACTTCTCAAAGGAGGAAACTGAGGCAGAAAGGAAATCCTCAAGCAATAACCATGTACCTGGCGTCATAGCCATGTTCCCAGAGCCCTGTACGTCCACAGGTGTTCACCTCTCCTGTCATCAGCACTTTTTGATGGAACAGAAGTAAACTGCGGTGACAAATCCCCTCCAAGCTTCAAAATTGGAGGTGTTTGTGGCTGTTTCCATCAGCCAAGCCAGTGAGGCTCAACCAAATTTGCAAGTCTTGAGCAAGTTCAGAACAGTCACAACATTGATGCTAGTGGTTATTTGGAAGAATATGTTTTCATGTAGTGACCACACAAGAAGCCTCTTGTGGCTTCACTTAACAAACATCTTCTAGAGAGATGGCTACAAGTGACGGCAAGGCCAGCTCAGCAAGTAACCAAGCAACAGCATCATATTCTTTCCAAATCTTCCAGCAAATCCTTCCAAAACTTACTTAAACTGAAGCCAAGCTGAATTCCTCTTGATTGTCTGCACGGGGATAGCCAGGGAAGATAAGAGAAATCAAGGTACAGACTCCATGCATGAAACATCAAATGGATTCAAAGATCCGTAGGGCTGCTTTCCTTCAGGCCCGGAGACCTTACATCACCGCAATCTGGATGTCTAAAGCTATACTTCTCCCACATCACTTTCTATTTGAACGTTGTACTCTAGCTAAGGGACAGGAGACTTATGGAAATGCTTTGCTGAGAGTTCAACCCTCCTGGAAACATAAAAGCTTCTTGAATTAGACTTTCCATTCCCCTCGGGGAAAATTGTCCTATTCAGCATCTGGTCGACAGGGTCTGGCATAAGGCACCTGAAGATAGCAAGTCAAAACACAGCTGAGTGCTCAGTCAATTTTTAAAAAAGCCTGTTTGCTTTTTGAAAAGAGCAGAGTCAGCAGGTAATTTGTCAATGCACCAAGCCACAGATGCCAAATCAGGGCGATGACTCGCTCCAAGTGGCCTTATGGCGGTAGTCCAGGCTAGCGTCTGGTCAGCGGGGGTGGGATTCACCTTGCTTCATTTTGGCTTCTGTCTCAGTCTAACTAATCACCTTTCTCCCATTAATAGTTGCTGGAAGGAGAGCTGTACGCCCTACAGTGTTAACCGAAGAGCCCAGCTGAGACAGCTGTTACAGAGGTTTTGGTCTTCCCGTGCAGAAAGGCCTCATCTGCCTCTGCAGCCCTGGCTGTCCATGTGAGATGTCACCAGGGGAAGTGCTCTTCTACAGCTCTCCGCAAGCTCTGCTCCATGCTTCCTTATTTTTACACATTTCAGCATTTGACCTCCACTCAGGCCCTTTTTTCTCTCATCTGTCTCCCAGACTATTGCGTTTCTCCCCAACTTCTTGTCCTTCAGCCCCCAGCCACTTAGCGAAGGCTCCTCAGACCTGGAGGTATCAGCCAGTCCCAAAGGGGAGACCCAGCTGGGACAGTGTCTGCCAGCAGGCACCCAAGGGAGCATAAGAAAGGGACCATTGCACACACTACTTCACCCCAATCCTTCCACTTCCCAGCTATTCCCAGGAGACCCCTTCTCGGCCCTCTCCCCATCCCTCCCCAGCCAGCGCGGCTCACAGCTCTCATGTTATTCTTACTTCTCTGCCACTTGAGACAGAGAATTTCTCCATACCAAAACCGAGTCCTTTGCTCTCTATCCCAATGCAAAGTCTGACCAATAACCCCAGTTCTGGCTCACTCCTAACTTTCTGGACACAGGTGTTCACCATTATGAACATGGGAGGAAGGTGGTTTCCCCTCCCCCCCCCCCCCCCAAGTTATCTTCCCATCCTTGGATATCGTTTGTTCCTTGCCAGACAGCTACTTGTGCTCTCTCATTCACTTCAATGCTCTTAATCCCATGCTTTTATTTTCTGCTGTAGACCAGCCAAACAGAGATACACTCTGAAATCCTTAAGTTCAGCCCAATAGTTGTCCATGGTGAGAGGGGTCTGGCAAAGAAAGTCCTGTCCCCAAGAACTGATTTCTCCCTCTCTTTTGGGAACATCACCTTGAGCAGGAATCAACAGGTGGATCCACCCTACCTAAGTGCAGCTACAACACAAGGTACCCAGTTGGAGATGTCAGCTTTGGTGTCCTTGACAGTTACTCTGGGAAGGCCAACAAGCCACGGGGGTCAGCTGAGGCACGCAGAGGGCCAGAGCAGACCTGCCACCCCCTCTGCTTCAGCCCGGTCCTCCTCCCTTCACTCCTCTGTGCCTGCTGCTGTGCTGGGCTTCGAGGAGGAGGAGGAGGTGTGGAGGAAGGTGGGTGTCTGAGTGGGGAAAGGATGTGGTCCAAAGTCCTGTTTGATTGCAACTTTGCATGGCCTGGATCACTTCTCTCAAAGACTATGTCTCTCTGACTGTCTTGCCAGGGCAGTATGTCCTTCCACGACGGTGGTGACGTGGGTGATTTGGACTGGGCACCTGAAAATTGAGAAAGATGCCTCTCACTTAAAAGGCGCCAGAGAGACTAGCATAGACCATGGAGCAAACCAAGCAGCTCATAAACCACTTTTTACCACCACCGTATCTTCTGGCCTCCTGTCCAGTTCTGTATTTTAACCCCACAATTTGTTCTCTCCTTTTCCAGGTTGCCTTTTCCAACCGTTTTTGTAGACATTTCGTGCCCTGGGTCTCTTTCTCCTTCAGCTGTTGAGTAGCAGGAGAAGCTCAGAGGAGAAGAAACCGTCCCACAGGGCCATCCAGAGCCACCTCAGCAGAGGCTGCAGCGGGCCCGAGCATCAGCAGCAAGCTGGGTACCGGGGAGCGCCGGGGCCGGCAGGGAGGGATCACTCCCAGGGCAGGAGCACCATCTCCCGGTGGCGGGATTTACAGCAGCAGGCCTCCGTGCCAGGGCTCCCGAGGCACAGATGGAACGGGGAAAGCACCAGCAGCCTGGAAGACACTCACTCTGGTTTCTCTCCCCTTAGGCTGTGAAACATATGTAAAGCAGCCCAGTACAAGTAAGTGCCGTATACAACAGAGGGAGATGGAAAATTGGCTGCGGACAGGAATACATTATGTGGGCACATCTCATTTTTCTTTGTGCCATGCTGTCAGAGGGACTTCTGAGTGTAAGAGCTGCAGGATCAGCTGTTACAGAGCTTTTACTATAGGTGTGTCAGGTGAAGCTCCAGCTTATTTTGCATTGCTCCAACTCTGTCTCAAAGAGCCCTCAATTTAATAAAATGAGCAAAACACATCTCGCTTAAGGGTCCTTTGCATACGTCAAAACAAGTTTTTTGCCCGCATATCTTCACCTAGATAGATTTATTAAAAGGAGATATATGCAATGTATTAAATCCTGCATTCCCTGCAAATGTATTTAGTGCTCTCACGAAAGTTAAAGGCAGGCCCCTGGGCAGTGACAGCTGCGTGGACAAAGTCACCGATACACGTTAGTGGGTGGGATGTCAAATGCCCTGTTAGCAACGACCTTGCTTTCCTCATACGTTACAGTGGCATGTGTTCACAGCTGCCTATCTATCTACAGCTTTTCGCAGAGACTGCAAGTTGGTATGGACTGTGCTGATGTTAGTATTTAGGTAACCTATGTTTCTGCCTTTAATATTTAATGCAGGCAACATGCCCGCCTGCCTGTTCCTACCTACCCAAACACTCACGTGCAGGTTCAAGCACCTGAGACCATCTCAGATGCTTAAATGTGAGCATCTGGTGCCACCTGAGACATCTGGACCTCCAGTTGCTGCCTCAGAAAAGAGTGGGTCTGTCCTGCACTTTCTGCCTCATCTACCAGCACCATGTGGATGTCTTGGGTGCCCTGCAGCCTGCAGAGAGACCCCAGGTGCCTATTTTAGCACCTGAGCAAAGCACATTCCCTTATGAGATGATCATCAGAATTTAGTAGGAAAAAATATATAAGATGGGACTTTCCAATATTGAAGCAATCCTTGAAGAGCACACCACTGTGTGTGGGTCACTTTGGCAGTGTATGGGCAGCTCTGCCTATTTCTGTGGTTCATACACTGATCCCACCAGGTCAGTAAGTCAAAATATGCCATTTTGGGCTCCTCACTCTGCATCCAGAAGAAAAGTGCAGCTGAAAATGATTTGATATGCTCCTGTATGAAATGAAATGATTGTCCAGCAGGCAGCTGCTGGTTTGCTAACAAGCACTTTGCACTTGGAACAATGAGGTGTTAAATTCTGCCTCTATCCTTTCTGCAGGGCCTCACCCTGCAGCGCGGATTAAGTCTGAGCTGACAGTTTTAATAAGAGCCAAAGGCACAAGGACAGTTAAAGGTTTTCCTGGGCCTTGATGATTTAGTGATATGGAAGCTGCAAGTGAACCCAGCTCTGAATCTTCTCAGTAGTTTTTTCCTCTGTACAGTGATGACTTGTGGATACAGTATTCATAAGACAGGTTGTGAATGTAAAGTCTCATCCCATGAGCTCTCCATGTGGACATAATTGTGCAAGTAGAGCTAGCCACTTAGGCTACATCTACACAGGTAAATTAAATGTTTGTAGGACCACTCTTTGGCACCAAGGTCAGTTGCTGTGGATCAGCCCATGTCCAAATGACTAAACTTGCCTAGCCTCCAAGGCTGATGGCCGTGTACAAGCTGTCGGTTGAGAGTGGTCCCTGGCCTGTGTTAACAACTGAACTGTCCCCAGGAACTGGTCAGCAGAGCCCTAGGCTGAAAACATGCCAGGGATCCTTTTAACAATATGACATTGCTCCCTGGCATCATTTAATTCACTTGTGTAAACGAAGCACTGGAGACCCTGGAAACCAGGGCAGGGTAGCTGATGGGCTTGTGTGTTGGAAACCTAGCTCATTGCCAAAATTGTCTGTAGTCTTGCCTTCATTCCTTCAAAAACTTATTCCAGCAAGGTTGGGGTGCTACTCAACTAACGGTGGCTTTTGTTTCGAAGAAAGAAAGGTGCAGACTCTTGGTATTTGGTGGGGAGCTGAGAAGTTGGCAGCGAGAGCAATGAAGAGCACTACCCTAGAGACGGACCTAAGCCAGCGCTGGCTGGGACCTTGGGACAGCCACACTCCCTTGCATCTTAGCTTTTCCCTCTCTGTAGTAACGAGTCCCTGCCTGCTCTTGCAGGCAGCTTGGGCAAAGGATTAAGGAAACTACAGGCGTATTTCCAACCTTGCACAGGTTGGTATGAACGTTCTTGATGGAGTCTTGGGAAGGAAGAGCACCTTCCATGCAATCAGTTTTTCCACGATTCCTGGGTCTCCCTTTCTATGCCCCAGCTCAGCACAGCCCAGACCAATTCACTTGACTGTGTAATGCTTGGGTAGCATTTATCGTTCTGGTTCTGTAACTGTAGCTTTGACCACCTGAGTGACCGATTTCAGCAGAGGCTCCAGTCATATGAAGAGGGAAAAGATACAGCTCGTTCTAGGACCATCTAGAACAATGTGGCCTCTCAATGAGGCTTCATTTCCATTCTCCTCAGTCTCACTGTTTCTCTCACCAGGTGGTGGTTGCTTTTTCTTGCATTAGAAAGCTGAAAACTTGACTCATGAGAAAAATATCCAAAGTGAGTGCTACACCATTGTACCATAAATGGCTACATCTATCTCTAGAGCTGTATTTTCCTCTGTCTTTCTGAAGGACAATCATCTGTTTCTATAAAATCTCCAACACCCATATAGTATCATTTTAGTAGTTACTGTTTTGGAGGAGTGTGATAAGGAAGCATTTAGAGTGGATTCATTTCACTTGATCTACAACGTAAATGTGAGGTTTGCTAGACAAGCATCAGCTGTACCACTGTTTTGGCTCCAGAGACCATACTGACTTGCTTTTCTGTTACTGAAATAAGTACATACATATTTAATGCTCATGAGGGCACCAACGTGGTGACACCTGCTTCTAAAGTCACGCATTTCAACCATTTAGGCCTCATTCCATTGCCTACATACAGACACTGTAAATTGAGATGTACCAGAGATCCAAGACATCTGCCTGGAGATGCAGACACAGCACAAGACCGACATGAGACCTGCAGCCCTCCAGGCAGCAGCTGGGGGCCATGTGGGATACACCAAGGTCTCTTCAATGGCACTAAACCATAGCTGAACAGCTGAACCGAGACCTGAACACCTAAGCCTGTTGCTACATTACCCCTACAGACACTGGAGAAAAGTAGGCACTTTTAGGGCACAAGTCATCATATCTTGAAGTGAGCACCTGAAACAGTTCCCAGTCCTCCCAGAAATGTGTCCCAGAAACACCCTTTTCTCCACTGGCTGCAAAGCCAGTCTACCAGATCAGCACAGAGGAAGATGCTGAGCAGGTCAAAATCTAATTTTAAACAAGAATAATCTCACTGTGTGTAACTGGATAGGCAAACTGTTCCTGCTTTATAACACCTTTACAATTGCAACAACTAATATCCTCATTAAAAAACACAGATTTCAGAAGCCCATGTCCATGACCTGATGAAACCCAGAGTCTGACTGCCAGCCACTTTCTAAGTAAGAGTCAGAGCATCTGACTTAAAATGTTTGTTGTAAAACATCTGTGAGCAAAACTCAGCTCCTGGATTAAACAGCATTGACCTGGAAAGATGGTCACCTTCCTACTACGGCTGTGTACGAACAACCGGATGACGAGACGGGTTGTACTGGTCGCGCTATGAGACAGAGGCATACTTACAGATCTCCTTGGACAATTGGGTAACTCTAGCCTGGCTTGCTGTCACCAAGAAATGGTTGGGTCATTGTAATTTCTCTCTCATATCATCTGCCAAATTAGTTATGTTGAATTGAAAACAGAGCAGCAGAACTAATGCAACTCAGTTTACCAAAAAAAAAATCTGTATTGTACTTCCCGTATACTTCCATCCCACACTGGAGGCACACAAGAAGCGACTGGCCTACTGGCAAGCCAAATCAAACAGGTATCTGCTGAGCTTATGCTTCAGTCTTTCCCTTAGACGGACGCAAATGCCGGCCTCTCACCTATTGAGCTGCCAGGTTTTTACAATAGTTGGAGGAGCTGAAAGTTGTCCAGCCATCTCCTCTTCTGTTGTATTTGGTTAAAATTGGCCAGTGGGTTATTACAATGTTATTAGGTGGGGAGCAGACAGTTAGACTGGCAGGCATGTGGAGTGACAGACAGAGCAATTGCACACACCTTCTTTTTTTAGGAAGAGATGCTGAAGAATAACATACCAACACCCTCTCGCCTCCCAGCCCCTTCTCTTTTTCTTGCTAATTCAGAAAGTTGAAATTTTTCCACTTGGGAGAATTTCAGTCAGGTCCAGAATCACTCATAAAACGGAGGAATTGTTCCAACAATGTCCCTGAAAAGTTTCCTAATTTTAAAAAGAAATCCAGGAACAAAAGCTGGCCGGGTCTAACCTGACTGCCTCGAACTGTGCTGCGATGGGTAGTTTAGCAGAGGAGCCTGCATCTCCACAAACCTCAGCCTTTTCTTACTCCTGCAGGCAGGATCTTCATAAAGGGAGTCATCTCCACACTTCACACAGGTAAAGAGCAACCAGGAGTCAGCACCAAGGCCAAGCAGACCTTGGGCTCTTGTTTATCTCCAACTAAATAAATTAACATGGAGATAAACACCTCCAGAGCTTTTTTGGTAGGAGTGAGGGAAACCAAGGTAAAGTCCTTGGCAAGAGCTTAGGTCAGGTGTGCGGTGAAGGTGTACTTGAAAAACTTGGTGATATATTTGGAAGTCTACCTGGAAACTTGTGCAATTACTGACTGTTCCTTCACCTTTCCTTGATCTGGGGAAATACTCTTCTCATTGCACCTATGTACAGAGTCAACCTCCCAAAAAACTATCCTTTCTTTGGAAAAAAATAAAGTCTACTGTATCTATCTACTGTAGATGTGATTTCTGAATAATAGAGACTATTTTCTGTATTTTAAGGCTTGGTTTTATTAAACTGGGGCAAACCAGGAAATCTCATCTTTTCTTCCTCACTGGCTACCATGAAATTTATCCATGATTTACCTAGGACCCCCAAATTTAAGAGAGGTGGAATTTTAATTCCAGGGCTGCAGCAGGTCAAGAGCAAGGTTTATCTTTCAGCAGGGATTACCTATGGTTTCTACTAGATTATTCCTGACATGTGGCTCATCATATTACAGGTTAACTGTTTTAAGGGGGGGGGGGCATGAGGCATAATGAAGAACAGCTATATAACTCTCCTCCCTTCTCCCCAGAATAAATCTATCTTGAGTTTAGGAGGTGTGTAGATTAAAAGGCTGCCTTGACAGGCTATCAACAATCTTACCACATCATATAACAAGAGTGAACTTTAAATCTACCATTCTGGCTACCTTTGAAACTCACAGAGAAGCCCAGTCCTAATTTAAAATCTCCTAGTGGTTCACATCTGGGTTTTGTAATTGTCATCTGAAAACAAATAGTGGTAGGAGTGATAAAGTGACTGGTCATCTCACTGGAATCCTGTTACCCTAGTGCAGCCTTTTCAGTAATTAAATAATATTGTATTTCTTCCAATATGAATCGAGGCTGAAAAAAGTTTCATGTTCAGCTTTTAAACTGTGTTTTCATAGCAAATTTATTTTGTTTTTAAATATGTTCCTCTGCCCTTGCTCCTCCCCCCCCATTTTATTTAGTATACCCTAAACAGGGCTCTTATTTCTCCTCATTCTGCCATGATTACAGGCAGAGTCCTCTGCCAGGGATTCAAAAATTGGTGGATGATTCCCCCTGGGCTTATAAGCTCACTGTTGTTCGCCTGCTGTCTTGGGGGAGATGAAAAGCAAGCCCAGGAGCTGCCAAGAATCACACCCAGGCAGGGATGCAGTGCTGTGAGAGCTGGTCCCTGCTCGGTGGCCAGGAGACAGACGTGACCCTGGGACGAGTTCATGGGGTCACACCTTGGCCCTGATGGAGACCCCCCATCCCCTCATGGGGAACAGAGAGGGATTAAGCCGTAGGGCTGCAGTCCGTTTGCATCGAACTGAATGAACAGACCCCAGCCACAAATCCCTCAATATTTTAACAGGCTTTGGGAGGTTTTTCTTCCTCACTTTAATCCTTTGTGGGAACTCATGGCCTGCAGAAGATGGCCGGTGGGCAGTCCTCCAGCACATGTGGCAAAAGGCTACCTGGTGCAAACCCTTTTTTTCCATGTCCCAGCCAGGGCTGAAGGGACAGGGAGGACCATTCCCTTCACCTCTCAGGTCTGGGGTCTCTGCTACAGCTGCCCTCCAACGCACTCCTCGTTTCCCATTCCCTGCTCACCAAACAGGTCCCCAATTTGGCACCAAGCCGTTCCCCAAGGAGGCCAGGACCTGGTAGTCAGTTATCTCACAGGCATTAGACCACAAGCTCTGCAGAGGACCTGGCTATCTCACAGGTGTCAGATCATAAGCTCTGCAGCCCCCTGCCAGCCACCAAGCCATCTGAGCTTGCCCAAGTCCTTGCAAACTTCTTTCACACGTTTTAGGTTGCCACAGGGAGGGACAAGGGGAGAGCTTTTGAGTCACATCTGGCAAAGGAGAGCAAATGTGTTTGTGCCCCTTTCTGAGCACTGGGGAGGGGGATGGTTGCTACATCTCCATCATTTCTCCCTGTATTTCCTTGCCTGTCCTGCTCCGGGCCGGTGGATGGCAAACGATCTATTCTCTGGCAGAAAAGCCCTGTGCTAATGCAGGGAGAGGTCACAGAGAACAGGAGCTGTAGGCTGCTCATTTCTAACCTTTAACATTTCTTTCCTCTCCCCCTTTTTCATCCCACTCCCACTTGGTCCCCTACAACCCTCTTCATGCTGAGGCAGGTGGCTGAGAAAACTCCTCTGGGCTATGTATCAGTGCAAGGCTCTTAGTTTAGCTATTGGGCGTAAAACTCTGTATAAAAAGTAAATGCAAACATCAGCCTGAACTGCAGACGTGGTCATACCACTGACTGGCTTCAGCTCTGTAGAAAATCCCAGTGTAACTGGTCCCACAGCCAGGTTTTGAGCATAAGCCAAGGGTTAGACTGGAGTCAGTGGGATTGCCTCTGCAAGTAAATGGTGCCAGACAGGAGCTGGGCAGTTGACCCCAAAAGGGTGAGACACAGCTGGGGACTGCAGTTAGCATCAGCAACCCGTCCCTGGTCTATAGGTTGTATTTGAGTGCTCTCTAGTGGACAGAAAAATTAGTCCAGAGGCAAACAGCTAATGTTTGCTCTCCCTGAGCTGAAGTCACCCTCACCTGGGTGTCTGAGGCATTGGGTCTGTAATAGCTACCCACCATGGGCCTGGGCTGAGTGTCTGGGAGCAGGGTTTTGGAGGGTGGTTCAAAGCAGGGTCTTCTTGATCTGCGACCCTGCAGGGTAGAGGTTTGATGCAGGAGCGGTGCAGGGTCGCGAGGGATGCACGCCTCGTCGGAGAAGAGCTGACACACGGAGCACAAGGTAACATCAAACCCTTCCCCGTTACATGGCCTTTCAGCGCTTCTCCTTGTGTCGAAGGAAACACCTGCAGGACCTGCTCCTGCGTGGGCAGTCAGCAGATAGAAAAGCCGATAGGTACTGTGGAAGGAGACGAGAAACATTTTTTGGTCATGTAAGGGATTTCATGAAGAGGTGGGGAAAAATGATGGTATCGACTCATTACCAGCCACTGCTGAGCCTCCAGGAGCCCTCTGCTCCGAGAGCCCTGCCAGTGCTGGACATAGTTGCTCTGAGGGAAGACAGCTCTCGTTTCATAGCACAAGGCAATAACCCACTAGATGTAGTGGCAACTTAGACTACTTCAGTGTGACAAGAAGGTTTTTATGGAAGTCAGTTCAGGGCGCAGGCCATAAAGTGGTTATGGAGTGGGTGCTCCCGGATCAGCAGAACCATATTACTGAACCAGAATGTTCAAAAGGTGTCCCAAAATCATGACATTTAAAAGGATACTGTATTGCAATTGGGATTTCCCTACATTAGGTATCTGAGTTTTGAATTCTGAGAATAACTCATCACATTTTCCTTTTGTTTCTGTGAAATGACAGCTAAAACATTTTTTATGATGGTGATGGTAAAAACTGAAACAGCCACTTGACTCATGAAACATCTATACTAGCTATAGCAGTTACATGCATCTCTCCTTAAATTCTTTAAGACCTGCCTTCTCCATTACCCCTGTGTTGTGGGGGCTACTATTTTAGGTTTTCGGGATGATACTGCCTGTCCGCAAGAGCTCCTCTTATATGGACACTTTCCAATGTTCAGACATCTTAAACACAAATGAAGCTCCTTCAACCTCATACTGAGCTTAATTACTTGTCTCCCATTCATTCTTTTCCTTCACTTTCTAGAGGCCTTTGACTGAAATCAGACTGCCCTCCTTTTCTTTGAGCATCTTCTTCCACTTGGAGCAGTCATCTTTGACCTTGCCTCATCTAGTCAGAAACCACTGAGGCTCTAACACAGTGCCACACATATCTGCGGTAAAAAAATATGGGATTGTATATAGGCAGTTATTTTACGCAAATTCATTAATAGTTTTGTTACAGAGATGTTGCAGATATGCGTAATTTAGGTTACTGAATACTGACTGCATGAATATGTTGATTCAGTTTGTTGAGGGTCCGGAAAGGAAGGGGGGGGGGGGATCAAGCAACCTACCAAACCAGTCAGCACTGGAGAGTTAAGAGGCAGGAAAAGAGCCAGCAGTCCCAAAGAAAAGAGCCCTGAAACCAGAGTGTTTCTTCCTCTTTCCTTCGCTCATGCACAACTGAACTGAGGCAAGGGAGGCCCATGAAGGTGAGAGGAGCAGCTGAGGGTAACCCAAAAATTGGTAGGAAATCATAACTTTATTAGTGATGACTGTTACTGGTATTGGTTCTCAGATTCGCTGCACGTCCTCCCGTAGGCCTTCCCCTGCAGGCTTCCAGTTGATGATCAGCTACACTAACGAGTGCCAGTGCCACTCGGCCTGATGGCCTGGGCGCAGGGTCTGGCCAACACTCATCGATGTGCTCTTTTCTGCCAGAAAAAAAGAAAAAAATAATGGGTCCAATGGAAGAAATTTTCTCTGTAGCATGCAAAGCGACATGGGAATCAAACTCCAAATATTCTGTGAGGTTGCTTCTGAAAAAGGCAGGACCGTTGCTCAGCTCCAGCAGACAGCTCTACCAGCATATTACAGTTTTCTTCTGTCAGGTTTGAGTTTTGTGCACCTTTTATGCCGAGATTCACTCCTCACAGTCACCACCTGATGAAAGACCCTACCCTAACCTCATGGGTACATCAGCTGATTCTTTCCACAACTTCAGAGGTTAGCAACACTGAGGCATTTGTTTTATTTTCCAACTACATGATGCTTTTGATGATACGGGCTGTGGAGTTATAAAAATGCCACGTAGGATGAGACTTGCTAAGAAACCAGATAAATAGGCAGCCCCTATTTGAATTCTCCTGGTCAAAGACAGAGCCCAGCAGCATACTGGGGCCAAGCGGACACTTCTGTTTGGGGAGAAAAGCCCCAGTTTTTGAAGCATCTTCACAGGCACTCAGCAACATTTGGACGGACACCGCTCAGCGAGTGCAACAAGCACTGCTTCAACAGGGGCTCGTGGCTCAGGTCCTGCTCTATTTTTGCTGTCTCAGGCAGCAAACTGCCCGCTTCTTACTCCTTGTTACTATCTGCATAAATTGGATTATCCAGGAAGGCAACTGGGGATAAAAATGCCATTGGAGAAGTAATTCATTTAGACATGTAACTATTTAGGATATACTTATGCTTTCAGGAACTCCAGCCCAGAGCTTTTTAACCCTTCAGAGGCCACATGAGAACGATTCAACGTTTCCAAGGCACTTTCCAGTGGCTCGCAGCACTTCTGGCAACCCCAACTCCTGTGCCAGGAAGGCTGCAGCCGTGTGGTGGTATTTACACCCTGCTTAACAAAAGGTTTCCAGTGGCAATAGCCAGTGAGACAAAACAACCAGGATTTAGGAAGGAACTCCACTTTTGAAGTCTCCCTTTTTTGTTTGTTTTGACTCATGGGTTTCATGCTCCAGACTTCTCGTTTCAGCAGAAGCAGCAGCAGATCGTTCTGTATCTGCCACCTTTGGGTCTGTCTTGATTTTTACAGGCTTCCATCACATCCCCAACTCCTCCAGCTGTTTCTTTCCAGGATGAAAAGCCCAAATCCACTCACCAGGTCCTCTTTTAGGGGCTGCTCCTCTCTGGGGGCACCCCTGGATCCCGCTGCGTTCCCACTGGGGTGGAGAGCCTGTTCGGGGGCTGCTGCACTGATGCAGCGGCAGCGTCTGGTTTCTATTGCTTTTCTAATATTCCCCAGCATCTCCTTAGGTTTCTGCTGTTAAGGCGTGAGCAGCAGACAGCAGAAAGCTGTGCCCGGTGCAAAGCATTTGTTTTCTCGGTGCTTCCCTGCAGAAGCTCTGCACACCTGGGCAGAGAAGCATAGAGAAAAAAAAAGCACCCAGAAGTGCGAAAACGAAGGCGGGCTCCCCAGGCCAGCTGTGGGTGCCGGTGAGGGGCTGCAGCGGCAGCAGCTGCTTGCTGCTCTCTGTCCAAAGTAAAGGCTGGAGCAAACAGCAGCAACGAGCAACCCTGTGGCCAGGGCCTGCGGGGTTTGCAGCGCTCTGTGCCCCGGCGGAGGGCGAAGGGCGGCCGCGGGGGGGCGTCCCGCCGCCGGGCTGGTTTTTGTTGAAGCTGAGCTGTCGAGCAGCGTCGTGCCGACTGTTTTAAGGCAGAGAGATGCGTGCGAGCTGTTTCCACTTAGGAGGAGGGCACACGGGTGCCACCGAGGCTTGGGGAAAGTCCCGTAAAGAAAAATAGCAAGCGAGCGGAGGGTGAATTAGTGCAGGGTCCGCGCCAACACAACCGCCCGTCGGAGTAGTCGTGGCCGAGTGGTTAAGGCGATGGACTAGAAATCCATTGGGGTCTCCCCGCGCAGGTTCGAATCCTGCCGACTACGAGCCGCGCCGTTGTTTTCGTTTTCCCTCCCAGCGATCGTCGTGCACCGAAGCCGCCCGCCGGCCAACATCCGGCAGGGCGGCCGCTGCCAGCCCGAGGGAAGGGAGGCGGGACCCCGGGGCAGCCGGACGTGGCCTCTCCTCCCGGGTCGCCGCCGATCCCAGAGCGGTGCCGCTTCCCCGCGCCATGCAGCACGGCCCGGGGCCCGCCGTGCTGGTTACCACCAGGTACCGGGGAGGGCAGAGAGCCGCGGCCCTCCCTTCCCTGCCCGCCGATCCCGCGGCGCTGCTGGCGGCCGCCGCCCGGGGAAGGGAGGGAAGGGAAGGGAAGGGAAGGAGCGGGGCGGGCGCTGAGGGGAAGCGGCGGGCGCTGAGGGGAGGCCGAGAGCGGTGGCGGAGCGGAGGCGAGGCCGCAGCGGGCGGCGGGTTGCTGGGGCGTGGGTTTGCCCCCAGGACGCTTCGGATATTTGCGATTCCTCGAGTTTTTTGGCATTTCACAGCCAGGAGAGACCACTGTTGTCATCCGGCCCGTCCTGTGTAACACCGGCCGCTTGGTCCTTTCCGCCTGTGGTAACTTCGCGTCGTTTCCCTTCCACATTGACACAGCTGGGGACGCAACGTGTGCTCCCGCCCTCCGGAAACTTATTTTCCTTGCCAGTATTTCAAAGTGGGTCAGAAGGAATTAAAATTCGCCCCGAAGCGTGCACCGGTGTCTTCGAGGCGTGGTGTCGCCGGCGCCTTCGGCGGACCCCCGTTCGCCTGTCCCTCCTGTCCACCGGGCCGCAGGCAGCCCGGCCGGCTGGAAGTTAGGCCAGGGGTGGGCAAAATGAGTTTATTCTGTTTTCCCACCTTCTTGAAACCATGCCCTGGGTGGGTGCGGCAGCGCTGTTTTCAGTTGCGTTCAGTTTTTCAAACCTGTATTTTCCTAGATGTGGCAAATGAACCCTCAGGAGAAATGCTTCAAGAGGAAAACGCTTGTGGCAGTCTTTATAGAGAAACGATAGAGATATTTCTCTCTTTTTTTTTTTTTTTTTTACCCCCGTGAGATATTTGAGGCCACGTGGAAGCAGTTCCCTATTAGATGTGACACGAGAAACAGAAGTGTTGATTCAGCAGATCCTGGCTGTTGCACCTACCTCCTAGGACATAAGTAGAAACTATTTCAATCACATTAACTTCAAAGCCGTTATTTTAATCCTTAAATATTTGGCTATATTAGGGCCTGACTTCCTTTGGAGCACTGGCCTTGAACCCTCAAATGTATCTGATTTAAATCACAGACGTGTTTTGTAGGACTGACTTTATATTAGGTTTAGCCTTGGAAATGGAAATCTGAACACCTGGATTTATTTTACAGTCAATAGACTTTACCACTTGCAAATTGTCCCACTGATATTGGAATGCTTTCAGTGATAAAATTGGATGTATATATATGTGTGGAATTAAGGCTTTAGCAAGTGAATACATTTTCTAGCTTGTGAAATAAGATAGCTGTATAGTTGTGACCTTTTTCACTCTGTATACATACTAGTTTTGGGAATAGGATTCCTAGTTGCTATGGTAATATAAATAAATAATGATCTGTGTACTTGTAATTAGACTATACAGAGAAATAAAAATGTTTGCTAACTAATTTTTGTCTGATATTTTTCCCTCTTTTAATGAATAAACGAGTTGTACAAGTTTTTTCTCCTTCTGGTAGGACCTGAGTCATCAGAGTTTGGTCCCCTTTGGGGTCGCCCGTGGAAGGAGGAGAGTTGTTGGAGCTGGGTGCTGCTGACAGGGCTGACTTTATCAAGGCAGAAAGTGCAGAGTCCGCTCTCCTGACCACACAGACACTGGAATAAGGTTTCTCTGGTCGCAGCACTTGCATCCCTTACTTGGCATTCTCTCTTAGCAATGGCTACTTTCCCTTCTCTCCCATCTTGGCCTTTCGGCGTAGAAAACAGTTTAATTAAAATACAAAGCCTCTACATTATAGCAAATCACAAGACAGGAATGAAAACCTGTGGCTCTTCCTTGCGCTGTGGAAAGCGCTCTGTTCAGTTGACCTTTGTGTAGTCTCCCCTTCCTCTGTCCCGTGCTGATCCTGCGTGATCTGATTGCGCAAGCACAGTGGTACTGGTATGAATGGTCTTGTTGTGTTCAGGTGAAGTGATCCGTGTTAGGAAAGTTAACCACGTGCCCAAATCTCCCCTGGCCAGTCTGGATTTGTAGACAAAAGTGTAACTTAAAGATACACAAGCTAGATTTAAATAAGGAGTAGAAGCAATAAACCTCTGTGTCTAATTTAGCAACCAGCTTTCTCTTGTTGCTTCTTTTTTAAAGCTACTAGTGTAAAAATTATTGTGTTTGATGTGAAAAATTCAGTGAAACTATATTCTGTCTTGGGATTTGTAGGTGCTGCTTCTGTTTGAATAACAACAGTATCGAATTAACACACTGGGGGCTGTTTATTTTGAAACTAAGGCATTTCAAGAAGTAGTGTGCACTTTGGATATTACGCTGTATCTGTTTCAGCCTCCCTGCTGATTTCTGCTAGTTTAGAATCGTTTTTATATTTAAAAAAACACACAATCCTGTTGCTATGGAAGAGATAATAGTGGTAGGTTTGGTGTAAGAGATGATAATGAAAGTGATCACAAGGCCTAAAGCAAACAAACAAAAATGTAGCTATTCCCCCTACCTCTAATCGCTTTCCATTACAGCCATTTTAGCTGGGACTTTTAACAACTTTAAAAGAAAAACCCCAGGTGTAGGTAAGGTGCTTATTAACTTCATGATGTTTTTAGAACTCTGATGCAGGAGCTCTTACAATGAAGTTGTTGTTGTGTCATTTCAGAACATCTGTATGTGGTTGGTGTTTTAAGCTGAATAAGGCCATTCAGGAAGGATGGTGTAGTGGTGGTTTTTTTCCTTATTTACATCAGAGGTGAAAGCAGGTTAATTTGTCATTTATACTCTGGGGCTGTGTTAACAGAAGTCAGTCACTCCTGAGTACCATCCGACAGACCTTTTTGCTGTCATAGCTGCAGTCACAACTTGTGAGTGACTGCACATCTGGAGAGCATTTCCCCTGCTGCAGGTATGTTCTAAAAACCCCAGATCCAGCTGATTTTACTGGCAGGTGTCCTTTGAGTCAGCATTTTGGCTGCCAATGAAGGAGATGACACTCCGGATAATGACCGTTACTTACAGGTTCGACGGACCACTGTGTGAAAGCCAGGCACCCATGTATTTATACATAAGGACTATTGATTCTGTGTTTACAGCCTGACAACGTGTAACTGAGAACAAAATTTTGTCTGTTAGTGTAAAGTCAAATCCTTGGCTGGCAGAAAATGAGAACAGAATCGGAGCAAACAAATGGCGTTTAGGTACCTAGTATAAAATCTTGGTGATGGTAGAGCTGTTGTTAAAGCCCTAATGTTTTAAACATGGCTTGCAAAGAGGATTGGGTACAAAATCGGGCCTGTGCCCTTGTTTGTTGCTCTCTGATTTATAGATACCTCTTGAGATACTCTCTTTAAAAGGCTTTTTATTCAGTTCTTCAGTGGAGATTCGGAGGTTGCATTACTGGAAAAACTCAAGTTTCAAAAGAACTGGTCAAGTTTTGACATGATGAGAGGACTCTTTTGAAACTTGGTTTGAAATTAGATTGTTTAAACCTCTTTAAAGTGTATTTTAAGTTCGTACGCTTCATGTATCCTTAGATGAAAGGGCACCTGTGTTAATGAATCTACAATTCTTAAAGAAAGAGGCAAGAATTCCACAAGACACCTCTGCAATCCACAGGAAGTCCAGGGAAGATGGGACTTGACATTCCCCATACGGCTATGGCTAAGGTTAAAAAAAAAAAAAAAGCAGAAAAAATGTTTAATGAAAAGAAAATTGGGTTTTTTAAACAGTCCCTTCTGATTTCATTAAAAGACATTCACACATAGGAAGGATGCACTCGGAAATGTGTTCAGGGAGTATTCAATGCTCTGGATGATAAACCTCTTTCTGCTTCTGGCAGAGTGTTTGCTTCCAGCGACAGCAGTAGTGAGTGTGCTGTGGCTTGGCGTGGGGGTAGCTTTGGGGAAAGAATCTCCGATCCGTTTTGGTTTCCAGTCTATTGAAACAGACCGTTCATTTCATTAAACGTACCGTTCTCTTGTGCCCCAACAGCAGCTGTGCCATCTTACTCTTGATGCGTGAGCACTATCATACGATCCTGGCATTCCTCTTGCAAAAATGTCATAAATAATTCCTTGGGTGGGAATCCAGGAGGAAGGTGGTGCCCCAGTTCAGTGGATCTGAATCTGGCAGGAGAAGGAAATGCGTCGAGTAAACTGCAGCAGCAGCGCCCTTGTTGCATTTTCCTCCAACAGGAGCCATGGGTGATTCTGACTGTTGGCAGCTCTCACAGGTTAATGCTGTGATTCTTTGTCTGCTTTAACTGGTTATGAAAGGACAGATGATTTTGTTTCCAGTGGGGTTTTCTGTGGGAAAGCTGAGATACTTCAGCTAGTGTACCCTTTCTGCTATTTGGCAACAAGACTGTCAGTCAGACAGTCAAGACCAGAAGGCAGCTCAAAGAGATCATGTACACCTTTAATTTGCTCAGTCCTCATAGGTGTTTGTCTAATTTTCCTCAAGGACCTCCACAGATGGAAACTGCGTGGTTGGCCCAGCCGTCTGCTCCAGCAACTTCTCTTTATATTTCAGGCGTTAATCTAGTTCCCTGGTTGGCTCTTACAAACCTCAAGTTGTCCCTGCACTCAAGCAAGCTCCTTCTTCCTTTCATGGCCCCTTTCAGCTATTGTCTCTGCCATTCCTGGGGATGTCCTAAGACAAAGGAGAGGTGGATAGGGCTTGGTGTGAATTGTAGCGAACGGACCTTTGCTTCCAAACAAGCTGTGATGAGAGATCATGGGATCTTCTCATCTGCCCTGCTGGGTAGGACAATGCCTTCAACTCCTGTAAGTGAAGTCCTGTTCTGAATGAATCCCCACCTTCTGTTCCCAGAAATGCTATGCATTTTGTCTGCAGTGGCCAGTGGCAGGTGCTTTGGGATAAATATAGGAAGCAGGCCATGTCCAAATTTTTATTGTCACAGAGTAGGAACAGTGCTGGGGTAGGGTCTCTCTGGTGTCCTGTTGAAATGGGAGTCTTTGCACTGACTTTCTTGAGCTTTGAACTGGATCCTCGGAAGAGGGTCAGTTAAAAGTCTTTGTGCCAATGCCTGAACTCTGCATGTATTTTCTTCCCTAGGCAAATTCAGAATACGCACACGGGGCTGGATTTGTCAGTGCCGGAATACCAGGAAATCCATGGGAAGATGATGTCTGGCCATGTAGAGTATCACATTGTCGTTGTTACCCGACTGGCTGCCTTCAAATCAGCAAAGCACAAGCCTGAAGATGTAGTTCAATTTATGGTAAATGTTTAATCAGTGCTGTGTTAGTGATCACCTTCTTACTCAGCTTTGATTATTTTGGTCCTGATGTAGCAGATACTTTGTCATCACAGCCTCCCTGGGTCAAGGTCCTTGGTAGGACAACACAGTCTGTACCATTTCTGCAATAGGAGTATTATACATACATTAGTTGAACTTCTTATTCCAGGAGCTCAAAGCAACAGTGACTGTTCGTTGTTGCCTTTAAGGCATTTTGCATTATAGGTCAACAAATAGAAACCAATTAAGCTTTTTATAAGTCCTACAAAATTAGTTTCTCTGATATATGTATCAGCCCTGGGACTCGGCACATAAACATGAAATAAGTGTATAATAGTTTACTTGAATGGAGAGAGAATTGTGTGGGGCAATAAGAGGAATTAACCTTGCAGTAGGTGAGCCTTGACCTCTTAGCCTTGATCTATTGGCCTTGACATGGTTTGTAAAATCCTTAGTAAGAGAGTTTTACAAGGAAGCATCCATATAAAACAATATTGAGTTGAATTGTCTTTTTCATTATACGTGCAGAGTAAAGGTTTGAAAACATAGCACGAGATTCATTTCACCTCTTTTAAGTCGTCTATAGCATGTGTACATCCACTTGAGCTGTCTCACCTGGGATGTCTATTGAATCGATGGAAAAATGTGCATGCAGGGTACATTTCATGTGATCGGCTTTAGCTGTCTTCTGAACCACTCCCAAGAAGTTCATTTCTCTGTCCAATGACTATAAATGACTCTAAGGGGATGCACCCAGTTGCATGCTGTGAACATGTGCTCTTTTCAGGTGTTTTAGGGATAACTGTAATGTGAGAGTGATGTGAGTGCATGGTTACCTGGTAGACCATTAGCCCTAGCGTAACTCACACTCCGTAGAAGATAGCAGATAAATGAATATTTACACAGTCTGATTTGCAGATAAAGCCACATCTATGTTGTGAAGAGGTGCACGGTGAGGAGGTCTCATACATTTATTGCACTCCTTATGCTATGTATAACTTT
Source organism: Platalea leucorodia (assembly GCF_965183815.1). Taxonomy (NCBI): domain Eukaryota; kingdom Metazoa; phylum Chordata; class Aves; order Pelecaniformes; family Threskiornithidae; genus Platalea; species Platalea leucorodia. Next base: position 117,749,720 of record NC_138825.1, on the reverse strand, counting down.
ATGGCAAAAGCAGCAATGCTGGCATAAGAGTCTGTTCTGTTCTCCCTCCTTGTGCCTGACTGCTTGTTCTCGCTCCTGCAGTTCTTCCTTCTGTGCGCCAGTCTCATGTGTCTATTCTGTAACGTCGGCTGAGGAACTGGTCCCGGTTAAAAATGGGTATTTGGGGGTTTGTTATTTAGTACTAATTTGCACCTGTTTCTTGAGCCTGTGAGTTGCACAGCCCTATTAAAGTTTGTTTTAGGACAGGGGAAGGGCCAGACATGAGCAGATAAGAGAAGGGGATGTGGAATCGTTTTTTTTCTGCAGCAATGCCTGCTTATATTATGTAGTATTTCCATGCAGCTGTGTGCAAGAAAGAACCTGACTAAACCCGAGGTGTTAAACTGGGCTATTGTCATCTAACATTTTGCTTCACTTAAGAAAAATTAGATAAAATCAGCTCGTCTATAACGAGGAGAAACAGACCTCCTAGTGTGGCCGCCCTGCTTGCTGAGATTGTCCGTTCCCATGTCCACTCTCTAGGAGGATTTTCAGCACTCAGTTGCTCTTCTCAAGTGAATTGAACCTTTCTGATTTCTTCCCTGGTCAGAGCTCCTGACATTTCATTCTTCATGAGGAAGAAAACTGGTGTAGTCTGACGGGAATAACATTTATCTCATCAGATACATTTTTTTCAGCTGACTAAGTCTGACATATTGTATAGTTTGGTGTATGAGAGTAATTTAATACCCTGACCTGGGAGGTTGGAGGATGGATGCTTTGCATCGATTCATTCCAATGAGTCTTTTCTGTATGTATTACTGGAAGGAACAGAGGGATTCACCTGTCCTAACTTATCTCTCTGTAAGTTGGATATTTTAATCTGAGTCTGTCCCTGCTTTTATGGTCAATGGGGAGAAGGGGAATGAGATGACTCATCCTCTGGAAATGCCTCTCTTCTTTGACCGTAAAGGGAAAGCATTCTACATTTTAGACAGCTGGGGCGGAGGGCTTCAACTCCAGGCAAAATACTTAAGGCTCAGTTGAGTTGCACATAACTCGCTCTCGGCACCACCCTGGGATTTTCCACCTAGCCTTCAGAGGGTTGTGGGTCTCCCATAGGTCCTGTGTGATATTTGCCTGCCCCACGCAAACCCCTTGGATATCCCAAAGCATCTCAGATGACATGAGGTGCCTGTCTTTAGGCAGAACAGTCTGCCTTCTATGGTTAGATGTCTGCATTTGCTGCGGATTTCTAAGTTTCCATCCCAGTCAGTGCAGTGCTGTTGAGAAGAATGTAGCTGAGCATCTACAGTGTGGGGGAATCCACTTTGCATAACACACAGGGCTGGTACCATTTGAGAAACCCTAAATTAGGTGTCTGCGCAGGGCTGGCAGATGTGACACGGCATAAAGGCATTGGCACCTCCCTGGAACAGAGCGAGGTGAGATACAGTACACCACCCAAGTATACTTCCCAAGTATGGGAGCAGGATGGGAGAGGGAACTTAGTTTCGCTGTTGTTGAAATCATCAAATTTGAGAGGCTGGAGGAAGGAGCCAGTGTCACAGTGCTGAGATGACAAGTAGGTTAAAGAAGATGGGTAGATGTGGTAGGATTTTCATTGGCTCTGGATACTTTAATCAAGTTTTGACTACCTCAGGAGCCTAGTCTGTGTTTTGAGACCCTTTGTCTGTCTTTTTCTTCCACCTCCTTCCCCTCTTTGTCTCCCTGAAATATTAGCTAAATTGATTTTCCTTGCCTAGCTGTTCTTCCACCTGCTTCCAGCTGAAGTGACTGCCTTCCACACTCTCATGCCCTAGGTGGCAGCAGCAAAACTGGCTTTCTGTGCGTTAGGCTGTGAGCAACTGCAGGCAGTGATGTCATTGAGCAGCATTTATTGCTCAAATAGCGTCTCTGTATCCCCTGGAAAAAAACGGTGAGCAGGACAGAAGCGTCCTCTAGGCTAGCTGTGATCTCCGGGCTGCGATTTATACCACACTGGATTGAGATACGTTAAGGGCCTACGACCAAAACCAGATGAAGAGCAAAAAGAGATTTCAGATCGAACCTGTGGAGTTACTAGCCTCTACTGTGGGTCTGAGCAATCCAAAGTTCCCTGTTCCCCAGTCTTAATGGGACTATGAGAAATCAATATCATAGTGTTGCTAATTGAAATGTTTGTGAAGTATTAACAGAAGAAGAAATTAGCTTCTGTGATGACTTTCAGATCTAATTTTGTTGAAACTGGAGGGATTTTTTAATTTAAAAATGCCTTCTGTAAAGTAGGACAAATGGGTTGTAGAATGCCTTAACCTTGGTAACTGAAGGAAAACTCAGCTGCATTTCTTTCAAAGGTCAGAATACTCTTGCCCTATTGAAAGAGTGAAATTGGTTTTTTCGTTGGTACTGCATCAGAGGTACTGGTGCAAAGGTGATATTTAATTATGGCCTGTAGATCTGCCATTTTCTGTGAGAAGAAGAAAAGGCTTTATTTATCTTAAATGCATTTCTTCTAGCCACACCTTACCTTTTTTAGCAATTAACTTCTCTCTTTCCAGCCTTATTAAAAATCCACCCAGCCTATAGTGCCTTCTCTTTCTATCTGTGCCCAGTTTAATTGCTTCTTTTTTACAAGTTACTTTTGTAAGTCAAGTTTGTTCTTTTTCAAAGCTGAACAAATAACTACTGGTGTTTGACAGGCACAACACATTTTTGGGAGGAATTTACTATAGAACTGTCTTCCTCTCATAAAATGAGGGAGTGTAAGTACGTGGGTGTGTATTCATCTATGTTCTCATCATTGCCTGTTTGCATATGTTGGCCTTCTTCCTGTGGGCATCAAAATCTGTGTGTTGGAGTTGCTATTTCCTGACCATGCAGGTGTGTTGTGAAGGTAAATTCCTTCACATTATAACGTCTGTGATGGGGGGGGGGGGGGGGGGGGGGCGGAAATCCCTGCTCACTGTAGCAATAGGTTCAGAAGCCATTACGAATTCCTGTTGATTAAAAAGAAATATTAGAGTGCTTGCTCTTCTGCTGGGCAAAACAGGTGGGGAGAACAGCATGTGGTCATGTAATTAAAATCTACCGTAATGCATACCCACGAGGTCACCAAGCAACATTAATTCCGGTATGGCTTGAATTGGGAGTCTAGAAGTGAAAGCTTAGTTTGTGCTCTCTGTGAGAAGGGATGCTTTTGATTCCTGGATCCAAAGCTGGTGGTTGTATAAGGTACAATGTTGCTGTACCTCCATTTTGTGACAGTGTTAAGAAGGGGGCTTTGTAAAAAGAAAGTCACAGTAGCCATAAGTATTTCATACATTTCATGTAATACTATAAAATCAAGAGTGCTCTTCACTAGTGTACATTGGCTGGCCAAAGGGCTTGAGTTAGCTCTATCTGAGGCCTCCATTTCATTGAAATCCTTGCAGTAAATACAAAGCATATGAAGACAAGTTTGAGGTCGGAAATGGGGCATTAAAAGGAGCCGAGGGAAAGGAGGCATTAAATCCCATTAATACTGAGTGGGATCAAATTCTCCTATGCACATCTGAGAGTCCCAAGCTCGTATCCTGCAGGCATTCTGGTGTGTGTACTTTCATGCATGAAGTTCCCCTGAAGAAGGGGGCAAGACACATGCATGAGATTTGAGGGATTAGCAGCAAATTTCAGGCTTTCACTTTGAACTTCCCGGTGGTTTTCTTAACCTTCTAGCTATATTTGATGATATTCAACTTACTTATTTGTTCCTGGTGCAAATATTCAAACCATCCCTGTCTCTCTTTCAGTTCTATGTTGGATGTTAATTGTTACAGGCAAATAGGGTCTTGACCTGGCAAATACGCACATGCTTTGTCGTATTTGCATGATTAACTCTTTTGAAGTGAAGTAGATTGAGTCTTTGATATTGTGACTTGACAGAACTCCTTGAAGTGCGTGCACTCAAGCTGACTTACAGGTGGGGGGGGGGTTAGCTCAACAGTATTCACGGAGATCAGTTAGAGGCATGGAGGGGGAGAGGATAATTGCAAGATCAAGACCTAAAGGAATTACAGGCAACGGAAGAAAGATATTTGAATATTAATCAAATGGGACTTTGTATACTTAATAGGAATGATAAAATGTATTTTAGAGCAGCATTTTTTTTTAACCTGACATTTTGGGCCATAGGATCCATTGTCTCTTTTCAAAGGGTCATGAGTGGTAACCAGGAAAAGCAAGATTTAATTTTGTTGCATGCTGATATGCCTTTCTCCTGGAAAATTGTTGGAGGGTGTCAAATTGAAAGGGTCCAAAATTGTCACAGCAAAGCAGTGCTTCCAGACTGGAAAGGTGTGAGAACGCTCTGGGTGATGTATGGGACTTGACCTGAGAAAATACACTCTGTGAGACCTGGCTGGCACTGCGTAAAGGCCCCTGCGTTGCCTCTGTGCTGCTGCATCCAGCTCTGTGGTCCCCAGTACAAGACAGACATGGACCTGTTGGAGCGGGTCCAGAGGAGGGCCACGAAAATGGTCAGAGGGATGGAACACCTCTCCTGTGAGGAGAGGCTGAGAGAGTTGGGGTTGTTCAGCCTGGAGAAGAGAAGGCACCGGGGAGACCTTACTGCAGCCTTTCAATGCTTAAACAGGGCTTATAAGAAAGATGGAGAGACTTTTTAGTGGGGCCTGTAGTAACAGGACAAGGGGCAGTGGTTTTAAGCTGAAAGAGGGTAGGTTTAAATTGGACATAAGGAAGAAATTTTTTACGACAAGGATGGTGAAGCACTGGAACGGGTTGCCCAGAGAAGCTGGGGATGCCCCATCATTGGGAAGTGTTCAAGGTCAGGTTGGATGGGGCTTTGAGCAACCTGATCTAGTGAAAGATGTCCCTGCCCATGGCAGGGGAGTTGGACTGGATGATCTTCAAAGGTCCCTTCCAACCCAAACCATTCTGTGATTCTGGGATTCTAAATACATCAGTCGGAGGTTGTTGGATTCAGCCAGCCTTACTGCTGCATTTCCAGCACCAAAACCAAGGTAAAGATGGCAGTAGTGTTGAGTGAAGACGTAGAGGAGCCAGCGGCAGCCAGGGTTTCAGGCAGAGGGACAAGCAGGCGAAGAGCCTCAGCTGGCAGGGGCTTGCAGGGACCAGCATTGGGCTTAGGTAATTTAGACTGGAGGTTTAACATCTTGCCTGTGTGGTAGGTTATCCCAGCAGAGGGCATCCCCACCCTGTTGGATATTAGCTTGCATGGCGTGCTGCAAGCTTTTGAGTAGCATATTAGTATGCTTTGGGTATAGTGTTATCACACTTTGTATGCTGTGTCGCATGTTATGGTTGGTGGTGGTGTTTAAAGCCCACGCAGATTCACAAAGACTCAATTAGCGATAGGATGCGAGGGTGTGCATTTACTTTAGGTTCAATGGTGTAATTAGACATAAATTGAGATTTATGAATAATTTACAGAGTTTGATAGAGGAGGAATGAAAATTAAGCAGGGAAAGAAGTAAGTTTGTATGTCTCAGTTCAGTGTTACTTTTTGAATATTTTAAAGCTGTTTTGGCATAGTCTTGTTGATTGGCTGCTGTCTTGTAATGCTTTCAGACATTATTTGTTTATTTATTATGAAAATTAATTAGATGTTAAACATTTTTCACAAATCAGACTTAATTTTTTTTTCTGGGTGGAGGCTAATATTGTTTATTCTTTTGAAAAAGTACCGGTGAATTCCTCACTGCCCTTATATTTGTGCTTACATAGTATTTTTGGGAGGGGCTCTGGTATTGTACCCTGTTCAGAGTGCTACTGGGACCTAGCAAACTAGAAATGTACAGCAATTCAGAAATTCCAGAATTGCTTTAGTTTCTCTTTTTGGGATATCTTTCAAAGGGAGGATTGTCTTATTCTGGGAACTTCTCTTTATTGCCATCACTTTAGTGCTTGGCTGCTGAATTGCATGTCAGACCCTGCATGCAGGGCACATTGTTGCTCACAGTAACCTGTGCTGCTTACAGGAGACAAGTCTAAAATTCTTGTTTTTCATTCCCCTGTCGACTCAGGTTTGGTTTCGTGCTTCAGATCTTTCTTATAGAGCTGCTTGCCTTTTGTGACTGGACACTGAACCCATAGTGAACATTGTACAACTGAAATGCAAATATTTTTCAAATCAGATAGCTTGGTTTATAATTACTGCAAAAGGGAGGCAAGCATGAAAGCTAAGGTGGTTATTGTTCTTTATACCTACATCTAATTTAGCTAACTAGTTGAGGTGTGTCTGTTAATGTCAGGACCTGTTCTCTGGCCTGGAGGGCAGCCAGCACAGTCTGGATCCATCCATAGTATGAAACTTTCTTACCACCTACAATGGGCATCGGTACCTAAACTGGCTACTGAGCGGTCTCTGCACCAGGCTAAATCTTGGGCTGAAAAATTATCTGGGGGAGTGCTAGCTGCCCAGAGTCAAAATTGTGCCAGGCATTGTCAGGTTCCAGTAGACACTATAAGGTTCCTAACAGACACTGTCAGGTTCCGCTGCCTGGGAATATGCCCTGATACTGCTTAGTTTGCTGGTATAGATGCAGTTTATGGATTCTGGGTTAATCTATAATTTGTTGCCCTTCTACTTCTGTGCTTTCTGTTGAGTTGGCTTTCTTTTACCACTGTGTTGGTGGAAAAACTCTGCCTTCTTTCATCCCAAGATGTGCTGCTGGAGTCTCTCCATCTTTTATGTTGCAGTATTAATTAGAATTCACTTCACTAGAGTTCGCCAAGATGTGTTACAGGAGGATAAGAACTGGACCCTAGTAGAGGATCTGTCCCATACACGCTCCACTAGCACTAGTTTTTGGGGTTGTTTTTTTTTTAATCCAACTCTGTATTAGTTGAAACGCATTAATAGATTAGGGGGGCGTGGAGGGCCATGATGACTATATTGTATGTATAATACCACAGCCACAGAGCATGACAGTCACTCTGCATTATGCCTGTAACGTCAGTTAGAGAGAGTGTTTTGTTTGTGTGTGGGTTTTGTGTGTTGATTTTTAAGGTACTGAATTCAAAACTTAATGTGTCATAGAAGCCACCCCATTTCTAACCAGCATTCCCATGGTTATTGCTTTTCTTGTAGTATCTTGGGCCTTATTTCTCCTCAGGCTTCCTGTCTTTGTCCGCAGAAGGAATGATTCCATTCACTGTTGGCATCTTCTCCCTGTATAAGAACCTGTAGGCCACGGCCAAGTTGTTGGCTTTTATTTTCTCATGGATAAACTGAATAGTCAGGGGTCAGCTGAGGTCTTTGCCCTTTGGTTTCTGTGTTAGGGGCTCGGCAGGGCAGCAAACGTGCCAGTTTTTTAGGTCTTAACAGCAAGAACAGCACTGAAGCCCACCAGGGCTGAGAAATGGGTCTTCTGGCTCAATGGTGAAAAGATTCGGGCTGCTTTCTCCATCAGATACCTACCTGGCTGGGCTTCTCTTCCCTCCTGTCTCTCAGGGCTGGGCATTGTATAGCTCATTTTTAGTGGACAAGGGGTTTTGCTGTCAGAGAAAAGTATCTGGAGCAGTGACCTTCCCAGTATTTCATTAGTTGATGAGTCAGACAAATGGACACTGGGTATCTGGCAATGAACTTCAGTGCCATTAGGGAGCGGATTTTAATAACAGAATTAGAAGACCAGCAACAATGCTTGGGGTTTCACCGTGTAGATAACAAGCTTTTACTAGGCTACATGTAAAGCTCCTTGGTCATACATATTTTTCCACTTCAGTTTCCAGGGTTAATGAAACTCACAGTGCTTAAACTGCTGGTTGCTGCTCATGTCTCACCTGTAAAGAAACTTACCCAGGCAGTGTGTTTCATTGCAGGTTTCCAAGAAGTACAGCGAGATAGAGGAGCTCTACCAGAGGCTGGCGGCACGATATCCACAGGCTTCTCTTCCGCTCTTGCCTAGAAAAGTTCTCTTCGTGGGGGAATCTGACATCTGTGAAAGAAGAGTTATGTTCAATGATATCATGAAATTCATCTCAAAAGATGAGGATCTAGCAACGAGTCCTGAGTTACTGGAATTTTTAGGTAACTAAAAGATATGAGTGTCCCCTCTCCAATCAATGAGCTTGATAAAAGCATTATTAAGTTCTTGACTCAGGTAGTCAGAAACCAGAGAATGCCAGAATAAAGGCTGTCACTGAAGGTATCTTCTTCTGCATCTACAGTGCTGCATAGTCATGTTTGCTAGTGTTCTCTCCTCTTCTCAGTGGACACACGCCTCATACAGAAGCATTGATACCACAATGCTCACTTTGAAGGTATCTATCCCACCATCTCTGATTTCCCTTAGGCATACACCTAAGCTGTGATTCAGAATACGTAAGTTTAGAAGGCTAAAGAATCATATATTGTCAGTGGAGAGATGGACCATACAGGGACAGTGCAGGGTCTCCCTTAGTGATCAACTGTTCCACATTTTGTCTGTTTTTCATTCCTAATAAAATTGCTGGGCCTTGCTGAAGAGGGTCCTAAAGCAAATTATTGACCCTGAGAAAGATTTGAATAAAAGGCAGATTCTTTATTAGTTAAACCCATTTCTCTGGCCTCTTTTTTTTTTTTTTTTTTTTTAAATTTTCCGTAGCCTCATGTCCACCTCTTGTTGCCTCTTCCAGTGATTCATATAGTTCCTTTCTTATGTTCCTTGGGCATTGCAGGCAGTCATCGAATGAATGGAACAGATGGGCTCTCTGCTCTTAATTCAGCTGAGAGCTGCTGAGCAGGGAATACTCCAGCCTTGTGCTGTGCAGGATTCTCAGTGTAGCATTAGTTTTAAGGAAGTGAAGTTGCAAGGTGCTAGCAAGTCACCATGTGTGAACAGCTATTTTGCGAAAGTGTCAAGTGTGGCCAGATTAGAAATTCTGTGAGACTGGCAGCTTCCTAAAGTCAAGGGGGGCAAAATTGCGTAATATTTGGCAAAATTCTTTTGCTAATAAGGTTTTGGATTTTTTTTTTTTCTTTTTTCCCTGGCAGTGTTCTCTTGAAAGTAGATCCCTTGCACAGAGAATTCAGAATTCATGTTGATTAACATTTGCATGCTGATTAACCTGACCATGGTGCACATGTCTACAGCTGAATTAGTCTGAACTGTCCTTATACTGTGGACAGTTTGGGTGCAAGTAATGTGACCTGTTCATCAATATCTGCCTTAGAATAATATAAGTCTGGCCCTACTAAACCAGGTGGAATTCAGTGCATGCACTGCAGATCCTCAAGCTAGTTGTGTACACTTTCCTTACAGATGCTGGAGACATAGTTGATATATTCATGGCTGTTTAGGGAGAATCAACATGGTAAAACACAAATGACTGTGGGGATAAGATAAGCAGCATCCTAACATCCACTGCCTATCCTGACCAGCGCTCTCTTGCCTATAAGGGGAGCGTAAGACCACTTGCTCAGTGTAGACACCCACATTTAGTCAATGAAGCCTGCCCTGGGTGATTTGGCAGATGCAAGCATGAAAAGCTGGGTGAGATGAGTCTCCCATGCCATGTTACTTTAACAGTCGAAAGGATGGAACCATTAATTTTATCCATCATGGTTTTCACTGGTGTATTTTTAGCTAGTTTCATTATTTTAAATTGCTTTCCTGAACATCCAGACACTCCATAGCAAGGAATAGCTCTCTCCTCATTCTCCTGGGCTTTGCATATACAAGTATGGTGAGAAGACTTGGTCAAAGCGTATGTTCCAGTTTGCTGAATTTGCTCAGTTGGATGGATCTCGCATACTGAATGGAGTTAGAACTTCAGACTTCATTTCTGAGTGTATATTGAAGAGCTGCTGTGGAAACTTTTTCATGCTGTCCAATGCTCTAATATTAACCCAAATGAATTAAGTTAGTAACAAAAAGTGGACTTTTTCTCAACTAGCAATGGGAAAGTTAGGTACCTACACCTAAGCAGAGTATTTACAGCCTCTCTGTAGCCAGTGGAGAAAAATAGGCACTTCAGAGGGAAACTCCTTCTCAGACAACTTTATTTGGATGGGATGAATCACCACATGGAAATTCTATTGTTTCTATTGACTACAGAAGGAACATAAATAAGCAGATTAGACATGCGCTGCTATGTCTGGTCGACAGCCGGCTGAATATAAGCCGGCAGTGTGCCAAGAAGTCCGATAGCATCCTGGCTTGTATCAGGAATAGTGTGGGCAGCAGGACCAGGGAGGTGATGGTGCCCCTGTACTCAGCACTGGTGAGGCCGCACCTCGAGTCCTGTGTTCAGTTTTGGGCCCCTCACTCCAAGAAGGACATCGAGGTGCTGGAGCGTGTCCAGAGAAGGGCAACGAAGCTGGTGAAGGGTCTAGAGAACAAGTCTTATGAGGAGTGGTTGAGGGAGCTGGGGTTGTTTAGTTTGGACAAAAGGAGGCTGAGGGGAGACCTTATTGCTTTCTACAACTACCTGAAAGGAGGTTGTAGCGAGGTGGGGGTCGGTCTCTTCTCCCAAGTAACAAGCGATAGGACAAGAGGAAATGGCATCAAGCTGCGCCAGGGGAGGTTTAGGTTGGATATTAGGAAAAACTTCTTCACTGAAAGGGTAGTCAGGCATTGGAACAGGCTGCCCAGGGAAGTGGTTGAGTCTCCATCCCTGGAGGTATTTAAAAGCTGGGTAGACGTGGTGCTTAGGGATGTGGTTTAGTGGTGGACTTGGCAGTGCTAGGTTAACTGTTGGACTCAATGATCTTGAGGGTCTTTTCCAACCTAAATGATTCTATGATTCTATGTCTCAGATAAAGTTCATTTCCTCTGTCATTCTCTACTTAACTACTTTAAATCAGTAAACAGATCAGACACATAATGACACATCAGTGGATAGACGGGACAGTCAGGAATGTTGAATGAGTTTCACAAAAGCTGATCATGTCCTTCCTTCCCCAAACAAAACTATCAGGAACAGGTGTGAGGTATTAAATAAAAAATAGTTGTTACCCTGCGTACTCAGTTTTTGCATCTGTTATTGTATTTTGCAGGAACAAAATCTACTAGTGCCATTGACTTCAAGGGTAAAAACATTCCTGATGACAAGGAGAAAGAAGATGAAGAAAATGAGGCATTGGATTTTTTCAGAGAGGAGAAGACACCTGACTTAATCTCACAGCTTTCATCAGTGGAAAATGCCAAAAAAGGGGAGAAAAAAGAAGAGGAAGAGGAGGAAGAAGAGGAAGAAGATTTAGACCCTCTTGGTATAATCAGGTATGGCTGGTAGTGCTTTTGTTATTTAGGTTTTAGCCTAGTTTTCTAAACAAATAAGGCTGTTCTATGTCACGGTCCCCTCCTCCCAACATTTTATAACATCGACCACTTTCAGCTGAGTTTCACAGAGGAGGAGAGGCCTCTGCAGTTCATGAAGGAGGTGCCTCGGTAGAGGGAAGAGACTTTGTAGTGCCTCTTTAGTGCATTCCTCAGGAAATCCAAGTGACAGAGGGACATTGTGAATGCCTTGATAACAGTCTCAGCTACAGTAGGCACTTTACTGGACACTGCGGGGTCCCACCACAAAACATAAAGCCACCAGGGTCCATTGGATGTGCTGCTCTGGAGTACACTGGTGTCTACAGGGTCTGGAGCTGCTTCTGAGCTCACTTGTGTCTACAAGGAAGTAAAGTTATAACAGTGTAAAGACCAAAAGAGCCAACATTTCAATCATGATGCTCACAAATAGGCTTTTCTTTCCTTCTTCCCTTATCTGAAGGTGTCACATGCTAAATGCCGCTAAGGCATAAGCAATAACAGCTTGAGAAACAATAACTGAATCAAAGCTTGCTGATGTTAGTATCTGGGTTTGCTTACCTGTCCAATAATTTTCAGACAGTTACTTTCTTCACTTCAAGATGGAATTTCTCACTTAACTCCTCAAAACATTTCTAACTACTGAATCCTGGAAGCAAATTTAGTTTTTTAGTGGCTGGGATCATGAGTAGTGACTACTTTTTTTAGGATGTCTCAGGCTTTAGATCGCCATGTAGAAAAGGCTTAGCTGTTCTTGATCTTCAGTAAGCCCTGACTGACTCAACTGAATTGTTTCAGCCACCCACAGTCACCAGCCACTACTGAATGTTCTTTGTCTTGAACCCAGACAGTGCTTTCAAAATGCTTCTTCATAGCAATAGGCAGTAACTGATAGTAACAAGCCAGAGCCCTCTCTTGGTGTTTCCCAATTACCTTGAGTGATTTCCAAAGGGATCATTCACTCCAGGCTCTAAGCCAGAGTCTCCCACACTAAGTCGGGTCAACTACTAATACTGGAAGTGCCATTCGGACTTTGCTCCTGTTATTATAATAATGTGTAATTGTTGATGTCCAGATATCGTCCTTTTTACTTGAAGTATTTAATCCTTTACGTATCACCAGAAAACTTTAAATATTATTCTTTTGACAAAGCACATGCTTAATTACTCAGCATCAAAATTATTCTTTTGTTGAAGATGAGTTTAAAATAATCAAATAACTATTTACAATGAGAAGTTAGATAAAGCAGTACTTCCCACAAAATGGTCCTTAGCTGGTAAGTTTACAAAAGAAGCTGTCCTTTTTTGGATAGGAAAATGATCTATTGGATTAGCAAATGCAATGTTGTATTTTCCGACTTACAACAAGTACAAGCTGTAAAGAACTCGCTGTGCCAAAACAATCACGAAGTTTGCTTTTCTGCTCTGCAGTTTGACATAGCATTTGAAAGTCTTGATTATTTTGGTCTTTTAATGCATTGAAGGATGACAAGATCTGGTATTTAATCCTCATTTACTTTATTGCTTCTATTCCTTTAGAGAACAGAATTCTTACTGAATCAGAATAAATTCATTTATATAAGAAGTATGGTCTTTACTGGTACAGAGCTGCAGCATGACATGCTATGCAGTTTTTCACTCCAAACCAGTGGTTGGCTGTCTATTGAAAAAAAATCTCCATATGTGTTTATCGTTATTTTTATAAATCTCACATGTACGGTGTCAAGGCAGAAACGTGAAAGTGGAAATGAGAATCCTGAATCTGATTTTACGTTTTCTCTGTTCTCCTGTGACTCACCCTGCTTCCATGGAAGATATTTTCAATTCACATCAATGGAAATCACATCGAACATAAGCATCGTATCCCAGCTTTATGGCATTAGTAATAGGTGTCTAGGTAAGAGGGCAAAGGCAGGAGCGTAGCTGTCAGTGGATGGACATTTCTTGGGTGACCATTTTAGGGCTTCTTCTATGCCCATTAAAATGTTAGGTGCTTACATGCTTTAAAGAGGGAGCTTGCAGGCCTCACAGCTTTAGTGCTTCAGATATGCTTGAAGTTACTTTGGGATGGGGATGAATAAAAAAGGAGGTGATGCAGACTGGATAAATATGTTTAGTAGTAAACTGCTCCCTAATGCATAGTAAATTCAGGTTAAAAAAAAATATCTATGATCCTTTTCCCCTGTGACAAACCTTTGAAAATATGTAAAGTCAGCACTGAAACAAGCCAGTCCATTCCAAGCAGTATCAGTGGCCAGAGTGCTTTGAGCAGCAGAGCTCTGACCTAAATTGAATCATGTGTTTGGCATAATCTTACAGGTTTTTTTTCTTTCTGGATGAGGATGAAACTGCTCCAGTAGCGCAGGCCTCCATATGTTGTCAGCACGCTTCATTTGGTAACAACTTTTCCTCCTGGGCCAGAAGGCTGTGACTTGGATTTGGCCCAGCACTGCTGCTGTGCTGCTGAACCACCAGATATCCAGTTAAATGTACTGGCCTTAGGGGTAAAATGCTAAACTAGGGTCTTTTTTCTGGTTTTGTATTGCTGGTGATCATCCAGGTGGAAGCTCTTAATGGTCTGGTTCCTTTTGCCTGGAGGAGACATCCCAGTCGTGCTGATTCTCTTCCTCGTATTCAAGGCTGTGTCTGAGTTGCTCTTTCGTGTCTGGTGGGCAACTCACTTGCCAATTCTGCTCTTCAGCTTTTGTGGGTATAATGGTGGTCTACAAACTTTGTATTTCTCTGCTATATGATTCTCATGCCCAAAAGCTTTCTTTCTGTGTTAGAAGGGTGATCTTGGCCCATGTCTGGGATTCTTAACAACAGAAAGACTGCTTTTTGTCTTGCCCAAATGGGGGACATTTCAAAAACTGTAATACATATTTCTGATTAAGTTTTCACCTTTTAATACCCCTCCTCCTTCCCCCCCCCCCAGTTCTCCTAGTTCTTCCTAGAATAAGAGGTGCTCAAAATCAGGTTACATTTGTGGGGTGCATTGTTGAAATTCATTTGAAGTATGTTTTTGAGGGGTATACCTTCTCCTTTTTTCTCACTGCCCTCTTGATAGTTTGGAGTATTGTTATTCCAGTGTATTGTCACCAGTTACTCTGCAAGTTTTCCTGGACATTTGTAGAAATCTTTTCAGCTTTGGACAGAATATACAGGTCCTGTAGAACAAGCTCTCCTAATACTGAGTAAGATGGCCCTTTGACATCAGCTTTTTTTTCTTTTTCTTTTTTTCTGGTAAGCCACGATCATTAGAATATCCCTTTGTCAAAATGTTTTAATTCCTTTATAAGTGGGAAATCAGGTATGTATTTTACTCCACATTGTAGGGACAATATTAGGTATATTGACTTATCTTTGTCTCTATTGTTCTCCTTAAAGTGAGTGCAATACTGCTCTTTATCACTCTTCTCTAAAACTCTCCTCTAAATCCATCTCTTTGAACGTTTTCAGGAACATGCATTTAAGTCCTCAGTAGGCTGCCATGGCTCTTTGACAATATACCTGGGTTTTTAGAGGTGCAGTATCTTTTAACACTGCTGTGTTTTAAAGGATTTTCCTGGTAAATTACAAAATATTACTGTGTGGCTAGTCACAATTGCAGGGGTTTCTCCAACTAGAATGCCTTCAGGAATGAAAGAAGCAAGAATACTAGAACCGAAGGAGGCTAATCCTGTGAAGGGAAAGGCGCGGAAGACAGCCACGAGATGGAGGAGCTCTTCACCCACAGCTAGGATATTCTTGATGATACTGTTGAAAATTCTGCAATGGAAAAAGGTGTAATTTGCCAGTGTTTGAGAGCAGATTTGCATGGAGTGAAGAGAGACATGTGAAGCAGGAATCCTGAGCAGCATCAACGCTGGTCAGCTCAGCCGTGCCAGGGTGTGTTGGCTGAGGCTGACTGGGCAGTATCTGGCTGTGTCTATACCATTGCATTCCCCTGTCCTCCAGATTACATTTGCTACGTCCAGAATGCCCACTGGAAATGGCTGCTGGCCTGTGCTGCCTCCTGGGCAGTGATTAGGATGGTTTAGGAGAAGGCAAGTTGCCCCACACCAGGGGAGCATGAGGGACTTTACTAACAGTTGAATTGTTGAACTGAGCTCCTGTGCTCAGGCCCAGGGTGTGAAGGAGTTGCTGAAAAAAATAGCATGGCCCTGAGCTCCTCTGCCCACAGGGGTTAGCTTTCTGCCTGCTGCCGTGTTTGCTCTCAGTCTGCCTTGAGGGTTCCTTTGGGTTTTGCTTTCTGTAGGGAATTCAGGCAATCAGTTGTGGATTTCTTTACTTGATCCAAGCAGGATCAAGTTAGGCATTTAGAATCATAGAATGCTTTGGGATGGAAGGGACCTTTAAAGGTCACCTAATCCATCCCCCCCTGCAATTGGCAGGGACATCAACAACTAGATCAGGTTGCTCAGAGCCCCATCCAGCCTGGCCTTGAATGTTTCCAAGGATGGGGCATCTACCACCTCTCTGGGCAACCTGTGCCAGTGTTTCACTACCCTCATTGTAAAAAACCTCTTCCTTATATCTAGTCTGAATCTACCCTCTTTTAGTTTAAAACTATTTCCCCTTGTCTTATCACTACTGGCCCTGCTAAAAAGTCTGACCCCATCTTTCTTATAAGCCCCCTTTAAGTACTGAAAGGCTGCAATAAGGTCGTCCCTCAGCCTTCTCTTCTCCGGGCTGAACAGCCCCAGCTCTTTCAGCCTTTCCTCATAGCAGAGGTGTTCCAGCCCTCTGATCATTTTTGTGGCCCTGCTCTGGACCCTCTCCAACAGGTCCATGTCCTTCCTGTGCTGAGGACCCCAGAGCTGGATGCAGCACTCCAGGTGGGGTCTCACCAGAGCAGAGTAGAGGAGCAGAATCACCTCCCTCGACCTGCTGGCCACGGTTCTTTTGATGTGGCCCAGGATATGGTTGGCCTTCTGGGCTGCGAGAGCATGTTGCCGGCTCATGTCCAGCTTTTCGTCTATCAGTACCCCCAAGTCCTTCTCTGCAGGGCTGCACTCAATCCCTTCATCCCCCAGCCTGTACTGATACTGGGGATTACCCCGACCCAAGTGCAGGACCCTGCACTTGTCCTTGTTGAACCTCATGAGGTTCACACAGGCCCACCTGTCCAGCCTGTCCAGGTCCCTCTGGATGGCATCCTGTCCCATTTCTAGCTCTTAAATCTTAAAACAATTTAAAAAACACATCATAGTAACTGAATTGGGTTTTGTCTTCTCCCTCTGTGGATGAACTATGCAGTTTTATTGTTTGTAGGTTGAAGCCAAGAGCTTTAGCATCTCTTTTCTCTCACTTTGTAGTTAAAACAACTGAATTTAGTACTTGTATTCAGTTTACTCCAATAAACCTGAGACAGCAGCTGATTAAAATGACTCAGAACCAGCTCCTCTGAACAAAGCAGCAACAATTTTGCAAGAGGAGCGTGACTGCTTCATGAGTTAAAGCATGCAGCAGCCCTGTGCATGCATTTCTTCAGCTGCAGTTAACTTCTGAGGTAATGTTCACTCACCAGCTTGGAAGAACCCACCTTTTCCTGTGCTTTCCTTTCCCGCATCCATCCATTCCGCAGCCCTTGCAGAAGCCTCTCCTCCACACGCGGTTCCCTCCCTTCCGTCCTTTTTCCTTTGCCCTCCTAAATCTTTCAGTGACAGTGTATCCTCCCTCAGCCCTAGGTTTTTCCTGGCGAACTGCACAGAGCCCAGAGGTTGGTATTCCCCAGGCAAGAACACTTCTGTCTCCTCATGAGTCCTGGACAGTTTCTGTCTCCACTCTCTACCTCTGCTATTGTTTCAGCGGATTTCCCCTCGTAGCTTCTCCTCATCCAAATTTGTGCCTTCCCAGAGGAATAAAGGCACAGGGGTAGGCTGAAGCTTTGCATCTGTTGTGTGTAAACGGAGATGCAGCTAACTCCTGACAATAGTTAGGAAGGGATGGGGCTGGTGAGGGCTGACCTTTTGGGGGCCTGCTGCCAAAACTTTTTAAAAGCCTTGTAGCTAGTTGTTGCTGGGGTCAAGCTCAACCACCCTTGGTGCCAGAGGTTTGCTGTTGCTGGGTTTAGTTGGTAAGGAGATTATTAAAGGACTCGGGGCCTTTTCTGGCTGCAGATGAAATGAAGTGGGCAATTGCTTTGAGCAAGATTGACAGGGAAGGAGCAGCCAGGCAGCCAGCCCTGGCCTTGCCAGAGTCCTGCAGAGCCAGGCTGGCTGCAGGAGGAGGTAGATCAGCAAAAGAGCCAGCAGTTGTTTCTGGGTTGCATTCTACACCTTTACATCTCCCAGCCCCTTAACGGCAGCCAGGCTAGAGTTTGACTCCTGAGCTGTTCATCCTAGTGCTACCTTTCCTTTCCTTTTCTTCCCTGTTATGGGAGAAGAACCTAGGATGGCCTCAGCCTTTTGTCTTTGGGGAAGAAATGAGAGGCACTGTTGGATCTTGCTTCCTCTGCCAGAAACCTTGGGCTGCTGAGAATAGCTGACGAAGAGGCAGAAATCGGCTTAAGGGGAGTCCTGCATTTACCATCTTTCCAAGTGGTTTTACTGATGGAGTGCCCAGAGCTGTAACAGGTGAGGGCAGTGTGCTTGCTGGTAGATTTTCACCTCCAAGGAGGGGAATTTCTGCAGGCTGGAGCAGTGTCACAGCACAGCTGCTGTCTCCTGGACAGATGGTCTGGAGTAAACTTGTCAAAATGTGTGTTCAGCTGCTCTGCCTTCTGGTCCTTCCTGGGCAGGGCTGTACTCCTGCCTCTCCTCAGGATGCCACTCCTCAGGCATACTCCTAGTCCTCAGCTGCTCATAAATTCACAACTGCCTTTTGGTCTAGCCAGGTACGTTCATGACTTCCCCTCTGAATCCAGTAGGATCCATGCACAGCAGTAGAAACACTTGTCTGTCTGTCCTGATCAGCTGAGAGAGAGTGAAGGTGTCAAAACATCAAAGAAGAGGGAAGATACAGGTTATATTTTCTGTAATGAAATTCAGATAGTTAAAACAATGAACAAGAAAAGAAAGAGTGAGCCTTGTTTTCCTAGCAGTGTATGTATCTGTGCTCACAGCTGTGAAGCCGTCAGAGATTTAAACAGGCAGATCTTTATTTTCTGTCAGTTGTTGAGTCACAAGCTTAGGTTGCAAGGCATGCTCGACCGTCACTTTGCCAAGTGACACAAGTATTTGTCGCAATTCCAATCCAGCTGCTGTCAGATTGGCAACTTGCAAAATCCCAGTAAACAACCCCGTTGGTCTTCTACTGAAACATTTCTGACAGTTGCAATTTTTCTGAAAACCAAGGTTATAGTCTGATATAGTGTTCTTCCCCATCAAAGTGAGGAAAAAGAGGAAAAGGCAGCAAAAAGTGTGTGTTGCCCATCTGGTTAAAGGATGAGCCTTGCTTACTTTTCATTAATTGTCTGCTCTCAACGCTTTTTTGGGGCAACCTTATATTGTCAGTCCCGAGCTTTTTTTATGTTTATAGGTGCTTTGTGAGCGTTGTTTTCCTATGCAATGGGCTATCCTTTCCTTTCTGCCTCCAATCCCATCTCCTCAGCACAGCTTCCCAAATGTTTCTTTACTGCAAATCTTGCTGTCCCCCCGCAGGTGGAAGGTTGAGGGTGACTGAAAGAAATGAATACAAAGTGAAACCGTGTTTAGCCATTGAATCTCACAGAATCATCCATATTCGTTCTGTGTTGTGTCTTCTGAGTGGTTGCTCTTGGAATATGTTTCCATTGGGAGGACGCTACCGAGGCCTGGGTGGCTCCAAGTGGTGAAACTGAGAACCTTTTCTAGCTGTGCTTTCCATCCAGGGGAATCGAGTTGGATGTGTGAAGGACTCAGCCCTCTTCTCTCATTGCTGTTCTGTGGTAGTGCTAACTGAATGTAAGTGCATTCAGGAAACCTGAGGTTTTCTGGTACTCCTGGGCTTGTAGTTGGCACAGGTTACATCTATAAGCACTCCTTCAGGAGAGCATATTTGACAGGTGATTGCAAAAACCCTTCTGCTCTGTCCACTTCTGGCAATCAGAAAGAACTGCACCTTGGGATCAGAGCTAGGGCACACAGACTGTCAGCGAGGTTTGGAGAGGAGTACATGCATAACTTACGGATCTAAACTTGGCTGCTCTGTGTTTTCTTTTATTCTGGAAATAGTCACTTCCCTGACCTAAGGAAAACTTGTGAGAGTCCTCCCCTGTGCCAGCATTATCCTTATCTGCATTCATATTTCCTGGTCTAGTGTTTGGTTTTTGGTCCCATAAGATTATGCAGTCATTATTTCCCCAGGTTTTATGTTGCATGTTGAAGCAATTGCCTTGGTTAAACTTCAGTGATGAGTTTCTGTCATGGCTGGCTTGAGTGATTCCAGTACATACACAGCTGGAACATGAGGATCATTTGGAAAGGAGTTTAAGTAATTATTTTAATGTGCTTCATTTTCTTTCTGATTAGAACACTGAAAATACTTTAATGGGTTTTATAAATAGTAAATTTGTGTTTATACCATCATCCTAAACCCAAAGGACTGCAAATAACTCTATATGCTGTGTAGTATTACAGCTGCGTATGCCATCCAGAAATGCTTTTAAGCAGAACACAAATGTAACTACATCTGGGGTAAAATGCAGCAAGGACTTAATAGCTTAGTATAACACTTCATTGCAGCATCGGACAGTAAGTGAAGAACACGTAATTCAACTGGAAATGCAAGGGGAATTGCACTGATGTACATGTAAATACCTAGCTTGGAATTTGACCAGCTTGCTGAAGTAGATATATCTGCTTTTAAGAAAAATGTCACAGGATTTTAATGAACTTCATTCATTGTTTACAATGTATTAAAGCAATAAAACTTACTACAGACTTTTCTGTACATAGAAGAATTGTAGAGCCAAGTAATGTCAGGAAACTGGAATGAAATACCATTGCCACTAGCTGGCACCAGCTTTCAAATAATTCCCATAGTCCTCTGAGTGAACTCTCAGCTTTTGATTTTCCCATCCTATTTAACAGCAATGTGCGGTCATTTGGAGCAGTGCAGAACTAAACAGCGATGAAGGCATGCAGAAGCTGCCGTGAGCCATTCTGCAGGCGTATTAAGCAAGTCCTTAGTTAACTGAGACAGATTCGTAGGAGGCAGGAGATCCTTTAGAAGGGGTACAGGATAAATTTACAACTACACAGAATCAAAGGTGTCTCTTTTTTTTACTTCTGCTTTGGGAGAGGATTGAACATGATGTAATTGGGCAGATTTAAACATGTTTTGTTTCATGGACTTTGCAATAATAGGATGACTCAAGTCCTTAATTAGAATAAAAAAGCATTACCTCATCGATTAGCCTGCTCCTTTCACCAAGGCACAGGAAATCTTTAATCGGCAGATCCGGGGAACTGCTTGTAGATGAGACAGACTGCTAATGAGGGATGGATTCAGAGCTGCCCTGTTGTTTTTCTGTTCACCAAGTATAACAGAATTGTTTGCTCTAGAAGAAGCTGTCTGTGGGGTGAATGTGTGCTCAGTTTAAATCGGGATGGGAGACTGGCTTTTCCTTTCATCTAATGCTGTCAAGTTCCTAACTCAGCAGACTTAATAAAACCATTGTTCTCTTTTCCCCATGGACCTGGTGCAGAAGTTTCTGTCTTGGTTTCAAAGGATCAAAGAATTGGCTTTTGGAAAACCATTTTTGGAAGTGATCTGTAAAACCTTGCCAAAAATGCATTAATTGGCTATTATAACTATGGGCTGGTACTAATTAACACACCTGGGGATCACATCCTCTTGCTACTTGCACTTGCAGCAGTTGGCCAGATCTGGAGTCATCTGAAGTGCCAGCGAAAGGAGAAGTGTTCTTAAGGACCGACACACATCTGGGACTCAGCAGCTCTTCATTCTGCACTTGAATTTCTCAGGTTGCATCTTGGATACAGTACTTAAAAATTAGATCTCTCCATTATCGCTTTGGTAAAAGGAATAAAACTGATTTCATAGGTCTGCCTGGGGAAAAGTTTCCCTTTGCACAGAAATGTGGCATTCAGATCATTGTTAATGGCAATTGTCATTGAAGTGAAAGAAATGCTTTCTATTACCTTCCACAAATTTCAGGTAAGACTCAAAACCTTTCTTTCCATATTGCCTGAGATGCCCAGTCATGTCCAGATCATAAGGGGTAGTAAGATTTATCATCACAGTACGCAGCTGTGCTTGGGTGATATGACTGTCACTAAACTAGTAAATAAAACCGGACAGGAACTGTAGTCTTGCTCTGTGCCAACTAGGATGAAGTAGCTCCTGTCCAATAGCTAAATCCTTCCGCTCCCCAGAGCAAGCTGGCCACGTCCAAAACAGGAAGGGCCCTGAGCTTGTCCTGATCCCTAAACCACATCCAGGCGTCATTTGGGAAGGCAATAATTAGCCTGGGCCAAATTCATGCCAGGAAGCATGCTAAAAACTCACAAGAAGGACATTGTGTGCTATTATCTCAGCCCAAGCCCTAACTACGCTTATTTGCTAGTATAGATGTTGGCTTTTTGTTGTCAACAGGACAGCCTGAAGAAGGTGCACATTTAGGAGTCAGAATTGGAGCCGTTGGGGTCCTGTAACAAGGGTTTCTCTTGCTGAGTGTATGTCTGGCATTTAAGGATGCTCCGTGAGCGTAGAACACCAAGGACATTTTGCAGCAAGTATTTAGCTGGCTGCTGTGGCTCCTGTCAGCTGGCACTCTTTCGGGTGATGGTGGGTAGAGGTCAGGAGCTAGCCCAGGACTGGATGGGTGCAGCCAGCCTGTTTTGGAGTACAGCAGAGTTCAGCCATGTGGGAGTGAGCCATTGCGTGTCAGTTGGCTAGGAAAAGATCTTGACTTGGGTTTTTGCTAGTATAGGCTATTCTCTGAGGTCTGCTTTCTGAACCATGATTTTCTGTAATAACTGCTACTTATTTGGCACGATGCACAAACTGGTCAGAGTGGCTTGGATGGAAGATTTCCAAGCTTCTCTCTGCCTTGCTTTATTGCTTTTTGTCTTTAATAGCATCTGAGGTGTTCTTGAAGGCGTCATTAAACACAAAACATGTGTCATGCCCTCAAAACCACCTTACAACATTATCTAGACCCATTTGCTAAAGACATCTCATTTTTCATCTGTGTGATGGGTTATCTGCCAGCATAGGCTGTTGCTGTGTATGTCTCGTCCTGGAAACTTGTTTCCGAGTCATCCGTCTTTCTCATCTTGGCCATGAGTGACAGAGCCACGGCTCCAACTGTTCCTGTAATACGAAGAAAAGCAAATGCGTTCTTAAGAGGCTCCTGAGGGCTAACCCTCACTTCCTCCCTCAGGAGCTGTTACAGCAAACCCTGACCTCACTGGAGTTGTTTTCACTTGTTCAGTGGTGCTGCCAGGAGACGAGGGCAGTGCCACACAATGCGGGATGCACAAATGGGAAGGAGAAGCACGTGGGCCAGAGCTGCTGGCCGAGGTCTCGGGAAATAGTTTCAATTCTTCATTTCAAAGACATCCTGTTTGGGCTACAGACAGCTCACTTCTGGTTTTCGGGACCACGTTTCATTCCTGACCTGTAAAAGAAGAGTGCTGGCAAACCCTGCCACATAGAGGTGCAAAGAGAGTGAATACTGAAAGGTTGTGAGGTGTTTGGGGGCTATCCAAATGTCGCAGTCTGTTGGCAATAACCATTTTTTTCGTTGCCCTTGGGAGGTGGTGGGAGATGTAGCCCAGCCTGTCGTATCCCTCACTCTCGTGGAGGAACTTGCTTGGTCTGCCAGTCGGTTGCCAGCTGTTGGCAGCACAGCACCATTGCTCACGGGAGGAGAGCCATCGTGGTGCTGTTGTGCGCTACAAGACAGATGCTACTGATGGATATTATGAAGGATGCCAAGGTATCCTTAAACCCTACAGACAAATGGACAACATCGCAAAGGACAGTCTCCTTTCTGCTTATCTGTTCTTCCTGGGAGGGGCTGGTACCCAGGACCCCTTGCAAGGACTATTTCCAAAAGGTGACGTGGAGAAGACTGCATCAAGTTTGCCTCTGTACACAGTCCTCTGGCAGTATCTCATCAGGCTTTGCTCCTTCCACCACCACGCCATGCCTTTGTTCTGTGCCCAAAGCATGCTGTAAGGACCCTCCATTTCAGGCTATGACTTTGCAGAGCTCTAGCACAACCCTCACATTATTTCAAGCACTTTGAACTGAAAATCAGATGCAGAATAAATAATAATTCCAGGACACCACACAGAGCAAGGGAAGACCAAGGCCAAGTGTTTTATAGTATGGATACAGTCCTGCCCCAGCCCTCTTGTTCAGCAGGGTAGGCGTGTGTGCTGCCTCCGGTGCTCGTGGCACCTCTGCCGTGGAATTCTGCCAGTCGTGGGAAGGGAGGCACCCTCAAAACCCTGCCCTTCCTTGGAGAGACCACAGGCAGCTGTGGTGGGTTGGCCCTGGCTGGATGCCTGGGTCCCACCAAAGCCACTCTATCACTCCCCCTCCTCAGCTGGACAGGGGAGAAAAATATAACAAAAAGCTCGTGGGTCAAGATAAGGACAGGGAGAGATCATTCACCAATTACCGTCACAGCAAAACAGACTTGACTTGGGGAAAATTAATTTAATTTATTACCAATCAAAACCAGAGTAGGATAATGAGAAATAAAATCCAAATCTTAAAACACCTTCCCCCCACCCCTCTCTTCTTCCTGGGCTCAACTTTACTCCCTATTTTCTCTACCTCTTCCCCCTGAGCAGTGCAGGGGGACGGGAATGGGGGTTGCGGTCAGTTCATCACACGTTGTCTCTGCCGCTTCTTCCTCCCCAGGGGGAGGACTCCTCACACTCCTCCCCTGCTCCAGCGTGGGGTCCCTCCCACAGCAGACAGTCCTCCACAAGCTTCTCCAGCATGAGTCCTTCCCATGGGCTGCAGTTCTTCACAAACTGCTCCAGTGTGGGTCCCTGCCACGGGGTGCAGTCCTTCAGGAACAGACTGCTCCAGCCTGGGCCCCACATGGGGTCACAAGTCCTGCCAGCAAACCTGCTCCAGCATGGGCTCCTCTCTCCACGGGGTCACAGCCTTCTTCAGGTATCCCCCTGCTCTGGTGTGGGGTCCTCCATGGGCTGCAGGTGGATCTCTGATCCACCGTTAACCTCCATGGGCTGCAGGGACACAGCCTGCCTCACCATGGTCTTCACCAGGGGCTGCAGGGGAATCTCTGCTCTGGCACCTGGAGCACCTCCTCCTGCTCCTTCTGCACTGACCTTGGTGTCTGCAGAGTTGTTCCTCTCACATGTTCTCACTCCTCTCTCCGGCTGCTGTTCTGCCGCAGGTTTTTTTTCCCCCCTTCTTAAATATGTTATCACAGAGGTGCTACCGGTGTATTGCTTAGGAGGGAGAGTTTTGTGTCTCTGGTGCTCCCTGGTGTGACTGTTCCTACAGCCTGACCTCCAGCAGCGCCTGCAACATCAGAAGTGGAATTGCTTTGTGCAATAGGTATATCCATGGCCTGGGGAATATTTCACCCAGAGCAATTTTATCTTGCCTCTGTTGAAAAAAAAATCAACACAAGAAACCTCTAGGCAGGAAAGCTGCATTTTCTTTTTATGGAAAAGGTTTTGATCTCGTGATCAGCAGGAGAGGCAGCAGCCGGAGCATGGGGCTGTGTCTGCAACAGAGGTATCATTTAGCTCTGACAATGTCTCACTGTGTCCTTCGCTGTTTTATTTCCTGTGGAGCCATCTCTGTGTTGCGGTGAGAGATTTGTTTTACTCACAGTGCAGCCAAAAAGAAAAAAGTGATCTCTCTGAACAGCAAGATGTGAGGGAGGGAAGACAGCAGGGAACCAGGCTCAGCCCCACCTTCCCTCCTCGGGCCATATCATGGAGCAGTCGAGACTCTCTGCTTTTGAAGCAGTCTGCCTCTGAGTGCAAATCCTGCTTGGCTACTGCTGGAATCTGCTCACTGCCTTGGTAACCAGCCCTTCTCTGGCTTTTCATAAGCTTTCTAGATGTGGTGTGACAGGTATGTCAGGCAAAATTTTAGACTGGAACATCACTTGTAGTTTGCTAGAGGTTTTCTGTAGGTTGGGGGTGGGACTGAGCAGGTACCAGGCAGAAAAAAGAAGGGCACCTTTCAGACAGAGTTTTACACAGAGCCTCTAGGAATAGAGAGGCCAGAGGTTTTGTGATGCAAACATCCTCTCTTGTAACGTTATCTATTTGAGGCTTTTCTGTTCACAGGTAGATAAAAACTAAAGTTGTGCCCGCAGATCTGTGTTGTTGTACCCGTTCTGCTTTTGGATGCGGTGAGGAGGGAATTGACGTGAGGCAGCGGCACAGGGGAAATTGTCTCCTCCTAAGGAGCACAACGTGAGGCCGGGAGGCTGTCAACATAGGTGGCAGGAGATGCTGCTGGATATGATAGCATTCTGTTTCTGAGGAGGTAAAGATTAGGTAACACAAAATTAAAACCTTGCAAAGTAGATGCGGAACAGTCAGGCTGCCTGTCCTTGGGAGGAGGCACCAAGCAGTTGCAGGTCCTGCTGATTTGACTTTACCAAGGCCTGTACTGACAGGACGAGGGGCAATAGTTTTAAACTGAAAGAGGGTAGGTTTAAATTGGACATAAGGAAGAAATTTTTTACGATACGGGTGGTGAGACACAGGAGCGGGTTGCCCAGAGAAGTTGTGGATGCCCCATCATTAGAAGGGTTCAAGGCCAGGCTGGATGGGGCTTTGAGCAACCTGGTCTAATGAAAGATGTCCCTGCCCATGGCAGGGGGGTTGGACTAGGTGATCTTCAAAGCTCCCTTCCAACCCAAACCATTCTGTGACTCTATGGTTCTATGATTTAGAGGTGTGAGTGCCAAATACTTCTGGAAATGAGGCATCAACTATTCATGTGTTCAGTGCTTTTTCAGAAATTGTTCAAATACATCTAACAAGAAGCTACAGTGGTATGTTCATACGTGTATTTGGCTTTTTTCACCATTTCAGTGTTGAAGGAACGAATCGCTTCTCCAAAAACGGTTGCTGTTTGCATTTGTCGCTTTTACTTGCTAGTTGAAAGAATTCTTACCAGAACATTGAATACTTTCAGTACCATCAGTTCCCTATTTGTGAGGCCTTTTTTTGTGTTTGCTCCTGAATCTGTTGAACATGTGGCAGATAACATGCTCACCAGCTAGTTTTTTTCACACCTAGCTTGTTTCAGCTTGGTTGACTTTGATTGTGAAGCTGCTCAGGGCGTTTTGTGAGGAACGTCTCATAAAGGGACAATGTTGGCAGGTTGATTTCATTACAGTTGTCGTATTTATATTCTTGTTGCAGATTTTATTGCTGAGTTATACTGCATGTAGACATCACTTCACAGGCATGCAACGGAGTACTCACCCAAGAATTTGCTGTCTTTGGAGCTACAGACCTGTAACAATTATTAATTAGTGTAAGGCAATGAATTTTTTTCTTAAGAGTGTAATTTTTATAGGATCAAAACATAAAGCTAGGGCCTATTCCTGAAAGTAACTCCATTAGCTTGGATAGTGACCTTAAAAGAAATAGATCAAGGAATAATGTCTGGCAGAGTTTATTAAGTTGAAACTGTTTTTTTCCTGATAAAGCTTCCTTTCTTCAGAAAGATTTTACGTTTAAGATTTAACATTAATTTTACCTTTTATTGCAAACTGACTGGTAAATATCCGTGTTTATTTTTGGTGGTTAGCAGTTAATTCTGGTTATCATTTGTGATTAACTTCAACCTCTTCCCTTTCTCTACCTTTACTAACTTGTCTACTGTTACCCCTGCTTAATTTCATCCTTTTTTTCCTTACCCTCCCTTCTGCATTTTCCCACTTTCCCATTGCAGCTTGCTGTTTCTCCTTCAGTTACAGCCCGTGGTCTTTTGCAAAAGCATAATTTGACCAACAACAGTAATCTTTAGAGTTAAAACAGAAAGAGTCCAGAATAGAGGTCTGGAGGGTAAGAGGTACATGATGTGGATGCGGGGGGAGAAGAGGGCTGAAGATGACGAGGAGGCCTCATTGTCAGTCTGGAGGATACGGCAATACTGCAGATCCTGGAGGTGGAGGAAGAAGGTACCTAATACTGGCCAGAAATTTGGGGAAATGGATTGAGGAGGGATGAAAAAGAGAAATAGGATTGTATTAGGTAGAAATTGCAAGGACTAGGAACAGGGAAAATAGAAGGTGCTCCAGAAGAGGGAAGCAGAGCAAAAATCAATGTTTCTCTCCCTTTATCAATTTGAAATCAAGTCCTTCCAAACATACAAATAGAGAAAGAGAATTAGGGGCATAATAAAAGCTGGTATACATCAAGCCCTGATGCTGCCATCATCATGCTTCCCTTGTAGCTCTTTTGCTAATTCATAAACTGAACAGCAAGACATAATATTCTCTCCTCCTCGCCTCACCAAAGCCATGGAGAAGAACCAAAAAGAGAGCTTTCTGGTTTCATCCATCCTTGCTTGTAGCATCTGAGTAATTAAGTTAATGCAGAGATAGCTCAGGCTCGCTCTCTACAGAGAAGCAGACACCTGCAATGCTGCAGCGAGATCCCTGTCCACCCGAGCTGGAGGATAGGACCTTCCGTTGTCCTGGGCCTGCTTTGGAAGAAAATGGTGGGAAGTCTCAGGACTGCTATGCCAATCCTTGGATAAGATGCCATTACTAACCAAGCCTGTAGGCTCATAAAAAGAAAACAGCAGCATGATTCTGGCAAGACTTTAGTAATGAATGCTCTTTTAATTACTTACTGATTATATCTGATTATCTGCCTTTCTTTAACTTTACCAAGCATCAAGGCAATGCTCACCAGCCCATGTTTCTTTGTGTTGTACTTTTCTAACTCTTCTAATTTCTAAAATAGCTTTATTTTTATGCCTTTGTAACCTCCCTGAAGTTCTAAAATGAGTAGTTACATCCAGGGTGCAGAAAGATGCCTGGCCAATTTTTTCAAAAACACGTTAGTGCGTGTTATCTCGTATTGCATATTTGAAAATGTGCATCATTAACATGAGTATTAGGGTAAGAACTATTTCACTGTTGTGGAAGTTATTTAGTTGAAAACTTTTTAGGAAATGTTTCTGTATTGTGATTATTGGTAATGAGCTGTATACTAAGTAAAAGTTGGCCGTCTATGGTCTCGTTGTCTGTTTTCGAATTATATTGAAAAAGGATATAATCAGGAAGCTTAAGAACAGATTATAAAAAAGGCTTGGCTTTTTTTAGGAAGAACAGGTACTTCTGGGTGCTGAGCCCTTCAGAAAAATCTCTACACAAAAGCAGGTCCCTAGATGGGAGCTGAACTCTTGAAAGTCTATTTCTTCAGGCTTTCTTTCCATCTGTTGCTCAGCTGGAACAATAGTCCAAGGCTGGCCTAATCTGGGGGCTGCAGCAGGAGAAACTTTGCCTGCAATTGAATGCTCCTCTTCCAAATGATTTCTGCAAATAGGAGATTTATTCCATCTATTATGCATTATCTTATTCTGGGATGTGCCAGGGCCATTTAAAACACTGTACGTTACTGTGATGTCCACAAGAAAAAGATTACTGTGCGAGGTAAAATACCCCTGTGGCCACCGCTTGTCACGGTTGCTTAATGCTTAGCAGTCAGGCTGTGTTGAGCTGACGGGTTTAGAATTTCTATTCAGCATCCCTTGCCCAGAGCGGATGAGAATGACCCCTTTTGTCCTGTCTGTTATCATCAGGCAGCTTTGGAAAATGAGCACTGTTGAATGAAAAGAAAGCGGCAGATGACATTTTGTTTTCTGCATGAACTAGTGTATAGGTTCTTTGTTTTTCAGAAATGGTATTGAAGAAGATGTGCTAATATTGCTGCTATTTTAGCAGTAGTTCTTTTGTTCAAGCCTGAACGTAGATTTGTGGGAGTTGGGGTGTCCATTTATATTAGTGAGCTCTTTCCTTGTAAAATCCCATGGATACCTAAAATATGAGTATGTATATTCTGAATAAGTCTTTTTTAATATTACTGTAACATTCCTTTCCTGGAGCATAATCTTATTTCTATGAAAAAGAGATGGTCATATTTTCAGAATAGTAAGTTCTGAAAATTTTTGTCTGTGTTCTGAGATTACACTTACTCTGAATAATGACACACACTTACTCTGAATAATTATACTCACTATTTTAACCCAGTAGTGAGCATGGGTTAGGGACTCCTGTCTGTATTGAGCATGGTAGACATGCCCTTTGATTTAAGCTATGTGTCACCAAGCATTAGGCCTGGAGATCCAATATTTCAAAATACAGCTATCGCCCATACAGGCCTGGAAATCTGACTTTGGAGTGTCTGAGTCATCCTCGTCGCTGTTTTCTACAGCTGACCATAAAGCTTTTCTGCATTATTGATGTGCCAGTGAGACATGGAGGCTGCCAAACAAGTGACGTATATTGTGTCTGTAAACAATAACATGAATTGCGCTCACAAAATGGGTTATGTTTGAAAGTGAGCGTCTTCTGCATACAGGGTTTTGTTGACATTTTCATGGGTGATTTGAGAATCATTTGGGAGCCAGGAGTCTCAGCTGGATTTTCAAGTGTGCCGGCAGCCTGGCTAGGTGGATTCATATACCCTAATTTTTGATCATCCAGTTTTGGTCCATGTCAGTTAGGAGGCTAGTCTTTATCTACCGTCACTTATGAGGCAGTTTGGCACCTTTTTGAGTCAGAGCAGAAGACGGTAGTGTTATTTGAGTCATGCTCACAGTGCTTTGTGTATAAAAGTCAGTGAGCTCAATTGGGTAAATAGGTTCAGCTGACCAAGGGTACATCATTTTTAGAGCTGGTTTGGTTTTTGTTACGATTTTTAAAATTCACTAGAGTGATGTTCCAAGGTTCACTTGTTTCAGCAACAAATAGCAATGACATGGGTTATCTTCTGCCAGCTGGATGCAGGTAGTTTCAAAATGCCAGATGCCAAGGTTGCGAGTGTGATGTATGAAGAAAGTGGTAATGAAGTGCAGGACTTGAGTACAGTAATACTGTGTGAGATGAAATGTTCCTTCATTTCTGTCTTCCCAAAAGCCTCTGCATCCCTGCATCAGCCTACTGCACCCTGGCACATCCTGATCATCCAATTAACTCTCCTTGCAGCTTCTCCTCTTGCATGCCTACCGGCATGCGGCTTCATGATCAGCTCAGTTCCAGCTAAATGCCTGGTCCCCTGCTTATGGGGAGGTAGCAGGAATATATAGAGGGGGGACAAGCAGGCAGGCAGACACACACTCAGGCCAGCTGAAGCTGATTGTGAAACCAGAACCTCAGACAGGCTCCGAAACTTCTTACACACCCTTTCTCACCCATAAAACCTCTGGCCAGCAGTGCACAGCCTGGACTGGCACAGCTAAATACAGAACCGTGGGAATCCTGTTTCCCAGTTAGAGACTGACCTCAACAGAGGCCGTGTATGGATATGCTGGAATTACTTGGCATTCCAACTGTGGCTTCCTTAGGAGGGCAGTGAGGGGAAACAACTTGAAGGCAGAAAAACAACTTCTTCATGTTCCGACTGGTAGCAGTCAAGCCCTGGGGGTTTGGCCCCGTGCCCTGTAACTGCCAATGGAGTCCCCTGGCAAAACAGAACGTGAGCCAGTGTAAGTGGGCTGGTTTGATGGCTAGACTAAACAGAGAGTTATTACCAGGACCTTTCAGTTCAATTAATTTTGTTTTACATGCTGTTCTTTATGACATTCTTTATGGTTTTCTTCCCTTTCTTCAGTATTTCCCATCATTCTGGTACTCTTTGCTGCAAATACTTTAGCTAACTATTAGTAAACTCCTTGTTAACTTCACTGGGGTGGAGACCTGTTGCTTGGAAATGTATTGGCTCATGTCTGTAAGTACCTGTGGCATAACAGGCTCTTATGTATCAGGAGAGCTGTTGTAACCCTCTGAATGGACAGGGGATCTTGTCAAAGACTTTTTGGGATACTGTAGATTGGCAAATCCTCATCTATATTGTCATTCACTTAAAGAATATTTTGCAAGGCATGAATTATGCAAATAAAGGTTGCTCCTTCCCCAGTAGATTGGATTTATTTGTGTTTACTAATTCTATTTTTAATCAGTTTGTCAGCTCTGAAAGTCTCAGTGTTACTGTTCTGTTTTTATTGTTAAATATAATGGCTCTCATTTTTTACCTTTTCCTTTAATACTTAGGTTCATTTGAGTGATAGATTTCTTACCACAGTTAATAAAGCAATGAATTTGAGTTTGTGTAGAAATCCTGGATGAAAGCTGTCTGGCTTGTACGTATTATAACTTTAGATTTTGTCAGGTTTTGGAAGAAGGCTCTTTCACAAATGCTTCAGTTTGAGGCAGTTCCTTGGAGCTGACCTTTCAAAAGTAGCTCAAATTTAGAAGTCACTTGAGGCATATCCATAATGAATATAAATGTGAAAAAAATAAAGCCATGGAAGTTTCCCTTGCTTTAAAAAGGTTTGTATCATAAATAGTTCAGCAAATTAGTCGCTGACAACTGCAGATACCTTTAGTATATTGAATAGGGTATATTTTCAAATAAGGCCCTATTGAAGTTCTGCATGGGGCTTGCTCTTAGTCCTCTAAAGTGCAGCATTTCCCATTGCTAAGAGATGAAGTGGTGGTAGCAAGGTAATATCATCCATGAGTTCTATTTTGGTGATAATAAACTTGTGAAAATAACTGGAAGCAACTGGACTCCACTCTTCTGTGTGCAGCTGTAACTGGAAGAGGATTTTACAAGATTCTTTAATGTAGTTGGAATGTATGTGTAATCTTTTGACCTTGTTCTTAGTTGTTGATGACTATGGCATGTTAAGTGCAGATAATTGGGTTTGCTCTAGGCTGAAACCTGACCTGCTCTCTGCAAAGGAGAAGGTCAGATCTTCTATTGTAGGAGGTACTCAGAGGGGCTACCTTAGGAATTGCAAGGCCATGACTGCTAAGAGTAAGGATCTCTGAAATATAGCAGTTTCTTAGGAAGGACATACTGTCCTAAGGAATGCTTCTCTTTCATCTCAGTTTGAATTGGACTTTTCATGCAAAAGTTTTTGTCCTGTTCTCTAAATTTTCTTTTTTATGCCATCTGCTTAGCCTCATAACTCAAGCTGCCTTACTGTGAAAGCTGCCTTGTAGCTTCGGCTAGTGGAACATGACTCCTAGGTATGAGAGCATGAGGCACACGCTTTTCACTGTTCTTGGAAGGGGTTTCAGCTCTCCTTGTTTAAGCCAGGTGCAAATGAGGCCTGTAATCCAAACTAGTTTTTAGCTTCCTTCTCCAGCCGGGGGAGAGGAGATGATCTGCAGAGATATATTGCATCCAAATATCAGTGTTCAAAATAGATGGGATTAGTTGTCCTATGGTGATGTCTGTCTCTTTCCACTGAGTTGAGAAGCCTAAAAATTAACTTTGTCTCACTGTCAAATTTTTAGAAGACTAAATTTAGAGGAAGAATCCTGTCCTTGGTTCAAGAAAGTACTAAGTGACATTTGTAAATTCTGCAAATAGCTGTCTGTCCAACCAAGTATCTTCCAGTCCCTGCTTGCTTCAACTTAAAGGTGATGTAGTCTTCATATCACGCCTCCTCTGAGGAGGATGAGGGGAGTGTCTAACACCTTTATGAAAGGAGTATGGAGCAGTCAAAAACAGTAGCAAACACTGGAAAGGAAATAGAGCCAAAGAGATTTTAAAAAACCTGTCCAACAGGATCAGTGTGATGGTCCAACCTGCATGTTGTTTTTCAAGCCATCCTTTTTCCGTCTGTCTATGACAGCGTTGCTGGAACTGCTCTTCTTTCTTATTTTAAGCTTTCTGTGTGGGAGGAGTAAACTGCTTAAAACAAATGTGATTGAGTGGTAGTTTGCACAGTACAGCACTTTTAGCCCTGCTCTTCCAGTTCACATTGGGTTCCTTGATAGTTCTTAAGAATACAAAACATGAGTACAGGTAGAGTGTGTCAGACCAGCGGTCCCTCCAGCTCAATATCCTGTTCCTGCCAGTGACTAACAGATGCCTATGTACCTTTCTCTAATCTTTTCCCAGCCTCCATCTATTTTCAGCTTATGAGACTTTCTAGCCATAAATCTTTCTTGTTAAATGAGGAATTGCAGCTGACTTTCTTGTCTCTTATGTTTTAGAACTAAAAAAACAAAGAAGGCATCTGCTCCTCCAACCAAGGAAGAGAAGCCCAGATTAACCATTTTTGAAGAGGAAGTAGATGCAGATGAAGGACTCTTTGGCCCAGAAAAAGATTTCTCATCAATTGGTCCGAGGAAGAAGATGAAAGAGAGTAAATCTGTTCTATATTTGTATATACACAGATTGTTTTATTTAAAGCATGTGTTTAACAGAGCTTTTAAAATGTAGTGATACAGAGTATACAGACTAAATAATGACTTGGGAATGTTAAGGCAAATCTTCAGCTGGGGCAGAATCATCTAGAATCATTCAGAAAGAATAAATAAGACCTGTAGTTCCCATAGCTGTTCATATTGACATTTTGGGCTGGGATATTATAGGTCTGTGGGACAGTCACTCATGCCACGTTAACAAGAGTAATGTGACCTACTTCTGAGTGCAAGAAGAAAGCAGATTTACCAAGTCCTGAGAGTGCAGAGTATCACTGCACTCTGTGGACTGGAAGTCCTTGTGAAAAACCAATTGTCTACATCATCTTTTTTTTTCAGCCCAGGAGCCAGATTTACTAGCTAGTGTTAATGCAGGTATTGTGTTATATAGCATGATTTAACCACAGCATTTTCTGGTTCCTCTTTCTAGATCTGAAGTTATTTGAAGATCCAGACCTTGGTGGCGTGGTAAGACTGGGTGACTCACTACTGCTGCCAGCTGCCTGTAAGAACAGGGAGTATGTGCTGAACATGGATCCTGAGGAGGACACTGAAAAACTGCTGAGGTACACATCTCAAATTTGTCATGTAGGATGAAGGTGATTTGAGGAGTTATTTAGACCTCAAAAGAGATGAATTTGAGGGCAAAGCTTAAATAATTTGGATGCTGTGAATCAATGTTTGTATTTACAAGCAAAAGGTAAGATTTGTGTCACAGAGCTTCGAAATCAAACACATTAAAAAGGAAATTAGGAAGACCCTCTGAGAAAGGCAGGGTGCAAGGTATTATTCTGTGACTCAAAAGGAAGGGTCTTGAAGGCCCAAGGCATGCCATCTCATCCTTGTTTTCTGACATGACACTCCTGCTTTCTGCAAGCGATCCATAGGGGGTGAAAACTGACCTCCATTATGAAAAGTGAGAAGCAAAGCCCAGAAACAAGGAGGTATTCAGCTTCAGTAAGCTGAAATCAGGGGCTCTTGCCACAAGAGGAATGGTTTTTTGCTGGTGGCTCACAGATCTCCATGCACACTTCCAGGAGGAATCCCATGCACACCTCCACAGCTCATTAAAATCTCTATCACCCTGCATTTAATTTTTAATCTAGTGGAAAGGAGGGCTGGAGCTCAGAGTTACAGGAGTGAATAATGTACTTGCTCTTACACTTACCTGCCCCATTGACCAGCATCACCAGGGAATCTGTGCTGCAGTAAAGAGTCAAATTCATGCCGTCTGGACCTCGGCCTGGCATCTGAATGATGAGTGCTAATTCTTGCCAGCCAGCTCCTGTTAGGATGTATGATTTCTGCAGCAGGTACTAAACCCAGGAGAGACAATCTGTATGTGGTTTCAAACCTCTCCTGACACAGGTAGTTTTGCAGCTACTGCTTTCTACATATGCAAAAGGGCTAGCTATCTCAGCAGTAATACCTGACTTAATTTAAACAAAGGTTAAATTGGGTTGGGTGCCATCTCCCAGCTGAAACCAGGACAACATCCTAACAGCCCACCTGATGTTTATAGAAGCTGATGGGGCAGGACATAACCTGATTTAGTGCTGTGGTATATTGGGAGCAAACACATATGTGCTTGCAATATTTTCGTGTTTGCTTTCTCCTTTGCTAGAAATCTCAGCATACAGCGCTTGATCCAGATTGTTGATATGGTTAGAAGTGAAGTGCCTGTTTTAATGCAGTCCTTGCATTATTATCCACTACTGGAGAGAGCTTCTCCATCTGTCATGTTCATGTCCTTTGGATTATATGTTTTCTCTTCCTCTGTGGCAGAGAAAGATCTGTGAAGTCTACTCCCAAGACCAATAGACCATGCTTTCAGATCAGTTCGGGGTCATCAGTGTTATCAGCACACACATCTGTGTGTGGAAACCCACAGGAAGATTCCATTTCTTTTAAATTCCAGTAGTTTTAATTTATTCTTGAATTGTCCCAGCACTTTCAGTAGTTGACAAGTCATCAAGATCCAGTTGGAAATTGGATGTAATGAAGCAGAAAATCATGCCAGTGGTCCAATGGGAAAGTTTCTACGGGAATCCAGAGGCAACTCCTGGCTGTGCAAGAGGTATAGGCAGATAGGTCAGGATCTGTTGACCTGTTCAGGTGCCTAACACCCTCTGAAATCCTCCTGATAAACCTAGTTCACAGTGTTATCTGCACATCATAGCGAGCTGGTGGACTGAATGCAAGGCAACTGGGGGTAAAGGAGAAGCTGTTAAAGGGGTGAAGAGGAGTGGCAGTGCTGTTTTAACCTAGTAGAATACTTCACCTCGCCTCTATGTAAATTTATTGCAGTCACCTGAAATCCTGTAACTGAACTTTCTCAAGTGGTTATGCACAATGCACTTTGTTTTCTATTCATCTGGAAGCCTTAGCAGAACTGTCAGGTCTGATAAATGTAGAGGCAGCATTTGAATCATCTCCCACCTTCCCTTACCACCAGACTGGTGTTACATGTTCTTGCCGGGCAGTGTCACAGTCTCTTTTCCAGGCAGTGACCCTTTGTGGTGAGAGGAAATGTTCAATGTGAGCTGAACCCTGCCATCTCTCTGGCATGGGGGCTTGAGTGCATGTTGAGGCCTAAGAATAAATCTTGCCTTTGCCCTGCAGATGTTGGCAATCCCTCTCCCTTCCCAAAGGGGACTGAAGAAATCTCTCCCTAGCCCTAGTAGGAGCTGTGACAACCCATTCCTTTAGTGGGCTAGAGCTGGCTAAGCTACCAAAGGAAAACTGGCAAACATCTTGGTCTGTTGGACATACTCTGTTATACCATACAGAAAATTTG
This sequence comes from Platalea leucorodia, assembly GCF_965183815.1. Classification (NCBI taxonomy): domain Eukaryota; kingdom Metazoa; phylum Chordata; class Aves; order Pelecaniformes; family Threskiornithidae; genus Platalea; species Platalea leucorodia. The sequence continues at coordinate 117,713,321 of NC_138825.1, read as the reverse complement.
CCTGGACACATTTTATCAAGACCTAAGACCGGCCTGAGCTATGATGCACCAGCAGGTCTGTGGTAGGTCCAGAAACCTAGACATGTTCACTGTACACAGGTGGATTAGCTGAATAATGCAGATGTGGTAGCTCTTGACTTACATAGTGTACATTTGCATGTACCACATGGTCTGCTCGCATGCACGTGGTATATCTGGGACGTGTCTGACTTACTTGAAAACGTACTTTCCAGTGAACCACAGGCAGAGATAGAAGAGCACTGCCTAAGGCAGAGAAAGGCAGAACTTTCTTCTTCCAAAGGGGAGATGGGAAAAAGATCATATTCGGAGCAGAACACAGGAGCAATCAAGTCCTTCGTGATCTTTCTGGTACCTGAGTGGTTGTAGCAGCAGTAGCACCACATCGCTGTCACCACAGCAGTGAATCCCCAGCAGTGACTTCTAACTCTTGAGGAAAAGACTGTTATGGAGACAAATGAGTCTGCAAAATGTGCGTGGGCTGTGCTTGTCACAACATGAGGGAGAAGAGAATATGATAAACGTTCTCATTGCAAACTGAAGGCTCTGCTCTCTGTGGATACCTGCTCAAATGAAATGAGAATTACTATTTTAAATAGAATCACCTACATTACATTAACAAGTGTTGAGTTTTGAGAAGAACCAATTGCTTTGTAAGTGTAATGGAAGATTTCTTTCTGTGGCAAAATACCCATGTCCATTCAAACAAGTATCTTCCCTCTTCCTGTCCATTGACCAGCCTTTTACTGGGTACTAATTTCTTGGCTTACCAACAAATATTAAGTGATGCTGATGGAGAAACTAGGTGAGCTACCTCACTCTAGCCACTGGCATTGTAGACGCAGGCATTCTTTCGTACCACTAGGTCTGCCATAATACATTGGTGATGTGGCTGTTGAGCACTGTACTTGCATGTCCTTCCGGAACTTGTGGAAAAGACATAAATTGCTGTGGTAGGAACCAGCAAGGTCAAGTCCCATCATGTTGTCATCAGGAAAAAAGGAGCACATCATACTTTTCCTTCATGGGATGTGCTTTGAGAAAGGGAGGGATAGGTAACTAAGTCTTTTTGGCTCTTTGCCACAGGGATATGGAGGAACCCAGGCTCTTCCAAGAAGTCCTGGGTCCCATTGCTTTTGACTCTTCCAAGGTGCAAGGTGACCAGCTGCAGTGAGATGAAAGGGTAGCTGGTCAACCCTTTCCCAGATGTTAAAAGAATTATCCTTGGGAATGGATTTAGGAACAGGCTTCTCTTTTCTCCTGTCATTTTCCTGGGTCACGTCATACCGTATAAAGATTCCTTCTGGATGCATTCAGCCATTTACCTCCACTCTCAAAGCTCCTCTTCAGGTCTGATTTCCATTTAAGCTAGAGACAGAAGTCAACTTCTGCAGAAATCAGTATCCTGCAAACTCTCCCATCATGGAATCTCATGTCTTATTTTCTCATCTCCATCCACTCAGTGGCCACAGATGTACAAATTAAGTTTTCATGCAGCAGGACTGCAGTCGACCTCTTCTGCCTCATTAATCTAAATTGTGCCTGCCTGGTGTGATGGATCAAGTTTTTGTGGAAAACCAGTGCTAGAATTGATCCTGTGAATGTAGCAGCAGCTCTGTGGGCCCACAGAATTACATAAATTATCACACATCCTAGCCTGAAATAATTATCACAGTTCTCTGAACAGCTTTTTAGGAGAGATTTAATTAACTTCACCTTTGATAATGAATAGGGAGTTGAACTGGAAGGAAGCAGCTGTCAGCATAAGATTTGTCTTTTTCCAGTGCTGAGAATCATGTCAGCGGCGGGATCCCACTTCTGCTGCCCTGTGATGGTAGACCTGGTGTATGCTTTCTTAGGCTTACGCTGATCTAAGACTGATGGTGTTGAATGCTATTAGACTTTCTCTAGCTCCAGATCAAGGTGACCGTAGGCAGCTGCCTGCTGGGAATGGTCCCTGTCCTGCGCCAGCTCCGAGTTGTGCCTGGGAGTTTTCTGGAGGAGGGCTAACTTGTCCCAGACCAAAGCTGTGCCAGTGGTTCTTCTAGCATTTCAACAGTACAGACTCTCACATTCCAGTATCCAGATATATTTCCTGGCACTGGTTAAAGTACCAGTATGAATTTACCTGTAGTGGATTGCAGGGGAAAGCAGGAGGGCAGATACCTCCTACAGAGGCCCCTGTGCTTTGCACTCCTGTGGTTAACTCCGGCCTGTATAATTTCCATGGGCCTTGTTAGACATCATACTGTCTGTACTGACCATAGCAGACGTGATGGTCAACAGATACTTTGAAGTTTCCTGCCTATTTTTGGGCACAAGTCTTTTCCCAAGTCATATATGTGATATTACACCTCTCCCCAAGGCTTCACTAAGGTATCTCTTGTACTTGGAACTAACACCAGACAAAATAAAGGCACCGATAATAAGATAGGGAAAGATAAAAGTCTATTCTGCAAGAACTGCTGTGAGTTGCATAACCTAGCTTCAAACATGATCCTTCTGGGTACTTTAGCAAATTGTGCAAGTCTTTTTGTCTCTTGCTTTCATTACTGATTCTCCTCATTAGAGCATTCCCAGCAAGCAGAGGTCACTGTCCCCATCATGCCGGATGCCATACATGCACATAGTCATTCCTGTCCCAAAGATCTTGTCCAGATAGACAGGACAGAGTTCCGAGAAGTGGCATCTAAAATGTTGATGTTCAGATGTCAGCTGCGTCTGTCTCCAAGTCAGAACTCGTTTACTCTCTTGAAGTCCACATGCTAGCAGTCATATCACAGGGCTTTGTGACAGTATTTCTTCAGTAAGGGTTTTGATTGCTTTCTGTGTCTGGAAACAAAGAGATTTTCCACCAATAGAGTCCATGAATCAGCACAACAGTATGGCAGGAATTTTAAACAATGTGGCGCTGCTTTTCCATTACAGAAAAAGAAAGAGACTAATTAGGGAATGATTAATTACATGGATTCGGTGCCTGATTGTCTATAAAAAGATGGGGGCAGGAAGGTTCTTCTTTTAATCTCTTTGTTATTTCAGAATAGTTGCTTGAATTTTTTCTTCCTCCTCCTGGTCTGGAGTTAAATATGGTGGTAGTTATGCACTGTAACAATTCATTTGCTTCTCAAGAAATAGAAGTCCTTGTTTCTGTCTCTGCCTGAGGCGTTTTGCATTTTACCTCTGTAGTTTTCCAAAGACAGTTGTGTCTCACATGATCAAATGGCAGTGGATCAAACAGTTTGCCTATCACCGCAGCACTGAAAAGCAGGTTTTGAGACAAAGACCACATATTATCTACTGTGTTCTCTTTAAAAGACTTCTGTCTAACCAAGGTCTTTAAAAAATCCAGGACAAGAAAAGGAGATTTACATGATCAGCTTCCAGACTTTGAAAAGTCATCTCCTGCAGAATTTTTGGCCTAAAAGAACACTACCAAAAAACCACCCCCCACCCCTCCCCCAAAAAAAAAAAACCCGCAATGTACTGGACTGCATCTTTTGAGGTTATTTTATGACTGTGCTGAGTGGTTTTGTTGCTGTGGTTAGTACAGAAATTAATATAGAGCCACACAGGAGTAGAGAATTCAGGAAGCTGTACCATCTGATCAGGTTAACGAGCTGTATGTACTGCTGCCCCTGCTGGGCAGCGCATCTAGTTCTCAGGCAGTGCACCGCGTTCAAAATCATGCTTCCTCCATACGATCTGCGTGTATATATATGTATTGTTCATCTGGTTATTATGGCTTCTGTTACTTATGACCCAAACTTTATGAAATGGACACTGATTCATTCAGTATTTGTTTATGCCAAGGCGGGAGGCATCAGATCAGCTAAAGAAAGCTAGGCTTCAGAAATACCAGCCCTAACATGTTTTGTTTATTACACAGCAAAGAGAACAAGAACATGTCTTGGCAATGTGATCACAGGTGTGATATCTCTTGGATATCAGAATTTGCAGCAAACAAAAATGCCTGAGCTTAAATTAAATTAATTTATTCTATGTAGATGAGGAATTCAGAAGGAAAGAATACACTGACAAGGTGTTTTGTAAGTTAGGTGGGAGATGTTACCCACAGGGAATCATGGAAACTAAGAGACATAAGAAATCTTCCTATCTAAATAAAAGAGAATATAATCTCCAGAATTACTTGGGGCATAAAATTTGAGGTAACAGCAGGAGCTGCCTGCTGAAATACAAAGTCCACAAGGTAGAGTTCAAGGTGCAGAGCTCTGAGACAGTGGCCCAGCTCTGTCCATCAGTTGGTCTGCTTAATTATTTCCTAGTTTTAGATATTAGTGTTCAGGCAGTTGATTTTACAAGATTAAGCTTGGTTAAAACTGATCTTTTTTAGATTCCCTTTGGGAGTCATAAGAAGATCTGACTTCTAGCATGGTTTTATCTTAAAGGGTTCTGACCATCTATACGGCAGAAAATTCAGGCTAATCTTGTTCACTTTATAGCCAGTTCATGGTGAGTGTAGTTTGTTTCAGCCTGGACAACGCAGTCATAAGTTCCTCACAGCTTTTAATGAGGGTGAACATAAAAAAGAAACTCTTGAAATTATGCATTTTTTCTTAATAATAGTGAGATCCTTAGCTGAGGGTGCTGGAGCTCTTTAGTATCTGTGGTTTCAACGTTCAAACAATATGCACTAGGGATGGAGCAATGAAGTGTCTCAGATAGATACATTGATTCTTCTGTTGATCATGTTCCCCATGGTCCTGGCCAATTACCCAGATAAGTCACTTCCCAAATTATGGAAGGGCTCAGCTTTGCTTTACTGGCTACTTTATTTTAACTGTCGGCAGAAGGCCCCACCAATTGTTCTGCCCTGTGGTAGAGGCATTTACTGTATCTCTCCTAAAGCTACCCATGAACAAAGAGAGAAAGGGAGAAATCACAGTCCCATTTAGTCAACAGAAGTTATCCCAGTGGCTTCACAAGGGTCTGGATGACACCACGCCCCCCAAGATGGCCTCATTGCCTGGCAGTGAGGAAGATATAAATTACAAAAGACAAATGAGTGGAAGGACCAAAAAATGCCTGACATTCATGAGTTGAGACTCATTCATGCTCCAGGAACTGCCTACCTATGAGGCTTGGAGAAGAACAGACTAAAAAGGCGCCTTCCTTAGACTCCCTGCATGGTATCCTGTTCCAGTGAGCGGACCTGCTTGAGAGCTGCTCCAACAAACCCCTTCCAGTCACCAGGGGCTCAAACAAGGAGCTTCAGAGAATCCTCCCAGAGAGAAACAGCTGTTGCCTGTTCCCTTAGTCACGTCTCCATTTGCTCCTTGCCATTCACCACGAGATGGTTATGGATGCTGTGACCAACAGAGAGCATCCAGCCCACCCTCCTGGATGGAGGGACTGCCACCTCTTGATGTAGTGCTCTAGCAGAGACAGAGGATGGGCTGCACATGTGTGTTCAACTTCTTTCTTGTTTAAGAATCACTTGTCCAGACTTTCTTATCCTCACAAGTCCTCTGAGAGTGAACTAAGTAAAACTATTTGAAGGGGATTTTAGCACCGAAGAAAATTCCAGTCCCTTTAGAATAACTCCTGCACCTTAATTTTGTCTCCTAGTTAATTTGTAGCTTCCCTGTCAAGCCACCCTTTGGCTGAGGCAGTTTTACTGCTGGCACTGTTACAGCCCAATGGGCTGATTCAGTTGATACTGAAGTTTGGTAACAACAGTTTTTATATCAGTGCTTGTAAACAACTAAACAGTTAAATCATTTCACTGCCTAAGACACTACAGTCATAGAGTAAGTGTGTCATGCTAGAGCTGGGGTTTGGCAAGGAGATACCTACATATTAACAAACCTGCTATTCTTCTTCATCTTTGGCTCCTGATCCCTCATGTAGAAGTTTTTGCTTGCACTTCTTATGCTTTCACTTTCTTGATTTTGTATGCTACAGTTAGGGATGAAGCCTTTTGGAAGTCATGTATTTTGTAAGCATATGTGAGATATGCATTTTATCAGCGGCTGCACTTTTGTAGCTGATGATCTGCATGGATTGCTGCTTGGGTTTTGACTGCTTAACAATTATTTATCAATCAAGCCTTTGGGAAATTAACAACTGTGCTTACTCCTTATGGTATTTTCTTTGACCGTTGTGCTCAGAGGACCAAAACAAGAGCCTGTTTTGATTCAGAGCAGAAATCACTGTGGCCTGTAAAGACTTCTCTAGCTATGCTAACATTTACTTTGCCATCTCTGCTATATCTTGTAGAGATGTGATGCGTCACAGCCTTCTTTCAGTTTCCTTCACATATTCACTTTCCAAAGGCAGCTACCTCCTGGAGTCACAAGACTATCTGTTAAAAGGGTGCTCTCAAAATCTTTTAACGGCTTTGATGGGAACAGAGTTGGGCACACACAGCATGCTCTGTCTTTTGATAAGGCCAAACAATCCAGGTAGAAAACATACTTGACTGTTTCAGGTGTTTTGGGATATTTCACTAGGAAATATGACTATTTCCTAGTGAAATAGTCACCAAGAAAGAGTTGTATACATTCATGGATTGCAAAACTCCGTCAGTTTCTTGGAAGCAAATGTGAATATAATATTTTTAAAGCCATTAGATGTTCCAGTTTCTCATGACTCAGTCTCAGTCTTGGGGGTGGGAATGAAGAGGAAGCAGAGCTGAATGTGAAAAATTTTACTATCCCATGAAAATTTCTGAGCTCTTGAGGAAGCAAACCATCCTGTCATAGATCAAAAGCTTTTTTTCCCCCCAAACTAAAATCAAGTTCTTTTTATTTTGATAATTGCAAATTGTTTTTAATTTAGACATTTGAAAACATGCTGTAAAATTAATTAACTTGCATGGTGAACTGAAAAATCACATTATAAAAAGATAGTTCTTATTTTGGTAACATTGAAGCTTTTATGGAAAGCTCTTCCTAAAAGAGAAATTCATCAAAGTTGGTCCTTTCCTGCAGAAAGTTTTATTTTGCAAGAATGCATTTTCTTACAAAACAAAAAGCAGTTCAGAAATTCCCAAAATGTTACTGATGTTTTCTTCTCATTGCAGAGTTGAAGATGATTTAGAGAAACTCTTGAAAGTAACCTCCAAACCAAAACCTAAGGTACCATCAAAACCACCATTGCCTCAGAAGCCAGCAGTTGCCCCCAGGAACACTAATTCATCTCTACTGGCAAAGCCAAAGGAAAACAGGATTCAGACAATGAATGAAGTGGACATTCTGCAGTATATCCAGGAAAATGAATCTATCGACAACGAAGATATGAGTCTTTTTTGAACATACATATTTTTAAAATGTAATGATGCCTTCTTCGCCTAAACTCCCAGTGACCTCAAGTGACAGTAGCAAGAACTGACCTCTTTACTGTCAGTAAAGATCTCTTTACTGTCACAGTGCTCATTTGTGTGCCATCATACAGAGAGCAGCAAGTTTGACTAGCAGAGGCTCGACATGATGTTTTCAAAACAGTGTAGTTGTGGTATAACGTTGCCTTAGATTTTCAGGGTTTTACAGGCAATGTGGACAAGGACATAGCACTACAGATTGTCTACTACTATTTTAGTATCAACACAGGACAGTTTCGGCCAGTTTAGTTCTGATTGAAGATGGTAAGCGTGTTGCACACATGACAACTGTGAATAGTGTCCAGCAAATGGTCTGAGGCAGGACAGGATGCTGTTCCTGGCATTTTAGACAGTGTATTTCAGCTCACTGGAAAGGTCATTTTCCTTTTATCCTGTGCATTTTTGTAGCAGCCCTTTCCTCCCTGACTGGTATTTCAGTAATTTATAACCAGGAACTGTTAAGTATAGGTAACAGTTCCTCTGTAGTTCAGAGAAACACTGAAATCCCAGCTAAGCCTGACAATCTGCTGCCTTTGTTGTTCCACAAATGCCAACTTGTAAGAGAACTTGTAGGACTGCAAACACTAGACGCTATGCATCTCTAGCCCCTGGGGAGAACAGCAAATGACTGAAGATGACTAAGAGTGCAGCTCCAGACATATGCAGAGGTTGCAGTGTGTAGGAGGTTTGGATGCTGTAGGACTCTTGTGAACCTACTTAAGATTCACAAGGGCTGATTTTTTCCAGCCAAGTCTTCCTGGGCTTCCACTGTAGTTAGTGGAGAGAAAAAGATTTCTCCAGGAGGTGATTCAGTGCAGGTATCCTAATGGAGGAACTCTGAATTGCCCTCTGGAGTCATTCACTCTCTCTTTCTCCTTCCGTTCTCCCAGAACTTAAAGAAGAAGCTAAAATGAGTTTTTTGATAAAACAGTGGTCTGTTCATAACTATGGCAATGGTTAAAACAAGGGAGGACAAACTTGGGATTATCCAGAGGAAAAAACAGGAAGAAAATATACTGGAGAAATTTTAATATGCAGGAAAAGAAAAACATGGTAGAACAGGCATCCCAGACTACCCCTCTTCTTCCCCGCCTCAGGCACTCTGGTTGAACATGCTGAATTTACATCTAATGTGGGTTGATATCTGCTGTCATGTAGAAAGAGATTCTGAACTCATTCCATGTGTGTTCTGTCCAGATGTGAAGACAAGCTCCCCAGAGGGAAAATATTAATATATTTAAGCCATATCACTATACGCAAATTTGCCTTTCTAATATAGAACAAAATAAACAGAAAGCATTATATATATATTTTTAATAATGAAATTATCTCTATTAGTATTTCCTTTTTAAGCCAATAGAAAATATCATAAAGGTATTTTTGTTTGATGGGACAGATGAAACATAACCATTGGCTCTTGTCTATGTACAGTATGTTTCAGTATAATAAAACATTTTGCTAACCTGCAGGTGTTGTTGTTATTGTTGTTCTCTAGGTTGTAGAGTAGCAGCAAATCGGAGTTAAAGGATGGATTCCATTTAAGGCACGAGGAGTGTTACATGGTGTTAAAGTGCATGCTCAGCTAAAACCCTGTGTAAATAAGTATGAAACCAAGAATGTAGCTACGCCCATCTTTCCTTTGAGAGCAGCTAAAGGTAAAACTATATATGGGCAAAGGTACTACCTGATCCGGTCTGTTCTCACAGTGTCCTGGTACAATTAGGAAGCTTGTTTATCCCATCCTGCAAAAGGCGATTAAAAGCACTGAGGAGAAAATAAATGACTTGCCAGAGAGCAGGCAGAGAATAGCAAGCAGGAGAAATTAATTCAGGACAGCCTTCCTGTTGCACTACCTGGCATCATGAACAACCACTGTATATCTAACTGAGGGCTGAGGAATCTTGATCTCCACTTTATTCAGCACTATCTGGGGAGGCTGCTTGCGTTTCTGTATTTTTGGCCTACAGCCCATCACATGGCCTGTACACTGCTAACACTACCATATGGAGGGCCATGGATTTAATGGTCAGTAGACTGAGTGCAGATCTTCACCTTTAGTGGGGGATCAACAAAGGAAAAGATTAAGATTTCTTGAAGTAAATTAGAGAAATCACAGAAGAACAGAGCTGGCAGTGGCCTGGGAAGACCAGTTTGTCCACCGTCCTGCCCTAAGCAGGGACCTCTGGCCTGTGTCCTGCTGGTGGCAGTTCTTACTGCCCAGGGCAAGGTGTTACTGATGTGAGGCTGCAACTGGAAGAGTAGGCAGATGCCAGAGCAGGACATGGTGGCTGAACATGGTTAGGCTGGAGAGATACCTGAGCATGGGTAGTGAATTATTCTTGCAGTAGCAGTAATTATGCCAGTGTTATCTCTCATAGACATTTTTCTAGCCTGTCCTCAAAAGTTTGTCTGGCTGGAGAGCAGCACTGGAGATGTCATAGCCTCCCTGGGTGTGCCATTACAATTCTTTGCCATCCTATTAGAAATGTTTTCCTATTGTTTGACATAACTGTTCCTTCCTGCAACTTAAGCTCATTACTTCTAATTCTCACCACCACAGAAAGAGAACAAAGTATATTCCTTTCAGTCTCTTCTAGACTGAACAGCTCTGCCCAGGGAGGGTGGCAGCAAGACAGGTCAGGACATCACTACGGTACCAGCTTCTCACGACTTGGTGTGCCCTACCTGAATGTTGTCATCTTGCATTGGATTTCTCCCCTGTTTTTAGAAGAATTGCTGCATATCCACATACCAATTTACCAGGGCAATAAAGGATGCCAGCGTCCCACACCCTTTCATTAACACCACTTGGTGCAGTGACACAATGATGTGCAGCCTTTGTTCCAGCTGGGACTATGTTTTTCTCTCACCATTCCTCATAGCAATGTCATCTGTCTGCCTTCCACCACCTCTAAGAGCTCCACTCAGAAATGGCTCATGCTTTTGCAAAGCGGTGGGCGTGTAGATATTATATATTACCATCATAACCATGGGAACATTCCCAGTAATACTGATGTAACAACAGTATAGCTGTATCCATTTTGAATGGCCAAGGAATACTTTGCCCCCCAGCCCTCCCTAAAATTGTTAAATTACCTAAACAACACAGGGAAGGAGGAGCTGTTAATCGTTTCCTTTGCTAGATTTTTAAGATGATTATAAGGTCAATGTTTTACTTCAGAAAAAATCTCTCTCTCCTGTCAAGGAACTAACATAAAAGGATCCTTCATAAATCCCAGTGTTATGCATTTGTTTTACAATGCAAATGTCTAGCTGCAGTGATATTTATAGGCACTTAGAGGTGAGTTACAGCCCTTGAATAAATTATATATAATGAATCATTATTATACAAGAGAAGAATGTCAGACAAATGTAGCCCAGAAAAATTGAACATATTATTTGAAATGACATAGGGAAACCACACAACATACTTTGCATCCTGCCAGACCAGAACTTTTTTTTTTTTTTTCCATACATCACTTCTAGTAGCAGCTATTTTATTAGCCTGCTCTTGACAACTCGTGAAATTCAATTATGGACTCTAATGTAGTTCTTGGCTGACAGGCATCACCTTTCGGCATTAGTAATAACTAGCTCATCAGAAGATTTGAAAAGCAAGAGAGTTATATTTAAACCGTTACAAAAGATGTTTTCTTTAGTGATTAGAACTCATAATAGGTGTCTCTATTGCTTTAGAAGCTGCTTCTTGTTTTGCATAACCTTCTGCTTGTTATGTGGTACAGCACTAATTAACAAATAACACTATTTACTTCATTATTTGGATCACAGTTAAAATAATGATTTCACCAAGCTGGGTATTTCACAGATGACCTGTGGGTCATCTGCTCAGGTCTGTTCTATTGCTAAATTTTTAGGAAAGCTAATTCCCACATAGCATTTAAGACCTAGTTCTGTCAGTGACAATTTGGGTTGGGTCTAAAAAAGTATATTAATTGAAACTGATATTTCTGCTAATCCTTGCCCAGATGTTAGCTTCTGCAAAGAACCTGAGCTTGCTACAGCAGAATACACAAGTCAGCCTGTGATTTAAGGTCATGAAAATCCAGCACGTTCATGGGGCACTAAGGCATTAGCTAAGGAAAGGAGACTGTAAATGATCAATCCCTGTGGTCGTTAGATTTAATACAGAGTACAAGAAAGCACTGATATTTCACTTAAAAATGTGACTGTCACTAATGTCACCAAGGATTCTTGAATCTTTGTGTGTGTGTGCATCAACCGTGTTTCTTATTGATTGATGCGATCACACACTTGTGACAGTTTAAATCCCTGTAAGTCAAGAAGAGAGAGGGGGTTTACTGTGAAGTTTTATCTATATTCTTACTTTTCATCTCAACAGCAATAACGGGACTGAATAAAGTAATTCAGTTGCTTTCTGTATTGCACCCATTCCTTCCTTGATTCATCTTTAAACGCTTTTGATCCAATATTTTCAGCCCTCACCATATCACTGATCTTCCTTTGTAGCCTTCCTCATATTACTGGTATTCAATGCCATGCATTGAACCTAATGAAGAATTCAAGTGAAGGGAAATCATGTGCCTGTGTTTCTAGAGAACCATCTGTAGGGTACACTGCTTTGAGTAAAAATAGTGGTAGTGAAAGGTGATGATGGTAAATTAAATTAATAGTCAAATTAAGTACTGCTGTGGGAGTTCAGAAGTTAATGAAGGTGCTTAAAGGATTGATTAGTCATAGATATTTAGGGACTAACCTTTACTCATACCAGGATGTTATGGATGCTAAAAATATATATGGGGTCAAGGAAACACTGGTTAGACTCATGGAAGAGGAATCTGTCAAGGGTTATTAAAGACGCCACTTAGAGCTTGGGAAGTCCTTGAGCTACAAGTTGCTGGAAACGAGGAGAATATTCAACAAGCACATATTTTTGTATTTCCCTATAGTCATCTGCTTTTGGCTGTTGTGAAGAATATTATACTGGGCTAACCCAAAACTGACCCTGACACTGACACTTAGTGAGGATTTGATGACTGAAACAACAGAACATCCTCAGTGCTTTATTATCCAGCTTCCTGGCGCCCTCAATAAGATCTGTCCACTGGACTTATAACAACAGAGCCATTTCTCCTATTTGCTTAGGAGAGATTCCTGAAGTCAGTGGAAATTTTGATTTGGATTATATACTTTCTCAAAAGCCACTTTTGGCATGTATGTGTTATATTTGCAGTGGGTAGTAAAAGTCTTACTGATACCAGAGGAAGATTTCAGCTATTCTTGAATGCTCCTCCAGATCCAACCTTTAATAGTAAGATTAGTAGATACTATGATTTTCCTAGGAAGTCAAATGTAAAAGTTTTGCCAAGGGTAACTAGACAACAAATAGCATCATCAAAACACCCAGCAAATTTCAGTGGAATAACTCCTAAACAGACGGTCTGATGTTACGTTATGCTCTTTTTCAGTGAGGTGCTCAGGAACCTCAGTTTGAAATCATAACCAAACACAAAAAGACATAACAGCCCACTGCCCCTGCTGCATTAACAGACACCATGGTTTATTACCCTCAGATACATTACTTTTATTATCAGGTACCTAGGAATCATAGTATCAAATTTGGAGGTCTCCCCTCAGCCTCCTCTTCTCCAGACTAAACAACCCCAGCTCCCTCAGCCACTCCTCACAAGACTTGTGCTCCAGACCCTTCACCAGCTTCGTTGCCCTCCTCTGGACACGCTCCAGCACCTCGATGTCCTTCTTGTAGTGAGGGGCCCAAAACTGAACACAGGACTCGAGGTGCGGCCTCACCAGTGCCGGGTACAGGGGCACTATCACCTCCCTGGTCCTGCTGGCCACACTATTCCTGATACAGGCCAGGATGCTGTTGGCCCTCTTGGCCACCTGAGCACACTGCTGGCTCATGTTCAGCCGGCTGTCAACCAACACCCCCAGGTCTTTTTCAGCCAGGCAGCTCTCCAGCCACTCCTCCCCCAGCCTGTAGCGTTGCAGGGGGTTGTTGTGACCCAAGTGCAGGACCCAGCACTTGGCCTTGTTGAATCTCACACAGTTGGCCCCGGCCCATCGATCCAGCCTGTCCAGGTCCCTCTGCAGGGCCTTCCTACCCTCCAGCAGATCGACACTTCCACCCAACTTGGTGTCATCTGCAAACTTACTGAGGGTGCACTCAATCCCCTCATCCAGATCATCAATGAAGATATTGAACAGGACCGGCCCCAACACTGCAACTGCTGGGAGAGTCGTATGCAGTCAATCATCTAATCTGTCAGAATCCCATACAGATCATTAGAAGTCTGGCGATGCTGATCATTGGGAGGAATAGGATGTGATACCACTGTTTATGTCTGATTGACTTGGAGAGAACCACTGAGAATGGGAGAGAGGACAGAATGAAAGAAGGCATCTGCCTGAGTTATAGACAGAGCTCCAGAGCCTCTCACTTCCCTTAAAAGATCGGGACTGTAGAGCTGAAACGAACAATTTGTTTAGTGGTTCTTCGGTGAGATAAGCGCCGTGGTTTTTCAAATGAACATAAAAGCAAACAAAATAAAATTACAAAATTCTTGGTGTACTTACTGAGCACTTTTCTCACTTTTCTGCTAATTACTCTGCTTTTTAAGTTCATCCAGGGAATTTGTGCTAATGATCGCAAACATTATTTTGTTGGTAATAATAATTTAAGGCCACTGATTTCACCTCAGAGGAGCTAATAGAAAGGGTTCAGTTTGATAATGTCCAGGTATGTTAACAAGTTCTTACCATGAACAAAAATAATCATGTATTTACCTTGAATACTGCACAGCTACCCGGTGCTTTCCCCCCTTATGCAAGCATACCTGCAAGCTACTATGATTTGTTTTCCTGCTTCTGCATTCCTGTGTCTTGACCTTTAATAGTTTACATATTTAATCTTGTGTACACTCCGTGAAAGGAATTTTTTGTGTCCAGAACTGCTGGCTCATTATAGCTGCAATGCTTTACCTAAAAAGAAAACCTAATTCTACATGGAAGGATGTGGAAAATTCATCTTTTTCATGAGGAATGAAAAAGAAAGCTGGGGCTGTCTTCATCAGTGGTTTAGTTTAGCTCAAGGGAGCACTTTCATAGCAAATTTTCTGATCAGCTCCACCTGCTTTGTGCTGGTTCCCATCACGGAGCTGCCATGGAGCAAACACCGGACACTTGGGTCCAGAGGATCCAACTAGAAGTAGAGATAACTTCCCCCAGGTGTGTACCTGTGGGCAGTGGGTACTCGCCACCAGCTCTTGCACTTTGCAAATCCTCTCCTGCTGTGCTGCTGCACTTGCTGATAGCATCAGTGCATGTTTGGGGGTAAATTGAGCCCAAAATCCAGCTGACCTCAGCCTGTTCCCTCCCACCTTTGCAGTAAGGGATTGTACTGAGGGAGCAAAGGGAGGAAGGGGCAAAATCACAGGGAGGTTCAGGTGTCCCCTGGTCTGCAGATGCTGCAGTGGATTTCACAATACCCAGTCAGGTGCCCTCAATATAACAGCTTAGTCTCTGCTCATCTGTCTCTGCTGTCTAGGCCATTAACGAGTTTTGCATGAAGCAAACATTGGCTGAACTGAAGGAACAATGTTGTACTGTGTGGGAGTGGCAGGGGGAGAAAACAAACTCCCGCATCTCCTGCTCCCATGTACATGTCCTTATTCTCTCTCTCTCTCTCTCTCTGAATTCTCTCAGTGCCAGGAGGCACACAAGGCGCGAACATCGTTCTTCCACTTCGATCGGTCTGCGGCTGCGTGCTCTGGAGTCCCAAGGGCCACAGCTCAGTCTTCTGTTGGTTCTTTCCTCAAGACATGACCGATCCAGTTCCATCTCCTCCTCCTCACTTCATTACTGATTTTCTCCATCTCCGCCATTTTGGTTTTTTTTTTGAAAGTTGATGCTCATCGTTTCTGCAACTTTTTATTTTTTTTCCCAGGAGGAGGTAGTTGGCCTCCTGCCCAACCCCCATGACTTGGAGGGCCAGTGGTTTTTCTGTCAGGGTGGCCTTCCCTTAGGCTGTGTTGGTTCACGGCACCTTCTTCAATTTTATCCGGTGCACCCTCCAGAGAGGGATCCCCTATCCACCACCCAGGGGACGCGCCTTCTAGCCGTGCAGCCCCAGCCGAAGGCATGTCCTTATTACTCGCTGTAAAACCCCTGTTTCTTCTATGAATCCTATTTCTTTCCAGTTTCAGCACGGAAGGTAAAGCATGATTTTGGCACTGCCTTGCTTTATAGAGAAGCTTGCTGGAGAAATGGGAGATGGAAGTTCGAAAGTCCCTGAGGCTGAGAAAGGCAAAAGGCCTACATGTCTCCCCTCCCAGGTGAGTACTTTAGGCAGTGTACCAGAAAAAATTTAGAAGAAATAAAAATTTCCTTAAGCAACAACACAGGAGACTGTCTGTCCCAAGCCTGGCTCAAAAAATAGTGACTGCAGGTCACTATGAGACACTGTTGCTTCCTCCCACGTCCAAGCTGTCACCGCACAAACCAGGCTGGATGGGGAGGCAGGGTGTTGGTATGGCTGTGCCCCATGCTCCAGGCTGTGCCTGGAGGAGCGCTTTCGGCAGGCAGCGAGGCTGTTCTGAATGGTGTTGCACTTGCAAGATTTACCAGCTCCAGTTTTCCCACATTTGCAAGCCTGTGCATGACGACTCTGTTTTGCAGAGCAGTTAGGAGCGGACCCATTTCCTTTTAATGCAGTAATTACCAGATTGACTGCCTTCCCCGTCAAGGTACTGACCAGTAATTACTGTGGATGAAATCTGTAATGTCTGCACTTACCACAGCTTTTTAAATCTATTTCTGCTGCTGTTTTTTTCTTTTTCCTTTTTTCCCCCTTTTTCCTTTTTTTTTTCTTTTTCTTTTTTTTTTTCCTCTTTCTTTTTCCCGCTTGAACTGCAGATTTACCAGTTTTGTGAAAGAAAATCATGGGGATTTTTGGCTCAGCCATATGATAAGAAGAGAAAGAGAAAAATTGGGAGTTTAGTGGAAAAAAAGAAAACTGTTTCCCTAGAGCCATGTTGGAATAATGAATCCCATTTAATTCTACCAGAGATCCACACAGGGAGTTACACAGGGCAGCATTAGAAGCCAGTAAGAGATCCCAGGACAGCAGGTATCGTTGTCTGCTCTCTGGCCTTGCTGTGAAGGCTGCGCAGTTTGGCTGGGACGCTCCAAAATGTGCTGGGCAAGAGTGACCTAGCGCGCACAGCACCGTGTCCCTGCCCAGGGGCTGGGGTGTTCACCTGCGCGCGACTGTCGGAGGCCTGCTGCCTCCCTTTCCTTTTCCTGCAGCTATTTTAATAACAGCCATTTCATAAAAACAATATTCAGTTATTTTAGACACCTCAGTAGAGACTGGGATTTAAGAATTTGGAGTCATTTATAGGCTCTGTGTTTCTCTCTGTCTGATAATATGTATGTATATAGTACATGTGAGAACATGGAAAAAACAGAGAGGCTTATTAATCTTCCCACAGTTAAACAGGGACTCTGTAGCAGAGCCAGCAAAAGATTTGTCTGGTTTCCTATCTTGGCCATGAACCTCAAGGCTAGACTAAAAATACAAACAAAACAATCTTGTGGGTTAAGATATTTTCTGATTTGTTTTTGCTTTTTCATGGTGTGCATATGGATGACCTGAAATATTCTCCCTTTGAAAAAATTTTGCCTGCCTTTTCTCTGTTTTGTTAGAAATTCAGGACGATGCTTTGACGGCTGGACAGCCTGTGAACTGGTGACATTGCAACAGATGAAAGGGAGGGAAAACTAGCAATAGGACAGGATATTTTGGTATTGCAATTTTTAATTTCTTTTCCAGTTGAATTCCTGTTTCATTTTAAAATGTCTAACAATGTTTGTGAGAAAAACAACGTTTGTTAGGGTCGCTAATGAGTTTTCCCAGTACCAAGGGTGTGAGAATCTGGGTTTCCTCCTATTTTTTCCCAATAAAATATAAGAAGGAAATGAATGACCTTTAAAAATAAGAGGAAAAGCTTAACTGTTTTCTTTATTATGTCAGCAAAGTAGGCCCAAACTGCAAATTCCTTTAAAAGTCACCTTTCTCTTCCCCATCCAGTCTCCAGTTGCTGAAGCAGTCACAGTTCAGTCACTACAGACTACTCAGAATTGGTGTGAATAAGGCATTTACTGGATTTGTGTCAGAACACCGTAAGACAGAACTTTTTAAAGGGAAACATTTTTTTGAAATCATAGTCAACTTGTCACACTAAAAACCTCAGATGCCTTCAGAGGCATAAAAACTAGAAAGCCGTCTGTGTGGCTTTCCCCAGGATTAAGCATTAGGACTGTAGCCTTTGTGGTTTCCTAAAAAAAAAAAATAAGTACTGGATACAGATATGGGATAGGCCTCTTTTTTTCCGAGGTTTTGCATGGCTTCCCAGAACCAGGGCTTCTCTCTGAACACAGCAGAAAAACGCTGCTGCCCCTTCAGCATGGGCACGGGTGTAACCATGCCTGAAATGGAAATAGTACCAGCCGCCGCAGAGGCCGAGTTGAATATTCTCTTGTTGCAGCCTGAAAGCAATGTCCTGACAGCAGTCCTGATTCTTAGAAACACAGTTATGAAAATACTTCAGGAGTGATGAAATGCTGACTAACGAGCAATTACGTAGGAGTGTGACTGTGCACTTCACAAGCAGAGAAAGCAAGGTCAGTGATTTAACACAGCAGCTTTCAGGTCACTGAAGCACGGCGGGCTGACGGCCACGGGGCTTTCTGCCATCGCTGCACCTTCTGACATGGGTGTGTGGGGCAGGGGAGAGAGAAAAGTGAGATTTTGGAGTATGAATAAAAGCATAGTTTGCTAGGATCTGAGTTGTTTCTAACCATTGGAGGCTTCCTGTTATTCTTTCCTTATTGATTACAAGTCGCAAATGAGACTATAATCCCATTTGGCACCTGGTTAAACCAATAGAAGCATGATCGTTATTAGTATTAAGTG
The DNA here is from genome assembly GCF_965183815.1 of Platalea leucorodia. Classification (NCBI taxonomy): domain Eukaryota; kingdom Metazoa; phylum Chordata; class Aves; order Pelecaniformes; family Threskiornithidae; genus Platalea; species Platalea leucorodia. Next base: position 117,694,989 of record NC_138825.1, on the reverse strand, counting down.
GCAAGTTATTCCCACTGCAGATAAATATGACTAGCCATTTCCTTTATAGGACACTGGGTTTAGTTCCTTAGACTTTCTCAGAGTTTAATTGTTCAAGATAACACTTCACATGCTCAGTTATTTGGCTCCAGCTGAGATATTAAGAAAGCTTCAGCTCAAACAGTTGAGTCTTCAGATGAGGAACTTGTAGAAAATGCTTCCTGTAGTCCATATATTTTTTTCTTAAAACTGTGTGGATGAGAAGGCTTTATAGTCTAGTCCCATGTCTTGAAAGAAGGGTTTGGGAATTGGCATACAAATCGCTTGCATGTCAGAGTTGTGCCTTTTGCCTCATTAATTAGAAGCAGACAAGTAAAACCCAAACCTCCCAAAATTTATCTGTATGATAAATAATTTATCTGTATGAAAAAGGAAAAGGAAAATAAAAAAAAGGAAAGGGAAAAAAAGGAAAAGAAACATGAAAGGGGGAAAAAAATTAATGTATATACTGCCAGTACTAAAATACTGTGGGCAATTCTGTAAATTTTCCTGTGACTGTGGTCTGCCCTGACAGGGCCCACCTGCAGCCATCCCGTGGACACAACATCTCTCCTCCCTAAGCCCAGCGTAGGAGGAGGCTCAGCAAGGTTGCCCTGCATCTCTTGGCTGCCAGTGTCCAGCTCCAAAGGGGCTGTGGCACCTAGCAAGTGATCGTCTCGGAGCTGGGGCAGACCTGCAAGAAAAGCTTTTGGGGGCCAGCAGCTGCAGGCCAAGCAGATATTAGACATCCGTGTTTAGGCAAAGGAACCAAGACTCAAGGGTGGTGTTTCCTATCTCAGAGCTGGCAGCTGAGAGCCCTTTTTTAGTCAATGAAAACAAATGGTGTTTCCAGGCTGCTTCATCTGACCTTCATCTAACGTGGGGTGAGATGAAATACCCTCTGGAAGTGCCTGTTTTCCTCTAAGAGGGACCCTGGCCAACTTGCTCAGCTGCAGACTGTAGGCATCTAAACTTAGGTGAAATAGATACTGTCCAAGGAGACTTTCTCCCCAAAAGTCATGCTGGGTCTCCCCTGAGCTGTAAGCAGAGGAGGCGACCGCTGCCGCCCGCCAGCTGCCGGGAGGCTATTCCAGGCTGGGACCCATCAGCTGGAACTGTGCCACGAGCATTATTTTGGGCCTGTTCCTGCACATGTGCTTTGGGTCATTTGTTAGCAGACGAGCCAGCCAAAAAATCTACTGGCAACTGGTACGCGAGGAGGTTCATGTCAGCCGACACAGGGAAAATGGAGAGACGGTGGTTTGTCCCAGGTGGGACTTGTCTCCTCTCAAGCCATGATGAGCCATCTCCTGTGGGTAAGCAGAGGTCTGCCCCTCTCTGCCGTGGGCTTGCTTCACAGCAAAAGTACATTTTCACAGGGAGTCTTTAAAAAATCGATTGATACATGTTAATCCTGGGAGACCTGCAGCTGAAAGTGTTGGGGTGGTGGATCTATTCGTAGGGAAATCGGAAGGTTTCAGAAAACATCTGTTTCAAATTGCCACCGAAAGGCAAAATCTCAAACAGACAAACAAAACCTCCTAACCAAAACCGTAAAAGAAAGCACTGACCAGAAACAATGGAAGTAGGTTTTCATTTGGAGTATCACTTTTCCCCTAAAACTATACAATTATAATTTAATTTTAAACTTGAACCAAAAGCCAGGGATGAGATATGTGAACAATTGTGACGGCTTTTTTAAAGAAAATAAAAATTTTGAAAACCAGAAGTTCATTCAGATAGACACTGCCCTGTTTCAATTCTGTTTCAATAAAGTTTCATTTTTGGGTGTTAAAACTGAAGCAATTTTCTTCCCTGGTACAGACCTCAGCTGTGCCGCTGCATCCTCAGAGGGATATGGCTGCTAACCTGTGATGGATGCACTCGACCCCTTAACCAAACTCGCAGTAGTTTGGTACAGGCTCCAAGGAGGTAAAGGCCTGAGCCGTAAATGGGCCAAGAACTCCTCTAGTTTCAGTCTGTTCTCTGAAAACCCACAAAGGAGCAGAGTGACACAGTCAGCATAGATGCATATGAGCTTGCAACACCGATCATGCGATTAACGCATGAATAGCGGGTAGCTCTTCCAAGATTCATTTATCAAGGAACAAAGAAAGTTGTGGGTACAAGGAGTCTCATGCATACCTTTCCCATCGCATGGAATTTGACTATGAGCCAACCACTTTATTCCATAAATATGACAACCTAGGTGAGCCGTTTTTGACCTCTCCTGGCAAAGCAGGCTGGCTGCGTGGCGGTGACCTCCCCTTGAGCTGGGACGCCTCTCAAGGTTGCTCCTCAAGGCAGAGAGACCTTTTACCAACAGCAAATCTTTGGTAAGTGACCGATATCATGCATAACTTTGTAGTATGGTAACTTTGATTTTGTCTTCATAACTTTGATTTGTGCCTTGGTAACTTAGATTTGTGCCTTGGTAGTTTTAAATCATTGTTCAAATGGTTGTGCCATGCAGTAATAGCATGAACCTTGCCGCTGAACTTTCTTAAGTCGCACTTTTACAACATCGTATTAAACCCACTTTTGCTAATAGCTTTTACGGTGATTTTTTAAGCAATCTAAATCACCCATTCGCGACATAACCCCATTTCAGCAGGAGGAAGGGAGCTGAGCGTCGTCTCCTTGAGACTGACAGCTCATGTGAAGAGCTGCCTCCCTAAGCAGAAGAGCAGAGGGCTCCGAGACCTCCCGTCAGTGGAAAAAAAAGTACTTTCTCTGGCTGTGAAGCCATTAAATATTTACAGCGTCAGGTGGCAGACCGCGGCTGTGGCCTGACATCGGTGGATTACTTGCCTGTCATGAAGGTGGTGTGCCAAGGATGAATCTGAGCCCAGGCGTGTTGCCTTGTGTGCCATTAACCCCACCGGCGTTTCCTTGCCACCGTGACCCCGTGTGGGGACAAGACGCCAGGAGCAGGCGAGGGGAGAGGGTGGCTGCGTGTCTGGAAGTGGAGATGGGATAAGGTGGAGGCAAAAGGGGAGGCGCATCCGAGTTGTGTGGTGGAAAGCTCATGTTGCTCTGCAGTTTTCTGAACTTGCGTGAAGGTGATGGGAAAATCTTTGCAGAAGGTTTTTGCCCTGCTCTTCTGCACAGTTCGTATTCACTCCAAGTTCCTTTCAAACCCAAAGTGAAGAATGTTTTAAAACCCACAAGGGGGAACACTTGAGGAGAAAAATACCTTTTGCTCTCCTGCAATCAGTTGGATTAGTGGTGTATTTTGGAAAGCCTGGATGATAAATATTTCAGGAATAATGAAAGGGAACTGTACCTGCAGCTGGCCTGCGGGATTTTAATGAGACAAGCTCTCTGATTTGCACTGCAGCATTTGCACCCAAAAAATAAGCACCCTCCTGACTTCCTTGTGCAGACGGGGGGGTGCACACTCCTCTTTCATCCCCCCAAAAGGCTCTTTTTCCTGATTTTGCAAGAGGTGCATTTGGTGTCAGCCTGCCAGCCAAAGATAAGAGCTGTTTATCTCATGCAATGATGGAACAATATTTCATTGACAAATTATCCAAAGGACCACACACCTACACAAAACCTTGTATGTGTAAAATTAAGATCGTGCCTTTCCTCCATGTGTCCTGTTGCAGAAGCTCCAGGCTCTTTGCAAGCAGTAATGAAGCTCAGTTTGTTGAAAGGAGCACAGGACACAAATAGCCCGTCATGCCTCCTGTCACACCAAAATGACTCTAACCTGATGTGGGCACTTACTTCTTTTTAAACCAGAATCTCTGAGCCCCGTCAGAGAAATGCAGGGACACCAGAGAGAGCTCTGGGGTGCTCTGACCTCCTTTGAGCCCTCCATGGATGGCCTCCAAAGTTACCTGGAGATGGTCTCTCAGGGGTGGTGCCGGATTGCGGAGCTAAACGAAATCACACACATGCACCCAAACGCAGGCTGTGCTAGTGTTGTTCCCCAAGCCGGGACAGCAGAAGTTATGCCCGGCGGTGGACACAGAGGGAGCCCTTGGCCCGTTATTCCATTTTTCATGTGCGTGCAAAGAAACCCAACCCAATCCCATCCTGAGACACTGCCTTGAGCAACCGAGGCGAATAAATACAACACGCTCTTGGCAATGGGCTCGGGGGCCCTGCCTTCACAACCAGTCATGGGAGGCTGGAAATCAATTAGCGGGGTTTGTTCCGACAGCAGCTAACGAGGAGCCCCACTTCTCTTGCCAGCTCCCTCCGGGGCCTCCTCGGGAGCCGCTGCGAGCCGGCGCACCCAGCCCTGCGGCTGCGTTGGCTCCTGCTGCCGCAGACGGGGTGGGAGAGGTGCTTGGGAATACAGTTCTGCAAATCTGCATCGTGTGGCAAGGGAGGGGAAACGCCGGGGGTAGGTGGGAGAAAAAGGAGGCAGTGTGGGGCGAGGGGAGCAGGGTGGGCTGGTGAAAGCCAACGTCAGTGCCCCAGTGCTCACTCTGTGTGGTTGGGGTTTACCCTGGGCTACCTCTTGTGGGTCCTGTGGAGCGAGGGCCCTTCAGGAGTGCCCTCCAGGGCTGCAACACCCAGTCATTTCATCTCAAAGACTCGTCATTTGCTCCGGAACATTTCCTTGATGTGAACTGAAGTACTAGATGGGGAGAAGAGGGAGACTCTCCTCAAAAATTCACACTTGATCCAAGGGAAAACACTCTGGTAGATGCACCCAGGTTTCCTTTGCTGATTCCAGTGGGGAGGCTCAAATGGGTACAGACTTGCAGGACTGGGTGTTGTCTTTGTACATGGGATGAGATAGATAGATAATTATTTGATGATTGAAAGTACCTGTTGCTGTTAGCACCAACACAGTGCCACCAGGGGAGAGACAGAGATGGAAAAGAGCAGTGCTCAATTTTGCTGAAAAATGGCTGAAATGCTGTTAGCAAAATTCAAGCACTTCCCTCGCCGTTCAGGTGCCCCTGCTTCTCCCCACGGCTTTTAGGACTAAGAAGCCATGGGTGCCGCTCTGGCAGTTTGCTTGTCTGTTGCAGCAATCACTAGTTCCTTATTTATTTGCCTGTTTTTAATGACTGCCACTGTTGCTACCTGCTCGGGGACAGCCTGCTCATGAATGTGGTTATGGGGGAGGGTTTGTCCTGAGCAAATTTGCAGTCCAGGGGCTCTGTGGCCAGCTTGTAAAAGCAGAGACAAAGCCTTGGGAAAGCCACAGAGTAGCTAAAACATGAGGGTAATCCAGGCCAAGCATTTGAGAGGGCAAGGAAGGCTGTGCAGGCATGGGGCAGAGGGCTGGAGCGGCTGTGAGGATTGCAGCCTGGCACTGAGACACCTCCCTTCTAGGTGCCTGTCCCGGCTCTGGAGTATCCACCCCGACAGGCCTGGATTTTGCAGATAAGAAGCATTAGCTGCAATGTTGTTGCAGCAGTCGTGACCTAGGGACGCAAGCCAGGTGAGGTTTGTAGGGAAGGTCTGTATTTTTCAATAGTCCCATTGACATAACTGGGGGGAAAAATGGATCTGCTTTTGAGCATGTGATCCAGGTCCTACCTCTTGGAGGAATGTCATACAAAAAAGCAAATTCCTCAAGGAACAGATAGACCTACCATACTCCTCCCTTTTCCTCCCCTTCCCTTCTCTCCCCTTCCACTCCCCACAGCAGGGCTGGAAGAGGCACTATCATGTACTGCTTGGCTAGTAGGATGTCTCTAGACATGGGAGACCATAGTTCATTTCTGCTCTGTGACTGAATTGATTTTAACTTAATTCACTATGTTAAAAAGTGTTCTGGGGTTTGATGTTCCCCTAAACATAAAATTATTTCATGTTTTTGTATGCATAGGAAAAGTAAATGTTCTTTAGGCCATCGAGTGCATGTAAACAAGTACGCCTCCATAATATAGACACGAGGGCACGTATCTGATTTTAGTCCCCACCTAAGATGAATGGGAGGATGTGTATTTTTTCACTAGCTATCCCCTGAAGCAGGGGTTGATAGCAGGTCTCCCTACTCCCAGGCAGTACCCAGCATTCACACCCTTTTTGTCCCAATGAATACAAAATAAAATACCTTTCACAAGAAAAACTTACTGTATCCCTGTCCAGGGTCTCTGCTGGCTGGACACTTAAAGCATCAACCTGTTAGGAAGGAGGCACGGGTTCGTCTCCCCTAAGGGAAGCACGGCTGTGCACGTTTCTCCTGGCAGCTGCCTAACCACTGACCTGGAACCTAAAACACAGGTCTTGCCACATCTTCCCTAGATGTGTTTTAAACACCATTTGATCCTACTCAGCAAAGGAAAAGGCTGAGGCGTTTCTGGGTGTGCCTAGAAACATGCTTAAATCTGTGACATTCAGTCTTGCCAGTTTGCAGACCTGAGGGTAGATGCCCACTTCTGTGTGATGAGAATAAGCCTGCTGACAGCGGACCTGGCTTTCAGCAGCCACTCTGAAATCTGAAGAGGTAGACATCAACTCACAGGTGCTGTGAACCATGGATGGAAAATTACTGACCTGGGGGACCTAAATGTCAGTGTCTGAGGGGTCTGCAGACACTAGATGCACCAGGACTAGGCAGCTGATGAGTTTTCAAAGGTCAGACTCTGAAGCTACATCCTTCAAATGGCATTTGGGAAGCCCAAGGGTCACCTGAGTCTTTTTGTGCATCACAGCCAACTAAAAAGGTTCTCAAATTTATAAATATATATATTTCCTTCTTCAGGGCAGCGGCTCCAAAGGCAGTCTGACAAATTTTTGGCACCTAGCTGGGTGTCTGGGCTCAGAGAAACAAGGAGACCCAGCTCCCACTGTCTTCCATCTTTAATGAGGAAGGCGTGACAGTGCCCGGGGACTGAGAACAGATGATGCTGGGGAAAAAGGAAGGTGTTTTATGCCTTGCCGGCACTTTCTCATCTTGTTCCCATTTACATCTTTAAGAATGTGATGCTATAATGCAGCATACAGATTGCGTGTGAGGCTGCCAAACACGAGAGAAAGCTACATGTTCCTAAACGTCCAAAAAGCTGCACAGTCTCCATTTCCCTAGAGACAAATTTCGGGATGTGCCTTTGGGATTGTTCAGCAGATTTTTGTACCCAAGGACAATGCATAAATCGGTTTGTTTCTTAGCTGATTCTCGGGCTTTTTCATTCTTTTCAGGATGTAAATTGCTCCATCCTTTTAAAGGCTTTCTGCCTATGGTCTGAGCAGCTCAGGTGGTCTCCTGCAAAGGCCCATGGACTGAGTACAAAGGCTGGCCCCTTTTTCCTCTAACATCACGGCCTTTGATAACGTCTCTAATAGTCAGTCACTTAATTCCTCCTTAAGAGTGTGAACATAATGACAACCCGAAGAAAGCGCTTACAGGAGCCAAAAGGGAAGTGTGCTCCGTGCTCGGCTTTTGCCACACTGGGATTTCCAGCAATGAACCTTGGACTGGCCCAGGATGCCGGAGCCCGGCTGGGGACCAGCGATAAGCAGCTGCTAGCACGGTCCGTGGGGCAGACGTGGCCATGCGGCGGTGGAGGCGATGCCCTGCTGTGGGCAGCAGGACCTTCTTGCCTTCTCCAGTCCAACACACGTGAACTTGAGCTGCCGCACTGAGACTTGGCTGCTGCCTTTCTGACACCTCAACAAAATAAATATAACAAATGGGAGCAGAAGCGTCAAGAGAACCTGAAACCTGCGGCTGCCTTTAAAGAAAACCTCCACAGATATTTTGATTTTAAAGGGATTACCATGTGGCTTTTGTAGCTCAAGCAATTATTTGGCACCACCTTCATGTCATATAGAAGCGATTGGCATTTAATTTAATTGAAGTATTTGGTAGTGGATTTAAGAACAAAAGGACAGATCTGTATCTCTGTTCCCAGGTTTTCCCCAGTGTTGAGATATTTCACCTTTACAGGGGCTGGGGGAAAGCCAGAGTCTGGCCCCCGTGCTCCAGGCGGACAGACAGAATACTTGTGTAATTATTTGTAGCGTTATGCAAGTAAAATGGCAAGGAATGACTTGCTGGGTATTACTATTGTTCATTTGCTTCTACAGCCAACTTCCATTTTCCCATAGAAACAGCTAACACAGAGAATCTAATAGGTTTCCACGTTTCCCTGCCCTTCAGGATAAAACTGCTGGGTTTAGAGGTTAGATTAAAAGAGTCAGGAAATTGCTTCAATAAGCTGAAATTTCTGTTGATACTGAAACCTTTCAGAAATGTTTGCTGCATTCTGCCAGTTTGGTCCCTAATCTGAGTAACTCCTCTACCACCAGGGTTTAAAAGAAAAAGGTCAGGTTGAGAGGAACGCGTTCTCTCCCAAAGCTAACAAAACCCTCGGCTTCACGGCTGGCCTGGGACCACACATGAGCCAGAGCTGGGGAGCGCTGAACAGCCAGGGCGCATCAGCACATCCCTGGGACAGCGAATGCCACTGCCACCACGTCCTGGGGACCATGACACTGGGTGTCCCAGCAGAGGTGCTGGCACTGAGGGTGGCACCTCCTAATCACAGGCTGTGGTGGGGATGCAGAAGAGCTTTCTCCTTCAACATCCCTCCTGTGGCTGCTGCTTCCCGATGCGTGTGCCCATCGCTCCAGTGGGGTCTGCAGTTTTGTGCAGAGCTGTGCTCCAGGCCAGCCCTGTCCTCAGCGGTGATTTACCTCCACCCCATAGCCTTCTGTCCAGTATGAATTGCTTCTTCCTAAAGCCACACATCCCATTCTTGGCCAGCCTCCACTCCCTGCTGGTATGTAACCACCTTTCGGTAAAGGCAGACCCCTCCCAATTTTTTGGTCTATTAGTACACCAGAAGGATAAAGACATCATTGCTTTGACACACAAACATGGGGCCAACTTTTTATTGGAATGGCCCAGGAGTTTGCTCTGGCCTGGGGTTGCAGGCAGCCAGCCAGGACAGCCCCATCCGCCTCCCCCATCCTGCAATGTGGGAGCAGGGACACCCTTGAATGCCAGCTCCAGAGCATGGGGCTGGACTGCTGCCGGTGGCACTGGTACACGGAAAGAGTTTGCACCTCAGTTCTCTTTTCTTATGAAATTATCTGCTATTACCAGTGTCTACAGCAAAGTGCCTTTGTCCCCGTGTTGCCTTTTGTTCCTCTCAGCTGCAGGAGGACACTTGGAGTCACGGTACCCTTTGCTAATGGTGAAGAGCTCCTTCCCCATAGCCCCAGGATGTCTGACCCTTCAGGAGAAGCCTCTCCCAGGCCTGATCCTTGCATTTAGTTGTACATAACCTCAACAAACACTGGGAGTAGAGCGGCACAACTGAAAAAAACAGGGGATGCCACTGACTCCCCTGTGTGAAAAGGCCTCTCTGCAGAGCAGCATCACCCTCACAGTGACTCTGTGTCTCACCTGAGCTGGGCCAGATTTTTAATTTATTACAGGCCAATCAAGCTGGGAGACATCCAGAGCTTGATGAATCCGGTGTGATGAATCCCCCGCAGGGCAGGGTGACTTCTGAAGCACTGTTGCTTCGATCTATCCATCTTGAGTGACTCTGGATCCAAACGCTGAAGTTCTGGGATGGGATCCTTGGTGGTAGATCTTAGGTCCGTGCAGCCATGCTCAGCTCTGCACCAGCCGGCAATGAGGAGGTGGGACCGAGGGTCATGCCGTTGGTTTCCTGAAACCGAACTTGTTTGGCCGTAGGCTGCCTCTGCAGAGGGCTGGGCATGTCTCTTGCTGGTAGGCACTTTGTTCTTGTGCAGTGTGAAATGGTAGCAGTGTCAAGCCTGTCTTTTCCCTCTAAAAATGCTGCGTGAAAGAGTTCCCCTAGAGAAGACAAGCGGTTGGAAATAACCCCGGGGGCAGCGGTGGCTGATGTGCTCATACAGGCGGAGCTGCGTCCCCCTCCCTCTGTTGCTGATGGGCACGTATGTCTCCTGCACCTGTCTGTGGTCTGCAGCCTCGGTGGGGGCTGCAAAGTGAGTGGTGGATTTACATTCACTGGGAGAACATCCCTTATCAGTGATGCTCTGGGTTTTAAGGTCTTCATGTCACTACCTTCATAACTGCTATAATCTGGTGGGAAAATTGTCTAGTGTCTAGCAAACACCCCGCTCAAAGGCCGTAGTAGCCATTGTCTGACGATGTCACCTGGTCCTGAGTTCAGCCCTGCAAAGGGGAGCCATTTGCTGAAGAGTGATTTGTACATGCAATAAGCAAGCAAGCTCTGTGTCCTTTTTCAGACACACTTTTTCATGGCCATGTGCTTAAGCAGGTCTGGTTGCCCTCTCCTGGGGAACATCATTTCAACAATACATCTTCCAGGACTCCCGCCTGGGATGGCAAAATCTCAGGCTCTGTTGAGGAAAGCTTGACATGGCATTATAAGGCTCAGACATGGTGAGAAGGTACCTCCTGCCATGAGAGTGATGCTCCCTCTTGGCCCCCAGCAGTGCTGCCTAACCTCTTCTCGCCGCAGGCTGTGCTACTCGCCCCCTTCCTCTGCTGGCCCGGGACATGCCCAGGATGGTGAGCAGGGTATACCAGCACTTATTCCAGGTATATACAGCCATGGTTGTCCCCTCCAAAACCATTGACACATTTATGCTAAAAGCGCAAATGCTTTAGCCCTGGGGTGCCTTGTCCTACTCCGGGGCACCCCAGCCATATGACACAGAGCAGCTTCATGTGCAGCCAATGCAGGGCTCGCACAGCAGAGAGGGTCCTGTGCTCTTCTGACCAGAGTCTGGTCAGGCATGGCACAAAGCAGAGCTGCTGCTAGTCCTCTTCCCCCTGCACAGCTCAGCATTTAAAGAAAACATCCAGGACTATTCACACTTAAGAATAAGCTGTGGCATTTGAGCAATTTCAGTTGGCCTGCATCTGCCATATGAAGCAAGCTATGCTCTTTTCTTAAGGACAGACTTCCTTTAGGTCAAGTCTTTCAAGGACAGACTGCACCACTGCTGAGAAAGCATTTGGCTGAGAGACAACAGCTTTCTCTTTGTAACATGGCAAGCATGTCTGCTGTGCCAGGGCCTTTCTCTCCTGTGCCTGAACCTGGGCACTGAAACACTTGGGTTTTAGTAAGAAAACCTCCATCATTGAAACCCAGGACATGGAGAAGATGATTGGTTTTCAGGACTGCAAAGTTCTTGGGGAGGAAAGGAAACAAGAGGAGACGGGTTGGCAAATGACCTGATCATAGTCTATTAATCTTTACAGGAGGAGCCCATACCTGCTAATGAGCAGCTTCTGAGTCTGCCTCTTTGGGGAGCAGATGTCATTCCAGACCGAGAGGTAGGCACAAGAGTATTCAGGTGTTTATTATAAAGCACCTTAAAACCCTACTGGTAGATGATCCCCTGCAGGACCTCCAGCCCTGAGACCAGTTGACACAGGGGGACCACGCTATTGTAGGAGTGGTCCATGGTGTGAGCTGGCTCCCAGACATGGGGAGACCATCGGGGCCAGACACGTGCCAGGGACCACTGACCACCTCGGCATCATAGGCAAAGTTCTGGTGCCTGGCCCCCAGGGCTGGTGCAGGTTACCTTTCCCCAAGGGTCTGACCCAAGCGTTGGGACTACAGCTTTGCTGGGGCATTTGCTGGAAGTCACAAAGTGAAACAAGAGCACAGCAGTTCTCATAAATGCTTTTTTATCTTGTTATGCTACACAAACTTTTTACATTGGCTCAATCCCAAGGAAGATGTTTTCTAAATAAAAAAAATTCCCAAGCTAACCGTGACTTCCCAAAGGATGTTAATAAAAAAAAAAATGCATTCACCATGACGAAAGATGACTGGCAAGGACACGTGAAAGATATTAATACTATTTAGTGGCACGTGAGCTCAGAAGGAAAGATCTGTTTCCCATTACACAGCCCATTTCCCATAAATCTTAGCTTGAAGCAGTTACTTCAGTGAGTGCCAGCCAGGCTTTTATTCTTTTCTGTACAGTTTTGAGTAATGCATGACTAACGGGCCTAGCCTTGCTGATAAGAGTGCAGAAGGCTCATTGCTGATGCTTTGCACCGGTGTAATTGACTTTTATGGAGTTGCTCCTGACTTGCACTCATTAATAGGCTCCGAAACATGACTGCAGATTGGCAAGTTATCATGTAGCACCTCAGCAGCAGCAAGTGCCCAAGCGTGATCTGAGCCTCTGGCAGCAGAGGTTAGGTTTGACATCATTTAGCTTGCAGTGAGAGAGAATACAGCTACACCGAATTGCCTCATGTCTCCTGAAGGCTCCATCGGTCCAGACAGTCATCACAACTCCTGCTATGCATGGGAGCGAATGTGTCTGAGCCTCTGCTGGGCAGAATATGCCTCCCACTCCTTGGGATACTCTCCGTGCCCTTGTCATTGCCCCTGGCTATTTTAGGATGTTGTCTCCACTCACATCCAGCAATGCTGGCTGCAGCCAGGCTACATGCCCTGCCACAGACACACCACGTGCTGGAGCCTTATACTGGCCAGTGCTCACCAAGGTCTCATGGCCATTTAGCTTTGTCAGTAAAGCCATGCCTGCTGAGGATGGCTGGTCTCCAGCCATCGCAGCTGGAAAGAGCCAGTTGGCACATGGGGTGGCACGTGGGATTGCTGTGCACCTTTTGGAGGTGAACCGTTTGGTGGCACTGCCTCCTCAGAGATCTCCACCACCCGAAGCTTCATCCAGCCCCTGCTGTGAATAAGGAACGAGATGTTCCTGCTGAAACCCAGGGGGCCCTGCAGTAGCAAATGGCAATTTTAGGAGATGAGACCAAAGCCACAGATGGGCAGAAGGAGGAGAGCACTTGCCCCTGCCTGCTTGAAGTCAGGGAGAAATCAGCCTGGAGATGGGCCCTGCTGCCCCATGGGCTTAGCCCATGACGGGGACTCTGTAAAACCTGCTTCCCACTAACTGACCCAGCCCCTAACGACCTCCACCCAGCGCCTCACCATGCATGTTGAGGTTGCAGACCACAAAACTGCATTAGCTGTGTGCTGGCCTGCCAGGGACCTTCCACATCAGGCAAGCACCCTGTCCTGTTTCAAGAAACAGCCCTTCTTTGTTGAGCTGTAACCTAGAGCAAAGGTATATTTAGTGGTTTTTTTTCACCTACATCAGGCAGTGGGTGCTGCAAGCTTGGATGCAACGAGGAAACAGGAGAAGCTGCAAGGATGATGTGGAGGGAGTTGGTTAAGCTCCTTGCAAGCAAGGGAATGGTTGGTAGAGAAAGAGGAACATTGAACTTTCAAATGTTACTGGTAATTAATAGTTCAAAACCTCCAGAAGGAAAAAAAAAAAAAAATTGAAATATTGTATGTTTCATGAAGATTTTATACATGGCATTTTTTCTAACAGTCCCAAGTGTTTAATAAATTGTATTTAGCTCTCCTTTAGTCTGCCCTTTTGCTCATGAACTAGCTAAGTGAGGCCGGAGAGAAAGAGTGAAAGAGCATTTTTGGCAAAGGGAAGCTTTTAATATGTCACATTTAATAGAAGTAATAAGTACACAAAATCCCAGGATCTATAAAGGGCTTTGTACAGGGAGGTTAATTTGCATCTCTATTGGATATCTCTTCCTAATTATCTTGTTGTTGTTGTTCTTACTTCATTTGCTGTGTGGATGAGTATCAAGGCATTTCCTCTGCCCAGTGGGGAATGGTTGACACAGTTCACTGCAGAGCTGGGACCCTTGAGCACAGAGCAGTCATCGGGAGTGCTGCAAGCTCTGTGTCACGCCAGAAGTGAATCGTTAGGGAGAGATACCCACAGGGACTTCAACTTCATTTGCCCCGTCTTTGCACTTACAATGTTTTAGAGCCCACGAGATCACCTGAGCAGAGGCATGCCAGATATTATTTGCGAATCCATGGATGGGGTTGAAACACAGAAGGCTGGAGTCAAAATAATCCTCTTCCTGGTTTCCAAGGCACCCTTTATTTCTGAAGTGCTTGCAAATATTGAAGCCTGTTCTGTGCCAGCAAGGCCAGGCCAGAAAAACCCTCTCTTACATGCAGTCTCTTCAGCGATGGTGCTGTTTTACCACATCTTTTAACGACTAGCATATTTCCCCATAAAATAGGAGGAGTAAGTGCCCAAAGCCTGGAGAAAAGCAAATGTCCGTCCTATCTTCAAGAAGAACAAGAAGGAGGACCCAAGGAACTACAGGCTGATCAGCCTCAACTTCATCCCTGGAAACCATTTCCAGGTACATGAATGACAAGAAGTCACCAGGAGTAGTCAGCATGGTTTCACTAAGGGGAAGTCATGCTTGACCAAACTGACAAACTTGTATGATGAAATGACTGGCATGGTAGATGAGGGGAGAGGAGTGGATAGTGTCTACCTGGATTTCTCTGAGGATTTCGACACTGTCTCACATTAGAGTCTCATAGACAAGCTGTGGATCTATGGGTTAGTTGAGCAGACAGTGCGTTGGATTGAAAACTGGCTGAATGGCCAGGCCCAGAGGGTGGTGGTCAGTGGCACAAAGTCTACTTGGAGGCCAGTGACTAGCAGTGTACCTCAGGGGTCTATACTGGGTACAGTCCTGTTTGACATCTTCATTAATGATCTGGATGAGGGGAAAGAGTGTGCCCTCAGCAAGTTTGCAGATGACAAAACTGTGAGGAGTGGCTGATATGCCAGAGGGTCATACTGCCATCCAGAGACCTCAACAGGCTGGAGAAATGGGCCAACAGGAACTTCATGAAGTTTAACAAAGAGAAGTGCAAATTCCTGCACCTGGGGAGGAATAACCTCATGCACCAGTATATGCTGGGGGACACACCACTGGAAACCAGCTTGGCAGAAAAGGATCTGGGGGTCCTGGTGGACACCAAGTCGAACATGAGTCAGCAATGTGCCCTTGTGGCAAAGGCGGCAAATTGTATCCTGGGCTGCATTAGACAAAATATTGCCAGCAGGTGAAGGGAGGGTGCAAAGAAGTCAGAACCAGGCTCTTTTCAGTGGTGCCCAGTGACAGGACAAGAGGCAATGGGCAGAAACTGAAACACGGAAGGTTCCCTCTGAACGTCAGGAAACACTTTTTCACTGTGAGGGTGACCGAGCACTGGCACAGGTTGCCCCAGGAGGTTATGGTGTCTCCACCCTTGGAGATATTTAAAAGCTGTCTGGACACAGTTCTGGGCAACTGGCTTTAGATGGCCCTGGTTGAGCAGGGGGCTTGGACCAGATGACCTCTGGAGGTATGTTCCTACCTCAACCATTCTGTGACTTTGCGAGGGCCCACAATAGCAGGAAAGTCACATATGGAGGTATTCTGGTGGCCTCTGTTGAAGGTGATCGCTCTGGAGGTCACTAGCTCTTACCAGCATAGGTTCAGAGCTGGAAGAAGAGCAGTGAATTGCCACAGGACTCAGTGCCTACCAGCCCCCCGGGGACTGCCCTCCCTTGACTTTGCAGCCCAGCTCACTGGCTTTACCCGCTCCCGTGTGCTGGGGGGTGTCCCTCGCCTGCCACCCCCCTTGCAGCAGCTATGACAGCACCCTGCCAGCTCCCCACAGAGCGTTTCTGTGGAAGTCAAAGAGGACTGAGGGCAGGGTAGGAGCTGGCGTTTACACATCATTGTAGCTCCCCACCACTTGCATTACCCGTGCCTTTGTTCTAGATGGAGAGGCTGCCTGTTACCACAGGCCTCTTCACTTAAGCTACCACGTTTTGCCTGCCAACTTGCACTCAAATCCCGTGCTGTTTATCAGTGTACTTATTTTCTCTGGAGGAAGGTGAGCAATTTAATTAACGCTGAATTTCAGCTTGTAAGAAAGCAGGCTCTCTCACTGACAGATGAAGATTAATGCAGATCCTTTCCCTTTCTCAAGACTTTATACTTGGCTAGCCTGACTCCTTGCATGGATGCAGCCTGCATGTTTGAGCATGGAACAACTGTTTTTCAGGCATGCTGAGATATCCTTTGTTTTCTGCAGCACAGCGATGATTGATATATCTTGCATACTTGCCAGTGCCTGAAGCTCAAAAGCTGAGGATGCTGGGCAGGCTGGAACTGGTAAGCTGCAGGGACACCAATGACCTGCTCTTTAGCACCCTCCAGCCATCTAAATTACGAAAAGGAAGAAGCACAAAAATGGACTTTTTCTGAAATACTGAGACAAACAGTTTAAATGCTAGCTGTTTCTCAGCAGCAGAGTCCACACTGCAGTTTGCACAAACTCACAAACTCCTTCTGGCTCCTAATATTATGCCCACATTACATGGAGACCAGCCCAGACTCAGCTGTGAGCTAGAGGTGACATTTGGTTCTGTCTACATGGGGAAAGTCTGAACCCAGGCCACCCGGGAGCACTGGTCCATGTTCATCCCTGCCTGCAACTGGGATGGGGTGGCTGTGCTGCTCTCACTCAGGCTGCCACCCGCTTTCTTACCTGTTCTTGCACCAACATGATGCAGTCAAGGTTGGGCAGGTAAAATGGCCATGAGGTCCTCCCTGGGGCACACACATGGGCAGCTGGGGTTTATAGGCCAGCTTTTGTTGGATTGCCTTTATAACACCATAGCCTGGTCTTATTTCCACTTTGGCCATCCAAAACTGAGAGGATAAATCCTGCTACACGATGTGACTCCTTCTGATGTTGTAGGTGTATAGCCAAGAAGAGGAAAGGAAGGACCATAGAATCATAAAATTGTAGAATAGTTTGGTTTGGAAGGGGCCTTTAAAGGTCATCTAGTCCAACCCCCCTGCAATGAGCAGGGACATCTTTAACTAGACCAGGTTGCTCAAAGCCTCATCCAATCTGACCTTGAATGTTTCCAGGGATGGGGCATCTATCACCTCTCTGGACAACCTGTTCCACTGTTTCACCACCCTCATCAGATATTTCTTCCTTATATCTAGTCTGAATCTACACTCCTTTAGTTTAAAACCATTACCCCTTGTCCTATGGCTACAGGCCCTGCTAAAAAGTCTGACCCCATCTTTCTTATAAGCCCCCTTGAAGTATTGAAAGGCTGCAATAAGGTCTTCCCTCAGCCTTCTCTTCTCCAGGCTGAACAACCCCAACTCTCTCAGCCTCTCCTCATAGCAGAGGTGTTCCAGCCCTCTGATCATTTTTGTGGCCCTCCTCTGGACCCTCTCCAACAGGGCCATGTCCTTCCTGTGCTGAGGACCCCAGAGCTGGATGCAGCACTCCAGGTGGGGTCTCACCAGAGCAGAGTAGAGGAGCCGAATCAACTCCCTTGACCTGCTGGCCACGCTTCTTTTGATGTGGCCCAGGATACAGTTGGCTTTCTGGGCTGTGAGAGCACATTGCTGGCTCATGTCCAGTTTTTCATTCACCAGTACTCCCAAGTTCTTCTCTGCAGGGCTGCTCTCAATCCCTTCATCCCCCATCCTACCTTCATCCCCCAGATACTGAGGGTTGCCCCGAACCAGGTGCAGGACCCTGCACTTGTCCATGTTGAACCTCATGAGGTTCACACAGGCCCACTTCTCGAGCTTGTCCGGGTCCCTCTGGAGGCCATCCCATCCCTTGGGCATGTCAACCACACCACTCAGTTTAGTGTCATCTGCAAACTTGCTGAGGGTGCACTCGATCCCACCGTGTCATTGATGAAGATATTAAACAGTACCGATCCCGATACAGACCCCTGAGAGACAACCCTCATCACTGGCCTCCATCTGGACATTGAGCCATTGACCCCTACCCTCTGGATGCGACCATGTAGCCAATTCCTCATCCACTGAACAGTCCACTCATCAAATCCATATCTCTCCTATTTAGAGAGAAAGATGTTGTGAAGGACCATATCAAAGGCCCTACAGAAGTCCAGATAGATGATATCTGTAGCCCTTCCCTGGTTCACTATTGTAGTGATGCCATCATAGAAGGCCATTAGGTTGGTCAGGCAGGACTTGCCCTTGGTGAAGCCGTGCTGGCTGTCTCGAATCACCTCCTTGTCCTCTATGTGCCTTAGCATAGCTTCCAGGAGGATCTGTTCCATGATCTTCCCAGGCACAGAGGTGAGGCTGACAGGTCAGTAGTTCCCAGGGTCCTCCTTTTTACCCTTTTTAAAAATGGCTGCAATGTTTCCCTTTTTCCAGTCACTGGCAACTTCACCTGACTTCCATGACTTTTCAAATATCATGGAGAGTGGCTTGGCAACTACATCAGCCAATTCCCTCAGGACTCTGGGATGCATCTTGTCAGATCCCATATGTTCAGGTTCCTCAGGTGGTCACCGTTTAGGGGAAGAACTGTGATCACCGCAAACATTGTGTCTCTTAAATTAGAGGTCTCCGCCGCTGCTCCCAGAGATGCTCTTCACCTGTGCCTGCTGCCTCTCCCTCCAGACCTTTTGAGAAGAAGCTCTGGTGGAGGCAGGTGTTGCTCTGCAGGGACAGGAGCAGTTGTGATCCTCCTGCAGATGCCAATGGAGTCAAACTGGAACAGCAACACAGGTTTTGCCCTTCCCTTTGAGCCGTCTGTGCCCCTGAGGACAGCTCCCGCTAATCCAGGATGGTTGTTGAGTGGCATAGTGCAAAGGCATCCCTCCGTCATTGCAACTGCATGTCCCTCTGACCATGATATCCCCTTATGGAAAAGATCAAAACCTGATCATCAGAAGGGCCACAGAGATAAGGAAACTCTTATATTTCTCATTTGTCTGCTCTATGAAAAGAAGGCAGCCCTCGTTCCACTTGCTCTGGCAACAAAGAATTAGAGGTTGGTTGGGGAAAGATGCAGTAACTGAAAGGAGAGTAAGAGGAAGCTTATGGAAACCCGCCAAGGTTGCCGTCACTCAGAGCATCAGCAAGGACCTCTGTTGACCATTAGGGCAGAGGACCAGCTGTGAGGACACAGCCCCTGCAAGACACCTGACTTTATTGCTGCTGCTGGCCCTTTGCCTGCTATTTTCCTCCTCCATCCCTGGAAGGAGGAGGCCAGAGGAAAAATATTTGCAACATATTTAGCATCTGTCCATGCAAAATTTGTGTGTCCAGAACAGTTTTCCGGCTCTGCGGGGTCCCAGAGTGGTGCCAGCAGCAGTTTGCTGCAGCTTTTGCTCTTGCACGTTTCTTTCTGTTTCCCTCTTCACATGTTTTTGCTTCTGCTCCTCCGTCCCTTTCAGCTTTCCACTTGATCTTGAAGCCAGCAACCCTGCAGTGAATGGGGAAGGTTTGATTCAACTGGCTACTGGAGAGATCCCAGACCAAATAAAATGACCCACAGCGATGAGGTCTGATACTGGGTGACTCTGATGATGCTGAACCCCCTAACTCCTTTCCCTCCTTCCCACAAAATGAAAAATAGGTAGATAGGTACATAATATAGATCTTGATACCACCAAGTACAGCTGTGTACTGTGGCTGGATTCACCAGGAGGGTTTGGAGGGATGTCAAAGATGTCTCAGTGATCTCCCCATCATTACCACCACCTCAACAACCAGTCTAACTGGGGCATCACTCGTGGCAGAGACTGCAGAGAAGGAGGGTGCTGGAGCCTTCCTCCCCCTTTGCAGCATCACATCCCGCTCGGGGAATTACCAAGGCTGGGGAGGGAGCTGGGCTTCCCCAGCATTTGTGGAGCTGTGCAGAGCCAGGCCCAGGAGCTGAAGGAGCAGCCTGATCATCCAGCACTTTTGGTAGCTCTTCACATTTTGTTGTAGATGTGTGGAAACACAATGCTGCTGTGAGACTGGGGTATCACCCACCTGAAGATAACACACAGCAGACCTGTAGCAGGCATGCATCCACAGTCGCCCTGGTGCCTCGTAGCCTGAGGGGCTCAGCAGAGCTGCAGTCCCCCCTTTCCTCTGCTCCATCCCGCCTGCTTCTCCACAGGAGTCAAGCCAAGTCCCATTCCTACCTGAAAGGAAGTAAGAGCTTACTTTGCAACCAACTCAAAATGCAGTGACAGAAATAACCCTTCTCTAATCGTTCTTCTCTAAGAGGGACTGAATCTCCTCTTTTCAGCAGGGAGACTGCAGTTTGACTGCCTCTGCCTTGCCTAACCCTCTACTTCAACATGCTTTATGCTCTATTTTGGTTCCTTTTCCTCTTCGCCTCCTAAAAGTTTGTGCTGTTGCCTTGACTTTTCAAAAATGCCTACCTGCCTTCAAATGGGCCTCATTTCCACTTCTTGAACTGTTTAAACCTTCAGTAGTGACCTGTTAAGCCAAGCCTTTATTAACATCACACAGCAACAGAACTAAGAGACGGTCTTATGCTCAGCACATCACCATCAGCCCCTCTGGGTTCAAGAGGGCGATGAGCAATTGACACTCACATGCTCAGAGAGAAGCAGTCCTGACATACTGGGTGCTAAAAATAAGTATACAGTCGTAGCTGGTTACCTGAGCACTGTCAGGCTCTGTATAATCCACAGGGAGAGATGAGAACCTCTAGAAGATAATTGAACTTCCTTAAGATATATATTGTTTTCTGTTTGGCTCCATTTTCTCAATCTCATCTTATCTACCTTCCTAAACATATCTGCAGAATTTAAATTTTGTTCAAGGTGGCATTTAAGGTAAAATACCCGTGCAAATTAGATTAGTTCTGGATTGTTAGATCACTTCCCAATTTCTGAGCAAACACTGCCAACCATTTTCAGAAGTGCCAACACCCGATGAACAAACCACTATTATCCTTGCTGTTGCAGACTTGTCGTCTCCCGAGATGTAAGCAAACAGCCGGCGTTATTCTACACCAGTTAAACAACATCATTTCACAGATAATTTACACTAAGGGAAAGCATATCAACAGGTGTTTTAATACCTGGGAATATAATTTCCAATTTGGGAAAGCGAGAACTCTGGGAAGTGGCATAAGCAAAACGCCATTAATGCAGCTAAAGTGCAGTTTACACTGTGTTTTGGGCTTAAATTCATAGAATAATCAAATTTGGGTACCAGGCTACTTTTCCAGGTGCCACATTATACCCAGGCTGCTGACACTACTCTGTACCCTCCCGCATCCAAGGCCTCAGCACCTGCTACCTGGGCATGCCTGGCACAAACCAAGTGTGTTGCTGTCAGCAGTGTTTTAGCATAGTGCAATGTCTGCGTTCAGGAACATACTAGCAAAGCTGCTATTCATCTTCTGTGTGACAGTGGTCAGAGCTTTCACCTGGGGGAAAATCCTATTTTCTTGACTTCCTTTGCCACCTCCTCCCCAAAACCTGCACCCACAGCTCCTATATGCAGGAATGCTTTAACCCACTACAGTATGAGGATATTTCAGGTGAAAAACCTCGCCAGAACTCTCACAGAGGCTATACGGTTGGGACACAAGGCTCAAGGCTTGGGATTGCGAATGATGGAGGCCTTCAACCCCCTGAGTTTGGAGAGAGATGGATGAGAAAAGGCCTGCCTTAGCAGGGCTGTGGGGGTAAGACCCTTTCCCTGTCACCTTAGAGGGTTGTGCTGTCCCTCTGTGGTCCATAAGGATAAGGACGGGGTGGCCAACAGCAGGGAGGTCTCTCCTGGTAACGCAATTTGCAGTATATCCTCCGTTATCTTGGACGAAAATGAAATGTGTCCCAAGAGGGCACAGCCTTGCCTACTTAATTAATTACTGTGCGGGGATGTGCTTCATGCAGCTTCATATAACATACAACAGGCAGTTTCATATAGCATCGAAGCTAAATCGGTGACCAAAATCCCTCTGTCAGAGTCCGCAAAGAGCCAGCTGCCATGTCCGTATGCACGGAGTCGTTGCGGTATTGCCTTTCAATGTCCCAGGGGACATGCAAACGTTGGCCACGGATAGAAGATCTCAGGACATGAGGTCGCATAAATCTGAGCAGCACAAAGACAGCCCGTCAGCTGAGCCAGACTGCTGCAACAAACCTACAGTTCCTGACATTTACTATTCTGGGACAAAACAGCCCTAAATGCTCCATTTAAACTCTGGCTTTGAAAGGCTCCTATTTAAATCCAGACGGACGCTGCCGAAGCCAACACAAGTGACACAAAGGCACATGGGTGCCTGGCATTTTCCCATGTGGCACTCCAGTTACCCCCTCAGAATATGCGAAATCCAGCATCCCATTTACCAGAAATGGTCTGGAAGGGCTGAATCGGCCATGACTATTTGTGGAAAAGGCCTCTCAACTCAAAGCATCCTCCCAAAACCCAGCACACAGAAATCCACTCGTCCCCAAAACGGGGTGCACCAGCCACACTGCTAACGAAGGCAGCTGGCAGAGTTGCCTCTCACCCTGCTAAATTGCCAGTGAACACAGACATTTTACTTTCTGGACTCAGGCAGGCACAGGAGGAAGGTGTGACACCTCTCATGCCAGCAAGGACCCCGTGTCCCCCCTTGCTCGGAGAGGGCATGCAGGAGCGGAGCTTGCGGTGCTGGGAAGCTGCTGCATTAGCCCTTGGCGCGGGGACTGGACTGGATCCCACAACAGCAACACGGTTCCTGCCTCGAGGTTTGCAGAACAATAGTCCTTTCAATTAGTGATTAAACCAGTATCTTTGCAAACTCCGGTTATTTCTGGATTGCAATTGGCGTGGATAACAGTTTGTTGCCCCGTTTCTTATAAGGCGGTTTTAGAGTAAGTGTTTTTATCTTACTGAGCTCTTTTTAATGAATCTTCAGCTGTTGCAGCACAAAAACTAATCTTCCCTGTGAAATCGAAACACAAGAATCTAATGTTGTTTATGAGATTGTTATCCTCAAAAACGTGGAGGTGATGACCGAAGTTGAAGGAAGCGCAGGCTCTCCCTCTTATCCCAGCAGGACACAACTCAGACATGAGGAGGAGGAAAGGATCACCACTGAACTTTAAAGCCTAAAAATAACTAAGTCAGAGAAAGGCCTGGAAATCTTTTGGCCCTTAAAGAGCTCAAGCCTTGTAGTAAGAGAGAGTAAAATTAAAGGTCAGTAGGTACCAGACAAACCCCACTGAGCATGGTGGGAGCAGAGAGGCAGGGGTATTCCTGCTGCCGATGCTGGGAGCAGCATGGATTTTCAGCCTCCCCAAGGCGGCTGTGCTTGCAGGGACAGGGACACAAGGGATGGCTGGGACAGGTACAGCGCCGGGCTCTTCCCTGCACGGGCTCTGCCTTCTCCCTTTGCACTGCAGCACTGGGCAGGAGCAAGTCCCAGTAACATCCCGGAGGCTGATGTTAGGGAGTGTCACATACCCGCATATCTGCAGTGTAGCTGATGCCTTGGCAGCCAGCTGACTTTTAAAAATAGTGTGGAGGGGAAGAGAGAGGCAGGTGCTCTCTGCCTTTCATGCTGGTCCTTCAGCTGCAGGCTCAGGAGAGATTGATTCAACCTGAATTTGGTCTTCTGTCCAGCGAAAGAAGAGCAGGCTATCCAGACTAGATCCAGGGCTTTGTGCTGCAGAAGTAAATCAAATGAAGGTAAAGTCATTGCTGAGATTCAAAAGATGAGCCTGGGATGAAGCAGGCTCTTTTTATCTAATGAAAATGGGAAGAAAAGGAAGGTGAGCTTTTAAGATGATTGGTAGCATTATTTTCTGTTCCTGGAAGGCTCTTGTCCGTTGGAGTGTTGTTTCCCAGGAGCGGAGGTGTGCAGAAAGGCACAGAAAGGCTTTCAGGGCCGTTCACTGTAACGCTGTAGATCTCACAGACTCAGAAGGAAACCTGTACATAGGAGAGCCTGTAGCTATTGACTGCTAAAGGTAAATGCAGAGGAGAAAACTACTGAGTAAAGGGCTTTTCACAAGATGAGCTACCTTAAGCGGTACGCTGGGGTGGCAAGCATCCCACCAGCTTTGGTCCTGGTGCCAAAACCCACCGACACCTCTGGTCTCTGAGCAATGCCGGACCCCCAGCAGCAAAGATCCCAGTGCCTGTGTGTCCCAGTGATACACACCCACCGCTCCCCAGAAGGCCTTTTTTAAATATTTAACCTCCTTAGCCAACAACTGGGTATGAAGTCATATTTCTGAGCAGCCCAGCTTGGGAGGTGTCCTGTCCCCCAAGCCGCTGGCACCGTGGGTTGTCCCTGATGCTTCCATGTGGGAAGGAGCAGCGTACGCTGACCCAGAGCAGGGAGCAGCCAGGACAGCAAGGTCCCTGTAGAAGATTACTTCAGTGTTTTCAGAGCCATTAAGCTTTGATCAAACTCAGCCAGTACCAAACTTTAGTGGGACCAGAACTGCATCCTGCTGGCGATGGCAATTAACCTGTAAATGGTTTTTCTGCACCTTGAAAAGTGCAAAATAATGGATGAACACAAGATCTTGTTACTAAAAACAATCTGGTCCACATTTCTCCCACGCACCCAGCTTTTTTCCCCAAAAGCGTTTAGACCTCAGCTTGCTATTACCACAAAACAGGAAAGTTTAACAGGGGTTAGAATAAGCTTCCCTGGCTGTAGCCTCCTTGTAATAGACACCATGATTTAAATTAGTGAGAAGAAGACATAAACATGAGTTTGATTTTCTTCTGAAAGGCTGTGTGCATTCCAGGCAACTTTTAAGAGCACTTCCAATGCTAGCTTTTAAGAGAAACTTTATCACACTGAGATTAAAGGATTAGAATTTAAAAAGTTCCTAGACAAGCCTTAAAATTTACAAAAAAGGAAGAAACATGTTAGAAGGAGAAGAACCATTGTGAACACAGCAACGTCTGTTTCTAAAAACTGTAGAAGAGAGTGATGTTCTCTGCAACCTGATAAGATGCTTCTTCCTTTATCCATTATGATTTGAGAAACAGAAACCATCCGAAATGAATTTCATCTGGCGGGATTAAATGGGCTCCGCAGGAAGTTCTGTTTTCAGTCGCTTAACGGCAGGGATTACACAGCGTGCGTGTTCCCAGCAGATCCTTTTGCATGAGCCGTTGATTACCTTACAGTGGGAAAGCCTGCTCACCCCAGCAGTCGCTCTGCCCAAGGGGCATGGTGCACTTGTAAAAATGCAGAGTAATAAGCAATTACAGCGTCATGATGCAGAATTCTTGATAGCTGAATCTGTAGTTTATTGATGGCATCAGATTAGAGGCTTAGAGCCTGCGTAGGTGAAGGAGTTTTTTTTGCTAATGAAACTCCAGGTAAATCCTGCAAGTGCCTCAGGAAGCCTTCAGGCAAATTTGACTCTGCTCCTGGCACTACTCTTCTCCCTCTGGGCCCTGTTCAGCAAAGTACCTAAGTACATAAATATATACCCAAAGCTAAGCAGATAGGTAATGATAGCTCTGAAAATGAACAGGGTTTTTTGTGCTTTTCTGAGGTATCAGTCTCGCTTATGCCTGGGATAGATGGTGTCCTGCGGGTGTAGGACCTGAGCTCTAAAGAGGTGTGAGAGGCACAGATGCTCTTCAACAGTGCAGCCAGGGAGTTTGCATCAAGAGGACTTCACCAGGGCAAGCCTGTGAACCTGCGGGCTTAAAACATGCTCCTGGTACCCCTCCTGCTTCCAGATCTCTTTTGCTGACATCTGAGTGATGGAGAAGAAAGCCTTCATGGAGTATGAAGAAAACTTGCAAACAGGAGAGGAGAACATCATGTGGCTGCATCTTCCCACCGTGTACATGTTGGTGACCTTCCATGCATGCACCATCCAACACAGGTGACAGTAACAGCACTTACCTCCTCTCAGCCAGTTTCAAGGCAGGACCAAGTATATCTAGACCATCCCTGGTGAAGACTTGTCTAATCTGCTCTTTAAGATCACCAGTGAAAGAGGTTCAAGAACTCCCCAGGCCGCTCCGTCCACTGCTTCAGCACTTTATGATTAGAAATATTTTCCTACTACCTCATCCAAATGTTGTTTGCGGCAGCTTCAATCAAATATGTTTTGCCTAGTGCTACCGGACAGACAGAAAAAGCTGCTTTCTGTCCTCCCTACCACATTCAGAGAAACTGCTGCCCGCTCCTCTCCCCTCAATCCTCTCTCTTCCAGAGTAACTTGTCTGCCATTCCTCCTGACTCAGATTCCTTAAACCTCCATCACAGCTGCCCATCCTGGAAAGCAGCCAACCTTTCTTAAACTGGATTTAGCGCACAAGTCCAAGACTCACCAACAAAGAGCAGAGCAAAATCACAGCCTGTGACGTTCTTACCAGTATAACCCAGAATACATTTTCCCTTTTATTTAATATTTCATCTTCTATCTAATATAAACTCATACTTGGGGATGTTTGATTTTTTTTTTTTTTTTTTTGGGGGGGGGGGGATGCTGTTTTGCTGCCTCCTTTGTATTTGCACATTTGATCCCCCCTTCCCAAATTCAACATTTTACTGCATTTGACTTCATTGGTTGTGCTTTTCCCCTGACTTACAGCTTGCTCTGAGCCCTCCTGCATCCCTCAAGTACGTTTGCAAACTTCCCTCCAGGGACTTCATCCCTCCATAAATGAAAGTGCATCCTCTACTCCATTGTCTGAACTGGAAGTGAAAAACAAATTGACTAAAATCTCTGCAAACAGTTGTAAAGAAGAATTCATTAGAGAGTGAACTATTGACAGCTTGCCTTTAGGTGCCATATGTCAAGCAGTTCAGCACTTACCTTGTTATGATTTAATCTCTTTCACATTCTCTTAGATTGTATATAAGACCATCGTCTGGCCATGACAAAAGCATTTCTGGAGTCATGATGCAACATATCACCTACTTTTCCCGTGTTGACGGGACCAGTTATCCTGTCAAAGAAAGGAGTCAGACTGGACTCACATGACTTGTTTTTGAAAAATCTACTTTTGATATATTTGCATTTTATCCTGCTGGTGCTTATAAAGTCATAAATAATTCACGCAGATTGCTTCCAGGTACCAAAGCGAGTCTGACTGGTCTGTCTTCTCTCCATCCACATTCTCCCTTTCCTTCTGTTGTTTGCTCTTGTCCAGCCTGCTGGGATCTCCTCTTCCACTCTCATTGCACACTCAAAGATAATTGCTGATGTTTCAAGGAGTGCTTCAGCTGATCCCTCTCTTACCCTAGGGTGATTGTCATCTGTCCCTCCCAGCTTATCTAATTTCTCTAGTTTATGCTTTACATTTACAACATTTAACTGATCTAAACATTTCAACACTGAGGAAATTACAGGGAAATACCAAATAATGGTTATTATGCATTGATTTATCAGTCTGCTGACTCAGGAGAAGTAATGGATCTTTTATGTCCCATTACTTTCAAAGATACTTTCAAATAGAGATAAACATTAGTTTTATTAGGTCTATTAATAATAGTATGTTTGTAACCCTGTTTTGAAAATAACATTTTCGCTACAAAGAAATAATGAAAGATCAAGTTTGAATTTCCTCTTTATAAATCTGTGACTCCTTCAAAGGCTATCCTTTACCTTTTATAAAGCCAAAATCTGCTGCATTTTTGCTTTAAAATCAAACTAGTTTTTTAACCCAATGGTAATGGAAGTTCATAATTTTG
The DNA here is from genome assembly GCF_965183815.1 of Platalea leucorodia. Lineage (NCBI taxonomy): Eukaryota > Metazoa > Chordata > Aves > Pelecaniformes > Threskiornithidae > Platalea > Platalea leucorodia. Next base: position 117,667,705 of record NC_138825.1, on the reverse strand, counting down.
TTTTTCTCAAATCACTCAAACTGTTGCCATGGAAATAATTCTATATGGAGATGGGTCAAGAGAAAATAATCTCTCAGAGAAGATTGCTACTTGAAAAGCACATAAATTATAATAATTTAATCAAAAGCATAAACTAGTCAATCTAAAAACCTATGCAAGTATAATAATTCAATTCAACTGCCTGATCTTTCTCTCCTGTGCATATCTTCTACACTATTGTTAAAAATCCATTACTAATTAATCTGCTAATACGGTTTTCCAGGACACAGCCCAGTTGGCCACTGAAAGTATTCTGCAAAGATGATGAGAAAGGATTGCTGTTTGATAAAATAAAGAGCATTGTTCTTGCACTTGCTTGTCACTACGAGATAAATGTAATTTCTCCTGGATATAGAATCCTTTATCTTCCCCCTTTCTGCCCTGCCGTACTGCTGTGGGAAGGCTTGCAATGCTTAATCCCTGTCTCAGATGTGGCTCCACGTCCATTGTGAGCATTTTATCTCCAGGAACCTGGTTCCAAGCTCAGTGAAAAAACCCAAGAATCTTTGGAAAGAAAACATTGCTTTTTTGAAGTTAGAAGTGGTTGCAGCTACTAATTGAATTGTAAATATTTTGCTATTGAAAGTGTTTTTTGTGTTAACGTAAGGAAAAGCCCATATTAATATCATCAAGGAAAGGCCTGATTACTTTGGGGTAAAATGAATGCATCCCAGAAGTTCCAATTTACTTTACTTTTGTTCTGCTCATTAGTTCTCCTGTGAACACTTGTGGCGTATCTGCCGCATCTGTGCCTGAGCTGTATTAACAGAGATTTTCTCTGGGCTTTCTCCTGAGAGGTCACATTGTCCTTCTCATCGTCCATCTCACTATCTGTTGTCTGCATAATGTTTTACTTGGGCCCAGCTACATTTTTATCTGAGAGCTATTCAGTGCCCTTCACCCAAGGCTGTCCAAGGTGTGATGTTTGAAACGAGCTGCAATAAGAGATTGGCAAAAATTCTTCCCATTTCAAAGACAGATGAAACAAGAGGGATTTGTTGAGTGATATGCTCCTGGCTATTGATCCCACTCTGCCAGAAGTGCATAAAAATCCAAAGCACCCAACTCCAATGTTATCCTCCAGTTCAGCTTCTAATGCCATGTCATTTCAGTTTCAATGGTGACCCATGAATGTGCGAGACCTATTTTTGCCCAAAAACTTTGGAGAAAGGTGGAAGGAGAATAAAACTTGAACAAAGTTACAGAATATCAAAGAAGAAAAATGACAAAAATAAGACCAAGTGTCCCAGGACAGCAGGATTAACCAAAAAGATCTGAAGGGTTATGATTAATGTCACTAACAGAGGAGAAGTGATTTTTCCTTGCAGGAATGATATAGGGGAAAGTATAAACTAAAAAAAAAAATGGAATAGCAGAGTTATTAGGCCATTGTTTATCTGGTTTTAGAGCAGAGAAGGACAGGCTTTTACCTAAATTGGTGATAAGATTTCTAGAGAGAGAAGCAGGAAAAGAGGGAATTCCATAAGATAAATCCTAAAATAGCTTGTGAAGGCTTCGAGCCTCTTGTTATTGACAAGGCATTAAGTGCAGACAACATCCGTCGGAGGGTGCAAAGGGAAGTGGGGGTGGGAGGGGGAGAGCTCCAGCAGATTTTTTTCCAAGGTCACACATTCCCCCGCACCGGGGACGGACCAAGTAAACACGGATGAGTCAAAGGCACCAGCAGCTGCCCAGGCTGTACAATAGCAGTGGAGAAAATCCCAAAGTTTGCAGGAATATGTTGGGAAGGGCTGGAGAAGGGAGGTGGTTTAGTACCTGAAAGCGGATCTAGGCTTGCTGCATCCCTCCTCAGCAGTTCCCAGGTCTCCCCGCTAAAGGCGTGGGGAACACCAGGAAATCACCTCTAGCAGAGGTGCGTAAACTTTGGCAGCATGAATATGCTTTTCCTCTTTGCTTTTCCTTCCTGCACTTAGCAGAGGATGGCCAGAGTGAATGACAGCTCACAAAAATACACTTCAGCTCAGGAAAGTATCCAAATTTAGGAAAAACCCTAGGCATTTCTTTCAGTCTCACTGAAGTTAAAGGAAGCAGACACATGTGGTAAGAGTTTTATACGAATTCTCAAACTGGAGTCAGGTTAATTTAGCTGTTGACTTTTTAATCAAACAAAGCATTTCTGAACTAATCAAAAAAGAGATTTATTACTAATATGAATTTATCAGACAGTTTCACTTTTTTTTTTTCAGATGATTACTTATTCTGACATGACAAGTCTGAATATTGATGGTCAGGTTTAATAACAGGTTACCTAAGGATGCCTCAGTGCTCCTATTCAGTTTTTGAGCAGAATAATAAAAAATAGCAGGATAAGAAGTGCTATAAGAAATTCAGACCAGTAATGCTCTTGTGCTAAAATTCTAAAATACTAAACCACCTCTGACCTCTGAATAATTAATTGTTACCAACAATCAATTTAATAACTCTAAAGAACAAATATCACACAAAAGTGACGTGGTGGTGATACATCCTCCAAATTATTCATACGTTCACATGTCTTACTAAACTTTGTCACATAAAATTCACCATTTCATGTAAGAAGGTAGCCTTGTCCCTGGAGGCTTTGTCTTTTTTTTCCTTATTGACCTACCATTGTAAAGACATATCATTGTAAAAGACCACTATTGATTTTAACAGAAGCTCTTTGGAAAAGCAGTATCTTGGCTTCATTAAAAATTGAACAGCTTCGTATAGCAATACGTCTGGATGAGAGCTGAGATGGTCTGCATTTAACCTCCAGCTGACTAAAGAAATAAGACAAAACCCCAGTAAAAGGTGTAGAAATCCAACTGGGACGTGGGGTTTCAGTCTTAGTCAAGCTTAGACCTGCAGGTCTGAAGATGTCTCCGCAGCTGCTGTACCTGAACTGCATGGGCAGCTCAGGATTTTACCCCAGATTTTCTGAAGAACCAGAACTTCTTCTCTGAGTGCCTAGATACTTGAGTTTAGCTGGGCTAAGCCCACCTTACACCTAAACCCGATCCAGATAGCAGATGTGCCCCTGCCCTCCACAGCTGGCTCGGGGTGCTCGGGGTTGCTGCCGTAGCAGACGCTTGCCTCCATGGTCACGCTGCTCATCTTTGATACCTAAAAGACAATTCCTGACTTCCTCATTTCAGTGTCTCTTGGGCATGCAGACTACTTCAAACGCCTATTTAGGACTCAGCTCTCCCACGTATGTGTAAGGTCCCTAGATCTCCTCCAGAACTCAGTGTCAGATGTTGCAGCATGTGGCAGCAGTGATGAGCAGCCCGTCATCAAGGCCTGTTGTTGGATGCTCACTCTGGTCGTTCCTACTGGTTTTTGGCACCTTCAGGGGTTAGGCAGAGCCTGAGAGGTAAGTTCTCCATGGCTTTCCAGAACTCTCTGATATTAAACTGCTCTGGTGCAGCATCTAGGACTTACAAGAGATCAGTTGAGCTCTGGGTTGGCAACTTGGTCCCCGTGTGATGGTTCTTGATGTTTATTGTCCTGTCTGATGGATAAGGCCATACAAATGCTACATAAACCTCAGAGGTAAAGAACAAAGTAAAAGTCTCAGACAGGATTTCTGAAAGTTTTAAAACTTTTTCCATCAGGCCATTCCCAGCAGGCAGAAAAATCCTGGCTGAAGAGTAAAGGCTCCTGAAATGAATAGCATAAAAAGATGTCTTTTATTATCTTGCTTCAAAGTACAGATCATGACCATTAAGTTATTCAGGGCTACAAGTTCCAGACCTCCTTTTCCCCTCCTTTTCATCTAACCAGCAGAGGAAAAGGCTCTAACAACTTCAGCATTTAGCACAAGCTAATGCATCTTTCTCTAGAACAAAACATAACCTCTCCAAAAACTCCCCAACAGACCCCCAGCCCCCAGTCAGCCTTATTTCAACATCTGTGCGATGTGCACAATGACAGACCAGAGACAGAGGTATTTGTCAGCCGTCTCCTCTCTGACCTTCAGATAAGAGCAGCCTTCCCCACTTCTGGCCACCAGAAAGGAAAAGGTCTGCACTCCAGACGTGCCCAAGCCGGGGAGCGAGCTGCAGCTTATGGTTTTGCTTTCCCAGTGTGCTGGGCTTTTTCAGCAGCTGCAGTTTGGAGGCTGGGAGCGAGCCCCCCTCCTGTCTGCACAAAGCCATATTGATGTCATCACTCGGGCATTTGATGCATAAAGCTAAAAATGTGAGTGTCCACTGTCCCTGGGCTCCCTGGCAAGGCTCTGCTGAGGGGCTCCAGGCTGCTGGAAACCCTCCCTCCTATCTGCCAGGAAGGGGTCGGAAACACATCTGGTCACTCAAAAAGCAGCATGTAGGTGTCCCTCTGCCATCCCACCAGGCACCTGGGACAATCCTTGTGGACATCCCCACTGGCATCGCCAGGGACGAGACACCTGGGGTGAGGGCACATATTCTGCTCCATGCGGCATGGCTGTAGGATCCCGCTGGGTACCAACCACCCTGAACACACCTACACAGTGGGTGTCAGTGTCCTGGACCCCATCCTGCCTTCTGGTATGCCTTCAACCTGAAACTACCATGTTTTATTTTTCTCCAGGCGGTTGCTCTCCCCCTCTTCTGCTACTTTGCTCTCATGGAGTTTGTTGGAAGTTATCATCACCTTTAGTGCCTCTGCACCAAATTTAGCTAAAGCTGCTGGGCAAAAGTCTTGTAAAGGTGGGTTCTGGTCCCGCAGGGAGCAAGAGGAAAAACATAACAGGTATGTCACTGCTGCCCAGAAAAAAAAATCTTCACCTGTATGGCAGGCAGGAATGTGCCTGAGGCAAAGCAGCAAGTTGAGGAGCTGGGAGAGGTCATCTCAGTGTTTATCCTCAGCCCCTCTTGTACAACTGCAAATGGGTTCATGGCAGCCTAAGCCAGTCTCACAGGTGTCCTGCTCCCTCCCCTGCCTCCTCTCCCTGCCTTCACCCCAGCTCTGGGGCACATCAGACTTCTCACCACCCTCATCCAACAAAGCAAGCAAATAACTTGCAATGGCATTAACACTCCGAAATGGCACAGGGAGGCTGCGGTGAAAGCTGAAGTATGGGTCCACGGGAGAAGATGGTGGTGAGTTACCTGGGTAAGGCAGAGGGCAGGCCCCCGGGAGTTGGTACCTAAAGGGCTGGGGACCACCACAGCAACTGTGAGAAGCAGGAGGGGAGCCCGGGCACCAGCAGCTCTCACATGGGTGCATGCAACTGGTCTCAAAACCGGTGCTGCTAGCCAAGCAACACCTAAAACCAGGTGTTAGGTAGTTTCACACCTTTTGTAGCAGCTGACTTTCCACTTAAATGAGAGTTAATTTGATTTCTTACTTCAGATAAGACAATAGCCTGTTGGGCACAATAGCAAGAGGTTACATATGGAAATGCAGAGGAGCATAGATGAAATATAAACTATCCAATCTAATATATTAGCATATATTTGAGTGATGAGTGGCCATTGCCTTGTGAACAGGTTGCTGCTACATCAGCCTTCTGCAGCAGAAAATATATAATATGACTTATTTTCTAGCATCATATTCAGGCTTTTTTGAGCCTCCTGCGTTCATATGTGGTTCCCCAGTAATCTGGAGCAAGCCATGTATCACCTTCACATCCTCACAAGGCTGAGTTGAACTGGTGGCCTTATGAAATGATGGCCATCTTCTGAATGCCTCCGTCTCTCCTTCAAGTGAGCAGAGAGGGTTTTGCACGCCCTGAATGTGCCGAGGCTCGGTGCATGGATGTAATCAGCAAAGGCTGGTTGCCAGCTGGTGCTGACCGCCTCAGCAGGGCACTGCGGGGCCGTGCATCAGCTCCCTGCCTCCCTGCCTTGTGCTTCGAGCCTCCGGCTGGGCTGGGGGCACAGGGAGGTGAGGCTCATCCAGCAGCGTGGCAAACTCCCACCCCTCAGGGCTTACGATTAACATGTGTGACCGAGGAGAGCAGGTGGAGGCACCGAGCGTAGAGTGCCCAAGGACGTCCCCGCTGTCATTGTGGTGACCACTGTGTGCCAGCTGGCTTGCCACTCTCGAGGTACTTGTCACCAGGAGGTGACAGGGCTGGTAACGCCAGACAGATGGCCCTGCGCCGGGGCCGGTGGCTCTGCAGTCTCCATGGCGCTCTTAAGGAAACTAATTGGTGAGGAAAGTGCCTGCGTGTATCGGCGGTGATACCACAACCGCTAATGCCATCGGCCAGCACTGGCGGTTGCTTGCAATGAGCTTATTAAGGCAGTGGAGCTGGTCAAAGAGGCAGCACGACCTGGCTCTGCCACCACTGTGAAACATTTCGGGGCAGGACGGAGCAGGAGATTCCCCGAACAACGCGTGGGATTGCTTGAGGCACATGCTGGATGAGACCAGGGCCACGAGGCACCGTGGGATGTGTGCCACAGCCATGCCCTCATGCTGCACAGCCAAGCCACATGTGCAAGCCTGGGCAGCTTTGTAGTCCAAGGCGCAGCAGGATTTTGGAGGGAGGAATGCTGCCGGTGGCGTGAAGGAGAAAGAAATACTTGCTGTTTTAGACCTCTGCATCTGACACCGCATGGCTGGGAAGGCAGGCATCTCCACCACCCTTTGCTTTTGGTCTTCATGACTGGTGTGTTTTGGGATTGCTGCAGCAAAGTTATGGCAAAAGCAGAGAGGGTTCTGGTGAACTCTGTGCTACCACTGCCCAGAGGTCAAAACAATGTTTAATTTTGTCAGGATCATCCCCCAAAATGCTGTAGAAGTTAGAAATAGGAGAGAAGAGAAAATGTCACAAAAGGGGGTTAACACAGGAGTGGAGCTTTATGTCAGGACACAGAAGTGCGGCTCCTTTGCAGCGGTGCTGGTGCTCCCCAGCAGACCTCCCTGGGGCAGCGCTACGTGCGAGGCGTTTATAAGCCATTTTTCCATAAATCTTTCCCAAATATGCCTCTCATAAGCTACAAGGCCAGCGACGGCCACACACGCAGGCTGGTAGGTACCAGGCAGAGAGTTTTACTGTGGCTGCACCTTCGTCTTTACAGCACAAAGGAGGGAAACAGCCCTTGCACGAAAAAAAGGCAGCATTTCCATTTAAAGGCAGGCCGAAAGGATGTGAGACAATTCGTGTGTGGCCACAAGGCAGCTCATTTGAGACAAAAAAGAAAGCTGTATCAGTGCAACTTTCCCAGACAGACAAGCCATAACTCAGAGCGCCCTTTTGCCGTCTCCTGCAAGGAGCTTCCCTTTAGCTGCTGCAATCTCCGCTCATTCATTTCCTCCCCTCCCTCTCCGCTGCTTCTTTCATTACCCATTACAAGACCTATTCATGGACATCCCCTGAAATGTCCCATTTGTCGAGGGGGTCGCAGCGCTTGCTTTCACTTCCAGCTACTGGACTTTTTGAGCCAGGGGCCCAGTCCTAGGTAATAAACATCGCCTTTGTCAAAATGAAGCAGAGTTTAAGTACCAGCAAACAGCGTCTGTCTGCTAGATAGGGGGCTGGTCTGGCCTTAGCCAGCTATTGAGATGTCTTTGTGCCATGTTGCCATAGCTACCCTCCAGCTAAATAGGGAAAGAGCTCCTTTGTCCCAGATTAAGACCAGCAGACTTTTGGAGCAGAGCCTGCCAGAGACCGTGGGGAAGGAGCTTGTCTGCAGCTGCCGGGACTTTTGCATTGCTGTTGTGTGTGCATTGGGCTGGGTGGAAAAGGAGACAGAGGATTGCTTGAAATAAATTCATTTTATATACATATATAGGTATGTATGCATATGTATATGTATTTTTATACATATATATATACACAAAGAAGGCTGTGGAATGGTGGTCGTTGAAGGTCAGGTTTGCCAGCAAAGGAGGTGAAACCTGAAGTAAAGAGGTCTTGAAATAAATCAAGCAGAAGCCCTTGCAGCACTTGAGATGGCCCCCCAGGGATGACAACCAAATCCCTTGAAAGGGGACCACAGGTCCTGACCAAATAGGGTATTTCCAGATGAGACTCCCAGAAAACTCACATCAAACTAGCAGGTACTGTCCTTTCTCCTGGCTTGTGCTAAACAGGGTCAGTGCTGGCCCTGCATGTCCTCACACATCCATCTTTGCAAACCCATGGGTGCCTGGGATGGGAGACGTGTGTGTCTTTTCGCAGCCACTGCTGCACGGGCAACGAAGCATGGCCAGACCAGGTCAGCAGGGCAGGCAGAGCAGCTGAGAATCAGGATGGACTGCAAAACCCTCGTGGAGAAACAAGGAGGCATTTGGCTGAATGCTAAGTACAAAGGGGATTAGCTCACAACTGATTTTTTTTCTGCCTTGACTGGACCTTTAGTTCAGTAAAAGTGAGGCTGAGCGTTTCCACACTGCACAGTAGTGCTGTAGGCTGACACGGGCAAGGCAAAATCATGGTGAGAGGTGAGCATTTGCGTCTTGTGCTGCAATGCCACATGCAGCCATTACTTTCTTCCTGAGCGCACTGACCGTTCCACAGCTCATTTGCTCCCGTTGAAAGGTGGGGATTTCCAGAAGGGTAATGAGCAGCCTCAGGATCAACAGGCCTGATCTAGCTCCAGCTCTGAGTTTTGTTTCTGCCCATCATAGACTTCCTAAAACAACCCCATTTCTTGAGGGTGCTCAAGCAGCAGGGAGAATTTCAGACCTCCCGAGACTGGGATATGCAAGTAACATGGACTGCGTGGGGACTGAATTCACATGAATTCAGAGAAAAAGGGCTGGATATGTTCAGCACAAATTTTGGATAACATGTAAATTACTTTTGAAGGAAAGACTGAAGACATGGAAGTAAAGGAAAAAATACGATAAAAATATAACAGGGCTTTACCAAGGTCACTTGAGTCGGGCTAACTTGATAGCTTTTGGTGATAAGAAAAGAAAAAAAATAAAGAGCAAACAAAGTTCTCCGTGGGCTTTTTTAGACATGGGAAATGCTTTAGATCTGATCTGTCTGGACTTCAGCAACACTTTTGATAAAAGAGTCACATGGGAAATTATTGTTTGTGTTGGAAGAAGCGGGGACTGGTATTCAAGCTGAAGGTCTGTCAGGAAATAGCCAAGAACAAACACAACAGGTTTCTTCTGAAAGAAAAATGATAGGAGCGGAGGGACATAATGGGTGAAATTCCTTGGAGCCAGTTTTAGTTAGTTTTCTTCTGGAACACAAAGTAAGCAAGGGCTAATGATATTTGCAGACAATACACAGTTGGGAGGCATCAGTGAATTGGGAATATCATAAAGGAAAAACGTGGTACGTTTGAGAGCTGGAACAGCGGACCTGGAGCAAAGAGCTCAAAGTGCCCGTCATGCACTAAGGCTCCCTCTACACTAATTAATTAAACTGAGCCAGGGCAGGTTTATGAACTGCCCTGTGACCATCGGCGGGGATAAATGTTTATGTGCCTCCTGGCACTGTTTGACTGGGGCCGACCAGCTCCCTGCTAGACAATGCCCAGGCACGGTTTGGGGATTAGCGCCGGCCGGGGACTGCTTCCAACAGGCTGTTTGGATGAGGTCATTCTGGTTTAGAGATTATGAGAGTCGAGCTGCGTGGATGCGAGCCATGCCATGCCGTCAGGCCCTGGCTCACTTTACTGGCCTGCCGTAGATTCGGCCTAAGAAATTACACTGTTTTGCTGTAACGTGGAGTGCACTGATCGACCACAAAATGGCTGTACGCACCTATGCAACACCCTTGTGCAAGACGGCAAATACAGTCACAGCTTGCATCAGGAGAGAGACTTCTGAAAGAGTGAAGGCATATTTTTGCTCCTTTACAACCTTTTCTGGAAAAAATCTGTGTTATCACGGCCTCCCCTAGCGCAGAATCATTCCAACTGGATCAGGCTGGCATGCAAAGAAGAAATGTTGGAGGGAGCAGCAAACAGGTCCAATGAGAAGGAATTGAATGAATTTGGCCAGTTTAGTCTGGCAAAACAAAAGCTGAGAAGCAATTCACTTGTGCTGTCTCTTAATACATCAAGGAGGTAAACACCAGAGAAAGAAAAAAAACCATGTAAGCTAAAGGCAACTGTTGGCACCGGTACAAATGTGTATCAGCCAGCCACAAATAACCTTAGGCTGGAAATTAAAAGTAGTTTTCTAATCACTGGAGGAGAGTGCTTCAGCTGCAGCCTTGCAGGAGGAGCACTGGAGGCAGAAGTGAAACTTGGTTTAGGAGGTGATGGCTGCACACCTGGGACATGGTGGCTTGTGACAGCAGAGACTGGCCCCGCTGACCCACAAGCGCCCCCAGTCCAGCTTCTTCTCTTCCTAAATAATTGGTTGGAAAGCCTGCCAATAATGACCACAAGAAGTGATGCTGAGCCTAATTATTCCGACCATCCATCGAGCTCTTTCATTGCCCTTGTGTACATTAGATGAGGCAGGGCTGCTAGTGGAAACAGGCGTTACAATATGCACAAGTGCCAAATGCTGTGCTTGCCCCAGGATTGCTGCTTGAGCGTATTGCTTCCTGAAAGACTTGGCCTCACACATGTTATTAGAAATGAAGGCACATGAAAAAAAAGAAATATAAATTAAAAAAAAAAGGGTTCCATAGCGTGTGTAATAAACTGAAACCTGAAGATGGTTTAGAAGGCAAGAAATTGGATAATTGCTCTGTCTAATAACTCTGCACATCCAATTTACTTCTTTTTGCTTTTTCCATGCTTGCTTGTCTCAGCTATTAGTAAGTAAGTGTTTTGTTTATTAAATCAGTGCTTTTCAAACTGTGGTCTACAGATCCTGGAAGGTGTTTGGGCTACTTGTAAGCAGTCGTGCAAAAAATAATTAAGAAATTTGTTGTAGGAGCCCTACATTTGCTATACAGAAGTCTCTGTTGCAAAGCAGTGCAAATCCCTAACTAGCAGAGTTCAGCTGTCCCCCAAACTGCGTGTGAGCAGGACTGCGTCCAGCGCAATCAGCATCTAACTCATCCAGCCTCTACGGACGCATCCACAGACATATCCTCTCTCTAATGTAGCCCAGAGGTGTAGGGCCTGCCCTCAGTGTTTCCATGATATAAAATATATATACAGCACACAAAGCCTGAAGCTGGATAAGAAATACGTATCCATGTGAGAGAAGTCAGAGAAGGGTCTTTGCATATTAAAAGGCAGCAAAACCAAATTATTTTGCCCTGCAGTACCTCCTGTGCTCTCACAGTGGGAGATGCCTCTTAGGGATTTGGGGAGCAGTTGAGGAGCCCCAGCTGTTGCAGAGGAGGAGGAAAGGCAGCAGTAAAGCAGCTGCTCTGTTTCAGTGCTTCTTTGGACACTTGCCTTTTAGCCAAGCCATTCAGCCCCCGTATGCAATAGTCATAACATTGCATAGTTTAGTTTTTATCTGTTATTTAGTCATGACCTAATAACCCAAAAGGCAAAACCAGCAGCACCATTCAAATCCTCCAGCAGGCGTGTCAGTAGCTCTGAGATGTCTCCTGAGACACAATTTACAAATCTCTCCTGCTTTTTAGGCACCAGCTGCAAAGTTTGCATACAGATCCAGGGTTATTTGGATCTAAGAGCTTGAATCTATTTCTAATATTTGCAATTTGAAGCCAGGTGCATGTGCCAGCTTCTCTTTCTTTAAAGCTGCCAATTGGTTACAGGTGATACTAGAATAGAGGGAAAGTGAATGAGTGTTTCAGGTGTGAGGCTCAGGTGAAGCAAGCTGATGTCCCTCAGACAGGGACAAATCATTTAAATTCTTTTTTTCCTGTATCCTGGGCCACTGTGAGGAAAAATATGCTTAAGAACATGGGAAGTTCAGGCTACAATGATGGGAGCCTTACAAACAGGCTCCACCTCTACAAAGGTCTTTTAGGCATGATTGATTTCAAAAGGTTGAAGGCTCCTGAATGGTAGCTCTGGAAGTGAGAGCTTGCATACATGTTGAGTACATTTCTTCAGCAGTGTATCTACACCACAAAAGATGTTGTCCTCTTCACTGGAGGACAGCAGAGAGGCAGAGGCATTGCCCTGGCCATCCACGTGGGAGCAGAGGATTGCAGTGGCCATGTAGCTTGCATTAAAGCAAGTGCTGCTTTCCACCACAGTTGGTTGCGCAGAGAAGTTGTGGAGCCTCAATCTTTGGAGACATTCAAAACCTGACTGGAGATGGCTCTGAATGACCTGCTGTAGCTGGCCCTGCTCTGAGCAGGGGTTTGGACTAGACGATCTCCAGAGATCCCTTCAAACCTCAGCCCTTCTGTGGCTCTGTGATAGATACATACATACATGCACACACACATATATGTATAGATATACACACACCACACTCAGGGCTCAGTTGCGCAGCTGAGTTGCAGAAGCTCAATGAATTACCATCCATCAGCTGATGCCAGTGGAGTTCATGCACCCATCTGCAGACATCTGCAGGTGCAACCTCTCCAGAGATGGGCTGGAAGGGCACACCTGGACTACAGCAGCACAGTCACCGCGGCTTAGCTGGCATGCAGTAACTTGTGAAGTTGTCAGAAGCTGAGCGGGTTTCTGAGCCTTGCAGGTAAGTAGATTCAACTACAGTGATCCGTGTTCACTGGAGCAATGAGGAGAGGTGGTGAAGGTTTGGTTAACTTAACCTGGTATAGATTCAAACACATTTAAGAAAAGAAGATATAGGCATGTTCTGCCACTTGCTGGAGCATATTTCACTAGTAATTCCTGTGACACCACTCCCTAGGCCTTTATGGGAAAAATGATCTATAAAACTCTGATGAATAAATAAAACTTTTTTAAGATATAAAAAAAATATGTTTGAGTAATAATGCAGTAATGCACAAAGCACTGTTGCTAACAGTAAAAGCTCCTAATCTGGGTCAACTAGTCATTTAAAGAAAAAAGCTCTTCAAGAAGATTGCTCTTTAGCAGTTGAATATGAGGAGCCAGACTCACCACTGAGCTCCATCTGCTTTGTATCACACTGTGACGCAAGCCCAGATCTGAGCATCACTGGGACCATGAGGAGCAGCTGGAGTAGACAGGGAAGGCTGGGCCAACAAGCCTTCATCAATTCTTGAGTTGTACACATTTGGGGCGGGGGGATATTCTTTGGTCTGTTTCTTATGGCTATCTTCAGATACCACAATGATGGCCTCCCAAATGCCAAATCTGCTGAGCTGTGGGGTGGTACAGTGGCTGGCCTGACCTTTCAGAGGAGGAAGTTTTCTGCTTACAAGATAGTGAAGGGAGATGCTACTATGGGTTTTCCATCCTCAACCAGGAGCCATATGACCTCTCCTACTGCCCAGCTCCCCATGCAGGAAAAATTCACATCACCTCTTCATCCCTGGCCACTTTTTGTCTGTCTTGGAGACCAGAAGACCTCTGAGGACAGAACATCTCTTGCCAGGCTCATACAATGCCCAGACCTAGCAGGGCTTGTACTGCAAAAGTAAAGGAAGATACTTGCTAGGAATTTGAGCAGTATTGCCTACCTCTAACAAGAAACTTTGCTGGTGCTGTCTGCAGAAAGCCTGTATACATAACCTTCCGGGAGGAGACATTTAGTCGATACACTTGGTGTAGAAAGTAAAATGTAGGTAGGAGCAAGGAATGAGAGCTCTCTTAATCATTGTCATTGATTTTCTGAAATGGCTCCATGTCTGTTCATAAGAAGGATGCAGTGACATCCTCTGTTTATTCGGTGTCTGCTCTGGGTGGGAGAAGATGGCCATGCCAATTAAGAAGTTTAATTAAAGCAGCAGCCTTTCTGTTCCAGAGGTGGGGGCCTGTCATCTGCCAATTTATTTTCATGAATTAGTCATTAAAGCAAGAGTTGCTGAGGACTTACTCAAACAGTTCAGGTTTGTAATGCATCTTCCCTGGTTGTTGGAAGTCATTGCAGATCTGATATCAAGGCCTTGAGGTGAAACTCAAGAATACGAGTTTAAACAGATCAGAATTATGTTTGTGATGTTTTGCTGCAGTATTGAAATCTCCCAGCAGCAGGGACATGCTGTTACAGTCTATAGCAAGATTAATATAACTGAGTTTCATATACATGTCACATGCAATAAATCTTCAGGAGCACTCAATTCCCATTATTTTGTCTTCTTGCTCACTGTGGTGCTTACCTCTGTTGATCATGTTGCTGTATCAGAGAGAAGAGGTGCTTATCATCTCTGAGCCACAGCTGTCTGACTGTCCATCTGCCTGTGATGCAGTAAGTTCTTCAGCGAACAGATGTGACCAAACTCAGATGGTGCTAGGAGAGAGGAATCAGAAATGACAGCTTATGACCTTGCTTATGACTACTTGATAGATTAATTCTGTATTCAGATGAACAAGCTCAACTCTGAGTTCAGGCTGCTTTGAACTACCTCTGGAGGTTACTTCATTCCACCCGATTCACTGCCTTGAAGCTAGTAACTCCTGTCATAGTTGGTAGAGGAACATGGATCTGCAACTTAAAGTAAAGGGAGGTGAACTCATGAGCCATAAAAAACACTATTTGTTAGAGATTTTTTAGCACTTTGTGACTATTCTGCTGCTTTCCAAAGTAACTGAGTTATCTGTACTGAAGGACAAAGCTCGTCCCCCTGGACCAGGTGAGACCTGAGTCAGCATTTGGGTGCTTCTCACCATCTCTGTAGGCTCCTCCAACCAACCTGTTTCTTTCATTATTAAAATAGCCATGGCTCTTCCAAACCAACCTACGGATGAGGAGAGACTGGCATTAAAGGAGAGACAAAAAAAACACAGTCATTTTGTAGAATTTAAGAGATCCTCCCCTAAAATGTTTATCCAAAGAAATTTAACTTGCTTATAGACACAAATAAGACAAACCCCATGGGTTCATGCTGGTACATGTATGGATTTGTGCAGGTACACATATATGTCTGTGCATACAAGTACTCACGCACACTACACAATACATTTAGAGTCAAAATTAAGTAATTTGGAAGCTGGCTTAGTCATTGAATTGACAGTGATGTTAAGGAAATATTTAAACATTGGAGGGGACTCAAAAAACCTTAGGAAAATCAAGTTGGAGGCTGGGAGGGATGTCCACTCTCTGCAATGACAGGAAGAACCAAACAGCTGAGGTTTCCAAAGCTAATTCAGGGTGGCAACTACATGACTCCCACAAAAATAAATGAAAAATTATATGGCTGAATCTTCTGGTCTGTTCCTGTTTTTCTCCATTACAGCTGTGGCTGAATCCCTGAGCCTGCTTTTAAAAACTGATCCAAGTGTCCAGGCTAGTCAGACAACAGCAGAAAGGCTCTGTGTTGGAGATTGTGTAACACCAAGGTGGGAGAGCCAAAATTCAAGCTGATTCAAGCAGGTATAGCTGGAAGCAGTGAGGTGAAACTGAAAAAAAGAAGCTGCAGATTAAATGTCAGAACTGCTTTTTCCAAAGCCAAGGTCTATTAGCCTGAGGGACATCGTCCAAAGAGAGTTATGGAATCCCCATTAGCCAGCCCTTTTGAAAGCTTAGCTGTACCAATAACACTCAATAATACATTTTTTGGAACAAACTTATGTTGGCAGAGAAACAGGAGGTGAATTAATAGATCCTTTCTGGCTCTGATTTTTATAACTCTTCACATTGAATCCTAATACAAGAGGTTATCTTTATAGCAGGCAATGAAAGATTTTCCCTGTAGATTACCACTTGAAAAGTACATGCTGCACGTCTTTAAAGTACAGGACATTTTATACTTTCATTTGATTTCAAGTGACTGGAGTACTCTATAGCCAGCTTCAAGTTAATATTTTAGCAAGAATCAATGGCATAATGAAACTTTATGGATGTCTCTCATCCACAGCTCCACGTGACCAAGTTTACAACATGGTGGTACTTGAATAAATGTTTTTTTATTTATGGATGGCTCATAAAAAGGTGGGATGAGGACTTAGCCACAAGGGATGATGGAGTAATTACACTGAGTGATACGGTTTTAAACATAAATGCAATTTGTTATTAGTGCTATGAACTGAAATGTGTTTGACTTAAAGGGACGGTGCTATGTCATTAAAAAGCCTCATGATAGGGCCTGGTGTTTGGGTTAGCCGGTCTTACACTTCACCTCCTGAAGGATGTTCCTTCCTTGCTTTCTGTCTCCATCAGCTCGAACTGTCAACATGTGAAAAATGGTCTAATTATTAGAACCATTCTGGGATGGTTTCTTTGTCCTAGATATCCTGAACATGGATATCAGATTTAAGTGCCCAAGTCAGGCGTTGTAACAGATGGCTACTTCGCCCTCGGAAAGGCTGATTGCCTCTGAGCGATCCTGATTGCTCACATGCAAGGCCAGGGCTGTCTGGCCTGGGCAGCTTGTTGTTCCTTCGCCGGGCACCCCTCTTCAATCCCACAGCTACCTTCAGGACCTTTTCAGAGCCCATCAGAGGAAAAGGATGTATTTTATCACGCCTTTCCCAGCAAGTTGGGCACTCCTTTCCCCAGCTCGTTTCCTGGCATTGAGTAGCACCCATAGAGCTCAGCCTTAGCACAGCTTAGCCCAATGGGAGCTACCTGGGATGGAGAAAATCCTTGCTAAAACCACCCACATCAAAGCATGTCTTCAAAAGAGAGACAGCCTTCCCTGCAACTAACCCTGACAGTGCCTGGAAAAGCAGGTGGGTTTGAGGAATCACAGTTGCTTTGCCAGTGTTGGGGTTTGGGTCGGAGCGGGACATGCCCCCCAAGGAGAAGCAATGGCCAACAAGGTGTGTAGGCTGATTTCCTACCCGCCAGGTCTCCCTGTCTGCGTGGGGAGACTTGTGTCCCAACCAAAATGCAAACATGGTGCAGCTGGACATTGCACCTCCTCTTCCAGCCCAGCTTCCCAGGCATTTTTACCAAGGACTAGCCTGCAATGCAGGCAGAAGCAGCCTTTAATTCCCAGGAGAAATAGTCATCCTGCCATGTAATTGTAGAGCAACAGCTTATTCCTGATTAATGGCAGTATAAATTAATTCTGTTAAATAGATGAGGAGAAATTAAAAATGAGCAAGCTGAACATCACTGGCACAACTCACTGCCTTCTACTGTGATAAATGTTGTGCAATCCCTGCAAGGTTTTTCTCCAGTTTACTCCTACTGCTTCGTCATTGCTTCCCTTAAAAAAACAGGTAACAGTTCTGATGTCTGCTTATCTTCTGATGAGTGTCTTTCTTAAGACACAAGTAAAAGAAGATTTTCTTTCTCCCTAATATACAACCCTGCTATCACTGACTCCTTTTGCTCACAGTGCAAGGATTTTCATGGGGTCATGCTGGCAAAACCATAATTGCAAAGGACTGCAAAACAGGGCAGAGCATGTTGCTGATCTTGAAGCAAGTGAGGAGATGGAAGATGAAGGAAGAAACAAGTTGAAAGGGAAAAGCAGGGAGGAGGGAGGGAAAGAATGAATAATTAATGCTATAATTTGCTACACTGGAGTAGCCACCTCATTTAATAAAACCTATAGCGCAGAACTGTGATTTAACAAGTTCCTTGTAAACCTGATGTGCTCCTTGGACATGTTCATGTCTGGGGGAGAGGGGTCTCTAGGTGGTTTCTGCCCAAAGCATAAACACCTCTAAACTGAACACTTGCCTATTTGATGCTATTGAAAGAGCACACCGCTATCAGGGAGCAGGTCTGATGCATCAAGTCCTTCCATTTTTTGAATGAAAAGCATGAAAACTGCTGAGCCGTGTAGCCAGAGCTCTGTGCATGGTCTTCGAAGAGGTAGAGCACGTCAGTGCTCAGCAGGAGTGGGCATGGGGTGGTGGGGCTGAACGGATCTGACCACCATCTGCAAGGGCTGACCAGAGCACTGTCTCCTCTGCAGGCACGACCAGCTGCTGACAGAAGCAAATTTGAGAAAATATGTTCGTATTTGGGCTCCTTTGGACATAATCTGGAAGCACTAGCAGGCCCTATGTTACAAGTGTAAATAATATCACCAATATTCCAGTGTTTTTCCTTAACGTGAACCTTCCTCTTTTTGGGAAATATATTAATTTCAGATATTTGTACTCTGATAAGATAGCCCTGCTGACCACACTTTATACCAGCTGGCTGCCGGCAGCCTGCAGCCTTGCTATGGTGCATGTCAGTCTTTTGAAAGCTACAGATAAACTCATTGTAAAATTTATCTGAATTTATTTAAGCACGAAATAACCTGTCAGAAGAAGTTTGAGTTTTCTCTGACCTTCACCTGATACACAGCTACAAGCCTGGCAGTATGTTAGTATATTTAAATCTGGAGTGTAAACACAGACGGCCTTGCTGTGCTCCCCTTTTAAAGGACTGTTTAGGTTTCAGAAACCAGCCATGGACTGAAAGAAATTTGTTCAACCAATTCATTGTGTTTCCTTCCTAACTAACTGCTGCTAATCTGCTCAAAGGAAAAGTGACCCTTTTTCTGTTTGCTGAAGGTTGCTATATCAAGGCTCAAAGCTGCCTGTAGGGAAAATAATCACTTATGAGCTGAGATACACTTAAAGTCGCATTTTGCCAAACAAAATGAATCACTACTGTCAGGCCAGGGACCCTCTCACTTTGCACGTCTTTAAGCATCCGAAAGGACTTAATTACTGAGCAGCTCATGTTCTGTTGGGGAGGTTGAAAATGGTCTTGGCTGGGTTTTTTTGTTTCATCAAAAAAGCTTTTTCCTTAACCTCCTCATGAAACTGAATCTTCCCCGGCAGCTTTAAAGCACAGGGTTAGTGGCTTTTCTTTCTGTCCCACAAATCCTTCAGTTCCATCTCCAAATATTTCTTGTTCATTTGGAAACATGTTGAGATTGCAATCTGTTTCCAAGGACAACCAGGTCCCCAGTGGCAGTTTTACAGGCTCCTCAAAACAATGATACTTGGTGTCACACAACACTGAGTATGAGAAAGAAAATAGAAGTTCATAAGGAACCTAAAATCACCAAATTTGAATTGTTCTGGCTGGTTTCAGAAGAGCCAGGGACTGAGCAGATGTGTAGCTGGAGCTTCCTTCTTACCCCTGAGCTGGTGCTCTCTGGCCAGGTCCTTGAGTGCTTCCTTGGATGATGGCACAGGGAGCTTTGTCCCACCACTGCTCCCTCCTGACACCTCAGGTCCTGTTCAGGATCCCCCAAAACAAGGACACCATTTGCCACAGAGTTATTAGGATGATGTATCCCATCAGAAGCACATGGCTTGTGAAGCTGGAAAGGACAGTGGTTGCTGCACTTCACCCATGCGGTGGTACCTCACCCAAGTTCTAACCACAAGGAAATGTTAACTGTCACTTGGCTGATAGCTTGGTGGCCTGAAGTAGGGGGCTGATGTTGGTAGTCACTGATAAACCAAGCAAATTATTTACCTACAGACAGGGTGGTCTCACTCCAGACTGCTCCTCTGCTGATTCAGTAATTAGGCCTTCCTCTTCAGCCATCCTCTTCAGCACTACCCAGACAGCATGGAGGAGAAGACAGCCCTGTGAGAGCAACCTGCCGAGCCACCTTCCTGGTCAGCGGGAACTTGCTCTTAAGTGACATCTTGGATGGAAAGGGGAATCCTTTGGCTTGTCTGGTGTCCAGATGGAGGGCAGGTGTACAGAGATCCTCTTGATCATTTCCAGTTTGGTGATTTTTTTGAGATTTCAAAAAGAGAAAGGCAGATCAAAATAGCCTGTAGTAGTAGTTACTGAAAAAGTTGCCTGAGCCCTAGCATTTCCAGAGTAATCTTTGCTCTTAATAAAGGAAAGAGAGACCTGAACCCAATCTCTAATTTTCTGAGTGAACAGTGTATTCATTCAGGAGTGACGGACTACCAAGCCTACTGCGGAGCTACAAATCTTTATTTGATTAAATACTAATATACTTCCATTAAAAACTTCTATTTCAAAAAGCTGATATGCAATAGTTAAAAAATGAGAGTTGAAAAATTCTCGAACAGCTCCGTTTTGGATCTTCTCTTTTCCAAATATCAGGATAATGTGATAAACTGGAAGCCTCTTGGTATAATTTGTAATGTCTCAGATGCCTCTGGTTTAGAACAAAAAGCATTCCTTGAGATTAAGTAGCAGCACTTTGTCAACATTTTGGAGTTTCCACTCAGTGAATACAAGGATTAGTTCAATGATCCAGCCAGCTCAGCTCATTGCCAATAAGAACATTACAAACACAATACTAAGAAGACTTTTTTTTTCAACTTTTGACCTCAAGGTAGCAACTGCAGTAAAGCATGAATACAGCTGGACACGGCTTGCAATGGAGGCCTGAGTTATTTTCTTGCTTAATGCCAGCTGATATGTGTGTGTTTGTAATCTCTTGTGGGGACGCATTAAGCAGAAGAGTTAACTAGTGTCAACTGATGATAATGCTTAGTGCTTCCTCCGGGGAGAGCCCTAGAAATAGGTTGGGTAAACACGGCACAGACTGCAGACAATATGGCATGTTTGCTGAGGGGACCTTAAACTGGTGATGCACAAACCGTCTGGATAAACTGGTCTCTTCTGAAACAACAGGCCCTTACTCTAGCCAAATGTTTCTTCTAGATGAGTTAAAGGCACCAGCAAAAATGATGAGTTATTAGGTTAGTCTTTATCAACAACTTTGAAAATGTTGCCGAATTCCAGCTGACTCCCATTATCCTGGGAAGACTGCAACCAGCAGGTAAATGATACAAATAGTTGATGAGTCAGGGAAGTATTTTTCATATGATTTTGAAGAGCTCAAATACGCAGTTTTCCCAAGTGGGTCATTCCATTGTACTTTGCCTTGTGCCAAGCACATTCATCAGTTTATTTTTACTGACTTTTTTTTTTTTTTATATTGAAAAGTGTTAGATCTTAGTCTCAGCATGTCTGGAACATAAAGGTCATGTTAACGCTTTGCTACAAGAAGAACATGGGAACAAGCCACAATAGCCGCTTGTGGGGGGGCAGGATGGATGTTTTGACACATCTCCATGGGATTCCTGGTTTGCACAACCATTATTGGTGCTTAGAGTAGGGCTCAGCTAAGACCAAGGTTCACAAAGTTTTGTACACTCATGCATAGTAAAAAACCACCCAGTCTGAAAAGAGCTTTGGCCCAGGTCCTCCACGTTATTTGGAAACTCTTTTCTCGAGTTACATACCTGGCAACTTTAAGGACTTGCCCTACAACCTAAGTAAATGATGCACAGTTTGACACAGGAATTATGACTCAATTTTATGGCTTACAAACTGATACAAAGAAATTCAGTGACTTAGGCAAGGTCAAGCAAGAAGTCTCTCAAGCCCTGATCCACACATCCAAAAGATCACCCAAAAGATCAATTTCTAAATGTGAGTAATGGATAGGGAAGGGAGATGTCCGGAGGCCAGGGTAGGGGAATAGGACAAATGAGGAGCTGAGCTGATGGGACTGAGGCTGGCTGGAGAAATGGGCTGGGAACCAGGGGTGTAGCCTAGGTAGGACCAGAGCTCCTCAGAGGTTTATAGAAGGGGTTTGTCTCTTGTCTGGAGCCTGCACACCTCAGAGTGCCTTGCACATACCCCAGAGCATTGCAGACTTTGACTAAAGCCAGGCACATCAAAGTAGAGGGAGTCAACTGAGAGCCTCATCCCTAGCTAATTGCCCCCAGCCTCATCAATCACTTAGGTGTAGCCTCCCAGTAAAGGACAATACCTGACTATCAGTGTGTTTTAAACCCACTCCTTTATGATTATGGTTTTATTTAAACTTTATTTAGGTACATAAATGTATTTATTTATAAATTATTTGTTACTAGTATTATATTTTATTATTTTTGTTTATGAATTATTTATAAATTTATTTATTTACGTAAATTCTTTTTTAAGGCAGAGGCAATTTTTTAAGGATAGGCAACTTACTGCACCCTCTGTTGACACTGGGTACCAACTGAGCCATCAAACAGATGAGGTAAATCCACCCCGAAGGGCATGTGGATGGAGCTGCGCTTTTCCTGCACAGACCCATGATGAATATAATCAACTGGGGCTGACACCGCTTAGTCTGGGCTGGCAGGAAGGCCATTTAGCAGTGTGTCCTTGACATGAATATCTCCCCTCTGTGGTTATCATGGAGCCCAGACTCACTGGGTTTCAGGGTGTGCAATGCAGTTCAGACATGGAATTTGATTCTTTTGTGCTTTCCCTATGGGAATATGTGTGTGCGGAAGGGGGAAGCTGAATCTCAGCCTGCTCAGTACATATATTATTGATCTTGAGCAGGAAGGTTTTATGTGCTAGATGGGGGGATGTGAAGCTAAGGAAAGGAGATTTCTTTTACTGCAGTTGCTGCTTTCGCACGGATGTTGATCCAGCAAAAATATCGCTGTGGGTTTATAAATTATGCGTGTCCAAAAGGAAGGACTGGTAAAACCTCCCTTTGTCCTCATGGCAGTGTTTGTTACACAAAGATGGATTGGTTGCTCATTTTGACATGAGCGATGAGGCCAGAATTTTCTCTCGTTATAATTGATCATGTAAGCCGACAATAGGAGAAGACACTTCCCCAGCAGATCTGTATTCCTCCTCTGCAGCACTGCAATTTGTTACTACCTATAAGTAGAAGCTCTGAGCCGCACGCCTGAAGCCAGCTCTGCAGCCTCTGCACCCCTATCAGCCCGGGCGCTCCCTGGGCTACCCAGACCTCCGGCATGCAAAGGTTAGCTTCGCCATTGTATCTAGCAGTTATTTTTGTGCAGCCTGTTTATCTTCAGTCCCCAGGTCATTAATAAACATCCTCTTTCAAATATTTTGGACATCTGGAATATGGCTTGCTTGTCTTCTGAGACAACGATATCCTTTTAGACTGGTAAGGGAAGGATGAAGACTAAAGCTCCCCTTCTTTGGAAAAACATAGTCTAAATTGTCTTCTCTTTTACTCCAATGAATTCACCCATCAATTAGGATTGCAGTCTGCAGGAGCATTTAAACAGGTATCTAACTTTCATGCACATATACAGCCCCACTGGTATCACCTCCCTGTCACCCATCACTGCAAAATGTTATATTCGCACCCTGAGCGCAGGCAGAGTCATTTGGAAAAAAGTAACATCTGCTCTTGTTATACAAGACTAATTACTAGTATACTTGCAGCAGGACAATGAATCTGGTAATTTTCAGCTCTCTTTACTTCCTTTAATATTTGCTTTAAAAAGAAGCCCAAAAAGTCTTTTTGCTTTTTAATTTTTTTAAAGAAAAGTAGCCAACATAAGAAGTTCTTCAGACGAGACCGAGGAGAAATACAGAATGCTTTTATGGGCCTGTTCTTCTCGTGGGGGTCAGCAGCAGGGCTCTGCAAGAGGAATTTGTCTGACCCATTTTACACTTCTATTTGAAAATGAACCAAATCCTAAAAGTGTCTTTTTCTGCGTAATGACCAGAGAGGGAATTAACAGTTCCTAATTCAGACAAAGTAGGCATCAAGAGTTAGGTGAAATTAATCTCTCCCCTCCCGGCTTCAGCAGGATGTGATCAGAGCCCTGCGGTCCCTTTTGTGCTTTGAATGAAGCTGGTCTTGTGTGTAGCGTCTGCTGCAATTAGTGGGGTGGTGGGACAAGGCTCAGGGTCCTCTAAACCCTCAATCAACCCTGGCAGGTATGGGTCTGTCCACTGACCGTCAAGCAAACCCTGCGCAACTCAGTATACATCACTTTTTAGACCAGCCCCTCCTGATGGGCTTCACTTTGCAGGGGAGGTCATAACATTTAACTTAGGTGGAAGATACCAAAAAGATACCAGAAGCTGGGTCTTGGCCTTTGCTCCAGCACCTTGTTGAGGAGACTGGAAACTCCTGTGCATGTGTGCACCCTCTCTCTGCAGCCCAACAAGTCGTGCACCCTTGGCTGACCACATCAGACATATGAATTGAGCAGGCGTGGAGCTACCTTCAACATTGCACCTCATTTTCTACCTGAAGCAGCTTTTGCTAGAAGCATTTTAATGAGGCCTTCTTAGGCTTGTAGCTGCCTCCAAAATACCAAACTGCCTGTGTAGGACCAGCAGCTAGCAGAGCGTCTGGCTAACCATCTATTGATCATTCATTAGCCGCTGATAAACTATGAAGATTGAAACCTCGCGCTGCATGCTCTGCAGATGTCTGCCATCGCTGGGGAAATGTCCTGCAAAATTAACATGCTTTTTGGGCCACCATCCACCCCCCCAGGCCGGGGGGAGAGGAGAAAAGCCCCTTTGTGAGCCATCTCCCACTGAGCCCTCCCGGAACAGTGTCGCCTTAGAGGAGTGGTGTTTTAAAGACTTCAGTGGTTGCTTTTCATCACTCCTCTTTGAGAAGACCCTCTCTCCCACAGAAGGAAGGCAGGAAAGTTGTGCCTGGAGCTGGAGTGGGGTTAGGGGTCAGCAGGCAGCCCCGGGTGACTCAGGGATGAGGAATGTGCAACCAGACCCTGCTCCTGTGGCGGGCACAGTCCTCCCATGACGCCGGCTCCCTGCCCGGCGTTCAGCGATCTCCTTTCAGGATGAGCACCCTGGTGTCACCTTTGCTAACCGGAACAGCTCCCATGGCATGCTGCAGGCCAGAAATGGCTCCTAAGGCTTTCCTGGTGTTATTTCCCAATGTGTGGTGCAAATGGAAGAGGCTCTGGGCTTGGGTAGCCTCTTGGTCAGGTACATACCCCTGCCCCAGAGCAAGTGATGGGGGACGGAGGCTGCAGATGTCTTTGTTGGAAAAGACACAATCAGACCAGCTATTTCAGTCAGGGACAGTCTGTTAGCAGCAGTTTGTAGTTCCAGACAGTCATCCTGGCCTCTCATCCCTTCCAGTCTCACTGCCAGAGGTTACTGCCACCTCAATTTTCCCAGATTCATTTGCCCAGCTGTGTAAAATGACCCAAGTTTAAATAACCCTGTTAACCTTCCAGAGAGGGGCTGCTCTGTGCTTCCTGCATAGGAGAAATTCCTGGAGATGATGATGTAAGCCTTGGCTGGATCAGAAATACAGTCTTTCTTCCCACAGCTTTTTGCTATATCACATCTCTGTTTACTGCCTCAAAACCAGAGAAATATTAGTGAAAATTATTTGCTGATAATGCCACTGGGGCTTGGCTAATTCCCCTACCCTCTAGGATTTCTTTGTGGCAAATGCACACAGCAAATGTTAACACTAACCCAAGCAGCATGACAGATGATGTAAAAGGAAGTTTTATTGCCTTTGATTCTCAGAGGTATCCTGAAATACCCAGGCTCACCCAGGGCCTCTTTAAAGCAGCACTGTGAAGCAGGGGCTCATTGAAACATGGAGCCTGCAGCAGCAGCTATTTGTGCAGGACCAGCTGTGGCTCTCAAGGTGAGAATGAAGGGAGGCTGGCAGCACGTCATCAAGCACAGAGGGAAAGGGACTGGTGTAATTTTAAGAGTTCAGGGTTGTGCTATATCCCCTTTTTGTCTGCCATGTCAGTGCTCTTAAAGCCATAGGTCTGTCCTTGAAAAATGTGCGTAAAAATCCAGATCATGTTTGCTCTGGGGAGTCAGCTGATACCAAACTAAAACGGTCTATAAATGGTCACGAAGGTTTTTGTACCAAAATGCCCACACAACCAAAATATGCCTGGCTGGTGCTCCTCACAGCCTCAAAGATGTTGAGAGATGCTGAAGCAAATTAGCCAAGGGGAGCATCTCTCCCCGTAAAGCATTGCCCAGTCCAGCCTGTTCTTGGTGTTCACGCAAGAGGCAAGCGTGTGGGTGCAGCACAGCCTCCTCCTCTCCCATCTTGTGCTCTGGGTCTGCCCCCCTCCTTCAGCAGCAGTCTCTCCTGTGGGATCTGCTGCTGGTTTCAGCTGTCCCTGCAGAGGCACATGCAAGAGGTGCAATTTCAGCCTGGCTTTCGTGGATGCGAATTGCAAACACTTTGCAATGGAACAGGGATTACCAGGGGAAACTCTCATTTTCAGTGTATACCTGTACAGATATGTATACCCTCATGCATATTTGAATAGAAGAGTTAGCTTCACTGCCTCTGTAGGACTAAAAAACTTTGCATTGTTTCTGCAATGTTTCATCTGCTGTGAGCTTGGCTTGTCCAGGATTTATCTCAGCTCCTAATGTGTTTACAATGAGATAACTCTTGGCATGCTCTTTTCCAATTACCTAGACAGGATCTATCACTCTAGAGATGGCAAATGAAATGCAGGATCCCAATAAAGAGTATGCATTTCCATGGCATTAGTATAAGAAAAGCCATTTGGCAGTTGATGCATTTGTTTTTAGTGTTCCAAACTATTGCAGACATCATGGATCAAGGTTTACTGAGCAAAATTACATTTGCTGGTGACTGCTTGGGTACATTTGAGACAGATGAGTTTGCACTGGGTTGCTAGGGAGCAAGTCTTCTTTGTACAGAACTGTATCATCAAGGCACACAATTCATGGTCTTTTGGGAGTCGTGTTCTACAAAGGCTTTGAGCCTTAGGTGAAATGCACAACTCCCACGTAACCTGATTCCCTGCAGAAATCGATAACCTCTCCCCTTTCAGATCAGGCACTTGAACTGAGGTCTTGACCATTTGCTGTCCTTAAGGATTGCAGGACACCCCTCTCAAGAGCTACGCCATTAATTAAAGGCTCTCGGTGAGGTTCCAGCTCTGCATTCCTGTGCTGTGTCCATGGTCTCTGCACTTCAGCTTTGAGTGGCTCTGCAGCACTGCCACGCACTGCGAAGGTGCTACAGCACACCCAGAACACCACCCGGCTGCATCTCACTTGTCGGGGAGAGATGACTTTCTGTGACAAATTTCCATGGGATAATAGCATCAGAGAAAATCAGCCTGAAAGGGAATTCGAGAGGTCACAGTGCAGATCCCTCGACCCAAGACACAATCAACGGTATTGAAGCAAATCCTGCCAGGTGCTTCTCTAATCTGTCCTTAAAAAAAGACAGTGATGTAAAGATTACACAGCTGCCCTTGGGCACCCAACTCAGTGCTTCATTGTTTCTAGGTCGAGAAAGTTTTCCATAATTTCTAACTGAAATCCTTTCACTTCAGTTAAAGTCCATAATCTTTGACCCCTTTCCAAGCACAAAGAGTTTATTCCCTTCCTTTCTCAGGGCATTTTTGCCTTGTTTGAAGCACTTATCTTTCCCTGGCAGTCATCTGTCCCCCAGACTGATGTTCCCCAATTCCTTTGACTCTACAAACCTTATCTTCTAGACCTTAAAACATTCATGCTGCTCCCCTCTGAAGCCCCTCCAGCTGATCTACATCCTTCTTCAAGTGCAGTGACCAAACTGCATATGAGGCCCCAGCCGAGTCCTGACAAATGCCAACGCTCCAGCTGTCATTGGGATCAGTCCTTGAAGAACAAGGTGACCAAAGGATGAGACCAAAGTTGTCACCATCATCAAGAAGGAGCACACTGCTGGCACAGCCATGGGCACTGCAGGCATGAATAAATACCCTCTGCATGTGAGTCACGAGTTGTATATATCAATTGGCTGTGGTTGCTGGTGCATCCCTTGCCTGGCTTGTTAAATGTTCAGATTTAACAAATGAAAATGTGCCCTGAGACATCTGAGATTGTGGCTGAGCCTTGAGAAGCCAGGTTTCAGGAGGCTTTTATCATTTTTACAGATGTTACGTTGGATTGAGAATGTATGAGCAAGAAAGGGTATTAACAAACAGCTCACTTCTGCAAAATCTTTGCATGTCTCTTAAGAGCCATGCCCTCATATCCAGCACTAGGCTGAGGAACACAGACTGGTCCTTGGGGCCCCTGGAATGTCACTCTGCCTCTCTGCCTTGGTGCTCCCATCCTGCTCCAAAACGAAAGAAAGAATTATTTGCTGGACATACTAGCATTGACCAATGAAGAGAAACCCATACCACCAGAAGGTGATTCATGCAAGGGGAACGTAACATATGAGCAAAGAGATGTGCACTAAGTCAATTCTGATCCACCAGAAGACAACTTTTTTGTTTTTTTCTTTTCCCCAAGATAGTTTTCAACCAGTTCTGTACCCTGATAGTACAACTGCATGAGCCCTAAAATGTCACAGGCAGCCTGGAGGGAATGAGTGGCCAGAGCCAGAGGCGGGAAGGTGAGGACTGCCTGCCCCTTTTAATAATTACTGTAACTTAATGCTGACTAAGTTTTCGTGATTTGGGTGATTCCTACCCAAACCACGTGCTATCATCTCCTCTGAACCCTTTGACACTGAACCCTGTATTGGAAAATAGGGAGCACATTTCTACAAGGGATACAAGCATCTTCCTCGCTCCTTTAAGGTATGGTGAACATCTGCAAAAGCCCTGCCCTTCCAACACACAAAGGCACAGCAAAGCAGCAGATTTCCTTTTTGTTTTCCAAGAGTTAAAGTATCTAAAGGTCCAAGTAATTTCATTTGTATTTTTAAAAAATCAGTACTATTTTGTGAGACATATGAAAAGCAAGAAAATAAAAATATCATATCTGAAAAAAGTGTGGGTTTGTAGGTGCCTTTTTTCAATTACAGAGCAGCCAAAGCCTCAGAGAAGGCAAAATTTCCCTTTAACAATCTGAATGCTCAGATGTTTAAACACAAAAGAACCTTCATCATTGTGCTTGTTAAACTTCAGTCTTGACTACACCAGTAAGCCATGACAGAATTAATTGCATTAAAAGCACAGGCTCCATGCTGTCTGACTATACAATAATTGCCATTTAATTCTGCTGGGTTAGGCTGCTCATGGACTTTTTCTTCCTAAATTTTTATCTTCTTACATAGCCTACAAAAAAAAGCACATTTTTGGTGGAGCACATCAGGTAGCTATCAGCAGGGAGAATTAATTATCCTACTTTAAACAGTGACTGCCAATAATTTAAGTGCCGAAGCCCTTTAAATGCTGACTCTGTGCTTAGGTTTCACATGACTCCCTTGGCCCTCCTGCTTTGCAAGGTTGGATGTCAGCCAGTGAGAAATGCTTCTTCTTCCCAGTGCTTGGGCATGTGCTCCAGCCAGGATCTCCATCCATAGCCAGGCAGGATCCAGCCAGCAACCTTCCCATCATCACAAGGCAAAGGATGAAAACTCAGCCATAGGTCTTGGGTGAGGACTTTGGCATGATGAGGTGCTGTGCCATTAGCTGAGGGACACTCTGCAGTGCATTGACTCTAAGAAGAGCAGATGCAACCCGAAGTTCCCCAAAAGTGGGGAATTTTTAGATCCAGAGCTACAGCCTGCAACTCCTGCCTCACCCTGGGGCATCTAAACTCCACCAGTGCCTTGTGTTTTAGCTTCTGAGTTTCTTCAGCCTCTAAAAGGGAGCTGGCCCAAGAGGTGCTCTGATCTTGACAAAGTCAAGCAGATGGATGTGTAACTCCTGCCTTAGCCCCACGGGCTCCCATACCAGCCCCAATAGCTGATTGGGGACTATTTCAATTTCCAGAGATGCTCCAGGAGTTATGATGAAGTATTAAAATCCTAGTGTAGACAAGATTGTTTAAAATGGTTAATCAGCTTAGGGGAAGCCTATGAGGGAGAAGGGAGTTGCAGGTAACACCTGCTAACACAATGACAGGCCTTGCTGACACCTTAAAAACATACATATTTCCTCAGGGTTTTGACTGTCAAACTGCTGTGAGTCTCAT
Organism: Platalea leucorodia; assembly: GCF_965183815.1. Taxonomy (NCBI): domain Eukaryota; kingdom Metazoa; phylum Chordata; class Aves; order Pelecaniformes; family Threskiornithidae; genus Platalea; species Platalea leucorodia. The sequence goes on along the minus strand of NC_138825.1, from coordinate 117,638,194 downwards.
TCGTGCTGTTCAGATATCACAGTTTCATCTAAAGAGCAAACAAAACACTGCCAGAGCATGTTTTCTGTTCCCGAGGGCAGCCAGCATGGTCTAGTCATGTCCAGAACACTGAGTCCGCCTGGCCTTCAAAAGAGGAGGGGATGCTCCTGGGCCTGTGCTGACCCTGAGGTGCTAGTAGTTGTTTGAAAAGGACAACATCAGATAAACCTGAACCAGGGTTTTTTAGCAATTTAAGAGTACAGCTGGTGCAGTTGCAGTGCCCAGGTCGAAGGCCTGATATTGAAATTTACTGGCAGAGACTACAGTGCATTTTCCCCACACTTCTGCCATGAACCTTGGGATCTTACCCAAACCCATCCTCACCACCGCTTCAATAGGAGAGGCCATGGCATGGCCCAGACCGTGGCCTACATTCCTTTGGGGACAACAGGGACATCTTGGCCTGTGGCTTCAGCACTTTTTGGTCAATTTAATGTGATAATCTGCTTGTCCTAAAAGACCCACTTGTGACTGGTTCAGATATTGCCTTTTCTTTGAGCATGTCTACCCTCTGAAGCCTGACCAGCACATACAGCAGGTAAACACACCTTTAAAGGTATTGTGTTTTTCCTAGCAGAAACCGCCCCCAAACAAACAATGTTTTCTCAGTGACTCAGGAAAGAAGGCTGTTAATTTTAGGTCTCTAAAAATAATCTTGACCTCTGCATGCCTCTGCTCACTTGCTGCTCTAACCCTTCCAGCGGCTGTGTTTGCAGGGTGTGGTACAACGCACTTCTCCTACTGCGCCTGGCGTGCACGGAGGCAAAGTAGCGCTGCCCTGCCCAGCACCGGCTGGCTTCCTCTACCAGCCTTGGTCATGACATTTGTCTTTGCTGACACTTCCCTGCACTTTCCTTCATGATTCAGCCCTAGACTATGAAATTAATCTTGTGCAGGAGTGGTAAAAAGTACAGTCATTAAAAGGGGACGATCGTCTTTTATAGCTGGAGAGGCCAAGCAGAGGGTTAGGGAATGCTTATGTTGCCTTAGCTACAGCAGCAACATGATGTCAAAGGGCACTGGAGCAAATGATCTTCTGCCCTTCCCCTTACTTTAGGTTGGTTTATTTCTTCCTTTCCTTTTCTTTCTTGGTTGCTTCACTATGTATTGCTTAGCAACTTTCAGAGTCTTAACGCTTGGACATTGCACAACTACATGCATGTTGGCATGGGATTGTTATCTAACTGCTGGGAATCTATATTCAAGCAAAGAGCTTTCTGGGAAGTAGCAAGAAGTCTGCTCACACATCAGTGGCTATGTATTCATCAAACCTCACAAGTTGGCCTGGGATGTTTCTGAGAGAGAAATGAACACTTCTAATTTCAATGGGTGTATGTTCTTTTCCATTGAGAGCACTGGAATAACTTTTGTAGTCTAGCTTACTTGTTTAGTTTGGCCTAAGGGAAAACATGGAATTTCTGGCCTTTGGCTGTTTATTACTGTCCAAAATTCAGATTGAAAAATGAAAAACTTGCAATTTACTCTCCAAGAAAATATCTAAAAGCATTGCTATGGTAGTGGAGCATTTCATTTAGTCATTGAGTGTTGGATTCATCTCACTTAGCATTAGATACCTACAGTGTAGATATCAACATCTGAGCCAATTTCCCTGGTCTCCTTTTACAATGTAGGGAGGCAAATATGTGTTTTCTTGCTATGGTTCATCAGATTTCAGATCCTCATTTTTGGACAGCCTACTTACAGCTCTCCACTGGCTGTAAGAGAATTCTCGACAACTGGGACTAGATTCAGCCACCTCCTCATCATAGTCTAGCACCCTCACAGATTTTTTAATGTATCCTTCCTAGTTTCTACCTTCTACTCCAAAAGGGTCTTCTATAGGTCTTGTGTCATGTCTGGCCAGTCCTGTGTGGATATCTCAGACTGCCCAGAACTCCTCAAATGGCGCCAGGCATCTATTAATATGCAACTGAATCCCTAGTTTGGACTATGGGTGCTCAGAATATGCATTGGCCAGTTGAGGACCCTTTGAGTCTGACCACAATATTCAGATATTCTCAATGAATAAATGTTTGTTGCAGTTGGTAGCATGGCTGTCACCTCCCAACAATGAGTCAAGATCAACATTAAACTTCATTTTCCCTTGGTGGCACAGTGCTTTATGGGAGTTATAGTTTATGAGCTGCACTTGAATTTGTCTGGCTTCAGTTTCCAGCCACTGCTTCTTGTCATGTCCTTCTCCATTAGATTTAAAAAGCTCTTTAACATTTTAACCTTTTTATTGACTGTAGCTGAGTTGCCACTAAATCTTCTTTTCCTATATAAATCAAACTGATCACTTTAACTCTCTTAACATATATTTCCAGGTCTCCAAAGTCTTTTTTTTTTTTTTGCTTCTTCTGAATATTGGCTGCATTTTGCCAAGCCTCTAGAAATGCACATGCTAAGATGCAAGTCGTCTTCTTTTAGGCATCTCAAAGGCACACATCTAAGTCTGACCTCATTGTTCAAAGCAGCTTTCAGTTGGTGGAGGGAAACAGGCCTCTCCGGAGGGCAACGCATCTGGCTTGAACCTTTATTTTTGAATGAAATGAACCACCGTCTGGAGGAGGCTGTATCAGTCATGAAGGCTGCTGAGAGCACAGCGAGGCAGATGGGAAAAACATGGGAAACAAAGTCTGCCAGGAAAGCGTCTCTGGGTGCAGATCCCCCCATCAGTCAGCCTCCACCAGGGAAATAACAGGAAATCCCAGTGGAGGTTGGAGCCTAATTTCCTTACGTGGTCAGGGTAAATGTGGTCAGGGTAAATTGCAATAGTTTCCTCTGTGATGTGAGTCACTGTCTCTAAAACTGAAGTTCAATGGGACAGTAAACCTGGATTGGGGAGTGTTAGTACCGGACCAAAAAAACTGTGATGGAGACGTGTTCTTTGCAAATTAAAAAAAAAAAAAACTGCAAAAGGTTTGCAAAAATGCAAAATGCCAACAAGGTCCAAATGCATTCTGCCAGCTTTCCCTCATCCAAAACTTTTGATATTTTACTTCAGCGGCCCATCTGTAGCTGCCTTGGGCACTCGGGTTAACATGATGTTGTGCTCACAGGTGCACCAGAGCCAGCTGTGCACATGCTGATGCTACCAGTCAAGAAACCAAACCCAAAGCTTCAGGAGGGCAGGAGTGAATGGCAGGGGAGTCAGGCAGTGAGCAGGAGGAAGCTGACCAACAGGTCATTTATACTGCTTTGTGCCCATGTTTCATATACAGAACCAAACAGAAACTGTGCCAGCGCAGAGAGCACGCATGGTACAAAGTAATGACAGATCCTAGGGAGTGGTTAGAGAGGTTTACCTCCCTTCGCCTCCCCAGCTCTTCTTTCCACGTGAGCATTACCGATAAAGAGAGTGACACCAGCCCCCAGGGTACCAGGGCATCCTGCTGATACTGCCTGTGTTTGGTGTCCAGACACCATGGTGGCAAGGTGCACATAGCATTAGCACTTTGGGGGCTGAAAATAATAATGTGGCTGATGCTGGTGATATAATGACAGGATGATAATTTTGCTTTATGCCTCTCTGTTTGCTATCATGGTGGAAAATACCAATTACCCCCTGTAGGGAGGATAGATTACTTGATGCTGCATCAGTCACTCTACCACTGGTAGCAGGATAACACAAGCTCATTTCCCAGAGGTGTCCAAACAGCTGTCAGAGAATAATGACTTTCAGTTGCTACTAGCCCACATCAACACTGAAGCAGTGACCTAGACTCAAAAAGACTGAGTCACATTACAAATCACTTCAGCTTTCAGATGTGCCTCCATTTGTTCTCTAACACCAAAAGATTTAATTAATAGGGATTATCATTTTCCATTGCACCTCTCATTTGGGTAAAAATTGGTCTGGAGACCAATTTCCAAGAACTCCTCCTCTTTAGGAATTTTTCCTGTGAGATATATATTAACACTCTCCCTGTCAATATTTTTTCTTCTGTTTTAAAGCTTCAGGAATAAAATCTAACCATTCATTACAAAAGTAAGCTTCCTTAATTGAAAACTGGTATTTTTACATGGAAGAGAAGGCATATAGATAAAAATACTCAGTAAAGCATCATCAAAGAGCAAGACTTCAAAGCTAAAAAGAAGCAGTTGTCATGCCATGTCAGGATTTCTAGATTCCCCTCAGATTCTCACATCCCATTTTTGTTACTTTTCATGTGGCAGTTGAACTAAAACATTCATTCCTTGGTTTTGAGTTTTATTTTCATTTCTGTGCATCCTCAGTGTCTGGGGTCAGACTTGCCTCTCATTTATGCTGTTGTATGGAGAAGTCTCACTGAAACTGCTGAGACTGCCAAAAAATGTGAAGAATCAGGTGCCCCAGCTGTATGAAATTATTGCAGGTGTTATTTCCCTAGCAGACAGACTCTGGTCATGGTCATGTTATACTTGCACCACTAAAACTGTAATCAGAATCTGCCTTTGATAGGTTTAGCACACATGGTATATACCCACAGCAATAGCGCTTGGTGACAGTGACACATTTTTCAGGCACAAGAAAGGGCCACTGAAAGATGGAAAATGAGAAATTTTGCATCAAAATAACAAAGCAGTTTACAAATAAGCAGTTTTTACTGTGTAAAAAGTAAATGTAATACAGTGTGTTTCCACTATGCAAACCTAGATGAAAAAAAGGATTGGATTTTTCCATTACATTGACAGCTAATGTTCCAGCCAGACTGAGGGTTTACGAAAGGATGCTGCTGCTTTGGTGGGTGCAGTTGGCATTTGGCTCTGGTATGGGTGGGAAGAGCCCTGTGTTGACATCAAAGGAGCAGCAAAAGTTCACTCAGAAAACCCTTTGCGTTTAGCAAAGGGTTTAGCTTGATCTTGCAATCCAGTCCCTAGTGATTTTAATAATCACCAAATAGCAAGTGAAAAGCTTAATCCTTCCATCAGCACAAATCCACTAGAGGGAAATCAATTTAGGGAAATGTCTACGGAGGCAAATGAGCCATCCTCTTCCTGCATGGCTTGTGAAAAGAGCTGGAGGCACTGACAAAAAATACCTTCGTGCTTCAGGGAGGATAAGAAGAAAGGTCAGACCAGCCAAATATTAACGAGCAACCATAATCCCTGCAGAAGAAACAGCAACAGCATCCAAGCAGCAACCAAATCATTCACATTTACAGGCAGTGGAGGCAGCAGAAGAGGACCTGAGCACCTCCAAGACATTCGGTAGGATCCACTTCTCTTACTTGGCATGTCTACAACATAAATGTCTGTTCCTGGGCCAGCTACCATGGTTTCCTTCGGTAGCTTGGCCATCCACAGTGCTAGACCATCCCAGCTGCTAGAACAGCCCCCAGCATTATTTCGACCTGGGCGACCTAGTGCTCTCCCAAAGGCCCGCTGGTCTCAGGTCAGGGTGGTAACGGTCAGTTTGGGGCAACCTCACTACTTTTGATGGCAAGAGCATTTAGTGCCATTCCTTGCCCCTCATCTTCAGTTCCAGAGAATGATGCTTGGCATTTTAGTTTTCTAGTGCAGACATAGCCTGGACATCTGCATCAGTGCTAATCACTTCAGGTTCCCTTTACAGCCAGTGGAAAGAAACAGGCACTTTCAGGGTGCAATATCAGAGCTGTTAGGATTAGGATAAGGAAAAATGCATCCTGAAGTGCCTGTATTTCTCCGTTGACTATAAAAACAGTCTAGACACTTAGCTCATAGGCAGAAATTTACAGTGCGAACATCTGGAGTTGGTTGGACAAATCCCACCTCTCCTGTCAAACGTTTACAAACTTCTTCCATAAAGACACCATTAGTGAGGACTGCATCTGTAGCACACTCACAGACAAAGATATTTTCCCATATTTGTTTACCAAATATTTCAAGTAGAAATTTACTTCTATAATCTAATAAACAACAAAAAAAAGAGGACTAGAGCAAGGGTTGTTACGAAAGTGCATAGTTAAATACAATGCTTAATTTAGAGATTATGCAAATCTTAGTCAAATAAATGGAAACGTTTTTTGAAGTTAGCATAATCTGCTACAGAAAATGATTGCAAGTGTTCCTCACTAGGAAATAGACCAAGTTCTCAAAAATGGTATTGGTAGGATAGTCTCTGCCTGACAGACTAGGTGACCTACTATGTCTTTTCCCTCTGACATGAAGCTGGAGTGACACAAATAAAAACTGTCTGATCTAATATGAAACCTGCACATAAAAAGTTAATTTATCAAAATGATGTGAGCACGATTGAGTCAGTGCACTGAATTTTTACCAGATCAGCATTTTGCATGTCTGGCTGCAGTGTTTCTGGTAAGACACACACTTACTGCTTTTCTGTGCTCTCTGGGATGCTTCCACTGAAGCGCCCAATAGTTCAATGAGGGGAAAATTAGACCAAAAAAAATCTGAAAATCCCATCGTTAATCCCATTTTAAATGTACAAAATTACATGAAGTTTAGCCTCAAGCACAAATGAAAGACCTGAGTGTTGTTGATAACTGGATTTAAATAGATGTAGCTAATCTAATGCTGCCCGGTATTTTATCACCTTCACACCTTTATTTATTGCAGACAGCACTTTAAGCATTCCTTTGGCTGAAATCTTCCTTGCATGCTGAGTATGGACATGATTCAGTGTTGATTCAGTGAATGGCAGTGTTTTGTAACTTGAAGCTTCTTCCCCCTGATGAATAATTTGCAGAAGAAGTCCTTTAATGAGGTGAGCAGATAGTGAAATACTTATGCTGCTCGTGAACCAGTGCAGGGATGGACTTGATTGCCTTGACCACAGTCGGCCTTCGTGAGCGGTGGAGCTGGGATGGGAGGCTCCCCTTGCTTCCAGCGGCCAGGGAGGGCATGGTGCTGGTGACCGTGAACCACCTCCTCCACTGGTACGATCTGGCTGTAGCTGGTCGTTGTGGTGGGGCAACCTGCACCCGTTTTGTAGACCTACTCCAGCATAACATACCCATCAGCCAGAGAGCCTGAGGCTTGTTTTTCTGAGTGTGAAATGGTAGACAAGCATTACATTTGGGTTCCCAGATGACCTCATCGAGGTCCCCGTTAGATGGTGTTGGGTTCCCCGCTGGCACTAGCAGCGCATCTTGTTTTCTTTCTGAACACAGGAAATCTCCCACCTCGGGATTCACTCGGACAGGATGGATGATTCACTCAGTGCTCCGCTGCCCCTTCCTCAGGCTACAGCTGGGGACTTAAAATAGAAAATTGTCTCAGACAGATTGCGCACCGGGGAAACCCTTTTATGACCCAGAATATACCCTCCACACAGTATCTGTTTCATTGTTGGGGCACAGACTTCCTGAGCTCCATCCCCTCTCCCTGGCCTCCGGCTGCCTGATGTCCCTGACGTCAGCAGTATTTCCTTGCATGCCTGGGATGCTTGAAATTGCTGGGGCTTAGCTGGGAAACAGAGAGGATTTGGGGAAACAAGGGTAAGATTCAGTTTTCTTTCCTATAGGAGGAATTTACTACGGGACAATGCTTTGTTATGCGTCGGCTGTGTTTACTCCCCATTTTGCCACAGCTCATTTGACCGCTCAAGCTGCTTACAGTCTCTGAAGCAGATGTTTCCTGCCCAGATCCTGCTCTGTAAGAACTGGTGAAGTAGAAGATGCCCCGGTAAAAATATGACTGCTTATTTTTGAGCTGATGTGTCTGTGAAATATCTGGGAGCAAGAGACCACAGAGGTAGCAGCACAAGCGCTGCCCGGTGGGTGCAAGCACCCCTGGTGTGGGCACGGAGCTGGGCAGGGGATGCAGACTGTTGTCTTCCTTCTACCACCAAGAGCCCTTAGGCTTTGTATGGAGCCTTAGGTAGGATCTGCAGTATTCCCAGGCTGAGGCTCTGTCTTCTAGAGAGGCTTAGACTGATACTGCAACAAGGCTAAGTGTCGGGCCCTACACTTGGGTCACAACAACCCCATGCAACGCTACAGGCTGGGGGAAGAGTGGCTGCAGAGCTGCCTGGCTGAAAAGGACCTGGGGGTGTTGGTTGACAGCCAGCTGAACATGAGCCAGCAGTGTGCTCAGGTGGCCAAGAGGGCCAGTGGCATCCTGGCTTGTATCAGGAATAGTGTGGCCAGCAGGACCAGGGAGGTGATAGTGCCCCTGTACTCGGCACTGGTGAGGCCGCACCTCGAGTCCTGTGTTCAGTTTTGGGCCCCTCACTCCAAGAAGGACATGGAGGTGCTGGAGCGTGTCCAGAGGAGGGCAACGAAGCTGGTGGAGGGTCTAGAGAACAGGTCATACGAGGAGCGGCTGAGGGAGCTGGGGTTGTTTAGTTTGGAGAAAAGGAGGCTGAGGGGAGACCTTATTGCTCTCTACAACTACCACTACGAGGTGGGGGTCAGTCTCTTCTCCCAGGTAACAAGTGATAGGACAAAAGGAAACAGCCTCAAGTTGCACCAGGACAGAATTAGATTGGATATTAGGAAAAATTTCTTCACAGAGAGAGTGGTTAGGCATTGGAACAGACTGCCCATGGAAGTGGTGCAATCACAGTCCCTGGAAGTATTCAAAAAATGTGTGGATGTGGTGCTTAGTGACATGGTTTAGAGGTGGATCAGGCAGTTAGGTTAACAGGTTGGACTTGATGATCTCAGAGGTCCTTTCCTACCTTAACAATTCTATGATTCTATGATTTTTCCCTACATAGCTTACTGAAGTTAGATAATTTGGGTCATGTCTGATTTAGGAAATTAAATAGGACCAGGGCGCAGGCCTGGAGCCTTCCATATCAATAGGATACTAGCTCCATTGCTGGCATGGTTTTTGTCCTCAGACCATCTAACACTCTCACTGTTAACTGCTGGACAGGGCATGAACTATGGACTATTCCCACCAGGCAGTTTCTCTGTGTCTACCATGTTTTTAAGACAAGTGTAGCCATGAGCCATTCCAGGGCAGGTGACTTCATGATGTCCCACTCTGCATGACAGAGCTGAACGCACACCTGGCTAGAGAGAGGAGCGGGGCTGGTGAACCGCTGACCACACAGAGCAGTAGTGATGGCATGCACCCAAGACCTGGTGGGGTACTAGTGACAACTGAGTTATGTCAGAGATGGAAAAGGGCTAATTCAGACCACAAGGCTGGGATCAAAATCAGTGCTTTCGAAATGAGAGAAGTGGATTCGAATTGCCACCCAATTGGCCACCGTGTCCTGGGAGCAGTGTGTCTGGCCAGCAGCGGGTAGGCAGGACACAGCCAGACAAGAGGTCTCAGTTGCTTTGGTATTAAGACTATCTTCCATGAATGCAGATTTCTAACACAATAGCATGCAGATGAAAACCAGTCTCAGGATGAAGGTGGGGGAAACAGCCTGGCCTGACTCTAACTCTGCATCCTCTGCAGCTTTAATCACTCCTATAACTGCAACAATGAAAGCCCAGTTACGGTCCTGGCAGCAATGGCGCGGGGGGAAGACTGAGTGACAAAAACATCTGCAAGAAGCAGGCACTGATCCAGACCAGCAAATGGTCTGCAATAATGATTCCATAAGGAGTTTTTTCAGTGCTAACCAGGCAGAGAGACGGCTGGGGAGACACAGACGTAGGTCTAGCAAAGGCTCTGTCCCTGGGGAGGGGTTTCTTGGGGCCTGCTGAACCTCAGCCCTGGAAAACCGCACTTCAAGACAATTGTGTGTAAAAAGAGCTGCTTAAAGGATGACTGCTATTCTCCTTTAGCAGCCAGGTTTGTAAAGAGAGGTCTAATCTCTTAGATTCTTAGATTAATTGATCAAAATCCTCAACCGATCATGGGTGCAGCAATGCTACTGCTGCCACACAGGCAGCATTGGCCATTGCAGTTTAGAACAGAGCCTACACATTTCAGAGGACAGCCCAGCCTAAACACCAGGATCTGTTTCTAGTAATCTGAGAGAGACTTTTCTTCCTCTCCTTACAGTTCTTGCCTTGCTTGTAGCATCAGACCCTGGCAGTCACACTGTTTGGTCAAATCTGCCACCTCCTAGATGCTGACTGCCTTGCTGCCCTTACCTCACCTCCCAGGAAGGATGCCCTGGAGCCCCAGTCCCCTGCCTCCACCTTGCTGCTCTCCCAAGAAGGGAAGAGCAAGCAGCAGGTCAAGCCGATAGTGAGGAGGAGCAATGTGCTGAAACAGCCTTGTTCTCTCGCGCTGTCATCAGTATTTAAAAGAGAGGTGTGGGAAGCCTGCAGCACTTCTGTTAAGTAAGCAGGACAAAGCACATCAGATTTCTGTATGGGAGCCACTTTTCTCTGCTTTGGAAATATTTTTTTCGGTGTCCTGGCTGTTTGTTCTGATGCATGCCCTGCTTTTCCTCCTATTGCCTCTTTCCTTCCTGTATCTCCCCTTTCCACTTTCCTTCTCAACCACTGGTGAAAGTATTGTGGAATAGGCTGATACGTGTGGCTGTCTCATGGTTTGTGCTGCCTAAAGTGTCGTCCTCCTTTTATCAGCCCATCACAGACATTTCGGCTCTGACTCATCAGCGCAGACCCGTCCAAACAGTCAGTGACAGCGCCGTGGGGACTCACACTCAGGTAGTGCCAAGGAACTATGAGTATTAGCTTGGTTAATCAGAATTAGGAAATAAACCATTGGGCAAGAGATGACCGAGACAATATTTTCCATCCAAGCAATGTTTTCCACCATCGGTTTCTCAGATAAAAGGCAGAAATTTCTTTCAAACAGATTGTAGGGCACAGGTCAACAAAAATGATCTGTTTATAATTTCTGCTGTCAAAACAGTATAAGTACGTAGATCTCAAACAGCCTTGTAATCCACGGTTATCTTTTCTATGTTTGTTTTCCTGCTGAGACCTTAAATGGCTTCTCAGATCGTGCCGCTGTGTAGTGGACATGTTCCAGCTCCTGAGCACTCTGTTTGGTGATTAAACCCGTGTCCCCCCATGCCGCCACCCCTAGCCAGCTCTGCGACCCCAGGCAGGGTGTGGAGCAGCACCCCTCTGCTTCTCTCTCTGCTTCAGCCAGGGGAAACGCACAACTCGGAGTCCCTGCCTTTCACTGTCATGACAGGATAATTTTGGGAATCCAAATGCAATTTTCGGAGTAAGGGAAGGGAGCCCCTCTCTGACTAGTTAAGCTGGTGACACCATGGTATTAAAATGCTTACTTGCTAAACCAAAACTTGCTTACGTGCTAAACCAAAAGTCACAGTGTGGGATGATTGTTCAGGGACAGGAGCAGGATGAATTTCACAGGTGACCTGGTGTGGGAACCCTGACCTCCTGGGTGGCACCAGACGTGTACACAACACTATGCTCCTATTTCTAGGAGCACCGACCACCAACCCCCTATCCGTCCAAGTCATGTTACCACACAGCCATTGATGTCATCTGGTATGCCAGCATAACACAAGGTGACGTTAATGCACTGAGATATATCAGGAAAGCAAGAAGGCAGGGGACAACACACTGTTTACATGTCATAGATAACATCTAACGATACAAAGACACCAGCTTGGCCATCATATTACACAGTGAAGTGTTTACAGGCCCAGGGAAGATAGCCCAGCACCTAGTCTTGACCGTGGCAATACTCACTGGCCTTCAGAGCATCAGCAGTGATACTGTTACTAATATTTTTAGAGGTAGACATCAGTAGTTATTACTAGAGTTCAGGACTGTACAAAATAGAGGGAAAGTCATTAGAACATGTACATCCATGAACTGATGTTGAGATCAAGGTGCTAACATCATGTATGGAAAGTGTCAGCAGACTCTGCTTTTCATAGAATCATAGAATCATAGAATCGTTAAGGTTGGAAAAGACCCTTAAGATCATCATGTCCAACCGTTAACCTAGCACTGCCAAGTCCACCACTAAACCATGTCCTCAAGCACCACATCTACCCGTCTTTTAAATACCTCCAGGGATGGAGACTCAACCACTTCCCTGGGCAGCCTGTTCTAGTGCCTGACTGCCCTTTTGGTGAAGAAGTTTTTCCTAATATCCAACCTAAACCTCCCCTGGCACAGCTTGAGCCCGTTTCCTCTAGTCCTATCCCTTGTTACTTGGGAGAAGAGACCTTTCTTCGCTTGCAGTGCGCACAGCAAACACGGCTCTGGGACAGGGGCAGGTCGTGGCAGTGCTAAGAGCTGCTCAGCAGCTCTGCTCCGTTGCAAATAACTAAATACGTGCTCTTAGCTGAGATATGTGTAATAAAGTTTATCCCCCTTTCACCGCCCTGTTCTGGAAGCAGGGCAAGTCCCAGCTGGGGACATGGTTTGTGTTCAGGAGAGTGAACACAAACCAGAGATGTGGAGATGGTTTGTGTTCACTCTCCTGGTTTGGTGGTACAGGAAGGGCATTTTACCCTGTGTCACCTCCTCAGGCACCCTTGGGGATGGAGCTTGGTCCATCTCTGCTGGCTCCCACATGCCCAGAGAGCCAAAGGCAGCACTGATACCTGTGGCAGATCTATTTGGTCCCTATTACTAACTTGCAAAGAAAAAATACATCTATTCGCAAAATACGTCCCTGTTTTGGAAAGGTCCTGTTACAGGGCTTGTTGGCATACCTCAAATTTCATTTCTCCCAATGAGATAAGGGTGTTCTCAGGGGAGAGGTGGTCATACAAGGAGGACACTAACAGGGGTCTTAGGAGATCAGTCTTTGACTGCTCCGTCTGCCACAGGCATGTGCCTTAATCTCCTTCCCTTAATCTTCCCAGCCCATAAATAGGTAAAACAATAATGTTATCTCCCACTTTCTACTCACCTTGTCTGTGCAGATTGTAGGCTATCTAATGCTATGTATTTCCTTGTGGCAAACACAAAAGGAGTGATGCATTAGTGCTCCCAGCAGAGCCTATAATGTAAGTAATATGAATAATCATCTTGTGACCTGAGAAAATTGAGATGTGTAGGTTCACGCAGTCAGGGAAGGGGATAGCAGTAAGCCAACCTGCACCAGCACTCCCCTCCCTAAAATGAATCTAGCCTCCACTCCTCCAGGTGCCCATGCTCATTCTTGTTTGATCTCATGCAGTTAATTTCCCATTCATCGTTTCTTTTCTATCATCTTGATTGCAACTTCATTTTGGAAACAAAATTTAGTACAACTATGAAAAACTTCTCTGCTGGAATAAACTGACTCTGCTGAAGCAGAATATACCTACATATACCAGCCAAATCACTGGTCCCTGACATCAATATTTATTAATTTCTGTACCCGGAATGCTAACAGCAAGTTTCTATGCAGTGAAAAGCAAATATTGATCTGTTTGCTTAAAAGTCAGATTAGGCTGTGCCCATAGGTAAATATTCCTGCTAGCACGTAGAGGAGAGGTTTTTTTCCCCTTCCCCCTTCCCGCAGGCAGCCAAACCAAATAAAAAAAAAAAATCTATTTGATACCTGGTGAGTTTTTAATTAAGGAGTTACGAAACCTGAGGGAAACAGAAGCCCTGGGGAGTTGTCAAGTCACTGTTTTGGTAGTTTTGTGGCAGGGAACATAGCTCATAAGGACAACCACCCATTAGTGCCTCTGCTCCTTCTGAGTGGGGAGAAAATGCTCCTGGGGGAAGCCAGAACAAACCTCTTCATGAGCAAGGGAAAAGGTACTCAAAATAATCTGTCTGAGCACAAGCATTTCACGTTTTAATCTTCAGTTTGCCCATCAGCTCTGCTGCTTCAAGACGATGGCTCCCAGCACTGACATCCTCCCCTTCCTTCCAGGATGTCTTGCATGGAGATAAAGACACAAGGCCAGATTCAGCCTGGAAGGAGCTCTTCGCTCAGCATCACCGGCATTTCTGGCTGTGTGGCAGTCTCCTGCGAGCACCCAGAAACCCATGCCAAGGCCACCCCAAATCTGTCACAAGATGGGTTGCAGGGACTGCTGCAGGGTGGTGGGAGAGCTGTGGGCTGACAGCACAGGCAGGCCCCCCAGACTGCACATGTCTCTGCGATTAATCCCTTGCGTCGGCACAGGGCAAGCTCAACTCAGCAAGAGCCAACCTGCCTGAAGTTTTTGGAGTGCTCCAAGGGTTACTGGAGGGAAAGGTTGCTCAGGAATTTGCCAAACATTAAATCTGGCCAGGGAATAGCTACCTACTTTTTGTGCTTTGTGACTATTTTACACTGCTGCTCGTTTCCAGCCCAGCACAAAGTGTCTTCAGACCTAATGCCATGCACCTCTATTTCCACCTCCATAGGACTGAGGAGCTATCAGCCTCTTGGCTTCCTGAGGAGGCAGTTCCCAGTTCCCAATAGCTGCAGGAAACCTCTCCATCATGCCCCTTGGTCACAGAGAAGACTCTCTCCCCACCTCCATCCCTCATCCTGGCAGCACAGTGGCGGATGGGCAGGCAGGACTGACTTACCCACACTTCAAAACCTCCTCATGCAGGGGTTGGTTACCCATCAGGGGTGGTTTCATCCCACTTGACAGAGATGAAAGACTGAATTAGGATCTGAACATGCAGTTCCAGGGAGTGCAATCAGTTCAAATAGGCTGCTAAATATCTCAGCAGCCTTCAGCTTGCAACAGCAGGTAGCAAGCCACTCTTGTGAATGTCTTACCTGCAAATAAAGCAAACTTCTTGCTTTTATTCTGCTTATTTTCCTTTCCAGTATGGAGGAAATCTACCAAAATTGAAGGCAAATTCACAGACTCAGTTTAGTTATGCCAAGGGACTAAATTCAGCTTTAAGTCATCTTCTCACTCCAGAAACCAAGACAGGAGTATAGTCAGAGGTTTGCTCTTCAGAGCCACCCCAAGGCTGCTCTACAGCCACCTGGGTTGGTTCCAGAGGGTCTGGTTCACTGTCAGGAGAGGGGATGGAGACGTCTCTTCCAAAGGGCAAGGGCACTCACAGAACCGAGTAGCCCAAATTGTGAGCGTCGAACACTCGCCACAGCTGGAAATTGCTCTTTGCTGGCGCATCTTCCATGCATTGCTGGTGGGAACTGAGTTACTCAGTGTTCAGATGTTTCAAACCTGTGCACAGCAAATACAAGAGCAGCGATATCCTATTTACTGGGTGGTACAGCCACATCGATTCCCTCTGCTCCTCTCCCTGCTCCTGCTCCTCCTGGGGGAAGGCTGCACAGCACCAACAGTCTGACTCGCTTCTGCCTCTGTTCCCAACATTCAAAGCTAGTTAAAATGCAAGCAACGCTTTTGTAATTCTTGAGAAAGCAAATGAAGAATGTTTCATCTTCTGGTCTCTGAGCAAGGCCTGTGGTGTCTTGTTTTAGCCTATAAATGCTCTAGTGTGGATTGAGTTTCACTTCATACAGCACCTAGCACACTGCGGATCTTATCTGAGGCAGAAACAATTAGGGCATCACCCAAATAAGCAACATCTTTAATCATGTATTTCCCCTGATTGCTCCAGCTCGGCCTGTAGAGAGCGGCACTTAACCTAGGAGTAGACTGGATAAGCAAAGGGTTATTTCTTTCACCGTCACATCATGAAAGATGCTAATTTCTCCTGTGGAGGCTATTTCAATTAGTAGTCACTTGTTCCTCATCTCCCAGACCACATATTACAAGTTCACATTAAAAAAGGTTAATGGGGGAAGCAAGCACTGACAGTCATTTTCACTCCTCCGTAATGATTCACTGCATTGCTGTAATTCAACTCAGTGTAAAGCTCCATATAACAGTAATACCTACACCAACTAACTGTTCTGAAAATATTTTTTTTTTTGCTTTCAACAAAACTTTTTTTTTTTCCTTGACCCTTCTTTGGATGAACTTTGTCTTGAATAAACAGCAACATCTGGAATTCAGCAAAACACACCATAAAGGGAATAATATGTCCACAGCAGTTTTGCTGAACAGGACAAACCCATTTGTTACTCAAACGAAAAGTTACGATTGCTAAATGTCAGATGAAATTAGAAAAAAAATTGAATCCTCTGTGTGTGTCCTTTGTGTCCTTGCCAGCTCAGTGTGTGTAGAAAGCTGTCCCTCTGTTATCACTGTTCTGTCTTTCTTCCTTCTGGCTTTGCTGGAAGTCTGCGAGGACTTTCTAATTGCAGACACACAAGATCAATTTGGTTACTTTTACACTGGGGCAGAGTTGCAGGCAGTGCTTTTTCCACTCAGATAAGGAAAATACATCAGACAGGGTGTCTGTGATCAGACCATGCCGTGACTCTACCCAAGCTGTATTCTTGCGGCCCCTTATCTTGTTCAGGTTGAACTCAGAGGCACAGCATCCTCCAGGCTGGGCTGGCTGGTGAGCCGGTGCTCGGAGGTGATCAGCCACCCCAGGAACCCCCTGGGGCTGCTGGGGACAGCTGAGGACATGCAGCTAGTGGGGCTGTGGGGGGATGAAAGCACTGAGCACCTCGGAAAGAGAATGGCAAATGTTGTCTCTCCCTCCCTCCTCCCAGCTGAGCAGCACACAGATGCTCCAGGAAGAGCAGCACCTCCTGCACGCTCTGCGATCCTGGTGGCACGGGGCACCTGAGCCCCAGGCACGGTGCACAGAAACAGACTGAATCCATCTCCCTTTGCTTTGTTTTTTCAGTGGGTAACTCCTGGTTTCTGGCCAAAACTTGCTTTCTTCAGAGCACGTGTTGAGGTCATGAAGTCACAGCTCTCATAAATCAACAGGAGCCAAACGGATTAATCCAGAAACAGAAGGAGGTCTTCAGCTAGTTGGGCAATTTTTGTCTTAGAAGATTGGTCCAAGGGTGGAAATACTGCCAGCCTGGAGAATAAACACACTTCAAGGAGTGACACTCCGTGTATTTTCATTTTGTACAAGGAAGCTTTTTGGGTCTTTGCAGCACAAAAACAGAATTAAGAAGGTGAGAGAGAGATTGGATTTATTTGCACAAGGCTGGGGTGGGCCCTGCTTTGACTCCTGCTTCTTCCAAACATTTCACATGTGATTGCAGATGTATTTCTGATGGCCAGACACACCGAGTGGCAAGACCCCCTCAGTCCTACTGACACTGCTGTACCTGGGATCAGACAGGTAACTTCTAAGCACATGTGAATCTTAATTACACCAGTAAGTTCAAAATTGGGTATTACTGGCTCCTTCACAGCTAGAAAGCTAAGCAATGCACACCATTAAGCTGGTGGGACATAGTTTTGGCCCAGACCAAACTGCAGGCAGTGCTGCCCTCCCCGAAAGCACTGGGTCTGCACCTACAGCCCAGATCTGGGCCACCGGGGTGATGCCTGTGGCCTTCTGCTGCCTTTTGCATGTCCTTTCACAGCTCTGGTGATGTACAGAGTCTCTTATCTCTTGTGAAATCAAAACCTAAACAGAATCCAGCCAAGTTAATATATTAGTAGGCAGTATTTTGGGTAAGCGGCGTAATAGTTTATGTAAATAAGTGAGAAGTTTTTCCTGTTTCCTCTCCTTCCCCATGGAGAAAACAGAGGTTACATCCGTACTAATAAACTCATCCTGAAGGTCCAGGTTTGCAGGTCTAGGCCCTGAAACTTGATCACATATACTGTTAAACTGGCAGTGCTGACATAGCACAGTTTAGGTCTGGGCCACGAGTACTGCCCTCGCTATCCCTGGGGGCAGTTTAGGATTTAACAGGGGCCAAAGGCTATTCCCAGCTGGCTGTTCAGATGTGGCCAGCCTGACTGGAGATGTGGAGATGACACTAATGGGCAGACCACCTGCCTGAGTCTGGGGAACTGGTCCTGGCTGTTTAAATTCACCAGTGAAGAAATACCCTAAAAGTTTGTGTTTCTGTCCTTGGGATAACTGCAACCTGAGAGCAGCCCTGCAGGGCAGAAGTGACAAACTCACATAGTCCTAGGTTATACTAGAAGAAAGCAACACCTTAGACCATAGGTAAGTAAAATGACATTAAATATAATGGAGCCCTCACTGTGAGCAGGAACTGCTTAATAGCGTGTGTTACACACTGGTTAACCACAACAATCCCATCTCCATGGAGTACATAATATTATTTTAGTTACCACAACTACACAAGGGTGTGCTCATATAAGATGTCATTTGCTGCTACTGGCAGGTCTGAAGTCTCAGCAGAGGGTGCAAGGGACCCTCCCTTCCCTGGCTGGGGGGGGCACCATCCCGGGGGCGTCCCCACCTACCACCGGCTCCTGGGAACGAGTGCCTGGGAAAATAGTCAGCTCGTTTTCCTCTAGCAAATTATGGCTCACATTCACCCAGCTGCAAAGGACAGGTAGCCAAAACCACGGTGTGTGCTTTCGGCTGCCTGTGTGCTCAGGGTAGGGCGTTGAGCTGGGCAGTGCCTCCGTCCTGGCCAGCTCTCACCGAGCCACCCCTGCCTGTCAGCTCCCACGGCACATTCGGACCTTCTCTTGCCCATTGCATTTCCCACGTGTGTCCTAGCCACCAGCCTGGTGCAGTCACGCCGGGCTCTGCCCCGCCGCCGCGTCCTTGCCACCGATGGGGCAAACCAGGGCACCAGGGTGCTGAGCTTCAGCCTGGCCTGGGCTCCCGGGCTGCTTGGGAAATGCGTCCGCCCCAGTCCCCCTCTCTCGCTTCCTCTGTTTTGACAGCTTTTCAGGGCTATTCCTGCTGCAGACTGGGGATGCTCCTGGATTTTTGGCAGCTTTTCAGGCGGAGGAGTTGTTTTACACCCAGCTCAAATGGTGGGATATGTGTACAGTATGAGGAAAATGTAAATTTTTATAAAAGCCTTACATATGAAGACAAGGTTTTAGAGTAACAGATATGGAAATGAGGTGGCCAGCTGCTGCCTGCTCCCTTTCTCTAGTTTCAGGAATCCTGTTCCTTGCTAAGAAAAAAGAACACATATTTTAGATTTTACTTTAAACCAAAATAGACCCAGGATATAAGTGGGAGTGTGGATTATTCCCAGTGTCCTTCAGAAAAAAAATCCATGAAATTCCAATAAGAAGCGATGAGGCAGACCTTCAATTTCCAATAATAAACCTACAGTCCATATAAACATGTGGTGCCATCGGGACGGAGATGCTGGGAGATATAAATCTTCAGTGGCTAGTTGACTTCATGTTTGGTATGTGCCTTGCCTCTACTAACATATCACATCCGTCCAAGGACCACCATAAATTTTACGAGTTTCACATTCTCTTGATCCTTTTTCTTACAAGTACCCGGAGGAATGCAGCGTTTACCACAGTACATGCAGTGCTGCTATTTATAACTCTGGACCTATCAGGATGATATTTTTTTCCCCCTGAAATCTTGGAATAGGTCAACCGAATGAAAAACAAATCATCTTTCATTTCTTTTATTTAATGCATTTAACTACCAGGGCTGAGAATGTGGAAACAATCCCAGTAATGTCATTTCAGACGATACTGAATTCTCGCAGACAATTTATCTATGACCAGAAGGACAGTGATTCAGTATCCACTGTACAATCTACAAGGAGCCATAAAGAACCTTGCCTTGCAGAAATTAATGCCTGTGTTCGGTCACTCTGCATAAATAACAGACCAGACCTGGCAATGCCCTAAACTCTGCAGAAAGTCACACATGATCTGGGCCCCAGCAGTATTGCTGTGCCCACAGTGAAGCTGGGCAAAGGCAAATGTCTATAATTATCCCATCCTTCCACGCTCCCGCATTTTCATTTCATTCAGCTGTTATATCTGTCACTAAACAAGAGAGTGGGCTCTTTGCAGAAGGAACCTTTGCTTTATTCCTGGCTTGTACAGTGCTTGGCACTACAGGAGCCCGTCTCATCCCAGGCAGGGCTCGTTATGATAGCATTGCAATGTGAATAATAGGTATATTTTGAGTTCTTGCCTCCTTTCCTCTTGCTCACATATGCATGCCTATACACACATATACCTAAGCTCTCCAGGGCCCATTAACAACCACTCAGGAGGCTTGATTCTGACCTAACTTATGCCAGTTTTATAATAAGTAACAAAATTTACCTTGGTAGAAGTTGCTGCTGATTTATACATGTACCAGAAATAGGTGCTGGACAGACATTGCTGGAACTGGGTTCATGTGATTATCCTTTCCAGGAGATGAAGAACAGAAATGGAAAAGTCAAACAGGGGCATGAGAGGCAGTGGAGGCAGGCGCTTACAAAAGCAGATTTGGAGCGAGCCCTGTGCCAGCCTGACCTGGACTCCCTGCACACCCCGGGCATGGTCGGGCACGCACAGGTGGTGCACACTGGTCACGCTGCTGCTTCTCCTGCACCTGCAAGGAGGCCAGGGAGTGCAAAGAGCTACCACCCTCTATTGCCATTTATTTCACTTCTGAGAGGGAAGGTATTTTCACATCAGGTTTATTTTTGCAGCTGTGGGGATGTTTTCTTTTCCCCAGTGACACACTGTGATTCGCTTGTGCTCAGAAGCGGTAAGGACCAGGTTTGCCACAAGCTTCCCCAGAGGCAGAGGGATGTAAACCAGCTGGGAATTGCTAATGGCTTGAGGAAAATAAGGGGAAAGACTACATCTTGGTAAGGTGAAAGCACTAGAAATTAAAACTGGGATAGTTGAATCCAGGTAGGAGGTAGAGCCTCCAGCTGTAGATATAAGGTGTCTCGTGAAATGACAAAGACAGCCTGATCCTTTACCCCAGGCGTTTCCCACCGGGGAGATCACACACTTTCCTCACCTCGGGCAGAGTGAATGGGCTCCAGTCACCCAAGGATGCACTACCAAGATGCGAAGGGTGGTTTCACATGCCGTGAATATTTCATGAGGCCACAGGGAGGGTTTCACCCCCTGACTGATCCCATCTTCCCGACACGGACCCCACTGCAGCTGTCCCAGTAAGAGAGCAAGGTGCAGAGCACCAGTGAGCCCAGGCTCTCCTGGCACTGCTCCAGCTCCTCACCTCAGAGGAGAGATCAGGTGGAAAGATCCCAGATCAACGCATGGAAATCAGGCAGCCACAGCCTCCTGGAGAGTGCCTCATCTCGCTGGCCTGGTATGTCCCACCGAGGAGCAGCTCCCCATTCAGCCCAAAACATCACAAGAGAAATTTTACCTTTACTGACAAGTTAGGACCAGATGGGATTTACTCCGATTGAAACTGAGGGATCCCAGCAGCTGCGTTCTTAGTGCTGTAAGAGTAGATAAGCTATACAGAGAAATATGTAAAATTTCTGGTTGGGAAAGGAATGTTGAGCAGAAATAAGATCACAGGCTTATTGCTGTATTAGAGCATAAGCTAGGATTTTTATTCTTCCTTTCTCTTGCGTGTGAATAGTTTTAGATGGTACATTTATCTATAAGAATAAAATTCTGCTCGAGCCCCTTCGGCTTTGTCTATTTTCCGATCTAGGGAGAACAAATTAATTTGAAAAGTCCAAGAAGAAGCTCCTTTATCAGCTAAAACATACTCAGTGTTCTGAGATAAGGATTTATTTCAGCAGTTTCAAAGCGCTCTTGCTGCCCCTCCCCAGCATGGGGGTTGCTGGACTCTAAGATTTGGTCATAAATTGTGCAAATGCTGCCAGCTTTTTTAATTAATGTAAAATTTGCATTTTAATGAAGGGGGTGATGGAGCCCTCCAGCAACAGAAACAATTACACATTGACATGACGAAATAGCAGTAGGATTATTGCAGCGAGCACGTTCAGCTTGGTTTGCAATGGATTCAAAGTGTTCTCCTGGGCGCAGGCTGCGGTGCCCCAGCCCTGCCCACAGTTAATGACCAGAGGTGCAATGCGCCCGAGGGGATGCCAGGAGAAAGCGAAGCTCCTGGGAGTCCTGCTGATCTGGGCAGGTTACATCAGGTGTTAGCAGCTTCACCCACCTCTTGGCTGGGTTTGCTCAAGGGACAGAGAGTGGAAGGAGGAAGGAACTGAGCCCTCTTTTCTTCCTTGTCCCCGGCACTGGGTCCTCGATGCTCTCTGGGCGATCCAGTGGTGACTTTTCCCTAGCACTGGGAGTACGACAGAAGATATTCTGCACTCTTCCTTGCTTTTCCAGATTTGCTGCCATAAGCACAGGCAAATGACAATTTAGCTCAGTTTCTCAGTTCAAATCAGCATGAAACAGAAAATTATTTTCACACTTTTGCAATCCTTCCCTCCAGTAAAGCAATTTTCACTTTTTCCAGGTGATGATAATCTGCATAGCTGCATTTCAACATGCAGGACCTGCTTTGGAAGCTTTGAAAATCTACAGCACTTGGCAATGAACCAAAAGGACAGCCATTTGAGTGTTTTATGTATTGGGGAGCTTGCCTCAGCATGCGTTCCTGAGAACAGGCCAAAGCACTAGAAAATGTTTTGCATCCAGAAATTATTTATAAAGCATAGAGGAAGTTTAACATGACAGGAAACATTAAGACTTTCCAGCCTGTTGAACAGAAAGGAACATAATATAGTTTCCTAGCAGGTCTTGCCGGTTCACAAGATGTTTTATACATTTCCTCTCTCCGGATGCTTTACAGTAAGTAACAAATGAATGGCCTGTTTTTTTTTTTTCATTTAGACAGGGACAAGAAAAATCTCACTTGAGTTGAGAACTGATTTCAGATCATCTCAGTCCTAATTCAGTCTTACTTGTGTGACCACTCTTTCCTCCAACACATCTACCCCAATGAGAGCATGAGCTCTACTTACGTCCAACATAACAACAGAAACAACAGAGAATCATAGAATCGTCGAATGCTTTGGGATGGAAGGGACCGTTAAAGGCCATCTAGTCCATCCCCCCTGCAATGGGCAGGGACATCTACAACTAGATCAGGTTGCTCAGAGCCCCATCCAGCCTGGCCTTGAATGTTACCAAGGATGGGGCATCTACCACCTCTCTGGGCAACCTGTGCCAGTGTTTTACCACCCTCATCATAAAAAATTTCTTCCTTATACATGGTGTCCGTACAAGTGGCTCTGGCTCAATTTACCTGACTGTCCCGATCTTATTATGAAGTTAAACACTGTGAATCGGATCTCCCCAAACATTCATTCATCTCTAGACCATTGACTACCAGAATAAAAGGGGACAGAACTGGCGAGGGCAATGGAAGCAGGATGTTTTATCTGCACATCACAACAGAAAAGCTATTTAGTAAATCTCCTAAAATGATAACAGTGTGAGGTTTATACTGTAACATCTGGAAGCAAGCGATTCAGGCAGATTTAGCCAACCACAGTAATGGGGTTTTCCTAGCTCAACCTTTGAGAAGACCTTTAAGTCCTGACTGTACTGCATTTGCTAAAAACTCAGCTCCTCTTAGTGTAAATAGCAGCTCTCCTCTCCCCACCCTTATTTCTGCGGTCTTGACCTCATGCACAGTCTGTGCGGTTACGTTGATATTATCTGATCAATTCCTCTGTACTTTCGCTGCCTCTCCTGCTCACTCAGCCCCTGTTTTTCCACTGTAGGGATAGAGGTACATAACTTTTTGTTGTTATTATGCTGTCAAGTGTCATCTTGAGCAAACCTGCCTACCACATATAATCTGTACTTCGGCAATCTTTCCTAAGTGGTGATTTGCACAGCCACTTGCAAGTAAAAGCATGCAATGAAGGTAACATGGCAGTGTGCAAACAAAAGAGCACTCCTGAACTCTAACCAGGTCATTACAGAAAAGGAGGCAGCTGGTTTTGGGTTTTAAATTCTGCTCAAGTCCTGCATTAGGTGCTCAAGTGAGGATTTTTAGTCTGGGAACCGTGCCTAGAGTATCCTTGGTCTGTACGTGGTCCTCACTTCTTTCATTCTTCTTGTTCTATTCATATGGGCAAAGAACATTTTGCTACTTCTTATCTGTCAGGTCTAACTTATCTCCCCACTCAGCAGTTCTCATTTTACATCTCCCTTTCCCTAGCTCTGACACAGCTGTCTCTATTTGTCAGTCTTTTTTTTTTTTCCTAAACCTCATTAATTGTCTACTTAATCTAGCATTGCTCTTCCCTGAATATCTTCTTATCTGGAATACCATTTCTGGATAGTTTTAGTAGCTGTGCCTTAAAGAAATCCATCTTTTCCACTCTTCAGGCTCTAAGCTCCTCAGTCCAGGTGACTTTGTTAGTTTCCTTAATTTATCAAAATCCATCCTTTTGAATACCGACAACCCTGATAAATGATATACTTCTGTTTAGTCTTCATGCAGCTTAACTTGACTCCACTTACAGTCACGCAAGCTGAGGCCGTTTCCTACAGCCAGTTCTCTCTCACAGCCACAGCATGACCAACATTAGATAATGAAAATCAGAAGACTCAGTATCTCCAGTCTGGTCATTAGTCAATTAAATCTAAAACAGACATCAAGAAAAAGTACAGCTCCTTTAAGTCCTAACCTAGTCCCTGTAATTGTAATAAAAAGAAGGGAGAAAGAGCAAATTCTTGCCTGCCCCCCTGAGAACCAGCGGATGCTCTGACGCGTGACAGCCAATTCTCCATAGTCTAACCTGCAGATTTATAAATTTCAGTGAGTCTAATTTTATACCATTCACTACTTGACCCTGTTACCCACCATCAGCCTTAAATGCTAGGTACCTCTAAAGTGGAGGAATATTTCTAATTTCAAAGAAAGTTATGCAAAGGTGTCCTTGAACCTATTCTGTCCTTGCGGGCTGTAGAAGAAAAGCAAGACAATTTATTACTGCCCATTTCTTGGTATCAGGAGATCCTTTGAAATCTTGTAGAGTTTTTCAATTCTGCATCTCAAAATGTAGGGGAAGTTATTCCTTACAGCAGACAATAAATGACATGAAAATATCTGGTTTCTGCAAAGATGGGGTCATCATTTCCCAGTTTTGTGTTTGGGGATTTGAAGAAACATTTAAGCTGAATGGACACTCACAAAATGATAATCAAAGACAAACTAAGAAAAACATGTACAAATTAAAATTAAAAAATGTCTGCTTCGCTGGTTGGACGTAGGAGGACAGCTTTTGTAAAATGTTATCGATATCTGTGCCTCTCATATATAAAATCCAAGCTTGAAAAAGACAGCCTATAATTGCCACTGGTTTTAGAAGGACCGTTGTGCAAAAGATAATATGATACAATTATCCTATATATAATGCACTGCTTTGGCGTAAAAAAAATGTGCTACATTTAGAGGAGCAACCCCACTCAGGAGCTAAAAGTTAGCTTCTGATTTGTGAACCCCCACCATCAATAAAGCTCCTTAGGGGTAAACTCTCCCCTAACTTAATATTGTATTGCTCTATGCCCACAGATTTAGAATTTACCTATTACCTCTTATGAGAAGAATGGTTATTTTTAATCGAGGTAAGAAAAAGTCACCATCTGATCTTGTCACCTGGTGAAGAGGGGAAGACAGAGATATGAGACATTTGGGGAAACAGTAGATTTGTCCCCCAGAATGAAGTTTCAGTCATTTCAGTACATTCATCCTAACATACATGAGATAATGGTGACCTGCTTGAATTTTATCCATTTTTTTCAGTTGTAGAGATATTTATCTTGCTGGCAGATGTACAACTCCTTTTCCTGCCTGGTGGGACATAAATGCTACAGGGAAATGCCCAACTGCAAAACTACTGGCATTTAGGTAGGACTCTTACTGCTGCCTTTTGATGCTTCTCTCCTAAAAACTCGTTAAGGCAGAACATGCAACTCGGTTTCTTCTCAGTAAATAACACTTTATTTGGAAATGACTGTCCCTCACTTGCATGCAGGCCAGCCCAGCACGCTGCACAATCTCTCTAGCAACCTGCTCCAGTGCTTGGCTGTCCTTATGGTGGAAACTTTTTCTCTACATCACGTTTGAACCTCCCAGGAACATTTTATGAACACTGTCTCTCTTCTTGCTGCCACGCACCTCCAAAAAGAACCGAGCTCTGTCTCGTCTGGCAGACACTGGCAGGTTGCCATTAGGTTCCCTGCAGAGCATCTCTTTCCCAGGCTAAAAAAAGCCACGTCCCTTAGACTCTCCTCACAGGACAAGTGCTCTGGCCATGGTCCCCCACTGATGGCACTGAGGACACTTACCTGAAGAATACTCCATGGCCATGCTCTTAAAGTACCTGCCAGTACACTTCAAATCCACATTATGCCTAAAATGAAGAACTGTTTACATGCAGCACCCTGAAATATTTATTTCTTATGACTAAAATATATACTATTGAGATTATCTGGCAGCATATGGGAGCTACTTTTGTGGGTAGGTGGCAATAATGGTTAAGAAGAGAAGTTATCATATCTCACTGCAAAATATTTTCAAGCAGAAAAAAATAGGTTTTCAAGGGCTTAAATGTATTTCTGAAAAAAGTTCTGCTTGCTCTAAAACTAAAATCTGGAAGTGAAAAAATTTAAAAAAAAAAACCCACTGGAATTCCAATTTTCAACCAAAAAAAGGTCAGTTTTTAGTTACCCTTAATGTAGAAGCTTTTTTCTCTCTGACGGGCAACCAACTTTCCTGAGAAAAAAACCCTCCTATTGCACTTTTATGAACATTATCCATGGAAAAAAATGAGGTTTTCTCTAACCAGCTCATACAGAAGACATGATCACTCCCACTGCATGTCATAAATTTGCACAGCAGAGCACTCATGACAGTCTTCTGACGGGACCATTTTTTAAACTATAATAGGTAGATCTCCTCAGCCTCTCCTCCAGTCTTGTCATAAATCTATCATCACACCAGCCCCTGGCTTTGCATTTCAGCCTACACACACCTGCCTTATCCCCTTATACATTCTCTAACACACATTACTTATGCATAGCAGCTTTTCTCAAGAGGATCTCACAGCTCGGGTGCACAGCATCATCCCTGCCTGCTTCTGAGTATTGCCTTTTGGCTCAGCTGATGAGAAGCGCCATCAAGGCTGTACTGGCCAGAAGTCATGACAAACGACACAGCAAGCTGCATAAAAGGCCCATTTGTGCACTCTGCCAAAAGCCCTTCTTTGGGTGACGTCCCCAGGGCAAGGAAGCTGTCCTGGAAGAAGGTGCAGAGGTTGTCAAAGCAGCTGGCAATCCTCAACCTTGCCCAAGACAAGAAGGCAAGACCAACATCATAACTTTGTATAGATATGACAAGAATATCAGTACTTTCTTTCCACTTTTGAATGGGAGAAAGGGCTGGCCCGAGCCCTTTCAGTGGATGCTCCCTTAGGAGCAAAGTAGAATTCACCCCCATCTCCTCCTCCAAATCCACCTTCCAAACTTTTTACCACCCCATCTGTTCTTATTTCTGAGTCTAGACAACTACACATCACGCTCATAGGTACAACAGACCATGTAGCTCTTACCCTAAGAGGTATGGGTGCCCAATCTGAGCTGATGACCCTCAGAGCAGAATCACGGTCTTGTACCTGTTTTAATCATCATGCCTTCTTTGGGGCATGGCCAAAATTCCTGCCATCAGAAGTTGTATTCAGAAATTTTTTATTTTCTGAGAATCCCCTTCATTCCTCCAGCACAGCTGACGCCACGGTCCCATGTGATTCCTTCCTCCCCAGCCCCTCCTTGTCACATCCCAGCTTGCCCAGCTCCCACAGCCAGAGCCATGAGGGTAATTCTGTGGGGCTGTGATCTCTGTCTGCGCTGACACCCCATGTGCCAAGTGCAACCCTTTGGCACAACCTAGCATCCACCATTCAACCACACACAGAAACCAAAGCAACTTGGCAGGAGACTTATCCTCTCACTGTGAACCATGCAGTGGAGGCTTCCCAGCAAGGGCTTCAAGGTCAGAGTTGGTGTGCATCAGGCTCCTGCCTCTTCCCAGTGCCTTTGCCCAGGCACATCACTCAACATCCTCAAGACTCTCTATAAATGACCTTAGAGAAGGCACCCCAGCTAGTCACGAGCCCAGTGTACTGACCCTGTAGCAGAAAATGAACAAGAAACTCAAACCTTGTTAAGTCTGTGAGTTCTCTCTGAGCCCCTTGGCGTGGGCGCCATTCCTCTAGACTGCAACAGAAGCAGCTCCTCTGCCCTGACTCAGGCTCCCACAGCATCACGGATGAATCACATCCTCAAACAGTCTGTTTCTCTCTGTTGACTTTACAGGGAGCCCCAGACAGCTGGCTCAGATGCAGGCATCAACTCTACAGATGTCCATGCTCAGACATTTGGATCGCCTGCTCTGGGCCAGCTGCCGGTGAGAAGTAAAGCCCTGTCCCTTCCCACCCCTCCAGCATGCCTAGAGCTGCCTGAAGGAGATCACTGAAACTTTTCTGCAGAAAGGGGCATCCAGGACCGGGATCCGGCTCTGTGCTAAGTCCTCCACAGCTGCTTTTCCCCCATCTTGTCTGCTTCCTGCGCCACGGTGGGACAAGCAGAGATCACGGTGCTCTGGTTCATTCCTGGCTGGGAGGCAGCCTTCAGAGGGGGGAGCCAGTACCCAGTTTAGAGAAGTCAAAAGGCCTCCTAAATTATGCCAAGGGCTTTTTTAGCACTCAGTAGCCTTAGGATTGGGGAAGGAGATGAGGAAGATAGATTTGAGCCACTCTCCTCACATTTTCCAGCTCCCGAGGTTGTTCATGAGACCTGAATGTTTAAGCCTCAGATTTTCACCCAGGAACATTAACATATTTTTAATACAAGCATTTTCCATGCAACTTGTTTAACATTTCACTTGTAAAATCAAGTTCAGGTCATCTGCTGCATCCTGCTCTATGGGCACAGCTCAACACTTTGATTGCTGCATGGTACCATGTCGACAGCCATGGGGCTGGTCTCTCCTAATGCCTTTACATACCACAGGCTTTGAATCCATGCCCTCTAAGAATGTGTTTCTCATATTCCATTGCCTTGGCCCCTAAACATTTAGTTGAACAGGCAGCTACAGCTGGGGATTTTTGTCTCTGCACAGACTTTGAACAGCTGCTTGTGGTTGCACCCAGCCCAGCTTGCAGAAGTGCTGTGTTCTGCCTCTGGTGGGAAGCCTGTCAGGCTGGGAGGAACGAAATAGCAGCAATCCTCTGGGTGTCATCGAACAGCAACGGGACCGGGGCACAGCTCTGACCAGGCAGGGCAAGGTCAGCAGAGAACCGTCTGATGAATTATACGGGCCAAATGTGGAGCTCACTGAAAGTCATCGATGAAAAATGGGGGCTTTTTATAACACAAATGGAAAATGACCCTGGCTGAGGAACGGCTGACTGCATGGGAAGCAGTTTTGCACACCCAGGCTAAACCTCTTCTATGTGTATGTCAGGCCCAGGGGACCGTCGCTGGGATGTGCTCATAATACCTAGATATGTTCATGACAGTTACAGATGTGCATTGAGTACAGATGATGGCATCAATATAAGAAATTTTTACCACTTGAAACTGGAGGGTCCCAGAAGAATTTGCAAATACAAACTGAGCCCTTCCAAGGATGCAGCTTGGCTGGCTTAACCCAAGTGGCTGAGCTGCCAATAAAAGGAAAGGTCCTGCTCTTCCACCGTCCCATCCCCACAGTCTCCTCCCCCCTTCTCACCATTTTTGCTACAGTCCCTGGGCAACACCGGAAGAATTGTGGAAAAGCTTTGCTGACCTGACTGGAAATTAAGTTTAGTTTGGGGTTTGGGTTTTTTGATGGGCTGATTTTCAAGCCTGGTCACTGACATGATTGAGCATTGACATTGAGCAGGCATAAGGGCACTGACCTGACCCAAGGGTCAGAGTTTAAAACACATGAAAAGATAACTGCTTTGCCTGTGCAAACAAGGCCAAGGAGCAGACAAGATCTCATTGGTATGGACACTACATCCTGGCACAGTTATGTTTTCCATGCAGTGCCTTGCACTGTGTCGGTATGCTGATGGTGTTGCTGCAGTAGAGGTTCACGACTAGCCAGGAGAAGACTTTTCCTCAGAGAACCATCTCCCAGGCAAGTCTTAGCCTGGAGCTTGTTTCTCTCTCTGGAGAAATGTAAAATCTGGATTGCCCTGAAGGGGATGAGAAAACAACCTAGATTTCTTGCAAAAATGATCCCAGAGACACCAAGATATTTTTCCCTCTGTCCAAGAACAGGAGAAGAAATTCTAAACCTCTGGTTGGTTTTAAGCAGAAGGCTGCAGTAACACATCTCTGGAGTGAGCTGTTGTTCAGATGCTGTCCTTGTCAGGGAAGAAATAAATTTGGTTTTCTCTCCCCTCCCATCTGCCTAACAGGTCTTCAAGGAGACACACCCAGGACCAAAATTTTGTGTTGCAAGGAGCATGGTGATTTGAATTTGTTTTCTCACCAGTTACAGATCATCCCAAAATTTCATGTCTCTTCACCAAAGTAATATTCTCTCAAAACTAGTGTTTTGCTAAGATTTCATTTTTTAATTTTAAACTGTGATATTGAACAGTGCTGTGAAAAACAAACAAAAAAAACCCACTTCAAAATAATAATAAAAAAACGATGTTTTATTCTGAAATTATGCTGAAACCTGACACATCTACATTATGGGAACAACCTTCTCTTTTGAAGCAAAATTCCAGGCTAAATCAACATGGCTTTGCAAAGCATCTTCTTTGCATGGGACTCTTTTTTTTAATGCAAAATAGTTTCTCAGTGAGTTACACCCCAAAATTCAGGAATGTGGGACCTCCGGATTGGGAGCAAGCTGTGAGTGTGCCTGCTTGGGCTCTTTGCTAATTGGGATGGATGAAGCCTTGGCTGTGGACTGGAGATTTCTCAAAGGCTGGGCAGCGAGGTGTTGTCTCTGGTGAGATTAGGAAATCTCTTTCTTCCTTTCCATTGCTGATACCCCAGACAATATAAATGTGCAGAATGTGATCTTGTAAAAGCTTTCAGTCTCAGCTGAGGCTTTGCATTCCAGCTGTCAGGTTTTTACTTGTTTACCTTGGAGCTTGGCTTCAGGGATACGATGGAAGAGATAATTGGAGCAGAGTGGCTGCCAGCAAGAAAAAAAAATGTTTCAATAACAAGTATTTTATTCTGCTAAGGATACTTATATGAACAAATGGGACCCTTGGGTACAACCCAGAAATAATCTTAAGCTCGCTCTCTTTCCATGTACCTTCCCTGCAGCAGGTTTCATACCACACACAGCATCATGTCATGCAGATTTCTGTCGATGTTTCAACGCCTCACTGTGATGGGCCCCAGGAGTTTTTGGGGCCAGGCTTGCCGTGCTGCTGAAGAGGCACCGTGGATCGGGGGAGTTGAATAGCTGCAGATGAGTGGGGATCTGGGATGTCTCCTCCCAGGCACCTGCCTCCCCTCCTTGCCCTCCCTGGGCACCACCTGCAGACCTGCTCTGGGGAAAAGCTGAGCCCTAGGGCTGCCCCATCTTGCTGTTGTGCCTGACACCAGCCTCCAGCCCTTGCCCACCCCCTGGATCTGGAGAGTTTACTGCTGTGATTTGTCTGGTGTAGAGATAAGAATAAACCCTGAAACTCAAATAGGACCTCACACTTTGAACTCTGTTTCCCTCTCTGCAGCAACCCAAATCTGGCTTTTACAAGAGACAAAAGGTTTTCAGGTTGTCCAGGCCCAACCTTTGAAAACATGTTCATGACCAAGTAACCTCCGTATTTATTATTAGCCTGTCTCTAAACAAAACATTCTGGAGGAAGCACTGTGTTTATGTGCTGAGCCTGCCATGCCTTCTGCTTCAGCAAGTCAGGAATGCAAAGTTTGACTGCAACAGCAGCCACAAAGTCAAAGGGAAAATAAGTCAAGGCTACGAATGGCTCATATTAAAATATTGCTGCTTAGCCCTGCCTCCCTGTGCCCCCTCAGCAGCTAGGCCTATGAGTTGGATAAACTATTTCAGCTGGCCCATTCAAATCCCCTAACCAGCGGTCTAGCAAATCATTTAAGTAGCATAGCTCATGGCAAACCCCTGGCACTGCACATTTTGGTTATTATTACCACCAAAGGGAGCTTGAACTCCAGTGAAGATGTGGCCAGTTAAACCAGCTCTTCCATCGAGCAGCTGAAGCCCCATGTGAGCATCTTGTGTCTCACAGCCGTGACGGGAACTGGGATGCTGAGAGCAGTGAGCAGCAGCCCCCACCAAGCCGGCAGTTTGTGTCAGCCCTAGATGGGAGCTGCTGCCTCTGTGCCACACAAGCTACCGAAGTATGGCTCCGTGTCCAGTCCTGGACTGCAGGATGAAGGATGTCCCTGGGGCTAAAGCTGTGTACAGTGGTAGGGTCAGCTGCTGACCTGGGAAGCGACACTGCAGGACTAGTCCTTCCCACACCTCAACAGCATCTTGGAGCTAGTAACGGCTCTCCTGCAACTGCACCGAGCAGTGGATTATAGAATCATAGAATCATAGAATTGTTTAGGTTGGAAAAGACCTTTAAGATCATTGAGTCCAACCATTAACGTAGCACTGCCAAGTCCACCACTAAACCATGTCCTTGAGCACCACATCCACCCGTCTTTTAAATACCTCCAGGGATGGAGACTCAACCACTTCCCTGGGCAGCCTGTTCCAACGCCTGACTACCCTTTTGGTGAAGAAATTTTTCCTGATATCCAACCTAAACCTCCCCTGGTGCAACTTGAGGCCATTTCCGCTTGTCCTATCACTTGTTACTTGGGAGAAGAGACCGACCCCCACCTCGCTACAACCTCCTTTCAGGTAGTTGTAGAGAGCAATAAGGTCTCCCCTCAGCCTCCTCTTTTCCAGACTAAACAACCCCAGCTCCCTCAGCCGCTCCTCATAAGACTTGTGCTCCAGACCCTTCACCAGCTTCGTTGCCCGTCTCTGGACACGCTCCAGCATCTCCGTGTCCTTCTTGTAGTGAGGGGCCCAACACTGAACACAGGATTCGACTGTGTGGCTGCAAACACAGCCAGGCCAAAGACATGATTAATTTTCAGGCTGCTCAGCTCCCTGACCTGGCTCCCTGCAGGAGCACCAAGGCCAGCCCAGGCAGCCCTGATTTAGAGAGATTTAAGATGCTGTGGCCTTTGCCATCATGATTGCTATGGTGTAAATTTGAAAGTCCACTCTCTCCTGCCTGGCCCAGTCCTGCACAGTCGATGGAGTTAGTTAAGTAGATGTGCTGTTGGGCTGGGTAGTCTGCCCTCAGTGACTGCATAGGAAGCCAGAAACCACTTCTGCCTGACTCCTTATCCTGGCGTGTCTCTACTTTCTTGCTCTAAAGTGCTACGTTAGCTTGCAAAGGCAAAGTTAAACCCTTCAGGTTTATCATTTGAATATGAATCTCTGCAGGTCAGTGTCTTCACTACTGTATGCATGTATGAATTTTCACTTCTTTTACATCTGTCCTTCTTACCTTGTCCTAATAGGAAAAAGTGACACCAATATTATCGTCCCCTTCTTAAGTGATAAATGTCTTTTACATCAACTGTGCAAAGATCAGGGGAACATGCAGGACAGTGTGTTCTTCTGCACATTGAAAAATATGACAAAATGAACCAAGTTTCCTCTTTTAAACTGAGCATCCAAGAAAAAAATGTTTCTTTAATTAGAGTGTTTGGTTTGAAATTTGTTTCTCAGCAGGAGGAAGTTAAAAAAATGGAGCCCCTGAACACCAATGGTGAGTATAAATTTGCTTTTGCTTAATGTTACTATTATTTTCCAGTCACATTTTTAACTGCTGAACACTTCCTGTACAGGATTTCCACCAGACTTCTTATGTGTACTTGCCCCAATGCACAGTTATGTCCATCCTTCACTGAATACAGATGCTCACATACAGAGGTAATCTGATTTTTTAAATGCATATGGTGCTGTAGCAAAAGTGCATCTGAATAATCTTGAGAGAGCTATTCATCTAAGGTTTAAATATTTCAGAAAAATTGTAAATTCCTTTTTGTTTTAGTTTTTTAATATTCAACAGGCAGATTCTGCTGCCAGTGACATGTGCATGAATCCTGAATTGACCTCTCTCATTGTGCTGCTTTGATTTCATTGATTCACTTGAACATGGCGTTTGTGTACACAATGGGAAAGGGTGTCAAAGCACTTTGATTTATGCCAGATTTATACTGCTCTCACTAATGCCGTGCTGTGGCTTACCCTCTGGGATGTCTGGGAGCTGGTAGTGCTGTGGGCTCCCTTGGAAGGACCTTAATGTCCCACCATGGGTTCTCCCAGGGCTGGGAAGGGGCAACTGGCCTTCTTACATCCCAGCCCAAACTGTAAGGACTACCACAGAGTCTCCTCTTTGCTCTTTTTGGGTTGTAATTTGAGGTATGAGGCATAACAAAGAGTGAAAGCTTGGACAAATGTGAAGTTTCTCAAATAAAAATTCCTTCAAAGTCAAGCCCAGTGTGGGGCATTCACAGAAAACATTTCAAATAAGTAAAGCATGACCAGTTATGTGTCAAAATAGCCCTTTTGCAGGTAAACACAACAATAAAATAACTACCATAGCTGGCATGTCTCAAGCAGACCCAGCAGGAAAAGCACAAAAATGCAGAGAGCTGAATTTATACCCCTGGTGACAACCCCGGGTCGGGGCTGAGGGTGCTGGAGAAGGGGTGAGGGGCACAAAGGGACTTGCCAGTGTGCTGTCTGCATCAAACTGGTTTCTGAAATAAAAAGAAGGCCTGTCAGCTCACTGCTATTCAGAAACATGAAAAGGGAAACCCACAAACACAGGCACGAAACAGCAAAGCAGAGAGGAAGAAAGCTCATTCCTGCTTTATCCAAACAGAGCTAGTTGTTGCTTGAGCCCACAGGGGTGGCAGAAATGACCCCGAGGTCGGGATCTCAACTTGTCAGCTCGGATTATCCTTGTGTAAATCCCACGAAGCAGGGGGCATTCCTGCACGGTGTCAGGGGGCTGCTTTCCTCGCTCAGCCACCAAAGTGCCCACCAGGGCTTCTGAGCACACTTTGCTCTGACAACATGACTTTGCACATCCTGAGGCTCAGTCCCGAGCCTGGCATATGGTGCTGTGCCACATCAGGCTCCCTGACCCAGCACAGGCATGGTAACAACAAAAGCCACCTGCTTTTATGGGACAAAGTTGAAACCACAAGTCCAGAAAGATATAAGGGCTTGAGCAGGGAGGGTCAAGCCTTTTTAAGTGCTGTATGATCAGATTAGACAGAAGTGGTGCTAATAAAAGGCCAGATACTGGTAGATTTAAAGCCACTGGGAAAAGACTTGCTGATTTGAATGGATGCAAGGGAGGGCCCTGCAACAGCAGGGTTTGAGGGGACACTACAGGCTTAGACCCTGACGCTTAAGGCTTTCAGCCCTGCTTTAGGCAAGGGTGGGAGGCTGGACCACAGGCTCTCCAGAGGCCCCTTCCAATCTGAATTATCCTCTGACTCCATGAACGTGTTCTAAATGTGCTGTAAAACTTCCTGAAGTTTTTAAAATCTCTTGAGAAACTGTTGGGATAAGAAACACACCATCATCATAATACATGCTTGCCATGTCTTCTGGTGAGTGCCCTGTGCTGAGACTGAAAATATCTCAGTTCAGTTGCTGGCACTGCCTCAGACTTTCTGGGTGATGCTGAAAATAAAACCAAAAGATCAGAGCAGTCATACTAAATGTCCCATTAACACAGCATCCTTTCTTTGGCAGGAGCTAAACCAGGTGCTGGGTAAATTGTTTAACCAGTAATCCCTGTGCTGTGCTTTTGGTGCCCGCATGGTCAAGGATGAGAGTAAGACTTTCTTCCTTCTGCTGTTTGCCTGTCTCTAGAGCAGAGCTCTGTTTTTGCTCTGTGTTTGTACAGCACCCAGCAGAAGAAACCCCAGGTCTCACTGAGTCCTTGGTGCAGTCAACTACAAACTCTTCTCTCCTCTGAGTGGCCATAGCTATGGCACCATGAAAATGCTGCTTTCTGTAACTTAATCTACCATGATCTGTCACTGAAGAGCAAACCCTGGGGGATAAATTAAAATAGTACTTCCTTTTTCTTTTTTTTATGAAATTCAGAAACACATTTCCATTTTTCTTCGGTTTTGAAGATGGTTTTATGAAAAGACAAGGGCTAGCACCACAAGTCAGATGGCAGTATTCCTGCCTGCCCTACTGATAGTGTAAGATACAGCGAGGATGGGCAAAGGATGGCCACTGCTACCCTCAGGGACAGGAGATGGTAAAGCCTCCAGCGCAGCTCAACTGGCCTCACTCAGTGTGCGGGGAGAGCGCCTGTGCCAGGCAAAGGTGCAAAACTCCTCTTCCACTAGAGACAGCGCAGAGCCAGGGGTTAGTTTGTTGTGATTTAGGGAATCCAAAGGGTTTGCTCGGTTTTTGTGCCAAACCCTAAACCCAACACTTGTGTTGTCACTGATACTATTGCAGGAGAGCGCCAGAGGCATCAAGCAGTAAATTCAAGAGAATTAAGACCATCTGCTGCCCAGCACTGCCAGCCCACGGCTCCCTGCAGAGTCAGTTGAGACAAGCAGTTACAATATCCAAGTTAAATTCCCTTGAAAGCCACCTAAAGCCAGTCAGTAATGCTCTGTCCCTCTTGCATGCAGCAGTAGGTAAAAGCCAACCAAAGCAACAATTTTTCTAGAAATTCTAGAAGTTCTTTACAGAGAGTAGTCAGGTATATGTACATAGTAAGTGAAGACATACATAGACATGTATACACATCTTCTGGTCGGATCTGAGTTCTCACATCAGTCAAGTATCTGTCCTAAGGAGTCTTCCACATGAATGGGCATCCATGTGAGTCTAGTTTTCATAACCCTGTAAATGATGCTCTGGATTCAGTCTCTGGGATTCCAAATGCGGACAAAATGTGACCAGAGACAGTGGTAAGACAGTTCCTTACAAAGGGATGGGGAAGACGCCTGATTTTTGGCCACTCCAGATTATTATAATGTAGAGGCAAACACCATCAAGGGGACGATAAGATCATTTATCATCGGACTGCAAAAGGCTGAAAGATGAGTGTCCTCTCAGTCTCTTTCTAAATGTCTCTGAGCTGAAAGCACTCCCATCTCAGCAGCAGTTTTCTTCAGAAGCTAGCTAGTGCTATCAGTGCCTTTTGCCAATAGCAGCTATAATTACATTAAATGGTTGATTTGCAGAAGCAGAAGGAGAACAACATGTGCAGAGCAATGTTACACAACATCGCAAAGAGTTTGCACACTTCTGTCACTCCAGTAAACCACTTACAATGACACTCACATACTCCTATTTTCTCTCTGTATTTTGGAGATAAGCCTGTTTTGAATTCTTCCGTGGAATTATCTGATGGCTGCACGCAGCTTGATTCATTGCAGCCATTAGAGGGGAGCTGGATGACCCCTGAAACAATTCCCTGCTACGAATAGCCATTGTGATCCCACATGAACAATGGCACAAGATGTCACACATCCTTTCCTGAACTTCGGAGAGGGTTGCTCAGATACAAGAACTTAAAAATAAAAGAGCATCATTTCTATGAAGTGGAAGTGACTGCATTATGCACTGCCTCTTCTCTTGGAAGCATACTGGTGTTCGTGTAAGTGCTTTCTACCTCCAAATCCTGTCCTTTCTCCCCAAGCCTGTGCTGTAATTATAATTCTACCTTTAAATCTGAGTGCATTTTGTAGGCTTAATAAGACAACCGGCAGCAATAATGACAGTAATTACAAATATGTTCGGTGTTCAGAACTAAAGAAAAATACACTAAAGACGAAAAATGCCATCACTCAAGAATTTTTTGGAAACAACACAGGCAGAAAGAGGCAAGTTTGCATGACTATAAATATCACAAGCACAGAGCTTACATTATTTAGGGCACGTGTGTGATGAGCGTTCTTCTGAAAGACTCTGGGCAGCATTAAAGCCTGAGAGCACAAGCGATCTGGGAAATATCAAAATATTATAATCTGCTACGGAGACACACAGCTTTTCTTTATGGCTTGCAAAAATATACTCGAGATTCCAGATGCACTCTGCTGCAGGAGTGCCTGTTTATGGCAAATGGAGAGTGCACAAGGAAGTATTGCTAAACAAGTTGGCAACGGACCAGCATAAGCAACTTGGTAACGAGTTATTTTACTGGTATTGTATATCCTGTCCTGAGCGTCATGGTGAAACGTCTCAGGGAACAGTTTGTAACAACTACCTTACAGTCATCCCACATGTATCATCAGGATCCAAAACACATGCAGAGTGGTCACAAGACAAATTGGTAAGGATCTTGGTTGTCATGAGGAGTTCCTCGCTCCTCGGGAGAAATTGTGCTGGAATTTGGCAATATCCTGAACACAAACTGCTCCCAATAAGCTGTCAGGAGACCTGAAGTACTCTGTTTTCCCATCTGCCCTCCAAAGGGCAGAAGGACAAACTGAGTATATCTAAATAACAAATTACTGTAATTCATCTTCTTCTTATTTTATTGTTTTTCAGTTGCCAGTATCCATGAAGCACTTCTCCTAGTAGCTCCTCTCAGACATTACTAAACCTGGCCCATAACAAAAATGGGAGGTTTCCCATTTTTGCAGCCTGGGAAATGAAGGACATGAATGTATTTTATTTAACCGCAGGCTTTTCCTTTCTCCATCCATCACGCAATGTGGGTCCAAGCTGCGCACCCGAAAGGCATCTGACTGCAGGTGCTTGGTCTCGGCACATGCAATACCATGAGGAACAAGCCCCATTTTGGGACTTTCGCAGTTCTTTGCTCCATGGACTCCTTCTGTACTTTCCCACTTGTTCTCCAGCCTTCAGCCTCTCAGGAAGAAGAGATGGTGCGTGGTTTCTGGTGCCAGCTGTGCCACCATCCCCAAGCTCTCTCTTTCCTGGCTGGGAAAATAAGGTCCTAAGCTGAAAACATGACAGATGTTGGCAGCTGATGCAATTAAGACAAGACTTTGTTCTCCAGAACCAGGCAGAAGTGTACATGGGGCTCCCCACCTCGGATACTTGAAAATTAAATGTTTCCAACCTCAAACTGCAAGCTGGTGTACTTCTCCAGTGCTGTTATCAGCTTAGGTGTTGATGTTGGTGGTAAGAGAAGCAGTCCTCGTGACACACAACATTTTCACACAGTTGAGAGTGGGAACACAAAGTGCTACTGAAAAAACAGTAATTTTGTGGCCCTGCTCTGAGCACTGATGCTGGAAATGCTCTGTTCAAGCTAGCAGGGCAGCCACTGCAGAGCTGAGGCTCTGGGTATGGGCTATATTCACCCTTTATTGCTTTCTCTGGAAAAGGCACGGGACCAGATTGCCCACTACAGTCCCCTAAAGGCTGCTGCAAGGTCAGATTTGCTGTCTCTGCAGGCAGCAAGCCTGGAGAAAGGTGGGTTAGTTATTCCCAGCCCACAGGAGCATCTCAGTCCATCACTGGGGACCCCTGAGAAGCTCAGATGCCGGTGGGCTGTGAAGTCCCTGCATGCAGGAGAAGTGGGCAGCCCTAGAGCTTGCTGGTCTCCCAGCTGCTCTCTTTAGAAGTGGCATTAGGCTCAACTTAGTTGCCTAATCAGTGGTGCTCAGTGGTATTTAAGACGCCCTTTGGCCTTTGCTCCCTTACTGCTGCAAACTCTGTGCCCATCTCCCAGCCACGGCAGACATTTCGGCTCCCCTAGGGCATCCCACATGGCATAGGTTCCTACATTTCAGCTTGGAAACCAGGCCCACAGTCCTCAAATCCCCATTTTTTAAAATTATCAGCATCAACAAAACAAGCCCAGACTTACAAAATACAGTGCCTGTCAGTTTGTGTTTGTGTATGTAGGATCCAGTGCATGTGGATGAAGATATAAATACGCGTCCAAGCTTATGCAAACTTTCTACCAGGACAGCAACAGCTCAGATGTACTCGCCCACTCACCGGTGGTTTCTGAATCTCATTTTCTAAATATACCTTGCCCGATTTACGGGGGGAGCACAGCATTTGGCACCTCCCGAGGGGGAACACAGATGTTTGGCTCCCAGCCCCTGGAATTTCTTGAACTTCTGTGGACAAAAGGGGAAAGGCCAGAGGTCGAGCAGCACTATTTATTCTGCCCTGTTTCCTACCAATTGTTCAAAATCGCCCAGCAGATAAAACACGGGCATTTCTTGTCAGCAGGACCTGTGGGGGCTGCCAGCAGGCCATGACAAATTCCAGTCATTCCTCCAGGCTCTTGGGGGCTGCCTGAGCCCCACTGAGGAAAAACAGCCCCACCAGCCAAGGAAGGACCTGCCCCCAGGCAGACCACCCCATCCCCATGGCACCAGCTCTGTTTGTTTGCTGTCATTCAGTGGGGAAGAAATCCTGGGCCTCAAGAGGTGTCTCACCCACTGGGAAGCCGGGTACCCCACAGAGGCAGCCCCGGTGAGGATGCCCGAAGTGGTTCTTGCTCTTTAAGCAGGACTGCAAGGGAGAGAGGAGATGCTTGACTGGACTTTAATTTTTATTTTTTTTTTTTTTTTCATGCCCTTAAGCTTCAATTTAATTAAATTAAAGAGGGTGGTGAGACAGTGGAGCAGGTTGCCCAGAGAAGTTGTGCATCATTGAAAGTGTTCAAGGTCAGGTTGGACGGGGCTTGAGCAACCTGATCTAGTGGAAGATATCCCTGCCCATGGCAGGGGGCTTGGGCTAGATGATCTTTAAAGGTCCCTTCCAACCCAAATAATTCTGTGATTCTATGAATTTTGGAGAAGAGAGTCTGGAGCACACCCACAAAGTAAAAAGTACTTGCTTAGAACTAGGTCCTCAGGATCCAGGTAGAAAAAACCTGCAGCCCGAAGAAAAGAGCTGGGATCAGCACAGTCCCTTCTAGTGGCACTCTCCTAAAACCAGGTGGCTGGTCCCACAAGGACATGGGCTGTCTATAGTTATTTTTCCCAGCCCAAGCAGTCATACACATGGTTATCAGACAGCAGCCCAGGTCTGGGTATCTGAAAGCTCCTGTGCTCTTAATTGCCTCAACCCGCACAGAGCAGCAGCCTCCGGCTGCACTAGCGCTTTCTGTACCACCAGCGGGTCTGCACCCACTGCGGGCAGTGAGCATGGGGCATTCTCATCTCAAAAAAAATCTAGAATGTGCTCCAGCTGCTTTTTCTCCAAATATGCTCTGTGCTGAAAACAAAACACTGCGGTAACAACTGCAACAGTTCCCTGAACAGCAGGTCAGGGTGACATAAAGCTTCCAGACTGGTGTCCCTGGCATTATTGCTACTCAAATAATGTGGGGAAACACTGCAAGTGGTGGCCTGGCTCTCCATCCTGCCCTCACATCACCTGCAAGGGCTATAATTGAGCAGTACCTGTCACGTGAAAATGCCCCCAGTTTGCAGGATATCCCTGCCACAGAGGTGGCACTTATTCTGTGCTACTTTCAGGTATTTCTATGGTTAGAAGAGAGGAAGGTCTGAGATATCAGTCCTGATCACCCAAAGAGCCTTTTGGGGCCAGAGGGGTTTGTGCATCAGCTGCAGCATCCCCTTGCATTGGCACCGAATCACCATCTGGCGCTGGGTGGTTTCCCAGCACCAGGGAAACATGAATGCGGAGCAATGCTATCTTCCTTCCTTTCCCTCCCTCTGTCCCTGCCCTGGGCATGCTCTGTGCTTACTTACTGTGTGGACATCTGCAGCTTCAAGGGCTGCAAATACTAATAAAGATCTAAGAAAATGAAAGCTTCAGCCTGCATTCTCATCGATTTTTTTTTTAGGGGGGGAGTTTTTTGGGGGGAGCTTTTAGGTCCATAAAGTGGCAATATTCCATGCTGCCCCTTTCCTCCCTTTCTCTTCTCCCCAGCCCCCAAGATGGTCTCAAATGCACCCTTATCACCTCTCCTTCTCCAACAGGTAGAAAATCTGTTTAGAAATAAGAGCAAGAGCATGACCACCCCTCTGGTCACTACTGCCATGCCTGCTGCATGCCAGCACCACCAGGGCAGGCTAACCTACCTAACCTGAGTTCCTACAGTGAGGATTGAAATGATTTCAGGGCATGCTACAATCCAAACAGGTGTTCATGCAAAAGTTAAAGCAACCAGTGCTATGTCTTCATCACTGAGTCAAACCAGCCTAACATTTTGCAAATTAAATGTACCCAGGTCTCTATTTTGTTCTGTATTTCTTCAGTACCTAGCACAGCCATACTCTGATTCATACGCAACGTTCCCAGGCATGGTCCCAAAACAAACAAGAAGTTGCAACTCAGCAATTGCAGGCTTAACTGATAGGGCTTAAATCACCTGCTGCAAGCCCACTAAAATGAAGAGGAGTGTGGCTTGGTTTCCACTGGAGCAGAAGCACTTTCTGTATCATTTCCAGATCAAGAAGCAGAGCTCAGAAGATCCAAATTCTTTGGCCTGGCCACCAGACCTCAACTGGTCTATTGTAGGGGCACAATATGGCTGGGTTAGTATTTCACCATTCCTGTAAAGGACTGTGGTCACACAGTGCTGTTAGTGACCACCTCCCAAGCTAGCGGCAGCCCTGTGACGGTGTCGCTGGCATAACATAAGTCAGCACGGACCCTGCACCATGGCAGTGCTGGTGAGACTCCCTGCAGACAGCAGGGAAAGACTGTGCACAGTCCTTTGGAGTCAGCAGCATGGCCAACATGTGAGCTACATTGCTCACAAGACCCATGTCTGGAAATAAATAACCAACCATCTGTAACTCCAGCTTGTCTTCACTTAAACGGTATATACCTCCCTACCACTGTTCAAATGAATTTGGACCCTGACCCAATGAAGCATTCAAACATGTGCTCCACTTTAACCACTGCTCTTGATGGAGCAGAGAGATGGGGTGATGGCATGTGTGGAGTTTGTCTTTTACACTGGCAGAGACAGATGCTGAGTTCATCCCTGTGTATTTGCTGATGGACAGTAGTAACCACCTTCAAAGAGGGCTGGTGTCCCCTGCTCGGCTCATCCCCAGGAAAAGAGCTGTGTGGTCACAGGGCCTCTGCTCTCCTCTGTCCTGAGTGCACATCTCTGACGCTGGCAGACTTGTGAACTAGGCTAGATTTGCCCCAAAGTGCTGGTGGGGTCTTCTTGTGGCTTAACCCCAGCCAGCAAGTAAACTCTACGCAGCCAGTTGCTCTCTCCCCCACAGTGGGATGGGGGAGAGAACTGGAAGAATAAAAGAGAAAACTTGTGGGTTGAGATAAAGACAGTTTAATAGGTAAAGCAAAAGCCGTGCACACAAGCAAAGCAAAACAAGGAATTCATTCACTACTTCCCATCGG
Source organism: Platalea leucorodia (assembly GCF_965183815.1). Taxonomy (NCBI): domain Eukaryota; kingdom Metazoa; phylum Chordata; class Aves; order Pelecaniformes; family Threskiornithidae; genus Platalea; species Platalea leucorodia. The sequence continues at coordinate 117,595,274 of NC_138825.1, read as the reverse complement.
CAGGCAGGTGTTCAGCCACCTCCAGGAAAGCAGGGCTCCATCACATGTAATGGTTACTTGGGAAGACAAAACACCATAACTCCGAACATCCCTCCCTTCCTTCTTCTTCCCCCAGCTTTATATGCTGAGCATGACGTCATATGGTATGGGATATCCCATTGGTCATTGGGGTCAGCTGTCCCAGCCGTGTCCCCTCCCAGCTTCTTGTGCACCCCCAGCCTCCTTGCTGGTGGGGTGGGATGAGAGTCAGAAAAGGCCTTGACTCTGTAAGCACTGCTCAGCAGTAACTAAAACATCCCTGAATTATCAACTGTTTTCAGCACAAATCCAAAACATTGCCCCATACTAGCTACTGTGAAGAAAATTAACTCTACCCCAGCCAAAACCAGCACAGGCCTCTGCCTGGGGCTGCTTTCCGCTGCTCCGTCATGCTCGCAGGGCTGTGCAAAGGGAGTGGACAGCGTAGGCTGCAGCCCAAATCTGGACAGGGCACATAGGCTCGTGGGAAGGCTGTCTCCTTCATGAATCTGGTTCAATGGAGTGTCCCAGCTCCAGCAGGTCCCCAAATGCCACCAGCAAAAGAGCCAAGGACAGGGTTCTCTGGCCCACTCCCAAGTAACAAAGGAAGGAAGGGGCACGAAGCAAAGAGCAGAAAGGCCTCGGTACAAATCGAGGGCACTCCATGCCTCAGAATGGCTTTCAGCCTCTTGTTAGATGAAGTCTAAGTGCAAATACGGTCCTGCTCAGAGAGAGATGATAAGGATTGATGCCATAGGCAAAGCAACGAGCTCTTAAAACACTTGCTACAAGTGTGGCAAGCCACTCAGAGGAGCTAGAAATCATGCAAAATGATGGGGGCTATGAACTCAGGAGTTTAGCTCTGGCCTGCTGGGATTGCTCTCATAACTCCAGTCTTAACACATGATCTGTTTAAGGGAGATAGGAAGGGGAGAAGGAGTGCAGGGGTGCTGTTATGCATCAAGTGTACATACCACTGCCAGCAACCTGTCACTTGACAATGAAGAGCGTGGTGATGGAGCCCACTGAGTAAGTGCATATGGCATGTGAAATGTAGGGGAAAGCAGTGAGGTCTCAGGTCCGGACCACCAGGATTGGTGAGCAGGAGAGAAAAATGTCTGGACCAACTCTGAAGCTGCCAGAAAAGATGCAAGGGAGAAGCTGTTATCCCTGACTGGGGCTGAGGGTTGCTGCTGGCAGTCAGACATCCCCGTGTTTATATTCCAGCTGCCTCCTATGGAACGTGCATGGAGTCCGGCATTTCATAGCAAATGTAAAACACCAGGGACTTTGATTCACAACTGGGATTTACCTAGGTACTGCCCATGGTCTTTGTGGTAAGGCTCAGATTTTACAGGTCACTGACCCAGGTTGTGATTCATGGTGAGAGAGGCCATTAAAAAGAGATTTACAGAAGATACAGGAGAACTGCCCCAATTATCCACTAAGGCTAAGCAGAGAAGCAAAGATTTGATTCTGCCTCTGCAAGAGAAAGTCGCTTCCCTTGAGCCAGAATTAGACACCTAAGCCTGGTCAGTGCTTTCTTTCTTGCAAAAGAAAGATGCACAGAGGAGCAGTGCTCAGCCAGACTGTACCTATACCAGTAAGGTGAGCAGGGAGAGGGCTGGGCCATGGCCCTGGTACTTCACACACCCCTTGTCCATCCTGCAGGGCTCTTATCACAGTCTCCAGCATAGTTTTGGCCGAGCACAGAGAGCTGTCTCCTTATTTGGAAGGGAAGAGACATTATCCTTATGGAAGTAAGCTGGGCCACGATGTTGGTGTCAGAATGAGACAACAGGGTTTTGGCTGTTTTATTTACTCATTAGTACAGGTGCAACATCAGACACTGGGAGATCTGGTTTAGATTCCCCTAGATCAAGTCTTCCATTACTATGGATAATGCAAACTATATGATGTGGAGGGATAGGTCTCACTTTGTGTTTGCTGCTGAAGGAGTTCTAGTATTTTAAAATGAGTACACATTTATTGAAGCAGACACTGGACACCTCATCCATCAACCCTGAGACTCATAACCCCTAGTACATTATAGCTATTGCTGGCCCAAAGAAGAATTAATTGTTTTATGTAAAGTGAAAGATCCACAAAAGACAGGATTTAGAAAGCCTCACTCCAACATCAGACAGTCTGGTACCTAGGATGGTCTCCAAGGCTGCCTGAGAGACCTGCATCCATCTCCTTCTTCTCCCAGATAGTGACCTTACCCCTAACCCTGTAAGTACATGTTTTCATTAGCCACTTCCTTACCCTGGCAGTACTGGACTCAAAACTCACCCATGCCCAGGAGAGCTTGTTCTCCTTAGACCCGACTCGGTGTCAGCCAGGCTGAGGCAGACAGCTATCCTTGTGCCATGCACATCCCAAAAGAAGTCCAAAAAACTGTAGCTGCATTAGTGTCCTATTACACCAGTGAACAGGGACACAGGATCATTTTCATGTGATATACTACTAGTTAAAATAGTAATATGAACTTGCTTCATGTACTGAGGAATTTAGTCCAGACAGAATGAAGCTGGCCACATGCTAGACTGAACTGCATGTAATCTCTGGCTGGGCCATGACAGAAGGACTCAAGTATGCATCCCTGAGGCAGATACATGACTGTTGTTGGTTGGGTGGTTGGGGTTTTTTTTCAGTAACATAATTTTCAACACAGATAAAGATGCACAGACGTGTGTGGATCACATGAAAATGATGAGGCTTGAGGAGTCACAAAGGGTAGCCAACACTTAGATAATCCTAACTGCTGTAAACATGTCAGGAAAATGAGGGGGAGGGACAGGCTGTGCCTGTGGGAGAGGGGCACAGCTGAAAATACTCCCAGGGCCCATGTCTTGACCCTTAGATGAGCTGAATCTTTGATCTCAACAGAGGACTCTCACAAGCTTTGCAATCGCAGCCAAGCATCAGCTGGTGGATGTGCACAAAGCTACTCCTCCTTCCTCTCTCATTCCCATGGGGGAATAGCCCTGCAAGGCACATCTTCACAGCTTGTCACTTCAGGGTCAATTCTTAATGCTTATTTTTTGACTTGAGTGCTTTCTAATATGGCACATACAGAAGATTTATTACTGGTAGCTATTTCCATTAATAACACAATAAATGGTCATACTTACGCGCTCATATCTAGAGACTATAAACGCAGGTTCAGCAGGACAGAGAGGGCTGAAGGTAACTCTGACCTCCCAACAGCCAGGGAGGGATGCCAGCCTCCCCACGCTGGGTAGGTGACATGGATATGAAGCTCCCTTTCCCTCTTACTCAGGCAGAGCTCGCTCTGCCACCAGGCTGCCTTGTTAGACTGGACAAGAACCTCAGTTTTTCACATTGTTTGGTTGTCTGAAATAGGATTTTGTTTCAAATCCACCTCCAAATAAGTATTGTTTTTCAGAGGAGAGAACTGGGACATCTAGAAATTAAGACCTGATTAGACAAGTGGTATCAGTTTGAAGAGTCTAAATACTTCATCATCCTCTCTTAGAAAATCTTTTTGTCCGAGCTTCTTTTTTTATACTTTTTTATTTGTTTCCTCAAGAATCACATTTTACTTGGGATTAGTAGGTTTTGGCGTCATACTTACAGCAATCCTACCTAACCTGCAAACTTTCTCTTGCAACATCTTTAATAGTAACCCGTTTGCCTTCCCTCCTGTCTGTCCTACCACACACTCCTATATTAAAATAAATAACTGCAGTGTCTTGAACATGTTCCAGGCAAGGGTAAGACACTGCACTGGGAAACAACAAATGTCACAATCTGCATAGGGAAAAATACAAGCTTTGTTGAATCTCTGCCTCATTACAAGCACTGTGTCCTGGCTCTGAGAAACACGAACTCAAGCTGAGTTGATTTCCTTGCGAGTGAGTAATGGACAATCCAGCCGGCTTGCCAGGAAGCACAGCCCCAGGCCTGTGCAGTACACGGCTTCCAAGAAGAAAGGGCCATATTTGTAAACAGAAAGCGACAGCACACGTCGTTACAAGAAGCAATTCCCTATTTGACAGGTGCTGAAACAAAGCCACCGAGCAATCTTTATAGGGAACGAGTCTACAAAACAGGAAGGTCAAAGATGTGACAATGTCTGGATAAAAGGATAAAAGGTACACATATATCCTCCTGCCATTATGCTGGATACAAGACTAGTAAATATTTCATGACTGTGGAAAGTCTGGCATTGTGCAAGTGCTTTTGCTCCTGCAGGATGGTGGAGCCAGGCCAGCAGGGACCTGTTTGGTCCCACTCCTCAGAGAGGGTTTGCATCTGCCCTGTGCTCACTGGTGTAGTGGTGAAGGTGTCCACACAGCATGAAGGGCTTCAAGCCAAACAAGAACCAGTGCATCTCATGGGTATCAGCACTCACTGGTCATTTTGTCTAACAAAAAGGAGAACAGACTCTTCTTCATGCTCCTCAGAAGTTCACAGGAGAGCCAGAGAGAGGGGCAGATGTCAAAGGGTGAAATGCTGACTCCTGCCAAACCCAGAGCAAAACTCCCATTGGTTTCAATGGACTCATTTATTCTTAGATTTCAAGGCTGAGGCAGACTACTGAACATCTTGTCTAAAACTCCCGCAAGTAACAACAGTTCAACACATCATGTCCCAAACCTGCTAGTGAACCACAGCAGTGGTCCCCAGCTTCCCCTGTCCCTGGGCTACACAAGAGCAAGTCAGACTCTGGGAGGAACAACACATCTTGCTCTCCTCATAGCCTCAGGCCTAAGTTTTTATTTACTAGGGCATAAGCAATGTCTTGGCTTATATGACAAAGATACCTGGCCATCATGGATGGAAGGCTGCTGATCTCAGACACATCTCTTAGAAAGCTGTCTTGCTTTGATTGTTTCAGGTAGCAAAGAGCCCATACGTGCCCCTGAAAGTTCTTTCAGTGGTTAACTGTCCTCTTCCACATGCACTTACTGGATCTGTAGAGTCTTCCTTCCCCCCAGCTGCTCTTGGGGACAGGTGGTTTGGGTACTAATGCTGCATGCTGGCATCAGGCTGTGTTTCACAGGGAAAAATATGCAGCCCTCTATAAGCAGATTAGGAAACAAACACAAACAGTGAGAAGTGGGGAACAAAGCACGAAAAGAACTCATCTCCAAACAACACTCACAGCAAGAACCGAGGCCTTCCCTCAGTGAGGAAACTAGGGAAAATGTGGGATTTAAAACTGCAGTTGATGGGAGCCTCTGTTATCCTGTAGCATTAAAGAGATACAGTAGTGCGCTCTCTCTCCTGACAGCCCATCATGGCCCTGTTTATAGTCAAGTTCAGTTCTGTATGAACATCAAAGGATGACCCTTGTTCAAGTCAGGTGCACGGTGTACACAGTGTCATTTGGAAAAATCAAAGGTATTTGAATTGTTTAATGTTTTCATGGTCTTGTGGGTCTTGTTTTACATGAGCAAGGTGCCTGGACCCCGCTAATCTACTGGGCACCACAACTAAAAGAAACCATTGCAGCTTGAGGTAAGGGGGACAGTTGCAGAAGAACTCATTTTCAACAGACAGCTAGTCCACACAGCTGCCACACTCTCCTGTATTTGCCTATATCTGCAGATGCTACAACCATTGTTAAGTGAGCTTGTACAGTGATATTACTAACCTACCACAAACCCCTGGGTGGACTCTGTCCAAATGATCCTCTTGACTCACACTCTATATCTGCACTCATACACGTGGGTGAATCCCACACGCTGCTCCTCCCGCCTCCAGATCTCCACCTCTCTTTCTTCCTCTCTCTTCCTCTCTCTGCTTTTCTCTCCACATTGTCCCTTGGACCTTATTCCATCTCCATTACTCAACACTGTATAAATATCGCTAGCAAAAACTGGGCATTACAGAAAATAAATCCAAAGGCAAAAAGAAGGCAGAAATACTTAATACATAAACAAGGTGGTTTGTAGGAAACTTAATGTCATTACTTTAGGAGAATAAAGGAGGACTATCAATTCTAATGCAAGTCTCCTACTCAGTTGTAAAACATGCTGCTGTATTTACACTAAAATAATCATCAGACAAACAGTTATGTGTTTTTTTCCCAGAAAACTGTATCCTGAATTTGTTTTCAGAGAGGAAGTTGCTCATAGCCTCTCACACTCCCCTCTTTGATGCCTGCTATTTTAGGATTGTTCTATTCCTTTGCCTCTCTGCCTATAAAACTGGAATCACTTTAGCCCACAAGATTATTCCATAAAGCCTCCTTCTCAGCATATGAATCCAGTTTTAGATTTTTAGGCTTAAAAATAAATATCTGACAAAAAAAAGAAGGTGATCTACAGAGGGAGGAGAGGAAAGAAAGCTCCAACATCCATTGTTTCAGCCTTAGCAATCTCCAACATATTCAGCAGAGTCGCGTTCATTTTACTGTAAAGGATGTGTAATCTCTGGATGAATCTGCTTAGTAAAGATTTAGTATTGAATGGGTGATGCCTGAAAGAATAGGAGTGCGGTTGTAATGTGTTGCCCAGGGATGGCTGCTCAGTAAGCTGCCCAGAATAAACAGTGTATGCATGCAAATTAGAAAACTCTTTGGAAAAAGAGCTACTTACATAGTAATGGCCCAGCTCTCAGAAAAGCTGTTCTGTAAAGTAAGTTACTTGTGGAAGACTGCACTTTACTTTTATACTTTTTATTAAGTGCATAAAAATATATTATTGACCTTTTGCAAATCATGGCTAGGCAACATTTGCAGTAGATGTGGTCACTCAGTAGCTGTATGAAGATGTACAGACATAACTTTAACACAAGCCTGAGACTGCAGGCTGTTAGCTGGAACAAGGGGCCAAAAGAAGCTTTCTAGAGAAAGCAACCTGAAATACATTTGAGGCTGTTTTCCACATGAGAAATTGTTTCCGCCATTCCCTATTAGTCATCTTCCCTCCCCAAACCAAGACTCTTCAAAGAGAAGGGGGTTTGTATCTGAGGTAGGTGTCCAAACCTCAAAAAGCAGTGAAGATGTGCCTCAAAACAGAGCAAATGTCCTCTCTGAAGCTTTGGTTCCCAGGCACAATCCCTCTGGCGCCATGTGGGACTTGGGGGGTTCGTTTTTTCTTTTCTTGCTGCTGGGCTGCCAGCTCAGCCCTTCCCATCCCAGCTCCTCACCTCCTCATGATATCCCCAAATCTTCATTTAGGCTATTGCATTTCTCAAAATTATTACCAGAAATGTGCCAAAAACGATGTTGCAAATGCTCAGACACTAGTGATGTTTTGGTTTGGTTTGAAAAAAAAGGAATATACATTCTAAACACCACAGAACGAAAACTTCTGGAGGCTTAACACTTCAACAGAAGTAAGCCTTTATTTTTTAATCCATCCTACCTGCACTTAACTCAGCCAGTCCCATTCGAGTTATTCATAACTGGGCAGTTCTCACAGCACCCAACAGAGAGCAGCAATGCATACACACTAACTAGAGTTAATTCCTTACCAGACTTGATCCCTGAAGAAGTTACGCATTGGCTGATAAAATTATGATGCACACATTTATCTGACTGTATTTAAACACTCCTTAACTACATTTTAATCAATGAGAATTTTTCTGTTACAAGTAGCCAATAAAGCACTTGAATAACCACACTTTCATTCTGGAAAAACATAACTTCTACTATTGAAATCAAACACTATTTTTCAAAAGGACTTCCTATCCAGAGAAAAATGCCTATAAAGCTGCAGAACACATTGGGTTTGATTGACAGCTAATTTTTCTCCCTACTTTTCTGTCTGGCTACACAATCAAGAAATCAACTATTCAACACAAATTTTCAATACAGAACCTCTTTAACATCCTTCTAGATGTGGTGTTGCTAGGGTCCATTCTCAGGGTTTCCAAAAAACCTGTGAGTCATGCCTGGTGGCATGGTACAAGTCGTGTAACTTTTAAGACTCACAATAAATATTGGGAGAGCTGGGACATGCTTACTATGATTGGCAACAAAATCAGAAATCACGTCCCCTGGCTTTCTCCTGGTTTACATCTATCATATGATGCTTTGTGTTCTTGGCAAATCATTTATGGCAAGGTTTTTGGAAAGAAGTGCTTAGCATTAGTCTTCTAAGTTAAAATGTAAGCACTGCAATAAATGGCTTGATCTTCAAATGTATTCAACAGCCTATGGCTCTTTCAGAAATCAGAGCTGTTGAGTGCTCAGTGCTTTAAAAATGAGCCTGATTTTCTCTTGTGCCCAACTTTGGATAAAAAGACTAATTTTAATGTTCAGAAATGGAGGATTTTCTTATACTGCATAAGCGTTCCATAATCCTTAGAGTTTCTAAATGCGAAGTGCTGCTGTTAATTCACTTATTCTGGTGTGGTTTTGGAGGTGTTCAGTGAAATAAATTGGAAATGTAACTTGGAACATTTTTAAAATGCTTTGAGGGAACAAGATCCAGATGACAATTGATGTGACATACTTATCACCTGCAGCAGAAAACCACCACCGAGAGGGAAACCATAAGGCTTCTCCCCATGCCCACAGATCTCTACATAATTTGTGGTACAACAAAAAAGTCTTTGCAGCCATGTATTTATTTGTCTTGCTTGGTGCCCTTTGTATTACTCCCACACATGGGACTTTAAAGCTTTCTTTGACAGTTTTATTATTGTTCATATTTTGCAGCCCTTAAAGGCATTGATGTTGCAGCCTGTTCCTGGGAACTGGTGGCAAAGCTCTTTTTGTTTCTCCTAAGGGAAGACCCTGAAGACCACTAAAGCTGTTCAGCAATGTTTCCTTTCCTTTTAAGGGTGAGCTGAGGGAGGCAGCCTGCTTTCGTCCTTAAATCTTACCAGATGAGAGGGAAGCTAGTGCTGACGACTAGGCCACGACACCAGTGCTGGAGCCCAGCAGCTAGTGGAGATGCAGCATCAGCCAGTGGACAGGCACTGCCCGGGCACTGAAAGCTGGGGTCTGTGCTCTGCCCTGGTGCTGTCTGCAGCTGTTCCTCAGCATCTCCTCCGTAGAGCAGAGCTGACCATCTCACTGCATCTGCTGGTGGACTGCCTAGCAAGCCCAGTCATCACTGGAGGACAAATACTGGTGACAGCAGCACGGATTCATGTGCATGAGAAAGCAAAACTTTTCTCAGTGATGCTTGCCATAGCCCTTTCTCTAGTGGGATCACTCCCATGCCTTACTTATTTACAGAGATCTCCCCTTTCCAAGCAGGGAAGATTTGAAACTGTATTTGAAAGAGGGCATATTTAGACGCTTATCTCCTTCTTGCTGGAAAAATTTTTAGTGACTTTTTATTGTAGGAAAGCTCTTTTCACAGGTATAAATGCTGAACAAGGAAATACTAGCTAATACTAAAAGATGGACAAACTATATCTCAAAAATATGAGCACCTGCCTTGAGTGCAGGACTATTCAATACCGAAAATTAATCATGCTAACATGAGCCTCCACTGTAAAAGCAAACTCTGTCATGTTATCATTTTCAGCCCAAGAAGTGAATATGTATACCGCAACACTAAAAATAAATCAGTGTCTAGCAATAAACAACCATCACATTTCCTGCTGGGGGTAAAAAAACCCAAACAAAACCACAGGGAGCTGTATGGCAGACAAAAGGGGTAAGGAGAGAGATGGAGAGAGACTTTTTACCAGGACCTGTACTGACAGGGCACGGGGCAAGGGTTTAAAACTGAAAAGGGTAGATTTAACTTGGACATAAGGAAGAATTTTTTTATGATGAGGGTGGTGAGACAGTGGAACAGGTTGCCCAGAGAAGTTGTGGATGCCCTGTCAATGGAATTATTCAAGGTCAGGTTGGATGGGGCTCTGAGCAACCTGATCTAGTGAAAGATACCTCTGCCCATGGCAGGGGGGTTGGACTAGATGATCTTTAAAGGTCCCTTCCAACTCAAACCATTCTGTGATTCTATGAGGTTATTCTGGCAAAAGTTACCAGTGCAAAATCCTGTTCTATATGGGTCCTCACCCCTCAGCCCATATAGATTCTTGCTCTCTAGGGTCTCCTACTACAGCATGTCATGTTTGTATGAATTTAAGGATGGTCAGCAGATGCTGCAGCCTGATGATGTGGTGTCTGGTGGAAGCCCAGAGGGTCATCTGGAGACCTCCCCCATGCTGGCTGCTCAGGCAGCTCTGTGAGCAAAGCCCAGACCTCTCCCCACGGGCTTTACTCCTTTCCTGGCTATCAAGTTCACATCTGACTTGTCTGGTTTTTGCCTGCCCGGACCAAACACTTGCACTCCCACCAGCATGAAACCAAGGTCCAGCAGGAGAGTGCAGCTGTGGGAGCATCAGGGCAAGGGTAAAGGTATTTCAGCTCTGCCTCCATGGTGGGGTATATCATTCGCACCTACATCCCATGGCTACCTCTGCTTCTCCACCTCTCTCCGTCTAGAGCTGGCTGCTCTCCTGCTGCCTTCTCCTCCTTCTGTTTCTCCTTTCTCTTCACTAGATCAGTCAGTACATGCTTCAAGTCTGGTTCAGCTGCTTCACCTGCCCCCATGATCACAGGCTCCCCCAGGTCATTTTTCTTCCTGCAGATTATCGTCTAATTCAACATACAGCTGAAAATATTCAGCTGCTTAATATCCCCTCCATAGCCTCCTCAAAGCCCTGTCTGAACTCCAGGATCTTCTTCAGCTCTGTATCCCAGCTGTGTCTTGTCTCCCACAGGTTCCTCAGACGCCATTTCCCACCTAAGGAGTTTCCATTAAAAATATTAGCCAGGATTATCTGCCTCCCGCAGCCTGGCATCTTTGCTCTCTCTGCCTTTAAATGACATCCACTGCCATCAAAATTGCCTTCATCTCCCTCCTCAGCTCTGCAAAAACACCATATCAAGCTGTTCCTACAAACTCCAGGCAAAATGGCAACCCTCTTCCACAGTCAAGGCCTCCAGCAATCATCCTCTGCTTGGATTTTAAAGCTTTTTGCCTGAATCAATCTTGTTTTGAAATGGTAAAGATAACAGCTTGCAAAGTACATACATTTACATACCTCACTTCATTCAAATTAACTGGGAAAGATAAGAATCTCCAGCAAATTAATTCTGCTAATGTTCTAAACTGTGAATTTCAATCAAAGCTGAAAACCAAACCAATTCAGCTAAATTGCTGACTCTTGTTACACTTTAAGTGATCTAAAAGCATGCATCAATAATCAAAGCAACTTCGCTTTGTGCAGCTGAGCTCCAGACTGATTTGCTGCTTTCCAGGATTGTCTGATAAAAAAAGCCACAGTCAGCTCCAGCTAATAAGAGAAAATCAATCCAGAGCCAAAGAGCAATAAAAATGTGGTAGCAAGTTCAGAACATTTTGTCACAGCTAAAATTGGTTTCCTATGAACCATCTGAAATAATATGCACTGCAAAGCTTTTCAGATCACAGCCGTTGCAATAGCAAATGCCTGCTTAAATAATAATAGTTCCAGAAGCCAGGAGAAAATCCACTTTTTGTCCCAGAACGAGGGACAATGCTGAGGTGAAGAGCTGGAGATGTTTCATGAAGGGTTTGGAAACTAACTAACTGCTCAGTGCCCTGGGACACTTGAAACCCAGGAGTTTAGCTGGAGAAACTTTGAAATGTTCAGACCATCTGCATGTTTCTTTGGATAACTTGAAACTGGACTGCAGCTTCTGAGACGAACAGAGCCTTATAGATCAGAGATCAAAGCGATGCAGAAAACGTAAGAGCAAATCCAAGTGAAAGGTCTGGAAACAACTGGGACATTTTATTTCCACCATTCCCACACTGCCACAGTGGCTGGGTGCCCCACAGGCTCTCTTATTTGGATTTCTAAATATAAGTTACACTGGTGCAGCTAAATCCCAGAAGTGCATGGGGAGAGAGAAGAGCAGCATTTACAGACTCAAAGATGCAAGACTCCTATGGGGATTGTGGGTTCAATGTGGACATCCCTACCTTACCAGTAGCCAGGGCAATTCCCAGCAGCCGGGTCTTGGAGCCCAGAGCAGAGGGCAGCAGGGAGGAACACAAAGGGCTGCAAGCAAATGAACCAACTACACAAGGTGCAGAGCTGCCTGTGACAATATTCGGTATCTTTTGTGTCCTGGAAGGCTGGGGCTGGTGATGGCAAGTGCAGGTACCACCACACCTCTGATGAAGAGATGCCCATCCAGCAGTGCCATCTGGCATGGCCACAGCCTGGCTACTGCCCTCCAGAGACTGAGGCCACCTCCTCAACCTCCAGTCCATCCATCTCCCACCTCTGAATCACCAAGGACTTGGTCTTGATTCTGTAATCGAGAGACAGAAACGTTTCCTGCAACCCAAGCAGCCCCTGACCTTTTTTTATTAAAGAAAAACTTGTGTTTCCACTGCTGGAGGAAGCCAGAGCCCTCTGTTTGGCCACAAGCAGGCTTCCCACAAACAGATGTGCTCAAAACATCCACCCACACAGCCCCAAAAGGACGAGCCTTGGGAGGGAGTGGGCAGCTTGGTCTCCACCAACTCTTTTCACACAGATCAATGAACACTCGCTGAACAGAAATGCCTTTTCATCCACAGCAGTCGAGGCCGTGCTCCGGCCCGTGACCCATCCCCTCCCTACAGGACTCGAAGAGAAAACATGATTGATGATAAAAGACTGCTTTCCCTTTTGTGCTTCCCCCCATGGCACCACACGGCTTGAGCAATGTAGCAGTTTCAAACCATTTTAAAGCGGGGCTCTGCTTCTATTTTTGCAGAGGCGTCGCAGCCCTGCAAAGTTTGGTGGCTGCTGCTTATGGTGTGAATCGTCCTCCGCAGGCAGTGTGGGGAGTTAAGCACACAATCCCCAGCTCCGGAGGGAACATGATAAATAACTCCATACGATTCACATGGAAATGTTTTTCAGTGGATAAAGCAGCTCCGACTGTCGCCGTCGTGGTGATGAGCACATCTTCCACGCACAGTGTGGTGGGGCTCCGTACGTGCTCTGCGTCACCCTGGCAGGGTGTTAATCTGCTGTGGTCCACCTTGTTCCCATGGGCAGATTGTACATTTAATTGGTTGTACTATGCACATTTCATTCCTTGCTGATCGTACAAGCTGATAACTACCTTGATAGCACTATTAATTTAAAGCATTTGAATATTTTCCTTGGCATCTGCTATGAAGAAATCAAATGCTGTCCTCCCCGAGCGCTGTAACAATTCCTTCCCCTGAGCTTCAGAAATAACTTCTCAGCACCGTCAGACCTGTATGTCACTTATTTTCTCTGTAAGCTATTTTTTCTCAGTGTGAAATGATCACACTTCCTTTACCCCCTTGTTCATTCAGACTGCTAACCCTTGGTGGAAGAGTCTATATTTTGCAATGATTTTGCAAAATGGTTGCACTGCTCTGCTTTTGCTCAAAAACCCTCTGTGCTACTGTGATAAAATTGTGAAAGATAAGTGGCGAGAGAGGAAGCTGCAGGAATCAGTCTGATGACTTTTACACACACAGTCACCACTTTTGTGTGAATTATAATGCAATTAACAGTTGCAAGATCACACAGAATTTTTTAAGCACTATTAGAGAAGCAGTGATTTTATACCAAGGCATAGGCAAGAAATGGAGCCACAGGTAGAGCTAAAAAAAATGGCATATCACAAGACTGGGCTTGTGCCTATGCTATTCAATGTCTACATAAGTGTCCAGTCAAGCTATTCAGGTAGACAGAATTTTATCTTTGTGGGAAGTTTCTGAGTAGACACCCAAACAGTGACAGAAAGGACCAGAGATACCATCAGCAACTGAGTTTGTAAAAATAAAATAAAAATAAATAATTAAATAAATAAAAATAAAACAGGCATGCATGTGGGGAAAGCAGACTGTGAACCACCATAGACACAACCAAGACTACACGGGGGCCCTTGCAGGAGGCTAGGTTTGGATAAAAAAATGTGTCGCTGCAGTAAAAGAACATAAGAAAGTGAAGAAAATAATGCTGATTGTGTGTGTCACAATAACTAAATTCAGAACCAACCCTGCTGTGAAACGACGGGAGCCACAGTGCTGATAGAGAGGAAACAACAGGAAGGCAACAGGGCAAGAGGCAGACCAGCTTCCCAAAACCCACAGCTGCCTCGCTGACTCCATGCATGACTCAGAGTCCTTTGTGAAGACCTTAATCCATAATTTTTGGTGAGGGAAATGAAAATTGCCGTGGTGCTACCTGGTAATCACTCTCCGCAGGCTGCCTGCTGTCCTGCTCGGCACAGCGTGCATCGTCATCAGGAGAGCGCCGGTTGTGCAGCCAGCCTCTGCCCATTGATGCAGGCTGCTGCCATGCCCTTTATGTCTACGCCTGCTATTACAATATCCAGCTCTTCTGCCAGCCAGAACCCCACGGCACATGCACAACATGGAACAATTACGCTTACTGGTGGCATGGTTTCTGCCCCCAAATTAGATTCTCATTGATTATGATAAGTAAAGCAGCCTTACAAGGAAACTATGTTGGCATTTGAGCTATTCTAGCACTATTATTTGTCAGAAAATTAATGACATCCTTCGATTTGCTTTCCAGATGGACAATATAAGCATCTTCAGGCTCCCCTGAAGCTACCTTCTGCTGCTAGCTCTTGGCAGCTGTGTGCAACAGAGCCCTGGCAGGCTGCAGCTCAGCAGCCAGCTGAAACAGGGAGAGAAAAGTTTCTCAGTTTCAACTTGCATTAAAATGTTTATCTGCTTCACACACAGCTGACGCTATTTTATAATATATAAACATACTGTTGCTAAAACTTTAATGGGCATAATTACTGCTCTTTGAAAATTCTAATTATATGGGTTATTAGGAAATAACTTAAGAACTTGGATAAGATCAGGGGATTTGGATGGGCTGTCAGTGACGCAACCTCTGCGCCTATAACTCCCTGTAAATTAATCATTTTCCACGGCTTATGTATACATTCCACTTCTCCACGTAATATGACACTGCAGGCAATGTGTTTCGCGGGCTGTATTTCACATCCTGCCTTGCTTGGTCACTCCAGCTTTGGCCCTGTGCCTCCCCAGGAATGCCATTGCTTCTCTGCAAAGAGCCGCTCGTTGTACCTCCTTACGGAGCAGACCGTGCCTGCAGTCCCAGCCAGCCCCCCAGCCCTCAAATGCTTGTGCACTCTGATATTTTTGAGGTTTTCTGCTTATTCCTGTCTCTCATGAGCAAGGCATAATTTCACTTTTAAAATATCCATCTTGAGGACTTTTCTGATAGACAATTTACAGGTTTATGTTTTCACATTTTGAGGTTTTATGCATTTTGTAATCAGCTCTGTGTGATAACAAGGGCCAGAGTTGCAGAGGAGCAAAGCTACAAATCCAGCATAAATCCAGTTTTGTTCATTCACATTTGCCTTAGATGGGTTGTTACTCTTCCTGTTGGACATTACAGGATGAAACTAGGAATCGAATTATTGAGTATTGAGAGAAACTAGCTTGCCAATTTATAGACATAGAATAATACTTGGTCTAAAATGTTAATCTGCTACTAATCACATGGCTGACTCCTTGTATTAGAATATATAAAGCTGTCGTTCTCAGTTTGGGGCAGCATAGGGCAAATTTCACCTATTTGGCACCCTTTGTACACTATGAATTTGTCCTGTAAATAAACCCAGCCCTACGACTGGGATAATTTTTTCTTTCCAATTGGCCAAAATGTGTCATAAGTTAAGACAATGCTGCTTTCAGGCACAGTTTCCTGGCTCATACTCAGAAACTGCAGGCTGCCATTTCCTTTTCTGAATGTAAAAATGTAATTAATGTTTAGGTATTTTGTACAAACCCTCTGCATGGAGCTGACTGAGGAAGCAGACCTCTGGGTGCTGCACAGCATCACCACTGCTCCCAGACCCCACCACAGATCTGAGGACCACCCATACCATATCAAGCTGTCCCTACAAACTCGCTGCCCCTCTCACCATGCAGATGAGGTCTTGGGGAGGTGAGAAGGATGCTGTATCTCTTCGTGCCTCAGGAGAGGGAAAATATTTCGACAGGCCCCGTTATGTGTTGCTGATTCAGCAGTCAGCTGCACCCACTGCTCATTCATTGACATCAAGACCTGCTTGAGCGAAGGCTCTCTCCAGACCATGGAGAGGCTAAAGACACGTGGCAGGGAGGAGAGACCTGTGCCGGAGCACGCTCCATCCCTGCTGTCGCTGCCCAGACAGCCACCTGAGCAGGAATCCATGTTTGGAAACCTCTCCTTGACCTTCCCATCCCACCAAAGCACCCTCAGGGTCTGCCAGCTCCAACCTACCAGCCAGCACAGCCCCAGCCAATTGCATTCTTCATGCAGACGCAAGTTACAGTATTATCCAGAGCATTAGAAGGGTTCTTTCTGATTTTTTTGGGCAGTTATAAATTACTTGCCAAAATTTAATTAAATTTCTGTGAAGACACAGAAAATTTCAGCCCATGAAATGTTCTCAATATAAAACTCCACCAGCTTTTATTGTGCATGGAAGCTTACTTATACAGGTATTTTTCTAAGATGTAAGAAACCTCAGTGTGGTTAAGAAACCTGTTCAGCACAGTCCTGGAAAGGAAGCAAGGAGGAAAGCTGTCAACGAGGTTCAAGCAATTTCCCAAGCATCACACGAGAGGTTTCAGAGGGCCACAAAATGAGAACTGATGTCTGAGTCGCTCCCCGGCACCATCACTACCTGCACATTCTTCACAAAGCAAAAAGCTCAGGAAAGGTCACCAACGCAAAAGAGAGGTTGAGTGAAGCTGGGAGAAAGTCATGCACAAAACACTTAGAGCATCCACCACGAAAACGCAGAATCAATAATCCTGTCTATTACAATATAAAATCAGATCAACAGGGCTGGCTTTCATCCCATATAAATAGCAGTTCCTGTCATTGCAGCCCTTTCAAGGTATGCTTTTAAGCGATTGCAAGCAATTCAAAGATTTTCATTTTCAGAAACGTTACGTAAATAATACTAGGATTTGAAATGCTCTTTGAAACTTTAGGACGAAAAAATGAATAATCCTCCTCTTTCATGGATTATCCGTTCTTCGTCCTTACACAAAACACAGGAGTGCATTAAGTAAAGAACATTCGGGATAAAGCTGGTGGGGTTATTAAACAGTGACTATTTTTTATTTAAAATTTTGCTATGACTATCAGTGATCAAATACATCACATCAGTATGCATAATTTAAGGTAAATGTCCAAGTTCAGCCTTCAAATAGCCTGAGCACACTGTTTCTTTCTATTCAAGATGATAAATTCGGTTCTACAGTTTTTAGTTAGTTGGTCACCATTACGTTTAAGTGCTAGTG
Organism: Platalea leucorodia; assembly: GCF_965183815.1. NCBI lineage: Eukaryota > Metazoa > Chordata > Aves > Pelecaniformes > Threskiornithidae > Platalea > Platalea leucorodia. The sequence goes on along the minus strand of NC_138825.1, from coordinate 117,577,983 downwards.
ACAGAACTGGACAAGTAATTCACAGGGAATAATTTACTCAATTAATTCAGCCATTTTCCTGCTTGCTTACTGTTCATAAGGAGTTTGTAATATTCTCACACTTATGCCCTCCTTGAATGAATTCACCAAATAAGCTCATCACCTTATTATATGCTTGCAGCCCCTGCCTTGATCCCACTGGAGCAAGGTATGGGATGTGTTCAGGGGCACGCAGCAATCGCCAGAGAAGAGGGGACATAAAGATGGGGACCTCTTGCCTCAGAGAAAACACGATTAGAAGAGAAGCGGTTCTAGTAAACAAAATAATACAAGGGTAAAGTGAATAAAAGCAAGGGCAGTTATTTTTCCTCGCATAGTACATGAAAGAGAGGGTATTCAATGAAATTGCAAGCCAGAAACTACGCAATGTGAAAAAAAAAAAGACCTCAAAAATATGACAACATTCGAACCTACTTCACAAGACAGTACCAGTGCCAAGAGCTTAGCACAATTCAAAAGAGGATTAGACATTTGTATGGATAATGGGAATAATGGATCTTAGAATATGATTTTAAAAGCAATATAAACCCTTTTGTTTCAGGGCATCAGCAAGTCTTGCAAGGTCAATTTCTTACAAGTGCTTGTACTTGAAATTCAGAGTATGAGAGTCTTGGCTTCCCATGGTCTAAGGACACAGCTTGCATGGTGTCTTTCTGTTACTTGCTGGATAGATGGGGATTCAGACTGGGTGCACAGCTTATACACGAAGCCTTGTCAGTTTATTGTTTACAGCACTATCTTCAGCAGCATCACTTACCTCCGTGTTCCTGAGGGTGAGGAGGGTAGCCAGATCACAATCTGGAGCACAGGTTTTCACTGGGTGCACACAGTGTGTGAGCTCTTTTTCTAGAGGACTTTTCTGGAGGCATGTTTCAGAGGCTAACCCTGTTCTCAAGGCCTGCTCTGTGGCATCAGCTGTGGCTGCAGGGGAAGATGAAGCCAGTTCCCATTTGCAAAGGACCAGGGAAGCAGGAGGCCTGGCAGCTGGAGATGCTCTGTGGCTTCGCTAGGAGCAAGGGGCAGCACTTGCAAAGACGTGGTGAGAGAGCAGGGAGCACCATCACCTCTCAGCCCTAGTCTTCTCCCAGCACTTAGAGTCTGTATCAGATACATGGAGGAGAGACAACTCAGATAGGTAGCCAGAGGTCCCCTTCCCATTTCAGTACTTAAACTTTGTGGATGTCAATGCATTCAGTAACACCTTTACTCATTTCTGTTAGCCAGGGTTTGGCAGTGCCAAGAAAAACTGAAGCTTGTTTATAGGTGGGGAAGCTGCAGATCTTTTCCAGATCCTGTTTTGTATAGATTTCAAACCTTTAAAAGTCAACACTCAAATTTTGTACTTCAGATTCACCACCCTTACGAAATTTTCCCTCTCTCCTTCACAGCACTAGCAGGCTATTTTATGATACGTGATTTGTAAGAAGGCAGGCATTTAATCAGCTTAGATATTAAATAGGCTCTGACACAAGAGCCTGGACAATGCTTGCGCAGTTTCAGTTCCCTCCAGACTTGCTATGAAAAATCATCTCGTGTTCTGTAATGAGAACAGTAAATTACAGAAAGCACATCGGGTAAAATGGCCATGAATCTCCCGCAGTCTCTGGTGAGACCCCCACTAATTAGAAAGGTGAAAAAGGCTTTCCTGGAGCAGAGCCAGACTTGTGCCTGTGTCACCATTTCACAAGGTTACCTGGTGGCTCGAGGCACTGGGTTTCCATTTCTCCAGGGTATTTCAGTCCACACCATTGAGGCTGAACCTGGCCACGTTCTGCTGATGCATGTTAAGTAATGCCAGCCAAGGCCACGGCTCAGGATTCCTCAGGCAAGTTTTTCCTGTTCTGGTTTCACTATAAATAAGTGAATAACAATGCAGGTGCAAGGGTCTTAACCATCTGGACTCCAAGCATCATTTTGACTAATTTGCTTCTGTCTCAACCATTTCGTCTAACATATCCTGTCCAGTGCCACTGTGTACCCACGCACACCCTGAACCCCGGGTGCATCTGTGCCCTGCCCTGGGACCAGATGGCATAGCCTGGTCTCATCCATATTATTAACTCTCCTGGCCTCCAAAACTGTGTGGCTGCCTCCAGGCAGTCTCAGGGGAATGGCCCCTTGCTGGCTCCTGACCCAAGCCTGAAGTCCCTGAGATGCTGTCAAGGAGCCTTTGCCCAGCACTGGTTACTATGAGGCAGATTCCTGGAAAAAAATAAGGACTGTAAAGGCTACTGCCTGGCTTTAACAGGCAACTGGATGCCATATAGGAAGGAAAAGTCTCACTTTAAAAGTTCCCATTTTCTCCGGGACAAGGAGCACAGTTTGTTCTGGTTTGTTACTAAAAAAAAAAGCAGAACTGACAAAATGATTTAGGAGACTGAGATTTTCCAGTCTATTCGTCACACCACATGCTGGCTGGTCCATCCTGTGTGAGGCTGTCTAACACTTTGTATTGTTGCATCTCGAATGCCATCCACCTGTGGGAACTGAAAAGCAACCCCATAAGATTAACCCAGCCTTTGACCATCACATAGAGCATCAAGTCACTGGCAGGGAGAAAATATTCTTCCTGTTAGCAAGAGATAACATTCATTTTTTCCATCAGCCTCCAGGTGCAGAATCATTGTCTGTCACCAGGAACAAATCTCAGAAATCTCTCACAAAGAGCATCCTAGACAGTAATGAAGTTTCAGGAATATTCAAATAAATATCACTCCTATAATTGTCAGTCAGCTCAGTTATGTTTAAATAGTATCATACACACACAGAATAGAAATGGAAATTTGCCATCTACCCCTTTCTTCTTCCTCTTTTTCTGTTAAAGAGGAGTCGGTACATCAGTTTTTCTTCTCTTTCCCTTTTTAAATAACATCACTGCATTTTGTGGAGCACACCTCCTGCTAGGTGTCCTAGCAGGGTCAGAGGGGCAAACAACCCAGATCCATCACAGTTCTATTAGCTACCAAACCCCAGCAATCTATGTGCAATGGGGAGAGAGAGGAAAAGCTCATTTTAAGATGTCACTGCTGTCTGCATAGAGAGCTGGTAGTCGTGTCGTCTGGTTGCAGCTCCCACCGCCATGACAGCCCAGGAAGCTCTCAGCTCTCTGCTCCCTGTCAATGTCTCAGCCTACAGGGCAGGAGGCCGTGAGGATTGTTGCAGGATACCGGTGAGAGCTCTGTCCTGTTATCAACGTGCCCCCAGCAGCGACAAATCTTAACAGTTCAGGCTGAGACAAAACACTCAATCTGGCTTGGTAGCCTTGGTGTCCGTCTACCGGAAATTAAGGGCCAAGATAAAAGAAAAGATTTTCGTCTCATAGCAGACATACTGCTTGCAGCCTGCACACTCCATACATGCAAGCAAACATACTGCATGTAGAAAGCATGGATATTTTGGCAGGCACATTCTCTGGAGCTCTTGAAGAATGTGTGCTAAGAGCCAAACATGCATCCCCAGTTCTAAAACCCAAAACGTGCTTCAGAAAGGGCACTAGTCCCACTTAAGACAGTATTTTGATGTACATTCAAAACAAACCGTATTCTTTTTAAAGGATGTGAACACTGGAGGTATGAGGTGCAGCATTCTAGTAAATCAAAAGTGCCAGTGCATCAGGGAATTCAATTTTCTGTTTCGGCTGTCCTTGGCAGGCTTTTGGCCTGGATGTGCTCCTACTCTCCCACGCTTTCCCTCCATGGCTCAGGAGTGAGCACAAGGCAGGAGCCATTCCCAAAGGCAGTTTGGACAGAGCTGCACAGCTCTGGAGGTGAGGAGGTGAGGTCCATAGCATAGACTAGGGCAGACAAGCTAGCCTGCCTTGGGGCAGGGACCAGGCTCTGGCAGTGGTTCGTTCACTAGTGTTGAGGTAGCCAAAGTCCCCTGGACACAGGCAGTTGGTTTCTCTTGGGTCTGCTGTTAAGGATGATTAAGAACATGAGGCTGAGAAGGCAAAAAGTTTTTCTCTATCACTTCGCCATCCAGTCTCTCTACTTGATGCCAATACCAACTGCAACAGCCCAATGATCTGCTCTACCATAACATTGGTATTTTCTTGTAGACAAAGCATGGTCTCCTTGAATGGGTCTTATATTCAAAAACACCTTGCCGACACCGCCAGTGGGTTACAGACACTGCTGGTACACCAACCATAATGCAAGGGCAGTCAGCCCATTGCCTGCAGGGATGAAAGGGAGGGCATCAACAAGAGCCATGATCCTTAGATGTATCTACAGTCACAATCCCTCCCCTTCCTTCTGCTGTGAGCAGAGAAGTGCTGAGATCCTCAAAGGTTTGAAAAAGATGCTTAAATGGCTTGGAAGAACTGAGCTTCTATTGCTTTCTTCATCTATAGTCTTTCTATTTGCCTGGTTAGCTGCTATAAACAGAGGGGAAAGAGATGCAGTCAGGTATCTTCCCATCTCCTGCACTTCCCCAGGCACTGACTTATGGTAGACAACAGAAGCGTATCTGCTCGTCACAGCTGGCACCGCAACCTAGAAAAACGGATGATGAGGAAAATAAAGGAGTTGCACACAAGTATGTGTGTACACAGACACAACAGAATAGCAGAATGCAATAGGCAGCCTTCAGGGAGGTGCACAGAGAAGCTTTGTTGTTCTTACACTTGGTGTCAGAGCTCAACATGTAAAATGAGTTGTTTGTTTGTTTGTTTGTTTTTTTTAACTTTCTCAATCAGGAGCATCTGCTCTATAGAGCCTAATTAAAGCCACTCTGTTTCCAGATCAGCGAAAATGTGCAACCTGTATATAAACCCTTTCTCTACAAACTGAAAAGCCAAAATTATGTTGTTCATTTCTACTGAAGAAACAAGCAAATTGTAAACCTGGAGCAGTCTCAGAAGTAACATCTACCTATAAAACAAAGCAATGTAAAAACATAGCTTTGAGAAAACATAGCTCTGTCTCTCATTTAAACAGGCATATTTATTGATGGTAAGACATAATGCACTTCAATCCCAGCTGAATAACTCACCTCAAAGGTTTTGAAAGAGACACACATCTATTTTGAAAATATATTTCCTTCTGTAAGCATAAAATGTGTTCAATTTACATTTTTCAAGTATGTCATCTTTTCTGAGCAGAAAGGCACATTAAAAGGTGAGGGCAGAAGTCTGCAAACTTGCAACATTCTTTCCCAAGAACATATGTTTTATTTGTGTCCTAATAAACATAAATAAAGCAAGGCAGCATTTAAGAAAATTAAGTCAGGCAGAAACGTAGAGGAAGGACTGACAGCAACAGAACAGAATATAAACCACTGCTTATGTCTGAACGTGGGCTTTGGGAAGGTTTAGTGCTTTGCAATGTAACGTGCTTAAGTAATTGAGTTCAAAGAGCAGAGAGCTGAGCTACTGGATTCTCTTGCCAGGAAGAGGAATCTCCTTTTTTTTTGATCGCAAAAAAATATATAACTGACATCAAAACATCACCGTGAAAGAGGACCCAGCTTACAGACCCTGCTCTGGGCAAGACCACTTTCACCTTTCGTGAGACCCCAGTTTTTATGGCCTTTCTCTGCAGTACTGTGTAGCACCGGGAAAACAGAGATGCCTTTCCCCATCTGAGAACAGTTAGCTTTACATTTGAGTTGAGATCCATTTTCACTTTCCTGTGGCATTTAGTCATCTTTCTCTGCCTGCTTTTCATGTATTTTATATCCAGTAAGCACTGAATTTAAAAGCAAGTAGTGGCTTTGCATGGCGGGGCTCCCTGGGAATAAGGGTTCCCCTGCCCCGCGGTGCCGGATAGCCCCCGGTCCACATTGGCAGCTCACAAGGGTAAAGCTGAAGCAGGTTTGTGCCTGCCTGCAGGATTCACCTGCATGCAGATCACTTTAGGCTAGGGTTTTACCAAGTGCATATGGCATTACATCTTAAGCAGCTCTTGTTGTAGTTAGTATCTAATAATTAGCTGCTGGGAACAGCATCAGCACCTCCCCAGTCATTTCCTGGGGGAGGATGTTAAAAACCTGGCACTCTGGCAGCTTCCACAGCAGCGTGGGCACAGCTCCGACAGGGATATGCTGTTACACAACAGATCCATGTCTCTTCCGACAGGGACGGGAGGTGGGGGGCTATGGCATCCTTAACCTCCTTTGCTAAACCCATCCCTGCATTTATTTATTACTAATGCCCAGCAGTCCACTGTAATATTAGAGGTGACATTTTGGGAAGGAACATGAGAAAGGATAAGATGCTGGCACAGGAGATGGGAAACATTTGCTTCTGCAGAAGACATTGCACCGGTGAAGTTCTGGGGAAGGCTCATTTGATCAGGACAAGTGATTTCTGCAATCCTCCTTGCAAAGAAGCCGTATTTGCAGTGGTGATCTGTGCCACAATGAACTGCTAACAAACTGCATAAAACACAGAGGAGTATTAGCTAAATTACATTTACCAAATTCCGTTGTTTTAACAGCAGGAGTCTTGGGCCTGATCCAGAGGGTGGGATGTCATGGTGGGACCTGCATCAGGTTACACAGCTGGGAAAGATCCCTCCCTCCCTTCCTCCATCCCCTCCCTGTTTCCCTGAGGATGAATCACACCTCCCATGCACCATGAGCTCTTTTTTTGGCAGATCCCATCCTTTGGCACTTCTTCCATGCAGCCATTCAGGAGCCACGAGTTTGCTGGCACTGTGCTGGCCCCAGCGAGCAAAGCACCTGAGAGCAGAGCACTGGAAAGCCTGCACACTTTTTGTAAATTTAGCTCCTAATCACGCTGTGGCTTGATTCCCTGTTTGCAAAATGAGCATATTAATCCTTCCTTTATCCCACTGTTTATCAGCCTTGACTCACAAGATTGTAAACTCTCTGAGGCAGGGCTGTCTATTAGGATGTGTGCTTGGTTCAACAGAGCCTTGAAACTCTTAGCAGTTTCTAAATGCTGCTGTTTGTATATTATCATATTATTCATCCTGATTAATTTCTGGGTTGCATCTTTAAATGAAGATTGCTATTTCCTGAACCTTAACTCCAGAGTCCATGATCCAAATTTATCCCTGCTGTCATGCCATTAAGTTATATTACTGTTAATAATTCCTCGCTCTGAATGCACTGCCTTGTACTTTCCCATTTTGTACTTCTTTTACAAGTGATAAAGGATTGCTTTGAGGAATTTTCATTGCAAAAGAAATCAATTCTCTGCTAGCAGGGGAAGATAGCAAGGTCCATATAAGGTGATCTCGTACCACCACTGCTCCCTTGAACAAGAGCATATTTTTTTGGCAAGCCGTACATCTGGATGCCAGCTTTCCAAGTGCTGGGGTTGATCTATCAAACACTGCAAAACAATCTATCTTTAAAATGAATGATGATGCAAATTGTTCTCAGAAAAGAAATCTATCAAAAAAGAATATAAATTACAGACTGGACATGTAGGTGGAGGAAGAATGCTATGTGGTTTATATCAAGTTAATCCACTGCCAAAACTTTCACTGATTTATATACTGAAATGGCAACCCTAGGCTAAAGGTAAAAGGGGCACGTTGCCAGTAAAGACCCTGTTTCTGCAGAGGCTCTGCACATGCCTAACTCTCTGTGTGCTCCTACTCTTCTTGGAGAAGAGCTTCTTAATTCACTGCCACCTCGGAGAGGCTGAGGTGCTCCTGGATGTACCAGAGGGCAGTGGGTGCCTGCAAGGAGCAAAAGCTGCTCAGCTGGATGCCCAGCTCCAGCCATGCTACTGGGACAGGTACAAGGAGGAGGTTACCGAGTGATGGCAGCTCCTCCACACCCGCTGGGCCCGGATCCAAGCTCAGTCTTGCTCTCAACTGCCATGGACTTACTGAGGTAGGGGAGGGTTGTCCCGGAGGCCCCGTTAGTCCCAGCTCCTCCACCACCGTGCTGGTGAGTCCCAGCCCCAGGGCTCAGCCCCAGCCCCAACCCCAGCACAGCGGCTGAGATGCTGCTCAAATTGCCGTCACCCTGGCCGGTGGGACCCCAGACCTGATCTGGGGCAGTATGCTTGTTGTTAGCAATAAAACCATTAATAACCATCAACTTGTCCCTGCTGTGACTCTTCAGCCACTCAGCAGAGCCTCCTGCCCCTTTCACTTGTTGCAGCAGCTCCTCTCTTTGCAAGCAGGCACACAGCAGGTCGCACCAAGGCTGGCTGACCCCAGCAGCACCACGTTTCTGGGCTATACCACTGGGTCCTGCAGCAAGGAGCTCCATGGCAGAGAGGACAAGTAACCCTGTGGGTGGTTAGGCAGGGTGGTTGCTCAATGGGACCGAGCTTACCTTGGGCCCTGTGCAATAGGAAAACAACAGACTCGTTACTGTAATTACTTGCAATATACAGTGCACAGCTGAGACCCTTTGATATTCCAGTGACAGGTGTTGTTACTTGGGGGATATTTAATACTGTCTATGTAACACACAAAAATTAGATTGCATGAACATTCAAACTGCAGCGTCAGGCAGTCAGAAGCTGAGAAGTGCCAGAAAGAAGATTGCTAATGTGTCCTTCATTTAATCTACTTTTGCATATGTACTGGATAAGGTCTTTAATTACATGATCTCATGTTTATAGTTGTATTATAAAACAAGCACAGGGAAGCCCAAGTGAAGCTGTGTGGCAACTTCAAATGTGGTTTTTGCTAACTTCTCAGTTCTTAGTGTGAGCAAGGCAATATATTTTTAGAGCAGCATTTTTGTTCATAAAATGCGCATTTGCCAAACCTGTTTTGTTTCTCACACAGTTCTTTGCAGTACCTCTGATATAATGCTAACTGAAGCTATTAGCAGTGCTGGGAAGAGCAATCAGAAGCCTCATGTGAATTAGGCAGTCTCTATTACAGGCTGAGCAAGGTTTCAGCTAATTGATGAGACAAGGTAATTTCTGTGATTGAAAGTCTTTACTACAGATAAAGCACTGCATTATTATCAGGTACAGCTTTGATTTTTTGTTAATTACTATACTAACTTTGGAAGAGGGGGGAAGTATTTATCCCACATAAGGCAAAGAAAACCAAAATGTATACTTGGCAGAGTCACACTGTATTTGTCTGGGCTGAAAAACAGGACGTATCTGCTGGTAGACAGCTATCCAGTGAGGTATTTTTCCCCTGCTGCACTGTTTCTCTTGGCAGCACAAAGTGCTAACTTTAGAAGTGTCTGAATGCCTTTGCTCGACTATTAGCACAAAATAAGCTCCTTTGTGTTTTACCCATTCATGCTTCTCAATTTATGTTCTGGCATCACTTTTCCTTGTATTGTGCAAGTCAAGAGCCTGCACATGGGGCCAAAATCTGCTTGTGCATGGGTGACGATCAGAATAAGTGCTCTTCAAGTCAATACAACTGCACCCGAGAAAGGCAGACTCTGCTACGTCTCTTATTTATAATCCAATTCACACATGCCTACCTTGAAATCTTGCTCAGAAAGCAACAGTGCACCTTCCTCTGCCTCGAGAGTCAATGACAGGCTAACCAGAAACAGGAACGAGCCATGGTGCGTGGGGCCAGAGCCACGCTCCCCGCAGTGTGCAGGTCTGGACTTCCAGTTTGCCCCACGCTGGGAGAGCCAGGGGCCACCATGAAGTCCATCAGCAGAGCCAAAACATCCCTAAAGTGAAATGATCCTTTTTCTTTTGATTTGTCTCTGTGTTACAGCAATGTGTCTTATTGCCTGGGAACGAGACAATAAAAAAAAAAAAAAATCTGCAGCAATAAATAATGTGAAACAGGATATTCAAGAAGAATAATCCAAAGCACTGCATGAAGTGAGGGCCTTTCCCTTAAAACACTGCACACTGCAAGTTCCCTGGGGCATCAAAACCCATTCTTTCATGTTCTTTATGGAACCAAGGGAATTGCTGGTGCTCGACCTATCAAGAAAATATATATTTTATAAAGGGCGATACTGAGCCAAGAAGTTGAATGCTATGAAACTTGGCTGAGTGACACTGTTTGCAGAAGCAGCTGCAGCCCAAGAAGTTTAAAGCTTCACTTTTCCAAACCCAGAGTAATTCATCGCCTTTCCAGCGAAAGGAACAGAGAAGCAGAAGTGCTTTGGGAGATTTACTTCTGGGGCAGAGGGGTACTCTTTAAGTTAACTCCACCTGAGGCAGCTCTGAGGATTGTCTGGAGGGCAGGCTGCCCAGCGCTGGGATTGGACCTCACCTGGAAATCCCAGGTGCTGGAAAAGGCCTGGCCAAACCCCAGTAAAACAGGCTGCTGATGCCTGTCTAAGTCCCTTTATGCAGATGGGTGGCAAAAAAAGGAAGAGCCCTTTTAACAGGAGCCTTCAACCTCCTTGGATCAACTCGTCCTTGCCCTGACCGAGCAGCAGCTCTACCAGTTGGGATGTCAGAGTGGGGCACAGGGGCTTAGTGTTGGGGCTGCCTGGCCTCAGTGCCCCCAGACATTCAGGGACAGCAAGGGGGAAATGATGTCTCTGAACCTGCCGAAGCACCTGAGGTTTGGCATCTCGGCAGAGAACTGAACTCCAGCTCTCTGTGGCCTTTCCTCTCATGCACGTGTCCCCAGGCTGCATGGATGGCAACAAAACTGCATGCTAAAACCTCTCCTCCATCCTGACTCTTTCCTTTTTTCTCAATTTTCAAGCCCTAGAAACAGACACGCTTCATTCTTAACTGTGCCTTGTTTCACCCCCTTCACAAGATGATGCTCCTCCAACGTTCATGAAAAGCTACAGCTCCAAAGCAAAGCTCAGCTCACATAGGCAGCTCAGACCACAGATGACTGGTAAAGAGGAAAAGAAGGATGGAAAGCAAGAGGAAAAGATCTCTCCTGCAAGCACCAGCACACCCAGAGTCTTGTTTCAGCCTACCAACACGCAGGCCAACACAAAGACATGATGACTGCAAAGTTGGAAGGTAAAAGTTAAATAATGGTAGCTGCCAACTACAGGGTGAATGTGATGCTAAGAAAACATGGATAAGTACAACACATGAAGTGGTCCAAAGGAAAACAAAATAAGCATCTACATTATCTCTTTTGAACTGTTTATAGCTGGGAGCTGATCACATTCCTATTAAGGTCAATGGACAGATTCCAGGTAGCCAGGGCTGAAGTTGGGTTTGGCTCCATATCTTTGGCTCTGTAGCTTCATTCTGGGACACTAACAAATATGTTTAATGGTGTAAGAGGGCTAGAAGCACCACCGCTGCCTCTCGGCTGCACAGTTCAGAACAAGGAACTGGCTCAACAGCCTTGGGGGAGAAAGGCAGCTCTGTCTGCTGCAGAAACACATCGCCTGATTCAGATGCAAAACCTCTAATTTATGCAGACAGACATACTTGTACACATACAAACATGCCAGTATTTCATCACAGCGTGCAGATGAGTGGGCTAATAGAAAAAGATGACATATCTTTCTCCTACACACACGCAGTCACCTACACAAAACCGTGCTAAAAATATTTTGTAAAGGCAGCAGTCAAGTACACTGAATAGGGAATGGCAGAATTAAGACTGCCTGTTCATTTTGATACAGTTTTAAGGATTAAAGTTAAGCAATAATAGTATTGTCTTCAGTGTTACGCTAACAATTCCTGCTCTGTTCATTCTCAGAGAACAGATCTTGCATTAAAAATATCTTCTTTCTTCTTTTCTATCTAAAGTCATGGGGAAAAAACAGGAAACAAAAAACAAGACTTTATTTGTAAAAGTTTCTGGAGAGTTTTCTCAGGAAAAGCAAAAGCAAAAATACAGAGATTAGGAAATGTCAGAGTTAGGGCTGCCCAAACATGGAGACGCCTTTGATTTACTCATGTGCCCTTCTCCAAGGAAAGTGAACCAAAAACGCACAACCAGCCCTGACTTTTGAGTGACTAACTCTGCAACCTCACTGGCAGTCTTTTAACAGAAGACATTTATATACTTAAATTCTAGGGGGGGCATTTGCTTGTTTGTTTTTAGAAAAGCGAGACAAACAACGTACTGCCGTGGTGTCCCCCACCACCGGTGCTAGCTGAGTCACTGGCAGTGGTCCAGGCTGCCATGCCTCGTGTGAAGAACAGCCTGAAGGAGGCAAGACTTCAGGCAGATGTTTGGTGACTAAGCTGGCACACACTCTCCCTCACATCTATCCCCCACCTGAGCTCTTCTGTCCTTTCCCCTCCAAACTGTCCCTGCTCCAGGCCTGTCATATCATTTCTCCATTCACCAAAGTCCCAGTCTCCTCCTCTCGCCAGTCCTGTCCCTATTCGTCTCCTTTCCCAGCCCTTATCTCATTGCTCAGCCATTCTCAGTTCTCCGTGCCCAGTATCTTTGCTATGCATTCCAGTTCTCCCTTATTTTTCCACCCTTTCTATCCCTCATGTCTCACCTTCATTCCATCCATCTCCCTCTCCTAATTTCTTTTCCCTGCCCTTTCAATTCAGTTCAGGCAGCAACATCGCTAGGTGCACACGGTGGGGACAAGCCCTGTGCTCTCAGACCTGGCAGAGCACTGCTGTCACTGGGAAGGTCCTGTACATCCCTGCACTGGAGCATGCTCTGTGCAGATGCTTCATTTGGGGTGCAAATCAAAAAGTTCGAGTCTCTGCTAAGCATGTGAAAATCAGAATTTTTCCTAAAACTTGCCACTGAGGCAGATTTTAGTGACTACTGGAATAGGAGGGAAGGAGTAAAAATACGTACTAAATACAAGATCAACCTGTGGCAAATACACCCTCCTCACTCAAAAGCAGTGACACCACCACCTCTAGTATGGGCAAAAGATCCATTTAAAATCTTGGTCATTTCAGGAATGATTTGACAGTAACAGTTTTTTGCATCTCTGTAGCATCCCTTAACCGAGACTTTTGGACATGGCTTGTAAGCCTCAGATAACTCTATTCTCCCAAAGGGCAGGGGAATGACAGATAAACAGATGGAGAATGATGAACAAGCCATCAGTGCACCCACGATCAGCCCACCTGCTCAGGTTCCCTGGGTGGCCTGTGAGGCACCCTCCTGGCAACTCCCCAAAGGTGTGATCTTTCCAGGTTACACTTTAACTGTACAGTCACCACATCTAATAAATGGGGGGAAATAGAAGTTTTAATTCATGTTTATCACCACACAATTAATTATTTTACTTATGGACAACACAAAAGCATGTGCAGCTTATTAAGATGGTAAGAGACCCATCTCCTCCTTCAGAATATAAAACCCATTTGTTTTCACTCAGGAAATAACCTAAATGTTTGTCTTCCCTAACTTCATTCCTTCCTTAGCTAAGCCAGGACCTCTCACTAGAGTGCCAGGACCTCTCCCCAGAGAAACCTGACCCTCCCTTTCTGCATTCAGAGATTCTGCTCAAAGAGGCTCTAATATGCCTCTGTCTGCTGGCTTCTAGTTAATATTTGTACTGTTCCATGCCTCCCTTTCCTGCTGAAAAATAGGAAAAAATGGCTTTTTTTTTAATCATTACATGAACATATTCATCATCACTAAAAATGCAACTTGAACTTGCAGACATGTACCATAATGGCATAATCTCAGTCTCGGTCTGGAAGGGATAGAGTAGGTAATTTATCAGAAAATGGGCGAAAAAAAAAAGCCTTTATGCTTTCCAGTGTCTAGGAGAGATCCAGAACTCTATTTCAGATCATATCCAAAAGGTAAAAGCCATAAAGACTTGAAAGACAGCTCTGAGGCTTCCCAGACTACCTTCCTACACTGGCTTTACCACTTGGACCTGAAGAGCCTGAACATCACGTTTTGGTTATTACTGCGAATTTCACCAAAACAGGCAGGTGCTGGCATGATTTTAGGCCTGTAGATGAAGTTCTCAGAGGCAAAGTTGTGCTCCCTTTGCCAGTCTGTCTCCCCAGTCTGTTTCTGCAGCTGTAACTAAGGAAGTTGTTTGCATAAAAACCATGAAATGCAACTGATGAAGTGCAGTAACACACATTGCTTGATAGTGAATGCAAAGAAAGGAGGTGGGCGGAAAGGGATTTCTATTGATACGCAATGAATTTTGAGGGCTGGTAAACCACAGAATGAGAATCTCAACTAAGGATTTTCTGAATTTTTATAATTTTAAAATTGAATGCCCACAGTCCTACAACTCAGTTTGTACCATTTCTTCTCAGGTCCTATATGGACTACAGAGAAACAATATTTTTTTTCTATTCTCACATCACTTGGCTTACATTATGCACTTGCAGCAACAAGTAAACTCATGATTCTTCATGTAATCCCTTAAGTCTAGGTTGACATAGTCGCGTCTGAGATTTTTCAACATAAAATATATGTCCACATGTCCAGTAAGTCTGCAGCTATCATGGTGTGAACACCCAACCTGCTCCCTCCAGCTGGTGCTACCCTTCTAACACGTTTCATGTTGACTATACACGTCAAACAGCTACAGTCACACCGTGTAAGTCAGGTGCTTCCCAGAATTGCAAGTTTACTGTACCTGCAGTGTACCGCCGATGCACACGTGCAGTAAATCTGCCCAGCACAGTGGGAGTGAGATCTATTACTCAGGACACAGCAACTGTGCTGTGCTGGCACAGTAAGTGCAATGCTTTCCACAAGCATCAGACTTCACCTGTACGCACACCATGGGCACGACCAAGGTTTCTGGATGCACGGCAGCCCAGGTAGATTTATTGCCCATTAACTCCAAGTTGGTCACTGAACATCTGGAAACCCTGGACAAATACAGAAAATGCTCAAAACTGTCTGGGTAAGGTTTCTAGTCAAAGAAAGTGACCATGCCAGTGGAAATGCCAAAACATCATCGTCTAAATTACAATTTGGCATTAGCATCCACTGGTATGGTCTGTCTGCATCCAGACCACAGGCTGATGGATTTAAGTGGTGGGCAAATGAATGGCTGCATAGTTTGTAAAGAAATTTGTTATTTGTGAAAGAAAATGTTGTTTGAATGCCTGTTGTCAGTGAAGCAGAATTACTTGTGCTCAATCTTTTGACTATCACCTATGGCAGATCTACAGGAAGGCATCCTTTTAACTACACATATGACTGTTGGACATATTTGATGACAATATATTTCAAAATTATCAAAGTCAACTGTCAGAGAAATTAGATTAGTCATTATTAGTCTTCGGCAGTTCCCATGAGAACCTTAAACAGTTGGTGGTTCTTCTTAAAAGATTAGAGTAAGCCTTGTAATGTGTCATGATGAAAGTGGTAAAGATTTGGAATAAAGGGCAGAGTGCTGTCTTTGTTTCTGAAAGTAGACGGTTTCTAACTCCGGCTTTTAATTGTACTGAATTTTATCAGCCTGTAATACAGAAAACATTGGAAAAGGGCCTATATCTTTCCATGAACTGCTGGAAATGGTATTTTAAATTCATTCCTCTGAAAGAATCTGATTCCTATTGGCCAGCATCGGTGCCAGTAGATATTCTTACTTCCACACCATTTCTCCTCACTCTGTTCAATTCTTACGAATGCCAAGATGAGAAATGATGCTGATAAGCAGCCACAGGACTAATTATTACACACTGAATCCTACAGCCTTATCAGTGAAGTTGAAACAGAATTGGCAGTATATTAGCATGACCTAAAAGTAAAGATGGGGAGTTTCAAAGCAAAATGAGATCAGGCTTTAGCCATTACCACTGCTAGCCTGCAGTATAACAAAAAAAACTTCTGCATTGACTGTTTTATTCCTTCCACAACTGGAAATTTGTATGATGTGAAAAATTCTGTGTGTAAAAGTGGAAATCCTATAAATTCAAATAATAAATGATATCAATTAAGTAATATTTAATGCAAAGAGGCATTTGGATAATCTAGAATATCTGCGAACAATGATTTCTTCAAAGCAGTAGCCAAGATTTCTCTTTGAAATGGCTTGTTTGAAGTCTCTTTGTACAGCTGTAAAACAAAAGACTCTCTGTTTAAAGGATTACATTAAAGGATTTTTTTTTTTCTGTATTTATTTGCTGGAAAATGCTGATGAGGGAGAGACCCCCAAACTGCTATGGAGAGTATTATGACTGTCATTTCAAAGAAGACTGATAAGTTCTTTAGATCTTTCTCCAACAATGAGATAATCATGCATCCTTGTCCTTTCATTATTTCTTAGCCCAAAATTTATCAAAGAGCAAAATTTTACTGCATTTTGATGTTCCTTACTATGAATGCTTTCTTTTTATTTTTTTCTTTTTATACATCCCTGAAGCACATACCCCAGATAACATAAAAGGACTTAAACCCTTAAAAGTATATAATAGCATGGGACTTATTTTTTATAAGGTATCTGTTGACCAAGTTTTCATACTCCTTACTTGTGCATTTGGTCTACATGCTGTTAGTTAAGGCCATTTTTTCATTACATGTTAAAAATCATAATGCAAACAATGCACAGATGCACAGTCATTGATATGCTGTGTGGCTTTTGGTTACATGAGATCCTTATGGTAGCAGCTTTTTTCCCGGTTTACCAGGTCAATGCAGCCCCTCCAAAACCACTGAAGCAACAACAGCAATGACATGTTAAGTCCTTATAGCCAGAGGTTTTTAAGGACAGAAGGGATACCTGTGAGCATTTGCCTGGCCACCAGTAGCACAAAGGCCATGGGAATTTACCCCTGGGTTCCCGCAGCCAGCCCGACAGCCCCAGGTTGAACCAAAGCAGTGGTCTGAATCTTCCAGCCTACACGGTTGCTGGTTTTCCAGAGGAATTGCAGTCTCTCTTTAGTGAGTTTAAGTTTCCCAACTAGCTACTTGCTTTTTTCAGTTATCTGCCACAAACCCGCTTAGAAGCAGTCTGTGGGCTCCTCGGCTATACCAGCACCAGTGAAGTGATGAGAACTGCGACGCTGGCTCCGATGCTGCCCCAAATCACTCACACCATTTGACTTCTAGCACTCTCCCTGGCTCAGGTTTGGCCCTGGCCAGCTCTTCCAGATAATGCTGAGGCACTGTTTGGGAGACAGCCAGGCCAGAGACCATTCCCAGCTGGTGATTATGGACAAGGCTTCCCTGTTTTGGGAAGGAAAAGGGATGGAGGCTAGCCATATGGATGCAAATCAAGCCATGTATTTCTTGCCCTCATGGCCAACAGTCCCTGTGGTTCAGGGATTTCCTGAGTCAGAGCCTTTATGGGAGTTTAACTGTTCTCAATTTTTCTTCCATGAATTTGTCCAAATGCCTCTTGGACCCATGGAAAGCTTTAGCATCCTCAACATCCTTTGGCAAGCAGTTCCACAACTCATTTCAGTGTTATTAATACCACACTTAAATGTAAGTGATTGTAAATCTATCACGTCTTGGCAAACTCTTGCAGGGGAATAATGGTTTTAATAACTGTTAAGAAGGTTTGCTTTGCTTTCTGTCTGAGTATGTCTAGATTGAACTTCCCCAAATTTGGTTTATGTTAATGCCTTGTCCATTAGCTGGAAAAAAACCCCATATTACCAAATATCTTCTGTGGGTAAACTGTGATCAAGCCACTACTTAACCTTGTCCTTTATATGCTAAATCAACCGAGTTCCTGGAATCTCTCCTAACATGACATGCTTTCAAAACTTAAATAATTATCCTAAATATGTTTAGACATGATTTTCCTTTCAAAAAGGAGCCCTTTTTGGCTATGTAAAACACACCTTGACAGAAACAAATAACATTTACTCTCTCTTGAAGTTTTTGACATCCTGAAGATGTTGCAGAGAAACCATTGTTCTGTCTTCACGGAGAAATCTTCTAATTGTATAATAAACAATTTCACAATAAGCATCCTGGAATATCCCCTTATGTGCAAACTGTACTCCAAAATAAAAGTGGATTTTAGTCCAAAAATGTTAGTCTGAGTTGGAAGCATGCTAAGCATTATGGAATATAAACAGCTTATTCAGCACTATATGCTTTGGGAAATTTTTCCATGGAGACAAGCTCTTTCTGAATATAAGAATAGCACTAATTTGTCCATATGCATATAATTAACTTCATTCTGAATTAACTTCACTGATTTTCTTGGAGATTAGTTAGAAGATGAGGAGGGATCTTTATGATAACTTCACACCATCAAATGCAAAACAGCAGATCTTCTTACAAGACATATAGTGTCAAAGGAAGAAAAAATAATGTCAATATAGTTCTATTGATTTGGCAGTAGAAATACTCAGTGTTTCATGTTAGACCTGGATTTTGGGTGTATTTTTTTGTCACATCCCTATATTGTTCTGTTGTATATGATTAATGTTGAAACATGATCTCCTGGTTGAATGAAATTATGAAAACTGGAAACTAAGCATGGATTAAATTTGTTTCATAGATATTACACAGTGATGATAGCTACTGAAAAAATTAACCCGTCTTTAAATCTTGATTTTCAAGTTCAGAACACTCCTTAGACTTCCAGGCATACACTGTAGATTTCTGACTTCTATGGAAGGAATAGATCTCCCTGAATGTTAATCATCCATTTTACACATCCACCTTGCCAGAATCTTATGACTCAATTTACTCTGCAGAGATTTCATTTTCTTTAGCGCTGACACTAGAAGCACTCACTGCATGGAGATGTAAATCACATTCAGTTACGCTGTATTTCCAGTATCCTTGCTGAGGCTGAAACAAGTACTTTTTGAGCAAAAACTGATGAAAGGACTTTTCAAAGCAGGTGACTTAGAGCAATATTACTACAGAGAACTTTTACTCCATAAGTGAAAATATGTTTTCAAACTCTCCAAAGTACCTGCACAGTATCAGACAAGGTGCAAGTAAAATCGGTGGCATTTGAAGCTCAGCAGGAACTGTTCGTAGCTGCTGGGCAGAAGATCCAAGAGGACATGAGAAGGCTGTGTAGGATTCTCTGCTGAGGACCGAGCACCTTCACAGAAACCCAACCCTCACACTTGTGCATTGCACCAAGTTTCACCAAAGTCCTGCTGGAAACCAGTGCTTTTACCTTGTGAAATGAGGTAACTGAGTTAAAATCATTATGATTGGAACCTGAATCCTGAATATGAACAAGATGATTCTCTTTCATCTTCAGAGGTACACCAGGTACCATATACTGCACATTTGAGAAGATGGTCACTTGATTCAGAGGACTGACAAACTAAATTCCTACTACACTGGGATGTGCAAATCAGACAAGGGACTTCCATTTTGCTAATTGTCTCCTCCTTTGTTAAAATTAAACTTTAACATATCATTAGAGTCCATTTTGCCATTTACTGCAAGAGAAACAAGACCATACCAGTTGCACTGGCACAACAGCTACAAAAAATATTCAGGTACCTCAGGATTATAACAGCCTTATTCTGGGAATTTTCTAGGTTGCTAATACTTTAATAGCAATAACGTTGCTTTTCAATTAACATCAAAACAGACATCCAGGGATTTCAAACCTTCTTTTGAAATTTAATTCAGTATCATAAGGTTAACCCTCGCCTGGCAGGCCATCTCCCCCAGTAGTGGCATGCTTTAATCTCAGAGGAAAGGGCTTGAAGCTTTGAAACAAGTCAGGCTGGAGTGTGATTCCGCTTACCTCCTCCGTATTTTTTTCTCACCAACTTTTCTCATCATCAGTTTCAGCTTCCCTTTAAAATATGTTTTCTATTTAATTTTGCTTTATGTCTCTAGCACTGCAATTTAATGCCACCCTCTTAAAAAAAAAGAACATTGTTTTACAGATTAAAAAAAAAAAAAAAAGGCAAGCCTTTTAATCTTTCCTACATTTTTCTCTGGAGGGCAAATTTCTTTTAATCACTTTCCTGAGCACAATTTAGCACATGTAATTATACCTCAAAACAAAAGGAAGTGAATCACTTAATAGGATGCTTTGATTTTAGGAAATACTAAATATAGTTAATCTAAGGATTTCTTACTACTTTTTTGATACAGCTGTTATTGTCAAAGACAGAAGTGCTTCTTAAGGGAGAATAAATAAGATGATGTGGCACTTGTTATAGAACAGTCTTTCTGAAATACAGAATTGCTGTCTGGAGGGATTATGGTTCAGGTCTAACACGTAAATGTGCTGCAAAATAACACACAGGCACGCTGGCACACTGCTGCAGTCCTGCTTTCAGAAAAATCTTTTTTTTGTTTGCTTTTTATTACAACATTCACCCTAGTTCACATTTGTGGCCTAAAGGCCAGACCTTCCTAAACCTGTGCAACTGTTGTTATGCACAACAAAAAAGATGTTTCTTGACAGACAAGCAGTCCCCTCTCCACATCATCATCTACTGAACATCAGAGTAATAGCCTGCAGGCCATTTTCTCAAGGTCAGTATATCTATCTCTTAGGGCTTCTTTCGTATCTGACCCTTGTTTTACAATATCTTGGTGCCCACTCAATGTCATATGTCTTAGCTACAATCTTCGTGGCTGATGAGAAGCTGGTTTGCTCTGACGTTCTTCACAAGGGTCGTTCTCCAACCATGCAAGCATTTCCCTCCCATTGGTGACCCATTATGCTAACTTTGCAAGACCCTTATTCATTAACAATCTTTATTAATTTATTTTATCATTCCCATCCACTCTTACTTCCTAAGGTATTGTACACCATACCCTGATAAAACAAAGTAAAATAATAATCAGGATTAATAGCGTTATTATAACCCAACGAATATGATAGAACTGTAATGGCTAGAGAAGGAACATTAAATTGCAGCTGAAGAACATATTCAGGAAACACAAGATGCTGAAAACCAACATCTTTTTTTCCAGAGTTATTCACAATTAAGCACCTGCAATAGAACCTTCATGTACGCTTCACTGTGCATGCAAGCAAGGGCAAAACGAGCTGAATTTTGTCTTTGGTGTAGGATGTCAGAAAGAGGAAGGGGTTTTGTACCGAGTTCCCCATTTTTCACATCATGCCTGCCTGGTCATATGTGGGGACAACTGACATTGCCAGTAGTGCTGGTAAAGAGCTAAGTAGCATTAAGCACTTTTGGAGCCTAAATCCACTTTTCTCAAGAGACATAGGCACCTGGGACAAGACCCACAAAGGGTGTAGGCAACACAGCACTGAGATGCACAACAGTCTGTTCCCAGGCACTCACTGTCTCATACAACAGAGCTGAGCAAGGCATTTGGGCTCCCTAAACAGAGTTTCCTGAAAAAAGGGGCCACAAACCAGCCCAGCAGGCAAGGAGCCACATAAGCTAGTCACTGAGAAATCTTGAAGTGGTGTCAAGCCTCACCCTACTCAAGAGTGCCTCACTTGGACAGCATTCACAGCCCCATGGGCTGGAGATCCCCTTTCCCACCCTCCACTGGAGCATCTTTTTCCCATAATACTCAACCCCAGGATGCAGGAAACAAGAGTTCACATCATTCTCTGGCCTAAGGAAATGTTGTCTACACATCAGAGGGCTGGTTTCCAGGGGCTTTTTTCTTCAGAGGGAAAAAGGAAGATGCAGAGCATCGAAACTGCAGAATTTAGCACTTTGAAAAGGTTTTCCAGTTCTGTTTTCTTTTTTTTTCAACAAAAAGGTCAATAAAGGGTAAAAAGAACATAAAATTTTGGCCAAAGTAAAAATATATTCTGAGTGAAAAGGAAATTTTCCCTTCCTCTCTCCCGTGAAAGCTACTGAGTGACTCTTGCTGTTCAAGGAATAACTTTACACACCACTAGAAGCCCTCTGTCTCTTAGGTAAAATGCTAGGGGTGTGTCAGAAACAATCAGCAATACCAACACTCTGCTGAAAGTAGTGGTGGTGAAACAATCATCGCAATGATGTGGTCAGTGGTGAAAACAGGAGCTATTGAAGGGCCTGATGCAGCACTGCCACGTGCAGCAGCATTGTGCCAAGGACCACAGCAGAGAGGCAAAGGTTTCCCCGTGGGAAGGATGCTTCAGCAGCCTGTGGTCACCAAGGTGAAGTCTGATCCTCTCACCAGTCCCCCCAGGACCCACCTTCTTACTGCTCGCTCACATGGCAACAAAAGGGGCAATCAAGCCACTTCCAAATGACAACCCTCTGTGAATGTGTCTATACACTGATGTCTTCACTGCTGTGCACAATGCCACTGCCTACAGGTGGAAACACGCATGGCCCCCAGACACAGTCCAAGTCCTTGGGGGCCTGAAGTGGGGAGGAGAAACCTTTTTTCTCCTCCTCTTCCCATTTTGGCTGCCTTCTTTGTACTGTGCTGGAAGTTTTCTTTTTCTGATCTGTAGTTAATCTGCTCACCAAGTCGCACAGAATGTGAAATTGTAAGTGTGACAGGCATTTTTTGTTGTCTGCTTTTTGACAGCTTTTGGAAAAGAAACTCAACTTCTGGCTTTTCGCCAGAAAGATTATGTTCTGTTTCTCTTAAGAAGAATGAATTTTTCATAAGCAACTATTTTACATTGCAAACTCTGGGCTCTTATTCCAGACAGATAGACTATTTTTAATAAAGTTTCCTCCAAGATCTCAGCTGGCTTTTAAGCCCATGACTGTTAACCTAGAAACACTGTACTTAGAGAACTGCACACAAAGGTATATTCATTAGGTCTGGGGCTGTTCTCACACTGAAATAACCCTTTAGAAGTTAAAAAAATTACAATACATTCATAAAAGTGAACCCATTTGAGTAAAACACACAATTATAGAGCCTGTACACAGTCTCAGAAGGCTGTGATCGCAACCTGTGGCTGCGGCTGGGCAGGAAACGCTTTTCCTGCCTTGCAAATATTCCTGGGATTTTAGAAATGCCTCCCATTTCCATATGAAGAAAAAGAGAGTTATTTTACAGTTTTTCTCTAAATGAAAGAGTGGAGAGACAGGCAGACAGCCCACAGGGCTGTGGTTAGGACTCTCACCACGGATGAAAGAGACTTAAGATCAGATTAGCTGTGCTTGCTTTGATTTGCAAAGGGGACTGGGGTGCTGGGCTCTCAGGGGCACGAAGCACTCATTAGGCTGCTGGCTTTTTCAGCCCTTTCAGTTGGAGATTTTCAGTTTTGTACCAACAATTAACTGTTCACCAGATCAGGGACTTGAACCTAATTAATCTCCACGGGAGGCTGATGCCAAAACCATCTGCTTTAGGCACCCAAACTGGTTGGTGTGACAAGATGGTTAGATGGGTAAGGCATCGCAAGGGTGATTCAGCTCACCCAGATTCGGTGTCTAGACTCCTGGCAGTGCTCCTGGGCAGATCTGCTGTTTCTGAGGCTGGCTGGAGCGCCCACGCCTGGAGCTACCTCTGTCTGCCCACCGCGGGCAACTCTGAAGGGTGACTTTGTAGGCGGGGACATACCAAGAACCAACAAACAGGAATGGGTGCTGGCTGTGTTGCATGTCCCTTAAGTGCAAACAACAGGTCCCTCCTCCACCTCCTTCTCAGTTCAGAAAATTGAGCTTGCTTTGGTGGGTGGGTGGCTACTCCTGCACAGTGGCCTAGGAGCCTGCACCTTCGCCCACATCAGCCCTCAGAGAGACATGATCTAGCCTTCGGGCTAGAAATTGGGCTAAAACAGAGGCGGTTTTTGTCCTTCATAAAGAAACCATGCCATTGCTGTGGAAAAACTCGTGGGAGTAGAATAAGAGGTGACCCAGGTTGGGTTCAAGGTAGTCTCCTGAGAAAGAAGACCCTGTGGCTCTCTCCTTACACCCAGCACTGTCTATGCATGCCCCTTGTCAATGGTGGCAAGCCAAATATAGTCCTCCTTACTCCTTTCTCACCTGCTCCTTGCATACCTATACCATGCTCACTGGGCCAAAGGAAGACCTCCAGGTTTCTCCAGCTCAAGAAACTGCCCTTATTTAAAAGATTTCTTAAGGTGTTCATAGATTCCCAGTGTCATGGGACACTAGGCCAGGAGGGGATCACACTCAATCTCCTGCATATCGTAGGAAATTTATTATCCCACTAATTCCCTAGCGTGAGCCCAGTTCAGAGGAACAAAACACTACATTTCAGCATTTGCTTTTTATACCTCTTTTTGCTCTTCTCTGCTTATTCTCTTCCACAAGCAAAAAGGGTGCAGGAGACGAAAAATACAAATGGAAAATTCCTACTTAAAAGTACTTTAGCTTAGGTTGTTACTCTAGGGAGGAGAGAAAGGCACTAGCAAAAATCTGGAAGAAAATATTTTCTACATTTATTTTTTCACTTTCTTTGTCAAAGTCAAAAACATTTTCAAGTCAGTACTCAACCCACTTACTGGGACCAGCCCTGCTGTAGAGAGCTCAGCCCCCATAGCATACCACATTTTGTGGCCCAGACAGCTCAAAAGGGGTATGCACAACCAGGGGTTAAAGTATTTCTCATCTCTTCCTGTAGCTGCTCTAAACTCTCTCTATAAGTCTGGTGACAGGCTGGCCGGGGATACACTTGCAAATGAGTGCTCTTGAGGTGATAGCCTAATGAATGAAATTTAACAGTGCATGTTTTTAGATGTCTCTCACTAAAGAAGTCAGCATTTCTTGTTGAGTTTTCCAGGAATATCTTTAGGGTGAGTTACAACATACAGCAAGTAAGGGTGTGTTTGCACGTACAGATTTTTTAGATCCTCCCTTGACTCCATGGTGGCCCCGGCTGCTTATTGTGAAAACATTTCCGGTGTCTTATTTATCATATTTTCTTTTTAAACTCATTATTGCCTGGTTACATTTGATACTCTGTTTAAAGCAAAATCAATTTATATCTCAGAGAGCTCAGAGAAGACAGAGAGAAAAGAAGATATTCTGGATGTACAGGGGAAGGATGAGACTTCCCCGTCCTGGGGCCAGCAGGACCTCTTAATGAGCGCATGTTCTGGGTAGGTCTGGGCTGGCCAGCTGCATCTTTGACCTTCACACTCTACATCTCACATCTGATTAGTCTGTGAATGCATTTATTTAAGGGCCTGACTTTGGGTTTTGAGCTTTCAGAAGTAGTTTACATCAGTGGATAGTATGCTTAGGTGAGTAGACCCAAAATGAGATGGAAGAACGATAATTTAGTTTAGTGATGACAACGCCAAGAAACTCCATGTTAGTGGGAACTGCTGAGAACACTGATTTGGTCAGGTTTATTTCTAAAATCCTCTAACATAGGTTGGTCTTGGACTTTCTTCCTTTTCAGAAAGTCTTGGCCAAGACATTTTGCAGAGATGTATGAAGTGAGATGGGTAGACAACACCCAAAATATAAAACCCCCTGGAATTCCCCTCTTATGTCTCCCCACCATTTTAGCTCAGCTGCCCAAAGGCAGCAGGGCTCCTGCAAGGGGGATCAAGTAATGCCACACCAGTCACTGCAGAGTAAAATGTAATTGGGGAAAAAAAAATCATTTCTGTAGGGGATGAAGTGAGCCTCACTCTTTAATTCCATTAACTGCCCTGTTTCTCCCAGCCATTCTTCAGGCAGCAAGAGAATAAAAAGGATCCTTTTCAAATGGTGAAAAGGAACATCCCTGAAAAGAAACTCCTGAAAAAATTTGACTTAGGTACAGCAGCTGCAGCAGGTGTAAAATGACTCTTGCTATTCGGGTTTGAATACTAATATTTTATTATATATCTTGACGCAGATTTTTCCTAAACATTTTCAGAGAAGATCTTGTAGCTGGAATATAATCAGCACAAAGCAGAATGGCTTTTTGTTTCTGTTTTATGCTTGCTTTTTTTTTTTATCTTGCTATTAGTCCCATCATTGGCTTTTGCATAATCACTAGATGGAGGACAGACTGTTCACATGCACACATGTACACACAGAGAGAGAAAACAAGCAGTTGTTTTCATAATATCCATCACCCATTCAAATCCACTCTTGTTCAAGTAGACAACATTAATATCTTTACCCTTTACCCTTCAATTACCATGCGCATCATGAATTATGAGG
Organism: Platalea leucorodia; assembly: GCF_965183815.1. Lineage (NCBI taxonomy): Eukaryota > Metazoa > Chordata > Aves > Pelecaniformes > Threskiornithidae > Platalea > Platalea leucorodia. Next base: position 117,552,221 of record NC_138825.1, on the reverse strand, counting down.
CCAGTCTAGCAGCACTCACTCAACTTCAGCGCTGCATGGAGCTCGAATAAACAAACAAACAAAAGAATATTTACTTCCCTGGATTTCCATGCACACTGATGCTATAGAGCAGAGAGGAGACTGTAAAGGGGGAAGCATGACCCTTAGAGTTCGGTATGAATTTTAGTTCTCTTGACCCTCATTTGGGGCTCTTGCATGATTTTGAGAATCATTTTGTAAGGTAAAGGTGGTGAATTCTGATGATGTGTTTCCCTCATAATCCTGTTCAGCAGCCTCACACTTGTCATCTCTCCTAGAGCTTTACTAAGGTGGATATCACTGATCATCCTGACAGCAAAGGAAACAAGTAGATTATTTAAATATTTTGTCCATAGTCACACAAGGGATCACTGACAGCTAGGAACAACTATCCTGATTCAACACCTAACACTTATACCACTTCTCCACTCATATCCATCATGCCATTCATTACGTTAGCCAGCAGGCCACCATGCCCTACATGGAAGTTTCTGGGACCTTCTCTTTTGAATATCAGTAGTGAGATACTGCAGTCACCATCACTTTATTCATCTCCACGGGCCAAAGGTTCCTATTATGATGGTGTCAAAATCTGCAATCCCTGTCCAGGAACATTTACTAGGTGTCAGGTTTCCCATGGGCTTGGAAGTGCTTTGGAAAGGGGTAAGCTATTGCAAAGTAAAATCCATTAGTATTTTTTAAAAAAACTATTTGTACAAGAAGTTGTGCATCTCATAAATGATTGCTGATCCTTGATCAATGTCCTTTGCTGGACATTCTTGCTGTTCTTAAAAAAGGTATTGAGAATAGCTTGCACACAGAGGACAGTGTCCACTATATCTTCAGAATATCATTTTATGACTAAGAAACTATGATGGACTCTTGGGGCTCACCTGAGGCCAATACAGCTACTGTACTTCCCGTTGATCTGCAAGACCAAGAACAGATTTTTCTCCCGTAGCATCTGAAGGAGAAAGGGAACTTGTCATCCACTGAAATACCAGCAGGAACTCAAGAAGCTTCCTTCAATTTCAGCGGGTGCCCATCACTGTGGGTACATTGCCTTCCCACTTGTTTTGCCCTGCAGGAAAAAAACAGAGAGAGTGTGAACTGTCTTAGAAATGTGACATATTTGAGACCTACCAAAGTCACCTACACAGGTAATGCTCAGGTGCAGCTTCACAACAGTTCCTATGAGCCCTAGTGCCTGTGGAGCAGCAGTGAGCACCCAGGCAGGCCAGCAACTCATGCAGGAAGGCTGCTGTGAGGGACCTGACCATGCCACCCTTCCTCACCAGGAGTAATCCCATAACTCTCCAGGAACTACTGCACGGATGTGCAATGTGGGACTGGGCTTCTCTTGTAGCTCATGCCCAGACCTTCATCTGATGTCCCTGGAGGTACGTTCAATGACTTTGGAGCTCCAGTGACTTACATGACTGAGCACTTACCTTCGAGCTGAGCATGTCCTCCAAGGTCTCCCTGCATGCGCAGGACAGACACTTCCATACCAGTGCTTCCCAGTATGAAACACGCTCTCTTTCAGGGGATGACTGCAAAGCACGCATTGGCAGTGCCAACAGACATCTCCACTGTCTCTCACAGTGTTGCTTTCATATTTGAAGTCTCTTCAGCTTTCTGAGCTCCTTCGAAATACAGAGGGAGCAGAATCTGTGCAGTGGCATATGCTCATCTCTGCTAAGACCCTGGAGCATTCATTTGGAAAGACACAAACACCCTTATTCACATCACGGTGCTCACGTGAAGATCAGTCCGGAAGTTTAAATGCCAGTAAACTACTCTACTGTTCAAAGGAGATGAAGTGTGTGCTGTGCAGAGTTAAACTAACATTGCCTAAAAGGCACAAACACCTAATGGCAGTGCAGAAAGCTGTAGGAGATGTGTAATAAAATAATAATAATAATAATAATAATAATAATAATAATACCAATAATAATAGTAAATAAATTAATAATTTTTAAAAGGACATGTAATAATTGGGCCAGGGAGGGAAGAGAAAGGAGGGAAGCAATTGACTGAGATCTGAAAATTTTTGGCAGATTTCTCTCGGATGTGTTCTCCAGTACTTTATTAAATCACCCAAAAGAAAAAGACTTCTTCTGACTAAGGATGTTTCATCACCAAGAACATGTTCCCACATTCAGCAATAGCTTTTGCTCAACTTCAACTGACTTCTCTTGCATCAGAATCGTCCCTGGGCTCTTACATCAGCCTGGCTGTGGACACAGCTGTAAAATCACGCCCTCCTCTAGTCAATGTAAGGCAAAATATTTATTTAATAGTGCCGGTTAGGCCAATTTCATTCATAATTGAATCAGCAGTTTATTTCTGTGTCTTTTCACTGACCACCCATTCATCACTTCCAGCCACGGAGTTCAAAGAGCTGCTGGAAGGCACACTTTAAAAAATCTGTTCAAAAACTAACACAAGGAGAATGGCAAACCCCAAGGGCCAGACTGTCAGCCATCTAAAGCAGGCATGCTCTGCCATTACAGCCTGTCAGCCTCAACTAGGACCCTGAAGAAGATACTCTAGGACACTCCAACAAAGATTTCAACAGTAACTGGCACCTTAGGGCATGCATTCAGTGGCAATGGAAAATGCACTGGTTGAGTCAAAGAAGGCCCAAACTACACTCAACCCAGTGTCCTGGTGTCCCCTTAGAGCTGCTGATGGTCCCAGGGGAGCAGAACTATTTGGGTCATGTGACCTTCACCGGGCTGTGGCTACACACAATCCATCATGGATGCACACTGAACCCATGTTCGCATTTTTTTTCAGGTACCTGGTGTAGGTGACCGAGGAAGCTGTATCTGCTCGCTTGTAGTTGTTATCATTTCACAGCTCCTGTCCTCCAGACGTGAACTGCCAAGGTGCACCAAAGCTCCTCCTTGCACCAGAGTGCAGAGCCACAGAAACAGTTGTGCACAGAGGGATTTTCCAGCTCTGCCCTATGATACTTCATTTCACACATGTTGTAAGAGAAGAGGTCTGGAAAAGATTTAAAGCTAAGAGGTTTAGAGCAATGTTTTAGACCAGTGATGTATCTCAAGGGTATCTTGCAGCAACGAGTTCCCATGCACAGTAGTACAAAGACAAGCCAGCTTCCTTTTTCAAATAACTGCATTGTACAGGTAGCGGAAATAAAAGTGATAGCAAAAAGAGGCTATGATTTGGAGCAAAGAGCAAAGACACCAGACATCAGTCTCTGTAAGCCCCAGCCCCCAGCAGGCAGTCAGTTTGACACATATCCAGGACAGCTAGATAAAATTTTCATGTGGATTCCTACCTTTTATGCCTCCATATTCTGTAACTTTTTAGACTTTCCCTTCCAAGCAGAATGGTTTACTCTGCTGCATCTCCTGCCCCAGTCCTTCCCAATCTGACACAGAAATGCACTCATATCAAGAAAACCACTTTTTTCAGGCAGTTCTCTACCTCTCCCTCTTGTAACCACAGGTGGATACCTCCAAAGTGGTTAGGCCACTTCCAAAGTGGTTAAGATGATCAATATTCAAATTGAACAACTTAAATCTCAATGAAAGACACTAAGTTTATCTCCAATTTTACTGCAAATTGATACCCCTGTTAACTAGCCAAACAGCTGATGGAGAATTTGGATTACCATCACAGTTCAAATGATGACAAAAAGAGACATACATTTTTTTGCAACAACAAAAATTTCACAGTGACCAGACCCTAGTCTCCTTTTTTCAGTTCCACATCTTGCAAATATTTTGATCAACTTTCCAGTCTCTCCTCCAGCCACTCCTCCACTCCAGTTCAGCTAAATGTTTCATGAAGCCAAGCTCTTTTGATCCACTAGAAATTTGTCCAGCATCCATCGCTAAAGCCAGATGGAACACAATTTGCAAAATGAGAACATAAATCAAGCAGTAAATTTGTGATTTTCATGCAAACCACACAGGAGCCAGTGACTGCTACTGGTTCAGCCAAATCATCCAGTCCCCTGACCAGCAAAGTCTGAGGCCTTTTTCTGTGGAGAACTATACTGGAAAAACTTCTGATATTCTTGCTCTCAGAAGAGGATCCTGAGCTAGGCAATATTTATTTTAGTTGAAAAAGTAATTATTTTATAGTAGCTTCTCAGATGGAAAAAAAATCTCTTAAAAATGAGCAGAAGGACGGGTATGATTTCCACTTTGGTAACATATTGATCAAGATAAGAAATAATTAATTATACAACTCCTCTGAAATATTATACAAATGGAGAAAATGTGTCTATCTGAAAACCCAGAAGTATGTATGTGTCTTGGAAAAAATCCAGATGCACCAAATGTCTATTTTTAAACTCAGTTACTCATGAAAAGAGAGCTGCAGTGATTAGTTACAGCAGCTTAAAGTGTTAAACAAACATAAACTAGGAATGGCTCTGACGGGATCTGTGCAAACTGACCTCCAGAGTTGGGAAGTGACCCTCAGACTTCAGAAGGACTTAATATGTGGAAGGGGGAGATCTGCTTGGAAGAGCAGAGCCTGAGGAGCGCTGCATGATGTGATTTCCAGAAAACTCTTAGGAGACTTTGCCCCTGTTCTCAAACAGTGCAAACGCCTTTGGTGTCTTGCTGTGTGAAACTTGCCAATGTGAAAATTTTGGGCCAGTAATCTATGGAGGGAAACAGTCCCACAGAAGATAACAACCTGTGGTTCTGTGGGAACAGGCAGTAGTGATGATGAGGAACAGGCACCCACGCCCTATGCACAGTGCTCTGGCTCCCATCTTGTGTGGGTGGGTTTGCTTGCAAGAGACATGAAACACTCACTTTTTTAATAACCCATTTCGCAATGGTTGTGTGGTCTGTGGTCAGGTCACACCTCATTTATGGAGTCCCACAGCCATTGCTGCACTCAGCTGCCCAGATGTCTCAAATGCCCATTGCCCCATTCCCACTCTGCCCTCAGACTTGATCCCATTGATGCTCTGCTCCTTTCTAGATATGTGGGCACATCTACACCCATGGGTACTTCTGCCAAGCATGCACCCAAGCTGTCAGGCTGATTAAAACCCCTTCTTTCTCTTGGGTAAAGGTAAGTGTGAATCCAATCCCTGAACTAAATGGCAACTAATCTTCAGGAATTTGAAGTGCAGACCAGACATAAGACTCAAGGCTCAGGCCGTGTCTATTGCTAAATGTTTTGCACAAGACGTAATATATCAGATCAGAATCACACACACACTAATGAATTCAGTGAAACAAATGGCATTGCAATTACTGCCTGTGCATTACACAGTAATTGTCAGACAAAGGATGGCAACAAAGCAGAGACTCACATAAAATAAGATTAAAAACTTTAACTCTTAGTGCATCATATGCGCTGTTTCCATGGATCTGTAATGACCCAGGGAAAGAATTTGCAATGGAAAGCAAAGAGGCTTTCTCTGAATTTGCAGCAAGCAGTTCACTGCTGTTAAGGCCGCAAACACTAGCTATAGACAGCTGACATCTTCTGAGTGCACATCATCTCTGAACTCTGATTTATTTTTAAAGGCTTAAGAAGGATTTATCTTCAGAGCCAACTCAAGGAGCATTATGTGAAAGGGGAATGAATAAAGCAAGAAAGCCATAAATTTCTCTTTCAGTACAAAAAGCTGGTCACTGAGTAACCACGCAGCAGCCAAGAATTGCGTAGAGCACATCAGGATGAGTGTTGTGGTCTGTGTTAAAAAGCTTTTCTAAATTCCTCATTAGCATTCCGTGATAATGCCAGGACAAGGGGCAAGGGTGCAAATGTTTATATATCATGAAAATATTAATTTTTAAGTCATCAACTGTTTTAATCACTTCCTCGCTCAGCCACCAAACAAGCAGAGAAAGAAGTTAGGATGTGGGGAGAGAGATGCCCATCCGCCTGCTCTGCCTTTAACCAGACTCACTGCACAGACTACCTGGAGCTAATTCTGCTTTCTGCTGGCATAAAAGGGATCAAACTTGGCATATTGTTTTAAATGTCTAGTGTGGCTACTGGCAAGAGAAAGGTGCTGAAAGAGGTAATTTTTTTTTTCTCTGAAGAACATAAACAAACTGGCAGAAATGACTGGATAAAAATCTAGGCTACATAATGCTGCCTTAATTATATTTCCTATTTAGGTTTCATCTCCTAATGATAAGTTCTTACTAACTCACTCTTGCCCCAGATTTCTTCCCCTGTGCTTCAGTAGTGCGTTAAAAAGGCATTCTGAAAACAAACCTTTGTAAATTTTAGTGTAAAAAAAATAAAGAATTGTTACTGATAATAGTCCTATGGCCACATATAGACAGAAAACTCAACCACTCCCTTTAAGGAGCGTTGTCTACTAGTAGAAAGGAAACACACATGAAAGCAACAAGGATGTTTTACCTACAGAAACTGTAAATGAGTAATCTTTAAAATGTCATTCCTCCCCTGCAGGACAGAGAAGATAATGCCTAAGGAAAACCCAACTCAGAGGGCAGAGCACTCCTGAGGTCCATGCATGGGTGATCCAGGAACTCCAAACTTCAACAGAAAGTGCACAAATGTTAAAAAACCCAGCACATTTCCTGGATATGCCCCACTGTTAATCTCTCATTACTCAGGTTAAACAGGAGCACACAGGTTTATTTAGATGGAATAACAGTTCTTGTAGAACATCATAGCAAACAATGAAGAAGAAAAGTAATTTCACCTGGGAGAGAACAGAAGTAGAAAAACAAAGAAAGTGCTTATGCTAGAGCCAGGCCTAAGCCCTAAACCTGTTCTGCCTCCAACCCAGATTCAAGCACACTGAAACTCAGCTGACCTCTGAAAAATCCTGGCCAGGTACTTTTCAAACCCCTGTGCTACTGAAGACAACAATTCACAAGCCTCCTGGAAGCAAAATGTGGCAGGACAACAATACTGTGAAAGCTAACTGCAAACTCTACCAACACACACTTTCACGACAAGCTGGATGCAAGGACTCAGTTTCTTCAGCTCTTCTTTACATTTATTTAAAAATATATCTTTTTATTTATTAGTACCGATAAACTAGAGCTCAGCAGTCCACGACATATTACCATTGTGCTGGACCAAGGCAATTGGAAACAACAGAGTAACAACTTCAAGTTAATAAAACCATAAAATCACAAATAGATGGCCTTCTCTATTGCCCGTGGCCTCATTCTGCAGCAACATTAGTGTGTCTTCAGAGAATAAATGGGGCCATATAATGGCAATTATTGTCATGGGCTCATTGCAGACATGACCTCACCCTCAGGACTTGGAATCTGCCCCCGGCTGGGCTGGAATTCCCAAGGAATTTTAATGATGGGGTGTGAGGGTCAGGCTGTGCTTGCTACCTCTTTTGCAAAATAGAAACCCATTTTGGTGGGGCTGACTGAGGCTGGTTGCCATCTGAGTTCCCTGTAGCGTCTCCAAGGAACGGTTTGGGTGCAACAGGTAGCCAAACACTCACACCCAGTGCTTAGTTACTGTAAGTGCCCTGACAGAAATATTAGAAAAACTTTTATGGTGCCAGCCACTACATCTGAACACTTGTTTGTATTATTAGGGAGAAACCTCTGTTTAGGGCTGACACTTGCTTTCCTCATGGGTCTGGAATATCCTTTGCCTGTTGTATCCCAAATAACAGGGCAAGGCTGTCTCGTGCTCTCAGCTTTTACCCATCTGTAGTTATGTGACTGTGTTATCTGCTAGGGAACCCCATCTTACCCAGAATTTCAATGAGGTGTTCAGCAGCACCCAGGGAATAGGAGGAAAGGGGTATATACTTGGCAGTGACCTGTTAAGCTACAGACTGCTCATGCCTGCACCCTCCAGGAGCCACCAAGTATGGTGGGAAGGGTGGTCTGCTGTAATGCACAACCATTCTCAACTCAGCTAAGAGGTGTCTTTTGATTACTCTGTGGAAAGCTAACTCCAGCTCCCGCTTGGCATCAAATATAAGTATCCCTGGGACCCAGTTTAACTGGTGAAGTCTTCATTTTGTCAGCCTCTGGCATAACAGTCCATTAACCTCAGTGAATTACCTTGCAGTCCCCATCCATCAAAGTGTCTGGCTACCTGATGAAATGAAGAGTTATTTCTTGGGTCTGTCACTATGTGTCAGCTCAACAGCTAAATCATTTATTCAATATGATTAATCCATTATATCCCATCTGTAGCGTCTGCCCTGTCAACCTGAAGAGGTGTTCAGGAAAGTTCCCGGGAACACCAGAGACAATAGCAATGGGACTGACAAATTGCACTGGTGCGTGGCATGCTAGGGGCATCCAGGAAGGCACAAATTCCCTCCACTCCCACACCGATGTTGGAGCTCAGATTAATTTGAGGACAATGAACTTCAACAGGAGGCAGAAAGGGCAGGAACCACTCAAGGGGCAGCAAGAAGTAATTTCACAAATAGTTCCTACCGCCTAAGTGAACTGAGATGATGTGCGATGAGAAAGAGCTTTCAGGGTGAAGATAAGAGTGTTCAGATCCCACAATGAGCATCGATACTCAGAAGTGCCATTCCTCTCACCTGGTGAAACGTCTGGGATCTCCCAGATCTATACCATCACTTTGGTTTTAGGCTTGCTACACCAGAATTATCCCTCACAACCTGCAGGGTCGCATGATCCCCAGTTACAGACAGCACTGGCTGAATGAAGTGGGTCAGTCGTAGCTGGCCTCCTGTCCGCTGCTTGCCGTTGCACCTAATCTCCATCCAGCACTGCAGAACAAGGCTAGCTGGTGCCTTTCTTCCTTCACTGTCATCTAATTCTTGAACCTGGTTCATCTGTCATGAAAGAATCCGAAATGCTGCAACATCCATCAGTCCAGCATGTGCTAGTGAGGAGCAGGCTGTGGACCTAGCCCGACAGTGCCAGTGACAGAAGAAAACATTCAGCACAGAGCATATATATAGGGTGATTTACACAGAAGAACAGGCAAGGTTCTTGCTATTCATTCTTGAATATTTACTGGGCTTGCTTCAATTACAAGGCTTAGTGGCAGGAACTTCAGCTGTACAATGCTAAGTATTTTTCTAAGGTCATGGGCAGTAAATGAAAGTCAACTTTGATACTCACATTAAAAAATACTGCTAATAGGGAACTGCTCTGAAATCAGCCCAGCATGATGCCTTTCAAACTTGGTAATAATGAGTATACTAGTGACTCGTAACAGTCTACTCGGTGGAAACAAAGCATAATTTGGCTGGCCATTTGCTTTTGTTCGTCTTTTGTTGGGGGAATGGGAGGGGAGACAAGTCCTGTGGCAATAGCCTTGAACAGACCATCTCCATTTTGAATCTGCTGAGATGAAATATCTCCTTTCAACAACAAAGGCTGAACTCTGATCAAAGCCCAACCAGCAGCACACCCTGCAGTGGTATACACCAGACCCTAATTCCTGCAAGTGCCCGAGGGGATGTGAGACTCCCATCAGTCAAGTAATACAAGGACAGGAGAAAACACTGTAATTTTCAGTTCAGCCCAACAAACCCTGGAGCCTCTTGGCTTGCAGTAACCTGGAATGTATCCTGCAAACAATTAGCAAAATGGCTTTCCAAGCTGATCAACACCACACGGCTCGTCTTTGATATTGTTTTATTTTCCCTCCCTTCCCTCCCAAGAGCTTTTTCAGGAACTCCATACACATGCTGCTGGGAGTACAATTATAGGACAGCGTGTACAGCAGAAATTCATTCAGCATGTTTCTGGGGATCCCTCATTTTTATGCAAGGGCCTCTGTGCCTGTTCTGCCTGCACCCAGTATGCGTGCAGTTATATGAGATGCTTGCACAAGCAATTACCCATCGTGTGTGAATAAAGGCTTGTTTTGTCAAGCAAATATATATGTGCAAAAATGTACAGTCCTGTGTTGTAATTGTCTAAAATACCGTTGTGGCACGACAGTGAGCTACAACATGCCAGAGCACGGGGATAGCCCGTCTCTAAGTAATTACTTGTCTTCTGCACAGACCCTCCCAGAAGCTCCTCTCCATCTGTACTGCAGCCATTTATGTAGGACAAACACTGCTGTTAACAGACTGAATGAAAAAAGTATTTTCTGTACTTAAAACTTAGATAGCACAACTTATACTACTTCTGAAAGCACCAGCTCAATCATCATATCTTTTAGCAGGGTGAAAAGGGGGTCTGCACCAGCCACTTGCAGGCAGGCAGGATTTAGCAGTGGGCAAATGTGTCATCCTCACTCTCACCTTGCTTGCTTTCCCTTTGTCCCTCCTCCCACAGCCAGCAAGAGCAAGAGCAAGTCTCTTGCTACCCAGCCTTCTGCCTTATCCACAGGACCACACTACGGTCAACCACCTACCAAGCGTTGCTGCTGAGAAATTACCTCCTAAACAGGCAAGTCCCTCACAGATAACGTGTCTGAAAATGGCAGGTTTGTCTGTTCTGTATCAATCAGGAGAGGGGATTTCTGCTGCCAAACCATTCTGGTTATGGTCACTGCATGGAAAAGGCAGGTATCAACTAGGGGTAGCCCCCAGACTCAAAACATCTCAGCAGCTCCTACTTTCCTGCTGCTTGGGGTGATGGTGCAAGGGACAACAGTGCCACACAAGGACTCTGGGCTGGTGAGGTGGGTTGGTTACTTACTGCCCCAGAAGGAAACACGGCTTCAAATCCAGGCCACATGATGCTCTATGTGATGTTGATCAAATTATCTGCTCCTCTCTGTCTCTGTTCCAGGGTGGAATCAGGGCTCTAGGAGTCTGTGCAAGTCACCATAAGTGTGTGGGTTTTGGAAACTGGTAACTGTTAATGTAAATGTTTCCAAGTCAAAATTCTCTTCCATACCTTTAAATACTTTAGGAAGCTGGAACCACCCACTCTAAGTCTGTAGTTTCATACTGTATCATTGGTCTAGAAGTATATTGAGAATTTCCTTTTCTATTTTTAGGAGTTCAGTTATTTTAAGAACGTAACTTAAATGTGTTGGAGAGGTGCATTTCCATGCATATCTTAATGAACACTTCTGAAAGAGAAAACATTAAAACAAAAAGACTATCTCATATTTGTCCATCAGCACTGAAAGATGACCTACTAAGCAATTAATAGTATAGATTCAATCATTTGAATACTCCTTATTCAGCAACTGGACTTAACTGCTCTGTTAAATTCCACTGAAATTCATAATATATAAACATGTAGGTGCTTTATCAAACAGGGATGTAGTTACCTGCAGAGCCACACTGCAGTGCAGAAAAGAGTGTGCACCGGCATGGATATGTTCTTTTATTTTCTGTGATCCTGTGTTTATCTGTAGGCCTGTGAATTCCCTTTGTGTGTACTGACAGCTGCCTGATAAATGCATAGCCACTGCAAAAAGAGATAAACCCTGCTGCAACAGTTTACTGATAGCATCAGTGTTCAATCTAAGGCAAACGATAAATCATGGAAATCAACAGTTCATGCAGAGATCTGAGATTATTGGGCTTCAGAAGCTAAGAAGCACTGTGACTTTGCATTGGAATACAGGAAATCATAGTTCAACTTTCCATACAAGTGTAATAGTGAGCAAGATGTGGATTTGGCAAAGCACTTCTGGGAATTTGGGGGCAGAAGGAAAGCTAGTTGTAGCTTTTAAAAAATATTTTATTATTATTATTATTATTTTGTATATTTTCTCCACAAATAGGTCTTTCCTGTAGCTCTTTTAGAGGTGTTTTCTTGTATTCAATAAACATAATCTCAAATTGGGACGCACATCAAGCAGCATATTTGTGATCTCTGACTGGAAAATACTCATTCTCAGGTTCATATTTCCTGTGCCAGATTCATGATTATGAGTTCAAAAAATCACTTTATGTGCATGATTTGTAATCATTGCTTAAAAGTCAGTAAACAATTCCACAGTTAACTCATTCTGCCAAATATCCTTACAGAGGAAAGTGGCTGTAATTCAGTCAAGGTAAATCCAAAGCATATTTACAGAATCCTTGCTGTATTTCTTCTAAACTAACAGCCCCATCTGGCTATATTTTATTGCTTTTCAATACAAAAAGTGCCAATAAGAGCATGAAGTGATGAGATCAGATACCTTGTTATACAGGAAAAGCCTAGATCACAGCCTAACTCTATGTTTTCTTACAGTTTAATTGGCTGTTGGTTGTTGACAGCATAAACTGTAGTCCCAGGCAGAAATCCTAGCCCCACCTGATCTCAAAGAAATTTTGTCTTAGATTTGAGAAAAAAACAGAATTTCAACTCCATTGATTCACCTGGATTCATACTGCCTTAATTCTCTTGAAAAATGAAAGTTTCACATCATGACTCCCAGTGCAAATCAATAAGGGAAATGTTTTTGGTGAATGTTAGTCCTAGAGAATTATCTGTCATCCAAAACACCTTTTTCGCTTTCATTTCAGCAGAAAGTTTCTGTATTTTGCTTATACTCCTTGATTTTATAGAGATCTTGAGTGTTTCCCAAGGTTTCTAAGCATTAATGTTTCCCCTTCTAAAAGATACCAGCTGCTTTATGTTTTTTCTACCCAACTCCTCACACCATCATCAGTGCTAGATCCTCGGCATTACAGGGTCTAGCTGTATCTGATAGCCATGTAAATGCAAAGAAGGACATAATTCTGAAGAGTTCCTGTTCACATAAAAGGAAATTTTTAAAAAAGAGAGAGAGGGAGAGATTGATATCAAGATATTCCACTAACTTAGTTTCTTCTGGTGTCACTATCAACATCAGGAATGAGTATCACAGAGCAAAGGACGCACCCCACTTCAGCTAGGGCACCTGTTCAACCAGTCCAAACTTCAAAGCACCTGAGTCTGGTGTTTCCTATGGCCTAGATATATTTAATGGCCTGGAACTAGGCAATAAGAAGCGCTAGGCACTGATTTGAAGGCCATCTCAACCTTGCCCAAACCAGTGGCTGCAGTAGAAAAAGGCCTTCATCACCCTGAAATCTGCCTGATCATTGCCTAGCCATTAATTTTACTCCAGTCCTGAATCATTTCTGTACCCCAATGTGTGTTCATCCAGAAGAGAAGCAGCTTGGGAGGGTCTGCTCTTCTCCCATTCATTCTGTACCCTTCCCCCGTGCTCTCACGGGGAATGAGAGAGGTACAGCTTTAGGGTCAATCCTTCTCTCAGGCTGGCTATTCAAGGGACAAAGGGAGAAGCAAAGGAACCGTTTACCCAGATGAAGAAGGAATGGAGCCACCAAGCACTGTTGAACTTTTCCTGCTCCTTCAAATCCTATGGGAACAGGATCCTGATTGAGCAGAAAAGCTATGGTTCTTACCTAGGAATTTAGCAAGTAGGACAGGCAGTCTGCTTTCAAGTGGCAGTAAAATTTGTAATGTTCAGGGACACCATTTTTTTCCTAGGAGCTATAATTCTTCAGTTAGTGACGCATTATCACCTGGTGCTCTCCAAGCACTGGTTAGCACTGTACGTACATACATGAGTAAGCTTCAAATCCACAAAGACTATTCCAGAATATATAGTGTAATTAATCAATTGTCTTTTCAACAGAGGTCATGATATTGCGCAAAGTTCATAGTTTGCTAAATGAAACCAGAGGGCTGTTCTTTTCCTCCAGCAAGCATTCCCCTTGCAAAATCCAGAGCTATTCCATTTAAGTGTTCACAGTTTGCCGAGGGAAAGAACTCTTTTTTTTTTTTTTCCTAGTATGTGGCAATAAAAAACTAATAAAGTTTTTCCTGAGAGCTGGAGAATGTACAACATCTCTCCAAAGTAATAAATAGCTGCTTGGTCCCTAACTAAAAACAGCTCAGAAAAATGCATCCAATTTTCTAAGGCAATCACACACAAATGTCCACGAACCTAGCCCTGGAGGCTACAGACAGACCTTAGCTTAAGCAGTGACTTAGGTCTTCACAGTGAAATGCTGCTTGAGACAAGGGACTGAAAGAAGGAAAGATGGACAAATCCTGAAGGATGGATGGATAGGGAGCCCTCTTTCTTTCCTTTCAGCAGGAGCCGTGTAAGCCAGATTCCATGTCAGTTTATACCAACGCAGTCTGCTCCGGGGATGTGGTGTTCTGCTGCTGCTGCGGTTTTCATTTTTTTGGTTTGTGCTAGAAAGTGAGAAACTAGATTGTTACCATCAAGGTCTCTGGAATCCAGTACCAGGTTTTAGACCTGGATTGAAATAACTCTCATAAATTTCTGGTCTTTGGTAGCATAAGAGACAAAACCAGCTTTTTATGTGAGCAGTGACCTGTGCAGCCTGGCAAACCAGCACCCCGCCAGAAGTATTTGCAAGGTTTCCTTATCTCCATCTGTAGACCAGACTCAAGTCCAGCAGAACAGCTGCAGCAGGTTTCTTTCTACAGGCTCAGATGTGTTTCTCTCTCAGTGCAAGGACCCATCATGACACCTCACTGTCTTTAGTAGAGAGAAGATTGTTTGAATTTATTGGGCAGTTTGCTAGTCAAGATAATATCCTTTGTATTATGAGGAGGACATGGAGACAGCAAGACTTTTCTTACTTTAATCACACAGTAGAGTCTTGCAAGATCATTGGCAACAGCAGTCAAGTATGCCATATACATTATGCCATTTATAGTTCTCTTCCTCTAAGAAGAAAACAACCATGTGGTTAGATGCCAGCTCTATGTCTGGGCATGCATAGTGGAGAGCTTAGCCTCTGCTTAAAGCTTGTGATAGGCAGGGGATAAGGTCCTTCTGATTATATCCTTGACGTCTGCCCTGGCTCTGAAGATAAGATTTGATGTGGACTTGTTGAGTAATCCAGGTGAGCTTCAGAGTTAGTAATGTGCTGGCAAGTGGTTTCTGCCTTGCAGACTTTTTTGTCCAGTCACAGAGCAAGTGAGCAGTGGAAGCGGTAATAAAAGACCAAACTCTTTTGCTCCAAAGAACTATTCTCTACTCTTCTTTTATGGCTACGTATCAAGTGCTCCAGCTCTTAACTCTCACTGCACCCTTCCCACAGTGTCTAAGCTAACACCTCATTAAGCCTTGGAGCCTCTACAGCTGGAGACTCAAGTCCTATCCCAGCTAGACAACAGCATCGCATCAGATCAGATTTGACCCACTATTCTTATTATTCCCGAAAGCCTGTTATTTATTTCTCTTCCTTCCTAGAAGCAGAGGCTGAACAACAACTGATAAAATTTCTGTTATTTACATAACCAAGGACCTGTATGCAAAATTTTATCCAAATATTGGGACCACTCAGTGCCAGCCTGAAAATTTATGAGGACCCCCAACCTCAGCAGGTGTCAGCAGCTGCAATCCAGGCTGGAACTTGAACACAGAGGATCATGGCACAAAATGGGTGAATTGCATGAACTCTGTTTTTAATCCCTTCCGTTACACCCACCTCTTTAAAAACCTTTTTCTATTACACACCAAAGGCAATTTTCCAAGAGGATATTAAGGGCTTGGCTGTTTCACTGTTATTGGCATGAAGGTGCCACCCACCAAAGCTGTGGCTGCTCCAGCCTTTGTCAGAAATGCTGCAAGAATGGCTCAGCTTACAGCAAGCAACAAAGCCCTTGCTTGAATGACCCCTTAATGGCCTCCTCTTCTCACAGAAGGGTGGATATTTGGTGCAGTTTCTCCACTGAGCTGAGAAGAATCAATGAGAAGAGGAAGCTCTGAGGTATAAATTGCAATAACATGGCTAAAGGTAGCTGACTCCAGCTCAAAGCACAGTGTGCCCAGACGCAGCAGGTCTCTTGCACGGCACCAGGTGCTATCGCCAGCAGGCTGAAGGACTGAGTAGCAAAAGAAGAGGGTTATGGTGATGACTAAGTACCGGCAGGTAATGTTCTAGTGACAGCAGATAACGACCTTCCTCCTGCAGAGCCCTGCCAGGGTGGTTTTGGATGGCAGCACACCAGAACTCACGTTCTTCTGCCCTGACCTCACAGCCCCTCTGCTGTCCAAGACAGAGGTTAGCTGCAGGTTTTGCTTCTCCGTCCTGTCACAGTCCCCATGCTCACATGCCTCTCGTGCACTGTTTTAGCTCTCTGTTTCCCCTGCATCCCTATGCCGTCTTCTCAGGCATGGAAACTGTCTGTAGACCAGGCAGACTCGCTGCTCCAGGAACTGCCTGTAGGATAGCAGAAGAGAAGGGTGGCTGCAGGTCTCATCACGTTCTCCACTTGTCATAAACAAAGTGAGGTACCCTACGTACAGTTTAATGTCCTTATTGCTTCACTTTATGCTGTGTTCTGCTAAGTATGGGTAATTCAGCGCTCCTGGGAGGACAGGAAAATAACACTTTTGCAGAGGGTCATTTGTTTTTTCTTGTTTCAGATGCTTCAGGACATTTGTTTTTCCTGTCGTCTTTATGAAATGAAGATTGCAAAACCCTGGTAATGTGAAATTCATTAATGAAAGTGCCACTAACACACAATTTACTCAGAGTTCTCCTGCTTCAGAATTTGGGAATTAACTCTAAACAACCAGCACACATGAGCGACCCTCCTCAAATACAATTCATTAATATGAAAATCATAATCTAAATAAAACATTGAAAATTCAAATTTTTTTTTTAAGATATCTTTTGGTTTTTTGGATTTTGCCATTTGTTTTTTGAGGCTTCTGAGTTTGCTCATGCCATTTATGAAGATGATGTATAAAGATTTCAAAATTGGGACAAAAATACGAAGCTGAGAAAGAGAGAGAGCAAGTGTTGTATTAAAGGAAAGAGAAGTTAGTGGGAATTAAGCTCTTTGATCACCTTTAAGTTATCCTTTTACAATACCTGGAAAAGTACGGTTTGTTTATTTTTCTTAGAACATTTAAACTAAGGCTCACAACTCATTGTTTGTCTACAGAAATTTGGACTTTAAGCAAAACACTAAACACACAGGACCGATAATAGAAACAAGTGATAAAACTGGAACTTGAACTCCTGCCTTATCCCACAGTATAGAACTACGTTTAGACTGTCCTCGTGTTCAAAATCAACCCGCCCGTACGCCTCTGGACCACACAGTCAGATTCAGCTGGGACAAGCAATGGGGCTCGTGACTTTATTACTATGTTCTGCCTTTTCTAAATGCGTGACAGCATGTAAATGAAAAAAGGGGACATTTCCTTAGCAGCTTTAAAATTTTTAGTACTCTGAGTGTTGACTGGTTGCTATGGCAAGCGGGCATGTTTAGATAGCAGACATGAAACAGGGACCTGGTTGGCCAATAGCATGGGGTGGGAAGGCCCTGTGCGTGCAGCACTATGGTGGTTTTGCCACTTCAGACCTCAGATACGGTCACGCTGGCTGGGACTTTGCGTCCAACTGCTTCCTTTTAGTAGCTTCATTTTAGACAGAAGTATCATAGAAGGACATAGAAGGACAGAAGGACATAGACCTGTTGGAGAGGGTCCAGAGGAGGGCCACAACAATGATCAGAGGGATGGAGCACCTCTCTCATGAGGAAAGGCTGAAAGAGCTGAGGCTGTTCAGCCTGGAGAAGAGAAGGCTGCAGGGTGACCTTATTGCAGCCTTTCAGTACCTAAAGGGGACTCATAAGAAAGATGGGGACAGACTTTTTAGCAGGGCCTGTAGCGATAAGACAAGGGGTAATGGTTTTAAACTAAGAGAGGGTAGATTCAGACTAGATATAAGGAAGACATTTTTTACAATGAGGGTAGTGAAACACTGGCACAGGTTGCCCAGAGTGGTGGTAGATGCCCCATCCTTGGCAACATTCAAGGCCAGGCTGGATGGGGCTCTGAGCAACCTGATCTGGTTGTAGATGTCCCTGCCCATGGCAGGGGGGTTGGACTAGATGGCCTTTAAAGGTCCCTTCCATCCCAAAGCATTCTATGATTCAGGGTAAATGAATCATTGTCTCCAAACCAGGATATCAGAACAAAGGTTTGAATACCATGAGATGTTGGCATCGGTGGTAAAATAGCACATCTTGCTTCCCTGTTTCCCTTACACCCACCACACACATCACAGCCTCCTTGGTTATGCCAGTATAACTGAGGCTGCACTGTAACCACATCACTGGAATGATCTGGGTTAACATCTTTTTTGGAGGGCTGTGTGAATATGGGAGGGATGACCAACATTGGCATCTGCAAATCTGAAAATCAGCTACATGATCTGTACCCATGATGCCTCTCCATGAATACAGAGGGAACTCAGGGCAGCTTCACTGGATGTGCAAATTAGACATGTTTAAAGGAGGTGTGTTCAGGCATGTAAGCAGCTTTGAGAATACATCCTTCAAAAACAGACAGAAAAAGAGACAATCAAGGCCCGATACTAAATTACAGGAAATAGAAGGGTATAAGTTCGAGAAAAGAATTAAAATTGCGAAGAGAAAGCAACAACCTAGAGTATACCAAGGACCAGCCTTATCCCAAAAATATATCTGTATAGTATGATTCATAGAACAACACAGATTGGAAAGGATATCTGCAGGTCATCTCATCCAGCTGCCTGCTCCAAGCAAGGCAAACCGAGAACACATCACTTGGTGCTTTGTCCAGTTGAGGTTTGAGTGCCTCCGACCTCTCTGGGCAACCTGTGCCAGTGTTTGACCACTCTCAGTGTGAAAAAAATTCCCTTATAGCTAATTGGAATTTCTCATGTTCCAGCTTTTCTCTATTGCCTCTCATCATTTCACTGGGCACCTCTAAGAAGAGTCTGACTGTGTTTTCTCTATCTCCTCCCATGGGCAGTTGAAGAAAGTCACAGGATCCCCCATTATCTTTCTCTTCTTAAGTCTGAACAAACCCACTTCTTTCAGCCTCTTTGAGCCATCCAGCATATGTTTCAGCCCTGTGGGCAAGCCCTGTGGGCCAGCCCCATGACTATCTTGGCAGCCTTTGCTGGACTCACTCTTGTTCATCAAAGCCTTTGTGGAATGGGAAGCCCAAAACAGGACATGGTACTCCAGAAGCAGTCTCACAAGTGCTGAATAGAGAACAGGTTCACAAGGTAATTCAGCTTGGAACGGACTTGGGGAGGTTATCTAGTCCAACTGCTTGCTCAAAGCTGGGTCAATAACCACCTCCCTGGACCTGCTGCTGAGCTCTTCCTAACACAGCCCAGGATGCAGCTAGCTGCCTTCACTGTAAGGGTACACTGCTGACTCACGCTCGTCTTACCCATCCTTAGATGTCTGTAATGTAGATCTCTCTTTCTAAGCGAGGCACCAAAGGCAGCCTTTGAAAATAATGACAGAAATAGGTGTCTGACCCATTTCAGACATCTACTTTAGCAGGAGATGAATCACACTCCAGTAATGCCTGTTTCCCCCCACTGACTATAAAGGAAGACCAGGGTGATTAGTCTGATATAAACACCCATACCAGCGGTATTTACTTTCAGCCAGATTAATCCTGCCTCGTAAATTTTACTGCATCCCCAGATTTTGCTGGAAGATGTTACGTGTTTGCATGGGGGGGGTGGGGTGGGGGGGTGGCATGTGCTTGCAGGTTTCCTTTGAATGTGAAGAGAATATAATTAATAAGGATACAGCTACACAAAAATGCACTGAACTGGAGGTACTTGAAAGAGCTGATTCACATTTCAATGGCAGATATTCTAGCAAATATCAACCCTAGTGGTTTCTGAAGGTTAGTCGGCTTTCAATATATGCCTGAGATTTTATTTTTAATACTCTAGGTAGCATGAAGATCCTTTCTTTTCCTTTTTCTTTTATTTTGGTAATATCAATTTGATTTTCTAAGGAGAAATATAACATTCTGCTTTGAAGCAGTCAAGAGTACCAAATTCTGCATGTCACCCACATTGAGATCATCCTTAATTCTGCTTTTTCTCAATGAGAGCTGCAAAAAAGAGCATGTCGTCAGCAAATCTGACTGATTTTAGCTCCTGGTGGAAAGGTCAGATAAAGTTCAACTCCTTTATAGGAGAGCAACAGTTCAGGAGGTCTTTAGTCAGTTGTCCTGTAGACTAGCATGATCATCGCCTTTCAGTGAACGTAATGGTTAAAAATTACATTAAACCTCCCCTTTTTGAAAAACAGCTCTCCTTTTGACCTCTCTGTAACCCTGAGCATTATGGCCTATTATCCAATTTGAATCACACAGATGAGTGTTGCACTTTTTAGATGCATGTTAAATAACCTGCCACTTTCTTCTGACTGAAGACAGACACACCGTCTATGCAGGAAAATCCAGGCAGATAAGTGAAAAAGCAGCACATCCCATCCCCAGAAACCAGCCTAGACAAGCAATGTGCGTATTCTTTTAATACGTATGTTTTGAAATGTTGAGAAACCATTGATCTTAATCTTCAGAGCTGACTTTAGCCTCCTTTCATGTACTTTGCAGCAGCTTCCTCAGAAGTCCACTGCAAGTCTTCCCAGTCATGACGACGTCACAGCTGAGCAGCAGCCTGCATGTGGAAGGGACCGAGATAAGCATCTCCAAGCAACTGACTGTGTAAATACAAAATAGAGAAGGGATTTTATTTATGCTAGTCAGAGCAGATAGGAAAAAACAACCTGGGAGAGAGAAGACAGGACTCTTCCAAAGTAATTTTTAATTATGAAATTTATTAGCCTCTGCATTTATTACTCTATGAAAATTGTGGATATCCAGCTGCTTGACTCATAGGGCACAGCATACAGTATTACGTTTAGACTACTGTGTTAGCAGAGGATGATCTAAAGATCTAATTCAATGAGAGGAGGTTTTCAAATCACCCAGTTGGGTCTTAGCATGGTATTGCCAAACCTTCCTTCAGTGATGAAGTTTTCTGCAGAAATCTCTCTCAGATAGGCCTCTAGAGAAATTCTAGGGGATCCTTGGAGCAACTGCCTTCACAATGGAGAAGGAAGCACAACTGAAGAGGATTCTGGCCTATTGCCCTAGGAGGCTTCAGAAGTGGAAACTGGTTTTCTCCAGTTGGTTCCATCTCTTTATGCCTTTCTGCATTCTTATGCTCCTCAAGTTCAGAAGCTGGCAGTCAGTTCCTCTCATAGCTTCCTGTTTCTCTGCTAATTTAACTTTTGGCATTGCATGTAACGCTAACCACACTGGAATTTATACCAGGCCTGGAAGGATAAAGCTCCATGTTCCTGGGGAGAAAAGTCTGGGGCTCAGAAACACAATGAGATTTGTCCCAACAGCAGTGCAATCCCTGCACCCTCAGAGACAGGGAACAAGCATTAAAGATAAACAACAAATGGACGTGACACAGTGCTATGCTCTGAGTGAAAAAGTTCACATCTCCAGACCTCCAGAGAGTCTTTCGAAGGATACATAGACATCAAATATATGCATTATGTCTAAGCTGTACATGGACCATGTACTTCAGAAACACGACCAGCACTTTGGACCATGCTTATCTTGCTATCTGCCTGCTGGGGAGTCACTAATATTACAGCAGATAGAAAACTATTCTGAAGCAAAAAGGCTATCATTAAAGGTAGCAACACAGACCAGCCTTAGCTATTTTAAATAAGTATTTTTAAATATAATATATTAAATATATTTATTTTTAATATATATTATAATATATTAAATATCATATTTTGAGCAGAATCAGTAACATACAGCAGAGGTTCAGCAGAAGAGCACCATTTTGTACTTGAGATGTGAGTGATTTAATAATAAATGTGGCCTGAGGATTCAAATTTATAGACTGGTGTTATGGGAACTTTTGAGCACTCAGTACCTTTGAAACAGGCCAGCAGTGTCTGAGAGAGGTATTAAATGAGTACCTCTGGGCTCATCAAAAGCTCAGGCTGTGAGCAAAATGCTTCAGCCCAGGCAGTGCCCAGACAGGCGTCCCTCCTGAAGAGCAGCAAGCTTGTCCTGAGGACTCCTCCTCAAGCAACCCGGCCTCCATCCGCCGCTGAACTTGCTCACACTGTGTCTGCTCTGGGGCTTGTTGTGGCTTCCCACTACCCACAGCCCCCCCCTCGCAGTTCAGTTGAGCAGTCACTAAACCTGGCCTAAATCCATTTTCAAGGTCACCACACCCACTCCACACACTGCAACACTGACTTACAAAAAAAGATGTCCCTGTACATTACTTATTTCTTATTTTGTTGTCTCCTTTTACACCTTTGCATGAAAGTTGTAGGAAATACCATATGTTTGCACAGCAGGCAGAGGGAAGAAAGAAGTTTAATGCAAAGATCAAGTAAGCATTTTATCACAGCAAAACCCTTGGCAGTTTCTTGTTACTCTCTCACAAGTTCCCAGGCAGGAGCAAAAGCAATGCTAAACATCAGAGACTTCATTGTGGAAACTCTTAAAAAAGTATTGCAAATATACCATTTGTTCCCCAGATCATCCTATTTCACCAGCCATTTGTGAGCAGGGTATGTATATCCTGCTGTAGATGTAGATGACTGCAAGTCAGGTATTACTTTTAGGCCATTTCAGCAGGAAAGGCAGCAGTGTTACAATCACCTGATGCACCACTATCTGAGATAACCTCGCAGTCATCTAGAAATGCCTGCGGTCAGCGCATGCTATCTTCTCTAATGTCTGATAAGGTGTTGATTTTAAAATCTGCATGTTACCTCACCTACCCCCAACTCCAACTACCAGCTGAACATATTATAGAGTTACTTCAGCAGTTTATTGCAGTAATAAAAGTCACGTGCCTTTCATAAGCAATTTTGTTAAAACATTATGCAGATATTTCTATCATCAAATGCATTCTTTTATGTCATTTGTTGAAGTGAATAAAGTCTCTTGTGAGGTCTCCCAAGACCTTGATTTGCGTTTATTTGCAAATATCATATATCACTGCTAAAAGCTATGAAAAGGAAAAAAAAACACTTAATATAGGGAATACAACGGAGAACACACGGAAGGCACACGCTCAGCCCAGGGGCACAGCACCCTCTGGGGCAGAGCAAAAACAAGCCCAGATCCTGCATGGGCAGCCCAGGAGTACCTCCATGGCTAGAGAGATTTGTCAAAAGAAAATTTGCTTTTCTCTAGCTCAACCCAACCTAGTGAGGAATGAAACTGGGGGCTGCTAGGGGCTGGAGATGGATGCCTGAGGGGAGGTCCCCATGGCAAAGGGAGCAAGTGCACCCTAAGGGGCTGCAGCCACGAGCACCCACACCGATGTGGGGACACCCCTGAGGGACTGCAGCCATAGGGGACCCACACCATAGTGGGGACACTAAGAAAGAGCTCCATGAAAACAAGTTAGAAGCAAAGAGCAGTAGAGAAAAACCTGAAGAAGCAAATGGTGGCAGAGAAAATAAATGAGCAAAAAGCAGCAGAAAGAAACAGTTCCACACATGGCCCCAAGCTCTTATGCCACCAGAGAAATTGGGACAGGCTAACTGTAACATGGGGTGAAAGTCAGGGAAGTTGAGGCTAGGAAGGGGCGATGATAGGTGTTTGATTTTAAATTGACTCAGGGAAAGAAGAACAAAAGGTGTTTGTTTGTGTCCTTTTTTTTTTTCTTTTTTTCAATACCCTAAGCAGACATCAGAAATTTGTACTGTTTGGAAATAAATTAAGAAAAATTTACTCGAGTCAAGCCTGTTTGGCCCACAACTTGCCCCTCTGTAAGAATTAGTCTGCTCGAGGCTTTTATCAAGGAGTTTCCCTAGCAAATGGGCTGACTCTCCTCAAAGAAGCAGCCACAGAGCATTGCCAGACATGCCTGATGGCAGAGACCACACAAAGAAGCAGTTTATGCCTGCAGACTTGTTTGGGAGGCTGAGGGGAGCAGAGTGCTTTGCTGAAGTTTGTCTGGAGGCCGTAGAAGTCTTAGTGCAATTTGCTTTTGCTTTACACAGGTGCTTGTGCCACGTGTGCTGGAAGGACACCAGGCACTGAAATAGAATTAGCCAATTTCCAGGATTTCCTCGGTGCGGTGGCCACGTTTGTTGTGCATGCATCCCTCAAACCACCCCAGGCCAGGCTTGAACCAGCAACGCTGCTGAGTAAGCCAAGGAGAAACTTCCCTGTGCCCGGAGAGAGTAATAGGTTTCTCCACCACAGCTCTTCTTTAGTGAAGCCTGCCTGGTGGATGACTGATTTCCAGGCTTTTTTAAGATGTACAGACCTTCAATTAAATTTAAGTTCATAAACACATGGAAATTGCTCAGTGAAGTGGGATGTGTGTACACCTATCTGCGTTCCAATTTAGATGGGAATAATTAGCAGCTCTCTACTTTTTCTCCTGCCTAGAACGGACAGGTTATAATCTTCATGAATTAATTTCGTTTAAGTTGTTGCCTGTGACAGACCACACGCCTTCCACTTGTGGCCCAGCACCTTGCTCTGTTCCCAAGCACACTACACAACGTGTCTTAGTTCCTTTCCTACTGATCAAATGTGCAGGGTTTCTTATTTCGGGCCTACTAGCTGCTATCAATGCCATGGACTTAATGAAGAGAATCAAGTTTTCTAATATGCCTGACTGTAAACGCAGTTTCCCTGACTGTTCTGCAGCACAAAGCTGGAGATTGCTCTTTCAGCAAACACTCCTGCTAGTAAATTGTTTGCCAAGATGTTCGTGGGCGACAAGCACAAAGATGAGTGTAAGTCAGGGCAAATGTGTTTAAAATTTCAAACATTTATTTTTATCTTTTCCCAATATTTGTCCAGCTGTCTAATCTTCCTAAGAACTATATAAATTAGGTTAACTCTTGCCCACTGAAAAATTCCATGCCAAATTCTCATAAGCAGAGCTGGAGGTGGGGTTTTCAGTCATGTCACCCCCATCCTTCCCACACACACCCCAACAAAATAGTCCAACAAAATGTCTCTAATTTTCACCTTAAACAATATGTTGTGGTAAAAGGAATAAATTTCTCCAAAAATCTAAAATAACTTTATTCAAAGTAAATGTTCTTCCTCCAATTCTAACCCTGAGTCATGGTGTCACTGAGGCTATGCGATTTATCCATGATTTCAGTTATTACAGTCTTCAGCACAAGTCATTTTACATTTGGTATGCTGCTCCCATCTCTGCCTTTTCAGAAACCAAAATTTTCAGTGTGTGCCAGTGTAGAAGCCCCAGACAAAAAAAAAGAAACAACAACACTCTCTTTCCCTGCACGCAAAAATCAAAATGATGCTAATCTTCTAGCACTGGTATCTCAGAAATACACCCCCACATTTTCCCTTGCTGTTCTCCCACACTGTGTTACCTTACAAGACTCAGTAACTTGGTTCCCAGTTACAGATTATGCAGAAATGTAAATGGCAATAAAACTGTGAAGAACCCCCACTCCAAACCTCACATCATGCCAATACATACTGGTTGGCCTAACACGAACCACGCACTTGGTGAGCAGTTTTTCTGTGTCATCCTAGTGAGGTGTTAAGGAGCCCATGTCCTAGGCCAGTATGCCACAGTCACTGGACATGGACCCAAGAATAGGCCATGAAGGTCTTTAAGGGTCTCGGCCAATGCACAAAATCATGACAAGTTTGACAAAGGGAAGACTGGAGTTGTTTCTTGTCTCCTCCTGCCTCTCTTCCTTCTCAACATCCACACAGCAGATCAACTTTCACCATGCCCACAGGAGGCAATGCTCCAAGGCAGGACTCCCAAGCCCTCCATGGGCAGAACTGCAGAGCAAGAGACCTAAGTATACGCACAGAGAAGTCCCATCTGCCCCCAGTACTACATTTGCTGCGTGAACTGTGGCTTGCACATCCACCGATGGTGTGTGTCACATTCGACAAGATCGTCCTAGCTGGCGGCTTAGTGGATGCTACCAACCACAAGTCTAGTCATGTTTTCACTCCCTGTTGTGTCTGTGGGTCCTCCTCAGTGAGTGTGCTGGGATGCTGAGGGGGACCCAGTTCCTCTAATCAACATACACATGAGCAGATGCAATTTAGTCCTATGGCATGGGCAGAACAGCTCGAATTTCAAGCCTAGCATGCTTTAGTGTTGGAAGGTTGTAACATCTCCAGTAACACTGCAAAGAACAAGGTGCATGCTGATCGCTGCTGGTGAAGAAAGCAAGAATAAGTTAACTCAAAAAACCGCTATGAGTAAGTCAGAAAAGGAACCTGGAGTATACTGAGGTTCAAGATGGCAATGACCAGAAGTTGAACCTTGGGAGGATCAGATTAAGCCCTAGGAAACTTCTTAAGCAGGAGAATAATACAGTCCTGGAACAATACATCTCTCCCGTACAGAGGGATGGTGGAGTCTTCATCCTTAGAGATGAAGTGGAAATCAGACTCGCCATGGCTTTGTCTGATGTTGGCAATAGTCCTTCCTTCAGCTTGAGGATGAACTAGAGACCTTCAGAGGTCCCTTACAACCAGCATTCCAATGATTCTGTGAAAACACAAACTAGAATTGAGAGCCGCACTGAACTGCTTGATTATTTGCACAATCCCATCCACTCTTACTTGTGTGGAAGTTTATCCCTTGCCTACATGTTGCAGCCTATCTTTCTAAAAATACTGACTATGGTACCCACAAGCAGTCTGTTCTTTGAGGGCTCCATTCTGTTAGGCTGAAGCATCTTCTTCCCCGTGTAGGAATAAGTACAACAGGGAGTAACGGAAAAGGGATAACTCAGATAAGGTGAAAACTTAAAGCTGACACACTTAATGAAGTTTGTCATCAGGCACTGCAAATGGATCTGACCTTTCCAAGTGTAACCTCTGCATTGCTACACACTATTGCACATCCGTGTCATTAACCCAGAGCTCATAAATAATGTTAGACAGATTCATCTCTGATTATACACTAAATTTAATGCCAGAAAGGACTATCTGAACATTTGTTTTGGTCTCTGGAACATCCCAAAATTTTACACTTAACTCAGCCACCACTCCCACACAAGGACTACAAGCTTGTGCTTGACAAAGCGTGTCTTCCAGGAAGACTTTATTCTTGCAGGAATCAAGAAGAGCCACCTACTGTGCCCGTTGATAGCCAGCATCAATGTTTTTTCACTGTCTCTTAGGAAAAGGTGCTCTGTGGTTAGAATTTCTTTGGTGTCAGCAATGCAGCTTTTGGCTCTTGTTCTGTCTTTTTCTGCTAGATCATTTGGCTTATATATATATAGTATTTTTTCCTTCATTAGGTTTACGGTACTGACCTCAATCTTTTTCTTTGTAAAACAGAGATTTAACTTTTTAAACTCTTCTACCCTGTGAGTTTTTTGCATACAGTTCTTGAATGATTTCTGTACCTTGAATTATTCCTCTGCACCTTCTCCAGGTTTTCAACATTATTTTCAAAATATGGAGAGCAGATCTGTTCCCAATTTCACTGTACCAACCTCACCTTGTCATTGCTAGGTAAAGAAAGAGGATTGTGAGTTGCTTGAATTTCCCAAAGGAGATTCCATTATGTTGTCAGATGTACCTAACTTCTTCCCAGAGATACATCAGGAGGTAGTAGCTCCTCATTTGCAGGCTTAGCCTTTACTTTGCATTAGCATTGATCTCACTACCAAAACAATTCAGAAACTTGTGCAGCAGTGCTGTCCACATTAAGATTTACTGTCTCACCAACCCACCTAAATGTCCAATGTTTCTCATTTGAATACTTCAGCAACAGTGATTCTACAATTGATTCATACGAGATGCAGAAGCGGGACAGCATCACGCCTTGTGCCAGGCACTAGGAGGTGAATAGAACTGTTGCTTACTGTGGAAAACAGAGGAAGATATACTTGTGTTGCACAAGTAACAGAAGGAGATGAGCTGATGCTGCACAAGTAAGCATGTTTGTTTATTACTCTGACCCGGCTGGATCTTCCCTGAAAAGATCTGTGAAATGTTGTTTCCCAGCTCTAGTCCCTTTAGTCTGATTTGCCAGCCCTCAAACCCTGATGGAGCAGAATTCACATACGGAGACTGAAGTGTTGTAGGAAGAGTGACACCACCACGTCGGATTTGCTCCCTGTTACTCAGCAGTTTTCAGCATGCCCTGTTATGATTCTTCACTCCTTATGCAAAGGGGCTGAAAAGGTCAGTCATTTCTGAGCAGTGTTGACAGGACTGAATTATAGCAAGGCACGCTCACTAGATTTGCACAGCTATTCTACAGATTAAATGTGGTTTAGACAGCTGGCAGGCCCTTCAAGCTGATGCTGTTTCAGGGGAACAACACTAGCACAATACAGGCACCTTCCCCATGGTATGAGAGGAAAGATATCCTTCCTACATCTACAAGAATCATGCAACATGTATCCTGGAAGGCTAGTTTAAAGTCAAGTCTCTACTTTCCCATGGTTCTGAAATACATTTGTGAAGTTATTCCTTTGTTCATGCAATACTGAGCCAGAGCAGAGCACATTTAGTCGTTTATCTGTTAGAAGAACTGTTGCTCTCATGCACATTTTTTTATAGATCCAACTTAATGATTTTTTTGCCAAGAAGAAAGAAAAATTTATATCTTTCTCCATTTTCTCCTTCCTGATTTTATTTTTGCCCTAAAATTCATAAATCCTGCCTGAGTTCTTGCTCATAGCCAGTACATCACTTGGACATTTAATTAATAACTCTTTGGATTAACTGCTTGTGTTAATGCCACAGCTTACATGCTTAGTATTTAGTGGTCCCTTAGGGATCTCTATGCACCTTCTCAGCTGTCTTGGGTGGCTTAAGAAATTGCTAATGCAACCCAAATCTTTCAGATTAGGGTTCTGCTTTCAAAGAGATGAAATTGGGAGTTCATCTGGTCATTTGGGTAACCCAAAAAATATTGTCATTTGCCAGGGATCAGGAAATTGTTTTAATCTATAACAGCTGCCTGTCTGAAGCCTTCTCTTTTCTCAGCCTAAGTTCTTTAGCTCTTCATTGCCTAAAAACGTTACCTGTCCCCATTTATGACTCCATTCTTCCTGCTTTGGAAAGGAAACAGCAGGAAATGGTCACTGTTGCTCTGTCCTCCCAGGCACATGTTGGGAGCAGGTGGGGGACCATGGGCTGGTGCTTGCCCATGGAACAGTTTTACTTGTCTTCCCTGATGGGAGGATCACTTGAGATGCTCATGCTGCCCAGTGAAGCATACTGCAGAGATTCCCCAGGCTACCGTGGACTTAATCCCTTATACCCTCATGGTGTGGCACAGCATGGAGCCTTCACCATGGGCACACACATGCTTACATATTACGAAAATCTCCCCACACCTTCATTCAGGAAGAGACCCACACATTTCTGAAGAAAGTCAGAAGTGTGTACTGTTTTGTGGAAGTGAACACAGAGTCCATGGGCTTGACTTTTAACCATTGTTTAACAATTGCTTGTAACGACCTGTAACATATGTGATGTTAACATGTAATGAGGACATGGAGCAACACTTTGGTGAACAAATATGATACGTTTTCTATAAACCATTCTCTGGAGTATCAGCAGCTTCAATGACAATTACAGTGTGATTCTGCCATTGGGAATGCCTTCAAGGACAGCCTATGAAAGAGCTGTATCATCAAAACCACTCCTAAGAGGGAATATTTGACAAACTGCCTATAAAAGCCACAAAAGTAGCACAACCAGGAAAGCTTGGGAAGCTCAGGTCAAAACTGACCAAAGGTAATGATATAAGAGCTTCTCTAGCAGTGGTTCTATGTGGTTCTATGGCAGAACCACTGCTTCAGGACAGAAAAAGAGCTGTGAGCCTAGCTACCATTCACTTCCAAGGGTGGGGAAGAGAGCTAAGATGTGGCACAGAAAAAGGATAAAGCTGTAAGTTATTGACCTGAAATAACAGTTTGCTGATTTTCAGTTTGCTGACGTTTTTCTGCAAAGAGATTTTGATAAATGAAATCAGGTCACAGAAGGGTTTATTAAGAACTATGAGTGTGCACTAAAAACCTCAAGGTACAGCAGTCTGTGAGATTTTGCAAGAACATAAAATTCACCAGAGAAGGCTGGACTGTGCCAAAGCTGGGTAGCAAGTCAGAAATGTGGTGTTTTTCTGAACTGAACGGCAAGACACAACTGTTCATGGTCAGAAAAGAAGAAAACGTATTGAATGACAAGGCAAAAAAAAAAAAAAAAAAACACAAAAGGGCTTGAAGCCCAGGAATTCTTGATAAATGTTACACCTGCTCTTGCCTAACATAGGTGTTGTATGTGGAAGAAGTGAGAAAGTAAGTTTGTGACGTTTGTGCCCAAAAGATCAAACCTAGCTCCAGGATGAGAACCATTCCAAGAATGCTTTGGTGCATGCAATCACACAAAGCTGATGTGATGAGGCTAAAAGTATCAGCAGAATTGCTGCCTTAAGGAAGATCAAAACTGACCTTCTGATTTCAGGAAAAATGAAGTTTAGGTTGACACTTTCAAAATCCCTTTTTGTTTGATGGTACCAGTACTCCAAATGCAAGTCGGTGTACTGCAACATGGTTACTTTGTTGAAGAGCAAGATTTTGATGTGTGCATTTCAGAGTTTTCACACAAAACTGGAGTCCTTGGTCACAAATATTTTTACAATTTAAGAGTCCAAATATGCATGTAAACTAGATTTCCAGATAATCATGGGAGATCTTACCAATGTATAAAAATATCTGATGGGAGCGTGTAAAGAAGACAAAGCAGACACTTCTCAGTGGTGCCAGTGACAGGAAAAGAGACAACGGACACAAATAGAAACACAGGACATTTCTGAAGATAAGAAAAAACTTTTAATGTGAAGATGGGTGAACACTGGAAGAGAGTGCCAAAGGAAGTTGTGGAGTATCTGTCCCTGGATTTCATCAAAACGTGACTGCACAAGGTCCTGGGCAACCTCCTCTAGCTGACCCAACTTGGAGTAAGAGGGGTTGACCAGAGGATCTCCACAGGGCTTTTGCAACCCCAAACTACACTGTGATCAGTCTCTTCACTCACTTCAGTGATCTGAGAGCTTATTTCCTGTAAAAGGATGAAGAGATTTGCACTATGACAGAGACATCAGACATGGGAGTTGGTCCGTGCAAGAGCTGTCACACACTCTTCAGTGCACTGACCACTGATTAATATTTATGATGATGAAACAGCTTCGGTTATGGCATAGGCCAGGAAGCAGGAAATTGCCCTTCCTGGTGACAGACCACAGGCTTTGTATTGGCTTGCACAGTGCCATGTCTTGGGACTGGGGTGGGCTGGTGGTAGACTGGCTCCACTGAGGTCATCCTAGCTATGCTGGCAGTTGTCAAGGGCTTGGATGATGGTTCTTGCTCAGTGACCCAGGAATCCTGCTCAGGATTTTCTGATCAGAAAATATGGACTCAGAGTATCAGTCTGCTTTTAACTTCTGGGACAAAGAATCACAGCTGTTTCTGCAGGATTTGAGGAGGCTGTGACAGCAGTAACTGAACCAACAATACTTCCTTAGCTCCACAGGAGAGGAGGTTATCCTTCACCTGTTTGAAGGTCTGCCATGTTACAGGGATTTTCTGATACCTGCAGAATGAGATTTTTGCCCACCTTCATGCACTCTGTCTCCTGCTTACATCTCCTGGGGTTCCTGATCCTGGTGCTCAGCTTCTTCCTCCTCGTGATCTTGCCATGACAAAAGTATTTCCTGGTCAAAGTACCTCTTGTTTTATGGAATTGAGTGTAATGTCCATGGGCTTGATGTGATGTGGTGATAACAGGTAATGAACTCAAGTAGCAAACTTTCTGTAACAAACATGCAAACACCTAGGGAAATCATACAGGTCGTATAGGTCGTTTGGGGAAGTATCCTGCCACCAACTGATAATAACTGGGGAAGTGATGCTGCCATTACAAATACCTTTGAGGAAGTCTGTGAAACAGCTGCATAATCAAAAAGGCGTCTAAGGGGGAATTTTAAATTAACTACCTGCAAAAACCACAACAGTAGCACGACATCATACACTTGGCAAACCTTTGCCAAAAAGGACTTCAGTTAATCAAAAAGTAAGTGATTCTCCAACAAATGCTGGGACAGATGCATGACTTCGGAACAGAATGTGAAGTTACAGCATCACGTAGGCTGGCGCATACTTGTAGAAGAGGAGATAGGAGCAGAAAGGGCAGCCTATGGCAGAAGGGCATTGCCTGACAGACAGGGCTCATCCCACCACCCACGCCAGGGAGCAGAGAGGTGGGGGGGTGGCAAGAGAACCCCAGCCACAGACGCTGGACACCACCCTGGGGACGGGGACAGACTGAGGCCGGGCGGGACTCAAGAGGGCCAGCAGGCAGTGCAGGGGCTCTGGAAGGGGCCACGCAGGCCAGGACCTGAGCTTTGGCCCTTCCTAGTGAGAGGCCAGAGGCTTTGTAGGGCCCTGCACAGGGCCAGGTCTCGGGACGGGGTGGGTTGGCCATGGCCCAGCTGTGCTGAGCTTGCTCCAGCTGTGCTGGCCATTGTCCAGCGCTGGGGTGACTGTCGCCTCCCTCGGTTCAGCTCAGTCTTTTGCCCCCATTGTCCCTGCATCACAAACGTTGCCATAGCTGAGTGCTGGTGACACCAGAGCTGGTGAAAGGCTGACAGCCCCGTGTCACGCCTGCGTCACAAACACGGGCGGAATTTGTACGTGGGGCTGAGCGAGGACGGGCGGCACTTTGCCTGCGACCTGACGGGTGAAGGGAGAGGCGCTCGAGCTGGGAAGGAAGAGCAAGTGGACAGCGGTCTGGGTCCGGCTGCTCCTCCTCAAGCTCTCCTTGCCTCTCTCTGGCACGCTACAGGCCTGTCTGGCATGCCTTGGGAAATGAGCTGGTGCCCCAGCCTAGCGGCCTTCATCGCCTTCTCTGCTTTGCTGTGGTTGCTGCCGTTGGTGTTTGTCTACCGCCTCGCGGTGACCATGCCCAAGCCCCAGGTAGGAGTCAGTACTGGTGCTGATCCGAGCCCTGGCCGGCACGGTGGGGGTCAGTTGGGGCCCGGGAGCAGCCCCAGGGGTGGGCT
Organism: Platalea leucorodia; assembly: GCF_965183815.1. Taxonomy (NCBI): domain Eukaryota; kingdom Metazoa; phylum Chordata; class Aves; order Pelecaniformes; family Threskiornithidae; genus Platalea; species Platalea leucorodia. Next base: position 117,519,433 of record NC_138825.1, on the reverse strand, counting down.
GGAGGGGCCCTGCCTGGCAGGGAGGCCGTTTCCCAGCCGGGCCCTGGCCAGCCTGGGCCAGGAGGCTCGGGGCAGGCACAGGTCTGGCTGTGGCGACTCGGGTGTTTGCTGGTTTTGCTGAGGCGGTGGGGAACGTTCCTGTCTCACCCGCTGCTTTCGGTGCCTGTGTAGGAAAGGAGGCGGAGGAAGCACCGGTGCAGAGGCAACAAGGGGAAAGCCAGAGGTGAGCAGCCCCTGGGCAAGGGCTGGTGCCCTGCAAAGACACCCCCTGGCCCCACGTGCCCAGCACCCCATCCAGGGGTGCCCCATCTGCTCACTCTGTCTCCTCTGCCTGCAGCCTTTGTCCTCCCAGGGTCTTCACAGCACTCGAGGACACAGTAAGTGCAGCCGTCCCCCCTGGAGCGCGATAGCCCCCTCCAGCAGCCCCCCACCAAGGGAGGTCCCGCTCACACTGCCCTCTGCCCCTCTGCAGCTGCCCCGTACAGCTGGGGATGGATGCCGTGAACGAATTATCACATCAATTCAACATGATCCTCGAGAACCTAAACCGATACGCGGACATGTGAGGCCACTGAGGAGGGGATGGGGACAGGGATGGGGGGCATGCCTGGGGGCAACCACTTGGGGAGGGCATGGGGAAATCCATGGGCGTAAAACGTGAGGGGCGATGCCCTTCTGGAGGCAATGGTCTCCGTGGCACAGAGCTGACGGTGTCCCCCCTTTTTCCTGGGGCAGAGGGAGATGCTGTGTCCAGCAGGCCAGGAGGGGCCCTCAGGCACACACTGGGTGGGACCCCACGGCAGTGACACAGCCTGCAGCCTCCTGCAGTGTGGGAGGGAGAGCTCCAGGGGGCTTGCGACTGCTGGGCTCAGGCTTCCCCTCCTCCTCCTCCTCTTACAGGCGCAACTGGGAGACGCCTGAGGGCAGCGACAACTCCTGGACTTCCATCACGGACAGTGAAGTCGAGTCCTCTCCAAGTGTCTCTCTGTCCTCTTCGAGAGAAGACCTCCACTCTTGCATCATGGCAAGCGAAGCCAGCTCCTCTGCAGAGGTGTCTCTGTCGCCTTTGAGTGACGACTCCTGGACTTCCATCACAGCGAGCCACGTCAGCTGCTCTTCGCAGGCGTCTCTCCCCACTTTTGTGGATGGAGCAGACATGGCTCATGTCTCCCGCGTCCAGCCTGGCCTGGGGCATCCCAGGGCTGGCCCGGAGGAGCAACCTGGCATACGAGGGGATGTGCATGGTCCTTCCCTTTCTGGCCAGGCAGAGTGGGCACTGCCACAGAGCGAGGAAGCTCCCCAAGGGCAATCAGGGCAGGTGTCTAAGAGGCCCAGCATCTCCTACGGGGACATGGGGCCGCCAGAGCTGCCACTGGAGAAGCGTGTCCCCATGGGAGAAGCAGAGCACTCCCTGGAAGGCCAGAGCAGCTCCAGTGAGGATGTCAGGACACCTGAGCTGCCATCGGACTTGACAGCCTCTCCAAGGAGTAGCTCCCCACAGACACAACGCCCCTCCAGTGAGAGTATACCTGCAGGTCTGCCACCGTCTCCAGACTCTGCAGGGACCAGCCTTCAGATCCCCTGTCTGGAAGAGCTCCTCACACCCCTCACTGATTGCTACGGGGCCAGCCAAGCCACTCAAGACCTGCAGAGGCAGCTGCTGGCTTCATCGCTGGAGCAGCCCCGAGACAACGTGGGGCACCCAAAGATAGAGCTGGCAGTGGAGCTCGCCGGTGCCTTGCAGAGCCGCAGCCATAGAGGAGCACAGAAGGGCAAGGGAAGCGCCCAGGACAGAGCTGGCTCCAGGAGACCCTGCCCCGAGTGCAGCAAAGCCCCCCGCCACAGCCTGCCTGGCAGTGGAGGCTCCCAGACTTGGGCTCCATCTGATGCTGCAGCCCCGTGCGCAGCAAGGGAAGGGACAGTGGGAGAAAGGCGTCCACGCGAGGACAGGGCCAAGAGGCAGCAGGGCCAGACGAGGGCTGCTGCCGCCCAGCAAACACAGCGGGTCCATGTGTGCGGGTCCACGGTACGGATCCCTCTGTTTCGGCAGGGGTGGCTTCTGCCGCAGCGTGCTCCCGCCAGGCTCGCGCCGCCATGAGAGCAGCCACACACAGGAGTCCTGGGGCAGAGACACCACCTCTGCCAGGCAGCAGCTGCTGTGTGCTCCCCCTCCTCCTCGTTTGCTGTTAGAGTGCCTGCACCAAGCTCGTCGGCACAGGCAAGGCCCAGTTTGACAGCAGCAGAAAGGAGAGGAGAGGTGATGAGCCCCAGGGCAAGAGGACAGAGGGGATGGGAAGAAAGGCCTCAGCGCCCACCAGGCACCAGGCTGAGGGCACCATGCTCTTTGGGTGGGTGGGGCTGGTTGCAGGTCACCGTGGGGCTTGGGGATCAGCCTGGCTCCTGGGGGACAGGGCAAGCTCTCAACCTCCTTGGGATGCGATGGGGAAGGACTCGGTTGGACCTTCAGGGTGAGGCTTGCTCAGTGGGAGAGACAGGTGCCATCAGGACACAGTGCCAGTGAGGCCAGGGGACAGCAAGGGGCAGAGCCAGGGTGGGAGCAGCCCTGGGGACAACGGCTCCTCTTGCCCATGGGGAGCCTGTCCACGTGCTGCTAGTGGGGAGTGCAAAGAGCAGCCCGACGCTCGGAACGTTACCGGGCTCTTCCTCTTGCAGGTGTCCAGGGGCAGCAGGGCCCCACAGGGCATGGACCCAGCCAGCAGCAGATCCCCTCCTGGCCCTACCAGGAGCAGGAGCTCTCCCAATAAACATGTGTCTCTTGAATGGAGCTCACAGGAGTCTCTTCTTTGCTGGGGAGGAGCAGCGGCTCCATGCCCTGCTCACTTCTCGCCCCTCATTGCACAGCCAAGGTGGGGAGCAGCTCTGTTGGTAGCTTCTGTGGAGGGGACAACAGCCCTCAAACAGGTCCCTGAGGATGGCGACCTGGGGCTTGCCTTATGCCTCGTGCTTCCAGAGGCAGCATGGGCTGCCTGGCTTCCTGGAGGTCCCCTGCACACCACAGCTGCTTCAGTGCACTTCAGTGCTGGGAGCAGCACAGGTCCTTTGAGGCAGCAAGTTGCAGAGAGCAATGAAGTTTGGTGTCCACCATGGGACAGAGAAGATGGAGGCCCCAGCACCTGTTCTGGCTGCACTATGACAGGCAGTGACCCTGGGAATAGCAGATAAATGCCTCTGTGGGTACCACTCTCCTCCTTGCTGTGCTATGGGGTGGGTTCATCTCCTCCAAAATCCCTGCCTCTCCCTTGCAAGGGAGGTCAGGGCTGTGGCATGGAGGTGACCTGAAAGCCCTGGGAGAGCGGCAGGATCACAACCCTGAGCTCTGGGGCTCACTAGGAGCTCTACAGGCCCAAGCCCATACTGAAGCGAGAAAAAGGTTGAGGAGGAGGACGTGAGCAGGATCCCCCAGGAGGCAGAAAAGAGCAGTGAGGGTTGGCAGAGGGGAGTGTGATGGAAGAGCTCTCGCAGGTTCCCCTGCATTTCCTTAAGTGTTTAAATCACAGAATGGCTGACGATGGTGGGGACCTTGGAGGTCACCTGCTCCAAGTCCCCCGCTCAACCAGGGCCACATCGAGCCAGTTGTCCAGAGCTGTGTCCAGGCAGCTTTTGAATATCTCCAAGGATGGAGACTCCGCAACCTCCCTGGGCAACCTGTGCCAGTGCCTGGTTGCCCTCACAGTGAAAAAGTGTTTCCTGATGTTCAGAGGGAACCTCCCATGTTTCAGTCTGTGCCCCCTGCCTCTCGCCCTCGTCACTGGGCACCACCAAAAAGAGCCTGCCTCCATTTTCTTTGCATCCTCCCTTCAGGTATTTAAATAAATCAGTAAGATCTCCCTGAGCTTTCTCATCTCTAAGCTGAACAGTCCCAGCTCTCACAGCCTTTCCTCGTATGTGACATGTTCCAGTCCCTTCATCATCTTAGTGGCCCTTCGTTAGGCTCTCTCCAGTATGTCCATGTCTCTCTTGTACTGAGGAGCCCAGAACTGGACACAGTACTCCAGGTGCGGCCTCACCACTGCTGAATAAAGGGGAGGACCACCTCCTTCGACCTGCTGGCAATGCTTTGACTAATGCCGCCCAGGATACCATCAGCCGCCTCTGTTGCAAGGGCACGTTGCTGGCTCGTGTTCAACTTGGTAGCCACCGGGACCCCCAGGTCCTTTTCTGCCAAGCTGCTTTCCATCTAGGTGGCCCCCAACATATACTGGTGCATGGGGCCGTTCCTCCCCAGGTGCAGGAATTTGTACTTCTCCATGTTGAACTTCATGAGGTTCCCGTTAGCCCAAATGTTTATCATCTTCTCTTCCCAATACCCATACCAGTAATTATATGTCTAAAATCAAGTCAAATTCCCCAAGTTGAGTGTCCTTTGCTAATGACAAAAGTCAGAGAGCGATTGTTCTGCCTTTCTTTCAACACATGAGTTTTCTTGCTCTTGCTCTTCCTATTCTCTCCCCTGTCCCCATGGGTGCATCTCATTTCTGTGTGCATGGGGTTTTTCTTGACAATGTTTTGTAGCGAGGACGCTGCAGGGATGTCCTGTGTGAGAGACAGCGAGGGGCTGCCCTGTGCCGGTGAAAATGCACCCTTTTCTTTTACTGGCTTTGAATTAACGCCTTTGAATTAACACCTCCCCATTTGCTTGAAAATGGCTTTGGTCCTGTGCTGTGAGCCACGGAGCAGCTCCCAAAGTGCCCTGCTCTGCCATGCAAGGTGGAGCAGAGCCCCTCGGGACTGCCCACAGCCACTGCCCCAGGGAGATGCCCTCACAGCACCACTGGTGGTGCTGGGAACCCGGAGCCACCGGGGTGCAACCGATGGCTGGAGAGAGCCTTCCTGTGGGAACCTGGGGGCTTCTGCAACGTGCCAATGCTGCCCCGCGGGACGGAGCGAGGCTTTGGCAGCAGCTAAGAGAGGGGTGTGCGGAGCCACGCACCGATCCTGCAGTTTCTGCCAAGAAGCAGGCCCCTGGGAGGGACGAAGTGTGAAACCTGTGACATTGGACCATTCAAACGGCTGGAGGTGTTCTTGGACGTGCGTTTTGTAGCGAGAAGAGGTGGAGTTTGTAATGAATAGAGCCCCCAGCTGCTGCAACCCTCTGCCTTTGGTGCCTCGAAGGGGTGGGGGCAAGGTTTGCTGGGAGCAGGGACGCCTCATCCCAGCGGCCACCCCTGCTCCCCACCAGAGACGGGTCGCGCTTACAGCGCGAGTCTGCGGAGGTGGTGATGGCGCCGAGGGCAGAGTCTGTCACGAACGACCGCTGCAGCGGCAGGTCTTCGATCTCTCTGCTGCAGGGGCGAGGGGTGGCCTGTGCTGGGCATTAACAACAAGGTTTTGTCGGCGGGGGCTGCCGGGGAGGCCTCTGTGTGGGGAGGCTGGGGCTGCCCTGTGCCCGTCACAGCCGGTTCCAGCCGTTTCCAGAAGGCTCCGCAACGGACGCAAGGCCTGTGAGGGCTCAGCCAATCAGGGGAGTTCATGGTGGCTCTGAGCCAATGGGAGGAGTCCACATCACCCTGAAGAACCCGCCTGAGCACCCGCAAAGGCTGAGGGGGAGAGCAGGAGGGGAGGAGGGTCCCCAGCAGGGAGAAGAGAGCAGCAAACTGTCTCCTCTGCCTGCAGGCTTTGTCCTCCTGGAGCCTCTACGCCCCTTGAGTACCCAGTAAGTGGATCTGTCTCCCCTGAAGCACACATTACAATGGCCATCGGCAAGAAAAAAAGAAGGGTAATTGTCGTAGGTGACTCCCTTCTGAGGGGAACAGAGGGCCTGATCTGCGGACCGGACCCATCCCATAGGGAAGTCTGCTGCCTCCCTGGGGCAAGGATAAGAAACGTTACCAGGAAGCTCCCCAGACTGGTGAAAGCTTCCGATTATTATCCACTAGTGGTTGTTCAAGTCGGCAGTGATGAGGTAGCTGATAGTGGCATCAAGACAATCAAAAGGGACTTTAGATTGCTAGGGCGATTCCTTGAAGGATCAGGAGCACAGGTGGTGTTTTCCTCCATCCAATCAGTAGCCAGGAGGCATATGGAAAGGAACAGGAAGACCTACCTCATCAACACGTGGCTTGGGGGCTGGTGCCAGCGACGGAACTTTGGGTTTTTCGACCATGGGGCAGTTTACATGGCACCAGGCCTGCTGGAGACAGATGGGGTCCACCTGTCGCAAAGGGGGAAAAGGATCCTGGCCCAGGAGTTAGCTGGCCTAGTTGAGAGAGCTTTAAACTAGATGCGAAGGGGGAAGGGGATAAAACCAGTCTTGCTTGGGATGAGCCTAGGGGTAGCATACCTGTGTTGGTGAAGAGATCTGTAGCCCAGCTGAAGTGCATGTACACCAATGCACGCAGCATGGGCAACAAACAGGAGGAGCTGGAAGCCACTGTGCGGCAGGAAAACTATGATGTGGTCTCCATCACGGAAACGTGGTGGGATGACTCACACAACTGGAGTGCTGCAATGGATGGCTACAAGGTCTTTAGAAGGGACAGGCTAGGAAAGAGAGGGGGAGGGGTAGCCCTGTATGTTAGGGAGTGTTTTGACTGTCTAGAGCTTAACGACAGTAATGATAAGGTTGAGGGCTTATGGGTGAAGATCAGGGGAAGGCTAACAAGGCAGATATCCTGGTGGGAGTCTGTTACAGACCACCCAACCAGGACGAGGAAACAGATGAAGTATTCTACAAGCAGTTGGCTGAAGTCTCACAATCCCTAGCCGTTGTTCTCGTGGGAGACTTCAACTTACCAGATATCTGCTGGAAATACAACACAGCAGAGAGGAAGCAGTCTCGGAGGTTCCTGGAGTGTGTAGGAGATAACTTCCTGACGCAGCTGGTAAGCGAGCCAACCAGGGGAGGTGCCCCGCTGGACCTGCTGTTCACGAACAGAGAGGGCCTGGTGGGCGATGTGGTGGTCGGAGGCTGTCTTGGGCTCAGCGACCATGAAATGATAGAGTTTTCAATTCCAGGAGAGGTAAGGAAGGGGGTCAGCAAGACCGCTACCCTGAACTTTAGAAGGGCGGACTTTGGGCTGTTCAGGAGTCTGGTTAACAGAGTCCCTTGGGAAGCAGTCCTGAAGGGCAAAGGAGTCCAGGAAGGCTGGACGTTATTCAAGGAGGAAATCTTAAAGGTGCAGGAGCAGGCCGTCCCCATGTGCCGCAAGTCGAGCAGGCAGGGGAGAAGACCGGCCTGGCTGAACAGGGAGCTTTGGCTAGAACTCAGGAAAAAAAGGAGAGCCTACGGCCTTTGGAAGAAGGGGCAGGCGACTCGGGGACTACAAGGATGTCGTGAGGATATGCAGGGAGAAGATCAGAAAGGCGAAGGCGCAGCTGGAACTTAAACTGGCCACCGCCATTAAAGACAACAAAAGAAGTTTTTATAAATATGTTAGTGACAAAAGGAGGGCCAGGGAGAATCTCCCTCCCTTGTTGGATACAGAAGGTAACCTTGTCACGAAGGATGAGGAGAAGGCAGAGGTACTTAATGCCTTCTTTGCCTCAGTCTTTAATAGTCAAGCTAGTCATCCTCGGGTTTTTCAGGCCCCTGAGTTGGGAGATGGAGATAGGATGCAGAGTGAAGTCCCAGTTGATGAAGAGGTGGCAGTCACTGACCTGCTCCTCCACCTGGATGCGCACAAGTCCATGGGCCCAGATGGGATCCACCTGAGGATAATGAGGGAGCTGGCAGAGGAGCTGGCCAAGCCACTCTCCATTATTTATCAGTAGTCCTGGTCAACCGGGGAGGTCCCGGATGACTGGAAGCTAGCAAATGTGACACCCCTCTACAAGAAGGGTCGGAAGGAGGATCCCGGGAACTACAGACTGGTCAGACTGACCTCGGTGCCAGGGAAGGTCATGGAGCAGATCATCTTGAGTGCCATTATGCAGCAAGTGCGGGACAACCAAGGGATCAGGCCCAGCCAGCATGGGTTTATGAAAGGGAGGTCCTGTTTCACTAACCTGGTCTCCTCCTATGACAAGGTGACCTGCTTAGTGGATGAGGGGAAGGCTGTGGATGCTGTCTACTTGGACTTCAGTAAGGCCTTTGACACAGTCTCCCACAGCATTCTCCTGGAGAAGCTGGCTGCTCACGGCTTGGATAAGTGCACTCTGCGCTGGGTTAAAAACTGGCTGGACGGCCGAGCCCAGAGAGTGGTGGTGAATGGAGTCAAATCCAGTTGGCAGCCGGTCACGAGTGGTGTTCCCCAGGGCTCAGTGTTGGGGCCAGTCCTGTTCAATATCTTCATTGATGATCTGGATGAGGGGATCGAGTGCACCTTCAGTGAGTTTGCAGATGACACCAAGTTGGGTGGAAGTGTCGATCTGCTGGAGGGTAGGAAGGCCCTGCAGAGGGACCTGGACAGGCTGGACTGATGGGCCGGGGCCACCTGTATGAGATTCAACAAGGCCAAGTGCCAGGTCCTGCACTTGGGTCACAACAACCCCATGCAACGCTACAGGCTGGGGGAGGAGTGGCTGGAGAGCTGCCTGGCAGAAAAGGACCTGGGGGTGTTGGTTGACAGCTGCCTGAACATGAGCCAGCAGTGTGCTCAGGTGGCCAAGAGGGCCAATGGCATCCTGGCCTGTATCAAGAATAGCGTGGCCAGCAGGACCAGGGAGGTGATAGTGTCCCTGTACTCGGCATTGGTGAGGCCACACCTCAAGTACTGTGTTCAGTTTTGGGCCCCTCACTACAAGAAGGACATGGAGGTGCTGGAGCGTGTCCAGAGGAGGGCAACGAAGTTGGTGAAGGGTCTGGAGCACGAGTCTTATGAGGAGCGGCTGAGGGAACTGGGGTTGTTTAGCCTGGAGAAGAGGAGGCTGAGGGGAGACCTTATGGCTCTCTACAACTACCTGAAAGGAGGCTGTAGCGAGGTGGGGGTCGGTCTCTTCTCCCTAGTAACGAGTGACAGGACGACAGGAAACGGCCTCAAGCTGCGCCAGGGGAGGTTTAGGTTGGATATTAGGAAAAACTTCTTCACCGAGAGGGTGGTCAGGCATTGGAACAGGCTGCCCAGGGAAGTGGTTGAGTCTCCATCCCTGGAGGTATTTAAAGAATGGATAGACACGGTGCTCAAAGACATGGTATAGATGGACTTGGCAGTGATAGGTTAACGGTTGGACTCGATGATCTTAAGGGTCTTTTCCAATCTTGACGATTCTATGATTCTATGATTCTATGATAGCGCTCTCCAGCAGCTCAGCTGGTTCGGCTGAGGCGGCAGGGAACGTTCCCGTCTCACCCGCTGCTTTCCGTGCCTGTGTAGGAAAGGAGGCGGAGGAAGCGCCGACGCAGAGGCAACAAGGGGAATGCCAGAGGTGAGCAGCCCCTGGGCAAGGGCTGGTGCCCTGCAAAGACACCCCCTGGCCCCACGTGCCCAGCACCCCATCCAGGGGTGCCCCATCCGCTCACTCTGTCTCCTCTGCCTGCAGCCTTTGTCCTCCTGGAGCCTTTACGCCCCTTGAATACCCAGTAAGTGGATCTGTCCCCCCGAAGCACGATAGCCCCCTCCGGCAGCTCCCCACCCAGGGAGGTAACATTAACGCTGCCCTCTGCCCCTCTGCAGTTCCCCCCCCATAGAGCTGGATATGGATCCCGTGTATGAAATAGTCCATCAGTTCAACAGGACCATTGAGGAACTAACAAGATACCTGGAAACGTGAGGCCACTGAGGAGGGGATGGGGACAGGGACAGGGGGCAGGGCTGGGGGCAACCACTTGGGGAGGGCATGGGGAAATCCATGGGCGTAAAACGTGAGGGGCGATGCCCTTCTGGAGGCAATGGTCTCCGTGGCGCAGAGCTGACGGTGTCCCCTCTTTTTTCCTGGGGCAGAGGGAGATGCTGTGTCCAGCAGGCCAGGAGGGGCCCTCAGGCACACACTGGGTGGGACCCCACGGCAGTGACACAGCCTGCCGCCTCCTGCAGAGCAGGAGGGAGAGCTCCAGGGGGCTTGCGACTGCTGGGCTCAGGCTTCCGGTCCTCCTCCTCTTACAGGCAAAACTGGGAGACGCCTGAGGGCAGCGACAACTCCTGGACTTCCATCACGGACAGTGAAGTCGAGTCCTCTTCAAGTGTCTCTCTGTCCCCTTCGAGAGAAGACTCCCGCACTGCCCTCATGGCGAGTGAAGCCATCCCCTCTGCAGAAGGGTCTCTGTGCCTTTTGAGAGAAGACGCCCCCAACTCCATCATGAGTAGCGAAGCCAGTCCCTCTGCAGAGGTGTCCCTGTCCCCTTCAAGCGACAACTCCCCGACTTTCATCATGGCGACAGACATTGGCTCCTCGTCACCGGCGTCTCTCCCCACTCTTGTGGAGGAAGCAGACATGGCTCGTGCCTCCAGCGTCCAGCCTGGCCTGGGGCATCCCAGGGCTGGCCTGGAGGAGCAGCCTGGCCCAGCAACTCACCCACCCTGTGGGGAAGAGGCAGCCAGCTGCCTTGAGGACGGCAGCGTGCAGCAAGACCTTGAGATCCAGCTGGCTGCTCCCGCTCTACCTCCAGAGGTGACCGACGTCCCCTCCAGGGAAATGGAGATGCCTCTCCAGCACAAGAAAGGCCAGGAGACCTTGGAGGGCCTCATCTCAGAATCCAGACTGGAGCAAGAACCAGGCCTGCCAGCCAGTGTGGACGAGACTCTGCAGGATGTCCCAGCCTCAGCTCCTCCATCACCTCAGCACCCAGAACAGCGTGATGTGATGGTGGTTCCCATCGTGCCGGACCTGCCCTTCCTGGACGAGGCTGTGAAAAGGGAACTAGAGAATCACATCGTTAAAATGAAGATCCAGAGGCGCTATGGGCTGCAAACGAGGATCCTGGAATGTGAGCAGAGCTTTGAAAACCTCTTTTTGAGACAAAAAGCCTCTCAGCCTTTCCCTCCGCAGAGGCACCCTGGGCTGCCCTACCACTCCCCCTTTCCAGCACTGGAACATGCACGCTTGGATCAGGAAGTCGGCGGGACAGCCCCCTGGACTGCAAGAAGAGGCCGCAGAGCTTGTGGACGCATGCCTGCTAAGGATGCAGGCTCCAGTCCACTCTGGGCCAGCACGAGGGGAGCGACAACAGCCGGACTTCCATCACGGACAGTGAAGTTGAGTCCTCTCCAAGTGTCTCTTTGTCCCCTTTGAGAGAAGACTCCCGCACTTCCCACGTGGCGAGTGAAGCCATCTCCGCTATGAAAGTGTCTTCTTCCGCTTTGTGTGATGACTCCTGGACTTCCATCACGGCGAGCCATGTTGGCTGCTCTTCGCAGGCATCTCTCTCCACTCTCATGGATGGAGCAGACATGGCTCATGTCTCCCGCGTCCAGCCTGGCCTGGGGCATCCCAGGGCTGGCCCGGAGGAGCAACCTGGGATACGAGGGGATGTGCGTGGTCCTTCCCCTTCTGGCCAGGCAGAGTGGGCACTGCCACAGAGCAAGGAAGCTCCCCAAGGGCAGTCAGGGCAGGTGTCTAAGAGGCCCAGCATCTCCTGCGAGGACATGGGGCCACCAGAGCTGCCACTGGAGAAGAGTGTCCCCATAGGAGAAGCAGAGCACTCCCTGGAAGGCCAGAGCAGCTCCAGTGAGGACCTGGGGACACATGAGCTGCCATCGGACTTGACAGCCTCTCCACAGAGCAGCTCCCCACAGACACAACGCTCCTGCAGTGAGAAGACACCTGCAGCTCTGCCACCATCTCCAAACGCTGCAGGGACCGACCTTCAGATCCCCCATCTGGAAGAGCTCCTCGCAGCCCTCACTGGTTACTACAAGGCCAGCCAAGCTGCTCAAGACCTGCAGAGGCAGCTGCTGGCTTTGTGGCTGGAGCAGCCCCCAGACAACGTGGGGCACCCAAAGACAGAGCCGGCAGCGGAGCTCCCCGGTGCCTTGCAGAGCCGCGGCCACAGAGGAGCACAGAAGGGCAAGGGAAGTGCCCAGGACGGAGCTGGCTCCAGGAGACTCTGCCCCGAGTGCAGCAAAGCCCCCCACCACAGCCTGCCTGGCAGTGGAGGCTCCCAGACTTGGGATCCCTCGGTTCAGCTCAGCTCGGGGAGGGTCTTTCGCCCCCGTTGTCCCTGCATCACAAACGTTGCCATAGCTGAGTGCTGGTGACACCAGAGCTGGTGAAAGGCTGACAGCCCCGTGTCACGCCTGCGTCACAAACACGGGCGGAATTTGTACGTGGGGCTGAGCGAGGACGGGCGGCACTTTGCCTGCGACCTGACGGGTGAAGGGAGAGGCGCTCGAGCTGGGAAGGAAGAGCAAATGGACAGCGGTCTGGGTCTGGCTGCTCCTCCTCAAGCTCTCCTTGCCTCTCTCTGGCACGCTACAGGCCTGTCTGGCATGCCTTGGGAAATGAGCTGGTGCCCCAGCCTAGCGGCCTTCATCGCCTTCTCTGCTTTGCTGTGGTTGCTGCCGTTGGTGTTTGTCTACCGCCTCGCGGTGACCATGCCCAAGCCCCAGGTAGGAGTCAGTGCTGGTGCTGATCCGAGCCCTGGCCGGCACGGTGGGGGTCAGTTGGGGCCCGGGAGCAGCCCCAGGGGTGGGCTGGAGGGGCCCTGCCTGGCATGGAGGCCGTTTCCCAGCCGGGCCCTGGCCAGCCTGGGCCAGGAGGCTCGGGGCAGGCACAGGTCTGGCTGTGGCGACTCGGGTTTTTGCTGGTTCGGCTGAGGCGGCAGGGAACGTTCCCGTCTCACCCGCTGCTTTCCGTGCCTGTGTAGGAAAGGAGGCGAAGGAAGCGCCGACGCAGAGGCAACAAGGGGAATGCCAGAGGTGAGCAGCCCCTGGGCAAGGGCTGGTGCCCTGCAAAGACACCCCCTGGCCCCACGTGCCCAGCACCCCATCCAGGGGTGCCCCATCCGCTCACTCTGTCTCCTCTGCCTGCAGCCTTTGTCCTCCTGGAGCCTTTACGCCCCTTGAATACCCAGTAAGTGAATCTGTCCCCCCGAAGCACGATAGCCCCCTCCGGCAGCTCCCCACCCAGGGAGGTAACATTAACGCTGCCCTCTGCCCCTCTGCAGTTCCCCCCCCATAGAGCTGGATATGGATCCCGTGTATGAAATAGTCCATCAGTTCAACAGGACCATTGAGGAACTAACAAGATACCTGGAAACGTGAGGCCACTGAGGAGGGGATGGGGACAGGGACAGGGGGCAGGGCTGGGGGCAACCACTTGGGGAGGGCATGGGGAAATCCATGGGCGTAAAACGTGAGGGGCGATGCCCTTCTGGAGGCAATGGTCTCCGTGGCGCAGAGCTGACGGTGTCCCCCCTTTTTTCCTGGGGCAGAGGGAGATGCTGTGTCCAGCAGGCCAGGAGGGGCCCTCAGGCACACACTGGGTGGGACCCCACGGCAGTGACACAGCCTGCCGCCTCCTGCAGAGCAGGAGGGAGAGCTCCAGGGGGCTTGCGACTGCTGGGCTCAGGCTTCCGCTCCTCCTCCTCTTACAGGCAAAACTGGGAGACGCCTGAGGGCAGCGACAACTCCTGGACTTCCATCACGGACAGTGAAGTCGAGTCCTCTTCAAGTGTCTCTCTGTCCCCTTCGAGAGAAGACTCCCGCACTGCCCTCATGGCGAGTGAAGCCATCCCCTCTGCAGAAGGGTCTCTGTGCCTTTTGAGAGAAGACGCCCCCAACTCCATCATGAGTAGCGAAGCCAGTCCCTCTGCAGAGGTGTCCCTGTCCCCTTCAAGCGACAACTCCCCGACTTTCATCATGGCGACAGACATTGGCTCCTCGTCACCGGCGTCTCTCCCCACTCTTGTGGAGGAAGCAGACATGGCTCGTGCCTCCAGCGTCCAGCCTGGCCTGGGGCATCCCAGGGCTGGCCTGGAGGAGCAGCCTGGCCCAGCAACTCACCCACCCTGTAGGGAAGAGGCAGCCAGCTGCCTTGAGGACGGCAGCGTGCAGCAAGACCTTGAGATCCAGCTGGCTGCTCCCGCTCTACCTCCAGAGGTGACCGACGTCCCCTCCAGGGAAATGGAGATGCCTCTCCAGCACAAGAAAGGCCAGGAGACCTTGGAGGGCCTCATCTCAGAATCCAGACTGGAGCAAGAACCAGGCCTGCCAGCCAGTGTGGACGAGACTCTGCAGGATGTCCCAGCCTCAGCTCCTCCATCACCTCAGCACCCAGAACAGCGTGATGTGATGGTGGTTCCCATCGTGCCGGACCTGCCCTTCCTGGACGAGGCTGTGAAAAGGGAACTAGAGAATCACATCGTTAAAATGAAGATCCAGAGGCGCTATGGGCTGCAAACGAGGATCCTGGAATGTGAGCAGAGCTTTGAAAACCTCTTTTTGAGACAAAAAGCCTCTCAGCCTTTCCCTCCGCAGAGGCACCCTGGGCTGCCCTACCACTCCCCCTTTCCAGCACTGGAACATGCACGCTTGGATCAGGAAGTCGGCGGGACAGCCCCCTGGACTGCAAGAAGAGGCCGCAGAGCTTGTGGACGCATGCCTGCTAAGGATGCAGGCTCCAGTCCACTCTGGGCCAGCACGAGGGGAGCGACAACAGCCGGACTTCCATCACGGACAGTGAAGTTGAGTCCTCTCCAAGTGTCTCTTTGTCCCCTTTGAGAGAAGACTCCCACACTTCCCACGTGGCGAGTGAAGCCATCTCCGCTATGAAAGTGTCTTCTTCCGCTTTGTGTGATGACTCCTGGACTTCCATCACGGCGAGCCATGTTGGCTGCTCTTCGCAGGCATCTCTCTCCACTCTCATGGATGGAGCAGACATGGCTCATGTCTCCCGCGTCCAGCCTGGCCTGGGGCATCCCAGGGCTGGCCCGGAGGAGCAACCTGGGATACGAGGGGATGTGCGTGGTCCTTCCCCTTCTGGCCAGGCAGAGTGGGCACTGCCACAGAGCAAGGAAGCTCCCCAAGGGCAGTCAGGGCAGGTGTCTAAGAGGCCCAGCATCTCCTGCGAGGACATGGGGCCACCAGAGCTGCCACTGGAGAAGAGTGTCCCCATAGGAGAAGCAGAGCACTCCCTGGAAGGCCAGAGCAGCTCCAGTGAGGACCTGGGGACACATGAGCTGCCATCGGACTTGACAGCCTCTCCACAGAGCAGCTCCCCACAGACACAACGCTCCTGCAGTGAGAAGACACCTGCAGCTCTGCCACCATCTCCAAACGCTGCAGGGACCGACCTTCAGATCCCCCATCTGGAAGAGCTCCTCGCAGCCCTCACTGGTTACTACAAGGCCAGCCAAGCTGCTCAAGACCTGCAGAGGCAGCTGCTGGCTTTGTGGCTGGAGCAGCCCCCAGACAACGTGGGGCACCCAAAGACAGAGCCGGCAGCGGAGCTCCCCGGTGCCTTGCAGAGCCGCGGCCACAGAGGAGCACAGAAGGGCAAGGGAAGTGCCCAGGACGGAGCTGGCTCCAGGAGACCCTGCCCCGAGTGCAGCAAAGCCCCCCGCCACAGCCTGCCTGGCAGTGGAGGCTCCCAGACTTGGGATCCCTCGGTTCAGCTCAGCTCGGGGAGGGTCTTTCGCCCCCGTTGTCCCTGCATCACAAACGTTGCCATAGCTGAGTGCTGGTGACACCAGAGCTGGTGAAAGGCTGACAGCCCCGTGTCACGCCTGCGTCACAAACACGGGCGGAATTTGTACGTGGGGCTGAGCGAGGACGGGCGGCACTTTGCCTGCGACCTGACGGGTGAAGGGAGAGGCGCTCAAGCTGGGAAGGAAGAGCAAATGGACAGCGGTCTGGGTCCGGCTGCTCCTCCTCAAGCTCTCCTTGCCTCTCTCTGGCACGCTACAGGCCTGTCTGGCATGCCTTGGGAAATGAGCTGGTGCCCCAGCCTAGCGGCCTTCATCGCCTTCTCTGCTTTGCTGTGGTTGCTGCCGTTGGTGTTTGTCTACCGCCTCGCGGTGACCATGCCCAAGCCCCAGGTAGGAGTCAGTGCTGGTGCTGATCCGAGCCCTGGCCGGCACGGTGGGGGTCAGTTGGGGCCCGGGAGCAGCCCCAGGGGTGGGCTGGAGGGGCCCTGCCTGGCAGGGGAGGCCGTTTCCCAGCCGGGCCCTGGCCAGCCTGGGCCAGGAGGCTCGGGGCAGGCACAGGTTCGGCCGTGGCCACTCGGGTGTTTGCTGGTTTGGCTGAGGCGGTGGGGAACGTTCCTGTCTCACCCGCTGCTTTCGGTGCCTGTGTAGGAAAGGAGGCGGAGGAAGCGCCGACGCAGAGGCAACAAGGGGAATGCCAGAGGTGAGCAGCCCCTGGGCAAGGGCTGGTGCCCTGCAAAGACACCCCCTGGCCCCACGTGCCCAGCACCCCATCCAGGGGTGCCCCATCCGCTCACTCTGTCTCCTCTGCCTGCAGCCTTTGTCCTCCTGGAGCCTTTACGCCCCTTGAATACCCAGTAAGTGGATCTGTCCCCCCGAAGCACGATAGCCCCCTCCGGCAGCTCCCCACCCAGGGAGGTAACATTAACGCTGCCCTCTGCCCCTCTGCAGTTCCCCCCCCATAGAGCTGGATATGGATCCCGTGTATGAAATAGTCCATCAGTTCAACAGGACCATTGAGGAACTAACAAGATACCTGGAAACGTGAGGCCACTGAGGAGGGGATGGGGACAGGGACAGGGGGCAGGGCTGGGGGCAACCACTTGGGGAGGGCATGGGGAAATCCATGGGCGTAAAACGTGAGGGGCGATGCCCTTCTGGAGGCAATGGTCTCCGTGGCGCAGAGCTGACGGTGTCCCCCCTTTTTTCCTGGGGCAGAGGGAGATGCTGTGTCCAGCAGGCCAGGAGGGGCCCTCAGGCACACACTGGGTGGGACCCCACGGCAGTGACACAGCCTGCCGCCTCCTGCAGAGCAGGAGGGAGAGCTCCAGGGGGCTTGCGACTGCTGGGCTCAGGCTTCCGCTCCTCCTCCTCTTACAGGCAAAACTGGGAGACGCCTGAGGGCAGCGACAACTCCTGGACTTCCATCACGGACAGTGAAGTCGAGTCCTCTTCAAGTGTCTCTCTGTCCCCTTCGAGAGAAGACTCCCGCACTGCCCTCATGGCGAGTGAAGCCATCCCCTCTGCAGAAGGGTCTCTGTGCCTTTTGAGAGAAGACGCCCCCAACTCCATCATGAGTAGCGAAGCCAGTCCCTCTGCAGAGGTGTCCCTGTCCCCTTCAAGCGACAACTCCCCGACTTTCATCATGGCGACAGACATTGGCTCCTCGTCACCGGCGTCTCTCCCCACTCTTGTGGAGGAAGCAGACATGGCTCGTGCCTCCAGCGTCCAGCCTGGCCTGGGGCATCCCAGGGCTGGCCTGGAGGAGCAGCCTGGCCCAGCAACTCACCCACCCTGTGGGGAAGAGGCAGCCAGCTGCCTTGAGGACGGCAGCGTGCAGCAAGACCTTGAGATCCAGCTGGCTGCTCCCGCTCTACCTCCAGAGGTGACCGACGTCCCCTCCAGGGAAATGGAGATGCCTCTCCAGCACAAGAAAGGCCAGGAGACCTTGGAGGGCCTCATCTCAGAATCCAGACTGGAGCAAGAACCAGGCCTGCCAGCCAGTGTGGACGAGACTCTGCAGGATGTCCCAGCCTCAGCTCCTCCATCACCTCAGCACCCAGAACAGCGTGATGTGATGGTGGTTCCCATCGTGCCGGACCTGCCCTTCCTGGACGAGGCTGTGAAAAGGGAACTAGAGAATCACATCGTTAAAATGAAGATCCAGAGGCGCTATGGGCTGCAAACGAGGATCCTGGAATGTGAGCAGAGCTTTGAAAACCTCTTTTTGAGACAAAAAGCCTCTCAGCCTTTCCCTCCGCAGAGGCACCCTGGGCTGCCCTACCACTCCCCCTTTCCAGCACTGGAACATGCACGCTTGGATCAGGAAGTCGGCGGGACAGCCCCCTGGACTGCAAGAAGAGGCCGCAGAGCTTGTGGACGCATGCCTGCTAAGGATGCAGGCTCCAGTCCACTCTGGGCCAGCACGAGGGGAGCGACAACAGCCGGACTTCCATCACGGACAGTGAAGTTGAGTCCTCTCCAAGTGTCTCTTTGTCCCCTTCGAGAGAAGACTCCCGCACTTCCCACGTGGCGAGTGAAGCCATCTCCGCTATGAAAGTGTCTTCTTCCGCTTTGTGTGATGACTCCTGGACTTCCATCACGGCGAGCCATGTTGGCTGCTCTTCGCAGGCATCTCTCTCCACTCTCATGGATGGAGCAGACATGGCTCATGTCTCCCGCGTCCAGCCTGGCCTGGGGCATCCCAGGGCTGGCCCGGAGGAGCAACCTGGGATACGAGGGGATGTGCGTGGTCCTTCCCCTTCTGGCCAGGCAGAGTGGGCACTGCCACAGAGCAAGGAAGCTCCCCAAGGGCAGTCAGGGCAGGTGTCTAAGAGGCCCAGCATCTCCTGCGAGGACATGGGGCCACCAGAGCTGCCACTGGAGAAGAGTGTCCCCATAGGAGAAGCAGAGCACTCCCTGGAAGGCCAGAGCAGCTCCAGTGAGGACCTGGGGACACATGAGCTGCCATCGGACTTGACAGCCTCTCCACAGAGCAGCTCCCCACAGACACAACGCTCCTGCAGTGAGAAGACACCTGCAGCTCTGCCACCATCTCCAAACGCTGCAGGGACCGACCTTCAGATCCCCCATCTGGAAGAGCTCCTCGCAGCCCTCACTGGTTACTACAAGGCCAGCCAAGCTGCTCAAGACCTGCAGAGGCAGCTGCTGGCTTTGTGGCTGGAGCAGCCCCCAGACAACGTGGGGCACCCAAAGACAGAGCCGGCAGCGGAGCTCCCCGGTGCCTTGCAGAGCCGCGGCCACAGAGGAGCACAGAAGGGCAAGGGAAGTGCCCAGGACGGAGCTGGCTCCAGGAGACTCTGCCCCGAGTGCAGCAAAGCCCCCCACCACAGCCTGCCTGGCAGTGGAGGCTCCCAGACTTGGGATCCCTCGGTTCAGCTCAGCTCGGGGAGGGTCTTTCGCCCCCGTTGTCCCTGCATCACAAACGTTGCCATAGCTGAGTGCTGGTGACACCAGTGCTGGTGAAAGGCTGACAGCCCCGTGTCACGCCTGCGTCACAAACACGGGCGGAATTTGTACGTGGGGCTGAGCGAGGACGGGCGGCACTTTGCCTGCGACCTGACGGGTGAAGGGAGAGGCGCTCGAGCTGGGAAGGAAGAGCAAATGGACAGCGGTCTGGGTCCGGCTGCTCCTCCTCAAGCTCTCCTTGCCTCTCTCTGGCACGCTACAGGCCTGTCTGGCATGCCTTGGGAAATGAGCTGGTGCCCCAGCCTAGCGGCCTTCATCGCCTTCTCTGCTTTGCTGTGGTTGCTGCCGTTGGTGTTTGTCTACCGCCTCGCGGTGACCATGCCCAAGCCCCAGGTAGGAGTCAGTGCTGGTGCTGATCCGAGCCCTGTCCGGCACGGTGGGGGTCAGTTGGGGCCCGGGAGCAGCCCCAGGGGTGGGCTGGAGGGGCCCTGCCTGGCAGGGGAGGCCGTTTCCCAGCCGGGCCCTGGCCAGCCTGGGCCAGGAGGCTCGGGGCAGGCACAGGTTCGGCCGTGGCCACTCGGGTGTTTGCTGGTTTGGCTGAGGCGGTGGGGAACGTTCCCGTCTCACCCGCTGCTTTCCGTGCCTGTGTAGGAAAGGAGGCGGAGGAAGCACCGACGCAGAGGCAACAAGGGGAATGCCAGAGGTGAGCAGCCCCTGGGCAAGGGCTGGTGCCCTGCAAAGACACCCCCTGGCCCCACGTGCCCAGCACCCCATCCAGGGGTGCCCCATCCGCTCACTCTGTCTCCTCTGCCTGCAGCCTTTGTCCTCCTGGAGCCTTTACGCCCCTTGAATACCCAGTAAGTGGATCTGTCCCCCCGAAGCACGATAGCCCCCTCCGGCAGCTCCCCACCCAGGGAGGTAACATTAACGCTGCCCTCTGCCCCTCTGCAGTTCCCCCCCCATAGAGCTGGATATGGATCCCGTGTATGAAATAGTCCATCAGTTCAACAGGACCATTGAGGAACTAACAAGATACCTGGAAACGTGAGGCCACTGAGGAGGGGATGGGGACAGGGACAGGGGGCAGGGCTGGGGGCAACCACTTGGGGAGGGCATGGGGAAATCCATGGGCGTAAAACGTGAGGGGCGATGCCCTTCTGGAGGCAATGGTCTCCGTGGCGCAGAGCTGACGGTGTCCCCCCTTTTTTCCTGGGGCAGAGGGAGATGCTGTGTCCAGCAGGCCAGGAGGGGCCCTCAGGCACACACTGGGTGGGACCCCACGGCAGTGACACAGCCTGCCGCCTCCTGCAGAGCAGGAGGGAGAGCTCCAGGGGGCTTGCGACTGCTGGGCTCAGGCTTCCGCTCCTCCTCCTCTTACAGGCAAAACTGGGAGACGCCTGAGGGCAGCGACAACTCCTGGACTTCCATCACGGACAGTGAAGTCGAGTCCTCTTCAAGTGTCTCTCTGTCCCCTTCGAGAGAAGACTCCCGCACTGCCCTCATGGCGAGTGAAGCCATCCCCTCTGCAGAAGGGTCTCTGTGCCTTTTGAGAGAAGACGCCCCCAACTCCATCATGAGTAGCGAAGCCAGTCCCTCTGCAGAGGTGTCCCTGTCCCCTTCAAGCGACAACTCCCCGACTTTCATCATGGCGACAGACATTGGCTCCTCGTCACCGGCGTCTCTCCCCACTCTTGTGGAGGAAGCAGACATGGCTCGTGCCTCCAGCGTCCAGCCTGGCCTGGGGCATCCCAGGGCTGGCCTGGAGGAGCAGCCTGGCCCAGCAACTCACCCACCCTGTGGGGAAGAGGCAGCCAGCTGCCTTGAGGACGGCAGCGTGCAGCAAGACCTTGAGATCCAGCTGGCTGCTCCCGCTCTACCTCCAGAGGTGACCGACGTCCCCTCCAGGGAAATGGAGATGCCTCTCCAGCACAAGAAAGGCCAGGAGACCTTGGAGGGCCTCATCTCAGAATCCAGACTGGAGCAAGAACCAGGCCTGCCAGCCAGTGTGGACGAGACTCTGCAGGATGTCCCAGCCTCAGCTCCTCCATCACCTCAGCACCCAGAACAGCGTGATGTGATGGTGGTTCCCATCGTGCCGGACCTGCCCTTCCTGGACGAGGCTGTGAAAAGGGAACTAGAGAATCACATCGTTAAAATGAAGATCCAGAGGCGCTATGGGCTGCAAACGAGGATCCTGGAATGTGAGCAGAGCTTTGAAAACCTCTTTTTGAGACAAAAAGCCTCTCAGCCTTTCCCTCCGCAGAGGCACCCTGGGCTGCCCTACCACTCCCCCTTTCCAGCACTGGAACATGCACGCTTGGATCAGGAAGTCGGCGGGACAGCCCCCTGGACTGCAAGAAGAGGCCGCAGAGCTTGTGGACGCATGCCTGCTAAGGATGCAGGCTCCAGTCCACTCTGGGCCAGCACGAGGGGAGCGACAACAGCCGGACTTCCATCACGGACAGTGAAGTTGAGTCCTCTCCAAGTGTCTCTTTGTCCCCTTCGAGAGAAGACTCCCACACTTCCCACGTGGCGAGTGAAGCCATCTCCGCTATGAAAGTGTCTTCTTCCGCTTTGTGTGATGACTCCTGGACTTCCATCACGGCGAGCCATGTTGGCTGCTCTTCGCAGGCATCTCTCTCCACTCTCGTGGATGGAGCAGACATGGCTCATGTCTCCCGCGTCCAGCCTGGCCTGGGGCATCCCAGGGCTGGCCCGGAGGAGCAACCTGGGATACGAGGGGATGTGCGTGGTCCTTCCCCTTCTGGCCAGGCAGAGTGGGCACTGCCACAGAGCAAGGAAGCTCCCCAAGGGCAGTCAGGGCAGGTGTCTAAGAGGCCCAGCATCTCCTGCGAGGACATGGGGCCACCAGAGCTGCCACTGGAGAAGAGTGTCCCCATAGGAGAAGCAGAGCACTCCCTGGAAGGCCAGAGCAGCTCCAGTGAGGACCTGGGGACACATGAGCTGCCATCGGACTTGACAGCCTCTCCACAGAGCAGCTCCCCACAGACACAACGCTCCTGCAGTGAGAAGACACCTGCAGCTCTGCCACCATCTCCAAACGCTGCAGGGACCGACCTTCAGATCCCCCATCTGGAAGAGCTCCTCGCAGCCCTCACTGGTTACTACAAGGCCAGCCAAGCTGCTCAAGACCTGCAGAGGCAGCTGCTGGCTTTGTGGCTGGAGCAGCCCCCAGACAACGTGGGGCACCCAAAGACAGAGCCGGCAGCGGAGCTCCCCGGTGCCTTGCAGAGCCGCGGCCACAGAGGAGCACAGAAGGGCAAGGGAAGTGCCCAGGACGGAGCTGGCTCCAGGAGACTCTGCCCCGAGTGCAGCAAAGCCCCCCACCACAGCCTGCCTGGCAGTGGAGGCTCCCAGACTTGGGATCCCTCGGTTCAGCTCAGCTCGGGGAGGGTCTTTCGCCCCCGTTGTCCCTGCATCACAAACGTTGCCATAGCTGAGTGCTGGTGACACCAGTGCTGGTGAAAGGCTGACAGCCCCGTGTCACGCCTGCGTCACAAACACGGGCGGAATTTGTACGTGGGGCTGAGCGAGGACGGGCGGCACTTTGCCTGCGACCTGACGGGTGAAGGGAGAGGCGCTCGAGCTGGGAAGGAAGAGCAAATGGACAGCGGTCTGGGTCCGGCTGCTCCTCCTCAAGCTCTCCTTGCCTCTCTCTGGCACGCTACAGGCCTGTCTGGCATGCCTTGGGAAATGAGCTGGTGCCCCAGCCTAGCGGCCTTCATCGCCTTCTCTGCTTTGCTGTGGTTGCTGCCGTTGGTGTTTGTCTACCGCCTCGCGGTGACCATGCCCAAGCCCCAGGTAGGAGTCAGTGCTGGTGCTGATCCGAGCCCTGGCCGGCACGGTGGGGGTCAGTTGGGGCCCGGGAGCAGCCCCAGGGGTGGGCTGGAGGGGCCCTGCCTGGCAGGGGAGGCCGTTTCCCAGCCGGGCCCTGGCCAGCCTGGGCCAGGAGGCTCGGGGCAGGCACAGGTTCGGCCGTGGCCACTCGGGTGTTTGCTGGTTTGGCTGAGGCGGTGGGGAACGTTCCTGTCTCACCCGCTGCTTTCGGTGCCTGTGTAGGAAAGGAGGCGGAGGAAGCGCCGACGCAGAGGCAACAAGGGGAATGCCAGAGGTGAGCAGCCCCTGGGCAAGGGCTGGTGCCCTGCAAAGACACCCCCTGGCCCCACGTGCCCAGCACCCCATCCAGGGGTGCCCCATCCGCTCACTCTGTCTCCTCTGCCTGCAGCCTTTGTCCTCCTGGAGCCTTTACGCCCCTTGAATACCCAGTAAGTGGATCTGTCCCCCCGAAGCACGATAGCCCCCTCCGGCAGCTCCCCACCCAGGGAGGTAACATTAACGCTGCCCTCTGCCCCTCTGCAGTTCCCCCCCCATAGAGCTGGATATGGATCCCGTGTATGAAATAGTCCATCAGTTCAACAGGACCATTGAGGAACTAACAAGATACCTGGAAACGTGAGGCCACTGAGGAGGGGATGGGGACAGGGACAGGGGGCAGGGCTGGGGGCAACCACTTGGGGAGGGCATGGGGAAATCCATGGGCGTAAAACGTGAGGGGCGATGCCCTTCTGGAGGCAATGGTCTCCGTGGCGCAGAGCTGACGGTGTCCCCCCTTTTTTCCTGGGGCAGAGGGAGATGCTGTGTCCAGCAGGCCAGGAGGGGCCCTCAGGCACACACTGGGTGGGACCCCACGGCAGTGACACAGCCTGCCGCCTCCTGCAGAGCAGGAGGGAGAGCTCCAGGGGGCTTGCGACTGCTGGGCTCAGGCTTCCGCTCCTCCTCCTCTTACAGGCAAAACTGGGAGACGCCTGAGGGCAGCGACAACTCCTGGACTTCCATCACGGACAGTGAAGTCGAGTCCTCTTCAAGTGTCTCTCTGTCCCCTTCGAGAGAAGACTCCCGCACTGCCCTCATGGCGAGTGAAGCCATCCCCTCTGCAGAAGGGTCTCTGTGCCTTTTGAGAGAAGACGCCCCCAACTCCATCATGAGTAGCGAAGCCAGTCCCTCTGCAGAGGTGTCCCTGTCCCCTTCAAGCGACAACTCCCCGACTTTCATCATGGCGACAGACATTGGCTCCTCGTCACCGGCGTCTCTCCCCACTCTTGTGGAGGAAGCAGACATGGCTCGTGCCTCCAGCGTCCAGCCTGGCCTGGGGCATCCCAGGGCTGGCCTGGAGGAGCAGCCTGGCCCAGCAACTCACCCACCCTGTGGGGAAGAGGCAGCCAGCTGCCTTGAGGACGGCAGCGTGCAGCAAGACCTTGAGATCCAGCTGGCTGCTCCCGCTCTACCTCCAGAGGTGACCGACGTCCCCTCCAGGGAAATGGAGATGCCTCTCCAGCACAAGAAAGGCCAGGAGACCTTGGAGGGCCTCATCTCAGAATCCAGACTGGAGCAAGAACCAGGCCTGCCAGCCAGTGTGGACGAGACTCTGCAGGATGTCCCAGCCTCAGCTCCTCCATCACCTCAGCACCCAGAACAGCGTGATGTGATGGTGGTTCCCATCGTGCCGGACCTGCCCTTCCTGGACGAGGCTGTGAAAAGGGAACTAGAGAATCACATCGTTAAAATGAAGATCCAGAGGCGCTATGGGCTGCAAACGAGGATCCTGGAATGTGAGCAGAGCTTTGAAAACCTCTTTTTGAGACAAAAAGCCTCTCAGCCTTTCCCTCCGCAGAGGCACCCTGGGCTGCCCTACCACTCCCCCTTTCCAGCACTGGAACATGCACGCTTGGATCAGGAAGTCGGCGGGACAGCCCCCTGGACTGCAAGAAGAGGCCGCAGAGCTTGTGGACGCATGCCTGCTAAGGATGCAGGCTCCAGTCCACTCTGGGCCAGCACGAGGGGAGCGACAACAGCCGGACTTCCATCACGGACAGTGAAGTTGAGTCCTCTCCAAGTGTCTCTTTGTCCCCTTTGAGAGAAGACTCCCACACTTCCCACGTGGCGAGTGAAGCCATCTCCGCTATGAAAGTGTCTTCTTCCGCTTTGTGTGATGATTCCTGGACTTCCATCACGGCGAGCCATGTTGGCTGCTCTTCGCAGGCATCTCTCTCCACTCTCGTGGATGGAGCAGACATGGCTCATGTCTCCCGCGTCCAGCCTGGCCTGGGGCATCCCAGGGCTGGCCCGGAGGAGCAACCTGGGATACGAGGGGATGTGCGTGGTCCTTCCCCTTCTGGCCAGGCAGAGTGGGCACTGCCACAGAGCAAGGAAGCTCCCCAAGGGCAGTCAGGGCAGGTGTCTAAGAGGCCCAGCATCTCCTGCGAGGACATGGGGCCACCAGAGCTGCCACTGGAGAAGAGTGTCCCCATAGGAGAAGCAGAGCACTCCCTGGAAGGCCAGAGCAGCTCCAGTGAGGACCTGGGGACACATGAGCTGCCATCGGACTTGACAGCCTCTCCACAGAGCAGCTCCCCACAGACACAACGCTCCTGCAGTGAGAAGACACCTGCAGCTCTGCCACCATCTCCAAACGCTGCAGGGACCGACCTTCAGATCCCCCATCTGGAAGAGCTCCTCGCAGCCCTCACTGGTTACTACAAGGCCAGCCAAGCTGCTCAAGACCTGCAGAGGCAGCTGCTGGCTTTGTGGCTGGAGCAGCCCCCAGACAACGTGGGGCACCCAAAGACAGAGCCGGCAGCGGAGCTCCCCGGTGCCTTGCAGAGCCGCGGCCACAGAGGAGCACAGAAGGGCAAGGGAAGCACCCAGGACGGAGCTGGCTCCAGGAGACCCTGCCCCGAGTGCAGCAAAGCCCCCCGCCACAGCCTGCCTGGCAGTGGAGGCTCCCAGACTTGGGCTCCATCTGATGCTGCAGCCCCGTGCGCAGCAAGGGAAGGGACAGTGGGAGAAAGGCGTCCACGCGAGGACAGGGCCAAGAGGCAGCAGGGCCAGACGAGGGCTGCTGCCGCCCAGCAAACACAGCGGGTCCATGTGTGCGGGTCCACGGTACGGATCCCTCTGTTTCGGCAGGGGTGACTTCTGCCGCAGCGTGCTCCCGCCAGGCTCGCGCCGCCATGAGAGCAGCCACACACAGGAGTCCTGGGGCAGAGACACCACCTCTGCCAGGCAGCAGCTGCTGTGTGCTCCCCCTCCTCCTCGTTTGCTGTTAGAGTGCCTGCACCAAGCTCGTCGGCACAGGCAAGGCCCAGTTTGACAGCAGCAGAAAGGAGAGGAGAGGTGATGAGCCCCAGGGCAAGAGGACAGAGGGGATGGGAAGAAAGGCCTCAGCGCCCACCAGGCACCAGGCTGAGGGCACCATGCTCTTTGGGTGGGTGGGGCTGGTTGCAGGTCACCGTGGGGCTTGGGGATCAGCCTGGCTCCTGGGGGACAGGGCAAGCTCTCAACCTCCTTGGGATGCGATGGGGAAGGACTCGGTTGGACCTTCAGGGTGAGGCTTGCTCAGTGGGAGAGACAGGTGCCATCAGGACACAGTGCCAGTGAGGCCAGGGGACAGCAAGGGGCAGAGCCAGGGTGGGAGCAGCCCTGGGGACAACGGCTCCTCTTGCCCATGGGGAGCCTGTCCACGTGCTGCTAGTGGGGAGTGCAAAGAGCAGCCCGACGCTCGGAACGTTACCGGGCTCTTCCTCTTGCAGGTGTCCAGGGGCAGCAGGGCCCCACAGGGCATGGACCCAGCCAGCAGCAGATCCCCTCCTGGCCCTACCAGGAGCAGGAGCTCTCCCAATAAACATGTGTCTCTTGAATGGAGCTCACAGGAGTCTCTTCTTTGCTGGGGAGGAGCAGCGGCTCCATGCCCTGCTCACTTCTCGCCCCTCATTGCACAGCCAAGGTGGGGAGCAGCTCTGTTGGTAGCTTCTGTGGAGGGGACAACAGCCCTCAAACAGGTCCCTGAGGATGGCGACCTGGGGCTTGCCTTATGCCTCGTGCTTCCAGAGGCAGCATGGGCTGCCTGGCTTCCTGGAGGTCCCCTGCACACCACAGCTGCTTCAGTGCACTTCAGTGCTGGGAGCAGCACAGGTCCTTTGAGGCAGCAAGTTGCAGAGAGCAATGAAGTTTGGTGTCCACCATGGGACAGAGAAGATGGAGGCCCCAGCACCTGTTCTGGCTGCACTATGACAGGCAGTGACCCTGGGAATAGCAGATAAATGCCTCTGTGGGTACCACTCTCCTCCTTGCTGTGCTATGGGGTGGGTTCATCTCCTCCAAAATCCCTGCCTCTCCCTTGCAAGGGAGGTCAGGGCTGTGGCATGGAGGTGACCTGAAAGCCCTGGGAGAGCGGCAGGATCACAACCCTGAGCTCTGGGGCTCACTAGGAGCTCTACAGGCCCAAGCCCATACTGAAGCGAGAAAAAGGTTGAGGAGGAGGACGTGAGCAGGATCCCCCAGGAGGCAGAAAAGAGCAGTGAGGGTTGGCAGAGGGGAGTGTGATGGAAGAGCTCTCGCAGGTTCCCCTGCATTTCCTTAAGTGTTTAAATCACAGAATGGCTGACGATGGTGGGGACCTTGGAGGTCACCTGCTCCAAGTCCCCCGCTCAACCAGGGCCACATCGAGCCAGTTGTCCAGAGCTGTGTCCAGGCAGCTTTTGAATATCTCCAAGGATGGAGACTCCGCAACCTCCCTGGGCAACCTGTGCCAGTGCCTGGTTGCCCTCACAGTGAAAAAGTGTTTCCTGATGTTCAGAGGGAACCTCCCATGTTTCAGTCTGTGCCCCCTGCCTCTCGCCCTCGTCACTGGGCACCACCAAAAAGAGCCTGCCTCCATTTTCTTTGCATCCTCCCTTCAGGTATTTAAATAAATCAGTAAGATCTCCCTGAGCTTTCTCATCTCTAAGCTGAACAGTCCCAGCTCTCACAGCCTTTCCTCGTATGTGACATGTTCCAGTCCCTTCATCATCTTAGTGGCCCTTCGTTAGGCTCTCTCCAGTATGTCCATGTCTCTCTTGTACTGAGGAGCCCAGAACTGGACACAGTACTCCAGGTGCGGCCTCACCACTGCTGAATAAAGGGGAGGACCACCTCCTTCGACCTGCTGGCAATGCTTTGACTAATGCCGCCCAGGATACCATCAGCCGCCTCTGTTGCAAGGGCACGTTGCTGGCTCGTGTTCAACTTGGTAGCCACCGGGACCCCCAGGTCCTTTTCTGCCAAGCTGCTTTCCATCTAGGTGGCCCCCAACATATACTGGTGCATGGGGCCGTTCCTCCCCAGGTGCAGGAATTTGTACTTCTCCATGTTGAACTTCATGAGGTTCCCGTTAGCCCAAATGTTTATCATCTTCTCTTCCCAATACCCATACCAGTAATTATATGTCTAAAATCAAGTCAAATTCCCCAAGTTGAGTGTCCTTTGCTAATGACAAAAGTCAGAGAGCGATTGTTCTGCCTTTCTTTCAACACATGAGTTTTCTTGCTCTTGCTCTTCCTATTCTCTCCCCTGTCCCCATGGGTGCATCTCATTTCTGTGTGCATGGGGTTTTTCTTGACAATGTTTTGTAGCGAGGACGCTGCAGGGATGTCCTGTGTGAGAGACAGCGAGGGGCTGCCCTGTGCCGGTGAAAATGCACCCTTTTCTTTTACTGGCTTTGAATTAACGCCTTTGAATTAACACCTCCCCATTTGCTTGAAAATGGCTTTGGTCCTGTGCTGTGAGCCACGGAGCAGCTCCCAAAGTGCCCTGCTCTGCCATGCAAGGTGGAGCAGAGCCCCTCGGGACTGCCCACAGCCACTGCCCCAGGGAGATGCCCTCACAGCACCACTGGTGGTGCTGGGAACCCGGAGCCACCGGGGTGCAACCGATGGCTGGAGAGAGCCTTCCTGTGGGAACCTGGGGGCTTCTGCAACGTGCCAATGCTGCCCCGCGGGACGGAGCGAGGCTTTGGCAGCAGCTAAGAGAGGGGTGTGCGGAGCCACGCACCGATCCTGCAGTTTCTGCCAAGAAGCAGGCCCCTGGGAGGGACGAAGTGTGAAACCTGTGACATTGGACCATTCAAACGGCTGGAGGTGTTCTTGGACGTGCGTTTTGTAGCGAGAAGAGGTGGAGTTTGTAATGAATAGAGCCCCCAGCTGCTGCAACCCTCTGCCTTTGGTGCCTCGAAGGGGTGGGGGCAAGGTTTGCTGGGAGCAGGGACGCCTCATCCCAGCGGCCACCCCTGCTCCCCACCAGAGACGGGTCGCGCTTACAGCGCGAGTCTGCGGAGGTGGTGATGGCGCCGAGGGCAGAGTCTGTCACGAACGACCGCTGCAGCGGCAGGTCTTCGATCTCTCTGCTGCAGGGGCGAGGGGTGGCCTGTGCTGGGCATTAACAACAAGGTTTTGTCGGCGGGGGCTGCCGGGGAGGCCTCTGTGTGGGGAGGCTGGGGCTGCCCTGTGCCCGTCACAGCCGGTTCCAGCCGTTTCCAGAAGGCTCCGCAACGGACGCAAGGCCTGTGAGGGCTCAGCCAATCAGGGGAGTTCATGGTGGCTCTGAGCCAATGGGAGGAGTCCACATCACCCTGAAGAACCCGCCTGAGCACCCGCAAAGGCTGAGGGGGAGAGCAGGAGGGGAGGAGGGTCCCCAGCAGGGAGAAGAGAGCAGCAAACTGTCTCCTCTGCCTGCAGGCTTTGTCCTCCTGGAGCCTCTACGCCCCTTGAGTACCCAGTAAGTGGATCTGTCTCCCCTGAAGCACACATTACAATGGCCATCGGCAAGAAAAAAAGAAGGGTAATTGTCGTAGGTGACTCCCTTCTGAGGGGAACAGAGGGCCTGATCTGCGGACCGGACCCATCCCATAGGGAAGTCTGCTGCCTCCCTGGGGCAAGGATAAGAAACGTTACCAGGAAGCTCCCCAGACTGGTGAAAGCTTCCGATTATTATCCACTAGTGGTTGTTCAAGTCGGCAGTGATGAGGTAGCTGATAGTGGCATCAAGACAATCAAAAGGGACTTTAGATTGCTAGGGCGATTCCTTGAAGGATCAGGAGCACAGGTGGTGTTTTCCTCCATCCAATCAGTAGCCAGGAGGCATATGGAAAGGAACAGGAAGACCTACCTCATCAACACGTGGCTTGGGGGCTGGTGCCAGCGACGGAACTTTGGGTTTTTCGACCATGGGGCAGTTTACATGGCACCAGGCCTGCTGGAGACAGATGGGGTCCACCTGTCGCAAAGGGGGAAAAGGATCCTGGCCCAGGAGTTAGCTGGCCTAGTTGAGAGAGCTTTAAACTAGATGCGAAGGGGGAAGGGGATAAAACCAGTCTTGCTTGGGATGAGCCTAGGGGTAGCATACCTGTGTTGGTGAAGAGATCTGTAGCCCAGCTGAAGTGCATGTACACCAATGCACGCAGCATGGGCAACAAACAGGAGGAGCTGGAAGCCACTGTGCGGCAGGAAAACTATGATGTGGTCTCCATCACGGAAACGTGGTGGGATGACTCACACAACTGGAGTGCTGCAATGGATGGCTACAAGGTCTTTAGAAGGGACAGGCTAGGAAAGAGAGGGGGAGGGGTAGCCCTGTATGTTAGGGAGTGTTTTGACTGTCTAGAGCTTAACGACAGTAATGATAAGGTTGAGGGCTTATGGGTGAAGATCAGGGGAAGGCTAACAAGGCAGATATCCTGGTGGGAGTCTGTTACAGACCACCCAACCAGGACGAGGAAACAGATGAAGTATTCTACAAGCAGTTGGCTGAAGTCTCACAATCCCTAGCCGTTGTTCTCGTGGGAGACTTCAACTTACCAGATATCTGCTGGAAATACAACACAGCAGAGAGGAAGCAGTCTCGGAGGTTCCTGGAGTGTGTAGGAGATAACTTCCTGACGCAGCTGGTAAGCGAGCCAACCAGGGGAGGTGCCCCGCTGGACCTGCTGTTCACGAACAGAGAGGGCCTGGTGGGCGATGTGGTGGTCGGAGGCTGTCTTGGGCTCAGCGACCATGAAATGATAGAGTTTTCAATTCCAGGAGAGGTAAGGAAGGGGGTCAGCAAGACCGCTACCCTGAACTTTAGAAGGGCGGACTTTGGGCTGTTCAGGAGTCTGGTTAACAGAGTCCCTTGGGAAGCAGTCCTGAAGGGCAAAGGAGTCCAGGAAGGCTGGACGTTATTCAAGGAGGAAATCTTAAAGGTGCAGGAGCAGGCCGTCCCCATGTGCCGCAAGTCGAGCAGGCAGGGGAGAAGACCGGCCTGGCTGAACAGGGAGCTTTGGCTAGAACTCAGGAAAAAAAGGAGAGCCTACGGCCTTTGGAAGAAGGGGCAGGCGACTCGGGGACTACAAGGATGTCGTGAGGATATGCAGGGAGAAGATCAGAAAGGCGAAGGCGCAGCTGGAACTTAAACTGGCCACCGCCATTAAAGACAACAAAAGAAGTTTTTATAAATATGTTAGTGACAAAAGGAGGGCCAGGGAGAATCTCCCTCCCTTGTTGGATACAGAAGGTAACCTTGTCACGAAGGATGAGGAGAAGGCAGAGGTACTTAATGCCTTCTTTGCCTCAGTCTTTAATAGTCAAGCTAGTCATCCTCGGGTTTTTCAGGCCCCTGAGTTGGGAGATGGAGATAGGATGCAGAGTGAAGTCCCAGTTGATGAAGAGGTGGCAGTCACTGACCTGCTCCTCCACCTGGATGCGCACAAGTCCATGGGCCCAGATGGGATCCACCTGAGGATAATGAGGGAGCTGGCAGAGGAGCTGGCCAAGCCACTCTCCATTATTTATCAGTAGTCCTGGTCAACCGGGGAGGTCCCGGATGACTGGAAGCTAGCAAATGTGACACCCCTCTACAAGAAGGGTCGGAAGGAGGATCCCGGGAACTACAGACTGGTCAGACTGACCTCGGTGCCAGGGAAGGTCATGGAGCAGATCATCTTGAGTGCCATTATGCAGCAAGTGCGGGACAACCAAGGGATCAGGCCCAGCCAGCATGGGTTTATGAAAGGGAGGTCCTGTTTCACTAACCTGGTCTCCTTCTATGACAAGGTGACCCGCTTAGTGGATGAGGGGAAGGCTGTGGATGCTGTCTACTTGGACTTCAGTAAGGCCTTTGACACAGTCTCCCACAGCATTCTCCTGGAGAAGCTGGCTGCTCACGGCTTGGATAAGTGCACTCTGCGCTGGGTTAAAAACTGGCTGGACGGCCAAGCCCAGAGAGTGGTGGTGAATGGAGTCAAATCCAGTTGGCAGCCGGTCACGAGTGGTGTTCCCCAGGGCTCAGTGTTGGGGCCAGTCCTGTTCAATATCTTCATTGATGATCTGGATGAGGGGATCGAGTGCACCTTCAGTGAGTTTGCAGATGACACCAAGTTGGGTGGAAGTGTCGATCTGCTGGAGGGTAGGAAGGCCCTGCAGAGGGACCTGGACAGGCTGGACTGATGGGCCGGGGCCACCTGTATGAGATTCAACAAGGCCAAGTGCCAGGTCCTGCACTTGGGTCACAACAACCCCATGCAACGCTACAGGCTGGGGGAGGAGTGGCTGGAGAGCTGCCTGGCAGAAAAGGACCTGGGGGTGTTGGTTGACAGCTGCCTGAACATGAGCCAGCAGTGTGCTCAGGTGGCCAAGAGGGCCAATGGCATCCTGGCCTGTATCAAGAATAGCGTGGCCAGCAGGACCAGGGAGGTGATAGTGTCCCTGTACTCGGCATTGGTGAGGCCACACCTCAAGTACTGTGTTCAGTTTTGGGCCCCTCACTACAAGAAGGACATGGAGGTGCTGGAGCGTGTCCAGAGGAGGGCAACGAAGTTGGTGAAGGGTCTGGAGCACGAGTCTTATGAGGAGCGGCTGAGGGAACTGGGGTTGTTTAGCCTGGAGAAGAGGAGGCTGAGGGGAGACCTTATGGCTCTCTACAACTACCTGAAAGGAGGCTGTAGCGAGGTGGGGGTCGGTCTCTTCTCCCTAGTAATGAGTGACAGGACGACAGGAAACGGCCTCAAGCTGCGCCAGGGGAGGTTTAGGTTGGATATTAGGAAAAACTTCTTCACCGAGAGGGTGGTCAGGCATTGGAACAGGCTGCCCAGGGAAGTGGTTGAGTCTCCATCCCTGGAGGTATTTAAAGAATGGATAGACACGGTGCTCAAAGACATGGTATAGATGGACTTGGCAGTGATAGGTTAACGGTTGGACTCGATGATCTTAAGGGTCTTTTCCAATCTTGACGATTCTATGATTCTATGATTCTATGATAGCGCTCTCCAGCAGCTCAGCTGGTTCGGCTGAGGCGGCAGGGAACGTTCCCGTCTCACCCGCTGCTTTCCGTGCCTGTGTAGGAAAGGAGGCGGAGGAAGCGCCGACGCAGAGGCAACAAGGGGAATGCCAGAGGTGAGCAGCCCCTGGGCAAGGGCTGGTGCCCTGCAAAGACACCCCCTGGCCCCACGTGCCCAGCACCCCATCCAGGGGTGCCCCATCCGCTCACTCTGTCTCCTCTGCCTGCAGCCTTTGTCCTCCTGGAGCCTTTACGCCCCTTGAATACCCAGTAAGTGGATCTGTCCCCCCGAAGCACGATAGCCCCCTCCGGCAGCTCCCCACCCAGGGAGGTAACATTAACGCTGCCCTCTGCCCCTCTGCAGTTCCCCCCCCATAGAGCTGGATATGGATCCCGTGTATGAAATAGTCCATCAGTTCAACAGGACCATTGAGGAACTAACAAGATACCTGGAAACGTGAGGCCACTGAGGAGGGGATGGGGACAGGGACAGGGGGCAGGGCTGGGGGCAACCACTTGGGGAGGGCATGGGGAAATCCATGGGCGTAAAACGTGAGGGGCGATGCCCTTCTGGAGGCAATGGTCTCCGTGGCGCAGAGCTGACGGTGTCCCCCCTTTTTTCCTGGGGCAGAGGGAGATGCTGTGTCCAGCAGGCCAGGAGGGGCCCTCAGGCACACACTGGGTGGGACCCCACGGCAGTGACACAGCCTGCCGCCTCCTGCAGAGCAGGAGGGAGAGCTCCAGGGGGCTTGCGACTGCTGGGCTCAGGCTTCCGCTCCTCCTCCTCTTACAGGCAAAACTGGGAGACGCCTGAGGGCAGCGACAACTCCTGGACTTCCATCACGGACAGTGAAGTCGAGTCCTCTTCAAGTGTCTCTCTGTCCCCTTCGAGAGAAGACTCCCGCACTGCCCTCATGGCGAGTGAAGCCATCCCCTCTGCAGAAGGGTCTCTGTGCCTTTTGAGAGAAGACGCCCCCAACTCCATCATGAGTAGCGAAGCCAGTCCCTCTGCAGAGGTGTCCCTGTCCCCTTCAAGCGACAACTCCCCGACTTTCATCATGGCGACAGACATTGGCTCCTCGTCACCGGCGTCTCTCCCCACTCTTGTGGAGGAAGCAGACATGGCTCGTGCCTCCAGCGTCCAGCCTGGCCTGGGGCATCCCAGGGCTGGCCTGGAGGAGCAGCCTGGCCCAGCAACTCACCCACCCTGTGGGGAAGAGGCAGCCAGCTGCCTTGAGGACGGCAGCGTGCAGCAAGACCTTGAGATCCAGCTGGCTGCTCCCGCTCTACCTCCAGAGGTGACCGACGTCCCCTCCAGGGAAATGGAGATGCCTCTCCAGCACAAGAAAGGCCAGGAGACCTTGGAGGGCCTCATCTCAGAATCCAGACTGGAGCAAGAACCAGGCCTGCCAGCCAGTGTGGACGAGACTCTGCAGGATGTCCCAGCCTCAGCTCCTCCATCACCTCAGCACCCAGAACAGCGTGATGTGATGGTGGTTCCCATCGTGCCGGACCTGCCCTTCCTGGACGAGGCTGTGAAAAGGGAACTAGAGAATCACATCGTTAAAATGAAGATCCAGAGGCGCTATGGGCTGCAAACGAGGATCCTGGAATGTGAGCAGAGCTTTGAAAACCTCTTTTTGAGACAAAAAGCCTCTCAGCCTTTCCCTCCGCAGAGGCACCCTGGGCTGCCCTACCACTCCCCCTTTCCAGCACTGGAACATGCACGCTTGGATCAGGAAGTCGGCGGGACAGCCCCCTGGACTGCAAGAAGAGGCCGCAGAGCTTGTGGACGCATGCCTGCTAAGGATGCAGGCTCCAGTCCACTCTGGGTCAGCAGCGTGGGGGAAGAAAATGAAGCATGGGGGAACAGCCAGCAGCAGCACAGCCAGCAAGGAGATCCTACCAGGAACAGGGAATAGTAAAGGCCCTGGGATACAACGGTGTGTGCACGGTCCTTCCCCTTCTGGCCAGGCAGAGCGGGCACTGCCACAAAGCGGAGAATATTTCCTGATCAGGAATGTCCTATGTTTGTTGATTTCCTGACCTCATATAGCTAATCTAAAAGAGATTAAAAAACTACAAGTCCAGACTTGGCGCGCCAGCAGTCTGTCTATGACTTGAGTCTTTTTTACTCTGCACTATGAAGGGTTTGGAGGTGGCTTACACAAATGGTACTTGTACCTGCCAAATAGAAGGGAAACAGGAGGCAGCTTTCCAAGAGAAGCTACAGATCAAGATAGAAAAGAAAGTTTACCATCCCTGTTTTCTCAAGGGGAAACCAAAGGCTATGGGCAGAAATTCTGAGCTGCTTTCAGAGGTTTCTGCTCCTCAGATCTGCCAGGACCACTGTGCACATAGTGTCTTCCTCAGTTCTGTCAGAAGGATGCAGGTTTCAAAAGGTACATATTGAGAACCTTTAGGCTGACAGGGATCATTTGACAGGACCAGGCTAACGAGCAGGTACACATGAAATAACACCTGCAGATTTGAGGAGGTAGGACCCAAAAATTCTCACCCAAGGTGTGTCAATAGGAAGCAGAAACGGACTTGAGGCAGTAACCTTAAAATTCATTTCAGCCACATCATTACAAGGGTGAGCCATGTCTGCCTGAGGCTGTGGTATCTCCTGAAAGCACCCCATTCTGAGGACAGACAAACTGTTATACTACATCAAGCAGTACATAGGTTATACCACCTGGAGGTGATAGGTAAGTGTCCCTTCAGGAGCTAGGCAAGTTGGTTGGTGTTGCAGCATGGTGAGGCAGCTAGTCTGCTCTTAGTTCCAGAAAGAGCTTGTGGGCTCTGCACAATGTTGTGTTGTGCAGGTACACTCTATTAGCCCTAAACCCCCAAAAAACAACATGGAAGTGACAGCAGCTGAAACGTCACAACAGCACATGCATCTCTGTCTGTGTCATCCCCCCCTCACTAACCCAAATCACCGCTGTTTTAGCTGCCCCTTCTGTGAGCTCCCCTTCGGCTGGGGCTGCACGGCTAGAAGGCGCGTCCCCTGGGTGGTGGATAGAGGATCCCTCTCTGGAGGGTACACCGGATAAAATTGAAGAAGGTGCCGCGAACCAACACAGCCTAAGGGAAGGCCACCCTGACAGAAAAACCACTGGCCCTCCAAGTCATGGGGGTTGGGCAGGAGGCCAACTACCTCCTCCCGGAAAAAAAAAAAAAAAAAAAAAAAGTTGCAGAAACAACGAGCATCAGAAATGGCGGAGATGGAGAAAATCGGTAACGAAGTGAGGAGGAGGAGATGGAGCTGGATCGGTCGTGTCCTGAGGGGGAAACCGACGGAAGACTGCGCTGTGGCCCTTGACTCCAGAGCACGCAGCCGCAGACCGATCGAAGTGGAAGAACGATGTTCGCGCCTTGTGCGCCTCCTAGCACTGAGAGAATTCAGATCAGATCTGTGAGCTCCTGATTTGTATCCTTTGTCCCAGGCATTCAATTGCAACATAAGCAGTTGATCCCACTAAGTCTAACACATGCAATGGCTCTTGGGTTCCCTGAGCTGCTAAACAGCCTTACTGCTCTGTCCAGCCCTGGCGCTTCCTGGCAGGCTGGGAGAGCACAGTCCGTGACGTTGGCACGATGGTCTCATTCCACAGGGAAAAGGTTGTAGAGGCTGCTCATGCAGAATGATCCAGAAGCCATGGGTGCATTTTCACCTCAACCTGGCAAATCGTTTTGGGACCCTGCTAGAATCCTTACAAAACAACCGCTTGCTCATTTGCCTGGATAGCAGTTCTCAGAAGAGTGGAGCAAGGGTTGGCAAGGACAGCTTTTTTGCTCGAGGGTCAGTTTCATTGCAGGGGAAGCATTTGTTCCAGATGGTCCTGAAGGCAAGCCATGGGAGAAATACCCCATTTCAAGAGCTGGGTTGAGGGAACAGACAGCTGCATTGCTGGTGGGCAGAGCACTTGCACAGATAAGGAATATGTCACCAGCATTTAAGCTGCCAACACCTCTGGGTCTCTGGCACTGGAACCAGCTCTAGCAAGGAGGGCAAACAACTTGTGTCGGTCACCAATACCTGTGTTTACATGGGCAGAGGAAGGATCTGTCACTGCTTGAGGGAAAGGCGGAGTGAGTCCATCTGAGGTTGCTGAGAAGCAGACGATCGCAAGCTGGTCATTTCTTAAAGCCGGATCTCCCCATGTGCTTAGAACTGCATGGCATTCAGGGTGTTGCAAGAATTAGTTAAAATTCTTGCATGTGATCAAACAGCAGTCCCCAATGAAATAGCAAGAGCACCTGAAATGGGACATAGAAGCAAGATTAAGGATCTGGCAGTCCCATAAGAGAGAACACACTTGGTCTTCTGCTAGAGAGACTGAACTGCGGAACTGGAGAATGGAGCCAGGGTGTGGGTGTTACACCTTTCTCCAGCTCATTGAGTAAAGTAAGTCTGCTCTGCAGCTCAGTTGCCCTCAAAAAATAAGGGAAGTCTACCCTGCCTCCAACCCTGCCCTCTCAGTGCCATCTACTTAAGCCTCTAAAAGTATTGCAGAGAAGCTCTCTTGCATTGCATTCATACACTACACTAGTAGCTGAGGTGGGCTTCGTCTGACGAAATGTATCCACTTTAGTCATCCAGGAATCCCTCCATGGCTTGTTTAGGATTGTTCTCCTCATCCTAAAGGAGCCACCTAAATCGGGTCATGTGAATTGTTCCCTGAAACACCTGTTTCTCTCCATTGGCAAAAGGAAACCCAGGGTGGTATCTGAAACCAGGAAAGGCTTTTCTAGTTCTCAGAGTGTAAAAGTAGAAGAGGTTCATATTTCACAGATACCTGAATGGTCATGAGGAGTAAGTTGCAACCTGATAGACAAATGCCTATTGTGACAAAGAAAACTTTGCCACCAATTACGATTTAGCAAAACAGTCCACCCTCATGGCAAGGACACACAAATGCTGCATTTCCTCTCCAGATAAAGGAGAGAGAAAAAGCAAAGGAAGAGGAGCCATCTGCTGCAAGACCCAGAGAGTCCATGCCAAATGGGATAGACAAGATGACTTTCAGCCTTTAAACCACCCTGTAGCGTGGATAAGAGAAGTCCTGATCAAGTTCTCTCATGCTGATCTGAGAGATTTCATGTTACAGTGTGGCAAATATAAGAGGTTCTCCTACAGCTCTGAAAACTTGGCTGTGATTGCTTACAAAAGATGTAAGTGACTTTTCTCACAAAATCCTCCCCTGCCCCCCAGAAATGTCACTGCACCAGAAAAACACAGCTTGCTTCTAGAAGAATGACACGACTGAAAAACAAACAGTTCACACTAAGGCAAGCCAGAAATATCCTTGGGCTGGCACACAAGGAAAATGATGCCAAATGGGGACAGGATAATGATGGACAAGATGAATGGCGTCATCATGATCTGGCACCACTCTTGCACATGTTTGTGGTTTGCTAAAAGGCACTACAGAGGGATGGAACAAAAGCACAATACTTTCCCAGTGATTTGATCTCACTGTTGAATGAACAAGGCCATCTTTCAGATTCTCAGGCTTTTAACTATTTGCAAAAATATCAGAAGAGCAGCCTGACAATTGTGAGAAGGGGGCTGGCTTCAAAGGATATTAGGAACAAGCACGGAGTCTCTCAGGAATGCAAAAAAGGGACTTGCAGAGTCTAAAACACCACACACCAACGTGGGCCGGACCTCATAAACAAAAAGGGACAAAAGGGAAAGAAAGGGTGTGGAGTAACATCTGAGGATAAATTAGGCAAAGCCTGAAAGCAAAAATACTACTTTTATCATGTTTTAACCAGGGTACCATGGTTCAATGTGTGGACAAGCTAGGTGGCTAAATGGGGATGAGCACAGGACTGGAAAGGACAGTGTCTGAGGGAAAAAGAAGTCAAGGAGTTTGATGCACTTGAACCAGGGACTAAATGACCTCTATCCCAAATATCATAGGTATGCATATTGTACAGGAAACTAGGTCTGGTAGCAAGCGTGTCCGAACAAATCTATCGAGGAAGGATGGCTTTCTGGGTGGCATCCAGGGCTTGGCTTTCTGAGCCTAAGAAACGAGAGGCTAAGAAGCTCTGTTAACTGCCTTCTATAAATTCAGCAGGGAGGAAGGGGGAAGCAAACAGAGGAGAGGAAAGGATCCATTTAACCTAAAGCACAGCGTTGGCAGGAGAACAAATAGGTACAGACTGTCCACAAATATACTTAGGCTGAAAATTAGAAGGCTTCTTGCCTCTAAAGTGATCAGGATCTCTTCCAAAGGCAAAAAATAACATTTCTTTGAAAACAGACTTTCAAGCTGAATTCTTTCAAAAGCTTATAAAAGAGATTTCTTTGATAGCAGGGGAGTTGACTAGTGAGCTGAAAGGTCTCTTGTTCTAAAAACAGCTGGCTAGATCCAGAATAGTTATAAGAAAGTTGTTTAAAAATATTTATTTTGCATGCTTAACTAGAAATCATTCAGCAGGAAATTATGCAAAACCCCATTGGTCCCACCATTGACTTCAGTGAAGTCAAGCCCTGTTTGTGAATCTCCAACTCACCTGTCACTACTTCAGCTCCCTGAGAGCAAAGGAAATGGGGAGAAGAGCCCCACAGAGCTGACACAAAAATCGACAAATGCATTTCTTCCCCAAGACCATATGGGACAAGACAGAAACAGATCTGGCCTTCATATGCTCTACGGTGGAGCAGCAGAGCTGTTCGGAGAGTGCCACCGGCACCTTGGTTCTTCCGAAATCAGTGCCTGCACAGAGTTACTCCAGTGTTTCAGGTTTACGCTGCACCTTATTCTGCAGTAACCACACTCCCTGCAGAAGTCTACTGGAGTTGGCCAGTGCTACCTGCTAGTCAGGTGCCCCTGACTGCTGCGTCGAGGTACACAGAACAAAAGCAGGGAGGGACACATAACATATGCAAATCTTTGAAGCTGCAAATGACTTTGAAACAAAACCACTAATGGATAATTTGCCAAGTGACAGCAGTCAGAAGGCAAAGCGCCAAATTTTCCTTGCATTTCCCATGGAGCCCAAACTCTTTCCCAAGGCAGCAGCTTTGGAGGGGGATATAGCTGAGCATTTGACACATGCACTAGTTTGGGCAGTAAGAGTTGTTAATAACTTTTGGAAAAAACAGTCTACTTGCTCCCTGTTCCTTCCCAGTCATTTTCACTGCCTCATTTGCCGAGACTTTTTATTATGATAGAACATTTTGTGTGGCTCATTTTGTGTTGAGATATTTTAGCACATTGTTCAAGACACAGCACTTTGCGTTTGAAATAAATGCTGTGGTCTACTTTTCTGGATTTTTTTTTAAACTGTGGCAGATGACTAACCAGCCAACCTGCACTTTCTCAGAGCATTCACTTTTCTTAGATCTGTATAGGATGAGACACGGTGGCATCTGGTTTGTACCTCCAGCCATGGACAGATATCCCATTTAGTAGAAATTCAGAAATACCTTTTCTTTACATGGGGATTTCCCTCAATTCTAAACACCACTGAAGCAGTGCCAGCATCAGGGCCTACTGTAGGCAGCAGAAGCTTCAGTTTGCGCTGGAGCGGTTTCTCCTGCCACACAAGGTGCCACTCTCCTGATCTACACCAGCAGCCTGTCCTCAGAGAGCTATGCCTTTTGCTGAAGACAGTGCTGGAGCTGGGACAAACCTTCAGCACGAAAATCTGCAGCAAGAAACCTACCACAAACAGAGCTAGTTTGGGGATCTTGCCAGGGGGAAGCAATGGGCAGAGCAGTCAGAACACCACTTCCAATGGGAAAAAACACTCCAGATTAGAAGTCATTCCAGATCAGCTAAGGGTGTTCTGAGTGCAGCCCTTACCTGAGTCCAGACTCATTTCCCTGTCTAAACAAGCTGGACTGAGCTCTCTGAACCTACGTGCTGCTGAAGCCCCAGTAACGAGAGGCCTGGATTTTCTGTAATCTCAGGCAATTCATCCACTGTCTGCCCTTGGCCAGAGCAGCTTTGCTGAAATAAATGGAGCAGCTAGAGCAGGTTGAACCTGTGGGGCTGTGAAGGGGCTGCGAAGGGGCTGCCAAGGAAAGGTGGGGGCCTCCAGTAGCTTTCAGTCCTGGCCACTTCTCTATGGGAGCCCTAGATAGTGGGTGTCTGTTTTGGACCTGTTGTTCTGGCTAGGGTGAGGGGTAGGTGAGGGTGAAGGTTAGGTGGTAGAGCAAGTACAGAGCCCCAGTGCTGGTGGGGCTGTGAAAGGACTTTCCAGGATCTGAAGTAGAGACTTTCTGGTCTCAAATCCACAGGGTCTCGTTCTTCCCTGCTTTTAAAGATGGATGCTACATCTGTCTTTTCCAAAGCTGCAAAGCTTGTCCACGTGCTCCATGAGCTCTATAAAATAAACCCTAATGGTTTAGAAATTCATCTTGCTGGCCCTTAGGTATCCTAGAGTGCATTTCATCAGACCCTTCCTCATTTGAATCCATCTAATCTGCCTGGATTTAAAGCCTTAAATATGATGTCTTAGATGCCTTTCAAAAGCAGAAAGCTTTCAGTTCCTATGCAGAGCACCACTGACTTCAGGCTAGTTACCCACAAATCTGTACTTCTTATCACCATCAAATTGAGGTAGAGAAGTATTTCAGAGTCATATCAGCATTTGAAAGAGCCTGAAGATCCTGAGCAAAAGGGATACATTATCACCCTGAGTGAGAATTTTCACTTTTGTAATTTTTAACAGACTTTACTGAATCAGATGCTCCAAATCTGTCTTATTTTTTACTGGAAATTACTATTTCTTTTCCTGTCACGATTTATTGTTATTGTCTATTTGCCTTTAGCACACCAGTCCAAAGACTGTTTATTGTGGGAAGCAGGCACAAGACTCTTCCCCATTCAAATTGAGTACTTTGGGTTTTGTTTAGAAATGCTGCTCAGCAGATTTCTGCCATTTCAGGTAGTATCATAAACATCTCTGTGTTCAGAGGCTGTGAGAATTTGTTGTAACACTTAATTCACTGCTAGAAGATGCCCAAAATGGAGCAGATGAGCCTGGTATAAAAGTCAACATACAGCAGAATCAGCAGTATAACTCTACCGTAAGAACTTGCAACTTGTTTCTATTTGAGCGAAAGTTCACAGGGAAGAAGTGACTTGCTCAGCTTTGAACTAACTTTTAAGTCAGTCTGCCTGCTTTCACATGACAGAAATAAATAAAAACAAAGGTAACCCCCTGATGTTTTGTTTTTATTCAACTAGGGTTCATGATTAAAGCTAAAGTTAACAACCTACTTAAGAATATAAAGTTACTACATTGAGGCAAATGAATGAACTCTCAACTTTGAGATGAAAAGGCGTTTCTCTAGACCGTGGGGATCAGTGACCCTGAGCACATCTAAACA
This sequence comes from Platalea leucorodia, assembly GCF_965183815.1. NCBI lineage: Eukaryota > Metazoa > Chordata > Aves > Pelecaniformes > Threskiornithidae > Platalea > Platalea leucorodia. The sequence continues at coordinate 117,477,020 of NC_138825.1, read as the reverse complement.
TCTCTTGCAAATTTGTTTTTCAACAAGCCCTGACTTGCAAATTAGCCAAACTGCAAGTCCCGCTTGGAGCATATGAGCAGCAGCAAGCACTTGAGTTACAACTGTACATTTAAAAATGTTTAACAAAATGGCGGTTCCCTGCCATAAAATGGTGGCCAGAACAAAACCAAAGTGTGACTCTTGCACCAGTGCTCCTCCACCGAGCCATGATAACCAATTCACTGCACCCACAAAGGGACACAGTCACAGAAACCCCCTCGGAGGCTCCAGCAAGAGTCCTGCCACTGGAGGAATATGCAGTATGACCCTTGACAGCCATAAATGATGCTCCAGGTTTAGTCCTCTGCTCTGCCCACCCCACCCACTCCCCAGGAAGTTCTCCACACTGAGCATGTTTGGTTGCTCTCAGTTCTGGCTCAATTTGCCTTTATCACCAATAAGTTTCACCTGATCCAATGCACAGAAGTTAGAGGCAGTTTTCTTCTCAGCTGCCCAACCTCCACCCGTTAACACAACAGCAGAGCCAACATACAGTAATTTTTTTCCATTGTCCACCAGTCTGATTCTTGAAGGGTTTCCAAAAGCTTACATGCAAAGGCAACAAATAACTTTTCTGAGCATTTGCAAGGTAACACATTGGCTTGTGAGTTCAGGTCATTTAAATAAATAAAAAAAAAAAACCACTCCTTTTTTGGGGAAGTCTCATCCTTTTCCCTGGTTCTTCCATGCACCTGCTAAGTTTTGGCACTTGAAAATTGGCTTGGCTGAGGACAAAAACATGCCAGCCAGGCTTTTTCAGAGGGTGCCATATACACTGTGAGAGGTATTTCAGACTCACACGAGGAAATCTCTGCATGGCGAACACTGTCCCATCAGCTGGTGCAATATATTGTTTCTGTGATTGCCACTAATGCTGACAGCTGAACAGAAAAATCTGGGAGCCCTCATCTGTACCATAGACAAAGTATACTTCTACAAAAATGTTTGGTTTTCATTTATAGAACAGGGCATGTCATGTATCTGTCCTCAAAGGTCTTTTATGATCAGCTGGTATACCAAACTTAGAAGACATTTAAAATGTGTACTGTGGCACTCTGCTTTAGATCCAGTATTACTCCATATTTCTATGAACAGTTTGGACGATGAACAAGATGGTATACTTTAAAAATTTGCTGGCAACAAGAACATCCCAGTAGATAAGTTCAGAGATCAAAAAGCTTGAAAAAAAATCAGAAATGAACCAAACTCTGCAAGATATAATTCAGTACATACACAGGCAAAATACCAAACTTGAGAAGGATGAACCAGATGCACAGACACAAATGAGGAACATGCAGTGCAGCAAAAGAGGGCCTGGAGTTATAATACATCAGAAAATAAAGATGCGTCAACAATATGAGGCGCTCTGTGAGACAGGAGATACTTATTCTGCTCTGGCCCACACTGGAAAAGCCTCAAGTAGACCACTGTGGCTCAATTAGAAAGAACATACATAGATAAACTGGGGAGACTACAGCGCAGCAGTCAGAATGATGATTCAAAACTATGACCTACGGGCAAAGGCTGAAGAATCAGGGTTTGCTTTGTCTAATAAAGGGAAATCTTAAGAGGTTAAAAATTGGAGCTTTCCATTATGTAGAAAGGGCAATACAGAGTTATTCCCCAGGTAAAGTGGGAGAAAGATAAAACAAAATTATCTTTTCAGCAAGAGAAATGTGGGTAGGTTATTGCATACCTGTGCAGGTGTAGACCCCTTGACATAAACGGGAGATTTTAGACAGACTAGATATGCTTAATTCCATGTCAGTATTAATTATGCTTAATCCCATTCACAGAGAGTTGCACTGCTGGGCTATGCCTGTCTGGATTCATATCTGAGCCTACACCGAGCACAGCATCCTGAGCAGACGGTGTTAGTGCCAGACAGCCAAGAGGGACCACGAGTGAAGAGCTGCAACGATCTGCTCTGGATGTGTGTGTGATCCTCTGCTCTGCTAAAAGCAAAGCTCATGTGTGGCCTTACCTAAATCCTGTATCTGACCATATGGGAAAGAGAGGACGCGCCATGTGGGAACTGCCTTCGTGACTTACAGGAAAGTTTCTTGCCTGTTCTTCTGGGGAGGGAGAGTATTTTGTTGTGGGATAGGCAAGTGAAAAAAAGAAGGGGAAGTTCTTTAAACCAAGAAGATTGCTGCACCATGTAGGCAAATCTTGGTTTTGTAATGCAAGTAACCATTTGAGACAAGGCCACGACTGTTCTTAGTAACACTGGTGGCTTTTTAGAGCAAATAGCTACTTCCAAGAGTATCCTGTTCTGGCATAGCCAAAGGATGACACCGAGCAGTATTTATTGAATTTCTGCCCTAATAACCCCCAAGAGCTTGAAATCTGCCAGAGCAAGAGCTTACTAATACCTGCAACACACTCCTACTATTGCTGAAGGGAGTTAAAAGGCTTGAAAACTTAGCAGGTGAATGGAAGGACCAGGGAAAACGATGAGACGTCCCCAAAAAAGGAGTGCTTTTTATTTTAAATGACCTGAACTCACAAGCCAATGTGAGAATGCAAATCCACCCTAAAATGCAGCAGATATAACTTGCATCTTCTTGCTGGAGTTGCATCCAACTGTGCTGCACCCCGGTGTGAGAGTTGTCTTTGTCCTGCATTGCCCTGTCCCATGCAACAGCAAGAGACTCAGACCAAAATCTTTCAACCAAGTTGAGTGATCAGCTTCTGCAAAGCAGTTATTTCTAGGCAGTAGCCTTGATCTCCATGGGCTGTTGGCATAAGAAAGGTTTGGCTGTGTGAAAAGGGATAAAGATACAGGTCCTGAAACATTTTGTCTGAAACAACCTGGGAATGTTCCTCCATGCTGTGAGCAACCCAGCACTCAATCATCTGAAGTAGCTGCTCTGACAGGATTTTCAGTCCCCATAATTAGGTCTTTCACATAAAAATCCAAAGCACAGCCTTTCAGTTTTAAATAGTTCTCGCCTGTATTCACCCTGCTGCCTGGGTTTTGTGCTGCTCTGCCTTGTGTCTGTGGAGGCTGTGTCATTATCCACCCACAGCAGCAGCAGAAAATCTTCTTGGGCCTGAACCTAACTTTTGTTTTAGTTCAGTTTCTGACACCTTGCTCCCACTCCTGCCCTCAGGAACAACTCCCAGAGAGGGTGAGTCACTTCACAGGGTTGTGAAGATGGAAATGAGAAGCTCATTCTGGCTCCAGCACCTTCCTAAAACAGTTTGCGCAGTCTCAGGGCGTACGCAGGTGCAGCCCCTGGAGCACTGCAGCCAGCAGAGAGACCTTTCCCTATCTCTGACTGGGGAGCCCAAAGGAGCCAGGCTTTGCAGGAGGTCTCAAGCATTTTCCCCTATTTCCCCAGCACGCACACACAAACACAGACCACATTCACTCTTCCATGCCCTCTCCCAGCTAAGGTGCGACTGCAAATGGGAAGGCATAAGCCTGCGGAGACGGGCAGCGGGCAAAGCGTCAGCTGAGGGCTGTGGGAGTTGTTGGTACCTTCTGCTCTGGCTTTCACAGAGCTCCTTCCCTCTCCCTTACCTGAGCTTGCTTAGGTGGTTTCATCCTCTATCTCTGTCCTAGAGGTCTCCTCACTGCCACGCTCCGCATTGCTTTCCTGGCAGCATCTCAATCGCAGAGAAGTCCCAAGACGTGAGTACCTGGGAAGGTGGCGATGGTGCTGTTGACCACCTCTAAGCCCCCGGCATGGCGAGAGGATAGCGGGGAGGTCTCCGGCTGGCAGCTGCCAGCTGGGAACTTGCTGTGGACAGAGGAGGCAGATAGCTGGCAGCTGATAGATAGCTCCACAAACAGAAGTAAGCTGATTTTAAAGACTTTTTAAAGATTGGAGAGAGTTACTGATAAGATCTAAACACAATCTGCCTTCCGAAGGAGACCTCGTGTTCGAAGCAGGAGCCTTTTGGACAACTTTAATGGCAGATAATCATGACTATCATCCTTGACACACAAGTTGTTGATGTGGCTGTATGAGCTTCAGGCTGCTTCAAAGAGGGGTGACAATTTAAATGTCCTAAACACACATGAAAATTAGGATTATTCACAGAAAAGCGACATAAGGCTAACCTAATTGGCTTACTGTGCCTGCAAGATTATTTGTCTAGTGATGGATAATTGTCAGAATATTTAGAATTATGGTTTGGAACAGCATAAGAGATCTGGACATCAGTCTGAACCCTCAGAACCCTCCCTTTGCAAATGAAGGCTGGCAGCCTCACACACCTGGGCTTTCCTGTTGAGTCCCCTGGCACTCCTGTGTGTGTTCCTGGCTAGACGTGCCATGAGTGAAACCTCTCCTGTGTGAACGTGGCAGCCGTGCTTGCAGTCTTAGCCAGGAAAGCAAACAAAACTGAAATGCAAATGTTATCTGACGACTTCTAAACTTCAAAAGCATTTAAGGTTAAGCTGGGATGTTGGGATATAGATATGCGTTAAAAAATAGCAGCAGTTGGAAAGGCAGAGAAAAGAAGCTTCCTGCGGTTGGGGTTTTTTCCCCCCAGACTGGATTTCCTGTCCAAGTACACCCGGCATCAGGAGAAAGGCACAACTGTGTGGATCAGGAGGAAGAAAGTCAAAGACGATCCTTGATGAGGACTGAAGAGGTAGGTGCTCTGAGTATGACTGAACTCCAGGACTCCTTTCGCAACCTCAGCCTGGCACTGAACGTGCTCCAAGCTGCCTGTGGCCCATATGATGCCTGTCATCGAGCCCTCTGACACGCAGGCATTTCCTCACAAGCACTTCCCCAAGCATCTCCTGTGCAACATGGACCTGCCCATTACTTACTGTTATACATAACCAAGTAGGAGAGACTGAAAAAAGCACAGTGAAATTAGGCACATGTGTTCAAATTGCCATGTCAAACTATAACATGACATAGATATTGAAGTTAATTATAGAAGTTTCATTTTTTTTAACCCACCTACTTGCTTTTTTCCTGCGCAAACTCACAATTCAGGTATTCTTTGCCCAATGAAGCATTATGCAACTTGTTAATTAAGGCAGGCAGAGACTTTGTAATCCTAAATTCTTCCTGAGAGGCTGTCCTATGGCACAGGGCTCCCCTGGGCTTCTAAGGGCAAGCCACTGGCTTTGGCCATGTCAGGAGCAAACACTGCCCATCTTCCACAGCAAAACTCTCTTTTACAGCATTCCCATGGGAACAGGGGGAGTAATCTAATATACTTGTGGCCATCTGACCCACAGAAGCAGGAAAGTCAATTTTGTTTGATCTCAGACTTTTCTGTATGAGTGCGAAGTCACTAAGGGATGTGTTTTGCCAATGTACGAGACTGGCAATTTCTGTTTGCAGAGAGATTGTGCAGTTTTCTGCGTCTGTGCTGAGTGAAAGGCAACTGATCTCAGGAATGAGAACACATGCAACTCTTTAGGGCTGGTCCTTCCTTGGCGCATCCACTCAGAGTCTCCTGAGAGCTCAGCTGGGGTGTTGGTGGCACTAATTCAGTGGCAACAGCCCAGTCTCCAAACCAGGCAGCACACAGCGACCTGCGGCCGGCTGTAACTTGTGTTGGGAAGGTAGGCGCCCTCCCTCATCACTGCACAAAGCAGTCTCCATCCTCAGGACAAGCACTGGGCAAAGCTCTCATCATGTGTTACTGCACTTACAGGCAGGGCTCACATAAGCACAAATAAACCAGCATAAATTCAGCAGCTCACAGAGCTGTGTAGGGCATCTGTTGGTCCACTTGAGTGGCATATTGCCTGCATGCAATAGCAGAAAAGTGCTTTGGCTGGGAGGAGACTGCTTCAGCAGATCCAGACGGCAGAGGGTCAGTGGGCTAGGACAGCCAGTGCTCCTCTAAAGCCTGTGGGGAACCTAGAGATGGGGACAATCCCATGTAATGGTGACCATGTGTCTATACTGCCTTTTCCCAGAAAGATGGACCTACCTCCCTGCTGAGTCTACCACGGCAGCAGGCAAATTCATCCCTTACAGGTGTACATACAGCTAGCATTGAACTTAGTGACTGTGTGGCCACCCAAAGATGGAGATTCAGCCCTGAATGCATAAACCTAGATGTTGCCTTGAAAACGAAGCCATAATTTCCCCCCTTCTTAGGGGAGATGTGAGCTTTGCCACGGCTGACAGCACTGTTTTGTCAGAGGGCACCTTCCTCTCATTTTTAGGGCTAAGAGACTCAGCTCTGTCCCATTGCCTCAAATGAGTGCTCCTCTTTGAAGGCTCATGGAGGGTTGAGCTCGGAGACCTGGATGGTTTCACCTCCAGCCTAGAAATGCTGGGACTGAGAGTGCGGTGGTGCTGATGGCTCAGCAGGCAACAAAAGTACTGAAAATCAGCTCTGTGGGTTTTCAGGAGCAGGCATGAAGGAAAGGACATGTTTTAGGGTTGCTGTCAGAGGGAGAAAGGCTGCTTTCATGTCACGTTAATGCTGGAGAAGCCTGACCGGGTTTTCATCATTGCTCTCAGCGCAGCACAACGTCTGCCGCCCTGCCCAGGTGAGAGATGGTTATTCATTCACCAAACTTCAAACGCTAGGGGAAGGTCATTTAGCACCTGAGCACACGCATGTAAATCATCAGCTGTGTCAAAGAGTCTGAAGAGTTTTAAAAGGCACCCTGACTCCTGACACAGCCTCCTTGGTGCACCAACAAAGGCACCACCAGCCTTTGATAAGGGAAGCAAAGAAAGCCATGACTGGCACAGGCAAAGAGCTAATTCTTGGCTACCAGCTTCAGCCCTGGAGCCCCACCTTACAACACAGCTTCCTCCTTCAGCCTGTGGAAGCAGAGAGAAAAGAAAACCACAATGTTATCCCAGTTTTAATGATTCATTGCGTCAAGCCATACTTTGGGGGAAACAGCAGACTGAAGGTAAAGAGCATGGAAAGTGCAAGGTGTACCTCTGGGACAAGGTCCCCAGCACATGTGTCTTTATGACTGCCCAGTCTTCGCTCATTTGGCATTTAATTGCTAAGACTACTCCTGCTGTGTCTTCTGCATAGCAGAAAATAAGGATGGTCTGCAGAAATGAAAGTCACAGCTGGGCAGCAAATATCTCTGCCACTTAAAGGTTTGGTAGATGTGAGTAGGGATGGCAGGGTTAGGGAGAACTACAGCATTACAACTCCTTCCCTCATCCAACACAGAACTTGTCAGTCAGAGTAGCATTACAGCCCCCTTTGCCTGCTGGGAAAAGCACCTCTGCTAAGAGGGAACGTTTCTGCAAGGGCCAGCTGCACTGGTGCTGTTCCCATGTTGACAGCCTTGAAACAAAGAGCAAAGCCAGCACTAAGTGAAAATTGTTCTAGCCGTATACACAATCCCAAAGGCCCACTGCTGAAAGCAGGGAATCCCTAAAAAGCCTTCTGCAGGTTTGAAATAAGGAATTCAAGAGATGGAGGAAAGGAGATGTTTCCATGCATCGAGTTCTCCCTGTTACATGAGCAAGAGGTGAAAGATAAATCTCCATTCATGGAACAACTGCCTCCAGGGCACTCCCTCTTTGACTAGAAAATCAGCCCTTATGGGGTTTTGATTTGCCAGTGGCTGAGAAGAAAATAATACAGAAACATAGTAGGATGTCCCTGCCTTCCAGCTGGCTTACAGCAGCCCAGAGCTATTGCAGGAGAGATGAGGGGTTTGTGGATCAGATCAAATCCTGCCCCTTCTTACTCAATGTAACAAAGCATCCTTATGCCAAGCCTGTTTCCTATGGAGAGGAAAGCCTGTAGATGGCCAACTCTTGGGCTTCTTGGGAAAATCTTGCCTGTAGGAGCTCATTTTCCCCCACAATTAAACTTATCTCCTTCCTAGTTTATATGTCATTCCCTATAAAAATTTCAGAGGACTGAAGAGGAGGGGAGATTAAAATAAAATAAATCCCTCAGGCCAGGAAAGCAGCCATTAATTCATTTGCAACCATGGCTGTATGACCGCACCTTTCTCGGCACAGACACTTGGGTCTGAGGAAGGTCCTCTAGATGGAAGAGCAAGAAGTGCTCTAATATGAGTGTAATGCTTTGGTCTCTCCAGCTGCACCCTGGCAAACCCCAGCTCTTCCAGCTGGTAAACAGGGCACTTTTTCCCATAGGCAGAGAATATAAAACAGGGCAGCAAAGCACACCCCTTCTGAGGATAGATAAGGCTTTCTGCACTTTCCTTTTCCCCTCTGTTATGATCAATCCAACCTAACAGAACATTTGTATTTGTGATATATTGTTCCGAGACATCCACCAAGCAACTGGACGTTGGAGCAGCATTGCCCCATCACAGACCGTGTTTAATAGGGGTGTGGCAACATGTCAGAGCAATGGCAAGCTTGTGAGTCCTTGCTGAGACGTCAAGGGCGTCACTGGAGCAGGCAAAGATGACATGGCCTATATGGGAATCGGGCTGCAAGGATGGGGCTGATTGATAGAGAATTAGGCGAGCGCTGCAGAGGCTGAACTGTGTTGGATGGTCATGGAGCAGGGCCGTCGCTGCTGCACCAGCCCCTGCAGCCCACGGCCGCCTGGTCGAGGGCACGAGCCAACCCAGCCGGGGAATGCCGTCCTCTTCGGCGCTCGGGCTGCCGTTGCAGGCGGTCTGGGCTGGCCATCAGGCTCTGCGACCACACTGTTCGAGGCTCACCGCAATATTCTCAGCCAGACACCACAGTCGTGTTTCCATGGCTTTCATGTTTGATATTAAGCATATATCTAAACATCTCAGCTGAAGAGAGGTTTTGCTTCCTGCCTGGCTGGCTATGTACATTAGCAAAGGAAAGCTTAACTAGGCCTTTACAGATCTTCATTTTTCTGTTACACTTGACATATCACAAGTTTCATCACTAAACTGAAAACCAAGGCATTTCTTGTGGCATCGAAGCTGCAAATTGGAATGTCAAGTAAAATGAAGACTTATAGGGTTGTAATTCCCTGGGAGAAAAGAGGGGCCGCTTCTATAAAACACTTCTGTCAGCTCCTTGGAAATCTTTCCAGCAGGTTCAGCCTCTGAAGGAGGAATTTACAAGCTGGCAATGATTAAAAGCCAGAACTGTGAAAATGGCTAGCAGCCCTTGCTTAAAGGGCTACTTTGGTCCAAGTCAATAGTAGCACAGCTAATGGAAAGGCAGTAAGTATTCGATACATAATTTCATCCACTGTCACAAATGCAGGGTGAAACTCCACCACAGTCCTGGATATTCGTTCTGATCGCAAGTTGCAAATCTGTCACTTTGCATCAGCACCTAAAACCTCTCAGATTCCCTTCTGAGGAACATTCGGGGCCTTGCACGGATCTAGTTAAATGGACAAAAATGGAGTGAAATCCAAAATGAATGGCCAGAGTCTGCCTTCCTTACGTTCGGGTCAGGTTTTGGCACTGAACAAAGGGGGCAGAATCTGGTCCTGATGTCCCAAAGGTATTGCGAGCTAAGGCAGAAGAGGCTACGCTGGCTCTACCCACTGCTAGTTGCCTTCTCATGCGACTCCAGTCATGCAGTGTTCCCCAAATAGCAGTTCATACCTTTTCACCTTCAGAGCTGGCCTATTTCTGCTCTCTGGTATTCAAAAATAAGTCTCTCTCCCTCCCAGGAAGGAGCCACACTATAAATATCTCCATGCAAGTTTCCTGAGTCCTAATGTTTCTCGCAGAAGTGTGCGGCTCCTTGTCCGGCAGCAACAAGCCTGGCTGGGTTTTGCAATGCTTTTAATAACGTCAATGTGCTGCTACAGTTCCACAACTGCAGAGGAGAAACGGAGACTCATGCAGGAGCAGCAGCGTTGCTGTGGCCATGGTGGTGTAGACACCAGCAAGACAAAGTTAGGATAATCTCTTCTAACTTTAATGTATCAGCTCATTCAGGAGGAGGGCTTGATTGTGAAAAGTGCATTAACTCATGAGTGTTTTCAACTGTGTTTTACATTGGGCCCAAGGCCCTCAAAAAATAAGACACTATTTTTTTTCGGTACTGGTTGAACTGATGGAACCAGTAAGAATTGTGCGAGGGAAGAGGGGGCCTGCAGGGGCAAAGTGTTTTGCCCAAGAGAATCAGCAGGCCCAGGAGCAGAGCCGAGGGCTCCTGATGCCATGCAGCAACGCACTAGTAGGCCACACTTTTCACGCCTGAAAGGAACTTATAAAACATAAAATAAGCAATGCCAAACTGCATGGTTTTAGCTACCTTATGATGCCTGCAAAACAGGCATAATTGTTGCTTCAACACAACTTCAGGCCGACAGTTTGCAATAGAGCATCTCGGCAGATGTTGGCACAGCTGAATTTTGCCTTTAGGAAAAGGAAAAGTCAAGGTTTGGTCTGGGGAAGGGGGGGAACAGGGAAAGAGAGAGACCTGCAGGGAAACCTACAGCATCAGAGAGCAGGGAAGTGAGGATGAGCCTGGGGTGTTGCTGGTGCTGGCTCTGACCATCCTCCGCTCCCCAGCTAAACCCTCTCAGCTTTCTTGGGCTGGAGCCCTGGGAAGGGGGGCAGGTCATGGTGGTGGCTCTTCTCTGTCCCCGCAGCCACTGCCCCAGGTGCCTGCGCCTGAAGGCAGCCCTTGCTGACAACCTCCGATCCCCATCACGAGCCGAGAGCTGAGCAGCAGCTGCCACTGCACCCCGTTAAACTCCTGGGACACAGAACCAAGGGGTGCAGAAGAGACTCAAAGTGGAGGAGGAAATGTTTTCTACATCGCGTGTAATTAACTCAGTGCCACAAGCGTTTCGGAGTCAGGCGGTCCGCCTTGTCTGCACACAAAAATTGGCATCCCGAAAGAAATATAAACCCTGTAATGCAGAAGCAGTGATGCCCACATAAATGTGTTGTAGCCAGTCCCATATGGGAGGGAGACAAGCTAACTGGTGTATAGCATCTCCGCACTCTGAGCTGCACTGATAGCACTGTTTCAGGAGATTTCTAAATCACCTCCTTGTTCCAAACAGTTTTCACATGAAACTAATGCCAGAAGTGCGTGTGAGCCAGGCCTGCCGAGAAGATGCAGAGCAGAGCAATGTTTGGGGTGGCTGAGGGTATTAGGCACAACCGAGCCAGTAATGAGAAATGTTTATAAGGAATACTAGCTCTCAGCCTCAAGGCGTGAAAAGATTGAGAGGACATCTCATGCACAGCTTATTTTTCCTGAGAAAAAGTTTTTCACCAGAAAACCCCTTCTGAAGCATCAAACCCTCCCACCAAAGCCCAGCGTGACCTGCCGTGGCAGAGCCTGCGACCCGGTGACAGCCCTAGAGACCCCGAAACCAGCCACTGGATTAAATGGACTGTGTGGAACGCCCAAATTTGGGTAATCCCAAGAAATACAAGCTCTATGACTAAAAAAGATGCTGTCAGACTGTTAAATATTTAGCTGCCTGCTGGGGTTACTATGGAGAAGGGTGGCTTTGCATATGTTGTGTACGGTAAGGAACACTGAAAGCACAATTTAAGAGCCTGAAAGGAAGAAAAACAGTCAGGACAACAATACATGTAAGTATAAGATGGACAGATGGAAGTCCAACACCTTTCAGGCTGTTCATTTGATGCCCTGGTGGTATCTCCTTTGCCTCCTTGTGTTTTCTGGGTCCTGTAAACAACAGGCACTCGGTCATCAACAGGAGGAGAAGAAATACTGAGAGGGGAAAAAAACCTTTGTGAGTCAGCTATAAATGAACATGAGGAGAGGGAGGAGAGTCAGGTGTGCCTGGGACCTCCTCAGCCTTCTTTACTTCTTATCTACAGGGCAGAAAAGATGAACAGGGAGAGCTGAGAGTTTCCTCAGCTGTCCGAAAATGACACGGGTGAAGGGCAAACAGTGCAGTTCATGCCTGCGGCCAGATAAGAGCTGTGCAGAGATGCAGATAAAGGTGACATTTCTTATCCAGTTATCAGGCGGTTTGGGAGTTTGGCAGGCGTGCCATATGTTTGATGTGAAAGGAAGGGACTCCCCGCACCCGCTCTGCACCGGCTGCTTGCTGCGGGCCCAGCAGTGCCCGGCTGATAACCCTCCCCAGCCTGGGAGGAATACTGCTGGCTTTGGAGGGGCTGAATATTTTCCTCTGCTAAAAAAAATAAATAAATAGAAAAATGATAGGAAAAAAACCTCATACAAACTGTTTCCAGAACTGATTAAACCATTGAGCAAGCTTGAAAAGCAAGCAGTGCCCTACACACACTTAATCCACCTAGGAAGCATCCCTTCGTTCCGCTAGTGACTACAGCCTGAGCGGGGAGAGGACGCACACCTCGGGCTTGACGGCGCGGTTTTGTAAGAGCGATTTGTTGATCTCACAGTACAAAGCTGAGTTACTTAAGGTGTAGGAGGAATAAATGTTCTGCAGGCGCAGTCTAGCTCCATCAGTCCTAATCACTAATAGGCGGTTGCAGGCATTCGCCGCTGTTTTTCCTTCCTCATTTAAAACAGAAAAACAAAGCTGCTTTCCATGACTGACAGCTATGGAAAGTAAAATCAGTTGTTTTGACCACAGAAACAGGCTGAGCGTGAGAATCGGCTGTGACTCAGCTCCCTCTCACCTTCCCCACTTCTGGTTTGGCCTCGCTGCTGGTGAGAGGCATCCGTCAAGGGGCGGGCAGCAAACAGGGCTCAGGAGCGTGGTGCACCCCCAGATCAACACGATGCTGCTCAGAGGAGCCCTGCAGCTGTGCTCACCGGTGCTGTGTCCTCACCTGCATGTGTCCTTGGGCCCGGGGGGGGACAGCCTGCAGCTCCCTGTGCTGCAGCTACCTCAGTTGTCCCCCAAAACGGTGGCTGAGCCTGGTTGCCTTCCCCAGTGGCAGGGGAGTGTGCTATATTTGCGTCTGTACTGTTCCCCGTGAAAAAAGCTTCATCAAATGCAGGTCAGATGGTTCCATATAAAGCCAAAAGAAAGGCTGGGGGTAAGACTCAAAATTAATAGTCCTTCCCTGCTCGTACTTAAACTGGGAAATGTTGCACGCATGCTGCTGCATCGCAGGGACAATGAATCTCCCCTAGAGATGCTCAAGAGAAAAACAGGGGCTGAAACATCTCCATAGAAGTCCAGCTGAAAATTTTCCATCTGTAAAGGTGGGAGCATCCGTCAGGTTCCAGTTCTTCCAAGAACATTTAGGAAAGGATCAAAACTCAGGTGCTTGCCAGGACAAAGGACATTTACCTTCCTTCTAAAAAAGTCGGACTCCTTTATGAAGAGTGGGATGAGGGACAACAGTCAGGGTCAGACAGGAATGACCTGTCTGCACAAGCAAGACATGAATCCCAGCGACAAACGCAACCTTCCGAGCACAGAGTCTTAAATGCTTCCCATTTAAGAACTGATTTGATCCAAGAGCTCCTCTCAGTTTGTACAGACAGGAAATACATGTATTCAGTAATTTAGCAATATGGTTTTCCTACACCAGGGAAAAGGTTCATTACTCTTGGCATATTAATAAATGGGCATCTATTAGCAACAAATAGGCTGGAGACCAGATTTCAAGTGCAAGGAGGTGATGCTCAGAGCAGCTTTCTGATGCCAGAAGTAGAGGTCAGTGGAGGAAAAAAATTAAAATCTGCCTGACTTCTAGAGGGGTTTTGATAATATGGGAAAATCACAGGGGATTAGCATGCCCTGGGGTGGAGAGAGCACACAGATACCCCAGTCGGGATCCAGCCAGGTCTGCAGCCAGGACCAGGGCTCTCGGGTGCAGCGCTGGCTGCGAATGCCCACGCAAAGGGACAGCGCCTGGGACACCAGGGTCAGCTGTGGCTGGATGGGAAGGGGCTGCCGGGCTGGCGTGTGCCCACTGGCCTGGTGGGAGGGCTGGGGGGGAGTCCTGACCTCCGTGTCTGCTGAATGGCTGGTATCCTGTGTGGTCCTGTCCTGCCGAGGGAGCGGCACAAGAGCAGGAGCCACAGCTCAAGCACGCGGATCCCTGTCCAGATACACGTGACAGCTGTCAGCGCTGCACGTTGCGGAGGGAAAATGCAAGGAAAACAGTATTATGTGGCAAAGCAGCAATCGAGTGACGTTTTGCTGGGTGTTCGACTGCCGTCCGGAAGACAAAAGCATCATGCCGCATGTCTCGGTTTGTCAGCCATCAAAGCAGTATTTACACATTGGCAATGGGGAGTCACTTGGGCTCTGCTTCCACCAGAAATCAGCATGCTGCTCCCAGCTGAGAGGGGCCTGAGCAGCTTGGTGGGTCCCTGACTGCTGGCAGGGCACTGTCAGCTCCATGGGCTGTGGAAGAGGCTCCGGCCACAGGCATGGACCTTCCTGCTTCACCTCTCCTGCAAACGCTGCCTGCTGTGATGTGTAAGGATGCAAGGTCCCTGGTAGAGCTGTATAGAAATGGGTGCAGGAGCACATGCCATGGAGTGATGCCAGCCTCAAACCCCAATGAAAGGAAATGTCCTCCCAGTGCAGGGCATGGCCCTGGGGCTGGAGAAGCCCCTGTCGGTGGACAGAGCAAGCCGGGGGAAGGTCTGCTCCTCTGCACCTCGGTTCACTCATCTCATGTCCCATGTGGTTGAGGACTGGATACTCTGGTACTCGTTTCACCTGTGAAACTCAATTGATCCCTCAATTTAAATAATGCCCTCAGAGTTCAGCAGGATGGAAAGAGGTCACTTCGGAGCACGTGGGCTTGGTGACTATGCACGTAAGCTGTAGTGTGGTGGGTAGGACAGTCACTGTCACATCAAAGCTGTCCCTCAAAGAGGAGAGATATTTGAACATAGGTCTACCCAGCGAATAATAGGTGAAAGATGAGCTTGAACCCCTCTTAACTTTGTGAGTGACAGCTAATCCTTGATGTACAGAATCAGCGTAATTTAGGTTGGAAGGACCTCAGGAGGTCACCTGGTCCAAGGGTGGGCTAACACTGACATTAGTCCAGGTGAAACACCAGCGTGAATTTCTTCTGAATTCACAGGCAGTTTCTGGCTGATCAAACCTCTGCTTGGTGGCAAATAACGCATCCAGCAAAGAAAAAGAAAAATAACGATGCTGGCTCTCACCGTGGGCTGGGCTTTGCCATTCAGTGCTCTGCTCCCCAGAGACACAGCCTTGGTGAAAGACCTTTGGGTCATGGGGACGGGAAGGGGTTAACAAACTCCTCAGCAAATGAAGCATCATTAGAAAAAGCAGGACTGCTACTTTCTAGGATCTACAACCCTTAGACAAGGGACTCAATTTGCTGGGAATCGGTCCCAGAGCACGGCAGTAGCCCAGACAGCGTGGCTGAGTGCTGGCGTGATGCCTTTCGCACTGGGAGATTTTTGCTGAAAACATCTAACGGTTTCTTGAGAACTGCTGGGTTCTGTGGGGTGTTTTTTGTTTTTCTTTTTACTTCAGGCTTCATGGCTATTAATTATTTTTATAGCATCATTTTCAAGCACAACAGGAGTTGTCTAATCGGAGTTGTTTAAAATATAAAAAAGGCTGAAGAGCTTTATGAGAGATGTCAGGAAATTCTGTAGAGCAGTTATGAAAGTCACAAATTCTGGAAAATTTTAATCCTGACGACTTTATGGACGGAATCCCATTAACATAGCTATTTGCATATAATTTTGCAGACCTACCTTTTGTCCAGAAAAATATCGCCCATCTGTGTCACCTACAGCATTGCTGAGACACCTCGATTACCCTATCTGCAACAGTTCCCTCGCCCAGAAATACATGTTACAGTCTCAAATCCACCAGGGCTGTACCCTGGGTGGACAAAGATTTAAAATATGATTAGGTTGTATCTGCCCAACAACAATAGCACACATTGGCTGTAAGGACAATCTTATTATAATTTCATAAAGACTCAAATTCGTACACCATCCAACAAATGTTTCTGGACAGAAAAGTAATCTTTTCACAACCTTTACTTGAATTTGCTTCAGTTTGTTGGTAGTAGGTTTGAGAAGCTGGTGATTGAAGCCTGGATATGGCCCTACATCATTTCACCGAGCAGGCAGCCATCCTCAGTGCCACCCCGCAGTGATGCCAAGAGGCGAGTCGTAGCCAGCCCACCAACCGGGGCTGCAAAAGCCCACCAGCCCCACTGCCACTGCCTCCCCCATTCGTTTCATCCACCAATCTGGCAAATTTTGGCATGTGAGCACTTTCTGGGCTGCTTTATTTTGTATGTTAATTTTTAAAGCATGGCTGCTGGGTTGCCTTGCAAAATTAACATGTGAAAATGTATATTTTTCTTGGGTTTATTAAAACCATTCATGTACAAAACTAACATGGTCTGACGGTGGAAGAGCTGCAAGTTCTGAGACCGGTGTGTGACTACTTTATGAAACAGCCATCTGGGAATGCCTAATAAACAATTGCTTTTAATTTTAAACATCTGTATCTTTAGCAATAAGAGCAGCCAATGTGGCCTTCCATCAGTCCCGGGATCAAGCTTTAGTTGAGTAAGGACCGGCTGCAGCCTGAAACCTATCTTGTCTCGCCCTGCTTCTTTGCATGCCAGTAATTCTATCCCTCTGTGGCTTGTCCTGGCTGATTTTCCCCTGAAACTGGATCCTTTTCCAACAGATCAAAGGAGCAAAATGAGAAACACGAAACTTTTGCAGTGAAATTTCAGCCACTGCAGCTTGAGCTGCGTCTCCAGTTTAACCGTTGGTCCCGGCCAGCCGCTGGGCTGCCTGCGGAGGAGCGTGCTGGTGTTTCCACCCTCGTGTCCCCATCCCGCTGGCACAGTTTGCCACATGGACACTCCCACTTGGAGAGGGCTAACCTGAAACAGGGCAGCGTTGCTCCCAATTGCACGGGGAGTTTTACCTGTGCAACAACAGTCGTACAATTATGCTGATAATGGGATGATTATGCTGATAAACTGACCTCCTAAAATAAACCAATGATAATCCCAAAGCTTAACGAAGAGTTCATGAGCTAAGTATCACCAGCAGAGTGAACCAATACATTAGGGTCTGGAGCACAAGTCTTGTGAGGAGCAGCTAAGGGAGCTGGGGTTGTTTAGTCTGGAGAAGAGGAGGCTGCGGGAGACCTTCTCGCTCTCTACAACTACCTGAAAGGAGGCTGTAGTGAGGTGGGGGTCGGTCTCTTCTCCCTAGTAACAAGTGATAGGACGAGAGGAAACAGCCTCAAGCTGCGCCAGGGGAGGTTTAGGTTGGATACTAGGAAAAACTTTTTCACCGACAGGGTAGTCAGGCACTGGAACAGGCTGCCCAGGGAAGTGGTTGAGTCCCCATCCCTGGAGGTATTGAAAAGATGGGTAGATGTGGTGCTTGAGGACATGGTTTAGCGGTGGACTTGGCCGTGACAGGTTAAGGGTTGGACTTGATGATCTTAAGGGTCTTTTCCAACCTTAACGATTCCATGGTTCTATGATTCTATGATTACTTACACCTTGTCTGCTGTATGGTACAGGGGAACCCCCCCATCCCTGCATGACGCTGTGTCCCCAGGGCAGGAGGGAGGCTGGCACCAAACACAAGAGCATGGCAGCTACCCCGGACCCCCGCAGCACTTGCACAGCCTTCAGCAGGGTGTAGTAGCAGGCAATTAGGGGTAAGCTAGGAAAGAAACCTTCGATGGGCATTTCTGCAGAGGTGTGCAGGGGAACGGGGGTCCCTAAACCTGCCAGATACCTACACCAAGCTCAAGGACCAGGCTTCGACTCCTTTAAATGACCGTGGGCACCAATTTCTCACGATCACATGGGAGAAATACGTGTGGCTTATTCCTTTGCCCGGTATGTGACATGTAAAATTTCAGAAGTTTGTGTTTCAAATACATGCTTATGCTAAGGGGAGTGGCTGAAAAACCGATGTCTCAGAATATGTGGTACCACCAGTACAGCCATGTCACTCTAAGCATGCAAGTGAAGCATCCTGTCATCCTTAGCTACTTCCCTGGCACGATGAAGAATTAAGAACATTCTTAGATGAAGAATGTGCAAGGAGGGATGGCTTTTTATTAAACTCAGTGGTACAGCTGGAAAAGGCAGAGAGGCCTTCAGGCTCCAAAGCCCTTCTTCCAGTCTGAAATCTTCCCAGCAAGATACAGGCTGAGAACAGTTGCTCTGAATTTCACACGACAGTGTTAAATCAGTGAGCCCACCCAAGAGGAGAGGCCACCGGTGCGTGGGAGCTGAGGTGGGCTGTTAGCAAGGAGCCCAGGCATTAGGCACATCTTTGCTAAATTCCTAGCCGCAAGGTAATTACTACAGTTTCCTTCCCTTTTTACCATTTTACTAGTACATGTGTGTCTTTGTCATGCCAGCATCTCATTCTAGCTAATCCTTAGGAGCGTTTTGAGTGAAATGCAGCAATCGCCATCAATGCAAAGTGTCCTATTACCATCAGGAGGGACTGAGCTCATTTCTGTCCCTAGCTGAAGGGCACTTTGTTTGGGAACACTTTGATAAAGAGCAAACATGGGAGTGACGTGCATCTTCCTGCCCATGGCCTCACCGTGGGAAGACAGGTTGGTACACGGCTCTTTTGACACAAGCTCTCTCCCATTCATTCTCCTTGGTCCTCTAGGTGCTGGCAGCTTTAATGTTCCTCCCACCTGACTTTCAGAGAAAAATAAAAAGAAATTATGAGTACTTTTAGAGTAGCCTGAAACGTGCAGTTTCTTCCAGATGCTCATGAGGGCATGGTTGGTTTAAAACCAAAACATACAGATTATTTTCCCTTCAGGATTTTAAAAAAAAAAGAATATATTCATCTTTCAAGGTGGCTGTGTACCTTCTACCACTGACATTCAGTTACAGTTGCACACCAGGCAGTGATGTTCCTTGATATCTTCAGGGATGATGAGGCTGAAAATACAAAGCACCCATTTACTCCTACAAGAATCTTGAATGGAGAAGGCTGAATTTTCATCTTTTCTGATTTTTATACAGATAGTGTGACTACATCTAGCTATGCACATACATTATGAAAAGCCCTGGTCTAAAACTCGCTCTGTTTCCATGGGAGGAGAAAATCAGCTGTCACCAGGAAGGGTCAGACTGCTGCCACCAAACCCCAGAGAATCCTGCAAAGCAGGAACCCGATTCTGCAGTCCTGGCTTGTCCTGCTGAGGGCAGAGGGAAGAGTCCCACAGAGCAAGGACTATAGGGTCATACCTCATTGTATAAAAAAAAAAAAAAACACTGCACAAAAGCTTAGGAGAAGGAGAAAAGGCTCTTCCAGGGCTGTCCCCTGCCAGCGCCTCCCTCCCCACCTCCCGGGTGGCTCCCGGAGCTGCCACCACCCTCCCTGCCTGGGAGCCGGGAGGGAAGGGGACATTATCATGCAAATGAAC
This sequence comes from Platalea leucorodia, assembly GCF_965183815.1. Taxonomy (NCBI): domain Eukaryota; kingdom Metazoa; phylum Chordata; class Aves; order Pelecaniformes; family Threskiornithidae; genus Platalea; species Platalea leucorodia. The sequence continues at coordinate 117,457,760 of NC_138825.1, read as the reverse complement.
CCACCAGGAAATCCACTTTGTTTCCAAATTCCTATCTCCAGCCCTGCCACATCAAGCTTTGAATGCAGAAGAGGATGAATGGCCTAAAAGCAAAGGAATTAAGCATTTAGCACAAACTCCCACCCACTGGTCCCCTTTACTTGGAAGCAAGATTTAGCACACACACAAAAACTACACAGACTAGCAGGCTAGGGGAAAAATGTACACATACATTTAGTACGTGCTGTAGGCACCAATCTAATATTCTTCCTCCTATGCTGCTCCAGTGCTGTATAGGTATTGCATCAGTGTCGCCAGTTTTAACCCCCACTCTTAAACCCCGCCTTTTAGCATGAGTTTGATATTTCAGTCATGTAAGAAAAGCAGATATGCCTGCAGTTATTATTATACCAAGTGGGAGTTGCTGCTGAATTACGGATGGATAATACACTGTTGACATGTAGAGGCACCTCTTACAGGTAACCGCAAAGCCTCTCGCTTCATGGACCCTCTGAAGAACTGCAGAGAGGACGGTCCTTCTGCGCAGGGCATGAGCATCTGACCACAAAACTTGATCTACCTGGCTGCTGCTTATCACAGACTGTGGTTTACCACTGTCACTGGGAGCAAACTTGAAGAAAACTCCTTGTTCTCAACGTGAATTTGGAAAAATTCAAGGGGGTAGGGGAGAAGAGAGAAGAGCAACTCATTCCCTTCCTCTAGTGGCTTTGAAAAAAATGGTCATTCATTACTCAGGCTACTCAAATCAAGCCCTTAAAGACACAAAATCACAGAATGGTTTGGGTTGGAAAGGACCTCTAAAGATCACATAATCCAACCCCCCCTGCCATGGGCAGAGACATCTCTCACTAGATCACGTTGCTCAAAGCCCCATCCAACCTGGCCTTGAACACTTCCAGGGATGGGGCATCTACAACTTCTCGGGGCAACCTGTTCCAGTATCTCTCATATAGGTCATATAGGCATATACACATGGCCTCCAGATCTTAGACTTGATGATGTTGAGGCTATAGCCGTCCTCACAAACTATCTCACCCTAGTCTGTCCTCTCTGGTGTTGCTTACCCAGCTGTAGCAAGTTGCTCAGACTCAAACCTCCCCAGACAACGCTTCTCCCATGCCTGCCCCGGCCCAGCGCCAGTGCGGGACGAGCCCTGCACGGATCCAGCTCAGCTCACCAGCCCGGCAGAGAAACTTCTGTGTCCATGCAGCAGAGGCTGTATGCGCCCCACCGCACGTGGGACCATGCCCTGCTCTATCTGCTGACTGACCAGGGCATGGAAACAGTGCACGTTGCCCAGATATTAGGCAGGTAAAACTGGAGGGGGTGAATGCTCCCAGTGGGAATAGACCTGCGGTGGTGTGAGCCAGCCTGCTGGGAGGGGAGCAGGCAGTGGTTGGCAAAGCCCGCAAGCCCTTCCAGAGGGTGAGGATGCCCCTTCTTGGGCAGTGGAGAGAGGCCCTCCGGAGCTGCCTGTTTCTGCCTGCTGGTGGTAAAGGGACCTTGGGCAATTAGCTTACATGAGATAGATAGATACATAACTTCGAGACTGCTGAAGTGAGCTGAAATCCTTCCCTCCCTTGGACTCCACACCTAAAGGTGTCCACAAGGAGTTCCACCAGGTTTCAAAGAGACTCCTCCAGCAATAGATCTCAGCTTTTCTACAAAAGCTTCTTTGAAGTAGATGCTTATCAGCTTCCTCCACCCCACCATCTCTGCTGGCTCCTTCTCTGTGAAGAAGGCTTTGAGTTGCTGACCTGGAGCATCTGTATCTTCACGCACAAACTATGTTAGCCAGACCTGCAAACAGTTCTTTGGACCTGTGGGGGCAAATGGCTTGTCTTAGATCTTTTAAGTTAGCTCAATGGGATATTAATGTGATTTCTATTTATGAATAGATATTGTTACAGAACCAGCAAAACCAAAGGAACTGGATTCACTACTGCTACAGTCCACTAAAACCTGAAGGATGAAACTGGGCATTTTTTCCTTTCTGAAGTCAAGGAATAAAATCTGTGAGAGAATTAGTTAGTGACACTGATTCTAGTAAAACACTTGTGGACTTCCTCAAAGTACTTTTTTTTTCTTCTTGCAGTGAATTTGTGTCCATTCCGTATTGAATTGCTAAAACAGACTCGCAACCTGTCCAACACACTGTAAGGCAAATGAAGATAAATTAAGTTATTGCTGCAAAACCAGAAAGCCATATAAGAGGGCATTGCTTCAAATTCTCCTCCTGCTTACACTTATGCAACTCCACTGTAGTATGTGGAGTTGCAGGAGAGTTTAAAAAAAAAAGGCAAAAACATGTGGTTTAACTTCAATGCATAATAAGTGCATTAAAAAACATTTTGCCAAAACAACCAAGAATTTTGACTGATGTCTTTCTCCGACCAAAGACAATATTTACCCCTTTTTTGGCACACCCTACTGAGAATGCTTTCTAAGCAGAGTCCCCATTTGATTGTGCAAGGACTACTCAGAGCTGCTGTTGCTGTATCTCCAGAAGGGGAGAAGGTGATACCAACCTTCCCTGGAATGCTTCATTTTCAGGCTGCCCAGGTGAGACACCCTCACACTGCCAGAAGGTCCAACCCAGTCTTGGGGTGGGAGTGCATAAGTAAGAGCGATGGAGCCTTTCAGTGAAGCTTTTCTACATTTCCAAGATTTGCTGCTACGGTCGCACTGTATCACCACGGGACAACCACCCCCGGTGGAGCGCTGGCTCCCACCAGAACAAACACCTTTTGCAGAGGTTGAACTTGGTCTGAACAGAGTAAGGGAAGGTGCAACCTTTCCTCAGCTGGAGACATTTGTGCGGGCATGTGGACACAGCCGGGAAAGTCTCTGCGTGTCCAGCAGTGTGCACGGGGACTGTGAGATGGTTGTTGACCTTCCTTTGATGCTCTGACTAACTTGCTCCCTGTCACCTCCTCTCCAGTCATAAGGTTACAGAACACAGACTGGGACCAGATGAACATGAGCTAGGGGACCAGTTGAAGACAAGCAAGGGGAGGTCCACATGAAACCAATCCTTCATCTGAACACACGGTGTGGGTCGTGGGGTAGCCTGCCCCGAGCTCGGGCGCCTGGCTGGCCCCAGCGGTGGGCAGACCCTCCATGTTAAACTTGGGCAGATGCAGCTACGGGGTGGAGTTGGTGGGTGCGATGTCCTCACACCCCAGCCGGTGCTGCCCTGGGGCATCAGCCCGGCCATGTCAGCACCGCTGAGTCAAGGAGGGTGGGACGAGCCACACCTCCTGTCCCCCTCCACCAAAGCTGTGACTCTAACGAGCAAGCGTAGCACTGTGGCACAGAGCAAAACGAGTTATGGCTCTGATCCCACCGTCTGACCCCGACGGGTGGACTCCCACACGGTGATCTCACTCTGTCGGCTTACTCACAGCTTCACAAGTAGCAGAGAAAGGTCACTCTCAGTTAAAACTGAAATGTGTTTTCTTACAGTTTTTCCCCCTTGGGCCAGATGCTGTAGCCCTGACTTGGGCAAAGGTCCAACTGGAAATAATGAATGTAATTACCTTGTAGGCACCTTAGTGGAAAATATTGGTATAGTTAATTATACAGGGATGCAATGCTAACTAATTTGCCAGTGTTTAAAATACAAATATTAATGCTTTCTCCTTTGGGGTTTTGAGAAGATTAGTTATTGCTGCAGTCTAACAGAATTTATAAGTTTTGCAGCTATTGCAATTAGTTTAAGGAAAAAATTTCCAATGCTGATTTTAACATCACAGGCTGATATTGCGCAGAGCAGTGCTACACTGCCCAGAGCCAGGCTTTTGAGTGCCTTTGCAAGAATGAGGTCTTTGGCTGTGGCCCTTTAAACATCCGAAACTTAGATTTTTTTCAAAGGATGTTTTAGGACCAAAAAGTGATTTTAGGATTCTCAAATTGAAGATAAGAAACTCACCCTTTGAATATCAGGAGAATTGAAGTCTTTGGAGCCCGATACCAAAACCTGGTACTTGGGTACCTTTTAAGAAATCCTGGCTAAATTTCCCGAGTGAAAATGCCATTGTCTTTCATTAAGGATCATAGGAAACCATGCAATAAACTCATAGCATGGACTGTGTGTGTACTGTAGCATTTGAATGCAAACCCAGGTATTTCCACACTATTTCTGATTGACTTCCCAGCTGTCAAACAAGGAGCCCGCTATTTCTATGTTAGTCTGCCGAAAAGGCCCCATTGCTCTCAGTCGGCAGCTGGCAGAGCCCTCTGTGAATAAACAAGCAAAAGCCACTAAATGCGTTTTGCTTGCCTTGGTATTTGTTAACATCTCTGAACAATCCAGTGCACCCTAGCAGATATCCATAGGCTGGAAAAACAAAAGGCCCCACTCCTTTCTCACACCTCTGCAAAAGGAGTCGAGAGGATTTACAAAAACATAAAACTGCCCTGAGATTTGCCTTATAGGTACCTGAGGGAGTTTTTCAGGAAAAAAAAAAAAGGAGACATCAACACTTTGGGCATAGACCTTACTGTTCAGTGAAAACTATGCAATGCATTTTGCACCAGGCCACCTCTTCTGCCAGGAGCCGCAGCCGCAGGCAGCACCCGCAGGGCCCCGTGCTCCTGCCTGCACCAGCCCGGGCACCCAGGCTAGGGCAGGGAGCACGCCTGAGGCACGGAGACAGCGAGGGAAGCAGCAGGCACGATGCCCTGCCGGGGATCCCTGATGTGCAGAGGCCTAGACTTTTTCTATTGCTAAGGGAATTAGCGAGGCCAGCAATTAGGAGATCTAGCTAGGCAGCTTGGGGGGCTCCTGCAGCACAAGCACAGCCCCCTGCTTCTGATTCAACAGCGAGCCAGGCCTGTCCGCATGTCCTGCTGCAGCAAACAGGGGTATTCGCTGCAGGCAGAGGGGACGTCACTCGTAAAAACTGCTTTTATCTAAATATTTTGTTTGAAAAATAAGCCCTATTGCCTCTGCTACTTTTCAGTTCTCTGCCTGTTCTGCTGCTACACAAGCCCAAACCTCGCCCCAGCCACCGACAGGCAGCAAGAGCAGCGGGTGAAGGAGCACCGGGAGCCTGAGCCCAAGCTCACCCCGCACAAGGCACCAAGGCTTCTTATGCTAAGCAGCAAGAAAGATGGATTAGTCACCACCTTGAGTTTTGAGTACACTTCCACACACCAGCTGTACAGAAAAATTAAGGAAGCAGCTCCCCCAAAGGAAAATATAACCACCGTTCCTCTGAAAGCTGCCAGACAGGTAATTCAGCCAGTGGAGAAAATACGAACAGGACCGCACGCAGGCAGTGGGCAAACTCTGATCCAGTTCAACACCATCCAGGTGTAGTGTTGCAAGCTGAGGACAGTCTCCATAAATCACAACACTGCTCTCATGAGTGTCAGCATAGAATCTTTTAATACTTTACATAAAAAACTGCATACACAGTTCATAATTTTATGTAAACATCATATACATCTCAGTTTTTGCCATGTCAGTTTATTAAAAACAGAACCAGAAACAGTCTCAGTACCACTGTTGAGGGAAGAGGGAAAAAAAGTAAACAAACATAAATCGATACATTTGTTCTCTGAACCAGAGAAACACAAGATTATTTTCACCTGGGTTGGCTACCCTGTGAAAATAAAGTTTTAAATAAACCTAGATTCTTTAAATTGCCCTGTAGTATTAATGTCTGATGTACTCACTGCATAAGGAACAGTGCTTTCACCCATTTTTTCCAAGGCAAAAAAGATACAGTGGTTTTATTCTGTCTTGTGTTGGAATCACAATTTAAAACAAGACCCAGATGAGGTTACTGAGTAAGAATGTTTCCAATGCTACAGTGTTGTATGCAGATGACAAGTGCATTGAGAGTGTAATTTAAAAAACAAAAATCCACCAAGTTGTGCAAAGTAATTTCTTTTGAAAACAAAACTTTTAAATAAGCCCAAATGAACATACTTGCAGAAGACAACATTAAAGGAAGGAGCAGGCACCAAGATCATAATATGGCAATATCATCCCTTTCCCCCTTGCTCACCCTGCCTCGGCCGTCAGGAGGAGGATGTCCAGCAAGGAGGACAGAGCAGTTCAGCTTTACTTTCCAGCCTGGTGGCTTCTGCAGCTGGAGTCAGTTCAAGGCTCGCGTTATCAGCAGGCATCAGTCACTCAGGGCAAGTTCCTTTGCACAACACAAGTCCCAGCTGCGCACCCCCTCCCCACCTCACTTTAAATAAAGCAGCCCCTGCACCACCCCGGTTTGCACAAGACAAAAAAAAAGGTAAGATATATACAGGCTTCTCTTGGGATGACCCTCCCCTCCCAGTCTCAGTCTTCAGGGCACTAACTTCCACAGCAGGTCAGGCTCAGGCCAAAACATCTGCGGGAGAGGCGAGGATGCCGCAGGCAGCCCGGGAGAGGCAGCCCCCTTCCCCAGCCCGCCTGGGGGGAGGCACATGCAGGCAGGAGGCAGAAGTCCCTTCGAGCATCGCAGCTCCACCGCTCTCCTCTTGCAAAAGAGAGGAGGCTGGCTGGGAGCCGGGAGCAGCAGGTGGTGGGCAAAGGGGAAGAGCCAGGTGCAGTTTGCTCAGTCCAGTCTCAGCAGCTTTTTGTTGTTGAGAGTCTGCAGTTAACTCACAGGGGCCGGTGGTGGGAGAAGGCTTCTCCCCACTTTATTCCCAATACTCAGGGCATGCAATCCCCCCCTCCCTCTGTCCCCACGGCTGAGCCAGCACAACCCTTCTCAGCCAAGGCTAAGGGACCGTGCTCCCTCCCTCAGCCCCCACCCCGATTCATCGCCAGCCCCCCACGGAGGGGACGGGCAGATGCCGTGTGCGTGCATAACCCAGCTCCTCTCCGCCTGCCAACAGGTGACCCAGGCACTGTGCCCAGCGCCGCGCTCCAGCCGCACCCTATAGGACTTTGCAGCAGTTGATGCAGCCGTTCTGGGTGCCGTAGCGCTTCTGCAAGGCCGCCCGGGTGGCGGTCTCGAAGACCTCCCGGACACCCTCCTTGGTCTTGGCCGAGCACTCCAGGTAGTCGTAGGCCTGGATGCGAATGGCCATGGCGCGGCCATCCTCGGTGCGCACCGGCTCCTGCTTCATGCGGGCCAGCTCGTTGCGCACGTGCTCGTCGTTGCGCAGGTCTTTCTTGTTGGCCACCAGGATGATGGGGACGTTGGGGCAGAAGTGCTTGACTTCGGGCACCCACTTCTCCGGGATGTTCTCCAGCGAGTCCGGGCTGTCCACAGAGAAGCACATGAGGATCACGTCGGTGTCCGGGTAGGAGAGGGGTCGCAGGCGGTCATAGTCCTCCTGGCCGGCCGTGTCCCACAGAGCCAGCTCCACCTGCTTGCCATCCACCTCGATGTCGGCCACGTAGTTCTCGAAGACGGTGGGCACGTAGACCTCGGGGAACTCGTCCTTGCTGAAGACGATGAGGAGGCAGGTCTTGCCACAGGCGCCGTCTCCCACCACCACCAGCTTCTTGCGGATGGCGGCCATGGCCAGGCTCGCCAAGCTGGCCTTGCCGTGCAGCAGGACGATGTCAGCGCCCTCCTCCCCGCGGCCGCCGCCTCCCCCTTCCTCTCGCTTCTCACAGGGCACCGTGGCGAGCCGGGCCCGCGCAGGCAGGCGGGCGCCTCCTCCTCTCTGCCCGCACCGACACCGGGCCTCCGTCCCCCGCCGCAGGGGAGCGCTACGGACGTGGGGAGCGCCGCCGGTCCCGCCCGGCTCGGCTCGGCTCGGCTCGGCTCGCTTCCCTTCGCTGGGGAACCGCCGCCGCTGCCCGCCCGCCCGTCCGCACCGCGCTGCCACTGCCGCAAGCTGCCGCCCGCAGCCGCTATTTAAAGGCGCTCGCGACTTTCTTAATATAGCCGGCCAATGGGAAGGCAAGGAGTGAGGTCATCCCCGGCGGAGAGCACCGCGATTGGCGGGGGGCCGCGGGCGGGAGGCGGGGCGTGGGGAGGAGGAGGAGGCGGGGGGGGAGCGGAGCGCGAGTGGCGCCCGGCCCGCGGCGGGGCGGCGCAGGGGGACGGCGGGCGCTGCCGTTGCCCTGAGGGGCGGATCGGGGTGGCCGGGCCCGGCTGGGGGCGGCGGGGCCCGTGGTTGTGGGGTGGCTGGAGCCGGCTGGAGCTGGGCTGGGGGGCTGCGGGGCCGGTGGTTGTGAGGCGGCGGGGACGAGCAGGCCGGGCTGTGAGGCGAGCGAGGCCGGGCTGTGAGGCGAGCGAGGCCGGGCTGTGAGGCGAGCGAGGCCGGGCTGTGGGGCGGGCTCCGCAGGGGGCTGACGGCGCTCGGCCGGCAGCGGTGCCGCACCTCCGGAGGAGCCCGGGGCAGGTCCCCCGGCCGCGCCTTGCCGCCGCCGGGGAGCCCTCAACCCCCGGCCCGGTTTGTGCCGGCCCCCGGGTGGCGGCTTTGCGGCAGGGCAGGGCAGGGCCGGTCCCTGCCGCCATCCCCGCCGCTCGGGATGAGCGGTCTTAAGAGGCTGGGCGGGCAACCGAGAGAAAAGAGGGGAAATCGCTGCGTCCCAGATGCCGTCTTTAAAGCCCAGGCAAAGTGGAACTGAGATTATTGCAGGCGATTAAATAAAACAAAAGCCTTCGCTGGATATTACTGGAAAAACACAGGACTCAACCACTTCCCTTCCTTAAAGGAAAACATTCATCATGTTTGAGTCTCTCTCCCGCCAGGTTTTGGCCAAAAGGGAACAGAGGAATTATAAATGGGGACAAGTTGCAGGCTTGAACTGAAATGCCCTTTTGGTCTCAATTTACAGAGATATCGGAAGTCACAGTAATGAAAAAATGAATGTGGAAAATGAGCGCAAAAGGCTGGAGTTTCAGATTGCTTGGAGGATAGGGTGTAAGTACCTTAACACAAACAGATGGCTCACGCTGGGTGCGTTAATAAAGCTGTGCATTGTGAAGTCTCACACTGTGAAATTATGGGTAGCGATTCGCTATGTCCCTGTTGCAGCTATCGCTCTTTAACTGGGTGTTGTCTCGAGCTTTTTCCCTGCAAACATTTTCACCTAAATGATGTCCTGGGCTACTGCCTCTCAGGGTTGGATCCACAGTGTCCTCTTTTGCTAGCCAGCACTGGCATTAGTGAACAGAACAAAATTGAGTGATTTGAACAATGTGATTGTTATTAAAAATTGCATTTTAAAATGTCCACTTGAAGACCAAATGCACCACTGAGTATATCAAATTGCCTGACAAGTTACTTGTGGTAGACTGTTGCAGAAGTGTGTGTCAATAGGGCAAATGGTTCACTTATGGTTCACTTAATCCTAGACATTGAAATACAATTCATCTTCTGTGAGATTTTTGTAATTCCCATTTCTCCCTGTCAAAAGAGCATGTCCCTGGATGGTGATGGATGGATTTGTACCTTGATCTTACATAGTTTGTACAGCATATTTTACATGAACATAATAAATTCATACTGATGTTTGAAAAAAAAAACAGAAATAAAGTGCAGTCATAGGCATCGGTGTTCTCCACTACCTGTGGCCTTTTAACGGGGTAAATTTCTGATTTGCATTGTCCCTTTACATTTATTGTCAATGCCCACAGTTTTAAATTCTTCATGAAACAAAAAAAAAGTTACCTATGTGGAAGTCTTCCCCATGCTGGCGTGTCCTGGCGATGGAGCATTGGCAGCTTGTGGCTGTTTTCTCTATAAATACAATCACAAGCACGTAGAGCCATTCTGATAGGCATTTAGAGTTAATCTGCTGTATGATGTCAGTCTTCTAAATACATGTGCTGGTGTAAGTCTCCCGGAGCTCCTCGGCGATATTCAGCTGGTGGTGATTTTTCACTGGAGTTCAGAGCCACCTTGCGGCCACCCCGCCGCCGTGGGCGCCCGCCGTCCTCACGGCTCCAAAGCTGGAAAGCTCCACCTCGGCGGGTGGCAGCAGGAAAAGCTGCAAGCACTTTATAGATCACGAGAGGTGCTGCTTAAATACGCTTTTCAATCCGTTTTTATTTGACTTTTGGGTGGCATGAAGAATCGTGCCTGGATATTTGGTTTTGTCTTTTCATGAGCGAAACACTTCATTAAATAGAAAAAAAGAATCATCCGAATGAGCAATTATGTTGATTGTCTCATCTGTGCTGGGCCATGAAAGACAGGGAAATACGCAGCTTATTCATTTCAAAGCATAGGGCTCTGTCGTTCACCCGGGGTGCTGCTAGCAATTACCTGTGGGCCTCGGCGCAGAGAAAGCAAAGTAAGTGGCCCACATTCATACTCTTTAACTCTTCTAGACTTCAAAGCAGGGTGGCCTCACCCAAACTGTCTGCTGGTCCCAACTTCCAAGCTATGCTAAGGGGATACTCTGCAAAGGTCCAACTAACCCAAATCAAACCCATAGCAGGGGCTGTTCTTGCAACTGAGCAGCGCAGACAGAGTTCCAGCACCCACTTACGGTCTGAGCCATAACTGCTTAATTTTTTAGTGAGGTCTGTCGTCTTCCACACAGTTACGCTGAAGCCAAAGGGCCTAATGTTTCATCTCTCACCTTACACAAAAGACTGCAGCAAAGTCTATGTAATTCCCTGACCTAGGGTTTCAAATGCTTTATATTTTGTTTCCCAGAGACTTTATATCAGGAGGCCCAGCCCTGTGACTCACTTAGGCTGAGATCACACTTATTTCACTGTCCTAGGGTAAACTCCAGCGACGGACTCTAGAGGGAACATCTAAGTCACTGTGCTTACCACACATTTATCCTTCAATGTGTAATACCTGGAACTTGATCATGCCCTGGGTTTCATACTTAATGTGAATTTGCTGCATGGCACCTTTCTCCTGCAGTGGATTTAGCCCACAAATATCAGTGCACTGTGAGGTAGCTGCCCCGAGCTGTCTAAGTGGAAGTGAAGAGGCCTTTAATTTGTATTATCTTTTCAGTTACATATATTTGCTTCTCTTCTCTGGAGCATTCTTTCTTCAGCCCATACATGAAAGCATGAAGCGAGCTTGTTTCAAGAGCAGTGGAAATCAGGAGTAGAGTTGTACACAGGAATCCTTTTCTCTTCTTGCTTGGATCGATGCATCAAGGAAAACGGGAATCTGACCAGCATCGCAGTGCTGCGAGTGCAGCAGAAAGAGGAAGAGCAGCAGTGCTGTAAATGAGCACAGTGGATAATGATCTGTGGAAGTGCTTAGGCTTCCTTCTTGGGCTGGTGACTGAGAGCAGAGGTGGAAAGCCTGGAAAGAAAATAATGAAAAGAGACTCTGGGATGAGGTGGCTTTTTCCTCTCCTTTGGGAATTTTGTGCAGGACCGATGCTGTATTCAAGCATGGTCGTGGTCTGGAAGGCACCAGGGAGTGTAGCCAGTTCACATATTTTAGGGCTGAATTTGAACTTTATGTTATAATTTTTATATTTTCTGATCAAATTTGCATGATATGCTAAACCATACTTCTTTAAGCAAGCTGAAACTTCACTTCCAGTAACCCCTAAATGTGCACTCTCTAAGCAGAGCATTAGTTCTGCTGCACCACATACATCTGTATGATTGATGAAGAAAGCATGAAGTAGGAGAAAGAAGACACCACTTCTTTGCTTTCATTGCTTGTGCTGGTGGTTTTGAGATTAAAGCTCAGCCTTTTGTTTTTTACTTGATTTAATCCAATTGGCATTTTTTGTTGCTGAGAAGACAATTCCAGTCAGTTACTGGAGATTGTTTCCAGATTACATTCCCCCCCTGCTCTTCTTGCTGAACAGATTTTTCTAAAGGGCATGTCTGTAACTCAGATAATCTCTGTTCAAGTATAAATCTGTACCAAAAGTGTGAAAGCTCAGTGGGGAAGGTAATCTTTTTCCTTTTTGTCAATAAGTAGGCAAGTAACTACATTGCCTGCTGTGGCATAAGATGCTGAGGGAGCCGTGTGTGCCAGTAATGGCATACTGAGTCCTGCACGCTGACTTGTACTGTAACGCTAGCAACAAGCATCCTGCAGTCCTCGTGCAGGCAAAGCTGCTCAGTGAAGTAAGGAAAGCAAGAGCTAGCTAAATATGAGCCGTTTACAGGCTAGTGGGAAAAAGCTCAGAGTAGATGTGGGAGGACAGGCAGAAATGGTAAGTGTCTGTCTCTTTAAGCTGCTAAGACTTTCTGGCATATATAGGAGCCAGACCACTTGTTGCGTGTGATGGCAGGTCCATTGCTTTCCAGCGTCCCTGGAGAAAAACAGAATTTAACTCTCAGATCCCCTTGTGATCAGTGCTCTCAGCAGAGAAGCCAGACTGATCTACCTAGAAACCAGAAGGCCAAGGCACAAAAGGAGAAGGTGAAAAAGGCCTGTGTGTTTTCATACAGAGGCTTAGGCTAAGTACAGTGCACATAAAAGCACATCATCCCAAACAAGAAATGACTTTATGATCCTAAAGAGCTGTACGGGACCCACTGCCGCTGCTGTTCCGGGGAATAAGTGGGGCAAGTCAGAAGCCGATGACTTTAATTTTGTCAGGTTCCTATGGCAAGACTATCAGATTCATAACTGAACAGGACTCAGGAAATACGGTCTGGCAGAGTAAAATTAGACCACCATAGAAAACTAAAGCAGCCTCAGGTCTCCAGCTGACTTCAAATTAAGCAAAACCAAGTTCCTCATCCTTAGGCTAAAATTTATAGACCTAAAAACCCTCATCTCAGTTGAAGAACTCTTCTGTAGCGGTATGAAATAAATGGGCTGACCACGCAACTATACTAATCAGCAGTTACGTATCTGCATCACTAATAATGCCTTTGGGAACAGTTCTCTCTGCAGAGATCAAATTAATCTACCTCCGGTTCCCTTTGTTCTCAGTTTTTAGTGGTTGCAGACACCTTGCAGTCTTTGTCTACCAGGAAAACTGAGACAGAGAGAGTAGAAATGACTTGTCCAATGCCAACAAGATAGCAGGGAATTCAGTCTTCATCTCTGGAGTTCAACAGAGTGTCCTTAACGCGGGACAGTTTTTTCTCTTTAGGGTCTCCAGGGGATAGACTTCATTTCACTACTTTGAGGATGATCGAACACTGGAAAAGGCTGCCCAGAGAGGCTCCATCTTTGGAGATATTCAAAACCCAGCTGGACACAGTCCTGAGCAGCCTGCTGTAGTTGGTCCTGCTCTGAGCAGGGCAGGGTGGACTAGATGATCCCTTCCCATCTCATCCGTTCTTTGATTCTGCAATTCATTTCTCTACAATGCCTCAGCAGATCTGGAAAGGGGTGTCTTGAGGGTCTGTCTGGCAGCTCTACTGCTGTTTTACACTCTAATACTGTCAGCCCCCCACACAAAAGTAGTTTGGCACACTCAATACTGAAATGCTCACTCAGGATGAGTCTTTCGCAATAGGAACGAGGAAATTTCTAAAGTAAGCATGCTCTGATTTGTTAATGAATTGTGTAACTTCCACTTTATTGCCAGTAAAGTAGGTTTCTTTAAAAAACAATTATGTCATCAGGTTCTCTTTGTGATTGGTTGGCTATATTAAGAAACATCGACCTATGCCTTTAAATACTGTGATCATCATGATAGTCTTTGAAGAGTGGTGGTGAGTTCTCTCTGCAGGGGAACCAGTGACCTAAAGAAGCTGAAGCAGCAACAATCTTAGAAGAAACCAATCTAATACTGAACATCAAGAAAGAGAAGGTGGTTGATGCTGGAAATTACTATCCTGTAAGTCTAACAAACTTCTATCTCATATAAATTAACCATGAATATATGAAGACTGAGAACATTTTCTTAACTCCCACATGACAGCAGATCCATGACCAAAAGCAGCATGGACTTACACAGGATAGCTGTCGCCACTGGTAGAATTCTACTAGCAGACCATGGCAGGAAAAATGTAGTCAATAAAACTGATTTGGGCTGTTGTTCAGTACAGTGTTTTATACTCCATCCCACTCACAAAATTAAGTCATTCAATCTAGAAAATGAAATCTGTTATGGACTGAACACTGACCATAAATGGTGTCTGAGATGATAAAACAGAAATATAGGGCACTGCAGGAATCTTGGTTACATCCAGACTTGGTTTATACCTTCATTTTTTGATCTGTAATAATAGCCAAGAGCAAGGTACTCACAATTTCAGAAGATTCTGATACTAGATAAATTAAAAGGGGAAAAAGGGAATGAAAGTAAGACAAAAGTATGGAGAAAAAAAAGGAGATAAGGGGAAGAATTCCAAACTAATGGAATTTCTCTCCTCTTCTCCTTCTACTCTCCACAAAACCTAAAAAAACCCCAAACCACCCAGCATGGGAATAATCCATTTGTACATCATCTTGGTTTTCAAGGGATGGCTGCTCTCAGGAGAAAGCTAACTGTAGTCGGAGATGACCGCTGTGGCAAGACATGCCTCCTCTTCGCTCTGCGTCACGAACAGCTTCCAAAGTCCTACGAGCCAACTCTGTTTGACGCTTACACGACTGACACAGAGGTAGATGGGAAAGAGATGAAACTAATTCTCTTTGATGTGGCAGGGAAGAATGAATTCAGTTACCAAAATCTGCGCTCAGTGTTCTACAAGGACACTGACGTTATTTTAATGTGCTTCTCTGTGGACAGGCCTGACTCACAGCAAAACATCCTTGATTTTTGGGTTCCAGAAGTCAAACTGTTCTGCCCCACGGTACCTATTATTCTGGTGGCTACCAAGATAGAACTAAGGGGTGATGAAGGCATTAAGAAGAAACTCACTACTGCAGGCAACGAGCCAATTAACGCTACAGAAGGAAAAGCTTTAGCTGCCAGCATTGGGGCATATGCTTACCTGGAGTGTTCTGCCAAGACAAAAGAAGGTGTTGATACAGCCCTGGAGATTATTAGCCAATGTGCATTAAATGAGAAAAGGAGGAGAAAGAGGCACTACAGGCGCTGCCAAATTTTGTAAGAGGAGTGAACATTATTTTGTTGTTGGATTTCATGATGTGGAAAGGTAAGTAGATGTCTTTGTTGCTGTTGTGTGGGTGCTGTAAGGGCTGCTTTTATGTTATAGGAGGAAAAAAGAAATCCCTTATGTCTGCAAAGTGTCACACTTGCAAAGTTGGATTGCTTTTTTTCTCCGCCTCCAAAACAGGCTGAAAAGCACTATTCCAGATTCGAGTTGAGTACTGGTCGTGAAAAATGGAAATGACCAAGCTCCATACAGTTCTCCACAGAGGGAGATGCACACAGACTAGGAGAGGAACCTAAAACAGAACTTCCAGGGCAAGCACAAGAACCTGTTGTTCGGTGAATCTAATCCCGGCTTCCCGGCTGCAAGGCTTAGTGGCAAGCAGCTGCGCTGACCAGGTTTCCTAGTACGCACTGCCTTCCATCCACTTCCTTGAAGGATGTCCTTAGGGAAGGGTGTCACCACACACGTATCCAATAGTCTGCTGTGCTAATAGCAGTGGGTTTCTGATGACTGGCAGAACAGGTCTGACTTTCTCTAGGATTCATTCGTTGAGCTGGCCTGGGCATGGTTCCATAAATGCATCAGGAATGCGATGTGCAGCATAGGGTACAATGAAGAAAGTGCTATCTCCACCTCTTCTTCAGGCACAGGCAAATGAACTGGGGTAAAACAGCCTGGCTCTGGGGTAGGGTAATCCAGTTCTTGATAGAAGTCCCACCTTAAAAGGAGAGAATTAAAAAGATCAGACTTCAGTCTCTAAACCTCTTTGTCCTTATGGTCTGAATGGATCTTAAATCTTTCTGTCTCTCCTTAGCACTTGCAGGCAGAAGACATGAAGTAAAGGGAATGCCAACAACCATGCTCTCAGGTTTGCAAGTCATTAACAATCTGGAAAGAGACTGAGACATGCTGTTGACCTAAGCAGAAAATCTCAGAGAGGCACAGAGATGGACCAAAATGGAAAGACTTTGGGTGCATCTCCATGCTCCTCCCTTCTCTGAAGCACTGATTGCTGGCAGCCCAAGGAACTGAGTTATGGACTGACATTAAAGGTGCAAGTCTGGGAGCAGGCAAATAATGTGACTGCGGGATTTGAAGGCACATGCTGTAAATCAGTAAGTGGACAGAGAAATATTTTCAGGTAAACCCCTTCTGATCCCGATGTAAAGGTGCAGGGCTATCTGAGCATACCTGTCATGAACTAGGAGAACATGGAAGTCTATTGCTTTCTTTTGCTGACTTCTTTGGTGGTGGTTTCATCACTCTGGCAGCTTGGTTACAGTTTCCCAAGGGGAAACAAAATGAGAGTAAACACAAATTTCTAAACTCATTACACCACCTGGAGCTGTACACTTAGCAAACTAGCTTTTCCAGGTGAGAGACCTAGTGAAATACACACTTGAGATTTTTTCTTACCCATTCTTCCCACCGGTATATGTCTATTGATGGTACCATGGGTAGAAATACTGGGGTTGGCCAAGTATTTATTATTGGATGGGTTGCTGATTTCATTCTATGTCACTTCTTAGTAGCAGTTTTGAAGTCCACAATCACACTGTGGCATAATAACAAATGCTTCAAGGATGAAACTTCACATTTCCAAAGATACCTTTCTTCCAAGAATCTCTGAGCACTTTTCAACATGAATTACCAACCCACCTCTTGGTGATAAGTAGGTGTTATTTTCCTTTCCAAAACTGAGAAACTTAAACTGCTACCTAAAGTAACCATGAACCATCTACTTCTTGGAGCTTTTTCTTGACTTATTTTCCATGCCCTTTCCCTTTTCCATCCTGGACCATTCTTAGCCTCAATTTCCTCTCCTCTCTGTCTATAATAATCCCCTCGATGCAACCTGATATTGTACCCAAACTTTAAAACTCTTCTCCCCCTGCAACTTGGATGTGAGTGTGTGCTGTGCGTAAGTGCTCTCCTGATTCAGGTAACAGCATACATCAGTGCATTTCAAAGAGCTGTATTTATGTAGATAGGTTTAAATTGTTATTTCCATTTTATATGTGTATGTGTGGGTGGGGAGGATTAGACTGCAGATAAGTTAAAGAACACAGGTGTCTCAGGTGCCTCTGATGTGGGGTACTGAATCGGAGAGAGGCAGTTTTGCAAAGATGCTAAGCACTTACTGCTCCCACTACTTGGAAAGTTCAGACCACTTTGGCGAATCTGAGGTTACACTGCCTGTTGCTGAGGAGGACACTGGTCAGTGTATTGACTGGCGTCTGTTTTCAGTCTAAATAAAGAAGTATTTTCCTCCAGAAGGGTGCTTTGTTCAAGATCAGGGTAACTGGTTTCACTCCCAGTAGTCACTGTACCTATGTCTGAATTAAACTGTTGTTACACTGATCTTGGTTTCTATTTCTTAACATTAACATTTTTTTTGTTTTTATGTGAAATAAAAAGTTGGTAATCTATTTCCACTGTATACTCCTCTGCAACTGGAAAAGAGAAATCCGTGGGAGGATTTTCATCATCCTTTTGCTAAAGCTGTATAAATTCTCTTTTTGCCACTTTTGTCAAAAAATCCAAATGCTCTTCCTCTGTATCTGTCTCAGAGCACTTTTGCAAGAGCACGTTACTATGTGGCTGTTCAAGAAATCTGTTGGACAATTGTCCATGTTTTAGGGCATCTGGCTCCCATGAGAAATCCACAGACCGGATAGTTTCCTTTTTTTGTATTTTAGCATCGGCCTGTGATTCAGAAAGAAGGGGATATAGCCCAGTAGTCAGAATATTGGCCTAAGACATACGTATCTGGGGTTGCTTCTCTATTCTACTGCAAACTACAGTCCGTACGACAGTACAGAAGGGACTGTGCACGTCTGCACCGCAAAGTAGCTGGAAGGAAGCGGTCTCCCCGTAGTGGCGTGGAGCTCGGCAGGTGCTGCTTCATCCTTCCCGTTTACGGTTGCGTCTTCAGGAGCCCCTGCAGCCTGCAGCGCACATACGCCCGCTGGCTGATCTGAGGCTTCCTACCCCCAGGCCTGCTGGGATGGTGGCTGCGCTCAGATGTGAAGAGCTCAGATGTGAAGAGCTCAGATACTAGCCGTGGGAGAGCTAGGAAGTCTGTATGAGACTGACGCTGGGAAAGTGATACATTCCTGTATCTTAAACCCGGAACAAAAATCAATAGTGATGAATCCATATAGAAGCAAACTGCCAGCAGTCGATATCCAGGCTAGACTTGAGCCAGAAGTGCTATCCTCTAATACAAGTCTTTCTTCCAGTGTTGGAGGGGAGAGGAGGGGAGAAGGAGAGGAAGAGGGAGAGGGAAAGGAAAATCACAAAGTGTTTTATTAACCATTTTTTTTTTACTTTTGTGAATTTAAATATTAAATATGACTTTTTACTAAGGAAAATAAAAAGGAAAGAGAAGAAGTACTGTGAGAGAGAAGATGGAAAATAACTGAACATTCACGTATCATTCAAAAGGGCCATTTCTAAGATGAAATACACTGTTTACTCCTCACCACAACAGTTTAAGACAGATGTCCAACTGAAACAGCAGGGGAATTTATATTATATTAGGTGAATATGATAATACGCATGGCAATTAAATAAGAGCTTCTTCGCTATTTCAATGAAGCAAATAAGCAAATAAATTATATTGATGTCTTTCAGTAGACATAAAGAGAAAGAAAGAAAGAAAGGAAATCAGTACATGGCAGTAAGAAGGCAATATGTGAGAGCAATTTTCCATTTTCAGTGCAAAGATGGTTTATGTATTTCATGCAATAGTGTTGTAGTAGCCTGCATGCCTGAGAATGTTGTCAAGACACGGTTTGTAGACAAGCTGACTTTATTGGAAAAAAAACAGGCAAGGTCCTGGAGGCTTATGTCTTCAAACACCTCTTCCAGATCTCGTCTGGGAAAGGACCTGACTTCTCCCTATAAAGCTCTACATATTGTGACAAGTCACAAAAGCCGTGACAATCTAGAATGTGTTTTGTATAGAGGTTTAGGCAGAACCTGTAAGCTTCAGTAACATCTACAAAGTGACATACCAGTAGTGCTTTAGCAAAAACATACCCGCACAGCACACAGCGCAGGGCTTTGGAAAGAAGAGACGTTTGAAACTAAAAAAAGCCCCATGTGTTATTTCCTTTTCGTTGCCTGTTTCGGGGATGGAGTGGAGAGAGGGCAGTATGTCTTGCTTAGCAAGACCATTCTCCATTTCGTGTGAGTTTCCTGTGTAAATATGTCTCCCCAGTGGACATCCTATCAGTCTACCTACTAATTCGCCTGTTTACTCAAAATTATCATCAGACAGGAAGCATGCTATATGTTATGAAAATAGATTTTCCTAGGCTTTTGTCTCAGTTTTCTTCATAATATCTTGCCACTTAATCAAATTCATTTTCTGAAATGCACTGCATCTGTTTTAAATAATTCATCAGCTTGGAGTGTATCTCCGCAGTCACTCGGAGAATGACAAACTGATATGAGAGCCTGTAATTTGTTATTATGGTTTGATGGAAATAAGGGGCTGGCTCATGGTATTCCTCCACAGCAGCTCAGAGCAGCGTATGAAAAGGCAGAAGGACTGCACCTTTATTTGCCAAAACTGAATTTTAGGTGTCCCTAAGGCCATGAAAGCCTCTTTGTTCAGCTTCATCTGTGCTAGTGGACATATCCACCATTGAAACTACCTCCACGCTGCTGATGTGTTCACGTGTCAATCTGCTCAGTGCCTGAACACGTGCTTTATGCCAGCTACCTCCTGTGCCGGGGTGAGACAGCTGTTGGGGGCACTTAGATTCATAGAATCATAGAATCACCTAGGTTGGAAAAGACCCTTAAGATCATCAAGTCCAACCGTTAACCTAACACTGCCAAGTCCACCACTAAACCATGTCCCTAAGAACCACATCTACATGTCTTTTAAATACCTCCAGGGATGGAGACTCAACCACTTCCCTGGGCAGCCTGTTCCAGTGCCTGACTACCCTTTTGGTGAAGAAGTTTTTCCTGATATCCAACCTAAACCTCCCCTGGCACAGCTTGAGGCCGTTTCCTCTCATCCTATCGCTTGTTACTTGGGAGAAGAGACCGACCCCCACCTCGCTACAACCTCCTTTCAGGTAGTTGTAGAGAGCAATAAGGTCTCCCCTCAGCCTCCTCTTCTCCAGGCTAAACAACCCCAGTTCCCTCAGCCGCTCCTCACAAGACTTGTGCTCCAGACCCTTCACCAGCTTCGTTGCCCTCCTCTGGACACGCTCCAGCACCTCCATGTCCTTCTTGGAGTGAGGGGCCCAACACTGAACACAGGACTCGAGGTGCAGCCTCACCAGTGCCGAGTACAGGGGCACTATCACCTCCCTGGTCCTGCTGGCCACACTATTCCCGATACCAGCCAGGATGCCATTGGCCCTCTTGGCCACCTGAGCACACTGCTGGCTCATGTTCAGCCGGCTGTCAACCAACACCCCCAGGTCCTTTTCCGCCAGGCAGCTCTCCAGCCACTCCTCCCCCAGCCTGTGGCGTTGCATGGGGTTGTTGTGACCCAAGTGCAGGACCTGGCACTGAGCCTTGTTGAATCTCACACAGTTGGCCCCGGCCCATCAATCCAGCCTGTCCAGGTCCCTCTGCAGGGCCTTCCTACCCTCCAGCAGATCGACACTTCCACCCAACTTGCTGTCATCTGCAAACTTACTGAGGGTGCACTCAATCCCCTCATCCAGATCATCAATGAAGATATTGAACAGGACCGGCCCCAGTACTGAGCCCTGGGGAACACCACTCGTGACCGGCCCCCAGCTGGATTTGACTCCATTTACCACCACTCTCTGGGCTCGGCCGTCCAGCCAGTTTTTAACCCAGCGCAGAGTGCACTTATCCAAGCTGTGTGCAGCCAGGTTCTCCAGGAGAATGCTGTGGTGGACAGTGTCAAAGGCCTTACTTGTCTCAGCACATCCCTTGGGCTGTGCCTGTTGGGGAGACAGACTGGTAGAGGAACATCCGATCCATGAGTCACACCAGTGACTGGTTTCTGAGCAGTTCGATGCTGTTGGGAGCAACTTTGTCAGCTCAGGTGTGTCTGAACCAAGCAATGTCGCAAGGTGGATGTGCCTCAGTGCTGGGAGCGGGGGATTTAGCTGCCTGTCATCATCCAGCTTTGGTTGAGAGGGAGTTTGCAAGCTTGAAGGCATTAAAAAGAGCTATCTTCTCTCTTTCAGTCCTTTTGCTCAGGCAGTGGGACAGTCTTTGCAGAGGCTACCTTTGGCTCACACCTAACTGCTAGCCCAAGTGAACAGGTCATTGTCACAGCCTGCCGAATCCAGTGGCCTGGTAGAGGCAAGGCTGTGGCAGCTCCCTGCCCCCAGGTCCAGCTGGCAGTGGGGCTAAGTGTGTGTTCCCAGTGGGCACATGAGCACAAACACGCATATTCAACACGTATCTACATATATACATGGCCAGCAACACAGAAACGCTCAACACACACACACACACAAACAGCACCAAGGGTCTCATCCTGTGCTGCTCTCTGGCTGATCAGGATGAAAGCCCATTAATGGAACAGATATATATTTATACAGACCTATACACAACGTGGATCCCTCTGGCCACTGGCCCGAGACACTAGGTCTACACAGTGGCTGGCCCCTGGATCCTCTCATCCTCAGCTGGCTCCTGCACAAACTCTCGCAAACAGGTCTCTCAGTTGACTTCCAGACCCCACAACCTCTCCAGCAGCTGGCCAGGACCTCCTGGTCCCACCAGTAGCCAACGCACAGACCTCTGGTGCCTCCAGCATCCAGCCCAGTCTTACGATTGCTTCAATTCCTGGCTCCCAAAGCCTCTTACCTACTCACCAGCTAGTCTGGCTTGGCATTCACCGGCGATCACACACTGACACATGCACCCACCAGCACGCACGCACTCCGGTCTCTCCACTTGCTGGCACTGCTGGCACATGGCCCCCGTGACTTGTGGCCTGACCCCAATTGCTAGACCCAGAGCCCCAAACGCACACATGCACATAGAGCTGAGTCCCTCGCCCAGGAAAAGTATCCGACGTGGAGTTCAGTGAGAAGACGGCCCCTGCTGACCAGGCACAGGGCATGGCCAGACAGACATACAACCAGCCAACTCTCTACATGCTACTCGCTCCTTGTCACTCTGTTTTCCCACGCTTGTTCCTCCCCAAACCACCCAGATCCCTCCCTTTCCCCACCCTAACATCCCACAGTGAGTGCTGTGCAATCTCAAGGTCCTCCTCCATAACGTGTCCCACACCCCCGAGGCAGTAACTTACCCACCTCGGTCCGTAAGAGCCCTTCCCCTTAGCTCAGGGTGCTGGGTGTCCCCCGGGCCCCGGGCTGAGGCTCCCCTGGGACAGCCCTGGGAGAGGCTGCGTTGGGGCTCATGTCCCCAACCACGTTACTGGGGTTCCTCCCCCCACCCTGCCTCTGTGCTCCTTCGTGTCTGTGGGGTGAGGCTTTAGTCCCACTCCCCGGTCACCATGGGAAGACACTTCTGGGTTTGCCTGCTGCTGCCCGGCCAGCAGGATCTGCCCATCATTGGCTGCTGTTTGCCACCACTTACCCCTGGAAGGAGATGAAATGTGGCTGTGTTTAAGGCCTTTGGCAGGGTAAGTCTAAATAAATATTTATCAGCAGCCAAATGTAGAAGAGAGAGGTGATAAAAATGCATCATTTGGAAGGCTCCCTGTCCACCAGTTTTCTGCGGGAAGGTAAATTTAAATTAATGTTGCACTAAAGCACTGCTTTGCTATTAAAAAGGATGAATGGGTCCAGGTACGTTTCCAGTGGCCTGCTGTAAACATGGTATATGCTGCAGTAGTAGTAAATTGCCAGCAGACAACAGTGCTCTGAAATACGATGGAGGCAGCTCAGTCTGCTTCTCTTCATCCCAGTCTCGCTGGACAGGGCACACTGGCTTCTTCCCTGACAACTGGAGCTCAAGGCCCGCAGGACTCGGTCAGCCCCTGCCATGGTTGTCAGAGCATCGCCATGCTCCTCTTCTCTGTGCCGGTGCTTCAGCCTCGAGCAGGGGCCACAGAAGGAAAGCTGAGGGCTTGGGAATGAGCAGCTTCCAATGTCTCTGCTGCTATCCAGACAGCTGGATTCCCATCATAAGACAGACTTGGCTTTATAATGAGACGGGTACAGAAAAGTCTCATTGTAACACGTATCAGGCTTTTTTGACACACTTCTGTGACGACAGCCATATGGATCAAGAGATGTGATTGCAAACTCAGCATCATCTTTTTGTTACGTGTTTGTACAGTGCCTAACACGAGGGGCTGAACCACCCCAGAGGAGAGGGAGCAGCTCCTGGCGGTGGCAGGTCTCATGAGGTCCCTTGCTGCTGTCTGGCCAAACCCAAATGCTTTAAGACAAGAGCAAACCATCATGTCTGGTAAACTCTGCTAACCGGACATCTTCCCAGATTCTCAATCTGTCAAGAAAACGGGTTAATACAGCGCCAGCACCACAGTCGCTTCTCTACGCAGTCATACAGCCAATCTCTAAGACCCCTGGGGAGAGGAAGAGCCCAGGGTCAGTCCTTACTCACCGTGACTCACTGAGAAGCCGTCCACCCAGTGCGGGACCTGGTCCTGGCACTCAGTCTGCTGCACTAACTCAGCTACAAATTAGTGTTAAACATAAATGTTATTTATCTCTAATTAATTATTAAGGCAGTATGTAACAGCACTCAAGAAAGATCATGTTCGTATGTGTCTGGATGCAACACAGCCCTCGCTAAATCACACTGAAAGCTGATTTCCCTCCTGCTATATAGCAGATTACTTCAGGCTCGGTGCTGGTACATAAGGAGAAAATTTGTTATCCTTCTGGAAAATCAATAGGCTCTTGGCAAACTGGGTCCGGTTCTGTTAATCATCTTGATGGCACCATCTGCCTATGTACCAAAGTACAGCAGGAGAACCACCCCACCGCCTGTCAGAGGGCTCTGCCGCGGGCAGCTGCTCCGGGACCTGCTCAGTGGCTGCAAAGCCCCGGCACAGCCAGCCTTGCACCGCTTGCTGCAGCTGAAACACTTCCAAGCCCAGCTGAAGTTTCAGGAGGATCAGGGGACTGCAAGTTCAGAGCTGGCCAGGGACTCTGCCACGTCCCCACCAGGACTTCTGCTCCACAGACGGGGCAGCGCCTCTGCCTCGTGCCCAAAAAGCAGCTGAATGCTCAGAGGAAAAGTGGAGGAGTCAAAAATACTGAAAAAAAATCCAGCTGCCTGAGGCATCGCCGCTGGTGCGTGCAGCTCCTTAACACCTCACCGGCATGTGGAGGATGTGAGAAATCCCGTGGCAGAGCTCGCTGGCTATGGACCATCGCTTGTTGCCATATGAGGCTCTGCTATGAGGCATCCACAGCAAGGCAGGGTCTCCTCCCTCCTAACGGAGCTCAGTGCTTCTCCAGCAGACAAAAGCAAAAAGCTGAGGGAGCACCTTCCCTGCAGGGCCAGGATGGGCTGGAGGGGCTGGAGCAGAACCCCAGGGAGGGGTGAAGCTGGTGACACAGTGCAGCATGAGCAAAGGAGCCCTGGCCAGGCTTACAGTGGGCATAGCTGCGGCAGAAGTCCTGGCTGCTGCCCTGGAGACGTGTTCGAGAGCAGCTGCTGCCAGCTGCTGGGATGGGGAAAGGACCCTCATGCCAAAGCATGCAGCTTCCCCATCCCGTCTGCTGGGTCTCTGCCTTCCCCCAGCGCCGGCCGGCACCGCACAGGACCCGCAGAAAGCCAGGCTGACCCCAGCGAGCTGGGGGGAAATGGGCAGGAGCAAAGGGCAGTGCTTGGCTTACTCCTGCTCGGTATTAATCAGCGCTTTTCTGAATCACAGACATGGCTTTGTCTGTGGGATATCAACTATGAGATTCAGAAATTAATTCAGCTTGGGAGCTTTGGATGACTCAGACTGCTATGAAAACACCCCAGGACAGAAATGAGATGTAGGGCAAATTCACCCTAGGGGTATCTCTCAATGGACTTTAACTGAGGATAAATTTAATTTGCAGAACCGAAGCATATTTTATTTACTCTTTGTAAGCAGCATTTTAAATTGAAATATTCAAATAGACAATCAAGAGGCTCTTAATGGGTTTCATTTATTGAAAGAGAGTTTGATTTAAATTCCTCAACCTCGGAGTCCCAGGCATACTGTTTTCCCCCAAGTGAATTATCTGCTGAATTTCTTTATTGCACTAATGTATGAAAATCTGAATTCACCAAATAAACAGACAAGATGACACAGCACTGATATTAGGTTGCCCGCAGCCCACCCAGGGATCCTGCTGGAAGATGTCTGGAAGTCTCAACGGAAAAGCAGGATGCAGTAGTCATATGTGTTTTTATGAGTTTGTAAAGACAGAGCTCTTTCTCATGCATCACTGGGCTCCCAAAGATGGGTCTAAGTTATAACAGCCCTTAGGGTTCATTTCACTCTGCTGCCAAATGTCTGCCTGGAAAAAAAAATACATTTTGGTAGTTGGAAAAATATTGAGGCAAAAGATTTGAAAGGCTGAGCCATGTGGACTCCTGCCTTAGCTCTCTCAGTGCAGCAATACTTCATTGCAATCAATAAATGTTTCATCATCATTTCTGGCACAGGGCAGGGAGGCTGTAAGGAGCCCAGGCTCAATTCTTGGCTCCACTCTCCACTCTCTGTGTGCTCTGAAGCATCATTTCAGATCAATACAGCAGGACTTCAGTGCCCTGTTGTCTTCAGTGCCCTGTTGTCTCCACGACAGGCAGGCTGTGTGCTGGGGACTCCCAAGGAAGAATCATAGAATCATAGTTTGGGTTGGAAGGGACCTTTAAAGGTCACCTAGTCCATCCCTCCTGCAATGGGCAGGGACATCTACAACCAGATCAGGTTGTTCAGAGCCCCATCCAACCTGATCTTGAATGTTTCCAGGGATGGGGCATCTACCACCTCTCTGGGCAACCCGTTCCAGTGCCTCATCAGCCTCATTGTAAAACATTTCTTCCTTACACCTAGTCTGAATCTACCCTCTTTTAGTTTAAAACCATTACCCCTTGTCCTGTTGCTACAAGCCCTGCTAAAAAGTTGTCCCCATCTTTCTTATAAGCCCCCTTTAAGTACTGAAAGGCTGCAATAAGGTCTCGCCGCAGCCTTCTCTTCTCCAGGCTCAACAGCCCCAGCTCTCTCAGGATTTCCTCATAGCAGAGGTGTTCCATCCTGCTGATCATTTTTGTGGCCCTCCTCTGGACCCTCTCCAACAGGTCCATGTCTTCTCTGTGCTGAGGACCCCAGGGCTGGACGCAGTACTGCAGGTGGGGTCTCACCAGAGCAGAGGGGCAGAACCACCTCCCTCGACCTGCTGGCCACGCTTCTTTTGATGGGACCCAGGACACGGTTGGCTTTCTGAAGTGGGTCAAGGAGCTGCCATGGGGTCTGGGGCAGCTCAGGGTGCCCAAGAGGATCAGCCCTCCACTCCCTGGGCGCGGGGGATGGACAGACAGCAGGCTGCAGTGATGGAGGGGAGCAGGCAGTATTCTGGCCATACCTTCTCTCCCTGGGACGCTGATGCTGATGGCCAGGAGCTGGAGGGAAGCCAGGTGGCTGTACGTCACAAGAGAAACCCCGACAGCAAAATCTGGGGAAAGATCTGGGAAAATTCCTTCTGAAAGAAAAGCCTTGTGCTTGAGGACACATCTGGATCCCATTTGCTCTCCGCCATCTCTGGCAATGCATCAGACTGTTCGAAAGCTCCCCCCAATCCACCCAGCCCATGAGAGACGAGGAGCTGGATCTGGCTGCATTTTCATAGAATGAAGTCTGGGACAGGAGCAGAGGCTGAAACTCACTTGGAGGAAGAAGTTCAGGGAGACCTGTGTGTCCCTCAGAGGGAGGTGCACTGGCCTTCAGGAGAAGCTCAGCAGTAAGTGAGGGGCAGTTTGGCCCTGTCTGCCCCCAAAATGGCACTGCTGCAACAGAGGGGTGGTTTTAAGGCTTTGTGATTAAAATGATGCAGGTTTTATACCAGGTTTGATTTTCTTGCACTACCGATGGTTGTGCCTGTTCCTCCCCGACACCCCCCAGCCAGGGATAACGCAGCGCGTGGTTGCGCCGGGGGAACCAGACCTTCAGCTCAGACGCCTGCAGGAAAGCAGGGACATGTGGCGTTCCCACTGCTCAGCAGAGAAGCGCGACCGGAGCCTACGCGGGGTCTGTTGCAGTGCCAAGCACGGGGCTCTGTGTGGCTTGGCAGGTGCACAGGGAGCACTCGAGGGACAGTGCCGTCCTCCTGCTGAGCCGTGACAGAGCGGCTCAGGTCATCTAAGCACACCCCCATGCTCAGCACCCATCCCTGGCAGCCTCCACCATCCAGCTGGGGAGCTCAGTCGCAAACAACAGGGCTATGGGGAGGAGGAAAAGATGGGGCCAGGAGGTCCACCTGGACCTCCCCAGGGGACTTCATCAGTGTCATGGTGGAGAGAAGAAGTGAGATTTCCACCTCTGAAGCGCTGGTCCAGGACAGTCTGCTCCCTGTCTCATGGCTTTGGAGACTGCAGGCACTTTGGGGCACAACTTCCATCATGTGCCTGGCTTCACACAGGGGCTCCAGCCTCGAGTACCATCTCTAGCCACTGCTCACCAAGCATGTAAGAAATCATATTAAATACCACAATGCTGGGTGGGAAAATGTCTTGTTTTCTTTGGTTCATAATATGAAGATGCAAAAGGCTACATCTCATTTGTACACTGAGTTAATCTTCCCCCTTTCCTCCACTCCTTCACCTTGGTTTCCACCAAATCCTTTTTCTCCTTATATTTGATAGCTCCAAAACTGAGCCCTCCCCAGGTGATGGCATTGTAGGCTGTAGAGTTGTCCCTGCTTCGACAGACTTCTGGCTCTTCCATCTCTTGGTCTGTCTCTCCCAGTGACTCCGAAAAGCCATCCAGGTTCACCCCCCTGCTCTCTTCTCACTTCTCCCTTCTTCTCCTGGCTGTTTCTTTGGGCCATGCATTCACCACCAGGCAAAATTCCCATGTTTTTTTCAACAAACCTCAAGACAGAACCCAAGTCTAAGCCAAAGCCACCCACACAAAATGCTGGGATAGTGTCCTGCATGGAGCGGATCCTCCCATGGAAAGGATGCTCAGCGTCGCGGGGGCAACATGGGTCCCAAGGCAGTGGCTTGAGAAAAGCCAGGCAATGCATCGTAACCCTGGAGAATTCACTGCTCGGAGTCATAGCAAAGAAATAGCATCATTACCAGGTCAAAGTAAGCTGCTAATATTCAAAGTGTTGTTAGTGAATTAATTAGCTATAGCTAATGCCTTTCATGGCTGGCTCACTACATCTGCCCGGGACATTTTCAGAGCAGACAGCCAAAGTTTTTGCCCTTTCTGCACTTTCTTTTCTATGTTCTCTTACAAAAGAAAGCAGGTATATTGTTTTTACACGTATTCTTTGCTTTGCAAGCTTTATGATACAGGTTACATATCTCCATTTCTGCTTGAAGCTGTACCGATACAAGACACCTCTGTGGCTGCTGACATGTCATGAGCATGGATCCCGGTATTCCCTACAGGAGAGGTGGGGAGGGAGATACATCCTTGTGGACAAGCTGAGCTGGCAGACAGATAACTCTGTTTTTCCTCTGCCCCAGGAGGAGTGTGCTCCCCTGCTGTCCTACCTGAGGGAATACTGGAAAGGGAAAACTGAGTTTGTTTGCCAGTCCCACCTCTTCTAAGAAAACGGTCCTGGAGGAAACACTGTCCCACAAAGCATTTCCATGGGTCCCGCTTTGCACGTGTGATCCAAAGCACATTGAATTGCACAGTAATTGAGGCTCCAGGATGTAAACTGCATCCACTGAAACACAAGCGTGTTTCTTCTGCGCAGCTCAGGCATTGTATGGTGCAGTTATGCTGAGAGGGACTGGCAAAAGGTTTCATTTTTGAGGGGGTTTCTGCATATGTACAGCACTTAGCAAAACACAGGTCCTAATTCACAGCTACAGCTTCTCTGTTATAGACCAACCCATCATAAATAAATGCTAACTTTCCTCCACCAAAGCACCAAGCTACGGAAAATTTACATCTAATTGACCCTTTGCCATTATTCCGTGTGTTTATCTGTTTGCACTCACTTTGGACAGTGAAATGAAAAAGTCAGATTCACTTTGTGCTCAGTTACACAACTCGAGTCTTGAGTTTTACCCTGTGGGTTTCCAGCAAGCCCTGAGCTCTGCTGGGCAGGGTCCGGCACGCTCCGGGAGGCGGCTTCTGCTTCCCAAACAGCTTTGATCTCAAGACAAGACAAAGAGACGGTTTTTTAAAGTATGCTACAGAAGTACCTCTGGGGGTATCCAGCTCCAGCATGAAAGCATTTTGTCTGGATTTCCAACATGGCAGGGGAATGGTTATGTTTCGAATACAGCCATGAATAATTCAGTTTTCATGAATCTGCCTGACTTCATAAGGACTCGTGATGATATAAGCCTGATAAGCTGTCTTCCTTTCTAACCACTACTGCTTTAAGCAAAAAAGCAATGGCCCTTAGGAGACTGCCCTGTCCTGGGGCAGGGAGAAGTTGCTGCAGGGCCATGGCTGGAGCCCAAGAGAAGTCTCCCCGGTGCTGTTCACCGGGCGGCTCTGGTGGGTGCTGGTGGATCTGGTGGATCGCGGGTGCCTGGGTACGGCCGCAGGGGCAGAGGGGTGCAGGGACCAGGAGGGCAGGGCTTGTTCCCTCTCCCCATCTCGCTTCCAGCCGCAGGATCCCCCCTCTCCCTCGCACCAGAGCTGGTATTTGTCTGGCCACGAGCAAAGCCTGATTGATCTCATTCACCCGCCCCCAAAATGAGCTTTTCTGCTATTTCAGTGAATCGAGCCGTACTGTGGGACCACAGAGCAGGCTCTGGGTAAGCAAGGGGCTGCACGCTGGCTGCCTATGGCTGCACCATGAAACAACTCCCTTGGCATGAGAGCTAATCCCTTCCTCGGCCTCTTCTGCACACCCAAGCGCAGCTTTGCTGTTTGTCCTGCTTGGCCGTCCGCCGCAGGCGCAGGAGGAGAGGCCGATGCTACTGAGCTCTTCCTCCATCAGATGGCTGCCACTGCCATCTGCCGGCATCTATTTCCCATGCAAAATCATCTCCACGGCCTGGAGCTGCCAGACCGAAGCCCTCAGCTCCGACAGCTGCCTGTGGGCAGTGGGATCCTCACCCACGCCTTGGGGACAACAGCCCAGGGACGTGCATGCCCGCGTGTCTGAGCTAACGGAGGTGAGGCTTAGCTGAGGTTTCAGCCCAAGGCTGTGCAATGCTGTCCTGGTTTCAGCTGGGATAGAGTTAATTTTCTTCCTGGTAGCTGGTATGGTGCTGTTTTTGGGATTTAGGATGAGAATAATGTTGATAACACACTGATGTTTTAGTTGTTGCTAAGTAGTGCTTACACTCGTCATGGACTTTTCAGCTTCCCCTGCTCTGCCGGGGGCACAAGAAGCTGGGAGGGGGCACAGCCAGGACAGCTGACCCAGACTGGCCAAAGGGCTATGCCATACCGTATGGCGTCATGCTCAGTATATAAGCTGGGGGAAGAAGAAGGAAGGGGGGGACGTTCAGAGTGATGGTGTTTTGTCTTCCCAAGTCACCATTATGCGTGATGGAGCCCTGCTTTCCTGGAGATGGCTGAACACCTGCCTGCCGATGGGAAGGAGTGAATGAATGCCTTGCTTTGCTTTGCTTGCACGCGCGGCTTTTGCTTTACCTATTAAACTGTCTTTGTCTCAACCCATGAGTTTTCTCACTTTTACCCTGCTGATCCTCTCCCCCATTCCACCGGGGGGGAGGGAGCGAGCGGCTGTGTGGGGCTGAGCTGCCGGCTGGGGTGAAACCACGACGAATGCCCCCCTTGCCCACTTCCCTCCCTGTCAGCCTCACCTGTACTGTGGGTATTCCCCACCAGACCCCTGCCCTTAGCCCACGTTCAGATCTCCTGAGAAAAGTGTTTTGGTGTTGCCTGGGGCAGTCTTTTGCATTGCAAATCTGAGGAATGGTATTTTTTTGCACAAAGTAAATTAAATGAGAGTGGAAAAACAGGCAGGGGGTAGCTGGGCAGGTTGGCAGCCCAGCCCTTGGGGCAGCAGGCGCGGGAAGGCTTGGTGCCGGGGGAGAGCAGAGGGACACAACCCATTGGGAAGCTGGTGAAGGCTGTGGGGGATTTTTTAAGGCCTGTTCCTGCGGCTTGGCATGCAGGCAGCACCAACGGGATGAAAAGCCACCATATGCTTCCTCACCCGCAGTCATGCTTGTGCCTGGTACCTGGGGAGCCTGGCACAAAGCCCCCGCAGGATCCGGTCCAAACTTTTCGCCTCACTCCAAGGGGCACAGCTCTCTGCGTCGCCTCAGGCACAGGGGAGCCCAGGGACCCTGATCCTTGGGACAGTTTGCAGCATCACCTGGGCATGTTCAAGTACATGCTCCACATCCAACCTCCTCTGCGCTGTCTCGCTGTGCACGAGGCATGGCTCCTGCCTGCAAGCTGCCTTCGCTGCCCACATGGCCCTGATGGACTGGACAAGGACACCAAAGCAGTGGCTCAGCTGGATATGACTTACAGGAGTGGCCCTTCAGCCAGAATCAAACCCTGTGTATTTTCTGCAGGCTCTACACGCTTAATATGGAGTACAGGTAAAAGGGGCTGCTTGGCCTAGGGAGACAGAAGCATTATTGGCATCATTTGACCCTCCTGCTTCCTCTTTAGTAAGATGATTTCCTTTTACTTTACAAACGTGAATGAACTAAGCTCCACAACAGCCCAGCAAGGCTTAAGTCTCATTAGCCTCCTTTTAAACAAGGTGGGATGCAAGTGGAAAGCTGAGCATGCAGAGCCCTGGAGTAAGGCTCAGCAAAGGGTGGACAGCAGGACCAATACTCTGAGAGATCCCCAGGGCACACCCAAATCCCTAATTCAGGGACCAGGAGCAATGGGGCTGTGGTGATGCCCCTTGTGCCAGGGCTCATACTTTCTGCTGAAATTTTGGGTTCATTCTGGAGCCATCTCTTCAGAGGAATTGTGACCTGATGATGAAGTCTGGCATCCACAGACTTAGCAACGAGAAAAAGCAAAATACTGAACTGTTGCTCTACTTTTTCAGTTAATGACACAGATGTGCCATGGAAAAAATAGATTATGCACTAAAAGATACGCCCAGAACGCACAAACAGAAAGGAAAGGAATCACTGCAGAACCAACAGCCTTATTCTGGCATTTCTGAACTTCTGGCATGTTTCTTTGCTGCTTAGGTGTTGTCCATGTCTGGATTTTACATATGTAATTCAGACATACAAGCCAAAACTTGCACATATAGGAATTCTCTTACAATCTGCTTCTCATTTTCCCTTTTCTCAGCTCCCCCATTGCTTGTCACCTCGCTGTATGAAAAACAGGGCATAGTCCATGAAATTAAACGATAAGAATTAATGACCAACCTTTAGAAGAAAAATATGGTCATTTATCTACCAGACACTCAAGCCATAGGGTTCACCGTCTCTGAGGACAAATTTGACATGGTAGCCTGATTCTAAAAACAGATGGGCTATTTCACTACCCGTTAGTCTCACTGCTAGTTCACAAACCTAAGACCACCCATTTATTGTATGACCCTGGGTTTGCATCCTTTTTTAGCAAAAATCATTCATTCACAAGGAATGAGTCACATACACAAAGCCCCCGATGATATTCAACTAACTAGTCAATACATGATAAACAGCAAGGTATAGATCCCTCTGAACTGCCAGGCTGATTCATCCTGACAGGTAGATTTATCACAGCCTATCCAAAGTTTCTAATACTAGCACCAACTGTATAAAATAAGGGTTTGCCATTGCCTTCCACTGAGTTAGCTGAAGCTCTTAGAAGCGTGTACCTTACATAGCAAGCTAAGGCTACATCAGTGACTTGACATCTGGTCAGCAGCTGGTGGTAAGTACCACAAGAGTTGAACCTGGGGCCAATGTTGTTCAGTATCTTCATGGGCCACCTGAACAACGTGACAAAATGTGCTCTCAGCAAATTTGCAGGTGGTACTAAATTAGGGGGAGTGGCTGACATGCCAAATGGTGGAGCTTCGATCCAGAGGCACCTGGAGAAACTTGAGGATTAGGCCAGCAGATGCATCCTGCAGTTCAGCAATGAGAAGTATGAGTCCTGCATCTGGGGTGGAATAACCCCATGGTCATACAGGCTGGGAACTGACTGCCTGAAAGGAGCTGGGGTTACACATAGTGGCCTACATCAGAAGTACAGTCAGAAGATCAGGGGACATCAGTGTCCCTGTAGACTCAACAGCTATGAGGGGCACACTTGGAATGTTGCATCCAATTTTCTGACCCCTCCCAAGTTCAAAAGGGAAGCGGAGGAACTGGGGAGGGTCCAGCACAGAGCTCCCAAAATGGTTAGAGGCCTGGAGCACATCACCTACATGAAGAAGCTGAGGGAGTTGGGCTTGTTGACTCTGGCAAAAAGAGGGATAAGAGGCAATCTAAGAGCAACCTACAAGTCCATGAAGGAGAGTTACAAAAATTACAGAGCCAACCTCTTTGGCAGTAGCAGATGATACAGTGAAGGGCAACAGCCACAAGCTGTGGCTTGAGGCATTCAGGCTGGACTTCGGGAGAATTTCTTTATCAGGAGGGCGGCACAGAGAGATGGTGGGGTCTCCATCCTCAGTGTTTTGCAAGACGTGTCGAGACAGTCACAGGTTACCTAATCCGGTGTGGGGACTAGTCCTGCTCCAAGCAGGGAGTTGGACTGAAGACATCCAGAGGTCAGTTCCAACCCACACTTTAATGGTCTATGATTCCCAGAGTTGGCTGTATTTATTTCATCTCTGAAAACAGAAGCTCCACAATCCCCTCAGCATGATGACCTGGAGAGCAAGTTAGCACTGCTGAGAGGCTCCAGTGAGGCCTTGATTACTCCCTGTGTCCCAGGAAAGAGCAGGAGAGACTTAACACCAAACCCTCTGCACTGGCAGTGAACTGATAAGATAAACCCAGCCAATCCAAGTGGGTGAACTGTGTTTCTGCAACAGAGGAAAATTAAAATCATTACGGATTCTGTTCTGTCTCACCCAAGGGGAAACTTCTCCTCGACCACAAATGATCACTTGAACTTGGGCATATGAGCAAGGCTTATCAGAAAATCACCAAAGGAGGATTTTCTGTACCCTCTCACACACTGGACCATCCTTGACTGTCCCCAGGTGTAGCCCATCTCTGATGCTTCTGAGGAAGTCAGGAAAAGACCCAGAATACATTCAGCTTTGTGCACCAAGGTAGAACTCCCAACTGGTGGTTGCAGGTTGCCAGCTGAAGCGTGGGATTCAATTACACTCAGGGTCTTGAGGTGAAGTATAGATCTTATGATTACCTTGAGGGCAATGCTGATAGTCCAGTTTTCCTCAGAGCCCACGAAGGAAGGGGCTAAGCACAGCTCACAGGGATCTGGAGCTTCAGAGACAGACAGAACCAACATGATCTTACAGCATGACCTGTACACGCAACAGCAGCTATAGAGCTCTGCCCACCATCACGTTTGTTACTGTGCTGTAGTAGTGAACGGCAAGGACACGCTGCCTCTTCCTGACACTTCTATTGCAAATGTCTGATGAAGGAAAGAGAGATTCTGATTTGCATATGCTGGCGTTGAAATAGATAAGCAATCATTTTGAAAAATGAGTGTACGCACATATAAGCACCCACGCATGTAGTTAAACCTTCCATCCAAGAAGAGATGAGCCTGATGCTGATTGTTTATGTTCATGCAGTAAAATTTCTATGGAATTGTTTTTCTTGGATGAAAAACAGAAACAACCACGTCAACTCACTTCATTTTAATGTCCATTTTATTGTAATTATCTTGCCATTCTCTGAGCTTTCAGCATCTCATTTTGGCATTATAAACACCTGCGCCTGCAAACCATAGGCAACATAAATAAAAAAGAACATCTTGTTACAGTAATATCTCTAGAAAATAAGATTGGTGCAAAATATGGTGCTTGCAGCTTTTCAGCTGCCCTATAGCCATACACAAACCAATAACATATAAAGGCTACTTATCCAAAGTGTTAAGTCTTTTTGTGGTCATTATTATTGTTCATATGTTACAGGTGCACAGAGAGAAAGGATGGGCTATGTGGTAAGATGCTTGACTGGACCTTGGGAGAAACAGTCACATTTTCCACACATTTCCTGTGTGACTTTGAGCAAACCACTTAATTCTTTTATCTTATCATCATCTGTAGTATGCTACACCCATAGTATCAAACAGCGGCAATAACTCCTGTTCCACAAAAATTATGTGCAGACAATACCAACCTTGATTGTACTTAGGTACGCAAGGATAGGTGGCTAAAGCCACAAATATTGTGCATGTCTAACCTTTAAATAAGCCTCTAAATTCCCACTTTTTGGGTATGGACTGCAGATCTTCAAAAGAGCACAATCCCATGTAGTAGGCTCCATAAATATGTATAGGCAACAGAGATTGTTTCCAAAAAATTATAATCAGAGAAATAATATTATCCTCATTTTTAGATAAGTAGCTGAGATGTAGCTCCTTTAAGAAGCTTGCCTGACATCAGATGAAGAGCCTAGGGCAGTGGTGGGATGTTAACCTAGAGCTCCTGAGCTCATCAGTCCTTTAAGTACACACTCTCCATCAGGGTATACAGGGAGGGAAGACAAGGTGGCATCCCAAGAATTTTGCATTGTCATAGGATT
Organism: Platalea leucorodia; assembly: GCF_965183815.1. NCBI lineage: Eukaryota > Metazoa > Chordata > Aves > Pelecaniformes > Threskiornithidae > Platalea > Platalea leucorodia. The sequence continues at coordinate 117,422,130 of NC_138825.1, read as the reverse complement.
CAGGAGGGAAAACTGTTCCTTCATTGGCCTTTGTTGACAACTCCAGTAAAAAGCAGTGGAAGAGAATCCTCCTAAACACTGTTTAAGCTAAGGATTTAGAAGATAAGCAGCAACTGGCCGATCCCATTATCATACCTAACACTTGGAAAAAAAAGACCGTTGTTGCGTCTCTGTACCTGCCGGTATCACCACTCCAAGGAACAGAAGGGGTGGCATTGCAGAATGAGATTGTAATCAGATACACAGCTCTGAGATGGGCTGGAAGAGGCCCGGAAGATCAAGTGACCCTGTTCCAGGAATGCAGTGTTAGGTACGGATCTGCAGAAGAAATGCTGACAGAAAGTTGACCTGAGTAACAGTTGGTACTTTGAGACACAACAAGACATTCTAGGGACTAACACCTCAACCTTTTTAGCCTATGACAGAACAGGTCCCATCCAGGAACAATCTGGACAAATGGAAAGAAAATAGCATATAATGTCTCTCTTGCCCCTGGAACAAGAGAAAAAGGGTTGAGCCTCAGGGTAATGGGAAACAACAGCCACTGTGGTGCGTTAGGTGTGGGTGAGAGCACAGCCCATGACTTTTTTTGTGCTGTGCCTTTAGAACCATGGAAATTGGTGGAAAAGGCAGTGGTGGCAAATGTACGAGAACTGAGATGTCACCACCTTCCTGCACACTGCTCCAAGGCTGCAGTGCCCTCATGGTGAAGAAATTTTCCTGAAGTCCAGCCTGAACATCTCAAGCAGGGTTCAATACTGGATGCAGTATTTCAGGTCTGTCCTCACCAGTGTTGACTCCAATGGGACAGAGTATTCCCTTGATCTGCTGGCCACACTTCTCTAATGTAGCCCAGTGTGTGGTTTCTTTAATTCACAATGAGAGTATCTTGCTAGCACGTATACTGTAGATTTTTTTTTTTTTTTTGCTCACTTTGTCACAAGAGAAATTATTTCTCTTTGGGGGAATTACGGGAAGGGTATTGGGTGACTGTCGGTACTTAAGTGATGTTGCTGGTGTCCTCACCACGAATGGATGGATCCCAGATGACAAGTGCATTCTCAACTGAGTAAACTAACAGAGCTTTAAAGCACTGCTCATCTCACGTCAGAGGTTGTTCTATGGGAGATGTAGGATGATTTGGGCTGAAATGTGGTGGAACCATATATTGAGACAGAGCAAGGACTGTTGTGACTGTGCACCTGGGATTGGAAGTAGCAAGGGAAAAACACACTCCTAGAGTGAATACCTGAGTGGAAAATGTTTTTTTGTTGTGAACACGGTATGCCCACGCTTTATTTATTTGAGAAGCTCTGTGGTCACAGTGGGCAGAATTAGGCGGAAATAATTAAAGGCATTGCCAAGAATGGCTTAGGGTCACAGCCTGCTATAGAAATAATATTTCACTGACAGTCTTTTGTTGTCTGTTGCCTTGAAATATAACAGCTAAGTTTTGATGAACAGCTCTTCTTGGGATGGAAAAATCAAAAGAACATATTCCTTTGGAATTTGTATGTAATCTGCCAAGGCAGAGCTGAAAATGAGAAAAACATGTCCCCCAAATCTTAAGGAAATGTGAGGAGTCATGGCTCTAGTCTCTCTCAGCTAGATGTTTTAGTGACACTTTTATTCTACTCATTCTCCCTTACAGAAAAAATATTTTCTGAGCCTTGAAAACCAAGGTGCTGGGATAAACCATGAGGGGCAGGCAGCCATACACCAGGAGGACGTTATCTCAGTTTGCATCCCTGGTGGTCGGAGCAACTTCCAGGAACAACTGGAGATGTACAGTGACTCTCTGTAAAAAGGGAGGGTGGCACTTGAAGCGAACCAGTGGGAAATAAAGAATGATGCCACTGAAAATGAACAGGACGATGTAGAGGATCTCAATTTGGGGTTGATCAATGATGGGAGCTAACACCAGGTAAACAGCTGCTATCAGCACGATTACAGGGATGATAATTGGGACCTGCGAAAATAAAACATCACCATAAAGATTCACGTAATCCTGGGCCACTGCGGGTCTGGACAACCCTGAAATTTGTGCAGAAGGCTTTTTAGATTAATCCCTGCTGCAGCCTGAAGTATTAGCCAGAAATCCAAATTAATCCAGACATCCTGTTTCCCAGCCCACCCCGACTCCAAGGTTGAACATCCCTGCAAGCTACATCAGTGCCACACACCCTAACCCTTCGTCTTCCCTGCCCTCACAGACCTAAAGATGCAAACTGCTGGTTTTAGTGCCAGGTCTGTTCTTCCTCTCCCTACTACCTTGCATCCAAAAGCCAAGCTGTACACAAACCACACAGCAATGTGCACAAATCACATAACTGAACCTTAACACGCTCGGGCAAAAAGGTTTTATTCATGTGTTGACAGATAGGTGGACAGGCAACCTCAGAGGCTATTTCTATAAGCCTGGTCATAAAGCATTTAAATTTGAAGCCAACCTCCTTCAAAGCCTAGTGAATGCACAAGACAGAACGATTTCACAACAAGGTGAAAAACTAAATGTTCTAGCTGGGATTTTCCAGTTTTTACTTTTGCGCCTTTTGTCCAACACAAGGGCACTGATACAGACCAAAGGAAATGTTGTTCACGGTTACCTGTGAGAGCATGGAGAAGACCTACCATTGGCTTCATCTGCCTTAGTGGGGTGCTCCACTCTGCTCCCTCCGTACCATGTTCTAATACATTTGGCACAATGCTAATAAAAATGATTGTTTTCAAACCAAGGGAAATCTTACCCTTAAATATAAACCTGCAAAACGTATACAGATTCTGCAGGACATCAGCCATACATTGTCATTGGACCTGGAACCTTCAGACATGAGCTGCTTCTAGTTAAGGAAAGAGTTAGGCCATCAAGCCAAAGGCTGCAGCAGGCTGACATCCTCAGGGGACTGACCTGGAGGACTGCGGGAGTTTTATACAGTGTATGAAACACTACTGCAGAAACAAAACTTCTTTTCCTTAAAGCCCATTCAGCCAACAAGTTGGATGAAGGTCCTCATTCAGCATCCTAACTTCAGGACAGAGCCACAGAAGCCAGTGACTGGAACACTTAATAGAGCACTGCTCTTCTCCTTCATGCTAAGCCCCACAGTACACTCGATATTGCTCCACACAGCCTGGCAGTGTCAGCCTGTCATCTATCTCCTGGAGGAACTCCATGAAAACCAGCATGTTCATTCAGCTTGTCTCAGGGAAAAGTCACTGTTCTGCATTCACGGTCTTATGACTCCCCTGCTCCTAGGATTCTTTTCTGTAAAAGTATTTATTTTCCTCAGTCACTGAGGAAGCACTGCAGCTCAACTTACAGAATCATAGAATCGTTAAGGTAGGAAAGGACCTCTGAGATCATCGAGTCCAACCTGTTAACCTAACTGCCAGATCCACCTCTAAACCATGTCACTAAGCACAACATCCACACGTTTTTTGAATACTTCCAGGGACTGTGATTGCACCACTTCCCTGGGCAGCCTGTTCCAATGCCTAACCACTCTGTGAAGAAATTTTTCCTAATATCTAATCTAAACCTCCCCTGGCACAACTTGAGGCCATTTCCTCTCATCCTATCGCTTGTTACTTGGGAGAAGAGACCGACCCCCACCTCGCTACAACCTCCTTTCAGGTAGTTGTAGAGAGCAATAAGGTCTCCCCTCAGTCTCCTCTTCTCCAGGCTAAACAACCCCAGCTCCCTCAGCCGCTCCTCGTAAGACTTGTGCTCCAGACCCTTCACCAGCTTCGTTGCCCTCCTCTGGACACGCTCCAGCACCTCCATGTCCTTCTTGTAGCGAGGGGCCCAACACTGAACACAGGACTCGAGGTGCAGCCTCACCAGTGCCGAGTACAGGGGCACTGTCACCTCCCTGGTCCTGCTTGCTCACAGATCCAGGGGGAAGAACAGGTAACTCCTGATTTCCTTCCACTTAGCTGTTTTTTGGGGATCGAACGTGTCCCCTGGCCATCTCAAAGGACTTGAGGCATTCTGGCTGGGTTTCTGTCCTCTGCAAGGCTCTTACACCTGGGCTGCTCTCTGAGGAGTGCAACTGAGCTCTGAGAGCATGAACAGGCAAATGCATTGTTGATCAGAATCATCCTTCATTTTCCTAAATTTCTAAGAAAAAAGAGGATATGGTAGATATATTTTCTACAGTGAGGGGGCAGTGCATTATTAACTTATCAAGACAGAGAATTCAACCTTGAATTATGCCTGTATATTCACACTATCTTGCCCCTTGTTGACTTTGCTGAGACAAAATGTGAAATTAAAAAAGGAAGGAGAACCACACTAAATCCATAAGCAACCAACCCCAGCGCTCTTTGTTTTCTCATAATGCTCTTTTAGTCATTTAGGCAATAAAGGAAAAGGGTTTGAGGCTTTTATGCTATTACTTCACCTTGTAAGATCTTGGCAATTCCGGTTTCTTGATTTTTAAATACAGGAGACCAGAAATAGTCATGCCATAGAAAACCCATGCTATAAAACTGGAAGAAAAAAAAAAAAGACAGTATGAAATTTGGGATGAGGTCATCCAGGAATGTTAGTCGTGCCTTCCAGATCCCAGATGTTCATATCTCCAATTAAAAAGGAGAATATTGATATAAATTTAGAAGTTCTTACATTCATTTCCTTTCCAGCACAAACAATGAGAACTTTAGAATGATCTGAATATTACAGATTCATTTCAATATGAGAATGAATCACATCCAGTTAAGTATATAGTGACAGAAGCATTCATGCGTTGCAAAGATGCTGGTTCCTAAGCTCTTTCTTTTCTTTCTTTACCCCCTCCCCTCCACAATATGAGTTAGAAAGCAATAGCCTAGGCTCAAAAAAATATTAAAATAAAATACTTCTAAAGCAATGTCAAAACCCAGGACGACAGGGAGTGCAAACAGAAATGCTACACATACGTACCTGAAAAAGTTCACGATACTGGTGAAGCTTCCTGGTATTATCATTACTAAAGACATGGCAGATGTAAACAGCAGAGCAGGGGAGGGCGTGAGGCATCGCACATGAGCCATAGACAGAATGTCTGGCTGAAAGCCAAAGCAAAACAATATACCGTCATATCACGTACTCGGAGGTCCTTACTCATCCCCCTCAGCTGATGGTGGGAGCTCTGCCTGCAGCCAGAGCCACTCTTAATCATCAAATAAGCATCATAATATAAAAGCAATTCAACTCCGAGGAGTGTAAACATGGAAACCCCCCTCAAGGCTATTTTTATTGTGTCTCACTGATTTCATATCATATGTGCTCAGTTTAGGCAGCCAAGTGAGGTTTTCAACCTACCAGTGTGACAGACTAAGGCTGAGTCAAATCAGAGCTTTCCTGATCACCACCAGGACCTTGTGCATGGTCCCACTCTTCTGCCCTCTGTCACGTCTCTCTGGGACGTGACTTCTCTTGGGCTGACTGGAAAATGAGACAAGGACTACTCCTGAAACATTTATGCAACTAACCACAAAGCAAACCAGGATTTTTTCCAGAACACGGAGAAAATTATTAGCCTCTTTATTGCTTGGTTCATTGGGAAAGTTTAATGAGAAAGACTTCTTTTTTCTTCTTTCCAACCAAAATAAATACAAGTACTTCTGCTAGAGCTGAGTGTCTGAGAAATGGCATAAGCATTCAGCTCTTAGTCTGGTATGGTCAAATTCAGAACATCTGTGAACTGCTCAGCACAGAGCTTGCCACAACAGAGCAGACGCTGTCATCAGTAAGAGAAGCTGTGGAACCAGTAACCACCAAGACCAGTAACCACCAACCCAGTCATCTCCACCAACCTGGGCATTCATCTACATAAAAGATTCCCTCCTGTGTACAAGGAGTGGAGCTGGTGCAGAGCGGTATCCTTCGCACCTGAGAGCAGAAATGCCAGATGGCGTGGGGAGGGAGGACCAAAGAAGCAGACAGGTCCATGAGGAACACAACGTGCCTGCTCAAAACGGAGGACAAATGCAGCTCAGCTGAAGGACTGAGAGGGAGAAGCGTGGGTAGGTTTGGGGGGTGTTCCTGTGAGTGAGGGGATCCATACCAGCAGCTGGAGTCGGGCAGCGGCCTCAGGGGCTTGTATGCCCTGGTACTAGCAACTGGTGGGATACTGGGATCCAGGGGCAGCTACTGGGCAGACTGAATGTCTGAACCCAGCTGCTGGAGGCACCCACATTGTACATATCTTTATATATATATATATTTCCCACTAACAGATCCCTGATCAGCCAGAGAGGGCAACAAGATGAGACCCTTGCTGCTGTTTGTGCTAGTGTTTGTGTGAGTGCTGAGAGTGTCTGTATGTGTAGATCTGTGTGGCCTGCTGTCTGCATATATATATACACGTATATATACTTACGTATGTGTGTATATATGTGTTGTATACTTGTGTTTGTGTGTGTGTGCCTATTGGAAACACATGCTCAACTTACCAGTTGGACCAGGGAGCGTGGAGCTCCAGCAGCCTGACCTCTGTTGGGCTACCAGATTTGGCCCCACCTAACGAAACCAATTACAACTCCAGCTAGGGTAGATGTAAGGCTTGGTGTCACCTTGTAATTGCTATGAAGCTTGAAGAGCAGAGGTATCCTACTCTGTATCTGAACTGGACTACCCCATGGGAAGGCTGGAACACCCCTGAGACCAGCTTGAGTAGTCAGTATTGCCTGCAAAGGCAGCTTGCCAGTGCTGGGCTGCCTTCCCAAGTGCGAGCAAGGGTGCCTTACAACACACAAGCACGGCCAGGTTTCCCCTCCCTGGCAGGTATATTGGCTAGGTCACCCCAGAGCCTGTGCCAGGTGCTCCAATACAGCAGTATTTCCGTTGTTCATTTCAAACCTGTTCTTAAAATACAGGCTAGATGTAATTAGGTATCTTTCTGAAATTACGTGGCTGAAGAAGAAAGTCAGGAGACAATATATACGTTACATTTGAAAACGATGGGGAAGAAAGTCTTTGAGCAAGAAACAAACCACTGAAGTTCTATCCCTCTACCAGTTGAACATACATGGTGTTTTCTTCTCTGCTTTAGTGTCACAACAGGGTAAAGTTGCTCAAAGCAAGCCAGACCCCCTTTTTTTTGTCCTTACCATATGGCCTTCCCTTGCAGCAATGTAGCACACGCGGCCTCCGCTAAAGAACGTGCCATTCGATGAACCAAACGTAGACAGTGCCACCGACAGGGAGATAAGCCATGCCCAACTGCCCAGGACTTTGTCCCTGAGGTGGGAAAGAGTTCACAGCATAACATCCAGCTCATAGGTGTGTCAAATTCTCATCGTAGAACCAGACAGGTTTCTTCCCTCCATTATTCTCACTGAAATTTTTTCCAACGCTTTTCTAATGATTTAAAGCCTTCTTCCAGTTCCCATAACATTTAGTCGCTGGTAACTTCATCTTGTGCAGAAAAGGCAGCTTTCCTTCCTGCCTGGTGTATATATATCTACATATGTCTACATTGTAATGGTGTACAAAGCTGTCACAACAGCCAAAATCCCCTTTTTTGTGTACAGGAAATTTGTGGCACAAATCCTGGAGATATTGCTATTACAGCCAACAATATTAGCTTGGAAATCGCAGAAAAACTGTTCCCACCAGACCTGAAGAAATATCTTGCATTATAACCTCTTCCCCAATATGCATAAGAATTTAACCCTTTAATTCCATATGCACGTATTTCTGCTACTCTCTCAATCAGGCTTAAGCCAAAGCAATCGTTTGAATTTCAGAAGTTTGGTTCTACAACATGTTCAGACATTTATGTTTTGCTTTGTTCATAACAGAATAAGTAGCAAGGTTGGTTACAAATAGAGTTTGAGGCAAATCTTTGGAAGATATGATAATCTTCTCACTTAAAAGTGAAGCTTGTCTTCTGCAATGAAGCAGCATGAAGAATATTAACTGAGTAATAAACGCTGGTGTTTGGGGTAATTATCACATACATACACACACACACACACAAACACACTGTTCATCTAATTGGCAAAAATCCAAAATTCAAAAGTTTTTTAAAATACTTGATATTTCCATCTGAATTGTATGGCTTTGAGCCATACATACTCTTTTTTTAGTATCACCTATCCCAAATGTTCAAAAAACCAAGAGTTGGGCTTTCCAAAATCGTGGCAGGAGCTTATCTACCACAATAATTTCAAAAATGTAGTTTAGAAGCTTAATATCTGGGTTATGGTCCTTCAGGCTTCAAGTTGTTAAGCTACTTACAATAACCAGAACTAAATTTTTTCCCTTTTTCAAAATGGTGGAATCTGGGCATCTCCTATGATCATGTGACTCCATAACCTCAAGACCTCAAGGGAAAACAACATATATCACAAAATTAATAATAAAATCCTTAGCAATTGTGTATTTTGCATTTATGAGATCAGTGCTTTGCTGTTTGGACCCTGAAAATGAACTACAGGGGCTACTGAGAGTAAGTTCTTACAAGCAAACTGAGATCTGCAGGTGCTGTTAAATCACTGGCACCAAAGAAATGCTGGGGAGAGTTTCACGAGCTCCTTTTGTGGCTGCACCTCTCATCACTGAACAATGTTTCTCCCTAGCAGTTTTCTTCTTATATGGGGAATAAATGCATTTAAATATGATGTGTCCTCGTCTGGCTTCTTTATAAGCCTCCCATCCTTCCTTAATGGCCTGAATAGCTGCTTTTCTTGCTCATGAACCACAGCCATTACACCCTGCTCAGCCTGTGGCTATCTACTTGTCCTCCAGGCTTTTGAGCGCCCAGCTTTCTGGTTGCTAGTTCAATGTTTCTTCCTAAATTGCACTCTCGGGGTGAAAAGGTTAATCAGCCAGGAAAAGGAGATGTGTTAAAAAGGAGGAAGCTCACAAATAACTTGTTAATCTGGAATGATGGGAAAGGAAGTGCAGAGAAAGTTCATGACACTGCAGCTTAGTGAGGCTTTGTAACCTGTTCAAACAAAGCACTAGACCTTTAAAAGCTCCGGCTTATAATGACATGAAAGGCTATTAGGGAACACATCTAGCAAGAGCTCAGTCAGTTCTTCAAACTGGAGATCTTGTGAAACGCACACAGCAGCAAAGCCGCTGCTGACTTTTAGGAAGAGGATGAGCAGCAACATAATGTCTGGATATACTGTGGCATCGTTTCTGTCAGACGACTCATTTAGGGCTATCATGGATTCTGTGTCTTTGGAAATATTTAGACTAAGGCTGGATGTTCTGGTGGAAGATCATCTGGCTAGAAGTTGATGGTGCCTACATCTCTCATCACGGTCCCTTCCTTCTCTTCCTAAAATCCTTGTCTTGCACAGAGCCTGTTTAATATCACCAAACACTTCAGGTTGATGGAAAGTACAAATAGTTTCTGTGCAAGTCTGGAAAAGCAGAAGCCACCTTAAAGATACAATTACAAAGGCTACCGAATCCATGTATAACACTTCTCATTCTCATTTTCCATTTCCCCACAGATGGAGAAACTGAACCAAAAGACTCTGGTCTCATCTAATTTCCAGGTGCCGACCAGACAGGATTCACCCAGTTTGCTCCTGTCTCACTCCCAAACCACTGCCTCTGCACTAGTGGGGCAGCACATTGTCCTCTCCACTTTTCTGGAAATATCTAAAATGTGGGGCACCTCCCAGTCCCCAGGCCTGTATATGCACCCTCGCTGCATCCTCACTGTCTGTGGGAGATGCTCCTGGTGTGCACTTCATCCCCTCTTTATGGCCACTTTCCATGGGGAAAAACATGAGCTGGAGGGGAGCCACAGGTTCCCAGTGGGAATGAATGGGAATGGTGAGTAAGGCGTGTGCTGCAGAGCACCCCATCTCAGCAGCCTAGGTGCACCTTGGAGACCATGGGCCAGACGGGGCTGGTCAGCCTTGGCCTTTGGTAGGGGATGGCCACCAAAAAGGTCACCCTGAAGGTGACAGAGCGGGGACCGGCAGCATGCTTCCCTGTAACATGGCCTGACAGGTTTTCCTGGCCTGACCACAGCAGTGCTGTTATTCCCACTGGGAATAGCACCTAAACGTCCTGAAACTCAGGACACAACCCGTATTTTACAGGACTGCATTGGCTGTGTTGCCACAAGCAGAGCTCACCCCCAAGTGACGGCCACAGCTCCTGAAGACAGCAGTTCAGATGGAGTCATGGCTGCTAAGTAGCTCACGTTTACCAGCAAATAGAGGCATGTAACCAAGGGAATGGCAATCATCACAGCTCTGGGAAGGGTGACCTGGAAAAGGGATGACAAGAGTGTTGGGTGCAGCACATTTTTGCCTGCACTGGGTTTTTTAGGTTTGTTTTGTCTTTTCCACCACCCACGTCTCTCATTCAAACTCCTTTGCTCAGTAAGTTTTCCACAGAATAAGACTTAGATCCAGATTCACATGGCAATTTTTACACCAGTCTCCCAAAGATGTCAGGCAAATAGTAAGGCTGTAAATTTCAAAAGCTAGTTCTTAAAAAAAACAAACAAAACCCAAAAAACAAACAACAACAAACCCCACAAATCTTATTCAAAAAGACTTTGGTTCAGAGCTGCCCAAGATGTCTGTTGCATACTTCTTGATTACTTTAATATTGATTTATTCGTTACTAGTCTGTTATGTCTCCTGGTGTGCTGCATCTTCCCATGAACATCCCACTGACATGGATTAAGTACCAGTGTGTGTTGCATCACATTTAACTGCTCTAAGGGCTAAGTCAAAGCTGGGCAGCACAAGGGAAATTTGCTCTTGGAAGGAATTCATTTTTTCTTCCTAGTGACAGGATGCTGTCTTGGAACTTCATGGAGCATTTTAAGGCTCAGTAAAATCAGCAAACACTACCTTATGCATCTGAAAGCACTGGAAAAAAGAAAATAGTAGGGTAATCATAGAGCAACTGTATACATCTAAAAACCTGAAATATCAATTTTTTGCATTCCCCATTCCCACCGTAGGACGAGATACAGCAATTCCTTATGCTGTTGCCTCTGCAAAGGTCTGTCATATCAGTGCTCACGGTCCCGTGAGGGAGAGTCCCACATGACCCTAGGATCTTTGCTGCCATTTAGATTAATATTTAGCTGTGTACTTTCATTTAATCTGTAAAATCTTGTTTGCTGCACTGGTAGAAGGCATACTCTATACACTCTGCACTCACACAGCTCTTTCTAAAGAAGAGTTGTTCACTGCTGTAGTGCCTGATCTGTGAAAAGAAGTAATATGGCATAGAGAGGGCTGATGTGAGATGCAAGTGAGCTACTTCAGTGCCTATAGCATGGACAGAACAATGCCTAAAAAGCAGACATTTAAAGACAAGGGGTATTCAGAGAGTTAGATTCCCTCTCCAGTGAGGCTTGGCTTGCTCTGAAGTTCCCCCTCCATGCAATGAGGAGAGATAAGTGGGTTTTTGATGCATACATTAGGGACCAAGTCTTTTAGGGAATATAGGGTGTTAAGAAACCTTTATGGATTATAGCAGTGAGTGCTTTTCTGCATAAATCCAGGTGTCTACAGTGAGATCCTCTAAACACGTAGAAAAAACTTCATCCCCAAAGCATCCAGGTGCTGCCTAATAGCTTTTTTCCAGTCAATGGGGTATTTTAGCGCTTTCTTGTGGGTAGGCTGTTATTTTGCTTAGGGATTCATTTTTATCCTTTCTGGACACATCCATAGGTGTCTTGCCCCAGAAGACAGAACAAACCAGGAGGAAAGCTCAGTAGTCTTTCCATGATGCTCTAATCTCCTGATTACCCCTCTTAACACAATCATAGATAGAATCAAACATATTAGCAGCAGGATTAAGTAAGTAAAACCCAGCTCACTCACTCACCTCAGGGTTCTTCAGTTCCTCAGTTACATAGTTCAGGTTGTTCCAGCCATCGTAGGACCACAGTCCCTGGTAAAAGGCCACTCCAACTGTCCCGATACCTGCAGTCGTGTTTTGAAAAGCATTTTGAAAACTCTGAGTTTGTCCCTTGGCAAGCAGCACCAATCCACCCACCACGATCACCAGCAAAGCCAAGAGTTTGGCAGCTGTAAAAATGTTCATAATAGACGTCGCCAGCCTCACGTTGAGACAGTTGATGATAGTTAAAAGCAGGATGCAGGCAGCAGCTGTACATTTGACAACAACCTGTGGAGCTGAGCATCCTGGATAGAACGGCGCAACGGCGTATTCGGCAAAGCTCAGACAGACAGCTGCCAAACCAGCTGGTCTCACCAGGATAACAGAAGTGTAGGCGAAAAGGAAAGCAGGAAATGAACCAAAAATCCTCAAGATGTAAATATAATCTCCTCCAGACTCTTTAATTATGGTTCCAAGCTCAGCGTACGACAAGGCTCCAAACATGGCCAGGAGACCACATGCTGCCCAGATAAGCAGGCTGCTGGCAGGGCTCCCCATATGATGTAGCACCCACTCAGGGGACATAAAGATCCCTGAGCCTATCATAGTGCCTGCAATTAGTGACACTCCACTAATCAGGCCGACCTCTCGCTTCAGTCTTAATTTCTCCTTCCCTTCACTCAGATCTGAGGATGAATGAGGTGAATCTGTTGTCTTCCTTTTCCTCATTGTGGAAATGTTAGGAGATATTGTTGTTAGGAGATAATATGGAACAAGACTGAGGTATTTGAATAAGGACTCTCTCGGGCTTTTAGGGTTAAGTTAATAATTACAAAAGTCACACTGAACACTGTTGAGAAATACAAACTTACCTTCCGCGTTTTGCATTCTTTCATTACCTATCTTATCTTGGTAATTTATCCTGGTTCAGATCCTGCCAGGATTGATCACCTTCGAATCTCATTGCAAGCAATGGTAATGGATAGCATTCAGCACCGCCTCAGAGTCACTCAGCACCTTACTGGACTGTGTCCCTGATTACCTCTCCTTTAAATTATGCTTCAAATGATATCCGAAATAAGGAACAGGTAAGCAAAATCTCCATGCAAATCTGTACTTTATTCTTTGAATAAAAGTCAATGCTCAAGCACCTGCTTTAGTGCTCAGTCATATTTCCATTCCCCACTATAAAGCGATCAAACAAACAAGCCTGTTGCCCAACATGCTATGGCTTTGCTCAGTGAGGAACATTTCCAGTGTCTTAATCAAAGACACTGAAATGTTCTGCTAAAAACAGTCCAGAGACTGTTTTTCTGCACAGTAGTAGGGGGCAATTCTGTTTTTTTTCAAATTTTAGAAAGTGCAGGAGGAGAAGAGTGAAAAGGCTGTAATTACATTTTTATGGGCCCTTTTGGCCAATGGACATGAGGTATGCACATTCTTACCAGACCATGATCTTCAGAGTACTTTGTCACTGCTAATCATATATACATTCCAGTGCACACCCAAGAGAAACGTTAGAAGTACAAGCTTTTGAAAATGCCACTGACCCCTACTTAGATATCTAACACATAAAATTTCAGACTTTGGGGACGGTTCTGCTATAAATCTGAATATTGTTACAGTGCATGAGGGTGCATTTTGTGATCTGTGATATCTTCAAAGTATTGAGCAGAAGGGAATGTCATTATGGATTCCTTTGAACTTAAAATAAACTTTACTGACTGCAACTGTAAAGAAGGAGAGTTCCTGTCCTTGGTGGTCTCTTGCAGACTTCTGGTGTGATAAGTACCAGAAAACAGGAGTGAGACCTTCCTCATCCCTTCATGGAAAGAGCAGACCTTGAATCTTTAAAACTATCTGTCCTCCTCAACCATTGGAGCTAAAAAAAGCATGAATATAAACAGAAAAGTATTTTTATTGTTTGTCTAAAAATTCCTTCTCTTCTAAATCATTTAGATTTCTCTTTGCTCACCTTTTTTTTTTTTTTTAAATCATCTCACTAGCTTTGCAGTTTTCTGCAAGAAGAGTTCAAGATAACTCTTGGACTCTGAGCAAAACTCATGGGCCTGTAAGAAAAACAACATATACAAGTCACATAATTTCTCATGCTGAAGCAAATAAAGTTTTACAAATTTTAGCATTGGGTTGAGGGCCTTTAATTTCTTCAAAGAAGAGAAAAAAGAAGTCAAACAGTGTTGATAATACAGGGATGTTTTAGTTACGGCTGAGCAGTGCTCACATAGAGTCAAGGCCTTTTCTGCTTCTCACCCCACCCCACCAGCGAGGAGGCTGGGGGTGCACAAGGAGTTGAGAGGGGACACAACTGGGACAGCTGACCCCAACTGATCAAAGGGCTATTCCATACCATATGACATCATGCTCAGCATATAAAGCTGGGGGAAGATGGAGGAAGGGGGGACATTCAGAGTTATGGTGTTTTGTCTTCCCAAGTAATGATGGAGCCCTGCTTTCCTGGAGATGGCTGAACACCTGCCTGCTGGTGGGAAGGAGTGAATGAATTCCTTCCTTTTCTTTGCTTGCATGTGTGGCTTTTGTTTTACCTATTAAACTGTCTTTATCTCAACCCACGAGTTTTCTCACTTTTCCGATTCTTTCCTCCATCCCACCGGGGGGGAGCAAGCAAGTGGCTGTGTGGGGCTTAGCTGCTGGCTGGGGTTAAAAGATGACACTCATTAAAGAGCAGGGTTTTTTTACAGTATAAATCTTATTATTAGATGAAGGAAATAATGAGAAAAGTTTGGGGGGGTTGTAAGGGACACTAGAAGCTATTCCTAATACCAACTCACTAGTATTCACTAGGAAATGGATCTCAGCTGGATTTCTCCTAATTTCAAAGTCACTTATAAAAATTCACAGCTGTTCAAGCTGTAGGTTTAACAAGAGTGAAAGGTTACTTTATCTGTATCAGGTAGGTTTTTTAAGTCTTCCTAGAAAAGATGTGAGTTCTGAGAATAAACATACACACCTTGTACTGCAAGGATGCAAGTTAATGCATTTCAAGTTAATGCATTTCAAGTTAATGGTTTGCAAAGTGCTTGAGAACTTGGAGGGAGGCATCCCAGTAATGCAGAGTATTTTGTTTTACTTCTACTAAGTGACGGCGCTCTTGTTAGCTGGTTTAGCTATTTGTAAAATTGCTAATCACAGTGTTAGGTGATGCTGGAATCTTTCAGAGGTCTAAAGGTCTGGGTTTTTCTGCACTATAGACACTCTACTTCTGTGTGCATCCCTACATGTATTATGTATACCAATCCTAATTGAAAATGTATTCACAAAATATGGTTAAATCAATGCTAAAGGAAAACTTAATATGACTACAGGTAGTTAAGTATCCTTCTAGTAAGGTTACAGATGCATTTCCATAATTGTTTTCCTGTTTCAATGAAAGAGCTTCTTTTCTAAAGTGTAAATGCAAGGTTCTTGGAGGGCCTGAGATGATCTTTTCAAACCTTTACAGTTCCTGCTCCTAGAAATTAAGAACTTTTAATCTAATGTTGTAGAAAGAATCAGAATAACTTCAAATTTGATCATGTCAAAAAAATTTCTATAAGACCACTCAGATAACAAGGATTAATTAACTGGTACCCCAATAGCTTCAGTCAGTTCCTAAAGGGAAGTCTATTTCCAATCCCAGGATCATTGTTGCTCAGTTCTAACTGCTTCTACCTAAAGTAATAATGAATCTAATTAATAATGATAAAAACTTGAGGTTATTCCTGTGGAAGCTAAGACAGTCTGATTGCTTTAGATTTTTTTTTCCATTGATTTGTTCTTTTTTTGACTGGTATCATCAGTAAGGAGCAGCCATAAGATATTTTAGTCAAATGGATTGTCACAATTATCATTTGTCAAAACTGGCTACATCAAAGGGTATCTCACTCCTCCCCTTCAAAAGATGTGTGTGAGCAGGAGTAAATATAAAGTACCGCTTTCTTCTTATGTGGAGTAGCAAACCTTTGTTGCTCAAGCTGTCACATAATAAACGCCCTACCTAAACAGCTCTCACTTTTCATTTACCTTTGACATTGCAATGGGTGGTTGCCACCTACTGGTCTCAAAACAATAAGGCAGCTTTGTCCAGTGAAACATGGCTCACTCTACGTTTGGTTTTGACATTTTGCATTACTGATGAAAAAGAAACCCTACAATAAGCATTAGTTCTTCAATACTAAGGTAACACAAATAGAGAGTATACTTGAGTCGTGAATGAAAATTCTCCTTAATGTGTTTAGGGCTACTTTTATCCCAGCAATAGCTACAAGGACTAGAGAAAGCTAAGGTAAAGGCCAATGTCAGTGGTAAGAACTAGACCAAACATGTGGGCAAATATTTTGCAATATTTAATTTCAGGTCCCAGGAATGGTATTTGGAACACAGTTATGGGCTTGGCTTCCCTGTCCCATGCTTGGGAAAGAGTTACAAATCTCAGAATGAGAATTAAAAATAACCCACAATCTGAGGATGGAGTGGCCAAAGCCATTGCCGGTAACTTTCTTCAGAGGTAGACACCAATATTATATTTACAAAATTGTGCAGGGATCGAGATTTTATTTTTTTAAATAAAAACAAAACAAAACAAAACAAAAAACCCAAACAAGTTGTATGAGATGAACTAAGGGTTAGAGAATTCATCCAGGACACGAGATGTGGGTTCAATGGCCTTCTCTACTTGAGAACATGGAAACCCACAAATCCAGATTGAATACCCTCACCTCCAAAATGCAGGCCTTGAGCTGCAATTGCAGGCAGATCTTGGTACCTGCACTTGCGACATAAGTAGAGATGCTTGCTTGAAAAGGAGGAAATAAATGCTAAGAAAGTGGAGCTCTGAGAGAGGTCTTGAGCTCAGAAGAAAAAATGAGGCAGGAGAAAACATGTCCCAGGTGCCCTGTGTGAAAACAGAAGGAAAGAGGACTCATTTAGAGGTGTCTGCCTGGGGAAGGGGTGTCTGCCCTGTAGTTTTTGGCTCTAAGCCTCTACCCCCACAGTGCGTCCTGGCTCTTCTCACATCTGAGCCCCGAAACAGCGCAGCTTTGGGCCTCCACCCTGCTGGAGATGACCTGGACTCACTGCATCCTTTTGTGGTGCTGTCAGCCCCGGCGCACCCAGGGGCCAGCACCGCTCGGCTGCCCCCGAGGGACCAGGGCCCCTGGCATGCCTTGCAGCAAAGAAGCTCTGGCTGGGACTCTAAAAATGCCAACATGAGCTGCAGCTAGCAAAAAAAAAAAACAAAACCAAAAACAAAAAAACAGCTTGAGCTACTGGGAGCAGGATGCGGGAAAAAAAAGGCATTTCTTAGGATGCATGACAGCCCTAGGCTTCACAGCAAGAATAATCACTAAAACGGAGCTTGTTTAAGTTTGGACAGTAACTGCCTTTCCCTGTCACGTTACAATAGCAGATCTGAGCCCAGGGGATTAAGAGGGAATCTAACAAACAAGAACTTACCATAAGCTGAGTTAGTGCTTCCTGCCTGGGTCTGCAGGCAGCCGGCAGCGGGGCCGCCGGGAGGTGAGCTCCAGCCTCCCGCGCCCCTTCAGCCAGGGCTCAGCGGATTCTGGTTCTGCAACTATTAAACTTTGAAAGATTTGCTTTTCTTTTACAGATGTTCTGCAGGAAAACATATTTGGTATCCCACATGTTGCCCATTAGATACCGAACATTTTGCTTAGTTATCTTACTGCATTGAGGAGGAAGCTACTGATGTTGTACTGCATGTTCTCTGTGCTGCTCTATGGAGCTGGGCATAGGGCAATAACAGTCCCAGCCTTACACGCTGCATGGGTGTGCTCTTAAATAAAAGAACTGTTACAGAAAACAGTGATGGAATAACACAAAGTAAGAACCACAGCTGAAAATAAAATAATTGCAACTTTCATGAGTACTGGTCCCAACCGCTGCTTGGAAAGGTCAAGAGTTGTGACTTAAAGTTCAGTTTACAAACATTTTATTTTTATTAGAAATATAAAATAATTATTAGAAAGGTTTACAATAAAACTAGAAAAGATAATGCCACGTCTGATATGATTAGAATAGCATTCTGAAGCTAAACAAGCAAATAAGGATTGCGTTTTTACCACTAGACGCTGCAAACGTTAGAAACCAATACAACAAGAGAAGATCCCAAGTAAAGATCTCAATCCTAAGATTGAGAGCAACAGAAGAGTATCTGTGTAAGTGTTTATTCCTCAGGCTGGTGGAGCAGCGACTTCACTAAAAAACAAAAACAAACCAAAAAAAAACAAACAAACAAACGAAAAAAACAAACCAAAACTACAAAAAATCAACAGTCTTAGACTGATGCTGGCTCCAGGATTCCACATTTTGGCACTGCAGGCAGTTACTACATCAAATGCCATTGCTACATTTTCTTTCACTCACTGAGGGAATATTATACAAATTTTTTCCTTCATTCCTGTTTACATCCATAGTTCCTGATTTTATGGCTATATATATACAGAGTGTATAAATGTGTATATATACACAGCATTCCAAACCTGTCCTGTTCTCTTTTTCTTTTCCTAGCAGTGCTTTAATTTAGCCTCAACAATTTCTTTGCATTTGTTTGTACTCTTAAGAACTCCTTCTAAACTTTGGGATTAATTTTTAATTTATTTATTAGGTTTAATTCAAGATTAGATTATCTTGTCCTGTATGAAGTCTGTTTTGCAGAATCATTATCAAATGAATGCTGTCATTTAAATACCAGAATACAAATAAACATTTTCATTAAAACTTTCTACCAAGCAAGATGAAGAATAGAATTAAAACATGGCTATATTTTCAGCTCTGAAATTGTTTAATCAGTGAAATGCATTCCTACATTTATGAGCAGCTGTATAATAATACTTTCACTAACACTAAATAGTTTTATTATTTTTAAAAGAAACTTTTACAACACATGCTTAGAGCTGAACCTATAACTTTAGACTCACCGTGTTAGGAGTCATTGTGTAATAAAATAGTGTCCTCTGTATGACTCTTGTCAAAAACATCACAATAATACTGGCCCAAATTATTCCAGTTTTTCTTGGATGAAAAGGAGACATAGTAACTGAAGGTACTTAACTTAGTGCATTAAAGATTCCACCAAAACTGATACCTATTTTTTATTGAAACCCTGGACCAGAGGTGACATTTAAAGCCCACGGAAGGCAGCTCCCTTTCCCAGCCCACCCCACTGCTGCCGTGACAGCACCTTCCTCCCAGCAACCCAAACGACTGGAGGGCTGTTTTCCCTCCTGCCTCTTTTCTTCTTCATCACCGGGGCAGAAGGGATGGAGAATCCAGCTTTGGTAGCATAGCAGAGCAGAGGACCTGTGGGGGGGACTAGGAAAGACACCCAGAGAACTGTAGTCAGTAAGAAAAATAGGGTAACATCATTGCTTTCAGAAGCAGCAGCTTCTGAAAGTTTTCTGGGCTGCCTCTGCCTGTTTGCTTTCTCTGGGTGAGCGTATGAAGTGCAGGGTGGGGCTGGGTAGGCTTATCCCTGCATCACACCGACTGCTGTCAACGTGTGTGGGGCAGATCGCCCTTCCACTGCTCTTCCCCCACGCTGGGGTGGGATGTGCTTCAACACGCAGTCAGGGCCAGCGTGAGGCCAGGCTTTGTCCCTGCCTGCCCAAAACATTTCATTTGTGGAGTAGGTATAGGGTGTACAATGGGCTCTGGGCCATACTTACAGCACTATGAAGTTGATCTCCAGGGATAAGCTCAGTCAGGGACAAGGGGGCTCAGCCTGTCTCCATGCCAGTTACTACCTAGCTTCTCAAAAAGCTAGGACAAGGGATTAATTTTAACACTCTGTTTAATTATAACCTCACTTTGACTCCGCCAAATATCACGGGGGAAAATAAAAAACGTTTGCCTGGAAAAGCCACATAGGTTATGGCACTCTTTTATATCTCTGGCTGGAGCTCTATGAAGTTGTAACGAAGATGTACTTTGCAGCTAATGCTTCATCTTGTAGTTTTGTAGAAAAACTAATGATCTTGGGAAGATAGTGATGTGTTGAGATTGTAATTACTCCCATCTGTATGCTTTGGTTAAAGCTATAAATAGATATGAATAAAAGGAAGGATGAACTGGATTACACATCTTTTCTTGGCCTTCCAGGGGAAGTACGTGTGGGAGACGGGGACCAGGTTCTAACTCCATTTGGTAAATTTTCATTTGAGATTGTATGAAGAACTGTGCTTAAAGGCTTGGAGGACCCTTTCTGGTCCCAGATCATAGCTTCCTAATTGCCCTTGTCAGTGATGCAGTCAGATGATAAATTCATGACGTAATGATGGTATCCAAGAATCGCTCTGAAGTAGTATTGTTCTCTTGAATGCAAATGGGATGAATCAACAGATGTTGTCTTCTAATTCTTAGCCCTTAGCCAAAATGAGTGGAAAGACACTCATATTTACACATATAAACTTCCTGTTTTGCAGTCCACTGACAGGATGTATTACGAGGGAAGAAGTTTTCCAGCTGAACTGGATTTCCGTCTGGAGCCAGCGCAAGCCCATAGGCAAAGCAAGCCGCAGGCTGCGGGATGTGGCCTGGTGCCTACTTTTCCTCTGCTAGTGAAATGGGAATTGATTATTCCCATTTGAACAGCTAATATCTACTTCCCACGTGCCAGGCTCTTTTTGCTCCGTGTTACAGGAACAGCAAAGGTATAGCTGGGTGGGTGGTGGGTTCCTCCCCCAGCAGCTTCTGCAGAAAAACAAAGTGCCGCTCTTCCTTCTTGCCCTGCCTTTTCTATTTTCTGCTACAGACGCAGGCTCACCCTCGGGCCCCCACCCCAGCACTGGGGGGTGCGGATGCACGAACGGCTGTTGGGCCCTGATAGGAGATCAGCTGAAGACAGGGGTCCTGTACTCAGAAACAGAACTTGAATTTTGCAGTATTAAAAAATACATTATTCAAGCTCGATGAATTTTTTGGTTTTTTTCTGTGTTTGACTAACTGCCTAGGAAGAGGGATGCACTGGAAACAGAAGAGGTACTTTAGAATCTGTAAAACCTGCAGACATAATTAAAGGTAAACCCACATATGTATGAATACACCATTGCTATTTATATAATACTTTATGCAATACATGCATAACATTGACACCTACTTTTCACTATTACAGTGCTCAACCATTTTGTTTATGCTCAGGAAGCAAACTAGGATTTCCCTTCCTGAATGTATCTCTGGCATCGTATATTCACTGCGCTATGCCTTGTTGCTCTGAAGGCATGTTTGGCATAGAATAAGGTTTGGGTTCTCTGCATGGAAAGGGGGGCCAGCGGGTATGTCTTCATGCTGTAACGGTGAGTCAGAACGGGGGTTTCGACTAGCTCTGAGCTAATACAGCTGTGCTGCGTTTTGGTATTCAAATGATGTGTCCTGTCATATAGACATATCTTGTTGCTTGTGGTCAGCCCCCTTACACTGTGTGAGAACAGGAAATTCTGGGCAGCTTAAGGTATGATTAAGATAGAAGAAAAATATATAGTCTAGTGGTTACACCACAAGAGCAGACATGACCACAGATGTCCAGTGTTACCCTAAGCAAAGTCCACTTGATGTTGGACTGCTTCTTCAGAGCCCTATCAGGAGAACCTACTGCAGCTGCGAGGATCAGTATTTGATACGGCAATAGGCAGAAGGGTGTTGATGAACCTAAGATGAGAGAAATTATATAAGCCAAAGTACTGTTGCAGATCTTTCTTCTAGTTTGTCCTCTGTACTATGGCTTCTCATTTTTGAAGATACGGAGCATTTCTAGTTCATGAAAGTTAATTTGGTGAGACTTTTGCAACAAAATTAAAACTCAAGGAAATTTTTTAAGATTCTTAGAATGTTTTTCCTTAGGAGAAAAAAAAATGCATTCTTCCCACTCTTCCTTGTTCTGCTATGGCTGAACTATCTTATTCTAAGTGTGCAAAAAAATACTGCCTCTTACTCAGAGCTCTTGTGATCGCTTCCATTGCCTGGGATATTTCTTTGAACTTTTTTCCCTTTTTAGAAATTAGAGTGTTTATTCATTACTGCTTAATATATGAAATGAGTTAGAATCAATTTGATGCTCAGCTTTGAGGTTTCGTTCTTTGTACTGAGTATAATACGCGATCTTCGGTTCTAAGAGCCACAGTCTTCGTTCAGCGTGAAGAGTTCCTGGAACTTAATTCTTCACTGGAAAGAAAAATATACTTCTATTGAGACACGCAGGCTTTTTTCTTAAGATAAGCATTGATAGCCACTCTGTTGTGAACAAAGTGAATGCGAATCTAAAAAACAGCTGGCGTTATCTCTGGCTTTGCCACTCCAAAGCTATTCACATTCATGTACACGAAGCGATGCCATTAGTTACTCGTGTTGTGTTACAATGACTGTCTCTGGTGGTTGTGACTCTGAGGTATGTTTATGAAGCTTGTTTATACCTCAGCCAATTATGGGGGGTGAATGACTCAGGGACAAAAGCCGTCTTGCCAGTGAAATAAGTCTTCAGCTGACACGTTCTTGGCCGTTCTAGCACAGACTTACTCAGCAAAGCACTTCCATGAGAGACACTTCTTTCTCGGGACAAGTTCATGAAGATACGTGCTGCCAGGCTGCATGCTCCATTCGCTGACAGCTCCTCTCGTGCATTTCCTTTAGACCTCGTGCAGAACAGCTTCTTCGGAAAAGCTGATCATGTCTGCAGGAGCAATGACCATGTAACTGAATGGCAAGTCAGCATCCCCACATTTTACAACAGTAGTATAGTAATGAGTAAGTCCACAAATGGGAATAGTGACAAAATTGATTATAATTCAGCTGTGAATTTTCTGTTGGACCTAAACTGAAATGTTCTCACTTGCATTAGCTCAGTATGTTATGCTAGTTGCTAGCTAGTCCAAAAAAAAAAAAAAAAAACAAGCCAGAATAGATGGTCTTCCTTGAAGAAACTTACAGTTGCACAGACAGGTAAGGGAAATAAATGGAAATACTATCACAGTTTTGAGCAATAGAGCAGACTGAGCTTTTCAGCGCACTGAGAGCCTGGCTGTTGTCAAATGGGTTTACAGGAGTCATGCTAAAGGAAGGCCTTTTTGTACCAGTTTTTGTGTTAAATGGGAGATTTGAAGGATGCTAAAGGTAACTCAGAAGAGTTCTTCCCACACGTGGGAAAAAAGTTTAAAGATGTGTGAGTTTAAACATTAAAATTGGACAATGGATGCAGTTGCATATAGTGAGCCGAATGTTTCTGTATCAGAAGAGAGGGTTGAGACAGGAATCGGCTGTGAAGCTTCTAGGAATTAAGGCACCAGTATTGGTACAACGAGATGTAGCAGGAGCTGAGTTAATGAACAGGTTACATGGTCAAAAGCAATAGAACGGAAGAGTCAAGGCGGAGTTAGCATGGTGAATGGTTACGGCAGGGAAAGGCTGTGTTCGTGAAGCAATGGTGGGGCAAAAGCATGTGCGGATGGGAACTCTGTGTGAAGAGTCTGTGGCTTATAAGCACACTTCTCTGAGGCCCGGGGGAGAGGCTAGCCAAAGGGGATGCTGGGCCACAGCTCTTATCACAGCTCTTATCTCAATAAACCCTCCCACTGTATTACGGTCACTGCTGGCCTAAACCATGAAATACCGACCGATTCCTATAGCAATGCATTTAGCAGCAAGTCTTGTGAATGTAGTGTTTCAGACTCATTGATTTTTTAATTAATTAATTGTATGTCTGTTGACAAAGGGGAATCCAGAATTGTGCACTGGGTGCCTAGATTTTCTACGCAGTATATGGGAAAATTAATAACTTCAGAATGGGATCTGCTCCTGTAAATGCACGAAACGTGCATCCAGGTCAGCATATCTTACAGAGATGTAGGTAACAAGGGACACGCTAAGGATATAAACCACCACGCCAGGGCCCTTCTCTGGAATGCGGACAGATAGCTCTAATTGCTTTCGAGCTGCAGTGCTGCGCTTCTGTGAAGGTGGCAGGTAGTTAACTGCGGCTGTTATTTCAGAGAACCGAGCGAGGCTCACCTCCTCTTAAGCAGTAAGATGACAGTTAGGCTGGGGATTAGACTGGGGGTAGTTAGACTTGGGGGCTGGACTAGAGGATCATTGAAGGTCCCTTCCAACCCAAACCATTCTATGATTCGATGGCTGCAAGGCCAGCAAGGCCATTAAGTAGAAGATCTGAGACAAAGATCTTGAGTTCTTCCCTGCAGAACAGCCCAGCTGCAGCAGAGGGCAGCCAAAGTAGTCTGCTGATTTTTGGGACTCTCTCCAAGGAAGTCGGACCCGTGAATCTTGAGCAAAGGAATCAAATCTGGGTGCTCCCTAGTCCTGGGAGTAAAGGGTGTTGCACGCTTTTTAAAGAGAGTGCAACCTCTTGTAGGTACCTGTGTCTTTTCTGGAGATGCCTGGAGAAGGTCTAGCACATCTAGGTTTTTTTCATTTCCATGGAGCAATACCTTGGTTTTAATTAATAGAGGTTAATTATTTGCTACCCTGCTAGATCTAACAGCACTGTCTGTCAAAACTGCTGGGGGACGTGGATGTTGTGGCACAGCAGGACAAATTTCGTTCATGTAGAGTGTTTTAGGTCCCAAAGTTTGTGGCTTTAGAAAATGTAGACATCTTCAGGATTAGACGCTAGCTGAGTGGGAGTGGGTAGGACTGCAGCTTTCAATTTCTGTGAGTGCTCTTCAATTAGTAACTTGCCCAAGGTCTCACAGGAAGACTGTGAAGGAAGGCAACAGCATCCAGGTTTTCCATATCCTTAGCTACTTTTCTAAACTGTAGACTGTATATTTGTTTAGTATTTTTCATTGAGGATGCTTATTCACAGAAAAAAAACCAAAGCATAACTGTGTTAATGGAGTTATCTGAAACGTTTGGAGTGTAAGCAGAGTCCAGTCAGCTGTTAACACCTCCTTAAAAACAGGAATAGCTAGGAAAAGCATTTTGTAATGGAGTGATACCAAGTTAAACTATCTAAAGCATTAAGTATTTTTAGAGTTTCCACTCAGAACAGAAGTAAGACAGAGACTTTTCTTGAACTGTTTTAACATAAGCCAAAAACTTTAATGCCATTACTAAATTGTGAGGTGTGTGGTGGTGTTTGCTGTTTTTTCTTTTTTCAGAAAAATACTTTAGAAAATAACCAAGTGATTTTATTTCTCATATCAAATCCCAAACTGACGGCATTTAAACATCTTTCTGGTTCATGATCAGGTTGGGTTTTTCAGTACTGGGAAGCAGACTGATGTAGAAGTCATTCCAGCTTATGCTTATCAAATGCATGTTGGGTTCTTCCTGAACATTCAGTGCTTTACACAGACACGGATCAGAATTATCCAGGACAAACAGGACCCCCAAAAGGCTCTGAGCTGGAGAGCCGGTGTAATGTACACCAGCTGCTATAAGTGTTCGGGATGCCAAGAGCGTAACAGGGTTTTCTTCAGTGCCGGCCGGTCTGTGTGAAGGGAAGGGCTGACTTGGAGGCTATGACTTAGAGGCCTTCTCTCCTCAAGTAAGCAAAAGAATCAGCTTTTCAGCCCGGCAGCCTCCCTGGAGGCAGCCCAAAGGTGGCAGTGGGACAGGATACTGGGGATCACAGGGATTAGCCGCGCCAACAGCACCAGACTGCAGGCGTCTGGGTAGCTGACCAGTATTAAGCCGAAGAAATCATTTTCATTTCTTGGGAAAACACCTCTGTCTTTATCAGGAGCTGGGAACTTTCATGTTTTTAACCATGTCTATAAATACTGAAAACAGCGAGGGCTTTTTCCTTCGAGACATCTCTAGATGCAATCTCAAGAACGCAGTTGGTCGTCACGAACACCTCGTCCCCACCACCGCTGCCGCCGGCGGTAGCACCAGTACGCGCGGTATTCCTGCACCCCAGCCCGCCGGCTCTCGCCCTGCCGTGCCCAGGCCGAGCCGCCGGGGCTGGCAGAGCCTGCCTGCCTTCTGCCCACGGGGAAAAGCCAGCCGGCAGCCGCCTTCCCGACAGCCGCCGCAGGACGGGTACCCGCGTTTCGTCCGAAGGCTTCATCTGCGGGCGGCATCCGTGTGCCATTTCCTGAAATGGAGTACTCTCTACCCAGACTCCTTTAAGAACTGGTAAGAAGGTGAAATAGTGGATTTTCTTGTGAAATCCGTATT
Organism: Platalea leucorodia; assembly: GCF_965183815.1. Taxonomy (NCBI): domain Eukaryota; kingdom Metazoa; phylum Chordata; class Aves; order Pelecaniformes; family Threskiornithidae; genus Platalea; species Platalea leucorodia. Next base: position 117,396,140 of record NC_138825.1, on the reverse strand, counting down.
TTAAAACGTCACCGGCAGGCAGAGCTCCCTCCCTTTTTCAGGGGCTGCTAAATAAGTGGGATTTATGCTGGTATCGAGTGAGGCTATTAAAAACCATCACGGGCAGTGTTTGCTAGCATCCAGCGCCGTATTTACCAACAGCAACCACCCCGCTGCCGCAGAGACCCCCTGCGTGACTCTCTGGAGGGGAGGCAGTCAGCGACGCCTTTCCCAGACTCATCCCGCGGCCACTACGGGCACGGCGGCTCGGCAGCGAGGCCGGCCATGCCCTTCTGCCTGCCGTGAAGGCGGGGAACCTCCCCGCGGGCGGCGCCGGCAGCGAGGCCCTCAGGAGCCACCGGCTGCCCCTCAACGCGGGCCTCGCCTTCCCTTTTGTCTCCTAACCCCAGGCCGTCGGGCGGGCACCGCCTGCCGCCGCCCCCTCCCCCCCCGAAACACGAAAAAGAGAAGAAAAAAGCAAAACCGCAAGAGCCGTGTTTTGACCGGTTCGTTTGGCGGGAGGGAAGGGGCCGGGCCCCGCTCTGGGTGCCCGCCCGGCGCGGCCGCGCTGAGGGCGGGCGGCGGGGAGAGGCAGGCCCGCATGCGCGCTGCGGGGCGGAAGGGGCCGGGGGCCGCCGCCTCCCGCTCCCTCGCCACCTCCCTCCCGGGCTGGGGCGCGCATGCGCTGTGGCGGCGGCAGGGGCGAGCGGCGGCGGCGGCGGCGGCGCGGGGGGAGGTTTGCCGCGCTCTCGCTGTCCCTCTCCCTCCGTGCGCGCCGGGCTCGCCCTCCCGCCATGTTGGTGTGAGCCCCTCGCTGCCGAAGGGCGGGAGGGGAGGCAGGAAGGAGAGGCGCCGAGAGGAGGCGGAGGAGGCGGGGGGCGGCGGGCCGGCAGGGGTGTCCCAGGGCCCGCTCCGGCTCCATCGCAGCGAGCAGCGCCGCCAGCCAGCCCGTGAGTACCCTCGGGGAGCGGGGCCGCGCTGGCTAGGCCGCGGGCGGGCGGAGCGGGCGGACGGGCCCCCCTTCCTCCAGCCCCCTTTTGTCTCCGGCCTCGGCTGCGCGCCGAGGGAGGGGAGGGGAGGAGGAGGAGGAGGGCGGGAGGGGGCCATGTTGTGGCAGGTCACCGGGCGGCGCGGGGCCTGCTCGGCGGCCGCCCGCGCCTCGCCGCCTTTGTGTCCTCCCGGCTCGCCGGGGAGCGGCGCCGAGGTGGGGAGGGAGCCGTGGGGGGGGCGGCGGCGGCGTGAGGGGGGCGGGCGGCGGCGATGCTGGGAGTGGGGGACGGGCATTGTGCGCTCGGCGAGCCGGGGGGGGACGGGGACTTGGGGAGCGGCTTCCCTCCCCGCGGGGCCTGGGGGGGCGAAGTTGTTGCCGGAGAGAAGTCCGGGGGCCGGGCACCCTCGGAGGCGGTCGGGGGCTGAGGCGGGGAGAGGCGCCGGGGCGGGTGCCGGGAGCTGGGGGCAGGAGCTGGGGGCAGGCCGGGGGCGGACGGACGGCGCCGGGCGTTACGATGGGCTCCGGTACGAAGCGCCCCGAGGCGCCGAGGGGGCCGGGGTCGTGCGGGCGGGCTGCCGGCGGCCCCGCGGGCCGGCCCCTGCCGGCGGCCTTCGGGTAAAACGGGCTTTGTTTGAGTGTGCCGAAAGCGTGAAAACTTGCGTTATTCTTCTTCAGTGCTCTTAAGGATAATGACTGCTTTCCGAGGGTGGAGCGAGAAGGCCAAATGCTGCTGGTAGCTGATACCACACAATAAAGTGTTAGGTTTTAATTTTTCTTCAAACGTGTCTGCGCAGACAGCAATCACAAAAAGTTGAGAAAAATGCCAGCTGCCCTGAGTGGATCGTGCTTACAACTAACAGTTTGGTTTTTAATCTCCTTGGCAGTCAATGTGTAAAGATTTTTTTTTTTTTTTTTTTTGGCATTGTTCTCTTTCGTGTATTTCATAACCTCAGACTCTAATTCCTTGAGAGAAAATTAATATACTCGGGACGCTTTATGTTCTTCTGGCTTACTGTTTGAAGCAAGATGGCTTAACACCAAAACGTGTAGCATGCTTTATACGTGATGTGATAAAGAGGTTATATCAGCTGATTTTTGGGATGCTTTTTTCTGAGTAATGTAGCCGTGTATGAGCTATATAGGTCATTGCAAATGAGAATCGGTAAAACTTCTTATATCGCCTAATTGTTTGTCACTTACATGCTACATATTAACAAAATACTTTCAGATTTATTTTAGTTTCTCTTTTACTGAAGTCTTTGTTGCATCTCAACTGAGAGATCAGGCCTTTTTAGTTACCGTGAGTTGATGGTGTAGCTCTTCAGGTATGTGGGATATGAATGCATTTGAAATACAATTACTACCCCGTGTTACCATTTTTACGTATAAAACATACTATTTTGTTACATTTAGTCATGTCTAGGTTTAAAACCAAATGTTAACAACAGTCGTAGTTCTGTTGAGAAGCTGAGAGAATTATTGTCTGCCTTTCTCTGGTCTACAACTCAATTTGTGTCAATGCGAATATAAATATGTTAGGTAGGTGGGAGAAGGAAACTCGAATAAAAAGGGAAATGGTAATTTAGTGGTGGTGTAGTTTGGGTTATATGTGTAGAAATGACACTAAATCACCTGACGGTTTTCTGAAGTGTTCAGAGAGTTGAAAATTTGGAATTTGTCCCAGCAGAATGGTTAGTAGGCAAATGCATGTGAGAAACTGCTTGATAATGCAGATTCTGCAGTTTATTATGGGGATATTGCACACAGGAAAGTCCGTGTTATTTCAATAGTATTTTTTCTGCATTAATAGGGGATGGTACTTTTTTTCTATAGTATCACTCTATAGTACTTAAGATTTTTCTTCTGTGTTAGGGATATTGGCACAGTGCTGAGGCAATTACAGTCGTATCTGGTATCATGATTGAGCTAATGGTGCAAGAAGCAGTTGGCTGAAAAAGTTGGACTCGCCTGTCTTTTGATGAGAAGATAGCTCTTATGACAGTATATATTAAATCTTATGTAGGATTGTAGTGCACACTGAAAGCTTTATGTACACGTTTTCTTCAAGATTTGCGTTCTGAAGTGTTTCTTTGCAGTGTTGTCATTGGGCCAGATGTTGCAGATGTTTGGGGCAAGTATATTAACAAGACATCAGCTTGTTGAATGCTGTGAACTAGATCTGATTTTCGACAGCACTTTCTAGTGCATGTTTTGGGTTTTTTTCCCCCTTGATTTAATGATATATGAGTGTGCATTGGATAATCAGCATATGTAGAATTTTCTGAAAGCGTTCTCCTTGATAACTTCATCTTTTTTTTTTTTCTTTGTACAGTGGTTTGTAAAACCCCAAAATGATTAGACCAAGTTTTTATACACAGAGGCAAGTAATCCAGTAGATGGTTTGAATTCCTGCTTGCATGTCTTCATGCTTCTTTTTGAATGTGGAATTATATAAAAATTCATTGTCCATTGCAGTAAAAAGAAACCTAAATTCTCTTGAACGTTAAATTCTTATTGTGTTGGGAATCTCCTGTGCAACAGGCATTAATACAATGTATTTTCTTTTAAAAAAGTTTCTGATAGAAACTTTACAAAGGAAACAACATAAACCTGTAGACTAGACATGCTTTATAAATAATTCTCATTGTGAGTATTATATGTATAGGTATGTGAGAAAGTTATCAATCTTCTTTCCCTTATGTTCAATAAATTTAGTTGAAAATGCTTACCTCATTTAATGTGAATTTTCCCCACCCATAACATAGCTGTTGTCTTGATTATTCCACCCAATGCAACCATTCCAGCGTTGTCACAAAGTCCGTGCCCAGGCTCTTGTCTCAGAAACGGGACAAGAAGTCTTTCGTTGAAAAGCTCATTTTCTCCTCCTATAACAACCAGTTACGTAGTGCTTCTAATAATGAAGTTGGAGGCACATCATATAGTGAAAAAGAGTTTTAAATAACAGGACATGCAAACGTATTCAGTTCTAGCTGCTTGGGTGTAATTTCAAAGAAGTTGTCTGAAACTTATTTTATAGTAATGGCTTGCGTACTGAAACTTTATAGCAACGTTTAGTTTGAATCCCACTCAGAATACCTGCTGTGGCTTTTAGAATAGTAGGCAAGAGTTTTTCAAGCTGGTATGTGAAATGTTTAGCTTACAAATAAAGACCAGATGTCATCTCTAGCAATATCTTTAAAGATCATATTTCATTATTGGTTAACAGATTTTTTTTTTTTTTTTTCCCCCTGAACATGGCTATTTAAGAACAGTTGTAGACATGTAGAAGAAATATGAAGAGGTTATGACGACCATCTTAGGAGTTGAGAAGGAAATGTAAAACTCTGAATGTAGCAAAAGCATCTCTGTAATAATCCTCATTTGACTTTTTTGCTAGCTGTTCTGTATATGCATCTATTTCCACTAAACTTTAGAGCACTGATGTGATCCTCTGGCCTCTGCTGGCTGTGCTAAATATCACATCTGCAGCCTTTCTAATAGGCAGATTTTTACAACGTATATTTATGTACATTAGACTGAGTAATCTGGTGTACGTTTTGTAATTTTGATTATTTTCAATTTTTAATTTTTCATACAATTCTAAGATAGGTTACCGCTTGCTTCATCAGTGCTATTGAGGTATTGGCAAAACTCTCAGTTACAGGTAATAGGTCTGGTTGTCTGTCTTTCCATTATAAAGCTCTCAGCATGTAAATCCTAATGGAAATAGGGGTTGTGTCAGACCTATGTTCATAACTTTGCTTTTAAATTTCATCCATGTTATTTTGAGGAAGACTTTTGAGTGATGTATTGAACTAGTTGTATACGTTTTTTTTCTTTGTGTGGCTGGTCTGAAGTTTCATATAGAATTTGTTCACAAATCTCTTCAAAGGGGAAGTGAATTTTTAAGAGCTGGGTTGGTGTGTTTAGTTCCGTAAGTCTTTACATGTGCGTATTGATTAAATAGAAAGCTAGACTTGCTGGAGATGACTCTGTGTAGTTGAGCTAAAAATAACATGTCTGTCTGTTTTGACTCATATTTTTCAAGTATCTTGCTGTTTATCTCCATTATGATAAACTTTAGTTCTGGGCATACTACAATGATGAGTTAGTCATGTAGTCTGAAGAAGTTGCAGAACTGATGTTAGTAGGGTATTTTGACAATAAGTAAATATCTACTCTTACAGTAATAAGAAGACAAAGTAGCCGTAAATCTTGTGTTACTCAAAAAACCAAGATTGTTCAAGATTATTTAAAAAATCCTCCTACCATATATCTATATTGTATATCTCCCTAAAGATTGGACATTCAGTAGTCAACAAGGCTAGATTAGAAGTGTAGAATTGTGTAGAGGGATTAGAGGACTGTGGTTTCTTTTGTCTACATCTTCAGACCTAAGTGTTCTATTCTGATTTAATATCTTTCCATATATGTCAGTTTTTATTGTTTGGACTTAACACTCTTGTTTAGCATGAAAAGCGAGACTTTTCTTGGATTTGAAAATCCGCGCACCCCCAAAGTACTTAGTTAAGATTGCAGGGGATATTTGGGGTTTTATATATGTATTTGTCTTGCCTTAAAAAGTACATTTGCATACTAAAAGATTGATAATACAGCAGTTATGGTAGATTAAGAATATGTGTGGAGATCGTTGAGTGTATGTGTTCAGGGGCAGGTATTTTTTACTGCAGAGGATTTTGTCAATATCAGAGAGAGATTTTTGCTGTTGTCTATACTTTTTTCAAGCCAAGACTTAAATGCTTCAAAAATGAGTTGGCAAACTTCATTTTAATCTGAGCCTGAAATCTTTGTTTTGTGAAAACCCCAAAATGTGCTATTGTGTGGGTTAGAGAAGTTTAATGTCGGTTACTGTGTTAGAATCTTCCATAGCTTGACAAATTTGAAAGAAAAACTGAGGCCGACGTGTAAGAATGAGCTGTAGTTCAGATAGAGAAGTTAGTTTTCTGTGCTACTTCATTACATAGTCTACAAATGTATAAAATCAGACATAGCGGTATGACAGAATTGGTGGTTTTACACATCATGCTGAGTAATAATGTAAAAGAAACTGCTGCCATTATGATTGAAAATCATATTTTCATTGTTTTTAGCAGGGAAGTATGTGGGCAGGCATTTATAATATATGGAACTCTACCATATTAATATTTTTTCTTGTAAAAAAGTCTGGTACCTTGTTTGTCTTAGAGGCCTAGTTTGGTAATGGTATTTAAAATTTAAAGTTTAAATCAATAAACATTTTGACAGTGAATATTGTTCTTATACAGCTTGGACTTTTTTAATCCTAATTATGAGAACTACATATTTAAAGATACGTGGGAAAGCCTTTTATGTTACCAAGACTTTTTCTTTTTAGGTTTCTACGTGGAATGAGCATTCCATGTGTTCTCCTAGGCATGAATGAAGTGGCCTGGCAGGAGACCAGAGAAATGATGCATGCAAACATTGGTCAGGAAGCCAGTGGGGTTGGAGTAGGGGTGCCCCAGCTGGAACAGTAGTTGGAGCAACATCAGGGCCCAATTCAGGTGGAAACACTCCTCACACCATCCCTGCAAGCGCGGTGTCAGGTGCTTCCAATGTCCAGGTACCCCTCAGCGGATGTTCTCGGGATGATGCCGCAGTTGGGTATTTCTTCCAGAGGCAGGTTGGTGAGTGGTGGCATGGCTACTCCAGCAAACAACACTGGCCCACAGGAGATAGCATTCATATAGTTGGTCCGGTAGGTAGTTTATTTGGTTTTCATTGAAGCAGTTCCTCTGTTTTGTGTTGCATCCACATCTTTAAGAAAGATACATGTGAGTTAAGCTAGATTTTCAAAGCCTGTAGTAACCTAAACTCTACAGCTTACGGTTAATTTTGTTAAAGCAGTTATAAATTAAACTGCATAAAATAATTTTGAAATGTTCAGTTTCAACCATTCATTTAACTTACATAAGAATTTCTTGTTTCTGTGAGTACCTATTTTTTATCAGAATACCGTCAGATCGTTAGGTTTGAATTTATGCAAAACGGTTTAGTTTGAAAGGGGACTAGCTTCTGGTAGGCTTTATGAGAAGTAATATGGCTTTTGCATGCAATCTTACTTGTTACACTTGCAGGTAAAAAAAAAATTTCAGGTAAAATAGAAGTAGTAGAATTAAGCGTAGATCAAAACTTAACTTTCTCCTTTTGTAGATAGTAACCTAGAAGAAAAAAAAATCCAGTTTTAAGCTTTTACCCCCAAATGTTTAATTGATACAGCTTCTTAATTTTTCTTTAAAAACTCCATTCTGAATTTCAGATAGGAATGACTTTTTTCCCAATGACTCTGGTAATGTGCCACACTTAGGTCCATGAGGAACTTTTTGCACCTAGTAGGTTTTTTTTGTAGTAAATATAGGAGCAAATGTGAATAAACAAAGTTTGCTGACCTTAAAAGCAGGAATATCTATTGTGTCTGTTTTTTTTTTTTCTTCATCTGTTTTTTCTCATTCTTTAATTTCTTCTGGCATTTTTTCTGGTTTTACTCTCTTACTTTTTTCTTCCTCTTACATTGGTCTACATAACAAAATAAAAAATCTTTTCCCCTGACATCCTGCCTCATGCTATATCACATTCTTTATTACACTTGTATAGAAACTGTAAAGCAGTTCTGTAAATACAAAATTCTACAATATTCTGCTTGTCCACTTGAACAAGCTTCTTGAGTATGAAAATGTTGGTTTTTTCCTTGCCAGTGTTCAGTCTGTTGTACAGGCAACTGTGCCAATTTTCACTAGAATTTCACAAGGCTGATACGTTGTGTAGATAAAACCATTCTCTGATAAGTAAATGCTGAGTAACAGTTGCACCTCTCTTCTGCCACCTGCGTTCCATCCCCAGTGGGAATCAGAACCATGGCTCAATCAGCAGCTTTGTTTAATAATCAGTTGGGTCCATCAAAATATTTCTGCATTCTTCCAGCAGGTAAATGTCATGAACCTCAGGTCTGTTTTCTGGTAACTTGGGGGAAGTACTCATTTTTTTTAAAGTGCTTCAGTGGTTTTATGCATTATGAGGATTTAGTGAAGGGGAAACTACTCTTACTCTGCTGGCCATTGTTACCTGTGTGATAATAGTGTTTTCCAACCTTCTGTAATTAGTACTGCCTTTATGTTCTGCCATTTTTCACTGCTCCCGTTCTTCCGTAGCAATATGAACTAACGGAAATCAAGTACAGATCAGGAGACTTCTCCATTTCAGTTCTTAGATTTGAGTGTTCTCTGTGTACCAGCGTTTTTGGGGAGTTCGTTAAGACAGAAGTTACCGTGGGTTTGTGTTTTTTTTTTTTCTTTAAGAACAGACAACTCTTGAGATACGAGTACTAAGGAAATGGGTTTTCTGAAATCTAAATTTATGCACACTGTGGAAGGAGTTTACTTGTAATTGTATTCTGTGACTATTGGGTAGACAGAATCTCTGTGTAGATGAATCTATGAAAGATAGAAATTTTTTATGCATTTAGAGAAAAATTGGAAAGAAAATCAATAGAAGCAAGTATAGTAGATAAATATCACAGACTAGTTGAGGTTGGAGGGGTCTTCTGGAGGTCATTTGGTCCAACCCCCCTACTCAAGCAGGACCACCTAGAGCAGGTTACCCAGATTGTTATATAGATATATATAAATGAAGTAGAAATGAAGATACTGAAATCTTTGTTTCAACATACATTATCTAAGCATATCTTAAACTGGATTTTACATAAACTTTATCATATTGTAGTGCAGTCAAAGTATGTAAGACAATGCCGAAATAATAAAAAGGCATTTTAGATAAATATAGCAAGACTGAGCTATTTTTTTGTGAAGGCAGTGGAGCTCTAGCCCCACTCATTCAATAGGAACTTAAAATCTATAGAAAGTGAAGTACAAAAATGGAAAGTTGTAAATTCAGCAGGGATTTGTCAAGCGAAAATAATCACAAAAAATAAGGAATTTTCATATACTGAAAATAAGGATTGCTTAAAGTGTCTTGTGAAACCCTACTAGTCTTCTGGCAAGTAACTTGCATAAGCCTAAGGCCTTAACAGGTGGATTCAAGTGAATACAGAACGTGGAAAAACCTTATATTCTCTTCCATACCGGAAGATACCTGATACTTCTGACTGACTCTCTGAGTGGTACATAGAAGTGAGTTGAAAGAGGAGTTGTGAGCAATTTGTTTTTTAAGAGGAACAGATCAACTTAGCTGGAATCACTGATGGATTTTGAAGAATCCAAATCAGTTGAAGTGCTAAAGAAGTTGGGTAACAGTCAGAATAAGAAGTTGATAAATATACTTGATTAATTCCAAGAAACGAATTCCTGGAAAGACTAGGGAAACATTATCTTGGTCTTCTGAAAGCCATCTGAAATGTCTTCAAAGGAATTGAACATCCTATTAGGCAAGACAACATCTTTAGTAAAGATAATTATTTAATTTTTACTCTGGTTAAAACACTGGAGAATTGTTCGTCAGTGTCCCTCATAAAGGATTACTGAGAAATGAACTGTGGGAACGATCAGTGAAGTGTCAATAGTTGGAAGGCAGTTCATGCCGTTAATAACATGCTTTAACTTTTGGTCAGCTCTGATGTGGTCAGGCAGTTGGACTAGAAGGTTCCTTCCAACTGAAATATTCTATTCTATATTAATACATAGTAGCATTAGAGGCCATTGATAGCACAGGGAAAGATCAAGTGGGTTATCCTGGAGTTCCATGGTAATACTGAGGCTTACTGTATGCTGATTTGGAAATTATCAAGACTGCGATGGAGAAATTTCAGGTGCCACACATTTAAGAAAAGAGCAGGAAGTTCAAACACACCACAGTTGAATGGAATTCAACACTTAGTTGAGATGGAAAAATCTTTTTGATAAGTGTAAACTTGACACATTGGTGTCTAACTAGCCACTCACTCAAAACTAATATCATTGGCTCTTAGAACATTTCAGAATAAGAGGCACAGAAATGTGTGATATTGTTAACATTCACATTCTGTCTGTGTTCTTCTAAGATTGCTTCAGCTGTAGCAACAGAAGATTACAGTGATGGACAGCAGTTACTTGTATGGCAAAAACTTTGGAAAGTTGAACTACTCTTCTGGCAGAGAGGAAGGCTATACAGAATAATTGGCAGCAGGCTAGAGGAGCACTCATTTGCATGAGAGATGATAACCAAAAATCTGTGGACCCTCAAAGGTAATGCATGAGCAACTCTTCGATACAAGATGTCAAAGCCAAAAGTGCCGTCTGAGTCAGGAGACGGCCATTGTCACCCTTCCTATTAAAATAGCAGTGAGCACCTAGTCACTGACTGACAGGATTAAGTATAAACTTCTTAATCTAGAAATAACCATCCCTGGGTCTCATTCGTCTTCATTTAAATTATCTAATATTGGAAAGAGTTATAAAGGATAATGAACTAAGCATAAAAACTATCTCACTTGGGTTTTTGATTTTTTTTTTTTTTTTTTCCCCTCCCCCTGAAGACCAAAAAACCACTTCAGGCTCTTTGATAGCGCAGCATCTGAAGAAGACCACTATCCACTGTGGCATCATCCTTTTGTTAACAGCCCCATGGGGCTGCAGGTAGGTTAGTGATCTGTTTGTCGTTAATTCACATCACTTCTGTAATGAAGAATTGTCTAGGATACAAAGGCTTAGTGATCAGCAGGCAGTCCGTAATATTTGGAGTTACGGAGATGAGGTTTTTGGGAAGCTCAGGATGTATCTTCTTGGATGTCAGAGTACTTGCAAATGTTCTTCCCACGTTCTGAAACAAAGAGCTACAGCAGTGTGATATGGCCCAAGCTGTTTGTCCTGTCTTTTCCCCTGTCCGCCCAATCTACTTCCCTCCCTCATGGCAATGGTACTTAAGCACTTCAGCAGTTTAAGATAAATACATCGGGTTATGAATTTTAACATGTTTCCTTCTGCTCTCCCTGCCTCCAGTAGAGGGAAGAGGGTAGGAACTGATGGTGAAAACTTTAGAGTCCTGCAGCTGGGTCTACCAGAGCCTTTGTCAGATCCTGAAGAAGTTGATAGGCGAAAGAATGCCAGAGAAAGGCTCTGATTGTAGCAGCCTTTTCAAAGCATCCGAAGGATAGTGGTGCTGTAAACAAAAGGATATAAATTGTGTCTTTGCACAAAGCTTGAGTTGAGCTGCAGTTGCTGTAACTCGTTTGTGTAAGAATTTACAAACTTCTGGAGAAGTTTTGTGAATAGCTGCTGAAACAAAGGAAAAATCTTTTTTGGGGGGGGGGGGTGGAGGAACAAAAGAAAGAGCCTTACTGGGTTCAAGAGCTTTTTAGCACTTCTGTGGCATGGAGGAGAAGCTCTATATGTCAGTTTTTGCAAGTATTCAACACGACTTCCATGGGAATCTATTAGAATTAATATAGCCATGAGAAAATGCGTGGATGTTATTAAACCAATAAAATGTGCAGATGTTTAACATTGTTGCCTCCAGGATAAAATGGACAATTTCTAGGGAAAATTTTGCCTTGATTTTAAACAATAAGATTGTTTTGTTTGTTGTTCAAATAAGATATGCTAATATGTTTGTGCAATGGAAATTGGGAAATAATTTTCCCATATGAGACCTCACAGTCATGTAGCCATTCCTTGGAACAATGAACATAATCTCATCATTCAAATTGGGAACAACATAATCTGTTTCCTGACCTTACAGTGGGAGTCGCATTTCCTGAATCATTAGTTCTTCCTTTTATAGATTCTACTTAAAAATGTCCCTAGAAATCTAAGCGAACTTGCAGTCCGTGTTTTTTGATTTCCTAACTTTGCAACTTTCACTAAAATTTAAAAATAAAGTATTATTGAGAAATATAACTATTTTAAAGTGCTTTCAAAGTAACTTTCATAAACAGATACTTTAAGACTTTTTCAAGTGCTGAGCCACTATGCAGCACATAAATACTTCCCTTTTATTGCCAGTCTATCATAGTCAAAGCTCAAGTTTTATCTTAGCTGATTGATGGCTCCTTCTCCCTGTAGAGTTAATGTCCATCTGAAGCTGTTCTGAAGATCATTTATTTCTGTTTCTGCAATCAACAGGTTCTATAACTTTGTTATAAGTGTTGTCTTTCTGTGTTTAAGTTTGCAGTGGTTTTAATTTTTTATTTTGCTTTTTTCTTCAATTAATTACAGTAGCATTTAGCTCCACTTCACTAGAAACCCAGATTATGAATGTCAAATGTATGATTTAAGCAGCTTCTGAAACTTGCAAATTAGTTAAACTTTTCAAGCGTCACAAACTAGGAAAAGAAATCTTAGACTGGAAGGATTTTCCATTGTGGTTAGGGGAGAGCTGGGGGGAGGGCATTTGATTCCTGTTCTGGAAAATGTTGTATGCCCTGTTAGAACAACCCTGTTTAGTAAGTTCTTGGTGGGAGTTCTCCATCATACTAGTGCTGTATAATTTGGAGTAAGTATCGTAAGTTTTTCAGGTGAATTTTAAGGTTGTGTGTTTAAGAAATCTGAATGTCTTGCAACCTTTGTACTTGAGACATCACCTTATTACCCGCTTGTGACTCTCACCTTTCTGGCAGCAGACATAGCTGGAAAGAGGTAGCTTGTGTGTCTTTACCCTCTCCTTGATTTGAAAGAGCTAAAAAGGAATATTTTGTGACATACTGCAAGGGGTTATCATGTCATTCAACTGAAAGAAAAGCATTGAGAACTTTTCTGTGATATATTTTAAATCACTTCCCTAGCTAGAGAGAAGAAAATTGCAGTGTTGAATTTTGCAGATACTTGATTTGTATTTTTAGTAGTTTTAAGCATGTAGTGCGTGGAATAGACCTCTTAATGTTAACTGTCCTCAGGACAGGGAGAGTAATTGCAGTCACCTGACTTGTGCAAACAAGTTTATTCCATGTAACTTCTGTTCTTCTCCCTGAATCGCCCCTTCCAATTACATTTGCTCTTTTGATGCATCTGCATAGTTTCTGACCTTTTCACCAACGTTTTCAACTGCAGCTAATAGTTTCGGCTCGTGAGATACTTGACCAGTTCCCACCCACTGCATATTGGCTCATATGCTATCAAGCTGGGAACTGCTGACCTCTCTTTGTGGATTGCAGTATTAGTTGTGTCTTTATTAAGTATATTCACAAGTGTGCTTGTGTTTTCTTCAGATTTTTTTGTGCTGACATACTACTTGAGTTTTTAAATTTTCACCCTTTCTGACACACTCCTTGAGTTAGTCTTCACATTTTCACGTGCCTTGATGTCTCCAAATACCTGGTACTCATGCATTGTTGAGTGCCTTAATGAGAACAACTACTTTATTCTTACTTTACCATTTCAGTTTCTCGTTGTATCAGTCTTTGTCATTTGTCTTATGCTTAGACTGAGAGCTCTTTGAAGCAGAGTCCTTCATACTTTAGTGCTTATTCAGTAATTAGCATAGGGAGCCTCTGATTTGATAGTATAGCAAAACAAATAGCATGTGGTCAACTGTGCATTATCTCTGATTTACATATAGATGAATTATCCTGTATATTTGTGCAGCCGTAGCTCTGTGCAGAATTGGCTCAGGTCTGTGAGGAGTTATTGACAGTAGCCTAAATCTGAATGGTAGCACTGCTTCTGGAAGTAACATGGGCTGGAAGCAGCTGATGCACCTTGGAGCCTGACATAATGGGAACCAGAGACCTGAGCTGGCTGCTTACAGAGCCACTTAAAGTTTCTTTGCATTTTATTCCCATGTGCTCCAGGTTCTAGGTGGGATTACGAGTGAGGCCTCATTCCAAACATGATTATTATGTGGTTGTGAGGTTTTGTCCCAAAGCTAAAACTTGTTTTAGGCATTCTAAAGAGTTTTGCATAGACATCCAGGATAAGGTGGTGGGAGCCAGTAAGCTCAGGGGAAAAAAGGCTGCATGTATTCATTCAGGCATTTTGCATTTGCAGTGTATTTCTTCATATTTTTTAATTCACTTTATTCTATTATTCAAAATATCAAGTAAATAAAAACTATTTTAAATTTGGGTCAGTGTTATCTTGCTTAATCTAAGTTCTTATCTGCAGGTTTAGAACATAGTTTTCTTTTTTTCATGTGATTAAAATTGGGGCTTATGAAAGTGTGTGACTGCTTTATTGAATGGAGGAGCTACATTTAGTTTTCTGAACTACTTTGGTTGGGTACAGCTTACATTAAAGTCAGGGTGCTGAGGGCCCTTGGGTATCTTTGTGAAAGCTTTTTCTCTTAGTGAAGACAATGGAATTCACAGGGAGCAAAGCAAAGCGGTGGGTAAGTATGTGAAAGGAAGCAGGGGGGCAACACGTAAGCAGGTAAACGGTTAGAGGGAAGATTTTAGTTTGAGAATGAATAACCTGGAATTTAGATATCTAACCAGAAGTTTTGCTTGTAAGATCACTTTCTGTATTTTGTTAGACGGTAATTCAAAAATCTGTCTTTTTTTTTTGTGTCCGTGTGTCCACAGTTATTGCTTCTGCCTACCCTGAGTTCTCCTGTTGATGTGCTGATAGCTGCTTTTACATATAAGTGCTCTTAAATTTTTGGCTTAAGTGAAAAGGTTGAAGAATTTGGCTTTAAATCCATTGTAACACAGATGTGTTAATGCCAGTCTTTGAACTATTTTTTGTTACAAAGCTTTTATTACTTTAATTTGAATTGTAAATAGCCTACTTTATTTCCAGTAGCTTAATTGTCATCAGTATAAAGTCTTCGGTGTTATTTTAGACTTTTTTTTACTTCCTTTGAAGGGCTATGCTGGCCAACATTTAATGAGATATTAATGTCCAAGGCTAAGCTGCTGCTCTTACTGAATTAAAAATGAGGCTTATTGAATTAGAAGTCGTCTCTTTGAAGGTTTTTTTTTTTTCACAATTGGCTGTTTTTTTTCAGCTTTTAGGCAATCTGTGGTTAGTTTAAATACACATATTGTCCAAAGAGAACATCCTTAGAAAACAGCTGAAAGAATTGATAACAGCAGTTTCTTTAAGTGTCCATTCCTCTGCTGTAGACAGATAAAGTAGAAAACACATATGCTTCCCTACAATAATTATTTTAAAATATGTTAAAAGAAACATGCTTTAGTGTTCTCTGGCTGTCCTTGAGTTTATGCAGAGTTTAAAGGCTTGAAGAATCAAGGTAGATTTTGAAGCAGACAGGCATATATTTGAAAGTTTTGGTTTTTTCACTGCCATTTTATGCTGGTGATATAGAGAAGTTGTGTGCTTTATCAGCAGCTTTCTTTCGAACAGCTAGGTATTCATAATGGAGTGAGAAGTCTAAAAATTCTGAATTTCTTTTTTGTACTACCTGTGATTCAATTCATTTCCTAAAGACTAGGTAGTTCCATTTCTTCATCTCTGGTTTTAGTACCCTCTTTGAGAAGATCAGACTGTGTTGGTATTCCCTGGTTTCCTCTTGCCTGCTGGGGGGGGGGGGGGGGGGGGGGCGGAACCAAAAATACCCAAAAAAAACCAAACAAAAAAAACCCAGCGCTTGTTCAAAGGGTACTGGACTGTGAGGAAGAAGTCATGATGCTAGAAACTTCTGGGCAAGAGAATTACTGGCAGAACTTCAGGTTTTGTCTAGTGTTCTTGAAAAATGAATGTTATTGTAAACACATCTGCCATATTCAGGGGTAAAGAAAATGAAAGTAAATGCTCTGAGGAAGGGGATTGCTATATATCCAGAATTGCTAGGGGTGGGAGGAACTTCTCTGATATCAGTGCTACAATAACATAAAATAAAACTGTTTCCTGGAAATTCTGTCCGAGTGACTTTTGTCATTTCCTCAGCCTCACTTTTAATGGACGGGTGGGTGTGTATATACATATGTACAAAATCTTACTCTTGGTATAAATTATATTGTTTATAAATCAGTTAAGTTCCAAGGGATTCCTTAAAATCGCATTCTTTTTAAGGTGGTATTAAAAATACATAATTAAAAAAAAATAGAACTTGTTTTTTACTTTTTTGGGGGGGCAAGGGGAGGAGATGTTCTGTTTCAGATTCTCTGGTAGCAGACAGGAAAGTGAAAATAATTTAGACATATAAAGAAAACACCAGCAAAAAAAAGTCTTGATTGCAATGTAGAAAGTTAATTTATGGAAATTTTTACTTGATTCTAGGCTTGTACATTCTAATTGTTCTGGTTCTTGTTAACACATTTAAGAAAAGCTTGTTGACTCTATTAGAATGAAAGTTATGTTTCATTAATCATTACAATACATATTGGGATAAATTATCCCTAGTTCCTGTTTGTGTGTAGATAAATTTTGGGTTTATATAGAGTTTTCATCTTCAGAAAAGACAAACTTTTAAGTCTTTTTTTTTTTTTTAATAGCATACTGCTTAGAGAGCACTCAAGGTTTTTTAAAGTTTTTTAACTTCCTAAATCTTCTGAATAAGAGCTAATGATGAAGTAATGAAGGCGGCTGTCTCAAAACAGTGATGCAGCAAATTAATGTCATGCTTCCTTATCGAAGTAGCTGTACAGTGTTATTACTCGCAGAGTCTTTCAGTGTAGAATGGAACAATAATGGTTAGAAATTTGTCTCATGAATTCCCCTAAACTTCTGTTACATCACCGGTTGCACTTGTTACGCTGTTACAGGAAGGTGAGGCTAACCAACTAGCTTAACAAGAAAAGTATAGATTTTAAAAATTAGAAAAAAGAGATTTGTCATGTGCATGTGCCAAGTAGTCGGCGCCAATTAAATAATAAGCGTGTTTAGACAAGAACTGCAGTTCAGATTTCATTTCACAGCTTTGTTTTCAAACTTCTGAATATATTTAGTGTCTTCCTTTTTTTGTTTGTGGTATATTTATGCAGGAACATTGAAGTGAGAGACGCAGAATAATATATGCATGTCTAAGAGTGCAGTAGGGGGAAGGTCAAGAGTCTCACCAAACTAGATGGGATTACACCTAAGCTATGTCACATTGGAGATTAAATGTGTACATTTTCTTCTACAAAAGACAGTTCCTCAGTTTGATTCACAAGCAGTAAAGGACCAGTCAGCCCCTTTTTGAAGAACTACCTTTTCTTTCAGCTCATTTAAATAATAAGCTAAAAAAATGTATGGATAAATACTATTTTCATTGTTTTAATTAAGTTTTTAAAAATAACTTCCTGTTTATGTAGACTCTCAGTGGACAAGTTTTTAAGGTATTTTTCTTCTATTTTGTAAAATTATATATAAACTTTTTATCTGCTGTCTCTTCTCTAGACTTTTATTTTACAAACTTCTGCAACATCTGTCACCCTGACTTCCTGTTCTGTACATTTCTTAGAAACTCTTTTCAGTGGATAATTTCTTACACGATTAAAAGATTTTGTTGAGAAACCTGCAAGTTATTTAGTATAAACTGTATGCCCTACTTATGTTGGAATATATCACTTTAGCTCTTCAAATGGAGCAAACTGTGTAACTGTTATAAAATTGTTTCAGTACAGACACATTGTTATTAATTTATGTGAGGCTGGTAGTTCTACCAGTATTTAACTGTAGGGATTAAAATTCTGAGCTTGAGGACATCTGACAGTAGTGTAGAAAAACTTGTGTTAAACAGTTCTGCCACTCTTGGAGCAAAGCTTGGACTCGGGTGGGAAGACAGGCACGAAAGCCCGTGCAAGGAAGAGATAAGTTTCTTACGTGACGGAAGAGTTCATGTTTGGGGGGAACGACTGCAATTACCTGTTTCTTAGGGCATGTTTCATTCCATAGCTGGGAACAGAACCCAAGGTTCCTGAGTCTCGTTAGGCCAACGAACCATCACGTAGCTCTGAAACAGATGGCAAGATATGCTTCATTTTCCTCTGCTTTTCTTCATGGGAGGCGGTGTCCTGTTAATGCTTGCTCTATATGGTCTGTTGCAAGTAGATCTGTAATTTCCAAACTTGGTAGTGACTTGTGAGATGCTATCCAGCATAATTTTATATGTATTTATACATATATATCTCTCTATATGTGTGCTGTTGATCAAAACCTAGGAAATTCCTTTCTCCTCTGTGCATGCTTCCAGAGTATTGATATTTCTACCGAAAAGAAAGCAAGCAAAGCATTTAGTCAGTGTTGTGTATACAGTTGTCAGCTCTTATGATCACCTTGCCCCTTTGTCACTTTGCTGAGTATATTTTTTTTTTTTTGCCCTTGCTACAAGCTGCAGAAACCCTATCTTGAAATATCCTGGTTTCATTTTTTTCATTGTTGGTGTCCTCAGCACTGGTAGGATTGCTTCTCAAACTTAAAATACAAAGTTCACAAGGAAATAAAACACAAGAACATTAAGATCCAGAGTGATTGCTGAGCCAGCCCAACTAAATTGGCAAACTAAATTTGTTTTTGTTAGAGTATTTGAATGCATGAAGGGTCATATAGTGCAAAAGTATAGCTCAATCTGAGGATATGAGTTAAGAAGCCTGAAGTACAGCGGTTGAAAAATTATTCACTTGCCTGCAAAAAGCTTGAGTTGGTTTTAGAACACTGTATTTTAATGCAATGAAAATTGTTAAATACTTACTGGGGGAAGATGTTATGCTTTTGAGATTATAACCATGGAAATATGTGTTAGAACTTAAAATTGGTTGCCGAAGTGTTTTCTCAGAAATGCCTAACACCTTGTTTATTCGGATTGCTTAAGGAGCTCGGACATTTTGGAGTGTTTGGTTAAGTCTGCAGTTGTATTACTGTTCCATATGGTCCTCAGAAAATGTTACCTCTTTTCAAAACACAGCATACCTGTAGAGTTTGAATTGCTTGGAAGCAGCAACTTTTATTAACTGGTTTGGTAGTAAGCGAACCTTTGGTTCCTTGATGCTTCAGAGAGGTATGAGAAGATGCATCTAGCCAAAGGCAGCTTTAATCAAGCAAATGCCTTGTTTTCCTAAAATGTTACACAAAATATTTAGCATTTTGTAACTAGTGTACAAAACAGTTCAGTTGTAATTCTAGTAGTTGCTTGTTCAGCTGCTCAACAGCTTTTGTTACCTGGATGCACTATTGGCTGGCCTCTAGACTAAAATAAGGACATTTTAGGTAATTTGGCAAAATATTCTAGAGTAGAAATCTCTATATACAGCCCTGAACTGCAATACTTCATAATAGAGGTTTGGGGGTTTGCAGCTTAGGCTTATTGTATGGTTTTCCCTTGTCCTTTGTTACAAATCTTTACTAGATTTGTGTCTAATGTTTTAATTCGTGTTAAAATATTATTTTTATTTAGTAATTTCAAGCTGGCTGTCCATTTGAAATGTTTTTGGGTTTTTGCTGTGTTGTTTTTTTTTTAATATCTAGTCAAGTGTCTGACATGACTTTACAAGACTTTAACTTAATGGAGGGCTGGCAGAATTGCTATGTATTGTGTTTTAAAATACAGCCATTTTTGTGTTCTTGAATTAGTGTAACTTGCTAATAATGCTAAGTCTCTGCCATAAGCATATCATACATAAGATAAATGCTGCAGAAGAGCCACCCCTGTAGAGAACTACTAGAAAGGTATTTTTCATTAAAGTCATTCAGCAAAATAAAGAAAAAGACTGAAACATTTGCAATGTGAACAGCAGCTTCCCTTTCTTTCCAGTAATTACCAGGTGTTTTGTGTTGCATTTCTGGCCTAGTACCACAGCTCCAACTGCAAAATGCGTCCTTCATTTCTTTGTCATGATGGTTAGGGTATTCACCTGGGAGGGGAGGGATAAGATTTGGAATTTCTTAATACAGAAGAAGTGTTTTTCCTACTTTCTGGTCAGCTGGTTTAACCACTTTTGATGTATAAAATGAAGTCATATCTTTCTCTTTTATGTTATAGTTTTCATTTTGTTATTATTTTTCTCCAACTCTTTTTTCAAAGCAGCGTCTGATCTTTACTTTTGCAAGAAAATGGTTAGAAGCTTATTTCTGGCAGGATTCAGGGTTATTGGAGAGAGTACTTGTCCCTAGATCTGGATCTGGGTGCCTGGATTCCAGAAAATGGTATTATTTTAAGCAGTGTTTCTTGTGGTAATCCTAGATGACTATCCAGTCAAGAGTCTGCTGCCTGAATTTTGTCCTGAGTTATGTCAGGATACAGTTTCATGTTACTGGTTTATCATCTAGCTGCCACTAAGCAGGTACTCCTACTTCACCTTGCTCCAGACCACTTTCTCCTTGTTGCTTTCCCCGTGTCAAATCTAGTGGTCTCGCTGCTGTGGTGTTCTAGCCAGTTCAGCTGGCTGATCTGGTGAAATTCTCATGCGTGAAAAAAGAAGGGAAAAACCCTTCTGAATCAAACCTTTTACCTGATGATTACCAAGTTCATTCCCAGGGGAGCAGTAAAAGCTGTTGGGGGAAGGATGGATGGACTGTCCTGTTGGTCAATAGCTGGCTAGGTGTGCTTGGCTCTGTCATGAACTCCATTTATTGGTTTAACGTTGCAGCATTCAGGACTGAGGATTGTCTTGTGGACATAGCATGAGGTAGTAGTAAAATACAGTAGAAATGAGATAACTACTCTTAGTAGGAGTTTTGACAGAGTTAAGGAAGGTTTTTGTGTAGGCGTCTAGATTTAAAATAAATTATTTTGCAAATTTCAGGGGGAGAGAGAAAGAGTGTAAACTTTGGGAAGAAAGAGTCGACTGAAAAAAATATAATTTTGGTTTTACTTTGTGTTAAAAAACCCGTTCCTAATGCTGTGTTGAAAGAGGGACTAATACATGCTGGTATGTTGCATCCAGTTTCTGTGCAAGGAGAAAAAGATCAGAATTTTCTATCGGTATGTCAAAGGGGAAAAGTTCATGGATATGCTTAAGCCATTCTACCTATTTAACAGCAGTGTGTGAGGAATTGTTATACCTAAAGACTGCATTGGTGTGTAGTATCCATTTGTGCATAATTCAGGGGCCCTGTGAGATGATATGATGTGTATCAGAAGTGTGGAACCATTGCCAGCTTCTCTTAGTTGGAAAGGTTTATTAGCATTCAACTCCTGAAAACTAAGATTGGATCTAGCAACTAATCCCAAAAGCAGGTAGGTGGTAAATGGAGAAAGAGAAAGAGGAGTCTTCAGAGTGATTGTGGGGGAGAAAAAAAAAAAAAAAAAAAAAAAAACCCAAGAAAAATCAACCAAAACAGGAAAAAAATGTAAATGTTGAGCAGTATGTTTCATAGGCCTCTTTTTTTATTTATGAATTATTCCAGATGACAGGGAAAGAAAAAAAAAAAATAGAGACATTCTTTTTTGCTTTTTTGAATGTTCTGGATTTGAGGTAAGAAAAGTATATATTAAAAATGTTTCTTTCTGGAGCATATGAATTAGGTGAATGTTGGCATTCAATTAGAGAAAATAAAACTTCCTGGTAATACAGATGATCCTAACCAAAGTTTCTCCTTCAGGCGGAGGACATGTCTTTGTATGTAGTAGATCTAGCTTGGTTGTCATTATTCTGGATGTTTTTGTAGTGATAAGGCTAGCACTGAAGAAGGCAGATCTTTGGAAGATATTAGTGCTGCCTGTGTTTTCTCCAGTCTGTAAACTGATCTGTGAAACATGTATTCATGATATGGGCAGGATTTTGCAGGCTGCTCTTTTTAATGGAAACAGAAATGGAGACTCTCTTTGCTACAGTAAAAGGACTGTATTATTGCTCTCGCTGCTGATAGCAACAGATAACACTAACTTAAATTTCATGTTTGTAAGAAGGGGGGCAGTGAGCAAAATCAATGTTCAATGTACTGAAGTTTATTTACAGTTTCAGAAAACTTCAGTTTAATCTTAGAGTTGACTCTGAACTGCTCAGGAAAAAAAGGAGTTAGCTGTACTATTACCCTGATTCTTGGATTGTCTTTTTCTTAGAGACTTGGAAGTGTGTGTGGCCGTGTTTTGGAACTCTGCTGAATTGTGAAAAATAAGCATTTAGTATCAGGTCTTGCAGCACCAAAAAAAACCCAAACAAAACCACTACCACCCCCAAAAAAAACCACAACCAAAAAACTGAAAACATCTTTCAAGCTTGTTTGTTTTTTATCTAACAGTGATTTGGGTGGTGTTTATGGTAAAAATAGTTTGGCAAGCATTAGCTACAAATTTTGTTTAGAGGTACTGTTAGAACAAAACTACCTTTTGAGACAGAAGTATCTAATTTACTGTTTGATTGTAATTGGAGCTAAAGTGCATGACTTTAGCACGGGGAGTGGCTGTTTCCAGAGACTGTAATATCCAAGTTTAGCAGTCTTCAAAATTTAAATTTCTGATTTTTTTCTTTCTAAATAATTCCTTTTCTACAGTTAATTTTTCTATGTGCATGCACAAAGATTTGATTATCGCTCAGAGCAAATAAAAAAAGAGCTTTTCACATAAATTATAAATAATCTTTAATTCATTTGAAAAAATGTCTTTAGCTTTTTTTAAGGATACATGAAAATCTGCTTTCAGTTTTTAAAAGAATAAAATCAACCTAATGGACTTAAATGTCAGCATCACTGGAAAAAGATCAAGGTGTTGATTTCCCCCCCCCCTGTAATTCACTGTGAAACTAAATTTGCTCTTCAGTAGCTCACTGAAATTGTTGGGAGTTGGTTTCAGAATCCGTCTTAACTAAAATATTGTTCTTTCTGAGGGAATATTTCTTTGAGCTGTGAAATTTCTTCCTCAAAAGTACAGAGACACTCAACCTCAGAAGTTAATGGCTTGTAATGATTATGGGGCAATAAGAATATTTTGAGAGTAGAATTTTGAGAATAGAGCATCTATTGCCAGGTAATTAACACCTTTCCAATGCTAAGAAAGAATTGGAACATTTGCTTGCGCCAGAATATTAAAAGCACAAGATAGTTTCTTTGCCTAGCCTTTGAGTATTTTTTGAAAAGAGATCTTAAGGTGTTATCAGCTGCATGGAATAACTTCATTTTGTTTTATTTGTTAATGGAAACAGATGGATTTACTAGGTGAAATTAGCTCCTCAGGAGAGACTGGTATTGGGAGGAAAACTTTAATTTTACTTTGAACTTGAATAACTTTACCGTTTTACCCTGCTGCATCTCACTGTTGAGAAAGAAGGGAAGGGGAGAAACAACTCTGAATTTCCCTTTTTAATTTGTTTTTCTAAGCTTGTCATGGCTTTGAAAATTCCTTGTGGAAGCCATTTTCTCAGGAAAGAATGCACCCAGTGCATTGTGTCTGTGTGCTGTGGAAAAGGAGATGGTTTGTTGCAGCAGCAACTCTTGCTTTAGTAATACACCTTTCATGTTTACAACAACAAAAAAAAAAAAGCACACAGAGAAGGAAGAGTGCTATTTCGTGGAAGAAGGCACAAGAAATTGTGATAATGCAGTCAGTTACTAGATTTTTAAAAGCAACACATTGCTGGTAGCTTTTGTCACCCATCTTGTGAGCTTTTCTTTGTTTGCTGCTAAGTGTAGTTGGTAACGTTGTGTACAATGGCTCATCTCCTTTCCAAAGGATATTGTATGTCCAAATCTTTAATTTCACTTTTTTTTGCATTTATTGCAAATGTAGTATTGGTCATTGTTTTCATAGTGAGTGATAACCATCAGGATATATGAAGTTTAAAATTTTTAAGTCTCTTGGAATTTCTTGCATGTTATTATATATTAGCATGGTTCATTAAATTGGTCACTATCTGTATCTGTTCACAAAATCTAAACTCATATTCAGCCTAGACTGAGTAGCAAATTTTGTGTGTGCTTTCAATTATCAAAAATCTTGTGGAGTATTACAAACGCAACTTTTGAAAATAAATTTGGCTAATGGTTCGCTTTTTTTTTTTTTCCTCCTCCTACAGGTTCGATCTGTGGATGAGATGAATCATGAGTTTCAAGCTCTTGCCCTAGAATCTCGGGGAATGGGAGAGGTAATTATTGAGGACTGAAAATCCAGTTGGTGGTTTAGAAATGTTAATACAATTTAAGAAGTCTGAAATAATACGACATGAAGCAAAGAGCTTCTCTTAAGACCAAATTGATTTTTCAGGCAACTGAAGATTTCTGTTCTAAGGTGAAGATAAACTAAGTACTTTGCAATAACACTGGGATGGTTATTGACTGGATCTACTGTGTTACTGTGTCAGTCTTCTTAGATGACTGATACTCTTGGGGAAGTAGCAGGGTAATTTGTTTGAAAGTTTGTGCAATTCTATGAAATGAGGCACGTTTTCAGTGTCACTGTACCTAAGCTAGTGAAAAAATTGCTTACTACCTCTGAGAAGCCATGGAGACTGGGATCTGAAAAAGGTTTGGCTCCAGAAAAAATGAAACAGGCATACACTGGCAGAAATGTGTGGTAACTTACTATTTTTTTTGCTGGCAATTACTCCTTAAAAGAAAATTTTATCCAGGGTGAAGAGTGCTATTGTATAATTTAGCTAGAGGGAAGGACTTTTTTTGATTGGTTTGGGGGTTTTGGTGTTTTTGGTTTTTGGTTTTTTTTTAAGTCTGTACTTTTTTGGGGGTGGGGTGGAATAAAGATCATGGAGGATGACTTAGCTCCTTCAAAAGCTGTTCCTTGAACTGTTTAGAAAGTAATCAACATGGATTAGGGTTACTTGCCCTGACAGGACATGGTAATGAAATAAAGTTCAAGCTGGACTAGGATTTCAAATACTGATCCTTTTGTCTTGCTGGATATTTACCTAATTCAGTTGATAATTGAACCAGTGACAATATTTCAGCTTAACTTTCTTAAAATGGTGATAGGACTGTGATCTCTACAGAAACCATAACTTATTGATGAAAAACAAATGCTGTGTTCTAGTTGCTGAACATTTCTGGGCTGACACAAGGCTATTCTTACTTGATTTTTTTGTTTTTACTTTAATGAAGCATTTAACCAATCAGTTGGCTTTTCAGCAATTTTTGCTTCATCCAGGGTTCCACGTTGACTTTCTTGAACCATCTCCCATTTGAAAAAACAGTAATAGATGAAGCCCTGTTCTTTAGAAGTCTAAGTAGCCACATTGGATATGCTTGCTTCCCCCTCGCCCTTAAAACTCATTTTGAAAAGTAAAAGTGTTAGTAAGGTATCCATGGTAGAGTTGATGGGTATAATTTGTATTGGTGTTTATTCTTTTGCCACCCACGAAGTACTCTGAAAGGTTGAAAGCAGTGTAGGTAAAGGATGACACAAACGCTTGGGAATTTCATTTCAACGGTGTCTTTCAGGTATCTTGAGGTAATACAGGATCACGTAGTTAGGTTGACTTACTCAGTAATTTTCTTAATGTGTTGCACAACAATAAAGTAGTTCTGGAATAGATTCCATGGCTGGTTTAGCCTTCTTTTTGATTATAACCTTCCAAAATATTAAAGGAAATGTCCTCATAAATACCCTTGTAAGCTAGAATTGGTAGTTGTATGTGCTGCCCTCTGTCTACTTTGAGAGGTGTGAAAGGGAGGTCATGTCAAGCGATCTGCTTCTAGCTATTGGGAGGTTGTTCTCTTCCTCATTTTCTCTGTCTGAATAGATTTTTCTCTGAACTGAAATTAATTTT
This sequence comes from Platalea leucorodia, assembly GCF_965183815.1. Classification (NCBI taxonomy): domain Eukaryota; kingdom Metazoa; phylum Chordata; class Aves; order Pelecaniformes; family Threskiornithidae; genus Platalea; species Platalea leucorodia. Next base: position 117,370,671 of record NC_138825.1, on the reverse strand, counting down.
TTGTTCATAATTCTAATCCTTCTTGATCTTTTTTTCCCCCGACTGGGAATCAGTGCTTGACATTAGGAGGCTGTTAAGTCTTACTTTTCACATCATTACTAAAATCAAGACTGTCTGTGAATCCTTAAGCAAGTATGTCTTCCATGTGCTAATGTAAAGCAATATAGTATGAAATCTGTTTTCATTGTACCATAACACATTTTGGAAATAATACGTGCTGGAAATCCTTCTGTCAAGCTATCCATCAGAGCTGTATTCAGATGGAGCCTGGTATCAGTCAGTATTGGGAATAGGACAGCATAACATGAGCCAGATGTATGGTTTCCTTGATCTCTTTCTGTCTTGCAATTCTTTGTTAATTTATTCTGTAAAGAAACAGACTACAAGTTTTATTAGCAAGAGATCTGCTGTATTGCAGGCATCTTTCTATAAATGTCTCCTAAAATTTTAGCTACTAGATTGGTTAAGCACAGATGATGCTTCTGGCTCCAGCTCCCAAAAGCTATCATGACCCTTAAGGTCATGATAATATTCTGAAGAAATACTGACACATGGTGCTATTCCTCTTCTCTAGGCATCTGTTGTTTGCTATTTCAGGGCCAGCATAGTGGGCTTCAGGACCTTTAGTGTGACTTAATACAGGCATACATAAAATTAATTGCCAAACAGAATATAAAACTAGATCTTTTTTTGATAACGTTTATTCTTATAGAAACTTACAGGGTGAGAATGCACACAAATTTCATGCTAGGGACAATGTATCCATTTCTGGTGTCAAAACTTCATTCAGGGAAATTGTAGAAGGCTTGGTAGGCATAACTTCTGATCTTAAAAAGAAAAATAAAAATCCTTAATTCAAGAGCCAGTAATCGAGACTGTGCAGTTACTTATCAGAGAGCTGGTTAAGAGGCAGCTTTAGCATAATTGGTTATTATCTATGCGTAGAAAAGGGCTTTGTTCATCTGGCAGAGACACAACAGGGATCAGTGCTGATACTAAAAAAGACACTTTTTAGTGTACTGTTGGAAGAGCTTAGTAAGAAATACAACAATCTTTTCTATTATTTTGAATCAGGATTGGATGTATCTTTGTAAAGTTTCTTTTTTATTGGATTAAATGCAGGAAATATTGAGCAAAACTCATGTTATCAAAGGGTAAAGCATGATGATTTTAGCTACTTGGATTAATTTGTGATGACTTCTTGATTAAGTCTTTTTCACTAGGACTAATCAAGTGGGTTTTTTTCTTGTCTGTTAAAGAGAAACACACTTGGTGTTGTTTTTCTGAAAAGTACTTTTTTTTTTTTTTTGAGTTCCACAATGAAATACTTGTCAGCTGCTAGGATTGCTCATTTATATGGCAATCCAAAAGCTAATACATCGCTTTAAAAAGAGCATAGTGTATGTCATATCCATCATCTGTCAAAAATAAGTAAATGATAAATCTAAATCACTGGCCCTCAGGGAGGTACAAAATTGTGAACTTTAAAAATTTCCATTTATTTAAATATTTGAGGGATGACTTTGCTGTCTAGAAATTTTAACAAAAAAAAATTTCTGTAAAACTGTTTGATCTTCAATAGGATACAGCTTAAATTTACCCTCTTGAGGTACAGATGATGCATTATGTTTTGTGTTAAAGATATTCTGTATTCTTTGTGTACCAGAGTACATGAAGACCGCAACCGGTTGAATATATCTGTTTGGAATTTGAGAGTACGCAGTAAAACAAACAAACAAACAAAAAACCAAACAAAAGCAAACCTACAAAAATCCCCAAACAACAACAAAAAAACCCACCACCACCACCAAATCCCCCCATACCAACCTGTACTTTTGCAGTGAGGATTACTGCTGGTTTTTACCAGTAGACAGGTTTTTTCCTCTGATAGGAATCCTGCGGATGAGTTTTGAAATCAAAACCAGTATTGCAGTGCATTCTGCTCTAGATTCACTTATTGTTCTTAACGTTGTGTTCTCTGAACACCTGTGTGATAGTGGAATTTACTAATTTCAGGGTCAGCATACTTTAAGGTGATGCTCATTTTATGACACCCAAGATATTACTTGATCTGTTTTATTCCAACAAGCTTGTGTTAGGTGGTGACACCTGAACTTTTGTATTCTCATAGTTCTTATCTCAGCTGGACACATATTTGAACTTGTCTTAGACTGCATTTAAAATCTAAAAATTTATTAAAATTTATTTTCTTTCTCAAAACGAAGATTTCATAGATACCATGAAATGCTTGCTTTCTGTTCTCCAACTATCCTACAAAATGAAAAATAATTCGTATTGCAAACCTTTCACAATATAAAGCTAAAAATAATGACTACATTGCATAGGCTGATCTGAAATGTGTAATCTTTTGCTTTTAGTTGAGCCACAGTTGCAAGATTCCATTAATCTCTTTCTCTGTCCTCTGATGGCTAACTGCATTTAAATTTGGGGTAAACCTAATATCCTGGTGCTCCCAAAGTATGTTTGGTTGACACCTGGTGATGATTCTCCCATGCATTGAGAAAGTGGGCTTCTCTGTCAGGGCAGGTCATAACAGTGTGACGCTCTGGCAAGCGTAATACTTTCCTAGAGTTTTGTTGAGCTTTGGCTGTTTATCATCCCCCACCCCGAGTCCTTCTGTGTTAATGAATTTATGTAAGGTACCCAGGGATTTCAGTAGGTTAGCTAGTCTAAATACTTTTGTTTCTGGTAAGAACTCCAGGCAGCAAACAAAACCAGCAATCCTTAAGTTACTCCAGAGGAGCTCTTGTCACCTCTGTTTCGGTGTTAATATTGTGGCCTGTTAATAGCAATCTTATCCTCTTCTTAAAGCCTTTTTCACGAGCTCTTTCAATGCTACATGAAGAAATACCTAAAAAAATACTTTTTTGTTAGTAATTTCATCAAGGCCCATACTGAGCAACTGTGAAGTTCAGAAGTTTTAGTCACTTAAGTAACAGGAGATTCAAAACTCCAGAATGTACTTGTTTATTGCAAACAAAGCTTTATCAGAATACATTTGGTTTTTTTTCTAAAATCACAAAATTTAAAATTTTAAACTGCACATTACATTTTGCAAAATTTCATGGATTACAATTCTGTCTTCAGAGCTCTTCCCTATTTTTATTGCAAGTTGCTTTCATTGTAGTTTCAGTTGACGGACCTTGTGAAGTACATAATATACATATTCAAGAGAAAATGTGGTGTGCGGAGTTTGGCAGTTGTACTGCTACTGATGGGAAAAGTTAGAGGAATAAAGTAAAAGTAGTAAAATTGAAGTAAAAAGAATGCGGACATTTGAGGTATTTTTGTTTCTGCGGTGCTTCTGTTATGTCACACTAAGTCTCCTGTCCTCGAAGACAGTACAAGAAGTGATACTGATCTAACTCAAAACTTTCTGCTTTAGAAGTAGTAATGGAAAAAAAATCATACGGCTAAATGAAATCATTGGCGTGTGGAACTTCAAATTTGAATGTCACAGATTTGTAACCAGCAGATCCCTATGGTCGAAAGGAGCTGACTTGTCACCATGTGTGTTAGTCGCTTTCTGAAATTTGGAACATGATGCGTTTCTGAGTGAACAGAACTTTACAATGAACTGCTGCTGTTTCTGGTTATCATGATAGTATTAAAGGCCAACTTTTGAGCCAACATGGAAAGAAGGCAGCGTTAGTTAAAGTTTCTGAGAGGACTGACTCGGTTTAACACAGGGATTAATTTGACTAGCTTTCTTCACAGCTGCTTCTGTATTCTGTATCTCTCCCTCATAACTTCAGAATCTCACTCTTGTTGGGGTCACTTGAGCAATTTCGTTACACAGCATCACCTTCAGTAACCGAACAGAAACGTTTAAGTGTTTTATAATTATTCCTTGGAAATGTGTGCTTTGTAAAGATGACTTTAGTATCTGAAGTGAATTACTTGCACATCCTCTTAATAGGTTTGCTATTTTTTTGCCCATTTATAAGCATACTTTAAATAAAACCATTTTCTCTTTTGGAACAGCTTTTACCTGCCAAAAAGTTTTGGGAACCTGATGATTCAGCAAAAGATGGACAAAAAGGGATATTCCTTGGTGATGAGTGGAGAGAGACTGCATGGGGAACTCCTCGTAAGTGATTGATGTCTATGTATTGAAAAATCAGTCGTGTTTACTAAATGTTATTTCGAAGTAAATTAATATTATAAATTTTAATTGTGTATTAGATTTGATTTTAATTGTGAAAATGCATACTGCACTGGTGGTTGTGTGCCAATAACACTTTTTGAAACTGGGATTTGGAATTTTTTATTTAAAAAATTTTTTGTTTAAGTTAATTTTGGTTTTGTTTAATATTGCCTCTGTAATGAAATGAAAAACATTACAAGTTGTATTTAAAAAATATAATAGGTTTTTTTATTTATTTGTTTTTAACAGACCATTCTATGTCCCAGCCTATTATGGTACAGAGAAAGCCTGGACAGGGTTTTCATGGAAACAGTGAAGTAAATGCTGTATTGTCTCCACGATCAGAAAGTGGTGGCCTTGGAGTGAGCATGGTAGAATATGTGTTAAGTTCCTCTCCAGCTGATAAATTGGATTCCCGGTTTAGGAAAGGAGCTTTTGTAAGTAATGCAGTGTGTAAGCTTGCCTCATTCCCTACTATGGTCTTACTGTCTTGTATAGTTATATTTTCTACTCTATTTGTCCGTTTTCCTTTTTTAACCCTTCTCTTTAGAAGGAAGTGTGTAGTAGCTATCTATCTGTCTTCCTTGGTTGGAGGGGGCAGAAGAGGGAAGTGGTTTGGGAATCTTGACTAAATAGCTGTCTTAAAGTACTTTCCTAACACCTTTAAATAAAGGTAGGAAAAAGATTGCAAATAGCTTAATTTAAAATGTGTGATGGGATTTATTCTAGATCTTCCTACTCTGTTTCCATATGGGTTTGTTTTGTACTAAATGTTTTAACTGTATAAAATAAACTTTATTTAATTCAAAGTGTTACTGCTTTAACAGCACCGCTATAGTTAAGGTTGAGTTAGCTCTTCCATTATAAATCTTGGCATTCCTTTTCACATTTTGGCAGTTATTAATTGCATGTGGTTGAAACTTGATGACCAAGTTACCCACCAAATGCAATTTCATTGAAAACAAACTGTTTGTATTGTTTACGTGCACTGTAGTGTAGAATTAGGTCACCTTGTGGTGCTCCTATTGTGTTCTGTTCAATATTCAGAATCAAACAGATTCTTTTTCCTCAGGGCACTAGAGATGCTGAAACAGATGGACCTGAGAAAGGAGATCAGAAAGGCAAGGCTTCTCCATTTGAGGAGGACAAAAACAGAGATCTTAAACAAGGAGATGATGAGGATGTTACTAAAATAAATGGCAGAGGTTTGCCAAATGGAATGGATGCCGATTGCAAAGATTTTAAGTAAGCTTTTAACTGTTTCTCAAGAAGACGAGCATGTCTCTTAAGGGCATTATTACAGTTCTGGTTTGTGTGTCAGCTTTAAACATTACCCAGCTGCAGACTGATTCTTCCTACCTCACGTCCTCCCTTTCCCACTGTGCCACATGTTTCTTAGGATGTCATTAATGTGTGTGTCACTTCTCATGAGACAAATTCATCTTAATATAGTAATTATTGAAAGTAAATGGGTACCTTCAAAATGTGGTGAATTAAAGAGGGATGAAAACTTAACCCTTTTAATTTCAAACTAAATTCCTTTCTCTCTCTGCTTCTTTTTAATACTCTGACTTTTGCATCTGATTGTTGTTGTAGAGAGTAAGCCCTACAGACTTTTAATTTTCCTTCTAATTTTGCTAGTGGATACCACAGCCTAACACAATTATTTCCCCACAAAAGTCTTTCTAGAAACCCTTTACTTGACTAAGGAAAAACAATGTATTTCCCTATTCACATAGTTAAATGTCACCTATTACAGTATAGAATGGTGTTGTGGTTTGGTTGTTTTCTCAGGAGAAAAAAAAATTGGACCAAGCTCAAGCTTTTGAACAGTGAACTCCTATATGACAGCACAGCCAGCTTGTTTTTTCCTAATACTAAACTGCATTTTAAATTGAGTATTTTTAAAGGAATAATCTTTGCTTTTAAATGACTGTGGTGCATTTGTAACTGTCATACAGAAGAATTAACAAGATCAGAAAACTAGAGTGCTGCTCATAAATTTGTATTAATGTGGCGAATGTGACCGAATAGCTGTGGTTTCATTAGTTCATAATTGAGCAAGTATATTAAAATGCATGTTTGAATCCCATACGTAAGTATTTCATACCCTTTAAAAAAATGTATTTACCTGAGGCTAAGGAGGGATTCAAGTCTATCTTTCAAGATGTATTATTGAAAAGAATATGATACTAAGCACATTAGAGAGCTCAGATTAGCTCCTTTCGGATGCATGCTGCAATATGCACAATAAACAAAGTTACCTTCAATATTATATGTAGACAATGCAGAATAAATTTTGTCCTGCTTTTCTTTACCAATATCTATTTCAATTTTGAAATAGTTGCTTGCAAAGTACCTTTTGTATTATTTAAAGAGAGAAATTATTAAAAAATACACAAGTGCAAAAAAGCATCCAAAGCCAGTAAACCTCTCAAAAAAATAAGGCCATCTAATTTAAATGGGCTGTATAAAGTGGTGGTATAAAGCCCTCCAAACAGAGGTTTATAATTGAAGTATTGACACAACTTTAACTATAGCAACAGAACAGCACCAATATAAGGAGCAACCTTATTAGGTAAACATAAGTATTAACAAAGAATCTTTGTCCTGTCCTCCTCCTTGTATTTTTATTGTACTTACAGCTTTTTTAAACTAAAATATGTACTGAAATAACTGCCTCTTTGCCTTTTGTTCTTCACTTTGTTGATACTGTATGTCACTTGAGAAGAATAAGGTATATTAAATGTCTTCAATCTCAAGTTTTGTATGTTGAGCCATGAGGACATGGTTGCTAGCTAGGATACTTAGATGGTAGCCAATATGTTATAGATGGTCATCATGAGGATGGTTGTTAATTCAAAAAACCCTAGTGTAACTGCTTTATCTTTGAAGTATTTTGTCCATAGTAGTAGATCATACAGTATTGTTGAATAAACTTGCTGAAAGACTGCTTTCTAGCTATACAGTCTTTATAGAGTTGCTATCAGCAAATACATAAGTACTAGCAGTTTTCTTTGCATTAATCTTGTGCTTCAGTGAGGAACAGATGCTTCAACTTTGGAGCCCTGAAGAGTGAGGAGAACAGGTAGTACTAAGACTGTCTCTATCCTAGAATTAGCAGTATACCATACTGGTCTGGCAGAGTACTGCTGGAATAAATGTCGTTTCATCCTGCAAGATGGCATTTTGTACTTGAGCCCAATTTCCACAAATAAAGCAAACTTAACTGGAAGTTGTGTTTCCTGAGAAACAACATATAGTTACTGAGTTCTGCCAACACAGTCCTGTTAAGGGATCATAGGTTCTCTCACACAACTCCTTCCTAGTAGTTGACTTATTTTTACTGGCAAAAATTTGTAGTCTAAACAATGTGGCCTGACACAGAAGGTGGGGTACCACTCCAAATTAAGGTACCCTAAATCTAACCAAATACAGGGTTGGGATTCTGTTTAGGATGTGAATCTGTTGACATCTCACTTCAGCTGTTTGCCTGTAGGTGTTTATAGGTGCACAGAGATCCCCCTGTAGTCAGTGGGGATGTAGTCAACACATCCCGGGAGAGATGAGAGAACAATTCAGCTTTTACTCTAAAGTAAACACCTAGCGACTGGTGAGTTGAGTTGCTGTCTAGGCTCTGTCAATGGTATTGACTAGATTTTCATCCCCTCTGATGGGAATTTAAACACTAGTGCACCTAGAGGTGCGTAAGTGTAGGTATCTACATCTCGCTTGTCACTAGCCCTTCATATTTGGAAACTAAACTTTCAGGGGTTTGGCATAGTAAACGATTTCCAGCTCTGTATCTCTGTCTTAGTGTCAACAGAAATCAAACACCTGCGTTTTGCTCCACCCTGAAGATTTCTTTTGGAACAACAGGCTATATTTATTCTTAGGTAAACTGAGATGGAATCAATGGGATTATATTAGGAATGCTTTTTTTACCACTGACCAATCATCTGGTGTAGTGTAGTCTGTTAAATGACTTGTGTAGGAAATGAAATGTTTTAGTCAAATCCTAAATGAGGTAGTTATTAGTCCATTTTACTTAAGGTAAAAAATGTATTTGCTTTTGAGATGTGAAAGATACTTGCTATAATGTGTGTTTGTCTTTTCTAGTTGAAGTTTTATTGTCTCTCTCTCTCTCTCTCTCCCCCCTTTGGCATGAGATGCACTTAGCCATTTCCTTTTTTTTTTTTTTAAATTTCTCTTCAATACGTTTTCTAATAATTCCTGTCGCATCCAAAATGCAATAAAGAGTCATTGCAAAAGTTGCAGGTGACCACAGTTCACTCCATTTCACTCAAAACAGCCTCAAAGATTAGTTTGTTTTTCTCACAGTGATTTGAAGAGCTGTATAGTCTTAAACTTAAAAAAAAAAAAAAAAAAAAAAGCTTTGAAATGAAATGTGTCCTTTATCTTGAGCCATCAATGCATGCTGATTAAAATCAGTCTGTCGCTTCCCTTTGTAAAGTCTCGGAGTTCAGAGATCCTTTTAAAATAGAAATGCTGTTGTCTGTCCGTGGACAGCTGTATTTAAGACTGAAGAGTCTATCTTGAATTTCTTCTAAACAGTCGTACCCCTGGAAGTCGACAAGCCTCCCCAACAGAAGTAGCTGAACGCTTGGGCCCCAATCCCAGCACCACAGAAGGATTAGGTCCACTTCCCAATCCTACAGCCCATAAGCCTCTGGTAGAAGAATTTTCAAATCCAGAAAATCAGAATCTAGATGCCATGGAACAAGTTGGTCTTGATTCTCTACAGTTTGACTATCCTGGCAATCAGGTACAAATGGACTCTTCCGGAGCTACTGTAGGACTTTTTGACTACAATTCTCAGCAGCAGGTTAGTACTGGACTTGAAAACATGCCAAATTGGTCCTTCAAGTTGTGTATTATCCTCTTTGATAATCAGCCATTTAAACATATAATGCATTTAATTTTGTTTTGTCTGTGACTTAGTCACAGGCAAACAAATGTATATTTAATCTAGAAGAATATTTGTGCATAATTTTCTAGTTTAGTAACTTATTAGGATAGAAGCTTGGTTCAAAATCTTTTTTTGTAAGTAAATCCCAGTATATTATAGCCCTGACTTCTGAAAACTGAAACGTATCTTTATTTCTTTTCCGCTAGCTTTTCCAGAGGACTAATGCTCTGACTGTCCAACAGTTAACAGCAGCCCAGCAGCAGCAATACGCACTGGCTGCAGCTCAGCAGCCACACATAGGTGAGGTTTTTGTAAAGTACAGCTAGCATCCCTGGCAAAAGTGGGGGTGTGGCTTTGGTATAATCCTTTCAGTTTTACCCACAGTATTCTAGTTCAAATAGATACCGATCAATTGGCCTATTTTAGTGGTTCTCCTGCAAACTGCTTAGAATGACTGCGTAAGACTGTCCTGTCCTTAGAGAAAGTTTTCTGTTGTGTAAATTTTTGCCTACTTTGAACTGTTGTGTACAAAGAAGTAAAAATTATTTTTGCTGTGTAGCCCAATAGTTGAATTTTGATTGGAGAAAAAGTAAAAAAGCTTTTCAGCTATAAGTAGTGACAGAAACACTAGTTTTATTTACTGAAATAACAAAAATACGCAATTCTATTGCAGTTAGGTATTTTTGATAATCCAGTTAAAAACCATTGTATAGTAGGATTTTGAAATCAAACTTCTGTGTTAATTCATTCTTCATTGTTAATGGCACCTTTTAGATAGCTCTTTATTCTTGCCGGTACCTTTGTGATGGAGTTATTCTTTAGCAAGCGTTTTTTTTCTGTCCCTCTAAAGTAATTCAGTGAATTAATTAAATGCATAAAGTTCTTAGTGTGCGGGCAGCTCGACAAGGAGGCTGTATTTCAGTGACAACAGTTTTATCTGCTGCTGTGGGGAAGCTGTGTGTTTGGGGTGAGGGAGGTTGGAACACACATGGAAGCAATTCCTTATTTAAGGGAATTCCTCAAATTTTGACACTGTAGGGCAGGTTTAAAGATTCCTGCCCTTCCCACTCTCCACTGCTAGCTGTTGAGGTGTGTGCACCTCTCTCCTTCCTCTGCAAGGGGAACAAGAGTTCTCAGGATCAGAAGGGCAGACAGAAATAGGAAGCAGCATCTCCAAAGGGATGTGTCCATGTTCCCCTGCGATACGGGGACAGTGAAGTTTTTCCACCGGCTTGTGTAGCTGGATTGTGAGGTCTGTTCAGACAGGGATCAGCAGCCTATAGCTGGGCTTTAAAAGTGGCAGCTCTTTAGTGTTATGTAGCTGACCGATATGGTCTTAGATCTGGGAGCGTGGCAGATTGAGATGCTGTGCGAGTCCACAAGTCGTGCCTTCTGCCCGTCTGTGACCTCTAAACTGCAGAGAAGCCCCTGCTTTGTATAAAGTGGGCAGTCAGCTGTAGACTGCTGTAGACTGAGCAGTCAGCTGTGTCTTGCCCCTTTGAAATGCAGCATCGTCTGATATGCATGTTAATTGAAACTTAGCAAGAAGCCTCCTATTTGGAAGGAGAGACATAGTTTGATGTGCCGTGCTTGCTGGACTAGTTGCTGCCTCAGAGTTGGAGAAAGTACATGAACCTGACTGGCAGGGGAAACTCTGGGTAGCGATGCTTTGTTTGATGACTCTGAGTTTCTTCAGTTGTCTTCTTGCATTACAATCCTTTATCAAATTTGGATTCTTCAAAGTAAGATTAGCATCTCATAACTGGCTGTTTAAAAGCCAGATATCTGTTTTAAATGATCTGGTTTTATTTTTTCCTATTGTCAGTGAAAAGAGATTTGTATTTCTAGCAGGTGATTCATTCTATCTGGCTGGTTCACTTAGGAGACTAGATGGTTTGTCTGATACAGATTTAGTTGTAAGATTAATGTAACTTTTAGATAGTTGAAGTTGGGCAAGGTAAATTCCATTTTGAATAATCCCTTCTATATAAGGGTAGGTAGATATATATGACATAAATTTCCTTGGAGTCTGTAGATCCAGCAAAACAAAGCTGTTAGGCCTTGAGATTAGTAAGAACGAACTCGTGAGAAGGGATAAAGTGTTGATTTCTGTAATGGTGTACCTGCTCTTAGAAACTTCCAAAGTACAAGCAGTTCTGATTTTAGCAGATATGCTTTGTGATTTGATTGGTTTGAATATGATGATGCTTGCTAAGTATGTTAGCTATAATTAAACTCTGTTTATTACTGTAGCAGGCGTATTCTCAGCAGGCTTGGCTCCAGCTGCTTTTGTGCCAAACCCATACATTATCAGTGCTGCTCCTCCAGGTACTGACCCATACACTGCAGCTGGATTAGCTGCAGCAGCTACCCTAGCAGGTAACTGAACACTTTCTAGTGTCTGTCTTGATAATTTTACTGAATGAAATCAGAAAAAAAGCTGAAATCCATCCTGTTTATTCTCTGTAAATACATTTCGAGGAAGGAGAGACTTGTAGGAAAATTAATATTGCAGGTTTGAAAATTTTCACTAAAGTGTAAAGGGATTCAATTTCTGTTATATATAGATTCTGAGTATTTCTTCCCACTGAACTTTTATTTTCAAACAGTTAGGTTTCTTCTGTTCTAAAAATGTTCATCCTTAATAAAGTTTCATCTGACATTAGTAGTATGTATTATTTTCAAAAGACAAGACAGCTAGTCTTTCCTTGTATGTTTTTACTTGGTGCGTTAATTTTCTAATTCCAGGTTTTCCCATTCCCAGTGGGCATGAGAATAAAGATGGTCTCCAGTGTGCTGAAAGGCCCAGACAACAGATAAACCCCCAAGCTCAGGAAAATCTCTTAAAAAGTTAATAGATACTGCTGTGAAACAACACTACTGAGTATTCAAGTCCCAGCTAGTGCCGAGACCTGAGCATAACATTTTGAAAAAAACCCTGTATCTCCAGTTGGTGGTTTCACAGGGAAGGCAGTAGACAGAACTAGAATATATGTATGCATAATGCATTATGTGTACAATACAATGATATAGAGACCTCATTCTTCTATAGATTCTTTATCAATAGAGTGGTGGAGGTAAGTGTGCCTACTCGGAAGAGTGTGATGTAGTAGGCAGAGGAGGCAGAGGCAATAGTTGTGTTTATAAGCAAAGGAAGGAAGGAGGAATAATAGATGATCACAGTCTCAGTATATCACTATCAGGAGGATGAATTTGGTTCATTCTGTGATGTTCTGAAATGATCTTTTTTCCAACCATGGAAACTGATTTTGAGTGTTCTTTGGTATACAAGCTTTGATTACTTCAAGTTTTTTTTTCTTTGTCACTTGAGTCTCACAAGGGTATTTATTTTTTTCATAGAGACGGTATGGTTTGATGTGAATCTTTTAAATTAACCCATTTATGTTCATGCATCATTTTGGCTAATATGGGAATTTAGTCTCCTGAAAACTGATTTCTGTTTTGACATTTAGAAGACAGATCAATGAGGGATGCTACAAACAATATAAACAATTAATTTTAACTAGCTGCAATAGATGGAATAATAATGTTTTCTGTTTCTAGGTCCTGCTGTGGTTCCGCCTCAGTATTATGGTGTTCCATGGGGGGTGTATCCAGCCAATTTATTTCAGCAGCAAGCTGCAGCAGCAAATACCACAGCAAATCAGCAAGCAGCTTCACAGGCACAACAGGGACAGCAACCGGTATGTTGTTCATAAAAAAAGAGATGAGCTTTTAATGCCTTACCGTAACATTTACGGCTTCTAGAAAATTTTACATAATTCAGATGTTGTGTTGTATCAAATACTAAATGAATATTAAAAATTCTCAATTTCTTTACTGATTATCATTGTCTTTAAAAGTTCATTTACTGCATACTAAATATTTGGCTTACTTTGCAGTCCCAATTTTCAAAGTAAAAAACATTAAAAATAGTTCCTTTAATCCAGTTTACTGTTCTGTTGTGTTCATGTCTAGATAATGCTGCCTGTACAGTTATTAAAAAATTAATGTAAAATTAAAAACTAATCTAGAAAGCTTACATAAGGGGAGGAAAAGCGATGTTTTAGTAATTTCAGGAGGATATTTTTTTTTTTAAGCTTGGGAAAAAATTGATCTGCAGTTTTATTAATTAGCTGGAAAATGGAATGTTACACATTTTTCTTTGTCTTTTTAAAAAGTAGGGAAATAAAGGTTTTATCAGTAGTTTTGTTGCTTCATGGGGAAGGATTGCCCTGCGTATTTTTCTGTGACAGAATAATTGTATTACAACATCGCCATGTGCCATATGTTATTTTTGCCTTAGTAAATCAAGAGTAAGCAATTGTTACAAGAACTTGTTGAAATTTCCATGTCTTTAAGTAACTTTTTAAAAAATGCTAATTTTCTATTGTTACTCTGGATGCGTTTTTAAAACCATTATATGGTCTTTCAGGATAAACAAATGGCCTTTTCCCACAAAGGAAAAACACAGATCTTATAATGATCTTATGCTTGAACAAATGTAAATTTTTTTTTTTTTTTGCTAGCAATATGGTTAATTTCAATGCCATTTTTATAAATCTAATGATAAGTGACTTTGAGTTACCATGAAGTTTCGGAGTAGCTTCATCACTGTTTTAATATTCAAATGGATCTTTCCTCATACTGATCATTGTTATTAGTGAACCGCATTGATAACTGAGTGTATCATCTCTCCAGTGTTTTTTTGCTTTTTCTATAAAATTAATATCCAATTTATGCAAATCACATGTAAGATATTTTGTGGGGTTATATTGTAAATAGTATTTCCTTCTTATTTGGGACCTGGAAAAGATTATTTTAACTAAGAGGAGTAGAGCAGTTGCAAAAATTGAGATACGCTGTCAGAGCATAATAAAATAAGCCTGTGTTGCACAGTGATGGAGTGTTATGTGAATTCTTAAAACTTAGTGGGTGCATTTTTTACAGCACTGTTGGCAGTGTGTTGTTAATTATTTAGACAAGTTACTACAAGCTCTGAAGTATTCAGACTTACATCATTCAATTGCCTGAAAATAATGAACAAATGCATTTATCAGGGACAGGCAGGTGTTCAGTTAATAGATAAGGCAGATCATAAATATATCATTCTCACAGATTTTCTGCTTCGCTTTATAGTCGTTACCATTGATGGAACATACATGAGTCCTGCTGTCCAGAGCAGGGCAGATATTCATTGTCACATTTGTCAGCAAAATAGTTTATGCCTTTTATTCTTTGTATGTATATATCCTTGAAACCAATAAGGTGGAGTATTCCCAAAATGAAATTCAGATCTGAGTGGCATCAAATATGTAAAGCAACTGGTCTAGAACTTTTTTAGACCTTTTTAGCATATATTGGGCTTTCTTTCTTACCTTTTAAGGAAAGGATGTCAAATTGGTCTTTTCCAGGTTCTGCGTGCTGGAGCAACTCAGCGCCCACTTACTCCCAATCAGGGTCAGCAAGGGCAGCAGGCAGAGTCGCTTGCAGCAGCTGCAGCAGCAAATCCAGCTTTGGCTTTTGGTCAGGGTCTTGCTACAGGCATGCCAGGTATGTATGTTATCATAGAATCATAGAACGCTTTGGGATGGAAGGGGCCTTTAAAGGTCATCTAGGCCATCCCCCTGCAATTGCCAGGGACATCTACAACTAGATCAGGTTCCTATGAGTGGATTAAGAGAATCACTGAAAGTTAAAATATTGGTGTTATTAGATACCAGTTTAACTATTAAAGTCCTGCTGTGTTTATGATAAGCTGCTTAGAATTGAGTTTTATATAGTTTTACATTGCTCAGTTGGATTAAAATACTGGCACGGGATTCTTAAAGCACAAGAAATTCCTCTAGTGTTTTTGATTTGGAGCATTTTCTCTGTATTTGTTGTTACAAATGTATGCACAAGGAGTATTGTAGATTTTTGCAACGAAGCAACTACATACTGTCTTAAAAGGTCATGAGTTGTCCGAATGGTTACTCTGATGCAACAGGAAGTATTAACTTGTCTTTCTGAAGTAATTTTTTACTTGTGGCATATAATAATAAAATGTAAAATTCAGAATCCAAAATTAGGAAATTTAAAAGAAAATTACTGCTTAATCATCTCTGAAGATCACAACATGCTTGAAGTAGAAGCACTGCAAAGCTTGGAGCCTCAGATCCTTTTAGCGTGCAGGGCTTCTGTCCTCTTTGGGGAATGGCTATTTTGAGTCTCAGTATGTGTGTCATAAATGCACAATGTGTTAGCTTGAAGTTCAGCATCGCTTTTAAGTGTCTGGTACAGTACCTGAGCAAGAACAATTTAAGTGTATTTGGCCATTCTTCAGTATGAAAATTAAGATTTTACATAGTTAAGTTAGATAACGTTGATGGTAGCTGCAAATGCATTTGACTTGTACAGGTTCTCTCCTCTGCAGCGGTACTTTGAAATGCCTCACAACCTATAGAAGTCAGAGTTAGTTTGTTGCTGGATGTTCCAGGACTGCATTGTGCACTTTGCCTCACGGTCAGATTTTACACCTCTAGCTGCAGAACAGACTGGTTCTTGTGTTTTTCTTGTCTGTTTTGTTTTATAACTGCCATTTTTATTTCTTCTCATGCAGTAGTATCTTCAGCTTTTAGCATCTTTCCCTTTCACCTAAAATGAGGAATCAGCAAAGTGTGCTGTCACAGCACCTGTCAAGTGGTATGTCTGCGCCTCACCAAAGCAGTGGAGAAGGCCTGCAAACAGGGAGGCGTATCAGAGATGCTATGAGCATCTTTGCAAAAGCCTCAAAGGCTTAGCTATACCTTTTTTGTGTGCTTTTGGGGAGTGTGTGTGTTTGTTTATAGTTACTTATTAGTTCTTGCTTTGGATGTGGAGCTCTAAGACTGTGGAGCGGTCCATGCCTTGTAAAAAGCCTGTGACATTTAGCTTGAGTCAGGTCAACATCTGAGATCTTGACCCAGCCTAAATTTGTGACTTCATTATAGGAAGATGTAAAAAGAGCGTTATTTTCAAAAAGAAAGGTATCTCTCTCAAATAATTCAAGGGTAGTTCTTAAAACCCACAAAAGGGCCCCCTCTCCAAACGGATGATTGACCACTCAGTATTACTTTCAGATCATGAACTCGGTAATGCAAGATCCTGTCCTGTGAAACTTGGACTTGAAGACTTATTTTCTTCCTCCACAAGCCCCAAGAGCTTTTGTGTGAGGGCAGGAACCTTTTTATTCAGTTTCCATTGTAGGTTGCTTCTTTGTCGCATCTGCTGCATGCCTGAATGGCCAGAGAAAAATTTTATTCATGCGACCGTATATTCAGACTGTTCTATAGTAGGAATTGTGTGCAACTGGCCTTCAACCTTACTGACCCCACTGGGGCTCAAAATATAAACAAAAAGGATGTTTATTTTCTCAATTGTCATAAGCTGGTTTCATAGTGAGTCCTAGGGAGTGCTGGTGATTCCTCTTTTCAGGTGAAGGAGAAGGATTTAGGATGATGAACACAAGCCATTTTAGATGGGAATCATCTAAATGATGTCTGTATTTGAGCTAGATACTTAAGGCTCCTTTTATAGGTAGTGAAGAGAAATGGAACTTTTAGTCTTGTGTTATCTGCCTCTATTTTAGTTACCTGATTTAGGATAAAGTGGGTTTTGCTCTAGAGGTGCCTTTTTCTATTCACTTACTACAAAATTGAGTCAAGATCACTAAATTACATCTAGATACCAAAATGTGATTAAGCGAATCCCAGGTAGTAACTACTGAACAACACATATAATGTAATAAACAAGCCGAAAATGTGTGGAATTCTTGTTTCAGTGGACTTAGATGTTTTCCAAGAAAGTGTAGGTCCAAATTGAGTTTCAAGCTCTCGAATGTTCTTTACAGGGGGAATATTTGTAGTTTGGCTTCACTGCGAGCTATTTAGTGAGAATATATTATTCAGCTCATCCGTACTGCTGTCTTTAAACCATTCCAGCTGCTTTCTCTTTCCCACAGCCTTCATGTTGGATGAAATTTATGAGCTATCCCAACTATGGGATTGTTTTATTTTTCAAATTTGATATTTCAAGTATTTCTGTATTAATTATTTAGGGAGGTGTATTCATGTAGCACTTAAGGCACATATCCTAAGCGCCAAGAGAAAGTGTCTGAAATCCAGGTTACTTTTCATCTAATGTTTTTCTTAAGTCTCTTTCCAGAAAAATTAGGGTTCTTTTTTAAAACGATCAAAAGCGAAATACATTTTGCGTTGGAGTTGTGCAATTACATTTTAAATTCTTCCAGTCCTAATTTAGCAAGTCTTTCAGTAACAAGGATTCTTAAAAACCAGACCGTTTCTGACTGAATAAATGTGCAAGACAAAGTCAGAGGGTACTCCCGGTTTCATCATTATATGATCAGTATACATTCTTTTCTAGGAATAAAACCAGTCTTCCTCACAGACAACTGCTGGACTCGGCTTAGTCATCCAAATTCAGGAATCTGCATGTGACCTGAGTTGTCTAAGGAGCCATTGTGCTCAGTGGAGATCTCCCCAGTGCAGTTGCTGTACAGAGGCTGCAGAGCTGCTCAGCTTACCCTAAAATAGATCTCCAGCGGTGGGTCAGCTGAATCCCTCCGGAGGCTTCACTGCCTGCTTTGGCTAGATCAGGTGCATCATTGAATTCATGCAAGTGAAGCTGTTAGCACTGACTGTAATGGTGCATCTAGCATGCCAATGGGCATGTAAATTGAGTTGTCTGAAAAACATGTATAAAACATTAAAATCAACAATTTCTGTATATTGGCATTGCATTTTTTTATTACCTGGAGGAATTTGAAGAGTGACATTGCAGTGGGTCATGCATTCTGTGCCTCCAGGTAGTATGAAACAGAAGTCAGATTTAATTGTGGCAGACATACAGGGAGTTACAGTATTGGCAAAGTTACGATGGCTATAGAAAGTATAAATCATTTACTGGTAGGATAGTAAGTTCTGAATTTGATTTGTGAGAGGACAAGTGCAGAGATAAGGCTGTGCATATCTTCATCAGAACAAACGAAAGGTTATAGTGGCTCAGGTTTCGGTGAACTTGGGAGACTGAAGTGAAGACTGCAGCATTTAAGGAAAGAGGGAGGATTAAGAGCTGAATAAATTTTCAAATCTGTATGCAGAGGAAAATAATTGGATCTTGGGAATGTTGAGAAGGAAGAAGCTGTAAATTTTCTACATAGAGAGGACCCTACGGTGACTTGCAGGTTATGCTCCGGGGGGGGGGGGGGAGAGGTGTCAGGATGGTAGTGTTAAAAGGGGCAGATAATTGAGTTGGCAGTAAGAAGTGTCACATCTGTTAAATTGAGTAGAGAGAATTGACATGCTCTAACATCCATTTGGGTATCATCAGCGATGGAGGTTGCATAGAGGGAAGGGAGTAGGAGATCTGGGCAGAGCTTTGTGATATTACATACAAAAATATGAGAAGATAGTGTGAAGTATCCAGTGAAAGACACTGAAGAAATTACTGGGTGGATAAGAGCAACACTAAAAATGGGCTGCACGAGCCAAGAGAGCAGATTTCCTCTCGTTCTTTAAGAACATTTAAGGTTTGTGTGAAAAGAATCCAGAAAGTTTTCAGAGTATGTGGTTTTGGAGACATTTAGAAATCATTTCAGCAAAGCACAGTACTGGTAAACCAGATTGTTTACTTTCATATTCCCCGCAGTAAGTGTAGATAGAGCAGTTGAATTCTAAAATAAAAGGTGTGATTAGGAACTGATTAGGAAACGAAGACTATGTTTTAGTTTTTTGGTTGCAGTGGAAGAGCACAGTAAGCTTGAATGTGAAGGCACTGAAATGAACTTTGATAGCTGTTAATTTGGAGGGGAAATTGCACAGCCACAGGGAGATGATGATGTGGTGGAGAGGTAATAAAAACTGATACAGGAGGAGAGAGGGAATTAGAGGAGAAGATCTGGCAAGTCACCATCTTATCTTTGATAAGAGAGGAGGCTGGGAAATAGTTTTTGTCTTTGTGTTCACCTTTCTGGGGTGGGGTGCAAAGTTTGTAGAGTACTGTGAAAGGAGGGAAAGCAGAAGACTTAAGTTTCGCTCTGAGAGCTGTTCTTCAGTTGCTTAATCTGATCTGAGATGGTCTCTCCGAAATCATATTTTTGATGCCAAAGCAAATAATTTCATACCTTTGAGGCTGCAGATGCACTTAGCAAGTTCCCAGCAATTTCACAAATAGTCCTACATTGCTTTGTTTTAATAGATTTGAGTAGAAAGCTGAGAGGCCTATTCCAGGTCAGAATGAATTCATTTCAAAGATTAGGAACATAGAAGCACACATCAGTTCTCATGCATATCTTGAACCTTCTGTGATGGATGGTATCTTGATGCTAATGACCTAGCTTATTATTACTAATTTTAAATGACCTGTTTGTGGGTGGCATCACAGATAAGATAGTGGCAAGGAAGTATCAAGAGAAATTGGGCATTTTGTAATGCAAAGAGCAAGTGCAAGTTACTTTCATTTTTTTAATTCAGCGGTCATAGTAGTCAATTATTTTAGAAAATCTACAATTAATGTATTAAACTGCACTAGTATTAATCCCAGTAAATTTAATTTATGCAATACTGTGTAAGTTATCCCCCCCGCCCCCCCAAGTATTTTGCAGTGGAAAATAGGCTTGTTTACATTGCAGGCCTGAAGTAATATAAAATGCTGTCTGTTAGTTTCATATGAGCACAAGGGTGTAAATATATGATCAGTCCTTTTTTATACAGCTGTAGCATTATCCATGGGTTTGAACATTTGAAGAGGGTAGGTGGACAGAGTAAATACTGGTGAGTATTAGCCAATTTGAGTTCTGAAAAAGTGGTTTTATATGATACAGCAGTAACAAATGGCAGGACCAACATGGTACTATCAATTGAATGTGCTATGAGTAAAAGTAGAAATGATGTAGGTACTAGTAATTAAACATTGCTGATGTATGCAGGAACATGTGGGGCATTATAATGCTGTGTTCTCTACAGAACTACAGTAAAACAGACAGCAGTCACTCTCACCTTTCCCTACCTTGGGAATGTAGCAGCCTTTCTTAGTGGTGAAGGTGGTAGAGCAGCACAGCACAGTTTTGTACGTGGAAGAGGCAGTGGCACCTATAGCAAAGGTTGCCTAACCAATTCAATCGTAAGAACCTGTCTTGGTTGTTTTTAACTAGCCAGAGTTTCAGACAAACTCTGTGGAGGACAACTGTCTTCCTGTGCTGTTGGTGGGAAAGAGAAGGTAGATGCACTTGGAATGCAAAACAAGTAGCGAGCAGTGAGAACAAACAGGTTTGGAATGATAGTAATGACAAGTTTTCATAACCAGTATGGTGCATTCATCTCCAGAACCATGAATTGAACCCAAAGATCTGGATTTTCATCACTCCTGTCCTGTTCAGTTACTATCTGAGTCTCCATATCTTCAGATTTTCTTAGTGTGAGGGAATTTGGACCTGTGCCTCCAGCTTCCCTGCAGAGTACCGTAACTACCGGGCCAGTAGGCAGATGGTGTTTCCAGCTCTGTTTTTGGAGCGAGGCATCTAGGCAGAAGAGATCACACAGATGTTTTAGACATTGAAGAGGAGACAATATGACTTGGAAGCCTGGTGATTGAGATACTCACCTGGAATTAGAGGCCCAGGTCTTTATGTTCAGGTCCATATGTATTTCAGTGAGAACTGTTAGACCTAGTTCTGAACATACATGGAAACTGACTTAAAATAGTATGCAAAGTCTTGCTTCTTACACATACAAAAATAGATCTGTGATTTTTGCAATCTTGACTTTTTTCTTAATAGCATTAGTATATATAGCATTAGTATGTATTTGAATATGGGAGGAATATTGAAATTTTCTTGAGTTTTGTTGTATTGCTTTATAAGAATAGTAAACCTGAAAATTAGATGGTGTTATCTTTTCATTGTCAGCACCCTTTCTTAGATTATCCTAACTCTTGTCTTCTGTTTTTTTAGGGATTCTTATTCCAGTTATTCTACTTCATTATAAAGTGTCAGAGCTTTAAAATTAATTCTCTTCCTCTTGTCCTAAATAAAGGGTTTTTGTTTTGCTCCTTTTTGTCTCTTTTGCTTTTCTTCATTCATATCTTGTATCCCGTTTTCCTTCCTACTGCTTGCTTTTCTCCTTTTTCAATTCCTCCTCCTTTTTCTCCCCTAGTTTTAATTCTTAACTGTCAACTGAATGAAATTATACTTGGATTACAGTCTGTTCTCTGTGAACCTGACTGGGACTAGATAATTTTTGTTCTGGTCCAAGGTATTGCCACACATAAAGCGTTCCTTTCCTAATGTGTTTTTGAGGATGGACTTTTAAGTATGGCTAGGTAATGTATGGAATCGCCAAACTTGCATTTAGTTCAGCCCTTTAATTGTACAGATTTCAGTACCCTTTCCATGTACAAAGGAGTACAAGAGAAATGTAGACTATTTTAAATTACTAAAAGAAGTTGTTTTGGTAATGATCCCAATATGGCCAGTTGTGTTCCTGTACTTTTTCAACTATGGTGTTAGAAACTTTAACCTTGAAAATAAAATTCAGCTTTAGACTACTAAATGTAGCTGTTATTCTAGTTCTAAAAATCATGTAGAGCATTCCTAAATAAGATTTTGTCACACTGTTTTACAATGTTCACTGTTTTTTCGTTTGATGTCCAGTTTGTTCTAAGGCAATATGGCAGAAATGCTGGTTTCCCCCTTGTAGTTTGTTGTCAGAATATTTCAAGGAGAGAAGAAATGCTGACTATATGGGACTATCTGTACTACTTATTCCTGTATTCTGTGTTGTGTAGGCTATCAAGTACTAGCTCCCACTGCCTATTACGATCAGACTGGTGCCTTGGTAGTAGGCCCTGGAGCAAGAACTGGCCTTGGAGCACCAGTCAGATTGGTGGCCTCAACTCCCGTTATCATCAGTTCTGCAGCAGCACAAGCAGGTAAGTATTTGATCCTGCATGGAGGTTTCTTCTGCTTTTGTATTGACTCTTAACAGTAATGTTGATTTAGTATTTGGTGTTGTTGATGTGTTTTGTATGCATCTGTGAAGTTTTCTAGTTGTGAAGAATATACCATACATGCTCTCTTTCTTACTCTGTTGCCTCCCTTTCTCTGAGAGACACTGCTGTTTCTCAGAGATTTAGTTTTCCCTTTTTTTTAGTTCAAATTTACAGTCCTCTCCCCCTACATATACAGGCATGTTTCTGCAAATGTTGTTGCTTGTCAGATATGAACATTTTCCCCTTTCCTCTCCCCATGCATATAACATGCACTTCTCATCAATCTCCTAAATGGTGTCCTCTAGGAAGCATCATTTCATTGCTTCGGCCTGGCAGAAGATGATGGAGTGCTCTGAGGCCTTGCTGTGCTTTTTCTCCTGAAAGTATTTTCTCCTGGAAAGTGTGGCAAGGAAAAAAAATATAGAATGGACAGCAGAAGAGGAGAATTAGTTATATCAAAAGTCTCTAGTTTTCTTTTTGTTTTTTTATGAGTGATAGGGTCTGGTACTACTTGACTGAACCATTGTATTTATTGCATTTGTTAAATTAAAATCTGAAATACTAACACCAGATTAATTAATCTGTTCAGAAAATTAGATTTTAAATTAACCTATAAGCTGCTTTATCTATACAGAACTCACTTCTGACATTAGTAGCTGAAGATGTCTTTTGAATGACTCGTAGCTGCAACTCTGCTATTGTGACTTTGGATGTAAAAGTACAGTTCAGTAATGTCTTGTATGTTTACACTGAAAATTCCCTCAATTACATTAACAATTCTACAGCCTTGAATAGCCTACAACATATGCTGTCTTCATTTTTTTCCTCGGGTAATTAAGACTGTGTAATACTATAAAGTCTCTTTTAGTCCTTTAATATGTGAATTTCTGCTTGTTTAAGAGCGCTTCAAGAAAATACAATTTAGATCTGAATAGTCCATTTTCAGTCAGAAATGTCTGAGAGAGTAATTATGATTGAAAACATGTGTTTTACAGCTGCAGCTGCTTCAGCTGGAGGAACAGCAAACAATCTCGCGGGAGCCACGAACGGTCTATTTCGGCCACTTGGTGCCCAGCCACAACAACAGCAACAGCAAACAAATAGTAGCCTACAGTCCAATTCATTTTATGGCAGTAACTCTTTGACCAATAACTCCCAGAGCAGTTCCCTTTTTTCACATGGTCCTGGCCAACCAGGAAGCACATCTCTTGGCTTTGGAAGTAGCAGCTCTTTAGGAGCAGCTATCGGCTCTGCACTTGGTGGATTTGGCTCATCAGGTAGGTTATTAATATAGTGAGGAAATTCTGTGAGACTTTTGTGTTAAGCAAAAAAATGTATCTGTATCCAGACATATTATATACACATACATATCTAAAAACAATGGAAAAATAGGTTATTCAAGTTTAAAACAAATTATAGGGGAAGAAAAAGGGTTTGTTTTTTTTTTTAAATTCACTTGGGCTCTGTATACAAGATGCATTTTTGAAGAGTATCCTGTAGTCACAGATATCTCCAAAATACTTTTCCATACTGAGCACTGTACTCTTCCCCAGAAGTTTGTTTTTGGTAAGCTTTTTTATTTTCAAAGAAGTCTTCATTCTGTGTTTAAAATAACAACTGATTACTTTTGAGGTATGCATTCTTTTGGTGTAATTGTCATGTCAGGAAAATTCCTAGTTTTTTTAAAAAGTAAATAGCATATGACTTTCTGAATTTGATCTAATACTGAAGTGTTTGTTTCTATAACATTTTTTTTATAGGATTTATAAACCCGAATGACTTAATACCCAATAATAGTCCTTGTTAACTTCAGTAGGTTTAATCTTAGATACAGTTAAGCATAAATAGTTCTGTGCAAGTTTGGGGCCTTAAATTATTTCAACAGATATTCCTGAATAGTATCAACCTGTTCATATTTAAAGCAAAAAAATTAAAGAAAAAATCAGTTGCCATCATGTTTCTGCTCTATAGCAGAAATTTCTTATTCTCACAGTTTTTAAACATGCAAGGTAGGTTTTCTTATTTCAGATTCAGTATTAGTAAGGCAAGTGAAGTATCTTTTCTAAAGAATATATCCTTTGGCTATTAATATGTAAGCTCAGCACTGAATTGCTTAGTATTTATTATTATTTTAATGAAATCAGTGGAGCATTATTATAATCTTACGTATCTTGCAGATGGGTAGAAATTGGGGGAAATTTATGTAGTCTAACAGTATTCTTTTCAAAGTTAAATGCCCCAAGGGAAATAATGAAAAAAAAAAAAAAAATAAATGTTGAAAGAAAGATTACTACAAGATAGCCTAATATAAGGAGAAACAAAAGGAAAAACGTCCTTCAGTGTTAAAACATGATACCTGTTATTGGTAACTAAGTAGAGGTGAATAGTGACATCAAATATGTCTACCAAGACAGAGATTTTCAGTGTTGTTTTTCATAAAATAATCTAAAAATTTATTTACTTTAACAAAACTACTGCTAGGAAATCCAGAATCAAGTTTTATGCTGATCCTCTCTAATACCTGATTTTAAAGAGTGGAATAGGAGACTCTAAACATCATCTCTAATTTTTATTAAAAAAAAAAACCAAAACAAAAAAGCAAAACAAAACAAAAACCCAAACAAACAAAAAAACCACACAAAACAAAACAAAAACGTAGAGGCTACTCAGTCATGTAGAGTTTAATTTTCCATAATACCACAGCAGGTGAATCTTATTTACAAAGTAATTGTGCTATCCAAGTGCTGTATTTTGTAATATAATTTGTCATGAGCTACTTGTAGGATTTCAGTGAATTCTTAGCAGCTGTGTTTTGCTCTAGGTACAGTTTTATTTCATTAATAGATAAGTGATCATATCTGCGTATTTAATGCAGTGCACCCATTTTAAGTCTCTAGATAAAACAGTTTTAAGTCATAAAAGTCTTTATCCTGCCTTGTCACAAGGACCTCCATAGAATACAAATTTTAGTTGTGTATCTACTTAAGAATCAGCATAGTTCTTTCTGGCACAGGAGATTAAGCCTTTTTTTTTTTTTCCCCTTTCGTAGCAAAGGTCAGTTCCAGAGCTTTGTCCAAAGCCTTCAGCATAGACAGCATATGCTGAAATTTTGCAGCAGTATCCTAGGTGATTTAATTAGCATGGTAGTTTCCGCAGGGAAGCAGGAAGCCTATGCTTTTGCAGTTTGAGAAGTGCTGATGAAAGGTGCTATCTAAACCTGAAATATTTTTAGTAGTATTATTGGAATAAAAGTATTTTGAAAGTGCCCGTCTGCCAAGTATAAATTGTGCTTGCCATAATAGCCACTTAAAAAATGCTTGCTGATGATCACTTTTTTTAAAGAGTTCTTGAGCTGTATGTACATATGACTTGAATTACACAGATGAGTACTTAAACAAATGGTGTTAATGCATGTTGAGGCAAATTAAAAACAAAACTTTTTATTTGCTAAAGTTTCAGCTTCTTTGTACCTCCCCTCAGTGTATTGCGAAGGTTGAATTCAAGTTAAAATATATCCATGAAGACTGACAGATGGCAATACAGATTTGCCCTTACGTTTTCAGTTGTTGCAGGGGAAAAAAAAGCTCTGCAAAAAAATGCAAAGATGAGCATGTTCTAGCTGAATGACTGTGAACAGTAAAGTAAAAAACAGGAAGAGCCAAGCATACCATATAAATGGCTGTATGTATTTTACAGTCTCTGCTCATTTATTATAAAGTTATTCATACTCCATTTTAAAGGTTTAGGTACATGATAAGTTACTGCAGCTTAACAGGTAGCTGAGAATTAGATCAACTACGGCAGCTTTCCAGATGCCTACTTCTGGCTTGTGACAACTGTAAAGTAATTGCATTAGCTTAGACAGTGGTGAAGAGAGGTAAGCTAATTCAAATTCTCTTCTGGTTTTTGTGAGCTTTGCTTGTGTGTGTGTGTGTGTGTGTGTGTGTGAAAATGCAGCTCAGCTGGTTCACGGTAACTTGTTAAGCTGCAGTAATTTAGCTGAGTAAGAAACCCTGAAAGAAAGCTATAGTTTGCTTAGTTTTTTTCATAGTTGGAAAAATAACAATCCATCATGTAGCACTGTATTAACATTGACGTGGTTCACCAGCTGAGCCAGAACCTGTAGAGCTAGTCTCAAATCTTGAGTTTTCTCTCAACTGTTACCTTAATTTGCTCTTCTGATTTCTTATTCTGAATCTCCTTGCTTAGTTAGTCCAGTATCTTTTCCTTCTGGCTTCTCCTCTAGTATGTCTTCCTTCCCAGTTTCCAGGCAACTGTTATCTCCTGCTTCCCCTCCCCATCCCAAATATGTTTCTGTTCCTGCTTGTACTGTGTGATGTTCCCATCATTAGCTTACTATTCCAGTCTTTTTGCCCCACAGTCACATATACCTTCTACAGCCTAACTTTTCTTCAGATCTGCTTTCTTCTCATCCTCAGTCCCACTGGTTTTGAAAGTGCTTGCCGGTTTTCTTGCAGTCTCCTTGTTGGCTCCTTTGTCTGACTTTTCTCTCCTCCTGGTTTCTTTTTTCTTTTTGTTTCTTTTTTTTTTCTCTTTTTCCCTAGTCTATTTCTTGTGTTTGGCTTTTGTCTCCTCTGCATTTGAAGTAGAAAACTGCCTTTCCCCACTGCCTGATGGGCCTTCCCAACACAAGGTGGGAACTTGGACAGCAGTTACAGAGTCCATTTTTGGCATGGCACACAGAAGCCTAGAAGTTCAATTGCAGGGAAAACCTTTATCAGCCATCTCAGATGTGCCACGTATGGACAGGAGTTTAAGTTTTCAGCTATGAGTCTGTAGCAGATCTGTGCTGAACTTGTATGAACTGTGATTTTGCTAAGATTTTTAGCTCAATCAAAGAGAGCATGAAAATAAAGGTCTCCTGTTGCTAGCACATTGGTCTGAGTACATGAAAGCATCAGCTTCTCAAATAATAGGTAGCTGGATTATTTTGCTAAGGATAAAGCATCTTTCCTTGCCTGTTTTTCTGAAATGGCAGTGTTGTTTGGGCAGAACTTCTCTTTGAAAAATTTGGTCCGAGCAGGTACCTGCCATGAAAAGTATTAGCCAAGTTGCTAATGTTAGGAGAAAACAAACTAGTGCCTTAAGATGAGAAGTATCAGGCGACCTTTATATTGGGACATGCTGCCAGCTTTAGTAGGAAGGTGCCTGACAAGGGTAAATAAAGATTATGGAAGTATAAATTCTGACCTTTTCCTTTTTAAGTTGAAGTAGAAATCAATTTTCCAAATTCAGCCTAAGAAGCATCTTTGTTATCAAAATATCCATAATCTTGGTTTTGTTCATGAGTATAATAACGTTCCAGTGTTTAAAATAGGTGCTCTAGTTTAATATTTCACTAGTATGCAACAGATACTAGAATTTAACATTTCTAAAAACTTGTTCTCCTAATTTATCCTAGACTGTTCATCGCCCTGCTGAATGATGCTGTGCAGGATAACCAGTCCTTCACTAATACACTATTATCCAAAGCTTCTAGTCTGATTTGACTTTCAGAAATATTGGTAGCAGTAAAATTACATTTTTAGTTTCTCACCTTAATTTTCCTAGCTCTGCTCTGCTTCTCATCTTCTTCTTAGCCTGTTCCTCCTTTATAATATCTTTTCAAAACCCTTCTTTGAGAACTGTAATTCTCATAGGGAATTTTAGTCATTTTTTTCCTACAGGTGAGGGGTTCACAAACAAGAGGAAGTTCAGAAACAGCTGAACAGCAACATAAATTATTTTCCGAACCCTTAAGCAACAACAACCGATTGTCTCTAGCCTTTTTCCTAAAATCAAGTATCACTGTCTGACTAAGAATTTATGGTGGAAAAAATTTTATCAAAGAGTTTAGAGGAAATATTTTTAGAATAATTTATTCTGTAATGTGACAGTGTAATCTAATCTCATAAATTCCATATTTGTCCCAAAGCCTGAAGCCAGGCTGTTAGAACAGAGTACTGCAATATTACTGTGAGAAGTCTAGAATGAAATGTTGAAAGACATGGGCATTGGTGAAATTACTTATCAGTGGTATGTTTATACCCACTTAGATTTACTTAAAAGCATGTGTGGTTATCACAGTAATTGTCTTTGTCATAACGATTGCTGTAATTATTGTGATCACATCTGTTATTGCCCAGCTGTAGTTGGGGACAGGTTTTATTCAGTTGACACTGTGTAATTAGGGTCTTTTTATTTCTTCTTCAGTTGGCAGTTCTGCAAGTAGTAGTGCCACAAGGAGAGATTCTCTATCTACTAGCTCTGACTTGTACAAAAGATCTAGTAGCAGCCTAGCACCCATAGGGCAGCCATTTTACAATAGTCTGGGATTTTCCTCCTCTCCAAGTCCAATAGGCATGCCTCTGCCAAGCCAAACGCCAGGACATTCACTTACGCCACCGCCATCACTTTCATCACATGGATCCTCATCCAGTTTGCATTTAGGTAAAAAAAAAACAAAAACAAAAAAAAACAAAAAACAACTTTTTGTTTGTATGTGTGTATGTATTTCTATGTGTAAAATATATGTTGCATAAGAGATGTCACGTTACCTTTGCTGTTAAACAGTTTTGTAAAGAAGAGGGGCCATTTCTGAAAGGTGAAGAGCACGCTCAAATGCTCATTGATTTGACAGTGGAGGGCACTCAGCTTTTTGCAGTATCGGGCCAACAACTGATTTTTCTTCCCTTGCAGAAGCCCGATAGAGAGCCCAGTAAGACTTATTTGTCCTATTTGTTTTATGTTTCTACAGTATGACAAGCAAAGGTGCATTATTTTTGTTTCTCCTTCAGTGTATTACCACTTTAAGGACATTTTAAGGTGATACTGTGTTTAACAGTGAAATGACTTTCACTACCGCCCCTTACTGTGATAAAGTAGAAAAGTGAGCAAAGCTCTCAATGTGAGATGTATTGAAAGGTGATTTTTGAATTGGTGAGCCTAGTACCTCATGGCCCAGATGCTTTGCCAGGAAGACAATAGTTTATCACCAGGCTGGTGGAAAAAAAAGAAAATGTATTTGTGAAAGAAGTAGCAAAGGCTTTGTCAGTGGTGGCTCTCTGTTATTGGATGTATTTTTTAAGGAATGATGATAGTAATCTTCTAGAAAATTTTTAAGCTAGTTAGATGTCACAGGAGCTCAACCTTTTTAAAAAAAAATTGAAAAATAAAATAAGATTAAAAAAATCTAAAGAAACCCCACCACAGCCTACAGTATATTTAGAAGAGAATGCCTCTAACCTGAGGTTATTTGATAAACTTGCCCTTTTTTCGCTGCAGATATTTCTGATCATTTAATTTGGATGCTAAAATCATACAACGAAACTGGATGTAATTTCAAGATTGAGTTGCCTGTTGCTCCAGTAACTACTCAGTGCAGAGTTTTGTGCATGTAATAGGCAACCTAATCCCCTGTACTTCTGTTAGTGCAAATAAAACAGGAAAAAATTTAAAAGTGCCTACCAAAATACACTTTAAGTGAGAAATGTGTGAGTGATTTGTGTAACAAGGTTAAAAGTAATTTAAATATATTACATTTACAGTTCAGTATCCCCTTCACGGTTAAGTGCTGAATACCCGAAGTAAAACTGGGCAAGGGGATGTTTCAGCACGTTTTATTTTTTTTTACTTACCTTTTTTCCTTTTTCAGGTCTACAAAGTGCACCTTTGGGCTGAGACCAAGCATGGAAAGTTTCAGCCCAAATGGAGGCTTTTGAGAAAGTTCTGAACATCTGACAATGGGGTTATGATGGAAATCTTTTTCTTTCTTTCTTTTCAAAGTACTCTCACAATAGTTTTCATATTACTGAAAACTATACTTTAAACCAAATTTTGGAAGGCATTATCTAAAATTCAAAACGTTTAAAGTTTTGTGTTGTTTCACATTTGATAAATGTTAGAAGACCTTTTTTCAGTTCTGAGAAGATAAGCTGTGATCAGTATAGAGGAATACCTCTATCAGCAGAAATTGTTAAATACTGATTTTAATCCATTTCGGACTTTTTGGCAGTGTGAACTGAGCATAATAGTTTATTAAAATCACATACTAGATCAGCGTGTAAAGGCCAGAATGTACAGTTGTACTCTGAAAATTGACACAACCTTGTTGGCTTCCATGTGTACTGCCTCTTCATCTTCCAAATGAAGTGGACCTTGATTACGGGTAAACGTTTTGCTACCTTACCAAATCAATCTGAAATTTGGAAATTGAGGTCT
Source organism: Platalea leucorodia (assembly GCF_965183815.1). Lineage (NCBI taxonomy): Eukaryota > Metazoa > Chordata > Aves > Pelecaniformes > Threskiornithidae > Platalea > Platalea leucorodia. Next base: position 117,340,327 of record NC_138825.1, on the reverse strand, counting down.
TCTGGATGTTTGCTTTCACAAAAATGCAATAATATTTTTAGCGTTCCCTGCACTCTGCCTTGTGTCTTATCTTTGTGCAGTTACATCCAAGGTGCACCATCGCAAAACATTGAAGACTATTTCTGCAGTTAATTGTCTGTCCTGTTAAATTTATTCTGGTGTGTTCATCAGCCACTCTTGGAAGCATTTGTTTTGTTCTCACATATAAAAAATAAAAAGGCAAAGCTTTCTCACCAAATGAGAAGTTATACCTGAAATCAGACAGGGAGTATGTTTTAAGAAGGGTGTGATACCGTGTAGTCACTTTTCAGAGTAGAACAACATTGTAAGTTCATGTCTGCATGCCGTTTCCATTGGTATTTTGATAATGCCTGTCAAATGCAGCTCTCCCTCCACCTTCAAAACTTGTTGTCCTGCCTGCTTATATCAACAGGTTCAGCTAAGTTTAACTCCTGTTTTAAAATGTGCATCAAACTCGGTTGCTCCTGTTTCAGCCACCAGAATACTAGAGCACAATACTGGGAAAGGGTGCATGGTTTTATAACCCCTTTGTCAGACACTGCTGCAATTTGTAGCGTAAAAGACCAATTACCCTTTTACAAGAAATTTGTGATATTTTACTGTTTTTCTCTTCTCACCAACTCTTATCCAACATCCTAAAATAGGAATGTGTTAAATACTTTGTTCTAGTGTCAGTTTTCCTGTATTTGAAGAGATTTGTAAGTTGTCTGTAATTGCTTCTTTACTGTAATCAGTTGGAGCAGTAAGGTCATGAATTTGAACTACCCTTTCACTCCCAGGGACAAAAAAACTGCAAGAGGAAGTCTTTTTCCTGTGTTACTAAAAACTCCTTGTAGTTTGGTAGTGCCTACTCTGTTTGATGGTACATTGCAGCATTTTAAGGGTTTGGTGTAGATTGGATTTTTAAAATTTGAGCTTTTGGAGGTAATTATTTTCTGCGTGTTGCAAGCCAGGCTTGTTAGTAGTTTAGACTGATGTTGGTTTATCTTCAGACGTGGTCATTCTGAGTAAGAGTAAAGGCCCCTTGGCAAGACAGTATGGGGAACTTCGCATTGCCTCTGTTGTGTACTTACTCTGTAGGGCTTCGATAAACCAGGCATAATAAGCACTTGCATTCATTCATAAAACATACATACATATATATGCATATACGTGTACATATGTATGTGTAATTCTGTTTTCCATATGAAGATGAAATTTTTAGCTGAGGATGACATGAAGCTACTTTGTTAGAGATGAACAAATACTTTGTAGAAATAAAGTTTAAAGTGTTTATACACTTGCATGTATTTTATTAGAAAATAATATTGCTGACTGATTTAAGCAACAGTTACTGTCCAGTAAATCTGTTTCATGTCTTGGCTTGAAACAATTGAAGAAATACTTTGGTAATAAGTACTAACAGACTAATGCTATCAAAATAAATGTGCTAGATCTAGGTTTTAACATTTTTTCATGTTCTCCTTTACATTAGATATGCTATCCATGTTAAGGAGCTAGTAATTTAACACGCTTTGTGTCTTTGAAGCTTAGTAAGGCTCTGATTTAGATGGTCTATATCCCCTTTATACCTCTGCGCCTCTTTTTCCCTATGGGCTAGCCACAGGGATTTAGATTCAATTAAATTGTAAAACAACTTAATATTATTCATTGCATTGGAGATCTTTGTTTTACGAGATCAGAGGTGATAGCTAAGTGATGATCTGAAGAATTAACTGCACGCCTTACTCCCCAATGGTTTGTAATACTGATGCCTGATAACAGTCTTCTAAAATTCCAGTGTTTGCAGAAACGTTTAGACGAGGTGCTTTGTCCAATAGGGTATGTTCCCCAAATAATTTATAAGACCTAGGCTGTTACCTTTCTAGTTTGGAATCAGAGTCTGTAAAACAAGTGTCCTGAGTTCTTGAAGGGCATGGGGGTGCAGTAGGCTAACCAGGAGGATTTGGGTAACTAGAATTCAGATTTCGGGTTTCCATTTCTAAGCTGTTGACACTCAAAGTTTTCAGGAAGGAGACCATGTGTCAGTGTCCACGCTAATGCTTTGGTGGTTTCTCATTACTGAGAAAGTAATGAGTACAATATGTAAGAAAATTGTCCGTTGTATACAAGAGTATATCTGCAAATAACAAGTACCTATGACAATATGCTTTTATTTTGGGGGTTTTACTATTTTTCAAATCTGCAAAGTTGCCACTAAGCTATAACACTGTTGCTGTAATAAAAGGTTACATGAGAAGAAAAAGCTAATTACCTATTAAATTACTGGGTTTTTTTATAATAGCGTCCAGGGTTTTACAAGGTTAAGCTTTCTGTGTGCTTTTGAAGTATGACAGGTTCTTCTAGGCACAATGGATATGTTTTCAGCCTTGCTGCATTATGATCCTGCTTAACGTGATTGTCTTAAGTAGTTTCACAGGCTAGACAGGAGTTTCCTAGTGCAGCGTAGTTGTCTTACGAGTCTTAAAAAGGGATGGTTCCCAAATTAGACTGAAGAAAGGCTTGATAATTCTGAGTGTGAAATGTATTGTATATGTGCAGCTCTACTCCACATGCATAGGATATTAGTTAAAAGCTACGAAGTTTCTTAATATCGGTCTTAATTGCTGGATAAATTGTCACATTTCATTTATACTTAAGTGAAGGCTCAGTTAAAAAAAAGCTGAAACAATTGCTGATTCAGGTGTGCAATTCCGTGAATGTGTACGCAAATTAGAGCCATGCAGTTTGTGGGCATGTAATCAAAACTACCCTATTAGTGTCTGGCACAAAATTGAGCATGGGATCAGTGGAGCAGTAGAGATGCTACAACAGGAAAGTAGACTTCCTTTTAAACGGGCTTTGCTGCCCTCTGGTGACGTTATATAGTGTTACTGCACAGCTTTTACAGGGAAGCTAGGATTTCATTCATATATTAAATAATCTAGATGAGGAATACCATGATTTCAGGCGCATAACTTTGTGTTCTTTAGAACGCTGTTCCTAGAAGAGAAATGACTGTGGAGTATCATTCCGCATACTGCTTCACCTGCAGAATGTTGGGTTTCTGTTTTTCTTGTTGTCTGTTAGTATCACGTCGGTGTTGGCTCTTTTCTGGAAATAGTGATTGTCAATGGAAACTAAAAGTGATAGTTAAACTTGATTTTTCTGGCTGTAAAGAATTAAGAGGCTTTAATTTAAAAGAAAACCTAGTGGTTTTTAAAAGGTATTGTGGGGCATAAAGTATTTACTGATTCCTTACTGATTCTTACCACTGAATTTTGAAAACTAATTGTAAAATAAGTACTAATTATTTCTATTTTAGGGCGTAATCCTATACAGTGCAATAAATGTGATGCTTGATATGTCTTGCAGAGCACTAACATCTCAGATTCTGGTATTGCAGTTTGACCTTTCGAAAGAGATACTTTACCATTAATACATTACCAGCCCACTGTAACACTGTTGTTGCCTGGCCTTATAAATACTTGGAATCAAAAGAAGGCTTGGCTGGGGCACTGTCAGCTGTGTTTTTTTTGTTTTTTTTTTTTAATTAATTTTGTAATAGAGCACCATTCAAACAGCACATACTGCAATTTGTTTTAAATTCAAATGTAGATATTTATTCTATTGACTTTGAAAGGGCTTTTAGTTACCATGTCACTTTCTAGGTAATTTGTAGGGAGAATGAAAATGCTTTCCGTTTCTGATTCATACTCTATAATTTTAGATTGTGGGTTGTTTTTTAAGTAGTAGAGTTGAGGTTTCTAGGTGGAAATTGTCTGAATTTTTCTGCTTGTAGTATAGTAGCAGTATCCCTTTTAAAATCATACTGTAGTTGGGAAACACGTGTTGTTTGCATGCTTATTATGATAATTGCTGCCTGTTGTGGAGGGGAGAGGCCTATGGAGGAGTTCAGAGTGACATAAACTGATTAGAGAGCAATATGTAAGGAAAAATTCACAGGACTGTGAGATGATGACAGTTGCAGGTAGAATCACTAGCAAAAAGGAGTAGGACCTAAACATAAGAAGGCAATTCAGTTCTTAGAAAGTAAGGAAAGACAAAGTGTAGTGAGAGCGATGAATGTTTTCACAGCAAGGAAAGGTCTTCATGTTTCTAAAAGGAACTTCAGTTTGGTATATCTTTGGTTGTTTTACAATTGAGTAGAGCATTCTTAGTTACTTGGTTTGAAATTTGACGTATTTAGTGCTTACAAGAGGTACCAGATTGAAAGCCTGGGATGCTGAAGTCATCAAGTATCCTGCAGAACAGGTACAGCATGACAAGAGGTACCATGTGTGCCTTCCCAAAAATGCCCTTTCACACTACAAGTTGGAAAGGTACCTCAGTAGGGACTGAAGGGTAGTTCAGATTTCATGGTCTATTTTGAAACAATTGGCTAACTTCAAGACTACTAACAAGGGTATAAGTCAGTATTACTTGTGAAGTGGAAATCTGCCCACTAAGCCAAGGCCCACCCAATTCTAAAGTTTCTATAAGTCTGAGTGGGTGTTCACTTTACTTGCTTCGTTATATTCTTCTAATGACATTTCTTTTCCTGGTACCCTTCATATAAAATAAAAATGAGGAGGAGAATGGTTTTATTTATTGGATGATAAAGCTATCTAACTCCTCCAACCATAATGAGGTCAATATAAATAACAAGACAACACTGTTGTTTTCTTTGGCTCCAGGGTGTATCCATAGTTCTAGTACACCTACTGTTTTGCTGTTGCTTATTTTCCTTATGGCTCTTACTGACAGAACTGCTTCCTTGTAGGAGGACTGACAAATGGTAGTGGTCGCTATATTTCTGCAGCACCTGGAGCTGAAGCAAAGTATCGCAGTGCGGCAAGTACCTCCAGTCTTTTTAGCTCCACCAGTCAGCTCTTCCCTCCTTCGCGCCTTCGTTACAGTAGGTCTGATATTATGCCTTCTGGACGTAGTCGATTGCTGGAAGATTTCAGAAACAATCGTTTCCCTAATCTTCAACTAAGAGACCTTGTTGGACATATTGTTGAATTTTCCCAAGACCAGCATGGTTCTAGGTAATTACTATAGTAAAGTTAATAACTTAATATTTTACTGCTTTGGTATTGTTATATTAACATCAAATATTTGAATGAGCTGCTAGTCGTCTTAATACAACTCATGGCATTAATTGGAGCACATGCTCTTACACTGACCTTTTTCTTCTCTAGGAAATTTCATTATAAAAATAGTATAAATTTAGCTGCTTGTAGAAGTTTGCAGTGTAGAAATAGCCTTATAACTAGACTTGTAAACTCTAGGTATCAAAAAGGTGTTGATTAAGAAAACAAAATATCTGGCATCTGGAATGTAAAACCATTTTTCAGCAATACATCATCAGGTACTTAGTTATTGTTATTCTTTTCATCTTTAATCCTTTTCAAATGAAAGCTTTTAAGTATCATTTTCCTAAAATGTATCCTTTTATATGCAAAGGCACTACTTTCATTTTAATAAGTTTTATAAATGTTGAATACTTGCTTGAGAATTTTGAGGTGTCTCATTGAAACAGCATTTGAGAGGTTTTCCTGTTGTTTATGTAAAGCATAATGTACCTTTTTTTGCGCTTAGATTTATACAGCAAAAGCTGGAGCGAGCTACTCCAGCTGAGCGCCAGATGGTATTTAATGAGATCCTGCAAGCAGCGTATCAATTGATGACTGATGTGTTTGGAAACTATGTAATACAGAAGTTCTTTGAGGTAAGCGTAACACTTAAGTGTATGAACAGAAATGCGAAAGAAATGCTGTAAAATCTGATTAAATTTAACTGTGTTTTTTCTTAATATCGTAGCAGAATTCTACCACAGAACCAAAGCGTATAACACTTCACACGTGTTTTCTGTTCTGTATCCCCTGCTTTTTTTTTTCTGTAACAGCCACAGTTTCTCTTTACACTGGTGGTGCATATGTTGGTGAACATTGGTGAATGTACAGGCTGCACACTCGGGCTTTGCAAGCCTTTTAGCATAATTTACCGGAGACTTTCAGCAGATGATGGGGAACATAAAGATTTGAAGGATACTTTTTATTGGTTAGTGCATTTTGGTAAAGAGTGGGTCTGGAAAATGCTCTTGTACCCAAATAAATAGCTGTGTGAACTTCATCCAGTACTGTATATGAAGAAACTCATATAAAACGTATTGAGGCAGAGGAATTTTGAGGAAGGGATGTCATAAGATACATCCAATATTGCTAAAACAGCTTTCTTAAAAAAAAAAAATCTTTTAAAAAACAGCTTTTGTTTTTGTTAAAAACTATGGGGTAAAAAAAAAAAGCGCCTTATCAAAGAGTTACAAGATTTGACTTACAGAGAAAAGTAAAGGCAATACTTTTGTACTCAAAGTTATATGTAGGAAAGGTATCTAGCATAGTGTACTTTAAATCAAGGACCTTATCAAAGTATCTGGGTGGATAGAAGGTGAAGCTGGAAAATGTCCAATAAGAAATAAGATAATTGCTGTAAACAGGAATGTAGTTTTTAATGAGTAATCTACGAAACAATGTGCTCACATTTTTTTTTTTTACTTGATATTCTTTTTTTACAAATGAAAATACCTTCTGAAAGGCGTGGCTGACGTGGTATGTAAGATCTTGATCTTGCTTAAGGGTCATCAGTTGCTGTTTTTTTCCATAATGTTAGGTTGGATGGATACACAGATAATCATTGTCAACTGAGTGTTTTCATCTTAATTCTGCGGAAGAGTTCTCAAGAAAAAAGTGCACTAGGCCTTAGGTGTAGTAAGGGACTTAGTTCGTTATTTAAGTAGAAAGGCAAAGTTGTTTGAGCTTTTTTCAGAGTCTTAGGTGACTACAGGTGTGGGGCTTGACAGTTCTCAGCAGTGCTGCATGAATATTGCTGGTGCCACCCAGCTGATTGTCCAGGTGATCACTTCTGTGTGATGTCTTGTACTGTGCCAACTCAGGAGCTTGTGTGGGGATCTGGGAATAAGGTTATTTGTATTATTATGAAGCTTGACTGGCTTCTACTCTGCTCAATGTGGAGCAGTACAGAAGGTTGTAGTAGCACCATGGAGGCAATAATATGGGCAGGAATTAGCTACTGCTGAAAAATGTTGGTTGAATTACACTCTAATACAGTCAGTGTAAAATACCATTTTGATTTTGCTCTGCAAAGCCCAGATATTTCTAGATTTTCCAAAGTGCCCATGGTAAGAATGATCCTTCAAGCCACATGAAGTTACCAAGAGGCTACTTCAGAGGTTGAGATCTTTCCCCCCCGCCCCTCCTGTTACAGATTGCTTACTGTATACGAGATGTAAGATACACTGACCCATGCAAATTTGAGATATCGGAGAAAATCTGATTTTAATTAACATGTTGCAGTAATCTGTAATTAATTTGCGTGGTATAATTTGTCTAAGTGGGTTGTTACACTTAAATATCCCTACAGACGGTCAAGTATAAACTACTTCGATCTCTTCTGTTGTCTTTCAAGGTCATGTGTTTGATGGCAGGTATGCGACTGGAATGTGGAATATTACAAAATGTTGCATTTAGAGTATAAAAGCTTCTGGTAAATATACCCACCAAAAATAAAAAGGCAAAAATCATTCAAGGCGCGCAGTAAACCTGTAATACACCATGAAAGTACTTACTCGGACATGTAATTTCCAGCATGCTGTAATAGGTCTTCATTTCTTAACAGCGTATTTATTTTCTTCTAGTTTGGAAGCCTGGATCAAAAGTTAGCCCTAGCAACACGCATACGTGGTCATGTTCTGCCATTAGCCCTACAGATGTATGGTTGTCGTGTTATTCAGAAAGCACTTGAGTCGATCTCACCTGACCAGCAGGTAATTGTAAGTTAGAGCAATACTTTTTTATTTTATTTCTTTTTATTGCATCCATGTTTTTACTTGCTTCAATTGTTGATCGTTCCTTTCATTATGAAATGCCCTGGGGACTAAAATAGTTGTTTAAATTAAATTGCTGAGGTACACAAGTAAACCACCAGTGAATATGAAGATTGGACAGTTAGGATGAAATGGAATACTCCTTTCAGGGGGGAAAAAAATCATTGTAAAGACAAGAATAATCTTTTTTTTCCAGAATGAAATGGTGAAAGAGTTGGATGGTCATGTTCTGAAATGTGTGAAAGATCAAAATGGAAACCATGTTGTACAAAAATGTATTGAGTGTGTTCAACCCCAGTCGCTCCAGTTCATCATTGACGCGTTCAAAGGACAGGTAGTGTCAACAGTTCATTTCCTCTTCTGTAGGGTTGCTTTGATTTGCAGATCTTTTTCCATCATTTGCGTATACAAGATAGTGTTTGATGCTTTGCAGTCAGCTTGTTTTAAGTAGGATAAAAAAGGGATGATAAAATGGAAAAGCTGTTGAAGAGACAGTTAACGTGCTGTAAAAAGATGTACCTGTTGGAGATGAGGCTCTAGAAAGACCTGTTTGGATGTATTATAAATACCAATAGAGGTATTTGGCTTAAGGCCAGGCTTTCTGTTGAGATATGCCATTTCAAATTTCCTTTATAACTTTTAACATTGCCATTTTTGATGTAATAATAAAGTATCTGATTTCTAGCATATATTTTTCATTAAAATTTTGGTTTTCTTCTGTTGCTTATGTTGCAAGTCTGTCTTTCAGTGTTTCCCAATTAATGTCTATCATTAAGGAAATACTTTGAAGAAATACACTAATCTGTTCCTTATATATGGGCTAGTGTTAAGTGAAGGGGGGTGGTATTTGTTTATTTAAGGTTGGGGTTTTTGGTTTATTTCCAAAAAAGTTATTAATATAAGATTGATATTGTGCTGCAGGCTAGAGAATATGCTGCAGCTAAATAAGATTTTAATACTCTGAGACAAACGTGTACTTTTGTAGTCTTGAGAAGAATTGTAAAGATCTTACAAACTTGGCTGTGTTACTAAATTTTACTTTAATGGATGGCCAAATGTATTTCCTAACAAAATCTACAATATCCTTCTCTCACATTTTACACAACAGCAATACCTGAATTATTGTTGTACGTAAGTAGTAAACGGCATACCAATGCTTCTAGAGTCGGGTCTTTTTACATCAAAAAGTGTGTATGGGGTAGATGAGATGCAGTTTCTAAACTGTAAATAGAGCCCCTCGACTAAAATGTGTCTCTGTTTATTTACTGGACATCTGTCCTCAGCTCCAAGTAATTACATATAAAAAATATTAGCTAATCTGAAGTGGCAAATGAAAAATACCACACTTTAGTCATGTCATGTAACAATACGTATCTTTTTCATCTGCCTGCTTCGTTTGGATCTATGTCTAATCAGACAAGATTCTGTGTTCAGTTCTGACCAACACTGACTCTTAAATCTTCTGAATTAGTCCCTGAAAAACAAATCTGGCTTCTGGAGAAGCAAGCAAAAGGAACAAGCAAGATTTTGACTGTATGTTTTGGATACTTACTTACAAACTTTTTATCTGTAACGGGGAGCCTGTTGTATATGCTGGAATGTGAAATTTGTTGAAATCAGCCACAATAATTGAACTCCTTTTTATAAATGTCAAAGTCTTAAAATTTGAGAATGAAATACGAAGTTAAAAGGAAAGCTTGGAAGGTGAGCAGTGCTTAACTAAGGGTCATACTTCCAGGCTTTCCTTTGCAGCTAAGTAGGCTAGAAACATTGTAATGAAAGCATGGGTTCTTAGCTGTATAATTACTGGAGTCCTTGACACACAAAAACCTGCATTTTCATCTTTTCCTGACTTCTGCTGGAGGTGGAATTCTGATATTGGCAGGCAAAACTTTTTTTTTTTAATAGAAGCAGTTGGCATGTTCAATTCCATTTCAAACGTAGTAATATTGCTATATCTGTAAACTTAAGTTGGTTTAACTTCAGTTTGCAATCCTTTTTTAAGGTATTTGTACTTTCAACTCATCCCTATGGTTGTAGAGTAATTCAGCGTATTCTGGAACACTGTACTGCTGAGCAGACTTTGCCAATCTTAGAAGAACTGCATCAACACACAGAACAGCTAGTGCAGGTTAGTGAGTATATTCGTTTTAATGTGCTTTAGAGCTGCTTTTGTTTTCATAATTTATTCCTATTTCTTAGTTTAAGAAATAGCTTAAATGCATTTGCCTCTTTTTAGTTTTGTAGACATTGATTTTTTTGTTTTTCTTTCCTTCTATAGTTTTAATGAAAATGAATTTGGAAGTTGGGAGGCAAAGAAGAGATAAAAAGCCTTTTTCTTGCATTTTTGACTGTAGCTTTGACTATACATTGTAAATGCACAGAATTAGTATATTTTTTTTTACGTTGCAAAGATTGCCTTTTTGTGGTTTGTCTTGATTCACTCAGGTGTCCTTCAGATAACTTCTAATAATGTCTAAACACAAATATATTGTCAAAAATATACATGTTGCATATTCTTACACAAAAAGGGCATCTTTTCTAAAAGAAGGCAAAAGACCTTATACAACATGATTTCCTCTGTTGGTCTCAGATGAACAAAATGGCTTTGAAATTGAAGCAGTTTAAAATACTGGAAGGGACTCAGTGTTCAGTAGGAATTTCCACACATAAAAAGGCAAGAATTGCCTTTTGCTACATATTCACAGTCTAGTTTATTTCTCAGTGCTTTCTTGTATATACAAGTCTCTAGTTAAAACATAAACTGTCTCAGGGAACCAAAGTTAACGGCTGTTAAAGAATGATTATCTTAAATTTGAGGACTTCCTTCTTTAAGAGGATAAAAGGTACTCTAGCAAAATGCTGTTTTTACATATTATTTCCATCTTGCATGTAACTTTGTGGTCCATTAAGTATTTCTTGCACCACTTTGTTTCTCTAATGTTGACATTATTGTATTTTTCCTTATATCTGTGCAAATAGTAATTTGAAAGTTTAAACAAATGTATAAAAGCTGTATGGATTACTTGGTATGAACACAAAAGAAAATTGAAGTCATCTTATTTTCAGGATCAATATGGAAATTACGTTATTCAACATGTACTGGAGCACGGTCGTCCTGAAGACAAGAGTAAAATAGTTTCAGAAATAAGAGGAAAAGTTCTAGCTCTGAGTCAGCACAAATTTGCCAGGTATTGCACAGCCTTCTTATATTAAAGGTTCACTAACCTTTCAAAGTTGTAATATGGGATTTATTTTTTGTGTTACAAAAAGGATAGGATAGGGGTTTTTCTGTTGCGTAACCTGGCTCCTGAAATTTCATATTTTTATAGAGATGAATGGCAGCGGTATTTTATACAAGATTTGGGGAAGGGAAAGGGGAAATGCTGTTCTGTAGCAAAACAAGGAAGATCCCACAGGTTTATGGGATGTTTTTTGTTCACCTTGTACAAGTGCAGGGAATGGGTTCCAAGTCTCCATGTGAGGATCGCCCGAGCCAGGTGGAAAACTCTCTTAGAATTTGCTTGATACGCTGATGGTGATAAGCTGGGACTTCCTGGCTGTCCACCAGTCCAGCCGAGCAATTTACAAGTATAAAAAGGCTAGCCTTAAAAAGTGGTCGTTCAGCCTGATGAGGATTTTATGCATTAGGAAGTCTCAAAGACTATTGCAGGAGTCCTGAACTGCTCTAAAATTAGAACCTAAAACTCACCTTTCAGTGCTTTTTGCTGAATTATAGATTATGTGCCTTTTGTTAAGGAAAACACACCTCAGAATTCATCCTGGATGATTTAGTGAGACTAATCTTGTTGTCAACATTAAGTAGCACTGTAACATTATGGCGGCATTTGTTGTAAAAATTGATTGTATGCAAACTAGCAAGTTTATCTGGATTTTGTTTTTCTTTACCTAAATAGAACTGTTCATAATCCTCTTCTTGGAACTTGCTTAATTTCTAAAGCACAAACTTAGGACCAGAATCACTTTGCTGTCTTATAAGCATTGATGACCTTTCCAGCTTCTGAGATATCTGGAAGGTCAGAGACTTCTTCTACAAAAAGAAATATTTGACAGTATCTCTGATCTAGGCATGCTCCTAAAAAGTGCCTTTATTCAAAAAGCAGGAAGCCTCATATCTGGCTCTCTCTGTTGTGTCTTAAAAGGGCCCACAACCAAAATAGATGTACTAGAATACATCTGCAACCTGAGGTCCAGTATATCTACTGTAGGTCCAGTGGAAAACAAGCTAATAAGTATCACAATTTCTTTTTTTTTTTTTACATGAGTAGGAGTGTATAATTCTTTAACTTCCTCAATCATTACAGACTAAAGATTTGGAAATCAGGACTCAATGCGTTTACAGCGCGCTCTTTAGTGGCGTTAAGACACTTGAACTGTTCCGATAAATTTAAAATTGCTACTTAAAAGAATGTTACATCTTAAGTCACAGAATGCGTTTGTCTTATTTTTCAGCAATGTGGTAGAAAAATGTGTAACTCATGCTTCTCGTGCTGAAAGAGCTTTACTTATCGATGAGGTCTGTTGCCAGAATGATGGTCCTCACAGTGCCTTATACACCATGATGAAGGACCAGTATGCCAACTATGTTGTTCAGAAGATGATTGATATGGCTGAACCTGCTCAGCGGAAGATAATAATGCACAAGGTATATTTGTATATAGTTTCACTGGTTCAGAAAATATTATCTATACTAATTTTTCTGCTAGAATACCTTTCCCTCTAGATGTAGAACTCACTAGTTCTGTAATCTAGAACTTGGTGTATAAACATTAGATTCAGTGGAGCTTGATAAAGCAGAATATATTCAGCACTGAGCTAAAAATGTAAATCTACAGAAAAGTTTCAAAAGTTGGATTTCATATCCTCTCTTCGTGCCAGCTTTTCTGTGTAAAAATGTAGTATCTGTCATCTTTATTAATATAACAGAAGAAATACAGGTTTCTCTCTGTGTTTGCTGATTGCTGGTATAAATCCATTCTGCAGTTACCCCAAAAGAAATTCCCACGCTTTCTAACGTTACGGGCACATTTTCTACTTAAGAATATCCAGACATGGAGAAAAGTGCTGTTGCCGTAATTGCCCTAGACTGTTTAACACAGGGCCCGGTATATTCCTGCAGGAGCTCTGCTTCCCCCAGTCACCAACAGGGCATTCCCACAAAAGGGCTACCTCCCTTTTCCTGTGACAGGTATGTCAGTTGTTTGGTGAGTCAAAATCCCCGATTCTCCATCTTTCCAGAAACTTCCAAAATTTTGAAATACAGGCTTCTGACTTTTTTCTTTTACATAGTATTTTTAGAGTGTAGTAACCTCTACTTAAAATTTTTGAGGAGGGGGAAAAAAAATAACGGGTTTCTTCTTACAGATTCGACCCCACATCACAACTCTGCGTAAATATACCTATGGCAAACACATTCTGGCCAAGTTGGAAAAGTATTACCTGAAGAACAGTGCTGATCTGGGGCCAATTGGTGGACCGCCAAATGGGATGCTGTAAAAGACAAAAAATGGAAGAAAAATTGAATTGTGAATGATCAAAACATACAACTTAACTATAAATGTTCTGATTTTTTTAAATCTATTTATTGACTTTGTTCATCCATTTGTAAAATTTTTATTCTTGTGTATATTTTTGGGGAGTGAACTATGAAAAAAAAAAAAAAAAAAAGAAAAAATATCTCCAGCCCTGATCCGGAGACCTATCAGATTGGATGGCTGGCAAAGCACAGAATGCCTGTATATGATGTAATTGTATCAAAATAGCTGTCACATATTTTGTAAATTTTTACCTTGTAAAGTCACTGAAATAGTTTTTAAAGGGAAAAAGTACAGTATTCTTTTAATACACTGGCTTGCAATCTGGTAGGTCTACCCAGCATCATAGCACAACAGGTTTATAGAGTTGTATATAGAATTAACCCTTATTTTTCCCTTTTGTGTGAAGTCTTTTATACCAGATTAAAATTGATCAGCTGCATAAACATTATTTAACACGTTGAAAAGTTAAGTTGTATTTTGGTGGTTCACAACATACTATCCAAATAATAAACAGGGCACAGCAAATTAAAGTAGGGAATAACAAAACAATGGAAACTTCAAAAGACTAGCTTTCATCACTTGCTGTGGATACAGTTTTTTTTAAAATGGTGCCCTAAGGTTTCCTCTAGCGATGTATTAAAAATGAAAGTGCTGTATATACTTATATATTTAATTGTTGTACAAGGTAGAGGGATTAAAATGATGGTGGTACTTCCACTCAGTAAAGTACACTGTTGGAAAAGGAGTGAACCCTGTATTAACTTTACAGTCAGTTTTACAACGCAGGAAGAGTAGAGATTTGTATTTTTTTATTTTGCATATAGACTTGTAAGGATTTGAAAGTGTTGAGCATTTATTTTGCTTTCTCACTGTAGATGCAAAAAAATAGGTATTGATGAAGAGAAAAGGGGCCACTGAAAAGTAAACTTGATAGCTCAACATTTAAGCATGATTGATTAAATATTCAGATAGCTTTTTTGCTTCCTATAAATATATGCATTGTATACGTGTAGTTAATAGGTGTAAGTTTACAGTTTGAAAACAAATCTCTCGTTTTGATGTTTATTACAAGCCTTGCTAATTTAGTAGTGATGCTTACCTTGGTTGTACAGATGTACATTTGTAAACCTTCATGCTGTAAATGTAATTTGTTTTACCCCTTTTTGGGACAAAAATTTGCATTTTAGTGTATATTCATATCCCCATTCCCTTTTCTCCCCCTGGCATATAGTGTTGTATAATGTAAATTTATTTCAGCAAATCAAGAGTGATTTTTTTAAATTCTATCTTTATATGTTTTCAGAAATATGAACAGGCTTTCTTTTTATCTATTGTGAGAAACATTATGTTTTGTTTATAACATAGCTGTTGATTCTGTTAATATGGACACTTTGGGAAATCAATCTGTTCAAATTTTAAGTCGGGATAATAAGCATAGTAAGAAATGGACTGAAATATTTGGTTATCACAGAAACCAATGCTTCTTCCATCTTAATAAATGTGGCATGATTTTTTTTGTACAGAAGAGTACTGTATTTTTGAATAGCCTTCTCCCAGCATAAAGCAAATATGTATGATACTGTCAATTTTTTTCTCTGGACATATGACATTGTAACAGTAACATAAAGATGATGTACATTTACAAGCGGCCTTATGTACATTTCCCAATGATCTTTTTAAGGCAGAATTGTGACCATATATGTATAATTAAAATCCTTTTTAATCCTTTGCCTATGGAAATATTTTGGAAAAAGCTTACTTTGTATATTCAGTTTCTGAAAGATAAAGAAAGTGCTTTGTATGTTGTTGAAGTAAGTATTTTGTGTAAAACATTGGTTTGAATGGCTTAACCTAAAGTTTTGATCAACAGGATAGTTTGGAAGCAATGTCTTGAGCATTGATCAAATAAAAGGTTGTTACGGTAGGGGTCTGATCGTGAGGAAAGTAAATGGTAGTGGTATAAACTTGTGTAAGGAATTCTGTTGTATTACTGTTTATATCAGGTTTACATAAATCTTATTAAAGCATACATCTGAGGCGCTACTTCTTTTAATGGTAGCGTTAACTCATTAATAGGCAAATGGGAAAGTTTGTTCTGGCCTACTTCCAGTTTCTGAATCTGTCATTTAGTGCCTGCATTAAGTGATGTAGTAGGCCTAATTACTTTTAGTAAGCACAGTTCTAATTGCCAAGTAGTTTTTGCGTGGCAGTTCACAAAATTCCTCTCGAGAGGTGCAAGCCCTGTCACGGGAGCCAGAGCTTTCCTGTAGTCACACAAAGGATGACTTTTGAGCCACTCCTTGGACACGTTAATTCTCCTCAGTGACTATTTTTACCCTGTGTACAAACGCTGTGTGTTATAACCCATACAGCCGACATTCTCGCCAACATGTAAGACAGTAAGGTAGGCTTTTGGCGATGTCCAGGCAGAAACTGATAATGTCCCAGTACTTTGTCCCTGTAGCACTCATGCCATGGTTGAATTTAAACAGTCCCGTAACTGTCATCCTTAGCGCTTTCAGTATCTTGAACGTAATCTTCCACTTGCTCTCCTAAAATCATTTTGCACAAATTCTATCCAGGAACATGAAAATCACTGGTTTTTCCTTTCAACTATTTTAGGCTTTGGGTAGAACCACTAGACTTTTCGCTCAAGTATCGCTTTTTGATATAGATTGTTTATGGACCAGTTTGATTAGGTTTGACTCCAGGTGGCTCATATTGAATAATGTAATGTTCACATGTATATACTGTAAAAATCAAAATGAAAATGTGTGAATAACACTGTGTGAAATACGTCTGGTCTTGTGTTTTTCCTGTAGGAAACCAGCCATTCTTTATATTCTCAGTTACGTGACTTGTCTGCTATCTGTGGAGCTCAGCTGTGAGAAGGCACTCACTTCGGGTGATCTGATGGGAATCAGTCAGTTATTGAAGAACCCTGGATTAGATCATTAAGTTTCCAGAGGCCAGTTCTGAGCAGCTAAACCTCTATATTGTCTTACAAAAAATCTTTACCGATGTATAGTTAAGGCTACAGCCTGATGACAGTTCCTTTGTACACCGCTGGATCCAGGATGATCGCTTGAGAGGGCTCGGACTGTCAGCCAGCTGTGGCATCACTGGATCCACACTCGTTTCTGTTACTGCCCAGGTTTTTTTTAAGGGACCATTTTTGGCTTAACTGAAGTGGTCTGGCTAACTGCAGGGGCGTGGGTCTGCTTTTTGGTGTTAAAATAACTTGCCTAAGTGGCCCCTTATGGGCAGAACAGCCATAATAGTATTACCTCCATTGCTGACTGCTAGATCCACTGATACTTTTTCATCAGAGTATGGGGAAGACTGAGGTTTCTAGGGGCATAATGCTAGATGTTTTAGAGTGCTGACGGAGATTCAGAAATCAATTTAGTCATTCTCCTTCCCTCTGCTCTAAGGAACGGGCATTTGAAGAGATGCTCGGTATCAGTACCGGCTGGGGGATGAAGGGATTGAGTGCAGCCCTGCGAAGAAGGACTTGGGGGTACCAGTAGATGAAAAGCTGGACATGAGCCGGCAACGTGCTCTCGTGGCCCAGAGAGCCAACCGTATCCTGGGCTGCATCCAAAGAAGCGTGGCCAGCAGGTCGAGGGAGGTGATTCTGCCCCTCTACTCTGCCCTGGTGAGACCCCACCTGGAGTGCTGCATGCAGCTCTGGGGTCCTCAGCACAGGAAGGACGTAGACCTGTTGGAGAGGGTCCAGAGGAGGGCCACAACAATGATCAGAGGGCTGCAACACCTCTGCTATGAGGGGAGGCTGAGAGAGTTGGGGTTGTTCAGCCTGGGGAAGAGAAGGCTGCGGGGTGACCTTATTGCAGCCTTTCAGTACTTAAAGGGGGCTTATAAGAAAGATGGGGACAGACTTTTTAGCAGGGCCAATAGCGATAGGACAAGGGGGAATGGTTTTAAACTAAAGGAGGGGAGATTCAGACTGGATATAAGGAAGACATTTTTTACACTGCGGGTGGTGAAGCACTGGAACGGGTTGCCCAGAGAGGTGGTAGATGCCCCATCCTTGGGAACAGCCAAGGCCAGGCTGGATGGGGCTCTGAGCAACCTGATCTGGTTGTAGATGTCCCTGCCCATGGCAGGGGGATGGACTAGGTGACCTTTAAAGGTCCCTTCCATCCCAAAGCGTTCTGTGATTCTGTGACTCACTGCGTAGTAGCATGGTAATTAGGTTGATCTGTCAGTTTTGTCCTGTGAGAGTGTTTGATGTTCAACACACTAGTAACTAGGCAAATGGGTAAACAGCGAGGTGACAACACCTCCCACCATGTCATTCAGGGAAGTGAAGCTGAGGGAACAATTGCAAAAGCATTTTAAGATCTAGTAATTGGTCGTTAAAATTGCAGATTGCACGTAAGTCATGTGCCTGGGGAGAAAACCCAATGCTAACTACAGACAAGCGACTTGCTGCTCAAGGGTTGCAGTCAGGCAGCCGCAGTGCTCCAGTGCTGAATTTTATACGGAGGGTGGTGGCTGGTCACCGCGTACCCCGAGCGCGGCAGGTCGGTTTGTAGCTTTGTTCCGTGATGACGTCGTTCTGTGCTGCTGCTTGAGGAAGGAAAGGGAAAAACCCCATGCTGTATCTGATCTCAGCTGTCCCAGCCCTCGTCCCCAGCCTGCCGCAGGGTAGGGGCGTCTGTCAGTTTAACACGTCTGCCCGTTTAACACCTGCGATGTCAGGTTCACATCTTACCGAGCTACTGGCAGCGCTTGAAGCGATCCCAGGGTCTCATCAGTCTATGGGCAACACTGATGTTTCCATGAGCGTGTGCTACCAGCAGTGCTGTGCTCTGCCTGAAGAGTTTCCATTTGAAATAGTTCCTGTGATGGGAAACAACGTCAGAAACACCGGCAGGCGCTATCTGCGCCCAAAGATTCTCTGATTCGGGCATCTCTCAGCTTGGGGATGGGGAAATTTGGTTCCTGTCAGGGACAGCATATCCCTCTCAGGGCTCTGCTTGGTTCCTCAAGGGCTGGTGGGGTTTGGGAGAACTTGGCAAATGTAGATCCTACCACCCAGGGAGAGACAATTTGAGTGATGCTGCAGAACCAGCCTGGGGTGTCGGCAGAGCAGCCCAGGATCCCCAGCCCCATCATCAGAAGGGGTTAGAAACCAGCACCGTTATCAGGGAAAGACCAGTCACAGGTCACCTCCTCCCACAGGGAACGGATGGAAGGGTGTCCATCGAGTGTTGGTAGCACTGCAGAGCCAGTACAGCACCTGGGCTTTGCCCGGCTAGTGCAGTGCCCGTGGTAAGGAAAGGAGGCAACTGCTTTATCCAACAGACCGAACCAAAACCCAACTTCACGTGTTAAGTTTCAGAACCCAGAGGCTATCGGGAAGCTACCGCCCTGCACCGGGGGCAGACAGCCAGCAGGGAAGACCAAGCTTACGGGTTTGACCGAACTGCTGGTGTTCCTCGGGGAGGCGGTGCAGGAGTTTCCTCCATTAGCCCTTTGGATGGAGCCTGCTCCTTTTGCCCACTAGCCCTGTGGTTAGGGAACTTGCCCAGCAAAAGAGATGCTTGAATTAGTTTCCTTTATCAGCCTCAGGGTTTTGAACCCACCTCCCTTGCTTCACAGGAGTATGTCCTAACCACAAGGAGCTGGGCGGGTTCACTTTCTACTCCTGAATTTGGGCTGGGCGTTTAGCACAGCTTGAACCATTCGTTGCATCACAGGCGGCACAAGATGGAGCATGATTCCTAAAGCACGCAGGTGGGAGTGGGTAGGTTCTCCTCTCCAGGTCCTTGTCTCCACCTCGATTCTCCCAGACTCACTTAATGCAAAATATATCTTGGGAGCAGCCTTCCCCCATCGTTAACAAACTGGAAACGCTCCAGAGGCTTTTTATGTAGCAGCTGAAATGTGGGAAGACCTATTTTAAAGACCCTCTTAGTTTCATTAGTAA
Source organism: Platalea leucorodia (assembly GCF_965183815.1). Lineage (NCBI taxonomy): Eukaryota > Metazoa > Chordata > Aves > Pelecaniformes > Threskiornithidae > Platalea > Platalea leucorodia. The sequence continues at coordinate 117,320,904 of NC_138825.1, read as the reverse complement.
GAACGAACATAGGAGTAAAATGTTCACTCTCTCACTTAGTACTCTGGGCACAAGAGGCCACCTGCCTCCTCCTCCTCTGCTCGCACAGGACCTACCCAGCCCTAAAGTGTCTAGATCTGCAAACAAGTCAGGGGCACGTTGCAGGTGATGTACTAGACCACAGGACAGGGAGAAACCCCTTACTAAGCTGAGCTGAGCAGCCCTAACGAGCTTCATTTGAGCTTAAGACCTGCCTGGAGGGTTCAGATTTCCTGGCAGCCGCGCAGCACCGCAGCCCTTCCCCGGCTCGGCTGCCGGATCTTTTCCCAGCCAAGCCTAAGGGGGGACAGGGAGGCAGGGAGGGAGACGGCCCTTCCCCGGCACAGCGGTGCGCAGGTGGTGGGGGCCGTTCAGGGAACGCAGCCTGCTTGGCTGCTGGTCACGAGGCAGGTTCACACGCTACGGTTTCACAAATGCTGGCTTCGGTTGCCGGCTACAGATTGTATACCACGGGGCTGCCGTGGTCCTCGGCCACTGCAGAGGAATGTCACCGGTGGGGACGAGTGAGGAATTGGCCCAGCCTGTTGAGGTCCCTGTCCTTACAGGTCAAGTTCGCTGTGCCCTCTCAGGCTGCAAGACCACCATCTGCTCCTGTCAAAGGGCTTTTCACAGTGTTAGGGAAGCAGAGCCGTTTCAGGTGTTGCTTAAAGTAGGTCCCAAAATAAAGTAAGATCCCCAAAGATGTACAACTGCTTACTGAGGGCCAGTGGAAACTGCAAGAAGGGGGAGTGTTATGGCAAGGGCAACGCACAGGAAGGCGGTGGCAGAAAGCACCAGCCGGCCTGGCCAGCGAGGGGGGTGATGGCAGAAAGCACATTCACAGCTATATTCTCTTCTCCCATGAGTGCAAATATAGGCACCCTATTCCTTGTCTGCCTCAGGAGAACCAGAAGTTAGAGGTTCCCTGGTGGGAATGAAGACCTCTCTTTCCTCCCCTATATAATCCTTCTCTCCCTTTCTCTAAGAGAGCTGAAACACAGCATCGGAAAGTATTTGCAATCCTCCCCGCTCCCAGGATCAATCCAGGAGGAGAGGTTTCAGGAGACCATCTGCTCATACAAACTAGGATCTTGGGGAAGGATTCAGCTCAGTTGCTTCTCCACTGGGCTCAGGTCTGGTGGGTCTGCCTCAGGGCTGTTCCCCGCTCCGCACCTTTCTGTATGAACTGCCTTCCAGAGGCTGCTAAAGCAATCAGAGCGTTCGCCCGTTAAGCAAGGATTACAGAGGGCTGAAGCTGGGCCGAAGAGCTGTGGATGGACAAACTCCGTGCAAGCCACAGCGCCAATTCCAACCCCCTGCATGGAGGGATGGTTTGAAAGGAGCAGAGTTTACCCCTGTCAGAGCTCCGGGCTATACACTGATCGCATTCAACTGTGTCATTTGGCTCTTAAAAAGCCTTTTTGTTTGAAAACTGACTATCTTAAGTGCTCCAAAATTCACATGATGTCTCCTATTTCCTTGAAATGTCATGTGTCTCATGAGAACCAAGGGTTTGATTATTCATCCCAGTTTTGGAGTCATACGAGCTCGCATCCTGCTGGGAAAGGGGCTCTCATCCAACCCTATCCTGTGTGCCAGCCACCCCCTCCACACGTGGGGAACCAAAAGCCCAGAGATCCGATCAGGGCATTAAAGGTCACCCGCTCTGCCCTTCTGCGAAGTGCTGCACGGCTCTCACGATCCGCTTCGAGAAGGGATACTCACACAAGGGTCACGCAGCTACACTCCATCAGCAAGGCTATGGGGGAGACACCATCCCAGTCTGAAACCACTTCTGTTTAGGTGTAGACCCTTCCATGCAGACACATACCCTGGGAACAGATCCTGTTGCTTACCTGGGTATCTGCTGCCATTTGAGAGACCCTTGAGCATCCAAGACACCTGGACAGGGCAGGTGACCATCCCTAGGAGCTTGCCTCAGCCTAGCCTCTAGCTTCCACTCCAGAAGGACATCTAAGGCGGCACTGGACACCTTCATATAGACCATGTGTCTCTTCACCTAGAAGGTACCAGAAACCAATAAGCGACTTTTTATAAATCCGTGATTAAAAGGGGGCGGGAAGGAATAGAAGGCAGGAACAGGCCCAAAGGGTTTGTTGGGGGTGGGAGTGAGAACAGCTTTATATCGCAGAATAGAATGGGATGAGAGATGGAGAAACGAAGCATACACATCCCCCCACACACGCTTAAAGCTACTGTAACCAACAGGTAATAAACACCCATAATGATTTTTTTGATTATAAATACTGGGAAAAGGGGAGGGGAAAGGGGGAAGGAGCACCTTGGGAACCCCATGGTATCTTTAAAAAATAGTAATAATAAAAAGACACCATTATGCACAGCAAAACCTTCATTCCAGACTTCCCTGTGAAGTATACCTAACTTCACAATCACCTAAAAAGAAATCAAACTTCAGAAAGGAAACAAAAAAAAGGAAAAAAATAAGCAACTAGAATATCTGCGTTCAACATGCCAGAATTAGTGCTGCTCAGAGTGGGGCAGGCAGCATGCACACATGCCAAACAAAGCTTATACCCATGGTAAAACCCCAGCTCGCTCTCCTCCATAGACACGTAGGTCAGCACTGCAGAAACCCACCCCACGGCCCAACGGGGTTCCAGCCCTTGCTTGCCTCCTTTCTTCCAGTTCCTCACCCGTGTATGTCCCCTCCTGTGCCCCCCTGCTCTCCTCCCTCTGGCCGTGCTCCCTGCCTCCCACCTGGGCAGATGTTCCCATGGTGGTGGTTAGTCACCAGTCATGCCTGCTGACGGGCAGATGGCTCAAGCACACCTTGGTCTCTGCTCCAGCCTTGCACCAGCTCCATCCTTGTGGCACAGGAGCACGAACATACCTGGGGTAGGGGTTACACCAACCCTGCTCCCAGGTGGGGTGACAACAGGAGCTGGGCAAAGGCGTTCTCCTAATGAACGCGTGAGAAGGTCCAGGATGAAGGATGAGACAGGATGGGTGGGGAATCAATGGGTGACTCAACACTATGACAGCAAGGGCTGAGAGACACTTGTACCGCCTGGAGCGATACGGCAGTGGAGTGACTGCACACAGCCCTGAGCCAGCCAGTATCTGCGGAAATGGGTAAGTGACCCCGAAACGCTAAATGAAGGATGATAATTACAGCAAGATGCATCCTTTTGGTTAATCAGGAAGAAAACCTGTATATTATATCATATCAAATTCGTGGCATAGTCACAATTGATAGCAAGAGTAAACGATAAAACCTGAAGTTAGCCCAAGAGCAGCATTCCTCAGAGACTCCCAGCAAGCATGGGGTCCAGACCACATCAGCTTGATGAAAAAAAAAACCAAAACCCAACAGTATTTTTCCCGATGCTGCAAATGTTGTCTGTTCTAACAGTTACTAAAATGGAACTAAAACCTCTGATGCAGCCTAACCCTGCTCTCATGACTGCTCTGCTACAGCATCTGCTTCTTCCAAGACCACAGCTTTTTTGCATACGTAGGAGTATTAAACCTGATCTGGCAGAATTCCTGGAGCTATATGCGCTTACTCAAATTCTCCGTGTAGCAGAAACACCTAACCCAAGTCACTTGGCTGTTTACAAGTGACAGTGTTGAAGCATACTGTGAACATGTTTCATGTGGACTGAATACTTCTATATTTTGGTTAAAACTCTTTAGTTTTCTCCTTCATTTGGAACTTTTTAACCAGCAGTACAGCACTGGTTTATGCAAAAACCGATAGCTAACCTCAAGAGTACATTGTATATTTGGTACAGTCAGAGAGAAACAGGCACTACATCCCACAAGGAGAACTTTTATTAAAGTTTTATGCGAGTTATCCAAGCATTCAGGAGCCTCTGTCACAAACGAGGACAGTAAAGGAATACACAGAAAAAATACAGGAGCCCTTTGATAAGAGATTATACCTCATTTGACCTGGAGTCCCCACCTCTCCCAGGCAAATAATGGGTCTCTGTGGCATTGCCAGAAACAGCTGTAGGATTAAAACTATACATATTTTTATTCTCACGGCAGCCACTGAGGCACTAAAGAGGTGCTAAGTATCACAGCCCCTATTTTGCAGAATGGCAGGCAGCTATGAAGGGTCCAACTTCTCTTCCACAGTCAGAGGGTTTGCAGCTCAGGCATCCAATCTGCGAATCTTAGTGTGAAGAAAGCTCCCGTCCCTCGTGGGACCACAGGATCAATGGAAACCTCCCTGGAAGAGCCAGGCTGGCTGCCAGAGGGAAAGTCAGCAGGTACCAAGCAGGGGATGCCGTGGAAATAGGTGGGTTCTGTCCTCCTTGTGCCTCTTCCCTCTTCTCCAAAGCTCCCAGCAGCAGCAGCCGCCTGTCTGTATGCTCCTGGGAATCGTGATACCCTTCCCTCTGTGCTCATTTTCACAACAGGGCAAATCCCATTCTGTGCTCAAATTATTTAGGGTCACAGAAGTTGAGGGATCACGCACTGCAAACCAGTGCTAGTCACTGCAAGTGAGCTGTCTTGAGTTAACCACATGGGTAAGTGAATCACAGAAATGCAGCGGAGTCTCTCCTTGGGCAAGGAAAAAACAAAATAAAAAGCGGTTATTCAGGTGAGTGCTTTGAGAAATACCTGCGTAGTCCACAAGCCCTGAGACTGGTGGGCCAAAATTGTTGAACAGTGAAAGCACCAGCCAGTATTACAGCAAAAGACCTGATTAGGAGAGAGCGAGTCAGTCCTTTCTTGTGGGCAACATCCATGTAACTTCAACCAAACCCCATGGAGGCTAACAAGAAACCCCTCTGTAGATTTTGATGCACCAGCCCCCAAAATCCACTTCTGAGGCTCCCTGTAATGAGCGTGCAGGATCCTACAAGGCCCTCACATGCAGCAATCAAAGAAATGCACTGTTTTTATTACAGCTGTTTATGAAAACTGTCACAAAAGCGGCATGCCACTGCCAGCTGGGCTTTTGCCAAAGGAAGCTGTGCTAAACTAGGTTGAGAAATATTTGGTTAGTAGCACAGACACATTTATATATAGTTTTCGGTGTCGGCCCAGAAGTTCTCATTAGCAGGACACAGGGAAAGGGGGTGGAGGAGAAGAAAAAAAGCCACCAAATTCTTGGGAGAGGCAGCCAAGTTGATTCAGTTGGTATCTATAAAGCCAACACTGCAGCTACACTGACACTTGGACCATTAAATATTGCATTGTTTAAGCTGAAAAAAACCCTCAAAGTTTTTGCAAGAAGGCTTATTCTTGTCCAAATACGCAAGGTCATCCCTTCCATCAGAGCATTACATGGGGGGGGGGGGGGGAGAAAGGAGATCAGAGCAGACATCCCCTCAGGCTAACTTCACCCTCCGCCCTTGGGGTGGGCCGGAGGGCAGCCTCCTTTGGTCTCTCGCTTCCTGGGAGTAAAAGCCAGGAGGCAGATGGAGTTGCTCAGAGATGTCTGACTCACTGCAAAGGCGGCCGGACAGAACAAGCAAAATCAGATATCACTGTGCAAGCATACTGGGTGGGTTCAGGTGATCCTGCTATAAATCACAGTCGGCATTTGAAAGGGTCAGAATCAATTATTTCTACATCAGTGCAAAACGACATCCAAAACAAACTGCACAGGATTCGCCACGGCATGGGAGGAGGCGGGAAAAGAGTTAAGCGTATTCTGTGCCACCACCCTGAACAAAGAGTGACGGTCTTGGGAATCGGGGACCGCAGTGTCTGGGCTCCCAGAAGATGAGCCAGCACGGCGACTGGATACCAAATGTTGCACACTGGCAGACAAGTTTTGGTAACACAAGGTTGAAGGTCCAGGCTGCTTCCTCTGCAGACTTGTTCTTACACTCGGTATTAATTTAAGGAATGGGTGGATTGCTCTTTTGTTACTGCACGGAGTTAGAAAGAGGAGGATGTGGTGTGAGCCATGGGTAATAGAAACACTGGCCAGAGAGACTTTAAAGGGGAAGGAGTAGGGAAGTTCCAGGCTAGCAGGGAATGAAACTTTGCAAACCTTCCTGGTCTCTGCAGTCTCCAAACAGACCACCAGCCACACTGCCCCAACCTCGTCCTGGGTCTCTCAGGGCAAACAATCCTTCCTCTTCCATCCCCAGGTTTTAGGCTGCTGCTGAAGACCTCTCGTTGCCAGCTCACCGTTCTGAGGCACCACCCTCTGGAAAAACCCAGGCGCCGAAGGGAACGTCAGTGACCGTACTTCAAGCCCTGACCAGGCACCATCACCGGTTTCGGGTGCATCTCCTACCTCACTCCAACCAGGTTCCGGGGCAGACTCAATCTGAACGCATTTAACTGAGTGTGTTTATCATCCTGTAACTGTCCCATGCATCTGAAGGGACCTTCTTTCCTCTCTGCCTTGTTCAGCGATCACCACACAGATTCAGGGCTTTCACTCAAAGCCTCCTCTACACGTTACAGCTGAAAGAAGTAGAACTCATGAGGAGCTATGGGTTTCCCATTCTTATAATCCCCCTTTAGTTAACTGAACTACCAAATAGGAGAAGAAAAGAGCTTTCTCTCTGGCACAAAAGCAACAACTGAGAAACAGGCAATCATCAGCAGGGAAGCCAACTATTTGAAACCAACCAAAGATAGCAGCAATTAGCAGTGAGCTGTCAACTCCACGACCCCAGCAGGCAGGCAACTGCCTGTACACTTCAAGCAATCTCAATATTTGCATATACTCTAACCTCCCACCGTGTATTTGGGAATATACTCCCCTTCTCCAGCCCAAGGTGTCAGGCTGTAACATCCTCAAACAAGTTTGCCTACAGGTGAAGTCACCGAGATGTGAGGTGTGAACCTATCCAGCCTGATGCCGCAGGTACGATCCAGACCTTGTGAAGGACCTCGGAACAGAACCAGCTTTTTCTAACCCCACCCCATCTGGTCACAGCCCATCCATAAACCATCTCAGGACACATGGCACCAGACCTCAGAAGAAGAGGCAGTCATCTGCTCCGCAGGCTCCGCCACTGCTGGCGGGCAAATACGAGGTGAGGACACACAGTGACAACACATGGTGACAGCGGCCGCATCCTCACACACTACTGTAGGTAGGTCCCACACCTGGAAAGCCAGGCAGGCAGCTCCCGCTGCTGCGTGATGGTCACATTCACTAGGGGATAAGGAACGATGGCTTCTGCTGCAGAACGCCGTGAAGAATGGTGGCGGTTGCCCAAAAGCCACGGTTGCCATCCCTGCTCCCCCCTTGCCTCTGGTGGTGGCGGAAGCAGCGGGCTGGATTCCTCCCCCGGCTGCGTTTCCCCTCTTGCCATGGCAGGACACAGTTCAAACCAGCCCCTTATCCCCCGGGAGGCTGAGTTCAATTGGGCTACACTGCTGGAAGCCCTTGATCCAGTTCTGGGAAATCCCCACAGCTCCACTGTACTGGGCAGAGGCAACCAACTCCTATCATCCCCTGAGCTCAGGGCTGCCAAGAAACTCCTTTCCATACAAGTCTCATCTGGCTTTTCAGCATGGAGCTCTTTTGACTGAAACCACAATGCTTAGCATGCTTCAGTGATCAAGCAGAGAGCACGGGAATGTCACTGAAAACACTTGGCTTCCAAACGCAGCATTGTTCTTCCCTTACCCCATTCACAGATCCTGACCAGAACATCCCGATCAAGCTCTAAATGTTTTCTAGCAAATCCAGCGAGAAGTACCACAGCACGATTTGATCTACCATCTCCCTGAACGCACACGTGCCCGCACTCGCATGAAACCCATACATCGCGCAACCCCACCGGTGCCTCGCCGCTGCTCCCAGGAGCAGCCCTCGTGGAAATGTTTCCTCCCTCCTCCATGGCTGCAAGGGTCCGGCACCAGGCGCAGCCCTGGCCAAGCCAGCCTCTGCGATACTGAAATCGGCCGAGAAGGGTCACTGTGCCCGGCGTGCGTTTCCCGATTCCCAGTGACGCCATGGCAGCTGGGTGTCAGAAGCTGCCCGCCAAGCCCAGGTGACATTTTTGGCCTCACACTCTGCAGGCCCTAGCACTAAGCATCTCTGTCCCAAGCCCCATCCCAAAAGTCTCATCTCCAATGCCCTGGTTGCATCAGGTTCCAGACGTGGCTCGGAAAGGCCACTCTGCCCCCATCGCTCAGCGGCAGCCTGCCCTTCCACCCGGTAGCTGCTGCTCTGGCATAGCCACCCACCACACACCCTCGTGCCGCCATGGCTTTTATTTTGCATCCTTTCCCCTCCCCACCCCACCTCACCGTTCCGCCCGGCCGCCTCAGGCGCCAGCAGCCATCTTGGCTGTGGGGCCCCATGGGTGCCATCTTCTCCCTATCAGCCTCATCGGGGGGAGAAGAACATGGTGGCCATGGCTCACCTGAGGGAAAGGTGGCGTGATAGGAGTCATTCCTAGGAAGGCTGCATGAGTAATTTAAGAGAGAGGGAAAGAAAGCAAGCTAATTAAAGACACGTGATAAAATCACAACAGTTTTAGCCACATGAATATCCAGTTAGGTCTATTAAGCCTTTGGGCCACAGCTGTGGGAAGGGATCCTGGGTCTGGCAGGGATGGGCCAACACCCACTGAAAACCTCCTGAGTGACCAGAAAGCACTGGTTATGGGTCTTTTTTGGGTAGCCCCCCTCCCTGAGCAGCCCTGGGGCAGCATGGCCCCATGCCAGCAGGCTTGGCCACATCCCTCACCCATCCAGCTGCTCCATGGCCACCCAGTGCCCATCAGCCACACAGCTATGTGCGCTCCTGCAGCTCCCAGCAGCGCTATTAATTGTTATAACTGCCTTTTTTTTTTTTTTTTAATAAAGTTTGCACACACATTCAGTTGCATTGTTTATAGCCAACACTTCAACATGAGCTGGCACACACACACGAGAAAAAAAAAAAGACAATTGAATTGAGTGGAAGCAAACAGGAACTCCAGCCCTGACCCTGTAAGCAGGGTAATAAATTCAGCCCGTGGTATATATTTTGCAGGATGGTTGCCTGCCTCGTTTTTGCTGTCTACGGTGAGATGTGCAAAGACCAACCCACAGCAGCGCTGCCGAGCGCTGAAGTTGCTTTTAACTCCAGAAGAAGGGATAATTTGCAGGAGGGCGCTTCTTTCAAAGCAGCGCTTTTTGCCTCAAACCTCTCGCAGCTTTTTACGCTGCTCCGAGCAGCAGAAAATCGGCTGCAAGGGAGGCGCGGGCAGAGGGTGCGCGGATCCGCGGGCAGGAGGGAGGACCCCCGCTCCCAAACTCCTGTTTTTTCGGGGAGAAACCCCCGCTCGGGGAGAGCGGGGCCGCCCGGGGAGCGGCGCCAGGGGAAGGGGAGAAGGCAGCGCAACCCCGCGATTTTCCCACACTGGAAAGGGAAGGGAGGGCTTTTAACATTATTATTATTTATTATTATTTTTAGCGAGAAGGAAGGAAGCTCGGCGGGAGGAACGCCGCCGCCGCAGAGGAAACCTGGGCAAGCCCCGGGAGGGAAGCGGCCGCCCGGGCGGGGAGGGGGCGGCGGGGCGGCGCAGGTAGCGCGGCGCAGGAAGCGGGGGCGGGCGGCGGGGCGGGGGCCGGGGCCGGGGAGCGAGGGGAGGGAGGGAGGCGGAGCCGGAGCCGGCCGGGGGGTGGCCGGGAGGTGAAGGTTGTTGCAGTGGGTTCATTAAAAGACAGAGTTCAACTCCTCGCCGCCGCAGAGCGCTGCTGGGAGGCCGGTTCGGCGGCTTGCGAAGGGGGGAAAAAGAAAAGAAAACATAATAATAGAAAAGGGGGAAGACCCGCAGCTACTTAAAAGAGCGCTAAGAGGAGCGGGGCGAGAGCGGCGGAGGGGACCGCGGGAAGAAGGGGCAGGCTGCGCGCTCCCGAGGCCCGGCGCGGAGGAAGGATGAGGAAGGTGGTGGCCGTGTGGCTGGTGGCCCTTTGCTTCCAGGCTGCCGTCCCGGTGAGCCCGCGGCGAGCGGAGCGGAGCGGAGCGGGGCGGGGGCGGGCGGCGCACGTGGGGCGGCGGGGCCCGAGCGGGAGCCGGGCCGGGCCGGGCCCCGTCAGCCGCCCGGCTCCCCCCTCCGACAGGTTATCGCGGGGAGCGGGGCCCGGCCCGGCCGGCGGGGCTTCGGTGGCCTTTTGTGCTGGCGGCGGGCTCCAGCCCGGGCTGCCCCGGCAGCCTTAATTCAAACCAGCCCCGCTGCGGCTGCTCCCGACCTGCCGGCGGCTCCGCCCCGGGGCGGGCGGCGCTGCCCGGTGACCCCCGCCGGGGCGCGGGACCCCTCGGTGCGCCCGGGGGGGGGGGGGGGGGAGATGTTCGCCTCCTCCGGCGAGCCCCGGTGAGTTTGGGCGAGCGCTCGCATGTGGCCCTTTGTGGCCCGGTCGTGGCCGGGGAGCTTTCCCCCGCGGTCACGGGCGACTTCTAAAAGGGGGGGGTGCTCCTGCCGTGCCCCCGGCACCGCCCGGCTCCGTGCGCGCCTTTGTGCCCGGGGAGCCTTTGGCCAGCAGAGCGTACGCCCGGATGCCTTTTATTTCTGCCCGCTGAAAGCGCAAATCCCGGCGGTGGAGTGGACTCCTCCGGTCCCCCGGCGCCCGTCCTCGCCCTGGGACAGCGGCCCCCTCTCCCCGCCCGGGCGGCGGCGTGCGGCCGCCCCGCCGCTGCCTCCAGCCCCCGGAGCCGCCCGGGCCGGGCTGCGGGGCCGCCCCCCTCCCCGCCGCCCCCCTCGGCTCGCTGGTGCCGTGCGCCCCGCCGGAGGAGGGTAACGCCGCGACAGGGAGGCTGGCACTTCTCTCAAACTTGGGTGTTTCGGGAGAAGCTCTCCTGGGGACGCGCCAGGGCTGCGGGCAGCCCGTCAGCCTTGGAAAGCCCTGCTTCCGCGCAGCAGCAGCCGCCAGATGTCATCCATGAATAGAGGATGGCTTTCCCACTGCTCCCTGCCTCCGGAGGGCCTTTCCACAGAAACCTGGCACCGCCGCCTCCTAAAAGTGCTTTGCCCGGTGCCCCAGGTCTGTGCTGGGGGCCTGGGCTCTGCGTCCTCCCCTCACCTCTGTGCGGGGTTAGCGAGCGTGGGATGCGAGTCCTTGCGGCCGCCTCTCGAGGGGCACAAAGCCCGAATCGCCATCGCTTTCTCCTGTGGTGAGGGACGCTCGTTCCCCGCTTCCCACGTACGTGCGCCAGACCGGTGTGCGTGTCGCTCGTGGAGGCTTCTCCTTTGGATGAGTGAAAAAGTGGGACGTGAGGCTTTGTGTGAGCAGGCAGGATCATCAAAGTCAAACCTGGCGTTTTTTTCTTTCTGAAGGGGAGTAATTGATTTCAAACTTGTCTGGAGATGAACTCCAGCAGCAGTTGGATAAGGAGTGGCAGAACAAAGTGCACGGCAGGATCTAAGCTGCTGAAAATACCTCCAGTTTTGCTGTATCGTTCTGTCTGTGAACTCTACCTGTAGATCTGGACACGTACCCTTCTAGCCCACGTGGTAGCGAGTAGTTATGAGATGGCTAAAAACGACAACCATGTGAGCGTAATCAGCCGTGTTTCATGGGGAGAGGGCTCTGCTTATAGCTTCTGAATAAGCTTTGTACTGAATAAAGGGGTAAAACTGCAGTTAATTTGCAGCCTCTGTAGTGCATTTGGATAAAATTCCCCGATGATAGATATTCCTTACTAGAAGTGATAAGGACATGAAGTAAATGCTTGTCTGATGTTTTCCCCTGCCTAAGAGGCGCAGGCCTGGATGACGCTGCAGATGGAGGGCTTTCCTGGGTGAAGTCCTTGGGGCGCTCCGTGGTGACTCAGCGCTGAGGCTCTTTCCCTTCTGGAGATCATGTGGCCTTTTTCCCATGTCGAAATGTCAGCGACACGGACTAAGCTGCCTTTCCCACCCGTCTGGAATAATTATGCTTTTGCATCAAGTGGCAAAAAAACCCTCTTGTGTTGGGCACAGAAAGCGGAGTGACCTTACGTGTTCCTTTGCATACACCAGGTCACGGTGCTATGGGCAGTGGCACGCCTGTGTTGGGTTCTTGGTGGTCGGATTACTGGAAGGCGTGCCACTGCTGCTGGCACGTCACTTGGCCCCTGGCTCCTGCTGCATGACTTGACTCGTCCATGCATATTGTCGTAAAAGTAATGAGCAGGAACAAGAAAGTGGCGGAACGATAGCTGTTTTCTTTCTGAGTACTCTTACCCGCAGGAATGGTTGAGGAGGTTCCTGTTCTTCTTGAAGGTGACACTTTAGTGCTCAAAACACCTTGTATGAGAGTAATTGCCCTCTTTGTTATGATAGGGGCATTGATTTCCTTGAAACAAGAAGGCTGATGCATCTTAATGGATTAACCTCGTTACTCTCTCAAATGGAAGCTTTTACATGGTATAACCCTGCCGTGGAGCCAACTGAGCCTGGATGCGTAGCCTGCTGCAGGAGAGCAGTGGATGATGCAGCCTGTATCGTGAGGGAAAAACAGGGTTTTGGTTGTTTCACCTGGTGTAGGCGCATGCTGGTGGTTAACACAAGCTTAGCAGAGCAGGCAAAACCTTTATCCAAGGGTGACATCATTCCTATCTGAATGTAAACTAATTAGAAGAAATTAGGTAGTCCAGCTTGCTTATTAAACATGTAGGCAGTGGATAAGGAGGAAACACTTTCTTCTGTAGTACGTGCAGAGCAGCGTCACATTATTTATCAAGCACTGTAAACAGCGCTTATCCATCTGAGCACTCACTTGCTGGTGGCTACCTCCCGGTAAAATGGTGACTCTTGTATCTGGTCAACTCTGATCAGAGCAGAGACAAATTAGCTGTGGTTTGTATTGTGTCAAGGGGCTCTGGTGCAAGTTTGTAGTCTTTTGTTCCAGGTTTCTCTCTGTTTCAAGTGGCTAGAAGAGCTAACATTTTTAATGGCAGCACTCTGAAACTTCTGGAAACCAAACAATCCTCTCTAACAACCCGAGACAAGTTACAGCAAGTGCAAGAAACCTGTAAGCCTTCTAAAATTAAGCTAGTGCACTAACCTGAAATGTAGGCTGCTGTTTTAGCAGCAAAATTGGTCCATTTTAAGTACGTGCTTTGCATTGCTGGTGCATAGATGTCTCCAGGTGGCCTATATAGTAGCACTTCATCCTAACCTTGTTTGAAGTGGCTCTTGTGTCCAAGAACCATACTAATGCCTCCAAGAGGGACATTGCACACTTGTTTGTGTCACCTGGCATCTAGGGAGCTGGGATTTTAGTAGGGCCTGCTACAGCGAGGAGGGAGCTTCTTCAGAGAGAGAAGATAGGACCCCAGTCCTGAGGAGCTGCTGTCAATGATAATGCAGTGCTTCAGCATTGTGGTGTTAGTATTTCCGTCTTAGATGTCTCCTACTCTTTATTAACTCGGAGCTCCAGGACAGTGGGAGATTGATGCGCTCGCTGAGACACAGGGTACTTCAAATGGCACTAGTCCCTCAGGACAACGTTCAGCTGATGTTAAGGCACCTAAATGTAGGTGTCTATGTGTGTATTAGGTGCCTAAGCTCTCATTATAGTCATGGCGATGTAATCAGTGGAGCCAAAGAGAGCGATTATCTGACCAGCCTCTGCACGTCTGCTTCAAGGCGAGTTGCTTTGCCGGGGCTTTGTTGCCTAGATCTCATTTTGCCTGTAAGGGGAGCATAGACATCTTTAGTGTCTTTATCTGAGAGCAATTTAGCTCAAAGTGATAGTCTTTTTACTTTTATGGTAACTCTCTCCATAAACAAACAGACTGGGCAGGTGCTGTTTCTGTGCCAAGGGAACTAGCAAAGCAGTGGGAAACAGCTTTCAGCTAGAACGACAGCTCTCTCCGGTTCTAGTGCAGCTGGGTCAGTGCCTCCAAACAATACCGTACTCTTGCTCTGCTAAAGGCTGTGGAAGAAATTAGGGAGTATAGCTGGGTCCTGTAGCAGCGTTCTGAAGTGAGGAATATGAGCAGAAACATAAGTGGATGTATTTTGGGGCGGGGGGGCGGATTGTGAGCTGTTGAGGAGGCGTCAGAGCATTTTAGTATTTAAAGGCACTGTGTATTTGTGGATTAGAAGTCAGGAACCTTTGTCACTCCCTAGACTTCGATACAGGCAGTGAACTTGCAAAGTGGAAGTTGTTTTGACCAACAGTGCAAGGACTTCTGGTGTTTCATACAGGCTCACCTCTCTTCTGAGCTGAGAAGATACTCTAAAATGCAGAGAGCATGTGGTGTCTCCTTAGCAGTGCTGAGTGTCAATTTTGTTAGAGTTGACTAGCGTACTTCATTTGAACTACTGCTCTGCTAGGCTGCTGGTGTACCGCAGAAATGAGCTTTATCTGGCCTGGCTAGAAACCTGGGATAGTGCACTTTCTGCTGTGGAGATGCTAGTGGAAAAGTTACTGCACTGTGAAGCCTTACCTCAAGGTGAGATAACATTTGGACCTCCTACAAGCAACTCTTGTGGAGCAACATCTGCTAATGTGGTGGTTTCCCAACCTCTCAGTTTCTCAAGCAGTGCTTGGCTGCAGTCGATGTTCTGGGTCTTGTGGAACCGGCATGGGTCCAACGTAGTCTGTTAGCTTGGGCTCCTTGCCATGCTTGACTGTAATGTTTGTATCTCACCGCTGAGACCAGTCATACCAGTGAGGCTTGCTTTGCTGGATGGGAACCAGTGCGTTAGTGGGATTTGGATGGAGTTGGTAATAGAACTTCCCGTTGAGTCACTGGAGCTGCAGTTACAACTGAGTCATGGAGGTGGTGTAAAGCATGGCTTTCCCTGCAAGCCTTCTAGGTTGAAACTCCTTGGGTATTGATCAGTTGAAGAGCTCTTGCCACTTCAGTCATGCGTCTTGCTGCTGCGCTCTCTGGCAGAAGTGTCTTCTTCATAGCCCTTGTTTTTGCGGTATGGTTCTCTTCAACGTCCACTCTTTTTGCCTCTTAGTGTTCAGGGCTTTTCTAATAACTGAAAAGTCTTCAGGATTGCTCTTGCAGAATGACTCCTGACTAAATCAGAGGCGCTGATAAAAGATAGGTAACTGCCTGCCAACCAGCTTAAAATACTCATGGGTATCTTGCCTTTCATGGAGGCTCTGTGTTCTTGTCATACTCTACCCTGTAACTTTTCTGCGCTGCTTATGCAGCAATGGCAATGTCTTGTATGCCAGTCATGAAAACAAAGGCTGACAGTCTCGATTTGTGGCTGTAGGCAGTCCCAGGCACACGCTCCTGTCAACCAGCCTTCTGCGAAGTACAGCCAGTTCATGCAACAACTTCCCTGCGTGCCCTGGCTCCGTCACCTGCGCGTGCACAAGCCATAGCTGGAGAATGGGGGTTGCTCTTTGTCTGCGCCACGTGAGGAGGAGCTTATTGCCTCTCACATGGAAGGAAACTGGAACGCCAGCACTGCAGGCCATGACTGTCCTGCGCTGAACACAGGAAAGCTCTTCTAATTAGTTTTTAATGCTGGTGGCAGTACACATCCTGGTCAGAGCCAGTCAGCAGCTCCAGTCCAGCCCCTTGCATCTAGGGATTATTAGACAAGCAGACTGTATATTGAAGCCAGAGGTGGGCAGGGGAGAGTGGAGCCAGTCTGCCATCTGGAGAGCAAGCAATGATTAACGTAACGATTTCCAGATGAGAGCTCTTGTGAAGCTCCATGTCGTAGCAGCGGTACTGCTGTGGCTGCCTTGGTAGGGAGCCTTTGTATGTTCCTTGGGGACCAGAGCTGGCAGCTACAGTGCTGTAGGAAGAGACTACCTGGCTCTTTCCTGTGCCAAATCAGGGCCCTATTGCTGGCTTATTGTGTGCTTTGAGACCAGTAGAGTGGAGAAATATAAGTATGTATATATTTATAGAGAGAGGTATCTACCCCTGTCCTGTGCTATTTGTTGACCAGCTCACAGCAGGATTTGGAGGCTGTATGCCCTGACCTGAGACCAGTAGAGTGGAGAAATATAAGTATGTATATATTTATAGAGAGAGGTATCTACCCCTGTCCTGTGCTATTTGTTGACCAGCTCACAGCAGGATTTGGAGGCTGTATGCCCTGACCCCAGGATGGTGAGCTGGGAGATTTGATGCCTGTGCTCTGCACAACCACAGGAGCTCAGAGCAGCCTGTCTACCTACCAAAACATCAGTCTCAGGTAGGAGTATCTCTGTGGAAGAGAGAACCTGTTATTCCATTGATCAGCTAATAGGTATCTTCTTTACGGACAGAGTCCAGGCTTTCTTTGGTCAAGAAGTTGAGGGGTAAGAGGAGTAAAAGCCCAAACGAGAGGAACCACAAAGCTTGCTTGAATTCATATCTAACACAAACACTTAATACTGTGATATTTTTCACTCCCCTGCTGTGGTCTGTGCTTATGAAACTGTAATAGAGACTCTCGCACCGGCGGATTTGATGGCCAAATGAGATTTGTCCACCTCACTGGCCCTAACAGGGTGTGAGTGGCACCTACGTGCAGTGGAACAGTGGTAGTGAGGCTTGCACCGAAACTTGCCTAACAGCCTGCAGCTAGACAGCTTTGACTTTCTGAATCTCATTCTGTCCTAATGGAGGAATCATCTAGATCGTGACTACTTTCCCATCAGTGAACAAAGCACCTAACAAAAGAGGCTGACTCTGGCATGTCTGGGCAGTGGCATAGGAGTGCTCTGCTATCGTGCGCTGACATCAACTGACTCATGGCCTCGAAGAGGAACGCTGCTGGCTTAATCCTCTAGCAGCATCGGCTTCGCTCTGAAGCGTGTTTAACCTGCAAGAAGTTCCTCAGTCTGCATCTGTAGTAGCACTGAGCTGTGCAATGGTGGTGAGCTTCTTCCAGCTACAGAAGCTGGAAGATGCAATTATGAATAATTAGAAGTTATTACCGTAGTAGCTGAAAAGTGCTAAATGCTCAGTATGCCCCCACCTCCTCAGCATGCAGCCAAAAGGGGTTAAAAAGAGCCTCCTTACACTGATTCTAGTAAGTAAACCAAGCAGGGCACTAGTTGTCCTGTGACCAACTTAAATGCTGGAGTCCCAATTGCACAGCAAATCTTATTTTCTGACCTATCCTTTAACACTCCCCCACCACCAGATTGCCTGCTGGGGAACCTTCCCATGCATTATTTGGGGGCACACCAGTTGGCAAGGCTCGAAAGTGTGCTAGAGATCATTCTAATAATTTGATGGCATAGATTGTGTTCCAGTGCCTGGGGATGTTCCCTGATGTTGTTTAATTTACTGGTATGGATATAGCCAGTGGGTCTCTGGCAGCAGGCCCAGAATATTATGAAATCATCAAAACTGCAGTATCCAGTAAAAGAAAGTGAAAGTTCATAATAGGAGATCGCAAGTCTTTCATTGAAAACTAAGCCTTTCTGGATGCTTCAGAAGGATGAGCAACTACAGTTATGTGAGAAATCCTGTGTAATCAACGAGCCAAAGTTTGCGAGGTGAATGCTACGAACCTGGAACAGCAGTGTTCAGTGTTGTAGTGATGGTGCTGGTACATGCCACTGGTTCAGCCTGTGCTTTTAGAATTGGCCCATAAGGTGGTCCTTCAGCATTTTGTGCTCTGCTTCCTTTAGAGATCTGTTGCGCTGACTAGAGTTGGTATTCAGTGAGTAGGCCCAGAAGTTTATTTGTATATGAAATATCTTTAACTTAGTGATGTTTGAACAGTGTCTTACAAGTTTGATCTATTATTACGTAGCATCTAGCTATCCTGATGGTACTCCTTGCCAGAAACTTGTCTGAACTAAGGGACATATTGTGCTAGGAGTAACTTGGTACTAAAGCACTTCACCTTGCCTTTCCATTTTTAGTACTGTTTTATTGACTTGTCTTAATGCCTTAATGTCCATCAGAGGTGGCATTAGTGATGTCTCTTTTCTCTTCACAGTATAGGTGTGTAAACTGCAGGGATGTCCAGATCACAACTGAAGTTTTACAGTTGCCCATATGAGGCAGGAGAGCATCTAGACTCCACAAATGTGGTAGCATCTCCCCCTCAATTCTAGCCTCCTCAATTGATTAGGTGACTGCTCTGAAACAAGGGCATGGGGAAAACAGGTGAACAAGCTGTATACCCAAAAATGAAGGCACGAGGTAGCTGAAGCTAGTATCTGTTACAGAGAGACTTGGATAACAGCTTGGATCAAAGGGAAGCTCTCTAGTCCTGCCTTTGTAACAGTCCCTTGTTCAGGGCTCTGCTGTACAGATGTGGTACTAAGAGTGCAAATGAGTGACTCTAGGCCAGACTTTGGTCAAGAAATGCCTACTGTTCATTTCCGAAATGAGTAGAACTGTAGGTGACCAGAGCACAGTTGCAGCAGCAGGTTTTTTTTAAGACTTTCTGATGGGAGGATTTCATTTGATGCTTCAGCTTTGAAATGATACTTCAACACCCTCATGACTCAGCTTGGACGTACACCAGCCAGCTTCCGTAATCTCACTGAGGTGTTGCATAAATTAACTGTGAATGGGGCAGTAGTAAGCAACTGCTGTCATACGTGCAGGATTCTCTTACATGCAGGATTACCAATGCTTTTGTAAACCTGAACACAGAGACCATTAGTGTTTTAGGAAGAGGCACAGAGAGCTTGATCTCTGCACCATTTTGTATGGGTAGATCACTTGCTGTATGGTCCAGTGGTTATGAGCATGCATATTTCTCAAAGGGAGTTCATGCAGTCTGAACGGTGTTCTACGGTAGAGTAATTCAGTGAAATGTGGTCCAGCCTGTGCCCAAAGACCATCTGGCCTACTGCTGTTTATTGCAAGGAGACTAGTAGTACCTGAAACACATGCTGCTTTTCTTCAGGACCTGCACTTCAGGACCTGCTAAGACTACGTGGAAGGAAGGGGTGATGCTGAAAGTGCCTCTTTGAGAAGACTCTTGGGATGGGGGAACAAGGTATTCCTGATCTGAGATGTGGCTCCTGCATCTGGCGGAGACGTTTCAGTCCTTTTGTGCATGGCTTAGTCATGCTGGTGTAACTGCATCTGTTTGGCAGGGATGACTTCTGCATTATAAACAATCTGGGCTTAGTCAACACTGTAAGATCCTGTGGACAAAACAGACCTGATAGCATGCCTCCTAATGTAGGGAGAGACTTGATTTCTTCACATCCATGCTGGCTTAATTGAAACTGGAAACGGTGAGGCATAGAAGCAAATGCAAAAAGTACGCTTAACCGCGTGCGTTAGTGTAAGACCTGCTAAGGCGCAGGAACTGCTCTGCATTGGATCAAAACCAAAATTTAAAGCTGCTTGCATGGTCTGCGTGAGTCCAGCAACTAGCTGCCGATTGAGACTTGCAAGTTCCTTCTGAACAGACCGGCGGCTGACTGGTGTGAGTCCTGCTGTGCAAGAACAGGGTTTCTTAGAACTGGTTAGAGCTTAGCTATAGGGAGCGTGACCAAATCAGAAGGGAGCTGCTGAATGCCAACTCTTGGCTCATTTTGCTGCCCAAGTCTAAGTTGCTTTTGCAGCTCCCTTGCAAATAGTCAAGGTGTCCTGTAGCAGACTGACAAATAACAGCACCAAGGGGTCAGGTTGTGGGGTGTGACCGGTCCCGCCATCTGGTGTGCACATGTGAGACAGAGACTGGGACAGTGTCTGTTCAAGCCAGGCAGCTCTTTCTGGATGCTTCCAGTTCCCTGATCAATCAGCTCTTCAATGTGGGGGTGCGCCTGAAAAGGGTTGTTGGTGGTGCTTCCGTAACGAAGAAGCTGGGTATGAGATTTATAATGAAATACAGTATTCAAAGGTAACAGATGTTTGGGATGTGTATATGGAAAATACAGATTGTTAGCAAAAAAAAAAAATTTCACAAGCATTGGAGACTTCATCGTGCCTCCTGCTGGAGAAAATGTGGAGTTCACAAATGCAATCAAGAAGGTCTTGTCTTGGATTGTTGAGTCTCAGGCCGGTTGTCACGATATGAAGGACTCGATGTATGCCCTGTAGGGTAAACTACAAGCAGATCAGCTGGGAAGCTAAAGCAGAGTCTGATAGCAGCGGGACTTAGAGCTGGCAAGTGTTTCTGCCTCTGAAGTGTCAGCAAACAGAAAGTAATTTTTGTGGTCTTGTGCACAGGCAGTTACTATAGTATATATGATATATATATATATATCCTCCTATATGATATATATATCCTCCTAGAAAACCTGAAGTCTGGGTGGTTCCACTGTAACTTTATGTAGCTAATCAGAATACCTTGTCAGCTTTTTTGTTGTTGTAAGGCTACCTGTTTGTAGGTTTAAGTAGTCTCATTAAGTTTACCAAATAACCTGCTTTAGCTGAGACCTTTAGCACTCCAGGGTTGCGAGTTCATCTTTCTGCTGAGGTTTAAATAACTTCCTAGCTGCTAGGAACCAGAAGTACTGCCAGTAAACTCTTAGTTTGATGATACACTAGGAATTTTTATGTGAAACTTGGATTTCACTGACTTAACATCGCAGTTTGCAAACCGCGAAGCAGTTTGCTCAAATTAGAAACATATATATGTATCACTAATCGAGTGACAATGCTTCTGTGATCCTTCAAGAAGATCTTACAGCTTTGGCTCCTTGGCATGATCTTACAGCTTTGGCTCCTTGGCATATCTCGCACTAGGTAATTGCTAGAGTTCAAGGAGGAGAAGAGGGAAAGTCCCAGGATTGAGATAAGAACCTGGGTCTTCTCCTAGCCATGACCCTGGATACCAAAGGCTGTTGCACTTATTCTTGCCTAATAATAATTCCTGGAGGCAGGAGGTATTCCTGGCTGCATGTTGGCTTCCCTTCCTCGGGTGAAGCAGAGCAGCTTCTTCCCTCCAGAGTACTGTGTAGTATGGTGATGAGGTCGCTTTGGACTTGTGGGAACATATCTGCTCAGGTCGGAGCACTCGTGCAGCTGTAGTGTTGCTTGTGGTAGTTTGCTGATCACACAAAAGCTGGCATGGAGCTCATTTGAAATGGGTAGTAGTTCCACCAGCCAAGTTGTATGGCATTTGCCTCCAGGAAACAGGCTTCCCTAGGACCAGAGGCACACACATGTTTTCCTGGTGCTGCTGAGAGGCATCGGTGATTCATAGTGTGCCATCAGCCTAATTTGAAGACCTGAGATGCCATAGACCATGTCACGCTTTCCTGTAGACACGTCTCTGATTTCTGAGCTGAATGAACGCTGCCTGAACATGAGCCAGCAGTGTGCTCAGGTGGCCAAGAGGACCAATGGCATCCTGGCTTGTATCGGGAATAGTGTGGCCAGCAGGACCAGGGAGGTGATAGTGCCCCTGTAGTCGGCACTGGTGAGGCTGCACCTCGAGTCCTGTGTTCAGTGTTGGGCCCCTGACTACAAGAAGGACATCGAGGTGCTGGAGCGTGTCCAGAGGAGGGCAATGAAGCTGGTGAAGGGTCTGGAGCACAAGTCTTATGAGGAGTGGCTGAGGGAGCTGGGGTTGTTTAGCCTGGAGAAGAGGAGGCTGAGGGGAGACCTTATTGCTCTCTACAACTACCTGAAAGGAGGCTGTAGCGAGGTGGGGGTTGGCCTCTTCTCCCAAGTAACGAGTGACAGGACGAGAGGAAATGGCCTCAAGTTGTGCCAGGGGAGGTTTAGGTTGGATATTAGGAAAAATTTCTTCACCGAGAGGGTGGTCAAGCATTGGAACAGGCTGCCCAGGGAAGTGGTTGAGTCTCCATCCCTGGAGGTATTTAAAGAATGGATAGATACTGTGCTTGAAGACATGGTATAGATGGACTTGGCAGTGTTAGGTTAACGGTTGGACTTGATGATCTTAAGGGTCTTTTCCAACCGTAACGATTCTATGATTCTATGAATGGCTGAAGTTAACAGTTGGACTTGATGATCTTAAAGGTCCTTTCCAACCTAAACGATTCTGTGATTCTAAGATGAAAAGAGCAAGTTGTGCTCCTGTGGGACCAAAGTCCTTGAACTGCCTCTCTTGTGTCCTGGCATTGGTGTCCTGCAGGCTTGCGCTCCATTCTGCAGTGATGGCCTCAGCAGGAGGAGCATGCAGGGTTGAGCCTCTCGGCATCCTGGCACATGGCCTACAGCTGCACGCTGACCAGTTTGAACTAACAGGCCTACTGGAAGAAGACAGTCTTAAATGGGGCAAATGAAGGCACTAGCTGCTTTGCAGCTTTTCCCTCAAACCCAGTCTTGGACTACATTCATCAGTCTCAGGGCTGTAATGCTAACTGGTCTGCTTTACTGGGAGCTGGGTTGTTTCTTAGCTTTATGGGGAGAGGAGACTGGCTGCTCCAACCCGTGCATGCTGTCAAGGAGCACTCAGGCAGTCTAAAGCCCACTGTTGCACTTGCCAGGAAGTCTCAGTGGTTCTGTAGCGAGTTTCACTCCAGTGACAGTCCTCAGTGCTGGTCCCATAAGACAGAGCGAGTGGGTGACAAGAGATGGGGCAAAGAAAGGAATTTGCACCCAGATGCAAGCGAGACTGACTGTTCATGGCAATAGAGGTCAACGCATGGATGGGAATAATTGGCTAAGGATAGGGACTGGTTTTGCTGGGAGTGCTGTTGAAGACACAAGGTCACTATGTTTTTATGTGTTGGAGGGCACAACTACAAAGTCCGGTCTCCATTTAAGTGGCTGTAACTGCTGATGACTTGTCTGAGCTGAGTTGCTCAACCTCACCTGCCTGAACCCCACAGCAAGGGCTGTGTATATGCTGCCGTTGTCCTACATGTTGTGAACTAGCCGTGTCCGAATACATGGTAGCCAGGGGGCATGTGGCTGTGCTACTGCGGGGGGAGGAAGAGGCAGCAGGGACCTTAGATCCTGTAACGTTTAATTTCTTCTTCCATCAGGAGGGTCATGTTTATCTGTGTGGCAGTTACTAGTGTGCATGGGTAGTGGGTTTTGGGCTACTGGAGTCCTTTGCTGGATGGGTTTTCATTTCATAAAGATTTTCTGACCTGCAGCATACTCCCCTCTTTTAACCTTCCTTTGTCAGGGTTCCTGGGACGGGCAGCCCACCACTGGCTGTGGCTGAAACTAAGCAATTCCCTGTCTGTGCTTTTCTAAACAAGCAGATGAATGGGCTGTTGCTGTAAGACTGAATCTTCTCTGCTGGTTTTGCTACACTAGAAAGTAAGAAGTGCTGGTGACTTCAAGTCAGAGGGTTTTAAGACAAGTTAGGTTTGTCTGGTCTCAGCTTATGCAGCTCACTGTTCATGTCTCAAGCCAGCTGAAATAGATTGACATTAATTCCCCTGGATGAACTGGAGCTGCATGGCCTCGCTCAGCTGCACCTACTTTGCACAACTCCTTGAGGTTATACATTGAACACTGACTGTGGCTTTCTTGTGCTATCTGAAGAAATGAATGCCTGAACTATCAAGTATGTTAAAGAGCTGCAGGGAAGGCTCTTTAAAGAAAAGCAGTTATAACGTAAAACTGAACTGGCTGCTTCTCATGAGATTAGCTGCAGGGAAAAGAGCTTTCTCATTAGACTGCGTCTCCAAAACACAGGCTGCCTTGAACGTGGGAGACAAAAGGTCTTTTGGCCATGTTGTGACAACCTGCCTCTGCCACTGATACAGAGTGAAGTCAAGCGCTTGCTGTGTGCCACGTCTGTGGATGTGTTGACCTGCCAGTGAGATTCAGTCATTGGCCTGGGCTGTATCGCTTGGCTGGAAGGAGCAGGTTGGCATGAGTGAAAGCAGTGTGTAGTAACTTACTTGTTTGATATATCCTCCAGGTGAAAAAGCTGGAGCACAGGCTCTTAAGTAGCTTCTCTGTATTGCTGAAGGACTGACCAGGCTTCTAGTAGAGCTGGCTGAGAGAGACCTAGGAGGCAGCTCAGCTCTTCTGCATCCGAACTGATGTGGTGCTCTCTACACTCCTAGCAGCGCACATGAGTGCCGTGTTGTCACTGATGCTGTGTGTGTTGCATGGCCGCAAGCTTCCCTGGCTGTGGTGTCCGTAAACCTGTTGGGCTCCTGCTGCCCCTGGCTTTGCTCAGCCCTCTCTGCTGAGGGACCTGCAATGTACTCCTTGTCCACTACTAAACTGCAATCGCACTGGGCCTCCTGTAAAGTTCAGGTGGGTCAAGGCAAAAGCAGTCCTACTGCGTTTCTGAATAAGGCATCTATCTAGCCTGTGCTACTGTGTTCAGGAGATCAGGGAGGACTTAAAAGCACTGTTGTCAGACTTAGGAACAAACTTTACCCATTGTGAAAAACAAACTCTGCAGAAGAGAACTCCTCTCCTTGCTCCTTTTTGTATAAACCTGCGTGGCCCTTTGAGTCAGCCTCTGATTTGCATGTTGCCTGCAGTCTGAGGGTGGTGATGTGCATTTCCATAATGCATGGCGGTGGCAGGGTATTTTACTGCCCCTCTGCCGCAGGGTAGGTGAATGTGTGTCAGCATCCCGGGAACCCAGGCTGTGATTCTCTATGAATTGCTTTAAGCAGCCCTGGCTGCCGCGCTCTGCCCTGTGCCAATACAAACACTTACGCATTCATGCACTGAGCAGGACTGGAGAACTGGTCCTGCTGGAAAATCCTTTGCATGATGTTTTCTCCTCCTCTTTTTTTTTTTTTTTTTTAATTTTCCTTCTTAGCCAGACCAGTTCCCTGATCTGGTTCACCCTGAGACTGCAGGAGCAGCTATGCAGGGGATGGTCCAGGAAGCAAGAAGTGACACGCTCTCGTGGGAGGTGGTAGTTTAAAGTGCCCTGCTGCAGAATAGTAAACCCAACCTGATAGTGACAGGCTGGTTCGTTTTCGTTCTTGGCATGTTGATTGCTGTGTTTCAGCCCTGCTTAATTAAAAAAGTTGCCCTGTCACAGTAAGGAGAAAATGTAATGCTGATGGGGCAGTAGTGTGGTACTTATCAGGTGAGCCTCTGGAAGTGTTGGGACTGTAGCTGCTGTGCATATGGAGTAGCTGGATGCTCTTCTTCCTTGGCCACTGCATCTTGTTCAAAGGATCAGAGTATGCTTCTACAGCTGTGGCTACAAAACTTGACAGAAAAGGAGGATCAAAGCCTAGCAGACAGTGGGCAGAGTTTACAGTCTGATCTGTTCTGCCCATAGTGGAAGAGATCCTAAAAGCTCTCATCCTGTTTTGAGTAGGCGTTGGAAAGTGTTTTGCTGCCTCAAGAACCCAAGTGCCAAGGTAGCTACTGTGTGATGATCAGGTGGTTCATGCTTCAAACAAAAGCAACTGCTGTTGCAGCTACAACCTCTCCCTCCAAGATAGTCCCCTTCTCAAGTCACCAGCCAAAAATAGGAGGCCAGTAAGAACTCAATTAACCAAGATTTTCCAGATTTCTTTATACTAGTAATGATCTGATAGAGAAGCAGCCAGATTAACTGTCATACTTATCTCTTGCTGCTAAAATGGTGCTTGCCTTGCTGAGCAGAAGAACATCCTTTGCTTTCCACCTGAGAGCTGCCTGACTGCTTCCCTTTGGAGGGGGCACCCTGCGAGCCACGAATCAGCCTTACGCCAGTCGACATGAACTGATGGATGGAAGTGGTGGGGATGCTGAAGCCTGTTGGTACGCAGCAAAAGCTCATTGAGGGAGTGGGGAAAGGACACCATCTGAATAGGGAGGGCAGATAGTTGTAATGCTTTGAACAGCCTTGATTGGAACAGTAGCCAGGGATAAAAATACTGCTTAAATCTAGGTTACCCAGTCCATGGGCTGTTCGTGGGACGGTTTGTAGCTGTCTTTCTGCTCTTTGGCCTGTGCTGTTAGTCTGCATCTTTGGCTCTTCTAGGAAGATAACTACTTTATTAACCCTCAGGGTCACCAAGCAGCACTGGTGCTTATCTTGAGCAGTGGGGCAACAGGAGAAACAACTGGAAGAGCATTTAGCTGACATGGTGCCACATTGCTACTGACTTCTGATGTAGCAGCCTTACACGCAAGCTTCACTTCTGACTTGCCATATAAAAGCATCAGTTCTGTTTCAGCTACTCCAGAATTTATAGCTGACTGTTAGAACTGAAGGTGTGCACGGTCAACTTAATGCTAGCAGCCTGTATGCCTGCAGAAGGGGGATAGGTGAGGATGCTGGTGGGTTTTGTTTGGGTTTTTTTTCCCCTTAACCATTTAAGCTGTCTGCAGACTATGGACATCTGGGGTTGGAGTTAATCACGCGTGGGCTATTTAGCTGCAGAATATCAAGGTTTAACAAAGCTAACATTTCTTTCAGCAGGCAGTTTTGTCTTCCCACACACTAATATCAGTATTTTGAGGTTAGAAACTTTTCAAGCTGCTCTGCCTCAGATAGCATTTCTGTTAGTGGGACTAGCTCTGCTCTTCAATATATAGAAAAAGGTGAAAGACAAACCTTTCTGTTTGAGTTCATTTCAGAGCTGTTCAAATCCTTGTGAAAGTGTTTTTTCTAGGCGCTCCAGTGTCATATTTGGTAGCCAAACTAGAGAGCAAATGATCGTCTTGTTTTTATATGTCCCTTTTAAACAAGAGCAAACCATTGGTTTTGCTTCCCATAAAGTTGGAAGAATCTTGTAGAATGCTTAGGGAGATGTTTGAGGTGGGAGGGCTCATTACAGCTCATTCCTTTTCAGCTGAATAAGAAGGATTTATTAGGAGAAACAAATGTGCACATTTGAACAGCATTATTCAGATAAGGGAGGATTTGAAGTGTTTTTGACACTGCTGTAATAGGCTGATCACTAACTAGGATTAATGAGTGGGATACAAATCATCCTTAATCTAGTTTAGGGCTTGTAGCAGCTTGTGGCAAAGCCACTGTTTTTGCTTACCTCAAAGAGCAATTTGAAAAAAGCTTCTTCCATGGCTCCAAATTAAAGAAATGTGGTTCCTAGTTTGGGTGGGGTGAGATCAACTAATAAACTACAAATCTCCCCTTCATCATGAGACAGTACTTCAGATCTGTGCTCTAGCGGGAGGGAACTCTGTGGCAGCTGATGGGATAAGCACAGAAAGATTCATGTATTGAGACTGCAACCAAGATGAAGACTGAAGAATAGTTAGAAATTATGTTTTTTCCTTAAAAAAAAAAAAAAATCTGCAGTATGTCAGACTTCTGGAGCCAATAATACTGCTAATGAGTTGTGAAAGCCTGGCCTGTTCTTGATTAAACTGAAGATGCCACTAAGCAGCTTTCTGGTTGTCCCAGCAGAACTGAATAACTATTGTTCCGCAACAATGCAGCGCTCAGCAAGAGCAGAGGCTAGCAGTCTCTGCAGGGTTTCCCCCAAACAGGCTGCTTCGATACTTGGGGAAGGGGGTCTTCCACTGGTTAATGGGAACTGGTTAATGCATATCAAAAATGCTGTTAAAAATTTTACCCCTCATGTGCAACCAAATTCAGTGACACCGAGTCAAAAGGGCTAGGCAAGTATTTCTAATCAGTTGTCTGAACTGCTAAAAAAACCAACTAAAAAATATGAGCATGTTAAATGGTAAAAAAGCAACGTGTTGTAGAAGAATCGGAAGTTTTTTGACTAGAATACATGAGATACCATCAGAGATCCTTCAAAGGATCTACCACCTGAACTTAAATGCGTTCATCCAGCCTCTCTGGCATCAATTACAATGTCAGTGGTCCACAAATAGTCTCAGTGGACTGAAAAATAAACTGGATGATGATGGAAGTGATTTCTAAAAGCATGTCCACATTAGCTGATTATATCTAACAGTACAATGATAAAATTTTGAATGAAAGTAATGCAAAGTTGTTGGTAGAGCAATCTTGCTTTAAGCTAGAATTTATTCTCGTCTCTTTCATATGATAGCACAACCTGGTGATTCAATCTGTGTTCTGCACCCCTAATCCTCTTGACTAATCAAAACCTTTCTCATTGGTGTAACTCAGCTGCAATAAAAGGTCATGGAAAAGCCTTGACCATGAGGTGTTTGTTTTCTGAACAGCATGGTCAGTCTTCCTGATGCAAACCCAAATTAGTTCAATCCCTTCTGATGCTGTCCTGAGTCAGTGTTTCATGTTAACCTTGCTGTGTCTGAAATCCTTCAGCAGCAGATCGTTATAGCAGCGTGACCTTTCTGCAGTACTTGTATTTTGTGGTGCCATAAGGAAAGGTTACTGCCTTGCATGCCTACTAAAGCTGTAGTCTATGGAGCAAGAAGTGTAGTCTTTATATAACTGTGCAGTTACATAAATTAGGCAAATGTTCCTTAATGCTCATATGTCATGAAATTGGATGATGTCATGAAGTTACATCACTTTGTGGATATTCTGACTGGTATCCACGTGTGCGTAATCCTGTACTATCCCTTGAGTATTTGAGGGACAGAAAGTCCCTCTCAGATCCCAGACCTCAAACTACCTGGTCACAGGGAGATACCGCAACTCCCAGCGGAGCAACTTGGGACAAGACCCTTTGGGACAACTAGTAGAAGGACACATTTAGTGCAACTTCACTACGTTCTTATATAAAGGTGTGGAAAGCAGACTTTATTAATCCTAAATCATGTTTTCTGTTGTTCTCTTGAAGTACAGTAGCCAACCTCAGGGGACGGGAATCAGTCTGAGCCTGCCTTCATGTTTGCAGGGTGACTGCTGAGCAGCAGCTGGGCAACTCTACGCTGGAACAGCATGGGTCTCCATTGGTTTAGACTGGGCTGCACTGGAGTTTCCTCCTCTGAGGAGGACCTAGCTATCCCTGCTAAGATACAGGAATCAGACTAGGATTCGAACAAGTACATGGGAAAGGCCATGGAGAAGCAGAACATGCAGCAGCCTGGGAAGAGGCTAAAAGCTCAGGTGTGAGGAGAAATCTAAGGGCAGGCTGGCTGAACGTGCTGGATAACAAGAAAGGAAGCGTGGCACAACTGAACAAGCCTCATCCATTAAAACCACAAGGGGAAGGGGTGCTGGCTCGGTAGTCAGGATCAAGAGTTGCTATTTCATTTCCTGACAGTCTGTGATCCTTCCAGGAGTGTTGTTAAGGTCTGCAGACCATCAAATCTGTCCAGCTGTTCTTGGAAATCCTGTATTAGCTACCCTTGAAGATTCAGATTTGGGGGGAAGTTAGTCTCAATCCTAGATAAAGGTGTATGGTGACATGTCTTAAAATGTATTGGCAGCCCCTTTCTTCAATAAAAAGCTGGAGAGATTGCTTTCTAACTGCTTCAAGGTAGAGTGTTCCCACTGGGAGGAGAATGCTCCCCCCCCCTTTTGCGGTGCATCCCCCTTTTGCACTCAAAAGCAAGCTGAGTGGGAGAACAAAGGATTGTGCTTGCCACTGCTAGTGCCAGAAAGGAGGGAGAAAAATTATCCCCGACCTCCCCATCAACCAAAATGGTGCAATTTCTGAAGTCTGACTTCACTTCTGAACGTACTGCAAAGGACGCTCAATGGAGCAGAGTTTGGGAAGCCTGGCAGTTCTTCCCATATTCTTTCTGCACCAACAGGTCATAGCTTTTCATATTTGAAGTGTAGTGAGATCAGCTTGGGTGAGTCACGGACCTGCAACACAAGAGGGAAAACACACAGGAAGCACTCATCTGACCAGCTTTCCGTGGATGAGTGCAAAAGCACAGTGCACACAGGCAGGGACAAATCTAAAAATCCAAATTACCTCATGACATGCAGCTAAACAAAAGATTGAAGGGCAATTTCTTAGAAATTACGCTAGAAATATGCTTGCAGAAGCTTGAGGAGAAGTGGTTCGTTTTGTTTTGGTTTTTTTTTCCAGTAGAGAAGGGAAGTGCTAAAAAGTGTAATGTTTATGTGAGGGTTTTTTGTTTGTTCTTTTTGTTATTAAAAAAAAAAAATCTAACTACAATGATCTCCTGGAAGGGGTAAGATGTTGGGCCCGATTAGGTTGGTGGCAGCTTAGATACTACTTTGTCTTCAGAGAGGCCAAATCCAATGGGCTAGTTAACCACCTTGGAAACTAGTTGTTCTATGGGAATGTGGGGAATGGATAAGGTATTAAGGAAGAGAAAACTGGATAAACCTGATATCTTAAAACAATGAAAAGGAGATAGGGCCAATAAGTACAGCCACGCAGGTAATGAAGTGACAATGAGAGAGCTCAAGTGCTTTGTTTGACAGATCATACTAGTGCTGGCTAATTTCTTCTTGGGATGAAACGAATCATTTTTAAGTGACACTGTGTTAATGCAAGCTAGAGAAATGCAATGGGCCTGGGTGCAAAGCTGGCAAGAATGTGTGGTGTTCTTTTTACATAGTAAAATGAGATTTCACACTCTGATAAAACCATGATCAGCTTGGATGATGCAATGCAATAGCTCCTAAACTTGCAGATGGGGCAGTGCTGGAAAGGGATGACGAGGGCATCGTGGGGCTAGGATAGAAGTCAAAATTCTGGAAAACAGGCAATGTAGTTGGATGGGGAAAGATGAAATTCAGAAGTGACTTGTAGGGCTTTGGTTTGAAATCTGAGAAGGGAGAATGACTGGTGAGGTAATGGTAGCCCTGCAGAAATAAACCTGGGGCTACTCGTGAGCTGAGTGTCAAGCATTTTGTACTGATAGGAACAGTAAGTATATACAGCAGAGGGCAACAAGATGCATGAAGTAATCACTCTGCTTTATTTAGGGTTATCTTCTTTGGCTATCCTGAACAGCTTTGGATGTTGTGTGTTCTGACAAACAGGCGCAGCAGAACAGGGGTTTGGCCTCTTGTTTCAGCAACTGAACTTTTGTGCTGGTTGATGTACTCCTTGCAGCACAAAAGGAGAAAGCTCAGGGCTGTATTCTCCTACATGGAAGACTGGCTTCTATCTCAGGATTTAGTCTGAGTGCCCGCACTTATAAAAAGGGAATCTCATTCTACTTCCAGTTAGATGCTGTAGTTTCAGATATGTGAACAGTGCTGGAAGGGCTCAAAAAGGCAGAGAAGCCACACTACTTTGTCTCCCCTTCCTTTCTGCTCCTTAGAAGTAACGCAGTAATTCACAGATGAAGTGGTTGGTAGATAGCGAAGACATGAGCAGTCATAACCTGCATCAGAATGGTTATGTCGTGTAAGGACTGAGCATCGGCTGCTACCAGGATGCAGCTCTGAATGGATTCCTTGCTTTCTTCTTTCCCAAAGCAAGTGCAGCCTGGAAGCAGCGCAGAGAAGGGAGGCAGCAAGGCTGACCTTTCCAACACTGAACAGACTAACCAGAACTACTCTTTTGGGGAGGGGGGCAAAATGAAGAAAGATGAGAAAACGCAGTATGAACAAAGAAAGTTTGTGTAACCTTCACGAGCCCTTAGAGGACTCTGCACAAGCAACACGATAACTAAGTAATCTCATCACTAACACACTTTTTCCCCTCCTCTTTAAAGCAAACTACAAATCTGAACCTTCCTCCTGAAGATCTTGATTCATCTGGTGATGATGACGACGCGTTCTCAGGTTCAGGTATAGGTGAGTTATTAGCACTTGTACTGTTAGTGCTTGATCCTTCCCGAATGTGGCAATCGAGATCTTGATGAGCAACAGAGAAAGAACCTAATCTGGTTATCTTGTATTGCTTCAGATACTAACAATTAGCAGAAAATGAGTTGTAGGAGACTTGAAAGGGAGCAGAAGCAGGTATACTCCATGTCACCGCTAATATGAAATATTGTGTGAAGAATGTTATGAAACTGGAGTGATTCTTTATTCATGGGGAAGAGAGACCGTAAGAAGGGCCTTTGTCCTCTCTTACGAGCTGGTAGGAGATACCATTTGAGGGTGTGTAAACCCCAACCTGCCAACATACATCAAGTGCAAATTTTATCTGTCATCAAACGTGCAAGTTCCCATGGGCCATAATTTTTTAAAAGCCGCATAAAGAGGTTTTAGCGTGGGGAAAAAAGTCTATTGGAGTGGTTACTAAATTGCATGAGAGAGACCTTTGGTGTTCAGTGCTGAAGTTGAGGAGATGCTACTGAGGAAAGAGAAAGCTAAAGCATGGTATCCTTCTGCTTCCTTCCAGCCACATGCTTGTATTTTAGATTAAATTCTGCAGGAATAAGACCCTGAAATCAGTGCCAAACGTGCCAGTGACTAAAGGTGTTGAGTATATGGGTGACTGCTCTGAATCACATAAAAGATATTTATGAGAAGAGGGTCAGATAACCATCCTGAGCAACCAGTGTACTGAAAGCAGATGTCCCCCTTGTTGGCCTGTCTGCAAACAGACTAGCACTTGTGCCTTGGGGAGAAGCAGATGACTAACAAAGTATTGCTGAACAGTGCATTGGTCTGTCCCTTCTTTATTCCACTGAAAAGGATAAGGAATTACAAACTGAACTGCTGTTATTAC
Source organism: Platalea leucorodia (assembly GCF_965183815.1). Classification (NCBI taxonomy): domain Eukaryota; kingdom Metazoa; phylum Chordata; class Aves; order Pelecaniformes; family Threskiornithidae; genus Platalea; species Platalea leucorodia. The sequence goes on along the minus strand of NC_138825.1, from coordinate 117,288,726 downwards.
AAAAATTGGCTATGCAGGTCAGGCATCCTCCTTAGGCCAGCATCCTGAAGATACTATTAATAGGTCTCTAAACCGGCCAAGGATAATATTATTTTGTTTTGCAGCTCCCCTGGCTGACCAGACTCGCACCTGGAGAGCCCCAGGAGAATCGACTAATTCCTCATTACTGGCAACACCAATGGATTTCAACGAGCAGCCATTTTCCAGGATTGAGAGCCAAACTGAAAAGGATGTAGTATCTCCTTCTGCAACTAGTACTGTAGTGACAGAGGAGCCAGTTGTAGCTGTGAAGGATGAAGTACCCGTCCTGGGCTTACCTGATGAGAAACCAACAAATGATGCAGTTACAACAACAGTGAGAAGCCCCACTACTCGCTTTCCTTCAGTGGTTCATGTAACTCCTTCAGAAGCCTCAGGCACAGTCCATGTGCTCGAACCTAAAAACCCTATATCTGATGTGCCAGACACTAAAGATGTGCCTGAGCCCCACTCTACCATCCATCATGAGGGAGACGTCACCGCCACCCCCACGACAACAGCTCCAGAGGACGTTGTTCCTACACATGAGGAGGTTTCTGAAGACGGCTCTGGAGACCCGGTGAGGACTAAGAGCTTCGACACCCTTTCCAGGGAGATGACTTTAGTAGTATGTAGTAAGCTGGTTTTGCAGGAAAGGGTGGTAATTTGTCAAAAACAGTGATTGATTTAATAGGTTATATCGGTGGAGGGTTTTAGATGAGAAAAAACAAAGCTGTGAAAAGTCTCCAGTAACAGACATAATGAGAAACACAAATAACCTGCCTTGTGTGTCCCAACAGGGAGACTTCATCTTGACTAAAGATGATGATTTGGTCCCCACCCGGAACTCGGAAGTACCGGCTGACTCTGGGAGGAATGCCAAAGCAGCAGGAGCCTCAGGAATTATGGACAGAAAAGAAGTACTTGGAGGTACCTGACATTCTTCATTTCTAGTGGGTAAAAGCAGACTCTTGTAGGAGTCTTCCAGGCAGCAGAAGCTGCAGGTCTGCAAGTACATCTCTGAGCGTGAAAGCCAACGTTTTACGTTAGACCTCTGAAATGAGGGTGGTGATTCATGATTCTGTGGTGACAAAACCCTAACAGGGTTATTAATATTAATCTGCTAATAGCAAAGCAGCCACTGCTGGTTATCTGGAATTTTATGTGTAAACCTTTGCTCCTCTCAAAAATTCGAGCAGTAAAACTGCTCTAATGCTGCCTGGGTCAAATCACTAGAGTTGAACAACGTAGCCTTGCATGCTTTGCAGCATGGCACGGTGGGAGATCTGTTTCTCTAGGTTTTACCTCATGTAGACGAGCAGGCTTTTGGTAATGGCAGGGTGACTGGTTTTGGAGGGGGCAAAAGGACAAACTAATTTCTGGAAGTCATGAAGTCGGGGACCGTGCAGTAAGGAACAATCTGGAACTTAAAATCATGCTAGCATTATCTGGTGTGGCGTCTGGAGTAATTTGTGGCTTTTTCCCCCCCTTCTAGGTGTTATTGCTGGAGGACTAGTAGGCTTGGTGTTTGCAGTGTTTCTAGTTGCATTTATGCTGTACAGAATGAAGAAAAAAGACGAAGGCAGCTATTCACTGGATGAACCAAAGCAGTCTAATGGAGGATACCAAAAACCACACAAACAAGAAGAATTCTATGCATAAACACTGATCTTCAGGACACTTCTTATTCCATCTTTCTTGGACTCTTCTCTCCCTGCACGTGGACCTCCTAGTGTGCTTTGCATTAAACTTAAGCCATATGATCATTGGGTTATTTGCCCTTACCACTTTGCCATTGGGAATTTTATAACTACAAAATAGATCTGGATTCATTGAACATTCCCTGCTTTCTTGCACAACTTTTTTTTTTTTTTTTTAAACAGAAGTGGGACTGCAAGTTCCTAAACTCACTTTGGTTTATCTAAAGACTGCTGGGGCAGGCGGTGGGGAGAAGATAAGGGAGCACTGTATGTATAAACCTCCTGATATTTAGGGAAAGGGCTAGCAACAATAAACAATTATCAGTGCTCAAATTCTGTATAGCAGGGATCCTTCCTATTTAACTCATAGATGTGTTCTAAGTGTAACAGATGGCTGCGCTGGGCAGATGTTTGGCACACTGCAATCCTCTAGCTCTTTAACTGCCGTATTTGGAGCACTTAATACCTATGAAACATCAAGCTGAACATGATTTCTAGTGAAATGAGGTGTGAGGGCCAGGGTAAGCAAATGACTGTCACGAGGCTTAAAATAACTTTTATTTTGGAAACATTATCCCATACTCAGAACCAGCTCCTAAGCAACTGGTGCATACACTAATACAAAACACACCCCAAAGACCCCAAAACTAAGTGGAGAGTTGATTTTACCAATAGCATTGGACTGTCCCGCTACCCTCTTGCTCCTTCTAGGCTTAGGTAAGAAATAGATTTTTTTTCTAAGTCTCATCTCGGACATTCCCTCTTCTTAGGTGCCAAATCTAGGCTGGGCTGTCATGCTGCAAATACTCTTACCTGTGCTACTGGGTGGTCTCCAGGTGACCGATGGCATGTTGTAGCACCTACCTCTCTGTGCGCTGTTTACAGTGGTTGTCTCAGAACGTGGTCTGCTGTCTGTGGCACAGAATACCTTGGCACACAGGGGCAGAAGGTAGAAAGCAGCATATCATGACTTCACAGCTGAGGAGTAGAGAAGCATAGCATATGAAATAAGCCTGATCAAGGCTAAGTGTAGATGGCCTTAAATACATACAACAGTTGGCATGCTTGACTCTCACGACTCCGGAATGGCCCTTCAGAAGCGGTTCCTGCACTTTGGAGAGAAGCAACTCCAGGGATGTCAGACTAATAAGGGCCGAAAAGCACCTCCTGAGGAAAGTCCAGATGCCTGAAGCTGTTGGTGGTCAATGTGCTGTCAGGTGCGAGACACTGAGGCCTCATTGAGGGTCTGGAGTTTTCCAGAGTATCTCAAACCGAGTGAGAAAAGAAGTGTGGTGTTCTGCACAAGCCTTACTTCTACTCTGCCTTTGGTTAGCTTGCAAGTTCAGTTCCTCATCACTCAGTGCAGAAGGTATGGGGTGGGTGGAGGAGTGTTTGCAACTGATGTAAATATTTGTACTGTTGAGCCAGATGGAATGATTGGAGAATATTGCAACAGTTGGTACAAATGTTGCACATTAACAGTAAAACTTCAAAACCTGTGTAATTTAAATGAAGTATAAAACACTCCTGAGCTGCTACGCAGCTAAAATTGGTGCCTTCTCTGCAAACCCAAGGGAAAAAAAAAACCAAAACACTTCTTGATTCCAAGCTCTTCTTTATGCACAAGGAGAACTTGTGCATATGTGTAGCTGGCTGTTTTTAAGTAAAGCTGCAAAGTCCATTATCCTTTTTTTTTTTTTTTAACTGAATAAATTTTTATAGGTTAATGCAATGACCAGATGGTGTTAATTTCAGCTGTAATTCTTTGCTTTGTATAGGAATGTAGAAATGTTGTTTGATAGGTTTATCTATGAAAAGGTTCTTGTAAAGCACAGAAAGATAAAGTGGTAAAAGTCAGTTGTACCTCACAACCTTGCTAGGGGGAAAGGAAAAAAACCTGTATATTTTGGTTTGTGAAACAAACATGACATTCTGTGTTATTTAAGTGGTACAAATGAAATACGAGTTCTAACAGAAGATGCAACACTTGGTTATCTGTATGCCATGTAAAGGTATACTGCAATAAATGGCATTTTGGCAAGAATGAGTCTGATCTGTGAACATTGCTGTATATAATACTTCACAAAGTAGATGTGGTTTTCAAGACTGCCCAGGTCTTTAAGGAAGTTGGATTCAAAGTATGAAATGTGAACTTCTGTGCTAAACATAGAATCATAGAATCATTTAGGTTGGAAAAGACCTTTAAGATCATCAGTTAACTTAGCACTGCCAAGTCCACCACTAAACCATGTCCCTAACCACGACATCTACCTGTCTTTTAAATACCTCTGGGAATGGGGACTCAACCACTTCCCTGGGCAGCCTGTTCCAGTGCCTGACTGCCCGGTCGGTGAAGAAGTTTTTTTCCTAATATCCAACCTAAACCTCCCCTGGTGCAGCTTGAGGCCATTCCCTCTTGTCCTATCGCTTGTTACTTGGGAGAAGAGACCGACCCCCATCTCGCTACAGCCTCCTTTAAGGTAGTTGTAGAGAGCAATAAGGTCTCCCCTCAGCCTCCTTTTGTCCAAACTAAACCCCAGCTCCCTCAGCCACTCTGTGTAAGACTTGTGCTCCAGACCCTTCACCAGCTTCTTTAGGCACACACACACAGAGGTTCAGCTCAGAATTTGAAGGGCATGAGTGTGGCCCGCTTCCCTCTCACCCTGCCCTGGATGTCTGGGTTGTGGTGAGATGCTCTACCCAGAGGCAGTGGTGTGGGGTATGAACAGGCTCTAGTGGAGACTCGAATGAAATCTGTTTGTCAGAGCCCTGCAGCATTTCATGCTGGTTCTGATTTTTGGGAGCTCTCCTTGCTTGTGCAGTATGTCACCTCCCCCAAAAGGTGAAAAAAGTTGTAAATCTTCCACACGGCTCCCTCTTGCTCCCTGCCTTCTGCCTCCAGGAGTCTGAGAGCAGGGAGGACTGCAGGTGGAGCAAAACAAAAGCAGAGGAAAACGTCTTTCACCAAAGAGGGAAGTCAAAAGCTGCTGCCTGTCTGCGTGGGTCTCATTGCAGCTTAGACAACTATTTTCTTTTACAAGGCTTTGAGCTGTAAGGAACTTTTACTTACTTTTTTTGTTCTGTAAACTAGCCACTGTATTTTTAGTTTATGATCCCCTCTTGCTTACAGTGGAACCATGTGGGCTGTGTGTTTCCCATCAGAAAATGTTTGGAGGAATCTTGGTAATCAATCAGAACATTTTGAGATCAGGCAAAAGGACTGAAGGATTGAGTTCAGAAGACTTCGCTTCCATAGCTAAACAACGGTGGAAAGTGCTTTCTAACTGCACGCTAATTTTGCCAGTCCCTTAAACTGGGTAAAAGACTTGTGTAAGATCAGAGCTGACTGTTTTGCATAGCGGTGTCTTATCTGCTATGAATTCTCTTCCTTGGGGCTTCCGAAGACTTTTGCTTCCACTTTTCTACTCAATGGTAATGTGGGAAGTTAAGGTGGCAGGGAAGGAAAAAATGAATTGCCGAGAAGAGTGGGAAATTTCTATGTGAAAACCCTTACTAATGAAACATGGTGTCTGATCGTCAGCGTGCACTTGAGATAAACTTTGTTGTACTAAGGGAGAATAATCTATAGAAGGGATAGCCTGCCTCTATTTCTGCCCAGGTAGCCTGGGTTTCCCCGAGTCACGTTTCTGTTCGCTGTGCTTCCTGACTTTCTTTTTCATCCATGCTGGAGCAATTATCACGTTTGCTCCTGTTCACAAGTGAGATGCAAAGAATGTAGCTGGCAGAAAATCTGACCCCTTCTTTGTTCTGGAAAAATGAGCTGGAGGGTGTAAATGCACCGACTGTCAAGGAAGGCAAACTATGAGAGGAGGAGGACTTTTCACAATTCTCACTTTGTCAGGTTGCATTAGACCCTATAAAGGAAGCTAAAGCAAATCTAAAAGGCTGTGTAATCTTGTAATTGAAATAGAGAACAGGAAGAAAAAAGAGGGCCACTCTATGGGGGTACCGAGAAGAAAAGCTATTATTTCAGACATTTCATAAATGCCTTATCTGAGTCTTCATCAGGACTAGTATGTATATTGACGAAAATGAGTAGTGGAATAAAGGTACAGGGTGAAATTTCCTCCGTTTGAGTTAGCAGCAAAAATAAAAACAACTTTAAAAATGCAGGAGATGAGCTAAAGGCTCAAAACCAAATAGTTGCTTGGCATTCTGAGGGGGGTGTTTAGCTCATGAAACTGGAAGTCTGACGGACAGCATTTTTAATAAGCTTGTCAAATTAGAGGACAGCAATTTTACTGCAGAAAATAAAGTGCAGTGTCGGCACTAAGGAAAGTGGGGACAGAAGGTATGGCCTCAGCAGTATGCAGGATCTTACAAAAGGATCTGACAGATGATAGAAAAATTAAAAGACAGGATGCTGATACATGAGGTAAAATATAAAATAGGTTCGCCAAAAGTAGATTGAGCCAGACTAATCAGATCTCTTGCTTTTTGACAGCAGTTTTTTCAAAGGGGATCTAATCTAATAGAACTTCAGTAAAGCAATTTATCAGTGCCACACAGAAAATGGATAATCAAAAGGAGGAAGCTGAGGATTAGTGGGAGAATTGTAAAGTGGTGAGGAATGGGCTAAGGAGGAGCCTGTAGCAGGCTCTGCAAGACAGGGAGTTAGTAGGAAGAAAAGACCTCATTTTGGGGACATCTTTCTAAATATTGTCATTAAGCTGAAATGGAAGGGAATACATGGAATTATATTTGCTGTTAGGAATTTGGGCAGCCTCAACAGTGTGGAATATAGAGAGTAGAATATTTTAATGTTCTGACAAGTTGCAATTAGGATCAACTTCAATAGGACAAGGTCAGGCATTGGAGGGGGTAACAACAGGAATTTCTGCTCTGACCTGGGAATAAGAGAGGGGAAGAAAGGGCTAGGTGAATTAGTCAGTTTTAGAATAATTATCTGTGTGATGCAGCTGTAAGAAAGGAAAAAAAAATACAGGATGTAGTAGCCAAGGCATTTCCAGCAAATAGAAGGAACTTTCAGCATCGTGGGTATTGTTGCACAAAGAACTAGTGAGCCCTTTGCTTACCATCACCTATATGCTCTAGGATTAATTCATGCTGGGAAGGAACAGAGGAATAACATTAAAATGATGTGGGAGTACAGAGTCTCTTCCCACAGTAAACAAACGGTGTTTGGTTTGTTCAGCTTGGGAAGACACAGACTGACAGGTTCTACATTTGCTGTCTGCATGCTTGTCGTGGTACAGGACAATACAAAAGATGGAGATGAGCAATTTAAGCTAAAGAATAATGTGGGAGCAAGAAAAAAAAAAGAAGAAACTGGCAAGTATAAATACCGAAATAATTAAAAACCTTGAGAATCCTTCCATTAATGGTGGCAGCAAAAGATCAAAATGGATTGAATACAAAGGTTGATGTTCAGGAAGATGATGGTATGAAATGTTCCTGAGCCAGTAGGATGTCTTTCAGCCAATAGTCTATGCAAAGCATACAGAGACCAGTTAAAAAACCCTTCCTCTCTTATCCTGTTTTTCCTCCTAACAATCTCTAGATCAAGATTGGAGTTTTTCGGGCCACTTCACTATGAGCTGAGGAGAAAGTTCTTCGTCTAATACAGACAAGATCAGCTGAACCACATTTCCAGGTGGAGGTTTCTGGAGAGCCACCTCTTTTAAGAGAGTAAACTAATTAGGCAAGCAGTGTCCCTTCTGTTAGGAGAAAATGTGAAATAGGTCTTCCCCAACCTGTTTCCTCAAACCATCTATCATTAAACTTTCCAAATTACACCTTTCTGCAAACACTGCCTGAAAAAAAATCCTAATTCAAACTTGAAACCATCAAGTTTCTACACTTACCATTGCTTATAGCTTAGTGCAAATAAGCCAGGCTGGGATTCTAACAAGATTTAGCCCCACTAGCATAAAAGCAGCAAACGCAAGAGGAAAGTGTGGGGACAGAGGGAGGATGATGCAACATGTAGCCATCTGGGGCAGTATGCTTCTTCAGGTATCAACACGGCTGGGTTTATGAATTGCCCTTTAGTTTGCTCTGTTGTTCCACACATAGAGAGTCTCATCTTACCTAGTGCCAATGGTCTGCTCTTATTTATCACATATTTTATTTACTCTAGTTTACTACTCTGCTTCTCCTAGTGTGCTTTAGCATGGGAAAAGCAGATGGGCAGCCTTCTGGACCATTCTTTGAGATGGTAACAAAACATAATGGGAGGTTTAGACTGGATATTAGGAAAAATTTCTTCACTGACAGGGTAGTCAGGCACTGGAACAGGCTGCGCAGGGAAGTGGTTGAGTCCCCATCCCTGGAGGTATTTAAAAGAAGGGTAGATGTGGTGCTCAGGGACATGCTTTAGTGGTGGGCTTGGCAGTGCTGGGTTAACGGTTGGACGTGATGATCTTAAAGGTCTTTTCCAACCTAAACAATTCTGTGATTCTACAATTCTATAGTTGAGACCAATGTACTCTGCTCTGTGTGTGCGAACACGTGTATATACGTACATGTGCTTATGTGCATGCATGCACATGCACACACAAGTATGTGCTAACGAGAAATCAAAACAGGAACTACGTAAGGGCAATCACTAAATTTAAAAAAAGTAATAAAATACGAAGTGCTTTTAGAAGTAGAAAAATCCTACTTCAAAATGGCATAAAGCAAAGAATCTATAGGCATGATTTAAAAATAAAGAAAGATTAGCATTTGGATAGATAGTGGATCTCAGAACACAGCTGTTCCAGTTTAACTCAAGCCATGTGACTTTGTTGTATACGAGGGTCCTCAGCATGAACCCCTACTTGGCTGAGCCAACCACCAAAGCATTCCTGACCCCTGAGAACCTGTGTGTGGGAGAGCTGTATGCTTAAGATGCGCCACCAGTCCAAGGGTCCCCAAAATGTGGTACGTATGCCACTGTGGTATGCAATATATTTCCAAATAGTACGCAGAAAAAACCCAAAAAACAAACCTCCAAAAATCCACCATCAAAACCTGTCACACCTGCCTTATCTCTGGAAGTGATAGGCAGGAGCCAGCTAGATCCCTCCTTCTGTACACAGAGCTAGGAGCTGCTGCAGATGATTAAGGGGTGGGGGGGACATTGAGGAAAGGACGGGGGCAGAATGGAAGAAACTTCTGCTGATGCCACCAGTGCATTTCTCCCTCTAAATAAAGCCTGGGAACTCATGTCTTAGGTGACTGACTAGCTGTTTTCCGAAGGTGGTAAAACAGGTTGCATTTCTTTCTGAAAGGAGAGGGTTTGAGTGCCAGCAGAAAGTCAGCAGTAGCTGAGAAATGCAGCTTCTGAACAAGGTATCTTTCTTTTCTGCAAGGCGGTGGCTCCTGGCTCCCATCAGATTTGGAATCAGTAGGTGCTGAGAGCAAGGAGCTGCTCCTCTGGGAGATGCTGCAGGCTGCTCTGGCTCCCTAAGCATGAGCACATGCTGTTCATAAACCTGCTGCTGCCCTGCTTAGGCGGCGTGCTGGATGCCATTCCCTGCTGCACGAGACCAGCCAATGTGTGACCTAAAGGAATCACATAGGTTTTTTTGTTATTCTAACAGGTACACCCAGACTTCCTCATGCAAAGCTTAGCTGAGGAAAGCTTAAAAGTGTTAAAAATTAGGATATTCTCTGTGCAGAACAAAATCAAACCAACTGGAATTAAGGCTGAAATAATTTCAAAAGGCCATGAAAGAACATTATTGCCTTTTCAAAAAAACCCCCATAGATTAGAAACCCTCAAAGTAAAGCAGAGATTGCACAAAAAGAGAAAGTTTGCATGTATCACAATCGAGTGAGCGGATGGCCCATCTAATTAATTACTTATCCATCCATACCTGGAGGAGATCTGAAAAGCTGCCTTTGCTGGCAATCAGAAATCATCTTAATCATCCATCCTCTATGGTCAGAGGCCTTCACAGCCCAGCTCTGAGGGGACACCAGGGTTTGGCCAGCCCTTCAGGGACTGTCACGTGAAGTGAGTAGGAGTGTACATGCAGCTACATGCAGCACACAGCCCTGCTGGCGGAGGAATCAGTCCTTTCTCATTCAGTACATCCAGGCCTGAAGCTGACTTTATGAATAACTTAAAATAGCAGTTCAGTGTTCAATCTTCATGACCCAGAGCAAGACCAGGTCAAGAAGGTCTTCTTGGAGTTTTATTGTTGTCAGGGTGGCACAGGGGAAAATATGGTTGTTTTGGAGGTACATTACCTACCTTTTATGCAGATTGAAAACGTGGCTTTATTATTATTGCTATTAATGTACTACTGGGGGAAAAGACAGTTTGCATATGCTCTTGAAAATGTTGGTTGAGGCTGCTCTTTCTGCTCAAATACTGCTGTTAATGTTTGATAGCAGCCGCCTGAAAAGAGAAGCCTTTGAACTGTTTATTGTTCTTGGGAGGTGGTTTGTCTTTTCTGTTATATATGTAAACTGCAGCCTAGCTGCAAGTTTCTTAGGCATGGCACAAATGATTAGAGCCCTGCTCAAAAGTGTTGTTGGTTTTAAGTATTCTTTTCGGATGTTACCATTTCTGCTTTCAAATAAAACCCCTGCTGCTGAAGCACAGCTACGTGTGCTTGCACAGCTCTAAGGAGTGGTTGTGTGGTTACTCTGCAGTAAGGATTAGTCACACATTAACCACAGCTGTAAAAACATGTCTATGGGAAAATCACATCCAAACACTAAGGGCCTTTTAGTCTGCTGCTTATTAATGAGGAGGTGGGTTTCTGTTCTGTTTTTCTTCAGCATTGTGCAACATGTATCTGGCCTGTTTACTTTGCTATCATGATGCATCATAGCTTTTCCTCTGGCAGTCTTCTACCTCCCCAGTTCCATGGACCGTAGTCTACTGAGGTCTTACAGGTAGAGCTGAGTCAGCCGATGTTTCTAAACCTGCGGGTCTTGGCAGGGGGGGCACTCGCACTGTTACAGTGCACTCGCACTGTTACAGTGTTTAGGCACACTGTTTCATTGCTACCTGCGGCAGAGAAGGTGGTGCCAAATGATGACTTAGGGCTCTGTGATTGTAACAACTTTAGGCCCGTGAGGGGCAAGGACACCCTTGCTCATTGCCAAGATGACAGCTAAAGGCTGTAGCAAGTTCTCTGGCTTTTTACTCAATAGAAAACCACCATCCAATACTGTCGTCCTTCTCTTTACATGTCCCTACACCTCATTCTGCATAGGCCTTCAGCAAAGTATGGATCCTGCGCTCAATTTCCAAAAGTTCTCCTCTCCACATCTTCTCAGAGGTAGTAAAGCTGAAGAGCTTAGAGGGGAAGGAGAAAGAGAATAGCATCCCCCCTAGGAACGTGTGACTTGGTAGGGCCACTCTGCATCAAGCTTTGGCCTCTGACAGCTGTTGGTGCTGCAGTCCACACTTCAGGGCTTCCAGGAGAGGGTCCCAGATCACCATCAACCAACCATGGATTCTGTTATCACCCACTGCTGCTGAATTCCCTTGAAAACATGACAAACCTTCTTAATGTGAATATTTCCTGGTGGGGGGGAAGGCAGTGCACATGCGAAATACACAAATAGGAGTGCTTTCTCCAAAGATGCTTTGGACAAAGGAAGAAAAGCAGCACTCATGAAGAACATGTAATTACCATGTCCTCTGCCCCACCCTTGCCTTCTCAAGAGAAAATTCTCTCTTTATACATTAGTCTAGCTTCTGAATTTACTGATTTGCTCCAGGCCTGTGTCACATGGCCCATTGCAAGTCAGCAATCAACAAAGTGTCTTTCACACAAATAAGTGAGGCTCCTTTAGACTCAAGCTGCTTGTTGAGTACATCAGGGAGAAGTGAGCATTGGGAACAAGGCACTGCAGCTTTCTGGTATTGCTGGAAATTATGTCCCTGCATTTGGGGACTGAAGGTGGGAATCCTCAGCCAGCTTCTGTTGTTCCATTCTGATTTCTGTAGCCATGTCCTTGCCCTGGCTCCTGCCTGGAAAAGGCAGTTTAGGCTGGGGTAGGAACTTACGTATTACCATAACGTGAGAAGCTGAATTGCTCTGAGAAAGCGCATGTTTTCTGTGCATTGAGCTAATTTCCCTTCTTACCAAGCACCGCTGCCTCTAATGCCTGCTCCAGCTTGTTTTCCCGTTACCCCAGTGGCACGTTTCCGACCATCCTTCGCCTTCCTTACCTGCCGTGAGTAACAGAAGGCTGCCTCAGGCGCCTCATGTTTTCTTTGTATGGGGCAACATACACTCCAACTTTGCCTTGAGCAAGGAGCCATTACTATTTATCTAGAAAACCCCTTAGAGAAATAGGAGATCTGAAATTAATCCCATGCAGTGGGTTCCTAGGCTGATCCCCAGTTTCATAAATGGGAAAATAAAGCCTGCACGACACAATTCCTCTGGCCGGTTAGGACACTTTGCATGGTTTTTTACAACTGCCACATTAGAACTGTGCCTGTGTTCCCATCAGTCCTCCAGCACCCGTCCATTGCATTCATCCATGTGAAAGGAGGTCAGACCAATGAGAAACACCACGGTACGCTCTTCACAGGGCACTGCTACCTCTTCCCCTCCAAAGGCCAGCTGCACAGCCTTCTGTGCTGTGGTTAATGCCCAGCCCTTGCTGCTGCTTCTTCAGGCACACAAGGACTGTAGCCCAGCTAGGGAGCCAGAAAGCATACTGAGGTTTCAGGAATGCGTGTTTAAACCGTTTTCCCTTCCCTACTAACATTAATGACATTCTTGGAGCCAAATATTCCCTTGTTCATTCCAGAAAGAAAACATATATTTTCAGAAGTCCATGTACTGTATGTACATGCGTCACTGGCCCAACTCAAGCAGGGAGTGCCACAGTCCCATTCCAGGGCAGGCCTGACACTGGCCCTGCGCAGAGACACTGCTCCAGGACAGCTTTGGCTTGGGGCAGGAGCAGGCACTGGGCCAGTCCCAATTTGGGACCAAGTTGGAGGGGGAGGTGTCCAAGAAGGTGCTGGCTGGGGTGGACAGTGCCCAACTGACAGGATGGAGACCACGACAGGTAAAGGCTTGGGGCATCGCAGGCCACCATCCTGGAAATAGCATTGCTACCCAGCCCCATTCCAGGAATGAGGGAAGCTCCGTGTCACAGTGGAAACGGTTTTATGCTGCTCTCCTCAGTGGTTTTATGCTGCTCAGGGGGAGGCTGAGTGGGTTTTTGCCTCACGAGGAGGTCTTCAATGCTCTTCTCATATTCCAGGACCTTGGTTGGCAGCCGATAGCACCGTTGTATCTTCATTTTTACAACGTGACGCTCCAGCTGCCTTTTCAGAGCCTCAGCAGTTCCTGCCAGGAGCCTGCTCCAGCACCGTCTCTCCACTGGCTGCAGCTTCCTGCAGGGCACATCCATCTGCTGCAGCGTGGGGTCCTCCACGGGCTGGTGTGGCTACCTGCTCAGGCATGGTCGTCCACGGGCTGCAGGGGGACAACCTGCTTCAGCACGGTCTTCTTCAAGGGCTGCAGGGGAATCTCTGCGCCGGCACCTGGAGCACCTCCTCCCTCTCCTGCTTCGTCGACCTTGGTGTCTGCAGCACTGTTTCTCTCCCATTCTTCTCACTCCTCTCTCTCACAGCTGCTGGGCAGCATTTCTTACCCCTTCTTAGCACAGAGGCAGCACCACTGTCGCTGACGGGCTCAGCTTTGGCCAGGGGTGGGTCTATTTTGGAGCCAGCAGGAACTGGCTTTGTCCAGCTCCTGTCCAGGGGCCAGCTCCTGGTCTCTTCTCACAGAAGCCACTCCTGCAGCCCCCCACCTACCAAAACCTTGCCACCTAAACCCAATACACCAGGAAAGAAGAGACGCCCATGAGTTCATCTCAAGAGAAACACGTTTATTGGGAGAGCTCCTGCTGCCTCGTAAGGCCTGGCAGAGATGTGCTGCTCACTGGGTCCATGCCCCGCTGGGCTCTCTGCCCATGGGCACCTGAAAGGGGAAGAGCATGGTCAGGCACCCAAAGAGCGTGGTGCCCTCAGCCTGGTGCCTGGTGGGCGCTGAGGCCCTGCTTCCCATCCCCTCTGTCCTCTTGCCCTGGGGCTCATCACCTCTCCTCTCCTTTCTGCTGCTGTCAAATTGGGCCTTGCCTGTGCCGACGAGCTTGGTGCAGGCACTCTAACAGCAAACGAGGAGGAGGGGGAGCACACAGCAGCTGCTGCCTGGCAGAGGTGGTGTCTCTGCCCCAGGACTCCTGTGTGTGGCCGCTCTCATGGCGGCGCGAGCCTGGCGGGAGCACGCTGCGGCAGAAGCCACCCCTGCCGAAACAGAGGGATCCGTACCGTGGACCCGCACACATGGACCCGCTGTGTTTGCTGGGCGGCAGCAGCCCTCGTCTGGCCCTGCTGCCTCTTGGCCCTGTCCTCGCGTGGACGCCTTTCTCCCACTGTCCCTTCCCTTGCTGCGCACGGGGCTGCAGCATCAGATGGAGCCCAAGTCTGGGAGCCTCCACTGCCAGGCAGGCTGTGGCGGGGGGCTTTGCTGCACTCGGGGCAGGGTCTCCTGGAGCCAGCTCCGTCCTGGGTGCTTCCCTTGCCCTTCTCTGCTCCTCTATGGCCGCAGCTCTGCAAGGCACCGGGGAGCTCCGCTGCCGGGTCTGTCTTTGCGCGCCCCACATTGTCTCGGGGCTGCTTCAGCCATGAAGCCAGCAGCTGCCTCTGCAGGTCTTGAGTGGCTTGGCTGGCCCCGTAGGAACCAATGAGGACTGTGAGGAGCTCTTCCAGATGGGGGATCTGAAGGCCGGTCCCCGCAGAGCCTGGAGACGGTGGCAGAGCTGAGGGTCTCTCCTCACGGGAGGGAGGTTGTGTCTGTGGAGAACTTCTGCTTGGAGGAGCTGCCGTGTCTGATGGCAGCTCAGGTGTCCCCAGGTCCTCACTGGAGCTGCTCTGGCCTTCCAGGGAGTGCTCGGCTTCTCCCATGGGGACACTCTTCTCCAGTGGCAGCTCTGGCGGCCCCATGTCCCCGTAGGAGATGCTGGGGCTCTCAGGCACCTGGCCTGATTGCTCCCGGGGAGCTTCCTCGCTCTGTGGTGGTGCCCACTCTGCCTGGCCAGAAGGGGAAGGACTGCGCACATCCCCTTGTGTCCCTGGGCCCTGCTCCCTCCCATCGCTGCCTGGCAGGGCCTCCTTGCTGGCCATGCAGCTGCTGGCTGTTCCTCCATGCTCTCTTTTGCATGGGGGTGTCTCCCCATCCTCCTCAGGCACCTCTTGTGCCGCTCCCAGGCATGCTGCTGGCCCAGAGTGGACTGGAGCCTGTGTCCCTTGTGAGCGTGTGTCCACAGGGACTGCAGACTCTTCAAGCGGGACAAGGGGCTGTCTTGCCGCCTTCCTGGTCCGAGCGTGCTTGTCCCAGTGCCGGAAGGGGGAGCAGTAGGGCAGCCCAGTGCCCCTCTGCGGAGCAGGAGGCTGAGCAGCTTTTTGCCCCACGACGAGCTCTTCAACGCTCTTCTCATATTCCAGGACCTTGGTGGGCAGCCCGTAGCGCCGTTGTATCTTCATTTTTACAATGTGACGCTCCAGCTGCCTTTTCACAGTTTCCTCCAGGAAGGGCAGGTCCTGCACCATGGGAACCACCATCACGTCACGCTCTTCTCGTCGCTGACGTGTTGGAGGAGCTGATGGAGCCTGCATCCTTAGCAGGCCTGTGTCCACTGGGTCTGGGAATTCTTCCTGCGGACCAGGGGGCTGTCTTGCCGCCTTCTTGGTCCGAGCGTGCTTGTCCCAGTGCCGGAAGGGGGAGCGGTAGGGCAGCCCAGTGCCCCTCTGCAGTGCGGGAGGCTGAGCGGCTTTTTGCCCCACGACGAGCTCTTCAACGCTCTTCTCATATTCCAGGACCTTGGTGGGCAGCCCATAGCGCCGTTGTATCTTCATTTTTACAATGTGACGCTCCAGCTGCTTTTTCACAGTTTCCTCCAGGAAGGGCAGGTCCTGCACCATGGGAACCACCATCACGTCACGCTCTTCTGGTTGCTGAGGTGATGGAGGAGCTGAGGCTGGGACATCCTGCAGAGTCTCATTCACATCGGGTTGCAGGCTCAGTTCCTGCTCCAGTTCCGTGTCTGGGATGAGGTCCTCCAAGGTGTCCTGGCCTATGTGGTGTGTGATGGGCATCTCCATTTCCCTGGAGTGGACGTCAGGCACCTCTGGAGGTGGAGTGGGAGCAGCCAGCTGGATCTCGAGATCTTGCTGGTGCTGCTGCACGCTGCTGGCCTTGAGGTAGCTGGCCACTTCCTCCCTGCAGGGTGGGCAAGTTCCTGGGCCAGGCTGTTCCTCCAGGTCGGTCCTGGGATGCCCCAGGCGAGGCTGGATGCGGGAGGCACGAGCCATGTCTGCTCCATCCACAAGAGTGGGGAGAGACGCCTGTGAAGAGCAGCCAATGTGGCTCGCCGTGATGGAAGTCCAGGAGTCATCACTCAAAGGGGACAGAGACATCTCTGTAGAGGAGCTGGCTTCACTCGCCATGATGCAAGAGTGGAGGTCTTCTCGCGAAGAGGACAGAGAGACACTTGGAGAGGACTCAACTTCACTGTCCGTGATGGAAGTCCAGGAGTCGTCACTCAAAGCAGAAGGAGACACTTCCATAGCGGAGATGGCTTCACTCGCCATGAGGGAAGTGTGGGAGTCTTCTCTTGAAGGGGACAGAGAGACACATGAAGAGGACTCGACTTCACTGTCCGTGATGGAAGTCCAGGAGTTGTCGCTGCCCTCAGGTGTCTCCCAGTTGCGCCTGTAAGAGGAGGAGGAGGAGGGGAAGCCTGAGCCCGGCACTCCGGAGCGCCCTGGAGCTCTCCCTCCCGCACTGCAGGAGGCTGCAGGCTGCATCATTGCTGTGGGGTCCCACCCAGTGTGTGCCTGAGGGCCCCTCCTGGCCTGCTGGCCACAGCATCTCCCTCTGCCCCAGGAAAAAGGGGGGACACCGTCAGCTCTGTGCCACGGAGGTCATTGCCTCCAGAAGGGCATCGCCCCTCACGTTTTACGCCCATGGATTTCCACATGCCCTTCCCAGGTGGTTGCCCCCAGCCCTGCCCCTCGTCCCTGTCCCCATCCCCTCCTCAGTGGCCTCACATGTCCGCATATCGGTTTAGGTTCTTGAGGATCATGTTGAATTGATGTGATAATTCGTTCACGGCATCCATCCCCAGCTGTACGGGGCAGCTGCAGAGGGGCAGAGGGCAGTGTGAGCGGGACCTCTCTTGGTGGGAGGCTGCTGGAGGGGGCTATCGCGCTCCAGGGGGGACGGCTGCACTTACTGTGTCCTCGAGTGCTGTGAAGACCCCGGGAGGACAAAGGCTGCAGGCAGAGGAGACAGAGTGAGCGGATGGGGCACCCCTGGATGGGGTGCTGGGCACGTGGGGCCAGGGGGTGTCTTTGCAGGGCACCTGCCCTTGCCCAGGGGCTGCTCACCTCTGGCTTTCCCCTTGTTGCCTCTGCACCGGTGCTTCCTCCGCCTCCTTTCCTACACAGGCATGGAAAGCAGCGGGTGAGACAGGAACGTTCCCCACCGCCTCAGCCAAACCAGCAAACACCCAAGTGGCCACGGCCGAACCTGTGCCTGCCCCGAGCCTCCTGGCCCAGGCTGGCCAGGGCCCGGCTGGGAAACGGCCTCCCCTGCCAGGCAGGGCCCCTCCAGCCCACCCCTGGGGCTGCTCCCGGGCCCCAACTGACCCCCACCGTGCCGGCCAGGGCTCGGATCAGCACCAGCACTGACTCCTACCTGGGGCTTGGGCATGGTCACCGCGAGGCGGTAGACAAACACCAACGGCAGCAACCACAGCAAAGCAGAGAAGGCGATGAAGGCCGCTAGGCTGGGGCACCAGCTCATTTCCCAAGGCATGCCAGACAGGCCTGTAGCGTGCCAGAGAGAGGCAAGGAGAGCTTGAGGAGGAGCAGCCAGACCCAGACCGCTGTCCACTTGCTCTTCCTTCCCAGCTCGAGCGCCTCTCCCTTCACCCGTCAGGTCGCAGGCAAAGTGCCGCCCGTCCTCGCTCAGCCCCACGTACAAATTCCGCCCGTGTTTGTGACGCAGGTGTGACACGGGGCTGTCAGCCTTTCACCAGCTCTGGTGTCACCAGCACTCAGCTATGGCAACGTTTGTGATGCAGGGACAACGGGGGCAAAAGACCCTCCCCGAGCTGAGCTGAACCGAGGGAGGCGACAGTCACCCCAGCGCTGGACAATGGCCAGCACAGCTGGAGCAAGCTCAGCACAGCTGGAGCAAGCTCAGCACAGCTGGACCATGGCCAACCCACCCCATCCCGAGACCTGGCCCTGTGCAGGGCCCTACAAAGCCTCTGGCCTCTCCCTAGGAAGGGCCAAAGCCCAGGTCCTGGCCTGCGTGGCCCCTCCCAGAGCCCCCGAACTGCCTGCTGGCCCTCTTGAGTCCCGCCCGGCCTCAGCCTGTCCCCATCCTCAGGGTGGTGTCCAGCGTCTGTGGCTGGGGCTGCCCCCACCAGCCCCACGCTTGCCCCGATCCCTTGCTGCGGCTTTGGGACAGGCCCTGGGTGCCAGGCCCTGCCCTTCCTGCCCCCCGGCTCCGCCAGCCCTCACTGCTGTCTACTGCCTGCTTGGAGATCCTGCTCACCTCCTCTTCCTCCTCTGCAGACCTGCACTGCTCCCAGCCCAGCAACGCAGCTGTGCTGTGCAGGGGACCTCCAGGAAGCTGGGCAGCCCATGCTGCCTCTGGAAGCCTGAAGCGGAAGACCAGTCCCAGGTCCCCCTCCTTAGGAACCTGGAGGGCCATCGGGGTCCTCTCTACAGAAGCTGCCAACAGAGCTGCTGCCCGACTTGCCCATGCAAGGAGGGACGAGAAGTGAGCACGAGCCACTGCTCCTCCCCAGGTGTGGTGGGTTAGCCTTGGCTGGCTGGCTGCCAGGTGCCCACCAGGCTGCTCTCTACTCCCACTCTTCTACAGGATAGAGGGAGAAATTAAATTAAAAAGTACCTGCGTCAAAATAAGGACGGGGAGATCGCTCAGCAACTACTGTCAAGGGCAAAACAGACTTGACTTGGGGAAGATTAATTTTTTTTTTTTGCCAATTCCTAAGAGAGCAGGATAGTGAGAAATAAAAACAAAACAAAAACCACCTTCCCCCCGCTCCCCCTTCTTCCCAGGCTCAGCTGCACTCCTCACTCTTCCATCTCGGCACTGGTGAGGCTGCACCTTGAATACTGTGTTCAGTTTTGGGCCCCTCACTCCAAGAAGGACACTGAGATGCTGGAGCGTGTCCAGAGGAGGGCAACGAAGCTGGTGAAGGGTCTAGAGAACAGGTCATACGAGGAGCGGTTGAGGGAGCTGGGGTTGTTTAGTCTGGAGAAGAGGAGGCTGCGGGAGTCCTTCTCGCTCTCTACAACTACCTGAAAGGAGGTTGTAGCGAGGTGGGGGTCGGTCTCTTCTCCCAAGTAACAAAGGATAGGACGAGAGGAAATGGCCTCAAGTTGTGCCAGGGGAGGTTTAGGTTGGGTATTAGGAAAAATTTCTTCACCGACAGGGTAGTCAGGCACTGGAACAGGCTGCACAGGGAAGTGGTTGAGTCTCCGTCCCTGGAGGTATTTAAAAGACAGGCAGATGTAGGGCTTAGGGATGTGGTTTAGTGGTGGACTTGGCAGCGTCAGGTTAACGGCAGCCAGGAGGGCCAACCGTGTCCTGGGGTGCATCAAGCACTGTATTGCTAGCGGGTCAAGGGAGGTGATTGTCCCGCTCTACTCTGCGCTGCAGCGGCCTCATCTTGCGTACTGCGTGCAGTTTTGGGCGCCACAGTACAAAAAGGGTACAAAGCTACTAGAGAGTGTCCAGAGGAGAGCCACGAAGATGGTGAAGGGTTTAGAGGGGAAGCCGTACGAGGAGCGGCTGAAGTCACCTGGTCTGTTCAACCTGGAGAAGAGAAGACTGAGGGGAGACCTCATCAAAGCGGTCTACAGCTTCCTCACAAGGGAAGGAGGAGGGGCAGGCGCTGATCTCTTCTCCCTGACGACCAATGATAGGACCCGAAGGAACAGCGGGAAGACATGCCAGGGGAGGTTTAGGTTGGACATTAGGAAAAGGTTCTTCACCCAGAGGGTGGTGGAGCACTGCAACAAGCTCCCCCGGGAGGCAGTCACGGTGCCATGCCTGACAACATTTAAAAAGCATTTGGACAAAGCCCTCAGATGTGTGGTGTGAATTTTGGGGTTGTCCTATGCAGGGACAGGACTTGGACTCGATGATCCTCGTGGGTCCCTTCCAACTCAGGACATTCTATGATTCTATGGTTGGACTTGATGATCTTAAAGGTCTTTTCCATCCTAAATGATTCTATGACTCCATGTCCTTGCCCTGGCTCCTGCCTGGAAAAGGCAGTTTAGGCTGGGGTAGGAACTTACGTATTACCATAACGTGAGAAGCTGAATTGCTCTGAGAAAGCGCATGTTTTCTGTGCATTGAGCTAATTTCCCTTCTTACCAAGCACCGCTGCCTCTAATGCCTGCTCCAGCTTGTTTTCCTGTTACCCCAGTGGCACGTTTCCGACCATCCTTCGCCTTCCTTACCTGCCGTGAGTAACAGAAGGCTGCCTCAGGCGCCTCATGTTTTCTTTGCATGGGGCAACATACACTCCAACTTTGCCTTGAGCAAGGAGCCATTACTATTTATCTAGAAAACCCCTTAGAGAAATAGGAGATCTGAAATTAATCCCATGCAGTGGGTTCCTAGGCTGATCCCCAGTTTCATAAATGGGAAAATAAAGCCTGCACGACACAATTCCTCTGGCCGGTTAGGACACTTTGCATGGTTTTTTACAACTGCCACATTAGAACTTTGCCTGTGTTCCCATCAGTCCTCCAGCACCCGTCCATTGCATTCATCCATGTGAAAGGAGGTCAGACCAATGAGAAACACCACGGTACGCTCTTCACAGGGCACTGCTACCTCTTCCCCTCCAAAGGCCAGCTGCACAGCCTTCTGTGCTGTGGTTAATGCCCAGCCCTTGCTGCTGCTTCTTCAGGCACACAAGGACTGTAGCCCAGCTAGGGAGCCAGAAAGCATACTGAGGTTTCAGGAATGCGTGTTTAAACCGTTTTCCCTTCCCTACTAACATTAATGACATTCTTGGAGCCAAATATTCCCTTGTTCATTCCAGAAAGAAAACATATATTTTCAGAAGTCCATGTACTGTATGTACATACGTCACTGGCCCAACTCAAGCAGGGAGTGCCACAGTCCCATTCCAGGGCAGGCCTGACACTGGCCCTGCGCAGAGACACTGCTCCAGGACAGCTTTGGCTTGGGGCAGGAGCAGGCACTGGGCCAGTCCCAATTTGGGACCAAGTTGGAGGGGGAGGTGTCCAAGAAGGTGCTGGCTGGGGTGGACAGTGCCCAACTGACAGGATGGAGACCACGACAGGTAAAGGCTTGGGGCATCGCAGGCCACCATCCTGGAAATAGCATTGCTACCCAGCCCCATTCCAGGAATGAGGGAAGCTCCGTGTCACAGTGGAAACGGTTTTATGCTGCTCTCCTCAGTGGTTTTATGCTGCTCAGGGGGAGGCTGAGTGAGCTTTTGCCTCATGATGAGGTCTTCAATGCTCTTCTCATATTCCAGGACCTTGGTTGGCAGCCGATAGCACCGTTGTATCTTCATTTTTACAACGTGACGCTCCAGCTGCCTTTTCAGAGCCTCAGCAGTTCCTGCCAGGAGCCTGCTCCAGCACCGTCTCTCCACTGGCTGCAGCTTCCTGCAGGGCACATCCATCTGCTGCAGCGTGGGGTCCTCCACGGGCTGGTGTGGCTACCTGCTCAGGCATGGTCGTCCACGGGCTGCAGGGGGACAACCTGCTTCAGCACGGTCTTCTTCAAGGGCTGCAGGGGAATCTCTGCGCCGGCACCTGGAGCACCTCCTCCCTCTCCTGCTTCGTCGACCTTGGTGTCTGCAGCACTGTTTCTCTCCCATTCTTCTCACTCCTCTCTCTCACAGCTGCTGGGCAGCATTTCTTACCCCTTCTTAGCACAGAGGCAGCACCACTGTCGCTGACGGGCTCAGCTTTGGCCAGGGGTGGGTCTATTTTGGAGCCAGCAGGAACTGGCTTTGTCCAGCTCCTGTCCAGGGGCCAGCTCCTGGTCTCTTCTCACAGAAGCCACTCCTGCAGCCCCCCACCTACCAAAACCTTGCCACCTAAACCCAATACACCAGGAAAGAAGAGACGCCCATGAGTTCATCTCAAGAGAAACATGTTTATTGGGAGAGCTCCTGCTGCCTCGTAAGGCCTGGCAGAGATGTGCTGCTCACTGGGTCCATGCCCCGCTGGGCTCTCTGCCCATGGGCACCTGAAAGGGGAAGAGCATGGTCAGGCACCCAGAGAGCGTGGTGCCCTCAGCCTGGTGCCTGGTGGGCGCTGAGGCCCTGCTTCCCATCCCCTCTGTCCTCTTGCCCTGGGGCTCATCACCTCTCCTCTCCTTTCTGCTGCTGTCAAATTGGGCCTTGCCTGTGCCGACGAGCTTGGTGCAGGCACTCTAACAGCAAACGAGGAGGAGGGGGAGCACACAGCAGCTGCTGCCTGGCAGAGGTGGTGTCTCTGCCCCAGGACTCCTGTGTGTGGCCGCTCTCATGGCGGCGCGAGCCTGGCGGGAGCACGCTGCGGCAGAAGCCACCCCTGCCGAAACAGAGGGATCCGTACCGTGGACCCGCACACATGGACCCGCTGTGTTTGCTGGGCGGCAGCAGCCCTCGTCTGGCCCTGCTGCCTCTTGGCCCTGTCCTCGCGTGGACGCCTTTCTCCCACTGTCCCTTCCCTTGCTGCGCACGGGGCTGCAGCATCAGATGGAGCCCAAGTCTGGGAGCCTCCACTGCCAGGCAGGCTGTGGCGGGGGGCTTTGCTGCACTCGGGGCAGGGTCTCCTGGAGCCAGCTCCGTCCTGGGTGCTTCCCTTGCCCTTCTCTGCTCCTCTATGGCCGCAGCTCTGCAAGGCACCGGGGAGCTCCGCTGCCGGGTCTGTCTTTGCGCGCCCCACGTTGTCTCGGGGCTGCTTCAGCCATGAAGCCAGCAGCTGCCTCTGCAGGTCTTGAGTGGCTTGGCTGGCCCCGTAGGAACCAATGAGGACTGTGAGGAGCTCTTCCAGATGGGGGATCTGAAGGCCGGTCCCCGCAGAGCCTGGAGACGGTGGCAGAGCTGAGGGTCTCTCCTCACGGGAGGGAGGTTGTGTCTGTGGAGAACTTCTGCTTGGAGGAGCTGCCGTGTCTGATGGCAGCTCAGGTGTCCCCAGGTCCTCACTGGAGCTGCTCTGGCCTTCCAGGGAGTGCTCGGCTTCTCCCATGGGGACACTCTTCTCCAGTGGCAGCTCTGGCGGCCCCATGTCCCCGTAGGAGATGCTGGGGCTCTCAGGCACCTGGCCTGATTGCTCCCGGGGAGCTTCCTCGCTCTGTGGTGGTGCCCACTCTGCCTGGCCAGAAGGGGAAGGACTGCGCACATCCCCTTGTGTCCCTGGGCCCTGCTCCCTCCCATCGCTGCCTGGCAGGGCCTCCTTGCTGGCCATGCAGCTGCTGGCTGTTCCTCCATGCTCTCTTTTGCATGGGGGTGTCTCCCCATCCTCCTCAGGCACCTCTTGTGCCGCTCCCAGGCATGCTGCTGGCCCAGAGTGGACTGGAGCCTGTGTCCCTTGTGAGCGTGTGTCCACAGGGACTGCAGACTCTTCAAGCGGGACAGGGGGCTGTCTTGCCGCCTTCCTGGTCCGAGCGTGCTTGTCCCAGTGCCGGAAGGGGGAGTGGTAGGGCAGCCCAGTGCCCCTCTGCGGAGCAGGAGGCTGAGCAGCTTTTTGCCCCACGATGAGCTCTTCAATGTTCTTCTCATATTCCAGGACCTTGGTGGGCAGCCCGTAGCGCCGTTGTATCTTCATTTTTACAATGTGACGCTCCAGCTGCCTTTTCACAGTTTCCTCCAGGAAGGGCAGGTCCTGCACCATGGGAACCACCATCACGTCACGCTCTTCTCGTCGCTGACGTGTTGGAGGAGCTGATGGAGCCTGCATCCTTAGCAGGCCTGTGTCCACTGGGTCTGGGAATTCTTCCTGCGGACCAGGGGGCTGTCTTGCCGCCTTCCTGGTCCGAGCGTGCTTGTCCCAGTGCCGGAAGGGGGAGCGGTAGGGCAGCCCAGTGCCCCTCTGCGGAGCGGGAGGCTGAGCGGCTTTTTGCCCCACGACGAGCTCTTCAACGCTCTTCTCATATTCCAGGACCTTGGTGGGCAGCCCGTAGCGCCGTTGTATCTTCATTTTTACAATGTGACGCTCCAGCTGCCTTTTCACAGTTTCCTCCAGGAAGGGCAGGTCCTGCACCATGGGAACCACCATCACGTCACGCTCTTCTGGTTGCTGAGGTGATGGAGGAGCTGAGGCTGGGACATCCTGCAGAGTCTCATTCACATCGGGTTGCAGGCTCAGTTCCTGCTCCAGTTCCGTGTCTGGGATGAGGTCCTCCAAGGTGTCCTGGCCTATGTGGTGTGTGATGGGCATCTCCATTTCCCTGGAGTGGACGTCAGGCACCTCTGGAGGTGGAGTGGGAGCAGCCAGCTGGATCTCGAGATCTTGCTGGTGCTGCTGCACGCTGCTGGCCTTGAGGTAGCTGGCCACTTCCTCCCTGCAGGGTGGGCAAGTTCCTGGGCCAGGCTGTTCCTCCAGGTCGGTCCTGGGATGCCCCAGGCGAGGCTGGATGCGGGAGGCACGAGCCATGTCTGCTCCATCCACAAGAGTGGGGAGAGACGCCTGTGAAGAGCAGCCAATGTGGCTCGCCGTGATGGAAGTCCAGGAGTCATCACTCAAAGGGGACAGAGACATCTCTGTAGAGGAGCTGGCTTCACTCGCCATGATGCAAGAGTGGAGGTCTTCTCGCGAAGAGGACAGAGAGACACTTGGAGAGGACTCAACTTCACTGTCCGTGATGGAAGTCCAGGAGTCGTCACTCAAAGCAGAAGGAGACACTTCCATAGCGGAGATGGCTTCACTCGCCATGAGGGAAGTGTGGGAGTCTTCTCTTGAAGGGGACAGAGAGACACATGAAGAGGACTCGACTTCACTGTCCGTGATGGAAGTCCAGGAGTTGTCGCTGCCCTCAGGTGTCTCCCAGTTGCGCCTGTAAGAGGAGGAGGAGGAGGGGAAGCCTGAGCCCGGCACTCCGGAGCGCCCTGGAGCTCTCCCTCCCGCACTGCAGGAGGCTGCAGGCTGCGTCATTGCTGTGGGGTCCCACCCAGTGTGTGCCTGAGGGCCCCTCCTGGCCTGCTGGCCACAGCATCTCCCTCTGCCCCAGGAAAAAGGGGGGACACCGTCAGCTCTGTGCCACGGAGGTCATTGCCTCCAGAAGGGCATCGCCCCTCACGTTTTACGCCCATGGATTTCCACATGCCCTTCCCAGGTGGTTGCCCCCAGCCCTGCCCCTCGTCCCTGTCCCCATCCCCTCCTCAGTGGCCTCACATGTCCGCGTATCGGTTTAGGTTCTCGAGGATCATGTTGAATTGATGTGATAATTCGTTCACGGCATCCATCCCCAGCTGTACGGGGCAGCTGCAGAGGGGCAGAGGGCAGTGTGAGCGGGACCTCCCTTGGTGGGGGGCTGCTGGAGGGGGCTATCGCGCTCCAGGGGGGACGGCTGCACTTACTGTGTCCTCGAGTGCTGTGAAGACCCCGGGAGGACAAAGGCTGCAGGCAGAGGAGACAGAGTGAGCGGATGGGGCACCCCTGGATGGGGTGCTGGGCACGTGGGGCCAGGGGGTGTCTTTGCAGGGCACCCGCCCTTGCCCAGGGGCTGCTCACCTCTGGCTTTCCCCTTGTTGCCTCTGCACCGGTGCTTCCTCCGCCTCCTTTCCTACACAGGCACCGAAAGCAGCGGGTGAGACAGGAACGTTCCCCACCGCCTCAGCCAAACCAGCAAACACCCGAGTGGCCACGGCCGAACCTGTGCCTGCCCCGAGCCTCCTGGCCCAGGCTGGCCAGGGCCCGGCTGGGAAACGGCCTCCCCTGCCAGGCAGGGCCCCTCCAGCCCACCCCTGGGGCTGCTCCCGGGCCCCAACTGACCCCCACCGTGCCGGCCAGGGCTCGGATCAGCACCAGCACTGACTCCTACCTGGGGCTTGGGCATGGTCACCGCGAGGCGGTAGACAAACACCAACGGCAGCAACCACAGCAAAGCAGAGAAGGCGATGAAGGCCGCTAGGCTGGGGCACCAGCTCATTTCCCAAGGCATGCCAGACAGGCCTGTAGCGTGCCAGAGAGAGGCAAGGAGAGCTTGAGGAGGAGCAGCCAGACCCAGACCGCTGTCCATTTGCTCTTCCTTCCCAGCTCGAGCGCCTCTCCCTTCACCCGTCAGGTCGCAGGCAAAGTGCCGCCCGTCCTCGCTCAGCCCCACGTACAAATTCCGCCCGTGTTTGTGACGCAGGCGTGACACGGGGCTGTCAGCCTTTCACCAGCTCTGGTGTCACCAGCACTCAGCTATGGCAACGTTTGTGATGCAGGGACAACGGGGGCAAAAGACCCTCCCCGAGCTGAGCTGAACCGAGGGAGGCGACAGTCACCCCAGCGCTGGACAATGGCCAGCACAGCTGGAGCAAGCTCAGCACAGCTGGACCATGGCCAACCCACCCCATCCCGAGACCTGGCCCTGTGCAGGGCCCTACAAAGCCTCTGGCCTCTCCCTAGGAAGGGCCAAAGCCCAGGTCCTGGCCTGCGTGGCCCCTCCCAGAGCCCCCGAACTGCCTGCTGGCCCTCTTGAGTCCCGCCCGGCCTCAGCCTGTCCCCATCCTCAGGGTGGTGTCCAGCGTCTGTGGCTGGGGCTGCCCCCACCAGCCCCACGCTTGCCCCGATCCCTTGCTGCGGCTTTGGGACAGGCCCTGGGTGCCAGGCCCTGCCCTTCCTGCCCCCCGGCTCCGCCAGCCCTCACTGCTGTCTACTGCCTGCTTGGAGATCCTGCTCACCTCCTCTTCCTCCTCTGCAGACCTGCACTGCTCCCAGCCCAGCAACGCAGCTGTGCTGTGCAGGGGACCTCCAGGAAGCTGGGCAGCCCATGCTGCCTCTGGAAGCCTGAAGCGGAAGACCAGTCCCAGGTCCCCCTCCTTAGGAACCTGGAGGGCCATCGGGGTCCTCTCTACAGAAGCTGCCAACAGAGCTGCTGCCCGACTTGCCCATGCAAGGAGGGACGAGAAGTGAGCACGAGCCACTGCTCCTCCCCAGGTGTGGTGGGTTAGCCTTGGCTGGCTGGCTGCCAGGTGCCCACCAGGCTGCTCTCTACTCCCACTCTTCTACAGGATAGAGGGAGAAATTAAATTAAAAAGTACCTGCGTCAAAATAAGGACGGGGAGATCGCTCAGCAACTACTGTCAAGGGCAAAACAGACTTGACTTGGGGAAGATTAATTTTTTTTTTTTGCCAATTCCTAAGAGAGCAGGATAGTGAGAAATAAAAACAAAACAAAAACCACCTTCCCCCCGCTCCCCCTTCTTCCCAGGCTCAGCTGCACTCCTCACTCTTCCATCTCGGCACTGGTGAGGCTGCACCTTGAATACTGTGTTCAGTTTTGGGCCCCTCACTCCAAGAAGGACACTGAGATGCTGGAGCGTGTCCAGAGGAGGGCAACGAAGCTGGTGAAGGGTCTAGAGAACAGGTCATACGAGGAGCGGTTGAGGGAGCTGGGGTTGTTTAGTCTGGAGAAGAGGAGGCTGCGGGAGTCCTTCTCGCTCTCTACAACTACCTGAAAGGAGGTTGTAGCGAGGTGGGGGTCGGTCTCTTCTCCCAAGTAACAAAGGATAGGACGAGAGGAAATGGCCTCAAGTTGTGCCAGGGGAGGTTTAGGTTGGGTATTAGGAAAAATTTCTTCACCGACAGGGTAGTCAGGCACTGGAACAGGCTGCACAGGGAAGTGGTTGAGTCTCCGTCCCTGGAGGTATTTAAAAGACAGGCAGATGTAGGGCTTAGGGATGTGGTTTAGTGGTGGACTTGGCAGCGTCAGGTTAACGGCAGCCAGGAGGGCCAACCGTGTCCTGGGGTGCATCAAGCACTGTATTGCTAGCGGGTCAAGGGAGGTGATTGTCCCGCTCTACTCTGCGCTGCAGCGGCCTCATCTTGCGTACTGCGTGCAGTTTTGGGCGCCACAGTACAAAAAGGGTACAAAGCTACTAGAGAGTGTCCAGAGGAGAGCCACGAAGATGGTGAAGGGTTTAGAGGGGAAGCCGTACGAGGAGCGGCTGAAGTCACCTGGTCTGTTCAACCTGGAGAAGAGAAGACTGAGGGGAGACCTCATCAAAGCGGTCTACAGCTTCCTCACAAGGGAAGGAGGAGGGGCAGGCGCTGATCTCTTCTCCCTGACGACCAATGATAGGACCCGAAGGAACAGCGGGAAGACATGCCAGGGGAGGTTTAGGTTGGACATTAGGAAAAGGTTCTTCACCCAGAGGGTGGTGGAGCACTGCAACAAGCTCCCCCGGGAGGCAGTCACGGTGCCATGCCTGACAACATTTAAAAAGCATTTGGACAAAGCCCTCAGATGTGTGGTGTGAATTTTGGGGTTGTCCTATGCAGGGACAGGACTTGGACTCGATGATCCTCGTGGGTCCCTTCCAACTCAGGACATTCTATGATTCTATGGTTGGACTTGATGATCTTAAAGGTCTTTTCCATCCTAAATGATTCTATGACTCCATGTCCTTGCCCTGGCTCCTGCCTGGAAAAGGCAGTTTAGGCTGGGGTAGGAACTTACGTATTACCATAACGTGAGAAGCTGAATTGCTCTGAGAAAGCGCATGTTTTCTGTGCATTGAGCTAATTTCCCTTCTTACCAAGCACCGCTGCCTCTAATGCCTGCTCCAGCTTGTTTTCCTGTTACCCCAGTGGCACGTTTCCGACCATCCTTCGCCTTCCTTACCTGCCGTGAGTAACAGAAGGCTGCCTCAGGCGCCTCATGTTTTCTTTGCATGGGGCAACATACACTCCAACTTTGCCTTGAGCAAGGAGCCATTACTATTTATCTAGAAAACCCCTTAGAGAAATAGGAGATCTGAAATTAATCCCATGCAGTGGGTTCCTAGGCTGATCCCCAGTTTCATAAATGGGAAAATAAAGCCTGCACGACACAATTCCTCTGGCCGGTTAGGACACTTTGCATGGTTTTTTACAACTGCCACATTAGAACTTTGCCTGTGTTCCCATCAGTCCTCCAGCACCCGTCCATTGCATTCATCCATGTGAAAGGAGGTCAGACCAATGAGAAACACCACGGTACGCTCTTCACAGGGCACTGCTACCTCTTCCCCTCCAAAGGCCAGCTGCACAGCCTTCTGTGCTGTGGTTAATGCCCAGCCCTTGCTGCTGCTTCTTCAGGCACACAAGGACTGTAGCCCAGCTAGGGAGCCAGAAAGCATACTGAGGTTTCAGGAATGCGTGTTTAAACCGTTTTCCCTTCCCTACTAACATTAATGACATTCTTGGAGCCAAATATTCCCTTGTTCATTCCAGAAAGAAAACATATATTTTCAGAAGTCCATGTACTGTATGTACATACGTCACTGGCCCAACTCAAGCAGGGAGTGCCACAGTCCCATTCCAGGGCAGGCCTGACACTGGCCCTGCGCAGAGACACTGCTCCAGGACAGCTTTGGCTTGGGGCAGGAGCAGGCACTGGGCCAGTCCCAATTTGGGACCAAGTTGGAGGGGGAGGTGTCCAAGAAGGTGCTGGCTGGGGTGGACAGTGCCCAACTGACAGGATGGAGACCACGACAGGTAAAGGCTTGGGGCATCGCAGGCCACCATCCTGGAAATAGCATTGCTACCCAGCCCCATTCCAGGAATGAGGGAAGCTCCGTGTCACAGTGGAAACGGTTTTATGCTGCTCTCCTCAGTGGTTTTATGCTGCTCAGGGGGAGGCTGAGTGAGCTTTTGCCTCATGATGAGGTCTTCAATGCTCTTCTCATATTCCAGGACCTTGGTTGGCAGCCGATAGCACCGTTGTATCTTCATTTTTACAACGTGACGCTCCAGCTGCCTTTTCAGAGCCTCAGCAGTTCCTGCCAGGAGCCTGCTCCAGCACCGTCTCTCCACTGGCTGCAGCTTCCTGCAGGGCACATCCATCTGCTGCAGCGTGGGGTCCTCCACGGGCTGGTGTGGCTACCTGCTCAGGCATGGTCGTCCACGGGCTGCAGGGGGACAACCTGCTTCAGCACGGTCTTCTTCAAGGGCTGCAGGGGAATCTCTGCGCCGGCACCTGGAGCACCTCCTCCCTCTCCTGCTTCGTCGACCTTGGTGTCTGCAGCACTGTTTCTCTCCCATTCTTCTCACTCCTCTCTCTCACAGCTGCTGGGCAGCATTTCTTACCCCTTCTTAGCACAGAGGCAGCACCACTGTCGCTGACGGGCTCAGCTTTGGCCAGGGGTGGGTCTATTTTGGAGCCAGCAGGAACTGGCTTTGTCCAGCTCCTGTCCAGGGGCCAGCTCCTGGTCTCTTCTCACAGAAGCCACTCCTGCAGCCCCCCACCTACCAAAACCTTGCCACCTAAACCCAATACACCAGGAAAGAAGAGACGCCCATGAGTTCATCTCAAGAGAAACACGTTTATTGGGAGAGCTCCTGCTGCCTCGTAAGGCCTGGCAGAGATGTGCTGCTCACTGGGTCCATGCCCCGCTGGGCTCTCTGCCCATGGGCACCTGAAAGGGGAAGAGCATGGTCAGGCACCCAGAGAGCGTGGTGCCCTCAGCCTGGTGCCTGGTGGGCGCTGAGGCCCTGCTTCCCATCCCCTCTGTCCTCTTGCCCTGGGGCTCATCACCTCTCCTCTCCTTTCTGCTGCTGTCAAATTGGGCCTTGCCTGTGCCGACGAGCTTGGTGCAGGCACTCTAACAGCAAACGAGGAGGAGGGGGAGCACACAGCAGCTGCTGCCTGGCAGAGGTGGTGTCTCTGCCCCAGGACTCCTGTGTGTGGCCGCTCTCATGGCGGCGCGAGCCTGGCGGGAGCACGCTGCGGCAGAAGCCACCCCTGCCGAAACAGAGGGATCCGTACCGTGGACCCGCACACATGGACCCGCTGTGTTTGCTGGGCGGCAGCAGCCCTCGTCTGGCCCTGCTGCCTCTTGGCCCTGTCCTCGCGTGGACGCCTTTCTCCCACTGTCCCTTCCCTTGCTGCGCACGGGGCTGCAGCATCAGATGGAGCCCAAGTCTGGGAGCCTCCACTGCCAGGCAGGCTGTGGCGGGGGGCTTTGCTGCACTCGGGGCAGGGTCTCCTGGAGCCAGCTCCGTCCTGGGTGCTTCCCTTGCCCTTCTCTGCTCCTCTATGGCCGCAGCTCTGCAAGGCACCGGGGAGCTCCGCTGCCGGGTCTGTCTTTGCGCGCCCCACGTTGTCTCGGGGCTGCTTCAGCCATGAAGCCAGCAGCTGCCTCTGCAGGTCTTGAGTGGCTTGGCTGGCCCCGTAGGAACCAATGAGGACTGTGAGGAGCTCTTCCAGATGGGGGATCTGAAGGCCGGTCCCCGCAGAGCCTGGAGACGGTGGCAGAGCTGAGGGTCTCTCCTCACGGGAGGGAGGTTGTGTCTGTGGAGAACTTCTGCTTGGAGGAGCTGCCGTGTCTGATGGCAGCTCAGGTGTCCCCAGGTCCTCACTGGAGCTGCTCTGGCCTTCCAGGGAGTGCTCGGCTTCTCCCATGGGGACACTCTTCTCCAGTGGCAGCTCTGGCGGCCCCATGTCCCCGTAGGAGATGCTGGGGCTCTCAGGCACCTGGCCTGATTGCTCCCGGGGAGCTTCCTCGCTCTGTGGTGGTGCCCACTCTGCCTGGCCAGAAGGGGAAGGACTGCGCACATCCCCTTGTGTCCCTGGGCCCTGCTCCCTCCCATCGCTGCCTGGCAGGGCCTCCTTGCTGGCCATGCAGCTGCTGGCTGTTCCTCCATGCTCTCTTTTGCATGGGGGTGTCTCCCCATCCTCCTCAGGCACCTCTTGTGCCGCTCCCAGGCATGCTGCTGGCCCAGAGTGGACTGGAGCCTGTGTCCCTTGTGAGCGTGTGTCCACAGGGACTGCAGACTCTTCAAGCGGGACAGGGGGCTGTCTTGCCGCCTTCCTGGTCCGAGCGTGCTTGTCCCAGTGCCGGAAGGGGGAGTGGTAGGGCAGCCCAGTGCCCCTCTGCGGAGCAGGAGGCTGAGCAGCTTTTTGCCCCACGATGAGCTCTTCAATGTTCTTCTCATATTCCAGGACCTTGGTGGGCAGCCCGTAGCGCCGTTGTATCTTCATTTTTACAATGTGACGCTCCAGCTGCCTTTTCACAGTTTCCTCCAGGAAGGGCAGGTCCTGCACCATGGGAACCACCATCACGTCACGCTCTTCTCGTCGCTGACGTGTTGGAGGAGCTGATGGAGCCTGCATCCTTAGCAGGCCTGTGTCCACTGGGTCTGGGAATTCTTCCTGCGGACCAGGGGGCTGTCTTGCCGCCTTCCTGGTCCGAGCGTGCTTGTCCCAGTGCCGGAAGGGGGAGCGGTAGGGCAGCCCAGTGCCCCTCTGCGGAGCGGGAGGCTGAGCGGCTTTTTGCCCCACGACGAGCTCTTCAACGCTCTTCTCATATTCCAGGACCTTGGTGGGCAGCCCGTAGCGCCGTTGTATCTTCATTTTTACAATGTGACGCTCCAGCTGCCTTTTCACAGTTTCCTCCAGGAAGGGCAGGTCCTGCACCATGGGAACCACCATCACGTCACGCTCTTCTGGTTGCTGAGGTGATGGAGGAGCTGAGGCTGGGACATCCTGCAGAGTCTCATTCACATCGGGTTGCAGGCTCAGTTCCTGCTCCAGTTCCGTGTCTGGGATGAGGTCCTCCAAGGTGTCCTGGCCTATGTGGTGTGTGATGGGCATCTCCATTTCCCTGGAGTGGACGTCAGGCACCTCTGGAGGTGGAGTGGGAGCAGCCAGCTGGATCTCGAGATCTTGCTGGTGCTGCTGCACGCTGCTGGCCTTGAGGTAGCTGGCCACTTCCTCCCTGCAGGGTGGGCAAGTTCCTGGGCCAGGCTGTTCCTCCAGGTCGGTCCTGGGATGCCCCAGGCGAGGCTGGATGCGGGAGGCACGAGCCATGTCTGCTCCATCCACAAGAGTGGGGAGAGACGCCTGTGAAGAGCAGCCAATGTGGCTCGCCGTGATGGAAGTCCAGGAGTCATCACTCAAAGGGGACAGAGACATCTCTGTAGAGGAGCTGGCTTCACTCGCCATGATGCAAGAGTGGAGGTCTTCTCGCGAAGAGGACAGAGAGACACTTGGAGAGGACTCAACTTCACTGTCCGTGATGGAAGTCCAGGAGTCGTCACTCAAAGCAGAAGGAGACACTTCCATAGCGGAGATGGCTTCACTCGCCATGAGGGAAGTGTGGGAGTCTTCTCTTGAAGGGGACAGAGAGACACATGAAGAGGACTCGACTTCACTGTCCGTGATGGAAGTCCAGGAGTTGTCGCTGCCCTCAGGTGTCTCCCAGTTGCGCCTGTAAGAGGAGGAGGAGGAGGGGAAGCCTGAGCCCGGCACTCCGGAGCGCCCTGGAGCTCTCCCTCCCGCACTGCAGGAGGCTGCAGGCTGCGTCATTGCTGTGGGGTCCCACCCAGTGTGTGCCTGAGGGCCCCTCCTGGCCTGCTGGCCACAGCATCTCCCTCTGCCCCAGGAAAAAGGGGGGACACCGTCAGCTCTGTGCCACGGAGGTCATTGCCTCCAGAAGGGCATCGCCCCTCACGTTTTACGCCCATGGATTTCCACATGCCCTTCCCAGGTGGTTGCCCCCAGCCCTGCCCCTCGTCCCTGTCCCCATCCCCTCCTCAGTGGCCTCACATGTCCGCGTATCGGTTTAGGTTCTCGAGGATCATGTTGAATTGATGTGATAATTCGTTCACGGCATCCATCCCCAGCTGTACGGGGCAGCTGCAGAGGGGCAGAGGGCAGTGTGAGCGGGACCTCCCTTGGTGGGGGGCTGCTGGAGGGGGCTATCGCGCTCCAGGGGGGACGGCTGCACTTACTGTGTCCTCGAGTGCTGTGAAGACCCCGGGAGGACAAAGGCTGCAGGCAGAGGAGACAGAGTGAGCGGATGGGGCACCCCTGGATGGGGTGCTGGGCACGTGGGGCCAGGGGGTGTCTTTGCAGGGCACCTGCCCTTGCCCAGGGGCTGCTCACCTCTGGCTTTCCCCTTGTTGCCTCTGCACCGGTGCTTCCTCCGCCTCCTTTCCTACACAGGCACCGAAAGCAGCGGGTGAGACAGGAACGTTCCCCACCGCCTCAGCCAAACCAGCAAACACCCGAGTGGCCACGGCCGAACCTGTGCCTGCCCCGAGCCTCCTGGCCCAGGCTGGCCAGGGCCCGGCTGGGAAACGGCCTCCCCTGCCAGGCAGGGCCCCTCCAGCCCACCCCTGGGGCTGCTCCCGGGCCCCAACTGACCCCCACCGTGCCGGCCAGGGCTCGGATCAGCACCAGCACTGACTCCTACCTGGGGCTTGGGCATGGTCACCGCGAGGCGGTAGACAAACACCAACGGCAGCAACCACAGCAAAGCAGAGAAGGCGATGAAGGCCGCTAGGCTGGGGCACCAGCTCATTTCCCAAGGCATGCCAGACAGGCCTGTAGCGTGCCAGAGAGAGGCAAGGAGAGCTTGAGGAGGAGCAGCCAGACCCAGACCGCTGTCCATTTGCTCTTCCTTCCCAGCTCGAGCGCCTCTCCCTTCACCCGTCAGGTCGCAGGCAAAGTGCCGCCCGTCCTCGCTCAGCCCCACGTACAAATTCCGCCCGTGTTTGTGACGCAGGCGTGACACGGGGCTGTCAGCCTTTCACCAGCTCTGGTGTCACCAGCACTCAGCTATGGCAACGTTTGTGATGCAGGGACAACGGGGGCAAAAGACCCTCCCCGAGCTGAGCTGAACCGAGGGAGGCGACAGTCACCCCAGCACTGGACAATGGCCAGCACAGCTGGAGCAAGCTCAGCACAGCTGGACCATGGCCAACCCACCCCATCCCGAGACCTGGCCCTGTGCAGGGCCCTACAAAGCCTCTGGCCTCTCCCTAGGAAGGGCCAAAGCCCAGGTCCTGGCCTGCGTGGCCCCTCCCAGAGCCCCCGAACTGCCTGCTGGCCCTCTTGAGTCCCGCCCGGCCTCAGCCTGTCCCCATCCTCAGGGTGGTGTCCAGCGTCTGTGGCTGGGGCTGCCCCCACCAGCCCCACGCTTGCCCCGATCCCTTGCTGCGGCTTTGGGACAGGCCCTGGGTGCCAGGCCCTGCCCTTCCTGCCCCCCGGCTCCGCCAGCCCTCACTGCTGTCTACTGCCTGCTTGGAGATCCTGCTCACCTCCTCTTCCTCCTCTGCAGACCTGCACTGCTCCCAGCCCAGCAACGCAGCTGTGCTGTGCAGGGGACCTCCAGGAAGCTGGGCAGCCCATGCTGCCTCTGGAAGCCTGAAGCGGAAGACCAGTCCCAGGTCCCCCTCCTTAGGAACCTGGAGGGCCATCGGGGTCCTCTCTACAGAAGCTGCCAACAGAGCTGCTGCCCGACTTGCCCATGCAAGGAGGGACGAGAAGTGAGCACGAGCCACTGCTCCTCCCCAGGTGTGGTGGGTTAGCCTTGGCTGGCTGGCTGCCAGGTGCCCACCAGGCTGCTCTCTACTCCCACTCTTCTACAGGATAGAGGGAGAAATTAAATTAAAAAGTACCTGCGTCAAAATAAGGACGGGGAGATCGCTCAGCAACTACTGTCAAGGGCAAAACAGACTTGACTTGGGGAAGATTAATTTTTTTTTTTTGCCAATTCCTAAGAGAGCAGGATAGTGAGAAATAAAAACAAAACAAAAACCACCTTCCCCCCGCTCCCCCTTCTTCCCAGGCTCAGCTGCACTCCTCACTCTTCCATCTCGGCACTGGTGAGGCTGCACCTTGAATACTGTGTTCAGTTTTGGGCCCCTCACTCCAAGAAGGACACTGAGATGCTGGAGCGTGTCCAGAGGAGGGCAACGAAGCTGGTGAAGGGTCTAGAGAACAGGTCATACGAGGAGCGGTTGAGGGAGCTGGGGTTGTTTAGTCTGGAGAAGAGGAGGCTGCGGGAGTCCTTCTCGCTCTCTACAACTACCTGAAAGGAGGTTGTAGCGAGGTGGGGGTCGGTCTCTTCTCCCAAGTAACAAAGGATAGGACGAGAGGAAATGGCCTCAAGTTGTGCCAGGGGAGGTTTAGGTTGGGTATTAGGAAAAATTTCTTCACCGACAGGGTAGTCAGGCACTGGAACAGGCTGCACAGGGAAGTGGTTGAGTCTCCGTCCCTGGAGGTATTTAAAAGACAGGCAGATGTAGGGCTTAGGGATGTGGTTTAGTGGTGGACTTGGCAGCGTCAGGTTAACGGCAGCCAGGAGGGCCAACCGTGTCCTGGGGTGCATCAAGCACTGTATTGCTAGCGGGTCAAGGGAGGTGATTGTCCCGCTCTACTCTGCGCTGCAGCGGCCTCATCTTGCGTACTGCGTGCAGTTTTGGGCGCCACAGTACAAAAAGGGTACAAAGCTACTAGAGAGTGTCCAGAGGAGAGCCACGAAGATGGTGAAGGGTTTAGAGGGGAAGCCGTACGAGGAGCGGCTGAAGTCACCTGGTCTGTTCAACCTGGAGAAGAGAAGACTGAGGGGAGACCTCATCAAAGCGGTCTACAGCTTCCTCACAAGGGAAGGAGGAGGGGCAGGCGCTGATCTCTTCTCCCTGACGACCAATGATAGGACCCGAAGGAACAGCGGGAAGACATGCCAGGGGAGGTTTAGGTTGGACATTAGGAAAAGGTTCTTCACCCAGAGGGTGGTGGAGCACTGCAACAAGCTCCCCCGGGAGGCAGTCACGGTGCCATGCCTGACAACATTTAAAAAGCATTTGGACAAAGCCCTCAGATGTGTGGTGTGAATTTTGGGGTTGTCCTATGCAGGGACAGGACTTGGACTCGATGATCCTCGTGGGTCCCTTCCAACTCAGGACATTCTATGATTCTATGGTTGGACTTGATGATCTTAAAGGTCTTTTCCATCCTAAATGATTCTATGACTCCATGTCCTTGCCCTGGCTCCTGCCTGGAAAAGGCAGTTTAGGCTGGGGTAGGAACTTACGTATTACCATAACGTGAGAAGCTGAATTGCTCTGAGAAAGCGCATGTTTTCTGTGCATTGAGCTAATTTCCCTTCTTACCAAGCACCGCTGCCTCTAATGCCTGCTCCAGCTTGTTTTCCTGTTACCCCAGTGGCACGTTTCCGACCATCCTTCGCCTTCCTTACCTGCCGTGAGTAACAGAAGGCT